>NC_137776.1:132457906-137257906 GCF_963455305.1 Plecotus auritus | reverse complement strand
GTAGCAAAATGGATTGGCGGTTGACTCCTATTCCACTCGCATATGGAATATAGATAAGACAGTTGACATCTTGCTTATAGTTTAGGCCAAGATATCCATAACTCTAGATGAAGAAGTTGCTTCTATCATCCCAGTTAATAGATCCCTATTGTGCTTTTGATTAAATGGATGAAAGTGAAAAGTAGGTTAGCATTCATCATACCTAAACTCTGAAGACTATTGATTCACTGGTACTTTGACCCTATTGTAGTATAAAACCCATTGATTTCTTTTTTTTTAATTAGAGCAATACAAAATTATCTCATAGGAAGCTTAATGATACCAGTGTTACAAGTATTATATAGTATTAGTCAACTATAAGGCCCAAAGTCATCATTTTTAAGAACAAAGTATTATTCTCCATTATCTTCTCTTGGATTCCAGTCCCTAGTGTGTTCCTTCAGGTGCTAAGTTCCATTTTCCAACCTTCAAAGAGTCAAAAACATCTCATTCTTTTATCTTGCCCTCCTCAGTAAGTAGCCAAGGACAGAAACTTTAAGAGGAACAAACTCATTTGAAGAAATGAAATAACTAGATATTTCTATTGAACTAAGAAGAGTTATATATTCCCAGTCAATTCAGCATGGAATAGTTATTGATGAGGGACCAGAGTCTTGGGCTTCCATATCCAAACGAGAACATCAAGAATCCTCTGTGAGATGTATTGGGGTCAGTTTGCTGTGTCTCTAGAATTTATTGTAGAAGATGAGAATTAAGAGGTAAAATATGAAGTTTTTCAAACACTAAAAGGAGAATGCTTGTAGTTAAATCAGCCTGTCACACAAAATCACTGAAAGTGGGTCCCCCAGACACTTTAAGAATTTCTATTAAGATTGATGAAAGGAATAAACAATTTTGTGGCCCCTGGTAAAGAAATTCAGTCAAGTCCCTGAATACAAAATTTTAAGTGGCCTTTGCAAGCTCTTTGGAGAGAAATAATCCCAGCTATTCAACCAGCTCCCGGAAAACATCCTTATAGCTGTTTTAAAGCTTTGGTATGACTTTCAAGCCTTTGTGTTCTATTCTTGATAGGAACACAAGGAAACAGTAGTAGTAGTAGTAGTAGTAGTAGTAGTAGTAGTAGTAGTAGTAGTAGAAGAAGAAGAAGAAGGAGGAGGAGGAGGAGAAGGAGAAGGAGAAGGAGAAGGAGAAGGAGAAGGAGAAGAAGGAGAAGGAGAAGGAGAAGGAGAAGGAGAAGGAGAAGGAGAAGGAGAAGGAGAAGGAGAAGGAGAAGGAGAAGGAGAAGGAGAAGAAGAAGAAGAAGAAGAAGAAGAAGAAGAAGAAGAAGAAGAAGAAGAAGAAGAAGAGGAAAAAGGAGGAGGAGGGGGGTAGGAGGAGGAGGAGGAGGAAGAGGAGTAAGGCTTACACTTGGGCTCCCACTTCCGTTCCTTTAATCCAAGTCAGATAGTCCTTATCAAAAAAAAAAAGAAGAAGAAGAAGAAGAAGACAGGCTTTAAATAGAAAAACTATAGGACATTTCAAGGACTAACTCTTCAGTTCACACTTAGAAATGGGAGACTTTAAAGTGTAATGTTTTAACTAACTTCACCCCCAACCAAAAAATTCTGGTGGGATGTACTCCTGTATCAGGTAGACTAAATGGAGTGGTTTCCTGGGATTCTTACCTAGGGAAGCAGCTTATTATTTTGTATCCAAGGGAACTAGAATCCTTGTCTTGCTTTTTAATGGTGGGGAAACTCACAAAACAAACAAAAATCATATACACTGAACTTGAGCCCTTCAGTTACATAATCAAGTGTTCAGCCTTACTCTTTGGGAAAACTGAGAATGGTATGTCCCCATTTTAGGCATATCATGGATCTCACTGTAAAAGTTTAGGAATACATAAAAGTAGTAAAAGTCTTCAAAGGGGTCTTATTTCCAAATACAGGGGGAATGTATATGAAGATTAAACAAGGGCTTATTTTTTTGACTCATTTCTCTCAAATCAAGCACAGAAGCTTTTCAGCTTCACGTGAAGGGTCATCGACCTTCTTTGCACGTTCCTCATGCCCGTGTACCTTCACACGAGAAAAGCTGAATGTGAGTTAGCAGTGAGGGCCTATCTGAAATTTGGGGGTCCATAGGTAAACTACTAAGAAGCAGATTAAGTCATGGTCCATCTCTCCATTATCTCCTGAATCTGTTTCACGTTTTTGAGGCTGGCTCGTCAGAGAAACAAGAACTGGCACCGCTGGCTGACAGTCCCCCGTAAATCTCTTTCCATCTATGCGCACTGAGGGTAGGGGTGCCAGCTCTGCAGGTGACTTTGTGACACACCATAGACTGTTTTTTCCTTCACTGTGCTCAAGGGAAAAGTGAGGAGATTGGCAGCACTGATTTCTGCATCGGTGTTACAGGTGGTACCTCGGGGAAGTTACTGATTTTCTCTCTAAATAGAGATGATGGGACTACCTTCCGCAACATGGTCAGGATTAAGTGAGAACGCACACCAAGTGCTCAGCACAGCATCTGGCATTTCGTAGGTGCAGGGCCAATATCACTGCTAAATATCACTTTCAATGATCTGCCTCTCTTTGCATGTATTGTGACATAGTCTAGAGACTGAGATGCGCCTTTACCAGTGAGAGATACAGATAATGAATCAATATGGAGGGTAACCCGCATTACACCTTCTCCCAAGTGTTTTCCACCATGCCTGTCCCACGAGACTGAAGTCTGAAATGAAAGTTGAGATCGCTTTTGTATAGTTAGAAGGTCTTAAAGGACCGCGTGGTTTAAACCCCAGAAACAGTTGGGATGGTTCTGCCTCAGCCTTTTGACTTTACAGCCTGAGACATGGAAGCAAATATGTGCAGCCTCCCTCCCCTTTTTACCATGTGCTTAATAACAGGCTAAATAAATGATCTCGTGTATTTTATTTGATCTTCACAACACCCCGAGTAGGTGAGTATTATTCCAATGTGAAAACTGAAGCTACAAATAACATGTGATTTCCTACCCTACGTGCTTATTGTCACCTCCTCTCAGAAAAGGGGGCAGTCCTGTGTCCAGGGGAAGTTGGATGTCACATCGTCTGTTTGCCGAGTCCCCGTTGCTGCCGACCTTGGGATGCTTCGGCACTTCCTCGGGTGTCTCTGGGCCCTTACGGCTGGTCTCCACTGCGGCAGTGTAAAGCGTACAAGGCTGGCATTCTTCATCAGGTTGGTTACCTGTCATGCCTCTAAGAGACCACAAGTTCCAAAATTCTTTTCCTTTGCCATCTATATGGAGCAGAAGTAGAATACTAGATTGCAAAGTGGAAAAGAAAGCCCCAGCCAGTTTGGCTCAGCGGATAGAGCGTTGGCCTGTGGACCAAAGGGTCCTGGGTTTTTTCTCTCACATTGATGTTTCTCTCTGTCTTTCCCTCCCTCTTCCACTCTCCCTAGAAATCAATGGAAAAAATATCCTCGGGCGGGGATTAACAAAGTAGAAAAGAAAGAGTCCCTAAAGGAGTTTGTAGGCATGCGACATCGTTCCTGTGTATAAAATATTGGGGGAAGCTGTAAGAGAGCAAACCTTAAATGTTAGGACTTTCATAAGAGAGACTTGCCCCAGAAGACAGGAAGAACTGTGACTTGTGTCAGTGAGTGATGGTGCTGTAACTCCAGGGCTTGATTTTAGATATTATGGAATCTGCCCCCAGAGACCTCGGTATTTCTCTTTTGAACAGACAGTAATGATTGGCTTTGGAGAAACTATCATGCCCTTTTAAAAAATTGCACTTGATACCAAAATATGCCATACGTGCAACCCAATTGTCACGCTCAGGAGCTTTAGAACTCCAGAGATTCATGTCGGAACTCACCCAGGCCTGGTGACCTGTGGATAAATGTTCTTCTTTCGTTAATGAACTGTACATTCAACTTAAATAAAAGTTTATTTTTGATATGCTTATTGCAAGCTTTCTCTAAAATGCTTTCACTCAGATCTTTCTCCTTTTCTCAACTGAATCACTGAAAATGGCTCTGTCATCCCTTTCTGGGAAAGGACTAAAACTGCCCAATTGAAAGAATGACAATTGAAATAATTGTCATACTTAGCAGTACAATTAGTGCCTTACCATAGGCAGCCACTGTGCTCCCCTCTCAAACCCACCCCTTCCACTCCTGCCATGAAAGAAACGAAAATCAAAGCTGCTATGACCAAGAGACATTAGGCCAGAGCTCCATCCCTTGGATTGAGAACAAGTGGCACCTGGCAAAGGGAGGATGCCCCAGGGCAGCAGGACAAGACAGGCCTTGAGAAGCAAGTATAATCATTTCCATCTCTCTTCTCATCAGCTCTGAAGTAGTCTGTGTTGAAATTTATTTACAACAACACTAAATTTTTAAGACCCTTAGGGATATTCCATGTGAAACTTTTTCCAGTCAATGGCCCCCAATTATTTGAATTACTAGTGGCCCAGTGCACGAAATTCGTGCACATTGAAAGGGGATTAATTAGAGGAAATAATTTAATATTGCTATTTGCCCTTTCTCTATAATAGAAGTGTCAGAGATGAAAGAAAATTAGTAAAATGTATATGAAAACCTTTCTCCTGTCGGAGTCTGGGGCACACCACAGGACCCAGAGTCAAGTCCCCGCCCACCCACATGTGCCTCAAAATCGCATGAGACTCGGACCCGGCCGCCACCCCCCCTCATTGGGATAGATCCAGACCTGGCTAGTCCCACCCTTGTCAAGCCCCGCCTGGCAGGGAATGTAGCCTCAAGTCCCCTGGCCCAGCGCCAGGACCGGGGGGCATGGCCTGAGGTCCCCCGTCAAGCCCTACCAGGTGTGAGACATGGCCTGAGATCCCCTGTCAAGCCCCGCCAGGCGGGGGGGGAGGGGGGGTGGGCGCAGCCTCAGGTCCCCCGGCCCAGCACTGGGAGGGGGGAACAGCCTCTGGTTCCCTGTCAAGACCCATTGGCAGGGGGGTGCAGCCTCAGGTCCCGCTTGTGCGGAGGGCTCGGCCTGAGTTCCCCCGACCCAGCACTGGGGGTGCACCTTGAGGTCCCCTGTCAAGCCTGGCCAGGGAGGGGGGCACAGCCTCAGGTCCCCTGGCTCGGTGCTGGGGCAGGGGGTGCAGCCTGAGGTCCCCCGGCCTGGTGCCGGGGTGGGGGGCGTGGCCTGAGGTCCCCTAGCCCAGCACCAGGACGGGAAGCGCACCTTGAGATCCCCTGTCAAGCCCTGCCAGCCTGAGGTCCCCTGTCAAGCCCCATGGGGGTGGGGGAGGGCATAGCCTCAGGTCCCTGCTGATTGCTTGTTAAGGCTCCTTATAGAACTTGGCCTGAGCTGTGGGTGCAGCCATCTTTGTGATGGAGTGATGGTTAATTAGCATATTCCCTCTTTATTAGATAGGATATTGGGTGGTAACCTTCAAATTGGCTCAGGGAACCCAAAAAAGTAGTGAAAGGAAATTAAATTGAGGGCAAGAGAAACTGCCAAAAAAAAAAAAATATTTAAAATCTCAATAGTTAGTCCTTAATGAATGCAAGGATTTATTTAATGATTAAATGTTAAGTGAGTACCAACTTTGCAGTGAATTGGATATAACTTTGGATGTTTCCTCTATTACTTAACTAGCTGTGGCCATAGCTAAGTTGCTTACCATCCAAATTTCTGTCCATCTCTGAAAATTATAACACCTAACTAAATAGGAGTCTCATAAGAGAGAAAGGTAACACACATAAAGTGTTTTTACTCAATGGATAGCTGCTATTTCCCTCTCCAGTGCCAAAAAGAAAAAAAATCATGATTCATTAGCAAAAAAATGTAGTTAAAATTCTTTATGTGTGCCCTGGCTGGATGGCTCAGGAGCATCATCCCACACACCAAAAGGTTGCAGGCTCAATTCCAGGTCAGGGCACATACCTAGGTTGTGGGTTCAATCCCCAGAAGGGAGCATATGGAAGGCAATCAATCAATGTATATCTCTCTTTCTCTCTCTCTCTCTCTCTCTCTCTCTCTCTCTCTCTCTCTCTCTCTCGTCCCTTTTCGCTAAAATCAATAAAATATATCCTCAGGTGAGTATTAAAAAGAACTTCTTTCCTTCTGTCCATTTGGAGATCTGATTAGGGTCTGCACTCATTAAATCCCATTTGTAAGTGTTCTTTCTTGGGTCTCCCCTTAAAATGCTAGCACTTGATTTTTTTTTTTTTTACTCCAAGAAATCAAGATTAATCATTCTGCATCTTTAAGCTTTGCAGAAAGCCTCGTGTGTGTGACCCTCTGCTGATTAAAGAGCACAGGTGTCTGGTTTAAGTTCCCCAATTATACAGAGAGGTCTGTTTAATCAGTGGGGGAGAAGCCCCTAATCTTGGTAGCACTCCAGCAGGTGAGGTTAACACTCTCTTTGAATTTATTGTGCTCAGCAAATGTGATGGGTCCAGAATTTAGGAAATTTGAAGAATGCTCAATTTTGGTTCTGAACATTTAATGAATCCTGGAGCCTCTAGTTCAGAGGCATTTTTGACTACTGGTTCATTAAGGACAGAGTATGTTTTAAACCCATAATCATTTATCTTTCCTTAAATTTGCCTACTTACATGTGAAATTTACCAAGGATTCATTTTTTTAAAACTAAAAACAAATTTGCCTTTTACCTGACCCCAAGCAAATATTGTGATTTCCTGAGAAGGGCCTAGAAATGCTGGAGGATGATTTTAGGTAACAATTGGCATTGCTTCTCGGGCCTCAGGGGACTTAAAGTGGCAGTTTCTAAAAGGTTCTAGGACAGCTTTATAATTGGCAGATCCTAGTTTGAACATCAGCTGGGGGAAATGCAAAAAGTTCTTGAGCTTTTAACAACATTGAGGAAGGATGTATATGGATCAGCCACTTCAAAGGTACCTCCCCTACACACACACACACACACACACACACACACACACACACACTCACCACGCTTTGTCTTTATTTCATTCACTTGTTCAACAGCTCCTATGTGCTAAGCTTGGTTCTGGATTCTGGATTCTAGGAAACCAGTGGAGAACAAGACAGGCCAAAGCTCCATCCTTCATGGGCTCATTCTAGCTGCAAGTTAGGCACAGCACAGACATTTAACAGGTCAGGCAGTGATAAGAGCTCCAGAGAAAAACAAATCGGGCAACAAAGAAAGATAGAATGTTTTACTTTAGACAGTAGTCTAGGTAGTCCTCCAAGGAGGTGACCTGAGCAAAGAACCCGGAGGAAGTGTGGGAGTGAGCCCACTGAGGACATAGCAAAGGCAGAATCCTGAGGCAGGAGCGGCTTGATTCAACAACAAGAAAGCAAGGTGGCCATGTAGCTGGAGGTGGCCAAGGCAGAGAGAGAAGAGAAGGGAACAGCAAAGACCAAGCAATGTAGACTTCAAGGGCTATGGTTAGATTTTAGGATTTTCTTTCTTTCTTTTTCTTTTTCTTTTTCTTTTTCTTCCTTTCTTCCCTTCCTTCCTTCCTTCCTTCCTTCCTCCCTTCCTCCCTTCCTTCCTTCCTTCCTTCCTTCCCTTCCCTTCCTTCATTCCTTTCCTTCCTTTCTTTCTTTCTTTCCTTCTTTCTTCTTTCTTTTAATGTTTACTTTTAAAAAAAAGATTTAAAAGAAGACCCAGGCCTTCACCACCCTATTGTTTGTGTCCATGGGTTATGCATATATGCATACAAGTTCTTTGGTTGATCTCTTCCCACTCACCCACGCTTTTTAAAGTGGTGGGACAACTTGAGAGGGTTTGGGGACAGCAGAGTGACATCTCATTTTAAAAGGATCACTCTGGCTGATCTGTTGAGAATAGATTGCAGGGAGGCAAAGGCAAAGACAGGGAGCTACATTAGGAGACTACAGAAGTAGGGCAGGTAGATGGCCATGGCTTGGGCTGGGCTGGTGAGGACGGAAGAAAGCTCTACTCCACCTCCAGTCTGTTGTGTGAAGGAGCTGTGTGCACAGGCTGTCTCCCTGAAGTGGAGATGGTCCCCACATCTGTGAAAATCTAGCTGGTTCCTCTCTCGGCTGTGCTCACTGCCTGTGGGATATCTATTTGGCTGTGTACTGACTGGGCAGGGATGACAGGCACCAGCGCAGCATTGGTGGGAAGACTCAACAAGGCTACATGGAAGCGGGAAGGAGAGCCAGATTCCTCCTCCCTAACAAAGGAAGTCTGAATCCAGAAGAAAAGAAGAGCATGGAACATAACTCCGGTCCACAGACGTGAAGTGTTTCACCCATTCAAAGGGAGTCCTTGCCTGCCTTCAAGGTAGAGCCCTTCCAGGCACACCTCTCGGCAGGGTCATTTTGGCAGAGTTCTGTGCTAGCTCTTGAGTAATGGCCTCTAAAAGCATGCTTTCTATGGGTGGCACATTTTTTTAATATGATGCCTTTAGACAGAATTCAGCATTTTCCATTTATCCACCCTCTGTATATTTCCCCTGTTACCTGCATGGTCCCCTAATGGCATTGAAGCATCATCAGAACTACTTTACTCAGGACATTTTAGGAACCTGGCATTTCTGAGCTAAAACAAACCCCAAGGTCACCAAGTACTTGTCTGATAGAGTTGATCACAGGCCCCAGTTGAGGAAGCAAAAAATGTCTGCCTAAAGTTACTCAGCAAGCATACCCCATTCATCAGACGATGCCTTAAGTTACCCACAAACTAGCAATTACTCTCAGAAAAAGCCCAGAAATTCAACAACAGCTTTAGTGCAAAAATAAAATTAAAATAATAATAAAATAAATTTAAAAAAAAAAAACACAGAAAATGACACTGTTTTGAAAAACAAGAGCCTCTTAGGACCCACAACTTCAGGGAAGGATTTTTTCTATTATTTTTACTGAATTAAGAATGAGGTAAGTCTCTGAAGGGCATGCATGCAGGTCATTGAAGAGAAGCCAAATATTGACAAACAGCTTTGAAACAGGAAACAGCCTCTTCCCAGATGTCCGCCCAGTACCTGTTTCCATTCAGGAAAGAAAAGCAACCTCCTCTGTCTCAGGATCCTGTAACCCCCAGAGAGGACAAGGCTGAGAATAGACAGGAGGTACGTGCTGCTGTCCCTGGCTGCTCCCTCCCCTGCAGCAGGCACTGTGCTCCCAGCACTCTGTGAGCCTGGCCACTATGAGACAGAGAAGATTTCAACAGGGCCAATTCTCCAAAAGTGGCATATCAGTCTGTACCAATCCAGAAATTTGGGTTGGGAAAAGGATTAAAAACAAAACTAGCTGTTGGCAGGAGGGCTGGGAACATCCAGAGAAATGAAATTTCTATCCTGCCACAAGAGGAGGAAAATCTATGGATTTGCCAGAGGAGGTCCGAGGCTGACTTTGGGGAGTTGGCTATAGATTGGTGAATCCTCTGCGTTCTGCGAGGAGAGGGCTCAGGCTGGGGGCGGAGGGGTGAGGAGTGGATGTGAGGCAGCAGAGGGGAGAAGAGGGTGGAGCAACGTGACGTGCAAGGACTTTTTGGGCTGTGCGTGGAGCTCGAGGCTGACAACAACAGGAGCATCCAATATGTAATTTTGGACTGTTTCCATTTTCTTCACTGCAAACCCTTTCACCCATCCAGTCCTTCAGGAAAGTGTATGGCACTCAATACACCTTGTGTGAGTAGCTTTAGATGAAAAATCATAGAAAGAAGCCCAGCC
Source organism: Plecotus auritus (assembly GCF_963455305.1). Taxonomy (NCBI): domain Eukaryota; kingdom Metazoa; phylum Chordata; class Mammalia; order Chiroptera; family Vespertilionidae; genus Plecotus; species Plecotus auritus. The sequence goes on along the minus strand of NC_137776.1, from coordinate 137,248,271 downwards.
CTAGCGGGTTTGGCTCAGTGGATAGAGCGTCAGCCTGTGGATTGAAGGGTCCCGGTTTCGATTCCGGTCAAGGGCACATGCCCAGGTTGCAGGCTCAACAGCCAATCAATGATTCTCTCTCATCATTGATGCTTCTATCTCTTTCTCCCTCTCCCTCTCTAAAATCAATAAAAATATATTATAAAAAGCAGGAGGAGGAGGAGGAGAAGCCCAGTCCTAGATCTGGGTTCACATGGCAGCAGAACAGGGCTTTACTAAACAGTAATCCATTAACTGAACTGAACTAACTCAGTAGCTGCAAGAGCTGAGACCCAGAGAGCATAAGCACCCCAGGGACTCAAAACTCTTTAGCTGGGTCGGCAGACTTTCCACAGGCTGTGGAATTGGAAATCCAAGCCCATATTATCTGGAGCTTGAGGGGCAGAGTGACTCCACATGACGTCACAAATCATTCAATTTATTAGGTAGAATCTGGTGGCTTTTTGATGGTAGGAACCCAGCATTTTGCTAGTTAGTTGGTATACAGAATTTATCATCGCGATGGACTCTAGGAGCCGGGAGTATTTCAAACTGGGGTATCGTTAAAAATCAAAGGCAAACAGAGACCAGCCTTGACGCTTCCAGTTTAGTCATTAATTTAGCTTAATTACCAGTCACTGAAGACTGCTTTCTCACTGTATAAATACAGCATAACCCTGAACCTCACTCCATGTTTTGGCTTGAGCACTCCCAGTTTGCAAACAGTGTGTTCGGTGTGCGCACGGTAAGTTTTTTTCATACACTACTTCAGTGAGTCATCGGTTTTACGTTGGCTATTTCTGAACCTTTGACAGAATCATGTTTTCAAAGTGCAAATGTAACTGTGTCACTGCCCCCATCTTGGATGACTTCTTGCTGCTCACAGAACAAAAGCTCGGGTCCTTAGGCTCAGGTTCAAGACCACCATCACCTGATCACTTGACATCACAGACTTTCGGTGAACAATGAAAATCACTGTGCTCGATGTTGTGTGACAACAGCACCGCCCATACGGACAAGGCCAAGTCATTCCCTAATCTGTTGAATTTTCCATTGATGTCAACTGTGCCACCCTCCCAACCGCACGTTATTATATGAGAAAGGTGTGCTGGCTTTACCAATACACAGGCATTGAGCTGCAGTACAGTAGGAAATGTGGAAAGATATTCTCATAAAACTCACAGTTTGGGAAGTATTTTTCACTCGTGAGCTGAGAAGGACTTGTACTGTACGGTGGATTCAGTTTGAAACCAAATCCACGGTGTTATTTGTGCAGCTTGAGCTACTAAGCTTTTTGGTTGGCACGGGCCTCTGCTTCCAGAGAGCTGATGCAATAAACTCATTCAAAGTGGCTGCTGCAATCGGATGATCAAGTTGCAATATTGTTCTTAAAAAATAAGAAACAATGTAGAAGGGATTATGAAGAATTCTATGCCCAGGATAGGAAAGTGCGCTTATTCAAAATGACAAATCTTCAGTTGTGGGGAGCCAGCAACTTTACAGAGTTGTGTTAGAAGCAAGTCCTAACGATGTGTGTTTCTTTTATGGCCCTTTAACCTGTACAGAAAAGAAAACCTCAAATGATAACTTTTGTTTTAAAAAAATTCCAGTCACTTAAAAATGCTGCAGTCTAACACTGGTGTTGGCACGTCATAAGCAAGTCCATGGCTGCATCTATTCAGCTGAACTAGAAACCCTGGGCACCAAGAGCAGTTTTTCAGTGCCGACAGTTGCAGCCCCTCTCAGCCTCTCAATCAAGAAAAAGCGTCTTCCAGCCGATAAGTGGTTTTCATTAAATGGGGTCACTTTCCCTTCTGTGTGGGGAATTCCTTCAAGCCTATGAAAGATTGAACAAGGTTTTATCTGTAGGGAGTTTGGAAATTAGAATATAATGTTTTTCCTGGTGCTTCTATCTAGGCCCCCACAGTCAGTACATATCCTCCTCACAGCTGCTAGATTCATCTTCCCAGAACACATTTTGCAGACATCTTCTACCATGGGAAACCAAGGAAGGTTTCAGAGCAAAGGCCAAGCTCTTGAGCCTGGCATTCAAGGCCCTCCCGATGAATTTTCTAGTGAATTCTAGAAAACTTTTAAGAAAAAAAAATACCACTTCTACCTAATGTCTTCAAGAAAATTGAAAAGAAAGAAATCTTTTCCAACTCATTTCAAGAAACTCTGATACCAAAACCAGACAAAAACATTACAAGAAAAGAAATAAGTCAATATTCCGCCTCATGAACATTGATGCAAGAGTTCTTAACAAAATATTAGTAAATCAAACCCAACAATATATAAAAATAATAATACATCATGACTATCTGGGGTTTATTTTAAAGATGCAGGATTGGTTTAACATTTGAAAATAAATCAATATAATTTATTATATTAATAGATTATTTAAATATATGATCATCTCAATAGATGCAGAAATAGCATCTGACAAATTACAGCATCTACTTCTGATATAAAAAGAAAAACTCTCAGCAAACTAAAAATAGATGAGAGCTTCCTAGACCTCACAAAGAGCATTTCGAAATGCTCATAGTCAACATCACACTTAATAATGAAAGACGGAACACTTTCCCCTAAATCAGGAAAAAGACAGGAAGTTTTCTCCCACCAATTCTATTCAGCATTGTATTGGAGATTTTAACCAGTGCAATAAGGCAATAAAAAAGAGTACATCAATATTGGAAAGAAAGAAGTAAACTTTTATGTTCATCTGTGTCAAAAATTCTAGTAATTCAACCCCCCAAAACTACTAAAATTAATGTATATCTAACTGGTTGCAGGATACTGATGCAATACACAAATATTGTCATTCTAGTCACTAGCAACAATGGAAGTTGAAATTTAAAACAATAATATTTTTTTACATCATAAAAATATGAAATACTTAGGGACAAATCTGATAAAAGATAGGAAAACCTAAATACAAGAACATAGATAGCTCAAACAATGTAACATGTGCACTTAAAAGAATTGGTATTCTGCTGCTGTGAGGTGGAGTGTTCCATGATGCCAGTAGGTCAAACTGGTTGAAAGTATTGTTCATATTTTCTACATCCATGCAGATTTGCTGTTTACTTTTTTAAAATCACTGATTGAAAGAGAAGTATTGAAAGCTATAGCAGTTTGAGTTACTAAGCTTTTTGGTTGGTAGAGTGACTCCACATGATGTCACAGATTATTCAAAAATAAAGGTGAATTTGTCTATCGCTTCTTGCAGTTATAACTGTTTCTATCCATGTATTTGATGCTCTGATTTTAGTTAGAATAATCCTGTTTCACACTGGACAATGATGATTTGTATGCATGCCCACAAATACACAATCACACTTACCTATGTAGACCATCATCACTTATAAGTGCAATTTTTTAAAAATCCCAAATTAAAAAAAAAAATCCCAACTCAAATTCAACATCATAAAGGGCATAGCCAACGATGATCAAGTCACAATTCTCAAGCTATCTATATATATAAAAGCCCAAGCGACCATCACAACTGAACGGACAACCGAACAGGCTGCGTGGGGCGACTAGGCCGGCAGGGGGGTGAGGGGTGACCAAATGACTGAGCAGCAGGCTGCGTGAGGCGACCAAGCCCACAGGGGGGTCAGTGAGGGGCAACCAAATGACTGAGCAGCAGGCCCGCAGGGGGGGCAGTAAGGGGCAACCAGGCCAGCCTGGGGGCAGTTAGGAGTGACTAGGCTGGCGGGGGGGCAGTTGGGGGTGACCAGGCCAACAGGGGGGGCAGTTAGGGGAGATCAGGCAGGCAGGCAGGTGAGCAGTTAGGAGCCAGTGGTCCCGGATTGTGAGAGGGATGTCCAATTGCCAGTTTAGGCCCCATCCTGGGGATAGGGCCTAAACCGGCAATTGGACATTGCCGAGGGGTCTTGGATTGGAGTGGGTGCAGGCTGGGCTGAGGGGACCCACCCCCCCCCTGCATGCATGAATTTCGTGCACTGGGCCTCTAGTGCTAGAATAATTTAGTATCAAGTAATTGAATATGACATATCAATTGATCATATAAGACAAGTCTTATAATAAAAAAGTCCAAAAAGCATTTTGTAAAATTCATTAAACATTTTTAATTGGACATATATATGCAAAAAAAAAAAAAAAAGAAAGAAACTAGACCACCATCTTACACCACATGTAAGAATAAATTCAAAATGGATTAAAAACTATTATAAGACTTGAAACCATGAACTCCTAGAAGAGCTCCTGGGCAGTAAGATCTTCAACACTTTTTAGCACTTTTTTCTCATTTATCTCCTCAGGCAAGGGAAGCAAAAGGAAAAATAAACCAATGGGACTATATCAAACTAAACAGCTTTTGCACAGCCAAGGAAATAATCAACAAAATGAAAAGATAGCCCACTGTTGGCAAGGATGTGGAGAAAAGGGAACCCTCATGCTCTGTTGGTAGGAATACAGATTGGTAACAGCCACTATGGAAAACAGTATGGAGATTCCTCAAAAAATTGAAAATGGAACTGCCTTATGACCCTATGATTCCACTTCTGGGTATATTCCTGAAGAAACCCAAAAACACTAATTTAAAATAATATATGCACTCCTATGATCATTGCAGCATTATTTACAATAGCCAAGATATGGAAGCAACCCAGTTACCCATCAATAGATGAGTGGGTAAAAATGTGGTGGTACAATATATACAATGGAATACTACTTGGCCATAATAAAGAACAAAATCTTAGCATTTGCGGCAGCCTGGATGGACCTAGAGGGTATTATGCTAAGAGAAATAAGTCAGTCAAAGAAAGACAAATAACATGATTTTACTTATATGTGAGATATGAAAAATAATATAAATGAGCAAACAGAAACAGACTTAGAGATACAGAGAACAGACTGATGGTTGCCAGAGGAGAGGGGGCTGGAGAACTAATGAAAAAGGTGAAGGGATTGAGAAGTACAGATCAGTAGTTACAAAGTAGTCACAAGGATGTAAAGTACAGTATAGGGAATATAGTCAATAATCCTATATAATAAAACCCTAACCAAATGGTAGAATGACCAGTCGCTATGATGCACACTGACCACCAGGGGGCAGATGCTCAACACGGGAGCTGCCCCCTGGTGGTCAGCGCGCTCCCACAGGGGGAATGCGATCAGCCATTAGCTGGGCTCACGGCTGGTGAGCACAACGGCAGTGGAGGGAGCCTCTCCTGCCTCTGCAGCAGCACAAAGGACCCTTTAGGGATGTCCAACTTCTGGCTTAGGCAGGGAGTGGGCCTAAGCCGGCAGTTGGACATCCCCAAGGGGTCCCAGACTGCAAGAGGGCGCAGGCCAGGCTGAGGGACAAACCACCGCCCCCCCCCCCCCCCCCCAGTGCACGAATGTTGTGCACCGGGCCTCTAGTATTGTAATAACTATGTGTGGTGCCACGTGGGTACTGGAAATATTGGAGGAAATACTTTGTAAAGTACATGATTATCTAACCACTATGCTGTACACCTGAATCTAATACAAAATAATATTGAATATAAACTGTAATTGAAAATAAAATAAACTTTAAAAATTAATTAAAAGTCATTAAGCAGGAGAAACCAAGATGGTGGCATAGGTAAACACCTGAACTGCTGCCTCGACAACAATTTCAAAACTACAACTAAAAGACAAAATGGACATCATCCAGAACCACAGGAAGGCTGGCTGAGTGGAAATTCTACAACTAGAAGGAAAGAGAAAAGCACACTGAGACTCAGAGGAGCTGCGGAAGTAAAGGCAGAGGTATGGAGGCGTGCGCGTGGAGAGGGCTGGCAACTGAGTACGCAGCTGGCTATTTCAAGCCGGAGGGAGACACAAGCTCCCAACTGCTCTGAACTCCAGTTCCGGGTGAGAATCTGGGGACCCAGACTCATACGGGGAGAAACTGGACTGTCTGGAAGCGGGCAAAACTCGAGGGCAGCTTTCTCTCAGAGGTGCTTGCAGTGATTACCGAAGGACACTGAGACCCAGGGGCCTCTTAGGGCAGGGCTGACAGGAAGCAATTGCTGTTTGCTCCACCCTGAGACTCAGTCCCATCCAAGCTGAGCGTGGAGGCTTTTGCATATGAATGGCCTAGTCCTTTGAATTCTAGACTTGGCTAACAAACTGCAGCTGAGTCAGTGAGACCCAGAACATCCAAAAGAAGTCCCAAGGCCCCACAGCAGCTTGCATTGCTTCACAGCTGGGCCTCATCTGGGCACCTCCAAAACCCAAACAAAGAAGAGGAATCTGCAGATCTCTCCATAGCTCCTGCTGGGTGGCCTCAGGCAGAGGCTAAATTAGCACCTCCTTGGAGATCCAAGAGCCAGTGTACCCAGGGGTCAGAGTAGGACCATCCAGATTACAACTCCTCAGATCCATAAAGGACACACTCAAGGAGCAGACTCAGTGAGCACCAAAGCCCCACTGAAGCAAGTCCTGCCCCATAAAGGTGTCTCCAGCACAGAAGTTTTCCCAGCGTAGACACAGCTGAAACTCACAGCCAATTGGCCTGTAGGTCAATTCCTCCCAGTGATACCAACAACAATCAAGGCTTAACTACAACAAGACTGTGCACACAGCCCACAAGGGGGTGCACCAAGAGTGTCCACCTCAGGTAACTGGGGAGGCTGAGCCACTGGGCCCTATAGGACACCTAGCACACAAAGCCACTCTATCAACTCAGGGAAGCAGCCAAAATGCGGAGACAAAGAAACAAGTCACAAATGAAAGAAATGGAGGAAAGCAAATGACCGAATATAGAGTTCAAAACCATGGTTATAAGGTTTTTCAAGAATTTTCTAGAAAAGGCCGATAAATTTAGTAAGACCCTCGAGGATATGAAAAAAGACCAACTAGAAATTAAGCATACACTGACTGAAATTAAAAATAATATGCAGAGATCCAACAACAGACTAGGGGATCGCAATAATCAAGTCAGAGATTTGAAATACAAAGAAGCAAAGAACACCCAAGTGGAAAAGCAAAAAGAAAAAGAATCCAAAAATATGAAGATAGTGTAAGGAGCCTCTGGGACAACTTCAAGCGTACCAACATCTGAATTATGGGGGTGCCAGAAGAAGAGAGAGAGCAAGATACTGAAAACCTATTTGAAGAAATAATGACAGAAAACTTCCCCCACCTGGTGAAAGAAATAGACTTCAAGTCCAGGAAGCACAGAGAACAAAAGGAATCCAAAGAGAACCACACCAAGACACATCATAATTAAAATGCCAAGAGCAAAAGACAAAGATAGAATATTAAAAGCAGCAAGAGAAAAACAGTTAGCTACCTACAAGGGTGCACCCATACGATTGTCAGCTGATTTCCCAACAGAAACTATGCAGGCCAGACAGAAGTGGCAAGAAATATTCAAAGTGATGAATAGCAAGAACCTACAATCAAGATTACTCTACCCAGCAAAGCTATCATTCAGAATTGAAGGTCAGATAAAGAGCTTCACAGATAAGAAAAAGCTAAAGGAGTTCATCACCACCAAACCAGTATTATATGAAATGCTGAAAGGTATTCTTTAAGAAGAGAAAGAAGAAGAAAAAGGTAAAAATAAAAATTATGAACAACAAATACATATCTATCAACAAGTGAATCTAAAAATCAAGTGAATAAAAAATCTGATGAGCCCTAACTGGTTTGGCTCAGTGGATAGAGTGTCGGCCTGCGGACTGAAGGGTCTCAGGTTCGATTCCGGTCAAGGGCATGTACCTTGGTTGCGAGCACATCCCCAGTAGGGGGTGTGCAGGAGGCAGCTGATCGATGTTTCTCTCTCATCGATGTTTCTATCCTTCTCCCTTCCTCTGTGTAAAAAATCAATAAAATATATTTTAAAAAATCTGATGAACAGAATAAACTGGTGAATATAATAGAATCAGGGGCATAGAAAGGGAGTGGACTGACAATTCTCGGGGGGAAAGGGGTGTGGGAGTTGCGGGAAGAGATTGGACAAAAATCGTACACCTATGGATGAGGACAGTGCGGGGTGTAAGGGCAGAGGATGGGGTGGGAACTGGGTAGAGGGGAGCTATGGGGGGAATAAAGAGGAACAACTGTAATAATCTGAACAATAAAGATTAAGAAAAAAAAGTCATTAAGCATTATTTTAAATAAAAAATTCTGTGAAAATAAGGATTAGAAAGATACTTCTTTAAAATGATAAAAATATATGGCAATCTTGAGCCAATAGCTATTTTCATACTTAATGATGAGAGAAGCATTCCTTTTGAGATCAGGAATAAGACAAAAATGCTGGTTTTTTTCAAATATGTTTGCAGCTTGCTCATTTTTATTCTTCATTTAATATGCCTCCTGGCCCCAGGGTCCTTGAGTTTTCTGTGTATGTGCCAGAGATGGCTGCTACAGAGGACTAGATAACTGATGTCGTAGGCCTTTGGCAAAGTAATCATGCAAAGCACCTGTGAGCCATACAGATTTAAAAATTAGAAGTAGGAAATAAATAGCGAAAATAATTGGAAAAACTATTTCCTTACAGCTGTATCAGATGCGACAATACAACGTTTTAGTTGTATTTTTAAAGAACTCTATCCCAATTAGAGTTCTTAACACATCTCTTGAATTAACTTAACACATCTCTTGTCTTACTGCTGAAATCTTTATGGAGATAGTGGGTATTCAGTGAGGAAGTTTGGGGGTTTGTTTTAATAAAAACACTATCATATTATACCTATCTTATAACCCGCATTTTTTCACTTAGCCATACATTGTGACCATGTTCCTATGTAATACATTTGTCTAAATCATGATTTTAGAGGCTATATACTATGTCAAGATATGGCTGTGCCAAAATTTATCTAACCTTGTCCCTATTGAGGAGCATTTATTTAACATCCAAGTTTTCTACACTTGGCATTTTAAAGAATATTCATATCTTTTCCCACCCATACAACAAATAGGAAATCCATAGATTTTTCTCATAGCCTAGATGACTTTCTCCCTAATCCTGATAGAAATCTGCAAGTTTACATTGTTGAAAGAATAAACCAGAAAGACTTCAGATGTAAAAAGAAAAAAAATTGGGGAGTCAATATTTTCCATTTAAGGAACCCAACCCTTCTAGTTCCCAAAATAATTCAGCCAGATTCTCCTGTACACACATACGTACACACACACACACACACACACACACGCACACATACCATGACACATCACAACACTTTAGAAAAATGGGCAAAATGAAGGTCATAAATACTTCCGGAATAAAAATGTAGGTCACAAATAAGAGATCTGACATCAGAATATCATTGGAGTTCTCAACAATGCCAGATACTAGTAAAATGTAATGATGGCTTTAATATTCTAAAAAGTGTATTAGTTTAACCTAGAATCCTATATGTAAGCTATTAATCAAATGTGTGAATAAAATAAACACATTATCAGACATGCAAAGTCTTAAAAAGACTTACCAGGACAAATAGATAAAGAAGATGTGGTATATACATACATTGGAATATTATTCAGCATAAAGAAAAATGAAATCTTGCCATTTGACAACATGGATGGACCTAGAGGGTATTATGTTAGGTAAAGCTAGTCAGATAGAGAAGGACAAATAATATCTGGTTTCACTTATATGTGGAATCTAAAAAAAAAACACACAACAATAAATGAGCAAATAAAACAAACCAGAAAGACTCATAGAGAACAAATGGATGGTTGCCAGAGGGAATGTAGTGCAGAAATGGGTGAGAAAGGTGAAGGGGAATAGAGGTAAAAATTTCCACTTATAAAATAAATGCCACGGGGTGTAATGTACAGCACAGGGAATATCATCTATATCATAACAACTTTGCATGATGAGAGATGACTACTGGACATACTGGTGGTGAATCCTATGTGTACACCTGAAACTAATATAATACGGTATGTCAATTATACTTCAATAAAAATTTTTAATGAAAAAATATTTACCAAACAAAAAGTTAAATGATTATTATTTCCAAGGAAATAAAAAGTAGTTCTACAAGAAAAAATACTAAAAATACTATAGTTCAAAAGAAAACGTATTCTAAAAATATAAACACCAACTGTTAATACCTAAAATTGTGAAAGGAAAGCATGTAGAGAGGGAAAATACAGAGATAGAGAGTTGGGAAAGATTTTTAAGTGATAAAAGTTTCATCTTTTATTGTGCTAAGTCAATGGATAATGTCTAGCTCAAGGAAAAACTATAGCAATGAAGTTTTATCATTTAGAAAGTGGAGTGAAAGATTAGCAATAAGAACAGTAGCAGTTAATGGTACCTGTCTCTGGATGGCTGGGATCAGGGGTGAGGAAGGAAATCACTGTTTCATTATAATCAATGTAGAACTTTTTGATTTTTAAAACTATATACCCTGTTTCCCCGAAAATAAGACAGTGTCTTATATTAATTTTTGCCCCCAAAGATACGCTAGGTCTTATTTTCAGGGGATGTCTTATTTTTCCATGAAGAAGAATATGGTACACATTTATTGTTAAATGAAAATAAAGGAAATATATTACCTGTATACGGTACGGTAGTACGGTAGTTGTCAACACAAACCAGACAAACTGTGAATCCTACAGTATCAAGAATTTACTCATTTATTCAATGACAATCATGTCATCATCTTCTGGAACATCATCATAACAATCCAATTCCTGAATTTCCTGGTGAATTTCTTATAACTCCATTTCTTTCAGAATCAGTGGACCGAATCTCTCATGTTTAGCAATAGCACTGTCTTTAAATGAGTACTTCTTGTCAAGGTAGCCTGCTCGCAGTGCATTTGCAATGCAACTGTCAGTGATTTTCTCCCATGAATTCTTCACCCAAGTCACAACTTCTTGCAGTTTAGGTTTCACAAAGTTTCCACGCTGATTTCTCTCCATTCTATTTTCAATGTAGTCATTAATTTCCATGCGCAAATTGTCTTTGAATGGCTTGTTTATTGCATTATCAAGAGTCTGGAGATAGGCCGTCATTCCTGCGGGAATCATTATCTGACCTATTTTTCTTTCGTGAAGAAATGTCTTCATGTCTTTAGCGCGGTGAGTGCTGGCTGCATCCCAGACTAGCAGACCTCTTTGGCTCCCTCGCATAACAAGCGGCAGCATTAAATCGACCCACTTCCTTATAACTGCTTGTGTGGCCCAGGCTTTTTCAGTTTCAAGAATAAAAATGCACAAAACACGTTCAATCTTTTCCTTCTTGCCCTTAGAAATGATTAAAGGTGGGATTTTAGTGCCATCCAGACGAATTGCCAAAATACAGGAAACACGTGCACTTTCATAAGCAGTGGAGGGAATGTACGCTAAGGAGGCACCCCGCTGTTCAATTGTTGTTTGAGATGATTGGCCCATAAACACTGCAGTTTCATCCATAGCAATCATGTTGGAAAGATTGTATTTAGAGAAGTCAGCATCATCAATAAAGGACTTGAATGCAAGTGCTCGCTTAATAACTTGAGTATCTTCCAACCTAAACAATGTTGTAGATCTTCTAAAAGACAGTTCACTTCACTGAAGGAAATTATCCAGCCAGTGTTGTGATGCTTTGAAGTCTTCGGGGGCTATGTCAAACTGTGGTGCCATTGCAAGGGCAAATTCTTGAATCTGAGCCCTATTCACAACCAAAGCCTTTGCTCTCCTGTCAACAACCCATTCACAGATCAGGTCTTCCAGCTCGGAAAATAACGGTTGCCGACCTGATCCACACTTGCGCTTTTTAGCATTTCCCTTGTCCACTTGTTCAATGAGGTTACCATACTCTGCTCGCCATTTTTGGACCAATTGGATACTCAACATCTTCTCTTTGCAGAAAGCAGTAAGATTTTGGCCCCAAGAGTCTTCCATGATTCCTTTCTTATACTCCACGGAGTAGCTTTTTTTTTTTGCGCTCATTTCTAGGGGTAAAAAAAAGGAATTGGGGTATCAAGGTGGGGGGAGGGGAATCACTCAAAATGACACAGTGGGGATCAGAGGGGGGAATCAAAATGGCACAGGAGAATCAGAGGGGGGATTACCATTTTAGTAACCCCTTTTGATCCTCCTGTGTCATTTTGATTGTCCCCTCTGATCCTCCTGTGTCATTTTGATTGTCCCCTCTGATCCTCCTGTGTCATTTTGATTGCCCCCTCTGATCCTCCTGTGTCATTTTAAGTGATCCCCCTCCCCCCACCCCTGTGCCACTGAACACCTTCACCAGACATCCCCCCTACCCCTTTATCAGACATTTACCCCCTGGGGCCTGCCTGGGGACTGTCACTGGGCTTGCTGGGGCCTGGATCTGGGCTGGAGCAGGGTCTGCCACTGACTGAGAACCTTCAGTCATCATGAAGGCGGCCGCGAGCATCAGGTAGTGTCACCAGAGACAGACCAGCACTCACCACCTTCGCCGCGTCCTGTCCGCTCTAATCCTCCTGTTCTTCTACACACATCTGCGAAAGTCTCCTCCTCTCTCCCGCCCCACGCTCACAGCTCACTCCGACCTCCACTCCGCCTCCACACAGCAGTGACGTCAGGACTCAGCGTAACGTCACTGGTTGCTAGACGCCAGTCGGGGCGGCCCTAGCAACCAGTTTACGGTAAATTAATTTTCATTCTGAGACAGAGCCTGGGGGCCTTATTTTCAGGGGGATGCCTTATATTTCACTCAGAAGGAAACCTGTAAGTAGGTCTTATTTTCGGAGGATGTTTATTTTTGGGGAACACGGTAATAGGGCTGAGGGAAGTTCCTTTATGCTTTGGTGTAAGGGAGATAGGATGATGTTCCAAGAAACAGGTTGGACTCTGAATTCCATGATCCATTGAGGAACGTGTAGGCTGAGTCAGCAATGCCAGAGGCACAACAAAAGGAACATGAGCCCTCGCTGAAATAGCTGCACAGAAAGTTTTCAAAACACAAACTGGACCAGGAACTGCTTTCTTTTTGGCAACTCTTCCCTGAGCTCAGCCAGGGAGAGGGCCATCTGTTAGAGATCCTCACCCTGGATCAGGAAACCAAATTTGGCAAAATGGGAGACAAAATTAAAAAGATGAAAGAGGATGCTGGGAAGAGTGATCAGAATATAGGGATGAGGGAGAGTGTGGGAGAGATATGAACTGACCATTTATTGCCTGCCTTCCATGTGTCAGGCACTGTGCTAAAGCATTTTATATACATGATAATATTTTTATTCTCACATCACAATAATCTATCATCACAATAATTTCTATAATCTCCTTTTGACCAAAAAGAAAACTGGAATTCAGAGATTAACTGGTTTGATCAAGACCACACCATTAGTAGAGGGGCTTGGATTAAGCCATTTTTGTCTGATTCGAGTACTCTATAGCATGGCAGAAGAAAATAGGAAAAAAGAGGGAGCTTCCTTGGCTTCCTGGGCATATTAAATATTAGATTTTGTGGTTGTTTGTTTTTTTTTAATTGTAGCAAAACATACATACAACAAAATTTACCATTGTCACCATCTCTCAGTGTACAAAATAGTGGCACTGAATACGTTTTACAATGTTGTCCATCCATCACCACTATCCATTTCCAGAGCTTTTTTGTCATTCCAAATAGAAACTATACTCATTAAATAATTCCCCATTTCTCTTTCTCCAGCCCTTGGTAGCCTCTGTTTTTGCTTTCTGTCTCTATGAATTTGTCTACTCGACCTCATATAAGTGGAATCATATAATATGTTGTTTTGTTTATAGCTTATTTCACTTACATAATGTTTTCAAGGTTCATCTGTGTTGTGACATATATGAGAAATTCATTCTTTTTAAAGGCTGAATGATTTTCCATTGCATGTATACGATATATTTTGTTTATTCATTCATCGGCTGATGGACATTTGAGTTGCTTCCATCTTTTGGCTACTGTAAAACTGCTACTATGAACATTGGTGAATAAGTATTTCTTCAAGTCCCTGCTTTTAATTCTTTATGATATATACTGTTCGTTTATTTTTAAGCCTTGCCTTCTCCTTTGACCTTGTTCTCTCAAAATTCCAAGTTTTCTGAGACCTCTCTTCAACCAACTCTTCCAACCCTGCTCAATGCTTCAAACCTCTTCAGCCCATGATGGTAGAACAGAGGAAAGTCTGCTTTTTCAGTAGCTCCTTCTACTCTCCAGAACTGCTTAATTAATGACCAACACACTTGCGTCTTTAGTCATTCGTTCTTTTAATATTCAACAAATATTTTGAGCACTTACCCAGTGCCTGACATTGTTCTAAGTGATTGGGATACTTCAATTGACATAAAAAACATCTCTGCCATCATTAAGCTTCCATTCTACCTGTAGGTTTTTTTTGACTCAAGTTTATCAGAGTATTTCCCAATAACCAGAATGGTTTGTATAGAACAGGAGAAGATAAGGAATGTTAATCATACAAGAATGCAATTCACATATATGAGGGAATTGATGGAAGACATCTGGACCCCTTCAGAAGAAGGAGAGTGATTATTGCACATACACACAACACACACACACACACACACACACCCCATCTTAAGAATTGGTGAAAGCAGAAAAGCAGGAAGAGAAAGAAGAGGATGAAGCAAGAGTCCTAGTTCCTTCTAGCAATGGCACCTTTCCCTTTGATAAGTCTCATTCCCAGGAGCAATCTATAAAGGTGTACGGGTCCTTTCATCACAACCTTTGAAAGTTTAGATCCCCCAAGTGGTTTTACTGGATCACTTAGCACATGGCAGGCAATACTTTCTGTTGGACTCAAAGTCCACTTAAGGAAGTTTTCCTTCTCTAACAAATAGGAAAAGATGTCTTTTTGCAACTTTGCTCTATGTAAAGGCACAGCCTCGAACATTATTTTTTTATATTTTTTAAAAAGTTTCTAGCATCCTTATGTAGTATGTGCAAACTATTTATAAGATCCCTGTCTTTTTTGGCTCTGAAGTAACGGGGAAAGCATCAGTGCCGATGCAAACTAGAGCATTAGGTTTCCCCAAAAGGCATGGGTTTAGGGTTGAGTAACTGGCATCACCCAAATGCAAGTCTTGGGTGAGTGCAGCCCCAGCTGGTCTGTGGGCAACACACGGCAGGGGTTCCTTGATCTTCTCAGGGCACCAGCTAAAATGGAACTTGAGTATTTCCAGGTCAAAATCAAGATGGCAATGGGGTATGAGAGAGAAAGGGAGACAGAGAGAGAGAGAGAGGTGCTGTGCTGAGGCGTAATCATTAGATGTATGTGTTACCCAGCAATTAACAAATATTGACAGGTCTAATAATAGTTTATCCTCAGCTAATCCTATAATTTGGTCCTATAATACTATAGCTAATCATGTAGAGGCCTGGACTTCCAGCAAGCTTGCCTCGGCATCCAACTTCCTACTCGGAGTGGGATACCGAGATACTGAATTGACATGTCTCTATTTTAAAGATGCTGACACAGCTCTGTCTGCTCTGCCTGTATTTTATTGATTCAGTTATTAATGGCAGCATCTTGTTCTTGCCATGCATTTCACATAAAATGTGGAATAGCTTTTGCCTAAAACCTTAAAAAAAATCAAAGCCAAATAAATCTATGTAACCAATTACAAATGTTACCCCATTTTAAAGTAGAAATATTCTGCTACATCTATTCCCATAAATCATTTTTAAATGCACAGATCTGTAATATCTCTACATGATTTATGAAATTGTAATGAATATGCCTTTTTAAAAATTAATACTAGACTCTTCCTTATTTTAATTTTGCTTATGATTTTCCATAGCATGAGAAAGAACAAGAAAAATTCATCTTTATTTTCTACCCATTAAGCTCCAAGTTACAGCAATAAAGACTCTAATGTTCAGCAAAGTCATCTGCATAATAACTATAAAAGTGACATATTAGGATGATTTTGGCTACAAGCAATAAAAATCTTGACTGTCTAAATCATTAAAAAGAAAGTGTCCTTTCATGCCTGGCCAGTGTGGTTCAGTGGTTGAACATAGACCTATGAACCAGGTCACGGTTAGATTTCTGTTCAGGGCACATGCCCAGATTGCAGGCTTGATCCCCAGTGTGGGGTGTGCAAGAGGCAGCCGATCAATGATTCTCTCTCATCATTGATGTTTCTATCTCTCGCTCCCTCTCCCTTCCTCTCTCTAAAATCAATAAAAATGTATTTTTTTAAATTGTCCTTTCACTTAATACAAAATCCATAAGAAGGCATTGATACTCAAATTCAGTGGCCTGGAAAAAATCAAAAGGGAGAAATAAGTAAAACCAAAGATCATGAGGGAAAGGAAAAGAGGCCTGGACAAAAAAAACCCAGGAAACTAACATGGATAACAGGAGCCATAGAAGAAGAGAAGAAATAAGGGAAGAGAGAGAGAAGAAACAAAATTTTAAAAACTTTCCTAAAAATTTTTTTGAGTTTTAGCTCAAAAGAGCCTAATGGATTTCAGGCAAAATTATTGAAAAAAGAAGTGCTTTTACCCATATTTTGGCAAAATTTCCAAGCTCCAGACAAAGGTAAAGAGAAAATCTTGAAAGTTTCTAAGTAGAAAGAACAGTTATTTTAAAAGAGAAGAAAGCCTATAGCTTGAAAAAAAAAAATCTTTATTCTAGTGCTATTTAAAACAGAAAAATAAAAAAATTACACATTTCCACAGTAAAAGTGTAACTAAGAAGATGATAAGTTTATGTGAAATGTTATATAGCCATTAAAAACCACCATTAAAATGATTCGGCGGTTACTAGAAAAGCATAGATGTAAGGTGAGACTGTACATTATAAAGCAGCTTATGAAACTCTGTGCAGTATGATTAAATATGTTTTTAAATGTACATAAAAAGATGGAAAAAACAAAAGAGCACAATAGTTGAGTTAGACTAATAAGGACTACAAGACTCCTCTTTGTTTTATAAACTTTGTATAATAATAGTATATTGATCATTTCTGAGTTAATGGTTAAAGTTCAGTTTTTTAAAGGAGTTATCTTTTTAATAAGTAACAAAAAATCATGATTATAATCTTGCAGCCAGAGCAGATGATTCAGGGCTGCAGCATCAATATGCCAATATTAATTTTTAAGACTGATACTGCCTAGGGCAGGGCTTTCCCTAAAACTTTTTTGGGGGGGTGTTAAATGATTTTTAGTTATATGGAATAAAGGAGGCCCCACTTCCCTCATTTTCCTGCGAATTTGAGCAGATTCAAACCAAAGTTTTAAGGAACAATCTTATCCCTTCTTGAAGGCATTCTCTCCCCCCCCCCCCCCCATTTAGTGGGGCCCCATCCTGATGATCCTCAAGCTCTACACTGTGGAAAAGACAAAGCGGCCCTGACAGCAGTGAGGTGGCCGGGCAATTAGCAAACTGGTCTTGATGTTGCTGGAGGCAATGTCAGACAAGGTCACTCGATTACTGTGATAAAGTGAGATAAAAATAAACCCACTCCATAATCATATCTGACAAAAACAAGGTGTGAATACCACCAACATAACCAAATATCCTTCTCTCTCAGCTTATAAGCAAGGTTGCCACTTCTTACCAATCACAGCATTAGCTATGCTTCAGTCCCCCATATTCTAGATAAAAATTTAGAGACCCAATAAAAAAATTGCCCCAAATTCCTGAGAGCACCCAATCAAAAGCAAACTCCTGCTTCCTTGACCACTCCCCCAAAATCACTTAACATGAACTCAAATCCTGTAATACAAACCTCCTGGTATCTTTTTACCAAGACTCCCCACAGTGCCTTCCCATTGGTGTATGGTCTCCCTCAACAGCCAGGAAACCCACCTCAGTTTGCCTGCAGGTGTGTTCCTGGTGGTCCTTAGCTTTCGAACACGGACAAATGAAATAGCATCTTTCTTCCTGGTTTTGGTCAATCCTAGGGTAAGCAACTGAAATTTAGTTAGCAACCCAGAATCGGTTCTTGCCATTGTACAAAAACTGAATTAACCGCTCCCTGCTGACCAGCATTCATCAAGGCTCAGTTGAGAGACACAGCATGATGGACCTCCAGAAGCACATGGATTCCCTGTCCTTCTCTAAGACCTCTGGAACCCATCCCTAAACTCAAGGAGACCAGTCAAGAACTCTACCTGAATCCCACTGTTTAGCATCCGTAGAACTACTGTTAATGAATTCAGTTTGGGTGTCAAGTTGTGAGGGCTTTCCTAAAACCCCATCACTTGGCCACTGTCAAGACGTCAAAGATGCCATTCATCGCATAAAACAGTTTAATAACTCTCAGGAGAAATGTCTTTCTTTTGATAACACCAGGAACAGTGGTACTTCTGAGCAACTGATTTGTTTCCATGTGACATACAGTGAGAACTGTGTAACTGTTAAGTTTCCATTTTTCAAGTGGGTTTCTTGAGAAGTGAGCCAAATCTGTAGCAAGACTAGTCTGCTTTCTGGTGTTTGTCTCATTCCTGGCTCCCTTTTATAACTCGGCCGCTGTTTTCCTTTTGCTCCATGCCAAATGCATGTGTTTTTTTTTTGTATCTTGCTGAGTTTTATGTACCTGTGTCAGCTCCCTGAAATACTTTTACTAAAAAATCGGGTAGGCTGTAAAAAAAAACAGAGAAAGGGGAATCAAGCCTGAACAGTGTGGCAGAAATGATAAAGCAGGGTAGGCATTTGAAGATGAGCCCCTTGGAGGGACAGTCAGCAATTGGGCCTTGAAGGTTAGACAGGTGGAGGTCCTGGGCACATTCCAAGCTGGATGTGAAGTATGTATTTCTAAAAGCTGAACCCCACAGAGCATGTGTGGGAGGTGGGGCGAATGAGACAGTAAGCAGACTTGTCCAACTGTCTTGTCAAGTTCATGCTGGAAGGTAAGCCTTGGGGTGCAGAACAGGTGGGAAAGATTATAGAACTGGAATATGGGAGCAGGTGTTTCGGCTCGATGTAGGCTACATCTGTCCTTCCTTTGTGGGTGCCTAACAAATACAATCATTCTGGCCACCGCGCTCAACTGAGAATTAAAAGAAAAAGAAAAAGACCCTATCTCCAAATATAGACACATTCTGAGGTGCTGGGGGTTAGGACTTCAACATATAAATTGGAGAAGGGGACACAATTCAGTCCATAACAGGTACCTAGAGTAGCTTCTAAAGAAGACTCTAAGGATATGGCAGCTAAAATACAAGGGTCAACATGTAAAATGCAATTTGTCTCTTGTTTACAAGTAAATAAGTAAAATGGCTACTTGTCCCTGATGAAAGGAAGCTGTGACAAGTAGCCATTCTGATCAGCTGCTGCACAACCACCTTGGCCCTCTGAAAACCAAGTAGGGTTCATCTTTTCCAGATGCCTCTAATCAATGATATCAAAAAGAATTTTGCTTTGGAAACAGCCTAGGTGCCCGTCAGCAGATGACTGGATCAGAAAACTATGGTACATCTACACAATGGAATACTATGCTGCCATAAAAAAGAAGGAATTATTACCATTTGTAGCAACCTGGATGGAATTAGAGAACATTATGCTAAGTGAAATAAGCCAGTCAATGAAAGAAAAATACCACATGATCTCACTCATTTAGGGATAATGAAAAACATTATAAACTGATGAACAAAAAGATAGTTACAGAGGCAGTAAAGCATCAAACAGACTGTCTAATTACAGCGGTAAGGTTAGGGAGAGGTGGGGGAAATAAGAGATCAACTGAAGGACTTGTATGCATGCATATAAGAGTAACCAATGGATGCAAAACATTGGGGGGTGAGGGCATGTATGGGAGTGGGGTCGGGGGGGGGGGGGGCAATGGTAAGATATGTACACATATAATACCTTAATAAAAATTTGAAGAAAAAAAAAATCTGTTGATATAGTGGACACAATTTTTTTTAAAAAAAAATCCAAACTAAATAACTAACTAAATAAATAAATTCAAGTAGCATTGAAAAAAAAAAAAAAGAATTTTGCTGACAATGACTATGGTGAAAACTGTGGACAATGTATGATTTGTTCCTAAACACAATGAGTGAAAAAGGACATACAGTGACTCAGGATGGTGATGGTGAGTCTCTT
This sequence comes from Plecotus auritus, assembly GCF_963455305.1. Lineage (NCBI taxonomy): Eukaryota > Metazoa > Chordata > Mammalia > Chiroptera > Vespertilionidae > Plecotus > Plecotus auritus. Next base: position 137,228,275 of record NC_137776.1, on the reverse strand, counting down.
GTCACTAAGTAGTGGTAGAACACAACTAGTGTGACTTAGACTAACCATTTCTGGTCCTACCTACACTCTCTTCCATAGACACCATACTGTCTGGCTGAGATGGTCAGTTAATTCGGTCTTCTATAGTGACTTATCAGAGGAAGATGTTCATATATTTTGCTAACATGCCACTTCAGTGTCTTTCATTGAGAAGGCATCTGTAGAGTTCTGTGAAAGTAAGGTTTCGCAGAACTTGTTTTCAATGTTCTTTGCAAAAAAAGATGCTTGGCTGTTTTGCACTTGATCCCAGTTAACCTTGAGCTAGCTTGTGCCTCTCTGCTTTCTAATCTGAGCTTTGGGTTGGTGTTAGCAGCTGTGTGTTCTTTGTAGAGACAGAAGTTTCTCATGGAAACATCATCATGTTGGCAAAAGCACCAAACTCCTTTCAAAAAGAACGATTTAGCCCTAGCTGGTTTGGCTCAGCGGATAGAGCATCGGCCTGCAGACTCAAGGGTCCCAGGTTCCATTCCCGTCAAGGGCACGTACCTTGGTTGTGGGCACATCCCCAGTATGGGGAGTGCAGGAGGCAGCTGATCGATGCTCTCATCGATGTTTCTAACTCTCTATCCCTCTTCCTTCCTCTCTGTAAAAAATCAATAAAATATATATTTTAAAAAAATGTTTAAAAAGAAAAAGAATGATTTACTTCCAGTTGTGGTCCCACTGACAAATGAATCCTTCATTAGAAAAAAACAGAGCCCATGACATTTTCTCTGTTAACAACTAAAAGTCCTCTTCTCAATAATAACTCCTGGTATTGTAATGTAATTACCTCAATCCTGGGATTGCTAGAATACAAGCAAATTCTTTTCCTGCCTTTATTGCAATCCCTTCATGTTGATTTTGCCTTCTGTGCTACCCCATACACCAACGTTTCATGAGTAGATTGCCCTCCCTGAAGTTATACCCTTATAAGTTCAGTTGATGAAAGTTGTTCTCAATTTTTAATCCAAATGGATATTTTTTTTCCTAAGATAAAAACATTAAGTGGATGGAAATGGGCCTTTGATCCAGCTTGAGCTTGAAAAATAGAGAATAATTAGAAGTTATTGAATAAAGTATTGAAAATAAGAACATTTTGATTGAAGCATTCAAGGCAGGTAAACTCAGGAAGGAACCAAAAAGGGGGAGGGCTGTTTACAAGGCATTTACAGCAACCACAACCTGAGGTTATAGCTCACGTTCTCGAACTCCCCAAAGCTGTGAGAACAGTAAGGCCCACAGGAACAAGAGCAGAAGCTTTGGAAATGGCCACAGTTCAGGAGAAGAAAAACATAGACCAGCCAACAGAGTAGGACAAACGCCATTGGGAAAAGATGACATAAGCAAAGTTTTGAGCTAGAAAACTTTAAGACCATGTAGTCCAAACTGCTTTGATTTTAGATGACTCCGCTTTGGAGGGTAAACTCAACAACCCCAAATCTTCAGTCCCAGACCCTTCCACACCCCCTGGCAGAAGGAACACCAGGATATGCAACATCAAAATACGCCATGGAGGACCAGACATTCCTGACAGACCTATTTGTCCCCCAATGCCTCTCTGTGATCTGCTCCCTATCCCGACGGGCTCTCCAGCTCTGCCCCGTTTTGATACTGATGGGGTGAACAACCGTGATGTATGTTGTCATTGAAGCTCCTCAGCACCACCACCTGGCTCCCTCCATTGTCGGGGCGGCACTGATTTAGTGATATTGTCTTTGTTGATGGGGACAAACAAACAGCCAAAACTCTGAAGAAATAAAAGTCAACAACCTTGCCTGTCCAGAAAAGAATGGGTGAAGTCAGATGTCTATGAAGTATTTTCCCCTGCATTCTCCCTTCACCCCCACTGAGAAGTAAATTATCTTGCTTTGGGGAAGACCACATGTTTTTAGGGCCCACAGTGCAAGGCCAGGCTTGGCATTGGGAGGAAGGAAGGATGAGGGGAGGCTGGTGGGCAGACAGAGTGAGGAAGATTGTATTGCCCGTGTTCAAGTTCTAGTCCTGCCGCTGACTGGCTGTGACTGGCCATTAATTAAGTTCTCAGAGATTCAGTTTCCCCATCTGCAAAAAATCGGGAAAATAATGCTTCCTCTGTAGGTTGTCAAGAAAATGATTGGTAATTCTGACAAATGAGGAATGCTTTTCTTTTTATTTTTTAAGGCAGCTATTGCTGTCACTGAGAGGAGAAAGTGAAACTTCTTGACCGTCTTCTTAGTGCCAGGCAGTGGCCAAGTACTGTTCACATAAATTACCTCACTAATCCCATACCTGCATTAAGCAGCAGGTATTATTACCCTGGTTCAGAGAGGTACAATTATTTGCTCAAGGTCACTTGGCTAATAAGGGGTAACCTCTAGATCAGTTTCTCCCTAAAGCTTCTTCTAGCAGATGACAGGTGTAGCCAGGTTTCAATGGCCCAGGCCAAGGGCATTTGGCAAGGAACATCATTGTATCCCTAGACACTTCCGACTTCCCTGTTAACTAGCTGGTCCTGTGGTGTTATGACTTTGGAGATAGTCTGGGTCGTGGCACATTTTCAGCCACCCCTCTGAGGGGCTTGGATGCACATTTGCATTAGGTTCAGCTGTCTACGTGTTCTGTCAAGCAAAACCCCACTTTTTAGTTGTTTTGCCGATAATTCAAGTTCCTTCTCCTTGGATTGACACAGAATCAGCACCAATATTTTAAGCTATATATTTGTCCTCTGAGAGAGACAGAGAGAGAGTCCTGTGTGTTTGTATCTGTGTGTGAATGTTTGCATATTAAGTTTTTTTCCTTTTCAGCAACCAGACCCATGACCTACATTTTGGGATCCTTTCCTAAGGTGAAAAGACCCTTATGATTTCTTTGCATAACTAATGCTTGTCCTTGTAATTTTCATCAGAATGGTCCTCCTGTATTCTTTCATAGTTTACAGACAATTATTCATTTTCTACATGTTATCACATTGAGGACGGATCACGAGAATTATCACTTCACATTACACAGTGTTTTACAAAGTATCATACTTTAAAAAGATATTAGCTTGTAAGTTTGTAAGAACATGTAATAAATAACTTCAAAATGCAATGGGCATTTATGTAAAAGGTTTTTTGTACTCGACCAATAGAAACTTACCTGGCCACTGGGTAAAGCTGGCAATAAAGCTCCTGGTCCGCAATGTGTTCAGTCACCTCGTTTCCTATCCCTCAAAATCCAGCTGAAATCTTGCCTCTTTTACTTGAAATGAAAAAAAAATTTTTTTGCAATTAGGGTACAAAAATTACAAAAATAATTAATAACCCAAAGAAGACAAGCTTTGAACCTAAGGTTCATAACCACTGCATTCTGCCCCCTTCCTCTGACGCCAGCTAAGTACCACTTGAAACAACAGTGATTAGAAAGTAGACTAGCGGTCATCAGGGCTGGGGGTGGGGGAACAGGGAGTTATTGTTTAATGGGTATGGAGTTTCAGTCAATTTCATGCTGTACATATTTTTCCATAATTAACAAGAGCCCTAGCCAATTTGGCTCAGTGGATAGAGTGTCAGTCTACAGACAGAAGGGTCCTGGGTTCGATTCCAGTCAAGGGCACGTACCTTGGTTGCAGGCTCCTCCTTGGCTGGGGCCTTGGTCAGGGTGTGGGCAGGAGGCAACCAATCAATGTGTTTCTCTCACATCGATATTTCTCTCTCTCTCTTTTCCCTCTCTTTTCTACTCTCTCTAAAAATCAATGGAGCCCAGCTGGTGTGGCTCAATGGTCGACCTAGGAGGTCATGGAATCGAACCAGGAGGTCATGGTTCCTGTCCTGGTCAGGGCACATGCCCAAGTTGTGGGCTGGAACCCCAGTGTGGGGTGTGTAGGAGGCAGCCGATCAATGATTCTCTCTCATCATTGATTTTCTATCTCTCTCCCTCTCTCTTCCCCTCTGAAATCAATAAAAATGTATTTTTAAAAAAATAATTTAAAATAAATAAATATCAATGGAAAAATATCCTTTGGGTGAGGATTTTTTAAAAAGTGAGAGAGAGAGCCTAAAAAAAGTGGTTACTACTTGTGTTGCAATTCCAAGCTTTAAACTTTTCCAAGCCTCAGTTTCCCCATCAGTGGAGTGGGAATAACAGCACCTATGGCTACCTTAGAATATTGCTTTGATGATTAAGCTGTGATGCTGGAATGCATCCAACCCCGCACGTGGCGACGTGATGCTCAGCCTGTGTTCATCCCTGTGCATTGCCCAGCACTAATATCCCCTTTCCTGTTTACTCCTTGGGCACAGCTCGGAAGCTGGGGAATGTGTGGGCTAAATGGGAAGGTTGTTGGCTGCTTAAAAGTGGCCGCACACTGCAAATTTCTAACACTTAATAGGTGTCTAATGAATGTTTGTACAACTGAATTGGACTGAATAGATAAATCACAAGGGAACAATAAAAGGATGCTGCTGTTCTGTCCTGTGACATTTCTTGACCTATGTACCAGGGCCTCGCAATCAGAAGGGATATAAAGAATATTTGTTGTTGATGAGGCAACTCAGTGGTTCACTTGATTTCCTTCCAGATCTAGGCTATTTTTTAAAAGCTGACTTTTTTTATGTGCAGTTTTACTATCTTGAACAACTGGAGCCAATGGGAAATGGGTGTTTGGGGGGCCATCTGTAATGAAGGAAATGGCAGTAATAGGTACAAGAAGCAGATTCACAGGGCACATATTACTTAATCCCCAGCTGGGGAACCTGAAAAATGAAAATAAGCATTAATTGGATCCACCTTTCATTTTTAAGTTTGCCTGGAGTCTATATAGGAATGAACACTGTAATTAGGTAATTTAAATGACACTGTTTTTAAATTCAGAACATAGAGCATACGATTTATGCCACAAATATATAACTTCTAGAATTGTACAGTACTTTCATTTCATATTTATGGGTTAAGTGAAGAGGACCAGGTCGAGTGGAAAAAGAAAGGGAAATAATAGAGCAAAGCGGGGAGAGAGGTACAGGGTAGGTCAGGCAGAGGAGCAAGGAAAAGGAGAAACCCACTGAGGGAAGAGGCATGAGCACAGAGAGAATGAGGCGCATAGAAAACCTAGGGTAATAAAAACAACACATTCTCTGCTGGTTCTGGGCAAGTGAAACTACTTTAGTCACACCCTGATATTACCATTGACCTCTGTCATTACCATTTGATGGCCACAGTGTTCATAGTCCTGTGGTTTCTGCCCTTGTGTTCCTGTCCAAGAGAAAGGCTGCATCATTCACTCAGACTCAAGGCAGGAACCTAGTGGGATCCTGGAGCCCACTCTCCCTTTTCCATGTTCTGCTGATCTTAACATCTACATGTGTTACAGGTCAATTCAGCTATCTCCATCTCTACTGGCCCTACTCTAGCTCAGGCCACGCTCCTCTCTCACCTGGACGGGAAAACTGTTGCTCATCAGGTCTTTGCCCTCTACCTGGTATCTACACTGCAGTAGTGATTTCCCACTGGCAAACCTAACTGTCCTGGCTAAGGTTCTTTTGCCTCCAGTAACAGGAACTCACTCAATCAGGCTTAAGCTTCAAGCAGGGGTGTATATAATGCATATAATCTGGTAGAGTGTGTTTTTTTTCTCCTTCAAGAACTGTCTCCTGTTCTGTGAGGTTCAATGGGCATCATTTGGGGAGAAGGAAAGGAAATAACTTCTAGCACTGGGGTGAGGGAAAGCAGAGATGGTATGGAAATGTGATTCCAAGCCTTGAACTCCTAATCTGAGCCAGGCCCCCTGGAGGCTGCTGAGGCTCTGGGAAACCCACAGGGCTGAAAGAGTGACTGCCCAGGTCAGCCATGGGGAAGGAAGTGGCCTCTTGGCTGAGAGCGGTACAGATCACAGTCTCTCACACAATGAAGGGCCAGTATGCATGGGCAGGGCACCCACACCGGGGATCCCACCCAGCCATATCACTGAGGACAAGACTGGCCATAGATGAGGGGGAGTCTGGCAGACAAGGGGGAGAGCAGCTATTCCCAATGCTTCAAGACAAGAACATGAAAATTGCCCCTTTGGACACTGTAAGCATCTAGAAATGTCTGGATAGCTAAAGGGGAGGAGGTGGCAGAACTAAAAGAAAGAGATAGTTTGGACTTCCTGCAAATCGGGGAAAGTGGGCAAGATCATTTGATTGGCTCAGCTTGTCTCCATAGTCTTTGCATGGCCCAATCAGCTACAGTCAGGCACATCGTATCAGGTAGTAACCAAAGCATAGCTGTAAAGAACCCACCCCTGCTGGTGAGCTAAGGGGATGGAAGTCATCGTATGAAGGGAATACAGGCTGTGTCACCACCCCCAAAACCAACCATGCCCATCCCGCCCAGAAATCCTTCGGTTCCTTTCCCATCAATTATGCCAATGGTTCTCATACTTTAGCTGACATAAGTCACCTGGAAAGTATTAAAACACAGATTCCTTGCCCATGTCCATGAGATTCTGATTTAGGAGTCTGGGATAGGGCCAAAGAACTGGCATCTCCATGGGCCACAACACTAACTAGTACTGACCTACACATGATCTAATAGGCCTCCAAACCTGGTTCTCATCCCCTCTTTATCATTACCTGCACTACCCTACCTTTCACTTCATGTTCCAGCACCTAGTGAAACACTACAAGAATTTGGTTCCAAGGCTCTCTATCTTCTCTTCTCTTACTCCCCTGCCCCCAATTTCTCCCAAAGAAGAAAAAGTTGCTTTGAGTTAGACTGACTCCAGAACACTTATCTATATATATAAAAGCCTAATATGCAAATTGTTCCCACAGGAGTTTGACCGGGAGACCGATCACTCGGTATGACATGCACTGACCACCAGGGGGCAGCGCAGAATGAAAGAAGGCCCAGGCTGGCAGCCAGCAGCCGGGGAAAGGAGAACCCGGCTGGCAGCCAGGAGGAAGGCCCAGGTCGGCAGCTGGAAGGCCCTGATCAGTCCTGATTGCTGGCCAGGCCTAGGGACCCTACCCATACATGAATTTTGTGCACCAGGCCTCTAGTTGGGCTATATTTGCTAGTGAGTGTGTACAAAGGCCAAGTTCTGACTGTATATCTCTCTCTTTTGTCTATAGCATGTTGAAGGGCCAGGACCCATTTCATTGTGGGGGACCTCTGGCCAGATCTCTGTCTCATTCTCACCTCTCTTCCACCCAAGTATCAGAAGTAGTAGGTTGACCTTTAGAAAAATCAGGCCTGACCCCTTGTTATTAGCCTCTCTGTCTCTCTCTCTCTCTCTCTCTCTCTCTCTCTCTCTCTCTCTCTCTCTCTCTCTCTCTCTCTCTCTCTCCCCTATGAGCCAGTCTAGTATGACCCATAAGATTTAGATTTGATCAAAAAGGGAAGAAAGTGGTCTCTCAGACTTTATGCCCAGGACCCATGCTCCAACTCAGCTTACCAAATTCTTAGTCTGGTCATTTGGAGGAAAAGCCCAACCAACAATAAATAAATAAAATAATATTTTTCTTCTCTTTATCATTGCTCTTTGTTGCAATGCCAATGCATCCACCTTATTAGGAGAGTAGGATTTCAGTATTCCTGCATCCCCTGGCCTTTATGCCATCTTAATGCTACCAAAACCTCACCTTTATTCTTTACAGGCCCATTTCATAGCTTGGCGGGAAAGCCGGGGCCTGCGTTCTGTAGCCAAAGGTCCTGTCTTCTAATGACTCTGTGCCTTCCATTCTCCACAATCAACTAGGGATTTCAAACACCTACTTCCCAGGGGCACTGGGAGGCACAAATGAGAAAAGAAGTTTGAAAAGTGTTTTGAAGAGTCTGAGACCTCAGCCTTCTTTGCTGAAGTTTTAATCTTTTCAAGAAGCACTGAGCCAGAGTCTAAGTTCAGCACAAAACTCTCAGTCCCGTGCTCCTTCTTGGTTAAGCACCTGTTCTTATCCAGATGACCCTCTTCCAAAGCAAGAAAGCCAAATCTGGAGCACAGTGATTCTCAGCCCTTCTTCAGATTGTTATCCTCACTGTTGCAAAATGTTAGTTCTTTGTTGTATCTTCAAAGACAAGCATAACATAGGAAGGACTGGTCTGGGACTCAAAATATATTACCAAGGGTCCTTGCCTTCTGGAGTCTCACACTGCAAGTGGGAACTTACCCAGGATGATAGATATCATATTACCAACTATATAACGAGACCCTCTTACCCTGACTGGTATGCAATTTATCCTGGGGCGGAGCAGTGGGGAGGGATTCCACCAAAACACCCTCCTGGGTTCACAGCCCCTTCCACAATCAGATTTCAACAACCTGCTTTGTTGCCTTCTGCAATTCACCAAGCTGCTACTTTCTGTGTTGCCACGTGGTACTCTGTGAGGTGATATGCCCAGATGCGTATCCCTGCACCTTTCACACAAAGGGACATTGCCACACATCGGCTCAGCTTCATAAACTTTCCCATCAAGACTGACTCCCACACATCGGCTCAGCTTAATGAGCTTTCCTATCAAGACTGACTCACCTTGGCCCTGGCCGGGTAGTTCAGTTGGTTAGAGCGTCATCCCAATATGCCAGGGTTGTGGGTTTGATCCCCAGTCATGGCACATATAAGAATCAATGGATGAATGGGGAAATGAGTGTGACAACAAATCAATGTCTCTCTCTCAAAAAAAAAAAAAAAAAAAAAATAGACAGGCTCACCTTGCAACAGGCTCCACTTCACCCTCCGGTACAAACTGAGAAGGCAGAAGCAGGCTCTAGATGGAGCAAAAACTAACTTTTATTACATACCAGACACTTGCAGGTCTTATCTTAGCTTCAAACCAAACGTGTAATTTGGGCATTGTTAAATCCTTTTCTCAGATAAGGAAGCAAAAGACAGAGAAGTTAAGCAACCTGTCACATAGCGTTGGAACCCAGAATTCAAATGGACAGGTTTGACTGATCACCAAGTCATTTGTCATGATAAGAGTACAGAGACAACCACACAGCAACATGGCCAACGAACCTACTTGCATCCCCAGGTCACAGCTGTGCCTGTGTGCCCCTGTCTCTCATCAGCTTCTTAGAAAATGCAGTGACTTCCAAACCTTCATCAACAACTGTCTCCAAGGTTCTTAGGAACAGGAAAGGTTCCGACTTGGACCTGAGGAGGGACTCCCCACCCAGGGCACACCCTGACCCAGCAGTAGTTGCATTCATAACATAAAGGGGAGGAGAGGAATAGAGAGCTGAGCATTGAGATTCTATCAGGGAAACAGTGTTATCAAACATCAGTCACATAACTGGCTGGAGGGCATGAGTTGAAAGGATAATGCAAATACCCTCCTAAAATCATTCACCTATATTCTGAGGAAATGGTTGGCCAGGACGGCAGCAATTAAAGTGATTCAAAACTGGCATGCTCAATTGTCCAGAAAACTATACTAAAAACAAGTCTTCGTGAAAAAAAGGGGCAGAGGAGATAATGAATAATGGGGGTGAATAGAACCTAGCACAGAGACATTCCAAAAACCAGCTTAGTTCCCCAAACTCACCAGTCCCATATGCAACCCTACAGGCCTTATTCATCCTCATCACAAACCCCTGGTTCCCACATCCAGCTGTGAATTAGCATCTTCCTGGGAGCTTTTAAAAATGCAGCTTCTCAGGTCTGGTGTCAGATCTGAAGAATAAGGATCCCTGCAGAGTGGGACTAGGAATTGGTATCGATTCAACTTCCACTTACTTATCATTAGTGGATTCTAATGTGGCCAGTCACTCGAGCAAGCAGCTAATTTAAAGGACACTGGCACATAAGACAATTTCCTGGGGGGGGAAAAAAGTCCTCATGATTTAAATTGGAGATCTTTGCCTTTGAAATGCTTCTGGGAGGTCTGAAGGCAGACTCTTCCCCAGCGTGCCAGCAGAGCTGCCTGGTACAATCCATCTCTTCTACCACATCCATGAGCCACTTGTTTGTTTTTAAACATCTTTTCTGTGTAAGGAAATGCTAATAATTTTATAGCATAACATTTCAATTTGTATTCTGGACCACAAAGGAGGCAACACTCTGCTGACAGAAAAATCTAACCCATTCCCACGGAGACGCTTACAGAAGAGAAGTGGGATCCCCACGCCAGCTTCCCTCAAAGCTTCTCGCTTTGTTCACGTGCCACAACTGAAGCTCAAACCCTGGCTGAGATCAGCAATAAAAGGACAGTGAGCAATTTAATTCACTTCTTATTCCCAAAGCGGGGTTTGTGCTTAAGTAAGCACAGGCTTCTGGCTGGCTCCTCTTTGCGGAACAGTTTTCCTCAAGTAACATTTGCATAGCATTTACAGTTTGCAAATCACGTCCTCTCTCATTACTATCTCCTCTAATCATCAGACCACCACAGAGACCTTGGCATTATGTCGTCTGTTTAATCTAAAGAGGCTGAGGATCAGAGAGTTCAGTGACTGACCCAAGGTCACACAGCTAGGAAATGGAAAACGACGATTTGCAACCAGGTCTTTTGATTTCAAGTCTTCTCATGCCTTTGTCTTGCCTTTAAAAGGCCTAACAAATATTGTTGAAGGAATAAATGAAGTGATGGATGGATGGATGATCTTTTATGAAACAAACACAATGGTAAAGATTCAAATGAACTTTAATACATACTATTGGATATCAAAGAAAGACATCAAAAGAAAGCGTTAGAAATGGACTACCAAACATAAACCTACCCTGAATGTTATACGTGGTCTTTTCTCAGTAAGACATTTGTCAGGAATTTGTCTTCTGAGCTCTCGCAGATGAAGAACATGTGACTAAGACTGGATTCAGAGCCTGAGTTTGAATCCCAGCTCTGTTACTTACTAGCTGTGTGACCAAGGGCAAGTTACTCAACTTCACTGTGCCTCAGGTTCTCTGCCCACAAAAGTGAGATAATAATAATCATGCATAACTTATAGAGTTGGTTGAGAATTTAAGTTACTACATATGTAATGTATTTTGAATTGTACCTGGCACCCAGTAAGGTATCATGCATTTCTTTTACATTAGTAAAAACGTCTGCTCGAGTATAATCAACTCTCAATTATCTATGTGTAGATTATTCACTGGATTTTAGGTTTTAGTTTGGGGCTGGTTTTATACCCTTGCTGGCAGTGAGAATGGCACCAGGTGTTATACAGGTGGAGTCAGACTGGACCCCAGTTCAGCAACTTCGGTAATAGAGTTCTGGGTAAGAAAGAATTCAGAGCCAAGACTCAAACTAGAAGAGAAAGTTTATTTAGAAAGTCACAGAGGTAGAAGTGAGCTGTAGAAGAAATGGACTCAGGAAACAAGTTACAGAGGCAAAAGAAGGAGCCCTTGGAGCTTATAAGAGAGAAGGGTAAATGTCACATACCTGGGAGGAGAAAAGGAGAGGGAGGGGCATGTTCCCAAGAGGGAGAGCTGCTGGATCCTCCATGCTAAGGGCTTTTAAGGTCAGCCTTCCAGGTGTGTCCTTTCAGGGTTGTGATTTCCACTGATTGGTTGGCACCAGGGCAGGGGGTCATTAGTCAATGCAGCTGGTCCTGAGGTCAGCTGTGGTGTCCTCGTTTTGCTGCTCTTCTGGGCCTGGAGCTGAGACACAACTGAGGCCTAGATGTATTTGATAGGAGTCAGAATGCCATTGTCCTGGGGGCTTAATGCTTCATCCCCTTTTTCGTTCCCCTTCTAAGGGGGTTTATCCTACATGACTAGCAACATGCCAGAAGAGGCTCTGAACCACATGACAAGCCATATAACAAGTTAGAGGGATCTAAACTCAATGACCAGCAATATGCTAGGGGAGGAAAGATTACCCTGGGGGCGAGGTCCTTGTTTTCCCAGTTTTGCCTGTTGCTAGGCACCCAGAACTTTCACCCTGGTGACCTTGTGTACCTGCCCCATTGTCTTTGCTCTGTTCATGTCTGTCTAATTGGCTACCACACCCTCACACACAAAGATCTGTGCTCTTGTTACACAGCTGCTCTTGGGGAAGGACAAAGGAATTCACACTTGCAGAGCAAGTGCCATATGCCAGGCACTTGGCCAGACACATCACACATGCCATTCTACGTAATTCTCACAATACCACGAAGTTACTATTAGTGTCCTCATTTTACATATGAAAAAACCTAAGACTCGGAGATTTGAAGAAACCCTAGCTGGTAAATGGAAGGGAATATTTATCCAAGCCTTTCTCTTTCCTGAGCCCGTGCTCTTTCAGACAGCCTCTTGTTCAGAATGGATGTGAATCGTATCCTTACTAAATTCAAACTACAACCACACGCCTTTTCTTGAGTCATGAGGGTGTCTCAATCTAGCTCCAGTCCCAGGGCAAATTCTGATGGCCTGTAGGAAGCGCTCCTAGAGAAATCACAAGGCAGAGGAAGATCACCACCCAACCAAGCCACCACCAAACCAATGCTTTCACTCAGGAACAAAAATGTATAATGCGCTACAACATGCGAGGTACTGGGGGTGATGAGAGTACTTAACCTTACAAGGTGATTGTGATGATTAAGTTGCAACAGCTCTTGCCACATGGCAAGCACTCAATAGCTGTTAGCTATAAAGAGCCATTCAGCATAAGGTTTAAGAGCATGAACGTGGGAGCCAGACAGCTTGTGTTAAAATCCTGACTATATCACTTATAGTGGGTAACCTTAGACAAGTTATTTAATCTCCATGGGCCATAGTTTTTCGCCTGTAAACTGGGGGTAACAATAACACCTACCTCAGAGGGTGGTTGTGAGGATAAAATGAGCTGATATAAATGAAGCGCCTGAAACATAGTAATGGCTATATGACTGATTTTTATTGTTATTATTAAGGAAGTGGGGTTGCATTGAGGATAAAAAGGGTAAGGTGAGATATGGAAAAGCATACATTTACATATACTATTGTGGGGTTTTATACTGATGCAGTTTTTTGGGAGGGTGGCTTGGTAACATCTAACAGCACTTTGAATGTTTGTTTCTTCTGATTCATGAATTCCATGCAATTCCAAACTACAGATCTGCCAGCACTAATGTGTATGCATGTGTGCATTGTGTATTGAGGAAAGCAAGGAGAGGTAAGCAGCCTTAACCCAATAAGGATATAAACTAGAAACTTAGGAAGCAACAACTTTCCTAAGTGGAAAAATATCCAAAAATCCCCTTAAAATCATGAATAGGATAAGAATGCCCACTATTATTGTTTCTCATCAATATCATACTGAAGACCAAGCCATCTACTTAAGAGAAGAAAAATATGTAAAGATGGAAAGAAAGAAAAAAAATCTGCCATTAAGTGTATTTTGTTGATTGTTTACACAAAACCCAACAGAATCTACAGAAAATTCATTATTATTGCATTAACAAGTGAACTTAACAAAGTAGCTAACTATAAGAATAATGTAAAAAAGTCAACTGTTCCCCAGCTGGTGTGGCTCAGTGGTTGAGCATTGACCCATGAACCAGCAGGTCAGGGTTTGATTTCCAGTCAGGGCACATGCCCGGGTTGCAGGCTCCTTCAGCCAATCAATGATTTTCTCTCATCATTGATCTCTCTCTCTCTCTCTCTCTCTCTCTCTCTCTCTCTCTCTCTCTTTCCCTCTCCTTTCCTCTCTCTGAAATCGATAAAAATAAATTTTTTTCTCTATATAGCAGCAACAAACAGAAAACACAATTTTTAAAAAGATGTATAACTTATGTATTTTTCTGTAATAAATTATCCCAAAATGCAGTGGCTTAAAATAACAAATATGATGGTCCGGCAGTGACAACCTCCTCATGATGACATGCCTCTCACTAGGGATCTCCTCCATCCTCTCCAGAAGCGGAGACAAGGGAACACAAGAAGACATGCCTAGTGCAGAGCCCCAGTCCCTGCTTCATGGATGTGAAATGGCCAGGCTGCTATAAGATCACCACCGTCCTTAGCCATGCACAAACGGTAGTTCTGTGTGTTGGTTGCTCCACTGTCCTCTGTCAGCTGACAGGAGGAAAAGCAAGGCTTACAAAAGGATGCTCCTTCATAAACAAGTGGCACTAAAAGCACCTCCAATCAAGATGAGTGGGGAACCATCCCAATAAACACATTTTGGATAACAAACAAACAAACAAACAAACAAACAAAAAATACGTTATCTCTTACCTCTTGAGGTACCTGAGGGTAGAAATTCGAGAAAGACTCAGCTGGATGGACTGCCTCAGGGTCTCTTGCAGGCTGCAGTCACATGTTGGTGGGGCTGTAGTCATCTGAAGCCTTGACTGGGGCTAGAGGACCCACTTCCAAGATGGTCCATCCTTGTGGATGGAGTCTGCAGGCCTCAATTCTTGCTGGGTATTAGCAGGCCTCAGTTATCTCCACGTGGACCTCTCTGTAAGGCTGCTTGTGTATCCTCATGACGTGGCGGCTGTCTTCCTACACAGAGGGTGATCTGACAAAGAGCAAGGAAGAAGGCATAGTACCATTTATGATCTAGTCTCTGAATTACTTCTGCTTTATTTTTTCCTTAGCAGCAAGTCTGTAAGTCCATCACATACCTAATAAGATCAGCATTAAGCTCCACCTTTTAAAGGGAGGCATTTCAAAGAATGTGCAGGAATACTTTAAAACCACCAGAGATGTCATACAAAAAAAAAAGTCTAAGTTATTGAAAAATAAATCTAATAAAAGATGGTCAAAATCTTAAGAACATTTTAAAACTTTAATGACAGACATTTGAAAAGACCTAAATAAGGGCAGAGATAAATGTTAAGTAGTCTCAATAGCAATTTTCTCAAACTGATTTATTAAATCAATTCACTAACCTAAACCCCCAACAGAACATGAAAAACAATGTTTTTAACTTGAAAAGAAGATTCTGAAACTCATATGGAAATTCAAAGACCCAAGGATAGAAAATACACTCTTGAAGAAGAAAAAGTACAAGAGTGAGCAACATGCCCCACATATCTCAAAATGTCTAGTAAAGTTTGATATCAACAGGAATTAAAAACAGTATGGGATTGTCTCAGAAATAAACAAACTAGAGACCTATACAACTACAGAAATGTGATATATGCCAGAAGGAACACTGCATATCACTTGAGGGAGAAGATACTACTTAATAAATAATACTGTGACAACAGGTTATCCATGGGGGGTGAAAGTGACATAGTATCCCTGTCTCAGGCCATAGTCCCAAGCAAATGTATTCCAGGTAAATTTAAAACTTAACTGTAAAAGGTGAAACTCTGAAAGTAAAAAATATTTAAGGATATGTCTGTGTGGTTTTATGGTATGGGAAGTGCTTCTTAAGCAGAAAAAATATGATAGCTAAAAAAATAATTGATAAATTTAACTATATTAAAGTGAACAAAATTGAACATCAAAAAACAGCAGAAAAGAAGTGGACTCATAGATACAGAGAACATTTTGACAGTTGCCAGATAGGAAGGGAGTTGGGGAGATGGGTGAAAAAGGTAAAGTGATTAAGAAGTAAAAATTGATAGTTACTAGAATCGTCATGGGGATGTAAAGTACAGCATAGGGAAGACGGCCAATAATATCATAATAACTATGAATGTTGTCAGATGGGTACTAGATTTATCGGTGTCATCACTTTGTAAGTTACACAAATGTCTAATCACTGGGGTGTACACCTGAAACTAATAAAATATTGTAATAAAATATTGTATGTCAACCGTAATTGAAAAATAAAAATTTATTTTTTAAAATAAAACAAAAATTAAAAAAAGGAAGTGAAAAAGACAAGTTATACATGGGAAAAATTATTAACAAAAATAATAGTGTCCTGGAGATAAGGTATTTCTCAATTCTCAAGAATGGGATTACTGAATCAGTGTATATGTTGAACTGTTCATTTTAATAGATATTGATAGAGAGTATTTGAAGAAGCTATTAGCAACTCAGAGGGCTCATCCCCATCAGCAATAAATGTTATAGCTCTTTTAATTTTTGTCACTTTGAAACATGATTAACAATGAAACTGAATATTTTTCATTTGTTTTTAGTATGCTGTGTTTTGTCATATAAAAGTGGGATCTGGCATCATTTTCTTGTTCCTGGCTCAACTGAAATGGCTGCAGCATATGTTTATTGGGCATTTCTTTTGGTACCTTGTAAGTTTCCTATTTATATATTTTTTCTTTACTAGTCAATATTGTCTTGGAGCTATCAGCAAATTCAAGATAAGAAAATACTATAATCTGTATACACATTTAAAAGCAGAGATAACTCCCTTAATTTAAGGATATGATTTTGTTTCCAGAAATCCTAGAAACTCTAGTTAAAAGGGAAAAATTTGCACCTTAGCTGGTTTGGCTCAGGGATAGAGTATTGGCCTGCAGACTGAAGGGTCCTGGTTCAATTCCAGTCAAGGACACGTATCTCAGTTGCAGGCCCTATCTCCAGCCCTGGTTGGGGTGCATGCAGGAGGCAACCAATCGACATGTCTCTCTCACATCAATGTTTCTCTCTGTCTCTCCCACTCCCTTCCATTCTCTCTAAAAATCAATGGAAAAATATCCTTGTGTGAGGATTAACAAAAGAAGAAAAATTGCTAGAAAATAATTTGCAAAGATGACTCAATATAAGATAAATACACAAAGATCAATAACTTTGTGCCATGCTAGCATAAGCACCTAAAAATGGAAATGTGGGAGATATTTCATTTGCAATGGCAGATAGAGTGAATACAATATTTCAGAAGAAATTTAACAAGGCAGGCTTAGAACTTTAATAAGTAAATCTATAAAATCTTACTGAATGGAAAGACAAACTATTCTGAACAATTCCTCTAGTTTTACCTGCCTAAAAGCAAGGAGCAGGGAATGGCTTGGTACAGGAGAATAATTCAGAATGCAGGGAAGGTGGCACTTTCATTCAGTCATTCAGCAAGTTTTTATTGGGCACTTACTAAGTGCTAGCCTCAGCTACACGTGAGTAATAATCCAGACCTAGTCCCTGCTCTCATGGAGCTGATTTAGCAGTAATGAAAGACAAGGTTTTAGAAAATCATAACATATAGAGACATGGAATGTCAACCTGACAGATGTGGAAACTGACGCCCAGACAGAGATGCAATTTGTTGAGGTTCATAGGGCTAGTAAGTCATCACATTGGGACTAGAACTCACTTCTCTTGACTTTCTCAACATACCATTCTTCCTCTCAGATTATAGTCTGAGGAGTAGTCTGATCTAGTATTTAGAGAGATTTTTGTAGCACAATTATACACAGAAGGCCTCAGACATGAGGAAAACTAGGCATTGTGATGGTGTACAAACTCTTTCAATATGTTCTTAGACAATGAGTAGTGTATATGCAAACAAGGGAATACCATTAAACAAGGGAAGGCCATTAAAAATTATGTAAATCTGGAAAAAATTCTACGTATGGAAAAATGACTATTTCCTATTATTAAGTGAATAAAAAAGGTTACAGAATATTACATTTATCCTGTATATGTAAAATCACATATGTAAATATTGGTGTGTGAAATTATACAATATGAAAAATTATACGTAACTAGAGGCACCGGCGTCTACAGAGTGAGCAGGGTCCCTCCAGCAGGTGGGCTTCCTCAGCCCGGCCTGTGGGAATTGGGCCAAAACTGGCAGTCCAACATCCCCCGGGGGTCCCAGAGTGGGAGAGGGCACTCTGCAAAATTGCTGTCACTCGGCAGCTGCTGCATTGAGTGTCTACCCCCTGGTGGTCAGTGCACGTCATACCTACCAGCCAGTTGGCTGGTCAGCCGGTCACTTAGCCTTTTATATATATAGATTATATGTGTGGACATATGTATGTATGTGTATACATATAGTATGTGTGTGTGGAGATATAGAGAGATATAACAGTTTCTGGATGAATATTCACCATGATATTAACCAGTTATTTGGGGTTGTAAAATATAAGGTGGATTTTATTTTCTTCTTTGGACATTTCTCTGTGGTCATCTTTTTTATATTGATCTGGTATATTTTTTTAAGCAATGCAATTTAAAAGATAGATTGCTCTGAATAACTCCAGGTACCAGAAGTCTGACCAGTGGGTTGGAGCAAATATTCACATTAGAATGTGGACGTTGGATACAGAGATCACCGCAGGGCCTACTTATCCAGAAACAAAAGTGAGGAAATGAATCTGTATTTAGGACCAAATGATGGACCTTTCTAGTTCACAAATAACCTGGAGGGGCCTGCATTCTTAATGATGCCTTTGGCCTCCACCAGCCATGGACTGTCAATCTTTGGGCATCATTTCATAGGAGAAAAACAACACCTACATGTAGAATTCTTTCAGCTTCCTGTTGCTGAAGATAATCCTAAAATATGCGTGTAATAAAACCTCCAAAATTGGACTTTGCTTAGACATATTTTGTGATGTTCTTTTAAAAAAAAAAAATTGTATTGATTTCAGAGAGGATGGGAGAGGGAGAGAGAGATAGAAACATCAATGATAAGAGAGAATCATTGATCGGCTGCCTCTTGCACACTCCCTACTGGGGATCAAGCCTGAAACCCAGGCATGTGCCCTTGACAGGAATCAAACCCGGGACTCTTCAGTCCGCTCTATCCACTGAGCCAAACCAGCTAGGGCTGTGATGTTCTTTTATAGGAGCTAAAATTAACTTTTGCCAAATTAATTTTAAAATAAATCAAGAACATAAATTATGGAGGCAAGGAAAATCATTATCTTTCTTGAAAGAATAACCTACTTATCAATCACAAGACCTTTAACAGCACCAAGCACAGGGTTACATACACGTAGATGCTATTTCCATGATACTAATTTGTATCTATTCCATAAATCTTTTTGACAATGCCTTGCTAATCTATTCCAATTTGATCTTCAGTCCAGAAAACTGACTTTTCTCATAAGTTCTCTACAGTCAGCTACATTGCTTTAAAGTTTCGTCCACATCCACAGAATATAACCATAAATATATTTCTTTAAATCTATTATTTATGCTTTTCAGTGTGTGTAACTCCCACACACATTCATCACCTAAGGTTTAACTCTTCTGTTCTGATTTTATGAGTAAACTTTGCAATGAAGAAATATGTTTTAGAAAGCTACACAGAAAGTATTCACCTATACTATATTATTTTACCATGACTGATAACTATTGACTTATACAAAAAAAAAAAAAAAAATACAGTCTTTAGAGTAAAACTACATAGGCAATTTGAATAATATAATCGAGTCATTCTAAATCACTTGGAATCCCTTCCCTTTGCCACATTTATTAATCCTTAAAGATTTTTCAGAAAAATGGTTTTCTTCCAATATTCTTCTCATACCATCTGTTCAAGCACATTCCTCATATTCTTACTAGGCTTTCACAGATGCCACTTTTTAAATCGGCAAATCTCCTCAGGAGCATCATCTGGCTCCCGTCACCCCTACTCCAGGGAGCACCAGACATCTCAGTAATACCAATGTCAGAGCAGATGTTCCATACTCTCTGGCGTATTTCCCTCTCGCGGTAGAGTTCTGGAATGCAAATTTTGAGGTGAAGGAAAAAAACTCTTGGGTGCAAGCATTTCCTGCGAGTGTGTTCTCTGTGTGTCAAATGCAGTGCTCAGTAGCCTCACATCTGCTCTTCTGGAGACCTGGTCAGAGAGGGTCTCTTCGCTCAGAGTACAGGAAACAGAAACAGACACAGAGAGACGGAGACGATAGAGAACACTGGGAAACCAAAGGAAGTGAGAACAAAGTTGCCTCAAATTATATGAGGTTAAGCTTTTAAAGATCAGCTGAGTCAATTCCACCATGGAAATGAAGCCATGTTCTGGTCCGGACAGAAGAGAGCAGATGGGCTTTGGCAGGTATGTGAGATACAGCTGTGACCGCCTGCTCACTATCAAACAGAGGGCTGTGAGATTTTCCATGGAATTAGATCACCGAAGACCCTTAGTTTGGACAACTGAGCCCAGTTCTTCACTGAATGCCAGGATCTGATATTTAAATTACTCAAAACACTCCTTCCAGATCTACCACTCACTGTTCCACATGGACACACCGCAAAGTGAAACGTATATGCAGTGATGCTGAAACCACGTCAGGTTAGGGGGGAAGGGCCCTAGCCTGGTGTTAGAACAGAATTTTAGAATCAGGTGTGTATTAACTCCCCTGTCCATGGGACCCAGGGCAAGTGGCCCGATTTGTCGGACAGTTCCCTTATCTCTAAAGTGAGCAGTGAAACTAGACAACCACAGGTTTGCCGCAGCCTTAAAGCAGCACCATGCGTGATGCATGTTTATAGTACTTCCTATTGAACTGGATTGCATCCACTTCCAGAATGCCATAATAGGTGTCAAGATCTGTCGTGTCATCTGGGGACAAAAGAACAAAAAGAACCACGTTGCAAGTCTGTCTGTATGTTTAGGAGAAACAATAAATGAAGATCAAAAGGTGAAGGTTTTCTCAGTAAGGCACACAGCAGTACAGAAGCCTATTCCTCGGCTGCAGCACGAGGAGAGGACAGCGTCCGGAGCAGCTGCTGGAGGGGTCTCGGGTTCTGGGTCCAGCCCTGCCGGCCTCGGGGAGCCACATCAGGCAAGAAACCTGCATTGCTGAGGCGCAGGTCTTCATCTTTACAGAGGGATTACAGAGCACGGCTGTGCTTCGGGAAAGAGGTGCACCCTCCAGATTTAAGTCTGGTTACAAGACATCAATAAAAAGAAAGTTAGTAACATATTTCTCTTCGCCCCATCACTCTCTTGCTTCTTCCAAACTCACAGACAACTTCGATTAGGCCAGCAAGAATTTCAACTGACTAAGACACTGCAATCAATCTCTGCTCCCATTCACTGCACATTTCACCTCTGACGGGACAGGCAAATCTAAAGAGAAGCAGGTGAACGAATACCTAAATAATTCAGTTACGGCGGCGGGGGGGTGGGGGGGGGGTGGTGGTGGTGGAGATCACCAGGCTTAGCAAAGACTTAAAAAAACAACATTATTTTTTCTTTATTGGAAGTTGGAGAGATTGGCAATTTTTTTTTTAATTTCTGTGTTTTGGCTTTGGTATTCATTATAGTCTTAGTTCTTTATTGACCAGGACTTCAAAGGCCTTTAAGAAATGCAAGCAAGTTTCCCAGGTAAATGCTAAACCTCTCTCTCTCTCTCTCTCTCTCTCTCTCTCTCTCTGAACTTCAGGATTAGGTCTTGGTAAATTTCCAATGGTGTTTATATTCAGCAAACTTGCTCTTTCTACCATTTGCCTTCGCTTCTCCCTTTTATTACTACTCTCTTCCCAAGCCATTCTGAACCGGAATCAGTTCTGAAATGCCCCCAGCTGAAGCCCACCTGTTCACACGTCTCAATCCCATCCTGTTGCCTCATTCATTGTGCTGTTAAGATCTCATTCCCTTTAGGCTTGAAAGTGGTCGGCCAGTTATGCTGGCAACTCCAATGACCAGGGTTAATGTCTACAAAGTTCATCGTTCCTGTGGCACTGCCTGCTTACATGAGCCTCATCCAGACACAGGTGCTGTCTTTACACTGCCCTGTCCACCATGGAAGCCACATGTGACTAAATTTAAATATCCATCAGTTAAATAAAATGTAAAATTCTGTTCATCAGTGGCACTAGTCATGTTCTAAGCCAGTGGTCGGCAAACTCATTAGTCAACAGAGCAAAATATCAACAGTACAACAATTGAAATTTCTTTTGAGAGCCAAATTTTTTTAAACTTAAACTTCTTCTAACGCCACTTCTTCAAAATAGACTCGCCCAGGCCGTGGTATTTTGTGGAAGAGCCACACTCAAGGGGCCAAAGAGCCGCATGTGGCTCGCGAGCCGCAGTTTGCCGACCACGGTTCTAAGCCATAAGAATATTTCTGCCCTGACCGGTTTGGCTCAGTGGATAGAGCATCGGCCTGCAGACTGAAGGGTCCTGGGTTCGATTCCGGTCAAGGGCATGTACCTGGGTTGCAGGCACATCCCCAGTGGGAGGTGTGCAGGAAGCAGCTGATCGATGTTTCTCTCTCATCGATGTTTCTAACTATCTATCCTCTCCCTTTCCTCTCTGTAAGAAATCAATAAAAATATAAAAATAAAAAGAATATTTCTATCAACACAGGAAGTTCTATTAGCATTGTCTTAACAAAAAGGAATTAATTTTAGTAGCGGACTGTGAAAGTGACCGTTATTTCTGTGCAGAGCAAAGTTACAGGCGCTAAAAGTAAGTATACTTGTGTATTATAGGTATGCAATCAGGACTGGGGTGGGAGGCAGCTGAGTGAGGGGGAGATGACCGCCTTGTGATGAGTACTATATGCCAGGGTTCGGGCACAGGCAGGCCAGTCATCGGCAGGCCTTTTTATTAAACAGGCAGTCCTCCACGGCCCATTTCACAGGCGAGAACACAGAAACGAAAAGGGGTTAAGTAATTTACGCAAAGCTTTGAAACCAGAATGCAAAATCAAGACGGTTGGAATCTCAGTGTCCTCTCTGTTGTACCTGCTGCCTGTCAATCTCTGTCCCCAAGGAAAGCAGGTGGGACTCCCAGACACTGCTCCTCAGAGACCACTAGTTTTCTCTCCCTTCCACGTGGGGGTGAGGGTTATGCCAGTACAGAGCAACAAGTCTTTGTTAACGTTTCCTTTTGAGATGATTATAGATTTAATGCAGGGTAAGACTGATACAGAGAGCTCTTGTATCCTTTTAATATGTGTATTTATAATCAGCTACATACTGACACTCTACTTGGTGCTGGGGTCACAAAGACAAGACTGCCTTTACTCTTGAAGACTTTGGAGGCCAGCAGGGAACATATAAATACATAATTAATATCGAGTTGGTTAAAACAAAAATGTAATGCCATTTCACCTGCTGATTAGCAAGTAACAATAATAGTAATGATATTCTAGCTAAGCTACTGTGAAAGAGGCACTCCCATATTTTATTGGTAAAAGTGTAACCAGAGGCAAATAGGAAAGCGAGTTGGCAATACGCATGAAATATTTTAATGTCTCAGCTAATATTTTTTGAGTGCCTGCTATATGCCAGGCACTGGACTAGATCCATGGGGGAAACGCTGAACAAAGCAGACACTGCAGACTGTTTCTAACTTACAGTCACGTCTTGTTTACACAGTCACGTCTTGTGAAGTGCTGTGCGAGGCAAAGTGGAGGTGTTACAGAAGCACTTGTAAGGGGAGCTGAGTTCAGCCTTGGGTGATTAGGGAAGGCTATCCTAGAGGAGAGGAAGGAGGAGGGCCCTCCGTCTATTAAATGATGAAGAGGAGTTAGCCAGAGGAAGAGGAGACAGGGTGGCGTGGAGAAAGTATCTTCAATAGCTTAAACAGCAGGTTCATGGGAAGGATGAGCATCAAAGGAGAATGGCCTTAAAAATCTGGCAAAACTATCTCAAGGAATAACCCAGAATACAAAATAACAACAAACCAATCTTTCCAACATGAAGATTTTCACTACATCATTACTTACAATAGTGGAATATTACAAACTGTCTATTTCAATAAAAGAGAATTGATAAAGTTACTGATGGTATATCCACAATATAGAATATTTTGTAAGCATTTAAGATAATGTTTGCAAATTGTTTTTTTAATATTAAAATGCTTATGTTAAAATGTTAAATGAGAAAGGCAGGATACATAGTTTCATATTCTACATGACCACAAGCATGTTAAATGTGTGTGTGTGTATGTGTGTGTGTGAGAGAGAGAGAGAGATTAAATGGAAGGAGGCAAATTAAAATATGAATAGGATTATCTTTGGAGCATGAGATTGGATTATAGGTGGGTTTTATGTATATGCTGTTTATAGCATGATGGTTAGTCTGGAGCAAAAGCCAGTTCCTTCTGTTACTTTTTGTGTAACCTTGGGAAAGTCACTTAACTTCTGTGTCTCAGTTCCTCATCTGTGAAATAGGAATAATTATAGCACCTACATGATAGGTTGCTGTAAGCATTATCATAGTACAGTATGTGGGCAGGCTACTTATTATCATTATATCAATTATCAGCATTCTGCTATTTTTAAAATGTTCCCATAATGTACTTATATAACTATTATAATGAAAAACATTTTAAACCACTCTGTTAAAATAAGGGACTTGTATTGTAAGTTAGTAGTATGTGTTTTCAAGGAGACACTGGGAAGGGGCAGCTTACCCATCTTGGGAAAAGAAAGATGTCAGAGAAGGATCGCTGAGAGAGGAAGATGCTGTCTCAGCTGACTTTCAAGAACAAGGACTTAAGAGAAGTCCAGGAGGGAACTCAAGACAAATGGGACATGAAGCAAAAACTTAAAATCTTAGTGATTTCAAGCCAGAAAGGGCTTTTAGGTCATCCAGCCCAACTTCCCACCCGTGCAGGTTCCCCTCTATAGCAGCCCTACGGAGTTTTAACTGCACTCAGAGAGGAGGAGCTCACTGCTGTATGAACAAACCCGTCCGTGGCTGAGCAGTTCTTTGTCACAAAGTGTTTCCACATATGGACACTCACCTACCATTGCACTTACATACAGACACACCAGAGCAAAACCTAAGCAACAAGTCCACAAACAGACGCCTGTGGGCTGCAAGAGTCACCTCGGTGTGCTCATCAAAGCAATATTCCCCACTCAATGGCACGGTCCTGGTGCTTGAGCGTGGCTTTGAGATGCCTGACAAACTTTACTCACTCCATTGTTTTCAAGTGCAAAAGGCACAGTGTGTTGAAAGTTTAGGTACAAAGTATTGTATGATTGCAATGGAAAGAGAGAACATTAAAAATATGAAAATAATGATACTTTTCCTCTTTATAATAGCACTAGAGGCCCAAAGCACGAAATTCGTGCAAGGGGCTCGGCCCTCACAGCCCCGGCTTCTTCCAGAAGGTCGTCTGGATGGCCGTTCTGCTTGTTCAGTCTAAATAGCATATTAGCACTTTATTATCCTATCTAATAAAAGAGTAATATGCAAATTGACTGTCACTCCAACACACAAGATGGCTGCTCCCATGTGGTCAAAGATGGCCTGCCCCCATGTGGACACAAGATGGCCGTCACAAGATGGCCAGCGGGAGAGGGCAGTTGGGAGGGACCAGGCTTGCAAGGGAGGGCAGTTGGGGGCGATCAAGCCTGCAGGAAAGGGCAGTTGGGGGGGACCCAGGCCTGCAGGACAGGGACTTAGGGGTGACCAGGCCTGCAGGGGAGGGCAGTTAGGGGAAAACAGGCTGGCAGGGGAGCAGTTAGGCATCAATCAGGCTGGCAGGGGAGTGGTTAGGGGGTGATCAGGCTGGCAGGCAGAAGTGGTTAGGGGCAATCAGGAAGGCAGGCAGGCGAGCAGTTGGGAGCCAGCAGTCCTGGATTGTGAGAGGGATGTCCCAGATTGGAGAGGGTGCAGGCTGGGCTGAGGGACACCCCCACCCCCGTGCATGAATTTCATGCACTGGGCCTCTAGTGCAGGATAATTGATTCTGAAGAAAATAGTGAATTTATGTAACATATGAAAACAGTTGCGACAGCAGTTGGCATAATGTAAAGAAGAGATGGAATTGGAAAAACGGTTCAGTAGGTGGCTAGAGAAACATCAGTATTGTATGCCCACAGGAGAACACTGGAAATACACTGAGGAACTTGAAGGCCAGTCCTGGTGAGAGGCTTCATTTGAAGCCTGTGGGTCTGAGCCCTATTGGAAGCGAAACAACATCAGCAAATGTTACACTGGCAGGTACAGACCCGTGGCAACTGCCACCTTTGAAGTGTAGTTAAAACTAAACGACATGACAAAGACAGCACTACAAACCAGCGCAGAGAAAACCGGTTATTCAATTAATGCGCTGAGCCCTCTGGATTAAAAAAAAAAAAAAAGCTGAAAAATAAAGTTGGGTCTCTATTTCACTCTTTACATCAAAATTAATTCCTGATGGATCAAATCCTTAACTGTGAAAAATGAAACCATAAGAAGCAATGTTTTAAAGAATTAGAGAGGTAAAAACACTTCTAGCATGACATACACCCAGAAGTCATAAAATAAACTCAGAAAAATATATTTGTAGTTCCTATCACAGGCAAAAGGTCTGTTTTCATGATATATAAAGCTCTCCTACAAGTCAATGAGAAAATACCAACAACTCAATGGGAAATAGAAAAAGAAATACAACAACTTTTAATCACATGAAAAGATGTTCAAATGCATTCATAAGAATAACATAAAATTAGCCCACACATTTTTCACCTATGAAATAGGAGGGGCTCATGAAATGTGATAATACACTCTCAGATATTGATGGGGAGGTGTAAACTGGTAAACTTTTATGATGGAAACTTGGCATTACCAGTCAATATTACACCTGTGAGATTTTTAGTAATTCCACCTCCAACAACTTATCCTTCATATATCTTAATATGTATGAAGTAATGTATGTGTAAAGTTATTCATTGTGCCATTGTTTATGAGAGCAAAGGTAGAATGTCTATCACTACCAGACTACCAAGTAGATATTTTTAAAATGAGGCAGATATTTATGTTCAGATATAAAACACCTCTAAGACATATGGTTAATTGGAAAGAGCAAAGTGTATTGCACACTGTGGTTTGTGTTAACAATAGAGAGCTATTTAGATGATAGATGGAGATAGGTTTTTGCTTGTATGTGTTCAGAAGATGTCTTAAAGGCTAACCAGAAAGTACTAACAGTGGTTGCCTCCTCAAAGGCCCACTTGATAGCTGTAAGTTTGTGTTGAGATAAATTTTTTACCATAATGCACCTTTGTACCTTTTGTACCGCATGTATTAGCTAACCAAAATAAATTGAATTTAAAAACAAATTCCCTGCTCAAAGCAAATCCCTTGCTCTTCTCTGATTCCCCGATCTTTTTTCTTGCTTTTTTATTGTGCTTGCAGATTTAGATCTCCTATAAAACCATGAGCAACTTGAGGGCTGCAACTGTGTCTCCACATCTAGCACAGGGTTCCCATCTCTGTCATCTAGGACAGTGCCTTACATATGAAAAGAGACTTTTAAAAAAGTGATGTCTTGAAGAGTGATGGAGACCTTTTTCTTGGAAGGAAGTCTAGGCCACCGTCACATGTGGCCTAATACCGCAGCGAGCAGGGCTGCAAGGCCCCAAGAACAGAACATCTACCCACCAGTCCTGGGATTCTACCTTTAAGGGAAGGGAGGGTAAGAAAGAGACAAAGAACAGAAACTGAGCTATATTCTATAGCTAATTCAGCTGATGTCATCTCAGCATAGGTACCCCCAGCACTTCCTAATGGAAGGCCTAATGGGTGGCCCACATTTTTATTAGCAATAATCTCTGCCACTTTCTGATTATCTACAGACTTAAGACCACATAATCATCCCCTACGTCACAGAGTGGAGGGACACGGGGAGGAAACAGACTAAGAGGATCTAAATTCCTTCTAAGTCTTGCTTCTTCCTTCTCAGCAAGATTAGAGCAGTCACCAGCCGTCTGCATATGTGTTCAGACCCAGCAGCCTGGGCTGCGCTGCCCAGTGCCAGAGGGCAGCGTCTGGGACCCTAGTCTGTGGTCCTAAGCGTAGGGCATATGATCCATCCGCCTCGTGGCAGTGAGCAAGCTGGGGACCCTACAACAGCCAGGAAGGAAAAGCAAGGGACCTGCTTCCCGCAGCCATGCTAAAAAATAGTGAGAGGCGGCGATCCTGGAGCTACAAGCCCTGGACTACCGCGGAGTGTAACGATGCACCCAATTCAGGGAACAGCCAACACCGCGGGAGCATCTGCTCCCTGGCGGCCCGTTCCGGCTCCCAGGCCAGCATCCCAGCGTGGACGGAGGGCAACTATAACTACTACATCGAGGAGGACGAGGATGGGGAGGAGGAGGAGGAGCAGTGGAAAGACGACTTGGCCGACTTGGCCAAGGAAGACCAGCAGCCAGAGGAGGCCACCACCGCCCCGACGGAAGGGCGCAGCGAGGGCTCCACACTGAACGTGAACGTGGGCGGCCAGAGCTACCACCTGGACTACACACAGCTGGCCTGCTACCCCAAGACGCGCCTGGGCCGCCTGGCCACCTGCACCAGCCGCGGCCGCCAGCTGGGCCTGTGCGACGACTATGAGGCGCAGACGGACGAGTACTTCTTCGATCGCGACCCGGCCGTCTTCCAGCTGGTCTACAACTTCTACCTGTGCGGGGTGCTGCTGGTGTGCGACGCGCTGTGCCCACGCAGCTTCCTGGAGGAGCTGGGCTACTGGGGCGTGCGGCTCAAGTACACGCCGCGCTGCTGCCGCATCTGCTTCGAGGAGCGGCGCGACGAGCTGAGCGAGCAGCTCAAGATCCAGCGCGAGCTGCGCGCCCAGGCGCAGGCCGAGGAGGCCGAGCAGCTCTTCCGCGACGTGCGCTTCTGCGGGCCGCAGCGCCAGCGCCTCTGGAACCTCATGGAGAAGCCCTTCTCGTCCGTGGCCGCCAAGGCCATCGGAGTGGCCTCCAGCCTCTTCGTGCTCATCTCCATCGTGGCGCTGGCCCTCAACACGGTGGAGGAGATGCACCAGCAGGCGGAGGGCGGCCGCTGGGCGGTCCTGGAGCACGTGGAGGTGCTGTGCATCGCCTTCTTCACGCTCGAGTTCCTGCTGCGCCTGGCCTCCACGCCCGACCTGCGCAGCTTCGCGCGCAGCGCCCTCAACCTGGTGGACCTGGTGGCCATCCTGCCGCTCTACCTGCAGTTGCTGCTCGAGTGCTTCACGGACGAGGACCAGCGGCGCGGCAAGGGCTCCTCCCGGGAGCACGACCTGGAGACGGTGGGCAAGGTGGGCCAGGTGCTGCGGATCATGCGCCTCATGCGCATCTTCCGCATCCTCAAGCTGGCGCGGCACTCCACCGGCCTGCGCGCCTTTGGCTTCACCCTGCGCCAGTGCTACCAGCAGGTGGGCTGCCTGCTGCTCTTCATCGCCATGGGCATCTTCTCCTTTTCCGCTGCCGTCTACTCCGTGGAGCACGACATGCCCGGCACCAACTTCACCAGCATCCCGCACTCCTGGTGGTGGGCCGCGGTGAGTGCCAGGGCCCTGGGCTTTCCTGCTCTCCTCGCCACCCTCACATTCCTTGGTTCTCAGCTGCCTGTCTTCATCTCCCGATCTTCCCCTTGCCTTGCAAAAGGACCGTCCCATTGCTGCCTCCAGCTAACATAAAACAGAGATGGGTTATAGAGGGTTGGAAAGACGGAGACACTGTAGTCCAGTAAGGAACTGAATTTGACTTGGCCGTAAGAATCTCCAAATCTAGATTTAGTTTTAAAACCCTTACCAGGCAGGTTTTAAGAATTCACTGTTGATGTCTGTGGGAAGCTTCCTGATCACCATCCTTGTTGCTAATTGCCGCTCATTGAACATCTGTTATCCTAAGTAGTTGATAACTTTATCTTATCCCAAGGTGGTGGTTTTGATCACTATTTCTATTTAAATTAGGACAAGCTGGAAGTGGTTTCCGTTTTTTGTTGTTGTGATTGTTGTGTTTGTGTGTGTGTGTGTGTGTGTGTGTGTAAGGAAACTGTATGTTTATTCCGGAGAGGAAGTGAGACTTGGCTGACCTGAAATTATTGCCTCATTTCATAGAGAGAGGAACTGAGGTGCGAGAGTTTGAGTGCAGACACACAGCTCAATCCAGAGAGAGGACTGAAGCCCAAACCGGTCCAAGTGCAAAACCCACGCCCCTGCCACACCGAGCACCGCCTCTCCCAGGCTGTAGCTTGTCTGCAGGCCTTGAACAGTGAATATACTAGTTACTTTTGTCACTTCTTTCTGTAGTGTTTGCCTTTCCATAACCGTTTATGCTATCTACTCTCATATCTGTGTTTCTGGAATGCTAGACTAAATCCCTGAAAAATCCCTAAAGTCCTAGAAATGCTGATTGGGTCTTCTCGTGTCAATGAGTAAGCTGGCATGTGTGCATAGGACAGAACTAGGTATATGGTTTCCATATTTTCTTGTTGTTGTTGTTGACACTGTTACAGATGCCTCCCATTTCCCCCCTTTGCCCACCTACACCAGCCCCCGCCACCCCACCCCCAGCCTTCACCACACTGTGTCTGTGTCCCTGGGCTATGCATATATGTTCATTAGCTACTCTCCTCCCCTCTGACACCTGTCAGCCTGTCCCTTGTATTTTCTTAAGCAGATTATTATAATGCCTTTAAAGACATTAAGCAAATATAACAAGTTTTTCTAGAAAGTCAATATTTTCAACATTAACATTGGGTATGTCGGAACCCAGCGTCTTGGGTGAACTTCTGAGATGAACCAACCCAGAGCTACTAACAATGTAGTGTGGTGGGATGGAAGGAAGATTTCTATTTCAATTCTTGTAACAGTTCTGGTATTAATTACCTATGACCCTAAATAATGAGCTGTGAAACCTCACGCCCTCACTCCCACCCTCAGTGTCCTGGGCTCTACGACGGGAGGATGGAGAGCTCAAATGCCCTACAGGACTTGTGAGCTTTCTTCAGTGAAGGGGTGACGTTAGGCTCTTCCAAACAAGCTACCCAAATGCCACTCCTCTGATCATATTCCAAATGACAAAAGGTCATCTCCTTGGTGGGTAAACTGTATGTACAGATGGAGCTGATAGAGAGTGATTTTTCCCCAGCAAATGACATTTACTTTGGAGGTGAGTAAGGTAGGAAGGGAAAAGAGCAAATCCACACGCTGATGATATAATTCCACATTTTAGAGAGCCAACTTCTCATTCGTATAAATATCTTAGAAGACTCGCATATATAGGCTGGACCTAGTGAACACTTTAATATTTTAATTTTAACCCACAAAACTTTTTTTTACCTTTTGTATATTAACAGAAAGATTTTTATAAAAATTTTGTCGCCGATGCTGGATTTTCCTTTTTTTAAAATTCCCTGAAGTGAATGCCCTTTGACCCCATTTAATTTCTTGATTGGCTTAATATACAATGATGTTTAAAACTTTCAAATGATCCTCTTTTATGTTAGCTGAAATTATTTTACTCAAGACCAGTATTTTCCATAAATTTAACAATAAAAATTGAATCAACATCCAGGTTTTATCTACAATAAATTTTACCAATGATTGCTTTTACCAATATGAGTTTTCTCTTGTAGCCTTTATCTTGTAGCCTTTATCACTATTTTCACAAACCAAAATTTGTACATTTCAACCTTACCATTTCCCGACCTTAGCCTTTATCAATGGCCTTTTTCCATTTTATTCTCTGAGAATTATTTATACTAATAAAAATCATTATGAATTAGATAAAAGACTAATAACTTGTACTTATTTCTAAACCATCTGTAAGAGCAATTGCCCTTGAACATTCAAGCACTGCTCTATTCCCCAGGACTGATGTCTTATTAACCCAGTTCTTAATCCTTCTGCTAACATTGCATATTGTGTACTAAGGGTTTCTATTCTCAGTAGAGCAAAGAGAAAGGACCACTTTCAAAATGATGCAGACAAAATGTCTTATTTCCTTATGTGGCTACAAAGTACAAAGATGCAAAATATTAGGACTTCATGTTAACCCACAAAAATCCATCTCATTCATTCACTGAGCAATAATTTGTTAGCACCTCCAGTGTGCCAAGTAGTATTCTAAACACTAGAGATACCAAGTGATAGAAAAAAGAAAAGATGAAGTTCTTTCACTTGTAGAGTGTATATTCTAATGGAGAAAAATAGTAAGTAATTTCAGATATTTGTATGCCTTGTATAGAATAATAGGATTGAGTCAACAATAAAAAATAAATTTAAAAAAGATGAAGGGAAAAAAAAGAATAGGATTGAGAGTGACTTGGGTGGCAAAATCTATGTTTGATGGATGGCCAGAGATGCCCTCTTAGAGAAGAGGACATTTAGGTAAAATTTGAACCAAGAGAAAAAACTCATATAAATAGATATAACTAAACAAATGTGAGAATCTGAGAAGTGGAATCCTAGAAGTAACTTTAATTGAATAGTCTCCAAGCATTGTATTGATCATACATCTCATAATTTAAAATTTTTGAGCACACTCCCGTGATCAATGTGTATTTAGTTATTCATAAATTCTAAGTCATTTATTATCACAATAATATTGCTTCACAAACCACCCCAAAATTCAATGGCTTAAAATGCCAAGCATATCTTTAGCTAATGAGTTTGGGAGTCACCAATTTAGGCTGGTTTCAATTAGAATGTCCTTCTCATTTGACTTCATATCTGATAGTCAGCTGGCTAACAGCTGGAATGAAGGAGGAGACTAGGCTAGATAGCTTTCATTCTCCAGCAGACATGTATCCATGGCAAAGGATGAGAGAAAGAGAGAGAGAGAAAAAGAGAGAGAAAGTCTAATCATGTAAGCACTGTATAAGCTTCTCTCTCTTTTTTCTTTCCTTTATTGATTAAGGTATTACATATGTGTTCTTATCCCTATCATTGCCCGCCCCCTCCCCCCCACTCCTGTTCATGCCCTCACCCCCCTGGTATCTGTGTCCATTGGTTCTCTTTAATGTCATTTGCTCAACTCATTGGCCAAAGCAAGTCACAAGACCAAACTCAGAGTCAAAGGGCAGGGTAGGTTAACCCATCCACTATAGAGAAACTCTATAAAGTTATAAACAAATAGCTTGGATAAAAGAAGATATAAAGAATTAGTTTCAGAAGCACAATCATTCTACTGCAGTAAGATATTTCTGCTCAAATATATTATACACATCAGAAAACATACACCCACACACTGAAATTTCAAGGATGAGGTAAAGAATGATAGGACTGTATTTTCTCCCACCATTTCAGTGCTATATCCCTTGCAGTATATTCACCCACATTAGATTCTCTAATCCATTCTTCTATGTTTTTTAGTGCTTCCAGACAACCCCAAATATGAATTACTTTTAATAATCTTCCCTCTCTCTCTGCCAAGGGCCTTCCTCTGTTCAACTCAGGGTTTTAAGAGGAATACAATAATTTTCATTGCCGTGAATTCTCCTACAGCTGCAAAACAAATCCCACAAGGACACTCATGTCTGCAAACACTCGTGCATTTGGGTATGAAATAGACCCGTCCCACTCAGCTGTCAAATGGCGGTTATTTGTGAGCACTTATGTAATAGGAAACATATGTAAGATGCTAGCCTGTAGTACATCCACAATAAATAGAAGCTACCATATTTGACTAGTTAATAGTCTTTATCACATGGAAGCAATAACCTTTGCTTCCAGACTCATTTGGGGAGAAATAAAACAGAAGTGATTCCTTCTCTACTGAGGTGAGAGACTGTGGGACATCCAAAAGGGTCAGCTGTCCTATCTTGGGACAGCTTCTGGGTGTTCAGATGAAGAGGCCCAGGCTTGCTGAGCTCTCAGGGTTGCCTGGTGTGGGACATGCATGGCACAGCTCAACAAGAACCATGAGCTCTATGATGAAGCTGTCCTCATTGGCCTCCAGTGTGGCTGTTTTCATGTAGAAAAGGGCAAATGGGCCGTTCAGCAAACCATTTCCTTCTGAGCTTTCAGAGCAAGTAAAACTGTGGAAACCAAACAGGAAACTATGTCATGAACTCACTCCTCCAGAAACTAACAGAGACTCTTCAAAAAGAAAATGTGCCTCTGGCTGAGGCATCTGATAACTGAGCCCCAGAGACCTTGCTCCTCTCTTTGGTTTCCTAAAGCATGATATCATTTCCTTGCAAATGGGTGTGCTTATGAGATCATTGAGATTTTTTTTTATTTTTTTGATCTTTGTTGATTTTTAGAGAGAGAGGGAGGAAGTAAGAGAGAGAGAGAGAGAGAGAGAGAGAGAGAGAGAGAGAGAGAGAGAGACATCAATCTGTTGTTCCACTTATTTATGCATTCTTTGGTTGGTTCTTGTCTGGGGATCGAACCTGCAACCTTGGCATATTGGGATGACACTCTCACCAAATGAGCTACCCGGTCAGGGCACTATATTATGTATTGTTATTGATTGATTGCATGCATTGAGGAGAACCATTTGGAAGGTGAATCAGTGAAGTTATAGTCAGGAACACAGTGTGGGTATTTTAAACAGGAAATTTGATGCAGGGAAATAGATACATAGGTGCTAGAGGGCTAGAAGCAAAAAGGGTAAACTGAGATAACCCAAAGATTGGTAAGTGTAGGAAATAGCTGTCAGCCCTAGAATTGGGCGAACAAACAGGAGAAGGGAGAGTTACCAAGCACGGCGTACAGAGGAGGAGCTGTTGCAGGGACCCCAGAGATAGCACCATGAGGTTGATGCCGAGTGTGCTGAAAGACGCCTGGGCCATATATAGCTGCTCTTATTGGAGGCTGATGACAGAAGCAGAAGCAGCTAGAGAGACTCCCATCTCCTCATCCCACCTTCCAGCCTCCCAACAGTGTCTCTCATTGGCAGAACACAACCAGAAGACAGTGGGCAAGGAAATTCGGGGATTGTAGTTTGCAGACTTCCAGTTGCAGAATTACAAAATACAGCTCAGAAGGGTGTCAGACTTGGGACTGAGAGACAACAGGTAAATGTCTGGCCCAGCACGCAATTCATGTTCTAGCTCCTTCAGAACTAGTGCAGGAGCTGTCAATGGACAAAGGCTTCTGGGCACCTTTATGACTATTGATCTTGTGGACTCCTGATTTGGGGGTGGTCCCCTTCTATCTCTTTAAACTATGCTCTTCCTGTTTGACCATTATGACTTGCCTGGGAGGGACATAACAGAATTGGAGAGGGCAGGGAGAAGTGCCAGGTAAGCTGAAGATGCAGAGGGCATCGTATTATGATGTACCTTTCTATGAGTAGATTAATAGACTCCCAAACTTGCTTTAGCTTTTGCACACCTCCTCCTTATTGTGCAATTTATGTACGTGTCAGACCTATAATATATAGATGAGCTGGTTGTTCTCTTCCAGGTGGTACCTATGACGTGATTCTAACAGTGCTTCCGCTGGTCAAAACAGTCTTTGAATTTCACTGAAGAACTATCTTCAGAGCCTGTGACATGTCCATTTGCTTCATTCTAATCATGCTTAATCTTTACCTTTTTTAGAGTAGATTCGATATTTTAAAATAGTCTAGACCCTTGAGTTTAATATTAGCATCTAAAGTTAACCCTCAAGGTGAGGCCATCAGATAACTGTGCCCTAATTGTGGCCAATAAGACCACTTGTTTCAAGGTCATTCCACTGAATCCTCTGTGCAGATTATAATCCCAAAGAGGAATTCCTAAAATATTTGTAGCAACAATGGCATGGGTTGGCTAAGTATAGCCTTTGAAGCTAAATCCTTTGAAGGACTGAGGTATGTAATGATTTTAGCCAGAACATGTTAGTCTTAAATTTTTTTGGAAAAATTAGAAGATGTGTTAATTATTTTTTTAAATCAGTTTTATTCATTGGGATCATAATTCCAAGATTCATGAATTACTGGCTGCCAAGGTTTCTATACATGCCTAGTTCATGATGAAAGAAACATTCCTTGTTGAAGGAGAAATTCAAGTATAGCCATTCTACAGCTTTGGAGAAAAATTAGATGTTTGTCCTCCTTGTAATGTTTTTGCAGGCCAAGATTTGCTGATTAGTGGGTGAGCAGCTAGGGGTAAGTCACATTCTGGCTTTTGGGACCCAAAGGCTAGGGAAAATATGTAAGTTTTCAATGGAATGGTAAGTTTCTGGGTGCTCCTTGGCTCCAAGAGGAACTCAGGATTCCTTGGCTTTAGATTACTTTCTCTCCATGTTCCACAGGCCAAACCATTTCTCCCTGGATGAGCATTAAACATTGAAGGCCCCAGACTGACCCATATGAGTTTGCAGATTGGCTGAGCCAGCCAGTTTTTCAGGATATTAAGATGGATTATAGAACATACTACAAACTGGATGAACCCCAAAAACATTAGGCTGAGTGAAAGACGCCAGATAAAATTTCCCGAAGAGGCAAATCTACAAAGAAGGCAAGTAGATTAGTGGTTACGTGGGACTGGAGATGGGAATTCATAGTGACATGTGGGAACAAGGGATGTTTTGAGGTGATGGAAATGTTCTAAAGTTGGATTTTAGTGATGATTGCTCAACTCTGTAAATTCACTAAAAATCATTTAACTGTACCCCTGAAACAAGTGAATTTCATATTATGCAAATTATACCTCAATAAAGCTGCTGTTGTGCTTTGTTTTTTAAAAAAAGATGGACTGTAGAAATTTTGGCCACATTTCCAAACCCAATTCCTGCTAATGTGAGAACTCAATCTGCAAACTCATATGGGTCAGTCTGGGGCCTTCAATGTTTAATGCTCATCCAGGGAGAAATGGTTTGGCCTGTGGAACATGGAGAGAAAGTAATCTAAAGCCAAGGAATCCTGAGTTCCTCTTGGAGCCAAGGAGCACCCAGATCACTGGTTGAGTTAAATTATCCACAAATCCGACAAGGCATAAATTAGCTATGCATTTTGAACAAATTCTTCCACACCCGTCATACAGAGCCCCCTAGCAGGAGAGATCTTTTCTCTAAAAATAGAGATCCAAGATATACAAAGATATTGAGACCATATTATGCACATCAAATATTTAATCTCCCTTAAGCCAATTCGCTTTGCTTTTAGCTTTTCACTAAAAGTTCAGCCAAAAAAGGAAAAAGAAAGAAATGAAGTTGCTTTGGGAGTGAAGCAAGGCCAGTATCAGGATTGATCAAAAGTTTAAAAAGGCACTTTGTCTCAATTCTTTTCCTTCCTCTGCATCCTATTCCTCCCCCCATCCTCCCCAATCCTGCACCGTTGAAGGACTGGTTCACCTAAAAGCCTCAGCTTTGGCCTGTCGTGGGAGCTTCCTGTTCTAACTCTACCCTTCTTGTCCCTCACCCTTATTATCCAAACTGCCCTTAGGCCCCCTCCAGGCAATGGAGACTAACCAAACATCCATACAGAGGTGTGAGTGATGCTATTACTGACATATGTTCAGTTCTGACAGAGATCTATCTGACTCAGGTTCTTTTACTTTTGCTGTGGCCAGTGACAGGAAACACACACACACACACGCACATGCACACGCAAGCATACTTGGAGATTAACCCACACTCTCAGTTGATCGTGGCCTCTCATCACCTTTGATCCAGAAGGTAGGAAAAAGAGATTCTGTCCTGGAGCGAGTGTGTGCCCCAGCCAGTCTCCCTCGGAGCATTCTGCAGGAGCCAAGAGGGACCTGCTTCCACAGCCTGTCAGTCTAATAAGCTTAAGAACTAACATTATCACTCACACACCCTGCGTCAGGCACTCCTTCAATTCCCACTACTACGCTGTGAGGTAGTGTTAGTCTCCCCTCATTTCAAAAGTGGCAATGGAGGCAAAGACAATGTAGGTGACTTGCCCAAGTCACACATTTGAGAAGTGGATTCAGATCCAAATAGCCTAGTGCCATACTTGTCTCCTTAACCTAGTCTACATCATTCTGCCTCTCGTAGATGCTTGCTTGTATTCTTCCACCTGAGGGAAGGACAGTCCATCCCTCAGCAGGTCTCTCACCAAGGATGGAGCAGTGAGAGGTGGTGGGTCACCCGCCCCGAAGGGGAGGTGCCAGCTTTCTTTTAAGGGCTGGATGGAGCTCCTGTTCTTATCAGCTCCATCACATTTGCCCCAGCTGGCTCAATTCTTCATTTCATTATACCTAACCAATCACACTCATTCTAAGTTCAAACTAAACTTTACAGTATAAGCAAATAATAATAAAGTTTCAATTTCTAAAGTAAAGGCCATTTTGGTACAGGGCAACAAGATGACTTCGCACATTTTACTGCCACCTGCTGAGAAATTGTGGCAACAACAACACAAACCCATGAAGCACACAGTGCCCCCTGGAGTTGTGCAATGCACAGTGTTTACAACTGTAGGCAGCAGCCCTGCCTCATGTAGCCAATAGTCTGGGGATAAAGGGAGTCTTAGTACATGAGGCATAGAAAACAAGCCCCGAGAGCTTTTCCTGGGTTTCTCTCTCACTAACCTGACATAACGAGTTCCATGGATCTGCACGTTAAAATGGAAGCTTGTCAACCTAAATGAATCTCTACTTAGCAGAATCTAAAGCACAGCGATGAGAGCTTGGGAAGAATTTCATGCAGAGTGAACTATCTTTGGGTGGTGATGCCTTTTAAAAAATCCCTTCACAACATAATGAGAATATGTTTCTCCAAACATTTGCAAGTAAAGCACCTTTATATAAAACTAGAGGCCCGGTGCACGAAATTTGTGCATGGGGGGGGGGTGTGTATCCCTCAGCCCAGCCTGCACCCTCTCCAATATGGGACCCCTCGAGGGATTTCTGACTGCCCGTTTAGGCCCGATCCTACCAGGATCGGGCCTAAACAGGCAGTCGGACATCCCTCTCACAATCCAGGACTGCTGGCTCCCAACTGCTCGCCTGCCTGCCTTCCTGATTGCCCCTAACCGGTTCTGCCTGCCAGCCTGATCACCCCCTAACCACTCCCCTGCCAGCCTGATTGATGCCTAACTGCTCCCCTGCCAGCCTGTTTTCCCCTAACTGCCCTCCCCTACAGGCCTGGTCACCCCTAACTGCCCTCCCCTGCAGGCCTGGTCATCCCTAACTGCCCTCCCCTGCAGGCCTGGTCCCCCCCAGCTGCTCTCCCCTGTAGGCCTGGGTCCCCCCAAACTGCCTTTCCCTGCAGGCCCGGTCACCCCCAACTTCCCTTCTTTGCCGGCCTGGTCATCCCTAACTGCCCTCCCCTGCAGGCTTGATCACCCGCAACTGTCCTCACTTGCAGGCCTGGTCCCTCCCAACTGCCCTCGCCTGCTGGCCATCTTGTGGAGGCCATCTTGTGTCCACATGGGGGCAGCAATATTGTGTCTTGGAGTGATGGTCAATTTGCATATTACTCTTTTATTAGATAGGATATCTCATTGGAATGACATAATTCTGAAAGGTGTTATAATTGTCTCCATTTTAAAGATGAGAGAAGGACCACAGAGGAGGTTGGTTAGTGCCTTTTGTGTGCCTGACACTGTGTTAAGCGCTTGATATTTGTTTTCTCACTTAGTCTTCACAGGGGTCCTGAGAGTTAGGTAATATACTCCTGTTTCAGGGGAAGGAACCAAGGCTGAGACTCTGAATGTTTTATCCAAGGACACTCTGCTGGGAAGGGTCAGATTCGGGACTTGAACCCAGGTCTGACCGATTCTAAGCCTGAGCTCTTTTCAGTATGTGTATCATTTAGGCAAACTCAGGGCCCCAGTGCTAAAGCTGGCCCTGGCTGAGGTGGGGGCAAAGGCCAACATTTATTGAACCCTTTCTACACCAGGGACTTTATACATGTTGTCTTAAATGCTCTTCACAACATCCTTTAAGGCAGGTATTCTCTCTCCTGCATTGTATATAAGAACATTTAGAAGTGGTAGTCAGAATTTAAACCCAAGTCTTGCAGCCCCAAAGCTTGTGTTCTTTCCATGACAGGGGTTCTGCAGGCAAATGTCCTGGTACCCCCTGCACTGCCTCCGTGGGGAGCTCTTATATGACTCATGTGCACCTTTCGGGAGACAGATTACTCCCTGCCTGTTCCATCCCTTTCTCCTCCTCCCTCATGGAGCTAACAACTCAACCCTGCCTTCCTTCCCATACAGGTGAGCATCTCCACTGTGGGCTACGGAGACATGTACCCAGAGACCCACCTGGGCAGGCTTTTTGCCTTCCTCTGCATCGCTTTTGGGATTATCCTCAACGGGATGCCAATCTCCATTCTCTACAACAAATTCTCCGATTACTACAGCAAGCTCAAGGCTTATGAGTACACTGCCATACGAAGGGAAAGGGGAAAGGTGGACTTCATGCAGCGAGCCAGAAAAAAGATGGCTGAGTGCTTGGCTAAAAGCAACCCACAGGCCGCCCAACGGCAAGAGAATTAAAGTTCCATAGGCCATGTGGCTGGTAGAGCCTGCAACCTTCAAGGCTTC
The DNA here is from genome assembly GCF_963455305.1 of Plecotus auritus. Classification (NCBI taxonomy): domain Eukaryota; kingdom Metazoa; phylum Chordata; class Mammalia; order Chiroptera; family Vespertilionidae; genus Plecotus; species Plecotus auritus. Next base: position 137,188,437 of record NC_137776.1, on the reverse strand, counting down.
CTTCCTCCTTCCTTTTTTTATCATCAGGATTGCCCGTGAAAGGACACATGAGGCAGACATACACAAAGGGGATCCAGTTCACAGAATTCTACTCCACGAATGTTTGCTTGAACCCAGACTCAGATGGCCCCATATTGTGTTGTGTGAGAGTCTGATCATCCCAATGACATTGATATGGGAACTCCTTGGGAGGAGCGACATCTTAGCTTTCTCTTGTAGCTTCTCATGGCTTCTCAATAAATATGTTTGCACTTGAGTTGACTTGAGAAGAATTTCCTTTCATTGAAGAAAGGAAATCCTTGATTTTCCAGAGGGAATGTTGCATCTAACTATATGAGCCCTGGCATTAGACCAATCTCAGTGGGAAGCCCAGATCTACAAGCTGTAGGATTTGGGACAAGTTCCTTTAACTGTCTGAGCCTCAGTTTCTTCAACTGTGAAGTGTAGGTAATAAACCACCTTGTAATATGCGCATGGAGAATGAAGGTAATATTTGTAAATGCTCAATAAATGGAAGCTGTTAAAACTGTTTGAGTTAGGGTACCGTCTAGTAGATTCTCTAGACCGATGGTTCTCAATTCAGGGAGACTTGGTCATTGTCTACCCCCTACCCCCTGGAAACTTGGCATTTTCTAGAGACACTTGGCTGTCACCATTGTGAGGAAGGATGAGGGGGCTCTGGCATCTAGTAGGTAGAGACGTGGGATGCTGCTAAATATGGACAGGACAGCCGCATAGCAAGGAATTATCTGACCTAAAACATCGACAGAGCCAACACTGAGCAACCCTGGTCTGCGTTTAACATGAGAGCCTCCATACTTGACCTGTGACCTGTGAAACATGCTAAAGTGTGCTAATCGCTTCTCCCTTGACAGGAGCCCCCACATGTCCTCACCTCTCCAGGCCCCTTTCCCTCACCTTTCAACAAGCAAACCAAAACACTCTGCCTCTGGGGGACTATTCTGGGCCGAGCACTGAACAAAGTGAATTAAATCGATGTGGCCCTCTTCTCTGGGCTCTGTCTGTGGGTCAGAAAACTAGCTCCCATAGAGTGTTAGTTCTTTCTCTCCCCGCCCCCTTTTCCTCCTAATTTCTTCCATTTTCCATAGGACGGACTACTGGAAACTGAAGTCCTGGGAATGAAAGGCGTGTTTGAACTGAGCAAACGGAGATGGCCCAATAAGGAGAAGCTTTGCTATGCTGACCACCCAATGTGTCTCAGGGCATGACTGGACCGATCATGCTCGTGACGTAAAAACAATCATTTTGTGTGTTCTTACAATTACAGGCACAAACACGGGTTGTATTTTATAACATAGGACCTCATTTTATCCTTGACATATTCCTAAATTAGGTATTACCTTGTTTTTTATTCAGGAAGAAACACTTTTTTTTTTTTCCTTACTGAGGAAGAAACAGAAGCTCAGAGAGGTTAAGTAATTCAGCCAAGTTGGCAGAGTCAGTAAATAGTAAGACCGAGCTTCAGCCTGGTCTGTCTGACCCCTAAGGCCCTTGCCCGAAGTCTAAATGTGTGGTTCTCAAGCTGCATCAGCATCATCTGGAGGCTTATTAAACACAGATCACTGGGCCCACCCCAGAGTCTGATTCAGTAGGTCTGGGTGATACCCGAGGGTTTGTATTTCTACCAAGTACGAGGTTATGCTGATGCTGCTGGTCCAGGGACCACATCCTGAGAACCATGGTCTAAATCACTTCCCTTTGAATGCAAAACTAGGATGCAGCTGGAAAAACCTAGGTCCAGGTCTCCCTCCTCCTTATTCCCAAGTGCCCTTAACCTCATCACAACTGACCTGGCATCTGAAGGGTGGACAGAAACCCCACTATTTATTGGAAGGTCGCTAGTTAAAACACAGAATACTCAAGTAAATTTGAATTCCAGATAAGTAAACAATGTTTAGAAGTATGTCCCAAGTATTGCATGGTATATACTTCCACTGAAAAAAATTATCTCCTGCTTCTCTGCAATTCAAACTTAAGTGGGCACCCTCTGCTTCCATTCGCTAGACTTAGCCACCCTGTACTATTGCTTCCTCATATGGAAGGAAATTACCCCCAAATCCTAAAAACCCACCTAAACAGCAGGACCCTCCACCAAAGGGACTTCTCTCCCTCTTGCCAACTAAGAGGGAGGAATTTTGAATCAGGGTCCTTGCCAGAAGGAACCATGGAAACAGAGTTACAACAGGCAGGAGGTCGGAACACAGTTTATGTAACCACCTGCCATGCTCAGTGCAGCAGCTGCCTCTTAAGGACACAGGGAACTGGAAGGACTGATGTTCATCACCCCTCCCCCTGCTGGAGGCCCTGAGAGAATGACCCTGAGGAGCCCAGCAGAGGCGACTCCCTGAGAGAGAGAGGGGTGGGGGTGCAGGAGGTCTTGGTCAGGAAGATGAACTTTTGCAGGTCCCTGGGAGGGGATCTGGTTAATGACAGCAGCCCCCACCTCCCAATCTCACTAGCCACATCTGTTTAAACAGCTGTGCTCTGCCTCCCAAGAGAATAAGATTGACAGACAGAAGGGAATGAAAACAAAACAAAAACTAACATTCCATGAGCCCCACTGTGTGCCAGGCACAGAATCAGCATCACTTATCCTTCAACAGCCCTATGAAGTAGGTTTCAAGGTGATCACTTACAGAGGCTTAGCCACATTGAACTTGACATGATTTTTGGATCTGGATTTGAAACCTGGCTCTGCTATGTATTGTGATGTTGAAGCATGTGAAACTGCCATTTTCATAAAGAAAACAATTGAATATTGGCAGTGTCATATAGTGCAACTTCATATTGCGTGGTCCCTTAATTTCTTTAAGCCTGTTTCTGCATCCTTAAAATGGAGATAAAATCCTTAGCATCCTGTTCAGCTCACATTAAGAACTAAGTAATTGTGGGCTGCAATTATCATCATCACTATTTTGCTGGCTGCGCAAGAAAACCGTAAACAGAGTCATTTGTCATCAAGGAGAGGATTCTGTGGGTGGAGACAGAGTTTGAGTCCTGTGGCCAGCCCCCTAGCCCTCCAGGGCTGTGCACAAGGATCCTGGCCAGTCTGCCTGAGAGAACTGACTGTGGTGATGGAACGTTATGCCCTAATACAACATAACCATGTGTGACTATTGCGTCCTTGAAATGTGGCTGGTGTGATCCCAGAGCTAAATTTTTTTATTGTATTTCATTTTCATTTCATTAAAATATAAATGGTCACACGTGGCTCCAGGCTGCCATGTTGGGCCATGCAGGGGTAGGCCTTTTATCTGCCTTCATGGAGGCATCTGTTCTAAGGTCAGGGGTGGGGAGGGGGAGTGTTTTAAAGTTCAAGAAAAACATTAGATTATCACTCAAGAAAATATTCTCAAAAGCTTCAAATTCCTCCTCCCAGGCTGATGCCTGGCCCCCAACTCAAGATGAATGTGGTTCCCCACACCTCAATGCTCCCTCTTTCCTCCCTGTTTAACTCCGATGTGGCATCCTTAAAACTTACGTGATTCTCCATATGTATCCCACTTTATACATCTATTCATGTGTGCTGGGCCTTCTCCATGTATCTATCTAGAACCCCTATTCACCCCAATCTGCCCTGCTGCATGGTCCAAGAGGTCTGCCTTCCCTGTGTCCCTTACCCCCTGGCTGCCAGTAGATGAGAGGAGAGACCATTCTGTGTATTAACTCCCCACCTCTCTCTGTGTGGCAGGAGTCTGAGTAGCTGCTAAGCTCCCATAGCCAGGGCTCGGTTGAGCAGCCTTCTAGATCAGCCATAGCACTCACAGGTTCCAGTAACACCTCCTCCTCCTGTCATTCCTTCAGGCTGTGAGTGTTAACGGTCTCTTGCATTGCTAGTCACCGATGATCTCACTGCCCCTTGTTGGTTCCCTTAATCCTGACCATAGCTCTGGAAATAGGATCTCTATTAAAATCTCTTCAAATAACCCCTTTGAGTATACCACCTATTTCCCACTGGGATCTGATTAGTACATCTTGTCTACCTTACGAAAAAGACGTTGCTCGTATTCCCCAAATTGCCACTGAAAAGATGAGGCACATGTATCTGAAGATTCATGCCTCCCCAACATCTCACCCCAAACTGAGAAATACAGGTCTTCGATTTACAGACCAGGAGGCATATTCAGCTCACAGATGGTTGGTAGGGCAGCGATGATTGGCACCCGTAAGTGCCAATAAATGATTCATTCTTCCTGTCAAAGTCTCTGCTCTTTTTAGGAGCAGTTTTCAATGACTCAATCTGTTGAGTTCCCTTCTGCAGCCCCCATCCTACACATACTAATGAATTTTCATGACTACATGATGGAACAATATGCATAAAATGAGCTGGAATATATGCACCTAGGGACAGAAAGTGCCCTCAGAGAACACTAAAAAAACCTATCTTGGCCAGTCTTCTACCTTCGCTCAGGTAAGGTTTTATTAACCTTGTTTTGTAAGTGACATAACTGATACCCAGAGAAGTTATGAAATGTGCCCAGAGATGACAAACATCTGTTTTCCTTGCGGCCACCCCCTTCCTATGTCCACAGCAGACAATCAACCACATTACTCTTCCATTGGTGAGCCTTCTCATTGCCGTTCCCTAGCAGCCAACGCAAACCTGTCTGCTATCCTGGCACATGGTCAGACTTTACTGGGCACCACACTGTTCTTTTTAAAAAATATATAGGTTTTTATTGATTTTAGAGAAAAAGGAAGAGAGAGGGAGAGAGTGAAACATTGATGTGAGAGAGAAGCATTGATCAACTGTGTCCCGTATGCACTCCAAATGGGGACCGAACCCTCAACCTGGGCATGTGCCCTGACCTAGAATCAAACCGGTGACCTTTTGGTGCATGGATGACACTCGACCAACTGAGCCACACAGGCCACAGAAGAATTTCCCTGTAAATCCAGAAAACCTGTGCAGACTATACTTATGCTATCCTTAATACTCTTAAGCCTTTGTAATCAAACTTCCCTGAGCCTCAATTTCTACATTATAATATAGAGATAATTAAGACCTCCTCAGGAAAATTAACGGGTATATGAATGCAAAGTACTTGATACAATACCTATCATATAGTAAGTGCTCAGTTCATGGTACTTCTCATTATTCCTTCTTCAGAATCAGAATGTCAGTGGTGTCCACCATCCATAGAATGCCCTTCTGCAGTGCTCATTAGGGCTCCTGATTATTGGTCTGTTCACACATATGTTAGTTCTCCTGGGAGTAAATTGCATTTCTCCACCACATTCAAATTCTTTGGGGCCAAGTTCGGCTTGCCTTGGCCAAACAAATGTGAACCAAAGAGATGTGTATTACTTTTGGCAGAAGCATTTAATTGCTGCTTCTCTTTATCAGTCCTCCTTTTGTCTCTCCTAGTAATTGTGGAAACAGATGTCAACATGGAGCATCAGTGGCTCTAAGTAACATTAATAAGCAGAACCCCAGGTTGACCCCCTTTGGGTGTGTGGTCTAAGTGAGAAATACACTTTTGTTGGTAAAGCCCCCATATGTTTGGGGGTTGTTTCTGCAACCATAACCTGACCCATCTTGATGAATATTTATATTTATATATCTATAATAATAAAAGCATAATATGCTAATTAGACCGGACATCCTTCCGGATGAAGCCGGGGCTGTGAGGGAAGCCCAGGTCCTGAGTGTCAGAGGGAAGCCAGTGCCGGCAGCTGGGGGAAGGAAGGCCTACTCTTGCATGAATTTTGTGCATCGGGCCTCTAGCATAAATGTATTTCAGAGAGGAAGAGGGGGAGAGAGAGAGAAACATCAATGATGAGAGAGAATCATTGATCGGCTGCCTCCTGCACAACCCCTACTGGAGTCTGAGCCCTCAACCCAGGCATGTGCCCTGACTGGAATTGAACCATGATCTCCTTGGTCATAGTTCTATGCTCAACCACTGAGCCACACCGGCCAGGCTGAATATTTCTTTGGGTATCAAGGTTCCAGAGCAGCTGAAGCTTCGCCATCTCACAGTAGGAAAGTGACTTGAAATATTCATGTCCCCAAAGTCATATGCCCTACACAGTGCTGGATAACAAAATTACTTAAAATGTGTCAGATGCCCATGATGAGCCAAGCATTGTTCTGGGCACTTCACGTGACCTAATGTGCACACTTAGCACAATGTCTGGCATGTAGATATCCAAATTCATGCTAATTGTCATCATCATTATTATTACGCGTTAGTTCCAGTCCTATGACAACCCCTCAAGGTAGGGACTGTTATCATCTCCATTTGACAAACAAGGAAACTAAGGCACAAAGCAGTTAAGCAATAAAACAAAGTTTCAGAGGCGTAAACTAATCCACATGGATTTGAGTTCTCGTATGCCTGAAACCCAAGTCCTTGTTCTTCCCACGCTGCTCCATACACTGCCAGTGAAGACTGCCAAGTTCAGTGCGGTGCACTCTCCTGACGCCTCTGCTTCCTACTTTTGAGGCCAGTGCCCCACATCACATCTGTCCCACTGCTTCTAGCACATGCAGCGTTTGTCGTTTGTCACCTAACTCATTGAGGAGAAAGAGAAACTGGCCTCCCTCAGGCCCACTCATCCATGGAAATTGAAACTTGGCATTCAGGCCCTAGCCGGTTTGGTTCAGTGGATAGAGTGCCAACCTGAGGATTGAAAGGTCCCGGGTTCGATTCCGGTCAAGGGCACATGCTGTAGGAGGCAGCTGATCAATGATTCTCTCTCATCGTTGATATTTCTATCTTTCTCTCCCTCTCCCTTCCTCTCTGAAATCAATAACAATATATATTTTAAAAAAACTTGGCATTCAGGAAGAGGATTATGTTTTCCCATCAGCTTTAAGATCCACTATCAAAAGGGGTATCTCTCTCCCTCTTCTTTCAAATGTCTTCAGTATCTCTAGGCTGTCATTTATTCCTAGTTTAGAAGTAGCACAGGGCAAGGAGCCATTGATAAATTTGGCCTGCCCTGCCCATCACCCTAGACTGCAGAGGTCATACAAGGAGGAAGAAAGAGAACCCAACACAGACAGACCTACCAACAGCCTCCACTCCCCATGTTTTCTCCAGGCCATTTATGTCATTAAAGCGCAGGATGCTCAAGGGACCTCAGGAAAGAGGACAATTTCATTTCACCCACACCTTGGAAATGAAAATTCTTTCCCCACACTCCCCAGTTTTTTTCTTTGTTCTCTGAGAAAGCTGAGGAGAAAGGTGGTCAGGGATTGAGATGGGAGAAAATGAGAGGCAGAGAGGGAGGGAAGGAGAAAAGGAAAATAGAAAGATATATACAATTAGGGAAGAGAGGGAGATTGACAAGGAGAGGAAGGAAAAGAAAGAAGAGTGAGAACAGAGAATAGCAATGAGACAGGTCCATGCCTTCATGAGATCAGAAATCCATCTGAATTTTCATCTTTTTTTCAGATTTTTAATTGGTACTATAGTAACAATCACCCGCACCTGGGTGTTTTATGGAGCTCCCTTTCCATATGCTCCCCCACCCCCCACCCTCAGAAAAGCTGCTACTTCACTGGCTCCCACAGTCTAATTCATAACCGTGGTTCATCTTGAAAGGACAAGGAATAATGGGAGGAGGAAGTTTCTAGTCCCACTGATCTAGGGTTCAAAATGCAGCCAGTCCTGGAACATGTGATTCAACAGCCCTAGAACATTTTCATTCAACAAATATTGATTGATAACCATCTATGTGCCAAGGACTGTTGTAGATTCTGGGTTAACAGTGTATAAAATTCCCTGCCCTCACAAAGCTTCCATCCCAGAGAAATAAAAAAAAAAAAAATCATATATATATATATATATATATATATATATATATATATATATATATAGTATCTTAGTGAAAGGACAATGAAGACAATTCATAAGGAGCAACAATATTGGGTGAGGAGAACTTTTAAATAAAATGATCAGGGAAGCCTCATCGTGAAAGATGATACTGGAGCACACCTTGGATGAGGTGAGGAATTAACCCTGCAGGTATTTGGGGAAGAGCACAGCTCAAGTGCAAATGCCCTGGGGTGAGACTATACTTCATGAGCACATGAGCAACAGAGAAAAAGTGGAAAGACCAATGGGTTGTAGGTCCTGGTGCAGTAGAAGGATTTTTGAAGTATCGATACTAGGGTGAACTGGAAAAACAAAAGGTGAAGAAAAGGATATTTGGAGTTGCCTTTAAGGAATGGCTGTAGTTTCGTTGATGACAAGTTCTAGAGTAAGAAAATGGGAGTAAGTATTGGAAGTGGGTAAAAGATAATAGCATTAAAGGAGAGGAAGTGAAGGACCTCAGAGACAAGGGTACTGAAAGTTTCATCTGTAGATGTATTAAATTCACCAAGAATTAGAGAGGAGTGGTGTTGGAGAGGGTGACGGTGAGCCAGGTTCTACTCATCAAGGAATTAGAAGGAGGGCCTGGAGATCAGTAGATGATTGTGATAAGAGGAGGGAAGGGTCTGAGACTTGCAATTCAACCTTAGTTGGGAGCGGTTAGGGAGGAGAGAGGTGGAATGATCTGGAAGCAGCAATAAGGACCAAGGAGAACACCTATCTTACTCCAGGCCCAGCAGGTAAGGACTGTTGGATAGAAAACCACCACCACTTGAGAGGATTTCAGGGCCACAGGGTCCTCAGGGGAGAGTCAGGTATCAGTGAGATTCATCATCATAAAACTGGTATTTAGTGTGCAGGTGGTCTCAGGGCAGGTGGTGGTGGTGACGCTGTGCCTGGAAGGTGGGAGGGACGCACAGTTCTGGATCCACCCTGTACTCCTACTGATGAAAGCGTGGAGTCTTGGCAAGGAATGATCTGATCTGGAGCACCCAGAGCTCAGCATGCCCTCTTGGCCCTGGAGACTGGAGGAAGGAAGGAAGGCCCTACAAGTGCACTTTGAACTTCTCAACTCCCACCATGTCTAAGCTCTGTGCGTCCTTGGGCTAGTTACCTGATCTTGCTGATCCAGTTTCGTAATCCATAAAGTGGCACCAAAATATCTATCTCTCAGGGTTGCTTCAAGAGTAGAAATTAGACGATGTCCAGAAACATCTAGAAGATACAGTCTGGCTTGTGATCGGTGCTCACCGCTAACAGGCCCACAGCCTGCAGCTCAGGTTACACATATCTGAGTTCAGATCCTGACTCTGATTCTCACTACCTGTATGACCTGGGGCTAGCAATGTAACATTCCTGAGCCTCAGTTTCTTGTTTTTAAGATTGGGAGAATAATACCAGGTACATAGAACTCTTGTAAGGAACAAATGGAAGGAAAAAATGAAAAGCTAATGTAATGAGCTATTAAATTGTCTTTGCTAAAAACAACAACAATTCCAAAGCATAAAAGAGAAGTTTTCTCTCCCCCCCCTAATGACTTCTAAAGTGAGTCAGCAGGCCTGTGTGCTGGGCTCCCTGGCCCCAGGGGGAATTGGGAACTTCTTTAAAGGGCTTTGTTTGGGAGGTCAGAGCACATTAAGGAGTACAAGGGATCATGCTGAATTGGAGGGCAGCACAGACCAGGGCTTGGAGTTGACATTGGGCTGTGAGTAGCCCAACCCCAAGAGAAGGGAGGGGAATTCCCTGAGATGGGGGAGAGAGGAGCCCAAGTTCGCAAGGAAACAGCAGCAGCTTGGACGGCAGCCTAAGGCACACTTGGGCAGGGACAGGACTGCTCCTGGGGGGGGCACTCAGTCCTCACTCCTCTCCAGCCCTTCCTCGCTGGCGGCTGTTCCTGCATCCTGGAAGTCAAGGGCACACGCTGTGTGCAAAGCAAACATGTGGCATTTTCCCCATCGTGTACTTGGCTCAGAGTGTCGCAGTCCACCTGTTTGAGATGCAGTCAGATAGCTATGGAGTCAAGGTCATCCTCTACACAGGTAGCCCCGGAGGTCACTTCACCCTTTCCGCATGGGCTGGTGGCAGCTGCTTGCAGTGCAGTTGGTGGCTGGGAGGAAGTCACCTTGCATCAAGTTTCTCTCGACCCAGCCGCCCACTGTCAACCTCCCACTTTCCACTCCTTTCTTGGTGATTTAGGGCCAATCATTCAGGGAAATTGGGAGTTGTTCCCCCTGTAAAATGGAAGTAGTCCCCATGGCATAAGATTATTGTGACTCGTCTGGACACTATAAACCCTTGAAGTGAGTATGCCAGTTAGTAGATGTTCAATGAGTGGCAGAGGTGGTGATGGTTAGTAGAACTAGTAGTAATAGTAATACAACTAACAAAGTGCTGGCTGGCCCTGAGTTCATCAGCCCCAACAGTCCTGAGAACGCCGTCTGCTCCCAGCTTTGACTGCCCTGGTAAAGCTGGGTGAACTCCCCAGCCCTCTGCCTTTGTTTCTGTCAAATAGGGATAGTCCCGCTCACTTTAGGAAAAACCCTTGCAGCTAGAAGGGTCCTTAGAGAATATCTGGTCCAACCCCTTCTCCTCCCCCCCTTTATATAGAGGCAAACCTGCGGCCGAGAATGTAAAGGAGCCACCTAACTCATGCAATGAATACTATTGCCAAAGACAAGAAGCTTGGTTCATTTCTATTTTGTTTTGCTCACTGCTGTGGCTTGGGGCGTTGAGGGGGACAAGTGATCTGGAAATGTGACATTCTTTTCCCTTCAGAAGCTTTTTTTATTGGAAAAACAAGATAAGTCCATGGAAAAACATTTTTTAAAAAACGAGATAGCGTGTAAGTTCTCTGAAAAAATGTAAAATATCTGTATAGACAAATTATTATAGCTGGCCTGCAAGCTGGCCCTCAGTGACCCCGTGCCCTGGTATTCACCCCTCCCACACTGTCCCGGAGATGACATCAGTGTGACCTATAGAATGTGGCAGAAGTCATGGATGTCACGTCTCAGATGGGGGAAGAAAAGCTGCTGCTTCTGTCTTGGCCTCTCTCTCAAGTCATCGCTCTAGTGGAAGCCAGCTGCCATGACAGGAGGACCTTCAGGAAGCCAGTGGACAGGCCCATGGGGAGAGGTATCCAGCCAACAGCCAGAGAGGAACCTCACCCCTGGGAGTGAGCTTGGAAGCAGGCCCACCACCCCTAGATGCCTACAGCCCCGGGTGACAACTTGACAGCCACCTCCTGAGACCCTAAGCCAGAACCACCAAGTTAAATCTTGCCTCCAGTCCTGTCCCAACAGAAACCACGAGATAATACATATGTGCTGCTTCAAGCTTCTAGATTTGGGATCATTTGTCATGCAGCAAAAGATTGCTGATACGTAAACACAGACCATCATCATTCTTCATAGAGCACCTACTGTGTGTCAGCCCTGTGCTTCCTAAAGAAGAATAGGTGGTGCCCCAGCCAGTGTGTCTTAGTTGGTTGAGTGATGTCCCATGTACCAAGAGGTTGCTGGTTCAATTCCCGGGCAGGGCACATACCCAGGTTGCAGGCTCGATCTCCAGTATGGGGCTTGCAAGAGGCTTGATGTTTCTCTCTCAATGTTTCTTTCTCTCTCTCCCTCTCTCTCTTCCTCCCCTCAAATCAATTATATATATATAATGAAGAATAGGTAGCAAAGAGTCAAGAAAGCTAGGAATTAAGACTGTATTGGAAGTGGTCCCTTGGGAGCAGATCATGGAATATACTAATGGGAGGAAGTGCAGAGAGAGCTTATCCAAGTAAATGCATGCTTTCTTCCCAGAGTGAGATCATAAGGCTCACGTGTGTGCCTGAAGGATGTATGTGGGAGAGAAAGGTACACAGGAATGTCAGGATGGGGCTGGGATCACAGGCATGGCTGTCTCCTACCTGGGCCTTAAAAGGAGGCACATTCTAAAAGGTGCCTAACAGCTTCTCTAGACTAGGACCTTCGGCAGCTCCCCTGGAAAAGTCTGGCTGCTTCTGTGAACTAGGTTTCAGTCCTCCCTATATCACGTCAAGGTCCTTACATGCCCACCCACCCAATGAAAATGCAATCCGAGATGCAGTAAAGATGCTTTGCCGATATAAAGCACTGAGTATGATAATGAGAATAAAGTGAGATCTTACACATTAAGGCCCTCGAAGAGGGCCTGGCTTGCAGTCAAAAGTTAACAAATGGTAGTGCTAGGCTCTCGTCTGGTAACAGGAGAAAGAAGCAAGGAAAGTGATGGCAGCAGGTGTTCTCTGACCTGGGCCTGCGACCAGTTGTCCCAGGAAGCCCCAGCAATGTCCTGAAACACCCCCACCTGCCCCATCCCTCCTCCACTGGACACAGCCAGCAGGAACTGGCCCTTCTCCGCAGCTCTGCTGAGAACAGCAGGATCTGGATCGGAAGCAGGGGGCAGCCAGCCAGGAGGGGTTAGCAGCTTCCTCTGCTGGAATCGGAGGAGGCTGAGATGCCTGGAGGCCTGACATGGAGTGATAAGGAATGGAAGACTGAAAGGGCAGGAAAAGGAGCACAAAGGTTCCTTTTACCCCTCTGCCGGGGGCCTGGGTACCCATTTCAGTCTCCAACTATAGGATTAATAGGACAGGGCAATAGACATCTGCACAGGGCTGTGCTTCTCTCCCAAGAACTGGTTTCATAACTCACTAGAACAGTGGTCGGCAAACTGCGGCTCGCGAGCCACATGCGGCTCTTTGGCCCCTTGAGTGTGGCTCTTCCACAAAATACCACGGACTGGGCGAGTCTATTTTGAAGAAGTGGCGTTAGAAGAAGTTTAAAAAATTTGGCTCTCAAAAGAAATTTTAGTCGTTGTACTGTTGATATTTGGCTCTGTTGACTAATGAGTTTGCCGACCACTGCACTAGAACATTGGCAGAATTCAAGGAAGCACTCCTTATATTTACTGGTTTATTATAAAGGGCATTTAAAATAATAAAAAATAAGCAGCTAGTTGAAGAGGTATATAAGGTGAACTCTGGAAGAGTCCTGGGCACAGGAGTGTCCCCATGGAGTTGGGGTGCAGCAGCCTCCTGGCACATGGATGTGCTCACCAACCCATGAGCTCTCAGGACCTCATCAGTTTGGGTTTTTAAAATACATATATATTTTATTGATTTCAGAGAGGAAAGGAGAAGGATCGAGAGACAGAAACATCTATGGGGGAAAACATTGATCGGCTGTCTCCTGCACGCCCCTTACTAGGGATCAAGCCTGAAACCTGGGCATGCGCCCTGACCGGGAATGGGACCTGCGACCTCTTGGTTCCTGGGTCAGTGTTCAACCACTGAGCCACACCAGCTGAGCCAGTTTGGGTTTTTATAGAGGTTCCATTACATAGTAATAGTTGATTAAATCACCGATCATTGGTGATTAATTCAATCCTCCTTGGAGATTGCGGGAATGGAGCTGAAGGTTTCAATCCTTTAATCATAACCCTAGATGCTGTCTAGCAGCCCGCCAAGAGTCACCTCAATAGCATCACTTGAGGCGTGGTTGAGAGGGGCTTATTTTGGTTAACAAAAGACACTCTTCTCATTCCTATCAATCTGGAAATTACAAGGGTTTTAGGAGTTCTGTGCCAAGAACCAGGCATTAGGACTAGACATATACTTCTTATTATATCACAATGTCACATGATCCTTCCACACGGCCCCCTCTATCTCAACAACAGAGAACTGAGAACTGAACAGCACAGTCCACCTTATGCTTTCAGTTTTTCTGACTTCACCACTAGATGGAGAAAGCTCTCTGCTTTTCTAAGGCTCATGGGATTGCATTACACCCACCTGGACAATCTCCCATGTGTCATGTGTCATGTGTCATGTCACATAACATAATCACAGAAGTACGCCAGGGAGCAAAGGCACCATCTTGATATTCTACCGACCACACCAGGTTCTAGTCTTGCCTCTGCCACTGAGTAACTTTGGAAAAGTCCCTTGTGCCTTTTGGACCACAAATTCCCTTTAACTCCAATATTTTATAACTCTCCCCCAAATCAAGTTACATTTCTTAACTTTATGGGATATGTGTTCTGCTTGAGGGTAGCAAGTTTAAAAGAAAGCTTTGTCCTCAGAGAAGGGTTGCAACCTCAATGGAGTGTCGTTCATTTTTAATGCAAATTGGAATAACCTGAAATCTTTAAAAATACAGATGCTGGAGCCCCATCCTGAGAGATTCGGATTCTCAGAAACTCCAAGAAAGGACAGAAGGGACCCAGGGGAACATGCCCTTCTCTGTAGTGGGAGCATACATGAAAACGGATGGGAGTCTTCTGTCTGCACTTAAAGTCTTTCAAAGATGGGATGGCCGGGCTGAGAGCAGGGGCAATGTTTTAGCACAAGACATCCCTACGACTCACGTACTTTCAGTTTTGTATGTTTGCATCTCCTGGTGTCCCTAGGTGTGAGCTGAGGATACAAGTTAGCAAACACATTTCCACAGGAGCCCCAACACTATTCCAGACACACAGCTCTCTGGTGTTGTGCTTGTTAAGCTTCAAATCTAGGCTACCTGTCTTTGAGAGAAATGAATGGACTATACCTTCTCTTAGTAACCCTATGTATGTATGAGTGTATGTATGTATGTATGTATGTATGTGTGTATAGTGTGTGGATGTATGAATGTGTGTATAGATGTGTGTATATAGTATGTATGTCTATATGTGTGTGTGGATGTAAAGTGTATGCATATATACATACATATAAACATAGGGAGACTACAGATATAGATAGGTAAAAAATTCTCTCATTTATAACAAATGGACAGTTGACAGTTGAGAGCTATATTCTTTACCAAGGTCTTGGTGTACACAACATTGCCAGGAAAAATTATGAAAATTTTATAACAGGCAAAAAGACTACTGAGTATCCTTTCAAAAGAATGCTAAGTATTTGGAGAAAGTTTCCAGGGTTACCTAATTCTGAAGAGGTCTGTATCTTTTATTGTCTGACTATTTTGAAATTCTGTAGAGATAGAAGTTAACTTCTACAAGTCTAATAGGATGCAAATATTAATAGAAATGTAAAATTTTGTTGGGTGAAGATGAAATGGAGTACTACCCTATGGATAGTAAACGGTTTTGTATCTTTCATCAGATTTTTGGAACATTTTATTCTATGCAGGGGCGTGGAGAGGGCAAGCCCCCTTCCTTTCCTTTGAAGGAAAAAACACACACCCTTTATTTATTTACTAGAGGCCTGGTGCACAACATTTGTGCACTGGGGCGGGGGGCGGGGGGGAGGTCCCTCAGCCCGGCACTGCTGGCTAGCAGGCCTAAGCCAGCAGTCGGACATCCCCCGAGGGGTTTTTAGAGCTGTAGCGGAGGCAGGAGAGGCTCCCGCCACTGCCGCTGCACTCACCAGGCGTGAGCCCGGCTTCTGGCTGAGCAGCGTTCCCCCTGTGGGAGTGCACTGACCACCAGGGGGCAGCTCCTATGTTGAGCGTCTGCTCCCTGGTGGTCAGTGTGCATCATAGTGACTGGTTGTTCCACCATTCGGTCAATTTGCATATTGGCCTTTTATTTTGTAGGAGGATTTTCTTTCCAAAAAGAAGGAAGGGGGCCTGGGAATATACACCCAGGTAAACAAGACAGTCTAGTCACTGAGGGAAGGGTGGAAGTGGGTCTGATCTCAGAGTGTGAGAACCGGGTGGTCCTTTGCAAGAAAACTTTTCCAGGTACACAGGGCTCAGATCCAGTTTAACACTGTCAATACCATGAGCAGAATGAAGCAATCAGGGAAACATCTGCCTTTTGAATTAAATTACCCTGAATCCATACTTTTGATCTAACAGCTGGAACATTATCCATCTTGATAAAAACTGATCGTTGTCTGGGGGAAGTAATGTAATAGATTCAAAAATATCTGTACTGTGAATTTAAATGTTTAAGTCACAAATTGAAAACATTTCTCCATAAACTTGTAAGTCCTTTGCTATAAAATGTACCCAATGTATTAATGGGGCAGTATCTTTAATATTGCATATAACTCATGGCTCACATAAAGCTAAAGAGAAGTACTTGCAATTTTGCGCATTTAGAATCAACTGATATTTGATATTATTGGAAAAGTATTGTATTCTATGGGAAATTCTTTGTTTGCTTCATTCAAGATCTTTCGCCTTTTGTAAAATATGTTTAGGTTTCTCTTAATTGTCTACCCGAGTTTCCATAACTGAAAAAAAATTTTTTTTCCATCTCTTCATCTAAAATGAGAGGTTGTGTGTAAAAATTCAAGCAAAGTTATGAGTTCAAATTCTGTTGAAAATCTTTTAAATTTCTTTCTGCTTAACATTTAATTCTGATTTCAGGTGACTGTCAATTTTCTTTTTGATTGGTAAGCAGAATTTCAGTATTATTGGCTTAAAATGCTTTTACAAGACAAACACCTTTTACATTCTTTTTTTTTTTTAATATATTTTATTGACATTTTACAGAGAGGAAGGTAGAGGGATAGAGAGCTAGAAACATTGATGAGAGAGAAACATCGATCAGCTGCCTCCTGCACACCTCCCACTAGGGATGTGCCCGCAACCAAGGTACATGCCCTTGACCGGAATCGAACCTGGGACCCTTCAGTCCGCAGGCCGATGCTCTATCCACTGAGCCAAACCGGTTTCGGCACACCTTTTACATTCTGTAGCAAATTGCAATTGCCATTCTTTGTGAAATTTGCAATACACCTCCTTCTAGATTTACATATATATATATATATATATATATATATATATATATATATATATATGTACACACACACATATATACATATATATATATATATATATATATATATACACACACACACACACATATATATATATATATGTCTAGTTGTATCCTATAGAATGTTTGTGTACTCTCAAAATTCATATGCTGAACCCTCGTCCCCAGTGACGGTATTAAGGGGTTCAGGCCCCTGGAAGGTGCTTGGGTCATGAGGGTCGAGCCCTCATGAGTGAGATTAGTGTCCTTATAAGTGACCTCAGAGAGCTCCCTGGCCCCCACCTGTGAGAACACAGCTGTCATGAACCAGAAAGTTGGCTCTTGTCCGACACCACATCTACCAGTGCCTTGATCTTGGACTTCACAGCCTGCAGACTGTGAGGAAGAAGTTGTTCAAGCCACCCAGCCTGTGGCACTGTTATCGCAGCCCAAATGGACTGAGGCTTTATAGCACTCTTGTCTTGGTCTCCACTCAATGCCGCATCAATATCATGCCTTAATTCTAAATGTAAAGATTTGTCGACTTGTATTTGTTTAACTAAAACACTGATTTAATTATAACTAAAATAATAAGTACTCCAGTTTAATTATCAATAACAGTTTATATGATGGTAGCTCATCCTGTCTATATAAAATGTTCAAAGAAATTTACAATACTCTATCAATATATAGAAAAAAATCAGTGGAACTGGAACAATCCATCAACACTGATCAGTGGTGGGTTTGTGTGGAACACCAGAAAGCTAGAAGTGCCCAGCCTGCACACTACAATGCCCTGGTGATGTATTAAGTGATGCAATTAAAGTGAAATGTAGCCCTACTACAAAAATACATTTGTGTTCAATGGCAAAATGCTGTATACTGCTTTGGCTTGTAAAGTTAAATTAATTAAAGTTAAATAAAAATTAAAAAATCAGTTTTCCAGTCTACCTTGCCACACTCCCAGTGCTTGGCTAGTTGTGACTGTATTGAGTGCAGTTTAGAAAGCAGAGAAGAGAGATTTGGGGAGCTGCTGGGTGGAACTTTGAGGGAACAACTACAGAAAAGAATTTTGTTTCCTTGTTGTGCTATGCTATCTTCCCTTTGCTGTTCCCTCAAGAAAATCTACAGAAAGTATGTTTTTCCATGGCCTTCAGAATCAGATTAGCGATTGCTTTTAGTTATTGTATTAGTTTTCTTAAACTGTTGTAACAAAATATCCCTTCTGGACAATGTCTCTTCTTAAAAGGAAACTAATCCTATCAGCTCAGGGCCCCAGCGTTATGATCTCATTTAAACATAACTACTTCCTTACTCCACATATATCCACGCTGGGGGTTAGGGCTTCAACATCTGAACAAGGGGACACAAACATTCAGTTCATAACTGTGACAAAGACCCATGGGCACATTTTATTGTATCCACTTACCATTTAAAATTTCAGAAGTTATGTTTTATTTTAAGAATTTTGCTAACTAAAGAGCCACAGAAAGGTGAACCAATGAGAATCCACAGGCTGGCCCAGGGTTTTATAGCAAACTTGTTTTTTTTCCCAGCACAGATTCATGTTAGCTAAAAAGTAACTACGGTAGATGTACCTTTCCCTTAATCACTCTATTGGGTAGCTAATTTGAGACAACACATGCACTTCTGATCTAAACTGTCTTAAGTGGGAAAATATTAATTTGGATGGTTCCCCTTCTTCTCTCTCATCCTAAAAGTGGCCCATGGGTTCACAGGAAGTCTATTAACAGCGTAACATGGTGGATGGGGAAGGGTGGGCACCTGGCCATGGTTGTTCTCTGCTGGAATCATCTGCTAAAGCAACTCATCCCTCTGTTCCTCACTTACCTCATAACCTAAAGAATCTAAATGTATTCTCCCTTTGACTTACAGAGAGACACTCTATCCTTTAAGACTGTGTGCTATGCAAACATCATTGAAAAGATTGTTTGGAACAAAAGCTATCAGTGTCTCTGCTCACAAGATGTGCAGAAATATAAGACAAGCATAAAGATTGTATCCCACAAAGATAACAACACCTCTAACTACTTCAGCATGTGTACTCTAAAAATAAAGACATTCTCGTGCATAATTACCATATCATTATCACAAGTAAGAAATCTGACAATGATTTCATAATATCACAACTTCAATAATTCATTAATGTCCGCTCCATATTAAAATTCCTATTTTCCCAATAACCTATTTCATGGCTTAAAAAAACAACAAACTATAATCATATCAAGGTTAATCATTACATTTGGTTGTCTCTTTACTTTTTGTCTAACTCAGAACCTTCTCCATTTTTTTCCAAGATGGGGGGGGGGGGTGGGAAATCCCATGTTGTAAATTTATCTGAGAGCTTTCTTGTGATATGTTAACCTGCTCCTCTTTCCCATATATTTCTGACAAACTGGAAATTGAGTCTGGAGACTAGATCAGATTCAAATTAAATCATTTTGGCAACAATACTGCACAGGTGATATTTATTTCAAATACAATGAGAGCTCACTTAATGTCCGTTTTCTTGCTACTAGTGATAGTAAGTTTGATTACAGTATTGGATGGCAACTGCAAGATCTCTCCTCCAAGGCTCCATCTTCCTTTTGAAGTTGGTAAGAAATCTGAGATGCAATCCTTTTGGTATCAAGCAAACAGTTCATTCTCCAACAGGTTTTAGTACCCACTGATAATTCTTTCCTGAATTATTACACAGGGGTTAGGCTTTGCTATTAATCACCAAAGCCAAGCTTTTAACATTAAAAAAAGGGGGGGGGATGAAAAGGGAAGAAGCAACAAGTCTCTCCTCCTGTAAAAGTGCCAGTTTCTTAAAATTGATAGCTGTGGCTTTCAATATCTTATTTTGGAATATCATATTAGGAATTTTACTCTGCTCTTAAAGTTCTCCAGCATCCAACCCCCACCCTGGGGGTAGTGAGACTTGGCCTTTGTCCCAGCAGTGGAAAGACTATAGAATAAAGTGGAATTGTGGAGAAGGAAAAACACATCAAGGACTATTTCAAGTATTATCTCCAGCTATACTTAGAAAACAATCCTTTTGAATGGTAGAGTTAGAAAATCATCAATGAATGCTAAAACTAGTGGGCAAAGGTCTGATGAGACACAATTTACATAGTCTTGGCATACAGCACCATAAATTACTTGATTTATAAAGAAAAAGAAGTTGAGTGGATTTAATGTGATAAAAGTTAACATCACTGATAATAGGACAAACTGAAGACAGGTGCCTCCTGACGCACCTGGAACACACGTCATTTCTGTGCTTTTTCTGCCCAAAATGCAAACTCTGGATTTAATCAGGCAAAACCACATTCAGGGCCATGCCAGAACAACTCTTCTGTGCTCTTCAAAAATGTTAAGGTCAAGAATGGGAAAGATCAACTGAAGAACCATTTCAGAATACAGGAGACTAAAGAGACATAACAAATAAACATAATATGTGATTCTGGATCAGGTCAGAAAACGGGAGGGGGGAGCCATAAGGGACATTATGGAGACAACTTGCAAAATTGGAATATGGACTATAGATTAGAAAATATTACATCCATGTTAAGTTTCCTGATTTTAATAATTATTCTACGATTATGTGAAAAGAAAGATGTCCTTATCTAAGAAGATGCACATAAGTAGGGATAAAGGGGCATATCTCCAAGTTACCCTCAAAAGGCTTAAAAGTATGCAGACATAAATATATTTAGAGAACAAAACAATGAAATAGGAGGCAAATACAATTGGTTAGTCTGAGTGAAGAGTATTAATTCTTGCAACTTTCCTTTAAATTTAAAATTATACTCCCTCCACCATGAAAATAAGCTACTTTTGTTTCTTTCCCTTTCCTTACTCTCTGCTCTAAAATTCTGGTGGGAAAATGAGAACTGGTCCTGGAGACAGGAAACCTGGTTAAAACTCTCACATTCAACCAGGACTTATTGGAATACCTTGGGGCTAGACACTTTCTCTCTCTAGGCACCTGGTCTTTTTATCTGCATAAAATTGAAGTAGGCCCCTGAGGTTCTAGGATTCCAGGACAGGCTGCCAAAATGGAAAGGCCTGGTTTTTTTGTTCACCTATTGGGATTTTGCTATTCACACTTCCAGATGAGGTCTTCATCTCCAAGCTGCCATTCGTTTTCCCAGCTGTCTCTGAAGCTCCCACAGCAGGTCGAGTTCATTGCTCTTTATGTGGCCCCCATTTGGACAGGTGTACCCTCTTGGACTGTCAGGGTAGGACACTAGCCATTTAAGTAAGGTCTCATACATGACCACCTTTGGTTTGATTTCAGACTCACAAAGCGGCTTTTTGATCACAAATTGGCTTTCTGTGTGGTTTTCCTAGAGAGGGAATGAACAGACCAGCAGAAACTAACCTCTTTGTCTTGTTCCCTACTGTATTCACAACACCCGGTGCATAGCATACCCTTGATGAATCTCCATTAAGCGACTGAACACAAGCTTTGATCTGCTTGACAGTTACACACTCATGCTACAAGTCAGTAAACTGGCATCCTGGGTTATGCACTGGGCTGAGAGATGAGAGATCCACCATCCTCTGGATGATGACAGAATTATGATTCCGAGTATGGACTATGTAATTATGATTACAAAGCTGACAGCCAGTGAATTTTCATGACGTCACCAAGGTCACGACTCCCAAGGGCCCAGACTTGGCTAGACGCTGTCCTCCCTCTGCAGCTCTTCTATCTTGCCTCATTTCTCAAACTGCTCGCTAGACAGGGTACCAAATGTATGTCTACATTTCTGCCCTTATTTATATATGACATATAAATGTGTATATATACATTTTTTCCTAAAACTTACTTTTTGTTAACGTAGGAGACTCTTAGAATGAAAAGATAATTTGTACCATTCCTTCCCTCCTCCATAGTAGGATAACCAAAGTAATTATTTCTTCTTGTTGCTGCTCTTTGGTTTTGGTAGTTTTGATTTTTGATTCTCTTGACTCAGTGGGTTATTTATGATTTAGGTACTTTGCAATCATAATCAAGAATTATCAAAAGACTCCACAATAGCCCAGCTGGTATGGCTCAGTAGTTGAGCATCGACCTATGAACCAGGAGGTCATGGTTCGATTCCTGGTCAGGGCACATGCCTGGGTTGTAGGCTTGATCTCCAGTGTGGGGAATGCAGAGGCAGCCAATCATTATTGATGTTTCTATCTCCCTCTCCCTTCCTCTCTGAAATCAATGAAAGTAAATAATAAAAAAAATAAGACTCCACTGTATAGTTTTTTATTTTGAAGTTGAGGGGCTGGGATTATGTTGAGAACCAAAGAGGCAGGGGCTGGAAGCTGGTGCTCTGAGTTAGAGAGGTGCAACTGGCTTAGTCTGCTGGGGTGATAACTTCCTGAGCCCTGGAAGAGAGTAAGAATCCTGTTTCCAAAAGTCACCACCTGCACTCAGAGTCCCCGGGGGAGGGCGTCTGTGGGAAGCTATGGCACATGGACTCGAAGCACTGCAGGTTGGAAGCAGCATTCAAGGTCAGAGTGGAAGACAGCTTGGAGGGGCCCTGTGGGGAGAGCAGTGCCCATCAGAGGGCGGAGGACCAGCTCTACAGCACCACTGGACAATGGTGACACCGGGACCTAGGACCAGGCTCTTCCCACAGTCTGGTGCCAGGTTGGTCAGGGATTCTTATGTGAACGCATGGGTCGGAGGCCACAACACCCTAATGAATGAAAACTGACTTCTTAGCTACTCTTAGGACAGGTTTAATTTGCCCAGGAAAAAATTCTTAGAGCTTCTCGACTTTATTTCTACCTTGTGGGAAACCTCTGTGCATGTAAACAAGAGCTGGAAGGCTATGTTAACTTGGTGACTGTAGATGGCTCTCCCCGCTCCAGATTTGCTTTAACATTCCTCATTCCATGCCCTATGAGTTTTTATACAAAATATTCACATGTAACCAATGACTTTTAAATTACTTTGCTTGTAAATCCCTTGTAAAAAGCCCATTTCCCATAGTATTTATTTCAAATTGATAAGGAATTATTGCATCGGTCCAAATTTGGCACCTCTCCCTTTCTTGAGACTTTATGAGTAACCAGTGGCTTGTAAAGAAACCATTGATAAGGGTAACAATTAATTTTATTAGTCATAAATTATCATCATTCAAATACTGACATGAAAACAAACCACTATTTTTTATCTCTCCCCTTCTTCCTCCTCTTCCTAAGAGCCAGGAATGGAGAGAAAGGTTTGTTTAAAGTGATAGCAAAGCAGTTCATTGTAGTGTTTATCAACAGGCACTGTTGTTTCATTTAGGCTTATCTAAAGGTGAAAACAGTTCCACTAGACCCGTGGTCGGCAAACTGCGGCTCGCGAGCCACATGCAGCTCTTTGGCCCCTTGAGTGTGGCTCTTCCACAAAATACCACGGCCTGGGCAAGTCTATTTTGAAGAAGTGGCATTAGAAGAAGTTTAATTTTAAAAAATTTGGCTCTCAAAAGAAATTTCAATCGTTGTACTGTTGATATTTGGCTCTGTTGACTAATGAGTTTGCCGGCCACTGCACTAAACCAAGAGTTCCTTGCTCTGTGTTTAGTTGAGTGCCTTTACTAGTAGAGATGTCAACTAAAGATGTCAACTGGTTTGGCTCAGTGGATAAAGCACTGGCCTGCGAACTGAAAGATCCCGGTTTGATTCCAGTCAAGGGCACATGCCGGGGTTGTGGGCTTGATCCCCCGTGGGGGGCTTGCAGGACACAGCCAGTCAATGATTCTCTCTGATCATTGATGTTCCTATCTCTCCCTCTCCCTTCCTGTCTAAAATCAACAAAAATACATTTTTTTAAAAAGATCGAATGAAGATGAATGAGCTCAGCAAATTGATTAGTCATGTTTCTCCTCCCATTGTGATGCTGTATCAGTGAAATAAGAATGTCTGATCATGAGTGGATAATGCTATGTTGAAATTTCACAAATATAACTTAATTTCACATTTCACAAGAAGCTTTGGTAATGTTACTAACAGTAGCTCACCTGTGTGTAATGCTCAGTTCACAAACACTTCCACATACACCACCTCATTTCATTCTGAACATAACTCTGTGATATGGGCAGGGCAGATATTACTATTTTCACCTGTCAAGTGAGAAAAGCAAAGTTCATAGAATCAAAGTTGCTTGTCCAAGGTCCCAGTCAGCAAGTTGCCAGGGTAGGACTAGAAGCCAAGAATAAGGACTCCCTTTTGAATGCTATAGCCACTATGCCCTACTGCTTCCCTGTTTGGCAACTGAGGAACTTGGTTATAGAGGTCTTACTTTCATGTTCTTTTCCCCAAGGTGTAAGGAATTTGGGAATTGACTAAGTGAAGAAGAAAGATGACTAGATAAAATGGCAGTAATTCCCATGAAGAAACCATGGAAAATGCATTTAGATGTAGTGCTTATGATCTCAGACATCTTTATAATGATGCACAAAAGATTAGGAATGATCACAGTAAACTTGGAATTTTAACCCAAGGGAACTATAGTCCTACTGATGTCAAGAAAACCTTGTGGGTTGAGGATCTCACCTATGGTACAACCCAATGGAAAGTTGAATCATTCAAAAGAAATATCTAGTAGTAGGGAAAGGAGAGTCACAAAATATAAGGAGGGTAGAGTCTTAATTAGAAATCCACAGATCTGAAATAGACATAGCGAAGAATGTTTAAGTGAAGCAAAAGGAGATAAATTCTACCAGTGGGAGTATATTCTTATCCAAAAGGCTACAGCAAACATTAAGAAAGTCACACATTTCAAGACTGAACAGATTAAAAAAGAACTCTGGTTTCTTTTCTAAGGCAGGCCTCTAGACCCATAAGAACTTGCAGATCTGTCGGAGGAAAAATAGATGTTGGCAAAATTACAAAAATAAAAACAACAAAATTCCAAGTCCAATCATTTCTGATTTCTCCCATGACACATACCCCAAATAATCTGTGAAAGTGAGGAAAGACTGGACGCAGGCAATGTTCAAATTTTCCAAGTGGGGAGTAGGACAGATTCCAGAAACAATAGACCAATGGCAAGCAATAAAAATCCAAGCCTGGAGTATTTAGCATAGGGTTTGCCCTTTAGAATGGAAAGCAGTGATCTCCAGAGGCCCAGAGTCATTAAACCAAGCCACGACAAGGTGACTTCATTTATCACAGTGACTGGATTGACAGAGCAAAGGATATGAGGATATAGAGGATTGGCTATTAGCAAAATTTCTGACATTCTTTCATGATGTTGGACAAAGTAGAAACAAGAGCTGGATGTTAGTAAAAAGTTCTTGTTGGGCTTGCCCAATGTGTGTGTGTTGACTGGTGTGTCCATGACAACTTGGGCAGCAAAAGAAAATTCTCTAATTGGCTTCTGAACTTGATCCTTGGCTCGATCAAAATTTTATTAGTAACTTGAGTAAGAACTCAGACGCTTCGGTGTGCTGAAGCTGGTTTGTGAGAGATCATTACATTTTCAGAAACCATGTGAGCAAGCAGACATCATGTTGTTAGACTGTAATTGGTCATGGCGGGGTGTTTAGACCACAGAAATAATAAGCACTGCACACCAGGCCACAAGAGGATGGTAAACATGTACCACCACACCACTGAAGAGAAAATAGATATGTTAGTCAGGACTCTTGACTAAAGCTAAAACTGGTTTAAGCCAACAAACAAATCCCAGCAATTTCAAGTAACTGACAAGTCCAAGTTAAATCTACTGGTATCTACAGGCAGAGTTGGAACCTGAGCTCAAGTGATGTCAGAAAAACTCAGTCTCTCTCCCTCTATTCAATTTCTTCCATGTTGGCTTTGTTCAGTAGTAACTCAAGGTTTTGGGGTTTTTTGTTTTGTTTTTCACCATATCAGCATTGCAACAATGTGGAAAGAGAACCCCTTTCCCAATAATTTAAGCCAAGCATCCCATCGTTTTGATGAGATGAAGAGAATGCTGATTGTTTAGTCCTGGGTTATACTCCCATATCTGTGTACAGAGATTGACAATGAGGAAGTGGCTGGCCAAGGGAAAATCATGATGCTTTTTCATAAAGGGAGAAAGGGAGATGGATGCTAGGTATCTGAGGTACATGTGTCCACCAAGTGCATTTACTTAATCTGTAAAATGGTGGAGGAATTACAGTTCATCTAAAGAAGTGTAATAATAGAATGATTGAATTAACAGGCATATTATGTCAAATCAGGAAATGTAAGAACTATGTGAAATTGCTTAACCACTCTTGGAGTACTGTATTCAGTTCTTGGCCCTGTGTTATACAAAGGGACATTAAATATTCATGAAAAGGCTAATGAGGTTGTCCTAAAACTATGTATGCCGAAGAATGTATGAAAAGCTGGTTGAACCAGGGAATGTTTGCTTTGGAGAGAAGACTTATAGACTCAGGATCTCTGTTTTCAAATATTGAAAGTCCTCTTCTAACAGAGGTTGTCCAATGTGAGACACCATAGGGCAGGACTCTGGGCCCTAACTGGTTTGGCTCAGTGGATAGTGTCGGCCTGCGGACTCAAGGGTCCCAGGTTCGATTGCGGTCAAGGGCATGTACCTTGGTTGCCATGTACCTTGGTTGCGGGCACATCCCCAGGAGGGGGTGTGCAGGAGGCAGCTGATTGATGTTTCTCTCTCTCACTCTCCCTTCCTTTCTGTAAAAAATTAATAAAATATATATATATATATTTTTTTTTTAAAAAAGGAACTACTCTGGAACCATGAGGGCTGCCCAGCAATGGAATGGATTGACTCTGTGTCACCAGAAATGTTCGAATTTAGATGAGCAAACTTCTGGAAAGCTATGGGAGAGTTTTCTTGGGATATTGCATAATAGAATAGCATTTTACATGGAGGCTGGGCTCTAAAGTCAGTAAGGAAAATCAGTTATAGCCAAAATCACCTTGAAAACTACTACCTATAAAGTATGGTAATGATAGATCATGAGTTTGTGCATGTGATATACATGTATAAATGTATAATACATTTAATAATTCACTGTATAATCAAGGGGGTAATCTTTTAAACACAGGTTTCATACAACCCTGTGAGAAGTATGTGGGGACCAAATAATACAACTACTGATTCAAGTCTATTTCACCCACTATGGGGCACACATTGACAGAGTGTAATCATGGGTACATTGTAGACAGAACTTCACTTGTCCCTCCCACTACTCTACAAGCACGTTTAGTTGAATCATTCTGTTGTACAATAAATTTGACTGGCTTTGCCCCTGGTTCCCAGGAAGGAGAAGCTCAATCCTTGTAAATGGAGTGTTTTTATTATTCATGAATTCTTGGATCACACGGGAGTTTATGTTGAGAGATGACATGATTCAGGATGGGGGCTGGTCACCAGGAAACCAATGTGATCAGAGGGTTGAAACTTCAAGCCAGCCCCACCTCCAGGGAGGAGAGAGAGGCTGGAGATTAAGTTCAATCACATGGCTAATGATTCCATCACTCATGCCCCCAAAATAAAACCCTGGCACAAACTCTAGACATTGAGCTAAATGGAGCCTCCTGATTGGTGATCACAAATATGTACAGAGGGTGATGGGCCCAACTCCACCGGACTCTGCATTCCAGACCCTTCCACACCTCAGTTCATGCATTTTTCCATTTGACTACCCTTTGTAAGAAAGCTGTTGTTATAAGCTTAGCGCTTTCCTGAGTTTTGTGAGTCATTCTAGTGAAAGATCGAACCTGAGGCTATTGAGGGAAACTGTGAATTTGTAGTCAGTGGTCAGAAGTGCAGGAGGCTGGCAATTAAAGAAAAGGTAGTCCTGCTGGGAACCAAGCCCTTAACCTACGGAGTCCCATGCTAACTAGGCTTTTAGTGTCAAAATTGCACAGCAGGACACCAGTTGATGTCATAGCAACCGTAACTTCAAGAGACAGGGATGTGGTTGTACAGTACCTCAAATGAGTGTTATAACTTCAAAAATTCTTTCTTAAAGCAAAGACCAAGCAAAATGAACACTTTTATCTATGCCCACGCACACACAAAAAAAGCCATTATTAGGTGATTATCTCTTACTATCTCAGTTTATGAAAATTATGTTCAAAAGATGCAAGAAAACTGGAACCTAAGAGTCTTTAGCTCCTGTGATTTCAGGTTACCAACTCATGGTACCATAAAGCAGCTCAGGTCTGGTGATGCAACAATTTGTGAAACTGAGAGGGCCAAACCCCTCTTTCTAGGTCAGAATAGGACCTGGGAGACCCTAACACCATAATGACAAGATGAGCATGTCCACAGCCTAATGCCTTAAAGGTTGGCAAGATTTTTCTTGTTCCTTTTCCTTTCAGAGAAATATGAATCAAAAATATCTACTGCCAATTCCACAGAAATTTAGGTGAAGGGGAAATCCACTTGCAGGCTCTTCCAGGGCCACAAGGATAATGTTATTGTCCCAGTCCCTGCAGTCAGAGGCCAACAGCAGCACTATTCCTCTCAAACACAGCATCCATTCAACCCCTCAGGATGCCTCAGACGCTGCCCGGCTCCCTTGAGAGTGGAGGGTAGGAACAAATTCCCAGAGCAGAATTGGGATCAAGGCGGGAAGTTACAGTGGGGCCCTCTCAGCTGAATATAATAAGGACTTTCTGAGTGGAGAGAGGTTCCCGGGAGATTGAGAAGGAACTCCCTGTCACCAGCAGGGTCTGAGCTGAGGGTCACTGGGGACGAGCAGACAGGAAGATGTGCATACCTGATAAGGGGTGAGGACACCATATGATATCTGAGTCTGCAGCCCTCACAGCCTCTGGTTCCAACCCAACCTCATGTTACAAGTAGAACCAGGGAAAACAAACCCAGGTAAGGAGACTTTCAGCTGGGTTCTTACCAGACATTTCTCAGCAATAAATTCCCCTCGATGCCTCCTGCATGATGTTATTTAGGGCAGTTAAGGGAGACTCTGGAAATTACTTCAGTGCTGTTTAAATTCATTATCTAACGCTAATTAAAATGATCTGCTTCCCTGTCACTAAGGAAAATCTTGTTAGGGAAACTGATGAGCTGCAGCGAGCTTTCTGTCACCAGGCTGG
This sequence comes from Plecotus auritus, assembly GCF_963455305.1. Lineage (NCBI taxonomy): Eukaryota > Metazoa > Chordata > Mammalia > Chiroptera > Vespertilionidae > Plecotus > Plecotus auritus. The sequence goes on along the minus strand of NC_137776.1, from coordinate 137,159,794 downwards.
GAGCAGAAGCGCGCCTGGAGCACCATACATCCTGTCACTGATGATTAAGGGTGAGGGAGGATTGGCCTGGTGGGATACCCAGCCTTGGCCAGGTTTCCAGAGCCAGCCAGGCATCTGAAGGGCACTTGGCAGGATGGCAGACCTGCCTTTGACCCTCTATACCACCTTGGGGCAGTCACCTCCTCTCTCTGGCTTGTTTTAGATCAGTGGGTCTCAACCTAGGATGCACACTAGAATCTCCAAGGGAACTTCCAACAATCCAAAGACCCAGCACACCCAGACCAATGAAAATCCTGGAGACAGGCCGAGGTGTTAGTACTTTAAAGCTCCTTAGGTGATTCCAGTGTGCAGGTGAGGTTGATCACCACTGCACTGGGTGGTCTCTAAGGACCTCTCCAGCCCTGTGTCCTCCCCATTTCCAGACTAATTGGGTGATGGGAAGTCGCTGGCTCAGTTCATCACTCTCCTGCAGACACTGGTTACAGTGAGTCTGTCTCAGCTGAAATCCACATGCGTGGCAGTGAGGAGGGAACTGCTGTTCAAGCATGGTTCACATCGTACTCTGTACATGCCTAGCAAATATTAGGGGGTCAGTACTCATTTGACAAAAGAATGGTGCAGAGGCCAAAAATTCAATTTGCAATTCACCCCATCTCTCTGATTCATGTTGAGTGGCATTTTATCATTTTGCTTTTTATCACTTAGCAGAATAAGCAGTTACTGAAGTTAAATAATGTATAGAACTCATTTTAAGTAACAGAATAGCCCCAAACTAATAGTGGCTTAAACAAGATAAGTGTTCATTTCCCTAACACATAACATCTTGGTTTTCAGAACATGGTCCTGGGACCAGCACACCATCCACATCACCTAGGTCAGTAGTCGGCAAACTGCAGCGGTTTGCCACTCTGTTGACTAATGAGTTTGCCGACCACTGACCTAGGAACTTGTTAAAAATGCAGACCCAGCCCAGATGCATGGCTAAGTGGTTGAGCATTGACCTATGAACCAGGAGGTCATAGTTCCATTCCTGGTCAGGACATATGCTTGGGTTGTGGGCTCGATCCCCAGTGTAGGGTGTGCAGGCAGCAGCCGATAAACGATTCCCTCTCATCATTGATGTTTTTCTCTCTCTCCCTCTCCCTTCCTCTCTGAAATCAATAAAAATATATAAAAATAAAAATGCAGACCCAGGCTCCAAACTGTATCTAGTGAATCAGGAACTTTGGAGGCGGAGCTCAAAACTCTGTTTTAATAAGGCCTGCAGGTGATTTGAGAACTGCCTTTATAAAAGATCTTCAGAGCTGCATTCTGCGGCTAGCACAGCATCTCCATGAAGTTGTCAGGGAGGGACCCATGTTTCTTTCTGCTCACCACTCCATCTCTAGGGCAAAAACCTGTGTCTGTGATCCAATGTGGCTGCTACAGTTCCAGCCATCGCATCTAAGTTCAAAAGAGGAGGATGGAGAAAAGAGCAGAGAAGGGCTCTGTCTCCTTTAACATGATTTTCTATCCGGATATACTTCCTCTTACACTTCACTGACAAAAATCTTTTCTGCGAAGGCTAGAAATGTCTAAGTAGGGCACAGGCCCCCAGCTAAAAACTGGGGTTGTTTCTGAGGTACTAAAATAGGCAACTAGTTGTTTCTGCCTGAACTAGTGACTTAATGACAGCAATGAGGAAAACTAAAGCTTTTAAGTGCTTTCTGGGTGTCCAGGAACTGGGTTAAACACATCACAACAGTATCTTATTTAAGCTTCACAATTCTATGAGGAATTGTCATTTTTTGGTAGATGAAGAAAAACAACAAAAACCTCGTGCTTGCAGAGGTCGGTTATGTGCCGGATGTCACATAACTAGAAAGTGGTGGAGCAGAATTTCCACAGAGGCAGTTTAGCTATGCTTCTCAGATGAAAGTGTTGGTGGAAGAGATGAAAGATTAGTAACAATGTTTTACATCCGTTCCTCATTAACAGGAAAAATGTAGCATTGGTTTTGCCGTCACTAACTAAGGCTGAGTGCAAAGTGGCCCCACCCACTCCCGGTGACTGGCTTGTCTTAAGACTGCATTTCCAGCTCACAGGACAGGTCTGCAGTAGTGTCTGCACCAGAGAAGCTCGGGCCTAATGCAAGGGAGGACCCAGGGTTTGTGGGGCCTGAAGCTTGTACAATTTAGGATCTCCCTTTAAGGAAAAAATTAAATTGTGAATAAAATATTAGGTAGCAGGCTTTGGAAAGGGGCCCCGATACTTCAGCACATTTGGCTTCCCAGGAAATCCGCTGCCAGCACTTCCCTTCCCGGCACTGCTTTGGCACGGGGTACAGAGTACCTGGCCTTGAGCACGCGTGCAGGTGACTGCAATCAGGCACTCGGACTGTTCCGTCCAGATGGGGGAGATGATGCTGATGAGTAGTTTTCTAACTTTTTGTTTGTTTTTTAGCAGCAGAGCCCTGCTACAAAAGAAAACCTTACTCAAAGTCAGATCATGTTAAACAGATGTAAGTGGGGCTGCTCCCATAGGAGTCCCGGTCGTTGGTCAACAGCCCCATCTACTCTGCTCCTGCCTCCCCCCACCCCACAACTCCCAAGGCATCCAGGCACTCTTATAGAGGACAGAAGACCCAGAAAGGTTGAATCGCTCAGCCTACCGCACACACTGGTTGTTGGGGGCACACAGATCTTTTCACTCTACCATAGTCATCCTTCAATTCCCAGGCCAGCCCTTAAATGCCTATTGTATTGCCAAGCGGTCTCTCACTAATCCCCAGTGCAGTGTTTGTTATACTGTAGAATCAAAGCACAGCCATTACCTGCTTCTATGGCGAATCAGAACATCGCCCACTGCAGCCCTGGTGAAAGGACTGGGTAACCCTCCATGTAATTAACTGGAAGTTATTCCCATCTCTGGCTAAGTCCCTGGAAAGATGAGAGGAAGGGAATGGAACAGATAGGCAGTGTTTGTACCACCCAGAGGGAAAGAGTGGGAACCCCTGGGTTTATGGGGACATATTTATAAACTGAGCATAGATAGAAATTGTCTTAATAGTATGAAAAAGACACGGAGATTTAAAGACATGTCACATGTAGGCACCACAGATATTTTCTTCTCCATCTTAGAAGGGTAGAGGGAAAGTTATTTTTTCTTCCTCTGAAATATATATATATTTATATATTCAACACAAGCTTACTAAAATAAGATTCCAGTTATATCAACACTGGTTCATGTTCTTTCTGCAAGGCAATAAAATTTATCTTTGGAGTCATCCCTACTTTAGACAGAAATTATTTGCAACTTATTGATATTCTATATAACTCACCTTTCCAGAGTCTGGGCCCTAACTAACAGACGAATATGTCAAACAAAGTCCTCCCCGCCCCCCCCCCCCCACCCCGAAAAATCAAATAGCCTGTAGTTTTGTGAACAGTGCTCTAGGATGTCTTAGAATGGAGCAAATCTTTTCACCTTAGTGCTAAGCTTTGGATAATTTTACTTAACATTTGATGAAAAAAAAAGTTTATCTGTACACTGCAATCCTGTGACTTGGGAATCAGATGACGCATGGATTATCTATTCTACCTGGGGAATCGTATAAACTCTGGCAAATTTTACAAGGCACCTTCTCAAGCACAATCTCATTGATTCTGACCCCAACCCTCTGAGATTTTCAGGTATTATCTCTATTTTTACAGATTTAAAAAACCCAGAAGTTCCTAAAGATTGTGACTTACCCACATTCTTGGTCAGAGCCAGGTCCAAACCTCAAAGCCAGATCCTCTGAAAACAAACTCCAAGCGCTTTTCGCGAGGTACAGCTCTCCACAGCTGTAGAGAATCTTACTGTTTAAAAGGTCTTTGTAAACTGAGGGAATGTGAGGCAGGTGCCTTGTTTTATAGATGAAAGAAATGAGAACCAACATCACCTGCCTAGCAAGTGGCAGAACCCACACAAGGTCCAAGATTCCCCAGCAAGTCTAAGGCTGTTTCCTCTATAGAACCATTGCCTGGAGTTAGCCCACCCCGTCTCCTGGTGTGACCCATATGCCATCTCTGGATGCCAAGACCACTATCTAAGGTGAAACCCCCCACTTCTCTTCTGTACCTAGGCCTACTGGCTCAGGAAAGTGATCCCAAAGTACCATTTATGCTTTCTCCAAGGACACAAACTCCCTTCCCAACCTGCCTAGCCCTCAGCATTCTACTTGAACAAGTTGGTAGACTTTGAAGGAAGATGTTAATTACAGGTAACAGCTAAAGGTGTTATTCCTACAAGGATTGTTTGCATTTTTAAAAATAGTCAATTTGGTCTCAAGTGCCTTCACCCTCTGCTTGCTAACTTGTGCACAGAAATAATGCAAGAAGCCTGCAAACCCCACCTTAACCCAGGTACCAGCTACAAATGGAATGACAGTGGCTCACACGTTTAACTATGATTCAAATGCATACAGCTGTTTCAGATTGTAAAATAAGCATCTAAACATGGTGAATTCATGGGTTTCTATGTGATTTCTTAGCCAATATATACTCAAGAGTACAAATGTAATTTTGCATTTTGGGGCAAGGGTTGCTGAAATGTTTGATATTAAAAATCTCAAAGATGGGAACTTTGACTTGCATGTTATGGTTTCATAGTTGTCACAGAGGCCTTTTCAGCAACCCCCAAATCTCCCATGATTCTACCTGTCCAAATGTAAGCCTGGCCCCAAAAGTGAGCCCCTTGTGTGTGTCAGGCCCAGTTCTAGGTCCTGTATGTACATAAGCTCACTTTATACAGTGACCCGGTGAAATGTGCATTTTCTTTTCATAAATGAAGAAACAGAAGCAGAGAGGCTCTGTATCTTGCTCAAAAATCACAAAGTGGTTGAGCCAGAGCTCCTAGTCACTATCCTACACGTCTCTAATTTTATTTGATTTCCAATTTCCAAAGGAGTGAAGTATGCAAAAATATAGCAGGAGACACATAAGAATCTAGCAACGAAGGAAAGTTTTGAGAGGAGTAAAAATGTACAGAAAAGCAAGCAGGCGAGGTAGAGGAAAAGATGGAATACTGTATGTTACCAATTGTAACATGCCCTGACTGTAAAAACGCACCATTACTTTGAGTCACTAAGAAAAAAAGCTGCTTAGCCCTGTCAGGATGCTCAGTGGTTGAGTATCAACCCAAGAACCAGGAGGTCACAGTTTGATCCCAGTCAGGGCATGGGCTAGGGTTTCGAGCTTGATTCCCAAGGGTCGTGCAGGAGGCAGCTGAAAGATGATGCTCTCATCATTGTTGTTTCTCTTTCTCTCTCCCTTCCTCTCTCTGAAGTCAATAAAAAACATATTACAAAAATAAGAGAAAAAAAAGTTGCCTATTAAAAATAATCATGCCAAGATGCCATCAATTGTAAGATGCGTCCTTTCAGATGTTAAAATAAGACAAAACAGTTCATTTGTACAACTGATGACATACATCCAGGCCACCAGGCAACAGGCTAAGGAGCTGAGATCCTAGGGCAGTGGTCGGCAAACTCATTAGTCAACAGAGCCAAATATCAACAGTACAACGATTGAAATTTCTTTTGAGAGCCAAATTTTTTAAACTTAAACTTCTTCTAACGCCACTTCTTCAAAATAAGACTCGCCCAGGCCGTGGTATTTTGTGGAAGAGCCACACTCAAGGGGCCAAAGAGCTGCATATGGCTCGTGAGCCGCAGTTTGCCGACCACTGTCCCAGGGGAAGGGAGAGCATCTTTCATGATTTATCTCACATAAGCCCCAGAACTCCAAATGCCTGGGGTCTTGGGCCTCTGCCAAATTCTGATTTGATGCTACTTATTATTAATGAGTCCACTTCACCCCATGAACTAATCCTTGTGGTCAAGGGAATGGTGTTGACTTGGGAGACCTGGGTCATGTGCAGCCAGCAGAAGCAGGTCACGATGACTTCACCCCACCCAAACAGGATGACTGCAAGATGTGGGAGACAGACCAAAACAAACGTCCACCAAGCTATTACAAGCAGTCACAGCAAATTCCAACAGATCTATATTTAGAACTAGACTTAAATATTAAGCAACACAGATACACAGATAGAGTAGAATAGTTGATTTGGCAAGAAAAATAAAACTCAAGACTTGTCCATTTCCTCAGAAGCACTTTCGTGCTGTTACACAGGTCTTTCTTTAAAAATCGTTTGTTCTATCACTGCCCACTGTTGGGTGGAATAGCAAGCAGCAAGCCAATGTCTTTACTGGTACGTATACCAATGAGTTTTAAATGCAAGAGAATTTCTATCTAAAAGGAAAGTTTTTTTAAGCACCCGGAAGTCATTTAAAACATCTAAATTATTCATTATTTTTAATTATAGTCACCAAGATAACAAGGCAAAATGATTCTCATAACCCTACCAGATTCCCAGCCTTCCACTCAAGTAGTTGTCACATATCAGGTACAGACAAGAGGTAATCATTTACTCCCCAGGACATAATCCATACTCCTAAGAACAAGACAGCATGGACCAATATTTCCCATTACCATGTTATCGCAGCTTGCTTTGTCCATTTACATTCAAAAACCAGCATGACTCCAAAATGTTGGATAAAACATTTTGATGAAGGATTCCAAACACCAACACTTTATAGGGGATGGGAATGGGAATATGAGCCCTATCTTCCAAGGCAACCCTTTGGGTACAAACATGTACACAGCAGTCACTGTCTGCTGGAACACTTTGGAATGCAGGGTAGAGGAGACATTTAGTAACTAGTCATTAGATATGCAATGCAAACAGCAAACTGTATCCCCTGGTTAAAACTATTCATCCTGAGATATCTATCTATCTATATAAAAGAGGCAATATGCAAATTAGCCAGGACGCTGTAACAGTCATGACCGGCTCAGGAGAAGGGGCTGGGGGAGGCCTGGAGCGGAGACACAACATGCAGGGGGGCCGGTCCCCAACCCCAGTGCGCCAGCAGTCCCACCTCTGCACAGGAGCTGGGGAGGAATCACCTTTTCTGAACGCTCATTGGCTAAGCTCCCTGTACACTACTCACAGTGTTCTTGGTAACTTGGGTAATAAGAATCCAAGAAGGTGATCTAGGGTTTTTCCACCTCACTCCTGGAGGAAAAAACGAAGGTCTGCTGCTGGAGGGGCTAAGAAATGTCATATCCTGCCCTAGCCAGTTTGGCTCAGTGGATAGAGCCTCAGCCTGCAGACCACAGGGTCTGGGTTCGATTCTGATCAAGGGTGTGTACGTAGGTTGCAGGCTCCTCCCTGGCCAGGACCCAGGTCAGGGCTCATGCAGGAGGCAACCAATCGAAGTGTGCCTCTCACATGGATGTTTCTGTCTTTCCCTCTCTCTTCCCTAAAAGTCAATGGAAAAATATCCTCAGGTGAGGATAAAAAAAGAAAGAAATGTCATATCCTATGAAAAAGACATCTTGAAAATGCCTAAAGAAAGTTGTTATTTTTTCGTGGTGAAGGGACTGGAGTCCGTGTTGATGAAAACACCTTGGCGGCTGTGGCGGCCGGCAGTGGCAGCAACAGCGGGATGATGGGGGTGGCACCTTCCCCTGATCAGCCGGTTGCCTCCCACAGAGGAAGGCCAGATTGCGGCTTAGGACATCCCTGAGGACTCCTGAACTGTGAGAGGGGGCAGGCTGGGCTGAGGGACCTCCTCCTCCCCCAGTGCACTAATTTCATGCACCAAGCCTCTAGTACATATATAAAAAATTTGTTCATCTGAGAAAAGGTTAGGGAATTCGGGACACTTTGGTGGTGCCTTTAGATTAGAAAAGGAGAGATGATGTAGTTTGCTGTACCAAACACCACAGACTGATGGGCTTAACCCAGTGGTTGGCAAACTGCGGCTCACGAGCCACATGCGGCTCTTTGGCCCCTTGAGTGTGGCTCTTCCACAAAATACCACGGCCTGAGTGAGTCTATTTTGAAGAAGTGGCGTTAGAAGAAGTTTAAGTTTAAAAAATTTGGCTCTCAAAAGAAATTTCAATTGTTGTACTGTTGATATTTGGTTCTGTTGACTAATGAGTTTGCTAACCACTGGCTTAACCAATAGAAATGGAAGCTGAAGTCCCAGATGAAGGAGTTAGCAGGGTGGATGGCATGCAGATGCCTCACCCCTTGGCTTGTCAATGGTCATCTTCTGCCTTCACATGGTCTTTTCTTTAGGTGTGTGTCTGACTCTCTTCTTCCAAGGGCACCAGTCATGTTGGATGAGGGCCAACCCATGACTTCATTGCACCTTAGCCACCTCCGTAAAGGCCCTATTTCCAAATACAGTTGCATTCTGAAGTTCTAGAGGGTTAGGATTTCTACACACAAATTTGAGGGGACACAGACAGATGGAGATGATTAGAAACTTAGTTCCCTTGGGTTAAGCAATCCAGAGGTAAGAAAAAGACCACAAGAGGCGGACTTCTGTGTTTGTTTAGTTCTTCAGTTTTGGTATAGAAATAGTTTATGATTAGTGACTCAGTACTAACTGCTGCGTTTTAAGATCTTGTGCTCTCTTAACCATTATTCTAAACTAGAGGCCTGGTGCATGAAATTCGTGCATGGGGGAGGGAGGGTGTCCCTCAGCCCAGCCTGCACCCTCTCCAATATGGGACCCCTCAAGGGATGTCCAACTGCCCGGTAAGATCGGGCCTAAACGGGCAGTCGGACATCCCTCTCACAATCCAGGACTGCTGGCTCCCAACTGCTCGCCTGCCTGCCTTCCTGATTGCCCCTAACCGCTTCTGCCTGCCAGCATGATCACCCCCTAACCACTCCCCTGCCAGCCTGATTGATGCCTAACTGCTTCCCTGCCAGCCTGTTTTCCCCTAACTGCCCTCCCCTGCAGGCCTGGTCACCCCTAACTGCCCTCACCTGCAGGCCTGGTCACCCCCAACTGCCCTTCCTTGCAGGCTTGATCACCCCCAACTGCCCTCCCTTGCAGGCCTGGTCTCTCCCAACTGCCCTCCCCTGCTGGTCATCTTGTGTGTTGGAGTGATGGTCAATTTGCATATTATTCTTTTATTAGATAGGATAGAGGCCTGGTGCATGGGTGGGGGCCAGCTGGTTTGCCCTGAAGAGTGTCCCGGATCAGGGTGGGGGTTCCCTTGGGGCATGGGGCAGCCTGGGCAAGGCGTCTGTGGTGGTTTGCAGGCCAGCCACGCCCCCTGGTGACCCAAGCAGAGGCCCTGGGATCTGGGATTTATTTATCTTCTATAATTGAAACTTTGTAGCCTTGAGCGGAGGCCAGGAAGCTTGGCTTCCTCCATCACCGGGGGCAACTCAAGCCTCCTGCTCTCTCCAGCTCCGTGATTGCCGCCATTTTTGTTGGGATTTATTTATCTTCTATAATTGAAACTTTGTAGCCTTGAGTGGAGGCCTGGGCTGGCCAGGGTGTGCACAAAACTTGGCTTCCTCCATTGCCGGGGAAACCCAAGCCTCCTGCTCGGTCCATGGCCACAGCCATCTTGGTTGGTTTAATTTGCATACTCGCTCCTGACTGGCTGGTGGGCATGGCCTGTGGGTGTAGCAGAGTGATGGTTAATTTGCATATTACTCTTTTATTAGATAGGATATACAAGTCTCTACAGAGTGATTAATCTGCTATAATTAAGATGTGACCTTTACAAATTTTAATTGAAAACAAAAACATAAGTGCCATCTCATATGTTAAAGAGCTTTGAGTTTGGCATGCAGGAAGCCATTTCCTTCAAGAGGCCCCTATTTCTGTTCTGCAAACAGACATCACCCCTGGCTTAAAGGGAAAACAGGGTTCTTCCTTCCAGGAAGTGTCTGATTCCTGGGGAAATATGGGAACTACAAAAAGCTCGATTTAAAAATTAAGGACATTTCAAACCCAGCAAGCTCTTACATGGAAAATAAACCCTCCAGGTGCGTTGTTTTCAGTTTGGTTGAAACTATTTGTAGATTTCTGCTTAGAATGGTATAAACTCACAGGAACAAAGTAAACTGGAGAGACCATCAGATGGTGAGCAATAGCAACAAAGGAAGCTGTGCAGAAAGTAGCAGGGCTGAGAAAGCTGAATACCAAGTGCGTGCAGAAGAGACAGTTAATTCTCACAGGAATATACAGCAAGTCCCGGCAATGAGAGATGCCAGATACCGAGGAAAACTCAGGTGAAGCCTGGAATGGAAAACAGGGGTAGTGACTACCACCCCACACCTTGGCAGAAGGCTGACAGTTTGTTTTGTGGACTCATGTTGGTTTAGTTTCTCCAGACCAGGGGACTTTAGATACAAGAGAGCATGAAAGAGAGGCACTGAACTGAGAGCAGGTGGGTTAATTAAAATCTGCACCAAGTATTGAGCAAACAGAATACTGGCTGCCAGGTAGATTTCTCTCTAGAGGCGATAAATGGCCCAGGACAAAAGGCTTACAGATCCTGACATCTGAAGGACTCCAGTGAAACAACAGAATCCACACTCAGTTACCTGGGCAATGAACAGCCAACAGAAAGGTTGAGCCTGCCCCCTTTCTGACCAGTTTTTAGTATATAAAGACAGACAAAGATCTCCAAGAAAGCCTCAAACATAAGAGACCAAAATAAACAAAAAAAGCAGATTGCAGAAGAGACAAAGCAAAGTAAAACGAAACAAATAAACACAAAATATAACATCCCCAGAGACATAGAGACATTTTATCCAAGAAACAACAACAAAAGAATATTACAAAGAAAGGACTGGCGCAGTGTGTGGAGGAAATATCTCACCCAGAAAAGCAAAACAAAAAGCAAAAGAACTGAAAAGGAAAACCAGAGGATCAAGCCAGCATTCAAAATCTCAACAAGAGGAGTGCCAAAGAGAACGAAGAGAGAAAACAAGGGTGGAGGATCAGCGAAACAATACAAATACAGCTCCCAGAATGAAAAAAAGGCTTTGTTTTTCTAACTAAAATAGTTCAATAAATGTCAGCATTAAGAATGATAAACAGACACACACAACACATATCAGTTCACATGACCCTGACATATAAGGCAGCTGAGGATTTTAAAAAGTCCTGTGATTTTTCAGAACCCCTCCCCCCTATTCCAAAGTCCACATACAAAAGACTGAGGATTAGGATGGCACTGGACTTTCATAGCAATTCTGCAAGTCAAAGAAAATATTGACCAGTGCCATCATAGTTCTGAGGCAAAATTAATTTCAAACTAGAATTCTATATCCAGCTAAATTAAGTACTCAAATATGAAAGGGCAGAATAAAGACATTCTGACATGCAGTCTTTAACATTTTACCACATATGCATTCTTTCTCAGGAAGCTACTAAAAATTCAACAAGTTTTAACCTAATTAATCAATCAACTGATCTGTTAAACAACAACAGCAACAAGCAAAGGTGTTCAGCAAGGAAAAGAAATGCATGGGATCCTGGAATGGGCTTTCCATAGCAGAAATGAAGGGAAGGCCCAGATGATGGTGCTGGTTGTGCAAGTATTCTTCAGGACATCCAGAAAGCCAGCTGGCTCCAGGAAGGGCATATGAAGAGAGTAAAAACGCTAGTTGAGTTGTGTTGAATAGTGTGGAAATTAGAATTCAAAGACAGTCAGTTTAGGACATGTTTGGCTGCAAGTTTCTAAAGATCCGATTCAGAATGGCCTAAATGATAAACGGGAGTTTATTCTCTTACATAACTAGAGGTACAGGAAGAGGCAACTTCAGGAGCTGATTTGTTCAGCAGTTCAACAACACCATCGTTCCAGATTCTTCCTACCTGTTGCTGCTCATCTATCCTCTGCATGCTTTTGACCTTCTCATAGCTGCAAGATGCTGCATGCCACAACTCTAAGCCTCTGATCTGCACACACCAAAGCCAGCCGCAGGAAAGGGACTCTCTTCCTTGTGGGTCTATTAGGAAACCTTCCCCAGAAACACCACTTCTCTTTTAAGGCTCCCTGGCCAGGCTCCTTCCAATCCACCACTGACTGAAGGGATGGGCCCAGCGTTAGTTCACAGCGGTGCTCTATTGCACTAGACACACAAGTGAAATATCTAAGCCCAGTGGAATAATAAAGGAAGCTGTGAAAAATCTCAGCACATCTGGCACCCACTCATCACATTGGGTGTAAAATGTTGAATTAGACCCAGTCAGGATATCAGAGCCACAGGGTAAAGATTGTGAACATCAGAATAACATGGGAGGCTAGTGGGCTGAATAAAAAAATAATTTAAAAAAAGAGGAAAATGGTACTTGCTGGAGAAGAATTTAAGTGATTCTCATTAAAAGTTTGGTAAATAAGAGGAATGTAGTAAAGTAAGCAAATGAAAATAAATGAGGCAGTTATTAATTCCAGGGTAAATAAAATGGTTTAGGAAATGTAATGACAAGTTTACTAGTTATTTCAATATTTAATAATTTATGTCAGTATAACTGATTTATCAAAAATGATGTAATTATACTGGGAACATGAAGAGAAAAAAGGTGGGGGAGGAGTGGTGGTCAAGTGTTAATCTATATTGTCCCATAACAGGAAGTCAAAAGAAAGTGCCTCAACTGCTACGCAAATCCCTCCCCCTTAAAAAAAAAAAAAACACCCACCACCAAAAACTATATATTTAAAATTTTAGCAAAGCTAAACAAGTTGGAAGTAGTTGCTTCTGGGGAGGGCCAGGCAGGGGTGAGGAGTAGGGCAGCAGAAGGATTGCAGCCTTTATTATATACTTTACTAGAGGCCCGGTGCATGAAATTTGTGCACGGGGGAGGGGGGTGGTCCTGTCAGCCTAGCCTGCACCCTCTCCAATCTGGGACCCCTCGGGGGATGTCTGACTGCCAGTTTAGGGATCAGGACTAAACCGGCAGTCGGACATCCCTCACAATCCAGGACCACAGGCTCCTAACCGCTCACCTGCCTGCCTGCCTGATCGCCCCTAACTGCCCCCCCCCCCCCAACTAGCCTGATCACCCCTAACTGCCTCTTGCTTGCCGGCCTGGTCGCCCCTCCCTGCTGCTCCTCCCCCTGCCAGCCTGGTCGCCCCCAACTCCCCGCCCCACCTGCCTGGTTGCCCCACGCAGCCTGCTGTTCAATCGTTTGGTCGCCCCTCACTAACCTCCACCCCTCCCCCCCGCCCCGGCCGCCAGCCTGGTTGCCCCATGTAGCCTGCTGTTCGGTCGTGTGATGGCATCCCGGACAATTTGCATATTCCTCTATTATTAGTATAGATAGTACTCTAACTTTTAAAATTCTGTATTTCACTTTATTTTTTTAGTCTCATAGATAGAAAATAGTAGGGTCGTCCCCCCCCCCCCCCACTTTCTGAATGGGCTCTTTATATGGAAAACACAAACTCACAATGTATTAGTCAAACAAAAGCAAGTTCTGATGTTGTCTTTTCCCCCATTCACCTCCTTGACCCATCCCATTCCCCCAGTTGTCCCACCTCCACCCTTACACTGGGCTGGTGGCAGGGGTCTGGTAGTGGGGGTTAAGGGGATTCATGCCAAAGAGAAGTACAAATGGGTCAGCTCTTTTGCTTTGGGTGGAGTTCAATGTTCCAGGCAGGAGAAGGTGGCAGGTAAAGTCCTGGGACCCTGTTGTCTTGTCAGGAAAGGCCCAGCAATTCTCCAGCAAATGTATTTACAGTGACAGACCCCAGTGGGCATCAAGTTACAGCAGGCTACTTGGAGAAAGCACCAAGGCTTGATATGTAAGGTAGTCAGGGAGGGCTACGTGAGCATGAACGATCTACCAATCTTCCAAGCTCTGTTGCTAAATATAAAGTGCAGTTATATAATTTAAACATCCTAACTGAATGTAATTATAACTTCTGCACTGTTAACAAATTAGCATCTACTTCCTAACTCAAACCCTATAGGTTTCAACTACTTTAGGGACAGTCCCAAAGAAGAAAATTTCATCAAAGGAAACTATTTATAGGGAAAGCCCAGATCCAAAGATAGGCAGATTTCCCCAGTGACCTTGACCTTAACAACGCTACCCATTGTGTCCCCTAACTCACCTAGCACATTCTCCCTATTAGCCCCAATTTCCTCGAGTAGCTTTCAAACAAAATCTAATGTGGAACCCAATTCATAAGGCAGCTAGGTATGTGGCTGCCCTGGATGCAGGGTACCTTCCCCTCCCTGCATCCAACAAAGCCCTAAGGTGAACAGTTCCTGAAGTTCAGTTCACAACCATTAAGTCCCACCTCACTGACCTCAAAACTCCCTTTAGCTCTTCTTTTCTACATCCTGCTTTCCTCTGAGGCCCTCTCAAGTCCCACCCCCTCCATGGAGCCTTCTCAGACTGCGGCTCACAAAGGATGTCTTCCCCCTGAAGAACTCATGTAACCACTTTATATGTATATGGTTGGTCCCACTGCATCTGACCATTAAACCTTTTACATCGCTACCTCACACCGCGATTAACTTACTACTAAGATGATAAAGAAGATGGCTGGAATTCTTTTTTAAAAGGGCATTTTTAGAAAACATTTTATAAATAAATTCTTATACAAAGAAGAAGCACATATACCAAGTACACAAATTACCAGTGTGGTGGACCCCTAGCCCTTCTCTCCACTCTGGGAAAACAGATCAGATGAGAAACAATGATTCCATCTTAATTGTTTCCATCTACACAGACAGTTTTTCAAGCAGCATTTCTACTCCTTTGCTGGTGCTTTTGTTTTTCTGCAATGTGGGGATCAGGCTTTTCAGTCCAGCTTTGACTTTGCTTGCAACTTCTTGATCAGAACTCTGGAGAAGGCTGAAGAGAGAAGACGAAAACTAAATTTCATAGAAATCCCTAAATCGTCTGCCAGTGCTACCTGCAGCCACAGTAAACAAAATTTATTGACTTGTGAGACAAGTCTTGTAACTATAAACACATTTTTCCATCAGATAAGTGATAGGGCTGGTAGCCTATGTTCTAAAACCACATAAATAAAAACCATTTCATAGTCACTCAAGGAAAACTAGGAGCAACTCTGTTCCATATAGAATTGGTTCTGCTTTCACTTTGACTATCTTAGTTTGACTATCTTAGTTCTAACACCCTGCCTTAAAATTATTTTACTACATGTATTCTATCTCCCCTTCTCCACCTGAACTCAAAAGCAGAAACCTGGTGTTTTTCTCCATGGCACCACGTGTACAGAACAGATGGCCAAGAATGCTCACTGAACCTCTGAATTCACATGAATGAACAGGTGCACAGAGAAAGGTGGGGCCGTGAAAGGGAAGCAGTTAACAGCCTCCTTACTGAACTCTGCAGCTAGAACATTTAGTGAAGGGGTGAAGAGCTTTACCTTAACACTTAACTATCTACATCTGAAACCTGCCTCTGCCACTCAGTAACTGTATAGCCATGAGCAATGCTATTTATATTCTCTAACACTCTTGACCTGTAAAGTGGGACCAACAACAGAATCACCTGCTTCCTCAGAGGGTTGTTTTTGGGGCTCAAATGATCTTGTATGTAAAGCACCTAGCCAGAGCCTGACACTCAGTAAGCATTCAATCAGTGTGAGCCATTAAGCAAAATAACATCAGCTCTGCTTCCGGAGACCTTGCTGGAGTGATCCATCACCAGGGAACGGGGCCCCAGAGGCGGGCTACATGCAGGCCCTTCTCTTTACATAGGGGTTGGGACTCAGGCAGCACACCAGTGCTGAATTTCCTGTCCACCCCACCCCCCCCCCCCCACTTCAGCAGGACATGTACATGTGAACTTCTTAAACATATACTTGGCATTGTTTAAAGTGCCTGATCCCTGTAACTTTCATCATGTTGAGAAAGAGGAGGATAAGCTAGCAGCCCCAAGCAGCGTTATCTCACTCGTGGGATACAAGCAACAAGTACTGCTTGCCACCTATGAAACTGAAAAGTAAAGTGCCCTTTTAATAGATCTGTGACTCACTAGGCAATTTTATTTTAAATACCTTGGCTAAGCACATAGTCACATAATGCACAGTGATAAAAGTTGGTATTTAATGAGCATGTGTATTGGACATAATGCTAATTATTTTATATGTATCACCTCATTTAATTTTTTCATAACAACACAGAACTATTATTTATTTCATTTTACAACCAAGAGAATTAAGACTCAGAAGCTGAATAAAGTGCTGAAGGCCACACAGTGAGCTGGGACTGGAACCCAGGCAGTTTGTCTAGAGCTCATGCCTTTAAGTGCTAGACAACTCTGCTTCCCTGGGTTAGTTTTCAGACTGCACACAAGGCCGATTTTCTTTTTCACCCAGAATGCTTTTTCACTTAATGTAAAAAAGATTTAGAAAAAAAAGAAAATTGCAAGGGTTTGAAGTAAATTATAAGCAAGCAGATCATTTTACCAAACAAGTCAAGCACATGACAATATTCTAAGAACCAAACAAAAATGATTAGTGTATTAATAAATTATTAGGTTATCTATGGTTCCACTTCCCTTCAGAATCCCAAATACTTCATGTGCTCCTGCTCTAATTCTAAGCAGTGTTCCATAAGAACCTATAACATCCCCCATATGTTTGCAATCCACCCAAGAGCAGCTCAGATTGATGAGTGATCTCTATAAATTAATTTTATGGCACTGCTGAAATTTCCAGTTAATTAAGTGTAATGAAAGAACGTGTCAGTAGATGGTAACCTTTCAAATGCCTGATAAAAAAAATTATATCAAAAAAGTGCATGTTTCAGCTCATAGATTCTGGGTGTTAAACATCAATTGAAAAATTACTTTTAATGGGAAATGAACAAAATGATGTGTCACCCATGTTTGTAGATACTAATATACCTGAAAAAAAGAAATGTTCATACAGAATGTGTATGTTTGTAAGTATATTATACTAGAGGGCCATTGCACGAAGAGATTCGTGCAATAGGCCTTCCTTCCCCTGGCTGCTGGCACTGGTTTTTCTCCGGCACCCAGGACCCAGGCCTTCACTCTGGCCGCCGCCTTCAGTCTTTGCTCCGGGCGGAGCGCTGCCCCTGTAGCTCCCTCTGCCCCCCGCCTCATAACAGGCATCCCGCCCTGCCCGGCCACTCCGCGACTGCATGAGTGCTGCCCAGAGGCCCGGAGCAGCTGGGGGGCGGGGCCACCCCATCTTTGTTGGGTTAATTTGCATACTCACTCCTGATTGGCTGGTGGGTATAGCAAAGTGACGGTCAATTTGCATGTTTCTCTTTTATTAGTGTAGATAATTAAGTTATATATCGAACAAACACATAACATTTACGGACATTACAAATGAAACTGCATAGCATTTGCATGTGAAATACTGAGGGAAATTCATACTAAAATTGGTATGTTTTCCAAACCTCGGTAATATAGCAAGGAAAATCAACAGTGATTGCTTTAAAACAATCTACAAACCTTCTTTTAAATGAATGTCCTTAATAGATGGTTTCATCTGGGAATAGAATATACAAATTTTCGATGACCTGTAAATTATAAACTTAACATATGGTGTCTAGAGAACAATATGTAATTTAAGCATATGCCTCAATTCACAAATGATCAGTTTTCTATCCATTTTAATTAGAAATAAACAATACATGTGCAGACTTCAGAAGCAAATGCTGTTTAAATGCTTTTAGAATAGTTGAAAACAATAAATGAAAATTACATGTAAATCCAGTCACAATTTAAAAAATAACTGTCAACGCTTTCATAAGGACAAGACTAATTCATTAAAAAGTATATACAGTCCTGGCCAGTGTGGCTCAGCTGGTTGAGCATCAACCCATGCACCAAGAGGGCACCCATTCAATTCCAAGTTAGGGCACATGCCTGTGTTGCGAGCTCGATCCCCAGTAGGGGTCATACAGAAGGCAGCCAACATAAGTTTCCTTCTTTCATCGCTATTTCACTCTCATTTTCCCTTCCTCTCTCTCTAAAAATATCAATAAAAACATGTTTCTTTTTAAAAAAAGAATACAAATACATTTTGGTCAAAACCATAAATGTGATGTGACAATTAAATGATTCCTTTGAATGTTACAATTCTATGATCCCTGACATCCAAAAGAGGGCAGATGAAAAAAACAGAAAGACTGATTGAAAGAGTTATATCTGCTTTCTACTATTAGCTATACTTGTCTAGATCATGAGTGACTGAAAGTAATACTGGACTATGGGGAGCAAATGGTGGAACGGAGAAATAAATGTGAGAAGTCTTTTGCATGAACAAGCATTCAGGACGGGGACCCTGCGCAAAGAAAAGGCACACATTACACATACATACCTAGAAAGAATAATGGCACCTCGATTTACACCAGCCCACGACTTCAGGTTCTTCACACCGACATGCTCTACAAGTGTTTTTGCAAAACAACCTGTAAAATATACTGAAACTTAGTGGACATCATATACCAAGATTTAAACCCCCAATCTTCTTCTCTACTGCCCTTAAATCTGTGAGTATGTTTTAATAAAAAAGCTAATAAAAAGAGTTCTCTCCCAAACTCCCTTAAGACTAAAAATTCCTCTTCAGGTATGTAATGTATTTTTTGTAAAGCCCTTTCTTTCTAACCTGATTCAAATCCTAAGCTATGTTAGCAGGAATAACTCAAGAGAAACGCTCACTTGGTCATGTTTGTGCTTCTTTGGTCGACTGCATGACTTAACCCTGACCTGAAAGGTAATCAGGAAGTAAGTGTTTGACGGCAGCACCTAGGCAACACATGAAATCAATGTGTTCTACTTCTGAATCTTGGCGGGCCTCTATGTCTCACTTAACCAAGAGAGTATGATAAAAGCGATGCTCAACAATTCTGAGGCTAAATCATGAAGAATCACCCACCTACTTTGTTCTTTTAAAACCAAACCCCACCATGCTGTAAGGAAGCCCCAGCAGTAGCCCAGGGAGAAGAACTGAGGCTGTTGGCCTCAGCCATGGCCAGCCCCTGTGAAAGTAGACTCCAACCCCTAGATGAGCAGCACTCTGCACAGAGAAAAAACAAGCTCCACCAAACCCTGATTAAATGATTACTTTCTGAAAACTACTGTTTTGAGGTAAATTATATAGCAACAGATAACCAAGACAGCTAGCCACACTCATGTGGTGCTACGTGAAAATGACAAACACTTCAGGCATGTGACAGGGCTGTCAGTGCATTTTTATTAAGAGGAATAAAACTACTAGAAAATTCCTGGGCTTTGAAAAAGATGATTCAGTACATTGTTTTTTCTTCAAAATATAAGAAGCTTTTCTCTTCTACAAAAAATTTAGTGAAAAATAGTTCCAAGTCTCTATTCTCAAAGGTAGAGTGAGAAGTGACAGCTCTGCTGTATTGACTGCCTTACTAACCATTAGAACTGCAACTTGCCTAAAGACATGTTCATAATCTGTCAGTTTTCTTCAAATACAGTAACAGAAAGCCCGAACTACTCAAGTGGGGAAAGTCTCTTTAGTGGCTAAAACACCAGAGGGAGCTGAATTTACTAAGAGAAGGTCTGGTCAAAGACAGGACTGAGAGGGCAATGGTATATAACTTTTCAATTAGATAAGAGCTGCTGTCTTCCTTGAGAGCCGAGTTTACAGAAAAGCCATGAGGTTTATGAAGAACCAATAAATACGAAGCACTGGCTTGCTCTTTGGTCATATGTATTTCAATGCCAAATAGGCACCAGCTCAAAATTCTCTGATAAGGATAATTTTCTTCTGCATAACCCTCCCTCAAAACTAGAGATAAATACCATGCCTTTCAATTGGGATAATGATACTCACAAATCTCCCCTTACCCCAACCCCCAATGCGCTGCTCTCACCATCCTCAAGAAATAGAATGGTATTTTAGAAAGCTAGCCAAGCCCAGTCAGAATTCTGAAGTAGCAGAGAAAAGAGGAGTAAGAGGGGGGAGGGAGGGAAAGAGAAAAAAAATTAAACGATTCTAGGACCCAAATTTCTAGCATTTACTAAAGCAATACTTGCAACCACCAAATCATTTCTTACTCACACGACACTATTTCTGAACACTCAAGAAACTCATTTGAACTTGCATGGCTGACATCAAGTTCAGGGATGCCAAGAATTACTGAAATCTCACTTAGTCTACAACCCAAAGGTCAAGTTTAACAACCTACCTTCTCTTCCATTTTCTTTCATCTTTTTATCTTGCTCTATTAACCACTTCAGAACAAGGTGTCCTGCAGGATGTTCTGCAATGTGAAGCTAGGAGAGATCAAGAATACATTAATTTATAAGCTGTTTTCATCCATGCCTTGGCCTACAATCCATTCTACATCACCATCCTATATAATAAAGAGGTAATATGCAAATTGACCCTCACTCCCTCACACAAGATGGCTGCCCCCATGTGGTCAAAGATGGCCAGCAGGCGAGTGTAGTTGTGGGCGATCAGGCCAGCAGGGAAGGGCAGTTGGGGGCTACCGGGCCTGCAGGGGAGGGAAGGCAGTTGGGGGGGACCAGGCCAGCAGGGGAGGACAGTTAGGGGTGACCAGGCCGGCAGGGGAGGGCAATTGGGGCAACCGGGCCTGCAGGGGAGGGCAGTTGGGGGAAATAGGGCCAGCAGGGGAGGGCAGTTGGGGGTAACCAGGCCGGCAGGGGAGGGCAGTTGGGGGTTACCGGGCCAGCAGGGGAGGGCAGTTGGGGGCAATTGGGCTGGCAGGGGAGCAGTTAGGCGTCGATCAGGCTGGCAGGCAGGCGAGCGGTTGGGAGAGGGATGTCTGACTGGATGGTGAGAGGGATGTCTGACTGCCGGTTTAGGCCCAATTCCACAGGGGTCCCAGATTGGAGAAGGTGCAGGCTAGGCTGAGGGATAGCACCCACCCGCCGCCCCAGTGCACGAATTTCGTGCACTGGGCCTCTAGTCTATATATATAAAAGCCTAAGTGACTGATCGACCGGTCAACCAGTAGCTATGACACGCATTGACCACCAGGGGGAGACGCTTGATGCAGGAGCTGCTACCTGGTGGTCAGTGCACTCCCACGGCAGGAGTGCTGCTCGGCTGAACAACAGGTGCCAGGTGCCCGGCTCATGGCTGGCAAGCCTACTGAGCAGTGGCAGCAGCAGGTGTAGTGGGGCTGAGATGAACGGGAGCGGTGCAGTGTCAGGCCTGGGCTCAGGCTCCTC
Organism: Plecotus auritus; assembly: GCF_963455305.1. Classification (NCBI taxonomy): domain Eukaryota; kingdom Metazoa; phylum Chordata; class Mammalia; order Chiroptera; family Vespertilionidae; genus Plecotus; species Plecotus auritus. The sequence goes on along the minus strand of NC_137776.1, from coordinate 137,138,747 downwards.
CCCAGCTGCCTGCCACAGCCCAATCCCCTCAGGCCACGCTGAGGGACCGGTGCACGAACCCGTGCACAGGGCCTCTAGTGTACAGATAAGGACTCAGCCATGTTGAAAGTTCCATAAGGCTTAAGAGATCTTTATCTAGAATAACCAATATACCTGCAGGTCTATTCTAATCCCCAGACTAAAATGAAGACAGTTGTTCAAGACAACAAAGATACTGAGAACTAGTTTAGATTGGGCTTCATGAATCCCGGTTTTAAAAGCACCCCCAAAAAGTTCATCTTGAGATCAAACTCACCACTTTTCAGACTGCAATATGCACTTCTGAGGTACAAATACACCTATGGGACAGAACCCTTTAGCAGAAACATTGAAATCTAATGCTGAATGTTGACATACAGGAATTATCTGATTCCGGCCAAGAAAGCATCTTTTTAGCTCAATCTTACTCCTTTTTCAAGGCCACATCATCGTTCCCACAGTACTTAGGATCTCTCCTTTTGAAGCACGGGAAACAAGGGGACCAATTTCTTTAAAAAGAAACTTTCACGATGCATGCGCCCTATTTGCTAATATGATCAGCTTTATGAGAGTAGGGGCCAGGGCTTCTCTAAGATCCACAGGCTCCCATATACATCTATCTGTTTGTCAGGAACTTAGCACCTAGTGCAGGACAAGGGTCCTGCATAATCTGGCTTCTGCCTTCCTCTCCTCTTTGCTAAGCGATTTCCAACCCCTCGAGCCTTCTGTTCTTACACAAGTTGAGCTCCTTCCTTCCTTCAGGCTGCTGCACATGCTCTTCCCTCTGCCGAGAATCTTCTTTCTACCATTCTTCACTGAGCTATTAATCTTTTGGGTCTCAGTTTAGCTTTCACTGCCCCAGGGAAGCCTTCTTGGGATAGGATGACTCCCACTTACAATACCACAGAACCTGTAGTTTTCTTTCGCAGCGCTTATTTCAATGTGAAATGATTTTTTTGAAATGACTATTTTTTATTTAAATATGTTCATGTTCACCAAAATGGTAAGCTTCTGGGGAAGAGGGGCAGCGTTGACTCAAATAAACATAGGCAGAGCCTATCAGAAACAGCAAAGACTTTTCACTAAGAGGGAATTAGGGGAGATGTCACAGAGGATTCTAGGGACCCTGAAGGGTGAGAAAGCTTTCTGCACGGAAAGCATAGGACCACAGGGATATGGGCAACACTCAAGACTGAGGGAAGAAGTATGGACAAATGCAAAGAGGTTCAAAAGTCCAGAACAAATTCAAAACAGAATTAAGAGCATAGAATACACTAGGAAGATAGCTTGGGGCCAATCATGGACAACAGAGAGATTTATTTTTACTCATGGAGTCACTGCAAGGCAGTGTTGCAACAACACTGTTTCGAATTCTGTTTTCAAATCCACTGCTGATATGCGGCGAGTGAGACAGTTATCACTGAAATCCTCCTTGCAGCTTTCCTGCCTGTCTAAGAGCACATACCTCTCCATCCTTGCCGCCAGGATGCAGTTCTGCTGCCGCCAACCTGGCGATGGCGTTCATGGCAGGTTGAGCGTCTCCAATGGCAGCTCCCAGAATGCAAGGCACCAACACACAGGCAGACTTATCTAGCACCATTTCATGGGCGTGACCTTGCAGATAGCTTAACAAAGCTGGGGAGATGGATTCTAAGAGCTCTCGGCGCCGGATCTCTGTATCTTTTTTACTGTTGGAATAGGTTGAACGAATAGTAAGGTGAGATAAATGGCCAAGGAAATATGGTGATTGTATTTTCACAAAAACCTCTAAATAATCTGTGGCACACGCTACTGTAATTGTCTATATTTTTCTGTTATGCATGTACATAAGTGATTTGAAGGTGGGATGTGTCTTTCAAGCTTGTGTCCCTAGGATGTGACTAGCACTTGGCACAGAACCAGCACTTAACAAGTGAAGCTTGCCTTATGTAATAAAAAAAACAAACCCAAACACCAAATGACAACCAAGTATCTTCTAAGACAACCCATGTTTACACTATTTTATGAACTCTACTCTCTAAAATACTCCATTATGTGGTACCAGTAGCTTTAAAAATAAACCAAAACAAATCACACACCTAAGTACAAGGGCTCATAGGCATTCTTCTGGAAGAACACTTTTATTTTATTTTCACGATAAAAAAGAGTACAGGTTTAAAAATGGAATTCTCTTTTTGAGTTTTGGAGAGAGAAGGAGCATGAGAAGGGGCCTGCATGCAGGAGTAGATTTCTGGAAGCAGGCACTACTGCAATTAATAAATCAGAGGACAAAGGGCGCAAGTCGTCTACCGTTCTTACCTGTGTGCGTTTCCATCTCCTTTCTGCAGAACTTCAATGATTTCTCGTACTGTATGTGCAGGATCTCGGGGGCTTAGTAGGTACAACAGGACCTTCCTTCCATATTTGTCATTTAATATGTTAGACAAGGAACTAATAATTTCCTGTAAAATTACAGAAACAAAAGAAGTGAATCTGTATGCTCAAAGGATGGTTGGAATCTGAATGGCAAAAAAGGATACATACTTAACTATTTCCCCCAACATACTTAATGGAAAATGTGCAGCTAGCTATAAAATTGTCTCATTAAAGCATCAAAGATTTACACTCAGAACACAGAACAGATTCTCTGCTGTGACTAGCATTACTGAAAAATCCAAGGAGACTTAAAAATACTTAAAGCAGTTATCTTCAGTCACTATATAACTGATATGTCTTAGGCCACCATTACCAGAGCAGATCAGTTAATTTGCAGCTGCACTTAAGTGTAGCATCAGCATTGATGAAGAACATTCTTATTAGAATTTCCCATTGAGATGTATGTGGAGGGAGATAGAAAAACTGTTAAACAGGACAAGTGGATAAAGGCTTTTAAAGTTAGGTTGCTCATTCATGGCAAATGAAGGCTACTTAAGTATCGCACGGGAAAGAAATTGGAGGGAGGGAAACATGCAGAAAGACTCCACAGAGCAGTTACAAGTAACTACACTCTATGAACAGTAACCTTTCCTAGTTGTATGAATTTAAGGAACAATGGCAATGGCATCACTACCTCAACTAAGCTCCTGTGTAAATTTGCTGTTTATAGATGAGGGACCCAGAAAGAGGAGAGGTAACTTTGCCACAGGATGTAGAGTATCAGTGGCAGGACTCTGACAAGTTCTGGTCCCTGATTCTAACTCTAGTCTCTTTCAAAGAAAACATAAGCTCTCTATAAAGGAAATGAATTCTCTATGAGATGGTATACTCAGATCTGCTATACTCTTAAGTGCCTATTTATTACAATGAAATCAGTAATTTTAGTGCAAGGAACCAAACTAAAAATTAAGTCAGTCATCACCTCTCCCAAGAAGACATAAAAATGGCCAATAGATATTTGAAAAGATGCTCAACTTCACTAGTTATTAGGGAAATGCAAATCAAAACAATGAGATACCACCTCATACCTGTAGAATGGCTACTATCAACAAATAAGTAACATGTGTTGGAGAGGTTGTGGAGAAAAAGGAACCCTCATTCACTGCTGGTGGGAATGTAAAATGGAACAGCCACTATGGAAAACAGTATGGCGGTTCATTAAAAAATAGACTAGAGTTACCACATGACCCAGCAATCCCTCTTCTGGGTATCTGCCTGAAAAATTTGAAAATGTTTATTCATAAAGATATATGCCCTATGTTCACTGTAGCATTATTCACAGTGGCCAAAATATGGAAACAATCAAGGTGTCCTTCGATAGATGACTGAATAAAGATGTGGTACATATATATATAATGAAATACTACTCAGCCATAAGAAAAGATGATATACTGCTATTTGTGACATCATGGATGGATTGTGAGAATATCATGCTAGCGAAGGAGGTCAGATGCTAGCGAAGGAGGAAAAAGTAAAAAAAATCATATGATTTCACTCATATGTGGACATAAAACTGAAAGTGACAAATGAACAAATGAGTAAAAATTCATAAACACAGACATTAGTATGGTGGTTACCAGAGGGAAAGGGGGTGAGGGGATGGAAAAGAGTAAAAGGGGTCAAACATATAGTGACAAAAGGAGATTTGACTTTGGGGGTGAACATACAATACAATATACAGAAGATGTATTACAGAATTGTACACTTGAAACCTATATAATTTTATTAGTCCATGTCACACCAATAAATTTAATTAAAAATAAAATAATCTTAAAAAGAAAAAAGTTATCAACTATGGGATCATGATACACCAAAGTCATGACCTTGAGTTTGATGACACAAACCCAGATTCCAGACACATTTTCTCTTTTTAAAGTCTCAAACATCCCTCATTTCTGGCACAAAAATATACTGTGCTTCCTATAATTAATAAGAGCAGCTAAACACTTAAGTGCTCACTAAGAACCAGACCCTATCTGAGAGCGCTATGTCCATCATCTTAAACACTCTTCACAGCATGATGACAAAGGTACTATAGCTTACTTTCATTTTACATGTAAGAAGCCCAAGGTCTAAACAAGTAAGGTGCCTTAAAGTAGGTAAGTAAAGGTCACACATTCAGGGCATGATCGCCTCTTTCCATGACTCTAAACCCCACTCTGCTCTTCTACTTTTGAAGAAGTTTAAGGTCATGTATAAAGATTTCCCTATACAACATAAATGTTTCCAGAGAACAGGTGCAATAGACCTAACCACCTCGAAAAGAATAGAAATTTCAACCATCAAGGAAAATGAACTTAAAATTTCAGTAAAAAGGGCAAGACAAAACAAAATGGTACACTTCACAGAAGAGGGAGCTCTTTTTGTAATTTCAAGGTAAACATGACCCAAAGTGGATTCGACATATGCATTAAAAAAAATCCTTACCCGAGGACATGCTTTTTTTTTTTTTTTTTTAATATATTTTATTGATACTTTACAGAGAGGAAGTGAGAGGGATAGAGAGCTAGAAACATCGATGAGAGAGAGACATCGATCAGCTGCCTCCTGCACACCCCCAACTGGGGATGTGCCCGCAACCAAGGTACATGCCCTTGACCGGAATCGAACCCGGGACCCTTCAGTCCACAGCCCGACGCTCCATCCGCTGAGCCAAACCGGTTTCGGCATCGAGGACATGCTTTTATTGATTTTAGAGAGGAAGGAAGAGAGAGAGAAACATCAATTGGTTGTCTCCCACACACCCTGACTGGAGTTCAAACTCACAACCTGGGTATGTGCTCTGACCAGGAATGAAACCTTCAACCATTCAGTGCCCAGGAAGACACTCTGACCAACTGAACCACACAGGTCAGGACTCAACATATGCATTTTTGATAATGAAGCATGTAGTGCCACAAATATAGGTTACCATTAGTATGGATTTTCCTATTTAATGTTTAACCAACCAACTTATGAGAGGACATAAGTTCTTTTAACTTGTTGAAAGAAGAGAGTGAGGAGAATACATAGCCTAGGTCAATTTCTGTAATCATTTAAAAACCCCACAATCTTGCTGTCCTAAAACACTACTATTGGCTATAATCCCTTTAAAACAGTTGCTTAGAAAACAACAACAAAAAAAACACACACTCGGAAAACCAAGATGGCGGCATAGGTAAACACCTAAACTGCTGCCTCGCACAACAATTTCAAAACTACAACTAAAAGACAGAACGGACACCATCCAGAACCACAGGAAAGCTGGCTGAGTGAAAATTCTACAACTAGAAGGAAAGAAAAGCTCACAGAGAATTGGAGGTACGGCAAAGGGGCTTTGTGCGCGCAGAGAGGAAGGGCGGCTGAGAGCCTGGCTGACTTTCTCTGGCGGAAGAGGGAAGGAAGCCTCCGACCGCACTGAACCCCAGTTCTGACTGCACTGAACCCCAGTTCCGGGCGAACCCCTGGGGACCCACACTCTTACGGGGGGAGTCTGGACTCTCGGGCGGAGACTCGAGCTGGGAAAGGCAGAAGTCTGAAGGCGCACGCGGGCCAGTACGCACAAAGGCTGCGGAGGTTGCCACAGGCTTTCCCTAGTGGAAGGGAGTCAGAGGATCCTGACTGCACTGAGCCCCAGTTCTGACTGCAGTGAACCCCGGTTCCAGGCGAGCCCCTGGGGACCCACGCTCTTGTGGGGGGAGTCTGGACTCTCGGGCGGAGACTCGGGAGCCGGGGAAGGCGGAGGACTGAAAGTGCGCATGTGCGCGCGCGCCAGTGCGCACAAAGGCGGCGGAGGTTGCCGCGGGCTTTCCCTAGTGGAAGGGAGTCAGAGGCTCCTGACGGCACTGAGCCCCAGCTCTGACTGCAGTGAACCCCAGTTCCAGGCGAGCCCCTGGGGACCCACGCTCTTGTGGGGGGAGTCTGGACTCTCAGGCGGAGACTCGAGCTGGGGAAGGCGGAGGACTGAAAGCGCACATGCGCGCAAGGGCAAGGCTGACAGGAAGCCAAGACTGAGACTCCACCCCATCCAAGCTGAGCACAGAGGCTATTGCAATTTGGCAAGTCTAATCCTATAAGGCTGTCTCCAGCACCGAACTTCTCCCAGCATAGACACAGCTGATCCTTACAGCCAACTGGCCCGGAGGTCAATTCTTCCCAGTGATACCAACAACAATAAAGACTTAATTACAACAAGGCTGTACACACAGTCCACAAAGGGGTGCACCAAGAGTGTCCACCTCAGGTTAAGTGGGGAAGCAGACCCACTGGGCCATATTGGAAACCTAGCACAAATATCTACCTTACCAACTCAGGGAATCAGTGAAAATGCGGGGTCAAAGAATCAGATCACAAACGAAAGAAATGGAGGAAAACAAACGACTGGATATAGAATTCAAAACCACGGTTATAAGACTTTTTAAGAATATCCTAGAAAAGGCCGATAAATATAACGAGACCCTCGAAGATATGAAAAAGGACCAACTAGAAATTAAACATACACTGACTGAAATAAAAAATATTATACAGAGACCCAAAAACAGACAAGAGGAACACAAAAATCAAGTCAAAGAATTGAAATACAAAGAAGCAAAAAACACTCAACCGAAAAAGCAAAAAGCAAAAAAAAAAATCCAAAAAGTTGAAGATAATGTAAGAAGACTCTGGGACAACTTCAAGCGTACCAACATCAGAATTATGGGGGTGCCAGAAGAAGAGAGAGAGCAAGATACTGAAAACCTATTTGGAGAAATAATGACTGAAAACTTCCCCCACCTGGTGAAAGAAATAAACTTACAAGTCCAGGAAGCCCACAGAACCCCAAACAAAAGGAATCCAAAGAGGACCACACCAAGACACATCATAATTAAAATGCCAAGAGCAAAAGACAAAGAGAGAATATTAAAAGCAGCAAGAGAAAAACAGTTAATTACCTACAAGGGAGCACCCATACGACTGTCAGCTGACTTCTCAACAGAAACTATGCAGGCCAGACGGGAGTGGCAAGAAATTTTCAATGTGATGAATAGCAAGAACCTACAACCAAGATTACTCTACCCAGCAAAGCTATCATTCAGAATTGAAGGGCAGATAAAGAGCTTCACAGATAAGAAAAAGCTGAAGGAGTTCATCACCACCAAACCAGTATTATATGAAATGCTGAAAGGTATTCTTAAAGAAGAGGAAGAAGAAAAAAGTAAAGAGAAAAATTATGAACAACAAATACATATCTATCAACAAGCGAACCTAAAAATCAAGTGAATTAAAAACCTGAGGAGCAGAATAATCTGGTGAATATAATAGAATCAGGGGCATAGAAAGGGAGTGGACTGATAATTCTCAGGGGGAAAGGGGTATGGGGGGTTCATGAAGAGAATGGACAAAAATCATACACCTATGGATGAGGACAGTTGGGGGGAGGTAAGGGCAGAAGGTGGGGTGGGAAATGGGTGGAGGGGAGCTATGGGGGGAAAAAGGAGAAATAATTGTAATAATCTGAATAAAGATTTATTTAAAAAAAAAACACACACACTCAACAAAAACTCAAAATGGGTGAAGTATTCAGTGAAGAAATATAAATGGCTGCTATTATTCCTCAATATACTTACTTTCTCTGTGGGTTTCACACTTAAGGACTAGGTTAATAATATACATAGATGTGGGCAGAAAAGCTTTCACCTTAACAAGAGAAGCTTATTTCCATGTACAAACTCTATTCAAGGACTAGTGCCCAAACTCATTGAACTTTACTGCCTTTCAGTTTGTAATTAAGGAATTGAGAATCTAAAGTTATGTTTGAGTGTAAAATCACTTAATTCTCCTCGATCTCACCCTCATTCCAGCTTTCCTACCACAAAAACATATATCTAAAAGGAAACAGTATGAGTGCTCTCACATTAGAGCACTAATTCATTTCTCTTTAACCTGGTTACAAAGAGGAGAGAAATTTCTAGCAAGGAGAACACTAATGAGTATAGTACATGTAGAAATAGGTAAGAAGAACCAGTCAACTATTGCAACTATTGATATGGTTGACTTTTTGCTGAACTCAGTCTTTAAGCTCAAGCAGAGTAGCCTTTGGCAAATCTTTTTAACCTCCTCACACATTAATTCCCTTATCTGTAAAAGGAAATGATGCACCTGCCTGACTTGTGGGCCATTACCAGGAGCAAAACTGAAAAATCACACTGCAAACTGAAAATGGCTATAAAGTAATATATATATTTTATTACACAATGCAACAGGTTTTGCAGTGGTTCAATGGGACGGACACATGACTCTGTATACAAACATATGCAGCATATTTGGCAACCCAGTAATTTTGTGCTAAGTAAATGACTTAAAGAAACAAGGAGACATACAAGAATGCTCATAGAATAATTTGGAATAGCAAAAAATAGTGACTTTTTAAAATTCTAAACAATCTAAATGTCCATCTACAGAAAATGGAAGAATAAACTGCAGTATATTCATAGTAAAACACTATTTGGCACTGAAACAAATGACTTAGAACAAGGGTGGGCAAACAAAGGCCCATGGGCAACCTGCAGCCTCTTTTTGTACATCCTACAAGTTAAGAATGGTCTTTACATTTTAAAGGGTTGTTAAAGAATAAAAACAAAATAAACAGGCAGCAGAGATCATATATATCCCACAAAACCTAAATACTATCTGGCCCTTTTAAAAAAGGCTTGCCAACTCCTGATGACGAATTCCACAAACATAGTATCAAAAGAAAAAAGCAAGTTACATGAGAAAATATACACAACATTATTAACATGGAATCTGTAAATATGCAAAATAGTACTATATACATCTACGTATAGCAAAAGGATAAGGAAATGCATGTGGATAATAAACACAAAATTCATCAACATGGGTGTGGGTGGGGTGGATATGCAATCAGGGACAGGTACACAAAGGGCTTGAACTTTTACTGTATTTGTCAAGTTTCACTTCTTTATCAGATAGTAGGCTGCTGAATATCCACTGTATAATTCTTTATACCTTTCTGTATGTTTTAAAGATAATATATTTCCTTTTCAGAGAAACACTGCCGTCAAAGCAGCTGCATCATATCAACAATTCCAGGGTAAAATGGATAAAATTGTATAAGTATGTTTATTTTGGAAAGTAAAGTAGGTGGGAAACAGTGTGTATCTATTTTTTTTAGAATGTTTTTTATTGATATTTTTAGAAGAAGGGAGAGGGAGAGAAGCATCGATATGAGAGACAAACATTGATCGGCTGCCTCCCTTATGCACCCTGATCCACGGAACCCAAAACCTGAGCATGTGCCCTGATGGGGAAATGAACTGGCAACCTTTTGATGCACTGGACGACACTCAACCAACTGTGCCACACTGGCCAGGGCACTGTGTGTATCCATTTAGAAAGGTGAGGGCTCAGCTGACCAGGCTGTTATTTCAACCTGGTATTTCAGGAAGTCTGGCTACCCTGAAGAGAATTCTTAGCAACACTAAGCTTTCTTGTGTATTTTGAAAAGCAACTGCATAGTGCAACAGGTTTTCTGGTAGATGGGTGGAGAAAATGCAAGAGCAATTAGCATTCCAGAATTTCATCACTAGCTACATAGTGTAATGATACACAGAGGCTATTGAGCATTTGTCAGTTAGAGGCAAGAGCTCAGTAAATCAGGCCATTCTCGGAAAGCTGCCCTGAGTATGAGAAAGTCATTAGGAATGTGGGTTAGAAGGGTGGGAATCAATCTGATAAGCACAAGGAATTAAAACTGTTTCAACAGCAACTTTCAGTGGGTTAAATCTTTGGGAAAAATCCAGCAGACAAATTGTGGCAAATCCTGAAGGAAGTATGCTTTCTCTTGAAATCTATCTGGAACAATTATGCAAATTGTACTTGCCCTGGAAATATTAAACAAAAGCAAACTTTGAATAGCCCAGCCTGTTTCCATTTTCATGAAACAACTTTATTCATTTAAAAAAAAACTATGGCCTCACATCACTGTCACTGGAATGAAAAACAATCATTATTGATTGGAGTCAAAAGGGTAATAAAGTTACAAGGAACATGTCAAAAAACTCAGTTTGTGACATGAAAGTCTTGCCAAATGCTTTCTTCCCACAATCTTATCCCAAAGAAAGTCATCACAATCTTAAAACAGTCAAGGGGAAAGTTGGAAAATGACAGCAAGGGCATGAGAAACTCACACACACTGGGACCGACAGTTGGTATCTAAGAAAAATCTCCTTCCCCTCTGCTAGCTGATACATTTTCCCCCACACTCAGCTCTCCTGGTCTAGACAGGCTGCAGAGAGAGGCCACAGCACTGCCACATGCCAACAGGTAATGTCTCTTTCTGAACTCCATCTGCTTCTCTCTGCAGATGGCATGAAAATAGTTTTTGTCACTGAGATTTCTCCAAGGGCCCCATCCATGGTATCAAAGAGAAACATTTGTGTAATTTTCAGATGAATATTTCTATACAGATTATGTGGTTTTTACAATGCACCCAAGTTTTGTCCTTGCACCCAATGCTGCAATTTCTTAACCCTACCCCTGCAACCTCTATTACATATCCAACACTACCTGCACACTAGAAATAAAGGAAGGGAAGAGTAGAGCACAGATTCACAAGTCAATCATTGCAGAATGAAGGAAATGATTTCGGAATGCAGTTTTTGCTTTGGAGTAATTTTTTCAAGAGGACAGCTCAGTTTTCTGAAGGCAAATTTAGGGTTAAATAAATTGCATCCAATTATTACTACTTTGTGGCCATTATACTAGGCTAGAAGGAATTTCTGAAATGTAAAAAGGCAGTTAGTATTTTCATTTTAGTAGTAATTTTTAATCTGACTCCACAAAAACTTTTTTCATGAAAGCTCTAGAAAGGATCACAATTGAATTTTATTAGATTTGCTTCTCCAGCTCAATCAGAACAGATGTATCGACAGGCTGGGTAATTGTGCAGTGGTAGTTTCTCCACAGGGAGAAGGAGAAAGGTCACAGGTGCCTAGATATGAGCTCCTGAATAATTGAAGAATTACTATGTCAACGAATTTCTAATCAAATCTAAGCACTGCTTTGCTAAATTGTCATTTAATATTTCATATGGTCTAAAAAGTCATGTTATCCTAATTTAACCATTCTTTTACATATTTAAAACAATATTAATTATTAATAAAGTTACTAGATTATGGCTTATACAGGAATAAAGCAAATCCCCCAAAGAGATTTAACGTCAACTAATAAATAACGAAATACCATCAAGGAGCAAATACTTCAAAGTCTTTACACATATATATGTGAAATAACACTTACAAATCCACAAATGATATATCAATGTAACTTAAATTCAAGACCATGATAATTACTTACAGATATGATTATCTGCTTCACAAGCTTAGTATCATCAATACAATCAAACGCTGCCAGTAAAACCAAATGGGAGTATTGGCCCTGTAAGAATCGAAAGCCAGGAAAGGTTAAAAAAATGCACAGCTTCTCCCTTTTATTCCACCCATAGAGTCACTTTATAAAGGTTACCAACATGGTAACTTGCACAACATAATACAAATAAAAGAGATAAAAGCCATTCAAAGGAATTCTTATCAGGACCTAGTTAATAATATTCTAGGTTGATTTTAAAAAAAGAAAAACAAACAGAAAAGCACATTCTTCAATATCAAATAGCCTGGACTCATTTTTAACTAACCAAGATATAACATGCTGGAAACCGATCATTGTCTCACTAACAAGAAAGATGTGGACAGGAAACCTGGAAGGCTGGGCAACAACCTTAATTGCTCTGAAAGGTCAGAGCTAAAGGCTCACTGTTTAGTTGAGACATTGTTAGCTGAAGCAGCCTCCACCTCTGTGTGTCTTACGTAGATTTCTGTTATTGGAATTTCCTGCCTAAGGGCTATGGGTGTATCCCATAGTCTCAATAAAAGGGATAGCAAGGTCAGAGCAGCGTGTAGTCCGCCCACTAGAGGTGGGCTCCTGTCTGGCCCCCAATATTCCCAAATTAATACTTTTCTAGTCTCTTTCATTTGTGTGCGGCCTTCTCCAGAACCCGAACCCTGAACCACGTGGGACGTGAAAGGGGTTCCCACAATAACATCTTTCAAAAATAGGTACTCTGTTAATGAATAAAACAATCTACTAAAAATGGGCAAAGAAAATGAAGAGTCAGTTCACTGAAAAAGAGAAATGCAAATGGCTTTAAGCATATGAAATAATACTCATTAATTAAGGGCAATAATCCTATCTAATACAAGTAATATGCAAATTAACCATCACTCAGCTACACCCACAAGCCACGCCCACAAGCCAATCAGGAGCGAATATGCAAATAAACCCAACCAAAATGGCTACGGCCACAAAGAGCAGGAGGGAGGCTTGGGTTTCCCCGGCAATGGAGGAAGCCAAGCTTTCCGCCTGCCCTTGCCGGCCCAGGACTCCACTCAAGGCTACAAAGTTTCAATGATAGAAGATACATATATCCAAAAAAAAAATGGCTGCCGCCACAGAGCAAGCAGAAGGCTTGGCTCCGCTCTAGGCTACAAAGTTTCAATTGTAGAAGAAAAATAAACCCCAGATACCAGGGCCTCCACTTGGGTCGGCAGGGGGCGTGGCCGGCCTGCAAGCCACCACAGGCCCCTTGCCCAGGCCGCCCCAGGCCCCAAGGGAACCCCCACTCTGATCTGGGACACCCTTCAGGGCAAACCAGCTGGCCCCCACCCGTGCACCAGGCCTCTATCCTATCTAATAAAAGAGTAATATGCAGATTGACCATCACTCCCACACACAAGATGGCTGCCCCCATGTGGTCAAAGATCCTGCCCCCATGTGGACACCAGATGGCCACCACAAGATGGCCAGCAAGAGAGGGCAGTTGGGAGGCACCAGGCCTGCAAGGGAGGGCAGTTAGGCGTGACCAAGCCAGCAGAGGAGAGAAGTTGGGGGCAACCAGGCCTGCAGGGAAAGGCAGTTGGGAGGGACCCAGGCCTGCAGGGGAGGGCAGTTGGGGGGGGACCCAGGCCTTCAGGGGAGAGCAGTTGGGGGGGACAAGGCCTGCAGGAGAGGGCAGCTAGGGGTTACCAGGCCTGCATGGGAGGGCAATTAGGGGTGACCAGGACTGCAGGGGAGGGCAGTTAGGGGAAAACAGGCTGGCAGGGGAGCATTAGGCATCAATCAGGCTGGCAGGGAGTGGTTAGGGGGTGATCAGGCTGGCAGGCAGAAGCGGTTAGGGGCAATCAGGAAGGCAGGCAGGCGAGCAGTTGGGAGCCAGCAGTCCTGGATTGTGAGAGGGATGTCCGGCTGCCCGTTTAGGCCCGATCCCCTCAAGGGGTCCCATATTGGAGAGGGTGCAGGCTGGGCTGAGGGACACACACCCCCGTGCATGAATTTCGTGCACTGGGCCTCTAGTTAAAACAATAAAATATCATTTTCCACCTATTCTATAGGCAGAAGTGAAAACCCTTGAAATATACTAACTTGGCAAAGGTCTGGAGAAAAGCAAGCACACTTTTATGTTGTTAGTGAGAATGCAAAGTAGTTCAACTATGTTGAAGGGCAACTGACAACATCTAAAAAACTTAAAATGCATGTACTTTCTGACCCATCAATTCTAGTTCTAGATTTATATTATAGCCATGCTTCCACATATGCACAGAGGGGATGCACTGGAGTACTATTTGAAATAACAAAAAACTAGAAACTACCTAAGTGTCCAATAGTAGGGACTGGTTAAATAAATTATGAAACTCATATAATGAAATATTACGAAGTCATCAAAAAAGTGAGGTAGATAGATGTACATATATATGTTGAAATAAAACTACCCCTGAGACAATTAAGTGAAGGAAGCAAAGTAGAGAGCAATGTGCACATAGCACACAGCTTTGGTTTCTGATTTTTTAAGTCTGACACATAGGAACATGCCCAATCACAAAACATCTCTGAGCGAATACAAAAATAGCTGGTACACAGAATTTAAGTGAGAAATAGACAATTCACAATTACAGTTGGAGATTTTAAGGCTTCTTTCAGCAACTCATTGAACAATGATAAATAAATTAGTAAAGACTTTGATTATCTGAACAACACTATCAACCACTTTGATCTAATCGACATTTATAGAGTTCTATACCCTATAACTCCACAAAAGATATTCCTTTCAAGATACCAAGATAGACCACGTTAGGCAATAAAATAAGTATTTAAAAAAGGATTGAAATAATAGAGTATGTCAAGAAACCCCCAATATTTGGAAATGACACACTTCTAAATAATCCATAAGTCAAATCCATGGGTTCTATTAATTTAACTCCCCCCTTAGAAGCAACTCCTTGACATAAAAAATACACTGTGTTGTTAATTTCTTGTTACCATCACATGCCTTGCGGGGATTAGTTTCTTGAAAAAATTTGTTGTTATAAATAAACTATCAAGTTAAAATAATCTAATTTTATTACTTAAAAATATCTTTTACTACTAATAACTTTTAGACTTCCTACTAACATCTTGTCTATATTTATTTCTAATTTAAAATATTCAAACTAAAATGTTATACAAAAAGACTTACTTGATGATGAATAATAAATCATAAAATATTCTCATACTCTGAAACAACCCACTAGAGAATCTTATTTCATTTTGTTACAGAAAAGTTAGCTGCCTTTTAAGTGGTTTTATACTCTCCTCCTGGTCTCCAACCCTACAGAAGACAACAGGTTTGTATTCATTCACACAACAGCAAATGTGCTTGAATTAGTATTTACTACATTAAGATGCTAGTAGTTCTCATTAGATTTTTCATAGGAAAAAGTTGTTGATATCACTACTTTTAGTTCTCCAATAAATAAGAGGCTCTAAAACATAATATATAAAATAACTCAAAAAATGTTATAGTATTTGCTACTACAAATACAGGGCGGGAAAAGTTAAGTTTATAGTTGTAGGTATGCAAAACATTAATGAGGTCATTAATGCCTCACAAAAACTTTGTATATCCTCTAATTCACCAGGAAAGCTGTTACAACTCCAAAGGATTCCAAAGAACTGAAAAACTTAACTAGAATTTATTCTAGGCAGCAATTTCCATACATAATTAATATGATTGAACAAATTCATTAAATAATGTAGCAAATATCAAGTCTTCGAAAAATATCTAATAAAAGTAAAAAATTTGTCACTATGCAATGTTAAAGGAGAAATCTCATTTTGTGTAAGTTTAATATAAAAAATGCATGCAAATGCATAGAATAAGATTGCAATAAAATAGAGAAAAAATTTCTTGGTAGTTTTCTTAATTTTTCAAATTTTCTATAATAAACATGATTTCATTTTATTAACAATTAAAAGAAATATTATGATACTTACATTAGCCACCTTTTCAACGTAAGTCTTCATTGTTTTCACAATCACTTTCCTGTCCTTAAAAAAGAAAAATTGTCTCAACTTTTAATTATAGATTAAAGTTATTTCATAGGTAAAATATTTATTTAATATTAAGTTGTCATTGGAGTGGCTTTATACTATCCTCTGGTCTCCAACTATTTTCTTAGTGAAAATAGTTATACAGCCAGAACAAAAAAATTTGCAATATATTAGCCCTTTCAGAGCTATTAGAATCTTACATTTGTATGTGATATCCATTCAGACATAAATATGAGCCATAAAATTACCAGTTGCAAGGCTAACTTAGTGAAGTGACCTTCTTTTACAGTGAGAAATGAGAGATCCCTCTTCCAATGTCTGAACAGTATTCAAATATATAGTCTATGGCATTCAATACATATTTGTTGAAATTAAATTTGTATTAATGTAAAAAGTGGACAAAGTACAACTGTCTTTTAAAGGCAGAATTATATTGATCAAAGAAATGAAAATCAGTTCTGTTAAACTTCTGTAGTTAATATGGACTTTCCCCTCAAAATACTTAACATCTGTATGAACAAATGCGTAACTGTTCACTATCTCCTCTTCCATTAAGATAAATATTGTATTGATTTGATTGACAGATCCCTTCCCAAATAACGACAACTCAAGAATTTCATCCAGCAGTGAAAAAAATTGCTGTTATAAATAAACTATAAAGTTAAAATAATTTGACTTTACTACTTAAAAATGTCTTTTACTACTACTACCTTTTAGGACTAGGCCCAAAGAAGGCCAATTCCTGTGAGGCCCTGAGGCACAGCTTTGCAAAGATAAGCAGTTTATGCACAACAAGGTTAAGACCAAAGGAGACAGAAAGTCTAAGGAAAGGCAGGTCAAGCCCTTACACTTACCTTGGGCGTGCCATGCCACAGGCAGTGCATGGCCACTCTGGCACCATCGTGTGTGTGCGCCAGGTACACCACCGCTTCACGGATGGCTTCGATCATTTCCTGGGGAACAAATGCCATCAAGGCTTTAGTTTATTCTTTCTTTCTGCCTTTAAAATTAATCTGTCCACTAGGGAGCAGTTAAGCACAGAGGATGAAAAAGATTATAGGTAGCAAACAATTTAATTTTTCATTTTGTAGACAAGCACATGCATACATACCATCTTTCTAGGAATATTCTTTTCCATCAGGTGTGGCAAATACTTCTGACAAGCAATTTCCATTAAAATACACTTCTATTTGATCAAATATATCTGTATTAAAATACACTTCTATTTTGTCAAATATATCTGTATTAAAATGTCTATTTAAAGGAGAATGCATATATACAATATATTCTAAATGATTCTTTAAGAAAAAGAAGGCTAGCCCTAACCGGTTTGGCTCAGTGGATAGAGCGTTGGCCTGCGGACTGAAGGGTCCCAGGTTCGATTCCGGTCAAGGGCATGTACCTTGGTTGCGGGCACATCCCCAGTAGGGGGTGTGCAGGAGGCAGCTGATCGATGTCTCTCTCTCACCGATGTTTCTAACTCTCTATCCCTCTCCCTTCCTCTCTGTAAAAAATCAATAAAATATATTAAAAAAAAGAAAGAAAAAAAAAAAAAGAAAAGAAAAAGAAGGCTAGGAAGTGGCTATGGTAAAATGTAACAGAAAAGCCAGATAAAATAAATAAAATGCTATTTCCTAAAAGGGAAGAGAACCAAAATACTAGTTTGGGCTAAAAAGTTTCTCTTTTTTAGTTTATCACTGGATTACTTCCAAGAAATCACATTAATAATTCACCATAAAAGCACTAAACAGTATTTCCCTAATAAAATTAATCTCTATATTAGACTAGGCCAGTGGTCGGCAAACTGCAGCTCGTGAGCCGCGGTTTGCCACTCTGTTGACTAATGAGTTTGCTGACCACTGGGATAGGGGCTTAATCACAAGGAACAACAACAGCCTGTAATTATTGGAATCGAGAGTCTACGTCAGGGATCGGCAAACTCATTAGTCAACACAGCGGCAAACCGCCGCAGTTTGCCGACCACTGGACTAGGCCAACACTATCAATGACTCTTTAGTAAAAACCCAATTGTTAAATTTCTTACAAGGTAGTCTGGCTTAAATTATATTTTGGAAGCTGACCATATAGATGTAAATGAGTTCTGGCAGTTGACAACTGCAGGGCCCTATTTTAGTCCATTCCTAATGAAAAAATTTATATTAAATAAATAAGTACGAAGTCTCCTACCAGGAGAGAGGAAGGTAGGTGCCTATTTTCTCCAATAAGGAACAAACAATTCCATCCTTAATTATCTTACAATCCTTACCCAGGATGAATCTCAACAGCACAGCTTTCAACTTATGTATCTAAACTTATGAATCTCTTCAAAGCTCTCCAGCTGGAGAACTATACTTATATTCCAATTATGCTTCCACTATCCCCAAAGGGTTTTTTTTGTCTCTCTTTTGAAAATGCCCCCAGGGCCAGAAAAGAGTTGCCTCATTACTTTATACTGACACTGGGTTCCCAATGATTGTTCTTGCTATTACTAAAACACATTTAACACTAAAAAGAAAGATTTTCCACCACTGAATGTATTGAAATGATAATTTTTCAGTTCTGAAAATAGTCCTGCCTCAGTACATCTAGAACTGTGATATACTGTACTCTGCAGGGACGGGAGAGAATTCCCCCAGAGAAGCAGCAGCTGCTATGGTCACCGAGCTATAAGCTCAGGTTATTCTTGGGAGATTATTTTGTATGTTAAGTTCCGGCAGGTCGAAATTCCTATGAATGTTTAGTCTGGCATATGTGTTAGGAAGTCAGTGTTATTATTTTAGTGATCCCTTATTATTAGGATGAAGACAATGAGCTCACTGTATGGTGAGGCAAGCAAAGTTCAAGGGACTAAATGATGAATTCTCATTTGTATTCCCATCACTGTCTTGAAGGCCAGTGCAATTTACCTTTAGTCTCTGTTTCTTTTCTCTCTATCACAGGAGGTCCAGTTTTTCATGGTTCATTTAGTTTTACATAATTGTCCTCCTCTAACCTTTTTCCCCCTCTAATCTGTTAACACCAACATAATTTTTTTGTATCAGTACAGGTGAATTTCAAACTACTTGAATGCTGAATATACCTCTATTTGTTAGTTAATTTTTAAATTAGGTTAGCTAGAGAATACGCTGGATTATAATTAAAATATAAAAATTAAATGAAGTTGATAAAACTATGGTCAATTCTATTGCCTTCTGGTAAAAATCTAAAGGCAATTAGCAGACTTGCTTAAAGGAAGTTTACTGCATTATCTTCTCTAAATAAGTAGCTCTTCAAAATTCCCAAAAGACAATGTATATCAAAGCAGTATTTTACATATTAACATGGCTCTTATATGTTTTGGTCTGAAAACTAAAACCGAGAACTTACTGATCTTAGCTTTGGGGGCGCATAGGTAAAAAAGTCCAAGAACACTTTATGCACCAATGAGTGCTTAATTACAGCTTCCCTGGAAATAGAAAAAAGGGAAAAGAGAATACATCAGATCTGCTGCTACACTAATACAGACATAGTAACCTCAGTTGTCCTAAAATAATCAAAGCAAGTAAAATGGTTTTAGCGAATTTAATTCGTCAAAAGACAGATTATATCTTTCAGCAATATTAAGATTAAAAAAATAACTTTTAGCCCTAGATGGTTTGGCTCAGTGGATAGAGCATTGGCCTGCAAACTGGAGGATCCTGGGTTCAATTCCTGGTCAGGGCACATGCCTGGTTTGCGGGCTTGATCCCCAGTATGGGATGTGCAGAAGGCAGCCCATCAATGGTTCTCTCTCATCATTGATGTTTCTATCTCGCTCTCCTTCTCCCTTCCTCTCTGAAATCAATAAAAATATATTTAAAAAAACCTTTTAGATTATAGAAATAGTTTAGTGCTTGCCATCTATGATTAAAACCAGGATACAGATCGCTAGTATTTAACCAGCAGATGAAATCATTCAAAATAAGAACATCTATATTTTTTACCCAACAATGGACACATGATTATAAATCTATTTTCTTTCTGTCAAGCACCCTTCACAATGCATCAGTTTCATAAAATAATTTTAGTAAAGTTAAAACCCAAGTAGATCAAAACATTACCAGCAACTGCAACACCTAATTGACCCCAACTTCCTAGTGTGACACTTGGTGAATTTAAGTATTACAGTGGAGGCTGATGATCAGGCACCAACAACTTCAAGTTCACATTTAGTGTTTAAATAGATGGCAGAAATATATTGCTTTTAGGGGAAAAGCACTGTTCTGAGTATTCTGGAAATATCAACCCATATTCATGAAACTCTCTAAAATATGTACTATTTATTATTATCCCAATTTTATAGATATGGAAATTGAGGCACAGAAAGGTTAAGTTGCCCAAGGTCACATAGTTAGTGACTGAGGGGGCACTAGGATTCACACCCAGGCCGTTTGTTCTGAGGCTACATCTTAATCCCTCCACCATGGTCTAAATGCCAGAAGGTCACATGCCCAATTTCTAAGTCTTACAATTCAACTGAAATAACATTATATTGGGAAATCTATCCATCATTCTATGCAAGGGATATACAAAACTTTCCTCCTTCAAATGCTATTTGTTAAGAAAAAAACAGTAACAGCTTTCTTACTTTTGGGCCATTGGAATTAGAATCTGTTTCATTTCATCCATGATAAGCTCTTGTTTTTCCGGCTGTACCTCTAATACTTTGTCCAGAGTTGGGTGATGTGCTGACTGCAACAGAAGAAAAATTAAACCCCTCTAAATTTAATGACGTAGATACACTCATAGAGTAATTCTTGATTATCTCATTCTCAGTGTGTACGCCCACCAACGTACTTAAAAGAGCCAGGCTAACCAACCAACTCAACTAGCCAAGAGCTCCTTGTCAAGCACCTAGCACATGCCTAATCACAAAATCAAATAGTCAGCTGAAAATCCTTGTCAACATGTGTTTTGTACTCACCTATAGTGACAGTTACAAAAGAAATAAAGCACTAAATTCAATCCAGGACTTGAACCTGACGGGTAGAGGCAACCCAGGAATTAATCCATATCCCTGGAGGTTAAGTGTGGGCATTTATGTCCCAAGTCTGAAATAGATATTTAAATGTTCTATACCCATTCCTGGCCTTTTTCAAATTCAATCCCTGTGACTATATCCAAGATTGGGCCTCTCTACTCCCATTCCTCTCTAGATACAACCTGGAGAAAAGTGATCCACACACATGAAGAAACCCAGGAAAAAGCAGCAACAGAGAGCCCAATGCACTTTTGCCAGAGCTGGTTAGGGCAGTGGTCAGCAAACCGTGGCTCGCGAGCCACATGCGGCTCTTTGGCCCCTTGAGTGTGGCTCTTCCACAAAATACCACGTGCGGGCGTGCACGTACAGTGCGATTGAAACTTTGTGGCCCATGTGCAGAAGTCGGTTTTCAACTCTCAAAAGAAATTTTAATCATTGTACTGTTGATATTTGGCTCTGTTGACTAATGAGTTTGCTGACCACTGGGTTAGGGGGTGATGACACAGCTTCACTTCTGTTAAGAGTCTTCTACCTCAGTCTATCTGACTGCAGAAACAGAAATACTGAAGCATTACACGCAGCATTTGGGAGGGAGTAACAACAGTTCAATTTAAAGGGGATTTAAAAATAGTGCTCCATGTGAAAGAGAAAGTATAATCACTTGCTCACTATACCTAAGACAAAATAATCCATGAAAAATAAAAAAAGGGATCCTTTAAGATGGTCTCTTGAAGGCCCAGCCAAAGTAAAAATACAGTTTGAAAACAGGGCATCAGAAGGTAAGTAACAGCTCATAGGAAAAGCAAAAATGCTAGAAAAATGCTTTGAAGTGCTACCTTGTAAAGCTGAAATGTGTTCCCATAGAGCTCCTCTGTCAACATGTTTCTCTGCTCTAAAATGGCTTTGTCGTTGTATGCATACTCCACAATGGCCGAGGCTTCTGCGTGTCGGAGCATCTTCCTCACATGGCCTTTAAAACTTCTGATTATCTCTGCAATCTGCGGTTTACCCCTAAACCCAATGAGATAATGGGGAAAGGTAAGTGATACAGGAGAAGGCTGGGTGACAACAAAACATAACTTGACACCAACATAACTCCTGAGACCGACTCATCATGGGGGAGGAGGGGTGTCTACCACAGAGAAAGGCTTACGGGAAAGAAAATCAAACTGCCTTGTATTTCTACCTCAAGCTTCTAAGTTACAAGGCAGCCGAAACCTGGCTCTGCTTACCAGCTGCAAGACCCTGTACAAGTTATTTAACCTCTCTGTGCCACAGCTTCTTCATTCATAAAATAGAAAGAATAATGTTAATGTGAGGATTAAATGAGCTAAGATGTGACCAGCTCGTAATAAGTGCTCAATAAATGTCAGTTCCCATTAAATCATTCAGCTTGAGAAAAGTAGGGAAAGAGAAAAGGAGAAGGTAAAAGTCAAAGATGCATAGAAATAGGAATAAAACATATTCTAAGGATGCTCTTTTAAAACAGTACTTATTCACAAGTATTTATATTACATCCTAAAATCAAGCAGCTGATAATCATAGTCAGAAATAGCTGCTGAAAATTTTGTCAACAGTACTTTTTTTGTTGTTGATTAACATATTTTGGCACCTTATTCCACTCAGAAAGAGAAATCAAGACAAATATCAATTCCACCTAATTCAAGAAATCCTCCCATCTTGAGATTCCTTATTATTATTTTTTTAATTCTCACTTGAGGATACTTTTCCATTGATTTTTAGAGAGAATGGGAGAGAGAGGGAAAGACAGAGAGAAATGTCGATGTGAGAGAAACACATCGATTGGTTGCCTCCTGCATGTGCCCCAGCCAAGGCCAGGGCTAGGGAGGAGCCTGCAACCGAGGTACCTGCCCATGACCGAATCAAACCCAGGACCTTTCGGTCCACAGGCTGACGGTCTATCCACTAAGCCAAACCGGCTAGGGCCCATCTTGACATTTCTTGACCACTGGCTCTGCCTCTGTCTCTGTGTGTACTTACCTGCGCCTCCCAACCCTCTCCTCTCTAAATACTGGTAACAAATTACAAGTTAATTATCCTACTTCTCTTCTTCTAGGGTTTCAAGATATACACTAAGAATGGTGAAGGCATTGCCATCAATTTACATCAATTTCAGTATTTGTTTTTAAGAACACTCCCTGGAAACATTACAAGCAACTGTTGAGGGTCATTCTTATGGTCACAGACTTTCAAGTAACATTTGCACACAATCGACACCCACATCTTTAAAAAACTAATATAAATATATTTTATAAATAAAACAACTCACCCATACATGAGAAATTTCTTAACAATATTTCTGGAATATTTAGCTTTACTTAATTCAACCAAATCATCTGGAAAACAAAATATATTACAATGACTCCTTAGAAATAAAGGAAAGAACTAAATAAATGCATAATCCTGGGAATATAAACAACTAGCCTTCTGTCTATCCCAGGCAAAGAACAAATAAAAATTTAAAAAGTCCTACAGAGGACACACTGCTTTCCCACAACAGAATTCTTGCAGGACAGTCTTGGGTATTTCAAGAGAAAACAAGTGACTCATTACAAATGATTAAAATTAATCTTCAAAATATGAGAAATACCTCGTAGTTCTTCAAAAGCCTGTTTTCTCTGTTCTTCATTGCCAAACTGAATGTAACACTGGATCACACGAGTTGAATCATGTGCAAACGCAATCTGTAGGAAAGACAGTTTGGGCCTTTAGACTAATTCTCTCTGTGATTTATGTTTCTATTATCCTATCCTAGCCTATATAATAAAAGGCTAATATGCAAATCGACTGAACAGCTGGTCGCTAAGATGCACACTGACCACCAGGGGGCAGACGTTCACAGCTGGTGAGCGCAGCGGTGGTGGCAGGAGCCTCTTCCACCTCCAGGGCAGCACTAAGGATGTCTGACTGCCGGCTTCAGACATTCCCTGAGGGTTCCCGGAATAGGAGAAGGTGCAGGCTGGGCCGAGGCCCCCCATCTCCCTGAGGGCATGAATTTCATGCACCGGGCCTCTAGTATTATTTATGTTTTATTGCTATCGCTTTCAGAATTCCCTGCTAGATAAAAGGAAGGGTCTTCATGGATAAAATTAAATCTAGGCTACTGGGGAGTAAAAATACCTGTTTTAATGGTACAAAATGGCATTCTTTGGTTTTGCTGCCTACAATACAGCACTGAGACATGAACAGACTTAACTATTTTGCAAGATTCCAATCATTATTATTTAAAACCAAAAATCAAACCAAACCTGTCTAATGACCATACATGCCATATTTCTCATTTCTCTGAAAGTTACTTTCCCTAAAAGGGGAATTTTCTTATTCAAAATTCTATTCTTTGATCTTTTTAAAACTAAGAAAGTTTGGCTTTGGCAACCAAAGATATAGATCTAAAAAAAGTCTTGCTACACAAGTAAATACACACATTGGCAATCATAAGTTACTCCCTCCATTTCTTACATTTTTATTATGATTCCCTGAACATATATCAAATTGTATTCCTAGAAATTTGTTATATTTCAAATCTGATTCCCAACACACTCCCCCATCACAACTACTGGATAGATTAGGTCCTCAATGAAGGGAGTACTTGCTGATTAATTTTCTATAGCAACAACTACTATCAGTTATGCAAAATTATTTTTTACTATGATATAGTACCTGTCTACTTTAATAGTGCTTATTATTAGTTGCTCAGTCTGTCTCTAAAATGTTTTAATTCCAACAAATCAGAAGGTGAAGGCACACACCCATCAAAGCCACAGATTTCAGAACAATTTCCTTAAGGGGTATTTATATAGACATTAATGATTAAAACTAAAACAATTTTTTTAAAAAAAGGCCGCTTTTGTACATATATTGATTACTTACTACATACCCAATATACATGGTTTAAATATATTTTTCTCATTTAGACCTCAAAGCAACCTTAAGAGTGGGCTGTTGCTATTCCCACTTTACAGATGAGAGAAATAAATTTATGAGACATTAAGGAACTTGCAATCCCTGTGACCCTGGAGATGAAAGTTAACTTGTCTGAGTCCCAGATGTATAAAATGTCTAATAACGTTAAGGTAAAGGAGACAACATATGCATTGGTTAGCACAACTCCTAGCACACAGTACATAATAAATATGTTGTAATTGTCCAAAAGTAGAGATAAGCTAAGCAGCAGAGTGAATTGAACACCAGATTTAAACACCCACGTCCATGGGCATGTACTAATAACCTAGGAGTAATTGGGAAAGGATCCTGAGAGTAAAATGTTTATAAATAGAGGATAACAGACTGCTAGAGCAGAGAAACAGTTCTTTCTAAAAAGATCTTGCCAAATGTATAAGAAAGCAGCAGCGGGGAACTTTCCTTCTAATTGCAATGAAGCCTGTTTGTTAGACCTCGGTACATATGCTGCTCCTCCAGAGTCCCCAAAGCTATTGAGTCTGCTATCTGACAGGTGAACAGTCATTAAGTATGTATCCAAATACACGAGTCAACAGTTTATTATAATACAGGACTAAACATCAACAATGAAAATTACGTTAGAACTCCCAAATCTATAACATTTGAAAGATCTTTGCATGTTTGTAAAAGCATGGAAGAAAGAAGTAATAATATTTGCATCACACACCTAAAATGCTAGCAATTTAGAACATACAAAAGAATAGGGAGTCCAGAAAAAGACATTTTACCACATACTACTGAATTCTTCAAGATAACTTTCAAGAACACTGATTTATCTTAAGTAAATTATTTTAAAATGACACAGCCAAATACTAGTGTTTTTTGTGTTTTTTTTTATGATTTCCCAGCAATAAATTCTCTAATTATTAAACTTTTTATTTATTCATTATTTGAAATTTTTGGCTAAATGCATTTAAAACAACAACAATTTCACTTGTTATAAATGGCCAGCTATCCTTTACAGAGTAAGTCAATTTCAAGAGTTAAAATTGCAACTGTAAGTATGCCCTACTTACAGTTTTAATTTTTCCTTGAATCAACTTCTGCAAATCACTCATCAACTTCACTCTTTTTTCTTTGTCACAGTCTTTTCTATAAAAGAGAATAAAAGAGGGCGGAAACATAGCTTAAGCGAAGACATTTTATACACGCGAAAGTAAAAACTGCTTCAGTATATCCTCACCCAGTTAAGTGTGATTTTCTCTTTGAAGGCAGCAAATCTTTTGACATTAACATTACTATTCCAGAGCAGCCAGAGAAGTAATTTTCTCAAAGGCAGAAATTCATCTCAGAAGGTATAATTTCATGCATCAATCTAAACCTTCACAGCCAGAACTTCAAAAGTAAAGAAAATAATAAAACAAGTGCAAGACACCAAAGACTTAAGTATCTCAAAACCTAGCTGATAAGAAATTGTCCTTCATTTTCTCAGAAATCTTTCAGGAAGGATGTCAAACCCAATTTAACTCGAATGCATTTTCATAAACATATCTGACACCATCCTAGTGATCCCCACATTTCTAAAACAAGATATCCAAATACTGATACCTCCACTGGAGTGTTATGAATGCTCCCTAAATAACCCAAGTACTATGTCATTTGTTTTAGGACATCTCATTATTTACAAGGCATACTCTTACTCCTCCATCATCTCAAAGAGACTAATGAAGATGCCACTAAGTAGCATTACCTTCTCACGATCTCCCAAATCTGCTTTGCCCGAACAACAATGTCATAGTTGGTTCTATCATTTAATTGTCTGCTTTGCTTCAGTTCTTTCTTCTTCTTTTTGAAATCATCCCATTTGGGTTTCTTGGCTGCTGATTCTAGTCATTATAGAGATTATTTCCAATTACATTTAACATTCTGAGTGCCACAAACAAGTATAAGTCAGGTACATAGGGCAATCACTGATCAGAATCTACATATACTAAATGGAGAAACTAGAAGGGGGAAAATATCATTCTCTATATGCTTATACTTTATTTCATTCTCTGAGCAGTTTATACATTTTAAATTTGGTTCAAACTAGCCATCCATTCATTCAGTAGCTATTTATTAATTCTTAAGAGGATGCCTACTAAAAAAAAAAAAAAAAAGGAAACCAAAAGGATGGTAAAAAGCAATACAGAACTTTTAAGCATCTTTTTCAATTGTAAAATAAAATTCTACTTTAGAACACCAAGTTCATCAGACTTTAGGTATAATCAGTTCTTTTTTTAAAATATATTTTTATTGATTTCAGAGAGGAAAGGAGAAGGATAGAGAGATAGAAACATCAATGATGAGACAGAATCATTGTTCGGCTGCCTCCTGCATGCCCCCTACTGGGGATCAAGCCCACAACCCAGGCATGTGCCCTTGGCCAGAATCGAACCTGGGACCCTTCAGTCCGCAGCTTGACACTCTATCCACTGAGCCAAACTGGCTAGGATGGTATAATCAGTTCTTAAGGAAAACAAAAATTAGTTCAAATTAATTAGTCCAAATAATTAGGTTAATTAATCCAAATTAAAACAGGAAAAACAATGTAATAAAAAATTCACCATTCTGAGTGCTGTTATGTATTAAGTCATTTAATTCTTAGAACAACTCTATTTTAAGGTGAATACTTTTTTTTTTTTTCAGATGAGTCCTGGGGTTAGACACAGAAACGAAAAAAAGACTATAAAATCTTACATACATGTAGAATCTAAAAATGTCAAAGACAAAAACAGAGAATAGAATAGTGGTTACCAGGGCAGGGAGGTGGGGAAAATGGAAAGATACTGGTCAATGGGTACAAATTGTAGTTAACAGGATGAGTAAGTCTAGAGATAATGTATAGCATGATGACTATCCTTAATGCTATACATTTGCTAAGAGGTAGGTACTATTATTGCCCTCCCTTTCACATTGGGGAAACAAAGGCATAAAGTAGTTAAGCTCCCAGTTCAAGGTCATACAACTAATAAGTGACAGAGTCAGGATTCATATCCAGAGACAACTCTGAAACTTTATGCTCTGCTTCCTTTTACTTGTGACACTGCACAATCAAAAGTTCTAAGTTTTCTACAAACAGAGTAATTCTATAAAAGTCAAGTGTCTTTCTATTAGTATATTTTGTCCTCAAAACCAATTGAATCAAAAAGCCTAAAGAGGCCAAAGAAAGAATAACTTAATGTGTATTGTTAACATGAGTATCCTCTTTGGAGAATTATTTTTTTCTAAATATCTCCCTTTCTCTGATTAGAAAATATACTCATTAATAAAAAACTTAGAAAATGCATTTACAAAATTCTTCTATAATCCCAAAACTTAGATATAACCATTGACATTTTATTTCCTTCTTGTCTTTTTGTCTGTGCATGTTTTATATTACTCTTCCTTAAGCATTTCTCCATGAAAATAAATATTCCTTGAAACCGTAATTTTTAATGGCTATACAACATATAACATATGTATTCCCCTTACTGGTTATTTATTCCTGGCCTGGTAATACAGGGTTATAGGTAACAGAGGGCACATTTACCTTTAATATTAGACTATCATGGACTATACAGCAGAGGACAATAACTGACTCAGAGCTCATTTAATTCCACAAACATTTGGGCACCCTTGATATATGCCATGCTAGGTTGCAGTAGACATACCAATTTGGGGGATGTCTAGTATCTAATACCCCTCAGTTGCTAGAATAAAAATATGAGAAAATAAGATCAAAGTTCCCTTTTGAAATGTCAGGAACATGGCTCCCAAAGCAGAAGGAACCAGACTACAGCATAACAGGATCATGTGAGGATGTGTGTGTTTAAAAATCAGGTGCCCAAATCTCAGTAGGGAAAGGAAGATTTAGGAGCTTTAGAGGAAGTAGGAAAGAGAAACTATGCGGTGTGGGCGTGTGATGGAGGGAAGAGGAAGAAAAAAGGACCAAGAGAAAACATTGAAGCTGGAGCGTGCAAGAACCCTGCTGACCTAAGAGAAACAATGAAAACTGTTCCTTCCTTCCCCTCACCCAACCTCCTCGTGTAAAGGCTGCTGTCCCTCTAGTCAACAGCCTCAGGCAGAGTAGAGAGCAGGGACCAGGGCTAGGGAACAAGTGAGAAGGCCGTATGGCAGTGCTCTCAGTTGGCAGCAAAGGAGCAGTGTTATCAGATGTCATTTTGGAGAAAAAGAGAATGGAAGACACCAGAGAAAGTCCCATGATGCTGCAGAGAAGGTATATGTATAACAGTACATGTAATGTGGAGACCCATGATGCTGCAGAGAAGGTATATGTATAACAGTACATGTAATGTGGAGACCCATGATGCTGCAGAGAAGGTATATGTATAACAGTACATGTAATGTGGAGACCCATGATGCTGCAGAGAAGGTATATGTATAACAGTACATGTAAGATAATACACAAGAGGGGCACACTGTACAAGAGACAGCAAGGCTCTGGTTTAGAAATGACCCCTGAAACAGCCTGACGAAGAGATGAGCAGTGTGTTTCAACAGACACATGGGAGCCCTGCCTGTACATCCCACCAGTGAGCAACTTGTCCTGAACCAAAGAAAGTCAAATTGCCAGGTGTACTCTACACCCTCCTTGGAACTGCCTGCTGGACCTGAACCATTTGATGGGTTGACCTAAGCTCTGAAAGGACAGTCTATATGTCTCTTGATCACCAAGACATTCTTTTTTTTTTTTTTTTTTTTTTAAGGTATTATATGTGTACATATCTTACCATTGCCCCCCCCCCCCACCAAGACATTCTTAGTCAAGGCAGATATATATATATTTTTTAAATATCTTTTTACTGATTTCAGAGAGGAAGGGAGGAGAGATAGAAACATCAATAATGGGAGAGAATCACTGATTGACTGCCTCCTGCACGGCCCCCACTGGGGATCCAGCCCACAACCCAGGCATTTGCCCTTTACCGGAATCGAACCCGGGACCCTTCAGTCTGCAGGCCGACGCTCTATCCACTGAGCCAAACCGGGTAGGGCCATCCCATCTACTTTTCACCCCCACCCCAAATGTTTCCTGTCAAGGAACAAGAATGGGAGGCCTCTAAACAGATTTATAGAGTCCCTGAGCACAGCGGTTCTGGCAACAGCTCAGGTAGGGCAAGGCTTCCACAAAAACCATGCCGAAGGAACCAGTGCTTACCATCACTTTTAATGTCCGGCTGGAATTTTCTCTTCTTGTTGAATTTATTTGCCTGCTGGAATTTGTTCTTTGGTATTTTATCCCCTTGTTGCTTATTCTTGAACTGTTTCACACCTTTTTTCCCTGGTTTTGTGGCACTTTTCTGAAAGTTCTTAGATGTGATTTTAGGTCCACCTTCCTTAACAACTTTTCTTGGGAATGTCTTTGAAGAACCAGAATCTAGTGATGGTACAAAATAATTATTAGTTCAATGATCCTGAGCCTAGATCTCTTGTATACACTGGGTTGTATTTGTTACAGAAAATTATACCCTCTTTAGTGAAAATGCTTTGTCCTACTCTGAAATATGGAGCAGAGTACGATTTAAAATACCAAACCAAAATTTAAAAACTTCCTCTGATTACAAAATTGTAATAATACAGGTTCATTACAGAAAAACTATAAAGTAGAGGTATGCATAATAAAAACTATACATAATTCTAGAGATAACCAGTTTGGTATATTTCTCTATTTTAAGCATAGAGTAGAAATGAGGAATTATTTATATACCTTTGTATTCTAATTTAATGATTCCATATCATTAGTCTTTACACATAACTTCTGAAAGTTCAATAACAACTTAGGAATCTAAAAATAGACTAAACACTTGAAATTTAGGAGGAATAACATATAGGCAAATTAAAGATATTAATTTTTCAAAAATTCTAATTTTCAAAAATAATTTTCAAACCCTATAAAAGTTATTTGACAAAAATCTTCTTTGGTCAACAAAGTTTGCAAATTAATTACCTAACGAATGAAATGAAAACTGCAACAGCTATGCCCTAAGACTGCTGAAAGAAAAAACAAGCAAAGACTGCTTAGGAAACATTTAATCATTTACACAGACTGACTTTTCTATTTTACAATACTGACACCTGATGGAATATTAAGACATCACAATTAGAAATCTTGAAGATAAAAGTATATAGTTTACCAGTATTATATACTAATCAACCACAATTTATCAAACATTAAAATACAATGTGGTGAATTAGTGTGGCTAACATGAGGCAACTGTATCACTAGCTGACACCCCTCCCTCCAAATAAATAACCACACGAGAAGCATATTTTGGTAAGGCTATCTTACCATTGTTCTTATAAAATCTGTTTTTTTCTTGTGACATCTTTGTACCTTTTCCTGTGAATTTTTGTTTTGCTTTGACTTCCATCATGGCAACTCTGGAAAATAAAAACAAAACCCAAAAGGATCACTGAATTGCTCTCATCTAAGTCATTAAGTAGTCACTGCAACATTTAGTCGGAGTTCTTACATACAGGGCAATTCATGTGAGTACCCACACATGTCCAGGAAGTAAACAAGACTTTATAATGGGAAATAAATACCAACATAAAAAATAAGAGCACACACACACAGACAAACTTGCACATGTGCACCCTGGCTAGTGTGTCATTTATTTGGAGGCAACACTTCAGCAATAGTACTGGCTAAAAACAGACCATTATTTACATTAAATATGATATACATGTCAGTATTTGTGTTTTTTATAACCTGGGAAGTTTTTGTGATGAGAAACTGAAAATATTATCATTTGTTTTCTTGGGTCTCTATCCTAAAAAGCCAGAAACAACAGGTTGCATTTACCATATATTCAAATTTAATGAACAAAAGTAAAAGATTATTTAAAAGTTTCCTATGTAACACAATGTAACTAAAACAAAGACTAACTTCAAATGTTTAATTTGTGCCGAAACCGGTTTGGCTCGGTGGATAGAGCATCAGCCTGGGGACTGAAGGGTCCCAGGTTCGATTCCGGTCAAGGGCATGTACCTTGGTTGCGGGCACGTCCTCAGTGGGAGGTGTGCAGGAGGCAGCTGATCGATGTTTCTAGCTCTCTATCCCTCTCCCTTCCTCTCTGTGAAATATCAATAAAATATATTTTTAAAAAAAATGTTTAATT
This sequence comes from Plecotus auritus, assembly GCF_963455305.1. Taxonomy (NCBI): domain Eukaryota; kingdom Metazoa; phylum Chordata; class Mammalia; order Chiroptera; family Vespertilionidae; genus Plecotus; species Plecotus auritus. The sequence goes on along the minus strand of NC_137776.1, from coordinate 137,106,833 downwards.
TGTTACTCTTTTTTAGTGACTACGATGTTGAAACATTTAATACTTTGAGAAATCTGCCTAAGAGATCACTTTTGGGGACAGAAACCCCACGGTACACAGGGCAGACAACAGATAACCCCTCACCCAAGGATCCTGAAAGCAGCAGAATATGTCAAAAGCAAGTTATTTGGCTATTTCTCCACCTTCCAAAATTATATATTCAATTCATTCCTAAATTTCTAAAGTGGATTCCCTAGGGTAGATGTTAGGATCCCTAGACAATACCGTATTTCTGTGACAGTTTGTCAGTCTCTAATTGTTTCTCATGACTGAGACACTTTTGAAAACAACTGGTCAGGCACTTTGTAGAATATCCTTCATTTGGGATTTGTCTGATTATTTTCTCACTATTAAGACTGGTTTTATGGATGTTTGGGTAAGAACACCACAGAGGTGAAGTGCCCCTGACATTACATCATATTATGAGGAACATGGTATCAATATGACTGGCAATATTAACCTTGATCACTCCGTTAAGGTGCCGTTTGCCAGGTTTCTCCACTGCAAAGTTACTATGCTTCCCTTTCTATACTCTATTTATTAGAATCAAGTCACTATGTTCACCTAAAATGAAGGGGAGGGGAATTAAACTCTACTTCTTAGAGAGTATTAAAGAATTTGTTAAAATATGTATGTTAAAATCAGCATAGCAACTAAGAAATATTTTGGGTGATATATTTTGAGATTATGCAATATTTTATATTTCTCCCACTAATTTTAGCATTATCCAATGACTCTTCCCTGCATCCATAACTGTGGTGTTTTAATGGTGACATTCTATTTCCTTCATTACTTCTACCTTTGTTATTTCAAATTCTTCTGTAGAGAACATTTGTTTCTTCTCCTCTGTTCGTTTAATCATTTATTTACATCAGTATGGCCTCATAGATATTTTATTACTTGGTTTATAACCTATTACTTTTTTGCTCAAATCGTTCCAACTTTGGTCAGTGGGAAATCTTTCAGTTTGCTGTGTCTTTTTGACAAGCCCCATCTTTTAAAAAAAAAAAAAAAAAATCATGTTCTTACTTCCTGATACATGTTCTAAGTTCACCTTATATTTTCCTTGTGATAGCTGTGAAATAAGTCCTTTCTCCAAGGAACCCTGGTTCCTTGTACTGAGAATGGTATTTCAAAACCAGGATATGAGTGCTGGGTGTGCTTGCTGTCGCTGGGGTGTCACTGCTTCTAGTTGTTTTCACCAAACAGGGCTAGTAACATGTGTATGTACACTAGCCTATATGAACACACAAACCTGTTTCCGTACCTGTTAAATAAGCTCATACTAATGTCTCCCAATTCTAATCACATGCCACAGGGTTCTCTACTCTTCCTCTCCTGCTTATCTGTAACTTGTTTCTCTTGACAGTGAGAAACTTGCCTCTCACTATCTACAATTTGTGTATTGTTTAACCCTAGCACACATGTAGGGGGTACAGAATTGCTAACCTGTATCCCTGTGAGATACAAATTTACCAACGATAGTACAGCATTTATGAAGTATATGTAAAGTGTTCAGGGAGCCACAGAGCTGAAAGCCAGGTTATACCTTGTGAAGGGAAATAGAGATTTCCCAGAGACAGGGGGACATGTGACTGATCTTTCTTTCACTCCTTTCAGCAGACTTAGCATTACGCTTTGAAAGTAGTAAACATTGAATACCCAACTTCTGAATGTAGGCATTCCTCAAATCTTGTCCTCTCTAGACTTCTCCCTGGGTAACCTCATCCAATCCCAGGGCTCTCTATGCTGGACTCGCAAATTATCGCTCCCTTAGGGACATCTCTTGAGATCCTGATTTGTGTATCTAACTGCCTACCTGATACTTCCATTTATGTTCCTTACACTTACTAAATCCAAAACAGAATTTCTTTAACTTTACCTCCACTGCAAACAACACCCAAACAATCCTCACCCTTCCCACCCTCTTCTCCATCTCAGCCAATGGCACATCAGCCACTCAAGGGAAAAAAAACAACCTAAGATTTATCTTCTCACTTAATTCCTACATTCAGGCCTTCAGTAAGTCTTGTTCAACCCCCTTTAAAAACACCTCTAACCCTCCAACTTTGATCTCCACTACCACCACCTTAATCCAAACCATTATCAATCATCTCCAATTATATAATCAACAATAATACAAATAATAGGCATTTTCTAAAGACAACCAGGGCCCATCATGTTTCTCCCTTGCTTGTAAGCCTTCACTCTTTTCTACAAATGGGAACAGAAATGGCAATGTATTCCCATGCAGAGAAAATCTAAACTCCCCTACCATGGCCTTCACAGCCCTACAGAACCTCGTCCCACCACCCTACCCCTCTATTTTTATCTTGTATCACTGCACTCCCAGCTCAATACATTGGTTCCTTTTCTATAGCTCCCAGCTCAGGGACTTAGCCCAAGTTTCTGCTTCTCCTTAAAGTACTTTCCCCTGGGCTTCGGGATTTCAGGGGTGCCCCGCGTCAGGCTTTAGGTCGGCTTAAAGGTCACTTCGTCAGACTCCTCCGTCCTCCATCTCCATTCCCAACAAGTTTCCCTTCCGCGCTCAGAACTTGGCAACTGTGCATTCAGGTTGAAAACTCGGCATCCAGCACTGACTGGGCGCAGAGCGGACGTGTGTCAAAGGTACGACAAAAAGGCTGAACGCAACTAACACGGGCCCGGGTTTTAGAGGGTGAAATGAGTCAGGCTAAGCCTGCATTCTCAGGACATCGCGGTGGAGAGGACCTCCGAACTCCCAGAATAGACACGATCACTGAAGGCTGCGCAGCGAGCGACAGGTGTGAACACCTCTATCCTCTCCGGCAGCCCCGCGGACCCCCACTCTAGCGCCCGGCGTGGGGCGAATCCCTCCCAGGAGCAGTCGCCCGGCCCGCCACACTCACCGCACACGTGTGGCCGCTACAGGGCAGCTCCCGGCTCCCGCCGCCGCTTCCGCTTCCTGGACTTGCCCCGCCCCCGGGTCCACTGATTTCTTCTTCCGCTGGGGAGCTTGGGTTAAAGGGCGGGGATTAGCCGGAGAAGTTTGGCATTTCTATTGGTCCACCCCTATTTACCTCATCAAGAAGAACCAAGGCAGTGACACAAGCAGATTTGGCCCTTGAAACGATCCGTCGGCGAGGGCGTGTTAGCGGGTCCCGGAAGTGACGTCATTAACCCTGTCGCTTCCGCGCTAGGAAGACGGCGTTTCTCGAGGGCCGGCAGGTTTTTAAAGCCGCCTTGGTAGGCATGGTTCATTCTGTAGCCTGAACTAATACTAAATAGCTAACGTTTTTAGAGCGCGTTAATTTGCATCTTCTCTGACAGTCTAGCGCAAGGGATAAAAGGCAAACCTCGGGAGCCGGTTTGAATTGTAATCCTGGTTTCGCTTGCTAGCCCTGGGGCTTTGGGCAAATTATTCAGTTTCTCTGAGTCTTAATGATCTGATCAATAAAACAGAGATAGCTAAATCAAGGCTCTTAGTACAGTGAATGCTCATGATAAGCTCTCAATAAATGTTTACCATCTTTAAGGTCTGCCCATTCTTCCAGACTGCATTTATCCCATTTTTCCACGTCAGACTAGTTCGGATAGTATCCCCACTTTCCAGGTGAGAAAACGGACACCACAAACTCAGGTCAACCAACACCATTTATTCTCTAACAGTTCTGTAGGCTAGAGGCCCCAGATCAAACGGTAGGCAAGGTTGTGCACCTTCCTGAGGCTCGGGAGAACCCTTTGCCCCCTCTAGCTTCTCTGGTAGTTCCAGGTGCTCCTTGGCTTGTGGCTGCATGACTCCAATTTCCGGGTGTTTTCACTTGGCCTTCTCTTCTGTGTCTTGTCTGTTATAAGGGCACTTGCCATTGGCTTTAGGGCCCATTGTAATAACCCAGGATGATCTCATCTGGAGGTCCTCAATTGCATCTGCAAAGATCCTTTTCCCAAGAAAGGTTACTTTGACAAGTATTGGGTTCCGACACTGACATATCTTTTCCAGGGCCACCTGGAAAGTTAAAGAATTGGAACTTGATACCAGGTGTGTCAAGTTCAGATTTTACTGTTTTCTGATCACAGTTTACTGCCCCTCCAGGCTTGAGGCTTGAGCTTGGTAATTCACTAGACTTCTTGAGGGTGGGGCCATGGTTGTTTTCCAGGCACCTATGCCACTACTCAACACATAGGTGTTTGGTAAGTACCTATTTTTTGCCTCAACCATTATATTTGCATTTCAGCTCATTTAAGTCTCATAACATTTCAATTAGGTCTCTCTCTCCCCCTAACCTCCCGCTTTTTTTATGGAAAAGGGGGAAACAAAGTAGTTTTGATCTGGTGAGCCTGACTCCAAACTCAGCATGACTGCCTCTGTACTGCTTTCTTTGATCCATTAATTCTCCAGTAAATGCTCAAGAACAGGAATTGCAGGTCTATCAGCAGTGCTTATTAGGCAAATAGCATGGCACATGCTAGCAAGAAAAATAAAAAAATAAAAATCTTCACAAATACACCCTACCACACAATACCTGGAAGGGATGCATTTGTAAAGGCCACAGATAGCAACACCTTGTATCCTCTCAGACACATCCATATAGCTGTCTTAAACATGTACATAAAAAAAAAAAGATTACATACCAAAGTCCTAGATTAATATTAGTAATGTTATTTATCAAGTCTTTTATGCTGTCAAAAATATATTCACTTGTGTTTTTGTTTGTAGTGAATTGAAAGTATCTCTTGGTTTTGCAGAATAGCAACAAAGCCTATCCTGCAATTTTGCAGTTAACCAAGTTAAGCCCATCAATTCTTCAAATATCTAATAATCTTAATGTCCAGTATTATGTGTATTCCTAGAAGCACAAAATGCTCTTCCTAAGTAACACAGAATGCAATTTAATCAGAGCAACTAGACTTGTACATATCCAAGAGGTTTACAGCAATGTAATGAAGGGGATTGGCATTGGGTCAAACGAACCTGGCTTTGAATCCAAGATCTGTATGTCTATGGACAAGATAGTTAATTTGTATGGGCCTCAATATCTGCATATGTAAAATGGGAATAACAACACTTATCTTTTGGGTTTCTCTTGACTCAAAATGATAATAACTGGAAAGTTATTAGCTAGTAGTAAATGTTGAGTGGTTCATAGTTTGAGAGAATGATAGAACCAAGTTGTGTCCATTAGAGATGCTTTTGCCTACAAGTAATGAGAGTTCAGCTAATAGTGACTTAAGCAATAATTTTCTTCACACAACACAATTCTGAAGGTAGTTGGTTTTTCTAGTTCAATGATTTTCAATCTTTTTCATCTCATGGCACACCTAAACTACTAGAATTCCACAGCACACCAATATATATCTATTTTTGCCGATCTGATAAAAAATAGGTGTAATTTTGATTCATTCACACCAACGGGTATTATGTGTTGGCTGTTGTCATTATTTTTAAACAATCTAAGGGAAAAGTGGTCAGTGCCCCTGACTAAATAGTCAAGTATTGCAAGTTTTAAATTTTTTTGTGGCACACCAGTGTGCCTCTCGCTGCACACCAATTGAAAATCTCTGCTCTAGTTTAATGATTCCATTATGTCATCAAAGACTGAAGTTCTTTCACAGATTCTATGCTCCACCATGCTCAGCTTGTTAACTTCATTTTCACAGTTGCTGCTTTCATTTATTTTTCCCCCATTTGTACCTTGTGACCACCTTCATTTATACACCCCACCCCACCTCCCCCATCTCCCTTCACTTCACCTCTCACAACCACCAATGTGAGTTGTCTCAGTGAGTTCTGGCTTTTTAGATTCCACATATAATAAGTGGGATTATACAGTATTTATCTTTGTCTGACTTATTTCACTATTTGCAAAATATACTTCTTAGTTTCAGAATTTATATCAGAGTTCAGGGCCAGAAGAATGGAAAAAGAGAATGAAATTTACTTTTTTCCCCACTGTAGGGTGTTACCCTTTTATTCCAGAAGGAAAAGACCTAGCAAGATTCCCCTTCTATTTCAGTGCCTAAAACTGGGTCACATGGGCACCCCCAGGATTGGAAGTCCATCAGACAGGTTAACCAGGCATTTAGAGTTCACGCTTTTTCTAGTACTCCAGTAAAATGAAAGGTCATTTGGCAAATATGCCTCCATCTAGTGGTAGAGATTTAATTTGTCATTTAAACTAATCTGGTTTAAAACTTAAAATTTAATAGCAGTAAGCTAAAATTTAAAATAATTGTAGTATCCTTGGTAGTGAATCTCAAAGTTGGCCACACATGAAGATCACCTGGGGAGTTTAAAAAGCAAAACCCAAACCCAGTATTTCTAATTTAATTAGTCTGAGTGGGAACTGGGCATTAAAAATTGGGCAAGTTCCCCAGACCATGTTAATGTGCAGCTAAAATTAAGAGCTACTTGTTTAAGGAATGGAGTTCAAGTTGTTGATTTGGTTTTCTAGTTAACTGAGGATTAAAGCCTGTAACCTTCTGACCCCTCTTTTGCAAGGCACCAGAATTCAGAATTAAATGTGTAATACACTTGTTTCTGTAAATAGAATGTTTTGTTCTTTGGGGTCTCCTGTAGTGACTTAATATCTATAGATACTAAAAATGGTTTAAATTTGAACTATACACTTTCAAATATATTCTGAAATATATTTGCTTTTTTTTCAATTCCACATGATTTTGTGCAATTTTTCTCTTTTTCATAAAAATAAAGGGTGTTAGGTGTCAGATCCCACACATCTCCCTCCCCCAAAATCAGTTCTTTAGAGTTCTAATTGATGGGTATTTAACTAATTGATGTTGTTTCTCTGTTTCCAAAATGCATAAGCAGGGATAAAAAGCATGTTATTGATATAAAGCATAAGTGAGATTTTGGCAAAGATTGGATTTTACTTTCAGGACCTATCACAATCATAAATCCATGGAAACAGAGCAGTTGCCAACACACTTTCCTTTAGTAAAAAAGAACTGCTTTGGAGGAGGGAGGGTTATGCTTTTCAATACCATACATTTGCTGAAAAGTGTGCTAATATAGTCTAAACATTAACTACATATTCAGAAAGTTCTGGTTGCTGTCTGCTAAACACAAAATTGACCTTGTCCTAATTTACTTTCTTTGGTGAAATGTTTAGGAGCAGCAGAAAAATCATATGAGCAAAATAAAAATTTACCTGATTGTAATACAAAGTGCCACCTTTAATGAAAGATCATGTCAGCATGTGATGGAAAAGTAAAAATAAAGATCAGTTAATATCACTCAAAGCCCACGAACTGTCATGTATATAAAGAGCACTTAAATTGTACTATGATTTTGTAAAAACGAAACTCCTCAAGCAACATGTACCAGCTCTGGTTTTAGCTAGAATGGGAACAATCATGTCAATTATGTTTTTGGGTTAAGCTTTTGTTTAAATTCTTATTTTAGGCTTCATCAGAGGTGTGTGTGCACGGTTCTACACCATTTTATACACAGGGCTTGAGCATCCATGGGTTTTGGTATCCAGGGGATGCCCTGGAACCGCCCCCTAATCATTGGCCAGTGGCTCGAACAGCTGGTCAGATTCCTGGAAGGAAAATGATAATGGGAGATAAGGAGGTCCAGGGTAAAGGCATGTGGATGGACATATGAAAGTGAACACAAATTGTAGACATTTTCATATGTTAATACTCAGTGAAAGGCATTCACTGTGAACACTAAACAACCAAGTAGACAAAATGACTCCGTCAGTTGACATTAGTCAGCTTTTCAGCATTAGTCCATTTCAGCATCTACAACTAGCATGACGGGTACCTGAATGGAATGTGTACCCCCTTTTTTAAGTCCTAGCTTTTACACAAGGGCCCAATAGCATGAACTTTCATGGCTTCCTCTGAAGTAGAAGCTGCCAGCAACAGAAGCCATTGCTGAGCCCCTGCTATGGCATTATTCCCAGAGACCAACTGCCTGCTGGTAAGTGGAGGACATTGGGCTCCTTATATTCAGGAGTAGTCAGCAGTTTCTCCTCAGAGGGACAGAGTCCTATTCCAAGTCTGGGCTTGCCTTTCCTGCCCACAGGGCCTCAGCCAGCACCACCACCTAGAAGTTCATGAAGTGCCTGGTGCATTGGCATGGATCCTATATAACAGCATCTGAACAGGGGACACATTTCACAGCAAAGGAGGTCATGCGATCATATAGCACCACTTCTTCCACATGAAGTGGGTACTCATGCACACTGCTTGCCTGCTGGGGAGATTTTCTCTCTTTAGTTTCAGCCTGAGTGAGGCCAAAATGATGCCGTCTGGTCTCAGCATGCATCCACAAACTGAGCCAACTCACCTGTACACTAGGCTTGGGCTTTTTCTTCCTCTTGCAGCTGGTTGAATGGCACCTTGCTTCACGGCCAAGCTGAGAGCTGAGAAAGGGGGACTGGTGCAGTCCTGTGGGTGGTATGGAGGTCTGTGCCGCTTCTCATGCAGTGAACGCATGCTCTTCAGTCCTACTTGGGCTCAGCCCCTGACACACCATTTCCATATTACAGTATATTGGTGCTGGGTCCACTGGCTTTGTGAAGTAACAGGTGGAACATAGCTTGGCATGTCATATAGGCAGTTACAGAGGATGGTCCTTGGTACCTTCTAGTCAAGCATTCTCTCTCAGGGCTCGGCGACATGCCAGGAGCTGTTTCTTGAGATGTGTATAGGGTGTCCCCCCCAAATGTATACACACACTTTGAATTATTATAAAGGCAGTGTTTATTAAAATACATTTCATTTTCAAAATTGAGCTATTAGCTGTTAAAGTGTGCATACATTTTTTTTTTTGAGGACACCCTGTATAATTCTTCAGTACAGATGGTATGACCTCGCTCCAGAACCCCAAGGCCCTGGTGTGATCCTCCTAGTCTGGCTTAACTGCACCTCTTCCCACCACTGGCAGCTCCAGCTCCACAGGGCCTGCCGATGTTCTGGTCTAAGTGAGCAGGCTGCTTTCACCACAGCCTGCACCTGCTGTACAGGCTCCTCCCTGATGCAGGCCCCACTTAAAGCTGGGAGCCTTCCATGTCCTTTGATGTATTGACCGAAGCAGAATTCCCACATGTGGATTATGCGGCCTCCTGAACCCGAAGAGGCCCGCCAGGCATTGTACTTCCTCCTTTGTATTAGAGACCGCAAGATGAGGCAATGTGTCTTTGCTTCAGAGGGGATGTCGTGACATGCCCCTGACTCTAAAAATGTGTACCCCCTTTTTTAAGTCCTAGCTTTTATGCTTCCTGAAAGCTTTACTGAAATGGTCTACCCCTAAATTTCTGTAGAGTGTGTCTCCCACCTTCTTCAACACGTTTCTTACCAAGGTCTCCAGCATAGTAGCCATTCTTTATTTTATTGATGTAATTGATCAGTGTTCCAGATGGTCCAGATCTCTCTGAATTATATTAAGAAAGAAGGTGGGTGAGCTAACGTCGCCCTGGTACAAAACTGTAGATGAATATCACTGTTCATTCCAAAGAATATGAACTGTTTCAAATCCTATTTTCTGTCTATTTGTTCATCCTATTTTACCATCTGCTCTGACAACTTAGGCATTTCACCTTTGCTCTCCAGGCTTGGGAAAGCCACATAGCAATGTATTCGTCCCATCTCCTAGGGCTCCCCCCACCACTGGTGTTAAATACACAGTTCTCAAATGTTGACCCCCAAGTCAATGTTTTCCTGTTTATTTACTTCTACCTTTCACCCCTTGGTCAGGCACCCTCATAATCCAGTACCTAGGTACTCTCCTGCTCTGGATGGCATATATACAGGCCAATTCTTGCAGCTCCTTTGGGGTATAGTCTCTTTTCTCATTCAGCAGGACCAGCATGCCCTCAGCTAGGTTATGCTGGGCTTTATCCTAGTTATTGGCCTGGCCAGGGCCAGAGTTCAAATTTTGCCTCATCATCTACTGTTTGTAGAGCTGCATTCTGGGTGTTATAGGAAGTGGTTCAACTACCCTAGGAGCATTTTACAGTCCAGATGGGAAGGCCAGGATAGAAATAAACAAGATATGGTAAATATCAGAATAAAGAAGTAGGGGCAAAGTGCCAAAGTCATGGTGTGTTCAGCGACAAGGTTCAGAGAGGGGATGCTGGTTGGTAGCTTTAGGTACACTGAAGTGTACGTATGTGGGGGCACTCATGTGAGGGGAACAGTGCCAGCAGATGGTTGGGGGTTAAGATGAGCACTGTGTTCCTTGCGAGTGGGGGAATAGTCTCAGGCGGTTGAAACCTCCATTTTAAGTTGGGGTTGCAGGCAATAGGATTACAGCATGTAGAAAAAGGCTGCTTGTACAGTCTCAGGCCATAGACCACACCATTTGTACTTTATCCACTGGAAGTTGCCAATGATTTCTAAGTGGAGGTGGTGATGTTTGCAAAGTTTTTTAAAAATCTCTTTGAACGTTTAAAGAAAGTTTAATAAGACTCTGCCTCAATGTTTTGTGGGGGTAAACATGAGAGGCAGTATCTTAGGATGAGTTTCCCCAGAAATCAACCCTAAAACAAAGATTTGCATGAAAGGAGTTGATTCTTTGGGGTAAGGCCAAGAAATACTAGTGTGGGACTGAGGGAGAGAGACAGGGAACAGAAGGCAGCCAACAGTGTGTTCATCGTCACGCTGTTTTTCGTTGTGGGTAACAGGAGAGGAATCTTGTTGGGGGACTCTGGGAGCCAGAGCAGAACATACACCTCAGAGGTATCCCACCCACAGGGTCCAGGAGCTGGGGTGTTTATACATGAACTCTCACCAGTCAAGGGTTGAGGGCTGCTCCTGGGGGTGGGGGGTTGTGGTTCCCCAGAACTTCCAGCCTACCATGTGGGCATCAAGAAAGCATTTGGTGGCAGCAGAGAAACCCACAAAGATGCATCTGCGGGTAAGAAGGGCTGGGCAGTGTGGAATGAAGAAGGAAGGGTGGTGGATATGGACAGGCTATTGGCAGGATCTGCTGCAGGCAGGAATAACTGGATTATTTCAGTCCCCTAGACAGAGTCACATGAGTCCAATGTGCTGACAGCAGGGAGTGAAAAGAAGGAACAGATTTTAAAGAGTTTTATAAAGAAAAAATTGCAAGGATTGGTCTTACAGACTCTTACCTTATAAGGCAACAAATGACTCTGGCCATTTAATTACTTTGGAGTTAACTTCAGAAAAGAGTTGGCCTGGCCCCACATGCATTCTTTTTAAATACATTAGGAAAAATAAGTATTCATAAGACTAATCTTTTAAAATACCCATGAATTACAGACATCAGGGAAGGACCTGGGAAAGGTAGGTAAAGCTTTTAAACACACTCCTAGGAGAGTAGTGCAACATACAACCACATTCAGACTTGCTTCTGTTATCCATCCTGTCTTTTTCATGGGAACAAAAGAAAAAAATAATAAAGAAATATTGCAAACCTTGAAACAATACTTAGGAATAGCCAAGATTTAAAAAAAAAAAAGTAAAAATAACCTAACAGTTTGTTCAAGTATTTAAGCAGGCGCTTTTGAGAAAACTCACCGAAGTCTGAAAATCAGAAAATAGAAGCATGGGAGAATAATTTACTGAGGCATTAATTTAGTCTCATTCTCACAGCTGTGCCTAAAAGAATAAGAGGCATTTCCCCTTTCCTCACACCCCTGCTCCTCCAGAGGAGGAGAGGGAAGAGAAGGAGGAGGAGGGGGAGGGGGAGGAGGAGGAGGAGGAGGAGGGGGATGATGATGGGGCTAGGAGGAAGAGGAGGGGAAAGGCAGCAGCTGGGCTCTTCGGAGAATGGAGCTGGAATCTCCATGAGGGAAAACATTGTAGGTGTTAGAAGGGCAAAATGAGGTGGTGATGCAAAGTAGAGTGGAGGTGGGGATGGGGAGGCTGGGACTCCTGAAATGTGGGGGGAACATGAGGTGAGCCAGAAGGAGGTCACGGGGCATAGGGAATGGACATTTTCTTAGCAACCATATGAATTAAAGGTCCCTGCACCCCTCAATTTTATGGGCAGCTAAAGTTCTGTAGAACTTTTTATGGTCCACGAGTGAGAAAGTGGTTTCCAGAAACCCAACTGAAAATATTCACTACCTCTGGTGGGTGGGAGCTTAGCCAAATTGATCTGATTTAAAAAGGAAAAAAAAAATGTTGATTCTTGCAGCAAATTCATACCGGCAGTAGAAGGAATAACTAAGATATAACCTTCACTTTTGTTTTTCTGTTTGCTTTTTAAAGTTATGTGCTGGGGAGCCCCGTTTTGAGATTCACATGGGAGGCAATGAATAATAGTTGCCAACTGCATGGTGAGAACTATCCTCTGCCCAGCTTTCCCCACACCTTGTCCATCTTGTGTAGACTCCTACACGCTTACATTTTCAGTGACATAACAAGAATTGGTTTTTTTTCTACCTCTTCCGCTACATTTGTTCGCTTCCTTCCATCGGAACTTGGTATGTGAACAAGAACGGGTGCTTATGACCGAAGTGATGGAGATGTTGGAAAGGCACATACTTGAAGAGAAATGAAGGAAGGAAGGAGAGTGCGCAAAGCCAGGAGAACAAGAAGGCAAAGGGAGAGAATGAAGCAGAAGAGGATGAGAAGAATGGGAAAGGGAAGCGGAGAAAAAAAGGTTAAAGGTAGCAAAGCAGAGGAGAAGAGAGGGTTGTTGCACTTCGGATCCTTTTGCCTTAACAAATACCGTATATGCTTGAATATATGTGCTCCCTCTGCCAGTGAGAGAATTCCTCAAAGTGTCTTTGGGCCAACTTGGCTACTTAAATTTTTACAGATATAGGTAAACTAGCCAAATGTCTCCTTGTCATATTTATTTAATGACATGTACATATTTAAAGCTACATTGAAAATAATATACAAATTTAGAAATATTGCTGGTTCTTACTCTCATTTCATTTAATAAATCCTTTATCTTCATTCCTGATTGAAGTGTCTTTGTCATCAGTAAGGCATTTTTGGAGTCACCCCATATTGTTTTCAGGAAGGACTTAGAACAGTAAAGTTTACAACTCAGGAATAATAACTATTACGTATTTTCCTTGGCCTCTTTTTCTTGTAACTGATTCTCTCCTGTACCCTATATAAGCATCCAAAATCTCATTGATTGAGCTGCTTTATGGCTCATCTTCTCCAAGCAATACTTTATGTTTCAACATAATTGAGAGAGCGTCCTATAAATGAAAGAGCTCAGTAAGTTTTATTATTTGAAGTAAAATTCAAGCATATATACTATGGCTCTTCTAGAAGAGGATTTTATGGCTGAAGGTGAGGGCTGATTCTTTTTAGCTTAAGCTATTCCAGAGATTCCTGAGACCTCTGCTGTCAGGTCAGCTTGGCACAGTCTGCAACCAAATCACATGTAGAAAACACCTCCCAGGAGATAGTTTAGTTTCCTGTAGGTTCCAAATCATTCCCACCCAGTCAACTTCTCTAGGAACTGTGCCCTGAGAGAATTCCAGCTTTATCTGTCCACAGCAGTGGTTCTCAACAGACTATTTTGCTTCCCAGGGGTCTTTTGGCAATGCTTGGGGACATTTTGGGGGATAATTAATATGGGGGAGGGTGGTATTAGTCACAGTTCTCCAGGGAAACAGAATCAATAAAATCTTTGTATATACAGAGAGAAAGATTTTAAAAACTGACTCACACAATTGTGAAGGCTGGCAAGTCCAATATTTGTAGTTCAGATTGAAAGGCCATTGGGATAAGACCTAGGGAAGAGCCAAGGATGAGGTGCAAGTCGGAAGGCTGTCTGCTAGCAAAATTCCCTCTTGCTCCGGGAGGTCAGTCTTTTGTTCTGCTTAGAGTTTAACTGATTAGATGAGGCCCACCCACATTGTAGGGGACAATCTGCTTTACTCAAAGTCCACCAATTTAAATGTCAATCACATTTAAAAGCATCCTTACAGAAACATCCAGAATATAGTTGACAACATAGCTGGGCACTGTAGCCCAGACAAGAGGACACAAAATTAATCATGGTGGTGAAAGGGTGTGTGTGTGTGTGTGTGTGTGTGTGTGTGTCTGTGACTGGCATCTGCGGTAGAGGCTGCTGCTACAGTCCTACAATGCACAGAACAGGCCTCTAATAGAATTATCCAGCCCCCAAAGTCAATAGTGCCAAGGTTGGGAAACGCCAGTCCACAGGCTCCAGTCACAGACTTGGTAATCCTATCTAATAAAAGAGTAATATGCAAATTGACCATCACTCCAAGACACAAGATGGCTGCCCCCATGTGGACATAAGATGGCCACCACAAGATGGCCTGCAGGGGAGGGCAGTTGTGGGCAGTTAGGGGTGACCAGGCCATCAGAGGAGGGCAGTTGGGGGAGACCAGGCCAGGAAGGGAGGGCTATTAAGGTGGGGGGGAACCCAGGCCTGCAGGGGAGGGCAGTTCGGGGGACCAGGTCAGCAGGGGAGGGCTGTTGGGGGGGGGCAGGCCTGCAGGGGAGGACAGTTGGGGGGGACCCAGGCCTGCAGGGGAGGGCAGTTGGGGGTGACCAGGCCTGCAGGGGAGGGCAGTTGGGGGTGACCAGGCCTGCAGGGGAGGGCAGTTGGGGGTAATCAGGCCAACAGGAAGGGCAGTTAGGGGTGACTGGGCCGGCAGAGGAGGGCAGTAGGGGGAGACCAGGTCAGCAGGGAAGGGCAGTTGGGGGGCACAAGTACTGCAGAGGAGGGCAGTTGGGGGGGCATGCCTGCAGGGGAGAGCAATTGGGGAGGACCAGGCCTACAGGGGAGGGCAGTTGTGGGGGACCAGGCCTGCAGTGGAGGGCAGTTGGGGGGGGGGGACCAGGCCTGCAGTGGAGGACAGTTGGGGGGGACGCAGGACTGCAGGGTAGAGAAGTTAGGGGTGACCTGGCCAGCAGGGGAGGGCAGTTGGAGGCAACCAGGCCTGCAGGGGAGGACAGTTAGGGGTGACCAGACTGGCAGGGGGGGCAGTTAGGGGTGACCAGGCCAACAGGGGAGGGCAGTTGGGGGCAATCGGGCCGGCCAGGGAGCAGTTAGGCGTTGATCAGGCTGGCAGGGGAGTGGTTAGGGGATGATCAGGCTGGCAGGCAGACGCGGTTAGGGGCAATCAGGCCGAGGCAGGCGAGCAGTTGGGAGCCAGCAGTCCTGGATTGTGAGAGGGATGTCCAACTGCCTGTTTAGGCTCGATCCCAGTGGGATCGCAGTGGGATTGGGCCTAAACGGACGGTCAGACATCCCTCAAGGGGTCCTGGATTGGAGAGGGTGCAGGCTGGGCTGAGGGACACCCCGCCCCGTGCACGAATTTCATGCACCGGGCCTCTAGTGTGACTATAACACCCTTGACTGGAGGTGATGGGACTTTTCCAGTGCAGGGAGCCATTAGATTCATCTGGAAAGAAGTTGATGGGTGAAACATCTTAAGGAAGATCATTCTTCCCTTCCCTTTGACTGCTGGGAGAGAGAATTAGTCCACTGAGACCTATTTATGACAAGCCTGCAGGTTTGGGATTTCTGAGCAGAGATACATTTAATTTCTTCATGCCAATGGCCCAATCAATCTTTCAGCTGCACAAATGTTCTGAGGAAAAGGAAAGAAAAGGAGGTTCCTGGATGCTTCCCTGAACTGGGTGAAACATGAGCTCCGATGTTCCTGGAGTCAAGTCAGCATGTGAGTGTAACTCTCTCTGGGCACTGAGGCAGGACAAGAGCAACCAAACTGACAATGAATTTGCAAGAAAAACAGGGCAAATGAATCATGGGTACAATGGCTCCATTGATTTGTTCGTTCATTTGTTTGTTAATTCATTCACTTACTCAAACGATCACTTACTCACTGAACAAGTAATTTGTGGAGGGCATAGAATATGCTAGCCTCTGAGTGAATAAGGCAGCCTGATCTCTGTTCTCAAGTTTGTCTAATGGGGAAAACAGACAATAAAATGAATTAGAAATATATTATTAAGGAGAAGTAGGGGTTGCTTTGCATGAATACACAACCTCATTTAGGGATGACTTCTGCTATCCTCTGGTGGGAAAAAACCCGGGTTTGGAGCCAGAACTGGATTTGAATTTAGCTCTTAGACTTCCTGGCTGCCAAGTAAATTATCCTCCTGGATATCTCCTATAAAATGGGGACAAAAATATCAACCATTCCAACTATCACATGGATGTACTGTGAGCAGCACATGCAAAAATGCATGAAAGTGCTTTGTCATTAAGTACATTAGAATCACCTGGTAGCTTTAAAAAAATATGGATGCCTGACTTTCCAGCTCAGACTTTGTGGGCCAGAAGCCCTCAGTGGAAAGGTCTAAGCATTGGTATTTTTTAAAAGCTTCCGAGGCGAAACTAAAGCATAGCCATCCTATACAAGCATTGTCAATCTGGATGCAATTACTTCCCTTCAAAGTAATCATAGTCAAAGCATTTCATTCAGTGATCTTGTGTCCCAAGGTTGGTTCAAATTTGACATGAACAGTAGATTTGGGGTCACTCTGCTTTTTAGGGTCTTGCTTTAATGCTATAAGCAGCAGAGAAACCTGCTTTAGTTTAGAACCTGAGAGGGCCAACTAGTGACCTCAGGGGCCAGGGGAGTCTGCGGTGGGGGTGGGGCCAGATCTCCTGCAGGTAGAGAAAGAAGGTCCATGTACTAGGTAGAATGTGATCTCCTGATGGCAGGAAATACCAGTGTTTCACACATCATACCCTGGACTTTTGCTCTGTGACTGGCACGTTTTTAGACATTAAGGATACTATAACAGAAGAGATGACAATCACTATTTTCATGGAGATAATCTTCTAGCAGGAGGAGGGAGACAAACAGTATATACAATACATAAGATGTTAGAGGATGATAAGTACTGTGGAAAAAAATAAAATAAGGTGGGGGGTACAGGCCCCTGGTTCTGTGAACGTGAGAGAGTGAGCCATGTTGGTACCTGAAGGAACAGTGTTTTAGGCAGATTAACAGCAAGTACAAATATTCTGAGGCAGAGTCATGCCTAGTTTGTTTGAGGAGCGAAGATGCCAGAATTGTCAGTGAGGATAAAGGTAGTAGGAGATGAGACCAGAAAGTTACCTACAGGCCCTATTACAGGGCCTTATAGGGTATTGTGGAGACTTTTATTTTTACTCTGAGTGAGGAAGATTTTGAGCAGAGGAGTGCTATGATGTGACTTGTGTCATTACAGGATCACCCTTTCTGCATGTGGTGAATGAACTCACAGGGACAAAGGTGGAGACAGGAGACCGGTTAGGAGGCTGTCGCTATAATCTTAGAGGAAGGGCCGGGGAGGGAGCAGCGGAAGTCATGAGAGGTGGTCAGGGAGGTGAGGAGAAGGCACAGAACCCTGTGAGCTGCCAATATCACAACTGATGCTTCCTGGACAAGTTGACCAAAACTTGGAAGCAAATCCAGGATCAGTGTGTCAGAAACCCAGAGAGTCCACTGAGATCACTGCCACCTGAAGCCTCCAGACAGATGGAAATGGCTGCTATTCTACCCACAGCCTTCCCATCTCCTTGAGCACCATGCATTTGAAACGCTCCAAGCACTATCACAAATGAAATTTGGTTTTGAGGGAGGGAGACCTTCACCATGATTGAAGCCTTGCAAGAACTGAAATTCCAATTCTGCCAATCACTGCCCTGCTGAACATTTCTATGAAGGAGACATAACGCGTGATTGTGCAGATTCTTGCTTATTATCATGCGTCGACTCTGTGAGATGGGGAATTGGCAAGACTGGACCCATGCAGTGGAACAAAGCGGGGCCGAGCTAGACACTGACCAGTCTAAACGCCAATGTGTTTTGCTGTGAATGTGCTTAACTGCGAGACAAATAGGAGTGTGCAGCAGAGGAGGAGCATGTGCCACCAGATGGCACTATTTCCCCTGAAATGCCTGACAGTATCCAAACCCACAGGATGAAACACTCCCAAACCAGCTAGAGAGGAGAATCGTTATTATTATTAATCGCCCAAGTTGAGTGCCTGGAGCCCCCCAAGCAAGGGCTGAATGTGGTCCTGTCTGTTCTGAGGCAGTTCCACAGGCTCCCCTGGCACCAATGATTTGAAGGATCCTGGTCTCCCCATCAAGCTCTCCGCAGAGTTTAACACAGGGGTTCTTAGCCACTTTGGCAGTCTGCATTGGCTTCTGAACTTCTCAGCATTATATATTTAGACTAGAGGCCCGTTGCAGGAAGATTCCTGCAAGAACAGGGCTTCGGGCGGGCTTCCCTTCTGCCACCGCCACCCCTCCCGCCCCCTGCGCTTTCCCTCCCACGGCCACCACCTCGCTTTCCCTCCCTCTTCCTTCTATGCTGTCTTTAGTCTTCACTCCCCATCTGCATATGCAAATTAACTTCCATCTTTGTTGGGTTAATTTGCATAGTCGCTCTGATTGGCTGGTGGGCGTAGCAGAGTGGTGGTTAATTTGCATGTTTCTCTTTTATTAGTGTAGATGCATAGAACCTAATGCATTGGATAACAAAATGAGCCAATTATATTGAAATGTAGTCATTAGAGTATTTAAGAAAACGTGAGACATAGTAATATATGTGCTTCTTTTTAATGCAGTAAATGAAAAGCAGAAGTAGACCTCCTACTCATTATAAATTTGAAATAATAATGAGCAAAATGACATTTCAAGATATATCTGCAACAACTGTAATATGGCCTGTAATCATATTTGATGAGATTGCTTAATTTTAGTTAGAAGTTGGTCAAAATAAAGATGTATTGTATGTTCTCAATATTTTATAGATATCTTTTCTTCCCTCCATTTTCCTTTCTCCTCCCCTCACCTTTTTTTTTTTTTTTTTTTTTTAACATTTAAGTTCTTTGACTTCTTGGATTCTGTTCAAAGATGATCTCTTAGCCATGGCTGGCATGGCTAAGTGGTTAGAGCGTCAGCCTGTGCACCAAAGGGTCTTGGGTTCAATTCCCGGTTAAGGGCATGTACCTCGGTTGCAAGTTCAATTCCCAGCCCCGATTGGGGCATGTGCAGGAGGCGACCAATCAGTGTGTCTCTCTCATATCAATGTTTCTCTCTCTCCTCTCTCCTCTCTCTCTTTCTCTCTCTCTCCCCACCCACCCCTCTCTAAAAAAAATCAATGGAAAAAGTATCCTTGGGTGACAATTAACAACAAAAAAAGGCAATCTTTTATAGATTGAAAGACCCCAGATTAATAATCCTTGGTTCATGCCTCTTTAATCAGTCTATTGTGCATTTTGCCAACTGAAGGAAGAAAATCCTCAGCCAAACTAGCCAAGCTCATATTAAAGAAGATCTTGTATTCCCTTTTGCTTCCCACCTTTCCCTGCTATTATCCTACCCCTGGTCCACAGTTCTTCCTCCCCTAGTCCTCCTTTCTGTCTTCCTTGAAGCACTAAGGTTTCTGCTCCTCCTCCTCTTCCTGGAGTCTCTCCTCTCTTCTTTGGGAGCTGAAGTCAAAGCAAGTCCCTGGCACCTCTTTGCTCCTCCTCTTTCTTTATCTGAAGTCATAAGATTAGTCTCACCCAGTCCCAAACACCACTCAGTCATTTGTCCTTTGTTCTTCCTTCCCTTTCTTCTGCCCCAGAGGTGGAGGAGGAAGAGGGAGAACGTAGTAATGGATGAAAGCCAGCAAAGTCCAATATTAGAGTAACAGAAAATAGGGCAAAAAAAAAAAAAGAAAAAATAAAGAAAAGAAAAGAAAAGAAAAGAAAAAAAGAAAAAAACAAAAACAAAAAAAGAAAATAGGGCAGCTTTTGAACCTTGACATCATTTTACATAAAATGCCTCCTTCCCCTCCTCCCCTCCTATCATTCTCTATCCCCTACCCTGCTTTATTTTCTATCCTTATCTGAAATTATTTATTTATGTATCGACTCTGTGACTGTCTGTTTCCCAGCTGAAATGCTACTATACATGAGGGCATGATGACTTGTCTCTTTCACCTCAACTCCCTAGTGCCTGGAACAGGCTGGATGTCTGGAAGATACTCAAACAATATTTGTTAAAGGAATGGACCAGATTGGAATGGAAATGCAAATAATTCTTCAATGACAAACATTTTTGTCTTTTTTCTTAACCGCAGTATTTGATTGACTCTACAAATATAAAAACACCACGAGTGAGCTTCATGGAGTAGCAAGTGAAGGAGAGAAGGAGACTTCTTAAGAGATGGAAGAGTAAATAGAGACTATGGTTCGGTTTGGTGGTTATAAATAATGTAATATGCATAAATATATTAATTTTATGTAATGCAAATACACTTTAGACTTTTCATATAGACTAGGGAATATTTAATGAAAACAAATATTTTATTCTCTTTTTGAATTATATAAAAAGAAACTCCACTGTATTTTATACTGTCTCTCTGCAAAATGTTTGTTATGGGTCATGAGGGACTATTAAACATTAAATAAGATAAATATATTCAATAATGTATAATATATATAATAAGGATGTATTTATCAATATGTTGCTAAATACTAGAGGCTAGGATAAATTATACACATACACTATATTTTAATAGTACAAATTAAAGTTGGTAGTTTTATTATTAATAATTTAATTTCTTTGTAAATTGTTTTACTTTCTCATTATGCACAAGATGGGTAACGATATTTAATCATTTTATCTTTGTGCACCTTAGCCCAGACAAATTAAGGTATAGTTTACTGATACATTGAACTACCGCTGGCGGGACTTTTGTAACCTCATGGATAACATGGGTGACAGAAAACTGTAAAACAGGAAATTCACATCATTTAAATTTCCTAAGAAAGGAGAAAATGATTTCTGCAAACCGCATATTGGGGAGCTGTGTGTCTCCGTTCCAGAGAACTGGAGAAGCTGTGAGACCCTGATGCCAGTAGGTGGAGCCAGAGAGCAGTCACCAAGGACAAATGGTGCACAGTAACTTCATTTTCTTCACTGGACTGGCATGCCAAGACTCCTCCGAAATACCTTTGGGGACCTTGCTGGTGGTATATTTTTTGACATGTAGAGATATATGGACTAACCACAAATTAGGTGAATTTGGAGCATTTAAAAATAATTGGCCACTTTCATATGTTATCAAATTGTAAACTATGCTACCCTCTCTCTCTATGACCAACCAATTTCTAGAGCCACACTGGAATATGAACTTGTTGTCATCAAACGGGTTAATAGGAATCAGAGCGTTGATCTGGGCAATTTTAGGCTGCAATGAGTGAAGAAGTATAATGTTTAGAATAAGAGGTGATGGTTCTACTCTCCACTAGGTGACACAGACCACTGGGAAAGATGCACTCAGTTTGGAATAGCACATTTTTAAAAGTAGATATAGACAAATTGGAGAATGACTATAAGAGAGTGATAAGAATGCTGAGGACTTTATCTATATAAATGCATTAAATATCTACTTATCTTAGTGATCTTTAAGGTTCCTTCCAATCCTGGGATGCTATATGATTCTACAAAGTAATTGCTCAGCATCCTTAGACAAGGAGCTTCTGTTAGACTTGATTTATTTCCCCAGTGAGTCTAGAATGGTGTTAGTGCATGTCAGCTCCTTTCCCCCTCCCCTGCCTGGCCTGTCCCTTGTACACTCATCATTTCCTGGCTTTTCTTCAGTCTTTGACCTTGTAAGGATCCACCTCTAAACACTATATTTTGGGTTTCACATGTCTTTAGACTTAATGAAAACAATTTGATAGAAAACATGTCTTTTAAAATTTGTCCTCGTTTGGTTAACATTAAAGATGGGAGAGAGAGAGAGAGAGAGAGAGAGAGAGAGAGAGAGAGATTGTTATCTGTAGCTTTTCTTTTGTGGCTGAATATCACCTGAATATAGCACAATTTACCTATTTCACTTTGATAGACACCTTTTCCATTTTTTTTCTATTTTGAATAGTCCTGTTCTGAACATTCTTATTCATGTCCCCTCATGCAAAGAAAAATTGATTTAAGTTGAATATTTTCTATGAAATACAACTCTTGTGAAAATCAAACATTCTTTCCATGCACAATCAATGACTCAATCATTATTGCTCAGGAGGGACTCATGATGATAATACTTACAACATATTTATAAACCAGGAAACAAACACCCAAAAGTATCATGTACATTGTATGAAGAGGTCATTTATCAACTTGCCAATTTTCTGCCCTGATTCAAATATCTGCCTGAATTGAGTCTCTTCAGTTTTGTCTTTTAAACTTCATGTGGAAAAAAAAATCACACATATACAAAGACATATGAAACATAAGATATGCAGCTTAATGAATTAGTGTAAAGTGGCCATCTGGGTGACTACCGTTTGTGTCAAGAAATATATCATGTCCAGCGCCCTAAAATTCCTGATCACATGCCCTTTCCCACCCCTTTCTTCTTAATCGCTTCCTTGTTTTTCTTCATGTCAACCACATAAGTGTGCATCCTTCAACATCTTATCCTAGTTGTTGCCATTTTGGACCTTTATAAAAATGAAATCAGGGAATTATAATAAACTAAAAATTCATATGTTGAAACCCTACTTGGCAATGTTATGGTATAAGGAGGTGGGCCTTCAGAAGGTGATTAGATGAGGTCATAAGTGTGGAGCCCTCATGAATGGGATTAGTGCCTTAGAAGAGGCAAGAGAGAGCGTCCTTCCTCTCTGCTGTGTTCACCACCATGTGAGGATATGGGAAGTACTAGTAACCCAGAAGGGGGCTCTGTCTCAACAGGATCTGATTGCTGGCACCCTTGGACTTCCAGCCTCCAGAACTGGAAGGAATAAACGACTGTTGTTGATAAGCCACTTAGTCTACAATATTTTGTTAGAGCAGCCCAAGTAGACAAAGACAGAACTCACTTTGTGTCTACCTTCCTTTGCCCAACATAAAAAAAAAAAAAAAGAGATTTGGCTCAGAGCATTGGGCCTAGGACTGGAAGGTCCTAGGTTTGATTCCAGTCTAGGGCATGCACCTTGGTTGCGAGCTCGATCCCCAGTAGGGGGCATGCAGGAGGCAGCTGATTGATATTTCTCTCTCATCGATGTTTCTAACTCTCTATCCTACTCCCTGTAAAAAAAAAAAAAATCAATAAAAATATTTCTTAAAAAAGATTTATGCATATTGTTTTGTAGCTGTTCTTCATTGTTTTTTGTTGTTGTTGTTGTTGCTGTATGAAATACCATTGCATGGAAATTTCAGTTTATTTATAGGCTTTACCTTCATGGTCACTTTTTCTCCTCTTTTGCTACTATGAATAATGTTGCTCTGGATACTTGTTACACGTCTTCTGATGTGCCTATGTAGACATTTCTTGGGGTATATATCTAGGAATAAGTTTGCTGATCAAGAGGAACATGTATTTAAAGCTTTACTAGTAGTGCCAAATTATTTTCTGATGTAAATATGCAAATTTTATCCCCACCAACAGGGCATGGGAGATGGCACTGCTCCACATTCTTACCAACAGTTGACATTGGTAGACTTTTTAAATTTAGTTCATCTAGAGGATGTGCAGTGACAGCTCACTGTGGCTTTGATTTTTATTCCCCTCTGTTTTAATGAAGGGGAGCACGTTTTTACTTGGATTCCTGCATTTGTTCAATGCCTATGTCTCATCATGTTTTCTACTGACTTGTTGTTTTCTTATTTTATGTAGGAAATTCTCCATATATTCTGGATAAATTCCCTGTGTTAGTTACATGTGTTGCAAATATCTTTTTTCACGCTATGGTTTGCATTTTCATTCTTTGATGGTATCCTTTAATAAAAAGTTTTAATTTTAATGTAGTCCAATTTATTAATATGTTCTGTCAATAGTGCTCTCTGTGTTCTGTTTATTATTTTTATACTCTCAAATTATGAAGCTATTCTACATTGCCTTCTAAAAGGTTTAGTGTTTTGTCTTTCACGTTTATTTATTTATTTATTTATTTATTATTTTTTTTTAAAACATATTTTATTGATATTTCACAGAGAGGAAGGGAGAGGGATAGAAACATCGATGAGAGAGAAACATCAGCTGCCTCCTGCACACCTCCCACTGGGGACGTGCCCGCAACCAAGGTACATGCCCTTGACCGGAATCGAACCCGGGACCTTTCAGTCCGCAGGCCGAGGCTCTATCCACTGAGCCAAACAGGTTTCGGCTGTCTTTCACGTTTAGATCTTCAGTCCTCTAGAGCTGATTTTTATGCATGGCTTGAAGTAGGAATCAAGACCCTTTCTTCCTCCCTTCCTCTCTCCTTCTTCTCTCCCTCTCTCCTTTCGCCCCTCCTTCCTTCCTTCCTTTTCTCCTTCTTCACTTAAAGATATTCAATTGTTAGCACTATTTATTAAAAAGATATCCTTCCCTTTTGACTTTGCAGTGGTTCTTCTGTTGTAAATTAAGTGATCATTTATGTATGAATCTGTATCTGGGTTTTCTATTTTGTGCCCTTATCTGCTTGTCATCCTTGTACCAATACCTCACTGTCTTAATGTCTAAGCACCATAATATATAGAGCAAGTTGTCCCGTCTTCTTCTTTTTCTTCTTCTTCTAGAATATACTGGCTAATCTTTGCCCTTTGCTTTGCACTGAATCTATTTAGTTTCATTTCTTTCCTTCCTCCTTCCTTCCACTGTTTGCTCCTAGGAAATCTTTTCATCCAAATAGATTTTATAACAACATACGGCTTATGTAATTCTTACTATCTCTTAGGCTCAGATTTGAATTATAAAAGAATTACCTCATCTTCTATTTTTTCAGTAAAACATAATTTTTCTACATAATTTAATAGAGTGGGAAAGAGACTAAAGCTGAATATTCCTAAATGTTTTAACATCTCATTTACAAATGACCCCAATGAATCATTCACACTAACTTTACATTTCATGTAATTTTAAACAAGAGGATATAAAGCAGCAGAATGCTGGGTGCCACCCTGCCTTCACCCTTACCACACCGTGCCAGCCTCTGTTGGTCTCACCACCTCCTTCTCTCTCCCAACCCTTCCTCCCTCCTTGGAATGTTTGGCTTCATGTATCTGTAAAATATATTTTACAGATGTGCTTTCCATTTTAGCATTAAAGCCCTTTCACATCTGCTCACTCTTGTGAATTACTTGAACAAGAGCTCTCCATGCATCATCAACCACCTGCTCCAAAGCTGCCACAGAACAAGTAGGTTTGAAAAATTTAACGAAAAAAATAAACTACTCAATGATTAATGAAAGTTGCATAGTGTTTCAGGAAGTGGATGTCAGTCTCACCCAAATGCTTGCAACCAAGAAGAAATTTATGGCAAGTGTGCTAGTGAATAGAGCTAAGCTCACAGCCTTTATCTTTAAATCACATTTGGCTGCTGGTAATCAGAGACCTGATCTGAGTGGCTTAAACTAATGAGGGATATATATATATATATATATATATATATATATATATATATATATATATCCAGAGCTGGTATAGCAACTCACCACCTCCAGAAATGCAGGCATCTTCTTTCTTTATGCCTTACCACGCTGGGTCACGGAATGTGTATCCTCAAGGTTGGTAATTCAACATCCAACATGGCTTCCAGAAGGCAACCACTCTCCTTGTAGTTTAGCAAAGCCTGAATGATGTCACTGTAAGTCCCAGAATGAGAGGAGGGAGAGGAGGTGAAGGACATTTCTCCTAACACAGCAGGGCTGCAAGTCAAAGGATGTCACAGATTGTTGCCCATATCTCTTATAGATCTCGGGATTACTAATAGGTCAAAGGGATCTAGATTCTTGGTTTAAAATTGTTCTCCAGAGATTTGTGAGCCAGCTATCTATGAGTGTGCCTACCTCCCTGCCCATCCTTGGCCATACTTGGCCTCATCCTTCTAGGTGCCAAGTGTGCTCATGCTCACTCTTCTCAGTTGTCTATCAAGCCCCAGTTTCAGGTATTACTCTAAAACCTGTGTCAATGACAAAGCTCATAACTCATAACTTTTCCAATGGTACTTCTATGTAAACACTCATTAAATAGACATCCCAAATGAATCAACTGTAGTTGCTTTACATCTTTCCCAATTTGGGATTAAAACAATATTTCACCTCTTTAGTTTACATTTATTTTATTAGTAGTAGGTTTGGATATTTTTCATATTTATTGGATTTAGGGCCTACTCAGATAATCCAGGAAGATCTCATCTAGAGATCCTTAACTTAATGACATCTCCAAAGATCCTTTTCCCAAGTAAGGTCACATTCACAGTTTCTGGATAAACATATCTTTTGCGGGACCACCATTCAACCCACTACAGCTACCTTGACAGGAGCTAGAAACTCCAAGGGCAGCTGGTTCACCGGTACCTATGTTCAGCAGCTCATCCCAGCAGGGCACTGGTGCTACTCTGCTATCACCTCCCTCCTGGGAAAAATGGATTCTTCAGCTCAGAGGCTAAATTCCTCCAGTATCCACCAAAAGGTCCCCCTTTCTCTCTCAGTTCTTCAGGACATCATAAGAATGCTTGTTAAGGAGGCATTTCACAGTCTGGCTTGGAGGAAAGCCATGCATTTGGCCCAGGCCCTTTGACCTTTTCGCTCCTTTGTCAACCTTAATAGAGACTTAACAGACATGCCTAGCAGGACCAGACTATAGAAAAATCTATAAGCCATTAACCATAGCTATATAAAACCAATAAGAATCAATCTCCACATTTGACTTCAAAGCATGCTAGGTTTCAGAAGTGACCTAAAACTGACAGTCTGCAGCTGGGCTTGTGATCAGGGAGGGCTGGTCAGGGACAGCGCCTCAGAGTTTACAATTTGTCCGACCTTCAGGAGAAGGCTCCCGGGCTTAAGCTTAGGAGTGTGATTCATCAGAAGTAGAGGAGGCCATTCCTTAACAGAGAGAGGAAACGAAGGCCCAGGAAGGGTTTCACAGGGAATTAGCAATGGCCAAGATCCTGAAGTAATTGGGCTTTGAAAATCCCATGTTTTGCTTTTCTAAATGACTCCGGGTTGCATTATGTTTATTGATTGTCCTGAGCTTTTGCAGCCTGTAAACGATGAGCCTTTTACTGCACTCCATGACTGAGGGGCACACAACTGTGAGAACAGCTCATTTCATTTTTTTCGATTTATACAAAAGATGCTATGGCCCGAGCCCTCTAGGCACCCATCTCAATACATAAATATAACAATTAAGCTAAATGGAAATCCTGCAGGTTAAAAGGGCCTCACAAAAGAAGGAGGCTTTTTCCAAAGCCAGGAAGTTTATCCACAAAGGAAATACCCAATCAACAAGGGTGGGTTGGTGCCAAACCATTAAGGTAAAAAAAATAAAAAATCAAGAATGATGGAATCCAAAATAAAGGGAAAAAAACACATTTTTCCTCCAAAAGCAAACAAAGAAAAAAATACCTTTAAGCTGTGAATTCAGGATTCTAAGCAACTGTTGTTATTGAATTTGTACTTATTATATTTTCCTGCCTGGGGTTGGGTTGGGAAGGAGAGGAAACCAGTCCTAGAACAGAATTGACACCACGAGTGTCTCAGTGCCCATTACATGTGACAATGGTGAATGTGGGCACATAAGTATCAGATATGCTATAGTCTTGCTACCCCAAGTCTGGTCCATCAGACTGGTGCCCAGCAGCATAAGCATCAGCACCAGCTGGGGGCTTGTTAGAAACACTCTCAGGCCCCACCCAGATTCATTTAGGCAGTATCTCCCCCAGGGGATTCTCATGCACATGAATGTGTACCTCAATGGTCAGTCTGGCACTCACCATCCACCCTTGCAAAGTTTAGGCTATTTCTGACTAAGTGACAGCATTCACGGAGTAGGTGTCTGGATTCAGAGAACGGGCTGAAGGGAACAGAGAAATGGGTGTTCATCTTGCCTTAGTCCATGTGAGCCGAAGGATCTCAGGAAACGATCCTGAATGGATTTAAATTCTCGGACTCACATTGCTACATCTCCAGATCCTTGATGACCAGCTTCCGACCACAACTGGTATTCTGGGGTCTTCTCTGACTGACACCGTGTTTCAAATCTCATACAACTGGAGGGCACTCCACGTCTGGCAGTTTAGAGCCAAAGCGGTGCAGTTGAAAGGGATTTTATCTAATGCTCTTGGTAAAGATGTGCCTTGTTTTTTGCTGAAAACGTTATATAATCCTCCCAATTTTTCTCTCACCACTATTATAAAAAAGGCGTGTAGATCGATGCCACAGACTCAACAATGTCAATGTTATCAAAATCGTTTAATCACACCCCAAGCATCCTCACTCACTCACCCCTCACTCCCTCAGTCATTGATCCAGTGAGCATTTCTCAATCACCTCCTTGACATAAACCCCTTGCTCTTGGATTGCTGCCTGTCTCCTCTACTTCCCTTCCCAGCCAAGCTTCACAAATAGTCATCAGTAATTGCCTTTATTTCCATAAGACCTTGCTCTGTTTCTCTGCCATCTGTTTCTATCCCATTTCTCTACAGAAACAAGTCTTGACAGTTCCTTATCTCTTTGCCAAATGCAAGGCAGAGATTCTTGAATGTCCACTCAGAAATAGGCACGGAGGATAACACTCTCTCTTTCTCAGGTTCCCATGATATTTGCACTCTTACCCACATAACTCCTCTCTCCATTTGCTGCCTATATTTCCTCTAATCATCCATCTTCTTCCACAAGAAAAAATAATCACAGGTTTTTCTTTTTCTTTTTAAATATATTTTATTGATAT
Organism: Plecotus auritus; assembly: GCF_963455305.1. Lineage (NCBI taxonomy): Eukaryota > Metazoa > Chordata > Mammalia > Chiroptera > Vespertilionidae > Plecotus > Plecotus auritus. The sequence goes on along the minus strand of NC_137776.1, from coordinate 137,078,190 downwards.
TTTACAGAGAGGAAGGCAGAGGGATAGAGAGCTAGAAACATCGATGAGAGAGAAACATCGATCAGCTGCCTCCTGCACAACCCCCACTGGGGATATGCCCTCAACCAAGGTACATGCCCTTGACCAGAATCGAACCCGGGACCCTTCAGTCCGCAGGCCGACGCTCTATCCACTGAGCCAAACCGGTTTCGGCAATCACAGGTTTTTCAATTTCCCACCACAGACTGACAATAGCTACTACTTTTGAGTAGCTTTGGTGTGGGGCAGACACTGTATTTGACATTTAACTTACATTTTCAATTAGACTCACAATATACCAGGAAGTACTCATTCCAATTTTAAAGATAAGAAACTCGAGGCTCAAAGAGGTTAAGTAACTTAACTTACCTAAGGTTAGACAGCTGGTTAGTGGGCAGCCAAGGACTCCAAAATATGGCCCGCAGAAGTCTGTTGCCTCTGAAGAAACCCAGAATAATGGGAGCTGGAAGCACCGACCAAACCTTCAGGACAACAGGCGCCCTGTAGCTGCAGTGCTTAGTGGAGAGAGTTGGAGGGAGCCTGCATCTTAGGTGGAGTCAAGCAGGAGTTGACATTGGATTTGCTGAGCTGATGGGATAAAGCTGGGAAGGAGAGCTGCTTCGTGGAAGCTGATGCTGAGATATGAAAGGCAGTAGTGTCAACTGGGAAGAAACTTGAGTCCAGAAATAAAGCCTTACTTATCCTATCTAATAAAGAGGGAATATGCTAATTGACCCTCACACCATTGCAAAGATGGCGGCGCTCACAGCCAATCAGGACGGGATATGCTAATTGACTGTCCCGCCCTCAAAGATGGTGGCACCCACAGCCAATAAAGAAGGAATATGCTAATTGACTGCCATGCCCTCAAAGATGTCGTGCCCACAGCCAATAAGGAGAGAATATGCTAATTGACTGCTACACCCTCAAAGATGGTGATGCCCACAGCCACAAGATGGCAGCGCCCAGTCTCCTCAGCCCCCCAGTTGCCCAGGGCCAGCCTGAGGCACAGGCAAGCCTCGGATGGCAGCTGCCCAGCTGCCCAGGGCCAGCCTGAGGCACAGGCAAGCCTCGAATGGCAGCTGCCCAGGGCCACCCAAGGTTCAGGTAACTAGGGCCGGCTGAGGCTTGCGCTGCCGGCAGTGGCAACAGCAGAGGTGTGATGGGGTGTCACCTTCCCCTGATAGCCAGGTCACCTCCCGCCCCTGAGGGCTCCTGGATTATGAGAGGGGTAGGCCAGGCTGAGGGACTCCCACTCCAGTGCATGAATTTTCATGCACCAGGCCTCTAGTTTTATCTATAAGCTCCATGACCCCACATTACCAATTTTCAATTAAGGATTATAACAACTTGATTCAGTCCAGTGTACACCACTGTGATCTTTTTCTGTGCCAATGCAGTCTAGGGACAACACAGGTAGAATCACATTGATTTACCTGCCCAACCTTTGATGGAATCCAAGCCACACTCTACCCTACACTTGCTGTGCAGCTTTGTGCAAGCTACATGCCTCTCTGACCCTCTGTTTCCCCATCTGAATGCAGGACTCATTCAATGGTTGAGATGTCTAAAGAGTTCATGCATGTGAGGCACTTACTACATATAAAGCCTCTCTGAAGTGCTTGATAGGCTGGAGGCTGGGGAGGGAGGGGTGTGAGCCAGAGTCTTTGCCCTTAAGGGATTATAGTGGGGGAGGAAGGAATAGACTTGAAATTGGGTCATCTACCCATTTAGGCATATATGTCGAATGGGATTTTCATGGGGAAGCATTTCTTGGGTAAACAAGTGAGGTGACAGAGTCTACATCACATAGAACAGCAGAATAATTTTTTTTAAAAAATGGAAACTGTAGAAATCAGATTCTAGCTCATCATAAACAATGACTTTCTAACACTGAACATTGCCAAACAATTCTTGACGATGAAGGAGTTTCTCAACATTGGGATTATACAAGCCCCCTTCCCGCAGGAAGTGCTATCAAAGGCCTTCAGAGAAATGAGTGACTGGATTTGTATTGTTTTGCTGCTACCCATCTGCCTGACCTTTAGGTCTGAGAGACTCTCAAGGTTAGGGCATTCCCCTCCTCCACCTCTTTTCTTTCTTCCACTCCCACTAAGCCTTCTGCCACTTCTGTGTCTGAAGTCTCTCTTCTGAGCTCTAGACACATGCATCCTATTGCTGACTGAACTTGGATGGCTCCAATTCCCCCAGTCCCAAACAGTACCTATGATCTTCCCCCGTCCTCCTCCAATCTGTGAGCAGGGACTCAAAGGCATTTCATAGGCAAGCCCCTTTCAAAGGATTTCCCTGCTGGGTTCTAAGGGAGAGTGAGAGATGGTACTGTCAGTAGAGGGAGATGTCAGATAAGAAAAGCATCTCATAGGCACTGTCAACATGTTTTAAAAATCCTTATTATTTTCTCAACTCAAAAAATGATTTTAAAATTTGCTATTTTTTGAGCTCTGAAAAATTAATGTTGGTTTATAACTTCTGACAAGATATGTTCTATAGTTGGGTGGGTTCTGCTAATTCGCCTTATGTAATGAAGCAATTTTTGCATTTGGGTTTTGACATATACAATCCTCCCAAACACACACATTTAGGTCTGCTGCCACCCACTGCAAATTGAGGCCACTACAAGGTCCAACTGGGTGTGCAGAGTCCAAGCAGGACACAAAGAGGCATAATTGGAGAGGAAGATACACATCACAGGCCAGAGCTCCAGGGTTAGCAAGATGCTCACTTTGGTTATGTGCATCCACGCCTCCCACTATCAGAGGCATCCCTTAGAGAGGCAGTGACCAGACCAGCAACTGTGTGTGGTCAGCCCCACTCTTGACTTCATTTTGGCCCCATCCTTGTAATTCTTTGTTATTCTAGTTAATTATAGTTTATACTATATCATCATATACAAGTTAGTTATCCTTGGAAACTCACTTAAATCCTTTTGGAAGGCAAAATGGATAAATAGATGAGTGGATGAATGAATGGGTGAATAGATCAATGATGGATAGATTCTCTTTAACAGTCACCTATTTCCATTTAATTCCATTTACAATTTCCTCTCTTCTTTTCTCCCTCTAATTCAAATTCTCTTTGCACTCATTCACCTCTCCTGCCCCCTGTGTCCCATCCCTGCTCCCTGACTCATCTCTGGGCAAGGACAGGGTTTGGGATAACTGCAGGCTTAGCACTATTAGAATTTTACAGAAAAAAAGCCTCTCAAGTATGTTCCCCAAATGCTAGGCCAGTATTTACCTTACCGGCAACTTTCCCATTTGTCTTGTTCCATTTTTTTCTCCATCCCTGGTCTTAATTCTGGAGAGCTCACCTCTACCTTATGATCTGCTTAGGATGGCCCGAGTCTGGTCTTCTCCAAGAATTTAGATCAATTTTCACTTGGGCATTTGGGTACAACTGTAATAAGATGGAGAAGAATTCTGGAGAAGAATTCTGGAGGGAGGGGAGTCTTGAGAATTGTTGAGAGAAGAAAGAATTCTAAGTGTTAGCTTCTGGTGAGAATGGTCATATGCTGGGAAATTCCTAGAGTCCAGGAATAAAGTAATAATGCCTAGGCATGCATACACACAATCAGACTCATCACACTGTAGTCATACATTCCATACGTTTACTCCCAAGGGGGAGAATCAGTCTTTTCAGTGGACAATGGCTTCGTACAGGAGTTCATGCGAAACAAAGCTTACTGAATCAGTTCAATAGTGGAACCTCATCACATTATAAGAAAGAACTTGCATTCAGAAAACATGTACTGAGTACCTACTGTGTGCAAGGGAACCCAGTAAGGAAATGGAGTGAGGGTGGGGAGTGATACACAAAGATGTGTTCCAGCCAGTTTCATAAGACTCTTTGGGGAAAGCACCATGAAGAAAATATTTATTCAAAACTGGCAAATCAAAATCACCAGATGTGGCAAGTCATTATTTTGCTTGGCATTCATTGCTGTGACATTCATCAAGCTGAATTCCTTCACAATTTATATGGCTACGTTGGGCATTTCAACCTGTGAGACAAAAGATGACTATGGGTACCAACTCTTCACGAAATGCAGTTATCATCAATGGAGTCCTTGTGGAGTCATCAACAGCTAGGAAATGTTTATTCTGAAACCACTGGAAGAGGGAGCAAGTTAGACAGGGAGCCGGTAAGTACTTTACAGGGAAATAGGGAAAAAAGCAGCACATTGTGGGTATCCATGGAGACACGTACCAGCCAACTCTCGCCAAGAATGCGGCCATAAGAGAGGTGAGACAGAGAAGCCTAACATACATTGCTCTTTCCTTTTGGTTTATCTTCAGTTGTGATATTTTAATACAAAGCTATATATTACCTATGGAATAAAGAAAAGAACAGACAACCGACTCTGACCAAACAGGTGTTCAACCGCCCTCTGTCTTGAGCGCTTTGTTAGAGGACCGCAGTTTGACTTGGCCCTCCTTCCGTGACATGTCTCCATTGAACTGGCAATGGTTTCATTTCAGCCTCTCTAGGTTTCGCACTGTTAGTGCTTATTCTTTTGTGCTTAGCGCTGGGGTCTTCTTTTGATATTCCCTTTTGCAAGAACCTGTCTGTTTCCTTCTGCTTCTAAGCCTAGAAAGTAAAAGAATTCTGTTTTGTTCTCTCCTTGGAGCCCCCATCACTCCCTGACATACTGGACAGTGTGTATAAAGTGCTTTAAAAATAGCAATGTACAAATGTTAATTGATATGATTATAAGTAGCAGTTCTACGTATATCAAGTTTATTTCTAATCACAATTCCCATTATCAGGTCAGATATGAAATGAAAATGCCCTCCCTGCGTCTGCAATGACTGAGCCATTCGGGCGCAATGCTATTATGGCAGCTGGGAATCATTTGAAAATGAGCTTTGCTTCGCTTGGCATGTCAGATGACAATTTTAAAGACTGGGTCCTATTTTTTAAATATTATAATTGGTTCACATTCAAAAGGCACATGCCCCCTGCTGGGAGAGGGGCTCACACATGCAGCTGGTGATGGGACAGCAAACCAGGAGCATGGGGACCTGGTTACACAATAAACCCGGATGGGGGCATTGCAAGGATGGTCAGCCACGAGGGGGATGCGTCTGCAATACAGGGCCGTTTTGACAGGGGACAGGTGGTGATCTTGGCAGCTGACTGACTTCAGAGAGAGCCAGCCAAGAACCCCTGTGGATGTGTTGGCAGGAGGGCAGAGCCTTCCCAAAAGTGCTGAAAGGGATGGGGTGATGGCAAGCAAACCCATCAGTGATGGCAAAGTTCCATGACAGTCCCTGGGAACGTGTATAAAAATGCTTACACATCACATTTCCTACTTTCGTTCTCCTAGGTACTTCCACTCCTCAAGCTTCACCCCATTCAACAGACACTGCTTCCTCCCCAGACACATGAGAACTCCATTTATCATGCTCATTTCCTAGTAAGAACTGCTTTCCTAAAAATATTTATCATGATTTCAGTAGCTGTAAGGTGAAGTAACAAAAAATCTACTTCTCTCCATGTTACCCAATTCCTGGCTTTCTACATGCAGAATAGCATGTGGGGTATGATAGCACTTGCTCCAAAAGGAGGAGAGAGAACAATGCATGAGTACTTGCATGTGTCTATGGAAGAATGGACAAGAAACATTAGTTTACTTTGGGGACATGAACTTGAAGGCTGAAGGACAGAGGTCAGATGGAGGCTTCATTGTACATCCTTTATACCTTTAAAAATTTGAACCACTTTGTCATTATCCGCTTCCCTCTTCACCCCTGCAATGGCTCTTATCTAGGCCACCAATAACGTCCATGTTACTTATTCCAGTGGTCAAATCTCTGTTCTATCCCATCTGACATTACAGGCATGTTTGACACACATTGCTCACCTCTCCCCCTTGAAGCGATTTCTTTTGTTCCATATCACCACATTCCTCTGACCCTACCGGGCAAACTGCTCAGTCTCTCTTGCTGACCCTTCCTACTCCCCAACTTTTAAACGTTTGCATTCTCTGCTCTTGGCTCTCTTCTCTTCTCTTCTCTTCTCTTCTCTTCTCTTCTCTTCTCTGCTCTTGGCTCTCTTCTCTTCTCTTCTCTTCTCTTCTCTTCTCTTCTCTGCTCTTGGCTCTCTTCTCTTCCCTTCCCTTCCCTTCCCTTCCCTTCCCTTCCCTTCCCTTCCCTTCCCTTCCCTTCTCCTCTCCTCTCCTCTCCTCTCCTCTCCTCTCCTCTCCTCTCCCCTCTCCTCTCCTCTCCTCTCCTCTCCTCTCCTCTCCTCTCCTCTCCTCTCCTCTCCTCTCCTCTCCTCTTCTCTCCTCTTCTCTTCTCTTCTCTTCTTCTATGGGATCTCATCCAGGATTGTGATTTAATTACCATCTGTCAGCTTTGTGACTCTCCAACCCATCTCTCCGGATTCCAGGTGCACACATTTGCCTGTCAGATAGCTCCGCTTTGACATCAAGTAGCCATCTCAAATCCAACATGTTCCCAACAGAAGTCTTGATGTTCACCGGCCCCACCCCCAAACCTGCTCCTCCCCGTGTCTTCTCCATGAGTTGCTCGGGCCCAAAACCTGGGAGTTGACCTTGATTGCTTTCCTCATCTACTGAGAGCCAATCTAACAGAAAATTCTGTTACTATTATGTCCAAAATAGGCCCTGAATCCGGTTCCTTCTCATCATCTTCACTGCTAAAGCATCGCCCTAACATCCCATCTGTCATTTGTTCTATTATATCAGGATTTTCCTGTTTCCATTCTTGCCCACATACAGTCTTCTTATCAAAAGCAATCAGAGTGAACCTGTACACAGGATAAATCTGACCACATCACCCTCTGCTTTAAACCTTCAAATTGCTGTTGTCTTCACCTACGTTATTTTCTCCAAATCTTTAGTGGCCCCTCCTCATCAGCTCAACTCTCAGCACTTCAGTGAGGTTTCTCTGAGCGCTGCTGCCTGAGCAACAACCAACAGGACACTACACAGTCCATTTCCTAGTATTACATTCTTCACAGCTCCCTGCATATTTGAATATTTTATATATCTGTTTCCTTGTATGTTTACTGTATGCATCCCTCCTGCTATAATATAAAAAGGAGAACTCTGTCTACCTGGCTTATTTATGTATCCCAGGATGCATAAATATGTATCCTAGTGCCTAGCATAATGCTGTTATTAGTTAGATAGGCTTACTAATTCTGCAATGAGAAATATTCCCAAAGCTCAGTGGTTAAAATAACAAAGGTTTGTTTTTTTCCCCTCAAAGTACATGTAATCCATAGGTTAACATGAGAGTTCTAAGATATTCAGGGACTGATTGATTCAGAGATTCAGGCAGAAGGGGGCTTTACCATGTAATGACATGTCATCTCAACAGGACTTCCACAATAACTGAGGGAGGAAGAAGAGCCGGCGTGGAGGATCTCACAGCATCTCCTAAATGCTTCCACATGGAAGTGACATGCATTGCTTCCGTTCATATGGGATAGGCCAGAGAAGTCACAAGGCCATGCCTAACGTCAAGGGGTCTAGGAAATGAGATCCTTTTATGATCCTCTTCCTCCTGGAAGGAGAAGAAAACTAGAAATGTTGGCAGGCAGCACTTATGTCCACACACACACAAACCAGTGTGCCTGATTCTAAAGCTCCTGGTGTTAACCCCTCCATTTTTGAAAGCACATGACCCTAGAGTTTCTGTTTTGATGAAGACATTCTTTCACTCCAATTCCTAGGTATTTCCTAATACTCAGGAAACAGTGCCGGCAGGCTCTGGGCTTCAGAGATATATGTGTTTATGTTGTGTTCCCCAATTACATGCTCCCTGGTAAGCTACAGATAACAATGAAAAATTGTCTTTAATGGAGACAAAATACTGCAACTAGTAGACTAATGTATTTGTTTCTTTCTTTTCTTTAATTTCTTCCTTTCCTTCATCATCTTTATCATCCTTTGTGTAGGCTTTTTGACCGGGGCAAGAGAGGGTGAATGAATGAAGGAATGAATAAATGAATTAGGTGAATTCTTTAGCAAGACAATATGTTTAAAATTAGGCTATGAACAGAAAGTGGATTTTTCTAAATTCCTTTCATATATAAGGGGCTCAGTCAAAAGTTCCTTTTGTGGATAAGATGCTATGCCCTATTGGACAGCTAGATCATGAGGCTGGTGCCCAAAGGTAAAGAATAAAACTATAAAATAGAAGAAGGAATAAATGTCACCCCTAATGCCCCAAGGAATTATGGGTGGCAGAAGGGAGAGAGACTGGTAGGTGGGGGTGGCCAGGCATATGTCCCTCTCCCTTTTATAATTGGAAGTACAACAGTTTTAAAAAGTATATAAACATGGAGCTCAGAGGAGAAACTAAGACCCATCTCCTATGATAACGTAATATAATAATAAGAGCTACATTTAAAGACCCAGGCACTGTGTCAAGTACTTCATACGTATGATTTCATTCAATCATCACAAGGATCCTGTTGTTATTACTTTCTTTTAGCAGTCAAGGAAACTGAAGCTTAGGAAAAGCTTGTCATTGGCCCAAGTCCATATTATCTAGTTAACTGACAGATTTGAACCCAGATACAGTATTTTTAAAGAGCCCACACCCTTATCCACTGTACTATAACATCACTTTCAGTAATAGTTTGATCTAGAATTCAGTTAATTTTTGCATAGGGCAGTGTAAATGATGGCTCTGTCTTATGGCTCTCTGGTATGTTTCTTTAAGTAGAGTGGAAATGTCAAGTCATAATAAAAATGTGACAATGTTATCTCCAGGGGGGCTGAGAGCAAGACACTAACAACTTACTAAGTTTGGGCTTTTGCATTGACCTATGTTAATGTGTGATTCCATGCTATTTTGCATGGCAAGGGAAGTTTCTCAGACTTCATTTGATTGCTAGATCAATGTGAAAATGCATTATCTGCCTGCCTCGAGCATGGCTGACTGTTGTGCAGGGCCCTATGCCAGGCTCTGTGGGGGAACATGCAGTTTTGTTTCTATCTTGAGTGCTTGCAAGCAAGTTGGAGGAGGTAGAAATACATGCCTGGAGGACTATGGTGTAACATGCTGTCTTACCTTATGAAGGCAGAGGAAATGGAATTAATTAATAGTGAAGCTGGACGGTTTGTAGGCAGCCCCTGAAACAGGCGTTGCTGGTTCCTTGCCTTTTGTCCATTTCTCTTTGGGAACAGAACTACTTTTTACCCCTTGGGAAAGATGAGTCGACCTCCAGCTCAGTCATAAATCTTGTTTGCTTGATGTCTCTTGTCAGAGATTAGTTTAGAGGTGGCGATGTGACTCAGTTCTGGCACTACGACTTTCTTACAGTAGAGACAGCTGTGTGACTAAGGGCACAGACTCTAGAGTGGACTGTCTGGTTTAAATTCCCAGCTCCACTACTTGTTAGCTGTGTGCCATTAGGAAAGTTACTTACCCTTTCTGCCCCACTTTTCCTCATCTGTTCAATGAGGTTAATAACAATACATACCTAATAGGATTGTTGAAAGAATCAAAATTAGTTAATATCACAGGTCCTCGAATAACATCCTTTCATTTAGTGTCGTGTTATTGTAACATTGATGAGATGCTGATGTAAGAACTTAATTCTTATTCATGTCAATTAGCCTATGGTAAAATTGGTTTCCTTAGGTGTCCTTTTGTTGCAATTCCAAGAGCCTATCAAAAATGTTAAGTGAGGCCCTAACTGGTTTGGCTCAGTGGATAGAGCGTCGGCCTGTGGACTGAAAGGTCCCAGGTTCGATTCCAGTCAAGGGCATGTACCTTGGTTGCGGGCACATCCCCAGTAGGAGGTGTGCAGGAGGCAGCTGATCGATGTTTCTCTCTCATCGATGTTTCTAACTCTCTATCCCTCTCCCTTCCTCTCTGTAAAAAAGCAATGAAATATATTAAAAAAAAAGTTAAGTGAGGACTTACTGTATTTGTAAAGCAGTAAGAATGGTGCCTAGCACACAATAAGTGTTATATAAGTGTATATCATCATCATCATCATCATCATTTAAGAGGATATACCAGAAATGATAGTCTGTTTTTATAACCCTGGACATTGGTGTGACTGGATGAGATTCTTGTAATTTCTATGGTGGCCTTGCACCCATGTGGGGGTCTGGGCTATGACGGAGATGGCAGAGAAAAGGAGAGAAGGACTTCAATCTTCAATGAAACCACTGAGCCGCTGAGTTGTCAATCCTGGAGTCCACTCTACTGCTGGACTTCTTGTTACGTGACATCACAACTCTCTGTGTTTACGTATTCTCAGCCAGGGTCTTGTGTGCCCACAGTCAAAGGCACAGCTGAACCTCCGAGAACCTTCCTGGTGTATGTCCTGTTGCTCCTCAGCCTGTGCAACTTCAAAGCCTGTGGTGTCCTGGCTGGGTATCCTGAGAAGCAGGGAACCACAGAGCAGCCCCTGACATCAGCTCCTGTCCAATGTGCTGCCACTTATCTTAATTGTGGCAGGATGGTTTCATGAAAACTGAGATGCCCAAGATTTTCCTAAATGCAGAATACAGTCTTCATAACCTTCTCAGGGGACTTGCTTTGAGGTCACTTTCAAATTTGAAAACACCATGGTAATATGATTGCCCCACAAAACACAGTCCCTTTGATTCTTAATTATTCTATAGATATAGAATTAGAATAAGTTATTAAATTCCTCCACTAAAATAAATCCTACCCTACATTACTTTATACCATTTTTAGCAACATTTACTAAGCACATACAAACTTCCAAAAATAAGGTGAAGAGGAGGAAAAACAAGTTTTAAGTATACATCCTCTGAGTGATTGTCAGATATTTACTCCCCGACACCCACTGTGTAGCATATATGGGTATTAAATCTGTGCTTCACTTATTTTATTTTATTTTTTTGCTGGTTAGATCAGGATCTTTTATTGCTTATTTAAATTGGCTAATCAGAATAAAAAAAAAATTTAAAGTCTTTGTCTGGAGGCTTGGGTCTCTCCTATTTAGAGGTTCGAACCTGGGCATCCACTCTGAGGAGGGGAACCCAGCACCATTCTGAGGTGGGCTGAGGGATGACCCCCAAGGACAATCTGAGGGTCCTTGGCCTGCCACTCCTCTGTCCCCAGATTTTGGCATGTGATGAAAAACACTGTTTTTGAATTCTTCTCTCCTGGCCTTGGATTTAAAACTAATGTTACCTGTGTGAGTTTGGGGAAAGCTTGGAGGAGCTACTTGAAGAAGCCACCCTAATCCCTTTCCTCCAAGATGGGATGATCCAACACTGTTTCTAGAGCTCAGCCAAGCTTTATTCTTACTAGGTGTACTGGTTAATAATGCGGATATTTTTCAATAGATGGAGTTACACATATGTTGATATGTATGCGATTGACATGTATGCTATTTTGTTGTATGGACAGCAAGCTTCAAAACTTCATATGTCAAATTTGCTGAAGGTGTTAACATCATAGATATTTTTACACTTAAAAATGTTGAATTCCATGCCAAAAAAAGAGCATTTGTGGGAAGTTTTAATTCATTACTTTATTTTGAAGAAAAAGTTATTGTATACTTCAGGAAGCTTATGGTGAACATGTTCCATCTCAAGACACTTGTGAACGCTGATTTAAATGCTTTAAAAGTGATGATTTCGATGTGAAAGACAAAGAACGTCCAAGTCAACTGAAAAAGTTTGAAGACCAACAATTACAAGCATTATTGGTTGAAGATGCGTGTCAAACTAAAAAACAACTTGCAAAAAGATTAAACATTGCTCAGCAAACAATTTCCGATAGTTTACAAGCAATGGGAAAGATTTTAAAGGAAGGAAAATGGGTGCCACATCAACTGAACGAAAGACAAATGGAAAACCGAAAAGTCATCAGTAAAATGTTGCTTCAATGGCATGAAAGTAAGTCTTTTGGCGATGAAAAGTGGATTTATTTTGAGAATTCCAAATGCACAAAATCATGGGTTGATCTAGGTCAACCAACAACATTGACTGCAAGGCCAAATAGCTTCGGAAAGAAGACAATGTTCTGCATTTGGTGGGATCAGGAAGGTGTGGTGTATTATGAGCTTCTAAAACCTGGTGAAACCGTTAATACTGATCGCTACCGACAAAAAATAATCAATTTGAACCACGCTTTGATTGTGAAACAACCAGAATGTGCCAGAAGACACGACAAAGTAATTTTGCTTCATGATAACGCACCACCACACACTTCAAAACCAGTTAAAGACATGTTAAAAGATCTTGTGTGGGAAGTACAAGGAAGTGGAAAATTGGGTCTCTGAATGGTTTGCCTCAAAACAAGTAAGTTCTATTGGGACGGTATCCACAAATAATCAATTTGAACCACACTTTGATTGTGAAACGACCAGAATGTGCGTGGGAAGTATTAACCCACCCGCTGTATTCACCAGACCTTGCTCCTTCAGATGACCACTTGTTCCGATTGATGGCACACGCACTTTCTGAGCAGCACTTCAAAACGTATGAAGAAGTGGAAAATTGGGTCTCTAAATGGTTTGCCTCAAAACAAGAAAAGTTCTATTGGGACGGTATCCACAAATTACCTGAAAGATGGGGGAAATGTGTAGCTAGTGATAGACATTACTTTGAATAAAGCACTTTTGATGTTTCTCTTGAAATTATCGTGTTTTCTTTGATTACAAAATCTGCCATTATTAACCGGTACACCTATCAACCTCTCTTCAATCACCAATGTCATGGGGCAAATTACAAATTCATAAATATCACAGATCTTTGGAATTGCTCAAAGATTGTGAAGAATATTAATTTTTTGACTCCTTAAAAGTCATAGGTTTCGCCGAAACCGGTTTGGCTCCATGGATAGAGCATCGGCCTGCGGACTGAGGGGTCCCGGGTTCGATTCCGGTCAAGGGCATGTAACTTGGTTGTGGGCACATCCCCAGTGGGAGGTGTGCAGGAGGCAGCTGATCGATGTTTCTCTCTCATCGATGTTTCTGACTATCTATCCCTCTTCCTTCCTCTCTGTAAAAAATCAATAAAATATATTTAAAAAAAAAATAAAATAAATAAAAAAATAAAATAAAATATATTAAAAAAAAAAAGTCATAGGTTTCATCTCTTATGACTACTTCTATAGACTGATAATGGCCTCTTAGGGCATCAGGCTGAGGAGGACTGTGAGGCCAAGTCACAGCTCGGCAGGAAAGACTGCAGGGATTGATTATGAATGTCTGCACTGGGTGTGAGTGGAGACAGTGGCAATAGCCAAATTGTGTTTCTGTAATCCAGGGTTTACATAGTTTCTGCCTACCATGCTTGAAAGGCAATTAGAACATTATCAGACCTGATTCCATAATTCCAATTACTCTGAACTTCAGGATACATTTATTTATTTAATCAACATACATTGATTGAACACCTTTGATGCCTTAGGCACGCTCTTAGGCACTGTGGGATATTTAAAAAATGAATTGGACTCAGATCCAACCCACAAAAAATTTAGTTCAAAGAAGAGAAATATATGTGTTGTTTAGGGTATGAAGTGATAAAATGTTACAAGAAAGGATTAGATAAGGGGAGGGAGAGGAGATCCATCCAAGGTGAGATGTGTGAGTGTGGATGGTGGTCAGCAGGGCATGCTGGTGAGGGTGTATTAGAATGAAGCCTTGCTGTGATGTGAGTCAGACTGTTGGAATGGATAGCTGGGGAAGACTGTTTCAAACTGAGTGGCCAGAATGAGGGAAGGCACCAGAGTGGAAAGCTGAATGCTGTGGGTGACTGATTGACTGATGAGAATATGTGGCTGCTGTTTGTTCCACTTCCCCTGACAGAGTGAGCAGGTTGCCTGTTGGGCTTCATTAGATTATCCTGCTGATGTGACATCCATTTTTATAAGGGTTTTCTGGGGGCCAGGGGAAAACTTGCTCTTTGGAAAGATTATCTTTCATCACCAGTTGACGTGTGACATATAACAAATGTCTTAAAGTAAAGGAGAGTTCCCACTGGTATGTCACACTGTACTCTTTATTGTAGACCTAAGAGAACTGACAAAGGTTCCATCTGCATTTTCTTAACTATGTACAGAATCATCAAATATTGCCAATGAAGAACATTCCACTACATGAATAGGCAAAAAATCTTTAACACACTGCTGAACTAGGAACTAGCTATTGATTTGTTGCAGATATTTGCAAAAATAGATTAAAATTGCAAATAGAAGATCCCTTCTAACATGGTCTATGTCATGTTGTACATATGCATACATATAAACATGAGGTAGGGTTTTGTTAACTGTCTTTTTTAAATACGTCAGAACTTGAAGCAATGCTTATGGCTTTACTAAAGTAAAATTAAACAGAAACCAAAAATTTAAAAAAAAATTGTTTTTCAACTACATGCAAAAAGCGATAAAGAGCCAGTCTAAGAAGCCACAAGAAATAGACTTGTCAACAAAATTAGGATGCACAGTTTAGAGTTAGAAAAAAAAAAGAACTTTAAATAAATAAAGCTAATATACTTGTAAAATTCAGAATGCATGTTTGAAACAGGAGACATGAACTTGAATGTTGAGGGACTTCTCAGGCCTTCATTTTACTTATTGATCTTCTAAGCAAACCTAAAACAGAGAAGGTGATTCCATGACACCAAAAGTAATGAAGTTCTAGCAAGATCCAAAGCCAGAGAGGAGCCATGTGTTCATGTCTGCTCCTTCCCTCCTTTTCCTTCCCCCTCCCCTCTTCCTACTCCTGTGCTCTTCCCCAGAGATTTTTATGGGCAGCCTTAGATCTATATTTACCCACTATATTTAGTAAGTTTGATTATGCATAGCCTAAATTCAGATCTGAGAGGTTGATCTGGATTTTTGTTCACTGAAAGAACTTTTTCTTTTTATAGGTTTATAGCAAAGGCTAATAAGCATCAACTTCTCTCTCTTCTTGCTATTCGATAGGCTGACTTTGCCCTCACTGTCCTCTTCCCGAAGGCTCTGCTTGCACATCTGCCCATGAAGGCTCCTTTCTGACATTTGAGTCTCTACTAGTTAACTCCTCTTTGGAGAGGCCTCCAGACCACTCAATGTAAATAATTCCACCTCCCATCTCTGGCCTTGCCGCTGTCGAGCATGTCATTCCGTTTGTTTCTGCTATCCCTTTATGTAGTTCTTTTTTGGGTACATTTTTATGTAATTGAAAAAGTTTTTTACATCTAGTAAATGTTAAACATGAGCAGAGCAAGGATGATAGGCCAGGTACAGAAACTCACCAGGGCAGAAACCCCCAGATGCCTAGAACGGGGCAAAACTGGGAAAACAAGAACCTTGCCCTCGGAGTAACCTATCCTCCCCTAGCATGCCACCGGTCATGTGGTTTGGACCCCTGATCTTTCATATCACTGGTCGGGCAGTTTAGACCCCTGACCTTTTCCTTCTTAACGATAACATCTAGGCCTCAGTTGTATTTCAGCTCCAGGCCCAGAGAAGCAGCAAAACCAGACAAGTGATGCATGGCTGTCTCAGGACCAGCTACATTGACTAGTGACCCCCTGCCCTGGCACCAACCAATCAGTGGAGCCGATGACCCTGAATGAGCACACCTGAACATTGATGAATATTCTATTAAAATTCTCTCCTGAGGTCTCTCCTAAGACTTCCACATGCCAGAGAGAGACAAATAGGCTCCGGACAAGGACCCACTGTGCACTCCCCCTCCACGAAGCACAACTGTGCCATTCCCCCACAGGCACATATCCCCCAACCTCTAAGGTTCCCCACGAGACTTGCAACCAGGGGAGCAATGGGCAGCAGCAGCTCGTCCCGGACTAACCCCTGAACCTGTCTCCAAGGCCCCCTTTTCTCTGAGTCCTCAGTGAGCCAAAGCAGCCCAGCCTGGGCTTTCCAGTTGCTTCTTCTGTGCCCTGCCTTGTTTCACTGTCTCAAGTCCATCATGGACCCAATACCCTTCAGCTCAGTGCTGTGTGGACCTTCCCTCTGGATATCCCCATCTCCCATGTCCTCTTCCTTAAATAAATTCAATTGTTCTTTAATCACCATCTGAGATGGCTATTTAGCCTGCCCTCCCATACTGATGTTAACCTTTTAGTAAAATTTACCCTTTTTGGTGGATAGTTCTCTGAGTGTTGACAAATGAGTATGACCATATACTGCCACCACTGCGATTAAGATATAGAAAAATGCCATCATTGTGAAAAATGCCCTGTTCCTCTTTATAGTAATGCTTCTCCCAACCCTAGCTTTGATCTGTTTTCTGTACCAACAGTGTTGCATTTTCCAGAATGTCAAATGAATGGAATCATATAATCTGCAGCCTTTTGAGTTCGGCTTCTTTTACTCAGCATAATATATTTGAGACTCATTTTTATTATTACAGGGTATCATTCCTTTTTTATATTGAAAATTATTCCATTTTCTGGATGGAGCACATTTTGTTTATTCATTCTCCAGCTGAGATACATTCTAGTTGTCCCAAACAAATAAAGCTACAATAAATATTTAAATATAGTTTTCATTTCCTTTGCATAAATACCTAGGAGTGGGATTGCTGGGTCATATAGTAAGTGAACATTTAACTATATAAGAAACTGTCAAAATGCTTTCCACCATGGCTGTAACATATTGCATTTCTACTGGCAATGAATGTGAATCCTGCCAGCTCTCCACCTTCACCAGCACTTGTCAAAAATCATCAAGATTTACTTTAGCCATTCCGCTAGGTGTGCTGTGGTATGCCATTATGGTTTTAACTTTCACTTCCCTAATGACTCATGATGTTGAGCACCTTCTCATATAATTTGCTATTATGTCTTTTTGATAAAGTGTCTGGTCAAATCGTTTGCCTTCTGAAAAACTGTTTTTGTATTATTGGGCTTTTTTGAGAGTATTACATCACTAATTCTTTTTATATTCTGGATACTAGCTTTTCTGCCAAGTATGTAATTTCCAAATATTTTCACCCAATTTGTGACTTATTTTTTATCCTCTTATGCCTTTCAAAGATCACAAGTTTTAATTTTGATAAAGTATAATGTATCATTTTTTTCTATTCATGAATTGTGTTTCTGGTGTCATATTTAAGAAATGTTCGTTTAACCCAAGGTCACAAAGGTTTTCTTTTATGTTTTCTTCCTAAAAGTATTATATATCTTTTTAGGTTTTACATTTTAATCTCTCATCTTCTTTGAGTTAATTTTTATAGATGGTGTGAAATATGGATGAAAGCTCACTTTTCATTGCATACGGATATCCAATCATTCCAGCACCAATTTTGAAAGACTCTATTGAACTGCCTTTTCAACTTTGTTGAGAATCAAACAATATAGATGTTTGGTCTATTTGTGACCTCTGTTCCACTCCATCTGTCTACATGTCATCCTTTCACCAGTCCATACTGCACTTCCTTGATTACGGTAGCTTTATATTAAGTTGTGAAATCAGGTTGCTATTACTCTGTTTATCTTTTACAGGGGAGTCACATTTTTAAGCATTTTCATCTGCTTAATTAAATATGTCAGTCAGACTTGCTGCTGAGAGAGAGAAAAGGGGGGAAAGAAAGGCACCTGCCCTTCACTCAACAGTCCATCCGTTCTGGCAGGGCATGGCCATACGGGCATCTTAACAAGCTCGCACTTTGCCCTTGCGGCCACAGCGTTAGTGCCTTCACCCAAAGCAGGTGCTGGCCAAAGCCGAGCACAAAGCCTTCTCTAGGTGGGTTTGTGGTAAAAACCTTGTTCTTGTAAGATGAAGTAGAAGTGGGAGTCGGGTTTATATGGTTCCTGCATTCAAAAGGTGAGTTTTCTAAAACCCTCCAGACATCTGTTTTCTTTTCCAAAATTGAAATGATTCTCTTTGGAATGAACTACAAATCATTACCCATTTACCTTATTGAGAGAGTTGGAGAGCAGAGGGAAGGAAGGAAAGGGAGGAAGAAAGGAGGAAACTCACATTTATTGAGCACTAATTACTGGGACATGGTATGGGAATTCTTGCCGTCTCCCAGTGAGGTTTGCATTGTTTATCCCATTTTATAGATGAGAAAACTGAGGCCTAGGCAAGTTAAATAGTACTAGTCTGCTCTCTCAGGCCAAAACCCGTGTCCTTCCCTTTACATGGCAGGAGCATGTAAATGAGGGATGGGAGCGAGGACTCCTCCCAGGCCTCAGAATTAAAGATGAGATTCACATACTTAATTGGCAGTGGATTTCAAAAATCATACCAAGTGTAACACCTGGCACACCCCACACAAAACTTTAGCTTTGCCTGTTTTTTCCCCTCCCCTGCCTCAAGGTCAAAATCTCATTTTCCCATCTCTGCCAAAGAATTCTTGTTTGGTTTCCTGAGTTCCCTCTTCTCTTCAAGCTTTTGAGTGCTATAGAGACATAATGCTTTGAATAAAAGCCTTAGGGAGACATTATAATATGCGAGACAAGTCTCCTTTTAATAAGGAAGAAGAGTAACCATGTCCAGTGCTTTTATTTGTGTGGCTGATTTCATGTGTGGATTTTTAATGACCTCATACTGAACTGTTGTAAAGATTGGAAGTTTTCCCAGAAACCTGTGTTGTATCTGTCTCATTGTGGCAAGTTCTTTGTGTCAGACAAACTCTGCACACCTTTTAGAGAAGTATGTCCTGGCTTACATGACCTCAGAAAAAGTCTCAAAAATATACTTTAAATGGACTCATGTGTAACATGTAATTGGAATACTCAGTGAATGAAGGTCATAGGAGGTCATCCTTAAACCCTGCAGATCAGAAAAGCAAATGCCAGAAGAAGAGTGACCTTGCCTGAGGTCACACAGCTCGTTCCAGCACAGCTGAACAAGAATTCACTTTGTGGAGCTCTCTGTTTTAGGGCCAGATTGTTAAATACTGAATTTGGTTTCATACCACAAAACATATTCAACGCAATATCAGGAACAATGTCTCCTCGGAGAGGAAGAGTAGAGGCTTGTTCTCCTCTGAGGAAAGATGGAAGTATTCTGACCCTCTCTACCTGGTCATGTGGTCAATTGAGACTTTGTATGCATAAGTGTGAAAGGGATGAAAACATTTCTTACCTGAAGAAAGGGTTCTTTAAATCGAGGATGTTCCCAGATCTGAAGCCCGTTTGGTTTACCAGTGCCACGATCTGAATGTCATAGCTCTGTCTGTATGGCAAAACCAAGCAAATATACACATATCATCTCCCAAGGCTGGTCAGTTACTCACATACATCTAGAGCATCTTCTACACATACCTACTTCATGAGGGTTTTAAGTGTACATATTAATCTTATACACATCCAAGTGTATTTATGTATTTATTTAGATGCCATTAATGTTAGTGAATGCAATTAAAGTCTTTATTTGTTAGAAGACTTTAACAGTTATAATTTCTTGATCTAAAAATTACAAAGGTAATGGTATTCTGAATGGTCAAAATGATGTTTTTGACAAAAACAAAAAGCTTTAGCAACATCAATGACAGAAATGGCTTTAAGTAACAGATACACTTTACGGGTCACCATTGTATCAATACAACCTTAATCATGAAAGGATTGTCTAAATTAAAATAGCAACCTCACGTAAAACAGCTAACAAATGTGATTGGTTTTAAGAGGGCTCAGATGAAGGCTCATACAATTATAGTAAGAGGAAGTGGCTGATAAAAACAAATAATATGACATATTCTTGATGATTAACCTTGAAGGGACCTGTTTATAGGATTTTTATTAGTCATTCCCAAGAATATATGTATTTCTTCTGATTATAAGTGTTAAGTATTCACTATAGAAAAAATGAGAAAATAAGAAAAAAACAGAAATAAAATAACCCATAATGCCACTAGATGAAAATTTAGTTAACATTACAGAGTATTTCCCTTCTGTTTTTTCTTGTATGTATTTATAGATGTAAATTTTTACCAAAATGATGCTTAAAAAGACCTTCATACCTCTTATTTTACTTAACATTAGCAAGTGGTTATTCTATAATTCTTGAAAATATGTTTCTCAATAGCATAATGTGCATATAGCATGATTTATTTAATAATTCCCCATTGCTAAATATTTATATTTTATAATAAGGTATTACTCATAGTAACACAAATCTAGTTTTATGACAGAAATTCTGCTGCACAGGACATTCTTGCAATACATCTCTGTGTCCTATCTATGACTATTTTCTTGGAATAAACTCACCAGGCTAAAGCACGTAGATGTATTTAAGGTTCCCAATACCTACTGTTAGAATGTCTTCAATTACTTCCTCACTGACAAAGTATGACAGTGTTAATTTCATTACACCTTTTCCAATTCTTAATATTTAAATGTTTGGGGTTAAAATATTATTCATTATTTAATTCAAATTTCCTTAATTACGAGGTTTCCTTTTTCAAGTCCAGAAATTAGTGATATAAATTCTTCCACCCCCACTCCCACCTTGTCATTGCCAATAGTGACGTGAGTAGGCTTAAATATAATGTCAGATCCTGTGTGACCGACCAGTATCTCAACTTTTAGATTTTATTGGTGCCAAACAAAATAAGAGGAAAACATAGCCATACATTTTTGTAAAAATCAATTATGTCCTTTGCTCCTGTTTTGATTTATCTAGTTGATTCAGCACTTCTTTGTTTTAAGATGTTTAAGCCAGGAAGCCTACAGTTAGTAGTTCCCTACTGTGATACTTGATGGCAGATTTGAGGTGAACCGGACATTGGGACAATGAGCTCCTTAAAAGAGGCGCAACCCTTGCTGGAATCACAGAAAGGCTGAGAGATCAGCCTGGTAAAGAACTCAGGGAGGGCCCTGGGTGGTGTGGTCCAGTAGGTTGGGCATCATCTTGTGCACTTGCTGGTTAGATTCTGGTCATGGCACATGCCCCTCGATGCCCGGTAGGTGGCATGCAGGAGGCAGCCAATCGATGCTTCTCTCTCTCTCTCTATCCCCCCCCTTTCCTCTTTCTCTTAAAAAAAAATCAGTAAAAAATCTAAAAATAAACAAAGAAAGAAGTCAGGGAGGGACACACCTATACATTTTGCCAAATGAAAGATACCTCCTTAACAATATTTGAAGTAATTAATAAAGAACTCTGAGGTATGTGCAAATGTGTATGCTTATGGATGCACATGGGAGTCAGATTCGTCACAACTAAGAACTGAATGGTTCCTGCTGTGGTTGGGAAAAACAGTCAGTAAAGTTTTGCTATAGGGTCTTTTAGCAAGGCTCTTTTCAGAATACCAGGTATGATCCTTTACAGTCCTTTTCAGTCACATTGTCCTTTACAGTCACTTTTCACAGCCCACTCTTCTTCCTTACCCACAATCTAAGTCCCACCTTCCCTAACAGAAAAAAAGAAAGCTTCAGGTCACCTCATGGCATGCCATGGCTCAGTTTGGTCAGTGAAAGCTGAGATTTGTCCTCAAAGCCCTTTGATGAGTGTTTGTGTGTTGGCGGGGGGAGATGGTGGTGGTGGTTAGGGTGTGAGCAGGGGGATGGTTAGGTTCACTGATTTGATAGTGATTAACTAACCAAGGGAAATGTGACCTCACCTAAAATTTTAGGAAAATAATGCACTTTTCTATCCCAGGATAGTGTTATGCTAGTGCATAACTCCTACCCAGGAGGCCAAGTGCAAACCCCAAAATTAATGTGCAATAATTAAATAACCAGTAACAGATAATCTTCTAAAACTATCCTTAAGCCGAAACCGGTTTGGCTCAGTGGATAGAGCATCAGCCTGCGGACTGAAAGGTCCCGGGTTCGATTCCGGTCAAGGGCATGTACCTTGGTTGCGGGCACGTCCCCAGTAGGGGGTGTGCAGGAGGCAGCTGATTGATGTTTCTCTCTCATCGATGTTTCTAACTCTCTATCCCTCTCCCTTCCTCTCTGTAAAAAATCAATAAAATATATTAAAAAAAAATAAATAAAACTATCCTTAAATAGGGCCTTAAATAATTATCAATTCTTTTGAATCTATTATTTGGCAATGTGTATTAAAAACAAACAAATAAAATATCCTAGTTCTTTGCCATTTTAAATCTTACAAAGACAGCTCTGGCCAGGTGGCTCGGTTGGATGGAGCTTGTCCCATACACCAAAAAGATGTGGGTTCAAATTCTGGATCAGAACACATGATACATAGGTTTTGGGTTTGATTGGTGGTGGGGGAGTGTATGGGAGGCAACTAATCGATGTTTCTCTCTCACATTGACCTCTCTCTATCTCCTCCCTCCCTCCCTTCCTCTCTCTCTAAAAGCAGTAAAAATATATCCTCAGGTGAGGATTAAAAATACATATAGTATATGTAAATCTTATGGAGACAGAGCAAGTGACATAAGTGGGGATATAACTTAGTTCAAGGTTTGAATACAAAAATCATCACTCTATATACCAATATTTCTTTTGTAATATTCAACAAGAATTAAAAACTTGGGAACATAAGTGGAAGATGTCTTTTCTGGAAAATGTGGTAATTAATGATAATTTCATCTTAGAGAAAACAGAAGGTGCAAGAGTGAGACAGCATAGGGCTGACCATCAAAGAAGAATGGGATGGAGAAACAGACGTTGTGGGAAGTGTCGGGGGGAAATGGCCCAAGTCACCTGTGGAGTTACTGATAAAGGAAAGAATGAGCACGTCAGCGGCAGGCATGGACTCTAGATCAGCGTTCTTCAAAGGGGCTTGAGTGTGCCCCCAAGAGGATATAGAACAACACACTGGGGTGTGGAAGAAAATATTGGACAGTTATTTTTAATTTTTCCAGTTAGTTGTTATTGTGAATTGAATTGTGTCCTGCCAAAATATAGGCTCATGTCCTAACCCCTATTGTCTGTGAATAGGGTCTAATTTGGAAATAGGATATTTGCACCTGTAACGAAGTTTAAATGAGGTCATACTGGATTAGGATGTGCCCCAAATACAATGACTGGTGTCCCCATAAGAAGAAAGCCCAGGCCAGTGTGGCTCAGTTGGTTTGCATTTGTCTGGTGCACCAAAGGTTTGCCAGTTTGATTCCCAGTCAGGGCACATACCCGAGTTATGGGCTGGATCCCTGGTGGGGGACGAGTGGGAGACAGCCGTTTGATGGTTTGCTCTCACATCAATGTTTTGTTCTCTCTCCCTCTCCTTCCTCTCTCTCAAAGAAACAATAAAAATCTTAAAAAAAAGAAGAGGAGGAGAGAACACATAAAGATACACACAGGAAGGAAGGCCAAGTAAAGACAGGCAGAGACTGAATGATGCAGCTACAGGGAACAGCAAGGGTTGCTGGGCACTACCAGAAGCTGAAAATCACAGAAAACCTTCTTGCCCGGAGCCTCCAGAGGCAGCATGGCCGTGCTGACATTTTGATTGCAGACTTCCAGGCTCCAGAAGTGCAAGAAAATAAATTTCTGTTGTTTTAAGCCAACTGGTTTGTAGTAATTTGTCCCACCAGCCCTAGGAAACTAAGGCAGTTGTTTACCAAATACATGTTGAACATTAGTGAATTTACTGGGTGGATGCAGGATTCTAATCACCAGCTAGGAGTTAAGCATCGGTCATGTTCACACAGCTTCTCAGGTTCTGCAAAAGTAAGATTCTGTTTGTACCTTAAATAATGTGGTTTAACATTACTAAGTATAATACTAATCATGTGCTGGGAGATTCTCAGTAACATTATAGAACAAAGAAATGTCACTTAACACTACACCAGCACACACTACTACTTCAGAATGCCTTACTGTGCACAATAATTCCTTCGGATGCAGCTGTCCAAATATATAGCTATCTTAGGTGCAGTCCAAGGTAGACCATTCAGAGTGGCACTTGAAGCTTTCAAAAGCTTTAATAGTTTGATCAGCATTTCTTTTAATTCTGTAAATCACAAAGTTTGCCAAACTATCTGCAAACCAAATACCCTGGCAAACCTGGGTACAGAGTCCATCACAGGGATCTCAAACCCATAAAGTATGTTTCAAAACATTCTGGCACAGGATAGGTGGCTGAGTTAGACCCAACAATCAATCTATATTTAATTTTCAGTTCATTCTTTTTATTTCTGGTTTTGTATATCTTATATACATTATATGAGTTTCTTCTATATGTGTGTATATAGAGACATGTTTATGCATCTGTATATTAGCATATATATCCACCTATATAGAGAGCTTAGGTTGGTGCTTTCTATTATTATTATCGTAGAACATATACATAATTAAAAGAGAAATACTAGTATACTTGGGAAGCACATACATGAAGTGTTTTTACTCATAGGTCCACATTATTAAAAAACGTTGGAGACCATATCTGTAAACTTTAGGGATATAAATTTCATAAAGTTCATAAAAAAACGTAAGTTCTACTTTATTGTCCAGAGCAATAAAATGAGTGACAGCTCAAGAATGATGGCAGGCTGTCAAAAATAAAATGCTAACAATACAATCACAAATGGGGAGGAGGGGGAGAAAAGGTCAGTCATTGTCACACCTGTGTGGTTGCAGAGGGAGTTCTCCCAGGAGGTCAGAGTTTAAAAGATTATTTGACAATATATGAGGGGAGATCCTATCCAAGGCAGAACAAAGACATAGCACCTTACTGGGAAAATAGTGTGAAAACACAGACATTCAGAAAGTGCTGAGGTCTATAGAAATACTGAGAAAAACAATCATTATAAAACAAAAAATCTGAGCTGCGGGCTTGGACGCGGAGTCTGCGCCATCTTGATCCGGAAAGTGGAGCTTATCTGAAGCCTGAGAATCCACAACTGCGGCACCCCAGGAACAGCTGCGAGCCCCAGAACAACGCTCCCCAACTGGCGCAACCACACGGGTTCAGAGAAGCTCTACACTCCACCACGGAAAGGTCAGATTTCGCCTGGGATAAGGTGAGGTCTCTGGTCCCGGCGGGAGAGAGGAACGCGCGTTTTGCGGGAGCTGGAGGACCAGGGAAGTCTGTGCCTAGAAAAATCCGTGGCTGTAGGGGCTGGCGTGATCTGTGACTGTGGAAAGGGGTCCTCAGAGCTGCTAAGAGAAGGGCACTCTAAAAAGCAACCCATTTTGATCTGAAGTGCAGGGACACCCTAAGAATTTCAGGCAGTCCAGACTTACGCGCAGCCCGTGCGCTCCCTGGGTGCCTGTGCTTACTCGCAGTCCCGGAGTTCGCACACTTAGGCTTTTTCCTCTTCAAATCCCTGCTTCTGATTACTAAGCCCAATACATAGGATCACCCAGTTGGGGACACCCTGGGAGACTGCAGGGGAAGGTTGTTTTTCTGGAACCTGGGGATCGGAGCGGGGAGTGACCATCAGAGAGTCAGCTCTGAGGCAGACCACTCCCACAGGCCCCAGTGCCACAGGGAAAGAAGGCTCTAACACTGCCTAGAGAGGCCATAGATAGACCCGGAAGTCAATCCAGAAACACTGCCACCCAGGGGCTGAATCACAAATTGACTCTTGTGTAATCAAAAATAAAGGAATACGAGAAATTAAGACACACCGCCTGCTTAAAATCAGGACTGGCTTACAACACCGAAGAGCAGTGGATCGCAGGGAACTGCAATACTGTCTGGACTGAGAAACAGGTGTGCCAAACAGAAAAACAGAGGAAGTGAATGACCTTCACTACTCCACATTTTATTTTTACCTTTTATTTTTTTTATTTTTTTATTTTTTTTTAATTTTCATTTTTTGCATCTTTTAATCAAGAAACTTTTTTTTTTCTTTTTTCATCACTTGATTTTGCCTTTTTAATGATTACATTTTTATTTTCAATCCGTATTATTACTACTGCTATTTTATCTTTTTTTTTTATTTTTTTAAAGTGTCATTTTATTTTCTCTTCATTTTATTTTGGGATTAGGGTTCTACATTCTATTTTTTATCTTTCCTTTAGCATCGTTTTACTCTATCTCAACTCTACCTTTAGGCCATCACTCTCTTCCTAACCTCCCCCTTTTCAGTGTCCTGTTTGTCTTACCCTTTTACTGCTTTAGATTTTCCCTATTCTTTCTGTTTACCCCTTGTTAAAATTTCACCCTACTTACATATCTAATCTCCAATCCCCTGCTCCAAGTCCACATACACCTCTCCCTTCGCTGTCTGAGTTATCCATAAACTTGTCCTTATCTCTGTCCTTTTGTTGTTGTTTGCTTGAATGTAGATTATATCCAATTTTTATGCTTTTTTTGTGAGATTGTTTTGCTTATTCTTCTTTTGTTTATTCTTTTGTTTGTTTTGTGCTTCAGCTTAACCTTGCCTCACTCCATATTAGTTGGTGTTGTAGTTTGTACTAATCCCCAGGCACTTGTTGCTGGCATTTGCTGGGATTAGTGATTGTTCTATTGGAGTTTTATCCCCAATATATATAGTCTGTTCCCCTTTCTCTCTTAGTCAATTTCTTGTCTCTTACTTTTTTTTTTTCTCTTTACTTTCCCTTTTCCCAATTTCATTTTCACACTCCTTTTTTCTTTTTTTCTTTCTTTCTTTCTTTTTTCCTCTTCTTCTTTCTCTCCTATCACCTAATTTGCCTTTCTCTGGTGGTCACCTTTATTGGAGGTTATTAATATCGTGAATACATTCCTGTTCAGTGCCTTGTGAGTTGTGCCTGGTAGTGCTGTATTTTGTGCCTTTAAATCAACCCAGGAGAGAGAGAACTACATAACCAGACACCCAGAGAAGAGAGACCATGGGGAGACAAAGAAGCAGCCCGCATATGAAAGAAAAGCAGGCATCACCAGAAAAGGAAGTAAACGAAATGGAGGCAAGCAACCTTCCAGAAAAAGAATTCAGAGAAATGGTCATAAGGTGGCTGAAAAGAATGGAAGACAAATTCGACAATATGAGCAAGAACCAAGAGGAAATGAAGAAGAACCAAGAAGAAATGAAAAATGACATCGCTGCTGTAAAGAACTCAATAGAAAGCATCAAGAGTAGACTAGAAGAAGCAGAGGACCGCATCAGTGAGCTAGAAGACAAGATGGAAAAAAATACCCAAGAAAAGCAACTTCTAGAAAAAAAAATTAAAAGGCAGGAGGAGAGTCTAAGGGAACTTTGGGACAACATGAAACAAAACAACATCCGCATAATAGGGGTTCCAGAAGGAAAGGAAGCTGAGCAAGGAATAGAAAACCTCTTTGAAGAAATAATGACAGAAAATTTCCCAGATATAGGGAAGAAAAAACCCACACAAATCCAAGAAGCTCACAGAGTCCCAAGCAAAATGAACCCCAAAAGACCGACGCCAAGGCACATTATAATTAAATTGGCAAACACCAACGACAAAGTAAGAATCTTAAAAGCAGCAAGAGAGAGACAGAAAGTTACATACAAAGGAACCCCCATCAGACTAGCAACTGATTTCTCAACAGAAACTCATCAGGCCAGAAGGGAATGGAATGAAATATACAAAGTCATGCAAAGGAAGGGGCTGAATCCAAGAATACTGTACCCAGCAAGGCTGTCAATCAAAATTGAAGGTGAAATCAGGAGCTTCACAGACAAAAAAGGACTAAGGGAATTTATTACCACCAAACCAGCAATGCAAGAAATGCTAAAGGGTCTACTGTAAAAAAAAAAAAAAAAAAAAAAAAAAAAAAAAAAAAAAAAAAAAAAAAAAAAAAGAAAGAAAGAAAGAAAGAAACAGGAAGCGAAGAAGTAACACAGGGGTAAAGAATAGGAATGGCGACAAATAAGTACCTATCAATAATAACTTTAAATGTAAATGGATTAAATGCCCCAATCAAAAGACATAGGGTAACGGATTGGATAAGAAAACACGACCCATATATCTGCTGTCTACAAGAAACCCACCTCAGAAAAAAAGACGCACACAGACTGAGGGTGAAGGGATGGAAAAAGGTTTTCCAGGCAAATGGAACTGAAAAAAAAGCTGGGGTAGCAATACTTATTTCTGACAAATTAGATCTCAAACTGAAGGACATAACAAGAGATAAGGAAGGCCATTTCATAATACTAAAGGGAGCAATCCAACATGAAGAAATAACTCTGGTAAACATATATGCACCCAATACAGGAGCACCCAAATACATAAAAAAACTCCTGGAGGATATCAAGGGAGACATTGACAGCAATACAATCATAGTAGGAGACTTTAATACCCCACTATCACCATTGGACAAATCCTCTAAACAAAACATCAGCAAAGAAACATCAATCCTAAATGACTCACTAGACCAGATGGAATTAATTGACATCTTCAGAACATTTCACCCCAAAGCCACAGAATATACATTCTTCTCAAGCGCACATGGGTCATTTTCAAAGATAGACCATATGTTGGGACATAGGCAAAGTCTCTTCAAATTCAAGAAGATAGAAATCATATCAAGCATCTTCTCAGACCACAGTGGCATAAAACTGGAAATCAACTACAATAAAAACAACCCAAAGAAATCAAACACATGGAGACTAAACAGCATGCTATTAAACCATGACTGGGTTACCAGAGAGATCAAAGAAGAAATAAAAAACATCATGACAACAAATGACAATGAAAACACTACAATCCAAAATCTATGGGACACAGCGAAAGCAGTCTTGAGAGGGAAGTTCATAGCTCTACAAGCCTACTGCAAAAAACAAGAAACAGGGGTAATAAATTACCTAACCCAACAACTCAAAGAGTTAGAAAAAGAGCAACAAGAAAAGCCCAGTGTAAGCAGAAGGAAGGAAATAATAAAGATCAGAGCACAGATAAACGACATAGAGACCAAAGAAACAATACAAAAGATCAACAAAACCAAGAGCTGGTTCTTTGAAAGGATAAACAAGATTGATGAACCTCTAGCCAGGCTCACCAAGAAGCAAAGGGAGAGGACCCAAATAAACAAGATCAGAAATGAAAGAGGTGAAATAACAACAGATCCCGCCGAAATACAAAGGATTGTTAAAAAATACTACGAACAACTCTATTCCAACAAACTGGACAACCTGGAGGAAATGGACATATTCCTAGAAAAATATAACCTTCCAAAACTCAATCAGGAAGAATCTAAACAGCTCAACATGCCAGTAACTATGGAAGAAATTGAAGCAGTCATCAAAGAGCTTCCGGCAAACAAAAGCCCGGGGCCAGAAGGCTTCACAGGAGAGTTCTACCAAACATTCAAGGAAGAACTAAAACCTATCCTCCTCAGACTATTCCAAAAAATTCAAGAGGAAGGAACACTTCCAAGCTCCTTCTATGAAGCCAGCATCACCCTAATACCAAAACCAGATAAAGACAACACAATGAAAGAGAATTACAGGCCAATATCCCTCATGAATGTAGATGCCAAAATCCTCAACAAAATTCTAGCAAATAGGATCCAGCAGTACATCAGAAAGATCATACACCATGACCAAGTAGGGTTTATCCCAGGAATGCAAGGATGGTTCAATATCCGCAAATCAATAAATGTGATACATCACATAAACAAATTGAGAGATAAAAATCACATAGTCATATCAATTGATGCAGAAAAAGCATTTGACAAAATCCAACACCCTTTCTTGATAAAAACTCTCAACAAGGTGGGAATAGAAGGATCATACCTCAACATCATAAAAGCTATATATGATAAACCCACAGCTAACATCATACTCAATGGGCAAAAACTAAAACCATTTCCCCTAAGAACAGGAACAAGACAGGGATGCCCACTCTCACCACTCCTGTTTGACATAGTACTGGAAGTATTAGCCACTGCAATTAGACAAGAAGAAGAAATAAAAGGCATCCAAATTGGAAAAGAAGAAGTAAAGCTGTCCTTATTTGCAGATGACATGATATTGTACATAAAAAACCCGAAAGACTCCATCAAAAAACTAACAGACTTAATAAATGAATTCGGCAATGTAGCAGGATACAAAATTAACACCAAGAAATCTATGGCATTTCTATACACCAACAATGAACTTACAGAAAGAGAGACTAAAAAAGCAATCCCATTTTCCATCGCACCAAAAAAATTAAGATACTTAGGAATAAACCTAACCAAGGAGGTAAAAGACCTATATGCGGAAAACTACAGGACACTGAAAAAAGAGATAGAGGAAGATGTAAACAGATGGAAGAACATACCATGTTCATGGATTGGTAGAATCAACATCATTAAAATGTCCATACTACCCAAAGCAATCTATAGATTCAATGCACTCCCCATTAAAATACCAACGGCGTATTTCACAGACCTAGAAAGAACTCTCCAAAAATTCATCTGGAATAAAAAAAGACCCCGAATAGCCACAGCAATCCTGAGAAAGAAGAATAAAGTAGGAGGGATCTCAATACCAGATTTCAAGCTGTATTACAAAGCCATTGTCATCAAAACAGCCTGGTACTGGCACAAGAACAGACATATAGATCAATGGAACAGAATAGAGAATCCAGATATCGACCCAAACCAATATGCGCACTTAATATTTGACAAAGGAGGCATGAGCATACAATGGAGTCAAGACAGTCTCTTTAATAAATGGTGTTGGGAAAATTGGACAGATACATGCAAAAAAATGAAACTAGATCACCAACTTACACCATACACAAAAATAAACTCAAAATGGGTACAGGACTTAAATATAAGACGGGAAACCATAAAAATACTAGAGGAATCCACAGGCAGCAAAATCTCAGACATTTGCCAAAAGAACTTTTTCAGTGATACTGCCCCTAGGGCAATGGAAGCCAAACAGAAAATAAACAAATGGGACTACATCAAAATAAAAAGCTTTTGCACAGCAAAAGAAACCATCAACAAAACAACAAGAAACCCCACTGTATGGGAGAACATATTTGCAAATGGTATCACTGATAAAGGTTTAATTTCCAACATCTACAGGCAGCTTATACAACTTAATAAAAGGAAGATAAATGATCCAATAAAAAAATGGGCAACGGACCTAAATAGAAGCTTTTCGAAAGAAGACAGAAGGAAGGCCAAGAGACACATGAAAACATGCTCAAAGTCACTAATTATCCGAGAGATGCAAATCAAAACAACAATGCGATACCATCTCACACCTGTCAGAATGGCTATCATCAACAAATCAACAAACGACAAGTGTTGGCGAGGATGCGGAGAAAAAGGAACCCTCGTGCACTGCTGGTGGGAATGCAGACTGGTGCAGCCACTGTGGAGAACAGTATGGAGTTTCCTCAAAAAACTGAAAATGGAACTCCCATTTGACCCAGTAATCCCACTCCTAGGAATATATCCTAAGAAACCAGAAACACCAATCAGAAAGGATATATGCACCCCTATGTTCATAGCAGCACAATTTACAATAGCTAAGATTTGGAAACAGCCTAGGTGCCCATCAGCAGATGACTGGATCAGAAAACTATGGTACATCTACACAATGGAATACTACGCTGCCGTAAAAAAGAAGGAATTACTACCATTTGTAGGCACTTGGATGGAATTAGAGAACATTATGCTAAGTGAAATAAGCCAGTCAATGAAAGAAAAATACCACATGATCCCACTCATTTGGGGATAATGAAAAACATTATAAACTGATGAACAAAAAGATAGTTACAGAGGCAGTAAAGCATCAAACAGACTGTCAAATTACAGTGGTAAGGTTAGGGAGAGGTGGGGGAAATAAGAGATCAACTGAAGGACTTATATGCATGTATATAAGAGTAACCAACGGATGCAAAACATTGGGGGGTGAGGGCATGTATGGGAGTGGGGTGGGGGTGGGGGGCAATGGTAAGATATGTACACATATAATACCTTAATAAAAATTTGAAAAAAAAAAAAAAGGCAAAAAAAAAAAAAAAATAAAACAAAAAATCTGATGAGATACAATGAGAGTAAGAGAGAGAATAAGGGAAGAGGAAGTGGATACAACTAAGACATACTGTGGACCTACTATGTGTTAATTACTATTTTCTCTCCTTCAGTATTTGCAAAAGCCTAGTGAGCTAATTATTATAAATTCTACATTACAGATGATGAGGTCAGGAAACTGGGGTGCTAGTACTAAAGAAACTAGACAGAACCAGGACACATGAGACCCCCAAACCTGGCCTCATTCACTACACAAGGCAACTGGTCTAGTGAGATAAAGAACTTCCTCCCACCCTCCTTCCCTTTCTTCCTCCTGCAAAGTAGAGTATGCCCAGGACATTTTAGGGTCTCCTTTCAATTGCACCAGACTAAGTTCTTAATAAGAAAGGGATCATCTGCTTCTCAGTCCTTCATTCAGATGTTCACTCCACAATATTGCAGAGTCTCTGGAATGTAATAAGTGAAGAGGGATACACTACAGAGTAAGACTCAAGCCCTTTTTTTGGGAAGCTCACATAAAGGCAAATAACAGCAAGCAACGGCGGTGCAACAGTAAGGGATGGAGAACTGTGGGAGCCCTGGGAATCATGAGGCAAGTGTGCGAGGTAAATGGTTTGCTTCCTTCCTACCTATTAGGGAAACAAAGGAGAAAAGGGTAGAAAAATATGACTGATAATGCAACCCAAGATATGTCAGAACAAGTAATGAAAGAATAAGATGACTTGAAATTACTTACCTAATTATACCCTAAGGTACCTTAAAAACATAAATATTTGAAAGCAAAAGATTGTTAATACTGGTTTGCACAAAGCAGGAAAGGCAAAGTCCAAAACTCAAGGCAGATGTTGGCTGCTGCTACTGAGCACTTTTCTTTTTTTAATAACTGGTCATTAAACAGATGGTTTATAAGGATTTTGGAAGAAAGTGGTAACTTCCATGATGAACATGGCACAAATCAGCATTTCCCACTTTTCCTCCTGGAAGCTACCCAAAAGCAAGGAGAAGAGAAAGATACTATAGACTGCAGACTTCATTTTCTGTAAAATCAGGAGAAAGATATAATCTGCTGTCTCCAACGTATGTGCAAGGCCTGTAAAAGCACTTGCAATTGGTTGTAAGCCACACGAAATAAAAAATACAGAAATGTAAAGAAGGGCAGAAGAGCTCAGGGACAGCACATCTCAGAAAATGCTTGCAATAACAAACTCCCTGACAGCAAAGAGCATTTTCTGAAATGCAAAAGCTTGTGGCAAAGGGGGTCAAAAAAGGAAGCATGTTCTGAAGTTTACCCTTGACTGCACCCATCCTGTAAAAGATGGAATCATGGATGCTGCTATTTTGAGCAGTTTCTTCAGGGGAGAATCAAAGTGAATGAAAAAGCTGGGAATAAAGGTGGAGAGGTCATAACTACTGAAAGAAGCAAGAGCAAGATCACGGTAACTTCTGAAGTGCCTGTTTCCAAAAGGTATTTGAAATATCTCACCAAAAAATATTTGCAGAAGAATAATCTCCATGACTGGTTGTACATTGTTGCTAACAGCAAAGAGGCTTTACGGATTGCGTTACTTCCAGATTAACTAGGATGAAGAAGAGGAAGATGATGATTAAAACTCACTTATTTGACACATTTTGTATGGGTTCTTGAATAAAACTTGAGAATCAAAAAGAAAAAGCTTTATTCCTTATTTGTAATATCTTACGCAGGAATTGGGGTAAGAAGACTTTGGCAGAAATGCTCTTAGAACTAAACATGTGGAATGATCTAAAGACTCAGAGGAGCCATATTTGCAGGAAGCAGAATGACTCTGTGGCAGCACAGAACGAGAGAGTGTGAGTGAGAAAGACAGATAGCATGAAGACAATCACATCTTTCTCTACCACAGGAACTTCTTTCTTGTAAATTGCTGTTTAGAAGTATCCTTTTAATTGGATGATGAAAACCATAACATTAATACAAAGATACTATTAGAAAACAAGTAGAAAAAGAGCAGTGAAATTCACTAACAGATGTAAAACACGCATCAGGTAAATGATGTCTTGGCACAAATAAAATATGTGAGCAAATATTTTCTTATGAATTTTTAAAACCACATTTAAGCCCTCACTCTGTGTAGGAAGCAATAATAACCTTTATGAAAGAAGATCGGAAATACAAAAGCTCAACAAAGAGAAGGAACTGCTGATATGGAAATATCTTCGAGACGTACTATTGAGAAAATGAAGATGTATAAAACAGATATAGTATGTTACCATTGAGGTATAAAAACAGGAAAAATAAGTTTCACTAAAAACTAATAAGAACTTCATCCAATTCGCTTTATTTCCCTTTTTGGGTTATTGGACTGGGCCATGAGGGTGAAACTAGAGATTAAGCTTATCCTGAGATCACATTCAACAAAAGTCAGATCATCTTTCTGGACTGGATGGAGGATGTGGGCTGGACCTGAGTTCAGGTGGGTGGATTTTGAGCTACTTCCATAACCAAATTCAAAGGGTGCAGACTAGGCTATTCAAATTTTGAAGAAAGAATACATCCTTGGCCTCTTTCTGCTTAATAATTTTTGAATAAAAATTTGCCTATTAAATTTGCAAATCACACAAAAGAATTTTAAAAGTAAGTAAAATAATCCATTGGCTCTAGTAAGGAACTAAATATAGCATGATAAATGCACGAGTAGAACAAATATAAGAAATTGAGCCCTAGCCAGTCTGGCTCAGTGGACAGAGCGCCGGCCTGCAGACTGAAGGGTCCTGGGTTCAATTCCAGCCAAGGACACATGCCGGGTTGCAGGGGCCGTGCAGGAGGCAGCCAATCAATGATTCTCTGTCATTGTTGATGTTTCTATCTCTCTCTCCCTCTCCCTTCCTCTCTTAAATCAATAAAGAAACATATAAAAAATACATATATAAGAAATTGAACCAAAGCTGACAAAAATCAGCTGTATAGTAATATAACTTAAAATTAGATCATATAAAAATAATTTTTGTTTTAATTGACTAAACTCTCAAGTAAAATGGACCCTAAACTTAATTTAAACTTTAATTACATTATTATAAGTACAGTACTCAAAATGGCAGTGTTTGCTGTCACTCTGTACCCAGCACTTATCAGAACACATATGCTGTCCTGTATTTAGTTTTAGTGAAATATTTTAAAGCAGACAATGATAACCTGGATATTTCCAGAGGAGTGGATTTAGAATTTCAGACTATTTCAGTCACTCTTATAGAAGGAAGGAGTCGAGGATGTTAGCTTGAAGATAGAGATGGAAAGGATATTTCATAAAGCTCTCCAAATATTTGAACAACTGCCATTGGAAGGTTGGAATAGACCATTTTCTAAAAATTCAGAGACATAACTAAGATCAATTATAGGATCAACAGTAAGAATAATTTTGTAATAATTAGAGCTATCTTAAGTTTAAGACATTTATAGCCTAAGACTGTATGAAAAGTTACCTAACCTTATCAATAAATGCAAACCAAAACAACAAGATGCAACTTAAAAAATTATTTTGGGGGCTATTAGATTAGCAGAAACCATAGAGAAAGGCAACATTCAGTCTAGGGAAACATGTGGAGAAATGAGCAGGCTTAGCCACTGCTGGTGAGAGCGGCAACTGGTAGTATTTACCAGACTGTGACATGTATGTACTTGTTAATCCAGTATTTCCATTCCTAGGCATCTCATTTAGAAATCTTCATGGGCAAGCTATATGTTCAAGTATATTTAGTGCAAACCTTTTCGCAATAGCAAAGAAAGAAATACAGCTAAATATCAATCATGGAATGAAGAATAACATTATGGTATATCCATGCCCCAGACTATTATGCATCTATGAAAAGAACAAAGCAAATCCATCTGTACAAATTCGGGACTTAGTACTAAGGGAAATCTTAAGTTTCAGACTGCTAGTGAAATCTCCTTAAAAACAACAACAACCAACCCACAAGGATGTTACTTGCTGGCACACGCACAGAAAACCACCTGCAAGGACATTGACAACGGGTCACATCTGGAGAGTGAGGCAAATGGTGGGAGCATAGGGGGGCCAGAGACACTTTTGTAGTTTTGAATTCACATATGAGCATGTTAGGTTTTTGTAATTAAAGAAATAAAGAGCCCCATCAGTGTGGCTCAGTGGTTGAGCATCAACCTATGAACGAGGAGGTCACAGTCCGATTCCCAGTCCAGGCACATGCCAGGATTGCAGGCTTGATCCCCAGTGTGGGGCATGCAGGAGGCAGCTGATCAATGGTTTTCTCTCACCCTTTATGTTTCTATTTCTCTCCCCCTCTCCCTTCCTCTCTGAAATCAACAACAATGTATTTTAATAAATAGATAAAGACTTTTAAAAATGAAAGGGTTGATTTGGGAGGTGGTGAGCTCTCTGCCCATGGACTGCTCAAGCACAGGCCCAAGGAAGCGGGGTTGGTAGGGAGGGAAGACAGTTGAATGAGATGACCTTTGAGTACCCTTAATATCCTGAGAGTCCTTGACCCAGTCTGCCACTCCTCTCTCCTCTAATGCACCCAGGAGAAGCTCCAACAAGGCAAAAAGAAAAGAGAGTATATTAAAAATGAGATAAATCAAAGGAATTACTGCAGAGACCTTGTGAAACCCATTACCAGCAGGAAGCAGCCAGCCCTGTCTGACACACCATATACCACCCCTGCAATGCCGATGAATTTTATTGCTCTAAATTTGGGCTGAGTGGCTGGACAGGTGTTAAGTGAGGCCAGGGAGCTGACGTGGGATTTAAAGCACTTGGTAATTCAAGCCTTTGGCAAGAGTTCCTATGAGCTGGTGGATTTCCTTCTTTCCTCCACGGTCAGGTGGAGAACACGGCCCTTGAGTTACCCGAAGCTCCTCTTCCTCGCCACACGCAGTGCAGAGTTGACATATGCCCTGCCAGTTTTGTGGCAGAGGGTACCTGTGACATTCAGCCAGGCCTTTGGAAAGTTGCTATTTCTCAGTGCTGGAGTCTCAGGGTCCTGCCAGTTTTTTCCTGCTCCCACCCATCATGCCTACAAGCAGCGGTGGGATCACGGCTGTACTTTCCTGCTTACCGTTTATTGGCTACGAACAGCACTCTCCCTGAGAGGGTTTCCCCTTCCTTGGCAAAGAGAGGAGTCTGAAGAAGGCACCGCACCTGGTACCAGTGGGTCAGAGGCTCGGTTGGGGCTGTGGACAGCCAAACTGTTACCCTGTAGGGCAAGAAAAGAGTTGAAAGCCAATTATTTTCCAGGCCTATATTAATGGACTAGAGGCCCAGTGCATGAAATTCGTGCACTGGTAGGGTCCCTAGCGGCTGCCGGCTGCTGGCCGGGTACTCCCTCCCTTCCCCTGGACACCTGCCGCCACCGCTGCCGCCGTTGCCACTGCCACCGCAGGCCGGGGCCTCCCTCCCTTCCCCTCCCCCCCGCCCCCCGGCCGGCCTGTCCCCTGGTTGAACTCACAGAAGAACTCTGGTCGAGGGGACAATTTGCATACTATGCTTTTATTATATAGGATTGGATTGGGGACTTAGGTTGATAGGTAATTTTCATTGTTTTTGACTCATGGAACCCTTTTAAGATAATGATAGCTCACTTTATTGAGCAGTTATTATGTGCTGTGTACTGTCCCAGGAGCTTTGTGTATATTAGCCCATTAAATCTACCCAACAACCCTATGGAGTAAGCCCGGAGAGGTTAAAGGACTTGCCTAATGTCACACAGAGGGCAACTGGAGAGCCAGGCTTCCCATCCATTGACTATATTTCTGAATCAAAGTTCATGAGAAACCCAAAAAGTAACAGAGTTAAATTGGGAGCTGATTTGTTTAAGAAGTTTGGAGTCTGGGCTCTTAATGACTCATGCCAACTTGTTCAGGGGTCCTGATGAAGATCCTGGAAGCAAGAAAAACTACTGGAGCCCTAGCCAGTATGGCTCGTTAGTTGGGCATTATCCTGTGCATCAAAAGGTTGCTGGTTCCATCCCCTGTCAGGGGGCATTCAGGAGGCAGCCAACTGATGCTTCTCTTTCACATCAATGTCTGTTTGTCTGTCTGTCTCTCTCTAAAAATCAGTAAAAATCTAAAAAAAGGGAAACTACTGGAGTGCATGACCTCTACCTCCCTTCCAGCTTAGATATCCTGTGTGTGTGTGCGCACACACACACACACGAGGTAGTGTTTAAATTGAGGTTCTTCATTTCAGATGAAGAAGTGAGAACGTCTTGCTGTGCTCTGAGCACTGAGGCCACTTGCCGTGGAGCTGGCGGTGATGTTGGCTTCTAGGGAGTATGTGCATGTTAAGTGCGGGGTAAATTTTCAGTATATATTTTGACTTGAAGATTTGGGGGGCAAATTTTATATAAGTTACTAAGTAATATAAACCACTTTTATATCAAAATATACTTAGCTACATTACAAAGTAGAATGCAAATTTTCTATAGCTGTTAAAGATAACACTTTTCAAAGAAATTTCCCACTGAAAGCAGGCCACTTAAAGCTTATCGCCATTACCTCCGCAGGAACAGATTCGTTTACCTGGGATATTACTGGGGGAAAGTCTTAGGGAAAAATGTATGGAATCTTTGAATGGACATGCTTATGTGGTGTAGGAATGACTTGTACATCCTTTTCTTTCTCTCTGCCAGCCAAGGCAAGGCTTCCAGGGACCCCCTTCTCCCATGAACCCCAAACTTTATCACAGATCCACGGGCCCTTCTTTTTCGGCAGGTGCAAAGACGAGCCCGGATGGTGTTATAAGGGGTGGAGGAGGGTGTACTGTGAAGGGTTTCCTTTTGCCTGGTCATGTGACTCAAAGCAAGTCTCTTTGCTAGCGGGAGCACTGGAGCAGGCCTAGGAAGAGGGCCGGGAAGTCAGGAGAGCAGAGAGGTGGGGTGTGGGAGTGGCGAAACCTTTACAAGGAGCCCCAAGCCCTAACAGTCAACTTGTAGGTGGTTTTTAATCCTCTTTTAAAGCCCTGCAACTTCCAACCCTTTGCCGTAGGGAGAAAGGAGTGCAGGGTGGAGGAGTTACCTAATGTTGCAATTAGCATCAGCACCACCAGCCTGCCTGGTCATTAAAAAGGGATTCTACACTGTGAAAGCAAAGGCTGTGACTGGGAGAAAGAATGACACGAGGTATTACCCCAGAACAAGAGATTCTGCAGTCAGGTGGGATGGTTGCCCCTCCACATCTCTTCTGGAAAAAAGCAGGAGGGGAGATAAAGCACAGACCCTCTCTCACTCCTTTCTTTTAGCCAGAGTTGAAATGACACTATGGAAAACCGTCTTATTTTCAGTGCACCCTAAAATCTGAAAGTAACACTAACATCAATGCTTATCTTCTTGGAATGCATAAAAACCAGTATTATTGCAATCGAAATGAATTTTTAAAAATGTTAAAGGTCTGATTACAAATGGTAGAGGACAGCATGGGAGAGAGTAGGTGAAGAAGGGGGGTGATACCTACAGAGATCCGACAAAGGCCACGTCAAACCAGAACGCCAGGCCGTGGATGAGGCCAGACTGTGTCATCTGAAACACAAAGGGAATTTCTACTCTGCAAGGAAACAAAAGAGAAAGAAGAAACATTTTCTTGTTGACAGGCATCCTGGATACTCTTGTGAGATGAGTGGGAACTCTCACAGAATATTTTCCTTCTCTCTTAAGTGCTTTGGCGTTGGCAGCAAGATTCTCTTGGTGTGATTAATGCTTGGGTGACGCTGCACATTTGAGATTGTTGCTCTTGACAAAATTCTGCGAGGACCACACCACTGTGCTGCAATGACCCAGAGCGCCACTGGGCGAGTGCAGCATCTGCAGCTGCGTTTGACTGCTGAAGAGGGGGACGACCAGGACACAGGTGACAACCATCCTTCAAGAAGCCAAAACATGGGCTGTGGCAGTCCCTCTGCGCAGCTGTTCAAATGGAAAGGCTCCTCAGGCCTCTAAAAAATGAAGTGGATTGCAAGCTCAGAAGGTCATTGCCATAGTTCATTTACTTTTCAGGGAGGCAATTTAACTTCCCACCAGGCTACAGCAGGAGTCATGCAGTAGTGGCCACGGTTTATGCCAAACGCAGAATAAGTGGAAATGGAAAGAATATTGGAAATGACACAACAACATCCAGATGCTGGAGCTGCTTTACTGTGGGACCTTCCAAAGTCACTTCAATTCTCTGAACCTCAGTTTTTTCATTTGTTGAAGGGTAACAAAACCTCTCTCCTTCTTTCCTCACAAGGTTC
Source organism: Plecotus auritus (assembly GCF_963455305.1). Lineage (NCBI taxonomy): Eukaryota > Metazoa > Chordata > Mammalia > Chiroptera > Vespertilionidae > Plecotus > Plecotus auritus. The sequence continues at coordinate 137,038,202 of NC_137776.1, read as the reverse complement.
TTGGGAATGTCAAATGAGGAAAACAATGTATATGAGAGTGTTTGCAAACTTTAAAGTGTTTCACTATTAAACAGCAATATACCGGGTCCCTCGCCAGGGCTGTATGCCTCCAAGGAGACTTATTTAGTGAGTGCTCTAGAAATTTTCAAAGGGGGTTGTACATTATTTGCAGGTATGCTGCCCCCAGAGGCCTAACTTCCTCCACCTGCAGCGTCAGCGCATTCCTAGAGATTTCCATTGTACTTCTCGCATTACAATTATTTCCTCCCATTTTTGGCATTCCTCTAAATGGATCATGAGCTCCTACCTGGGCATACATCAGCACAGTGCCTGGCACACAGTAGGATCTCATTAAACATTTGTTGAATCAATGCCCAAATGAATAGATGACATCTCAGAGTTTTCAAAAACCTCCCTGGCACTCAGGAGGTAGCCGGAGCTGCCAATGCAGCCAGTTGGAATCACTTTTGTCTGGCCCTGCGGTAGTTATTCCGGTTGTTCCCACACGCCAGTTCTCTTGCTCCAAGCATACAGTAGGGTTGTATTTATCCACTCACTTGAGTTCAGGTACCGCCATGTGATTTATGTTGACCAATTAAATGTGAACAGAAGTGCACTGTGTTGTTTCCAGGCACAGACTTTTATTGCCAGTACATACTTTGCCACACTCCTCCTTTTTCCTCAGGGACTGGCATCGTTGCAGACATAGGCTGCTGCACCAGCCTGACTGAGGAGTGCCTGAGGGGTGGGCAGAGCTGAAGCTGGTGCATGATGGATAAATAGTGTAGGGGAGAAAGACACCTGGGTTATTATAAGACACTAAAGATTCTTTTTTGTTACTGCAGCATGTTTTGGCCTATCCTGACTGACACCTTTTATCCATTGTGATCTCAAGGTAGGCAATGGTTTGAGTTAGCCAGCTGCATTTTCTAAAATCTGACCCTTGATTCCTCATGAGTCCAAAGCAAATTATAACTTGGCTGGGTCTTAAATTTCTTACCCAGAAAAGAAACACATAAATATTGATCTTCTCGGGAAGGGAAAAACAAAATACTAGTGAAAGGTCACACAAGAGGATTCATATCAGAGAAATGAGTCTTCGGTGCAGAGTCTCTTGAAGTGGAGGGAAGGAGGACAAAAGCTAGCACTGATTGAGTGCCTTCTTTGAAAATGAGCCCAGAGGCCTTCCTCCAGTGCCTCTAAAATATTTAGCACAGTACCTAGCATGTAGTAAGCACTCATCAGATTGTAGTTCTTCTTGTCATTCTTATGGGCATTGACCTGGGTGAATTGTTAAAAAGCCCAGACTCTGGAGCTTTATGAATGGTTCAAGTCCTAGCTTTCATGACATTTATTCATTCTGTGACCTTATGCAATGGATTGTTCCACTCTGCCTCATATTTGTCATTGATAAAATGAACATAACAATAGTACCATTTGCATGGCGCTGCTGTGAGGATTAAATGAGTCACATGTTAAGGGCTCAGAATAGTGTCTGGTTATATAAGTAGAGATATATACTGTTTAATTTTTCTCATTCAATTCTTAAAACAATCCTTACCCTTATTCTGCAATAAGGGAAACTAGTGCTAATGTACTATTCCCGTGTGTGACTCATACCTCAAATCTCTTCCCTGTGTGAGCAGCAAATCTCTGCACTGCAGTTTTGGGGATGGGAGAGCTAGAGAGGAGATTTAAAAATCTGGAGCATCTCTGATTGGTACAAACCTGTGGAGATCTGCCTCTTTTGCATCCATAAAGTTCACTGTGTACTTGACTGATCGAGCCATCAAAATCCTAATGTCAAATGTGTCCTGGGGAAAAAACACACAAAGATGTTATCTTTCTGTCAGGACAGACTGAATTCAAGCAAGATTGATTGCAGTCTAGCTTTCCTCCTGGAATTTTTAGTCAGTAAGGTTAGACTTTAAAAGGCATGAACTTAATGAGAACAATAATACTAATACAAGCTAACATTGATTTAGTGGTTACTATATGCCCGGCCCTAAGTATTTTGTGCTTTACTAGGCTATATCAATCCTCATAAATTCTCTGGAGCAGGCATGTGGTGGTTTTTGACCATCCAGAATTGACCTCTTCTCCACATTCCAAGAAGCTGCACAGTAACTAAGGTCACTGGACAATCAGGCTTTATCGAAACGAATTCTGGGGCTTTTGCCCAAGTTATTAGGAAAAGGCAGGCTCTTCTTTGGGATTCAGAGTTTTAAGAATTTGAGCCTGGAGCTACTGCAACATCTTCCTGCCCTGAGGGGAAGAACAGACTTAAATCAGAGGAAACAGAGATATGTGATGAGGATAGAACAACCAGAGCTCGATGGCACTGTCTGAACTTGTGCAGCAGGTCCCTGAAGCAAGCTCTGTCTCCAGGATTTGCATTTCTTGAGGGCCAGTGATTCCATTACAGCGTAAACCATTTGAGTTTGGTTTCCTTCCACTTACAACTGAAAGAGTTTCAGACAACGTAAACGTCAAGCTGTCCAAGGTTACATGGCTAGATGGAGCCACAATTGAAACCCAAATCTGTTTGCCAGCAAAGCTCCTATTCTAAGCTATTTATTTACAACGCTTCCTCTTTAATTACGCATTGGACCACTAGAATCAATGGGAGGATGTGAATTATTGAAGAAGTGAGGAGGCTGAGTGTGTGCAGGGGATGGGTCTGAGCAGAAAGAAAATTAGAAGTCACTTATTGAAAGGCAGCCCTTGCTTTCAACAGTACCATTCTCTGAGAATTTCCTTAATTGACTGGGAGATCAGAGCTGGAAGACTTGAAAACATATGCTCTTCTGTGATGGCTTAGCACCCAGCCTGGCAGCACAGTGGATGCAGGCTCACGAGTGCATGAATGAATGAATGAATCAACAGATAAACGTATGGGGAGGAAGCCTGTAAAGAGGACACACTTACAACGATTGGCTGTCTGAAGTATTCATCCACTGCAGCAGCCCGGAGACTGGACAGGTTGACCCCATAGAAGCACTGCTGGTACCTGAAATTGCATAAAGAATCACCATGTATCTCATCCCATCCCTCACCTGAGTCCTCAAGCCCAGCATAGCTGTGATTTACAAGCTCCTCACAGGAGCAAGAATGAGGCCATGTGAAGGGCAACTGGTCATTAGGCAGCAGCAGAGCAGAAAATGTTCTCTAAGACCTGCACTTGACCTGTGTTGGGCAAGAGAGAAGGGAGGTGTAGCTGAGATAAAGGAAATTTCTTGTGGAGAGAACAATGAGAAGGATATGGGGTGGGGGGAGGAAGGCCTTTGGGCTCCCATCCTTGACCTCATGCCCCATCCTTGATGTCATGCCTGTTCTATGACACTCTATGCAAGTCCCAAAATACAATTTCTATGCCCTCTCATTAGCCCAACCCAGAGCACGACTTTAGATTTGCAAAGCCTCTGGACACTCCTGTCGTTTTGGGAGATGTATTTTCCTTTTCTGTCCTCCATAGCCACTGGCCTGCACCTTCACGATGGCCTTTGCTGTCGTGGCAGACCTGGCAGTCACAGTGAGGGATGGCTGGATTGTCACAGTCCATTGTGCACACTTCTCAATTCTGTGGTCAATGACATCCAGCAAGTGCTACAAATCCTGCTTTCTCCTTCAGTGCCCCAGCTGTACAGGGGTCACCAGCAACCACTGGTACCTGCAGCACAGCAAGGGCTCTTTATCATGTTGCCTAAAGGTCTTGGTTATTTAGGGAGAAGATCCAGTATCTGGATTAAGACTAGCTTTGTTCAAACTGCAGATGACTGGCTGTGTGCCTTGTGTGCCTCTTATCTCTAAAAATAAAAATAATGCAAAGCTCACTTTGTAGGTTACAGTAAGGAATAAATGAGTTAATATAAGCAAAGCCCTTTGAGCAGTGCTTGGCATTTAAAAAAATCTTTAGGAGAAACCAAGATGGCGGCATAAGGTATACACCTGTACGTGCTGCCTCACAACCACACCAAAACTACAACTAAAAGACAAACGACTATCACCCAGAACCACAGGAAAGCTGGCTGAGTAGAAGTTCTACAACTAGAAGGAAAGAAAAAAGCACATTGAGACCGGGTAGGATGTGCAGAGACGCAGAAAAGCAGAGGTACGGGGGCACGTGAAGGAGGCGCGTGAATCGGGCTGGCGACTGGGTGCACTGTTTTTTTAAATCGGAAGGGAGATACAAGCTCCCAACTGCTCTGAACTCGTTTCCCGTGAGACTCTGGGGACCCAAAGTCCTACGGGGAGAAACTGGACTGTCTGGCATAGGGTTGGGAAGTGAGGGTGGCTTTCTTGCAGAGGTGCTCGCAGGAATTGTTTACTGCTCTGGGGCACGGGACGTGGGGACACGGGGACACAGAGACGCAGAGACGGCTGACTGGCAGCCATCACTGTTTGCTAGGCCCTGGTGATTCCCCGAGACCCTGCCCCACCCAATTTACAAACCCACCCTAGCTGTGCGCAGCGGCTTTTGCATATGAATGGCCTGCCCTTTCACAGCTTAACCTAACAAACTTCAGCTGGGTCAGAGAGCTCCAAAACTTCCAAACCCCAAACAAAGAGGAGAAATCTGCAGATCTCACTGTAGCTCCTGCTGGGAGCCTCATACAGTAGCTGACTTGCACCTCCTTGGAGATCCAGGAGCCAGTGTACCCAGTGGTCTGTGTGAGATGACCAGATTTCAACTCCTCACATCCATAAGTGACACACTCAAGAGGCAGACTCAGTGAGCACCAAAGCCCCACTGAAGCAAGCCCTGCCCCATAAGGGTGTCTCCAGCACAGCAGTTCTTCCATTATAGACACAGCGGGTCCTCACAGCCAATTGGCCTGGAAGTCAATTCTTCCCAGTGTACCAATAGCAATCAAGGCTTAAGTACAACAAGACTGAGCACCCAGCCCACAAAGGGGTGCACCAAGAGTGTCCACCTCAGGTGACTGGGAAGGCTGAGCCACTGGGCCCTATAGGTCACCTACCACACAAAGCCACTCCATCAACACAGGGAAGCAGCCAAAATGTGGAGACAAAGAAACATGTCACAAATGAAAGAAATGAAGGAAAGCAAATTACTGGATATAGAGTTCAAAACCACAGTTATAAGGTTACTCAAGAATCTTCTAGAAACCGCCGAGAAACTTAGTGAGACCTCCGAGGAACTTAGTAAGATCTTCAAGGATCTTAATAATAATGCAAAAAAAAAAAAAAAAGGACCAGTCAGAAATTAAGCATACACTGTCTGAAATAAAGAATAATATACAGAAATCCAACAGTAGACTAGAGGACCCCAAGAATCAAACCAAAGATTTGAAATATGAGGATGCAAAAAAACATCCAATCAGAAAAACAAAAAGAAAAAAGAATCCAAAAATATGAAGATAGTGTAAGGAGCCTCTGGGACAATTACAAGCATACCAACATCCAAATTATGGGGGTGCCAGAAGAAGAGAGAGAGCAAGATACTGAAAACCTATTAGAAGAAATAATGACAGAAAACTTTCCCTACTTGGTGAAAGAAATAGACTTACAAGTCCAGGAAGTGCAGAGAACCCCAAACAAGAGGAATCCAAAGAGGACCACACCAAGACACATCATAATTAAAATGCCAAGGGCAAAAGACAAAGAAAGCAGCAAGAGAAAAACAGTTAGTTACCTACAAGGGAGTATCCATACGACTGTCAGCTGATTTCTCAACAGAAACTATGCAGGCCAGAAGGGAGTGGCAAGAAATATTCAAAGTGATGAACAGCAAGAACCTACAACCAAGATTACTCTACCCAGCAAAGCTACCATGAAGGTCAAATAAAGAGCCTCACAGACAAGAAAAAGCTAAAGGAGTTCATCACCACCAAACCAGGATTATATGAAATGCTGAAGGGTATTCTTTAAGTAGAGGAAGAAGAAGAAAAAGGTAAAGATAAAAATTATGAACAACAAAGTGACAACAAATACATATCTATCAACAAGTGAATCTAAAAATCAAGTGAATAAAAAAATCTGATGAACAGAATAAACTGGTGAATATAATAGAATCAAGGGCATAAAAAGGGAGTGGACTGACAATTCTCGGGGGGAAGGGGGCATGAGGGATGTGGGAAGAGATTGGACAAAAGTTTTACACTTATGGATGAGGACAGTGGCGGGGCGTAAGGGCATGGGGAGTGTGTGTGTGGGGAATCAGGTGGAGGGGAGCTATGGGGGGGAAAAATGAGGAACATCTGTAATAATCTGAATAAAGATTTATTTAAAAAAATAAAAAAAACTTTATAGTTGAAAGTATTATCTATGTCTCCCCGACCCCCCACCCCCCACCAACTCTTCTAGCCAGCCCCCAGGCCTTCACTACCCTATTGTCTGTGTCCATGGGTTATACATATATGCATAGAAGTTCTTTGGTAATCTCTCTCCCACCCATCCTTCCCCACCTTCCCTCTGAGGTCCCATAGTCAGTTCCATGCTTCTATGTCTCTGGATTTATTTTGTTCATCAGTTTATTTTGTTCATTAGATTCCACATGAGTGAGGTCCTGTGATACTTATCTTTCTCTGACTGGCTTATTTCGCTTGGCATTTTGACACTGTTGTCTAAGTGTCGGCTGTCATTCTCTGAACTTCACTTCAGCACTGGGGACTAGGGCAATAGTTCCCAATCTGTACCATGGGATTACTTGGAGGAGCCTGTTAAAAATTCAAATTCCCAGGTCCAACTCTAGAAAGGCTTGGGACCTCACTACTGAAGAGTGAGGGCTTTTATCCTGAGATTAAAAAGAGGTTTACTAAGGGTGTGTATTATATAGCCTGTCCATCAGATGGGAATTTAATTCATCCATCTCCATTCCCCCCCGCTCCCCCCTCCCTAATTCCACCTGCCAATATGGAGGGAAGAGAGAAAAAACAAAACAAAGCACAGAATAATCATTAAAAAATCTGTGGTGCAATTAGATTTTGATGGAAGGCGCAGCCAAAGGAAGGCTCTACAACAAGAGGCAAAGTCTCAGATGCTCCCAAGAGACGCAAGGAAGCATCATAGTGTTAAATCAGCAGCCAGTCCTCAGCCTCCAAGTGCAATGCAAGCCCCACTGAGCCACGTACAGATCCTGAAGAACTTGTCCTAGTTCTCATCTCTGAGCCTTTGCATGTTTTCCCTCTACCTAGAATGACGCTTTCCTTTTTTTACCCTGTTCATTCCTATTCAATATTTATGAATTAGATGAAATATTTCCATAATGTAAAAATGTAAAACCTTGTGTGACAATGAAATATTCAAGTTTCACCCACTTAAAAAAAACAGAAGTATTTTCTTTTTCATCAGTGTATATTTAGCACTTAGCATGGGACCTCACATACCCGTAGGAGTGAAAATATCTACATATAAATCTATATATTTATATAATGAATGAATTGAGAAAGTGGTGTCCTAAATGGCCCTATGTGTGAGCACAAGTGCCAATAAGGATAATGGAGAAATGGATAATCATTCCTCCAAGTTTCTTCAGGTTCATGACTTGTTTCTTAATCTTTTCCTTCCACCAGGGGCGAGAGCTAGGCTGGCCTACAGGTAAAGGAGAAGATCAGTGCTGCATATCATTTTACAAACACTCATCTTGAAAACAATCTCCTATAGTCCTAGAAAATGCCTGGGAAACAGAATACTGTATGTTTAAACAATCTTCAGATTTAGAAGGAGATGGACGTGTTCATGGGGGAATAAGTCATTGTCACAAAAGTTTTTATTAGAGAGAAGGAGGAGGAGGATAGAGAGGGAAAAGGAGGAAGAGAGAGAGTAAAAAGAGAAAGATGGAAGAGTCAGACAGAGACAAAGAGGCAGGCAGACTGACAGACCATTTCCCAGAGAGCCCAGAACTCCACCTTGTCCTTCCTTTAGAATCCCCTGAAAGCTTTTTTAAAATGCTGATGCCAGGACTACATCCCACCCCACCCCCCTACACACACACATTTGTGATTGATTTGATCTGGGGGTACAGCCCTGGCACTTACTTGTTTCCAAAGCTCAATAGGTGATTATAAAGTGCAATCAGCACGAACACTACTAAGTTAGCTGTTCTAGAATCCTCGCCAAGTAGGTGAAAGAGAAATCCCCAAGAGCAGACAGCCCCTGCCTGGCAGTGGCCGAGGTTGAGAATGGCTCTCTGTTCTTCACATACAACCACAGCTCTCAGTGGGGGAGGGGGGCCCGGTCTGTGCCATTTGCTTTGTGTGTTCAGTGCCAATTAAAGCCCAGTAGCCATGAGCAGTGTGGTGCAAATGGGCACCATTCCTTGGGCAGACGGAGAGTTGTGGGCACAGAGCCCACTGCCTGGGTTTTAAAAACTTTCTGGCTGGACTATATTTCTAATTCTTAGAAATCTCAAATCTCCTTCTGAAATGCTTCATAAAATGATTAAAGCAGATGGGAGCTGGCATTTCTCTGGGTCTCCTATGATACATGGTGGGGGGATGGATTAGGAAATGATTCTGTTAACTTAGAAGCTGGGGATCATTTCCATCATATGTGGGTTTTATTTTCTGACTTAACTTATGATCCCTTTAGAAGCACATAAGGCAGAATCTATGTGTGTGGTTTTTTTGTCCTGTCTTCCAAATTCCGATTGCACCCCTCCCACCCCACTTTTCCATAACACATGCAGCATCTGGAACCTCCTACAACTACAGTCCAGAAGGAAAACCATCTTACTGTTAGATATGCCTAAACATACCCACAATGCAGAGAAAGGGACAAGCCATTTACCATCTCCTTAACTTCTCCACATTCTCTACGCTGAGCCTAGCTCAGGGACGCAGCCAGGAGAACCTCCCTTCTCCAGCCTCTCTTGTTCTTGTAGTTGCTCCTCTAGTTCACCTTAGTCTTTTGTCCCTCCTCCCCACCAGTGTCTGGATCTGTCTTAGAAGGAGGGTGGTACAGCCTTGGGCTCTCTTGCATTAGTTAGCACTGGTCTTCCAGATTCAACAGAAGAGAGCGTCTCCAGTGCAAGCATTCCTTTCTCTTGCTCATATGAACACACTCTCTCATAGCATAACTCAGATATTTTGCTTTAATAAAATCTTTGCTTCTTCATTCTAACAAAAAAAAAAATCACTCAATCCACATCAAAAGCTTCCTTCCTTTAAAAAGACCAAAAACATTAAGAAAATATAATGAAGGAAGAAAGGAGACAAGAGGGAAGGGAAACTCCATTCTGCTGTTGAACAATTAAACAACTTTTGGGTATTTGAAAAAATATATATATTATTGATATTTTACAGAGAGGAAGGGAGAGGGATAGAGAGTTAGAAACATTGATCAGCTGCCTCCTGCACACCCCCTACTGGGGATGTGCCTGCAACCAAAGTACATGCCCTTGACCAGAATGGAGGCCAGCGCACTATCCACTGAGCCAAACCGGTTAGGGCATTTTTGGGTATCTTAATGTACTATGCTTTATTGAAATTACCAACCAAGGGAATGCCAACCGGATGCAAGTCATATATTACCCTATGAACTAGAAACCAAAAGCAAGGATCCAAGAATGTCACCTACGTCACATAGGGTGCTGAGAATGCAGCATAAGAGGGTGGTTGGAATGGCCTGGTGGGAAAGCCAATAGCAGAAGGATGGGTGTCTAGGAACAAACTGTATCTTTATTTAACTTCTTATACATCCCTTACATATGGCAGGACTAAAGGCTTGGCTGTTTTTGACAATTTTATGCATCAGCAGAATGCAGATGTACCATTGTGTAAAGATGCTCAACTCATTTTGTGTCTGGTTTTGCTGATTTAAACCCCATCAAAATAATGCAGCTTATATTTTACATGTGCTATATTTATATACATTTTATATTTGTAAAATATATTTTTTGGTACAAAGGAGAGGGGGGAATGGGTGTACAGGCCTTAAAAGAATCCAAACTTCAGACTGTGGCTCTTTTGTAAGAAGTGACAGAAAGCCTGTGTCATTACTGGTTTGCACAGGAATTGGAAGCCTGTGTCAGAAGGAAGAGTGTCAAGACAACTGTGGTGGACATCTTTGGTTTGTTCTACCAGCAAATAGTTGCTCTTCTTCTGTTAATGACACCAGATCTTCTGGGAGATACCTCTTCCTCACTCTCTGTTCTTGTGGTTTGGATGGTCTTGACTCTGCCCTCTGAAGGTTGGCATATGTCCCAGTCTCAGCCAATCAGAGCATCTTATCTCCCTGGCCTTGGCAATGGATCCAGAGTTAAACATCTGACTTGAAGACAGTCAAGTCTAAGATATTTGCTCCTACTGTTATGAAGGAGAAGTAGACATGGAGAAGCAGCAGAGTATTATGGAAGTGCAATAAATCTAGATTTGCTGGAAACCACGTTGCTTCCATGAGGAAAATACCTATCCAAGAACTGAGTGGGGCTGAGAGTTGGAGGGAGGGTGTGACAGACGGAGGGAGTGGGGAGGGAGGTCTGACCCAATGTGAGTGTGCCCCGAATCCACTTGTACTTGAGAAGCTGAATCTACTCTTGGGTTTTCAGATAAATTCATCAGAAATATCCTTTTATAGCTTTGCCTAATTCAGTGGACTCCTAATTCTGTGAGTAAGGAACTAGATTGTTTTAGCCATTAGAACCAAGCCAGGGCATGGTAAAGAGGATATCTGCTGGATTGGTGATTCTGTCTGGAAATGGTCAGCTCTGATGTCAGAGGATCCAGAAACTGAAATACTACATCCCTGATGACACAGGTATGGATGTGTGTGGGTCCAGCAGCAGAGTATTATGGAAGAGCTATGAATTTGACACAAGTTACAAAAAAAGATGAATGTAAAAATCAAGGCTTATTCTATAAGCAAAAGCCAGATGAGTTCAAGAGCTGCAGATATGAACAGAGAAGCCAAGGAAATAATATATTAAAAAAATACTGGGTAGTTGAAAGAAAATTATAGTTCCAAAAATCATTGAAAAATAATGAAACAAGGACAGTGGCCTATGAAAATCCAAACATGACTGTACTGGCCTCAGTATTCCTGCAAAAGTTCCTTCTCCGCGATACTTTGTGCACATGCGTAGCTTCTGACAAAAATCTGGTTTTATCACATGGTGATGTGAAATATTCTTATTTGGCCTACATAATATTTCTATGAACCATTGACTATCAGAGCCAAATATATTAATGGGAAAGACCAGAAGGCCTAAAACTCTACCTATGCCCAAAGAACCTTTAGTAGAAATTTCAGTTTAGGAGCAGAATTAGCCTAGGAACAAACTACCCATTATCTTCACAGTGGAATTTAGCAGATTGTTCATTCAGCTGACTGGATTTCCTGTTTCCCAGCAGTACAATGGTCAGCAAGACATTTAGTATATTTGGAGAGGAATGGCGCAAAATGGGAGTTCTTATTGCCTGTGGCAGAGTCCTGTTCCATTCATCTTCCCTTGTCCTTTGCAAGCACGGACTTCTGAACTCTGTAAAGAACAACAGACTATAGGCCATCCACAAAGGGTATCTATCCCTAATATCATTCAATTGGATCTACTATTGTCGAGCATGATGGATGCATATCATCCATTCATAACACTCTGAAAAGGGAAATGGCTCTTTTCTTTTGGTTCCTTAAGTGGTGTGTCACCTTTTAAGTGTCAGATTCGCTCAGTCGTACCTGTCTCTGGAATCCTCAGCCATGTGTTCTGCTCCTGCTATATCGAGGTAGGGACTCATCTGACCCCACCTGAGCACAACCCAACAGTGCTTCTGCTCAGGCCTGCACTATGGGTGTCTCCCCTCCTGCCCCAGGGCATCCCTGCTGACTCTGGAGCATGAGATGCCTCCAGACCCATTTGGTGCCCATGCATGCACAACCCAGAAGTGTAGTTAATGTGGAAGGATGAACATCTGACCAGTGGGGATATAAGAGCCAATGGATACCTTTGCTTCTCTCCCAGCCTTGTATAAACTGTCCTGAGATGTGGTTCAAACGATGGATCAAGCAATCTCTTGATGTTTGATACCACACAGTGTTCAGCTCAGTAATGTACTTGTGTATTATTTCCCTCCTTGCCACCTCACTCTTGTTTCTCCTCATTCTTGTTTCACTGAGATGGTATTTTTTAATAAAGTGGTACCTTATAAGCTTTGTCTAGGACCGGGATTTCTGGGGACCCCAAGCAAAGACAATCAATATAAAGTGTGGCCCTAGAATGTAGACCCTCAAGATGGAATTATTCACCAATTTGATGACAATAGAATCCTCACTGCTAGCGGGGAGTGATAACCCTTGGCATGTAGTTTCATCGCAATTACTAATGATCCCACTGGTGGTTAATTAGGATGCAGTTATGGTAGAAGGTGAGGCACTGGGCTATATGGTGACTGTGTGCTTGAGATTCTGGGGTGATAATAATTATATGGAGTGAGCAGCAGGCAAGTCTCTGTTAACAGCATTGGAAGCATTGCAAAAAAGAGAACTATATTCTCAGGGCAGCCAACTCCCAACTTAAGAAACACTGTGAAACCAGGAGGGTTTTCTTAGCAGAATTTAAAGGAATTCTTATCTCCTCGGTGCTCCCAGACCTGCTGTGCCAAAACTCAGGTACAGAATTGGACAATTCCTCAAATTAGAATTGCCCATCTCCCCACCCCAAAAGGCGATAGTAAAACAGTAATAGCAGGAGAGCTGTGAAGGAGATTGGACGGGAAACTTTGACTCTTATGTATCATATTGGTGCCCTGACAGGGAAAGAGTAGGGCTCTGAGCTCTGGGGTTGTGATAGTTGAGTGGACAAGGCAGAGAATCCTGAAAACACCTTCCCAACCCCCTTGACTCCTTCAGGGCTGTAGGAGCAGAATTCTTATCCCTGTTCACAGCAGAGAATAGCTTCCCTTTGCCTGTAGACTGCACAACTTATTCTGAAGCTTGTGCCTTGCAAGATAATTTTGTTCCCCTCGGGATCTGCCTCACTACTGCCCACTGCCTCCACGCTCATGGTCCCTCACTGCTGTCCGGCTGATAACTCCAGCACTACCTGAGCAGTAAATACGATTCCTATTCTAGGAAGAGATAACTTACACACCTAAGGAAGTGCAGAAGCTGGTTAATATTTTCTGCTAAGAAACAGGAAAATATGTATGGGAATGGATTTTTAAAGGTGTTGAACTAGGGCAGAATATAAGTCAGGTGAGGGTACAATTTACTGACAAGGGGCACTCCACGGATTCAATGCTCTAGCAAGAGACCAGTCCTCATGGTCTGCTGGAAAGTCGCTTTGAAGCTTGGTCATCATGAGGCCTGCAGTTAATGAGACAGAGATTCCAGAACTTCTGCAGCATAGTATTGAGGGAAGGGTCAGAAGGCTCAGAGAGGTGGAAATAATGGATGGATTTACTATAGAAGATCTAAGAACATTCTACCTAACTGTTCTCAGGCAAAGCCCAGAAAACCTTCCTTTTATTAGGTAACCTGGAGTAACTCAGTGAGTGAGCAGTGGCATTTTTGAGATGCTTACGGTGGCTCTCCTCAGTAGATCAATAATAATAGGTGATGTTGCCATTAAATTATGCTCTCAATGAGCACAATGAGGATGGAATTTTAAAATGTCAGAAGCAATAAAGCAGTAATCTACTGTCATAGGCAAAAATGACATAATACTGTGTTAGACAGCAAGGCTAGAGTGGCAATACCTTGACCCACAGGGATCTGTGGTGGATGCTGATAGATCCTAGTGTTAACAGAGAGGCGAAAGAGATGTGCAGTCACTAGGATGGTACTCAATTTGTATAACAGCAAGAACAACAACAAACTTGCTAGCTGATGAGCTGATGGCATCAGTTATCACAATAGAAAGAGTGGGTCCCTCACTTAATTTGCAGAACTAATTTCCAGATCTGGTTTATGGGTCCAGAGACCACTGGTCCATGATTGAAGTGGAGGCCAGGCCCCTGAAGCATCACAAGCAGTTATGGTAAATATTTCCCAATCCTTCTTCAGAGGACTTGGGTTTCTGGGACAAAGTAACTGTGGGAGAAAGGAGAATATCTCAATTTTTAAAAATATGTTTTTATTGATTTCAGAGAGAGGAAGGGAGAGGAGAGATAGAAACATCGATGAGAAACATCCATTGGCTGTCTCCTGTACGTCCCCTATTTGGGATCGAGCTGCAACCTGGGGCATGTGCCCTGACCAGTAATCGAACTGGTGACCTCCTGGGACCATGCTCAACCAACTGAGCCACACTGGTCAGGCAAATATCTCGATTTTTAAAGGAATATTAGATAACAAGGGTGAACTAATATTGATACTAAGGAGTTTAGGATGCCTCTAGTAGGTAAGGGCTTATGGAGGGCAGGTAGTAAATGAAGATTTGGACTAAGTCCACTGCACGGGGTGTCCAAGGGGCTCATACCCACCCTTGTTTATTTCCACGGTCCCTGAATGTACAACTGGGATAGATACATGCAGCATCTGGCAGACCCCTCACACTACCCTGAAACTGAAACTCCCCCATCCCCAGGCAGGTAATATTGTGATCTTCAATTTATAAATAAAGAAATTGTGTTTCAGCAAGACTGGACTAACCTGGCTAAGGTTTTACAGTTAGTAATTGACAGAACCCAGTATTAAGCACAGTTCAGTCTGGCTCTAGAATCTGATTCATCCAGCTTTTTACTACTGCCAGTTTGCCTATGTTTTCTGTTCTGTAGCTGCAATAAACGTACTAAGTGGGTGGCGGTGAAGAGCAGCAGCTTGCCTTTGGACATGTTAAATTTAAGATATCCGACAGACATCTAAGTAGACTTGTTAACAGCCAGATGGACATCCGAGGTCTATGGTTCCAGGGAGAGATCTGGGCTGGAGTTCTAACCATGGGAGTTGTCAGCCTAAAGACAATATTGACGGCCAGGAGACTGAATGAGATCAGTAAGGAAGTGAGTGCAGACACAAAGAGGAAGACAATGAAGAATGAACCTGGAGTCAATCCAGTGTTGAAGATTGACGGGGAGGAGACTGAGCAGTTGGGGCCAGTAAAGAAAGACAACCTAGTTTAGGCTCCAGATGTGAAGAGCCAATGGCGTCAAGTGCTATTGGTAGGGAAGTCATGTGAAGACTAATAACTCATTATACCTGATGATCTTATTCAGCCTGTTAGTTGTTCCTCAGTCTCTCAGCTGACTCCCTCAAAATGCACCTAAACTCATTTCTTTTTTTTTCATCCCCCTTCTTCCCCTCAGCCAGCATTTCCACTTCTTTGCCTCTTCTAACAGAAATCTTGCAAGCTTTTACCACCTGTTCCCTGGGGCAATGCAACCGAAGTTCCACATGCTAGTAGTCTAATGCAAAAACTGCTTTATAAAGGGAGGGAAATTACAAAGTAAAGGCTGTAAATTTTGAGAACTATATGGTCTTTAAAATATTTTTGTGTGTTTATTGACTAAAAATAAAATAATTCAAATGCACCAGCTATCAAAGCAGTACAGATTAAAAATAAACTGGCCACCATTTAAAAAAAAAATTTTTTTTTTTTTGCAAATCAAATTGGCATTTAAAAAAATAAAACATATCCCTTATGGGCAAGACTGAGCAGACATTCTCATATACCACTGGTGGAAGTGTTAATTGGTAAAACTTTTCCACAGGGCAATTTGGCAATATATAAGAACAATTTTTAAAGTTCCTTCTTCACACCTTTTGGTCCAGTGATTCTGCTTCTAGCAATTTATTGTAAGGAAATAATCAGAATGTACATCAAGATTTCTATAATTGGAAACTTTAGTGTTGTTTCTTATAGAATTTAGGATATAAAATTCTATAAAGTTCCATATTCTGGTAGAATATAGAATATCTAACAGATATGAGAAAATGTCAATAAGGTATTGTCAAAGTAAGAAAAACAAAACAAAATAAAAGCTATAAAATGGTATGATAATTATTTTATAAAGAAGAACAGAAAATTTGAAAAGATAGCTAAAATCTCAATAGTAATTATTTCTGTACATGCTTGGGGTTATTAAAATTTCTACTCAGAAATATTCAGAAATATTTATTGAAGGCCTACCATGTGGCAGGTACTGTTCTGGGTGCTTGGGAGACAGTGGAAATTGATAGAATTCTGGCTCTTATAATTGCTGACAGTCTATCAGGAGGGATACAAAAATAAACAGTGATAAATAAAGAAAGCATATATTGTTTAGGAGGTGATACGTGTTAGAGAAAAAACACAGAGCAGAAAACGTGGGGTTGGGAGTGGTCTGGTTACTATTTTAAATAGGGTGGTCAGGGTAGATGTTATTGTGAAGGTGGCATTTAATGAAGACTGTCTGGAGGTGAAGGAAGTAGCCATTAATATTGAGGGAAAAGTATTTCAGATGGAAAGGTCAGCAAATACAAAGGCCCTTCAGTGGGAGCATGTCTGACATGTCCAAGGATGAGCACGAAACCAGTGTGGATGGAGCTGACTGAATATGGTAGTAGGAAATGAAGAGCCAGACTGGGTAGAACCCACTGGAAGGTTTTGGAAATGTTGGGAAAGATGGGTTAAGAATCTATTGCAGTAATCGAGATCAGATGATAGTGTTGGCGAGAACAGTGACCATGTTGAGAATTAGTCAGATTCTGGATATATTTTGAAAACAGTGCCAACATAATTTTTTGATGGTTTTCCTGTGGGGTACAAGAAGAGAGGCCATTAAGGTTTGGGGGCTCAATGATTGGGAGGATAAACTTCTTAGCAATTGGCATAGAAAGACTATGAGTAGAGCAGGTTTATGTGGGAGTGGAGAAGATCAGAAGTTGAGTTTTAGACAGAGTAAGTCTCTCTAAAGGGAGATTTACAGAAGGCAGTTGGCTGTGAAAAATTTGGAGTTCCCAGGACATGTCTGAGCTAGAAAGATACACTTGGGAATCATCAGTATATAGATAGTATGTGAACTTTGGGAATGGGTGAACTCACCAAGGGAGTAACAACTGTGGACAGAGAAGAGGTCCAAAGACATCATCCTGGGGCACTCCAACATCAAGAGGTAAGGAGACAAGTAACAACCAGAGGAGGACAGGTTGAGAAAGTGACCAGTGAGGCAGGAGAAAAATCAAAAGAATGTGGGACAAATAAATAATTCTGCTCAAAAGCTACCCAAATGCTGGTAAGTTAAATAAGTCAAGAAGGGAGAACTGATCACTGGCATTAGCAATGTGGAGGCCAGACACTTGGGGACCTTGGTAAGAGTGGGCTTGGTAGAGTGTCTTGAGAAAAACTGAAGGGAGCAGGTGGAGATGGCTGAGCATAGATGACTCTTTTTATTTATTTTTTAAATATATTTTATTGATTTTTTACAGAGAGGAACATCAATGAGAGAGAAACATCAATCAGCTGCCTCCTGCACACCCCCTACTGGGGATGTGCCCGCAACCAAGGTACATGCCCCTGACTGGAATCGAACCTGGGACCCTTGAGTCCGCAGGCCGACACTCTATCCACTGAGCCAAACCGGTTAGGGCTAGATGACTCTTTTTAGAAATTTTGCTGCAAGGGGACTTAAATGGGTGAACGGTGGCTGACTGGGGAAGTGAGATATAATAAAAAGGTTTTTTTTCTTCTTTTTAGATGGAATAAGTAGCAGCATGTTTGTATACTTATGGGGAGCCTAGCCAGTCCACTGTTATTTATAGTCTCAAAGTAGTAAGCTGCCCGCAGATGGTATGGTTGGGAGGTCACACAAGGAATGCCTGGACAACCAACCTCTCCGTCTACTCTTTTATTTGAATTCTGATCTCTCCAACTTCTCCATTGAATCAGGAGGACACATTTAAAATATAAACAGTTAGGGTAGGTCTTCCAGAACAATAATCATAATTAAGGTCTCTCCCATTTCATTGCCCTCCACATACCAATAGGCTCTTTATCCCCACTGGAAAGTCTCTGGCTTGAAGTTTCAGAATTACAGATTAAGCAGAAGCCACATAATGCTATGAATCTGTGGTAGGAAAGCCTATTTGGCAAGAAAACATTTGGGGAAAAGAAAAATTGTAGCTCTCTGACCCTACTTCTCACAGAATTTGTAACCCAGGAAACCAAAGCACCTCCTATTTGCTGTCATTTCACCAAAGGATAGAATTATAAAGAGCAAACCTGGGAAATGAACTTTGGATATCTCTATTGGAGGGCTCTGCTTACCTCAGCTAGAACTCAAAGCTTAAATTTTATCATCCATCCTCATCCATCTGCCGGCACATGCCTGTGCTCCCTTCTACACACCTAACATTCCCACTGGGATGCTATTTGTTCTGTTTCTCCCTCCATGGGTCCAATATCATCATTCTCCTCCCCTCTTTCTCCTTATAAAAACCAGTTCTCAGAAAAGAATGCTAGAAGGAATGGTGGTTTAGAACTGGAAGGATTTTGTGTTAGTTTTCATTTTTCAAATGAAGAAACCAAACTCATTAACTGTGAAGAATACTGATTGATATGTTCTCTGACAAAGGCATGTTCTAATAGAAGCCACAGTCCCAAGACAACAAAATGGATGCTGAAAAGTGGAAAGGGAGCTACAGCAGTCAGGGGGAAGATGTTGCCATATTAGCCTCAGGTTGGCCTTTGGGGTGTTTGATATTACTACGCAGTTCTCTGATTTGTCTCTTCTAGTTCTCATTGGGGAGTGATTTCGCCCCCAAGGTGACACGTGGCAATGTCTGGAGACATTTTGGTTGTCATCTGGAGGAAGGTGCTATTGGCATCTAGTAGATACAGACCACAAATGCCGCTAAACATTCTACAGTGCAGAGGACAGCCCTCAGTCCCAATATATGACCTCAATCATTTCAGAAACTATTTTACTCTGAAGGAAAAGGAAAGAGAGAACATTACCAAAAGTTGGCTCTGGAGTAGTGTTCCATGTAGAGCTGGTCGTCAGAAAAGGGGGCCAAGTGGATATCACTGAATGTCGGGAACATCTTTCCTAATGAGCAAAAAACAACAGATCCAAAAGTTGACTCCTACTGCCTTCTGATTGAACGGTCCACTTACCTGCCTCTTGACCAACTCCATTCTTTCATCTATTTCAGTTATTACACAACAGGCTAAAATACAATTCACCTCAAAGCAAAGATAAGAAAATTAGGCAGAAGATCAGAAGGGATATAAGAAAGAATACCAAATCAAGTCCCTAAGCTATGTGCTGATAAAAGCTTATACGGTCCTAGATGAGATATTCAACCTGGCATATGTGCCTTTCTAGCTATTGGCTTTGTTCTTTTCTGTATATCTTTTGCTTTGATTTCTGGGCACTTCCTTTATTTATTTTTTCTCTCATTTATTATAAAAGAAACTTGGCTTTGAAAATAATAAACATTTCATCATTCTATCACATTTTTATTTCCCTTCTCAGACTTGTCCATGTTTAATCATATTGTCTATCTTTTTAAGTGCTACTGGAATCTATGCTTATAGATTCAGAGCTAAGAAGTAGAAGGACAATCTCAGAGCTAATAAGTAGAAGGACAAAATCCAGGGATAGAATATCCTTCGATAGTCAATGGCCCCAAACTTTAACTCAAAGTCTATTAAAATAGAACAGATTGTTTTTTAGGGTATTTTCAGAGGTAGAGAAAAAGCATGATTGTAACATCATTCATATGTCACCTTCTAAATCTCATGCGTCAGTGTCAAACAATGATTGCTTGGGGTTTTTTCAATGTCAAGATAGAGGGCTATTAAACAACCTTAGAAAAGTATTATGTAAACTTGGGAAGCTTCAGAGGAGGATGGTCTAAGCCCAAGCCTAATAGGATTTCCAAAGATATAGGATAAAAATGGAGGAGAGGAGCCGAAACCGGTTTGGCTCAGTGGATAGAGCGTCGGCCTGCGGACTGAAAGGTCCCAGGTTCGATTCCGGTCAAGGGCACGTACCTTGGTTGCGGGCACATCCCCAGTAGAAGGTGTGCAGGAGGCAGCTGATCGATGTTTCTCTCTCATCGATGTTTCTAGCTCTCTATCCCTCTCCTCTCTCTTCCTCTCTGTAAAAAATTAATAAAATATATAAAAAAAAAAATGGAGGAGAGGAAATCATCAATGGTAAAATATTTAAAAATTCCAAGAGTTAAAGAAAAGGTCTTCTGATTCCATGTACTCACTACATGTCCAGCACAAGAACTTTAAAAGTTCACACTAAGAAGACTAGGAATAAAGACAAGATACTAAATGTGTCCACAGGGAAACAGTATGTCACCCTAAAGCAGGTCGGCAAACCGCGGCTCGCGAGCCACATGCGGCTCGTGAGCTGCGGTTTGCCGCTCTGTTGACTAATGAGTTTGCCGACCACTGGACTAGACTAAATGTTACCGTGTAGTTGGAAGCTGTGAGGATTAGGCAATTGTGGCATATTGTGTGCAAAGAGGTAAAGGGTAGTATATGACAGTGGTCGGCAAACTCAGTAGTCAACAGAGCGGCAAACCGCGGCTTGCGAGCCGCAGTTTGCCGACCACTGGTGTAAGACATAAGAATAGGGAGAGAAAGTCAAAGTGTGGTAGCCATGCAATGGGACTGGTGGAGGAGGACAGAGGGCCACAGGAGGAAGGCCTCACAGAATAAATACTGACAGGATCTGTCAGACCTGTTGGAACATGGAAAAAATTAGTAACGAATATATAGAAAACTAAGCCAATGAAAATAAAAGGCAATTAACTCCAGGAAAAGCAAAAGATTGCATGAGAAAATATATAATCATATGCACCCACTTCACCACCAGATTTGGCACTGAACACTATTTACATTGCCACATGATTACTCTTTTAACCAAATAATTACCTAGGTCCATATTTCTTTTTTTTTAAATATTTTTTATTGATTTTAGAGAGGAAGGAGAGGGAGAAAAAGACAGAAACATTAACGATGAGAGAGCATCATTGATTGGCTGCCTCCTGCATGCCCCCTACTGGAGACTGAGCCCACAACCCTGGCATGTGCCCTGACAGGGAATCAAACCATGACCTCCTAGTTCCTAAGTAGATGCTCAACCACTTAGCCACACCGGCTGAGCTAGGTCCATATTTCTTTATATTAAATTCTGAATTTTAAGAAGCTCTGCTCTGCAAAGCAACCGATTTTTGTAAGTTTGCAACATCATTTGATGACAAAACCTGACCTGAACTGATGTGAGTTGATTTATAGTCTATATTTATCTCACTTGGCATCCATATTCATATGTTTTGTTGCAGAGATACATATTATGTGTTTCATTATGGAGTGTTGCCTCATATCTGACTGAAGGCATTAAGTAATACACGGTATATGAGTGTATTACCTTTCCAAAGTCTTCCAGATTCTGAATTCTGAAGCCCCAAAGGTTAAAATAAGGTATTGACGTCCTGTATAAATATATTGAGAGGATGGAGGAAGGGAGGGTGTATCAAGAAGGGAGAGAGCTGATATGTAGGAAAGCTAACTTCTCAACCACAGAGTGACAAGAATAGCAGTAGGATAACTTTACATAGAAACATGGTAAATAACAGAAGAAACAGAGAGAGTAGAGTTGAAAGGGACAGCCTTTGGATAGCAGTCTCGGCACAGGAGGAGATGTGACAGAGGGTTCCTATTTTTCATTATAAGCCTTTTATTATTATTTGATGTTGTAAACTATGTCTTATTTTGATGGAAAATCAAAATAATTAGAAAAAAAATCAATCATTCTTCCCTCAGGAACACCCAGGGTAAAAAGCTGATAAAATCAGCATTTATTTCTACTTGTCTAGTTAAAAATACATAGCCCAATATAAAATTTCATATCCACTTCAAATATCTGGGGAAATATTCAGCTCAGAGAGGCTCAATCAGTTGCACGTTAATTAACTATGTGTAAAATCTCATCACACAAAAGCACCTCACCATTTGAAAAACTCTCCAGAAAAAAAGTATAAAAATTCTTCCCTGGGGGGCACTGAGGAGGAAATCCAAGCAGCCTTGTTCCTTTCCTTCCTCTCCCACAGTTCAATTTTATCGTGTGGACACAAGGCTTCCAAGTTCAATCTGGGCTGTTTTACAACAGGAACACTAATGAAGTTCTTGACATTGGGTATCCTTTCCTAAGTTTATTTAGTTATTTTTTCACATGAGGTGTTTTTTTTAAGTGCATATCGCTGAATCCCTAACCTTTGAAAACACATATGGATGAGTCTCAAGCTTTATTTGTACACATATACTGTGTCACTTGGTTAAGTATGAGTTGTATTTTTATTCCCCATTTTGTCTTCAAATTTTGTTAGATATCAAAATAGGGAGCAATTTAGAGTAAATAAAATTAAGGTAAGAAGCTACAATTCAGTTACATTCTATGTCTTATTGGAAAAACATGGGCTGTTAAAATTCCATACACTCTCTCTGGTAAAGAGTAGAAAGTCAGTGTGTGTACAGGAGTTGTGAGTGTGGGATGCAGGTCAGACAGACCTGGGGTCAAATCCCTGCTCTGTCACTTTATTTTTAAACTTTAAATTTTTTTTTCAATTACAGTTGATATACAATATTATATTAGGGGTTTCATGTATACAACCCAGAGATTAGACATTATATAACTTATTAAGTGGATTGCCCTGATAAATCTACTACCCATCTGACACCATATAGTTATTACGATATTATTGACTATATTCCATATGCTGTACTTTATATCCCCACGACTGTTCTGTAACTACCAATTTGTACTTCTTAGTCCCTTTACCTTTTCCCCCAACCCCTCACCTATCTGGCAACCATCAAAATGTTCTTTGCATCTATGAGTCTGTTTCTATTTTGCTTGTTCATTTATAGATTCATATATAAGTGATATTACATGGTATTTGCTCTCCTCTGTCTGACTTATTTACTCAGCACAACACCCTCTAGGTCATTCCATGTTGCAGATGGCAAGATTTCATCCTTTTTTATGCTTGAGTAATATTCCATTGTATATATGCACAACTTCTTCTTCTTTATCCCTTCTTCCACTGATGGACACTTAGATTGCTTCCATATCTTGGCTATTGTAAGTAATGCTGCAATGAACGTATGGATGTATGTGTCTTCTAGATTTAGAATTTTGGGTTTCTTTGGTTAAATACCCAGAAATGGAATTGCTAGGCCCTTCTTTGTCTCTTATTATAGCCTTTGTTTTAAAGTCTATTTTGTCTGGTAGAAGTATTGCTACCCAGCTTTTTTTCTTCTTTTTTTGCTTGTTTGTTTTCATTTTCATGAAATATCTCTTTCCATTCCTTTACTTTTAGTTTGTGTGTGTGTTTCAATCTGAAGTGAATCTCTTGTAGACAGCATGTGTAAGGGTCTTTCTGTCACTTATTAAAGGTGTGCCCTTGTTAGGTTGTTTTCCTCATTGTGCCAGGACTTTTCAAGTCTATCTCCCTAAGCCAGGTCTCAATCTTGGCACTACTGGCATTTTAGGGGGATGCCTCTTTGATGCATAGAGGCTGTACTGTACTTTGAAGGATGTCTAGCAGCATCCCTGGCTTCCCACATTAGATGCCAGTAGTAGCCCCGCTCCCAGTTATGAAACCCAAATTGTCTCCAAATGTCGCCAAATACCCCTGGGGAAGAAATATAAAATCACAAGAACCTCAACATCAACCCTTCAAATAAGTTAAAAACCTCCATCATTCACACTTTGTAAGGTTTTTATAAAATCATGCAAATTGATTAGTGCATGCAGACACTTGGTAAGCACAAAAATTATTGGACTTTATGTATTTTTATCTTGATTATAAGTAGTGATCATAGGGGAAAAGATAAGCAGTAAAAAAAAGAGTATGTCAGAAAGAACTAGCAGACCCCAGAGAGTTTATTACATTATGGAAGGCAAACACTTCATAGGGCTTTAGAGATTATTTTTAACTGTACAGGTGAAGAAATCAAAGTCAAACAGTCAAGTATTAGGCCAAGTTCCTCAAGGAAGAATGTGATAGAACCGGGACAAAAATACATAACTCTGAACTGGTCACCTATACTATATTGAATCCTGTGCAGCACACTGCCATCATGGTTGGAGACCATCTCATATGTTATGGAATAAGATGAGAAAATAAAAGAATTGGTGCAATAGAAATGTTCTCCTCTCCTTTCTGTCAGCACTGAATATGGGGGAAATTTTTGACATGATTCTTTGCAAATTTTACAGACAAGTTAGCCTATTTTCTAAACCAGGATTGGCCAACTCACCATTTGCTTTCAGCCATTTTTTGGAATGAAGATAGCTCTCCAGCATCCTTTCATTGAACAGCATGTATCCCATTGGTTCTGAAATGATCACATCTACAGCCTCGGGAAGTGAGATTTCTTCAATTATCCCTGGCAGAACAATGATCTTGTCTGAAAGATGGTTATTTTTCACTAGTATCTGAAAAGATAAAATAGAGTAGCAGTATTATTGTTATATAGAATCTTATAAAAAATAGGTTAGGGGTTGACAGTGTGATAGGGATAAGAGGGAAGTGACATTTTTTTTTTCTATAAACACTCCAGGTTTTTTTTTAAATCCTCACCTGAGGATATGTTAATTGATTTTTAGAGAAAGTGGAAGGGAGAGAGAGAGAGAAACATCAATATGAGAGAGAAACATTGATTGAATGCCTGTCATACCACCCTGACCTGGGATGGAACCCACAACCTAGGCAGGCGTCCTGAACTTTTAGTTGTATGGGATGATGCTGCGAACAACTGAGCCACCTGACTGGGGCAGGTTTTTTTCCTTATTGCACAAATATTTAATGTTTAATATAGATAAATGAGAAAATTCAGATATAGGACAAATAAAAACACCTACAATTGTACCACATACAAATAATAACTATTAAGAGATTGACACATACCCTTCCACACTCTTTATATAAACACTGTATATTTATATGTGTAAGTATGTATGATCTGTGTATGTGTGTATATACAGGGAATGGCAAAAGTAGGTTTACAGTTGTGATACAAATAAGTAATAAAATAATAAATAATAATACAAGAATAAACTCTGTAGACACAACTATAAACCTATTTTGGCCCCACCCTGTATATGCACAGGTGCTTTTTGGAAGATTACTCTTAACTAATGATTTCAGCTTATTTCCCATTTTTCTGCCTGCAATAAAGATGCCAAAAAATTATGTACCATAACCTTGCCCAAATTAATTATCTTGATCCTTATTAATTATCTCTTGATCTATTGATTCCAAAAATAATACCATGTTCATTAACCTGTCTTTTGAAGTACATTTTACAGTTATGTACTCATTTTTCTTTGATGTCCTCTATATTTTATTTAATAACTTTGAACTCACTTAAAAGAGGGGCCTTGAAGAGAAAGGAATTTATTATATTTCTAATATAGGTCTTCCTAATGCCCAATATGACAAGGTGATTGCATGATTATATTTATGTCTTTTTACTGCCTGAAAAAAATATTTCCTAATAAACATCTTACATGTACCAGCATAATATACAGCACATTCCTTTTTAAGTTGGGGTTCTTTGAGACCCCAAGACTCTTACATATTTGCTCATTGTATTTACACATAGTCAGAGTCCTTCATTTTGTATTTTTCTACCTCGATCCCTTTCCTCATCCTCCATGCAGTATACCATGAATTTATCATGACTCAATTCTCAATTTCTGATCACTTCTTCACGTGGCTAGGGTATCTTTCACCTCAAATCCTATCTTCTAGGGTGTAACCTTATTAAATGTCGTTTCTACTTTTATTTTAAAAAAAGAAATCAAGGAATCTCTAAGGAAAAACAATAAAGAAAACTATTTGAAAATGTCATCCTTTGTCAACATTCATCCATGCACAAGGACTCTAGGAATTCCATTCTATCATCATTCCATATGTCAGTCAAGTTCTTGGGATTGTATAGAGACCAGAAGGAAGAGCCCATTCACATGAACGACTCTCAATAAGACTCCACTCTGGATGGCTGCCCAAACTACATCTTTAGGTTCCTCTCTCTCTGGAGTTCCGGCCAGCACCCAAACATTTCTACCAATGTGCTTTGCAACCTCCTCAATTATCATCAAGAGCCAACCCCAGCTTCTTCTTGAAAAGTAACCATTCCTTTAAATTTCATTAAAATCTTTATATGATCTTGGATTTCCTTGATTCTGTTTTTGTCACTAATACTATAAGCCTCAGCATCCTGGAGGCATACATAGTTGCTTCCCACAGACAATTAGTTTCTATGTTTTCTTATTTCTGCCTTCCAGATATGTCTCATTCCCACTTTCTCCTTTCTGCCTGAACCAACTTGTCCAGTTCCTCAAAGCTTTAAATCTGAAATTTAAAAATAGCATTTCTATAATGACAATAATAATAGCAGTGCCTACCTCTTAGGCTTATGTGACATAAAGCATATTAAGGGCTAAGTATTAAAGTTATTATTGTTGTCATATTAAATTTCTTAAAAATATTATTCACTAAAAAAAAGAAATGAAGATGAGCAAAAACATGAAAATGCAATCACAATTTCTTAAAAATATTATTTACTAAAAAAAAAAGAAATGAAGATGAGTAAAAACATGAAAATGCAATTCACTTTTATTCCCACCACCCAGATGTGGGCAGGGTATATTTCCTAGCAGAATTTTAGTGCATCTCTGTTTATAAAAATATGTAATACTTTGCAATTACATATTAATTTATATAAAAATAATATTTTTTTCTGTAATATGTTTTAGACCATATTGTTGGCATGGTTAAATAAAATACATCCAAACCTATTTGAATACTTTGCAGTCTTTTTTCATTGAAAATTTATTGATTTCCCAACCTTTAGAAAACAACGAAAATAGTTGATAATCCTATGTCTGCATATAATTTATTGACAAAGACATTTGAAAGTAGGACCTAAATTCAACCAGCTTTAAGACACAAGAGCAGCCAATTTCAGAGATAAAAGATATACTAATTTTTAGTCAATCTTGCTGTCCTTCACCCTTGGTTTACATCATTCTCACTAGAGATCATTATGTCACTTCCTATACCTTTCTTCCAAAACTGAAACTTAGTACCACTGTCCTTCCCAGGAAAAAGGGCACTTCAGTCTCTCCCTCCAAGTGCTGGAAGAGGCCCTTATGCAGCGGAAGGCTCCGTCCTCCATCTTATTCATTGTTGCACCAGTTTTCACTGTGTGACCTGGTTCTTCAGGACAGAGGGAGGTGAGGATAGAGGGAGATTCCAAATAAAGGCTCTTCTCCCAAGATACCATCAAGGTACAAGAAAACCCATGTTATATTCTTGTTTCCGTCCTGTACATTGGGTTTCAAAAGCCTGTTTCAATAGTCCTGTCACTTGTTATCAGCTGCCTAAAACCCTCTCTCTCTCTCTCTCTCTCTCTCTCTCTCTCTCTCTCTCTCTCACACACACACACACACACACACACACACACACACACACTCTTTAGGTGGTAGCAGCAGTAGAATTCCTCCTTTTACCATCACAATAACTTTTAAGATAGATCAGGGGCAATGTCACCTGGTATCCTGCTGTTCTTGTCTTATTGGGGAGGATTTTTATTGAGTTACTCGTATTATGTAAGTGTTGTTTATCTATGCCTGTTCAGTCTGGAAGCTTAATTAGTCTTAGAGGCCATACTATACAATGTAGCCCTCAATTATATTTTCTCTTAAAGCAGTGGAAACAGCAAGAGGTTGGAGGTGGAATACTTGGGTGCTGGTTGTGAATCCTCGACTCACTAGCTGTAAGACTGTGGCCTAGACACATAACTTCTTGGAAATCCATTTTTTTCTCCTACAAAATGAGAATAATAATATTACCTATTCCACAGTGTTATTTCAAGGACCAAATCAAATGAGAAAGAACAAAGGAATATATAAGTTAAAGAGAATATAGATTAAATGGAAGAAGAATTTAAAGACAAGATAATAAAGCAATATAATGAGATTAAAAGAGAGATTTCAGACCCAAGGACAAATCAAGAAGCAAAGCAACATAATTATAGGATAATACACAATATCTAAGAAAATAATATATTACACTCAAATTATATATAATAATTTTACCAAAGCATTTGGCATAATTGAGCTAACAATATTCTTAATTCTATGGCTTAAAAATATCACCCCCTAGAAATATACATTCCAGACAAAATTTTGAACATGTATAGAAGATAACCTGTCCTAAAATGTTTATAATAATATTGGTAGTTATAAAATAAAATTTTAAAATAAAATGAAGTAATTAGTGACAGTGAAATGAATGAATAAATGGTGGTAACCCTGAATACTATTCAACAGTGAGAAATAAAGGACTAGAGGTATATGTGTTAACATAAATTAATTTAATAAGCAGAATTTTAAGCTAGAGGGTGAGGGGGGAAGCAGGCTGCTGGAGAAAATATAACATAATTCATTTTATAAAGAAGTTCTAATGTTTTCAATAGTAAACTGCATTGATTGTTCTTAAACTGGGTTGTGGATATATATGTGTTTATTTGTTTAGTATTCTTTACACCTTATATTTATACTCACCTCTATTTCTATAGCATGAAATATTTTATAATAGAAAATTTAAAGTTATGCTATTAATAGAAAAGCTTGAGATTATCATAATGAATGCAGATTTTAAAAGGCAAACTGATTTCTGCAATCAGAAAGAAGCTAATAGGCAGGGAAGACAGATTAAACAAAACAGCATAAAGGTAATTCAGACATAGAAAAATGGAAAGGAAAAATAACTCAAAGGTATACTAAAAGAAAGTCCCCTGAAAAAAACTGAATTTGTTAAAAGGAAAAATACATTGTGGTCATAGGAAAATTTCATATAGTAATAGTAACATGGAAATATATTCTGCTCAAGATTTTGGATTTAGAGGAAAAAAAAATTCCTTGGGCACCCAGGCAGAAAAATGAATTACCTTAAAAATATAAGAAAGTCAGGCTAGCATTAGACTCCTCCCTAGTCACATTCATTTGGAAAACAATGGAACAATGATTACAGAATTTAGAAAAAGAAATAATTGTGACCAAAAGAAGATTAAATCCAGAAGCTGTGATTCACATTTTCAACATGAAAAAACTCAGAGTCTATAGCACCCAAAAGCCCTCTTCAAAAATGCTTTGCCAGAAATAAAAATAAATAAATCAACATAATTAAGAGATAAATTTTAAAAATTGGTAATAAAGAAGTTAAAATAAAAGACTAATGATTAGAAATGGATTCATTCATTCTAATCATTCCATCATTTTATAATTCAGGAAACTGAATGCTAACCATTCCAATTTTATAGGCTGTTATAAAATTAATCCAAAATGATTAATCCAAAGTGTGAGGGAATAGAAAATATTTTCAGATATAGAAAGCCTCAAGGGTTTTCTGTGTGTAACAAATATAAAATCAACAGCAACAACAACAAAAGACACAAGGAATCAGTCAAGAGGAAAAGATATAAGAAAAAGGATAACATAGGTAGAAGAAAGAGTGGTAATCTGAGCATGAATTAGAAGTGAATAAATCTGAAAAGAAATTAAAAGTTTACCCATTTTTTATATGTAGAACATCCTTTTTGAAGTAGCAAGAATTCAGTGACATAAGATGATATTTCCTTTTCTTTTTTAAATATGTTTTTATTGATCTTAGTGAGAAAGGATGGGAGAGGGAGAGAGGGAAGCACATCAATTGGCTGCCTCCTGCACACACACCCCTAGTGGGGATCGAGCCAGAAACCTGGGGATATGCCCTGACTGGGAATCAAACTGCTGACCCTTTGGTGCATGGGATGATGTTCAACCAACTGAGCCACACTGGCCGGGGTAACATTGCCTTTTCTGTAGGTCCAATGAAATCACTTGGTTCCATAGGGAAAGACATTTATATGATCATTATACTTTGTATGCTTTTCTGGGGGTTAAGTTTTCAGAAGCAAGCTACAGACAAAGCATTCAAAACTGATTATTCTAAACACTGACAATCTAGAAATAATGTAATTGAACAAAATTGGGAGGTGCATCTGAAGACGACAGTTCCTCTTCGACTATACTGGGAGTCAACGGTATATTCAAAGTAGATAACTAAGGAAACAGAAAAATGGGTATTGGGATATAAAGTGATGATTGGCAATCAGCTAAATAACTAAAAAATCAAAAGCTCAGAGTGGCTCACTGGGAAACGTGATTGGCATGAGCGGGTGGGTGGGAGATGACTTGTTTTATTTTAGACCTGCCTAAATTGCTTGATTCCGCTTCCTCATGTACAGTTATCACTTTAATGGAAAAGCAAAAAGTAAGTGAGCAGCCACCCCCCCAAACAACAGGATACCTAACCAATGTTTCTTTTATTTTCCTTCAGCCCCATTCCTTAATGGCAATACTGAACATCTGCTCAGACATTTAAAAAAGCAATAGTAAGCTTACTGTTAAAAAGTTCAGTGGCTTTAATTTACTTAAACAGAATATTTGAGCTAAAGGTTTTTGCTAACTACTTGTTCTGAGCCCATCATTTTATAATCAGGAAATTGAGTCCTGGGTCGGGGGGGGGGGGGGCGCGGGGGGAGGGTCAGTGTCCAACCTAAGGACATGCCGCTAAACAGGGGCGGACTTGGATGGAAGTGATTATATTTGTCAATGTGTTTCAACAAGCTTAGTTCATAACTATTACTGATGATAGTGGCATTATGGCTTGGCTCCTTTCTGAGAAGGGTCTGAAGAGGAAGTACCTGTGGTTACTGTCTCCCCCTCTCTCTCTCCCTTTTTCCTTTCTCCCGCTCAGTGCACAACTGCCTCCCTCCTGTAATCAAGGTGATTACAGCGCTGAGCACTGCCTATGACCTCTCTTGGGCCACTGCTGCTTAATTATCAGTGTGCAGCAAACAGGGCCTTGTGAAATTGGCTGCTAAAAAAGAATAAATGGGCCCCTGGAGGAACCAGCCGGAGAGCACAGAAAACCTTTGCAAACAAGAACTAGTTGGCAGGGCAATGAGGAGAACACAGAGTGAGGAAGACAGAACGACAGACGAGGGAGACAGATGCAGAAGGAAGGGAAAGAGTCAAAGAAAGGGACTTCTCCTTGCTTCTCTTTGGGACGACTTAAGGGCAGAATGGGAAGAGTCCAGAAGCTTCTCTGTACTGAGTAATAATTATATGCCCCTTTATCACTTGCAGAATTTCCAAAGGTGGCAGAAGGAAGTCACAGGAAGCTTTTATGAGGGAAATGCTGCCAATCCTATAGTTTGGCTGCCAACAAAACAAAACAAAACAAAACAAAACCACAAAAAAAAACCAAAAACCCAAAAAACACCACACTGGCAACTGTAATAGATAGTTGTTTCCCTTTAAAGATGTTCCAGAATGCTCAAAAACTGGGGAAAAGGAGCCTCAAGGAGGCAGACAAGCTGTTTAGACTTGGAAAGGAAGCTTTGATCAAGTTATAAAGTAAGCACTGAAATCTGGAATGTCTATAGAAGCAATTCACAGTTGTGTGTGTGTGTGTGGGGGGTGGCGGGGGGCAGGACTGCACTTTTGCGCATCCTATTAGCCAGCGTATTTGCTCTCATTTGGAAGGGAAGGTTTCTCTCTTGAACTGTATCTGACAGCAGGGGCCGTATCTACTTTGCTCAGCTAGGAGAGTATCTGGCACATTGAAGGCATCCAATAGGTATTTGTTTATTACCTCACCAAAGTTGACATAGCAGCCCTTGGAATCTAGTTTCCATCTTAGTTTGGCCCCTTGAGTGTGGCTCTTCCACAAAATAACACGTGCGGGTGCACACGTACAGTGTGATTAAAGGAGTGCCATAATTAAGTTAATAACAATGTACCTACCTATATAGTTTAAGTTTAAAAAATTTGGCTCTCAAAAGAAATTTCAATCATCGTACTGTTGATATTTGGCTCTGTTGACTAATGAGTTTGCCGACCACTGAACTAAGAGATGAATGTGGGTGTCTTAATACCATATGATTTCAGTTATATGTGGAATCTAAAGAACAAAGAAATGAACAAACAAAACGGAAACAGACTCATAGATACAGAGAACAAAGTGATGTTTGCCAGATGGGAGGGGCATTGGGGAACTGAGTAAAAAAGTGATGGGATTAAGTATAGCATAGGGAATACAGTTAATAATCTATTTATCCTATATAATAAAAGGCTAATATGCAAATAGACCAAACAGCAGAATGACTGGTCTCTACGACACGCACTGACCACCAGGGGCAGACGCTCAACACAGGAGCTGCCCCCTGGTGGTCAGTGCGCTCCCACAGGACATCCTAAGCCAGCAGTCGGACATCCCCTAAGGGGTCCTGGACTGCAAGAGGGCACAGGCCGGGCTGAGAGACCCCGCCCACTGCAGTGCACGAATGTCATGTACCAGGCCTCTAGTATATATACATATAAGCCAAGCGACTGAACGGCGGAAAGACCAGACGACCAGTGGCTATGA
Organism: Plecotus auritus; assembly: GCF_963455305.1. Lineage (NCBI taxonomy): Eukaryota > Metazoa > Chordata > Mammalia > Chiroptera > Vespertilionidae > Plecotus > Plecotus auritus. Next base: position 137,005,820 of record NC_137776.1, on the reverse strand, counting down.
TGCACACTGCGGTGGCCAACCAGCCCGATTGGGGATGGGGCCGGCCAGCCAACCAAGTGTGGCCCCTCCCCCCTGTTGGCCCCACCTCCAATCGCCCCCCCTCCAATCGCCCCCCCTCCACACCCTGATCACTGAAGTGTGACCTTCAGTGATTCTAAGTAAGCAAACGCTCTCCAGCCTTCATAGACCAGGAACCTAAATGACAAGTGATCAGGAGGAAAACTGCTCACAGTCTGGACCATCAGTCAGGTGTCCAGGAGAGGTGCCCAGCACAACCACCATCTTCCTGAGTTCTCTATCCACTGCTTACTACCAAAGAGGGCAGCCACATCACATCACAGCCTCTCTTTAGAGTGTTCGTCAGCAGGGAACTAAACCACATTACCTGTCTAGGGAGAGGCTTAGAAATGGAAGCTGTAAGTGTCCCTGACACTAAAGCGCCTTTGAAGCTTCAACTCATCCAAAAGCCAACAGCAAATGTGCATATACCCTGCAAAGGTCTTTGACACTAATAGCTCTCCCCGGCCCACCCCTTGGGCTTAACAAGATTCCCAACATTTTTCTATTTTTTTTTCAATTACAGTTAATATTCAATATTATTTTATATTAGTTTTAGGTGTACAGCATAGTGGTTAGATATTTGTATAATTTACAATGTGATTTCCCTGATATCTCCAGTTACCCACCTGGCACAGTACATAATTATTACAATACTAGAGGCCCAGTGCATAAAATTTGTGCATGGGTAGAGTCCCTAGGCTTGGCCAGCGATCAGGGTTGATTGGGGACTTCCAGCTGCCAGCAAGAGCCTCCCTTCCCCGGCTGCCAGCTGCTGGCTGGGGCCTCCCTTCCCCAGCTGCCAGCTGGGGCCTTCCTTCATTCCGTGCCATCCTCTGGTGGTCAGCGCATGTCATAGCGAGCGATCGGTCTCCCGGTCAAACTCCCATGGGGACAATTTGCATATTAGGATTTTATATCCTATCTAATAAAAGAGTAATATGCAAATTGACCATCACTCCAACACACAAGATGGCTGCCCCCATGTGGTCAAAGATAGCTGCCCCCATGTGGACACAAGATGGCCAGCAGGTGAGGGCATTGGGGAGGGACCAGGCCTGCAAGGGAGGGCAGTTGTGGGCGATCAGGCCAGCAGGGGAGGGCAGTTGGGAGGGACCAGGCCTGCAAGGGAGGGCAGTTGGGGGCGATCAAGCTTGCAGGGGAGGGTAGTTAGGGGTGACCAGGCTGGCAGAGGAGGGAAGTTAGGGGTGACCAGGCCTGCAGGGGAGGGCAGTTAGGGGCAAACAGGCTGGCAGGGGAGCAGTTAGGCATCAATCAGGCTGGCAGGGGAGTGGTTAGGGGGCAATCAGGCTGGCAGGCAGAAGCGGTTAGGGGCAATCAGGAAGGCAGGCAGGTGAGCAGTTAGGAGCCGGCAGTCCTGGATTGTGAGAGGGATGTCCAACTGCCCGTTTAGGCCCGATCCTGGTAGGATCGGGCCTAAACGGGCAGTCGGACATCCCTTGAGGGGTCCCAGATTGGAGAGGGTGCAGACTGGGCTGAGGGACACACCCTCCCCCCCGCCATGCACGAATTTCGTGCACCAGGCCACTAGTATACATATATGATTATATTTCGGTTGCTTTACTTTTAGTAAAATCAATGCTAATATTAGACCTTTCTGCTCACAAAGTATGTCCTATTTATTATCTCATATCTACTCTACAACACTATAAGGGGGCATTATTTCCATTTTTTGATATGAAAACTGAAATTCAAAATGATTAAATAACTATCAAGCAAATTGTTTCTTTATAGCAAATTAGTCACTAAAGAAACTCTTGAGTTAACTGAGGTTTTTTAAATAGCAAAATGGATTTTTAAATATATACCAAAGGATTATTTGAAGTCAGAATTTTCAACATATAAAAATGATTGACAAACTATATGCTTGATTATGCTGATTTAGAACTTAGGAAAATAATACAAGTAAACTGGTTATAGGCCAAATCAAAGTGAGGAGCTGGGTTGAAAAATATTACGTTTCTATAAAATAATTCTTACAAAGCAACATTTTAACCATTTAACTATGAAGGAATTAGCATTTATCTGGATTTATTTTCCACCAAATGTTATGCAAGTATAAAAACTGTCTCAGGTTTTACCAGCCCAAATGTTTCATGTTCTCAGATGGTTTTTCCTCAAATGTGAAATTCAGCTAATTAGCCCTTCCTTGGCTTTGAGAGCAACCAGTGGCTTGGGAATATCTGGAGGCCTGATCTGCAGCCAGCTCTGCAGAGCTGTGGGGATAGCAGTGTAGTGAGGGTTGATAAAATGCCAATGTCGTAAAAATGTAGCCAAGGCATTCTACACATTTTCTTCAGGTCCTTCTTAAGAAGAAGAATAGCTCATCTAAGAAAGTGCTCATGAGAAAAAAAAATCACATTTCTGAAAGCAAGAAGCATTATGAATGGATAGAAACAGTTATGACAACCAAAACAAATCTAAAAAAGTGTGAGTCCTTGCAGACCTTCATTATCAAGTGATTGTAACTAGGGACTTAGAGAATAAATGCATTGGGGGCTCTTATGAGAAAGTAGAATAAAAACACATTTACTCTTAAAAATCAGAGATTCCTTGAATCTGGGTTTTGATGTGTGTTCTTCCTCCTCCCCCACCCGCCTCTCTTCTTACAGGGACTGTTTAGGAAGACCGGAGGTTTCAGAACTTCTTCCCACATTACTCCTTGCTTCAGAGAAATATCCAGGCATGATATGGGGCAGAGTGACCCAGCTCACTCTACCCTCACAAAGCATTTTCTTCCAAGATCATCCCAAACCACACGCAGCCTGAGCTAAACTTGCCAAAAAATAAAAATAAAAATAAAAAAAATTCATCCCAGCTAGTTGGCGCCTTAACTGACTTGTGACCCCCTCAGAATATTGCAGCAAGCTCTTCCAGGTAGTGATCTGCTGGCGTATTTCTGGGAGACCCTTCATCTGTTTCTGTCAGATATCAATGACTCGCCCTCTTGCTAAGAAGCTCTGAGTTAAAGATGAGACCCAGGGATGCTTTTCACCTTTATATTTCCTTCTATTTCTGCTTTATTCCAAGATTTCACAAGGACAATGTGACATAAGAAATATGTATTTGGTCTCTGCCCCTGGTTCCTGACACAGAGCTCCTAAAACCCTTGTAATTTCTGGAGCGATAGGAGCATCTTATACACAGCTCCTAAAGCCTTTTGAATTTCCCGAGTAAGAGAAGCATCTTTTGTTCTAATGAGATGACTCCTTGTTGGTTTCTGGACAGTTTCAGAAGAGGGTCTGGTCACCAGGAAGATCAAGCCATGATTAGAAGCTTGGAACTTTCATTCATTCATTCATTCATTCATTCATTCATTTATTTATATTAAATCATTATTGTTGAAAGTATTACAAGTATTACGTATGTCTCCCTCCCCTCCCAATACCCCTTCTAGCCTGACCCTGTCCTCTCCCCCAGGCCTTCACCACCCTATTGTCTGTGTCCATGAGTTAGGTCAGTGGTCGGCAAACTCATTAGTCAACAGAGTGGCAAACCGCGGCTCGCGAGCCACAGTTTGCCGACCACTGGGTTAGGCATATATGCATACAAGTTCTTTAGTTGATCTCTTCCCAACCACCCACCCACCCACCAATACACCTCCGCCTTCCCTCTGAGATTCCACAGTCTGTAGAAGCTTGGAACTTTTAGCCCCTCCTGTATTCTCCATAAAGGGAAGAGGGGCTGGAGACCAAATTAATAATCAATCATATCTACATGATGAAGCCTCCATAAAAATTCCTAAATGGAATTTCCTGTGTTGAATGCATTCACATGCTTAGAGGGTAGCACACACCAACACCAAGGGGACAGACATTTCTACATGGGGACCCTTCTGACTTTCCCCTTAATACCTCTTCAATCTGTATCTTTTATAATATCCTTTATGATAAATTAATAAATATAGGTAGATGTTTCCCTGAGTTTAGTGAGCTCTTCTAGCAAATTATTGAAAACTGACTGGGTTTGTGGAAACCCCCAACTTAGCAGGCAAGATAGAAAGAAGTGTGGATACCCTGAGGACCCACTGGTATCTGAAGCTGAGGGCAGTCCTGTGGGACTGAGCCCTTAAACCTGTGGAATTGGGCACTAACTCCAGGTAGTGTCCGAATTAAATTAAGTTATATGATGCCCAGTGGGGTCCAGAGCATTGGAAAATTTGTTGGTACAAGGGGAATAAAGCCCACCCATTTGATGCCAGAAGTATTGTGAGCAGAGAAACATGCACAATGATGATGAACAATCTTCTATCTCACATGTAGGGACACTTCTTTGCTAAGCCATTCAGATAATTTCTCAGTATTAAGGAAGAGTTGACCTCTATGTGTTCCTTCTTTTCCTTTGATTCAGTTATAATACATACTCAGGCTCTTATTCAAGCCTTGAAATGGTTTGAGACCATGCAATTTAGAATATACAATTCTGAGACAATGCAATTCAGAAAATACAAATACTGGGAACTGAGCTCCATGAGAATAATTAAAGGGTGAGTTGTCAGAAACTAGAGTGATTCTAACCACTTAGCCAGGAGTCAAAAGACTGCAGGTCTACAGGTCTATAAAATGTGTTGGGGGAAGTGAAAGCATAGGACAGTGGTTCTCAATGTGGGGCATATACCCCACAGAGGGGCAATTTGATTTTTAAGGGGGGCAATTCGAGAATGAGTTATTAACAGTGAATTTTTTGCATTTCTTATGGTTCTAGGGGCCTCATATACAGTATATAAATATAATTGTGGCATATTTATGCATTTCAGTTCTCTATTATATGTTTTGAAACTTTATTTGCTATTTTTTCATAGTATTATTAATATTTTTAACTATTTCTTAGTGATTGCTTCCTCGGTATTTCAACCTTCCTTTCATTCTTTTATTTTTCTCTTTAATGGATGCCATGTTCTTTGGAAGCTTGTTTAGACCAAGGTAATGCCCTTTTAGGTAGGCTTCCTCCACATGAATAGGAGTTCACTTTTTTAATAATAAGAATTATATGTCACTGGGGGGGGGGGGGGGGCGCGTGCCAGGATTTTAGAGATGCTTAGGTGGGACATGGCCAAAAAAAGGTTGGGAACCACTGGCATAGAAGGAACCTCAAAGATCACGGTCCTAGTTCAACAACCTCATTGTGCAAAAGAGGCAACGGAGACACAAAAAGTAACATGACTTGTTAATTTCAAGGAACCAATAAGCAACCCAGTCAAGGCTAGAACCTGAACTCACTGTCCCCCATGCAGCATTTCCTCATTTCATCACTTGGACTCCCACATGGAGGTGGTCTCCCCTGTCACTGGAACATGAGGAAGAACTGAGTTGCTGTTTCACTCAGAACCCCTAGACTGTGCCTCATATTCGCTGAACAATACTTGCACATCGTTTTCTTGTCCCGGCTTTACGCAGAATAATTCAACCACCTTTCCCATCATTAGCTGCTGTTCGGACCAGCTGAGAAATTCTTAAGCTGATTTATTAGTCTCTACTGGGCTGTGTTCCACATAATTTTCAAGCAAAGGACAGAAAAGATTTCCATCAGCTAGGAAGTGGTGTGAAGCACAGAGGTTAAAACAACATCTCCCCTGAAGAATACATTTATAAAGTCACCCAAAGCATGTTATTCAATCTGGCACCTGGATTTAAAGATTGCCAGATGGCCCACCCAGACTCTGAGGAAGAAATATCACATTGCTCTTTCCTCCTTGTTCCTGCCTCGCCCTGATACTACCACGACTGATTAGAGAACCACAGCATCAATGTCGCCAGTGACTAAAGGTAAGACGCTCAAGCTGAACACTCTCTATACCTGGAGACAAGATGGCATTTGTATGTGTAATACTGAATTCCCCAAGCACTTTTAAGGAAGCAGGAAATCTCAGGAAGAGAACAAGAAAGAAGAGGGGTTTCAGATGCATCGCAGGGCAAGCCTTTGGGACCAACTATGTGAATGGCATGATGAAGTGTAATCTACCAAATGTATTATCTCACAAATCCAGAGAGACTTTCAATTCCAGTCCAGGATCACCATGCCTTCCGTTTAGTTTAATAAATTCAGTTCAAAGATTTTCAATCAGGTACAAAGTGCTATGCTCTAGATGATGTGACACCGTTAGAAATATGACCAAGCAGAGTCCCCACCACCACAGGTTAATGAAGAGAAAAGACACATACGCAGCCGAAAACTAATGATTAATGCTGATGCAGGGCTTACTTGTGCCATGGACTATTTTAAATGCTTTACGAATATTAATCCACTTAATCACACAACATCACTATAAGCTAGGCTATATTTTTATTCTATTTTACTAACATGCAAACTGAAACCAGGTAATTTGCCAAGGGTCGCTATCATGGGTGAATGTGCCCTTCCACACACACACACACACACACACACACACACACACACACACACACACACGATTAGTATAGCTGAAGTCCCAACCCCTAGGGACCCAGAATGTGACCTCCTTTGGAAACAGAGTCATTGCGGATGAAATTAGTTGGGTTGAAGTCATACTGGAGTAGAGTGGGCCCTACTCCAATATGACTGGTCTCCTTGCAAAAAGGAGAAATTAGGATACAGATATGCTCACAGAGAGAACGCAGTGTGAAGGTGTAGGCAGAAATTGAGGTGATGCAACAGAAGCCAAGGAAAAGCAGAGATTCCTGCAAACCACCAGAAGCCAGGAGTCTTCCTCACAGCACTCAGAAGAAACCACCCTGCCGACACCTCAGTCTCAAGCTTCTAGCTTCCAGAACTGGAGACAATACATTTGCGGGTAAGCCACCCAGTTTGTGGTACTGTGTTATGGTAACCCTAGCAAACTAACCCGGCCACCATGCCAATAAACAGTGACTTCAAACCCAAGCAGTCTGGTGTCAGAGTCTGTGCTCATAACCATTTCACCAACCTGCTTATGTTTCTTAAAGCACGGAGCACACTGTGTACTTTCCCACATATAAGACAGAATGAGAGACACAGAAAGGATATACAAGCCAAATGAGTTCAAAGAAAGATTGTGAACAACCTAATTTAAAACCTACATTGAGTAAGCATTTGCTGAGAACTTTCGACTTCGGGGACTCAAAAAGCACAAGATGTGTCACTACTCTCATGTAATTTAAAAATCTAGTTGGATCTCTAAACAACTAAATTAAAATGCCCCGAGTTAGGGAGGCCCTTCATCAGAAGTGACTAGAGGGTCATGTTAACACTGTGGCAGAAGGAGATTTTAAGCAGAGGAAGTGTTATTGGTGGAAGTGGAGTTCTTGGGGTGCCTAGAGAAAAGGAATTTTCTGAGGCCCCCAAGGGAGGATGGGATTTTGTGGAAAGCTTTATTGATGATGTAAAATTAAGGGGGTTTCTCTGCATGTTCCCATCTCTGTCTTGCCATGGAAGAAATTCAATCTTGTTCTTCAGCAGGGCCAGAATTAAAGCCACTATCCAGAATTTTTGTTCCATATTAAAGTCCAGTCCAACATCTGGCTAGCTTGTGTTCCTAGCTGCAGTCCATTGTGTGTGGTATCCACACGCCATGGGCCATGTGACTGCTTAAGACCAAAGGCTATGGAGAGAGAACAGGAGAGCACATGGGCGAGTGTGGGTCACAAAGCAAGATACAGCAAGAGCAAGCCAGAGAGAGGTACTCGGTGTTTCAGGATTTTAACCAGTAGCTTCTTCAAACTAACCAATGAACTCTCCAAGATTTCGCATGCTTCTGATGGGGTCCACCTCCTAGCCAATCCATTGTACCCCAGGCTACACTGACAGGCAAGCATCTTCCCTACATCACCCTGACTTCTCTGCGCATGCCCTCATCTCCCCTTTGTTTGGTCCCTCCCCCAGTGATCTGCAGGGAATGAACTGTGGTTCCATGGGGAGCATAAAGCTGTAGCTTCTGTAGAAGCTGCCCAGATGACCATGCTTAAAACGTCTGGCCTCCCCTTTGCTCTTTCCCTAGTATTAATATTAACTAGATAATTATGACGATAACAAAAGCAATGTGTATAATATCAAAGAATCATGAATCATGCAAGGCAAGGAAGGGAAAGTCCAGATTTTAATTAAACTGTGCAAGTCTGGGTCAATGTCCATTCTATCTCAGGTTCTTATTCCACACATTTCTCATAAGCAGCCATGGACTAGAGCCTGCTAAGTCTGTTGTTGGCTCAGATGGCCCCTGGTCACCATTTTGATCTATCATTTGTTTTCTCTCTGGCTTCCTGTCTCCTCAAATATTAACCTTAGCTTCTGGTGACCACCTCAGCCCTGCCAAGCTTTTCACCCCCAGCTTCAAGGACCTCTTGGCTTCATTTCTGGCTTTTTAGGGGGGAACCAGTTAGTTCTCTCTGGCTCCACACATCTGGCAACCAAGTACCTGGGTCAGCCAGGCCTGACCTGGATTAGGCAGTTAAGGGAGGAAAGTGGTCAAGATAAGGGGAAGGAGGTGAGTTGTTATGGGCTAATTGTATTACGCCCCCCCCCCCCCAATTCATATGTTGGAGCACTTAATCCCTCAGTACTCCAGAATGTGGGGATAAGATCTTTAAAGAGATAATTAAGTTAAAATGAGGTCGTTAGTGTGGGCCCTAAACCACACATACAGACCCTACATACAGAGGGAAGACCATGTGAAGACAGAGGGAGAAGGCAGCCACCTACACGCCAAGGAGTGAGGCCTCAGAACCCAGCCCTGTTGGCAACTTGGTCTTGGACTACTAGCCTCCAGAACTCAGAGAAAATTAATTTCTATAGTTTAAACCACCCAGTCTGAGGTACTTTGCTATGGCAGACTAATACGTGGATGATAAAGGAAAATGGAGAGAGAGACATGTGTCAGGGATCCTCATTATCTCGGATGCAGCTCTAGTTCCAGGAGTGCAGTCAAGGTCAAGAGACTGGCCTTCTGGACACTAGCTCTAGGACCAGTCCCCCCGCCAATCAAGGCTCTGGGGAGAGGAGGCTCATGAAGACATGATTCCCATATCACTGTCCCCTACTCTTGCTGTAAAGACTGAATCAGACTTTTTCCATCAGGACTGTTGTCACAATAAGGTTGAGTGTGGATTCCAGACACCTCACCCTTCCCCCCAACAGGTTTGCTCCAGAAGCTGTCATTTACCACAGTTAGAGTTCAAGGCCTGAAATGTAATGCCTATTGAGCAGGCAAAATTCAGCAACACAAAAGTCACCCAGCTGATCATTCAACAGGGGAAAGTGACAACTATCTCTTCTTCCCTGTTTTGACTGGAAAAGTAAGAGGCATTGGGTGTTGGAAGCAGGAGTAGGGTCCATATCAGAGATGGATTCAGAGTGTGTGTATGTGTGTGTGTGTGTGTGTGTGTGTGTGTACCGTAAGATGGCTATAGAAATGTTGCCTGGAGACACAGCAGTCAGACTTTTAAAAATTCTGCCTAGCATTGGCCTTATTTACTTCAACGGGGTCATTTTGGAAGTACTTTGGCTGCACGCATATATTCACGCCGCTGGGCTTCCAAGAATGTATGTCTGAAGATTTCTTTTGTGACTTTATATAAGGGTGCTTCCTTCCAAGCGATGCATTCATCAAGGTGTCACAGCAATGTGCTTCCTGCCTTTGGCCTTGCTGCAAAAGCCCTTTCAACCCAACTGTGCACAGCTGCAACGCAGAGCGCGCTGCCTCCAGCACACGAATTAAATTAAACATCATTCACTATGTCTGAGAAACAGGCTGTCAAGGCATCAGGAGGAAAAGTGAGAAACTCACTCAATTAGTCCTGATCCTTCCTTGACATAATCTGCATATTTTGAGCTATTGGGATCTGGTCACAGTGAAACATTGCAAGAGAGGAGCTGTGCCTTATTCTTACAGAATACCCACTAGCATCTAGCCAGGGACACAGTAGCCCTCAGAAAATGCATATTACAGAACTTTTCACATTATCGCCCTGTAGTTGTCCTGCAGGTACAACTTCATTCCGAATTAACAAGCACTATTTCTAGTTTTAAAAACTAAACAAGTTTTTGTCATCGACTTACTCAATTTGCAGGTAACCTCTTGTCTATTTATTGCAACTTTACTTTCACCTCAGTGAGTGTGTGGGACAATACTGGCCTGCCACCAGCATTAATTTTACCCTCGGAAATAATGGGGCTTTTTTTCATCTTGAAAGGAATAAGAACAGCAATTAGCTTTTGGATAATTCTTTATAGTTGACAAAAGGCTTTCACATACTTTATCTTATTTAGAGCAAGGCAGGATGTGTTGGAGCCCTGTGCAGGGTTGTTTTCACCTGTGCAGGACCTGCTCTTCTTAGGTAATTCTGGGAAATTCTTACTCCCCTATTCTGATGATGTGGTGCAGCTGTAGGGTTGCCAATTACAACCAGCTTCCCTCACTCCAGCCACAGACATGGCCTGGATCCAGATCCAGGCAATCATAGCTCTCCATTCATCTAGACTTGGAGAAGGTGACTTATTTTCTTAGTCATGGGTCTCAAAGGGTGTTATTCAGGGCTGTCAGCAGTCTTCCCCTCCAAATGTGGATGGGATGTCTGTCCAACACAGAGATATGGTGGGGAAGGGAGGGGGCTGGATAAAGAGATGGGGAGGCCAGATGGGAGAGGGACAGGGATGGGGAGAGAGGAAAAGGAAGAGAGGTAGAGGTAGAGGTAGAGGTAGAGGTAGAGGTAGAGGTAGACACAGAGGTAGAGGTAGACACAGAGGTAGAGGTAGAGAGAGAAAGAGAGAGAAAGCAATCTCATTTGGATCACTAGTCATTCCTCCTCTCGACTACCTGGTTATGAGAGTCAATAAATTCTCTTTTCTCTTAAGCCAGTGTGAGTTACTCTACTGTGACTTGCAACCAAAAGCCTGACCAATATATTTTACAAAATTTGACTGATTTTTTTTGAAGTTAAAAAAACAAACTGTCTTCCTATTTCCTATATATATTCTTTTCTGTGTCCCATTCACATTAGGCTTAGTTGTGTGACTTGCTTCAGTCAATCAAATAATCCATAAGCCACAGACATGTATGTGAGCAAAGGAATAAACCTTCTGTTGTGGTTAGGCCTGAGAAGTTGCGAGTTTTTTTATTACTATAGCAGAGGCTTGCTAAAAACCTTGCCTATCCTGACAGCCACACCTACGTAAGCGCTACAGCCCAAATATCAACCCTGGCTGTTTGATTCCAAATTCTGCAGTTCTTATTTACACTAGGCCAGGCTGCTTCAAGCAAACCTACTAAACTCTCCAAGTTTCCCAGGGCATCTCTGAAAAATAAAAACCAAACCAACAAGAAGCCACGGTGTAATGGCGAACCCTAGGTAGTGCCAGGATGACTGATAATGAACAATGACAATCATAACAAGAAGGGCTCATCTTAATGTCCAGGAAAAGGTCACCTTAAGAGATCAGGGCCTAGGCAGTCTTGCTCACTGGCACATTGCTCATGGGCACATCTTTAGAAGTTAGCACAGCGCCTGGCACACTGTAAAGCTCAATACTAGTAAATATCTGTTCGAAGTTAAAGGGAATGGTTACTATTTGCAAACACTATGCTAAATGCTTTACCACACGCTCACCTGTACTCACTCTACAGACATGGGTTATGCATCTCCTATGTGCCAGGCAGGTTGCAAATACTGGGGATCCTGGGGACAAGAGACCAGGTCCCTGTACTCATGCCACTTACAGTCTCCAGCAAAGTTTCTTTTTATCGTTAATCCTCACCTGAGGATATTTTTTCCATTGAGTTTTAGAGAGAGTGGAAGTGAGGGGAAGAGACAGAAAGAGAGAAACATCAATGTGAGAGAGTCACATCTATTGGTTGCCTCCCACATGAGCCCCGACCAGGGCCAGGGATCGAGCCTGCAACTGAGGTGCATGCCCTTGACCAGAATCAAATCCGGGACCCTTCAGTCTGCAGGCTGACATTCTAGCCACTGAGCCAAACCAGCTAGGACTCCAGCAGGGTTTCTCACCTCAGCAATACTGACATTTTGGGCTAGGTAATTTTTTTGTTGTGGCGGGATCTCTCCTGGGCATTTTAGGTGCTTAGCAACATTCCTGACCTCTACCCCTTGCCCCAGTGTGACAATCAAAAATGTCTCCAGACATTGCCAAATGTCACCCCAGATTGAGAACCACTGGACAGCAGGTTATTGACTGGAATACGTTAAGTATAAAAGTGCCATTAGTAAACACAAAACGGTCAAGTAACAGAAAATGACCCAAACGGAGGTGCAAAGACTGAGTGGTCAGGGAAGACCTCGGTTCTAAGTTAACATTGAAGAGACCTGAATAGAGTGAGCACTAGCCCTGTGGCTGCCTGGGGAGGAGTTTTCCTACAAAAGGGAGCAGTCAGAGCAAGGACCATGAGGTGGAAGTGTGCCTGTTGTTTTTGAGAAGAGAGATAAGGTTGGAGAGGCTGGAGCAGAGCGAGGGAAGAGCGTGGGAGGAAACGTGGTCCCAGAGGCAGCGGAGGCCAGTGGGAATGGTTTCGCGGGCACGGCGAGGACTCGGGATTCTATTCCGAGTGGAGTGGGAGCCACTGGAAAGTTTCAGCAGAGAAGTGCCAGGTTCTGACATCCTTTTACAGAATTACTCTGGTTGCTACATGGAAAACAGAACAGAAGGGACAAGGGTAGAAGGAAGACGAGTTAGGAGGCTACTCGGCTATTCTAGGTACAAGATGGCTTTGCCAGGAGTGAGGGGAGGGGTGGATGGATTATAGATTTTGAAGAGAGATGTGCTGAATATGGACAAAGCGGGAAAGGAGTCGATAATAGGATGTACTATTAATATCCTCATTTTATAGATGAGGAAACCAAAGTGCAGAGAGTATAAGTAACTTGTACAAGACCATCTAGCTAGTAAAGGTACTGGCAGGCTTTCACCCAGACAGATTCCAGAGCCTGCCCTCTTAATATCCATACTATATTGCCAATCATGCCTGGCAGGAAAGGGTGTATGGGGGGAGCAAATTGAGGGACTCCACTCACCCATTTTCTTTATACTTAGCACCCTATTACCCTGTCTCAGGTTCCAGAACATCCAAGACAGGTCCATATAGTCATAATACAAAAAGCAAGCAAGTGCAGGGAGGGGCAGTGGGAAGTAGAAGAGGGCATAGAGGGGATAAATGGTGATGGGAAAAATAAAATAAAAAAACAAACAAACAAAGGGCAGACCTGACCCTTCTTGTTACTAGCTCTTGTCAGATTCATTCTGATGCAAAATCATAGATATTTAATTTTCACAAGGCACACAGCTTTAAAAATTCAAAATTACCAAGGAAACTTATTGAAATATGTATTTACACCACATGTTCTTAACAACAAAGCTCAGCTCCAGGTAGTATATAGTGCTAGTAAAAAGCATCCAGACTGGTTACACATTTAAACAGATTATTATCTGAGATATGAAGACAAACTTGAAAAAAAACCTTTTCGAGCACTGTTTAAAGGTATGCATTACTCAATCTAAGTCTGCATAAAGTTTCCCCAAATTTCTCTCTATAAGCCACTTTGGATGTTCCTTGCATAATAACAAAGAATAAAAGCTACTTGTCAATGAGAAATACTTGTTCTTTCTGCTGCGGTAAAAATAACTGAAATAACACATGGAGATAATATAGCGAAACACTAATATGCACACATCTGTTAGCAAATATTGTTGATAATGCAGAGAAAACATGATTGATGATTTTAAGAAACAATCCAGAAAAAAACATGCTATATAGAAGGTTTGCTACATACATTTGTATTACATGCAAATGCTCCTAGCATGAGATGTTATGTTTCTCATTCTGTTTGAATGACAGATACCAGAACAACTGCTTTTCTCAGGGCCAATTGAAGGAAGGATGCACTGGCGAAGATTCGTGACCTTTAACTATATGAGTTTCATGGGAAAACTCGACCACTAATGGCACAGCTACTTTGGTGGGATTTCTAAAACGTACATAAAGAGCACATTTCAGAGATAGTTCCACATGGGAAATTCATCTGCAGCACATACATCAGCAAGTTATTACAGACAAGTAGTTGAACCTAGAATGGCACTATGGGGTATCATTGATGCGGATAATTTTATATGTTTTTAAAAGGCCTTTAAGAGAGAGTAGTCTGTTCACAACTTTATAATAACATGGAGATGTCCTTGAAAATCTTTACAGCAATGACCTTTTACTGGTTATTTCATAGCAAAGTATTTGGAAGAGTTGCCTCACTTACAGATGAATCATAAAATTTTCTTGTTAAAGGTAAGAGTTGTAATTTGTTAAAATTTTCTGCGATGACAAGTAGTACTCTACCTAGGTGGCATTTGGAAAAAAAGTAAACTTCATTTGCTCTTCCAAAGTCAAGATGACCTTTAGTAATGAATCAGAGATGTACTATTTTTCAAAAGAAACCCGTGCTACAGAAAGAACATTTTGAAATGGTTGTTTGGGATATTTCATTGACCCATGATTTTGTTTTTGAAAATGACATAAAAAGTCTCACATCTGCAAAATTTTAAAAACTTGGGAACATAATTTTTCCAAAAGCCTTCCAAAAGAAAAATCTTAGTAATTTTTAAAAATTTCAGTTTATATTTTATTATTTTTCATTGAATTTATTAGGGTGACACGGTTAACATAGTTATATAGGCTTCAGGTGTACAATTCTACAACACTTCATCTGTACACTGTATTATGCATTCTTCACCTCAAGTCAAGTCTCCACATCCAAAACCATTTATTCCTCCTATATTCTCTTCCACCTCCCCCACAGCCCTCTCCCCAGGTAATCACCACACAGTTAAAGAAGAATTTTAATAGTTTATTTTAAAAATATATTTTTATTGATTTCAGAGAGGAAGGGAGAGGGAGAGAGAGAGATAGAAACATCAATGATGAGAGCGAATCATTGACCGGCTGCCTCCTGTATGCACCACACTGGGGACTGAGCCTGCAACTTGGGCATGTGCCCTGACTGGATCTCCTGGTTCATAGGTTGATGCTCAACCACTGCACCACACTGGCTGGGCAGAATTGTAATAATTTAAAGCCCATTCTTAAAACTGTAAAAATACAATGCCTACTAATCCTATCTAATAAAGAGGTAATATGCAAATTGACCATCACTCCAACACACAAGATGGCTGCCCCCATGTGGACACAAGATGGCCAGCAGGGGAGGGCAGTTGTGGGTGATCAGGCCAACAGGGGAGGGAAGTTAGGGGTGACAGGGCCTGCAGGGGAGGGCAGTTGGGGGCAACCAAGCCTGCAGGGGAGGGCAGTTGTGGGAGACCAGGCCTGCAGGGAGGGCAGTTAGGGGTGACCGGGCTGTCAGGGGAGGGCAGTTAGGGACAATCGGGCCATTAGGGACAATCAGGCCATCAGGGGAGCAGTTAGGCATCGATCAGGCTGGCAGGGGAGTGGTTAGGGGGTGATCAGGCTGGCAGGCAGAAGTGGTTAGGGGCAATCAGGCAGGCAGGCAGGTGAGCAGTTGGGAGCCAGCAGTCCTGGATTGTGAGAGGGATGTCCGACTGCCCGTTTAGGCCCGATCCCACCGGGATCGATCGGGCCTAAATGGGCAATTGGACATCCCTCGAGGGGTCCCAGATTGGAGAGTGTGTAGGTTGGGCTGAGGGACACCCCTTCCCCTCCATGCACGAATTTCGTGCACCGGACCTCTAGTTAGTTCATGAGACCTGACTAACTTCAGAAAAAAAGAGAAATGTATTAACTGAACTTCATAGTTTGGTTAAAAAAATAAGTATTAATGATTTAGCTCAACTCATTTCGCCTTTCTTCCAGAATTTACATAGTTTTGTATGTTTTCATTCCAGCAGCAATAGTCCTCATAACCATGTCAAAAAAAATTTAAGAGAGAACCAGACCTTTAAATAAAATTATCTCCAAATATTAAATATTTTAAATCACATAACGGTATAGGTTTTTGTGTGGCATTAATGAAATATATACTTCAGTATTGATTTTCATTGTTATCTTTTTCTTCCTTTTCAATTATTTTATTTCTGGTTCTTATATTACTGCACAGACTAAGAATATAAAAGTGAATAGAAGTTTACTTTTATGTTAAAAAGCATGCTTACTGAATGTTTAGTAATTTACATATACATTATTTACATGTATGTTTAATGTATTTTAATAAATATATTTGCCCATGTAACTACAGTCACAGTCAAGATATAGAAAGTATCCATTACCCCCAAATTTCCTTCACGCTTCTTTGTAGTTAGACCTGAGCTCCCTGCAATTCACCACCACCCAGCCTCAGACAATCATTGATCTGCATTCTGTCACTACAGATTATTTTTCCTGTTTTAGAATTTCACATAAATAAATCTATATGCTCTTTTCTTTGAAATTTATGCACAGTTATGTGCATAAGTAGTTTATTCATGTTTATTCATTTTATATATCCAAACTAGTTGGATATGAAACTAGTTTGTCCTTTCATCTGTTAATGGGCACTTAGGTCTCTTCCAGGTTTTCATGTACAAATCGTTGTGCAAACAGATATTTTCACTTCTCTTAGGTAAATGCCTCGGACTAGGGTTGTTGCATCATAGGGGAAGTGCATGTCTAACATTATGAGAAATTGCTCAACTGTTTTTGAAAGTTCTTGTGACTTTTAAAAATATATATTTTATTGATTTCAGAGAGGAAGGGAGAGGGAGAGAGAGATAGAAACATCAATGATGAGAGAGTCATTGATTGGCTGCCTTCTGCAGGCCCCACACTGGGGATCAAGCCTGCAACCTGAGCATGTGCCCTGACCGGGAATCAAACCATGACCTCCTGGTTCATAGGTCGACACTCAACCGCTGAGCAACACCAACTTGGCTCTTGTGACTCTTCTTTATTTCCACCAACAATGTATGCGGTCCCACTGCTTTCCTGACAGCCTTTTAAGTTTTAGCCATGTGTGGGTATATAGTGGTATCTCATCATTTTCACTTTGGAGTATGTTTATAATGTACCTAATGTGGGAATACTACAGTAGTACACATATCGTTTCCAAAACAAATCCATCTGTGTGTGTCGATGGGGTTGCTAAAAATGTTCACCAGTCATGATACGCAACCAAAACCAAGCAGATACACAACATACAGTGACGACCAGGTCCCTGCCCTTAGTGCTGGCCACTCCAGAGGAGGATGCTTTGGGCCTGAGGTTTAAAAGGTTATGTTTTTAATTCATATGCATTTAGAAAGGAGAGAGAGCCACTTCCTGCTTTCAGGTCTAAGTTTGGTACCTGTTAGCAGAGGCTGCCTGTCCCCTGGGGCAGCGGGGAGACTGTGCCACACATTTTTGCTCCAGCACTGTGTCACCCGTGGTGCCGGCTTTGGTCTCACCCTGATTGAAGTTCATTTGCACAGAGGGTGACCCTAAAGAAAAACACGTTTCCCCTTCCAGCACGGCCCCAGGAGGTGGCCAGGCCCGGCAGTTTCTCGGGCACTTTACTGGCCATTCACTCTAAAGTGTGGGGATACTCATCTGTCATTTCATGGCTTGTTGGCAGGAAAGCAGCAGCGCAAATACCAAGAAGCCTCAGCAGTCAGTCCATTTCGTGCAGGTCAGATGCCCAGTAATATGCACAGTGTGATAGTTTAATCAGAGAATCGTGCGGTATTGCTGCTTCTGCCTGAGAGGAGCAGACTTTCTTTGCTTTTCAAGAAAGCTCTTTTCAGATAGCTATTAGCTTGTTGAATGAGGAACTGCACAAAAGAAATGCGGGCTCCTTGTGGTCTTTCAGATCATTAAAAAGTAACCCAGGTGGCAGAACCAGTTATCATTTCCTCAGCGGCCGCGGATGAAAAGAGCAAGATTGGACACCAATCTGGGGCTACATGACGGCCCTACCATCCGCCCAGAGTGAAAGCGGATTCATCAATTTCGTGGAAAATAAGGAGTCAAAGTGATTACTTGGCATTGTGTGGGTAAGCCAACCTGTTGATTTGACTGCATGTGTTGCTCTTCAGATGTCAGTCTGGTCTTGAAGAGTCTCACACAGCCAAACAGTGATCTTGTTTTTTTGTCTCTTGTGGGACTTCCTACAGGGTCAAACTCGAGCTACCTGGAACTGGCTGGGCAAAGTAAAGTTGGGGTCTGGGGGCGGGGCGGGGGGGCCTGTGAGTGTGAGGTAAATTCACTGAATTCCAAGACATCAAGACATAGTTAGCAATGATTAGTAATCAGCCATCAGAATGCTTTTCCGTCTCATCCCCTGGGAGAGCTCAAATAATGCCTTTCTTATTTAAGTGAACTTGCCCACTCTGCTTGCCAAGAATATGTGTGGCCTAATCACAATTCCCCTAAAATGTGTAGCCACCAGGGAAGAAAAAAAATGCTTTAGGTCAATAGCACTTTCTGCAAATATGCTGCTTTTCTACTAATGCCCAGACTCAAACTGGCCCTTAAATAGGGGCTGGCAACCTCTATGCACCATGGGGCTGCGAGGGGGAGAGAGAGGAACGAGAAGGTGAGTGGCTGTGAGTTCGGACTTTCACTTAAGGAGAGCAGATTTTGGAAGCTGCAAAGTGAGCTAAGTGGCTGGTGAATTATGGGGTAAGTAGGAATATGATACACACGTCAATGTTGGAAATGGAGACAACCTCCCATGGCAGAGGAAAAACAACTGTAGATTTGGGGCAAACCCCTTAGCTTCTTTAAGCCCCCTCTGTAAACGGAGGAAACTGAACATCAGTTTCAAAAGGGTTGTTTTGGGTTTGTTTGTTTGTTTTTGCCTCTAGACCAGGGGTGGGCAAACTTTTTGACTCGAGGGCCACAATGGGTTCTTAAACTGGACCGGAGGGCCGGAACAAAAGCATGGATGGAGTGTTTGTGTGAACTAATATAAATTCAAAGTAAACATCATTACATAAAAGGGTACGGTCTTTTTTTTTTAATTTCAATAGTTTTATTCATTTCAAACATTTTAACAAGAAGAATGTAAACACTAATTATTATAATTTGAAACTTCAAAAAATGGAGGAATCATAGCACAATAACATACCTTATATTGAAGATGGCAAAGGCAAAATAAAATTGCCTAACAAAGGAAAGGTACAAAAGCTTTTCAAATTAAACTTAAATATAATAAAATAATTTAAAACTAAAACAAATAGAAAAGAACAAAATGTGTAAACAGTAAATTAAACATTTTCTTTAGTGCAACTTCCAAATTATGCCCGGGACGTAGATGTAGATGGCAATGTAGACTGGGTTGAAAGGTTTTTGGTCTTTAAAACATCAACTTCAGTGGGAACAGTGTTGTTGGTCTCCTTTTTAGCTAATGCTCTGATACTGTGCTCTCCAGGGGCGTGTCTCCCTACACCACCACGATAACGTGTCTACACATTCCCAGGGTGATGTCGGGGGACGCGTCCGCGGGCATTACAAGGAGCCTCTGGAAGATTGAGAGGTTGTTCCTTCTACTGAATGGGCGGATATAAATCTGCCCACTCAGAAGAAGGAGCTGTGGCCGTGTTTCCCGAGGTTGCCATGTTAACACTGCTGCTGGTGAAGGAGCGGAGGGGAGAGCAAGAGAACCCTCCGCTCTTTCGGCTCCGCGGGCCGGATAGAACAGCCGAACGGCCGGATCTGGCCTGCGGGCCGTAGTTTGCCCATAGCTGCTCTAGACCCTTCTTTAAATACAAGTTTATTCAGAAGCCCAGTAAGTGAAATGGATGAAAAGGGTGTTGCTCTCCTAATCATCAGAGAAATACAGACCAAAACTACAATGAGATATCACCCCACACCTGTTAGGATGGTATTTCCAAAAAATAGCAAAAAGGTAAGTGTTGGCGAGGATTTGGAGAAACTGGAACCCTTAGACACTGTTGGGAGGAATATTGAATGGTGCCTACACTATGAAAAACAGTGTGGAGTTTCCACACAAAAAATTAAAAATAGAACTGCCATATGATCCAACAATCCCACTTCTGAGTATATAGCCAAAAGAAGTGAAATCAGGATGTTAGAGATATCTGCACCCCCATGTACATTGCAGCATTATTCACAATAGCCAAGATATGGATAAAGAAAATATTATATATACAACAGAATGTTATTCAACCTTAATAAAATAATATTGTGACATGAATGTAGAGGGCATAATGCTAAATGAAATAAACCAATCACAGAAGGATAAATACTGCACGATTCCACTTATATGAAGTATCCAAAAGAGTCAAACTCATAGAGGCAGAGAAGAGAGGGGGAAATGAAGACTTATTTTTCAGTGGGCATAACGTTTTTGTTACATAAGATGAAAGAGTTCTAGAGATTGTCAGTACAACATAGCATCTGTAGTAAATGATGCAGTGCTGTACACTTTCAAATATGTTAAAAGTATAGATCTCATGCTAAGTGCTCTTATAAAAAAAACATACCAAAAAAAAGCATAAAAGACAAGGAACATTTTAGAGATGATGGATATATTTAGTACCTTCGTTGTAGTGATGGTTTCATGAATGTATTTCTATGTCCAAGCTCTTTGAGATATATACATGAACTGTTTACAACTTTTAAGTATAAACTATACTTCAATAAAGCTTTAAAAAGGTGGGTGTTGCTCTCACTTTAGAGGGCTTGGGGCAGGTAGGCTCAATGCTGCTGTTCAAACTCCCCTCTCCCTCTCAGTACCTGAAGGGTTTCCATGGAGCACTCTCCAAAAACATTGTGGGAACTCCTTTTAGGGCTGTTTCATCTCTGATGCTATGCAATTCCAATGGTTCTCAAAGTGTGGTCCCCTAAAAGCATCAGCATCACCTACACTTATTAGAAATGCAAATTCTCAGTCCATATCCCATAAGTACTGAATCAGAAGCTCTGTGTTACAGAAGCCCTGCAGGGGGTCCTGATGCCTCCTTGTTTGAGAGCCACTGTGCTATTCCCTGATGCTGAAGAAGGTGTGTTCCCCCCAAACCATCACCAATACTGTGGCTATTAGAGGAGAACCTAGTAGATTTAGGTCAGCAAGGGAAGTACCGACTTGGGAAGGGACTTAAGAACAGTTATGAATTTCTTCTGCAAATTGAATATCAGAGACTGCTCAACACACTGCCCTGCCCAATCTGTAGAACCCTGAAGAGAGTTAAAAATAATACAGAGCCCCTGCATCTTGTAATGCTTTGCTTTTTAAAAAAAAAGTAATAAATAAAAATTTAA
Source organism: Plecotus auritus (assembly GCF_963455305.1). NCBI lineage: Eukaryota > Metazoa > Chordata > Mammalia > Chiroptera > Vespertilionidae > Plecotus > Plecotus auritus. The sequence continues at coordinate 136,984,585 of NC_137776.1, read as the reverse complement.
AAGGCAATTTAAACAACATGCTCTTGAAAACTACTGTGCCTGGCCCTATGCTTCCCCTGTTGCCTGGTGACCTCCACTTCTATAACATCTGTTCAGTCGATTTGTACAGACATAAAGTGAGGCCCCAGAATCACACTGATGATAACCACAGTGACAATAATAATAATAGCTATAGAATGCTAGGCACTGTGCCAATTTTTAATGGATTTTCTCATTTAATATTCAGAATATCTTAATGAGGAACTACTATTATCTACAATTTTGTAGGTGAAGAAAATGAGATAGAGAAAGGTCACGTAGCTTCTTGTGGTAGGCAAAATAATGGTCCCCCCAAAGATCTCCACGTCCTAATCTCTGGAGACTGTGAATTTATTATCTTACACATCAAAAGGATTGTGTAGATGTGGTTAAAGGAAGGGCACTAGATGGGGAGATTATCCTGGTGAGCCCAATATAGTCACAAGAATTTTTATAAGAGGGAGGCAGAAGGGTAAGAATAAGAGAAGGAGCTGCGATGATGGAAACAGAAGTCAGAGTGATGCAGTCACTAGCCAAGAAATGTGAAAGAAGGCAAGGAACAAATTCTCCCTAGAGCCTCCAGAAAGAACACATTTTTTGACACCTTGATTTTTAAGTCCATTGCACTAATTTCAGATTCCTGACCCCCTGCCCCCAACTGTAAGGTAACAAATTTGTATTAAGCCACTAAGTTTGTATTAATTTGTTATAGCAGCGATAGACAACTAACATACTTGTCAAGGTCACAAGGCCATTAGGCTGTGGATCAAGAATACAACTCCACAATGTCTGAACCTATATCCTCAATTCTAACTCTGGCAAAGGTGTTTAGGGCCTTCCCTACAGGAGGTAAGTGTTGAGAAGAAGAAGCATAGGTATTCTCTCCCAAATTGTTTTCCTGTCTTGTCAATCAATAATCTGGCTATACAAAGGGTTCTTATCTCTTGGATGGGGTTTCATGGCCTTTCACGTGGACTATTTTAAAATGCTCCTCCGTTAAGTGTGTTACTAGCTGATTTTTCCAATGAAAGACGATTTCCTTCTTATATGGCAGATATATCTGCTGATGAAAATGTTTCACAGTAGATTTCTTGAGGGGAGAAAAGTGGTTTTTCTCCTGGCTCCTGGTTGAACTCTCTACAGGAGTAGGTGCTCTAGCTTCTAGTCAAACATATTCACCTCTTGACCTCCAAAGGAACCACTACCCCGCTTACTGGCATGTTCCAGAAGGAGGTGGCGGTGAGGGCTTGTGTCTCACAAGCCACCCTCTTATGACCTGACCTCTCCAAAGTGCTTCCTTATTTGTAATACGGGCATGATATGATCTGCTCCAAGCACCTCACAGAAGCTTCCTTGAGATCTATGAGTTTATAGATGTGGAAATGCATCCTAAATTGTAAAACTTCAGCTATGAAAACAATGCATATTATTGTTTCTTTAACAGAGTCCTTATGCCACCATTTAACTTCATTGTCAGTGTGAAAAATAAAAGGTATTAATAGCTCATGGATGAACTTTTTTTACTCAGGCATTTGTGTCTACGGTAGAGTGAGAAGCAAGTAGAAGTTACCTATTGGAGACACTAAAGAAACTGAGAAAAACCCCAGCTCAGAGTCGAAATCAGAATAAATTTGTATTAGAACACTTCAAAGATTATGCTCTTTCTAGTATTCAAGATTAAAAATTAGAAGTACCTTCCTAAAAATTGGTCTTTAAAGCATTTGTGCAGAGATTGCCAACACACTGAAGCGGAGGAACTCCATGAGAACCTAAGGGTTTTTCAGAATCTCATTGTTGGCAGTAAGAGGTGAAAAATGAGGGGAAGAGCATTTCACTTCTCATCCTTCAGCATTTAATTCAAGTCGCACCTCTCCTCTGAAGCTTCCCAAACCAGCCCAGACGATGGCAACTGTTCCTGGTGGTGGTGCTTCCCATCTCTGCCTTTGGTACTTGTCATTCACTGTCTTGTGTCAGAACTTCACTTGTTTGAAACCCATCTGCGTTGTAAGCTACTTGAGGGAAGATATCATGTCTTATATGTGCTCTGTGTCCACACAGGCCTTAGACTTGTACAGAGATCAGGAGATCAGCTGATGTATTCAATTTCTAGGACGTTTTTGCTCACACCTAAAGCTCACACAACAAATAGCCCTGGGGCCTTGCCTAAGCTTTAGTATCATCCCATGTGTTTCATCACTTCCTTGATTTACTGTTATTATCTTTCCCTTTATTCTCCGTAGCCCAAAGTTAGGATCCTAAATCTTGAACTTGTAGAACTTGCTGTGGCATACTATACAGATCCTTCCTCCAGGATCAAGGCGTCTCCAAACTGCTAGGAATGTTGGCAGATGATGGCTAGAAACTTCCCTCAGCCCAAGAGAGCCACCTTACCAAAGTCACATACCTTCCTAAGGGACCATACATTAAAAATGTGGAATATAAAGATTCTTTCCTGAAGGTAGTTCAACTCAGAAGGGTTTTCCTAGCTCAAGAACTCCCTGTGGGACTGGCTGAGCCCTTTTTTACAACTACAGTGTAGCTGAACTCCTTCCTCTGCCCAGTCCTTCCCTGCTTCCCTCACTTCCCCGCAGGTCAGGCTCCTGAGAGCCCTCTGCATTAAACATCTTGCATGTGAATCTCTGCATTGAGTCTGTCTCCTAGGGAACCTGCTCTATGGCTGATCTTACACATCAATAAGAAAAGGATAAACATTGCCCATAGCAAGAGGGACTGGGAGCGCTGCCTCACCTAATGTCAAGCCAGACCATTCTGGCCATGGCTGCCAACACCTGGCAGTGAACACAGCCATCAGCGTGGACATCGAGTGCCAGAAAAGTGAAGTTTGGCCATCTGTGCGCTCTCCGTCAGTGCTGCCCACTAGAGCTTTCTGCAGTGATGGACATGTTTTCTGCCTGTACCTTCCAGTGCGATAGCCACCAGCCATTAGTGGACACTGAGAACTTGACATATGACTAACGTGACTAAGGGAACTGACTACTTTTAAAAATTAATTTAGCCCTGGCCAGTGTGGCCAGTTGGTTGGAGTATCATCCCATATACCAAAAGGTTGTGGGTTCGATCCCAGTCAAGGCACATATCTAGGTTGCCGGGTCAATCCCAGGTCAGGGCACATATAGAGGCAACCAATTGACTCTCTCTCTCTCTCTTTCTCTCTCTTCCCCACTCTCTAAAAACGATCAATAAGCATATCCTCAGGTGAGGATTAAAATAAATTAATTTTTACATATAAGTAGTCACATGTGTCTAGTGGCTGTCATATTGGACAGGCAGCCGTAGCCTGTGAGCCCGGCAGGGCCACAATAGATCCAATTCCACCTGCTTTTATGTCCACCATGACCCAGGGTATTTGGCCTGATTCCTTAAAACTCATCCTAATGAGCCATATATAGGAACTGTGTATGAGTACAGTCTAATGAGCCCCAAAATGATTATGCACATTGTTAAGTCTAAGTGTCAGAGAGCTTTGCTGTAAGTTTATGCTGATTACAACACATAAATCTATTCATGATGGCTCACCCTCCTAGTCTTTCATTCTCCTGGCCCTCCAAGGAGTTTATCACCTAGATGGAGAGACAGAACATTCATTTGTGTGCAATTTTAAATTAAGGAATACCCCCTCCATGATTCTGTATGTGTATAAATTTGATTAATGTCTTTTCCCCCATTTGATTTGTATGATCTGGGGGCTTTCTCTTTACGTTTCATATGCAGGAAAAAGAAAAAGAGCAAGAGATAGTTGCCATGTTGATGCGGGCAGGCTCACAGCTTGGGAATTCATGGAAGACCTTTAGTTCTGCCCTGTTCCTCAGACAAGGATGATCTCTTATTACTGACTCAGAAATGTCAAATGGGGCCAAGGGTGAGAGCACATGCAAGAGCCAGGCAAGTTCACGATCATTCTGCAAAAATGACTGAACGTGCATGCCCTCCGGACAAGGAGTCATTCGCATCACCTTGCCATCTGAGGGCTGGCCCTTACACAATCAGGCGGAGCTGCTGAATGCAACTGAAATGGAATCCGACACAATTTGAAACTATTCTTGTTTACTTAAAGCCCAGAAACCTGGCGTGAGAAGAAGAATCCCAGGGACAGGCAATGGTAGTTAAATTGTACATTTTTCTTTCTTGTTGCAATTTATCTTTTCTGGGCAATTTAATGAAGACTCCAGAGGAAAGAATTAACTGTCTGCTGCTTCAATTAGCACATAATGAAAAGGTCGGAAGGAGCACCATGCACTGTATGCTGAGCTGCTAGAAAAGCCTATTCTTAGAGTGAGTCTCTTTTGTGGGCTGTTCACACTCGCATGTTGCCACCCACCAATAGTACGGGCGAGTGTCAGTGTAAGAAGCAGAAACCGAGAGCTGGTACAGATGGTCCTGCACAAGGGTGAAGGGCCTAGCCCACAGGGATCAGCGCGCGACACCCACAGCAGCAGCTAGGGGCGCACAGGCCACAGTGTGCACCCAGCGGGACCAGGCTGTCGTTAGATTGGCACTTTGAGAAGACTGTAATCATCCTTGGTCCTGAATGCATTTTTAACTAGCTTGTCCTTAGGGCTACATCCAGCGAAGGCCCCCCGCCCCCCCCCCCCCGCCCCCGGGGAAAAGGGGCTTGCCAGCAGGAATTTAAGGGACTCCGTGCAGCCCCTGCAACATCTGGAAAGCTACCCCTGCGCCCAGGCTGCTTCAGGTTCTCAGAAAAGAAAGGTTACAGCAACACACACCTCCTCTACAGAAGGTAAAACCGAAGATGAAATAACACTATGGAGCTTTGGAATTCATCAGGACGTTGATTTGTAAAGCTTTACAAATCAGATCTTTCTAGAAATACTACACAAGAAAAGAGACAGTTAAGTATAGGGTCTTCCCACCTCAACACCCGTGGGGACAGTCTCTCCACGCATGCTGGGGCCTCCCCAACACATTTTGATTGGTAATACCGAGAGATTTGATGGATGAGTCATTGTACAGCTTCTTTTCACCTTAAAATAGGTTATTTTTTGGTTACATAAAAAAAAAAAAATAGCCTCATTCTCTTAGGAAATATACACTGGAATGTTTAAAAATAAAGAGTTATATCTTATATAAATGACTCACAGAAAAAAAGGTATGTGCATATCTCTAATCACTAGCTACAAATATGGAAATGTATTTGTACACACCTAGGTGTGTATAACTGTGTGTGTGTGTGTGTGTGTGTGTGTGTGTGTGTGTGTGTGGTGATAGAGGAGCAAAAGTAAATGATAAAGCAAATGGGGTAAGATGTGAACAGCAGGTGAGTCTAGGCAAAGGAATGTGGGTAGCCTTTGAAATATTTTTCTTTTACAACTTATCTATACATTTGAAATTATTTCCAAGTTTTAAGTAGTTTAACAGCTTAAAGTTTTAAATAGTTTAAGAGTTTTAAATGTAAAGTTAGTTCCCTTTTCTTCATCTCTGTATTGACTGGCTTCTTGCTAGAGGCCCTTATAATTATACAGCAGCCACACTGAGGGTGAAAGTGTCCGTGAGGGTAGCCCCACTCCGCGAGAAGACAACAACCCTGCCGATGTGTTTAATCAGAATGAGGACTCTCTTGGAGAAACCAATCACACGGGCAGTTGTGGCACGGCTCCTCCATGGTGTGCTGGTGATTATTGAGAGCTTTTGCTGGGGATGGAGACAGGATTAGGGCTGGGGAATGCAAGGACATATCTAGTTAATTTTGTCCTCTCTTCCCTTAAAATACTACAATCAGGAGTATTAGAATTTTAAAGTTTTAAAAATAAATATCTAATGTGTCACAAACCAAATTAAAATGTATGAAAAAACAAACTATATGAGAGAAAGAAAATCCCTAAATTATTTATACCACTCTTTGTGGGGGGGCGGTTAGGGGTAGGGATACAAGGGATAAGATCAGTTTCTTACTAGAACAGAGCTCTCCGAATACAGAGTAGACCTCAATCACTACTGTTTCTCTTATATGCGCCAACAAACAGAATTGTGGACACAACTGAATATAGATATGATTCAGTGAATGAGCAGCACCTGCGACAAAGTTCTCCACTCAACTCCTCATCTTTAAGAATGAATTTTAAGATATATTAAAAGCTAAGCAGAAACGTTTTTAACTATGGGGTTCTCTTTATATAAGTTTATATTTTCCTCTTCTCTTTTCTTATTTAGAATTCCATATTTACAGTTTACTAGGACCATAAAGAAAAAGGTGAGGTAAAAACTGGGAGAGGATATTTTACACATGTAACTAAATAGGATTAATATTCAAATCTAGAAATCATTCTTATAAATGAATTCAAATTACAAAAACGATTTTTAAAATACTGTAAAAATCTGGGGCAGGTATTTCCAGAAGAGAAAGGACAAATGGACAAAACACTTTGCAAAGATGCTTCAAAATCATTAATAAGTGGAAGTACAAATTAAAACCACAAATACTATGTCATAAACACAGATTGGCAAAATCCAAAGCCTGACAATATCAAGTGCTGACAAAGTTGCAGAACAATGGCACTCTCATTTACTTCTGGAGGGAGTAGACATTGGTACACCACTTTGGAAAAACAATTTGACATCATAGAGCAGAACTGAAGGCATGCATACCCTGTGATCCAACAATTGTACTGTTGTGACTATGCTGAGAAACTCTAGCAAAGAGGCAGTGGGGAGTCTATGCAAGAGTATTCATAATAACAACACTTTTATAATGGAAGCCATCTACAGCCTGCCAACAGCACAGTAGACAGCATTTCATACAACATAACACTATCCTGCATTGAAGACGAGTAAAGAACAGCTGTATGCACCAATAAAATAACCCTCAAGAACACAATGTTGGATTTAAAACAGCCAATTGCAGAAGATGACGTATGTTACAATTCCGTTTTTTGGAAAGTTCATACAGGTTTGTTTTTAGGGACAGAAACATATGTGGGAAAACTATAAAAACAACAAAAGAATGATAAACAAAAATTCAAAGTAGTGGTTAACTCTCTTCAGGGCAGAAAGGAGAAGTGATCACGAAAAGACACACAGACCTTGAATAGAAATGCCAAGAGCCTGTTTCTTAAAAGAGGTGTGGGCACACATTCATTGTATTGTCATTCTTTACACTGTACACATTTAACAAATATTCTTTTGTGTGCAGCCAATATTTACTAAAAATGACTCTCAAGAATTGTTGAAGAAGCAAATGGCCAAACAATTTTTATCCAAGACTTGCTGAAAGAAGGAAAAAGAGTGCAATGACCCCCCACCCATGAGGCCCTGGCAGTCTTTTCTGCCAAGCATGCCTACCAGGCTTCTTGTCTCAGTCCCGCTCTACTCCCTCAATCCCAAACCAAATATCACTCAGAGCTACCAGTGGTGCAGGGTTGGAGAAAATTTTCATGGTGCTCATTCAGAAGCAGCAGCCAAGCTTTCCTCTCTCTTCGTCATGCTATCTATCTCTCATTAAAATTCAGGCTTCTTTCACGGGTGAATGTCAAGACCACTGTCCTATTCACATGAGTACACGCACACATCCAAACTCTGCAGCTTGCCTGGGTTGTTGTCATACACAGATATTACCCAAAGCCATTATCACCCGACTCTTGACTTTGACTTATTTTCAGTTTGTACACTATTCATAACGATAACAGAGCACTATATTTAAAACAAAGCATCTCCCTGTCCTCCAATTAGAACATAAAATCTGAAAAAGCTCCTTGAAATGCAGACACCTGTCTGAGATCAACCATGTAGCAGCAGCCCCTTAAACCAAAAGTAAAATATTGTCAGTACAGCACTTACAAATAAAATAAATCTAGCTCCAGGGAGATCTGGCTCCTCACCTTGGTAGGTCATTAAAGATAAGAAAACATTCACCACTCTGGCTGGTAGCTCAGTGGTCAGAGCGTCAGACAGTGCACCAGTCTCAACTTCGATTCCCAGTCAAGGGCACGCACCTCGGTTGCAGATTAGACCCCCAGCCCCAGTTGGGGGTTGTTCAGGAGGCAACCAATGGATGTGTCTCACCTCTCTACCTCTCTCTCTCTCTCTCTCTCTCCATCTAGTGGATGAGGAAAAAGTTGTGTTATATTTTCAATATTGTGACATTTTAAAAACAATTGTTTTCATATCAATCACTACAGTGAAGTTGGGCTCTTTCACCAGTAACATCTCAATAGAAAAAAAAAATCAAACTGGTATAGAAAATTCTTCTAAATTACTTACCTGGAAGAGTCCATCACTGAGTCCCCTGAACCTTACGAAGACTTAGTGAGGAGCTGCTGTAAAAATACCACTTACCTCAGCATATTGTGCTACTGAACTGGCTTCAACTGCATAGACTCTCCTGGCTCCAGCCTGTACAGCAAAAAACGACAGGATTCCAGTTCCACAACCAACATCTAGAACGACCTGGAAGGAAAGGAGAAGACAAAAATGGGGTGAAAACACAAATAGGTGCTTGGCTGTTGGCGGCACCCCAACCTTGAGCACTGGAAGCAGACATAAGTGCTGGCTTTGATATTTACTATCAGTAGTCTTACTGGGGCCAAGTTGTGAGTCTCTATGAGACTCCTTTTTCTCTTCTGTTAAACAGTGGTTATTAATATCCACTTCTTAAGGTTTGCTGTAGGGATTAAGTAATATGAAGTGTGTGCAAAGCACCGGGCACACAACTGGTATTTTCAAATTGTTGCTATTATTATTATAGTTTTTGTAGCATGGGTTACTTTTAGGATGTTGAGGGCCAAGAAAAGCAGAGTGTTGTGAATGAGCTTGCTTACCAAGTCAGTCAGCATGAACAAAGCAAACACTGTCTCCAACAATTATTAGAATTATATATATCATTATATATTATATTTTATCTATAATAATAAAAGTGTAATATGCTAATTATACTGGACATCCTTTTGGACATCCTTCTGGACGAAGCCAAAGCTGCGAGGGAGGCCCGGGTCCCGGGTGACTGCCAGTGGCCAGAGGGAAGCCTGGGTCCCGGGTGCCAGAGGGAAGCCAGTGCCAGCAGCAGAGGGAAGGAAGGCCTATTCTTGCATGAATTTTGTGCATCAGGCCTCTAGTATGTGTATGTGTGTGTGTGTGTATATATATATATATATATATATATATATATACACACACACACACACACTATGTAAAAATTTCACAAATAACTGAACATAAAATCTTTAGAAATTCAAAAGTGAGTTGTTGTTATTGTTTTACCAGTTCCCTTCACAAAATTGGGAGGTTTATATGGAGAGTATTAAGGCAGTGGACAGATGGAATGAACAGAAACTTTTCTTTTATTCTCTTGTGCTCAGACCTGGGACTGAAGTCAAGAAAACTAACACTCACTGGTACAAAAAGTCCAACACTTAGACCTACATGCTGACAGGCAAGGGTGCAGGATACACCCTTCTCCCCAAATACTGCTAAAGCTGGGGACTTGTCTGATCATTACATTTCAGGTTATTGTCTTTCTGTCTCATCAGTGACTTTTCTTCTCAGCATCTTTTAGAACTAGCTCTGAGCAAGCCATTTAATTTGACTGAATCCTTACAACAAACACATGAGTAGACAGCATCATTATGCCTACTTTATAGACGACAAACCTGAAAATCAGAGACACTGAACAACCAGCCCAAGTTCATGTTGCAGGAAGTACAGGAGCTAAGAGTTGAATATGGACACTTCTGCCTTCCAAGCTCATGTTCCATAAAATCACACATCGCTTACTTCAATTCATCTTTACAAATGTGACATTTTAACACAGCAATACCAGTAGGCAATGTTTGACAAGGAGAAAAAATTCTACTTTTTTGTAGGAAAACTTAGCTAAGTTTTTGGGTTGTTTTTTTTTTGTTTTTTTGTTTTTTTGTTTTTTTTTACTTTGATAGCTGGAAAAATTTTCCAAAAAAATAGGAAATATCAAGAGGTTGTTCGTATGTGTGTTAACTGCAACCTCACACTGTGCTGACACAGATCCTGTGCCATTATTTGAAGAGAACATGCTGCTAGCAATGGGCTCACAGTGCTCGCTTCTATTAATTCTAGAGCTGTGGCTGGATTCCATATGGTTTCCTAGGGTTTGGTAATTAGGAGCATTAACCAATTTTAAATGTCATCCAGGCTCCGGAATTTGCTGTCAGGCTGTCTACACTTTTAGAAATACCAATATTCACTCCTCCTCATCCTCCCTAGGAAATGCATTATCTTTGATGATCCCTGGCCCATTGCAAGAACACCCATGACTGCTATTTAGGGAGTAGAGGCTGCAAGTTGGATAGTACAATCCATGACCACCAAAAAAGATGCATCTCCTCTCAGTTTTCTACCTGGGGAACTCAAGACCCAGCTCAGATACCACACATCATGGGAGCTTTACCTCCCCTCCCCAGTAAGTCTAGGGTGGGCTCTCTGGCAACTGGAAATAGCACTGACTATAGGATATTGCAAATATTTCCTTATATGTTTATCTTCCCTACTTGGCCTTTGAGCTCTCAAAAAACAAGAATCACCTCATTTATTTCTTAACACCTAGCACACTGGGAAACATAAAAACCATTACTAAATATTTGTTGACTAAATGGCTGAGTGGGATGATTCAGTATGGCAGTCTCCTAATTCCAACCTCACCATGAAATATCTCTGGAAAAGGCTTATGACTTTTGCCAGTCATTTGGACTTTGGGAGTGTTCCTGTATCGCAAAGTTTGCACTCAGAGAGGATGAGCTCAGGATGTCCTTGCCTTATATCCTGAATTGTCTCACTCAACCTCATCTTCTGCTTCCTGGCCTAGTTCTTATTTCTTGGCCTCCAAGTCACCTCATAGACATGACACTTTCAACCCTGTCTCTCTTCATGATCTCTGCCCTTTCTCATTGATTCTGATCCAAGCATGTCCCTTGTGTCCCTCCTCTGACTACCTGAGGCAGCCTTCTGCCCTGACACAGGCCTTCTTGGAAGGCTCTGTGCTCCTTTCTGCCACAGGGCCCTCGTATATGGTGTTCCCTTTGCCTGGGATGCTCCTCACTACACTCTGTGGTATGTGTCTATGGTAATTTTTATTTTGTCTACTCAATGTTCACTCTTTTGATGTATTTTTTTTTTTAAAAAAAAACTTTATTGTTGAAACTATTACAATGCTCATTTTGCTAGATCTTTTCAATTTGCTTCTCCAGATCTAGTCTCCACTCTTCTCCATCTTGCTCTTTGTCAAGAGGCTGACCTATAAGGACTATAGCATGGGATTCCTTTGGACTCTAGTTGGGATCAGTCAAGAGAAAAGACATCAAGAGGTCAGAAGGAGTAAGAACAGTGAGGTCAGATGATTTGCTCTTCTGGCTTCTTCCTTCCTGGAAGAAACAACAGATTGGCTGTGCCCCCCAAAGAGCCACAGCTCTTGTTGGGATTCCGTTTCCTACAGATATCACCCTTCTCTCAGGTTTCCAGTAACTACCTCTTCCTTTTGCCCCATTAGGCCTAGTGGTGGTAATAGATACCTACTCTTGCTAGTGCCAGGGTGCTTCACCATCCATGTCGGTTCCCTTACCTCTGCCCACATCTTTGTAAAGAGTCCCATTATTTAACTCTTCTAAACCACCCTGTCATGCATGCCATCTCTCTCCTGCAGGCACCCTAGCTGGTATACAACTCATCCTTCAGATCCCCAAGCAATTCCCATCAGGAAAGACTTCTCTCATCTTTTCTCCTCTTCCAGGCTAAGTAAAGTCCTCCTGTTGGTGCTTTCTTATCACCACCTCCTCAGACCCTCCTTCATAACACTCATAACAGTTATTATGTTCCTTTCAAGGACTGATATTTAATTAATATGTGCTCCCTCCCCTGTATTCTGAGCTTTATTAAGGCAGAGACCGCCATCTGTTTCTCACTTACTACTGATTCTCTGATATAACATGGGGTCTGTTGAACAAACTGAATAAATAATCCTGTGTCTAAGTACCACAAATAGGAAACAGAGTCATCATCTAGAAAATATAGTGCAAATATGTTACTGCCTCGAAAAAGCACCTTCTACCAGCATAGCACATCCACTCCAAACTAGGGATCTTAAGCATCCTTTAAAGCAGTGGTTCTCAACCTTTCTAATGCCGCGACCCTTTAATACAGTTCCTCATGTTGTGGTGACACCCAACCATAAAATTATTTTCGTTGCTACTTCATAACTGTAATTTTGCTACTGTTAATGAATCATAATGTAAATATCTGTGTTTTCCGATCGTCTTACGCGACCCTGGCAGCAGTTCTTAACCTGTGGGTTGCGACAGAACCGCTAGCAGGGTCGCCTAAGACCATTGGAAAACACAGATATTTTACATTATGATTCATTAACAGTAGCAAAATTATAGTTATGAAGAAGCAATGAAAATAATTTTATGGTTGGGGGTCACCACAACATGAGGAACTGTATTAAAGGGTCGCGGCATTAGAAAGGTTGAGAACCACTGCTTTAAAGGATAACTTGCTTTTGACATTGTCATTTACCATGCTATTATAATACAGTTAGTTCTTGTGCACAATATTCCTCTAGAGAGAGAATTCATCTGCAGCTGCCCCTGGCTACACAGGCAGTAACTGTAGACATGATTAATTTGGGGCTTATATGTGGGAACACCAGAAAGTGATGTGAAATCCCTGCCAGGACTAATAGGAAAAAGTCAACAGTTGGTCCATGGAATAGTGGCCAAAAGTTCTATGAATTTATTTGTAATTAAAGTAACTTTAAAAATATTTAAATATTAGGATCATCATTTTGCTTGTACAGATTATTTTAATTACATGCTCTTGTGGTTTCCTGAGCAAAGAAACCCTGCAGAATGTTTGGACAGGGCTAAAAAAAGCTCCAAGTGGGTTCAAAGCTATTTCATTGGATTAACAAGCTCAAAATTAACAAGAAATATCCAAGTCCTTATGAAAGTGTGAAACGAAACTACACTTGAATAATAGAGTAAAAATAAGTAAATATGTACCACTTGTTTTATACTTACTATGTGCTATGCCTGTTTAGCACTTTTTGGCTTGTTTACTTGTAATGACAACTCTACTAGTATAATGTGGATACAATCATTTCCTCCATATGGTAGATAAAGAGACTGAGAATAAGATGGAGTTCAAGTCATGCACTTAATAAATTCCAGAAATGAGATAAAAAACCAAATGTATCTAATGCAAACCTTATGCTCTAGCCACTCCCCTCATCTTCAATTCTAAGTTAGTCTTTGTACTGTTGAGGCTATAGTAATATTGGTCACATTAACTTTCTTTTCACCCCAGCATTTTTATAATTATCTTCCAATATTGAGGTTCTGATTATCCCACAATAAATTCCTCAAGTTCTGCCAGTTATTATTTATTCATTTTTCTTCATTTTCTTGAGCATATCAATGGCTGCTCTGAATTGCAATACCCCAACTTCCATTTTTGTGTGCCTTACACTCCTAAATTCTATGGACCACCCACCCGGGCACTTCTACTGCCATCACTGCCATCACTGCTTCTGCCAGCCATTATTTTATTACACCTGTAGATACCTCCACTTAACCACACATGTACCTGATGCTCTTGTACAGTATCATGTACTTCTTAAAAATATATATTTTTAATGATTTCAGAGATCAAGGAAGAGAGAGAGAAAGAGGGAAACATCAATGATGAGAATCATTGACCGGCTGCCTCTTGCTCACCCCACACTGGGGATTGAGCCCGCAACCCAGTCATGTGCCCTGACTGGGAATCGAACCCATGACCTCCTGGTTCATAGGTTGATGCTCAAGCACCGAGCCACACCAGCCTGGCCAGTGTCATATACTTTTATCACCATTGTTACCTGACAGGGGCTGCCTTTCTCCATAGACTGCATCCAACTCATTTGGTATCCAAACTATTTGACTGAACAACTTCTAGGCAGTAACAGAATGAGCACAGAATGCACAGCCTTTTGCCGCCCATCACATCTCTTATTTGGGATTTTGTCAGGGAAGGAAAATTCCACATCATCTCCAGGGCCGCAGAAGAGATCCCTTTATGGCTTTTGCAGCTTAGATTTGAATCCTGTTCAGATAATTAGCACTTTAATTAGGACTGAAAATTTCTGCAGTGACAGCTCCATATAAGACAAAACTCTACATCTGTGGTGCAGTCAAGTTTGCTTTCAACCAAAGGGCTGCCTGTATTTCAATAATGCAGAATCCATGCATGTGAGCACCCCTGTCTCACCTTGTCTGGTCTTCTGGCAGAAGACAGTACTAGTAAACCCATCACTAATCTTTGAACCACCCTTTTACCAGTTCTCCAACTATTTTCCTCTAGTATTATAAAAAATATAAAGTATGATCACTCTTAGTTCATCTCATCTCGATTAACCCCCTTCATATGCTGCCAATAGACTCAGACTAGCTTACTCAGCTCAAACCCTTAGGCTCTCAATCATTCACCAGACATCTACTAAGTATCTCCTGTTACCCACTGTGCCGAGCACTGCTAGGTGCTGGGAATGCAAAGATGAATACAGCATGACTGCCTGGGAAGGAGAAAGACATATGCAAGAAAGTAGTACAGCTCTGGCTGGTGTTTTGCAGTGGTTAGAGCATCGGCTCATGCACTGAAGGGTCTCAGGTTCAATTCCTGGTCAAAGGCATGTACCTGGCTTGCAGCTCGGATCCCAGCCCTGGTGGGAGCGTGTGCCAGAGGGGAGTAGGGGGCAACCAATCAATGTGTCTCTTTCACATGGATGTTTTTCTCTCTCTCCCCCTTTCTCCCTCCCTTCCACTGTCTCTAAAAATCAATGGGAAAAATATCCTCGGGTGAGGATTAAAGAAAAAAGAAAAAGAAAGTAGTACAATAATGTGTGACAGTGGCAATGTTAGTAATATATAAAAGGCACAAGGTATGAAGGAGGAATAATGTACTCTACTAAGAGTTCTGGAAAGATTTGAGGGGGCATGGGTAATGAACATTGAAAAACGAATCAATGTGGTACCATTTGAATGATGAGAAGGGCAGCAGCTCCAGGAAGATGGATCCACATGAAAAAAGGCACCTAAGATGGACAGAGCCAGTCACTGTGAGAAGACAGTAAATTTCCTCAGGAGCACGATGTGTATCTTAGAGGTGGAAGCAGGAATACGGCTAAGACATGAACATGGCAAGAGCAAAAGCTGAAGAAACTGGCAGATGCTTATTCATAGACGGTCTTGTATGCAAGACTCAGAACTTAGACTTGATCCTTAAGCAAAGAGAGATCATGAAAACGTTTTCCACAGTAGAATGACTGCACAGTTGCATTTCAACAGCATCATTCTGGGGACCTGGGTTGGAGGGCACAAGATCAGAGGCAGCAGAGCAGACAGGATGGTTCCTAACCAACACTAGTCCCTTCTTCCTTCCGGTCAGAACCTCAGTTTTATTGAGCATTTCCTCTCATCTATGTGGTTATCCATTCCCCAGTCCCAGAGAGGGGCTCTGATTGGTCTGGCAGTGGTCGGCAAACTGTGGCTCGCGAGCCACATGCGGCTCTTTGGCCCCTTGAGTGTGGCTCTTCCACAAAATACCACGGCCTGGGCAAGTCTATTTTGAAGAAGTGGCGTTAGAAGAAGTTTAAGTTTAAAAAATTTGGCTCTCAAAAGAAATTTCAATCATTGTACTGTTGATATTTGGCTCTGTTGACTAATGAGTTTGCCGACCACTGGTCTAGGGTAATCATAGATGGTTTGGTTCTTCTTGCTAGTGATGGCTTCAGGCTCAGGTGTGTGAAACAATCTTTTAATGAGACCGAGGGAAAGTCTGCTGGTGGCTCCTGGCAGACTTCCTCCCTCTGATACAGGTAGCAGAGAAGATGCCTCCTCTCCTGAGTGTGAATGTGGTGCTCAGAGTAATTGGACTAAACACCTCCTGGTCGCATTACCTACAACTGTGTCAGCCAATTTGAGTGGGAATTTTCTCCTACTTAAGCCAAAGATAACTGGTACAAGTAGAGCAACTAATTGGAAAACGTTTGCAATATTCCAGGAAAGATAAAAAAAATTTTGAGAACTAAAATTAGTGTGGAGCAAAGGGGAATGGAAGAGTTGCAAAATTGCTGAGTTAGTAGACACTAAAGAATTTGGAGACTGAAAAGGAAAAAAAAAAAAGTGTAGATTGATCCCCTCCAGGTTCCTGACTTGGGTGATGTGTATAATACAAAAGTCCACCCTCACCTTCAGGGAGTACATTCTAAGACGCCCAGTGGATACCTCAAATAATACTGAACCTTATATGTTTTTTTCTATACATACATACCTATGATAAAATTAAAGTTACGTATTAGGCCAAGTAACAGATTAAGAATAAGAACTAATAAACAGAACAATTATAACAATATACTGTGATAAAATATGGGAATTAATTTGGGGTCATTACTGAGTAACATAAGAATCACTTGCACACAAACACTGTGATACCGTGACAGTCAACCTGATAACCACGATGCTACAAGTGACTGACAGGTGGGCCGTCTAGATATGCTGGACAAAGGGATGATCGAAATCCCTTTGACACGGGGACGGAGCAGCATGGTGTGAGATTTTATCATGCTGTTCAGAACAGAGAGCGATTTAAAATGCACGAATTGCCTGTTTCTGGAAATTTCCATGTAATGTGTTTGAACCGTGGTGACTGTGGGTAACAACCGCAGAAAGCGAAACCACGGATAAGGGAAAACCACTGTCGCATATTTCGTTTGGTACCGTGCCAGAATGGAACACGTGCCTTGCTCTCAGCCAGAGTGGCTCTAGAATTGGCTTGTGCTGGTCTTTAAAACAGGAGCTGAGTTTCGCTGCTGCCACTACAGCTACTACTGCCCGAGGATCCGCTGCAGGGGCTTCTAGGTCCTTGTGGCACAGCCACACAGTGCTGACCTTGCTCATGCCACATGCCTTCCATCCCACGCCTCCCACCACAGGGTTCCTTGGTGCAGTGAGGCAGGAGACAGGCACCACAGCACCCACTTGGCTCTCATGCACGTGCACCCTTGTGGGGCAAGGGAGTACCCTCTGGGAACATAAACTTTAAAAAATATATTTTTTTATTGATTTCAGAGAGGAAAGGAGAAGGGGAGAGAGAGAAACATCAATGATGAGAGAGAATCACTGATAGGCTGCCTCCTCCATGCCCCACACTGGGGATTGAGCCTGCAACCCTGGCTTGTGCTCTGATGGGGAATCGAACTGAGACCACCTGGTTCATAGGTTGATGCTCAACCACTGAGCCACGCCAGCGGGGTGGGCACATTAACTTTTGACCAATGGGAGATGGCAGCCAATGGATAACTCATTCTTTTTTTCTTCTCATGGACGAACTATCGGAAGATGGAATGGTTTCAGATGGCCTCTTTGTAGATATCCTGTGACCTGGGACCATCAGTTCCTCATAAATGTGGCCAGCTCAGGGACAGACCTGCTTACACTTACTCCTCCTCCTTCCCTGCCTGGCTCCCCTTTCCCTAACTCCTGTTTTCCCAAGGTACTAGCATGTAATTAAGGCTCCCCTTTCCCTAATCAAGTACTAGCATGTAAGCCTGGGCCTCCAGATCTGTGGTTCAGGGAACCTAGAAATGGTGCTGGTTATATGAAATCCACCATGTTTATTGACAGCTTTCTGGGATTCTGCCTTTTCTGGGTTTCTGGAACTTATAAATTCTAAACCTAAGCCACCACTCTGAAGCTGAGTAACGGTGTCAATAGCACAGATTTAGGAAAGTACATGAAAAGAGGGTTTAGGTACAAGCTCTGAGTTCACTGGAGCCCACTTCCTGGTTCGTTGCCAGAAAAGACTAGGTTTTAGTACAGTACTTTGAACTGCTTATTCTTTGATTGTTTTGTCCAATTTAACTGTTCTTACTGACTTTATCCTCTTTTTTCTACTTACCTTCTTATCCTGGAAAGCAGATATTAAAGCAAAAGCATTACTTTAGAAGTTACACTGTTGCATAGGGCCTTCTATGTAAGCCTTTGCAAAGTCGGTAGTTGCTCCCAATTGGCCCTTCACGATGTTGCCTTAGAGGCAATGGGAAAGGTTTAGAAATTCAACCCCAGGAACGTTCTAAAATGCCTTGCATTCAGTGGGTAGGCAATCCACCAGGCAGAAGTTACTAGTAAGTCAACCAATAACCATATCAGTGCAATATTAATCCTCCAAATCCCCTCTTGTTTTCCTAGTTCCCTCCCATGCACAGATGATGCGCCGAGAATATCACCTTAGCAATCTGTCCCTTCTTTAATGATTTTGCAAAAGTGCCATCTGTTATGATAGTTATTAGTGCCATTAACCAAATACTTCTCGTTCTCCTTATGGGCTCCTCGCAGAATTGCACTTCCTTGCCCTTTTGAAATTAGCCGTGGTCACATGTCTTGCTTCAGCCTGTGTCATGTGGTCATTAGTGACAGGGGTCATTTTCAGGAGGAAGATTTGAGAACTAGGGGTGTGATTTGCCCCCCTCCTTCTCTCTGTGACAGGAACTAGTATGTGTCACAAGGAGACTGTTCCTTCAGCCTGGGTCTGGGAGCGAGAATAAGAGAGCACAACCTTTTGCTAACCCATAACGGACATGGACATAATTACATTGGTTTAAATCACTGAGGTCTGAGAGTTGATTGTTACAGTAGCATAACCTAGTTTATCTTAACAAGCCTAAGTCAGCCATAGCCTTGCAGTGTCAATGATTTCTGACTCAGATTCCCTAGCTATTCCCACAGCATTCTGATGCCGTGCTGAGATTGTGCACATGGTAGCTCACTGAGTTCTTCCAGCCACTGTGTGTTGTATTCTAATCCCAATTTAAAATTAATCTCAGAAAGATTAAGGTCACAAGTCATCATCTGTTGCACTAAAGCCCCAGCTCCCTCTTTCCCAAATGCCCTAAAAGCAGCCTGTGACCACTGTTTATTCAGTCTTCTTGGCTGTCCTTGAAAGCTGCACTTTGCTTTCACACCAGATGAAAGCACTTTCCTCGGTGGACTCTGGCATCCTCTTCTAGTCCCCTTTCAGGAGTAGATTCTATTTAAGTTCAGGAGAACCCTGGCACAGACATGCCATGTCCTTCCCATTCACAATCAGGAAATCCATGCAGAGTCCTTCTAAGGGCTGAGAAGCCAAAGAGAGCAGCTAAGACTAAAATCCATTTTCTACCTATCTCTTCAACCTCTATTACAGAGAATTAATCCCAGGGGGGGTGGGGAGGAGTTCTTATGATACAGAACCTCATATGAACCTTGACTTCTGTATTGGGTTTTACAGTGTCCCCTATATCACAGGACATCTACAAAGAGGCCATATGAAATCACCCCATCTTCCAAGTGCTCTTCTCATTTTAATTACATCAAGATTCCTCAGCCAGCCCAGGCAACACAAAATTAACCTTCTAAGAGGGTAGATCGTATGTTAAGTCCTTATAACGGCAGAATGAATCTTTTCAAAGTGATGGATATGTTAATAGCATGGATTGTGGTGATGATTCTGCAAATGTATGCTTATCTCCAAACTCATCAAAAAGGAGTGTATACATTAAATATGTACCGCTTTTTTGAATGTGATCCATACCTCATTAAAGAGGTTTATAAAAATGTAAAGGAGCAAGAGCTATTTCATGACATGCAGACAGACTACTGTGCTGCAGCCTTTATTCTCACTGATGGTTAAGGTCAGGCCCCATTCGTGCACCAGGTTAACCAAAGGTGTGTGGTGCTTTCAAGCGGGAGAAGAACTGCACAGCAGGATTAGAGATGAACTCAAGAGCCTCAGACCAGACTGCTGATAAGCCCAAGGAAAGCTCAGGGCAGAAGAGCCTTAAGCCTCTGCACATCTGAATACCAGCCGACTATGGGAACAGGTTGCTTTGCATGTTTGTTGTTGTTTATGTTTTCTTTGAAGCCTTCAAATCCCTGAACCCCTCCTGCCTGAGCCAACCTCACATCTGAATGCACTAAGCAGCTGTTGCGACTAGGGATTCTCTCCTCTGAAAAACGCTGATTAAAAAATAAAAAAGCTCTCGGCTCCTGCTTATTTTCACAAGTTTCCAGCAACTGGTGCCCTGACAAATGAAGTGTCAAAACATTTCCAAATTAAAACCTTACTGCTCGCACAGCCCCACACCCTCAGCAGGATGGACTTTCCCTGCTTGCACCCAGCACACACTTGAAGAAACTAAAAATAGCCAGATGGCAATTAACAGAAACTCCGAGGAGAAGAATGGGGTGGGTTCCAGTGGGGTCAGTTTCCTGAATGAGTTCCAAACGGAATTCTCAGCCAGCAGTGCTCTGGCCAAGAAAGGATTTTCATTAAAACTGCATGGCGGAGGCAGAATGAAAAATCAAAATTTGAAAGATTTAAAGTTACAGCAGAGGTGGAAATTATGACACCATGCCCAAACCATCAATAATAGTAATACTTGCTACTATGTACTGAGTTCATACGTGAGCCATGTACTGAGCACTTCATCTGCAGTGTTATCTTGACCTTGCAAGGACCCTACGAAGTACCTATTAGCTCTTATGATAAGGAAAGGGAAGCCCAGAGATGGGAGATAACCTGCACAAGATCGCCAGACAAACGGGATAAAGGTCTATGGCAGGTGCATGGTAAGTGGCCACGCTGGAGTTTCAACTCAGCATTCCGGCTCCAGACTGACGAACATAACCGCTGTGCGATGCTGCCTCCTGCACGCATGAGGATGCTTAAGAAACCACAGTCTTTTCACCCCACCCTTAAACTCAGAGAAACAAAAGTCTCCTTGGAAATTTCCGCTAACTTTCCCACAGGCTGTACCTGTCAGAGGTTATGTGTGTGGGCTCCAAAGTTAGACCAACGGGGTTCAAATCCTGGCCTCTTCATTTACTAGCTGTATTAAATCAGGTGAATTATCAACATTCCCAGACCTCAGTTCTCTCATCTCTAAAGTGGTAAAA
The DNA here is from genome assembly GCF_963455305.1 of Plecotus auritus. Lineage (NCBI taxonomy): Eukaryota > Metazoa > Chordata > Mammalia > Chiroptera > Vespertilionidae > Plecotus > Plecotus auritus. Next base: position 136,963,601 of record NC_137776.1, on the reverse strand, counting down.
ATATTAATAATAAGATTATAATAAAGATCAAAGGACACTGCTGTGGACTGAATGTTTGGGCCCTCCAAAATTCTAACCCCCAAGGTGATGGTATTTCACGATGTGGCCTTTGGGAGGTGATTAGGTCACAAGGGTGGAGCCCTCATGATGGGATTAGTGCATTTTATAAAAAGAGACAGGGGAGAGGTAACTTCCTCTTTCCCTTCAGCCATGTGAACATACAGTGGGAAGGCTGCTGTCTACAAGCCAGGAAATAAACCCTACCAGGCACCAGCTCTATAGACACATTGATCTTGGACTATGAGAAATAAATGTTTGTTGTTTAAGCCACCAGTCCATGGTATTTTTGGTATATCAGCCTGAGTTGACTAAGACAGAAACAATGTATGGAAAGGTGTGGGCATGGTGCTTGCATATACTGAGTTCCTCAATAAATAATAGCCATTGGTATTAATCATGTCCTTGTAGGTAATCGGTTTCAGTGGGAAAGAACACAAGGGCTTAATGAAAAGGTAGCATCCTCCATGGACACACAGGTTATTAAAAATGGTCTTCAGTATGATAAAGCAGGTAAAAAGGATTTTAAAGGATCTGGATTTGTGGCAGATTTGGAGTTAGGGTGACCAGTCATCCTAGTGAGTCTGGGACTGAGGGGGCTCCTGGGACACTAAAACCGGGACAATTTGCTCTTCCAGTTTTCAGAGGGGAGGGGATATTGAGTCCCAGGAGTGGGCAGTACTGGAAGTAAAAATGGTCACCTCCTCTTCTTTCTTTCCTCATAATAGAAGTGACCCATCTGACTGGGACACAGGACTGAGCATGCCTAGCTCCGATGCTTGGAAGGGGCCAACCTGCCAACTCCCTATTCAAGCATGCGCTCAAGTCCCCCATGGAGAGGCTTGCTGGGCAGGCTCTGGACTCGTCTGGGGAGACCAGTTGTTTAGTGGGTAGAAAAGTTGTTTGGAGGAAAAACAAAGTAGGAATCGCTATTTGGACATACATCCAAGTCCTGTACTCCAAACAGCATTTCTAACAATAACACTAGTATTATGATTTCTACCTGACATCTGTGTCTACCTCTAAATCAGTTCAGAACTCAAAGGGGGAAAGGGATATAATTAATTATCAACCATGTGATTAAGTATCACCTTTATAAGACCCAACAGATGGCTGCTTATTTTATTTCACTGGCAGATAAACCCAATTCAGGCTGGCAGGGAAAAGGATATTTTGTAGAATCAAATGAAGTTACAGCTGGAAGTGACCTTAGAGAAGAACTGTTCCACTATCTGCATTTTTATAGATGAAAAGATACACAAATAGAGTGGTCAAGTGACATAACCCATGTGAAATTCTGAGAGTCATCTAATGCAAAGTATTAGTATGATTAGTAGTTTGGGGAGTGGTCTGTAGAAGCTGTAACCAAAATTAAAATCAGATTTTAGGTAATATAGAAAATACATAGATAATAGAAAATAGATTATAGATTCCAATTAAACAAATTCAAAGGGAGATGATTTTCCCTAAATAAAAGAATTACCCCATCTCCCCCTGCAAAAAACATCTTCAATCCATGGATCAATAGTTGAGAGTTGCATTTTTATTTTTAATTTGGCAAGAAACCTACTTTAGGTCAAAATGATTGCTTACTCACAATCTTGAATACCAGATAAGGTGTCAAAAGAAACAAGCTTTTCTCTTCTACCCTCAGCCTACCCAGCTACCAAAATCAGGTCCTCCTCATTAGGAAAGTTAGCTTCATAACTGTTAACTAGGCATGTGCCACTGGCAAGGCAAGGGTCCTGGCACCTTGAGACATATGACAAGACATATGAGACGCTTTGGCCAAACATGGCCATTTCTGATCTTATTACCTTTGTCTCTTACTGTCACCTTTACCCTACCTAAGTACCTAGATTTGGCATTTAGAAAATGTCCCATCATGGGTAAGCTGGAGAAAGCCACTTCCCCAAGTCTCTCCCACTGAGTACAGCTGTAAAACCTGAACAGAATGCATGGAGCAGTTACTTGAGGCCTGAAAAGTAAACAGTAGCAGTAGATTGGGTAAGAAGACCAGAATTTGAAATACCACCAAACCATATCCCCTGACCCTCAAATGCATGGTTAACACACCAAAAATGGGCACCGGTGTGCAGACAAGAGAGCTCCCAGAGATGCCTTCTAGTTTTGGCTCCAACACTCGAAAGGGAAGTCCTAATGCTCAGAGACAGTGTGGAGACCCTCTGCTTTTCCTTCCTCTTTTCTTTTCCTCCTCCTTCCCCTTTTCCCTCTTTTCCCTTCCCTTTCCTCCCTTCTTCTATGCTCCAGCCCTCAGCAACCTTGTGGTAGTCACATAAGCCTTCAGGAGCCGAAACTATGAGAGAGGGGAACCTTCCTCTGCATGCAATGGTGCCTCCATTCCCAAAGGCTGGAACCAACCCCCATGGGGTTTTTTCCTCTCTTTGCCCTCTCTTTCTCTGTTTGACCAAAATGTAAGTAGGCAAGGTCATAGACGTGTATAGCAGAGGGTGCCTTTTGGCCCAGAGACAGAAAAGTGTTCCCAGGAGACCAAAAAGTAGCAGGGAGATCATGAAGAGGAAGGAACTTGGCAAAGCAACCCCATAAAGGTGTTTTTTTAAAATATCCTCACCCGAAGATATGTTTATTGATTTTAGAGAGAGAGGACAGGAGAGAGAGAAACATCGATCAGTTGCTTCCCATAAACAACCGACCGGAGATGGAACCCACAACCTAGGTATGTGCTCTGATCAGGAATTGAACCCACAACCTTTTGGTGCATGGGACAACACTCCAATTAACTGAACCACTGGTGGGGTTGTTTTGTTTTTGTTGTTTTATATATAAATTCCTTGCTTTATCCTCAGCCTGTGCATGCATGGATTTTATCTTAATTAGCAAACTAAAACTGAGAACTCCACTTGGGTGCCATACTGACCACTGGGTGACATGTACATGGGACAGATCCAAACAATACTGCTAGGGCTCTGAAAACTGAACTGACATAGGAACCAGAGCCCTCAGAAGAGCAACTAGTGGCACAGAACTCACAGCCCGAACCTAACCAGGTTGAATGAATACAAAAAACAAAAAATACATTATCCATAGGCTTTGAAGAAGTCCTAGAGTCTCAGAACATAATATGGAAAATGTACATAGTACAGTCCAAAATTTCTTGGCATGTTAAGAATCAGGAAAATCTCAATTCCTTGGGAAAAGATAATTAACTGATGCTAACACAGCAGTGACACAGACGTTAGAATTAGCTGACAAAAACTTTCAAGCAGCCTTTATTTAAAAAGCTCCAACTAGTAATCATGAACACTGCTGAAATCAATAGAAAAACAGAAAGTCTCAGTCAAAAACCAAATGGCATAAAGAAGAGCCAAACAGAAACTTGGAATTGAAAAATATGAGAACAACAACAAAAAATGTCTGATGGGCTTGATATCAGAATGGAGCTGCAGAGGAAAGAAAGCCACGGGCAAATCAACTTCTAACTGGAGGTCTATTTATCACAACCTTTTCACTCTTCATCTCTCTGCTTTAATTAGCAATTGCTGCATAACAAACCACATCACAATGTAGTGGCTTAAACTGGAAGCAATTTATTACTTCTCCCAATTTTATGGGAGGGCAGGACAGTTTCTCTGCTGGTTTTGCTTGGACTTACTCATGTTTCTGCATTTAGCTGGAGGTATGGTTAGACTGGAAGGTCCCAAATGGCCTCACTCATAGGTCTGGCAATTGGTGCTGGCTGTTGTCTGGAGAGCCTCAGCTCTCCTCCATGTGACCTCTCCACCTTCATTTGGCTAAACAGGGCTTCCTCCCCATATGGTGGTCTCAGAGTTCTAAGAAGATGAGACCAGAAGTCACAAGGCTCTCTAAGCCCTAGGATCTGAAACTCACTCAATGTCACCTCTGTCATCCTATTGATCAAAGTACATCACAAGGACAGCACAGAGATAGGGGGTAAAAAAATTAGACCATTTCTTGAAGAAAGAAGCAGCTACATAACTTTGTAAGTGGATGTGAACACAGGGAAGCATGAGTCATTTGGATCATTATTTCAATGTTCCACCACCTCCTTCTTGGGGAATTAATACTGCAATCTCAAAGGCCACAGATCTACAATTACTATGGTAGTGGAAGAGATTGTGAAGCTCAGAGAAATTAGTGTTTTGCCTAAGATCACACATGGGGAAAATATGAAACTAGGTCTTATGACTGCTGATTCCACTGAGCAGTACTCATCTTTGAGATGAACTGTGCCGTATTTTGAACACTTTGTTTGTGTTCAAACACAGGTAGAAGAACAATTATGTGTTCACAATTAGTCATCATTCAGATCCACTTTGTGAAGGAAATAAATGCAGGCTCTTGTGGAGTCCATGAAAAAAAAAGAAAAAGGAAGTAAATCGACACAGTAAGAGCTAGTCCTTAGATATCAATTAGGCTCCTAACCTATTCTGTGCACCAAAACAATGCATATAAGCTCCTGAGTTTCCACACTCAAAGCTTAATTTCTTCATTGAGGTAAAATTCACATAACATAAAGTTAACCACGAATCATTTTAAAGGGTTCAGTTCAGTGGTATTTGGTACATTCACCATGTTGTGCAACCATCACCTCTATTAAGTTTGTAGACATTTTCGTCACCTCATAAGGCAACCCTGTACCCATTTAGCAGCCACCCCCAATTTCTTCATCCCCAAGCCTCTGGGAACTACCAGTCTGCTTTCTCTATCTGATTTGCTAAATCTGGATATTTCCTATAAATGGAATCATATGAGCTTTTGTCATTGGCTTCTTTCACTTAGCATGTTTTCATGGCTCATACATGTTGACACATGTATCAGCATTACATTCCTTTTTATGGATAACAGAAATGTAAGCAATATTCTATTGTATGGTTACACCACATTTTGTTTATCTACTCATAAGTTGATAAGTATTTGGACTGTTTTCACTTTTGGGCTATTGTGAGTAGTGCTGTTTACGATTCATGTACATACAGTTGATTAAATATCTGCTTTCAATTTGGGGGGTATATAGTTAGGAGTGGAATTTTGGGGTCATATGATAATTCTATCAAAGCTTAGTTTTGATTCTAGTTTTTGACAAGACTTCTGAACATGGTTACTGGTATAACCACTGATAAGGGATGAATGGCCTGCAGTCAGCATTACCTTGTCTCTGAAGTCAACGTGGTTCTGGAGGATGGCTCTGTGGTAAGTGGCTGTCCTCACAAAATCTTGCATCATGTTCTGCTGCTGGGAAATGCAGCCATAAAACTGCAAGGGAAAGAGAGGGAGAGGGAGCGTAAACAACCCGCGAGGCAGCACCTGAATGAGCATCTGGTTCTTACAGCCGCCTGGTCAAGACAGGCCTAGCCTAACACCCAGGGTAGCTGAGGCTTTGACAGACACATTATACATGCCATCTTTTGGTAGTTTTCTATGCCCAAGCACCATTGTAAGTGCTTCACCTACAGCCTACTATCAAATCCAATCATCACAATAATCTGATGAATTATGTTCTTCGGCTAAGGAAACTGAGGCTCGGAAAATTGCCCAAGTCCTGACAACTTGATAAGTTGACAGAGTGGAGATTCCAATCCAGGTGATGCTACTGTTGCTGCTCAGGGGACCATGCTCTCAGAACCACTGCAGTACAGTATCAATAGTCTCCTCTCCACCCACCACCCTGTTCAGGTGTATTCACAGGTGTGCGACACATTGAAACAAGGCAATTCCACTTGGGGCAACGTCCCTGACCTGGAAGTATTGTGTCGCAGACGCCTCTTCTGTCCGCTGGTTAAACACTGAGTATTTCTTTTTCTCATTCCGGCACCTTTTCAAGGTATTTGAAAATGCGCTGAATTCTGCAAGGAGAAAGAAGCAAATACGTGTCTATGCCTTGGAAATCACAGAACTCGCCACTGCACTCTACAAAATTCCAACTGAGAAAATACTGGAAGATTATAATAGCACGTTCATCGCTGAACACAGGCATGAGGATTGGCAAGGTGGAAATGGGTACCACTCCGAGGTGTGACACCCTTATTTACACTTGTCAGACATATTTGCATTCTCAAATGTCAAGTGAGAGAGCATAACGGCACACAGACGGGGCTCATTGAATTCTCTCGCTCCTGTGCTCGCACAGCTTCCAGGCTTATTTCAGAATGCGCTCTGGGGAAGGTGACTGTTGATGATACAGAAAAAAATGTATATGTGAATACAAAATTTATGTGTATGTAAATGAATATATATGTAAATCTCATTCTGTTACATAGTGACAGGGCATATTTGTTGTGTTTTGGATTTTTTTACAGCATTCTCTAAGCATATAGAGAAAAGGCAAAATAGCAGGGGATATGTGAATACAAGAGAATGCTTTCTATTATTTGAGGGGGAAATACGTAAGTGAAGACTCAAAAATATCTTGAAAATGATATTACTAACACAGCGTATATAGTTGTCAAATTTGGTGACTTCTGCCTTAAAAATGACTCTCAAATCCTGCCCTGTGGCCTTCACTGCCTGTGGCCTCTTCCCTCTCCACCTGGCGAGGTGACCAGATCTTCCCTATAGCCCACATGGGTCCCGAGTGCCCAGCACTCTCTTTCACGAGCTCCAGCCCTCACATTCTCTCTGCCCCGAGTGGGTACCCATGCCTTCTCTTCTTTCACACGCACATCCTCCACACTTACAAATTCCCATGTCAACCTGGTCCTGGACTGGTTCTTGACTTTGAATCCCATTTCTTCTATTCAGATTACCTTTTGACATCAAACTCCTATTCATCTTCCAAGATTCAATTCAACCAGCATTTCCTTATTGCTGTGTTCTGGAACACCCATAGGCAGAACTTAGTTGCTGTAAAACAGTGGCCCTCAATACTTAGCTATAGATCAGAATCACCTGGGAATAATTTTTTAAATCTGGGTGCTGACCCCTCATCCTACATCTGCTAATTCAATGTTGTGGGGGTAGACACGAGGCATCTCTATTTTCTTGAAAGCCTCGGGGTTAGTTTCCATGTGTAGCTAGAGATGAGAACCTTTGCTCTAATCTCACTCTCTGAATCAAACTCTTTTAGGGCATGCTTCTCTGGCTAAAACTTTATCTCCATTTGAAAATTTCTGTCACTTCTTTATCTTTTGCATTTGCACCCGTATAAAGGAGAGAATGAAAATGATTTTAAAATAATTATAAAACCAACACAAGAATACAAATCTCATTACACAAGCTACTAATTATTGTTAAAATTTTAGTATGCTCTTTTGGGTTGTGGGAGTGATGAGAGAGAGAGAGAGAGAGATTTAGGGGTTCCAGCCTTATTTACCTCTTCAAAACATGGTACTAACATAGCAGCCACCCAATAAATAGACCTAAAATGTAAATTTTGGGAAATGTCTAATGAATTTGGGGAAACTATTTTTAATTGGCGAGGCAGCCCTTTGAAGCCCTGGGCATATTCCATGTGGGGGCAGTCGAAAACATCTTTTTGGAGAATAAATATGTAAGCATACCTAACACAGCCCATTCTGCTCAAGGGAATGCCATCTACTCTAAAGAAACTTTGAAAGGGATAAAGGAAGGGATTCTTCATGTAAATATACATCCAGATTAGATACAATGCATCCTGAACAATCAGTGTGTTTCACTACCTTATACATGCTCAGTGCAATTTATAAACTCTCCCTCAGCTAGTGTTCCCATGTGGACAGATCAGGGAAATACATGCAAATCAAAACTACATTGAGATATCACCTCACACTTATTAGAATGGCTATCATAAAAAAGACAAGAGATAACAGCATTGGCAATGTGGAGGAAAGAAAACCTTGTGCAATAGCCTTTTTAATATTGGGAATTTAAATTGATACAGCCACTATGGAAATCAGTATGGTAGCTCCTCAAAAAGTTAAAAAAAAAAAAAAAAGAATTACCCAATCCCACTTCTGGGTATATATCCAAAGGAAATGAAATCACTATCTCAAAGAGACATCTGCACTCCCATGTTGATTGCAGTATTATTTACAATATCCAAGACATGATACAACCCAAGTGCCTGTCAATCTGTCAAATGGATGAATGCATAAAGGAGATGTCACACACTCACACACACACACACATTTTTCCCCCAGTGGAATATTATTCAGCCACAAAAAGAAAAACCTACTTTTGAGACAGCATGGATGGACATTGAGGGTATTATGCTAAGTGACATAAACCAGAAAAAGAAAGAGAAATACAGTATAATATCACTTATATGTGGATTTTTTAAATGCCAAACTCATATAAACGGAGTAGAAAAGTGGTTGCCAAGAGCTGGGGCGTGAGGGAAATAGGGAGACATCTGTTCAGAGGTAAAGGGGTACAAATGTTCAGCTATAAGATGAATAAGGTATAAGATTTTAATTCATAACATGGCGACTACAGTTGAAAACATTACATTATAATGCAAGTTTGCTAAGAGAGAATTTAAATGTTCTCAGCAAAACATAAAATAAAATAAAATAAAATTCTCAGACATACAGGGGAGAAAAACAAAGATTCTGGATAATGTTTACCAAGTTCTAGTCTTCTGGCCTTCTCCAATTCCCTGTGAGCTCTCAGAGAATGCCAGTAGTGGTTTATGTCAACGATCTGTGAATTCTCTTGAGTCCTGGGCATCTCAGTTGTTTGGGTTTTCAAAGCCATTTGTTCCACAAATAGCCTTTATTAAAATTGAGTTTATTGGGGTGACATTAGTTAATAAAATTATGTTTCAGTGTGCAATTCTATAATATATCATCTGTATATTGTATTTGTGTTTATCATTTCAAGTCAAGTCTCCTTCCATCATCATTTACCCACCTTGACCTACTACTCCCCCTTAATTCCTTTCCCTCTGCTAACCACCATATTGTTGTCTGTGTCCATGAAGCAAGTTGAAAAGCATATTTTTTTTGTTAAAAAGCAAGATTTTGACTATAAAGTAACACAGCTAGTCTTTTTTATTTTTTTCACAGCTAGTCTTCTTGTGTGGCTCACCAACTGTCTCCAAAGGAAAATGTAAAAGTCCCAACAAAGTTGTGTATTATACCAGCTTCCATCCAATATATAAATAGCCTTCCGAAATAAATACTAATTTGGATGTATCAGCTCTACTGTGTTTGCTATTTAAAAATATATTACATTAAAGTCACTATAGTCTTTACATTACATTATTACATTAAAGACACTATAGTCACAACTCTATAATACCAGCATAGGGACCATATTTGACAAACCCAATATCAGGGTCTCGGGTTTGAGATGCATTTATGGGATTAAGGAAATCCGAGCATTCAGGCAAATCCAGGAATCAGCATCATTTACTCCTGTCAGTGGTGAATTCTGTCACAATGACTGCCAGAATAATGTTTTCTTCACATGTTACCCTTACATTTAATGGTTAAATAAATGTCTGTACATAAAGGAAATGAGTGTGTTTCCACGTGATACATAAAGATTTTTTTAAAAAGCCCCACACATCTTAAAAAGGAAAAGACATTTAATTGCTGATCCCTCCACTCCCCTCAGCCTCCAGAAGGATTGACACATAGCCACTAAAGGTGCTGTCGGAGTCCATTCGGGCTGCTACACGTAGTACCATAGATGGGATGACATAAATGACAAAAATTTATTTCTCACAGTTTGGAGGCTGGACGTCTGAGATCCAGGTCTCAGCATCATTGGTCCTGGTGAGAACTCTCTTCCAATTTAGACTGCCGACGTCCGGCGGGGTCCTCGCATGGTGGAAGGGGCCAGGGATCTCTCTGGTGTCTCTTTTATCAGGACACTAAGGCACCTCATGATCTGATCTCCTCTCAGAGGCCCCACCTCCAAATGCCATCACATTGGGATGAGGTTTCAATATATGAACTTGGGGGCACACAAGCATTCAGGCTATGGCAGTGCTCACTGAGGAATCCAAAATGAGATGCAGCACATACAGCACAGCTTCTTCTCTTCCTCAGTCCTCCATTAGGCGGAGGGGCTTCTGGTAAGAGGAGTGAAGGGCTCTTTAACTTTGCCTCTGGAGAACTTTTGGCAAGGAGCACAATTTTCTGGATGGAGGAGCCTTTTGATCTCAAGACACTATTTGTTTGAAAGATGCCATTAATTTTGTAGAGCCAGGGTGGCTCCCAGGAAGAAAAGAAAGGGCAGCTGTTTGGAACATTAGCGAGTCAAAATGGATGTTCACATTTGCATATTGGCCCCTTCGGCTGCCCAGGACAAAAAAGTTGGGAGGACATGGGTCAGAACCACTGCTCTGCAATAAAGATATCCCTGTGGGGTATTTCCCAGAAGTCTGAGGGCAGCGTCTACAAGGATGGGAACCACCCTCAGTTACTAGAAAAAGCCAAGTCTCTCTGCCACAGATAGATTTTGAGTAAAATGGAAACTCCTTGCAAAGCTCATAATTTTCCACATTGTATCTGAAGGGGATGACCTGTGGGACTGTCATTGCCACCACTCTGGCTGTCAACCATCATGTTTATCATTTTTCACTGCAAATACCTAGATGCAATCTTCTCTGTCATACAGATATTCACCAAGCTCATGGCACTTCCATGCCACGGCCATGATTATCTCCCTTTGTATTTGCAGGGTGGACTTAGGTTCCTTCTTCTTGACAAACTGCAGCTTTTCAATGTTAGTATGTAGTTATATTCATGGATCAATAAAGACTACCGAGGCACGCCATTTCCCTTCTGTTCTGTTACCCCTCAAAAACATATTGAAGGGATCTGTTTTTGTTTGCTTGCTTCTCTTAAATAGCTGCTATTTACAAGTGGTACTGTCTGTGGTGCTTTACATAAAATGTTTACTTACCTAGATACTAGCATCTTTTTGTGCCAAGGAAGGGTAATACCTGTCTGACTACCTCAGCTGTTCTGGCCACATGTCCCAAAATTATACAGGAAAATCCACAAGTGACAATATGATCATCATGATGTAGATTTTTAAAAAATAATACCTCAAACTCTAGACATTGTTGCAGAACTGCTTCTGGACTATAATTTACAGAAAGCCCATTTTAATTATCTCTAGTCCAATCAGCTCTAGTTTGCAAATTAAGCTCTTTTTCCTGGGCACCTAAGGAAGCTACCTATTTTCCTGTAGTTAGCATACAAAAAGGAGAACAATATTGACCACGTGCCCCCCCCCATTCAGCTCCCTTCCCTTGGTTTCATGTCTGGGTGCTTTCCTCTCGGAATGGATGTGGCTCAGGATAGACTGCATTGACCCCCACATCTCCTCTCTGGTCAGAGCTGGAGAAGCAGCACGGTATCTCACAAGCAGGATGGGTGTGATGCCAGCAGCTGCTGAGGATCTTGTCTCCATCAGCCCCTTATTACTTCTCTGCACAACATATGACATAATAATTACTATTGTATTTTGTCTAAATGCTTATTTTTTTCTGTGTTAGCCAATGAAATGTAGAGTTTATGAGGGTAAAAAGACTTACCATTAAATCTTAGTGCTTACTATAATACCTGGCACATAGAAGTGTCCAATAAATATCACTGAATGAATGAGTGGATGAAAACATTCTTTCTTTTTTCCCCTTTCCTACCTATGTTTTTATTATTATTATTATTATTATTATTATTATTATTATTATTACTGTATACCTGCCCATTCTCACTTCCTGACTGGTCCAGTTCTCCCACAGCAATTATCTACTTCTATAATTTTATTTTTAAATCCTCACCTAAGAGAAAAAGGAAGGGAGAGCAGGAGAGAGAGAGATGTGAGAGAGAAATGCCGAATGGTTGCCTCCTGCTTGTGCCCTGACCGGGAATCGAACCCACAAACTTTTTGGCGTACCAGACGATGCTCCAGCCAACTGAGCGACCCAGCCAGGGCTCAGTTGCTCTATCTTTTAGACACATTTAATTAATCAAAAATTTCTTCTAGTTAGGTATCACTGGCAGAACCAAATATCGTTGGTCTCTGATGCATTTTAAGTCAAATTCTATTCACTAGCTGAACTCCTAAATCACAGTAATACTACGCTTCTCTTTCTCTCTCTGTCTTAACAAGGAAGAACATAATGTTTGCATAATAAAGTTTCCATACTTTCATCCCAACTCCCACAGTTAGATAAATGCAAACTCAATTTTAGGAAATTTTCTGTACACATATAGTGTGTGTATGTATGTGTGTGTGTGTGTGTGTGTGTGTGTGTGTGTGTGTTTGTATACGTGCATATTTCCAGAGAAAGGCAAAGCAGTCTCAGGTGGTGGGAGGTGAAGCAGAACCGAAAAATGAATACATTTTAACCATAAATACTTGCAGGGGACTCTGCTATTGAGTAAAATTCAACATAAAGATGACCCTAAGAAGGGCCTCATATAAGCATATTTAGGCTTCATTTAGAAATAAGGTAGATTCTCTAAGTGTCCAAAATAGCATTTTCATGACACTGTAGATTTCTATTGCATACATGAGAAAACTAGAATAATGGACTTCAAGCTAATTTTTCTTTTTTTGCTTTTATCTCCTTTAAAAAAATGTCCCCATTCCTTGAAAGCAATTGCCAAATCAACCTCTTAAAACAAAGGTACTTATAAGCTCTAAGAAAATGAATACATTTTTTGGCTTTTATCTTCTCTCAAAGCCACAATTAGCAACCAAACCTATAATTTGTAATCTATATTAACACTTACCTAACATTATTTTTGTGCAATCAAAACATTTAGTACAGCAATTTTCAACCTTTTTCGTCTCACGGCACACATAAACTAATTAATAAAATTCTGTGGCACACCAAAAAATATATTTCTTACCAATCTGACAACAAAATCAGATATAATTTTGATTCATTCACACCAGATGGCTATTGTTGTGTTGGCTGTTGTCATTTTTTCATTTGTCAATCTAAAGGAAAAGAGATCAGTGCCCCTGGGGTCAGATGTCATGTTTTAAAAATTCTTGGGGTCTACTAGTTGAAAATCACTGTATTACTACAAAGCTCTGGGAAAGACCACCGGGAACTGTTTTGTGTATTTATCACACCTCTAAATGTCAAGAATTGTATGCAAAACAAATGGGCCATGGATCTTGTCAAATTTCAAAGGCAATTTTTATGCAGGTCTTAACAACCAGTTAAACACTTATTGAGATGACTGGCAGTGACCTAAAACATTTATGAAAGTAAGGACAGATTATTCATATGTTTAAATACTGAGCCAGGTCTCTGATCCCCGTGGGATCTTAGTACACTGGCCCTGACGCTCCACCCACCAACAAGGCAAGCGCAAGATCCAAGAACTGTGCAGTCTCCAATAAGCATCAGCATCAGGGGTCAGCCTTGGCCAGAGGAATGACTGAGCCAGAGCAGGAACAAGGTTTTAAGGAAACCATATCAGTGAAAACTACTGTTGGCAAGTGGTGGAAACTCAACTAAATTTAACAGAGATAGGAAATTTATGACACACAAAATTGAAAAAATCCAGTATTAAAATTTTATTTTTAAGAATGCCTGTGTCCAGGAGTTCAAGAATGATATTGTTAAGATTTTCCTTCCCTTCCCTTCTCTCCGCCCTCTCCCGCTCCAGGCTCTTCCTCCCCCTCCCCCACTCACTTACTCTTACTATTTCTATCTCTATATGTCTCTTTCTTGCTCTCTATTTCTCCGTTTTAACTTCATGCTCAAGCAGGCTTCCCCCCTCACAGGACAAGATGACTGTCAGCATTTCCAGAACTACACTGCTACCAGCTCAGTAAGCTCTGTCCTTCCAAAATGTTCCAACAAAAGCCCCAGGTTAAGTCTCATTGAACCAAGTTAAAGACCCATCTCCGAATCAATTGCTATAGCCAGGGATCAATGACAATTGAGGAGACTTGAGTCAGCCCTATCAAAATCCAAAGGAAAACTGAGCTTCTGATATCTGAAGAAAGGTGAGTAGATTAAAGACAGGCCAAAGCCATAGCTGACCACCCCTGAATGAGAGGTAGAAACATTTTAGACTAAGGTGAAACCGGGGAAGTGAGAGTTGGAAAAACTGTGCTTCAGGGGATACTGAGGCATGGAAAACAGACATTCAGATTCTTGGCTTTTGACATCTGAGCTTGGGCCAGCCTAAATCCAGGTTTTGCTCCCAGCAGCAGGCTGTTACTGTGAAAGACCATTACAAAGCCATTGATCTAACATTTCTGGTTCTGTAGCATGCTGAATCTCTGACACTGCCACAATTACCAGCTTTATTTTCCTGTCCACACTCCCTAAGTGTATTTGGCCCTGCTCACAGCTCCTGATGCTCTGTTTATACTGTCGGACCCTATAGTCCATCCAGTAGGTGAGTAAGGATGAGCACTGATCAAAGGGTAGCACAGCCTGAACCAGGAAACCCAGACACTATAATGAACAGAGACTGGTTCTAGGGCTCGAAAGGGATGTTTGTGAATCTACTTCTTATTTTGCCCAATTTATGCCTGCTATCCTGGAGAAATTATTGACCATGTTCCCTTTCACACTCAAAAGAGTCCTGTTTTGGATGACAAATAATTGAGTCATCCTAGCTATAAAGAAATGCAGTCTTGGGGGAGGGAGCATCCTAGGTCAAATACAAGAGGAAGAGGCACCTGAGAGAGAGAGAGAGATGAGAAAGAAAGATGCAGATGGGGGAGACCATGCAAGGGATACAGGTTTCCCCACAATGGTTCTGGGACTCTCTGCTCCTCAAATGCCATGAGACATTTCCTCACAGTAACTTCCCCTTTTGAACTTGAGCTACTTTGTATAGATAGCCTTGACTTGAACAGAAAGTCCCTCTCTTTACAACATTATTTTCCCCCCTCTGACTCCCTGCCAGTTTACTGAGAGGTTTGTGTTTGGTTTTAATTTGGGTTGATTTTTGGTTTTACTAACAACTTTTATGTGGTACTTACTTCAAGTGGTTATTTACTCATTGATTTATTTGATCTACACAATACTTTACTCTAGAGGTGAATCAGTCAATTTGCAATTGGGCTCATTTCTACAATTGTGTTTTAAAACTATTAGAGTGAAGACCCTCCAATGCTTACATCACTTAGGATCAAGACTGAATCCCACAAAGCCTCCTGGCACTTGAAGGTCACCAGACTTGTAGAAAGACAAATGGTGTCTCAGTTCATTAAGTGAAGCCAGAATGCACCTTCTGGAGCATTTAACATATATTCACAGAGGGACTAATTTGTTTATGTGGCAGCATAAGCCATTATTCAATTAATGCTCGTGACTTCCCAAGGCCCCTGCATGCCTCCCAGCAAGCAAAGCAGCACAGGTGAACAACAAACAGGTGGCATATTTCCAATCT
The DNA here is from genome assembly GCF_963455305.1 of Plecotus auritus. Taxonomy (NCBI): domain Eukaryota; kingdom Metazoa; phylum Chordata; class Mammalia; order Chiroptera; family Vespertilionidae; genus Plecotus; species Plecotus auritus. The sequence continues at coordinate 136,948,236 of NC_137776.1, read as the reverse complement.
GATTAGATTTACAGAGTTTTTTAAATGTAGTTTAACAGCTTAAATCAATGTTTCTATGGCTGTCTATGCCCTACTCCCTACATTTCCAAAACATGCCCTAACTTTGGGTAAGCATTAATACAACCTAACATTAATTTTTCAAAAATTGAACTAGCAACCTGTACTGCCAGTACATAATGTTTGGACACTTCATTTTGTCAAGTGAAAATTTAGCATAATAGATATAGAAATCTGTCTGGGCTTTCCTCTTTATATATGAACTGAAAACGAGTAAGACAAAAATACTTATAAACTCAGTAGAGAAATTCTGTGCCTGTTGCAAGGCAAAAGAAAGACTGTACTTTGTACCTGGCAGACTTGAGATTTCAAGTCATATAAGAAGAGCAGTTCAGATGACAAGTAGCATATTTTGGTTTTGCAATACACTTTAAAGAACTAGCTCCCTTCCCACTCAAACACGGATTTAACAGCAATAACTACATAGCATGCCGCCTTATAAGAAATTGATCTTGTCTTAATTTTTAAGAAATCAAAATGCACCTACTGCAATTTGCTCAATGATGTGACTCTAGAATTGTCTAAGTACATGGGACGTACGGGTGTCTTCTTAGCTCAACCTCGTTGTTCTTCTCTCGTTTTCTCTTTCACATTTATATAGCTGGTCCACTAGGCTCACAATGACTGAGCAGAGACTAAATCCAGCCCACAGGCATTTAAAAAGTTGACCATCATGTGTCTTAAAAATCAGAAACAACTCACAGGAAGGGCGAATTTCTGGCGAAAATTGTGCAGCGTTATAGCCCTGAGTCTGAATTTCTCTGTGGTGATCATCAGCACCAGAGGAGTGGCTGCTGCCACCATTCTCTTTTATTTGCTGCCCACTTCATGCATCTTCATGACCTGCCTGGACACTGTAGGAGGTTGAGTCTGTGCTCCCATATCCCTTACGATCTATTACAAAACTTAGTGGAGAGCAAGCCTGCAACTGAAAGTATCAATTACGTCCCTTCGATTTCTAAGCACCATGTAATCATAAACGCTAAGGAAAATGACAAACACACTTTATCAGGCTATTTTTAAATGAACTGTGTCACGTTAAGCTTACCGGAGAAGTTGTTGGGTTTCACGGCAATGCGTTTATCTGCCTATTTTGTGCCAACACTCATTAGGGCAAGTTCAAATTCTAGAGCTGTTAGGTAAATCCTGTGAGTTAGTCACTGTCATTCCCAAACAACCTATTTTCATATGGATATGGTACTGCTGACCGACCTACAGTGTGATTTCAGCTGTGAAGGTGAGCTTTTATTAGACCACCCACCTCCCTATCCCTGCCCTGTAATTACAGATGATCTAGGCCTGAGACTCAGAAGTGTGATATCTACAGCTGAAGACCAATTCCCCTCAGAACGCATGCCCACTGCACTGCACTGCATTATCATCAACCCCTAACACACCGACCCAGCCATTTACTTCTATTATAGGCAACCAATGCATTCAGCAATAGTTGAATGAACGCTTTCCGGTTGACATCCATCTGCACCATCCTCCTATGAAAGGGTGGATAACATGGCCCTAAAGTCAAGAGAAGTAAATCCAGGGCTTTTGACTATCATTCAATGTTTTTATAACTACAACCAGCAGTTCTTTTCATATGTGTGCCTTACCTGAAGCTTTAACAGCACCCAGCTCTAAAATGAGTGTTGGGTTTAGAACCCTGAGATTCGGGTATGAAGGATATTCCAAACCTTATTAGGAACCGCCTGAAATTTTTTCTTCGGAGCTAAATGCCAAGAGAAGCTTTGCCTGACATATTCTGCTTACTGGCCACTGTCCCCTCATGGACACTGGGAAATTTATTCATCAACAGTGTTTCCACTTCTGTGTAGGTGCCAGGGTTCTCAGAGCCAAAACCATGGCTTGGGAGTAATATTTGTACTTTAATTTCCTCTTGGCCCCAGTCTTCTGCGCTTTCCATATTTTCCCTGAACTCATATAAGTGTGTGTGGAAACTCAAATTCTCAGTGGGAAATGTTGGCAGATGCATGCATGGATGAATGATAAATAAAAAGATTGATTTATTAATTCCATCATGCCTATAGGAAGACTTGACAAACACTGGCTAAATCATTCTGCAATTTTCTGCCTCACTTTCTACACAATAACCCTCCCTGCTCTGAGCAGCAAATACCAGAACTTTGGAAGCAACAGTGTTGGTCCCATATGCTGAAAGCAGATGGGAGCTGCAATGTCTTCACAGTAGCAGCTGCCCAGGAAGCAAAGTGAAGAGGAGGAGGCTGGGGGACAGAGCATGAGGGGAGAGAAACACAAAAGAGCAATCGGGAGCAGAGAAGAGAGACGCTTCCTGCTACTAGTCTCAGCCATGGTTAAAAAGCAAGCACACATTTAGGGACTGCTCCATTTGACAATGTTTTCACATTTATGGCATCACTACATTCAATCCCCACTGCCAAGGGGTATGATGGTCTCCACTGTACAGATGAAGAAGGGATACAGATGGTTTCCTCCGAGTCAAATTAGCAAGGCCAACGTTCATTCCGATGCCAGTATCTGCATTCCAGAAGGTGGGAAATTCTAAAACATAGGAAATCCTTGAGTGGCATGTTCTACATTGGAAGATGCTGTCTATGTACTAATTGGGGATGGCTGGGAAGAAAAGGAGCAAAGATAAAATTAACATGTAACATAATGTAACATAAGTAACAGAGAAATGACTTCACTACCGCCAGAAGGATTGGCTAGACAGGAAAATGTTTTTTATTCCAAATGTTACAAAATCATGACAGCAATGGGTTCTCTGGGTGTAACTGCAAAATTTCCTTCTTTGGAGATGTTTCTTTGAATATTAGTTACCTATTATTCTAGGTTGTTGTTGTTGTGTGTGTGTGTATACACATACATACACACACATACAGGGGTGGGCAAAAGTAGGTTTACAGTTGTGAGTACATGGGACACCAGACTCAATAAAGCTATTGTAATACTCATAAACTGCATGTCCTTTTCTATATGAATAACTGTACACCTACTTCTGCTTACTCCTGTATATAAAATATAGTAAGTACTCAGTGTTAGCTCAGGTTGGAAATTATTTTGCTAAACGAAAATGAGTAGACATAGGTGCGAATTTTATCCAAGTGGCCCCTAGGGCTCCTCTTCACGGTGGATCTTTCCCTTCGCAATGACGAGGGGTAGGATGGCCCTTTCTGAGTTTTCTCTCTGAAGGTCTAGCACTGAACTTCACACCAGCACTGTGGAAGGAAGGCAAGAAAGCCAGCTTTTTTTGGAAGGCTGCATGCCTCTGAACAGCCTGCGCCGAGGGGGCCCGAGTGCTGGCGGTGAGTCAGTTCCTTATTAAAAAGCATTTATTGATCACCTGTGGTGTGCTAAGCGCAGACCGGGGCTGTGGAGGGGGTTGCAGACAAAATTAGAAATATGTGACTACACACACACACACACCCCCTACAAAGCATTGCATTGTTACATATAAAATGATGTAGGATAATTTGCATTCAAATTCACTCCACCAAGGGAGCCTGTGCCTACAGCAGGTGAAAGGTGGGCTGGAGGTAGGAGGAATTTGGACAGGCAGAGAGGAAGGAGGAGGGTAAGGGCCTGAAGCAAAGCTCCCAGCAGGGGGATTTTTGGGTCTCTGTGAAGGCTTGGAAGTGGCCTGGTTTTCCAGCATGAAGGGGCAGAGACAAGGAGTTACAGAGAAAATATTAAAACTGAACTGAAAGGCCATTGCTTGGCGATGGAACGTTAAATGCGAAGTTGGACTTATCATCTCATGCAACAGGCAGTCTGTGGGTTTTTGAGGCGGGTCTGATGGCAATTTTAGCAATTTTCTTTGCTGTGGTCCTGCCATGGATATCATCAGTGGCGTTTTTAGCAGTTCCATCAAAATGCATTCGGCAGCCACCTGTATTTGGGAAGGGAGTCTGTCTCCGATCTGTTCTGCACTGTCCAGGCCAGGGACTGGAACACTGTAGGAGCCAGTCTACGACAATGAATAATTTTAAAATCTCCCACTTAGTAATTAAGTGTTAATATATGTAAAGTGCTTAGCAGAGTGCCCAGCACAAAAGCAGCTCCACAAAAGTACTGCTATTCTCTCTTCATCCTCCTCGTCCTCCTTCACATCCTCCCCACCTCCCCTGGAAAAAGGCAGCATCCGACAGAGTACACAACACAGCTCAGTGAGTCCTGTCCACTGGGCCAGGGTAGCTGAGTATTGCCATGCAGGTGTGCACTGCACAAAACGCTCACACAGACTATGAAGACAGCGGCGTTGTCTGGAATTGTCTTGCATAGCGGCCCTGCACAGGCAAGCTTTCCATGTCACACCCAACTTGCAAGTTCCTTTCAGACTTCAAAATTCTAGAATAACCTCAAAAACCCTTCCTGCTGTCAGAGCAGAAGGCACATCAAAGAGTGGACAAAGCAGAAAGAAGCTGTAACAGTGCAACGGAGAGAGAAGTAATTCCCAAGTAGCCGGCAGCGGCAGCGGGTGTTTTAAGTGTGTTGGAAGAAAAGGGTCCTGCTAAAGGGTTTGCAAAAAGGAAGAATGGGAAGATCACCACGTTAAAAGCTCCCACTTGAGTAAGTGCAGTCCAAGACACAGAGAAAGCTATGCAATTGGTATGGAAGACTGATTCAAGGGTGTGAGAGATCAACGTGGCGTGGAACAGCACTGGCTCAAGCAACATGGGACACACAGAGTGCACGCGTAATGTAGATCCAGAAAGACTTCAGGGAACTAACTGAAAAGAACCACGACTGACTGTTGCTAAGGAGTTTACCATTTCTCTCTGGAGATGAGATCAGCTGAATATCACTATTTATCATTATAGTCTCAGAAGCGTGTCTGATTCCTACATTATATAAAAGAAAACAGTTTAGAATGCTGGGTGCCAGTACAACCATATGGAGGTTCCAGTTATTCACAATGAGTTGCCTTGTTACCTTCTGCCTTTAAGCGCTGAGTTAAAGGAATTCCACAGCTAAGGAATATAGCCTAGATGGCCCCCCGGGTGATAAGCCTAGTTAAGATACTAATTAGTGGCCAGATTAGGCAGAACAAGAAATCTTACAAGGAGGAAAGGTAAGATGGGTTTGTAAGTGGAAGTTAAAATTATGCAAACACACAAAAAAGCATCATTTACCATATATCTGACCTTGCTTGCAAACGACTTATTGACAAATTGGGCACACTGTATTAGAATGACCTCCATTTAATAGAAATTCACCAACGACAAGGTGATATTGGCCATAGCTCAACTGGGTTACATTGCAGCGATGGACAGTGGGAGCTCTCCCTCTGTGGCTGCTGAGGAATGTGAGCAGAGGTGCTGCAAGGCTGATGGGGAAGCTAGACTTCCAAGGCCCCAGAGCCGCGGTGGGCGGCAGGGGCTCACAGAGGTGGGTGCACGGATTGGCCTCGGGAGGGGTCCCAGGTGGGCTGCTCTTCCTTTGAGCGAACACCCTGAGCATTTCAAAACCCCAGAAGCTGCACTGCAAACATCAAGATGACAGACTGCCCCTGCTGTGCCTCTCTTACAGCTATGACCACTGTGCCCTGTGTGTGACAGTTCCTGGGGCACACAGCCAGCTCCCTGCTAGACTCCATGCCCCTGGAGAGGGCAACCGTGTCTGGTTCATTTGTGGCTCTCCCAGCACTGGGCCCATCGTGGACATGCAAGAGTGTGCTGGGCTACCTACATTACATCCATTATCTCATTCAGTCAACCAGCAGTCCTCTGCAGTGTGTGCTGGAACGATCTCCATTTCACAAGGAGGAAACTGAACCTTACAAAGATGAAATAGCTGTTGTTAAGTTACACACTTGTCTGGTGACAGCATCAGGATTTATACCCGAACAACAACAATACTCCACCTCATGTTTTTAACTACCATATAAACCTGCCTCTAGATCAGAGGTTGGCAAACCAGCACCCATGGGCCAAATGCAGCCTTTGACCTGTTTTTTGTACAGCTTACAAGCTAAGAATAGTTTTTATATTCTCACATAGTTTTTAAAAAATCAAAGCAAGAATATTTTAAAATAAATGAAAATTATATGAAATTCAAATGTCAGTGTCTAAAAATTAAGTTTTATTGGAGTGCAGCCGCACTCATTCTTTTATATATTGTCCCTGCTGCTTGCATGCCATAATGGCAGAGTTGAGTAGTCATGACAAGGCCATATATGGCTCATGAAGCCTAAAACATTTACTATCTGGCCCTTTATGGGAAAAGATTACTCACCAATCTCTAGGTACACAGCTAAGAAGCAGACACACTTCTCTGCCCAGCTGTGCAGGCAAACTGGCACACAAGTCAGAGAAAGTGTGGAGTGATGAGTATCAGGTTGGCTTGAAAGCACCTTGGCCTGAAGGCCCTGGCTACCACCTGGCCACACCTGGAACCAGTGAGGCCGGTACAAGGCACTTGGCCCATCTCCTGGCGGAGACGGTACTGCTGGTGGTAGTTCTGAAGGTCAATGAGGATGCTCAATAAACCATTGATTGATCTGGCTCACTTGCAAGTAAGGAGGATCTTGCGGATGACTGAGCTCTGCAGATGATATGAAAATCCCATTTAGCCTTGAGTCAGCAACCTCCTCTCCTGCTGAGCTCTCTGTAGAGATGCCAACAAGTTGCAGAATTGACAGATTTGAGCATCACCACCCTGTGCTGGGGATGCTAATTGAGCAGTGACATAGCCAGGAGGCACACAGCAAGAAGGGAGGGGGCAAGCCGGATGCCTGTACAATCCTGTATATGCAGCTGAGGAGGGCCTGGGTGCACAGCCAGGAAAACCCAGTGGAAGCAGCCAGAGGGATCCCTAAAGGCAAGGAAGAGGGAAGAAGATGGTCACTGCTTGCCCCTATGTTTTATGGGTCTCCAGCCAGATGGTTGAGGCAAAGGACACCAATGTCCAGGTAGAGGCTGGGACTAAGTTCTTACTAGATATTCCATACAGGCTGCCACTAACTGTAACCTGTGCAACAGCTACCCTGAAAATGTGTGGCAACAGGAAGGGGGAGGCAGCAGCAACCACATCCTTGAAAAACAAAATGATACAATAAATAAAGCACAGGGCATGGGGCCAGCATCCCCAGGTGTGAGTTTCCTCTCTGACACTACTCCCTGCATGATCACTTAATTTTTCAGATCCTTCGTAAACTCCTTTGCAAAATGAACTTAAAGAGTTAATTTATGAGTTATGTATCCTAGATGACTCAAAATTAGGTTTGTTTGCATATAATAAAACAAAAAATGGTGACTTAAGTGAGAGTAATTATTTTTTTCTCACATAAAACAAGTCCTGAATTAGGAAGGACTGGTGCAGCAGTTCCACAGCTGTATGGACAGAGGAACCATGTATCCTTCTCCTCTGATGTGCTTAGGGCCTACACAGGGGACCTCATAGTCACCAAGGGACTGCAGCAGCTCCAGCAATCATGTCTACACTCCAGGCAGCAAGAAGCTGAAAGCGCAATGGATGAATGGCATACTTCTTATCTGAATCAACTGTTGTTAGGACAATTCCCAAGAAATCCAATCTAACGACTTCAGCTGTCATCTTTATTTGCAAAACTGGCTGGGAGGTGCACATTTTAGCTACACTTTTTGCTACCCCTAATAATATAGGGTTTCTTATAATATGGAAGAAGGAGAGACTAGAGTGAGGAGGCAATTAGTAGTCTTGGACACAAATGCTTGAGGGCTGATACTATTGTTTCCAAATAATCTAATTTAAAAGGATGTTGTAAAGCTGCAGAGGGTCATGCAAATACAATCCACACTCTTTGGCTCCCATCCAAGGCCCTTCATGATTGGGCCCCCTTGTGCCTGAGAAGCCAGATCTCCTCCCACCCCCCACTGGCTTGCGCTTTGCGTTCACCACAGGGAACTGCTGGCAGTTCCTGGAATGGCCTGCCTCTGTACCTTGGATCTAGTCTTTTTCACTCTTCTTTGCCCAACCAGGTATCTTCTTCTGGAAGCCTCCCAAGGACTCCACGTTGAGCTAAGTGTCCCTTGGCTGTGCTCCCACAGTGTCCCATGGACATTTCACCCCATCATTCTCCGTATTACCTTGAGATAATCAGTCCATGCCTTCATCTTTCCCTAGAGACCTGCTCTGTGCAGTCCCAATAGCCACTAGCCACACATGGCAATGGGGTCCTTGACATGTGGCTAGTCCATATTTAGATGTTTCAAATCATAGTCCAAAAAATAAATGTAAATAGCTCATTAATACTTCCTATAGTTATTTCATGTTTAAATTATAACACTTTGGATTTATTGAGTTAAACTATATTATTAAAATGAATTTAATCTGTTTATTTTGGCTTTAAAAATGTGTTTACTAGTCAACTTAAAATTCCGTATGAGGAATGAGTTCTGGAGATGGGTATTGGTGATGGTTGCACAATAATATGAATGTACTTAATACCACCAAACTGTCTACTTAAAAACTGGTGAAGAAGGTGAATTTTATGTTTTATGTAATTTTAACTAAAACATGTATACATAGATATATATTTTTAAATGACCACGTGTGGCTTGCTTTGTGGCTCGCAGTGTATTTGGTGGGTACTGCTCTAGAGTATAAGCTCCTGGAGGGAAACAACTGTGGCTCGTTGATTTTTGTGTCTCGAGCCTGTGCAGTGCCTGTTTGCTAAGCGTTGGTTGGACAAAGTCATACACGGGATAAACTCTTTGATCTCAGTATGGCAAAAGCAGGTGAGAGGGAAAGATGATAGTAGTAAAGGATGAGGGCCTGGCAGAACCACAATGTACCCGGTCTGCGGCCTTGAGAAAGTCTTGGATGAAACAATGTGGCCCCTGTTGTGTAAGTGGCTGTGCACAGCCCCACGGAACCTAGTTCAAATCCTCGGACTGCTATTAAACAGTGAATGGCCTGTACAAGGGACGTTCACCCTGAGCCTCCGTTTCTTCATCTGTAACCCAAAGATGATTACAGCACCAGCCTCATCACGTTGCAAGGAAAAATAAAGGAGATTCTGTTGGCACGGTCCCTGAAGCATAATGAACGATCAATAAATGTTAGCTTTATTTTTATTAACTTTTATGGGCCTATTGTGAAGGAAGAGCAATTTTTAAGAAGTTGCCCGAAGCCAATCCGCACTAAGTCATTTCCCAGCTGAATATTAGAACAATTTTTAATCTGAGATGACAAAAATAATTTGAGCTGGCAGATGGCACAGTGTTGTCACCCATTTTGTTGCTTGGAATTGAACGAATTATGCATAAGTCCCACCACCCTCCTTCCTTGTTTGGAAGTGCACTTGACTGTCAGGTCTGCTGGGTGTTCTGGGTGCTGAAGTGGGTCTGGACACTGGCGTGAAGGCCCAGCAATGCAGGCAGGCAGACGGGCCACACCGGCTGAATCAGAGGGGACAGCAGGTTATGCTTCCTAACGTACAATCACCAGGTCTCAGTAGCTTGGAATAACATTTGCTTCTCATTTATGCTACATGTCCACTATGGCTCAGCGCAGGGTTTTGCTTCATGTTATTCTCACCAAAGGACCCCAGCTAGAAGGTGCCCAGGATTGTGGCTGCAAGAAACACGGTGAGTCCCAGGCTTGTGAAACCTTCAGGCTGGAATGACATCATTCTCACTCACACTCATTGCCCAAAGCAAGTCTTATGTCCACACCTGACTTCCACGGAGTAGGGAAGTAGAATCCTATCATGTGACTAGAAGGGAAAGCAGAATGAATATCCATGAGCAGCCATGAAGACGGCCACTGCCAGAGTAGATGGTCTCACATAGACAGATATACGATGCTACCCTGCGTCCCAAGATCCAATTCTGGGATGCTAACAAAACCCCCCTCAATTTCACAACCACAGAAAGCAATGAAATGCAAACTGAAATGATGTACTACTTTTTTAGAACAACTGAATCAGTAAAACCTACAATATCCGATTTTGTTAAGGTTTCAATGAAATGATATACTGATAGAGTAATTAGAAATTGGAACGTGTATTTTTTTTAAATATGTTTTTATTTATTTTAGAGAGATAAACAAATCGATGTGAGAGAGAAACATCAATCGGTTACCTCCTGCATGCCCCCTACTGTGCCCTGACAGGAAATCAAACCAGCGACCTACCGGTGCAGTTTTTAAAATGATATTAGTTTCAGGCATAGGGCCTAATCAACACTTATAGACCTTATGAAGTGATCACCATGATAAGTTTAGCACCCATCTGGCACCATACATAGTTATGACATTTAGAAGATGGTCTCTCCACGAGAAGAGGGATTTCTAATAGTGCAAGTTCATAGTAGGTGCTCAAAAACATTTACTGTATAAACAAACTTAAAAAAATGAATGAAGAAAAGATAAACAGCAATAAATGAATGTTGAATTCAGAATATAACATAACAATGAAGGTATCATCTCTCTTAAGAACCCTGGCTAGATGTTCATCAGTAACGAGAGAAGTAGCTTTCAAAATTAAGAACAGTCTCCTAGGACCAGTTCTGTGTAGGCAAGAAGGTTCCAACAGCCACAGAAACTCTCAATTCTTCCTTGATGTCACCACCATATAAGAGTCTCCTCTGCTTTTATTTCCTTCTCCCCCTCAACCTCCCTTCCTTGAGTTTTAGCCTTCCTATTCCCAAGACTGGCTCAGGACAGGGTCTGAGTTGGAACACCTGCCTATTAGAAAGAGCAGTGTTTTCCTTCAACCACAGGGAATACAAGATAACGGTGATGGTGCTCTCACTGGGATCTGCCCTGTTGTCTTAATGATCTCTCTACACTCAGATAATTTAATGACATTCTGGCAAAGTCTAAATCCAGGTTTTCCTATGGAACCCAGACCTTACCTTAAACATGCAAGACTGCCATGCATGGATGTACTGGATGTGCAATGCACAGCAGTGGGGCTACATTATCTATCAAAAGCATCATAGACTTATTTACTACAATTCTTTAGCAAACGGCAGTAAATTGCCTTGTTTTCTAACAGAATCGGTATTTCATGATAACTTCCTGGCAGATGAAAGAAAAATGTCTTAAGGAAGGTTTTTGTCTTTGTTTATCTTGGTTTGGACAAAGTGTTACGTGGTCTTTGGTGGCTCTGAGGTATGCACCGTGAGCACACACATGGAGAAAGAGGTGGCACACTCAAATCCTTCCTGGTCAGACAGGTTATGTAAACAGGTGAAGCAAGCCAAGTGTGTGCATCTTTAGAAAGTAGAGGGAATGGTGAAGAAACCAGTGGAGAGTATAAGACCTAGTCTTAAGGCCTTTGAGCTTAATTTTAAAACAATCATCCTGTAGGCTAAATGTAATCCACCTTCTGGTAAATTCATCCCTTTGGCCACCAGCTTGGAGACTGTGGTTCTTGGTCAAATAAATGATGGAAATAAAAGAAAAAAGAAGAACAGAATGAAGCTTATTTGTTGAACCTTAATTTCCCTCCTTATTTCCAGCAGTCAAACCCATAGAAACCTCTAAAGGTTGGCAAGTTAATGTTCTCAATGAGGACTGATTTTGCCCCCACCCCCACCCCCAAGGAACTTTTGGCAATGTCTGGAGACATTTGGTTGTCACAGCTGGGGAAGGGTGAGCTATTGGCATCTAGTGAGTGGAGGCCAGAGGGGCTGCTAGGCACCCTACAGTGAAGGACAGCCCCACCACAAAGAATTATCCCGGCTAAAATGTCAATAGTGTCACTGGTGAAGAACTCTGGCCTAACTAACTGTGTGAGAATTTAAAAGACAGAAAGCCCGGCCTGTGTTGCTCAGTGATTGAGTGTCAACCCAGGAACCAAGAGATCACTGGTTTGATTCTCAGAGCACATGCTCAGGTTGTGAGCTCAATCCCCAGTAGGAGGCATGTAGGAGGCAGCTGATTGATGATGTTTCTCATTGATGTTTCTATCTCTCTATCCCTCACCCTTCCTCTCTCTCTCTAAAAAAATAAATGAAAACATATTTTTAAAATAAAATACAGAAAAAAGAGAAAGGAGGATTTTAGCTTGATGTAAAGGGAATCCTTAAGCCCTACGCAGTATCTATACGTAGGTGTGCCAGTAGAAATGAAAAAGGGTTAACCAATTTCTGGACCCAGCACAGTGAAAGGGGGTGGTGATCAAGATATTAGAACTACAGGCATTCCTAGGTAAATACTGTTTCAGTTCCCCATTCTGGGGACTCCTGGAAGCACCACTTTGCCCCCTCCCCTCACTCCTCCTCACCCACATATCTGTGTGATGGGCAGTGACATGCACAGACTACGGGTACCATTATTGTATCTGTGAGTTGTTGGGAATATGTTTCATTAGCACACTGACCACCGGAGATGTTTTGTCATCTTAAATTTTTTTCCTCAGAAAAACGTTTACCCATGTTACTATTCTTGCTGCTGAATATGGATGTTTTACTCTATAACACTACTTGTTTATAAAGAGGTTGAGTATTACGCTTCAGGTATACTGTGAAATTTTCAAACTGGCCTGGACATATACCTCTTGCAAGTTATTTCAGTAGAGGAATGGTTTCTGAATTTCAGGCTACTAGCAACAGATTTTAACTCAATTTTAATGTAAGATTGCCATTGACTACACATCCCAATAGATCTGGCAGTTCTTTAAATGGACAGACCAACATTTTTTCTCATCAATGAATTGTTTTAAAAGAGTTCCCTTCCCTGAAATGGGTTTAATTTAACATACTGCCTCTTCCTATATGGTCCATGACTCCATAAGGACACACCAAAATACCCAATTTGACAAGAACCAACTTGGTTTGGGGCATCACTACCTTACCTGGGAACCATAGGGAGTCTTCTCGTGAAGAGAAGGTGGGAAGAATTGGGGAGGGAGGCTCTTGGCTGGTAACAAAGTATATATATTTTAAACATCTGCAGGTATTCCAAATCACCAATAGCCTAATGATGGACATTTTGGTTGTTTTCAGTATTTACCGTTACAATGGGTCAATGTTAATATTTTATTGCATTTCATTTCTCCTATTTATGGGTATGTTTGTGGGTTAAATCACTAAAAATGAGATCAAATGATGGGCCCAGGTTAATTTTGAAATATAATGCCAAAATGCCCTCTATAAACTGTTACAATTTACTCTCCACAAGGATGTATAATAATGCCTACCTATTTCCCCACAACACAGTGCATTAACAATTTTTTATGAATAAATTTAAATATTTTAAAGATGTTTAAACATTTTCTTTTGTGTTAACCTATTATATGATATAAGTCCATTTGACATGCCCCAGCAAGATAAAGCATTTGAAAGCATTTAAAAGAAGAATAGGGTGTGCCCTGACAGGGTACCTCAGTTGTTTGGAGCATCGTCCCATACGCCAAAAGGCTGAGGTTTGATCCCATAAATATTTCAGTAGTATGCAGATAGACTATTCAACAGGAAATAGGAACCAGAAAATATGGTTACTGTAATAAATGCTGAAAGCAGGAAGGCAGGGAGCAGGCATGCTCCAGCTGGGTTTCACTCAAGTATGAGTTTTCCTCATAAAAGAAAAAAAAATTGAAAAACAGCTACTAGAAACTTGGATCTTCACTGTTCGCTTCCTTGAGTCATTATCTGAAGCATAACCTCACATATACTCAATAGAATATCAACTTTCATGTCGCAAAGGGTCATAAACAACTACAACAGACAAAATCCAATTATAGTCAGTAATTTCAAATCTCCTCTCTCAAAAATTGATAAACAAGTAGACCAAGAATCACTAAAGATCAATCAACTTGACCTAACTGATATTTAGAGAATAGTTCATACAATAATAACAGAACACATATTCTTTTCAAGTGCATATGGAACATTCACCAAGATATACCATATTGTGAGCCATAAAACAAACTCCAACAAATTTGAAACCACTAATATCATACAAACCACATTTTCATTCACATCACAGAAGAGTTCAATAAAAATACAGAAAGTGATCTGGAAAATCTCCAAATGTTTCAAAATTAAATAATATAATTCTAAACAATTCATGGATAAAAAAAAATCATAGCCCAAAGAACAAATAACAATACAAATTATTTTGAACTGTAGGGCAAGGAAAACACAATATACAGAAAGAACTGTATAGCATGTATTAGAAAAAGAAAGGACTCAAATTAATGATTTACGCCTCTTCCTTAAAAAGTTAAATAGAAGCATGACCAGTGTGGTTCGGTGCCTGAGTGTCAACCTGTGAACTAGGAGGTCATGGTTCAATTCCCGGTCTGGCACATGCCTGGGCTGCAGGCATGATCCCCAACAGGGGGAGTGCAGGAGGCAGCCAATTCATGATTTTCTTTCATCATTAATGTTTCTATCTCTCCCTCTGCCCTCTCTCTGAAATCAGTAAAAATATATATTTTTAAAAAGTTAAAGAGAGAATAGTAATCAGAGATTCAAAGTAATGAGAAGGAAGAAAATAAAGATAAAAGCAAGAATCAGTAAGACAGAAAATGGAGAAAAATGAATGAACCAAAAAGCTGTTTCATTAAAAGGATCAATAATATTGATAAGCCTCTAAGTAAATTAATAAAAACATATATTATCTATATAAGAAATGAGAGAAAGAACATTATTATAGGTCATACTGACATAAAGAAATATTATGATTGACTTAATAGCAATTAATTTGACAACCTAGGTGAAATAGATAAATTCCATGAAAGACAATTAAAGCTCATTCAATAAACAGAAGACACATTAAATAGATTTATGTGTATTAAATAAACTGACTTTGTAGTTAAAACCTTCTCACACACAAAAAAAAATCATGATCCATTTGAATTTGGTTGTTAATTTTAACAAACGTATAAAGAAGAAATGATGCCAAATTCTTTAAAGAACTCACCAAAAGAGAAGGTTAGGGGAAATGCTCCTATTTTATAAGACCAATATTACTCTGATACCCAAATCAGACAAAGACATTAAGAAAACTACAAAGCAATACCTAAGATGCATAGACATAAAAATATTTATAAAATTCTAGCAAATCTAATTTAGCTCTATATAAAAAGCTCATATGTCATGACAAAGTTTAACTCAGAAATTCAAGGTTGTTTCAACATTCAAACTCAATCAATTTAATTAATCATATTAATAGGCTAAACATAAAAAATAATCCAATCATCTTCATAGATTCAGATAGAGTTTCTATCTTGAATTAAAATATAATTCAAGATAGAAACTATGAGCAAGTTAGGAATATCAATGGACTTTACTTAATCTGATAAAGAACATCAACAACAAAAACCCTACAACTAATAGTGAAAACGGAATGCTTTTCCTGAGATCATGAACAAGGTAAGGAATTCCACTCTCACTTCTTCTCTGCCACATTGTACTAGAAGGCCTACCTGGTGCAACAAGCAAAAAATAGTCAACAGATAAAGCTAGGAAGGGAAATGTAAAACTGTCTCTAATCACAGATGATGCAATCATTTATGTAGAAAATCCTAGGGAATCTATTAAAAAAACCACAATCCTACAAGAATTAAGTGACTTAGCAAGATTATTGCAGGATACAAGGTTAACATATCAAAAAAAAAAATCAACTTCATATCCCAAGCAATGGATAATAAATATATACTAAATTTGGGCTATCTGATGAGGAACAGGATGTTTGCATGATACCAAAGTGCCTTGACCCAGACTCCTTACTATTTACATCTATCAGGGAAAGCACAGTAATTGTATAGTGGAGAAAATAGAAAATGCCTTGACCTGGTGATCAAAACTCATACTACCAACAAGGAGTAGGTAGACCTCAGTGCTTGCTGAGGTGATATTCTGAGAAGGACATAATGTCAGATAGGTAGTTTTCTGACTGGGGATGCATAACTTGAATCTTTTCACAAGGAAATATTAGAAAAACCCCAATTGGAGAATATTCTATAAAAATAACTGATCCCTCTTCTCCAAATATCTTCATGTCACCAAAGAAAGAAAAAGGAGTGAGGAACTCAACCAAATTAAAGTCTGAAGAGATATGACAGCTAAGTACAATATATGATCCTAGGCCAGATGTAGTACTAGAGAGAGAAAAGTGCTATCAAAGACATTATTGGGATAATTTATGAAACTGGACTATGAACTGTAGATTAAATATAAATATTGTAGAGATGCTAAATTCCTGAGATTGGTAATTCTACTGTGGTTACAAAAGAGAATATTCTTGTTTACTAGAGGCCCGGTGCACAAATTTGTGCACCAGTGGGCTCCCTTGGCCTGGCCTGCGGGATCGGGCCAAAACCGGCTCTCCGAAATCCCCTGAGGGGTCCCAGATTGCGAGAGAACACAGGCCAGGCCGAAGAACCCTTGCACCGGTGCACAATCGGGGCTGGGGAGGGACCGCAGGAGGGCTCCAGGGCATGTCCAGCCCATCTCACTCAGTCCTGATAGGCTGGACCCCAGCAGCAAGCTAACCTACCAGTTGGAGCATCTGCCCCTGGTGGTCAGTGCACATCATAGCAACTGGTCAACTGGTCAACTGTCTGCCCCCTGGTGGTCAGTGCATATCACAGCTAGTGGTTGAGCGGCCTTAGCATATCATTAGCATATTATGCTTTGATTGGTTGAATGGACAACCAGATGACTGGACACTTAGCATATTAGGCTTTTATTATATAAGATGGGGGTATACCTGTGAAGTACTAAGGAGTAAAGGAGTATGACATGCAAATTACTCACACGGTTTCAGAAATAAAATGATAGTATGTATTTACATTTGTACAAGCATATACACATAGATAAATCAAGTGTGACAAACTATTATAAATTAAGGTATCTGTTTAAAGGATATCCAGAAATTCTCAGTATTGTTTATGAAACTTCTAAGTTGGAATTTTTTTTCAAAATAAAAAAGGATAAAGAAATTTCTCTCTTGCCAAAACTGGTTTGGCTCAGTGGATAGAGCGTCAGCCTGCGGACTGAAAGGTCCCAGGTTCGATTCCGGTCAAGGGCATGTAACTTGGTTGCGGGCACATCCCCAGTAGGAGGTGTGCAAGAGGCAGCTGATCGATGTTTCTCTCTCATCGATGTTTCTGACTATCTATCCCTCTTCCTTCCTCTCTGTAAAAAAATCAATAAAGTATTTAAAAAAAAAAAAAAGGAAATTTCTCTTGATTCATAAACTCCCAGAATAAGGACCACCAGTACCTTTATTTCTTTTTCTCCATTAGTGAAATGCTGATAAAAGTTGGCTTTCCATGGCTGTGTTACCCCAATTCAAAATATGAGTTTCCTAGATGAAATGTCAACCAGTGAAGAGTGAAGGGGAAGTTTGGAAGCTGTCGAAAGAACATGGGCCTTACATTTTCTTTTTGTCACATGGGCAATTTCCTTCGAATCTATGAGCCTTAATGGCTTTGCTTAAAAATGGGAATAAACAACAATAAAAATTCTGCTGTGAGAATTATGAGAGAAGGTATAAATACTTACCTTTAAAAAGTATATAAAAATTAAGTAAGACTCAGACAATGCTGGGCCTCTGCTTCAGGCCCTCAGCTGCTTTCAATCCTCCTCAAAGGAAAACCAAGATGCTCACCATGGTCTCCAACGTCTCCCGTGATCTGGCCTCCAGTTCTCATTGTTCTCCTCCCTCATTCCATCTGGGCCCTCTGCTCTCAGTGCCATTCTTCAAGTACAACCTGCCTTAGGGTCTTTGTAGTTCTGTTCCTCTGTCTGGACCACCCTTACCTGGACACACACAGGGCTCTGCTCCTTCCCTCATCCACTACAGCTCCATACTACAATGGCAGCTAATCAGTGAGGCTTTCCCTATGAAGAGTATACACACTTAATCCCCAGTCATTCTCTGTCTCTTTCCCTGGTTTATTTTCACTATCTACCATTTATTGTTTGTGTCCTCATAAAATGTTAGCTACATATTTATAAGGACTTCTATTTACTCAGTGCTGTATCTATAGTTCATAACTAAGTGCTTGGCACATAATAGGCTCTCAATAAATATTTGTTGAATGAATGAATGAACAGGAAAGAAACCCTGCACATATCTAGTACATTCATAGTCAGTTTGTCATAGATATTAAGTCCATTTAATTAAAACTTTTTTCTCTGTTGACATCTGTCATTATTAAATATTCCAACTGCTTCTAAAATACAGTGAGATTTAATGTGCCAGATTTCACAATGGTCTCTGAGAATACTGGAGATTATTTGACATGTGACCAAATCAGGCTTGGAGAGCACTGAGTCACAACTCTGAAGAAGGAGAGCAGGAAGGAAAGAAATATTCCTTATAGGTATATTTGGGTATTTGATCATTCCTTTCCTAGTGGTGCCTAATTATCACTACTGGTCAACTTCCCAATAAAGTTGGATTTTCTTTCTTACCCAAGCTCTAGAAAATTGGCAGCTGTTCACTTCTAAATATAAAATCGCAGCCTCACATTTCAAATGCCACATCATCTCACTCCAGAAAAGCAGAGCACATCTCAAAAATGTAGCAATTGTGTCCGATGTACAGTGACACCACTACACAGATTTCTGTCAACGCCCAAGCTGACAAATGACAGGATTCCCTTGCCACCTGGCATCTGGGCCCTCTGGGACCCACAGAGTCATGGCCAGCTTGTTCCTCAGTTGCCACACTACCAGCCTGCAGCTGTGGAGTCCGGTCCTTCGCACCACAACCTGCCTTGACAGATCCAGAATGAGGGACCAGCTGCTTGGCTTGTTCAATTTCTAGGGCCGGGAAAATCAGACAAGCAACCAACTCCCTAGGGACATTAGTTGCTTTTGAAAACTATTATTAAAGTAAACTATAAGGAGGATCATTAATTTGCAAACATCTGTATTTGGAATCCATATGGTGCTGCGATTCAATCCTAGCAAAATCAAGAAACACACAAACTCCAGAATAGGAAGGTGGGATAAGGTACCCTTGGGAAAATTCTCAAGTAGAGTCTGAAATTCTTGGTATCAATTATTTTTCCTTCTTACAGAACAAAGGAGACTAATCAATTATAGCCAGTGTCCTAAAGCAAGGTAAGCCAAAGTCTCTGTGCTCGTTTCTGAAACATAGGTTACACACTGAACCAATAATGAATTCATGATATCAGAATTAGTCCCACCTATGAGCTCCCTATTTAAAAGTTCCCTTCTTGCTTTTTTGCTTGGTATAAACACATTAAGTAGAACCTTAGTCATTGGTATTCTAAGTTAGGCAAAAGCACATTGAACCTGAATTTCATTGCTAAGTCCAAAATCTCTGTATCAAGGAATGTAACGAAAAGGGTCCGTTCACTCTCTCTCCTTGTCAGCGAAGGCATCAGATATTACTTACAGGGGCCTTCGTATAGGACCAATAGGCTCCTGTCGTTGGCCCCCAATACTGAGTTGGTTCTGGGACTCACGACTATCTAGGCTATTTAATTAGAGGGCTGGAAGCAGCGCAGGAAAATGGATCCCAATATCTTTGGGCTTTGTCTACTGGAATCTCAAAATTTCTATTTCACTGCAATTTAAAGAAAGACTCAAAGAAAAGTTTTTGTCCAGACAGTGAAGGCAGTTCAATTTGAGAGCCCCTAAAACATAAAATTCCTAACCCTGTTTAGACTCTACATACCAACTCTGAACAGTACCCTATGCTTGAAACATGGACATTGTAGAAATATGCATTATATGTGGAGTTGACCAGCATGACTTCCTTGAACATTAAGTGTTCCAAGTGTGAACACATTAGAAGAAAGGTTTTCCATTCAGTCTTCCTACTGCACAATCGCTCCCTGTTCTTTCACTGGCGATTTCTTTCTTAAAACGAAATGTGTCTCACCAGGGATGATGAAAGATGAATAGGTATATGAGAAAACAATTTCCTCTCTCTGGCTGACTCTGAGTCAGTTCAGAAACTACAAACCAGGTTAACTTCTTTATCGTAAGAAGTTACCATAATATGAAACAACTTTGGACATTTTAACTACCCAGAGGAGAATCTGTACCACTGCTAATACTTTGTATTGTGTGGATTAACACCAGGAAATGGAACACTTTATATCTAAGTTAAAGAAATGATGACAGACTATTAAAGGTAGACCCATGGCATTGTTAACCCTAATTACCTTTACTGGGCTGGAAATCTCCCAGGGTGCTTTTAGCCTGTTCTTAAAATAGCTCTAGTTACACTTTAGTTTACCTCTCTATTGCTTGACATTTGTTGTCCAGAATCTAAAAATGTTCGACAAATGATTCAAAGACAAAAATAGGATGAAATCATTCTGATTGGCACTGAAACGGGAAATCACATTTCTGCAAACAGCCTCCTCTTCAAGGAAAATCAGCTCTGGATGAAGGAGAACCCAAAGGGGGGAGAATAAAAACATTCTCATGGTCTAGAGGTCCTAGACCAGGGGTGGGCAAACTTTTTGACTCGAGGGCCACAATGGGTTCTTAAACTGGACCGGAGGGCCGGAACAAAAGCATGGAGGGAGTGTTTGTGTGAACTAATATAAATTCAAAGTAAAGGAGCGGAGGGGAGACCAAGAGAACAGGATAGAACAGCCGGATCCGGCCCGCAGGCCGTAGTTTGCCCACGGCTGTCCTAGACTCTAGGAAAAGGCTGATTGTGCTCCAGCCTTGGTATCAGGTAAGCACCAGAACCAGTTTTATATCATTATTTTAATCTAGGACAACTCACATCAGGAAACATTCTGCTGAAAGCCAACCAATCAGTAACAGCAAAAAGTCAACCAATCAGGAGATTAGTTTTCAGAAAAGACAGGGGGTCATGACAAGCACAAAACTTACCAGCATAAGACTCAAACTTCAGCAGAGCACTGTTGTACCCCAGGGTAATCAAGACGGATTCCTTCCCCACCCGGCAACATTCGGTGTCTCTGTTGAGTAGGCATTTAAAGACACAGACGCCATCAGCTATAAAGGGTGGGGGGGAAAAAAGAAAAGGATTAGGAAAATCCATTTTGAGCATTGTAAAAAGGCTCATCAATGCCTAAATGCATTCCTACATTTTCTCATGTTCTCAAGGCGCCTCATTTCTTTTTTCTTAATACAATTTCTCCTGGGACATATGGGAATATGAGGATCAGAGTTAAAGAAATGACTATCTGGCTGAATACCAATTCTTCGCAGGTGTTTAACACTGCTTAAAACAGACTCCAATTGGCTCTTGCCTTTATGTCCAGGGCTCCATTGGGTAATAACACTGTATTCCCAAAATCATTGTCTCTCTCTCTCTCATTTTTAAAATCCTCATCCGACAAGTGAGGATGGGTTTTTTGTTTGTTTGTTTGTTTGTTTGTTTTGTTTTGGTGGGGGGGGGGAGGAAAGGGAAAGAGAGGGAGAGGAGAGAAACATCTATGTGAGAGAGACATATCCATTGGTAGCCTCCCTCACCAGGGCTGGAGGTGGAACCTGCAAATGGAACCTGCAATTCAGGTACGTGCCCTTGACCGAGTATCGAACCTGTGACCCTCCAGTGCACAGGATGATATTCTACCCACTGATACACACTGGCCAGGGCCAATTTGTATCTCTTGATGCCATCCTAGGAGAGACCAGGTAATGTCACTGTGGGTGATTGATCACCTACTATGTGCCAAAGATATCACAAAAAATTTCCATTGTAAGTATCATCACTGCCAATGTTCCTAGGTGAAGACCAGGCAGAGTTTAAGTCCAAATATGCACAGCTAATATGTAGCAAAGCTGGAATTCAAACCCAGGGTTGAAGTTGACTCCAAAGCCCATGTTGCTCCTACCACATTGTGCCAAGGCAAGTGTGATAAAAAGCTTCCCAAGAAGGGCCCATGGTAAGTGGCTAGGGTCTCATTAGATTCATGCATAGATAATTGGGAACTAACTCACTAATGCCGTTAGCATTGGGGCAGCAGTAGTGTGGTGGAAAAGCAATGACCTTGTTTTATCTTTGACTAGAGGCCCGATGCATGAAATTCGTGCAAGAGTAAGCCTTCCTTCCCCCAGCTGCCGGCACCGGCTTCCCTCTGGCACCTGGAACCCGGGATTCCCTCTGGCCGCCAGCAGGCACCTGGGATCCAGGTTTCCCTCGCAGCCCCAGCATCATCCAGAAGGACGTCTGAAAAGACGTCTTGTCTAATGAGCATATTACGCTTTTATTATTATAGATACTTACTAATTGAGGAGCTTTAATCACCTAAACCAGTGGTTGGCAAACTCATTAGTCAACAGAGCCAAATATCAACAGTACAATGATTGAAATTTCTTTTGAGAGCCAAATTTTTTAAAATTAAACTTCTTCTAACGCCACTTCTTCAAAATAGACTCACCCAGGCCGTGGTATTTTGTGGAAGAGCCACACTCAAGGGGCCAAAGAGCCTCACGTGGCTCGCGAGCAGCAGTTTGCCGACCACTGACCTAAACACATGGAGTCACATTTTTTCATTACGTAAAATGAAAATATTGATGATTTGTTAAGACTGAAGAATAAAGTTTAAATAATTTCTAAAATTTATTAAAACAATAAGAAAGTATTAATATTTCTCTGATTATAAAGTAACTAGTGACCTGGTGCATGGATTCATGCACATTGAAAGGAAATTAATTTGAAGGTGGACAGCGGGGTGGGACTGAGCAAGATGGGCCAGACACGCTCTGGAGCCAATCTCCCATGGTCCCTTCCGGCGTCTGCAGAGTGAGCGGGGTCCCTCGGCCAGGTGGGGTCCCTTGGCCTGGCCTGCGGGGATCAGGCCGAAATCAGCTCTCCGACACCCCCCAAGGTGTCCCAGAGTGCAAGAGGGCACTCTGCAAGGTTGCTGTTGTACAGGGTGTGGAATGCAAATGCAAATGTGCAGTAAACCAGATTCCGGGCCAACAATTCCTCAGGAACAACATAACCCATGGCCAAAGGTGGAATTGTGTGGCCCCGCGAGGAATTGGGCTTCCTCCTCTCTGGTTTTTGGGTGCATCACCTGACAACCGCCACTGCCAAGTCACTGCAGCTCAGCAGCTCCTGTGTTGAGTGTCTGCCCCCTGGTGGTCAGTGCATGTTATGGCGACCAGTCGGACACTTA
Organism: Plecotus auritus; assembly: GCF_963455305.1. Taxonomy (NCBI): domain Eukaryota; kingdom Metazoa; phylum Chordata; class Mammalia; order Chiroptera; family Vespertilionidae; genus Plecotus; species Plecotus auritus. Next base: position 136,925,153 of record NC_137776.1, on the reverse strand, counting down.
GCATATTAGCCTTTTATATAGATTCTTAGCTCTTATCTTTAATGTCTTCCATTCCCCTTTACAAAATCAATTATAGTATGTGTATTAAATTGAATTATAATTAAAAACATAATCCTATATAATAAAAGGCTAATATGCAAATCAACCGAATGGGGGAACAACTGGTCACTATGACGTGGAACAACTGGTCACTATGACACTTAACACAGGAGCTGCCTCCTGGTGGTCAGTGCGGTCCCGCAGGGAGAGTGTTGCTCAGCCAGAAACCCTGAGCTGGGCTCACAGCCTGCTAACGCAGCGGATGTCCGCAGCAGTCGAACATCCCCTGAGGACTTCTGGACGGCGAGAGAGCACAGGCCGGGCTGAGGGACACCCCCTCCCCCCCGCCCCCGCCCTGAGTGTACGAATTCAATGAACCGGGTCTCTAGTTGTTTATAAAATTCAAGTGTTACACATGAGCATATGCACATTCGTGCACACACATTAAAAAACACACACAGAGTTAAGATGATTAAATGTTTTCAAATATTTTTAACCAATACTTCATATGAATGAGTATCTCCTGATGGAGGCATTCACAGATATTTTTCATGAACCATCTTGGCTGGTTTAAATAGTGCAGATGTTTTGAAAACATTTTCTTGGCATAAAACATGATTACAGGTTGTTATTATAGCCCAGTCAGTGTCTCAAAGGCATCAACGTCTCCTCGCAGGGAGGCAGCCGTGAACACAGATGCAAAAGAAGGGAGTTTGGGGCTCTCTGAAACAATATGTTTTCTTAAAATCACAAGAAACATTTTTTCAAAAAATCAGGATTTTTAGCATCTGCCACTTGTTTTTCTTATGGTTTTGAAGTACGATGAGATAGGATGAAGAAGGAAAGATATTCTAGTCTTCCTCAGCTCCTTGTACAAACAGAGTATTACAGTCTGTGCGCTCTTTGTGAGCAGGGCAATTTCACTTTATTTTTGGGTTCATTCTCTCTCTTTTTTTCTCCCTGCATCAAAGCCTAGCACAGTACCTAATACTTAATACTTTTTGAATTAGTGAAATCATTTCTCCATGTTTGATTGCATCCCACCCCAGAATAGATAAGTTTAAAAATGTATTACTCAATCCTCCTTAACCAGATAGACTTTTGATTTTTTTCTTTTGTTGTTGTTTGTTTGTGAATTAATTAGGGTATACATTGAGTTGCTGTTTTTTCCTACTTTCACAAATTGCAAAACGCTTAGCCATACATCCTTTTTTCTTTATCCTCTCCCTATTTTCTTTTTAAATATGGTAGGGGAAGTCTTTTTAAGTATGCCATTATATCCAGAAAATACTGGGAACTACTTCAAATTTTAAAATATACCTGTGGCAAAAAAATTTTAATACTTGAAACAAAGTTGAAAAGCAATGATAAGCTAGGCATATGCTTTCAACATACATAACAATGCTTAATATCCCCAATATACAATTAGCTCTGAAATATAAGAAGAAATAAACATCCCTATTAAAAAGTTAGTAAGAGGGGTCAATAGGCAATTGACAACTGGAAAATGTCAATAGCAAAATTTAAAAATATATATACATGTTGACAGTATCAAACATTGGAAAGGCTGTGAGAAATCAATGTGTGCCATTACTGATAATGTAAATTTCTATATTCCTGAAATGTATTTTGGCCATATGGTTTAAAATTTAAAATCTCTGTACTCTCTGCTAGACATTCTACTCATAACAGTTTCTTCCAGGATATACTTTATCAAGTGTGAATGAATGTATATTTAAGGATGTGTATCTTAAAGCTAAGAGTCCATCATTTATGCGGATTATTAAATTAAGCATGATGGGAGAAACAAAGATGGCGGCATAGGTAAACACCTAAACTGCTGCCTCGCACAACAATTTCAAAACTACAACTAAAAGACAAAACGACATCATCCAGAACCACAGGAAGGCTGGCTGAGTGGAAATTCTACAACTAGAAGGAAAGAGAAAAGCACACTGAGACTCAGAGGAGCTGCAGGAGGCAGAGGTACTGAGACGTGCACGCGGAAAGGACTGGCAACCGAGTGCGTGGCTGGCTTTCTCAAGCGGGAGGGAGACAAAAGCTCCCAACTGCACTGAACTCCAGTTCCGGGCGAGACTCTGGGGACCCAGACTCATATGGGGTGAAACTGGACTGTCAGGAAAGAGAAAAGCTGGCACTCAGAGGAACTGCGGAAGGCAGAGGTACCAAGGTGCGTGTGCGTGGAGAGGGCGGGCAACTGAGTACTAACTGGCTTTCTCAAGTGGGAGGGAGACAAAAGCTCCTGACTGCACTGAACTCCAGTTCCGGGTGAGACTCTGGGGACCCAGACTCATTTGGGGAGAAACTGGACTGTCTGGCAGCAGGTGGAACTCGAGGGCAGCTTTCTCTCAGAGGTGCTTGCAGCGATTAACGAGGGACACTGAGACCCAGGGGCCTATTAGGGCAGGGCTGCCGGGAAACCAATGCTGTCTGCTCTGCCCTGAGACTCCGCCCCATCCAAACTGAGCACAGAGGCTTTTGCAAGTCTTGTCTCATAAGGGTGTCTCCAGCACAGAAGTTCTCCCAGTGTAGACACAGCTGATCCTCACAGCCAATTGGCCTGGAGGTCAATTCCTCCCAGTGATACCAACAACAATCAAGGCTTAACTACAACAAGACTGTGCACACAGCCCACAAAGGGGTGCACCAAGAGTGTCCACCTCAGGTAACTGGGAAGGCTGAGCCACTGGGCCCTATAGGACACCTAGCACACAAAGCCACTCTATCAACTCAGGGAAGCAGCCAAAATGCGGAGACAAAGAAATAGATCACAAATGGAAGAAATGGAGGAAAGCAAATGACTGGATATAGAGTTCAAAACCACCGTTATAAGGTTTTTCAAGAATTTTCTAGAAAAGGCTGATAAATTTAGTGAGACACTTGAGGATATGAAAAAGGACCAACTAGAAATTAAGCATACATTGACTGAAATAAAAAATATTATACAGAGATCTAACAGCAGACTAGAGGATTGCAAGAATCAAGTCAAAGATCTGAAATACAAAGAAGCAAAAAACAATCAACCGGAAAAGCAAAAAGAAAAAAGAATCCAAAAAGTTGAAGATAGTGTAAGGAGCCTCTGGGACAACTTCAAGCATACCAACATCAGAATTATGGGGGTGCCAGAAGAAGAGAGAGAGCAAGATACTGAAAACCTATTTGAAGAAATAATGACAGAAAACTTCCCCCACCTGGTGAAAGAAATAGACTTACAAGTCCAGGAAGCACACAGAACCCCAAACAAAAGGAATCCAAAGAGGACCACACCAAGAAACATCATAATTAAAATGCCAGGAGCAAAAGACAAAGAGAGAATATTAAAAGCAGCAAGAGAAAAACAGTTAGTTACCTACAAGGGAGCACCCATATGACTGTCAGCTGATTTCTCAACAGAAACTATGCAGGCCAGACGGGAGTGGAAAGAAATATTCCAAGTGATGAATAGCAAGAACCTACAACCAAGATTACTCTACCCAGCAAAGCTATCATTCAGAATTGAAGGTCAGATAAAGAACTTCACAGATAAGAAAAAGCTAAAGGAGTTCATCACCACCAAATCAGTATTATATGAAATGCTGAAAGGTACTCTTTAAGAAGAGGAAGAAGAAGAAAAAGATAAAAATTATGGACAACAAATACATATCTATCAACAAGTGAACCTAAAAATCAAGTGAATAAAAAAATCTGATGAGCAAAATAAACTAGTGAATATAATAGAATCAGGGGCATAGAAAGGGAGTGGACTGACAATTCTCGGGGGGAAAAGGGTGTGGGGGGTGCAGGAAGAGAATGGACAAAAATTGTACACCTATGGATGAGGACAGTGGGGGAGGTAAGGGCAAAGAGTGGGGTGGGAACTGGGTGGAGGAAAGCTATGGGGGAAAAAAGAACAATTGTAATAATCTGCACAATAAAGATTTATTAAATTAAAAATAAATAAATAAAATCTCATACTTCATAATAAAAAAATAAATTAAACATGATACATCCATGTTCAGGTTGCAGAACAGCATGGGTAATATTATTGTAGCAATTTAATATTGTGTTTATCTTTTTAGAAAGTTGTTTAAAAAGATATACACCAAAATCTCATCAGTTGTTTCCTCTGGATGGAGAGATTTAGAGTCATTTTTATTTTTCTGCCTTGTTTGAATTTTCTAAATGACTACTTATTTTTATAGTCAGAAAAGACAAGAAAGCTGTTCATTTGGTAAAAAAAGCAATGAAACAAAAGACACACTACCATCACTAACAATCTTTACCACATTCTCATTCTTGGTGGGTATCACTATTCTTCACACTTTTTTATTTACCAGATATTAGCTGGTACTTCGTTCATTTTAAAACATTTATTTAGAAATTACTGCATGCAATATAATAAATAAAATTATTATGTTCATTCTCAGTTTTTAAATCACTCACGGAAATGAATGTTTTCTTACTTTTTTGTTTGCTAATGTAAAAACTTCTTGTGTTGATTTCCTAAACTGACCTTGTCCATGTTAGTACATTAAAAAAAAAAATTCTAAATGATTCCTGTTAACAAATGGGATCAAGAAGAAAGTGCAGGGAGAAACCAAGATGGTGGCATAGGTAAGCACCTAAACTGCTGCCTCGCACAACAATTTCAAAACTACAACTAAAAGACAGAACGGACACCATCCAGAACCACAGGAAACCTGGCTGAGTGAAAATTCTACAACTAGAAGGAAAGAGAAAAGCTCACAGAGAATTGGAGGTACGGCAAAGGGGCTTTGTGCGCGCAGAGAGGAAGGGCGGCTGAGAGCCTGGCTGACTTTCTCTGGCGGAAGGGGGAAGGAAGCCCCCGACCGCACTGAACCCCAGTTCTGAATGCACTGAACCCCAGTCCCAGGTGAAACCCCGTGGACCCAGGCTCATACAGGGGGAGTCTGGACTGTCAGGTACAGAGAAAGGCACCCAAAGACTCGGAGACCCGGGGGAGCCCCGGCAGGCAGGGTTCCGGAGGCACGCGCGTCAGTGTGCACAAAGGCTGCCGAGGTTGCCACTGGCTTTCCCTAGTAGAAGGGAGTCAGAGGCTCCTGACTGCACTGAGCCCCAGTTCTGACTGCACTGAACCCCAGTTCCAGGTGAGCCCCTGGGGACCCACGCTCTTGTGGGGGGAATCTGGACTCTCGGGCGGAGACTCGGGAGCCGGGGAAGGCAAAGGTCTGCAGGCGCGCATGCGCACAAGGGCAAGGCTGACTGGAAGCCAAGACTGTCTGCTCCGCCCTGAGACTCCACCCCATCCAAGCTGAGCACAGAGGCTATTGCAATTGGGCAAGTCTAATCCTATAAGGCTGTCTCCAACAGCAAACTTCTCCCAGCATAGACACAGCTGATCCTTACAGCCAACTGGCCTGGAGGTCAATTCCTCCCAGTGATACCAACAACAATCAAGACTTAACTACAACAAGGCTGTACACACAGCCCACAAAGGGGTGCACCAAGAGTGTCCACCTCAGGTTAACTGGGGAGGCAGACCCACTGGGCCATATAGGAAACCTAGCACACAAATCTACCCTACCAACTCAGGGAAGCAGTGAAAATGCGATGTCAAAGAAACAGATCAATAATGAAAGAAATGGAGGAAAACAAATGACTGGATATAGAATTCAAAACCACGGTTATAAGGCTTTTCAAGAATATCCTAGAAAAGGCCGATAAATATAACGTGACCCTCGAAGATATGAAAAAGGACCAACTAGAAATTAAGCATACACTGACTGAAATAAAAAATATTATACAGAGACCCAACAACAGACTAAAGGAACACAAGAATCAAGTCAAAGAATTGAAATACAAAGAAGCAAAAAACACTCAACCGAAAAAGCAAAAAGAAAAAAGAATCCAAAAAGTTGAAGATAGTGTAAGAAGCCTCTGGAACAACTTCAAGCGTACCAACATCAGAATTATGGGGGTGCCAAAAGAAGAGAGAGAGCAAGATACTGAAAACCTATTTGAAGAAATAATGACAGAAAACTTCCCCCACCTGGTGAAAGAAATAGACTTACAAGTCCAGGAAGCGCACAGAACCCCAAACAAAAGGAATCCAAAGAGGACCACACCAAGACACATCATAATTAAAATGCCAAGAGCAAAAGACAAAGAGAGAATATTAAAAGCAGCAAGAGAAAAACAGTTAGTAACCTACAAGGGAGTACCCATACTATTGTCAGCTGATTTCTCAACAGAAACTATGCAGGCCAGACGGGAGTGGCAAGAAATATTCCAAGTGATGAATAGCAAGAACCTACAACCAAGATTACTCTACCCAGCAAAGCTATCATTCAGAATTGAAGGGCAGATAAAGAGCTTCACAGATAAGAAAAAGCTAAAGGAGTTCATCACCACCAAACCAGTATTATATGAAATGCTGAAAGGTATTCTTAAAGAAGAGGAGGAAGAAAAAAGTAAAGATAAAAATTATGAACAACAAATACATATCTATCAACAAGTGAACCTAAAAATCAAATGAATTAAAAACCTGAGGAACAGAATAATCTGGTGAATATAATAGAATCAGGGGCATAGAAAGGGAGTGGACTGATAATTCTCAGGGGGAAAGGGGTATGGGGGCATTGAGGAAGAGACTGGACAAAAACCATACACCCATGGATGAGGACAGTGCGGGGGAGGTAAGGGCAGAAGGTGGGGTGGGAACCGGGTGGAGGGGAGCTATGGGGGGAAAAAGGAGAAACAATTGTAATAATCTGAATAAAGATTTATTTTAAAAGAAAAAGAAGAAAGTGCAGCTATTTTAGAGGAGAATATCATATTAATCTAGAAACATGTGTTTTTAAATTTAAAGAATTTATGTTAGAAAAAGGAAAGAATACACTAAAAAATTAAGGAACATATATAAATCCAAGACCAGGAAATACTACTACACTGGGAAATACAGGGATGGTGTGGAGACCATTTTCTTTATTTTTAATTTTTTTTATGGCTAATATCAGGTACTAATTTTAATATGGCTAAAATCAGGTACTAATACATTCAGAGGTAAATGTTTTTATTGAGAATATTCAAAAATCAAATACATTTTCAATGTACATTGTACCAAGGTGTAGGGCATCTATCTTTCCAGCAAGTTATTATTAATAGTAATAATAATAATAATACTAACTACACACTTTGACTCCCTTGCCAAACATCTCATTTCATCTCTTCAGTGGCACAGAAGGCTGGCTGCTTCTGTGTATTTACTATCATTGGGCTTTTATTTTTTTTTTTAAATCCTCACCTGTGGACATGGTTTTACTGTTTGTTTGGTTTTATTGATTTGAGAGAGAGAGAGAGAGAGAGAGAGAGAGAGAGCGAGCGAGAGAGAGAGAGAGAGCGAGAGAGAGAAACATCAATCTGTTACCTCTCACACAAGCTCCAACTGGGGACCAACCCTGACTGGGAATTGAACCCACCACCTTTCTGTGTATGGGACGAGGTTCCAACCAACTGAGCTGCACTAGCCAGGGCTAATGTAATTGTGCTTTTGAACTTGATTTTTTACCAGTGACACTCTTTGCTGCTTCTTCATAGGGCAAGGCCTTCTCTGCTGGTGGCAACAAAGTAACAAGCAGGGTAACTTCCAGTGCATAAAACTAAGTCCGGTTTAGGAAAGCCTAGAGCCATGTCACTCCCTCCTTGAGGAAAAGCCACTTGTTCCCCCAGGGGACTCTCAAAGAAAATCATAATGATGGCAAATCCAGATGCCTTGCTCTATCCTCCACTTCAGCCTCATTTGACAAAAATTCTAAAGGTACCCCGAGAAATCCAGGACCTACCCATTTACCAGTACACACAGGTAACCCTGGGAAATGCCTCAAGGTAAGGTCAAGAGAATTGCCCTTGACTTTAATAACAAAATGCCCTACTTCTCCTTATATATACCCCTCTCTTTTCAGCCTATGCAAATACAGAAATTCAATCTCCGTAAGAAAACTACAACACTAAGAATATTATATATCAGGCAGGGTCTAGAACAGAAGTTCTAAAATACAGTTTTATATATAAATCCATGGACAGAGAGTACTTATGACCTAATAATATGGCATTTATGCCAAGTCTTTGCTAAGTGACCCTTTTAATATTTTCCTATCTAGAAACAGGAAGTTAGTCTATCTAAGCAACGTGTTTCCTAGAAACAGGTAACTAAAAAATGCCGCTATAGGCAGCACATATATAGATGGGAGTAAATCATATGGATAGCTGTGCAGTTATTATTTTTAACAAATTTAACCACAGAAAATGAATGTTAAAAAGAACATGATTATGGTTTTAAAAAGATAACTAATATTAAAACTAGGCACTAATACTGATCATATTAATAACACAATCTCCTATGAGAGATGACAAAATATTAATAAATGATATATTCACAGCTTCTTCCTCTCCTCTACCCAGTAAGGAGAATTCTGTATTTAAAAGATTAGGTTCTAGGATTTTGCTAGCTAGAGTAATGATAGAGAAGAAAACTGAAAATGGATTAGTTGTTTCAAGTTGAAATGGGCCCAATGTTAACAGCAGAAGAGAAATGAAAAGAATACGAAGGTAAGCAGAAAAAGGAAGAAGGGGATTTAGAAAAAGTTGTAGAAGTGAGAACTGGGGTAGCTACCATGTGTGAGGAAGTCAGAGAGATGGAAAAAAAGGCTTTTAGGACATTAGTTTCAGAACAACAGTTGTCTGGTCATTTGGTTTTGGAGTTTGATGGGGGTTTTTGTTTTGTTTTGCTTACAAATGCTATCCCCTTCCTCTACATTTTGATTTTTAATTTTACCAAGTCTACAAAACCAAATCATACAGCCATTACATAGTAATACTACCCCCCCGGGCCCTAATTTAATAACAATTTAGTGCCCACCAACAGTTCTATGTACTTCTCTCTCTAGTCATTTCGATTGTCCAAAGCCGTCCTCTGGCAGAATCTTAGGAAGGGCTCACTGAAACAAATACTTTAGAAGATTCCTGAGGAAGAGTCATTGGAAAAATATTCCCCAAATTCTTGCACCTGAATAGTTGTCTTCGTCTTCTTATTTTTGAAGGTCAGGTTTTCTGGATATAAAATCCCTGGCTAACATGTTTTTTCTTTCAGATCTTATGGTATTCCAATGGAATATGTCACGCTATTCTATTCTCACATATAGCATCAAAAAGTCTAGTGATAGCCCTAACCGGTTTTGCTCAGTGGATAGAGCGTCAGCCTGCGGACTGAAGGGTCCCGGGTTCGATTCCGGTCAAGGGCATGTACCTTGGTTGCGGGCACATCCCCAGTGGGAGGTGTGCAGGAGGCAGCTGATCGATGTTTCTCTCATTGATGTTTCTAACTCTCTATCTCTCTCCCTTCCTCTCTGTAAAAAATCAATAAAAAATATATATTTAAAAAAAAAAGTCTAGTGATAATCTACTTTCTCTCTTACAATAATATACTCACATTGTCTAGATATCCGAAAGATGTTTCCCTTTCTTTAAAGGCCAGTAATTTTTACCAGAATGTATCTTATATTGGTCATTCTAGGCCAGTATTTTCAGGTAAAATGTACATTTTTTCAATATATGTTTTCAATTTATTTCAACAAATTTTTTAATTATTATTTTAGTATTTGTTTTGTTTGTTTCTTGTTTGTGTGTTTTTTCTTTTCTGATGTCTGCTTCAGAGACTCTTACGTGTATGTTTGAACTTTTTTTATCTTCAACATTTGCAACTTTCTTTTGAATCCATTTTATCTCTTCTTATAGTTCCTTTTACATTTTAAAACGTTCTTATTTTTTCTTCTTTATTTGATGTATTTTTTATTCCTAATTTAGCTTTCATTTCTAAAAATTATTTCATTTTTAATATACATTTTATTTCTAATTATTTCTTAAATTCTGTCATTTCATTATTGAGTTCTCCTAATTCTGATTGATGTTATTCTTTCATGTCCTGTGTAATTTTCTTAATGTCTCTTAATTTATTTTGCAAATTAATCTTACAGAAATATTTTTGTAGCATGTCTTTCTAGCATGCTTTTATTGTTGGTAGAACTGTTATTCTGCCTTTTATTGCCTTTTTTTTCTTATAGTAACTGTTGTCATTTGACCTCAGTACTTTCCTGTCAATCATCTTTATATGAATATCATTTCCTGAACTTTTAGAAGGATGATAAATTACACTATAGTTTTATCAAAAACTACCAAATTCTGTTTCACTCAATATTACCATCAGCAATAGACAAATGAGTCATTTTTCCACATCCTTGACAATATTTGGATTGTCATCATTTTTTCCATTAGATATTCTTATAGCTGTATGGTAATGCCTCACTGTGGGTTTAATTTGCACTTTCCTGATGGCTAATGATGTTGAACATCTTTTCATGTGCTTATTTACCACCTGTATATCCCCTTCAGCGAATGCCTGTTTATGTCTTTTACACATTTTCAAATTGGATTGTTTTTGTTTTTTACTATTGAGTTTTAAAAGTTCTTCATATATTCTAGATACTGGTCCTTCGTCAGATATGTGGTCTACAAATATTTTCTCCCATTCTGTAGCTTTGTCTTTTCTTTCTCTTAACAAAATTTCACAGATCAAAAGTTTAAATTTTGATGACATCCAATGTATCAATTTTTTTTTTTTTTTTTTATGAATCATCTTTTGTTGTCGAGTCTAGGAACTCTTCACTGGAGTCCCTTGACCTTGTTTATCCTATGGTTTCATTACATCTTAACTGGACAACTGTGACAATCTCTCCTCTGTTACCTGCTCCTGCAATTGAAAATGACTTTACACTCTTCCAAGCTGTCAGGTTACATTAATGGAGAGCATGTGCAGTCATTGCAATGCTCTGCTCAAACCTTCCAAGATTCCCCCACTGAATATGAAAGTACAGATTCTCCTGTCTGAAACTATAAATCCCTCAGGCACATTCCTGCTCCAACCTACTAACTTTTAGCTCGCTAAACCTATACCACACCCCAGCCAAGCTAACTACCAGCTACTCTCCGAAGGGGCTTATAATTATGGTGTCCGAAAAATGTGAAATAAAAGATCAGGACTTCCGAAGTGATACAGCTCCCCTTCTGCCACCAAAAATATTACCTAATTTATTAATTAATGTCCACTTCAAATGGCACCTTTCCTGACTGCCCCACAACTGGCCTATGTTACCTCCCTCACTTCACTAACCCAACAGCGCTTTGTACTTCTCTTACAGTACTTAGCTTATTTTCTCATTTGTGCTCCATTCTTATCCATTTGGCCAGACTGTCCAAGGGCAGAGTGTCCTCCTTATCTTTACTTCCCCTGGAGGACCTGGTACACAGCAGGGACTGTGAAGAGTCCATTTGACTGTAACCACCATCAGCATCATCCCAGCTCAGACACATAAGGCCTATTTGCCATATCCGCTGTTCAAAACAAAGTAAAAGGACAAACTGAGCTCATCTCTAGCCTCTGAGTCAGCTTCATTTTTGTAAACAATTCCCTCTTTTCTTCCACATCCTTCTCCCCACACATGATCACAGTAGAAAGAACAAGTAAACACTGAAACCAACTCCATAATGAAATTTTAAACACCTCTGTGACCAATATTCTCAAATCAGAAGGAAGTAACATTTCATTCTGCCTTTAATGAAAGAGTATGTCACTTCTCTAACAGCTTCTCTAGGAACCCACTGTTCCCTGAAATTTATTTGCAACGCTTGTCTGAGTAATCCTTCGGGTCCCCTAGGAATTTCTCTAGGCAGGAAGGTGACAAGCAGCCAGAGAACGCATGGTTACTAGGAATCCCAGGAAAAGGATTAGTAGGTCTTGTTCTTTTAAAAATCTCAACTCTTTCCTATGAAATTCATGTCTACTGTTTCCAGCACAGCACTCAGCACGTAGTTTATGATTGATAATGTTCATTGAATTAACCAACTGAATCAATACGATCATAAAATCTTGGTCGCTTCCTAAATTACATAAAACAAAGAGCATGAAATCTCAGAGCAGTACAGATGTGAAAGGGACAATCAAACACTTGGTATTTTTTAGTTGACTATATTTTTCCCACTCTGACAAGTGGTTTAGATCTTCCGGTTTATAAAATGTTTTTCCAATTATGACATGAGGTCAAGAAAAAGTTCACTTCCTCATTTCTTCATAAGAATGTAAAATTTTTCTTACTTTCCTTGAATAAACTGCTTCTCTGAGATTTAAATTTAATTTCACTGTGAACGTCTCTTTAGGGAAGCTAAATATTACGGCATCTACAGTCTTTCTGGGTAGAGTTTCCTCAGATCATCAGCTTTCTCCTTGTGGTTTCTAGAGATTATAAACTATCCACTTGAATTCACTCAGTCAGGGATAATTGCTCCGATGTGGTTTCACCAGCTATAACAACAAAAACGCGGGAGCTTCCACAGATAGAGTATAAAATAACGACTTGGCTGTCAAGAGCTGTTCTAGAGATTCATTTTTGTTTCTGCCCTGCAGCTGATCTGGTGGAACCAGATGTCTGCAAGCCTTGGTGTGGGAATTCATTCATACATGCACACGCAGCTAACACTTATGAGCATCTGCTGTAAGCCAGTCATCGTTGATTGGCAATAGGGGAAGATGCAAAAATAAACAAACTGTAGACACAGCCTTGAGAGAGCTTGCAGTGCAAGGAGAAGGGATCTGCTCAAATGCTGTGGTATCCCAGAGAAACAAGCAACTCATTTTCTCTGGGAGATCCCTCATAGGAGACATTACACTGGACTCGAGCCTTGGAAGAAAAATAAGAGCTTTCACCATAGAAAGGAAAGAAGAGGAAAAGGTCATTCCAAACAAAGGGAATAGCCTCTTTAAAAGGCTAGTGAATGAACATGTCATCAATGAATATGGCAGATCTGGAAATGAGGAGTTAGTAGTCCCACGTGGTTTGTAGGCTGAGGAATGAGTGCTAATACATCAATCTGCATAGGGCAGTTGAAGGAGGAATTAAAAAATTTTTAAATTAAATTTATTGAGATGATATTGGTCAACATGAACATACAGGTTTCAGGTATGGGTTTCTGTGTTACAAAATCTGTACATTGCACTGTGTGCCTACCACCCAAAGTAAAATCTTCTCCTGCTACCACATATTAGGACCCCCTTCCCTCCCCATGTCACTTTTGACTTGTTGCTGCAATTCGCATTGCCATTTTGACTGATTAACAGTTGCCTGTAACAAAGAGAAGTGGGGCAACTGAGCAAGTAGCTACCTTTGCTGAGCATTTTCACACCTTGTACCTCGTCTGTTCCACACTGCTGTAGCATGAGCTGGGGTTCCTTATATTCATTCTATAAACAGGAAACTTGAGGCTCAGAGTTACTGGGGGATTTGCTTAAGCTCCCTTCCATCTGGACTGCTTCAAAGTCTATTCTCATTGCTATGCATTATGTTGCTCCCTATGACTAGAAAAAGGAAGGGGAAAAGGACAAAGGCATGTCAAGTTTTCTCAATATATGAGCTCTGAAATTCTGCTTTCAAGGCAAGCAAGGGTATATATCCCTTTCTCTTACTACTTAATCTTAGCTACTCTTATTTTTTTAAATAAACTTTTATTGATTTCAGAGAGGAAGGGAGAGGGAGAAAGATAGAAACATCAAAGATGAGAGAGAATCCTCCTGCATGCCCCCTACTGGGAATTGAGCCCACAACCCCTGGCATGCGCCCTTAATGAGACTAGAACCCGGGACCTTTCAGTCTGTAGGCTGATGCTCTATCCACTGAGCCAAACCAGCTAGGGCAATCTTAGCTACTCTTAAAAGCCTGTTTCAAACCCCACCTACTCCATAAGGGGTATGGGATCACTCTAGCCCACAATAATTGATTAAGCATAGCTTCCTTTCAGTATCTTAATTTCTTGCCATATGTTATTTATCTGCTCTTTTTGAACCAGTCCTATCTAACTCCCAATCAGTAAACTCCTTCGGATGCCTTATTCATGTCTTTTTACCCAACAATCCCAGAATAATCCCTTCCACACAAAACACAGCCACTAAATGTTGGTTCCCTAAGTGTAGATCAAGACTCTTTGACTTGGCTCTGAGAAAAATTTTGAATTTTTGAAAAATTTAGAATTTCCTCCAAAGGAATTAAAGATCCCAGATGGTCTACAAGCAATAGTTTATCGAACATCTGAGAAACAGGTAGTTTCTATGCTACTTACTAGTAAACTGGTCCAGAACAGAGGAAAAGATGGGATACTGCCTAAATCATTTACAAAGCCAACATAAGGCAATAATAAACTTGACAATGATACTCCCAAAATAAATATTAAATTTCATTATGCGTATGGAGGGAGGATGGAGATGACCTTGGTTTAAATCTTGGTTAGAACACTTATTAACTTTATCTCTTTAGAAATATTATTTAACCTTTCCATACTATGCTATTTTATTCATAATATAATAAACAAAATAATAACATAATATGACAATACTAGAGGCCCGATGCACAAAATTCATGTAAGAGTAGGCCTTCATTCCCCCTGGCTGCCAGCACCAGCTTCCCTCTGGCACCCAGGACCCGGGCTTCCCTCGCAGCCCTGCTTCATCCAGAAGATCGTCCAGAAGGACTTCCGGTCTAATTAGCATATTACACTTTTATTATTATAGATAAGGTTAGTCCAAACTCAACAAAAATAATGATGGTGATATTTTACCATGGCTCATATTTACCATGTAGCTGGCACAGTAAGGACTTTATATACATTAACATCTAATCTTCACAACAACCCTGGCTTATTACCCTATTCCTCACTTTACAAGGGAGTAACTGAGATAACAAGCAGAAAAATACCACCTTTACAAAGCTCTTATATGGTAGAGATAGGATTTGAACTCAGGCATTCTGGCTCTAGGTCCCATATAATTAAGAACTCCTCTAGTCATTAATATTAATATCATTTTAACATGTTGAAGGAAAATATGTACTACCTTTTATCAATACAGAAAATAAAGTGCAAGAGAAAAAAAAGCTTTCACTAAAATAAAACTTTTAGCACTCTGGGGTAAGTCTTTATTACAATAAAGAATATTTGTATTGACCAAAAAGTCAATGTGGGGCTTAAGTTTAAAATTAATTTAAAGTCACAAATAACACCAGCTAAAGAGTTTGCCCAAATCTCTATTAACTGACATTGTTCTCAGCGTTCTAACCAATGTAGTGAAGCATGAAAATAAATAAGAGGTTTAAATATTAGAAAAGAGGCAGTTTGATTGTGGGTCTGAAAGAATCAAGAGAATCAATTTAAAACTTACGCTAAGTAGAGAGCTGAGAAAGAAAACTGGTTACAAAATAAAATTACTAAATAGTTGTTTTATATATGAGCTCTTCCAAAAAATACTGTTAAATGTATAATTCTATATTACATAGCAACAAAATTATAAAAACAATTAGAAATGAATTTAGCAAGAACTGTGAAAGACTAGACCATATTAACAGAACTGCAAAAGCTAGGGCGTATAAAATACAGATAAATGCAAAGTCTAGAAGTTGTCTATGATTCCAAGATTGTCTGTCTTTTGTGTGTATGTGTATGTGTGTGTGTGTGTGTGTGTGTAAATTAACCCATGATTCTAAATTCTTTTCAAGAAAGTAAATGAATGAAAACAGCCACAAGTGCACAAGAACATATAGACCAATGGAACAGAACAGAGAACCCAGAAATCGGCCCAAGCCACTATGCTTGAATAATATTTGACAAAGGAGGCATACAATGGAGTCAAGAAAGTCACTTCAATAAATGGTATTGGGAAAATTGGTCAGATACATGCAAAAAAAAAAAAAAATGAAACTAGGCCACCAACTTACACCATACACAAAAATAAACTCAAAATGAATAAAAGACTTAAACTAAGACGGGAAACCATAAACATCTTAGAAGAATCCATAGGTAGTAAAATATCAGACATATCTTGCAGCAATATCTTTACTGCTACATCTCCTAGGACAATGGAAACTAAGGAGAAAATAAATAAGTGGGACTACATCAAAATAAAAAGTTTCTGCACAGCCCTAACCGGTCTGGCTCAGTGGATAGAGCGTCGGCCTTCGGGCTGAAAGGTCCCAGGTTCGATTCCGGTCAAGGGCATGTACCTTGGTTGTGGGCACACCCCCACTAGGGGGTGTGCAGGAGGCAGCTGATCGATATTTCTAACTTTCTATCCCTCTCTCTCCCTTCCTCTCTGTAAAAAGACCAATAAAATATATTAAAAAAAAAAAAAGTTTCTGCACAACAAAAGAAACCATCAACAAAACAACAAGAAAGCCCACTGCCTGGGAGAACATATTTGCCAACGTTATCTCTGATAAGGGTTTAATCTCCAAAATGTATAGGGAACAACTTAACAAAAGGAAGATAAACAATCCAATCAAAAAATGGGCAAAAGACCTAAATAGACATTTTCGAAAGAGGACATACAGAAGGCCAAGAGACATATGAAAAAATGCTTGAAGTCACTAATCATCAGAGAGATGCAAATCAAAACAACAATGAGGTACCATTTCACACCTGTCAGGATGGCTATTATCAACAAATCAACAAAGGACAAGTGCTGGTGAGGATGCGGAGAAAAAGGAACCCTCGTGCACTGCTGGTGGGAATGCAGACTGATGCAGCCAGTGTGGAAAACAGTATGGAGTTTCCTCAAAAAATTAAAAGTGGAACTTCCATTTGACCCAGTGATCCCAATGCTAGGAATATACCCCAAGAAACTAGAAACACCAATCAGAAAGAATATATGCACCCCTATGTTCATAGCAGCACAATTTACAATAGCTAAGATATGGAAACAGCCCAAGTGTCCATCAGTACATGAGTGGATAAAAAAGCTGTGGTACATATATACAATGGAATACTACACTGCTGTAAAAAAAAAAAAAAAAAAAAGGAAAGAACTCTTACCATTTGCAACAGCATGGATGGACCTGGAGAGCATTATGCTAGTGAAATATGCCAGTCTGAGAAAGATAAGTATCACATAATCTCACTCATTTGTGGACTATAATGAGCAACATAAACTGATGAACAGAATGAGATCCAGAGACACAGAAGCATCAAACAGACCATCAAACTTCAGAGGGTTAAGTGGAGGGTAAGAGATCAACTAAAGGACTTGTATGCATGCATATAAGCATAACGAATGGACACAGACAGTAAGGCGGTGAGGGCCTATGCTGGGGGGGCAAAAGTGGGCAGGGAGAGGTCAATGGGGGACAAAGAAGACATATGTAATACTTTGAACAATAAAGAATTTTTTAATAAAAAGAAAATTGGACCATGTGAATTCCAGAAGTAATTTATTATCATTCATCTTCTTAAGTATTTGGACTTTATTGGGTGTCATATTGTCACTTTCCCATCAAGGTCCCCTTTTGTGTTCCTTTTAACACTAATTTCGGAGAATATAAATAACAATGAACATAACCAATAGAACTAATACTAAAGCCAAAGCTCATCAAAATTTGCAATATCTAAGGCAAATCAAGGCATATTATACTCCTATCTGTTATACTATTTCCTAATGTGCTCTTATACTATTATATATGTAACTGTATAATTACTCAAGAGTACAGTACAATATTTATAATTATTATACAATAAAAATCTTATATATCAAGAAATTTTAAAAAATAAAATAGCCATGAGTTTTCTTTTTATGGTGGGGGTGGGTAGTGTAGCCAGCTACAGTATGTCAGAAATTAAAAGTTGAAAATGAAAGCTATGTAGTTCTGATGCATCAGTAAGCAAATGGATGGGTGTAATGGGGGAGGGGAGGTCTCAGAAATTAAGTTACCTAAGAATTTAGTGTTTGATAAAGGTGGCATTGAAAGTCAATGTGTAAAGGATTGCTTTTTAAACAAGTGGTACCAAAAAAAAAGTAGACAATTTTAGTTTCTTGACAGAGGGAAAACTTCCTTAAATGAGCGGTAATTTACCCTTTTCCTCCCTTTATTCTGCTGCCTGGAGAGCATGTGTGATGCCAGAGCTCTGTTAGCCATTTTGGAGTGACTGATATGAGTAGAGTTAGGTGACAGTAGTGAGGTGAGAGGGAGCTAGGTTCTTGAAAATTTCCTGGAGCCAACACTGGACTGGTGACTACTGGATTTCTTTTATGTGAGGCAAAGCGTACTTCTATTTTTTAAAGACACTGTTATTTGGGAGTTTACCATTGTGTACAGCTGCATTGAATCCTAACTCATACAGATCCCTACATATCATATTGTACTCAAATAAAAATGTCATAAAGAACAAACAGCAATTTTCAAAATAAGTCAGATTATAGGAAAGTATTTCTCAAATATCAGAGAAGGCTTAAGTATACATACAAGTGTTCAGATCATGTGTTGCTAGTGCAATGTGTCTTTTAAATGATGAAAGAGGTACATGAAAAAGTAGACACAATAAGGAAAGATGAAGAAAGCATGGGTAGGTTTAAAATAGAACCAAATAGAAATTTTAGAAATTAAAAAACCCCCCACACACTAAAATAATAGATGAGTTTTAAAACAGCTGAATAAAGATTTAATGAACACATCTCAAGCAATCTTACAGAGAATCCCAGGGAAAAACACAGAGACAGAAAACATGAAATTGGTAAGAGACGCAGAACATAACAAGAAGAACTAATACACATCTAATAAAAGTTCTATAATAATAGAATAGGGGAAGAATAATACTTGAAAATATGGGATGAGAATATGATAAAATTTATGGAAAATATGAATCACCATATACTAGAGGCATGAGTTACCATCAGGATAAAGAAAAGGAAATTCCATATTTAGATATATTGTGGTGACATTTCAGTATACCAAATTTAAGAGAAAATCACTGAGGCAGCCAGAAAATTAAAAAACCATCAACTACACAGGAATGGAAATGACACTGACAATTGCCAAAAGAAAGGATGTTGTTCCTATTATACACTATTTTCAAAATTAGAAACGAAGAAAGTATTTTTTTTTAATTTAGAAAGCTGACCCTCTGGGCCTAACCTGTGTAATGTACTAATTCCTTATGAAAATAAAAGACTCAAAGCCCAAGTTTAGGTTTTATATCAAGCTCTTTTTATGACATTATTCACTTGAAAGATACTATAGGTCACCTTACCCACCTCACTCATTTAATAAGTGGGGGCCTGAAGCCAGGCTGTAAAGTGATTTGTTCAAGACCATATAGTTAGTTAATAGCAGATGTGGGACTAGATCTTTAACATCTTCCATTAACCTCCTTGCAAGTAGAAATCGGCAAAGTTGGAATTTTCTTTGTAGCTAGTTGGTTACATTGGCCTTAAAACACTTATTCAAAAACCTGAAATTATTTGCCAATTTACACACATCCACATTGTCACTTACACAGCCTCTTGTGCCCACTAATAGGATTACCATAGATTAGAGAACAGACCCCAGGATGGTCAGGCAAATCAGAAGCAGCTCTTGTGTGGTTTAGATAGCTTACTGCAGAGTCACTCCATGGTGACTAGTCTTGGCTACCCAGTGTAAGAGATTGCACATGGCTGTCTTGCATGCTCTGTACTAACGTTTTCATTGTCCGGCACTACTGAAGTCCTGCTGGCTATGTTGTAGTTCTACTATCTCTGCGTGCAGAAATCAGAGAACATGCCATCACTTTCCTCATTATCTTCAGGGGGTAAGTAATTTACTAGAGGGTCTAGATTCTGGATGTTAGTGTGGGTGATTCTCATAGTGAAACAGAAATATACTTGAAAAAATTAAGCCCCCGGTGTCTCTTTACCAAGTAAATGAGGAATCTCTTAACTGTTTGTGAAGCCTAGAATTGTAGCGCTGAAATGAAGTCAAATTCCTCTAATTTATTGCTACTCGAAGTGTGCTCCAAGGATCCGCGGCCTTGGCATCTGAGGCTTGTTAGAAATGTTGACTCGGGCCCATTCTGATTCTGAATCAGAATATGTATATATCTTATCAAGATCCCAGGATGACTCATATAAACTAAAAAAGTTTGAGGACTGCTCTAACCATCCAAAAGCAGGGATTGTCCACCCTATTTTTTGTGTCATGCCACATATTTTCTTTCCATATTTCTTTCTGTTCAATCATCCCTTTATAGCACATATGCCTATATTTTCAGTTCCTTTGCTATTTGAAAAAACACTAAAACTGACCACTAGACCTCAAAATATTATTGGGACCACTAGACTTTTGACTAAATCTCTGTCCCATTCAAAAGTAATTTCTAACACCACTCAAGTAAGCTTACTTCAATGACTGCTACAGTAATCCTTAATAAATAGATGACTTAACATATTTGCTCTTTTGTGTACATAACCGTTAAACTAGGTTCCTTGTACCAATTCCAATGTGTGGGGGATGTTAGGTCTGATCAAAGAATTGAATCGATACTCCCTCCCCTGGGAACTGAACTTTTGGCCACTTCATAATGGACACTCCACTTGCTTAGATCACATTCCACCCGCTAAGACCATTATCTCTTCCCCTTTAGAGTTTCCCGGAACCCAGACCTGCACAGAGAATTCTCTGCCCAGAAAAAGCCCGCCTACTAGCAGAGTCCTTTAAAAATCTCTGACTCCCCGTCTTTGGGTGCTGGTGCCATTTGGGGGCTCAGCCCATCTGGTATCCAGATGACCTAATAAATTCATAATTCTTTACCCCCTTTGGCCTCGCGCGTTCCTCCTTTGGCGACACTAACAGGGGATACCCACACCAACAAGAAATTGCCCAGATATCACAGGCTGTCTGAGAATCTAACTCAATTTTGACACTATCATTGCAGAGATAGCATTGAAGTATGGTAGCAACCATACTTGGGTAAAAATTGCTGTTTAATATTTTTAACCTTGCTGCTTGGGTTCTGTACTCATTTAAAAGTTATTTTGATTTTCTGAACTTATGTATGATTGAATACTCCCTTTATGGCGGTTTGAATATCCCATTGATTGTGATCTCACTGGTCATCGGGGCACATTCCTCTGGGACCCAGGACAGATATTGACCCTAAATTGTCTCAGTAGCTACAGATAACTGAGTTTTGGTTGACTCAGTGGTCCTGGAATCTGGACAGCACAATTATTCTAAATCATCCAGGTGGTCCCAGATAATGTGTTTCTGTTGATTCAGTGATTCATAGATACTTTAGATAACTAAGTTGCTCTTCTGTAAAAATGCTTTTTCACGAAACAGGTTCCTCATTCCAGACCCAACGATGTAATCAATACCTTTGTGATATTCTGTCAATATAAGCCAGATGTGGCAAGGTGTTCGGTGCTGCGAGATCTGGAGCGCTTTTGCTCCCTCATATGCCGCCGGCTTTTAATAAATGACTCCATAATTCGACCTTTTTTTGAGGCGTCCTTTGTAAGATGGGGGTTACACTACAACAGCATCAGATTCCACAGGTTGAGGGTCCAGTCCTACAGGACTGCCCCATTCAGATGCCAATAGCAATGTCCAGGCTGTTCTTCTGGCTACAGATCAGAAGTTCCCACAACCCTCTTCTTGGGTTTGATTGGCTAGAGTCCCTCACACCTTAGAGGAGCATGTTGCTTCCGAGATTACTAGTTTACTGTACAAGGGATATATATAACTCAGGAACAGCCAGATGGAAGAGATACAAGGGCAGGGTACGGAGAAAGTGAAGAAGCTTCCATGTCCCCTCCAGGCATGCCAGTCTCCCAACACCTTCATGTGGTCACCAAACCGAAGCTGCCGAACCCAGTCCTTTTGGGTTTTTATGGAGGCTTCATTACATAGGCATGATTCATTGTCCATGGCCTTTGGTGATTAATTCAACCTGCAGTCTCTGCCCCAACCTGAGGCAACCAGCCTGCACCCTTAAGTGAATTCCAGTCACCTCATTAACATAACAAAAGGCACTTTATCACTCTCAATATTCAGGAAATTCTAAGGGTTTGGGGAGCTGTGAACCAGGAACAGTGGGTGAAGGCCAAATATGTATTTCTCATTTGGTCTTCTGAGTGACCAAATACATATTTCTTATAAGTCATAACATTGCAAAGGTAAAATGAGAAAAAAAATCTAATCGGTTATTGAGTGAGTTCAGCTCTGTTACACCAGCTTTTATAATAATCAGTGATTTTAGGAAGCATTTCCAGTTTTCCTTAATGGTATTAATTTTTTTTAAGAAGTACAAGAAATCAGTTAGTATTCTATTTTGCAAATTTGTTACTAAATAGATAAGCCGCCTAGAACTTTTAAATGTATAATATTTTTAAAATTCTTTTACCATTAGGGAGCAACTAGGAAATGTTTTTCTAATGCTGTTTAATGCACCAGATCTTGCCTTGGAATTTTTCACGACATTTTAGTTTTAAAGAAAGAGTGATGACCAAGAAGGCCCTCACTGGCAGTCAAATAATAATACTGCCCCACCCTTTCACTTTACAAGTGAATCTATCTGATACAACATTTGCATTTTTACTGCAGTCCTGAAAGGGTTCTTAAAAATTCAGATCAGCATGTTTTTACAGAACACAATGCAAATTTTCAAACTAAATTACTTTTTAACATATATATTTTTTTTATTGATTTCAGAGAGGAAAGGAAAGGGAGAGAGAGAGAGAAACATCAATGATGAGAGAGTCATTGATTGGCTGCCTCCTGCACGCCCCCCACTGGGGATTCCCACCCACATCCTGGGCATGTGCCCCTGACCAGAATCAAACCCTGGACCCTTCACTGCACAGGCCGACGCTCTATCCACTGAGCAAAAATGGCTAGGGCTAAAGATTTCTTTTTGTTTAAAAAAATGAAAGCACAAAGTAATAGAATAAAATACAGGTAAATTGCTGCATAAACTTGGGCTGCATAGTATTTGTATGCATTTCCCAAGCATGATACCAAGGACAGCAGCCATGAAGGAAAAAGACAAATACATTTGACAATCTATTCTTTAAAAGCTCACAAACTTAAGACAAGTTACAAACTAGAAATATGCTGTAATAATAACAAGGGATAATGTTTAAAGACTCACAAAGAAATAAGCAAATTTTTGTCTAACCAGATTTGTGAAGATATCTTTAATGTTTTTAGTGGCTGTAGGTTAAAATAGAGAGAAATAACACTGTCATATGAAGAAAATGTAAATGATAGAATATTTTCAAAGGGCAATTTGGTAATATATATCAAAAGCTTTTAAAATAATCATGCCCTCTGACCCAGTAATTTCAGTTTGGTGAGTTTATCCTTAGACTATAATAAAGGTTGTGTGAAAAGATTTAATTACATTTCTATTCATCACCGTGCTGCCTGTACTTTTGAAAAATTGGAAAATTTTAAATGTCAAGCAATAGGGGATTAATTAAGTGGATCACGGTAATCCACATAAAGGGACACCATGAAACTGCCAAAAATAATGTTAACACGGATAGGTGTTCCTCTTGTATTCTAGAAGAATAAAATGTTTTATTAGTGTAATTCTAATTCCACAAGGAAAAATTATACACTTAGAAAAGTGTCTGGAAGCATAGACACTGGAGCTTTAACAGTATTTTTATCTGGCATGTAGAATTACAGGTTATCTTCTTGCTTACCTCCATGTTTTATTTTATTTTTTAATTTCCCAGTAATTAGTATGCATAGCTTTCTTAATCATAAAAAAAAGTAAAAATTATTTTGACCAAAAAAGGAGACAAACATAGCATATATCTCATATGCCTTGAAGTGGTAATAATCACTTAGTATTTTATTGAATTGAAATGCCCAGAAAATGAATCATATGTATGTATGTATGAGACTGCACTGAGACTGTAGTCCAGGGATTTATTGGAATGCCTTTGACCCTGAACTCAGTAAGTGCAGCACAAAGTGTGAGGAGTGTGCCTGTCTTCCCACATTTCCCTAAAAATTCACATAGGCTTTCAAGAAATTAGTGTAATTTCATAACTAGCATGGTATTTATGCATATCTTCCCAACTCACTATTTAAAAAGACCATGCTGTGTTGTTGAGTAGTAAGCTTTCCTGACTTGACCATCTGCCTTGTTTTTAAAACACTCGATCTTTATTGGTTTAATTCTTTCTGAAAGCCCAGAACTGAGAGCAGTTACAAAGGCACAAAGGCATGAAAAAGCAGGGCGGGTGGCTGTCAGGAGCCTCATGCACCATGTTCATCCATCCTTTCATTGAAGGAGCAGAAATCATTCTAGCAGATTAAATAAAAAGACAGTGATTCAGAGAAACAGGGGCTTAGAAAATCATTGGAAGAGGTTTGTAAGAAGTTTCGCGGCTGATCTTTAAGGAGTGATCCTCACAACAACCCCTCCTAAATGATCCTCTAAGCAGCCATCTCTGCCATGATCAGGAATTGGGGACTCTAGAAGCTACTGCTGCGGCTGCTGGCTCCAGGGCCCCACACCTTCAGCTTCAGTTGATATCTGCAAATGGCTATTTCAGTCCTGGCTCTCAACACGCATGAAACTATGAAACAGATCCTGGGAACTCTGCTGCCTCTGCCACTAAGAAACATACAAAATTTAAAAATCCCAATGTACTCATGGTAGAATGATCAAAGCAATGCCTCTTTATCATTTCGGGCTTTCAATGCTCCCAGGTCCACCTGCTTGGTGAATGAACACTCTCCGTCTCTAGCAAGCATTCAAGCTTACTGCAAGGGAGTTGAAATGGATTCAAGCAATCAAAACTATGGTCTTCAGCACACCATGATAATAAGCTTGGCACTTTTTTTTTTTTTGAGATGCAATTCACATGCCATAAAATTCACCATTTTCAAATGTACAATTCAGCAGTATTTTGTAATGCATAAGGTTGTAAAACCATCATTATGTAATTCCAAAACATTTTACCACCCTAAAAAGAAAGCCTGTACCCATTACCAGTCACTCCCCATTCCCCCTTTCCTCCAGCCCCTGCTAACCACCCATTTACTTTGTCTGTATGTATTTGCTGATTCTGGACATTTCAAATAAATGGAATCATGTAATATGTGATCTTTGTGCCTGGCTTTTTTCACTTAGCATATGTTCAAGGTTCATCATCATAGATATGTATTAATACTTAATTTCTTTATATAACTGAATAATATTCCAATGTGTGGATATACCACGATTTGTTTATAAATTCATCAGTTCATCCATTCATCAGTTGGGTTGTTTTCATTTTTTTGCTATCATGAATAATGCTGCTATGGACATTCTTGTTTTTGTTTTAACATATGCTTTTAATTTTCTTGGGTATATACCCAGGAGTGGAATTGTTAGGTCACACAGTAACTCTATGTTTAACTTTTGAGGAACTGTCAAACTGTTTTCCACCACAGGTGCACCATGCTACATTCCCACCAGGAGTGTATGAGGCTTCCAACTTCTCCACATCTTCTCCAACACTAGTTATTATCTGCTTTATTATATTATTGTTGTTGTTATTTTGCCATCCTAATGGGTGTGAAGAGGTATTTTGTTGTGGTTTTGATTTGTATTTCCCTTATGACTAAGGATGGTTAGTATCTTTTCACTTATTGGCATTTTATATCTTCTTTTGAGAAATGTTCATGCAAATCTTTTGCCCATATTTTCTCCCACTCTGAATATTCTTTTCACTTTTTTATAATATTCTTTGATGCAAAGAAATGGTTTTTTAAAATTTTGATCAAGTCCAATTTAGTTGTTTTTTCTTTAGTGGCTTGTACTTTAAAGTATATATAAGAAACCATTACCTAATCCGAGGTCACAAGATTGAAGCCTATGTTTTTTCTTCTAAGAGTTTTATAACTTTTAATCTTATACTGTTTTCCATTGTGAGTTAATTTTTGTATATGGTGAAGGGGTCAAATTCTTTTTTTTCATTGCATGTAGACATCCAATTGTCCTAGTATTATTTGCTGGAAAAAAAAAAAAAAAAAACGAACACCAACCTATTTTCCTCCATTTAATTGACTTGACACCCTTGTTGAAAATCAATTGACCATATATGTATGGGTTCATTTCTGAACTCTCAATTCTAGGTCCATAGCTCTAAAAGCCTGTTTTTATGCCAATACCATGCTGTTTTGATTGCTATAGCTTCATACTAAGTTTTGAAATTGAGAAGTGTTAGTTCTCCAACTTTATTCTTCTTTTGCAAGACTGCTGTGTCTATTCTGGGTCCTCTGCATGTCCATATACATTTTAGGATCAGTTTGTTCATTTCTGCAATAGAGGTGGTTGGATTTTTGATAGAGATTGCACTGAATCTGTAGATAAATTTGGCAAGTATTGTCATCTTTTTTTTCTTAAATATATTTTATTGATATTTTTACAGAGAGGAAGGGAGAGGGATAGAGAGCTAGAAACATCGATGAGAGAGAAACATCGATCAGCTGCCTCCTGCACCCCCCCACTGGGGATGCGCCTGCAACCAAGGTACATGCCCTTGACCGGAACCGAACCCGGGACCCTTCAGTCTGCAGGCCGACGCTCTATCCACTGAGCCAAACCGGTTTTGGCGGCAAGTATTGTCATCTTAATAGTCTTCCAATATCATTTTAATAATATTAAGTCTTCCAACCTATGAACACAGGATATTTCTCCATTTGTCTTATTTAATTTCTTATAGTGTTCACTGTGTAAGTCTCACATTTCTTTTATTAAATTTATTTCTAAGTATTTTATTCAAACAAATTGGAATTTTAAAATATTATCTTCAGACTGTCTAGCATATAGAAAGACAATTTACTTTTGTGTGTTAATCTTTTATACTGCTGAACTACATAATAGCTCTAATTTTTTTTAATGTGTGTGGGTTCCTTAGGATATTTTATGTACATCTGTAATATTTTTTAAATATATTTTATTGATATTTCACAGAGAGGAAGGGAGAGGGATAGAGAGCTAGAAACATCGATGAGAGAGAAACATCGATCAGCTGCCTCCTGCACACCTCCCACTGAGGATGTGCCCACAACCAAGGAACATGCCCCTGACCGGAATCGAACCCGGGACCCTTCAGTCCGCAGGCCGATGCTCTATCCACTGAGCCAAACCGGTTTCGGCAGATAGAAATATTTTTTATTCTTCCTTTTCAGTCTGGATGCCTTTGATTTCATTTTCTTATCTAAATTCCCTGGATAGAACCTCCAGTACCATGTTGTATAGCACTAGTGAGATTGAACATCCTGTCTCATTCTTGATGTTAGAGACAATGTTTTCTGTATTCCACAATTAAGTAAAATGTTAGCTATAGGCACCAATGATTTTAAGCAGTAGAGTGAAGAGTTACAACACTGAAAGCCTAGAGATGCAGGTTAATACCTGGGAGACTTACTTTCTCTGCTTTATAAAACTAAGGCCAATTACATTATCATTATATCTATTGTTTGCTAAGTTTTTCAGTATATTGTGTCTCTCTACTATGTATACTCTCTACTCTCTATAAGGAAGTGGCAGTTCCTAGCCTCCATTTTTCAATGAGATCACTTCTCTTGCAACTCCCTATACTACACTCTCCAGAAAGACAAAAACACTCCCTCACAGTTACAGAGAACTTTACCCACCTCTTTGCTGCCACACCACCTGGAACTGCAGGAGAGAATGATGACAGGGCCCCAGACTTCCAGCTGGTTGCTCACTTTCCTCACAGTTAAGACTTCTTCCATTATGCCTCACACTTTCATTAACCTCATACAACACTGGAATATTAAGCCTCTGAAGTCATTCATTTATCTGGCCCACTATCCCATTACTCCTTGACCTCTAAAATGCCTCTACTGGACCCCTGGTCTTGTCCCCCATAACCTTAATCTTATATCTGAAGTTCCCCTCATCTTTTATAACAGAATACTTTTCTAATTATGAACCAGGTGAGCCTTCATAAGAAATTGACCCTATTGTCTAAATAGAGCCCCTACAACGAGCTTCAGAGAAACTACTAACTGATTTTTGTCAAATAATTCCATATAGCATATTACTTCAGTCCCTTTGCTTTTCATTTCACAAATAATTAATCTTGGAAGATACACTAGGAGGTTGTCCTGCTCAAACCTAGGCTGTTGGAAGTTTTAATGAATTATGACTGTGGTGCATATTTGGTTGCACCTGCTTTAACAATTTTTCCAGACTAAACTTTGCATGGTCAGGCTATGGAGTAGAACGCTTGGTCTTGGTCTGTACATACTGACTCTATGTTAGCACAGATGGAAGTTTCTTCCTTTTAATAATATTGATCCTGCCTTTGGGTCTCTACTTTCAACCCTTGCCCGGCAGTTCACGTCCAAGCAGAATACATGTGCACGACCGCATGGGTGAGCAAATGGAACAGGAGGAGGCAATCAGACTAGTTCTATTCAGGCATGCAACATATTAAAAATATTTTTATTGATTTTGGAGAGGAAGGGAGAAAGAGGGAGGGATAAAAACATCCATGATGAGAGAGAATCATCGATTGGCTGCATCCTGCACACCCCCAACTGGGGACTGAGCCTGCAACCCAGGCATGTGCACTGACCGGGGACTAGAACCATGACCTCCTGGTTCATAGGTTGATGCTCAACCACTCAGTCACACCAGCCAGGCTGGGCATGCAACATTTTAAGAGAATGTCAAGTGCATGCCTAGCTCAGTTGATGGTTAAAGCATATGATTCTTCAATCAACTAGCTACATCAATGGCTGCACTAAAGGAGCTAATTCAGAAATAATTTTGAACTCTCTAGTACCCCAATATCTATGAAAATATGGGCTGATAGTAATAATATTTATAAAATATTATCTTCCAACCTTGACATTCTAATGTTTACTTCTATATATTAAGCCAAATCATCAGAAAGATGTATATCACATATCCACCCTTCCTTCTATACCTTTCCTCTTACTCTTCCCATTTGTCCCAAATATTTTATGGATTCTGTGAATTGATTACCCTATATAATCAAAGGGTAACATGCAAATTGACCAAACAGGGGAACGACCAGTCGCTATGACATGCACTGACCACCAGGGGGTAGGCGCTCAATGCAGGAGCTGCCCCCAGTCCGCAGGCCCCCATGGCTTGATCAGGGCCAGCAGGCCAACCTCTCGGTCCCTTCCCCCAGCTGGCAGGCTCCAATTGCCTGATGGTGAATGGGGAACGGGAGTGGGTGGCAGTGGGGGGTGGGGCCGGCTGCCAGCAGCCAGGGAAGATGGTCCTCATCACAGGCCAGGCCTAGGGACCATACCCATGCACGAATTTCATGTGCTGGGCCTCTAGTATTTCCATGTTTTCTTACTGTAAGTTGCATCCTTAATTTAATTTTGGAATGAAAAAGGGAAGAGATAAATAGCTGATATTCCTGCCTCTGAAATTGCTTTGGTAATATTTATTTTCCCCATGGAAATTGAGTGAATTTTCTATTATAAACTTTTTATCATCCCACTACCCCCCTTGAAACTTTCTGAAGGATCTCCTAATACAGGGCGGGGCATAAGTAGGTTTACAGTTGTGAGTATGCAAAACACAGTTTATCCTTGTATTATTAGTTATTAATTATTTTATTATTTTCTATATGAACAACTGTAAACGTACTTATGCCCCACCCTGTATACAGAACTGATTTCAAATTAATTTGTATTGGGCCTCCAAGATTTCTTTTTCCAAACTCCTATTTCTTATTTAAGAGGCATAAGAGTTAAGAGTTCATATCCTGGCTTTACCAGTTACCATATACTGCTAGCTATACAAATTATCTAACTCCTCTGGCCTCAGTTTCCTCATCTATAGAGTAAAGGCGATAGAGTAACTACCATATAGGTTGTTGGGAAGGTGATAAGAGCATATATATATATATATATATATATATGTATATATATATATATATATATCACATTAAGAACAGTTTCTGAGATTTAGTGCTTAAATCATATTAGCTATTGTTAACAGTCTACCTCCTTCTTCATTAACTGAGACCTGTTCTGTTAATAACAAACTACTTATAGCTACAGTTCCCTCTGCATTAAATAATTCCCACAACAAACACTCATTTAATATTTTTTTAATGCTAATCACATCAAACTCCTCTTTCATTCTTCTGTAAGCCATCTGAGATTCTTGCTCATAGTAAGTTCCAATTAATTTTAACCTTGAGAATTGTTTCTAGAATTTTCTAACACCACTAAAATCACTGAACATACCCAGCATATCACAAATCGGAAATAAAAATTGTGACGTGATCAGACAAATGCCGAGGGGAATGATGGATCTACTCTATCCTGGGCAAGCTACATGGTGCAATCAAACTGCACAGAGCCTTCCAGAGGTGTCAATTATTCAGCCACAGAATTCCTGGGTCATTTTGGAATAATTCCTCTATCTCCAACAATTAAAATGCTAGAGGTCTCAGCAACCTCTGCCTTCATTTTCAGTTGTATTTGATGAAGCAATTCTATGAGTCATACAAGTGATCTTATTTTGCTTCATAGAAATCCAAACAAATAGAATTCTCTCTAGATTAGATTGAGTCATGAGGTATGAGGAGCTCAGTGTGCACATACAATATACAAATCAGAGAGATGAAACAAAAATAAACTGGATAGCCCTAGCCAGTTTGGCTCAGTGGCTAGAGCATCAGCCTGCAGACCAAAGGGTCCCAAGGGCATATACCTTGGTTGC
Source organism: Plecotus auritus (assembly GCF_963455305.1). Lineage (NCBI taxonomy): Eukaryota > Metazoa > Chordata > Mammalia > Chiroptera > Vespertilionidae > Plecotus > Plecotus auritus. Next base: position 136,894,484 of record NC_137776.1, on the reverse strand, counting down.
AGGCTTCTCCCTGGCCCGAGCCCCGGTGGGGGCACATGCAGGAGGCAACCAATCAATGTGTTTCTCTCACATAGATGTTTCTCTCTGTCTTTCCCTCTCTCTTCCACTCTCCCTTAAAATCAATGGAAAAATATCCTCAGGTAAGGATTGACAAAATAAATAAATAACAAACAAACAAACCAGACATACGTCAGAATGGGCACTTGGGTGTGTGCCATGAAAAATGCCTTCTGAATTTTCCTTAAAAGATCCTAGAAGCCATCTACAAAGCTTAAAAAACTTACTCTGTTACAATGCAAATAATTAATACTCTCTCTGTACAGATAAGTAAAGAGAAAATTGTCCCGGGCCTATGAGATTATTTTGAAACACAAAATCATCATGATAAATAATGGTAATGCTCTTAAATAACAGTCACTTTTATAAAGCATTTACTGCAAGAAAAATGTTTAATTGTATACTCCAAGTTCTTAATAAGATAAAGAAGAAAATGCCTTTTTTAAAATAAAGGAGGCTATTACCAGACAGGTACATCTAAGATAAAGAAAGCCTGTATTAAAATTAAAAACATGGTACCTGACTTAAAACTATAATGGATTTAACCTTAGGTTAGTTTGAAATTTATTTTGCTTTACGGTAGAAGGTGATGCTCTAATTTATTATCTCAGCAAAATTGCCTATATGCTTCCTCCCACTGATAATGATAGCAATTCTTATCATATACTGAATTCTTCTGAACACTAAATTCTGTTTCTGGGATTTCTATGATACCACAAGTCCACTGTTCAAACTTGCCAAAATACAATTCAATTTTGGGAGTTTCACAGCACAGTTTCATATATGGTAGGGGAAGAGTCTCCCCTAAATACTTTTCTTTTCAAAACATTTTTGAAACTGTTCTTACTATTCATTCTTCCATAAAAATATTGAAATAATTTTATGTTAAACTAGAGGCCTGGTGCACGAAATTCGTGCAGGGGCAGAGGGTCCCCTCAGCCCAGCCTGCACCCTCTCCAATATGGGACCCCTTGGGGGATGTCCGACTGCCAGCAGTTGGACATCCCTCTCAGAATCCAGGACCTCTGGCTCCTAATCGCTCACCTACCTGCCTGCCAGATCGTCCCTAACAGCTCTGCCTGCCTGCCTGATCGCCCCTAACCCCTCTGCCTGCCTGCCTCATAGCCCCTAACCACTCTCCCCTGCCTGCCTGATCGCCCCTAACCACCTCTGCCCCAGCCCCCGCCACCGTGGCTTTATCTGGAAGGACGTCCAGAAGGACATCTGGAAGATGTCTGGTCTATTCAGTCTAATTAGCATATTACCCTTTTATTAGTATAGATTGAACTTCTAGCAAGTTCAGTTGAGATTTTTATTGAAGTTGGATTAAATGTATTTATTAATTCCTAAATTCAAATGCACACCTAAGTGGAAAGAGAATCCAGAAGGAAAGACAGAAGAATATTAATGATGGTTATCTTTAAGTGATAGAATTATGAGTAATTCAAATTTCTTTTTCAGGCCTTTTGGTGTTTTTCAAACTTTCTACAATAGACAATTCTCATTCTTCTAACCAAGGATCACTTACACATAACAGTATGGTATATTATAGACCTGATAATTTAATCATAGGAATACATGACTTGTTTTCAAGATGTTCCCAGAACCCAGGTAAAAATGATAGAGTTCATGATGATTAATTATGGGCTGAACTGTGAAGACAGGTAAAATATAAATTTCTTTATACTTCAAGGGAGTAAAATGTTATATTTTCTTTATCTTTAATAATTCTTACACAAATACTGACTTAAGACTATATTTTTAAATTTTAGAGATAATATATAAGGAAAACATCAGAATGCCTAATTTTCCAAATATGTGAAGATGAAATAACATTAATTCTACCACTTATTGACTACACTATTTAATCCTCAATAACAGGAGTTATTATCCCCACATTACATCAATGAAAAACTGAAAACTACAAAAATTAGCATATTTGAGATTTTAATACATGCCTAATTCCACAGAGTATTACTTTAACCTCCGTATATATTCTCTCCCACAATAACATCCCATAATACCCCACAATAATTTCTATGGTATGTGCAATGGGATACTTAGGCCTGTTTCTGGCAGTTCTCTCCCATTGATCAACCTGTTAGCTATAGTTTGGAGTAAATTTTAACATCAGCAGTAATAATAATGAGTTTTCCCAATGGGGAACACAGTAAGTTTCTCCATTTATCCATGCTTTTCGTGACTCTCAGTAAAGATCCACATAAATAGATCTCTAGACATTTGTTAAGTCTATTATTAGGGATTTTATATTTAGTAAAACTATCTATTCCATTACAGGCTCTATTATGTTTTTGCTACTCTGTGGTAATGTTAATTATTTTTTCATATTCTGTAATCTGGTCACATAACACTTGATAACTCTAATTTTTCTGTTGGTTCTCCTTAGATTTTCTAAGTAAGACAATGAAATCACTTATCGATTTTATGTCTTCCCTTTTTTCTTATTTTTGACAATTGCCACTGAATATATTAGAATTTGCCAGAACAATCATAATTATAGCAGCTTCCCCTGTCCTGGTCCTGACTCTAAAAGAAAAGGCAGGACGAATTTTCAGCCAGTCTGTTGGTATGACCTTATGGGCTGATAAAGATCTGCTGCCTGGACCCCACCAGAAAATTCCAGTTCAAAGGCTCCTGGCCAACCCATCTGGTGGTACCTGCCCTGTGCTTACCAGTAGTTAAGGCTTTTCACATCTCATCATTATGAAATAGGCTGTTCGGTGGAAATCTATAGCCTTAAAATGTTTTGGAACCCTTCCCTGTCTTAGTGTAATAGCATAAAATTATGTTGGATATTTCTTAATACATAACCATAGATTTAATTAGAATGACATTTAGAGAGGTTTTTATTTTTTAGCATAGCAAACTACCATTATGATCAATAAAAAGCCAGAGCATCAATTTTATGCACATTGTAAAAACACATACGTAAAAAAAATTTAACAAAGGTTTTGCCTGCCTTCTACCTTCTTGTCTTTTCCTTTTTTCTTTACATAATGCATTAGTGGTACTTCAATTCTGAGAAAAAGAAATCAAACCTTTATATTGAAAAATGAATATAATTCAGTGCTCTCAAAAACTTTAAGAGACAATTTGCACATACATGAAATTAAATTAAAATAATAACCGAGCAACAAGGCTAAAAAAATAAAGTGCAAGAAATTAGCCTAAATTGAAGTAGAGACATGCAGCAGGAGGGAGGTACTGGGCCCAGCACACAGTTTGTAGAAATTATTCACTTGTGATTTACATCCATAGCTACTTCTGATAAGGATTTTAGGCTGTTTATAAGATTTGATGAGTCAAAAGAGGGAAAAACTTGTGGTAACCCTCCTTGAAGAATCCCGTGAACTTGGCATGCACCGGCCACAGTGCTTGTGCTATTTTACTGTGTCCCCGAGAATCCTGGCAACTCTGAGAACTGCAGAATCCCCAGGCAAGACAATGTTAAATGATGACAATATTCTAAAGGGAGTGATTGTGCTGGGCCAGCAAAACAAACCAGCATGGATACTTGACATCACATGAACCCACCTATCTGCTTACTCCTTCCCTTGTTAGAAAGGTTAAGAAACAATGAACCCTTTTCTATCCCCATTGGTCTGTAAGCACTCACAGAAAAAAGACTTCAGGATTCTGAGCTGTTTTTGGATGTAACAAAAGGAACTGGATAGAGAATTCTCCACCTCAGAATCACAAAACATAACTGAGAGGCATGCGTGGCCATGTGTTCGGGAGATATGGACCAGGCTGCACTTTACTTTGTCACTGTATGAGGATGGGTGCACTAGCAATAAAACATGAAAGCACCTGCCCAAACCAACAGCTCTTACACAATAATAGTCAAGCTTCCCCTGGTGTCCAAGACATTTCACCAGACCAGAGTGTGAATTAATCTAATAAAAGCTCTGAGCTCTCCCTGCCATTTAAATTAGTACAGAACTCTGGGATATCCTATATAATAAAAGCCTAATATGCAAATAGACTGAACAGCAGAACAACCAGTCGCTATGATGGACACTGACCACCAGGGGGCAGACACTTAACACAGAAGCTGTCCCCTGGTGGTCAGTGTGCTCTCACTATGAGAGCACACTGAGAGTAATATGCAGGGGGAGCGCCGCTCAGCCAGAAGCCAGGCTCAAGGCCTCCGCTGCAGGTGGGTGGTAAGGAGCAAGGGGTCCTGGGCCGCAAGAGCCCTGGACTGTGAGAGGGCACAGGCCGGACTGAGGGACCCTCCCTCCCCAAGTGCATGAATCACGTGCACTGGGCCTCTAGTTAGACTATAAAAGTGTATGCGTGACTGAAGGATATATTGCCATATACCTTTATAATGTCTACAAGCAACCACCAAGTAGATGTTAGCTAAGAACGTTTACCAAACAATAGATATTGGCTCATAAGACTTTGGGTAATCTATTTCACCTCTCTAAGCCTCAATTTCCTAAAGTGTAATCCTATCTAATAAAAGACTAATATGCAAATTAACCATCACTCCACTACACCCACCAGCCACGCCCACCAGCCAATCAGGCGCAAATATGCAAATAAACCCAACCAAGATGGCTACAGCCACAGAGAACAGGAGGGAGGCTTGGGTTTCACCAGCAATGGAGGAAGCCAAGCTTTCCGCCTGCCCTTGCCGGCCTAGGCCTCCACTCAAGGCTACAAAGTTTCAATGATAGAAGATACATAAACCCAAACAGAAATGGCGGCAGCCACAGAGCTGGAAAGAGCAGGAGGCTAGGGTTGCCCCTGGTGATGGAGGAAGCCAAGCTTTCCGCACACCCTGGCCGGCCCAGCCCTCGCTTAAGGCTACAAAGTTTCAATTATAGAAGATACATAAATCCCAAGAGAAATGACTGCCATCACGTAGCAAGCAGAAGGCTTGGCTCCGCTCCAGGCTACAAAGTTTCAATTGTAGAAGATAAATAAACCCCAGATACCAGGGCCTCCGCTTGGGTCGCCAGGGGGCGTGGCCGGCCTGCAAACCACTACAGGCCCCTCACCCAGGCCGCCCCACTCCCCAAGGGAACCCCCACCCTGATCCGGGACATCCTTCAGGGCAAACCAGCTGGCCCCCACCCGTGCACCAGGCCTCTATCCTATCTAATAAAAGAGTAATATGCAGATTGACCATCACTCCAACACACAAGATGGCTGCCCCCATGTGGTCAGAGATCCTGCCCCCATGTGGACACAAGATGGCCACCACAAGATGGCCAGAAAGGGAGGGCAGTTGGGAGGGACCAGGCCTGCAAGGGAGGGCAGTTGTGGGCTATCAGGCCAGCAAGGGAGGGTAGTTGTGGGCGATCAGGCCAGCAGGGGAGGGCAGTTAGGAGTGACCAACCCAGCAGAGGAGGGAAGTTGGGGGCGACCAGGCCTGCAGGGAAAGGCAGTTGGGAGGGACTCAGGGCTGCAGGGGAGGGCAATTAGGGGTGACCAGGCCTGCAGGGGAGGGCAGTTGGGGGGGGGGACCCAGGCCTGCAGGGAAGAGCAGTTGGGGGGGACCAGGCCTGCAGGGGAGGGCAGTTAGGGGTGACCAGGCCTGCAGGGGAGGGCAGTTGGGGGGAACCCAGGCCTGCAGGGGAGAGCAGTTGGGGGGGACCAGGCCTGCAGGGGAGGGCAATTAGGGGTGGGGGAACCAGACTTCAGGGGAGGGCAGTTAGGGGTGACCAGGCCTTCAGGGGAGGGTAGTTAGGGGTGACCAGGCCTGCAGGGGAGGGCAGTTAGGGGAAAACAGGCTGGCAGGGGAGTGGTTAGGGGGTGATCAGGCAGGCAGGCAGAAGTGGTTAGGGGCAATCAGGAAGGCAGGCAGGCGAGCAGTTGGGAGCCAGCAGTCCTGGATTGTGAGGGGGATGTCTGACTGCCCGTTTAGGCCCGATCCCAGTGGGATCGGGCCTAAACGGGCAGTCAGACATCCCTTGAGGGGTCCCTAATTGGAGAGGGTGCAGGCTGGGCTGAGGGATACCCCCCCCCCCCCGTGCACAAATTTTGTGCACCAGGCCTCTACTTATGAGATAATGATGATGATGGTGATAATAATAATACCTTCCTCGGGGGTTACTGTGAGGCTTAAATCAAATACCGATGTGTGGGTTTGTAATCACTGCATGAAGGTGTGCTAAGCTCTGCTTTTCTCCTCGGGCATTTCGTTTCTCTGTTTAATGTAGCGGTCACCCTGAACAAACTTCTACAATGCCACTAGCATATTTCAAAGCAAGCAGAAAGCAAGCCTAAATCCAGCAACCCTGCAAACCATTTTAAATTGCTGGGCAATGGCCAAGGGACCTACCCAGATGGATTTTAGGCTGTTTATAAGATTTGTTTAATCTTCATTTTTCCTACCAGAAAAACAGAGGAGAAGACAGCAGAACCAAGAGGCGCTGCTCCTTAACAAGCAGCTTGAACCTTCAGCCAGGATAAAGTGCTTAAAATGAACAGAGGTCGAATAAGTAACACAATTTTTAAAAAGTTAATAAGAAAATGGGAAACAAATGTACGGAAGGAACTGTCGGAATAGACAGGCTGCACAGTGTTTCCAAATCCATGCATGAGAAGCACAGCCATAACGAGAGTATTGCTTGATCAAAGGATTCTTTTAAAAAATAAATTTACACCCCATGCACCTGTATCGAACTGTGAGCATTTACCATGAATTTCTGGGATTCTTTTCCTGACCATCCCATAGGAAAAAAATGAGTTGCTCCATAAAAACCAACACATCTACCCAGTGTAAGGCTGGCCCACTCATTGTCCCAGTTAAAGACCAGAAGTAGAACATTGAGTAAATTGATGAGTAGGGCTCTTGTTCTTTGTCAAGATGTTCTGCCTTAACGAAGCCACTAGCAACTGTAAACTCAGGAAACTGTGAATTTCCATAAATAGCCTCATTTTCATTTCACACCTCTTCTAAAACTTTCAGATCAAAAACCTAGACTCTCCTAGGTCTTCTGTGGGGTTCATCTGTTAGTAGTTCTGAATCAATCCTTACTTAGGCTACCGAATCATTCTCTTTCAAAACAGTGCAGTAAATTGGTTAATACATTTGAAAATTCAGACTGTTAAAGCAGAAGGAAACATAGAAATTTAGTTTGAACCCCTCACTACCGAGAGGAGAAAAAAACAGAAGCACAGAGAGGCCTAGATACCTGACCAAAGTTGCACAGCAGGCTAATTTCTACATGATTAGCTGACACGGGAATGAGTAATCCAATGCTCTTTTCAGTACTCATGGTTTTCAAATAGTTTTTAAAGAATAACTCTTCTCATTATTCTAAAATGAAATCTTACACAGAACTCCAGTACACAGGACACCAATATACAGAGTGGCTCAAAATAATGTATATGTATTTTAACAACTGATAGCTCACTTTTGAAAATGAAATATATTTTAATAAAAACTGCCTTTATAATAGGTGTACCGGTTAATAATGCGAATCTTTTTCAATAGATGGAGTTAGACATATGTTGATATATATGTGATTTGATATGTATGCTATTTTGTTGTATGGACAGCAAGCTTCAAAACTTCATATGTCAAATTTTCTGAAAGTGTTAACATCATAGATATTTTTACACTTGAAAATGTCCAATTTTTGTGCCCAAAAAAGAGCATTTGCGGGAAGTTTTAATTCATTACTTTATTTTGAAGAAAAGTGCTGCTGAATACTTCAGGAAGCTTATGGTGAACATGCTCCATCTCTAGATACTTGTGAATGCTGGTTTAAATGCTTTAAAAGTGATGATTTCGATGTGAAAGACAAAGACATCCAGGTCAACCAAAAAAGTTTGAAGACCAACAATTACAAGCATTATTGGATGAAGATGCATGTCAAACTCAAAAAATAACTTGCAGAAAGATTAAACATTGCTCAGCGAACCATTTCCGATCGTTTACAAGCAATGGGAAAGATTTTAAAGGAAGGAAAATGGGTGCCACATCAACTGAACGAAAGACAAATGAAAAACTGAAAAATCATCAGTAAAATGTTGCTTCAACAGCACGAAAGAAAGTCTTTTTTTTTTTGCATCGAATTGTGACTGGTGATGAAAAGTGGATTTATTTTGAGAATCCCAAATGCACAAAATCAGGGGTTGATCCAGCTCAACCATCAACATCAACTGTAAGGCCAAATCGCTTCGGAAAGAAGACAATGCTCTGCATTTGGTGGGATCAGGAAGGTGTGGTGTATTATGAGCTTCTAAAACCAGGTGAAATTAATACTAATCACTACCGACAACAAATAATCAATTTGAACCATGCTTTGATCATGAAAAGACCAGAATGTGCCAGAAGACATGGCAAAGTAATTTTGCTTCATGATGACACACCAAACACACACTTCAAAACCAGTTAAAGACACATTAAAAGATCTTGCCTGGGAAGTATTAACCCACCCACCGTATTCACCAGACCTTGCTCCTTCAGATTACCACTTGTTCCAATAGATGGCACATGCACTTTCTGAGCAGCACTTCAAAACATATGAAGAAGTGGAAAATTGGGTCTCTGAATGGTTTGCCTCATAACAAGAAAAGTTCTATTGGGACGGTATCCACAAATTACCTGAAAGATGGGGGAAATGTGTAGCTAGCGATGGACATTACTTTGAATAAAGCACTTTTGATGTTTCTCTTGAAATCATCATGTCTTCTTTGATTACAAAATCCACATTGTTATTCGACACACCTAGTACTTATTCAAAGTGTGTGTATACATTTTTTCAGGACATCCTATGTCTAATAGACAGAGATACAGGCTAAAGAAAGGCCAGGGAGGAACTGACTGATGAGCATCTCCTTAGCCCACTTCCCATTTGTCTTACCCCTCCACCCAGTGCCCAACTCTGGCCTGCACAACCTCTGCAGACCCCTGGGATTTGATGGAGCAGAGTGTGAACCTTTGCATATATCATCCTGAGACTTCCGTTTCTGCTGAAATCCTGTGGCTCCTTGTGTGCTCCTTAACTACTGGGCTATGTCTTCTGTGAGTTTGGGCTGTACCCTGAGGCCTGTGGCTCCTAGACTCCTGTCCCCAGTTCCTCTTCCTTTCCTCCTGCTCCTGCAGGTACACCACTCAATTATTTCTCTGGTATCTTCTCGCCTTTAGGCCACAGCCATGGACAACTCTATTAACTGCTGGAGATATCTGAGCAAATCTATTTTACGTATCAAAGCAAATAAAAACAGATTTTCTGGTTCAGAATGTCACTACTGTTTTATAGTTCGCCCCTTCTTAACTTGGCAGTTTGTGGAAAGGCAAAAAAAAAAAAAACTGAAAATGTTCTTTCCTGGGTTTCCATCATTCTGATCTAAGTGGACCCTTCTCCAGGGACCTCAGCTCAGGCCTCCCCAGTAGCATATGCAAGCTAACATGCGTCAGTGCATTAGGCTTTGGGAAACTCGAAGGATTGAAAAACTACTTCAAGGCACTCCAACAGAAGCAATGGACAGAAGAGGATTATTCTCGCTTTCTAACTGCCTTTGTTTTCACAAAGGATACAAGCTTAAAGCAAATCTTTCCCACCGCACAGTATACATAGGATATGAATACCACTCCTTTATTTCCCCTCACCCCTCAATGTTTCTCAACCAGGACACCACTGACACTGGGAAAGGGCAATTTTTGCGGTGTGAGATTGTCCTGTATATTGAAGGACATTTAGCATTGCTGCCCTCACTCACTCAAGGCAATAATACCACCCCCTGACCATTGTGACAACCAAAAATGCCTCTACATATTCTAAACACCTCCTAGGAGTACAGAACCGTCTCCCATTTAGAATCAATTCCTATTCATCGTCTCTTTTATTTTTCCCTTCCTGCTCTTTCCCAGGCTAGGCCAGGGGTCCCTTTTCCTGTTCCCACAACACCTTTGCAATCTCTAACTCTGTCCTAATATAGGACATTACAGCATTATCCTTTGTGCCTGTCCCCAATGCTCCTCAACTATGAACAAATTGGGGGTGGGGATCATACCCAAACCTTTGTATCCTATTAAGTGCTTAACAAATGTTCATTGAATAAAGTGTCTGAAACAAACAAATGGCATATGCAGAAAATGTGGTCTTTGCTAAAGAAAAAATGTGAACATGTTTTGAAACAGGCAACATGTTGGAGCTTCTATCTTTTCAGCTCCCTGAAACTATCCTGAAATTTGTGATATGGGAGTGACTATGCAGATACATTTTTATTCTTTGGAGTAACCTGTGGTAGCTTCTGCCTGCTCTCAAACCCCTTTACTATTAATAGGAATAAATTCTGATTCCATTACCAATCACAAATCCACTTAATCTAATTAGTTAAACTATCCTTGCAATATATGCATAGTCAAATTGATTGCTAAATGGGGACTAAAAACCCATGCTTTGCCGTAAGGGAACATCAGATGATACAACATCAGAAATAAAGAGTAGAATGGTGAAGCAAAAGGCTTCACCAGGATGTGTGAATTGTAAGAGAAACCCCTGAAATACAAGGACACAGGAAGACATCCATGTGTCCCTGATTGTATGAGGTGTATAAATGCTTCAACTGATTTAACCTTCACTATTTAAGTCCCTAGAAAGTGGTATTATCAATATCCCCATTATACAGATGAGGAAAATAAAGTTCCCAGAGACTAAGTAATCTCCCCAGAACCACAAAACTCCTAAGTAACAGACCCAGGATGGAAGCTCATCCAACCTTGAATTCATTTGCCTCCAAGCTCTGAATCACCACACTCAGCCATCTCCCATGCACACAGGGCTAAACTCTTCCCATAAAATTAAAGGCACTTAAACATAAACAAATAAATTATGTCTTGTGCTTTAAAATCTGGGTTCCACTAAGTCTTCATGTGTCACTGCCACCATATCATGGCTGCTTTCTCAGGAGGAAAGGTAGAAGAGAAAGAACATTTTTGGATTAACTATGGTGTGTCAGGTAACGTGCATTATAGTGAAATCTCATTTAATTCCTATATTAAATGTACCTGTGTCTTCAGATAAGGAAATTGAGATTCCAAGGTCAAGTCACCTGCCAGATTTGATCTTTCTCTGAGGTCACACAACCAGGGAAGACTCAAACCAGGATTCAATGCAAATAAGCCCTCCTATTCCACAATGCCACCTATATAATATTTTGAAATAAAGAAAATATCTAAAGAGACTGCGTTTTTTGAAGTGAGTAGAAATATTAGCTTAGGCAGTATATACAACATACCAAAACATCAAGCAAAATTGCCAGTTCTGTTAGGATGATCATCTAGGCTGCTGATGAAAACCACGTGGTACAAACTTTTCCAAAGAAAAAGAGATTTCCACTAAATAATTTGTGTGATTTTTTTGGAGGTGGGGGGAAAATTAAGGAAAAATCTAGCAGGGGATTGTCAACTGATATTCTTCATCTTCAAATTCTGGCCTGTTAAACCACGCTCAAAAACAATCTCCTGATTGATAATTATATTAAATTATGCAGACAGAGCTGTAGATCTCATCTGACTATATTCTGTGCTTTATAAAAGTCTTTTGTAATCAGTAAAGATTAGTTACAATATGTTTGTATCAGTGATTATAAAACGGCCACGGTATTTAGTATATTTCATTATATTTTCAAGCATCAGATTCTCAGGTTATTAAATTAGACATGCTACCACTGGGGAGTCTGGCAACTTTTCCTAATTAACAATGACAAAGGGAGACAAAAAGAAATATTGTTTCATGGTCCAACTGTATTCAGAAGCTAATATCTTCTAAGAGACACTACACTTGGTGATCCTTGTAGAAAACACCACACACACATACACACACACACACACACACACACACACACACACACACACACACACACACGGCTCCACTTTTGCCAAATAGCACAAAGCAGGCACTCAGTGGAAAGGGAGTTCTAAATGAAACCTCTCTTTTTCTCCTATTTGTGCTTTGGATGCTATTCTAACACAATTGCAATCAAAATGATCATTGAAAGCAATGCTACAAGTTATATGTGGTCACCAATGAAAATCAATAAGGCCACTTAAATAACAGTTTCAATGAATCAAATTATGTATAATTCTTACCTTCACAACTCAATGATGCTTGAAATGAAATCCCTTTATACCCTCTATGCAAGATGTCTTAGCAGTAGTTAGTGACTTGAAAAAAAAGAGAGTTTTTATCAGCAAGATTTCTGCTACTGCACGTTTACCTTGACTTAGGGGGTCAAGAGGTGCTGGATCAATGTATTTAGGTGCTTGAGGCATGCTGTTTCTTAGCTTACAGAAAAATTCTACCTACAGGGTCTCCCTGCTCTTAATAGGGGTGAAAAATGGAAAGAAAAAAATAACCCTTTATACTCAGAGGTTTTTAACTATATCAAAGACTTCTTAAGTCTCAAAATTATAATTTTGAAAGGGAAAATTAGAAAAACGATCCCTTAATTTCTCTCTAGTTTCCAATACAAAATGTCTTTCCCAGGCATATTACCAAAATAAGAATGGGCAAGATTAGATATAAGGAAGTATTTACACAAAGTCATGGAAATCATATATAAGTGTGTGTACAATGATAAATATATATATATATACACATGCATGTAAATAAAAAATACACCAATGATTATAAAAATATATACGTATACATAAAATATATACTGATGATGATATAGATGTACATATATACAGATACACATATATATGTGATATAGGGTATCCCCCAAAATGCATACACACTTTGAATACTTATAAAGGTAGTGTTTATTAAACATTTCATTTTCAAAATTAAGCTATCAGCTGTTAAAGTGTGTATACTTTATGGGGACACCTGTATATGCATATATGTATAGCTATTCCACTTGTATATATATATTATATACATGTGTGTATATGTATCATCAGAGGTATCCTATCTAATAAAAGAGTAATATGCAATTGACCATCACACCCACACACAAGATGGCTGCCCCTATGTGGTCAAAGATCCTGCCCCCATGTGGACACAAGATGGCCGCCACAAGATGGCCAGCAGGGGAGGTCAGTTGGGAGGGACCAGGCCTGCAAGGGAGGGCAGTTGTGGGTGATCAGGGCAGTTGGGAGGGACCAGACCTGCAAGGGAGGGCATTTGGGGGCGATCAAGCCTGCAGGAGAGGGCAGTTGGGGGGACCAGGCCTGTAGAGGAGGGAAGTTGGGGGCGACTGGGCCTGCAGGGAAGGGCAGTTGTGGGGGACTCAGGCCTGCAGAAGAGAGCAGTTGGGGGGAGGACCAGGCCTGCAGGGGAGGGCAGTTAGGGGGACCAGGCCTGCAGGGGAGAGCAGTTGGGGGGAGAACCAGGCCTGCAGGGGAGAGCAGTTGGGAGGGACCAGGCCTGCAAGGGAGAGCAGTTGGGGGTGGGGGAACCCAGGCCTGCAGGGAAGGGCATTTGTGGGGGGGGGGACCAGGCCTGCAGGGGAGGGCAGTTGGGGGGGACCAGGCCTGCAGGGGAGGGCAGTTAGGGGCAAACAGGCTGGCAGGGGAGCAGTTAGGCATCAATCAGGCTGTCAGGGGAGTGGTTAGGGGGTGATCAGGCTGACAGGCAGAAGTGTTTAGGGGCAATCAGGAAGGCAGGCAGGTGAACAGTTGGGAGCCAACAGTCCTGGATTGTGAGAGGGATGTCTGACTGCCCTGGTAGGATCGGGCCTAAACGGACAGTCGGACATCCCTCTAGGGGTCCCATATTGGAGAGGGTGCAGGCTGGGCTGAGGGACACTCCCCCCCCCCCTGCACAAATTTCGTGCACCAGGCCTCTAGTATATTTCATAAATAAACAAAATTTCCATGACTTAGTAATTATCATAGTGCTATGTGCTAGGCACTGCTCTAATGCTTTTCATACTAACTCACTTAATCTTCTTAAGACGGGTACTAATATAGTGTTCATGTTACAGATAAAAAACAAGGAGGCAGAGACTGACCAAAGTTACACAGGAAGTAAGTGCTAGAGTCAGGTACACACTCAGTCTGGTCCCAGCAACGCGACTGAGCAGAGCCCAGAGGACACAGTGCACTGATGCCCTCCAACTTCTTCAATATGCTCACCTTCCTTTTAGTGCATTCTATTCCCTGTGCCAGCCACAGGGTCTCTGCATGTCCTGCTCACTCATGTTGCCTCACTCTTCCCCTCCTTTTCAGTCTCAGCTCATGAGTTACTTTCCCCAAAGCAGCCTCCCATGGCTTTCCTAACTGCCTTCTGCCCCCTTAGAGGGTCACGCAGCACCGTGGATTTTTCCTTTGGAGAATAAGATTACACCTGTCTGCACAAGCAGGTGATTAACGTCAGCCTCTCCCACTAAACAGTCAGCTGTAAGATTAGAAACTAGGTCTTCTTTTGTTCATCTCCAATGTTTGTGCCAGTACCCGGAACATAGTGTGTATTGAATTGGGTGAAGGAATAAACTGCTATCGTATCCTTTGAGAAGATAAGTCTTTCAGATGGGTTTTTCTGAATTTGAAGAATTAAAGTTGTTAATATAGAAAAGAGGGCCAAAGGGTGAGAGGATGTGTCAGAGAATGAAGGGTTAGAGAGGGGTTGAGCATGGATCTCATTTATTCATTTATCTGATAATTGCTAAGCATCTTCCTGTTCAGTATTAAGTAATATGGATGCCATGATGAGGACAATTCTGGAAGGAAATAGTTCTCTATTAAATAATTAAACAAATGCAACACAATTTAAGGGCAACATACATAGGGAGGAGGATAGAAGAACAAATCAACTCAACATGAGGATGGTTTTAAGTGGCAAAAAGATCTCTCACTTAAGGGGAGGAGAAGGCAAATGTATTTTCCAGGTTGGTGAAAAACAATTAGACAAAAATCTTACATTCAAAGTAGGCAAACGAGAGAAAACAGTGTTCAAGGTGCCAGAAAGGATTTGGAAATGCAGGAGTGCACCCTAACGCTGGAGGCAGTGGGGGAGGTGGAGGCTGAGCAGTGGCCACGTCCTGGAGGAAACTGTCTTGCACAACAGTCTGACTTTGTCAATGAAGAGACTTTACAGCTACAAATGTAGGACAAAAGTGGCATATACTGTTAGGTGCCTAAAGTTTTTTTCTTCTCTTCACTTAATAAATTCTTCTTGTCTCTCCCATCCTTGATGGGTTTGTTGGTGATGCTCTGTACTCGGTGCATTCAGCACCTCACAGTTTCTTTCATTCTCACTGTTACATAGGACAAGGGTATCAGGGCTGGGCAGTTCTTACTAAATGCTATTCTTGCCTAATATTAAAATGTAGCGCGGTATTTGGAAGATGCAGCTGTAAACAAGAGGAACTTGACAGAAACCCAACCAGATTAAGTGTAGCCAACTACAAAGAAAAACTCAACATGTAATTGACCAAATAGTGTATACAGTATAAGCAATGGCTAAGCCTCCCTTCTGGGGAGCTTTGTCTCCTATACTGCTGCACGTTAAGTAAAACTGCCTAAGGACAACCACATCTTGTTCTTGATGAGAATACCCCAAGTGGCAAACCCCTCAAGTTCAGCAACCTCACGTCCCCAGGGATCACCTGGAGGTGGTTCTCCAGACATCCTCTCTAACCCTTACCTTGCCCGAGTTTTACCCTTACACCTCTGACCTCACATGTGAGCACTTCATCTCTGTTTAGCCTTCCCTTGTCTCAACCCTCCAGTAGCTCCCCCACATGACTCCCCATAATCTATTAATATAACTTCACTCAGGACTGAGGCCTCACACTCCTAACTCCCTCTGTTGTTGAGGAAGTGAAAACGTCATGTTTATGAATATTAGAAAAATCCTGCAGGTAGCAATGGAGAAACTATATTTAGGTAGGAATTGAGGTGGGCACTAGAAATGCTACTATAGCCTTCCATCTATTGCTTCATCCTTATGGAGCTTTTAAAAGTGAATTAGGGTGTGACTCAGTGGTTGAGCATCGACCTATGAACTAGGAGGTCATGGTTGGATTCCCATTGAGGGCACGTGCCCAGGTTGCAAGCTTGATCCCCAGTTGAAGTGTGCAGGAGGCAGCTGATTAATGATTATCTCTCATCATTGATGTTTTTATCTCTCTCTCTCTCTCTCTCTCTCTCTCTCTCTCTCTCTTCTTCTCTGAAATCAATAAAAACTTTTTTTTTTTTAAGTGAACTACACTCTGGGAAGGCTCTTAGGTCTTGGATGTAGGTAAGGCCACCACATTCAGGTGTGTAGGTTTATATTGCACACAGGTTCCCAGCAAGGTGTTAAGCAGGGGCAGAAGTCCAGGCCATGCTCTTGTTAACCATATCTTTTTATCTGTGCAGAGCGAGGTGCCTTCTTCTAACTCAGCAATGGCCCTGTATGTAGAAATCTATCAGACAAGCAAACCAAGTTGAAGATAACTCTGGAATCGCACAACAGATACATAGGAGGAAAAAGAGGAGAGATCACTCTGCCCAGAAACAAACACTCTGGAGTCCTGAAGTCATCTTACCTTTGGCAATTGGCACTGGAAGTGAAGCCTGCCAACCGACACCCCCTGCCCTCTCACACAGAGCCCATTATCAGGCATCTCACTGAAGAGCAAAATGGGAAATAGAAAAATAACACAAATGCATGCCAGCAGCAACTCATGCCAGCTGACAGAATAATCAACACACAACTGCATGGGAAACTCCTGCCGATCAAGCTAGCTTTTTAAAAAAAAAAAAAAAAATTAAACTAACTAATAAACAACTAATATAAAATACTAGAGGCCTGGTGCACGAAATTCGTGCAGGGGGTGGTGTGTCCCTCAGTCCAGCCTTCACCCTCTCCAATCTTGGACCCCGCGAGGGATGTCCGACTGCCCGTTTAGGCCCGATCCCTGGGATCGAGCCTAAACGGGCAGTCGGACATCCCTCTTACAATCCAGGACTGCTGGCTCCCAACCGCTCGCCTGCCTGCCTTCCTGATTGCCCCTAACTGCTTCTGCCTGCCAGCCTGATCACCCCCTAACTACTCCCCTGCCAGCCTGATTGATGCCTAACTGCTCCCCTGCCAGCCCGATTGCCCCTAACTGCCCTACCCTGCTAGCCTGGTCACCCCTAAATGCCCTCCCCTGCAGGTCTGGTCACCCCCAATTGCCCTCCCCTGCAGGCTTGGTCTCCCCCAACTGCCCTCCGCTGCAGGCCTTGTCCCCCCCCAACTTCCCTCCCCTGCAGGCCTGGTCCCCCCCAACTTCCCTCCCCTACAAGCCTTGTCCCTCCCAACTGTACTCCTCTGCCAGCCCGGTCACCCCTAACTGTCCTCCTCTGCAGGCCTGGTCCCCCCCAACTTCCCCCCCCCTACAAGCCTTGTCCCTCCCAACTGTACTCCTCTGCCGGCCCGGTCACCCGTAACTGTCCTCCTCTGCAGGCCTGATCGCCCCCAACTGCCCTCCTCTGCAGGACTTGTCCCTCCCAACTCTCCTCCCCTGCTGGCCATCTTGTGGTGGCCATCTTGTGTCCACATGGGGGCAGGATCTTTGACCACATGGGAGCGGCCATCTTGTGTGTGGGAGTGATGGTCAATCTGCATATTACTCTTTTATTAGATAGGAGGATAAGCAACTAAGGAAAACCAATGGCACCAAAGAGAATAACCAAGAGAGATAACCGGAACAATTGACACCAGAAAAAAGAGAAATAATTTACTAAAAAGAAGAGGATAGTTTAGAAGGTTTGATATCCACATAGAGATTTCAAAGGATAGTGCATCAAATATTAGCAATGGCTGAATTCCATTGGAGGGCATTAGTTATTCATTAAACCCACTTTTCCATAATCTTGGTGTTCATAAATTTTTTTTAAATGTCAACAGGCAAAAAGACATATCTATATAACAAGGACAATAATTGAGGAATGAAAATACAAAGGATTTTGAAATGGAATGGCATGGTTATTAGAATGAACAAGTCTAAAAAGCAAAAAGGGGAAAGGCTACCAAATAGTAAGGAAGATAAATTTTAAAAGAAAAAAAAATGTTAAGATTCATAATGTTTCAGAATATCAACTATAGAGAGAAAAATAAAACTACTACAGAGAAAAAAGATAGATTACCTATAAAAAACTAGTTTAAACTAAGAACAGACTTTTTTTTCTTTTTTTTTTTAAATATATTTTATTGATTTTTTACAGAGAGGAAGGGAGAGGGATAGAGAGTTAGAAACATCGATGAGAGAGAAACATCGATCAGCTGCCTCCTGCATACCTCCTACTGGGGATGTGCCCGCAACCCAGGTACATGCCCTTGGCCGGAATCGAACCCAGGACCTTTCAGTCCGCAGGCCGACGCTCTATCCACTGAGCCACACGGGTCAGGGCCTTTTTTTTCTTTTTTGATATGTGTCCTTATCCCCCCATTGCCCCCCAACCCCCCACTCATGCCCTCACCCCCCTGTTGTCTGTGTCCATTGGTTAGGCTTATATGTGTGCATACAAGTCCTTGGTTGATCTCTCCCCCTTACCCCCACCCTCCCCTACCTTCCCTCTGAGGTTTGACAGTCTGATTGATGTTTGCCTCTGGATCTGTTTTTGTTCATCTGTTTATGTTGTTCATTATATTCCATAAATGAGTGAGATCATGTGATATTTATCTTTCTCTGACTGGCTTATTTCGCTTAGCATAATGTTCTCCAGTTCCATCCATGCTGTTGCAAATGGTAAGAATTCCTTCTTTTTTACAGCAGCATACTATTATATTGTGTAAATGTACCACAGGTTTTTAATCCACTCATCTGCTGATGGGCACTTAGGCTGTTTCCAAATCTCAGCTATGGTGAATTGTGCCGCTATGAACATAGGGGTGCATATATTCTTTCTGATTGGTGTTTCTAGTTTCTTGGGATATATTCCTAGAATTGAGATCACTGGGTCAAATGGGAGTTCCATTTTTAGTTTTTTGAGGAAACTCCATACTTTTCTCCACAGTGGCTGCACCAGTCTGCATTCCCACCAGCAGTGCACGAGGGTTCCTTTTTCTCCGCATCCTCGCCAGCACTTGTCGTTTGTTGATTTGTTGATGATAACCATTCTGACAGGTGTGAGATGGTACCTCCTTGTTGTTTTGATTTGCATCTCTCGGATGATTAGTGACTTTGAGCATGTTTTCATATGTCTCTTGGCCTTCCTTATGTCTTCTTTCAAAAAGTATCTATTTAGGTCCATTGCCCATTTTTTATTGGGTTGCTTATCTTCCTTTTGTTAAGTTGTATGAGTTCCCTGTAAATGTTGGAGATTAAACCCTTATTGATGATAACATTGGCAAATATGTTCTCCCATGCAGTGGGCTTTCTTGTTGTTTTGTTGATGGTTTCTTTCGCTGTGCAAAAGCTTTTTATTTTGATGTAGTCCCATTTGTTTATTTTCTCTTTAGTTTCCATTGCCCTGGGAGCGGTATCAGTGAAGAAATTGCTTCAGCATATGTCTGAGATTTTGCTGCCTTTGGATTCCTCTAGTATTTTTATGGTTTCCTGTCTTATGTTTAAGTCCTTTATCCATTTTGAGTTTATTTTTGTGTATGGTGTAAGTTGGTGGTCTAGTTTCATTTTTTTGCATGCATCTGTTCAATTTTCCCAACACCATTTATTGAAGAGACTGTCATGACTCCATTGTATGTTCTTGCCTCCTTTGTCAAATATTAATTGAGCATAGTGGTTTGACCTAGAACGAACTCTCCAAAAATTCATCTGGAATAAAAAAAGACCCCGAATAGCCACAGCAATCCTGAGAGAGAAGAACAAAGTAGGGGGATCTCAATACCAGATATCAAGCTGTATTATAAAGCCACTGTTCTCAAAACAGCCTGGTACTGGCACAAGAATAGACATATAGATCAATGGAATAGAATAGAGAACCCAGAAATAGACCCAAACCACTATGCTCAAAGAACAGACTTCTTGACACAGCACTGGATACTAGGAGACCATGGAAATGCGTTCAAATGTCTGATGGACAATAATCTTGGAGCTAGAACGGTATAGCCAGCAGACAGGAATTAATTTGAGGACAAAATAAAGACAGTTTGAGTCATACAAGACTGAGAATTTACCTCCCATGCACCCAATACAGCACATAGAAAGGAGCCAAGAATACCTTAAAAATAGAAAGAAAGCTCAGAAGAAATTTAAAAGAAGAATGAGTCCTTGATATTGGGACATTCCTCTTTGATTATCAAGGGTTTAGCAACACAGAATTAATTTATTTCTTTATAAGTCCTAATTAGTATTTGGTTCTATTTTAAGTACAATTTAGATAATCATAACACTATGCTATTTTATTAAATTTACAGACAAAGCACAGGAGACTTAGAAATATGGAACATAGTATAAATGGTTAAAACATCAATAATGAGAAAAAAATACATGCTTAACAAAATCAATGTTAGAGTAAAAATGCTCTAAACTTCTCATTTTCCATTGCAAAAGGCAACAGTTAGAACACCAACTGCATAACAAAGAAAAGTGTATCACTTGAAATCATAAACTATTAAACAGGGTTATGTTATCAGGCACTGGACTGGGCAATATTAAGATCAAGTTTTTGAGATGGCAGCGCCCTGAATATTTTTAAATTTCTAGAATGAAAGGGACATATTGTAAAATGAGCTTATACAAGGTGGTAATAAATGTCCCTTTTAAAATATTTCCTCTTTTCATGTTTTTATCACAGGAAGCCTCAATACAGTAGCAGGTGTATTTTATATAAATGTCCAAAATGTAACAATGTTAAGTACACCTCACATCTTGATCTCCATGGGTTTCCCTGTTGGAAAATTAAACAGCCTTGTAGCAGGTAATTCTTTCATAAATTCTTCTTCCAGATGGCCACTATGTGTGGCATAGCCATTTTCCTTACATCTCTTAAAGTCAGAATGACCTCTTTAGGCTCCACTCGGGACAGCAGTGTTTTCCCAACACAGACTCTGTCTCTATATTCGGCCAGATGACTATGAAATTCACTTGCCTGCAGTGAAATCTGGCTTTCACGAGGAGTTCAGGAGTTAACTGTTACTGAAAAAAAAAAATCTGTGGGAGGAAAAGTCTGCCATGGTTAATGATATGATTTATTGCAATTACAGAAAACTACCCTGATTGTTCAAATTGCGGTCTGTGGGCCTCAGCCAGATTAAATGCCAGGCTGTGACTAGCACCGGGGAGGTAATCAAATAATTGCCTTTGCTAAATAACACTGTTTTTAATTCACACAGCAAACTTTTTAAAGTGTAAATTGGTATGATACGATTGAGAGAAACAAAACACCAGGATTTTATTTTTTTTTTTTAAATCGTTATTGTTGGAAGTATTACATAGGTCCTCCTTTCCCCCCCCGCCCCCGCCCCATTAACCTCTCCCAGCCCGCTCCCGTCCTCCCAACCCAGGCCCTCCCCACCCCGCTGTCCATGTCCACGGGTTATACATATATGCATACAAGTTCATTGGTGGATCTCTACCCACCCACTCTCCCCTACCTTGCCTCTGAGATTCAACAGTCTATTCCTGCTTCCATGAAACTGGTTCTATTTTTTTTTTATTATCAGTTTATTTGATTCATTAGATTCCACATATGAGTGAGATCATGTGATACTTATCTTTCTCTGACTGGCATATTTTGCTCAGCATTAATACTCTCCAGGTCCATCCATGCTGTTGCAAATGGTAAGAGTTCTTTCTTTTTTATTGCTGCGCAGTATTCCATTGTGTAAACAAGCTTTTTCATCTGCAAAATGAAACTCCCATTTGACCCAGCAATCCAACTTCTAGGAATAGATCCTAAGAAACCTGAAACCTTCATCAGAAAGAATATATGCACCCCTATGTTCATAGCAGCACAATTTACAATAGCTAGGACTTAGAAACAGCCTAAGTGCCCCAAACACCGGGATTTTAAAAATTGGATTATCCAACAAAAATTGAACTGTTGCTGACCAAAACTGATTTTTAAGGCAATTTTCCAAAAGATATTTGAAGTTTAATGTGTTCTATATAGTAAAAAATTTCACATAACTTAAGTTCTAGTTGGTTCAAAATGTGACACTGACATTTATAAATGTTTATGTCTCCCCCAAATCCATATGTTGAAATCCTAACCCCCAAATGATGGCATTAGAAGGTAGGGCCTTTGGGAGGTACTTAGGACATGAGGGTGGGGCTCTCATAAATGGGATTGGTGGCTCGTAATTGAGACCCCCAGGAATTCTTTCCCTAGGTGAGGATACAATGAGAAGTCAGCCATCTGCAACCGGAAGAGGGTTGTTACCAAACCTGACCATGCTGGTACCCTGACCTCCTTCCAGCCTCCAGAACTGTGAGAAATACACTTCTGTTGTTTATAAGGCAACCGGTCTATGGTATTTTGTTATAGCAGCTCAAACTAAGACACTCATCCTTCAAGAACTTTGAGGAAAAGAGAAATTTTGTACAAAGTCAAGGTGGTGGGGAGAGTTAACTTGGAAAGCAACAGAGGAAGAAGTAAAATAGAGGTAGTCTATCTGTTCAGTTAGATATTACCTACCCGCACAGGAGACAGTCTGCCTGAACCAGCAGATTTGGGAATGGGGAAGGAGGCAGCATTTTTGAAAGTCTATCAGGGTTACAAATAATTTGTTCCACTTCAAAAAAGAATTGGTCACAGGTACTGTCAGCAATAAATGGAGATGATCAGAGTCCTCAGCGGTTACATAATTATGGACATGCTTTT
This sequence comes from Plecotus auritus, assembly GCF_963455305.1. Lineage (NCBI taxonomy): Eukaryota > Metazoa > Chordata > Mammalia > Chiroptera > Vespertilionidae > Plecotus > Plecotus auritus. The sequence continues at coordinate 136,871,734 of NC_137776.1, read as the reverse complement.
TTTTTTTTTAAGTCCCAAAAGAAAATGGTACAAAAGATAATAAGAATAGTTAATATGGATGCTTGCTATGCATTATCTTCCACAATCTCTGTAAAATTGCTTTTTCTATAACTCATTATCATCCCTAGCATGTCTAAACTCAAGCATTTCCAAACTACTACTAAAGGGTATACGTTAATTACAGCTCACAGTGAGGGCACCAGAATCACAAAAGGCTTCATTGCTTCCTCTCAAAAAGTATGAAATTGAGCTTTGTTCTAAAGTTAAGCAATGGGTTTAGCTTCCATCTTGCCTATGAACAGAGATACCACAAATGATCCACCAATGACTCACCAGAGACATACACAGATTCCACTAACACAGGGAAATATTAAAATGTATACACATTGCCCTAGCTAGTTTGGCTCAGTGGGTAGAGCGCTGGCCTGCAGACTGAAGGGTCCTGGGTTCGATTCTGGTCAAGGGCACAGGCCCGGGTTGTGGGCTCGATCCCCAGTAGGGGGTGTGCAGGAGGCAGCAAATCAATGATTCTCTCTCATCATTGATGTTTCTATATCTTCTTCTCTCCCTTCCTCTCTGAAATCAAAATGTATACACATCACTTAGATACAACAACACACAAATCAGTTTGAGTGAATGAGCACGTAGGAGATGTAGATGGATCTGGATTAATGTAAGCTAACCCAGAAAAAGCTGCCATTGGACAGAAATTACAAAAAAAAGTTGAAAGAGATGTGAAATGTCCAAGGAAAAAGTAGAAGTACAGAGGCCCTCATCTCATTTGGAACACTGGCCAGGGGATGTGGCTTGATCGCAGCAGGGGTGTTTACCTACAGGAACACCTGTCAGAGAAACGAGAACTGGGGTAAGTAGTGCAGCTGAAGCCAACTTAGGCACGAGAACGATGACTGCGAGGATCCAAAATCAGAAGCAAAGTGTATTTTTTAAACAATAAGATCAATAAATAAATGACACAAAACAGAAACCAAGAGAAACAAATTATAGAACGGAGGCTAGGAGAGAGGAGGCGTACATAGAATGCTCATTAATTTCTAGTCTTGCTAGCTGTATGTCGTTTTAAAAAATCGCCCAGCTATGCATTGAATTTTGCATCGATTTGGCTTATGGTTGTGCTCTTCTCCCTAAACCCAATATTCACGTGAGGCAGGAACTCTGACAACACACAATGAAGCCCAGGTGGTCCTTAGAGAGTCTCTGATTGAGACTCTGAGGTTAGTGACTAATCTCAGAAAGGTATTCTGTTTGTGAAAAGCTTGGTGATTATTCCTTCATCTTAATTTAATATACCAACATGTATTTGTCTGCAGAAGGATTTGTTTCTCTTCTTCTGTGTACTGGCTTATTAGTTACAGCTCCTCTTTCATTCCTGAAATATGGTCAGATAATTTTCTAATAAATACTATCAGTTGTTTTCAAAATGCCACCACTGGGGAGAAACCACGAGTAAATATTGAAATTCTTTATACATTGAAGACAAAAAAAAAAAATAGAAAATCCTCCAATTAATGTAATTTTACATGTCTACTTTAAACCAATAATGAGGTTGTTAATAGGAGAGGTGTATGTGACTCGTTACTGGGTTACACTGATGAATAAGCCGTGTGTGTGTGTGTGTGTGTGTGTGTGTGTGTGTGTGTGTGTGTGTAAGGGTTTTGTGTCAACTTGACTGAATTGTGGGGTATCCAGATATCCGGCTAAATGTTATTTCTGGTTGTGAACTGGATGAAATTAGCATTTGAATTGGTACAATCAGTAAAGTCAGGTGCCCTCCTCAATGTGGGTGGGCATCATCCAATTCTCTGAGGACGTGAATACAACAAAAAGGCAAAGGTAGGAAGTATTCAGCCCTTCTTTCCTGATTACTTGAGCTGGGACACGGATCTCCTGCCCTCTGAACTCTCTAGAAAACCTAAAGCTGAGGTTATAAAGCAACCATGCACACTGAATTCAAAAGGTTGACAAACTCCTCTAAGGAGAGATGGAAGATACAAATTGTTCCACTCTTGGCAGATCCAGAGAAAATTAAAACCAGGGCCAAAAGTCAACTGGGAATTATTGAATTTTTAGAGATGAAAGGTAGACAAACATGAGAGTTGAGAATCCCTGGGAGTCCCAGACACAAGTGGATTCCTTACCCACTCACCAACTCTGTTCTATGGGCCTCCATATGAGAAAGACTGAAGGCAGGGCAGGAATCCTGAGAGGGCCCTCATGCCTGGTGGCAGAGGGTGCAGAGCCTGACAGCCTATGAGAGGGAGCAGGATGATCTGGAAGGGTCAAATGTCTTCACTACATCTATGGAGATCACACACTTACCTTCCTCCTTAGCTCAACTAAAATAATAAATTAATGGTTTCTCAATAATCTAAGAAAGAAACTTTACTGGTTATCTTTAAAATATTCCGTTAGAATCTGTTAACCCTTATTTAAAATGTTTGCATCAACAGTCATAACTGAGATTGGTTATATAGTTTAAAACTAATAAATTTTTATGGAGATCCGAACCAAGGTGGCAGCACAGGTAAACACCTAAACTGCTGCCTCGTACAACAATTTCAAAACTACAACTAAAAGACAAAACGTCTATCACCCAGAACCTCAGGAAAGCTGGCTGAGTAGAAGTTCTACAACTAGAAGGAAAGAGAAAAGAGCATTGAGATGTGCACAAGCTCTGAAAAGCTGAGGTACAGAGGCGTGCGAATCGGGCTGGCGGCTGGTGTCTGGGTGCACTGCTTATTTCAACCCGAAGGGAGACAACCTCCTGATTACTCTGAACTCCAGTTTCTGGGGAGACACTGGGGACCCAAATTCCTACGGGGAGAAGCTGGACTGTCTGCCATCGGGTCGGAAAGTGAGGGTGGCTTTCTTGCAGAGGTGCGCACAGCAATCATTGTTTACTGCGCTGGGGCGTGGGACGCAGGGACTTAGAAACGCAGAGACGCAGAGACGGCTGACTGGCAGCCATCGCTGTTTGCCACGCCCTAGCCTAATGACTCCCTGAGACCCTGCCCCGCACAATCTACAAACCCACCCAAGCTCCATGCAGCAGCTTTTGCATATAAATGGTCTGCCCTATTGCAGCTTAACCTAACAAACTGCAGCTCTGGTCAGACAGCTCCAAAACCTCCAAACCCCAAGCAAAGAGGAGAAAACTGTAGTTCTCGCTGTAGCTCCTGCTGGGTGGCCTCAGACAGTAGCTGACCTGCACCCCATTGGAGATCCAGAAGCTAGTGTATCTAGTGGTCAGTGTGAGATGACACCAGATTTCAACTACTCACGTCCATAAGTGGCAGACTCAGTGAGCACCAAAGCCCCACTGAAGCAAGTCCTGTCCCATAAGTGTGTCTCCAGCACAGCAGTTCTTCCATTATAGACACAGCGGGTCCTCACAGCCAATTGGCCTGGAGGTCAATTCCTCCCAGTGTACCAACAGCAATCAAGGCTTAACTACACCAAGACTTTGCACTCAACCCACAAAGGGGTGCACCAAGAGTGTCCACCTCAGGTGATAGGCTGAACCACTGGTCATCTACCACAGAAAACCACTCCATCAACACAGGGAAGCAGCAAAATGCGGAGACAAAGAAACATGTCACGAATTAGCCCTAACCGGTTTGGCTCAGTGGATAGAGTGTCAGCCTGCGGACTGAAGGGTCCCAGGTTCGATTCTGGTCAAGGGCATGTGCCTTCGTTGCAGGCACATCCCCATTGGGGGGTGTGCAGGAGGCAGTTGATCAATGTTTCTCTCTCATTGATGTTTCTAACTCTCTGTCCCTCTCCCTTCCTCTCTGTAAAATATCAATAAAATATATTTAAAAAAATAAATAAGAAACATGTCACGAATTAAAGAAATGGAGGAAAGCAAACTACTAGACATAGAGTTCAAAACCACATTTATAAGGTTACTCAAGAATCTTCTAAAAACTGCTGAGAAACTTGATGAGACCTCCAAGGAGCTTAGTGAGACCTTCAAGGACCTTAATGAGAATGCCAAAAAAATGGAAAAGGACCAGTCAGAAATTAAGCATACACTGTCTGAAATAAAGAATATACAGAAATTCAACTGTAGATCAAAGGACCCCAAGAATCAAACCAAAGATCTGAAATATGAGGAAACAAAAAACACCCAAAAGGAAAAACAAAAAGAAAAAAAATCCAAAAATATGAAGATAGTTTAAGGAGCCTCTGGGACAACTTTAAGCGTACCAACATCCGAATTATTGGGGTGCCAGAAGAAGAGAGAGAGCAAAATATTGAAAACCTATTAGAAAAAAATAATGACAGAAAACTTTCCCTACCTGGTGAAAGAAATAGACTTACAAGTCCAGGAAGCGCAGAGAACCCCAAACAAGAGGAATCCAAAGAGGATCACACCAAGACACATCATAATTAAAATGCCAAGGGCAAAAGACAAAGAGAGAATCTTGAAAGCAACAAGAGAAAAACGGTTAGTTACCAACAAGGGAGTACCCATACGACTGTCAGCTGATTTCTCAACAGAAACTATGCAGGCCAGAAGGGAGTGGCAAGAAATATTCAAAGTGATGAACAGCAAGAACCTACAACCAAGATTACTCTACCCAGCAAAGCTATCATTCAGAATTGAAGGTCAGATAAAGAGCTTCACAGACAAGAAAAAGCTAAAGGAGTTCATCACCACCAAACCAGGATTATATAAAATGCTAAAGGGTATTCTTTAAGAAGAGGAAGAAGAAGAAAAAGGTAAAGATAAAAATTATGAACAACAAAATGACAACAAATACATACCTACCAACAAGTGAATCTAAAAATCAAGTGAATAAAAAATCTGATGAACAGAATGGACTGATGAATATAATAGAATCAGGGACATAGAAAGGGAGTGGACTGACAATTCTCAGGGGGAAGGGGATGTGAGGGGTGCGGGAAGAGACTGGACAAAAATCTTACACCTATGGATGAAGACAGTGGCGGGGGGTAAGGGCATGGGGTGGGGTGGGGAATCAGGTGGAGGGGAGCTATGGGGGAAAAAAAAAGAGGAACACCTGTAATAATCTGAACAATAAAGATTTATTTAATAAATAAATAAATAAATAAATTTATTTTTATGAAGTCTTCATCAGTTTGGGGGTCAATGATAAATGTTCCATAAAACAAATTTGAAAAAAAAAAAAAGCCACTTGCTCTGCTTTGGAATAGTTTAAGTTTTCTTTATATTTTGACTTATAAACATTTTGACAGACTTCCCATGACACTATCTAGGCCTTTTATTGGGGGAACTCTTTATATATTTCCTCCATTTTCTTCTGTGACAATTGTTCTGTATAGGGTTTATGCTTCTAATAGGGTCAATTTTGTAAGTTATATTTAAAAAGAAATTATTCATAGTATTTACTCTTTCCATTTTTTTTATTCATGAAGTAATTCAAAATAGTGTCATATTTTTTATAATTTTTTTTAAATTTTACTTTTCAATTAGAGTTGATATTTAGTTTTATATTAGTTTCAGGTATACAGCATAGTGGTTAGAAATTTATATAATTTATGAAGTGATCCCCCTAATAAGTCTAGTACTTACTTGGCACCATACATAGTTACTACAGTATTAGTGACTATATTCCTTATGATGTACTTAACATTCCTAGGACTATTTTGTTACTGTCAATTTGTACTTCTTAATTCCTTCACCTTCTTCACCCAACCCCCAATCCCTCTCTCATCTGGCAACAATAAGTTTGTTCTCTGTATCGATGAGTCTGTTTCTATTTAGTTTGTACATTTATTTCATTCTTTAGAGTCCACATATAAGTGAAATCACATGGTATTTGTCTTTCTCTGACTTATTTCACTTAGCAATAATACCCTCTAAGTCCATCCATGCTTTTGCAAATGGTAAGATTTCACTGTTTTTAATGGCCAAGTATTATTCCATTGTATACTAGTATTTGTAGCACTACTTTTTATCCACTCATCTATTGACTAGAGGCCCGGTGCACGAAAATTCGTGCATTAAGGGGGCGGTCCCTCAGCCTGGCCTGCGCCCTCTCACAGTCTGGGACCCCTCAGGGGATGTCTGACTGACGGCTTAGGCCCACAGCCCTCAGGGGATGTCCACCTGCCTGCTTAGGCCCAACTCTAGGGAGCGGGCCTAAGCCATTAGCCAGATATCCTTAGCACTGCTGTGGCGGTGGAAGAGGCTCCTACTGCTGCCGCTGCACTGGCCAGACATGCGCCTGTCTCTGGCTAAGTGGTGCTCTCCCTGTGGAAGTGCACTGACCACGAGGGGGCAGCTCCAGCGTTGAGCGTCTGCCCCCTGATGGTCACTGTGCATCACAGCAACCAGTCGTTCTGCCATTAGGGTCAATATGCATATTACCCTTTTATTATATAGGATGGGCTCTTGGGTTGCTTCCATATCTTGAATATTGTAAATAATGCTATAATAAACGTAGGGGTGCATATATCTTTTTGAATTAGTGTTTTGGGTTCCTTTGATTATATACCCAGAAGTGGAATTACTGTCTCAAAAGGCAGTTCCATTTTTAATATTCTGAGGAACCCCTATACTGTTTCCTACAGTTTCTGCACCAATTTACATTCTCACCAGTACTACAAGAGCATTCCCTTTTCTCCACATCCTTGCCAATACTTATTATTTGTCAATTTATTGATGATAGTAATTCTGACAGGTGTGAGGTGATATCTCATTGTCATTTTAATTTGCATTTCTCTGACAATTAGTGACACTAAGCATCTTTCCTTATGTCTATTGGCCATCTCTATGTCCTCTTTGGAGAAGTCCTAAAAAATCAGGTCCTTTGCTGATTTTTTAAATGGATTGTTTGTTTTGTTGGTGTTGAGTTCTGTATAAATTTTGGATATTAACCTCTTATCAGATATATCACTGGCAAATATGTTCTCCCAGATAGTGGGCTGTCTTTTCATTTTGTTGATGGTTACCTTTCCTGTGCAAAAGCATTTTAGTTTAATTTAATCCCATTAGTTTACCTTTTGTTCCCCGTGCCTGAAGAGATGTATCAGAAAAAAATATTGCTATGAGAAATATCCAAGATCTTAGTGCCTATGTTTTGTTCTAGGATTTTTGTGGCTTCGAGTTTATCATTTAAGTCCTTTATCCATTTTGAGTTTATTCTTGTGTATGTGGTAAGAAAGTAGTTGTTTCAATTTGTTGCTGTTATCGGTCCCATTTTTTTCAACACCATTCATTGAATAGACTGTATTTACTCCACTGTATGTCCTTGCCTCCATTGTTAAATATTAATTGACCATAGGTACAGGGGTTTATTTCTGGGCTCTCTATTCTGATCCATGGATTTATATGTCTATTTTAATGCCAGTGCCATGCTGTGTGATTACGATGGCCTTGTAGTTTAGTTTGATATCAGGCAGTGTGATACCTCTGACTTTGTTGTTCTTTCTCAAGTTGCTGTGACTATTTGGTATCTTTTGTAGTTCCATATAAATTTCTGGACTATTTGTTCCAGTTCTGTGAAGTACACCATTGGAATCTTCATAGGAATTGCGTAGAATATATAAATTGCTTTGGGTAGTATGGACATTTTAAAAATAATTCTTCCAATCCATGAACACAGTATATGCTTCCACTTATATGTATCTTCTTCAACTTCTTCCTTCAGTGTCTTACAATTTTTGAAGTACAGATATTTCACATGCTTTGTTAAATTTATTCCAGTATAATTTTTTTTATTCCATTTTAAATGGAATTATTTTCTTCTTTTCCCTCTGTGATAGTTAATTATTGGTGTATATACCAGTAAATGCAACTGATTTCTGGAATTTATTTTAGATCCTGCTACTTTACTAAGTTCATTTATCAGCACTAGTAGTTTTTGGTAGAACCTTTAGGGTTCTCTCCATACAGTATCATGTCATTTTCTCATATGTGTGTCTACCTCTCGAAATCACATGTATGTGGTCTGTCTGATGGGATCCTGGATGTAGACAGTTTTTCCATGTGTCTCATGTGAGAGGACCCCTGAGGTCTTTATCTGTCAGCACGTACACCCACTTTAGCAGCTGCTCAGCTTCCCTCCTCCATGTGGACCAGGACTGGTAGATCCCAACCCTTTCTATGGACATTAGTGTTTTGTCTAATGCCCAGCTATTTCATCAGTGCTCTGACGGGTAGTCTGGAAAATACATCTTTGAAAAATTGTGCAAGAGTTTCAGTGGGGTAACCTCCTAGGGTAAGCACTGCCCAGTGCAGGTGTGCCCTGTGGGGCTCTGACAGGCCCTGCACACGGTCCTCCCAGAGAAGGGACCGGTCACCACGAGACCACCGCCTGCCAGTCTGATGGTGACAGTGCGCTCTCCCCATTGGGATAGTCAGGCAACTCTGACACATCCTGGCATGTGAACTGCCTCTCCTTGCAAGTGCTTATGTTTGCTCTTTGTCCCTTTAGAAAATACCAACTTTTGAGAGTTTTCTCCACCACAGGGATATTAAACCTCTCTCTTGGGTACTTGGGTTGTGAGGAGTGCTTTCCAGCTTGTGGTTTCTTTCCAGATTTCTGCATTTTTCTCCTTTTTTGTTTTGAGCACAGGAAGAGCCAGCCACTGCCTGACTGGCTTCTGGCCCTGGGGTCACATTTAGCACAGAGGTCTCTACCCGGAAATCGTAGATCATGCACACACTTACTAAAAGGGCTTTTTTTTTTTTTTAAATATATCTTATTGATTTTTTACAGAGAGGAAGGGATAGGGATAGAGAGTTAGAAACATCGATGAGAGAGAAACATCGATCAGCTGCCTCCTGCACACCTCCCACTGGGGATGTGCCCGCAACCAAGGTACATGCCCTTGACCGGAATGGAACCCGGGACCCTTCAGTCCGCAGGCCGATGCTCTATCCACTGAGCCAAACCGGTTTTGGCGGCTTTTTTTTTCTTTACATTTGATCACTACCTGGAATTTCCCTTTCAAATAACAAAAATGCTATTTCAGATTGAAAAAAAAAAATATTTCAACAAACACAAAATGGCACCTATTGCAAGATTCCATTTCTAGGAAACATCTGGAACAGGTAAAGGGGCAGAGACAGAAAGCAGATCAGGGGTTGCTAGGGACAGGAGGTGTGGGGAGTGAGTACTGTTGGTGCAGGGTTTCCTTTTGGGGTGATGGAACATCCTGCAACTAGACAGTGGTGGTGCTTAAACAGCAATGGGAATGTACTTCATGCTCAGAAATGGCACCATTTAAAATACGAACAATATCATTTATTCATTATTTACAATAAATTATAAAATGGAAAAATGAAGGCTAAAAACAGAATAAAGATAATAATATAAGCAAAAAAAACCCCAAATAAGAAAAATAAAAAGATAAAAAACAGAACCACGCCAAGGAGAACATAAAAACAAAATAAAAAAATAAAAGAAAAGGAAAAGATCAAGGAGTGGGGGTATAACAAGTTTTTCCCTTGGGACAGGGTGAGGCCATTTAACAAGCGGCCCTTGAATTGGCTCCTCCACAGGCAGCTCCTCCTCTGAGGCAGGAACCAGCATGGGCTCCAGGGAGGGTTCTTCATCCAGCGGTGCTGGGGCCTCAGTTTTGTCTGGGGCCGGCCCTAGCTCCACAGCTGCAGCTGGAGAGGCTGCTGGAGGTGGTGAAAGCTCTGGAGATGGAGATGCCTCCAGCTCTGCATCCTGCTCCTCAGGATGGACTTCAGGTGCGACAGGAGCCACATCCACCTCCTGGGCTGGTGCTGGAGTTGCTAGAGGAGAAAAGATCACCCAGATGCCTGCATGTCCATCTGTCCTACAAAGACAGAACACAGCCAAAGCCCAGGACCCACCACAGTACATCCTCCATGCCCAAAGTCCAACAGATGGGTGGTCAGAGGCCGGTCTTTGTTCCTGGCCAGGCTCTGGGGGTGCTCCCTGTGTGTCTGACAACAATTTCTCCCCATAAACTCACATGGACCTCCCCCACCCTTCCCACTCCCACACCTCCCCACCTTCTCACCCTTGGGCTCTGCCTCCTTGGGCTCCAGGTCTTCCCGCCTGGTGTCATTAACATCGGCATAGTACTTCAACACGGAATTGAAAATTGCCATCTGCGTGTTGGGACTGAGCGGCTTCGAGGTTGGAGGCTTGTTGGGCCTGGGCGGCTTTGGTGGAGGAGTCTTCCTCCATCCACCCACAGGTCCTGGCTCCCCAGACGCCCAGGTGGCCACACTCACTTCAGGCCTGCCCTGGCCCTCAGTGGTGTGGCTCACCGGCCCCTCACTCCTGGACATGGGGCGGGGGTCTTCCTCCACCAGCTGCTGCTCCACCTTGATCTGGGTTGAGGTCTGCAATGACAGTGACCGGCAGCCAGTCAGGAGGACTCAAGCCCTGCCAGGCCCTAGTCACTGCTGCTTCTGCCCAGACCTTCTGCTCCAAAACAGGCCCAGCCCTGTGTCTGCACAGACCTCCACCCAGGGGAAATGAGTCACCTCCAGGGCTCAGGATAGACCCCGGGCAGAGGGCGCCACCCACACTCCACGTCCACCTAGCCAGCCTTGACCTGGGGTGCAAACATGACTGGTCCTGACCCCCTAAACCAACCTATTCCTGTTCTGGGCAGATCCTCGCCATGTGAATACCCCTTCACCCCCCCAACATGCGCGCAAATACACACACACACACACACACACACACACACACGGAGGGGACATAAGGCTGCTCAGGTGGGATCAGAGTGGTGGCCTGGCCTGAACAAAACTGCCCTAAGCCTCCCTGTGTTACCTCCGCGTCCCGCCGTGAAAAGGACCACAGGCGTCGTCTGGGCTGAGTCCGGATCCAGCGGCGGGCACGTCGGAATATACTCTCATCGCTGCCTCTCTTGAGGCCTCGGCCTCGGGACACTGGGAGACAACACGAAAACATGGTGTCCTCTCCAATGCGTCTATCCGAGTGAGATGGGAAGGGGCAGTTATAGAATGGGGCTGCCTGGTTACCGGGGTTCCAGGTTCTGTTGGGCTCCATCGTCAGGAAGTGAGGTCACTGCTCATGTCTGAGGAGGTGCTCGGGGTAGGGGACCCAGGGGTGACCTCACTTCCTGACGATGGAGCCTAACAGAACCTGGTAACCAGGCAGCCACATTCTATAACTGCCCCTTCCCATCTCACTCAGATAGAGGCATTGGAGAGGACACCATGTTTTCGTGTTGTCTCCCAGTGTCCCGAGGCCGAGGCCTCAAGAGAGGCAGTGATGAGAGTATATTCCGACGTGCCCGCCGCTGGATCCGGACTCAGCCCAGACGACGCCTGTGGTCCTTTTCACGGCGGGACGTGGAGGTAACACAGGGAGGCTTAGGGCAGTTTTGTTCAGGCCAGGCCTCCCCTCTGATCCCACCTGAGCAACCATATGTCCCTCACCATGTGTATGTGTGTGCGTGCGTGCGTGTGTGTTTGTGTGTGTGTGTGTGTTGAGAGGTGGTGGTGAAGGGGGGTTCAGGTGAGCAGGGCCTGCCTGGAACAGGAACAGGTTGGGTTTGGGTGTCGGGACCAGTCATGTTTGCACCCTAGGTCAAGGCTGGCTGGGTGGACATGGAGTGTGGGTGGCGCCCTCTGCCCGAGGTCTATCCTGAGCCCTGGAGATGAATCTCATTTCCCCTGGGTGGAGGTCTGTGCAGACACAGGGCTGGGCCTGATCCGGGAGCAGAAGGTCCAGGGGGCAGAAGCAGCAGTGACTAGGGTCACGCTTGAGGCCTACTGACTGGCTGCCAGTCACTGTCATTGCAGAGCTCAACCCAGATCAAGGTGGAGCAGCAGCTGGTGGAGGAAGACCCCCGCCCCATGTCCAGGAGTGAGGGGCCGGTGAGCCACACCACTGAGGGCCAGGGCAGGCCTGAAGTGAGTGTGGCCACCTGGGCGTCTGGGGAGCCAGGGCCCGTGGGTGGATGGAGGAGGACTCCTCCACCAAAGCCGCCCAGGCCCAACAAGCCTCCAACCTCGAAGCCGCTCAGTCCCAATACGCAGATGGCAATTTTCAACTCTGTTCTGAAGCGCTATGGCCGTGTTAATGACACCGGGCAGGAAGACCTGGAGCCCAACGAGGCAGAGCCCAAGGGTGAGGAGGTGGGGTGATAGGGGCGGAATGGGTGGGGAGATCCATGTGAATTTATGGGGAGGGATTGCTGCCAGACATACAGGGAGCACCCCCAGAGCCTGGCCAGGAACAAAGACCAGCCTCAGACCACCCATCTGCTGGACTTTGGGCAGGGAGGACATCCTGTGGTGGGTCCTGGGCTGTGCCCAGTGTTGTGTCTTTGGGGGACACATGGAAATGCAGGCACCTGGGTGATCTTTTCTCCTCTCCCAACTCCAGCACCAGCCCAGGAGGCAGAGGCAGCTCCTCCTGTCGCACCTGAAGTCCATCCTGAGGAGCAGGATGCAGAGCTGGAGGCATCTCCATCTCCAGAGCTTTCACCACCTCCCCCAGCCTCTCCAGCTGTAGCTGTGGAGCCAGGGCCGGTCCCAGACAAAACTGAGGCCCCAGCACCGCTGGATGAAGAACCTTCCCTGGAGCCCATGCTGGTTCCTGCCTCAGGGGAGGAGCTGCCTATGGACGGGCCAGCTCAAGGGCCCAAAGGTGAGAAAGTGGGGAGGTGTAGGGGTGGGAAGGTTTGGGGCGGTCCATGTGAGCTTATGGGGAGAGGCGCTTGCCAGACACATAGGGAACACCCCTAGAGCCTGGCCAGGAGCAAAGACCGCCTAAGACCACCCATCTGCTGGATTGCCAGTGGGGAGCACATCCTTTGGTGGGTCCTAGGCTCTAGCTGTGTTGTGTCTTTGGGGGACAGATGGAAATGAAGGCACCTGGGTGATCTTTTCTCCTCTCCCAACTCCAGCACCAGCCCAGGAGGCAGAGGCAGCTCCTCCTGTCGCACCTGAAGTCCATCCTGAGGAGCAGGATGCAGAGCTGGAGGCATTTCCACCTCCAGAGCTTTCACCACCTCCAGCAGCCTCTCCAGCTGTAGCTGTGGAGCCAGGGCCGGCCCCAGACAAAACTGAGGCCCCAGGACCGCTGGATGAAGAACCCTCCCTGGAGCCCATGCTGGTTCCTGCCTCAGAGGAGGAGCTGCCTGTGGAGGGCCCTGCTCAAGGGCCCCTTGTTGAATGTGCTCACCCTGTCATAAGGGCAAAACTTGTTTCACCCTCACTCTTTGAAATTTTACTTTTCTTTTCTGTTTTTATTTTGTTGTTTATTTGTTCTCCACGGCGTGAGTCAATTTTTCATCTTTTGATTTTTATTATTTTGGGGTTTTGGGGAGTTTTTGCTTTTATTATTTTCTTTCTTCTGTTTTTAGCCTTCATTTCTCCCTTGTATAACCCTGTTTAAGTAATAAATAAATCTTATTATTCATATTTTAAGTGTTGCCATTCCTGAGCATGAAGTACAGTATTCATGATGCTGGGCAAGCATCACCACTGTCTATCTAGAGGCAGTGCACATACCAGCACATGTCAGAGATGCCCCACTCACCAGTGGGGAAACACACACTGTCAACACTGGGGAGAGAGCACTGTCACCATCGGACTGGCAGTCTTCTGGTCTCATGACCATCAGCCCTGGGGACAAAGTGAGGCAGCAGAGGCCCCTGCAGGTTCCCTGGGGAGCAAGGGGAAAGGCCCCTCCTCTGGGAGAACAGTGTGCAGGACCTGCCAAAGTCCCACAGGTGCACACCTGCACCTGGCAGTGCTTACCCCACAGAAATTCTTGCACAATTTTTCAAAGACTTACTTTTGAGACTACCCATGAGAGCACTGACGAAATTAGGTAAAACACTAATGTCCATAGAAAGGGGATGGGCTCCACCAATCCTGGTCCACATGGATTAGGGAAGCTGAGCAGCTGCTAACGTGGGTGCAGGGGTCTCTAAGTACTGACAGATAAAGGCCTCAGGGGTCCTCTCACTTAAATTGAAAAGAAGATAATGAAATAGAAGTTGATGCACTAAAAAAAAATACTGACTTACCAGAAGAAAAGTCTCTTATTTCTGATGATTCTCCTGATGATCAAGAAGTTCATGCAAAAATATATATAATTTTTAATTCTTTCTCAGTTTTTCTGTTTTTATTTAGTTAGGATTCAAGCCATAGTTCAAACGTAATTTATTCATTTACTTGATTGCTAAATACAAACCTCTTTGTAAAAATATGTCTCAAGATATTTTGTGGAATATAAAAGAACACATTCTTTATGTAAGAAATTATTTTTCTTACTATACAAAAATGGAAAGGCTGTGTTAAAAAGTCACATTTTTAGTAGCTTATTTTTTTCTTATTTATGGTTCAAATGGAAGTTCTTTTAGCCATAAGAAAGCAGACATCGGTTACTCAGAAGACAAATGTGACACTGGAACTATTCAGAGCACGTATTTCAAAATAACTGAGTATAGTTAAATATATTTTTCCCCCATGCATACCTGGCTGCGGTTGAAATTCTATACAGTCTTGGAATTTTTTTCTTGATTCTTAATATGACCTTTGGCTTCTAAAAATCCCACCAATTCCTGGCTGGTGTGGCTCAGTTGGTTGGAGTGTCATCCTGTGTACTAAAAATCCCACCAATTCTCTCCTATTATCAAAAGGCAACTTTTATATGATAATTGAATTTAATATGGAGGAAAATCAACTCTTTAAATTACTTACAGAAGTTCAGTTGTATAGTGTTTGAAAGCTTCTTAACTCAAAAAATATCAGGGGTCTTCATATTTACTTTTATGACTGTTTTCACTATAAAATAGACGGATAAAACCCCTATTACATTACCTGGGAGACTTAAAAACTTTTGGGCATGGTGTAAGTGGGAATCCTCATTTCTGGGTATTTCCAGTCTATCATCTCATTGAATGTTTGGGGAGTGGGAAAATGTTCTTATCTAGGTTGGTGGTAATGTTGCTGGGGTTAGGATTAGGGACATTCATGAAGCGGCTAGCTCAGGTGACCAGGGAGACTGTATTAATGAGCCCCACAAGGCACTTACTATATAATGCCATCCTACGAAAATAGGGGAGATAGCAGATGTACCTAATACACAAAAACAAGTACAGAGAGGCAGCCAAATGAAAAGACAAATAAACAGGCCCCAAATGAAAGAACAGGAGAAATCCCCAGGAAAAGAACTAAATGAAATGGAGGAAAGCAATTTGCCAGAGACAGAGTTCAAAACAATGTTTATAAAGACTTAAATGTTAGACTTGAAATCATAAAAATCCTAGAAGAAAATATGAAATAAAATCTCAGACATTTCTCAGAGCAATATTTTCTCATATATATTGCTTCAGGCAAGGAAAACAAACAAATAAAATAGACAAATGGGTCTACCTCATAAGTAAAAGTTTTTGCACAGCAAAGGAAAGCATCAACAAAATGCAAAGACAACCCATTGAATGGGAAAACGTATTTGCTAATGATACATCTGCTAAGAGTTAATATCCAAAATTTATGAAATACTTATACAACTCAACACCAAGAAAACAAAAATCCAATAAAAATGGGCAAAGAACCTGAATAGATACTTCTCCAAAGAGGACATGCAGATGGCCAATAAACATATGAAAAGATGCTCAATGTCACTAATCATCAGAGATATACCAATTAAAACCACAATGAGATGTCACCTCACACCTGTCAGAATGGCTATCATTAAATCAACAAACAACAAGTGTTGGCGAGGATGTAGAGAAAATGGAACCCACTTGCACTATTGGTGGAAATGCAGATTGGTGCAGCCACTGTGGAAAACAATATGGACTTAGCTCAAAAAATGAAAAATGGAACTGCCTTAAGACCCAGAGATTCCACTTCTAGGAATGTATCCAAAGAATCTCAAAACACTAATTCCAAAGAATATATGCACTCCTCTGTCCCTTGCAGCACTATTTACAATAGCCAAGATTTGGAAGCTGCCCAAGTGCCCATAAATAGATGAGTGGATTAAAAATTATCTGGCCGAAACCGGTTTGGCTCAGTGGATAGAGCGTCGGCCTGCGGACTGAAGGGTCCCGGGTTCCATTCCGGTCAAGGGCATGTACCTTGGTTGCGGGCACATCCCCAGTGTGAGGTGTGCAGGAGGCAGCTGATCGATGTTTCTCTCTCATCGATGTTTCTAGCTCTCTATCCCTCTCCCTTCCTCTCTGTGAAATATCAATAAAATATTTAAAAAAATAATAAAAATAAAAAATATGTGATACATTTACACAATGGAATACTACTTGGTCGTAAAGAAAAAAAAAAGAAAATTTTACTTTTCATGACAGCATGGATGGACCTAGAGTGTATTGTGCTAAGTGAAATAAGCCAGACAGAAAAAGGCAAATACCACAGGACTTCACTTATATGTGGAATGTAATGAACAAAATAAACTAACAAACAAAATAGAAACAGACTTATAGATACACAGAACAGACTGACAGCTGTCAGAGAGGAGGGGGTAGAAGGGCTGGGTGAAACAGGTGAAGAATTACATTTAAAAAAAACCACCCTCATAGACAGACAATAGTAGTATGGTGAGTACCAGAGTGATAGGAGGCTGGGGAGAGGTAGGAGAAGGTAAACAAGGGGTAAATGGTAATAGAAGGAGTCTGGATTTTGGATGGTGAACATAGATAATATCCAGATGATGTGTTATACAATTGTAACTCTGAAACCTATAATTTTATTAACCAAAGTCACCCCAATAAATTGAATTAAAAATAAGTAAGTAAATAAATAAAAATATTTCCCCAATCCGGAAAGAGAGTCTTATTTTCCATCCCCCTGAGTTCTGAAATGGATTCACATGGAATTGAATGTAGACATTAGGATGAATTTAGGCTTTAGAAATAAGAAAGACAAATACATTGTCTATCTATAACTTAGTGATGACTGGTGACAGAGGTGCTTGCCAGGAGTAACTCCTAATCTGCAAACTAGAAAAAAGGGTTTAAGGATAATTTTCAAAAAAGATAAAATCATGACTTGTACCTAGATTCAAAATAAACATGACTTAGAGATTTTATTTAATTCCTCAATGAGGAAACTGTTCCGATGTTACAAGCAGTTCAAAGGAGAATGCACAGAGCACATGCAGTCATAGCTGAGACGGAGGGAAGGCAGTGTGCATGTGTGACAAATCCAGCTTTTTCTCAGTGAGAAGCCAGGAGTCTCTTGAACCTCCAATGGGTGGAATTTGCTTATCTCCAGGCAAGAAGGGTTTTTCATTGCTATCAGCTAACTTCAACTTACAGAGTTGTGACACAGTAGTAGCTTCCCTAGAATCAGAATCACATAGTCCAAAAAGGTACGCTCTATAATACAGTGTTTCAATGAAGCACCAACTTGTCCCTACAAAAGACTTCCAAGGCAGCATGGAAACATAATGTGCTCTTTCTGAACGGAAGGAGTAGGGCTTTCTATAAGAAACTCGGAAAGGAAAAGGTATTAAAATGATCCCTGCTACGTGTACTTCAGATGCACACCCAAACATGTCCCGATCCTGGCTGAAGGTGATCCCTAAGCATAAGCCCCAAACATCAGGTCTGAAGAAAACTTCTCAGTGGGCGGAGTAACTTAAAATGCTTTCTTTATCTCTACTTATTTCATTTTCTACACACCTCCCTCCTTTTTGTTGTTGTTGTTGTTACCGTTATTTTCTTCTTAAAAAGAAAAGAGTGACTGTTTTCATACACAGACAGGCGTTAAAGCAATCAGTCAGCAGCACCAGGTGGTGGGAAAGGGAGGAAGCAGGTGGGGAGAAGTGACCGGCTGACTCCAGCAGCTTCAGCCGCTCTGAAGTGGGCAGAACAGGCTTGATTCTGCTCTTTGAAATATTCAAGCTTCTCTACATAATCTAAGTCTTAATATTATATAAGCAAAGGACTCACTAACTGGGTTTGAAATATTTGTTGAGCCTCCAACCCCAGTATGTGCTCTAAGAATTGAACTGCGACTTCTTGGTGGTCCATGAGGTCTGAAAGGTTGGCAATTGCTGGCTTAGATGGTGAGCAGAATGTTTATGTTTGATAGCTCATCAACAACAACAAGCAAGGGATGAACAAAATTTTTTACCTGTTGGTCCTTTATTGCTGATTAACTGCTTCCTCAGGCCTAAAAGCTATCTATAGTCCCTCCTTTCTACTCCATGGCCCCTGCA
This sequence comes from Plecotus auritus, assembly GCF_963455305.1. Taxonomy (NCBI): domain Eukaryota; kingdom Metazoa; phylum Chordata; class Mammalia; order Chiroptera; family Vespertilionidae; genus Plecotus; species Plecotus auritus. The sequence continues at coordinate 136,853,570 of NC_137776.1, read as the reverse complement.
GCACAAGGCTAGGCTAAGTTGTATTGCTTATCTTGGCTGGGAAAGCTCACTACATCTTAGAACTAGAAATAGCTTTCAAGTGGCTCTCTGACAATGATTTCTTCAGTTCTTTACATGGCCCTACAAAATGGTGGGTTTTTTTAAAGATTGTCTTCCTTCTCGGGCCCAGGCACGCCTTCCTAGAACTCCTCTCTCAGAAATGGTTTATTAGAGGCAGCGTCTGATATTCACCTGCACCAGAGTCCCGCCCAAGAGGCCCCAGAATCAACACACCCAGTGGGCAGCCTTAGACACTATCAGAGCATGGCCCAATTAGCTCCACAAGTGGCACGTCCAAAGGGAGATCTCATCAGGGACCGGACCCTGCTGAGGCGAATTCCGTTCTGTGTGGGTAGCATCTGCACAGCCCCTCGTACACTGTGGTCACGTTTGATCCTCCGAGGAAGCCAGCCTGAGGGTCAAACCCACACCAAATGGGCCAAAAGCAATCAAGACTCAACTACCACAGAAGGGCCCTCAGAAAGGACATCCTGGAGCACCCAACACAGATGATCAAGGAGACTGAGCCACGAGGTCCCATAAGGCATGTACTACGTAAGGCCACCCTATGACTGGGAGTCATAGCAGATCTACCTAATACATAGAAAGAAACACCAGTGGCAGCCAAAGTGTGGAGACAAAGAAACGTGCCACAAATAAGAGAACAGGAGAAATATTTAGAAAAAGAACTTAACGATCACACAACTGTACAACTAGTCTGTGGTATGAAGGGGAAATATGGCAGCTTCACTCTCATGTGGATTACTGAGAGAGGTGCCCTCAAGTGACAGAGCTGAATCGAAGTATGAGTCACAGATAAAAAGCTAAAGGGAAAGCGGAATAGCTTTGCAACGAGAGGAATAAGTTACTGCATCGGACCTTTGTGGAAACTGACAAACACTGATATGGCTGGACGCAAGAGAGAAAGAAAAATCTGCCTATTAGGGGTCTTCTGTGGTTTCTATAAAAATTTAGATTAGTTCTAGTTCTGTGAAAAAAATGCTATTGGTATTTTGATAGGGATTGCTATGAATCTATATACTGCTTTGGGCAGTATGGACATTTTAGTGATGTTGATAGTTCCTATCCACTTATGGATATGCTCCTATTTATCTTTATCTTTTTTAATTTCTTTCTTCAGAGTCTTACTGCTTTCCAAGTATAGGTCTTTTGCCTCCTTTGTTAAAGCTATTCTTGGGTATGTTATTTTTTTTTTTTTTGGATGAAATTGTAAATGGGATTATTTTCTTAATTCTCTTTTTGATAGTTAATTATTGGTTTATAAAAATGCAAGTGATTTCTGAATATTTATTTTGTATCCTGCAACTTTGCTGAATTCATATATCATTTAGTAGTTTTTTGGTGGAATCTTAAGCATCTTCCCTACTCTTAAATTTTTTTGAATAGCTTGAGAAGGATAGGCGTTAGTTCATCTTTGAATGTTTGGTAAAATTCACCTGTGAAGCCATCTCATCCCAGGACTTTTGCTTTACTGGGAGTTTTTATTACTACTTTGATTCACTATTTATAATCAGTCTGTTCAGATTTTCTGTTTCTTCTTGATTCCGTTTGGAAGATTGTATATTTCTAAGAATTTATCCATTTTGTCCAGATTGTCCAATTTGTTGCTATATAATCTTCGAAGTATTTTCTTATAATCCTATGTATTTCTGTGATGTCAGTTGTTAATACTCCCCTTTCATTTCTGATTTTATTTATTTGTGTTCTCTCTTTTTTTTCTTGATGAGTCTGGTTAAAGGTTAATTAAGATTTTTTTTTTTTTTTTTTTTTTTTTTTTTTAAGAACCAGCTTTTGGATTCATTGAATTTTTTGTATTTTTTTAAACTCTATTTTGTTTATTTATGCTCTGATCTTTATTATTTCCTTCTACTCACTGTGGGCTTTATTGTTCTTTTCCTAGTTTATTTTTTTCTTTAGGTTTAAGGTTAGATTGTTTATTTGAGATTCTTTCTTGTTGGCTATATTGTTATGAATTACCTTTTTAGGACTGCTGTTGCTGTGTCCCACAGATTTGGGTTTGTTGTGGTTTTATTTTCATTTGTCTCAGTATATCTTTTGATTTCCTCATGTAGCTTTTGATGTCTTGGTATATCTTTTGATCTTGTTGTTAACCCATTTATTATTTAGTAACATTATTTAGCTTCCACGTGTCTGTATTTTATAGATATTTTTCTTTTAATTGATTTCTGGTTTCATATCATTGTGGTCAGAGAAGATGCTGGATATGATTTCAATCTCCTTAAATTTTTTGAGACTTGTTTTGTGGCTTAACATGTGGTCTACCCTGGAAAATGTTCCAAATGCACTAGAAAATAATGTCTATTTACTGCTTTGGAATGAAATGCTTTATAAATATCAATTAAGTTCATTTGGTAATGTGTCATTTAAGGCTGCTGTTTCCTTGTTGATTTTCTGACTGGAAGATCTATCCATTGATGTTAATGATGTTAAGCTCCCCTAATATGATTGTATTACTGTTCTCTCCCTTTATATACATCAATATTTGTTTCATATATTTACCAGAGGTCTGGTGCACGAAATTCGTGCACTTGGGTGGAGGTGGTCCCTCAGCCCAGCCTGCACCCTCTCACAGTCCTGGAGCACTCGGGGGATGTCCAACTGATGGCTTAGGCCCGTGGGGAGGGGCCTAAGCCATCAGTTGGACATCCTCAGCGCTGCCGCAAAGGTTCTCCCACCACCGCTGCTGCGCTCGCCAGCCATGAGCCCAGCTTCTGGCTGAGCAGCGCTCCCTCTATGGGAGCGCACTGACCACCAGGGGTCAGCTCCTGCATTGAGCCTCTGCCCCCTGGTGGTCAGCGCGTGTCATAGCAACCAGTCGTTCTGTCATTCGGTTGATTGCATATTAGCCTTTTATTATATAGGATGTGCTCCTATGTTAGGTGCATAAATGTTTACAAGGATTATATCCTCTTGTTGGATTGATCCCTTTGTTATTATGTAATCTCCTTCTTTGTCTCTTATTATAATTTTTGTTTTAAAGTCCATTTGTCTGATATAAATATTGCTACCCCGAGCTTTTTTTCATTTCTATTTGCATGAAATATCTTTTGCCATCTCTTTATTTTCAGTTTGTGTGTGCCTTTTGTTCTGAAGTGGGTCTGTTGTATATAGTATATATATGGATCTTGTTATCTCATCCATTCAGCTACCCTTGAAAGACCATTTTACATCTTTTTCTATGAATTATCTATTAATATCTTTTGCACATTATTATTGAATTTCCCCCTTATTTTTAAGATGGCCTTATATATTAAGGATATTAACTTTGTGATATATATTGCAAAATTTTCTCAGTTTGTTAGTTATGTTTTGAACTGCAAAGATTTTGTGTTTTTCTACATTAAATTTTATTAATACTTTCTTTAATTGCATCAGTATTTTGAGATCAATCACACTTTTCCTCGTGCAGGTAAAATAAGAATGTATGTTTTCTTCTGGTACTTACATGATTTTATTTTTTATATTTAGGTTTCAGATCCATCTGGAGTTTATCCTTGTGTGTGATGTGTATGATCTAATTTTGTCTTTTTCCAAATGGCTAACCAGTTGTCCCAGAATCACTTATTAAAAATCTATCTTTGGTCTGAAGATTTGAAATGACATCTTTATATTATAGTTCCAGGTAGTCTTGGGTCTACTGCTAGGCTTTTATTCTATTCCATTGATCTGTCTTTCTCTTCATGTTTTAATTATATGAAGAGAAAGACAGATTTCTTATTCTCTGAGGAAGAAAGAAATCCAAGCAGGGGTGTTCTCTCTTTGTGGCATTTTTTAATATATGGTAGGGGTACTGTTCCTGCATAGCTCTTCTTTTTTAATGCTCTCCTAGCTATGTACTGTTCCCATATAAACTCTCATATTAAGTCATCCAATTTCACTTAAACAAAAAGTTTGTTATTTTATTGGGATAGTGTTAAACTTTTAAATTAATTTAGGGAAAGGGACATCTTTATGATGTGAGTCATCCTTTCCAAGAACAGAGAAGGCAGACTTTAATTTATTCACATACTTCTGTGTCTTTTGGGAGTGTTTTAAAGATTGCCTTGTTTAGTTTTTACAAATTTAATGTTGAATTAACTTTTAAGTACTTAATCTCCTTTGTTGCTATTTAAATGAGGTTTCTCTCCCATTATATCCACAAACTGGTTATTGTTTCTGTATCTAATCACTAGTAATTTCAATTTCCTTATGTTAATTTTATATTCTGCTGCTTTACTGAATTCTTTTATTATTGGAGAAACTTTTACCATTGTTTCCCTAGGGTTTTCCAGGTACATGATCATATTATCTGCAAATAGAAATTGCTTTCTCTTTCCAATTCTCATCCCTCTAATTGTCCTGGCTATTACTTCCAGGACAAGGTTGAACAGTAATGGAGACAGAAAGCATGTTTTCTTTGTTCTTAATCTTAGTGGAAGTGCTTCTAGTATTTTCCCATTAAGTAGGATGCTTGCATTAAGACTGGAATATATTTTTTATTAAGTTGAATTTTGTCCAGTCTTTTTTAGCACCTCTGGAGATACTCATATGATTTTGGTTCTCTCTAGGTCTGTTAATATAGTATATCATTTTTCCTGGATTTCCAAGTAGGAACCAAGCTTGCACTCCTGAAAATAAATTGCTTAATCATGTTTTATCAGGTTTTATTGAGACGTTTGGTTTTGTTTACTTACGTTTTATTAAGTACTTTTGCATCAATATTCGTAAGTGATATTAGTAATAACTTTCTAATTATGCTGCCATCAGCTTATTTCCTTAAAAGAATTTTGACACCTTAGGTAAGTTATAGAACATGGCTCTATGTGGTCTCTGAATGTTTAATAGAACCATCCTGTGAACTATCTAGATTTGGTGCTTCCTTCTCTATTTCTTTGATGGAAATTGGTCTGTTTAACCTTCTATTTCAATGAAGGCTTTTTAAAATCATAATTTTAAATACTAATTCTGTTCCATGGTTTTGTATCTTTTGTATGTTGTTTTCAGGGACTCCAATTATGTCTAATTGGATCATCTTTACATGCATTTCATTTCAAACACTTTCTTTTTTATTCTTTTAATATATCTTTTAATCTCATTTGTTATTTTCTGGATCTTCTCCTGTTTTTCTTCAATGCTCTTAACTTTTGTTTGAATATTTTATTCCTTAGGGAATTCTTAAGTTACTCTTTATTTCCTATATAATTTAGCCAGGGATCCTCAAACTTTTTATTTTTTTATTTATTTTTTTTTAAATATATTTTATTGATATTTTACAGAGAGGAAGGGAGAGGAATAGAGAGCTAGAAACATCGATGAGAGAGAAACATCGATCAGCTGCCTCCTGCACACCTCCCACTGGGGATGTGCCCGCAACCAAGGTACATGCCCTTGACCGGAATCAAACCCGGGACTCTTCAGTCCACAGGCCGACGCTCTATCCACTGAGCCAAACCGGTTTCGGCGATCCTCAAACTTTTTAAACAGGGGGCCAGTTCACTGTCCCTCAGACTGTTGGAGGGCCGGACTATAGTTTAAAAAAAAAAACTATGAACAAATTCCTATGCGCACTGCGGGCCCGGGACGAGTCGGCTGCTAAGCAGGACAGGCAGCGGCACCCGGCTTGAGGACGTCTGATTTAGACTATTTCTTCTCTGTTTTTCCTGAATGTAATCAATCCTCATTTTTAGTCTTTTTCATTATGTGTCCATTTCATGTCCTTGGTTTTAAATTTCTGTTTCAAAGTGGTTTGCTTTTCAAATCCCCAAATGCTTACTTGAGAATATTTCATTCCTTTCCAGTTAGTAAGTGAAATGTTCATCAGCTGAATTAATTTGATTCTCATTTCCTGCTATATTTTTATGGTAGTTATTTATAAATGAAAACTGTTTGTGCCTCTGTACTTCTGTGTACGGGACTAGGGCTGGGAGCAGTTTGAGAGATACCCAGTTTAAGAATCCACTCTTCTCTCAGAGGATTGAAATGTGGCTGATTTACTGGATGGTTCCTTTTTTTTGGAATCAGGACTCTAGGGTTGGGACTATTTGTTCTTTGCTTTTTTTCTCTTGCCTTGTAGGATTACCAACGTGCTCTTTAAAATTTCTCTTCTACATGCGGTTCCAAAGGGTGCCTCTCCATTTTAAACTTCTTGTCTCCTGAAGTGTTATCTTTCCAAAACTGCCTCTTGACACCTGTTTGAAATTTTACATTTCTTCCCTGTTTTCAGTTTCCTAATCTACTAGATCACTTTTTTGTTGTTGTTTTCAGTATTTTCACTCTTATAGTGAATTTCCCCTTATGGGGATGATTTTAGATCCTATCAGGCCTGCTGCTAGTTCTTCCCTGCAATTTTCCAGAGACTGCTCTTGTAACCCACAGGGGTTTACAGCAGGAGGATGGAGAGAACTCAGCGGGATTTTGGTTTTGTTTTTGTAACTGCAGGTATTTTGAAGTTTAGACAGTATGTGTCTTCTTGTTATGCTGAAAGCATGAGTTTTAGTTCTTGCTGTTATTTTTGTTTGGGGTGGGGAGGACATTTGAGGAGAGTACAATTTATACCATCATCATTACATCAACTGTCCAGCAAATTAAATGTTTAATAATGCTGTGTCACCACACACAACATTTCTAATGACTGTCAGCTGTGAGAGCCCTAGTTTCCCATCCTTGTCATACCTATGTCAAAACACGTTTACTAGTTCTCATGGGTGTACACTATTATTCCTGAAATGACACAGGAAAAATGAGTGCCAGAATCACAGAAGACTTACACGTATTGGGAAGTCTGTCCAAAAAAGATGGATCCCACCACCATACACCCCAGTAGATAACTAGCTAAAGGTGAAAAATGTGAGACAAAAAGGAAAAACAGAATGTTGGGGAGCAGTTACATGGTGCAGAGGTATCCAATAAAAGGCTTTTACTGAAGGCTCTTGTAAGAAGATGGACAGGGGTTCATGGTTCTTTCTAGCCTTCACTACTCTGCCTCTCATGCCTCAGTTTCTCTGTGTTATGTTTTTTGCCTCTTAATTTGTATATATTACTGGTATCTTTTTAAAACATAACAATGAATTTTATTGTTTTTAATTTTTATTGTTAAAAATATTACATATGTTCCCTTTTATCCCCCAGTTGACCTCTTCTAGCCCACGCCAGCCACCTGCCCCAGGCCTTCACCACCCTATTGTCTGAGTCATGGGTTATGTATATATGCATACAAGTTCTTTAGTAGATCTCTTCCCACCCACCCCCACCTTTCCACTGAGATGTGACAGTCTGTTCCATGCTTCTAGGTCTCTGGATCTATTCTGTTCATCAGTTTATTCTGTTCAGTAGATTCCACATATGAGCGTGATCGTGTGATAATTGTCTTTCTCTGACTGGCTTTTTTGGCTTAGAAATTTCACTCTCTAAATTTAAGGGCTAGTGGTCTCCAAGGAGATAGTCGGGGGGACATGTTAAGAGGTGTAAGGGCAAGAAGGCACCTTTTCATAAGCTGCAGACTCTAGGTCCACCGACTTCTGACAACAGTCTCTGTTCCCCTTAGATCAAGAGTAGGAATCATTCTGCTGCAAATGGCATGAAGGCCCTATTTACTGGGATCTAAGCTACTAGAAAACTATTAGAAAACTTTCCTGTCTGGCTTCCTAAGAGAAATTTCTAGGTTTGTTAGACATTTCAGGGCTGTTTTGAAAGGTGGGTGCTAGCTAAAGATTGCAAATATGTTTGGCCCCATGTGAACTATACTAACTAAAAGTGTGACAACACATTTGAGAAAGAAGCAGGGGAAAGTGTGTGAAAGCTTAGAGATGATTACATTAAATGATGCTTTGTTGAGGTAGACACTGCAAATTAGCTCCACTGACTCCCTTCTCTTGTCATGTTTTTTTGTTTTGTTTTTATTTTAAAGTTCAGGCACACGTTATGAGTAGGAAGAGTTTACTCCAAGTGGAAAAAAATTAACTAATAAAAGCAAGGAGAAACTTGATTAATTTTCGAGAAAAGTTACAGAAAAATTCTCTCACTGTATTAATGGCTGAGTAAAGCTCATATGGGTTCTAGGTCCATATTTTCCTAGAAAAACTTGACTTGCACTTTCTGACCCAGAAGCTGCATCACTGTACCCACTAGAACCAGGCCCTGCTGTACATCTTTCCTAGAAATGTAGGAAAGGTTAAGACACAAGCCCTGACCTCACAAAAGTGAAAGTAAAGGGCCATCTCATAGTTGGGGAAATGCAAAGACAGTAGGACTAATGAAATGCTTCAACATAACATAAGGAAGTGTACTGCCGTTCTAAATAGAACATCAGGGAATCAAATGCTTTTTGAAACAGACAGACAAAGCCCTCTTGAATATGAAAAAGAAAAATCACAACTATTCCTGGGAGTCCAGAGATAAAAAATCCCACGAGTTGGCTAAGAGAGTGTGGCTCTAAGGAGCCTGTGGCAGAGAGAGCGGAACTGGGCATCGGGGAGCTGGGCCCTAGCCCTAGCTCCAACAAGTACTTGCTAGGTAAGCCCGAAGATTCATCCACCGCTCTGCACCACACTCTCTTCTAAGGCTCTTCCTATTCTATAGATTAGGAAATTAATATCCATTGCCTGTGGTTGACATGTTCTCTGCTCTTCTGATCTGATATTCCTAAAAATCTAAGGAAACACAATTCGTATTCTGAAGGACTTGACATCTGTGGAAACAGGATAAAAAATTCCTTCTCTGAGGAAGAAAAAAATATATGAAATCAGAAATGAGTTTTCCTTTAAAGGGAAAATAGGCTTTATCCAAAGGAAAGACATGCAGCAATTACACAGGCCTTTCGTTTCCCAAGCACAGAGAAGCATTATGGCGCCTCAGACACTAGCCCCCGAGTGAGTGGGTGTGCATCTCAGCTCTGCTCTTTCCTCCAATGTCTCAGGGCAGGTCCTGAAAATTGTGCCTCAATTTTTTCCAAGTACCTGCAGGGTATCTCACATTAGTCTGCGGTGTTATTAGCCAGACGTGGTGAGGCTAAGAGCAATACACACAGCTCAGATTCACTTCCTCTTCCCTTTCTGAGCTATGGCTTTTCATTCATCGTTGATGTTTCTGATACCGGAAATCCAAAGTATGGGTGTTCTCTCAAGCCTGTCAGCAGTCTATCTCCATGTCTTTTAAAAAATAAATTCTAAATGCACAACTAGGGAAATTTCAAGGTTCATGAGACATGTTTTAGATAATGACTTAAAGCCCTAAACCATGGCTAGTACAGACCACAGCAATGTCCGTGGAGTGTACCACTTGTTTATCTGGCCAGATGCAGCAAGTCCACAGTAACGGTCCAACTTCCGGTCCTCTTATCTTCCTTTCTTCTTCCCCTCTTTGCTTCCTCCTTCCTTCTTTCCTTTCCCTTCCCTCCTTCCTCCCTCCTGTCTCCCTCCCTCCCCACTTCCTCTTGCCTTCCATCTATTCTCTCTCTCTCTTTTTCCCATCCTGTACACACTTCTTTGCTTCACTCTATAGAACGTCACTTTAATTTCTAGTATTTGAAACAGCAGCTCACTCTGGCTCCCCTGCTAGTGATTTAATAAAAGCATTCAGTGTGAGAACATACACACAAGGCAAAATTTATCTTCAATACACCTCTTCTCTGCAAAGAAGAAAAGCTAGCTAAGCCCGGACGACAAAGAAATGAAGTCAGGACTAAGGAACGCTCCCTAAAAATCCAACAGAAGGTACCTCAAGGGGATTTGTCTTCTTCATCAACAGGGGCCTCTCCTAGCCAGCTACCCACAGTGCAGCGCGGGACCTAGAACCAAAAGCACGCTGGAGCTTATTTTCTGTTTCACTGATCAGTGCGGCTCTGCTAAGGGCCGTCTTCTGCTGCTGTGTACTAGTACACACGCTTCAGTTCTGCAGTGCAACTGCAGACTCCCTGCGAGTTTCAGGGCCGGACTATATCTGATAAGTCATTTGAAAAAGAAAAATTCCTCATGTGGTGTTCAGCAATTGGTGTTAGAAGCATAAATACATTTTTCTCCAACAGGCCTAAAGGAAGTGCAGCGCAGACAACAACCTTGATGCTTTCCCAATGGCAACCGAGCACATGTGCTCTGTCAAAGTGGTGGCTTTGGTCTGCTCATTCCTTGTGGCAGGCAGACTCTCAGATGGCCCTCAAGGAGCCCGGTCTCCAAGTTCATGCCATTATGGAATCCTCTTCCCTTTAGTATGGAGTGGCCTGAGATCAATAACTACAACAAAAGTCATGGATGTTGCTTCCAAGGTTAGGCCACGTAAGATTGAGACGTTCTTCTTGCTAACACACTCTCTCTGGCTGGTTTTGATGAAACGAGTTGCCAAGTGGGGAAGGCCTATCTGCTAAGGACCCCAAAGTGACCTCCGATGAACCGGCAGCCTGGAACTGAAGCCTTCAGAGAACAGCCCCTGATGAGCTGAACTGAGCCAGCACCCACATGCGTGGGCTTTGAGGAGGATCCTTTCCCCAGCCACAGCTTTCCATGAGACCTCAGCCCCCGCCAGAGCCCTGACAGAAGCCTCTGACACCCTGAGCAGAGGACCATCTACGTCGTGCCCCGATTCCTGACCACAGAGGCAGTGGGATCATCAGTGTGTGTTGTTGTAAGCCACTAAGATGGTGGTCATGTGTTACTCTAAGCAACAAGTAACTAATACACTGCTATTTCCCCAGTGCCTTGAACAGTGCCTGGCTCCTGCTAGGTGTGCAATGAATATGAATTGTGTGAATCAACAAATGAAATGAATTCCTGTCACTGGTATGGGGAGACCTACTGAAGAAAGTGAGAAAGCTATTCATCTCAGTGCTGCTGTGTACAACACAATGAGGTGAATAAATTCAATTTTCTACAATAAACATGCTAACAAATGCAATTTTCTAAAATAAACACATCATAAATAAATACAATTTCTGAAAACAAACATGTTAAACAAGTTTTTCAGTTCTCATATAGCCTCAGGGTTGACTTATATTTCCCAGGAGATAACTATAAGCTTTCTATAGTTAAAGATGAAGTGTTACTGGAGACCTTTTTATCCATCTTACCAAAGAGACTGACCAGGAACTCAATTTCGTGATGACAATACTTAGAATACGCGTAGCTCAAATAGTCCATTCAGCTGACCTGGCTAGTGCTCTTTATTCTTTCCGCCTTTATGGTTCCTAATTTGAAAATGTGCTTAAAGCTTCTCATTCATATTCTCAGAAGCATTTGAGTCAACTGCCTCCCTTCCTCTGAAGGTGTCTCAAATACACTTGCGATTTGTAGCCTGTGATTCCAACTTGGTTATTTACTTATTAACCAAAAGGAAATAATTTTTTAAATTTCTCCTTAGTCTATAGACAAATGCAACTTTGGATTTGTGGCTAGAAGTCCAGCTGTACCCTGGGTTAAAGACAGTAACTAAACCCTAGGTGGGTGCCATGGAAAGTGGGGAGTACAGGTTTTGAGGACAATATATCTGAGACAAAATGAGCCCATAAAATAACCTGGAAATTTCTTATATTTCTACCCTCCAGGTTACTGTGAGGCTAGAGATAATGTGTCTAGCAGCCACAATAAGAGAGTAGTTTAGCTAACAAAAATAGTAATAATAATAATAATAATAATAAAAATAAATAAGTAATCAGAGAGTGATCTGGGATACCCAGTGATCTCTCAGACCTGAAAGAAAGACCCTATTCAAGAATCTAAAGTCATTGCTCTGAGGCATGGATTTGTCTATTAAAATGCTAATGCGCTGGGTAAACCTTTTATCAGAAACTCCTCAGGTGGAAACCCCAGGCTGGAAGGAAAAGGAATTGTGGGGGGTGGGGAAAGCCCCAGGCATAAGGATTTTGCGGGAGGAAAACCCTGGGAAGATGGGATCCGGATGACAGAATGCACTCACTCCTTAATCCACTTCTAACCACTGGGGAAAGGTGCTTCTGTCTGTGACCCAGGGAGAGGGAGCAGTGAAGAGGGATTTTCATCATCAGGGCGGCTCTAGTCTGGTACATGGTTGTAAGCCTCATTTTTCCAAATACCCAGGGGCCAGTCACAACACAAAGCACAAATATGATGTCAGTGATATGCCCTTTTCTTGCTCAGCAACCTCTTGGTTTCAGTATTAATTCTTTTTATTATATATTATTTCAGTACTAATTCTTAAAATGAGGCGCTGCGATGCTATCTACAATTTACTCCCCAGATCTACATGCCTTGTTTCTCTTTCCAATGGCATTGACTGAAAGTATTAATCAGTGGACTGCCTGCCTTTGAACTGATTTATTTGTCGGCTGAATACAGACCCCATCTTAGTACCACTATTGAAAATGGGAGGAGAAAGGGATCTTAGAGGGTCTTTCTTTGACCATGAAAACAAGTCTTTTCATCTGTTTTCACTTCTGGTGTCTTTAGACTCAGATACACAGGGGCCTTGGACGGTTTTCCATTTGTCATCCATTCGAGGTACCACTACAGCCTGACAGAGGAAGGAAATGCTTTCTCTCCATTGATGTGCCCATAATGCTGGAACACAAAGCCAGGACCCGCTGAAAGCCTCAGTGAAGGGGCATTAAGCATATTTCTTGGAAAGCTATAACAAAATCATGTAAACGCTGCTCTTGGTAAAATAACAATAAAAGAAAGGAGTTACTTGGCAGGATTCTGACTATTTCACATGCTTTAACCACTCTTCCGTGCAACCATCATACTGTATCTAAATAGTTGCTGGGATGAAATCGTTGCAAGGTGGGCTGTGACTGTGAATATAAGCGCTAGTCTACTGTTTGGGAGAGGGACCAACTGTGCCAGAGATCTATGTAGTGACTTTCAGACAGTTCAGATGGAGAAGTGTGAGAGTGTCCAAGTTAGTGGTTATTGGGAGGGGAGAGGTGAAGGGACGGGATTCTGCGTTTTTCCTCCCCTCTGTGTCCATGTGAAAGTTCTGCTAGCATGCACGAAGGTTGCTCTTCATTGTCACAGTAACTGGGGCACCAGAGTGGGGGTTGCTGGCATTCACTGGGAAGGAACCACAGTGCTAACCGTTCGGCAACGTCTCTCACAACGGAGAAGGTCTCAGCACATGTGGTATTCAGGCTGCAATGAGAAATACTGTGCCCCCGAGACAATTCTAGCCTCTCTCCCCACCCAGCGTTCTCTTGGTGGATGCTTTGGGGAGAAGGACAGGAACCTGTCCAGGCCAGCCACCTCACCTCTTGCTTCCTGGCGTGCTTGCCTACCGAGAAGGTGTTTTTCTGGGCTGTTCGGCCCAAGTGGTAGGTCTGCATGTGTTTTTGCCTTTTGGGGTTGGGGACAGGTTCAGATCATGAGGGAAGAATTAGGAAGTGTATTAGGGTGCACATCAAAACTCATGCTCTCTGAACAGCTTCTTCCGTGATGGTGATGAAGAGGGCTGTTATTACAGCCCACCCCCCTAAAACAAGCGTGAAAGAGGGAGAAAGAGAGGGAGAGTGAATGAATGAGAATCACATCCCACATGACCTGGTTGGTCTTTCTGGCAATGTTACCAGAAAGCATTGTCCTCAATTTCTTTGACACTCCTCCCACAAAGCGGGGGAGTTTACATCCTCTCCCCCTGAACCTGGGCAGGCTTGTAACTGCTTTGACCAATAGAGCATGACATGGGTGATGTCAATTAATTTCCAGGAATGGGTCACAAAAAATAATGCAGCTTCGGCTTTATCTGCTAGAAAACTCCCACTTGGAACCATGAGTCTCCATGGAAGAAGTCTATGGTATGAGGAAGCCAGGCAGGAGGAAACCAAGCATGGAAAGGCTACATGCAGGCTCCCCACGGAGAGTCCTGGTCTTTCAGTCATCTCCATGGTATTAGTTGAGGCTCTCCCAAGACACAAAACCCATAAGAAGCGTGCATATCGACAGAAAGTGATTTATCTCAAGGAATGGACCCACACAATTATGGAAACTGGCAAGTTCAAAATCTGCAGGGTAGGCTGGCAGGGTGAAGGTCCAGGGAAGAGCCAGGGTTGCAGTTAAAGCACTGCCGGCAGAATCCTTTCTTGCTCAGGGAAGATCAGTCTTTGTTCTATTAGCACCTTCAACTAATTAGATGAGGCCCACCCACATTCCGGAGGGTAACCTGCTTTACTCAAAGTCACCAATTTAAACCATCTCACCCAAAACACCCTCACAGAAACATCCAGAACAATGTTTGAATAAATATCTGGGCACACAGCCCATCCAATTAACACAAAAAAATTAGCCATCACACCTGCCCAGATACCAGCTCAGGTGAATGAAGCCTTCTTGGCTTTTCCCGACCAAGCTGGCCACCAGCTGAGGGCCGAAGAGAACCCTCAGTTGATGTCATAAGGATCAAAAGATCACCTAGCCAAGCCCTGCCTGTTCCTAAACCACAGAGTTGAGAACATTATAAAATAGTTATTTTAAGTCACCGAGTTTACAGGTAGCTTGTTATGCTCCAATAACTGGAATGCTAAACTCCAACTTGAATTACTCCCCATCCCTCTTAACAAGCGTCAGCTACACTGACCATCATCTCAAACACACCAGCTCCCAGCCTCAGAGCCTTTTCACTGTCATTCCTTCTGCCTGCAACACTTTTCCTCCAGCTCTTTGCTTAGCTGGCTCCTTTCATCCTTCCAGCCTCAGATCAAATATTATTTCCTCAGAGAGACCTTCGCTGACCATACTATCTTCCCTCTCTCTCTCTCTCTCTCTCTCTCTTTTTTTTTTTTCATTCCGCTCATTTTATTCAAAACATTTATCTTGATCTGAAATTATCTTGTTGTGTCTTTGGCCATTGTCCTCCCCGATTAAAATATTAGCTCCAGAGAGATGGGTCTTTATGCAGCTCATTTATTGCTTGCACAGTGATTGGCATGAAGATGTGTTCAAAAACTATTTGTTGAATGAAAAGTAATGAATGCTTATATTGTATGTAGGTGACTGACTTCAGGATTCTGTCCATAGGCCTCAATTTACTAACTCCGTTTTCACAGAATTTAACAAAGGAAGATTAAAACTCCTATGTGATACAAAGGATGTTTTTCTCTGACTTTTCCTCTGTTCCTTTTTTCCTCCTCTAATGAGATGAGCAACTACTAGGGAACAAAACCCCTAGAATCCTTTTACAATATCTCAGAGACAAAATCACTGCATTTTCATACCTGATGTCTATGTGGCTTATGTATATATTTTCCTAACTCTTCCAGATTAATTAAAAGACAAATATAAACTGAGAAAGGGAAAATGTTCTATCTTCTCTCCTGGAGATCCACTCTACCCTTTGCCTTGGTGCGACATAGTCTCAGCTCTTGATGTCTTCCTCCTGCAGCCCCCAGCATTTGGAGAAGGAAGTGGAAAGCAGGCCCATCCGCCCACCTTTTTTGTTCCCCCTTCATTTTCCAGTTCTTTCATACACTTGAGCTATGAAAACACTTTATATACTTTTCCCATCACCTGAACTCAAGACCTTAACTGCAGGCCCTTCCCACCTATAGCCTCGGAGCCTCGCAGACATACACTCCCACCCTGATACTTACTAATCCCCTTGGATTAGGATTCTCCCTCCTATGAACCATGTCTTTATTTTCTGTATTCCGATGCTTTCACATTGGGGCCTTGCTGCCCCTGGAAAGACTGCCTGTCCCAGGTTAGCCAATTCCTAGAGACAGAAAGAGCTCACCTGCAAGCACACTTTTCACACGCCAACCAATCCAGAGCTCACCCTCAACCACTAACCTGACCAGTCTCTCATTCTCAAGGGCCACTATCCACGTGGGCAGGTACCAAACAACTAGGGACAGCCTCTACACCCCAGAACCCCTGAAATCACTCAAACTAGCCAACCTCAACCGGCTTACCCTGCTTCACCCCTTCCTTCCCACAGAACCACAGTTCCACGTTCTCCCTCTGCCTCCAGACCAAGTCTGGTGCTTCTCCTTGTACCCCGCCCACGGTGTGCTGTGTCCCCTCTTCTTGGAAACTGTAACACATTAACTTTCCCATGGCAGTCACCTTCTGATCTATACCCCAAATTTTCAATTAATAGACTGTATCTTAAAACACCAATAAATAAAGTCAATGTCTCCATCATTTGGGCGCAACTGAGATTCTGCAATCTCAGTGCTTACAGTATTTTAAGTCTTATTTTAGCAAAATTTAAAAATTCTTGATTAGATCACTGATTCACTCAAGAAACATTTATCGATGCCTTGAGTACACAAGGTATTATGGAAAGTTCTGGGGACAGGAGGATGAGTTAAACATGCTCTCAGGCAGGCTCCTGGTAGGATAAGAATTCAAGAAATATTTAAGAAGAGAAGGAATGAATGCTGTCTTCCCAGAGTTCACAAGCTGGAGTGCATTACTTGCTGGATGACCTGGTGTGTCCCATTCATAAAATAACTGTCAACATCGGAGGGCTTGAAAAGAGAATAAACTGACTTGTCTTTTTGTTCCATTCTTTACACAAGCTATTAAGATTGGGAATCTAAAAGATTATTCAATTTTTCCAAGAGTTAACTTAAGTCTTGTTAGGAATATCTTCACAGAAATACAGCCTAACTATCCTCAGAACAGCTGGAGGAAACTGGTTTTTGGGGACAGAACATAAATATATTATTAATAATAATACTGAACACTTATTGGGCTCTTAATGTATACCTATGGCATATGCATTATTTTATTTAATAACTTAAGGTATTATCACCCTTATTTTACTGATGAAAAACACCAAAGCTTAAGTAATTTGCTAAATGCAGCACAGCTAATGAAAAGTAGCATCAGGACTTGAACCCAGACAGTGTTACTCCAGAGTACACTTGTTTATCAACTAAATCTAGATGTGAGCTAAGAAACTGTTAATTCCATTAAAGAATTTGGGCCAATCTTCATCCCAGGAGATATCCTATGCATCCAAAATTTTGCTACTAAATCTGTGATATTTGTGTATACCAGAATCTTTCTGCTAATAGTTTATTAGAATTTGTTTTTAAGCTGGCTCTGCCTGGCCACCATCCACGGGGGTCCATTTGGTCATAAGATAAAATGTGCTACTAAAAACAAAAACAAACTCTAGAATAGTATCTCTCCAAAAACTCTCCATAGAAGACTAGCAAGCTTAAATAACTGTGATCATACATAGAGCACATTTTAGAACTCAAATTGTTTGAGAGAGTTCTCTGCTTCCTTGTATAACTCTTTCCCAAGAAATTTAGTTAAAATCTGGTGACAATGACTGCCTGCCTTAGCTTGAATTACTCTTTCCATTTCCATTAGTTTGGCTTAATACATACCACCGAGGTCATCTCTAGACTCGATTTACTGCATTGAAGGCAAGTTTATTCCTCTCTGTAAGATAATTACATCCTCATCGGCCAGGCATTGGGTAACACACTGGGGAGTCTACATCCTTAGTTACCTTTAACCTAGCACATTTCTTAGCGCACACATGTAGGAAAGAAATTCGTAGGACACCAAGCAATGTGCAAATCTCAAAATCTGTTCTTTTGTTTCTCTCTGAGCCTGGCTACAGATTAAATAAAATTACCATAATAGGCAAAGTGAACTCTTTTCTGGCAGCTTGCATTTCAGAATTCCCAGGAGAAACACTGAAAGCTACTCCTTTTCCTTCTTGCATCTAAAAGAAAAATCAATGAGTTGCTGAGTAAGGCTTTTGATCTCTTGCCAAGCCTCCAGCTTCCCAAGACATTAGTCAAATGGTATTTAATACTTCTCTTTTAAATACCCAAACCACCCCATCCCAAAGGAGCATAAAGTTAGAAGACCCATTTCCAGGCTTTCTTTCCTTTCACAAGCATTTATTGAGTGCCTACTATGTGCCAGAGGCTGTTCTAAGGCCTTGGAGATATAGCAGCGAATCTGTATTCTACCTATGACTGAGGAACCTCCCACGGCACTTGTGAGTTATTTGAAACCCCCACTGGAACCACACCGCAGTGCAGAGCACTTTGAACTTGACTTGAAATCTTATGTTAGGGCGGGAAGATGGATCTGCACTTACTACAAAAGCGTTACAAGCTGGCGGGAGGAGGTGTGCGCCCCTCACATTTATATACAGAGTTAGTGCATATGTAAGCGCATTTTCTGGGGGCCAGGTTCCACAGATTTCCTTGAATTCTCAAAAAGGTCTGAGATTCCCACTAACGTTAGAAGTATTCCCTCAACATACCCACAACTGAAGGGACCCAGGGGATTGCACTTGCACGAGTTCGATAATAGGTTACTTTTGGAACCAAAACTTAATGCCTAGTACACGCTACACTGGCAGTGACAGCCGCTCAGACAGGTGCACGCCCACCCAGCCCTCCCTGCAGGTCGAACTTCAGCAGCACGGGAAGTAAGGGGACCGGTTCCTGCCCTGCTCTGCCCGCGAAGAGGTTCCCAGCGACTCACAGATAGCAGGGGGGGTGAGGGCATGTGCTGGGGGGTGGGAGCGGCGGGGAGAGGTTAATGCGGGGGAGGCAAGAGGAGGGAGGAGGACACATACGTGATACTTTAAACATTAAAGAATTTAAATTAAAAAAATAAATTTTAAAAAAGGAGGTTCTCAGCAAGGACAACTGAGGCCTTTCTTCTCAGGACTCACTGCTGACATCTCTAACGTAGGCCAAGCCTAATCCTCAGGGCCTCTCAGTCCCTGGCGTCCAACTTCTCTGAGAGCAACACAGACCCAACTGGATGCATTGGGCCTTCTCGGGACGCGGGTCCTCACCCCAGAGCCCATCGGGGTGCACACCTGCGCAGGCCCCAGATGCGCGCCCGGGTACAAGCGCCCGGCTCACACCCCGCCCGCCCTCGCGCGTCCTTTCCCACCGCGGCTCCCCGTACGCGCGCCCACAGGCCGCAACTGCGAGCGGGCCTCGCGGGGTGGGTGGCGCCCAGTACTTCACCGTCAGTCACCGTGGCGTCTGCCTCCTCCCCTGCTGCGTGCACCTCCAGCCGCAGAGATTTCGGGTTGGGGGTCGTGAGCGGCCCGGGCGTGAAAAGCTGCTCCTCGGTCACGAAGCGCAGCTGCACGCGGTAGTGCAGGCGCGCGGGGACCCGGCCTGGAGCTGCGGCCGTGGCCATGGTGCGCGCGCCTCGCCCGGAACCCTGGCGGCACCTCCTCCGCGCCCCGGGCGCCGGGAGAAGCTGCTGGGGAAGGGGAGGGACTTGGCAGCGAAGCCACAGTCCTCACCTCCCGGCCAGGCAGGCTTCTCGGACACCTGCGGCCCTCCACCCCCACCCTACCCCGGGGCGCGGGAGCGCGCGGCGAGCGCACGCGGGCGCAGCCGCTCTGCGGGGCGCGCAGCTGAGAACACTCAAGTTTGGAGAGCGAGAAGCACCTGGAGGCAGTGGGGGTTTGGAAGCAGAAGGGTGACACCTGCTGTTCGCCGGGACCGCTGAGAGGGCCTGGGCGTTGGTTTGGAACCGGCCTTGGCCTGGCTCTCTGGTGGGCCCTCTCTCTCCTGGAGGTTTTGGGGCTACTAGCACCCACTTGGCAGGGTCCCGACAGCAGCAGGGAGGCAGGGAGGCAGGATGGGAGCTGGGGGGGGGGGGCGGGGGGAGCCCAGGGATTCGTGCAACTTGCTGGGCACGAATGACGAATAATAACCCCTTTCTTCTACCCACACTTAACTTGCTGCTAGACTGTGAGCATTTCCCTAGACATGGGTAGGAGGGCCAGGTATTCTTGTCTCCACGTTGACGTCTGACTCCTGCAGTTACCTACCCTGGGCAGCTGGCTCCAGCATCCAGGGCTGCCAACCCTGGGGATCCAAATCCCATGTTGCTGGTCTTCTGTGCAGAGATCCTGCTGCGGGGCGTTAAGAAAAGGACGCAGTCCTTTGGCAAAAGCCCCAACAGTCATAGACTCATGGGCCACACCGGGGACTTTTCTTCAAGTTCTGAACCAACTTCTCCATGTCCTGGGTATGTGACCTCCAGGAAGGATGGATGGCGCAGGAGACCGCACTGTAATGCACCGGGATTCCATGAAGACACTGTCACTAAGCAGGTTGGCTTCACAAGAATGGGCCTCCCTACAGGCCCCGGGGTCTATGACTTCAGTTTCCAAGGGCGCTGCTGAACCCAGCCAGGCTTTGTGCAGCCTTTACCTCCTCCATCCCACCCACCTCTGAGATGTCCTAGTTCCTAACGAGGCCTTTCTGGCTCCTCCCCTTACTCCCTCCCAGGCTTTCTCATCTCCTTCCCTGTCTCTTCGCTATCATCTGAGTATCCTGCTCTTCCTTCTCTCTTCTCCCTTCCTACAGCCTCTTGGCTTTGATGTGTGCCCTGGAAGCCTCGGAGAAGCAGGTATTCTTTAAAGAGTGGAAGCTGTGAAACGGGTTCTGGTGTGAGCACCATAGAACAGCATCCTGCCCCCCCCCCTAACTCAGAGCAGCGTGGTCCTTTGAAACTGACTGGCTTGCTGTGATAGGTCTACCAACTTGTGATGTGGATCAGAGAGAGGAGGTCTTACCAAACTCCCATCATCTAAATGAGGGATGAGCAGATAACCAAAGGGAGGAGGTCGCTGGGATAACAAAGCATGGCATAACCATGACATCTAACTCAGAATGCTTACTTCATGCCTGACACTGTTCTAAGCATATTACATACATTAATTCATTTACTCCCCAATCCCTGTGAGAGAGACACTATTGTTACTCTCATTATTTTTGTAATTCTCACCCGAGAATATGTTTTTATTGATTTGAGAGAAAGGGAGAAGGAGAGGGAGAAACATCGATGTGAGAGAGAAATACTGATCGGCTGCCTCCAGCACATGCCCCAACAGGGAATTTAACCTGCAACCTAAGTATGTACCTGACCAGGTATCAAACTGAAACTTTTGGTACACAAGATGACCCTCCAACCAATTGAGCCACCCGGCCAGAACAGTTATTACCTTCCTTTTCATTGAGGAGGAAACAGAGGCACAAAGATTAACTTTCCCCAAGTCACAATTTAGAAGTGGCACAAGTCCTCTGCAATAGAGCAGACACAAAAGTAAGTCCATGAATAGCCCTTACTACCACTTCTCAAAGTTAGAAGCTGGAAGACTAAATCCTTATTATTCCAAATGAATGTAGTCCAAGACCTTTGAGTCCCCAGAACTGTGAGCACAGAAATATTTAACAGGTTCCCACTTCCTTTCCTCTCATCCTCCCCGGCTCACCCAGAAGATTAGGAATTGCTTAGACTTTCCCTCAACCAGTTCACCTTCCAGGAGTGTTTTTACACTTGAGGAGTCTCTGTCCTGGTGCAAGCAGGACAGCACAAGTTCCATGAATCCATTTTCTTCTGTATTGAAATAAGGTAGATTCAATCATATCATCTATTTGAACCACTGAATTTGACTTTATATCTTTTTTTAAAAATACATTTTTATTTATTTCAGAGAGGAAGGGAGAGGGAGGGAGAGAGATAGAAACATCGATGAGAGAGAATCATTAATTGGCTGCCTTCTGTACGCCCCGCACTGGGGATCTAGCCCACAACCCAGGCATGTGCCCTGACTGGGAATCAAACAGTGATCTCCTGGTTCATACTTTGATGCTCAACCACTGAGCCTTGCCAGCCAGGTGACTTTATATTTTTAATTTATCCCAAACTTCTGTTTCCTAACAGCCATCGCTCTCTTCCACCTCTTCATTTCTGTCATCAGCATTTCTTCACAGGGCCACCAAACTTTCTAAACCAGCCCAGGAGTTACTGAGAAGGCAGGCAGAGGTGCTCCTGCCTACGGTGGAATGTTGACGGAGAGCCCTGGGCAGGTTTATCTGCTGAGTTCCTGCTTCCCATCTGCCGGCCAAGGCCTGTGCCAGGGAGGGGCTGTGCTTTCTTGTTTGCAGAGATTGAATGGAAGTCAGAGGATCAAACTAGGGCAGTGGTCGGCTAACTGCGGCTCATGAGCTGCGGTTTGCGGCTCTGTTGACTAATGAGTTTGCCAACCACTGGATAGGGGCTTAATCACAAGGAACAACAACAGCCTGGAATTGAGAGTCTAGGTCAGTGGTCAGCAAACTCATTAGTCAACAGAGCGGCAAACCGAGGCTCTCGAGCTGCAGTTTGCCAACCACTGATCTAGGGAAACCAAGCAAGCCATGCCCCAGGTTCTTCCTCTGGAATCCTCTGGAAAGAATAAGTCACTGGATGCACATATTCCCAGCTGAGGTTGAAGATGATGCTTCGCCTTCTTGTTTCAACTCTTATATTTACAGGTTTTTTCTAACAAGAAGTGAAAGGGAGCCCCATGGGGTTGGGAGTGCAAGGAAGGAGCAAGCCATGCTGAGGAGTATAATAAGAGGCCTGGGAGGAGGCAGATTTGGGGCCCAGTATCAGTCCCAGTCTTTATTACCTGGCTAACCCAGGTAAATTACTCAGATTTTGAATTTATAGGAGCTTTTACAGTAAACCCACAATGACCTTGTAAGCTTATTGTGAAAAGTAAATGACAGTTTAGCAAGCACTGAATATATAACGGCTATCATTAATGTTATTATTCATTGAAGAAAATATGGAAAAGTAAAAAGACAAAAGCTTAAATCAACCACACTTCCTTACCTGAAGGCAACCATTAGAATTCTTTTAGAAGTTATTTCTAACATTTTTCCTGTAGCCAGCTAATCCTAGTATCAGTCAGCTTTTTTTTTATTAAAAAAGAATAGTCATAAGTATGAGAGATGTAATGTAGAATTGACTGCCTTTTCCCCTGATAAGAGAAAAAAGGCTTATTTCTTACAAAGGCATGTGACTTTCAGCTTTTACTTAGTTTTGTTTTTGTTGTTCTGTCATTTATTTATGGCTTATGATTTATATTGTTCTCATGCCCACAGGCACATTGGCATGTTTTGTAAACTACCAAATAAATAAACAGCAGCTATATTTCCAGATCCATTTGTATGAAGGTGAAAGCAAACATAAAAGTAGATTGGGGACAACTGAGAAAAGGGTTGGAGGGCAGGAGGGGCATTTTGAAAACGGATGTGATTATTATTAATCTGCCAATCCACCTTTAAATCCCAGATCAGGCCCCTTGTACTAGTCAGTTACAAGGATATGACTTTGCTGATCACCTGCCTGGAGTTTTTCTCAGAGAGATGATGTGTTCCTATGAGATCGATGCATGATTTTCCACAAGGTTCTTATCTTGATCTCAAAGCAGAATTACAGGACAGACATAGCAAGTTTACTGACTCACCCACCTCTGATTCTCTGAGCAACTCACCATATACCAGGATACACTTGATTATCAGAGTTATTAGAGAACATACTAGAAAGAGTAGAATGGATGATACCAAAAATATGCATCAGCATATATTTTACTAACATGTCCATACTTTTTGCAACTTCTTCAAAAGTGAAAGTTGCTTTGCCAGTCAATGCTTCCTGCCAGTTCTAATATCCTATATATGTAGAGCAATAGCTGATATGGATTCATTGGCCTACGTGCATTCTCATTTGTATCATATGGTTGCAGATTGACCTTGAGGCAAGTTTTAGCACTAGCCCACATTTTAAAGGGCAACACAGGTCAAACTTTATCACGCATAAGAATCACCTGAAGAGATGGTTAAAAGGCAGGTTGCTGTGCCCCACCCCTAGCGAGTTTGACTTACCAGACCTAGTTCGTGCCCAAGAACTTTTATTTCTAATTCTATTTCTCACAATGCTACTCGTTTGCCTCTTGTGGGCCTCACTTAAAGCAGCTCTCTTCTAACCTTGGGAGGAATTGCATCTGCGGTTAAAATGTGCAGCAGCAGGTCCGAAGTTGATGAATTGTATATTCATAGTGGAGGATTACTGTGTCATTCAGTTACAAGTGTATAATATTTGCCATTGGTTGGTTTTGCTACAGACATTTTGAACTATTTCCACATCATTTCGAAGCTATAATAATAGCCTGTTTATCCTTTCAGGGATATGTTGACACAAAATTTTCAGAATGGACAAATAAAGGACAGTAGGATGATTTCAAAGAGCTCATAAACCAACCAATCAGCACTTCCCTTTCATTTGTATTTAATTGCCACAGGAGCATCCTAGGTGTGGTATAATGAGCACTTGAACCTCTTTTGTGTTCGCAGGTCCTTAACTGCAAAGTGAGGATGGTGGCTTCTGTATCAAAGAGTGGATATGAAGAGTAAATGAGTAATGCATATGAAAGTAACAACACTACAACACTGACCAGGGAAAAGGTCCTTGACGCCCCACTCTCTTAGGGCACCTCCTTCTTTGCCTTCAGAGCACTCATCATATCATAGATTATAACCATATATGTAGTGTGTGTGTCATGTGATTGAATAAACATTGATCTCCCCCACACTATTGTAAACCCCTTGAGTATCAGTTTTGCTCACTGTCAAATCCATAATACTTAATCCAGTTCCTGGTTCATGGCAAGCAATCAATTAATTTTTATTGAATGAATGACAATATTTGGCCCATGGTAACAACTCAGTTAATGTCCATTTAAAAATGGGTAGATACACAATACTAGGTGCAATGAAAGTGGGACATTTAGAGAAGGAAGGCATTCCTAAAAATTAAGAATCTGAATCTGACACTAGAACTGGCTGCCAAACTAGCACCGCATTGCAGGGCGCTGCTGAGGTTTCCAGTTGCAACTGCAAAGCTGAGACGGACAACTCCAGCATGAGAGTCAGGTCATTACCTGCCAGAGGAAAGAAACGGCCGAGCCACTGACCTCTGGGGCCCCCCTTTTTTTGTTTAAGCATCCGGTATGTCTCCGATTTCTTCAACTGTGTTGCTTGTTCTGACTTCTCCTTCCCAATGGAAAATTTAAATCAGTGATAAGCAAAGAATCTTCGAGTTTATAAGCACAATGCAGATTTTCAGCTCAATAGTTCCTTACAGGCCTGCCAAATTTGTCAAATTCATAATGGTGGGCGGGGGGTGGGGGGGCGGGGGGGAGTTGCTCAGTTAGATTGCCAAGAACACTCACACACAGAGAGCACATAGATGTTTACCTTTCCAAGGATCAAAATTAATTTTTGGTCTGAAGGCATTATTAGTATGACAGCTCTACTGTACAAGTTGAAAATAAAAACTGCCTAATCAGACAAAGATGCTGTATCATTAAGCTCTACAACCAGCGTTTGCTGGGAGGAGAAACAAATAGCTCAGTTCTTGAGGCAGACGTTGCACAAGGAGACAACATATACAAACTATTTCAGAAAATAAAAATAAATCTTAAAACAATTGTTATAAATACAAAAATGCCAAGTGGGCCACTTTAGACAGCTTTCCTAAGCTTTGAAATCAGAACCAAATCTGCAGTACATAAACTCAAATCTTCTGTAGTTCGGCATTACTCTTTCATCCTCCACTAATTCTTATACTTGGGAAATTAGGTTGCTATTTTAAAAATAATTCCTAGTGCCCTGCTGGTGTGGCTAGTCAGATGAGAGTCTTCCCATGCATTGAGAAGTCACCAGTTCCACTCCCAGCCAGGACACATGCCCATGTTGTGGGCTAGATCCCTAGTAGGGGGCGTGCAGGAGGCAGCTGATCAATGTTTCTCTCCCTCTCCCTCTCCCTTCCTCTCTCTCTAAAATCAATAAAAACATATTTTAAAAAAATGAAAAAGGATTCTTAGTATGTACATGCTGAAGAGGTAATATTTTGGGGCATTTATGTATATAGTTTTCAGTTTATTATGATGCAAAGAGACAGAGTTCCAAGTAAGCAGACCTGTATTTCCATCTCACCCTCACCGCTGGTACCCTCTGTTAATCTCTCTGTGCTTTCAGTGTCCCCCCACTTATTAGAGGGGGGTAACAATAAAGCTCATACACTGGAATGCCAGGATTACCTTCTTCACTTTTCTTTATTTGGGCTACTTTAAAATTTGTTTCCATTCAACAGGCCCAGTTCTCTAGCATCAGGTATGGCAGTAGGAATAATAAGGTAAACGTGCTTAGTAATACTAAGACCCACACAGAGAATTTCATTAACGTTATTTGACATACCTTCACAGATAAGAAAGGGACATGGCAGCTGGCCTTGGTAGAAACGGCCCCAGTGGTCACTTGTGAGCTATGCCTCTGCAGGTTTACTGAGCCCACGCCTCCCTGGGTCCCTCAGAGTGGGCAGCGCTCAGTACTTTGCATCCACCTTCTGTGGTACCTGCCAATTATCTTCCCCGGGTACCTGCTGAGAAGGCCTGCACTCCACAACAGCTGCAATCTCTGCTCTTTAAAAATAGAAACCACTTTAACCTGTGTAGGCTTTAATACAAGTGGGGGCAGAGAACTGCCTCAACCTTAGTTCACTCAAAGTTTTCTCCTCCTTTGCGTCTTAAGAACACTCTGTTTTCCTTCCAATAATGAATTGTTTTTCTGACTATTAGAAATTAATTGATCAAATAGAACATTTACTGGTTAACCAACTGTACACAAAAATGAATGATAACTGCTTTTCTCCTTTCTTTATGCATAGTACTATCACTGAAACAATCAGCCTCGAGGATAATTTCCAAAAATCATTTAGTACACAGACTATACACACCACACAAAAAAAGGAAATACATTTTTTTATATAGAGAAGATTATTTACTTGGAAAAATATGAAATAGAAATCTAAGGAAAATTTTCTTTTTACTTTGTGGAGTCACAAAAGATTTAAAAATTGTATTGATTAAGAGACAAATAAGCATCCTGCTCATTGATGATGGTTAAATAAATTGAGAAATCTATTTGCAGGATAGTATTATCAAATTTCAAAATACCCATCTCTTATTCCTCAGTAATTCCACTTCTGCAAATGGACCACAAATGGACTGGAGTCAAAGCTTCTGAAGGGGCCAAACTTTAAGGTTAAAATTTACGCAAACGTTACACATTTACCTCGAAATCCCTTCAATTCACCTCCAAGTACAGTATACCCGACAGAGTTGTAATGTAATCTATGTGTAAGAAATGTATAAATGTGTAGACACACATGCAAAATATAATTTTACAGCATTTCTAGCAACAAAGGATGACGAGACCATCACTTAGCACCTGAAATAAGAAGGCCAAGCTGAAGTTATTGATGTTAAAGGGGAGCTCTGCTCAGGCACATTGCCTCTGCACAGAGTACGCTGCTGCGCTTATGTGTGTGTGTGTTTAAGACTTTTAAGTTGATTTTTAGAGAGAGGGCAGAGAGAAAATCATCAATGTGAGAGGGCAATATCAATCTAAGGGCAACACCCATTGGCGCCTCTTGCATGCCCCCCACTGGGGGATTCACTGTAACCCAGGCCTGTGCCCTGACCAGATGCATCCAGTGCATCTGACCCAAGATGCACTGGATGGCGACCAACCAACTGAGCCACCGTGGCATGAGCTGCTTTGTTTTTTAAAACATAAAACTGAGAGGTTGCAGCTTCTCAGAGGTGTAAGTGGACTGACATCATCCACAGAAGTCTGGTTACTTGGGTGACACTGATGGTTGGTTGGAATTTAAGGCCCATTCATTGGAATGCGATCCATCTCTGACTGGTTGGTTTTTGGAAGGATGGGATTGACATTAACTGATTGGCTGGTAAAACACACACACACACACACACACACACACACACACACCTGTTTAAGTTATTGATCCATTGGATTATAAGGAATTCTGGTGGCTTCTTGTTATCATGGCTACAGAACAATTCATCATTTCAGAAATTTATGGGTTGTTTTTCATTCTCACTAGGTGAGCTTACTTAAATGTGTTGATGCAACTCCATGTCACAATCACACAAGTGCAGGAGATGTGTAGACAAGGAAATTCACTGCAAAAGAGACGGCAAAGAACTTAAAAAACAAGGTGTTGAAATAATTTGGTGCCTTCAGACTATGGAATAAATCCAACTTTTTTTTGTTTTGTTTTAAGGAAGGAAACTAGATGTACTGATATGGAACAATTTCCATGAGGTGATGGTGAGTGAAAAAAACAAGTTCTTCATCCCATTTTCTTTGTTTGAATGTTTTCTCAAAATTTGGCAAACCCGGGGTGAATACTCTGCCTAGAGATCCTCAGGAGGCAGAATTGTCCCGCCCTGTGTCAGACGCTTGCTTTCCCAACCCAGCCTCCGCTCTCAGTGGGTCTCAGCTACTCACCCTATGGAATGTTTCTGGTGTTTACATTTTTCACATACCGGAAGCCTGTTTTCCCACATTCCCTATTTAGTCAGTGCAGAGTTGACATATTCACATGTATGTCTCTCAGCTGCCTCCTAAATCAGTGCCTCCAGGGCGCCTGAAGTACTTCCAGCAATCTTCTCTCAAGTCTTTCCTGCGTCTTGCATGCAATCGAGAGGCTCAGAACTAAACACAGCCAGCGGTGTGGTCTCTAGAGAACTGCACAGCAATTACTACTACAGTGAGAAGAGAACTCATTAATGCAAAATAAAGTGGAGGAGGAACAAAGTCCTGTCAGAATGACTGAAATTTCTCGGGCTGCTCAGTTGGCATGCGGTGAGGGGTGGCAGGAGGAGTGAGAAGGGGATACAAGCCATCAGCAGAACACAGGGTTAACATGGTCAGATGGCTAAAGGTGCTATGAGAACAAAATATCCACACACTGTATGTTTGTTCTCTTCGGTGCAGTAGGGGGATTAAGTAGGTGGATTTATTCATTTTTACTTAACTTTCAACAATGGCACTGGTACTCCCTGGACACTATGAAAGGTAGAAACTACATACAAGGAAAAGGAAGCAAATACAAGTTATAATTTGTGCATCCAGTGACAATTAACATTTTGATGCAGATCCTCCAGGTTTTTTTCTCTATACATAGATAGATGTTTCAAATTGTTTTTTTAAACTGCATTGGAATTCAATAATATATTATGAATATTAAATTTACTTCATAACTTTGCTCTTAATTCATTGCAAAGTGTTCTCCATTATATGGTTTTCAATGAATTTTTGACATCTGGCTTTATAACTTTCACTATTTACCATTTCACACTACTGTAAGTAGCAATCTTTTAGCCATCTCATTACACCCATTTTCCGTGGTAGGGTGCTCAGTGATGGAGGAGTTTTGTTGTTATTGGTGGTAGTGATGGTGATAAAAGACTCAATCCCCTAGGAAGATAAAATAATTTTAAGTTGCTATCCTTCTAAACAACTTTGCCAATAAATAAATAAATAAACAAATAAGTAAATAAGGCTCTAGCCAGTTTGGCTCAGTGGCTAGAGCATTGGCCTGTGGACTAAAGGGTACCAGGTTTGATTTCAGTCAAGGGCACGTGCCCGGGTTGCAGGTTTGATCCCCAGTAGGGGGCATTCAGGAGGCAGCCAAATCAATGATTCTCTCTC
Source organism: Plecotus auritus (assembly GCF_963455305.1). Classification (NCBI taxonomy): domain Eukaryota; kingdom Metazoa; phylum Chordata; class Mammalia; order Chiroptera; family Vespertilionidae; genus Plecotus; species Plecotus auritus. The sequence continues at coordinate 136,824,187 of NC_137776.1, read as the reverse complement.
ATCATTGATGTTTCTATCTCTCTCCCTCTCCCTTTCTCTCTGAAATAAATAAACATGTATTTTAATAAATAAGTAAACAAATAATCATGGAATTACAAAAAGAAGTAGACAAATCCATATACAGAGTGAGTGATTAAAACTCACCTCTCTGAGTAAATTATAGAACAGGCAGACAAAATATGCTAGTATAAATACTGAAAATAACAACAGAATTACAAACTCAAACAAATGATGTACCTAAAAATCTGCTGGGTAATACACATTTTTTCATGGTGCACACAATATTCAAGGAAACAGACTACAACCTATAGAGTCAAAAATAAACCTACACAAATCTCAAAAGATTGAATCACACAGAATTTATTCTTTGACAGCAATGTAATTATGTGACAAATCAATCACAAGAAGATAACTAGAAAATCCTCATAGCTGGGAAAGTAACTCAAACCTTTAACCTTCCTTCTGTAACTACAGACTTCCAAGTTGTCCATGGGTTAAACAGGAAATGAAAATTAGACAATGTTTACAAAGTAGTGACTACAAACAAATATCAAAATGTCCCTGAACATCTTTATGCCAATAGATTGAAAGACTTAGAGAAAAAGGAAATTTTCTATAAATATATAACTTACAAAAATGGACTTATTTAAAACTTGAATCACAACAGAAACATTAAGGAAATTGAACCAGTCATTTAAAATCTGCCGGAACCGGTTTGGCTCAGTGGATAGAGCGTTGGCCTGTGGACTGAAGGGTCCCGGGTTCGATTCCAGTCAAGGGCATGTACCTTGGTTGCGGGCACATCCCCAGTGGGAGGTGTGCAGGAGGCAGCTGATTGATGTTTCTCTCTCATCGATGTTTCTAGCTCTCTATCCCTCTCCCTTCCTCTCTGTAAAATATCAATAAAATATATTTAAAAAAAAATAAAATCTTCCCCAAAGAAGGAGAGGTGGAGGAAGTGGAGGAAGAGGAGGAGGAGGAGGAGGAGGAGGAGGAGGAGGAGGAGGGGGAGGAGGAGGTCCAAGTGGCTCTAGGCCCAAGTGGCTTCGCTGATGAAGTCCACCAAATATTCAAGGAACAAATAAAAAGACAAGATAGAGGTAATGGTAGAGAAGCATTATTAAAAGAAAGCATATCAGAGAAATATCCAGAAGACATAGTTAATATATGTCTTTGTTACTGCATCTAATAAGCACTCCAAAAGAATTGGTTATTAGCTTTATTAGCCGTCAAAAAGGAAAGACTGAAATCCCAGAAAAATATTCTCCTCTAGCATACCAACTGTAGCAATGACTAAATAAGCCCCTCCCGCTGCACTGTCCAGGGGGTCCTCAAACTACGGCCCGCGGGCCACATGCGGCCCGCCGAGGACATTTATCCGGCCCACCGGGTGCCGCTGCCTGTCCTGCTTAGCAGCCGACTCGTCCCGGGCCCGCAGTGCGCACAGGAATTTGTTCATAGTTTTTTTTTAAAACTATAGTCCGGCCCTCCAACGGTCTGAGGGACAGTGAACTGGCCCCCTGTTTAAAAAGTTTGAGGACCCCTGGTCCAGGGGAACATGGGTGGGGGCTGCAGACCCTCCCACTAGCATGCCTTTGGACCCCCCACAGAGCTCATCTGGTCCCTGGCTAAACTCATGTGTTATCTCATTTAAGCATCACACTACCCCTACGTGGTGAGTGCTGTTCTCACCTTGATTTTATAGATAATGAAACTGAACTTTAGAAAAGTGACTTTCACAGCCCTGTAATTAGCAGCTGGCCTGGGTAACTGGCTGCGACACGCATACCTTTCACCTCTCTTCTATAACTACCTCATAAGTGGTCCCGCCGAGCCGCCAGGGCCATCAATCAGGAATATATGCTTTCCCACAACAACACACCCCTTCCTTGGCAAAGGTAAACCAGTGCTCATTATTTCAAAGGAGCATATGGTGCCAAGGATTGACCTTTGGATAGTTATTTACAGAATGCCGACATTATGAAGCTTGTGCCATTGTGTAACAGGCAGTCAGCAGTTCCTCATAACAGGTGCTTAAAGTAGCACTTGACACATATTTATTATCGCCATAGAACAGAAGTTAATAGAAACTATCCCACTGAGTTGTTGGGAGAATTGAGTTAATATGTAGGTGCTGTCACCCATCAAGAAACCAGCAGTCCGAAGGCATCATCGCCACAAAACACCTTTCCCCTCCCATCAATGCCAGCCAAGCCGTTTCTTCTTTTGGATGTGTGTCCAAATAGCCCCAACTGGTTCCCATTCTACGAGCATCCATGGACAAAGAACACCCAAATTTCAAGATTTCTGTTCCTCTTAGAGAAGAAATATCTGGATTCTGAAGGAGTGTTGGAGGTGGATCAAATCCATTTAATTACTAAGCATACCCCATACCCAGTGCTCTTGGCTTCATCATCCTGAGATGAGTTTCCATCTTCATTCTGGAATATTTTCCATCTAGACACATTACTTTCACTCCTTGCAACTGTATCAGGTTTGGAACTTTAATTTCTCAGAGATTCTGTTACATGAATCAGTCCAGTGTGCAATACCAAGTCTAAGGAATCATGAGTCATGCGTTACATTCATTTCCTATTTTTATCTTTGGTAGAGTGTGTTGTGGGTTTCTGAAATAGATATTGGTCTTCTTGAATCTTTGTACTCAAATTCATAGGTTGAGAGATGAAGAACAGACTTTTCACAGACCCAGGACTACGCAGTTGCTCTTGGTGAGCAGAGAGAGCAGCCCCTCCGCAGGTCACTGGGACGGCAGAAAGGTGGTGGTCACTTCCCCGCCAGCACCTTCAGCTGCTTCTTTAGTTCTGAGCAAGAAGACCAGAGGACCAGTGTCCCCAGCATGTACTGTCTTGATAGCAGAGACAATATCATTGAATGCATTCATGCTTCCTAATAAATGTGACATCCAAATGTAAAAAAAGAGAAAAGTTTCAAATGTGCTCAATTTTAGGGAGGCTGTGCCATTCACAGGAGCACTGGGTCATTATTCTGACCTAGTGATCTTAGTCTACCGGCTACAAATGTCACAACCCATAAACTCAACTCTGTGACAAAAGTATTTTTTAAATCTCTATTTCCAGCTCCAATTCTGCTGGTTAGCAGAAAACTGAATAGCTGTCACCTGTGTAAAATAGAATTCGATTGGGAGAAGAAACTTGTATTTTTACTTCGTATGATTTTACTTTATTATTTTATGATATGATTTTACTTTGTTATTTTATGAAAAAAGGTCCAGTTGTTCTAATCCCAATGAGTCCTCTGTGGACCAGATCCAGATAAACCCTTATTTATGGAAAAGCAGCTGGTTGATGATGATGCTTCAGAATATTCTAGGTTCTCCCAGCGGAACATGGCAATCCAGATATGTTCTCCTCAAGAAGCCACCTTGTAGAATCAGATGTTAGGACTCATGCATCTACAGACGATGGTGAAGAAATTGGGCCTCTAATAAGATATAGAAATGTTCTAGTGCCAGAAAATAGAATTCAGGAAAAGCTTCAATAGTGATGGGAGTAGAGAGGAGGGCAGACAGAATGGACATTTTCCATTGGCTCATCATCATCAAGGACCAGCAAGGACAGGGGCAGCTAGAGGAGTGGGGTGGACAAGCCTCGGGAGTGTCCCCTCTCTGGCTCCCTTGTTGCATGGCACTGCATAGCAAAAGCATTTCCAGACGAGAGCATGACTTGCTGTTCCACTGGTCCTAAGCTGGGTGCCATTTTGGATTCTGCAAATCATTCAGGGTGGCCATATGGCATCCTCAGTTTAATTGCCTGGCATTGGGCTTATTGCAGTGATGGCGCACCTATCAAGCAAAACAAAACAAAACCAAAAAAACCAAAACCAAAAACAAAAACAAAACCCAAAAAAACCATCCTATTTCTGCAATACAAACAGTGTGATTTCCTGCTAACTCCCAATGACCAGTATCTGCTGTTCCTTAGGGTTTCCTCTTAGACATATTCTGTGGTCTTGGTTCGCTGCCAAGTGTCACACTGAGGCCTCTGTATTTTAAGATCACAGGACTACTCCTCTAATGCACAGGACCTGCTGATGCTAATCATCCAAATAGCCGTTTGGGCAAAGCAAACAAACAGTGGGCACTGTGGACCACTGAGAAGTATTTCTGCAGAATAGGGGCAGCTTGTAAATTTGGGAGACTTTCTAAAAGTTTCTGTTATAGATTGTATCTTTTACTCTTATCAAACACCCCAATATATATTTTTAAAGAAAATTCTTAGTATCGATTTGTTAACTCATACCAGCTTCACCAAACACACCCTTTTGCAATCAGATGTAAGAAACCAGGTGGGCAGTATTCATTGTGATTATTGAAGCATAAACATTTCATGGCTATTTCTGGTTCATGACACCATTAGTTCACATGCTAAAAGTAAAGCTGCAACACAGCACTTGGGCCATCTTTCCGTAGAAATGCGTAATTTAAAAGCTGTCCAAGCTTTAGAAAACTATTGGGTGGATTTTAAACCATTAAGCTCTGTTAGTTTTAACTTTATTTTATCAGCCTAATAAGTTATCTCAAAGTAAATATTCAGAACTCCACTACACAGATCAAGAAATAGAATGTTGCTATCACCCAAAAGCCTTCAGTACTTCCCTAAATGTTTTCTCCTCTCCAAAGGTAAACACACTAGCGTATGCTTCTTCTGATTTTTAAACTTTATCCATGGAGCCGAAACCGGTTTGGCTCAGTGGATAGAGCGTCGGCCTGTGGACTGAAGGGTCCCGGGTTCGATTCCGGTCGGGGGCATGTGCCTTGGTTGCGGGCACATCCCCGGTGGGAGGTGCGCGGGAGGCAGCTGGTCGATGTTTCTCTCTCATCGATGTTTCTAACTCTCTATCCCTCTCCCTTCCTCTCTGTAAAATATCAATAAAATATATTTAAAAAAAATAAACTTTATCCATGGAATAATGCAACATGTATTCCTTCATTTTCAGCTTCTTTCTTCCACGGCATATTTGTGAGATTTATCATGTTGTTACTTGTACTTGGTCTAATTCACTAATGTGAGGTATTTCATTATACGAATAGTCCATAGTTTCTTGATCCATTCTACATTTGAATGAAATTGGTTGTTTTCACTTTGGTGGGATTATGAGTCATTTTTTAGATCAGAAGGTTCTGACTTCTTTTTTTCTTCATAATTTGAAGAACAGTTTCCCAGTGTTCTCAGAATAGGTAGATATACTTAATGGGCTTTAATTAAAGTGACAGAGATGTAATGATATGTTAACATGAGTGCTTAGTGTTGTATTTGTAATTCATATTTCAATTTTAACTTCAGGATGATCACTTGGGATATAAAATATTTATTTGCCCAAAGTGCATCTATAATTAATATGGCAATTGCTGAGGGAGGGTTTCCAAATAATCAAATATCATTTTTCTAAAAAATCAGTTTGCTAAAAATGGAACTCCCATTTGACCCAGTAATCCCACTTCTAGGACTACATCCCAAGAAATCAGAAACACCAATCAGAAAGGATGTATGCACCCCTATGTTCATAGTAGCACAATTTACAATAGCTAAGATTTGGAAACAGCCTAAGTGCCCATTAGCAGATGAGTGTATTAAAAAACTGTGGTATATTTACACAATGGAATACTATGCTGCTGTAAAAAAGAAAGAACTCCTACCATTTGCTACAGCATAGATGGACATGGAGAGCATTATGCTAAGCAAAATAAGCCAGTTGGAGAAAGATAAATCACATGATCTCACTCATTTGTGGAATATAATGAACAACATAAACTGATGAACAAAAATAGATCCAGAGATCAACCAAAGGACTTGTATGCATGCATATAAGCATAACCAATGGACACAGACACTAGGAGGGTGAGGACATGTGCTGGGGGTGAGGGTGGCCGGGGAGAGGTCAATGAGGGAAAAGGGAAACCTATGTAATACTTTAAACAATAAAGAAAAAAAAAAACACTAGGTGAAAAATCGCCATTCTCTGGAGGATTATCTCAATACCTTGAGATTCTGCTTCCCAGCAATTGTAGACAGTTTAGTTCAAATAAACTCACTAAAATTTTTTAAAAAAGTCTTGACTTCTCTGCCTGTAAAATGGCAAACACTCCTAGATCAAATACAAGATACGTTTCAACACCCTTTTTTCAGCTAATTGGCTTCCAGTGATTTGATCGGAGCTATTGAATATTTACAAGTTGTTTCAAGATTTCACAATAGAGTTCAGCAACATATTGCAAAATAAATTTTTTGCAAGGTATTGGCCCCAAAATTTGGCTTCCAGAAATGTATGTAGAGGCTATAGTATATCTATATGGTGTAAGGGAAAAAATAGGATAAATGCACAGAGAAGATGTCCAAGAGGAGTCATTAAGAAGTGTTAGTAAAAGCAGAAATAATTAACCTTAAATAGTATAATCCTCAGGTATAATCACAAGAGAGCTGGTTCTTTAACTCGGACAACCAGTATTTGTTGATTAAATGATAAACCAAGTATCCTGATACCCACCAGGGGTTCCGTAATGATCAAGATGGAGCCCTGGGGTTCGGTTCAAGACAGAGACAAAGGGAGACCCTGAACTCACCTCCTCCCTCAGACGATCGGATTTACATCAGGAACAGTTTCCTCTGGATGAAACCTAAAGGCTGGCCAAGCAACTCCAGCGCCTCAGGCAAACAAGAAAACACACACACATTTAAGCGGGTAGGAGAGGCTGGGCCCAGTCTCCCGGTAAACTTCACCTCAGATGCAACAATCCACCCTCAGGAGGGGACTTAAAACCTGCTGATTCCCCCTGAGGAACGGAGTCGATGCCTCCATCAAGCACCTAATTTTTAAGGCCTTCACCTGGGAGAGGAGTCCCTGAAACATCGAAAACATTTGAAAACCAACAAGGCTGCCGTCCTGAAAACAGACAGGCCTTCAGGGCTCCCGCAGGGCTCCCCAGCCCCAGGCCTGGGCTGCTGATTGTGCCCAGACTTGGCTCATTTGCTCATATCAAAGGATTGGCCCACGGGGCAGGCATCTCATTTAACACATACATTTATGTTTACTTGAATTACTAATGTATTTGGACTCAGACACAACTTCCCATGTACCCAGTCAGGCTTGGGATACTTGTCAGCCTCAGAGCCAGCAATAAACTGGCGCACAACAGGCCTCAGCAGCATGGGGGAGAAGCAATGATGTCTCAGCCCAAAGACTCTGCTTGCCACCAGTCCGGCAGGGGAAGCAGGTCCCTCCTCCTGGCCCAGACATTGTTCCAATGTGCAGCAGACCAGGGTCAGACCAGAGGGCCCTCCTGCTCCCTGATTTTCAAGAACATTCTCCTCAGCAATGTGGCAGCCATACTACCACACACAAAATCTGTGCCTCCGCTAAATGACAAATTTCTACATGCATTTCTTTTAGACTATAATAAAGAAAGTATTTGGACTGAAATGAATCGGTTAATGAAAACTAGCTACATTTCCTAGGCAGCGTTCAAGTCTTGAAGTGTCCCAGTTCCAAGGGAGAAAAAAACTAATATTAAGAATCCATGATAGGAAGAATATTGTAACCAAGAAGTAAACACACTAATTATAAGATATATTTAAAACACCTCCGATTTCTAAGAGAAACCAAGTATAAAAAGGTTAGAAACCAGAAACTATTTTTTTGTAATATTCACCCCAAGATATATTTAGAGAGAAAGGAAGAGAGAGAGAAACATCGATGTGAAAGAGAAACATCAATTCCTATATATGCCTTGCATCCCGCCCCCCCCCCCCCCGCCCCTCCCCTCCAGGATCAAATCCACAACCTAGGTATGTGCCCTGATGACTCAAACCTGCAACCTTTTGGTGTATGGGATGATGCTGCAACCAACTGAGCCACCTGACCAGGGCCAGGAACTCTTGTTTTTGTACAAAAAGTTCCAAATATCTCACAAGTGGCAATGGCTACAACATAAAAGTGCCCAAATTGGCTATTTATTTTCTTTGTAGCACAGTATTATACTTGATATTGGTTATAATTCTGTCTACATTCCTTTTAAGGATATTTTGTGTCTGGAATTTCTCTCATTTAAAGAAACCCCATATGAATGGGCTATTCCATATTCTAGGAGGAGGCCTTATATACTGTGTGTTTGTCAAAAATCACAGAAATGTACACTAAAAGCAGCAAATTTTCCTGTATGTAACTATGTAATTCAAAAAAGGGAAAAAGTGGGGGCAGAGAATATTAAGTGCATTAGAATGAATTTTAATAAGCTGTTGCAACCTAAGCAAGAAACTTGGGTGCCAAATATTAATGTGAAGTGACACAAAACCAACACATTATGAACATCCAAAAATCTGGATTTACAATGGAAATGATGACAGCTTCTGAAATTAAATAGCACTCAATCACTAATTTTCTGTGAGGGTAAGATTAGTACCCTGCTGGGCTTATAATTTTGTTTTCTCTTTTTATACTGTTCATGTGTAAATATTGCCAATTTCATTTGACACAAAAAAGGAAAACAACTTAATTTCGTTTCTAAGCTAGTGAACAACACAGAGACAACCCTTTACATGAGGCAGTACAATATTAAGTTCCATGGCAATGACTTAAGGGAGAAGGGGGGCGGGGAGGGCGGAAATCAAGCCATTTCAAATGTATTTGTAACAAGGAAACAAATTTATTGATTTTAAAAGACAAGACACCATTTTGTTTTGAAAAACACAAGAAAGCTAGCCTGAGTTCAAGTCTGAAATATTCAGAAAAATCCTACTAATATCTTTAGTATGTTCCAGTCATTTGTTTAAACAACACACTAAAAGTTAATATATATTTTTATAATTATAAAAGTTCCCCAGTTATTGTACAGTACACAATACAAATCGCCCACAAACTATTATTTAGCTCCTGCCAATCTTGAGAGGACATGATATACTAAAAGATTTAGCATTTCTCACAAAAATCACATCAGGAAATACGTATTTACAAAATCAAATACATTATACAAAAAACCATCACATGTTATTCGGTAAAGATGTTTTTTAAATAATTAAAAAGTTTATTCAACTGTAGTCCAAAAACTGGAAAAGAACATTACATTATCTCACACATACAATCTCTACAAAAGTTGCTTACCTCATTTACATAATATATTCAGTCGATTGTAAAATAAATGTTCAAATATCTCCTAGTGTTACTATATTTCTGTGCTTGTGGGACTGAATAATGAAATCTGCCACTTACTAAGTGAAATTTAAATGATGGCACTTAAAATAAAAACCACATATTTTAAAAAAACACAATGAAAGGAGTTTTACCTAGAAGGTACGAAAGCCCTGAGTGATAGTAGAATTACTGATTGGTAAGCACTACAATGAACCTAATTAAAAGTTTACCACCCCAGGCACAAATTTCCCAGTTTTCTCAAGGCACTCACTTGAAGTTTCTGTAACCAACACATTGGTCACCACCGTAGGTCCCAATTGATGATGCAGATGAGAAAAAAATTTGCTTTGGTACAAAAGATGCTTTTTAAACGCATAAAATTCAATACCTCCTTTATTGGGTCATTTAAAATTGTGTTTAGCAGGTTAAAACAAGGCAATCATTTGTTCAAAACTATTAATTCATTGAAGGAAAAATTTACTTGGTCATCAACAGTCAATGGGGGTTTTTATTTTTTCTTTCCTCCCCAGAATCATAATTCTTCTAACTAAGATTTGTTGTCCTCATTATTGAGCTACATAAACAATTCTTACCAAAGATTTCATTACTCAGGGCTTCCAATCCCAACATCATAATTTATTTAAAAAACAAAGGAAAGAGGGAAAAAAGAATCAAATACCAGAACCAATAAAAGAGACAAAACACACTTTTTTTTTTGAAAATGACATATTACCAATTACTTCAAACAAAAGAAAAATAAATCCTAGGCAGTCACTTTGTAAGTGGCTTTTACTATTTAAGTAAAATTGGTAAACTAAACTCAGGTCTACTGGCACATAAAATCACTAGCAGCAATGATCAGAGCATGCAAACTGAGAAGCATTTACAGTAAATCATCATGAAGAATTCAAAAGAAGAGAGTTAAATTAAAACCCTTTGAGTATTGCATGTTAACACGTGAGTAATTTGCATGGTTTGACCTCCTCAACTGCCTAAAAAGCAACGTTTACGGCAAACTTGCACGAGGCTGTGGATGTCCTTTCACCAGGCATTGGAATAGGTTACACTTTCACTTGTGCCCGGCCAGGGCAGCGCAAGCGCATCTGCGGACGACACTGCTCTCATGTTCCATCAGGCAGGGGACAAAGGAGTCCAGTGCACGCAGAGCGCCCGTGAACAGAGTCAGCAGTTGTGTGAGCAGACTGGCGTTTCCGGTTATCAGAAGCAGTAGTCATTGCATCAGATGAGCTCGAATCAAGTGCTTTTGCTCTCCATTCTATCTCTATATAATTTTTTTGACAAAGTATTGAAGTTTTGGAGCATAGATAAAATTATGCCCTGTATGCAATTCCCAAACAATGTGTTATGAGAGATCTAACTCCAAACAGCTTACCTGCCCCCCAAAGAGTTCAGCTTTTCTTTAGCCACTCGAACTCATTTCTTCCTAAGGCTTCACTTACAATTGTACTTTCTAAAGCTAAATAAATGAGATCGCTTGTTTTGTTTCGGGGGGGAAATGTGACCCTTTCTTCATCATACCTTTTAAAGGCAATCTAGGTACTTTCAATGTGCAGAAATCGGTCTGACATGGGTCCACGGGCCCACGTGTGGTCGTCCTTTTCTAGAGTCATGCTGTGATACTAGAAAAGTTGATTCTTTTTTTCTGTAAACAGTACACTTACTTAGATGGCAGTGAATATTTGGGAATAAATATATCAAGCCCTCTTGAAGAAAATTAAGAGTCGTATATAAAATGCAAGTGCTCGGCGTGAAAACACTTTCTCTTCCTACCCCCCCTTTAAAAAAACCAGCATAATTAGACATTTGGATATAGAGTATATTTTACCGGTCTAAGTCTAAATAAAGGATCTGAAAGGCTTTTGTCCCCCATTGTATATCTTACAATGCTCAAAGGGTTAATACAAGGCATTACATCAAAGGGGTTTCTAACACTAGAACTAAGCACTGAATTAATGCTTCTATTCCAGTTTTACTTTTTAAATCATCAAACTTGCAGAAATACTAGGGTTCCATTAATTGATTTGTTCTAACCACATACATGGAGGTTGACCTGATCTAGTGACAAGCCCAATTTTCACTGCATGTCAACCTCTCTCCCCCATGTCCTGGGTGACTCATACAAATCACAGGGTTTGATTCGATTTTTTGGTGGTTGTTATTGTCTCACCAAGAACTTGGAGGAGGGGAGGTCATCACAAAGGTCAATTTGTTTTATAAAACCACTGCCTCAAATTGTACACAAAGGTGACTTGCCAACGTTTTTTTTACTTTCTACTTCTGTCCACACAGGGAGGACCAGCATCACAGTGACACACATCTTCTTTTTTTCTTTTACACGAATGTTTCAAGCACAGCATTATTTTAGACATCTCAAATATATCATCTGAAGGATTTTTAAACTTTGAAAATGCATCACATTTAGCACTTCTAGAGAGTGCATTCATGTAAAAAGGTTCATGATTACAGTAATGAAACTGTGTTCATTCCTGAATGATTTTGACAGCATTCTACAAGAACATGTTCATTTTCACTCGTCTACTACACATCAAAGGCAGTCAACGTTGCACACTACTAATTTTAGTTATGCAGTGTTAAAACCATTTTCTAAAATTTATTTTTGTTTTTAAAGTACACCATCTAAAGAGAGGTGCATGAACCGTGCTATACAGTACAAGAAAAAGCACAAAAAGGAAAGCAGATTTCTGAAAAGGCAGTAAGACTTACACAGTCAGTCTAAACAAAGTTTGGATGAAAATCCTGAAAAAGTGACCAGCCACTTAATATCCAAAAAAATTTTTTAAACTGGGTCCAAGTGGACAGTTCACCCATTTCACCCTATTGTTCACAGGCTGTAGTAATGCAAATCTTTTGGAGATGTATACTAGTACATGAAGATCAAACTATACCATTGATACTCGATCCTTTTTCATGGAAATACCTTTTCTGAAACTTAAAAATAGCCAACATACCTTCTTTACATTTTTCCTCACTTAAAGTGTATCACTTGGTCTATATAGATATTTTTCAGGACTAGTGTTTGATTGCAGTGCCACGAAACATTAAGTTCTTAAAATATGTCCTGGTCACTTCTCAATAAACCTACAGTATTAGCATCTAATGTTATTTTAAAAAGTCAGTTTCAATGACTGAAAAATGGAAATAAAATGTTTAATAAATGCAATAAATGTGGTTGCTCCAATTTGCTCAAAGGTATAAATTATGATGCTTTCATTTTGTAATACATTTCACAATTCAAGTTCAAAATTGTTAAGATTTTTGTTTGTGATTGTATATGTGTGCATGTGTCTTACTGTGGACTACAAATAATAGGAAGTAGCATAGATCATAGATATTATTTGTCTATGGGTTATAACTATCTATTCATAAAGGAGATCAGAATATTTTTAGTGAGTCAAGTTGAAAGATAATAATATTAATTCCCAATCTGTCTAAATTTAGAACAAACCATGAACAATTAGAAGAAATGTTGAACCTTGGAGGATCCCCAGTCTCTAATTTTCATTAATCTAAATCTGCCCATTATTATCAGATTCTTCTAACAAAACAAATACACCCAACATTAAATTAAAGGAAACAATTATAATAAATACATTTAAAATTGTTCAACAAGCAAGATGATACCAGTAAATACATTTGGTCCAATACTAATATAGCATAGATCTGGGTGTGGTGAAAAGGGTTAGGAAAATGAAAAATTAAGAAAGGAGAGTCAAAACAAAGAGTGTGGGGTTTTTTTTCTTTTCAATTTTTTGATTTAAATGTACCTGTAAATGTTTCCTAATGCACAATGAAGTAGATATACGGTCTTTGCAGCTTAAGGTGTCTTGCTTACTTGTTTGCCTTTGTGTGTGTGTGTGTGTGTGAGTGTGTGTGTGTGTGTGTGTGTGTGTGTGTGTGTGTGTGATGGTACAAATTCATTGCCTTTTTGGGAGGAAAAGGGGGATGATAATTTAAATGATATTTAGATAAAGGCGATAAGCTAGCAAAAGACTTTCGAATATATGAGCTGTATAATACAAAATTTGAATCAATTAAAAAATTACATCTAATGCATTTAACGTTTACTGAAGAAACCTGTTGATCTCAGTTATTTGAGTAGTCTAAGGCAATCGAGCAACAACAGTTGAAATATACTGCGTATTACCCAATAAGCCATTTGGTAGTTTTAACTTTACAGATTGGCTCACCCTCTTCTTTCCACCCCCCACCCTTACCCCAATAAAACTGGAAAGATAAACATCTTGAATTTAATATAGGCCTCATTAATAATCTGTAAATAATTTTGTGCTTTCCCTTTTTTTGGCTTTAGGTACTTATTTTTGCTTATTAGCTTTTTAAGAACGATTTAAATGAACGGATGTGCCTGTTTTTTGTTGTTGTTAATAATTTGAGTGCTTAAAAGAAGCTTGGCTCTTCATGTAAATGAAAATGGGGATGGCGTATCCACTCCTGGATCTCACCTGCCGTGGTAGCTGACTCTGCCCGTGGGCACTCGTGTGTGCATGTGGACACAGACACCAAGACACACAGACAAACACTGAGACTGAAAAGATGCACTTCGATAAGTACCTACTTATTTTAACTTTCTTAAATTATAACTAGATAAGAATGGTCTAACATATATATGTTTTATGTAACAAGTTGGTGATTAAAACTAGCCTGCTACTCCATACCCTTAAGCAATCTAACTTATAATCAAGTATTATTCAGCTCTAAGAACAAAAAATAGGTTCATGGTCACTCAAAGAGGGAAACTGATTTTTTGTCTTTTTGTTTTGCCCTAAATTTCCTTTGAAGAACATGTAACCTGTCCTTACTTCAGGAATCTGACAATGACAGGCACAGCTTGTCAAATGGACTGAAGAGGAATTTACATGAACAAAATAAGCCTTACTAAACCTTAGCTTCAGTTCTGTTTTAAGGCACCATGTTATAGCCGAGGTACGATGATCCCTGATGTACATTCTTCAACGGCACTGGTCCATCCAGCCACCTATCCAAATCCTACAGAATCGGGGATAAGCAACAGTATGGTGTGCCAGTTACACTGCCTTCAGGTTCTGTTTAAAATTTAAATCCACATACTTTAGAAACCAGGAAATATTTTTGAACGAAAGAACGATATGCAGGTTGCTACATTCCTTGCATTCTATAAATTTTCTCTTATAATAGCAGCATATTGAACTACTATTAGGAAAAAGACCTGGAATAAAAGAAAGTCATCCAAATGGAATGGTTTCCTGTATGTCCAGCTCAGCATAAGTAGCATGTATACTTAAAAAAAAAGTCAAGTCATTTTTTTCAGCTTCAGTCTCTAACTATAACAGCCCCACTCAACAGCAGAACGCATCTGTGCAGTGGTCCCAAATACAGAATCAGTAGTCATTAAACAGAGGAATTGGTATGCAAATAACAGTTAAAATTCAATGTTTAACGGAAGCTTGCATTAACATGATTTAATAATTATGTACACAAATTATGTACATATTAGCATAATCTCTGGCAATTCTGTCATTTACTCTGAACTGATAAATGCACAGCTCAATTTTTCTTCAGAGAAATATAGATGACCTTCCCAACCCTCTAGCACTATCATAAAAATGCTCTGTATTCTTTCTCCATACTCCAAAATGCTATCAAAATAGTGTCTTGTGGTTCGGCCCAATGAAAAGCACCTTTCAAAAGCAAATTTGATGCATCTGCTGCCAAATGGGCATGCCTCCAGTGTAAATAAAAAAATGCATTTCTTTTGATATTTCACAGAAGTGCATCTAATTAAAAACTCACACATGAAATCATACACCAAGACTAACAATCAACAATAAAATATTTTCAGCTACAAAAATGTAAATTACTTTTAATTATAAGAAAACAAAAATATTAAGTGTTGTAAAAATCCTTCTTGACACCCGAAACTAAGGGAAAAAAACTCTTATTATTAAGAGGCAAATAATTTGTTTACGTAAAAAAAAAAAAAAAAAAAAAACCTGGCAAAATACATACACCCATTCCATTTCACAACTCCAAAAAGGTAATGTTCAGCACAGATAGAATTTGACAACAGTCGACCTTCAGGCTCATTAATTTCTCAACTTAAGCCCAATATCAACAGGGTTAATGTTAGCTGGAAAAATACGCTTTAATATTCTTTAGACCGCAGTGTAAGTGTTGCCTGTCGCGCTGCACTGTCTGATAGTCTGAGTACTCGTGACGATGTGCTCGCTGTGGATGGGATTCAGGAGGCTGGGCTGCACGCTGCTCTCCAGAACAGGTTGCAGACAACCCACCGGAAACGCCGGGGTCAGCTCCGTTTTCTCTCTCTTGGCTTGAGGTTCTGAAGAGTCATCTAGTTCTTCATCCATTTCACTTTCCACTTCACTGCCTTCATCTGCACAAACAAATAATGCCACAACTATTACCAAAAGACATACTTTGGAAAACGGCAATGAACACGTGCTTAGAAACACGTTAATAGGGAGCATTAGGAAAGCAACTTCTCAGCTCTTCTCAGGGGATGAAGCTTGTAGGTTTTCCTCTCCTGTGGATTTTACTTGCATCAAAGATCAGTTAATGCACCCATAATTCTTTCAAACATGGTAATGGTAGTTTATTTGGGGTTAGTTTGTGATTAATACTTTTAATAGCTCCTTTAAAAAGACCTTTGGAATTCCCTAATGTTTTTGTATTAAATAGTTTGGCATAATTTGTGTCATGAAGTAGTCACTTGAATACACTGTTGGCTTTTGGAGAATGTGTTGAGGTGAAAAATGCTAACTAAAAAAGGAGTAAGGGAGGGAAAGAAGGAGAAAAACTTTAGTCTCCTCCAAAAATCTATACTTAAGATATAAATTTTATGTGTTGATATTAGTGTTGGTGAGACTGATGATGACATATATCAGGTATAAGCATGGGTTGCTGAAAAGACTCTTTGGTGAGCATGAATATTATAGATGACAATTAAATAGGCTCTTAATTTTTATTACAAAAGATTATAAAGACTGAGGCAGTAGTATCAGATTAACAATGCACAATGGATTTCCATTCCTGGCAATACTGATATTCACTGTTAATACTGGTATTCATTTCTGGAAATTAAATGTATTAAATAGTCACTGGTCTCTCCAAATTTTAATACATTTTATATGAACTAAAACATCATTAGAATGGAACACCATTTAATGTTTTCAGGCAGCACAGTTAAAATTCAAAAGCAGGGAGAGAAAAGGTTCACATAGCTTTATTGCTGTGAGAGATTCCCTTCCAAGGAGTATAGAGAATGCCTTTTCATGAGTGATCACTTTTAAACAGCGGGGAATATATTTTTGCCTTAAAAATCTTTTTAGTTCACCTTCGACATGTTTTACTGTTTACCAAAAAAAAGATAAAGGTGTAATCACATCAAATATCTCATCTATAATGAAAAATAACTACACTTGTTATATTTTTGACTTCTAGTGACTTGTAGAAACAGAACCAAATCTTCATGTTATTCTCTTCTGTCATGTACAAGTAGCTCTTTGGTCAGATTAGGTTGAACTCTTTCTAAGGTTGAGTCTAGTGTTAGCAATTGGGGCACACCTCCACAACAATCCCGGTTAATACAGCTCTCAACATAAATGGGCCCTGCATGTTCCTCTCTTATTATAATTATCAACTGGGGCAAAGATGGTTTTCTATAGGATTTTTTCTGCTGCTGTGTGCTCTATTCCAACCTCCCCTTCCCTCCCCCCACCCCCCCCACCCCCCGCCTAATCCCTATTCCTTTCACTCTGGCTCTTCAATTACAAATTAGTATCATCTCATAATTGATTTATCCTTCTGAGGGTTATTTGGTTAATCCTATAGAGTATATATGCACAGCAACAATATTTTAGGACTATTATTTTCTACTTTTCCTGCTTTGCTGCTATGTATGTTCCTCTAACAGGAATTAATGCACCCACCATTGCCACAGACTGACAGGAGTTCACCCTGGGAGTGACATGGATTCAAAGGTGACCTTCCCTGGCACATTAATGTCTTCCACCGCCAAGGAGGGACAGAGCTGGACAATGAGTACCCTAGGACAGGCTGCTCCAGAAAACAGCACTGCACTCATGTGCGCATTCCCCAAGTCCTTCCTCTTATCTTGGTTTCCCCACTGGTTCTGGCTGTGTCTTGGAAGGGCTAATTGTGTTATTCTCACCTGTCTTTGTGCATTTTGTCCCTGACTCCACAACTCAATTCTTTAAAACCTCAAGCTATCTTCACTTCTTGGTTTTTTTGAAGAAAGGTCTACATTTTCTACGGTGCTTGTTTATTAGAAATTTTATATTTTTATAAAAACTGGGCTGGTTTTCTATAGGATTTTTACTGCTGCTGTGTGCTCTATTCCAACCTTTCCCCCCAACACCTCCCTCTGTGGTTTGGTAGATCAAGAGTTTCTTCAGGAATACATGTCCTATTGTCATATTTGAGTGGTGATGCTGGTATAATAATTTAAAGAGAATGTATGTTATCCTTTCCATCTATACCACGATTGATATTGCTTCTACAGATAACATCACGGCTCTTTCCGAGTTCCTTTTCCATTGAGAAGCGTGGAGTGGTGATAGGTAGGCTGAGGAATCTTTTTTTCCTTGCCTGATAGGCCTTGAAAGCAGATATTTAGACCAACTTTTATGCCTTTTCTCTAGGACTCTGCAGATGGTCAGAAATAATGAACTTATAATAAACTTCAGGCAAAAAGCCCAAATGAGTTTGTAACTGTGTTTAAATTTATTTCTTGTACTTAAGGTACCTCACATAAAGATAGCACAGAAATGGAGAAATAATGAAGGATTCCGAAGACATCACAGCCATATTCACCTTGGACTGTATGCCGTATCCACAGAGTAAGAGTGCCAGAGGCATACACTACATTTTCCTCTGTGAGAATTTCCCAGTCAAATAAAGTCCTTAAAAATGTACATTATTTTAAATTCTTACCTTTATCCAGATTTCCAGGAGACACAGCATTTAAATCGCCAAACTGCAAAACAGGCATTTGTGCAACAATTACTACCAGGCCGAATAAAAAAATATTCTCAGTCTGCGGTAAAAACACCACACTGTGGCTTTTTAAAACTATAAACTAGTGACCGTTTTGCTCTCTAACTACATAGGTCATGCAATTTTTCAATCAAACTTGTCAAATTTGAACAGTTTGAATTATGTCACAATTTAGCTGTCTTAGTCTCCTTGCAAAAGGCTACCAATTTTCTCTGCCTTCCACACTCCATTTTACTTTTATTATTTCAACGCAGCAGCAAGGAAATAGGGGCCTGACAGCTTGGATGAGCCTGGACATGATGGAATCAATGTGGAAAGGTGCCGATGAAGAGGCGCACCCTCCAGGCCCACGCCCAGTCCACGTCCACGAGTCCACCTGGAGTTTCCATGAGAAAAACATGGCCCAGCTGCTTGGCTGAATTCTGTTTTTCAAGCTTTTATTAGTTGAAATGAAAAACATAATAGGAGCCCCAGAGTTGAGAGTATTTACTTTTATAAAAAGGCTTTTCTTTTTGTAAGTTGCTGTTCTTATTTCATAAGATAATAGGGTTCCACTTTTAACAAAGAAAGGCATCTGATCGTTCCGAATGCCAACCAAACAGAGCTTAAAATAATATGGAACAAGGTCTAACCTTCAGCTTAGGCTTTATTTTCTACCTCCATTCACGAGCTTGATGATAATTTTACAATGGGAAAATACATTCTGAGAGTCTCAGGGTGGACAAAGATGAACAAAAAAGTTAACAAAGCTAATCAGAAAATAGTGAAGTTAAACCTAAATTCATTTACTTTTTTAAATGGAAAACATTATATATATTTTTTTAAAGCTGAAGATTCAGAATAAGTCATTATTAGAAATTCAGATTTCTCAACGGACTCAGATAGGGTGAGACAGAAATTCTACTTACATTCGGAAGTTTGCTTATAAAGAGTTCCATGATAGAAGTATTTTTTTCATCTACAAGGTATGTCTATGAAGTAATAAAACTGATCTTATTTTGCAAACATACACATTTTTTTTTAACCTAAACATGTGCTGTTCTTATAGTAGCTACCTTGGGAGTTTATACACTTAATCCAAGGTTCAAAGTTCTGGAATTTCTCTTTGACACTTTCAAGAGTTAGTTTACATATTATTCAAGAAAGCCCATCTTATTATTTTACATCCAGTTGTAACTCCAAATAGCCTTCCAAATTTCATTCACTGCAGTTGGTGCTGGGATGATTTCTGACTACTCACCAAGACCAAGTTCATCTTTCACAATCTATGATATATTCAGAATAATGTCATTTTAGTCTTTATTATTTCTTAGCAGTTCAGAGACAGTTTGAAAAGAGGCATTCCACAACATTTTATGCCATAATAGTGTTACTGGAACAATGTGTAGCCTTCGAGGTGACTGATTTGAAGGGGACAAGGGCATCCCTGATACATGGCTCCTAGTATGTTTGTTAGAAAGACTGTCCCATTCATTACTTTATAGGTACATTCCACAGGGAAACAAGTATAAAATCATAAACACTGAACTGTTGTTTTAAAGTCGGTCCTGATCACATGGGTCAGAACCTTATATTAGCCAAAATAAAACATTCATAGTGAAAGTTACATAAAATTTCTTGAATTAAAGAATATAATGCAAGCAGCAACAAAAATCAATCAGACTATATTTCTGGTATTATTTAAAAATTTTAGAGCTATAAACAGAGAATGCCTAAAACTAAGGGATCTTTTATAAGTTATATCTAATTGATGTAATATGAGATTTTTATTTATTTGAAATAAATACTTAACACTTAAGATTCAATTCTGGAAACAAGTTGGCAGGGATGACTCTAAAGCCAGGGGTGGGGAACATTGGTCCGAGAGCCTCATAAGGCCTGCTCAGGCATTAGGGGAGAGTTAATTAAATGTTTGACCAAATATAGCAGGCTAATTTTTAAGCTGATAATTTTGTATGGCCCGAGAATGATGTTATAAATATCCAAATGGACCTTGTCAGAAAAAAGGTTCCCCAACCCTATTCTAAACATACCTCTACACCTATGAAAAGTGAATATTCCATTTGTTTTTGACAAATCTCTAAAAGTTTTTGGGACTAAATTATTATTGCCATTAATGAACAATAATCTACACTAATAAAAGAGAAAGATGCAAATTGACTGTACCTTCGCAACGCTCACCAACCAATCAGGAGTGAGTATGCAAATTAACCCAACAAAGATGGCGGGTTAATTTGCATGCGCAGGCACTGCCCCAGCTGCTCGGGGCCTCTGGGCAGTGTGGGAAGGCGGAAAGGTGGCTATGGGCCGGAGCGAAGGCAGTGCCGGCAGCCAGGGGAAGGAAGGCCCATTCTTTCACGCATCTTTGTGCATCAGGCCTCTAGTACTATATAATGTGAAAACAAAACTCTGAACACAGTTGAAAAATTTCTTTAAAAGAAACACTGTTTTTAGTTGCTGTTTAACTGAAACTATGACAACTTCCTCAATACAAAGATTTCTCCATAGAAAATTTCTGCTTAGTCTAAATGGATATATCTGATTATATAGGATGCTAAAAATAAAAGCCCGAACAACTGAAATCTTAGGGATTGTTATCATACTAAATGCTGTGTGCTGTGCCATACACTGTGTGCTGGACATTATAAAAAATCTTAGGGACACTGTCAGCATCTCTAGGTATCTCTAGGATCAATGACAAAATTCCGCCCGTACAGCCAATAGAGAGAGTAGATTTAAAATTAAAATGTCTTGTGAATAAGGAGTAAGATTTTGATATTCTATATAGCTGAAGATAAAGGTTTTCCATGCATTTTACATGTGAGAAAAGAATATACATGTAATTAAGAAAAAACCCTTTAATCCTATAGGTAGACTGAGTAAGATAATCAGTCGTTCACTCATTATTCAATAAATATTCATTTAGAACTTACTATGTGCTAGGCACTGTGCCAGCCAGCTCCAATCGGATCAATCTGAAAATATTCCCTGTCTTTGGAGGTGGGTATCAGAAGTTGCTCATATTATGAAGGATAGGTAGTTTTGCCGTGAGTCAAACTCGGAAACCTTCGAGGAGGTTTTAGAATTATAGGGTCATTAGAAAGGGAAATCAGTTGCAGGGAGTTTTGGAGCAGAAGGAAGTATAGGAACAGCTTGAGCAAGGCAGTGTCACAGACAGGGGACAGTGACAAGTCCCGAGGTTAAGCTAGCACAAACCAGAAACAGGAGGAGGAAGATATCATGATTTGGATGAAAAAATAAGGTTCATAAGAAAGTACAGAGATCACTGTACAGTTACAGCTCCAGAAATAGGACAATCTAAAATCTGTTGTAGCTTTCTAACTTCCCTACTGCACAGGGGACCGGCGGGGGCTACTACTCACCGAGGTAACATCCTACAGCTGATAACGCACTTTCATGGTTCAGTACATGGATAGCTTCCTCTCACATATTATGACCTCAAATGTCACTTTCTCAAAGTCACTTCCTCAGAGGCTTTTCCTGACAGCCCTAAGTATCACCGTTGCTGTCATTCTCCATCACTTCCCTCAAAGCACCTACCACAAGGTGTAACCCTGACTTTGCTTCTTCACCTACTGTGTTCCCAACCCCAATGCCAGTGCACAAGGGTAGGGACCTTATTTGTCCTCTTCATAAATATACCCCAGAATCTGGTAAACAGCTCCTGACAGATTTTATAGGCTGAATAAATACCAAAGGAATGAATTTGCCTCCTCATTTCATATTCACATAAAAGCTTATAATTTGGCAAGGTAGAGAACTTAGGTTTAATCTTATAGCTACTGAAAACAATTAATTGATTTGTCTAACATTATGTAGGAAATACAGTGGTGTTAGATTTGAAACCAGACATTGTGATCCTTAAGACATTGTGATCCTTATTTTAGAAATTAGGGAAGGGGAGGGAGGGAGGGTGGGAAGGAGGGAGAGAGAGAGAGAGAGAGAGAGAGAGAGAGAGAGAGAGAGAGAGAGAGAGAGAGAGAGGGAGAATGTATGTTTCAAGGAATATAGATTAAGGGATTTTAAATGTGATCTGGATTTAGAAAGCATATGGCCTTTGATGTATATAGGAATTAAAATTTTAGATAGAAAAATAGGGAATGTCATAAAAGTCAAAATAGAATGGAATATTTCATTTTGAAAGCCCCCATCTTATGGCCTTACAGTTGAATGAAATTGTAGGACTTTATAAATAGTATTTGACCATTAAGTTTTGAAGACAAAAACTGAGTAGGGCTACCAGCAGTTCTGCCTGAGAATGAAAATGGTCCTTAGGCTTTGACTTAAGGTTGTTGACACTATAAATTCAATCTAGGGCTGAAGGTTTATGTGTACTGACCAAGGCATATATGACATGGATAGGTTGTGTGTGTGTGTGTTTGGCAGAATGGAGATAACACAGAACCAGAAACAGCTGATGAGCTCAGATGAATGCAAACCCTGGTGTCACCAACTGCTGCTCTCTGCTCTTCTGAGAAGTCAGTAAAGGAATAAGGCCCTTTAAAACTTACCCTATAGCCGCAAAAAATGTTGTTCACATGCAGATTTTGAATATCCTGGCCCGATTCTAATCTCTGAACAATCTTCCCTTAGATTGAATTTTGTCATGTTCTGAATTTTACAAGTCCGTATAGCTGCACATTCTCTTATAATTTAAGTTCTATTAACCAAAGTTGGTAAAACGGATGACAAAAGGATTAGGTGGCAGCAACTATTTTGGATGTTTTTGATGGTGGAGAGAAACATCTTGAACTTTCAATTGTAAGGGATTTCAGAGCATTATAATTTTCTTTAAATGTCTTCCAAATGAGAACCAAATTAATCAGTGTTTTATATTTAGCTTCAGTACAGTGTTTCACAACTCAGGAAAAATAGTTACAGACTTTAAAATGATTTCCAATTTTATAAAATTTTCAAGGAATGCTAATGTTGCATTTGGTAAAATCTTATGTTCCCTGGTTATTTCTTCCCCTGTAAGTGGTCTTTTCTATGTATTTCCAAACAATTCTATTGAAGACTTCTAAGACGGAAACGACTTCTGCCAGTGTGCTTCATACCAAAGCACATTCTGCCCTACAGTTACTGTTTGTCCTGCCCCTTGGGCTAGCCAACCATCCCGGCAACATGTGCTGTTGGCCACTCTGTACATAGGTAGCATACTTTCATCATGACTCTAACTGTTGAGGCTTTATGAATGCAATTATGTACCTTTATGTCATTTCAAGTGAGTAAGAATACAGGCCTTAGTTGCTTTTGAGGAGAAAAGTAGTCTCAAAAATAGAACGTGTAACGCTACCATTAGGTTAAACCAAGAGGGCCCAGTGTCCTGAGCCCCACGCCATAGAGATCCTTGCTCTGACTTTCTATGTTTGTGCCCTCCTCATGATGTAAGAAGCCAACTGGGCCAAGTGGATGTACCCTCTGGGGCCTGGGTTTCCCTCCCAACTCCTAGACCATAATCCTATTATCTGAGACCCCAGAGTTGCCTGCCCAATGACCCTGAATCCTTTCTATGCCTGTGTCGGACTCTTCTCCAGGTCTACCCTGTAGAAGAAAGAAGGCATAGCCAAAGAGGGGCAGCTGTTTGCAAAGAGTGGGCAAAATCTGAACATGGACTGAGGAGTCCACAAGCATGAGCACAAGGCTGGCTATTCATAGCACAGGATGGGGAATGAAACGTTAAGAGAAGATAAGTGGTCGAGGGGCCAGAGGCTGGGGCAGGAGCAGGCGGTGTCTTTGTCACCACTTTCTGGCATAGAATTAGGAGGAGCCAGAGAATTTTAAATTTAAACTCAGCCTTCCAAGTTGTTATCAAGATACATTTATCAACCTAGGTGGACAGAATAGCTTTACTTATAGTTGCTCCATAACGTTAAAAAAATATGTAAACATAAGGGCGCCGTAGGCCCTGCAAATATGAGGGTTGGGCCTGCCAGTATATCCTTGTAAGGTTATGGTGAATATTAAATGAGAATGTAAAACACCTAGCACAAGGCCAGTCCTCAATTAAAAATAATAATAATAAATAATAAGCTGTATTATAGATAATAAGCTGTATTAAAAATAATAATGTAATTTTTGACTAGTGTGCATTATATTTTCCCAGCTATTACTATTCCAAGATAGTTTCCTTTCCTGCAAATTATTTTTAACTAGCACTATGATTCATGCCTTTAAAAATAGTCTGTAACAAGTCTATTCCACAGGTATATTATCTGCGTGTTTCCTAGTTGCACTAGAACAGTGGTCGGCAAACTCATTAGTCAACAGAGCCAAATATCAACAGTACAACGATTGAAATTTCTTTTGAGAGCCGAAAACCTACTTCTGCGCATGGGCCACGAAGTTTCAATTGCACTGTACATGCGGGTCCGCACGTGGTATTTTGTGGAAGAGCCACACTCAAGGGGCCAAAGAGCCGCATGCAGCTCGCGAGCTGCAGTTTGCCGACCACTGCACTAGAACAATGTTCACTGAAGTTAATTTTTATTAGTTTTCTTTAGTTTTACTTTAAGCATCCACCCTTATTTACCATTATTTTACTTCTATCAAATTGGACTTTTTCCACTCAAATTTTACCCTAAAGCTTGACTGTTGAATTGCCATTGCTCTTTTTTAGTTATTAGGTTTTGAAGACTCCTCCTCATTCTACTTTGAGTACATCAATTTAGATGAACACAAAACAATTTTCTTTTTTTTTTTTTTTTGGTTTTGTTAATCTTCACCTGAGAGTATTTTCCCATTGATTTTTAGAGAGAGTGGAAGGGAGGAGGAGAGACAAAGACAGAGAACCAACGATGTGAGAGAGAAGTATTGATTGGTTGCCTCCTGCATGCGCCTCAACCTGGGCTGGGGATTGAGCCTGCATGCTCCTGATACATGTCCTTGACCAGAATCGAACCTGGGAACCTTTGATCCAAAGACCAGTGCTCGACCCACTGAGTCAAACCGGCTAGGGAGACATTTTTCTTTTGATGGTAAATCCTTAAGGAATTTTTTCCTTAAAAAGTATTACTAAAATATTATCTTTTCATATTTATGTTCACAATTAAGCCATGTTTTGGGTTCAATTTTATTTCAAAAAGTTGGTTATATAGTAAGCTTAGATATAATATTAAATACATATAAATTATGGCAATTTAATTATAATAGATTAACTATGAAAATGTTAGAAAATCCTTTTATGAGCAATCACAATTTATAGATACCATAAATATATTAGTGGACTTTGTATGTTTTAAAAAATAAAGCAGAGATAAGTCCTGGGGTTCAACATAAGTAAGCATGATTTGCCCAAGATTACACCACTATAAATTAAGTAAAATTCAGTTATTCTGACTCAAAGTCCTACATTGTTTACAGGCATTAAATCTTTATTTACACAAATTATACAAAGAATCATGCAATTCCTATTGTGTAGTTCTAGAATAAAAATAGAAATCAGAAAGTATAGATCTAAGGTAGTCTAGGGGAATTAGGCCTCCCTAACAACTTCTTTTTAAGATACGAAGTAAGAAAATCTGAATAGGTTGATAACTATGGAGGAAATTGAAGCAGTAATCAAAAAACTTCCAACAAACAAAAACCCTGGCCCAGATGGCTTTACAGGGGAGTTTAATAAAACATTGAAAGAAGAAATAAAAACTATCCTCCTCAGACTATTCCAAAAAATTCAAGAGGAAGGAACACTTCCAAGCTCTTTCTACAAAGCCAGCATTACCCTACTCCCAAAACCAGATAAAGACACTACAAAGAAAGAGAATTACAGGCCAATATCTCTGATGAACATAGATACTAAAATCCTCAACAAAATCCTAGCAACTCGGATCCAGCATTACATTAGAAAGATCATACACCATGACCAAGTGGGGTTTATTCTGGGGATGCAAGGATGGTACAATATCCGCAAATCAATAAATGTCATACATCACATAAACAAAATGAGAGATAAAAACCATATAATCATATCCATTGATGCAGAAAAAGCATTTGGCAAAATCCAACACCCTTTCTTGATTAAAAACTCTCAGCAAGGTGGGAATAGAGGAATCATACCTCAACATAATAAAAGACATATATGACAAACCCACAGCCAACATCATACTCGATGGGCAAAAACTAAAACCATTACCCCTAATAACAGGAACAAGACAGGGATGCCCAATCTCACCACTCCTGTTCGACCTAGTACTGGAAGTGCTAGTCATAGCAATTGGACAAGAAGAAGAAATAAAAGGCATCCAAATTGGAAAAGAATAAGTAAAACTGATCTTATTCACAGATGACATATGGTACATAGAAAACCCCAAAGACTCCATCAAAGAGCTACTAGACTTAATAAATGAATTTGGCAATGTAGCAGGATACAAAATTAACACCCAGAAGTCTACGGTTTTTCTTTATACCAATAATAAACTTACAGGAAGAGAATTTTAAAAAAACCCACAAAAAACAATCCCATTTACCATTGCACCAAAAAAATTCAGATACCTAGGAATAAATTTAACTAAGGAGATAAAGGACCTGAACTCAGAAAATTTCAGGATGCTGAGAAAAGAGATAGAGGAAGAGATAAACAAATGGAAGAATATACCACGTTCATTGTCTGGTAGAATCAACATCATTAAAATGTCCATACTACCCAAAGCAATCTATAAATTCAATGTAATCACCATTAAATACCAATGGCATACTTCAAAGACCTAGAACAAACTCTCCAAAAATTCATCTGGAATAAAAAAAGACCCCAAATAGCTGCATCAATCCTGAGAAAGAACGAAGTTGGAGAGATGACAATACCAGGTATCAAGCTATACTAGAAAGCCACTGTTTTCAAAACTGCCTGGTACTGGCACAAGAACAGACATACAGATCAGTGGAACAGAACAGAGAACCCAGAAATTGACCCAAGCGATTATGCTCAATTAATATTTGACAAAGGAGGCAAGAGCATACAATGGATTCAAGACAGTCTCTTCAATAAATGTTTTTGGGAAAATTGACAGATACATGCAAAGAAATGAAATTAGACCACCAACTTACACCATACACAAAAATAAACTCAAAATGGATAAAAGACTTAAATGTAAGATGGGAAAGCATAAAAATCTTAGAAGAATCCATAGGCAGCAAAATAGCAGACATTTGTCATAGCGATATCTTTACCGATACAGCTTCTAGGGCAATGGAAACTAAGGAGAAAATAAACAAATGGAACTACATCAAAATAAAAAGCTTCTGCACAGCAAAAGAAACCATCAACAAAACAACAAGAAAGCCCACCGCATGGGAGAACATATTTGCCAATGTTATCTCCAATAAGGGTTTAATATCCAAAATTTACAGGGAACTCAGACAACTTAACAAAAGGAAGATAGACAATCCAATAAAAAAATGGGCAATGGACCTAAATAGACATTTTTCAAAAGAGGACATACAGAAGGCCAAGAGACATATGAAAACATGCTCAAAGTCAATAATCATCCAAGAGATGCAAATCAAAAAAACAATGAGGTACCATTTTACACCTGCCAGAATGGCTATCATCAACAAATCAACAAACGACAAGTACTAGAGAAGATGCAGAGAAAAAGAAACCCTGGTGCACTGCTGGTGGGAAAGCAGACTGGTGCAGCCACTGTGGAGAATAGTATGGAGTTTCCTCAAAAAATTAAAAAGGAAATGCCATTTGACCCAGTAATACCACTTCTAGGAATATATCCCAAGAAAACAGAAACACCAATCAGAAAGGATACATGCACTCCTATGTTCACAGCAGCACAATTTACAATAGCTAAGATTTGGAAACAGTCTAAATGCCCATCAGCAGATGAATGGATTAGAAAACTGTGGTACATCTACACAATGGAATACTATGCTGCTGTAAAAAAGAAGGAATTCTTACCATTTGCAACAGAACTGGAAACTGGAGAGAATTATAAGCCAGTCAGTGAAAGATAAATACCACATGATCTCACTCATTTGTGGAATATAATGAACACTGTAAACTGATAAACAAAAATAGATACAGAGGCAAAGAAACATCGGACAGACTGTCAAACTACAGCGGGAAGGCAGGGGAAGGTAGGGCAGGGTAAGAGATCAACCGAAGGACTTGTATGCATGCATATAAGCATAACCAATGGACCCAAGACACTTGGGGGGTGGGTGAGGGCATGTGCCAGGGGGTAAGGGAGACCAGGCGGAGGTCAATGGGGAAAAAAGGAGACATATGTACTACTACTATTTGTAATACTTAAAAAATAATAATAATGAAAGATATGAAGTAGGAGTTAGGTTAGGGGCAAGGAAGAGTTGGGCAGAGCCCCAGGTAGAAAGAACCAGTTACACAGTAGTCCAATGATGAGAAAAGCTTGGTGAGTAAGATCAGAGAAAAGAACACTGTGATTGCAACAGGAGTAGTAAGAGGGAGGCTGAGGTTTAATCAGAGTCAGGACCAGACCTTCTGTACCAAGGAAAGAGTTTGTTTCTTAACTAACAGAAGAGAAAGCTACTGAAGGGTTTAAGTGCAGGTAACACAATCAGCTTTATATTTTCATAAGATGATACTGACTGCTCTATGGGGTGGTGGTAAGGAGCAGACTTGGTAATTGGTTGGATATGGGAGACCAGATAGAAAGATGACATTCAGGTATCCAGTCTGATCACCAGGGAGGATTGTAGTATCATTTACAGATTGTAGTATCATTAGCAGACAGACCAAGAGTTTAATTTTATTAAGTGTATAACAGCTCTCAATAAATAGTGACAATTATTGTTTTGTGGTTGTTTTTACTGATGATTGAAAACCACTTGCTGTGATTAGGGGTAATGGTGATTTTTTTAGGTGTTACTCCCAATGTGTACACAGGTACTTCTGGACTTGACATTTGCAAAGGGAAGTCACCTATGGGACTAAGAATGCAACTGAAGCTCAACACGAAAAAGCCTTTTTTTACTTTCAATCTGACTTCTAGGATAGCTTAATATAACACATGAATAAACAGAATTCTTTTTTCTTGAATTCCCTTCTTTTCCCAAGAGTCAAGTTTAGATGTGATAATATGGCCATGTCAACAGGTCTATCCAGGGCTAATGTATGTTTGAGGCATCAATGTTGTATGGGGAGATCAAACATATAAAATTAGCCTTAATTGGCCTAGGCTAAATAATGAATGAGCAAAGACAGCTCAAAGGATTTTCCTGTAAGTTGGGTAAGGGGATAGTAAGCAAAGAAATCAAGAGGTGTACTTAGATCTTTGATCTTACAGAAAGTATTTCATACTTTATGACACAGATTCTACTTATATCATACTAGAGGACCGGTGCACAAAATTCGTGCATGGGGTGGGGGGGGGAGGTGTCCCTCAGCCCAGCCTGCACCCTTTCCAATCTGGGACCCCTTGAGGGATGTCCGACTGCCCGGTGGGATCGGGCCTAAATGGGCAGTCGGACCTCCCTCTCACAATCCAGGACTGCTGGCTCCCAACCGCTCCCCTGCCTGCCTGCCTGCCTGATTGCCCCTAACTGCTTGTGCCTGCCAGCCTGATCACCACTAACTACTTCCCTGCTAGCCTGATTGACACCTAACTGCTCCCCTGCCAGTCCGATTGCCCCCAACTGTCCTCCCCTGCAGGCCTTGTCTCCCTAAGTGCCCTCCCCTGCAGGCCTGGTCACACCCAACTGCCCTCTCCTGCCACCCTGGTCACCCCTAACTGCCCTCCCCTGCCGACCTGGTCATTCCTAACTGTACTCCCCTGCAGGCCTGGTTGCCCCCAACTGCCCTCCCCTGCAGGCCTGGTCCCCCCCAACTTCCCTCCCGTGCAGGCCATCTTGTGGCGGCCATCTTGTGTCCACATGGGGGCAGCCATCTTTGACCACACAGGGGTGGCCATCTTGCGTGTTGGAGTGATGGTCAATTTGCATATTACCTCTTTATTATATAGGATTTTCACCTCATATAATAATCTGCCCTCCCCTGCAGGCCCGGTCGCCGCCAACTGCCCTCCTCTGCCAGCCCAGTCATTCCAAACTGCCCTCCCCTGCAGGCCTTATTTAATAATCTGTCATACCTACAAATACTGTTTACACATAGTGGGGAAAAAAAGACTGCTTATTAGAATAATTAGTTAGCAGTATTGACTATGTAAGGCTATTTTCATTTTTATTTATTTATTTATTTATTTATTTATTTTTTTAATAAATCTTTATTGTTCAGATTATTACAGGTGTTCCTCCTTTTTTTTCCCCCATAGCTCCCCTCCACCTGATTCCCCACCCCACCCCATGCCCTTACCACCCGCCACTGTCTTCATCCATAGGTGTAAGATTTTTGTCCAGTCTCTTCCCGCACCCCTCACATCCCCTTCCCCCTCAGAATTGTCAGTCCACTCCCTTTCTATGTCCCTGATTCTATTATATTCACCAGTCCATTCTGTTCTTCAGATTTTTTATTCACTTGATTTTTAGATTCACTTGTTGGTAGGTATGTATTTGATGTCATTTTGTTGTTCATAATTTTTATCTTTACCTTTTTTTTCTTCTTCTTCTTCTTAAAGAATACCCTTCAGCATATCATGTAATCCTGGTTTGGTGGTGATGAACTCCTTTAGCTTTTTCTTATCTGTGAAGCTCTTTATCTGACCTTCAACTCTGAATGATAGCTTTGCTGGGTGGAGTAATCTTGGTTGTAGGTTCTTGCTGTTCATCACTTTGAATATTTCTTGCCACTCCCTTCTGGCCTGCATAGTTTCTGTTGAGAAATCAGCTGACAGTCGTATGGGTGCTCCCTTGTAGGTAACTAACTGTTTTTCTCTTGCTGCTTTCAAGATTCTCTCTTTGTCTTTTGCCCTTGGCATTTTAATTATGATGTGTCTTGGTGTGGTCCTCTTTGGATTCCTATTGTACGGGGTTCTGTGAGCTTCCTGAACTTGTAAGTCTATTTCTTTCACCAGGTAGGGAAAGTTTTCTGTCATTATTTCTTCTAATAGGTTTTCAATATTTTGCTCTGTGTCTTCTTCTGGCACCCCAAAAATTCGGATGTTGGTATGCTTAAAGTTGTCCCAGAGGCTCCTGACACTATCTTCATATTTTTGGATTATTTTTTCTTTTTGTTTTTCTGGTTGGGTGTTTTTTGTTTTCTCATATTTCAGATCTTTGGTTTGATTCTTGGGGTACGTTGATCTACAGTTGAGTTTCTGTATATTCTTTATTTCAGATAGTGTATGCTTAATTTCTGACTGGTCCTTTTCCATTTTTTTGGCATTCTCATTAAGGTCCTTGAAGGTCTCATCAAGTTTCTCGGCGGTTTTTAGAAGATTCTTGAGTAACCTTATAAATGTGGTTCTGAACTCTGTGTCATCCAGTAGTTTGCTTTCCTCCACTTCTTTAATTCGTGACATGTTTCTTTGTCTCGGCATTTTGTTGCTTCCCTGTGTTGATGGAGTGGCTTTGTGTGGTAGGTGACCTATAGAGGCCAGTAGCTCAGCCTCCCCAATCACCTGAAGTGGACGCTCTTGGTACACCCCTTTGTGGGCTGAGTGCAAAGTCTTGGTGTAGTTAAGCCTTGATTGCTCTTGGTACACTGGGAGGAATTGACCTCCAGGCCAATTGGCTGTGAGGACCCGCTGTTTCTATAATGGAAGAACTGCTGCGCTGGAGACACGCTTATGGTACAGGACTTGTTTCAGTGGGGCTTTGGTGCTCACTGAGTCTGCCTCTTGAATGTGTCACTTATGGATGTGAGGAGTTGAAATCTGGTGTCTCACACTGACCACTAGGTACACTGGCTTCTGGATCTCCAATGGGGTGCAGGTCAGCTACTGTCTGAGGCCACCCAGCAGGAGCTACAGCGAGATCTACAGTTTTCTCCTCTTTGCTTGGGGTTTGGAGGTTTTGGAGCTGTCTAACCTGGGCTGCAAGTTTGCTAGGTTAAGCTGCGATAGGGCAGGCCATTCATATGCTAAAGCCGCTGCTTGGAGCTTGGGTGGGTTTGTAGATTGTGTGGGGCGGGGTCTCAGGGCGTCACTAGGCTAGGGCGTGGCAAACAGCAATGGCTGCCAGTAAGCCGGCTCTGCGTCTCCGACCACCTCTCTGTGTCCCGCGCCCCGCACCCCAGCACGGTAAACAATTATTCCTGCGCGCAGTCCTGCTAGCAAGCCACCCTCACTTTCCGACCCAATGGCAGACAGTCCAGCTTCTCCCCGTAGGAGTTTGGGTCCCCCACGTCTCCCCAGAAACGAGTTCGGAGTAATCGGGAGCTTGTCTCCCTTCAGGGTGTAAAAAAGTAGCGCTCCCAGTCGCTGGTTGCCAGCCCGATTCGCGCGCCTCCGTACCTCAGCTTTTCAGCTGCTTGTGCACCTCTCAATGCTCTTTTCTCTTTCCTTCTAGTTGTAGAACTTCCACTCAGCCAGCTTTCCCGTGGTTCTGGGTGATAGACGTTTTGTCTTTTAGTTGTAGTTTTGAAATTGTTGTGCGAGGCAGCAGTTTAGGTGTTTACCTACGCCGCCATCTTGGATCCTCCCCGGCTATTTTCATTTTTATTTTGGTGAGCCAGCACTGTCTGTACAAGCTTACGAGAAGGCTGCTAAGTCTTCACACCTGGCTCACGACCACTGCCTTTGTTCCGTAGAAATGCCAGGAAAGCAAAGGCCTAGCATCAGGAGTGACCACATGTTGTTAAGAAGAACCCTTGTTATCATTATGTTGATCATTGTATTAAATAAGCCCTGAAGCGTATGAGGTGGATGGCAAATGTATGAAATATACCAGAAGGCATGTCTATTTCAGAAGTTTTGAGCCCTGAGTTGAGAAATTTTACAATACTTAATCTACACACCAAATGGGCATTTTGCAACCAGGCGTTTATAAAAGAACTAAGGAGAAAGAGTCACTAAGGGCACATAAAATCTCACACCTGAATAACTGGCATCATTTAAACACAAATGTCATTAATGAACATCAGACAAATACATAGATCAGAGATTTTAAAGGAGAAAGAGGAATAGTTTAACCTACATTCTGAATGTTTAACATATACTTCATTTATATTAGAAACTTAGAGAGGTCCTTGAAGTATATTTTTAAACTTATACCTTTACTAGTATATTTATTAAACTAGGAAATGCATTTAATACACTTATTTTCACTTTTTAAATTTAAATAAGCACATATATATTGTGCCTTATTGCTGTGGGTCATTTGTAATGTTGCCTTACCTGGTATAATCCTGCAAGACCTCAAGTACCCCAATTCAACACAACAAAATGAGCCAGTGCTGAATCATTTGAGCATCTGCATTTATTCCTAATATTAACAAACCCTTGTTTATAGTAACTTCAGAGTTTTAGCTTTTTGACATTTGTTGAAAGTAAGACATTTTGCTTACTATCTAAAAATTCTGAAGAGGAGAGTTTTTTCTTCACATCTAGTCATGAGAAGCAAGGCTCTGAAAATCTGACTGAGTATTCAAACCAGATCTCTACCACTTAGCTATGTAATAATCTAATCTGTGTCTTAGCTTCCAATTTGAATCTCAGCTGCTCATCAGTAAAACAGGATAAAGTAGTACCTAACTCAAAGACCTGTTGTGTTAAATGCTTTGTTGCATGAAAAGGACTTAGAACTGTGCCTGGCACATGTAAGTGCCCCAAAATGTCAGCTATCATCATTATCATCATCATCATCATCATCATCATCATCATCATCATCACCATTGCCTCCTGAAACAGAATCATTCATTTTTGGACACTGGGAAAAAGTCTACAAAATACATTTAACTTTTCCCCTTTGTATTCTTAGTCCTTAGTTTTATCAGAAGCATCAACCTTTCTTATTTCCCAATTATATATATTTTTTTTAGTCCAGTGATTCTCAAACTTTTCTTTTACATAGGTACCATTATGACAAATTCAAACATTCCAGGAACTTACATATGACATAATTTATAATTTTAGAATCCTCTGATTAAGAAAATACATATGAACAGAGGAATTTAAGGACCCCCTGAAACAAATCCACAGCCCCTCCAGGGTCTAAGGCTTATTAATTAAGAACCATAGCTTTAATCAATAATGAATATATTAAGATTATAATGTAATTCAGATTCTTTTTAAAAATCTCGTGGGTCATATTTCTTTCAGTTTCTCTTACCTCGCCCATGACTGCTATGGGTGTTTCTCCTGTTGCCTGAGCAACACGATGCTCTACTAAGTAGAACATATACTCGTCATAGAGTAGACGGATCAGGTGGAAGGAGCCAAAGCTAGCAGCACTGCGTAAGGTTAAGTCCCGAATAACCATTGAGCTGTTCCAAGAGAAAAGACAGATGCAGCCAATATTAGTAACGAGGATTAGAGTTCAACCTACTTTTTCTCTTAAAAGAAGTCAAGTTGGAGGTCTGAAAGATGGGTATGGCACACAACCTGCCATGCAATAATTTCATGATTAAAGGCAGTTGGCTCAACTCTTTGAAACAGGGTGGTAAAAGAGGTAATCCTCACTGACACTTGATTAGGACTTTATTAGAGCTAGACAAGTTTTTATGGGAAAAGCCATTTTACTATCATAGGCAAGTCTGATGATTCCATTGAATTCTCATATGGGTCAGAATTGAATATAAAATAGTTTTGAAAGGTTGACAACTCATTACCACCATAAGAAAAAGCAACTCAAAGTGATAATCTTATTGATGGGTAAACATTGTGTTTCCACCTCTCAATGACAGTGACTTTTATCAGAAGCATCAACCTTTGGGAAAAGATGTATTTGTGCCATACAAAGGTTACAAAACATACTAAGCAAATGTTCTCAGATGTGGCAAAGTAGAATGTAGATGATCTTTCCATTGATCTGTGCAAACTGGGGTGGAAGGCAAATTTATTGTAATTCCAGTTTCTTACTGATTTCCACTTAAATTAAGGAGATTTTCCATGAAAAATGTATTAAAATAAATGAAGAAATGCATGTCTTTGATAAATGTGAACTTTTAATTTATAAAATATAATACCAAAATATGAACAATATTAATAAAACTAGAGGCCCGATGCACAAAATTTGTGCAAGAGTAGGCCTTCTTCCCCTGGCTGCCGGCATCAGCTTCCCTCTGGCACCCGGGACCCGGGCTTCCCTCGCAGCCCGGGCTTTATCCAGAAGGGTTTTATCCGGAAGGTCGTCCAGGAGGATGTCCGGTCTAATTAGCATATTATACTTTTATTATTATAGATACTAACAATAAACTTAATATTTAAATTGTAAATGAGTTTAAAATAAAATTTTGGCTTCACTGAAGATAAGCCAATCATTGGCTTGTCCATGAACTTCAAACCTCTTTAATATTTCTAATTAGAGTCAGGGTGGGGTATGTGTGGGGTGTTGTGGGGGATGTGTGTATGCGTTTATTGATTTTAGAGAAGGGAAGGGAGAGAGGGAGGGAGAAAAATAGGGAGGAAGAGAAAGAGACAGAGAGATAGAGATAGACATAGAGATAGAGATTGATTGGTTGCTTTCAGTGTGTGTCCCAACAGTGGATCAAACCCTCAACCCAGATATGTGCCCTGACTGGGAATCGAACTGGCAACCTCCTTTTGGTGTACAGGACGATGTTCCAATCAACTGAGCCACCCAGTCAGGGCAATACCTAGCTATCTTTTAAACATACTGATAAGCATGCCATGAAATTATTGTCATATGTTTAGAAAAGAATCAGTTGAGTTATATTATTAATGATATGTCTACTTTATTCTCTCTGTGTTGGGCCTCTGCCCTACAAGCCAAGTATTAAATGACATAATTAACAGTTTAATTAGAAACCTATTGTTTGATTCAGACTTCTATAAGACATGTTGCAAAATTGATTCCATTGAATTTCATGTTGCTAAGTTACCACAAATTCCACTCATTTTAAAATCAGTAATAAATGTTAATTATTTTATGATGGTGAAAGATACCCTTGTGTATTTGTCTTTATAATTCATGGTGTGGAAACGGAAACATTTACTCTAACACATGATACTCAATCCACCTCTTTGTGTATTTGGGGATATAACACACCCTTCCTAAGAAGAAAGGTGAGAACATCACACCTGTGGCCCCTTGGAAGCTCTTTTCTTATAAAAATTTTATTTTTATTGATTTTATAGAGAGACATGAAGGGAGTAAGGCAGGAAGGGAGAGAGGAAGGGAGAGATGGATGGAGGGAACGGGGCGGGGGGTGGGGAGAGAGAAGGAGGGGGAGAGAGAGAAATGTCAATTTGTTGTTCCGCTTTTTAATACATTCATTGGTTGCTTCTTGTATGAGCCCTGTCTGTGGTTCAAATCCACAACCTTGGTGAACCAGGATGATCCTCTAACCAACTGAGTTACCCAGCCAGGGCCTGAACTGTCTTTTTAACAGTGCTTACAGTTGATTTCAAAAGAGTGTTACTTTATGGAAGATTTATATATTGTCCCGTTGTAGTAAAGCTAGGTTCCCCGTGCCCCCTTTCAAATCACTATAAAAGTTATATATTTCATTCCTAAAAATGGGATATTTGGTTATCCTGAGTAATGCTGTGTTCTGTTATCCACAAAACACACAAGCTGAGAAATGGCCCACATAACTCCTCCATTTATGCCCAAGAAAGACGGTGATTAATTTTTATCCACCTCCCAGGGAGCTAACAGTAGCCATTTAAAGCCAGGTTAGGCAAGGAGAGATCCCCCATCCAGAAAAGAGGGTGTTTTCAGCCATTCATCAACTGCCAGCTGATATCATGATTCCCTGCCAGTCCATTTCTATATTCGTATGCATGTAAATAGACACACAGAATTTTAGAAATTGTGAGATTAACTGGCTTCAGAAATTGAGAGTCTGTATAAGTGACTGCCAAATTCTTATTACAATGCCAAAAACTTTTAAAAAAATACCTGCAATTCTGTTTCTCT
The DNA here is from genome assembly GCF_963455305.1 of Plecotus auritus. Taxonomy (NCBI): domain Eukaryota; kingdom Metazoa; phylum Chordata; class Mammalia; order Chiroptera; family Vespertilionidae; genus Plecotus; species Plecotus auritus. Next base: position 136,787,008 of record NC_137776.1, on the reverse strand, counting down.
GATAGTTTATGAATGCAGTTTTCGGTACTCAATATGTTCTAATGCCTTAGTAAAAAGCAGTTCAGATTCTAAAGGCTTTTAGGTTTTTAAGCTATTGACTTTGCCTACCAGCAGGAGGTATGCATCTGTCAGAATATGCCTTCCCTTCTGTGGCCTTTCACTGTACGCCTTCAAGTCTTTTTGAAATGAAAATAATAACCATAATAGTGCCTAATAATAACAAGCCAATTATCCCCAACTCAGGGAGGACAGAGGGCAGGCAAGTGATGATCTGGGTTTGTGTATCTGTGAGAACAAAAATACAAGTAAGTAATTTTCTCTTTTCAACATAACCTGCAACACATTTCTGTGGAGACAAAGGCTCCAGGGGTATATTTCTAAAATGCTATCAACTAAATATAGTAAAAATAAAAATCTGCAGGAAGAAGTAAGGGTAGGCCTGACACAACATCATCAGAAAGCAACAAGAAGGGGAAAAAAAAACCTTGCTTTTTCTGATATAGAGGACGTACTATGCTTTAGGTCATTGGGTTTTTGGAATAACCAGCTAGTTAGAACTTCTGTTTCGTCAATCATTCATGAAGCATATATACCATCTATTTAATTTTCTGGAGAAATATGGATGAATAACAAATCAACTTGCAAGAAAATGGGAAAATACATGAAATCTTAAGAAATATTCCCAAATTAAAAATTTGATTTCTACTATTACTGCTACATTGAGAACACTGTGATGCTGTTTTCTAAATCTTGCCCATATATCCAGAGGAGATTCTAAACCTAGCATGGGCTTTACTGAAGCATACCAGCGGGTCATAGTCAGACAGCATCTTCATAAGGTGCTTCTCAAATCATGTGGGCCACAGGTATTAGGTATGAGAGACAGAACTGTGGAATTATTTCATTCCAAAACCAAAAAACAAAATAACACAAAACTGGCAAGCTTTCTTTCACTGCATTTGAACCTTTGCTAGACACTATTCTTACATCTTGAAAATAGTTTTCTAATTTAACTCTTAACTGAACGTATATAGTACATCTGCAGCTCTCCTTTAAGAAATAAGAACTGGACCAAATTGGCTAAAAAAGCAAGTCACTTACAATAAAAACCAAAGCAACTACGATTACAATGAAAAGACATCTTTACAAGGGTGATCCAAACAAGATGAAATTCTAGTCTGGGCTGACTGGGTTCAGGAGCACTACTAGTTCCTAAACTCTGTTACTTCTTCAGATACCCCCGCTCCTCACAGCCAGCTTTGGCCTCACAGCTGGCGTCGGTGTACCATAGCCACAGTCAGTGGTATATCCTGTGGTCACGTCACTACTTTCTGATACGATACTTGAATGGCTGTATAGGATCAAAATTAGGAACCTGCCCAAACCTCAAAGTATATATGGTTTTTAGGCCCAAGCCAATGGGGTCACCTTTATCTAAAGAAGCAAAGAAATGAACCCACCGTAAGAACAGATGCCAGGGTCAAAAATATAGCTTATCTAACTGATGAAATGGAACTTCATCTGTCAATCCCATCCCAAGTATAAAAGGTATTATGCCATCTTAGGCTCTGTTTTAAACCCTTGGGGCAGACCTATGGTCAATAGCTTATACCAACATTTGATATCATATATCAAGTAATCTGAAAGCCTTTCTCCTCCAGGGTTCTTCTATGTCTACAAAAATATATATTTATGTCAATATTATTTCAGTAAAAAAGTGATACATTTTGTACTGGCTACTAGATTATTGGATATTAAACTAGCTATGCATTAGAATCACCAGAAATAAGCTTTTAAAGAAAGAATTTTTGATTTATTCCTAATCATTACTCCCTTAACCATGAAGATTTTAATCCAGTAGAGGTTTGGGAGGTATGTAGATATTTTTTTACACTAATTCTGATGTGCAGCTAGGTTTGAAAACAGTTGTAATTGATCAGTAAGAATTTAACTAGATGGTTTTGAGCATGCATTAGAATCACCAGGACAACATTTAAAAATGCACAGATTATTGGGCCTCACCTCTGCAGTTTCTGATTTAAAGAGATTTGGGGGAGGGGACCTGAGAATTTGTATTTCCTTCTGAGCCATAGTGATGCCACTGGTCTCTGAGAATCACTGAAGCAGAGAACAGAATGAAGTGGTGCTAAGGCCTCAAGAAAGAAAAGCCTGCATAATGTCTGTTTGCTAGAGGGAGGACTGCAGCCCCTTTCTTGCTGTTGTAAACACATTCTCTAGACTAGAGTCTTGGGTGTTTCCACCTGAGAACTCCAGGGCTCTGAGCAAGAGGCTTTCTGTTCCTAGCAGAAAGCTGAGTTTCATAAGCCTCCTGATTATGATTCCATAAAGTTGCAATCAATGAATTGGGTTGAAAATAATTACAACTGGAAGTTTCTACGAATTAAAGTCTTCACTTATTTATTTTCTTTTGTCTGAGAAGTGTGTACATTATACACATATTTGCAGACGATGAAAGATAAAGCTCAGTGAAAATTGAGATGGTACCTGTAGAAAGACCATTTTAGCAGAAACTGCCTGGCAGCTTTTGGAAAACTGGGCCTCCCTTCGTAGGGTTTCAGGGCTTGCATCATGACGTTGTCCAGCCATGCGGCCCACTGCTCCAGGGTGCTCTGCTGCTGGAGAGTCATCTTGAAGTCTGTTTCTAGTCTCTGAACCATGTTGTCATCACACTGGCACACCCAGGAAGCCTGCTCCTGGGACAGTACACACAAAGCAAAAGAAAAGTTCAACACATCTTTTCATTGAATGGCCGCACACAAACCATATGCACGAATGGGAAATTATAATGAAAGCTTCTAACTATTTAAATGAATTAAGAGAAAGAATGACTACTTACCTGTCAGTTGTTAAGGAAACTAACATCGCCTATGTGCATGAAAAAGTGATGTGACATAAAAGCAAGACGTGGCTTTTCTACATGACCGAGTCTGTATGGAAGACTAACACACCTATAACTGAAGCACAATCGAAGCCTGAACCTACAGGATGCAAGGTCTTTTACTCTATTCAGTTTTTATGCTGCCTTCCCAAGTTCTCTTCTCCCCGCTACCAATCAAATAAAACTTTAAAGCCAATTCATGTGAGAAGGTTTAGGGTAACTCAGATGGACAGATTCAATTGGCCAAAAGTAGTCTTTCAGGATGAAAACAGAAACAAACACTGAATAGTACTAGGTAGAAGCACATGCTGTATGAGTTTTATAAATGGGAAGCCAATCTCCAGGGCAGTCAAGGCAGGGCTATGAATGCAAATTAATCTACAGAACTGAGAACAACAACAAAAATACTTTTGAGAAAATGTAGATATGCTAACGGCCAAGAAACTCAACTCCTACAGTTTTCCTTCTGGTTATAACTGGGAAGTTTCATGTTTTATGAGAGCAATGAAAACAGGAACTTTTAAGGCTACTTTTCAGTGGTTACCATTAAGTTCTATAATGTTTCCAATGTCTTTTAAGATTACAAAAAGTACAAAACAAAACCAAAAAACAAAAACAAAAAGTACATATATTCTCATGGTCAGAGTATAATCCTATATAATAAAAGGCTAATATGCAAATCAATGAAACAGTGGAACAACCAGTTGCTATGATGCACACTGATCACCAGGGGGCAGACGCTCAATGCAGGAGCTGCCCCCTAGTGGTCAGTGTGCTCCCACAGGGGGAGTGCCGCTCAGCCAGAAGCCCTGAGCTGGGTTCACAGCTGGCAAGTGCAGCAGTGGTGGCAGGAGCCTCTCCCGCCTCCGTAGCACAGCTAAGGATGCCTGACTGCTGGCTTAGGCTCACTCCCCTGGGGACATCCCCCAAGGGCTCCCGGACTACGAGACGGCACAGGCCAGGCTGAGGGACCCCAGCCATATGCACATTGAGGGCAACCAGCTGGCAGGGGAGGGCCATTAGGGGTGACCAGGCAGGCAGGCAGAGGTAGTTAGGGGCGATCAGGCAGGCAGGGGAGCAGTTAGGGGCATTAGGCAGGCAAGTGAGTGGTTAGGAGCCAGTGGTCCTGGATTGCAAGAGGGATATCCAACTGCAGGATTGGGCCTAAACTGGCAGTTGGACATCACCCGAGGTGTCCCGGATTGGAGAGGGTGCAGGCCGGGTTGAGGAACCCCCTCCCCAGTCATGAATTTCGTGCACTGGGCCTCTAGTTATTTCATAATATAATATTCGACTGAGAGAAAGATGACATGGGTTTTATGTAGGGCCTGAATAGATTAAACTGAACTCAAGCAATTCATTTAATTTCAGTGGCCTCATTTTCCCCAAACATAAAATTAGAGAAATGAAATGTGACAGTAATTTTTAAGGTGGGTTCATGTGTCCAGATAATATTTTCAAGATAGGTTTTTGTGGAAGGGTGTCTGTAAAGGTCCTAATTCTATACATAAAAATTGTGAATATGTGTGTATTATTCTATAAAGTGTGTCTATAGCTTTCATTCTACCTACTCTCAAAGCACAAGTTCATTCAAATCAATAATTTCAACTAAATAAATCCCTAATCTGCATTCACTGGTACCACCATTGCTCCTGATCCTATAAACTTCACCTATTCAAGAAACATTTCAACAGGGAGGTGCTTCAGACACAAAATGCCAAACTTCATTTACTTTATTTCCCCAGGGAAATCTTTGATTTCTTCTATATTTCCAGCTGATGATAGCATCTACTACCATTCTTTGTCTTATCTAATTACTCATAAACACTTTCAGATTTTACTTCCTAAATACCACTTTTAAATATTTTAAGTACATTAAAATGTGACAATAGAAAAATAACAAATACAAATAATAAAAAAGAAACAAAATATTAAGAATACCTAAGTGCCAATACAGGTAACTACAGCATGCTACTGTGTATACCTTTCAATTTTTTCACATGCCATATGAATATGCATGTATGTATATGCATATATAAATATTTAAAATAGGATCATATGATACATTCTGCTAGATATTCTGCCTAGTTTTACTTAACTATATATGATAACTATCTTTCCACTTTGGCAGATACAGAGCTATATTTAATGTTCAATGATTAAGTTTGCTTCAATGCATGAATATAGCATTATTTACATAACCAATTCCATACAACTAGACATTTCTGTTCGTTACAATTATTTACTAGTAGGAATAATACCAGAATTAGCAATCTTATAACTATATCATTAGTTTCTTTTTGCACTTCTTTCTGTATGACAGAATAATAGAATAGTTATGATACTTCAAAATACACTGTCAAATAACTCCCAGAAATGATATATCAATTTAAGAATTCAGGAGAATACCCAGGGAAGTATTGTGGCCATAAGGAAGGGACAGGGGAGGTTGTTTTTGTTTTTTTCATTAATGCCTAAATATTTTTTTGTTGTGGTAAAATAACACATAAAATTTATCATCTTAACATTTTTTAAGTGTCTAGTATAGGAGTATGAACTATATGTCCTTATTTTCATTTTGAAAAAATTAAATTTTATACTCACTATAGGTGACATTATTTTTATGTGTTTGTGCATTGATAATTGAGAGGAGGAACTTATTGGTACTCCAGAAGAATTTCATTTAATTTCTTACTATAAATTCAAACTCACTATTTTCCTTTAGAAGTTAGTTTTTGCCATGAAAAATAATAATCTATAACCAAACTTAGAGAAATAAAGTCGTAAGACATTATTGTGGCTTTTCAAACTACTTTATAATATACTTCATTTGCTACTCTCAAGACTGAAAATATAGTAACAGTAGAGTATATTGTAAACATTCCCTTCTGAAAGGAATTTGGATATTTCAGTTCTATAGTCAGTAGTTTTAAAATCAGATTTAAAAAACCTTATTGTTGAAAGTATTACATGTGTCCTCTTACCTCCCCTTGACCCCTTCTAGCCCATCCCCACCTGGTGTCTGTGTCCATGGGTGTATGCATATCTGCATACAAGGTCTTTGGTTGATCTCTTCCCACTCACCCACCCATCCTCGCCTTGCCTCTGAGATTCCAGTATGTTCCATGCTTCTGAAATAAGTATTAGTATATGCAATAGTTAGGTTATTGGGTCAACCCACTGAAACCTACTTAGTCCATAATGTAGATGGAAAACTATCATTTAGAAAAAAAAATTAGAAAATAATACCATTGTAATGCTATCAATTAAATAAAACAAAAAATAACGATACTGCAATAGAAAAATTATCCTGAGGAAAAGAAGATTTAACTAGAGAATTATGAAGTGGTGAAAGATATATGAATATCCAGAAAGAAACTTTTCAGTACATTCAAGCTCTTAGAGTATGATAGTATTGACCCTTATATGTAATTTCACTGACTTAAAGTTTCCTTATTAAAAGAGCATCACCCTTATAAGGGTCAGTCTTACTGAGGTTAACCTTGTAGGGGCAGGGCAACTTCCAAATGAAGAGGAGGGGGTTACAGAGGTGGAACGCAAGGCAGTGGACTGAGGAAATCAGGCAAAAGTTGGAACAGAAAAGGAAAGAAGGAAGTTAAAGATCGAATATGCTACCTGAAGGAAGAGATTACTCATTAAAATGAAAAGAGGTGTGAGACATAATATGTAGAGGAAAAGGAAGGGTATACCACTGTGTCCATGATCTTCGGAGGAAAAGCCAGAATATTTGGTGGATAAGTGTTTTGTTTTGTTTTAATATGTTTTTACTGATTTTAGAGAGAGAAGAAGGATTAGGAGAGAGAGAAACATCGATGTGAGAGCAAAAGTTCCATAGGCTGCCTTCTGCACGCATCCTACTGGGGATCCAGCCTGCCCTGACTGGGAATCGAACCAGCAACCTTTCAGAGCACTGGATGATGCCCAACCAACTGAGACACCCAGCCAGGGTAGAGGATAGGTGTTTAATCATACAGGTTTCAGTACAAATAACTGTCATGTGGACAGAGGAAAAGTTGGTAGTTGAAAATAGAGGAAGGGAAAAGGTAGCCTCAAAGCTGGTGGGTGGAGAATGAGTAATAGAGTAGATATATAATCAACCATTTATATGCAAAGGTCTTCTCAAGGTTGTTGTTGATACACTGAAAGAACTCATTTCTGTAAATACTTCATAGAATTGCAGGCATACAAATACACATAAAAATAATGTTAACAGAAAATTTTAAATCTCAGATATTATTGGGAATCATTCATTTATTTTCTGTGATTGAACTTAAATTACTTTTTGAAACTAGAAGTTGCCTAACTACTTCAACTTTTCTGAGGATACTTTTAAAGGAAGATTTAAAATTGAATGAAGATTTGAAATAAACAATACAGTATAAATTTTAAGGCAACATAAACTTCTAATATTCTCATTGAAATTAGTTAACACAAATTCTATTAAAATATATAAAGCTAATGGCTTTGTAAACCAGGCAGTTTTGTCTTATAAAGGCAATACATTTGCATGTATGTATAAATCTGTGTTTGTATATAGAGAAATTGATAAATATATAGAAAGATAAATAAAAAAAACCTTTATATACATCCTCCTGGCTGGTGTGGCTCAGATGGCTGGAGCATAGTCCAGGAGATAGCAGGTTTGAATCCTGGTCAGGGCACAGACCCAAGTTGTGGGTTTGATCCAAGTTAGGGCATGTGCAGGAGGCAACCAATCGATGTTTCTCTCTCTCATAGTGTTTTCTTCTTCCCCTCTCTCTCTCAAATCAATTTTTAAAAAAGTTTAAAAAAACTTTATATACATCACTAGAGGCCTGGTGCATGAAAATTCATGCACTGGAGGGGGCAGTCCCTCAGCCTGGCCTGCCCCCTCTCATAGTCCAGGAGCCCTCAGGGGCGGGAGGCGACCTGGTGATCAGGGGAAGGCAATGCCCCCATCACACCTCTGCTGCTGTTACTGCCGGCAGCGCAAGCCTTAGCCAGCCCTGGTTAACTGAGCCTCGGGCAGCCCTGGGTGGCTGGGCAGCTGACATCCGAGGCTTGCCTGTGCCTCGGGCCAGCTCTGGGTGGCTGGAGCGCTGAGGGGACTGGGGGACTCCAGAGGAAGGTGCTCGGAGCGGCTGGGCCCACCTGAGGATGGGCCCGGCCTTGTGGCGCTCCTGCTGCCCTTGCGTGGATGAGGGGACTGGGCGCTTCCATCTTGTTGCTGTGGGCGCCACCATCTTTGAGGGTGTGGCAGTCAATTAGCATATTCCCTCCTTATTGGCTGTGGGTGCTGCCATCTTTATGACAGCATGAGGGTCAATTAGCATATTCCCTCTTTATTAAAAAGGGTAAGTTTGAGGCCAATTCATGAAAGTCAGAAAGAACAGCTTGATTACTATATCCTAAAATGCATGAAGCTCAATATTACTTTTTGATATATTTTAAATGATAAAACTAGACCAGAACTGCATATTAAAATTTCTAGGAAATTGAGTAATTAATAGTTTGTTTTAAGCAATTATTTTAAACAGTTTTGAGATACAATTCACATGTCATACAATGCCACTCATTTAAAGAATACAGTTCAATGGCTTTTATTATATGCACAGAATTGTGTATCCATCACTACAGTCAATTTTAGAATGTTTTCATTTCTTCAAAAAGAAACCCCACACTGCTAATCTGTCACCTTCCAATGCCATTACCAGGACCTAGGCAACCACTGATCTACTTTGTTTCTATAGATTTATCTACTTTGCACATTTTATATATATAGAACCATACAATATGTGGTCCTTTGTGTCTGACTTCTTTCAACTAGCATAATGTTTTTAAGGTTCATCCATGTTGTAGCATCTATTAGAACTTCATTTTGTCTTACTTCCTGATAATATTTCATGTGTGAATAAACCACATTTTGTTGACACATTCATTATTTAATGGACATTTGGATTGTTTATACTTTTATGCAGCTAACACGAATAATGCTGCTATGGACATTCATGTACAAGTTTTTATGTGGACGTATTTTAATATCTTGTGGTATACACCTAAGAATAAACTCGTGAGTCACATGGTAACTCTATGTTCAAACTACCAGGCTGTTTTCCAAAGTGGCTACAGCATTTTAATGTTACATTTCAATCAGTAGTGCATGAGGGTTCCAATTTCTCCCCATCCTCACCAACACTTATGATCTGTCTTTTTTATTATACCCATTCTAGTGTGTGTGAAGTAGCATCTCAGTGTGGTTTTGATTTTCATCATTCTGGTAGATAATTATGTTGAGTATCCTTTCAGATGCTTATTGGCTATTTGTGTATCTTTTTTTGAGAAATGTCTAATCAGATCTTTGCTCATTTTTTAACTAGGTTGTCTTTTTATTATTGGGTTGAAATAGCTCTTTATATTATTCTAGATACAATTTTTATCAGATATATGATTTATAAAAATATTCTCAATTCTATGAGTTGCCATTCATTGTCTTGATGGTCTCTTTTGAAGCACAAAAGCTTTTAACTTTGATTGTTTAGTTTATGTATTTTTTATTTTATTATTTGTATTATTAGTGAGCAATGGCACTGTTTTTATATGGCAACAATTAGCTTTATTACTTTAGTGTTTGAAGTGAACTATATGTTGGAATTCCATAATAATATTCCTAAATTAGCTATTTTTAACTGTAATTTAAAGTAAAAGTGAGTAGTTTGATCATGAATTTCAAATATATATTTTTTATTTGGAAGATCAAAATAGTCAAATATATTACACCTAATTCTTTTCAAATGAACAAATACTTCGTAGACACCTATAGTAAACTCTAAAATAGGGTCATTCTGAGTTCTTTCAAGCTGGAGCACTGTTAAGAACAAAAATCTCTTGTGTGTTACAGTGCAAAGGGTTTAGGATATTACTAAATATATAAACAACTACAGGCCCGGTACAGAAAATTCGTGCACTTGGGGAGCAGGAAAGAGTCCCTCAGTCTAGATTGTGAGAGGGTGCAAGCCAGGCCGAGGGACCCCACCGGTGCACGATTGGGGCTGGGGAGGGACGCGAGAGGTTGGCCAGCCAGGGAGAGACCGTGGGAGGGCTCCAGGGTGTGTGCAGCCTGTCTCTCTCGGTCCCGACTGGCAGGACCCCAGCAGCAAGCTAACCTATCAGTCGAGCGTCTGCCCCTTGGTGGTCAGTGCATGTCATTGCCAGAAGTTGAGTGGCCTTAGCATATCATTAGCATATTACACTTTGATTGGTTGAATGGCCAACAGGACACTTAGCATATTAGGCTTTTATTATATAGGAGGACAATCTAAGATAGGTGTTATAAAGTGGGAAATGTAACACCCAGAGCAGTTAAGTAACTTGGCCAAGATCCCACAGCAAGGAGATGGAATAATTTAACCTCCTGCCTATCTAACTTCAATGACTGTGATGGTCCTTAGCCCATTAACCATTCAGAAAACCTGGTGACACAGGTTGTGTCTAGTACTATAAATCTTAGTGGGTTTGAACCACAAAACAGAGGAGCAGTAAAGTCATAGCTGAGTAAAACGCCCTTCTTTCAGGATGCTGTGAATAGAGATGCTGCCTGTGTATTGATGTGACTTTAAAAAGAAATATGATGATCCTAATTAAGGAGAAAAAATTCAGGGTCTTCTCTTCAAAGACACACTTTGCAAGAACACAGAGTACCTGGACATTGGCGAAGTCAACACGGTTGAGGTCATTGAGCATCTGGTTAATCTGAGACGTGTTCTGAAGCACTGCACGAGCTGCCTGGGCCAGGTGATTGAGCGATGTGTATCTTCGCAGAGTCTGGGCAAAGGCACTTACAGCGGCAACCTGTACAGAAATCCAATTAAAATGGGATTCTTTCTGCCCTTCTGGTAACAGAAACCACTGCACATCCTCAAGTCTTTATTCCCTTGCCAAATTTTAAATGCTTCCCTCTGATACTTATTTCAAATTCATTTGGTGAGAGAGCTTACAGCATTTAAATTACAGCATTTAAATCTCTAAACCAAGTATTATTTTCTTTTGAGTGGGTTGAGGTCAAGACTAAAACAAACTCCCACATTCTTTGACATCTGAGTGCAGAATTAATTAAACTAGTCTTACAAGTAACTCCTATGTATCCATGGCAAGAAATAACTTTCTCTGGGGAAGCAGGAAAAATATTGATTTTCTTTTTTTTCCCCTACTTTCTTGTAGGACAGTCAACTATAAACTTGGCAAATAATTTTTTTTAACTTGGAAAAGCAAACTGGAGAGTCCCACTTTTTAAAATGGATAAAAATATATACTTTCCAGAGCACTGTCATTCATATTCACTCTTATTACCCATCATTTTATAGAAATGGGTAATTTTGAGGTAAAACAAAAGAATTCATAGCCTTTATCAGCAACTTTGTAGCTAATAAACTTATCAGATATAGGCAACAAGAACTCTTTTCCAGAATGTAAATTTCTGTAAAAGGGCTAGTCAGGAAATCTCCATTTGCCCTTCAAAATCTATTTCTCATCCTTATCTATGCTGCTCTGTGCTCAGAAAGATTGTCCTGAATGTACTATAGTAACCGCCTCCCTTACACTATGGCTTCCATTTGGCTTCCAATGATGGGCACTGGCAAAAGACTGAAGGATGGGAATAAAGAGTCATTAAGTATTTTATTCCCCGAATTTTCTGTTCTCTCCCTGTTTTGGCAGAGACTGCTTTCCATTTCTATGACCACAGTTCTGTAGCAAGAAGAGTATCTTAATGCCACAACTTTCACTGCTTTCCTTCTAGATGTAGGCATGTTCAGAACTTCTCACTATTGCTCCTCCTGAGGTACTTTACCATTCCTTTTCTTAACTCTGTTCACACCTTTGGAAATAAACCCTTCTTAAACCCTCTTCAATTATTTTCCCCTTCAGATAGACCATTTGTCTCCTGTTGCAACCCTGAATGAACCAGGTTACAATGAAAAAGATTAAAGCTAATGTAAAAAAAAAGTCTAGTTAAATATCTAAATCTCATACTCTTATGGAAACTTCTAGCATGCACGGTAGATCTAACGAGCATTTAAATATATTTATAGGAAAGTATGGCATGGCATTAAATTTCTATGGGCATAGAAGCAGAAACTGGTTGAATGATAGAAGGTGTTCACAGGTCAAAGGATGCTCTATTTTGATAGTGAGATTTTTAGGACTATGTAGATCTTTGGGGAAGTTCACATGTCCTTAAAAAATATCTTATCCCCCCCATTTTTGTAATTTATATTAATCAAGTGCATACTATGTGTCAGGCACTGTGTTAAGTGCCTCCAATATATTACCTTGTTCAGTTCTCATAACCATCCTACTAAACACATATTATGACTTAAACAGGTTAAGTAATTATTCAAGGTTACAAAGAAACTGTATTACAGTGATTGGATATGTATGAACCCAGGTGTTTTTATAACAATGGCCAGTTATAATCTCACTATTCTGTTCCCTTTGTCAGGGTAGATTGTCTTCATTAATAGAGTATTCAGCTAAAAAAATGCTGCACATCAGTGAGAGAGAAATAGCAGAAGGTACCCTCCACTGAGGTAAATCAAATCAAATCTGGAGATCAATGAAATGATCAATATTGCAGCTAGATTTCTACCACAGCCTTTGATGACACTGGGTAGGGAGTTGCTTTCAGCTGTTTGACATACGGTTATGAATAGGATTAACTTTGTAAGTGGGAAAACATTCCTCTGGCCATCATAATCAAGTAGCACCCTCTGTGCTTTCCCACCTCGAAGTGGTACTCTAGAACAGCATTGCCATGGAGCACTTTCTACAATGATGAAAAGGCTACATACATGATGCCAAATATGGTACCCACTATCCACACGGTGCTATGGAGCACTTGAAATGTAGTTAGTGTGACTAAGAAACTAAATTTAAAATTCAATAACCAAATGTGGCTACCTCTCCTGGATTGACAGCATATTCTAAAGCAAAAATCTAAGGTGAAATATCAATGAAATGTTTTTTTTTCTATATGTTTAGAATTAGAAAGTATTATTGTGAAACTTTAGTCAAAACAGGAAGAACTGGGAGCTACTTGTGTTCCTAAATGAATTTGTCAGCTGCAAGAGCTGCAATCTATCAAGTATAGCCCCAAATTCAAAAATAATGTATGTTCTTGGAGTATGATAGTGGATATAGTCATTGACAAAAATCCAGAAGTGTAATTTTTTGGTACCAAAGTTTAGACAAAATTAGTTCAATCCTTTCATGGGGCATGTTCACAGATGAACCTAAAGTGACACCGTTAGTAGGGGACAAAGTGGAGACTAGATAAATAATGAGGTAATTGTTCATATTTCTAGATAAATAATGAGGTAATTGTTCACTTTAAGAAGTGATTACTTGATTTACAAAAGCACTCTACAGCATTAAAAAAATACACCACAAAACATCCTAAAAAATGTAAAAGAATATCAATTTACATGAACTTTTCACAACACAATGAGCATAGCTGGGGACTTAGAGCCTAAAAATCCTTTAAATGGGAACTATTTTAATATTCTAGGCTATTCTTAATTTAATATTTGAAATTAAACAATCTGAAACATATACTTTAAAAAAGGGCTTAAAATGCTTCTCTAGTCTTTTGAAAGGATTATTATCAAGCATATCTTGTGCAAGTTCTTTACCACATTGTTATAAAATACAAATATAAAATAAATTTTAAAATTGTATATATTATTTTATCAACATTTTACATAGTGCTATTTCGTAGGGCACATATAAAACACATGGTCCAGAATAATTTCCTAAACACAAAAGAATATGAAAAGATATAAAAAGTATACCTTGGTTTGTATCATTCTCTGTGGAATATTGTTCATGGCATTGGAAAGCCAACCTTCAAGGCTTTTTGCAAAATTTCGAATGGCTTGGGTCAAGGCACCTAAATGTTAAAGAATAAAGGCAGAATGAAAAAGATGCAAAAGAATGTTAATGTTTAAGCTAGATTAAGGGAAAACATGCATACACGACACATGAAATAGCACAGAACTTATATTGTCTTCACTGATGAGACTTTAACATTATTCCTAACCTTGAAAGAGTTCGAGAATTATATTTTAGGGGCTTTGTTTTTCCTTGTAAAGCTATTTTGTTCACAGATACTAATGCTACTTGGTTGGGAAATGAAAGCATTCAAACATTTTTGCTTATAACAACATATACCAGTTGTGAATATACTTGTGGAATTTTCTATCTTAGACAAACACTTTTTATTTATAGCTCTGTGCTCAAAGCTATTTTCCTTTACAAGTTCTTCATCTTGATTTTTCAAGTTCTTAACCTGTTTTCCTTTATTTTTTAGTTAAAAAGAGGATCATGCAAAGCTTCCTCTCTTTTTCTAAGCTTCTATTTATATTAGAACATGCCCATTAGAGTAGTTTTCTCTCACTCTTATTGAAAAATAAGGTAAAAATTAACCTGACCTAACTTGAAATTTTGGATAACTATTCTCCATTTCACTTGGCAGGTAGAGATAAAAGATCAGTGTGATAAAATTACTTGCACAAAGACCAATATTCTTAAGATATTCCTAAATTAGTCCAGTCCATACTTTTCACATATCTGTTAAAGCCTGAAATAGGGGTAGGTTCCATGAGAGTGGCTTTTTATAATGGCCATAAAGGGATTGGAAGCATTATCAGGGGTGACTGACTATTTTACAAGGGATCTGTTTACTGAGATTGCTGCATAAGAGAAGACAGAATTCTTCTCTTGTTCAACAAGTAATTCAGTCAATAGCATTTCCCTTCATCTGTGCCAAAGTGGAGGGAGCAGCTTTAAGACACTTAATAAATATTTGAGCATTCACAGCTAAGTCTTTGTGGGTTCCCTATCGTATGGGTAGGTATTACAACTGGTAGTCTACTGTAAGAAACAGAGAAGTTACATGTTTGTCCACGGCTCCCCAAAATATTAATGTTAATGATGAGATTAAGTTTCTTGGTTTTTCTCTCTGTGCTTAAATTAATCTGACATGCTTCTCTATTACTTTTGTTAAAGCACAGTTAGACAATTACTCAAATTACTTGCAAATGATACAAATATTACTAATCCAATAATAAAAACAACTATTTTTAAACAATGACTTATTTAACTGGTCAAATGACAAAAGAGAAACTGAAATGGCTAATTTTTTATTAGGAAAAACACTTGAGAAGTGCAGACCATGAGAATCATCTACTGGAAACAGTGAGTTGGAAATTTCTTGAGACCTAATCTTTTGAAATTTCCACCTTCCCACTTTAGCCAAAAAAGAAAAAAAGAAAGAAAAGTATTTTCCTGCTGCATTATGTACTAGAATCATGAAGGACAGGCATGAATGGAAATGAAAAAGAGTGAAAATTAACGACGCTTTTTGAAACTCAGTAAAAGTTTTTGCAAGATTCAATTTGGCTATCTGTATCTTGCATTTTTCTATAATTAATATGTAACAATTGTTTAATCTAAAAAAACACACACAAAAAACAAGACCCAGGAAAAGTTACTTTAAAACATTAATGAGTTTTACCTAGACAAATCTGATGCAAGGGAGATTATAAAATAAAAAGATATGTTTGTATATCAAATGCATTATAGTTTTTAGTTTTTTTTGTACTAAATGACATGTTGGGCCACCTTTAAATAGACCTAAAAATTGTACATTTAAGTATTACCAGTCGAGTTCTTATACAATTCTTTGCACTTAACTTTTTCTTCATTTTCAGATACAGTTTAGAATATAGTAGCTTCAAGCTGACTGACTTTAAATTAGTGTGAGATGCAGACTATTTTTTGGCTAAAAAAAGGAATCCCATCTGGACAGTAAATGGTAGAGTGAAGTACTAGTAGCCACAAAATAACAATTTTTAAAATAAAGTTACGTTTTCTCTCTCCATGGGTTCCTGTCAGATCAAATTGTGCACATTAACTTTGACAAATGTTCTCATGAATGGATGTTTAAAATTTAAAATCTATTGCAAAGCAACTTGTTTCAACCCACTCATGATTAATATTAAGATGCATACAATCAGAAGATAGCTATCTAAACTCTATTTTAAGCTTTATTTTGTTAAGTCTTATTATAGAGTGGGAATTAAATTTCCAAATTTACTTGGCGCATTAATGTATCTTGTAATTTCAGAGAAACTATAAAACTATACTTATGTAAAAATTCCTGAAGTTGAGTTGTCTGCTGAATGTAGAGACAAAGTACTTGACAGAATAAACTGGTTTTTAAATCACAATTTAAAAACAAAGGTCAAGTGTATTCTGTATTTAAATGGTGGGGCTTACAGTTAACTAAAACTGATACATGATTTAAGTTAGAAAACTGGAATTTATAAGTTAAAGACTTGTGAGGCTAACATGGAAGTTTAGGATTTTAGAGTTATTTCATGAATATTGATGTTGTTGATTTGCCTCAAAAATGAAAGTGCTGACTGACATCTCTTCTTATATCTCATGAGAGAAATTATATGTAGGTGGGAAGATGTCTAATGGGCTACCTATGCTACTTCTCTTAAACATCTCGAAATATTAGAACTCAGAGCACAGGGAGCGAGATGAAAACAAGGAAATCAGATTCTGAAAACATAAATCAGTAGAGAATTTACACCCTGAAATTTTCCATGACAACATTTTTTATCAATGCTTAGTCAGGAACATAGTGCAGATAGAGTAAAAAACATTAGCAATTGGTAAAAATGTGAGACAATGGCAGTTGGATTTAAGAAAATAAATTTTTATACAAATGTATGTGTGTTCATTGATACTGTATGTAAATGTGTGTCTACGCATATATTTTAAGGTGGTGAGGAACATATGAAGTTACTCATATCCTCCACTGTAATCTATCATATTTAGAAAAAAAAGCAAGTATAAGTATACAAATATTCATTTCTTCACCTTTTGTTCTATTCAATCCCTAAATATTGTCTGGAATAACTTAATACAAATCACCTGTGAATGGTGTACTTGAAGTACACGGTTGCCGACTTCACAAGCTAAAAGACTGCTTTTATCTTACTAATGTCACTTTACAGTGGAAATGCTGTCCCCCGTCTTTAAAAGTTAAGGTCACTAGTATGTGCTCATGAAGATGTAAGCGTACAATCATTCCAACTGCCGTTAACACAAGTATCCATAGTGGCATTTATATTGACGCAGAAAATAGTTTTGTTTGTTGCAAGGTAGTGTAAAAAGCAAGCATCACTTAATCCAACTTATCTATGTAATTCCTTTTTGCTTCATGGTGGGACTAAAATGCTTGCGTAGTAACATAGACTTCTCTCTCAAAATGCCAGTTAATCATTGCTGTTAAATGGAAACTGCATTTGTAGTTCAGAACATGATGTAGGTGACAAAGGAAATGCTTTTATAAAAGAATTCAACTTCAGTGGAAACCAAGATAAATTCATTTCAAATGAAAAGCAACCTTGAAAGAAGCTGGCCTAGCAATTACAGATTTCAAAAATTTTGGCTTTAGGGAGGAAACTGTGTCCTTGGATAGAATAATTTGTATGTGCTTGACTGGCCTGGAAGTGTTATTGGGCTGTCACATCCATAGGTTAGCTTTCCTTTAAAAAAGAAAACTACTAAAGATTGAAAACCAGATCATTGTTCTCTTTTCCTACAGTTCTGCTCTAGGCTGCTTTCAGGCAATACTCTGTGTTGCATGTTTTCTATGTGGCGAATCTAAATGCAATTAGAATCCCTCTGGATTGCAATGTCACTTCCCAAAACTTCCTGGGTGGCATGTATGAGAACAAAAGCATCCGTATTTGTCTGCATGTAACTTACTAGGAATGGGTCTAAGGACGTCGGGGATGAGAATCTCCACCAAAGCCTGGTACATCCCATGGTCACAGTTACACATCCATTTCAGGATAGACTCATGTTTGCACAGAGTTATCAGCTTTGCTTTCGGAAGTCGACTTTCTATTTCACTCAGATTGCTGGGGTGAATAAATGTAGCAAATGAATAGATGGCAAATGAGGATAAAAAAGAAAATGGACTTTAAAAATAGTTTTAGTTTATCAAATATTACTGAGGTTAGAACTATACCACCATTGCACTGGTGCCATACGGCTGGATATATATAACATTCCCCCAGAGCTGCCTATGCACGTTAATATTTTCTGACGGTATGAAAGGCATATATGATACTAAATCCATGAGGATGAAATAGCTCTACCACAGTCCCCCAATGCAATAAAATGGGAGCTATTGTAAACACGCTGAAACCTCCGGAGAGCAGTTTGTGGCTTATTTCAATCTATTCATTTAATGTTATCAGGTAGGGTTCACAACTGGTATACATATCTCTAATTTATTAGCTGTGACATCTACTCAGCCATGAAAATGAACTGGAAAGGTTATTGATTCTGACCTTGATTCAGTAATGGTAGTGCCGTCAGTTGGAGTAGAGGGAGAATAGCGCCAGAATGTTTGCCACAATTTTTCTATCAGGCTAAACTGAAGATTCACAACAACATCCAATATTGCCTAAGAAACAAAATGGTTATTGGTATACCTTACAATATTTCTTATGTGGAGGTGAGAGGAGAACATAATGTAAAGGGACTTAAATGGTAAAAATACCTTTGGGCTCATAACTTAACTTGGTAAAACTGGACTAAATTGGGCCCATGGAAGTAGGGAAACAAAGGAGATTAGCTAGGGGAAAAGGGGGGATAAACAACGCTTAAAAGATTAGGCAGGATGACTGGTATCCCTTCTGTAATGGCCTCATATCTCACCCTTCCTTTCACCGCTTTCCTCCCCCAACCCCCATGGTCATGCTTGCTTCCCTCTTCTCTTTTTCCTCTCGTAGTACTTTTCTTTCATTTCTTTCTACCCACTGCTTCCCTCTGCTTCCAGGGTTGCTGCCATTCTTCCTATTCTCAGAGCAGAGAGCACAGAACACAGATTCAATTCACGTCAGTCCTCACTGAGCTGGATGTGTCCACCGGCCATCGAAGAGGCCGCAAGTGAGGGTGTGGGGGTGCTTGCATGTGGCAGATAGAGTTAGGGCTAAAGTAGCTCTGTCGGAAGCTACTGACCATGGGTCCCAAAGTGTTCCCAGCTAAGCAGAGGCTGGGTCACAAACTACAGTCAGGAAGGCCTTCAGATGGTAGCCTGCCGGGCAGAAGAAGAGTACAGCGAGCACCTCTTTGGTCACGCAATGCCTCCCATTCAATCCTATTCTGCGCATGTCCTTTCAAGAGCAGCTTTAAGAACATCTCCTTTTCTAATCTTGCATCAGGGGCTTTACCTTCTCCTTAATTTTACCTACTAAAGTCATTATCCAGCTCTAGGAGATTAATTTTTTTTTTTTTTTTGAGGATGGTAAAATTTGCCACTTCCATTAACTTCTGGTGATCATATTTAGTTTTGCCCTGCCCTTGCAATTAGTTTATAAATTTATCTTCAGATAAAAGCTGTCATAAAATAAAATAACAACTTGTGAAAAGAACACATGATTCTGTGATTATTTTGAGCATAAAAGACAGAAGTTGTCAATATAGAGTGCTTGATGTCCTCAGCATTGAGAATGAAACAGCCACCCAGTCAAGATCTACAAAATGCACATAAGCTAAGCGACAACAGAGGAAAACTGGGAGTCAATCTGAGGATTTTAGGCAAAAAGAGAAAAATATAACGTCATAATTCTGAAGTCTGTGCTACCTGTGTAGACTGGCCTTATGTATGATACAGAGAATAACTGATGATCTACACAAAAAAACTCTGAAAACAATTCAAATATTAAGCAAAATCTGCTTGGGACATACTCTGGGAACTAGTAGGAAAAGCTCCAAGTAGTTACTAATGAAAATGGAGGGAAGGGAAAATTAGAAAATGGTGTAAAACTCAAAAGGTTAACATGCTCTTCACCCTTTTATATCAGCAACAATAAAAATGCAAGTGCAAGCCCTGCAAGGAAAGGGTGTACAGATGAGCCTTCTCCCAGGCAAATCTAAAACCTTCTCGAGAGGCAGGTAATTATAGCTGCTTTCTCCACGGTAGCTCAGGCACACGGCAAGAGAGGTCTATTAACGAAGCAACTATTAATATCTCACATAATACCTTACATATTTATACCCATGAGACTGCTGTAAGAACACTATGTGTATGTTAAAAGAAGAAAATAGTGTTGTAGCCCCTTGTGTAGAAAATTATACTTTTCCTTACTTAAAACTAGTGATACCTACACAATATTTTTGATAAACAAATCATGAGAATTTTAAATGATAGGCAAAATAGGTATGTTAAGCTTTCTTTAAAACATAAACTGTAGTAAACATGATATAAAATAAAGCAAGTAATTCAGTGCATCTTAAATTTAGTGACTCTTCAAGTCAATCTCAAATGCCTTCGAAAAGGACATTCTTTGCAGTAGCCTCTTGAGGCAGTTTTACAAATGGATAAAACACGAATCCTTTGTCCAATCACCCATTTTCAAATATGTTCATATTAAAATACATAGACATATATATTTTAAAATAGTCCATATTCTACTGGCTTGAAGCAAATGACTCATGTATCTGTACTTCAAAAGTTTTGAATTTTCACAGAAAAAAGTAGAATTCTTCTTTTTTCAGATTTGCTCCTATGCTCCATGGGAGGTGGCATGAATTCTGGTAACTCTGAAATAAATTGGGCTCATTCTATAGACTGCACACAGATTAATTGTCATACATGTCTATCTCTCTTCATATAGAGTAATCCTACAAATAGGAATGTTGATGAAAATGTTGTAACCCAAAAAATATTTTCATCTTATTGGGGGAGTTTTTCACTTAGAATAATCTGACTGTACATTCTTTGGTAATGTAAATAATATTGCTCCAACTTATACTTTGAATAAGTATGAGAAACTTAAAGAAATACAAATTATATTTGTGTAGACTGGTTTGCTTAAAGCAAGGTTCAGAGAGCACAGAGAAATAAGAAAATGGTTAGAGAATCTTCATATATATGATATATATGTAAAAAGAAAATTTTCGTAGATATACAAGTATCATCCAAAAATTCTCTAATACTAGGAAAAGCACAGTAGTCAAAGAAAAACATATATTAAGTGTCTTTCATCATTGCAAGAAATGTTGGGAACAGCCTGGCAGGATAAGCTGAAGAACAATGTGGCACATGGTTTGTTAATAAAGAGAGAGCTTGCCCTTGGTTGTTAATAATCTCGCACCCTTGACAAGCACTCAGATTTATTCAAGGAGTTCTTATTTTTGGAGTATGGAAAATCTGTGAATGCTATGTACTGAGACTCCTCACTATACTGCATTGTCAGCAGTCAGGAGGACAGCCTGTGAAATCCAAAGGATTATCTTTTACTTCTAAGTAGATCACAGATAGCCCTGGAATAAAGCTACCTAAATTCTAAACAGACTCCTCTTTCAAAAGGAAAGGCACTTATGAAAACTCTCCTTGTAATCCATCATTCCTTCGGTACTAAATGAGCCGCAGGTACATGACATGCTGCCTTGGAGAGAGTTCCCCTCCTGTAGCCAATTTTGAGGTGGGATATTCAGAAAGGGATGGGAATAGGGATGCAAAATACAAAGAGGAACTTTAATTACCACAAAAACAACACTGGAGCCTCAATGATCCCTGGACGTGCTTTATTAAACATTTACAGAAAATATTTTTGATAGAAAATGCTATAAAATTCAAAAGGTAAAAAAGATGCATTGAAAAATTAGGGCTCTTTCTCCTGCCACCCAGTCACCCAGTTTCCTTTACAAAATCAATGACCATTAACATTTTCATGTTTATTCTTCTGGAGAGATGTATATACATGTTGTTTTTCATTCAAATGATAGTATGCTATACACACTGCTTTGTATCTTGCTTTTTTCCTTTGAAAATAAATCCTACCTTTGTTCTATATTAGTGCATTTAGACATGCCTGTTCTTTTTAATGGTGCATAATATTTCACTTTATAGATTATACCATATTTTATTTAGTTAGTTCCCTACTAGATATTGAAGTTATAACTAACCTTTTGCATTGAAAACAATAATGCAGTAAATTAGTTCTCTTGTACACTTATCTCTTCATCCATATGTACACATTTTTTCTAAGATAAAAACCTCGAAGTGGAATGCACCAAAGGATTCATTAGAATAGGCTAAGAAAATGGACAGTAAAATTCATTCTCCTTTTCCTATAGTCCTCACTTTTCCACTCTGAGACAAGTAGATAAATTAACTTCTAGGTGCTCAAAGAAATATGAACTAACTTATATGTCCCTTAGGAATAAGTCTGGTTATTTTGTTTTGGTAAGTTGGCTAGCAAAACTCAGCATGCGGTTGTACTATGTCTGAAAAGACTTACCTCACAGTGCTCTCGATAAAGACTCTGCAGTGACTTGATGTCCTCAAAGGTAGTACCATCTGGCAGAGAAGAGATTTCAACTTCTCCAAACTCTGGGAGTGCTCGAGATGCATCTGTTACCAGGACAACACAACAGAATAAAGCTTTGTGGATGGTGCCAATTACAGATTAATGAAGGAAAGTTTAAGGAAACTAAAAAGGAAAAATAAATAAATAAAAGATCAGAGGCCCAAAGAGCAAGGATTTTTTATATTAGTACTTGCAAGCAAAACTTGGCAACATCATCAGCTCAAAAGAATAGAGGGAACATAAAAATTTTGGAGAAACTAAATTTTCATTATTACTATATCATATCATAGTGTCTTTTAATATTAGGCATATATATATGTGTGTGTGTGTGTGTGTGTGTGTGTGTGTGCGTGTGTGTGTGTGTGTGTGTGTGTATATATATATATATATATATATATATATATATACACACACACATACACCTATATACATATTTCGAGCTAGCCAGAAACAATTTTGGTTATTTTTACTACTATGTTACTTAAGTATGTAAAAAATCTAACTTTAAACTCATCATGCTCAAACCTCCTATACAATTATAAACCACAAACCTACAAAATAAAGACAAAGAAAACTATAAGAATAACATTAAACTCAACAACATTAACGTGATATGATGGATGATGCTGTTGTCCTATATGGAACATGATTGAGATACTGACTGCTGTGGTACAGGATCTTTTGAGTTTGACGTGCTTATATACCAACAGGTACTTCCTGGCGGCTGGACCTCCCATTACTTTTCTATATTCAAATGACCTGTGAAATGTTCCTCCACACTGAGAACTGGGGCAGCATTTAGCCTTCCCTTGGGACGAAGGCATAATTTACATAGTAAGTCTCTCTGTTCTTTTCTCATATCTCAAGGCAATTAATGCAATACACTTTGGAGTCTGCCTTATCATAAATTCAAATGCAAATGTGGAAACTGAGACTGCAGAACAGTATTCCTTCTTGTCTTCTAGGTGATCTAGAATATGCTTTTATTTTTAAAAAGATAATAGTTAAAATAAAAACATGAAATAAAAAAATATTCTTCTTGAGAGCTCAAAGGCCCACAAGAATATACCTAAGGACTTTAGTTTGGGAAATGATGCCATAATATTTTCAACTTCTCCAACTTGTCTTTCTCAGAAAGTGCACATAGACACATAAACACATACAGACACATACACACACACTCTCTTGACAGCTTCTACTCATCTTGTTTGAACTGCTGTATAGAAATTATGCATGTTCATCACTAGAAGAGTTGTCAATTAAATTAAAGTGACATTTTTGCACCGTTGGCTATGACAAGAATATGCAAAATGATCAAGTTCCACTTCCTAACTCTTTAAATAAAGAGAAACATGTATATTATCTAAGATTTTTTTAAAAAAATAGGAAGTGTTGTGATCTAGTTAAAAAAATAAATTATTTTTTAAAAGCTTATAATAACTTTTATTCTAATCTGAGGCTGTATGCACAGGTAACTTTATACATAGAAAATAATTCTTTTTGGAACTTAAGTTGCTACTGAAATATAAAAAACACAAAACACAATTATGATTTTAAAAAAGCCCAATTAATACAAATTATGAAAAACAATTTCACAGCAAATAGCCTTTAATTTATATACATTTACAAGTCCTACATAGCTCAAGAGTTTTAAAAATAAGCTTTAGTGAACCTGAGAAAATATAAATGAACTGGAAATGTCATACAATGTGCATAGTTTTAGCACACAAGAAAGTCTTTCTATTTGGTTAACATCTATAATAGAAATCTCACTTGGAGAAAACACTATTATTGTTCTCTTGTTTTCAAAATCAACTAATATGCATTACACCTTAACATACCTAAAAACTGTTGATGATGTTGACTTTGGGCAATTACAGTTTGCTCAACAGATGTGCCTGTCTGTTGACCACTTCCTGTGAAACCATCTGCAACCCCATCCACTTTCTGCATAGGCTTGTACCTAAAATATTAGATGGGAAAAAACAAATAAACCAAATTATTCCTTGCTTTTTTGTACTGTACAAAACTCCCAAGGCATTCAATTTTATCCTGTCTTCTTAAATGTTTCATGATAGTTGGATAGGATTCTTTTCCCTTGACAGTCTCATAAAGCTAAAATGAAGAAAGTTTCAATTGTGAAAAGAAAAAAGGGGGAGGGGCTAGGAAGAAGACCCATTTTTGAAAATTCAGAAATCTACCGAAGAAAGAGTTATGAGGCATTTGTTTGGACACCAACGGCAAAGATGTTCATGGTTATAGTGTTAATGATTTGAATATAACTTTTAATGGCCAATGGGTCAAGGTAGAAACACTTTAAATATGTTGGGAATGTAATCTAAACAAAGATCTAGAGGTAGGGCCTGAGAAATGTTGATGAATGGCTTTCAATTTATTAATATCTCTAAAATATGAATCAGCCTATCAACTCTATCATATCTTTTAAAACCTCCCAAGCATCTCAACACATTCGTCTCCCTTAACTCTTCTCCATATCTACAAACAGAAAAACCCTAAGTATCAGCTTGCAGCAAAACACATGCAAGAATCCATCTATAAGTCTACTTTACCAAATTAAGAAAAAGAAAAAAAACAAAGTCACCTACAGTTATGTATTTATCTTAGGTCCTAGTCATACAAACTCATGAACTTTGCATACTGCTAAGAAAGAAAAAAAAATATGTTTCAGTAGCATGGGCAAGAAGGAAAGCCTGCTTGGAAGACATAAAAAATATATTAAAAACTGGGCAACCCTGCTAGGATAAACAAATACAAAATAAGAAATAAGCATCAGCCCTAGCTGCTTTGGCTCAGTGGATAGAGCGTCGGCCAGCTGACTGAAGGGTCCCAGGTTCAATTCTGGTCAAGGGCACATGCCCATGTTGCGGGCTCGATCCCTAGTAGGGGCTGTGTAGGAGGCAGCCAATCAATGATTCTCTCTCATCACTGATGTTTCTATCTCTCTCTCCCTCTCCCTTCCTCTCTGAAATCTAAGAATATATTTTAAAAAAAGAAAGCATCAACTATAATTTTTCTTTTTCCAAGATTTTTTCCGTAAGATTCAACTTATTTTATTTCATAAATTTAGAAAAACTAAGAAAAATTGAGATTTATATCCTAGAGATACCATCATTCACTTTAGGATGTCTGTCCCTCATTCTTTTTTTCCCCTCATTTCTAATTATACTTATAGACAAAACCACCTCCAAACACTTGATTCTTACATTAATACCATAAGGCAAGTGGATCATTAATATGAATTATTGTCACTGACAATGTCCGTAATACATGAACAGGATAAACTCAAAGATGGCTGCACTCATAGCAGATACAGATTGAACAGTCCTGGTGAAACATCATACAAACTAATGCTTTAGTTAGCTTAAAGAATGATTCAATCTTGAATGCTATTAATTATAAATTAGATAAATGAAACTTCAAAGAAAAACTGCAGTCACTCATAATGATATTTATATTTATTTCTAAAATGACAAAAATAAAGTCAGAAGATGAACAGAGGAGAAGAAACCAAGATGGCGGCATAGGTAAGCACCTAAACTGCTGCCTCGCACAACAATTTCAAAACTACAACTAAAAGACAGAACGGACACCATCCAGAACCACAGGAAAGCTGGCTGAGTGAAAATTCTACAACTAGAAGGAAAGAGAAAAGCTCACAGAGAATTGAAGGTACGGCAAAGGGTCTTTGTGCGCGCAGAGAGGAAGGGCGGCTGAGAGCCTGGCTGACTATCTCTGGCGGAAGGGGTAAGGAAGTCCCCGACCACACTGAACCCCAGTTCTGACTGCACTGAACCCCAGTCCCAGGTGAAACCCCGTGGACCCAGGCTCATACAGGGGGAGTCTGGACTGTCAGGTAGAGAGAAAGGCACCCGGAGGCTCGGAGACCCGGGGGAGCCCCAGTGGGCAGGGGTCTGGAGGCGCGCACGCCAGTGTGCACAAAGGCTGCGGAGGTTGCCACAGGCTTTCCCTAGCAGAAGGGAGCCGGAAGCTCCTGACTGCACTGAACCCCAGTTCTGACTGCACTGAACCCCAGTTCCAGGCGAGCCCCTGGGGACCCACGCTCTTGTGGGGGGAATCTGGACACTCGGGCAGAGACTCGAGAGCCGGGGAAGGCAGAGGTCTGGAGGCGCGCACATGCCAGTGCATACAGAGGCTGCAGAGGTTGCCACAGGCTTTCCCTAGTGGAAGGGAGTCAGAGGATTCTGACTGCACTAAGCCCCAGTTCTGACTGCACTGAACCCCAGTTTCAGGTGAGCCCCTGGGGACCCACGCTCTTGGGGGGGAATCTGGACTCTTGGGCGGAGACTCGGGAGCTGGGGAAGGCAGAGGTCTGCAGGCGCGCATGTGCACAAGGGCAAGGCTGACTGGAAGCCAAGACTGTCTGCTCCGCCCTGAGACTCCACCCCATCCAAGCTGAGCACAGAGGCTATTGCAATTTGGCAAGTCTAATCCTATAAGGCTATCTCCAGCACCGAACTTCTCCCAGCGTAGACACAGCTGATCCTTACAGCCAACTGGCCTGGAGGTCAATTCCTCCCAGTGATACCAACAACAATCAAGACTTAATTACAACAAGGCTGTACACACAGTCCACAAAGGGGTGCACCAAGAGTGTCCACCTAAGGTTAACTGGGGAGGCCGACCCACTGGGCCATATAGAAAACCTAGCACACAAATCTACCCTACCAACTCAGGGAAGCAGTGAAAATGCAGCATCAAAGAAACAGATCACAAATGAAAGAAATGGAAGAAAACAAACGACTGGATATAGAATTCAAAACCACGGTTATAAGGCTTTTCAAGAATATCCTAGAAAAGGCTGATAAATATAACGAGACCCTCGAAGATATGAAAAAGGACCAACTAGAAATTAAACATACACTGACTGAAATAAAAAATATTATACAGAGACCCAACAGCAGACTAGAGGAACACAAGAATCAAGTCAAAGAATTGAAATACAAAGAAGCAAAAAACACTCAACCGAAAAAGCAAAAAGAAAAAAAAACTCCAAAAAGTTGAAGATAGTGTAAGAAGCCTCTGGGACAACTTCAAGCGTACCGACATCAGAATTATGGGGGTGCCAGAAGAAGAGAGAGAGCAAGATACTGAAAACCTATTTGAAGAAATAATGACAGAAAACTTTCCCCACCTGGTGAAAGAAATAGACTTACAAGTCCAGGAAGCACACAGAACCCCAAACAAAAGGAACCCAAAGAGGACCACACCAAGACACATCATAATTAAAATGCCAAGAGCAAAAGACAAAGAGAGAATACTAAAAGCAGCAAGAGAAAAACAGTTAATTACCTACAAGGGAGCACCCATATGATTGTCAGCTGATTTCTCAACAGAAACTATGCAGGCCAGACGGGAGTGGCAAGAAATTTTCAAAGTGATGAATAGCAAGAACCTACAACCAAGATTACTCTACCCAGCAAAGCTATCATTCAGAATTGAAGGTCAGATAAAGAGCTTCACAGATAAGAAAAAGCTAAAGGAGTTCATCACTGCCAAACCAGTATTATATGAAATGCTGAAAGGTATTCTTAAAGAAGAGGAAGAACAAAAAAGTAAAGATAAAAATTATGAACAACAAATACATATCTATCAACAAGTGAACCTAAAAATCAAGTGAATTAAAAACCTGAGGAACAGAATAATTTGGTGAATATAATAGAATCAGGGGCATAGAAAGGGAGTGGACTGATAATTCTCAGGGGGAAATGGGTATGGGGGTGTTCAGGAAGAGACTAGACAAAAATCATACACCTATGGATGAGGACAGTGGGGGGGAGGTAAGGGCAGAAGGTGGGGTGGGAACCGGGTGGAGGGGAGCTATGGGGGGAAAAAGGAGAAACAATTGTAATAATCTGAATAAAGATTTATTAAAAAAAAAAAAAGATGAACAGAGTGA
This sequence comes from Plecotus auritus, assembly GCF_963455305.1. Taxonomy (NCBI): domain Eukaryota; kingdom Metazoa; phylum Chordata; class Mammalia; order Chiroptera; family Vespertilionidae; genus Plecotus; species Plecotus auritus. The sequence goes on along the minus strand of NC_137776.1, from coordinate 136,758,714 downwards.
AAAAAGGGTACAGCTCTTCACCCCTGTTATCACTTGAGTGATGACTCCACATCACCGAAATGCTGGTTGCTATTTTCTAATGACATCAAAGAACTCAAATATGTTCTTTTATTTAACGGAAAAACCATCAGAAAGTACTTTTCAATTGGTTCATACCAAGAAATGGCAGAAGGGATAGTACTGTGATGTTCTAGAAATGTTGTTTATGAAAAATGCAATTTTTTTCATTTTCCTCCTTAAAAATTATCTTAGCAAGGCAAAAAATCTTTCTGAGGCAAATACTTTGAGTACTTCTGTGGGGGAGTTGCTAACCATTCATTCTGTCTAGAAAATTTGAATGATTTTATTCTTAGTAAATGAATTAAACAAAGTTTCCTGTCCTCATTGATCCATCTCAGGTCATTTGATTTTACCCTCCTTTTATCAGCTATGAAATTTTATATTTTATATAAAATAGGCTAAAATTGCTTAACCATGTTTCTTCATTTAAGTTAATTAAGTATGACATTCACAGAGTTAATAAACAAAAGTGGTTAAAGGAATTGGAATGATTTACTCTGAAGACTAGAAAATGGAAATGTTTCCTATAGAAGTTAATATATTAAATTTTGAAATTAGTGAGTAATTATGAGATTTTTCGAAGCTATGCTTCATCAAATTTCCTTAGTCCTTCACAAATGCTTAATGGGCACAAATATCAAGGACAAGTGGAATTTCACCATAAAAGGAAATGACACATTTCTCTCAGTATGTGAGTTTTTAGAGAATGGATGCTATGTCACAACCTTCTTGCACAAAGTACTTAGCAAGCCTGCAAGCTTACAAGTAAAATTATCTGCTCCCTTAGAAAAATGTAGACATGAACGTTCCTAAGGGAAAGAAAGATTATATTTTTAACAAGCACTCAAAATCATAATTCATTATAATTAATGCATCATTATACTTAACAATAATGATATGAGAGGGAAGTGTTGATTATATGTACAGTGTATTACAGGAGATGAAAAATGCATCAATATTAGCTTATGGGAAAAAAATTAGTTGGTAAATTCTGGAGAAATGTTGCAGGTCAGTACTTAAATACATAACTTATATAGGAGATGTGAAGAAAAAAAAGAAAACAGAACTGAGAAATTAATGTTTTTATTCTAATCATAAAATTAAGGGTAGCAAGGTAAATAGTGGATTAAATGGATCAGGCAAAGATGCACTGTGTGTATCCATTCTTGGTTACTCTGTTGATAGGCTCTTTATAAGCCAGAACCTTATGTTGTACTTCCTCGGAGAAAGGTATGGGGACAAGTTTGGGAGGGGTCTGTGCCATAAAGAGTGACATCAAGAAGCACAGGAATATGGCTCATGTACAAGAGCAGTATTAGTGGGAGCTAAATATGAGAGAGCTTCCAGGTAGTGCTAACTTTAGCTTTTCCTGCTTTGTGTTAACTACTAAATCATGTGGTATAACAGTGTATTGTCTGGCATTGCATTGGTACTTAGAAGGAATTCCCGGAAATCACAAATATTGGACTGAGGAAAGCTAGATGGTCATATTTCTGATGCTCTAACAAAAAAAATCCTATCCCTGCCATCACCTCAGAGGGTTGGGTCTTCCCGGAGAAAGATGGAGTTTAACAGGAAGTCAAAAATATGAACATTAAAAGTAGGCTAAACAAATATCCGTGGTAACTGATTTTGCTTGGAAGAAACAGTTATAGATATTACTAGAGGCCCGGTGCATGAATTCTTGCTCCAGTGGGGTCCCTTGGTCTGGCCTGCGGGATCGGGCTGAAACTGGCTCTCTGACATTCCCCAACAGGTCCCAGATTGTAAGAGGGCACCGGCCAGGCCGAGGGACCCTACCTGTGCATGGGGCTGGGGAGGGACACAGGAGGTTAGTCAGTCAGGGAGGGACCGTGGGAGGGCTCCAGGACATGTCCGGCCCATCTTGCTCAGTCTCAATCGGCAGGACCCCAGCAGCAAGCTAACCTACTGGTTGGAGCATCTGCCCCCTGGTGGTCAGTGCATGTCATAATGACTGGTCAACTGGTCAACTGTCTGCCCCTGGTGATCAGTGCACGTAATAACAAGCAGTTGAGCGGCCTTAGCAGATCATTAGCATATTATGCTTTGATTGGTTGAAAGGATGACCAGATGACCGGACCCTTAGCATATTAGGCTTTTATTATATAGGATAGGATATTAGGTATGTCTGAACCCTTAGCATATTAGGCTTTTATTATATAGGATAGGATATTTAGGGTAGTTTTCCATAAATTTCAAATGCTAAACTCATCCTAGGTCAACCCAACAAACTCTTGGGAATGAGGTTTAGGATTTGATTATTTTAACAAGTTCTGAGATGTTTCTTAAGGAGCCTGCACAGCACCAGTCCATAGGAGACTCTTGGCCTGATACAAATTCCTTTAGCCCACTTTTGTAGAAGTATGTTGCTAACATTAGAGCTAAGCCATTTTTTTTATAAATGTCATCAGGTTTCAATAAACTGCATTTGGAATGTAAGTAAATATATCTGAATGTATGGTGAATGCATGAATGAATGCTCAGAGTAACATATTTCATTTTACATACTATTAATTGATCTTAACATATATCAAATCAATGTAACAAACATTCATTAAGCATTTACTATAGGCATAGCGCTTAGGGACATGGATTTGAAAAGGCTGCATATAAATAGAACTTTTCCAGCACTATTTTTTATAATCTATTGATTTACATAATTCAACATTCTCTTAATTCTGGTTGACTTTCAACTGATGTTTTAGAATTGAAACAATCATTTTCAGAATTCCTGCCTCTACCTTCTTCATAAAATTATCACTATTTAAATTCTAAACTGTAAAAACCAGAGGTACTTTTTACTGAAAAAAAATTGTTGAATCCTTTAAAAAACAAAACAGCTTAGTAATCTTTTAAACAACAGAACTCACTCCCTTTCCCCATTTATTTTATAAGTGCATTGTTTTTAGATTAGGCTTCCTTATAGTAGATTCTTAGCACTCCCCAGTTGCCTGTACTCTGAGAAAGACCTGTGCTGCATCTAATGAAGAAAGAGCTCTTGGTTTCAAAGTTAGTAAGAGGCAAATGATAATTTTAACAGCTTGCAACTCCATGGGCAATCAGAGCTAAAGTTGTTAATGATTAAGAAACCAAAGAAACTCTAATGCTTTAATAGCTGAGTGCATGCATGAAACCTGTCACTAACACAGAAAATTTGGAAAATTATTAGGAATCTTTCACCATGGGGTTAGTCTTAGCTGTTATTTAGAACTTGGACAGCTATAACTCCACTGTAAAATAATATCTAATTCTGTCAATAATTTCACATGTACAGACACTGGAGGAGTCCAAAGGAAGGCAAAGAATGGTATATATTTACCACTGCATTCAATGAACAGTACCAGGTGGAAGGACTTTCAACAGACTAAATGGAACATTTGGAAAAATCCCTTTGATGTAAGTGAAAAATGCAAATGCAAAATCTGAATTGTACAGGCAAATACAGTCATCATTATGTGTAAAACTCTAGAAAGTATGCAATCATTTAATTTGCATGAACAAATCTATATATTGAGCTCATAATTGGGGCAAAAGGTTAAAATTTTTTATTGGAATATTGAAATTCTCTTTGGAAATAGTCCCAGAAAGTCTTTCTATGTCTTGAGGTCTGAAATGAACCAAATGACATAAATGTGAACAGATCAGAGAAAACAGTGAATGATAAGAGTGCCATTTTTTTCAGAATAGTAACTAACTCCTTGATGTCACATTGAATATGTCTATATTTAAATGGCTTCCCACATCCACCCTGCTGGTCAATGCTAGCTACTCCATCTCTTCAATTCTTACTTGTGGCTCTTAGAGTATTTGTCTCTTCATTAGTTCTACATGTATAATTGGGCAAAGGAAGAAGGAAAAATTTAAATTCAATGGGGTAGTAGTATTAATTGTAGCAGTTCTAGGAAAACATTTGGGAGAGGTGGGGAAAGGAGGCTGAAGCTATTGGCTAAAATGGAAGCTGTGGATCATTCGTTCATTTAACACATATTTGACAATATGCTCAGTGCTCTCTTAGGTGCTGAGGATGAAATGTGCAAAGAGGCAGACAGGGTTCTCTTATTTCATGAATTTCTTCACTGACTCCTCTTAGCATGGATAATTTAACTGTATAGAACTGATTTAGTCTTGTTACAAATATGCATGACACTTTCATGACAGCTCTTTTATCTATAGCTGAGCCCTTCTGTTAAACTGATTCTAGATAGATGCCTCCACTCCTTTATTTGGAGAATAACAACCTGACTCCACCTAATGGCAAGACAGCAACAAAAACAAAGAAGGGTATCTGAGGCTTTATCCAGGAAAAAAATAAATCAGTGAGGTTCTTGCATATAGCAAAATTAAGTGGGTCTCAATATCCTTAACAGTAAATAGCGATGTAATTGCCAAACAAACTCATGCATACGAAATGCTTATTGCAGAACATTTCAAATGTTCAATAAATGCTCATAGAAGAATAAGTGGTGACTTTCATTAATATTATCAAACTTTACATTAGTTACTATAGTTAACAGTTACTGAATTGTGATTCTCCTGTCTTCAATGGAAAATATCTTCACATTACGGAGTGCTTCAGTGGCACAGTGAACATTAAATATCTACAAGCTGAGATTCCTTATTTGTCTCCAAAAGCCAAATGAACAGGCACTGATCATCTTCCTGCTGAAAACTCCTGCCACCCTCAGCTGCCTCAGAGCCATTTACCAGCCGTAGGTGCTAACTCTGAAGGGACTTCAGGGAATTCATAGTTTAGGAAAGGAATTGTAAACTATTTACATCAATCAAAGTTGAAAACCACTGGCCTAGAGGTATAAAGAAATGGAAACCACACTTGCCCAATTGCCAGGCTTCATTCTTATCCAAAACAGCCTTATTCTTAAAGAAATATTTTGCTCTAGGGCACCAGTATAATAATGATAATAGCAATTAATACTTATCTAACACTTGCATTTTTCCAGTTATAAGAACACTTTATATACTTTTTTTCACTTGAACTTCAAAGCCTTCTGTGAGGTAGTCTATTATTAATTCCCATTTAGCAGATGAAGACATCGAGTTTCAGTGAAGCTCCGTCAACACTCTGCAGAAGTGTCAAAGCAGCCTGTACTCGAACACATACTTCCCAATGTTAAATACAGAGATCTTCTCACTTGTCTATGAAAACTAGATGAAGAAAGGTCTTCTAATAACCAAGGTTCTAGTCCTCACTCTCTCCTGAGAAACATGTATGCTTTCACATATGTCTACAGCCAAAGCAAAAGTAGCCCTGTTGTACCATCTTTCTAATAGGCCTCTAGCCCCCCTTCCCTCACCCCAGTGCCACAAATGTTCCTTTTTTCACAGGATCTAATTCCTGTGGAGAGACTACATGAAGAGTGAGGAAATGACATATTCCCTCACATATTTAGGACATACTAAAGTGTGATTTTCTTCCCCTTTATTATATATGCAAACATTTTATTACATGTGTACATTTCTGTTTGGGTTATCTTAACCCTTGAAGGGTGGACTTCACCTAAGAATAAAGACAAGAGGACTGGGTTCTAGTCCTGATTGCTCTATGACCTTGGATAAGTTGTCTACCCTTTATAGACTTCAGTTTTCTCAGCAAGAAGATGAGTTGGACTAGGTGATCTCTTCCATCCAGCTCTAAGAACATTCTATTATTCTGTGATATCTCTTTGAGATGTGATGGGCATATTTGGTATGCAACTGTTGGTTGTTAAGTATTTGTTGAAGGAATGATAACTACAGTTTAAATATTTTGAGGAAGGCTATGGGATCAAACACAGCCAAGCACATTGTCAAAAGCACTTGGCTCTATTCCACCACTTTTGCTGCAGGGATTTGGAAGAAAAACTAAAATGTATGTGTCAACACCCTCTACGTGCTTCTTTTAAATATTAAAAACAAAACTGCAACAAACATTTTTACTTAGTTTTTAGATCTGAAAATTACTGATCTCCATAATAACCTAATTTATTTATTGTATGAATTATGGTAGACAATAATTTATGGGTGAATTCCCTTGGAAACTAAAGATTACCACATGTGGCATGTAAGTTATTTTCATATATAATATTTTCGGCAGAAGGTATTAAAAAACAACAACTATTATACAGTCTTCTGTTTCTTTAACCAGGGTACTTTACTTCTTCTTGATCACCTATAATTCCGTCAATTAGCCAGTTATTTAACTGTGTTAGACTAGATTCTAGTCACTAGAGTGATACTCAAAGGACCTACTGGAGTGCAGCCTGCTGTGTTGAATAACCCAAGGCAAATAGAAGACCCCTGTCTACTTATATTTCCTCTTGCCTGCTTTTGTATCTCACGATTTCATGTGAATCAAGTGGGCTCTAATCTGCTTCTATATTTTAGGTAAATAGCTTGAGAATGGCTTTATCGTCTCAATTAAGCTACACTACAGGCTCTGTGACACCTGTTTTTTCAATCAGAAGCTATTTCCATTTATTTCTTTACTCATGGCTATGTTCCTTATGGTTGTGTTGCTGGAAATCTGATTTGTAGATAAGTGAAATTTCCCTTTACTACCTTATCAAAAAGTCAAGTGAAATACCATATGTAAAGGAGATCTAACAATTATAAAGGTATACAAAACAGCAATCAGATCAATATTTCTGCTACAACTACTATTCCAAACTTATCAGAAAAATGACTTCTAAAACTTCCCTTTTATTTGACAAAATAATCACTGCATATACTTGAATTTTCTTAATATAATAATACATGAAACATGTATTTCTACTATGGAAGATGTGCACATATAGATGAATACAATAAATCTTGAGGCACTTAAACAATTTGAATATTCCAAAACTAGAGGCCCAGTGCATGGAATTCGTGCACTCTGGAGGAGTGGGGTTCCTCAGCCAAGCCTGCACCCTCTCATAGTCCAGGAGCCCTTGGGGGATATCCAAATGATGGCTTAGGATGTCAGCTGGACATCCTTAGCACTGCCCCGGAGGCGGGAGAGGCTCCTCCCACCGCTGCTGTGCTTGCCAGCCGTGAGCCCAGCTTCTGGTTGAGTGGCACTCCCCCTGTGGGAGTGCACTGACCACCAGGGGGCAGCTCCTGCATTGAGCATCTGTCCTCTGGTGGTCAGTGTGCATCATAGTGACTGGTTGTTCCGCTGTTCAGTTGATTTGCATATTAGCCTTTTATTATATAGGACTGGAGGCCCGGTGCACGAAATTCGTGCATGGGGGGGTGTGTCCCTCAGCCCAGCCTGCACCCTCTCCAATCTGGGACCCCTTGAGGGATGTCCAACTGCCTGTTTAGGCCCGATCCTGGTAGGATCAGGCCTAAATGGGCAGTCGGACATCCCTCTCACAATCCAGGACTGCTGGCTCCCAACTGCTCACCTGCCTTCCTGATTGCCCCTAACTGCTTCTGCCTGCCAGCCTGATCACCCCCTAACCACTCCCCTGCCAGCCTGATTGATGCCTAACTGCTCCCCTGCCAGCCTGTTTGCCCCTAACTGCCCTCCCCTGCAAGCCTGGTCACCCCTAACTGCTCTCCCCTGCAGGCCTGGTCACCCCTAACTGCCCTCCCCTGCAGGCCTGGTCCCCCCCCAACTGCTCTCCCCTGCAGGCCTGGGTCCCCTGCAACTGCCCTTCCCTGCAGGCCCGGTTACCCCCAACTTCCCTCCTCTGCCATCCTGGTCACCCCTAACTGCCCTCCCCTGCTGGCCTGATTGCCCATAACTGCCCTCCCTCGCAGGCCTCGGCCCTCCCAACTGCCCTACCCTGCTGGCCATCTTGTGGCAGCTATCTTGTGTCCACATGGGGGCAGCCATCTTGTGTGTTGGAGTGATGGTCAATTTGCATATTACTCTTTTATTAGTTAGGATAGAGGCTTGGTGCACAGGTGGGTGCTAGCTGGTTTGCCCTGAAGGGTATCCCGGATCAGGGTCGGGGTTCCCTTGGGGCATGGGGCAGCCTGGGCGAGGGGCCTGTGGTGGTTTGCAGGCCAGCCATGCCCCCTGGCAACCCAAGCAGAGGCTCTGGTATCTGGGATTTATTTATCTTCTATAATTGAAACTTTGTAGACTTGAGCAGAGCCAAGCCTCCTGCTTACTCTGTGGCCACAGCCATTTTTCTTGGGATTTATTTATCTTGTATAATTGAAACTTTGTAGCCTTGAGTGCAGGCCTAGAGCCGCCAGGGTGTGCAGAAAGCTTGGCTTCCTCCATTGCCAGGGGCAACTCAAGCTTCCTGCTCTCTCCAGCTCCGTGGCTGCCGCCATTTTTGTTGGGATTTATTTATCTTCTATAATTGAAAGTTTGTAGCCTTGAGTAGAGGCCTAGGCCGGCCAGGGTGTGTGGAAAGCTTGGCTTCCTCCATTGCCGGGGAAACCCAAGCCTCCTGCTCGCTCCGTGGCCACAGCCATCTTGGTTGGGTTAATTTGCATACTTGCTCCTGATTGGGTGGTGGGCGTGGCTTGTGGGTGTAGCAGAGTGGTGGTTAATTTGCATGTTACTCTTAGATAGGATATTGAATACTATGTTGCTTGTATTTTAACAGGAGAATGGCAATCTCTTCTGATATGAATTTTAATATATTCAATGGAATCATTTGAGTTTTGAAATCATCTTATTTTAAGCCATAAAACAAATGACATGCTCTTTCCCACTGTTTACAACAAATACTCTTATGCCTACATTCAGACTTAGGGAGAAAACCTCTCCTCTCCCATCCAAGTGTTTCTGCTCAATGGGCAATCTGCCTTCACTTCAGGTCTATTGATGCTGCCAGTTGATAGAATCCTTCAGACACAAGGGATATCTCCCTCTGTACTGCTAATCCAATGAGGAGTCCATGAAGTTGATAACACTAACTCTGCAATCAGTTAGCTAGACACCATTCCAGGAGCAACTGTCTATAATCCAAAACTTTTGTAATTAAAAAAAATTAAAGGAAATTTTAGGATTTCCTTGGTTCTCTAATATTCTTATTTCATGAGAAAGTAAAAACTAACTAAAGTTGGCACAATTTATTAATATTACTAAAAGTTTTACATCACTTCTTAAATACATCCATATTATATCTAATTCTAAAAAAAAAACATTTACTACTATACTGTGATTGTAGAGTTCATATGACTTGTTAACCTTCACATCCCTGGAACCTTTTAATTAAGAGACCTTTGTAAATCCTAGGTCTTGCTTCCCTAACCCAGGCTTTAAAAAAAATGTATCTTAAAGGCTTCCATTTCCATGAAAACTTGCTTGGTAGGATTTTTTTGCAGTTATATCACAGGAAGAAATTGGCATCTGCTGTCTTAGGTGCAATTCATTAAGCTTTTTTTATATTTAAGTTTAAGCATGTGTTAATTTTGAATCAAACTTTTTTTTCTTTATTGTACCATCACCTCCACTATGTAGTGCTGCTATACGTGAGTGCAGAGACCTCATAAATTAAAAGCTATAAATATTGCCATAACAGGTGGAAAAAAATCATAACCCAAGACAATAACACTTTGTTACTTTCATACAAACTCCATCTCCAAACACATTATGTGTTAGTGTCCTATGATTTATTTTATTATTTTTTTCAGAGCCCTTCTTAATATCTTTCGTGAAATATACCTCAAAACATAAGGATCAGCAACTTAAAAAATACAGTTCAGAATCTGTGAATTAAAAATCTAAATCCCTTGAGGTATCTTCACATCATATCCAATCTTGTCCTGACTCTTCAGTTTGGGACACTTGCACTAGAAACTATGACTGTGTTAAAACCATTTTACCTCTAGTCTCTTCCCATTACATATGTCTATCCTAAAACCAAAAAGTCATCTCTCTGGAAAAAAAATCTGAAAGTTTCATTGTTTTGCTTCAAAGCCTTATACAACTTCAAAGCTACATTCTGTAAAAAGAACAAACTTAACTTCATATACAACTAATTCCTTTAATCTCAGATCCAAACTACGTTTTAAATCTCATTTCCCACTAAACTATTAAACCTTCTCAATTCTTCTTCTGCAATGCCAACCTCACCAAATCAGAGCATTTAACAGACATAGTGAACTTTGTCCCTCTATACTTTTGTTTACATTATTCCCTCTGCCTGAATGTTCCTCTCTTTCTGATTCCTCTAAATCCCTACTCAAATAGCACTTTCTCTATGAAATTTCCTAGTCCTACATCTCCGAGAATTTGATAAAAATTACTCTGTATTCCAATAGGTCCTTGATCAAAGCTTTATTTTAGTACTTCTCATACTGCATTACTTAAACAACAACAGCAACAACAACAAAAAACCAAAAAAACAACAAACAAGCAAACATGTGCCTCCCCAACTAATTTCTTAACTCCTCAAAGGTAAGGGCTGTGACTTCTCTCTGATTTCAGAGCTTGGTAATAGGAGGGACTCAATTAGTACTTTCTGTCTAAATAGACAAGGAACTCCTGTGTGATATATTCTTTCTCCAGCAATGACTTAGAGCTAATACTTCTGATGGCTAAGGAACTAATCATCGCAGATCAATGGATTAGGCAGAATGATGCAGATTATCTGATTACCTATGTGTAGACTTTCTGCTACCTAATTCTGCATGCTCAATTGTAAAGATAAATTATAACTACTGCCACAGCTGTACTACACTAGGGTGGGGGGGGGGAGAGAGAGAGAGATAGAGAGAGAGAGAGAGAAAGAGAGAGAGAGATCTTTCATTGTATTTACTCCAAACTGTAATATAAGCCACATGAGACTAGAAGGACCTCAGCTATATAACAGCATCATGGGCTTGTATAAACCATTTGATCTGAGACTTAACTGAAAAATAGGACTATTAGTGCTTTGATTGTCACAAGGCTGTGGGGCCAGACTAGACTGAGGTATCTTCAATTCTAAGATCAATGGTTCCATCCATCCATCCATCCATCCATCCATCCATCCATCCACCCACCCACCCACCCATGAATGCTTGAGCTTTCTTACAGCTCTAATACCTACAATTCTACATCTATGAAAGTTGGATTCAAATAAAGTACAAGAAGCCCCAAACATTCTGAAAGAATTTATACTGTGTCAAAAGGAATGGCTCGAGGGATGTGCAGAATAGCAGGTAACAAACTCATGAATATGAAACGCATTTCTCCAGTTGGTATTTTCTTGGGTATGTTTTTTATGCTTGTGTTTAGTTCCCCTGTCTGAACAGCTTGGGATAGCACATTTAACTTAAAAGGGGCCAAACAGGCTGACTGATAAGTAATTTTGAAATATTTGGAAAATAGGCAGGATGAATAAAATTCTAAATCATATCTGAGAACTGTCTGTCGTGAAAGCATGCCAACAATGGTGACATTCTTTCACACATATATTTGTTCTATTTGTTCAGAAAGAAAAGGAGACCGAACATCTGAAGAAACACATAGCTTTGACATGTCAATGACAATTGCAGAGTCTACCTTTGTTTCTGTTGCATGGGTTGTTGCCTCATAGCCATATACTGCATGTCTTCTTGCAGACGATTGAGAGGGGAATCTGGCTTGACACGAATCCCATAGTAATGGTACTTGGAGTTTCCTCTTCATAAAAGAACAACAAACATTAGAGACACAAAAAGTCAGTCAAACCTGTATTAATCATATAGGATGTCCAATAACTTCTCGCTTGGAAAAATATATAAAAGCAGCATATTAATGTTATATATTTGTGATGTGTTCTGGATACTTTTATATTTTGATGGTGAATACATTTGGGGAATCATAATAAGATTCTAAATCCACTTGTTCAAGGCCCCCCAAAAAGTCCTTATAAACTTTCTCTTAAATATTGTTAAATAGTCCACTTATTCCATTTAAGCTACATTTTTATTTTAAAATTTATGTTTTAAATTTAATTTAGAAAGGTAATAGTGAGAAAAAAATTCTGACCAACAAAAATTTATTAACAGGATAAAGGATTGAGCACTAAAGAATAATTTATAATAAAAAGGTTATACAGAACCAACAGAAAAAAATCGTAATTCTACCTTTCTTAGGTACTAGTAAATTCTACATTTTTCAAGTTCTATTACTGCAGGGATGATGAAGATAACTTCACTGATGCAAGATGTTGTACAGAAGTCTATTATATTTAATATTTTGAAGCCTAAAAAGAAGCATGCATTGACTCATTTTGAAACATTTTATTAGCCTCTGTTTTTATGGATTTATATTAGTTTTGCAGGCTGAATAAGATGTGTCACAACAGACATGGGGAAATTTCTCTGTGAAAATGGCAAATTTCCACCTGGAATAAAAATGTCACCATTACCCACGGTCAGGAGAAAGACCATATTTGTTATTAGAAATGACAAAGTTCAGTTCTAAATGAAATGTGAAATTCTTGCAAATATAACATTTTAAATATGTGAATTTTTACAAAGAGAAAATAGTTTTTCATAAGCCTATATATAGCAAGACATCAGTACTCTTTCAATTTTTTCTTTCATTTATAACAAGAAATGCAGCGAGAGTGTGAATTAAATATTTTATATAAAAACAGCACAATGTACAGTTGATGTATTATCGAATTGTACACCTGAAACCTATATAATTTTATTAACCAATCTCACCTCAATGAATTCAATCAAAAAATAAAATAGAAAAATAAGTAAATAAAAGTTGTGGGAGAATTTCAACATGAAATATACATGACAATGGATATCATTGAATTATGGTTAATTTTTTAAAGTTCAACAATGATAACCAAACAAAACAGAATTTTACTTCCAAAATTAAAGAACATATTTTAGATGAGCCCTAAATATATGAAAAAACATTAAAATCTTGCTATATAAATAATATTGCTAGTTTTTAAAAAATGTAGGGCATCTGAGTACCTATAAAGTTTCTGCAAAATGAACCAGTGTGGAAACCTAATGCCTCTACAGAAAGCTTTCCACTAGCAGAGATTATAGTATGTCTCCAAAACCCTCTACAGAATAGAGCAAAAAACAAAACCAAAAAATACAAACCCAATTAGTAGTGTTCTCTGTACAAAGTGGAGAATGACAAGGAGGCGTGGCAGGGTGAGAAGCAGCAGACGTTAACCAGGGGATACAGCCAATGACAGGGCTACAGTGTGAAATGGTGTCTCTCTTGTGTGACCACAAAGCAGATGAAGTGTCCAGTTTCTTTTTAGTTTCTTACAAATGAGCACTTGTTTGGGTTGGGGTGGGGGAGGTGGTTCTTTCCTTTGCATTGGCCATGGGGCAGGTCAGCACATCCCATGGTCTTGGATCAAACTTAATTTGTAAATGGGGTCTACAAATGGCACTTTTTCAGTTGCCTTTGTTTAGAAACATGGTGATTTCATTTACTTCTTAGCTAGTTCTAAAACTTGAGAAAATGTCTGGTTCTGGTTTGAATGAATTCACCAGTTAATTTTATCACTGGATAAATAAAAGTTCCACATACAGTTTGCTTTAAAAAACTGAGTTAATTTGTGTCATGATTTATATGGATTTTCTTTCTGGTTTAGAGGTAGAAAGTAGAGTTAATTCAGTTTCCCTGGTAGAAAGACTCAGTACTGTGACTCCTACCATTGTCAGTTTTTCTATGTGAGAGGCTCTGCTATCTTCATAACACAGCATTTGTTTAAACTTTCCCCACAGGATTTCTTTTCTCCTTATTCTTCTGGGCTGTGCTTTCCATCCTTAATTATAAATACTATATAACAATTTTAAAAGGAACAGAAGACATAATTGTTACACAGTGAGAACAGGGAAAAAAGAATACCAGAAAGTAAATGCTGCAATATTGCAATATGTACTTATAGAGTATGGATTCTACTCAATCACAAACCCAAACAACCCTAATTTTGTCACTTTCTATTTTAAAGATGTGTTTTAAGATTTGAATGGAGCTTCAAAATAGGATCCATTGAAATCCCTTTCACTAACAAAAGAAGCACAATAGAGCTTTAGAATGTTGAATAAAGCCCAGAGTTTCAAAATATTGGCACAGGATGCTTAACTACTGAGCCATTAGCTAGGAGATAAGAGGTTAGGTCCCAAACAATGATTTCTGGGGTGGGGGGGCATGGTGGTGGGGGAAATACTCAAGAAACAAAAGGTTTTTTTCAAGGGACTGAAAACCAGTATACATAGAAGAAAATACACTTATGAGAAAAATAAACCCCCAGCAATCTGAAAGCAACAGAAATAGTTCACTTGAAATGCAACAGAAAGAAATGATTCACACTCTGAATACATACAAAACTTATAAATCTAATAAAACTGACACAACCCTCTTTTCAGTATAAATTTATAATGTCAATTACTAAGACTCTTTATTTTATGAAGAATATTAATAAAAACCCTTTATTAGGATACTATGAAACTGTGACTTGAAACTAATTAAAGGTAGATCATCTAATGTAGCACCTTTATTTTTATACTATTTAATATGAATTTCTGTAAGATTTAGGAAATAAAGAAATCCATGTCTTTCTGCCCAGCTACTTAAAATATTTGTGTTATTATAAAAAAGTAAAAATGACCCTGCTTAAGGAAAGCATCTAGGAAGTAGTTTGGAGAAAGGGTTTAAGACATGAAATAACCATTCTGCCTCTAGACTTTTACAATCCACTGTTCAGCCACCAGTCAGGTTTCCTGCCTGTGATCCACCATCAATTGTCACCAGCCAAAAATTTAAGCTGTCTTGTTGCTATTTCTCCTGGTAAAGGCTAGTCAAGGAGCAATTGCTGACAACAACCAAGGAAACTCGGTACAGTCCCGAACAGGTTTTTCCAACAATTGCAACTAGGTTATCGGTCCCTGGTTTCCTTGGGCAGCCCCTAAATGTGAGTTGCTCACTGTATAATCTCACCCTTACAGGTCTGCATCCCAAAACTCTGGGTATAGAGCCCAGCAGTATTTAATGGTCCTATAAAAAGTACAATAAAATTTAAAATTTGTGTCATGCAAAAAAAAAAAAAAAATTAAAATGAAGCCCCACAGTTCTAAGTATTATTTCTATCATATTTTGACAAGGAAGTAAACAGAAAAACTAAGAGTCTTCTTCACATTATTGGCATCCATGCAATAAAACGAAACCATATTTTTTTTACTTCCATACATGTATGGTTTCACAATCAAGAATTTAAAAAGGCTAAAATGAGATTAATCAGGACCATGTCATTATTCAGGGCTTAAAACACCCATATTTTTCAAGTTCACCAAATGATTTTTAATTGCTCTCCAGAAATGACATGAGAAAAACTCAGCTTGAATTTCTTACTCCAGACATTTCAATGTAATTTTTCAAGAGTCAAGAGATAGAGAGTTTTCCATTTAATATGTTACTTTATTCATCATCTTTAGTATGGTTATGTTCCAAAAGAGAAGACAGTGATACATACTAACTTTTAAAGCATCAAGCGAATCTTGCATTAACAGGCTTGTTTGCCACTTCCTATGTGATTGGAGAACCAGCTCTTCTGAAAGCTTTGCTCAGTTGATGTTCAGGATGATGACTCAGTGGTTTGGTAGTATTTATTGAGTAATGACCTTCCCTTTCCCTGTGGGGGTTTATAAACTGAGGTCATTCTGTATTTTTTCTTTATATGTTGGTATCTGTAATCAAGTACTTTAGCTCAAGCAATATACTGAAAGACTGTAGTTTGAAAAAGAGAGGTTAATTTGTGATCTTATTTTTCAATACTAACCTAGTTCCCAATCTCCTGGTTCGTAGTCCCATAAAAATGGACCTTATTAATTTTCCAAAAGAAGCAGCATTGACCGGGTCCAGTTTGTGTTCCTGACAGTGTCGCAGGTAGTGGTTGTATAGAGTGCTTCTGGGAAGGCTCACTCCTTCTGCTGTCTCGTAATTGTCCAACAGCCACTGGAGCTAGTGTAAACAAGACAGAGTCAACATGGAGAAACCAGACGATTTACAGGAAGGTCTACAAGACAAAATACAATATCTGAAAGTGCAATATACAGAAATACTTGGATTGTCATCAAGCCTTGTAATAGGGTAAACTGTTGTAATTCAGAGGGCAGTGTAATCTGACTTTGAAAACTCTCAGAAATGTAAATAGCTGTACATCCCTTATGACCTCAGGCCATCTCCATTCCTACAAACATCCAAACACATGTAGAAAGAAAATTTTTTTCCTGTATTGCTATTTTGGAGAAAAACACCACTTCAGGGAATTCTAAGAATCCCATTAACTGGTCTAAAAAATAATTTGTAATTGTTACAGAACAAATTATGTTCCAAACCTAGCAGTATGGCACTTATGTTGTTACAGTTGGCTTGTTATAACACATGAACAGCAGGCTTCCTTGTATGAGTTTTTATATTAAGGTTCTATTCATTTAAAACAATCCTAATTACTTATCTAATTTACCTACACAAGGTACTACAATGATGGTATTAACTACTGAGACAGAATTCTATAATCAAAAAGGAAAAAAAGTCAGTCATTTCTTCCCCAGAAGGAAAGAAACTCACTAGATTTTGGCTAAAAATTTATATGTAAAGAAAAGGAATCATTTAAATTTTTCTACCTTAAAACTATGTTGCTTTTTCATAATTTTGGAAATTTTCATAATGTAGTTGGTAAAGCAATATTTTCTCAGTTTAAAGTTTTATGTTGCCCTGTGTATATTTTAAAAAAAATCTTTAAAGTATAGAATGAGCAAGAAAATTTTAGAAAATCTAAGTTAGGTATGTATTATTGAGTTTTAATATTAGAAAAATTAAATGATTAATTTGTTTATTTACAAAAGGAGAACTAAAATAGATTTAAATGACTTCCTTAAAGTCATATATTATCTCAGTAGTTGAGTCTGGTTTCCAACATTTCCTGATCATTAACATACCAGGTGTTATTTCCACAAAGGCAGCAAATATTTCACATTACTTGTCTCATCAAAATTTCCACGCCAATTATAAGAAGTATGCCAAAGAGTTGATATTTTACATGCAAGTCAATGGAATATTTCTGTACACAGCCTTAACTATTTACTAGTTATTTTTCTTTTAATATTAATTATATGACAGTAAAGATAAATATCTAAAAATGAGAGTTTACTAATTTCTCATGATCAAGAAAATGATCTTGTAGACAAATTTTTTTTAAAGAATTTGAAAAAGCAAATTCAATAAAGTATTTGAGGGTTTTATCATAAATTGTCTTATAAAAGTGAAATATAGTACAAAAATTAAAGTTCAATATAAAATATTTTGAGTCTAAAGGTATGTTAATAAAGTTAGTCAGACCATTTTTAAATAAAGAAAAATTTTCACATAAGTGCGATAATTACAGCAAAAGTTGACTTTAAAATACTCGGAAGTTTAACTGATATTAGTCACATTCAATGAATAATTTAGAGAAAATAAAGCTTTTATTGGATTGGCTATGTGGTCCTCTGCAATGGCTAAACAAGTCAAAAATAGTGAACTGTTCTGCAAACTGATGTTCTTTTTATAAGGGCTTACTTTTTTAGAGATTCTTCATTTCTAAACCAAGTTTTTTTAAAAATCCGAATTTATTTGTAATACATATGAGTGTGTGTGCATACATAAACATGTATACATATACTTACATATGTGTATAATATGTGTGTGTGATTAGTTGGTTGAAAAATTCCTCAAGAGTGGGTATTCTGGTACCTGTAATTTTGGCAGCAAAGCTACATCTTATTCCCTGCCCCTTGTTTGCCGGAGGAGGAATTTTAGTCCTTGCCAGAGGCCTGGAATCACTTTGGAAAAGCAGAAGGAAGTCAAGTGGAAGTAAAAGCCCTGAAGGATGGTGGTGGCTGTGCTGTAGCCATGGCTGTTCCAGCGAGGAAGCCTGCCAATAGCTGTAACACCTCGGGGTAGTGCCCCTGCAAACTCAACTGTGTACCTGGAGACTGGTTTAGGTCCCACCAGATAACTCTTGAGATTTATCTGGGAATTATAATTTGTGTTCTACATGCCGCTATTTAACCTTAAAGTTTTGACAGTGATGAAACTGTAAATCAGACATTTGAGTCTAAAACACATTATAAGAAAGGATTAATTTTACTGTAAGATAAACTTGGCAGTTAAGTACAACATAAAGGCAAACACTTCATGCACTGCCCAAGGATAATTTGATACCTGCTGTAAGATATATTTTTTCCTTGGGTATTGTGTTTAATGAAATGTATTTTGACACTAACATTCAATATCTTTAACATTAAATGCTTTAGAACTAAACTATTACTATTTCTTTTATTCTTTTTATAAGGTGTTTTATAAAGTATTTATTTACACTTGTGATTTTGAAAACCCACAAAATACCATAGAAACTTTTAACCTTTATCTTTAAAAGCTGATTACCCTACTAATGAACTAACATAAATTCCTGTAGGGGTGGAAACCAAGATAATTGCATCTTTCAACCTTTACATTTAACCTATATTAATCAAGGGTAGATTAAGGAAGGTGAATAGGTCCTATTTTTTCCCAAAGGGAAATACTGATTGACAAATTAAAAAAAAATACATCTTGCATTCTCCAATTAACACCTAAATGTAACATTTAGCATTTTCCCCCCAGATGAATTCTTATACATTAGGATTCATTTTAAGTTCAGTTCACTGATGATATACATTTTATAAGTCTTATTCCTACCATAACTTAGATTCACGGCACAGCAAAGTCAAAGGAGAGTGAGAATAAAATAAAGTTTTGCTTTGAGTTCAATATATTTCAGTAGCTAAAACCAGTAAAAGTCATGAAATAATTATTTGCTAGATTGTGAAAAGGGTATAAAATTAATGTCTAAAGTCTTTTATGCACTTTAAATGGAATTTTTAAAAAATGCACATGCTAAAGAACATTATGTGAAAATTGGGAACAATTAACTTAAGAACTTTTCTACATTCAAATTTATGGTATGAAATATCACAAATTGAATACTATCTAAACAATTAAAGGCCAATTTATATTAATTACAACAGAGAAGGAGTATAAATAAAGTTTTCAATGAAGAGAATTACAATATTTTAATTTGATTTAGACAGACTATGCATCATTTACCTGTAACATCTTCTTATACAAAAAATTTAGAAATAAAAACATTCAAATAAAAAATTTTATACTAACAGACTGATGTAAAAAGTGAAATTAAAAGTACCATTCTAAAAACATGGAGATAAATGATATCACCCTTGGCTTTGATTTTCTGAAGGATTAGATTGTATGGAAAAGAAGCAATGGTCTACTTTTAATCTGATGGTGGCACAGAGGTAAATGATAGAGTGATCATATATTCTCTCACTCAAATGGTGAGCAGGGATAAGACCTCTCTACCAACAATATTCACACATACACCCAATAAAGCACACTGGAAAACAAAACAATCCTATATAATAAAAGCGTAGTATGCAAATTGTCCCCTCGACCGGGAGTTCGTCCAGGAGTTCAACCAGGGGTCAGGCCCAGCTGGGGGAAGGGAGGGAGGCCCTGGCCAGCAGCTGGCAGCCGCTAGGGACCCTACCAGTGCACTAATTTCGAATATATGATCACTCTATCATTTACCCTTGTGCCAACATCAGTTTAAAAGTAGACCATTGCTTCTTTTCCAAACAATCTAATCCTTCAGAAAATCAAAGCCAAGGGGGATGTGCACAGACCACCAGGGGGCAGATGCTCAACGCAGGAGCTGCCCCCTGGTGGTCAGTGCGCTCCCACAGGGGGAGCGCTGCTCAGCCAGAAGCCGGGCTCACGGCTGGCAAGTGCGGCAGTGGTGGCAGGAGCCTCTCCCGCCTCTGCGGTAGTGCTAAGGAGCAGTGAGCTGAGCAGTAAGGAGCAGCGAGCAGGCAGGCGGTAAGGAGCGAGGGATCCCAGATTGCAAGAGGGATGTCCGACTGCCAGCTTAGGCCTAACCTGCACAGGCCAGGCTGAGGGATCCCCCCTCCCCCCCACCCCAGTGGATGAATTTCGTGCACCAGGCCTCTAGTGCATATATAACTTCCCAAATAAATGTACACATGATTGGTAAATGTACTTAGAATACTGAAGGTAAAATAAGGCCTGTTCCCTTCTACTACTTGATTCTTACATTCATTCATTCATTTAGCAAATACTTAATGAGCATCTACTGTGTACCAGGCACTGTTCTAGACACTGGGGATGCATCAGTGGATAAAACCCTTACACTCTTGGAATTTTCACTTATCAGTACATGCTTTCTGTTTGTCTATAAGATGCTACTCATGAAATAAATGTAATTATACTATTATTGTTAATAGAATAAAACATGGCGTTTGGTATAACTGTACTCAGTCACAGGTGTGACATCATAAAGAGTATAAAACAGACAAGTCAGACATGCATTTCAAGTTGGATGATAACAACATAATTATAAAAGTAGAGCAGCAGTACTCAAGACTCTCCAGAATATGCTGAAAAGGGATACAAAATTGAATACCCCACTCTATCGTCTCATGTGCAGAAAGATGAAAATCAAGTTGGATTTTTTCTGAGAGGGCATTATTTCTGATTTAACCCTAATAAGAATTTTCTGAATTCGTATGAATAATCAAGTGCATGAACAGAAAATAGGAAATCTGTTCAGGTCCATATTCCAAAATAGAACGACGACAAACTTTGAGTTAAGAAATCATGATTAAGATCCTCCTTTAGAAACTGATAAATATGGGACACAAATTATCGATAATGTCTCTTAACTTTTTGTCTAATGAAATTGACCCTTTGTAGAAACTGATCAGAGAACTATTACCATAAAGATGAATTCTTGTCTTCTTCAAAGAATCCCACAAACGTCAAATAATTCTACATCAGTCCTGTGCAGTGAGACAACTAACAGATTCTATTAACAATATTTCATTTTAAAAATACCTCTCTACTAAAATTTTTCTACACAACTGAAAATCACCAATTAGGTTAACAGAATTTAAAATATCCTTAGCCGGTGATTTTCAACTAGAATGCATGCAGTAGTTTACTCTGGTGGTTAGATAAATCTAACAAGAATTAGGAGCATTACTAACTTTCTAAGAACAGAAAGACAACAGGGTCTTCTGGGCTCAGGGAGAAAGGAAACCTGACTGGTCAGCAGAAACACTGATCCTTTCTCTATTCTTTATAGACCATCTGTAGAATCATTTGATTTCTAAAGACTTGTCTATAAATGTGCTTTTAAATGAATGTAACTGTACTTCAGAAGTGTAATAAAATGAATCAGGACATCTAGAGAAAGATTATTACTGCATTAGCAACATTTACGCCCACTCTTTCTACATACTGAAATGACTCTGGCAGCTGTAAACAGTTTGGAAGATTTGTCATGCTTGGTAATAAAAAGAATGAAGCCAAAGCATAACAAACAGTTAACTGTTGTTTATGCAACTTAATTCGCACATTTATTAACACTAAATATTACTTCATAGATTCTAGAAGAAAATAATAATTTCAAAAAAACCAAACCTATTTGAAAAGTTTCTAAGAAATCAACAAATAAAATTATACAAAAATTCTTATGCCCACATTATTGTTCATGAAAATACTAAGTTAAAATTAAACATATAACTTACTAAACGATATACCTGAAATGAAAATGAAATGCGAATTGAATATCAAAGCACAACTTAGATTTCTGGACTTTCAAAAAAGATAACTGGAAACATTAGTGTTTTTTTTTCCTTGAGTACCTGGATATTTTGACTCAAATCGAACAACAGTTTCACGTGCCATTTTCAAACCACAAACACCAGTTAGTCACTACCCCCCCCAAAAAAAACACACATATATTCATAATAACACAATAAATCAGTCTTTACCCACAACCACAGACTCATGCTAACACAAAAAGGACATACTTAAGAAACCTATTAAAAAATGACACATTGCATACAAATTTTCAGAAAAGGAAAAAAATTATATTCCTTAAAGTATTTCTAAAAGAAGGGTCAAAAGTATGTTATAGTAAAAGTTATAGCTAAAATTTTCACAAAAAATTGCAGGCATTCTCAAAGTTGGCTAAAAGTTTTTATTTGCTATGATCCTTCCTCTTGGAAAAGAAACAAGACAAAATACGTCATCCAAAAACAACTGTGTAAATACATAGTATTTAGTGTTGTGTTGGAATATAAAATTTAAATCTTAAAATTCAAATCTTTAAAAAGCATAGTGAAAACATTTTCTGCACCATAGGTTTCAGGTTTACTGAAAGAATAATGGTATTTCTGAAATTTCCTTTTCTATTATCCAAAGGTTTTAGGTTTACTAAAAGAATAATTATATTTCTAAAATTTCATTTGGGTAATTTTGGACTTTTCAGTCATGAAATATGAAGAAATTTTTTAAAAAATCATAATAACTTATCTCTAAATTTAAGAATATACATGTCAGTTGGGAGGGAAAACTAATTCTTACTCTATTGACGTTGATATTAATTTAGCAGAAAATCTATCTAAAACACTTAATTCATAGGTCTTTTTACTTACTAGTCAGAAATCACGGTAACAAAATAATTTCTAATCAAGCATTTTCATTGGTTCCCCAAAATCTGAACATTAGATGACAATGTTTACAGCTGCAGAAAACTATCATCACTCCTCTTGCACTTACCAGTGTTGTAGTGCTGCTGCATCAGGTAACAGTTAAAAGCTTCGAGAAATAGTAACACTATTCCTGTTTTGTCTCAAGTATTAGCAATTTATGGCTTATCTACAGCCTCACTTCTTCTTTTGGGCCAGTTTCCTTTTTCTTTAGGTTTTAGTCCCTGAGCTTCTCTAAGCAGCTGCTTCCTGCCCATCTTACATAGTCTCTCTGATAAGCAAGTCATTTTCAAACAGTTTTCCATTGGGTTTGGCATTAATAATCTTTTTTCCACTTAAAGAATATTACTGGACATACAAGTAGACATAATCGTATCTCTGTCTCAGACAGAGGTAGATGCAGATAAACATTTGCTTCATAGTAAATAAATATTAAAATAGAAAAGTTTAAATGTTTAATATTCCCATTAAATTACATTTTACAAATAAAACAGCAGCTTGTTATTAACTTGGAAATGTTATATTTGTATCAAAACAGTACAAAAACCTAGTCAAGCGATATACTTGGGACTCTACTTTTTAGATATTCCACTGTACAAAATAGTCATTAAGTGATACAGAGATCATAGGGGCTGAGAAAGGAAGGTTAAGAAGCAAAATAAATAAGTAAATAAATAAAACAAGCATTTAGAAGCAAGCAACACATGCAGAACAAGCAAGAGATTAGTTTACATGAAGAGGCAACTTACATGGCTGTTGAGAAGAGAGCTTCTGTGAGTGGACAGACCGTCAGACTTTTGCAGCGTCTCAATCGCCATTTCAATCTGATAATAGATGTCATTAAAAAAAAAAAGGGCTCAAGACAAGATAGTAACAAAAGGCTCACCAGAGAATTTTTGATAGACTTTTAAAGTTCAATTTCTCCTTGAATGGTGGCAAATGAATACCTCATCAGAACTGTGTGTCCACCATCTTCCCCTACCCCCAGAGAATAAAATAAATATATGCACACCAATAATAAGCCCAATTACAAAACTAAACCTTTTTTTTTTTTTAACATTCTCTAATTATAATCAGAATGGAGACCAGAGGAGCAGGAACCCCAATGGATTTTTCCAGCGATGAGAAAATATTCTTGACTTTCATAAATCAAGATGTGGGACTGGAAGCACCTTTTCTAAATTGTCTCCCACCTGAAGAGTATTTAATTTCTGTTCTATTCTCTCATAAAAGAAAAATTATGGTGCAGATTTTGTTTAACGTGCATTAATATTTTAATGCAAATGTGTGAAGACACCTTCATTAATGTTCAAAAACTACTAAATCTATCCACCCCTCTCTTAACCCTGTATTAGAATTTGGAAGTGGAGGGTCATTAGTATGAACAGACATTAAGATGTAATCAGGGTGCTTACGTTATGCTTCAGGATGTGGTGGTGAGGAAGAGCTATTAGAAATGTCAGAAGAAATGGAACATAGAAGAGAAAAGTAATTCAGAGCCAAAAAAGAAAAGGGACAGCCACAGACGGTTTTATTCCATGTAATCTCAGCACACGAGCAATCTGACACCTTAATTAAGTAGCAGGTGTCAATGATAGGAGATGTGCTCCCAATAACCTCATATTTAAAAATATCTATCCATCAGCTCCTACTATAAAGCATGTGCTATAATTTGGTTCTGAACACTCTGTATTTGGTTATGAGGTTATATTAACAATATTAACTAAAGTTAAATGAAAATCACATATTATTTAAGAGAAAAAATTCATATTATTTTTACCATCTGATCAAATAAACAAATCAATATAAGTAGTTATAAAAATATTTAATGCTTTAAAGACAACTTATTTATATTTCCATTGGTTATGGAAATTAATGATGTCTTGAAATGTTAATAAACTTCCAACTCCCACCACAAAAAAAAGAGAAAGGATGGCAATATTCATATCAAAGTGTTTTTTTTTCAAATTTCAAATTTCTTTGTGGTGGAATACTTTATATACAGACATTCAGTCTCAAATATATATAATTTTCTCCTAAACATGAGACTTAATCATTTTAATTTTATTTTATATTATTTTCAAAGTGACTGGTTCTTCTTCTTCTTACCTAAAGTTAATGAAATGTAATATTGAGGGAGAATGTTAGGTTAGAAATTATAAAAAAAGTATTCTTAAAATACTTTTATTAAATCGTAAGATATAATACTGTATCTTATTCTATTGTTAACATATTTTAGATCACAAGATTAAGTAAACTGGCTTCTAAAACATTTCTTTCTGCCAAATGGGATGTTAATGCAGTTTATCATTAATACTTAAGAATAACCTGAAGAAAGTGACATTGCACAAGTGAAACGATACAATACAGAAGGAGTAACAGAAATTTAATGAATAAACAAGCATTTTATTGAAATGTTGTACTGTAAAATTATTAAGGATCTCTTAAAAGGGCATCAATAAATGCTCTTCTTTTAAAAGAGAAAACATTTTTTAAAAGCTGAAATAACTTTTAATCACTTCTAGGAAGCATTTGCCCAAAACATTAATTTGCCAAAATACTTAGTTTCATGTGAGTTTGAGGGAGAAAATTTTGAGGTTAGATTTTAGTGTACTAAATTAAAATAATATGATCTGTATCGTATAATTTTATACATTTAGATGAAAGGTCAAAACTATCAGAAATATAATAGCTCAGCAACAATAAGGGAGAAATCCATGTCTGGGTTTATTAATCAGTAATTTAAAATTGGATAAAAGAGCACTTATTTTTCTGAAGAAAAGAAGTTAGATGATCTGCTTCTATTGCTAAGTTGCTACTCTACAGCGGTCTCAGACTTCCAGACACCTGTAGAGGGCCAGGTTATTAGGAGGTGTCCCTCTCATTTCAGGTCAGCTTTTGAAGAGCTTTGGAGGAGTCATAAAGTCCAGAAAATACCTTGGTTCAAACTGGGCTCCCTAGAGATATGCCGACTTTCTAGAATTATTTGGACCTTGAGAATTTTGGTTCCTTGTATCCCTCTGTAATACAGATTTAAAAATGGACTCTTTCTGCCGTGGCTCAGTGGTTAAGCATAGACTTGTGAACTAGGAGGTCACGGCTGGGCACATGCCTGGGTTGTGGGCTCAATCCCCAGTGTGGGGTGTACAGGAGGCAGCCGATCAATGATTCTTTCTGATGATTGATGTTTCTACCTCTCCCTTTCCTCCCTCTCTGCAATCAATAAAAATGTATTTTTAAAAAATGGACTACTTCTTTTGGACGTAGAAATATTCTGCCCTAACTGACTTAGGCCCATGCTGAGTTTGGAGAGGCAAGGAGCAGAAGGAGGAAACATGGAAAGATAGGACAAGCAAGAAATAAAGGTGGACTGAAGCAGAGGACCCACTGGGACCCATTTGGAAGCTCACAGGATCTAAATACCCATGAGTTCTCTGAGGCATTAATTAGTCCCAGAAGAGGCCAGAACATTTAGTGACCACCTAGCTAAGATAAGAATTTCTGAAAAGCATACAAAAATACTTAACATGTATTTATCATATTTATTAAATGAAAACATCAAAGAGAATTATTATCTCATGAAAGGATCATAACCCTGATCTATTTTTAAAAAAGATTTATTACACAGTGACTGTGTACCCATCATATATAACACAGTGTGCAGGGAACGGGATAAAAAATTCACAACCTAAGGATATTATAATCTGGCAAGAGATACAGGGTATGGCATATGTATGTACAAATGTGTAATTAAACAAACAAAGCCATATGTGTCAAAAATGAAAGAGTAGTTCAGACATGTAGAAGAAAATGAAAACTTCTTTATTCATTAACTTTTGAGGGAGTCTTAGTCTGCTTCTGAGGATGTGATAGAAACTATGACCTCTCTACTTAGAAAAATGTATAAGAACAGTCTACAAAATTTTAGATTCATTTTCTTAGAGTTTATAGACTCCTCAAATTCAGAACTCAATGCTTTAAAAGATGGAGAACTTTCAGAAGTGGGGGATAGGGCACTGTAGCAAGGAAGAATGGACTCAATAAAGCTGGGAGGCAGGAAACACAGTTTGGGAAATGTCGAGGAGTCTGGTTTGTAGGGTGTGATATATGGGAGTGCTGAGAAGTAAGGCTGAAATAACAGGTTGGAACTAGTTATTGGTACGTAGGAGTCAGGAATGAAGAAATGTCATTAAGGTTTTAAGGGAAGCGTGGGATGTCTGAAAACGTCCATCCTATATAATAAAAGACTAATATGCAAATCGACCGAACAGCAGAACAACCGGTCGCTATGATGCGCACTGACCACCAGGGGGCAGATGCTCAATGCAGGAGCTGCCCCCTGGTGGTCAGTGCACTCCCACAGGGGGAGCGCCGCTCAGCCAGAAGCCGGGCTCATGGCTGGCGAGCGCATCCGTGGTGGCGGGAGCCTCTCCTGCCTCAGCGGCAGCGCTGAGGATGTCGGACTGATGGCTTAGGCTCGCTAGCCGTCAGTCGGACAACCCTCAAGGGCTCCTGGACTGCGAGAGGGCTCAGGCTGGGCTGAGGACCCCCCCACCCCCACACATACCAAGTGCACAACTTCCGTGCACCAGGCCTCTAGATTTCCGATAAAGTCAGAAGGGTTTTATTAGGTATAACAGACAACGCTCTGGCAGTTGAAAGGTTAAAATGTGTAAGTCTGAAATGTACCCAATAAATGTTTGAATATAATCTTCCAGAGGACAAGAGTATGAGAAGAGATTAACATCCATAGGAATGTGTTATGGAAAGTGAAGGCAAAGAGAAGTTAGAGGAACAATGTAAAATCAGGGAAGAAGAGTAAAAATGAGGCAAATATTTGACATACAGTTATGGAGGATTAATCAGCTGTAATATTCCAAATGTCCATCATGATATTCTCATATATCCTCTAAGGAAATGTTTCTAATCTCAACAAAGATACTATATCACCATAGTTTCATATAATAAAAATGATTAAATTACTAGATTATCAGCTAGCTAGAATTTAAAAGTGATTCAAATTCAAGAAATATGTAGGGTTGTTGTTTTTTCCACAATAAAAATAACTCCCCCTACCCCAGTATAAAACAATTTATGGTGCTTGCTACAATAATGGGAACTTCATCAGACTAGTAGAATTTCATTCCATTTCAATGAACATAAAACCCCATTTGTATACAAGGTGCAGTGTTAGCTCTGTGTGTGAGTGTGAATGTGGAGTGAGAGATAAAGCGATAGAGAGATATGGAGAAACAGAGGGAGGGAGTGAGGGGAGGAGGAAGACAGAAATGTTTGCAAAGATATTTAAAACAGCCCTGTCAACCAGATTACAACACATCACCACCTAAGTGGTAAGAGGGACACAGTGTATCTATGCATATATAAGGAACATCTCTTTCACTTTCTCTCCCCTGAAGGATTAAAGGGAAGCAGAATGAATTAAATAAGTATTACTAGAATACATAGGGAGGGAAGGAGGAGAATTACTTCTTGATGGTATGGTTAAAGAGAGAGCACGGGTAAGTAAGGTGGTTCTTTAGCACACGACTGAAAATGCCTGGCATTCCAATAGGGGCCCGCTGGTGAACATTTTAGGCAGAATGAAGAAAGGCACAGAGATTAGATGGCAGGATGTAAATTCAAGGAAGAGTAAAATTGGCTGAAGGATCAAGTTACTTTAAGGATAGGCAACTTAGATCTTTAACTAAAACAACTTCAATTAAAAAATCAAGTTGTGTGTTTTTTTTTAAGGGAATAAAACACTGTTGGAAAGCTTTTAGAAAGGAAAAAAAAATCTGATATATCACTTTTTATATTGATGTGGGGAGGGTAAGAATCTAGAGACAGGAAAACCACCTTGGAAGCTATGGTAAAGGTAGCAGTGAAAAGAAGGAGTGAATAAAAATGTATTTTTGAATTACAGATTTAAAGGTGGGAAATTTGAGGCAGAAAACTTGGCAGTGCCTTAATTTTACTTGAAATGAACACAAGAATCTTTATTCTATTACTGTGCGATTATAACATTTCAAATACACCTATCAAACACATTGACATGAATAGATTCTAAAATGTTTTCCTGTTCATTTCTCTGCTGCATGATTTTTATTCCAAGAATACTGATCATTCTGTTATTGAAATTTCAACTCTCCTGCAAACTATTATAATCAGATTAGCAGGAGGCCCTGTGGCAACCTGAAAGACTAATTTGAGGCCTCAGTGATATCTGTCTTGCTGAGTGTTGCTCCATTCTATCTATCTATCTATCTTTCTATCTATCTATCTATCTATCTATCTATCTATCTATCTAATCTTTTCCTTAGATTCTTTTCGTTTTTTTAAAGAAGTCCTTTTGCCCTTTTCTATTTAATAGTACATTTTTTATGACTAAAGGATTCATGGTTGTTTTTTTACAATTAAAAAGTTGGCATGGTAAATAAATATTTTCCATTTTCTCTTTAAACTAATTAAGCTTCCCGGACTATGATTATATCTTGGGTTACTGTTTTTTTGTTTTTTTTTTTAAGTCAATTCTCTGAACTAAGCTATAGCATTCAGTTGTCTCTCTTAATAAATAATCATCCTAAGACTGAGTTGCCAAAGATATATACATCCTATCCACGATTACCTCATGCGAGGATAAATGGCCCTTGGGAGTTTAGACGGGTTCATGATGATACTGCACTATTGCCTCATAATCAGATAAGAAGCTATGGCAACTTCTCTGAGATCTGATGGTGGGATGCTCCATTTGAGATGACATGTTTAACCTGAAAAAATAAGCTTACAGAGCACTGAGATTATTGGAGTGGGTGGGACTTAGAAATTTCCTATGTGAAAGAGCAAGTAAGAAACATAACCATCCCAGGCACTATGGGCACATGACTGCTTAGGAAAATAGGTCTTGCCTGACCGCAATGGCTCAGTAGTTGGAGCACTGTCCCATGCACCAAAGGGTTGTGGGTTCGATCCCTCGTCAGAACACATACCCAAGTTGGGGGTTCAATTCCAGTTCAGGGCATGTGTGGGGGGCAACTGATGGATGTTTCTCTCTCACATTGTCTGTCTGTCTGTCTGTCTGTCTCTTTCCCTCTCCCTTCCTGTCTCTCTAAATCAATGAAAAACATATCCTCAAGTGAGGGTTAAAAAATAATTGGTCCTTTCTGGAAGATCCTTAGAAACACATTTATGTAAATCTATGCAACGGTCCAAACAGAATATCATATATGTGGACAATTAGCAGTTTCTCTTAATGTAAATACTGACCAGCCATTCCATTACATGCTAATAAGACAGAAGGAAAAGAACAATTATATCATTTTATTCATTGTCTTTATAGGTCAAGGCATATTTCTCTTGACTCTGAAATGGCTCTTTAATCTTTTTTAAATACTAAAGGTCAAGATTGATGTATTCAACTACCATTATAATTAAAATTGGTTTCATGGTAAAAACAATTTCCGTTCTAAAACTATTAAGGCAATTTAAAAATAGAAGTAATGCTATATGCTTGATGCTTTATAAAGCCTTTCTCATTTGATCTGCACAGCAACTTTGTAAAATAGGAAAGGCAAACAATATGATTTCCTTTCCACAGGTTGGAAAAGTAAGGCTCTCTGAAATTGAGGGACTTTCTTTAGATCACATAGGTATTAACTATAAGATTGGAATCCAATATTTATTTCTCTAAATTCAACATCATTTTCGTTTTATACAAATATAATATGAATGTAAATCAAGTGGAAATACCGCACATGGTTTTAATAAAACGATCTTCTGAAGAGTGGCTTGTAAAATTAATATTTGCTAAATGGTTTACTACTAACAAACAAGATTTACTTTCTAATAGGAAAGGGTTTAAATAGGATTGATAAGCATAATTTTAAAATGATTTCAAAGTGATCAAGGCAACAAAATGACTTGGATAGTTAAATTTTAATCATCATAAAATACATCCTTAATGTATAATGCTGCATTTTCTTATTAATACAGGTTACTCTGTTAACCTCACCAGTTACCACTTTCTTAGAGCAGCAAATGCTTTGGAGAAATCAATGAAGAAAATACACTTAAGACTGAAAATTTCCTTTTGGGTAATTTCTCACCTAAATGCTAAGACTTTCCATTTACTTTGCATCTGAGATCTCAAGTAAGACAGAAATATTTCTATTTGGCAGCTTCTGTTCAGAAAGGGTATCTGTGATTGCTGACATGAGCTTGTAGTCACTACCCTTCTTCCTGTTACAAATGGCAGCCTCCCCTGGGAAGTATAAGTGTGTGTGGGGGGGGGGGGGGAGGGGGGGGGCGGGGGCGGTGCGAGGAGGGGGGAAAATTTCTACAGGAAGCACTTCAACCAGGAGCACCAAAGCAAAGAACACTTTCACTTTGCATTTAGTCTGTATAATCACTGTAACACAGGTTTTTTTAAAGTTTGGTCCTAGAAAGTTGTTAGAATCATCTGGCACTTGTTACGAATGCAAAACAACAACAAAGCAATGGAGAGTCTGCAGCCAGGTCTCTCCAATATGTATTGCGAATGCTTTGATCTCCTCTTCAATTTGTCCAGGGCATTCCTTTCAGAATGAAAAGTGCAACCTATTTGTGAATTATGAAATCAATTATGTGGGTCCTGACAAGCATGTTTTAAAAATTAAAGATGTCAAATGGAGAAGAAAATAATCAGAGGTCCTTCCACACAGTATGGGTAAAGTATTGTTTCATGGAACTTTGGTTTCAATCATCTGTATATGAATGTTCATGGACATATATATATAGTCACATACCAGTATATATATAAATATATACTCATAAATGTATGCATGCATATATGTATACGAACACTGGGTCACAATGTAAAGATATTTCTCATTGTAGGTTGTGGCCCCCAAACTTTGAATGCTCTGCATTAAGGAATTTAATTAGTTCCCTTATAGTCATTGGAACCCTTCTTTGAAGGACTATAGATGTCTCTTAGGCACAGGAAGGAGGCCTAGTAATGTAGATAGAGCTGCCCCCACTGAAGCTAAGGCTCTGAGTATCACTCTGTTCTTTAATTTATATATTCAAATAATATACAAATCAACATGTAAATACACATTACTCCACAGCAATGTTGTAAAGAAGCTTAACTGATAGATTGTTATTCTAACTCTTAAAATAATTAGAAATACCCAGAAAACACACCCAGCCAGCTTTGCTTTTCATCTCAGCTTGAACCAGAAATTAGCTAAAGACAAAATCTTAATCTTCCTAAGCATTTGTAGTTTTAGATCTTGCAAATGCTTAACTATATGAAATCTTTCTTAGTAATTGATGATCTTATGACATCTAAAGAATAATTTTAAATTATTATTCTTTCAATCAGAAGTTTTGGCAATTTTGTACCAACTGAAATGATCCTAAAATATTTGTGGGAAAAATTTTTGGGTAAGAAACTAGCATAAATTGAACATGTTCTGAGAACATTTAAGTTAGTGTTCTGAACCCAAGGCTTGTTTTGGGCTTCCTCTGATCATTCTGTAGAGCCCCAATCCCTCACTCTCACCAGGACCCTATGAGACTGACCTTATCAGTGCCTGATAATAAAACTATTTTCTGACACATCAATTGCATAAGCACTCCGGACTAGATTAACCCTCAGGAACCTGCTGGGTTAGGATTAAGTGATGGGATTTAAGGCCAAGTTTACATTTCCAAATGTTAAGATTTATTTTTATTTTATTAATTTGATTTTTATCATTGACAGTCCCTGCTCCCTCCTCCCTCTGGCCATCACCATATGGGTTATGCTTATATGTTTTTTGGTTAATCCCTTCACCTTCTTCCATCTAGTCTCTACCCTTCCCACTGACAGCTGTCAGTCTGTTCCATGTTTCCATGCCTCTGTTTCTATTTTGTTAGTAAATTTATTTTATTCATTAAATTCCACATATAAGTGAGATCACATGCTATTTGTCTTTCTCTGACTGGCTTATTTTACTTAGCACAATACTCTCCAGGTCCATCCATGCTGTCTGCCTTTTGCAGATTATCCTGAATACTAAGATCATTTTCACTCTGTACTTAAATCTATATAATCACTAAACAGAAGTTTTAACAAAGTGTGATCCTGGATCAGCATTAGGAGAATAATCTGGGCATTTGTAAGAAATGCAAATCTTGGGCTCTTCCCCACACAGAAAACAAAACAAAACAAAACAAAACAAAATAGCTCCTCAGTTGAGGTCCAGGGATGTGTTTAACCAATGCTCCAGAGAATGCATACTCAAGCATGAGGACCACGGCACTAAAACATGATAAAATTGTTTTTCTTTGCCGAGGTCAGACTGCAATTACTACTTTAAGGAAAGTAAGCTGGGAGGTAATGAATACTCCTACAATGGTTCTAGCTCAGTGGCTCTTTGGCCCCTTGAGTGTGGCTCTTTCACAAAATACCACGGCCTGGGCGAGTCTATTTTGAAGAAGTGGCGTTAGAAGAAGTTTAAGTTTAAAAAATGTGGCTCTCAAAAGAAATTTCAATCGTTGTACTGTTGATATTGGGCTCTGTTGACTAATGAGTTTGCCGACCACTGTTCTAGCTAACATTATTAAAAGGACGATGTTGAAGTCTATGTATTATTTAGATTTTTGCTTTTCTTTCCTCCTCTTACTACTCAATCCTACCCAACTTTTAGGCAATTTTCCAATTTGTTTTTAGCAACAAAATAAGAATATAAGCACAATTTTGGTGAATCTAAAATTAATCAATTTGCAACTTATTAAAAATGGTGATTTAAAAATAATGTGGTGAGGGAGAGGATGAAATTAACCACTTAAAAGAAGTTTGGGGCTACTTGTGAATTTCCAATTTTGCCTTGAAGGATTAGGTACCTTTTGCAGCTGAAACCAGATCCATTACCCATACTATAAACCTTTATAATCTTAGAATCACAAGGCCTGGTCAGAGTGATTGCTCAGTAAATGTTTGAGAGAGTGAATAACTAAAGAAAATAATCCAGACTCTAAGTACATGAATACAAATACAAAACATTCATTTTCCAAAATATTGAATTAGAATGTTTCTAAAAATCTTTACCAAGTGTAATGCCAGTTTTCATTCTTTAAACTTTCAACAGTCTAATACAGTGGTTCTCAACCTTCCTAATGCCGCGACCCTTTAACACAGTTCATGTTGTGGTGACCCCCAACATAAAATTATTTTCATTGCTACTTCATAACTGTAGTTTTGCTACTGTTAATGAATCATAATGTAAATATCTGTGTTTTCCGATGGTCTTAGGCGACCCTGCTAGCAGTTCTCTAGCAGGGAGAACTGCTGCTGTAGAGCCTAAGACCATTGGAAAACACAGAAATTTACATTATGATTCATTAACAGTAGCAAAACTATAGTTATGAAGTAGCAATGAAAACAGACTCTAATATATACTATATTCCTATATGCATTTGGCCAATTTGTGGCCTTTTAGTTTATTATTGGTCTATACTCAACTATTACTGTGCCTAGACAATTCTGTTTTAATTATTATAACCTTCCATCCATTATCTTTCTTCTTACAGAATTTTTTACACTATTCTTGTATGTTTACTTGTATCAACAGCCTTTCCTCTGAAAGAAAATAATCTATTGGTATTTTAGATTGGGATCATACTGAAATATATTAAGTTAATTTAGGGAAATTCAAGTTGTTCAATACTGAAACTTCCCTTTCAAATATAAAAGCTTCTTTTTTTGTTCCCCTGAGGATTTTTAAAGTTTTTATTTAGCACCTGAAATTTACACATATATTATTAGTTTATTGCCTGGTATATTTTGAATTTTTTTAAAATGAGATCTTTGCTTCCATTATATTTTCTAACTACTGTTGTTTATATATGGAGAAGCTATTGATTTCTTTGTATTATTATCTTAGTCACCTTATTAACTATTCTTTTTGCTATAGCTTTTCATTTGATTCTCCATGACTTTTATTAGGTGAACAATCGTATCATCTGCAAATTCTAACCTACCAACCTCCTCTCTATTTTTATATTATATTTCTTCTCTTGTTTAAATGTATCTTTCCTATAATTTTGAAAACAGTTTCTTTCTTACAAGGTAGATGCAAAAGTTACTAAAATTTATAGTAAGTGAATTTAAAATAAATGTGTAAAATTATTTCTAACAGTCTGAAGTTAGATTACAGAACTCCTAGTCCATGGAATTTATAGACAGCTAGAGCTATAATCAAGCACAATAGCTAAATTTTAAAAGAAACCAGATTAATTCTGTGACCAATAAATACAACTCCATTAATGCACACTGAGAAAGTGGTAATCATGCTTTTGGGGCATGAACTGATAAACATGGGGACATACAGATTCCTCTCATTTGAGAATTGATCATTGGACACAGGCACTGTGTTGTATTTTCACTCATTAAATTAAAAGACATGGGCCAGTGGAAGAGGCAGTATTAAAATTTTATGGGTCTAATATTGACTCATGTATTTCACAGACCACAGTGTATTTTAATTTGCCACCAATACATTTCATATTTTATCTGGATTACCTGGTTTCCATGAGTGAAACATTAGTGATTCTTTGCCTTTAAAATTTATAGTAATTTCAAACAAGTAAATTAATTTGAAATTTGATTTTTAATGTAAGGATCAAGCAAAAGTTATACCAGAGGTCATCTGGAACATAACTTACTTCCATATTTACAAGCAGAATTCATAAACAACGTTAGCCTTTCCTAATCTAGATTTCACATTAAATAGAATCTAGTCATTTCTAGCATGTGTTCTGAAATTTTTTTTCAGTGTGAAACAGCTAAAAATTAAAATTACTCATTATATTTTGCTTTAGAAATTCAGGGGAATCCAGCAGCTATGCTCAGGAGAGGCAGAGGCCCCTGTCATTCTGTTTGTCTTAACCTTCTAGTTTATCAAGATTTCCAGGAGTGGAATGTCTTACAGATTTAACCGTAAAATTACTGCCTCTAGATCTTATCAGCTTCAAGGCCAGAGCAGTGTGAACTGACTGACAGCTAAATGGAATATAGATGAAGTGATTGAGACTACAAGTCACTCAAAGTCCCATTTTATTAAGTGCTTTAAAAATGAGGTCCCAGAACCTTCAGTCAATTTAGTTTTTAGTGCAGGAAGCAGAAGAGTCGTGGTATTCTGTCTGAGGAGTTTCATTTGAGGGCTCACATTGGCTGAAGGAAAACGGGACATAGGAAAACAGAAAAATGGAACTGATTTATACATAATTTATGCACTCTTCTAAAATTAAATAAAAAATTCTTTCTAAGCATATCTTTATATATGACAATTAGACAGAAGTTTTTATCTCATGTAACTATATTGCTTTTCTATCTCTATATAGCTATAATCAATAATCCAACATTATTTTCGCGTTTTTTCCCTTTGGTAAGATACACGGGCAGCTCAGCTCTTTCTAACAATCATTTCCCATAAATATAAGGAAGCCCTTCAAGTACTGTTATGAAAAAAAAAAGGTCTGAGATATACTGCTAGGTTAAAAAAAAAAGAGAGAGAGAAAGATGCAGTATTTTTATCATCATTTAGATTTAAAAAATGGTAATGAGAGAGGGAGAGAAAGGCATTCTACTTGTATATTCATAGAATATCCCTAGAATGACACTAAAAAGAACTTGATAACAGTGGTTGCCTTTAAGGAAAAGAACTGAAGAAGAGGGCTGAGAAGGAGACTACATTATGCACTTTCTTATATTTTTTTAATTGTGCAATTTAAGAATGTATAATTCACATAAATAAATTAATTAAAATACTAAAACAAAACAAGTGGCCACAGGGACCTGCAAAGGAATAAGAAGGCAAAGTCATTTTCTGAGGCGCTATACATATTCATCTTCTTAGAAAAAACAATCCCCTACACTAAGTCCATAAACACATAAACCCAAGGATAAAGAAATAAAAGCATCTATAATTTTTAAATGAATTCTTAACTTTCTATAAATTGTAAAAGGTAGGCCAAACTTTTACTTATATAGTAACAGATGGTCATTCAAATTTTCCCCCAAGTAATTGAAAGAAATGACAATATTTTATATTAATCAAAAGAGGGAGAGATATGAACAATTTTAGTTTCAACATATTTTCCTTGTGCCCCTTGGTGGAATCTAATTTTAGCAAAAGCCACTTAACACATATAATTACTAAATGAATATACAGGAAGATGTAAAACTTAGCTTTCATATCACAGTCTCAACAGTGATTAATGTAATCTTATTTAACTAACAAGAAGAAAAAACCCTCCATAAATAAGCATCTAATTATAAGAATACAAATGTTATTTTATGGAGTAGTGAGTAAATGTAGTTCCTTAAAGCAAATTGTTAATTACTGAATAGTGTGGTGTAAGATATACTATTTTGATAAGCACAAAATACCACCTACTACAATCACAAAGTTTTGATATTCAAATGCATATTGTTTTCAGGTTTCAAAATTCTAAAATTCTGTAAGTGATATGGTTATACAGAAAAATAATGAAGAAAAATAAATTAGAATTTCAAATGAATGAAAACACACAAGAAACTCAGTGATGTAGTTAGAAGAAAGATCAAAGTATAATAAGTTCAGAATTATAACTATAGGCACACACAACTCTTTTACCTTAATGTCCATGTGTTACTAAAATATTAACAATAATTAGATCCCTAGAATTAATTTAATGAATGTAAAACATTTATTCTAGTAGTAACTCAGCAGAACTCATAACCAGAGATATTTCAACAAAAAAGTTAAATAATGTTTTTGAAAATTCTTATTTAATCCTATCAGCAGAAATGCCTTTTAAATGTGTGTATATATTTATATATGTAAAACATATACATACATACATATATGTAATTTGTACATACATGGTAATTTAAAAGTTGGTACTTTGTACCATAACATATTCATCAAATAAAATTTAATCTGTTACCATCATAATCTTTTGAAAAATTCTGACATTTCTAGGAACCTTTAACATGGACAATTTTTATAACACACAAGCAAAAATAAAATTCTAAAACATTTTTATATAAAATATATATTTTCATTTAAAGTTATAAAACTAAAGTAAATCACGTACTCAAATAAAAATTGTCCGCAAATGATTCAGAGATCCTTCTAGTATGAGAAAGATGGCTTTATATTGAATATTAGACTAGGCAAGAAAATATTCAAATGCTAATCATTTATTTTTCTTAGCAGTGGCTTCCATTTCAAATCATTATCTTTTTTCATTGCCATATCTTGAGAAACTGGTTTGTATAATGGAGTCAAGTTTTCTTTGTGGGAGGAAATTATTCCTAATAAATTTAAATCAAAGTACTTCAGTACAGACAGAGGTCAAATATAAGAGATAGTCTAAGTAATTATTCAGAGAACCAGAGAAGGAAACTGAATAAAGGTGATAGGTTTGTGTTATTTCCAAGTACCCAAATTTAACTAGTTTTACATCAACTAAGTTAATTAACTATACATTTCACTTATTAGAGGTTCTTAAAGAAACAGTCCAATTCCAGTCAGGAATTTTGTCTACAGTATAGGCTTCTCCTACACAGTCAGATGCATCAGGCATGCTGATAGGTTGACTATTAAACGTCTAGAAGAACTGAATTGATATGGCACAATCTGGCTCAACATTTGGAAAGAAATGGCTTGAGTGTTGACCAACAAATTGTTAAAGATTGTGCTCACAGACACAGACAACTGTATGGTGATTACCAGAGGGAAAGAGGGGGAGGGGGAGGCAGAAGAGGGTCAAGGGGGGATAAATGGTAACTGAAGGAGGTTTGACTGAGTGGTGAACACACAATACAATATACAGATTATATATTATAGAATTCTACACCTGAAACCTACATAATTTCACCTTAATAAATTCAATACAATTGAAGGTCAGCCCAGTAAATAAAAATTTTTTAAAGGATAAAAAAGATTGTGCTCATATAACTTCTTTGAATGGTTCTATAGTGAATGAAACAGATACATAAGTAAATTCCCTTTGATGACATGGCACTTATCAAAAAATCTCTGAGTTTTAAACAAACTAAACAACCAAAAAGCTACAAATATTCTAATATTTGGCAAAAGGAGGATGGTAGGAAATCTTAAATAGGTTTCATGGCACCCAAACTTTGTTAACTTCACTACAGTAACAGATGTGAAAATGCAAACAGAACTACTAGGTCTCTGTGAAATAAGCAGATGAAGAGAGGGGACTAAAATGGGAAATAAATTTGATAAGAAATACAAGTAACACTAGCAGATGCATATTTCGATAATATAAATCTATCACATGGCACTATCATATGTGCTTTGATGAGGGCACCTATGGTTGTTCCAGGCAAAAGTTATCTTTTTATTTAACTTTTACACTCCTCTTGCTAAATGGGAAGTTTTCTTATAAAAATGAAAAACAAAAAACCATCCTTAACAAAATGTTAAATATGAATGCATTTTAAAACATGTAAATTAATATGTACAATTGATACTATGAAGTGGTGGGGTATTTTCAGTAGTTTCCCACTATTTCCAGTTGTTATAATTCAGTTATTTTGTTTTTAATGTTAGTTTAATTTACCAACTAATATAATAGAAATCATGCATCAAATTTATGTAATGGATAACTGAAGGAGAAATGCCACTTTTTCATACTGTATATAGAAAAAATGTCAAATAATAAAATTTACCCTGTTAATGTTTACACCTGTATTCACATGACCTGGAATAGTCAATTCAGTTAACTCAGTAACAGCACTAATAAATCTAGCTTACATATTTCCAGTTGATAAGGATGTTTAACAGGGAGCCAGAAATCAGTGTGAAGGTAAACAGAAACGCCTGGAGAAAATAAAGTAGGGGAAGGATGAGGCTGGAGGCATGGTATGCTATCATGAGAGGGTGGATGAAACAAAAAAGGGAAAATACTCTTTCTCTTCATTTTTCAGTTTTCCTAAGGGCCTTGATAGTGGCAAGTACTTCCCTTCCCACTACAAATGACTTTCTGGGTGACCCTTCTCAGGAGCACTATAAAGTACTGGAATCTATTTTTATTTTATGGGAAAGATACAGTTATCTTTACATATAGAACATTTTACAATTCTTTTGTGAACATTATGATTCTAAAGCTGAGAGGAAATTAGGAAATTGTTTATTCTAACTAACCACTTATTTATCGATAGGTGAACTGAGGTGCAAAAAGGGTATCATTTAGTTTATAATCTACATAAATATATTGGGACTAAAAGGTTTAGACTTGCCATACCTATTGTTAGTACCTATTATTATGAAACCAAGAGGCAAATATGCATAAGGAATAATCCAAAAACACAAAGAAAAGGTTACAAAAAAGGAACTCTCCATTGAGAATAGTTACTGTTCTGATGTTAGTAAGAAATAGTGAGCTAGAAGTAAAGAACTTCAAAGGATGGATTAGGGAAAAGGCACTAAATGATGAATGTGTAAACACGTAATGGTTACAAACAGAAAAGTATGTATAAAGTACTTACCAAGTACATGTTACATCTTGAAAATCCATAAAATGAAAAATGTAAAGTTTCTCATATTATTATTTTCTAGCAAATTTGTTTCTACCTCTATTTCATTATAAAAACAAAGTATATGGTAAGATAAAAAGGGGTGCTTGTTCTTATTTCAAATCCCCAGGCTCCTTTTACATAGGACATCTAGAAAATCAATCTCACTGCTACTTTAGCTAGGCAGTTCTAAATAACTACAGTCTTTATAAGCTTAGTTGAGGTGAAAATAGAAAGCTCAGGTGACAGAGTTTGATGATTTCCAATTCTACAAGCTTTCCATGAGCATTTCTGTGACACCATTTCACTACATTAAAATATATTGTGTCAAAATAATTGTATTTATTAAATTCTAAAAACTTGAAAACTCAAATATGTGAGTTCCTAAGATGCTATTGGCTCATAGCAATGATCAGGGCCAACACAAATATTTTTCATTGGAATTACCTAGGTCATTGCTCCCCTAATTATCTAGATCATTGTCTCCTTGGTAGAATAAAAATGGCACATGGGTAAACATTTTTAATTTACTTTTAAAGAATGGATTTTAATATACCTTAGAAAAAATACATATCGTTTTCTCTTTTAAAACTGAATCAACTAAAAAATATATTAAGTAAACAGTATAGATGGTATAGAGAATATGGCCAGATTTAAATGTCTAAGGTGTGGGAAATGTTGACCTTCATAAAGTAACTTCTCTGGCAATGAGCTAGCATAAATATTACTGGTTAAAGATGTGAAATTTCCAAACTAAATGATATTTTACTCTGTATATTACTTCTTGGTTTTTATCTCATAAAAGAGCCAGTGTAAATCAACATAATATAAAAGTAAGCTCTTTGGGCAGAAATTTAAAGGATTTTACTGAATATCATTGAAGAAAAACCTATTAAAGTTAGTGTTAATGAGTGAGAATCCCCTCTCTTTTTTCCTACTATTAATGAAAACTTCCAAATTCATATAATTGTGGGGTGTGTATCAATAACATTCTGCATAATAGCACACATATTACATTCTGGATAATACCACAATACTAACAACCTAACACTTTCTTGTCCCAGCCCAGTCTGTGTCGTTTTTTTCCCCTATATTGGAAAATGTCAATAGTGGCTACCAAGAGGCTAAATTAAACAAATAAAAACTCAAATACTTACAGTCGCTGGGGAGGCCCGAGTGGTATGCGTCACGGAGTGACCAGAATTCTCCATTGAATTGCCAATCAGATAGGTTCCCCCGGAGCTGCTGATGAGTTGTCCTCCCGTGACGCCCATCTGAATCCCACCAGTGCCCACCATACTGTGGGATGAGACCACGGTAGTCACCTGTGCAGAACTCCCTTGAGTATCAAAGTAATTCCCTCCAGTGTTTTGGCTGTACATCTGCGTTTCTGTGTAAGGATAAGTTGTTGTTCGGCTTTAGAAGAAGAAGAAAAAAGAAATTTACTAGCTTATTAATATCATCTTATTTCACTTTTTCTAGTGTGTATATATGTTTAAAATATATCCTTTGGAACATGACAAGTTTTGTATTTTGTATGAAACTTAATTTCCAGAAGTAGTTGTGTTTACTTTCCAACTTAAAGGCACGTGCTTTTATTAAGGACCTCAACATGTTCTCTGTACTGTAGAACTCTTGCCC
Organism: Plecotus auritus; assembly: GCF_963455305.1. Classification (NCBI taxonomy): domain Eukaryota; kingdom Metazoa; phylum Chordata; class Mammalia; order Chiroptera; family Vespertilionidae; genus Plecotus; species Plecotus auritus. Next base: position 136,716,923 of record NC_137776.1, on the reverse strand, counting down.
TCTGCTTGTGTCTACCTCCAGCATATAAATAGGATCAGGTCTCTTCTCCCCCAAAAGTCTTGCTGAGTGACTTCTTCAATTTCTTATAAAACTTCCTGCAAATCCCAGTTTTAGAAAAGCTGGGATCTGGCATGAGTTGGGGCTGGTAAGTCAACTCCCCATGCTACTTCACATTCCTGGGTGACTTGCAATAAATAACCCTCATAACTAAGGAAACTTGCATGGATATCTTTCTTGCCACCATAAGGATCTTGAGCAGTTCACTCACCTTGTACCCTAAATCCATATCTACATCTCTGTCTTCCTCTATACTCAAGATTCTCCTTTATGAATGACTATGCTGGCTCTTCGCGCTGTCACTTTTCACTTCCCAACAACTGCAGTACAGCTTCTGCTTTGGCCTTTTGTTGAAACTGCTTTTAATAAGGTCACTTGTGACCAAATCTAAATACCAAGATATAAGGGTTCTGTCAGTCCTTATCTTTGTTGACCAGTCTGCTGTATAGCATTGTTGACTACTCCATGTTGCCCTTTCCCTGCTCTTTCTGTTCTGATTAAGCTTATTTCATTAATTTATTTTTCATTTCCAATTGGTTATGACATTTTAACATGACTTTGTTTTCACTTTTTATTTTAAGATAAGTATATGCTCACAAGAAGTTGTAAAAATAGTACAGAGAAATATAAAGTACTTTTACTAAAAATTCAAATGTAAAGTTAAAATTCTGTTTGTCATTCTCTTCAACCCACATCTCAGAGCTAGCCACTACTGATGATTTAATGTGTATATTTTCAGACATTTTTTATGTATACACTGGGTTTCTCTTAATCTCTCTTGTTCCTTAGTTTCTATGACACTTATTTTCCACTATTTACTTTCTCTACCACTAACTACCTTTCAAGAACATGTCAAAGCTCCATTTTTTTATGGCACTTTAAACAACGACATCTTCTGTGGTCTCTATGTTTAGTTCTTATTCAGACCATATACCTTTACCATACACTATACGACCATGTAGATGCTCACAGTAAACAACCTTGCATAAGTTGATTTCTCCATTCTCTTTACTTTCTAGTTATACTTAAGAATTTTAAATCTGGGTTTCAAACAGCCACCTGGTTATCTTTACTAGGAAACCCTATGTTATATGGGAGGTCCCATATATAAAACTTAAAAGGAAATTCCTTTCCTCTCTCGCTCTTTCCTGTGCCACTCTCAGCTTTAGAACTATTGCTCTTTCCTCAGATGGACACCAGTCACTAAGTCCTTCCAATTTTACCTTCTCCAACTCTCCTTTCCAGTCTTGTACTTAATGCATTAACTCATAATATTTTGCATTATAATTGCCTTCTAATTGGTTTTTCTGCCTCTAATCAGGCTCTTTTCCAATCTATTTTCAACTGTGCTGCCAGGGGAGTTTTTCTAAAATGCAAAAACAAAAACAGAATGTTTCTTAACACCTTTCCAGGATTCAGAGGGAATTCAGAACCCTTGACTAACCTTACAAAACCAGCAGGGCTGGTGCCTACGTGACCTCTGTTCAGGTACTAGCCATGCTTTTTCCACTCATACCATACTGGCCTTTTTACTGGTCCCCCAAAGAGCCATTTTCTCGTGCTTCTCTGTTTGTTGCATATCGTTTCCTCTGCCTGGAAGGCCTATACATTTTTCTTCTATTCTCTTCCTGTTTCCTCATCATTCATAAACTCTCAGCTCAAACATTACTTACCTTATCCCCAAATTATTTTTCTGTACCCCTTGCCCTCTCTGGTCACTTTTCATAGGACTGTTATGTGTTCTCTGTATTTTCCTAATGCATACTCTGTGCATACCTGAATCATAACTCTCAACATAGTTATTGTTGAATTCCTCAGGTCTTAATGCTCCCATGAAATTATGTTTTATTCCCATCTGTACCCTCAATACTTAACAAGTTTCTGGTATACTGTGGGCACACTAATCAACGGATAAAAATATAAACTGTCAAAATAACCAGTTTCATAAATTTATAAAACATAAAACCTTTTTTTGGTTAAAACATGAGAAATTTTGCTAAACTATTCAAACATTTGTCTATAGCATTTAAAACAGGTCATTTGAACTCATTACAAATTACACTTGTAATATAAATTATAAGCCTCAGTAAAATAATAATAGTGTTCTGAAAGTACTGCACACTGAGTAAGTTAATACATTCCAGTAAGAGCCAGAGTAGCAGAAACAGGTAAGATTTTTGTTTTGTTTTTTTTCTTTATTAAGGTTATTACATATGTGTCCTTGCCCCCTCCCCTCCACCCCCGCACTTATGCCCTCACCTCCCTGGTGTCTGTGTCCATTGGTTATGCTTATATGCATGCATATAAGTCCCAACAACCCCATAGAAAACATTTTTTTTAAATAGAGAAAAAAGCCATTTAAAACACATGTACAGTTCTTCTCTCATCATGGCTCTAGCTCCTATTGGGAGTCTCATCTATATCATTACATACTGATAAAATAAAACAGTCATGCTGATTTCAAACTTACGTAAAAAGGCAAATGAGGCCACTTTAATTTATGTCCACTGGATACGACAGTGACCCTATCTGACTCTGCTTAAAACAACACAATCTAGTATAGCCAAGTAAGGTATACAAATAGATAAAAGACAATAAATACTTTGACAGATGGAAGATGTGGTGCTGACTTTCATTTTCAGAGCCTTAGCAAAATGCCCAAGCATGCTCCCTAGTAATAAGTTGATTTCTTATATAAAACCTAGTAATCACAAATGATAGCTAAAACACTGACCATTTAATATGCAATGGGCACTATTCTATGTGCTTCAGGTACTTACTCATTTAATCTTCATTTCAACTCTATGAGATAGGTGCTATAACAATTCCTTTTACACAGACAAGGTGAATAGGTTGAGTAGCTTTATCCAAAGCTAAGAATTGGTAAAAAATTATTTGGAATATGCACTGAGCCCATACTCTCAAACATTTTGTCACATAAAAAGAACTTAACTTGTTATGTGTGTAAATTATATTTGTGAATGACTATTGGGGAATAGCCTTAACAGGTGGTACAGGGGCCCTATGAATTTTCTAATGCTATTTTGGATTTCCTTACATCTTAGTTCACTGTTTACTGGCCCCACACTACTCTCTTCTCTCACCAAGAAAAGGACCTGCAGATGTACCTGCCATGATAACGAGATAGAAAAGGTGGAACTATTTCAGAGGATACACCATCACACGCTTGGAATTGATAAATCTGTGATCACAGAAGTTACTACTCTATCACAAGAGAAACATTTCAAGGAATTTATAACACTCCATCTTTGGGGCATGGCACCTTTTATAATTAGTTCTCAGTGAAGTAATATTAGTAATGCAAACAAATGAATCACAGGTATAAAAAACTAGGTCTGTAGTCCTCAAGTCAGTATAAAAATATGGCAGCAAAATGAAATGCAACCTGCTTTTATTTTCATACTTCTCTCTAGTTGGAGATGATTCAAAAGATAGAAAATGAGCAAAGAACAAGACAAGGGTAAAAGTCACTAAAAAGTATGTGTAATTCATAAACTGTCCTCATTACTGAGTCATGACCAATGTGATTGGGAAGGTTTGGCTATTGCACAAACATACCCTGGGATAAAGACTGGCAATTTCTATGGGAGGGGGAAAAAGGACAATTTTATTAGAGAATGAATTTGTCTCTGACAAACAATGTATACTTGCAATGAGAATAGAGGAATTTTAAATATTGGATTGGGTAATAGAGGCAGACCATTATATCCTTAGCCATTGTTCTTTAAAGGTAAGAAGATAAGCATGAATGTATTTGTTGGAGTACTGTCTGGAGTCAGAGTGAGTACAAATAACTCCTTGAGGTCTTTCCATGGTCTAAATGCTCTAAGCTCCTGAATAAATACTGAAGAACTTATGTAAAAAAAGAAGCACTAACAGCAAAAATAGCAGTTCTTTCATAGGTACTAGAAATAATGACTCTTTAATTCTGATTCCTCAGATTAGTTTATCTTTCATATTGTATAATGAATACATGTGAGTTATTGCTTGCACATTATTTTCCCCAGATATTTTCAAAGTACAAGGTGGGGCAAAAGTAGGTTTACAGTTGTTCATCTGGAAAATAATAATACAAGAATAAGCACTGTGTTTCACGTATTCACAACTGTAAACCTACCTTGCCCACCCTATATATATTTGAGAAAATAACTCAATATTTGGCATATCTGACTGAAAGCAGCTATTTCTGGACTGTACATTTCTGCAACAACTAAATTCCCAAGCAATTCTGTTCACATTTGAAAGATGTGCCTCTCTTCCTTTTGTTTGTTATTTATTGATTGCCACAGGCTGTTATGAAAATAATGTCATATTATTTCTGTGGCAGGAAAGAAATCTTTTCACTGTTCTGCACATGTATGCAGTAATGACTGTACACACATAGATATGTGCACACTTGCTGAGAGAAGCTTCTTCACAGCTGACTGTATTGTAAGGTCCAATGTAAATGTCAGGACTCTGATCCATTGAGTTCAGTAAATTACTACTGTCCCATCATGCCTTAGCATACATCCTGAGTAAGCATGATTCTGAATATTCCATGCTTGTTTATTCACTGGGATTAGTATGCCTATTTACCTCAGCTATAACCAATTTTTCTGTTTTCTTTAACTTTATGTATCTTATCCACAATTTCAGATATGTAAAATATCTCTAAATTATGTTTTGTATATTATAGTTCTTGAATATCCTCTCCTACCAATAAGCTAGTCAATGATAAAATCAAACAATAGAATGAAAATGTCAAGTTAAGGAAATAAAATCTCTTGTAAATTTTATACTATAAAATGTATTATGAAGACAGAATGTAGTAATGTTGGTCATTATAATATCTTATATTGGTACAATGTTTTATGATTCCAGAATACTTAGTACTCATTCTTTTTACAAATATTTACTGAGCATTTATTCTGGCACCTAGATTAAAAGGAACAAAAAAGACATAACCTCTTCTATCATAAGGGCTACATAACATAAGAAGAAAGTGGTGAATAGAAAGGAACAAAAATAAGATAATTAGAATTTTCCTCAAGTCTATGAAAGAGAAAAATAGAACATTAAAATATAATAAGTAGGAGGAGCATATTAGATATGTCAGTCAATGTTACCACTAAAGAAGAGATATTAAGTTGAAATTAAATGACGAAAAACAGTCAGCCCTATGGAAAATAGAAGAAAAAAAATATCAGGAAGAGAGTACTGCATGTACAAAAGCCACAACACAGGCAAGACCTGGTATGTAGGAAAAAATTAGAAGTCTATTATGGCTGGCTATGACAAGCGAGAAGGATATTAGAAAGCAATGAGGTTTTAAAAGTAAAATAATTATAAAGCAATGAGGTTTTAAATATTCAAGTATCATAAACAAAATTTTTTAAACTGTGAGTCATGATCTACAATTTAAATTTGTCATAACAGCATTAAAAAAAGGAAGATATTAGATAGGTTCAGAGTATATTATACCTAGTAAGGATATGAATTATTTTGAGAAACTTTGTTTCTATCATTTACATATATGGTTTGTGTGTATGCATACTTGTATGTGCATGTGTGTATTTACCTGAGTAGAACATGAACATCTAACTTTCTCAATGTGGATGGTAGTTTAAAAAGCTTGAAGCACATTGTATAGACTATGGCAAGAGGTTTGGATTTTGTTTTAAGCTGGTATAGGAGTAAGGAGGATGGGTAAGGGAGATAAGGTAAGGTTTGAGTCAGAGAAACAACCCTAACAAAAGCCTTAGGCCAGAGAGATCATGGGAAATCAGGGGAAAGGAAGCGGCAAACAGGTTACAATCCTGCAGATGGGTCATGTGAGATGGCTCTGGACCATGTTCATTAGATGAAATGATAGGAGGTAATCTTATTGGCAAGTGTTTCCATGTAAGAATAGCATGTAGACTAGACTAAGGAAATAAGTAAGTGAAGGCAGACAGAATAATTTTTAAAATATATTTGAGAGGACATGAGGGAACTAGGAGAACTGAGGAACTAGGGAGAATTGTTTCTAGAGATGGGGGATATATTTTTCACTTAATTTCCACTAAGTGAATCACACAGGTTAGGAATTGCTAGCCCTCTTTTAGAGCTATAAAGAGAAGCTAGTGGTAGCAATGGTGGACAGTGTTTGGGATGGGTGCAGTGGTTTGGAGTACTTACTGGGCTATTGTGGTGTGGCTTTGTCTATGGTCTGGCTGCTAATGTTGCCTGTACCTATCTTTTTTCAGCCTAATTCCTCAGATTTACTGGAAATTCCCTGAATCACAAATATCTTTCAATAATATTTTTGTTTTTCTTATAAACCCAGAGTTGGTTTCTGCTGCTTGAAACCAAGAATCCTGCCTTAAACAGTTTCCCATTGTGAAGTTTTTATGTGAGTCACCAAAGCCCTACATAGCAGTAGCGACATTATTCAACACACTGCATTCATGTGATACAGAAGCTCTGGCTGGTCAGCATGAACTACTTATTTGAGTTTCTAAACAGACCTTCTCTTGAGTGCTCTAAGTCAGACTAAAGGCAGAAGATACACCAAAGAGGGACGTGCCATTTTGTGAAAACAATAATTCAGAAAGGCGTTCAAGTAATCTGACAAACTTTTATTATTACCTCCGAATAAAAAATAATCGTTTAAATATAAAGTAATAAATACTACTCAACAAGACTAAAAATACTTGCCTTGGTTTAAATTCAGGAGACATACTTATTTCTGCTAATTTCTATGGCTATTAACAATAAATATATATAGTGAAATATTATTCAGCCATTCACACCAACATGGATGCAACTTGAGGGCATTGTGCTAAGTGAAATAAGTCAGACAGAGAAAAACAAGTACTGTAGAATTTCATATGTTGCATACGAAAAAAATCAAACTTATAGAAACAGAGAGTAGAATGGTAGTTTCCAGGGGCTGAGGGTATAGGACTCATGGGGGGATGATGACAAAGGGTACAGACTTTCAATTATAAGATGAATACTTCTAGGGATCTAATGTACAGCATAGTAACTATAGTTAATACTACTGTGTACTTGGGGGTGGGGGGGAGAAAAAGACAACTGATCAACCCTATATATGTGCACAAGCCCAAAAGAGTTTTGTACTGAAAAGATAAAAACAAAATAAATTTAAAAAGAAAAGCGATGTTAATACTGTGGTTAGCAGCATCTCAATTTGGTTCCATTCATTTTCCCCTATGTATTTTAAACTACCGAGTAGCCTGTTCCTGTCTCACCTGCCACTAAATGCTCTTCTTCATTTAACTCATTCAACAAATGTAAATTGAGGACTTATGTACAACTGTTCCTGGTATTAGAGAGAGAATGGAGAGCAAATAAACAAGGTACCTGCCTACCTGAATCTTACATTCTAGTGGGGAAAGACAAGTATTAGCTAAGTTAAAAATAGATAGCCATAAGAATAACAGACAGTCCTGTTGTGGAAGAAATGTGGTTTCTGTTAGAGAATGGTAGGGAAACATACACAAAGTCTAAACCACAGAAAAATTATTTGGTCAATAATATGACTAAGGAGGATCCACACAGGTAGAAAATGGAAGAATATAGCCAGAAAAAAACAACAACAACACAAAAAGAGACAGTGATTCAAGTATAGAGTAGCTGGGTAGTTGACTGTTAGAGATTTAAAACATTTAATCTATAAGAATGTCTATTATATTTAACAACTGAGGTCACCAATGACCCTTATAAGAGCAATTTCACTGTAATGTGAAGAAAGCCAGCTTAGAAGAGGCTGAAGAATAGGCGGTAAACCCTGAGAGGTTTTACTATTAAGAGGGATACAGAAACCAGGCCTTCATTAACAAGATGGATATATTCTCCAGTGTGACTTAAAAAAATGGAAGCAGCTAAAGCATGTGTATATGTTGTTGAGGCCGAACATAGTACTAACCCAGGCATATAGGCTGTATGCCCAGTACCCAAAGTCAGGCACACCACTGAACTAAAAGCAGCTTGGGGCCTCAGAGCATTCCCTGGGAAGCAACTCTGTTAGTCTGACTGTTTCTGATGGCCAGACTAGGATTTGTTGGTAATGTCCTCTAGAACCTTCTGTCATTATGAAGCTCAGCCTTCATCAATCAGAATTTATACAGCTGAAGGACTATACTCATATCCTAAAAGACTTTAGTCTCTGTGAGGCACACTATTGTGATTCCCAACTTTTTCAAATATAAGTCTTCTCACTTTAGCTTTCAAATCTTTGTTCAAACAGAATATTTTTAATCCTCACCTGAGTATGTTTATTTATTTTAGAGAGAAGGGAACATGGGGGGAAAGGGGAGAGAAAGAGAGAAATATCGATGTGAAAGAGAACATCAATTGGTTGCCTTCTATATGTGCTCTGACAGGGAATTGAAAGCACAACCTAGATACGCACTCTGACTGGAAATCGAACCCGCAACCTTCTGGTATATGGGACGAAACTCCAACCAACCAAGCTACACCAGCCAAGGCTCAAAGCAGAAAATTTAACACGTTTTACTTTTTCAGTAAGTATTATAAAAGTACACTAAAAGTGAATATACTTTTTCAGACAATACAAGGCCTGGTTAATTAAGTAATGCTTTTAAATATTAATCACCATTTTTCAGATTGGGAATTCTGGTGCAAATGTTATTTTCCTGAGGTTATACTGTAGTAAATGGGGGAAATGATACTTGAACATGGGTCTCTAAAGTTCATTCAAGAAAATTGTTAAAATACCTTGGTTCCAAACCTAAAAAAATGTATGTGGATTTCTTTCATTTACTCCTTTCTTTAAAAAAAAAAAAAATAGAAGAGGGGAGAGGAAAGGAGGGAAAATTTGAGTATCTAAACCAGGGGTGGGCAAACTTTTTGACTCGAGGGCCACAATGGGTTCTTAAACTGGACCGGAGGGCCGGAACAAAAGCATGGATGGAGTGTTTGTGTGAACTAATATAAATTCAAAGTAAAGGAGCGGAGGGGAGAGTAAGAGAACCCTCCGCTCTTTCGGATCCACGGGCCAGATAGAACAGCCGAACAGGCCGAATCCGGCCCGCGGGCCGTAGTTTGCCCACGGCTGATCTAAACTCTTCCGAGTGTTATCATGTAACAGGTTCCAAGGTACAGGATAAAAAAATGTCACAGAACAAATTGCTCTTAATGTGCATCTTTTAATTTACTAATCCTATCTAATAAAAGAGTAATATGCAAATTGACCATACCTCCGCCACATCCACAAGCCACACCCACCAGCCAATCAAGAGCAAGTATGCAAATTAACCCAAACAAGATGGCTACAGACATGGAGAGAGCAGAAGGCTTGGGTTTCCCCAGCAATGGAGGAAGCCAAGCTTTCTGTCTGCCCTGGCAGGCCCTGGACTCCACTCAAGGCTACAAAGTTTCAATTATAGAAGATAAATAAATCCCAACAAAAATGGCAGCAGCCACCGAGCTGGAGAGAGCAGGAGGCTTGAGTTGCCCCTGGCGATGGAGGAAGCCAAGCTTTCTGCACACCCTGGAAGGCCCAGACTTCCACTCAAGGCTACAAAGTTTCAATTATAGAAGATAAATAAATCCCAGATACCAGGGCTTCAGCTTGGGTCACCAGGGGCCATGGCCGGCCTGCAAACCACCACAGGCCCCTCACCCAGGCCGCCCCACACCACAAGGGAACCCCGACCCTGATCTGGGATACCCTTCAGGGCAAACCAGCCAGCCCCCACCCATGCACCAGGCCTCTATCCTATCTAATTAAAGAATAATATGCAAATTGATCATCACTCCAACACAAAAGATGGCTGCCCCCATGTGGTCAAAGACGACTGCCCCCATGTGGACACAAGATGGCTGCCACAAGATGGCCAGCAGGGGAGGGGAGTTGGGAAGGACCAGGCCTGCAAGGGAGGGCAGATGGGGGCGATCAAGCCTGCAGGGGAGGGCAGTTAGGGGTGACCAGGCCGGCAGAGGAGGGAAGTTGGGGCTGACCAGGCCTGTAGGGGAGGGAAGTTAGGGGCAAACAGGCTGGCAGTGGAGCGGTTAGGCATCAATCAGGCTGTCAGGGGAGTGGTTAGGGGGTGATCAGGCTGGCAGGCAGAAGTGGTTAGGGGCAACCAGGAAGGCAGGCAGGCGAGCAGTTAGGAGCCAGCAGTCCTTGATTGTGACAGGGATGTCCGATTGTCCGTTTAGGCCCGATCCAGGTAGGGCCTAAACAGGCATTTGGACATCCCTTGAGGGGTCCCAGATTGGAGAGGGTGCAGGCTGGGCTGAAGGATACTCCCCCCGCCCTCCGTGAACGAATTTCGTGCATCAGGCCTCTAGTAGAAAATAATAAAAAGGTAATACAGATAGGGCAGTCAAAGAACAATCTTTTCTCTTAAAAGCTATTTAACTAAATATCTGACATTGAAAAATAGTTACATATGATGGAGTTTTCCACATATTTTATGAATATAAAAAGAACATGTTATATTCACCAAATAAATTTAATTATAAAAGTATAAGATGGAGTTTTAAAAACCATGAAAATAGATTCATGTGAATAACAAAAAGCTTAGTCTTAAAAACTCACATTCAATTATCTACAATAAGGTATACAATAGCACAACAGATAAAATTTACTATTTTTTTTCTAAGTAATTAACCATTCTCCCCTAACAACCTAAATAATTTAAGACCAAAAGACTACTACCTGCAGCTCACTGAAAAGAACCATGCACTCGGGGTCAGAAAATAGGAACTCTATACACTAACTAGCCAGGCAAATTAGTTTACCTTTCCTGACCTCAGTTCACGCATCTGTAAAGTGGAAGAATTGAAACAAATGATCTCCCTGACCTTACTAACTGTGACAGTCTAAGAAGCCATATTTGAAAGTGTTCCATTTTGAGAGAAATGGGAATTGCTATGGGATTCATGAAATAGGTCCTTTCTAATTAATTATAGACGGACCTTGGTACTTTTTCCACAAAGGGGCAGTTCTCTTTCCAGGAACTTCCTAAGTAACCAGCTATATACTTCCTAAAATCCACATGAAAAACCAGATTCTATACCAATTTTAATGTGTACATTAGTAGAAGCAAAAAGGAAGAAAACATCCCTTCCATATCAATTTCAGAAATTCCATATAACCATTTCTTCCTAGCAGAAAGCATTTTAAAAAAAGAAAGCAAATTGTAAGATGGCTGTAGAGTAGCTGGAGGCTGCCTGCACTTGCTCCCAACCATGAACCATATTTACAGCTAAACTACAGAGCAATCGACTTGAAAAACCAACTGAAGTGTAGCTGATATGAAATATTATATCCAAGGATCACTGAAGAAGCCACATAGAGACTGGTAAGAGGAACAGACACACAGAAAGAGAAAGCCCCCTTCAAGGTACAGCAGGCTGAGAGGCAGGAGGGATAGTCTATCTCAGCTGCAAAGCTCCCCCTCCCCACTGTGAATACAGGGTCTCAACCCCACACAGGGATCCCCAACCCAGAACAACAGAAGAGCCAGGAAGAAGAGCTAGTAGAGCATGGAACAGAGGGAGTCAGGAGGGTTCTGTCCACCTGGAAGACTCGGACACACCTTGCCATTGAAGGAGTGATCCCATTGTTAGCAGGAGGCTGGGTGGAGGGGAGCATAGGAGAAACCTGGGGGATATCTGTAATACTGTTAATAATAAAAAATAATAAATTTAAGAAAAGCAAAACTTAACCCACAAATCTTAAAACTATTGCACTAAAAGACAAAAAACAAAACAAAAAACAAACAAAAAAACAACTTGAAGAGTATCTCTTTTAAAGTTCCTTATTAACCATTTTTAAAGTGTATAGAAAAAACCTAGATGATTTTTAAAAAAATGTACTAACTACATGATTTTCAACTAACTACTATTTTAAAAACATGAGTCCAGTATGCATACTTATGGATTTTGAATAAATCTATTCAATGTCAATATATTTTTTTTAAAATATATTTTATTGATTTTTTACAGAGAGGAAGAGAGAGGGATAGAGAGCTAGAAACATCGATGAGAGAGAAACATCGATCAGCTGCCTCCTGCACACCCCCCACTGGGGATGTGCCCGCAACCAAGGTACATGCCCTTGACCGGAATCGAACCCGGGACCATTCAGTCCACAGGCCGACGCTCTATCCACTGAGCCAAACCGGTTTTGGCTCAATGTCAATATATTAATATTGTAACACTACCCAAAGTATGTCATGTGATGTTATTATATACCAGAGGCCCAGTGCACAAAATTCGTGCACAGGAGGAGCGGGGGTGTCCCTCGGCCTAGCCGGCACCCTCTCCAATCTGGGACCCCTCGAAGGATGTTCGACTGCCTGTTTAGGCCCGATCGGGCCTAAACAGGCAGTCGAACATCCCCCTCACAATCCAGGAATGCTGGCTCCCAAACACTCACCTGCCTGCCTGATTACCCCTAACTGCTTCTGCCTGCCAGCCTGATCGATGCCTAACCGCTCCCCTGCCAGCCCGATCAGCCCCTAACTGCCCTCCCCTGCCAGCCCGATTGCCCCTACCTGCCCTCCCCTGCAGGCCTGGTCACCCCTAACTGCCCTCCCCTGCAGGCTTGATCGCCCCCAAATACTCTCCCCTGCAGACCTGGTCCCTCCCAAATACCCTCCCCTACAGGCCTGGTCGCCCCCAACTGCCCTCCCCTGCCGGCCTGGTCGCCCCCAACTGCCCTCCCCTGCAGGCCTTGGCCCCCCAACTGCCCTCCCCTACAAGCCTGGTCCCCCCCAACTGGCTTCCCTTGTAGGCTTGGTGCCTCCCAACTGCCCTCCCCTGCCAACCTTGTTCCCACCAACTGCCCTCCCCTGCCGGCCTGGTCCCCCTCAACTGCCCTCCCCTACAGCCTTGGTCACCCCCAATTGCCCTCCCATGCTGGCCCGGTCACCCCTAACTATCCTCCCCTGCAGGCCCAGTCCCCCCAACTGCCCTTCCCTGCTGGCCTGATTGCCCACAACTGCCCTCCCCTGCCAGCCATCTTGTGGCAGCCATCTTGTGTCCACATGGGGGAGCCATCTTTGACCACATGTGGTGGCCATCTTGTGTATTGGAGTGATGGTCAATTTGCATATTACTCTTTTATTAGATAGGATTATTCAAATAAAAGAGTTCTGTGGTTCAGATTTAAAAATACTGCAATTCTTTCCCATAGCACTACTCAGAGCCTTTAAAAGACTAATAATAGGAATTTAAGACCTCAAAAGAAGGGCCTTCATGCAGTATCTCCCTGCTTTTGTAACCATAAATGAACTAATGTTTTATGAAATATAGTTTGATAAATTCTGTACTAGGGTTGATGATAAATCTATAATCTAAACAGGAAAACATGAGATGGCTTTCTATGGGTCAAATCTTATTATAACAAATACCCATACAATGAACATTAGGGCATTTTAAAACATTGGTAATTTTGAAACAGAGATAAGCTTCAAAGAGTGTTTGATATAAGGAAATAATCTAAAATAAAAAAAATTAAAATATTTCTTAAGTTGGTCCTGATATACTATGATTTATTTCTACTTTAGCATGATGGAGGAGTGAGTGCAGGAAGTATGATTCAAAAAGGAGTGGGGGAAAGATGAAAATCATTTACAAAATTGATTTCTTAGCTACATCAAGAAATTTCAAGTGAATTGGACTCTCTACATGTTATGAAATGTTTCTCAGCAAGTTTAATTATAGTATTCTAAATGATTAGAGATTATAAATTACAGACTATGTAGAAATGGACAAGACAGAAAATATAGACAGCCTTCGAGAAAAATCTTCTTGGGAAAACAATTGTAAGAAAATATACAGATGATGTAGCCTGGGTTACTACAGAGGCAATGATAAAATAAACAGGAGCGAAAGCGAATTAAGTTACCTTCCCCCTTGAGTAAAGAGTTATTCTACTCCAACTCCCAGCACGTCTCAATTGTTCAATTTAAATATATGCTCACTCACTAACTCACACGGTGAAGCCTGACATGCTGGCAAGTAAATGTCCATATTCACAGTGAAAACCAGGTAAACACTTTAGTATCATCAAATTATAATGATTGCACATTTTCCTAAGTGATGACACATCGCTGTGAGGGCAATCATCACCTCGAGTGAGACCTGTGCATTATGACTACTCGGCATGAGGATGCTGGTGACAGGAGCGTAAGTGGACCAGCACTGACTAAGCATGCACAGGCTGTAGGCCATGGACTGAGAGTTTGAAAGTTCATGATAAAGATCGGCATCCCCATCTTCTGGAAGTATCATCAGCAAAAAGCATTTATTATCACACAGAAGGAGGAATTTGTGCCCCAAGTCAGGGACCAGACACTAACTGGCTATTAATTCAGTGTGGTGGAAGAACATGGAATAATCTTTCCTAACACACATGGAAATATACCAAATAAAAAGAGGGAATATAAAGAACCTAAAATGAATATTAGAAACTAAAAATTGTACATAGTAAAATGTCAGCACTACAAAATGAAAAAAGAAATTGGAATGGCTTTTGCTGAAAAAAACTTTTACTATATTTGAGAAAAACATTCATAATCCTCTAGCTACTAAAATTTTTACTATAACTCAAGACAACACAATATTTCTTTAGTAAATATGAAAATGCTGCTGCAGAATCTTAATAAAAAATTATACTTGTTAGGAAGAAAAGGTTTCTAAAGATGTATCCTTTCTCTTGACCAAGGGTGCACATTTATGGCATGACTGGCTGCAGCTGAGATACAATCTGAGCCCATATAGCCCAGATCAAAGCTAACTGGACTCCATGGAAAATGAACTCATAATCTAGACCTCAGCAGTCATGATCTAACCAACTGAGCTAATGAGCCATATAAAATACATGTTGGCATGAGATATTTACTTTGAATCATTTCTGTGCTTAAATAGGCCATATAATTTTAGTCAACTTTAGAGATGCTGTTTTCCCAAGGTTTTGTGAATAAATTGACTCACTGATCACACATTTACCTATTATATAAAAGGTCAGTGGTGGGGTAGTTTAAAAATACACAAGGCAATATGCAAAATTTAGAGTCTATATAGGAGTGAAAACTGTAATAGGAAATAACTATAGTACATAATTTAACAGCAATAACTAATGTTTATTGGGTGTTCACTATTTCTCAGATATTACACAAAGCACTTTTGATAAGCTAACTATATCCTTCTCATAGAGGAAAAAAAGTGAAGCAGGTTGTATTAACTTTCACAAAGTCACACACTAGTAATCTCTCACCCTGCCTTGGAATAATGATAAATGACTGTGATAGATATTGTAGAGCTAACTCTCTCAACACTCATTCCAACTACCCTTTTCCTTTGCCACCTTCTAGCATATGGACACGAAAGCTACAACTCTTATTCCCAGATTGCTGGCTGCTAACGATTACAAGGTGACACAGTTATGGCCAATGAAATGAAAGCAAAAGGAAGCTAGGAGTTTCTGGGAAAGCCTCTTTCTGTCCCCACAACCCCTTTCTCTCTCTCTCTCTCTCTCTCTCTCTCTCTCTCTCTCTCTCTCTCTCTCTCTCTCTCTCTCCTTCTCTCTATGTCTCCATATATATATATATATATATATATATATATATATATATATATATATATAATGTGATATATGATATTATGTGATATTATATGTAATATATACGTACTCTAGACAGAAGAGAGAAGGTGAAAAAAGAGGTCTTCTTTTTATAAAGCAAACATTATCTTTATGTAATAAACTCGGATATTTAAAATACAAGTCAAACATCTACATTAATAAGAGTCCTCAGTTGTCAGCAGTGCTTTAGAGGCTGATTTTTCTAAAGACCAGCCAGGAGGGCCTGTATGTATAATAACAGCAAAAGATCTCAGAGTGTGTGCACACAGAGAAGGGGGGCAGTGGGGTCCTGAGCAAATGACACTACACAGTGCTCTTGTCTCATGGCCAAAGACAATGCTTTTTTATTTCAGATGTTTTCAGTATTTGAATATCAAATAGTTTATTTATACAAAATAGTAATTTAAAAGAACTTACTCCTAGTAGTTCAGTGTTGTAGAAATTAGATAATCATATTTCAAATATATGTTTTCCTCATAAAAAAAAGCATTAAAAAATTCCTGGAAACATTCCCTTTTGAACTATGCAAGAGACAACTGAAGTACTTTCTACATTAATCAAGAATTTCCACATATATTTCATTATATTTGGATTTTGTGTACCATATATACATGCAGTCCAATTATTCACATACTGTATATATAATCTATATATATATATAAAAGCCTAAGCGACTGGCCAAGTGGCTGACCAGTAGCTATGACACTCACTGACTACCAGGAGGCAGACGCTCAACACAGGAGCGGAAACCACAGGCATGAAAACATGGAACAGACTGATTAATCTCAAAGAGAAGGGTCGGGGGAGGGTGGGAAGAGATTAAACCAAAGATCTTATATGCATACTAGAGGCCTGGTGCATGGATTCGTGCACCAGGGGGGTCCCTTGGCGTGGCCTACACCCTCTCGCAATGCAGGACCCCTCAGGGGATGTTGGATAGCCAGTTTCGGCCTGACCCCCGCAGGCCCAATCCAGACAGGAAGGAGCCCAATCCCTGCAGGCCAGACCCAGACAGGAGGGAGCCCGATCCCCACAGGCCCAATCCAGACAGGAGGGAACCCGATCCAGTGCATTGAGAGTCTGTCCCCTGGTGGTCAGTGCGCATCATAGTGACCAGTTGACCAGTCGTTCGGTCGCTTAGGCTTTTATATATATAGATAATAAAAAATCCAGTTCTACATTGTGCAAATACCTAACACTATGTGGTGCAAATATAAAATAAGCCTTATTGGAGAAAATCTTACAGGCTGACATATAGCAGCAGAGGGAGCATAGCTGGACTGGATACACCATGGAAATTGCTCCAGTAGAAGATCTCCGGCCTCAAGCAGGAGAATTAAAAAGACTCCCACATAAACTTACATTGCTCCATTGGTATAGACAGTATCGCTTCCTTCCACATACTGCACCTGAGCTGGGTAGACATGCTGTACCTGTTGCACAGTCTGTACCTGCTGTACCTGAAAAACAAATATTAGGACCTTGGTGAGTGATAGATATGAAAAAAATACACTGCATTAGATTTACCTAAAAGATTTTTCTAGGTTGGTGATCAACGTGAGAATGGCTTAAGATGTGATCCTTAAGATCCTTCAAAGATAAGTGCATGTTGGTTGGGCCCAGATCGGCTGCAGCAATGAGGCTGAAAAAATTCTAAAACATTCCTGTAGGTATGTATATACACACTTCAAATGTTTAGGGTGAAAATTCTGAAAGCTTCTCACTATTTTGAAAATTTAAGAATTCTCTTCCCCTGGGTTGTTAAAGCTAAATTTATTTTTTAATTAAAAAATTCATGATAGAAAATTTCAAACACTTAAATGTAGAATAAATATTACAATAAAACTCATTTATTCATCATCTAAGATAAATAATTGTCACAGGACCTCATCTTTCAACCTCTCAGAGGATTATTTAAAAGCAATTGCACAGACTGCATCATTTCGCTGGTAAATATTTCATTTTGTTTCTTAGAGATAAGACCTATTTTTAACATGAACACAATATTAATATCACATATAAATATCAGCCATTCCGTAAAACCACCTAAAATCCAGTCATAGTTCAAATTTCTATGATTATTCCAATGTCTTCTTATTGTTGGTTTGTTCAAATCAGGACCAAAACAAAGTCTACATATTACATTTGTATCTTTCCCATCTTTCTCTTTTAATATATAATAATAATCTATGATAATAAAAGCATAATATACTAATTAGACCGGATGTCCTTCCAGAAGACCTTCTGGACAAAGCCAGGGCTGCAAGGGAAGCCCGGGTCCCAGGTGCCTGCCAGCGGCCAGAGGGAAACCCGGGTCCTGGGTGCCAGAGGGAAACCAGTGCCGGCAGCTGGGAGAAGGAAGGCCTACTCTTGCAAAAATTTCATGCATCGGGCCTCTAGTCTCTAATATTTTCCCATCCTTTTTATTTCTTGATTGTTCCTTGTTGAAGAGACTGGATCATTGTGTAGAATTTCTGGAATTCTAGATTTGGCTGATAGCATCCCTGAGATGAACTTTAATAAGTTCATGTGTCCACAGCATGTAATATAATCGAGTAGATCATGGGCCTTGAACAGGTTCAAAATTTGAAAAGCTGTGCACTTCCCATGGCATCCTATCAGCTGTCATGTAACAACTGGTTGCCTCTCTTTCTATAATCTCTACCTAATAAAAGAGTAACATGCTAATTAACCGTACCTTTGCGATGCCCACCAGCCAATCAGGAGTATGCAAATTAACCCAACAAAGATGGCGGGTTAATTTGCATATGCAGGCGCTGAGCGGCCAGGGGTGGGGCGGGATGCTTGGCAATGCCGCAGGCGTTCCGCCCCACCCCAGCTGCTCTGGGCCTCTGGGCAGTGTGGGAAGGCAGAAAGGCGCCTCCAGGCCGGAGCAGAAAGGCGGCTCCGGGCCAGAGTGGAAAGGCTGCTCCAGCCAGAGTGAAGGCATTGCTGGCAGCCAGGGAAGGAAGGCCCATTCTTGAACGAATCTTCGTGCATCGGGCCTCTAGTCCTATATAATAAAAGGCTAATATGCAAATTCAGCAACCAGTGGAACAACCAGTCGCTACAATGTGCACTGACCACCAGAGGGCAGATGCTCAACATAGGAGCTACCCCCTGGTGGTCAGTGCACTCCCAAGGGGAGCGCCACTCAGCCAGAAGCCGGGCTCCCAGCTGGAGAGCACAGCAGCAGTGGCGGGAGCCACTCCCGCCTCCGCGGCAGCGCTAAGGATCCCTTGGGGATCCCGGACTGCAAGAGGCTGCAGGCTGGGCTGAGGGACCCCACCCCGGTGCATGAATGTCATGCACCAGGCCTCTAGTGTTACATATAATCAGTGGGATCAGTTGTTGTCAGCCGAATGCATGTATCCATGTTTTACCTGAGGATATTAGTAGTCAATGATGATCATTTTCTAACCATAGTATTTCAATTAATAATGTTGCAAGTTTAGTTAGTCTAATTCTGCTATACATTTTCATTTATTAGTAGACTTCTATAATGAAATATCTCTCAACAATAATTTGGTGACTTTGAAATAGGGTTGTGCGGGAAGAATAAGGTAAATACATGATTGTTTTCTTGAGCCAGTATGAAGAATGATGACTTTATCCTCTAGTTCCCTCCCAGTGTGGTTTTGCAATGGATTTTTTAGTTTGATTTGTATCCTTATGATTCTTGGCTTTTGAAAATATTTGATACTTTTCAATCACAGAAGTTTTTCTTCTAAAACTGTTCCATCTTTGACAAATGGCAGTCCCTTCAAATAGAATCCTGTTTCTTCTGACATGACCACAGTAATCTTTAATTCTCCTGCTTTTTGCCATAAGATTGTTCCAGATTTATCTCTCACATTTGCTGTCCTAGATCTTGAATCAACCATTTTTTCAAAGAGCCTGGCTCCTATTAGCAAGGAGAAATATATGTATAAAAACTGTTTAGGAAAGCAATTTATAAATGGGCATACTGTTTGACCACTCTGTGATTTTCTCTACAGAAATACCTAACATCCAAGGAGGCACTGTTCAATATTATTAAAGAACTAGAGGCCTGGTGCACGAAATTCGTGCACAGGGTGGGTGTCCCCTCAGCCCAGCCTACACCCTCTCCAATCTGGGACCACTGGCTCCTAACTGCTCACCTGCCTGCCTGCCTAAATGCCCCTAACTGCCCCCCTTGCCAGCCTGATCATCCCTAACTGCCTCTGCCTGCTGGCTTGATCACCCCTAACTGCCCCCCCTGCTGGCCTGGTTGCCCCCAACTGCGCCCCCTGCCGGCCTGGTTGCCCACTACGCCCCTGCCAGCTTGGTAGCCCCCAACTGCCCCCTGCCAGCCTGTTAGCCCCCAACTGCCCCCCCCCCCGCTGGCCTGGTCACCCCCAACTGCCCCCCCTTGCTGGCCTTATTGCCCCCAACTGCCCCCCCTGCTGGCCTGGTCGCCCCAACTGCTCTCCCTGCCAGCCTGGTTGCCCCTCATGGCCCCCCCTGCTGGCCTGGTCGCCCCCAACTGCCCCCCCTGCTGGCCTGGTCCTCCCCTCACTGCCCCCCCTGCTGGCCTGGTCACCCTATGCAGCCTGCTGTTAGGTCATTTGGTCGCACCTCACTGTCCCCCCTGCCAGCCTAGTCGTCCCACGCAGCCCGCTGTTCAGTTGTTTGGTCGTCCCTCACTAACTGCACTGCTGGACTGGTCACCCCATGCAGCCTGCTGTTCAGTTGTTTGGTCGTCCCTCACTAATCCCCCGGCCTGCCTTGTCGCCCCATGCAGGCTGCTGTTCAGTCCTTACTGTGAGGGCGTTCTGACCAATTTGCATATTATCCTTTTATTAGTATAGACACAGTCTGTAAGAGCAAAAAGTTAGAAGAAGAAACATTAATGACTATCAAAAGTGGAGTAATTAAATAAATTATAGAAAAACTATTCTATAGAAAATATGGCTGATGTTAAAAGAATAAAGAAAGATTAATATGTACTTTAACAGCAAGACTTCTAATACATTATCAAGTGAAAAAATGTTTCCAAACAATACTTACAGTGTGATTTGATTTAATGTTTAAAATATGCATATACTGCATATATGTGCATATAACTGTATATTTATATATACTAGAGGCCTATTACACGAAGATTCATGCAATAGGCCTTCCTTCACCTGGCTGCCGGCACCGGTTTTCCTCTGGCACCTGGGACCCAGGCCTTCGCTCTGGCCACCACCTTCCACCTTTGCTCGCTGATTCCGGCCGGAGTCTGCAGGCTTCTTGCTGATTCCGGCCAGAGTCTGCAAGCTTCTTGCTGACTCTGGCTGGAGTCTGCACACTTCACTCCAGCTGGAGTCTTTGCTTAGCTTTAGCTGGAGCACTGCTCCTATAGCTCCCTCTGCTCCCCGCCCTCCCCCTCCTAGCAGGCGTCCTGCCCCGCCCAGCCACTCCACACCTGGAGCAGCTGGGGGGCGGGGCCACTGCCACCTTTGTCCTGCTAATTTGCCTATTCCCTCCTGATTGGCTGGTGGGCATCGTGGAGGTACGGTCAATTTACATATTTCTCTTTTATTAGTGTAGGAAAGCCTAAGTGACTGTTATAATGGAACGGCTGGTTGCTATGACATGCACTGACCACCAGGGGGCAGACGCTCAATGCAGGAGCTGCCCCCAGCCCACAAGCCCCGATTGCCGATGGGGCCTGCCGGCCAACCTCTTGGTTTCTCCCCTCCCCCCCGGCCAGTAGGCCCCAATCCCCCGGGTTGGGATGGGGAACCAGGGGTGGGTGGCAGTGGATGCAGCCTGTTTCTCAGGGGTCTGAGGGCCGGCTCCCTCCTCAGGGCTGGTGGCCAACCTCCCGGGTCCCTCCCCTGATCCCTCTCCTGGTTGGCAGGCCCCAATCAGCCTGCCACCCACCCACCACAGTGGCGGATGGCCCTTCCCATGCCAGCAGGCCCCGATCACCTGATTGGGGTCTGCTGGCCAACCTCCCTGTCTCTCCCCCTGGCTGGCAGTTCCCAATCGCCTCTAGTATCCAATAAAATGATGTGGGGATAATTGGACAGATACATGCAAAAAAATAAAACTAGACCACCAACTTACACCATAGTAAGAATAAACTCAAAATGGATAAGAAACTTAAATGTAAGTCAAGAAACCATAAAAATCCTAGAAGAAAAAATAGGAGGCAAAATATCAGACATCTCACATAGCAGAATTTTCACTGATACAATGCCTAGGGCAAGAGAAACAAAGAAAAAATAAACAGATGGGACTACATCAAAATAAAAGCTTCTGCATAGCAAAAGAAACCAGCATCAAAATGAAAAGTGAACCCACTGTAGGGGAGAACATATTTGCAAATAATACATTTGATAAGGGGTTAATTTCCAAAATATATGAAGTACTCATACAACTCAACAAAAGGAACACAAACAACCCAATTAAAAAATGGGCAGAGAACCTGAATAGACACTTCTCCAAAGAAGACATACAAATGGCCAAGGGACATATGCAAAAATGCTCAAATCACTAATTATCAGAGAGGTGTAAATTAAAAAGTGAGGTACCACTTCACACCTGCCAGAATGGCTACCATCAATAAATCAACAAACAACAAAAGTACTGGCAAGGATGTGGAGAAAAGGTACCCTAGTACACTGCTGGTGGTAATGCAGACTGGGAAATTTATAGTTTTAAATATTTTTATTAGGGGAAAAAACAATGCAAGAAATCTAAAGTTTAAACTTTAAGATGCTAAAAAATGAAGGAAAAATTAAACCTCAATTAGGAAAGAGGAAATGAAGAGCAAAAGAACCACTGAAACAGACATCTAAAAAACAATAGAAAAATCAATACAATGATAAACATTACGGAAGACTTAGGAGTAAAAAAAGACACAATTTTGAATACCAAGGATAAAAAGTGAAACACATCCTAAAGACAAAAAAAAATGTACAATAAAGACAAATTAATGCCAATAAATTCAACTATATAGATTAAATGAATAAAATCCTTAAAGGCTACAAATTACCAAAGAAAAGGGAAAAACAATATATACTGAAATTGAATACCTTCTTACAGAGGAAACAAACTCCAGATTATTGGTGAATTCTATCAAACATTTCAGGAAGTAAAAATAAAAAGCCAACCTAAAATAAATGTTTTACTAAGAAAAGAGTAAGGGAACATATACCATTATTTTAATGAGACTAGCTTTTACCATGAGACCAAAACCAGAAAGACATTACAAGAAAAGACGACTACAGAATAATTTCTCTTTTGAACAAAAACACAAATATCATCACCAAAATACAGTCCTCCCGGTGTATTAGAGGGCATCTGATTCCAGGACCCTGGCAGTTACCCAAACCCAAGGATGCTGGAGTCCCTTAAATAAAATGGAGTAGAACAATGCATACGATCGGCCCTCTCCCTCAGAGTGTTCCCAAACATGGATGGAAAATACTGTTTTTTATCTGTTCTTGGTTGAATTCATGGCTGTAAAAACCAAGGATACAAAATGACTGTATATTTATTGAAAAAAATTCACATATAAGTGGACATGTGCAGTTCAAACCCATGCTTTTCAAGGGTTAACTGTACATCTATCTCAGCAATACATTTATTGAACAATACATCATAATCAGGGGGGGTATAGCCAAGATTGCAATGTCATGCTTAATATTTAAAAATCCATGAATGTAGTCCACCAAATTTATACTAAGAGAAATTATATAATTATCTCAACAGATGCTATAAAAGCATCTGACAAAATTCAAATCCATCCTATATACTAAAAGCCTAATAAGAAAATTGTTCGACAAGGAGTTTGACCGCTAGCTATGATGTGCACTGTCCACCAGGGGGCAGCGTGGAACAGAGCCAGGCCAAGGCATGTGTGAGCGGGGGTCTGATCACCCCGCCGACTGCCCCGCAGATGGCAACCAGTGGCTGGGATGGGGAACTGGCGGTGGGTGGCAACAACCAACCTCCCGAAGCGCCCAGGCAGGGGGCTGTGACCTCTTACCAGCTACCTGGAGGCGAGGGTGACAGGGACGGAGGTGTGATGAGAATGCTGGTGTCTGCCAAATTTGCTCTCACTCCCCCTACTACCCTCTGCCAGGACGCCAGGACTCATGCGCTGGGGAAGCCCCCCACGCTCAGTTGCTGGGACCCCGCGAGGAACCCACGCTGCACCCGCACGGCCTCTTCTAGGTGAGCTGGACCACAGTCGCCGGGATTGCAAGGGCCGGACGGGCTCCCTGTGGGTTCGTGCAGGAGCCGGTCTGCGAGGCCAGACGGGAGAGAGCGTGCTGCCTGCCCGGCTTCCTTGTGGTGCCGCTGGGTGGACCAGAGGCCCACACTGTGCTCCCGCCCGTGGCATCCGGCTGCGCTCACTGCATCTCTGCATGGGGACTTGGGCGCCATGACTCAGGCAGAGGGGGGCGCAGGGGCCTGCCCTTCCATGCCAGATGCTTGTGCTTTGATTGCCCGCCAGGCCTAGGGATCATACCTGTGCAAGAATTTCGTGCACCTGGCCTCTAGTTCATGATAAAAACAAAACAACAAACTCTCAGTAAGCTAATGCAGAAGGAAACTCTCAATTAGACAAAAGGCATCTATGAAAAACACAAATATCATACAAATTAAATGGTGGGAGTCAGAACTTTAGCACTTCAACAATATTCATTCTGTTTAAATTCTTTAGTGCTTTCCTATCACACAAGATGAAAAAATAATTCAGACTGGAATACAAAAATCTTATGAATGCCTTCTAAACCTTGATGGGTGTTTTAAAACACAGCTTCTCTGCTCCTTTATAATTATACATTAAAATTTTGCACATTATTGCTACCTTCTTATAGCTCATGTTTTTTTCCTACATAAACTATCTCACCTAACAACAGAAAGCCACCATTTTCCTTCCAGGCCTCATTAAAAATTTTGTTTCTCTAAAAAAACCTTCAGTAACTTATTTTATCTCATAAGAGACTGACTATTCCTTTCTGTTTTCTCTCTTAGGACTCATTAATACAGGCGGTAGCACATGGCTTAGGTTCTCAATTGGTAGTACTTTATGTAGCCAATATGATGAGGTGGCAAAATCAGTTAATTTGGAAGTAGAACTGATTTTAAGTACTTGTGCTGATACTTGCTGTATGTATATAGGGATGGCTGGTTTATTTAAGTTTTAATTGCCTTGTGTGTAAAATAGAAAATATATCTACTTTATCACAAGGAATTTTTGTGAGGATACAAAACTAAAATATAGATACAAACAAAGCATGGTATAGGCATATATGATAATTATAATACGTTTTGTAAGTTAGTGAAATTATTAAATACTTCAAAACTAAGAGTCTTGCCTTCTACATCTGTGTAAATTCCACCTTTACATCTCACTTGGTTTTAGGCATAAATATGCACAATATATGTTCACCAAAATTTCCTTCAAATCATGTAATTCTATAATTAAATCATAAATGAAACTCGGAAAGTGTCAAGAATCTTGGAAAACAAGTCTTGGATAGATGCTGGCTAATGCATCTCGGATGGCAATATATAAATATGTCCCTTGATCACATTGACATTTTATAGCACAATGTAAAAATAAGGCATAATTCTTTGCATTATCTACCAAGTTAAGGAACTGAAAAAGCAAGTGAAAGACACCTTATGTATATGCCTCATTTCATCAATGAGAAGTTAAGATCCTTGCAAAGTTTTAAGTTGAGGATTTGTTATTTTACTTCCTTTCTTTCTTCCTTACCTTCTTCTTCCCTCGCTCCCTGCCTGCCGGCCTGCCTGCCTGCCTGTCTCCCCCCCCCCCCCCCCCCCTTCCCTCCTTCCCTTCCTTCCTTTTTGGACAGCAGGGCTCTATTATCAATAAAAGTGACTTGGAGAGCACAGAAATGCTGCCTTCTATCTTAAATTGAAGTCAGATCCAGGAAGAGATAGGTGTCTATAGAACCAGTCTACGGAGATTTACAAACCCAGTCACAGGATGGAGAATGAGAATGAATGGCAGAATTCTAGCCTACCCGTACTCCTGAAGCAAGTTCACACATAGAGAAGTAACATTTATATTGTTGCTATATTCCCAAAAGCCCAATACAGTGTAAACACACTGTAAATATTTAATAATTACTCAATAATTAAATAATGTCCTGTACCTAGCAAAAGACATGCCCACTGAATATCTGTAAAATTTATCAGTATCTTCTTAATGTGAATAAATGTATTAGTCTTTCAAAAATATAATGAAGCCACCATGGAATGCTTATTATTCCAAAGTGAACTGATAAAACTTTTAATGCCATTTAATGTATCATTAAAAACCAAAGGTGAAATTAAAAATTTTTTTGCATATTTCTTGCCTAAAATAAATTGTGATTCAAATTTGTTCAAATATTATTTGATATTGTTCTTATGTTAAACATTAATTTCTGTTCAAATATTTACTAAATTATAATTTATTATAACTTTATTTTTTATTATATTTGCCAAACTTTAGCGCAGGAACTATTCAAGTCAGCATTGCTAAAAAAAAGAAAAAAGGAGAAACTAGCATTCTGTAGGCATTTCATTACCATTCCCAGGGACTATATTTTCCATCCATCTTTGTGGAATTTATAAACTGTCACACCTACCAAGCCCTCTGAGGAGAGGAAAAAAATAATTAAATAAACCCTACAGGATATTAATTCTCTTAATCTCATTGTCTTTCCCCAAATAAATTTCAGATGTGTTTCCAAACAGAATACACAAATATCTTTCATCACTTTTGAATTTTAATAAACAAGAAAGTGATGAAAATATGAACTAAAAAGAGATGGACAAAGATGGAATTAGCAGAAATAATGGACAATTTCTATAATTAATTGTCCTATGAATCAAAATAACTTTTGGCTAATTTCTCAAAGGTTACCTAGTATACCAGAATGTTAGAGCAATGAAGTCTAACCATAATAACCTTCTGTACCAGAAATTTATCCATTCTCTGTCAACTAAAGGGAAAAAAAAATTATCCCCAAAATACAAATATATGCAATAATATATTTACATTCAAAGACACAAGATGAATTAAACAATTGAACACTTTCTTACATATGTAAATGAAAGCACCTTTTATTGCTATTCAAATATAGTATTATAAATACTTTTGCTTATTTTTATATATTTTTATAAGTATCCTATATAATAAAAATCTAATATGCTAAGTGTCCAGTTGTCCATTCAACCAATCAATGCATAATATGCAAATGATATGCTAAGGCTGCTCAACTGCTCGCTATGACATGCACTGACCACCAGGGGGCACACCAGTCACTTTGATGTGCACTGACCACCCGGGGGCAGACACTCTGACCGGTAGGTTAGCTTGCTGCTGGGGTCCGGGTGATCGGGACTGAGCAAGATGGGCCGGACATGCACTGGAGCCCTCCCACAATCCCTCCTCAGCTAGCCAACCTCCTGTGTCCCTCCTGGGCCCTGATCTTGTACCAGTGGGGTCCCTTGCCCTGTCCTGTGCCCTCTCCCAATCTGGGACCCCTCGGGGGATGTCGGAAAGCTGGTTTCTGCCCGATCTCACAGGCCAGGCTGAGGGACCCCACTGGTGCACGAATTTGTGCACCAGGCCTCTAGTTATTTATAAAATAAGTGAATACCAAAATAATTTACATACCACAGGCAACTGTGCTAGCTCAATAGGATCAATTAGTATATTCTGAGGACAAATTTATGCAGTATGTTGTTTTGGATGTGGTTCAAGAAAAATAAAATGAATCACATTTCAAAACAAATCCCTTTCAATAATAAATGAAACCATTTATAATAGTTAAGCCCATTAGTCAGCCAAGAACAATACTAGTCTCTTTGTAAAAATGTCTTTATTATGTCAGGCTCTTCATTGCCTTTCTCATATAAGAGCATTCCTTTACACATTTGGTTGGTACCAAACATTTCAAATCTTAGTACTAAGAATTGTCAAAAATTGCTTCAAGGTTGCTTTAAGAGATCTACAAGAGATACAAGAGAGCTCTTAGCAGATTAAAAAGATGGGATATTAGAATATCTTCTAACATGGGAAATATTAGAGGCTGCTATGTGGTTGACCAAAAGTGAAGCAGGAGAGGGATCACATTGAAACAGTTATTAATAAAAGGTCAGCAGGGACATAAAACATCCAGAGAAACAACTCATTCAATATTTCTAAACCAGTAAAACTGTAGGGAATTGAAGGGATTGAAGAAAGATAAATAAAAAAGATGAGAGAGCACAGGGTGGGTATGCCAGAAGGGAAGATGCAAGACAAGAAAAAACATAAAGAAAAAACTGATTTCCTCCACAGGCATGGGTTATGGAAATAGGAACCATAAACCTAAAACGGTGATTTTCAGTCTTGGTTAAAAGTTAAAATGGGCTGTTATATGTCACAATGCTATTTAATAAATCTTGCCAAGTAGGAATCCTACAAACATTTTGAATGCTCAAAGCAATTTGAAGACAAGGGTATTTATACTTGACGATTACAAAATTACATTGAACAAAGCGCATGGTTAAGTGACAGGATGGTTTGGGAAAAAACGTTAGTTAAATTCTCTCCCATTGGGCTGGCTTACTGGGAAAGAACAAGAAGTTTCCCTATATTTTTAACATTAATTTGAAGAGTTTTTCCTAGGAAAGTCAATAACTACAAAATTCCTGTTTAACCTTATAGGAATGGTAGTCATTCTACTTGAAAGAATGAGATGAATGTGAACTTTTGGAAAACAGAGTATTGTTCATTTCAATGACAGACTTCCGTTTATGTAAAAAATGGAATTTGTTCGATTGCACTGTGAATTCACACCTGGCCCAGTGTTAGTTGATTCTCTCACTTATAAACTATGCAGCTTCTTCTGTTTTTCAGAAACAGGTTTTTGGATATGCTTTTCTCAGACTGTAAGTAAACAAATGAGGCTTCTAGCACATTCAAATCAAATAAAAATCACAAAGCCTGACTCCTCAACAGGGCTAGAGCTAAATATGACACTCAAACTTTATAGGAATTATTTACTAAAACTGTACGATTGCTATGGGCAACTAAAAGTTGTTAGGAAAATGTAACAATTATTGCTACACTTGGACTTCAAGTAGAATCATATGAAGGCTGATATAGGTCCTGCTCATTATTTGCACTTCTGACCATATGAAAACGAGGGTATCAATTGGGAGTGAATTTGTTCAATAAATCATCCTTTAGTGCCTATTATCTATCCCAAAAATATCTGACTAGCATCAAAGAGTGGAAGCTACTTGAAAGAGGTAAAGCATGCTTCCGAAGGCAAGAGGGGAAGTGTTTCTGGGAGCAGGGATGTAACTCTGAACATATTTAGTTTAAAATGATTTCTCAATGACAAGTTCAATGGATATTACAAAAAATATATAAACCTATGTATGTAAGTCAAAAGAAACAAAGTAACAACTACCTCCTACAAGTGAAGAACATTTTTAAAATCATGATTAATAACGTCTTAAACATTATTTCCCTTGGGGCCCAGGAGGACTGACTGATACTAAGATTCTACTAAGCTAAGTAATAATTTCTGGAAGGAATTTACTAAATCACACTCTGGTGAGCAGGAAAAGCAAATGAGCTAGGTATACCAACCTTACTGCATATACTATAAATCATACTCTTAATAAAGACATAAATTCTCACTAAAAGGCTTTCTGCTTTAGAGAGCTTTACATTTCATACATGAATTAAAACCAAATTAGTTACTTGTACCAACTTATTAGTCACCTAAATCACTAAAATACATGGGAGGCACTCATATTACTATCATAGCAAGGGCCAAGTTAATTTAAGCAAACTGGTGGTGTATCACCTACTTTTTAGCAATATCATACTTTATTTATTCCAATTCTAACCTATCTAATAAAAGAGTGATATGCAAATTAACCATCACTCCACTACAACCACAAGCCACGCACACCAGCCAATCAGGAGCGAGTGTGCAAATTAACCCAACAAATATGGTGGCGGCCACAGAGCGAGCAGGAGGCTTGGGTTTCCCCAGCAATGGAGGAAGCCAAGCTTTCCGCCTACTCTGGCTGGCCCTGGCCTCCACTCAAGGCTACAAACTTTCAATTATAGAAGATAAATAAATCCCAACAAAAATGATGGCAGCCACCGAGCTGGAGAGAGCAGGAGGCTTGAGTTGCCCCCGGTGATGGAGGAAGCCAATCTCCTGCAGCCCTGGCCTGCCTTGGCCTCCTCCACTACAAAGTTTCAATTATAGAAGATAAATAAATCCCAACAAAAATGGCTGTGGCCACGGAGCAAGAAGGAGGCTTGGCTCCACTCAAAGATACAAAGTTTCAATTATATAAGATAAATAAATCCCAGATACCAGGGCCTCTTCTTGGGTCACTGGGGCGAGTGGCCGGCCTGCAAACCACCACAGGCCCCTTGCCCAGGCCGCCCCATGCCCCAAGGGAACCCCCACCCTGATCTGGGACACCCTTCAGGGCAAACCAGCTGGCCCCCTCCCATGCACCAGGCCTCTATCCTATCTAATAAAAGAGTAATATGCAGATTGACCATCACTCCCACACACAAGATGGCTGCCCCCATGTGGTCAAAGATTCTGCCCCCATGTGGACATAAGATGGCCACCACAAGATGGCCAGCAGGGGAGGGCAGTTGGGAGGGACCAGGCCTGCAAGGGAGGGTAGTTGGAGGCAATCAATCCTGCAGGGGAGGGCAGTTAGGGGTGACCAGGCCGGCAGAGGAGGGAAGTTGGGGGCGACCGGGCCTGCAGGGGAGAGCAGTTAGGGGGTACCAGGCCTGCAGGGGTGGGCAGTTAGGGGTGACCAGGCCTGCAGGGAAAGGCAGTTGGGGGGGACCAGGCCTGCAGGGGAGGGCAGTTAGGGGCAATCAGGCTGGCAGGGGAGTAGTTAGGCATCAATCAGGCTGGCAGAGGAGTGGTTAGGGGGTGATCAGGCTGGCAGGCAGAAGCGGTTAGGGGCAATCAGGAAGGCAGGCAAGTGAGCAGTTAGGAGCCAGCAGTCCTGGATTGTGAGAGGGATGTCCAACTTCCCGTTTAGGCCCGATCCCAGTAGGATCCTACCGGGTTTGGGCCTAAACGGGCAGTTGGACATCCCTCGAAGGGTCCCAGATTGGAGAGGGTGCAGGCTGGGCTGAGGGACACACCCCTCCATGCATGAATTTCGTGCACCGGGCCTCTAGTATTTTAATAATAAGTGACATATAAATACAGTTTCAAGAGATTCAAACAATGAAGAAATAATCATAATAAAATGTGATTGCTTCCTGCTTTATACTCACACCCACTTCTTGCTATTCCCCTTCTAGGAGATAATGACTAACCACAGGATAACACGCATTCCTCCAATCCCCTACCAAGAAATTCACCTTTATGTGTATATACTAGGTATGTTTCTGTACTAACCAGGAGAGTTAACAGTAACTGTAACAACAGACACTTCCAAATCTCAGTACTTTAACTGTGAAGCTACCTATCTAACAGGGCTGTAGGGGGCCTTGTTCCACATGGTCACTTAGAGACCCTGGTTAACAAAGGCTCTACAATTTACTAATTGTGTCATCATTGATGTAGCCTTGTAGGAGCTGAGAGATTGTAGAGGTGGCACAATAGCTCCAAAAGCCTTGACTCACAAATAATACATGTCACTTTTCTCACAATCTACTACTCAAAATATGCCACAAGGCCCAATCTAAATATTGCAGAAAATACACAGGTGAACATTTTATGACTCTGATACAATATCTTTTTGTTGAATAGTACATATATGAAACACGTGAGCTATAATGTGTTTTCTTACTACTTGCTTGATTTCACTTAACAATACATCTTGAAGTTCTTTATGCATATATGTTTGCACAACTATTTTTATTGGTTTAATACTATGTCACAGTATAGATGAAACATTTAATCATCCCACTATTGATGAACATTCAGGTTACTTTTTTTCTGTTATAAAAAAAAGTGCTATAAAGAAGGAACACATCAAACATGCTATGGGGTTGATCTTCTCCATATATTTACTAGCCATTTGTTCTTCATGTTTTGTGAATAGCCTATTATTATCCTTTGTCCACTTATCTATTACATTGTTTGTCTTCCCTTAATGATTTACAGGACCTTGTTTAACATGGTAACATTTTTATTCCAATGTATTTTTTTCTTCACCTGTCTTGATGGTGTTTATTAGCTATTACTTGACAAAATATATCAATTTTTTTCTTATATGCTTTCTGGTGTTTTATTGTCTACATAAGATTTTCTCTCCTTTCTAAGGTTATGAAAAAATATTATCCTGTTTTTGTTTGTTTGGGCATTGTAGTTTTAAAACTGATTAGCTCTATAGTCTAGTTTGGGTAGTAAAATAAAGATACACATTTAGATTTTTTTCTAAAGAGATACCCAATTTTCCTCAACATCTTTTATTACACTATCCACTTTTTTTAATTTGAAATATGTTAATCATGAACTAAGTTCTCATTTATACATGCATCTGCTTATTTACGCTTGGTCTGTAATCAGTTTTTATTAGTATAGTTTTGTAGTATCTTCTGAGATTAGGTAGAACAATTCCTTCCTCCACTGCTAATCTATTTTGCCTACTTTTCTTGACTATTCTTTTCCATGAACTTTAGAATCAGCTTTTCAACTTTCAAAAAAAAAAACAACCCCTGCTGGATTATATTTTAGTTAAATTATATTGAAACTATGCAATTGTTTGGTAAAAGAAATGGATTCTGTTTTATACTGAGTCTTCTCACCCATAAATATAGTAGTCTTACCATATATCTTTTGTAGCACATTCTCATTTTAAAATGTAGGCCTTTTTAATGGTCTTTCATACGTGAGTTATTTGCTTTACCCTAGTTCACTGGCTGTGCATGAGGTTTAATGAAGATTGGTGCTAGATATCAAAGTGATGTGATATCTAAGGTAGAATACTAAAAATTCCCCCGCCCGCAGATTCCAAACCCTCATCCCTGTAACCTCTGAATGTATTCTCTCCTGAGGTTATGTCATGTTATATGGCACAGTTGAGTTCAAAACAGAGTAGCAGTGATCTAGCCTCCTGAGACCTTAAAAGTGGAATGCTTTTCTGGCTGGTGGCAGAAGAGGAAGTCAGAGACTCAAAGGCCTCAACACATCATTGCTGCTCTGCAGAGGAGGGGCCACAGGAATAGTAACTAGGAGCAGAGAGTAGACCCCAGCTGATAGCCAGCAAGAAAACACAGACCTCTAGTCCTGCAACTGAGGGAAGGAAAGGAAGTCTACCAACAACCTGAATGAGACTGGAAATGAATTCCTGCCTATCACTGCTGGGTAAAAGCCCAGTGTTTCAGACACCCTTAATTTCAGTCTTGTGAGACCAAACACAGAGAACCCAGTTGAGCTCACTCAGACTTCTGACATAGAGAAACTGTGAGCTAACACACAGGTATTGTTTTAAACCACTAAATTTGTTGTAATTTGTTACACAGTAATAGAAAACTAATCCACATAGGCTCCAAGGCAATGGTTACTACCATTCTCCACCACCATGGATATTCCAGATTCCAGGGGAGAGGAGGAAACACACTCAGAACCACTTTCCTCTTCCTTGCTTGCACTCTCACTGATATTCCCTAATGAATACTGACAGATATACCAACATAACATTTTACGTTTTATAGGGAAATAAAAGGCTAAATCTTCTTTAAAATGTTTTAATATTTAATATACAAGGTAAATTAAAAATATCAAAGGACGAAGAGGAATCTCAAAGTTAATGGGTAAAGCACCTAATAAAAATTGAAGAGTATAATAACTATTATCAAACCTTAGAACACAACATCTATTTCACAAGATGGCAGGATATATACAATCACCAGGGTTCCATCAGTATTTTACCTACATATATACAGTGGCTACAATTTTTAAAGGAGACTATTTTGGTAAAACAGTAATTAATCAACAATCTCAATTCCACTAGTATAAACTGTCCCACTGTCTATCTTTTGCCTTTAAGTGAAAATGCAAGTAATTACATAACTAGGGGCCCAGTGCACGAGATTCATGCATGGGGGAGGGGTCCCTCAGCCCAGCCTGCCCCCTCTCACATACTAGGAGCCCTTAGGGGATGTCCTACTGATAGCTTAGGCCTGCTCCCTGTTGGAGCAGTTTGTCCTCCCTTTGCAGGAGGTGACTGGGCTGGTCAAGGGAAGGCACCAACCCCATCACCCCGCTACTGCAGCCACTGCCAGTCACCGCAGCCACCAAAATATTTTCATCAACATGGACTCCAGTCCCTTCACCATGAAAAAATGACAACTTTCTTTAGGCATTTTCAAGATGTGCCATTCATAAGATATGACATTTCTTTCTTTATTTCTCTTTTTATCCTCACCTGAGGATATGTTTCCATTGATTTATTCCCCTTCCCTCTGATTCCAGGCTCGGCCCCTTCCCAAGTCTACAGCTTCCGCCCCAGGCTGTAGGCTTGGGAAGCGGGCACCCCCCGCCCCTCCGATGGCAGGCTCCGCCCCAGGCTGTAGGCTTGGGAAGCGGGGACCCCCTGCCCCTCTGATCCCAGGCTTGGCTCCTTCCCAAGCCTACAGCCTCTGCCCCAGGCTTTAGGCTTGGGAAGCGGGGACCCCCGTCCCCCAAGCTTAAAGCCTCCACGGGATGGCGTCTGGGAGTGACCTGGGTGCTGAGGAGATTCCCGGCACCCAGGTATGTATGCAAATTAACTGCCATCTTTATTGGGTTAATTTGCATACTCACTCTGATTGGCTGTGGGCGTAGCGGAAGTACAGTCAATTTACATGTTTCTCTATTATTAGGAAAGATATGTTAAATTTTAAAACTCTTCATACTCTAAGAAATACTGAATTATTCATACTCTGAAATCAGTTTAGAGAAATCCAAACTGAGGTATGGGTGCACTTTATCATTTTTAAAAAGATACATTGAAAGAAAATTTACAATGTTACTTGATGACAAAACTGAAAATAAAATAAGCTTCACTATGTTTTGTCTCCATGTTTCTGTACTATTTGAATCCTTTTAATAAAATATGTTGCAAGTAGCACTGGTGTAAACATTTTAAGACAAAGGAATAAATAAGATAAAGCAAGAAAAAAGTTACGTGATGAATATGTAAGATAACTATTTTAATTTCCAGAGAATTGAGAGTAACATACTAAGTTTTAGAATCTAAAGGAAAAAAATAAAGAAAAGTAAAAATAGAAAGAGTAAAAATAACTAAAAAGAAGAAAATAATGTATCATGCACTAAGTATCAGCTACTTGTTAAAACAATGGAAAATTATATAAAAATTTACTCATTCATTGACTGAAATACATTTTAGAAGTTTATTTTCTAACTTAAAATTGATTTTTAAAATTATTGACCTGTCCAAGAATGGCTCTTCTCAAAACTCCAATTTCTATATGAAATATAAGTAAGAGGATTACAGTGATAAACTTAGGAATCAGTATCTTTCTTGAAGCACTGACAGATGGTCCTATCAGGATGATGGACAGGGATCTTATTTCCTTAATTAATTTATGTTGTTGTCTCCGTGGCTTTCAACTCAGTAAACAAACAAAAGGTACTATTAATCTATCAAGGTGTCCCTGCCAGTTGGGGGAACAGGTTTGCAGTCACTGTGACAGTTGTTGGGAAGTTTTCAACTGCCACCTAAAATCTGTTTCCCACCTGCCCGCCAAACTGCCTGGAACCTCACAAAGGAGAATGATTCCTTTGAGCTGGTACCTTGCCCCTTCGTAAGCACTGTAGTTTATAATTTAAATTTCATACTTCGTCATCCATTTACATCTTATGCAATTAACTTACCTCCAAAAACAATGCTAGTTCTGATGTAAGGAGAAAGAAAAAAAAATTGTTTTATCAGTAAACCCAGGAAGACAGAAACAATGTCTGTTTCCTTCTTTATCCCTATCACAATGCCTGGTACATAGTAAATCCTCAATAAGGACTTGATGAAGGAAAGGAGGCAGGCACAAATTGAAATTCAGCAAATAGCTCTAAGCTGCCAAGGAACAACATGAACAACAACAACAACAAAAATCGCACAGGCAAATGGCACAGCAGGGAAGGAAAAAATTCAGCTCTCATGCTATTCCTAAATAAAGCAGTTTTATTTTTCTTTACTTCATAAATTTCTTATTTAATACCTCCATGCATATGCTATTTTAAATAATAAAAGTCAATAATAGAAAAAAATTCTACCATGAAAGGGTTGCTTCCATACACTTAAAAAGAGGGAGCCTTATAAGCACTGACAATACTAGATAACTATTTAGATGAAGAATACTTTTACACTAGCAGAAGCAAAACTGTATTCAAGCCAGAGACAAATGACTAAAGATAGGGATCACAAAAATGGCTAATGGCTAATGACTAATCTGTGGCAAAATTAATAGCCAACTGGTTTACAGACAAGTTTTTTTTTTATATGACCAAAAACATTTTAAGTGATCTCTAGAAAGTTATTCAATGAGTGCATATAGGCTATATGTAGGGTTCAATTCAATATTAAACCAAATTTTAAAATATTTATAAAGTAAAAAAGTAGTATTAAAAATTATTTACTATATATTTTTAATCATTGCTTTTTAGAATCCTAGTATTGAGTCTTTACCTAATAAGTCATCCAAAACAGTCTACAATAAATTGTCTCTTTTTCATTTTAAATTCTTCTGTGAGATACATGATTTTTTATAAAATGAAACAAAACCTATTAATATGTAATCTGTGAGTCAGACCAGTGCTTGCTCTGGAAATGGGGTAGGGAGAAGAGGGCAGAGATAGACTCAGAAGAGGCACAGGAAACTTTCTAGGATGAGAGAAATGTCCTATATCTCCATCAAAGTGTGTAGGTTATACAAATACAGTCACTTCTCACAGCACAAATAACTTTCTCACTTAAGATCTGTATAGCTCACTTAAATAAACTGTAGCTTCCTAAAAACAAAAAGACAAAAAAAGCATATAAAATATTTCTGCTTTTTTCTACTATTATAAAATAGACATATAGAATGCAATTAATTTTAAATTGATGCTTTATTTTACAATGTCCAGATTAATGTAATTGGTGAGTGTGTGTGTGTGTGTGTGTGTGTGTGTGTGTGTGTTTATTTTAGGGGGAGGGGTAAATTTCCCCCCCAGAAAAGTGAAGCAGTAAGTTATTAACTTTCTCATAATGATATGTGGCCACAATAGTGTGGTAAAACATCTTGGCCGTAGGAAGGAATAATGGCTAAGAACATAAGTAAACAAAGATTCTTCAAATTATTATGTTTTAATAACAAAATGAATCCTTTTAATGAAGCCAAATAATTACTGAATTATTTTGCTCTGCTTAAGGAAAAAACTGGTTAGAGGCAAAGTCATTCAATTTATTTCTATTGTATATATATCACTGAAATGGGATATTATTAGTTGCTATCAAGGGTGAGTCATCTAAACACCAGTTGCCTGTTTACAATGCCAGCAATATAGTACTCTTCCTTTTTGCCACTGGAGTTAATGAGATAAAGTAATTGAATTAAGATACAAAATAATACAACCAATTCAATTTCTTTAACAGCATAGTTAATTCCAATAGTTTAATTTTAACTTTATAGTACAGCAAAGTACTTAGAATTAAATTAGTGTTTCTACTTAGCTCTAAAATACAGTATAATAACTATCAAATAATTGATAGAGATATGCCGTGACTTTAGGGATAATTTTAGTAATTTGTATAACTAAAATAATTTAAATTACTATTCAAATGGTGATCAATTATTAATAAACTATGAAGTTTTACATGTGACCAGAAATTTAAATAATACAGACTTCAATAAATGTATTATCTTGAAAAAGCAGTTATGGAAAATAGACTCATCAACTTAAGTAAGATGAACAGAAGCTGGAGAAAGTCCAGGAATGAGTAATATAAACTACTAAATGATTGGGAAATGACTTAACAAAGAAAGCTGAAAATAATTTGGGTTAGTAGGGAATAGAAGACTGGGATGAGAATTAATAACAGTCTTTATTCAACTAGATGAAGTAATATGCAAACAGACCTTCAATACTCTCTGCCCATTGAGAAAGGGACTTAAGAAGATAAACTCAAGCAGGAAATATAAGAGCTATAAGTAGGTATAAAGAAAAATTTCCTTTGCTATTTCAAAACTTTATAGCCTCATAACAAGGATGGCTTTAAAATCCTATCCCTGAAAACGTCAATAGAGATGACCAAAAGTCATCCTTCTTCTAACACATGTATAGCATATGTAGCAAACACTGTGTATTCCATGTCCATATATGCTCACTCTTACCACTTCTGGTCTAGTTTCAAACTACAGTACCTCTTTGTTTAAGAGATTTCTCAGATGCTTAGCATCCTATATGCCCACCTGCACATCCACCAGAAATATCAGGAATTACTTCTGATGTGAGGAGCCCTGGGCCAATGACTGAATACCGTAGACTTCCCCTCCCTGCAAGTGGGATAACTCTGAGATGCAGCGTAACACTAGATCCCAGATTGCCCCAATGTGATCCATATCCAATTAACCACAGATGGAGCTTTTATAATAATAAAATCTGTACTGGATAAAATCCCTTAACTGTCTCACTTCCCAATGTCTTATTGCCATTTACAAGGATCATTTCCCAAATAAATTACATGCACTAAAATCTTTGTATCAA
The DNA here is from genome assembly GCF_963455305.1 of Plecotus auritus. Taxonomy (NCBI): domain Eukaryota; kingdom Metazoa; phylum Chordata; class Mammalia; order Chiroptera; family Vespertilionidae; genus Plecotus; species Plecotus auritus. The sequence continues at coordinate 136,678,505 of NC_137776.1, read as the reverse complement.
GAGTTTGCTTCTTTAGTACTCAAACTAAGGCACGCATATACCATTTCAAGGTACCATCTGCCTTTTAATATATTCAATAATTTATTGGAATGCTTTCCAATTTTTAAGTTTCTTGAAAAACATTTATAATACAACAAACAGTGAAAAATTAGTATCTTCCACCTTTCATTATTACAATACACTAAAAATAAATAACATCAAAATAGTTATTTAATACTAGCCAGCTATTGTTGCCTGTTATTGCTTAGTCTGAATCCTGCTCTTTTGTTTTTAGTTTGTATGTGGGAGTGGGGGAAGCTTAGCAAATATTTGTGAGGTACTGCATGTATGCTGCACCAAACTGATCTTGTTGATTGCTTCAAGTGAGCGACAGAGAATGGAAGAGAGAATAATTTTCTCACTTTGTGATTTAATGTTTTCTTAAAGCTCTTTCTCAAAACAACCTGAAGTCCATCTTATCTTATCAACTTAAAATAATTTAATATTCAACACTTCAGAAATTATTAAGCTACAAAACAGATAACCCCAAGAAAACTAACTAGCAATCTTTTTCAGAAAAAAAGTATTAAAGATCTCTCATGATTCCTTGACCCCTATGTAGTTTTAGAAACTATTAAATAGTAAGTTAAGAATTCTAGTGTTAATATTCTGTGTGGCTGTGGCCAACTCACTTTATTTTTCTGGGTCTCAGTTTCCTCAATTTTAAAATAAGAAAGTCAAAATAGATCCATGTTTTCTCTTCTGTTCTCCTCCTCACCACTTCAGGAATAAAGAAGAGGGGCAAGCCTTAACTGGTTTGGCTCAGTGGATAGAGCGTCGGCCTGTGGACTGAAGGGTCCCAGGTTCGATTCCGGTCAAGGGCATGTACCTTGGTTGCGGGCACATCCCCAGTAGGGGGTGTGCAGGAGGCAGCTGATCAATGTTTCTCTCTCATCGATGTTTCTAACTATCTCTCCCTCTCCCTTCCTCTCTGTAAAAAAATCAATAATATATATTAAAAAAAAAAAGAAGAGGGGCAAAAGTGAAGCTCTAGGTTTACCAATCTCATTCCTTCAAAGCAGTTCTAGAAATAACAGTTTTACATATAGACATGTCTAGTACAAGGAGGAAGAGAGGGAAGGAGAGAAAAAGGAAAGAAGAGAGAAAGAGAGGGAGGGAGAAGTAAGGAATAGGTAGAGAGGAAAGGGAGCAGGGGAGGATAAAGATTAGGAGAGGAAAAAAGAAAAGAAATGGACTTTAAAAAATACAGGTAGCCCCTTATACTTGCTAGGATGACTACTATCAAAAAAAGAGAAAATAACAAGTGATGATGAGGATGTGGGGAAATTGGAACCCTTGTGCACTGTTGGTAGGAATGTAAAGTGATGCAGCGACTATGGAAAACAGTGTGGCAGTTCCTAAAAAAATTAAAAATAGAAATACCATATGATACAGCAATTCCAATTCTGGGCATATACCCAAAAGAATTGAAAACAGGGTCTCAAAGAACTATTTGTACACCTATGTTCATATCAACACTATTCACAATATTCCAAAGGTTAAAGCAACTCAAGTAAAAATAAAGATTAACAAGAAAAACAATCATGGGATCAGATGACATTTAAGATCTCTTTCAGCTTCAGAGTCTTTGCATTAACACTGACAACAATTATGTTGGTATCATGGTAGTGACACAAGGTTCATGAACAAAATTAAAACAAAAATGCTATTTATCCCATAAATATTATTCACAGTATTTGCAGCATACTGTATGTATCCTAATCATTAATATATATAATTCAAGGAATGAGTTTCAGTGACTAATACTTTTTCATGTTCTCTATAGAGATTCACTAAAATATTACCTAAATGTTGTAAATCTTATGGCCAAATAGAAAGTTCTGCAGATTTAAGATTACTGTTAATCTCTCTACAAAGCTGTCACGTCTCCACCTTGAAGGCCATTAATTCCCAGTCAGAATGAAGGGCAGTTTATTCTGTGTTCCCAGAGCATTACATTATAACTCTCATGGTCACACCTGTGTCAGGATGAGCTGTACATGTCTGCCACTCCACCTTGATTCTGAGTCCCAGTGAGTAGGCCCTCACCAAGCTGTAGCTTATTCATCTTGTCTAGCTCTGACATACACTGAAGAAAGAAAAGAATAAATATACGAGGGAAAAGACAGATGTAAAGACACCACAATGGGTCATCTGACTCAACCTCCCACCAGAGGTTCTTGTGCAACATTGTTCTATATCCCTCACTTCCTAGACCTCTCATCTCCCTGCATAGATTCCCTGATTTTCCTTGACCTATTCGATGCTTTTCTCTCCCAGAAATATTCTCTTCAGTTTTTCTTGTCAACTCCAAATTTGCTTCAGCACACAGCTCAGAGGTCATTCCTTGGTAAAGATATTACTGACCCTTAGTCCCAAGAACAATCCCATTTCTACACTGAGGCACTTTGTGTCCAACTGTATAACAACTGGAGGCCCAGTACACAAAATTCGTGCATGGGTAGGGTCCCTATGCCTGGCCGGTGATCAGGGCCGATCTGTGGGGCGACCGGTGGGGTGACCAGGGGGCCCCCACTGGCACCTGCCTTGGCCGGCCTGGTGCCGCACATTCGCCAGCCCTGCCCCCTGCTGCCACTGCTGGTCCCACAGAGGGAGGTGACCGGTGGGGCAATTGGGGGGGGGGGGCACTGGCACCCACCTTGGCTGGTCTGGGGCCTGTGGGCTGGGGGCAGCTCCTGCATTGAGCATCTTCCCCCTGGTGGTCAGTGCATGTCATAGCAACCGGTCATTCCGCCATTCGGTCAATTTGCATATTAGGCTTTTATTATATAGGGTATCTATCTCCCTAAAAATTTAGCTTCCTATAGTCAGTTATCATGTAAAATTACCAACATTTAACACAGTGTCTGGCATATCTTCTTAAAATATGGTATCCCAAACAATGATCTAATACTAGACGAGAAAATATTTTTAAATCACTTAACAGAATCATAAAATATGACTATTCAACTATTTAAATAGTGGAGCTCTTAGTTTTACAAATATTCAGTGGAAATAGTCAACTAAAGGGCCTTCATATTCTATTGGTACAGCAATATTCATTTCAATTGTAGATCAGCATGTTCCTTTGAAATACCTTACATTTTATATTGTATACTAAAAACTAGCAGTTCTGGTTCTAAAAATAAATACGCTTTTCAAGAGCTAAAATCATTGCCTTTTGTTTTTATACAAAAAGACACTCAACTAGAATTCATTTAAAAATGTAACCCCATCTTTTACTGCCACAGTCTTAATTATGAGAACACTGTCCCCTTAGGGAACCAAGCCAATGGGAATCAAATCCCAAGTAAGAGCAAACCAGAGAAAAAATATCTTTGATTCTGTTGATTAAATGAGATAATGGTCTCAAATGAGAAGAACTCTATTCATGTCTATCAGAGCTAAGATGCTCAGAAAGCAAACCTCTTGACCCTGAACAGAAAGGCAAGATACAAGAGTGATACGGTTCACTACCTCAGGCTTCGCTCTCCAAACTACCGACGGGACGCATTTAAGTTACTATTGATCAAATTCTGATCCAATAATATTCTATTATAGATTCAACATATTATAGGCGATCTTTTTTTTTTTTTTTTTTGCCTTAATCACTATTCATTGCTTCCACCAAAGGAATTTTTCATGGGTATATTACTATCACATTTTCTTTCTGGTTATGATGATAGTAATACTACATTACAGGAATATGGCAAAAATGAGGACATAAATGATCCACTGTTGAAGCTGTGGTCTAAGATGAGGATCTCAGGAGTATTCATCTAAAACTTTGACTCCTAAAATCTATTTCCTAAAGGTTGTGGCATAATTTTAAAAATACTCCATGATCTATTGGAGAAGATTCATTTATAATATATCGTTCTTGAAGACTTCCCTTTGCATAGAACCAAACTGACAATTTTGGTTGGATCTCTTTCCCAAATAAAATGTCACTTATCCTTTTGACCATAGGGTATATAATAGACTCACTCTCCAGAATATATCATAACTTATATGGAAATGCTAAATATGTGATAGATTGATAGAACCAAAAAGAAATAATATAGCCACATAGTAATTCCATTCATTTTGATAATTCAAATTCTAGACAAAGAATAGAAACGTATATAAAAACAAAGGTTCTCATATGAATAAAATCTTGAACTTTTATCACATTAAAAGAAACTTCAATGTCCCAGTTACATACCCAAGACTTTCTAGAAACAGACTGAGTCCCTGGGAAAGAAAATGTAAAGACTACAGTGCAGTGTCTGATAATAAAAGAATTAAAACAAAGTTGGCAGATTCTATGAAAAAATATTCCTTTGGACTCAAATAAAATCTCCTCAACCCCAGGGTTCCACCCACTTGAAATGCTATGTTTAGAAGAAGCAGTATATAGACAACACACCTGCCCACTTTGAAAGAAAAGATGTGGGGCCCTTTTCAAGGAAAGGGGGAGATAGCAGAGATGTAGAGAGAGGAGGAACCATAACTGAGAGGACAGTCAAAACTGAGAACCTTGAAAGGGAGAAAAAAAATCTTGGAACCCTGGTTAAAGGTGGGTTAGGATTTATTGTCAAAGTCAGCAGCATTTATGGAATAACTGAAGCCAAAGATTAAAACAAAAAATAAAAGTTCTGATGTTTACCTAGGTTCTACTTTACAAAGAATCTAAACTGGCCAGCTATAAGAAGGAATGGAATAATAAGAAGGCATTTCCCGCCCTCGGCATGGCTTAGTGACTGAGCTACGACATATGAACCAGGAGGTCATGGTTTGATTCCTGGTCAGGGCACATGCCTGGCTTGTGTGCTCAATCCCTAGTGGGGGGCATGTGGTCGGCCGCTGATCCATGATTCTCTCTCATCACTGATGATTCTATCTCTCTGTTCCTCTCCCCTCCTCTCTGAAATCAGTAAGAATACACATTTTTAAAAAAGAAGGCATTTTCCATTTTCTGGTTCAGTTCCAGGATAAGCAGGATCAGAATACGCCTCAGATTTACACATAAAATGACCAGTTTGAAGACTAACGTATAAGAAGCCCTAACAAATCAGTGAAGTCAAGGGAAAGGGAAGGAAGAATTGCTCATTAGTCTATAAAAGCACATTAGGCAAAAAAGTCTTCTTGTAAAGATGATAGGATTTAGTTTCTAATCAAGATATTGAACTTGAATACTTTTACAGATTTTAGTGAATTGGGAAACAATGCCTATATTTGGAAGCTGAAAGTCATTGGTGCTTTTTAAATTAATGAAAAACTGCAAAAGATAGAAATTTTGATAAAGTATTAAATAACTGGACCATGCAAACTTTCCTCACAATTTTCCATTCCTGAATCATTGTCTAAGGAAAGGTGATAAGTTGGTTCTTAAGATCACAGAGAATAAATGAAGAACCACAGAGTAATTTTAGAATCAACATTTTATTTAGTACTTATTATAAAGTGAGGACCTTTAAAATATAAAGAAACAAGCTACATATCATGATTTTAAAATTTTCTGGTTTCTCAATATTCCAACACATATCATTTTACACATCTCAACATTTTAAAAAGTAAGCTATAGGCTTTCTCTTTACATCAAAGTGATCACAGCAAAGACACAATGAAAAGTTTAATCAACTGAAGTAACCACCTTTGACATCAACGCCATAATTTCAAATCCATCATGGGTCAGTGACAAAAGCTAGAAGATTTTCAAGATATTCTAGTACAGCTTAAACACTCAAGATGCCATTAGCACATTAACAAAACAAAAATTATAGACAAGTTAGAGCAATAAGAAATTACTATAGCATTAATCTCATCAGTTACAGACAATTTACAACCACAGGGACCATTCGACTGCACCAAGGAGCTTCAAACATAACACTGTTCTAGTGAAAAAAAAATTACAAAGGAGAAAGTCCTTCTAAATAATCCTGAAAGAACAAATGAATGGCCATCTCCAGACAAATATCATACTAATCCATTATATAAAATAAAACACTTTGTTGACAAAAAGAAAATGAGAGTTCCCAGCTTCTTTGCTTGGTATAAGGGGATCTAAGGTATCACCTGCCTTGAGTGTCCAAAAGGAAAGAGATAAATTGAGGAACTGAAAAATATGCCTTTGGGAACAAGCCACATGACAATGTTTTCCAAAGTGTGGTCCACCTGTACATGATATTTTTTCTGAGGACATGAACAAAGTATGTGTATATGTTATCTTTTATTTATGGCTGGTGATACTGGTTTTTCTCTTCTGGAAGCAATTTCATTTTTGGTTTTCAATATATGTATCTAACATAAAAGTGATTTTATTTAAGAAGCAAGCAGATCCCCTTCATCAACTCCATGGCACAAGGTGACTGGCTTCCACAACTTTAGAACAAGTGTGGTTTATTTTTTATTTAATCTCTGAGGAAGACTAAACAGAGGTGATATTGATACCACATGAAAAAGAGAAGGGTTAAGTGAATTAGTACAAGAAACACCCAACTGTTTTCCCCTACTCAGATCCTAGGAGCCAAGCATTCATCCATTAGGCAAGAAGCTAGAGAAGTCTTCTTTAAAAATATGACCAGTGTAAGAGGGTCCCTAGTTAAAAAGCCCAGAATATGACACTGTATGGAAGTCAACCATACCTAATCATGCATTCAAACCAGCCTTTTATCGTCAGAATTTTAAATATGAATAAACATCCAAAGATTATCAGACATCTGAGAAAAGCTTCTAAAATGAATGAAGAGACAAAAAAAAAAAAGTAGCTTGACTATACAACAGAGAAAAAACATCAACAACTTAAAAAGAAATAATATATGATGTTATGAAAAGGTACAGGGAAATTTTAAAAAGCTCTTGAAAATTACAACTATTGCCGAAATGGGTTTGGCTCAGTGGATAGAGCGTCGGCCTGCGGACTGAAGGGTCCCGGGTTCGATTCCGGTCAAGGGCATGTACCTTGGTTGCGGGCACATCCCCAGTGGGAGGTGTGCAGGAGGCAGCTGATCGATGTTTCTCTCTCATCGATGTTTCTAGCTCTCTATCCCTCTCCCTTCCTCTCTGTAAAATATCAATAAAATATATTTTTTAAAAAAAAGAAAATTACAACTATGATAGAAGAAGTGATGAATTAATCATAAATGAATATTGAAGAAAATCTGCCAGAACTGAAGAACATGAATGTTCAGATTGAAAAGGACCCCCAAGGTTCCAGGACAATCTATAAAAATACCCACAACAAGACACAACATCATAAATATCAAGAAAATGGGATTTATGACATTCCATAAACTTTCAGAGAGAAAAATAAATCACAAAAGATCAGAATAGTGTTTGACTTTTCCATAGCAATCCTTTGAAAATTCTGAAAAAAATTATTTCCAAACCAAAACTCTGTACCCATTCAACCACAAAACAACTGATAAATAAATTCTCTCTCAGACACATAAAAGCTCAAAACATTTACCATTTTTTAGGAAGTTATTGGAAGTTGTGCTCAAGCAAATCAAGAAAGAATTTAAGACATTGAGCCAGGGAACAGGAAAGCCAACCTAAGAAAACCCCAGGATGATGGCAAAAGGAGATCCCAGCTGAGCAACAGGCACTGAATCCAGACTGGAGAGGTCAAAATGCTCTGAGAGACTTCTTTAAGAAAACATCTGATCATTAAATCTAGCAAGTACGTTTTGTAGGAAAGGAAGATAAACACAGCTCACTATATGGCTAGATTTATATAGCACTCATAATATAATGGAAATACAAGTACTGAGTAATGGTCTACCAAAATTAAAATATACTATTAGGTTGAAACATATGAAACTGTTTGTTGTGTTTGTAGATTAAAAATGAATATAGTTAACCTAGTATACCAGGAGCTTAGGGGATGGAAAGTTTGTGTGTGTGTGTGTGTGTGTGTGTGTGTGTGTGTGTGTGTGTGTCAGGGACCAGAAAGAGGGATATGATAGTATAATGCTTTAAACTAAAATACACAAAAAAAGTAAAATAGTGCAGTTGGCATGGCTCAGTGGTTGAGTGTTGACCTATGAACCAGGAGGTCATGGTTCAATTCCCTATCAGGGCACATGAGTGGTTGCAGGCTTGATCCCCAGTGGGGGCATGCAAAAGGTAGCTAGTGGATCAATGATTTTTCTCTCATCATTAATGTTTCTCTCTCTCTCTCAATCCCTTCCTCTCTGAAATCAATAAAATATATATATATTTTAAAAAACACAGTAAAATAAGTACTATTTTTTTTACAATATGGACGTAAATATCAAAATAATAGGTAGAAAGAGGCAAAAATAGTTGCCTCTGAGGAGAGGTTCATAGGATTAGAAGGAGATTGAGGACTGTATTTTTGTGTGTGTTTTTTTAAATAACAAACTTGTTGAACTATTTGACTTTTTAAATTACTATATAAGACCTATATAGTAATTATCTGATGATATCTAAACTCAATAAAAAGATTTTTTAAGAAGAGGAAAGAGAGGGAGGGAGGAAGGAAAGAGAGACCAGGAGAGAGGGGCAGGTATGTGTCCTACAGACATTTCAATGTCTCAAGAGGGCACTTTCTAGGGATAGGAATATGATGTCCACCACATTACTGAAAGAGACAGACACTTTTCCACGGCCATTCTTCTTCCACAAATGAGACAAAAATCCAACCAGAGTGAGTGTAATTGTTCAACATTTGCTTAATATTGATAGATTATCTTTTTTAAAATTCTATATAACACTGTCCTAACTAATAGTTCTCCACTTGCTCTTTGGACAACATGTCATAAGCCACCTTTACTGAATAATGTTCAGCATCCAGAAATTAGTGATGACATCAATAATAGCAGAGGCTTTTAAAACACCATTTTGGGTAGACTCATTTATGGATGGTGAAAAATAAAGATAAGAAAGGTAAGAAACACAATTAATAGATTGAATCATATGAAACTGTTGCTTTTTATAGATAACAATTACATATAGTTCAACTAACACTGTAAGTGTAAGAGTGTGTGTGTGTGTGTGTGTGTGTGTGTGTGTGTGTGATAGAGACCAGAAGGAGGGTGTGCTAAAAACAAAACTTCAGATGTCTTTAACCTTGACTCAAAGAACTTTCTTGATTCTAGCACTCTCCCTGCCACACCAACTTCTATCTTGTGAAAAGAATATAACCCTGAATCCCTCTATCATTTAGTAAAAGATATTTCTCTCCCTAGTTGTTTATAATTGTAAGAGCAAGATTTGCTAAAGATTCTCCTTCATACTAAAAAATTACGGGAAAATCTCAAATTTCAACATACTCTGTGACATAACCTTTCTCACTTATTTTCTCTCCACTCTTTAGAAGAAATGACAGGCCAATGTGTTCACAGCCCACACGCAGAACTATTAGCTGGCATGAATAGCATTATTTTGTCAGTATCTTTCCAAAACAAGCCAAGTGTCGAGTATGAATAAGCCCTGTAGTAAACATGTGATGAGGAATTCATTCTCAATTTTTTAAATGGAATGAGTCAGACCTCCAGACCTTTAAGATAATTTAATTTTCATTAAAAAGTATTTATCAGTCACCCAAGCACTTTCTAAAATATCACAAAGGCAAAATCTCTGCCTACAAGGTACATCCATCTTCTCCTTTATTAAGTACTGCTGTGAGGCAATTACAGAAAAACATGATTGCTGACATTTCAATATGAAAAAAATAGGAAGTTGTGATAAAGAACAGCGAGGGGAGAAGAGGAGACTAAAATCTCCTTAGGGTGGTCATGTCAGAAACAAATGTTCTCTGTAAGATTTAAGAGGCTTTTTCAGAATAGGAATTATAGTTTGAGTATTGACCTTGGTATCCCTACAGTCTAGCAAAAAAGAATCTAGAATATCCAGGAAGTGCTCAAGAAACATGTGCTGAATTAACCCATGAACTGAACTAGGCCTATCTTAGCACCCACTGTGCCAGAAAGGATAACCCAAATCATTCTTGAACACAGTCATGTTGAAGGGTCTGCACAACGAAAGGCACAGCATCTGCTCTGACAACAGCAGCTCCTTACCTGTTGCTGTACTGGTACTTGCTGTACCACCTGTGTAGGCACTGCTGCTTGACTAGCCACAGATGTCTGTAAAGTCACTGTCGAACCTGTGTCCGACCCAGTCTCTGATGTCTGCATGATGGTCTCTGAAATATATTAAAATAGAAATAAAGTTTAAAATGCTCCCTTTACATTTGCTAGCAGCATTACTGAGACTTTCAACTCTCTGAAAACTTCTTACCCCAAAATACTGTCATGAAAGTTCATGCATATTTATAGTTATTTTGACCACATTTTAAATAAACACAGAAAATTACTAATCCTAGTACCTTCCTTAGTTAGGTCTCATCTGCTATAAATTGTTTCAACTATTTATAAAGTACTAGAGGCCCAGTGCATAAAAATGAAAATTCATGCACTGGAGGGGGGGGTCCCTCAGCCTGGCCTGCCTCCTCTCATAGTCCGGGAGCCCGCAGGGGCGGGAGGCAACCCGGTGGTCAGGGGACGGCGATGCCCCATCACACCTCTGCTGCTGCCACTGCCAGTAGCACAAACCTCAGCCATCCCTGGTTACCTGAGCCTCGGACAGCCCTGGGTGGCTGGGCAGCTGCCATCCGAGGCTTGCCTGTGCCTTGAGCTGGCCCTGGGTGGCTCGGGGGCTGAGGGGACTGGGGGACTCTGGAGCAGCCCGGCAGAGTGGCCGAACCCGCCCCCAGGCGGCGCCCACAGCCACAAGATGGCGGCGCCTTGCCATGCACCTGCCACCCTGACAGGGCTGAGGGGACTGGGTGCCGCCATCTTGTGGCCGTGGGTGCCACCATATTTGAGAGAGTGGCAGTCAATTAGCATACTCCCTCCTTATTGGCTGTGGGTGCTGCCATCTTTAAGGGTGGGGCAGTCAATTAGCATATTCTCTCCTTATTGGCTGTGGGCACCACCATCTTTGCGACAGTGTGAGGTTCAATTAGCATATTCCCTCTTTATTAGATAGGATAGCCCCAAATTATGTCAAGATACTCAATTCTCAGAATATAAACCTTAACTATATGCAAATATGTTATAAACCATACTTTCTAGACTCTTTTATAGATTATTAGGATGTCACCAGAGGTGTACAATTTAGGAAAAACTATTTATAAGGTCCTTCCCAACTTTCAAAAAAACTATTTATAAGGTCCTTCCCAACTTTCAAACTTGCTATTCACTGATCTAAAAAAATTAGTATATATCCAAAAACCAACTGATATACCCTAAACTTAGCCGAAGCACCAACCTAATTTTCTCATCCTGTGACATGATATGGTACTAAAATAAAAGTTTAAGTATATTCTTATACAAAGATAGACAAACATCAATTTGAAAGATGGGTAAGACAACTATTACATAAATGAGATTTGTAAACAAAGACATGAAATATTATTTTGTCATTCACAATTCAAAACAGCATATTTTTCAGTTCTCACATGTCTGACCTACTAACACAGGATTAAATTTTACAGCATGTATGCTAACAAGTATGGTTTCTCAGACCACCTGGCCTCAGCATTCCCTTGTGCTACTTATACAGACAAAAGATTAAATATTAATTTCTTTGCTATTGAGCAGGAAGAAGAATTCTAATTTTCTTTACAGGGAGGCGGGGGGAGGGGATGGACAAAAATATTTAATTGGTAGCCTAAGAAAAATACTGCATTATGGTTTAAATCTGTGAACAATATGGTGAACATTAATTTTCCCTAAGAAAATTCTGAAAGCATATTCAGTTCTTTCATGTAGAAAATTGACCCCTCTCAGCATCTTTTGTTACAGCATGACCTCTTCCAAATTTCCCCTAAACCTTTTCTATCATCTCATTCAGTTTTACAAATGGACCTCTGAAGACATCTAATCTACTCTTCTTATTTTATAAATGAGGAAACCAAAACCCAAAGAGGTTAACAGATTCATTCAGGTGACAGCAATAGATGTGGGGTTAGGCCTCTTTACTTTGAATCTCTGCTTACTTTTCTTTCCAAACCTTGACATTGGCATCACTTCAGGTAATTATTCTTATTCTTTTGTTAGTCAAAACCCTAAAGCAGCACAATAAACCTTAGCACATATAAAAGATATAGCAGCAACAACTAACACTGACTGTTTAACATATGCTAAGGAATCTTCTAAATGCTTTACATGTTAATTCTTAAATAAATTAACCCATGTAACAATCCAATATAGCTGGGATGACTATAATCTTCTCCATTTACAGATGAGAAACCTCAGGCACAGAGTGAAAGTGCCGAAGGGCTTCAACAGAAGGAATGATGGAGACTATGGCTACCACCCCATTTATTTGCATCATCTAATGTTCAGCTCCAAAAAAAGAAGCTAAAAATTCAAAAGCCAGCATTCTTTGATTCGCTCTATACTTATAGGCTATCTATACCAGTTGTGCTACAGCAGAGGAGCTATTAGTGAGAGTAAAGTGATGTCTTTCTGTAGGGAATGAAGAATGAACCGGATGTTAGATATTATCTTCAGTGAGGCTTTCTTAGTCCCTCCTCCCCAAAGCAAGATAGGCTGTGGCCTTTGTCAGAGCAGTACACAAATGAGGAAGTCAGGGTTGTCAATTATGACTTCTTCATGAAGCTGCTCAATCAAGGATGGATGAGTTTCTTGCAGTAAAATAACTCTCATTAAAACTCCCTCCTATTTCTACCAATGCTGGCTGGGAGCTTTATCTAGGCTCTCTCATGTGTCTGTACTACGTGTATTACAGACCAGCCTACACAGCCATTTTTGGTATATGACCCATACTTTGACATCCAATATTTTAGACCAAACATAACAATCCTATATAATATTGGCTAATATGCAAATTATCCCCTCGACTGGGAGTTTGACCAGGGAGCGGGGCTGGCAGCCAACCGCCCACAGCCCTTCCCCCCATCTGGCCCCAGCCCCGATCAGCCCATCTCACCCTGATCGGGGGTGGGCTGGCTGGCCGGCCAACCCTCCACATCCCCTCCCCTCACCAGCCCAGCCCAGCCCAATTGGCCCTCATTCAGGTGGGCTGGGTGGATCCCACCCGTGCACAAATTCATGCATCGGGCATCAGGCCTCTAGTAAGAATATAAAGAATGGAGGTCTCTTTAAAAATTAAACGTATTTTTAAAGCAATTCTTAAGGGTTCTTAATAAAGCACCATAGAGAGCTTATCCTATATAACAAAAGTCCAATGAACGAATGGTGGAACGACCAGAACGACCAGTTGACCAGTCACTATAATGCGCACTGACCACCAGGGGGACAGACGCTCGGCTGACCAGGATGAGCAGCTTCTTCCACTGCGAACCCCGGGCCGACAGGCAGGAACCTGGGCTGCAATTGTCACCTCCTTGCCCCAGGCTCCTCCTCCTCACTCCCTGCCACCTCCTCTGGACACCCGCAGGCCACACAGAGCTGCCTCCAGGCTCGCAGAACTGACTCTGGAGGCTGGGAGGCAGGTTCGTGGCCGCCAATGGACTGAGGCCTCCTCCACCGCCTCTCAGTGCTACTGTCCCTGAGCCCGGCCCTGACTGGGTCCCCTGGAGAGGTGAGTGCTCTAGCTCCACAGAAGATGCCGGACCAGGGAGCAGCGGCTCGGAGGGTGGGTCCACAGCCGCTCAGCTGACCGGGATGAGCAGCACTTCCACAGCGGGCCGATGCCCTCATGCCACGCCCCCACCAGTGCACGAATCCAATGTACTGGGCCTCTAGTCACAAGATAAAAGGCATAGATTTGGACTATATTAGATTCCATAGATAGGCTTTTACTCGGAGTTACTACAAGTTAAAATGCTTAATTGCCAACATTTAAAAATCAGAAAACTTTGCATTAAAAACCAAATTTCTAGATTCTCTTGAAAAATCTGAAAATGTAGAAAAGGAAAACCTATATTATGTGTTTCATAGGCAAATTATTTAAATGGTGCAACTCATTCACTTGCCTGGCCTCTATAGGCATTTAAGTTCATGACACCTTATGGGGTAACCAGAAACTTGGTCCTACAAATCAAGACTGAAAATAGAAAATTACTTTCTGGGTTTAAGACAATATTGATAACATTTATACTGGTTTACTTCTTTTGTACAAAAGAAAAATACCCACACTTTGGCCACTTTACTAACAGAAATGTGTTACTAAATGATTGGAACTCTAATTTTCCTCATTTCACAGATCAGTCAACTGAGGCTGCAGAGATGGTAAGTCACTTAACCAAAGTCAAACAAATGGAAGTAAAAAGGAGGGTTTGGACATAACAATAAAGCTCATTCACTAAACTACTAAACCACGATGGAGTTTTATAATGGAAACTAGTGGCCCAGTGAATGAAATTCATGCAATTTAAAAGGGGATTAATTAGAGGAAATAATTTAATATTGCTATATGCCCTTTCTCTATAATAGAAGTGTCAGAGATGAAAGAAAATTAGTAAAATGTATATGAAAATCTTCCTCCTATCAGAGTCTGGGGCACACCACGGGATCGAGAGTCAAGTCCCCGCCCACCCACATGTGCCTCAAAATCGCACAAGACCCAGACCCAGCCGGCCCCCCATTGGGCTAGATCCAGACCAGGCTGGTCACACCCTTGTAAAGCCTAGCTGGGTGGGGGGCACAGCCTCAGGTCCCCTGGCCCGGCGCCAGGGCAGGAGGTGCGGCCTGAGGTCCCGCAGCCTGGGCCGGGGGGGAGGGGGTGTGCCTTGAGGTCCCCGTCAAGCCCCGCTGGGTGGGGGACGCAGCCTGAGATCCCCTGTCAAGCCCCACCCAGCAGGGGGTATGGCCTGAGGTCCCCCATCAAGCCCCGCCAGGCAGGGGGCGCACCTTGAGGTCCCCCATCAAGCCTTGCCAGGCAGGGGGGCGCAGCCTCAGGTCCCCCATCAAGACCCGCTGGGTAGAGGGCATGGCCCAGGGCAAGGGGAGCAGCCTGAGGTCCCCCAGCCCTGCACTGCGGCAGGGGGCGCACCTTGAGGTCCCCCGTCAAGCCCCACTGGGTGAGGGGAGTGGCCTGAGATCCCCTGTCAAGCCCTACTGGGTGGGGGGTGTACCTTGAGGTCCCCCATCAAGCCCCGCCAGGTGGGGGGCACGGCCTCAGGTCCCCTGGCCTGGTGCCAGGGTGGGGGGCGTGTCCTGAGGTTCCCCCATCAAGCCCTGCCAGGTGGGGGGGCATGGCCTGAGGTCCACCAGCCTGGTGCCAGGGTGGGGGCGTAGCCTGAGGTCCCCTGTCAAGCCCCATGGAGGTGGGGACAGGGGAGCGCAGCCTCAGGTCCCTGCTGATTGCTCGTTAAGGCTCGTTACGGGAACTTGGCCTCAGCTATGGGTGCAGCCATCTTGTGTTACGGAAACCCCACCTTCACTGTGGGCGCAGTCATCTTGTGTTAGAGAAACACCCCCCTCCGCTGTGGGTGCCGCCATCTTTGTGGTGGAGTGATGCTCAATTTGCATATTCCCTCTTTATCATATAGGAAATTGCACAAATAGAAGTGAAGCAAGCAAGCTGGTGAACTTTTAGAGTGAAAAAGGGTAAGGACCCCAACTGTTCAATAGAAGCAACCTTTACTGAACAGAGAGGGGAAATAAGATGGTTAGAAAATGATGTCTTATGTAACTTAGAGCGTCATGGAGAACTTTCCATCCAGCCTCTGGCTCTAAGTATATACCACAACAAAACTGTGGTATAATCCAGAACAACCAAATAATTGTTCCAGAACATCTTCGGTTTACTCCCAGGTTACTGATCATCCTCTAATCTTCTTGGCTCCTGATTATAGAGTTATGCTAATTGACAAACTTAAGAATCTCAGTTCTGTCTTCATTTTTCCTTAATCGACCAACTTCATTATCCTCTGATTTTTGTCTTCCTCAACTTTAAGAGGCTCTTTTTGCTTAGGCCTCATGCGCTGAGAGGGTCTCAATCACATTCCTTCCAGAGATTGCCTCAAAAAGTCCTATCATAATTAGCATAATTAGTTCTCTCATTTAACAAGTCTTTCCCAGGTACAACACAATATGTTAAGTGCTTGAATCACTTATTATTTTATCCTCAGAAGACCCCCAATAATGGAAATGTTATTATTTCCACTTAATGAATGAGGAAACTGAGGCACAAATGAATTCAATAACTTGCTAAAGGCCACACAACTTTGTAGAACAAGAGCCTAAATTCAAACCTAGGTTTTCAGAACTCCAAAGCCCATGATGTGTTATCAATACGTATATTTATTTTGCAATATCATGATGACAAGTGTTCCAAATGAAAAGCTAGCTAAAGACTGTTGGTCAGAACAGCAAAGTTTTTGGGATTTTCAATCAACTACATTTGATCTATACTTCCAATAACAATGGATAGACATCCTTCCTGACATTGAATTAGGAACTATTCTCTCTTTTTACTGAGGCCATAATACAACTCAACTGATAAGTATTTTTCCAGAGGCATTCTAACTGATTAATTCTGAAGACCTAATTTAACAGCAGATCAATTAGAATGTTAAAGCATGTTTGAGGAATATAACCCTCCTGCCAAATTTTGCTCAACAGATCATTTAAACCCACTGACACGTTCAGAGTATTCTGGTAGCTTTCCAACATTTCTGTAGAGCCAGGATCATCACCTGAGGGTAGTGTCTTAGTATGTGTTATTTGTAGGTTTTGTTTTAGACCCAGCATAAAGATTTGTGTACACATTTGGAGTGTTCCCATTCATATGGCAGTTGTTTCTGGTACTTTGTTTATGTTTGGGAGTAATTTGGTTAGTTTAGTTCCTTCACAGCCTCCTTTCAAGTGATATTTGTTTATCAGCCACCAATGCAGTCACATTAATCCATTTTGATAAGCTAAATACACCCCTGCAGTTTGTCCATGATGGAGCCCATATGTAAATGAGTTGTATAGTCTTGCAGGAGAGACATGCACAATTTCAGTCTAGTCATCCTTGCCTAATGTGGCTGTCAGGTGTGTCAAGAGCAACAGATGCTTGTTTGACAAAGGACCTTTTTATTCTGGCTAATTAAGCAGTTGGACACACCCTCCTGTTAACGGTTCTGCTTTGTACAGCCTGCTCTGGCTGAATCATGTGAATCTACGGCTAAATAGGCCACATTTTGAAAGAAGGCTAATTAACCCCTAGGAGAAGGAAAAGAATATGGAAAAAACCCAGCTGCTGAATGCGACAAGATTAGCATTTCTTCAACCTGATAGGCAAAACCTAGGCAAAGCAAATGTGTTTGGAACAAACATGCATTATTGCAAGTTCCAAGGCATTCAAATGTTCTTTGTGGAACTTACTGAAGATTATTTAATATACTCAAATTCACAGTTGGATTCCTTTTACCATATACAATGTACATGGCCAGATTAAATGGTTTAATAGTCTAACCTAATCAATTACTTATCAAACAGAATTATATAACTGCTAGCTTAAGTAGTATCCATCTAATTTGTTTTTTCATCCTGAAATAATTTGCTCTCCAAAAAGGCAAAGTCTGCAAAGTTTACTACACCAACATTTTTTTTTTTGCACTGAGGAATTTAACAGGTTTTAATTCAGTATAAAAAAATAAGATTTGTAATTTAATTTTCAAGTGCAATGGAGAATTTCCTTTCTTTTTACTTAGTATAGAAAAATAAATATGCTAATTCCAATTCCTACTTGAAACAAATTAACCAAAATTATACAGTAGGTGTAGTAAAAATAAATCACACCTGAAATGTGATATTCAAGAATAAATTATTTACTTAGGAACTTGTTTCAACCTAAGAACATAGAAATGTTATTTACAGGGAAAATATTTTGTCACAATTTAAAATTACTATTCTTGAAACGGAGAAAGGAGTTTTAACATTGATGTGTTTTTCCAGAGAAAAATCCAAAATCGTAACAAATTTTGCAGCATCAGTATAAAATTTTTAATACTAAAACTCTTATTAAGTATGAGCATTCTTGAATGTTAGAAAATAAATATTAATATACATAATGTCCACAGCAATTAAAATTTCTTTTAAAATTTTACAACTAAAATGAGCCATATTTGGGGGAGGGAGTTGCTATATATACTTTTCAGAACATAAAATTAATATAAAATGTATATTTTTCTGAATATTCTGGAATAGGTGATAAAAATAATAAGAATATCCTAATTCATAAAAAAGACTGAAAATATTAAGCAACTTTCAAAGTTAGTATAATATAAAGTAATGGGCATTATAGAAATTTCATATATACTAGTACATGGTTAAATATTCAAATGATAAATTTAATTTTTTAAACTTTTTCAAAAATATATTGAGCTGATCAATTTACCAACAAATATAAAACATGATGACTTGGTTTCCCCCCCAATTCACCTCATACAAATGGAAGAAATTGGTTAAACTATAGATTGTAGTCAGACTTTTTTATTTAAAATACACCTCTATGAAAAGTTTATTCATTGTAAAGACGCAGGGCTTTATCAAAACAATAAATCAAATAACTGAAGGGATGTGAAAAGAAAATTCATGATTTTCTGTATTATAAAAGTTCTGCCTCTTTATTTAGGTTTGAGGTTGCAATCCTCATAACTGTGTACAGTTCATCTTTTGTACTAAACTGATCGGTAGAGAATGATGAAATGATGATAGTGTAGACTGTTCAGCAGTCATCTTCCTGTGATAACTGATGATAGTGATTAATGCTGGCGATGATTAATCAGTACAATGGTAACATGTCAGGTTGCCTAGGTAACTTTTTTCATTTTTCAAATAAAGGTTTTCTCTTAACTAATTCTTACCTTGACTCAGATTATAAAAATCTGTTTCTTTGGAGAAGAAAAATAAAGCTAAAATACTTTAACTACTGAAGTGAAATAAGAATTATTTTATTCTAGTTATTAAGAGAAGCTGTCATCAGGCACAGAGGTAATCTGGGGGAAAAGAGAACCAACTGCTTGTCCAGTCTACTGCTGGGGCCATCCAGCATTTTCTCTCTCTCATATTCATGAATTAACAGGCAAATCAGTCTTACCTAGATGACATATGTTAAAAATGGCAGTGCTCAGGTATTAGCTGAAAGAGAAGAAAAATAAAACCAACCAAACAGAAACTTATAAGTATCCTAGAGGAAGGAGGATTTGAGAACAAAATGAATCAACATACAGAAAAATTCTTAGACAAATTCTATTAGACAAAGCCATAAATGTTTCTTCCTACTGGGCAATCCACTCCTGAGAGCTACTAGAAACTACTGGATGGAGTATTTAACGATAATATCACTTAGAATATAAAGATGATGAACAATAAGCATGTTGTCATAAACCTATCATCATCTTCATTATTAGAGATATTAGTAAGAATAGCTACCATCTGTTGAGCACTTACTATGTGATGGATATATTATGGTAGAGAAAAGTAGGGTTTAGAGATTAAGGAACTTGCCCAGAATTACAGAACTATTAAGACATAAAGCCAGGATTCAAGTTTAGGTCTGTCTACCTCCAATAATGGCACCCTCTCAGCTACACAGACAGCAGCAGTGAGGCAATTTTAGATAAATCAAGTTTAGAGAGATTAAGCAGTCTATGGAGACTTGGAGCACTAACAAAGAGTTCTAAATTTGAACAAATAGACACACTATGTACCATAATATACCTAATGTGGGGTCAATATACTCTTTCCTGAAATGATCAAATCTATAATTTTCAGGGTATGTAAAAGCATATTAGAGGTTAAAAAGACACCTGCATTAACTTCCTGTTCAAAAAATATTTGCTTTTAAAAAATTAATTTTGTCCTTTAAAAAGTCAAAAAAGGGCCCAGTAAAATGAATGTGTATTCTCTTGCCCACACAGTAAATGTTCCTATTTTTTTCTCTATGCCTCATTTGTTTTTCTTTCTATAAAAGTGGAGAATAGAGCCTTTTGCAGTTCCTAACTATTCTAATGACAGGCTTGAAGAGATCAAAACATCTAAAAAGGGAAAATAATCTATCTCTATCTATCTATCTATCTATCTATCTATCTATCTATCTATCTATCTATCTATCTATCTATCTATCTATCTATATGCATGCCAAGTGACCAAAAGGACAGAACAACCGGAACAACTGGTCACTATGACTCATACTGCAGCGGCCAACCAGCCTGATCAGGTCCTCAATCAGCTCCCCGCAACCTCCCACAGCCCCTCCCCACAGTCGGCCCCACCACCCTGATCAGGGGCAGGGCCGTACGGCCAACCTCCTGCAGATCCCCCTGCTGGCGGGTCCACCTCCCGCAGTCCCCCTGTCCCCGGCCGGCCCAGCCACTGATTGGTTCCCCGACCCTGATCTGGGTTGGGGCCAGCCAGCCAACCATCCGCAGACCCTCCCCTTGGCTGGCCCCTACCTGATCGGACCCCCAACCCGATCGGGGATGGGGCTGGCTGGACAACCTCCCACATTCTCTCCCCCATACCAGCCTGGCCCCCATCCATGCATGAATTCAGTGCACCAGGCCTCTAGTCTACTAGTCCTAGATAATAAAGAGGTAATATGCAAATTGACCATCATGCCCTCACACAAGATGCCCACCCCCATGTGGTCACAAGATGGCAATTGTGGGTGATCAGGCCAGCAGGGGAGGGAAGTTAGGGGTGACCAGGATAGCAGGGGAGGGCAGTTGGGGGTGACCTGGTATGCAGGGAAGGGCAGTTAGGGGCGACCGGGCTGGCAGGGGAGGGCAGTTGGGGCAACCAGGCCTGTGGGGGAGGGCAAGTGGGGGTGACTGGGCCTTCAGGGGAGGGCTGTTAGGGGCAACCGGGCCTGTTGGGGGTGACCAGGCTGGCAGGGGAGCAATTAGGCATCGATCAGGCTTTCAGGGGAGTGGTTAGGGGGTGATCAGGCTGGCAGGCAGAAGTGGTTAGGGGCAATCAGGCAGGCAGGCAAGTGGTTGGGAGCCAGCAATCCCTGATTGTGAGAGGGATGTCCGACTGCCGGTTTAGGCCCATTCCCTGTGGGACTGGGCCTAAACCGGCAGTCTGACATCTCCTGAGGGGTCCCAGTTTAGAGAGGGTGCAGGCTGGGCTGAGGGACACCCCCCCCCCCCGTGCATGAATTTCGTGCAAAGCCTAAGCAACTGATAAGACTGGGCAATCGGTCGCTAGTTATGATGTGCACTGACCACAAGGGGCAGATGCTCAATGCAGGAGCTGCCCCCTGGTAGTCAGTGCACTACCACAGCCAACCTCCTGCAGCCAGCCAATCTCCAGCAGTCCCTTCCCTGGGCCGGCCAACCTCCTGCGGTCCCTTGCCCCCGGCTGGTCAGCCCCAATCACCCCAATCGCCAGCCAGGCCAAGGTACCCCACCCATGCACGAATTCATGCACCAAGCCTCTAGTACTGTATATTAACACTGCTAATAGAAATAATGTACCCCACTTTAAATGTACAATAGCTTAAAGAACTGAATTCTCAATACTGCCATTTTTTTAACCAAATGTAGTGAATGTGGGTGTGTATAAACTTGAAAAAATCTGTTAACACACATAAATTCTGGAAACACTTGCTATAAAACATAATGCTATTAAGCAAATGAAATTTTGACATTGATGTTCATTCTAAAATGCATATATACCATATATATGTATATATACATATATCCTATCTAATAAAGAGGGAATATGCTAATTGACCCTCACACCATCGCAAAGGTGGCGGCACCCACAGCCAATAAGGAGGGAATATGCGAATTGACTGGCCCGCACTCAATGGCGGCGCCCACAGCCAATAAGGAGGGAATATGCGAATTGACTGGCCCACCCTCAAAGATGGCGGTGCCCACAACCAATAAAGAGGGAATATGCGAATTGACTGTCATGCCCTCAAAGATGGCGACGCCCACAGCCAATAAGGAGGGACTATGCTAATTGACTGCCATGCCCTTAAAGATGGCAGTGCCCAGTCCCCCAGCCACCCAGGGCCGGCCCGAGGTGCAGGCCCGAGGTGCAGGCAAGTCTCAGATGGCAGCTGCCCAGCCGCCTAGGGCCGCCCGAGGCTCAGGTAACCAGGGCCGGCTGAGGCTTGCGCTGCTGGCAGTGGCAGCAACAGAGGTGTGATGGAGCGTCACCTTACCATGATTGCTGGGTCACCTCCTGCCCCTGAGGGCTCCCAGGCTGTGAGAGGGGGCAGGCCAGGCTGATGGACCCTCCCCTCCAGTGCATGAATTTTCATTTTCATGCACTGGGCTTCTAGTCTAGCCAATTTTGTATACTCACATATTTAACAAAAAATTTATTCTAAAGCATCTTTTTGCTCCAAAAACAATGGTTCCTTCTAAAGTAGATTATTTTAGGATACCTCATAAATCTCTGCTTCATAATACTCCAAACTGGGGCTATTTTAATGTACTTAAAATCAACGGTAAGTTCTTTATGATTAAAAGCAACTGACATCATGTACTGTTTTATATTAGTGTGAAATTTCACATAATTAGTTTTCTTTTCCACCCTCACTTCTCCTGCATTTTGATGATCTTCCCAGGGTACTAAAAGAGGAGAGAGAGAATACTTCCTTTATCCCTGGAAATACATAAAGAGTGATTACCCTACCCAATCATTCCTTTTATCACCAAACATTTTCCTCTCATCTCCCAAATCTAATCAATCATTGAGTCCAATGATTCTGCTCCTTAATATCTCTCAAAAATCTATTCACATATCTTTATGTTTCCAACTCCCTAGAGCTCAGGCCAATCCTTTCATTAGGTCCCAATATCCTCAAGATAAACTGCAAATCCCTTAACAGAGTTTATAAGGCTCTTGAGAATATAACTACTGACTACCATCTATCTTCCAAAGAGTATCTACAACCTAGCCACATGGAAGTACTCTCAGTTCTCCAAAGCTGGGACCTTTGAATAAGGAGTTCGTTCTTATTGAAACAATTTTTCCTTCTTTGCTTCATCTTTCAGCTCTAAGTATAAATTCCACTTCCCCAGACAGCATTCCAAACCACTACCATTTTTTCCCCCTTAACAATTCTGGGTCTCATGTCCTATCTTTACTCAGCACACAATAATTATCATATTGTAGTGTACCTGTCTCTCCAACCAGATTATAAACACTATGAGCATATGGACTTTTTCACTCACAAATATGCAACAGGGCTCAAGACACAGAGGATCTTTAATTGTTGTATGAACAAATGAATCTATAAGGGGATGAGTTTTAGACCCAACTGGAACATTACTATTAGAGTATGCTATATCAGAGACATGTAACACTTTAAAATTCTGAATATATATAATTTTCTATTGGAGCCATTTTCAATCAATTATTCATTATGAATAATTTATTTTAACTTTCTAATATAACTTTGTTTTCAATTCCCTTTATGGCAGAATTTTACAACTCTCATATTCCAACATTTGTAAGCCTCAACAGATTTTGTGTATAATTTTTTAATAAAGAAACAAGGATTAAATAAACCCAAATGAGCAAATTAAGTCTTCAGCTATTGCTCTTAACCTCCTGACACATCATTTACTGTGTTTTAATAAGTATACCCGATTCACTAAATTGTGGATTCAGATCCAATGCTCTAATCATGTCATCTTGGAAAAGGTGGCCTAGTAGGCTTCCTTTGTTTTTATAAGACAGAAGCACGCAGAGATC
This sequence comes from Plecotus auritus, assembly GCF_963455305.1. Lineage (NCBI taxonomy): Eukaryota > Metazoa > Chordata > Mammalia > Chiroptera > Vespertilionidae > Plecotus > Plecotus auritus. Next base: position 136,654,812 of record NC_137776.1, on the reverse strand, counting down.
TTTAATTTTCCTAGCCAAAATGCTAAGAACAAGTAATTAGCCTAACAGTAATCTTTCTAACTTCATCATTAATTAACCACTTGAAATTTATTTGAACTTGGCCACATTCAACTGACATTCTTCTATGTTCTCTTAACAATCATTGAAACTTTTCACACACACACAAATAAAGGTAGTAGCCTCTATTTACTAATTAGTTAACACATTTAGGGAAGGATTGTACATGTATTATTTCATCTGTCCAGAAATCCCATGAAGGTACTATTATTATCCATTTTTATGGGTGAGAAGACTTAGGCTCAAAGTTTAAATAACTATGAGCCAGCCCCAGGGTCAGACATCTAGACATGGTCAGAGTGAGGACTTGAATATACTACACAGCTTATTAGGTTCCAGGAGCAAACCTTTGTTTCTTTCTTTTTTCAACCCCGCCATAAGCTGTATTAGGTTTATAATATGACAATGTAAATGTTTTACAAATTAAACATTATGTAGTCCTATCTAAAGTAGCAGTCTTTTCTGCATTTTTAATCTGTTATAGGAATTAGACATCCTGTAATTGTTTAACCAAGCTATTTTGCATGTGTAGTTATCCTCTAAAAAAAATATTCATTTCATTTCTCGCAATGCAGAGTACCTCACAAGATGGCTATCTGTTCTAGTCTGTAGATGTCAGAAAAGACTAATAAAAATTCTGCATCTTGTGGGTTCTGTACTACTTTGCTGAGGCATCAACACAGTTAGGTTTGTTGAAATTTGAATCAGGAATCAAAAAATGACTACACAGTGCCCACTGTCAATTCCACTTCTAAAGGAATAGGAATGACTGGCTGCAACTTCTCAAACGGCAAAAGAAGGGCCAGTTTCAACTAGTTAATTCTTAAAAAAATGGGTTTGGGGGTCTTTGACATAGGCGCCAGTGGTTGCTGCTCCCTGACCTTTACATACAGTCACAAATTGCCTTAAGCAACTCCAAGAAAAACATATTTAACTTTATGACCTAACTAGAGGCCCAGTGCATGAAAATTCATGCACTGGAGGGGGGTCCCTCAGCCCAGCCTGCCCCCTCTCACAGTCCAGGAGCCCTCAGGGGCTGGAGGCAACCTGGCGGTCAGAGGAAGGTGACGCCCCATCACACCTCTGCTGCTGCCACTGCTGGCAGCGCAAGCCTCGGCCAGCGCTGGTTACCTGAGCCTCGAGTGTCCCTGAGCGGCTGGGCAGCTGCCATCCGAGGTTTGCCTGCACCTCAGGCATGGCCTGGGCAGCCGCCATCCGAGGCTTGCCTGAGCCTTGGGCCAGCCCTGGGGGGGTGGGGGGCTGGAGGACTCCGGAGGCTTGTCTGTGCCTGGGGACAGGCCCTGCCACCCTGGCGGTGGTAAGGGGACTGGACGCTGCCATCTTGTGGCTGTGGGGGTGCCATCTTTGAGGGCGTGATAGTCAGTTAGCATATTCCCTCCTTATTGGCTGTGGGCGCTGCCATCTTTGAGGGTGGGGAAGTCAATTAGCATATTCCCTCCTTATTGGCTGTGGGCACCACCATCTTTGTGATGGTGTGCAGGTCAATTAGCATATTCCCTCTTTATTAGATAGGATGACACTGCAATGAAAAATGTTAAATGAGAAGCAGAGAGAGCCTGAAGGAAGATTATAGGCCAAAGATAGTGTTCAGGGAAACTACACTCTACAGCAACACTTTAGAATACTCCTCTAGCCCAACTACATGCTGATTCTGGCTGGAGCACAGAACCATCTTTCCTTGATATATGCCAAGGAATTCATCACATACCTTGATCTATTCATTTTGTTGCTTCATTCAAATACTAACATGAGACATATTTTTCTACAGTGATCAGAAGAACAGAAAAAAGTAAAAATTCCTCAATTCTTACCCACACCTTCAGTCTATGTTGTGGCAGACATGTTCATTCATTTTCTTCCCTTCCCCCCATCCCCCTCTCATGCACACAGAGGCAAAAGATCTAAGTGGTTCCAACTGGGGCTCTAAGGTGTGGCTGAGGAAAAAGCACTCTCATTCCAAAGACAGTAGGGCGCTACCATTACAGCTTCACTGGCCCCTGCTCCTGGCAGATGGTGATAAGGGTATGATAACACCAGGTCTACTTTGCCAAAAATCAGCTTGCTAAGAATCATATTGCCATATGGCCAGCCAATTTGACAAATTGACCAATTCACTGAAAACTTTTTTAAATTGTATATAATGGTGACATAATTTGTGTTAAATGAAAGTTTTAAAGAGCTTTTGAAGATTCTTTGATACTTATGTTGATAAGTTTAAGGTTTTAATTTACCTAAAATATTACTGCAAGTCAGCACTGTAGCCTATATGTAACTATGTCATTATATAACTATATTCTGGAATTTTGCCTTTCTCTGGGCCAATAATGTTTGAAAATGAGAATTTATTTTACATCAAAGGGCTGTGCATGTCTTGAATGCCATGGAGCTTATAAATGACAATAGGAAAGATTTCTTCCTTTCACTACATTTTCATCCATTAAAAGAATTCTATACTTCTCCTAATTCACAAGTTTGTCAATGAGTCAACTAGATGGATATGTCCCTTCTGTGTTAAGCAAGTGCAAGGCCATCAGTATATGAATATCAAGATAAATTTGGCACTCAGTTGATTTGTATTGATAAATATTTCTGTTGCAAATGTGTCTGTGGTGGAAATGCTATGGAAAATTTCAAATTAATCAATACTTCTTACCAGAAATTTTAAAAGTTTCTGCAATTATTCTATGCACGACTTGTGATAAACTTTATATGTAGTTAATAGGAACATATTTTGGGCAGTTGATAAATTAGAAAGCTGGTTCTTGGCAAATTTAACAAAACAGCCATTCATTGGATTTATATTTCAGTAGACTGCTTTTAGGTAAATTATCGATTCAGTAAACTGACCACTCAAAAATTAGGAGGGGAGTTGTAACAGGTTTTCAGTTAATTGGCCCATTTCCCAATATCACGGCATTTTAAAGTTAAAGAGTATCTAGGAAATCATCTAGTTCAGGCCCTCATTTCACAGGGAATATGAGACCTACAAACCACATGGATCCATTAGTTAGTGTCATTATTGGCATCAGAACTCAGAACTCCCGATTCCCAGTCAATAGCTCTTTCTAACAGACAATGGTTTACAAATAAGACAAAAAAGAAAGAAGGCACTCAAAAAGAAGTAGGAAGGCCTGCCAGAAGCTCAAAGTGCTTATTACACAATGAAAGAAATACTCATAACATGGAGAATGCAGTCCTAAAATAAGAGAGACATGTTTCCAAGTTTCTTTCTACCATCAATGAGTAAGACACTGTTTCAGGGTGTTTAACAAGACTGCAAATAAGACAATCTTTGTGTATATGTTGACATATCTAAAATGGTTCACTGGATTTTATATTCTGTGAGGATTCTGGATCATCTTGCAAAACTTTTTTCTCAGATACAGGAAGGATCTTGGTACTCTAGGTTCAGTATTTTGTTATTAAATGGAGTAAATATGTGAGTGGTTCAGGCTCAGAAATATTTCATTACATCATCTCTGAATGTAACCTGTAATAAACAAACTGTTTATAGCTAAAATGAAGAAATCAAAAAGACTAATTTCTAGTTTGCAAGGAAGGAGGGAGAAGAGAAAGGCAAAATTCACAGTAATTGCCACCAAAATAAACAGTAAAGAAATTTTAAATTTTCACTTACAACAAATAAGTGTAATTTGGGGGTGTGAAATGGAACCTTTTAAATGTAATGGTTTGTGTAACAGCTTTTGTAAGGTGCACTTTTCACTGTCAAAAGGCATGAAATGCTCAAAAGGGTAATCAGTTTTAGATGGCAAGTTTACAAGCTTTCCACAACTTGTATTTTTTATCCATGTTAAAATGTTTTGCAATTACCTCTTACATACTATGTTTACACTTTCTTTTTAAAAGACTTAAAGATTGTTTTATACAAATGTAACTCTGAAACCAACCATATTGCTTGATTCCCACCAGTCATCTGATGCGTACTGTTGGTTTTTATTAGCTCACAAGTTGTCCACACCTAATTTACATAGTAGTACTTCCGCAATATTGAAAGTTATTAAAGCAATGCAGCGGCAAAGACTTCCCAATATAACCTACTCACAAATTACATTTTTACATAATCTGTCTTATGAAGGTAATATAAGTGATTTTCTTGTTGTAACAAAATAAGCTAACATTTACATATTACATTCAAAGCCATATACAAATATGGACTTATTACTTCTCATGGTTCCATGGAGTCATTTTTCACACAAACTAGATTTACAAGAATGAGACTTTTAAAATGCAATTGAAAGGTTATTTATATACGAAAAATATATTTCCTTTCTTTATAATGTTTACTCAACATTTAATGATATACTGTTTTAAATTAAGACACTAGGATTTTTTAAATGTAGGCAAAAAACAATCAATCATTCTTCCCCACCCTCTCCCCCTTGCTCCCCCTTCTCTCCTTGTCCCTGTCTCTCTGTCCTCTCTCCCTGGTCTCCTGCCCTTTATCCACAGCAACCCCTGCAAATATAAGCACCCAGTCAAGGCCAAGAGTCAAACAGTAGCCATACAACAGCCTCTTCAAACTGTTCTAAGTATGCAATGAGTCAGCATACAGACTATGGTTTACATGAACAGGCTATGAGTTAAATGAGTCAGCAATATAGCTTAATTGTATCAATCATCTTTTATTTGAAATTATATTTGTACATCTTAACAATGAATTTTGTCATAATCCAATCCATAGGCTTGAATTACAGTCACACCATTCCAATCATTATAGACATCAAAACAACAGTTAAACTATTTTTCAATATTTATATATAAGCCACATGACCAAACTGTTTGGTGTCTCAAAACAAAGCTTACTGAAATTAGATAACCAGTATTGAATATTCCTGGCTTATACTTCCCAGACAACAGTAGAAGCATTTTATAATAAGACAGCTAAAGGTCAACATTAGTCATGTATTACTTCACTTCATGTGGCTATGTTCAGAGGAATGCAGTCTCAGAGACTTGAAGGTTGGACAGGACCTTTAAGGTAATGACCCTGACTCATGGTTTGGGCCAGGAGTTATCTGTTTGAATCTCCATAAAGAAATTCTATCTACCACTTTATAAGAAATATTATAAGTTACAGAATTTAGCTCTACCATGACTCCAAGGTAATTCCATTTTATTTTTGTTTGTAAGTACATAAATCATAATTAGAGTATAAAGGTAAAAGAAGCAACGGCTTCAAACAACTTAATAAGGGAAGATATATTAATTCATTTTGCCATTTTTTCTTTATATCTAATGTAAATGTATTGAGTATAAAGTCCTAAAAGACATGCCAACCTGATTACAGTTATTTTTAGAAAGAGAGAAAATTTTATGAGTATTTTTGAACTTACAGAAAAAATTAAAAACTTCTTAGTTTTTTATTAGTGTTGCTGGTAATTCTGTTAAATTCATTTTAATTCCAAATTGAATATTAATAAAGTTACTACCAAAGCTGATAATCTGTGTTTGTTGTTAACTGTGACTTGAATAAAAACCAAGAGAGAATAGGGCAATTAAAAAAAATAAGATTCTGATGTGTTTTGTATTGATGAATCTAAAATGGCACTTAAGTTGGTTCTTAAAGCAAAGGCTCTATAAATATAAAAAAGTATTTCGGTTTTACAAAAAACAAAAAACAACCAAAACCCTTTCCTTGAGAAATAAGTAAAATACATAAATTTCTGTACAATTTATTACTTCATAGCAACACCTAAATTGTTTTCAGTTATCAACTTTTTTCCTCAAGAGAAGTTGCCCAAAACAGAAACATCTACTACTTCTTAGGAGAGCATTATTAAAATATTTATTAAAGCATAACATAATATAAACCAAATAGAACTTTCTAAGTGTACTTTTTACTTAACAAATATTTACCCAATAAATTATTTTGTTAAATATTATGAAGACTCAAGAATAATTAACAAATCATAATTGGAGTGATTTACGTTCTTTTCAAAGAATATATAGGCAAGTTATTTTTTACATGGGAGTTGAATCAATATTTTAGGGGTATCATTATAGTTTTGATTTGTTTGAGTTGCTCAGGCATGAACTCTTTTTCTTTTATTTTTAAATGGCTCACCTTTGGTATTTAATTATGCTATTTTTCATGAATACATTTAACTTGAGAAAAAAGAAAAGAAAAACCTCTATAGAGAATATTACTTAAAACAACTGCAGACCCTAGAAACACTTTCTTTGAAGAATTCATCCCTGCTTCCTTTTCTTCTTGCTTTGAAGACAAGAACAAATGCTTCCTGAATATGGAGTTTAACTGAACAGTTCACTGCTTTAACGCCTTCAGAGTCAGGTTAGCTGGAGAAAATATGAGCTAACTTTATAGCAGAGCAGTTCTCTTGGCAACTGTGAGAAAGGCTGCAAGTGAAAAACCTTCTATGCTGTTATTTTTTAATTTTTTATTTTTTGGTATGTATCTCAGTGTGGGAGGATGAATACTAAGAAATAAGTCAGGAAGCGGGAAAAAAAGATACCCTCCACCTAAGTAACATTAACAAAGATAAGGCTGCTGTTTGGTATTCCAAAGATTCTTCCTATAATCAGATTGTTGTCTTCCATCTTTAGCACCTCAGTTACATCCCATTCAAGAAGAAGAAAAAAAGCTACCATTTCTTGCATTCCTACCACTAAAAATAATACTTTAATTCTCACAAAAAAACTTGTGAAATGCATTTGACTCTACTTTATAAAACGGACACTAAGGTCCAGAAAGACCCAAATTATTTCAGGACATTTTCACCACTAGTAACAGACTACACCAGGACCCACAATGAATTCCATCTAACTATAAAATATATGTTCCTGCCATACTCCAGTTTGCTTATACCTTCTTTTTTTTTTTTTTGCTCTTGTACATATTTTCAAGGTTCATGCAAACACAGTTTTGGTTTCACATTTGAAATTTTCAACTATTATGAGAATGGCACTTAGGAGTAAAATAATGGTCCTGCAAAGTCAGTGAGAAATTTAAAAACATCATGGTCTTCTTAATTGTTCATTTTACACACTAGTTTGAAAGACCCAAGGAAATCTTTGCTGTCTTACCAAAATAACACATTGCATTAGGCAATATTTAATAGGTACAATAACAGTTCCTAACCTATCCTATGTAATAAAACCCTAATATGCAAATTGACTGAATGGCAGAACAGCCAGGAGAATGACCGGTCACTATGACATGCACTGACCACCAGGGTGCAGCTCCTGTGTTGAGTGTCTGCCCCCCCCCCCCCCCGAAAGGGAGGTGACCAATGGCAGCAATTGGGGCGTGGAGCCAGCTGGCAAGCACCCTGCTGGTTGCCTCCCGCAAACCGGCAGTTAGACATCCCCCAAGGGCGCAGGCCAGGCTGAGGGACCCCCGTGTACAAATTTCTAGTTTAAGAATAAAAATAATAAATTATACCATGGCTGGTGTGGCTCAGTTGGCTGGGCATCATCCTGTGCACTGAAAGGCTTCTGGTTCAATTCCCAGGCAGGACACATGCCCAGACTGCAGGCTGGATACCAGCAGAGGGTGTGCAGGAGGTAGCAGATCAATGTTCTGCTCTCAATCAATATTTCTCTCTTCTCCCTTCTTCTCTCTCTAAAAATAAGTAAACTATTCTTTAACAAAACAAAACAAAATACACTAATAAATTATGCTCATCAACTGTGTCCACCATAAATTCAATAAGTATTCACTCACTGAATGCAGGCCACTGTGTTTAGATGTTGGGAAAAGATGGCAAGATGAGGAAAGCATTAACTTCACTACCTGCCTCTTCTTTTTTCTCCCCCTAACAAGGATTATCCCCTAAGACACATCTTTGTCCTTCTGTGTTCCACACTGTTACTCGAATATTTTGTTACTTCAACATTTATGTGTAGAGTATAATGCCTTTCAAATCTATCATCCCAGCTCCTCCTCCACATTTACCTAAATCTTTGCAAATGCAACACACTGAGATCCAAGATGATATCCTCCCTCTCACCACATCAGTGCTGACCCCTCAACCTCTCTTTCTATCAATTCCTAAAAGATTGAAGGGGTAATGTCCCTGACTGTCCCAGCCTCTAGTCTTCCCAGAGTTTTATTCACTGCCTAGCTCTATCCCAAACTCTGAACCTATTTGGTTGTTATCATACCCACTCATAGTAACCTCACCTATATTAATTATTTCTTCTTGGAGACATATGCAAATGTTTATAGGTCTAAAGGATAGAATAAAGTTTGAAGATATATTGACTGTGAAAGTAAACTAAAAGTACTTACTTTGTAGTCAGGCAATAACTTCCATAATCCTTATATGGCATTTTTGAAATTCTATAATGTGCCAAGAAATTTAACTAGGCACTTCCTATCTAATAAAAGAGTAATATGCAAATTGACCATCACTCCAACACACAAGATGGCTGCCCCCATGTGGACACAAGATGGCTGCCACAAGATGGCCAGCAGGGGAGGGCAGTTGTGGACGATCAGGCCTGCAGGGGAGGACAGTTAGGGGTGACCGGGCCAGCAGGGGAGGGCAGTTAGGGGTGACCAGGCCTGCAGAGGAGGGCAGTTGGGAGGGACCAGGCCTGCAGGGGAGGGCAGTTAGGGGTGACCAGGCCTGCAGGGGAGGGCAGTTGGGGGGGACCAGGCCTAAACGGGCAGTCGGACATTCCTCGATGGGTCCCAGATTGGAGAGGGTGCAGGCTGGGCTGAGGGACACAACCCCCCTGTGCACAAATTTCGTGCACCGGACCTCTAGATATAAATACTATTCCATTTAATTTTGACAACTTGGGCCACAGCTCGCGCCACCAGCCTCCCAGCCCCACAGCCCCACCTGGCACCCCACTGTGGCCTGGTGCCTCCCTCTCACCTGCTTCACCATCCTACCTGTGGGTTGATCTACTGGGGTCAGGAATCCCGGCCCGGCTCCCTCAGTGCCTGGGAGCCGGGTGGCAGCCCCATCCCCCGCTGCCACAGCTGGTTGCTGTCTGTGGGGCGAGCAGTCAGGGCTGGGCCCCCTGCCCGGCTCCCTCAGCGCCTGGAGCTGGGTGGTGGCCCTGCTCCCTGCTGCTGCCACTGGTTGCCATCTGCGGGGTGATCGGCGAGGCAATCGGCCCCCGCCCGCACCTGCCTTTGCCTGGTGCCACCCGCTCACCTGCTCCACCATCCCGCTGCGGTCCCACTCTTGTCAGGCCATTGGGGCCGGCAGTGCCTCCACTGCCGCCTGCTGCCAGCACCACATCGCAGACACCCGCCATGTTCTGCACCGCCCCCTTGTGGTCAGCGCACGTCATAGCGAGTGGTCGAACTCCCAAACAATTTGCATATTAGGCTTTTATTATATAGGATTTTAGACATAAAAGTTAGAGTGTTTAAATAACTTATCCAGGGTCACATCTCTAGCAAGGAATTTTGCTAGAATTCAAATCTAGATCTAGCTGACTTTAAGGCCAGTATTATGCTCTGTTAGGCCTGTGTCTGCCATTTACTGAAGTCACTTTAACCAGTGACTGGTTCAACTGGACAAACCTCTGTTTTCTCATCCAGAAAAAGAAAGGGTATTATCAGTGTTCTTATCAGAGAGCAAGAAGTCAGTAGAAGGGCATCTAAAGTGAGGCGTTTTTCAAAATTTACAGGCATAAACCCAACATAATCCAGTACAGTCCTCCATCCCATTGCTCCAGCTGTTGTTTTGAATCACTAACTTTTCTTATGCCATACATGAAGTGGTACAATAGTATTATATAAAGCTATACTGCGTTAAGTTAAAGATACATACTGTAAGCAATATAGTAACCACTGAAAGAAAAAAAGAGATACAGCAATAAAGGAGATAAGACAGAATCATGAAATTATTCAAGTCATTAAAAAAAACACTAACGTATGAAAAGAGGAAAATGGAATCTAAGCATGGATAGGACAAATAGAAAACAAACCACAACATGCTAGATTTAAACTCAACCATATCAGTAATCACATAAAATGTAGTTTATACACACAAATGAAAAGGCAGAGATTTTCAAATCATATAAAAGACAAAGACCAAGCTAAATGTTTATAGAAATCTACTTCAGATATAATGTCATAGAAAGGTTAAAAGTAAAAGGATTGAAGGAGATATATCATGCTTTATTAATACCAGACAAAACAGGAAAAAAATATTACCAGGAATAAGGAGACTCATTTCATAATAATAAAAGAGTCAATTCATCAAGAGAACATACGATCCTAAATATTTATACACCTATTATTAGAACTTCAAAATGCATAAAGTAAAATCTAATTGAACTAAAAAAGATAAAGATAAAATGCACTATAACAGATGAAGATTTTAATACCCATCTTCCAATAACTGATATAACAAGTAGACAGAAAATCAGGAAGGATATAAAGAATGTGAATACAACATTAACCAACTTGGCTAATTGACATTTATAGAACACTCCACCTAACAACAGAAAAATACACATCCTTCTCAAGTACATGCAGAACATTCACCAAGATAGACCATATTCTGTCCACAAAACAAGTTTCAATAAACATTAAAAATGCAAATATCATAAACTGAACTTACTAGTATAAGTTTTCTGATGACAACAGAATTAAATTAGAACCAATAACAGAAAAATATCAGAAAAATCAGTATATTTTTGGATCTGAATAATATACTTCTAAATAACCCATGGGTCCAATAAGAAATAAAAAGGAAAATTATAAAACATTTTGAATTGAATGAAAATGAAAATACAGTATCATTCATGAGATGTCTTGCCCCCTTAATTCATACGAGTGACGAAAAAAAAAGAAGAGTTAAAGGAGCCAATCAACCAACAGAATTTCAAGTCAGGAAAATCAGGACTCTATATAATAAAAGCCTAAGCGACCATTACGGTGGAACGACTGGAAAGACCGGTGGCTATGATGTGCAGTGACCACCAGGGGCAGACGCTCAATGCAGAAGCTGCCCCCTGGTGGTCAGTGTGCTCCCACAGGGGGAGCACCACTAAGCCAAAGCCGGGCTCAAGGCTGGCAGCGCTGAGGAACAGCAAGCCGATTGGTAAGAAGCAAATAGGCAGGCAGTAAGGAGTGAGGGATCCCGGATTGCAAAAGGGATGTCTGACTGCTGGCTGAGGGGGATCAGGCCTAAGCCAGCAGTTGGACATTCCCTGAGGGGTTCCAGGCTGCGAGAGGGCACAGGCCGGGCTGAGGGACCCCCACTAGTGCACAAATTTCGTGCACCAGGCCTCTAGTTAAAAATAAAGAGGATCGTGAATTCATAAAATGATAAAACTGGAAGAATTCTAAAATCCTTCTAAAATCTGTAAACACAAAATTACAGAGGAAACAGCTCCAGGAAGGACATATAATATGTTTAATAAAGTTTATAATAGTAAATATTTAAGAATAAGTAGTCTCCATTAGTATAGTATACAAATGTCTGAGTTCTTCTAAAGCCTGTTTTCACCTAACAAAAGCAGATAAAGATTTTATAAAATGGAAGCGCATATTTGTTGGCCTGTGCCTAATGTGCGTATTTTGTGCCTTTTATGTATGTCTTCTATATTTGTACACATGGCATAATAATTAAGAGTAGTGAATTTTCAATCCACATTGCCTGAAGTCATACTCTGGCTTTGCCACAACTAGTAGCCATGATATTGAGCACATTATTTTAAACTGTTTTCTCAACTGTAAAATAGTGATAAATTATAAAATGAGAATAAGTAGTTCCTACCTCCTAGGTTGATCATAAGGATTAAACATGTTAATGACTCTTATGAGCTTACAACATTGCCTGATGCTCAATAAATGTCAACTATTTTTACGTAGCATTGATTTATAATTACTAGAAGCTTATTAACCAATAAAGTGACTTTAATTTTTAATTAGGAGACATCAATTAAAATAGGATATCAGCTCAGAGAAAAAAGTTGCTTCCAATTCATGTTTTTAAAAAAAAGCTTAGAAGTTATTTGAAAGCCAATGTCAAAACAAAGCTGGAGCAATATCCTCTTAAAATAAGAGACAATGATCCAATGAAAAAAACATCTATGACATGGAGTGTTTTGGGATCAACTGACAAATTTAATACTATCACATATGAGATGATACTGAATCTACACATTAGGGCTATCCTCCTGCCTTCAACTATTCCTTCTAAAGTGCTCTGTTCAAAAATTTAGGGATTTAAATATTGTTTAAAAAATATAATTCTTAAAATATTTATTTCTAAATTTGTTTTTAAAAGAATAAAAGGCAGCATTCAGCAGTATATCACTTGAACAAATTCCATTTGGTATAACAAAACAACAAAATAAATGTGGAACACATTCCACATTTTTTTATTTCAACTTCAATGCTTTCAACACTGCATACATTACTAAAAGCACAAAAATAAATGCTGTACTATGAAATTGTAAAGAATACCAAATTGATATAATTATACTTTATAATTTCTTCCAAATATCTGAAGGACAAGTTTTTTTTTAAATCAAAATAATTTCATGTGTCTCTTATCTGTTCTACTGAATAAGGTAGAATAAGTGTATTTTTAATAAGTTTCTCCAATATTTCAAATTTTAATAAAAACTAGAATTTACATTGTCTTTCTGACAATGATGCTATTCCTCCTCCACTGGGCTGAATGCATGAGCCTGAATTAATGTGGTAACAAAATACCAAATGAGTCTGACTTAGTATTCAACTGTTTTGGGAAGTAAGTAAGTAGATTTTCTACCTTTAATAACATAAATAAAACATCACCCATCACCTTAGCATTTGTAAAACCACATTTCTCTTCTTCTCATACAATATAGCCACTTTTTCCTCACACTCACAATTATGAGAAAACTTGTCATGATGGCGCATAAGGCAATGAGTGAGACTACCTTGACAAGGCAGAAAGCACCATTTGTTCCTCTGAACCACCTATCTGCCTCCATCATCCTTCAGTCATCCAGAAGTATATTAAAGTTCTCGGTATGTGTGGCCTTCTTTGAACTCTTTGTAATGAACTATACCAACCAGAACTTTTCACCACTGGAAGAATTGAGGCAAGAAAAACTCATGTACTAGTAGAACCTGAATAGGACATTCTATGACTCACTGAGACTAACACCTACCAAGAGGTAGCAGAAACCTGAAAACAAAAGCCCAGCGCAAATAACCAGCCACTGCCCTCTCACTGCAACAAGACTTGTTTGAGTTGTCTTGTACCCATGGTGTGGGGAAGTGGGTTTTTGATATCTAAATCCAGCCTAGCACCAGGAATGCTCAGGGCCTACTCAAGAAGGCAAATAATCCTTTCCACTAATATTTACAGGGTAAAATAAGATTGTTGTTAGAGTACTAAATTTGACAGTAAAATAGTAGTCAAGTTCTCAGACTAATTTAAATTGGCTAAGTGAAATAAGCAAAAATTCTAGAAAAATTAATGGTACTGGACAAAAAGCTATTCCTAAAGTGTTAACTAAAATTTTTATTGGTAGTTCATCTCATGGTAAAATTGCGTAACATGTAATGAACCTAAAGCAGTCATATTTTTGTGCAAAAAATTAAAATTTAAAAGCTATCAAGACTACATTATAAAATTTCCAAAAGCCTCCTAATATTTAAATCAAAAAAGGGGGGATAGTAGAAGAATGTCATGTAAGGAAAAATATCCTGTAAGTAAATTACATCTATAAATTTTTTACTTTAGAAAATTAACTTTCATTTGTAATGCTAACAGCAAGACACCCATGAAAAACACACATGGTGTCAAAACAAGCCAAAGGAAAATCATTAGGGCAAAAAATGAAAAAGGATCCCAAGTCAAATTTATAGAAAAGATTCCTTTATTAACTTTTGGTCGAGAATATGTTTGTATATTTTCAGAAAACAACTCCAAGACCATGTGGATTCCTGCAACAGAGAGGAATTGACAGGACTGCTCCAGCCATGAAGACAGAAGAGAAACAGTCCGGAGATGGAAGACGCTGACGACGCCTTGCCATACTAGCAGTCAGCAGCTGTGCGTTGCTGCAGGTTGCCCAGGACCAAACCAGAGAGGGTCAGACCTGCATTACCACCATTTGTCCACCATCCAGAACTGAAATATCATTGCTGACATGTACACGTAAGGAACTGTTAGACATTGAAATTGGGACTCAAAAGAACTGTTGGCCCAGAAAGAAACTCACTACAGACTGATTCATTTGCCTCTCAGCATAACCATTATTGTTTATCTCATTTTCGGTTCTTATAAGTGTATTTCTAGTATCACATGATCTCACTCATCCAGGGGAAATAATGAACAACATAATCTGATGAACAAAAACAGACCCGGAGACAGGGAAGCATCAATCAGACTGTCAAACCTCAGAGGGAAGGTAGGGGAGGGTGGGGGTAAGGGGGAGAAATCAACCAAAGGACTTGTATGCTTGCATATAAGCCTAACCAGTGGTCATGGACAACAGGGGGGTGGGGGCATGCGTGGAGAGGGGTCTGGGATGGGAATGGGGGGATGAGGACAAATATGTGAAAACTTAAGCAATAAAGAAATTAATAAAAAGAAAAAAAAACTGAGATGTCTTTGAAGGCTGAATGCGCTCATCAATCATCATCATGATTAGCTAAACTTTACCACTTACAAAATATTTTAGATACATTATTTATTTGATCCTCACAATAGCCTTATGATATGAAGAGATATTATAGGTATTTTATTAATAACTATATTTTGCAGAAGAAGAAACTGAAGAACTTAAAAGATTTGTCTAAGGTTACTTTAACCAGTAAGTGAGCAGGAACTTGGCTTCTATTTTCCCAAAAACTGTAGATTTTAGACTTTCAGCTACATTGCTGTATCCATCATAGAGGAGGAGGGGCAGATTGAAGGAGGTAGGTTCCACACTGGACAAGGTCAGCAGTTATTCCTATAAACCACTGTATTTTTCCCTGCCTTTAATCATCAGTCCCATACCTTCCTTTACTTCATTACCTCCTTTAATTCTTGTCCTTTTCTTTAGACAACCCAAGATGTCAGAAACCACTTTGTACATTTAAATCCTTTAGATGTGTAACCAAATATATTCCTAGGTCAAACCTAAAACTAGCAAATATGTATCCTTCTCTTCTATGAAGGTCAGTGGGTATAGCAGAAACTGGCCTAAGGAGTAATAAAATGTGTAGAATGTCAGAGATAAATATTTTTACTGCATGCTATAAAAAGTAGACAGGACATGAATAATCAATAGAGTATCTCCTGATCTGGACTGACTGTCCCCTGCAGGCTGACCTCAGTGACTGAGCCAGAATAAACACTTAAAATAAAAGTTGAACTAAACTACAACATTCAGTAAAATAATACTAAGATATTAATGAACCTCTGAATAACTACCTAATCCAAAACCAAGTAAGTGGAAGATGCTGGCAAAAACAATGGAGAAGAAACCCCTATTGATTCATGTGATTGTTTATAGGGTATTACTTTTGCTGAAGAGCTGAATGTCTTCCTTTCATCTAAAACTTAAAGTTTAATACAAAAAAAAAGGAATACTTAAATCACCAGACATTCAAGTCCACAGATTTAACCAGTTAACATTTTCTAGTCCATTATATAAAAATATATGACAGAAGAAATGTGAATTTTAAAAACAAATACTATCTAGTGCTTTTATTATATAGACAGCAGATTAAAACTCTAGCATTCCAAGTCCTTCACCTATATGAAATAGTTTGATCATTCCACTAACCCAGTGACAGTCCTGTTATATCTATTTCACAAATGGAAACCAAAGTATGAGGCTCATATACTGGAGTTGTAGAGGTGCTATGTGACACAAATGAAATATACCAAGTAACCCTGATAGAGTAATGCTGTCCTTCATATTTCTTTCTACTACCTTCTGCTCTTCTATTTCCAACACAATGCACATGAGAGCCAATCACAAAGTTAACTGCAGGAGGTAACTTGAACCCATCGGCATAATCTATAGTCCAGTTGGTGGGAACTATTCACTTCCAAAGCCAAAAAAATTATACTTTATTATAAGTGAATTTCATGGGAAGAGAAAAAAGCAAGGGGAGGCATTCAGATAAGAATCAGATTTGATCTTTAGACTAGAAAACATGACTAAGGAAGGGCAGTAGCGAATTCAGAAAGGACCAATAAAATAGGAGGTTGGAGACAAATGTCCATTCTATGGGATTTACTTCATGTGAAAATCTTTAGCTCAACCATGCCAGTAGATGTAACTCTCACCTGAGATAGGCTTTTCCCTAAATTGCTGAACTGGTCCTGAAATAAATTTGGGTTGTTGCTGTTGATCATGATGGTGGTGGTGGTAGTGATGGAGGTGCATGCTGGTATATTTGTATATTAAAAAGGAGATGACTTAAAATCAAAGGCAAAGCGCTATGATTCTTCTTCCCTGGCATAGACTGGATATGTCCAACCTTACGAAATTCTGTGTTTACAATATACATGAATTTTGATTTGTTAGAAAAGGACAAACCCTTCTACTTCTTTCTCAGAAGCACCTCTTCTCTACCCTTTGATACTACTGGGAATAAAAGATCTTCTAAGTGAGACACAGATCAAATTCAACAATTTGAATCATTCATTATGCTAGTTAAGAAGGTTCCATAATAAGTCAGTAAATATACAGTTCTGCCCAATTTAACTACTTGCTTAAAAAGTTAATATATACTATAGAGTGAAAATATGGTATTCAAGAAACGAGGAGACACAGACTGAGCACCTGCTACGTGTAAGGACCTGCTATATATGACACATTGAGTGGCAAGGAGTTTCATAAAAATAAATAGCTTCAAAAGGAGAAATTATTTCAGAAATGTGATTTCAGTACTGGACTGTCACAATGGAGCTATATTTAAAAGACAAACATACAAAAAAAGAAGCTCTAGAAATAATACGTTTGTCAGAAAACTGAAATCTGCCAGAAAACTGACAACTCTTAGAGGATAAGAAATGAAAACAGAAGTTATTTTCTTATTGTAGGACTAATCAAACTAAATGGAGACTCTGGATGACTACAGACAGCTTTCCTAATACCCATCTCCTAATACTATCCACACATTTGCTAAGAATCCTATTCAGCTTCAAAACAATGAATGGATGTGCTTAAACTGGAGCTATTATACACTAAAGTGAGAATGCAAAATGGTATAACAACTTCAGAAACTACTATGGAAGTTTCTTCTAAAGTTAACCATACACTTTGTGACCCAGCAATTTCATCCATAGATACTTATCCAAGAAAAAGGAAAATATTTATCTGAACAAAGACTTGTACACAATGTTCATAACAGAGCCACAAATTTCTGAAAACAACCAAATGTGCATCAATAGGTGAAAGGACAAATGTGGTTTATTCATAACATGGAATACTATTCAGAAATTTTAAAAGAACAATTCGTACACACAATAATATGCATGAATCACATTATGTTGAGCAAAATAAGCCAGACACAAAAGAGAGCATACTGTATGACTTTACTTACATGAAATTTTAGAAAGCAGATCAGTGTTTGCCTGGGGCTAGGGATCAGAGGTGAGCATGATACTGAGTAGGGTCACAAGTGAGACTTGAGGGGGGGCAGTATAGACATGTTCTACATCTTTATAGGTATAATTTTTTAAACTTTACTGAACACTTTAATATATGAACATTTTAATGTATATATTGTGTATTTTACAATATGGGTACTTCAAGGTGATTTAAAATACACACAATTTTTTGGCTTAACCAAGTGACTTCCTGGTTGAGTGTTGATCTATGAATCAGGAGATCACAGCTTGATTCCTCGTCAAGGCACATGCCCAGGTTGCTGGCATGGTTCCCAATGGAGGGCATGCAGGAAGCAGCCTATCAATTATTTTCTCTCATCATTGATGTTTCTCTCTCTCTTTCCCTCTCCTCTCCTCTCTGAAATAAATAAAAATGTATTTTAAACAAAAAAAAAAACCCCACAATTTTGAAAGCAACACCTGTAAAACAAGTAAATATTCCCACTACACTAAATGCACTGTTCAGATCATATTAAGGTATGGTGTCTATTCTATGAACATTTTAAAGAAGAGTGAAATTACAAAAATTTTAAAGAAAGGCAAGTTGAATGGTTAGTGCATCTAGCAATGTTATATATGAGAAATGACTAAATGTTAAGTCTGCGACAAGAAGGTGAATTAGGGACACATAATTATCCTCATATGTATAAAGTTCTACCCTCTAAGGTAAGAAATAGATTCCTAATGGGTGGAAGTCATAATCACACAGATTTTGTCCTCAATATGTAGAAGACAATAATTGCTCTAATTAGAGTTCAAATGAAAAAATCAAATCACACTTGTTGAATGTTCACTATATCCCAGATAAAATGGAATGTGAACTTGTAAGAAAGTACTTAGTTACTGATTTTTCATTGCTGATCTTCCTGCCAGGCTTACTGGAGGGGACATTAGATTGGGTGATGGATTAAATGTCCTCTAAAAATTGTTTTAGAGCAGATTTTGTTCCTTTAATAAAACTTGAAGTAAAATTTCATGATTTCAAATTACTGAAATTTACACTTGCTACTAGTGCTATGCCTTTTATATCTTGGTGTTTAGATCTTTTTTAATTAAATAGTGATTTGCTTTAAAGAATATATTGTTGTGCATTGCTAACAGAGCCAATGCAGAGTATCTGTTTGGTATAACTATATAATTAGGTAGCTTATACCAAAAAAAATGGGAAAATAAAATACACTAAAGAAGGATTCATTTTGTGAGGAAATTTCAAATATTACCTAACAATACAAAAAGAGAATTGTTGACAAAGAAAATAGCAATGGGTGTGCCCCATAAATGTAAAATGATTAGCCAGGAAAAGAGTGCATTTCCTACTGTTCGAGGGAAAGCTCCTTAATGGCAGGAATGAGAGAAAGTTTGGATTTAAAGGAGATATTAAAGCTAAGGTAAGCTGCAGTGGATGTGAAAGAAGATAGCTTTTGTGATGAACATTAATCGCCTCCCTTCACATTTACTCTTCTCTTTTCTTTTCCAGAAGCTCGAACTTCATTTGGGGACCCAGGCTTTCCAAAGAAATTAACTCCATCCTTTACTCCAGAGATGAAACACAGAATTCAGGATACAACAGTTAGGGCTTTCCACCATCATGGCCACAGTGATTCCTTCTGAGGTGGAAATAGGATCTGCCCGGTTGAATCAGAATAAACATCAGGACTTTTGTTAGAAATACTGAGACAAAAGTTATTTTGCCAGTGGAGGTAAATATGGAAACAATAAGTCTTAGGAGCTACTGGAAGCCATTTCAAAACCAAGACAGGATTATCAGAATGTAACAAACACCAGGAAGGCAGAATAAACAATTTAAAAAGTCACTGAGCCAATGGATCATTCCCAAAGTCGCCTTATCTTTGGACTTTTGAGTTAACATTAGCTAATGTATTTCATTGGTGGCTTAAATCCATTTAAGTCATTTTTCAAATGTAAGGTTCTTATTACCTGCAACAAAAACTGAAAAGCAAGGGACTTTAGGCAAAGAAAAATAGAGTAGAATGCACAGATATCAATTCAGACTTAAAAACTGGTTTTGGAATTTATAGCCAAATTTATTAATAAAGTATCCGGTGTCAGAGATATAATCTAATGAACCTCCCATTCATTGGGCATCTTTTCTTTTGTCCTATGTGAATATTTTTCATGAGCAATTTTTTAAAAATGTATAAATGTTTTTAGATTCATTTCAACTACCTTCTCCAAAGAAGTCCTACACTTAATGGGTCTGGGCTGAGATTCTTGAATTGGTGGGATAAAAACCAGATGGTGCCACGTCTATTCTTAATTTGCCAGGATCAATTGGAAACTGGGTTGAAGAACGATAAACTTCTGGATTTTGCTCCAAAGGATGAGGGAAATGTGGACAATATGACGGTAGCCTCTACTCTACTTTCTATTATTTTTGAACTGTTTCAGGTCCCAAATCAATTTCTAGACTTCAGGATACAAATATGGAACTTCTAACCACACATACCAAAAAACTACCAGATGTTAAAATTGTTAAAAAGAAAGCTGCTATTAAAAGCAAAGACCCCAGTATTAACATGACTTATCATTTTAAATATTTCAGTTAAGAAATATACAGGGGGGGAGAAACCAAGATGGCGGCATAGGTATGCACCTAAACTGCTGCCTCTCACAACAATTTCAAAACTACAACTAAAAGACAGAACGGACACCATCCAGAACCACAGGAAAGCTGGCTGAGTGGAAATTCTACAACTAGAAGGAAAGAGGAAAGCTCACAGAGAATTGGAGGTACGGCAAAGGGTCTTTGTGCGCGCAGAGAGGAAGGGCGGCTGAGAGCCTGGCTGACTTTCTCTGGTGGAAGGGGGAAGGAAGCCCCCGACCGCACTGAACCCCAGTTCTGACTGCACTGAACCCCAGTTCCGGGCGAGCCCCTGGGGACCCACGCTCTTACGGGGGGAGTCTGGACTCTCGGGCGGAGACTCGGGAGCTGGGGAAGGCGGAGGACTGAAGGCACGCGCGTGCCAGTGCGCACAAAGGCTGCGGAGGTTGCCACAGGCTTTCCCTAGTGGAAGGGAGTCGGAGGCTCCTGACTGCACTGAGCCCCAGTTCTGACTGCACTGGACCCCAGTTCCAGGCGAGCCCCTGGGGACCCACGCTCTTATGGGGGGAGTCTGGACTCTCCGGCGGAGACTCGGGAACCGGGGAAGGCAGAGGTCTGAGGGCGCGCATGTGCGCGCAAGGGCAAGGCTGACTGGAAGCCAAGACTGAGACTCCACCCCATCCAAGCTGAGCACAGAGGCTATTGCAATTTGGCAAGTCTAATCCTATAAGGCTGTCTCCAGCACCAAACTTCTCCCAGCATAGACACAGCTGATCCTTACAGCCAACTGGCCTGGAGGTCAATTCTTCCCAGTGATACCAACAACAATCAAGACTTAATTACAACAAGGCTGTACACACAGTCCACAAAGGGGTGCACCAAGAGTGTCCACCTAAGGTTAACTGGGGAGGCAGACCCACTGGGCCATATTGGAAACCTAGCACACAAATCTACCTTACCAACTCAGTTAAGCAGTGAAAATGCGGCGTCAAAGAATCAGATCACAAACAAAAGAAATGGAGGAAAACCAATGACTGGATATAGAATTCAAAACCACGGTTATAAGGCTTTTCAAGAATATCCTAGAAAAGGCCGATAAATATAACGAGACCCTCGAAGATATGAAAAAGGACCAACTAGAAATTAAACATACACTGACTGAAATAAAAAATATTATACAGAGACCCAAAAACAGACTAGAGGAACACAAAAATCAAGTAAAAGAATTGAAATACAAAGAAGCAAAATACACTCAATCGAAAAAGCAAAAAGCAAAAAAAAAAAAATCCAAAAAGTTGAAGATAGTGTAAGAAGACTGGGACAACTTCAAGTGTACCAACATCAGAATTATGGGGGTGCCAGAAGAAGAGAGAGAGCAAGATACTGAAAACCTATTTGAAGAAATAATGACCGAAAACTTCCCCCACCTGGTGAAAGAAATAGACTTACAAGTCCAGGAAGAACACAGAACCCCAAATAAAAGGAATCCAAAGAGGACCACACCAAGACACATCATAATTAAAATGCCAAGAGCAAAAGACAAAGAGAGAATCTTAAAAGCAGCAAGAGAAAAACAGTTAGTTACCTACAAGGGAGCACCCATACGACTGTCAGCTGATTTCTCAACAGAAACTATGCAGGCCAGAAGGGAGTGGCA
Source organism: Plecotus auritus (assembly GCF_963455305.1). Taxonomy (NCBI): domain Eukaryota; kingdom Metazoa; phylum Chordata; class Mammalia; order Chiroptera; family Vespertilionidae; genus Plecotus; species Plecotus auritus. The sequence goes on along the minus strand of NC_137776.1, from coordinate 136,632,944 downwards.
AGAAATTTTCAATGTGATGAATAGCAGGAACCTACAACCAAGATTACTCTACCCAGCAAAGCTATCATTCAGAATTGAAGGTCAGATAAAGAGCTTCACAGATAAGAAAAAGCTAAAGGAGTTCATCACCACCAAACCAGTATTATATGAAATGCTGAAAGGTATTCTTAAAGAAGAGGAAGAAGAAAAAAGATAAAAATTATGAACAACAAATACATATCTATCAACAAGTGAACCTAAAAATCAAGTGAATTAAAAACCTGAGGAACAGAATAATCTGGTGAATATAATAGAATCAGGGGCATAGAAAGGGAGTGGACTGATAATTCTCAGGGGGAAAGGGGTATGGGGGTGTTCAGGAAGAGACTAGACAAAAATCATACACCTATGGATGAGGACAGTGGGGGGGAAGTAAGGGCAGAAGGTGGGGTGGGAACCGGGTGGAGGGGAGCTATGGGAAAAAGGAGAAACAATTGTAATAATCTGAATAAAGATTTATTAAAAAAAATAAAAAAATAAAATAATAAAGAAATATACAGGGGGAAAAATTAAATACTGGTAAAAAAAAAAAAAGACTAAATTGGTATTACCACTTTGGAATTTTGAGAACCAATGCAGATTCCAGTAAATGCACCTCTGATAAAAATACCTGAATAAATAAGAAATAGGAAGCCTTTGGTGACTTTCAGGTACAAAAATAACTTCAATTTCATTCTGTCCATATATCATTTGATGGAGAAAATCTTTTTGAATATTTATAGGCCAGTAGAAAAATTTTAGTAGTACAATATATTCCCCAAAATGGGGGAGCAGAAAAGGTAAATATCAAGATTAGTCACATAGCTATCTTATTTATGAATAAAATGAATTATATATTCAGGCTTTCTAATACAGAAATATAAAAAATTATTTTCCATTTTCCCAACACCATTTATTGAAGAGACTGTCTTGACTCCATTGAACATTCTTGCCTGCTTTGTCAAATATTAATTGAGCATAGTGGTTTGGGTCGATATCTGGGTTCTCTATTCTATTCCATTTGTCTATATGTCTGTTCTTGTGCCAGTACCAGGCAGTTATGAGAACAGTGGCTTTGTAATACAGCTTGATATCTGGTATTGAGATCCCTCCTACTTTGTTCTTATTTCTCAGGATTGCTGCAGCTATTCTGGGTCTTTTTTTATTCCAGATGAATTTTTGGAGAGTTCATTCTAGGTCTGTGAAATGTGGTATTTTAATGGGGGAGTGCATTGAATCTATAGATTGCTTTGTAGTATGGACATTTTAATGATTTTGATTCTACCAATCCATGAACACGGTATGTTCTCCCATCTGTTTATGTCTTCCTCCATTTCTTTCTTCAGTGTCCTGTATTTTTCCAAGTACAGGTCTTTGACCTTCTTAGTTAAATTTATTCCTAAGTATCTTAGTTTTTTTTTGGTGTGATGGTAAATGGAATTGTTACATGCAAAAAAAAAAAAAAATGAAACTATACCACCAACTTACACCATACACAAAAATAAACTCAAAATGGACAAAGGACTTAAACATAAGATGGAAAACCATAAAAATATTAGAGGAATCCACAGGCAGCAAAATCTCAGACATATGCCAAAGCAATATCTTCACGGATACAGCTCCTAAGGCTATGGAAACTAAAGAGAAAATAAACAAATGGGACTACATCAAAATGAAAAGCTTCTGTACAGCAAAAGAAACCATCAACAAAACAACAAGAAAGCTCACTGCATAGGAGAACATATTTGCCAATGTTATCACCGATAAGGGTTTAATCTCCAACATTGACAGGAACTCATACAACTTAACAAAAGAAAGATAAACAACCCAATAAAAAAATGGACAACAGACCTAAATAGATACTTTTCGAAAGAGGGCATAAGGAAGGCCAAGAGACATGAAAACATGCTCAAAGTCACTAATTATCTGAGAGATGCAAATCAAAACAACCATGCAGTACCATCTCACACCTGTCAGAATGGTTATCATCAACAAATCAACAAATGACAAGTGCTGGCGAGGATGCTCATGCACTGCTGGTGGGAATGCAGACTGTGGAGAACAGTATGGAAATACCAATCAGAAAGGATATATGCACCCCTATGTTCATAGCAGCGCAATTTACAATAGCTAAGATTTGGAAACAGTCTAAGTGCCCATCAGCAGATGAGTGGATTAAAAAACTGTGGTACATCTACACAATGGAATACTATGCTGTGGTAAAAAAAGAAGGAGTTCTTACCATTTGCAACAGCATGGATCAAACTGGAGAGCATTATGCTAAGTGAAATAAGCCAGTCAGAGAAAGATAAATACCACATGAGCTCACTCATTTATGGAATATAATGAACAACATAAACTGATGAACAAAAACAGATCCAGAGACAGAGAAGCATCGATCAGACTGTCAAACCTCAGAGGGAAGGTAGGGGAGGGTGGGGGTAAGGGGGAGAGATCAACCAAAGGACTTGTATGCATGCATATAAGCCTCCCCAATGGACACAGACAACAGGGGGGTGAGGGCATGAGTGGGGGGGTATGGGGGGAGTAATGGGGGAATAAGGACACATATGTAACACCTTAATCAATACAGAAATTTAAAAAAAGAAAGAAACTGAAAAAAAACCTGTGGTACATCTACACAATGGAATACTACACTGCAGTAAAAAAGAAGGAATTCTTGCCATTTGCAACAGCATGGATGGAATTGGAGAGCATTATGCTAAGTGAAATAAGCCAGTCAGAGAAAGATAAATACCACATGATCTCACTCATTTATGGAATATAATAAACAACATAAACTGATGAACAAAAACAGATCCAAAGACAGAAGCATCGATCAGACTGTCAATCCTCAGAGGGAAGGTAGGGGAGGGCGGGGGTAAGAGGGACAGATCAACCAAAGGACTTGTATGCATGCATATAAGCCTAACCAATGGACGCAGACAACAGGCGGTGAGGGTGAGGGCAGGATTGGAGGGTGGGGGGCAATGGGGGAATAAGGACACATTTGTAATACCTTAATAAATAAAGGAAAAAATAAAGAAAATCAGAAAATAAGAAAAAAATAAAGAAAATAAACATTTTCATGCTCTACAAGTCTGTGAAAAATTTTCATCCATAATTGGTTTATCCCTAAAATTACACACACACACACACACACACACACACACACACACACACACACACACACACACAGTAGTGGCAAAAGTAGGTTCACAGTTGTTAGTATAAAAGGATATCAGTTGCTGACCTAATTTAAGATTAAAACTCTAGGCGGAGATCAGAATTTAGGGCTTGCTTTTAAAGCAGTATGTCTTAAGAAAGTTTTGTATTGTGTTTTAGTGTTCCCCACTACTTAGTAAAAACAAAAAAAAGGAAACCTAGTAGAATAAAAGGGTCAAAACCATGTGATTACAGAAAAATTATTTTCTATATCTATATTACATATTGTCTCCAATGAGCCTGCATTCCTTTTATAATATGTAAAACAAAATTATTTATTTTTAAATGGAGCAAGACATGTAGAAAGACCTTATGATTCTATATTTTCTTTTTTTGTAAATATATTTTTATTGATTTCAGAGAGGAAGGAAGAGGGAGAGATAGAAACATCAATGATGAAAGAGAAGCATTGATTGGCTGCTGCCTGCAGGCCCCATACTGGGGATCGAGCCCGCAACTCAGGAATCGAACCATGACCTTCTGGTTCATAGGTTGCTCAATCACTGAGCCATGCCGGCAGGCTGATTCCACATTTTTAACTGTATAAAGCAGTTCTACCTTTCCTGCACCATATCCTTCCATAGGATATGCTCCTTCTGGAATGGTAGTAAAATACGTAAAGCCATGTGACGGTCTCCTCATCACCACCATAATGACCATTGGCAATTTAATTATAATATGCCTAGGTCTGGCACATTAAGAGTTTATGTATTCTGCTTGGGGTTAACTAAGCTTCTGGGATGGGCAAGTCGGTATTTTCTTAAATACTGAAATTTCTCTACCATTATTTCCTAAATACATTTTATGCCCCTTCTCATGTTCTTTTCTTCTGTGACTAAAACTAAACATATGCTATACTATGAGGTGTTGTCCTTTGGGTCCCTGAGTCTCAATGTTCACTTTTCTTCAAACATTTTTTTCTAGGTTCTTCAGATGGAGTAAATTTTATTGATAGGCTTCAAGTTCATTTGACTTTTATACCATCTCCACTATGCTAAGCTCAAACAATAAAATTTTAAGTATAATTATTGTTCTTTCCAGTTGTAGAATTTCCATTTGGCTTTTTTTATAGCTTCCATTTCTCTGCCAAAATTTTTTATCTATTCACTCATTAGAAACAAATAGTTGTAGGATTTAAGTCCTTATATAGATATGCATAAGCCTTGTCAACTATATCCACTATCTAGGCCATTTCCATTTTATTTTTTCTGGACTAGGTGTCACATTTTTCCTGGGTTGTTTTCTTTCTCCCATGGCTAGTATTTTTTTTTTTTTATCATGTACTAAACACTGTGATAATAAAATGTAAGAGTATGGAGAACTTATGTTCTGATTCTGCTATATTCCTCTAAAGAGTGGCTTAATATCTTGAATTAATGTGTTGTTGGGATGATTTTCAAGAAAGTGTGAGGCATTCAGCAAGCTCCTTCAGTTTGTGGCAAAATCAAACTTCTGTCGTTGTCTTCCCTATAGAGTTTATTGAGGTACTAGAGGCCCGTTGCATGAAGAGATTCGTACAATAGGCCTTCCTTCTCTTGGCTTCCAGCACCGGTTTTCCTTTGGCACCCGGGACCCAGGCCTTCGCTCCGGCCAGAGTCTGCCTTCTTCGTCTTTATTGCAGTCTCCTGCTGGAGTCTGCCATCTTCGTCTTCGCTGCTTCACTGCAGACTCCGGAGTCTGCAGTCCTGTTGTCATTGCAGCATTCCGCTCCTGTAGATCCCTTCGCCCCTCGCCCCCCACCCCACTGCCCTCCCTCTCACAGCAGGCATCCTGCCCTGCCCAGCCACTCTGTGCCTGGAGCAGCTGGGCAGCTGCCATCTTTGGCCTTCTAATTTGCATATCACTCTGATTGGCTGTGGGCATAGTGGAGATACGGTCAATTTACATGTTTGTTTATTATTAGGTAAGATAGTTTTAAACTTGTTAGAACAGGTCTGGAATAAGCCTTACTCTACGATGTTGTAAGGTATGGACTTGTGGTTCTCAGGTGGATGCCTAGGATGTTAATAATGTCTCTCTACTCTGCCTGGGGTAGAACTCCAATGTCTACCAGGAACCTTTAATATGTCTTTCCATTCTCAGATCCTTAGTAAGCTCACAGAGTCTCATTAGGCACATACACAGTCCCTCTCTCTCTCAGCCAAGGACTCATGAGGAACCCACATTCAGAATCCTGGACCTCCATTTCTGCACAGCTTTCTCCTTTCTGGTGCCTGGCTCCAGATTTCAGCTGACACCACAGTCCTCAACTCTAATTTCTGCCTTCTCAGTTCAGAGGTGCCATTGTTTGTTTGGACTCCAGCTTCCTGTGACACAGTCAGGAAAACTCTCTCAAAGCACAGATGCAGGACACACATGGGGGGAGAGGGGCTCTTATGAGTCTGCCTGTAGTTTGGTACTGCCTGTTGTCCAAGCCTCATATATTTCCTTGTTTCATCATTGTTTATGGCAGTGGTCGGCAAACTCATTAGTCAACAGAGCGGCAAACCATGGCTCATGAGCCACATGCGGCTCACGAGCCGTGGTTTGCCGACCACTGGTTTATGGGAATAGGGTCAGACCAGTACTGTTACTCCATTAATGCCAGTAGCAAAAGCATCTGTCCATATTAAAGTATTCTCATTTTTCATTCTCTTGATTTATGTATTTTCTTCCCACACTCAATTTATGTAATTTATGATCCTGAGTTAAACACACATATAGTCCTAAACAATTTTGATAAAATATCTGATACCTTTAAGACCTAATAATGGTGATGGAACACTTCCAAAATATTAATATTATCAACGGTTTTGTGTTTCTGAAATTAAAGCAAAATTAGGTTAAATATAAATTTTAGGAGTCTTTCCTTCCATACTTTTCTTTTTTCATGAATAATAGCTTAAGTAAAACATGAGCAATACCCTATTACCAAACTGCCTTTGATATTCCCTCTTTTGCTTATTTTTTATTTAAGTTGAAATGAAAAGAATAGAAAAAAGGAAAACCTCAAATTATCAGAATTGTTCTCATTTCCCAATTTCTAAAATTGGTCTGATCTCAACTTTAAGAAGTATAAAGGTCTTCTAAGCTATATTTAAAGACTGTGGAAATGTTACTGGAGAAAAACGTGCCTCGTTTCCCCTAGTTGTTGCTGGGGGTGGAGTTCTTGTGATATCTTGAGAAAAGGAATTACCCTAGATTCACAGGGGAGAATGAGTGATCTTTATTTCTGAGAAATTACACCCATGGGTTTCCAAAGCCCCATTTCTCTTAATCCTGTCATAGAAGAAGTGTAGCTGGAATTTCAGTAGAGATAGAAGCAGAGCCAGTGTCCAGAGTTTTCATTCCGTGTTGCAGCTGGGCCCAATACAGCATTTGGCTAGCTGCACTCCATTAGTCCACTGTGGGTGGGGGTCCACGTGACCATGGACCACCTGGAAGAATGTCAGGAAGCCAAGTGTGAGCCATACGCCAAGCATTCCAAGAGGAACCAAGAGAGTGAGCTTCTTTGTTCAGAGGATTTTATATCCCATTTCCAGACTCACAGTGGTCATGCCCATCTCTGTCCCCAGGTGTGTTTGACAAGCAAGTACCTTCCCTATGTCATCCCAACTTTCCTGGGCATGCTTCGATCCCTCCCCCAGGGTTTTACATGGAACATGCCTATAATGCCTGGCCTTCCCTTTGCCCCTTTTCTATTATTAACAACTAGCTAATTACAACAGTATCAAAAACATCTCACTCTTCCCCAGATAAACAAGAGATTTAAAGGAGAAATAAAAGTAAACATAATAAAGTTTTAAAAATTAAAAAAAACATTTATATAAAATGGATAGTCCCACAAAGGAAGCAAATTTTTGCAAAGACTGGGTCTCTCGAATGATTTAGTTACTTGAAATGCTAAATTGAACAAATGCTTAGCAGTAGATAGGGCCAATTTACCCATTAGACACATTGCCTAGGGCAGTGGTCGGCAAACTCATTAGTCAACAGAGCCAAATATCAACAGTACGACAATTGAAATTTCTTTTGAGAGACAAATTTTTTAAACTTAAACTTCTTCTAACACCACTTCTTCGAAATAGACTCGCCCAGGCCGTGGTATTTTGTGGAAGAGCCACACTCAAGGGGCCAAAGAGCCACATGTGGCTCTCGAGCCGCAGTTTGCCGACCACAGGCCTAGGGCCCTTAATACTTTAAGGGGGTCATACATTTTTAAAAATAATCAGAATAATTAAAATTTTAGGTCAAAAAAATGTTAACATTTCCTAATTGTCTTCACACTAACAGTCATAAAATGTAATTTATAAAATAATGTGTGTGTGTGTGTGTGTGTGTGTGTGTATGTGTAGATAGACATAATTTGGCAATTGTTTTCATTATTTGCTGGGAACCTTAGTCTCTCACAGAATCTACCTCTGTGTGATTTATAGGGTGTGAGGCCAGCAGGCATTCTTCCTTTTATATTCCCAGGGGTACTATTCTCATCTCTAACTCATTTCCCTCTGATCTTTTTGGTTTGCCTGAACTGCAAAGTAATTGGATGATACTGGGCAGATAGTATGCTGGGTAGCTGACATTTCCATGGCCTCCTTTAAGTTACCAGGTAGTAGATGTCTTCCTGGCTTCTTCACATCTGCTTTGCATTTTGCTTTCTACAATAGAGAAGTGGACTTGGTCTCTCTTCCTATTTCAAAGCCCTCAATCGTTTTGGAACAGCCCACAGGGTCACAAATTCCTGTCTAAGCAGAGGGATCCAACCCAAAGTCCATTTGCTGAGCCAAGATAATAACTACATTAAGAACACACTAAGTCCCAACCTGTAGCTGACTTCGGTTATCAGTGTCACTCATTTTTCCAGATTCTCTTAACTTATCACTCATGGCTGCTATAGCAAGTGATTTTCTGTATTCAAATCACCACTGTCATTTTTTTGAGGCCTTTTACATTTTCTTTAAAGCATTTCTGTGCTCTTTTAATATTCTAAAATGAACATATTACTTTTTAAAATAAATATAAAAGGCAAAGAAAAATAGTTAAGTAAAAGAAAAGCACTTTGGGTAAATTCACCAAAATTCACTGATGTTTTGATTGTTCGTTTTTGTTTTAATTGATTTTAGAGAGACAGAGAAAGGGAGAGGGAGAGAGAGAAACATCGATGAGAGAGAACCATGGATCGGCTGCTTCCTGCATGCCCCCTACTGGGGATCGATCCTACAACCTGGGTATGTGCCCTGAAGGGAATTGAACCAGTGACCTCTGGGTGCATGGGACAATGCTTAACCAACTGTGCCAAGCTGGCCAGGGTTCACTAGTGTTTTTTCAAACTGAATTTATTGGAGTGAAATTGGTTCGCAAAACCATTAAGGTTTCAAGTGTGCAACTCAATAGAAACATCATCTGCACACTGAATTGTATGCCCATCACCACAAGCAAAATCTCTTTCAACTCCCATTTTCCTCCCCTTTGCCCCCTCCACCTAGGCCCCCATCCACCTTTCCCTCTGGCCATCACCACACTATTGTCTGTGTCTATAGGTTATGCATATACAGTATGTTTTTGGCTAATCCCTTCATCTTTTTATCCAGGTCCCCAACCCTGCTCTCCTCTGACAGAAGTCAGTCTGTTCCATGTATCCATGCCTTTGTTTTTATTGTTTGTCAGTTTATTTTGTTTATTTGATTCCACATATAAATCAGATCATATGTTACTTGTCTTTCCATATTTCACTTAGCATAATAATCTCTAGGACCATCCTTGCTGTCACAAAAAGTAAGATTTCTTTCTTTTTTAATGGCCGTGTAGTATTCCATTGTGTAAATATGTAATAGCTTTTTTTATCCACCCATCTACTGATGTACACGTGGGCTGTTTCCAAATATTGGCTATTGTAAATAACACTGCAATGAACATAGAGGTACATATATCCTTTCCAATTAGTGTTTTGGGTTTCTTAGGACAGTGGTTGGCAAACTGCGGCTCGCGAGCCACATGCAGCCCTTGAGTGTGGCTCTTCCACAAAATACCACGTGGGGGCGCACATGTACAGTGCGATTGAAACTTCATGGCCCATGCGCAGAAGTCGGTTTTTGGCTCTCAAAAGAAATTTCAATCGTTGTACTGTTGATATTTGGTTCTGTTGACTAATGAGTTTGCTGACCACTGTCTTAGGATATATTCCCAGAGTGGGATTGTGGGACAAAAGGCAGTTCTGTTACCAGAGGGGAGATGTCCACATCCCCCCTGGTTGCTAGTGGGGGTGGATTTCTTGCAATATCCCGAGAAAAGGAATTTTCAGAGATGTGCACGGGAAGATTTGATATTGTAGAAAGTTTTATTTCTGTGGAATCAAACCCGTGAATTTCAAGGTTCCATTTCTCTCAGTCCCACTCAGGAAGAAATCCCATTTTGCTTTTAGCAGGGTTAAAATGAGAGTTAATGTCCAGAATTTCCTTTCCAGGTCTAAACAGTCCAATACAGCACCAGGCTAGCTTAATTTGTGTTTGCCTGCTGCAGCCTATTAGTACACTGCATATGGGGTCCACAGGTTCACATGTCTATGGAGAAAAACATATGCAAATGCAAAAAAAGGCAAGAACAAGCCAAGAACCCAAAAACAGAGAGAACTCCTTTGTTTAGAAGACTATGTCTTCCTAAATTTTTGCATACTTACAGTGGCCATACCCCCATTCTGGCCAAAGATTTCTGTTCCCAGGTATGACTGACAAGTAAGTAGGTTCCCTATGTCACTCCAACTTTACTGGGCATACCTATCTTCTCTTTATTGAATCCCCCTAGTACAGTGGTCGGCAAACTCATTAGTCAACAGAGCCAAATATCAACAGTACAACGACTGAAATTTCTTTTGAGAGCCCAATTTTTTAAACTTAAACTTCTTCTAAAACCACTTCTTCAAAATAGACTCGCCCAGGCCGTGGTATTTTGTGGAAGAGCCACACTCAAGGGGCCAAAGAGCCGCATGTGGCTCACGAGCCATGGTTTGCCGACCACTGCCCTAGTGTTTTGCAAGGAATAGGCCAGTGATTCTCTGGGAAGTACAAAATTGCAGCTTCCTGTGAAGCTGCCCAAAAGACATGCCTATAATGCCTGGCCTTCCCTTTGCTTCTTTCCTATCTATCTATCTATCTATCTATCTATCTATCTATATCTATAAAAAGCCAGTGACCAGAATGCTGGTTGCTTTGATGCCCACTTAGGCAGTGAACCAGCCCGATCAGGGGGTGGGGCCGGTGGCCAACCTCCCACAGCTCCTCCCCCTGACAGGCCCCTCCCCCGATGGGCCCCCGCCACCCAGATCAGGGGCAGGGCCAACCAGCCAACTGCCTGTGACCCCTTCCCCCTGCCAGCTCCATCCCTGATTGTCCCCCCCACACACACCAATTGGGGATGGGGCTTACCAGCCAACCTCCCCCAACCCCTCCCCCAGCCGCTGACCCCTGATTGGCCCCCCCACCCCATTTGGGGGTGGGGCCTCCAGCCAATTGCCCTTAGCCCCTCCCCTCAGCTGGCCTGGCCCTGATTGGGCCCTGATCGGGGTGGGCCAGGCAGCCAACCTCCTGCCGTCTCCTCCTCCCGACAGGTTCGGCCCCGATCTGCCCAGATTGGGGCTGGGCTGGCTGGACCCCACCTGTGCACGAATTCGTGCACTGGGCCTCTAGTTGTTAATAACTAACTATAACAGTAACAGTCCCATTTTTAATTTTTTGAGTGAAAATTAAAACCGCAATGAGACATCACCTCATACCTGCCAGAATGGCCATCATCAATAAATCAACAAACAACAAGTGGTGACAAGGATGTGGAGAAAAGAGAAACCTCATGCACTGTTGGTGGGAATGCAGACTGGGGCAGCCACTGTGAAAAACAGTATGGAGTTTCCTCTTCACTGTCTTTTTTTTTTAAATTATATATTTTTATTGATTTCAAAGAGGAAGGGAGAGGGAGAGAGATATACAAACATCAATGATGAGAGTGAGTCATCAATTGGCTGCCTCCTGCATGCTCCCCACGGGGGATCAAGCCCACAAACTGGGGATGTGCCCTGACTGAGAATCGAACCGTGATCTCTTGGTTCATAGGTCACTGCTGAACCATTCACTGAACCACACCCACCAGACATTCACTGTCTTTTAACATAGAAATACTCTTTATATTCAGAGTTAAAAACATGGTTTTCAACATGAGAAAAAAGCATTTAAGAGAAAATATATTTTCAATGACATTGGAAAGAAATCTTACAAGTAAATCTAATACTTAGGATAATAAAAGCAGAGTGCTCTTCAAGCTTGGCATGAAAGATGGACAGCATGCCAGGAACCAGCAAGTGAATCAAGTTAAATTACTTTAATCAGAAGTCCTAGATCCGAGTTCCATACCACTACTGTTGTATTCATTTGACAAAAGACTTGACTTTTTAAAAGTCTCAAATCTTCACAAATAAACTAAACATACAAACTTATACACCAGCAATCTCCAAAATACTGCTAGCATCAAGTGAACAACTCCTCCTCAAAAGCACTTGGTAAAAAAATGTTTTAAGACTGAACAACTTTATACTATTATATTCTTAACTAGAGGCCAGGTACACATATTCGTACACCGGTGGGGTCCCTCGGTTCGGCCTGTGGGGATCAGGCCGAAACCGGCTCCCCAACATCCCGAGGGGTCCTGGATTGCGAGAGGGAGGTTCTCGGGTGACGCACCCTCCTCTCTGGTTCCAGGGTGCGTCATCCAAGAACCGCCGCTGCCAAGTCACTGCAGCTTGGCAGCTCCTGTGTTGAGTGTCTGCCCCCTGGTGGTCAGTGCATGCCATAGCTACCCGTCAGAGCGTCTGTCCCCTTGTGGTCATTGTGTATCATAGCTACTGGTCGGACAGTCGTTTAGGCTTTTATATATATAGATATATCACCAGAATGACACCAACATTTTTAAATCTCCTAAGGCCTGTCCTCCATCCATTTTCCATAACTGTATCATGCACAAAATCCGACTCAATCTTTTGAATTTTTTAGTAAGTTTTTTATATCGGACTTTAATGTATTTCATTTGGATCAAAGATTATAAGCTTAATATGTGGTAAACCACTGCTCTTCAGAACAGTTCAAACACAACCTATTCCCTAACCTTTTCACAGTCAAACAAGTGAAATTGAATCTCTATTGTGACCTCCAAGCAATCTGTTTATGCTCTAGAACAAAATGCAGCACACTTACACTGTGAAGGGCCCATAGAATCTGCTGCAAATACCCAAATTTGCTATTGTAGTATGAAAGCAGCCACTGATAACATAAAAAAAAAAAAACAGGCATAGCTGTCCCAATAAAATGTCATTTACCAAAACAGGCTATCTGCTGGATTTGGCACGAAAGACATAATTTGCCAATTCCTGCTCTAGAACTGTGCTTCTCAATCTTTACTATGCATACCAACTACTTGGGTCTTAATGCAGATTTTTGATTCAATAAGTCTTGGTGGAACCTGAGATTCTGCATTTTGAACACTCTCCCAGTTGATTGACAATGATGGTCAAAGAATTAGATTTTTGAGAAGCAATCTACACTAATAAAAGAGAAATATGGAAATTGGCCATACCTCCGTGACACCACCAGCCAATCAGGAGTATGCAAATTAACCCAACAAAGATGGCGGGCTAATTTGCATATGCAGGTGCGGAGCCGCCTGGCGGGGTGGGATGCCTGCTATGAGGGGGAAGGCGGGGGGGCGGAGGTAGCTACAGGAGCGGTGCTCCGGCTGGAGCAGAGAAGACTGAAGGCTCCAGATGGAACGAACACTGAAGGCTCTGGCTGGAGCGAAGACGGAGCAAAGATGGAAGGCGGCGGCCAGAGCGAAGGCCTGGGTCACAGGTGCCAGAGGAAAACCGGTGACGGCAGCCAGGGGAAGGAAGGCCTCTTGCACGAATCTTTGTGCAACGGGCCTCTAGTGTTCTAATAACTCTATGGAAGCTAATTATTTACTGTAACTTCAAAGCCTGTAACAGTGCCTAACACAATAAAGCAACCAATACATATTTAAGGAACGAATGAATGAGTAAAGAATAAGCTTCTAACAGAATGTCATGTTCCGCCTTGTATCACTGGTGTGTGTGTAATCCTTTACGGGACTCCTCCTTTTTTATTTTCACCTTAGCATTTAAGCCCACCAAATTCAGCACTCTCTTTAACATGGTAGAGTTTCTTACTCAATTAAGTCATGATCTTGATTCAAGTTGACAGTACTTGTTACTGACAAATTTATTCCAATCTCTTCTTCTTTGTCCCATCCACAATGGTCTTCTTTTATTTCCCTAAGGATTCCATGTTTCTTATACATCCAGGCCTTTCTATATACTACTTTCTTAATAGGAACATCACCTTTTATCCTTCAAGCCTAAACATAAATAACAGCAAATAAAGTAAGTGTCCCTACCATCCCCCCACTTTCCATCTCCCCACTGCTTCAAGTGTGCTTCTCTATCGCAGCTATATGTGTCTTCTCAATGCACTTACCACATTTTATAATTTACTTCTATGATGACTTTAAAAAATTCCCCTTTCCCTACTAGAATATAAGCTCCTCAAGGTCAAAATCTGCATTTATCTCATTTAACACTGAATCTCTACTAAATCACACAGTTCCTGATACATGTATGCACAAAAATATTTATGAATACGTAATTATTTATGTTACAGATAAAATTTTTCATTGTCCTATTTTTATAATGCAAATACCTCAAAAATACTGCCATTTGTTTGAACAGGGCTGTAGCAGCCAAATTTGTACTTTATGATGCGCTCCCAGCAATAGCTCTTTAGATCACAAATGGATGGATACCTGACTTAAGCTGGACAACATTCACTCTGTTGAAATTATTGTAAGTGGGGTCTCTGTCTAGTCTGATTGGTTAACTAAAGCCTAGTGATGGATAAACATGTTTGGTCATGTGCATCTGAAAGTAAATGTATAGAATGTAAAGAATAAGGGATATGCAAATAGAAGCAAACATAAATTATGAGGAGAGTATTACCTAGGTTTCTAATAGTGTTATTGATGGAGAATGGCAGTTCCTCATGAGGCCAAGCTGTTTTTTTTGGGATTTCAGAAGTTACCCTAAAATCCTTCCACATTTCTGTTTTTAGAGAGATTGAAATGGGTTTCTAATACTTAAAACCAAAGAATATTAAAAGTTAAGACCATAGCTTTCTAATTAAATATCTCCAATCCATAAAGACTATACAGAAGCAAAAATATACACACAATATGTGTCAAAATTGCAGAAAGAAAAAGTGTCAAATTGAGGAATCATCACGTTCTCAATAAACAGTGCCTAATAATAAAAAATATGAGTATTGTTAAAAGTTATATCTGCAGTGAAAGGATAAATATTATCAATAGATAAGAGTACTTATATGAAGAGTAGCATACACTAAAACAAATGAATACTTCTCTAATTCGTCCATCACTGGACTCTCAGTTCCAAATTATTCAAAATAGTTCATTCCAGGTGCTTAGTCCTAACTTCCTTTTTATTAAAGTTAAAATGTAATAATTATTGGAATAAGATGATTCAGATAACAAATATTTATTTAAACCAATAGAAACAGGAGAAAATAGAAAAAATTCTATGCAATACTTGGAGTGGAAATGAACTTGAGAAAGGAAAAAGGACAGGAAACTATGACACATAACTGAAATTCTATTTTTTAGACATACAGGGAAGGAGATATAAAAAGCAATGGGTCTGGCCTGGCTGGTGTGGTTCAGTGGTTGAGTGTCGACCTATGAACCAGGAGGCCAAGGTTCAATTCCCAGTCAGGGTACATGCCCGGGATGCAGCTCGATCCCCAGCTGGGGGTGTGCAGGAGGCAACAAACTGATGATTCTCTCTCATCATTGATGTTTCTATCTCTCTCTCCCCTCCTTTCTCTCTGAAATCAATAAAAATATTTTTAAAAAATTGTTTAAAGCAATGGATCTGAGTCAATAAACTCCCTAAGAATCTCCTACAAGCTAATACCTAAAAATATTAATTAATTCTGTTCACTCCTACAGTCAACTATACAAAATATTTAAAAAAAATTTTGCTAATTGAGGATTCCACATTTTTCTTGGGAAGTTAAAATGGAAATGCTAAATCATAGCAGTTTTCTTTTATATCACAATTCAAAGTATCCATTTGTCTTCAAGCAGCAAATAAAAATGTCAAAAACATTCTTGCTGCAGATATTTAGTTGTTTTCTGCCAAATAAATGAAAGAAAAATATTGCTCTTTGAATTGGTTAATTACCATGAATACTTCTGTAAAGGGCTCCTGCTTGCAAAATTAAGCCAGCTCTAGTTGGCACACTGCCCTAATATTCATGGAGACTAGACTATAGGCTCCACTGTACTCAAGAGACATTTAGCTTTTGGCATCCATTCATCAGCTTACAAATCATCAGTGCTACCCATTACAGACACTCAACTGTCTGAAGCAAACAGGGCAGAAAGCACCTGCATTTAATATGGATGTACCATATTCTGTTTCTTTGAAATTTTAAGAGCTAGGCTTAGAATACAGAATAAACAAAATACCCTCACATTTACATATTGTCTAGAAAGTAGAACTACTGCAAAAAAAAATACTCTAGTGACAAATTACTTCAAGGAAATCCTCTAGGAACATGGAAATCTTAGGAAATAAGAAATTTAGAGTAATTTTTCCTCAATTCCAGGCCAGGGTGAATCGTCTTAGGCCTCTGGGGAGACGACACACAGAGCACATAGCTAACCATTTCTTAGGATTCCAGATAGATAAGTGATTTGCCTACTTCCAAACCTAATAAAATAACCATAGCGTTACTCAAGCCAAATCACATGGTTCTTTTCTATCTTCTTCATGCCATTCCCTTCTATACAAAAATGATAAAACCCTCTTTCCATACTCAATGGCATACTGGATACTCGTCTCTAAAACTGAATAGGAAAATGTTTCTCAACTTTCTGAAAAATATATTCCAATCTTTTTATTTGAGAAAGAATGAGTAGATATATGATGAAAATAAATAATAATGTCTCTTCTTTTCCCTCTATCCCTAAATTAAATGGAAGAAAAGATCCTGACTCAAGACAGACAAATACTGATAAACCTAGGAATGCAAGCTGGCTTTTCCAAGATGTCCTCCACACGGTCCTCATGAGGCTGCAAGTGTGTCACCTCCACATATGGAGTCTTACATCAGGGAATGAGAAAAGCACAGAAGTCAATAGGTGATCCTAAAAAAAGGCATTCAACATCAACTAAAGCATCAGTCTACATCAGCATCTATGTATTATGGCAAATATAAAATTATCAAGCAATTTTTTAAGATCATCAAAATAACCCTTTATAGATCACTTGTTTTTCAAAAACACTTAAAAGACATTATACATTCAGACTTTGGGATTTTGACATAATAAGTCTACATTGATCTTTAAATAAATTGAAGCTAACCAAGATGACAACCAGGATGCTTAAAGGGTCTAGACACCATGAAACAGTATACAAAAATCAAATAAACAAAAGAAGATAGAAAAAGATAAATAAGGAACAAAGAACAGATGGGAGGAGAACATACTGCAAGATGGCAGACTTAAAATGAACCATTATCAACAATTAAAGTAAATGTAAATTATCTAAATACTCTAATTAAAAGGCAGATATTATCAGATAACTAAAAAGGCAAGAACCAACAATATATCCCTTTGAGAAATGTACATTAAATATAGACACAAATACATAAAAGCAAAAGAATACAACAAGACACATCATACTAAAACTAGCCAAAAGATATCTAGAGTGCCAATACTAATATCAGAAAAAGTTGAGTTCAAAATAGAACTACTATCAGGAACACAGAGGATAATTTCATAAAGGTAAAGTGGTCAATTCATCCAGAGGATATAATAATCTTAAATAGTTAAGCACCCAGTAACCAAGGTTCAAAATATATGAAGCAGAGCCGAAACCGGTTTGGCTCAGTGGATAGAGCGTCGGCCTGCGGACTGAAGGGTCCCGGGTTCGATTCCGGTCAAGGGCATGTACCTTGGTTGCTGGCACATCCCCAGTGGGAGGTGTGCAGGAGGCAGCTGATCGATGTTTCTCTCTCATCGATGTTTCTAGCTCTCTATCCCTCTCCCTTCCTCTCTGTAAAATATCAATAAAATATATTTAAAAAAAAAATATATATATGAGGCAGAAAGTAAGAGAAACTCAAGAAATACAATATTTTGACCATAAAATAAGTCTCAAATATAAGGATTCAAGTCATACAAACTATGTTCTTTGCTTACAATAGAACTAAATTAGAAAACAATAACAGAAAGATTTCTGGAAAGCTCTCAAATATTTTAGAAATAAATAAGATACTCTAAATAACCAAAGGGTCAAAGAAGAAACCTAAAATGAAGCTAGAAAGCATTTTAAACTGAATGAAAATAAAAACATAACATATCAAAAATTGCGGGATGCTGCTAAAGCCGCACAAAATCTATCGCATAAAAAAAAATTAGAAAAGAAGAAAGGTCTCAACTTAATCTCTTTAGCTTCCACACTGTGAAACCAAAAAAAAAGAAGAGCTAATTAAGCCTAATTTAGCAAAGGGAGAAAATAATTAAGATCATAGCAGACTTCAGTGACACAGAAAATAGAAAATAGGGTGGAAATCAATGAAAGCAAAAGTTAATTCTTTGGCATAGTTGATGATATTAATAAATTTTTAGAATGATCAGATCATTTTGAAAAATATATAAATTACTAATATCAGGAATTAGAAGTGACACCACTATAAAATCTACAGATAATATGGAAATACTAGAGGCCTGGTGCATGAAATTCGTGCACAGGGGGGTGAGTCCCTCAGCCCAGCCTGCACCCTCTCCAATCTGGGACCCCTCGAGGGATGTCCGACTGCCCATTTTAAAAGGCAGTCGGACATCTCTCTCACAATCCCGGACTGCTGGCTCCCAACTGCTCGCCTGCCTGCCTTCCTAATTGCCCCTAACCGCTTCTGCCTGCCAGCCTGATCACCCCCTAACCACTCTCCTGCCAGCCTGATTGGCCCTAACTGCCATCCCCTTCAGGCCTGGTCAACCCTAACTGCCCTCCCCTGCAGGCCTGGTCCCCCCCAACTGCTCTCCCCTGCAGGCCTGGGTCCCCCACAACTGCCCTTTCCTGCAGGCCCGGTCACCCCCAACTTCCCTCCTCTGCTGGCCTGGTCACCCCTAACTGCCCTCCCTGCAGGCTTGATTGCCCCCAACTGCCCTCCCTTGCAGGCCTGGTCCCTCCCAACTGCCCTCCCCTGCTGGCCTAATCGCCCACAACTGCCCTCCCTTGCAGACCTGGTCCCTCCCAAATGCCCTCCCCTGCTGGCCATCTTGTGGCAGCCATCTTGTGTTTTGGAGTTATGGTCAATTTGCATATTACTCTTTTATTAGATAGGATTATGACAACATTATGCTAGTAAATTTTATAACTAAGGAGAAAGCTGAATTCCTTGACAAAAACAAGTTACCAAAGCTCACTCAAGAAGAATTAGAGTGAATGAAACTTTATCTACTAAAAAAAATTGAACTTGTAGTAAAAGCCTCCCAACAAAGAAAACTCCAGGCATCACTAGTGAATTCTAAAAACAATTAGAGAAGCAATAATCCTAAAATTTTCCCCACAAATTCAAGTTAAGAATAACTTCCCATTTGTAAGGAAACTGTAGACCATATCCTCATAAACATAAATATAAAAATTATAGAAAGTTGATTTCAACAATGTGCATAAAGGATAATATAATACATCAAGACCAAGTGGGGTCGATCTCAGGATTTCCAAGCTTGTTTCATGTTTCAAGGCTGGATTAACATAGTAAGAAATTTAAAAAGGAAAACCTTATGATTATCTAAATATGCACCAAATAGTATTTGACAAAACCCAAAATTCATTTCTTATAAAAATTCTCACCACAGTAGCAATAAGAGGGAATTTCCTCAGCCTGATAAAGAGTATCTTGAAAAATCTACAGTTAACATCATACTTATTGGTGAAAAACTTGATGCTTCTCCCATTCTGATCAGGAAAACAGAAATGGCTGCTCTCATAGCTTCTATTCAACATTGTTCTGGAGGTTCTAGCCAGTGAAATGAGGCAAGAAAAACAAAAGATATCCAACTTTTAAAGAAAGAAGTAAAACTTTCTTTATTCATAAATAAAATGACCCCTATATAGGAAACCAGACAGAATCTATAAAATAGCTATAAGAACTAGTGACTTTAACAATATTATGGGATACAAGATCAATATTCAAAAATCAATTGTATGCCTACTTCCTAACAAAAAACATTGGAAGTTGCAATTAAAAGGTAATATCATTTAGAATAGCATCAGTACCTCTGAAATACTTAGGGATAAACTTTACAATAGATGCATAAGTCTTGTACACTGAAAACTACAAAATATTTCCAAGAGAAATTAAAGACATAAATAAATGAAGAGGCATTACTTGTTCCTGGGTTACATGATTCAATAGTTAAGATGTCAATTCTTCCCAAATTGATTTAAAGATTGAATGCAATCCAAATCCACATCCTAACAGGCTTTTTTTCATAGATATTGACAAGCTGATTTTAAAACTCTTATGAAAATGCAAAAGACACAAAATAGTCAAAACAATTTTGAAAAATAAGCAGAAAAAAGATGGCTAACAACACTACCTGATTTTAAGATTTACAATAATTAATCTACAATAATCAAGACAGTAGGTTTTTGGAGTAAAGACAGAAAAAACACTGCCCTGGCTGTGTTGCTCAGTTGGCTGGAGCATCTCGAAGTACACCAAAAGGTTGCAAGTTCAATTCCCAGTTAGGGCACATGCCTAGGTTGTAGGTTCAGATCCTGGTTAGGGCGCATGCAAGAGGCAACTTATTAATGTTTCTCTCTCATAATGATGTTTCTCTTTCTCTCTCTCTCTCAACTTAATAAAACATATTCTCTGGTAAGGATAAAAAGAAAAAGAAAACACAACGGAATGAATTAAAGAGTTCTAAAACTGACCCAAACAAAAATGCACAACCAGTTTTCAACAAAGATGGAAAGGCAATTCACTGGAGAAAAGACAGTATTTTAAACAAATATTTCTGGAACAATTGGATATTCATACTTTTAAATAAATAAACTTTTATCTGTACCTCACACCATACACAAAAATTAACTCAAAATAGATTTCCAGATACAGGTTAACAGCTCAAACTACTTTACATGTGTACTGGGGTTAAATAAATAGGTAAACAAAAGGTGGGATCCATGTTTCTCCCTGTTGGAGAAAGACATTATAGATAAGCAATGAATCACCTGCTACTGTATTAGAGCCAGTGGCATCAGTATGAACTCACATTTAGCTGAATATAAATACAAATAGACAGATGTGGAAGTAACTGTAAATGTGTATATCCTCAGGTTGCATACATATATACATTTCCTGGTTCTGGGTGCTGAGAGAACCTAGCCATAGTGATATCCCATTAGCAGCAATCAGAATACCTAATACCCAATCTTAGTTTCTAAATAACATACCCACAAAAAAAGGAATTAGGGAATGGCTGATTTTAGGACTAGAGCATTGCAAATACCAGATGAGCCTTAGGCATCTTGTGTCAGAATAAAAGGAAGTACTAAAAAAAGTGAGGGAAGCAAGTACAAGGGATACAGGAGCCAAAAATCTAAAATAGCTACCAATGGGCAGAGCTGTAATAAGTTCAGCAACAAAATAACATATATTTTTGTTATAACCTAAAGTATAAAATAAATATACATGAGTCCATACTGATATAATAAATGATTAAATACACAAATGGCAGAGAAGAGACAAATATTAAGTACAATTTAAAATAATCATCTTACAGAAGAATTCCAAGTAATTTTTGGAGATACCCATTTCTAAGTGCTGTAAAGCATGATTCCTGCATTCCTTGAGCATGAGCTATACTTAGTAACTTGCTTCCACACAATAAATTATAGAAAGGGTGAAAAACATTAACTTTACAGTGGAGAAACTTGGCAAACATCATTGTGGTCAGATAATCAAGAGTAAGCCACGCCAGTGATAAAACATGGTGACATCATGTACCCACCTGCCCCAGATATTATGTGATAAAATGAGTGTCTCTCCTAAAAAATCATCCCAGTGAAATCAAGAGAAAAACATCAGACAAACCCAAATTCAGATACATTCCATAAAATATCTGACTAGTACTGCTCAAAACTATCAAGGTTATCTTTTTAAAAAAAGAAGAGGAGGAGGAGGAGGAGGGAAAAAAAAGACTTAGAAACTATAAAGGATCGGAGAAGAGTAAAGAGACATGAGGACTAATGTGAAATTCTGGAACAGAAAACAGAAGTTTAGTGAATAGTAATATACCAATGCTGGTTGCTTAGTTTTGACAAATCTAATATGGTTATGTAAGATGTTAATAATAGGAAAAGAGAATGAGAGGTACACAAGAACTATCTGTACTAATAAAACTTTCCTGCGAATCTAAAAATATTCCAAAGTAAAAAGTGTATTATCGAATTAAATGTAAAAAGTAAAACTATAAAACTTGTAGAAAAAAATATGAGAAAATATTTTGGACCTTGAGTTAGGCAAAGATTTTTTTTAGATAAGATGCCAACAACACATAAATGGTAAAATTAATAAATTGGACTTCATTCAAATTTTACTTTTGCTCTTTGAAAGACCCAATTGAGTGAAAAGATGAGCTGACTAGGAGAAAATATATGCAAAGCACCCTAGCTGGTTTGGCTCAGTGGATAGAACATAGGCCTGAGGACTGAAGGGTCCCGGGTTTGATTCCAGTCAAGGGCACATGCCAGGTTGTGGGCTTGATCCCCAGTAGGGGGCATGTAGGAGGCAGCTGATCAATGATTCCCTCATATCATTAATGTTTCTCCCTTTCTCTCTGAAATCATTAAAAATATATTTTTTAAAAAAAGAAAATATATGCACAGCATATATACCCAATAGAGGACTTGTATCCATAATGTATAAAGAACTCTCAAAATTCAATAATAAAAAAACCTGATTAAAAATGGGCCAAATATTTAAAGACACCAGAAAAGATATAAAGATAATCAAATAAAAAGGTGCTCAAAATCATTAACCTTAAGAAGATTACAGCATTATTTACAATAGCCAAGATATGAAAGCAATCCAAATATCTATCGATAGAAAAGCTGTGTTACTTACATACAATGGAATATTACTTGGCCATATAAAAGAATGAAATATTACCATTTGTGACAGCATGAATGAACTTAGAGAATATTATACTAAGTGAAATAAGTCAGAGAGAGACAAATACCGTATGATTTCACTTATAGGTGGAACCTAAAAAACAACATAAATGAACAACAAACAAAACAGAAATAGACTTGTAGATACAGAAAACAGACTGCTGGTTACCAGAGGAAAGAGGGGCCCAGGGACTGGGTGAAAAATGTGAAGGGATTGAAAAGTACAGATTGTTAGTTACAAAACAGTCACTGGTATGTAAAGTAGAGCACAGGAAATATAGTCAATAATATTGCAGTAACTATGTATGGTCCAGGTGGATACTGGAAATATCGGAGGGGAACACTTTGTAAAGTATATGATTATCTAATCATTATGCGGTACACCTGAAACTAAGCCTATCTAATAAAGAGGGAATATGCTAATTGACCATCACTCCATCACAAAGATGGCTGCACCCACAGCTGAGGCCAAGTTCCTATAAGGATCCTTAACAAGCAATCAGCAGGGACCTGAGGCTACGCCCTCCCCCACCCTCGTGGGGCTTGACAGGGGACCTCAGGCAGCACCCCCCACCCAGCAGGGCTTGACAGGGGACCTCAGGCTGTGCCCCCCACCTGGCAGGGTATGAAGGGAACCTCAAGCCACGCATGCCGCCCTGGTGTCAGGCTGGGAGACCTCAGGCCACATCCCCCGCCCCAGTGCCAGGTCAGGGGCCCTGAGGCCATGCCCCCCGCTCAGCGGGGCTTGATGGGGGACCTCAAGGTGCACCCCCAGTGCTGGGTCGGGGGAACTCAGGCCACGCCCCCGCCCAGCGGGGCTTGACAGGGGACCTGAGGCTGTGCCCCCCTTCCGGTGCTGGGCCGGGGAACCTGAGGCTATGCCCCCCTGGCCTGGCGGGGCTTGATGGGGGACCTCAGGCCACGCCCCCCATCCTGGCGCCGGGCCAGGGGACCTGAGGCTACACCCCCCTGGCCTGGCGGGGCTTGACGGGGGACCTCAGGCCACGCCCCCCATCCTGGCGCCGGGCCAGGGGACCTGAGGCTACGCCCCCTGCCCGGCAGGGCTTGACAAGGGTGGGACTGACCAGGTCTGGATCTAGCCCAATGGGCAGGGGGGGGAGTGGCTGGGTCTGGGTCTCACGTGATTTTGAGGTGCATGTGGGTGGGCGGGGACTTGACTCTGGGTCCCATGGTGTGCCCCAGACTCTGACAGGAGGAAGGTTTTCATATACATTTTACTAATTTTCTTTCATCTCTGACACTTCTATTATAGAGAAAGGGCAAATAGCAATATTAAATTATTTCCTCTAATTAATCCCCTTTCAATGTGCACGAATTTCGTGCACCGGGTCACTAGTATAAAATAATATTGAATGTAAACTTTAATTGAAAAAAAAGATTCAAATTAATACCACAAAGAGAGAATTTAAAAGACTGATCATATCATGTGTTGGTAAAGATACAGAGGAACTGGAATTCTCACACAACGCTGGTGGGATTGTAAAATGGTGCAAATACCTTGAAAAACAGTTTGAAAATTTCTTAAATTTAAGCATATGCCTACAATATGAAGCAGCCCTTCCACTCTTAGGCATTTAGTCCCCCAACAAAGAAAGCATATGTCAGCACAAAGTCTTATACATCAATGGTCATAGCTGCCTTAATCATAATGCTTAAAAATTGGACACAACCCAATTGTCCATTAACAGGTAAATGGATAAACAAATTGTGATACCTCCATAGGATGAAATACTACTCATCAAGAAAAGGAAATGAACTATTGTTATATGTAACAATATAAATGAATCTCAAAAAATTATAAATAAGCCAGACAAAAAGCATACTATATGATTTCATTTATATAAAGTTCTAGAAAATATAAATAAATTTACAGCGAAATAAAACAAGTGAGTGGTTGCAGGGGGTGTAGAATTTGAGTTGAAGGGGCAGGAAGAAGTGGAAGAGAATATGAAAAGACAAGGAAATTATTGGATAGTACAGTCACTATTTTTCAAATATATTTTATTAATTTTTTTACAGAGAGGAAAGGAGAGGGATAGAGAGCTAGAAATATTGATGAGAGAGAAACATCGATTCAGCTGCCTCCTGCACACCCCCCACCGGGGATGTGCCTGCCACCAAGGTAACATGCCCTTGACTGGAATCGAACCTGGGACCCTTGAGCCTGCAGGCCGACGCCCTACCCACTGAGCCAAACAGTTAGGGCAGTATAGTCACTATTTTGATTGCAGTGATGGTTTCACAGACACATATATCAAAATAATATACTTTAAATATGTGCAGTTTATTGTATGTCAAATGTACTTCAACAAAACTTTTGTTTTGTTTTTTAATCAACTACAAAACCTGGAAAATATGAAAATACACTAAGCCTGAAAAAAGGAAAGATGGCTTCTGGCAAACAGCTTATGGCACAGCAAATGAAAGGCTGATTAGATTTGGTCAATGTAACTTTGGAAGAGAACTAGTCCCAAAGAGTAGAAATTAAAAGGAAGTGGAATCAACTACACAAAAAGAATATTCTGACAACTGGAGCTGTCCAAACATGAGATGCACTACTTTGTAAGGTAACTGTCTCTCCTAGTCACAAACATTTTAAGCAGAAACTCAACTGATTGTGTTAAGTGAGGCACTAGAAAAAATCCAACTTGCGACAGTAGAGACAGTATTTCTTAAACTTTAAATGCACTAGTTAGGAAAACAGAACATGTAGTTTCCACTAGGGGCAAATGTAATCACATTTCTCAGACCGTAAAGCCCTGAACACCAAACATTTTGTGTGGTTTAAAGTATTTGGGAGCATATGAGCAAGGTTAATGAACACACTTGATAAACTTCAAATGGGTTATCTTTCACACTAGAGGCCCAATGCACGAAATTTGTGCATGGGTAGGGTCCCTAAGCCTAGCTGGTGATCAGGGCCGATCTGCGGGGCAACCAGCGAACCAGCGGGGCGATGCGGGGGGGGGGGGGTCCCCGCGGGCACCCACCTTGGCTGGCCTGGGGCCTGCAGGCAGTTCTTGTGTTGAGCGTCTACCCCTGGTGGTCAGTGTGCATCATAGCGACCGGTTGTTCCACCAGTTGTTCCGCCATTCAATTGATTTGCATATTAGGCTTTTATTATATAAGATAGGGAAAGCAATCAAGAAGGCTTCAAAAATAAACATAGTTTGTAAAATGTGTATTTTTCTTTCTTGCTTGCTTTTGCATATAGTGAATTATTATAAAAATTGAGGGAAAGGGGCATTTATAATATTTACTACACAGTTCTAAGTACTTAGAGATCAATAACTAATAATTACTATTTATTGAATATATATGCCTACGAATTCAAGCAAAGCAGTTTGAACACATGAACTTTATAATACTGCAAGATAGCTATCATACACATTTTACAGATAAAAAACTTAGGCTATGAGAAGTTAAGGGGATCTTTAGACTGAGAATCTAAAGCTAATTCAGTCTGTCTGGCTCCAAAACCCAGTGATACAAGATTGCCCTACTAGTTCACTGAAGAAATAGGGGCCTGCCCTAACCGGTTTGGCTCAGTGGATAGAGCATCGGCCTGCGGACTGAAAGGTCCCAGGTTCGATTCCGGTCAAGGGCATGTACCTTGGTTGCGGGCACATCCCCAGTAGGGGGTGTGCAGAAGGCAGCTGATCGATGTTTCTCTCTCATCGATGTTTCTAACTCTCTATCCCTCTCCCTTCCTCTCTGTAAAAAATCAATAAAATATATATATATATAAAAAAAAGAAAGAAATAGGGGCCATATGATGATTACTGCATGCAGTCT
Organism: Plecotus auritus; assembly: GCF_963455305.1. Classification (NCBI taxonomy): domain Eukaryota; kingdom Metazoa; phylum Chordata; class Mammalia; order Chiroptera; family Vespertilionidae; genus Plecotus; species Plecotus auritus. The sequence goes on along the minus strand of NC_137776.1, from coordinate 136,606,588 downwards.
CTTTCTCCCCTCTCCAAATAGTTCCTATAATCCTGCTCAATTTATTTTTCAAAATTCCAAATTTTCTTATGTTATTCACCCAGCTTTGTTCCTTTAGTGCCTTATAACTCCTTACAGGTAAAGTCTAAACTCATCGACAGAGTGAATGGGAGACCTTCCTGACTACTTTTCCAGGATCATTTCCAATTATTTCTCCTGAATATTCCAGAAATACTTAATTAAAATATTGGCAAGTCTTATAGAAATGCAACAAATTTGTTCTTGCAGTTCTCAATTTTCTGCATGCTCTTCTTCTCATTTTTGGCTTGATCATGGAATTTTTATCCTTCTAGACTCAGTTTAAATATTGTCTCTTCTGTTGAAATCTCCTTTGACATCCCAACAACAATTAGATACACCTTCTTTTACATGAACAGCACTCTACTCATACATAATTCTTTGTGAATTTGTATCCTGCAAAAAAAAAAAAAATCTCCTCAAAAACAATCATTCATCTCTATATCACCAATATTCAAGACCAATGCCTATATACGGGAAGGGTTCACTAAGTGTTTATTGAATGAATGGTGGATGAATAAGAAATTAAATGAATATACTAACCAGTGTCTAAAATTAATAAGAAACACTTAAGGGTTTTCCATTTTTTGATAAACAAATCATATCACCTATGACAGAGATATACTAGTTACCACATTGTAACATATACTATACCTCGTTAATTCTATATGACTTTATCCTAAATTATGTCTTAATTGAAGCAACTATTACCTAACCTACTTAATTGTACAGCTGTTAAAACAGTTTATTTAATCAAAAGTAAGGGTGATATATAATTTGATGCAATGATTAATTCTCAAGACTATAAAATGGTTGGAAACTAGGAGAACGACTGATTACTTGTCAAGAAGGAAAAAAGCCAAAAAAATAACCTTTTTGTGACCTCCTCCCACAAACAAAACTATTCACAGATTTTACTGTTTCAAGATGTAACCTTGTATAGTGCTCTCCTCCTGCAGACAGTATGAAATATCAAAAAAACTCCCACCATTTAAAACTTCAGGCTCCTTGCCTCCTCAGTTCTTCATGAATTTAAAATACTTTTATGCCTGGCCAATGTATGTTTGATTAGGTTCCTAACAACAGTCCCACTCGATGACTGGGATAACATAACGTAAGCTACATTTTGATTTGGGAGACTTATTTTATCATCTTATTCTCTTGCCCAGAGCTGTCATGGAAATAACTGAGGTTCCTATTGAATACTGCTGTTTTATGTTCAAATAAGACTAGAAGTAATTCTTTCTAAAAATGTAAAATAAGATAGAACTTAAAAAAAAAAAAAAAAAAAAACAAGCAGCTTTGAAAACCACTCTCAGCTAATGGAAAAATTATCTTAATTACATGAGAAATGCTCCAAAGCAGCTATTTTCAACCTGTGTGCCACAAGAATTTTTTAAAAATGCAATACCTGACTAATTTAGTTAGGGGCACGGACCTCTTTACCTTTAGATTGTCAAATGAAAAAATGACAACAGCCAACAAAACAATAGCCACCTGGTGAATGACTCAAAATTCTAGCTTTTTTTTTTTTTTTTTTGGTCAGATTGTTAAAAAATATATATTTTTGGTGCGCAGGAGGATTTTAGTAATTACCTTACGTGTGCCATGAGATGAAACAGGTTGAAAGTCGCTGCTCTAAAGTACTCTAGGTGAAAACAAAGCAGTCCCTATTCGTGGAGGAAAACGCCTTCCCTAAGGAAAATGTCCACATGCTCAGAAGCCCATAGTCTCGAAATAACGCCTTCTCCATGTAGGTAAAAAAAAAAAAAAAAAAAAAAAAAAAAAAAAAAAAAAATTCACACCTTGGTAATTTTCTTCTAAAATGCTGCCTCATTGCAGCAATAACAGTTTGATTTATGCTAAAAAAGGTTCCGTTCTGAAGAACTAAAATGTATTTTTAAAAACACACAGGAAGAAAATGAAGTGGTATTCAAACAGTCTGCCGAAGTGGACACAGCTTTGAAAAGACAAAAGAAGCTATTTTAAACCACATTAAATGTAATAATCTATTTTTATTTCTGAAACATGATAGTAAAAAGGGGGTAATAACTGAACTGTTTCAGAGCCCAGCAATACAAAGTTAAGGGTTGCAAAATGAAGAGCCAAAAATCTTTCAAAAAAACCTTTCAGTTAACACGTCCATCAATCGTAAGAAGATTATTTTCCAAAAGCTGGTGTAATTTTTCTCAGATTAGTCCAAGAAAACAGGACATGCAATTTGTTTTGATTTTTTCCTTACTATCGTCAACTTCGCTCCTGCATTCCCTTTTATGAATAAACTGGTTGACATAAGGAGGTAAATGATTGTTTAACTTATCACATTGTGATCTTTCAAGGGAAACATTTCAGTTCATTCAAGTTCTGGCTCCTCTCAACATTTCTTGTCTCCTGCCTGAGAAGATAATACTGCATAAAAGAAAAGGGCACCATGTGTGACTTAAGAAAGAAGGGTTCATGGGAGAACTGGAATCTAATTACATAAACACACTTCCCTACAGGTGGATATAAATTCAAAAATCTCTGAAATCTGGTCTTTAAAGGCTAGCCGTGCTTTTTTAATTATGCTAAAAGTCCCTTATCTGCTTGATCTCTCATGAACAATTTTAATCAGGCAAGCCTAATACACTCCGTCTCACAGACAACTTAACAGAGCTCTCAACTATGAGCTAATGGGAAGGAAAGGAACCACAAGCATTTTTATTAAAAGGAAAAAATGGCCAGCCTAGAGATTTGGCTAGCAATAAAGCAAGATTAAATCATGTTTTTTCCCTACTTAGCCTACTTAACTTCAAGAACTACAGACATGTAATTAATTTGCTCTTGAGATTTACTCTGTAAATATAAACACACCATTAAAAAATATTACATCCTTACAATTCACAGTGGTTTGTTTTTATTCGTCTTTCCCATTCACAAATGGACTAATAAACTAGGAACCAGTTTGCCAGAATCTAAGAATAACCCAAATATTAATCTTCCCCAAAAAAGGAGAGTAGAAAAACACTGTCTTTAGACTACAGGAATCCTGACAAGTTCAAAGTCAATGTGAAATGATAAAAGAACCAAATAACCCCTTTTCCACCTTTCAGCCAATTCGCAAGCTCATTTGCTACATCAGCTATCTCCATGAGTCCTCAGTCCATTCTGAGGCCCTCTCGATACAGCAGCCATGATAACCTTCATTTTCCAATTGCTCTAAATTATTTAAAACTAACAGCCATCATTTTAAACTCCTTTCTCTGCACCAATTCAACCCAGAAACTCCAAAATGTGTTGGTGGTTATCCCAGGCCCTAAGAATTTGCACCTCTGCTACAATAAATTGGTTTTGTCTATCTTGATACCCCAAACTGCTTTGGGGAATTAAAAATTCAAATTTTTAAGTCCTGTTGTGAGTTTGCCTCCAGTTAGTTGCTGTGTGGTTTAGAGCATATTCTCAACCTCCTTTGTGCCTCATCTGTAATACTGTCACTAATCATACTCTCCTTCAAAGAGTTGATGTAAGAAGTAAATGACATAATACATGAAAGAGTTGACGTAAGTTATTAAATTACATTATACACCTAAGCACAATGTGGACATGATACATTTAAGGTTCCTCTGGCATGTCCCAGATCAGTGCTTCCTGGCCCTGCAGCATAGGTTTTGTCCCTTTCTTTGGCCCCTGAAGAAGATACTCAGCTTCTCACACTCTCCCCCGTGATCTTTGTCAGCTTCAGGACTCACCAGCAGTCCAAACCCAGACCTTTCTTTTTTGATTTCCCCATCTCCACACTCAGTTCCATCCCTCCTGAGGCTTTCCAGCTATTTTCATACTGGGGCTCCCTGGGATGCCGCCTCACTCAGTTTCTCGGTGCTTATTCATTAGAGACTGCTTCATTTACCTTTGCTTCAGTTTTTACCGGCCTGGTTCTCTTCCTCATTCGTGCTGTGCTTCTTACTAATTGCAATTGCACACTATCAGTTTAACTCGATGCTTTTCTGTTTACATTGATTTAAAAGAGTATTCTTTACAGCTAAACTAAGAGATATAAAATTTAAATAGATTAGGACAAATAGTGATGATTATAGCTCAGGAAAAAAAATGTGGCTAATTCACAGAAATGATTTTCTTTTTTACAATCAATATACATTTTATTCATTTGCCTATCAGAGCCTGTGATCCTTCTGACCTGGTTACTTGATGAGCTGTAAAAATTCAACTTGCTTAATGAAATGGTAGCTGCTGAAGAGTAAAATAGAATACCTGCAAGGCAGGATGAAAAATAAAATTAAGAAATAAACTTTCAAGTATCATTGATTAGTCATAGCCGGTGTGGCTCAATTGGTTGAATGTCGTCCTGTGCACCAAAAGGTTGCCTGTTCAATTCCCAGTCAGGGCACAAAAAAAAATTGCAGGTTCTATCCCTGGTCAGGGTACATCCTGGAGGCAACCGATGTTTCTCTCTCACATCTATGTGTATCTCTCTCTCTTCCTCTCCCACTCCTCTCCTTCAAAAAAATCAATAAAAAAATATATTTTTAAAAGAATCATTCATCAGTACTAAGATTGCAGAAATATACACACAAATTGCTTTAAACTCTCCCCAAAAGAGTTGTCTGATCTATATATAAATATCCCAGACTAAGAAAATCTCAATTCCAGTGTTAGAACAGGCTGATTTCTAATAGGGAGTATTAACTATACTCATTTTCTCTCTCTCTCTCTCTCTCTATTTTTTTTTTTTTTTTTTTTTTTTTTTTTTTGCTTTCCCTTAACATTCTCTTTCAGTTCTCTGTTGGATACACAAATTTAAAATGCTCGGTGATGCAAAAGAAAGTATTATTCTTTACATAAGTATGAATTACTTGTCTTTCATAGATTCTACACTTACTAATTTTCTAATGGAGTGTAAAGTTTTTCCAATATCCCTGAGTTAATCCCAACCTGCTTCAAATTACCATGTTTTAAAGTTTTACCTCAGATTCTGGTCCAGGCTATCAAAAAATATATCAAATTAAGGACAGGTTTGTTTTTGTTTTGTTTTTAAATTAACAGAAGAGAGTAATAAAGTATTTCTTAGACTTTTACTTTAAAAATTCTTAGAATAACTCTATTCAACTCACTCAGGCAAATTTTATATTCCAGCAATTTTAACAAATAAATTATTGCAATGACCTAATTCAGCATTACCCAAAACAATGGCTAAAACTTTCTTTGCAACTCACTATTTAACTTTAAAAGAGCTGCTATTACATCTGACACCCAGATCTTGGTATCTAATACCACTTTCCAGTAAGAGGAGCCAGGGCTCCTTGGAGAAATGATCGATTCGAAGAGTGGAGCAGAACTATACAGGTGATGCATCCTACAGTGCCAGAAGAGTAAGGAAGTACTCAAAAAGAAAACAAAACACAATGATGAGGGATATGTCAAAAAGACTCAGGAGCCATTAAAAAGATCCTAATGGCCAATTAGAATAATGTGAGTAATAAAATAAAATAGTGTTGGATTATAACCCAAGGTATAAAATAAATATCTATGAATCCATACTTATATAATTAAATGATTAGCTAAAGAAATAAATGGGGGAGGACAAACAAAATATCTCATGCAGAAGTATTCTAAACAATTTATGAAGATACTCCACCTTCAAGGATGTGGAACATGATTCCCCACTTTTTCAGAATGGGCTGCACACAGGGATTTCCTTCTGAAGAGTAGACTGGAGGGTGGGGGGAAGGTGACTTTATAGTGGTGAAACCTGTTAACATTAGGGAAAACTGGGTGGGAGGTGTATGGGAAGTCCATACTATCTTCACAACCTTTCTGTCAATCTGTTTCTATTCTTTAAAAAAAAAAATTAACGCATTTTCAGTTTCGTTTTTTTTTAAAGCTGCTGTTGCCTTTGGCTTTCCAAAGTTTGCTATCTAGCTTGCCTGTGGAAATCCTAGTTAAATTTAGATCACTTCAAGCATACAATTATTCACAATACTCTCAAACGCAGAGGCCGCTTGCATTGCACTTGAATGGAAAAATGAGAACCAAAGTCTTACATTTGAGTTCTGCTCTCCATACAAATATCCATGGGACCATTTCAACCAGTTTTCTCATCTATAAAATGAGGCAAGGAGGCTTAGAGGCCATTCTGTTACTCCTAATGGGGAGAGGCTAATGTGATGGCTTGTCTGCACTCGCATCATTGAGTGTCTCATCCACATCAGGCTCCAGTTTTCTCTGGCCACCCATCCAGATGTCAACTCAGTGCCAGACCTAGCTTTTTCCAGTTTGTTTCTTTAGACCTTATGGTTATTCTGGAAGGATAACCAGAAATTAGATACAGTAGTTGCCTCTATGTGGGAGAAGAGGAGGATAGAGCACAAGGGAGACATGATTTGCACTGCATATACTTTTGGGCTATCCGAATCATTTTCTACTATGTATACGCATTATTTATTTAGAAACTTATTACAAAACCAACAAGACACCCATCATTACTCAGGAATCACTGTGTGTTATAGTACCATAGCAAAAAGTAAGAAGCATGGCTCTAAGAGATTAGTTTAAAATTATTTCATTCAACTTATTTTGTAACAAATCAGCTATTTCAAAATAGCAGTCATGGAATCAAAAGTGACTTGGGCCTGTCTATTTACTAGTTATTTAACTTCCCTAAACCCCAGCTTCCTCATCTGTAAAACTGAGATAATAATAATTACACTTCTTAGGGTTGTTGAAAAGATTAAATAAATTAAAAAATATGGGAAGTCCTTAGCATAGTACCTGGCCCATCTACTACCATCATTATCAGCATAAATGGAAGTCTGTGGGAAGATCTGATTTTTTCACTCATACAAGTCTACTCAGCCCTGGATCCAGAAGCAAGTTTGAAATTTTAACACACCTAAAGTGCACTTGGTTTTCAACAATTATTCTTCCTAGTTCCCCAAAGAAAAAGCATTAAATAACTAAAATAAACAGTATTTCCTTCTCTGCACAGAAACATCTCAAATTATAAGAAACATGTAGAAGTCACATACTATTAGTAATATCTTTTGAACTGAATGATTCTTATGGATCATGAAATCAACAAAGTATTCAAAGACAACAACATTAAACTTTATTATATGTGCAGAGTGCTACAATTGAAGTTGTCTTTGGGATTCTGCCAGGAGATTGCATAAGTTTAAATTTTTAGGTTCCATTTGCATCCTTGCCTTTTGCCTTACTTTACTACAAAAGGGCATGTCATATTTTATCTAGACACAGATTTTTGAGACTAGTGATAAGATATGCAAATAACTTTAATAAAAATGCTGATTAGAGGAAGGCATGTAAACATGTTAGATACCCAATAAATATTTTCTGATTGAATGTTGTATCCATAAATATATGAATAAATAAATATGCTACCATTGCATATTCCTGAGTTATTAGAAAAATTCCTGTCCTCTCTCAAAAAAGTAGCTAAACAACACATTTTACCCTTATTTCTATTTTATCATGGTTTTTAAATTAAAGGTATATTTCCACTCACAGGATCTTTTGTGTATTTGCATGGATTCACACATATACATAGGCAACACTATAGCAGAAATAGTATGTGTATCACTCTGTACTTGAATATAACTTAAGATATGAAAGTACTACTTTACCAAAGATATACTTGAGAATTTTTTATAGTTTCTAATTTTTTGCTTTAAGGTTTTGCTACAAAATTTCTTAAAATTGCTTCTTGTTTTTAAGAGCACACAAAGAGATCATATATATCTGATTTTTAACTGCACCTAACAACTTGACTGCTACTAGGAAGTCAAAAAGCATATAGTCATTGTAAATGTTTTTACTATGCCTGTCAGTGAATACTCCAAAACAACTGGGAGGAGGAATACAAATCTGAAACTACAATGATAAAAATCTTACAGAACTATATATCCAAATAGTTAGACAGGAGCCACTTAAGAAATTTCATTCCAGTACTAGGCCACCCAGTCCAATAATGGCCACTGTTGACCGTTTTTTCCTCAAATCTTCCATTTTACATAACACTTTCCCATGGTTGGAAAGTCATTCACATGTATATCCAGTTCTGACAAAATCTGAGAACAAGAAGTTGTGCAGTTAAATCAGAGACAGAGAAATGTTATTTGCACAATGCTACCAAACTAGTAAGTGGCCCAAACTGGGATTCACACACAAGTCTTCTGCCCCCAAACGTAGTGCTCGCTCCAGTTTCTCCCAGCTGATCCCCAAAGCTGAATTCCACCTTTACTGACAAGTCCATTTCTTGGAGCATAATGCCCTTTGTCCACCTGACTGCAATCTCTCTTCAGGTGTTTATATATCATCTCTGGACTCACTCTAGTCAACTCCCCTCACTCCAGTCAACTCCCCAAACTATAGCCAGAGACATCTTCCCAAATTTAAATCAGATAGTCTTCTAATTCAGGCCAGTAAATGCTTTTCACTCTTTCTAGATGCAGAATTAACTTCTAACCAATGTCTTCACGGGCTGGGTGGCCTGAACCCCTTCCTTTTCAGGGTTGGAGGATACTGTCTACACGCCAGACAAGCTCCTGTCTTTTATAACCACCATGCACACTCATCCTGGACCACCTCTCCTCCCTTTTCACCTAGTTAATGTACTATCTTTCCCACTGTAAGCATCACTTCCTCAAGCAAACCTTCCCTATCCTCATTAACCAAATCAAGTGCACTTACTATATACTCTCAGGGTGCCATCTGCCTCTAATTCATTGCAGTTATCACGTTGTAATTTACATTCACTTGCATAATCATTTGATTAATGTCTGACTTTTCTGCCAGAATGTCAGTGCCACAAAAGGTAAAGATGAGGTCATTTTTTCTGTTTTTAATCCCAATGCCTGGCATAATTTCCAGCCCATAGTAGATACTTGACACTTTATTTTAAAAGCTGAACAAATACATAAGTAGGCTAATTCCTTTTTCAGTCTTTCAATATATGAAAATAGCTATTAGTATGATAATGCCTCACTCTACACATATATACACAAAGGTTTTAATAAGGAAACCACTCTGACATTTTGAGATATCCCTTTTATGACAAAGTTCCCAGACAGTTCTTAAAAGCTGGAAGCTATGCAAGGGTATTTGTTCATCAGTACAAAGAATGCACCTTCCTTGTTCCAAACACTGCACTTGTATTAAAAAAATCTACACCTGGAACATGATAGTGACAGTTATATCACAAATTTCCAGATCCTCTTCATATAAATTTCTCTTCAAATATGTCTACTTGATTCTCAACTAGTGTGATAACTTTACAAAACTATATTCAGTATTCTACATTAGTCACTATTACAGACCATTGCAGATTCAGCCAATCATTTCAGATGGCTAAGCTTTTTTAAAATCCTGATCCCCTCACCCAAATTATTAGCTTTCGCTTCCAGCTTTATGTGATATGCAAACATTATAGGCATGATTCATCCAAGTCAATGATAAAAATGATAAATAGGACAAAAATTAAAGAAAGAACCATGTCATGTCAGTAGAAATACCTCTTTCCAAGCTCACATCAATCCATTCATCAATTTTTTCAACCATCTATGATTCTACCTGTCTTCATAAAACAATCCCTAATTTAACCATTTATCTCATAATATAAGACATTTTGTTCAAAGCCTTGCCAAAATAAACTTATTACACAGTAAAAAAAAAATTACACAAGTTTAACATGATACATTCCTAGTGAACCCCTATGAACTCTGGAGACCACTTCTTTTCTAGGTTTATCTTCATGAACCCTTTTGTCTAAGGACCAATTATAGAATTGTCCCAAAAAATAGAAATGAAACCTACTAATCTTATAGTTGCAGAATTATACTTTTACCCCTTTTTTAAAAAAACACACACACAAAAAAAAAACACGGTATCTTCATGATCTTGTCTTTTGGTACCTCTGGTACTGGCCATGATTGCTCAAAGATGACCAAACCATTCATTTCTGTAAGTCATTTAATCCAAGGGAATTAACTACTTAGAGAGTCGAAGTGCTTTCTCATTACTGCCTCACCTTCCTCAGACTTTAATTCCCTTGCTATCAACATTATTCCCTTAACTGAATTTGAATGTCATTTTCTTTTTTCTTTCAGTCTTTACTGTTGAAAGGATTGCATATGTCCCCTTTACTCCCCCATTGACCCCTTCTAGCCTGCTTTTGCCTCCTGCCCCAGGCCTTCACCACCCTATTGTCTGTGTCCATGGGTTATGCATATATGCATACAAGTTCTTTGGATGATCCCTTCTCACCCACGCACCCACCCCCACCTTCCACTTTCTTTTGAAGTTGAAACCAATACAGGAGTTCCACAGTTCTGCCTTCACTCCAACATCTAGTATTACACCATCTGTCCCAAACAGTTTATACCTTTGCTAGTTTTTCTTCATGATCTGAGCATAACATGTGGTTGTTCTCAGCTTCTTCACAAGCCTCAGTTCATTTTAGGATTCAGACTCCTGTATGCTACTCTCTTTAATACCACTCTTGTATTTGTGTTCACCCTTTAATTGCATATGAGAATCATTTGTGCTGTTATTGTCAGTATTTCATTTTAGAGAACCTAAACACATTCATCCATTCAATTAATGTTTTATTGCTTGCCAAATATAAGCAACTCACCAAACTAGAGGAAAGTATACAAAAATACCTCTATGTCATCTGTCTTCTAGGAATCAAGAGAAAAAGTTGAGTTTTAGGCAGAAATATTGGCTTCTCTATTTCCAAGAGAAAAAAGTAGGTGCTGCTTGAGCAGAGTATAGAGCAACTAGCTGAAGTATGAAAAGGCTCCTGAAGTCTTCATCAAGAAAATTATATCTGAGTTGACTCTTGAAAAGTAAGAAGCCATTTGAGGATATGGAGAAAAAGGAACCCTCGTGCACTGCTGGTGGGAATGCAGACTGGTGCAGCCACTGTGGAGAACAGTATGGAGTTTCCTCAAAAAACTAAAAATGGAACTCCCATTTGACCCAGTGATCCCACTTCTAGGACTATATCCCAAGAAACCAGAAACACCAATCAGAAAGGATAGGCACCCCTAAGTTCATAGCAGCACAATTTACAATAGCTAAGATTTGGAAACAGCCTACGTGCCCATCAGCAGATGAGTGGATTAAAAAACTGTGGTACATCTATACAATGGAATACTACTACACTGCTATAAAAAAGAAGGAACTTTTACCATTTGCAATGGCATGTATGGAACAGGAGAGCATTATGCTAAGCAAAATAAGCCAGTCGGAGAAAGATAAATATCACATGATCTCACTCATATGTGGGATATAATGACAACATAATTTGATGAACAAGAATAGATCCAGAGACAAATGGTAGGGGGGAAGGGAGGTAGAGAGCAACCAAAGGACTTGTATGCATGCATATTAGCATAACCAATGGACACAGACACTGGGGTGGTGGGGGCTTGCCCAGGGTGGGAATGGCTGGGGGAAGGCGGCGGGGGCGGCGGGGGGACTGTCAATTGGGGGAAAAGGAGACATATGTAAAACTTTAGACAATTTAAAAAAAAAGAAAAGTAAGCAGCCATTAAAAGATTGCAATTACATGCAAAAGTATGGCAATATAAAAAGTACATTATTTTCATTCAAGACTGATTAACTTTATGTAGCTGGGATTTAAGATATATGGAGTGCAAGAGAGGACCTGAAAATATGGAATCAATTATAAAAAGGCCTTGTAACCTAGAGGGTTCAACACATAGGATAAATAAAATGAAGCAAAGGCTCCCTTCAGAATACTATACAGACATTAAAAGAAATCAAAGTGTATACCCTAAAATATAGACAGATCTTTAAAATAGTGCTGAGGGCAAACAAAATAATGTCTACAGCATAATACCAGTAAAGCAAAATTAAAATACATGCACATCCAGCATTTGTGTTCACACAAAATAAATCTCATGTCTTATAGGGACACATACAAATAAAATGATTCAGATAAAAATATGAGAATAGTTACCCCATGGAGAGGAAATATAATAGGGATGGGAAATTGGCACAAAGGAATTTTTTTAAGGGTATGCATCTGTTTGACATCCACAGACATTTTTAAAATGTACAGTATTCCTTCAAGAGAAGTTTTAAAATCTGGGAATGGCAAATTTAATGTAATTTTTAGGAAACAGTGTGAAGTATACAGCCCTGGAGCTATAGTTTCTTCTGGAGTCAAAGAGCATGAGTTTATTACCCTTTTTTTGCACATGCCGAGTAGATCTTTATCATTCTATAAGAAAAGAATAAACTGCCAATAAGTAAAGATGGATGCAGAAGTTTAGAATATAGATGGAAGTGAAGACTAGGATGGACAAAGAGTCAACTGCCACAAATAAAAGCAGTATCTGAAAACTCAAATTTGGCTATCTTCTGGGAATATTATTTAAAACATTCTTGCACTGTGGTAGATTCTGGACTAAAAATAAATTCCAAGGATTTTTTCCCCCCAAGCTGAGTTTTGCTTCCATTTTCTTATAAGTGTGCCAAAGAGAGCAATGAGAAATTAAAACAAGGCCTCACTGAATATGTCTTGGGAGCTCATAGTAGAGAACTCTGTAACAAACTCAAGCCCTATCACTTGAGAGATGAATCTTACATTACCAAGAACTGCTTCATCTGTACAAACAGACTTTCTATAGAACTGTAACTGAACGCTACAGGCAAGGAGCCAACGTTTTAAAATTTCATCAAGCTCTAGTGCCAGGTGACAACTGTTGGCTGTGACATGACTTATGCAACACACTTCATCTACTTATCTTAGAATCAAAGGAATTTTTCCAAAGTGTTCTCATTCAGATAAACAGGAATGATTTCTACCCCAAGCACATTTGTTAAAAGTGGAAAACACACCTGGGAAGTTCGAGGACAAGATCCTACTGATTAAATTCTGAGAATAAAGAACTTTAAAAACATGTAATTGGCATCTGCATGTGGTAGTCCTCTATTGAGAAGACATTGTTTTTCATCTGGATTCAGAAAGCTAACTAGAAAGCAACCAGAATCAATATGTATTTTAAAAATTATAAGTGATATGTGCAAATAATATGTAATGTGATCAACAATACTCTCTATTTATATAATCTTCCATTTCCATGGACATGCTCATGAGGGTCACGTGACTATTTTCCTCTTTTGGGCATGTTCTTTGGTAATTTCACAGGGCATCTTTTCCCTATGACTCTTTTCATGAAGTATCATTTCAGACCCTATTTAGTTATCCAACATCTCATCCTACTGTTTTCTTACCCACTCTACTTAAAATAAGGTATATTTTGATAGAAGGTGGAATTTAGAAGAGAGCATCTTCCAATAATGATGCTAATGCAATTTTACTTTTTAAATATTATCTAAAGAAGATAATGTATATTATTTATGGGTGATGAGATATGGATGTATACTAGTTCCTTTCCTCTTTATAAAATACTAGAGGCCTCTTTATAAAATACTGATATGGATGTATACTAGTTCCTTTCCTCTTTATAAAATACTGATGAGATATGGATGTATACTAGTTCCTTTCCTCTTTATAAAATACTAGTTCCTTTCCTCTTTATAAAATTCGTGCACGGGGGTGTGTGTGTCCCTCAGCCCAGCCTGCACCCTCTCCAATCTGGGACCCCTCAAAGGATGTCCGACTGCCCGTTTAGGCCCGATCCCGATGGGATCGGGCCTAAACGGGCAGTCGGACATCCCTATCACAATCCAGGACTGCTGGCTCCCAACTGCTCGCCTGCCTGCCTTCCTGATTGCCCCTAACCTCTTCTGCTTGCCAGCCTGATCACCCCCTAACCACTTCCCTGCCAGCCTGACTGATGCCTAACTGCTCCCCTGCCAGCCTGTTTTCCCTTAACTGCCCTCCTCTGCAGGCCTGGTCACCCCTAACTGCCCTCCCCTGCAGGCCTGGTCCCCCCCAACTGCTCTCCCCTGCAGGCCTGGGTCCCTCCCAACTGCCTTTCCCTGCAGGCTTGATCACCCCCAACTGCCCTCCCTTGCAGGCCTGGTCCCTCCCAACTGCCCTCCCCTGCTGGCCATCTTGTGTCCACATGGGGACAGGATCTTTGACCACATGGGGGCAGCCATCTTGTGTGTTGGAGTGATGGTCAATCTGCATATTACTCTTTTATTAGATAGGATGTGTTGCTTTTATAATCAAGAAAAAAGGCTTAAACAACTATATAGTGACATGATGAGAGAAAAACTTATAACAAGTTCTCAATTTCAAAAGACAGTTATATATCAAAGAACCCTGGTCTGGGATCTTTCTCTTGCCTTCAGTCATTACCCAGGCCCACAATCCAACTTAGATATGAGTGCACTAACTCACTAGCTTTGTCATGGGATCTGCAACAAATTGGACAATGGAAGGCAGGGGCTGAGAAAATCCAAAAGTTACAAATCACATACCTAGAAAAGACATTAAATCTATTCTGGGTTCTAAAAATTAAATTATACTAAAATGCTAAGTTTTCTTATAATAAGACATTAAATCAACACCTCAGCAATTTCTGCTAAACTAAATGGTTTCAAATAAACAAATATTCTTGTACCTCAATATACTCATGCATGAAAAAATAATATTTATAATGTCACATAAAAGATGTAACATTGTTACAAAGGAAGTCCTTGTTCAATAAAAACAATTACCACCCTGATATTTGCCCAGTTTTCCTCTATGTTTTGCACTGATCAAAGAAGATAAACTAACATTTTAAAACATAACAAATAGCCCTAGCCAGTTTGGCTCAGTTAGAGCATTGGCCCATGGACTGAAGGTTTCCAGGTTTTATTCTGGTCCAAGGACATGTACCTCAGTTGTAAACTAGATCCCAGGCCCCGATTCGGGATGCAACCAATCAATATGTCTCTCTCACATCGATGTTTCTCTCTCTGTGTCTCTCCCCATCCCTTCAACTCTCTCTAAATAAAATCAATTGAAAGTATCCTCAGGTGAGGATTAACAACAATGTAACTTTTAATGTTCAATTTTACTTTTCTTAGCATTAAACTTGAAACAAATACTGAAGTTTACCGTAAAACCTATTCATGTCATTTATTCACTTTATTCTTTGTACACCAAAACCGAGGCAGGATTCCACAGAATCTCAAAGCTAGTAACTTACCTCTCATCTTCCCAGGCTTAGGAGTAATATTAGGGGCTAAAAAAGTTCTCAAACAGTATGTCATATCACTAATTACACTAAGATGTGATAGTAGCTAGCTACAAGCTAAACATGTCCTTATCAAAAAGCTCCGAGACACTGTTCACTGTTGTGATTTCTAAGTATACACACTTCTATTTCTAGTTATAGAGGACAGTACTTAGATAATCATTAACACGGTAAGCACCCAGCCTGTTTTGTCTTCCAGACAAAAAGTATAGTGTCAGTCACCGGTGACTGACATGGTGCTTAACGTGTTAAACCAACCCATTTTCTAATGCATAACATATTCTATATAATGAAAGCCTAATATGCACATTGTCCCCTCGGGTAGTCCTTTGACCTAGAGACCAGGAATTCGGCCACTCGCTATGACGTGTGCTGACCACCAGGGGGCAGCACGGAACACTGTGGGCATTGGAGACACGCTGTGATCTCTTGCCAGCTACCTGGGGGCGGGGGTGATGGGAACGGAGGTGCGGTGAGAATGCAGGGTGTCCTCCGAGCTTGCTCTCACTCCCCCTGCCACCCTCCCCCGGGGACGCCAGGGCTTGCATGCCATGAAAGCCCCCACGCTCAGGTGCGGGAGCCCACGAGGAGCCCGTCCCACACCCACGTGGCCTCTTTCGGGTGAGCCGGGCTGCAGCTGCCAGAACCACAGGGGCCAGTCAGGCTCCCCGTGGTTTTGTGCAGGAGCAGGTCTGGGAGGTTGGCTGGGAGAGAGTGCACTGCCTGCCTGGTGTGGCACCACTGGGCGGTCCAGAGGCTCATGCTGCGCCCGGCCTGCGGAGTCCGGCTGCGCTCACCGCATCTCTGCATGGGGACTCGGGCTCCGTGACTCTGGTGGAGAGGCGCGTACAGGGCCTGTGGGTCCAGGTGCTGCCCAGGGCCTAGAGGTCAGTTGGGACCTGCCCTTTCACGCCAGATGCTCGTGCTTCCATCATTGGCCAGGCCTAGGGACCACACCTGTGCACGTATTTCATGCACCGGGCCTCTAGTTTTTACAATATGTGCAACACAAAACTACAAAAGCCTTCCAATGCTTCTATTATATTCTCACTTTGATGTACGATTGCCAGAGAATGAGTTTTCTGGTAAAATCACAGGTCATCAGAATTTATAAAAGCTGACATTTCCCAATAGGTTATAACACCCATCCCTGATATTTACTATTTTTTTTATTTTCTTTCTTTCACTAATATTCACTTTAAACATATATTATAGAAGTAGTCCTACTGTTGCCTTTAACAGAGCAATTTGTAACTTGACTTTTTATGTCATTTTATACAGTAAATAAATGTAAATTCAACTCATGGGGCAAGATACTTCATAAAATATAATCATGCAAAGTATCAACAATATGCTTAATGATTCAGTTATAGCTATTGATTTATGGTTACATATCAAATAATAATTTAGTTACAGCTATCTTATGTAATTGTGTAGGTGGTATTTGCTACAATGTAAGCACATAGCTAATTTATACAGGAGAGAAATTTCAAATTCATGATTGTTACAAGAGGGAAAATGAAAAAGAATCTATTTAAGCCCCTCATGGAATTCTATTTCATATAATTTAAACTTTTCAGGTAGTTCTGAAATCTAATTATTCTAATAATGTGTTGCTTATCAAAGCAAGAATATGCTGCATGATTTACAAGGCATAGAGTTTTTCCTCAGGGAGTTTATGGTCTAAGCTAGCTACATAAACATACATAACAAATTTTTAAAAACTCATAGCAAAACTAAACATTTAATATTGTTGGAAATATATGAGAGAACAAAAATGTTCATGGCATGTTAACATAAATTGTTATTATAATTTTTATTCATCTAATCCAATTTCCCAAATCTCTAAAACAAATTTAACCAATACTGTGTTAGTCAATAAATAGAATTTGTCATCCTATCCTAAAGATCACAGAATGTGCTTTGGATGAAGACAGAACAGTTTTAACACCAACATAGAAAAAGCCATCCAATAAGGTCAAAGTAGCATTTTCATTAGAAATCAGGTAACAGACTAAAAGAGAAAAAGCATAAGATTATCTCAATTTAACATTCACTCATAAATAAAAACTCTCAGCAAACTAGAAACAGAATGGAACTTCCTCAACTTGAGAAAGGACTTGTACAGGGAACCTATAGCTAAGAGCACACATAATGGTGCAAATCAGAATGTTTCCTTTCCAAGATAAAAAAGAGGACAAGGCTACCCTTCCTCACCATTTCTATTCAACACTGGAGGTCCTAATCCATGCAATAAGGTAAAAAAGATTAACACAAGGCAGAAAAATTAGAAAAAAAGTAAGTAAAACTGTCTTTATTTGCAGATAATGTGATTATCTCTGCAGAAAATCCTAAAGATTTTTTTAAGTTATTAGGAATAAGTAAATTTAGTAGCATTATAAGATTAGGTCAATATTTTCAACACCATCCCTATTGTATTTCATACTAGCAAAGCTAGTATCCTATATAATAAAAGGCTAATATGCAAATAGACCGAACAGCGGAACAACCAGCTGCTATGACGCGCACTGACCACCAGGGGGAAGAAGCTGGGCTCATGTCTGGCGAGTGCAGCAGAGGTGGCGGGAGCCTCTCCCACCTCCACAGCAGTGCTAAGGATGTCTGACTGTTGGGAGCAGGCCTAAGCCATCAGTCAAACATTCCCCGAGGGCTCCCAGACTGGGAGAGGGCCCAGGCCAGGATGAGGGCACCCCTTAAGTGCATGAATTTCGTGCACCGGGCACCTAGTGATATTATAATATACAATATCATTTGTACTAATGTCAAATATATGGTATATTTAGAGATATATGCAAACTTTAAAAATATATGCAAGAATTATACACTGAAAACTAGAAAACATTGGTAAGAGAAATCAAAGTCCTAAATAAATAAACAGGTATATCATGTTCATGGATCATAACACCCAATATTGTTAAGATATTAATTTTCCTGAAATCAGCAGAGTCAATGCAATTCCAATTATACTCCCAGAAAGGTGTGGGTTTTTTTTTTATGAAATATGACAAACTAATTCTAAAAATTTATATGAAAATGCAAAGGACCTGAAATAACCACACAAAAATTGAAACACAAGACAAAATGGGAGGAATTATATATAACCTAATTTTAAGACGACAAAGCTAGAGTAATCAAGAAAATAAGGTATTGCCCTGACTGGTTTGGCTCAGTGGATAGAGCGTTGGCCTGTGGACTGAAGGGTCCCAGGTTCGATTCCAGTCAAGGGCATGTACCTTGGTTGCGGGCACATCCCCAGTGGGGGGTGTGCAAGAGGCAGCTGATTGATGTTTCTCTCTCATCGATGTTTCTAACTCTCTGTCCCTCTCCCTTCCTCTCTGTAAAAAATCAATAAAATATTTTTTAAAAAGTAAGGTATTGATGTAAAGATAGCAATAAAAGAATGGGAACAGAAATAATATCCACATGTATATGGTCAGTTGATTTTCAATAAAAATGATAGGATAATTCAATGAAAAAATTACAGTCTTTTTAAGAAATGGGGCTAAAAAAATTGATACTCATGAAAAGATATAAAATGACTCATCCTATCTAATAAAGATGGCACATGCAAACTGACCATCACTCCGCGACAAAGATGGCGGTGCCCACAGCCAGTGAGAAAGGAATATGCAAATTGATGTGACAAAGATGGCAGTGGCCGGGGGCAGGGCAGGATGCCTGCTATGAGGGGAGAGACGGGGGCGTGAAGGGAACTACAGGAGGGCGGCAGGGCTGGAGCGAAGGCAGAAGGCGGTGGCCAGAGCAAAGGCCCGGGTCCCGGGTGCCGGAGGGAAGCCAGTGCCGGCAGCCAGGGGAAGGAAGGCCTATTCTTTCATGAATCTTCGTGCATCAGGTCTCTAGTATCATATATAAAAATGAATTCAAAATTTATTATAGACCTACAGCTAATACAGGGTGGGGCAAAACTAGGTTTATAGTTATGAGTAGGCAGAACAAAGTTATTCTTGTATTATTTATTATTGCATTATTTTCCATATGAACATTTATAAACCTACTTTTCGCCCCAACCTGCATTATAAACTCAGAGACAAAAAACATAAGACAATTTAAGTGACATTGGATTAGAACAAAATTTTTAATACTCCACAAAAAGTCCAAAGAATAAAATTGATAAACAAATGTGATCAAAATGAGACTTTTGTTTTCTGAAAAGACACACTTAAGGAAATGAAAGCACAAGTCCACAGACATGGGGGAAAAGTTTGTAAGACATATTTCTGAAAAAGGATTTGTATCCAAAAGATGTAAATATTTTTAAAAAACCAACAACTCAATAAGGACATATAAAAAAATAACATTATTTTTAAATATATTGTAAATGATTTGGACACTTTACAAAAGAAGATGTGCAAATGAATAAGAATACGAAAATATGCTCAACATCACTGGCCATTTAGAGAAATACAAATTAAAACTACAATAAGTCACCACTACATAATCACTAGAACTATAGTTAAAATTAACAGCACTGTCAATACCATGTGTTGGCAAGGATGTAGTGGAACTGGAACTCTTATATGTTAGCAGTGGGGATGTAAAATGGCACAACCACTTTGGAAAACAGTTTGGCAGTTACTTATATATAGTTAAACATACCCTTATCATATGACTCAACAATCTCTCTCCTACTTAATTACCAAGTGAAATAAAAATATATGCCCATACAAACAGGTGTAGTAAACATACATAACAGCTTTATTCATAATAGCCAAAAACTAGAAACCTGTACACAGAATAAGCAAATTGTGGCATAGCTATGCAATGAAGTACTACTCAACAACAAAAAGGAACAAACTACATGAATCATGCACAGTTTAAAAGAGCCAGGTACAAAAACTACATACTGTATGATTCCATTTATATGAAATTACAGAAAAGGCAAGACAATGACGTAAAGCAGATCTGTGGTTGCCATTTACCTGTGGATAAGAAGAATGACTACAAAGCAGAAACAAACTTTTGGAGGTGGTGGAAATACCCTGTAACTTGACTGTGATAGGGGTACATGACTGTATACATTTGCCAAAACTCATCAAATTGTACATTTTAAGTCAGTGAATTATACTGTATGTAAATTACACCTCAATAAAGCCAATAAAAATAAAAGTAATCAAATATATGTTTCAAGACATACATTTGTAGGAATGTCTAATAACTTATCTATCCAAGAAATAACTACAACTAGTTTGAATATGTAAAAACAAAACAAAACAAAATAAAAAAAGTGTATCAGTGGAAAACTCGGTCTCTCATCCCCACAATTTCTCTGCCTTTTTTCACTTTATGTTCACAAGGAAACTCTATCAGTATATGAGGACTTGCTTACTAATTATGTACATATATTTTAAAGGATGCTTTATTAAAATAAAAGACTCTCTAACTGATGACAACAGGTACATGAGTCTTTTGGAAAGGTGGACCTTCCCCAAATCACTTACAATATGAAGTCTTTACCCTATAAATCAGAGTATCAGTGGTCTGTCAGCATCTTAGTATCCCCCCTTCTAACAACCTGCTAAACCTTTACTAAACTTTATCTGCCAGCAAAGGTGGACTGGAATGAGCTATGAGAGACTTGACTATTCCTGAATAACAGGTTTGAAAAAGTTGAAGGAGCACGAGACTGACACAGATGTGACTATGTGAGCAACATTTTCAGTGGAGAAAGTAGACTATCTGAATTGAAGATTAGAGAACTACAAGATAAGATTGGAAGATAAGATTTATTTATCCAAGACACATTTATTGGGTCCCTATTATATGCCAGGCACAGTACAGAAATGAAGCCATATGGAAATCCCAGACTTAGGAATAAATCATAGGTAACATGGAAAGAACAAAGGTCATTGCTGCTCTTTGCGATGGCCAGTAGAGGCTGCCAATGTACAAGGACACATAGGGCTCTCCTTCCACCTCATGACACACAAGGACTTGTCACCAGAACAAAAAGCACTTCACTTTCATACCACAGCATGAAGCCCAGCTTTCTAGGTTCATCACAGAGCAATATTCAACAACAATCACCAAGTTGTATTTTTAACCACAGCTTCTGGGCGTGTGTGACAGAAACAAAGGAACTGCAGAATATTGTGAGTACTTTTGAAAGATGATCACACTTAGCCACTCTCTGACCAAAAGAAACCACCAAGCTTTATACAATTACCTTTCTAGAAAAGCTACCTCAAGTTTTACATTTGAAAATGGATATTTTTACTGAAGAATAGCATAATGTACATTCTTAAAATCTTTGTTTGATTAGAAGTATTATTTAGCTTCTTCAAATAAGGTGTATCAGTTACAGCTCAAGGAAATGTTCAGTTACTGGGTACAAATTCATAATTTGATCATTTGGAAGTATCCATCTTAAATTTTAAATACTACTATGCTTAAAAAGAGTTTCCTAATATTTAGCTGTCAGGTGAGATTCTGCCCATCTGTGCCCCTTACCCAGAGCCTAAGAACAAGACTCTCAAATACACCAAGGAGCAATCACATTTTAAATTCATTTGTGAATCTGCTCTACAATTTTAAGAATTATGTATCTAGCCCCTTTTGAGCTGCACACACGGCTGTTTCTTGTAGAGAGGAACTCTGCTGTCAATCACTGCTCTCTTTTGCCACGCAAATATGTGCTGCAGCTTTCACTTGTCACTCCTATTATATGTAATGTAGGCAGCTTAGCACTAAATCAATTTAAGGAACTGCAGAAGTTAAATACATACATTATTATTATGATGACAGAAAAGGCAATGAATGTCTTGCAGCTCCATTTGCTTTCTTTGTTAAGGAAGAAAAAGCTAATTATCTGCAGCTGTCAACCGTGAAGTCCTAGACCTACTTAAGTCAACATTAGCCTTGGACAACTGAAAATATTTCTCATATTTTTGCCCGATTGTTTTCTTTTTGAAAAAGGTAAAACTACATATTGTATCCTTTTTCATAAGCAATTCATTGTAATATTTCAAACAAGTGACTATCAATTTTTATAATATCCACTCACCAAATAGTGTAACCAAAATTTAGACAGATATAAGCCTCTCCACAGAAGAAGTCATATCAAAATTCAACTGAAAGCCCACAGACTATTGGTTACAATGAAATTATGTTTCAGATGATCAAGGGAGAAATTCTATCCACTTATTTAATTAACAAAAAGAGAGAAAGGAAAACATCTCCCACAGTTGTAATGCTGATAAATGACAGGAAAGTCACAAGGAATCATAGGCACATATGTTTGTATATTTATTCTTTTAATCTACCAATCTTTAACTTTCCAACCTAGTCCCATTAGAATCTAGAACTAAATAACGACTTGATTTTGAATTTTCTTTTCTCAGATTTTAGGATCAACTCGTATATTTTTAAGTTATCAAATAAAAATAACATTTTTATTAAGTTGAAGAAAAGGAAACATCATTAATATGTAAACTATGCAATCTCTTAACACTGTGCTCTAAAAAGTACACAAAGGTAATTATTATTCATGACAAACAAGTATTCTCTGCATTTGCTCTGAATTTTCAGTGATAAAACATTATTTTCCTTGTCTTTTCTTTAGAAAAGCTCTTCTCACAGGAAAAGACTCAATACTACTTTTAAATTCCATATGAAATCACTGCCCATTTAGTTTCCTAATGACTATTTTAAACACATGTAATTCCTAGTATAGACAAAACCAACATAAATTGAAACCTACATAATCAATAATGTAAGAAAAATTCCAACATATTGCCTAACAGAATTATTATTTTAATAATTACAGCTCCAGTCCTGGCAGGGCGACTCACTTGGTTGGAGCGCCGTCCCATACACCAAAAAGTTTGTGGGTTCGATTCACAGTCTGGACACATACCTAGGTTGCAGATTCAATCCCCAGTCAGGGCATGTATAGAAGGCAACTGATCAATGTCTCTCTCTCTCTCTCTCTCTCTCTCTCTCTCTCTCTCTCTCTCTCTCTCTCACTCTGTGTGTGTGTGTGTGTGTGTGTGTGTCTCCCTCTCCCTCTCTCTCCCTCCCTCCCTCCTCTCCTCTCTCTCTAAAAAATAAATGAAAACATATTCTCAGGTGAGGTTTTTAAAATTGTTTTTAATTATAGCTCATGTTTAAGTTCCTAAACCAACCTTAAAGTGAAGCCTTTTCTAACGACAGCTAGCTGTCCCACAACTCCAAGATTCTGATTTGATACAACCCCTCCCTTATAATCTTGAGAAATCACTACTGTATTTGCTGGAGACAAGACAGAAAAAAATCAAGACACATTCAAAGAATAACGTGAAAACAGTTAAGGTACAGACACAGACATGGCCTATGTAATACATAAAGAGTATAAAGTACATGATTGTCTAACCACTGTGCAGTACACCCGAAACTAATACAAAATAATAGTGAATGTAAACTGTAACCAAAAAATGAAATTAAAAAATCAGGAAAAAGATAAAATTATAACAAAACAAAAAAAAAAGAAATAGTATAGTTTAAGTAGCTACACTGTACCAGACTCTAAGTACATTTCCCAGAGTCCCCAAACTAGTATTGACAGGATCAAGTTTTCATCTCAACTTCTGACAACAAAGCCCGGCTTCATTTCACAGCACAATATTACCTCCTCACAGAGTTCTTCTCTGGCTTTACATTTTTAGAAAGCTGTATCTATCAAGATTAGAGATGACTGCCATCCTTTACAATTGCTGATGCTGGTGTATAAATATAAAGATGGCATAAATGAGAAAAATATAATTAGGAGGAAATCCTTAGTCTTAAAATGAAGAGGATGTGATTGATGACTTCAAGGGTCATTCTAATATTTTTTGGGTTACTTATTTTGCTAAGATATTAGGGAACAACTAAGAAACTTCTGGTTATTCCTTTTCTAACTTTCTGAAATCTGTTCAAAAAGTTATGTTATCAATAGTAATGCTATCTTAGTAATGTTATCTATAATTCCTACCCAATCATCCTATATAATAAAAGCCTAATAATCTAAGTATCCGACCGTTCAACCAGTCACTATGATGCGCACTGACCACCAGGGGGCAGCTTGCTGCTGGAGTCTGGCCTGTAGTCCTCCTGTCGGTCACCCATGGGAGTCCTCCCGTGGTTTCTCCCCGCCCCGATCGTGCACTGGTGGAGTCCCTTGGCCTGGCCTGCACCCTCTCACAATTTGGGACCCCTCGAGGGATGTTGGAGAGCTGGTTTCAGCCTGATCCCCAAAGACCAGGCCGAGGGACCCCACTGGTACACTACTCTGTGCTCCAGGCCTCTAGTTGTTTTATAAAACTTAAGAATGCATTTGCACTAATGTAATTCTTATAACTCTGTGAGAGGGATTAGGTGAGAGGGCTCAAAACGATTGTGGTGACTTGGCCCAAATCACCAAACTATACTAAATACAGAGTAATTGGAAATGCATGTCTATCCTATTCACAACTTAGAACACTTTCCATTACACAGTAGATGCAACCATAATAACAACATTCATTTGTACATCACCATAATTGTCACATGCCATTCCCCCCCCAACCCCCCCTCCCCCGCCCATTTGGTCCTTAGAACAACTTTGTAATGAAAGAAGGCAGGTAATATTACGCTAACCTCATTAACCTCATTTTACAAATAAGGAAAACTGAGACTCAGAATTTAAACCATTTGCTGGAGGATCCTTACAGAAGCCTCAAACAGGCTGGCCGAGGGACTCCAAGTCCAGTGCTTCTTTTGTTATTGAAAATTACTGTCAATTACATATTGGCTTCAATATAGCTTTGAAACATTTCTATGCCTACCCTGTGTAACCTGGTCTAAGTCTGAACTTTACTAAGTATAACTGAGCTCATGAAAGCATTATTTTCATGTTTGTGTGTGATACAGTAACTTATGTTTCTAATATAATAAGTTTATAATATAGAAACATATTTTCTAAAAATATTTATCTAAGACTGTCAAAAGGATACCCAATTTTGAATAATCAAGAATAGGTTTCTAATTATTACAAAAATCCTACTTAAATCCCAAAAGAAAAAAAAAGATGCCGATGCCTAAGTTGGCAGTCTGTTAAGTTGTAATCAGCCTTCTTCCTGCTTACATCCACTTAATGGCACAGACAGTAGCACTCACTGCCTTTCGGTCTTTAATTCCTCAGAAACTCCCTACCCAAATGCACTGCCATTACTAAAGCGCAGAATGATCTCATTTAGTAAACCAGCTTCTTGCCCTTTCATTAGGCCCTAATCTAAATTACGGTATAAAGACATAAGGTTCTGTACTCATGACTGGCTCCTGATAAAGGGCACTGGCTTGCCATGTGGCCTGATGAAGTCCTAGGACACAGAAGGATCTTTTCTGGATTTTGTCAGTCAATTTATGTTGAGCCAGAAAAATAAAATATAATCTTTGGCCATCTGGTTCTGTAACACTCTATATTTGTTTAGAAAGGTCATTGTTGTCAAGTTACTGAATGTTATCTCTGGAATTACAGGAAGAGAGAAGTTTTTGAAAGCAGGCCAGGAATATTAAAGCACCGGATATTAAGATGTAAAGTAGTAGTTAAAAGGTTGGGCTTTTAGTGTTAAACAGACTACTGTTCAAATCCCAACTCCATTACCTACTAGTTAAATTATCTTAGGCAAGTCAGCAGCCTTCTTAGTCTATTTTTCTCACAAATAAAATATAGA
Organism: Plecotus auritus; assembly: GCF_963455305.1. NCBI lineage: Eukaryota > Metazoa > Chordata > Mammalia > Chiroptera > Vespertilionidae > Plecotus > Plecotus auritus. The sequence goes on along the minus strand of NC_137776.1, from coordinate 136,580,622 downwards.
TAACGTCACTCTAGAAAGACAGTGCCTCTATAAAATGATATAACACATACATATAACTAGCATCTAGTTACCATTCAAAGCCTATTCTATATTATGTGTAATTTGTGTCCTCAGTTTAATTATGAACAAAGTTAAAATTGTCATTGTCATTACTTTTATAAATACTTTTCCAGACAGAAGAGTAAAATTTAAACAGGCTCACAATTTATACTATGCATATCTAATATGTGGGTTTAGAGCCTACCACTAACAAAAACTTCAGTCCATCGTAAGTATTTAAGCAACATTCCTTCTTTCTTCATCGGCTTTATAGCATCTATTATTTTGTTGGTGGAATGACTGGTTTGCTGTGTCACTGAAGAATGAAGACTAAGCAATATCAAATCCATATCTGAACTACTTCAGTGGAACTAGTACTGCTGTTACTGGACAACATACAATATCTCATGCTGTTATGCAATAGTTACTTTCTTTGCATTAGGTAGTTTTCAATTAATGTTTCACAGCAGTACCACCGTCCAGCTATTGCAGTAACGAGATGATCCACAGTTGATTCAGACAGGCTATTTAGGCCCTTTCCCTTTGTGGGATTAGCAATGTAGTTAAAAATATACAAATAATTAAAACAAATAAATTTTAAAAAGCAGCTCAATCAAAACTCCATCCAGAATATAGCCAAAGAGCAATGTTTGCACTTTAGTAGGCCAGATTTCAGGATCTCAAAGGTGGGCAAATACTTCACCAGCACTTTGACAGGAATGATCATCAGGATGTGTTGAAATGAATTATCCCCACACATGACTAGTTTCCCTCAAAATCAAAGTAGCACTGTAAGACAGAGCAAAAGCCAGTCTCAGGCTGGGAAAGAACATTTTCATATGTTTTCTACTTCAAGAATTAGTTGCTACACATTTCCCTGTTTGGGGTCAAGAATAAAAAAATAAATTAATTAAATAAATAAATAAGTAAATAAATAAGTAAAAAGAATAAAAGGCACACATCTTTCATATGAACCACTGGGTGAGTACTCTGCTTTCTCCATAATATTGACTTAGGAGATCTGGAAGTAATTAAAAATAAATTTCATCTTATATGCATACTAGAGACCCGATGCACGAAGATTCGTGTAAGAATGGGCATTCCTTCCCCTGGCTGCTGGCACCGCCTTTGCTCCATCGCCATGGTGATGACGCAAGCATCCCACACCCGGCTGCTCGGAGGCTGTGTATGCAAATCAACCCACCATCTTTGTTGGGTTAATTTGCATACTAACTCCTGATTGGCTGGTGGGTGTCGCGAAGGTACGGTTAATTTGCATCTTTCTCTTTTATTAGTGTAGATATAAATGGCCCATGGACATAAACAAAAGTGTGGTGAAGGCCTGGGGTGAGGCAGGAGCTGGGTGGAGGGGGGTGTGGACTAAGAGGGTAGAGAGTGGGAGAATGGGGAGAGCTATAATAGTATCAAATTCTTTTTTTTAAATTTCAAACTCCAGGATCTAGCCAAGAAGACTACTTACAGACCAACAAAAGTCTAAAACATGCATTGACTTACAGGCTATAAAGATAAATGAATCAGAGAAATCTATAAACTTATACAAAAAATATATATATATATCTGAGAAGCAATCTTGACCAGCCTTCACTTACCCAAATTATAGACCCCCACTTGCCATTTTCTCTCCAACCATCCCAACAGATGCCCATGGCAGGAAGAAAACTCAGTCTGTGGGCTATCGTGGGACCCTCACAGTTCCACTCCCAAACGCTGAGCTGTATGTTCTCCCCAAATCAGTAGTATTTATTCCAAAACTCCATTAGGGAAGTTCTACTGTTATTAAAATTAGCTAAATGACTAAACATTAGATAAACCATGAAAACAAAAATAAAGGGTATCTTTAAAAACTAAATCAAAAGCTTGAATAGATTTGATAAAGGCGAGTTACTACAAAACACTGCCTCCCTTCCTCCCTCCTTCACTTCCTCTCTCTCTAAAAATCAATGAAAACATATCCTAGAGTAAGGAATAAAAAAAGTACCACTGAGTTTGAAATACCCTGCACCTTCACTATTTGATGGAAGGAAATTCTAACGTGATAGGCACCTTGGTTAAAAGGCTTCCTAAAAAACACAAGCTCACAATATTAATGAAGCCATAAAAATAAAAGGTAATTATCATTATATTCCATTTACAGATGAGATTTCTGCCTCAGAGAGGATAAGACACATCAAAAGGTAAATCAACCAACAAGTGGCAGAGTCAAAACTTTAATACAGATTCAAAGTGTTTCTTTTTTTTTCAACCTTACGATGTTACGGTATAGTCTTTAAAAGAGTCAGAGAGGTTAGAAGCAACACTGAGGTCCTAATTCAATCTAAGCATATGCAAAACAGAAAATGCTGAAATATGTATAGCTGTGAGAACTAAATGGATTATAAGCATTGTATCTGTTGTCTTGAACATCATCATAAACATCACCTATAAACTGTACATACTATTAAATGGCTGGACAGGATCATCAAATATAGGGCACTAGAAGGTAGCTGGTCTACCAGCATTGAAGCATAGTCTTTGGCAGCACAACCCCACTTAGTAAGACATCTGTGGAGATTGGCTGTCAGCAAGGTTCACAAGCAGATGCTGCGTGGAAACAACCATGTTCAGAGAGAGTTGTAGAACACATTAGGTATACACTGAAGTAATACACTCAATGTGGCATTTATGGACTGCTTGGAAACCAGAGCAGATAATCCAGCCCAGAGACAGCAATCACCATTATGATGATGCTATTAAGGCAAGTTTACCCTTAAAAAACAAAACAAAAACATTGGCCCCAAATGGTGTTCTAGTGTTTGATGTCAGGGAACAGTGTGAAGATTTGCAATAATTATAGGAAATCTCCTAAAATACCTATTCTGTTTCTTAAGAGAGTGAAAATAAGTAAACAAAATAAAAACCTTACATGTTAGCAGTAAGTTAAAAACCCAAGAATGATTAGGATGGCCAGTATAAAAAATTTTTATTTCTTAAAAAACAAAGTAACAAGTGTTGGTGAGGCTCTAGAGAAATTAGAACCCTTGTATACTGTTGGTGGGAATGTAAAATGGTGCAGCTATTATAAAAAATAGTATGGAAGTTTCTAAAAAAATTAAAAACAGAATTGCTACACAATCTAGCAATCCCATTTCTGGATATACTAGTACATCCCAGAAGAATTAAACGCAAGATTTCTAACAGATATTTGTACACCCATGATCAATGCGGCATTATTCACATAGCCAAGAGGTGAAAGCAACCTAAATGCCCATGGGTGGATGAATAAAGAAAATGTAGTATACAAATACAATTGAACAGAACTCAGCCTAAAAAAAAGAAGGGAATCTGTCATATGCTACAACATGGATAAACCTTGAAGACATTATGCTAAGTAAAATAAGACAGTCACAAAAACACTCACACTGCATGACTCCACTTACATAGAACATCTAAAGTAGCCAAACTCTTAGAAAGTAGAATAATGATTACCAGAGGCTGAGGAGAAGGGGAAAAGGGAGTTATTCTTCAAAGGGAAGAGGGTTTCAGTTTGTAAGATGAAAAAGTTCTAGGGATCTGTGTGCATACAGTTAACTCTATTGTACTGCACACTTAACACAATTAATAAGGTTTTAAAAAATAGTAAGAATAAAAATGTCTTAAAAACTCTGGTAAGGTTAATACAAGTATTGGAGAGGTTTAATATCACTGAAGAAAAAACAGTTTTCACATGAGTAGATTAAATTTAATCTTTGTCATCTCTTAATAATACCAATTTCTGTAATGGTTTCAATCTATGGTTTAAATTTGTAATTTATAATGAAAAGGAGGTATACCATATCAGAACTGTTCAGAAGTCTTTTAAAATCTTATTTATTCTCACCCAGAGAGATGCTCCCAGTTGAGTGAGTCATCATTACTGATGCAACTATGCTTTATTCTTCAACTGTGCTGGGACTGAAAACAGATTGAGAAGTCATTTTTAAATGATAGTTTAGCTCATTTGTAAGAAAATTCATTTAAAACACTTTTTCTATAATAAGGAAATTACATATATTGTTTGATATAAGTAAATCTTCTTCATACCAGAAAGCTAAACATGGGTTTAAGTTTCTAGAGGCATATGAGATCACATCTCCACTGGGCTGGACACCTTTGGAAAACAGAACCAATAATATATGAAAAGGCAGATACAAAAAAAATACTTCTCAAGACTTCTGAAATATTCTGCCCAGGACATTTCTCTTTTCAACGGCCCTTTTTTATGTGCATTTATCTCCAGAACCCTTTTTTCCAATTATCTCCTCTATCCTCCAAAGTCCTTTGTTCATCTTTCTCCCCCCACATTTAGAGGAAGAAAATAACTAAATTCTCCATACTCAAATATCAGGAACAAAATCAAAGGAATCTCTCATTTCTGTATACTGCTGTTTCATCTCCAGGGAAACAAAGCCACAATTTAAGAACTAGGGTTAATAAAATCTTCTTACACTGACTTGACTTTGGTGCATTTTTCTTATACCATATTTTAAAAATCTATTGAGAAGTGTCTAGTAGAATCATAAAATTAAGTCCTTAAGAGGCTCCATGAACCAAAATGTTCTACTGGTAAAAATTATATAAATACATGATTTAACGTGAAAATTACACATTATAACCTCTATAAGAGAATATTTCACGCTGACGACCCCTTGCCACGCTAGCAGTCAGCAGCTGTGCGTCGCAGCAGGTTGCCTAGGACCAAACCAGAGAGGGTCGGACCTGCATTGCCACCATGTGCCCACCATCCAGATATCATTGCTGACATGTACACATAAGGAACTGTTTGACATTGAAACGGGGACTCAGAACTGTTGGACATTGAAATTGGGACTCAAACATTTTTTGTTATTATATGTTTATTTCTAGTCTGCAGAGGCAAGATTTTTTTAAAGGAAAGAAATGGGGGAAAAAATAGATACAGAGGCAAAGAAGCATTGAACAGACTGTCAAACTACAGCGGGAAGGCAGGGGAGGTTGGGGGGGTGCTGTAAGAGATCAACCGAAGGACTTGTACGCATGCATATAAGCATAACCAATGGATAAAAGACACTGGGGGGGGGGCAGGTAAAGGCATGTACTGGGGGGTAGGGGAGGCTGGGGGGAGGTCAATGGGGGGGGGAAAAAAAGGAGACATATGTACTACTATCTGTAATACTTTAAACAATTTAAAAAAATTAAAGAGAAAAAAGAAAAAGAAAAAAAAGAGACTATTTCAGCTCTCTAATATCATATATCCCTTAATTCCTGCCCTTTTTTGTGTTAGATATTTTCTAATGTACCTTTCTTATTCCTTGTTTCTTTCACTAATTTTTTGTGTTATTTCCTTAAGTGGATGCCCTCGAATTTATAATTAGCATTTTAACCTAAAACATACTAGTTTGAATTAATTCCAATAATATATAAAAATTTTTTCCTGCAATATACCTCCATTCCCTTATCTTTCTTTTTATTATTATTGTCAAACTGTATCTTTATATGTTACTAGAGGCCCGTTGCACAAAGATTCGTGCACTAGGCCTTCCTTCCCCTGGCTGCCAGCACTGGTTTTTCTCTGGCACCCAGGACCCAGGCCTTCGCTCCGGCCACAATGGAGAAGCCAAGCCTTGAGGCTAAGCTTCTCCGCTCCGGCCTCAGTGAGGATTGGCTTCTCTGCTCCGGCCGCAGCAGAGAAGCCAAACCTCTTCAGTGCCTGCATATGCAAATTAACCCACCATCTTTGTTGGGTTAATTTGCATACTCACACCTGATTGGCTGATGGTCATCGCAGAGGTACGGTCAATTTGCATATTTCTCTTTTATTAGTGTAGATAAGCCCATCAACAAAGATTTATTATTACTGCTTTATGCAGTTGTCTTTTAAAACAGGACAGAAAAAGTTACAAAGAAAAAAAATGTATGTCATATATTTTTATGTGTATCTTTCATAATACTCATATAGTTAAGTTAATATTTCTTCTAGGTTCAGTCTGCAAGCAACAAATTCTCTTGATTTTCATTTATTTGTAAACTAGTAGCCCTGTGCACGAATCTGTGCGCCAGTAGCTCGCTGCCACCCTCCAGTAGCTCTCCACCCACTGCCTCACCCTCCTGTAGCTCCCCACCCCTGCCCCCCCCCCCTCATAGCATGCTGCCCTGCCCCCTCCTATAGCTCTCCACCCCCGGCTTGTAGCTAGCTGCTCACCCTCCTGCTGATCCATGATCCGGTCGTTACCCGGTCGTTACACTTCACGGCGTAATGACCATTTGCATATTTCACCTTTATTATATAGAATGTCTTAATTTCACCTTCATCTTTGAAGTTCAGCTAAATACAAAATTCCTGGTTGACAGTCTTTCTTTTAATACTCTGAAAATGTCTTCTAGCCTCCATGGTTTCTGATAAGTCAGCTATTGATCTTATTGGGGATCCCTTTTATATGTTGTTTTTTTCTTTCTGCTTTTAAAATTTCTTTCATTTTGTGAATTTGACTATGATGTGTCTAAATGTGGAAGCATTATTTAACTTAAAGTACACTGAGTTATTTAATGGGTATATTATTTAAAATTAAGTTTTCTGCCATTATTTCTTTTGGGAATTCCATTATGTATACGTTGGCACACTTGATGACATCCCACAGATCTTGTTAAGCTCTGTTCATTTTTATTTCCTTACTATTCCTCACAATGGATAATCTCTAGCGAATTATCTTCAAACTGACCAATTATTTCATTTGTCAACTCCTATCTGTTAAGCCTAATGTTGTAGTAAAATACAGAAATGTTTAAAAATGCCAAAAAATGTTTAAAAGGTTTTACAATGTTTTAGTTAACTTTCCTGAAACTTAAAGTGTGATATTAAGGACACATTCCCCACTGCCCTGAAGCTTGGATATTCTATTGATAAGGATTTGAACTTCAATTACTGACTCAGAATGACTTGCCATGATAACCATATGTGTGATGACGTAAACTCCTCCCCCTCCCCAGAGTGAAACCGAGTGTTTTCAAGTTTGTTTACTGATATGCCCATTGGAACTAATGTTAAACTTGAGATCTTGTTATGCATTTTGTTTACCAGAATCCCCCTACTCCCCCCTGGACTGCCGTGGGTATTACAAGCTATTTAACGGGTCCCCGAACACCATTCAAGTTGATCATTGCTTGATCGCTGGACGCCTGGTCGTTGCTGATCGCTTTGATCCCTGTGCTGCACTGGTGGCTCTGATCGCTGTAAGTTTATCTTCGCCTTCAGTCTGGGCGCAGTCCCCTTCCCCAATCGCTTCGCTCCATGCCAGAAGAGAGACAAATGTGGGGTCTCGGATCGATCCGCGCTGTGCGCAAGGATCTCCGAAGGCAACGTGGACCTGAGTCTTCGTTTCCTGACCTGACTTGCCAGCCATTGATGCCCGCTGCTGCCAGGAAAAAGCCACACTTTGGGATCCCGATAAGCCTGTACCCACGGCACCAGGAATTTTGTGAGTAACAGTGTGCTGTGCTGATGAGCTTTGTGCCCACTGCAATGATAAAAGGAGAATAAATTGCTGTGTGAATTGTAACTGTAACTATTTGTGTGGCATAATTCCTCTGGCAGTCCTAAATATACTAATATAAGGTCAGATGAAATTGTCTGCCACGGACCTACCAACTCAAAGCAGTCTTTTTGCTGGTAACTACTTTAAATTTCCGAGTACCTGCACGGTTAAAGTTTATCTCAAAGGATGCCTCGGATAAACGCCCCTTCCTTTCTCGGACACCTAGCTAGTAAATTTTTCATTTCAGTTATTATACTTTTAAACTTCAGAATTTTCATATGGTACTTTTCAAATAATTTCTATGTTGATTGATATTCTCTTTAGCAAGACATCATTCTTATACCTTCCTTTAATTCTTTACATGGTATCATTTAGTTCTTTGAACATATTTATAAAAACTGACATGAAGTCTTTGTCTATTAAGCCCAGATCTGAGATCCCGATGGGACATTAATTCTGTTGGCTGATTTTTGTGTTTTTCTTTCCTGTGTATGTAGCATACTTTCCTATTTCTTTCATGTCTCAATTTTTTGTTGAAAACTGAACATTTTAGATAATGTATTTTAACAACTGCAGTATCAAATTCTCCACATTGCCCCACAAAGATTTTTTTAACATTGATTTTGTTTTTATTGATAACGCTCATTTGTTTAGCACTTTTATGAACTAATTTTGTAGATTCTGTATTCCCTGTAGTGTGCTGGCCACTGATCTCTCTACTAATTTTTTTTTTTTTTAGTTAGTATATTTAAGCCTAGCTTCTTAGGAGTCACACTAGGTCAGTATAACTTAGTGGTCAACCAATGATTGGTTAGAGGATTTCCTTAAATGCTTGCCTGTATGTCTTCCATGCTTTGGCCAAGAAATTTTTATCAGTAGTCACACCTTTGAAATTCAGGCAGTTTATAAGACAGCCCTAGCATTCTTTTCCTACTTACATAAAACCTCAGCCATAGGTGGTGATCTCCTTCCCCAAGTCTTTCCTGGTCATGTGCACAGCTTTGCACGTTGTGCAACCTTTCAGATACCCAGGAATATGTTGGAGCTTTTCAAAATACCCTAGGGTTGGCTAATTCTCCAAGATTTCCTTTTAAAATCCTGGGCAGACTCTTGTTTGCCCCAACTGAAATCACAGCCTTAAGCAGTGGATGTATTGCCAACAGTTGCTGTTGTTTCAGCAAAGCCCTGAAGGTAGGCCTTTTCTTCCCCCAACGGGGCTGAGCTCTGAGTCAAATCAAATAGTCAACCGCTCTCTGAGAATAGAGTTTTTCCAGGGAGCTGCAGGCTTGGACAACATATCAACTGTGCTTCGGAGCCGGTGTTTTTAATGAATATCCAAAAGTGGTCAGATCTTTCCACTGTCTGTAATGCTGCCAGCTTTTGCTATATCACTAAGCTGGGGAAAGAGGAAAGATGGAAATCGCCTCAAGTTAAAATGTCACAGACTCCACTGTCTTCTCATGGTTCAGTAGTTTTCTCTTGGGCCATGGATTTTCAGTTCATTCTCTGGTTAACTGCCAGAATTTTGAAATGGTTGGTTGTAATTGTTTTGTCCATGTTCTTGTTGTTTTAGAGGGAGAGCAAATAAATGGAGGCCCTCACACCACCAATGTGAAAGCCAATCAATCTCGAGAATTTTAAATGTATCATCTTATAGTTTTTAACACAAAAAGCATTTTAACAAAAAAATGTTTAAAAAATTATACTTATAAATTTTTGGATCATTGATTCTTATCTCTAGTAGAAACATGAAAAAAACTATTTCAATATTTAAAGTTAAATAGGAGAGACTCTAATCTGTGAGAGGGAAAAATAAATTGCATGAGCAATGGCTCAATATATTCCCTGCTAACTAATATGTAAATGATAAAAAATAAGGTGTCTCCTGGTCTTAGAGCCACTCTCAGCCCCAAAAGACTTGCCCAAGTCTTTTCTGGACAACAGAAATAAGTGCAAGTGAGGAAGAAAGACTACTCCATCTTGTCTTACTTGGCTGACCCAGGCCAAATCCAATTCAACTCTGACAGGGAGAAAAGAGTCACAAAAGACTGGGAGTGAGAAGTTTAACGGAGAAGAGGAATCAGAGCCCTGAACACAGAAAGCAACCCTATTGCCTGAGATCTCTCTGAAGAGAATCACTATGGAGAGATTGGTTTACCTCAGATTCACCCAAGTATCAGCCAAACCCATGTAGTTGTGGTAGAGTAAGGTGAGCTTCTGTAAAGGAAAAGAATTATTTATTACTGTTATCTCTCTTCAATAGTGCATGATATTTGCAAGCTATGGAAAGACCAAAACTGTCAAAAGAGGACAAGCAAAGTAAATATCCTTTAGCAAAACTTTTGTTTTCAAGAACACTGTTATGGCCATGGCCGGTTTGGGTCAGTGGATAGAGCGTCGGCCTGCGGACTGAGGGGTCCCAGGTTCGATTCCGGCCAAGGGCACATGCCCAGGTTGTGAGCTCGATCCCCAGTAGGGGGCGTGCAGGAGGCAGCTGATCAATGATTCTCTCTCATCATTGATGTTTTTATCTCTCTATCCCTCTCCCTTCCTCTCTGAAATCAATAAAGAAATATATTTAAAAAAACACATTGTTATGCTTCTTTTGCTTTTTTTATTGTTGTGTAACAAAACATCCCAAAACTTAATTGCTCAAGAAAACAACCATTTTATTTGTTCATAATGCTGCTCGATAAGCTGGGCTACCTAGGCAATTCTGATTCTCCTGCTGATGGTCATTCGTGATTGTTTTCAGCTGGCAGGGTGGAGGTGGGCTCAGCTAGAATACTAGGGTAACTAGGTTGCTCTTTCCATGCAATCTCAGGGCCTCTATCTCCATGTGACCTCTTTTCCCAATGGTCTCTGTGGGAAGGTAACCAGATTTCTTACATGATGATTCAGGTCTCCCCAAAACACTAAAGCCAAAGCTACTTGGTCTTCTTAGGGCTTACATCCAGATCTGGAAGAGTTTAATGCTGTGGCATTCTGTTTTGTAAAATAAGCTACTGGCCCAGTCCAGATTGAAAGGAAAGAGTCTTCGCACGGGCATGAATATCCCAAGGTGTGATTCACTATAACCACCATCAATGCTACAGAACAGCCATTTTCAACTGGTATGCTGCAAGGATTTCTGAAACATGCAACACCTAACTAGTCGGGGGTACTGACCTCTTTTCCCTTAGATTGTCAAATTTAAAACAAAAAAAAACACACCACAATCAATACAATAATAACTATCCGGTATGAATGCTCTGTCTTGAACCATAAATATATATATAATACAGCTGCATCTTATTGGTCACATCATATAATAAGGTTGCATCTGATTAGCTAATTCTTGGTACCAAAAATCCTTATATACAGGTATAGGTAGCTGATTTTTAGAAAGTCACTTTGGAGCAAAAAAGATAATTACTACTTTTTTTTATATCAATCAAAATTATACCTATGTTTTTGTCAGATCAGCAAAAATTATATTTTTTGGTGTGCTGCAAAATTTTAGTAATTAGTTTGTGTGTGCCATAAGATTTTTTTAAAAGGTTAAAAATAAAGGCTATAGGGAGCATTTGAGATCTTGCTCCCAAGCATATGTTATCTGTTTGGCTCAAATAAACTTTTCCTCCCTCCCTCCCTCCTCCCCTCCTTCCTCCCCTTCCTCCTTCCTTTCCTCCCTTCCTCCCTTCCTCCCCTTCCTTCCTTCCTCCCTCCTCCCCTCCCTCCTCCCTATCCCCCCTTCCTCCCCTTCCTTCCTTCCTTCCTTCCTTCCTTCCTCCCCTTCCTTCCTTCCTTCCTTCCTTCCTTCCTTCCTTCCTTCCTCCCTCCCTCCCTCCCTCCCTCCCTCCCTCCTTCCTTCCTTCCCCCCCTTTTTTTTTAAATCACTGATATAGACAACTAAGACATTAAAGCCAATGTTCAGATGACTGAAATGGGAGCAACACAAAAAATTATAAAATGGCTAAAGCTAAATGAAGACTGGGCAGTTATAGTCAGACGAGAGGCCAGGTACACGAAATTCGTGCATGGGGCAGGGGGTCCCCCTCAGCCCAGCCTCCACCCTCTCCAATCCGGGACCCCTTGGGGGATGTCCAACTGCCGGTTTAAACTGGCAGTTAGACATCCCTCTCACAATCCGGGACCACTGGCTCCTAACTGCTCATCTGCCTGCCTGCCTGATCACCCCTAACTGCCCCCCTGATGGCCTGGTCACCCCCAACAGCCTGCCCTGCCAGCCTGGTTGCCCCTAACTCCCTCAACCGCCAGTCTGGTTGCCCCTTACTGCCCCCCATGCTGGTCTGGTCGCCCCCAACTGCCCCCCACACCAGCATGGGGGGCAGTAAGGGGCAACCAGACTGCTCACTGCCTCCCTCTGCTGGCCTGGTCGCCCCTCACTGCCGGCCCTGCTGGCCTGGTCACCCCTAACTTCCCCCCCTGCCGGCCTGGTTGCCCCACGCAGCCTGCTGTTTGGTCGTTTGGTCACCCCTCACTGCCCCCCCTGCCTGCCCGGTCGCCCCACGCAGCCTGTTCAGTCGTCCGTTTGGTTGTTTCAGTTGCGATGGTTGCTTAGGCTTTTATATATGTAGATTCCAATCTCTGTGCCTTCCCATAATGAGTGTCAATCTAGGATCAGTGAGAATCTTAAATATAGGTGGGAGGAAAATATGAACCTGATTAATCACAAGTCACTTGGATAAGTCAATCATTCTCTCTAAGTCTCAGTTCCTCAGTTGTAAAATGGAAAAGTATACAGGCCCTGCTTATCTTAAAGGAAAACTATATGGAACAAATAAGATATGAAATAAGTAAAAAGCTTTGAAAACTAAACTGCTATCTTATATAATAAAGAGGTAATATGCAAACTGACCACCACTCCAACACACAAGATGGCCACCCACATGTGGTCAAAGATGGCTGCCCCCATGTGGACACAAGATGGTCGGCAGGGGAGGGCAGTTGTGGGTGATCAGGCCAGCAGGGAAGGTCAGTTGTGGGGGGGACCTGGCCTCTAGGGGAGGACAGTTGGGGGGGGGGACTAGGCCTGCAGGGGAGGGCAGTTGGGGGCGACCAGGCCAGCAGGGGAGAGCAGTTAGAGGCAACCAGGCCTGCAGGGGAAGGCAGTTAGGGGTGACCTGGCCTGCAGGACAGGGCAGTTGGGGGTGAACAGGCCTGCAGGGGAGGGCAATTGGGGGAACAAGGCCTGCAGGGGAGGGCGGTTAGGGGTGACTGGGCCAGCAGGGTAGGGCAGTTAGGGGCTACCAGGCTGGCAAGGGAGGGCAGTTAGGGGTGACTGGGCCAGCAGGGGAGGACAGTTAGGGGCAATCTGGCCAGCAGGGGAGCAGTTAGGTGTCAATCAGGCTGGCAGGGGAGTGGTTAGGGGGTGATCAGGCTGGCAGGCAGAAACGGTTAGGGGCAATCAGGAAGGCAGGGAGGCGAGCAGTTGGGAGCCAGCAGTCCTGGATTGTGAGAGGGATATCCCTCGAGGGGTCCCAGATTGGAGAGGGTGCAGGCTGCGCTGAGGGACACACATCCCCTCCCTTGCATGAATGTCATGCACCGGGCCTCTAGTACAAAAATAATATAGTATTTATCTAACAGATCCTAAGTATAGTCAACCTAGGTAGGCTCTATTTTCTCTACTAATAAAATTATAATAGCCACAATTAATTACCCCATATGCTAAATTACTACCACAGCAATGATATTATCTATCTACTAGAGGCCCAGTGCATGAAATTCGTGAACGGGAGGGGGTGTGTCCCTCAGCCCAGCCTGCACCCTCACCAATCTGGGACCCCTCGTTTAAACGGGCAGTCGGACATCTCTCTCACAATCCAGGACTGCTGGCTCCCAACTGCTTGCCTGCCTGCCTTCCTGATGGCCACTAACCGCTTCTGCCTGCCAGCCTGATCACCCCCTAACCACTCCCCTGCCAGCCTGATTGCCCCTAACTGCCATCCCCTGCAGGCCTGATCCTGATCACCCCTAACTGCCCTCCCCCTGCAGGCCTGGTCGCCTGCAACTGCACTCCCCTGCAGGCCCGGTTGCCCCCAACTTCCCTCCTCTGCTGGCCTGGTCACCCCTAACTGCCCTCCCCTGTAGGCTTAATCGCCCCCAACTGCCCTCCCTTGCAGACCTGGTCCCTCCCAACTGCCCTCCCCTGCTGGCCATCTTGTGGTGGCCATCTTGTGTCCACATGGGGGCAGCCATCTTGTGTTGGAGTGACGGTCAATTTGCATATTACTCTTTTATTAGATAGGATAGAGGCCTGGAGCACAGGTGGGGACCAGCTGGTTTGCCCTGAAGGGTGTCCCGGATCGGGGTGCGGGTTCCCTTGGGGCATGGGGCGGCCTTGGTGAGGGTCCTGTGGTGGTTTGCAGACCGGCCATGCCCCCCGGCGACCCAAGTGGAGGCCCTGGTATCTGGGATTTATTTATCTTCCATAATTGAAACTTTGTAGCCTTGAGTGGAGTTCAGGGCCTGCCAGGGGGTGCGGGAAGCTTGGTTTCCTCCATTGCCGGGGAAACCCAAGCCTCCTGCTCACTCTGTGGCCGCAGCCATCTTGGTTGGGTTAATTTGCATACTCGCTCCTGATTGGCTGGTGGGTGTGGCTTGTCAGAGTAGCAGAGGTATGGTCAATTTGCATATTACTCTTTTATTATATAGGATATAAAAGCCTAAGCAACCATCACAACCAAATAGACGACCGAACAGGCTGCATGGGGCGACCAGGCCAGCAGGGGTGGGCAGTGAGCCGTGATCAGGCCGGCAGGCAGAAGCAGTTAGGGGTGATCAGGCTGGCATGGGGGGAAGTTAGGGATGATCAGGCAGGCAGGCAGGTGAGCGGTTAGGAGCCAGCGGTCCAGGATTGTAAGAGGGATGTCTAAGGGGTCCTAGATTAGCGAGGGTGCAGGCTGGACTGAGGGGACCCTCCCTGTCCCGTGCACAAATTTCATGCACCAGGCCTCTAGTCTATATTATAAAAACCCAGTGGCCCTAATGCCGAAACAACCAAAGACCGGCACGGGTGGGTGGGGCTGTGAGCAAGGCAAGGCCACGTGGGTGGGCGCGGCCATGCGTTTACACGCGCTGGGCTTCTAGTATATAATGACATAGACTAAAAGTAAACTATGTTCTGTTACTATAAAGAATAACAACACCAACACTAAATGTTTATTGTTGTCTGATTATATCTCAGGTGCTGTTGGATACTTTAGGTAAACTATAATCCTTATAATAACTCAACAAGGTAGGTATTATCCATCTTTTAAAAATAAATAAATTGAGTCAAAATACTGATGAGTTAAGTAAACTGCCCTGGTCACACAGCAGTAAATAGTGAAACCATTATGAATTTTTAATATATAATATATACTTAAATATTTGTTGTCTAAGTTAAAGAACAAATAAATAAAGCCAGGACTGCTTGGCATTTAAAGTAAGGAGTCTTTCAACTATAGCAAAATATCTCCCTCCCATAATTCCTATTTTATATACAGCAATTGAAACTGTAATTGCAGTGAACATATATAATTATGTGAGCAATTCATCACCTTTCTCATCTGCAAAAATGGTTTCCCGTCTAAGAAGTATCTTCATTTTTTTAAAGGTCTAATCCTTAATTCATCTACTGAGTCATTATGAATTATAATGGATCATATTAAAATGTGGAAATATCAAGTGGAAAAACAAAGTGATACCAACATATCGCTAAAATAAAACAAAAAAACAGCAAATATTTTTAAATGGCAAAATATGTGCATTATGAATGACAAATAAAAGTTCACATCCTTATATTATGAAGAGGTCTTAAAATTTAAAAGGAGGAGGAAAATAAACTGCCCAACAGGAAAATGGGCTAAAGATATAAATGGATAGTCAACAAAAAAATACAAATAGCTGATAAACATGCTTTTATTATTTTTAGTCATTCATTACTTAAAAATGCAAATCAAAGTGAGATTTTTATTCAACTATCAGATTGGCAAAAATACCAAAAAAAAAGAAAAAATGTACAGAGATTGATCATGCCAGTGTCAGAGAGCATACAATGAATGGTATGACCTTTCTAGAAATCAATCTGCTGGTTGATAAAAACATTCAAAATGTGCCCAGATCTTCTAGCCAGCGATTCTATTCCTAAGAATTCATATAAAGGAAATAAATAGCTGCACAAAGATGCACATAACAATGAATCATAATATCAAAATACAAGGTACCACCTAAATGTCTACTTAGAGAATTGCTTAAATTAATACATTCATATAATGCCAATAAAAAGATATAAAATGTTATTTATTACCATGAAAGGATGTTCAAGGTATGATTGTCAAAGTTAAACAAATTTTATGACCCAATTTTTATAAGGTTTGAATTTGTAAAGGAGAGAGAGCAAATACGTGAGCAGAAGCACAGCCGAGAGCACCAGTGTGAGCACAGATGCACTCACTGCGACAGGAATCCTAGAAAATGTGACAGTAATCTTGTGAGCAGATGTGTAGTCATCATCAAGCAGAATGATGATGGTATTTTTTTGCTTTCTACTTTCTTTGTAACTTTCTGAATTTTCAGAACGTTTTACAATGAGCATAAGTAATTTTTGTGATCATAATGCAATAAAATTATTTTTATTTAAAACTAGAGGCCTGGTGAATGACATTCATGCACTGGGGGTGGGGTCCCTAAGCCTGGCTTGCGCCCTCTCAAAGTCCGAGACTCCTCGGGGGGTGTCTGACTGCCGGTTTAGGCCCACTCCCTCCACTGCTGCTACGCTCACCAGCCATAAGCCCGGCTTCTGGTTGAGCAACTGCCCCCTGGTGGTCAGTGCACGTCATAGCGGTTGGTCGTTCTGCCATTCAGTTTATTTGTATATTAGCCTTTTATAATATAGGATGATGTCAACTGTCATAAACCTGAGGTCCTATAAACTTTCAAGTGTTATTACTTTTAATGTAAAATGCTTATTAAAAATCAGTTGATATGGATACCAAATGAAAATGTATATTCCTCTTAAAAATGGTAAATTCAAAATCATAGTAGTTTCTATCCACAAATCATTTGAATTTATGATTTCTTTAAAAATGTCACTTCAAAAAATAAAAGGAAAGCAGAAATGTTTGTGTGCTACAGAATATACTTGGCATAAATATGCTATATTATATATCTTTGTGAAATAAATTGCATATGTAAAGGCCTAGAGACTTTGATTCTATCACTTAAAAAAATCCAGCATCACTTGGTATGTTAACTTAGGAGCCTAACTTATGCCCATTATTTAAAAAGTATAATGAGAATTTTCAATTAACCATGGTTAAGAGTACCCACAATTAATCTTGCTTTTCCATTTAGTTATAGCACCCAGAGTGTGAGCAGTTTAGTTACTTATTTGGTAGCTCTCTCAGCTGTTTACTTTGAATGAAGCCAGGATTCTAGAAAAAGAAATGCTTAAAATCAATTAATTATTCACCTTGGATAGTGGATGGGCAAATGAACAGCGACCATCCTCAGGACTGACTGTGAATAACATCCAGGTATACCACTACCCTGTTCCCCACCTGGGGACTCTGGAAACTTTGGGGACCACTTAGGTTGCCACAACAATTGGGGAGCCACTTTGGACCACATCTGCTAAACATGCTGCTACGTGGGGATCCCACCAAGCACTGTCCCATCCACAATGACAACAGTGTCTCCATTAAGACAGGAACCAAAATTTTCTTGTTCTTTATTGTATTTCTAGCCTACTACATAGCAGGCATTAAATGATTATTTGTTGAACAAAGTCAAAACAAGCAACTTCTAGCTTTAGTGAGAGACAAATAATCTATACTAATAAAAGCCTAGGTGGTCCTCCCGCCCTTGCACGCTGCCCTCACGTCATCACAAGATGGTCATCACAAGATGGCTGCCACAAGATGGCCATCAGGGGAGGGCAATTGGGGGCAATCGGGCTGGCAGGGGAGGGCAGTTGGAGGCGATCAGGCTGGCAGGGGAGCAGTAAGGCGTCAATCAGGCTGGCAGGGGAGCAGTTAGGGTGCGATCAGGCTGGCAGGCAGAAGCAGTTAGGGGCAATTAGGCAGGCAGGCAGGCAAACGGTTAGGAGCCAGCAGTCCTGGATTGTGAGAGGGATGTTCCTGCATGCAGGATTGGGCCTAAACTGGCAGCTGGACATCCCCTGAGGGGTCCCAGATTGGAGAGGGTGCAGGCCAGGCTGAGGGACACACCCCATGCACGAATTTCGTGCACTAGGCCTCTAGTATAAGATAATGAAGAGTGACAATAGAGAAACTAGACAGCTTTCTACCTTGACACAAGAAGCCTTTGTGACTGTGCTCATTATATTGAGGGGATTTCTAGGATCCGATACACCTATCCAAGATATGTAGAAAAGCATAAAATTACACACCCAAATATAAATTATAAGAGGATTTATATTCTCTTATACACCTTCCTCTTAAATTTTAAGAGGATTTATATTCTCTTATACAAAAGAAGCTAAGCAATTGTGTCAACTTAAGACATAAACATTGTGCCAACTAAGCTCAATCTTGCCTTGGCAACTGGGTGGCAAAACAGTGTTGCGGTTTCAGAGTCTGGGCTCTGGAATAAGACTGCTGAGTTTAAGTTTGGCTTTACCATGCATTACCTGGGTAATTTACTTAACATCTTAACGTACCATTCAAACCTTGGCAATTAACTGAACATCCTCTAGCACCGGTCTTCTCATATTTAAAACAGAATAATGAAACAGGTTCACAACACCTTATTCCTAGCCCCTGGGCCAGATATCTCACATGACTTAGAAATGTTTGAATTTTAGAAAGTACTACCAGATATATTACACCCCAAGTGGATCTAGAGCAGCAACCCATAATCATGCACATTAACATTCCTGTAGCTAAATGAATGAACGTTCAAAGTGTTCAGGTTTGACTAACTCAAAAACCCATGAGTTGTTTTGAGGCTAAATTAGTTTTGCCACAAACTTAGGGAACTGGTGATTTTTTAAAGCCTTTTGAAATTCACAAGTGAACATAAGGAATCATGGGTCTGTAGGACCTACTTCCCTCAGGGAGATAATGTGAAGGTTAAGTGAGTATATATAAGGTACTTGCTCAGTGCCTCTCACATGGGTAGCACTTAATAAATATTGGTTATCATTATAAAATTATCAAATGAGATACAAGATAGCTATAGTAGTAAGCTGACTTGTGTTAGCTGGGGTAGGAGGGAGGAGTGGTGTAAGTCGTGGTGTGAAGGGAATCTAAGACAATTATGTTAATTAAAATAAAACAAAATGAGAACTGATGGACCCTAAATTGAAAGAAAATAATGCATGTATCACACTGAACTCTTAAGTACACCTTTACTTCCTTCTGATAAAAGGGAGTTTCTCCAGGAGGTAAGATCTGAAGATGTTTCATATTTTCTATTTTACATGTGGTTTCCTACTTACAACTTTCTATGGCTTTCTTCCTAAAAGTGGGTCTGATAATGAAGCTTTTGCCCAAGGTAGGTCCAAAACTGGTTTCTTCTTAATTTAAAAAAGCAGTAAGTTCTTGTGGACTATAGCAGGATACAGTAAAATTTGAGAAATTAAATAGTAAATGCAAGAAGTATACTGAACCCTATCTCCAAAATATGCCCATTTATCCCCTCCCTGACGACTGGTTTCCTGAACCAAACTTCTAGAGAAACTGTAAGACTTACAGGGAAAATGAAGAGAACTATCACTTGTTAGCACTACTCTATGCCAAGCATTGGATTATGTACTTCACATATATCCCTTATTTAATTTTTACAAGTCTGCAAGGCAACAGTTATTATCCCATATTACATAAAGATATTGAATTAATAAGTGGGTGAACCGAGATTCAAGCTCAGGTTTGACTAACTCAAAAACCCATAAGCTGTTTGCACTAGACTACTTTGAT
The DNA here is from genome assembly GCF_963455305.1 of Plecotus auritus. NCBI lineage: Eukaryota > Metazoa > Chordata > Mammalia > Chiroptera > Vespertilionidae > Plecotus > Plecotus auritus. Next base: position 136,561,109 of record NC_137776.1, on the reverse strand, counting down.
AAAGGACAGAGATTCATTCTCACATTCTTGACCAACTGATGGCTTCTCCTTTATATTTCTATCAAGTATTTTTTAAGTGCACATAAGATTAAATTTATAGTATCTCTTAGATTAAATGCATTATAGTTCTTTCTATAATCCAAAATTTGAAATGCACTTGCAATTTTTATCTTAATTTATCTCTGGAAAAATAATAAAAAAGAATATCCATAAATTACATGTATCCTCTTTAGTTATAACAGCATATTCATGTGCATATTGCATTGTTTCCAAGAAATTAGCAACACAATTATAGTTAATGAAAGTCAAAGAACTTTAAATTTGGTAGAGATTTTAAAGATAAAACGTATATTTAATTGAATAACCATTCTGGTCATGAATCTTTTTATGGGGTTTGACCACCCAAATATCTTTACTGCCATTTCAGACAGAGTTCATTGACTTTTTAGGGGGTGTATTCTTTATGACAAATTGAAATTACCCTTTCTATAATTTAAACTCATTGTATTTCAGCAGGGCTTTTAAGACGATAACAAGTCTCTAACATACCTGTCATTTTGCTACTTTATTGATTTTCACTGAAAGTTTGTAACAAAAAAAGAGAAATACAAATTTGAAAACAGATTTTAAGTTTTTTCTCCTCCTTTCCCCAGACTAAATAAGTAACTACCATGGCTTCAATCTTTCCTCACTCTTGTCAATATCCATTTTTGCTGCCCTTTTCAGTGCTTCTCTATGTTCAGAATGAACTGTGGAAAAATAATTGAACATGACACTATACTACTATTTTAAAACCAATTGTCATTGGCCCTGGTAAAAAGCTAGTATCTTATATATCCTGTGCACTATGTTAATTCAGTCAATTAACTTAATTGAAGAGCAACAGAAGTAAAAGAAACGCCAAGCTTAACCCTTGTTTCTAACTCCACAGTGCCAGTAAGGAAAAGGTATACAACCTTAATCATCACTTTTAGCAGAATGCAAGAACAAAACTGAGGCATAGATTGCCACTCTAATTTATAGTCTTTGCAAAAATGAAAGCAGAACAGGTCTGAAATCCTATCTTCTTATGAAATACTACTCAAAGGAAAAAAGACCAAAAGGGATCTGCTCTGCAGGCCACCAACAGTCCCAAGGTAGCTCCTGAAGAACTTTTTTGATTGGAAAATCAAATCTGAATTATTGAATAATTTGAATATAATTACTGACATAGTGGATAAGAATGCCAGAGTAAAAGTCACAAGATGTTGGTTCGCATGCTAGAACCTCTCTGGGTCTCCGGTTTGCCCATCCATATTATGGAGACAACCCCTACCCTCTAACTGACCAGCTGGGAAAAGTTAAATAAGATGCTACACACACAAAAGAACTTTGTAAGGTGTTATCTACATAAATGTAAAGTAATGCTATATAATATGTAAAAACAAACATATTTCCTTCCCTATCACTCCCCTATACAAGTCAACTACCTTATTTCACATATAATAAAGGATTTTAATGCTATCAAAGTGAATGGCCCAAAAATCTTATTAAAAGAAAAAGTGGGATGGACAGACACATATAGAATTGTTCTCTATTGCTTCTCGGGATAATACAAGGTTAGCTCATCTCCCACTACTTTCCCAAGAGACGGATTCTACCCACACATCTTTTGGTTTTTACTTTAAATTTTCTCTAAACTATTTTTAATAAACATTATTTGTAAGCAATTTTAAGAGAATTATGCTATGGAAACTTTTTTCCCCTCTAGGCCCGTACAAGTTTCCACAGTTATTAGGTTCATATCTAAATACTGAGTGATAAAGAAAAAGAAAGTCAAATTTATCTGTTTGATACAGACAATTCAAATGGTTTGAGAAATATGATGAAGTTGCAAGATTTCCTAGAAAACTATTTGAAAGAGTTGGTACTATATCCCTTTAGATATACCATAATAAAGATTATTAAAACTATTAAATTATAACTTCTGTATATAAATGCATCATTTTTTGTTATAAATTATGTTACAAATGTCTAAGACACAAAACTATTCAATTTATCTTTCTTACAGCCTTATATCAAAAAAAGAATAAAAACTTGGAACACACATCAGGGAATATTTGGTACACTCTTTGGAGGACTTCTATAAAACAACAGTTTTGAAATGGAGGATATAGTTAGCTCCAGTTAATTTTTCTCTTGAGTCTTGGTTAAGTTTATTAACCAACAGATTATACATTTATCTTCTCATAGGAACTGAAGACTGAAGAAATGTTAAAATAGCAATGTTTTATCCTCTTAAAAGGACTGGCAATTTCATTTCAACTATGTGAAAAGGTAAGGAAGTAATTTGGGTGAAAATATAATCTTATAATCTCAAAGATTAAAGATGAACAGTTTACAAGTACTCAGAATCAAAGCTTATCCCTGTGATGCCCCTCCCACAACCCAACCCACCCTCATCCCTGCCCTCACCCCCTTTTCACCTTTCTTAAGGCCTCTTGTAATGGAAGCAGAAGTTCACACACCAAACTCTAGCACCTTCCTATATAACCAACCCATTATTGAGTAGAACAATTATGACATCAGCACTATGTTAGCTAATTATTCCACCAAATAAATAAAATCCAATAATCTCCAATATTACCATGTCATTGACTGGATTACATATGGATAGCTGCTGTGTTTTACTATCTTTAATTTGAATTCCCTCTGATACAGGCTTGATGTTTGGTAATGTGTGAAACAATTGTGGAAATGCATGTAGCATGTACATTTAATTGACTGCCAGTTTAGACTACCAAACCCATGCATCGTGGGTACCAAAGATATGGGAAAAAACTAACAAAGGGTCTTACATTTGTTTTCTCATTAAATGAGCCTGAGTACTGTCTAGAAATTCCCCATTATAGGAGCTTCCATGCTCTTTCTTACTATTTCCCTATAAATTATGTGTGCTAGCCACTACTTTTCAATGCAGCATGCCATTAATCCTACTTGGGGGCAAGTTAGGAAGGCAGGTAGGAAGGAGGAGTTCTCTTGTGCTTTGTTTCTATAGCCCCACAGAAAGTTTAGCTATTCAAAGCTTTCAAAAATAACTGTAACTACATAACAAAGTGAAGAACACTCTAATACTGTTTTTTTTTTCTTTAAACATATACAAGTTCTAAAAGAAAAGAAAATTCCTCACAGTATTAACTACTACTGACCATCAGGAAAGGAAAACCTATCTTAAAATCGTATTTGTAAAATGTTACTGAAAAATTCAAACATAAGATCTTATCTGACATGTTAAAATACTCTATATTTTGCATACATAAAATTTAAAATTTATAGAGAACATGTGATCAATTACCTCATATTCTTTCCATGAGCCAAACTCAATGTATTCTCTACCATAAAATGCCAGAATGATCAAGTGGCCTAAAATATTAAAAGCAAGAAGAATTAGGTAAATATTAAAAATAAATTATTTAATATCTAGCTGCTGTTATTTAAATTATTTTGTTTATGAATAAATATTAATTGTAATATAACAATTATTTTTTCATTATTTTTCAATTAAGTGACATACAATATTACATTAGTTTCAGGTAAAAAACATAGAGATTAGACATTCATATAACTTATGAAGTGATCACCCCAATAAGTCCAGGAATTGATCTGATACTACAACTGAATTATATTTAAGGTATTTTTTTACATGACTATATTTTTAAAAGCTTCCTCCTTAGCCAAAAATGATATTGTTTTGATTTTACAGGGAAGGAAAGAGAACTTTCATTTTTGAAAGAATTAGAATTCAAAGAATAAGCATAGTAGTCTCATAATAAAGAAAAATATGTTAGGACAAAGAATACAGAGAACAATCTTAGAAAAATCTGTAGCTTTAAATATTGATTTGTTGTTGTTGTTGTTAACCCTCACCAGAGGATATTTTTCCACTGATTTTTTTTTTTAGAGAGAGTGGAAGGGAGGGGGAGAGACAGAGAGAGAAATATCCACGTGAGAGAGACACATTGATTAGCTGCCTCCCATTCGCACCCTGATTGAGCCTGCAACCGAGGTATGTGCCCTTGACCGGATTTGAATCCAACCCAGTACCCTTTAGTCTGTGGATCGACACTCTATCCACTGAGCCAAACCAACTAGAGAGAAAAAATACCTGTACTTTTAAGTTGTAAAGATGAAAGACCAAACAGTTCTGAAAATCAGCCTGCTAATTTCTTGTATACAGATATGTAAAAGTGAAAATGGATTAACAGCTGACACACCTTTGCTCATTCCTTTTTAAAATAAATAAGATTTGTTTCTTAAAAATAATTTAGATGCATAATCAGAACACAAAGGTCAGGAAACTAATAAGACATGCCTAATTATTCAGTTTTATGAAAATTTTTAAAAGAAGTCTTTGGTTCAGAAGAGAACAAAATGTTATTTTAAGCAATTGATTTTTATTGGCTCATAAAGTAAATTTAGGGTAACACTGCTATACAAACAGGTACTTAAGTGTATTTGTTTATATATGTTATGTCTTTTTTGCCCTAAATATGCCCCATAATATCAAAAATCAATTTAGTAGAATATATCTGATCCTTTAGTCAACCATAAACAGCATCATAGCTGTTCTGCATGATTTAGTTTTGTTTGTTTTCTTTTTTTCTTTAAAGGTAAAGATGACATTAAGCAACAGTTGCCATAAATTTTTATGTTGGTCCATTAAACTTAGAGAAATAACAAAGCAAACAGGTACAGCTGAGTATATATGAACAGGCAGCAGTCTAAATACACATATTTGGGGTTACTTGAACAAGACAAAGATAACTAAAATAATCACAGGTGTTTGCTGCATTCAGCAAAAATGTAATAATCTGCTAGTTAACAGACCAGAATTCTCAAAAAGAACTTGGTAATTTTAACCCTATTATCAAATGGTCCTGTTACTTTACTGTCATTATTAAATATATATTTTCTGACATGATATTATTGTACACATTTATTATACACTAAACGACTAAACAATACTTCAGAACAACTTTGAGCAAAATGACTATGAATTATACATACCTATTTCTAAGAAAATTCTACCTATCCCTTTAACTCTAATTCTTTTCTCCAACTAAGCTCCCTGTATTTAACTTATTATGTGAATATCAAGTTATAAAATTCAAGCTAATATACAGTTATCTGCATCTTCTACTCCTCTCCAAACAAGTTACAAGTAATACCTTCTCTTTGAATACATCCTTCGCTACCTCATTCTGATACTAACAAAATTGCTCAAGATCTCTTTTCTTGGATTTTTACAAGTTCCTTAGCCACCACACCAGTTCACTGATGATACAAATTTGTCTTTGTCACTTATCACTTTAACTTTAAAATCCAATTCATTTCTTAAAGCCTGTTCTCATATATTATTAAGTTATTCATTTAAGGATCACAACTACGTTAAGTACCACACATACCATACAAATATTAAATATACATGGTCCAAATGCTCAGGTAGCTCACACACTACCATGCCAGTTCACAATAAGGTGGTCTCTCCTTCAAAGCTCCACATTGGCCCCAGGAGAACTTATTTCCCTCATTTCTTCCTATATTCTACTATGATTTTTTTCTCACATCTCTGGCACAGCTATTCAAAATATCTTCATCTTGCCCTTTAACATTTATTGCATCACTGCAATGTGCGTGGCAATGTGCTATCAGTTGATTAGGATACAATGGTGAACAAAACACAGTTATTTTGCATTCAAGTCCCACCTCATCTGCTCCCGCATATTGTCCTAACTTTCTCAGTGGCTTTATCGTTCTCCTGGAACCCAGTGATCTTTCACTTTTCCACCATCATTTTCTGAGACCTCACAACTAATAGTAAACAAGTCCTGTTGAACTGGTACTCATGTCAGATGATCCATTTCAGCACCACCCTGAGACTTAGGAGAAAGGGGCCATTGCCCAGAGACTGGCACTATAGAGAACCCACTTTGGCCCACTGGCCAGGTACATCCTCATGCAGTGAAAAGTCTGCACAGCCCAGGGCCATGCTCTCTGAGTCCTCTGCAATCTACCTCAGCAGACTCCCAGGACCCTGAATGCCCATGCAGATCCCTGAACTATCAATCCTAGAGAAGATGGAGATGAAGGCATTAGGAGTAGTCAAGAGACAGCTTATAAGGGATGAGGCAAGGTTGCTAGTGGAGTGAGCATGTGGACATGCCATGGCAAAGAAAGAGCCTTGGGTACGAAGAAAGGGAGGTACACTGCAGGGCACAGAGGAGTTGACAGAAGGCCATTTCCCTTTGCCACTACGTTCTACAACAGAATTGAAAAACCTGAGAATACTAAATGGTCATCCATCACATTAAAGTTGTACTTGTCAAATTTAAGTATGTAAAAATATCATGTTTCCATTTGTGTCCTTTATATTCATTAGTGATAGGAATAGGCCTATTTGCAATGAAGGTTCCCCAGCTCCAATCTGTATTTTAACTGCAATCTATCAAATAAAGATGTAATAGTAGCAGTAGAAGTAGCATTGATAATACCTCTCACTGAAGGTCCTAGCACAGTACCAAGCATTTAATCTATACTAAACTCTTTCATACCCCTTTTGTTACTTACAATCCCACTGGCTAGTTATGTAAAGCCTATCTAATAGAGGGAATATGCAAATTGACTGTCACACCCTCAAAAAGATGGAGGCACCCACAGTCAATAAGTAGGGAATATGCTAATTTACTGCCACACCCTCAAAGATGGCGGCGCCCACAGCCACAAGATGATGGTGCCCAGTCCCCTCAGCCCCACTGGCCACCCAGTCCTCTCAGCCCACCAGCCACCCAGGGCCGGCCCGAGGCGCAGGCAAGCCTCGGATATCAGCTGCCCAGGCAAGCATCGGATGTCCGCTGCCCAGCCACCCCAGGCCAGCCCAAGGCGCAGGCAAGCCTTGGATGTCAGCTGCCCAGCCGCCCAGGGCCACCCGAGGCTTCGGTAACCAGGGCCGGCCGAGGCTTGCACTGCTGGCAGTGGCAACAGCAGAGGTGTGATGGGGGCATCGCCTTCCCCTGATTGCTGAGTCACCTCCCACCCCTGAGGGCTCCCAGATTGTGACAGGGGGCAGGCCTGGCTGAGGGACGCCCCCCTCCAGTGCATGAGTTTTCATGCACTGGGCCTCTAGTCTTATCTATAAATGGAAAGAACAGTGGCAAAAGAAGAATTCTAACCATGGTCTTTATGAACTAAAAGCCCAGGTTTGGCCTAGCCCATTTGGCTCAGTGGATAGAACATCGTTTTGTGACCCAAAGGGCCCCAAGTTTGATTCCAGTCAAGGGCATGTACCTCAGTTGCAGGATCCTCCCCAGCCCAGGCCCTGGCCAAGCACATGCAGGAGGCAACCAATCAATGTGTTTCCCTCATATCGATATTTCTGTCTTTCCCTCTCTCTAAAAACACCCTTGAATGAAAATTAAAATAAATAAATAAACAAATAAACAAACAAACAAATAAATAAATTGCCCAGGTTCTTCATCCTATACTTCTTTTCAGATGACCTAGAGAGGTTTACCTGGCTTATTTTATTTTTTTGAAAAAACTTTTAAATGTTTTTACTGATTTTATTTTTAAAATTTTATCTTTATTGTAGAAAGTATTACAGATGTCCTCTTTGTATCCCATTGACCACCTCTACCCAGCACCCTCGTAGATCCACTCCCTGCCAATCTTTACATATCTGCCAGATTAATCTCCTGAAAGCATCACTTTCATCTTCACACTTGATCCACTTTAAAAATATATACTGCCTGATTATGCTCTCTCCAGTTAAATTTCAAATCCTTAGCCTGATTTTCTTTCCACTCCATCTGCTTCATTATTTCTCAACAAACTCTTCAAACTCTTCACACCAAAATCTACCTCTAAGATGTGCTTAACTCCTTCCTCACAGCCTTACACACCACTCAAACAATCTTCAAGATCCACCTCATGTATTACACCTCCTCCCTGAAGACTTCTCTAACTACTCAAGCCCAGAATCTCTTTTGCCCCCTTTTTTATTTCCAAGTAATATTGATAGTTTCTAATCATTCAGCAAGTAATTAAGCTATGTACTTAGCATGGTGAGAAACACAAAGGATATGACATACCTTTTGACTTGAAATCACTTTATGGACTTAATCTGGTTGGAATGCATTATAGGAGAAACTGGTAAAGTAGCTCTAAAGACAGAGCACTTGGCTGAAAATCCACCTTGATTGCATGTTAGCATAGACTTGACTAACCCATTTAGAAATTAATTTTGAGAACCCCAAAGAACCTTTGTTAATGTGCATTATATCTAGTCATACACTAGTAAGTGTTTAACCGCCAGCTCTCCTTCCCCTACCAGAAAGCTAGATTTGTAGTTTCTCCTCATTTCCATGGTGTAAACAATCACAACATGGCTAGTTTCAAGCTAGCATGTCACATTTAAACGCAGAGTTAAGAAGTGAGCAACACTGGCTCTCTTGAGTTGGTAACAGTAGGATAGAGTATATCACCAGTTATATCTATCCATATTAATCATGTCAGAAAATAAATGGAGAAATTTAATAAATAGTAATTTTAAAATAATAAAACCAATGCATATAACATAAACATGTTTTTATGAAACATCTAAATTTTTCAAAACAGAAGAGATTTAATGAAAAGAGTGGTATTTTCGTTTTTATAAACTTCTCTAATGTCTTGCTTAAGAGAATTCTTACACATCTACTTCTGCACTCAAACTGCTGTTTTGCTTTATGAAGAAAATGCAACCTCACAGACATTTAGTTGAAAAAGTTGGAACCTCCTGGAGCTGGTGACCTCAGGGGACCTCCATTCACACTTTGAACAGCATTCATATACAGTATATCTTTTCCATAAAAGACTCTGATGTGAAAAGATGTTACCATTAGTGAGAGTTTGGAGTAGTTTGGTACTTTGACTTAGTTTTTCTTACCTAGCAATTATCTCAATATAAACAATTCATAACTCAGATTGCACAGAAAAAAAGGTTTATACGATTCATGTGTATATTTACATACATATGTATATAAATGTATATATATGTACACATATGATATTTCCCCAATTCAACAACTCAAAATACTAAGAATAGCAAGGGAAAAAAAGATAACTATACAGCAAAAACGTCATTTTCAGAAGAAAAAAATTCTGTGCAGAGAGATTACTTATGAAGTTAATAATGTATGAATCTTCACTGAGCTGGACATAATATTCAATTAAGTAAAAAAGGTACAATTATATTCTACATTTTTACAAGTGGACAATTTCACCCTATGTACAAGATGACATGTCAGAGTTACATATTCATTGATGTCAAGAAAAAACACTTTTATCAGAATCTATCCTACCTAATAAAAGAGTAATATGCAAATTAACCATTACTCCCCTACACCCACAAGCCACACCCACCAGCCAATCAGGAGCAAGTTTCAATTATAGAAGATAAATAAATCCCAACAAAAATGGCGGCAGCCACGGAGCTGGAGAGAGCAGGTGGCTTGAGTTGCCCCCGGCGATGGAGGAAGCCAAGCTTCTGCAACCCTGGCCTCTCCCTTGGCCTCCACTCAAGGCTACAAAGTTTCAATTATAGAAGATAAATAAATCCCAGATACTAGGGCCTCCGCTTGGGTCACAGGGGGCATGGCCGGCCTGCAAACAACCATGGCCCCTCGCCCAGGCCCCCCCACACCCCAAGGGAACCCCAACCCTGATCTGGGACACCCTTCAGGGAAAACCAGCTGGCCCCCACCCGTGCACCAGGCCTCTATCCTATCTAATAAAAGAGTAATAAAATTGACCATCACTCCAACACACAAGATGAATGCCCCCATGTGGTCAAAGATGGCTGCCCCCATATGGACACAAGATGGCCACCACAAGATGGCCATCAGGGGAGGGCAGTTGGGAGGGACCAGGCCTGCAAGGGAGGGCAGTTGGGGGCAATCAAGCCTGCAGGGGAGGGCAGTTAGGGGTCACCAGGCCTGCAGAGGAGGGAAGTTGGGGGCGACCGGACCTGCAAGGAAGGGCAGTTGCGGGGGACCCAGGCCTGCAGGGGAGAGCAGTTGCGGGTGACCAGGCCTGCAGGGGAGGGAAGTTAGGGGCAATCAGGCTGGCAGGGGAGTGGTTAGGGGGTGATCAGGCTGGCAGGCAGAAGCAGTTAGTGGCAATCAGGAAGGCAGGTAGGCGAACAGTTGGGAGCCAGCAGTCCTGCATTGTGAGAGGGATGTCGGACATTGTGAGAGGCAGTCGGACATTCCTCGAGGGGTCCCAGATTGAAGAGGGTGCAGGTTGGGCTGAGGGACACACACCCCCGTGAACGAATTTCATGCACTGTGCCTCTAGTATATATATAAAATGCTAATATGCAAAGTGTCCCTTGGGAGTTCAACCGGGAGACCAGGAGTTCGATCGCTCACTATATCCACTAGGGGGTGGTGTGGAACATGGCGGGCGACCAGCTGAGGTGGCAGGGCACTGAGGGAGCAAGGGAAGGAGTAGGTAGGGAGGCAGGGAGGCAGGGAACCAGATCAGCCCTGATTGCCAGCCAGGCCTAGTAGAATAATATTTTGTCTAACTCTGAAATTTAAAACTTCCCAAATTTAATGTTTTAGGCAATATTTAATTCATCAAAATTATATTATGGAACATTTTAACAATATAAGTACACAAGTATTAATCAAGAAAGAAAATTATTTTAAAACTTACAAAACTACTGGTAACAGTGGTTTTACTGGAAAAACTGTATCTGTGTAACATTAAGAGCTAATTTCCCTTGGCTCTAATGTCACTGTGGTTTGGTATACTTCTCACTGTTAAAATATCAAGGCGACACTGAGCATGTCCTGTACCTCTTCATTAAGTTCAGGTTGGCACTACCTTCTTCAAAGAACTGAAATAGGATAGCCATTGCTTAAACTAGTTTAATCCCACTAGCTACTTCAAACCGTTATTTCAAATCACTTCTATTCTTTTGCAAATAATATTTTTTATTAAATTAAATGCCTTTATGGTCCCTTTAGGAACAACAGAATATATTAAAATTTAAACTATATTTTGTAAATCAATGGCAAGCATGTTGAACATTGTTTAGGGATAGGGCAAAAAGTACCAAAGGTAATTAGATTTTCATGCGACTCCACTGTTGACCTTACTTCTCAGCAGAAGCTACTGCTATTTTCAGTTATTTTATATCAACCATGTAAAGTGCTAACACAAGGCAGTTTACTCATTTCTGCTGTTAGATTTTCCATGGAAGAAAAATGTGGAGAGAGACTCAATGTTTAAATAATACAAGACTCACTCTACATATTTACTAAAATAAATAAATTGGCCCTATTCTTTAAATTCTACCTTTTGTTCAGAGTAATAAGTATTTAATCTGTTTAGTGCATATTTTTCCTATTGATTATTGCTCTTGCAATCTTAAAAAAAAAATCCTGCTCCAAGATTTGAACCTGTAAAGAGGGGTTATTGATAAATGTTTACTCAAAAGAATTCCTACACTGACCAATACTGAAAATGACTTAACAAAATATATAGTCCTTAATATCCCTCTTTGAAAATAATATTGTTTCTAATTATATTCCATGTTACCATTTTCAGCTGCCATCCTGTCCTGTAAAACCCTCCTTACATCCTATCACAAGGAGTAAACTAGAAAGATGAAAATGACAATATACATTACCAGTTTGAGTACTAACTCTAGACTGCCATTATATATATACACACACATACACACACATATGTACATATATATTATATATATATGATATTTTACCTTTCACTTTTTCATTTTATAACTGAACTAAATAAGTAATATACCCATATTTACATAAAACACCTGAGCTCAAAGTAGTATGGAATTAGTTTAAGGATAACTAGCTATCAAATGACAAAGCCAGAATTTTAATTCACATTTTATTCAAAAGACTAGGACTCACACCTTCTCCTAACCATTTTGCAAGCTGACAGAACTCATGCTATCAGATATTATTTTTTAAGCTGAAGACCTAAGTAATCATGGGTATTTCCCTACATGGAATTAGCATGAGTGGCTCACACAGCGCAGCTTGGGCCTTTGTGGAAATTTCACAGTACCACCCAAGTACATGACAGACTTCTATTAATACTGTAACAGTCCTGAAAAAAAAAATCTATATTCAAGATTAGTTGAGCGAAGTAATTTTCCCACAAATCTGTTTCATACTGAACCTGTGTTTGTGTCTTCCAGCCTGAACTGTGATTTCATAGTCTGGACTACAGTGCATATCCATGCCTCATGACATAGGAGACAGGGACAAGGTCATGAAATTTTACACTGTGTAGCAGGTTAGGCTACTTAACTGCTAAACTACAATTCAGAATAATTGATAGGCAAGACTGTTCTATAAATTGCTGTGCAGTCACTATGTAAAATATATATGCACAGAGTAAGCAACAGTAAAACTTCATAAATATCATTAAAGGTTCGTAACAAGAGCCACATAATAAATTTTTCTCTAGAAAAGCAGATAATTCAATGTGGTGCAACTGATACCTAAATTTAAGTATTAAACTCGCTGTGGCTCTACTGTATTATTAAGAAAAAAACTGCAAATATTTCAAAAATCTATAATCTAGTGCTAAAATCTCCTAAAGTTTTAGTGCTGCCTTGTAAAAATATTTACAGTGCATTAGGATAGCAACTTATCAGACAGCCAGAGAAAGCTTCTCTGTGGTGCCCTGCAGATCCCTGGATCTTTGACACCTCCTTATAAGATCCTCTAATAGGAAGCTAGTATAATATTAGGTGGGTGTATTAACATATCCCAATGGGAAAATGCAACTGTAGGTAACTTATAGAAATGCAAAAGAGAATGCCTCTTAATCACTAATAAACATCTCTATCTAAAGCAAATTTATTGTTTAAGAAAAGTTTACAGTATACCATTTACTTGTTTCACGCCATGCACTTGCTTAAAGAGGTTGATTTTACCTTTAGCTAAAGCTGTGTATTTTCTAATCTGTTTAGGGCAGCTGTCAAGTAATCAGAGTAAGCAGTGTCATTTTAATAAGGAAGTCTTTTAATAAAATATAATAGGTCACAAATACCTAATTTCTGCTCTTTAGTGTAATTGCCACTCTTCACTGTAACTGCTACTTTAACAATCTTTTCCAAATGCTGCACAAAAGATGAACAAATCAAGGGTATTAGCATGTGTGTATATTTACAGCTTATTGCTGTCAAAGCCTGTGTAGTTCCACTCCCTACTCCAGCAGCTATATGAGATCTGTTTCTTTTGATGGAGGCTTATTGGTTCAGGTTGTGAATGTATCTGAATTAATCTCCTTTTCATGGCTATGTGGCAAACACATACTAAAAAGTATACAACAGAAATGTTGGCAAAGTTCTAGCACAATATTACACCTTTAGGAATATCACTGACACTTTTACTGTCACTGTGAAAGACTGTACATTTTACTACTTTATTCTTTCTTTTTCAATAATTTATCTGCTAAATTAGTTATTAGCTCATAATTTAAAAAAACATTGCTTATATATATATATAGTTCATGTAGCATATTTTCTTAAATTTTAAAAGTTTATTATAAGTATTAGTTTTACATATACATCCACTTAAATAATGTACATAAAACAAGAGTTGCTGCAATATTAAAATAAATGAAGGATCCCAATAAGAAAGTATAGTATTACAATTTTTATTTTTAAAAAGCACATTCATTATGATTATTTTGCTAAGTTCAATTTTAAGTTTATGTTTTTTCTAAAATTCCCTGAAAACTTCTTTATATGATAACCTTTTACCTTTTTTATTTGTTTTATTTAAAGTATACTATTATTTTAACCAGTATATTTTTAAATTTTGATACTTTTTTGCTATTTTAATACCAGAAGTCTGGTGCATAAACAGTACTGGTTTTATAAAAAGTTTCCCCATTTCTGAAATGCTAAGCTTTCCCAATTCAAACTAACTTACTGTGAAAAGAAAACCATGACAACTGTTTGTACCTCTTGCTTTATTATTACATCCGGCCTGGTCACTCTTAGAAATTCAATCTATTATGGTTGCTAGGAGTCTGTTGCTGTGCAACCTAGAAGGGTATGCTGTGCTTTCAGGCTAAGGAGTGCTAATAAACCTGTAGGCTTCCTTCTATGGGTCTGACCAGTGTGTTTAAAGGGCTTAATACTTTTCAAGAGTGATTGGAGACACATCCTATTAAAAACAAGTCACACTGAGAGATTTCTAACAAGGGGACAAAATGCTAAACATACACAAATATTCAAAATGTATCCTCAGAATCCTTAATTTGGTAAAACAAACAAAGAACAGATTATGCTCTATATTTCAATTATACTACCTACCATTCCCAAGTTTTTATTTCCATATTGACCTATAAAAGGTTATAATGGATATAAATGAACTCAGAACGTTTTAGGGGGGAAAAGCAGTTAGTAACTTCAACTTTATAAACTTACATAAATTCCAAAAATAGAAAAATAAATTTAACCTAGGAATCTAGGAGTCATGAATTTTGCAGAACTAAAAGGCACCCCACCCAATACACACACACACACACACCCTTGAAAATCTGAAATTCTAAATTTCATTGTATTATAAAAAAGATGACTTTTTTTATCCTTTATATTAATTCTAAAATACATTCTATCCTATCATATGCATATTATCTATAATTTTAAAAATTAACACTCAAAAAGTTATTCACAAAAATTCACTACAATTAGATAGTACTGAACATAAATAAGAAAAAAGAGAAAGATAGTAGAGGCTCTCAATAAAATACTGATAAACCAACTGTGTGAAACAACTTTAAAAGTGGGCAGAGAATACGAGAGAACTTGTACATTCCTTAAGAGAAGAAATTATATTGACTTTTATTTCCTTATGTATGGTTAAGTCTTTCTCATAAAGTATTTGAAGACAAAAATGATGAAATTGGTCTATTATAAAATACCAAAGGTCATGCAGATAAATAAAAATAATATGTGATTTTACAATAATCATCGTCTTTTTTTATTTTTACTTTTATGAATTTATCTGAGCCAAACTGAGGACATATGCCAGGGAGCAAGATTTCAAATGCTTCTCAATAATCACTTTAACTATGAAAATTTATCCATACTTTCCAAGGATGTTTTGATACACTAATTCTCTACATGTAAGTATTTTACTAATACTGCCTGCAGCTTTAGAAAATTAAAAATAAGATTTTGTAGATGCCAGGCAAGAATTTTTCTTTATTCATGGCAACAGTTAGCCCTTCTATCTAACTACTCTGAGCTGGTTGTACTTTCTAAAATAATCGGTAACTACACTACCTCTTTCTTTTTTAAGAGTCACATATATCTGTCCTTCAATGGTTGTTTTATTTTTTCTTCTCATTGTACACTATGAGAAACAGAGTAAAAGAAATTAACTATTTCTTTAAAAGTACCAAACACCTACAAAAAGAAGAATGAAGAATAACTATCTAAAAAAGGCAAAAAATCCAATAATAAAGGAGCAGGCTGAGAGGTGCAAAGGAACCATCTGACCAAAGGCTGAGACTGAGGCAGGAAGAGAATGGGTTGGCTAAGAAGGTTTAAAACTCAAACAGCCTATGCCAAGCAATAACAAGCAGAACAGACCAGAGCAAACAGGAGAAAAGGGACAGAAAAGATGACAGAGACAAGAATGTGTTAGAGAATAATTGAAAGAAAATGGCAGAAAGAAACATGATTCATTTTACAAATGAGGGGGAAAAACAAATACGAGATTTTTATATTCAATACTTATATTTTGAATCATCCTTATTTCTTAAGAAGGCATACAACAATTCAGAAAATTCTCAAAAGATGTAGTAATATACGTACCATTTATGATGGAAAACCAAGTAAGCAGTAACTTGAAGACTCAATTTGACAATGAAATAATTTGATTACTTTCCAATTCTCATCTAGGATTAAGGAAAATTTAACTTAAGTCTATAGGTACGGGATCTAATACATGAAAATATTTTTTAAAGCAATGAAAACTGATTTTTCCCCAAACAAGAACAAAACACTAAAATACACACTACACACACACACAGTAGTCAAAAAAAGTTAATAAAGTCAGATTCTAAATATACCATTCACAGAGGTATGTTAGGCAAATCTGTTAACTTTTAAAGCAGTTATTTAATAGCTGATCAATTACTAATCAAGTGTAGTAAATAATGTTGGAAGACTCTGCTCTGAAAGTTCTAAACTGGCTACATTAATATCTAGCCTCCTGTCAGGCACTATTAATTAAAGGCAATGGGGCAAAAATAAGGAATAGGATTTTTAATGGAGATGGAATCCATAGTGGAAGTGTTGAGGGAAAGAACCTTCTGGTGTTTGTTAGGAAGTTGCAACAATTATATAGTGTGGCATACTGAGAATAACATATTCAACCATGGAATGAAGTCTCTTTTTTTTGCACATTCCAATTTTCTTGGATTTGCAACATCCTATCATATTTGATTCACTTCCAAATACCCAATTTCAAATTTAAAAAATCAAATTTCCTCAATAAATGCTGAACAGGAACTGAATTGTTTTATTTTTAATTTCATAAATTTTTATCAAGAATTGTAGGTTCTTTGATAATTCACATAATCAGGGTTGGTAACAAATGACTTGAAGGTTAGAATTCTGTTTTAGTAGTCCCATCTTACTAATTATAAAGAGAAATCATTATGGGAGCCATAAATATAACATAATTTCTCCTTTCTGCTGAAAGAATATTTGCCCAAATACATTTCAAATTACTATTAATTTGTTTAGCTATAGTCAAAAGGATATTAAATGTACAAAGGAAGAGGTTTGTGTGTGTGTTTTAATATTAAACTTTATATAATATAAACAACTGATTAGAAGAGTAACATCAATTCAAAATATATTTTAAAACTTCTTAAAACCTATTTCCACTTTTTAAGTACTACCACTCATTTTTATATATTTAAAAACTTGAAAAAAAGGTATTGGATCAATTGATTTTTTAAATGTATAACTAAGGATACTGAAAAAGGCATCAAGTGTTATCTATGAATTTAAAGGAAAATTTCATTGTATCTCATAAATGCCAATAACCTCAAAGATATATATTTCACTTTTTTTTGTGAAAGCAAATACATAAAAAAATCTTTAGAAAACATAAAAGAAATAAACCATATTAGTACAGAGGTAAATGTTACTTTCTCGGAGTGCACATAGCAAATTGTCTTTGTGGAATCTGTGTTTAATTTAGAAGATTCTATTTAATTCCAACTCAAAATTTGAGACTAGGAATATTAAAGTTCCCAATTCAAATTTTTAAATGATATTTGTCTGGAAACTAACCTGTATTCTTTTTAAATTTTTTTTCACCCATCCCTCAATCCACAAAACACGGCAAAGGGGAGCAAGAGTGGCATCTGAGTGCTGAGCCTGACTCAGCTGTTGAGTCTCTTTCCAGAGGTAAGAAGGAAGGGGAGTAGTAAAGGGGTAGGTGGGAAGATAAGGGGTACAGCTGAAACAAAGTCAACCATGAGTTGTTAACTATTAAAGAAGATGGATACATGGGAATTCATTTCATTGTTTCATCATACTGTTCTATTTTTACTTTAAAAAGTTAGGGGGACAAAGTAAAGAGTAGACTTGCTCTCCTAAGTCTTTCATAGCTCACACATTTTATCACAAACTCAGTGGTGGTACAAACAAGTGGTGATACTAAATTAGACTTCTGTCATTTTTAAATTTATATTTTTAACTGGCAGAAATATAATTTTCTCGAGTTCAATAAACTCTAGCCTACAGGTTGTTAAAATGTGGGCACAATGACTCACTTCAGACACAAATACCTGGGCACATTTGCAAATATAATCATTTAACCAGCCTTTAATGATGGAAACCAGGATTAGAGCTAAATACTGTATACATAATTATGTAAGTTCAGAGAAATGGAGTTTTTGTTTGTTTAAGGTCCCACAACAATTTCTACTTCCTTAACTTAAATATGTTAAAAACACACATGTTATATATTTTTACCATTTTTTGAAGTATTACAATACAATACAATAGCCTCAAATACTGCAAAACTGTATATTTCATAATGGATGACAGTCACATATGCTTAATATTTGACACTGAACTGAAATTAGAAAATATGATTTTGACAGTACACTGAAAACCTCATTCTAAAAATATCAGCATGAAAATCTATTTGTCAAAATAACAGAATTCAAGACAATATGCCTCCATTAGTAACTTTTACTTATCTAAATAACCTCTCATTTTTGTCATTTTGCATACACAAAATTTTAAATTCAGTTCATAAATCCATGATTACAAATGACTAGACAATGACAGATAACTATGCTACATAAACAATGACATTCTAGTTTCACATTTTCTAAGACACTGCAGAGCATTTTGATCATAGAAGCCATCGTATACAAATACTTTCTCTACTTTAAATTAGCGATATGAGAAAATTGAGGGTATAACCAATCAAATTAGCAGTCAGCTCATTCTAATTTCAATCTGCCTATATTAATAGTGATTTTACTTTGAATAGTTCACAATGCAATTTTTTAGGATATATTCTTGTGATAGTTCCAGATGTTTCAGCACAACCTCCAACTTGGAAATAAGTAGGGTAGACTGAAAACCTTAACCTTTCCTACCATCTCAAAAGAAAAACAAACTTGCCAAAACCGGTTTGGCTCAGTGGATAGAGCGTCAGCCTGTGGACTGAAAGGTCCCAGGTTCGATTCCGGTCAAGGACATGTACCTTGGTTGTGGGCACATCCCCAGTAGGGGGTGTGCAGGAGGCAGCTGATCGATGTTTCTCTCTCATCGATGTTTCTAGCTCTCTATCCCTCTCCCTTCCTCTCTGTAAAAAATCAATAAAATATATTTAAAAAAAAAAAAGAAAAGAAAAACAAACTAAAAGTTTTGAGTCTCTTAATCTGCTTTTTTCCTTACAGAAAACCATAGTAGGTGGTTTGTTGTTTTTTTCATCAATATACTAGTACACCTCAAAATGATATAAAATGAAAAGGCTGTACTGTACATACAGGGAAAGGTTTATAAGAATGACAGAAGGCAACAAAGAGTCAGGGGGAAAAAACTATTGTAAGGGCAGATGTAAACAATTAGGACTCTTTAGTATAAAAGCCAGGCTAGCATCAACCAAGGTATCATCAATATCATAAATATACTAGAGGCCTGGTGCATGAATTCGTGCACCAGTGGGGTCCCTCGGCCTGGCCTGCAGGATCAGGCCGAAACTGGCTCTCTGATATCCCCCAAGGGGTCCCAGATTGCAAGAGGGTTCAGGCCAAGCCGAGGGACCCCACCGGTGCATGATCAGGGCTGGGGAGAGACGTGGGAGGTTGGCCAGCTGGGACGGACCATGGGAGGGCTCCAGGGCATGTCTGGCCTGTCTCGCTCAGTCCCAATCAGCAGGACCTCAGCAGCAAGCTAACCTACAGGTCAGAGCATCTGCCCCTGGTGGTCAGTGCACATCATAGTGACTGATCGATCAGTCAATTGCCTGCCCCCTGGTGGTCAGTGCATGTCATAGTGAGCAGTTGCGCGGCCTTAGCATATCATTAGCATATTACACTTTGATTGGTTGAACGGCTGACCGGACAACTAGACACTTAGCATATTAGGCTTTTATTATACAGCATAAAGTTGCAATGGAAGAAACACACAAAACTTACCTCTGTCACCTTTGTTCAAATGTCACCTCCGTAAAATCTTCCTAATCATCATACTTAACATTGCAACCTCCTCCACCCTCATCACCAACCCTCTCTAGTCAATTTTTTTTTATCCTCACCCAAGGAGTGAGAATATATTTTTCCCATTTTTAGAGATAGTGGAAAGGAGGAAGGAAGGAGTAGAGAGAAAGAGAGACAGAGAAATAAAAGAGAGAAATATAAACATCAATGTGACAGAGACACATGGGTTGGTTGCTTCCCATGCACACCAACGGGGGGCGGGGTTTGGACATGCAACCCACATACTTGCCCTTGAGCAGGAACTCAACCCATGACCCTCTGGTTCACAGATCGATGCTCTAAACCAGGGGTGGGCAAACTTTTTGACTCCAGGGCCACAATGGGTTCTTAAACTGGACCGGAGGGCCGGAACAAAAGCATGGATGGAGTGTTTGTGTGAACTAATATAAATTCAAAGTAAAGGAGCGGAGGGGAGAGCAAGAGAACCGGATAGAACAGCCGGATCTGGCCCGCGGGCCGTAGTTTGCCCAAGGCTGCTCTAAACACTGAGCCATGCTTATGGCCTGGGCTCTAGCTCCCTCTTTTTTAACAATTTTCTCCATATCATTTACAATTAGTATAATACTCATTTATCTTCTCTCTCCATCATCCTCAATTGTTTGAATATAAGATTCTCAAGGGCAGAGATCTGATAAGTTTTCTTCACTGCTGTATTCTCCATAGAATTTCACCGCTTGGCCCGTATTGTATGTGTCAATATTTGATCAATAAATGAGTGGATGAATAAAAAAGTGAAAATGAGCATGTACACCTAAATTGACTCTAGAAATTGACTCAGGAAAGAGGTTAAGATGACTTCACAACTGGTAGTAAACTCACCAAACTAATCACCTCAAGAGATGGTACAGAATAAAAATACCCTGACTAAAAATAGCCCTCGACAGATTTCTGAAAGTCAGATCCATATTAAAAAGAGTTTTTTAAGGAGAAAGTCTCTGTAGTAGACATTAAAGCAGATAACCCTACCTTTCCACAGTGCAGCCCTTAATGGATATCACAAATGCAACCACAGATCTGACTACTGTAATAATTCCATTCTGATACCATCAGTTGCCTTGGTATAAGCTTGGAACTCCGGTCCTGATTCTGTACTTTTGACATCCCAATAGGACAGTGAAGTTAGGTAGCAAAAGGTGAAACTCAGGAAGTTTGGAATATTCAAAATAGTCCCCCCCAAAAGCATAGTTATCATAATGCCTCCCAGGTCTCTCCCCTACTAAGCAGCATCAGGAATTCCCACACCCTGTCACAATCAGAAAACAGGAAGAAGTTAATAGATCTTAAAAGGCACTCCCCAACTTCTGAAACTATTAGTCTTAACAGACACTAAAAAAAATCCCAGGCAAGTTCAGAATTTCACACATACATATATGTACAAAGTTCATATATACATAGTTAGATAACAAAACCATTTTAAAAGATAAATGGAAATGATGTCTACTAAATGATGCCTTTTTATTTTTATTTATTTTTTTATATATTTTTTATTGATATTTTACAGAGAGGAAGGGAGAGGGATAGAGAGCTAGAAACATCGATGAGAGAGAAACATCGATCAGCTGCCTCCTGCACACCTCCCACTGGGGATGTGCCCGCAGCCAAGGTACATGCCCTTGACCGGAATCGAACCCGGGACCCTTCAGTCCGCAGGCCAATGCTCTATCCACTGAGCCAAACCGGTTTTGGCTAAATGATGCCTTTTTAAAAGAAATATCCAAAATTCATGAATTAATGCCATTAAATCCATTTTAAAAAACAAGAAGTAAATAAACCCATTTGGAATAATAGAACTGCATTGCTTTAAAGGTCAGTAATAAAATCAGGACTAGACAAAATTATAAAATGGTTAAATGTATATTCTATAACTTGATTAGAGATAAACAAGCTGAGCCTTCATAATTATTCACTGATTGCTTCTACTAGAAAAGGACGCTGGGTTTTGTGCTGAGTTCCAAAACCTCAGGAAGCTTACAAAAAAATTTAGAAAGATCAAACATTTACAAACAAATATCTAAATGACATTTTCCAATTAGTATCAAGGTTAATAAAAATTTCATTAGAAGTGAACTTATTCAAGTTAAAAACCACTCTATTTAACTTCAGCAAAGATGAATTCAGGAAGTGAGGCCCTAGCCAGATAACTCAGTTTGAGCACTGTTCAGAAATGCCAAGGTTGAGGGTTCAATACCCAATCAGGGCACATACGAGAATCAACCGATGAGCTCTGGCTGGTGTCGATCAGATGCACTGAGAGGTCACTGGTTTAATTCTGGGTCAGGGCAGTTATGGGAATTGCCATTTACATGTCAAATATAGTGCTGCTGTTTGCCTCTGTCATCTAATGTAATCTCTGAAACAATCTTTCAAGGTAGATTTTAATAGCCATATCTCACAGAGTTTAAGTAATCTGCCTAAAGTTAAACTACTAATCAGTAGCAGAGCTAGAATTCAAACCCAGAGCTGTTCATTCCAAAGTTATTGCTCTTAAACTGTGATTTTCAACCAGTATGACACAAGAATTTTAAAAACATTCAATACCTGACTATTTAGTCAGGGGTACTACTCACCTCTTTTCCCTAAATTGTCAAATAAAAAAATGAGAACAGCCAACACAATAGCCGTCCAGTGTGAATCAAAATTAGACCTATATTTTTGTAAGATCAGCAAAAAATATGACAAGTTCAGTTGTCATATATTTTTTATTGTGCCACAGAATTTTTTAAAAAATTTATCACAGAGAGAGGAAGGGAAAGGAAGAGAGATAGAAACATTTATGAAAGAGAAATATCCATCTGCTGCCTTCTGTGCACCCGCTACTGGGATTGAGCTTGACACCAGGCATGTGCCCGGACCTGGAATCAAATCTGTGACCACCTGGTGCATGAGATGATGCTCAACCACTGAGCCACACAAGCCAGGCCAGAATTTTAATAATTAGTTTATGTGTGCCATGAGATGGAAAAGGTTGAAAATCGCTGCTCTTAACCAACTGCCTAACACCATAAGCCAGGCTGGCAAAAAAAGTTACAGAGCAGAGTGGTGAAATATATATTTCAAAATGTACAACAGACTAAGCTCCCTAACAGCACAGCACAATGGAAGTTTTGTGACATCTGTAAATATTTATTAAATGATTCTGATGAGTAGACAATGAAGAATCCTGAAAGATTCTCACCCAAAGAAACATAAAACTTTGGGCTATTTGAAAACATCCAAAGTATTCTTTTTAGAAGATTCCATTAATCCCTATTTAGACATGGTTTAAGTAAAAATTTATCCAGATTATAAATTTGTAAGATATTAAAAACACATTCCATGTTTTAGATTCTTCCTCTTTATATCCAAGAAATATAGCAGTCTAGTACTTACTTATGCTGGGAACTGAATCTCTATATTCAAATCTCAGTTTAAAAGTTCCAAGTATTTAGCACTCTCTTTTCAACTGAATTAAACTCTTAATATTTGTATTTTCCATTCTGTTTTACGGGACAGTAGGTTTTTTGGCAATTCAGGAGTATAGTTAAGTCTAAAAGTAAATGATTTAAATTCTGCCTCCCCCCTCAGAAAAAAACCCTTCCCTTCAATTAACAGAAAGCAAAACCAATTTAATGCATTGTAGTCCAAGTCTCTCTTAATTCAGATGTAACGGCAGCATGAAACATTAGAAATATCATAAAGATTAAGAATGAGAAACTTCTAAGCAAAAATGCAAGAACTAACTAATATTTCATCAGACTTTTGTTTATCATATCTCCTTTTTTTTATTGAAGGCAAAGGTAAATCCAAAGGGAATAGTTTTACAAGAAAGGTTTGTCCGTGGGGATTTACCTTGTTAAGAACAAATGATAAATGGTTTTCCCCTATAGGAAACCTACTCCTGTTTCATGTAAGTGCATCCTTTCAGATTTGGTACCACAAATGAGCTCATAAGAGCATCAAGTTACTGCTAGAAAGTTCAGTTGTCATTTTCTTGGTCACTCTTAGATTGTTTCAAATAATCAACAGGGTTAGTGCTCAAATTGTGCATTGTATCACAAAACAGGATACCAAAACTAAGTTCAATCCTGACCTTGTAGATTTACTTCTAATTCTCTCTCTCTCTCTCTCTCTCTCTCACACACACACACACACACACACACAAAACACAACATGTTGGCAATTACTATTCTGCCACCATCTCATACTATTATTTAGTAAACAACATATCCTTCCAAGAATTCAGATTAAGAAGTCACATAATAGCATGACTGCTGGTATTGCTTCTGGTTGCTATGGAATAAAGGGCAATCGCTTCACATTCTCATTCTGTTGGTTCTCACTAAGAGTGCTACAACACCTTTAAGCCCAGCCGGGCAAGTCTCAGCCTGTACCACAGATATATAAACTGCCACTATTTTACTTGTGTTCCACAAGAGAGTGACCTACAGGAACAAACGTTTCAATTGTTTAAAATTAATAATTCAGTAGTTTACAACAACCTCTAGAATGGTTAGGCTCAATCTTACCCTCATCACAAAAGTAGAGGTGCATGCAAGGTCTGAGAATTATTTCTGCCAATACATTGATTATGACATAAGTCACTAATAGCTGACAGGGGAAAATAAAATGTTAATGATAAAAATACAATATTTTCTTTCTTAAAAGATGTAGCAAATGTGGTATTTTCCTTTAATATAAAGGCTATTGATGATGTGGAAAAAATTTAAAATTTTATTTCTATTCTAAAATAGAGCAATTAAATACTGATTTGTATACCAAAAGTACAGTTGGAGACAATAAAAAAATAAATGTATTTATTCAGAATGCATAATTTAAAACTTTAATGTGCTTTTTCTAGAAAAAAAAATATGAGTTCAAACTTGTAGGTAAACAAGTATTCTGAGTACTGAAGGCAGCACATTTGGGTGGTTAGCTTTTAAGAAAAGTTTTGCAGTAGCCATGATATAACAGGAGAATGCTGGGAGAGAAATGTGGAGTCTGGGTCCAACAGCCCCAGCAAGAGAAATGTTATGTCACTGTGCAAGTCACTTCACCTCCATTTTCTTATATTTAAAATAAGTGGGGGACAGGGTGGTGGATTGAACTAGATAACTTTCAAAGTCTTTTCCAACTTAAAAATTCTGATTCTAAAATAAAACATCCTAATTATGTATCCACTGGAATCCTACATAATTGTGTCATTGGAAAACATGGGTTAACTCTAGTGACAGACTTTTTCAGCTTTTTAATCTCTAGCACCCTGGCTATCCCTGTTGGTTGCTGTGCAGAGCCAGAAGAGAAAGGCTGAAGTTGAGCCCCTGACAGTCATCATAAGGGTTTGCAGTTCCAGCTCCAAACCCAAAAGCTTAGGTGCTATGCAGGTCAGGTTCGAAAACACAAGTCAGTGCTTGGATAAAGCTTTTCTTTACACAGTGTTCTTCCAAATCAGAACATTAAGTTGTTTGCTATTAGGGAGTTACTTCAATATAGAATAAGAAGACCAATATTATCATCACATTAGAAATGGCTTTTTAAAATTATACATATGACATAAATGCAGTAGTAGTCAAATTTTTAAAAAACTCTTAAAACACCAGAATAAAACCACCATTGCTTTAATTCAGTGATTTTCAACTGATGTGCCTCAAGAATTTTTAAAACATGCAATACCTGACTATTTAGTTAGGAGCAATGACCTCTTTTGCCTTAGACTGTCAGATAAAACAATGACAACAGCCAACACAACAAGGGCTATCTGATGTGAATGAGTCAAAACTATACCTTCTTTTTGTCAAATATTTTGTGTGTGCCACAGAATTTTAGTAATTAGTTTAAGTGTGCTGTGATATGAAAAAAGTTGAAAATCACTGCTTTACCTGATGCTATCTTGAATGTCATACAATAAAAAGCCAAATAACACTTTGACTCTACATAGGTATTGAAAAGCACAGAAAAAATATACAAATTGGTATTAACATTAAATTCATAAATTTTTAAAAATTAATAAAATATTCTATAAATATTTCTAAAATTAACATGTATATCATATGATCCTTTGTTTTACAGGGTTACATTTATATTTTGTACAATCATTGTTTCGTTGATTAAGCTTTACACTGGTGTTTTCCTGTATACATTACATCTACCTGCTTTTGGAAACCTTATGACAATCTATTATGCAGGATCACTTAAATTAGATGTTTCCTAATGGCAGAAAGAATTAAATATAACCCTTTGAGAAAAGAAATTACAATTTAGTCATACAATAAGATCAATTTAGTAGTGTATCACTTTGGTTATTTTATATCACTTTATTATTTTATCTAACTGGTTAATCTATAATAGAAGTATTTTTAAAGAGTGCCAAAATATTTCAAGTTATATACATCTCTCTGTAACCTTTTGGGTCAGAAAAAAGTTTAGCACTTAAAGTTACAAAACTGAAAAATGCAGGCCTTAATGTATTTACTTCTTCATGCCTAAATCATTTAATTAGGTTCAAATAACAAGAAAAAAATCAGCTTTTAAATAAAGAAGTCAATATTTAGGTCAGTATTTTATGTTGTTTATTAAAGTGACATTAATCATTACTTATTATACATGTTAGATCATTACAGAATAATTTCCAATATGAATGTATTTTTTCCCTGTAGACTCTAACTTTGGAAAATAAACTTCTTTCATAAAAACTAAGAAAACTTCATTCCCTGAAGTCGGTGAATCAGAAAACATTGAACTGCTTTGAATGGTGTTATATGTTATCACTACATGAGCTCTTACTAAGGGATGTCACTTCCTTTACACTCTTCTATTATGTCCCAGTAACTGAGTAGCTAACTTTGGAGGGAATATTCCAGAAGATAGTTGGTTCTCTTCTCTTACAAAATGGCTCTTACCAGTTTACCCAAATCTACGCACAGGACCAATTAAAAGAATGACGTACAAAAGATTAGCATCATTTCAACTCTGAGAGGTATATCTCAATTGTTTTCCTGTGCCCTGCAAACGCAGGCTGCTGTCCTTGAGCTTGCTCCCATTTTAATGATAGGTCAGATTTCAAGTAGAAGAACCTAGAGTCACTAAACAAAAGACTCTACCAACAACTGAGAACAAACTCCCTGATTTAAATAAATGCTGTGCTGAGAAGAAACAACATGACCAATCACTTAAATATTTCGTCTTAAAAATAATATAAGCATTGTTTCAAGTCCACATTGAGTCTATTCTTAAAATTAGATTAACACTGTTTCAGAGTAGCACAGGATAAAAGATTCAAGTTTATTTCAATAAACAAATACCTCAAATTATATAGACTTAAGAATAGAAGGTACTAATTGTTAAATGTGTGATGCGCACATGGGGATTCATTATGCTATTCTCTCTACTTCAGTGTAAGTTATAAAAGTTCCAAAATAAGACAGTTTTAAGAGTATGTACATTTATGGTACACAGTTTTCCGGTATACATCTGGGAAGCCAATGTATACCGGAAAACTGTGTACCGTTTAGATATCAGATATATTAATCAGATACCTGAAGTGAAAATATTAATTATGTATATTTTGTATACTAACATTATATTGTATAGCTTTGTAATGATAAAATGATTACAAGAAAACTCTGATGTAATATCTCAATCTAATACTCTTCTAAACACAACATTAAGTAATAGTGAAGCTCCATATAATAAGTCAAAGGTTACAGAGATTTATTATATTTGCAACAAATATAAAAACAAATGGTGCCCATAAAGAAACTTAAGTACAATCTATTCCTCAGCTATTAGTTAAAATCACAGTAAGGCAAGAAAAAAAAAAAAAGACCGTTCTTACAACAAATTAGTTCACCATTCATACTTTCACTTATCCATCTTAACTTATTATCTTTATTTTTAAACTCTCCACTAATTTCATCTAACTACATTTTCAATATCTCTCCCTATCCTTCTTTTTTATATTTATTGATTCACAAATACCATGTCTGTCATTTTGTAGTCTTCTAAAGTCCACATATAGTTGGGAATATGTATTTCGTATCCAGTACTTCATTCCTCTCTCTTTTCAAAAAGCTCCTTAAAATTCAATAAAAAAACATCACAATCACTTCAGGATTTCTAAATTAACCAAAGTAGTATTGTCACTGAAGACACATTGATAGAAATCATTTAATCCTCATTCAAAAGTAAATGCCAAAGGACAATGATGTAAAACTATAAGCTTACAGACTAATAAATCCAATTATCTCTTAGGCCTCTGCTAGAATGTTTTTGAATCAAATTTTAGAAATAATGTTATTAACAGTATTGTGGTAATATGCTGATGGGTTTCTAATACATATAGCCCCTAAAATGACATTTTTACTCTAAATTGTACATTGTTCATACTCTAGTTTATCCAATTATGTTCCTGCCTGGATTTACCCTAATTCTTACCCAATTCCTTCAGATTAAGTAAGGTGCTATTCTGGGCAAGGCATGCTACTTACTGGCATTCTATCCAAGGTTTGTAAATCAATAGATAAACTTGAATTTCCAAAGCTCACACATAATACATCACACAAGACAGTACTGTAGGATTTGGGAAATTCCTGACAGTAATGTAGATTAACAAAAACACAATAAAATAGAGAGTCTTATATTACCCAAGAAATAAGCTTTTACTTTAGAGTTTACCAAGGGCAGCAGGACTGGAGGTAAATGAAATATCAGGATCACTACAATGACTTCCTCTCAAAAATTACTTTTATCAACATCTTCAGTCCATGGTCATTAACACCAATAAATGATCAAGTCTAACCCATCAAAATATTAAAATACACTCCAATTTTAAAAATAAAATCCCACCTCATTTCCAAGCCATATAGTTCTCAAACCGTTGCTCAAACATAAATCTACATTATACAACTCTACTCATTCAACATATTTAAAAAGGCTTTAAATTTCAAAACTTGACAGACTTCTGAAAATAAAGGAACAGATCAAATGTTGATCCAGCAATACAATATCTAATTCTGCTATCATACGAATAAATTACAATTTTTATCTTTAACTATGATACAATTCAATTTTAGTATTCATGGCATCTATTAACTAAAAGTAGCCTCTAAAAATTATCATATAATGTGAGGCACTATAAAAATTGTTCCCCAAATCACGCAAAGATCAATCAAAGAACTTAAGTCAAACGTTTCCCTTAATGTTCTTTGCCGCAAGAAAGTATCGCTGGAGTGGTTTCTAATAGTGTTACAAGATATGCATAATACAAAAACAAAATGGTATGGATAGAAGTTCTAAAGCACCGAGCACAATGTACATTAAAATGATTTTCTAAAGGTCTATACACACACGCACACAACATAGTATCTAGGATAAATTCCATTTTTCTTAATATAAGTTCAGGCAGTCCTCGGGTTACATTGGACTCGATGTACATCGTTTTGTGGTTATGTCACCATCTCCCATTTATTTATAAAAAATAAAAACTCCCGTCATTTCGACGTATGTACGTATGTGGTATTTTTTTATTATTTATTTACCACAAGTAAAGGTCAGGAATTATCTTTCTTTTAAATTTTTTTTACTGTTTCACTTCATTTCTGCTGTGTATGTGCTCCATGTGAGTGACGTAGGTGCTTATGTAGGTGGGTTCCGACTTACGGTGAAAATTGCGTTATGTCACGCCGTAGGAACGGATCTCCGATGTAACCCGAGGACCTACTGTACACCCTAATAATGTAAAGTGACTTTTTAAACAAAATGTTTTAAAATGTCCTTTAAAGCATACAATATAATCACATTGTACAATAAATAATCTAACTTTAGCTGGTGTCTGTATATTAATTTTTCATGTTAGGTATTCATTGTGGCACATCAAAATACATACTGTAAATTAAAATGGTAAAGGTGATTTTCAGGTCAGTAACAATGTATCTTCCCATGTGTGTTTTATTAGTGACCCTTACACTGACACTTCATTAAAACTTATCTCCAAGACTGTCATCAGATAGAATCAGATGCCAATCGGTGAAAGCCTAACGTGACAGATTATATACTCGCTGGTTCTTTTAAGTGTCAGCCCAAACAGGAAAAGGGGAAAAACGTAGATTCTTTTGTAAAACA
This sequence comes from Plecotus auritus, assembly GCF_963455305.1. Lineage (NCBI taxonomy): Eukaryota > Metazoa > Chordata > Mammalia > Chiroptera > Vespertilionidae > Plecotus > Plecotus auritus. The sequence goes on along the minus strand of NC_137776.1, from coordinate 136,531,172 downwards.
AAAATAAATATATATCCACCTAAAGCAAAATGTAGACAGTTGGATTTAAGGCATTATTTCTGTATCTGGCCCACAAACTAGATTTCCTCAGTACTCCTTTCTTTTATTCCTATCTTTCTAAAGCTGCGCATGACTAAACCACAATATAGACTCCTTAGAAGGATACTACTGCACATCCACTAATGTACTAAGGACAGACATACAGATACAGTCAGTCTCTAGGAGAAAAATATCACAAATATAAAGTAACAAGATGCCCATTCTCCCTCCCCAAAGTGTAGGTACTGTGCACAATCTACAGCAGGAAAGGAAAAAGGTCTGGAAGACTGATCGCCTTAGTCACTTCTGTTTCCCCATCCCCACCTCAACCGCTACCTCCCCCAAAATGTCAGTTAAAATTAAAAAATTAATAAATAAAAAGAACTGGGCCGAATATGCAATGCACTGGTATTTACCAATGGAATCAGGATATGATTTCTAAATGTATCTTCTTCCTGTCTCTCTCCAGTAGCCTCTCTCAACCCCAATCCCAACTAAGGCATGGAAAAAACTTCACTGAAAAAAGCAAAACATTTGTAAAATGGGTTTGCACATTAAGATAAACTATGCTGAAGAGGGCCAGATACATTTTTAAGGATGCCAGTTATTGTATTGAAATATATAGATGCTATCGAGCATTAGAATATGAATGTAGTTCAGACTCTTGAATATGTTGACATTAATCAATACACGTAATTGTTAAAAAATAATTTAAAAAACAATAATTAGAATCTATTCAACTTTCATACACTCCTCATTAGATTGTAAGAGATGAGATATAGCAGGATAAAAGACATCATGAACTAATGCAAAAATGCTTCCTTTCATACTCTGCAGTGCTTAAAAATCTTGGTAAGTCTACTTGGTAAATTAACAATAATGCAAAATTTTACAGAAATGCACAATTCTTAACTAAGAGACACAATTTTCTGCTACCAAATCTGAATAAAAAGAATGTTTATACAACTATAAATAATACTCAGAAAAAAAGGAAAGCAATGAAAAACATAAAAGAATGGCACTGCTTCCCAGAGCAGGGTCTCAAAGTACTAGTACTCCAAAGACTGAGAACTCGCCCAGACTTCTTGACAGGACTTTAGTTCTTTCTAAAACTACCTGAAGCGCATGAAGGGAAGAAAAGGTCAAGGTTTTAATAACTGGGGAAGAAATGTGGGAAAATGAGATACACAGAAACCTAAATTAATTTTTATTGCTTCTGATGAGAGAGATCTAACAAGTCCCTCTCCCTCTGTGTGTTTCAAATTGCCTATCCACATACTTGAGAAATTATATCCTGTTTTAAATATCTCCCTGGCGAGCAGCAGGCAGGAACCCCAACTGTCAAAAACTTGTCTGGCATACAGACACAGAGGAGCTGCTGGTCAGGAGCTCAAGCTGTCAGACTCAGCTCATTCCCATGTGGGTGCGGACAACAGGGCACTAGCCACAGCACCCTAAGGGAGCCACTGACATGAAGGAACCTTCTGAAACTGTGTCATAGGTATGGCTAGTACACCAGACCCGGGCTCTGGGTTTTCTTTTGTTGTTCTTATCAGAAGAAACAATAGGCAAGCAAAATGCTAGCCTTCGAGTCCATGTGCAAAGGAAACACCAATTCCTGGCTTGTCTACCTTTTCGCAGTGCCCATCTTGTCATGGAGTCATAGACTGTTAGTGCTGAAAAGGGCTTTAGAGATCACATAGCCCTCTTGTTTCATTTTGCAGATGGGAAAACTGAGAGCGAGAGGGTTTGAGTGGCTAAGGTTTTAGTCAGTTACAGAGCGAGCACCGAACAGAACCTTTTTCTCACCTTTGCTCTCCTTTGGCTGGCACTTTTAAAGACCAAAATTCTTTCTCAGCCTAGTCACTCTCTCTCCTCTCTCCATCCACATAACCTCTGAATATATGTTTTCTCTCCAACTAATGTACTTTTATTTTCTGGCCAGCTGCCTGATTCTTAGCTTTTCTGGACTCAGTTCCTATCACAGTGGTAAAAGGGGTGAGATATAGCAGAACAGAAGGACATCTTGAATTAATGCAAAAATGCTTCCTTTCCCTAAATAGGAAGCACCAGGAACCTGACAGTCTTGACCAGGCACTGTAAGACAAAGGCATGCTGTACTGACCGCAGCGTATCACAGCTTCTAATAAAAGTAGTGAGAAAGAAGAGTCCAGGAGGCAAGAGTCAGCAATAAGCAGGCATATGTGATTGTGCAAACACAGTATTTTTGGACTAGACTAGAGATTTAATCTTGAGGCCAGAACACAGCCAGAACTGAGAAGGGAACCTTTCTGAAGCAAAATCATACTCAGTCACATCATTAGTGGATCAGTAACATGTGTTTCATTCAAGGGAGTAGTCAGATGCATAGAAATTGTAAAAAAAAAAAAAAGAAAAAGAAAAAAAAAGATTATTAAAATAAGAATGATAAATAACCTTACCATCTAAGTCACATTTCCAAGCATTTTCCCAAATATTCCTTTAAAAATGTGTGTCAAATTCACTGAAGGAAGCAGATGAGATGGCTGAGTCTCCCTACTTTATATGTTGGGGCTAATTATCTATAAAAATAATGTAAAAGGAGTCATATGATAAACACTAAATAGGACTGGGGAGAAGGCAGCAGGTAAGATGAGAGAGGCAGACAAAAAGCCTACAATATACAGTACTTCAGCAAAGGTGACACACCATATAAAGTAAATTTTTAATTAAAATGTATAAATGACATTTTCAGTTTGAAAAACATTAGGGATATTTTAGATTAAAATAAGAAAAAAATCCATTCTTAATCAAATTGTGTAGAAAATGTATATTGTAAATTACTAAAAACCAAATTTATATATAGCAGCCAACTACAATGTTTCTTTAAACATCTTTAATTGTCAAAGAAATGGAGCTGAAGTTGACATTTCTCCTCAACAATTTAATATTATATGTTTTATTGCATAATGTTCCAAGGTTACTGTATCTCAAAGTTAGGGCTGGCAAATTCTTCCAAAATTACTTATTGCTACCCTTAGTAAAATAATTGTAAGCAGTGCATTATAAAATTATAGAATAATTTCTTGATGAATTCAAAAACTATTTATTGCCATTCTTTTATATGAATGGCTGTGTTTTGTATAAAGCTTATAAATAAGGCTTTAAAATGTTTTTGAATGAACTCATGTATAACAAATATGAAAAGGAAAATATATACTGGACAATGAAATGACAAGTGTAAGAGTTTATTAAGTGCTGCATCATTAGTTCTCAGTCTAAGATACCTGAAACAGGAGAGTTATCCAAATATAGTAAAAGAAATCCATTAAAACAAGGCTGCAGAATAAAACTAAAATATCACTTTAAACTAGTATCTTGTTAATTCAGTGAAATAATAAGACTGATAATCAAAAGGTAATCCAAACCTGAGGTTGGTAGCTTTGTGTCTTTATTTTATAAAGTGGTGAGGAAGGAAGAATTATTCAATTAATGTATATTTGAGGGCCAAGTCTTTCGCAAGTTAAAGCCCATTGGGAAGGAGGTAGCCAAGTGCATAGCAAAAGGATTCTTAGCTAGCCAAAAGATTAGAATGGGTATCTTCTAGTATTCCCTAATAATAAGAATTGAGCATGTATTCTGTATCAAATACTGAGCAAAGCACATTACATAAATCATCCCCTTTAATCTTCACAGAACCCTATGAAATAGGTACTATTGACCCTATTTTTCAGATGAGAAAACTGAGGCTAGGTGAAGATAAATAACCTGTCCAAGGTCCCACTGCTAATAAGATTAACTGAAATGACTCCAAAGCCTGTGTCTTAACCAGTATACTTCTTCCTTTGATCTACTTAAAAAAACAAAACGCAGGCCCTGGCCTGGTAGCTTAGTTGGTTAGAGCATAGTCCCAACACAACAAGATTGCAGGTTCATCTCTGGTCAGGGCACATACAAGAAGCAACCAATGAATGCATAACTAAGTGGAACAAATAAATCGATGCTTCCCTTTCTCTCTCTCTCCGTCTCTCTAAATTCAATTTAAAAAGAACATAATAAAGAACAAAACTCATACCTATTTGATACTCTGAATATATTTCAATTTTAACTGATTTGTTTTCATTAAAATACAACTTATACTTTGATATGAAATATGAAACTTCAAATATAAAAGTTTTGAAACAATGTCATATAATATACTTTAAAAATCATAATAGCATAAACTGTATGGTAAATAGTAGGATCAATTTTAAAAGACAAATGTCTTAAGTTATTTTAAGAAGACTAGTATTTAAAAATGTTATTACCTCTGCATGTTTTGGATTCTCTGTGGCATTCCAACATATGAAATACTATTCCTGATAGTGGTACCTCATTAAAATATAATATTTTGCTGATTGTAGTTAAATGAAATTAATAGTATAGATAAATCCATTATCTGGAGGAAAAAAGTTTATATGATGTAACCATCATTTTCTAAGCTACTTGAGGAAGATACTGACTACCACTATTTCAATTATATATCTTTTAGCGTATATCCCTGCTGAGAAAAGAGAACCAATGATGCAACCAGAGCCCAAAAGGTTGGATTGAATTAATTCTCCTATAAAAGCTCTCAATGAACAAATATTAAGATAGATCATTTCCAGTTTGGAATTATATGATAAACAGTAAGGCAGGGAATCCAAAACTTTTCAGATAGTAAAGCCCAATTAAATATTCAAACCAGACTACTTCAAAAGCATGAAGTGGGGACTGAATTCTCCAGACAATGTTTAATATTATTATTATTGTTGATTTAATTAACCTCATAAATATTATTGTCAATTATACTTTTGAGGTAGTTTTAAGGTAGTTACTTCCTGCACGTGCCATACCAGGGATTGAGCCCGCAACCTGGGCATAAGTCCTGACTGGGAATCAAATAGAAACTTCCTGGTTCATAGGTTGACACTCAACCACTGAGCCACACCAGCTGGGCTGAGGTAGCTTTTTTTAGATTATGCCATAAAAAGCATATTCATGTCATTACTAATCATGTCATATAAAAATGTCTTAAGAATGTACAATATGTGCCAATAGTACCAAATTTACACAGTACAAAAGCTACATTGACAAAATAGTATGATTCTCAAGTGAAACGAAAATTTTCAAATGGAGGCTGAAATACCTGCATAAGACGATGATCAACATACATGCCTATAGGACTAATGCTGACATTCAGATATGCCAAAGATATCAGTCTTGATATTGTTCTCTGTTGTGCTAACATATATTAGTACAGAGAAAGATAGGCTTTGATATAAAACTGCCAATTAAGACAGTATATTAAATTTAAATTCCATAGAATTAAGGCCATCAAATGCTTAAATGCACATATAATTAAAAATTTCCTTTTAAACAAAAGTTTCATTCAGTTCACATTCTTACTGATAATAATTTCATGTTACAAACAGCACAGCACCCTCTGGTGCATCTGTTATAATACGTATAAAATTCCCACCAAAAAAAAAAAAAAGGTAGAATCTGAGTAAAAATGAACCTTAGAAATCAGTAAGTTGATACTCTTTTATTTACTCCACTACCTATTTTTAAACATAATGCTTAAAAACAATTTTCATTTAAAAAGAGCACTAAAAAGTTTATAGTAACAATTGAAGTAGGTGAGGGAAATGTTTTAGTTTGAAAATATTTAAAATAATGCAGCAACAAAAACAACACTGGTTTCCAACATTTACCATTCAAACTAAAATAATGCTATCAAAAAAATTCTTTATGGATGGGATGGCAAAAGTTCACTTGTCATGTTAACCAAATTTTACTTTATTCAAATCTGCCTTAGCTTCTTGCTTGAGATAAATTTGACTTATTGTATAAAGTGCTCCTGAGTACTTTTTCTGGATTCAAAGGGAATTTTCCATTACAATATAAGAATTTTTAAGTGTTCTGTGAAAGGATCTGCAACTTACACAGACTGAAAACAGAATAATATTCAGAAATAAAGGTTGTTCAATTATAAACCTGAATCTGAATAGTTCAAAACTTTTACTTAAAACACACACACACACACACACACACACACACACACACACACACACAACTTTTCCTAGGAAAATAACTCCAAAAGTGTATTTTACTAAGGACAAAAGCAAAGGATGCCACCTGCTTTAGACAATTCTTTTGTGAACCACTGGAAGTCTCAACACAATGCACTAGAAATGAAAGTGACACCTGTTTAAAGCAGCCATCTGTCCCTAACAAGCTAGAATTAGTCAAATCCACTTAATCTTGGACTTCCAAAATATGGGAACACTATGCACCTGTGAACAGAAAGGAATTTAAATCTGGTTTTTGATGGCCAGTGGAAATTTATACCCAAGAGTTGAAGGCAAATGGTTACATTGGGGAAATTACTATTAAAGTAACTGAAAGTAGATTTTTAGGCTATGTTCAACATAAAAACAAAAAATAAACAAAAACAAAAAACCGACAGACTCTTCATAATTTAAAGGTTTACTTGGCATTCTCATTTCTTATAACAAAGTCTCACTTATACTACCAAGAACAAAGTAACATTCCTATTAGACTGTTCAGAAAAGTTTGGGTTTTTTTACTTCTTCCCATACATCTGATGCTATATCCACCCTTTTAAACACACACATACACACACACACGCTTCATAAAATTTGAAAAGCAAAATCATATTCCACGTACTTACTGGTTTTTCAATTGGAAATTAGAGGAAAGCACACACAAAATCAACTTTCTCAATAATAATAAAATGTTACCAAAAAGTAACATGTCATTTAAATAATACATTATATCCATCTTGATTTATGATTCATTCATTTTAATTGTTAATTTTTAATGATAAAAATTACCATATTAACTTTAGGGTAAAAAATATTTTTTCTTTAGGGTTAAAATATATGAAACTTATAAACTATAAAACTTTTATTTGAGTACTTATGTAGAATATAAGAAGACTTGAATACTAGAGAAATAATGTTTTTAAATTAGACATAACTATCCCATATAATGAAAAAATTATGGAATGATGAATTTTAGTAATGTGCTTTAGTTTACTATATTATACATGTAAATGTACTACTAAAATATGTCTATACCGGTTAATGCAACTCATTGGCAAAACAACCTAAAAAGATTAGGTTTTATGACATATAATGAATCACAGATATTCAGCTACTAAAATAAGCTACAATTGGCTTCTATTTAATACTTTTAGTGTCAAGGTGTAGTCACTCAGTTTCAGAGATTTCTATTACTCTAAAAACTGAGAACACAGAAGAATAACAATATAGTCCCTCCTAGGAAAAATACCACAGAAGAATAAACAAAGTGCTAAGTATTTACTCTTGGGGTTAAACTTAAAAATGTATCACTTGCTAGTATTTCTGGTTATTATTTTCTCAATCCATATGAATAATGTTGACATGCTTGAGCCCAAAGAATCTCTAAAAGCAACTTTTGTATCACATAAGTGTTTTCAAAAATAGATGATAGAATTCAAGTTAAGCCCTGCTCTCAAATCAACTGATGAGTGGAAATCTAAATTACTGAATCGGAGATAATTTTAAGAAGTAAAATGCCTCAAAAAAAGTTCTTGGACACTGCAAATAAAAAATATTAAATCATAACATTATAACATATAAGCTACTCAGCTGAAAACGTATTATGTAAATAGCAAAAGGTCTGAAGCTGTCTGTAGACAGCAAAACTATTAACTTCAGAGAGTTTATGGGACCCAGAAGCTTCACCATCCAAAAGTGTTCAGGCATTTGACACTCATCTGAACAGAAAAAAAAAAAAAAATACAAGTTAGCATTAGAGATTTGCATGGAATCTAGATTGGGGAAGGGGTGTGTGTGAATAAATATAAAGGAATTTGAATGCTCTGAGAAAGACTTCAGAACAAAGTATCATCTTCATTTAAAATAGCAATCCCATGAAAATGAATTGAAAGGGGAAAAGTTTTTCTTTAAAAAACAACAACACTCTTATTTTACAAAGTATTAGCCTTAACAGCATTACAATTACCCATCCTGCTCATTGACAATCTCAAGAATCATTAAAACTGTCACATTATTCACAGGCTGCTCTGTCAGGTAAATCAATATATGTTTACTGTTAGGAAGAAGACTATTTAAATAAACATTTTAAAATTCCAGATTGAAAATTTCAATATGTGCAAATATAATATATTTGCTTTAGCACACATTCATTATCAAAACTTTTTACTGATAATATGTTAATTAAACTTTAGGCTGAAAAATGAACAAATTTACAGGATCTGGAAAACAGTTAACCTCCAACCAAGAGCCCTACTCTTTGAGGACTGATTAAGTATTCAAATGTACCGAGAAAAATAGATTATTTTTAGAGACTTAAAAAGGAGAAAGTTCTCTCCCCTCACCAGATTTAAGTCACACTGTCCAAAGAAAGCCAAAATAATGACTTTGTTAAGTAGTGCACACATGCCTAGCTCTCGACAACCATAGAGAAAGTGAAATATACACACGTTTCAAGTTGAGACGCTTCATACATTCTTTATGAACAACTTGACTTCAATTTCAACTCTCAAAGAAATACGAACAGAGAAGATGAAGAGGGGGAAAAAACCTCTTTAAAGTACCTTAACTGTCACAAATAACATTGTAACCCGAGTTCTCACAAAGCTTCCTGATGTCCTTTCCCTGTTTATCCTACACAAAGTCTCGCAACCACAATGAAAATTGTTAACACTCCACGGTGGAGAAGGAGGTTCATCAAAGTGAAATGGAACCTCACTGCCACCCCTCCCATCTCCACATGAAGGATAAAGCACTGTCAATAACTACTAACCCAAGTATCACAGACGCCCTGCATCCGGTTTAAATCACAAGCACACACACACACCCAGAAAGAGAGAGAGGGGAGAGGGACTTTTTAAAATTTCTTTCCCAGTGCTGCAAAGTCCAGCGAAGAGGCTCCAGGTTTCAATGTGTGCAAGAGGTGTGGGGGGAAAGGAGGCGGGGGAGGGAACAGTGCTGAATGGATATTAGGACTGTTTGCAGCACAAAGAAAACACAGTTTTAAAAGAAAAAAGAAAGAAGAAAGAACACCGTGTAGTTGATGATGGTAAAAGAAGGGCAGCCCATTTAGCACAAGGAGAAGAGGGGCAAAAATGAAGGGAATGGGCGGTAGGAAAAGTTCACCGTTGTACGAGGATAAAAATAACAAAAACCTTAACAAGGCCCCACAAGTGAACAACAACAAAACACTAGCTCTTGGGTCCCCCTTGCACATTGTTGTCTACTTCGGTTTTGAAAAAAGCAGGAAACAAGCAGCTCTGAAAAAGAAAATTAAAGAGAAAAGAAAAGCCCTTCTCTCTTCACCTGACTCTCCTCCTCAGACAAGACCTAGGGCAGAGCTCCACCATCCGCAACGCAAAACTGTGGCTCCCTCTCCCGCTCGGCTTGCAGCCCCCAGAGCTCCCGCTCCATCCCTGAAGCGCGGCCGCGGAGGGCCGGGCGGGCGGGAGGACCGGAGGACCGTCGGGCGGCGCGGAGCCCACACCCCCGACCCCGCCGTGGCGCGCACGGTCCATTGTAAACAAGCCCGGGGGACCGAGCCCCTCGGCGGCGGCGGCGCCGCAGCACAGTCCCCGGTGTCAGGAGTGAGACCCCGCACAGCCACAGCCGGCTCGCACACACGGACACACACACGCACGGACATCCGCATTCACACGCATCCACACGCTCCCACACACATGTAGAGACCGAAGAATATTCACCTTGGCTGTGGATTATTGTGGTGTTGTTGGTGGGTGATGGAGATGGTGGTGGTGGGGAGGAGGAGGAGGAAGAGGAGGAGGAGGAGGAGGAGAGGAGTAGTTGTTGTTGATGGGTAACAGTCGCCAGGACTACGGTGACTATGGCGCTTGATTCACAAGGCAACGGTTGCTATAACTCACAAAAGAGAGAGAGAGGGAGAGAGCGAAAGGGAGAGGGAGACACTCGCACGGGGAGGGGTAGGGGAGGGGAAAGGGGAGGAGGCGGGCCGGCGAGTCGCCGGAAGGGGCGGGCTCAGCGCCGTGAATGACAGCCCCGCATGCAGGTCGGGGGCACGAGGCGAGGGCTCTGTAGGACTGGGGATGAAAGCTCGTAGGCTTGCAGGGGCCGAAGTCCCCAGAGTTCCCCCGTAGGCACGCTACAACACGCGGCGAGGCTGCCCTGGGAGTTCAGGGGCGTGTGCTAGGGACATGTTTGTGAAACCAGAGGTGCCAGTCCAGCCAGCTTCGGGCAAAGAAGCCCCAAAGTCGCGAGGCTAAGGGGTAACCCGAGGGAAGGGCTGTTGAAGGCAATGCCAGACACTTTCATGGGAGACCAGCAACGCTGGAGGAAGAACTCATTTTGAAGAGCGGCCGCCTCCACAACCCCCAACCCAGCCGCCTAAAACGTCATTTCCGGTGTGGAGGGGGCGGAGGTCCCGGATGTGCCGCCGCTATTTCTCCCCCCCCACACTGCCTCATCTCCCCCCCTTTTTTTCCCTTCGTTTCGGAGCCGTCGGCGTGTTCCTAGTGGCACCCACCGCCTGGTGTATGGCACGCCTGGGCGCCGCAGGGCCCCGAGCCCTCGCTGCACTGGAGGGCCCTACCCGTCCTCGCGCTCCTCTCCGCGCCCGGCCGCTCCCGCCTCTCGAGGCCACGGCTCCGAGCCTTGCGTGCGGCGAGGCGAGAGCGCGCACCCCGCCGCCATCTTAGGGCCGCGATGCTGGCTGTGCGGGGCGCGCGGTCTCCCGGTCTCGCCGCGGCGGCGCGCAGCGGGGAGGTCGGGGGGCCACCGCTCCGGAGCGAAGCGGCGAGGGGATCACTCCCTGCCTACGGGGCGGGGATCACGGGCTTGTGAGGAGCAGACTGCCCGCCCTCGAAGGTGTGTAAAGGCGCGGCAGCCACTCCGCCAGAGGCGCTGGGGCGGGTACCCTACACCTGTCCGAAGTGGCACCCAGGTAGCTTCTAGTTCTCCGTTATCTTCAGCTCTAAAAGTGCCTGTCTCTCCTTAACTTGGGCCCAACGGGGATTTGAGCTCCACCCGATTACATGACAAGCAGCTGAATTGAGATACACGAATGGCTTCCCTGCGGGATGGATGTTGTTACCGCACAAGGAGCTGTCTCGAACCGCCCTAGGGCTCAGCCTCGGACACCTCCCGGTGCAGACGCGGGCATCCCCTGCGGACGGGAGCCTGCAGGCGCACGCCCGGACCCTGCCGGCCCCCCAGACCTCCAGCACGTGCACTAAGCGGCTTATCCTAAGACAATACCGTGAGAAGGCGAGCCTTAGGGCGTCGGTTTTACTCTGGAGGCTTAATTTTTTTGCACCTGTCAAATAGGGATTTGGGCCGATGTAAACTCACGGTATTAACATAATAGCGACTGTTACTGAGGTCTTACACTGCCCCAGACATTGTGCTTCGTATTTTACATACATTATCTCATTTAATCCTCACAGCATCACTATGAGGTATATAATATTTGAGGAAAAACAAGCAAAAGTCTTAAAAGTCAGTGGTTCTAATTTACAGCTCCGTGTCACGGAATATTAGATTAGGGGTATTTTGGAACCCACTATTTAAACAATTTGTTTAAAGAAGTTATGTTGTTGCCTTTGGTAATCCCATAATGAGGTACAGAGGTTCTTACAATACTGTAACGCAATGTAATAGCAGAGGTGAGCACAAAGCTAACGCAAAGGTTACATGACCCACCATGGTAGTAGGCCCCTCTAGTGTGAGACAAATGGCATTGTGATGACCAGCAGCAGTTAAACTCTTCACATTTTGAATAACTTCGACATGCACATGGGAAATAAGGCATGCATTCCAGCTGTATGAAAAATGGTAGTCATTATGAATATTCACTTCGTTACATTTACAGGTAGAGTCCTCTGTTCCCGTGGTGGTCTGTGGAGCTGTTTGCTCACACTACAGGGCTCTGAATAGCTTTGCTTTTTTAGTTCTATTGTCTGTTGTAGTTTGCCTGTCCCTTCCCACACTGTCAGCTGTTGCTTCTTACTGCTGTCAGTGAACATAGTTCTATTATCCTCTCCACCCTTTTAATTTACTGCTTTTAATCTGTAGGCAAGAAAAACCACATAATGAAGCTTATGCAAAACTGTCTCAAGAGTATAAATAGGTACTTTGAGGAAATCTCCTTTACAAAAAGTGTGTGACTTTTGTGCCTGGACATTGTAACATCAGTTTTAAGCAGCTTAGGGACTTTTTTTAAAAAAATCTACTTCCTGATTTGGCTTATTCTTGAGTTAGGAATAGGTAAATTTCCTAAAGTGAGTTCTTTAAAAATTAGGATTTAGAATATTTTCCCTAGTTTTAGGATAATTGATTATATTACTTCTAACCAGAGTAAGGGTACTATAATATGAAGTTTTCATATTACCATCACACTGAATCAAATAACCAATCTGCCAATTCAAGCTATAGATTGAGGAACATGCTAGATTATACACTGAGTGGCCAGATTATTATGATCTCTGAATGCATAATAATCTGGCCACTCAGTGTATATCCTCCTATATAATAAAAGTCTAATATGCAAATTGCCCCCTCTACCAGGAGTTTGACCGGCAGGCCTACTACCCATGTCCCCTACCCCTGGCCAGGCAGGCCGGACCCCACCCATGCACGAATTCACGCACCAGGCCTCCTATATATATATATATATATATATATATATATATATATATACACACACACACACACACACACACACACACACACACACACACAGAGTGACCAGATTATTATGGTGTTCAGAGATCATAATGATCTGGCCACTCTGTATATGCATGTACTGTTTTGTGCTATAACTGGTTATGAAAGAGCCTAGAAATCCTTTTGCCTAAAGTCAGTTCTAATAGAATCTCCTTTCTGATCATTTTAAAGCTGTACGGTTGCATCTTTACATATGTTGAACATATATTTCAGAAATATATTACTTAAGAAGTCACAGAAAAAAAACTAGCAGTGTCTAACATTTAGTACCTGTTACACATCACACACTGGGCTCAATAAGACAAGATTCCTGATTTAAAAAAAAAAAATCTTACATTCAATATACTGTCAATGCAATAAATAGTTGCTGAGTACCTAAAATGGGCCAGGTAGAGTTGCTGTCTGCAAAATGCTCAAAGTCAATGAATATGAATTTTAAAATGTTGTGTCCTTAGAACTTGGATTGGTTTTGCTTTCACCTTGTAGTGACTGGTGGAGACATCAAGTAACACATTTGTAACTGAACCACTTGAAAAATACAAAGCCCTGATTGTTTATGTATGGATTATATACTTTATAAATTTCTTTAGTATATTCTTAAGGGTAAATTTCCTTTTCAATATTACCTATTAAGTTACTTCCTCCTGTTAATGTATGCTGCATGTTCAAGCACTAAAGAATTACTTCAGTGTTTCTTGAAGGAACAGCTGCATATTAAAAGATAAAATACTGATATGTGATAGGTTTACCTTGGGAAAATTGTATGTATGAGAGTTTTGAAAATTAATATATTAGCCTGTGGCAGCTTACCATTGAATTTGTGGTGAATCCTTTTATAAAGCAGAAATCACACCTGTTTAAAAATGTTCCATTTGATTATGATACCTGGTTTCTTCAACTGAGAGACACCTAGACTCTTAGCTCTCATGAGAAATAAATGGTTTTATTTCAACCAATATTTATTGACTACTTACAATATGCAGAGCACTGGGGAATTAGACTACTGGATTATTAATTACTTTTACTAGATCTGAAATTTTGTGGATATGTATACCAATAATAATAGGGAGTGATAGATGCTAAGGTAATTCAAAACTACACATAATTTGCCTATCTGGAGCACCCCCAACTCTACCCATTCCCAGTGAAAATATATTTTGGTTTTGAAAGCATTGCAATTTCTTTTCTGATAGATTTAACCTAAATGTGTTTTCTTTAAGTATTACAAACTGTTTACTCAGCAGTCCTGAGATATGTCCATCTTTATATATAACCTAGAATTATATTTTTACCCCAGCACAGGAAGATAATAATAGAATCATAAATTGACTGTCTTTTATCAAGATCAAATATATTTTGATATACATACACAGCTTTTTCCCTCAATGCAGAACATCAAATATAATATTTGCAGCATTAAAACAAATAATTTGAAACAACCCAAATGTATATCAGTAGGAGGATAGAAAAACAAATTGTTAGATATTCATACAATGGAATACTATCCAGCAGTTAAAAGGGACAAATGATTACAAAGTCATGGATGAATCTCAAAAATGCCATATTTAGCAAAAGAAGCCAGGCACAAAAAAATACATACAGTATGAATCCATTTATGTAAAGTTCAAACACAGGAAAACTTAATCTTTAGTTACTGTTTTTCTATGATGGCAGGGCCAATGACATGGGATTTACTGTAAAGGAACAGGAGGGAACTATCAGTGATGGAAATGTTCTGCACTGTCCAACTTGGTAGCCACTAGCTGCATGTGGCTGTTAAATCTAATTGTAAATTCACTGGAATTAAATTTAAAATTCAGTCACATTAGCCACATTTTAAGTAGCCATATGTGGCTAGTGGCTACCAAATTGGACAGAAGTATACAACATTTCTATTATTGCAGAAAAAGTGCTGGTCTAAATCTTGTTTTAAGTGCTGGTCTAAATCTTGTTTTAGGTAGTATTTATATGTGTGTTTACAATTATCAAGTTGAATAGAATGCACATTATATATGCATTATATGTCAATAATACCTGCCCTCAAACTTCAGAAATCACTAATAGAAGTATTTACTATTGTATTACCTCCCTAATTGACTTTTTCTTAATATTTTCATTCAACACTATAGAGAAAAGGATAAATAATAGGTACTAAGGTTATCCTTGGTAAATTTTCAAACATGTGTTAAGCATGACCATATAGTAGGTGATGTTGATTTGCTGCTCAAAGAAATGAGTCCTGCCACTTTTAATCCTGAGTAAGCCTAGAAACCAAAGGAATTGCTTTTGAGGGCTTAAAATGAACTCTGAATGATTAAAGACATTTTTTCCTGTTTTTCTATTAGGATTGCAATAGCTTAAACATGGTGGAGATAATATAACTTTTTTTCTGAGGTAACATTAGGAGTATTTGAGAGATTTTGGTGCTGTGATCAGCTTGAGAAATTCATGTAAACTCTCTATGTAACAATTAAGACTCAAGGCTTTTGGAGATGGAAGAAAAACATTTACAAATTAAGAACTAAGAGACTTAATTATCTCAATTCTTTAAAGTTATAATTTTCATGAATTGGTTCAATATGCTTACTATATATGCTCATGTAATACTTTTGTGAAATTAGGATAGTTTTGTGTGTTGAGTAAATGCTTACTATAAATAAAGTTAATAGCTACTTCTACTAGCAATTCTTAAGAATTTTGTGAACCTCAACTAGAGTTTTACAAGATAAACTTGAACTGATTTAGAGATTAATTCATATAACTTAATCAACAATTAATGTCATCATATATGCTGAAAAGTATATTATCCTATCTAATAAAAGAGTAATATGCAAATTAACCATCACTCTGCTACACCACAAGCCACGCCCGCAAAGCCACGCCCACTAGCCAATCAGGAGTGAGTATGCAAATTAACCCCAACCAAGATGGCTGCCACTACAGAGAGAGCAGGAGGGAGGTTTGGGTTTCCCTGGCGATGGAGGAAGCCAAGCTTTCCGCACACCCTGGCCGGCCCAGGCCTCCACTTAAGGCTACAAAGTTTCAATTATAGAAGATAATTAATCCCAACAGAAATGGCTGTCGCCAGGGAGGGAACAGAAGGCATGGCTCTGCTCCAGGCTACAAAGTTTCAATTGTAGAAGATAAATAAATCCCAGATACTAGGGCCTCCACTTGGGTCGTCAGGGGGCGTGGCCAGCCTGCAAACCACCACAGGCCCCTTGCCCAGGCCACCCCTCACCCAGGCCAACCCACGCCCCAAGGGAAACCCCACCCCGATCCGGGACACCCTTCAGGGCAAACCAGCTGGACCCCACCCATGCACCAGGCCTCTATCCTATCTAATAAAAGAGTAATATGCAGATTGACCATCACTCCAACACACAAGATGGCTGCCCCCATGTGGTCAAAGATCCTGCCCCCATGTGGACACAAGATGGCCACCACAAGATGGCCAGCAGGGGAGGGCAGTTGTGGGTGATCAGGCCAGCAGGGGAGGGAAGTTAGGGGTGACCAGGCTGGCAGAGGAGGGAAGTTGGGGGCAAACAGGCTGGCAGGGGAGCAGTTAGACATCAATCAGGCTGGCAGGGGAGTGGTTAGGGGGTGATCAGGCTGGCAGGCAGAAGTGGTTAGGGGCAATCAGGAAGGCAGGCAGGCGAGCAGTTGGGAGCCAGCAGTCCTGGATTGTGAGCGGGATGTCCGACTGCCCATTTAGACCCGAACGGGCAGTCGGACATCCTTTGAGGGGTCCCATATTGGAGAGGGTGCAGGCTGGGCTGAGGGACACCCCCCCCCATGCACAAATTTCATGCACCGGGCCTCTAGTTCAATTATAAAAATATTTATCAAAAGTAATTTTATTTGATCCAAAGTCTTCAGCTACCAAAGAAATTCTTAAATTGATTCTCTCCCTTTACCTGTATTTTTTTTCCCTTTAATGTAACATACAATCTGGGAATAACATCTTCCAAGTTCCTGTAAGGCCATTATTCCTATTTTAAGTATGCTAAAAGTATCTTGCTAGTGGAAATGTCATATGTCTCATCCTCCCTCTCCCCATCACAATACATTATAAAGCCTATATTTAAATTGTTTTTGAATACTTATGTCAACTATTAAAACATATGACTGAATTTTTTTTACCCTTCTAAATATTTTTACCAACTTATCTCAGCCACTAATAAAGAGGAAAGATCACTGACTCAAATTACATTAATTTGTCCCTTTCAATGCCTTTTTGTTTGTTTCTAAAAGGGATTTTATGTGTATGGAATATCTTTCCATTTTGTTTTGTTTAATAACTGTAGGTATTTCTCTCTTTCCGCGTCCAGCATGGCTAGAGAGCGGGCCCAGTTCCTGAGTAAGGGCGGCTGGGGATTGAGAAATAAAAGAAAGAGACAAGACACAGAGATAGAAGGAAAAAGCTGGGACCGGATGGGATCACCATGACCTAGAGCCAATCCAGCGAGTTTATTTTATATCCCAAATATCAGGAAGTTTCACCCAAAGGTCAAGACAAAAGGAGATTATTTGCATTCTTGAGTAGGCCCTGAACATTCCTGGTGCTAGGCTGGATTTAGATATCAAAATCACTTCCCCACACCACGGGCTGAAATGAAGGTCAAGCTGACAACACCCTTGCCCTTTTGGCAAGGTGTGTTCCCAGGGCGTGGCTTTGGCTATTGCCTTGGGTTCAGCTGACAATAATTAAAGAATGCCCATGTGCCTTCCCAGGCGCTGTCTACATCTCACCCTTTTTTTTTAAGCTACTATAATAAAAGTAAAATTTAAACATCAAGAACAAAGCTCTAATATTAAAACAATTGCAAACAATGCCAATGCAAAAACCAAACTACATACATGTTATCATTTTAAAACTTGAACATCAAGAGCAAAACTCTGGCTATTAAAATAATAACAAAACAATGCCAATGCAAAACAGCAATAAGAGAGAAATCAAAACTACAGACATGTTAACATTTTTAGCTACTAAATTAAAAAAGTTTCTTTTGCTGCTGGTGTATATTTACTCAGAGTCCTTGGACTTGACTACGCAAGACTTTGCAGAAGGCTGGCAGCTAACCAATGCTAGCATAGGCAGGAACATGGTTGAAGAAGTAGCTTCCACTTCTTGCTTTTCCACAATCTGCTGTGCTTCAGTCGTTAACTTCTTCAGCTGACCCCATGTTGGTACCTCAGCTCCTTGCGTAGCTTTCAGTGTTTTTCTTCTTCTGCTTTGCTGTCATGGGGCAACTCTCAGTCCTTTTGAGTGAAGGAATGCAGGAGCTTCTCTGGGTCCACTGTGGTGACCCATGTAATGCTCTGGCACCCAAATTGGCTGCACTGCTCCTTCTGGAAAGATATAAAACACAGATTCTTCCCCATATTATTACTGAATCTGATAAAACTCTTGTCTGGTTTGTGCTTCCTTCCACCTAGCTAACTCGGTGGAGGCTATTGTACAGGAGGCCTGATGCCTTTCGGCTGCTGTACAATCCTCTGCATCACAATTCAAAAATTTTCAAGTATAAAGAGCATGACTGAGTTTGTTTTGAGGTGACACATAACATCGGTCTCCCCCTTTGTGTTTTAGTAATTGATTTTAAGAGTACGATTGTCTCTTTCCACTATTGAGTGACATCAATTTTGCCAGATTTGATTAGGTTTAAATCCTCGGGGATTTAACTTTAAAGTTGGCACAGGGAAGTGGATAACACACTGAGGACATTGCTTCCAATAAAACATGGAAATTGTCGTTCTCAAATAACATTTTGGAGACTGAAAAATAAATGAAAAAGTTCCTCTGAATTAGTGTGCCCTATAGTAGCTGTTTCAATAATTTTGGCCATACTTACTACATAAGCACTATCACTATAGGTTGATGGGCTCCATAGCAAAATCTGTTAAGGTATAAATAAGAGCTTGTAATTCTACTGAAATATAAGGGGTTTGAAGGACCTTTGCTCCCCTGCTGCAGTAGATCCAGCCTTTCCAGAACTGGATCCATCTGTAAAAATGGTTAACGCCTGAGGTAAATTTTTGCACAGAAATATGACTGCTTTGGATTCATTGCATGTTAAGCAATTTTACTATGAGATGAACTATCAATAAAAATTTTAGTTAATACTTTAGAAACAGGTTTTTTGTCCAGTACAATTAAATTTTCTTGAATATTCACTTATTTCAAGTAGCCAATTTTAAATAATTTGAAATAAGATTTATTTTTTAACTTCACTTGTAAACTTCTACAATTAGTCTTTAAATAACTTTAACATAAACTTTATCAGGGAGGCAAAAACACAAATTATTTATTTCAGTTTATGAGACCAAATATATTGACTTTCAATTACAATCCCAATCCTCATGACATTTGAAGGAAATCTCTTTATTTCCTTCCAGAATAATTTTCAGGCTACAGAAATTTTCACTTAAGAATCTTTGTCTTTCTTTACACCAATAATAAGTACTGGGTCATACATCCAAGTAGCCATATCACAAGCACTTTTACGTTAAAGTTGACTACTAATTTACTGTCAGATTTAATACTTTAACAACAATCTTAGTTTACACTGTAAATATCAGTGAAAGAGATTTCAAAATTTTCAAATTTCTCCTTTTTATTAAAATTACAATTATATTTTTAAAGTATCCTCTTAGGCTTATTTGCATATACAGAGGGATTATGCAAGGCCTTCAGTAACTTTCTTAGAAGAATTATTTAAATTGCTTACAAAGACATTGGCTTATTCAAAGGAATGGGGTTGGCCTTTATTATTTCAAGATGGCGGCCCCCATGGGAGCGGCAAGCCATGAGGCCAACATGGCGGCTGCCAAAGTCAGGCAGTACAAGATGGTGGCTTTATTAGAATTTAATTATTTATAAAAATATTGGCTTCTTATAAAACCTAATTTATATGACCTTAATTATATTTTAAAAGCTAATTTATTAAGTAATTTAAGTAGGTATTTTTATTTAAAGAAGCAAAGCAAGAAAATTCAGTAAACTTATAGGTCTGATTCAAATGCTGCCCCACAATCAACCTATTTAAAGTGCAGGCGGCCTTTTTGTCATTTTAAATTCCATCTTAAAATTTTGCTATTGGATTTTAAGAAATATTTTGCCCTTCTTAGAGGCCAAAACCTTCATAACATTTAATATATGTATATAAGTAAAATGCAATTATTAATTTTTATTTGATAAAGCTTTCCATGCAATTTCAAGTATCAATCGGTTTAATTAAAAAATATTTCTTTTAAGAGAACAGACTTTTGAAAACATTTCAGGGCCTGTGAAATGTCTGAAAGTTATTCTCAAAGTCTTGAAATATACTTGGAAAGATCAAATATATATATTTATATATATGATTTAAAGATTATATACTTAAATTATCTTAAAGAATATCAATTACATTTAAACTGGTTCACAGAATTAATCCTCCTTTTTTAATTAGACCAATAAGTAACATATTTTGAATTCCTAATTATCAGAGAAAACACAACATTTTATTTTCTCAAAAATAAATTGCTATACTCTAGGCAGTTAGTTACCACAATTGTATAATTTCTCCCAATTCAATCTGAACCTTAAAATTTCAGAGCTTCAAATTTTAGGTAGCAAGTTAAATACTTAGCATTTCTCAAATCAATAATACTTTTACATTTTTAAGGATACATTTTGAATAAAATACAAGGCATATTCAATTAATAGATCAAATTCTATCCTCTAGACTTCATACCAGGATTATATCATTTCAATATATTTAGATATAAGTTTTTATCATTTGATTTAGTAAACTTCAAAGTTTTTTTAAGTTTCCAGCCGATAGGCCTGGCACAGCCGCTAACTTTTAAAAGAGCCACTTTTTATCCTTTAGAGATTGCCTTGGGAAGCCAGCCTGTATTTTTTTCAGGGTCAAATCCGCCATCTTTCTTAGGCTAAAAACAGTCTTGGGTTTTTATTTTGTACATAGCAAAGAGTTAAGCTCAGCTCAAAAACTCTATCTAAAATGTCCAAATATTGGACTGTTGCATGCATTTGTTTTTAAACTGGCTTTTCCCTTTACACGTGCACAGAAATCCCTGATGCATTTATAAATTTTGCACAAGTTTTAAGTCACTCACCGGAAAAAGGCATGGCGAAGATGAGACCTTTTAAAATGGCTTTCTCAGAGAGTGGTTGTTCATATTGGATCGCCAAGTGTCTCCCTTCCCCCACCTCCTTCTTGCTTTGGGGGAAAATTCAGTGATGGTCTGGCGTCTACTGTTTTTATTTTTTATTTTATTTTTATTTTTTTTAAGGAAAGAAAAAGATTTTTTAAGATAAAGAATCATTGGCAGTTGCTGAGAAATTACTTTAATCCTTTCTACTTGGTTCAGCCTAATACAAGTAGTTTGAGCCTCCAACAAAACGAAATATGAAGTCACTTTCGGCCAAGCGCCAGCATCCAGCCATAAAGGCTGGGCAGCTGCGAGCAAAACCTTTCTTATCCCGCTCACAGTGATGCTTGTCCCGCTCTGCCTCAAACTCTAGCTCCTGCTCATAATTACGAGATAAATCTTTATCAGGTGGGCTTTTGACTGCGGTTGCAGGAGCGACACGTGGAGGCGGAGGAGGCGCAGAGGGGGGAGGTGGTATTCTGAGAGATTCACACCCCTCCACTGTAGGCTGTAAAATAGGAATAGGAATCTTCTCTGGACCTTCTGCTGTGTATCGGTCACGCAACTGCTTTCCGACCATTTCCCACGTTTCATCAACAAAACTCAAGAAATCAAGAATCTGACTACGCTTCACAGAGAGCATAGTTTTAAGCATTTGAGAGTAGAGATCTCTTTCCTGAGACCCTGAATTACCCATATTTTACACCCAGTTAATACAACTTGCAACAATCCGCTCCTTACCTTACTTCTTTAAATCTGCGCGCAGTTCTTGGAGCGATCCCCTCGCCTGACTTTTACTTTTGTGAGTACCCCTGTACTCAGTCCCTGTTCCAGGGCGCCAAATGTAGGTATTTCTCTCTTTCCGCGTCCAGCGCGGCTAGAGAGCGGGTCCAGTTCCTGAGTACAAATAACTTAAATTTTGAGGGACGAAAAAACACACAGAAATATACATTGTACAGTGGAATGTTTAAAATACTTGCCTCCAAGTACTGCTTGAAATTTTACCTAGTATTTTCATAAAAGAGATTACGGTCATTTTTAAGACTCATAGATCTGGCTTAATGTGAGAATACTGATTAGAACTTGGATTTAGAGACTTCCAGTCCCATATCATATCAAACATATTAAAATGCACCTATATAGCATATTAAAAAACATAACTAAGAATTTATAAATAGGATAATGGTAAGTTCTGTAGACATCTAATTATTTATTTTGATTTGTAGCTTTCTTTTCATGTTTGTTTTTTCAGATCCCCAACATGTTTAGAGGACTTGGAGAAACATATAAATCCTGCTTGATGAATACAATACAATGGCCTTGAAATATAATAGGAAAACTGTATTTAACACAATTTTTCCTAGTTTTATTTTTCCTTTCTCCTATGGGTGAGGGAGGGAGGTTATTAACCAGAAAACAAAGAAATCCACTAAGATGACATTATAGTGAACTCTGGATACTAGTTTCACAAAGATCAGAAAAAAAAAAAAAACCACAAAAAACAAAAACCACAATAACAAAATAATCAAGAAATTGAAAAATTATTTTCTAAGATGATGACTTAAGTACACTTGAACTCAATATACTAACTTGGCACTATTTAGCTCATAAAATCACACATTGTAAAAATTAAACCTACTAAAGCCAACCGGATTTACATTGGAGGGATTTGGAGGGATACTTGTAGCTTCAAGTGTATGACACATAATTACAGACTTCTCTTAAATGTGATAACATTCTTCACCCAGAAGAAATAAACCTCAAAGAACACTAATTTGTGTTTAAGATTGATGAGAGACAAAGACTGTTAATGTGAATAATTTAAAAAGATATATAAAAGTTTTTGAGAGGTTTTTCATAAAGCTAAACTTGCCTATTTTAAAAAATGAATAATTTTAAGATTAAATTATTACTCAAGTAAAATTTAAAAGATAAAAAGCAAAATAATATAAAATAACCATGTCATTTTCTTTCGAGTCAGTACTGATTCAATATCCCAACAATGTAACACAACCCAGAAAATACATCAGCTTCTAAGGAACCAGCTACAAAGATGGCAGAACTGAATGATGCATAAATAATCAGATCTGAAATGGAGCTTTATTGCCATGGCTGGTGTGGCTTAGTTGGCTGAGCATCATCCCATGCACTCAGAGGTTGCCAGTTCAATTCCTGATCAGGGCACATGCCGGGGTTGCAGGCTCAATCCCCAGTAGGGGGTGTGCAGGAAGCAGCTGATTAATGTTTCTCTCTCCCTCTCCTTCTCTCTCTCAAAAAAGTCAATAAAAACATATTTAAATAAAAATTTTACAAAGTAAAATAAAATGGAGCTTTGAGTAGGTATTCTCACTGCTGAGAGTAAACTAAGGAAGTGTCCATTATAAGTAAGAGTAATTTTTATATTTTTGTTAATTTAGTTATATAATAAAAACATCACAACTTACTCGCATCTTTTGAAAAAGCCACATTCCTATAACTTGGCAATCATATTTGGAAAAGAACTATCCTAAGTTTATTGTAGCTTCAAAAGATAAAATGCTTACCTCTCAGAAACAGGCAAGGAAGGCTGAAAGTTAAAACACTTTTGAAAAGGAAGTTGATAGGAACCTTACTTAAATTTCCACAATCTTAATCTGATGTCAACCACAAAGAGGCAATATAAAGGTGAGAGGAGAAATGTAATCAGAAAGTCTAATCAACTGAGATGGTTTCATGAGTTAATATGCTTTGCTTGTGTTTTTTTGGTGTGTGTGTGTGTGTGTGTGTGTGTGTGTGTGTGTGTGTGTTTCATTTGTGGAGAATGAACCAACAAGAAACCAGGAAGGAAGTAGCAGTCCTTGAGGCAAAATAGATATAAGACTTGGATTAAGGCTGTGATACTGAGAGGACATAGTCTAAAAACTAGTAGAAAGGAAATACTGACAATACTTGAAAATTACTAAGCATGAAAAAATACTCAATTCTCAGCTATTTATTGAGGACCTGCTGTACATGCTATAGTAGTTATGGGCACATGGGTGGTGGGACGTCTAAAGTAGTGAACACGGAAGAGAGGAAGATAGGTACAAAAGAACTAAATGTCATAGTTCTTTCTGTGCTAAATATCTACTATTTGTTTCTCCAGATTCACTCACTCTCTACTCTTCCTCATCCTCCTTTATAGAAGGCTGGTCTTTATGGACGACATCATTGCATTCCCATGCTTTATGGTAGCCAGTGGTTTCCATCTGGGCAGCAGTGGCAGGAGAATGGAGGCAGGAAGAGAGGAGAGTGAGCTTAGGGTATTTATCCTGCGGAGTTGCTTCAAGATACCTGTATTCCTTCACTAAAGATGCTGATAAAGCCTCCTTCCCCTCTTACCTTTGGGTTAGCAGCAGTAACGCCTGCACTGTTCCCTAGGTTAATGCATCATCCTTTTTGGTTCCCTTATACCAGGGGTGGGCAAACTTTTTGACTCGAGGGCCACAATGGGTTCTTAAACTGGACCGGAGGGCCAGAACAAAAGCATGGATGGAGTTTTTGTGTGAACTAATATAAATTCAAAGTAAAGGAGTGGAGGGGAGAGCAAGAGAACCCTCCGCTCTTTTGGCTCCACGGGCCGGATAGAACAGCCGAACGGGCCGGATCCGGCCCGCGGTCCGTAGTTTGCCCACGGCTGCCCTATACCCTCATCTTATAAGCAGCCCTTTGTACTTTAACTCTCCTCCAAGTGCCTCTCTTCTAGTGTGTCATCTGTTTCTTTTTGGGACTTGGATGACATCAAATAAGATGACAAACTATGTACTGCTTTGCTAGGGCTGCCATAACAAAGCACTATAGACCGAGTGGTTTAAACAACAGAAACTTGTTTTCTCAAAATTCTGGAGGCTAGAAGTTCAAGATCAAGGTGCTGGCAGAATTTTTTTTTCCCCAGAGGCCTCTCTCCTTGACTTGTAGATGGCCATCTCTCTATTTCAAAAGGTGTTTCTTCTATGTGTTTATGTTCTAATCTTGTCCTTTCATAAAGACACCTGTCATACTGGATTAGGACCCACCCTAATGAATTCATTTTAACTAAGTTACAGGTTTTAAAAAGCTTATCTCCAATTATAGTCACACTAGAGGCCCGATGTATGAAGATTTGTGCAAGAATGGGCCTTCGTTCCCCTGGCTGCTTGCACCACCTTCGCTCCGGCCCAGAGCTGCCTTTCCGCCTTCCCACACTGCCCACAGGCCTGGAGTGGCTGTGGTGGTGCAGAACGCCTGCATCCTGCCCTGCCCCCGGCCGCTCAGCACCTGTGTATGCAAATTAACCTGCCATCCTTGTTGGGTTAATTCGCATAGGGACTCCTGATTGGCTGGTGGTCGTCGTGAAGGTATGGTCAATTAGCATGTTACTCTTTTATTAGGTAGATTCTGAGGTACTGGCAATTAGGACTTCAACATATGAATTTGGTGAAAGGGAACATGATTCAGTTCACAAACAAGTCAGTACACTAACAGACTAGTTGGGGAAAAAATAAATTCAAAAATAATATCTCAAGGTAATGACTATAGTATAAATATAAGGATAGTATTATACTTACTCTAAGGAGAACATTATAAATGGGAGAAGAAAGGAAAAATTTTAAATGATCACAGTTTTATAACTGTGTGTATTTATAAATTTTTCTATGGCAGATTAATGTGGAAAGGCAGGAAAGAAATGACATGAGCTGGAAAGAACAATCAGGTCTGAGACTGAGCTGGGAGCCATCTAGATAACAAAGTAACAATAGTAGCTAACATTTGTGGAGTATTCCTGCACAGATTACTAGCTATCTTATCCCCTTCCTGCTGGACCTTTTCCACAAAATGACCTTTTCAGACACCCTTTTTTGATCTCCACTGAAACTAGATGGAGATTTCTGACTAAGCACTCTGATCAATGGGATATATTCAGAAGTGGTCATGGGACCACTTCTAAGAAATCTTAAGAGCTACCTTGCTTATATGCTTTGCCCCTTTATTCTTTCATCCCCTTCTCCAACTTGCTGCTTAGATTCTAAGCAGTTCACAAACAAGTGGTCTTAGGCGACCCACGTCTTAGGCAACCCTGCTAGCAGTTCCGATGGTCTTAGTCGACCCTGCTAGGTTGAGAACCGCTGCTGTAGAGCCTAAGATCATCGGAAAACACAGATATTTACATTACGATTCATAACAGTAGCAAAGTTACAGTTATGAAGTAGCAACGAAAATAATTTTATGGTTGGGGGTCACCACAGCATGAGGAACTGTACTAAAGGTCGCGGCATTAGAAAGGTTGAGAACCACTGGCTTAGAATAAGGATGCCACAAACTTGGACCAAGTCAAACACATGAGACAACAGGAGACTAAGTCCCTAGTGACTGTGAGGCTACTATACTGCCCTGCACTATCTATGATTACATGAGGAAAAAACCATCTTGTTCTCTGTCTCACAGCAGAAATGAGTCCTAATTATGCAGCATTTTCTATGTGGTAGTTAATGTTCTCAGTTTTTTTATGTGTTTTATTTCATTTAATCCTATAACAATTCTATATGTAGGTACTATTATCCATAAGGATACAGACACAGAGATACAAAATAACTTTCCCTAAAAAAGACACCTTGTGGAGTTTAGGATTTTAAACCAGACTAAGAGAATCTGCCTACAAAGTCTATTCTCTTAACTACGATGTCAAATTACCTCCCTCTAGTCTCTGATCCTGTATCCATCAAACCCTATATGGGGAATATGGTTATTTTTGCAAGCTACAGCCTAAAGAAAAGAATATTACTTGAATTTGGAACAATGCTATAGTCATCCAGGGAGGGAAAGCAAAGAAAATGAAAAACTTTGGTAAAGCTTTCTTCATACCTATAATCTTACTTTTCATTGCTTATTTTAGCCTAAAATTTGCCAGTTTGGTTTACTCACAATGTGCCTCTTCCTAATTAATTAAAAAAAAAACTTGATAGGGCCCCTTGTGAAGCTCTGTAAGTCTAAAATGCATTTGCTTTCTAGTTAGCAGCCCCACCGGGCAAGGTGTTTCCGATCTGTGCCTCAAAGGGGCTTCCCCCTTGCCCATATTCTGCCAGAGCCCTTCTCAGAACCCCAGCTGGGATAATCTTTGGTGCAATCCATGGGCAACTTCTGCACTTAATGGTCAAATTTCTCTCCAGAAAGACTCAGCTCTCAGTCAGAAGTCAATCCTTCTGGCGACAGTCTCCGTTGCATTTTCTTTAGCAGCAGGAGAGCTTTAAGAGTGTTACTGGGCTTTGTTAACCCCTCTCCTAGAGAAACTGGAGAAAAAGGGTTTTAAGGGCATCTTAATTTTTTTTTCTTTAATGTTTGAAAAGAGGAACATACTGGACCAGTGCATATTGTTCAATTTCCTTCCCATCTGGCCACTTAAAAGGCTGCAGAAAGGCCACTGGACCTACTCAGAGGATATTAACATGTGATAAGTTTGTAAAGAAATAATGCAAAAAATGAGGAATCTGTTTATTCACTTGTAGGAGAAGGCAGGCGACAGAGGGTTACAGACCTCTGATGCCTCTCACATGATTTACTGTCAGGCAATAAATAGTATAGTATTGATCGTCAAGAACTTTATTAGGATGGGATTTAAAAATGAACCTATCCCTGTATTTACTGAGGTTTTTAATTTCTACTCCTTGTAACAAATTGTTACAGCTAACACAGACATTCGAAAAGTGCATTTATAATCAGTATAATGCCATCCTGGGATAGAAATAAGTGTATATTTCTTTTTTAGAACAGCTTTATTGAAATACAATTTACATAGAGTAAACTCACCCATATTAAGTGTATAATAAAATAAATTTTAGCAATGTATTCAGCCATTTGACTACCACCACAATCAAGCTATTAAACATTTCTATCATCATCAAAAATTCCCTTGTGGCTCACTCCCACCCCCAACCCCAGGAAAACTTTGATCTATTGTCACTACATTTTTCTTTTACTAGAAAGTCATATAAACAGAAACAAAATATTTAAAGTTTGTTTTTTATTTGTTTGTTTTGGTATGGTTTCTTTTGCTTGGCAGGATATTTTTTGAGATCCATCTATATTGTTGTGCATATCAGTAATTCACTTATTTTTATTGCTCAGTAGTATTCCATTGTAGAAATATCCCACAATTTATTTTCAAAATTTTTTATTTGTAAATAATACTGCTATGAGCACTTGTGTATGTGCTATTGTAGATACATGTTTTAATTTCACTTTGATAGATAACCTAAGAGTGGATGTGGGCTAGGGGTGAGGGGAGATTGGAGAAGTCTGTCATTATGTCAACATTAAAATTTTTTAATAAAAAAAGGGAGAATAAATTAAGTACCATTTTGACAAGTATACCAATAGTGAGTCTGTGTCTAAAACTAGGAAGGATATAGAAATTAAAATACAAAACTTTTTAAATCTCCAAACTCAATCTTTTGCTCCATTGAAACGTCATTCCTTAATTTTTATAGTTTGGAATCCTTTCAATGTTATAACTCTCCACAAATTGATGAATTGGTTTCATAAAATTTTCTCCTCAGAAAACATGAAAAGTTTCTTGAATTCTAATTTTCTAATGTGCTATAGTTTTTCTCTTTCATGAATGTATGTATTTTATTATTTCTAATTGGGTTTTTAAAATAAACTTAGATGCTACGTAATCAAGCTTTATTTCTAGTTCTGAAGTATGCAAATGAGAGCTTTTAATGGAGGAAGAGTGCTTATCATCTTCATACAAATATAACTTTCTTCACTAATGTAATACTAGTGTTAGACCATCCTAAATTTAATTTTTCACTAATGGCCTCCAAAATGATTTGAAATCTGTTACATTTCCCATTAAGAAAGTTGCATATTATTTGTGCAGTTTTCTCCAGGTGATCTAACATCATACGATTTTACCCAACTTATTCTGAATTTGTATTTTAGAACTAGCTTTATTACAGTGTTATTTTGAGGAATTAATGTAATTCACCTCCTTGATCTATAAAAAGATTAGCAGTTTTTTAAAATTTAAGAAATAGTCTACTTTGAAGTTGATCACTTTAAAAAAACATGAAATGGTTTTACCTTGAATCTATAATTTAAAATGGGTTACTTGGTTATTGGTGGAATAGGCTAAAATAGTATCATAGTGTTTGAGATGCTGAATAGATACATACAGTATTTCAATGCACTTTCATTTTTAATTTGTATAATATTAATTGATATTTAAAATTCTACACCCTACTTCTTATTAGTAAAAATGAATATAGGAAGATTGCAATTTAAATGCTAGAACTCAACTTTGTATAAACTCTGGACCTTATGTAAACGTTCTAACATAGTAAGTTTTTGATGAAACAACTACTCATTAAAGCAAATTTTCTCCATGTTATTGATCTAATTAATGTAATTATGTTTTTCCATGGCAAGGTGTATATGAATGGTCCATATTTCTTTCTGTAAAGTTAAGCATAATAAACTATATCCTAAAGGTTGTGGAAAGGTTTCTGAAATATCATTGAGGTTTTTTAAGCATTTAGAAAAAATTAAGACTTACAAAGTATTTTGGACTCTTTGTGCTATGTAAATCCAAAGTACTGTTTAAATATTCATAATATATGTTCACTCTAACCACACTTGTGGTTGTTTCTCTTATGTTGATATCTGTCAAACATGTATATACTGTTATTAATGTAATACATATACTGTATCATATTAATATCTAATGTAATATATACCTCCTTTATTAGTTAAAAATAATATCTTTTAAAAAATCAGTGCAGCATATAAGTTTGCAATGTTTTACATCTATATTTATGAGGAATATGATTTTACCTTAAGTGAAATTAAAACTATGCAATAGTAAAATGAGATGCTTTAAAATGGAGTTTTGCTGTATTATTGTGGATAAAATGATAGATAACATTTACTGAGGGTTTTCTTTGTGCCAGTCAGTGATTTGTGAAGTTACTCAATCCTCACAATAACCTAGAAGGTACTATTGTAACTGCCATTTGACATATTGAGGAAATGAGGCCCAAAGAATTGAAATAATTTTTCCAGGGTCATAGAATCAGAATACACACCCAGTCAAGGGCCTATATTCACTTTGCTACCCCTTCCTGATACTAAATGAAAATACTTTCTGCCCCCTCCCAAATAAATGAGTAGGCCAGTCTGAATTAATGATGAATTTAGACTTTTAAGAAATGCTTTAGAAGATATGCCCACTAACAGAGCAAAAGGTAAAGTATATGATTGGTAAACCTTTTGGAATGCTTCAATCCGTTAATCCAATGATAATAAGGCCCTCTAAAATTCAGTCATGCACCTACAATCACCAGATACTAATTCTAGAACAAAGCATTTACTCATTTTTAATAGGAGATATATACCTAGTCTGAAAACAACAATCAGCATCTTCATAAAGCACATCTCTTTCCACACGTTCATTCAAAAATCTGAATGTTCAAGAAGCCTGGACTTCTCTGCTTATGGGCTTACACAATACACCTTCAACTCAAAATATCCAAAAACTGACCTTGTAATTTTTATCTTAAATTTTAATTTTTTATCCTGTATTCCATTGTTGATAAAGGGCATCACTACCCTTTCAGTTAGTTGCCTGAGCCAGAAATCTGGTAGTAATCCTAGACTGCTCTCTATTCTTTAATAGAGAGCCTCCTATAGCCAATGAGTCACCAATCCAGGACGTTTTATCTCCATTACCTCTTTACACTCACTGTTTTCCTTCTTCCTTACTGACAGTTTTAAAACAGGTTCCATCCCCCTGGGATTACCTGAACAGATACTTCCAATGATTTTTCTTTCTATCTGATCTAGAAATTGTTTTTAGAGTAACTTTTTAAAATAGAAATCTGATCATGTCTTTCCTCTATTTCAACTCTTCAATAGTTTATAATTTTTAGAAAAATATTCCGATTCCTATGCTGCATACACAAAGTTCACTATAATTTGGCACTGGACTATCTCTAGAAAACTGTCCATTCATCCTCCCTATCTGCTGGTGCATGATCAGCAGCAGGCCAGGGTGGGGAGTACTCGGAAGGATGGCTGAAGTTCAGTGGTGCGGCAAGGCATATTTCTGCTCTCATAATTTACAGAGCCAGTAGACACACACAGAAGGAATTGGGTTCTCTGAATTACACAGGTTTGCATTAAACAGTCCTAATTTGAGTTAGATTTAAAACAGAAACCAAAGAAGAGAGCCAAAATGAACTCAGAAGCTTGAAGAATAAAGGAGTAAGGCAGCGTTGGTAGGAAGGCAGAATACAAAATTTTGTAGCAAACTTGTAATGTTATTTACATGCCAACCATTGAGTATGCTAGGTTTAATGAAAGTATATTAAAAGTACCATGGATATGAACAACTTACTGTTGCCCAGGATGTTCTATGTTCAAATATCTGTTTCTGTCCCATGTCACTGCCTCTCTCTGAAATGTTCTCTTCCACTTCCCTATTCTCTCTTACCCCATAAACTCATTTCAAGCATCATCTCTTCTGTAAATAGTACTAGCCTACACAAATTGAGCATTTACAACCTATAGACACTATGC
The DNA here is from genome assembly GCF_963455305.1 of Plecotus auritus. NCBI lineage: Eukaryota > Metazoa > Chordata > Mammalia > Chiroptera > Vespertilionidae > Plecotus > Plecotus auritus. The sequence continues at coordinate 136,499,637 of NC_137776.1, read as the reverse complement.
CAAAAGCTTCAATACATAATCTCATTAGGAAAGGTACCTCTATTCTCCTCATTTTACAGATTAATAAACTGACATTTAAAGAGGTGGATCAATTTGCACAAAATCATAAAAATTAATTTATGGAGTGAAGAATTAGACCCAGACAGTCTGATTATAAAGTTTGTGCTTATTAACCACCATTGGCCTTGGCTGATTTGATATGCATCTATGTTTACTTCACCAGACCCCTATTCCTCTCTAATATAACATTTTATTTCTCTGTCTCTCCCAGTGGTTGAGAAGCTCCTAAAAATCAAGGGTCTACAAAAGTAGAATTTCAATAAATGTTTATTGCATTAATTGTTACTGCCCATAGAGTTGTTTGGAAGTAGTAATTAAGGCCATTGGATATTGAACCAAGGAAATTCATGTCAATTAAATGCGGCCTGTACTGTTATTCTACAGTATTATTAATTTCTTTTGTAAAATCTGGGATCAGTCAACTAAAATAAGAATATTCTCTCACCCAGACAGTCTTATATAGGGATTAAATAGTTTACTTTTTCTTTTTATAGTTCATGTAATTAACTATCTTTTGCTTCTGGTAATCATCATGCTACAGTTATCAAGATAATTACTCATATACATTACGTTTAAGTGAAATGTGTTTTTCTAAATCATTCTTATTTTGCATTGACTTATAATCTTCATGAACTATTGTCTTATTCTTTTTCTAACTTCTATGTTTTATAATTCTGAGTGACTGTTAGACTCAAAATAACCCTGGTTTGACCAAAGATGCTTTCAACAAATTGTTAAAAATTGTAAGTTTTAGGGTTTTATTTCAGCCCACCAATAAATATCCCTCTCAAGCTTCCAAGGCAGCGATTTTCAACTGCTGTGCCACAAGAATTTATAAAACATGCAATGTGTGACTACTGGTCAGGGGCACTGACCTCTTTTCCCTTAGATTGTCAAATAAAAAAATTTCAACACATAGCCAATACAACAATAACCATCGGTATGAATGAATCAAAATTACAGTTTTGTTTTTTTTTTGTCAGATTGGCAAAAAATATCATTTTTTGGTGTGCCACAGAATTTTAGTAATTGGTTTATATTTGCCATGAGATTAAAAAGGTTGAAACTCACTGTTCCAAAGGAAAAAAAAATAGAGGGGGGCGGGGACTAAAATATATTACTGGGAAGTGTGCACATTCTCCAGTTCCAACTAAGCTCACTAAAATTAGCCATTAGTCTTGCTAAGACAGGTGCCTTCTAAACCCAGAGGAAGGACGTGAGAAGCAGGTCTACATGAAGGAGAGAAGTTTGTAAACATCCCCAGGCCCTGCCTGTTCTTTCATCCACACTTCTAGGGTCAGCGAAGTGATTTCACTCTGCGTCAGAAGGAGCATGAGGTAATTTTATCTCATTTGCTTCCAAATTTAATCCTGCCCAGCTTTAAAGACAGCTGTCAGGGTGAGTGGTGGGGGAATGGGTGAAGGTGTGGAGGAATTAAGCAAAAAAGAAAAAAAAAAACAGAAAAACAACAACACATGGACAAGGACGACAGTGTGGAGTCTGCCAGGGTGTGTGTGTGGGGCGGGGGGGGGGGGGGGGGCGGGGGGAGCGGGGGAAGAAGGTGGAGTAGGGTATGGGGGAGATAAATGGTGATGGACACAGACTTGTCTTGGGTGGTAAACACACAATGTAGTATACAGATGATATGTTGTAGAATTGTGCACCTGAAACCCATATAATTTTGTTAACCAGTGTCACCCCAATAAATGCAATAAAAATGAAAAAAAAGAAAGAACAGTATAGCTTGACAGTATATGAATACTCATACAAAAAAAATGTACAGTGCAGAAACTGAAAAGGATATAGCTTAACCTTTTTATGAGCTAACTGCAGCTCTTCTATTAGAAGGGAGAGAAAGACATTAGAAGCTGTTCACTCAACACCACAGATTTCACTAGGACCACTTGCTAATGTTGGTGTGATGACAATGTAAGTCGAGTAGGTCCCTTCCAACCATGGGCTTCATTTACCTTCAAGAGTAGAGGGTAGTCTTGGAGCCCCTGCCTTTGTCTCTGGTGCTTTCCATCACAGCAGCTGCTCCATGGCCCATAACTGCCTCTAGCCTCTGACACCAGGGGCAAGTCTCCAAATTTTTTCCCTATCTGTCATGATGTAGGCAAACACTGAGAGACCTTGGAAGATGTGTGCAAGATGGCCAAGATACAAAGGGCCTCAGGAGAGCAAGAAATACTCAACTATTGTGTCAAACTCTGAGATGTTAGAGTTTATCTGATACTGGAACCAGCTTTATCTTACCTAATTAGGCTTCCACAGAATTGAAACCTAGAGGAAAGGCTATATTTTCTGAGTCAGTTCTCTCTTTCAAGGGAGATTTTCCATTGAGTTCCAACCCTAGAAACGGTAATCATTTAATTTTATAAGTTTTTATTTTGGGGTTATTTGTTTCCGTTCGCTTTTATTTTTATTAAGAAAGAGTGCATATTACTAAGATATTATCAGGTATGTCTTTATACATATGAATATAAATGCCTATTATTAAAGAAACTTTAGAGTAAAAAATATATTTTTCTGGATTAAGTTTCCAATGAAATAATAATTACAATAATAGTTACAATAGTTAAAATCTGGTGTGGCCTTTGGTCAAATTATCATGCATTATAGGTTAGTAGGATATAAATTGAGTTTACTGTTATCAATAAAATCAACATCTATCAAAATTTATCAATTTAAAATTAAGCCAGACAAATATATTTGATAAATTAATGAATCCATTACAGTAAATAACATGAAAGTTAATTGATAAAAATAAGTGAAATGTATAAATGAAAATTAACTTTCATATTTAAAATTATCACAAAATCATAAACAAAGCTAGAAGAAAAATGCTTGCACAAATAAATTTTTATCATAACTTCCTATAGCAAAAGCAAACAAACAAATTAAAAACTATAGGAAAAAATCTTCAAATGAAGAACTTTCATTTGTCAGGGGAGTCCCAAAATACACCACATCAAAACCCCGTTGTTAAAGGATGAGAAAACATGTACAGAATGAAGCAGCAGAAAAGTGACTTCCTTCAGTATCAGAAGAGGAGGTTCCAAAATCGCTTAAGAATTAGAACAAGTTCCTGAGTTTCCAAATTTTTGGACTTTTGGTACTGCAAGCTCCCAATTTCAAAGCACTAGGCCCTATTCCAAAATATTTCAGAAAAATAATGTAAACTCCTTGGTCATGTCATCTGAAAAAGTTCCCTTTTTACCACTGCTGACATTTACTTTTCAAATAAGTAAAAAATAAAAAATTAACATTCTCTGAGGAATCTGAATGGTAGGAAAGGAAATATTTTCTAATGGATTTTACAATGCACCTGAGTGGAATTAGCTGATCCATTTTAAAGCTTAAATCATATCCATAAAGCTTTTCAAAAGACACTAGTTGCAGAACCAACTTAGAAAACAAGAGGCACTCATATCTGCACAGATTTCTTTTTACACAGTAATTGTTCCTTTGTCTTTCATAAATCCCTAAAGAGAACAATGCTGTTAATTAATAGTGAAGCATGCTTCAGTGGTCTATTTATATTTTCTGACATGTTGCTTTGGAGGTGGTAAGCAGCAGTGTTGATAACTATATTGACTCAACTTGGAAAGAGATTAAGAATCTCAGTATGACAACAAAATATGTATTTTCTTTTTATAGAAATATTTCACTACTTTGTTCAAAATCTACAGTGGCTTTCTTAGTCTTTTTGCATATTAGTCAAATTCCTCGGCCTAACCTTTCAAGTCCAATCCACACCCTTGCCCCTCAATTTACTTGCTCAGATTCAACTATTTTTTTTTTTTGCACGTGTCATTTTGAATCAATTCCTTCACTCTTTGCTTCCATCCATGTCCACTGTGTCCTCTAAATTTGACTCAGAAATCAACTGTAGGTATTACATGGGAGGAAGATGATAACTGGAAGTGGAGAAGGACCTTTATGTTTTATCCAGTAACATTTTATCATGCTTTTGAAAGACAATGCTAGTTGCCTATACAAAGTCCATCCCCCCTCAACAGCAGGATTTTACTTTGTTCAGAGTGTCAGTGTGCTTTTCTAAAAATATTTCTCCAGGCTCCCTTGCTGCTAAGGGTGACCACATGACACAATTCTGGATAATGAGACAGATATTAAGGTTTTCTTGTCTGACTTTTGGCAACTTAATATCTCTGAGTCTCAATTTTCTCATAAATTTCCCATCAAAGTGGGAATAATAAAAATAATAAATATGATGACAATATCCAGCATAGCATAATAAGGTTGTTGTAAGGCACATAGTGAGCACTCAATGAAATATAGCTATTATTATCATTACCAAGGATCCCAGCATACACCCCTTCCCTGTTCTGCTGCGTGTTCTTGAAGCACTCATGACATAGATTAAAAAGTACTGGAGGTCAAAAAGCCACACAAACTTGCGGTCCTCTACCATGAGTTTGTGTGACTTTGGAAAATATATCTCTTCTCTTGGCATCAAAGTCTACATCTGACATATGAGACAAAACTACTGATAAGTCATTTCCAGCTTTAAAATTCCAAAATTATTTTTAAAAGAGCAAGGAGGAGATTTTTAAATAAATCAGAATGGTGGTTTCTTCTAGGAGTCAGGAAGAGAGTTCTGATCAGAGAGAGGCATATGAGGTAGGGTGGAGATGTTTATGACGGCGGAAATATTCTATTTACTTATCTAGTTGGTGTTACATAGTTGTTTGTCTTATAATATTCATCAAACTGATTATATATTTGTATGTTTTATATATCTATAAATTTATAAATTATATTTTATAAATTTAGAGAATCCTCAAAAGTTTATGACTATAGGCATACTATTTGCTATTTGTTCTGCCCTCTATTATGTTAGAAATATTTTTCTACTGTGTAATAAAGAACAAAATATTGGATATACTTCCCTATGCATCCTGCTTATTGATAGGATTGCTCCTTTTACTCTTGCCTTGTATTTTCATCTCCTGGTGGGAAGAGAAAGGGGCAAATATCTCCCCAGGAGGGAAGAGAATATGACATAAGGTAAGTTCCTAAAATCCAGGAAGGGTAAGTAAGAGGTAGCCCTTCAGGTTTCTGGAGAGGCTAGAAAAGACAGAAGATCAGACACAAAGTCTTTGCTTACCTTAAAGTTTCAAACCCTGGAAAGGGCTGGTATGAAAAAAGAATGCACTGGAAGAGATCCCAATGGAGGTTTGCTCCATGCCTTTTTTTCTAATTCATAGACTATATTTTGAGCAGTTTTAGGGTTATAGACAAATGGAATGAAAAACAAAATTCGCATATACCTCCTTCCCCTCCACCCATAGTTTTTTCTATAATTAACATCTTTAATTATTGTGATACATTTATCACATTGGTAAGCCAATATTGATACATTATTAACTAAGTGTATAGTTTACATTAGGGTTTACTCTGTGTTATACTTTCCATAGGTTTTGACAAAAGTTTGGACTTGTATCCAACATTATAATACCACACAAATAGTTTCACCACCCTAAAAATCCTTCCATCTTCATCCCTACCTCTCCTTGAATTCCTGGCAACCACTGATCTTTTTACTGTTTCCATACTTTTGCCTTTTTCAGAATGTCATATGGTTGGAATCTTACAGTACACAACCTTTTCAGATTGGCTTCTTTTACTTAGCAATATACATTTAAGATTGTTCTTTGTCTTTTCATGGCTTGATAGCTCCTTCCTTTTTAATCATTGAATAATATTTCATTGTAAGGATGTACCATAGTTTATTTATCCATTCACCTATTGAAAGACATCTTGATTACTTCTGAGTTTCAGCAATCTATATATATAAAAGCCTAAGCAACCAAACAACCGTTGACCGGTCACTATGATGCGCACTGACCACCAGGGGGCAGATGCTCAATGCAGGAGCTGCCCCCTGGTGGTCAGTGTGCTCCCACAGTGGGAGTGCCACTCAGCTGACCGATGGGCACCAGAGGCAGGGCTCACAGCTGGTGAGCGCCGCTGCAGCGACGAGAGCCTCTCCCAATTGGGACTGACTGGGCTCTAGCCCGCGGCAGGTGCAGCGGGGCCAGGATGAGCGGGAGCGGCAGGTAGGAGCAACAGGCAGTATTGACTGCTGGTTTTGGCCCGATCTCCACAGGCCACGCAGAGGGACCCCGCGGGTGCACAAATCAGTGCACCAGGCCTCTAGTTACGAATAAAGTTGCTAATAAACATTCGTGTTTCAGATTTGTATGGACCTAAGTTTTCAACTCCTGTGGGTAATTATGTTCCATGCCTTTTTAGGGAGACACAGCATCTGACATTAAATCATCCTTCTTCTCTCCCTGCCAGTTAGAAATGGCAGACGCATTGTAAATCTTGAGATCATTCCCAAGTTTGCACTGGAGCCACTGTTGGCTTAAAAGGGATTTCTGTATGTCCAGCTGTCTTAAGAAGGTCACATCCGTAGTATCTCCAAGAATCAGCTCGCTGGTGCCTATCATTCCCATCCTCCCTCACTCTAAAAGTTTCGAGCAGGGAAGGGGAATTCATGGAAAGTTTTGGAGAGAGACACCATCAGGAATAAAGTAATGCAAAATAGCACCTCTAAAGACCCCTGATGCCAGGAGGCTGTAGGAGTGTGTGCCCAGCAGGTATTTACTAACCACTAAATGTGTCCCATGATAGAACTCACTTGCTGGACATCACTACTGGCAGGAACCAGATCTAGTGAAGACAATGGAAGCCAGAGCCCAGGAGGAACAAACAGGGCAAGGAATTCAACAGGAAATGCCAATCTTGACTCTCAGGATTAAGTGGGACAAATGTCATCATGGAAACAACTAAAACACCTGAAAGGCAAAAACAGGCAAAAGACCCACATGGGCTCCCAAAGCCCTTTTCACTACCATGAGGTCATAGTTGCTGCCCTCTTGTACACAGACTTCATGTTTGAAAATAGGAGAGAAGGAAGGAAACACCCCTGAAAGGGATTGAAGTTTTGAATGGGTCTAAAAAACTTTTAACTGACATGATTAGGTATTTTCTTCCATCTCTATCCACCAACCCCTAACTAGAAATGAAGGCCCATATACACTAATGATGCTTAGATCATTAGAAGAAGGGGCAGGAACAGATCGGGGAGAGACTAGGAAAAGAAGTTAGTAATCTACCAGAGTTGGTTACATTTTTATTATACTATATGGACTATATTATATATCATATTTTGCACAGATGTGAATCACTAGTCAAAGGACAGAAGACAAGGACTTATCCTAAAGGCAATGTAGTCTGCCAGTCTGTGTGTGTGTGTGTGTATGTGTGTGTGTATCCCAGCTCCTCACTTACCTTGAGCAAATTAATTAACCTGACTGAGCATCAGATTACTTATTATAAAAATTAAAAATAATAAAAAATTGCTGTTTACTTCATGAGCTGCTTTGATGTTTAAATGAGAGATGCACATATTCTTCAGCATAGTACTTGACACCAAGTATTATTAAGCTCTAAACTTTACACTTTGTGTATGTAAGTCACCCAGGTTATTTGATCCTAAATTTTCCACCTGTGATATGTGGGAATCACTGACTCTTTCACAGCGTGGGTGTAAGGATTAAATGAGGTAATTAATAATGGATGAGTACCTAGCATATACTCAGAACATGTTAGTTTCTCCCATCAATTCTAGTAACACCTAGAATAGTGTACTATGTATTATAGGTACTTACAGCCTTTAAGACTCTATTAAGAAACTAGCTTGTTTCCATTTCTGAAATTCCTTGCCTCTTTAGCAAATTATTACCTGGGGAGACTAAACTACAGCTTCATGGCACTTATGGAACCAAAGTTGAGTCTGGTTAACTTTATAAGGGGCGTGCATCAATATTTCATATGTCCTTGTTTCTCTCAGTACATTTTTCTTTCCTATCCTTCCTCACCCACATCTCCCTTCATTTCATAGAGTCCTCATTTCAGCCCTACCCAGGACTACTTCCCCTATAAGTCCTGGGTCACCATAACTCTTTTACTGTCAAATCTTGTGCTCCGAGGGCCTTTGCTCTGCTGTGAGTGGTCTGAAAAATGGATCCCGCTTGGATTCTTTATGGTAATGGGTTAATTAGTGTCATTACATCTTCCAAGGCATTCCATTTTAACAGGATACTCAGGTAGATTTTTGCTTTAATCCAAGGGAATAATTTCTTTTATAGTCCTAATATCACCTTTGGGTGCTAATAATGCAATATTTTGAGGTTAGACATGGCTTTGGGACACCTCATATCATATTTAGAACCATCTGCTCTCCCAACACATGATAAACCCTGATCAAGACAGTATAAATATTGGTATCCTAGAGACCTGATAATGTTAATTTGTCTCTATTACATAGTGCCAGGGAGTGCATGAGGCGCTCACTGTAAGCATAAGCCAAATAAAGAAAATTAATTAAATGGAAATAATTTTACTGACTTGGAGATAAAATTCTGCCCTCAAACCTTTACTGGAATTTTAAATGTTATATTGGAAACCTAAGAACAATATAAATTTCCCCTTTAAAATAGATATTTCACAAAGGGAGTATATATAATAATGTGCTCATTGGGAACATACTGTATTTATTCTTATATAAGTCAGCTTTGCCCAATGCTTGTGTCTGAATTTAGGACATTAAAAATATCTCAAATCTGTGGTGTTATTACAGGGTTTTAATGCTTATCATCTTTGTTCTTTCCATAAAGTGTAGGTGCATTAACATCATCTCCTGCCTATTCTCTATGGAGCCACTTTGGCCTCTTACATAGAGAATAAGGAAACAGCTCTTGCTCCCTTTACTTCTCACTCAGAAAGGCAGGCTTTCTCCTATTTCCCTATCCTATCAGGCCACAAAAGATGAGCTCTGCTATTAATTTTTGATGGATTACTAACACAATGTGCTTAGAGAAAACTGTGGGGAGGTTAGATCCTAGAACTGATTCATGATATTGCCACCTTGCTTAAAACTTGAACATTCTCTTCTTAATCATGAATTATTTTATTCATCAATATTTGTTGAGCCCACTATTGGTAATGCACTCTGCTAGAATTGGTGGATACAAAGAATTATTCCATCCCTGAATGGCTCTAAACAATCTACTGCAAGGCAAGGTATGCACAATGTAACTTGGTTATACCACCAGGAGTGGACAAACTATAGCTGTTGGGCCAAATGTGCCCTATGGCTTGTTTTAATATGGCCTGCAAGCTAAGGAAGGTTATTTACATTTTTAAGAAATTGTAAACAAGCAAAACAAAACAAAAGAATATGTGACTGAGCCTGAAAGTGGCCCATGGAGCCTAAGCTATTTACCATCTGGCCCTTTACAGAAAAAGTTTGCCTACCCCCGATCCATAGAGTACTACATATAACTAATAGGACACAGTCCATCCCCAAGGGCAAATACTATATACACACATTACCCAATCTCCTACCTGATGTGTTTCCAAGGATCACACATGCTTCTCTATATGTTGAGAGAGAATTTCAGTCATCTCAGCCCTGTCTCCTAGAGCTGACTTGTGCAGAAGGGCATTTACAGCAGGATGGTAATAGCAGCCTTAACTAATAGTTGTGTTTAAAGCACAGAAGCAGGGTGAAAGCATGCTCTTCAAGGGTTTGGGAAAAGGGTTATATGAAGATTTTTACTGTGTTGGTGGTCAATGCCCCTTAACCCCCTATTGTTCAAGGGTCAGTGCCCCCTTAACCCCTTATTGTACTTAGCTCTGCCTTCTTATAAGGCAGTGGTTCCTAAACTTGCTGCACATTAGAATTACCTGATGGGCTTTTAAATATCCCAAACTGCAGATGATACTGAATATCTACTATGTATCCCACACTGCACTAGCATTCTGTTTTCATTACTTCCTCTAATTCTCATCGTACCCCTATTAGGTTTTATTATTTTAAATTTACAAAGTAGGAAACTTAGATTAATTAAGGAACTTTCTCAGTGTTACACAGCTCATAATTAAGGAATGGGGAGTTGAACCCAGCTATGCTGACAGAGTCCATACCTTTTTACCACACTGCATTAGGCTACAAAAATATTATTTTTCCCCTGGCTTCTCCAATTCTATCTAAATCAGCTTATCATAACATTTTTTAAACTAAACTGCATAAAAAGAAAAATTAAGTCTGTATTCTGTGGGGTTTCTATCCAAATCTTCTGTAACTTTACTAATTCCTACTTTTAGCCAAAGAAAATAAGGGTTAATTTGTGTGGCAGAGTCAGATTGTGAATGACTATTTGATATGTAATGTTAATTGAGTTTAAAGTGGTTATCCCTTTACCTAAAGGCCAGTTAACAGAAACAGGTTAGAAATGGTTATATTCATGGATTCTACCCAAGGCCCTATTCAACCATCTTTTAAATATGTAACATTTGCTGTAAAAGAATTTGTATTGGCTTAAAGAAAAATAATCACCACCATTAGAAAATTAATCACACATGTATACACATTTTATATACGTAAATAATTGTTTTGAAACAGACAAAATTCCTGGCTGCACCATGATTATAATAAGAGCTGTAATAAGACTCCGCACCAACACGTTGTTAGCATAGTACTTCCATCTGTGCGTACTTAGGAATCGTGTCAATTTTTATCATGTAGCAAGACACAGTCAAATTATTTCCATAACTTTGGAAGTTACTCATTCCACATTTTCTTTATTATTTTTTGGCATTTGAGGCTATTTATTGCTCTGACCAAATGTCTATGCCTTGATAGCAAAAACATTAGTTTTCTTCTCATCTTACTTGATATTTTTGGAAGAACAAACTGACAATTCCCATGAATGATTTTGAGTTAGCAGGAAAGCATCTGCTGCAGGATGGCTCTTCCTCTTTTGAAGTTCACCAAGAAGCCAATTTCATCATTTTAAAAGCAGAAATACTGCCTGATCTTCATGGCAATAAAAGTAACCTAAATTTAAAAATTGACCGCTCAAACCCAGAAAAACCTTAAAACGTTAATATTTAGTTGGTACTGATGCTAGCAAATGCTAACCACATTAATAGTGCATGTCCATAAATATGACTAATGAATTGGCCTATCTTGTACTCACGTATTTTTTGGAGGTCTTGAAATTTTTCTTTGAAAATCTGATACCCATAGTAGATTCTATTTTTTAAAAAGTTAAATGGTGGAGAGAGACAGACACATTCTCTGCATTTGATAATACTTTCATTTTAAAATTGGTACATGAAATATTTTTCAAAGGAATTGTCACACCTAGTTAGTCACAACACATGAGTTTATTTCTTTATTGTTCATACTGTGAATTTTCTGCATCCAATTTTTAGCATTCCTTTAGTGGCCCATTTTTACAACATTTTTACTTTATTGGTTTTACTTTTACAAGATACATTTTTCATTAAAGATCATTGGGAATATGTTCAAATTTGTTAAAATACTGGGCTTAGTAAAATTACAACAGGCAACATAAGCCAGATTGAGAAATATCTTGCCAAATAATATTTCTCAACAAGCCATTTGGAGAAACTAAATTTTTTTAAAAAGTAGTTGATCCCTGATCAAAAATATAATTTGCTTTCCCCCTTTTTAACATTAGTGTTCTTGTATATATATTAATTCCTATATGGCTACAATTTTAAAATATGCCTGGCATTTGTATGCGATTGCATATAAATGTTTGTCTACAGAGATTCAAAAAGAATTGAGAAGTTCCAAGTGGCAGAAATTATCTTTAGAAAATTAATTTGGAATTCTGTTACAACCTTTGAGCTCTGAAACCATGAACTTTTTCCAAAGTAAGGTGGGGAGAGGTAGGTAATTCTTTTAGTAACCAATCTAATATATTTCTGAGTTTTCCCTCTAGAGGAAAATATATTTGAGTGGCTGTTTATTATTACACTCAGCATTTGTAACAACCAGAAGAAAGAAAATCTCTAGTTATTTTGGGTACTGGTAAGCACTGGGGTGGGGGAAAATCTATTTGGGTAGGGTGGTCAAGGATTGCCTCTGAGGTGGCAAAATTAAAAACCAAATTCTGAAGCAAGGAAAAAAGAAACCAATATAAAATGTGGAGGGGACGGAGGATTTTCCAAACAAAGGGGGAAGCCTGTAAAAAGGAATTTGAGAAAAGTTATTCCTATAGTTGAGGAATGGGCAGTTTGTCATTGTGTCTGAATGAAATGGTAAAGGAAAGAGTACCACAAGAAAGAGATGCAATGGATAAGACAGAACATTAGCGGCCTTGTAAGCACGAGAAAGGTGTTTTTTTAAAAAATACATTTTTATTGATTTCAGAGAGGACAGGAGATGGAGAGAGATATAGAAACATCAATGATGAGAGAGAATCATTGATCTGCTGCCTCCTGCATGCTCCATACTGGGGATCCTGCAACCCAGGCATGCTGGCCTGGTGGGAAAGTGTTTAAACAGAGCAGTGACATGATTTAACTTCAGCTTCGAAAAGATTACCCTGTGTAATAGAATATAAACCAGAAGAAGCAAGATCAATCAATAAATCGTTAAAAAACAAACAAATACAGAAATAACCAAAACTAGCTCAAGAAGGTAACTATAGAAAAAATCCCAAAGGTTTTATTTAGATTGATAACTTAAAACAGGTCCCAGACACAGGGAGTTAGAAATTAATTCCTAACCACCAATGAACATAAAATTGTTTTTAATCCACCAGTTCTAAATGATAGAAAAACATGAGAATCTATTAATAAACTTAGAGTAGCCTTAAAGTAATCTGATGAAAGTAACAAAAAAACCCCACTTTGTACTTTTTACTTTTGAACAGAAAGTGTCCATTAAGATAACCCAACACACTAAATACTAGTATTATGGAGAAAAATCATACGATTCTACCAATGATTGCTATAGAAGTATTTGATACAATTCACCAGATATCCCTAAGAAAAACTGTAGCTAAAATAGAAATAAATGAACACAATAGGGGTTTCAGGGGCTTGGCTAGGCATTCTCAACCTTAGCACTGTTGACATTTTGGACCAGGTAAGTCCTTGTTGCGGAAGCTGTCCATGCATTGTAGGATATTTGTTAGCATCCCTAGCCTGTATCTATTTGATGCTGGTAGCATGTACTCCTCTCCCCTAGTGGTGGCAATCAAACATATCTCTAGATCAGTGGTTCTCAACCTTTCTAATGCCACGACCCTTTAATACAGTTCCTCATGTTGTGGTGACCCCCAACGATAAAATTATTTTTGTTGCTACTTCATAACTGTAATTTTGCTACTGTTATGAATTGTAATGTAAATATCTGTGTTTTCTGATGGTCTTAGGCAACCCCTGTGAAGGGGTCGTTCGACTCCCAAAGGGGTCGCGACCCACAGGTTGAGAACCGCTGCGCTAGACATTGCAAAATGTCTCCTGAAGGACAAAATGACCAGTTGAGAACTGCTGAGTAGAGGACAATGCCATCACTATGTTTAGCATATTTTATGGCTTTATATATTCATACCAATACATTTTCAGTTGACATTAGCTTGGGCTGACAAAACAAAATACCATCGATTGAGTTGCTTAAACAACAGAAATTCATTTTCTCAACATACTGAGGATGGAAATTTTAGATCAGGGTACCAGGTAGTTGGGTTCTGGTGAGATCTCTCTTCCTGGCTTGCCAGTGACTAACCTCTCACTGTGCCCTCACATGGCAGAGAAAGAGCAAGTTTTGGTGTCTCTTCCTTTTCTTATAAGGAAGAACCTTATGACCTCTTATAAGGGCACCAGTTCTGTCAGACAGGACTCCACCCTTATGATTTCATTTAAACTTAACTAGGTCCTTAAAGGCCCTATCTACAATATAGTCACTTGGGGAGTTAGGGCTTCAACACATGAATTTTGGGATAGTGTAATTCAGCCCAAAGCACTATCTAAACAATTTTTTAAAAGATCTATACCTAAGCCTAATAACTACTTTATATACAACAGCCATTGTTTTATTAAAATCAGTAATGAGACTGGTATTTCTGCTATTATCACTATTGTTCAACACATTTTTGGAGACTAACAGGGCTAGAAAGTTAAAGTTTAAAAATAGAGAATGAAAAGATAATACTATATTTTCAGTTGGTATGGTCATATACAAGATATTCTGCTAAATATCTCTTCACATTAATAGGAGAATTAGGTAATGTGGTGGGTCAGATACAAAGTTAATAGGTTTTTTCCCTACTAATATGCAATTAGAAATTGATAAGAACATTTATAAGTACAATAAATAAGATAAATTACCTAAAATGAATTTAAGAAGACAGGAATTGGATCTAAATGAAGAAAATGATATTTTATTGAAAGACATAAAACAAGATCTGAAATTCGAGAGACAGTTCTTCCTATATTAATATAAGTTTATTGCAGTTCCAAAAAGAATCTCAACAAAATTTTTTCCCAATTGGTCAAAATAAGTTTAAAATTTATATGAAAAAAAAATTGGCAATAACTTTCCATTTTAAAATTGATATCAAGAATGTGTTTATTTTTATCAGATTTTAAAAGTACTATAAACATACTTTAATGAAATCACTATGCATTAGCATGATAGACATAGATAGTTGGCATAAAATAAAATCTAAAAGGAACATAATAAAGTTGACAATTGATTTAGGAGAAAAAGAATTTTTTCTCTTAAATGACATTAGCATTCCTGGTTAGTTATTTGAAGAAATATAAAAGTATCCTACAATGGCTAAAGATATAAGTGTAAAAAATTACAAGACAAAAATATCATAAGAATAAGAAACTTTTTTTTAAAACCTTGGAATAGAGAAAACAAGTCAGTAAAGTCTTAAAAACATATAGAAAAAGCAGTAAATTTGGTTACACTAAATTAAGATGTTCCTACCAAAGAAAGACAAGCTATTGTTATTGTCCAAATGAGAAGAATTAACAGTGGTGGCAATGGAGATGGAGAGAAACAGAAATACTTGATATCATAAGGTGGCAATAACAGGATTTCCAGATAGATTAGATATGCGTTTGATAGTGGGAAGAAAGTTAAAACATGGGGGGCGGGGGGAGGGAGAAAGTAGAATTAGATCAAAATTTTATGAGATAATTTTAAAAATACAAATTACTCACATCAAATGAGATTCAAAAGTATATCTTTGAAATGAGAAAAGAACCCACAACAAATTACAAATTTTAAAAAGCTGCCAGATACTATAATCATTACTGAAGCAAAAAAATTATGATACACTATTTTTTAAAAGGCTCAATGGTTAGAGTGGCTGGCCTGTACCCAGAGGGTCGCAGGTTCAATTCCTAGTCAAGGGCATGTACCTGGGTTGTAGGTTCGATTCTCAGCAAGCCCAGTTGGGGCACATGTGGGAGGCAATGAAATGTGTCAATTTATGTGTCTCTCTCTCACACTGATGTTTCTTTCTCTTTCTCCCCTTCCCTACCTCCCTTTCACTCTCTCTCTAACAACAACAACAATAACAACAAAATTAAAAAATCAATGATAAAAATATGTTGGGTGAGGATTAACAAAAATAAACACCAAACTAATAGACATAAAATCAGCAAGGAAATAGAAGATCTGAACAATTAACCAACATAAACTTGTCACACCACCCAATAAGAGCAGAATAAATTTTTTTCAAGCATCATATAATATTTACCAAATGCATTGTATCTTGGACATAAAACATACATCAATAAATTTAAAATAATTAAAATTATACAAAGTATGTCCTCTGATCATAATAAAATCAAACTAGAAATCAATAACAGAAAGACAATAGGAAGATCTCCAAACACTTGGAAATTAAACAACATACTTGTAAATAATGGATCAAAGAGAAAGTCTCAAGGGAAATTTAAAAATACAAAGAAGTAAATAAAAAATTGCACCATATTAAAATATGTGGGATGCAACTACAGCATAGCTGAAAAAGAAATTTATATAGCAAGAAAGCAAGAGAAAAGGTCTAAAACCAATAATATAAGTTCTATCATAAAAAATTATCAAAAGAGAGCCAAATAAGCCCTGGCCAGTGTGGCTCAGTTGGTTGAAGCATTGTCCCACACACCAAAAAGGTGGTGGGTTCAATTTTTGGTCAGGGCACATACCCAGGTTCTGAGTTCAATCCCGGGGCAGAGTATGTGTGGGAGGCAACAGATTGATGTCTCTTGCTCACACCAATGTTTCTCTCTCCATCTCTTCTAAAATCAATTTTTAAAAAGAACTGAGTTGTGTTTTTTTTTAAGTCAAATAAGTGCACAGCAAACACAAGAAAGAAAATACTCTAAACCCCTTCACTTCTTGTTACCAGTCCTAGATTCCATTGTCCAGTATTATAAACATTCCTTTACACTAATGACCTGCTTCTTTCTCTTACTTTTAAACAGAGCCAGAAAAATATTCTAATTTTCATTTTACAAATTTCTCTCTTCACATTTGTTCATAAACAACTCGATATTTCTGGAGAAAATCACAGCAGTGCTGACCAGAGTCATTTCAAGTCCATGACCATACCCTTCGAATGGTCATTTGACACTGACAATCAAATATACCCCAATTCTTGAGCAAATTTACTTTTTCATCATCTCAGCAGATGATTTTAAATCTCCAACATTCTCTTCTCCCTTGTTCTAAGCTAATAAATTCTACATGTTTTATATAAAATAGTTCTATTACAATAAGAACTACTTTATAGTAGTATACACACTTAGGCCTCCTTTTCTGTTAAAACAGAAAAATCACTGTTCCTATTTTAGCTCAACCTCTCCATACACTTTTTTTTTTTTTAGAAATATTTACTGCCATTTTTTTCTTTCTCTACTTCGTTATTAATTTCTCCCTCTCTACTGGATCCTCTTCCCATTCAAACTGAAGCATGCTTTAAGATTACCCATCAACACAAACGAAAAAGTAAGCAAACAAAAGCTTCCCTTTGACTCCACATCCTGTTGCAGCTACTGCCTATATCTCTGCTGTACTTCATAGAAAAATAGCGCATTGTCTATACTCACAGTCTCTACTTCACATTTTCCCTTCAAATCATCCTAATTGGGTATTTTTTTTGACTTCTCTAATAAAATGGACCTCATCTCACCAATGACTCATTTTACTAAAGCTAATGTTCACTCGTCTGAGATCACCTTACTTGAGCTCTTAACATTTGACACCACGTACCCAATTCTCTTTCTTGACATACATTCTTCATTTGGTTTCCAGGATATCATGCTTCCTTCGCTTTTCTCTCATCTCTTTGACTGCTTCATCTTAAACACTTTACCTCTTTCCCCCTGGACCTCAAATATTTTGGCAACTCATGGATCTTTTCTTTTTCCTTTTCTTTTTCTTTTTTTTTTTTTTTTTTGGCGGGAGGGCGGGGGTTCCTCTTTTCTCACTTCTATTATCTAATCGTGGTAATTTCAGCCAGTCCATTGGCTTTAAATGCCATCTTTAGCAGATAACTCAAATTTATACCTCCAGCCTAGACTTGTCCTTAGAACTCTAAACTCTTATATTCTATTTAACATTTCACTTTTGATATCTGATTGAAAACTGAAACATAACCAACAGAATTATTAACACTTCATCCAAATTTGTTGCTCTAAAGTCTTTCATCTTTCACTTAACAGATTTATCATCTACCTAACTGCTTTAAAAAATTTATATGTTTTGTAATCCTTGACTTTCTTTCCCTCATAAACTATATGCCATCCATCAGTAGGTATTGTTGGTGCTACTTTCAATATGTCCTGAATCTGTCCACTTACTCCCATCCCCATAACTATGACCTGAATCCACATCATCGACTCACCTCCTATTTCCTTAACAACTGACTTTGTGAATTCACTTAAAATTAAGACATGGCTGGCAGGTCATTTTAAAACAGTAGAATCTTAAAATCTCCAGAGCCACATAATGTATTGGCTTTTAATTTGGGCCTCCAAAGATATTTTAGGGAGCAACTATGGAGAAACTACTTCAAATGTTATTTTAGACTGGAAATACCTGAGTTTATATTTTAAAAAGACAAACAAAAGCAGAAAGAGGAATGGATAACCAGTGGTGAATTTAAACTACTTGTATGAGGCCTTCAGAATAAATTAAGGCATAAATTCTCACAGAACTAAAGTTTGTATAAAATAATAAGGCAAAAAGTGGGGAATTTTAAAACAGGGAGGAGCCTGCAACCAAAGTATGTGCCCTTGACCAGAATCGAACCTGGGACCCTTTGGTCCACAGGTTGACACTCTATCCACTAAGCCAAATCAGCTAGGGCTGGCTGAAGGAAAATAAATCATAATTACTAAAGTTAGGATATCTTAAAATATCTAGTGAGGTCCTATAACCCAGTAAGATAAAACACAAACCAATTGCTATTTGATTTTTTTAAATTGAATTGTCAAGAAGTTAAGTAATCTAGCAGGTCTGGCTAAACTTCTTGGGCTTTACCAGTTGAGAATATTCTATCAAAATTACCAAGAAAGTTACCTCTCTACTATAAATAGAGGTGGCCATTAGAATAAATTATAGTACCTATGGATTATATGAAATAAGGAAAATATGAATATACAAATGAAAGTGCTTTTATTATAAAATAAATTTAATTACATCTCTTGGCACCTGATATTTCATTTCTACTGTGTGTTTTGTTCTAAGTCTTCTCCAAAATGACAAATTTTAAAAACAGAAGCTTTTTATTTGACAAAGAGTTGGATAGCTGTTAATAGGTGTCTGTCTATAACTGAACTTTTAATAAGGTGTTAGACATCAAAACAAGGACACCAATTCAAATAACAGTGAATTTAAATTTTATCCTGGATATTTTGGCTATGTTAGTAATCTGACTCTCCTGATCACTTCATTTCTTTAACAAATTTTTATTGAGCATTTACTATATGCCTTTTCTAAACCCTGAGAAAGGCTATGCAACATGGTAGACGACATCACAGCTCTCATAGAACTTACATTCTAGTAAGGAGATATAATAAGTCTGTAAAAAACAAGAAAAATTCTAGAAAGTGTTAAGTGTTAGCAGAGAATCAAATAGGGCACAAAGATATGAAAAGACCAGAGGCTATTTTGGATTGAGTGGCCAGGAGTCCTATCTAAGGAATTGACATCTCAACTGAGACATATATGACAATAAGGATCCAGAACTGAGGAAAAATAATTCTAAAAAAATGAATGACTTGTACAAAGATCCTAAGGTAAGAGAGAATCCCAGTTTGGCTGAAAGGTTGCAGACAAGGTAGATACTATGTTTATGGGAAGTTCAGCGATGCAGAGTCCATATCATTTATGGCATTGTAGGACAAGGTAAAATACTGAGATTTTAGCTACCATCGGAAGCCAGGCATTTGGTGGGTTTTAAGCAGAAGAGTCACATGATCTGATTATATTTTAAACAAATCACTCTTGATCCTGGCTGGTTAGCTCAGTTGGTTGGAGCATCATCCTGATACACCAAGGTTGTGGGTTCAATCCCCCATCAGGGCATATATAAGAATCAACCAATGAATGAATAAATAAGTGGAACAACAAATCCATGTCTCTCTCTCTCTCTCTCTCTCTCTCTCTTTCTCTTCAACCCTTTCTCTAAAAATGAATAAATACAAATCTAAACAAAACAATCAGTCAGTCAGTCGCTCTTGCTGTTACATGGAGAATAGATTATAGAACCAAGAGTGCAAGCAAGGAGACCAATTGAAGGTTATAGCAATAGTCCTGGCAGAAAATGGGGAAGTCTTAGAGAAAGATTGTGGTAATGGACATAAAATCAGTCAGTTTTGGGTCACTTTTGGAGTTAGAAGTGATAGAACTTGGGAGTGTATTAGAGAGAAAAAAAGGCTAAATTATAAATGTATTCTAAGTTTTTGACTGAGAAATCTAGCAGAAATTGTGCTATTTTCTGATATTTGAGAGCTTGGGGAAGGAATGGGTTTGTGTGTAAAAACAAAAAGTTCTCTTAGGGACAAATTAAGTTTTAGATGCCTAGTAGTCATCCAAAAAGAGTTGTTAAGTATGACATTAGATATTTTATCTAAGTTTCAGAGACAGGTGACAAATGGAAGATATTATTTGAAAGGCTAGACTACCTAAAGCCAGGAGAATAAGTGATATCACCTAAACAGTGGTCGGCAAACTGCAGCTTGTGAGACACATGCAGCTCTTTGGCCCCTCGAGTGTGGCTCTTCCACAAAATACCACGTGCGGGCGCTCACATACAGTGTGATTGAAACTTCGTAGCCCATGTGCAGAAGTTGGTTTTCGGCTCTCAAAAGAAATTTCAATCGTTGTACTGTTGATATTTGGCTCTGTTGACTAATGAGTTTGCCGACCACTGACCTAAGAGAATAGGGCCAAGTTACTGAGCCAATTTAGAGATTGGATAGAGGAAGAGGAGAAGCCAGAATACAAGACTGAGAAGGATCAACCAGTGAGTTAGGAGAAAAGGCAGGGGATATGCTAACCAGGAAGGCAAGAGAGGAAATCATTTCAAGAAGGAGGGAGTGATCCATTGTGTCAAATGCTGCTCAGAAATGAGGTAAGATAACAACAAAGTAGAACACATTGAATTTGGTAGTAATGAAGCTCAATTGGAATAAATTGAGGAGAGAATGTGAGGTGATGAAAGAAAGAGAGCCACTGCTGACAGGAGAAAGTGACGAGACAATGTAATTATTAGAGCCCTCTGAAACTGCACAGGTCTACTCATGATAGGGAAAGAGTTCAAAGGAAGGTTTACAATTATAATGAGGGGATTTGTACAGCTGTTTGTGAGTTGGACCGGATGACCCTGGAAATACTTAGCATACAATGATGTTCTAAGATTCTTTTATTCTACAATATTTATCTGATGTAGCTCTCGCTTGCCTAAATTGTCAGTGCAGTGTCCCTCACCTGATCCCTCTGCAACCTTTTTAAGGACAGACAAATTATTTTCATTAGACTTTATAAAATACTGGAAATAGCTCTTGAAATTTTATTACTTTCTCAGTAGACTCTAGATTGGAAAAACTGATCTCATCCAACTGTCATAATGTAGATAAGGCAATTAAGGCTTTGAGAAGTGAAATGGTTTGTTAAATATAAAATTCAAAGATAACAGTAAAGCTAAGACTAGAACCCAAGTCTCCTTGTTTCATTTCTTTTTTTAAAAAAATATTTTTATTGATTTGAGAGAGGGAGAGATAGAAACACCAATGATGAGAGAGAATCATTGATCAGCTACATCCTGCACACCCCACCCTGGGGGTCAAGCCCACAACCATGGCATATGCCCTAACCAGAAATCAAACCGTGACCTCCTGGTTCATAGTTCGATACTCAACCACTGAGCCATGCCAGCCAGGCCCCTTGTTTAATTTCTTATCATCTTCTTGGTTCTCCATTTTTGGTTTATATCTTTTTAATTTTCATAAACTATATGCTTATAATAAGAACTTTTAAAGTTGTGTTGTTTAAAATGGCAAAAATAAAAAACAAGCCCCCCCCCGCCCCCCCCCCCCCCCCGCCAAAGAAACACCTGAAATTCTCAGCATCAGAGAACTTAAGTTACTTTTTCCAGGAATGAGCTGAGGCATTTATTCCTCCAGCTGCTGGAATATTGACAGCTAATGGCTCTCAGCGAGTCCTTATCTGGGAATTGTCAAGTCATAGAGTCAGGTGGACTCAGCAGTGATCCATCATAAAATGAAAGTGGTGAATCCAGAATCAAGCATAAGCAGGATGGAGGGCACAATTAAACTGCTTGGTACCTTTATGACCATATGAGGGGTCCCTGATGATTAGCTCACTGAGGAGAAAACAGCCCAATAGATGGTTCACAGATGGGTCATCCTGATATGAAGTGCAAGCTAAAAATGTACTGCTGTTGCACTATAACCTCACTCACAGTGTCTCTGAAAGAAAACTGTGAAGGGAAATCATCACAGTGGGAAGAGCTTCAGGCATTGCCTCTGATCATCTAACTATAGTGGAAAGAAGAGTGGACCAAAGTAACAACATATACCATTCATGAGCAGAGGAAAATAATTTCACCGATTATTCAGGGAGCTGGAAAAAGGAAAATTAGGAGTTTGGCAACAAGGGCATCTGGGGAAGATATATGTGAATGAGCCCAACTATGAATATCTTTGTATTACATATTAATGTCTTCTAGACAGCCTCCTTCCCTCCTTCATCCTTCATCATAAAGGAGGCACTAAAGACCCAAAAATACAGAATGGCATGGCCAGCTACTATCAGCTAGTTTCTGTCACCAGCCACTTCAGTACTGGCATAATGATTACATAAACAGAGAAGTCACAGTGGCAAGGATGAAGGCTATGCAACACATAGCTCCCACTCACCAAGGCTAATCTAGCTACTGCCACTGCCAAATATCTTATTTCCCAGCACAGAGGCAAATGCTAAATCCTGATATCGCTTAATCCTCAAGAATATCAACCAGCTATTTGGTGACAAACTGACCACTGGACAAGGACAGTATTTGAACTTCAGTGGAATCAGCACATATTCCAGGTTGGCCTTTGCCATCCACAGGGCCTCAGCCAGCACCACTAGTCAAAGGCTTACAGAGTTTTGGATACAGTGAATTGGAACTAAGACACACATTTGAAAACGAAGTGAGAGGAATTTTAGAGTAAAACAGGCGGGCTTAGGGAGTTTTAAGAATAAAGAGGGCCCATGGGCGAGGAATGCATAGGTCAGGGCTTGGAGCCACCAGAAGGCATACATTTATAGAGAATAAAAAAGGTGCCACAGGATAAGGGGAGAGACATACATTACAGAAGATAAGGAAAAATCACAGAGTATGGGGAAAAATGAAACAAACTTTCACAGAGGATAGAGAAATGCTGACAAATGGCAGAAAGAGGAATAAAGATTTCCACAGGAGATAGAGAAATGTTACAAAATATGGGGGAGAGAATAAGGGGGGCACCACATGGGTTTTGGGCTTTGAAGCTGATATTCTGCAAAAACAGTGACCAATTAGAAGAGCACAGGATCATAAAGTGAAGAAGGGGTCCAATTAGAAGGGAGCATGAAGAGACAAAGAACTACAGCATTTATAAACCTTAGAAAAAGAGACTTTGTGGGTTACCCCATTGGGACCTCCTCCCTACGTGGGAGTTTGTATTTGCTTCCAATAAATATCCACCATTTTCATCTACCACCTTTTGTCCCTGGCTTCATTCTTCGAATCCATCTGGATAGGAACCCAGGAAAGCAATCACCCTTGCGTCCTGCTCAGGAAAACAACCCAAATAAAAAGGACATATGGCAGTGAACACATGACCATGAGATCCCCTGGTTTGATCACATACTACACAACCCAGTTGCCAGTCTGATAGTGATAGAATAGTCTTTTGTAAGTGTAACTGAGGCACCAGCTTGTTATGCTTTTGTTAGTATAGATGTGCTCCCCATTTCTATAAGAATAGGGGGTTTATATTCCATGACCTCATTACACCTAAATAATTAAATAGCTGTTGTGTGATGCTAAGTTTCCCATAGGTAGAATGTTTGGGTCTAGGACCCAACAGAAGGCAGTAGGAGCACCCCTGCTTACCATTCTTCCAAGTGACCAACTTATAAAATACTAGAGGCCCAGTGCACAAAACTCATGCATGGGGGGCGGGATCCCTCAGCCTGGCCTGCACCCTCTCCAATCAGGGACCCTTCAGGGGATATCTGACTGCCAGTTTAGGCCCGATCCAACAGGAATAGGGCCTAAACCGGCAGTCAGACATCCCTCTCTCAATCAGGTACTGCTGGCTCCTAACCACTCACCTGCCTGCCAGCCTAATGCCCCTAACTGTTCCCCTGCCTGTTGGCCTGATGCCCCTAACTGCCTCTGCCTGCCGGCCTGATCGCCCTTAACTGCCTCTACCTCCACCACCATGGCTTTGTCTGGAACGACGTCCGGAATGACGCCCAGAAGGTCACTTGGTCTAATTAGCATATTACACTTTTATTAGTATAGATGTGCTTCCCATTTCTACAACTCTAGACAATGTGGGTCCAGATGTTCTGCTTCTCAGAGGGGAAATGTTTCATCAAAAGACACAGCAAGTGTCCCATTAAACTTTACTACTACTTTCACTTTAGGGCTGTCATGACAAGAAGAAAGCAAAGATAGCAGTAAAAAGAAAGGAGTCACTACCCTAGCACAGGTGCTTGGCTGATAATCAGGTAAACAGGACTACCACTTAACCATGAGGGCAGGGAAGAATATGTGGTACCCATGCAATCCCCTGCGGAATCTCTTGCCCATTTTTGACAAAAATAGTATAAATGCAACAGCAATGGCCTAAGAAAGTCAGAGGCTCAGACCAATAAGGGACATCCCACCATGCAAACCACCTAGATCACATAGACCAGCAAAGATGTTAGCCAAGAGTGAATGGAACCTAGAATAAATAGAAGAAAGATACAGTGAAAACTTAATAAATATTTAAGTAAATTCAAGTGGAACAAGAGATAGACTTTAGCAAATACTATTTTATTTCTCCCAGATTTCTCCTTCAGGACTTAAGAATTCATTTCATCAGTTGCTGGCAACATTGATAACCAATGGCTCTCAGCTAAATTTCTATACATGAATTGCCCTCTGAAAAGAGCTGCCTTGCCCCAGTTCAGACCTATTCAAGGGCACAGTCCCCATTCAATTACTGGATAATAAGGGGTTTCAAAGACTCAGACCCTTTGCTTCAAGGAGTGACAACTCTGAAGGGCCATCCCTTCCCAGAGCTCCCTAGGGTCTTTATTGCAACTTTATTGTAGTTTCACCCAACCCTATTTCCTTTACTTGCTCATATAAGGGTTTATCCCATGGGCACTCACCAATAAAACTACTGCACACAACACAAATCTTTTTCTTAGACTCTGTTTCTCATATACAGTTCAAAAAGCACATGGCATGTCCATGTAAGATAACATCTTCTAGTAATGAGAATGATATTGTAGTAGATAATTTCACGGAATTGGGGAAATTAGGTTAGGACAATTATGAAGTGTATGCTCCCACTTCTATAAAATAAAATGAATATATATGTAAATATTTGTAAATTCATCCTTCAAAGAAGGATGAAGCAGTAAAATATTAACATTGAGTATCTGGATACTAGGCTCACATTTTTTCCTATATTTTTAATAATCAACAGTAGATATGTTCTTTTTAATCAGATAAACTCATTATTTTAGTAAAAAGTTGAGTGTATACTATGCCTACAAAAATAGAGATATATGTATAAAGCAGAAGGAAATAGAGACAATAAACAAGGTCCAATATAATTACTGTCTATTCCAGATGACTCTTGAATTAAGAATAGAAAACAATTTATCTCTCTTCCCTAATACATCCATGGGACTAATTGAAATATCAGGTGAGATGGAAAAATAGGAAACTACACCTAGGAGTGGAATGGATGGGTCACATAGTCAATCTATACTTAACCTTTTGAGAACTATGAGATTGTTTTCCAAAGTGGCTGTACCATTTTACATTCAGCAGTTATTTATTCTAAGCCACGTTATTTGTCCACCCTTGTCCAAACAGATTTCCCTTACAGTCTGAATATTCTGCCAGATACTGATTAGTCATTTGTCTTAGATGGGTCTGTGCAAGACCTTAACCAAGAGAAAGACTAGGGAAAGTCAAAATAATTTGGTTGGTTCCCAAGGCGTCATCCATATGGTTAGAATGAGTCAAATATTAGTTTCTCTTTGAGACTGACACTCAGCTCTTAGGACATTTTCTTCACTATTCTTGTCTAGCCATTTAAAGCATGCAGTCATGAGCCAACCCACTCAAGAATCACTACTTCAAAAATGGGACTTTTCTCATTGGCTGTTTATCCCTAAGATCCTCTAAGAAAGGAACCTCATTATTATCCACTCAATTGCTTTACCTTGCCCAGGGACCCAAATTTTAATTAAAATCAGAAATTGTAAAAATTGTTATCCAGTACAAGACTGTTTTGTTTGTTGTTTAAAATTTATGCTACATAAATTACATAAACTGGTGATCCTTGATTTTCCTTTTTCTTCTCTCAACACTAAATCATCCCGCATTTTTAAGGAAATTTGCCATATACTATGATTGAACATCAAATTTAACTCCCAGATTCTTGGAGGCAATTCTCAAAATTCTCAACTACTAAGAGGACCATACAAAAAAAAGAAAAGAAAAAAAAAAGGACCATATAGTTCTTTAAAATATTTTCTAGTAATAAACATTTAAACATATTAATTTGGAAATTGTGATTTTTATAAGTGCCATCAGGGATACCAGTGGTCACAGTGTCTAACAGTTTCACAGAAAATGCAGAAGTGTTTTTCAAGTGGGTGTTTCTTGATCAACTCTAAATAAAAACCAAATGAACCATATCAAAATGTATTTTCTGTGAAGATTATTTTTTTGAGGAGGTTAATCAAATGTAGTTCAAGAACAATGTAGCTGCATTTAATGTGATTTTGAGCTTCACTAATTTGAAGTGGTGTGGTATAAAACATTAATAAAATATCTCTGCATATATTTTGAAATAATTCCTATTTCTTTTGCTAACCTGACTAACTCAGGAAAGGCCTGCATGGTGGCCTTGCAAACTCAAGAGACCTAAAGTAACCACAAGGATAGTCTGAAATTAAAACCTTTAATTAAAAAGCCTTTTTAGTGGATAGTCATGTCCTAGGCCAATATCTTCCCTGACAAAGATCAACCTCCATCTTTATTGAGCCTATTGTCTTTTTGCATCTAAAATAACATACCTGTGGAATCTCAGGGTAATTTGTAACTTTCCTTTTTTCCAGACCTCGCAGGGTACAGCCCTGAGGAAACCACAAATTCCTTCACTGTTATTGTTATCACGTTAATTATTAACTGCTAACTATCTTATACCGACCTGTGTAAAGGAAGCATGTATCTATCATTTTACTCTCTATCCAATCCCAGAGGTTCCCCCACCCCCTTTGCTTTCTCTGGCCTCCCTAATCTATCACCCATGGATTGTAATGTATAAAACAAGATGAAAACCACCATTCTCCAGAACACTATCTCAACACATCGAGATTCTGCTTCCTGGCAATTGTCCACAGTTTGGCTCAAATAAACTCACAAAAATTCCTTACAGGTTTGAATGTTTTTTTCGTTAACACTTTCAATTATAAAAACAATAAAGAATTATATAATTCAAAGCTGGCTGAATAACTTGTAAACTGTGTTTTTGCTATTTTCATTAGGAGGTTGCAAATTAGATCCATTGTCTTTTGTCAGATCTAGTGAAACTTAGTCTTGAACTATACAGATAAAAGATAAGTGAAGTTTCCAGAAATGTATCATTCATAATAATGCAACTGCCCTGTTCTTACCTTGCTGGTGTGGTACTCTATTTTCACAGAAGGAGAATACTTAATTTCTTAGAGACATGGATATGTTATACTGGTATATGCTACCTATAATATTTACATATTATTATATTAATATGTTGTATATTATATAATTCTTGGCCAGTAGTTAAAATTCTGGCTGAGAATGGACAAAAATCTTACACCTATGGATGAAG
Source organism: Plecotus auritus (assembly GCF_963455305.1). Taxonomy (NCBI): domain Eukaryota; kingdom Metazoa; phylum Chordata; class Mammalia; order Chiroptera; family Vespertilionidae; genus Plecotus; species Plecotus auritus. The sequence continues at coordinate 136,472,034 of NC_137776.1, read as the reverse complement.
ACAGTGGCGGGGGGGTAAGGGCATGGGGTGGGGTGGGGTGGGGAATCAGGTGGAGGGGAGCTATGGGGGAAAAAAAAGAGGAACACCTGTAATAATCTGAACAATAAAGATTTATTAAAAAATAAAATAAAATTCTGGCTGAATATCAGAGTTACCTGAATAGTTATTTATAAGTCATGTTTTTTTCATGAGTATGATAAAAATAATATTTTCTGGTCATTTCTGAATACAAAATATTTTTACTTGGATCAAATTTCAAAGGTATAGAAGGTTATGCTGTGGAAAAATCTGTTTCCCACTCCTATTTGTCAACCACTGTTTTTTACAGAGGCAAAACCAATATTATCAGCCTTTTGTGTAACCTTCTAGAAAAATTTAATGTCTATATAAGCAATATGTTCATCCTTCTTTGCTAAATTGGTAGTAAATGATACAGCCTTGCATTTTTCACTTGATCCTGAAGATTGGCCCATATCCATACATAAACAAGTTCCTCACTCTTTACATATGCATTTGTATATTATTATATGAATGCACCCACCATTAAGTTGTGTAGTCTACATGGAAAGCTTTTTTTTTTTTTTTTTTTTTTTTTTTTTTAAGAAAACATCTTCCTGGGCCCTCTCATAGACCTATGAAATCAAAATCTGTGGACCAGAGTCTGGGAATATATTTTTTTGTTGTTGTTTATTTGTTTGTTTAGAGAGAGAAAGGAAGGGAGAGAGAGAAACATTGACTTATTGTTCCACTTACTTTTGCATTAATTGGTTGATTCTTGTATGTACCCTGACTGGGGATTGAACCTACAACTTTGGCGTATCAAGACAATGCTCTAACCAACTGTGAGCTACCCAGCCAGGACCAGGAATATGTCTTTTTAACAAGCTCCCTAGGTGATTGTTGTCCAGTCAGCACAGCAGATTGGTTCTGGGGAATCACCATTCTGGGTTTTCTATTCTGAAAATCATTATTTCCAGCTGTGTTTTTCACTGAGGCTAGGAAGCAGAGGTCAACTTTTCAGGGAAGAGTCTGACTTACTGGTAGTACATGTTTCTAAATGAAAGGAGGTACACAATCTTTATTGTTCAATTTTTAGGACATTTTCAAGAAAAAAAATTCCTGTAGATTGCTGCCAGTATAGTTGTCACCTATTGATTTGCTCATATAATACAGCTACGATGTCTCAGTGAACCTCAACTTCTCTTCTGCTTTCCACAGTTTCCCCCAGCAGCTGATTTCCCTGACACTCGGTGATTCTCTGAGAGGAGCTGTAGCACACAAATGATGTTGGCCATAGTTTTTGTAATATGGAAAGGCCACCATGGACACTAGGGTCAAATCCCCAAGGAAAGTGCACCCACCCAACCTTTAGAGAAAAACTGATTTTGATTCTCCAAGAAGGGCACGAAATCTCATAGGTCATCTCTGTATTCATTTGGTCAAGAGAAAATTATTTCTTTTTATCAAACAGAAAAATCAAAGGCAGATCATGGCATAGCTGTATCTTCTCTCTTTCCCCCACTCATACCAATAAGTATATAACATGTTTTTTGTTTTTCTTTCCCCTTCTAGTAGTTTGTGGTAGAAGACAGTACATTATTCAGTGGGATCTTTCTTAAAAGCCCTAATCATCTAATGTAGTAATGAATATGTTTTTGGGTCAATATTTTGGGTGGATATGGATTTAGAACCACACTACTTCCCTAAGAACATGTAAAGCATTTAAAACAGAAATATATACACAGGGTCTTTTGATTTGGGGCAAGCTTAAAATTACTGCAATTACATTTGTATAAACACCCTTTTCCCATCCATCCCTACACTGAACCCTTCATTTTTTAATATTTGCTTCCATTCTGTTTTTGTAAGGGTCATTATTAGTAGGAAGGCATAAGTAAAACAGTTAATCAGCTGAATTTGCCTGGAGATCTTGCAAGTAGATTGAGTGCCCTGCTACAACTGACACATTGGTTTTGTCTGAGCAATTTGAAAACATGAATCAATTGCTTAAAACAACTGAAATAAAAGATGAGTATTCCTTGCTGCTTTGGATACTAATTGTTCATGGATTTTCAGCATCTTAATCAATGGCAGTGATTTTTGAGATGAATTTTATAAAAACAGGAAAGGAACTAAGGTATTAATTATGTTCTACATAGATTACTTAAACAAATTTTATAAGATGTAATCAAATGTCCCCACTTTATAGATAAAGAGATTGAGGCTCAAAGAAGTTATATAGTTGATCCAAATCATACATCTAGAAAATGGCATAGTTAGGGCTGGAAACTAGTTCTGATTCCAACTATTATGCCTCTTCTACTAAATCATGTTTACTATCTAGACATGTTATAAAAATAAAACCTATTCAATATTTCATCATGAATCCCCAAACTGGATAATTGTGGCAATTCAATTTCCTATACAAATATTTCTGTGGCTGAATTGATAATTATTGAACCAGTTGTGCTATCAGATCTTCAAATTATGTGCTATCAAAAAGAAAAGCTATTCTAGATATAGTACTATACATAAACTGAGCATCGAGTTTAGTTTTAGAATAGTTCAAGGTATAGCTGAGTATAACAGCTTCTTTAGGAGGTTTCCAAATAAAACAGTGATTTTCACTTTTGTTGTTGTTAATGTGCAGTTCTATACCAGATTTAATCAAACATTAAAAAATGTATAAATTTAAATTTTGGTTTTAAATATAGATCACTGACATACACTTCTTTAACAATATCACACAGAAAGAAATCAACCTCAATAAGATGACATTTTTTAAGGAGGCTGCTTAGCTGTTCTGACCTCTCTGAGTTCCTGAATATTGATGTCAGGTTTACCTAGGTTAGGTATCCATATCTAAAAAAAAAAATTGGAAAAATTATAAATTATTAGACAAGAAAAATAATTTGTTTTAAAAGAATTAAACCCACAGAATTTAATGAGAGAAAATATATATACTTAGTCTAATCACAAATCCTATATGATAAAAGACTAATATGCGAAGTGTCTGGTCGACCAGTCGGCCCTTCAACCAATCGAAGTGTAATCCTATACAATAAAAGTGTAAAATGCAGATCGACTGAATGGCGGAACAACTGGTCAGCGGAGGGCAGGGCTGGCAATCAAGTGGCACCAGGCCAGCCAAGGAGTGTGCCAGTGGGCAGAGGGAGGGGACAGCGATGGGGTGGGGAGGGGGTGGCAACCAGTGGTGGGGCGATGGGGGTCGGCGCCATCCCCTGATCGCCTGCCCGGCTGCCTCCCACAGAGGGAGGCCACCAGTGACGGCAGTGGGGTGATTCGGGGTGTGGCATGCTGCTCACCATCCCCAGATTGGACTGCTGGGGTCGCCTCCCGCAGAGAGAGGCCACAGGCAGCAATGGCACAATGGGGGGCAGGGCCAGCTGCTTGCCACCTGGCTGTCCCCTGATTGGCCTGCCGGTTACCTCCCACAGAGGGAGGCCAGACAGCAGCTTAGGCCCACTCCCCCAGGAGCCATCAGTTGGACATCCCCTGAGGGCTCCCGGACTGCAAGAGGGTGCAGGCCAGGCTGAGGGACACCCCCCCTGAGTGCACAAATTTTTGTGCACCAGGCCTCTAGTATATATATATGCATGCATGCATGAATGTATTTGTGTATGTGAGTGATTGAGTGGCTGAGCATATTCTACTGTGGTGACTGATATCACCTTCTAGCCCTTAGTTAAGTAAAAGGAACATCTACACCATAATCTGGTTTTGATTGTTCTTTTATATTCCACCTATCTACTTCCTGCTTTTCAATGTCTTGCCATACATAAATAGATGGAATTTCAAGGCCCCTATTCTCAGTACCTATTTATGCATTTTAAACAATTCATTCTTAGGGTAATCTTTTTAATTTTGAAATATTTTAATATGTTTAAAATTATAGTCTAATGCAAAAAACACTCTGTTATCTAACTCCAAGCTACATCAAATTTAACATTTTGCTTTTTATTTTCAAATTACAAAACATAGCTATAGTTGGTTTTGAAGCTCCCATAAACTCCTTACCAATCCAAGTTCCCTTCTCCTCTCCTCACATGATAAGCATGACCCTAAAATTGGTGTTTTTCATTCTCAAGCATGTTTTAATATGCTTACTTAAAATGTTGGAATTCATGGACTATGTTTAGGACTCCAGTTAAACATATCAGGTTAGACTTATACATTTGTTTTCATCCCCTCTTGATACCTAACTAGAAATGCTGTGAAAGCATAGTCATACAAAGAGAAGGGGAACAAGTCATGCCTTGTCCAGTTGCATGTGGGAGTGTGTATGTGTGTGTGTGTGTGTGGGGGGGGTGTTATTCCATCAAGATAGCAAAAAGGAGGCTTTTATTAGGAATGCAAAAACTTTCCCTATTGAATTTTGCTTTAGTGTCACTGGTAAAAATCAAGTCACATGGCAAGCACTAGCTGCAATAGTCCTAGGATAGAAAGTATTTTGCTTTTCCACCTTTAAAGCAGAAGTGCTGAGTAGCCCAATTATTGAGTTTGCCATAGGGCCCAAGAACCATACTTGGCTGAGAGGAGAGATCAGAATTATCAATTGGGTTCTAGAAGATTGCTACCTTTGGTAATTCCATAAAATGCAAAGTACCCGCCTTGCTTATGAATAGAGTCTTAGTTCAGATTTCTCCAAAATTTTTTCCTTGGAATAGAATTCAGTGGGATGTTTCTCCAGCTTATTTGACCACAGCATTATGTGGTCAAATAAGATTGAAAAATTAGTCCAGCCAGTGTAGTTCAGTGGTTGAGCGTCAACCTATGAACCTGGAGGTCATATGCCAAGGTTGTGGGCTCCATCCAGATTGTGGGGCATGCAGGAGGCGGTCGATCAGTGATTCTCCCTCATCATTGATGTTTCTATCTCTCTCTCCCTCTTCATTCCTCTCTGAAATCAATAAAAATATATTTTAAAAAAGATTGAAAAATTAGAATTGACTTACTACATAATTAAAATATATTTGTACAATATTAAGCTAAAGGTAATTTATTTCTGTCTCAAAATTCCTGTTTCCAATGTATTAACAGGTAGTTATTGCTCCTTATTGATTTTTCCCTCCTTTTTCAGTTTGTAAATGTTAAATTTTATATAAAATTATAGCATCTCAGGACTCTTAATGCTAATCTCTGTCCTTTTATTCCTATTTCCTCAAGTAATATAAATCCAAAACATGATCTTCTTATCATTTGAGATTAAAATCATAGGATTTCCTCCCTTTTCCTTCTAAAATTTTTTAATTTATTTTTTGACATTTTATTTTTAATCTATAGCAGGCAGACAACCTGTCATGTTCCAAATTTCATAGGAAAAGTTTTCAATATTTCATGAGTATCATATTAAAGTCTTTTGTTGAATTTTAAAATCACATTAAAGGAGATACTTCTATTCTCAGTTTGCTGAGATTTTTTTAAGTCATGTAAAACATTATCTAGATCGGGGTAAGCAAACTATGGTTCATGGGCTGATAGCCTCTTTTTGTAATAAATTTTGTTGGAACATAGCTATGCTCATTCATTTATATATTATCTATAACTTCTTCTGCACTACAATGAGCGAGCTGAGTAGTTGCAACAGAGATATGTAAGTCCTTCAAGGTTAAAATATTAACAGCCTGGATCTTTAAGAAGAAGTTTGACAATCTCTGACCTAGATGATCAGATACCTTTTTATCTTTTCTGTTAATGTAGAAATCCATTGATAAATTGGAATTGTAAACCAATCTTCCATATGCAAAATAAACCAAATAAGCCTCATTTGGTCATTATTATCCCTTTTATAATGTGCTGGATTAGATTTGCTGGTATTTATTTATGTATTTTTCCCTTTTTAGCTGCATCATAATTTTCATAGGTGAAATGCATACATTTTAAGCATAAATTTTGGTGAATTTTGACAAACATATATATACATGTGACCCACACATTACTCAAGATACAGAATATTGCTATCACCCCAAAATGTTCCTTCATGTAACTCCCCTGTCGACTTTCACCCTTCCTGCATCAAATGTAATTTATACTCTGAATTCTTTCACTACAAGTTAATGTTATGTCCTAGAACTTCATATAAATGATATCTTAATATATATATTCATTTGAGTCTGGCTTTTTTCATTTTAGCATATTTTTTGAGGTTCATCTGTGTTGTTGCATATAAAAGTAGTTCATTCCTTTTCATTGCTGAACTGTATTCAATTGAGTAAATATACCACTAATATTTTATCAATTTTTCTGTTGAAAGATATTTAATTATGAAAAAAATATGTTATGAACATTCTGACATGACTTTTTGTATATACATGTTTCCATTACTCTTGAATAAATAATAAAATGTGGAATTGTTGTTTCATAGTGTACCTGTGCATGCTACTTAATAAGAAACTGCCAGAGTAATTTTTAAATAATTGTCCTATTTTATACTTGTATTAACAAAGTATGAGAGAACTGGGAATTACATCCCCACCAATATTTGAGACAGTCATTATATATCATTTTAGCTATTCTAGTAAATATGTGGTGGTACCTCATTGTGATTTTAATCTAGGTATTTGATGATTTAATGATTTTGAACACTTTTATCCTTTAGTGGATATTAGCATATATTAAATTCAGAGTGCCTATTTGTCTTGTGCTTAAGAAAGTTTTTAAAATCTTTTTCTATAAAAAAATTGGGTTGACCTTTTATTCTTTTTTTTTTTAAATATATTTTATTGATATTTTACAGAGAGGAAGGGAGAGGGATAGAGAGCTAGAAACATCGATTAGGGAGAAACATCGATCAGCTGCCTCCTGCACACCTCCCACTGGGGATGTGCCCGCAACCAAGGTACATGCCCTTGACCGGAATCGAACCCGGGACCCTTCAGTCCGCAGGCTGACGCTCTATCCACTGAGCCAAACCGGTTTTGGCAGACCTTTATTCTTGAGTTAGAAGAATTCCTTACATATTATGGATAGGTCTTTTGTCAGAAGTGTGGCTTATATGTAATTTCTTTAATAACGAAAGTGTCTTTTTTTGAACAGAAGCTTTCTATTTTGATGAAGTCCAACTTACCCGTTTTTATTTAATCATTGGTGTTTCTTTTTCTGTCCTCTCAAAAAAAAAAAAAAAAAAATGGCCTACCCCAAGGTTAAAATGGCTTGTTTCCTGTTTTCTGCCAGGAGTTTTAGAATTTATATTTAGCTTAATTATCCACTTTGACTTTTTTGTATCAAAAAGAGATGAGGTATGGATCAAGTTTAATTTTTTCCATACAGATATCCAGTTGTTTTAGCACTATTAGTTAAAACGAGTATTATCTTTTTGCCATTGAGTGGCTTTGGCATTTTTTTAAGATTCAGTTGATTATTCAAGTGTAGATCTCTATCTGGGATTTATTTTCTTATTCATTAGAGCATATGCCAGTGTTATAAGTCCCTGAGGCTCTATTCATTTTCTATCAATTATCTTTCTAAATGATCTTCACATTAGATAATTTCTGTTAATTTGCATCAAGTCCATTGATATTTTCTTCTTCTTTTCTAATTTATATTAGAGCCCATCTAGTAAATTTTTAAAATTTCAGCTATTTTTCTGTACTAGAATCTCCATTTGTTTTATTCTAAATACTTTTTCATTTATGTATTGAGATTTCCTATTAATTCCTTTTGTTATGTTTATGTTTTGTTTTGTATCATTGAAGATATCTGTCTTAACACATCAGTTTGCTAATACATCATCTCTGTCATATATGTGTTTTTATTATTAAATCATTTCCCTCTTGGTTGTAGGCCACCTTTTCCTGCTTCTATACATGTCTAGTAATTTTTTATTGGATGCTGGACAATTTTGTTTTCTTTTGTTTAGAGGGTTGAAATTTGTTATATAGGTAATTAATTTACTTGTGGATAAGCTTCATTATTTAAAGGATTGTTTATAAACTCAATATGGAAGTTCTATACTAAGGCTGAAATGGCCTGCTTATTAGATTTGGCCTTTTGGGTGTCAAATTAATGCCTGGGGTTCGCTGAGGTCTCTTTATTCTGGTTAGGTGGAACCCCAACATCTCCTAGCCTGTGCAAGCTCTGATATCTTAACTGCACTCGTAACATTTCTTAGCTTTATAGTCTTAACTTGTGCTTTCACAGCTTAGTCTTTGGTCAAATATTCAAGGGAAGCAAATTCATGTTTCTGAAGTTCCTTCTCTTTGCAGCTCTCTTTTCTGCACTTCATATTTCAGCCTTTCAGAAGCTATTATTCTTATTTTCTTATAATAAAATTGTATTGGATTCCATTGTGATCCTTCTCTGTTGCTTGTTTTAAATGAAATTAGATTCTCTGTACACTTAGAATGTAGGAGTGGATCCAAATAACTTTTCTGATAATATGGCTTTGGGACTCACTTTTTATTTTTTCCAAAAGTAATAAAATCAGTAGCCTCTTACTTTCTAAAGACTGCTGCCTCTCATACTCCTCACTTTTTATCTAGACCTTCTTTTTCCTGTGAATCATTCTAATGAATTATTGAAACTAATTAGTGAGAAGCCCTGACTTTGTAGCCAGCTCCTCAGAAGTGAAGGTGGCTTGCTTGAATACTCCCAACTTGTGGCTGGTGTGTAAAGTGAAGGCATTCTTGAAGAGGACTATGCGCTCTACCTGTGAAGTTAACCCAACTTCCACATCACAATATCATGCTTTTTGATGAAAAAGGTTGGGTATCAACATATTATACAAATATACAAGTATTTATTATGGAGTAACACAAACTAAGAAAGTGCACTCTGAAATGACATCTTGTTACTTGAAACAGAAATATTCAACAAAGAGAGAGAATTAAAAACACACAGAGGAATTAGGGTAGGATTTGTTGTTAGTTTGATGGCATTATTTCTATGATTTTAAGTGCTCAAATTCTTCCCTGCTAGTCATTCTCTCAGGGTTCATGATGCATTTCTAACAATAAAGATCAATAGGAAAGTGGAATTCAAATGACAATCAACTACAACCAGAATGTAGATCTGAGGGAAATGAGAGGGCCTCTTCCTCCCTAACAACATTGCTACCTGGAAAGAGGATGAGAGAGAAGAAGACAACCAGGAGGCTGATCTTATCTAGCTCTGCTTGGTATGTGGAGAAAATAAGTAGAAAAATATAAAAGTGAAAGGATATATATTCTGTGTCAATAAGTTACAATTAACCTACTGCTAGTAATAATAACTAGTCTTTTTCTTGGTCCACTGAGTTATGTTCCCTTATAGAGTCTTCTTTTCTCTCTTTGGCAAGTGTGGTAGACCATGAGAGACCTACTACTGTACTGAAAATGTAAGGAGGCTCAGTAACACAGTAAGAGCTACAACATGGAAGCATATGCTCTGGCACAACACAGATTTTCCTACTAAAAATAATGTGCCTTCTACCCAGGTCAAGTAATATAAAATACAACAACCAATACATCTGTGGCTGCCAGCCTGGCAGATTTTATTTCATTTTGGGCCACAATGATCACCAAACTTCAGGTATACCCCCATGAAAAATAGCAGGAGGTACTAGAGATGTATGCTGACTTGTTTTCATTCTTCATCACATATAATTTTGCAATTGAGCTCATAAGTTTTTGTTTATTTGGTAATTTACAAGAGAAAGTCACTTTGTTCAAGTTCAGGTTGTCATTATTATCACTATTTGAACTTAGAACGTGTGTTCAGATCTAGAGATGTGTGTTGTTACTAAAGATGTTGGTGGCTGTGGCTGTGGTGGATGACTGCATGATTTTTAGGACAGACATTCTATTTGCTCTGCTATACTGTACTTAACATGTGGCTTATCTTCCTATCCCACCTAAGAGTGCTTTAGTTTTTAGTTTTAGGACTGATTACTTTTTTGCAATCTAAAGGAATAGGGCTGTGCATAAAGAAAGAAAGGAAGGAAGTGGGAAGCAAGAAAAGAGCAGCAGTAGATAGGGTGGTGATGTGCAGTCTTTGTTACAATTCTTCTAGTATTTTGTTAAATATGCTATTCCAGGATTCAATCCACTTAATTGGGGGATGTAAACAGTTCTTGGTTGGAGGGAAGAAGCTAAGGTCCACAATTCAATAAGTGGTCCTCAAATCTTCAGTTCCTTCATAGACAGTCCTACATGTTTACTTCCTCATTTCACCATTTTCCCCAAGTGCTATTTTATATCTCCCAGAATGAAGAATGCCCACTCAGTTTGTAACTCTTGAGATTTGGTCATATTACTGAGTTTTACTAGGATTTTGTTGATTTATTCGTAGGATTTTGTTGATTTATTCGTATGGAGTGTTAGTACATGATTAGGCATTGTTTCAGTTAGATTTTCTATTCTGCTGCGGGTCTTTATGTTTTCTTATTATTCTATTACTGGAGGTCCGATGCATGAAATTCGTGCAACAGTAGGCCTTCCTTCCCTGGCTGCCGGCACCAGCTTCCCTCTGGCACCCAGACCTGGGCTTCCCACACAGCCCTGGCTTCATCCAGAAGGTTGTCCAGAAAGATGTCTGGTCTAATTAGCATATTATGCTTTTATTATTATAGATTCCAACTGAAGAGGATGGACTTCAAGACTACCAACCATGGTAGGCTCAGCCTCTGGATATATCCAGACACAAATATTCCCATATTACTCTGTGAGAAAAACCTGTTAATGGGCATCTTCAATGACAAGAAAGTTATGCCCAGAATTGAGGTAACATTGGCCTTTACACACTTACATTCAGAACAGTGCATAATAGATGTACTTCCTTTTCCAGAGGACCCTATTTAGATATGTAAACAACTATGCTTTTTTGTTTCAGGCATTGTAAACATGTCCAATAATTTTGTATATTTCTTTGTATTGCTGGACTTAGCAATTTATAGACATGATCCAGGCAACTTCATCTATAATAATATGTCCAGTGGCCGGAGGGAGGGAAGCCCAGGTCCCAGGTGCCAGAGGGAAGCTGGTGCCGGCAGCCAGGGAAGGAAGGCCTACTCTTGCACAAATTTTGTACATTGGGCCTGTAGTAATCATATAAGAAGGAAACTGAGGCCAGACCAGTTGATAAAGGAAAGTTCTATTTTAAATTCCAGTTAATAAATGTTAGAGGAAAGATAGAATTAGGGAAACATCATTTCATGAACTCTCGCTAACTTATCAATTCAGACAAGGTTTATCAAATCTAAAATCCTTAGGTAAATGATGAATGGGAATATTAGCATTCATTTGGTCCAAAATAATACCACACAGAATACTTTCTAATCATAAGAAGTTAAACAAAATTGTACAACATAGGGTTTAGACAGCCATTACTCCAGTGATGGTCAGTTTTAGCAAATTAATGGTAAATGAAAAGTTCTGTGTCTTCTAATGTGATACAACAGGCACAAAATACATATAATAAAAGGCTAATATGCAAATTGACCGAACGGCAGAATGACTGGTCTCTATGACGCGCACTAACCACCAGGGGGCAGACGCTCAATGCAGGAGCTGCCCCCTGGTGCTCAGTGCGCTCCCCCAGGGGGAGTGCTGCTCAGACAGAAGACCTGAACTGGGCTCATGGCTGGTGAGTGCAGTGGTGGTGGTGGCAGTGCTCTGGGGAGCAGGCCTAAGCTGTCAGTCGGACATCCCCTGAGGCTCCTGGACTGCGAGAGGGCACAGGCTGGGCTGAGGAACTGCCCCCAAGTGCACAAGTTTTGTGCACTGGGCCTCTAGTCATAAAATTCTATCCACGGTGTTTCACTTGAATCTATCAAGCCTTTAATGGATGATGCAACTAAACAAATGCAAAAAGGTAAGATATTCTGGAGTTCACTTGATCTTTTGTTTTCAATAGTCACAAAAAGGGGGTTGTTACTAGATTAGAAGAAACTTAAGGGATATAAAAACATATTTCAAAAATATGCACTAAGGTATTAACAGTGTCAATTACTGAAAGGTGGGATGTGACATTCTTTGTTTTTTCTTTGTATTTTCCATTTTTACACAATGTATATTGTGTACTGTCTCTATTAAAAAATAGAACATTTTAAAAACTTGATGGTCAACCTGGCTAAATGACTTGGTTAATCCATATGAGATTTTTTCAGACTTCTACTATACTTATCATTCTTCCCTATTTGAATTCTTATTTGCTATTATCCTTTCTGAAATAGGATTATTTGGCAATATGCCTGAGATGTAATCTTTTTGGCATAAAGTAAAACTTCTGATCTGACTACTACTATTAAGGCAATTGAAGACATCACTGCTTTTTTGGAAAATCAGTCACCTTATTTACTCTATAGACTATTTAGAATACAGGTCAGCTATTTAGAATAGACTATTTAGAATAGAAATTGACTATTTAGAATAGATGTTAAGAACATGGGTCCTGGAGATCTTGGGGGAAATTACTCAATCTCACTAAGCCTCAGTTTCTCATCTGTAAAGTGAATAAAATACTAGAACCTATTTCACATGGGTTATTATGAAAGCAAAAGAGTTGAATATAGTTCTTGATTAACAGCGTATAATAAATAAATTTTAGATATTATTATAATTATTATAGTTACATAAAAATCTCAGCATGAAGGTAATAATACTAGACTCCCTCCAATATTTCAAAATTGCTTTGATCAAAAGTGATGTATTTTGTCCGCTTCCTGGTGAAAATATCCTATATAATAAAAGACTAATATGCAAATCGACCAAATAGTGGAACGACCGGTTGCTATGACATGCACTGACCATTGGGGGCAGACACTCAATGCAGGCACTGCCCCCTGGTGGTCAATGTGCTCCCACAGGGGGATCGCCTCTCAGCTAGAAGCCAGGCTCATGGCTGGCAAGTGCAGCTGCATTGGCGGAAGGCTCTCCTGCCTCCACGGCAGCGCTAGGGATGTCCAACTACCGGCTTAGGGCTGCTCGTGGGGAGCAGGCCTAAGCTGTCAGTTGGACATCCCCCAAGCGCTCCCAGACTGAGAGGGCACAGGCCAGGCTGAAGGGACTCCCTTCGAGTGCATGAATTTCATGAACCAGGTCTCTAGTCTTTTAATAAAAAGAATAGGACCAAATAATAACTTTTCTTCACCTGACAATAAGTATACCATTATATTTATACTAGAGGCCTGGTGCATGAAATTTGTGCACCTGTGGGTCCCCCAACCCCCCAATATTTATGTATTTTTGTATATGTGCGTATGTATGCATTTTTTAAAAACTAGGTTCTGTTTTTTTAAAAAATATATTTTTATTATTTACAGAGAGGAAGGGAGAGGGGGAGAGAGTTAGAAACATCGATGAGAGAGAAACATCGATCAGCTGCCTCCCGCACACCCCCTACTGGGGATGTGACTGCAACCAAGGTACATGCCCTTGACAGGAATCGAACCTGGGACCCTTCAGTCCGCTGGCCGATGCTCTATCCACTGAGCCAAACCAGTCAGGGCTGTATGCATTTTGTTGTTGTTGTTGTTAATCCTCACCTGAGGACATTTTTCATTGATTTTTAGAGTAGAAGGGAAGGCGAGAGAGAGAGAGAGAGAGAGAGAAACATGAATGTGAGAAAGACACATCAATTGTTTGCCTCCTGCACATGCCCTGACCAGATCCAGCCGAAACAGTGCCGCCAAGAGGGCCGACTGCTGGCGGCCCGCTGGGGCTCAGGTGTTGAGTGTAAGGCAATTTTCTGTTTCTGCTTCCACTAGTGGTAGAGATCCCGCTTGTAGGAGTTGTTAATGTAGCGACCACTTTCTGTTTTGATCTTATTTTTCTGTCCTGTCCCACAAACCGCTTCTTCGTCCCGTCCCAGTTGAGCTGCTGCCAGCCCCTGGTCAGGTCCTGGGCCTCATCCTCCATCAGGTCCAGGACATGCTCAGAGGCGCCCCTTTCCCCACCAATGCTCAGGCCCCGTTCACTGTCGAAGTCCTTGGGCTGGTAGGGGACATAGAAATCCTGGTCCAGCAGCCGGGCCTCCTCCTTCCACCTCTTGGCTCCCTGCTCAGGTCCTGGCTGCTGCCGTTTCCGGCCCACGACCTCTGTGAAGACGTCCTCCACACTCTCTCCCACTGCCTCCTCTTCCTCCTCCTCTTTCCCAGGCTGCTCCGCCTGCTGTGCTGGGCGGCTCGGGGCTGGGCCAGCCAGGCCCTCCTGCCGCTTCTGCCAGCCCTGCTGGAAGCTGGCGATGGCCTTGCAGTCCTTCTGCTGCTTGGCCCACATCACCTGGCTGCTCAGGTCCTGACTGGAGGCATTGATCTCAAAGATGGTCTCCCGCGAGCGGTACTTCTTGATGCTGTCCACCAGCCTCAGCTGCTACAGCTCCTCCTCCTTGAAGCTCGAGCTGAAGAGGGGATGCAGGCCCAGCCCCGCGAGGTCCAGCTCCTTGGCCCATTTGATGGACTCTGGTGAGGGCGCCAGCTGCAAGCGCAAGTACTGCTGCTGGGGCATTGTGGGCCACAAGGCCCAGGCCCTGCAGCTCCAGCAACACTTCCAGGGTGTCCCGCAGGCCGCAGTCCTCGTCATCCGCCATGCTCTGTGGCACCCGGTCCAGCACGCCCTCCACGCCTACCCCACCTGAGGGCTCCTCGTGGTGGCGGGTGAGGGTGAGGGCATGGCCCAGGAACAGGTGCAGGTCCAGCAGGTAGGGGACCTCATCTGGGGCCACGAAGGAGTAGGCTGTGCCACTTCAGCCAGCCCAGGCCACAGGACCCACGCAGTGCAGGAAGAGCTTACCCTTGGCCAGAAAGCTGAAGTTGATGAGATGTCCAGTAGCAGGATGTCCAGGCCCCAGGCTGCCAGGTCAGTCACGATGAGGGTGGAGCACTTGCAGTGGGTGAACTTGGCCAGGTTGATCTTGTGGGCATCTGGTCCAGGGTGCTGTAGATGTTGTCACAGCTCACTCACTGGAGTGGCCTCAGCCCCTCGGAGACCAAGTGGCGGGTGGGGCAGGGGGAGAGGCAGACGCTCAATGCCTGAGCCTGGGGTGGGGTGGGGGGGCAATCAGGGTAGGGCCCCATCGGTGGTTGGCCACCACAGTGTGCATCATAGCGACTGGTAGTTCTGCTGTTGGGTGGAGTTGCATATTAGCCTTTTATTATATAGGATTTTTTCTTATTCTGTGAATTCCTTCATTACTTCATGAACTCACCAACATTGGATCCTTTGAATGTTTTTAGGACTAATAGAGCCCAGAAAACACTCACTTGAATGGAGTAACCCTAAGATATCAAGGTAAACTTTAGGGGACTTTCTCATTAAATTCTGTGTATTCTAAGAATACACAGAATTTAATGAGGCGCTTGGATGATCCATTGAATGCTCTGAGGATTTCATCAGGCCTATACAATTTGATCTGTGTGGGCTAAACATACAATTGGCGAGTGAAACCACGATCCTAAAGACAGGAGGTAAAAATCTCAGAATTTTTAAGAGCATCTATTAAAATGTTAGCGGTAAAGTGATGGAGAATCTTAAGTTTCAAAATAATTGATGCTCCTCTAAACCCCAATTAGCCCATGAACAACAACAACAACAACAACAACAAAAAAAAACAAAAAAAAAAGAGAGAAGCTGAATTACTTTAAGGTATACCATTTTCTTTAAGGTTTACACCAGGTATTCTAGTGATTTAAATGGTATCACTAATTTTGTTGTATATTAATTAGAATTATTTCCACTGCTAGCTATAGAAACTCAAGTGATTTAAATAATGATTAAATGTATTGACTAACATAACTGGAAGTCCGTAAGTAGGGCAGACTTCAGGGTTGGCTTAATCTGGCAGTGCCAGCTCTCAGTCCCAGAAGTCGTCCTTTTGGCTCTGTCCCCCTCCTTTTTCTGCCTTCATGAAATGGCAGTCCCAGATTTACCTATGGTTATTTACCCATAACCTCTTCCCATGTAAGGAGTTTCCAGAAACTCCCGACCAATTCCCCTTGACCTTCTACAATCATTGACAAGGGAGTGGAATTACTTCTGAAAACACATGGCTTCAGGTAAGGAAACTGTAGATGAATGAAAATTGAAGTACTTTTGTTTGGTAGGAGGGGAATCAATGTTGGGTGGGAGGGGAATCAATTAACAAGAAGTAATGAAAAAAATTTCAAGATTGGATGAAGCAGGGAAATATTTTATTTTCAGAAAATTAGTTTTTCATGTTAATGAAACACAGCTTTTAAACAATTATGAAGAATCCAAACCTTTTACCATCTGGTTTTCCCCTTTGCTGAAATGACAATAATTTTGAGTGGAACTAACAATATTATTATGTATCCTATCTTTAGCCAGGTTTTAGAATTCTCAAATGGCTCTGAACACTTGCAAAATGTTTGAAGTTTGGAAAAACCTAAATGCTAATTTTCAGAACATCAGATTTTTTAAAATGCAATCTGTATATAATAACCTAGACTTCAAAATGTTGTTATGTAACAGCTATTTGATGTTTGACATGTTTTGACACTCCTTAATGAGCTTGTTTATAGCTTTAATCTTAGAAATAAATTTACCAAGTATAAATTTGAGCATCAAGTTTGATTTTATCCTTGAAGAGGTAGAGTAGCATCTAAATTCAGCAAGACACATTTTGTAAAAACAGACCTACATGTCTTAGTAATTTCAGTCTAAGTATTTTTTCTTTGGATTTCTTTCTTTCTTTTTTAAACCTGATTAGTAACCATTTTCCTACTATTAGGGACTTCTAAGCTGTAGTTTGTGGAGAAAAGAAATCGGGAATGCTGGCTATGAGTGTCAAGCTAGTCACAACGTCATAGGAAAGCCATGTTGCATCTGCAAATCACAATTTTTTCCTCAGGTCATTAAACTCCATGAATCATTCATTTATTCATTTAATGAACATTTCTGATTGCCCATCATGGTGCTGGGAATTTTTAAAAAATATTAGACTAGGCCCTGGTTTTCAAGGAGTTCACAGTAAAGTGACACAGGCTGACATGCAGCACAAAGAAATTTTTAGAAGGCTTAATTACAATGACGGAGAGGTAAATGGGGCATTTTGGAATTACCTACAAGGGATCTGTAAGTCAGATAAGAAAAATGTATTCTTTTAAGTGATGGATGGTATTTGAGCTGAATATCGAAGGATGAATAGGCATTAGCCCGGCAAAGGGAGGTTTCGAAAAAAAGGAACATATTCAGACAGAAAACACAGTGTGGTCAAAGGCATGAGGTACAGACACAGCCTAGTGTAAGGGGATATTAAAAGCAATTCGTGTTATTGGATAAAAACTGTGAAGCAGGGAATGGGAAAAGACAGGGCAGGAAAGGTGTGCAGGAGGCCTTCAGAGACTTTTTCTCCCTTTGGGTGATGAAGAGTCATTAAAGGTGTTATTTAGAGTTTTCCTAACATCTCATTCTAGACTTCTTTAATTCTACTTATGGCTTTTGTCTGGAACATTAAAACAATCTGAAGGAAGCAATCTATAGTTTATCCTGTAATTTTCTACCTTCCCAACCACACTACCACTACATCTTTGTGTGGTGCTAGGATATTTATTAAATTCAAGCTTCTTTATCTTATTCAACTGAACCAAAATAGTTGTGAAGCTCTTTTGTTTCATGGAAACACAATTGTAAACTAGTAACATGTTTATGAAAGGGGTTTAGCAAAGCCCTCACTATTACCCTGGATTATGCCACCCTCTGTTTAATTAGCTTTCTATTTTCATAAGGTTAAGTGTTTCCTGATATAACACAAACTAGCAGAATTACCTGTTGCCTTTATATACTTTGATACATACAAAATTCTGGGTATGAAAACCAAATTTCCTCCTCCTTTTCCATCTTCTACTTTCCTCATTCTTTTTTTTTTTTTTTTTTTTTTTTTTTTACTTAGAAAAGTCTCCTATTAAGATGCAAATTCTGGAAGTAGGATTCATTTAGTTATTATTAAATAATAGCAGCATGAATTAGTTGACTATTAGATGCCCAGTCAGAAGGGAAATGTGTCTGCCTTTCAGGATCTATTGGCCAGAGGTAAAGAAAGGCCTAGAAGTCTGAGAAGAAAGGACCAAGCATGAGCTTTGCCTTTTCACTGCAAAGAGCCATTTTCAGCCAGTAGGGTTTTTCTACTGAAACAAGACAGGATTAAGAAGTATCTAACGCTCCTGAACAAAATAATAAGATTCTATTATTCAAAAGGGGGTGTTAAAGAGAAAACCACAGACCTGAAATGATGTCACTAGTACTAGAGCCCAACATATCAAAC
The DNA here is from genome assembly GCF_963455305.1 of Plecotus auritus. NCBI lineage: Eukaryota > Metazoa > Chordata > Mammalia > Chiroptera > Vespertilionidae > Plecotus > Plecotus auritus. Next base: position 136,453,818 of record NC_137776.1, on the reverse strand, counting down.
CTAAATTTAACCCCTGACCTAATCACTGTTTCAACATTTCCTAGAAATATAATCTTAACCAGTCTGGAATTTTCTGGTCAAGCACAAGTAAGATTATTTGTCACTTGAAGAGTAAAGATGCTAAAAATGACATCAATTACTCTTTCTTTCTCTCTCCATCATCCATAGAAAGAAGAGGCACTCTTCATGATTAAAAAAAACAAAAACAACTCAAAACACAAAACCCTTGCTATTTCCTTCCCCCAACAGAAGATATCTTTGTCTAAAAAGAATTCCCTCTTTTGTTAGTAACTCCTTTGCCCCACTCTTCTACCTATAAAACCGTTCATTTTGTACAACCCCTGGGGAGTACCCTTCTAGTTGCTAGATGTGATGCTGCCTGATTTATGAATTGCTTAATAAAGCCAATTAGATCTTAACATTGAGTAGGATGAATTTTGTTCTTTACCAGGGGTAAGCCCAAAGCCACTAAATAGAAGTTCATCTCTTCAATATGACTACATGTTGTCTTAGAAAATAATAGAGTGTTTGCCTTACCGATGTGCTAACCTTTCTTAGGTGACCTATTAGGAAAAGTATTTGCAGTTCACTATGATGAGGGAACTAACCTGAAATCGGAGTTTCTACGGTCATTTTCATCCTCGCTTATAGGATGAGTGTTTGTTCACCTTTTTAACATTCCCACACTTTTGCTTGAATGAATAGAAAAGAGCTTCCACAGTCCTGGCAAAGAATGGAACACATTTCTCTCAGAATTACCCCAGAGGAGGAACAGAGTTGCTGAAGAACTTAGAAGTCTGAACAAAGAGAAGTCTGGGGTAGAAAGCATACAGCAGGAAAATTTTCCTCATGAGGCTTAAATGTGGAAGCGCTTTCCCATAGGCTGTATAAAAGAATGACTGAATCAGAGAAAATTCCTGAGACTTCACATCTTCCTCATTGCCCTATATGACTGGTTCATGGATGCAGTCCTAATTTTTTCTTTGAACTTGTGTTTGATAAGTAAAGTGACAATGCAGCATGAGCAGAGGAGATATGTTCAAGATGGCAATAAGCATGTGTGCCACCTTTCTGCCACCCCTTTCAAGTCTAGTGCTTAGGATGCCCCAGGAGCACAGAACTCCTCTGGAACCATATGTTGGAATTCACTGAAATTCAAAGCAAGTACAAGGTGAGCTTCTTACATCTATATCTGAGTAAGCAGAGGCTCTGACAGCCCCAAAAGGCCAGGCTTTCTGTTTGAACTAGAACTTGCTTCAAATGCAGAAAGAAGGCAAAAGCATTCTAAGAAACATGAACTACCCAATACCACATCCTATCTTACTCATGCCACATCCCAGTGTTAGCTAATATGCTAAAAATGATGTCAATTAGTCTTTCCTTACTCTTCAATAACTTGAAGTAGAAACTGTTAGTAGAATGTGCACAGATAAAAGATAAAATAAAAACAACAGTGGTGGCAGTGGTTATTCTAGTAAGAACAAAATATATATGCAAATATGAGCTACAAAATACAAATTGTCATTTCAGTGATTCTGCATACAAGTTCAATTGCTCTTATTTGCATTTAAAACCAGTATTGCCCAATGCAAAGAATATTAAGATTCATTCTAATAATTAAAAATTTTAATTTACCTTGTCTTGGAACAAGATTAAGTAGTAAATAAACACCATGCCAATTTGAGGAGCCTTTCAAAATATAGGCTTTTGTTATCAAGAACTATTAGGAGAGGAGAAACCAAGATGGCGGCATAGGTAAACACCTAAACTGCTGCCTCGCACAACAATTTTAAAACTACAACTAAAAGACAGAACGGACACCATCCAGAACCACAGGAAAGCTGGCTGAGTGAAAATTCTACAACTAGAAGGAAAGAGAAAAGCTCACAGAGAATTGGAGGTACGGCAAAGGGTCTTTGTGCGCGCAGAGAGGAAGGGCAGCTGAGAGCCTGGCTGACTTTCTCTGGCGGAAGGGGGAAGGAAGCCCTGGACCGCACTGAACCCCAGTTCTGACTGCACTGAACCCCAGTTCCGGGTGAGCCCCTGGGGACCCACGCTCTTACGGGGGGAGTCTGGACTCTCGGGCGGAGACTCGGGAGCCGGGGAAGGCAGAAGTCTGAAGGCGCACGCGTGCCAGTGCGCACAAAGGCTGCGGAGGTTGCCACAGGCTTTCCCTAGTGGAAGGGAGTCAGAGGCTCCTTATTGCACTGAGCCCCAGTTCCAGGCGAGCCCCTGGGGACCCACACTCTTGTGGGGGGAATCCAGACTCTCGGGCGGAGACTCGGGAGCTGGGGAAGGCAGAAGCCTGAAGGCGTGCTCGTGCCAGTGCGCACAAAGGCTGCGGAGGTTGCCACAGGCTTTCCCTAGTGGAAGGGAGTTGGAGGCTCCTGACCGCACCGGGCCCCAGTTCTGACTGCAGTGAACCCCAGTTCCAGGCGAGCCCCTGGGGACCCACGCTCTTGTGGGGGGAGTCTGGACTCTCGGGCGGAGACTCGGGAGCCGGGGAAGGCAGAGGTCTGCGCGTGCGAGCAAGGGCAAGGCTGCCGGGAAGCCAAGACTGTCTGCTCCACCCTGAGACTCCACCCCATCCAAGCCGAGCACAGAGGCTATTGCAATTTGGCAAGTCTAATCCTATAAGGCTGTCTCCAGCACCGAACTTCTCCAAGCATAGACGCAGCTGATCCTTACAGCCAACTGGCCTGGAGGTCAATTCCTCCCAGTGATACCAACAACAATCAAGACTTAACTACAACAAGGCTGTACACACAGTCCACAAAGGGGTGCACCAAGAGTGTCCACCTCAGGTTAACTGGGGAGGCCGACCCACTGGGCCATATAGGAAACCTAGCACACAAATTTACCCTACCAACTCAGGGAAGCAATGAAAATGCAGCGTCAAAGAAACAGATCACAAACGAAAGAAATGGAGGAAAACAAACGACTGGATATAGAATTCAAAACCATGGTTATAAGGCTTTTCAAGAATATCCTAGAAAAGGCCAATAAATATAACGAGACCCTTGAAGATATGAAAAAGGACCAACTAGAAATTAAACATACACTGACTGAAATAAAAAATATTATACAGAGACCCAAAAACAGACTAGAGGAACACAAGTATCAAGTCAAAGAATTGAAATACAAAGAAGCAAAAAACACTCAACCAAAAAAGCAAAAAGCAAAAAAAAAAATCCAAAAAGTTGAAGATAGTGTAAGAAGACTCTGGGACAACTTCAAGCGTACCAACATCAGAATTATGGGGGTGCCAGAAGAAGAGAGAGAGCAAGATACTGAAAACCTATTTGAAGAAATAATGACTGAAAACTTCCCCCACCTGGTGAAAGAAATAGACTTACAAGTCCAGGAAGCGCACAGAATCCCAAACAAAAGGAATCCAAAGAGGACCACACCAAGACACATCATAATTAAAATGCCAAGAGCAAAAGACAAAGGGAGAGTATTAAAAGCAGCAAGAGAAAAACAGTTAGTTACCTACAAGGGAGCACCCATACGACTGTCAGCTGATTTCTCAACAGAAACTATGCAGGCCAGACGGGAGTGGCAAGAAATTTTCAATGTGATGAATAGCAAGAACCTACAACCAAGATTACTCTACCTAGCAAAGCTATCATTCAGAATTGAAGGGCAGATAAAGAGCTTCACAGATAAGAAAAAGCTAAAGGAGCTCATCACCACCAAACCAGTATTATATGAAATGCTGAAAGGTATTCTTAAAGAAGAGGAAGAAGAAAAAAGTAAAGATAAAAATTATGAACAACCAATACATATCTATCAACAAGTGAACCTAAAAATCAAGTGAATTAAAAACCTGAGGAACAGAATAATCTGGTGAATATAATAGAATCAGGGGCATAGAAAGGTAGTGGACTGATAATTCTCAGGGGAAAGGGGTATGGGGGGTTCATGAAGAGACTGGACAAAAATCATACACCTATGGATGAGGACAGTGGGGGGGGAGATAAGGGCAGAAGGTGGGGTGGGAACTGGGTAGAGGGGAGATACGGGGGGAAAAAGGAGAAACAATTGTAATAATCTGAATAAAGATTTATTGAAATAAAAAAAATATTTGCTTTAAAAAAAAAAAAGAACTATTAGGAGAACAGAAGTTGTAGGAAACCATCACTGTACCAAATTATATTTTCAAGTCAGCCATGACCTCACCATTCTGCAAAGAGTTCTCATATTAGTTAATTCCTCTATCACAGTACCTAATACAGAACATAGTAGGCAATTAATGAATGTTGTTGAATTGGTTCACAGATTGTCATCATTTATAAATTTATTAAAGTTTTGATTGGTAACACAAAAGCACATAAAAAGAATATAATTCAAATGCAATTAAAATATATTTTTTAAAATAATCACACTCTATGTTATCTGTTTTATAATCCAGACTTATTTTCTAGTTAAGTGGATTCTATCTGAAAAGGATAGACACACTTGGATGTGCACTGGAGTTTTCTAGAGAGTTTTTCAGAAGGCTGATTTCTGAAATATATCCATTATGAAGAACTAATATTATTATTGTTATTCATATTTCTGACTCAGAAAGTCTGGGGTTTGGCTCAGGAATCAGAATTTTCAGAAGGTGCCCAGTGGAATTACCATGAGAAACACTACCACAAAATGTAGCCGACTGGATTGTATTTACCTGTAACTTGCTCTACAAAGCTCAGCACAGGACCAAATTTTAAAAGTATGATTAGCAAGCCCAGAATATCATCTTTCTATCTACACCTTCCATAAATTACTGATAACTCCAGGCCCTTATTTTTGGAGTTTCCTCCCTATTAGCCACTTCTTCCTACTTCTGCTTTATTCCTGATTATCTCCATACAACACACTCTGAAGTTCGTCACAGCACAAGAAAAGAAGCCTGAGCAGCCTCAATGACCCAGCTGGGGAAGTGCTGAGTTGGCAGCCCAAAGGCAAGAGAAAGAGAAGGTGCTAGCTGGGGTCAAAAGGGCCATAAGGACTTGAAAAGGCTTTATACAGGAAATAAAGGTTGAGTGAATTTTTTAGAGATGAGGGTGGCAGGCTGGCCAAACGAGGAGCAAGTAGCTGGGACAGAGAAAGAACTGGAATGCAGACACAGGTATAAGAAAAAGCCAGATTTTGTGAGTATGACCTCTTTGTAGAAATGTAAGTACCTTGGTGTCATTCCAGTATGAAGTTCACACTAGGGTGGGTATGGCAAAGAATGCGTTGGACAGGTTGGTATCAAATCACAAAGATGCTTGATGCCACACACATGGGGTAACAGGGTACCAGTAGCAAGCTTCAAGAAAGGAAGAAACTATCAGGGCTGTGGCCTGAAAAGATCACTCTAATGACAGTGAGAGGGTGGTTAGTTGTATGAAACCAGAGTCTGTCACTATGGTTTAGACCAGGAAAGAGGAATTCCCCTAAGCAAAGGCAGTTGCAGTAGGGACGAGGAGGAGGAAGTATGCATTAGGATTTGGTCATTACTGAAAGTTTAGGGAAACTGAGAAGCCAAGATTGACTTCCAAGTCACTTAACTGATAGAGAATCTAGAAAAAGGAAAAAGAGACCCTTTGGTGCAGCTACAGTGGATGGTGAATACATTTGGAACTTACTGCATTTGAGGTGCCTAAGGCACAAACAAATGGTCATTGGCCATGTGGACCTATGGGTCTAGTACTCAAGAAAAATAGGGACAACTGCTGCCTCTTAATATTAAGATCACCCTCATATCAGCATGTTCCAGTAAAAACAACAACAAGAAAAAAAAAAACAGCCTGTCTGATAAAGTGTCTTTAATAATAAATCAGTACAAATGTGAAAATGTGACCTTTTATTTTGTTCGTGTGGATTAATTCCCAAGTCATTTGTGTCATGCTCCATCTTCACAAAGTACTTGATGGATAATTCATAACAGCTCTAATTTCAGGCCCCTCTGCTTGACATTGATTGGTGGCCCAGCCCATCCCATCTGACCAGGATGTCACAGCGTACTCCAAAAATTAGGCCAGGAAAGGTTCTGAGATATAATTCCTATTCTGAGAGTGAGATGGGCCTGTTTGGAAGGGGTATTAAAACGAAAGAAATTCCCCAAATGCACAATAAGTTGATCTCTCTGGTACCCTGATTATTTAATTTACAGAAACTCTTGCTTTTAAATCTCTTGAAGAGAAGGTTGCTTTTACAATAACAGTAAAATCTAGAAGGCTTTTTAAGCAGAGGCCAGATACATTATAGTGGAAAACAGTATGGCATAGCCTGTGAAAGCTTACACTTACCCTTGGCTTTGCTTGGGGTTGAAAGTGACCAAAACTAATCAGGTCCAGAGGAGCATTCAGCAAAGCTGCTTTTCTAACTCTGCCTCTGCCCTTCCTGCTTCTGCCTCAGAGCAGATTGCAGGAGCCTGGTGCCAACTCTACATCGCTTAATAATAATTCTCATTAGCATGCTGCCTTGGATGTGTACTGCAGAGCAAAATTTAGCTCCTCCTCAGTGTGCACCAAGAGAAGAGCCAGAAAATACTCAGAGTGTGCAAAGGGTTGGAAGACCTCAAAAGAGGGGACACCTTGGGATGAGCAGAGTACACTCTCCCTTCTCTCCCGGACATGAGGGGGATAGACAAAGAACAAATTTAACACCAAACTGGAAACGTTGTGTTCTTCCTGCTTTTACACTTGCGGCCCCTCAGATTTCAGTTGTTTGTGATTTCCTACAGCATGGTCTGATAAATTCCAAACGTCCAGAGCTGCCCAAGCCCTGTGCTCCCATGGAGTGAAAGCTATTAGCTCTGGTCTGTGCATTTGACCACAGGGCCACAGGCCCTGTGTACCTGCTGCTCCATGACTTTCCTGAGGTCGCTCACATTAGTTTTCGTTATGAAAGTGAACGGGCTACTGTGCATTCTTCCTCAGATGCCTGAGTGACTGGAGGGCACTCGGAGGAGACACGCGCAACCTTACACATTCGCAGCCTATTTAACAGAGGCCATGTTTCCCACAAAGGTTTCACATGCCATCTGTCCTCCCACGATGCCACGCACTAAGTCCTTATAAGAAACAGATTTGATCATCCAGTTTCTCACTCCTCCTTTAGAAACAGAAAATTGAACCAGACATTAAGTAGGTTTCACACTGAAGGAATTATGTGCATATCAAATGTAGTGAATTAAAAGGGAATTTTTATTGTAATCACAGGTTGCAAAATGGACATCATACACTCTTGTGAAAAATTTAGAGAAGTTATAATCTTAGTGGCGAGTAGAGATATATTTAAATAATTTGCTAATTTATTTAAAAGAATAACAAAAAATTTTTTAGAAGGGGAGTCTGAGGTGTTTTACGTTCCATACTGTTGTCATTCTCCTGTTGGCCTGCCATTGCTCATGTGGGATCCAATGCTGAACCCACACGAGCATGTTAAAGAAGTGCCACATTGTGAAAGGGTGACTGAGCACAGGCAGGAGTGAGAGCTGTTGCAGAGTGAACCAGGGAACAAATGAATCAGCACATCCTGACAGGTCTCACTCTGGAAGGATGGCACCTTCTTTGTTAATTGAAAAGAAATGTAGCAAAAAAAAATTTAATAAAAGGTTTCTGGCTCTTCTTTCTCTCTTCTCTTGCCTGACCTACAACAGCACACTGTAATGTTCCACAGTCTTGCGTTTTCATGTATTATTTGGATCCTGTCTATAGGGAGCTTAGAACAGGCTGCCGGAGAGACAGTCAGTAATTGAAAGTTCTTTCAAGAGGACTTCTGTCAGGCCTGCCGAGGGAATGGGAGCTCCACCTGCTGACTTTTTTATGTTTGCCTACTCTGAAAAGATGCAACGCATAAAGACATTGAATGGCAGTTCTTTCTTTTATACTTTCTCGGTGGAATATAGTTTTCAAAATTATTGATAAGATGTACCAGTCTAACCAGGGCTTTGAAGACAAAATTGCAAACTATAACTTCTTTTAAGAGTGGGGATTATGTGTGGCTTCCCTGAGCCAGTCTAAGTAATTACTTTAATCTGTACCAACATATAAATTCATAAATTGTTGCCACCATGTCTCTTACGGAGTACTTGACTTTTCAAACCCTGCATTTCCCAGCCATGAATCTATACTGCATGGCTGGACCACATGTGTGTTGTTTTAAGAAGATGTAGTCTCCTGTTATCAATAATTTGGGAGAAGTGCTAGGGGTTTTGATCTCAGGAATAAAGATAAAATCCTAGTGAACACATTGAGTATTTTCAATAGCATGGATGTGATTTGACTATTTGTTGTCTTCATTTCAGAGAGAAGCTTTGCAGCGATATAATACCCATGTAAAATCTTAAGCCTTCCATTTGTCTTTTCTTGGTGGCAATTGCTAAGAGGGAGCATGGAATGCATTACAAAGATGCCTGATTGCTTAGCTCTCAGGGTGGTGAGATCCTTGAGGGCAGGCACATACCCTAGCTCCTTACAATCTCTATGTTGTGAGTTTCATTTCTTATCTAAATTTTGTTCATTAACAAGTAAGCTAGTTACCTGCCAGATTCAACTGGAAAAAAAATGAACCCTTTATTTACAGATGAATTTTCTGTTCTTCAAAACCCAAATAAAGGACCCAAGATTGCATTCCTAACAAGTTTCCTAGGCTTTGCACTTAGAAAGACATTTTACATTATTCTTTATTTTATTTTATTTTTATTTTTTTAAATAAATCTTTATTGTTCAGATTATTACAGTTGTTCCTCTTTTTTCCCCCCATAGCTCCCCTCCACCCGGTTCCCACCCCACTCCCTGCCCTTCCCCCCCCCCCCCTGCCCCGACTGTCCTCATCCATAGGTGTACAATTTTTGTCCAGTCTCTTCCCACAACTCCCACACCCCTTTCCCCCCCGGGTAATTGTCAGTTCACTCCCTTTCTATGCCCCTGATTCCATTATATTCACCAGTTTATTCTGTTCATCAGATTTTTTATTCACTTGATTTTCAGATTCACTTGTTGATAGATATGTATTTGTTGTTCATAATTTTTATCTTCACCTTTTTCTTCTTCTTCCTCTTCTTAAAGAATACCTTTCAACATTTCATATAATACTGGTTTGGCAGGGATGAACTCCTTTAGCTTTTTCTTATCTGTGAAGCTCTTTATCTTCCCTTCAATTCTGAATGATAGCTTTGCTGGGTAGAGTAACCTTGGTTGTAGGTTCTTGCTGTTCATCACTTTGAATATTTCTTGCCACTCCCTCTGGCCTGCATAGTTTCTGTTGAGAAACCAGCTGACAGTCGTATGGGTGCTCCCTTGTAGGTAACTAACTGTTTTTCTCTTGCTGCTTTTAATATTCTCTCTTTGTCTTTTGCTCTTGGCATTTTAATTATGATGTGTCTTGGTGTGGTCCTCTTTGGATTCCTTTTGTTCGGGGTTCTCTGCACTTCCTGGACTTGTAAGTCTATTTCTTTCACCAGGTGGGGGAAGTTTTCTGTCATTATTTCTTCAAATAGGTTTCCAATATCTTGCTCTCTCGCTTCTTCTGGCACCCCCATAATTTGGATGTTGGTATGCTTGAAGTTGTCCCAGAGGCTCCTTACACTATCTTCATATTTTTGGATTCTTTTTTCTTTTTGCTTTTCCAGTTGGGTGTTTTTTGCTTCTTTGTATTTCAAATCTTTGACTTGATTCTTGGGATCCTCTAGTCTGCTGTTGGATCTCTGTATATTATTCTTTATTTCAGTTAGTGTATGCTTAATTTCTAGTTGGTCCTTTTTCATATCCTTGAGGGTCTCACTAAATTTATCGACAGTTTCTAGAGGATTCTTGAAAAACCTTATAACCGTGGTTTTGAACTCTATATCCAGTATTTTGCTTTCATCCATTTCTGTCATTTGTGACCTGTTTCTTTGTCTCTGCATTTTGGCTGCTTCCCTGTGTTGATAGAGTGGCTTTGTGTGCTAGGTGTCCTATAGGGCCCAGTGACTCAGCCTCCCCAATTACCTGAGGTGGACACTCTTGGTGCACCCCTTTGTGGGCTGTGTGCATAGTCTTGTTGTAGTTAAGTCTTGATTGTTGTTGGTATCACTGGGAGGAATTGACCTACAGGCCAATTGGCTGTGAGGATCAGCTGTGTCTACGATGGGAGAACTTTTGTGCTGGAGACACCCTTATGGGGCAAGACTTGCTTCATTGGGGCCTTGGTGCTCACTGAATCTCCCCCTTGAGTGTGTCCCTTATGGATCTGAGGAGTTGTAATCTGGATGGTCCCACTCTGACCACTGGGTACACTGGCTCTTGGATCTCCAAGGAGGTGCAAATTTGGCCTCTGCCTGAGGCTACCCAGCAAGAGCTATGGAGAGATCTGCAGATTCCTCTTCTTTGTTTGGGGTATGGAAGTGCCCAGATGAGGCCCAGCTCTGAAGCAATGCAAGTTGCTGTGGGGCCTTGGGCCTTCTTTTGGAAGTTCTGGGGCTCTCTGACCCAGCTGCAGTTTGTTAGGTAATTTTAGATTGCAAAGGGCCAGGCCATTCATATGCAAAAGCCTCTGTGCACAGCTTTGGTGGGGTGGGGTCTCAGGGAATCAACAGGGCAGAGCAAACATCAATGGCTGACTGTCAGCCCTGCCCTAAGAGGCCCCGGGTCTCAGTGTCCCTAGGTAATCGCTGCAAGCACCTCTAAGAGAAAGCCGCCCTCGAGTTCTGCCCAATGCCAGACAGTCCAGTTTCTCCCCGTGTGAGTCTGGGTCCCCAGAGTCTCACCAGGACTTGGAGTTCAGAGCAGTCGGGAGCTTGTGTCTCCGTCCCGATTGAAAAAAACAACTGTGTCCTCAGTTGCCAGCCTTTACTGTGCGCAAGCACCTTCGTACCTCTGCACTTTACTTCTGCACCTCCTCTGAGTCTCAGTGTGCTTTTATCTTTCCTTCTAGTTGTAGAATTTCCATTCAGCCAGCCTTCCATCATCCAGCCAGTCTTCTGGATGATGTCCGTTTTGTCTTTTAGTTGTAGTTTTGAAGTGGTTGTGTGAGGCAGCAATTTCAGGTGTTTACCTATGCCGCCATCTTGGTTTCTCTACATTATCCTTATGTGTGAGTATTGTAAATCCTTTTCTGTATTCTCACGAGCCACTGGAATTGGCAAAGGTATACATACATACTCAAGTATCCCCCAGCCTGATATCAGAGTAGCCAGATGTTTGCTGTGGAGGTCTTACTTGTTGATGTTTGGTCTTTCTAACAAGGTTTCCCATGGTGTTTCTTCTGGTAACACACTGTGTACTCCATGAGTTGCCACCTGCTCTCTCTTCAGGAGTGGTCATAGGCCCAGGCCTGGCCCTATCTTTCTGGTCCCATCCAAGTTCTTTCATGGGATTAGCATAGGGACAGTGGGAGGAAGATACTACCATCTTCCTCTGGAACTGCTAAACTATACATGCTTGTGACCATGGTCTCTGCCATGTGGTGACAACCTGGCTGAGATGGGAAAACAAGCCAGTCCTCAAAGCAAAGTCACGACTGATTCCTATCCCTGAGACCCTGGTTCCTTGTGGGCCTTCCTTTGTTTCTGTGGGATTCCCTCCTAGCTCCCCATGGATCTCATTTCTGGCTTACATGGCTTTGAGATGAACTTTCTGTTCTTCATAACCCAAAGAGGCCTGATTGCCTCCACACAATAAAAATGAGAGTGATGCCCTGACCGGTTTGGCTCAGTGGATAGAGCGTCGGTCTGTGGACTGAAGGGTCCCAGGTTCGATTCCGGTCAAGGGCATGTAACTTGGTTGCGGGCACATCCCCAGTGGGGGGTGCGCAAAAGGCAGCTGATCGATGTTTCTCTCTCATCGATGTTTCTAACTCTCTGTCCCTCTCCCTTCCTCTCTGTAAAAAATCAATAAAATATATTTTAAAAAAAAATGAGAGTGATGTGGCCAACAATTAAATACTTACAGACAGTAAAGAGGTCTCATTTTCTCTATTGAGACTAGAATTACAACAGATGGAGAAAGAGAGACAGAAACATTTCTCAAGAGTATTAGATAATGACAAAAACTGTCATTTGTGTAGTGCTCTACAGTTTTCAACGTGCCTTCAAAATCATTTTCTCCTTTGACCCTCATAATAATTTTGTGAAATGGAGAGAATACAGTGTATAATTATACACATTTTACAAGCATAATGGAATGGCAAGTGAAAGTTTCTCCTGTGGTTCTGGATTATACACCCATTGCTGAGCACAAGGGATCCTGAAGTGTTTTACATTTTGAGTCCCAGAGCCTCACTTCACCGGTTTACTGGGAAGGGCCAATTTAAAGAACCCACATAATGCCCTAACCGGTTTGGCTCAGTGGATAGAGCATCGGCTTGTGGACTGAAAGGTCCCAGGTTCGATTCCGGTCAAGGGCATGTACCTTGGTTGCGGGCACATCCCCAGTAGGGAGTATGCAGGAGGCAGCTGATCGATGTTTCTCTCTCATCGATGTTTCTAACTCTCTATCCCTCACCCTTCCTCTCTGTAAAAAAAAATCAATAAAGTATTTTAAAAAAATAATAAAGAATCCACATAATGAACCCCAAATCCAAGGAATGCCAAGAGAATTACTTGTGACTACTAAGGCATCTATAAGAAGTGGAGACTGAAATGTCACTGCCCAAATGAACATCAGTTCCATCAGCAGTCCTTCCTGGCTTCCTTCCTTTAAATGGCCAGAGCACAGGAAAGAAAAATGGAGGAAGTAGAGTGGGAAACCAATGCACAGAGAGGTTACCTTCTAAGACCACAAACCAAGGTAGCAGCTGAGCTAATGTTTGAATATAAACTATTAATGCTCACACTTAGCATGTGTCAGAACCATGGGGCAGGGGGGAGGGAGTGGCAGGGAACAACTTGTTAAAGCATAGATTGTTGGGTCCTTCCTCCAGCATTTCTGATTCAGTAAGTTTGGGGAAGGACCCAAGATTGCATTTCTAATAAGTTTCCTGGACCAGGATACCCACTTTGAGAGAACCACTAATCTAGACCATCTCACTTCCAATTCCGGACTTTCTGTACACGGCCACACTGCAACCCATCAACAAAGCACCAAGAAGGATTCACTTCCTGTCCTCCTGCACTACTGGCATCAATATTCTGAAATATAATTTTTCAAGGAATAATATTTCATATTAAATATACACTTTCAGTATACCTCTGTAATTTTGCACTATGGATTTCTAAAATATAATGTAGCTATTCTAGACATTAGCTACAAAAGTTAGCTTGGAAGTAGAAATTCAAAGCTCTGGAGTATACTTTACTTTTAAGTGTAATTTAAGCAGAGTATGGTTTAGGAGCAGGGCTAAGCCGTATACTTTGGAAATGGTAACTTAGGCTTTGCACATAAAATGTACATCAGGAGAAAAATAAAGCAGAAAATAAACAAGATGAACTCAAAATACTGAAGCAAATGTTGGGCTGAAACACTGCCAGGTGTGGAGGTGTAGAAAAATGCATACACATTTTGGTGACAAGGCACAAAACTGTTTAAAATCCTTATGTAGAAGTTTCTGAAAACTGTAATTTTGGCAGTTACTGGATTTATCACATAGGCAAACCAAGAATATTCTGTGAGAATTGCCCCGTCCAGCCTAGGATGTTGTGTAACTCCCCTAAAACATCACCTCCACATATGCCAAAGAGTGGAACACAGAGAAATAAATCCAGAAATTTCTTCTGTATGATAAAAATATACCAGAGGTGTGAATTCTCAATATATTGTAAGTAGCTCATACTCTCTCAACAAAGTAATATTCCTACAAAGGACTCAAGTTGATATTTTGGAGTACATGAGAATATGTGTGCATAGATGTACTTAAATATGTATCTTTTTCTTTGAAATTTTTTATTCTTCTTCTGGTCAGTGTCGGTGGCAGAGGAGAAGGTTGAGGTGGGAGAAGCCAGTGTACACATGCATGGTAGTGACTAGCAACTTCTAAGTAATGATATCTCAAATATTCATTTATTATCTAGAATATGGTTGATGAAGGGCAGGTACAACAGCACATTGTCCCTGCAAAGAAATTAATCAAATGTTGTAGCCACAATCTAGTAATTGTCACCCTGGGGAATGTTCCTATTAGCCTTGAGCTTCTGATTGTAGAACTCCAAGATGACCAAGGAGATAGGAAAGTGATGAACTGTCCTCTCTCCACAGGTGCTGCATGCCCCTTACCACCTGTCTGACCTTACACAGAAGCGAAGACAGTCCCTGACCCAGTGATTGGTCCTTGTGTTCCCAAGACCTATCTATGAAGTGCATTTCCTTAGCCAGGATTTCTAAACATTGAACCACTGTTTGGAAGGAATTTAGAAAAAGAAGTCTAGGATGCTAGGATGACCCCATGAAGAAAGGAAGCATGAGAAATGTGTGTACTGGTGAGGGAGTTTGAGAAATCACTTTGAGTTCACTCAAAGTTTTCTCCCCCAGCTATGTCTATCTGACTGGGTTTAAAAGTAATCCAAATAGAGTTTTACTCTTGCAACCATAAAAACAACACTAATAGTGTGTGTATTTATGTGTATGTATGTACATATGTTATTATCTATATCCAAACTCTTACTAACTTCTAATCATCACAACAGTGTTCAGAGGAAGTTATTATCATAATCTGATAGATGAAAAATTTAAGGGTAGGAGCTTGCACACAATTTATAAATGAAGAAACTGGGATGATTCAAAGCCAGCTCTCTCAGACTCCAGAGCCCCTGATTTTTTTTCACTGTACCTATTGCCTCCGTGTTAATCTCTTGCAATGAATTGAGCAGTAGTTATTTAAGAGTGGGGACATGGCATAAATCTATGATAAGGAAAGGAGATAAAGTGAAGGGAGTACTTAGGAATTACTGTGGAGATGGTCCTCCTGAGGGGAAGGAACCAGTAACATTGAACCAGTTTTTTAACTTGGTCTAGAATTGTCCACAGCTGTGCTGAGGCATGTATTAATTAATCTATTCAACACATATTTATTGAATGCCTGTGATATATTAAGCACTATATTTGGGTTCACAAGAAATAGTTCCTGATTTTATGACTCGTGCAATGGTGTGCCAATTATTGCAATTACAATATTCTGAGACCTTGTGAATAGTCTGATGTCAGGGACCCACCCCCATCTATATTTGGATTCACTTGCTCTGGGTGGGATGTAAGTGTTGTTTTTTTTTTTGTTCTGTTTTGTTTCTTAAACTCACCTCGTGATTCTAAAATATAGCCAAAATGGCAAACCTTATGGATGAGATAAGTTCCCAGTGGTAGGTGGGGAACGTGTTATAGGTACACAGAGATAATATGCCCCTCAGCCCTTGTGGCTGTACAAATGTCATTTGCTATGCCAGCTATGATATGGAAAGGTTTTCAAACCTTTACTAGCACATACATCACTGGCATATCTCACAACATATGGGTGGATATGTGTGTCCACCTGTCTATATGGAGGGGTGGTGAAGGAAAATCTACCATAATCCAAGGTAAGTGCTCCAAGCAGCCTTTTGCTGAATCTCCCCCTGTAGAGAAAAAACAAACAAACAAACAAAACAAAACAAAATCATAGACCTGAGAGGATCATAGAAGTCAACTTCCAGCCCAACTCCTTTGCCTGACAGAGAAGGAAGCTACTTCAAAGCATAGAGCAACTCAGGGGTGAAGCCTGGCCATGGGCCCCATTCTTTCAGATGCTCTTCAAACAGCTTAATGATAAATCATAACCTTGCATAGGATATAGTATTTAATTGCAGAAAGTGAAAACTTATATTTATAATGAGGCATCATCCTCTGAGGACTTCACTTAACGTTTGTTCCATACAGAGCATATGAAGCAGAGTGACAGTCCAAGAGAAAGACACTCAGGGAAAAGGATCTCCTGAGAGGCTGATTATTTCCTTAAGCCCTGCAAGAAAGAAAGAGAGAAAGAGAGAGAGAGAGGGGGGGGGGGGAGAGAGAGAGGAAGAAGGAGGAGGAGGAGGAGGAGGAGGAGGAGGAGGAGGAGGAGGAGAAGAGGAGGAGAGGAAGAGAGGGAGGGAGGGAGGCACACACAAAGCTTTCCTTTCCCCAGGTAGGTAAAATGTCAAGTTCCTGCCAAGCCTTCTTCTGTCTCTCCCAGTTGCCTCTCCATCCCTCTGCCAGCTGCTGTTTTCATTGCTATCATTATTTCTGTTTCTCTGAGAATTAAAAAATGCTGCCAACCTGCTTCTGTCGTCCTCACACTCTCTCATCTGACTGTTCTCTAAAGTGCCTTCCATCAAGCCTCTGGCCCATTTCTTTCTCTGGTTTTTACATTATTCCTCATTCTCCCTGAGGTCTTAACTATCGTCTTACCCACTTTCTGCCATTATTGCTATCCCCACTGCTCCTGCTGCTGCTCTCAGCTGGCTTTTTGACTTTAAGCACCACTATTTCCAGTGAAAATTCTGGCTGTGTTGATTGTGAGATTCTGAACCCTGGACCTCCATCTGCTAAAATGGGTTCAGAACACGTACTGGGTGGAAAATTGTCATGCTGTGCCACAGGCATACTTGCTACCACCTGCCCCACGGGTTCTTCTCCCAGGACCATACAAGCAAACTCAAACTTTGACATTATATTAAGGTATTCCTGGAATAATACCGCTGCTACTATAGAAGTAAATTAATAACTTCTCATAAGGGAGACATCACCATGTCAGGCCTCAAATTTCCTTCAAATAACTTGTAAAACACACTATCCAACATGCAATGAAAAATAACCAGGCTTATAAAAGAAGAGGATGCAGTGGGTGAGTAATAGAATGAAAACAAACAATAGAAAGAAAACCCAAAACTTGAGTTATCAAAATTAGCAAATATGGTTCATAAAATAACCACGGTTGTTACTTTTATTAAATAAAGTCCAAGCTTAAAAATATCAGAAGTGAAGTAGAAACTCTAAAATGTAATGTTACACATTAAAAAATTAAGATGGATTTAAGGGCAAATTAAATGCAGCTAAATTAATAATCTATAAATGGAAGACAGAAATAAAAAAAATATCCAGAATGTAGCACAAAGAGACAAAAGGAAGGGAACAGCAAAAGAGAGGGCAAAAGGTATATGGGTATCAGTGAGAAGTTTAGCCTACAAAGGGCAGAGTGAGAGAATGGGACCGAGGTAAAATTTGAAGAAATAAAAGCTCTGAATTTTTCAAAAGCAATAAAGATATAAATATACAATTTCAAGAATATCAATGAACGCTCAACAGAATAAGTTATAATAAAACTACACCTAGACATTGTAGTGAAACTATAGACAACCATAGACAAAATCTATTTTTTAATTTAAATTTTTTAAATTATTGGCATTATTGCAGATGTCAAAAGAAAATTTAAAAAAACAATGAGAAAAAAGAAAAACTACTTTCAAAAGAAAGAGAGACTGAGAACTAACTTCTCTACAGTAACAAAGGAAGCCAGAAAACCATAGAATAATATTATCAATCAACATTAGACCCTGGCAAGAATGTTGTAGAAAAGAAGAGAGAAGGCACATTAACCAATATCAGGAATGAAAAGGGGATACCACTACTGATTCTACAAACATTAAAAAGATGAAGAGAGGATGCTATGAGCCACTTTCTGTCAAAATTTAAACTTAGGTGAAATAGAGAAATTCTGAGGCAAATTTAACTTAGCATTCAAGAAATAGAAACTGTGAGTAGTCATATAAAATTGACTCGGCAATTAAAATCCTTCCCACAAATAAAACTCATCCAGATGGTTTCAATGGTGAGTTCTACCAAACGTTTCAGAAAGAAATTATTATAGGCTTAAGAAACTTCCAGAGAATAAAAAATAGGGAGCAGTCCCCAAATCTCTTTATGAGACTAGCATAACCTTAATACCAAAACCCGACAAGTGAAATAAAAGAAGAGGAAGCTACCAGTTATTCTCATTCATGAATGTAGATGCAAAAATCCTAAATAAAACATAAGCAAGCATATGACAAAGGCATATTTTCCCGGAAATATAAGGCACAATGTCATAAAATTCAACATCTATTCATAATAAAAACATATTTAAAAGATTAAAAAGGGAACTTTATTATGCTAATCAAGGGTATCAATAGAAAGCATAAATGAAAACCCTTGTAGCAAACATTCTTAAAGTATAAAGTTGAAAGTTTTTCCACTAAGATTTGTAACAAAGATACTGTCTTTTCACATTACTATTTATGCTATTTAACATTACTTACCAGTGTAGCACAGCAAGAGAAGGAACTAAAGAACTGGAAAAGTAGGAGAAAAACTGTCATTACACAGAGATTATGTGGTTATATATACAGAAAATAAAATGAAAATATAAATTATTCAAATTTAAAATTGAGTTTATAAGTTTTTGGGTTAAAATTTAATACACAAAAGTCAATATTTTCAATATAGCACCAATAATAGAAAGTAAAATATTTTAAAGGTTCAATTATAAATAGAAGTGAAATACTATGAACACAGGAATACATTAAAATAAAAAAAATGTCTAAGGCCTTTGCAAATAGAACTATAAAAACATATTCAGAGACATCCTATATAAACATAACAAAATGGAGTGGTACCCTATGAACATCGATTGAAACTGAATCCCATAAAAACTATAAGTCTTCCAAAAATGATATGTAGATTAAACATAATCAAAATCCCAAGTGAGTGGAATTGAATAAAGCAATTCCAACTGTATGTGGAATAAAAAAGGCTAAAAATGGCCAAGATATTTCTGAAGATGGAGAACAAGAAGAAGGCACTTGCTCTACTTGATACCAAATGTGTGTTATGGACATAAGGACAGACAAATAGACCTACGACGGGAGAGAAACAACAAGACCAGACATATACATACTTGGACACTTCAATTATGACGAACAGTACACTGTAGGGAAAAAGGGAAACGACTGTCTTTTCAGTACAATTAGATATTCAAATTGGAAAAAGAATTAAATTGTATGTACCCCTATGGCACAACATAACTAATTCAACTACATTGGAGTTATAGACCTAAATATAGAAGGCAAGACAGGAACACTAATATATGATAATATAGGAAAATATCTTCATGATTTTGGATTAGTGGAAACATTATGCACCTATAACCAGAACCTGTGAAGATCCTAATACAGTCTTTAAGTGGGTGGGAATTTTACTAGAACTCTTGCCAGTCCCGTAAGAATAATACTTGTCCCATGCCATGAATCTTTATGTCATCACCACCTGGCTACCCACTGAGGATGCTTCCCTGCTGCAATGAACCAGAAACAATAAGATCAAAGGGTACTCTGGACATTGGTGAGGTGAGGAGGGTCTCACCACCTTTATTTGTGGATAGAACAGGGCTTATGAAAGTACTCTGGCCTAAAAATGTGAGCACTGGATGTCAACTTTCAACAAAAAACACCATGCACTGTTAGAAGACAATGGTTACTCCACTCCACTGACTCAAATGTATATCAGTAATTTTTGTATGAGTTAACTGGGAGTATCTAGTGTGGAATTAAAAGCAGAAGAAAATTAGGTCTCTGCCAAATTGATAGTTATCAAAAAAATTTGGTGGCCACCTAACTGTAATTTGTATTATTTTTTAATTTAAAAAAACCCTAGATTTTTATTGATTTTTTATAGAGAGGGGATGTGAGAGGGAGAAAGAGAAACATTTGGCTGCCTCCTGCACACACCCCACCAGGGATCAAGCCTGAAACCTGGGCACATGCCCTGACCTAAAATCCAACCAGCAACCCTTTGGTGCATGGGATGATGCCCAAACAATTGATCCACCCTGGGTAGGGCTATAATTTGTTTTAAGCAAGAAAAGTTTCAACATGTAAGCGAAGTAAACAGGACTTAAACAGATGTGGAATGCAAAGCACACGGAGGCGTTAACATTGATCCTGAAGCCAATTAAGTATTGGGCAACCTTCCAACATCTTGAAAAAAAAAAGTATTAAACATAGGCAAACTTAAACACCATATTATTGGAAGGATAAAGGAACATCATAAAGTACTTCTCTCCCTTTCCTCTTCTCTATCCCCCATCCCTAAAATTTCTCGGACCTTTTCCACAATGTTTGAAATTCCACCTTGGAGGAATAGCTTTAGTTTAAGGTTTGATCCTTATTATTACAATGTGAGGAAAACCAGCACAATTACCAGCACTGTGGATAAATAACACTAGGTTATTGGGTTCTGATGAGGAGAAAGCATGAAGCACTAACAGGAGTGGAGAATGGGTTTCCATGGGGCAGAGGCACAAAAGCAAGAAGCAGAACTGAAAGAACAGATGCCTCAAGAAAAAGGTGGCGGTTGTAGCTCAGATTTGGAGGTAAGCCAGCAGATCTGGATTAGAACTATGGCAATATTAGGCTAGTGGCTTAATCAGGCAGAGCCTCATTTTTTTCTCAGCTGTACAATGGAAATATATACTACCTGCCTTTCTTGAAGGATTAAATGAGATAATTTTGTTAAAGCAGTCAGTGCAATGTTGGACCCAGAGTACAAGTTCATTGTCAGACAGGTTTTTGTTTTTTGTCTTGTTTTATTTTTCCACCAAAACCAATCTCTTTCAGAGTCAATCCTTTATAATATCTTATATCTATCCATATACAGGGTGTCCCAAAAAATGTACACACTCTTTGAATAATAATTAATTCCCATGGGTTAAATCTGAAAAGAAAGAAACATCCATTGAGCTACCAGAAAAGTATGTATATACATTTTTTGGGACACCTTATTCTTAAATGCCTTCATCAATCTGTGGATCTTGAATGATTTCAGAAAATATTCTTTAGAAAGAAGCAGAATGAGCCTATTTTGTATTCCTCATACTTAATATTTTTTTGGTACTACCTCTCAGAAGAGCTAAGAGGAATCAGAAGAAAAAGAAAATATCATTTGCTTTCACATTTTTTTCTTACTTCACCTTGACAATGTTTCTTACAACTCCCTCCTGATGAAATGTATGGGATTATTGATAAAGGTACATCATGATCTGAAATACCATGTGAATAGTTTGGCTATGACTCAAGGACAAGGATATAGAGAGAAGTCTACTTTCCCTAAAAGCAATGACACTATCTTCGAACAAGGCCAGAGAGAATCTAATTTATTGAAAAGGAATGTAGCTATTTCTCTCCCTTTTGAATAGTGGCTTTTAAACATGTTTAAAAAAAAAAAAACAACTCAACTCACAGTAAGAAATACATTTTTATTGTGACCTGATACATACATATACATTGTGTGTGTATCTGTGTTAAATAAAAGTTTCATGCCCTCTGAAATGTTCCATTATACTTTACTTAATCTTTATAAATTCCGTTTGAGACCATTATATTGATTTTGTGTTTCATACTTCAAAACTACTGCCTCAGGGTTTTACTTATTTGCTTTTCTTGAGTGAAAAGAAACCTCATGTTGGTTTTAAATGTATTTAATTTGATCCTATTCCAATTTCTGAGATCTGTGTCTCAATATATATATTGAGATGAAAGAATGCTGAGAAAATCATTTTAGATTATCTTGATAAATCTACCGTATCAATAAATACAATAAGGAAACTATCATCTTTCATATTTCTTGCCCATTCAACTTCTTTTGTTTTTCTCTATTTTTTTCTTTCTTATTTTCCTCAATGACTAATTTTCAGGTTTTTTTTTAAGCTTCTCTTTTTTTATTCATGAGAGAGAGAGAGAGAGAGAGAGAGAGAGAGAGAGAGAGAGAGAAACAGTGATGTGAGAGAAACAGTGATGTGAGAGAAACATCAATGGGTTGCCTCTTGCATGCGCCTTAACCTGGATGGACAGAGCCTGAAACCTGGGCATGCACCCCAACCAGGAATGGAACCTGCCACTCTCTGGCATACAGGATGACGCTCCAACCAACTGAGCCACACTGGTCAGCGCTAATTTTCAGTTTTTATTAGGTATACAGGGTTATTGAAGGGAAGGGAGGAGACTAACATTTAATGAGCACCAACTATGTACAAGGTACTTTCTATACATGATTTCCTCTTAATAACCACTCAAGGTATATTTTATTCATCCCTCTACTTATAAGAAAACCAGGATTTAGAGAAATAAAATAACTTGCCCCAGATTAAAAGTTTCAAAAACCTGGTTCATGGTAGAACTGACCCAGGTCTGGCTAACACCAGAATCACTACAATGTATTTCCTTTATGTCAACATAAAGTTAAAACCACCACCACAACAACAACAAAGGAAAATTAGACCTCATGGTTTTAATCTGTTAACTCTAGTAAATATGCTTGTATCACTTCTCTTTGAATTGTTTTTTTGTTGTTGTTATTGTTAGACTTTTATATTTAGCAATTATTATACAGAACATATGTCTAACTTTACAACATGTATATGTATGTACATTCTCTCAGCACATCATTTATTCATTTAGAGTACTCTGGAGCTTATAACCTACTGGTATAATTTTCCCCACAAAGATTCCATGTTTTCTGTTGGCTTCATGAAGAAACAACTCAGGCTTCGAATTTATCTTTGCATTATAGCATTTGCTCTTATTTTAGCCCCTTCTATTTTGAAGAAAAAAAATCAAAATAAAATGCTTTCCTTTGTAACCTTTAGTTCTAAGTAGATCCCATTAGGGACTTTAAAATAACCACATTTAAAGCTGATTCTTGCACTGGTAAACCTTCTGCATGAAGTTAAATAAGCTTTGCCTGTTTTAAGAGAGTGGATTAAATTAAATAGCAGTGCATATCACTTGCCTGAAGTGACAGGAATAAAGAATAGATTGTATACACTCCATTATTCCCATTATGCTGCCCCTTTTTCCTAAAATTGGTTTGATACTCTAGGACATCTCTTAACCTACAGGAGATGCTGGATCCAAAGCTGAGGCAGATAGCTAGCCCCCTTTTAATTAACAGCTCTATTGAGATATCATTTACATACCATAACCCAGTCCCATTTCTACCCATAACAAAATATTTACCTCTAAACTTGAAAGGAATAAACACATTTTATGCTTCACCAGCTTACACTCAGTCTCCCTTTATCATTTCACCCATGCCCTCTTCCTCATTTTTCTTTCCCACTGCCCCGCTAATTACTACTCCATATGTAGTATATTGACACATCCACCATGGTATTTTCACATGTGGGCTTTCAAGAATTTCATACCGATTATGTTTCATCCTATGGTAAAAACAACCATAAAATAGCATCATTATACTTGAAAAGGCAATCATCCCTGAGTTAGGGCAGAGCTATAAATACACCTGATGCTTTCACTTCAGAAAGAAACAAATTGGCAGGAGGAGTGGAATTTGAGGTTTAATTTGTCATATCACTATTAACAATTAATATCAAGTTTTTCCCTCACAGGATCTGGGGGGTAACACAGAAGGAAACGGACCCCAGTCCAGTGACTCAGCAAAAGGTGAGAGTACCTATCACACATGTGATGCCACTGTGTCAAAATGAGAACCCCAAAGTTGTTTTCTGAATCATGTCTTCAATGGCGATATCTTCTTTAACTTTTGATACTCCTTATGCCAGCTCTCTAAGTCATCAAAAGCAGTCACATATAAAAACATTGTTTTAGTGTCCAAAAGATCCTATGAAAACCAAAGAAAGTTCGGCCTTAGCCGCATCACATTGAGTCTACATTATTCTCAGGTAACAGTGGGGAGAGGCCAGATTACAGGATGCCCTGCTATAGATGAATTAATTTCTGCTTTTTACTCTTATATGAACAACGAACATGCCAGAAAGTCAGCTTTAAAACTCATATCTAGAAAGAGGGGAGATGAAGGAGTCTTGGGATCCTGAAGTTAGCTACACTTCAAGAGGTTGGGGGCAGTGCAAGTCGTCCTGTTTTGAGGGAAAAGGGTAAACTGAGGCCCCGTGCACCCTGCAATGATGGAGAAACAGAAGCTGAGTAGTCTTTTGTCCTCCAAATGGAGGATTAATGAAGCAGTTTATGTTTCAGGTTAGAAAAGGGAGTTATGTAAATCTGGAAGGTGTACATTCCTGAAAGGAAGAGGTCAGTGGAAAAAATGAGTATTAATGAAGCAACTGAGGAAGAAACACTGTAGGGAACTTTGGGCTGAAATAAAAATCGAAGAGCTGTATCTCTTAAGAAATGACAAGCTTGAATGGGAATCTGGACAGTGAGGCAGCATCTCACAGGGAACTGGAAACTTCTGTGGGCTGCAAAGAGCAAATTCACAAGGGCAACTTGGTGGAAGGAAGAGTGGGGAACACCTTAGGTATAGAAGTCAGAGTGATTTCTTTTTTTCAGAGTGACTTTTTTGAACCATATAAGACCCAGGAATTTTTACTTGATGATTTATGGAGAATAATAGTTTTCTATTGCTTTTATAATGAATTACCACTAATGTAGTGATTTAAAACAACACAGGTTGATTATCTTACAGTTCTGTACTTTTAAAGTCCAAAATGGGTCTCACTGGGCTTGGTCTCACAGGTGTTGTTCAGGCTGCAGCCCTTTGGAGGCTCCAGTGGAGAATCCCTTTCCTAGCATTTCCCAGCATGCAGGGGTGGGCAAACTTTTTGACTCGAGGGCCACAATGGGTTCTTAAACTGGACCGGAGGGCCGGAACAAAAGCATGGATGGAGTGTTTGTGTGAACTAATATAAATTCAAAGTAAAGGAGCGGAGGGGAGAGCAAGAGAACCGGATAGAACAGCCAGATCTGGCCCGCGGGCCGTAGTTTGCCCACGGCTGAGGGGCAGCCCAGGTTCCTTAGCTGGTGACTCCCTTACTCCAGCAGGTCAGGCTGAGTGCTTCCCATACTGACACCTCTCTAGTTCCCCTTCTCTGCCTCCCTCTTCTACTTGTATAGACCCTTGTGATTATATTGGGCTCACTTGGGAGAATTTCCCTATTTTAAGGTCGGCTGGTCAGCAACCTTAATTCTATTTGAAACCTTTATTCCCCTTTGCCATGTAACCTAACATGCACAGCTTTCCCGATTAGAAGCATTATTCTGACTGCAACACAGGGAGATACTGAACATCCTGGTAATACGGTAGTAGGGTCAGGGGAGCGAGCAAGTTGAGGGGTAAACTCAGTCCTAGTTCTCAATGTTGGCTGCATGTGTAATTGTGTGGAAACTTTAAAAAATACTAATGCCTAGCCAGTGGTTGGCAAACTCATTAGTCAACAGAGCCAAATATCAGGCCCTAGGTTATAGCCTCAGATGTTCTAACTTAATAGGTTTGGAATAGGTTCCAGACATAGTGATGTTGGGATACATAGATCTGATGACCCAGGTAATTTTTACATGCAGGAGGGTTGAGAACACTAATCAAGGACATGGGAGTTGTTATCCTACCTCCAGGGGGGCAAAGACAGAAACCCAGATCACACACCTTCTGGGATTCTGTGTTCTTTTCTGACTTCCATCAGTTATTTCTGTTATCTATCAAGTCCCATTTCTTTAATTTAACTCTATTAGATTTAATATCTAGGCTTTAAATATTCTTAGAAGAAATCTTCCCCTAAAAATGTTATTCTAAATTGCATTTTATACATTTTAATTTACTTCCCCAATCTGTCTAAGCTTATTTTCCAAAAATACTTTTAACTGAAAATTACATTGTGAAGAGTTTATCAATAATAGTTCATTTTGCTATTATCTAGCTTGTTTGTAACAAGGAGTTAAACTGTATTTCATTTACCTTAATAAAACCTATTTTAATGAGTCTTCACTCTGTAGGGTTTACTTCATAAACACTTCACGGTATTTCAATCAGTTTATGCTTTTTTTTAATTTTGTTACTTTTCTTATTTTATTTCACTCTTGCATATAAAATTGTTGGCAGTTGCCATGGAAATTCTAATTGATTTCTTTCTGCTGTTTTTGTAGGATTTTAAAAAGATTTGCACAATACATCATTTATATTGTTATTTTTATCTTTGTAAATTTGTAATGGCCTCTCCAAACAAACAAATAAACAAACAAAGAAAAGAAAGAAAAAGCTGTGCAACATGACCATCAGAGGCTACTTTGCTCAGTGTTGAAAGGTGTGAAGAACAGAAGAAAACTGAGGGGGAAAAGCCAAACTGGGAAGGGCAATAAAGAGGGTTAGAGTTCAGCAGTAAAAGTGTGTGCCACACAAAAGAAAGAATTCAGGTAACCCAGTGAACATTAATGCGAGGGCAAGAGATGGGCTTTTAGAGAGAATTGAACTTGTCAATGTGACTGAGTTTTGAAAGACCAATGAATGATGAAGATGCAGGAGAGGCAACCGAGTGACAATGTCACCATGTATTTTGTTTAACTCTTGGTGAATCTCAAAACCATCTCCACTTCTGTTACATTCACACGCAGGCACACACACACATGCTCACAAGCATGTCCTCATAGACTGCAGCAGTCTACCCACTCTCAGGACCAGCTAACATTCTTGTCAGTAAACCAGAGATGTGTTCCCTGACAAGATGATATGTATTGTGCTTAACTGCCTTCTTCTAAGGAATGAGCTACCATATAATTTGCAGCCCTAGAGAGCATGAGAAAAAGAAAAAAGAGATTCTTGGGGATCTGGAATGAATTTGATTTGGTTTTAAGTTCACTGTAGAACTCCAGATAGTTTACATATTCTTTTAAGTTATGCCACATCTTTTTCCAAAAGTTAATTGCTATGAAGTGCAAAAGAATACAATATGATAAAAAGAAAGTAAAGATAATTTTGAACCATTATATTGTAAGCTGAATCTAACACAATGTTATATGCCATTTATACCTCAATAAAAAAAAGAAGGTAAGTACACGCATACCTCAGAGATATTGCAGATTCAGTTCCAGACCACTGTAATAAAGTATCACAATAAAGTGAGTTGAAATCTTTTTTCTGGTGAAGGGTCTTGCCTTCAATTTACATTAAAAAAAAAAAACACACACAAAAACAACCCACCTGTCAAGCATAATAAAGCAAAGAACAATAAAATGAGATATATCTGTAGAGAAGAAAGAGTAGAGTGAACTGGAGTCATTTTAGGGCACTGACAGGTGCACTATGAGGTCTAAATAATGGTTAAAACCTTTGTGAATTTGCCTCTGAGCTTCTTAGTGGCCAAAGCAAAGCATGATCAGAATCAACACTCAAAGTACCTGTGAGGGAAACATTTATCAGGTGCATCAGAGAAACAGTCTTTCCAAGAATTGAGACAGAGGAGGGGATATTTTAATATGATGAACAATAGCCTCAACAATGTCCCTACAATGCGAAACAGCAAGTTTAACTTAGCCACTTTTTAAAAACTTTCATCAACTAAAGTCAAGGGCATAATGCTGGAGCACAACTCAAAGAAAGCTATTTCATGAGGGTGAAGAATTCTGAAAGCCAAATATCCTGCTCTGGGATGGTGTTAGTGATTCAGGATGTGGAGAGAACTACAATGCCAGTATACTTATTTTAGAGAACACTTATGCCCCATCCCACTGCATGGTAAAATCAAGAGATCTAATGAGATTTTACCCTACAAGCCATTTCAGATTCTCACTTTACAACAAAGAAACATCATTCTCGGGTACTCAGATGAAAAAAAGATCATGGTGATAGTAAGCATGATTTGTCTGAGGACTCCATTGTAAAAATTACATTACACAGGCCAATGTGAAATATGCAAAAGCTTTGGAAAATAAATGCCTAACATAATTCACCATAGAACTCTTAGATAAATTATTATGACCGTGTTCTTCTGGTACAAGCATAAATGTGTTTCCGATAAATGCGTTTTACTATGTTTTCCTTCATAAGATCACCCTATTATAAATTCAGGATGGTTAAAAGAAAAATTTAAGATCCTCTCTTGCTTTGGCAGTCAGAACAAGCTTTTTTTTAAACCAAAAACATATGTTTAAATTTAGCTCCACATGTGCCGGATAGTTATTGACTGATTACTGACATGTGTTTTAGTTCTAAGGATCTCAGATCTCTCTCTGCCTCTCTCCTCAACTCAACACCACACATCTAACATACATGCACACCACACATTGGGAATTTAGATATTTAGCTGGTAACCAGGACCTAGAATTTGGAGTGAGCACATTTCTTGATGAAAAAAACAGTATGGAATACTTGTATATAGTACCTTACATTGGGGGAGGGGGCATAAATGAATGATTCTTGCCAAATTCTGAATACCCCTTGAGCTTGTCTTTATCATTTTAGCAAATTGTTTCCACTGAATGTTTTCCAGTATGTCCAAGACATACTAAAAACAATGAATTTCTTAATCAGCTCTTCCCTAGGTAAATGGAAACAACATTCTACTGGTGGAATAATCTTAGCAAATTACCGTGGTAACACAATTTTGAAAACAGTCTACTTTTGTTCCTCTTGATTGCCAAACCCTGGGTCTCATGGCCATGGTCATCAGCCATGCATATTCCCAACTATGGAGAGCAAACTGAATAGCTGGAACACTCTGAAATCCATTGCCACATTTGTGATAGTGCCCAGGCCACTTCCAATCGCTGCAGTCAGTCAATGGCTGACTGGGGAAGGGATACAAAGGCAGATGCATTGCTGGGAGACCTAGGAATCTGACAGCTCTAGGCCTTCCCTGACAGCCTTGCTGCCCGAGATGCTTCTGTTCAGCCTTTCCTTTTTCTCTCCTTGGCTCACTGTCAGACTTGCACCAGGTTTGAAGACTTTTTCCAGCTCCCTCTCTATTTTTCTCCCCTTAAGAAAACATTTGCCTGTTTAATTCTGTCTTGGCATCTGCTTCTTGGAGGACCAGTACTAACATAACATACTCTATTTATTTTTATTTTTTGATTGATTTAAGAGAGAGCAGAAAGGAGAGAAACATCAATTTGCTGTTTCCCTTATCTATGCATTCATTGGTTGAGTCTTGTACGTGCCCTGACTGGGGATCAAACCTGCAACCTTGTCATATTGAGATGATGCTCTAACCAACTGAGCTACCTGGTCAGGGCCACTCTGTTTAACTTTAAAGAAAGGTTATGTTACTTACACTTAAGGAAATAACATCTTCACAGAGTTAATGACTGTGGCTCTAAATTAGTCTTCTGCTGGAAAAAGATGTGTTACATTTTGAGCATAATATTGCCAGCCATAGATGTGGATCCCAAATGAAGCCAGATTAAAATTCCTTATAAATGATATTGCAAAATAAATTTCTAATAATTCTCTTGTCCAGAAGTTTCAATGCTTCATCTAATCCTAAAATCACTGATAATCCATTCTTCCCAAGAATGCTGAGATATTGTTTTCTATAACCCCACTTCACATAATTAATATATGTAAATTTTGCCAATTAAAATGTGCCAACTAGAATATGTTCTGGGGCCTAAAGCTCAAACTTTTGTGTGATTGCTGATATTGACAATATTTATCCTTATATTGTTGCTTATATAGAGATCCATCCTGAAATAATGTGGATAGGTCATTATAAATTTAAGACCACTCAAGGAAATACAGCTTTTTGGGGTTCTCTGAGGTAAGTAGCATTCAAACCCTATTCCCTCTGAATTTGGAACGACCTAAAAAATTAAACAATTAGTCAGATAGAGATTGAAACATTTGGTAGTCTTTGCATCTAGACCCTGGGCTGCCCACCCAACCTTGATAGAGCAAATACAGGATTCCAGCTGTAGGCCAGAGCCCAGCAATAGATAGAACGCTACACGTGGCCAATGGGAGATTCCAAAGAAAAGAGCAAGTCCTGTCTGAGAACAAGCCAGCTCTAAAATAAAAGTATTAGTCTGTTCTCCACCTCATCACTGCAATAAGTTACTTTTCTTCTCTTATGGAGTAGCGTGAGGGGCAGAAAGAAGCAAAAGTATCCTAATTCTTCTGAAAAGATAGCAATTTCATTTTGTTGGCCATGGTGAAAAATCAGAGAGGGAGAAATAAATAGTTCATCCTACAAAACCCCAAACCCTGAGGTCAGTGGCATTAACTCTGTGTATGAAGACAGAACATCACTGGGCCCCTTTAGCTATAGGGCTAGCCAGGATAGACAAGGCACAGAAAACAAAGCAAACTGTGCTTTCCTTCATTTCATTACTATTCACATGTTTCAGAATAATTCATTCAGGATTCACAAAAAGTTAGTCATGGGCTTTTCTAAATAGAGCTCTTACATCTTAAAAATAAATCCAAGGCTTTTAAAGCTTTGTAATTATCCTGTCTATTATCTCATCTGCTGCTTCATCTTTCATTCCCTCCCTTGATCTTTTATCTGTATGGGGGTTTGCATTTTTGCATAACTTTTAAAGTGAATTCTGGATATTTTCAGAGATGGGAGGGTAGGAATAGATATGTCATAATTTGTGTTATTTACTCAAGTTTTTTTGAAATTAATTCCTCAAGCACCTGATGAGTGACAGGCACCTGGGTTTTTGGATTTTGAGTAAGAATTTTAATTGTATCATTTCATTGCTGTGATCATATTTGAAGATGAAAATTCTTACAATTTCCTATACTGTAGAATTATATTTTTACTTAAATCACATTTGTAAATTGCAAATTCTTAGGGATTCATTCTTAATAATCCATAGAACTAATTTAGAGCAAAGTGAATGCTTCAAAATAAACTTACTTTTCTGAAAATGTGTAGAAAAAACACAATATATCTCAGAAAAAAAATGATGTTTGACTAAACCACATAAATAGATGTAAATTTATGTATAGTTTTCTGATTTAAAAGGTATTACATACTCATGCAAAATTTAGTAATTACAAAAAATATATAAGAAGAGAATGCATATGAAGTAGAATAAAAATTTAAATTATCATTTGATGCAACCATTAACATTTTGTTATCTTTCTTTGCAATATTTTACATCACATATACACACATACACACATAATATATCATACCAAGTAGTTTTATCTGAAATATTTTTCATACTATGAGCATTTTTCTATATTAGACATTTAAGTATGTTTTTAATGATAGCATACATAAGAAGTTGTCATCGAGTATTTTACCTGACCACTCTTAAACATATGACATTTGTTATTCCAATTTTTTTACCATTGTAAATAATGTTATAAACATTCTCATATTAAGTTTTTTAATATATTGCTGATTATTTCCATAGAAAATAAGACAAATTTACTGAATTTGAAGATATTAATATTTGAAAGGCTGAGGTCAAATGACTAGTTATTAACTTATTTTGGAGGAGAATCTCATGGAAATACTTTCTGTTTTAAAAACTGACTTGAGAGCGAGAAGAAGGGAAAGAGAGAGAGAGAAGAAGAAAAAGAGACAGACAGACAGAGAGAAATAATGATTTGTTTTTCCACTTAGTTATGCATTCATTGATTGATTCTTTATGTGCCCTGACTGGGGATAGTACCTGAAACTTTGGCATATAGGGACAACACTAACCAACTGAGCCACCTGGCCAGGACCTGGAGACACTTCTTTTCTAGTTTTGAATTACTGGGAGGCCAAATTAATAGCAAGAAGTTCCTTTAGGGAATGTAGAATCAGGGCATGAGGTGGTAGTCTTCAAGGGTATTTCATCTAGGCCGCGGTAAACCCTGATATCTGTGCCTTCTTCAGTTGAATTGATGTCCTTGTACTAAAATATTTTGTCATCACAAACCTTATTTATACTGTAATTTAGATAGCTCGTGGCTTATTTTTTTTTTTCACGGTGCGTTTCTTTTCTTTCTTTTTTTTTTTATAAATCTTTATTGTTCAGATTATTACAGGTGTTCCTCTTTTTTTTCCCCCATAGCTCCCCTCTACCTGATTCCCCACCTCACCCCATGCCCTTACCCCCCGCCACTGTCTTCATCCATAGGTGTAAGATTTTTGTCCAATCTCTTCCCGCACCCCTCACACCTCCTTCCCCCTGAGAATTGTCAGTCCACTCCCTTTCTATGTCCTTGATTCTATTATATTCACCAGTCCATTCTGTTCTTCAGATTTTTTATTCACTTGATTTTTAGATTCACTTGTTGGTAGGTATGTATTTGATGTCATTTTGTTGTTCATAATTTTTATCTTTACCTTTTTCTTCTTCTTCCTCTTCTTAAAGAATACCCTTCAGCATTTCATGTAATCCTGGTTTGGTGGTGATGAACTCCTTTAGCTTTTTCTTGTCTGTGAAGCTCTTTATCTGACCTTTAATTCTGAATGATAGCTTTGCTGGGTAGAGTAATCTTGGTTGTAGGTTCTCGCTATTCATCACTTTGAATATTTCTTGCCACTCCCTTCTGGCCTGCATAGTTTCTGCTGAGAAATCAGCTGACAATCGTATGGGTGCTCCCTTGTAGGTAACTAACCGTTTTTCTCTTGCTGCTTTTAATATTCTCTCTTTGTCTTTTGCCCTTGGCATTTTAATTATGATGTGTCTTGGTGGGGCCCCTGCTGGCACCTGCCTTGGCTGGCCTGGGGCCTAGAGGCTAGGGGCAGCTCCTGTTTGAGCGACTGCCCCATGGTGGTCAATGCCCATCATAATGACCAGCCGTTCCCCCGTTTGGTCAATTTGCATGTTAGGCTTTTATTATATAGGATTCGCATACATTGCTGCCAGATTTGGAGGTGGGAAAGGAATTAACATCTTAGCCAAAGCAAGAGTGATTCCACTTTTTGTGAAATCCTCTTTCCCGCCCACAAGAAGTCACAGTTTACCTTTTGGGGGCAATTTTCTTCATAGGCGTTAAGAAGAGATATGTGAGCTATTTCTTTTCTCTGGAAAACACTCCAATATGGAAACTTCAATAGTTTACTGGCAAATGTGGAAATTCTCCCAGGTTCAATTTAGATCTGGCAGAGAAGATGAATATTACTAGTCAGTCAGCAACTGCCTAGAACAGATGTTTTTGTTGAATGTGAGCATTAACAGTTCTACTCGGCCTTTTCAGAATTTGAATTAAGAAAGAGCCATGGGTGTATGGAGACCCAGGTGGAAAAAATTCTTTGACCAGAGACACAAAAAGTAACATGTAGTAAAAGCTTTAGCACTCAAACACCATGTGACCCTGGGGAAATCACCCACCCTGGTTGTTTAATCTGTACAAGGAAGAGAAAATAAAAAAGGCATATGTCTTGTAGCATTCAGAGATTGGGGAAATAGTCTCTGTCAATCATTTGTAGGAATTTCAGGAAAATGTAAGCTTTTTGTGGGGGAGCACAAAGTAAGCCAAGCAAATGAGTATTTCTGGTGATTTATTGTCTAGGAATAACTTGGTTCAATTGACTCAGTAGAGAATTAAATACAGAATTAAATTATTCAAATTTCAAATTATGTTATTTCCTGAGTTAAACCTCCTTGAATCCACTCCATGGAAGGAAAATCAGCAAAGACCACTCCCTTTCATATGAATTAAACTTCCATTTTCCTAGTCAGCCAGGTAAAGTTGCTGAGAGATAGTTTACTTATCTGGAAAATGGTGTCTGAGTAGTCAGTTCCAGATGTGCCTTTAGTTACTGCAGACATTGGTCCACACTAATAGAATTATAACACAAGTCATCTTTAGCATCCACCAGTGTAACAATCACATCTGCTAAGCTATCGCAGGTAGGACCCAGGCTTTTACCAATGAGAGGGTGATGCTCACAATACTACCCTATCATCTATGCATGCCACTGGCAGAGAGAGAAATCAACTATGTTTGGACAAGATCAGTGCTCTGTAAATTAATTAGTTACATGGTTAATTATGGAGTCCTCAACCTAAGGGCTTGTATGCATGCATATAAGCATAACCAATGGACACAAGACACTGGGGGGTGTGGGGTAAGGGCATGTGCTGGGGGGTAGGGGAGGACGGGGGAAGGTCAATGGGGAAAAAAGAGACATATGCACTACTATTTGTAATACTTTGAACAATAAATTTTTAAAAAAAGAACAAGTTTCTAAAAATGGCACAAGTGTAGCAATTTATGTAATTTAAAGAACCAGCTTTTTAGTTATTGACCCTACAAACCATTCTGTTATTCAGTGACTAAATTCAACTTAAGTATACTTGCTATCCATTACATCCAAAACCAGCTTCCCCATTCTCATTGGGGTAAAAGCAAAGAGTATAGTTTATAAGCATATGTAGATAAAATCACCTCATCATCTCCAAATTACTGACTAGATACTCCATTAATAGCACTTGTTTTAATTGAAATATATTTTTAGAACTTTTAATAAAATTAACACAGTATTAACTGAAAAAAATAGATTAATAATATGGTATTTCATGTCAAGTTCTCATTTAGAGTTTAGTTTCAGATGCTAAGAAACCATTGTAATTGTAGCCATTTCCTATAGACATTGACTCACCATTCAGAATTCACATGTGAAGTACAGAGATAATGGTCAGCATAATGTGAATCATAATTGAATAAGGAGACCAAGTTGTTTTCACTATTCACAGGCTCTATGAACTCTTACTTTTGGAGGTGAATTACCTTTTATTACATATATTAAAGTGCACTCACATTACACTGTTAAAGTAATCCTATCTAATAAAAGAGCAATATGCAAATTGACCATACCTCTGCTACACCAACAAGCCACACCCACCAGCCAATCAAGGAGCAAGTATGCAAATTAACCCAACCAAGATGGCTGCAGACACGGAAGGAGCAGGAGGCTTGGGTTTCCCTGGCAATGGAGGAAGCCAAGCTTTCTGCACACCCTGGCTGGCCCTGGACTCCACTCAAGGCTACAAAGTTTCAATTATAAAAGATAAATAAATCCCAATGAAAATGGGGGCAGCCATGGAGCTGGAGACAGCAGGAGGCTTGAGTTGCCCCCGGCGATGGAGGAAGCCAAGCTTCCGCAGCCCTGGCCTGCCTTGGCCTCCACTCAAGGCTACAAAGTTTCAATTATAGAAGATAAATAAATCCCAGATACCAGGGCCTCCGCTTGGGTCACTGGGGGGCGTGGCCGGTCTGCAAACCACCACAGGCCCCTCGCCCAGGCCACCCCACGCCCCAAGGGAACCCCCAACCTGATCCGGGATGCCTTTCAGGGCAAACCAGCTGGCCCCACCCATGCACCAGGCCTCTATCCTAGCTAATAAAAGAATAATATGCAAATTGACAATCACTCCAAGACACAAGATGGCTGCTCCCATGTGGTCAAAGATGGCTGCCCCCATGTGGACACAAGATGGCCTCCACAAGATGGCCAGCAGGGGAGGGCAGTTGGGAGGGACCAGGTTTGCAAGGCAGGGAAGTTGGGGGCAATCAGGCCAGCAGGGGTGGACAGTTAGGGGTGACCAGGCTGGCAGAGGAGGGAAGTTGGGGGCAACCGGGCCTGCAGGGAAGGGCAGTTGGGGGGGACCCAGGCCTGCAGGGGAGAGCAGTTGGGGGGGACCAGGCCTGCAGAGGAGGGCAGTTAGGGGCAATCAGGCTGGCAGGGGAGCGGTTAGGCATCAATCAGGCTGGCAGGGGAGTGGTTAGGGGGTGATCAGGCTGGCAGGCAGAAGCGATTAGGGGCAATCAGGAAGGCAGGGAGGCAAGCAGTTGGGAGCCAGCAGTCCTGGATTGTGAAAGGGATGTCCGACTGTCTGTTTAGGCCCAATCCTACCGGGATCAGGCCTAAACAGGCAGTCGGGCATCCCTCAAGGGGTTCCAGATTGGAGAGGGTGCAGGCTGGGCTGAGGAACAAACACCCCCGTGCACGAATTGCGTGCACTGGGCCTCTAGTATATACAGAATAGCTGAGTTGAATTGCCAACTACTTGACCTAATGCCACAATTTAGAGACATTTAATTAAACACTAGTTAAGTTCAATGATGCTATCTTCTTTGCATTTTGTGGAACGAATAAAATTTTTTTAATTGATTTTTAGAAAGAGAGACAAAGGGAGAGGAGAGAGAGAGAGAGAGAGAGAGAGAGAGAGAGAGAGAGAGAGAGAGAGAGAGAAAGAAACATTGATTTGTTATTCCACTTATATATGCATTCATTGGTTGCTTTTTGTTTGTACCTGAACAGAGATCTAACCTATAATGTTGGCATATTGAGATGACACTCTAACCAACCAGAGTCCAATAAAATATTTTTTAAGTTCAAACATTGTTTTGTAGATTTAAACAAACATTTGCTCATTTTAATATTGCAGTTTTCTTTACTTGATTTGAAATCAATGATTTTTTTTTTGGGTAATGTCTGAAACATTTTTATAGGACCTTGAAAACCTTATGGACCCTAGCCATGGCACCTTATTGCTTAATGGATAAAATGGAACTGGGTGTAAATAGAGACCTTCGCTCTGAACGATGTTTGAAGATTTAGCTATGTAAAATCTCAGAAAGACTGCAGTGGGATATAAATTATTCACATGGCATCCCACCTTTCAGTTATCAAATAAAATGGAATACTTCTTTATAATTTTCCCATCCAGACTATGCTTTCCTTTTTTTCATCTACCACCTTTTTTATAGGTCTCTATCATATCAGACACAAACTATTTCAATAGACTTTCATTTCATCTCTCTGCCTGAAGTTCTCCCCTGTTTCAACAGAGGGCAAAGAGATTAGGCTTGTTAAAATGGTAGTGCACAACACAATTAAGTATAATTCAATTAAACAACTAATCAATCAATTAAATTGAATGACTTGGATGTTTTGCAGTAATATACTATGTATGTTGGCTATTTAAACATAAATGTTGGCTTTATCTTCTAACTTCCAACAAAGCTTTTCTACTTCTTTTTCTTTGAACACACAACACACTTTCACCCTTGTTTGCTCATTAATTCAGTCACTCAACAAATATTAAATTCCTATAGAGTCATAGACATTGTAATAGTCACTGTGGATTCAACAATGAATAAGAGCCTAGGCAGGCAACTAGCATAGGTCCCCTATTCTAGTGGAAGACAAATAATAAAATACATATACCTGAAGTGCTACTGGTGCTTTGATTGAGGTAAATACAGGCTACAGTGAAAAGCACAAAGGAAGAGTGGTCAATTCTGCCTGAGGATAGCAGGTAGGAGAGCGTGGTTCATGAAAAGCTTATTTTTGGAAAATGTATAACCATTTATTAGGCATACATTTGGGCAAGCATATTCCAGGCAGAAGTAGTAATATGAACAAAGACATTGAGGCAAGAAATAGATATAAAAATATTACTGAATTGGTAAGTTTGTATTCATCAAAGCAAGGACAATAAAATTATAATAAACTAGAGGCGCGATAAATGAAATGCGTGCAAGAGTAGGCTGCCCTCACAGCCCCGGCTGCCTTGGCCACCCTGGCAGCCCCAGCTTTGTCCAGAAGGCCATCCAGACGGTCGGTCATTCTGCTGTTTGACCATTTGGTCTATTTGCATATTATGCTTTTATTATTATAGATTTGTTGTTGATATAATTAAAATATTTAAACTTAAAATAATAATGTGTTTTAATATACCTTCTTTATAAGTTTTCAGTATTTTTAAGCTTTCTTAATGTTCTAAGAAAACAACCATTTAAAAAATACAAAAATACATGTATCTAGGGGCACACATTTTTACTTTTGTCTCAGATTCCAATATGACTTAGCATGGCACTGTCAGATCCTGTTTTTATTTAAAATGTTGACATTTTGTTCATCATGGATTGTTCATTATGGATTGATTTTAACTTTGCAAAACTTTTTCATTAGAATGTTAGTTATCTTGATTACTAAATTTTCTGGAGGCTCCTAAATTTTGCACCCAAGGTGGGTGCTTTACTCACCTCACCCTAATCTCAGCCCTGGGAAAAGCCATTATGTCTATATTTTAAAGATCATTCTCTCACAATGTTGAGTAAAAATTGCTGAAAACTGGTGTTTGACTGGAGAAGTGGGGACAACATCAAAGAGGACAGAGTGGAGGCAGGCGTGAGAGAAGTGTCCAGAATGAAGAACAGGGAGAATTTGATAAAATAACTGGATGTATGCGAATGCTCTCTATCCTGGGATTCATTATCCAAATAATGATTATCAAAGTCCAACATAGTCTCCCTCCTCCAGGCATCTCTTTTCAGCCATTTAACACCATGGAAAATTCCTCCATTGCCAATTTTCTTATCTCTTAAATTAGAGGCCCGGTGCATGAATTCGTGCATGGTTGGGGTCCCTCCCCCAGGCCGGCTGGGTGGTCAGTGTGCTCCCACAGCCAACCTCCTGTGGCTGGCCAACCTCCCGCGGTCCCTCCTCCCGGCCAGCCCCAATTGGCCTGATCGAAGCTGGAAGACTGGGGGAAGGGACCACGGGAGCTTGGCCACCAGCCGTGGGGGAGGGACCATGGGAGGTTGGCCAGCTGTGGGAGGTTCGCTGTGGGAGCACCCTGACCACTCCTGCATTGAGCATCTGCCCCCTGGTAGCTCCTGCATTGAGCATCTTCCCCCTGGTGGTCAGTGCGTGTCATAGCAACTGGTCGACCAGTTGTTCGGTCGCTTAGGCTTTTATATATATAGATTAGTTAGCTCAGACAGCCATAATAAAATACCATAAATTTGTGTGGCTTAAACAACAGAAATGTATTTTTCTCACAGATCTGGAGGTTGGAATTTGGGGTCAGAGTACCAGCATAGCATCATCCCATACACCAGAAAGTGGTGGATCAATTGCCAGTCAGGGCACATGCCCAGGTTGCAGATTCAATTCCCAGTACAGTGAGTGTGGGAAACAATGGAACAATGTTTCTCTCTCACATCAATGTTTCTCTCTCTCTCCCTTCTTCTCTCTGAGATTAATTAAAATGAATGATAAATAAATAAATGTTCTATAAGTATGGTTTTAACAGGAAAGACATTAGTGAACTATGAAGTGGAAAACTAGTTATAACACATATATACAGCATGACCCCATTTAAAACATATTTATTGATTTCAGAGGAAGGGAGAGGGAGATAGATAGAAACATCAATGATGAGAAAGAATCATTGATCAGCTGCCTCCTTCACACCCCTACTGAGGAATGAGCCTGAAACCTGACCAGG
The DNA here is from genome assembly GCF_963455305.1 of Plecotus auritus. NCBI lineage: Eukaryota > Metazoa > Chordata > Mammalia > Chiroptera > Vespertilionidae > Plecotus > Plecotus auritus. The sequence continues at coordinate 136,414,928 of NC_137776.1, read as the reverse complement.
AATCAAATCGTGACTTCCTAGTTCATAAATCAATGCTCAACCACTGAGCCCCACTAGCCGGGCCCCATTTTTATCAATACCAGGCACACGAGGTACATTGACAAGATCTCACTCCTAGACGAAAGTCTGAAATTGCCCAAACTCCTTTGTAGCTAGGTTTCTGGATATGAATTTGTTTCTGTGATTAGATGTGCTTGCACAATATTTTGAAGGCAGAAGTGGGGCAGAGGCATCTTCCCACAGTTTGGGCTGTTTGCTGCTGGTGATCATGTTTGCAGAGATATGGAGGTTTTCTGCAGCAGAATCCAGGCTGTGCACAGGCAGTTGTGGCAGAGGCAGTGCCCAGAATCCTGTTTTGTGGGAGCTGGGAGGCATTTGTGGGGGCAGCAGTTTCCCAATCCCCGGGTCACAGCTGGGCCAGAGTGTCCTAGAATTCAGTTGTGGCTGAGGGGACAGCTCCTCCTTCTGGCCAGGGAGTCTTTCCTGGGGGCCCAGCCTACTACCCACTCCTCCAGCTTTTCAATGATTTCCCAAGCACCAATTCCCTGTGCTAAATTCTTTTCTGCCTATAATAGCAAAGATCTAAAAACATTTTGGTGCTGCTGGGCCTAGCAGGCAGGGTAAGCTCCTGGGTCAGGCCTTGCGCCTTCTGGCTCCTGGGCACTGCTGCCCCGGGCTCTGCCGCCCCTATCCCTGCTGCTGCTCTGACAGGGGCCAGACACCTGGCTACTGTGCGTGGCCTGTGGGGACTGTGGTGGCCACCAGGTAAGCCTCCCCACTCCATTCCTGATCCTGGGTCCAATTCCACCAAAGGAGGGCTTTGACTGCACAGCTGCCCAAAACTGAGCACCTCCAACGTTCTCAGACCTCAAATTTCTGCCAGCCAAGGCAGTTGGCCGGCTGGCCCTGCCCCCAATAGGGGTGTTGGGGGCCATTCAGGGGGTGGGCTGATGAGAGGGTGGGCGATCAGGGCCCGGATCAGGCTGGTTGGCCGCTGCAGTGCACGTCAGAGCCACCAGTCATTCTGTTCATTCTGCCATAACGGTCGCTGGGCTTTTATATATACAGATTAGATTACATTGCCATTGCTGTCAAAGACAATATCTCACATTGCTTTGATTATTCTACAGTGTTATAAGCACACACATGCTCAATAAATACCTCTTAAAAAAACTAGACTCATCAGTGCTTTTTAACATAGCTCCAAAGCAGTGCCCATAATAATTCAGCCAACAAAAGAATTTAAATCTTCTTTGGATATATTTTTAAGGTTAGAATGCTCATTTGTCTGTCCAATATGGTATAAATGATTTTGTAGGACTCTTTCCAGAGTCCTTTTCTAAGAAGAGTTTTATATATGTTACTGCTAATAGCAAGAGAACTTCTCGGAGTCTTTTTCTCTTTTATGTGATTACACTGATATTTTAGAGAAAATGGAATTACTGGATCCAAGCTAGGAAGTCCTTTTGAATTTATAAAATTGCAGAGATTGCTATAGAACTGTAAAGTTGAGGTGGGTCTCTTATCCAATCATCAATAGATAATCATCATTTTTATAATCCTTATGAAAGTTCTATTGTGGTTACCAATGTCCAAAATTTGACATTAGTGTTGCCCTTGACAACTGACCCAGAGAGCTTCTTTATAAATTATTCCAGTTTTAATAAAAAGATAATTATATTTGTAGAAAAAATCGAACTTAATATGTCTGTGTGGCTTTGTCAGATTTCCATTTGTGGTGATATCTTTATCCATTTTACCAGAAATTACTATTATTACATATTATTATTACTATTATTTTACACATAGGGCTTTTAGTAAAGCTCCGTTAAAAGGAGACTAGATCAATACTGTATGCACCCACTGTCCTCTGCCTCTCCCCCTCTCGATGGTGGATAAAACGCTGAAGTCCACCTGGTACTGTTGTGGAGCTGACATACCAGCCCTGTGTTATTGTATCTAGGCTTTTTATAGGAAAATAAATTAATATGTTTTTGCTACTGGTTTTTAATTTCCTATGATTCAAAGCTGGATACATAACTTCTGATAACAGAATTTGGTATCTAAAAGTAGGATGCTTTAAGCCAGGGGTCCTCAAACTTTTTAAACAGGGGGCCAGTTCACTGTCCCTCAGACCGCTGGAGGGCCGGACTATGGTTTAAAAAAAAAACAACTACGAACAAATTCCTATGCGCACTGCGGGCCCGGGACGAGTCGGCTGCTAAGCAGGACAGGCAGCGGCACCCAGCGGGCCAGATAAATGTCCTCGGCGGGCCGCATGTGGCCCGCGGGCCGTAGTTTGAGGACACCTGCTTAAGCAATCCTAAAGTGTATAATTGATTTGCTGGTAGAAATGGTACCTTGGCAATAAGAACTGCGATTATTTTGAACTGGAAAACCTGTGATCTTCGTTATATACCAGCAGAATATTTGAGGCCATCACTGCCTGCATTACTTGGAATGCAAGCAATGGGCTAAAGCTGTAGGACTAGGATAAATTGTAGCAAACACTTTATATATTGTCATATGATACCTCTACCACTTTCAGCAAAATCCCACTAAAGAGATGACATCAGACTAGAGCTACTCAGGCTGCAAGCAGAAAAGGAAGTAATCACCATTTTTCCAAGGGAATCTTTCCTCACCTGTATGTAGTTTACACGTTAGGGTGAAGATAGTTCTGAAGCCAACTACTTCTGTTCTTCAACCTTGAAGCAGTTGTTAATAGTGATAAACAAACAGTAGCCTAGATACTGGTGCTCCCTTGGAAAGAGTCACAAAGCCTTCTGGCAGTGATGGGATCAAGGACTTTTCCTTCCTGTCTGAGCCTGTGGACAGTCTTAAGGCAACAGGTATTGAGCCCAGGGCAGGGAGATAAACAGAGCAGAGAGACCTGTCTGTAATTACAGGAGAAGATGCCTCAGGCTTAAAATCTACATATAGACAAGTTTTCTTAAACTTGGACTTTACCAGAAGCAAAAAGAGCAAAACTATACTGTTTACCAAGAACTATATTTCCAAAGTACTTTTAGCCCTCCAAGATGTGCCTGAAACAGCCTATGTCTAATAAACCCTATGGCTAATTAACCCTTAATACCAGTCCCTGGTCCCTAAAACTATATCAATAGGAAGTTGGCTTTGAGAGTATTGTAATCCAAGGGAGGGTTGATTTACCAAACCACATTACAGTGAAGAACCCCATAACTGGGGAACAAGGATCCTGGGAAATTATCCCAGAGAGAATACCTGTAAATACTGAGAATATCAGTTTTCTAGGCTCAGCTAGAATGGCCAACCAAGGAAGTTACCCCATGGCAAGATAGACAGTCCTTGCTATTGATATAAAGGATGTGTAGCATGTAATTTACAAATAATATGTAGTAGTATTTATTGTAAATTCCTTATAACCAATTGATTCTCACAGAATTTTTTTTTGACAAAGCTGTTGACAAATCAGTGTAATTCTAACATGTAGACATAAAAGCTGGTTGTTATGTTTATGTTACTGAGTAAAATGAAATTCAAGTAATAAAGATGGCTGCCAGAATTCCACTTGTTCATCAGTGATGTGACCAAGTTTCAAATACTGGAAGTTTTCTAATATTGAAAGAAAAGGTCCTCAATTTTTGGTGTTGTTTACAATGCAAGGCTATTATCACAAAAGACTTTTAAGTATAATTTGCATTAGTAACGTTTTATCATTTTTAAGTCTATACAATCAATGAAACAGTAAATTAAGCCCTGATTTATAATACTTGCTCATTACCATGGTGTAAATACTCCCACTGTGGCTGATTTCAATATAACATCAGGATATTATTGAAGGCAGAATTAGAACAAATGTGCTGTATCATATTTTAAAGTGTCATCACCATATCATATAATAGATGTAAACTTAAAGAGCACCAGTATTAGCAAAATGTAGTAAAATAGTTAGGAAACGAATACGTTTTTAGTAGTGTTCCCTTTGCTTTAAATTTAATTCTAAGTCTATGGAAATTTAATTCTTAATAATGACTGTATCTAACCATAAACACAAAATTTCAGAAATTTTAACAATTGGCTTTTGTGAGCTAGTACAAGTCTTATTTCTACACTAGAGGCCCAGTGCACGAAATTTGTGTATGGGGAGGGGGGTGTCCCTCAGCCCAGCCTGCACCCTCTCCAATCTGGGACGCCTTGAGGGATGTCCGACTGCCCGTTTAAGCCCAATCCCGGTGGGATCGGGCCTAAATGGGCAGTCGGACATCCCTCTCACAATCCAGGACTGCTGGCTCCCAACTGCTCGCCTGCCTGCCTTCCTGATTGCCCCTAACCGCTTCTGCCTGCCAGCCTGATCACCCCCTAACCACTCCCCTACCAGCCTGATTGATGCCTAACTGTTCCCCTGTCAGCCTGTTTTCCCCTAACTTCCCTCCCCTGCAGGCATGGTCACCCCTAACTGCCCTCCCTTGCAGGCCTGGTCCCCCCCAACTGCTCTCCCCTGCAGGCCTGGGTCCCCCACAGCTGCCCTCCTCTGCAGGCCTGGTCACCCCTAACTGCCCTCCCCTGCAGGCCTGGTCTCCCCCCAAATGCTCTCCCCTGCAGGCCTGGGTCCCCCCCAGCTACATTCCCCTGCAGGCCTGGTCACCCCTAACTGCTCTCCCTTGCAGGCCTGGGTCCCTCCCAACTGCCTTTCCCTGTAGGCCTGGTCGCCCCCAACTTCCCTCCTCTGCCAGCTTGGTCACCCCTAACTGCCCTCCCCTGCAGGCTTGATCACCCCCAACTGCCCTCCCTTGCAGGCCTGGTCCCTCCCAACTGCCCTCCCCTGCTGGCCATCTTGTGGTGGCCATCTTGTGTCCACATGGGGGCAGGATCTTTGACCACATGGGGCAGCCATCTTGTGTGTTGGAGTTATGGTCAACCTGCATATTACTTTTATTAGATAGGATAGAGGCCTGATGCATGGGTGGGGGCCAGCTGGTTTGCCCTGAAGGGTGTCCCGGATCAGGGTGGGGGTTCCCTTGGGGTGTGGGGTGGTCTGGGCAAGGGGACTGTGGTGGTTTGCAGGCCGGCCATGCCCCCTGGTGACCCAAGTGGAGGCCCTGGGATCTGGGATTTATTTATCTTCTATAATTGAAACTTTGTAGCCTGGAGCGGAGCCAAGCCTTCTGCTTGCTCCATGGTGGAAGCCACTTTTTTGGGGATTTATGTATCTTCTATAATTGAAACTTTGCAACCTTAAGCGTTGGCCTGGGCCAGGGTGTGCGGAAAGCTTGGCTTCCTCCATCACCGGGGGCAACCCTAGCCTCCTGCTCTTTCCAGCTCCGTGGCTGCCGCCATTTCTGTTTGGATTTATGTATCTTCCATTGACAGCCCCCCGTGCACGAATTTCGTGCAGCCATTTCTATTGGGATTTATGTATCTTCTATAATTGAAACTTTGTAGCCTTAAGTGGGGCCTGGGCCGGGGTGTGCGGAAAGCTTGGCTTCCTCCATCACCGGGGCAACCCTAGCCTCCTGCTCTTTCCAGCTCCGTGGCTGCCGCCATTTCTGTTTGGATTTATGTATCTTCTATCATGAAACTTTGTAGCCTTGAATGGAGGCCTAGGCCAGCAAGGGCAGGCGGAAAGCTTGGCCTCCTCCATTGCCAGGGATACCCAAGCCTCCCTCCTGCTCTCTCTGGCTGTAGCCATCTGGTTGGGTTTATTTGCATATTTGCTCCTGATTGGCTGGTGGGCGTGGCTGGTGGGCGTGGCTGGTGGGTGTAGCGGAGTGGTGGTTAATTTGCATATTACTCTTTTATTAGATAGGATTACTGTGTGTCTGAATGATGGGTAACCAAAGGGATAACTGTGGTAAATAGCACTAGCTGTCTACCCAAAAAACTATCCTATTTTTCCTTAATAACAAAATTTGATATTATTAGATGCAGCATATGCCAAGTTAAGAAATATATGTCTGCCCTTGCCCATGTGGCTCAGTTAGTTGAAGCATTATCCCTTACACTGAAAGGTCTCTGGTTAGATTCAGGGCACATACTCAGGTTTAGAATTTGATCCCTGGTTGGGCACATGCAGGAGGTAACTGATACAGGATGTTCACTGACACATTGATGTTTCACTCTCTTTCCCTCTCCCTTTCTTTCTTTCTAAAATTAATAAAAGCATGTCCTCAGGTGAGGATGTTTTAAAAAAAGTAAGAAATATATTTCTTAGCCTTCCATGTAAATGGGGTGGCTCTGTAACATAGTTCTGCTTATCAGATATAAATGAGTGAGACTTCATAAAATCTCATTAAACATGAGCAGGAAGAAGATGACACATCCCCTTTGTCCTTTGCCCTTCCATTTCTTTTTTTTTTTTAAATTTTTTTTTAAAAATTTCTCTATTGATTAAGTTATTACATATGTGTCCTCATCCCCCCATTATGCCCTTCCCATTTCTAATGGTCTGGTTAAGCTAGATTATGCTGCAGTAACAATTTAATCCCTAAATACCAGAGGCTTAACACAACAAAGGTTAATTTCTCACTTCATATCCATTGGAGGTACTGGGGCAGCTCTGATCCACACATCTTTTAGGGACCCAAGGGGCCTGGCTCCACCATCTGGAACACACAGGCTCCTCAAGTGACATGACTGCTCTGCTATGCTTCAGCCCAGAAACAAAACACTTCATTTCCCCCATACAGTTCAGTGGTCAGAATTAGTCATGTGGCTCTGTCTAACTGCAGGGCAGGCTAGGAGTGTTCCTTCATTAACCAGAACATAAAACATCTAATTTGTTTAAGGCCATTATTTTTGTATTTCTGTTATAATCAAATGTAATTCTTAAGCAATACAATTGATACTGATTTTTATATGTTCACGATAGGAAGAGTCAATGGCCTATAGAGGATGTTATATTCTAATCCTGCCAGAAGTATATTTAAGATCAGCAAGTGGAACAAAGTGCAAGTGTACGGATCTGACACCTAGCCTTCCTTTGTCGGGGAGGAAAACACCTATTCTAACAAGACATCACGGTTCTAGTGTACTCTTAAAGCAGAGCAAATCGTGAGGAATACAGTTTTTACATGAGGAATAATTTTAAACATTAATATGGTGTTCTCATTTGCCTTCCTGGTTATAAGACCTTTACCCTAATCAGCCTCAGTGTCCATCTGTCTGAGAAGAGATTAGAAAGTAAAGCAGAAGGTATGCAAACAGAAGAGGTATTATTCAACTCTTGACATTGGAAATCGGATTGTGCAGCAAGACAATGTCCTGTAAGCCAGGTTATTTTCTTGAGAAAGGATTTTTCCAAATTCCTGTGTGTACCATTTACATATCAGGGCTAAGCCTGTCCTTAAGATGGATCTGCAGCCAGAAAGGAAAAAAGATATGACATAGAACTGAGAGAAAAACCCACCCATCTATTCCCTGACAATAATAGGAAGAGAGGGAAGGAAAGGAGACAGGGAAGGGGAATATTGCACCTGGACATAAATGTCTTGGTTTTGTCCTCTCTGGGCTTACACTGAAAGGCAGAGGAAATGCTTCAAGCCAGTGTTGACAAATCCAAAGGTAAGCCAGGGCACAGTCACAGAAACAAGACAAACAGGGTCAGAGTAGAAAAAGGAGCGCCTACAGTTTAGCATTCCCAAGCTATTCTTAATTCTTATGAGTTGCTGATATTGAGTTGAAATCAGTGGGCATTCTGTGGGGTCTGTCCTGGCTGGGTGAGATGCTGGGGGTGAATTGCCAAGTCAAAAGACAAGATTGAGACACAGCTAAGGGTTCAGTGAGATCTAGAGCTGCAGGGACTGAGTGAGGAGGTGAGGAGGCACAAAACAACACAGCAGCATCACTGAGTCAAATCAGTAATAGAATGCAGCATTCGAAGACAGCAGGGCAAGGATTACAAAGGTGGGCACAGAACATCATCACAGAGACACGGTGGGCTCTAGCCAGCACACACCCACAGAGCAGCATGTGTCTCTTCCCTGGCCCAACTTCATACCCTCACGAAGATGCACTGGCTCTCTTGCCCCTAACTAAACACTGGGATGTCATTTTAGAGAAACAAGCAGGAAACAGGATAGGCTTTTTAAAGACACAAACATCTGTTTTTCCTAGAGAGACTAAACTTCACTACAAGGGACCATTTAAATTATTGGATTGGACTAAATTTAATCTTGATGGGATTATTAATTTGTATGCTTCCTAAACAGTTAATTTATATTGATCTTCGGGGAAGCATAAGTAACTACAGACAAAATAGAGGAACCAGCCAATTCTCAGTGGTGGTGGGAATTAAATTTTGTGATCTCAGCACAGAATATTTCTGCCATCAGCCTCTCACAAGAATAGGTAGGGAAGGAAGAAAATGTTATCTATCCTCCTAGGTTCTTCTGGCTAGTCTAATAATTAAGTCAATATGAGACAGATTAACAAGAGAAAACCTAATTTAATTACCAATGTACATATGGGAATCCTACACACATGAGAGAGTCAGAGACCCCCTCTCCCATATAAGAGGTTTAGGGACAGAAAGTTAAAATGAGGTATGTATGGCATTCTGAGCTAGGAATGAGGTAAGATGCCTTGGGGCTTCAGAGGTGAGGAAGATCACTGCAGGGTAGTAAGAACAAATGTTTAGTAATTAGAAGTTTGCCCTGTCATATAGATATGACATAAAATGTTATTTTTAGTAATGACTTTTATTAAGGGCCAGGCCCCAAATTTCACTTCTTTAAGGGGGAGGTAATCATTTCTTTTGGACCCACAGGGTCTTGATTGCTTTCAGCTAAAAATTATTCACATGCCTAAGTGGCACATCTTGGGGAGGACTATTCTGAGCCCCTTCAATTATTCTGCAAGGTATGCTGCTGATGACATCAGAGGCATAAAATAAGCAGAGATGCTTTATTGCAGGGATGGTTGCTCGCTGGCAAACATGTTCTATTGTGTCTTGCACACAAATAGTTTAAAGATTCAGTACTATCCCTCCATCCATTCACTTTAGTTATTTGGTGAATAATCTGGGATATACTAATAGAAAGCCACAAATTTACCCTTACTAATCAGGATAGGGACCCCTCATGTATATATATGTGTGTGTGTGTGTGTGTGTGTGTGTGTGTGTGTGTGTGTGTGTACGCACACACACACGTAGATTAGACTGAATACATAATTTGCAGAGCCTGGTGCAAAATGAAAATGCAAGATTCCTTGTTCAAAAATTATTAAGAATTTCAAATCCGCTGCGCAGAGCACTAAACTAAGTGTAGGGTCCTTCAAAGTGCAGGACCCTGTGATATTATTGCATAGGTTATTCACCTATGAGGCAGGTCCTGCATGTGTATGTGTGTATATGCTGTGTGAGTGTATATGTGTTTGAGGACTACATTGTGCTGTTCTCCTTGGAGGACTTCATGGTGTAAGATATTGTTTTCATTCCGCTACATCAGGTTCTAGAGCTAATACAGATCTACAAGTGAGGGGCTGGACCTTTTTCAAAAACATCTTTAAGCCTAGGCTAGTGATGCAAAACATGTGAACCTGTGAACCTTGGTTTAAATTTCCATTCACTAGTTGTGAGGTTGTTGGTGCATTACTTATTTTCTCTGTGTCTCAGCTTCCCAATCTATAAAATGGGGATATACAAATGTACCTAGCCATGGAGTTACTAAGGATATTAAAAAAAAATAAATGAATTGGCCCAGCTGGTATGGCTCAGTGGTTGAGCATCAATCCATGAACAAGAGGTCTTGGTTTGATTCCCAGTTTGCAGGCTTGATCCCCATTTAGGGGGCTTGCAGGAAGCAGCCGATGGATGATTCTTTCTCATCATTGATGTTTCTCTATCATCATTGATGTTTCTAACTCTTTTCCCCTCTCCCTTCCTCTCTCTGAAATCAATAAAAACATATTTTAAATAAGTAAATAAGTAAATAAATGGATTTATATTTGTGAAGTGCCTAAAACACATCTTGGCATATAGTAAGTACTATGTCTTTGTTAAAGTAAAAATTTGTGGAGTTTTATTATGTAAGAACTTAAACCATTTTTCCACAAAGAATGTAGATGGGCCCCTCCTCTATTTAGGACTCCGGAAGGGAACCATTTATGTCCAGAAGGCTCTCTGAGTCAAGAAAGGCATGTTGATTTGAGAGTCTCCTAAGATGTGAATGGTGGGAACAAAAGATTTTTTATTTAGGAAGCAAAGGACACCTAGGGCTGACCACACCCAAAGTGCATTTATATTTCCTGCTTTCATTACATATAAAGTAAGTAACTTAAAATAAACAAAAAGAAAGCCAACAATAAAACTTCAGTACATTCTTTTAGTTGCCATGGCTCTGTAAAGGACTTGAGTATTACATGGAAGACAAACACAGCTGACTCATAAACTCTTCAGTGATTTTGATATGGTGTAGGAAAAGGGCTAAAGGGTTATATTGCCTAGCTCAACAGCATGGAATTTGGCTAAGTTATGTCTTGCAATGTCTGAATAGGAAGAGTCTTTGGCCTGGGAAAGAGAAGGACAGAGAGAGATTGAGAGAGAGAAAGTCTTATTATGTACTGTTTACATATGCATGTGGAGGCCAGATGATTGTCTTAAACTTTCTTTGTTTGGACCATTAAGTATCCTTTGATTCCACACAGTCTGACTCAGGTAGCCATCTGGTGTCCTTGTTCTTGTCTCCTCCCTTCACATTGTCTTGCATCTTTATTTTATTTTATTTATTAAATATTTTTTTATTGTTTAAAGTATTACATATAGTAGTGCATATATCTCCTTTTTTCCCCCCATTGACCTTCCCCAAGCCTCCCCTACCCCCTGTCGCATGCCCTCATCCCACCCTCCTCCAGTGTCTTGTGTCCATTGGTGTGCTTATATGCATGCATACAAGTCCTTTGGTTGATCTATTCTCCCCCCTCCCCAACACTCCCCAGCCTTCCCGCTGTAATTTGACAGTCTGTTCGGTGCTTTACTGCCTCTGTATCTATCTTTTTATTCATCAGGTTATAATGTTCTTTATTTTCCATAAATGAGTGAGATCATGTGGTATTTTTCTTTCATTGCCTGGCTTATTTCACTTAGCATAATGCTCTCCATCTCCATCCATGCTGCTGCAAATGGTAAGAATTCCTTCTTTTTTATAGCAGTGTAGTATTCCATTGTGTAGATGTACCATAGTTTTCTGATCCAGTCATCTGCTGACAGGCACCTAGGCTGTTTCCAAATCTTAGCTATGGCGAATTGTGCTGCTATGAACATAGGGGTGCATATATCCTTTCTGATTGGTGTTTCTAGTTTCTTGGGATATATTCCAAGAAGTGGGATTACTGGGTCAAATGGGAGATCCATTTTTAGTTTTTTGAGGAAACTCCATACTGTTATCCACAGTGGCTGCACCAGTCTGCATTCCCACCAGCAGTGCACGAGGGTTCCTTTTTCTCCACATCCTCGCCAGCACTTGCCATTTGTTGATTTGTTGATGACTGCCATTCTGACAGGTGTGAGATGGTACCACATTGTCGTTTTGATTTGCATCTCTCGGATAATTAGTGACTTTGAGCATGTTTTCATATGTCTCTTGGCCTTCCGTCTTCTTTCAAAAAGATTCTATTTAGGTCCGTTGCCCACTTTTTTATTGGATCATTTATCTTCCTTTTATTACGTTGTACAAGTTCCCTGTAGATGTTGGAGATTAAACCTTTATCAGTGATAACATTTGCAAATATGTTCTCCCATACAGTGGGCTTTCTTGTTGTTTTGTTGATGGTTTCTTTTGCTGTGAAAAAGCTTTTTATTTTGATGTAGTCCCATTTGTTTATTTTCTCTTTAGTTTCCATTGCCCTAGGAGTGGTATCGGTGAAGAAATTGCTTCGGCATATGTCTGAGATTTCTCTGCCTGTGTATTCCTCTAGTATTTTTATGGTTTCCCATCTTATGTTTAAGTCCTATATCCATTTTGAGTTTATTTTTGTGTATGGTGTAAGTTGATGGTCTAGTTTCATTTTTTTGCATGTATCTGTCCAATTTTCCCAACACCATTTATTGAAGAGACTGTCTTGACTCCATTGTATGTTCATGCCTCCTTTGTCAAATATTAATTGGGCATAGTGGTTTGGGTTGATATCTGGGTTCTCTATTCTATTCCATTGGTCTATGTATCTGTTCTTATGCCAGTACCAGGCTGTTTTGAGAACAGTGGCTTTGTAATACAGCTTGAAATCTGGTATTGAGATCCCACCTACTTTGTTCTTCTTTCTCAGGATTGCTGTGGCTATTTGGGGCTTTTTTTTTTTTTTATTCCAGATGAATTTTTGGAGAGTTCTTTCTAGGTCTGTGAAATATGCCATTGGTATTTTAATGGGGAGTGCATTGAATCTATAGATTGCTTTGGGTAGTATGGACATTTTAATGATGTTGATTCTACCAATCCATGAACATGATATGTTCTTCCATTTGTTTACATCTTCCTCTGTCTCTTTTTTCAGTGTCCTGTAGTTTTCTGCATATACGTCTTTTACTTCCTTAGTTAAGTTTATTCCTAGGTATCTTAATTTTTTTGGTGCAATGGTAAATGGGATTGCTTTTTTAGTCTCTCTTTCTGTAAGTTCACTATTGGTGTATAGAAATGCCATAGACTCCTTGGCATTAATTTTCTATCCTGCTACATTGTTGAATTCATTTATTAAGTCTAATAGTTTTTGATGGAGTCTTTCAGGTTTTTTATGTACAATATCATGTCATCTGCAAATAAGGACAGCTTTACTTCTTCTTTTCCAATTTGGATGCCTTTTATTTCTTCTTCTTGTCTAATTGCAATGGCTAACACTTCCAGTACCATGACGAACAGGAGTGGTGAGAGTGGGCATCCCTGTCTTGTTCCTGTTCTTAGGGGAAATGGTTTTAGTTTTTGTCCCTTGGGTATGATGTTGGCTGTGGGTTTAATATATATGGCTTTTAGTATGTTGAGGTATGATTCTTCTATTCCCACCTTGCTGAGAGTTTTTATCAAGAAAGGGTGTTGGATTTAGTCAAATGCTTCTTCTGCATCAATTAATATGACTATGTGATTTTTATCTCTCAATTTGTTTATGCGATGTAACACGTTTATTGATTTGCAGATATTGTACCATCCTTGCATCCCTGGGATAAATCCTACTTGGTCATGGTGTATGATCTTTCTGATGTACTGCTGGATCCATTTTGCTACAATTTTGTTGAGGATTTTGGCATCTATGTTCATGACAGATATTGGCCTGTAATTCTCTTTTGTTGTGTTGTCTTTATCTGGTTTTGGTATTAGGGTGATGCTGGCTTCATAGAATGAGCTTAGGAGTGTTCCTTCCTCTTGAATTATTTAGAATAGTCTGAGGAGGATAGGTTTTAGTTCTTCCTTGAATGTTTGGTAAAACTCCCCTGTGAAGCTGTCTGGCCCTGGGCTTTTGTTTGCTGGAAGCTTTTCGATGACTGCTTCAATTTATTCCATAGTTATTGGCCTATTGAGGTGTTTAAATTCTTCCTGATTGAGTTTTGGAAGGTTGTATTTTTCTAGGAATATGTCCATTTCCTCCAGGTTGTCCAGTTTGTTGGAATAGAGTTGTTCATAGCATTTTTAAACAATCTTTTGTATTTCAGTGGGGTCTGTTGTTATTTCTCCTCTTTCTTTTCTGATTTTGTTTATTTGGGTCCTCTCTCTTTGCTTCTTGGTGAGCCTGGCTAGAGGTTCATCAATCTTGTTTATCCTTTCAAAGAACCAGCTCTTGATTTTATTGATCTTTTGTATTATTTCTTTGGTCTCTATGTTGTTTATCTCCGCTCTGATCTTTATTATTTCCTTCCTTCTGCTTACACTGGGATTTTCTTGTTGCTCTCTTTCTAACTCTTTGAGTTGTAGGGTTAGGTAATTTATTATCATTGTTTCTTGTTTTTTGCAGTAGGCTTGTAGAGCTATGAACTTCCCTCTCAAGACTGCTTTTGCTGTGTCCCATAGATTTTGGATTGTTGTGTTTTCATTGTCGTTGTTGCCATGATGTTTTTTATTTCTTCCTTGATCTCTCTGGTAACCCAGTCATTGTTTAATAGCATGCTGTTTAGTCTCCATGTGTTCGATTTCTTTGGGTTGTTTTTATTGTAGTTGATTTCCAGTTTTATGCCACTGTGATCTGAGAAGATGCTTGATATGATTTCTATCTTCTTGAATTTGAAGAGAATTTGCCTGTGACCCAATATACGGTCTATCTTTGAAAATGACCCATGTGCACTTGAGAAGAATGTATATTCTGTGGCTTTGGGGTGAAATGTTCTGAAGATGTCAATTAATTTCATCTGGTCTAGTAAATCATTTAGGATTGATGTTTCTTTGCTGATTTTTTTGTTTAGAGGATTTGTCCAATGGTGATAGTGAGGTATTAAAGTCTCCTACTATGATTGTATTGCTGTCAATCTCTCCCTTGATATCTTCCAGGCGTTTTTTATGTATTTGGGTGCTCCTGTATTGGGTGCATATATGCTTACCAGAGTTATTTCTTCTAGTTGGATTGCTCCCTTTAGTATTATGAAGTGGCCTTCTTTATCTCTTGTTATGTCCTTCACTTTGAGATCTAATTTGTCAGATATAAGTTTTGCTACCCCAGTTTTGGTTTTTTTTTCATTTCCATTCACCTGAAAAACCTTTTTCCATCCCTTTACCCTTAGTCTAAGTGCGTCTTTTTTTCTGAGGTGGGTTTCTTGTAGACAGCAGATATATGGGTCATGTTTACTATCCAATCCGTTACTCTATGTCTTTTGATTGGGGCATTTAATTCATTTACATTTAAAGTTATTATTGATAGGTACTTGTTTGTCGCCATTTTTATTCTTTACCCCTGTGTTCCTTCTTCGCTTCCTATTTCTGTTTTTGTTTGTTTGTTTGTTTGTTTTTTGTTTGTTTGTTTTTTACAGCAGACCCTTTAGCATTTCTTGCATTGCTGGTTTGGTGGTATTAAACTCCCTTAGTCTTTTTTTGTCTGTGAAGCTCCTGATTTCACCTTCAATTTTGATTGATAGCCTTGCTGGGTACAGTATTCTTGGATTCAGACCCTTCCTTTGCATGACTTTGTATATTTCATTCCATTCCCTTCTGGCCTGATGTGTTTCTGTTGAGAAATCAGTCACTAGCCTGATGGGGGATCCTTTGTAGGTAACTTTCTGTCTCTCTCTGGCCACTTTTAATATTCTTACTTTGTCGTTGGTGTTTGCCAATTTAATTATAATGTGCCTTGGCGTCGGTCTTTTGGGGTTCACTTTGCTTGGGACTCTGTGAGCTTCTTGGATTTGTGTGGGTTTTTTCTTCCCTATATCAGGGAAGTCTTCTGTCATTATTTCTTCAAACAGGTTTTCTATTTCTTGCTCAGTTTCCTCTCCTTCTGGCACCCCTATTACGCGGATGTTATTTTGTTTCATGTTGTCCCAAAGTTCTCTTAGGCTCTCCTCCTGCTTTTTAATTTTTTTTTTCTAGAAGCTGCTCTATTTGGGTTTTTTTTCCTACCTTGTCTTCCAGCTCACTGATGCGGTCCTCTGCTTCTTCTAGTCTACTCTTGATGCTTTCTATTGAGTTCTTTACAGCAGTGATGTCATTTTTCATTTCTTCTTGGTTCTTCTTCATTTCCTCTTGGTTCTTACACATATTATTGAATTTGTCTTCCATTCTTTTCATCCACATTATGACCATTTCTCTGAATTCTTTCTTTGACAGGTTGCTTGCCTCCATTTCATTTACTTCCTTTTCTGATGATGCCTGATTTTCTTTCATATGTGGGCTGTTTCTTTGTCTCCCCATGATCTCTCTTCTCTGGATGTCTGATGTAGTTATCTCTCTCCTGTGTTGAATTACAGGCACAAAATACAACACAACACGGTACAACGCACAAGGCACTGAACAGAAATGTATTCACGATATTAATAACCCCAAATAAAGGTGACCACCAGAGAAAGGTGAATTAGAGGATAGGAGAGAAAGAAGAAGAGGGAAAAAAAAAGAGTGTAAAAATGAAATTGGGAAAAGGAAATAAAAAAGTAAGAGAGAAAAGAGAGAGAATAAGAAAGAAGAGGGGAAAAAACTATACATATGGGGAGAAAACTCCAATAGAACAGTGACTAATCCCAACAAATGCCAGCAACAAGTACCTGGAGGTGAATGCAAACAATAACTAATATCAAGCAAGGTGAGGGAAAACAGAAGCAAAAAACAAGCAAACACAAAACAAAAAAACAAAAAGCAAAACAATCTCAGAAACAAGCATAAAAAAATCAATATTATCAACTATCAAGCCAACAACAACAAAAGGACAGAGAGAAAAAAATATTGGATAGTGAAGGAAGAGAAGAGAGTGGTGTATATGGACTTGGAGCATGGGATTGGAAATTAGATATGTAAGTAGGGTGAAATTTTAACAGGGTAAGAAGAAGGAATAGGGAAAATCTAAAGCAGGAAAAGGGTAAGAGAAACAGGATAACAAAAGGGGGAAAGTGAGGAAGAGAGTGTTGGCATAAAGGTAAAGTTGAGATAGAGTAAAATGATGCTAAAGGAAAGATGAAAATAGAATGCAGAACACTAATCCCAAAGTAAAATAAAGAGAAAATAAAACGACACTTTAAAAAAAAGGTAAAATAGTAGTAGTAATAATACTGATTGAAAATAAAAATGTAATAATTATAAAGATAAAATCAAGTGAGAAAAAAAGAAAAAAAATTTAGTTTCTTAAGTAAAAGATGAAAAAAATAAAAATGTGCAGTAGTGAAGGTCATTCACTCCCTGTGCTGTTCTGTTTGGCACGCCTGTTTCCTAGTCAGGACAGTATTGAAGCTTCCTGCATTCCGATGCTCCTTAGTGTTGTAAGCCAGTCCTGATTTTTAAGCAGGCAATATGTTTCTATTTCTTATTTTCCTTTGTTTTTACACAAGAGTCAAATTGTGATTCAACCCCTGGGTGGCAGTGTTTACAGACAGACCTCCGGGTCTATAGATCCTCTCTAGCTAGTGTTTAGATTTGTTTTCCCTGTGGCACTTAATACTGGTTTGGTGGCGTGGGTTGCCCCAGAGCTGGTTCTCTGCTGGTTATTCCCCACTCTGATCCCCAGGTTCCAGAAAAATAACTTTCCCCTACAGTCTCTTAGAGTGACCCCAATTGGGTGATCCTATGTATTGGGCTTAGTAATCAGGAGCAAGGATTTAAAGAGGAAAAAAAAAAAGGAGAGAGAGAGCCAGAGTAAGTGTGAGAACTCTAGGGCTGTGCGCAAGTCTGTGCAGTCTTTTTTCCCCTTGGGTCTAAACAGCCAGGACACTTTTTACATTTTTAGGCTGTCCTTTTGCACGCAGATCAAAATGGGTTGCTTTTTAGAGTTCCCTTCTGTTAGCAGCTCTGCAGACCCCCTTCCACATTCTCGGATCACGCCAGCCCCAACAGCCACAGACTTTCCTAGGCGCAGACTTCCCCAGGTTCTTCAGCTCCTGCCATTAGCGTTTCTCTCTCCTGCCAGGACCAGAGACCTCACCTTATCCCAGGCGAAATCTGACCTTTCCGTGGTGGAGTGTAGAGCTCCTCTGAATCCACGTGCTTACACCACTGGGGGACCGGTGTTCTTGGGTTTGCAGCTGTTCGGTGGGTGCCGTAGTTGTAGATTCTCTGGGCTTTTCAGGCGTCCGATAACATCCACTTTCCCCTTCAAGATGGCGCGGTCTCTGCGTCCGATCCCAGCAGCAGTGGGGGCTGCCTGGTCAGGGGAGCCCCGTCTAGCAGTCCCCCACCGTCTCCTGGAGTATAGCTGTCCCTCAACTCCCCAACAAACACTCCCCGTGGGACCCTCAGCTGTTCTTTCTATCTGCTCCAGGACAAGGCTCGGGACACGTCTGTCTATTCTGCCACCATTTTGTCTCTCTCCTGTCTTGCATCTTTAAAATAAATGGATTCACTTTGTTATTCCTCAGCTTTATCTTTTGCAATAAAGAATCCATGAGGCTGTGGTTTTGATGGGTTAATTTTTTTCTCTAAAAATTATGTTAAAATAAAAATATGCCTATTTAAATTTTTTAAAAAGTTCTGACCTAAGAGAAACTAGAGTCTACAAGGGTTAAAGCAGCTACCTAGTGCCAGAAGGAAGAAGTATCATAAAGGCATGAAGTGTGAGTCATACTCTAGGAGTGGTATGTGGGATGTGGGGCAGGTCTTATCTCCCTTTTTTCCACAAAGAAAGTAGATGGGTAAATGCTGGAATGAGAGGTTACTCTGAGCTAAGAAATGGTGGGAAATGTATTGGGTAGCGATGAAAAATAAACATTAACAATAACTAGGACTGGGCTAAATCATGTCTAACCATTGAACTAAACTCTCAGCCACCAACAACTTGAGGATGTCAGGAAGATTTCCTTGCAACCCTTTACCCTCATGGCCCTTGCCAGAGTAATAGGAGTGGTGGGAGAGCAAGAAGGTCATAGGTTCCGAATTCCTAGAAAGGACAGTATCAAAAATGAATGAGCTTGGGATCCACACTGGGCAAGAAGCTCTCTGATCCACAAGGCACTGATGGACATGGAGTGCCTCTGGGTCAGTATGGGATGAGGATGGCTTTCCGTGACAATAAGCAAATGAGAAGATCAATTAAATGAAATAAAACACACCCCATCCCACCCCTCCCTACACATCTTTTTTCTTTTCCATAAAGAGAATTTTTTTTTAATCTTCACTTGAGGATGATATGATTTTATTGATTTTTAGAGAGAGAGAGAGAGAGAGAGAAACATTGATGTGAGAAAGAAACATTGACAGGTTGCCTCCCTTATATGCCGCAACTAGGGATCAAACCTACAACCTAGGTATGTGCCCCTGACCGGGAATCGAACCTGCAACCTTTTGGCGTATGAGATGATGCTCCAACCAACTAAGGCATCCAGCCAGGGTGACAATTCTTTTTTTAAGTCTACAGACATTCCATTTGATCTTAAATCTACTCTTTAAAGAAATAATAAAAGGACATTCCTACTTTTGACATAAGCTCTGAAATGCATGGTAAGTTCCTTGTAAAAATTTATAGTCTTTGCAAAATTTGTCTTTCTGCATAGATTTTTTTTAACATTTTCAATTACAGATTTATAGCAGAATTTTTCATAAGCCTGAATTGTCTGTTTAATATTAAAATGATTCTTGTAGAGAGCCATCTGTTACATGATCAGGCATGGAAATTCTTTACAGAGCTTTACATCAGCCCTCGCTACAATGCTTGTCATGCTTCAAATATCCTCGGGCACTTGTGTTTCCATTTAGAGGAGCAAGGTGAAGGACTTAAGAGGCAGGACATGATGTCTCCCTGATTATTCAGTGGCTGTTACTGAAAACATTGTGTTCAGCATATGGTTTGCTGGATTGTCTTTTTCCCTAAATCAGCCTCAACATTTTCCTTTACTATGACAAAACAACACCTGGGAAAAGAACACTTTGATAATCCTTGAATCTCCTGTCAGAACACACTGCTCATTGCATTAATCAATTCATTTGTTTTCTTTAAAAACATTGTTTTATCTTTTCAAAAACATAACATACTTCAGCTCACATTTCCCCTGTGTGTTGTTATAATTGAGACAACTCTATTTTACCAGGTTTCATCTCAAGTGCTCACTCTGAATCTCTGGGCTGGGAGCTGCCTTAAAGCATGTGTTGGGAAGGATTCTGAGGCTGTGCTGTGGCTAAAAAGGAAAGATACCACCATTGCTTACTTATGTCTGCCATGGGTATAGGAGTAGTGAGTATGGGCCACATATAATTTATTTACTATCACTGACATATTCATTTTCTCTGTCCCCCATTATGTGCTCATAAATAAGCATTGTGAAATGGCTGATCTTTGGACAAAGGTACAGAGTAAAATTAACTCCTGGGAACCAAACTTGAACCTAACAATAATAACATTAACAATGACAATAGTAGAAGCTTCATTTGTTGAGCATTTGCTATGTTATAGGCAAATTATTATAAGTGGTTTACAAAAATTCAGTAATTTCATTTATCCCTCATAGACATTCCACAATATAGTCATTATATTCCCAATTTCAGACAGAAGACTAAAGTTCAAAGAGGTTAAGCAACTTTACTAAGTTTAACCCTATACTAAAAACACCCTCATAAATTTGTTCACATAGCCATTCCCCAGAAGAGGGCTCACACAATTCTTTTTCCAGTCTTGTTGAGATATAATTGACATATAACATAGTATTAAGGCATAGAAAGTAGTGATATATCCTATCTAATAAAAGAGTAATATGCAAATTGACCATCACTCCAAGACACAAGATGGCTGCCCCCATGTGGACACAAGATGGCCACCACAAGATGGCCAGCAAGGGAGGGCAATTGTGGGCAATCAGGCCAGCAGGGGAGGGCAGTGAGGGGTGACCAGGCCGGCAGAGGAGGGCAGTTGGGAGGGACCAGGCCTGCAGGGGAGGGCAGTTGGGGGGGACCAGGCCTGCAGGGGAGGGTCATTGGGGGGAACCAGGCTAGCAGGATGAGAGGGAAGTTAAGGGTGACCAGGCCTGCAGGGGAGGGCAGTTTGGGGGGATGCAGGCCTGCAGGGGAGAGCAGTTGGGGGCGATCAGGCCAGCAGAGGAGAGCAGTTGGGAGGGACCAGGCCTGCAAGGAAGGGCAGTTGGGGGTAATCAGGCCTCCAGGGGAGGGCAGTTAGGGGTGACTGGGCCAGCAGAGGAGGGCAGTTGGGGGAAACCAGGCCTGCAGGGGAGGGCAGTTAGGGGCAATAGGGCCAGTAGCGGAGCAGTTAGGTGTCTATCATGCGGGCAGGGGAGTGGTTAGGGGGTGATCAACCTGGCAGGAAGAAGCAGTTGGGGCAATCAGGCAGGCAGGCAGGCGAGCAGTTAGGAGCCAGCAGTCCTGGATTGTGAGAGGGATGTCCGACTGCCGGGATCAGGCCTAAACGGGCAGTCGGACATCCCTCAAGGGGTCCCAGATTGGAGAGGGTGCAGGCTGGGCTGAGGGACACCCCACCCACCCCGTGCACGAATTTCGTGCACCGGGCCTCTAGTGTGTGTGTGTGTGTGTGTGTGTGTGTGTGTGTGTGTGTGTGTATCACTAAGTTTATTTAACATGCATCACCTCACATAGTTATACTTCTGTTTTCTTCTGCACAATCTTTTTTTAAAAAATATATTTTATTGATATTTTACAGAGAGGAAGGGAGAGGGATAGAGAGCCAGAAACATCGATGAGAGAGAAACATCGATCAGCTGCCTCCTGCACGCCCCCTACCAGGGATGTGCCCGCAACCAAGGTAAATGCCCTTGACCAGAATCGAACCTGGGACCCTTCAGTCTGCAGGCCGACGCTCTATCCACTGAGCCAAACCGGTTTTGGCTGCACAATCTTTTGAATTGAGTAGTTTAAAAACTGTCTTATGGAGAAACAACAGATGAAATGTTTGAATTTTTATCCTTGCTATTTCTTCTTCTGACTTGGAAACTGTAAGTCAGCCCATTTCATTTCACCTCATCAATGCATTCACTGAAGAATTCATCAAATAAAGAATTATTTAGTGTTTTTCATATGCTAAATACTGGGGATTCGGATATATACCAGACCCTCTCTCCATATAATTAAATAGAAACATTTCTCTTCTCATCTAACCCTTCTTCTTCATAGCAGTCCACACAGGTTATCACTCCATCCTTGAAACATTCTTTATTTCATCCTGACCACCCTCCCTTCTTATTTTCCTTCTCCCTCACCAGCCACTCTTTCTGTCCCTGTTGCTGGAATTTTATCCTCTACTCAATCTTAGCACAGGCCATGTTCTCATCTCTGTGTACACAGTCTTTCTAGCCCATGGCTATTAAACCACATCTGTGATTTTAAGTTTTCTAGTAGCTGCATTTAAAAAAAGAAAAAGGTAAAATTAATTTTAAGACTACATTTTATTTAACCCAATACATTCAAAATATTATCAGTTCAACATGTAATCAATGTAATAAAAACTGTTTTACATTTTTTGCACTAAATCTTTAAACTCTAGTGTGTAATTTATACTTTGCACTTCCCAATTTCTTTTTTTAAAAAAATATATTTTATTGATTTTTTTTTTTTACAGATAGAGGGATAGTTAGAAACATCCATGAGAGAGAAATGTCCATCAGCTGCCTCCTACAAACCCCGCCCCCCCCCCAACTGGGGATGTGCCCACAACCAAGGTACATGCCCTTAACCGGAATCGAATCTGGGACCCTTCAGTCTGCAGGCCGATGCTCTATCCACTGAGCCAAACCTGTTAGGGCTACACTTCCCAATTTCAATGCTAAATTTTCATTGTAAATACTTGATCTATATTTAGATTTCATAAAATTTGTGGAAAAAGTAGATTCACATACCCAAGTTATTTCAAACATTTAAAGAAGTTTTCCAATAACTGAATTGAATATTACTTTTTATAGTTAAATCACTTACAATTAAAAGTAAGCCCTAGGGCAACTAAGCCCTAGCTGGTTTGTTCAGTGGATAGATCATTGGTCTTTGGACTGAAGGGTCCCAGGTTCGATTCCAGTCAAGGGCACATGCCGGGGTTTCGGGCTCCATCCCCACTGGGGGAGGAGGGACATGCAGGAGATAGCTGATCAATGATTCTCTCTCATCATTGATGTTTCTATCTCTCTCTTCCTCTGAAATCAATAAAAAACTTTTTTTTATTTTAATTCAGGGTCTCTTCCCTCCCCAGGTGGGAATCTGTGCTTGTTTCCCAATAAATTTCCACCTTTTCCTATACCAAAATAAAATCTACACTAATAAAAGAGAAACATGCAAATTAACCATCACTCCGCTACAACCACAAGCCATGCCCATCAGCCAATCAGGAGTGAGTATGCAAATTAACCCAACCAAGATGGCTGCAGCCACAGAGCTGTAGCAAGCATGAGGCTTGGGTTTCCCCGGCAATGCAGGAAGCCAAGCTTCCCTGCTGCTCTGGCTGGCCCTGTCCTACGCTCAAGGCTACAAAGTTTCAATTGTAGAAGATAAATAAATCCCAACAAAAATGGTGGCAGCCACGAGCTGGAGAGAGCAGGAGGCTTGAGTTGCCCCCGGCGATGGAGGAAGCCAAGCTTTCCGCCTGCCCTGGCTGGCTCTGGCCTCCACTCAAGGCTACAAAGTTTCAATTATAGAAGATAAATAAATACCAGGGCCTCCACTTGGGTCACCAGGGGGCAAGCAAACCGGCCTGCAAACCACCACAGGCCCCTTGCCCAGGACATCCCACGCCCCAAGGGAACCCCCACCCTGATCTGGGACACCCTTCAGGGCAAACCAGCCAGCCCCCACTCATGCACCAGGCCTCTATCCTATCTAATAAAAGAGTAATATGCAAATTGACTGTCACTCCAACACACAAGATGGCTGCCCCCATGTGGACACAAGATGGCCACCACAAGATGGCCAGCAGGGGAGGACAGTTGGGAGGAACCAGGCCTGCAAGGGAAGGCAGTTGGGGGCGATCAAGCCTTCAGGGGAGGGCAGTTAGGGGTGACCAGGCCGGCAGAGGAGGGAAGTTGGGGGCAACCAGGCCCACAGGGAAGGGCAGTTGGGGGGACTCAGGCCTGCAGGGGAGGGAAGTTAGGGGTGACCAGGCTTGCAGGGAAGGGCAGTTGGGAGGGACCAGGCCTGCAAGGGAGGGCAGTTTGGGGTGATCAAGCCTGCAGGGGAGGGCAGTTAGGGGTGACCAGGCCGGCAGAGGAGGGAAGTTGGGGGCGACCGGGCCTGCAGGGAAGGGCAGTTGGGGAGGACCCAGGCCTGCAGGGGAGGGCAGTTAGGGGTGATTAGGCCTGTAGAGAAGAGCAGTTAGGGGCAATCAGGCTGGCAGGGGAGCAGTTAGGCATCAATCAGGCTGGCAGGGGAGTGGTTAGGGGGTGATCAGGCTGGCAGGAAGAAGCAGTTAGGGGCAATCAGGCAGGCAGGCAGGCGAGCAGTTGGGAGCCAGCAGTCCTGGATTGTGAGAGGGATGTCCGACTGCCGGGATCAGGCCTAAACGGGCAGTCGGACATCCCTCAACGGGTCCCAGATTGGAGAGGGTGCAGGCTGGGCTGAGGCACCTCCCAACCCCCACACACGAATTCGTGCACTGGGCCTCTAGTAAAATAATAGAAAAATAAAAAGTTTAGTTCATCAGCCACACTAACCATATTTTGAGTGCTTGATAATTTAATGGAGCTAGTGTTTACTGTATCGGACAATGCAGCTCTAATTATCTCATATATTTTCATGGCTTCAAAGACTCCTCATAAGCTGATGACTCCAGAACTTATCTCTACAGTGGAACCTGTTCTGAGTCCTGAACTGTATACTTAAAGACCTACTTGGATATCTCAAAGGCATCTTAAACTTGGTATTTCTAAACTTGGTATTTCTAAAATGGGATTTTGCATGGATACATACTTTATTTTTTATCAGCTTTATTGAGGTACTGTTAACAAATGAAATTGTAAGATTAAATGGAATTTTGATTTCCCACCCCAAACCTGATCCTTGCTAGTTGCCTTAGGTTGGATTTCTAGAAAAACAGAGTCTGAGAGGAATATTTGCATGCAGGAGGTTTATCAGAGAGCATTCTCAAAACCAATGCTTGTCAGAGAATCAGAGAAGCAAGAATGGGCAGAAGGAAGTAGGACCATCTTGGGAGTTGCAACAATGGCCTCAGCTGATTGCATGGGGAACTGTAGAGCTGTTCTCTGTGAGAGGGACCTACAGAGATGTCCCAACCTGAGATAAGAGGGCTAAGCCTTTGAACCTCTGCATCTACCAGTCATTGTCTGTGGGCTGTGCCAGAAGGGGGTGTTACCTTGAGTAAGGGAAATACCCAGAGAGAGATACAGCTGTAAGCACTTAGCAACCATTTCCTGAGCTGAGGGAATGAGGGCTACCTTCCCGCAGGGGAAATAAGAAGCATCCACTCAACGGTTTTCCCCATTTTAGTAGTAATCTAATTCCCCAGACATTTTATAAAGCCAGCATCCTAGGAATCATGCTTTACTTTGTACTTTCCAAAATAGTTGAAACAAAAGTCAGTCTTCCCCCCTTAGGTTCTTTATACTTACTCTTCCTCATCCTGGAATCCTCCAGCTCACACCATCCACCTCCTTCCCTCTATCTAGACTCCATCTACTCACCTAGCCACATGCACACCCATACATATCCTCCTCCATCAGTTCCAGATCTTAGCTTAATTGCTACATCCTCGGGAAGTTTTTACCTGACTCCCTTATCTACTAGTAAAGTGAGTCAGTTCAATTTGTAATTACTTTATTCCTTATTTGTTCATTTTCTGTCTCTCTCAATGAATTGTAAGCTTCATGATTATGTGTTTGTTATGTCTTGTTTATGTAACCTAGGTACCTAACCTAGCACTGTGATTACAGTCTTTGGATGCACAGTCTTGAGTTTATAGAATGAATGAATGATTAGGGTAGGCAGAGAAGAAAGACAATGGTCATAAATGAACATGGCCTGGTGGAGCTAGGCCAAGGAAGAATAACCTGCAAAAAGGTAATGTGTTAGCTGAATTTTAAGCAAGTAGTGGGATGAGCTGGATAGAGAAGAGAAGAGGGACATTCATGGCAGAGAAATTGACTGCCTCATTACTTAATGTGTTTCTTTAAGACTTGCTCCTTTCTTATTCTGGATACCTGGAACCACCATCCCTTCCATATCCACTCAGTCAATTTCCTCTTTACGCTCAAATCCCAGCTCAGTCTCTCCCTCTCACATTTTTCCCTGCCTGGAAGACTCCCTTAAAAAGAGCAGAGAAAAATGCCAGCCTCAGCTCAACTAAGTTGGAAATTCTATGTGGTAATACTGAGCTCTTCTTTGTGGCTATGAGATATTACCCCATATGACTAATTTTGGATAATTCAACCAAACCACTTGTTGATTCAATGAAATTTTTAAAAATTCTCCTTTAATGATTTGGTCAATTGTCTGCATTTTGAGCTATATATCTGAATTGAGTGGTCAATTCAAAATAGTTAAGTGGATTCAGTAGTTAAGTGAGCTTTTCAAAAGTTGGTCCGAGTAAACAATCAATGCCATCTATCTAATGGTCCTTTCATGAAAATTCATTGTGACCTTAGTGGTGATAATATGGAACAATGACCTTATGGTCAAATCCCTCAGTATAAGAGTGAAGTAGAAAACAGTAATTTTTAAAAGGTGGTATATCCAGTTCCCTAGTGTAGCTCCTAAGGCCAAGAGAGCCAAAGCCTGATAGTGTCGATCGCTAGCTTCAAAATCCTCCAATACAGGTTCGAGTCAATTCTATGGTCCCAACTAATATTATTGATGATGTATAGATTGACTATGGCCTCCATTTATATCTTGTCAGAAACCAATAATAGTTCATGTCCTCTAGAAAAAAATAGAAATATCAAAAGGAAATTACTTTCTCTGGCTGGTGTAGCTCTGTTGGTTGTAGCACCATCCCATATACTGAAAGGTTGCTGGTTCAAATCCTGATCAGGACACATACCCAGTTCGATTCCCAGTTAGGACTTGTGTGGGAGGCAACCAATTTATGTTTTTCTCTCATATCTATATTTCTCTCTCTCTAAAAAATCAATAAAAAATAAAATATTTGTCAAAAATAAAAAGAGAAAGAAAATTGTCTTTATGGGCCAGAAACAGGATTCAATGAGTGGTGCAATGTTGTTTATATGCAAATCAAATAAGAGGAAAGGAAAAAAAAAATCAGCCCAAGTTAATACTTTATGTCCTGTTTATATATCTGTTTTCAAGGCTGTTTATGCTATTTTTCCTAAGCAAAGCTTTTGTTTGCCTTGTTTAAGGTTTATTTTGTTTTGAAATGTTAGCACATGAAAGAATTTCCTACAAACTAGTTTCTCTGAGGCAAAATTTGAGAAGTGAGAAATTTAAACACTTGTAAAATGCCAAGATAATTATTTTACTGAAGTCCATTCTCAGGTCTAATATCAGTTCACCTCATTTTACCCAACAGTTGGTTAGATAAAAGATGTTTGAGCTGACCCAATTCACAAACCAATTCTAATATTCCCAAACAGTTATCTAATGTTTGAGCTTCAGCTGATCTACCATTAACAATGAAGCGGGCCAATTTTTTCTTCTGTACTTTTTCTTGTGAATAGAATAACATTAGTGTAAAGAAATGTGCAACAATTCTGCCATCACAATGACTTTGACTTGAGCTCCTCAGCTTACTGAAAGTCAAGCATCTTTTCTTATTTCCCATTATCTAGCTTAGTATAATTCTAACTCTTCCCTCTATCTCCTCCTCTCAGTTCTAAGAATACAAGTTTATTTCCAGGCCCAAATCAAAGATGCTTAACACTGTCTTTTACCCTTCTGTTGCTTACTTCACATATTTGGATCCTTAGCAAATGTTGTGTCTTATTTTCTTATCTAAGACACTTTCTTCCTTTCTCCTTTGCCCACAGACTCATTTTTCACTTTTCAATAAGTATGTCAAGTTTTTTTCAGCCTCTCTGCTCACTTTCTACTTCTACATCCTATGCAAAGTATATCAGAACAAGATCTTCCATCTTTCCTACCACTTGGATTGTATCATCATTTTTTAAAGACATTACTGACATCTATTGTTTCCATATGCAAGTCAAATTCTCTGTTTCACAGTTCTCAACATTACCCTTTCCCCACCACACGATTCCAAACTTCTCTGCCTGCCTTCATTTCTCTTTAAATTCCACATTCAGATTGTTTCCCTGGATGGGAAGTAGGGCACATCATTCACTCCAAATCACCTTGACCTCTCCTGGTACACATTCTTGCTAACTTGACAATTGGAATGATATGAAAAGGATTTTACATGAATGAGGTCTCTCATTCTTTCTAAGTTCTTCAAAGAACTACTATAGTTAAATAATTTTTGAATTAGGATAGTGGTAGCCATGACTCAAAGATAGACAAAATCCTTTAATCTATTTTTATCCTTCATCTTTTCCATTAAAACCTTTGTATACTATATTAGCACACTTAGTACATTTTTAAAACTTTGTAACTAATTATAAATGTTAGAAATCAATTTTGGGTTAGGCTGCTTGGGGCTGATGGTATGTTACCATTGGATTTTCCACAGTATGTGAAAGAACAATATAGGCAGCTTCCCTCTCTTGGGAGGTAGGTAGAACAGTTGTGTCCCTGTCATCTGAGAGTGAAGGAAGTCTAAATTTTTATGCCTGCTACATCATTAACCTGAAAGAGTAACCCCTCTTCTCTCTAGTTCTGCAAAGTAATGTACTTTGTGTAATTCGCTCACATTCATGGCCTTTTAATTAGCAAACAAACTATTGGCTCATATTCTACTCCTTGCCTCCTTGCTGTTCCCCACAATTGAAATCAGAATTATCTCATAGCTTATAATTCACTTCATATTCTACCTAATCAATTTTATAACTCTCCTTGCTAATGCTGATAAAATTTCTATCTTAACCCATCTTTAGTAACTCTCCCTATGGGAGGATAGGGGCCAAAAAAGGGAATTCAAAAAAACAAAAAACCTTTGAACATTATGTTTAAGCAGTTTTAGGAAAAGGTCTGGTGATTCCAGTTCCACTCAAAAAAATTACGTGGGAAACATTTCTCTATAGGCTGTTTTCAGCTAATCAGTTTAAGCTCTTTATGGACATCCTATCTAATAAAGAGGAAATATGCTAATTGACCCTCACAATGTCGCAAATATGGTGGAGCCCATAGCCAATAAGGAGGGAATATGCTAATTGACTTCCCCACCCTCAAAGATGGCGGTGCCCACAGCCACAAGATGGCAGCACCCAGTCCCCTCAGCCCCGCTGGGGCAGCAGGTGCATGGCAAGGCTGGGCCCGCCCCCAGGCAGGCCCAGCTGCTCTGCACGCCTGCCTCCAGAGTCCCACAGTAACCTCAGCCTCCCAGCTGCCCAGGGCTGGCCCAAGGCGCAGGCAAGCCTCGATGGTGGCTTCCCAGCTGCCCAGGGCCAGCCCAAGGCACAGGCAAGCCTTGGATGGCGGCTGCCCGGCCACCCAGGGCCGCCCGAGGCGCAGGTAACCAGGGCTGGCTGAGGCTTGCGCTACCGGCAGTGGCAGCAGCAGAGGTGTGATGGGGTGTCGCCTTCCCCTGATCACCAGGTCGCCTCCCACCTCTGAGGGCTCCACGACTGTGAGAGGGGGCAGGCCAGTGCATGAATTTTCAGGTACCGGGCCTCTAGTTTATCTATAGATACCTTTATCTCTTGTTTTTCTCTTTTTTCAGAGACATTTGTTAGATAGTGAGGTATCCTTTTGATTTTAAGATAAGCCATCTCCTGAGAATAAAATTAGAAAAAATCCAATAATGTTGTGAAAAAATATTGCAAGACACAGAATGCTGTTCATGCTATATTCAGTTAAAAATGTTATAAAGTGACATGTATTACACAATCTCATGTTTATTTATCTGTCAAATTATATATATGTGTGTGTGCATATATATATATATGTGTGTGTGTGTGTGTATATATATATATATATATATATATATATATATATACACATATGTCTGTGTGTGTGTGTGTGTGTGTGTGTGTGTGTGTGTGTATTTCCAGAGAAGGCAATATATAAAAATCACAGGAGTAAGTAGAATTGTTATAGCTGGTCTTTGTATCTTTGTGTCCCCAAAATTTGCCCACAAAGGATACATTGTATTAAAAGTATTTTTATAGCCCGGCCGGTGTTGTTCAGTGGTTGAATGTCAATCTATGAACTAGGAAGTTTACAGTTCGATTCCCAGTCAGAGCACATGCCTGGGTTGTGGGCTCAATCCCTAGTAAGGCGTGTGCAGGAGGCAGCTGATTAATGATTCTCTCGCATCATTGATGTTTCTAGCTCTCTCTACCTCTTTTCCTCTCTGAAATCAATAAAAAATATTTTTTAAAGTTATTTTTTATATAAAATAGTATTTTTACTCTCCTTTATCACATGCTGTTGATTGTGACCAGCATAATGCATATTAGGAAGCTTCCATTAGTAATGACTAAATGATGCAGACTGTCCTTTATTGTATTCATTCCCCCATTTAAAAAAGTTTTCAACTGGTAATTTATCAAAATCAACATGGAAAACAGGCTAACAGAAGGATAAGAGAGTCATTTCACTTTTCATAAAGCACTAAACAATTAGAGAACACATAGCTCTCTGCCAGCTGTCTGCTCTAGCAAGTGACAGAGATGGCTGTTCTGTTCCTGACATGAAGAGAAGGAACAGCAGGCTTGGAGAGGATGAGAAGCTTCCTCCTCCATTATTCTGGAGTCCTGGCCCCAGACATGTGATAAAAAGCTAACATTTATTGATTTTACTATGTGTATACACTGTCTAAGAACTTTTTTTGTGTTAACTCATTTCATCATTCCTCAAACTCTATATGGTGGAAACTATTATCACCCTGATTTTATAGGTAAAGAAACTAGGGCATAAAGACACATCTCAGCCAGTGAGTGGCATATCTGGGGTTTGAATCAAGCAGTATAGTTGGCTCCATAGCTCACTCTTTTAAGGTTCGTTCTTTACTGCCTCTCATATGTTCCTACTGAAATATGGTCCAGGCCTTCCAATAATAAGAGACTCTCCAGCCCTGGCCAGAGTGGCTCAGTGGTAGAGCATCAGCCCGTGCATCAAAGGGTATGTACGTATCTGGGTTGCAGGTTCTCGGGGTGTGTGCCGGACATAACCAATCGATGACTCTAGTTGGATCCTACTACCCCAAATCAGATCCTAGTTGGAGGACTGGGGTGCAGATAGTTTATTTTGGGTTATTCTGGGAACCAAGAG
Organism: Plecotus auritus; assembly: GCF_963455305.1. NCBI lineage: Eukaryota > Metazoa > Chordata > Mammalia > Chiroptera > Vespertilionidae > Plecotus > Plecotus auritus. The sequence continues at coordinate 136,384,104 of NC_137776.1, read as the reverse complement.
TGAGGGAATAGGGAAAATGAGACAAGAAAAGAAGAAAAGGCAATAAGGGTATCATTAACTTTGCTATAACCATTCAGTCTTGTCCTCTGAGAACCCTCAAGATATCACAAAGAACCTTCCACAAAACTGTCCCACTCAGGGCTGGGGAAATTTGGGTATTTACCCATCAACAGCATCTCTTGTTGATCAAGAAACTCTACTAGGAGGGACAAATCCCCAGCACTTTGGGCTGCTCTATAGGCAGGCTGAGCGGGATGCCCTGGTGCTGGACAAAGCCCTCAGGCAGAGAAACAGAGAAGCTCATGAACAGGGAAGCTGTAAGTGTGGACAGCAACTATCCATCAGAACTATAGGAGAACTAGGGCCATGGGCTATGGGGCAGGGCCTCAATAGTGCCTTTACATGTGAGTGCCCCATCGAACCAATGTTGGCTCAAGTTTTCTTCAAGGTCTTGTTAGAGGAAAGACCAGTACTTGGGCAGGGTCTCCGAATAGTCCTCAGACCAGCCACATCAGCTGATAGAAATGCCAATTCTTGGGCCCTCCCCAGACCTCCTGAATCATAGAGTCAGAGAGTGTTGCCCAGCAATCTGTGTTTTTAAAAGCCATGTAGGTGATTCTGATGAATGTCAATACTCCATAAACCACAACTGTAATGATGGAAAGGAACCCTTCAACAAATCAATTTATCTTCCTAGGAAAGACTGAGATTTAGAACTTTTCTAATGCTAAATATCTAGAATCTAGGTCTCCAAACCTTAGCTCCTCCTGGAATGATTCAGACACTTTTCTCTTCTAGATTTATGTATTAGTTAGGGCAGTGGTCGGCAAACGGCGGCTCGCGAGCCACATGCGGCTCTTTGTCCCCTTGAGTTTTTAGCAAAGGCCAGCTTAGGAGTACCCTAATTAAGTTAATAACATTGTTCCTACCTATATAGTTTAAGTTTAAAAAATTTGGCTCTCAAAAGAAATTTCAATCATTGTACTGTTGATATTTGGCTCTGTTGACTAATGAGTTTGCCGACCACTGAGTTAGGGTAATGGTAAGCTGCTATAACAAAAAGGACACAAGGCAATCCTATATAATAAAAGTCTAATATGCAAATTGTCCCCTCCACCGGGAGTTTGACCACTCACTATGATGTGTGCTGACCACCAGAGGGCAGTGCAGAACATGGCGGGTATCTGCAACGCAGCCCTGGCAGTGGACGGCAGTGGAGGTACTGCTGGTCCTGATGGGCCCCTGACAAGAGCAGGATTGTGGCAGGATGGTGAAGCAGGTGAGTGGGCAGTGCCAGGCCAAGGCAGGTGCGAGCAAGGGCCCAATCACCCTGCCCATTGCCCTGCAGACAGCAACCAGCAGCAGTGGCAGGGGACGGGGCCTCTGCCTGGTCCCAGGTGCTGAGGGAGCTGGGAAGGGAGCCCTGACCAATTGCCCTGCAGACAGCAATCAGCAGCCGGCTAGCCCCAGGCTGGGATGGGGAACTGGGGGTGGGTGGCACAACCCACCTCCTGCTGCGACCAGGCGGAGGGGGTGGGGGTGGCTACCTGGGGGCAGGGTGATGGGACGAACGTGCAGCGAGAATGCGGGGAGTCCGCTGAACTCACTCTCACTCCCCATTACCCTCCTCTGGGACGCCAGGGCTTGCGTGCCAGGAAAGCCCCTGTGCTCAGATGCCAGGCACCCACAAGAAGCCTGCTCTGTACCCACAGGGCCTCCTCTTCCGGGTGAGCAGAGCCCCAGCTGCCAGGACCGCAGGGGCCAGTCAAGCTCCCTGTGGGTTCGTGCAGGAGCCCATCTGCAAGACTGGCCAGGAGAGAGCGCACTGCCTGTCTAGCTTCTGTCAAGTACCGCTGGGCAACCCAGAGGCCCATCCTGCACCCAGGCCCATGGCGTCTGGCTGCACTCACCACATCTTCGCATGGGGCCTCGGGCGCTGTGACTTAGGCAGAGGTGGGTGCGCAGGGGGTTAAGAGGCCCAGGTGCTGCCCAGGGCCCAGAGGTTACTGGGATATGCCTTTCCACACCAGACGCTCATGCTTAACTTGTTGGCCAGGCCTAGGAACTGCACCCCATGCATGAATTTTGTGCACCGGGCCTCTAGTAGTTTAAATAAGATAGAAACTTACCTCTTACGTAACAGTCTAGCCAGTATAGGCTGGTGGAGCAGTTCTCCCCTATGAAATCATTCAGGGACCCAGGTTCTTTTCATCTTGTGGCTCTGCCATTTCAGTAGGTGGCATGTGCCCCTGGGTAGTCAAGTCAAATTCTCACCATAGGATGTGGTGAATAGAGACAAAGACCAGAGCCAAAAAATTATCTTAATTTGTGACACAGTATTCAAACTTATCATATCCTCAAATATTTTATCACTTATATGACCACATGTAACTGCAAGGGGCCTGAAAATGTGGTCTCCAGCTCAGCAGCTTTGTTTCCAGGAAATAAGTATATGGAGGACAGCTAGCAGACAGTCATAACATGTGTTAGAATGTCAGATCTTCCTAGAGGTGTTACTGCTATTGATATTTTTTTTCTTTGAACTGTATTTGCTTACATCTTACCTTATTCCATGAAGGCATTAAGGCACCTTTAGTACATAAGTTAGAAGATCCCATTCAGATGGCTAATTAAGACACTCAATTACTTTATAGGAGTGAAGCATAATCCATTAGTAGCTCTTAAGGATATTCATGCTCAGATGTAACAGACCAGATACCTGTCACCCAGCGAAGGGTAACTCTGAGAGAGGGACTCAGATCAGAGCTGTTCTGAAAGGAATAGAGGTGCCCAGTGGCATGAAAATTTCCAGATACAAGCAAGAAAGAGAGGGAGCAAAGAGAGGACAAACCCAAAGGAGAATAATATTATCTGAATTTAAACCTGTTCTCACTGCAATTTTGCCCAGACTTGGCAGTGTTAGGAGATGGACAAGTCTGTCCCTCACCTATGGGTTCCAAATACACCCAGCCAAGGTACTTGTCCAGCAGGTTAATTCCAAGGTTTGGCTAGGAAGGAGCTAAAACTGAGTGAACAATTCATGACAAGACTGGGAGAAGCCAGAAGGCTGAGTCAAGGCTGAAGTGCTCTAGGACTCCAAGGTCCCGGGACAAAGGTGTAATAAACTATGAACTGCAAGTCTAAAAGGGAAACATTTAGAAAAAAAAAAAAGAGTTGGAAGAGAAGAGGGAGGAGGAGGAGGAGGCGGGAGCAAAAACCAAGAAAAGGACTAGGTGGAAATAGAGCAGAATATAACCAGGTGGGAAATAGAGTAAGATGGATGATTTCTCAGAATGGAGCTGGATAGTCACATTTTCTGGTTGATGGGCAAGTTCTGACTTGGAATAGCAAAAAGAATCAGGGTTGGTGTAAGAAAAGAATGCACAGAAACAATGGTATCCTGAACAGTGTAGCTCTCAGAACTAAAGGCAGGGAACCATATCTCTTTTATTTATAAAGTAGAATGTCACCTCAACACAGTCTCTGGGCATGGATTTAGAATAACAATTTAGAATAAATCACAATTAGAAAGCTAATTAACTGAAGCAATGTATAATAAAAGACACAGGCCTTGAATTGTGGCCCTGAAGCCAGCTGACTTGTGCTTTTGTGTTCTTTTCTTCTAGGTGGAGGGACTATAAATTATATCTAAATATATCTCAGTAAACCTAACAAATAAGCATGAGCACAATTAAGCCACTCCAGATAGAGTAAAAAAGTCTCACCGATGTCAGCAAGCGCAAAGTCATTTTAACTTTAAAGCTTCTATAAAGCCTAAAAGGAAATACCAATCAGCAACCCTTTATCCTTTTAATGCAGGCCAGTAGCTCATATATTTTTATCTCTTTGCGTTATACTACGCAAAAAAACCCCAGAGAGTATGTTGTTGTTTTTCTGATCACCACAGAATTAGCAGAAAATTGTATACCCAAAACTATTACTCTCATTACTTCATTATTTCTTTTAATAGACAAGAAGTCTTCAGCACGATTTAATTATGCTCACCTGCAAATATAGCATGTTGAGTTTCAGATATGCAAAAGAAATAGACTTTTTTAGATATTGTAAAGATCCCAGCACACTATGGGGTTCTGTTACTATGCACAAAACTCTCCTTGGCAAAACAGGGAAAGTTTGTTTTTTGTACCTCCCCTCCCCTTCCCTGTTCTGGGACTTTTTCTCCTACCTTCAGCCCAGGTTCACTAAGCTTTCTCAATGTGATGGCATGATCTGGAGCTTAGACTCTGGAGCCACTGTGCCTGAGGTTAAATTACAATACTGCCACTAATAAAATGGTTGGGCAAATCACTTAAACTCTCTGTGAGAAGGCTAAAAAGGGCTAATTCCAATGTAACCCTGATATTTGGGGGGGCTAGCAATCTGGATCTGTGCCAGCAAGCCCAGTGTACATTCTTGATAACCTATAATTAAGTCATTGCTTCTTTCCCAGAAACTGGTCTTGCAGAACCTGTTATCTAAATACAGAGGCCATAAAACTGTAAACAGTGCACTGCCCCGGAGGAGGGGGGTGGGGGGGTTCATTAAAACTGGTGCCAGGCCAGACCATCAGATATGGTCTGGAGACCCCCAACACCTGGGGGCCTTCTTGCAAGGCCTTAAAAGGACCGAAAGCATAATCCATATTTGCGGGACAAAGACCCCAGAAAGATATAAAAGAGAAGCCCCCTGCATGTTACTTTACTCAGATTTGGGAAGTTATTCTGCTGAGTCTGCCAGCGTATTAAACAGTGTAACTCCTTTTCTCTAAAAGCGTTGCTTGGTTTTTCTTTGGTCTTCTGCAACATCTGGACTCCATGTTCCTCACGTATAAAATGAGGACAAAGCTAATAGTTGTGAGGATTAAGTCACTTAACATTGTAAAGCCCTTTAGAACAATAGCTAGCATTTGGTAAGTACTCAGTATGTTAGATGATTTTTCATCTTCAATTGACTAATACATACACCATGGTACCCCACCCTTACCTGAGCTGTGACAGTGTTCTAAGACCTCCAATTATCCTGCCTACCTTGTCTTTAAATCTTAACCTCCTTTAAGTGCTTCCCTAATTCCACTGACAGAGAGAACAGGTTGAACATAAATTAGAGCAGGGTTTCTCAAGCTCTCCATCCAAATCACATGGGGACCTTGTTATAAGGCAGGTTTGGGTCCAGTAGGTGTGGAGTAGAGCCTGAGATTCTGCTAATGCTGCTGGTCCATGGGCCATAATTTGAACAGAAGAGGTTGGTGACATCTAAATCTAGATTCTAATCCTCTCAAGAGCTCTGGGACCAGGGGCAAGTTTCTCAACTTCTGCCAATCTATTTAAGCTCAAATGTACCTCACTGGATCAGGGTGAGTTTTAATGAATTAGTGGTTATAAGATGTTCAGCATAGCACCTAGCATGTAGCAGTATACTCCCAATAATTGGTAGTTATTAAGTTGTTAGGAGCAGGTTATTAGACATTAATTCCCAAAGGGAACTTGCATTTTAAAAGAGGTAACATAGCTGCATTTAACTGCTTTAATTTTAACTTGTAATATCAAATAAATAAATTATAAGGTACTCCTGACCACTGGTGTTCCTGTAACCAACTTCCAGGCCAAGTGTAAAAATATACAAGGCAAGCTCTGTAATCCCTAAAACAAAATTCCAGCTCTGCTACCAACAGCACAGCCTCTAGGATCCTGAGCCTGCAGTTAGCCAGCAACACAGATCTACTTCAACACTTGACCAGTGACCTCTCGGCTTCTGGCCAAAATAGAGTAACATGGACAGTTACTTTCCACCTGAAATATACAAACAAACAAACCAAAAGATAAAATACATAAAACAAAATTTTGCAAGACTTTAGAATCAGGCAATGAAAGACAGTAATTCTTTTTTGCTAATCCTCACTTGAGGATATTCTTTTCTATTGATTTTTTTAGAGAGAGTGAAAGGGAGGGAAGGAGGGGACAAGAGAGAGGAAGGGTGAGAGAGAAATACTGATGTGAGAGAGACACATCGATTGGTTGCCTCCTGCACACACCTCATCAGGGGCCGGGGACAGAACCTGCAACCCAGGTACTTGCCCTTGACTGGGAATCAAACCCACAACCCACTGATGCATAGGCCAACGCTCTAACCACTGAACCATAATAGCCAGAGCAAGACAGTTAATCGTGATAGAAGGTAAACAATTGAGTGCCTTGAGAAAATTTCTAAACCACATTAGGGATCAAGAACCCAGGTGGAGCCCAGGAGACTCCATCTTTCAGTTCAGGAGATGAAGCTAAGACTCCAGGGAAACCTTGGTGACCAGTGTTTTCAGAATAGAGTAGCAGAGAGGAGAGAGCTACAAGGAAAAAGAGCTCTGGACATCTGAACAAAATACAGATTAACCTGTATTAACAGAAATCAGATCAAGGAACAGTGGGAAAGAAGGGATTGCCAAGGAGAACTAGGAAAGCTATGGGGATGATGAATGGGTTCATTGTCTTGATTCTGGTGTACACATGTCAAGGCTCTTTATATACACACTTCATTACAGTTTATTGTTTGCAGTTTATTTTGTTGTAGTGTAACCCCCATCTTACAAAGGACGCCTCAAAAAGTCGAATTATGGAGTCATTTATTAAAAGCCGGCGGCATACGAGGGAGCAAAAGCGCTCCAGACCTCGCAGCCCCGAACAGCTCGCCACATCAGGCTTATATTGGCAGAATATCACAAAAGTATTGATTACATCTTTGGGTCTGGAATGAGGAACCTGTTTCGCGAAAAAGCATTTTTACAGAAGCTAAATTGAGCAACTTCAGAAACACATTATCTGGGACCACCTGGGCAATTTAGAGCTACTGAGGCAATTTAGGATAATTTGTGCTCTTCTGATTCCAGGACCACTGAGTCAACCAAAACTCAGTTATCTGTAGTTATTGAGACAATTTAGGATAATTGAACTGTCATGGGTCCCAGAAGAATGTGCTTCAATGACCAGTGAGATCATCAATAGGATAGTCAAACCACCATCAATGGAGTATTCAATCATATGTAAGTTCAGAAAACCAAAATAACTTTTAAATGAGTACAGAACCCAAAACAGCAAGGTTAAAATAGTAAACAGCAATTTTTACCCAAGTATGGTTGCTACCATACTTTAATTTCACCTTAATAAAACTGTTAGTCAAAAAACTTCATCTGCAACCCCAGTGTCTATGTGTTTACCTGTGGTTCTAGGGCACTGGAGGGGTCACTCAGAGGGTGGTGAAGCTTGGACCTGATTCACTCACTCCCTCCTCTTCAATATCTAAGCTGTTTCTCAATCAGGTCAAATCTCTGACTCTATCGCTTGATTCAGAATCAGTTTCACTTCATATCTTTGCTTTTAACAACAGGAAGAATGTCAAGCACTTTTAAGTAACTCCCATTAAAAAGCCTTAGGAACCAACCCCCCCCCCCCCGCCCCGCCCCGCCACCCGAGTGAGCCTGCTACTACTGGTGAAAAACAACAAAAGCATACTTTTTCTGGCACCTCAGGAAGGGCAGACTGTCTCAAAGGTTTTAAACAAAATTTGTATTGACATACAATATAGCAGGGCCCTGGAATTCCTTCTGGACCCTTGGGTCCTTGTTCTATGTACTCATTCCACCCTGCCCCCATCAGCCCAAAAGAGACTTCCCATTACCTCGTTCCATAAACTCTGCAGAAACATACACAAGATACTTCACTGACAGAGTTTAAATGTTGGATAAAGTTTATCTCTAGATGAAAAACTAAACATCTTGTTATTTGATATTGAAAATTAGGGAACTAAATACATTCCCTTTGTACTTCTCCACACAGTAAGCATCTGATCCAATTACATTTACTGTTACACTCCACTGCTTTCCCCTTGATCCCAGCAACCATCACCATTCACCTGATTACTCATCTCCCTGCTCCCACCCCCTCCCCCACTCCAGTTATTTGCAGCACAGCTGCCAGAGCCATTCTTTAAGAATAAAAGGCAGGTTGTGTCACTCCTCTACCGAAAGCCTTTCCTTGCCTCCCATTTTACTACGAGTAAAATCCAAAATCTTCATGGTATTCAAGGCCCTCAGAGACCAAGTCATTGTAACCCCTGATTCCTCATCCTGCCAATATCCTCACTCTCACTCTTCTTAGCCCCCAGCCTCTGCTCCATTCCTGGGACTTGCCAGGTACCTTGCTGACACACAGCCTTTGCACTTGCTATTCCTTTTGCCTGTAAAGTTCTTCCTATTTATTAGCACACTTGCCTTCTTCACCTTCTGTAAGTCTTTGCTCAAATGGTGCCATCTCAGTGAGGTCCATCCTGACCATCCTGTTTTAAATTGCAATCCCTGCCCCATTTACTTTATTTGTTGTTTATTACCTGTCCATAAAGGCGGGGGTTTGGGTGTGTTTTGTCCTCTGATATATCCCCTGTTGCTGGAAAAAAGCCTGGCACACAGTGTGAGCTTGATAAATATCTGTTGAATGAGTGACTGATTATGTATTCCTTGATCTAGACATGAATTAATACTTGAATGACCTTGGCCTGCTTTTGTAAATAGGCCACGGTGACCTTCTATTAGTATTCTGATTTTAGGTATGTTAGGGTGAGTATAGGTCACCTCCTGTCATATTTCTAGCAAGTTGGACAGTCAAGCTCTTAGGATTTTAACCATTCTCCTTGAATTGTTTTTCCACTTTTATTATTATGGCTATATTGCTTGGTCTGAGAGAGGATCATCTGTCTCATCTCTCTTCCCCTCCATCTGTCTTTTCATTGCATGCTCTCTCCCCCCACTTTCTCTCTCTCTCTCTGACCTTATAATTTGAGTAAGTGCAAAATGTCTTTGGCACTATTGAGAGTGAATTAAAAGCTGAAGCTTCTGTTGATAAAACAAAGGGGAGCCAAGTAAATCAATTAGTAAATCAATGTGGTAGAAGGAAGTATGGGATGAAAAGTTTGTTTGTTCATTTATTTACGTGTGTGTTTGTGTAAAACCATTTGATTCTAAAAATAAAAATTAAGCTGAGCTAAGACTAGGGTTTGTTTTTTTCTTCTTTTTTTAGTCTAAGGAAGGGAAGTAACATTTTTAAACATCTATAAGTTGTGAAAGGTGCTCTGCACAAACACATATGAATTAAAACGTATATTACACATATATAGATATATAACATAAATGTATTTTTAAGCTTAAAGTATTTTACATTATTTTTAAAATCTCAAATATACAGAAAATTAGATGAACACCCATATATTCACTATCTATGGTCACAATTTTTAACAATTGTCCATCTTTCCTTTATCTATCTAAATTTTTGCTGACCTATTACAAAATTATATACATTATGACATATCATCCGTAAGTATTTTAGCATCTATTTATAAAAATTAAAGAAATTTCCTATGTAACCCAAGACTATTATCATACCTAAAAATTTAACTCCCTAATTTCTAATCCATATTTAAGTTTTCCTAATTAACTACTGATTATTATTTGATGTTCAAATTGTCCCAAATCTGGTCTGTGGAAGCTCCTTAAATCCAGCTCCATTTGACATTACTCCACTAATCTTTAAATACTTCTTAGCTTCCAGGCTCTCCTTGTACAATTACACTGCAGACCAGAAATCACATATTACTTAAAAGAGATCTGATCCCTTTTAGTAGGAAATAGTATTTAGAGACCAAAATCTGGGCACCAGGGATGCTTATTACTACTGAGATGTCATCGCTTCTAATTTAGATCCCTTTCAGTGGTCAGATTTAGGAAATGTATTTTTAAAACAGTATTAATTAATGTAGGCATACCTTGGAGATATTTCCGGTTCTGTTCCAGACTACATAAAAGTGAATATGGTAATAAAGTAAGTCACATGCATTTTTTTTTGGTTCCAAGTGCATATAAAAGTTATATTTATACTATACTGTAGTCTATTAAGTGTGTAATAGCATTACGTCTAAAATAAAAACAACAAATGCATATACCTTAATTTTAAAATACTTTATTGCTAAAAAATGTCTACCATCTTCTGAGCCTTCAGCTAGTCATAATCTTTTTACTGGTGGAAGGTCTTGCCTCTGTTAATAGCTGCTGACTGATCAGGGTGATGTTTGCCGAGAGCTGAGGTGGTTGTGACCATTTCTTAAAGTAACACAACAATGAAGTCTGCCATATTAATTGACTCTTCCTTACATGAGCAATTGCTCTGTAGCATGTGATGTTGTATGATAGCCTTTTATCGCAGTAGAACTTCGTTAAGAATTCGAGTCAATCTTCTCAAATCCTGCCAATGCTTTATCAATTAAGCTTATGTAATATTCTAAATCCTTGGTTGTCATTTCAACAATCATCACTGCTCATCACCAGGAGTGGATTCCATCTCAAGAAACCACTATCTTTGCTTTTCCAAGAAGCAACTCCTCATTTATTAAAGTTTTATCATAAGATTGCAGTAATTCAGTCACATCTTCAGGCTCCACTTCTATATCTAGTTCTCTTGCTATTTCTATCACATCTGCTGTAACTTCCTCCACTGAGGTCTTGAACCCCTCAAAGTCATTCATGAGGGTTAGAATAAAACCCTGTATGATTCCAAACTCCTGTTAATGTTGATATTTTTATTTCCTATAAATCACTAATGTTCTTAAAGGCATCTAGAAGATGAATTCTTCCCAGAGGTTTTCAATTTACTTTGCCCAGATCCATCAGAGGAATTACAATTTTTGGCAGCTATCATCTTACAAAATGTATTTCTTAAATAAAACCTGCAAGTCAAAATTACTCCTTGACCCATGGAGTTGCAAATAGATGCTCTGTTAGCAGGCATGACACAATATTGATCTCATTGTACATCTTCATCAGTGCTCTTGGGTGACCAGATGCATTATCAATGAGCAGTAATATTTTGAAAGTAATCTCCTTTGCTGAATAGTAAGTCTCAACAATGGGCTTAAAATATTCAGCAAATCGTTTAGGCTTTGTTATTCTATTTATAGAGCACAGACAGTGTAGAGTTAGCATAATTCTTAAGGGCCCAGTGATTTCCAGAATGGCAAATGAGCATTGGCTTCAACTTAAAGTCACCAGCTGCATTAGCCCCTAACAGGAGAGTCAGTCTGTCCTTTGAAGCTAAGCATTGACTTCTCCTCTCTAGCTTTAAAAATCTTAGATGGCATCTTCTTCCAACATAAAGTTGCTTTCTCTACACAGAAAATGTTATTCATTATAGCCACCTTAATTATCTTAGATTGATCTTTTAGATAACTTGTAGCTTATGCATTAGAACTTGCTGCTTCACCTTGCACTTTTATGTTATGAATTCTTTCCTAAATCTCACGAATCAACCTCTGCTGGTTCAAACTTTTCTTCTGCAGTTTCCTCAGTCTCTCAGCCTTCAAATAATTAAAGAGTGTAAGTATATTGCTCTGGATTAGGCTTTGGCTTACAGAAATATTGTGGCTGGTTTGATCTTCTATCTAGACCACTAAAGCTTTCCCCATATCACTAATAAGGCTGTTTTGCTCTCTTACCATTCATGTGTTCACTGGAGCAGCACTCTTAATTTCCTTCAAGAATGTTCCCTGTGCATTCATAACTTGGCTGACTAGTACAAGGGGCTAAGCTTTCAATCTTTCTTGGCTCTCCTCATTAAGCTTAATCATTTCTAGCTTTTGATTTAAAGTGAGAGGTGTGTGACTCTTTCACTCGAATATCTGGAGGCCACTGTATGGTCATTAATTGGCTTAATTTCTACATTTTTGTGTCTCAGGGAATAGGAAGGCCCCAGGAGGGGGAGAGTGATGGGGAAATAGCCAGTCAGTAGAGGAGTCAGAACACACAATTATCAATTAAGTTCACTGTCTTATATGGGCACAATTCATGGCTCCCCAAATCAATTACAATAAGTAACATCAAAGATCACTGACCATAGATCACCATAACAAATAGAATAATAATAAAAAAGTTGGAAATATTGTGAGATTATCAAAATGTTGCAAAGAGACATAAAGTGAGAAAATGTTGTTGGAAAAATGGTACAGATAGACTTGACAAAGGGTTGCCACAAATATTCAATTTGTAAAATAAGAAACACTACAATATCTGCAAAGCACAACAAAGTGAAGCACAATAAAACAAGGTAGGCCTATTATGATACTTTCTATTCTTATTGACAATTTAGAGTTTTTGCTTAACTTATTTTATACCTGTTTTCTCTTACCTGGAACATCTTGATTCCTAATAACTTATTTGCTTTATCCTACAATATTTATAAAATGGTTTCAAATAGCATTGCTAATATTACTTTCAATAATAAAATTATTGATTAAAGTGCAAAGATTTCTTAGCAGTGTACTTTTGGTCCTTAGATATGAGAATACTAATACTCTTGATGCTAGAGAAATTAAAGGGCCAGACTTTTCAGACATGAGTGGGAGTGACATCCTTGAAGTGCTGTTGAATAAAGCATTTGCAGAGTCCCCCATGGTAGGATGGAATGTGGAAGAAGAATATATCTGCCCCGGCCCGCGGGGCAGCAACGAGGGCACGCAGGAACCACCTAAGAGAATGAGACAAACAAGGAACGCGAAGAACGGAGGCAAGACAAGGTTCCTGATCAAGCCTCGTTTTTTTATTCCAGTGTTGCGGTATATAAGCACTCAAGAGGGGAGGGGTAGGATAAGGAGTTGCCATGGGATGATTGGTTGGGGACTGGGTATCTGTCCTAGCTGATCGGTTATTCTGATATGGGGGGTTCTTCTGGCCCTTGGGCGCGCGGGCTTTCCTTGCTCAATCAGGAAGTAGGGCTGACCAGGGAGTAAGACTAAATTCTTCTTTTATGGCCCCCGGCATCTCCTCCCTTTCTGTTTTTAAGCGGGAGTGGGCTTTCACCGAGCGAGGGAGTAGTGACCCGGCTCCTCCCGTGGGTTTCCCAAGCCCACAGGTAACGACTGTCTCCTCTTGTCTTCATGGCTGAATTATTTCCTGCTAATTCCTCTCTGTTGCAGGAATCCACATGGTCCTGGAGTTTTTTTCTGAAAATATACAAACATATTCTCGACCAAAAGTTAATAAAGGTGTCTTTTCTATAAATTTGACTTGGAATCCTTTTTATTTTTGCCCAAATAATTTTCCTTTGGCTTATTTTGACACCATGTGTGTATTTCATGGGTGTCTTGCTGTTAGCATAACAAATGAAAATTAATTTTCAAAGTAAAAAATTTTTCTAGATGTAATTTACTTACAAGGTATTTTTCCTTACATAATATTACTCCACTATCCCCCCTTTTTTTGATTTAATTATTAGGAGGCTTTTGGAAAATATATAATGCAGTCTTGATAACTTTAAATTTTAATTTTTTGCACAAAAATATGACTGCTTTAGGTTCATTGCATGTTAAGCAATTTTACCATGAAATGAACTACAAATAGAAATTTTGGTTAATACTTTAGGAACAGCCTTTTGTACAATTAGATTTCCTTGAATATTCCCTTATTTCATTTAGCCAATTTAAATTAATCTGAAAACTTGACTATTTTACTGTCAAATTTAATACTTTAACAACAATTTTAGTTAATGGAAAGGATTATATGCATCCTTGAGAAAGCCCTGAGCACTCCTGGATTTAGGCTAGATTTAGGTATAGGGCAGCTGCCATCAACCACTTCTCTGTTGCCTGGGTCTCAGTCTTAGCTGGGCCAAATCTGTTTGTTGCCTGGGTCCCAATCTGAGCTGGGCATGGGAAGCACGAAGCAGCCATGGGGCAGGAGACCTCCCTCAGAAGGGGCGAGTGTTCAAGCCCCTGTAATGTTGGGGGGGTGAGGATCTGTGCCACACCTCTGTTGACCCCCAAGTTCTCTCCTGATGGCCCCCTGCGACTGTGCCTGTCTTAGGTTGCCCCTCCCTTGAGGAGTCTTACCCGTCATTGACTAACCAGCCATCCTCCGGGGCCAAGCAGGGTGATGTGAGGTTCAGTTCTGTCTCCTTGGTAGCCTATGCCTCTATGGCCTCCATGCCCAGCACCTGCCTTGGGATCCCCCCACTGGTGGGGGGCCCCGGCATTGATCATATATCTTGGGGAACCCAGGTTTCTTTCTCCAGGGAAGGCCCAGCTCACGCCATTGTGCGAGAGACAGATCTATGGTACCATCCAACATGAGGTTTCAACCTCAGAATGAACTGAAAACTCAAGCAACAGCTGTGGGCAATTGAATTGTGAGAAGAGGGTTCCTTTTGACAAAAAGGGCCAATATAGAATGCTCAAGTACCTTCCCAAGGGGCCTTTCACACAGTGGAAGGAATTGAATCCTTTCATGTCCCTTTTAAATTGCTGCCAAACATTAAAAAAATTTTAGATTTTTAAGTTTGTTTGGATTAATTGTACAATATGCTGTTTGTAAAATATCAAAAATTATGACATTGTAGAATAATATCATGTAAGGATATTCTTTGCTCTAAGCCATGACAATTCAATTTCAAACTGGCTGTCAATTTCTTTTTGTATAGACAAGGTCTAGTTACATTTCTGCACCTCTCAAATTTCTCCTTTTTTATTAAGCTGGAATTTTATTTTTTAAGAGTATCCCCATTAGCTAATTTGCATATACAGAGGGATCATGGGAAGCCTTCAGTAACTTTCTTAGAATACTTAATCAAATTGCTTACAAAGACATTGGCTTATTCCAAAGGAAAGGGTTGGCCCCTATGGCTTCCAAGGATACCAGCAAGCCATGTGGCCATCATGGCAGCTGTCTAATCTGTTCTTTTAAAAGACAGTCAAATTTATATTGCAGACAAACAAAAATCTCACTAGCTGTTTCTGGTCTTTATTAGAATTATTTATAAAAATATTGGCTTTTTATTTAGCTGAAAACCTTGATTATAATTTAAAAAGCTAATTTATTTAAGTAATTAAAGTAGGTATCTTCATTTAAAAAGCAAAGCAAATTTAGTAAATGTTTATGTCTGATTCACAAGCAGCAAATGTTGCCCTGCCTCTTAGTTTAATTAAGAATGCAGGCGGCTAAGGGCTTTTGTCATTTTAAATTCTGCTGTTGGATTATAAGAAATATTTAGGTACTTCATTTTGCCCTTCTTAGAGGACAAAACCTTATTTAAAGATTATAATGCTTTTTATAATTATCTTAAGATATCAATTAGATTTTAAACTAATTTTTGCATAGAAAAATTTGAATTAATCCTCTTTTTTAATTAGACCAAAAATAAGCAACTTATTTTGAATTCCTAATTATTAGAGAAAACACATTTTATTTTCTCAAAAATAAGTTCTTATACTTTAGACATTTAATTACCACAACTATATAATTTCTCCCAATTTAATTTGCACTTTGAACTTTTAAAGCTGGCAAGTCAAATATAGTAGTTCTTTATTAATAACCCTTTATACTTTTAAGAATATATTTCAAAATCCAATAATTAACTTTAAATAGACCATGTTTTTTCTGCCCGGGGCAATTGAGAAGCAAACTTGTAGGTATTCAAATGTAAAATGGCCTTTAAAGAATGGCTACTAGCGGAAAGCTGATTTCAAAGGAGCCACTTTTTATTTAAGAGTTTGCCACTAAAGGAAAAACTTTTAGGCTACCAAAACAGGTTTTTTGGCCTAGCCGCTTGACCTTTTCAGGGAAGGGTGGCTAGCAAACCTGTAGCCATTTAAATGCAAATTATCATTCTTTAAAGATGGCTGCTGGCGGGAACTGGCCTACCTGTTCTTCTGGGGGAGGGGCGTCTACCCCTTCCTCCATTAACAAAGGGCGTTAGCTTTAAAACCTTTTCATGGCGAGAAAAGAGACCTTAAACTTTCAGAGCTTCAAATTTTAGGTAGCAAATTAAATACTTAGCATTTCTCAAATCAATAATACTTTTACATTTTTAAGAAAAATACAAGACATAATCAATAGATTCAATTCTGTCCTCTAGGTTTTTTATGAGGCAAATTTAAACTTTACTTTTTATTTGCCAGTAGCTCTGTAAAACTCGGTTTGGTTTATTCTAATGTAAATTACCACATTTTTCAAAGATAGTTCCTGGCAGGAAACTAGATTACCTGTCTTCTGGGGGAAGGGCGTCTACCCCTTCCTCCATTAACAAAGGGCGTAGCCAGTTACCTGGGCTACTTAGCTCTTTATAATTAATACATTATTTATCTATATTTTAACAATTTCTTTGAGATTCTAGAGTCAATTATAATTATTTTCAAGCATTCACTTTGGATAAATTCTATAACAGAGACAAATTTATTTATGTTCTCCTAGGCCTTAAAAGTTAACTTTTTTAACAAGGTTCATTAGCATTGTATTTTAGCTGATAGGGCCTGGGGCGGGGCTTTAGTTTTAGGAGTATTCTGTTGGGTAGGACTTAGGGTGGAAAGCTCAGCCTCGAGGGCTTGAATTTCTTTAATAAGTTGGACTTGCTCTCGTTTCTGCTGTAAAATTTCCTTTAAAGAAGAAACTTCTCGAGCAAGGGTTATTTTAGCTTGTCTGATGGGGTCAGATGGAAGGGAGTTTTCCTTAAGAATCTCCTCTCCTGTTTTGATGACCTCTTTAACATCAGGGTCTTGAGAATGGATTTTTAGAATGTCATGAATTAAGTTCCAATAAGAAAAGGCAGTAACGGGAATCTTCTCAGGGCCAAGGGCCCGATAAAAATCCTGTAGGGCATCTCCTACCCGTTCCCAGCATTTTTGCTAGGGGGAACCAAGGGCAGGTATCATGAACAAACTCAAAGAACTGCCTAAGGTCTTTTAACCCTTATTCCTCGCGCTCTGAGGGATATCTTGACACCGTCAAGGAACATTTCATGGGCACTCAGAATTCCCCATTATTGGTCGACTGGATGGCTCTCCGAGTGACTCCTTCCCCCACGTAAGCCTCTGGGACGTATAATCCCCGTTCCAGGTCAGCCTGAATTTTCCCGTCAACCCAGGGATTCAGGCGGAATTACTCTCTTTTCGACTCTACCCTTTACTCCCTTGCTTGCGTGAAACAGTCGGTAGGTATAATCCGCCTACACGGATCCACACAGACGGGAAGACCCCTTTTGCCCTTTTCAGGGAGTAGGAATTCCCTTTGTTGAGTCTGTGAGGTGAACGACCTTTTGTTCAAAGCAAGCTCAAGGTTTTAAGAGTAGATCTAATTGGAGAGAATTCGCGACAAGAAAGCCGGGCGACGGTACTAATTCAAGTGAATCAGAGTTCTCACAGCCGGAGATGGGTACCCTTCACTCTTCCCCAAATCGGCAAATGAGTGCTTATTAGTGGGCAGGAAAGAATCGACCAAGAGAGCCAATAATAGCAGTCGAGCAAAAAGGGGTGAAATGTTCTGAAATCTTGTTTGAAAAATCGTCTACCTACCTTCCTCCGATCTGTCTCACGGCGGGTGGGACCGTGGCGATCTAATGCTGAGTCTTCACTCGCGGGTCCTCGCGGCGACTCTGGGGGGTGCCTGGCCAGGGCTTCTCCGGTAGACGTTCTCGTCGGGGGTCCCCAGGGTGCCCCACGTTGGGCGCCAGATGCCCCGGCCCGCGGGGCAGCAACGAGGGCACGCAGGAACCACCTAAGAGAATGAGACAAACAAGGAACGCGAAGAACGGAGGCAAGACAAGGTTCCTGATCAAGCCTCGTTTTTTTATTCCAGTGTTGCGGTATATAAGCACTCAAGAGGGGAGGGGTAGGATAAGGAGTTGCCATGGGATGATTGGTTGGGGACTGGGTATCTGTCCTAGCTGATCGGTTATTCTGATATGGGGGGTTCTTCTGGCCCTTGGGCGCGCGGGCTTTCCTTGCTCAATCAGGAAGTAGGGCTGACCAGGGAGTAAGACTAAATTCTTCTTTTATGGCCCCCGGCATATATCAGCATAAACTAACATTTCTCTGGTTGCAATGTCCCATTTCCCCCAAACCAGTCCTGAGAGGGGGGCAGCTGGGAGTTCAGCAGAGCCAGAAAGAGGGCCAGCGTCCAGAGTGTCCATTCCATGTTGCAGCCAGGTGTGGTTCAGCATTCAGGTCAGATTAAAGTCCATTAGTGCCTGTGTGGAGTCTAACATGGCTATACACCGTACACCATGCAGACACAGGAGAGTGAGTGTGGCCCCTCTGCAATAGGAGTCCCCACGGGATGTGGCGAATGAAAGCCAAGAGAGAAAGGAAGTAGGGCTGAGCTTCCTTTGTCTAGAAGTTTATATATTTAGAATTCTAGCACTTGCAGTGGCCATGCTCATCCTGGCCAATTAACTATTTCCAGGTGTGATTGACAGGCAAGCATTTCCCGGGTCACTCAGACCTTACTGGACATGCATCTAAATTGCCTTTGTCTAGCCTTTCCCCCATGAATGAGCGGGTAACAGACTTGGAAGTGTTAAATGCAGCTTTTTGGCAAAGCTCAACAAATGGTATGCCTATAACCGTGGTCGGCAAACTGCGGCTCGCGAGCCACATGTGGCTCTTTGGCCCCTTGAGTGTGGCTCTTCCACAAAATACCACGGCCTGGGCGAGTCTATTTTGAAGAAGTGGCGTTAGAAGAAGTTGAAGTTTAAAAAATTGGGCTCTCCAAAGAAATTTCAATTGTTGTACTGTTGATATTTGGCTCTGTTGACTAATGAGTTTGCCGACCACTGGCCTATACTATTTGGTCTTCCCTTTCACTCCTTTCCTGCTAAATAACAATCAGGTTATTACAAAGGCATCACTCTGAGGAAGGTAAGTAACTTGCTCAGACTTTAATCAGTATCACTACACAGATTTATCTGACTATAGAAGAAACAATCAGTTGAAGGAAAGAGATTGACAATAAAGAGGGAAAAAAGTGGAGGATGCTGGGAGGAGCTGGAATGTAAGATGGACCTGGGATGCTGATGAAAAGCGTGGTTGGGGTGGGTAAGTTAACAAAACCCCACTGATTACATCCTCATCCCCTGGGGCTTTCCCCTCCCCCTATAACTATGGTTCCCAAAGTATGTGTGGTCCCAGATTAGCAGCATCAGTACCACTTGGGAATTTGTTTGAAATGTAAAATCTGAGGCCCCACCCTAGACTTATTTACTCAAACACTCTGATGAGAAACCAGTGATCTGTTTTAACAAGCTCTCAGGAGCTTCTGATTCATGCTAAAGTTTGACAAACATTCCTCCCAGGGGTCCTCAAACTTTTTAAACAGGGGGCCAGTTCACTGTCCCTCAGACCGTTGGCGGGCCGGACTATAGTTTAAAAAAAAAAAACTGAACAAATTCCTATGCGCACTGTGGGCCCGGGACGAGTCGGCTGCTAAGCAGGACAGGCAGCCGGATAAATGTCCTCGGCGGGCCGCATTTGGCCCGCGGGCCGTAGTTTGAGGACCCCTGCCTACACCTTGAGATTTCTGACATTCCCAGGAGCTTCCTAGGAGACAAAGGGTTTTTAAATTTTTGTTTCCCCACCCACACGCATATACAGTTATCCATAAATAATACAATTTTCTATGAATACATTAAAAATGATCATATATAGTATTATTCCAAACAATTCATTCATTTTGTTTCACTTAACATTATGTTCAATATACACGAGAATGGGTACCTTTTGTGATAATAAAAAGATTGGAAATGGAGGGTGAGGAATGAAAAATAAAAAAATAAAAGGAGAAAATTACATGGATCAATCATGATCATATGCCACAAACTGGGAAATCTGATCATTGTAAAGCATTTGGTCATATTTCAATTTTTAGAACCCAGCTACACAGAAATATCCTCTCAAGGTCACGATGAAGCCATATTATACCTCAAACTCAATTTTTATATCTGTAAAATGGGAATAATTAGAGCCTACTTTATGAAGTGGCTGAAAGAATTTTGTGAGAGTTTTATAAGTTGCGAAGAGCTATATAATGGTAAAGTATTGTGAAATAGTATCCATTTAAAAATAATTCTCATGAAGTGAAAGCTGTAAGGCATGTAGTTAAAAGGCAGATTTCCTTGCAATATCACAATTAAGAGATAACAAAAAATAAAGCTTGCTCCTAATTAAAAAAACATTTCCCTAATTTAACATATGTCAATGATCAGGTCAGTAGCACACTAAGACAGTGGTCACCAACCAGTGATCCGCGGACCATTGGTGGTCAGTGAGGTCTGAAAGGTTGGCAACTGCCGGTTTAAGAAAACCTTTGGAGCAGTGGTCGCCAACCGGTGGTCCGTGGACCACTAGTGTTTGGTGAGGTCCAAAAGGTTGGCAAAGGCTGAGCTAAGGCACTTTGGTGGAATCTTAGCATACCAATTTTGCCCGTTTCAAGCACCTGTATTTTTTGTGATAAGGTTATTATTGATAACTAGAGGCCCAGTGTATGAAATGTGTGCACTAGTAGGGTCCCTAGTGGCTGCTGGCTGCCGGCTGGGTACTCCCTCCCTTCCTCTGGCTGCCTGCCACCACTGCTGGCCAGGGCCTTCCTCCCTTCCTCCAGCTGGCCCACCCCCTGGTCAAACTCCTGGAAGAACTCTGGTCAAGGGAACAATTTGCATACTACGCTTTTATTATAATGATAACTAGAGGCCCAGTGCATGAAATTCGTGCATGGATAGGGTCCCTAGGCCTGATCAGCGATCAGGGGAGATCTGTGAGGAGACAAGCAGGGTGATCAGGGCCCCTGCTTGTACCCGGCCTTGGCCTGGCGCCACCCACTGGCCCTGCCCCCCGCCGCCGGTCACCTCCCTCTGCAGGGCAACCAGGAGGCCCCCATTCGCACCTGCGTTGGCTGGCCTGGTGCCACCCACTTGCTGGCCTTGCCCCCTGCCACCGCTGCAGGTTGGGGCCTACAGGCTAGGGACAGCTCCTGCATTGAGCATCTGCTCCCTGGTGGTCAGTGCGCATCATAGCAACTGGTCATTCCACTGGTTGTTCCGCCCTTCTGTCGATTTGCATATTAGGATTTTATTATATAGACTAGAGCCGTGGTCGGCAAACTGCGGCTCGCGAGCCACATGTGGCTCTTTGGCCCCTTCAGTGTGGCTCTTCCACAAAAATACCACGGCCTGGGCGAGTCTATTTTGAAGAAGTGACGTTAGAAGAAGTTTAAGTTTAAAAAATTTGGCTCTCAAAAGAAATTTCAATTGTTGTACTGTTGATATTTGGCTCTGTTGACTAATGAGTTTGCCGACCACTGGACTAGAGGCCTGATGCATAGATTCGTGCATGGGGTGGGGAGGT
Source organism: Plecotus auritus (assembly GCF_963455305.1). Classification (NCBI taxonomy): domain Eukaryota; kingdom Metazoa; phylum Chordata; class Mammalia; order Chiroptera; family Vespertilionidae; genus Plecotus; species Plecotus auritus. Next base: position 136,362,915 of record NC_137776.1, on the reverse strand, counting down.
GGGGCAGTCCCTCAGTCTGGCCTGCATCCTCTCACAATCCAGGACCCTTTGGGGGATGCAGCAGTGTGCCAAGTGGCAGGCAGCCAGGGAGGAGCCCAAGCGAGGCGCTACGCTGCTCATGTGCATCCTGGCATGCTGCGCCTGCTGCCGCCACTCGCTGCTCAGCGCTGCTGCAGAGTCGGGAGAGGCTCTGCTACCACAGCTGCACTCGCCAGCCGTGAGCCCGGCTTCTGGCTGAGCAGTGCTCTCCCTGTGGGAGTGCATTGACCACCAGGGGGCAGCTCCTGCATTAAGCATCTGCCTCCTAGTGGTCAGTGTGCATATAGCGACTGGTCGACTGGTTGTTCGGTCATTACGGTTGCTTAGGCTTTTATATATGTAGATGGATGTTATATTAGCTTATACATATTTATATTGCCTGGCCCTGTGTTCTGCTTTCTGCTTTTCCCACATTCAACAACCTTTGGCTCTCAAAATTGCATGACTGGTGAGGAAGAAAGATATTCTAAAAGTCTCAAGTATTACTAGGCATAAAATCAAGCCCCACTAAAAATCAGCAGTCATAAATTTTTAGTCTTCATTACTCTTCCTTCTCTACACTTTTTTTGTGTGTGGTGGTGGTGGTAGGGGGGTAATTTAAATAATTTGCATGGTGTCAACCACCACCTCTATGCTGATGATCCAAAAATTCACATCTCTTGTCCACACCTCTTTTTCAGAACTTAAATCAGGCATCCTCAAACTACAGCCCGCGGGCCACATGCGGCCCACCGAGGACATTTATCTGGCCCGCCGGGTGCTGCTGCTTGTCCTGCTTAGCAGCCAACTCGTCCCGGGCCCGCAGTGCGCATAGGAATTTGTTCATAGTTTTTTTTTAAAACTATAGTCCGGCCCTCCAACGGTCTGAGGGACAGTGAACTGGCCCCCCGTTTAAAAAGTTTGAGGACCCCTGCCTTAAATCCACATCTCTAACAGGTTTGTAAACATCTTTGAGTCTCAGGGATCCATCAGACTCAATATAGCCAGTACACACCCATTCACCTGCCTTCCATACCCATTCCCTCAGTTTTATTATTTTTATAACATTACTTTTCTCCCAGATGGCAATGCCAAAAGCTTCTGATTCCTCTTGACTCACCAGTTGTGATATTATTTCCATTCTATCTTTAAAATGTTATCTGAATATAATCCCTTTTAATACCTATAGTCTCTTTTTAATTAGGACTTTACTATATTTTTCTAAACAATTACTATAGCTTACTTTTTTCCTTGACTTCAATATCTTCCTACCTTATTTATTCTGCCAGAAAATCTCTATAATGAACATTCTTTGAGTATTTGCTCTTTACCAATTACTGCTCTGAGCACTTTCCATGTATTTCTCTAATCCTCATACAACACATATATTAATATATCATTTCCTTCCTTTGCTCTAAAACCTTCAACATCTCCCCATTACATCTCCCATAAAACCCAAGGCTTTCATAGTGCTCCTGATATACTAGTAGGTCTTCAGAAGACTCTCCTACCATTCCTTCTCATATTCACTATTACAACCAGACTGTATTGCTAATCATTTTCCTAACACATCATGTTTTCATAGCTCTGATTTTACAAACGCTACTGCTCAGCCTTTCCAATCTTTACAAATTGAAGGTAAGAACTACTCACCTTTTAAACTCCAGCTTAAATACTACCTCCTCTACCAAACTTTTTCTGTGTTTTAAAATAACTCTGTCATCATCATTATTTTTCTCCCTTTGTTATTCATTCAATAAGTAGCTATCCCCTTCATTATTCTTTTAATGATAACTATACTGCTAGGCATACATGCTCCTATGGCACTTCTATCTCTAGTACATTCCTCAGAAATCTCATATAGTAGAGGTAAAATTAACATGTCTATTTCTTCCCTATGATTATAATCCCCTTGAGAATTACTTCATTTTGTAGCTATATCAACCACTCCTTTAACACAGCATTAGAATGTATACATGCATGTGTTCATTTTTTTAAAATTCCTTAAAAACTAATGATAGTCTAGGAACTGGCAATGAATGATTAATAACATAGTATTTCCCTTTGGAGTTTATAGTCTGAATGGTTTTAAAAACCTGTTCACCAATAATTTGAATGCAATGTGGCATATGCAGGAAAAAGTTATTAATTAAGCCTTCTCTGGGCACAGACAGGTGACAAAGGGCATTTGAGCTGGGTCTTTAAGAATGAGTAGGAGTTCACTAGAAGAGAAAGACAATCCAGAATAAAGAAACAGTATGTTTACCTGATATTCCCAAGGGTAATGTGGTCCCCTCCACAAAAACGGGGCACATTCAATATGCCATAGGAAGGCAAGGGGAAGCAAAGGATAGAAAACTGGCAGGCAGCAGATCCTGCTTTAGATATACCACCCCATTCTAGGTTTCCGTGGACTCATTTGCAATTGGAGCAGGTGGATGAACTGAATTAGACATTCTAAGATTTTTTTCCACATTTGAAATTTTAGATGGCTAGAAACATGGTATCTAGTTTGTTTTGATTAAATTATATGAATGCCAGCCTCCTCATCCAGAAGATGAGGACTACCTCACAGGGCTGTACTGATAATCCCATAATGTTCTTATGTGACTGTTCATGTCTATATGAGCCTGGCAATCCTAGCGAAGAGACCACAAAGCTGAAACAAACACTTGGAACATAAAATGTTACTCATGAAAACATTTTAATTCAGTTGATATTTTAGAAATAAAAGCATTCCTTAGTTTGTGGTGATTAAAACTGGGGAGGGGAAAGAATATTTCCAGCTCAGGCAACAAAACTTAAAAGTCAGTGCCACGGTATACAAATAACTGATAGGCTAACTTGTATTAATAGTATAAACTTTAACATCCCATCCTATGATAATACTATCAGTATGTTCCCTTCTGGGTAATTACAAATAGGCACTTGGAATTATCACCTTTATAATAGGATCCTGGGTGTACACCAAAAATGCCTACATTCCCCTCCCCACCCCCATCTTTTATAGTAACGAGTTTCTTTCTTCTCCTGAAGACTACAATACAGCCTGCTTTCTGGCTCACATGTACCACATGCTGGTCATACACAGCTGTTTACAAAAATGCAGACTTTTACTGCATAAAAAAGTATTTTATCTGGTATTTAGGAGTTATAGATAGAAGTGATTACCTTTAAATTCTGATTTTAAATTTGGATCACATAAGAAGGTTGACTTATTCCTCATAACTCTTCCATAAAACAATACTAAATATATACCTAATCTGCAAGAAAGTTACAGACCTTACTTTATAAATTCCTAAGTGTTCCACAAACAACATGGTTTGTGTCTAAGGGGTCATAGCACAGATAGAAAACAGTGTATGCACACACACACTGTTTATTCTACAAACAGAGATCACTCAAATCAGATTTGTTTAGAGGGACACAGATGCCTCAAGTTTGTAATGCATGTCTCTCATGCAAATGAAATAGGCACTTGGGGGGCGGGGGCAGGGGTTGCCTTACTTGAGAGGAGAGAAACCGTTTGCCTGCAAGGGCTGTCTGAGGCTCCAGCTGCATTTCAATGCAGTGCTTAGTTTATTCACCAGGGGTCATCAAAGGTCTGGATTTTCTTTGTCTACTTGTTGACTCATATGTACAGTGTACACTCAGGAACCACTGAATTCTTTAAAGTTGTGCATCAGTAAATGTGGCTTGTTGTTTCTTTTCCCTACCACTCCAGGCCTACCCCCACTACTTCACATTTGAACTATTACCCTTGATAGAACTCTACCAACACATTGCAGCATGAAAGTTGGTTAGATGCATGACAAAAAGGCCTTTTCTAACTAAACCAACTTACTAAAAATGAGAAAGAGAAAACATGGTATCTAGTTCGTTTTGTTTTTTTAAATAATCATTGCTTTAATTTTTCAAAGTTGGAAAATGTAAGGCTTATCAAACTTGTTTTCTATAGCCATGAACTGAATTGCATTATGGGAAAGCAATGAGTCACAACTACTTCTCATCAAATTTCAGTCAGTAACTGGGTCCCTAGAGGGCCAGAACAAGTCAACGAAAGAAGAGGTGAACATTATTCCACCAGACTTTTTCAGCCCTATTGAACAAAAAAGCAAGGGAAGTTGTGTTGTGGTGTTTTTGTTTTGTTTTTTAAGTAATGGACGTTTTAAAAGAAGATTTTGGCACTGGCATGAAGAACAAGAATCCCATAACTCTTGGTGATCCTGGTGATGTCTTGATTGAATACCTCATTTTGAGCAGCTCAAAGTACTTTTTTTAGTCTTTATATGACAATACTCTGAAATGTCTTTAGCATGAATCTACTGGAGCCAATTTGATTCTTTTTTAACTGTACCCTCTCAATAAACCAAATGGCATCATTTGAAAGCTCAGAAGTGAGACATGCTTCAGTCACAATGAGGAGTGGATTCAGCCTATAGAATTCTTCCCAGGGCTGCAGAGCTCCTATTTAATTTTTTTAAAAAATATATTTTATTGATTTTTTACAGAGAGGAAGGGAGAGAAGGATAGAGAGTTAGAAACATCGATGAGAGAGAAACATCAATCAGCCGCCTCCTGCACACCCCCCACTGGGGATGTGCCCGCAACCAAGGTACATGCCCTTGGAATCGAACCCAGGACCCTTCAGTCCGCAGGCCGACACTCTATCCACTGAGCCAAACCGGTTTCAGCCAGAGCTCCTATTTAAGAATCAGAGGTGGTTTCGTACACCCTTCCTCCTGCCCCCAAATAAGTAGGAAAACAACGTTGTTATTCAAGTGGAGGTGTTTCAGCTGTATTTTTTTTATGTTCTATTTTGAAATGGGATATTAGAGTCAAAAGTCACCTGACTGTAGAATGTGAAAGTTGGAATTGACTCCAAAATGTAATTCAAACATCCTCTCTCAGATGTTTGCAAACTGAGCCTCAGTGAAGGTAAGTATTACTTCAAGCCATTTGGTGACAAAAATGGACCTATTCACTTTATTCTATTGCAGCCTCTTTTCAAATAAAACGTGGAGAAGACATACAATACAAAACATATAAAGTAATGGTGTTGAAAAAGGTAGTGAAGGCCATGGGGCGGGGGGCAAGGGGGAGTCAGTTATGACTGATGAACAGTTGGCAAATGTAGCTCTGAGCACTCTGAGAGAACCCAGGACACAATGTCTCACTCAGGACTCCCAAGCCCCAGGACTACTGGTCATTTTCTTATGGGCTTGTCAGTGTTGAAATAAAAACACTATAGGACACATGGGGACCACAATTTTGTCAACAAAAGAAGATGGTTTGTTTATTAGAAATCTCCATTCCGTTTCAGTCTGGAACAAACATTTGGCAATATGTACAAAAGTGAAGTGCCTGATTTTTAAGTTAAGAAAACACTGACTATACCCTATTAACTATGACCGATTAACCTTCTGACAGAACATGGATTTAGAGTCATGAAAAAAGAGTGGGGTGTGCAAGGCAAGGTCTGTTGCTTTTCATTTTCTCTTGGCATAAACTTTCTCAAAAGATGAACTAAACAAACAAACAAACAAACAAACCCTAGAAGCAGGACTTATCTACTGACCCTATGCTGTTTTATGTGAAATCATATAATACAACATTGACTCCTATTAAAGTACTACTTTTCAAGCATCCTCAAACTAAATAACAGGGACAGTTATTTCAATATGACATTTACACTGTCAAAGGGGAACTGAATGGCTGAAGGGTAAGATAGTGATCAAGAGAAGATTTAATCCCAGGACTAAGAGGAGGCAGATATCTATGAAAAAAATAAGAGAGCCTGGAGCTGCAATTGCAGTGTTTTCCAATTTAAACAATTGGGAAACACTGCAGGTTGCAAGCACGCGTGTGTGCGTGCATGCGTGCGTGTGTGTGTTCAGAAGGAAAAAGAAACTATTCACTTGGTCCAATATTTTTGTTTCCTCATTATTGCCTCTGATGATGGTTGATCTTCTTATCCTCAGATGCATCAGTTTTTGCCCCATTCTCCCCACATCCACATTATGTCAGTCATTGAGTATTTTATTGAGCCCACTATCGATAATATGATCTATTTTTAAAACCCGTATGTCTTATCTCATTTTAGTTTTGGGGATTTAAACACTTGGGAATATATTTTAAAAGCCTGCCATCTTCCTTCTATTGTTTATTTGCTTGTTTGTTTTTGTTTGGGAGGGTGTTTCCATTACTCCTATTTAATAGAGAGTAAACATTTTTAAGGGGCTTTAAGAAAAGACAAGGAAAACCGTTAAGCTTCTGTTTTGTGAAGAGAAGGCTACAGAGTGCACTCATTGTGATCATCAACTATAAAAAATATAATTACAGCAGATGATGACCTCTGTTTCCAGTGGCATGATAAATGGGGTTTTGCAAAGAAGACTGCTGACAAGCCAGAATGCATCAATGAGCAACCAGGAGGCTGAAAGGACCAGGAACTACCTCAAAAGAGAAATAATTTGAAAGAACTTGGGGCACGTGGCCTAAAACTGAGGCAATGCTAAGGCAACATATTAAATTTCTTTAATAACCAAAAGAGAAAATGCACCTCTCTAGAACCATAACCTAATAGGTAGAAGTTTTGAAAAGGCAGGTTCAAAATTAACACAGATAAGTTCTTCCCATCAACTGAACAGGCTGCCGTATACCTTCAGTACTTTCTTACCAGAGTTTTTGCAGAGGTTAGATGATCATATTATAGGGGATGTTGGACAGCGGATTCCTGAAATGGACAGATGTTGCATTAGATCATCACAAAGTCCTTCCTGCCCAAACATATGTAGACTCAACATAACATCAACATATATATAATAACGAAAATCTACATTAGCAACCTACTGAGAACATTAATACTCACAGTTAAAACAGATATGAAACAACTAAATATGACTATTTTGCTTCTTGTAATATTACTTAATATTGAACCTTTTTCTCACTGCCCTACTCCCATATTGCTGATCTACTTCCCATATTGTCATAGTCCAAAGCAATGAGTAAAAATGCATTTCAAGCAAGAATCAGTAATAGATTTTCAGCAAATATTAGAGGGTATAGTAGATAGAATTATGCTGTACATACCAGGAAACACCCAAATAAAATAGTTTTAATGGGATAATTACTTGTCTGTCACATAAGAAAATTTAAAAGTAGACATTTTGAAACTGGAATAAGAGCTCCCTGGTTAAGGACCAAGTCTAGGGTTCTTTTTCACTCATCGTCAGTAGTATGTGGTTTTTACCTCATGGTCCAAAATGGCTACAGGAGCTCCTGCCCACTCCTGGACAACAGGAAAGAGGAAGAAGAGAAAGAGGCATACTTCCCTCCCTTTTAAGTAGCTGCAAATGCAGATTCAAAGAAGGCAAGAAAATAGCCCTAGTCCAGCTAAAACTCAGGCTTCTGTTACTATGGGAGAAGAATAAATATTGGGAGGCAGCTGGCAGTTTCTCCTGAAGAGTTTAGATATTATACAAAACAATGTAATACTATTATCTTGATTTCCATTTTCCTCAATATTTTAAAGTGAATCCTTGTAAAATAGAGACTAAATTTTTATGGTACCAGTATACTTGGGAGGGGGGGGAGTTTCAAGTGCAATTTTACCTTGAAAAGTGATACTAAAATTCTGAAAGTATATTTAGTATTTTATTTAACAAGATTCAGGTTACAATATTAATTTTTAAAGTGGGATAAGTGTTGATCCTTTAATTTGATGTCGTTTTAATGAAAACATAATTTGATCTAACGATAGGATATTCTTTGTTTTTTGTCTTTTGCTACATGATCATGGAGATAATCTCTGTGTGAAAATATACGTCACTTTTAGCAAGAGGGTCTTTTAGGCCTTTGATGGTCAAACCATTCTCTTAAAGAGTCTATTCTACTATTAAAATTCCAGATGCATTACTTGAAAATTTTCACCATGCTTCTGCCAGACCTTTATTTGTCAGGGATTTTGAGAGTGATATGAATTTATCAACATCACTATACTTTATTTCATAAGATCTTGAATCAGTTGCAAGATTTCCACCCTCAATTTATATAATTGATATTTTGTTACCAGATGTTCATAATTTATGATCTAGTAGAGATTCATCTACGAATATTAAGATGAATAGGTAAAAATATACACTACTCTTGTATACTGCTATTATTGTAAGTGGACAGTTCATTGGTAAATATTTTTGTATTATGAAGACTTGTTTTTATAGACAATCTTATAAATACACGATTTTAGATAACAAAGTTTCAGATGAGGACTTTATAATATATATAGATACATGTAGATAAAGATATATCTATGTGTAGATATATAGACATATAGATATATAAAGATAGAGAGAAGGAATCTACATTATATCAGGTGCCAAGCTAAAAGCATTTTGCATGCTATTTCACATAATCCTCACAACAAGACTATAAAATAAAGTCTTAATTTCCATTTTTAAATCAGAAAACTCAGAAAATCTAATCTACAAATGCAGACACATTATGGAGCTTTAATTTAAGCCAAGAACTGTCTGCTTCCAAGGCCTGTGGTCTTTACTCCAGAAATAAGTTATGCTTCAAGATTTTGATCAACTTGTTTTTATTGATTGTAACTGTTAATGGAAAGGATGAGCAGGATAGAATGTTTCTCTCTGGTTAGTTTAACATAAATCAGGCTTGAAACGTCTTGAAGTTTCAATTACTTGCAGCTGAAAGCATTTTAATTCCTGTGGGCATGTGCTGAGAAACACATTAAGACTTAAAGGCCTTCTTTTCTCAAAAGCCAGTGCAATAACAGTATTGGCTCCTATGTGCATTAGGCAACGAGTCCTTGATTGGTAACAATTTTGAGGAATGCTAAACCTTGAGAACGAACTTACATAATAAAAATCTAATATGCAAATTGACCAAACGGCAGACAGGCAGAACTACTGGTCTCTATGATGTGCACTGACCACCAGAGGGCAGATGCTCAATGCAGGAGCTGCCCCCTGGTGGTCAGAGTGCTCCCACAGGGGGTGCGCCACTCAGCCAGAAACCAGGCTGGCGAGCACAGTGGTGGTGGCGGGAGCCTCTCCTGCCTCTGCTGCAGGTGGGCAGTAAGGAGTGAGGGGTCCCGGACTGCAAGAGCCCCAAACTGCAAGAGGGATGTCTGACTGCCAGCAGGCAGACATCCCCTGAGGGGTCCCAGACTGCGAGAGGGTGCAGGCCGGGCTGAGGGACCCCCCAGCCCTCCAGTGCACAAATTTCATGCACCGGACCTCTAGTTGTTTTAGAAGTTCATGAAGAAGTTCATTTTTCCAGGTATCTCTGGGTGCAGAGGATCAGGGCCAGGTTCTACTTCTCTGTGATTCCTTTCTGTCCTCCTCAAGTGGACTTGCTCATAGCCACAACACCAGAGGCACACAACCAGCCATCTCTCCCTTTATATTTTTCAATACCTTATCCAAAAGTCCTTCTAATAGGCTTACCCTCGTGTTTCTAAGGACAGAACTCTGTCAACTGACCATTGGTTTTCAGCCAATTATTAGCAAGTTGAATAGGATCAACATAACTGGCTAAAATCAATCAAGGCCCACCATCTGCCATATAGCTATACTAAGGCAGAAGCATACATGAATAAAAATGAGGTTTTTGTTGGAAGAGGAAAGCAGACTAAGGATGTAGTATATGGGAATTGGTGCCCCATAGCTACCAAGAGTGCCACCTACAGTCATTAACATGATTGATTCACAGGGCAGCAAAATCTTAGCTACATAAGGACTTCAACATGGAATCTGTAAATTTGTTTCAATGATTTGATTATTCTAATTTGTTAGCCTTTAAAATTTTTAAGTCAAATTAAAATTTTTAGGTCTATATTTAATTAGAGTCCTTTAGTAGCATCATTTAGTGATGTTTTATCTATTTTAGCTAAATGTTCTATATTTTTATACCAGAGCTCTGAGATATTTATAATTAGAAGGACATAAAATTGTAATTACAATATGTATTTTACTTCTACAGTCTTTGAGCTTCTTTCAAATGACAGGTGTTTCATAAGAAAGGAAATTCTACTCATGCTATTTTTTCTGTAAATGAATTTTAAATAATGACTTTTGAAAAGATAAAATCTGAAATGATGAGCAGATTGCTTTGATCACCACTTTGCTGAACAACAGAGAGAGGTGTTTGGAGCCAGGTAGGAATACAACAAACATTTAACTTTTACTTGATTCACACATGAAACTATTAGTCAGGAAGATTAGTAATTACCAAATCCTCAATTCAGTCAAAGATGAATGCCCCATAGCTCTGGTATTGTTTAGCTGTAATACAGAACTGATCTCAGCAGACGTAAAAAGCTAGTTCATATCCATAACAGTCTTTTAAAATTTCACACACCCTGCATTTCATTGTTGCTGTGTACGACAGCCCTCCCATTTCTTGAGTTTTTCAATTAGGTGCTTTCCTCATTTATATTCTACATCTGATCAAATACCAAAAAGTGTGGATTACATTCCTACATAAATTTGAACATTATGTAACATGTGTCCCTGCAGTTGGAGAAGGAACCTCAAGGTGGCATATTAGAAAGAACCCTAGCCTGGTGCTCTCTGGCTTCCAACCCCAACCATGCCACTAACCTGCTCTGTGATTTAGGATCATTCAGTGATACTGCTGAGCCTAGATTTCAGCAGACAAGTAGGAGATTAGCACTCATCCTCTCTAAATTTCCTGCCAGTCCTACTGTCTTTGATAGGAGAAAGATCAGAGGAGAAGTAACTTGGCATAGTGTGAAAAACCCTAGGTTCAAATCTCAGCTCAGCTACTTATTAACTATGTGACCTTGGGCAATTTATTTAAAGTCTATAACAGTGTTTTTCTCTTGGATAGAATAGAGATAATATCAACCTATCTCTCAGGTTGTTATAAGAATTTAAAAAAATATACTAGAAATGGCTGCCATTGTTGATGTTGTCATCACTATTATGATTTAAACTAGGGGCCCGGTGCACGAAATTCATGCACTGGGGGTGGGGGGTCCCTCAGCCCAACCTGCCCCCTCTCACATACTGGGAGCCCTCAGGGGATGTCCTACTGACGGCTTAAGCTGCAGTCTGGCCTCCCTTTGTGGGAGGCAACCGGGCTGATCAGGGGAAGGCACTAACCCCATCACCCCACTGCTGCAGCCACTGCCAGTCACCACAGCCACCAAGGTGTTTTCATCAACATGGACTCCAGTCCCTTCACCATGAAAAAATGACAGCTTTCTTTAGGCATTTTCAAGATGTGTCTTTCATAGGATATGACATTTCTTTTTTTTTTTTTTATCCTCACCTGAGGATATGTTTCCATTGACTTTTAGAGAATGTGGAAGAGAAAGGGAAAGACAGAGAGAAACATCAAAGTGAGAGGAACACTTTGATTTGTTGCCTCCTGCATGAGCCCTGACCTGGGCCCCGGCCAGGGAGGAGCCTGCAACCTAGGTACATGCCCTTGATCAGAATTGAACCTGGACCCTGCGGTAGGCAGGCTGAGGCATTATCCACTGAGTCAAACCGGCTAGGGCAGGATATGACATTTCTTAGCCCTCCAGCAGTGGACCTTTGTTTTTTTCTGCAGAAATGTGGTGGAAAAACCCTAGATCACCTTTTTGGATTCTTATTACCCAAGTTACTAAGAATATTACCAGTGGCATACAGGAAGCTTAGCCAATGAGCAGTCAGAAAAGGTGTTTCCTCTGTAGTTCACACCAATCACTGGCTGGGCCCTGCCCAGGCGTAAAGCCTCTGGCTGAAGCTTTAGGCCTGGGCAGGGGACCCCCAGCTCCCTCCGATCGCCGGCTCCACCCCTGCCCCCTTGGCTCTGATCAGAGGCTTGGCCCTGCCCAGGAGCCCCCTGGCTCAGGCCCTTCCCAGGCTGCTCAGGGCCCACGCGGGGCTTACCTCAGAGTGACCTGGGTGCCAGGATGTTCCCAGGACCCAGGCGCTGGGGCCTATGTATGCAAATTAACCACCATCTTTGTTGGGTTAATTTGCATACTTGCTCTGATTGGCTATGGGCATAGCAGAGGTACGGTCAATTTACATGTTTGTCTATTATTAGGTAAGATGAAGAGGCAGAATTCCACCTTATTTTTTAACCCTATCCTTCACTACCAAAATTCTTGGGGCAAACAAAAACCCACCAAAAACCAGGTGGAGTCAATATGTTCTGTCTCCACTTTCTTGCCACCCACTCATTCATTAACCCCTTACTGTCAAGAAATTGACACCTTAGACCAGGGGTGGGCAAACTTTTTGACTTGAGGGCCACAATGGGTTCTTAAACTGGACCGGAGGGCCGGAACAAAAGCATGGATGGAGTGTTTGTGTGAACTAATATAAATTCAAAGTAAAGGAGTGCAGGAGAGAGCAAGAGAACCCTCTGCTCTTTCGGCTCCACGGGCTGGATAGAACAGCCAAACAGGCCGGATCCGGCCCGCAGGCCGTAGTTTGCCCACGGCTACCTTAGACTAATACAATGTTATACGTTAGTTATACCTCAATAACCCTAGGGACAAAAAGAAAAGTCTGGTTATTTCAGAGCATACCTCAACATGCTATGGCTCTAAGAAAACTCAGAAAGGGCTCTATCTCTTCCACCCTATGAAAATAAAAAAAGAAAAATTGACAGCTCAGTACATTTTTCTACTGTGCACTTAACTTGAAGGTACTTTATAATCACTTGTAGCATTTGCTTAAATCAGGGATGGGGAACATCTGGTGGTAAGGCCTGAGAAATCATTGGTCTGGCCTTGCCAAGGCATGAGGAGTGAGTTAATTAAATGTTTAACCAAATATAATAGGCTAGTATTTAAGTTGATAATTTTGTATGGCCCATGAATGATGTTATAAATATTCAAATGGACCTTGGCAGAAAAAAGTTTTCCCACCCCTGGTTTAAATACAGATTGCTGGGCCCTTCCAGCTCACTTTGAGGCAAGCGGTAAGGGAGGACAAATGGAATAGGGAAACTGAGACTGACAGCTAAACAAACGGCAGAGCAATTTACAGCAGATACAGAAGGTCACCTCCCTAGAGATAACATCTAGGCCTCAACTGTATTTCAGCTCTAGACCCAGAAAAGCAGTAAAACCATGTAGTGACACCAGGACCAGCTGCAATGACTAATGACCCCCTGCCCTGACACTGAGCAATCTGTGGAGACCATAGCCCTAGAGGAGCACACCTAGAAAACTGATGAATACTCTGCTGAAACCCTTCCATGAGAATTCCCCTGAGATTCCTGCCTGGGAGAAAGAGATAAGGCCTCAAGACAAAGGACCCAGTGCACGCTCTCCTCCCAGTGCAGCCCACACCATTCCCTTTGCCCTCTTCTCCCCTCATTTCTTCCCCCATAGCCATGCATCTCCTAATCCTAAAGAACTCCAGGAGGCTTGCATCTAGAAGAGCAATGGGCAGCAGCAGCTTGCCCCAGGCTTATCCACTGAACCTGATCTCCAAGGCCCTCTTTTCTCTGACTTCCCAGTGAGCCAAAGCAGCCCAGCCTAGGCTTTCCTGGTGCTTCTTCTATACTAAGCCCTTTCTTGTTTTCCTGTCCACAGTTTATTTTTATTTATTTTTTATTATTTTTAAAAATAAATCTTTATTGTTCGTATTATTACAGTTGTTCCTCTTTTTCCGCCCCATAGCTCCCCTCCACCTGGTTCCCACCCCACCCCTTGCCCTTACCACCATCCCCCACTGTCCTCATCCATACGTGTAAGATTTTTGTCCAATCTCTTCCCGCACCCCCCACACCCCCTTCCCCCCGAGAATTGTCAGTCCACTCCCTTTCTATGCCCCTGATTCTATTATATTCACCAGTTTATTCTGTTCATCAGATTTTTTTATTCACTTGATTTTTAGATTCCCTTGTTGATAGATATGTATTTGTTGTTCATAATTTTTAACTTTACCTTTTTCTTACTCTTCTTAGAGAATACCCTTCAGCATTTCATATAATACTGGTTTGGTGGTGATGAACTCCTTTAGCTTTTTCTTATCTGGGAAGCTCTTTATCTGACCTTCAATTCTAAATGATAGCTTTGCTGGGTAGAGTAATCATGGTTGTAGGTTCTTGCTATTCATCACTTTGAATATTTCTTGCCACTCCCTTTTGGCCTGCATAGTTTTTGTTGAGAAATCAGCTGACAGTCGTATGGGTACTCCCTTGTAGGTAACTGTTTTTCTCTTGCTGCTTTTAAGATTCTCTCTTTGTCTTTTGCCCTTGGCATTTTAATTATGATGTGTCTTGGTGTGGTCCTCTTTGGATTCCTCTTGTTTGGAGTTCTCTGCACTTCCTGGTCTATTTCTTTCACCAGGTAGGAGAAGTTTTCTGTCATTATTTCTTCAAATAGGTCTCCAATATCTTGCTCTCTCTTCTTCTGGCACCCCCATAATTTGGATGTTGGTACGCTTGAAGTTGTCCCAGAGGCTCCTTACACTATCTTCATATTTTTGGATTCTTTTTTTTCTTTTTGCTTTTCAGGTTGGGTGTTTTTTGCTTCTTTGTATTTCAAATCTTTGACTTGATCCTTGGGATCCTCTAGTCTGCTTCTGAATCTCTGGATATAATTCTTTATTTCAGTCAGTGTATGATTAATTTTTGATTGGTCCTTTTTCATATCCTTGAGGGTCTCATTCAATTTCTCAGAGGTTTCTAGAAGATTCTTGAGTAACCTTATAACCGTGGTTTTGAACTCTATATCCAGTATTTTGCTTTCATCCATTTCTTTCATTTGTGACACGTTTCTTTGTCTCCGCATTTTGGCTGCTTCCCTGTGTTTGTTTCTATGTACTGGGTAGCTGCTAAGTCTCCTTGAGTTGATAGAATGCCTTGTGTGGTTGGTGTCCCATAGGGCCCAGTGGCTCAGGCTCCCCAGTCACCTGAGGTGAACACTCTTGTGCACCCCTTTGTGGGTTGTGTGCACAGTCTTGTAGTTAAACCTTGATTGCTGTTGGTATCACTGGGAAAAATTAAGCCCCAGGCCAACTGGCTGTGATGACCAGCTGTGTCTAAACTGGAAGATCTGTTGTGCAGGAGACACCCTTATGGGGCAGGACTTGCTTCAGTGGGGCTTTGGTGCTCACTGAGTCTGCCCCTTGAGTGTGTCTCTTACAGATGTGAAGAGCTGTAATCTGGTATGGTCTCACACTGACTCTGGGTACACTGGCTCTTGGATCTCCAAGGATGTACAAGGTCAGCCACTGTCTGGGCCGCCCAGCAGGAGCTACAGAGACATCTGCAGATTCCTCCTCTTTGTATGGGGTTTGGAAATGCCCAGACGAGGCCCAGCTGTGAAGCAAGGCCGCTATTGCTGCCTGGCCTTGAGCCTTCTTTTGGAAGCTCTGGGCCTCTCTGACCCAGCTGCAGTTTGACAGGTTTTAGGCGAAAAGACAGGCCATTTATATGCAAAAGGCGATGTGCACAGCTTGGGTGGGGTTTTAAATAGGGTGGGGTGGGGTCTCTGGGAATCACCAGGGCCGAGCAAACAGCAATGGCTGCCAGTCAGCCCTGAACCGAGGACTTTTCCCGCGCCCCCATGCACAAACAATGATCGCTGTGAGCACCTCTAAGAGAAAGCTACCCTCGCGTTCCTGTCCCGATGCCAGACAGTCCAGTTTCTCCCCATATATGCCTGGGTCCCCCAGAGTCTTGTGCGGAACTGGATTTCAGAGCAAGTGGGAGCTTGTATCTCCCTCCCAGTTAAAACAGCAGCACATCCAGGTGCCAGCACTTTCTGCGCCTCGGCACCTCTTACCAGTCTCAATGCGCTTTCTTCACCTCTCTAGTTGTGGAACTTCCACTCAGCCAGCTTTCCCCCGGTTCTGAGTGGTAGCTGTTCTGCCATTTAGTTGTGGTTTTGATGTGGTTGTGAGAGGCAGCAAGCATAGGTGATTACCTATGCTGCCATCTTGGTTCTCCTCCTCCTGTCCACAGTTTTAGTAAACATCCCCTCATAGTCACCTGGACTGCTGTTGTGAAAATTTTCCTGCATGAAGTCAAGAACCTACACACTACCTGCTGGCCCTAGGCAGACTCACCAAGGGCCAGGTCCCCTTTCCAGTAACAAGATCTGAGAATCTGGATTTCTTATAGTCATCTGTGCTGATGGTCTGAGGACCATACTCTGAAAACCTCTGAACTGGTCTACATGAGCCAGATCATCAGATATTCTTTGAGAAGTTTACAAAACAATACATTTCTACACCTTCCCTTGGAGGTTCTGATTCAGTAAGGCTGGGATGGGTCCTAGGAATCTATTTTTTAAAGCTCCCAGATGATTCTCACATGTAGTCAGTTCTAGCTCTGTGAGTGTGTTTCCCAAAGCCACCTGGTGGTTTTGTTGATACAGCATTTTCCTCTTATGATTTGTCTTAATTCTTCTGGACCTCACCTCCAATTTTACTGACAAATTATTATTATTCAGAGCCACCACAACTTTTCTTGGTTTTCAGATGCAGGTGATGTCTCCGTATTTTGATCCCGGCTATTACCGGGAGCTCTAATGCCTTATTATACTGTGTTCTGCCTCTGGAGACATTTATCTTTCTACATCTTTTATTTGTGTTGTTAATTCTTCCTCACCCCCTCACCTCTCCTCAACAGGACTAATATAATCCTTCAGGGCAAGGACTGCATCCTACTCAAACAATGCCTTAGTATACAGCCTTGTAAGTAGTAGGTGCTCAAAACAAAGATTTTGAACTAAAATGCAAGAAAGCCTCTCACTACCACCTCCATTATTATTATCATAAACCCATGTTTTTCCCCAGATGTTTCAGTAGTTGTAGCTAACATTTATTGAATTAACTTTATGGACTATCTGAGTGTGAGGCACTCTTCCAAGTGCTTATAGTCTATATCAATTCATGTAATTCATTTAGCCCAATGCATCTTGCAGTCATCAAGTCATTTTCCCCCCTTAAGCCACCCTTATAAAGTCAAGAGCCACTGTCACCCTCTTTAGCAGGTAAGCAAAAAGAAGGGATTAGATTAAAGAAAATGGGGAAGAGCCGGGGGTCATAACTGGATAAAGAAGCTACATTTCTACTCTGTGAGTCAACAAATCCTCATTCTGCAGTGCTGACTCAACAGCCTTAATACAGTCTGACTACCACCACTGTTGGAAACAAATCTTCATTTTTGTATAAAATATGCAGGCAAATATTAAACCAAATAAAGAAGACATGGTTCAACACCACTAATTATGATATATGTGAGTCAACCTCTACGAGCCTATTTCCCTACTGGTAAAAAAAAATGAAAATAATAGTATCTCTCATTGTGATGACCCAATGAGACAAGATCACTGGAAAAGAGCCATTTTGAGAACTTACTGCACAAAAATGGTGGTATTCAACAGTTGCAGCACTGTTAGGGGGTGGTTTTGGAAGTTTGTAGTGGCTTTATCACAATGATTTTGGAAGGCCTATGGTTGGGGAGCCTACGGTTGGTGGGGATCAGAGATGCGATATTCCCTGAAATGTTTAGTCCTGTACAATGAAGCACTTACTTCCTCCAGTGAATTTTCTAAAGTCACATGTTTTTTTGAGAAGCCATACATTTGTAAGCAAAACACTTGCTATAATAATCGGAGTGTAGATACTTATTTGGATTAATATATAAACACCGAGTAGTTTTGCATGGTTGTGATATGCACTGAATTTTCCAGATGAAAATTGCCATGTAAATTAAGAAAATAATGAGTTTACTTTTGTTCAGAACTTTTCCAAATGTTGCTTGCCATTTTGAAATTCGTATCACTGATGTTGCTTGTTATACATGTGTTTCAGTTTGTGTAACTGTAGTATTCACAGTGATTTATATATGCATACAAATATACACACATGTGCATACACACACATGCATTTATATACATACACATATGAATCATATAACCTTTAGTTTTTAAATGTGAAGAAAAGTTTAAACAAGAAGAGATAAATTTAATATTATCTTAATTTTTAATGTATAAAATTCAAGTATGTGCAAGCATTTGAAAACTTCATGATTCTCTTAAGCATAGTTGTATCTAAGTACTTATATATTGAAACATGTTATTTGATTATAAATTACTTTTCTCTTCATTGTCCTTTTATACTGCAAATAGAGCATTATGCTGATATTTTTGAAATGATGCTTGTAGATAAGCTATTTTATCTATCAATTTAATTTCAGAATAGTGAAAGGGCAACACAAAATATATGCTTCAAAAAAGAAGAGCTGGGACTGAGAAGCTTGCAGACTACTACACTAAAGAAGTGTGAAAGATTGCTATGTGTCCTTGGTTTTACACTAGAGATTGATGAATTAGAATTAGCTAGGGATAGGTGGTTCTCTGTTCTTTATCATGTCAAGGCCATTATGTTAAACATCTCCCTACTTGCTTCCTTTGTTTTCTGGTGTGTGTCTATTAGCTATGCTTTGCTAGGATAATCTGTGGACAGGTCATAGACAGTTTTCTGAAAAAAAAAAAAAAATCTCTCAGCTATGGATGTGAGAGATAACCCTAAGGAACAATGGCTGCTGGCACAGCTGGAACCTTGAATTTGATACCCACATGTGCACTTGTGCCTCGGGGCTTAATGAGAATGCCAGAGTTTCTTTTGTCAGCACCTCTGCTAAGTGCCAATTACAGCATTTCTTCTCATGCAGTTATATCCTGGGCTGTGTTTAAAATATTATTCTACTTCTAACCACTTACTGATAAACCTTTCCCCCCTCAAATGTGTTAATATGTTAAAATGTATCTGAACATTAGAGAGAGGAAAAGAGATGTAAACCAAAAGTCAAAAACGAGACACATTTCCTAACCATAGCCCAGGTGCTAGACACTTCCATAGACAATAACTTGTTCACTCTATGGGCTGTGCATTATCACCACAATTTATACTTGAGGAGACAGAAACAAATAATGAGGGGTACATTTAGAGCTCAGAGATAAGTGCAAAATTTGGAAATCAAAGCCATGTCATCTGATTCCAAAGCCAGCAACCTCTACAAGATATTTCCATACTTTCTGTCTTCAGCCTACACAAATCTGTTTATCCAAATAGTCCAATTATGGGAAGGACAATGTAATAGACATGAGCTTGGCTTTGCCTTTGAGAAGCTCACAAAATTATATGGTAGGTGGACAAATAATTAGAGATTATTAGAACTAAGGGTATTACACAGCCACAAAAGACTATCTGTAAAGATGGCCCACCATCAATTCCTTCTCTTCTGTCTGAGCATGGCACTCCTTCCCTCAAGAGGTGAAAGTCCATCTCCTCTATTCCTGAAACTAGACTGCCTTGTGATATTTTTTTTGGCCTCTAGAATGAACAGAAGTACCTCTATGTCAGTTCAATACCTAAGCCTTAAGGGACTAGAGAGATCCCATTTTCATGCTGCTGAAGCCCTGAGCCTCTCTAAAAAGAAGTTCAACTACCCTTCTGGAAAGTGATACTTGACCACCCACCAGATATCCCAGCCACTCCAGCTGAGGTGCCCCGCATGGGATGAAGCCTTCTGGGATCTTCCCGCTCCAATGGATCTGCCCATCTAATAACACACAGAGTAGAGATGAACCATCCCTGGTGAGCCCTGCTAAAATTCCTCACACACAAAATAATGAGCAATGACATGGTTACTTTAAAATATCAATTTTGAAATGGCCTATTACATGGCAATAGACATCAGAGATAGAAACACCATGGAACACCTTTTTTTTCTTTTATTTATTTTTTAATAAATTTTTATTGTTCATATTATTACAGTTGTTCCTCTTTTTTCCCCCTCATAGTTCCCCTCCACCTGGTTCCCACCCCACCCCTTGCCCTTACCACCACCCCCCACTGTCCTCGTCCATACGTGTAAGATTTTTGTCCAATCTCTTCCCGCACCCCCCATATCCCCTTCCCCCTGAGAATTGTCAGTCCACTCCCTTTCTATGCCCCTGATTCTACTATATTCACCAGTTTATTCTGTTCATCAGATTTTTTTATTCACTTGATTTTTAGATTCCCTTGTTGATAGATATGTATTTGTTGTCACTTCGTTGTTCATAATTTTTATCTTTACCTTTTCTTACTCTTCTTAGAGAATACCCTTCAGCATTTCATATAATACTGGTTTGGTGGTGATGAACTCCTTTAGCTTTTTCTTATCTGGGAAGCTCTTTATCTGACCTTCAATTCTAAATGATAGCTTTGCTGGGTAGAGTAATCATGGTTGTAGGTTCTTGCTATTCATCACTTTGAATATTTCTTGCCACTCCCTTCTGGCCTGCATAGTTTTTGTTGAAAAATCAGCTGACAGTTGTATAGGTATTCCCTTGTAGGTAACTGTTTTTCTCTTGCTGCTTTTAAGATTCTCTCTCTGTCTTTTGCCCTTGGCATTTTAATTATGATGTGTC
This sequence comes from Plecotus auritus, assembly GCF_963455305.1. NCBI lineage: Eukaryota > Metazoa > Chordata > Mammalia > Chiroptera > Vespertilionidae > Plecotus > Plecotus auritus. The sequence goes on along the minus strand of NC_137776.1, from coordinate 136,342,469 downwards.
TTGGTGTGGTCCTCTTTGGATTCCTCTTGTTTGGGACTCTCTGTGCTTCCTGGACTTGTAAGTCTATTTCTTTCACCAGGTAGGGAAAGTTTTCTGTCATTATTTCTTCAAATAGGTTTCCAATATCTTGCTCTCTCTCTTCTTCTGGCACCCCCATAATTTGGATGTTGGTACGCTTGAAGTTGTCCCAGAGGCTCCTTACACTATCTTCATATTTTTGGATTCTTTTTTTTCTTTTTGCTTTTCCAGTTGGGTGTTTTATGCTTCTTCATATTTCAAATCTTTGACTTGATTCTTGGGATCCTCTAGTCTGCTATTGAATCTCTGCATATAATTCTTTATTTCAGTCAGTGTATGATTAATTTCTGATCGGTCCTTTTTCATATCCTTAAGGGTCTCACTCAATTTCTCAGAGGTTTCTAGAAGATTCTTGAGTAACCTTATAACTGTGGTTTTGAACTCTATATCCAGTAGTTTGTTTTCTTCCATTTCTTTCATTTGTGACAAGTTTCTTTGTCTCCGCATTTCGGTTGCTTCCCTGTGTTGATAGAATGGCCTTGTGTGGTTGGTGTCCTATAGGGCCAGTGGCTCAGCCTCCCCAATTACCTGAGGTGGACACTCTTGGTGTACCCCTTTGTGGGCTGTTTGCACAGTCTTGTTGTAGTTAAGCCTTGATTGCTGTTGTTATCACTGGGAGAAATTGAGCCCCAGACCAATTGGCTATGATGACCAGCTGTGTCTACAATGGGAGAACTGCTGTGCTAGAGACATCCTTATGGGGCAGGACCTGCTTCAGTGGGGCTTTGGTACTCACTGAGTTTGCCCCTTGAGTGTGTCTCTTATGGATGTGAAGAGTTGAAATCTGGTATGGTCTCATACTGACCACTGGGTAGGTACACTGGCTCTTGGATCTCCAAGGAGGTGCAAAGTCAGCCACTGCCTGATGCCACCCAGCAGGAACTATAGAGAGATCTTCATATTCCTCCTCTTTGTATGGGGTTTGGAAGTGCCCAGATGAGGCCCAGCTCTGAAGCAATGCAGGCTGCTGCTGCGGGGCCTTAGGCCTTCTTTTGGAAGCTTTGGAGCTCTCTGACCCAGTTGCAGTTTGTTAGGTTTTAGGTTGCAAAAGGAAGGCCATTCATATGCCGATGTGCACAGCTTGGGTGGGGTTGTAAACTGGGTGGGGTGGGGTCTCAGGGAATCACCAGGGTGGAGCAAACAGCAATGGCTGCCAGTCAGCCCTGCCCCGGATAGGTCTCAGGGCCTCTGTGTCCCATGGCCCCCTGCAGGAACAATGATCGCTGTGAGCACCTCTGAGAGAAAGCCGCCCTCGTGTTTCCTGTCCCCATGCCAAACAGTCCAGTTTTTCCCCCTATGAGTCTGGGTCCCCAGAGTCTTGCCTGGAACTGAAGTTCAGAGCAATCAGGAGCTTGTATCTCCCTCCGGATTGAAAAAAAACAACAGTGCACCCAGTTGCCAGCCCATTTGGCACACGCCCCCATAACTTTGCACATCCATACCTCTGCACCTCCTACCAGTCTCAATGTGCTTTTTTCTTTCCTTCTAGTTGTAGAACTTCCACTCAACCAGCTTTCCCGTGTTTCTGGATGATACTTGTTTTATCTTTTAGTTGGAGTTTTGATGTGGTTGTGAGAGGCAGCAAGTACAAGTGTTAACCTATGCTGCCATCTTGGTTGTCTCACTATAGAACACCTTGATGTTAGAGAGAGTGAGAGAGAGAGGTAAAGAGGTAGACACACACACACACACACACACACTATTGGGGGACTCTGAGAGTGATTCACAGAAAAAGCAGAATTTGAGCTGCACCTTACAGGGCACAGATCCCATCTTAGCAACAAAACACAAAAAAATGACAATTTATGGAAAATATAAGAAAAAGTTCAAATGACCAGAATTTTTCGTTTGAGATGAGAAAGAATGCTTCCCTCTGCATCCATCTGAAAGACAGCCCTGAGGAGTAAACAACCTTATTTCATAGATGGGTTGAAAGAAGTCCTGCTGGGCTGCCCTCCAGCTCTAGGTGCATTTTTACACTTTCTCTACATTAAGGTCCATCCCATATTTCTCTTCAAAGAGTCCCCCTCACTCTTACCAAGTCACGTTATTTGCAGGCATCAAAACATGCTAACAGGATTTCCCCCCAATGAGTTTCTTAATTTTTATGATTTCCAAAGGAAGGGCTTTCCAATGCTTCTTTCCTGGTAGGCACTCTTGAAATGGGTGTGGAATTACATGGTACCCAGTGTGCAATTAATTTGTCAAGAAGAAAAGAAATTATTTTTTTTTGCAAAGGAAGCAGTAAAAGCCAATGACTTTTGCTAAATTTCTTCTCACAATTTCTAATGAGTCAACATGTGTTGAGAAGAAGAAATTAGTCAGAGAAGAATGTATCCTATTATACAGCTTCACTTTTGCAAGGGTGAGTCAGAAATTCACTTCTTGTGGTGTTCTGGGCACCTGGCTGGGATGAGGAGGTTGAGGGGAGGGGGACAGGATGAAAGAGAAACTCTTAAGAAACTTAAAAGGAAACTGTAGTAGAGAATCTTTCAAACAGAGTCCAATTGAGAAAAAACACATTGTAGCTAGACTTTGGTTCTAGGATTATGGAAAAATGTTTAACATTGTTTTCCCTATCCGGTAAATCATCTCAGTTTCTAATTGGCCTGGCAAACCACTACCCCACTACGCAAGACAAACTGAGGTAAGATCGGTATTCAGTGTGGTGACCCCTTAGAGACCTGACCAGATAAACAAGTGTTTTTCTGGCATGTTCCTTATGAGCTTGATAAAACACTCATCTAACAAAGCTCAGCCAGGCTCCTGAGGGGGTGATACTTCAATACAAGAGATAAACACACAGAAAATACAATAATGGGAGTGAGGGGGGAGAGGGGCAGGAATTTGTGGAACGCAGCCTGAGAATGGAATTGCCAGCCTTTACTACTTCCAGATTGTAATGAAGGATTTTTGCTGTTGTTGTTATTGTTGTTATTGGAGACACATTTCAACTCTACCCTAGGAATGTGACTTGAAGGAAGAAAAAATGAATGCAGGCTATCCTCTTACTAATATACATGAACAACCACATCTATACTAACCATATTTCCAAAACCCCAAACTGGAACCTATTATCTAATGGGGTCCCTCGGCCTTGCCTGAGGGATCGGGCCGAAACCGGCTCTCCAACATCCCCAGAGGGGTCCCGGGTTGTGACAGGGTTCGGGCCAGGCCGAGGGACCCCACCGGTGGACGAATGGGGCTGGGGAGGGATGCGGGAGGTTGGCCAGCCAGGGAGGAACTACGGGAGGGCTCCAGGGCATGTCCAGCCCATCTCGTTAAGTCCCAATCAGCCAGACCCCAGCAGCAAGCTAACCTACTGGATGGAGCGTCTGCCCTTGTTTGTCAGTGCACGTCTAGCAACTGTTCGACAGGCCTCCTGTCTGGCCCCTGGTGGTTAGTGCATGTCATAGTGAGCGGTTGAGCAGCCTTAGTGCATCATTAGCATATTACGCTTTGATTGAATGGCCGACTGGATGACCAGACACTTAGCATATTAGGCTTTTATTATATAGGATTATATAGGATATTCTGAAAACAAAACAAAAATCTTTGAAGTATGTGGGATCGACTGAATGTTTCTATTCCCCCCAAATTCATGTTTAAATCCTAAACCCAATGGTGGTATTAGGAGGTGAGAACTCTGGGAGGTAATTGGATTATGGAGATGGAGTCCCCATGAATGGGCTTAGTGCCCTTAACATGTTAAGTGCCAAGCCTATTTCGTCTTCCTTTCTGTTTGGCTCATGATATTTGATTTCATCAATATGCTGGCTCACCAGTGACTGACCAGTCCGGATGGATAGTATAGTGTCAGTCACCAATGACTGACATGGCTCTTAACATGTTAAGAGGCCAGAAAGTTCTCTGCTGTTAGGTCCCTGAAGGAGGAACACAGGAGGCCAGAGTGGTGAGGGATTATGAATTTATTTGATCATCCACATATCAGGTGGCTGAGCCTGAATGTCTTTAGCACCCAGTGACAGGAGTTAACAGCTTTTAAAGGACTTTTGGTGGGCTTTTTTCTGGGCGGAGACTTCTTTATGCATACCCAGTGGGTAGATAATGGAATGTTGTCACCGCAAGTGAAATGTGTTCTCAGCAAGAGAATGTCCATAGTGAAATGACCTGAAAAGCCAGTTCCCAGGGTAGGGGTATCAATTCAATTGCTCGATCAAACCTAACACCTGCCGTGTGAGGCTACAATGATAAGACACTAGTCTGTAACTCAGAAGAGGGCTTTCACCAAAACCCTACCATGCTGGCACCCAGATCTTGAACTTCCAGCATCTACACTGTAAGTAACAAATTTCTGTTGTTTATAGGCTACTCAATCTAAAGAAATTTATTTTAATAGTCCGAGCTAACTAACAGTATGAGACCTAGGGTTGTAGTAACCACACAGCACAATGAAGCAGGATAAGGTGCTCACTTCAAGGCCAAGTTCAGTCCCTCTGTTGAAAATGTTTTTTACAATTCCTCTCTTCCAGTAATTAAAAATGTTAGAGCAAGGATGACAGTGTATTTGAATGGTGCTTTTTTTATTTTCACAATCTTAATTTCTTAAAAAGACACTTGTACTAATAACTGGAAGGAGAAGCATATGGGAGGGCACAGAAGTGGTAAGCAATTATTTTTAAGTTGGATATATTCAAGCTTCACTTCGGCAAGGACCCAACCAGTAAATATCACTGTGGGAACGCTAACATAGAAACTGGTCTCATCTTTGTTTATTTTGTATTTAATAAACATTTATGAGGAAGCTGCGTGGAGGGTATTGTGCCTCCTACAGACTCGCTCTTCCATCTGCCTGGTCAACCTTTCCACAGAGATAGATTGCCAGGACTTCAAGCTCAGCAGGTCCAAAACAAAACTTATCTGTCCCCCAAAACCTGTTCTTCCACCTGTGTTTCTTATCTCATTAAATGACATCACCATCCTCCCAAATGTTCAGGCCCCCTCCTTTGGAGTCATCTTAGCCTTCTCTTCCCTTACTATTCCCCACATATCACATCAATTCTCAAATTTGATTGTATTTCCTATTCATCCCCTTCTTTTCATTTAATTGTTCTAGCAACTTGTTGTCTAATCTGTTCAACCACCTCCTAAATGATTTCCCCATTTCAAATGAACAACTCTTAATTTTTGCCTCCCATCTTCTTCTTACTTTTCTGATAAACCAGTAGCAGTTTAGCTATGGAAGAGAAACTCTTTCTGTTCTTGTGGATCTCAAGAGAGGATACAAGATCTAGAGCTGCTAGAGTGGTCTTATGACCTCAATGGAAGCCTTGTCTGAAAATGAAGCTAGCACAGAAAAGATATGCTTGGTCCTAATCCTCAGGTGAAGACTCAGATATAGCTTTATACCTACTTTGTTTCTCTTCTCTTCTCAACAGGATCCATATATCACAGCTCATTATTATTCTACTAGAGGCCTGATGCACAAAGATTTGTGCAAGAATAGGCCTTCCTTCCCCTGGCTGCTGGCACCGGCTTCCCAGAGCCACCTTCCACCTTTGCTACGGCCCTGCCGCCCTCCTGTAGCTCCCTCTACCCCCCACTCTCCCCTCATAGCAGGCAACCCGCCCCACCCTGGCTGCTCCATGCCTGTGTGTGCACGCTACCCAGAGGCCCAGAGCAGGATGGAATGCCTGCGTCGTTGCCATGGTGATGAGGCAAGCGTCCCCGGCTGCTGCCATCTTTGTTGCATCAATTTGCATATTCCCTCCTTATTGGCTGTGGGCACCACCATCTTTGTTGCAGAATGTCGGTCAATTTGCATATTCTGTCTTTATTAGATAGGCTCGTAAAGTTCTACTCATTCCTCTGATTAAAAACTATAGTGACTCTCTATCAGATTATAAAGTAAATTCTAAACGTTTTAGCATTACCTAAAAGTCCTTTTACAATCTGACTTCAATCTAATTTTCTGCCACCCAACTCAAGTCCTCCAAATAGTCTCTTTACTCTCATGCTTCTGTAATTTTTCTCCTCAGACTTTTACCTCTTTTTGGAATGTCCTATTTCCTATTCCCATATTTGTTTGAACTCCTATTCAAACTGTGAAGCCTCTCTCAACTGCTGTTATTAATAGGAAGCCTTCTTTGCCCCAACTCCCCATTCTCAGGCCAAATTACTAGTTTCCTACTCTGTGTACATCGACCATTATAGCATTTACCATGTTGTGTTTAGTATTGCTTGTTTGGGTACCCACCATTCCCCTTAAATAAGACTCCTTAGATTAAAATGTACAAGATTGTTTATACCAGCATTATTTGGAATAGGCCAAACATCACAGATAGCCTTTAGCAGTAGAATGAATGAATATATTGTATTTTATTCATACAATGAAATGCTAACAGCAATGTAATGAACTACAATTTCACTCAACCTCATGGATAAAATGCTGAGCAAGAGAAATCAGTTACAAATGAACACATACTATCTGATTTCATTTAGATAAAATTCAAAAATTGGCAAAACTATACTGTTTATAAATTCATCTTTGAGTGATAAAATTATCAAAAGAGTAATTACTAAAGGCTAATAGTTATCCTTGCTGAAGAGAGAACTGCAACCAGGAAGGGATATAACAGGAACTTCTGGGTGCTGGCAAAGGACTATTTCTTGACTGGGATGGTTGTTACTTTCAATTAACATTAAACTTTAAATATAGCACTTCTCTGCACATCAATGAAATGTCACTGTAAATAATGATTTTTTTAAAAAGAAGATACATGAAAGAGGAGAGAGGGATAGAGGGGGGAGAGAGAGAGAGAGAGAGAGAGAGAGAGAGAGAGAGAGAGAGAGAGAGAGAGAGAAGTGGAGGAATTGGGATTGGGGACATTAGATACATCTTGTGCCCTTGTCTTTGGGTCACATTCAAGATATGAAGTCCCAGGAGAGAGCATCCTGTTGGGTCATCCTATGCCATGTCTTAAGCTGCCAGAGCAGTTACAGAAGGAATCTGGGCTATAGTGTGGGACCCCCTCCCTCCAGAAGGCATACTAGGTATCAAACAGAAGGGGCATTTGAATTCCAGAAGGTAACCAAACCAATTATATCCTTTAGAAGTACTGGAGTCTTCAGAGTTTTGTGGGTTTTTTTTTCTTCATGTCCTCATCTCATCTTAGTGAGCTAGAACACCACCTAAAATTACTCAGACAATCCAAAAGCTGTGTTATATTTTTATGGTAAACCCTTGAGAGGGCTAACCAATTTCTAGAAACAAGGGCAAGTTGTGGCCAAGTTGGATGAATACACTGACTGGAAAACAAGCAAGGAAATTAAAAACAAAACAAACAAACACCCCCGCCCCTGCCCCCAGTTTTATTCTTTTTGTTTCTCTTTAGCAAAGAACAATGAAGCCACAGGCTGGTGAGTTTTGGCACATTTGCCACAGAACAAACCACAGGAGCATACTGCCTTATAACACACATGTTTATGGTGGCAGTTGTTTGGAAAGTTGGAACCTGCTGTAACATTCATTTTGAAAAGTTCTGAGGGCTTTTGCTTGTTTTTTTCTCCCTTTCAATAACAAAATCAAGGAACAACAAAATTCCACAAATTCTTTCATATAAATTATTGACTAGCTTTTAGGGTAACCTTTGCTATCCTGGAATTACCTGGTACAAATGCACTTTCTGGAAGCTAAACAGAAAGAAATATACTCACAGCTCTATTATAGACATAGTCCATGGTCCTCTGGGGGTGGTGGGTGGGTGGGAGATGGGAAGCTTCTCCTTCCACACATTCTATTAAAAGGAAAATAACATTGACTAATTGCCTTCAAGTGAGATTAAGATTTGTTTGTGATCTTTTAAACGTTTTTTCATTGTTTCACTTTTTCTTCATTGCTTTACTCATTTTGTTTTCCTGTCTTGAGCAAATCCAGCAACCTGACAGTATGAAAGAATTCACACCAAGGCAAGAAGGTCATTACCCTATTTAGAAGGAATGCAACGAGGGAGAATGTACAAGGTTGGGAGTTTAGGAGGCTTATGTTTTTCAGATTGTATTCCAGAATAGATACAACAACTTTCATATTCATATCCCTCACTGAACAAATCAGTATAGTGTAACAGTCTTTAAATGACAAATATTATTGTGGAAAAATATAGATGCATTTCAGTGCTGTGGATTAGATAGCATTTAAAATGTTTTTAATTTGCTTTTATTATAATACTAGAGGCCCACTGCACAAAATTCGTGCACTGGGGTGGGGGGTGTCCCTCAGCCAAGCCTGCACCCTCTCCAATCTGGGACCCCTTGGGGGATGTCTCACTGCTGGTTTATGCCCGATACCTATGGGATCAGGAATAAACCGGCAGTTGGACATCTGTCTCACAATCCGGGACTACTGGCTCCCAACCGCTCACCTGCCTGCCTGCCTGCCCGATTGCCCCTAACAACTCCTCTGCCAGCCTGATCGATGCCTAACTGCTCCCCTGCCGGCCTGATTACCCCTAACTGCCCTCCCCTGCTGGCCTGATCACCCCCAACTGCCCTCCCCTGCAGGCCTGGTTGCCCCCAACTGCCCTCCCCTGCAGGCCTGGTCCCTCCCAACTTCCTTCCCCTGCAGTCCTGGTCGCCCCTAACTGCCCTCCCCTGATGGCCATCTTGAGGCGGTCATCTTTGACCACATGGGGGTGGCCATCTTGTGCGAGGGTGTGAGGGTCAATTTGCATATTACCTCTTTATTATATAGGAGGATATGCACATTGAGGAATTTGGAAAATATAAAAAATAAAAAAGCACTCATAACCCTACTATCCAGATAACCATATATCCTATATAAAAAAGCCTAATATGCAAATAGACCGAACAGCAGAACCGGTCAGCCGGGGGCAGGGCCAGTGAGCAGGTGGCACCAGGTCAGCCAAGGCAGGGGCCAGTGGGAAGAGAGAGGGGACTGCAATCGGGGGGCAGTGACCAGCGGCGGTGGAGGGGCGATCGGGGGGCAGGGCCAGCCACTCGCCAGCCAGCGCCATTCCCCAATTGGCCCCCTGGTTGCCTCCCACAGAGGGAGGCCTGACTGTGGCTTAGGACCACTCCCTGGTGCCATTCCCCAATTGACCCACTGGTTGCCTCCCGCAGAGGGAGGCCCAACTGTGGCTTCGGTCCGCTCTCCAGGGAGCGGGCCTAAGCCATCAGTCAGTCATCCCCCAAGGGCTCTCAGACTGTGAGTGGGCACAGGCTGGGCTGAGGGACACCCACTCCGAGTGCATGAGTTTTCATATATCGGGCCTCTAGTTATAATATACTTCTCTTTCATAGTATTTATTCTTTTCTATTTCAAATTATATTTACTTACCTTGTCCAACATCTCTCATTGGAAATTTCAAAATATGCCTAAGTAAAACTTGGAGAAGTCCCAAAATGTGAACACATTAACTCATCCCATTATAAAATTCACAGTTTCAAAAATGATGTCTACACTTAGTTTATATTAATAACAAATCAACTAAACTACAATATCCCTTTCCTCAATTTCTCATTCTGCTCTGTCTCAGCTAGTGTGTTCTCACTGAGGGCCCAGGAGATTAGAACTCCATCAGCCTATATCCTGGTTTGTCTTCCACTAAAAGGGGGAAAGCTCTGTCAGTATCTCCTAGTTTTCAAAGCCCTGGATGCATGTATTCATGAAATGCAGCTTAATCCTTAATTATTCCAGCAATTAACCTAAACAAAATGACCACCAGCATCACTGTGGTCAGTCAGGGGTCCTCAAACTTTTTAAACAGGGGGCCAGTTCACTGTCCCTCAAACCGTTAGAGGGCCAGACTATAGTTTAAAAAAAAAACTATGAACAAATTCCTATGCGCACTGCGGGCCTGGGACAGTTGGCTGCTAAGCAGGACAGACAGTGGCACCCGGTGGGCCGGATAAATGTCCTCGGCGGGCTGCATGTGGTTTGAGGACCCCTGGTCTAGATTATAGCAGACACTACTACCGTTTGGAGGGAAGGGAGATACAGTTGTTGCAAATATTTCCTCTATTATATTGCTTACTTTTTAATCTGGCTTATTATGTTCTACTAGAGGCCTGGTGCACGAAATTCGTGCACTGGGGGGGTGTCCCTCAGCCCAGCCTGCACCCTCTCCAATCTGGGACCCCTCGAGGGATGTCCCTCTCACAATCCAGGACTGCTGGCTCCCAACTGCTCACCTGACTGCCTTCCTGATTGCCCTTAACCGCTTCTGCCTGCCAGCCTGATCACCCCCTAACCACTCCCCTGCCAGCCTGATTGATTCCTAACTGCTCCCCTGCCAGCCTGTTTTCCCCTAACTGCCCTCCCCTGCAGGCCTACTCACCCCTAACTGCCCTCCCTTGCAGGCCTGGTCCCCCCCAACTGCCCTCCCCTGCAGGCCTGGGTCCCTCCCAACTGCCTTTCCCTGCAGGCCTGGTCGCCCCCAACTTCCCTCCTTTGCCAGCTTGGTCACCCCTAACTGCCCTCCCCTGCAGGCTTGATCGCCCCCAACTGCCCTCCCTTGCAGGCCTGGTCCCTCCCAACTGCCCTCCCCTGCTGGCCATCTTGTGGTGGCCAACTTGTGTCCACATGGGGGCAGGATCTTTGACCACATGGGGGCAGCCATCTTGTGTGTTGGAGTGATGGTCAATCTGCATATTACTCTTTTATTAGCTAGGATGGAGGCCTGGTGCACGGGTGGGGGCCAGCTGGTTTGCCCTGAAGGATGTCCCAGATCAGGATGGGGGTTCCCTTGGGGCATGGGGCGGCCTGGGAGAGGGGCCTGTGGTGGTTTGCAGGCTGGCCACGCCCCCTGGTGACCCAAGCAGAGGCCCTGGGATCTGGGGTTTATTTATCTTCTACAATTGAAACTTTGTAGCCTGGAGCGGAGCCAAGCCTTCTGCTTGCTCCGTGGTGGCAGCCATTTTTGGGGGGATTTATGTATCTTCTATAATTGAAACTTTGTAGCCTTAAGCAGAGGCCTGGGCAGGCCAGGGTGTGCGGAAAGCTTGGCTTCCTCCATCACCAGGGGCAACCCTAGCCTCCTGCTCTTTCCAGCTCCGTGGCCACCGCCATTTCTGTTTGGGTTTATGTATCTTCTATCATTGAAACTTTGTAGCCTTGAGTGGAGGCCTAGGTCGGCAAGGACAAGCGGAAAGCTTGGCTTCCTCCATTGCCAGGGAATCCCAAGCCTCCCTCCTGCTCTCTGTGGCCGCAGCCATCTTGGTTGGGTTTATTTGCATATTTGCTCCTGATTGGCCGGTGGGCGTGGCCGGTGGGCGTGACTGGTGGGTATAGCAGAGTGATGGTTAATTTGCACATTGCTCTTTTATTAGATAGGATTCTTGAAAGAGAATCTGGGTGCTTTTTTATGTATATACAATTAAATCTATAGATATTTTGTTCTGTTATTTTATTCCATAGCTTAAGGTTTTTCTTATTTAACTATAGGCCCGGTGCAAGAAATTTGTGCACAAGTAGGGTCCCTAGGCCTCGCCGGTGATCAGGGCTGATTGGGGCCTTCTGGCTGCTGGGGCCTTCCTTCCCTGGCTGCTGGCCGGGGCCTTCCTTTGTTCTGCGCTGGCCTCTGGTGGTCAGCACACATCATAGCAAGTGACAGAACTCCTGGTCTCTCAGTTGAACTCCTGAGGGGACACTTTGCATATTAGCCTTTTATATATGTAGATTTTTAGACAAGTTAGAAAAAGCTTATTCAGGAATGTTACTAATCATATCCCAGACCAGATGTTTCCAGCTACTCATCTGGGTGCTCAGATCACCATCAATGCAGGGACTCAATTCTCTCCTACTACCAACCCCCTAGACTAGCCGTGGGCAAACTACGGCCCGCAGGACGGATCCAGCCCGTTCGGCTGTTCTATCTGGCCCGCGAAGCCGAAAGAGCGGAGGGTTCTCTTGCTCTCCCCTCCGCTCCTTTACTTTGAATTTATATTAGTTCACACAAACACTCCATCCATGCTTTTGTTCCGGCCCTCCGGTCCAGTTTAAGAACCCATTGTGACCCTCGAGTCAAAAAGTTTGCCCACCCCTGCCCTAGACACAACTTTTGAATTGAAAAATATTTTGTGACATTGTGAGGAGGGGGTGTCCATACTAAGTAGTGTAATAAGGACCAAGCCTAGTCTCATGACACAGTTGGCCACATCCCCTGATGATCAGGAAAATGATGAGGCCTTGGAAGGACCCAGGCGTACCTATTAGAGAATTTATTGCCACTGGTCCCTCCCCTTCTGGCAATAGAAGATTCTCACTCTTTGGGTCTGATTCATTGGCTAGTGAATGCTGGGTTCCCCCTGGCTTTTGGATATTATTCTTCTAAGTGGCCCTTCTCCATGTCCATTAGCCTCCTTTGATCTTTTTGTTTTCTTGCTACTTTCTCTAGAATCAACAATCATGGGAATCTGTCGGGTGATTTTCTGGCTTGCTCCTTTGTTCCCCAACCCTCCACTCCTCAATTCTCATTCAGAGCACACAAACTGATTATTTCACTATCATTAAACCTTGAAACAGAATCACTCCCAACAGGAAAGCTGGTTCTCCTCTCCTTAGGGCTTCATCTGCCTCCTCCTCTGAGGAGTATTTGTAGACCATCCTCCAAGGAGTGCTGTCCCTCCCCAATTTAAATAGATTAGTCTTCTAATGTAATTAAGAAAAACAGAAAGAAAAACAAAGTAGTTTTTTTCCCTCTTAAAATAGGTTAAATAAAAATAAAACTCTTCAATGTAGTGGAACTGCATTTATACAGGGTTTGTTTCTAAAGTCAACATTAAAAATCCTTTAAATCACTCAAAGTAGAGATTACTTACATTAAACACACTGGAGTTTGAGATTTATTTTGTAAACTAAAGGAAGGAATTAAAAGATAATCCATAGGCAGATGTCTAGTCATTCAAAGTATTCAGCCTTTAAAATAACAATAAAATCCCTAGCAATAAACTGAGCAGTAGGGAATTTTAAAGTGTTTCTTCTTTCCTTTAGGGTTCATTCCATCCTATTTTGGAACTAAATCCTATAACTTCAATTCATATTATGTAAGTGTTTGTTACTTTGACAATTAAATAAATAAATTTAGCAGGAGTTAAATTACCAAAGAAGCAAGTAAATTAAATACTTACCTATCTGTTTATCTTTCTATCTATATAGAAGGATTAGATAGATTGATTGACAGATACAGACTACTGTAATCTTACTAACAAAATATACTGCTGTTAATATGTTTTCCTACCAGATTTTCATACACACACACACACACACACACACACACATTGTATACACACTCCCTAATTATTTCTGGAATTTGTATATTCTCTTTTTGAGCATGCAATTCTGAATTTAAATTTTTATGTAATCAAATTATATATATATATATACATATATATACATATATATACATATATATATACTTAAATATATTTTATTGATTTCTACAGAGAGGAAGGGAGAGGGATAGAGAATTAGAAACATCGATGAGAGAGAAACATTGATCAGCCGCCCCCTGCACATCCCCAACTGGGGGTGTGCCCACAACCAAGGTACATGCCCTTGACCAGAATCAAACTGGGACCTTTCAGTCCGCAGGCCAACACTCTATCCACTGAGCCAAACCACTTAGGGCCAAATTATAATATTTTAAATTCATATCATTTCTCTGTGCATTGTTTTTACTCTGTCTTTGTACTCTAAAATTAGTATTTACCTGTATTTTCTTCTCTTATTTTATAATGTGTTTTTTCATTTATAACGCAATTTTTTGTCATGTAAGGTGTGTGGGTTCTGGGTGTGTGGTGTAAGGTGTAAGTTTTGTGGGTTCTTTGGAAAAGATAGTAATGCTGGGGGAAAAAAGAGGCAGCAGGTAAAAAATAAGACCAGACATGAGACAAATTGACTCCATAAATGAAGCCATAGACACAAGTCTACAGGAACTGTGAAAGGCTGTTGAGAACAGAACACTGACATTGACATTTTTTTTATAAGGTTGCTGGGAGTCAGAGCTGACTCAAGGGCATGTAACATATACACAAGGTGTGTGGTAGAAAATCAAGACTTACCCCCAAAATGTTAGCTGATTTTATCATCATGATTTATTTGATAATACATTCTTTCTCCACTATTTGAAATGGCCCTTATAAAATAAATTATTCTATTCTTAGAGTTTTATGACATTCCACATATCTATTTGTATACCAGATCACACTGTTTCAATTATCAGCACTTTGTAATACACTAGAGGCCTGGTGCACGAAATTTGTGCATGGGTAGGGTCCCTAGGCCTGGCAGGCGATCAGGGCCGATTGGGCAGCCGGGGCCTTCCTTCCCTCAGCTGCCAGCTGCCGGCTGGGGCTTTCCTTTGTTCCACGCCGCCCCCTGGTGGTCAGTGCATGTCATAGCAAGCGGTCGAACTCCCAGTTGGTGGAACTCCGAGGGTATAATTTGCATATTAGCCTTTTATTATATAGGATTATTTTATCTAGAAAATCTTTTTTTTGTATATTTTCTTTCCTAGTAGATTATTTTGATTTTCAAAGTTTTCTTTATATAATTTGCATATGAGTTCTTCCACATCCCAATTCCCTTACCAGTATGATAAAGGTTAGACCAAATGGTCAAAAGTTCCTTATGCCTCAAATATGGGCAAATAGTAGGTACTCAGAGTCCTTGACAGATATAGACTACTGTAATCTTACTAACAAAATATACTGCTGTTATTGGTTGGTCCACATTGGCCCTTCTCCTACTCAAGAAGGACAAGTTGAAAAACAACGGGAACCACAATTTAGAACCAGAGACTTGACATTTTGATGGAGTGAAGTATAAAAAAATTCAGTCCTTAACAAAATTAAATTAGAAACCTCCTAAGACTCTGCTAGATTGTGGTCTTGAACTGCAGCTGCCCTGAAAAGAGGACACTGTAAGTATGATGTCTATGAAGAACATCACACAGACACCATGTGAGTGTATTAGTTTCTTATGGTTACTATAACCAATTACCACTACATTGGTGGCTTAAAAGAACACACATTTATCCTCTCTGGTTCTGGACATCATCAGAAGTCTGAAGTCAGTGTCACTGGGCTAAGAAGTCAGTGTCACTGGGCTAAAAACAAGGGCCATGCCCACTCCTGAAACTCTAGGAAAAAATCAATTTCCTTGCTTTCTTCCTTTCTCTAGAGCTGCATTCTTTGCATTTCTTAGCACCTGGCCTCTTCCTCCACCTTTAAAGCCAGCAGAGCAGCATCTTGCTTCCATGATCATATTGGCTTCTTCTGCCATTAAGTCTCCCTCTACCTCCCTCTTTTCAGGACACCTGTGATTATATTCAGGGCTACATCAGATAATCCGGACTAATCTCATTTTTTAAAATCCTTAATTTACATATGCAAAGGCTCTTTTGCAATGTAAGGTACTATTCAGAGGTTCCAGAGATTAGGACCTTTATATCATGTAGGACAGTTATAACCTACCACAGTGA
This sequence comes from Plecotus auritus, assembly GCF_963455305.1. NCBI lineage: Eukaryota > Metazoa > Chordata > Mammalia > Chiroptera > Vespertilionidae > Plecotus > Plecotus auritus. Next base: position 136,326,930 of record NC_137776.1, on the reverse strand, counting down.
GTGATGGAAACCTTTGTGAGCCATGGGTTTCAATTAATGGGCCAAGAGGATATATTATTCTTCTAAGGTGGTATCTCCATCCAGAAAGATGCTTCTTCTTTATTCACTCATAGAATAAGATATGAGCAGATATGGAAGTCATAAAAAATTGACATAGTCCCTGCTTTCAAAGAGTTCCGCAATTGTTCTTGTTTTATTATTTTATTTTTGTTGTTGTTTTTTAAATATAAAACCTATATCCTTGGCAGTGGAATCCATTGATGGTATTATTTATGCTGCAGGGGAGGGAAAACAACTTTTCCTCTACCCTCTTAGGTTCAGGTGCTAGGACATATAAATTAAATTGATGAAAAACAGATTAACAAGAGAAAATATTTATTTCATATGCCAGCGATTTTCAACCGTTTTCATCTCACGGTATACATAAACTAATTACTAAAATTCTGAAGAACACCAAAAATGTAATTTTTGCCAATCAAACCCCTCCCCCCAAAGAGGTATAATTTTGATTCATTCACACCAGAGGGCTATTGTTGTGTTGGCTATTGTTATTTTTTTTATTATTAGACAATCTAAGGGGAAAGAGGTCAGTGCCCCTGACTAGTCAGGTTTTGTAAATTTTAAAAATTCTTGCAGCACAACAGTGTGCTTGCCATGGTTGAAATCATTGTCATATGCAACGAAGGGGCTTCACAGATAAGAAGTGAAAACCCCCAAAAGCAGTGAGGCTTGGGAGCTTATATATAATTTTAACAAAAGGTGATGAATTTTGGAGATGTGACAAGACAAAGGAAAGAGGATTTAGGTTTCAACAGGTAGCAATTTGGGGAAGGTAAATAAATATATGGAGAAAACCAATGGAAAACCAGGGTTATTTTAGTAAGGTTTGCTTTTTCAAATCCATTTGGTGCTGACTTTCTGTGTCCAGTGATAAGCGTTGTTCTCCTTGTGGTATGGGGGAGTAGAGGGAGAAACACCTTCACAAAGAGAAATTTATGTCCTGCTTTTCAGCAGATAGGAGAAAGACAAAGAGCTCTTAATGCATTTTCTACTGCTTTTTTAAAAAAATATGTTTTATTTATTTTTTACAAAGAGGAAGGGAGAGGAATAGAGAGTAAGAAACATGGATGAGAGAGAAACATTGATCAGCTGCCTCCTGCATACTCCCTACTGGGTATGTGCCCGCAACTAAGGTACATGCCCTTGACCAGAATTGAACCTGGGACCCTTGAGTCCACAGGCCGATGCTCTATCCACTGAGCCAAACCGGTTAGGGCCATTTGCTGCTTCTTAATTGCCTTTATTTCAAAACAATGCTTATGCCAAAGTAGCATATCTTGGGGTGGCATATTTTGAGCCCCTTCAATTCAGATGTCCCCAAGTCTTGTAACCATTACAAATCTTGCCTATTATTGTCTATTGGAGTCTTGTTTGCCTATAACCTCCATTTTGGTTGCCAGAGAATAACTCTCTTTCTCTCTCAGCTAAATAAATAAGTAGTAGGAGCTATTTTTTAAAATTAAAGTAAGGGAGATAGAAAGTGACAGGGAAAGGTTGGTGGCACCACTTTATGTAGGGTAGTCAGAAAAGATCTCTCTGATGTGATTTCATTTTAGCAAAGGCCAAAAAGAAATATAAAGAAGAAAGTCATATAGCTAGCTAAGGGAAAAGGCATTATAGTCGAAGGAACTAGCTCACTATGTTCCTGTGTTTAAGGTATAGTAAAGAGTCCAGTGAGATGTCACCCCCACCCCAGTATCTCACAACTTCTCCCTCCTCCACCCTCTCTACCTCTCTCTTCTTGTTCCAGCCAACTCAGCCCTTTCCATGCCACTATTCCTGTTTTTCTGAGTTAATTCCTACTGATTGGCTATTGTGTGTTAACATTCTAATCACAATAACAAATTTAATATCCTTTAACAAATGGGAGAACTGAAGCAGGAAGAGGTTAAATAAGTTGCCCAAAGTCATACAGCCAGTATCTGGCTAAGCTGGAATTTGAACCCAGGCCGTTGGTTTGGGAGTCTGACCATCTACATTATTATCTATCATTTTCACAGACACCAAAGCTTTTGTCTTTCCCTAGAATGCTCTCTTCCATTCATAGGACTATCCTTAACACTCAGTTTTTATTGTTCCCCTAAACCACTCCCATGTTAGCCCTGTCCATTGTGTTTAGGTGGCTGTATGTCCTTTGGTTCTATGTGTGATAATCTACTTGTTCACAAGGGACCATAAGTTCCCCTGACCCCAGGGCCATGACCCACCCTTCAGCCATAGCATCTGAAGGCGTGGGCACATGGAGTGCTCAGGGAAGAATTGTGGACTAATGACTACTTTTCATCAATTTAAAGATGCACACTTTTGTTACATTTAACATCTCTGAAATCAGTCATCCAATTGATGGTGTGTCAGTGTTAATCAGCAGGTTTCTTTTCTCAGCAGCCTCGTAGATGTGATAAAATGCAGTCATTAAAAATCTTGACCTTCACCCTTCATTTGGTGACTTGGTATTATGAGAATTTATTCTGCATGGTGGAATTAAGAGGAAGTGACCTTGCTCTTTTCTGACCACACCAGAGTTGTAGCAGAAAGCTCTTGATACCATTCAACATACACTCAGTAAAATTCCATTAATTAGGTTATTTATGTGACTTCTGAAGTGAAGAAAAAAAAAATCACATGTAGAAAATGGTAGTGAAAAAAAAAAGAAAAAGAAAACGGTAGTGAAAGGCTCAGGACTTTTGTTAAATATTCAAGGCCCCGGTGACAGACATTACAAAGAGGAGCCTACCACCCAACAGAGAAAGTTTTTGAAGTACACAGATAACGTCTTCTACAATTTATTTTCTCTGCTGAAAAAAGAAACTCACACAGGAAACGTTTTAAAACCAAGTAAATAAAAGAGATGCCCACAATTTCCTGTAAGTCTGATTAAAAATAGGAACTTTGCAATCATGAAAGTCGCTCATCTGGCAGCTGCAAGGCCATACCTTGGGAAGCTGCAATCGCTGGCAGCTGCAGAAAGCAGAGCATGCAGGTGTTCACATATGCCCTTTGGGGGTGGGGAGGAGAGAAGGCTACATTTCAGAGGCTTATATGGAAAAATATATAAATGGCTTAAGAATAAAAGACAGGTGTCAAAACATTATTTGCTTTGCCTTTTTCTTATTTCCATTTCCACCCTAGTCCTCTAATTTTGCCCCATTCATGTTCTCCAAAGTGAATTCTAATTACTTGCATCTAATGGATAGACTGAAATTCCCCTAAAAAAAAACAGGGCTGCTCTTCCCTCTTTTACCATACCAAAAATATTGCAAAGCAATGCAGACCTTAGCTCCATTACAAATATTTACAGCTGCCTTTTTTTTTGTTTTGCTCCTGAATTACAGGCACATGGATTGGATCTTCAAAGCAATATACAGGCTTTGAGATGAGAGATTCTCATCAAGTCTGTGGGAGGCACACAGCAAGAATCCTGTAATATCTCAGAGGATTTATTCCTTTTAAAGTTCTTTTATAAGAAGCTTTTGCTAAGGGATTTTCAAGAACTAAAGATTATTTAGTGATAATGGATGAGAAATGTTGCTGGAAGTATAAAAGGCAGCCACATTCCCACCAAAAGAATTCCTTATAAATAATGTCATTATGGAACAAAGAATACCAAATGAATTTAATCATTAGCTCCTAATGGAAGGGCTCTGCCAAATTTGCTTCTCCTAGCTAAGTTAGCTATTCTCTGTTCAGTGGAGCTCTGTTAGATATAAACAAAGAGTAGGTGAAGGAGCATGATTATCACAAAGCTAGTGAGACAAGCCTGGGCCAATGGATTGGTGGTGGGAATTGGATATTGCATCTTTTCTTTCTCTCATGACCTTACACTTCCCCATAAATTCCCAGAGGAGCCTTCTAATCGATGGATTTTGGCCAGCGGAAATCAAATAGTGGCTTATTAAAGGATGCCAGGGCAAGAGTCCCTTAAACAAAACAAGGGCCAAATAATGCTTTCAGACTGAAACAGAACACTGTCTTAAAATGAGTGTTTTCACTAAAAGAAAAAATAAAAGTAGCTTGGTTACATGCCACATTTTTAAGTCAAGGACTTTACAGTCAAATAAACATTTCTAGGAATTCTTAAAGAGGGCATGTATATACACAGCTTTATAGATGAATCCTCATAAAGTCTCGATTCAGAAAGTTCCTGGCCCAAATTAATTGAATTGTGTAATTAATTAAACCACCAAAATATTTCTCAATTAAAATTTTGAAAAAAGTCACTAAAAATTTTTTACAAATGCATTAATCCTCTTCTATGTATTACTTTGTATAGTGGTAGAGAGACCACACTCGATCCTTTCTTTTGAAAACTGGGCTTTTCTAGTTACTTTGGGTCATCTTTTTTGCCATCAGTTCTATTTCTACAGACAGAAAATGCAGAAGGCAAAGTGATCCCAATAAATGTTCTGGAAATTGTTTTAAGATCCTTGAAGTTCTTAAAATTTCATCCCGTCTTGTGAAAGAGGGAAATTACTTCAGGATATTCAAGTAGTTTGCATTCCCTTAACCACAAAAGGGTTCATTGATAACTAAATCACTTAAATTGACCTATCTTTTTAGAGAGAGTTGAAGGGAAGCAGGGAGGGGGAGAGAGAGAAACATCAATATGAGAGAGACCCATTAATTGGTTGCCTCCAGCATATGCCCTGACCAGGGCAGGGGATTGAACCTGCAACCCAGATATGTGCCCTTGACCAGGAATCAAACCCAAGACCCCTCTGTGCTCAGGCACACACTCTAACCATTGAACAACATTGGCCAAGACATCAATTTTTTATTAAGATAAAACTGACATAAAATTTATCATCTTAAAGTATATAATTCTGTGATTTTTTTTCAGTGTATCACTTACTTCATAGCATTTCTGTCACCCCAAAAAGAAATTCTGTAACTTAATACTGTCAACCACTAATCTACTTTCTGTCTCTACAGATTTATCTATTCACATATGTCACTTTCCTTGTGTCTGTCTTCTTTCATTTAACATAATCTTTTCAAGTGTCATCTATACTATAGCATGTATCTGTACTCCATCCCTCTTTTTGACTGAATATTTCATTTTATGGATATACCACTTTTTATTTATCCACATTTTCATTTATTCAGTTGATGAACATTTGGGATGTTTCCACTTTTTGGCTATTCTGAATGTTGCTAGTGTGAACACTTCATGTACAGATTTTTTGTGACAGCATTTGTTTCCAATTCTCTTGGACATATATCTTGAAGTCTGGACAGTCAATAATGTTTTCCCATTAAATAGAGTACTAGCTTTAGGTATACATATTTTACTATGTTGAGAAGATGTCCCTCAATTACTAGTTCCTTGAGTATTTTTATAAAGAATGGGTGATGAACTTGGCCAAAGGCTGTCCCAGCATCTATAGAAATTGTGCATTCTTTGAATATATTTTACTAGAGACCCGGTGCACGACATTTGTGCACTGGGGAGTTAGGGTCCCCCATAGCCCGGCCTGTGCACTCTCACAGTCCAGGACCCCTTGGGGGATGTCTGACTGCTGGCTTAGGCCCAGACATACCCCAAGGGGTCCTTAGCACTGCTGCAGAGGCAGGACAGGCTCCTGTCACAGCAGCTATGCTTGCCAGCTGTGAGCCTGGCTTCTGACTGAGTGGCGCTCCCCCTGTGAGAGCACACTGACTACTAGGAGGCAGCTCCTGCGTTGAGTGTCTGCCTCCTGGTGGTCAGTGCACATTATAGCGACCAGTCATTCCCCCATTTGGTCAATTTGCATATTAGCCTTTTATTATATAGGATATTTAATGTGGTGTTGGATTATATTTGCTAAAATGGTGTTTGTTGGTTGTCTTAACTTTTCCCATACCTTTATAAAGACTCCATTCAATACATTTTCTTCAATCCCAGCTGCGTTGGAAATTTTTTTTTGTTTAGAATTTTTGCATTAATATTGGTTAGTGATATTGGTTTGTAGTTTTCTTTCTTTGTATAGTTTATCTAGTTCATGTATAGTGTTATAATTGCTTTACAAAAGGAATTGGGTAATTGTTTCTTTTCAATGTTCTAGAACAGCCGTGGGCAAACTACGGCCCGCGGGCCCGATCCGGCCCATTCGGCTGTTCTATCCGGCCCGTGGAGCCGAAAGAGCGGAGGGTTCTCTTGCTCTCCCCTCCGCTCCTTTACTTTGAATTTATATTAGTTTACACAAACACTCCATCCATGCTTTTGTTCCGGCCCTCCGGTCCAGTTTAAGAACCCATTGTGGCCCTCGAGTCAAAAAGTTTGTCCACCCCTGTTCTAGAATAACTTATAGAACATTGAAATAATTTGGTCTTGGAGAATTTGGTATAAATCACTTATGAGCTCCACTGGACATGGCAACTTTCTGGTGTGAGTTAGTTTCTTATTAATGCACTCTGTCTCTTCTGTATAAATTTGTCTGTTTAAACTTTTAAATCTACTGGCATAAAATTTGGTGATCTAAATTTCCCTAAGAAATTACCCATTTCATCTATGTTTTCAGATTTACTTGCAAAGAGATCTATAGCTTTTTATAATTGTTTTTAATTTATTTTGCTTCATTCCCCTTGTCATTTTAATTTGTATGTTTGTTCTTATTCTTTCTTTTCTTGATCAAGCTAGCTAGGGGTTTGTCTATTTTGTTAAATTTTTTATTACAATTTTGATTTGTTAATTAGATCTATATTTTTCTCCTCATTGAGTATTCCATCTCAGCCCCAGGGCATGTGGCTATTCCTATATTCTTTAGAGGTCTTACTTCTTACTAGGTAGTAATTTTTTATATTAAACTTTTTCCATTCAAATTACTGTGTTGTTTTTGTCTTCTGATTAGACCTTGATTGGATTTGTTCTCTTTTTCTACTCACTCAGCTACCAGCTTCCTCCAGCCTTATCATGGCTACATAACTGAAATATTCTTACAATATATGTTGATCTTCAAGTCTTTAGACAGGGTCCCCTATAATCTATCTTTCATGATGACATCAGATTAATATCCCTGAAATGCTATTAATCTAATCATGCCACTCACTGCTCAATTTAAAAGTTCTCAATGGAGAAACTACCTTAAATATGAAAACTTAAAAACTACCTAAACTCCTAAGCATAGAACACCAGCCTTCTATGCTCTCATCCATTCTGAACTCTTGTTAACAAAATCTCATCTCCTTCCTCTCTCCTTTTCATTTGCACTTCAGGCACAATGAAAAATCTGAATTTTCTTGAATAATTCGATTATTTCTGTCTCCTTTTTCAATCACTGTTACATTGCTCCCTGTCCATATAATTCTTTCTCTGATTCCTGTCTATTTGGTGAGTATGTACTTATTACTCAAGACCTAATTTAAGGGTTCATCCTCATCTGTTTAGGTATATCTTTATCTCTTAGAATGGAAAATTTTCTTAAAGAAGGAACCATGTCTTACTTGTCTTGAATTTCCAAATTCTTTCCCAAAGTTGGCACTAAATACCTGTGTGTTGAATGTTAAGTAAATGGATGGGTTTTTATAATTGTAACTAAAGGCCAGGTGCACAAAATTCGTGCACTGGGGGGGTGTCCCTCAGCCCAGCCTGCACCCTTTCCAGTCTGGTACCCCTCGGACATCCCTCTCACAATCCGGGACTGCTGGCTCCTACCGCTCGCCTACCCACCAGCCTGATTGCCCCTAACTGCTTCTGCCTGCCAGCCTGATCACCCCCTAACTGCTCCCCTGCCAGCCTGATTAACACCTAACTGCTCCCCTGCCGGCCTGGTCACCCCCAACTGCCCTCCCCTGCCAGCCTGGTTGCCCCCAACTGCCCTCCCCTGCTGGCCTGATCTCACTCCCAACTGCCCTTCTCTGCCAGCCTTATCGCCCCTAACTGCCTCTGCCTGCCTGATCACCCCTAACTGCCCTCCCCTGCTGGCCTGATCTTGCCCCCAACTGCTCTCCTCTGCCGGCCTGATGGCCCCCAACTGCCCTCCCCTGTAGGCCTGGTCCCCCTCAACTTCCCTCCCCTGCCACTCTCGTTGCCCCCAACTGCCCTCCACTGCAGGCTTGATCTCGCCCACAGCTGCCTTCCTCTGCCGGCCAATTTGGTTCTGATTGGTTGGTTTCTATGCCACTCAGCGTCAAAAGCTCCATCTCCTAGGCAGCCATTGGCTCTTCACAGTTGACCCAGATTTAGTTCTGATTGGTCGGTTTCTATGCCACTCAGCATCTCTGGGCCTATCAACAGGGCCTGATCAGAAAGGCGGGGCTGATCAGCAGCCCCGGTGGAGGCCTGGAGAGAAATGGAGGTGAGGCTGCTGGCCCAGCCCAGAGAGAAAGAGAGAGGCAAGTGCTGATCAACAGCTGCCACAGAGGCTATGGATCAGACCATACTTCTTTCTTCAGGCCTCTCTCCAGGCCTGATTCGCAGCCCCCTCCACAGTCAGTGCTGGGTCACCATGCCTGCTGCCATAGCAGTCAGTGTTTGGTCACCACAGCAACCCAGTACTGACTGCAGGACTGACTTCCAGTTGGTTGCGCCTCTGGTCGTGACGAACCCAGGGTTTTTATATATTAGGATTAGTTTTGGAATATGCTATGAGGCTGAGTTACTTTCAGATGTCTAAGAAATAGCTAAGGACACAAGAGAGCATTATTATTCCAGTATATTTTCAATTCTCCATGAGATGACATGAGGAGGGTATAGGGTTTTAAGTCTTGAGGTCACTTCCTGGCTCCTCTACATTTTAAGTCGGGTGTTCTTGTATAAGCCACTCTGAGCCTGATACTTTAATGTCAAAATTAGAATCTCAAAGAGAAACAGAAGATATTCTAGGCTTGGATTATTAATTAAAAATTAATTGATAGCCCTAGCTGGCTTGGCTCAGTGGATAGAGCATCAGCCTGCAGACTGAAGGGTCTCAGGTTCTATTCTGGCCAAGGGCACATGCCTGGGTTGCAGGTTCCATCCCCAGTAGGGTGTGTGAAGGAGGCAGCCAATCAATAATTTTCTCTCATCATTGATGTTTCTATCTCTCTCTCCTTCTCCCTTATCCTCTGAAATCAATAAAGAAATATATTTAAAAATTAATTAATAGAATTGTTATACAGATATGGGAAGATTAAGGAAACCAACAGGGGGTTTAGGGGCATTTACCATCTAGTCCTGAAAGGGCAAGTGGAGAAAATGGTGTTCTTGAGTCTGATGTGAACTAGAGCTATAAAGAGAGGCTTTTTGAGAGCAGCTGTAGACTTAGAGCAGGGGTCCTCAAACTTTTTAAACAGGGGGCCAGTTCACTGTCCCTCAGACCGATGGAGGGCCGGACTATAGTTAAAAAAAAAGCTATGAACAAATTCCTATGCGCACTGCGGGCCCGGGACGAGTCGGCTGCTAAGCAGGACAGGCAGTGGCACCCGGCGGGCCGGATAAATGTGCTCAGTGGGCCGCATGTGGCCCGCGGGCTGTAGTTTGAGGATGCCTGACTTAGAGGAACAGTTACTGCCAGAACAAAGAACAAAGCAGCAAGGTAGCAGGGGAAGGAATACCTGGCTTCTCTCTCTTTCTGCCCTCCAAGCTCTTATGGGCACTTTCCCTTGGCTCAGCCCATCTAGGAGCTAGAGCCAAGGTTCCCTGAGTGATTCAGTCTGGACAGTCAGCCCCATCCTCCTCCAAGCACAGAGCTGGGTGGGTTAAAGCAGAGAACAGATGAGAGAGTGCAAGTGAACAACAAGCAAACCTTGTGTTTTATGAGGGGTAAAATACATATGAAAGTGATAGATAAGTTATAACCTTTATGCAATAAAGAGTATTTCCCAAAGTCAGCATCATCAGAAAATACCAAATAATGAACAGTTTATTTTCTTCTAGAAGGGATTCTGGGAACAAACATGGGAGCTGATTATTTATCTTCAGTCTCTCCCTTGGTTACAGCATGGTGTGGAAGAGGACTAAGTAAGAGATTCAGTCACGTTAGCATCAGTATTACATGGACATGGGCTACAGTCCAAGCTTTGGCCTGGTGTCCTGCCACTATTACAAGGAGCCCTGCGCATATCCATACATCATTACTATTCCCCACATAATTTGTAGTGGCATGAGTCCAACTATAGGTATACTAGTGGCCCGGTGCACAAAATTTGTGCACGGGTGGGGGATGTCCCTCAGCCCGGCCTGCACCCTCTCCAATATGGGACCCCTCGGGGGATGTCCGACTGCCGGTTTAGGCCCTGTGGGATCAGGCCTAAACTGGCAGTCGGACATCCCTCTCGCAATCCGGGACTGCTGGTTCCTAACCGCTCACCTGCGTGCCTGATCGCCCCTAACTACTCTGCCTGCCAGCCTTCACGCCCCCAACTGCCCCCTTTGCTGGCCTTCTTGCCCCCAACTGCCCCCTCTGCCAGCCTGATCACCCCCAACTCCGCCCTGCCAGCCTGCTCGCCCCTAACTGCCCCCCTCTGCTGGCTTGATCACCCCCAACTACCCCTCTCTAGCCTGATCACCCCCAACTGACCCCCCTGCTGGCCTGCTCGCCCCCAACTGCCCCCCACTGCCGGCCTGCTTGCCCCCAACTGCCCTTCCCTCCTGGCCTGATCGCCCCTAACCACCTCTGCCTCGGCCCTGCCACCATGGGTTTATCTGGAAGGACGTCCAGGTGGTCTCCTGGTCTAATTAGCATATTACCCTTTTATTAGTATAGATGTTAGTTATGAGATACTCCAGCATTAGAAACAAGCTTTATGCAATGTTTTAAAAAACTCATTTGCCAGTCCTAGTAATTATCCAAAAACCATCCAACCACCCACTTATTATACTTCCTATAATAAAGGCAAAGAACAATTGCTCACACAGAGTGTCAAAGTTTAATTCCAGGTTGTGATTTAAGGAAGACACAAAGAAATCTTTCCTAAAAGGATTTACCCTATTCCTTGTCCACTCATTCTAATGTGAGAACCCCCATAATTATCAATCCTCCTTTGGGTTATTTGCAATTGCTTCAGAAGTCCCATCTAATACATTCATAAGGTACTTAGGATTAGTGAAAAATTTGCATGACGTCTACGGTTTTGTGCTAGATCACTTGTTCACTCATTCAAGAAGTATTTGCTGAGAGTTTACTCTGTGCCAGTCCCTGTACTAGGTCGTTTACACAAACGAAGAACAGCACAATGGCAGAGGTTATTTGCGGGAGGGAAAGGGTAGAAAGAGATCACAAAACGTCTAGAACTAGGGGCCTTATCAGAAAGAAGAGGACAGAAAAGGACATGTGTTCCTGGTTAGCCTAATTAGGGACTAAAGGGAGAAAGCTATGGGATTGGACTAGAGATAAATAATGTGAGCTCAGTGTGGCAAAGAGACATGTCTGAGGATACTGCATAAATTATAATGACACTCTCAATTATGTGAGCACTTACTGCGTTCCCAACAGAATGTTATTGTGTTAGATATTTCTTCAATCCTTCTCTTATATGGTGGGTATTGTGATGCCCATATTTTATGAGAGAATTAAGATTCAGAAAGGATGTGATTCACCATATCCAAGCAGCTGTAAGATGTTCGAGTGAGGAATCCAATCTAATTCTGTCTTCAGAGTCTGCACTCTTTCCAATCCGTAACCTCCACGTCCTGTGGGTTTGAATTAGTAAAACATCTTCACCTAATATTTGGACATTTTTTAAAACTGCGTAGACTTCAGTGGTCTTTTGGAAAAAACACATACTAAAGGGATCTCTCATTTTTACATAAGGCTTGTCATTGTTTTGCCCTCTTTAGTTTTGTTTTCTCAGAAAAAACTAAGAAGACACTAACAGATTACTCAACAAATGTTTGGTGAGTGAATAACACTGTAATTAAGCAGTTAGAAGTCACGCAACGTTTTATAATGTGCAAAACACAAGATGATGTCTCAATTCCTCCATCTAAGACTCATTTCCCATTAAATTCCAATTTTCCACTCGATGAACTGCAGACCCTCCCAGTATCAACAAAGATTACGCAGTATTTCCTTGTTAGACCAATGTTGTTAAGCAAACTGTAACAAATTAGGGCTGGACCGAATAAAGGATCAATGAATAACTTTTCTCAATGACCTGGCTTTCTTGATTCCTATGATTGGCCGGTCTCTCTCTCAATCACACATTGGCTGACTCAGAGCCAGGAGGTTCCATGGGATGAGTGGGCCTACTGACAAATGTTTGTCCCTTCAACTGGCTTAATGAAAATCACCAGGACCATCTCTACCCACACCACAACAGGAGAAGAACAAAAACCTAGGTCAGTTGCTTCTGGAGATGTGGTTGCTCCTAACACCCACTGTTTGTTTCTAGGGTATATGGCTGATGTAACTCAGTAGCAAGCATCCACTCAGTGTAAAAGTGATAGAAAAAGAACAATTTTCCCAAACAAAAACTAGCAAAGCCTGAAGAAGACTGCAAATCATGGAGAAGGACCTTGTACTTCTCTGGCCTGGCTTCAACCCGATTTGTATTTCAACCCCATAAAGAGCAGCAAACAGATCTAGGGCCTTCGTAATATCCCCACCTGTTTATTCCTATCTATGATACATCATCATGAACATAGTTTGGGTTTTGCTGGATTGAAGATGGGAAAAAGAGAGAAGCTAGGGTTTTCCCACTTCCCTTACTTGCCTTCAGTCTGCATCTCCATGATTTCCAGGGTGGTCGAGTCTCCTCCTTGTCTCTAATTCCCACCAGACAGACCCACTGTATTTCTAGCTTCTACCAGGTAACTTAGTTGCTGGACTCCTGTACTATCACCTCCTGTTTTTGTCCTTCCAGGCCTAGGGATGGCCAATGCTTCCTGCTGTTGCTAATCTCTGGTTTTTCCTGCCATCACATTTGTCTTCTCAGCAACTCCATCATCTGTGTAACCAGTTCCCTGAATAAGTCCACTCTGTAGTCAACCCTTGCAGTGGTTGCCTGATTAGACCTTCCTGTTTTCCTAATTAGAACTTGACTAATACATCTGTGTTCTTCCCATTGCTGTGATGGCAAGACGTCAAACACAGTCTCAACTTGTTGACCTCCAAAGCAGGAAACCTGCTCTCTACTTTTCTTCCCTGATGTGGGTTCCTATCAAGGGTGTGAGAAGTTGTAATTTCCCTTAGAGGCTTCTCAAAGAATATCTGCTGAGCAAATAAGCCTCTCTGGTATGTGGTGACATCCTGGGTTTCTTCATTCCTTGTGGCCACCTTTTGGCCAGGAGGGAGGTGATGCCATTCTGGGATTAGGGAATATGGCTCCATTCACCTCTGTGATCTGGGGTAATGGAAAGGACTTGGTATACTATAAAATGCTCTATAAATAAAAGTTACATGAGAACATGTGTTAGGTTACACAAGCTTTATATATGGCTGGTCCCAGGGTTCAAACAATGTTTGGAGGAATATGCTTCATCTCTATCCATTGCTGACTTGCTTTCTTTGTGTTGGTTTCATTTTCAGACAAACCCTTCCCCTTGATTGCAACAGGGCCTCCTATAACTCCAAGTTACATGGAATTTTAATGCCCTCAGTCTCAAGACAGACCTTTTCTCTTGCTCTCCGTGTTGCTACCATTCTTAAGAAAGGACTGATAGGCCTACTTGGATTTTGTACCTAGCTCTGGAACTATCACTCTTTCCTCAGGGATCAGAGGCCCCAGGAGTGTCCCACCCCGCAGACACCTGCAACAGGGGAGGCCGAGTCACTTGCCCAAAGAAACAAGGAAAAGAATACCGGTCAAGTGACCAATGAACGAGTAACTTTGCTCAATGACCTTCTGGCTTTCTTGGTTCCCATGGTGGCCATTCTCTCCCTTAATTACACATTGGCTATGTGGTACTGTGAGGCAACCAGGTGCTGAGGGGAAAGTATCTAAAATATTAGACTTGAAATTGAGTTATGACTCCATCATCAATTCATTCTGGGAGCCCCTGTAAATGTTACCTCTCTCATCCATGATTCCTAATTTGTAATACATGTGGACTGGGCTTGGAATAGCCATCTGCAAGTACTTTTAATCACAAAACTCTCTAAGTAAACTGCTATGCAAAAGATAGAGAACTTCAGCGATGCTGGTTGGAGCAGTGATGGGGGCCTGGACTTCTCCTTCTGCCCACTTGATGGGGCTGCTGGAAATTCCCAGAGCTCCACAGAACAGTTTGCAAAACTCTGAGGTAGCTGCTCTCCAGGGCCTCATCCAGCCTGAACTTTGTGGAATTCTATGTAAATTGTCCAACCCTCTTTAATCTAATTTTTCTCACTTTCCCTCTATTATTTTTTGGCTAAAATTATGGATGTTGGCTATATTTGAGAGGCCACTTAGGAAAAATAATCATTTATTCAAATGCCCAGCCAATTTACTTTGGCCTATTTTGAGCTTGTTTTTCCTCATGAGGAGGGAATAAATTTTTAAAACCCACTTTCAAGTTTGGGCTAGAAAAGGTGAGTGTACGAGTGAGGAAAAGTGGGCAACGGAAGTTGCCAAAACTGAGTTGAGCTGGAAGCAGTAAATTCAAAAAACCTCCATCTGCCCCATACATGTGCCCCAGTGGGCATCTGACGCCAAATGTACTCTCTGGAACAGATGGCAGAGAAGGATGTTGTGGGTTTTGGCTTTGCCACTTGTGAAAACTTGCTTTGGGGGAGACACCTTCAGCTCCAATATGAGTGTCTTTGATTGAAATAGAACATCAGGCAAGAGGAAGGAGAGAGACCAGGAACTTGGCTTTCCTAGATCCAGAGGCAAGGTGGGAGGAGGGGTTCTTTGATCCAGGAATGAAATCACTGAGGCAATTTCAAAGGAAGCCAGGGCCTTTGCTTCTCTTTTTCATGTGGGTGTTGATTCAGAAAATATCTAAAGAGAGACTAGTAGATGTCAGACACTCTTTGGAGTATGGAGATAAATAAGTGGTGGTGTCCAGCCTGTGGGACTTTAGAATTAAGAGAGGAGGCCTGCCCGGCCAGCGTAGCTCAGTGGTTGAGCATCCACCTATGACCAGAAGGTCACGGTTCAATTCCCAGTCAGAGCACTTACAAGTTGTGGGGTACTTCAGTGTGAGTGATTTTGGCTGGCCCTCCCACTTCCTATTCCTGCTGCTTCATTAAAGGCCTAATGAATCTTTGCAAACCCTGCCCTGATCATGTCACTTAGCTACTCATATTCAGTGGCTCCCAACTGCGGACATGATCAAGGCCAGTCTTGTAGTAGTAAGCAGAGTTTACAGGTCCATCACTGTCCCCAGTGTGGGGCATGCAGGAGGCAAATGATCAATGATTCTCTCTCATCACTGATATTTCTATCTCTCTCTCCCTCTCCCTTCCTCTTTGAAATCAATAAAAATATTTCAGAGAGAGAGGGAGGGAGGGAGGCGGCTGTCATTGCATGACATGTATGGGAAGGCTGATAATCAACTGGCTGGTGATGGCTGGTGTCTAATCTGATAGGTCAATGTCCAGGCTATACCAAATGTTAAATACTTTAATATCATTTCTGCTCTGTGATGTGCAAGAAGTACTACCAAATACATGTGTGCACTCCACAAGAGGAGCTCAGAAGGAAAATGACTCTGGTGGAGTTGAAGCAAGTTTGACAGAGGTAGTGGCATTTGCTCTGTGTCCTACAGGAGAGCAATTCATCCCTGAGAGGTGGGAGAGGACAGAGGGAATGGGACCGTGTTTTGTGGCTTGAATGTGCATACAGAGGTTGGACAGAAAAACATGTGGTCTGATAGGAATTGAGCATAAGTTGATGAGACTGGAGCAGATGATGATGGGCCTGTAAACCCTTGCTTACAAGGCTGGCCTTGATTGTGTCGTGGTCGGAAGCCACTGAATATGAACAGCTAAGTGACGTGATCAGGTCAGTGTTTGCAAAGATTCATTAGGCCTTTAATGAAGCAGCACGAATAGGAAGTGGGAGGGCCAGCCAAAATCACTCACACTGAAGCACCCTGCAACTTGCTAAGTGTTTCCTTCTGTTTAATGAAAGCTGACATTTGTTCAGCATTTATGCTGCTCCATGCCCTTGTAAAATGCTTCCTTCCTCTCGTATAATCCTCAGCCTATTCCTGGCTCTACTGACCCCAAGTTAAAGATGAGGAGACTAAAGCTGAAAAAAGCAATATTGGTCCACTGGGAAGCAATGTGAGGAACAGAGTGACTCAGAGGCTGTTAGAGAGAAAAGGGATATTTAGTGAGTGCCTACTGTGTGCCAGGCTCCTGGGATGTGCTTTCCATTTAACTCTCACAGAACAGTGGCACCTCACCTTCTTCTAACTGCTCAGGCCAAAAGTTTTGGAGTCATCCTCTTTCACACCCACATCCTATCCATCAAGAAAGCATGTTAGCACCCCACCTTCAAAATATATCTGAATCCAACTACTTCTTTCCCTTCATTCTGCCAACCTGGCCCAGCCCATCCTCATCTCACTCCTGGATTCTGGCCACTGCCAGCTGTTCCTCATACAGTAGCCTAGGTGATTCATCTAGAACCCAGATCAAATCATCTAAAGCCTCTGCCTAAAATCCCCAAACAGCTCCCATATCACTAAAGTAAAGCCAGTATCCTCACATTTGTTTCTAGTGACCAAGCTAATCCCACCCTTCTGTTACCTCTCTTCTCTCTCCATTGCTTGTTTCACCCTACCACTCCATCTTCCTTCCTATTCCTCAAACTCACTAGGTGTACTCCTGCCTCAAGACCTTTGTGTTAGCTATGCCCTATACCTGGAAGACTCTTCCTCCAGGTAACCCCCTCGTCTAAGTCTTTTATTACCGGATCATTGCTCTTGAAGGTTGTGCTAATTACCCTACTGACTTTTGTAACCTGATCCCCCATCATATTTGAATCTACCCTCTTTGACCTGATCTATGGTGTTTTTTTGTGTTGTTTTTTTTTTTAATAGCAATTACCACTTTCTAACAGAGGATGCATTTTCTAATTCATTATGTTTATTGTTTATCTTTTCTTGCTAGAATGTAAGCTCCATGAGAACAGATACCCTTGTCTGTTTCACTGACAAATTCCAAGTGATCAGATCAGGGCCAGCATTTAGTAGGTGCTCAATAAATACTTATCAAATGGTAGAGCCCAGCAGATTATTGAAATAAGTGGTAGAGCCAACATTTGGACTCAGGTCTGCCTTAAGGGCAATACTCTAGGCTCTTGCTGCCACACCTGTGTGGGAATGGAAAGCCAACTGAAGTCTTGATGGACAATAGTGTTGGAAGGCAGTTTGATTTTACTGTAGACATGCTGACATGAGGCAATGCTGCACAAAGAAGAAAGCAAGCTTCTCTTACTCAATTTTGTTGCTGTAGGTATTTTAAAATAATAAAACTCATGGCTGAGAAAACATCGTGTGTGTGTGTGTGTGTGTGTGTGTGTGTAAAGGCATTGGCTTTCATCCTAGAGTCTTACTTCATTCACCAGGCATTTAACAAAGGCAGCATTATTGAATACCAACTAATGATCTGGCAACAGAGGGAGAGACGGATGGATGGGGACAGAGCACACCTGACAGGATGAAACGTTTAGTTATTCACAGATGTCTTTCAGAGGGAGGATTAGCCAGGAAGTGCTGCTTTGGGAGAGAATGCCACCCCACAGCAACCCTATCTAGAAAGAGTGCTGGATTGGGAGGAGGTAGGGCAGCCCTGGCCAAGGGAGTTACATTCCTCATTCGACTTCATGCTCCCTCTAAATATTAAGACTGAGATGATGTATGGTAGGGGAGGAGTGTTTTGCTAAAATACGTGGGCTCTCTTGAATGTTTGTTCAGAAATTTGGGCATGGCTAGATCCTTCCACTGCAGTGATGCATGAAGTGACTAAGGCCATCAAGCACACCTGATCAAACGAGATAAGGAGTTTCTTCCTGGTTTCTCAAAAATCACAGGCAACAGTATAAGATAGGATGCTGTTGGATACAGTACTGCTACAAACAAACTATATTTGTTTTGCCCAGCAATTCAATGATTACTCTCCAAACTGTCAAAATTACTAGACTAAAACCACCAAAGATGATGTCAAATAAAATATGATTGTCTGGAAAATTTATTTTCTTATGAAATAGCTGCTTTATAAGTGGTTTTTTCCACAGGGGAAAAAATCCAAATCTCCCCTTCTTCCCTGCAGCTTACTTGTATTGATGTGCAGAAAAAACACAGGGCTCCATTAAGTCCTAACCCTGTTTTGGTCTCCACAATTGCAAAATGTTGCATGTGACTTACTGTACCACTTGAACTTTGTAGCCTTTGTGTTATAATACATTCCTGATAAGATACCATCCTGGTTTTACTATTGCCTTTTCAAACTCTCATAATAAATGTGGATTGTGTCTGCTCCATAGTCTACAATGACTGTGCACAGCCTCAAGCTTCAGCTTGTATCTGAATCTTCTGGAGATCTGGCTAGAAACCATATCTCTGGGCTCCACCCCAAGAGTTTCTGACTCAAGAGGGTGATGGGGTGGGGAGGAGGCTTGAAAGTTTACATTTCTGACAAGTTCTCAGATAATACTGATGCTGCTGGTCCTGGATCACACACTTTGAGAACCTCTGTTCTATGTTTTCTACTTTAATTACTCCTTGAAGAAAATGGAGCAAACAGTTGTTTTCAGAGCAAACCCAGGTGGAGTTAGCATAGTTAGCATAGATGTGAGGCCAACAACAGCAGAAGCAGGATCTGGGAACTGAGAGGTCTGGGCATGGAGGTGAAGGTGGATGCAGTTATGTTCCTCAAGGTTTTTTGAAAGATCCTTTATAATAGAGGAAGAACCCAAACAGTGACATGATCAGCATCAATTTGGATTCTTTCAGTTGCAAGTGACACATACAAAAATAGAGGCCATTTATTGGCTCATATAAGGGAAAAGCCAAGCCTTTGGGGCATGACTAGATCCAGAAGCTCAATGAGTTTTTCTCTATACTTCTGTTCTCTGCTTCCTCTCTATCTGCTCCATTCTCTAATGGACTCTTAGATCCTGGTGACAATATAAACAAGAACCAGTCCCTTCCAATGGTAAACTCTTTAGGAAGCACAGTTGCTCATGAAACAGCCGGCAGGGATCACATCCTCACTGTTTTCCAGAATGAAAAAGAAGGGCTAGGAGTGGACCAATCCACAGTACAAGGTGGGGCAAAAGTAAGTTTACAGTTATTCAGATGGAGAGTACAATAATTAATAAATAATACAAGAATAAACTGTGTTTTGCATACTTACAACTGTAAACCTACTTTTGCCCCACCCTGCATATTAACCATAATGACCATTATTTCTTGAACACTGAAAAAAGTTTGTGACAATATAAAAATACCACAGTACTATTATCAAAGCTTCCTGTTACACAAACCCAACTCCATTCAACTAAGAACATCACATTTACCATGGGAATTTTCACACAACTTTTATCTCCTTTGCCACCATCAAGTGGAAAGTGTTTTACTAGTGGGCTTTATGATGGAAACCTGTCATTTTAATGAGAAAATTTGCCAGAGGGGGTGAAACCGTAGCCATCATTTTCCCCAGAGCCACGATAACATTTTTTTTTTATTCTTCCCTTCTGCTGAAAAACACCTGCCTAACTACAAAATCGAATAGGAGACTCTGAGGCGATGTAATGTTATTTTAAGTGCTATTTTCAGTACTGTAGAGTTTTCATTTAGTTATTCATGTAATAGGCACATGTACAAAAGCAATTAAACTGGAACAAAGCAGAAAATAACAGCAGGCAACTTGCTGCCTTCAGTTACAGTGCTCCCAATCGGGAACACTGTCAGTCATTGGTGGGGCCTGAAGAATTAAATTAGGTGGTGGTGGGGGGGGGGGGGGGAGGGCGAGAATTTTTTTTTTTTTTTTTTTTTTGGCTGAGTCAGCATCCAAATATAGGAATCCTTCTGAAGGATTGCAGATTTCTCAGAGGGCTATGCTGAAGGCAAGAAGTACACTGATTTTTAAAAATCTATCCAAGAACAAAGAATGATTGCAAAATGTGCTAGTTTCCTGAGTTGTGGTCTGGAAAAAACATTTCTGGGCCCTGGAATCTTGCCACCCTGTTTGAGACCCTGGACTTTGTCTTTATTTCATTATGCTAAGCTATTACTATAATTGTGTCCCTAGGATGATATGAGATAAAGGATGGGTTGGAGTTGTGTTTTAGTATAGTGAGGCTGCAATTAATTGAAATTTCAACAACTTACTATGAATGGGGTATGTTAGAAAGACACAGAGTTAACAGAATCTGAGGTAATGTAATTGCTGGACTTGAGGACTTGCTACTGTCAAGGCCCTCTCATGGGTCTGCTCTCTCTCATTTTCTCTCTCTCTCCACTCCATGTGCCTCTGTGCCTGGCTTCATTCTCTCTTACTGAAAACACATTTCCACAGATGATGGAAGACGGCCACCATGGGCTTCTGATTCATCTCCTCCCATTTCCATAACCCAACAGGCAAGGCACTCTCTCCCTCTGTACTTGAGGACAAATCCCAGAGAGGGAAAAAAGCTCACAAAAGGAGATGAGAAAGGGGTGACCTGAGAGTGGCGGATGACCCAGCTGAAAAGTTCTGTCACAGAAACCGGAGCAAGATGGAGTTTCAAGGAGGAGGCAATGGTCAAAAATGCAACCACAGGGAGATTAAGTAGAATGCTATGGCAAGATTTGTAACACAAAAAAGTCAGTCACATTTATCTGTGCACATATATGTGGATGTGTAAGCATGAGTATCAGCATCCTTTTCTTGAATGTTCATACTCTAGTGCTATCATTGGACACATACACATGGGGGACTACCCATAAATTTTTGGCTCCATGTAACAGTGTTTTTACATCGTTTAAATCAGCAGTTGCCAACCTTTTGGACCTCACGAACCACCAGTGGTCCGTGGACCATCGGTTGGTGACCACTGGTTTAAATGATTAATTATCATAAAAAAAATTTTGATAAAGAACTCATGAACAATAATGAAATAAATCTTAGAGAAGAACCATAATGAGCCTAACTTGTGTCACATGCCCCCCTTCCCTACCTTAGCATGGGGAATGGAGGATAATAAAATCTTCAGTCAGCCAGGCTGAGTCACACATCACAGCTACTCCTTCTGGCAAGGGGCCAAGTTCTATCACTGGCAGTCCCACCAGGATTATATAATTGGATTTGGAGAGAAGCTGCTTCTCAAGAAAGAAAGGTATGTGGATGACCAACAAAAATGGTTCCAGGAGCACAGCTAAGTGTAAACACATCCCCCAGTCAACCAACAACAACAATTATTAGTCATCCATATCAACACTTACTATGTTGCACCTACTATCGGTCATACCTGTGTTTGGTCATGCATATACAAATATAAGTGGGACAAGATGCCAACGTTTCAGAGTTCAAGTTGTTGCTGGATATACATATGTGAAAATAAGTTGGTGCTATAAGTACTCTAGTAGAATAATTTGAAAAGTAGTGTAGAAGAAAAGAGAAAGGGATGAATTCTCCTGGAGAGGATGGATCAGGGTGAGCTTCATAGGGAATCAGCACTTAGAGGAGGGGTTTGAAGGAGGCATAGGAGATTTCCAGGTGGACAAGCTGGATTCCTAAAAAAGTTTCCTCAACTTAATAGATCATTGATCCCAATTATATTTGTAGGTTTGCATTGCATAGAACAACAATTGAGAAATACAGATCTAGTCCTAATTTCAAATACAGGAACTAAAACTTTTCAAAATAAAGTGGTTTGACTCAAGTAACACAAGTCAGATGTGGCAGGGCGAGGACCAGAACACAGGCTCATGACTACCTGAAGAATGCTTTTTCCTTTCTTCCCCATAAAATTCTGAGTATTGAGGATCAAGGGGAAGGCTGCACCTTGTCCTGGCTTTTGATAGATACAGTCTAGCTCTAGAGGGCCAGATCCAACCACAATTATGGTATAAGCCCAGCAAATTACCAACTCATTAGCCTTGAAGAATTCTAAGTAGCGAATGCTCACAGTGATTTGTAAATTCACAAACAAGTTTTTGAAACAAGTCTATTTCAGAAAAATACAACTATCACAGACCTGTAAGTGACCCCATATGTTATATACATAAGGTACGTTGAATTGCTTTTTAATTAACTTGATGAGAGCTGACTTTTAAGACAGCCTATATCCTTACTGGAGCTGTGACTCATGGTAAGGGTGGGGCCTCATGGTTTCCATTGAGAAGTGAAAAATTTAGGCTGAAATGTTCTATTTTACTCACATGAACTGGTAGGGCAGGCTGGCAGAACTCACAGATAACTGGCACTGGAGAGATGACTGCTTGGAAGTCACTGAGCTGAGTCAGCTGCAGCAGCTTTAGCATTTTCCTATGGAAGGCTGAGCCTAAAGACTCTTTCAATTTCCTGAGCAGAGGTACAGAAGCCTGTGCCGAGCCAGCATAGGACTGAGCTGGGCTGGGCTGTTGGTCCAGATGAGTAAGAATTGCAGTCTGGAAGGAAGTAACTAGAGAGGCTGCCGCACAAGCCAGGCCAGGTAGAGCAGGCATGGGTATCACTGCCCCTTTCTAAGCTGGCTGCTTACAACAAGCAGCTCTAACTTCACAAACAGAATTCATACCAGAAACTGACAGAGGGCAGCAGGTGGGCCCTATTTTTTAGTTAGGCAAAAGTATGGTCTCACCTTGGGGGTATATGGGCTGAGAAAGGGCATAAGGAATTGCATAGGCATCATCTTTCAAAAGGAAGAGGCTCTTAGATTAGTGAGAGAGGAATCCAGACAAAGCATTGTGCATTTGTGGATGGTTTGTGAGAGGGAACATAAGCCTTCCCAAAGTCTCACTGTATTAGTCTGTCATTCTAGAGGAAAGAGCAATACTTACAATTGTTAAGAATGGGGTGGGGGAAACTGTCAAAAGCACAATAAATCAGCCAGGGGAAACATGAAACGAACCACTCCCTGAAGTGGGGTAAAAACCCCAAATTGTGATCACAATGGAAAATGAAAACAAAGCTTGTGAGTGCCACCTCATGGAGAGACCCAATCCACTCAAGCCCAAGGTTTCTGCCCCCCTCTGCTACTCATCCATTTGACAACACATACATTTTTCATGCTACAGTTATGTTATTGGTCTGTCTGCAACAGGTTGGCGAACTTGGAGTCATTTCCTGCAAGGGACTGGGCTACCTAGTAATATTTATTGGGTTATTTTTTTGTGGTTTGATAGACAGACTCTCCAGGGTATGAATCCTAGCTTTGTCATTTACTGGTTGAGTGACCTTTGGCAAGTTACTTAATCTTTATGAAGCACAGCTCAATAGTCTTGGAAAATAATGATTACATGAGACATGAGATAATATTTATAAAGTGCTGAACACAGTGCTGGAACATAGCAAGTGCTTAAAATGGTAGCTGTTAATGTTGTCTTTATTATTAAAACGCAGTCCTTACCTTTGAACAGCTCATAGTCTAACAGGAAAGGAAGACCTGGTGTGACTCATGCATGCTATAACAGAACAGCTTTGTAAGTGTAGGTTGTGGGTATTTCTAGGTTTAAGATCACTTTTGTATAATTGGTTCCCTCTGGAGGTTCCCATCCTGATTGTAGTGACAGCTCTTGCAAAAACTCCAGGGAATAATCACAAGATTATCATCAGGCTAGGAAAGTGTTCTGGATTTTGGAACAAAGCTCTGGATCAGAGCTTTGTCTAAAGGCAGAATGGAAGGGCAAAAGAAACCAGGAGAACTTTCAAAATTCCAGTATCTATTCAACAAAGCTGTCAAGACAATTCAAAGAAAAAAAGATATTCTCTTCAATAAACAGTGTCCAAACAATTAGATATCCATATGCAAAACCTCACAACATACTAAAAACCAACTCAAAATTGATCATAGACCTAAATGTAGAGCTATGCTATAATAATTCTAGGAGAAAACATAGGAGAAAACTTTCATGACTTTAGGCTGAGCAAAGAGTTTTTAGATATGATTCAAAAATACAATCCATAAAATGAAAAATTGTTACTTTGTACAAAACATTTGTAATTTTTTACTTATTTTTTTTCTAAATTAAATTTATTGGGGTGACATTGGTTATAAGATCCTATACGTTTCCAGTATACATTTCTATGACATATGATCTGTGTATTGCATTGTGTACCTACCACCCAAAGTCAAAGGGGGTCACCATATATTTGACCCCCTTTATCCTTTACTATCTCCACCCATTCCTCTGTTAACCACCATACTATTGTCTGTATCTGAGTTTCAATTTTATATACCACATATGAGTGAAATCATATGGTTCTTAGCTTTTTCTGACTTTCCCTTAGCGTAATATTCTCAAGGTCCATCCATGTTGTCGCAAATGGCAGTATTTCATCCTTTCTTACGGCTGAGTAGAATTCCACTGTTTATCTGTGCAGTACTTATCCAATCTTCTATTGAAGGACACTTGGGTTGTCTCCATGTCTTTCTTGAGCACTGCAAATAATGCTACAGTAAACAGAGGGGTGCATATATTTTTGCAAATAAATGTTTTCAAGTATTTTTTGGTAGATACCCAAAGAGGGATTGTGGGGTTATATGGTAACTCTAATCTTAATATTTTGAGGAACTGCCATACTGTTTCCCATAATGGCTGTATCAGCTTATATTCCCACCAGCAATAAATGAGGGTTCCTTTTTCTCCACAACCTCTCCAACACTTATTACCTGTCTTGTTAATAATAGCCATTTCTAACAGGTGTGAAGTGGTATCATTTTAGTTTTGATTTGCATTTTCTAAAGTTGAATATCTTTTCATATATCCATTGGCCATTTGTATGTCTTCTTGGGAGAAGTATCTGTTCAGGTCTTCTGTCCATGTTTTAATTGGACTGTTTGTTTGCTTGCTTGGTGTTAGGCTGTATGAGTTCTTTACATATATTGGATTTTAATTCCTTGTCAGAGCTGTTGTTTGCAAATATCATCTCCCATTTGGTTGGCTGCTTTTTTGTTTTGTTGTTGGTTTCTTTTGCTGTGCAGAAGCTTTTTGGTTTGATATAGTCCCATGCATTTATTTTTTGCCTTTACTTCCCTTACCTTTGGGGTCAAATTCATAAAATGTTCTCTACAACCAAGGTACATAAGTTTAGTATCTGTGATTTCTTCTATGTAGTTAACTGTTTCAGATCTCTTATATTTAGGTCCTTGAATTAACTTATTTATTCTATTTTGAATCAATATTTAGACATAGAGACAAACTATAATCTAGTTTAATTCTTTTGCATGGGGCTTTGCAATTTTCCTAGCACCATTTATTGATGATGCTTTCTTTTCTCCATTGTGTGGTTTTGGGTCCTTTGTCAAAAATTATTTGCCCATATACATGTGGTTTTATTTATGGGCTCTCATTCTGTTCCATTGGTCTATGTGTCTGTTTTTCTGCCAATACCATGCTGTTTTGTAAAAACAAACAAACAGAAAAAAACACTAAATAAATGAAAAGGTAAGTCAAAACTAGGAAAAAATATATGCAAATCATATATCTGACATACAACTTGTTTCTAGAATATATAAAGAACTCTTATACAAATCCCTCATAAGATAATCTAATGAAAAAGTAGGCAAAATTGAGTAGATATTTCAACAAAGAAGATATACAAACAGTTAATAAGTATTTGAAAAGATATTCAATATCAATAGTCACTAGGTAAATACAAATTAATGATTTAAAACACTGACAATACTGTTGGCAAGGACACAGAAAAAATGGAATCCTCAATCATTGCTGTCAGGAATGTAAAACAGAACATATTGGAATACAGTTTGGCAGCTTCTTGAAATGTTAAATATAAACTTACCATATAACCCAGCAATTCTGCTCCTAGAAACAGACCTAATGTAAATGTAGACATATCTATACTAATAAAAGGGTAATATGCTAATTAGACTAGCTGTCTTCTGGACATCCTTCAGGACAAAACCACAGTGGTGGGGGCTGAGGCAGAGGCGGTTAGGGGTGATCAGGCCAGCAGGGAGGGCAGTTAGGGGCAATCAGGCTGGCAGGGGAGAGCAGTTGGGGCTATCAGGCTGGCAGGCAGGTGAGCGGTTAGGAGCCAGCGGTTCCAGATTGCGAGAGGGATGTTCCCCGAGGGGTCCCAGATTGGAGAGGGTGCAGGTTGGGCTGAGGGACCCCCCTCCTGTGCACAAATTTTGTGCACCAGGCCTCTAGTTTCTATATAATAGTATGTATGCAAATGTTCCTACAGCATTATTCATAACTAGAGGCCTGATGCACGAAGATTCGTGCAAGAATGGTCCTTACTTCCCCAGCTGCCAGCACTGCCTTTGCTCTGGCCGGAGCCGCCTTTCCTCTCTGTCCTGGAGCCGCC
This sequence comes from Plecotus auritus, assembly GCF_963455305.1. Lineage (NCBI taxonomy): Eukaryota > Metazoa > Chordata > Mammalia > Chiroptera > Vespertilionidae > Plecotus > Plecotus auritus. The sequence continues at coordinate 136,300,567 of NC_137776.1, read as the reverse complement.
TTTCTGCCTTCTCAGGCTGCCCAGAGGCCCGGAGCAGCTGGGGTGGTGTGGAACACCTGCGATGATGCAAGCGTTCCACCCCGCTCCTGGCCGCTCGGCGCCTGTGTATGCAAATTAACCTTCCATCTTTGTTGGGTTAATTTGCATACTCACTCCTGATTGGCTGGTGGATGTCACAAAGGTACAGTCAATTAGCATGTTACTCTTTTATTAGGTAGATAGCCTCAAACTGGAAACAACTCAAATGCCCATCAAATGCTGAAGAGATAAATAATATATGTTATATCCATACAGTGAAGTACTGTTCACTAATAAAAAATAAAAACATGCTATAACATGGATAACCCTCAACAATATTATATGAAATGAAATAAACCAGATGCAAAAGCCTACATGTGGTTTGAATCTGTTTATATGGATTTCCACAAAGAGAAAATTGATAGAGATATAAAACAGGTAGGTAATTCAGTTGGTTGGAGCATCATTCTATACACCCAAAATGTTGTGGGTTTGATTTCCAATTAGGGCATATACTTAGGTTGTGGGTTTGATCCTCTATTGGGGTGCCCCATACTGGAGGCAACCAGTCTATGTTTCTTTCTCACATAGATGTTTCTATCTCTCCCTCCCTTCATCACTGTCTAAAATCAATAAACATAGCCTCGTCAAGGATTTAAAAAAAAAATTAGTGGCTCTCTGGGGTCAGAGGTGGGAGCAAGGATTTGACAGCAAACTAGTAAGAGGGAACTTTTGAAGATGATAGAAATATTCTAAAACTAGACTGTGGTGATGGCTGCACAATGCTATATTTTTAAATAATTAAATTTACAATTATAATGGGTAAATTTATGTTATGTAAATTAGACCTCAAAAGAACTATTTTAAAAATCCCAGTGTCCAAGCTTCCCTTCAGATCCATTACATCAGAATCTTTCAGGCTGGTACCCAGGCATCAGAATTTTTTAAAGTTCCCTGGGATATTCTGATGGACGGCTATGATAATCACTGAGGTAAAGGAAAAGCATTGATTTGAATCGCTTTTCCACAACTCACCATCTCTGCCTTCAAGCATATTATTTAATCTCTTTGAACATTATTTTCCTTGTATGTAAAATGAAGAAATAATACCTACCTCATCAAGCTTTTTGAGACTAAAATGAGACAATGAATGCACAATAATGAAGAATAATGTCAAGTGGAACAATTGTTACATCTTGTATATTCCTTGGGATCAGCAGAGTCTAGAGTAGAGATGACAGACATATGATGTGAGCATAAGACCTGGAAGTCAGCCATGGGTTTGTTAAGAGACCCTGAGTACCAGACATTCTGAATACCAGGGACTTCTATTCGGCTAACACTTCAGTGTTTGTTCACAGGGTTACTTTGAACTATGCCTATTTGGGATGATTTAATCTTTTCCCAAAGAGTACTTCAATGGGACCAGGCTTCTCACTAGCAAACTGAACTATCCATACGTTTTTTGTGGATTAAAAATATCTAGATGTCATCAATACTTTGGGATAATTTTACAACTGGAGATAGGATCTGATAGTTGAGTTCCTAAAACATCAAAATCCTTAGCCTAGCCTCTCAAAGCTGCTATACTGGTAAAGACACTCAAATCTCTTGAATTAGGGTATATTCAGCTACAAGTAATGGAATACCTGATTTTTAATGTCTTAAATCATTATTATTTTTCATCTATCAGATAGTCTGGAAGGAGGCAACTCAAGTCCATTTTGGAAATTCACTTGTATCATCAAGGACCAAGGCTCTTTACATTCTTGAGCTTTATAATTAATCCCCAAGGGGTGGGCAACATATCTCCCAAAGCTGAAAAATGGCTGCCAGATCTATAAGCACCTCATTTTCACATGACAGCATCCAAAGGAAAAAGCTGGGGAACATTGACCAAAAATTTTCTTCCCATACCTCTCTCTTATTAGGAAGGAATGAAAACTCTTTTCCAGAAGTCCCAAGAACATATCCTTTATATCACCCTAGCTGAAACTGGGTCGTGTCCATGCTGTTAGCAAGGAAGAGCAATGATCTGCTCTATCACTTACTTCACATGGTATTTTACAGCTCTGCATCTGTAGTAGACACTGTTCCTAATTATGAGCAATGCAAAATGTTCCTGCCTAATTTAACCAGAACATGACTTTATTCATAGGATTTTGCATAATTCTGAATTGTCAAGATATCTAAAGAATGAAGTTTGAGGTTAAGTTGCCAGAAACAATGTCCAAAACCATTCTTGAGAGCTATTCTATTGAAGAAGCCCCGATATGCATTCAAGCTATAGTTTGCACCCTAGCTGATTCTCTGATGAGAACTTGCTTTTACTGTGACCATAGTAAAAAAGAGAGTGTGCCCCCTGACCTGGGCTGCTTTTTCAGTAGCTCGCAAGTGAAAGATTACTGTGAATGTATCTTATTGGTGGAGTCTAGTTCATATGATTTTTCCTGGCTGCAGAGAAGTCTGGGAAGGTGAGTGGCATTTGGGGTACTTGTAATGGAAGGAAGTCTTTGTGCTCAACCAAGATTTATAAACCAAGAGTCATAAAGTGAAGAATCCTCAATGTAGGTAGTGTTTTAGATACTGGAGAGCTAGAGTGATACATGCACCACCTAATTTAGCTAATTCTCACTATCTTCTACAGTTATCCTCATTTTATAGAATAGAAATTGAGGTGCCTCACCATGTCCAAAAATCTAAGCTCTAAAGAAATACTCACACAAGTAAGCAATGATTAATGCCCAAGAGTTTTCACTGTCTATTGTTATAACAAATTAACTGCAAATAAACATGTTTGTCATTAAATATTTGTTAATAAACTATACATTTATACAAGAAAACACTACATAACACTTTTTAAATAGGGTAGAATCATATGTGCCAATAGGAAAGTATGTTCAGGATGTGTTATTAAGTGGAAAAAAAAGTTTCTAAAACAATATGTACATGATAACTCCACTAGTTTCAAGAAACTCAAATTATGTATATAACAAATCTATACTAATAAAAGGGTAATATGCTAATTAGATTGGGAGACCTTCCGGACATCCTTCCAGACAAAGACTTGGTGGTGGGGCAGAGGCAAAGGCAGGTTAGGGGAAATCAGGCCAGCAGGGGGCGGGAGGCAGTTGGGGCGAGCAGGCTGGCATGGGGGGCAGTTGGGGTCAATCAGGCCGGCAGGGCGGGCAGTTGGGGGCAAGCAGGCTGGCAAGGGGGACAGGTGGGGGTGAGAAGGCCGGCAGTGGGGGCAGTTGGGGGTGAGCAGGCCTGCGGGGGGGACAGTTGGGGGCAATCAGGCTTGCGGGGGGGGGCAGTTGGGGGTGAGCAGGCCAGAAGGGGGGGGACAGTTGGGGTGATTAGGCCGGCAAGCAGAGTGGTTAGGGGCGATGAGGCAGGCAGTCAGGTGAGCAGTTAGGAGCCAGCAGTCCTGGATTGTGAGGGATGTCCGACTGCCAGTTTAGGCCGGATGGGATCGGTCTTAAACCAGCAGTTGGACATGCCCCAAAGGGTCCCAGACTGGAGAGGGTGCAGGCCGGGCTGAGGAACAAACCTCCCACCCCCCGACCCTGTGCATGAATTTTGTGCATCGGGCCACTAGTGTTATATATAGGGATATATCCACATATACTAAATTATTAATAGTGGTTGTCTCATGGGAATGTGAATAAGAACCTCCTCATATATCTTTGCAAATTTTACAGTATGTATTATTTTGTAGGCACCAAAATGTTCAATGAATGCATTTTTGAGCCACACAGATTAGCTGCTAAATCATAGAGGTAAGGGTCCCAGCTGTTTAGAGGAGGGGAAAGGGCTTGTCCCTGTTACTTAAGGGAGTTTGTTTTTTTAAAAATATATTTATTATTGATTCCAGAGAGGAAGCCAGAGGGAAAGTGATAGAAACATCAATGATGAGAGAGAATCATTGGCTGCCTCCTGCACTCCGCCCACTGGGGATTGAATCTGCAACCTGGGCATGTGCCCTTGACTGGAATTGAACCTGGGACCCTTCAGTCTGCAGACCAACACACTATCCACTGAGCCAAACCAGCCAAGGCTTAAGGGAGTTTTTGCCTCTAGCACTGAGAGGTTGAAGTGAAAATTAATGAGTCACTCCAAAAATGTAGTCAATGGGAGAAAAAAAAAGGCAGAGAGCCTCACATTTCCCAAGAGGCTGGGTCAGCAGCAGCTAAAGTTGAGGGAGGTCACCAAATAACAAGATGGTTCTGGGCAGCCACAGAGTCAGGAACAAGGGTTTGGTCACAGATTAGGAGAGAATCCAGCAGGCTGAGGTGTGGTCAGGCAGAGGGATCAAGACCAGTTCAATGTGTCAAAGAGGCTGTACTCTAACTAGAGATCAGGGTGAGAGAGGCCTGTGAAGCAGAAACTGGGGCCAAGCTCCGGGTAGTGCCAGGCTTTATTCTCAGCTGCTCAGAAAGGAAACAAGTTACCTTGTGGAATGTCTTCTTTCTAGTTCAGAGTAAATATTTCTAGCACTATTTATTATTTATGAAAACAGTTTCTAGTTATAGAAATCCTATGTTTCCACATCACAAAGAGTACGATTAAATGTACAGACACTGAAAGAGAGACTTAGTGAAGAATAGAGTGTACTGGGATTTGGTGATGTCTCAGGGAGTATTAGACAAAACGTTGACCCTGGGTGACTCTAGAGGAGAGTCTCTAATTGAATGGTTTGGTTTTCATCAAGTTCCCTTCAGAGAAATGACTTCAGTGTTGAAGGGGACATCCCAACCCAGGCTCACCATGATTTGTGTACGGTCTGGGCTTCAGTTGTGAGAGCTGTGTTGGTGGGAATCCATCATGCTCTAACTCTAAATTCATATAAAATGCTCCTGCTTTAGCTATAGGAAATCAAAGAAAGAAGGGGTACAAATAACTAGACTTCAGTTTGTGCTATAAATCCTATTGATGTGTCTGAATGGAGAAAGTCAGCGTAAACAGCATTACCTATTAGCAAGTTAGATTGTCTAACATACACTGAACACAGGAGGACAGCTGAGGAAGGACATCCTGGCTGAAGGGTCCACCATGCTGTCCTCTCTCCTTTTGTTTTGAGGCTTTACCAGGTGTACTGGTTAATAATGAGGATTTTTTTCAATAGCTGGAGTTACACATATGTTGATATATATGCGATGTGATATGTATGCTATTTTGTTGTATTGACAGCAGGCTTCAAAACTTCATATGTCAAATTTGCTGAAGGTATTAACATCATAGATATTTTTACACTTAAAAATGTCGAATTTCATGCCAAAAAAAGAACATTTGCGGGAAGTTTTAAATCATTACTTTATTTTGAAGAAAAAGTTACCTATACTTCGGGAAGCTTATGGTGAACATGCTCCATCTGGTTTAAACGCTTTAAACGTGAACGCTGGTTTAAACGCTTTAAAAGTGATGATTTCGGTGTGAAAGACAAAGAATGTCCAGGTCAACCAAAAAAGTTTGAAGAGCAACAATTACAAGCATTATTGGATGAAGATGTCAAACTCAAAAACAACTTGCAAAAAGATTAAACATTGCTCAGCAAACAATTTCCAATCGTTTACAAGCAATGGGAAAGATTTTATTTTTATTTATTTTTATTTTTTTTTATTAAGGTATTATATGTGTACATATCTTACCATTGCTCCCCCCACCCCACTCCCATACATGCCCTCACCCCCCAATGTTTTGCATCCGTTGGTTACTCTTATATGCATGCATATAAGTCCTTCAGTTGATCTCTTATTTCCCCACCTCTCCCTAACCTTCCCGCTGTAATTTGACAGTCTGTTTGATGCTTTTAAAGGAAGGAAATGGGTGCCACATCAACTGAAGAAAAGACAAATGGAAAACTGTAAAGTCATCAGTAAAATGTTGCTTCAACGGCACAAAAGAAAGTCTTTTTTGCATTGAATTGTGACTGGTGATGAAAAGTGGATTTATTTTGAGAATCCCAAATGCACAAAATCATGGGTTGATCCAGGTCAACATCGACTGCTAGGCCAAATCACTTCGGAATGAAGACAATGCTCTGCATTTGGTGGGATCAGGAAGGTGTGATGTATTATGAGCTTCTAAAATCAGGTGAAACTGTTAATACTGATCGCTACCAACAACAAATAATCAACTTGAACCATGCTTTGATCATGAAACGACCAGAATGTTCCAGAAGACAAGGCAAAGTAATTTTGCTTCATGATGATGCACCATCATATACTTCAAAATCAGTTAAAGACATGTTAAAAGATCTTGCCTGGGAAGTATTAACCTACCCGCTGTATTCACCAGACCTTGCTCCTTCAGATTACCACTTGTTCTGATCGATGGCACATGCACTTCCTGAGCAGCACTTCAAAACGTACAAACAAGTGGAAAATCGGGTCTCTGAATGGTTTGCCTCAAAACAATAAAAGTTCTATTGGGATGGTATCCACAAATTACCTGAAAGATGGGGAAATGTGTAGCTAATGATGGACATTACTTTGAATAAAGCACTTTTGATGTTTCTCTTGAAATTATCGTGTTTTCTTTGATTACAAAATATGCATTATTATGTGCAGTCCCCACAACGCGTGCGATCCATCAATGCAAGTATCATGAATAGCTGGTGAGGAGTTCTGAGTGCTGAGGCAGAAGTCTAGAAAGATGAACCGATTAAAGAGGAGCGTTTGCCCTGGAATAATCCTTTAACATCCATGTGGATTTTTGACTCAGTCTCCTTGGTCAGTTCCCACGCTGAAGACATGACTTTAGGACAGTCTGCAGAACCACCTGGCATGTACCACATGTGTTGGGTGTTTTTTTTTTCCTTTCCTGTCTGTTTTGCTTTATTTTCCAAATCAAAGCAACACTAAGCCACTTAGACATAGCTTCCATCCAATGACTTCAGATGAACAATTTCCAGATGTGTTTTTATAGTCTTTCCAAAATATAACAGTTGTAGGCAAAGATGTAAATGTCATCAAACCCTGGAGGCACTGTAGCATAATACTTGAGAGGGCAAGCTCCGGAGTCAGACTGCCTGGGATTGAATCCTGCCTCTACCACTTGGACAAGCATTTTCACTTCTTTGTGCCTCAGTTTTCACATCTGTTAAATGGTGTTATAGTATGTACCTCTTAGGAATGTTCTGAGGATTAAATTAATTAATTTTCCCTTTTACAAAAGGTTATGTAGAATAGTGCCTGTCATATAGAAAGTACTCAATAAATGGTATTGTTATTAATTAAGAACCCTGTCAGCTACTTCCTCAGGACCTCCCAGGGGGAAGTGAGTGGATGAATGGGCTCTGAGCCTCATGGTGGGATGCTCTGCATTACAGATCTGGAAATGCGATCACCTCAGTGCAACCACAGCGAAGTGGGCCCAGATCAAAGGGTTATTTCCCTTTAGACCAACAGGTTTGTTTATAGCAAGATTTAGAACCCAGACTTTCATGTCAGCATGTCTGAGTATCCTTCCCTAGAATGTAAATCTGGATGGAAAATCAAGATTTAATTTGAAGGTTACTTGGTAAGCAAGGAAATGGAAGTGCTAATGTCAAGCTCTGCAGATTTAACGCAGCCATCCCCACTCTGCAAATAGAATATTCCATGTTTACCTCCAAAAGGGAATGAATCTTCCATCCTCTGGTCAGGAAACTGCTGCTTGTGAACAAGGCTGACAAAGTCTGACTTATTTTCTTTTCCTCTGGTGTCACACAGAACCTCCCATTGTGAGAACATACTTTCTTTGGATTGTGGAGAAAATCAAGGAGCCTAGTCAGAAGCTTTAGATATGCTATTATAGCACTTCTGGAACTATATCTGAGTCAGACCCTGGATATAGCTGAAACTTTTAAGACATTTTGGCTCCAGATGAGTTTCCTTCAACTGAACCAGGGCAGAGTGGAATTTCCAGCCCACTGAATGAGGAGCTGAAGCTTTTGATGTGTAGTAGGATGGAGAAATGTATTTACTAGAACTCTTCTAAAGGACAGCTCTTCATAGAGTTGAAGACTTTTTCAAAGGCACCTGATGTCTGTGTGTGTGGAGGGGAGTATGTTCAGGCAGCAACAGATGATCAGTAAGCTGCATTCTAAGGAGTATGGTTCTATTCACCATAGGGCTTTCGTTTTACAAAGTTGGAAGCAAAATTTACCCAAGAGAGCTCTGTGTGAGGGTCAGAAAAAGGAGGAGCACATACCGGAGAGACAGCCAGGAAAAGAGGATTTGTCAGGTGCAGGTGTTTGAGGTGGTTTCCCCAATGTGGGTTAGGGACCTGAAGCGAAAATGTTCTCATCTATTTCAAATGTACAATCTTCCGTGAAGCCTGACCTACAGATAATCAAATGTGGGTGTGATTTCGGAAAGGGACAAAGAGTTTGAGGTCTGCCAAGCCATGCCTGAGCCCACACAGATCAGAGGACTGCCATGTAGCTGGGCTTCTTATGGAGTTGAAAGTGCTCTCTTCCTTGTAGCTTCCACAGAACTCTTGCTCTTTTGGACTGGTTCTCCTGTTTTGCTTCCCCTACTCTCCTTTATCCTTCCCTTTCTTTCCTTATCTTTCTTTTCCTTTCCCTTCTTCTCTTCTCCCTCCCTCCAAGAGTGTCTTACCCCACTGCTGTTCCTGGGCATGGGCCTGCCCATAGTGCCCATAGCCCAGCATCTCTGGGATACTGAGCTCCACACTTGCCAATAACTTTGTGTGATAACAGCCTTCCCCATGAATTCTGTTTTAAATTAATTTATGGTGAAACTAGAGATGCTTTCTATTATTTGCAACCAAAAGTCTTGAATGATACTCTCTTGTTTTAAAGTGTCTCTCTCATTCTGGCCTGTGTGGCTCAGTTGGTTGGAGCATCATTCCACACCAAAAGGTGTTAAGTTTGATTCCTGGTCAGGGAACATACTAGCTAGGTTTAGGGTCTGATTCTAAGTCGGGGTGCATGGAGTCAGCCAATTGATGTTTTTCTCTCACATGGATGTTTTTTTCTCTCTGGCTCTGTCTCTCTCCCCTTTCCTCTCTCTAAAACCAATTAAAAGATAAAAGTTTTAAAAAGTACCTCTCTGATTTATACAAACACACAATGGCAAGGAGGGAAAAGTGAGAATATCATGGAAAAGAGGAAATTAGGTAAGAAGCATAGGACAAAGCCAGAGGAAAGTTTAATACACAAAATTCAGGTTATATATCTCCAGGCCTTTTGATATAGATGGTTAACAAATTTGAATCTAAGCTTCCTGTTAGTCAAAGCAATGATAGGAACACAACTTGTTACACAATTCTGTGCCCATAAGAAAAACAAACAAACATATCAACAGCTCCAGGAAGGCATAACTGATATTGACACCAAAGAACATTTTTTTTCATGGGCCCTGTTAACGAGGGCATAATATGAAAAAGTGGTAACATACGACACAATATCTACACGAAAACACAATACAGTTTCATAAAAGCATAGATAAGAACATCTGAAGCTAAGTAGAGCCCTTACCAAAGTATAATTGAGGAAAAATACATCCCAGTTATTGGGATGGAGTCTGGTTTAATTTGGGGGTAGATTTGAAAGAGTAAACCTTCAAGTAGTTCTCATTTAACAAGTTGTGTTTCTTAACTGATCTTTGGAAAGGTATTGAAGCTCATTAAATATCAGATTATACTTTCTGACAACAACCGAAACTACAGCTACTCCTTGATTTTTTAATTAATTGTAAATTAATATGGTTCAACAGCTGACTGAACCGGGGTTAGAGCTGACAGTGTGTGTGTGTGTGTGTGTGTGTGTGTGTGTGTGTGTGAGAGAGAGAGAGAGAGAGAGAGAGAGAGAGAGATGTTAAGAATCCAGGGAGGTGATGTGCTTGAAGGGAAATCTAACCCAGTTATTATTAGAGTTAGATCAACTATGCACCTATGAACAGGGTCAAATCTTTTTCTTAAAAAATAAATTGTGTACACCCAACTTCAAAGCAGAACTATTCACAATAGCTCAAATATCTAAGCAACCCAAGTGTCCATCCACAGATGAATGGATAAACAAAGTGTGGTCTATACATACAATGGTATATTATTTAGCCTGAAAAAGGAAGGAAATTTTGACACATGCTACAGCATGGATGAACCTTGAAGACATGTTAAGGGAAATAAACAAGTCTTAAAAGAACAAATATTAGAATTCTTCTTACCTTAAATTTCTAGAGTAGTGAAATTCATGGAGATAGAAAGTAGAATGGTAAAAAACCCAGACCAGATGACTTCACAGGGAAGTTTTATCAAACATTCAAAGAAGAACTAAAACCTCTCCTCCTCAGACTATTCCAAAAAAATTCAAGAGAAAGGAACACTTCCAAGCTCTTTCTATGAAGCCAGCATTATCCTAATCCCAAAACCAGATAAAGACACTACAAAGAAAGAGAATTACAGGCCAATATCTCTAATGAACATAAATGCTAAAATCCTCAACAATATCCTAGCAAATCAGATCTAGCATTACATTTGCAAGATCATACACCATGACCAAGTGGGATTTATTCTGGGGATGCAAGGATGGTACAATATCTGCAAATAACATAAACAAACTGAGAGACAAAAACTATATAATCATATCAATTGATGCAGAAAAAGCATTTGACAAAATCCAACACCCTTTCTTCATAAAAACTCTCAGCAAGGTGGGAATGGAGGGATCATACCTCAACATAATAAAAGCCAGATATGACAAACCTACAGCCAACATCATACTCAAAGGGCAAAAACTAAAACCATTTCCACTAAGAACAGGAACAAGACAGGGATGCCCACTCTCACCACTCCTGTTTGACATAGTACTAGAAGTACTAGCCATAGCAATCAGACAAGAAGAAGAAATAAAAGGCATCCAAATTGGAAAAGAAGTAAGACTGTCATTATTCGCAGATGACATGATATTGTACATAGAAAACCCTAAAGACTCCATTAAAAAAACTATTAGATTTAATAAATGAATTTGGCAATGTAGCAGGATACAAAATTAACACCCAGAAATATATGTTTTTTTTTATACAGCAATAATGAACTCACAGAAAGAGAAACAAACAAACAACAACAACAACAAAAAAAACAATTCCATGTACCACTGCACCAAAAAAAAAAAAAAATTATGACACTTAGGAATAAACTTAACTAAGGAGGTAAAAGACCTGTTCCAGGAAAAGTACAGGATGTTGAAAAAAGAGACAGAGTAAGACATAAACAAACGGAAGAACATACCATGTTCATGGATTGGTAGAATCAACATCATTAAACTGTCCATACTACCCAAAACAATCTATAGATTCAATGCACTCCCCATTAAAATACCAATGGCATATTTCAAAGATCTAGAACAAACTCTCCAAAAATTCATCTGGAATTAAAAAAGACCCCGAATAGCCACAGCAATCCTGAGAAAGAACAAAGCTGGTGGGATCATAATACCAGATATCAAGGTATACTACCAAGCACGGTTCTCAAAACTGCCTGGTACTGGCATAAGAACAGACATATAGACCAATGGAACAGAACAGAGAACCCAGAAATCGACCCAAGCCATTATGCTCAACTAATATTTGAAAAAGGAGGCAAGAGCATACAATGGAGTCAAAACAGTCTCTTTAATAAATGGTGCTGGGAAATTTGGACAGATACATGCAAAAAAATGAAACTAGATCACCAACTTACACCATACACAAAAACAAACTCAAAATGGTTGAAGGTCTTGAATGTAAGACGGGAAACCATAAAAATTCTATAAGACTCCAGAGGCAGCAAAACAGCAGACATATGTCACAGCAATATCTTTACAGACATAGCTCCTAGGGCAATGGAGACTAAGGAGAAAATAAACAAATGGCATTACCTCAAAATAAAAAGCTTCTGCACAGCAAAAGAAACCATCAACAAAACAACAAGAAAGCCCACTGCATGGGAGAACATATTTGCCAATGATATTTCTGATAAGGGCTTAATCTCCAAAATTTACAGAGAACTCATACAACTTAACAAAAGGAAGATAAACGATCCAATCAAAAAATGGTCAAAGGATGTAAATAGACACTTTTTGAAAGAGAAGGCTGAGAGATATATGAAAACATCCTCAAAGTCACTAATCACCCCAGAGATGCAATTCAAAACAACAATGAGATACCATTTCACACCTATCAGAATGGCTATCATCAACAAATGACAAGTGCTGGAGAGGATGCAGAGAAAAAGGAACCCTCGTGCACCGCTGGTAGGAATGCAGAATGGTGCAGCCACTGTGGAAAACAGTATGGAGTTTCCTCAAAAAATTAAAAATGGAATTCCCATTTGACCCAGTAACTCCACTTCTAGGAATATACCCCAAGAAACCAGAATCATCAGTCAGAAAGGACATATGCACCCTTATGTTCACAGTAGCACAATTTACAATAGCTAAGATTTGGAAACAATCTAAGTGCCCATCAGCAGATGAGTGGATTAGAAAACTGTGGTACACTACCCTGCCATTAAATAAAGAAAGAACTGTTACCATTCACAACAGCATGGATGGACCTGGAGAGCATTATGCAAAGTGAAATAAGGCAGTCAGAGGAAGATAAATATCACATGATATCACTCATTTGTGGAATATAATGAACAGCATACACTGATGAACAAAAATAGATCCAGACACAGAGAAACATTGAACAGACTGTCAAACTTCAGTGGGAAGGTGAGGGGGTGGGTGAGAGCCAGTGGGGAGGGGGGGGTGAGAGATCAACCAGACTTGGATCCATGCATATAAGAATAACCAATGGACACAGACACTAAGGGGGTGAGGGCATGTGCCAGGGGGTGGGGTGGCTGGGGGGAGGTCAATGGGGGAAAAAAGGTAACATATAATACTTTAAACAATTAAAAAAAAAGAAAGTAGAATGGTATTGGCAGGGGCTGAGGAGGGGAGAATGGGAGCTACTGTTTAAAGGTCACAGTGGTTCATTTGAGGAAGATGAAAAGTTCGGGTATGGATAGTGGTGATGGTTGCACAACAACGTGCACGCACTTAATGCCACAGAACTACACACATCAAAATGGTTAAAATGGTAACTTTTATAATATGTGTATTTTACTACAATTAAGAAAAAAATGGAAAAGACCTAAATTAGGAATATTCCAAAAAAATGGGTGCATGGCCTCAAAGTTTGACACCATAGAGCCTAGCCACAATACTCTTAACTCAAAAATCTTTAAAACTGGGCATTGTCAAACGCCCACCTTGGCTGTAAAAAAATCCCAATAAATCTTCCAGGTTTAGGATGTCTAATTTTGAGCACTAAAGTTTTCTGGTGAGTCTTCCAAGGTTAACTGATTCCAAAACACACATTTGGTAAATTAATGTATTAGCTGGCTGCTTCAGGTTTTTCACTATAGCCTATTGGGGATACACTCTTATTAATTCCTACAACAACCTGTATAAGTCAGGCTTTACAGATCAAATAGCTTTGCTAAGGTTACACAGCTATTAAGTAGTGAATCTTGGATTTGAACCAACCCTCTCCAATATAAATCTTGCCCACATTGGCTATTGAGGTCTGAGACCTATATAGCTCCATTATCTTTTAACTATACATAATGAGTCCTCGAGCAATGAAAATACGTTGGTTTCCCTTTGCTGGGTTTTATGGGTTCTTTGGGGCTAGTGCAAGACACAAAAGGGTCTTATTTGTAACTAAAGGTAGCCTAATCTACTTCTGCTAATACCCTTAAAACTCATATGTTGTAGGTGATAAAGACAGACAAGAAATACATAAATTTCCGTCACCATTTCATTTCACTTTATTTCCTTATTAGTAAACATTATTGAAAAAATGTACTATGTGTTAGATCGGCCTAAAAACCAAAGCTTTGAAACAGTTAAGAGAGAAAATATTTGGTACATTTTACTAAGAAAACCCCTTTTAATTTTCCAATCTCTGTCCTCAAGTGTTTAAGCACAGAGCCCATGGTGAAATCAGTTGAGAACAGCCCTCAGCAGCCACCTCCCACAATTCTCTAGGGAAGTTATTACCCAATCAAACCTGGTCCACATTCTATCAGACTCCCCTCTAGCCCTTGCTAATTGTTCCTAATTATATATCTCAGGAATTCTTCTCTCCCTGGGGTGTGTCCGGAAGACATTGTGCTCTGTCTTCTGGTGGCTAATTAGAATTTGCTGAAGGAAGCAGCAGAGCTTGAAGTTCTCTGATGTTATAGAAAGGCCCTGCCCTCATTTGACTTCACTGAATTTCCTCCAGTTTGTCTTTCTCTTATTTAGATACTTCAGCTTTACCAGGAGCCAGGGATGGCCATACTGCACTAGGATGAAAAGGGTCTTCGGTCTTTGTTCAGATAACTTGAACCCTGGTAACCTAAAGAGTGTTTGCTGAGCGTGCTAGAAGCTCAATTTATGCTGTTTTCCCTTGTAACCTTGCTTCAGTGCATGAAGTTTCAGTGGCATTTTTCAAAGTGAAAAGTCAGAGGCCTCTCTCTATATATTCTTTATATGTGTAATCTGAGCACCTCTGAATTTTTACACAATGTCTTCTGCCACACTGGAACATCCATTAATATCCTTAGAAAGTTGTTTTCCTTCTCTGCACCGCAGGTGTTCCACCTCTAAAATGAATATATTTTACTAGATGACATCCAGTTACTCTGTTTTCATTTTGTTTAATCCACTGTTTGTTCATGTTGAGTTAGAGTTTTGATGAGCTTTGTTGACATAAAAACTGAAGCAAGAGTTTATCTTTATTTAGCCTTATTCTCCACAACATGCCCCCCTCCCCAAACCCCCAACAAATGGTGGCTTAGAAGGACCTACTTCTACTCAGCCAATTTGTTTTTATTGACCATGAATGAAAAGTCCTTCAAATCTCAGAGGGAAGGTAGGGGAGGGTGGGGGTAAAGAAGAGATCAACCAAAGGACATGTATGCATGCATATAGGCCTAACCAATGGACACAGACAACAGGGAAGTGAGGGCATGAGTGGGGGGGATGGGGGGCTAATGGGGGGATGAGGACACATATGTAATAACTTAATAAAGAAATAAAAAAGAACCTACAACAAAAAAAAGTCCTTTCTACTCCACCTGAATTTGTGACTTCCCTTCTCCGCCCTCCACCTCGGAGACTCTCCTGGCTCTGGATTACTGCCCTCTCTCTTGAAAGACATGTTCTCTGCTCTTTCTCTGGTGCCAATTCATCTATTCCTTCTTCAATGTTAATTTTACCCAATAGCAAAAAAACAAACAAACTCATATTTCTCTGAAAGATCTTTAAAAATCAGAGAGCAGTATATGAAAAAATTAAATTATGAGCATGTTATTAATTTGATATTAATCACACAAACCCCGAAATAGACTCTCTTTTTAGAGACTAGGCTTGGAGGTTGCCATTTTGGACAGCAATGTGAGTTTCCTTACTTCGTTTTTCCTGCCTTGGTGAATAAGGAAATGCCAGAGACCTTCCCACCCCCTCAGCCAACCCAGAACTCTCTGTTCAGGTGCTTCTGCCAACTAATTAACACCTCCTTCACAAGCTGTGAATTGGACAGCAGATGCACATGAATGCAGAACCCAGTGGGGAGTCTCATACTTTCTCTATACATATATTTCATGAAAGGCAGGAAGTGAAATCAAGCAGGCTGATGGGGAATTCACCTTGCCAAAATGACCACCCCCAGAATCTTAAACTTATGGGCATTTAGTGCAAAATAAATTTCTCATATATTTGGAGGAGAGACCCATTTTTATTGTTTTTCAAATACAATCCAATGTCTTCTCAAATTCCAGAAAAATTGCTGAACATCTTTAGGCAGCCCTCAGATAGTACCAGAAACTCAGATACATTTGCCCACCTGCCCTGGGTCCAACAACCCTTCAAGGACCACTAAATTCCTGCCTCTTGTCTCAGTCTACTCTAATCTACCCTTTATTTTGCTGCCAGTGTTCTGTCTATAACCCAAATAGGAACATAGTTTTATGCATCTCCAGATTTCATAGGATATATTAGAAACTATTTAGTGGGAGCTCCATATGCCCTGAGGATCTGTCTCCTGTTTACTTGGCTTTCCTGATACCCAACTCACATTGTACACACCAGTCCCCTGTATAAGTGACCTTCTCTCACAGCTCTGTATTCAAGAATTGTCCCTGCCCCATTCTTACACTAGAAGCCATGATTCCCACTTTCTCCAAAGAGCTTGGAAATTTTTTTTTCATTGACTTGCAATTCAATTCAATTCAACAAAGTCTACTAAATACCTATTCTGTATCAAATACTCTGACATACTCAGAAGATATAGAGAAAGTCATAAACTCTCTCTGGGGAGCTTATAAGATAGTGGAGACATTAGATAACTGTAATAAACGTTGATGTGTCCTCCTCAAGGACATACCCCTAGGCCTGTGGCAGCATAATCTTTTTTTTTTTGAAATAATAGCCAGAGTTGGGGAGGCAAATGTGTTGGGGCAAACTTCAGAGAAAGACAAACACTGGAATGGGTCTCCTGTAGCTCAGTTATCTCTTTGCTTTGGTTTCATGCTTTGGTGAAGGGCACCTCTTTGTATAAAGCAAAAAGAAAATAACACAGACATGGATAAACTCAGTCAATGGAATCGGTGCAGACTGCTAAGGATATTGAGTTATCATGGATATTGGAAGATGTGAACAAATAAACTCTGCAATATGTCAGAAACTGGCTAAATTCCCATTAAGTAGAATTTATCCTCCCTTCTGAGGGGGAAAATGTCCATCTTTTTGCACATCTATAGCAAATTGCTAAAAAAATTTTATTGTGTATGCAAGCAAAAATGTAGAGATTTGTAACATATTGCTAAGAGTTTTAACCAAAAATTTCAGAAAATTTTGAATTTCTAGGTAATGTGTGCAATAATGAAAAAGGCAGGTGGCAAGAAATATAAAGGGGGTGAACCAAAGCCTCCACTTGCCTCTTTCTAAGAAGCAAGTGATGACCTTTACCAGTGTGTGGAAGGGAATAGCCTGCATGTGGGTTTGTTCAGTGTCTTTACAACTATGCAGGTTTATGGCAATGTTCACTTCTTGATTTAGGTGCTGGCCTTTGTCTCTGCATTTGCTTCCCAAAGTGTGGTCCCACATCAGCAGCATGCATCACTGGAAGTTTGTTAGAAATGCAGAATCTCAAGCCCTTCTTCAGACCTACTGAATCAGAATATGTGTTTTATCAAGATCCTTCCATAATTCAAATGCAATTAACACTTGACAACATCTCATTCAAATTTCAGGACATCTCTCTGGGGTTCTAACTCTAGGCCTTAAGCTTCAAGTACCTGGAAATGCTTCATCAAACCCCTTGTAGTATGTGCCTGCATGTGTGTAAAGTATAATAGTTCAGAGAAATACCCCAGATTGTATTTACTTATATTTCCTCCCCCATCACATATGTACACCACACACATTTTGAGAAGTAAATCAATAGGAAATGTTTTCCCCATTAAAATCTCTCCCCTGCGTCCCCACCAACACACACACACACACACACACACACACACACACACACACACTTGTTACCAACGTTTAAATAGCAATTATAAAGCCAGTGGATGGAGAGGAGAACATTTGTCAAAGGGGTACCTGATTTGTCTTGGAGGAATAAAGAAAAACTTAAATTACTCTGTACAAATTGCAGTGAGAAGGGAAGCCTAGTGAGCCCCCACTCTATTGTTTGTTTATTCTTTTGAATGTTACCCCATCAGTGGAATGGAATTGCCACACACACCACCTCTAATCCCACTGAGGAAAAAGGAACACCAGCAAAATCTAATACTTCATCCTTAAATCCAATGATACATCCATTCTAAACTGTATTTAGACAGAAAAGGTAAGAATAGAGAATGTAAACAGCCCCATCAACCAGCCCAATTTCACTCCTTCTCTTTCTCAAAATCTGTCTCCCTAATCTTTTTTCTTAAAGCAGTTCTATTTATTTTTGAGGGGGAGAAGTATGAGGAACCATTGGGAGAATCAGGTCTGCCTGGCAGAAATCAGTCAAGTCCGGTTTCGATAAGCATACTCTTGGCTCTGGTTCATTCTCCCTTTGCTACTGGTCGATGGTAATCCTGGAACTATTGAACTCATCTTGATATTAAGATCCTGGCTTTCAGAGTCACCCAACTTGTTAGGCTGCCATGCACATATGCCAGGATCATAGAAATTCCCCTTTATCCCTGGGCCCTCACGTGTGACTGTCCCATTTAAGTAATATACGAAGTGACAGGAGTAATTGATAAGACCAGGGATGGGTAACTAAGGCACCATGGGTAACTCAGAATCTCTTCTTTGAGGATTTGAAATCTAGAGTGATAAGACAGAATTAATTACCTACGTCTGCATCTATATCTATACATCTATGTGCAGAGAGAGACTGGCTGTTTTCTCTATGCTGGTAAATCATGTGGGATGGGCATCATTTGTCAGTTTTATGGATCAGAGACAGTAGGTGTGCAGAGATGGAAGAATAGAACAGCCAGGCCAAAATGAGCAGAAATGAAAGATGAGAGTGAGTGTGAGCTGGGTTAGCATTTCAGTTCTATTCCTGATATCTCCTTATACTTGTCCCCTGTGTCTTTTCAATAACTTTCTCTTCACTATTTTAGCACACCCAGGTTGGCTTTTGTTGTTTACAAACAAGAGAGTTGCCGCTTTCCATCTGGCTATGCAGAACTGTCCTTTCACCATCTATGACAGGTTGACTTCACCCCCAGTCCTGAGCTTGCAGCCCAGGGGTAGTAAAGCAGAGAGAAAGGAGCCTAGTGAAGGCTCCCCTGCCTGTGTGATCTCTGTTGTCCTACTGGCTTCAGAGTTTTTCTGGAAGCTCTCTCAGGCAGCAGAGAAGGTGATCTTTTAATGGGTCTCTTCCCAGATCCATCTTCTCAGTGAATCTTTAGTAGCACCAATGGTCAAGTGGGCTGACTCTGGCCGCAAAGCCCTTCCTAGCAGGGAAGGTGAGGGACAACAGTTTCATAGCAAACTTTACAGAGAACACAGCTGGGATGAGGAGGAAATGACCCAAGAGGGATATCATTCATGGCTCCTGGAGAAAATGTTGGGGTAGGAATCCAAATGACAGCACAAAAGCAATGTCAGAGCTGCACAGACCATCTGCTTCAACAATTTGATTTTATAGATGGGGAAGGGAGACCCGACATTTATTATGGGCCAGCCACGTGACAGACACATGAATCCCCAAGAACACTGTCACTTAGTTTGATCTTCATTGAATACATGAAGAAACTGAGGTTCAGAATGATCAAGTAATTTGATTAAGTGGTGAAGACAGAGTGGATTATGAGGTCACCTTACTTTGGAGGTCAAGGTCTCAAAACTCTCAGACCAGTGTTCTTCAAACCTCAGTATTCCACCTCCATCATATGTATTTTTGCACAGCTGGAATAGCACTGATTTCAGGTAAGGTAGTAAGAGCCCAGCCAGGCACCCTGAAATCTACTGCAGACAGGAAAACAAAGCAAGAGCCTAGAATTTCCATGGCAGCTTTGGCTCCAGCATGGGCTGTAAGCAAGTCTACCTACTAATAACTCAGCACAGGCCAACTTAGGTTTTGATAGGGACTAAGGCCCTAGAAGATGTGGGGATAAAGAAAAAGAAGTAATTGCAGAAGGAACACAAGTTCCCAGACTTCTTGTTCTGGTTGTCTCACTTCCTAGCTGTTACCTTGGATAAGGCACTGATTCTGCATCTTCGGTTCCTCTGTAGTATCAAGGAAGGCACCCAGATGGGATAGCGGTCAGTGATGGGAGTCCTCAGGTGGCCATGGGGGTTAGATCACAAATGGGCCTCTTCCATCATGGGCCCTTGGCCTCAGGCAGAAATGCTTTCTGGGGAGAGGATAATGGCCTTTTCAAAGTCTAAGCATAAGTGAGCACAGGGTACATGCCAGGGAGAAGAAAGAAGATTATTTGGAGTTGATGACAGGAGACCCAGCTGTGTGGTTCAGCTACACAGATGTGCCCCATAGTTCCCTGGGGACACTGTTAGCTTAATGTGCCATGCAGATGTAAGGGGCATTCCATAAAGCAGTTATGTAGTAAATGGGTCACGCTATATACACAGGCAACACAAAAGACCTGAGTTGTACAGATGTTCCCTATACCGTACCCGGGAACATGGTCTACAGATGTTCACTGTGGACTGAAGAACACAGACAAATCAGGAAGCTCTTAGATTAGAAATAACAATGCACTATTTTGTTTGAAAAGTATCAGAGTACAACAAATGTTTACATTATACACCATTTGCTGTCTGGCAACTGTCAAGGTGTTTGTTGAATCCTGATGTTGTGACACGCCTGCAAGAGCTTTCATGGACTTTAGGATCTCCCCTGCACACCTTATCTCTGGTACTTTGGGGGTCTACTGATTCCAGGCTCTAAGAATCCGCCAGGGACTGCCTATAACAGGGACTGGAGCAAGATTTCACAAAGAGGTCCACAAACTCAGAGATCTAAATGGGCAAGATTACACAAGATGGTCCACAAACTCAGAGATCTAAATATTTAAATATTCCAAAGGAAGCTTAGAAAATTGTTACATAAGGTATATTCTCTCTTCTTTTCTTAACAAATATACTTTCATAACAGCCTGGGAGGCCACTGTTGATTTAGGATGATCAGAGGCTCCTTGGATTTCTTGGCCAGAACATGGTGACACCAGGAGAGGCAGTCTCTGGCCTCTGCCTATGACCCACTCCCATTCCCTCCAAATCCCTGGTTCCATCTTCAGCCATGTAGAGGCTTCATGTTTACGTGAGGAGCTCAGTCTCTATCCACAATCCCACAAGTAGCCACTCCTTGGCCACCATCAGGCCCAGGGATGTGCCAGGAGGAGACCTGACCAACTCTTGGAAGAATGGCTTGAGGGGCCCAGCATAGGGCCCTTTGGACATGAAGCTGAGGTTCCAGGTACCTGGATTGCATCTGCAAGTGGAAGGATCATGGGTTTTGGGTAAAGATGTGTCTTTGGTCAGATGAGCTCCTTGCTCTGTGGGGAGGGACATGGCTGGAGGGTGGTCAGAGTGAAGGGTGGTCAGAGTGGAGCCTTTGCAGCACAGGGCCCAGCAAAGGAGGTCGGTCCTCTCATTTACCTTTTCTGATGGGCCCACGCGGATGCCAAAGAGGCATATGTGTGTACTACAAGTTGCTCTGAGCTTAAGATAAAGACAGGCTGTTGCAGGCACCATCCTCTGGAGGATTTTGTGATTTTCTTGCATTCCAGGAAACCTCATTTTCTTCCTGCTTCCATGTGCTGATGTCAGAACCATGATTCTTGCTCTGGTCACCTCACATATGATAATGCCACTCTGGATCAGTCACTTTAAAAATATGACAACTACTCCTTAATAAGTACTTTATAAATGCCAAGGACTGTGCCAGATAATCTATGTACTTACCTTCCCGCTGGAAGAAGAAATGGGCTCAGAGCAGCATCGTTTAGGAACTTACTTCTGATGCCAAAAAGTATGTAAGTGGCAGAGAACACAGTTTACCTGACCCTAAAGCCTGTGACCTTCCTCCATGTCTCCCAGGATGAGAGGAAAAGCAACAGGTCCTTTTTCGGAAGTGTGAGTATATATTCCCAGTAGACTCTTTATTGCATACCAGGAAACATAACAATGGGGGCCCTATGCCTTTCCCAATGCCCTGTGTAGCAGGTAGGTGGAGATGCGCTGTTCAGATTCCCAGGTACATTGTGTGCACTTTAGCTGACAGCATTAACTTCTTCAGGGTCCTCCAAAGCATAAGCTCTTTCCAGCTCCCTGGAAGAACCTCAACCAATGAATGACCACAAACGATAGTGATAGCTAAGACACGTCCTTCTTAGGGTGGGCTTCAGCAAGGAGATGGTATGATGGAACTCTTTTGCTGGATAACAGCAATCTTTGATCCATCCAGAGCACAGACAGAGCCTCCATCCTGTTGTCATCACAGTCTAATGGCAACCCCTGGCCCATCCTGCTTCTGCCTCTTTCGTATCACATGTCACTCTCCAATAATCTTTTTGTACTCCCAACTGTCTCAGCATCTGCTTCCTAGAAAACCCAATCCTCAATGTCCTCCCCGAGCTCAAAGTTTCCAGACAACTAAAGCAAACAATTTATAATGCCAGTCTGCTGGAACAGAATGCCCCAAGGACATGGGTGATAGTGTGATTTTCTTTTTTGCATTACCCTCGCACCCAGAAGAGGAAAGACACACAGTGTTGGGTATAGAGTTCAGCAAATAATTGTTGAAAAAATGAATGAAATCCAAAACTCTGCATTTGCTTCCATTGGGATTGGCTGGGCCTACATTAATGCTTCTTGTATTTCCTTCTAGTTCATTACCTTTTCCTTCACCCAAAATGACATCCTTTCCCTCTCTCGCTTTCTCTCCTTTCCTCAATTACTGAGAATTTATGTCAGGCACAATGCTCCATGCTCAGAGCCACCTTCAACAGTGGCTCCAAACCACCTTGCCATCTCCCTTTTGCTCCTCTTCCTCCACAGCTTTCTCAGCAAGCCAGGCTCCATTTTCAGCCACCATTTCCACTTATCAGGAGTAAATACTACTAATGCCCTTGGGGATCTACTTTCACCTGTCCCCAGAGCAGGCATTCCCAAAGGGTGGCCTAAGAAACACTTGCCTAACCAGGTTTTTTTTTTGTGTGTGTGTTTTTTTAATTGTGTTGTAGGTGTCAGGTACCCTATTTGGTGCTCTGTTTACACTATCTTTATTTTTTTAAATCCTCTCCCAAGGATGTGTTTTTATTGATTTTAGAGAGAGAGGGAGGGAGGGAGGGAGGGAGGGAGGGAGGGAGGGAGGGAGGGAGGGAGGGAGGGAAACATAGATTCGAGAAACATTAATTGGTTGCCTTCTGTATATGCACCAATCTTGGATCAAACCTACAAACTAGGTATGTGCCCATGGCTGGGAATCAAACCCACAACCTTTTGGTGTACGGGATGATGCTCCAACCAACTGAGCCACCATCCTCTGGAGGATGCCTAGGGCAGGGGTGGGCAAACTTTTTGACTCCAGGGCCACAATGGGTTCTTAAACTGGACCGGAGGGCCAGAACAAAAGCATGGATGGAGTGTTTGTGTGAACTAATATAAATTCAAAGTAAAGGAGTGGAGGGGAGAGCAAGAGAACCGGATAGAACAGCCGGATCCGGCCCGCGGGCCGTAGTTTGCCCAAGGCTGGGCTAGGGCTACATTATCCTTATTTTATTGTGGTAAAATATACATAACAAAAATTTTACTATTTTAACCATTTTAAAAAATATATTTTTACTGATTTCAGAGAGGAAGAGGGGGAGGGAGGGAGGGAGGGAGGGAGGGAGGGAGGGAGGGAGGGAGAGAGAGAGAGAGAGAGAGAGAGAGAGAGAGAGAGAGAGAGAGAGAGAGAGAAATAGAAACTTCAGTGATGAGAATCATTGACTGGCTGCTTCCTGCATGCCCTACTGGAGATCAAGTCCACAACCTGGGCCTATGACCTGACTGGGAATTGAACCATGACCTCCTGATTCATAGGTCAATGCTCACACTGAGCAACATCAGCCAGGCCCGTGGTCGGCAAACTGCGGCTCGCGAGCCACATGCGGCTCTTTGGCCCCTTGAATGTGGCTCTTCCACAAAATACCACAGCCTGGGCGAGTCTATTTTGAAGAAGTGGCGTTAGAAGAAGTTTAAGTTTAAAAAATTTGGCTCTCAAAAGAAATTTCAATTGTTGTATTGTTGATATTTGCCTCTGTTGACTAATGAGTTTGCCGACCACTGAGCCAGGCTATTTTAACCATTTTTAAGTGTATAGTTTAGTGATATTACTTAAGCACATTCACAGAGCTATGCAATCATTACTACTATCCATCCACAGAATTATCTCATCATCCCAAAAAGAAACTCTGTATCCATTAATCAATAACTTCCCAGTCTCTCCTCCCCCAGCCCTTGGTAGTCTCTATTTTACTTTCTGTCTACCGTGACTTGGCCTATTTTAGATAGCATATGGAAGTGGAATCATATAGTATTTGTCTTTTTGTGTCTGGCTTATTTCACTTAATATTTTAAAGGTCCTTCCATGATGCAGTATGTGTCAGAATTTCCTTCCTAAGGCTGAATAATATTCCAATGTATGTGTAGACCATACTTTGTTTATCCATTCATTAGTTGATGGATATTTGGGTTGGTTTGTAGTTTGGCTGTTGTGGATAATGCTGCTAGGAACACTGTTGTACATCTTTTTTTAGTCCTTGTTTTCCATTCTTTTGAGTAATATACCTGAGTGGATTTGCTTGATCACGATAATTGTATTTTTAATTTTTTGAGGACCTGCAAAACTCTCTTCCACAGTGCTAACAAAGTATTATTTGGAAAAAGGGTTCCATGGTCAATAGACTTCATCCTGGAACTCCTTCTCAGAGAGTCATAATATACCTTAGTAAACGTAGTAAAGGCTTTGACAGGTCCTGAGGTAAAGAATCTATGTAACTTTGACCCATTATTCTCCAAACTAATTTGATAGTGGAACCCTGTTTTTACAGAGTCACTGGTAACATGCCATCCCTTGCTGGGCTGGGAAACAATGCCCTCAGCTCTCAGGCAGATGCAAGAAGGGCTGGGGCTCAGGGGGAGAGAACCACTACTCAGAGCCCAGAGACAGAACCACATCTAACTCTCCAACCAGTCTGTTATGCTCTTTCTCCTGATGGCTCTGCACTTGCCTGGCCCATCCTTCCTCTACTTCTTTGCTTCTTAAAGATCATTTTAACTGTCAGGACTAGCTCAGGAATCCACCCTACCCTCAAGAAACTCTGACGCTGCTCTTGTCTCACCAGGCAGGGAGTGAGTGGAAATATCTCTTCCCCTTAGGCTTAGCCTTTATTATACTGCATTGTCCTATTAAATGATTGGCCTCCTCCACTACATGGGGGGGGGGTGTCAAGTTTAGTTTGTATAAACAACCATCTGGAGAGCTTATTAAAATACAGATGCCTCTGTCTTACTCCTAAAAATTCCAGCTTAGTTGCTCTGAGGTGTACATTCAATAGCTCTAGAATGTGCATTTTTAAGAAGTACCTGAGACAATATTCTTGGGCTGTTGATATTCGGAATCCCCCAGTTGTTAGCTCTGTGAGGATAAGAATGACTTCTACCTGTTTATTTTACACAATAAATGTTAAAGGAGTAAATGAATGAACAAATGAATGAATGAAACTATGCCAGTTTCCTCCTCTGTAAAATGATGAGGTTGGATATTCTCTAAGCTTTCTGTTGGTGAAACTGCTCTTTATAAAGTTCAGGTTATTTGACCCAAGCCACTGTGTTCCCAGACACTTTAAGATCAGAACCATATACAATACACACACCAACGCACATAAACCACCAGGGAGACTGCAGAAGAGGATTTAGTCCATGCTACGATTTAGCAAATCTCTCAGGGCTTGTGAATAACCACATTTTGAAACTGTCAATGTTATCACAAGCTAGACATACAAAGAGAGGCATACACTTGTGCCCCATGTGAATTCAGTTTCATTCTCTGAGTAGCTGAGAGGCAGCACTGTCAGGGCTGACAAACCCCCAAGTTAGGGAATTGGGAACTAGGCATTATGGAAAACCAGGGTCCAGAGAAGATGCTGGAGTGTGAAGCAGCTCTCCTGCTGGGTGGAAGGGGTACAACCCGGTCCAAGCCCCTCGACTCTGTTCCAACCATTTCTCAGTGGAGTCTTTGAACATAAAACCCCGAATCTCGGCGCCCTGAGAACACTGCAGGTTTTGAGGAGAAGCTCTGGCTTTTCACAAGAGCTATGGCCTGAGAAAAATGAAATCTCCCATTACTTATAACCCCTCAGCATTTCAGAGGCAAAGGTTGGCTATGGCTGCCAAGATCTAGCAAATATTTGGTTAGCTTGGAAAGAATGGGTGCTCATTTTCCAATTCTCACAGATTTTCTCTAAGCCCAGCTCCTTTTATTAAAAACCTCAAATCCAGAGATACAATCGAATGGCACTTGAGGCTCTAAGCATTCATCTGTATCCCGGGAAGCAGAACCCAGCATCTAAACAAAGAAAAGCTTAATCAACAGAACTCATGAATTCCCTCCAGGAACAGGGCCCAGTGTAGCAGAAGAATGGTCAGAGGGGCTCCTAACTCTGCATTTTCTTTGGGGGGATGTTTATGGGAAAGACCAGGGGTTGCTCCTTCAGTTGATTAGGCTCAGCCCACTGCGGCTCCTGGGATAAATCCCACCCCTTGCCTTTTTGGTTTGTTCCTGCCCAGAATGTGACTTAAGGTTGTTGTGTGTTTAAAAAAAAAAAAAAAATAAGAAAAATACTTCATGAAATCTGAAAACTATGAGAAATTCACATGTGTGTCCATAACTAAAGTTTGGGCAGAAGGTGAAGGAAGGTTTTTGTGTGTTTCCGCTGTGAGCCACAATGGCAGAGTTGCGCAGTTGAGACACCTGTCCTACCTGGCCCTCTGCAGGAAAAGTGTGTAGGCCCTTGGAGTAGGGGATGTAAGATTTATTCGTCACCGATATTTGCACAAAAAAGCATAAGACACATACATATTGATAGTTAAATAAGTATAAAGCAAACACCAGTATAACTTATCGTGGGGGGGTCAAGAAATAAAAGATTGTTGTTCATCACCTCCGAGTCCTCCACGTGTCCTTTCTTCCTGAACAGAGTTCATCAGTCCCCGGGCCTTTTGATAATGTCTTCCTTGCTGTCCTTTATACTTTACCAACTAAACTCCATACAGTAGTGCTGCTTTATCCACAGGAAACATGTTCCAAGACCCCCAGTGCATGCCTAAAACCACGGAACATACTACATACGCTGTATTTTTTCCTATACATCCGTTACCTATGATATAGTTTCATCAAGATATTTACTGCTACTAATAAAAGAGAACAATTATAACGAAATACTGCAATGAGTTCTGTGATATGCTCGCTCTAAATGTCGTACTAGAGACTCACCTTCTTATGATTTGAGATGATACCAGTGAGTTGAAGACAAGGCGCTGTGGCGAAGCGTTAGGCCGCGCCCGAGCACCTGAGGACGCCTAACCAGCGCTGTGTGCTGCCCTGCGGCACATCCCAACCGCCAGCATCACGACCCACGGGCTCTGGAGCCACTACTAAGTAAACTGAGGGTTACCTGCACGCAAACACTGCGACACCTGGACTATCTGGTAAACAAGATGGAGACTCGTACCCTGCGTGAGGCGTGAGGGAGCGTAAGTGGCGTGGAGGCGCTGGCCTCAAGGGTAATTCACGTCAGAGTGTGACATCGCGAGATTTCCTCACGCTGCTCAGAACAGCGTGCAATTTAAACCGCAAACCTCCCCTCCTCCACACCCCCATGGATGGAAAGCACATTATTTCTGGAATTTTCCCTCTAATGTTTTTGTACCTCAGTTGGCTGCCAGTAAACGAAACTTCGGAAAGTGAAGCCGAGGATGAGGGGGACTCCTGTAATTGAATCTTGCTTGTTTTGGGACTGTATATTAATAGAATAACACTATATTTGCTTTGTGTCTTGTTGCTTCCTTTCAGTGGTCTGAGAGGCTCGGCCCTGAGTTACTGCATGTTGCTATAGTTCTGTTGCCGTCCTTGCTGCGTGGTATTTCACTGTATTGCTTTAGCACAGTTCCTTTATTCATTTTACTGTTGCTGGGCAGTGGGTCATTTCCAGTTTGGGGCTATTGTGAATAGCATTGCAATGAACTCTTATCTGAACCATCATTGACTTATGCAACAGTCCAGAACTGTTGAATTGTAGGCTATGTATGTGTATCTTCAACTCTACCAGTTATAGCAAACTATTCTCTAATGAGGTTGGACTGACTTCTCACCAACTGCCTCCTTTTAGGGTGCAGAGAAGCTCTTTGTGTCTTCTCAGTCAGCACTAGTTCCATCTCCAAACCTTGAACCACACCTGTCCCCCAGCAGAAGAGCCATAGTGCCTGGGGCCATCACCCCTTCTGCTTTGCATCTGCCTGTAATGTAATTCTCTGGTCTTAAACAGGCAGCGAGAAAACAGTCAAGGTTCTAATAAGCACGATTCTTGAGATAATGTGACTATCTTTTAGATTTTGTGCTTGGCTAACTGGCTAGCCAAGTACGAGAATATCCTGACCACTTTCTCCTCTCCCCACCCCCCCAAATCCCAGGGATGGGAGCTGAGGCCATCACAGCAGGTGGGTCAGGTGGCCTTCCAAAGCCTGCAAAGTGAACAGGCTGAGAAATCAGGGAAATGGTCATTGCCCCTTTCTTCTTCAGAAAAACCAGGGGACTTCAAAGGTCAGTTTGAAGCTGATGCTTGTGTCTTTCTCTACAGGGCTTTAGAAAAACTGGACAGAAAACGCCCACCCCACCAATGGCCAAGCATGCCGAAACCCCATCACCTGGAGGTCCAAGCACTTGAGGCATTTCTGAAGCATGATGTAGCACTACACTGAAAAGACACAAATAAACCCCAAACCCTGGCACACATTTATCCAGTTTGTGAAGCGGATTAATAGAATAACCAATAAAACATGTATAAAAGCTTTAATTAAATCTGATGAAATAAAACTTCATGTTTTATTTATGGACACTCCCAACATGTAAAGGATTCAGGGACACATTCATTTTTACTGCCATTCCATCCTCATATCTATAATTAAATCCAGGCTGCAGCTCTGGCCCAGAGCAATGCAGCATTTTAAAGCTGGCCTTGGACACGCCCTCTCCCACCAGCTGCTTTTAATTATAATTACCATCTCAATATAAAGGAGGCTGATGGTAAAACAAAACAAAATAATAAAACAAACAAACAAAAAGCAGTTGTTACCATTGTGTTTTGGAATGACATGCTGAGGGAGGGTTTCAAGCGGTGGGCATAGCCTCCATTTCCAGTTTTATTCGGTACCAAGTGCACAAAACCTTCATTTTACTTTTGACATAAAAAAG
The DNA here is from genome assembly GCF_963455305.1 of Plecotus auritus. NCBI lineage: Eukaryota > Metazoa > Chordata > Mammalia > Chiroptera > Vespertilionidae > Plecotus > Plecotus auritus. The sequence goes on along the minus strand of NC_137776.1, from coordinate 136,271,543 downwards.
GACTTCATGAAACAAGACAAAATAACTTATGATTATATGAAACATAACTGTGACAAATCACAAAACTATACATATTAATAGAAAAAAAGTGTACCTAATTCTTTAAAAGATTTATGACAATAAGCACCAGATGTGCCCTTAGAGTAAGATCGGCCCCATATCCAGTATGATATATGCAGTTCATTTCTCTATGTGAGTGTATATAACTATATACAAGAGTCTGTGTGATTTATGGAAAACAGATTTCTACTTTTCCCCCCCAAAGTGCTGTATGTCAGCAACATTACACAGGATGCTCTGCTGTCTGTACAAAATAAATCTCTTCTTTTTTACACTCACTATTTCTCCAATGAGTGGTGTGACTTTTTTGCTTTATCCGTTGCAAAAAAAAAAAAAAAAGTAACCGCAGAAATTCCACACCACCAACAAAAAGTGCCATTAAAAAAATGCTGCTATAAAATGACATGGTCAAACAGTCCAATAAAACACCAAATAATTAAATCGTTTACAAACACTATTCCCAATACTTTAAGGCAACTGAACAGTTGAGGTTCCTGGGAGGGGCGATGAACATTTACCTCCATTCTGGTGCGTGAATGTGCTTAATATCTGGAAACTTAAAATCTCAAGAACAAACCAACACTCAGTTTCACCAGTGGACGCTGCTGTGAGCCACTGAAGACCTACCATCTGTTTTAAAATAGCCTATGTAATTTGGGGGAGACATGGAAAAAGGACCCCACCTGATAGTAAATATTTAAATAATACTTAACAGCTGATCCGAGGCTGAATTACAACTGACACTTTGATGCAGTCCCTTTAGGGAATGAAGACAATGCAGCAAATGAAATGTCTCTAGGCATACTGATTTCTTCTTTTTATGTAATAGGGTAATTAGCTTTGGGCTGCGTGTATTTTCCTAGGCACTGGTTTTTACTTAAAAAAAAAAAGAGAGAGAGAGAGAAATGACAATCTCTGTTTGGATGTTAATGAAAATGGTTACATGTCAAGACTAAAAGGCCAAGAAGTGGAAGGTAATAAATTTTTGAACATTCCATTTTTACTGCTACGAACATTATAATGAAAGCATATATAAATCCTGTGCAATGCGAAAGCAAGCAAGAAACACATTTTAAGGTCAGGTGTGATTCTGGGACCTAAGGACAGAATGCAGAGTCTAGCCAGAACCTGAGTGTCCTGTCCTGAGGCCATAAGCTCAGACCTGCACCATCAGGAAACACAGAGGGTCCGGGAAGGGCTCTCAGCATTGCAGGCAGCCCTAGGCCCTGCTTCCTGCATGCCCTCTGCTAACAGGAATGCCTCCTAAGGGGCCGGCCCAATTTTTACTGAGGAAGGAGGGCCTACAGGTGCTACTGAGGCCTGGCTTGCTCTGGCTCCCTCCAGCCACAGTGAAGCATGAGAGGGGCAGGACCACCCTGAAGCCACGGTGAGAGAGACTGGCACGGGAGCACCCCTCCAGCCAAAGGAGATGGCATCCATGGTTTCTGAGGCTCAGCTTCTGGCTTCGTCTTCCTTCCCCCTTTCAACTTTAACTTATATAAAGCCACAGGCAGGGGTGACAACATCAGCTACAATAACCACCTTGCCTTTCGATCTTTTTCCTCCTCATCACAAAAATAACATGTATTTTGAGTTCCTCATAAAGGCTTCGGTATTAAGAATGAATAGACTGTCTCTCTAAGAAACTTTGCTTTCTTTCCAGAGTGTGACAAAGGACACAGGAGGGATGCCAGTGATAGGATGCATGTGTCCTTGCTTCGGCCAAGGGACACAGCCCAGCAAGTCTGCAAGGAGGAGGAGACTTTCCCTGCAGTCTGAGGGCTCATCTGGAAAGGGAGCCCAACAGGCATCCTCTCATAAAGCAGAGCAGGTGTTTGTCAAGTGAATAACCCGTTTGCAGACTTGGGCGTCTGCACGATGGCTTTTCTCAGATCAGAGCTCATTGGTCAGAGAACTAGACTGACCAGGTGCACTGTGAAAACAGACCCATGCTTGGTGCTTTATTCACCTCATCCTACCACATGTTTGAATGAAATCCGACAGAAGGCCGAATACTATTGACTGCACAGCTGGTCTGGGAGGGCCCACCTGTCAGGATACACCTGTCCCCGGGTCCCAAGTCTGACACCACACTGTGTACTTATCTCACTGAAGATTGTAATTATTTCTGTTTGACAAACAGCATTGTTTCTTTGTTGTCCCGAAAACATTTTTAAAAAGAGAAAAAAGCATGAAATGTGACAGTACTGGAATGTCCAATTTTACTGGGTGTCTGGGGTTGGGCTCATTATTATAGCCCAGGCCAGCAGACTCAGGATCTTTGTAAAGCTTTGTAAAGGTGCCACGGGAAAGGGCTTCCTCTTCAGGCTTGATATCAAATGGCCAAGTGCCTTCAAACCAGAGTTTCAGAAAAAAAGGTTGCCTTCTTCTGCCCACCTTTCCAGAACTGTCTCCTCTACCTCCCTGGGGCCGGACCTTGCTAACAGTTAATGGTCAGATAATGATGGTGGTGGGCATGTGTGAACCACAGTCACAGAGAGGGTGAGAACAATGCAAATAGAGAGAGATAAGCACAGGGGAGAGACAGACAGATGGAAGATATCCTGAGGGAGGTGAGCAAAGGCTGTGCAAAATAACGACATAGGTCATCTCTAGTTTGGTTTTCTGAGAAAACCTAGGAACATAACTCAGTGAGTCACCGTGCTCACATCTTTTAGCACGTCCCTGGGCAGAGCACTAGAGCAGAAGCAATGGGTGAACCAGTCGTGTGACCTTTTACTTTGAACAAGGTCTTTGAGGTGGAGTTGCTGAACAGCTAACCTGCTAGGGTTCCTGCTACAGCACTGGGAAGAGGGTGTACTCACCCCGTTTCCCTCAGGTAGCCTTTGCTATATACAAAACTAACATTCCAGGAGTGCTCACAGGTGCTGCGAGGTGTGGCCAGGCAGAGCCACTTGGCTGTGGCAAAATGTATGTAGCTGGGGTGATTAAAATAGTTTGCATCCAAAGAACTGACTTCTAAATATTTTTTCCCTTTAAAGTAGATGTAAATTATAAGTCTTTAAAATGAAGGAACTAAGAGAGGTTTTTGGAATATAAAACAAGTTGTAGTGCCTTTCAAGGGCCTGTACTTAACAGAACCTCCTCACTTTGCTTTTGGAGAAACACTGAAAAGCAATTGGTTAGCATGGGGATATCGAAGAGGAGATAAAGAGCGGCAGCCAGCTCACTGGAATGCTGGCTGATGCTTAACCCTATGCTGCAGATCTGGGGTTCCTGTATGCCTGGCTGGGTGTTGGCCAGCAGTGAGGAGGAGCACGGGCGGGGCAGTTCACCGTGTTTCTGGCAATTTGCATTGTCCTTCTCTATTTAGGGTTTTCAGAGAGGGCAGTCCCCAAACTACATTTTCATATGCACATCACTTCATCCGTGTCCTCTGAGGGTTGACAGCCAGGAAGAAACAGGTATCTGGGAGAGAGAGAGAGTCTAAATTCCCTTTGAAAAGACAGTCCTGCTGGTCACCAGCAAACCCAGAGAGAACAAGGAACAAATGAAAACATCCCCACAAAGCCCAGCTCTGACCATCAGCCCTGCCTTCCAGGACACATCTGTGACTTCACAGACACCACTGAATCAGTCGCCACCCCTTTCAAGCAGTCTGTGAGGTTATGAACACAACAGGTGGCAAGCAACAAAAGGTTCTGGATGCCAGTGGTAGTGGAGGCCAGCGGAACTGTTACCCTTCAGTGTAGACAGAGGAAAGCTGGCTAGGACAGCGGTCCACAGCGCTGATCTGCAAGAACGTGGTGTCTTCAGGCCCACTGCGAAGAGACTCTCCGAAGAGGCTTGAGGAACCCGAAGGCAAATCGTACACTGGAAGAGAACAAACACAGGAGTCAACACCTGCCTCACCTTGTCATGCCCACTGGGGTCCAGTGAGCGACCATGGTGACCTAGCCCCATTAGCAGTTCTCTGTCCTCAGGCACCTACGTGGAAGAGAAGTCTGGGGAGCAGACAGATGGCCAATAAAAGTCTTGGCACAAAGTATGAGCTGAGTAGTAGTAAAAGTGAAGTGTTCTGGGGAAGGGTGAGGGTGGTCACAAAAAAAGGTAATATTAAAGTTGAGTTAAGGATGGGATTCTTACAGGAGGGGAGGTTAAAAAAACACACAAAGCATTCCAGAAGGAGGAAACAGGGAGCAAAGAGAGAGAGGGAGGGGCATGTGGGGCCAAGTGTGATGGCAAAGCTGAGGTGAGAACACGTCGGGAGACATATGTCAGGGAGTTCTGGAAAGTCTAATCGGGCCTAACTCGTGGGTACTTTGAATGGCATGCTGAAAGATCTCACTCATATGAGGAATCTAATGAACAAAATAAACTGATGAACAAAATAGACCCAGAGACACAGAAGCATGGCATAGACTGATAAATCTCAGAGGGAAGGCAGGGAGTGGGGAGGTGGGGGTAGGGTGAAATTAACCAAAGAACATGTATGCATATATGTATAACCTATGGACATAGACAATAGTGTGGTGAAGGCCTAGGAGGAGGGCAGGGGTTGGGTGGAGGAGGTCAATGGGGAAAGAAAGGGGGACATCTGTAATACTTTCAACGATAAAGATAAATTTTTTTTTTAAAAAAGTGGACTTTATTCTCTAGGCAACTGGGAACGAAGGTATTTGAGCAGACAAATTACTTATTTTATCCTTCATTTTTGGAAGCATGAATGCAGAATGGTAAAGACAGGAGTTGACGCAGGGAGATTCATAGGAAGGCTGTCTGTGTTGTCTTGGGGAGACACGATGGTACCTAGACTAGGGTGGTGGAAGTGGGGCTGGAGAGGATGGTGAAGAGAGACATTTCAGAGGTGGATTCAACAGTATTTGATGCAGCCATGTGCAGCGCAAGTCTATCCCAGCCAGTCACAGGTCACTCAACTGGTCTCTCCTGCCAGTCTGCCCAAGTTCCGAAGTCAGACTCCAACACACCTGTAATGCCCGAGTGAGTTGAGAAGGCTCTGTGGAAAACATCAAAACCAGCCTGGCCCATGGACGTGGGGACCAAGTAGTCCTCAAAGGAAGGCATCACACTGCAGGAGCTGCTGGGTGGCATGGTCCTCTGGGAGTCAGGGTAGTGTGGAGGGCAGAATGTCTGCAGCTGCCCGTAAAATCCTGAAATGCAAGCACAGCATTGAGCTACTGTAAGGCACAACTTCCAAAGACCATTCCAACCCAGCTAGACCCTCACTCAGCCTAGATTCATATGGTAAAATGCCTTTAACTTTTAAGCTCACCTGTAAAACTTTCTAAGTAGCATTTGGAATGTACCATTTGGACAGAAGCTCTTCCACCTTCAGGGGCTTTCAAAGTTTGTCAGCTTATGAACTTTTTATTGCTGCTCTGGTACCTGAAACTAGTAGGCATCTTACTTTCCCTAGACCAGTGGTCGGCAAACTTCATTAGTCAACAGAGCCAAATATCAACAGTACAATGATTAAAATTTCTTTTGAGAGCCCAATTTTTTAAACTTAAACTTCTTCTAACGCCACTTCTTCAAAATAGACTCGCCCAGGCTGTGGTATTTTGTGGAAAAGCCACACTCAAGGGGCCAAAGAGCTGCATGTGGCTCGTGAGCCGCAGTTTGCCGACCACGGCCCTAGACTATCCAAAGAGTCCTGGAACCTGAAGGCTTGACCTTCAGGAGACATTCCTTCCCAGGCTAGATTTTGAGTGCATCTTCCTAACCTTCCTTTATCCTATATTCTGATTTTCACACTTAGTAAAAATCTGAAGAATGTTTGTTTTTTAAAGGCAACCGAGATCTAGTCATTCACTTGTTCTAACAGATAAATTCATACGTGTTTATATCTTCCTCATTATTTTAAATAGGTATATGGCATCCCACAGTTAGATTACTGCAATTTACTCAACTATTATTGTTGTTGATCTTTGCAACAAATGGGAAAACTGAAAGTGAACAAATAGTATAATGAAGAAATACGTGGAAAGATTTCTTAATATTTTAAAATAATCACCTGGACACAGACAACAAGGGGGTGGAACATAAGTAGGGGGTGGGGGGTTATGGGGGAATAATTTGTGTTTTTGCCTCCCTGACAAAGTTTATATAAGGTTACAAAAAGAAATTGACAGCCAGTTTGAAATTTAATTGCCATGGCCTAGAGCAAAGAATATCCTTACATGATATTATTCTACAATGTCATTAAAATTTTAGGTATTTTACAACAGCATATTGTAAAATTATCCCAAACAAACTTACAAACTAATTCTTGGAATGTTTGGCAGCAATTTAAAAAAAAGGACATGAAAGGATTTAATCCCTTTCAGAAGGAATTAGGGCGCTGGGAAGGCACTTGAGCATTCTATATTGGCCCCTCTTGCCTTCTGTGCCAAGAGGGACCCTCTTCTCACAATCCAATTGCCCTCAGCTGTTGCCTGAGCTTTTTGTTCATGCTGAGCTTGAAGCCTCGTGGTGGCTGGTACCATGGATCTGTCTCTCGCCCAATTGTGTGAGCTGGGCCCTCCCTGGAGAAGAAACCTGAGTTCCCCGAGATATGTGATCAGTGCTGGGGCCCCGCTAGGAGGCCAGGGGATCCCAAGGCAGGTGCTGGGCGTGGAGGCCACGGGGGCATAGGCTACCAAGGAGACAGAACTGAACCTCACATCACCCTGCTTGGCCCCGGAGGATGACTGGTTAGCCAGAGACGGGTAAGATTCCTCAGGGAAGGAACAACCTAAGACAGGCACAGTCGCAGAGGGGCCATCAGGAGAGAACTTGGGGATCAACAGAGGTGGGGCACAGACCCTCACCCCCCCAACCTTGCAGGGGCCTGAACCCTCACCCCGTCTGAGGGAGGTCTCCTGCCCCCATGGCTGCTTTGCATCCCACGCCCAGCTCATATCGGGACACAGGTGACAGACAGTGACTTGGCCCAGCTCAGATTGGGACCCAGGTAACAGACAGAGACTTGGCCGACAGCAGCTGCCCTATATCTAAATCCAGCCTAGCACCAGGAATGCTCAGGGCCTACTCAAGAATGCAAATAATCCTTTCCACTAATATTTACAGGGTAAATTAAGATTGTTGGTAGAGTATTAAATTTGACAGTAAAATAATAATCAAGTTTTCAGATTAATTTAAATAGGCTAATTGAAATAAGTGAATATTCAAGAAAATTTAATTGTACTGGACAAAAAGCTGTTCCTAATGTGGTAACTAAAATTTCTTTTGGTAGTTCATGTCATGGTAAAATTCCTGAACATGCAATGAAACTAAAGCAGTCATATTTTTGTCAAAAAATTAAAATTTAAAGTCATCAAGACTGCATTATAAAAGTTACAAAAGCCTCCATTATTCAAAAAAGGGGGGATAGAAGGGTAATATTATGTAAGGAAAAATATCCTATAAGTAAATTACATCTAGAAAACTTTTACTTTACAAAATTAGTTTTCATTTGTAATGCTAACAGCAAGACACCCATGAAAAACACACATGGTGTCTAAATAAGACAAAGGAAAATCGTTTGGGCAAAAATAAAAAGGATCCCAAATCAATTATATAGAAAAGATTCCTTTATTAACTTTTGGTCGAGAATATGTTTGTATATTTTCAGAAAACAACTCCAAGACCATGTGGATTCCTGCAACAGAGAGGAATTGACAGGTCTGCTCCAACCACGAAGACAAGAGGAGAAACAGTCCAGAGATGGAAGACGCTGATGACGCCTTGCCACGCTAGCAGTCAGCAGCTGTGCGACGCAGCAGGTTGCCTAGGACCAAACCAGAGAGGATCGGACCTGCATTGCCACCATGTGCCCACCATCCAGATATCATTGCTGACATGTACACTTAAGGAACTGTTTGACATTGAAACAGGGACTCAGAACTGTTGGACATGGAAATTGGGACTCAAACATTTTTGGTTATTATATGTTTATTTCTAGTCTGCAGAGGCAATATTTTTTAAAGGAATGAAATGGGGAAAAAAAAATAGATACAGAGGCAAAGAAGCATTGAACAGACTGTCAAACTACAGCGGGAAGGCAGAGGAGGTTGGGGGGAGGGGCTGTAAGAGATCAACCGAAGGACTTGTACGCATGCATATAAGCATAACCAATGGATAAAAAACACTGGGGGGGGGGGGGGCAGGCAAAGGCATGTACTGGGGGGAAGGGGAGGCTGGGGGAAGGTCAATGGGGGGAAAAAAAAGGAGACATATGTACTACTATTTGTAATACTTCAAACCATTAAAAATAAATAAAAATAAATAAATAAATAAATAAATAAAAGAAATAAAAAAATAAAATAAAATAATCACCAACATTTTGCTAATCATGTTTCACTTCTCTCAATTTTTTTGGTCACTTAATGGAGTTTTCCTAGGGATCCTATGTGGTCCTTTTCTATATTCTTCCACACCTTCTTTTTCCTTTTTCCTCTTTGCCTCCTATAAATTTAGGCTAATGGATTACTTTCTTGGAGTACAGTATGCTTTAAAAAATAAGTAATGAAATCATCATTCGATACTTTACTGAAGGGAGAGTTGCAGCTCTGTTATAAACTCCATGTCATTGTCTCCTCAAAAGTAAAATGTGAATGTCACTGTCTATGTCAGTGGGTTATTGTGAAAATTAGGCAAGTCATTCGATAAGGAAGCCCATCTATAACATTTAACAGTGCATTATAAATGTCAGTTATTATTAATACCATTACTCTGTTTTTGGTGGAAAAAATGAGGGATTAGTAGAGGAAGTGCCTCAGGGTCCCTACCACGAACATTAAATAATAGAGAACACAGAACTAACCCTAACCCTAACCCATGAACATTGGGCCCTAGCCCTGTGTGTCTTCCTATATTAGAACTGCCTCTTCTTAGGACTGAAAGACTTTATGTTTGGTTAAAGAAAACTGAGCTCCTATCAACAAGTAGGGGAGGTGCTATTTGGGTTCTTTCTGGCTCTCTTTACATACAACCAGGGCACAATGACATATCCAGCCTTCTATGCTCACAACTCTTCTCATTTCTGATTGTTCATACTACCCTTGGCTGGGAGGCCTGTTCTATGGTTACTATGAGCATTACCAAAGAATATGAGCTGAACTGCTCATAAGACATAGGCTGGCCCTCTAGAGGCTTATTATCCAATACACAGGGATAGGGCAGTTTTATGCACAGGGTACACTCATAGTAGAAAACAAAATAATAATATTCTTTATAAGCAGACAGTTGTATACTTTATATAGAATCAAGAAAAAAATACACATAAGGTTTGGGGGTAACATTAAATGTATGTTAGCAGTATAGACTAGAAGGAGAAGAAAGAATGGAAAATTATTGGCTCTTCTCTTTTTGATACTCAACGGTAGCTGTTTGCTTTCAACAGACAGATGGGCAAACCACCTGAACAGACCTCTCAAATACCCATATAATTGATCAACTGACATGTCCTCTAGCCATCAAAGAAATAAAAATCAAGGCAATGATAAAATACTATATCACATTAGTAACGATTCCTAATATTCTCAGTGCCAGAGTGAGACTGGTGAAGAAGTTACTTCTGCATAGTGTTGCAGACATGGCAAAAGAGTATAAACCTTTTTGAAAAAAATTGACAACCTGTATCTAGAACCTGAAAAGTGTTCATACTCTTGGATATGACAATTTTACTTCTGAGAATATATCCTAAAGTATAGTCCAAAGGAGAAAAGAAATTCTGCACAGATGGTCATCACAGTGCTAATTGTCATTATAGAAAACTGAAGAGTCAAAAAGGGTAACCATAAGAGAATGGTTAAGCAAATAGTGGTACATCTACATGATGGGAATATTAAGTAGCCATTAAAAGAATAGCTATAAGGAAATTTTAATAATGCAAAAAGACTATTGTAAGGTTCAGCTGGAAAAAAGCCAAGATACAAAGTTGAATTCAGAGACTAGGCTCCATGATGTAGAAATCTATGTAAAGGATAGACTACAAGGCAGCATATGTATAGTTGTCTTTTTTTTTCTTTATGTTTTTCTAAATTTTAATAGTGATGAAAAGCAAGTACTCTGGAGCCAGATTTCCTGGGTTCAAATCCTAGCCCAACTACTTACTAATTGTGTAGTCTTGGTGAATTAGCCTCTCAGTGTTTTAGTTTTCCAATTTGTAAAATGGAGATAAACATCTACACCTCACTGAATGATTATAAAAATTAAATGAATAGTTAAATATTATATAACAACCTAATATTATAATTAATTATATGATTGATATTTATATATCTATACTAATAAAAGGGTAATATGCTAATTAGACCAGGAGACCTTCCAGACGTCCTTCCAGACAAAGCCATGGTGGCAGGGCCAAGGCAGAGGCAGTTAGGGGCAATCAGGCCAGGAGGGGAAGGCAGTTGGGGGTGATCAGGCCAGTGGGGGAGGGGACAGTTGGGGGAAAGCAGGCTGGCAGTGGGGGACAGTTGGGGCGATCAGGCCAGTGGGGGGGGGCAGTTGGGGTGAGCAGGCTGGCGGGAGCCAGTTGGGGGCGATCAGACTGGCGCAGGGGGAAGTTGGGGATAAGCAGGCCGGCAGGGGGGGGCAGTTGGGGGCGAGCAGGCCAGCAGACAGAGTGGTTAGGGGCCATTAGGCAGGCAGGCAGGTGAGCAGTTAGGAGCCAGCAGTCCCAGATTGCAGTTGGACATCCCCCAAGGGATTCCAGATTGGAAAGGGTGCAGGCCGGGCTGAAGGACACCCCCCCCTTATGTATGAATTTTGTGCACCGGGCCACTAGTATTTAATAATGTAATTTATACAATGTATGTTTACTAAACAAGGAAAATAAAAATGTAAAATTATTCCACAATAATATAATTCTTAAAAGTAAAAAAAAAAATGTTAAGAGAAATAATGTTATAAAAAGGCAGTAAATACTCCAGAAATAACAAAATGTAAGAATGAGCACAGCAATGGGCATTCAGTTCATGTACAGTTCCCAGGCAGAATTCTCTGGACCATTCTTCGCCCTGTGAGGACCTGAGCCATATACCTTATGCTGAAGTTTGTTCCCAGATCCTGCACTAATTGACACACATCCTGCTTTCTTCACTCACCAAGTGTGGGCTCAAAACAGCAACAAGTCTGAGTGGTCTGAAAAACCTGGGATGTGCAGCTTTGTGGTCTGGGAGTTCCTTAAACTGACCATGACTTTGGATGCCTGGTGGATAAGCACATGCAATCATGGCATGCCCATCAGGAGGAAAACATGACCAGGAACCATCATGGTTGGTTTATTAGAATGTCATGTTTCCTCATTGAGCAAAAGAGTAATATTTGCTATTTATCCCTATGCTTGCTCTGCTTAATTTCGTCACCCATAAATTCCCAGATAGCATTCCTTAGTGTAATATTATTTTTCCAAGAAGAGACGACATTTTTCAATGAACTCCCTCATTTCCCCAAATAGGGACATGATTCATTCAGGTGTGTCAGGTAGTGATAGAGACTTTCACCTGCCTTTTGTGAAAACCAATTCATCCTCCCTTTCCAGTCTTCTCTCATGCCTCTATGAAACAGCAGAAATGGCATATGGCTTCAATCTACATTGGAGGGTTCTGATGTGTAAGAGTATAAAAGGTTTGGGATGCAGTGAAATATACCCTACAAAGTTAAATATTAAGCCCAACATTCTGGGCTCCGCTTCCCAGTTTTCCCTGTCCATCTGGACCTGAGTGAGAGGGCAGAGTGGACTGTAATTCCTGCCTGTGGGTGTCTTGGCTGACATGAGAAATATTCAAAACCAGAATGGCCCCGCAAGCATGTTTTATCACTCTCACAGCCAACTCAGGGAAAGAAAATCCTCTTTATTAAATCCCTCTCTCCAAGAAGCCTGTTACTGGAGATGCCAAAAACACTGGTGTGGATGACTGTGGTCACTCAAATCAAAGAGCTTTAACATATCCTCTTCCCAGTGCTATTTCCATAAAACTAATGAAATTTTAAAAAATTCTATTAGGGTCTTGCCACACACACAAACTGAGAAAAAGCCTAACTCATTTTTTTTTTAATGAATGGCTTCTGTATTCCAGCTGTTGGATTTCACATAGTACATTTGGAAGAAACACTACCTCTCGGACCCAAAGCAAAATGAGGAAAGATGTTAACACATTCTACGAGCATAAAACCTAAGCGCAATGGCAAGGTCAGCCAATCTGTCAGTCAGTAAATCAAGTGTAGTTATCAAATGCTGGTCAAGGTACTGTTGGACAGACCAAGGAAACCAAAGATAATACCTTGTCCTTGGGGATAGGTAATGCAGTTGGAGTGAGCACACACACATTTATAATAGCATTAAGAATGCACCCATGCATCTATGTTGATAATAAATGTTAGCTGTCCTATTTAGTTATAAAAACCACCCTTCCCCCATTTCAGAAGGTATGTTACCTCCAAGAATGGAGAGGATGGGATGGTGTGGGGGTGAGGAGGAATGTGCAGATAAACTGATTTTACCCAAGCTGCAGCTCCTAAGGGTCAAGGAGAATCATTCCTCTTCTTGTAAATTTTGGGAAGTGTGTTTTTCCTTCTAAAAACTAACCTGTTTCTCTAACAATAAAAATATTTGGAATTAATTGTACCAACTAGAAAATGTAGAACAGTATAAACAAATATAGGAAAATTATCTTTATTTCCACAATTCAGATATAGCCAGATATATACACACAAAACTGGAATATTATACATACTGTTTTGTATCCTGTTTTGTCCCCTAACATTACCTATGAGCTTCACATATTATTAAATTTCATTCTTAAAATCCCCTCCTCTTTGTCACTGGTCATTGATGTCTATATGCTCATAGATTAGATCGGGAGTTCATGGTCATTCCTTCTGCTAATGATGATAGAGGAGCCCCATGAATCTGGGTGTGGATTTCCTTCCCAAAGTGGAAGGGGAGTGGGAGAATTTAGAGGAGAAATGAATTGTTTGACTAACTATGATAACAGAAGGGAATCCTCCAGGGCAGCATTGTCCAATAGAACTTTCTGTGATGATGAAAATGATCTATCTATCTCGCTATCCAATACAGTAGCTGCATGTGGTTACCGAGCACTGGAGACATGGCTAGCAGGACTGAGGAACTGACTTTTACATTTTATTTAATTTTAATTAATTCAAATTTAAACAGACACATGTGGTTCTTGGCTACTGTACTGGACAGCACAGCAAAGATTTAGGGCACTCTTCATTCCCAGGGTTAGCAGACTTTGTTTCAGGAATATTTCTGATTAAATTCCTAAAGGAAAAATGCATGACCCACCAAGAGTTAAAATGAAAGCCAGATAATCATTCTTAGACTCCTGGCCTTCAGGAGAAGAAGTATATTAGACTTTATATTATATTGATCTTTTCCTCACAAGTTTACCATTCCAATCTTTGGAAAGTACTGCAGTAAAAATATACCAATAAGTAAATAATGTTCACCCAACTCTCAACCCCTCAAGAGGGCTAATGAAAATTGTTTAAGCTAAACTTCCAGGGCATTTCAGCTATCCTGGATAAACCAATTTTGCTTCTGGAAGTAGGAGAAGCAAAAGGGAAGGTGTCACCCACTTCCCTGCAGACTGGGAGCCTAGGTCACCACACCTACTGCTATGAGGAGTGGATGAGCTGTGATGGTGGAATAACGTTCAACACAGAGGCTCTACCCAACTGCTTACTCACATGGACGGGAAGAAATACCGTCAGCCTGAACCTTGTCAAGTGCTATGTCAGGAGCTGTGTACTCAGTGGGTTTGTTTATGTAACAGATGGCTTTGCAAAACAAAATTATTTTTTCCTTTATGGTAAGGCTGGGAACCACCACCAAATTCTGGGTACCATAACTGTGCTGGATGGACTACATCCAGAATTGAGGCTGATCCTTTCCTGAGGAAGACACTGCCCGGACTGTGATGACCAGGTATAGATGCAGAAAGTCCACGTGTGGAACATCAGGGAGATTGCCCCTAGCTACTTCCCCAACTAGACTATAGCCCAATCAGGCCTAACAAGATCCCTTGTGAGGGTTCTCGGAAACAATGCTAAGAGCACTCGCTTCCCAAGATGCCTTGGTATCTTCAGATGGGAAAATCCTTCAACCCCTGTGGGATCAGAGTGCATTGTTTCTGGGTTCCTGGCTAAGCACTGTAATGTTCAGCCCAAATCTCAGGAGTCACCCGTTCCCTTAACCTTTCAGAAGAAACACTGACTAAAGTGTGTCCTTGACTTTGCTGTTGTATTTTTGGAACATGGGGTATTCACAGTATCTACTCCATGGCGTAACTGTAAAGATTAAAGAGGATTATAAGAGACTAGAGGCCTGGCACACGAAATTCATGCATGGGTAGGGTCCCTAGGCCTGGCCAGCGATCAGGGCCGATTGGGCCTTCTGGCTGCAGCCAGGGCCTCCCTTTGGTCTGCACTGCCCCCTGGTGGTCAGCACACATCATAGTGAGCGGTTGAACACCTGGTCTCCTGGTCGAACTCCTGAGGGGACACTTTGCATGTTAGCCTTTTATATATATAGATAAATGATGCATGTAAATGCCCAGCATGAGCCTGGCACTGAGTTAGCACTCTGTAAATGATACTTTTCACTTTTCTTTCCTCTATTCTTCTAATAACACAAGCATTCCAATGTTCATGCTTTCATTCACTCAACAACAGTTTACTAAGCACTTACTCAAGTGCTGGAGACACAATGATGAATAAAACATGATACGTGTCTTCTTGGAGTGTATGTTGTAGGTGAAAAAGAAAGATAAGCATATAAATGTGAAACCAAGTAACATAATTTCATACATATATGACAATAAAAAGGAAATTTTCTTTAAGGAATCTATAGAGATGCAATTTTTTTCTTTCCAGGTAGGAAGAGAAAAAAGCAACGAAAAAGAAACAAGTTTGGGTGTTCTGAAAACTTCTTAAGAAATGTTGGCCGTGGCTCCTTTTGTTTGGCCCTGCCTCGTGATAGCAGGGATAATTAGGAGGCCACCTCACAGCTCTGCTAAGGACCAGCCTTGGCTGAGGGGTGCTGATCAGTCTGTGCCTGGGTAGCAGAGACTAGTGGCAGAGGCAGACATGGCAGGGCCTAAGCTTCTTGGTAGTACAGTTGTTTGCTAGCCAAGTGGAAGGAAGAATGTATATTTACAAGCTTCATGACTATTTTTTGGCAGAGACTATAATTTTGTCAGTTACTTTGGAAAGTAGAGTTTTTGGCCTCAGCTATATGATGGCTGCATGTACAGAGGCATGGATAAGCCCAAGGGATGAACAGAAAGACTCAAATCAGAGAGCTCCAGGGATTGGGATATATAGAAGACATGTGACCCTACTCCCCTTGACTCACTAATTTCTTCTTCTCCTACTCTCCGGTTCTTTGTGATTCCCCCTACTCTCTTTGAGCCAGCCCCTCTGAATACCTTCTGTAAGCCATGACACAAACCAATGAGATGAAAGAGAAAAACACAGGTAAATTTGTTGGTAAACCTCCTAAAGGCCCTAAGAATAGGGTCTTCGGGGTTACATCTTTTTAGCCTGATTAAATGCATTCAAATATACTCAGAGAAAGGCTCTGGAATCACACGCTTTCTACTCACATGGTACCTTAGTATTAGAAAACACTTAAGATTCCTTCTTAGGTAGCTATCAGACATTCCTGTCTTATATGTAGGTTACTAAAATAAATGTCTTCATTTTATAGACAAAGAGATGGAAGCAGAGGGAACTTCTGAATCCCTTGCCATTATAGCCAATACTTTGTTTATATAACACCATGCAAATAAAAAAAAAGTGGAAAATTTATACAACCATTTTAATACTTACAAACATCTAGAATTTGAAATGATTCCTAGATCTAGTCTTTACCTTAAAACAAATGGGCAGCAGAACTAGAACAGCCATCATATAACATCTGACTGAGTTCAGAGCTTTCTCAGTTGCAGTCGCCTTGCCTAGCATTTTCATAGAATGTTTTGGGTAGTGTTGTTATACCAACCATTAAGAAAACTCTGTCAGGAGGAAAAAAAAAACCCAATACTGATTTGCTCTGAGAAGGGACTGTATTTTACATAGAAAACCATCCTTATACCAGTTTCTGAGATAAGTAGTATTGACCCCAATTTATATACAAAGAAACAGAATAGTTAAAATAACTTCCTCACAACACCAAGTTTCAGAGCTAGGAGCCAAACCCTGGTCTGTTTAGTGACATAGTCACATAGATGACTAGGGATTAATAAGCTCATGGACCAAATCAATATAAATAAAATCTTGCCATTTTTGTTGAGGTCCCTCACTGCTAAATCAAAGGCCAGATTCATAAAGGACAAACATTTTCATTAGGGAAGAAAGCATTGAATTAATTAGTATAATTGATGAAATCACCTTATCACTGAAAAATTCTAAAAATCCTCAAGAATAGAAACAGGGACATTTCAGAATTTTTTTTTTTTTTGGCCAATTTTCTGATTTCATTACTATTTTATTTCTATCCATTGCATGAATAACTTGGATCTAGGTTTGAATCCTGGGTGATTCACTGACCAACTGGGTGTCACTGAACACATTATTTTCCCTCTTGAGCCTCATTTTATTTTAAAATATCTATTTCATAGGGTGTGAAAAACATCATACATGAGAATGTTTACAAAAGCATCTAGTGCAGGAGCTCCAGTGGCACAATTGGTTAGCGCGTGGTACTTATAAAAGCATCTAGTGCATTCCCTGGTATGTAGTAAGCCCTCAATAAATGGCAACAATCATTATTACCATGAAAAGTTTTGGAAGTATTTATAGATTCTGTAGAGTGCACAAAACATTCCTTTTATTTTTTATTTATTTATTTATTTTTTTACTTTAGTGAGAGATGAAGGGAGAGGGAGGGAGAGAGAAACATTGATGTGAGAGAGAAACATCGATCAATCTGTTACCTCTTGTATGCTCCTGACCAGGATCGAACTACAATCTGGGTATGTGCCTGGACCAGGAATCAAACCCACAACCCTTCAGTGCACAGGACCATGCTCCAACCAAGTGAAACACAATGGCCAGGGCATAAGCCATTCTTAAGCAATTTGTCTCTCATAATCTACCACCCTTAAGTATAAAATGATGTGTAAAATTGCCACAATTTGTTTCGGTTCTTGGTCTTGGCCATAAACATCATCCAGGTCTTATCTAAGTTAGAGCTCCTCTTAGCTTCCGCCCTATTAGTAGTGGAGAAACTGTCTCCTCATTTTAATACAGAGTCTATAAATGGGGAAGCTGCAGGAACAGCTCACAGACTGTGTAAAGAAGACAGATTTTTCTTCAGGCTCAGAACTGAACCAGCTTGCAAAGCACTAGAGCTATTTACAACTGACATTTAAACAGCTACTGAGAAAGAGGAAAATAATGGAAATAATAACCCTTAAAATTCCACTTGGTTGCATTCCTACTGAAGGCACCCCATGATAGTGGCTCAGAAGCTGACCCCTGGAACAAGAGCCTGGTCCCCTTGCCCTCAGATGGGCTGCAGCATGAGGACTTCTAGTTAGAAAAGTCCACTTGCTTCCAAGAAGCAAGGCCATTTTCACCTAGAGCAGTGGTCGGCAAACTGCGGCTCGTGAGCCGCGGTTTGCCGCTCTGTTGACTAATGAGTTTGCCGACCACTGACCTAGACTCTTGATTCCAATAATTACAGGCTGTTATTGTTCCTTGTGATTAAGCCCCTATCCCAGTGGTCGACCACTGACCTAGAGCTTCTGCTGCCAGCTCGCAGACCACAAGGAGATGCATTCTGAACACCCTGGGTGCTCTCCTTCTCTTGTGCCCCTCACATGTACTACTGTGAGCCACATTCTCACCCTGGAAGCTATACACTCATTTCCAGGGTGTGGGGAACTGAAAGGGGGAGAGAGTCTGCTACTGATGTCTGTACATGTTTGAGTAAAGAGATGGAAATAGGCAGAGCGTGTGCAGAAATGGAGCATAAGGAAATGGGAAAAGGTCACATGAGAAGAAAGGCATGTGTAAAATACTCTTGGTTAAGAGATGTAGTTGATTTTCATTTAAATATCCCCAACCCACAGAAAACCCTAATGCGTGGTGGCCTGTGGCTTCCAAATTCTCAAAATGATAAGCTGCCAAAGTAAACTAATTGCAATGTGTCTCAGTAATTGTCATGTGTGGGTATATACAGTTATAGTAAAATGGTTCAGTGAATCCTGACAGCGATAATGCACATTTTAAGATTACATAAAATAGAGATTCTCAAAACCAAGAGATGCATGTTTAATAAGGTATTCCTTATATGAAAGATTGAAAGGCTCTAAGGACGCCTTCAGATGATTTTCAATCATCTAAAAGTTTTCTAAATAAAATCCCGATAGAAAAAAATGGAAAAACGTTTATTTCACTTGAAATGGGGGAGAAGAGCTCTTCCGATGGGCATCTCTTCCCCATGGGCTGGTCCCCAGCCCTTTCTGCTGACCATGGGGCTCTTGGAGATAAAGTTTTAATAAAGTGACCATAAATTATACTCTAAACAGGTATGGATCAAGATGATTTCCCTTCCTACCACAGTGCCTTTCTCTCACAAGTAAGTTGTAGATCAAGGTGAAATTATTGGGCCTTACTGGAGTGACCTAGAAGTACTGGTCTTACTTTGACCCCATGCTGATCTTGTGGCCTAGACTTCTGTTGTCTAGCTGTAACCAAACTCCCACATTATATCCACTGCACAGTGACTTCTTGCTTCTCTGAATCCAAGTCTGTGGTTATACAATCTTCCAGCAAGAAATGGGGCCTAATCTCTCAAAGAGTGGGCCCCAATAGCTTGATTACTTCTCCCACTGAACCTCTGCCTCATAGTTTAAGTCACTGTTATGCCTCTCTAAAATCTACAGTCTCTAGAATATTATACTGCGATAAAACTGGGTTTAAAGTAAAAGAGTACAGAAATCTATATAAGGGGGTTTGAGGTACCAGAGTGGACATTGCACGGGTGTAACCTAAAGAATGTCACTGGGTCCCAGGATCCCTGTTACCTCCTTTCATCTGGCTTCCAGGAAACTTGACAACTTTTTAAAATCTTGTTAGAACTTGTGGACACGGACCACTAATCTGGACAATCTAATTTATGACCTTCTGTTTCTGCTCCATCCCTCCAGCTAGGGGGACTTCTTCCCACTGCCACCAGAGGGTCATGTTCTGGTGGTTGTGTCTGGACTACAGGGTCTTTCCTTTCTTGCTTACTCTTATTCCACTGCACACCAAACTCTTGATTTTTAAGTTTATATTATGCATCTCAAAATATGGTAAGGTGCTACAGGAAATAAACAGATCAAATGATTCCCTGCCCACATATGGACCAAGAGGAATACTCTCTCACTGTTGAATTCAAAGGCATGGCTTGGCAAGAATCACCCCTTAGATATACGCTCAGAACAGGCAGGGGCTTTTATCTGTGTTCTCTACTGGTATAGAGTTAGTATCCAATTGTAGCTGAACATGGAGAATGAAAAAATGGATGACACCCACAGCTAGAGGCTTTGGTGACAATAGTGATGGTGAGGGAGCCACAACTGAGCTCAGAGATTCTGATCTATGAACCTTATATACAATAATCCATCAGAGTTTCAGAAGAGTAAAGTGACTTCCCTTTCTATCACTGACTTTTTTTAATGGAAGAAAGATGATGAAAACATGATTGGGCCTGTCCAGTTGACCTGGAGGGTTTTGTTGCTCCAAGCCACCCTTTTCTGTTCAATGCCAGTGAGGCCACTGAACCTAGAGGAAAAAGAGTCGGCAGGAGAATTAAGCAACTCATCTCATCCACAGAACACCTTGTGCTCTTTCAGGAAACCATCCCAAGGTCAGGGAACTTAATCAACTACTCTAACTCTCATGTCTAAATAGGGACAGAAATATATTTCTTCTTTCTTCACAAAGTTATAATAAGGATTCAGGTATTTATCCAACAAATATTTTACTATGAAGTTTTTTTATAGTTAACCAAAAACTGATGAAAATTTTGTCCTTAAGAGCAAATTATAAAACATATCTCAAAATATAAATGTAGGTATTATCAGTGGTATTGATAAAAACACTGCATCAACATAGATCCACAATGCAAAAAACCTTAGGTAACTGCTTGGCTCATTCAGATCCCATGAATAATTTTGTCATAATGATGAGGAAATTTAAAAACTTGAAAAAAAGGTTTTTACTTTGGGATGTGATATGAGATTGGGTTTGGTGGTGAAATGAGGGAAGGGAGGGGTTGGTTGTTACACTCAAATGATCTAGAAAAATGCCTGAATGTTTTTATTTCAATAGACTCACATCTTATAAGGTCTGGGTCTCAAAGACCTTGTAGAAGAATGAAATGGAAAGTTTAGTCAGAACAATCTGGTTAAAGAAGGAAAACTCCTGTGATCAGAAAGAGCACTCACAATTGTAAGTAAACCAACCAGAAATTCTAAGAAACTGGGATTGTTTAGCAACATAGTCTAAGCCCAGATGATCTGAATGGGCACAGATCAAGCCAGGCCTAGTGTTTGATTATTGTTCTATTTTGTTAACACAGTGGCCTTGTTACCAGTAACCCAGATGTTCCTGATGTGTGAGGTATTTTTCCCTTTATTTTAGGAAACTCCACCCACAGCCATTCACATTTTTTTTCTTCTAAACCATCAATTGCTTATCATATTTACAAGGAAAGTTCCAGCTAAAAATACAATA
Source organism: Plecotus auritus (assembly GCF_963455305.1). Lineage (NCBI taxonomy): Eukaryota > Metazoa > Chordata > Mammalia > Chiroptera > Vespertilionidae > Plecotus > Plecotus auritus. The sequence goes on along the minus strand of NC_137776.1, from coordinate 136,250,762 downwards.
ATTACAAGAAACAAATTGCCATTAATATGTTCATCCTTGAAGAGTCCAATGGAACAGTCACTAAAATAAAATTTTAAGAAATATTTAACTTGATTTTAAGAGCTGCATTCACTAGAGGCTAAACTTTATAAGTTTCAGATATCACAGAGAATATTTGCTTCTGGCCCCAAAAGAATGAAGAAGCACTAAGTCTGTAATAATGTTCATTAAACACTCTGTTTTTAAGTAAACTGACAGAAAAGTCACAGTAGTCAATGAAAGAGAAATTTTCTGGATATCTTTCTTCTCTTCAATAAGTTTTTGATTTCCAATTAAGAAAACATTCACAAGTCGCACATAACACAACTTGACTGGCAGGGTGAAAGAACAGGTAAACTACTTAATCAATAATATAAATACCCAAGTAATAGTTCCTGTTACTTAATCCCTTTTATGAATAAACTACCTTTAGTACTCTTAATAAAAATATGGAAAGATGCTCAATCATATTATTAACCAAAGGAAAAATAAAAACAACTTTGCTGTACAAATTGGCAGAAATTAAAATGATGACAATATCCAATGTGGGGAAATGGGAACACCAATGCTCTATTGGTGAGAGTCTGGTATTGCCTTTGGGAAGGAATATATGCCAGTACCTATCCAACTTTAAAATGTGCATACCTATAGCCCAGCTGGTGTGGCTTAGTGGTGAGCATTGACCTATGACCCAGGAGGTCATGGTTCAATTCCTGGTCAGGGCACATGCCTGGGTTGTGGTCTTGATCCCCAGTGTGGGGTGTGCAGGAGACAGCCAATCAATAATTCTCTCTCATCATTGATGTGATGTTTCTACCTCTCTCCCCCTCTCCCTTCCGCTCTGAAATCAATAAAAAATATTTTTAAAAAAGTCCATACCTATTAATTGAGCAATATCTCTTTCAGAAATATTTACTAGAGAAAGTAGGCAAAGCATATATATGTGTGAGAGCATTTGTGTAAAAACACACACACACACATCCTATATAATAAAAGCTTAATACGCTAAGTGTCCAACCATACTATTGTTTGATCAGTCGCTATGACGCGCACTGACCACCAGGGGGGCAGACACCCTCACTGGTAGAGTAGCTTGCTGCTGGGGTCTGGCCGATCAGGACTGGGTGAGACAGGCCAGACACATCCTGGAGCCCTCCCATGGTCTCTCCCTGGCCGGCCAACCTTCCAGGGTCCCTCCTTGATCAGCCCTGATCGGGACTGGGTGAGACAGGCCGGGCATGCCCTGGACGAATCCATGCACCGGGCTGGTTTCAGCCCGTTCCCTACAGGCCAGGCCAAGGGAACCCACCGGTGCATTGAATCCATGTACCAGGCCTCTAGTACATACAGAAGGACTTTTAACATAGCATTGTTAGTAGAAGCAAAAAATAAAGATATACATGTCTATCAATGTGGAAATGATTATGTTCCTGTAAGTACTATACAAATTTTTTTAAAAAGGAGTTGATCTATATACACTGACCTATAAAGCAAAAGCATGTATCTTTTAAGTTAAAAAATGTAAGTCATAAAATACAGAATGTGAGGCCATTTTTACAACAGGGCATGTAAGTATGTACAAATATACATACAAGTATATGTAAGGACATACACACACACACACATTTCATTTCTGTAAGCATTTGAAGAGATCTGCAAAAGTACTCACTATCTTAATAGCCATTACCTTTGGGCAGTGAAATTGAGGTGAGCATAAGGCTAGGAGGTAACTTAAACATTTTATATTCAAGTACCCTAAGCACTTAAAAACAAACAGGAAAAAAATTTTTTTTAATTTAAAAAGTAAAAATAAAATTTAAACTGTACTTAAGGGTGGTGCTCAGAGCATGGTAATCCTGGCCAGTTCCCCCCATGCATGTGCTTTAGTAAACATAGCACATGAGAGGATCAACACACACACACATACCCACTGAGGACTCCCACTGGGAACCCCCACAGGGGACAGTTAGAGAGTGGGCACTGCCTCCCCTAAAAGGACAGTGGCAGCACAGCCACTGGCAAAGAGTATAATACTTAGTACTATATAAGCACAGCTGCCAGATGGCCTGGGTACAGTTTCCAGCTCCATCATTTCAAGATGAAGAAATTTTGGGCATGTGGCTTAATGTTTTAGTGATTCAGATTCCTCATCTGTAAAATGGGAGTAATTAATGCCTTCTTTATAGTGCTGTTGTGAGGATTAATGAGAAATTCCATGATAAGCATTCACCACACTTGCTGACACAGACAAAAAAACAACACAAAGATTTTCAGCAATCTGTGTGCCAAGACACAAGATCAAGCAGTTTGTGGGAAATCATGAATCATAGTACTTGTATTGCTAGCAACACTTAGTCCTGTAAGAAACCCCATCTTTAATGGTTCCACACTTAACCTCAAAAATAATTCCCAAGTAACAAAAAACTTCCATAGGACTGTCTACAAGCACAATCATGGAGGAGAATGAGTGTGGGCTTTGGGGTCAGACGGTGCTCATAAAACCAGCTCTGATACTCACTAGGTATGCGACTTGGGTTTACTGATACTTTTATTAATGTTTTTGCAAGGGTTAAACAACCTAAGTGGGTGTATGCAGAACTTACAGTATCTGGTACACAGTAGAAAAATAACAACACTAATAATAGCTGTAGTGCACTTGGCATCTACTGTGGGCCAGGCACTTTTTCTCATTCTCATACCAACTCTGAAGGAGAAGCACTACTACCCCTATTAGATTCAGGAAACTCAGGACATTGCATGACTTGCTCATGGGATTCCAGGCACATGTGCCTGACCCCAAAGTCTTCTTTATTTTTGTACAGCTCACTGCATCACCTTGGGCAAGTCACAAGTTCCTCTTCTGGAAACATCCTCTTCTGAGATAATATGACCAATGTGAGAGTACATCAACTAGTGGCTGGGAAAGCTATGAAAACTTCAAAGTGCTTTTGGGAACAGGGCAATGCCACTGCACAGAGCTTCACTACCAGACATTTAATGCTAGGTGTGTTTCATGTGTCCCCTTAAAATGCAAATACTCATCAGAAGGCATCCTACAGAATCATTAGATCATCCTATTTCCTCTAAAGAGAAGTCTGTAGAGTAGTTTGTAAGAATTGGACATCTAAAGCGAAGGGCTTGGAAATCAGAGGAAGTGCCCAGAAAAGGGAGGCCATGGAAATCTGGTTCTAGGTCACAGCTTTGTTGAGGGCTAGCTCCACCAGTCCGACTAAGAAGCCATGAGGGAAAATGGCTCTCTTTCTCCTCCCCTTCTTTCTATTCATTCATGTGTATTCAATAAACATTTATTAAGCACTTACTATGTGCAAAGCATTAAGGGAGGATCCAGTCCCTGCCCTGAGGAAACTTATAATTTAGTTATGGTTGGTTGAGTCAGTCATCTTTAATGTCCTTACTGATACATGGTTTAATCTCTGTGTGTGTGTGCTTGCGTGTGCAAATGCTTAACTACATATGTAGATTATTCGCAGTCCAGTCATTCCAAAATCAATCACTGAATCAGCCTTTCTGGTTATGACCATCTTATATCTCTCTCCCAACACCCAGCTTGTTGAGATGCTGACTGGAACCGGAACACATACCTAAATATAACTTTGCTTTGATATAAGTAGCACACTGTCAGAATTTTTCAAGTACTAGTTCTATAAAACTGCTCTTGGGATAATTTTTTAGTAATTAAGTGTATAAGAGTAATTAAGAATGTCTCTGGATTTAATCATCAATCCTTAGTACTATACAAGCATTAATAACACCATGGCTGATACCAAAAATCATTCCTGTGACTGCTGATGATAACATCGGAATAACATGAAGCACATTCATTGGCTCATTCCTCTTATGAATATGTCACAACTTTCTCAGTGGAGAATATTACACTGTGGATTTACAATCAATCTCATTTGTCTTCCTGAGTTTCAAGGGGAAGTTGTGACACATGCTTCAGTTGTAAGCAATGCCATTTCTAGGCTTACTGCTTCACCATTTCTCAACCTCACATATGCAGATGTGACTAAGTTTCCTGTGAAGGGAGAGTATGTTTATTGTCTCTACAATTAACCTTTAAAAAAATAACCTTTCCACAGTTAACACTATAAACTCCCAGAAATGAGATCAGCTGTGGCTATGACCCATAGGACTCTTTCTGAAAAGTACCATTGCACAATCACTGTAAGCAAACAGCCTACAACCCAGGAAGAAGTTACACTTGTACCTGCCACCTCCTTCCACTTAAGTATCATTGCTCTGAGATTTCTTCAGCCTGAAAGGTGGTTTGGCTGGTGGGTAGGACAAACCATTTACGTGTTTTGTTCTTAGAGGCCTGTTGGTGGCTGGAAACCTTTTGTTTCAAGATGCAGTCAATTTGAACCTGGCTGACAGGCTTACTGCTCCACACCGAAGTGGGAAAATGCCACCACTGTCTGGGAGTGAACTGGCCTGCTTCTTTGGGGCCTGCAGGCAGGGCATGCTTTAAATCATGAGACAGACAGCTTATGAACCACAGGAGCCAGGACCAACAGAGAAGGCTCCCACTTCCCACTGCTGCTGCCTTGATATCAAATGGCTCAGGCTGGGGAGGCAGCCTCATGGTGTTTTCCTAATGAAATCTAATGACTGGACCATGGATGATGGAAATCCTTGTGTTGGCAGCCTGCAAGTCCAGAGGGGTGAAAACAAGAGTAGGCAGTGGAAAGTATAAAAACCTAAGGGAATGGGGTCTAAGGACATAAAAGGGGGCAGAACCTTCAGAAAGATACCTCTAAGCTTTACCACTGATTTCTAAGAGGCAATCAGTGTGAATGGATGCATGAAATGGTTCCATTTTTCAGATTAGAAAACCATCCCAGAGAACATCTGGCAGGCCCCTGATTGTGCCTATCCAATAAACATTATTAACAGAACCTCAATTTTGTTAAGCATGGCAATGCACTAAAACATATGTCTTCCCAGATTCCCTTGCCTATGAGGGTAGCCATGGGACCGAGCTCGGAGTACACTTGTCCTTCACTCTTCTCCCTCCTTGCTGCCTGAAACTGGGAGATATGTAAAGTATAAGCATCCCTACTATGAAAGGAAGATGGAAGCCACTGTTAGGGATGGCAGAGCAGAAAGCTGGGAGGAGGCTGGCATAATGCTGGCTTTGTGGGCCTGCTCCTCCACCCTGCACTGCTTACTGTTAGATATATTCCATGCTGCTATACCAGGGTAAACAAATCCTCAAAAGTCTTGTGCTCTCTACAAATGCATATCCTATATAATAAAAGGCTAATATGCAAATTGTCCCTTTGACCAGGAGTTAGGCCAGGGGGCGGGGCTGGCCAACCAACTTCCCATGGCCCCTCCCCCCTGGTCAGTCCCATCCCCTACTGGCCCCCTCCCACCCCAATCAGGGGCAGGGCCAGCTGTCCAATTGCCCACGGCCCCGCCCCCTGGCCGGCTACAGCCCCTTCCCCTGGCCGGCCCACCCGATAGCCCCGATTGGGACCAGCCAGCCAGACCCCACCTGTGCACAAATTTGTGCACTGGGCCTCTAGTTACAAATAACAGGCTCTTTTGGAAAATCAGAATTGGGTCAGACCACTCAAAATCTTTAAAATCTTCTAACTTACAGCAGTGACAAAATAATCAAGAGAGAATTTGGGCAGCCAATTCTGTGGGGCTAGAAGCTCCTCAGTGGTTATTAAAAATGCACAGAAATGCCAACTGAAAACGCTGGCTTGCAGTAACTGAGACAACAGGTGAGAGACTAGCACTTAGGAAGGACTGTGATCTGCCATTGGCTGAGGGCTGTGCAAGGCCAGGTGTGCAGCTCTCTGAGGAGAGAGCCCCTGGGGTCATACCCTTCAAATTTTATTAAAAGAGAGCTGACAGGGCTCCTGCCTGTGCAGCAGCTAGGCTGAGGGCTTTCATTTTCTTCTCTCGCTATTCCGGTTTGTCTTGCCTAGAAAAGACTGCATGCACAAACTTAATTCTACACTATGCATGACATTCGTGCACTGCAGGGGTGGGGGGTCCCTTACCCGAGCCTGCACCCTCTTGCAGTCTGGGACCACTTGGGGGATGTCCGCCTAAGCTGGCAGGTGGACATCCCCCGAGTGGTCCTTAGCACTGCTGAGGAGGTGGGCGAGGCTCCCGCCACCGCCGCTTCGCTTGCCAGCCGTGAGCGTGGCTTCTGGCTGAGGGGCTCTCCCCCTGTGGGAGCACACTGACCACCAGGGGGCAGCTCCTGCATTGAGAGTTTGCCCCCTGGTGGTCGGTGTGCATCATAGCGACTGGTCGTTCCGCCATTTGGTCGATTTGCATATTAGGGTTTTATTATATAGGATTATTCTGACATCATTTATTTCTCTATTTACCAGTTGTATCGGAGTGAGCTGAACTACAGTCTAATAAAATCTCAATAGTCATGATGTAATGTTCCTACCTCTTCCATTCTATCCCCTACACTACACAATACCCTTGCTGACTTTCCTAAAATACCAGGCTAGCTTCTTCACTCAGTAGCATTACACTTAGCATGGCCCCAAATCCCTCTATGAGCTGGCCTTGCTGGTTCCCCAGCCTCCTGCCCCTCTGCCCCACAGCTTAACCTGTGCATTCCAACCAGACACAAATTTCCCTTCACTCTTCTCTCTAGGCATGCACAGTGCTGTCATTTGTGTCCTTGCCTGTGCACTTAGCTACCCCCTGCTTAGAATGCCTCTCTCCACTTGGCCTACCCAATGAATTATTTATCTTCGGAATCCTATTTAAGAGTTACCTCTAGGAACCCTTCTCTGGTACCTTCCTCTGATACCTTCCGTTATTGCATGTATCCCAGTGCACTGATTAAATGACATTCATGTTTGCCTGGCACAAAGTGGGTGACCAACACACACTTGCTGAATTGAACTTGGCCTCTCCTTGATGAGTCCAGAAGCAGGAAGGTTGTGAAAATGCTGTTCTAGACATTCCCATGGCATTCTCACAGCCTGGAGTGAATAGGCATTTACAAAGACATTATCCATTAGCACCACAACAAAATGTACAAATATCAACTCTCAGGCAACTAATCCCAGCATGATTCTGAAGCTTGCCCAGACAAGAGAACAGTCCTAAAGAGAAAGAAAAGGCTGAAGAACAAGCTTACATGATTGGAAAGAGTTGTTCTTGTGTTTACATCTAAAATAAAAGACTAAGATGTACCAAGACGTTGTCTTGGAGATACTGCTCAAACAGAGACCCATGGATGCCTTCAACGTGCAAACATTAAAAACAGTGACACCTTATCCACGTTGCTAATGAAAGCAATATGAATGAATAAAGTGGATGCACAACCAACAAAACAGTGCCCTGGTCCTAGGTCACTCACTAGGTGAGAAAACTTGAAAAAGTGGTGCTATTAATATTTTCAAATTATGTCTTTTACAAAACATGTCTCAATAAAAATATACATCGAACACACAACATCTAAGCTCTGTTTAAATTAGTCTGGCATGAAGAAAACTCAATGGACCTCACTCCCTTCTTTATCTGTAAGAACAAAGGCCCTCTGAGTTCTCACCTTTCATGGATCTATGTAATGCAACAGCATCTACATACGGGGATATTTCCCTGTGGAAAGATATAAATACATATGTATTTTGTTTTTTTTGACTTAGAAACACATAGATTAAGTATATGGCTTGAAAATGTAGACCTCTTATTAAAGATGCCTGTGTTTTGCTAAGACAGCAATGCCTAGGCATTTCATACTCTTCTATGTATCAGTTCCCATCTCTAAAAATACTAGTACAGTGATGACATTTTCCTCTGACCTCTACCTACTGCAGGGAGTACAGAGAGGATGGGGGTGATGATGCTGATTAAAGCCATGAATTTTGTAAAAGAGACAAGAAAAACTCACTATAGCTATCATGTTAACAACCCTGGCACTGTTTGCGGCTTTAAAAACCTAGTTATATTAGGGGCTGAAGTTCCTTGTTACTAAGATGCTGTATAATGCTATCCAGCCCACTAGTCCAGCCAAAGCTGAAAGGCGTGGCCAACAAAGGCAACTCATTTAGAAGTCTCTCTTCTCTTATTCCTAGCACTGATTCACCCACTTGAAAACTATTTGATCAATTTGGTCTTTACCCTAAGGAGGAGTAGATGAGAAATACCTGTGCCTAGGAAGTTCCAAAAAAAAAAAAAAATTTCCAGAAAAATACTTTAAGGAGGAAGTACATGTGCATCTGGATCCTTATCCCTTAAATTCCTAGCAGTGGCCCAGGAGATAACGCATGGATACTCCCTTTGCAAACTCAGCCACTTGCTGGTCTTCTGAGAGGAAGTCAAGATTTCCCAATTTGCATAACTATATTCTGATCTTTTCTAGAAAGGCTTGTCATATGTGTTTCTTTTTAGGGCTGCTGTGAGCAGTTTCTCAGTGGTCACGGGAATTTTAACAATGAAAAAGTTAAAGTTAAAAAACATTCAAGTTGACAACTAAAGAAGAGGAATGTGGGGGAAGAGCCTTTTGCCAAGCTGCAGGGCAAAATAATAAGGTAGATCCATTCTCTGTGTCAGTAAATATTTACTAAGTGCCTACTTTGCACCAAGTATTACGCTTGCCCCAGGGCTACAAAATTATCCCTATCCTCAAAGAGTCTAGTAAAGAAAATAAGAGATTAAAAGGAAGAAGATTAAATTTCTTTTCTTGTTGAATCCTCATTAGAACTGATAAGAGGAGGTAGATAAGGCTCTCCTCATCTAATGGATGTGGATGTAAACTGAGGCTCAATAATTTGTCCACAGTCACACAGTCGAGTAGACTGGTATTTGAATTCAAATTGTTTAATCCCCAAATCCCTTTTAAAATTTCTGTAGAGCCGAAACCGGTTTGGCTCAGTGGATAGAGCGTCGGCCTGCGGACTGAAGGGTCCCGGGTTCGATTCCGGTCAAGGGCATGTACCTTGGTTGCGGGCACATCCTCAGTGGGAGGTGTGCAGGAGGCAGCTGATCGATGTTTCTCTCTCATCGATGTTTCTGGCTCTCTATCCCTCTCCCTTCCTCTCTGTGAAATATCAATAAAATATATTTAAAAAGAAAAAAAAAAAATTTCTGTAGAAAGCAAAAAAAACAAACAAAAAAAAAAACCAAGAGGAAAAAAAAATCACCTATTATCCTACCACTGTGATGAAAAGAACTGTTAATGTTTTGGAGAATTTCATTCCAATTTTTCTTCTACACATAGGTTAAATTTTGAATTTTTAAAATGTGCTTCACAGTTGTAATCAAAGTGTGTTTTGCTGCATGTCACTGGAACCCTGACACCATTGACTGTGAAAGGCTCCATAATTCTACATAGCACAAGAAAAATCATTGCCTACTATATTATGCCACTGACTGAGATCTGTTCAGATTTCAGTGATGTTAAAGTGAAGGTAAAAATTGTGTGTGTTAGGAAAAATGACTTATTCTGTGTCCCACAAAGCCCACACTCATGTCGTCCACCTCCTGCCTGCAGGTGAGGGTAGCTTCACAGCATAGGGAACCTGGATGTCCCATATTAGATAAGCTCCTCATCTGAGCTGGGAGGCCCCTCCCAAAAGGAAGGAGAGTGCTCTGTATTTCTCACACACATACTGCTTTGCACCTAGTAAGCACTCAAGGAATATTTCTTGCCTGGACGGTGTGGCTCAGTGGTTGAGTATCAACCTATGAATCAGGAGGTCACGATTGGATTCCCAGTCAGGGCTCAATCCCCAGTGGGGTATGCAGGAGGCAGCCGATCAATGATTCTCTCTCATCATTAATGTTTCTATCTCTCTCTCCCTCTCCCTTCCTCTCTGAAATCGATAAAAAATGTATTTTTTAAAAAGAAATATTTCTTGTTGAATAAATACATAACTAAAGCTTTAGAAGAAATTTACCAACAGAAGAAGGAAAAAATTACCACAGGCCCAAAGAATGATGGAAGCCCAAGTTTTGTTGGTGAATAGTGGATTTGTGTGACTATACTCAGGAAGAGGAGAGAAGAAATGGATGCAGTGCTGAGCCAGAGGCTTTTCAAGGTTATTCCCTCTGTCCAGCCTGCCACTGTCTCCACATTGACTCCTCTTCAGCTATCCCTCCCCTTACATTGAAGTTCTTGTCCAACCCTAGCTCCTTAGTGCTGCTTTATTCTGCTATCTTGGGAAATCACTCACACTTAATCACACTCAATCTGAATATTGCTTTAGGTTTGCTTAGGGACACCACCCATTAATTTCAAGTAACAACTCATATGAAGCAAATTCAGGAATCTGCAAGAGGCAGATGAAGAAGATCTTATTATTCAGAAGCTAAAACACTCTAAATGGACAGTATTCTTCTGCTTATATAAGAAGGTCCGAATGTCCGCAGGAAGTAAAAAGCTATGTATAGTGTGAGTTTAAGTGATTTGACAATTCACATTTCTATGGATGTTCACTTAAGATATCTGTTTGAGTCAGCAAAATGGGTTTAAATAGAGAAAAGAAATTCAGCGAGACTTAGTTCTCCATGTATGTTCTGAGTTAACCATAAGACCTGCACATTTTAAAAACCATCATGATTTCTCTTGCCTTCCTTCCCTCCTCATCTTCCTTCATCCACCTATCAAGTATCTGTGTGTGTTTAGGACATGTGCTAAGTTCACTAAGAGAAATAACAATGGGCCAGAAAATTCTGACCTCAGAAGGAAGTAATAGTGAAGACATCTTTTACTCACAGAGAAGTAAATCACAAGGGAGAGAGAATCTAAGTACTGTTTGAGATACAGGTGATATGAAAACAGGGTTTAGAACCAGGAGACATAAAGTCCAGCTAGGAGATCAGGGAAGGCTTCAGAGAGGAGGTGTCATTTCACCTAAGTCCTGCAGGATGGAGAGGATCTAGGCATATGGGAATAGGGGCAAAGACTTGCGCATGGGAAAAAGGACTCCATTTTACATGACTGTTTATTGTTTAGAAAAAAAGATGTCACTGTTAAGGCCTATCCATGAGGCGTTAAAGTGCTGGGTCAATAGATGGACCATCACCTTAGGCTGACCACTCTGGGGTGTCGTAAGTCATACCTTTTTAGGGCCAAAGCCAAGAAAATCCTATAAGATTTCAAGCTGATTAAGTGTGAAATTTTAGAGGGCATTCCTAAAAGCCAAAGCCTGGTGTAGAACAGAACATTTAAAACCCACAACTGATAACTAAGACTTGATTAAAAGCAACATCACTTTTCAAAACTCAAGGGACTGACTGTTCCTCGCTTACCATGGACGTGGATTCCATTTGGTTGAAAAGAAGAGTTTGTTTCTGGCTGGTAAGACTTCAGGTGTGATCCTGAGGACTGCTGGGTATGGGGAGGCTGTGTCCTCTGCATTATGGAAGAAGGAGCTGGAACTCGCCGGGGACTGATGTGGTGAGGAGATGGAGCAGAAGGTGCGAACCTGAGAAAACAATTATAAAGGGAAGCATGAGAGACGTAAAATCACAGGGTCAGAGGCACTCTTCAAAGCCAAATTCTAATTCCCCATTCTGGTTACATAACAGCATGACACAAAGCCCTTTTAAAAAATAAACCTTAGGACTTTTGTCTCCCATTTTTAACCACTGACCTCTCAATTGAGATATTGAGGGAATAAAAGAGATCAGCAAAGGGGAAATCTAGTCACGGTTTGGGTTTGTCAAGTTTCTTAAAATGCATTTCAAATACTCTGGGTTCAGTGAAATTCAAAGCATACCTTTTGTCAGACCACTTTTCTGCTAATTTTTCAGTCCTTTTGCATTTTAAGGGAAATTTGATCCGTATGTTTCAGATTCATTTACACTTAGCTCATAAACATTTTGTTCTATAAGACATATCTGAGGTCCAAGAAGTGTTACAAGTCTTTATTATAAGCCTCTCTAATCCTATTCTCTTTAATAATACATTTTCTTTTGCCAATAATAGATTAACTTAGATCTCAAAGGTCAAATGCAGTTTGAAATCCAGAACTCCAAGAGATTGGTGTGGGTTCTGTGCTTGGCAAAAAACACTGCCCAGCATGTGACAGGAACACGACGTGGGACGTCTTTTGCATTCTACCAATCCCAATAAGACTATGGGTAGTTTCTGAGGAGAGAAATACAGGTGTTTAAATATAGTAACATCAACAACTAACCCGAGTTAAAATAGATAACTGACCACTGACTTTCTAATTGTAAGGAAGAATTGGCAGGTTCTAATTCACTAGGTGTAAAATGATAGTGTATACTTTCCAACACTGAAGGGAGGGCATACTTGTAAGACAATGTTAAAGTTCAATAATGTCCATGAAAATGGTACTGGATTTCCCACTTCAGCAGGGGCTGGCACAGTCTGGTACACAAGGAATCTGTCAGTCAGTGAAAGGAAGAGGGAACATCTTGGGAAAACTAGGTTAGCAACAAATTGTTTAGTTTCCTCCCAAAGGTCCAGGAAGTTAAAAACTTTCAATTGCCTGTTTCTTACATTGTGTAGAAAGATAGGCTTTGTTTTACACTAACGTGTAAGGTTGCCATGTGTGTACACCCTTTATTTCACAGGAACAAACCACTTCACTCTTCTGGGCTTTTGTGTAAGGCCATAGATGATAAAAAAGAGATGAAGCAGTCATGTTTGTAAAGTAATTTGCAATGTTCTGAACAAGAATATTTAATAAGGCAGAGCTTCTACATTTGTATTATAGCTGTAAGAAACCATGAGATGAAACCCCATGTTCTTTTTTGCATTCCCCTTGTGGAGATATGAAAGGGCTATGTAAGAACGTGATGTAGAAACCCTGGCCGGGTAGCTCAGTTGGTTAGAGCATCATCCCAATATGCCAAGATTATGGGTTGATTCTTGTCTGTGCCTCAGTCAGGGCACAGACAAGAATCAACCAATGAATGCATAAGTAAGTGGAACAACAAATTGGTGTTTTTCTCTCTCTCAGAAGCAATAAAAATTAAATTCAATTATTTTAAAAAGAAGGCGATGTAGAAACCAAGAAGGGAGGATCTGGACCAGTTACCCTCTGGAGAAGAGAAATCAGAGAACACTTAATCAAACAGCTGGGTTAGGATGCCTGCTTAATCAATAATGTACAGGGGTTTTTTTTGTGTTTTTTTTTTAAATATATTTTATTGATTTTTCAAAGAATGGAAGAGAGAGGGATAGAGAGTTAGAAACATCGATGAGAGAGAAACATCGATCAGCTGCCTCCTGCACACCCCCTACTGAGGATGTGCCCGCAACCAAAGTACATGCCCTTGACCAGAATCGAACCTGGGGCCCTTTAGTCCGCAGGCGGACGCTCTATCCACTGAGCCAAACCAGTCAGGGCAATAATGTACAGTTTTGCTCTGCTGAAAGAGAATGGACACTGAGTAAATGTGGGAAATACATAATCTTAGTGGGAATTAGCCTAAGAATATGTCTGAGTGGCCTTCACAGAAAACAAGCAGAAGAACTCTGGCACTGCCCCAAGAACATCTAATGAAAACACAGAGCCAGGACTCCTCGAACCGAGGTTATTTCCTTGGAGAACATGTCCTAAAAGTGTCTCGAAAGCTACTGCGAGGTTGTGGGGTAGGGATGAGGAATTATGGGATCATGGCCTTTAGGGATAGAAGGAGTCCACACTACCACAAACACTGGAGTCCTGTGGACAGGAGATCCCCCAAGACAGAGAGCATAGCCTGGGAGCGCATGTGAATAGGAAGGCAACCTATGTCACTACAAAATAGCCATCACTGGGCATCTCAATTTTGTGTTTTGGGCAAAGTGGCAAGATCATTTGACTGGTTTCTTAATGATATTTCTTCAATTGGGGATGCGATATGTTCTAGAAGATTTTCCAATTTTTCTTCTGGTATTTCTGCCACCTTTATTTTGAGGACTGATGCGAAAGAAATGTATGCTTGGGGTGAGTTGCCATATTTAGAAGTATGACCCTGATGTCATGGGCTTGATGGAGGAGACCCATTCTGTTTCAAAGCTCCCCATCCCCACAGCAGAGTAAGTCCGACTCATAAACAAAGGGTTTGATTAATAAAGAATAGAAAAGGTGGATGGGGAAGGGGAAGAAGCAAAGATTGTCAGCAATAAAAAACTTTGTATTTTTGTAATTTGGGATGATGTGCCCATAGGGTGAATTATGATTATTAACTATGAAAAATGGGGAGTATTCAACCAACTAAAAGAATAGGATTCAGTTGAGCATTTTATGAGTCACCGAGGAGGTAAATTCTATATAATGGACTCTATACCTATATACAGATTGCATATCCTATCTAATAAAAGAGTAATATGCAAATTGACCATACCTCCACTACACCCACAAGCCACGCCCACCAGCCAATCAGGAGTGAGTATGCAAATTAACCCAACCAAGATGGCTGCAGCCACAGAGCTGCAGCAAGCAGGTGGCTTGGGTTTCCCCGGTAATGGAGAAAGCCAAGCTACCCTGTTGCCCTGGCCAGCCCAGGCCTACACTCAAGGCTACAAAGTTTCAATTATAGAAGATAAATAAATCCCAACAAAAATGGCTGTGGCCACGGAGTGAGCAGGAGGCTTGGCTCCGCTCAAGGCTACAAAGTTTCAATTATAGAAGATAAATAAACCCCAGATACCAGGGCCTCCACTTGGGTCACCGGGGTCGTGGCCGGCCTGCAAACCACCACAGGCCCCTCGCCCAGGCTGCCCCATGCCCCAAGGGAACCCCCACCCTGATCCAGGACACCCTTCAGGCCAAAGCAGCTGGCCCCCACCCATGCACCAGGCCTCTATCATATCTAATAAAAGAGTAATATGCAAATTGACCATCACTCCAACACACAAGATGGCTGCCCCCATGTGGTCAAAGATGGCTGCCACAAGATGGCCAGCAGAGGAGGGCAGTTGGGAGGGACCAGGCCTGCAAGGGAGGGCAGTTAGGGGTGACCAGGCTGGCAGAGGAGGGAAGTTGGGGGCGACCGGGCCTTCAGGGAAGGGCAGTTGTGGGGGACCCAGGCCTGCAGGGGAGAGCAGTTGGGGGGGACCAGGCCTGCAGGGGAGGGCAGTTAGGGGCAATCAGGCTGGCAGGGGAGCAGTTAGGCATCAATCAGGCTGTCAGGGGAGTGGTTAGGGGGTGATCAGGCTGGCAGGCAGAAGTGGTTAGGGGCAATCAGGAAGGCAGGGAGGCAAGCAGTTGGGAGCCAGTAGTCCTGGATTGGGTCCCAGATTGGAGAGGATGCTGGCTGGGCTGAGGGACACTCCCCTCCCCTTTGCACAAATTTCGAGCACCGGGCTTCTAGTCCTATATAACAAAAGGCTAATATGCAAATCGACCAAACGGCAAAATGACCAGTCACTATGATGTGCACTGACCACCAGGGGGCAGACACTCAATGCAGAAGCTGCCCCCTCGTGGTCAGTGCGCTCCCACAGGGGGAGTGCCACTCAGCCAGAAGCTGGGCTCATGGCTGGCAAGCACAGCGGCGGTGGCAGGAGCCTCTCCTGCCTCTACAGCAGCACTAAGTATCCCTCGGGGGATGTCTGACTGTTGGCTTAGGCCAGCTTCCCATGGCAGTAGCAGGCCTAAGCTCGCGGGCGGACATCCCCCAAGGGGTCCCGGACTGTGAAAGGGTGCAGGCAGGCTGAGGGACACCCCTCCCCAGTACACTAATGTCATGCACCGGGCCTCTAGTCTACATATAAATTATAGATTTACTTATCTATCTATAGCATATATAATTATATGCTAATTATAAGTCATTCTTATCTTATTCATTCACACAAGCTCTAAAACCAGACTATGCTGTCTTGGCTACCACATATTGCTTAATGTAATAATACTGATGAGGAAAAAAAATGTGGTAGTAAAAACACCAAGGTTTTAGCATTGCTCATCTCAGAGACCCAAGGGGAATAAAATATCTACCTACTCTTCACATAACTCTATATTTTGCTTTTTGCTAATTCAAATTGGATTTTTCTCCATGTTATTCAAATAAATAAGATTATATGGCATAAAGTTAACATAAATTTAAAATTATGTCATTCCATATAAATTATTAATAAAAATGTAAACATAAACCATTTTAAGTAAATAAATGTATGCCTAAGGTAGTATTTGATTTGAAAAGAAAAGAATTGGTATAAAAATTTTAACTTTTATATGTATAAAGAAAAAATGAAAAGCAATAAGATGTGATCTCGATTATCTGGACAATTGCCAGAAACAAGGAAATAAATAAGAATTTAGTACTAGAAAAGCCAGCATAAGAAGTGAGTGTGTAAATGTGACTGATTTTCAAGTACAGTACATAGAATCAATTTTGTTACTGTTTTAAAACACTACTGAGGGACACATAAAATGTTCCTATTGTTACTGAAGGAAGAATGAATCCTGTTTTCTTAGTGTACTCGACTATTTTCCAAAATTGCTAACACATACATGCACCTATCAAAATGAATATGGTCAGAATATTCTGCCCCAAACAGATTTTTTTTTAATTCAAAGAAGGTAAATTTTTAAAAATATTGCTAAAATAAATAAACGAACATATTGATGCTGAATATAAATTGCAAGGATTTACAACGTTTCTTCTATGGAATATCTCATTCCCCCCACTGCATCAGGAGAGATGACGTCACTCCCATTCATCCTCAATGACAGCAGTGTCCAAGAGCTACCACGGACTGTCTGAAATGTCTCTGGGTCCAACCCTGTCCCCCAGCTGCTGATGTGTACTTGACATTTCACAGGTTTTATTCCTCATGGTTTTCCAGTCTCTTCTCTGGCCTTTTGTACTTTTAGAAAACAAAAGAAGACTGTTATGTAAATATGCACACAACAGACTAGAATTAAAAGAAAAAAAAAATCACTGCTTACCAGAAACAGATCACACAAAAGCAAATCACAGAATTGAGTCAACCACTTCCACTCATTTAGTGGAGGAGTTTATACAACCTTAACATGAGCCATGGTTCACTGGCTTGCCAAAAAAAAAAAAAAAAAAAAAAAAAAAAGGACAAGATGAAACAGGTTTTAAAGGGCTCATAAAAGATTTTTTGAAGAAAAAAAACAACAACAAACCACTGAATATGTATCTATACACACCTTCACAAACGTCTGATACTTAGGGGTATTCACTTGGTTATGGTGGCCTGAAACACAGGGGTCATCTCTCCTGCAGATGTAGTACTCAATCTGTGTCATGATCAAGACACACAGAACTGGTGAGGATCACATGCAGAAACACTGCAAACGGCAGAAGCAGATGGATGCCACAGAAGGCAGATGTACTAGAAGCCCTGGGCTTGAATCCTGCCACTGTCTTTTACTAGCTGGGCAATCTTGAAAATTACATGATTTCTCCCAGCCTCAGTTTCAAGTATAAAATAAAGATAATCTCAACTCTCACTGGGGAATGTGAAATCTGAGATAACATTTTTATTTGTTCATTCAAGAGATGGTTACTGAGCACTGACCAAGTGTGTGGAACTGTTTTAAGAACCAGGAATAAAGCAACACATGACACACATCTTTGTCTTTGTGAAACTTATATTTAGGTGAGGAGAGGCAGGAAATGAACTATGTACTGAGCTAAAGGAAATGATTACTGTGAAGAAAGTGAGGGATGGGGTGGATTATGAACTAATTTACATTGGGAAGAACTTAAGTCTAAGTACTTTAGGCAATGAGTGCCTGACACCTTTCAGATGATCATTGCATGGCTGCTCTGAACAGACTATAAATTGAAGGAATCCAGACATTAACAAGTACCCAATGCTTGAGAGCTATATTAGACTGAGGTTCAAGCATTATATTTGAATATCTATGGAATTCTTCAGTAAGAAATATTAGGACTCTTTTCTCCCTAACTATTCATATATGGAATCTAAGGCTCAAAGAAAGTGAGGCATTTACTTGTCTGGCTAATTTTCTGGTTCTAGGAGCAGTTAGTCGTGGACTTATAAAGAGTCTCATTTCATGGTACAGGATTTTCCAAAGGAGTGTCCTGAGTTCACAAATTCATAGGATCATAGAATGTTCTGAAGGCACTAGAGCACCACCTTATTTGAATGAGATAAAGTAGGCCCACAGCCATGAAATGATTTGCCCAGTCCCACCCTAGTTCTCAGATACCACTTGACTGTAATAAGGCAAGATACTCTCTAGTGGAAATGGGAAGCAAGGCCGAGGAGTGGGGTGAGGAAGGATGAAAGAGGACTCCTGTGGGCATTTGAGATTTCAAACCTGATCACCAGCTGATGGGGACGTATCAGCAACCTACTCCCTTTAAGAAATGTGACAATGGAGATAGGTTTCTCAGTTTGCTTTGGGGAGCCTGCTCAATGTTGAACTGGGGTTCTTCATGCCCAAACTGGACTTATACCTTTAGCCTTCTCAATGGGTAACTCCTTTCCAGCAGCACTCTTTCCCTGTCTGTAAGTCCAAAGTATTCCTATGTCAACTAAGGATTGTATTTCTTCAAACATAATTCACTAAAAATGGTGTTACAAGTCAAGCACATGCCATAACTAACTATGCCTTACTTTGTTTATTTGTGCTGTATAAGTGAGCAGTTCTGGCAAGCCATGTGGGACTGTGTGCTTTAGCACTGCTTTGAGGGATAACACTTTGAAAAAAAGGTACTTACATGATACACTAGATTAAATGTTGGTTGATATATACTTTATTGTCCTCCCCCACCTCCCTTCCATGGGGGTTACAGACCTCCCAGAAAAGAGAGAATGCATCAGAACAGATTATTTCATTGTATTCGCATTAAAAATATTATTGATTTGCTGCCAGGGAGTAGAAATAATGGATGCAAACTGGTCTATGGTGGATTTGGGGAGGTATTTTTTTATTCCCCCAAAGAATTGTGGGGTTATCATCTGTGGTGGTTTAAAATTCATCTGTGAAAACTAAACAATGAAAAATGGCTTTAGCAGTTGGGCCAACTGCAGAGGGGGAAAAAGGAATCCTTTTCAAAACCTAAAAAGAAAAGCACAGTTTTAAGGATTTCACATCTGATTTAACATCTAAAAAACCCCCCAATGATAATACCCCACTTTGTATAGCCAGACAGCACTTCGTTTTAGTAGATTTTAGTGGTCTTTATAACGATTTATGAATCACTTCATGAATTCCTGGCTGACTCATCTGGGTGACTATAGTATCTACTTATACTTCCCGTCTGTCTCACAAAAGAGGCAGTTGGACTCAGTTCAATCCAGATTTGTCCCCGAATGAATCACAGCACGTTACTGGGGGAACTGCAAATTGAATTCTGCTTCTGAGACAATCAAGACCAGCTTTCAGAAATGAAGAAATGGCCGCTGGGAAGTGTGGGTAATTGCAACAGTGTCCATCTGGGCAGAACCAAAGCAGGCCAGGAGCTGTATACATCCATCCCAGGACTATAGTCAAAGAGCAGAATCCATCCCCTGGAAGGGTTCAGTGTTTCCTTCTTACAAGAGGCTGGGTCAATATTAACTACAAATAATTTATCACATCGGCCCAGACCAAGACTCAAAAATAACTGCTGGAACCTCCGCAGAGCATGACAAATGAAGGGCTGTGAGTGAAAGGATCACCAAGGCTTTTAAAAGAAGATTCACGTATATACTATAGTGAATGTTTGTGAGAAATAGAAAGGATAGAGTGTTCTGGAGAAATTTTTCTCCATGTGGGTACAGAGAGTCAGCTGTAAGTAAAAACAAAAACAAAAACAAAACAACAACAAATTTACAATGTCCAAGGCAGAGAAGTGTATTTTTTTCTGATAAATACTGAAATTTTCCCCCTCCCCCGTGGAAATAAAAAGGGAGGAGGAGAGGACACCCACGATATGTTAGAGAATCGAACTACGCAGGACACACTGAACCAACCAACACCTGCGGTATTTTTGGAATATCTTGCCTGCAGAATTGGCCATAACTTAGTTGTTTGTCTATTTCAGAATCTATGTGATAAGGAGGGAGGGAGGAAAAGTCAGATTCTGCCAAATCCTCTCTACAGAAAAGCACCAGCCAGAGGAAAATTTACCAGAGTGGTCTGAGACATTTGATGTAAAAAATAATGTTATGAAAAAAATTCTGCAATGATAGCATCTCTTCAGCAGTTCTGAATAGGTCAAAGCAAGGGGGATTGACTACGGCCCGCCAGGTGGCAAAGGGAAGATTCTCTTGTCCAGCATGGTGTGAGGCATAAAGTTCAGTTGGACTTGCAGTAGAATACATTAGATTAAAAAAAAAAAATCATTCAGAAGGGAGTGTGAGAATGCCACATGAGAAATGGGAAAGAACTGTTATTTTCAACTAAACACAAGAAAGGGAGGTGTAGGTAGATTTAAAAAATGGTCTTTTCATGCCTTTCTCATAATCTCAAACTGCATACACCAGTTTCTTGATGATATCCGAAGAACTTTTAGAACTAACATCAAAATGCAGCACTCCTGCCAAGTATGGCCAGGGTCCTTTAGAAGCCACTGCAAGATGGGACCTCAAAAGTCAATATAATCCATAAATTTGAAAATAAACTAGTGGGTGGTGGTCTGGTCAGTACTAACATGTGCTGCTATTTGGCTAGAGAAATGCATTAGAGGAAAGCATATATTAACAAATTCACAATTAGAGATGGGCTCTTGGCTGCTATAGAAGGAAAGAGCATCAGATCCTCAGATGTTACTGCCATCCTGTCTCTCCAGCACCTCATCCAGGATTATGCAAAGGTAAGTATTTGAGAAATGTTGGTTGTTGCTGGTGAAGAACTACTATGTTGAACAGACCACTGGTTCCACAGACTTGGCTCCCGACTCGGTGCCAGTTCCTGTGTCCAGGTAGGTGGTACCTTGCCCAATTGGTCCAAACATCCAGCTGAATATTGTTTTTCCAAAACACCACCATTTCTGTTTCTAAGGGGAGAGGATCTTATTTGAGAAAACAACTTCCTTTACTCTGAAAAGATGAGTAAAACAGAGAAAAGTTTTTATCCTTTAAATTAAACAATAACAACAACAAAACAACAACCGAAGACAATTTCCCAGAAAATTAAGCAAAAAGACTAATCCAAAGAACTTTGTCTTTTGATTTCTGCTTACCTCAATAGTCTTCCTCATCATAACTAAATACACAGTCCTTTACTTGAATAAAGATATATAGTCTTTTAGCAGCCAAGTCCCCCACTGTCCCCACTCAAGAGGAGAAAAGACAAAGTTAATTTCCAGATCACACTATTAAAACATTAAGCAGAGGCTTTCCTTTGAACAGCCGTTTCTACGTCAGAGATGAGAGGCACTTGGTAATATGTGGATGCCTTGACTCAGGCTAGAATAACTTGAGGGCTTTCGCTTGGGGAATTCTGGCTCCATAGGACTTGCTATTTCAGAGAAAGCATATGAACAGAACACCCTGACACATTTGAATAATGTAATGGCTTAGTTTGAACTCTATGTTGCTTCATGCTAATGCCCTAAAGTAGACGTAACAAGAAAAGGAATTCTATTTTACCTCAAGCCTCCCTTGTTACTGTCATGACTCACTTTCCTGACTGAAAACCCAAGGGGACTAAACAAACATCATCCTGGGCTTCACATGACGTAGATTTGTTTGGAATGTGGGAACAAAATAAAGATGGCTGATTTGGCATTCAGAGGTGAAACAACTTTCTTGGCACTTAAAAAATATAGTTCCTGTTACAGACATTCTAATGGTTGCTTTGTGATGTGTGCTTGTAATTAAAATATGAAGAACCAGTGTACTTTGCAATTAAAAATACATGGAAAACAGCCCAATGTGAATGAATATTTGGACCACGTTTGTCTGGTATACTGCCACACGTATGCACACATCAGAGTCTCTTTCTTTGCCATGAAGTGACCCAGAGGAGAGTGTGGAGATGGAAAAACAACAATCATCTGCTCAGGGTGACTATACCTTTCCCAGAAATAATGAAGGAATCACTGTCATCGTTCTGCCTTCCATCAACAGTCATTCATTCCACAGAATTTTTAGACGCTACCCTCTAAGCCTTAGGGGGAAGGATTGTGAACAAGGTTGTTGTTTAAGTACAGCACAGTCCATTTGTCAGAGAACCACCATTCCAGGAGAACACAAGCAGATCATTAAACCGACAGTGTCATTTCAGGGAGTGTTAAATCTATGAAGAAAAATAGCAGAGTTAAGGAGTAGAACAAAGTTGGAGGGTGAGTTTTAGATGGCGTGGTCAAGGAAGCCTTTCTGCAGGGGTAACATTTGAGCAGCCACCAGAAATGAAGACACAGTCATGTGGTGAAGGTTGTGATTTTCAGGTTTTAGGAACAGCAAGTATGAGGGCCCTGGGGCTAGATGAGTCGTGTTCCAGGAGCAGTAAGGACAGTGTGGCTGGAGCATATTGGGCAAGACGGGCAGTGGTAAATGACTGTGATGAAAAACAGACCATAGAGGGTCATGCAGACTTCAAAAGGACCTGGACTTTATTCCAAGTATGGCTGGGGGTAGGGGTGTGAGCAGGAAATCCTCAATGACCCCATTTACATTTTAAAGGGCATGTCTTGTGGTGGAGCAAAGTCCTGTGTGCCCTGATGGGTTGAGAGTGGAAGGCTGTGGGTAGGCAAGATTGGATGTGGGAAACTAGTTAAGGGGATGTTGTACATGAAATGGGAGGAGATGGTGATGAACTACCCTTGAAGTAGTGAGGCTGATTCGGCTTAAATGTATTTGAGCTAATAGGACACATACATTAATCAGATGTGAGAGTATTGGGGAAAAAAGAGCAATCCAAGTTGACTATTAGGCTTTTTGGGTTTTAATTTACGTGTGTTTTTTCCCCATTGGAGCCACTCACAATCACTAGGTAGATAAGAAGAAAGTAACGGCATCACCAATTTCCCCATATGTGTGACTACTGGGAGTAAATCAGTGTGACATATTTAAGAAGCTATTGGTAAGGTGAATATTTTTCTGAGGAGAAAGTTCATTCCAAAGGCAAATACTCCAACTGATGTTCTCCATAGAGAATGAAGCATGGCTGTGTTCATGTATCAAAATTTAAGAAGTTAATGACTGGTGGGCTATTCTGCCCTGGAATAAACATGGAAAAGTACCAGGAACTTCTGATAGGTTTAAAGAAAATAAAAGGAAAAGAACAAAGATATAATCTCCATTTTCAAGGCTAGGATATTGGAATTTTCTGCCTTTCCACTGCTCTCAGCATTGATATCAGAAGCAACATTCACTACATTCAGTGATTCTCATGTAGAGTGTGTGTGTGTGTGTGTGTGTGTGTGTGTGTGTGTGTTTTGTTTTGGGGGGTTGGATTGTGAACCCCACCTCTCTTAATCTTGAATATATATGAAGCTCATCCATTTATGGGATGCCCAATGAGGATAACTGTTTTCTGAATAGAAGGTACTGTAACACAAAGAAAGAATGGTGCTCATGATCACCTGGCATTAGGTGACCACCATATCCACAGACTCTTAATAGGGGATGAAGTAGACGCCAACATGCAGGCTGATAAAAATGGCTATTGGAGGCTTATGTTTATTTTTCAGCTATGGCTTTTTTCAATTATTTCAACAATCAAGATGGACAAGCTTTATTTTTAAGATTGACAAGCAGTGTTTTTGTTTGTTTGTTTGTTTGTCACCCTATGAGTTTGATATCTTACTACACATGTGGGAAAGTGTCTGTCACACGTTAGGGAGCCTCTCAGAGCAATGCTCACTGTGTAAATGGCAACTAAAGTATGACACCGAGCAACATGGAGACCTCTTAACAATATCCAAGTCTTCTCTGACACAGTGAGACAAGGGAGGCCAAGTTATTGCTGGCATTAGAACTCTAACATTCAGATGTTCTCTAACATAGAGGGTTTGTGTGCTTTTTGACACTCAGTGACTTTTTAAAACACCGATATGTCATGACTATGTAAAATACAAGCTTTGAGTAGCAAAAGATAAAACTGTCTTTTTAAATTATATTAAAAAGAAAAATAACATCAGCCCCACTGTGCTGCCTCATCAGTCTAGGATACACAAAGAACAGTACTAGAACCATTTGTCCATTCTTCGTCATTTCTTCTTCTGTTGGGCAGAGATTATGTTCTGAACTCTTGGTAGTAGGATAACATGACAGGGAGGTGTTCTGAATATGTGCCAGAGTCACCAGGGTACCCTATAGGCCAAATACACAAATCTTTGTCCTCAAAAGAAAGATCAGACTCCTTAATGCAGTAAATGAGGCTCCTCCCAAGTTATACCTGAAGCCCCATCCCTGCTCTCTCCCTCCTCTGAGCTTCTGTACACATACCCAGGTTGCCTGGCCAGGTCCTATAGATGGTCAGCTTTCAGGGAGACATTGCTTCCTCTATTCCTCCCTCCTTAATCCTAGGTTAGGGGATCTTTCTGTGCGTCTCCACAGCCCCTTGCAGCACCCTTTCATAACATCCTAAATCATAGTTGGCCTATTTATCTGGTTGTCCCTCATTAGACTGGACACTTTTTTGAGGACAGAGTTCTCTTAGTCTTATGACCACTATGTCCTCAGTGTCCAGCATACTGCCTGGTACACAAACACCAGCTGAGTGAATGACTCAATAAATGAATGAACCCAATGCTGAGATAGATTTTAATAAGCTTTAATATTTTATATGATGCTTTTGATTTTTAGGCATTTTTGCATATTTACAAGGGGATTAAGAAGACAAAGATTATGTGGAATATGTGTTTGTGTGTGTAAGGCTGTGAACAAGCTGAGTGTGTGAAGACACCAATGTCCCTGTTTTCTCAGAAAGTCCAAGGGGAGGGAAGGACAGCAAAGCAGCACACCTAGTTTTGAGCTGTTCAGATGCTACACGTGCAAGTAAGAGAGAAGGATGCATGTAATGCTTCTACTATTGAAGACCACAGGAGAGTAATGTAGGGAACCCCAGCAGTGGATGATGGCAAGGGACTCTAGGCAATGTGTATGTGTGCATAAATGTATGTATTTTATTAGAGCAACTACTTATTGCATCAATATATGCAGATTACACGAGATGGTAGGAACTTTGAGAATTAGGATCACCACCATCAAGACCAATAAATAAAGGGAAACAATCCTTTCTGGGAACCTCCCACCTGGACAGTGGGAATTGGCAATAACCTCCTGTTTCCTAGGCATTCCCCTCACTGAGCTGTTTCCCTTGTGAAACCCTCCTCAGCACCTACCACTGAGCAGTGCAGTCCATGGAACTTTGGAGGGTATAAGGAAACTTAATAATCTAGCTAGCAAAGTGACATCTGGGAAATGGTAAACAAATTAAACAGATAAAAAGATACCAGGGAGTTAACAGGGTGACTTGTCTCTGTGACCTGCAAGAAACAAGAAGCCTTTCTGGGCTGAGAACTAACCCAAGCTCCAAAGGATAAGTAACATTTAGTCAAGATCATGACAATAAGGGAAGTCTTAAGTAGAGAAAGACTCAGAATTAAGATGTAGAAACAGTTAGTGAGTGGGCTGGTCTAACTAGAGCAGAAGAACCTGCCAGAACTGGAAAGCTGTTAAATAGAAAACAATTGCTATCCTTGACCCCTTAGCATCCAGGAAAGCTGTACTATGTTCTCAATGCTGAATCAGAACATGACATCTCTGAAGACCAGTCCTGGTTATTCAAAAGCACAGAAAGAGCGTACATATATCGAAGTACCAAGAATTCTAGCAACTTCACATCTGATATGAATGAAAAACAGTAAGGCTTCCCAAGACTTGATTCAGACTCAATAAATAGGCATGCCTTATTTGGTTAAGGTGTTTTGATTACTTTCTTAAAAACACCCATCCCTAACATTCTCTGCTGTTGATTCCTGTACTGGATTGTATACTCCTCAAGGAGACCACAGCCTTGCTTTCAGTCCTCTCTGGCTCAGAGGTGGAGCTCATAGAAAGTCACTCCACTGGGGTCAATCCACCAAGCCTCTTATGCTCTGCTGCTTGTACTGCAGAGCACGCCATGTCTGTGGCCTTCTTCAGAACTGAGAGATGCAGCTGGCATGCGGAAAAGATGAATGACACAAATCCAGCCAACTCATTATTGGGATTGCAAGGTTTCTTCATCTCAAGAAGGGACTCCCATCAATGTGTGTGTGTGTGTGTGTGTGTGTGTGTGTGTGTGTGTGTGTGTGTTTCTGGCCTCAAAGATATACTATGAAATCCAACGAATTAACATTACCTACGGCACTGGGTTCCTCTTATGGGAAGCCCCTGTTATAAAGTACCACTGGCTTATTCAGGATGACATAGTAAAACACCACTTCCCATAATAAGCTTAAACCAACATTAGGTGATGTGGTGCGATACTGCTTCAATCACTGAAATGATGTCATTCAGGTAATATTTCAAGATAAAAATGAAACCTGGCCAAACTGGCAGGACTTGCTTATATTTTATTTTATGATGGTTGAAGAATCAAAGAACCTGACGTTAACTGGCTGGATGTGGTAGACCTTTCCTGACTTCTGACAGTGAGTCAGCTCATTTTATTAACAAGTAAAAGCTAAGTAAATCATGAATCAATGCCCACAAAGCAGGAAAAAATGCCTGTTTCCCACTAAAAATCGCAAAGTGTGATAAACCTATTTCCGTTAAGCAAACTTCTGGAGTTTTTACTGGGGGATTTCCCAGGCAAACAGAAGCAGAGATACATAAACCAAAAGCGGAAGGTAAGCACATTTCCTCTTAGTGTTTTTAGGCTGGACACTAATGCAAACACAGTGAATGATTCAGGGCTGTTTCATGTCATCCTCCTCTCCAAACCTGATCCGGAGAGATAACCTTCCTTCCACACACTTGCCCATTCCAAGAGGGCTGGCACAGGGATGGGGCATACGTCTTGTGGGAAGAGCAGAGCAGCAAGGCAAAGTCAAAAAATAAAACGTCCACTTCGTTCACCCAGACATATATATAAAGAACCACCACCTTCCCCTTCCTCTTCATTTTTCCTTCCTAGATTAGTTACATTAGCAACCGCTATAATCAGTTCACATCCTCTGGCTTCTAAATCTGAATCTTTCAGCCAAGTCAAGGTTACTGGTCTCTGTTAGCAGCAACAGCTACTTGTGTCTGCTTCATGCCATGTAATATGCTACGTGCTTTACCTGCTTTGGTTCATTTATTCCTAATCCTATGAGGTGAAAACTGAGGTTCAGAAGAGTTAAGGGACACTACATCACCTATGTATATTCCTGCCAAAAATGTGTACCTCTCTTTAGTAGGAAACCATCATACAAACCCAGATTGTAAAACATCCTACAAAAGAAATGTTACAAGTTCTTAAAAAACTGTCAATGTTATGAAAGATAACAACAATAATAATAATTTTTAAAAGCTGGGGAACTTCATTAGATTCAAGAAGACCAAGAAGAAATGAGCATTGTGATCCTTGTTAGATCCTGGATCATAAAAAGGATGGAAAAAAACCCTACCTATAGGAAACATTATTCCCATAATTGGGGAAATCTGAATATTGATTGTATATTAGATAATAATACTGTATCAATGCTAAGTTTCTTGAGTGTGATAATTATATTGTGATTATGTGGGAGAATGTCCTTCTTAGGGGATCTCTTCTGAAGTAATTAGGGTTAAATTAGCTCAATGATGTTTGCAACAATCTCACAGATCATGCAGAAATAACAGGCAAACGAACGAACAAACAAACAAAGGATCTGCCAAGTTAGAAAAGCAAAGACAATTAGAGATAGAGAGAGAGAAGGTAGCAAAATCTTAACAGTGGGTGAATATGGGTACAGGGTGTATGGGTATTCATTGTACTATTCTTCCAGTTTTTTAACATGTTATAAATTTTCAAAATTGAAAAAAAAAAAAGAAACGATATGAAATAAAATATTTTTAAAAAAACCAATCCAAGCATCTGGAGTATCTAAGGAACACATTCAAACCATAGGTAACTTTGGAAGCTGCAGTCAGAGATCAGGTTTTTGACTTGTTACTGTTGTTCTTGCCTCCACAAATAGCTAAAATCTTTTTCTACATTTATTCTTTTAATGGCTGTGTACAAAAAGAAGATTAGATTGTTTTTCTCATATTCATGCAAAGAGTTGTTGTGACTACTAATAAAATGAGATGAAAAAGAGAAAATCTCATTGAATAATTTCTTAGTTTTACCACTGTGAAAAATTAATAAACAGAAACCTCATTTAAAATGGAGTCAGGAGACTGGAAGAGAGAACTCTCATGCACATGTCACTTAACCCACACTACTGATCCCAACAGAAGAGATGTACTCTGCATCTCCAGCCGGAAGTAATATTACTTTACTACCTTAGCTGGAGGAAGAAAAGATCCCTTCTTGCCCAGTAACAGGTCAGCCAATGGGGAGACTGCCATAACTCAACCAATGAAAAGTCACTATACTTTGGACCATCACTTTCCTCCAATGGACTCTTCTTTACAAGAGCCCCTCCCAAGTCCATTAAGAGTATTCCTGTCTTTTATTTCTTTGAACTTGAACATGGTTTGCCATTAGCCTGAATGTCCTGAATTACAATTATTTCTTCTGGAATAAACCCATTTTTCTGCAGACATAGTGGCTGTCTATTTGTTTAAGATCAACACTACCTTATGGAGCATGATTCTCAGCCAGGCAGAATGCAATGAGATGATGGAGAGCCCATGGATAATATCATTCAAAACCATACCCCCTCCACCCGGGGATGTCTGAGAGGAACCTCTAGGTAACTCAAATCAAGCCAGATGATAAGTGGAGAGGAACCAAGAAAAGTGGCATGCAGTCCACATCATTGGAGGGCCAGACAGTCCAAAGTGTCAAGGTTTCAAAATTTTCTCCCAGAAACTCTTTATGAGGGTGGTATCAACATAAAGTATTCATACAGAATCCTGTGCCCTTTTATGCTATACTCTCAACCTAACACTGCTGACCTGTGTGCTGAAAGGCACCACCTTACATTTGAAAAGCATTTCCACTGGTAGAGACATTACCTTAAAATTGAGTCCCTGAAACAAGCGAAGGAAAGGTGGGAAAGACAGAGACATTCTGATGTGTTTTCCCAGCATCAGACACTTCAGTTGGCAGCCAATATCTTTTCATTTTTTCCCATGGAAAATAAAACAGACGAGATATTTGATCCACATGTTTTGTGTATGTACTTTTTAAATGTCATCTTTGGGTAACTCAACCCACCAATGGATTATTAATAAAATTCAGCAACTGTCAAAGCCCTTCTCCGTGTGAAAGGAGGTTTGGCCGCAACACCTATTAGAAGAGAGAGACAGATGGCCTTACCTCTCAGCTCCCGCGTCCACAGCTGTGAGTGGAGGTAACTGGGAGGAGGGGTTGTGGGGGCTCCCCTGTACATTATGTCCTGGAGAAGGGTGACTGACAGGATGTGGGGGTGGCACAGCCCCAGCAGCTGTTCCGCTTCGGCTTGAATGATTGCTGGAGAAAATGGAAGCTGAAATCAAGGGAGAACAAGCATCAGACTGTGCCCCAAGTGAAGCCCACATTTTTTAAACACCAAAGGCAGACAGCAAGCATATTTTAGGGGCTTGTTTTCCTCTTGGTGGTTTTTAGGGAACACTTCTCCTCTTATTGGAGATACACAGCATTGTTTTCATGGTGAAACAGGGTCCCCAGCGGATGCGCCCGTAGGGCTGCCTAAGGAGCTCATGCTCGGCTGACTCGGCTGATGGTCATGGTTTCCCATGCAGTGCCTTGCCCCACCAGCCTCCTGTCTGACACAGTATCATTAGTCAATCTTCTGATGTCTGCATCTGGGCGAAGGTCTCTACATTAGCACCCTTCCATCAGGAGGGATGGGAGTCAGGTAGCAGAAGATCTGCTCTGCTGACCTATAAGGTTACAACAGGGGCCTTCGTCCACTCCTCATCACTGCTGCCAGCACTGTGGGGTCAGGCTGGGTCTCTCTCTGTCACTGTTAAGTCAATGTAATGAGAACGGAGCTTCCCCCATCCTAGCACCCATGCAGGATCCTGCACTCTTTTCACTTCAGAGTCTAACTGACCCCAGGCATTTCCCCGACGGTGTGATGGATGCATGTACTTGGTCTTCATGGAGGATGAGTCTCATCCTAACACTGTAGAGTATGAAAAGGTGTTCTCACAGGCACCTCTGGGATCATCCCCGTTGTTGCCTATTATGACACAGAGAGTGAGTTACAGCCTCATTCGTAGGGGCAGCCCCACCTCTGAGAATGGTACATGACCTCAAATTTAAATGTGTGCCCATTTAGATGGGCTAATTGGTAGGATGTCACAGGAGAAGCTGGGCTTGTCACTTGCAGAGTCTGTCACTAGCAGAGAGGCTCTGGCAGTGTCTGGAACATACTCAGCAGACATCTCATTAGAGTGCCATCACACGAGCATCCCTACATGGACTCTCTTTAACTTCCTTCTCTGTACAGAGCTATGCTGAGCTTTATGCCCGACCCTGCTCTTTTTGAACTTACTATACTGATATCAAAGAATAAATGGATAAAAAAAATAAATCAGGCTAAGGATCAAGACAAAGAAGCCACATAATCAAAGAGATTGGAAGGTTTAAAAGTTCAGGGAGCTGTATTTTTAGACCAGCACCACATTTCTCCAACCCCTTCAGGATAGAATTAATACCTCAGATGACCCAGCCCCCAAAAGCTTAATCCAATGGGATAAGAGTTCAAGGACTTAAAGGAACATGTCAAAAGGCAGAATTACCATCTTCCCGCTTAAAAAGCGACTGACAGGGGTGTGATCTGATTTGAAGGGTTTATTTCTGGTAAGTCAGCATTGTGTCAGGTTAACTCTTGTCCTCAGAAACCTGCATCCTGCACAGCCCTCTACGTCTTCAAGAGGTAACGTGACCAGAAAATGCTTACTGGCTCAAAAAGGCCATGCGGAGTGTCTGTGGTGCATCCGCCTCCAGAAAAGTTGCATATTTGCAAACACGCTGCAGTCACCTTATGAATCACTGCCCTCATTTATGCTCATTTCGCTCAGGCGACCACAGTTCTGCTTGTATTCCAAATAATAATTTTACCCAAGAGAGAAGGCTGTTGTTTGGATTCACTGTGGCAATAGTTTTAGGACTGGTGTTTGTCAGCATAGAGTGTGGTGTTTTATATACTATTGCAAAAACTAATGGAATAATAAGAGGTCGCAGAGACACTGTGGAAACACAGCTAATTTTTTTTTCTACCTTAGTGTAGTAATGTGAGCGGCTCCTATTTGTTTTGCTGCAATTGCTGAATGCATCCATCACTTACTATCCTCTGGAGGTGTTGCTGTGTGTGTGTGTGTGTGTGTGTGTGTGTGTGTGTGTGTGTTTGTCACAAGGGAAGCACTGCCTCTGCTGCTTGTAACTCGATGGGCAACAGGGAAGCGTGATGTGCACACTTTATGCTCTACTCCATGGTTCGATAGAAAATGGGTTGCTTCCCAGAGGTCTACTTTAGTATATTAGCTATGTTTTTGCTTTAGCTGCAATGAAATAGGATGGGAAATTTGGTGGGGTTTTTTTTTTTGCAGCTTGCTGTACACTATAAGCTAGGACTGGTTAAGTACCTTTACTTCATCCCACTTAATAGCTAGGACCAACCATCCATTATCTATCTATCCATCATCCATTCATCCATCTATCCACCAAACATTATGTTTAAAATTTATTTATTTAAATCCTCACCAAAGATATGTTATTTATTTTTAGATAGAGAGAGGAAGGAAGGGTGAGAGGGATGGGGGAGAAAGAGAGAGAAGAAGAAGAAGAAGAAGGAGGAGGAGGAGGAGGAGGAGGAGGAGGAGGAGGAGGAGGAGGAGGAGGGGGAGGGGGAGGAGGAGGAGGAGGAGGAGGAGGAGGAGGAGGAGGAGGGGGAGGAGGAGGAGGAGGAGGAGGAGGAGGAGGAGGAGGAGGAGGAGGAGGAGAAGAAGAAGAAGAAGAAGAAGAAGAAGAAGAAGAAGAAGAAGAAGAAGAAGAAGAAGAAGAAGAAGAAGAAGAAGAGAGAAACATGTATCAGTAGCCTCCTGTATGTACCCTGACTGGTGATCAAACATGCAATCTAGATATGTGCCCTGACCTGGAATCAAACCTGCAACCTTTTGGTGCATGGAATAATGCTCCAAACAACTGAGCCACCAAGCGAGGGCCCAAATATTATTTTAAACTCAATATGTATTAAGTTTTACATGCTAGCTACTCTACTAGATCTGGTGCCTGTCCTTGCAGAGGTTGCAGTTTAGTGAGAGAAGGAGACTCCTGTACATCAATTCTACCAAAATACAAGACTTACTAGTGTACAGCATCAAACAGTGTTCAAAGCACTTAACATATTATCTTATTTGTGGACCCATGTGCCCCAAGCTCTGGTCAAACAAGAAAACTGACCACACCTCAAATATGTCATGACAATTTATGCTACTTGTGTTTACCTAGAATGTTCTCTAACTTTGTCTACTTGTTTTAATACTTTTGTTCTGTGTGCAGAGTTACTTGTGTTCTTTTCATTCCTCTCTCAACAGCCAATTTATGAAGTAACTACTGTGTGGCAGACACTGAGCTAGGCCCTGGAACAAGGTATCCTTGGTGACTAGTATCTCTAACAGCATCATTCATGTTGGTTTGTTGAACAAGCAAAAATGAACACCATCTAAATACAAGACAATGCAGTCCATCTTGGGATTCAGCGAGTAGGACAAGGACATAAAGAAACAGTTACCTATTCCCCGCTAGTTAGGGGATGCCCCAGGTTGCACTTCTCTCACACTTTCAAGTAGGCACATGAACTAGAGTAGCTAAACCTTCTCAGAGATGCTCAATACTTGGGCATCAGAGAAGCTAGAGTGCAGAAAGCCAGAGGTACATGGTGTAGTTGAGGAGAGGAGCTACCAAGTAATACTGGTGCAGATGGTTGCCACAGCAACAGAATAGGTAGAATGGTGGAGAGGATATAAGGGTGGACATAAGAGGTATCTGGAACAGGGCCGAAGGCTTCAAAACAGGCCCTCCAGTTGTGCTGAGGTCAAGTGTTGACTGAGCAACAAACACACAACAACAGTTCTCCCATCCCCTGCTATAGCCAAGGAGTGGTACTGGGGCAGGCAGTGGCCTTTGAATGCAGAAGAAAGAGAAAGGGAAGGCCTTAGGGTGCAATTTAAAGCCTGTATTTGGCAAGTTCTAGTATACCAGGCAGTTTCTTACATAGGGCGTAAGTAATGATACCTTGGCAAAATGAGGCCCATGACCTGCTTCTATTTTCTACCAGATAGGATGAGAAGTGTAGAACAAACTCTCTTCTGGTGAATTAGCAGAAGCTTATAATTCAGTGTCTGCACAGAGTAGTTTGCATGCAGGGCCCAGGGCAAGACTGCTGGTTGTGGATGTTGCCCGTGACCGACATAATGACCAGAGAAGTAACAGGAGACACAGCATGTCTTCCCAACGTATACTCCACCTCCATTTCACTTACCTTCCCAATAAAATGGACAAAACTCTGGAGTCAGAGAGCTGTAGCATCAGGAGGTTCGCCCTGGGCCCATATTTCTCAGAGATTTTCACGAGAGCACGCACAGAAAACGCCTCTCCTACTAACACCGACTTCTAGGAATTTCCAACCATATCACAGTTATACATCCAGGATTCCAACATACTTGATGCAGTCTAAGAATATTCATTCATTCATTCATTCATTCATTCAAACACAATCTTCTAGCCCCTACTCTGTACCAGGCAGGGGCTAGTCTTTCTTAATGTCCAGAGTCTGAATACCTGCCAACTCTACCTAGACCTGCCCACCACAACACACACTTCCAGACAAATGCTCTGGCTTTTTTAAGTGATTTTTTAACCCCAGGAAGAAAATCTCCATGTTAGAGTATTCTAAGGTCATTCACAAAAGGAAAAATTTCCTTCCATACACACTCAAAATGATTTCCAACCTCAACAATGGGGCATCTGAGGCCTACTGATCCAAGCATAAAGAAGAAAACAGATTCCTCCAGAATCCAGGACAATATTAACAAAACTCCTGTGATCAAATCAACCGGCACACACAGGCTACCCACAGGGCGGCCTTGATTGTCCGAGTCACCTCAGGGGTCAGCACTGTATTCAGGGGTGGAAGAGGGCGTTTAGATGACCTTTCAGACAGGGCTGGTGACTGGCAGCCAGAACAACGGATTAGGCATGGCAGAGGAACATACTGGAAAGTCTTATTGCTTTTGTGATTAAGAGATGGTGAACTCCCCAAGGAAATAAAAGTCTGGTCTTGAGATGAATGCATAGGCTAGCAGAGGATCATGAGCTAGCCTCCCTGCTGTTTGGGGCTTTCTCTCTCTCTAGGGCTTGGCTTACTGCCCTCCCCAACCCCACACTGTCTCATGCAGAGGTAGGTGGAGGAGACCCAGTGGGGCTTTATAATGTTGACAAAGCAGCATCTGTTGATCTATGGGGTACCCAGATTCCATGTGGCTGGTGATGGGGTCCAGGGTATTCTAGGTTGGTGCCTTTAACTAGTTCAGGATAATTTGAGTTAATAGGCAGCTCTCTCTCTATCCAGATGAAAACAATCTCTATTTCTGATGAGTACAGAGAGGATGCCCTTATGGACACTTTAGCCATCATGTATTCACTGTGTGAATAGAGGGAGAAAAGGGGTGTTAGTTGCTTCTTTAAATTAAACCTACTTCTCTCAGGCCTAACCCCAGAGCCAGGGAAGGCCACCATAGACACTGCCTCATTTAGAGGCAGGGAAGACCTCCCTGGCCAGGCTGAGGTATATTAAAGAACAGCCAATTGGAGGGCATATTGCCGTTCAAAACTGTATGGATAGCTACAATCCTGCTTCTCAAGCTTTAATGTGCCAACAAGTCATCAGGGTAAAACGCTGATTGCTGTTCACTGGGTCTTAGAGGCAGGGATGCTGAGATTCTGAGTTTGTATCAAACTCCCCAAGTTCCTAGCAATGTTGAGACTGCCAGTCCAGGGACTGCACTTTGAACAGTGAGTGCTGGACCACATATGAGCGGGGTTTCACCTTCTTACTGTCCCATGCTTCAGAATCAACAGTGAACATTTATTGAGCACTTTGCAAACCTTTTCCCAGTTTACTGACAAGGAACGTGAGACCTAACTGGGTTACTGAGTAGGTCACCTGATTAGGTTACGTAAGTTAGTGGGCCAGAATTCAAACCCAGGAAGCCTGATTTCAGATCACAGGCCCCTCACTGCCATACCAGAATGCCTCTCAAACTCAGGATGAATTTAAGAAAAGGCATAAGAGCATTGTTACTGTATCAGAACCCCTAGATGCTCCATTTGCCAAGGCTGCTTGGAGTCACTTGGCACTCTCCCCCCACCATGGATAGCTTTCTCCACCAAAGTGCTGGTTCGGATGTAAGAAGTATATTCCCGTTTCTGTTTTACACATCCTCAAGGACCTCAGTGACCTCAGCATGGATGAGAGATTTGCCAGTGTTGGGAATGCATTCAGGCAAGAAATTAAATGAATTATTGGGTTTGGAAAACAAACAGCTGGTAGGAAATGTGTATTTTTTCCCCAATAAAGATTTCAGATGCTTGTCAGAGGGCTATCGATCCACTGGTAGGAAAGATGGCAG
This sequence comes from Plecotus auritus, assembly GCF_963455305.1. Taxonomy (NCBI): domain Eukaryota; kingdom Metazoa; phylum Chordata; class Mammalia; order Chiroptera; family Vespertilionidae; genus Plecotus; species Plecotus auritus. The sequence continues at coordinate 136,215,130 of NC_137776.1, read as the reverse complement.
ACAAAGAGGGGTAATTTGTGAGCAATCAGATATATGTTCTTGTTACCACAAGTGAGTACAATGTTGTTGCCTGCAAGGCCAGCACCTCTGTCAATAATGCATGAAGAGGAGATTTGCTGGGCAGGTCTGCTGCTACTGAGCTGCTACAGTAAATATGCATTTGGAGTCATTTGTAATTACATAAAAGCCATGGTGCTGCTCAAATGCTGGGACCTTGAGAAATGACATTTAATGCTTGGTGGCTAGTACACAGGGAGAGGTATGGGCTCACCATTCATTTCCTGGGCAGTATTTCTAGGGTCAGGGCACAGAAGAGTAAGCTAATCCATGACACCAGGCTAGTTGGCTTTCATAGATATATTAAAAAGAATTAAAGACCCCATTCAAATCTTGTCTCTCTGTCTCTTGCCCCCATTCTCCCAGGAGAAACGTGAACCTGGCAAGGACTCAGGAAGTAGATGAACTGCAATAAAAACTTTGGCTCCTTTGGCCTCACCAGAAATTGGGTACTAGAAAAAGATCATGTGTCAGGGTTGTTGTTAAGAGAACAAAACGCTCCCACTGGCAGTCAAATGGACTTGGGTTTGAATCTGAGCTTTACCAGTTACTAGCAATGTGTCTCGGGCAAGTCACATAACCGAAGCTCAGTTTCAGCATCTTAAATAAGGATGATGCCTCACAGGATGATGAGGAGGATTATATAATACTAGAGGCCTGGTGCACGAAATTCGTGCATGGGAGGGAGGGGGTCCCTCAACCCAGCCTTCCCCCTTTCACAGTCCAGGAGCCCTCAGGGGATGTCTTCCTCTGTGGGAGGCAACTGGGCTGATCAGGGGAAGGCACTGCCCCATCACCCCACTGCTGCTGCCACTGCCAGCCACCGCAGCTGCAGGCCCTTGGCCCTCGCTTCTTAGCGCTGGCCTGCCCACTGGTGGGTGGGGGGCAATCTGGAACCAGGCCGGTTGGGTGAAGCGCTGTGGGAGGTTGAGGCACAGCAGGTTGCATCCTGTCCAGCCTCTGTGGAGGCGTGGCATCTGGACCAGGCCCGCACTGCTGCCTCTGTGGCTGACTCTGCAGAAGGGGCAGCACTGGCACCGGGCCATGGCGTGGCCTGTCCCACACCACCTTTGTGGAAGGGGGTGCAACGCTGCCTTCTCGCCGCCTCTGCAAAAGGAGCCATGGTGCTGGGCCAGCAGTACCGGACTGGCCCGCTCCTCCCGTGTGAGCGCCGGACCCACCCGCCTCTCCTGCGTGGCGCCAGCCCTAGGCCCTCGCAGCCGCTGTGGCTTTGTCTGGATGGATGTCCAGATGGACATCCGGAAGATGTCCACCCTAATTAGCATATTACCCTTTTATTAGTATAGATATACAAAACACTTAGTACAATGCCTGGGCCATGGTTAAGTGCTCAATAAACCACTGTTGCTATTCTTTGGTCATATATGTTATTATAATGATTACTATTAGTAATAGGATAGGGAAGAGAAAGACATAGTTGCTCCAAAATAGTTAATTTAGTGTATGGCAGTGATTTTCAACCAGTGTGCCGCAAGAATTTTTAAAACATGCAATACCTGATTATTTAGTCAGGGGCACTGACATCTTTTTCCTTAGATTGTTAAATAAAAATATGACAATAGCCAACACCCCAATAGCTGTATGGTGTGAATGCCCTATCTGAAACCATAAATATATAGGTCATATAATAGAGTTGCACCTTATTGGTCACATGACATAAGAAGGTTGTGTCTGATCGGTTAATTCTTGGTTCTAGAAACCCTTATATACAAGCATAGGCACCTGATTTTTTAAAAAGTCACTTTGGAGCAAAAAGGGTAATTAGTATTTTTTCAAACAAAATGAATTTTTTTGTCAGATTGGCAAAAATATATATTTTGTGTGTGCCACAGAATTTTAGTAATTAGTATAGTATATGTGCCATGAGATGAAAAAGGTTGAAAATTGCTGGGGTATGGTCTCTTGAAGATACGTGTACACATAAACTGTGGACTAGGGTCATTTGAAAATACAAACCAGTATATAAACCATATTCTTGAATAATAATTTTTTGTTCAATTTTTCTAATGCAAGTTGCTATAAAAAGTGTTCAGAGCCTGAGAAAGAATCCTCAGAGGGTTAAAATGTTGTATTTCATTTTACATGAGTAATACACACCTTGAGTTACAATCCATAATGCACTTCAGTTTAAAAGATAGCAAGTCATTTTCATGCATGGCTGCACTTCGTTAAGGAGTGAAAATGGGCTGTTACTAAAATGTCAACACAATCGTCACTCTTGAAGCTTAGTTTATCTTGAAGTAGTTTCACATTTTCAGCACTTCTTTTTGTTTGTTTCTCCAAGAGCATAAAAGTCCAGCCACGGTTAATTTTCCAAATTTAAAAGAGACTTCCCTTCAGTCATTCTGAAGAAAATGACAAGTATTGGGGGTGACTGCAGTTTTGCTCCCTAAGAGTGAAAATTTGGGCCCCAATGCCTTCTGCAGTTCTTTGCATTTCACCCTGGAGCACTTTAATTGCACTGCCTTTCAGTGGAAAATGCTCTCAGGACCTAAATTCGCAAACCAGAGAGAGTTTTCTAACAAGGAAGGGGCCCGAGTCACTGGGAAGGCTGAATTTAATACTGAGGTTAATTGGAGAATGGAGGGATGCCACCGCTAATCCTTGCCTTGTTGCCTATCTGCAAAAGGCGTTAGTTTCCCTCTTTCTTTCTTCCTTATGCCTGGGCGTTTCACCTCTCCCTCTCTCCATCAGGAAGGGCATCATTCCACATTCCACCTGTATTAGGAAAAAGTAGCTTCTTAAGGGTTTGCACAGTCATTTCTCTAATCTTTCCCTTCTCCTTGAGGCATGAATAATTTTAATACTGCCAATCCCTAAAAATCTATTCTTTCTGCTTGTCTTTTCCCCCCTCCTACTTTGCAGTGTAGAGTATCATTATCCAGCAGCCCTGATAAGAGGATAATGAAACAATCCCTTCTCAACCAGATCGTGTGGCTGTCAGACTAAAATGACACCACCCATACATCTTTGACATGCTACCCCAAGCTAATTGATGGCAAACAATGGCAACTGTCACCACTGCCCTAAGACAAAGAAAACATACTTGTGTCACCTGATGGGAGAGCTACCTAGCAACTGATAAACAAATCTGTCAGGGAGATGTTCTATTAAGGTAAGAGAGGGTACATCTCTGAAGAACATGCCTATTAACTTTGAGCTTAAGAGCTGTGCTGTTCACTGGGGAACAGAAATAAGTAAGGTAAAATGAGAATGTATTGATGTCTGCACAGTTACATGAATATTCAGGTTCTCTTACAAATAGATATTCCCACATGAGCTCCAAACTTCTCTGTAGTCTGCCCAATTACATTTCCACATCGGGCACCTGGATTTATAGCCAGAGAGGAAGTTACTAGTGTTTGAGGGGGGATACATGCTTATATGCCTTTCTGGAATACACCTCCATACAACTAGAAGATAATGGCTGATGATATTCACATAGATGCCAAAGGTTACCATCAAACATTCTGAAATATCAAGTGTAATTAACTTCGTGTTGGGAAAAGCTCCTGAAACATCTGCATTTCAGAACAAAGACATTTTGTTACAATTCGAATGGCTTCTTCTGGCAGCTCTCTCTACTTCTCTGGGACCAACATTTCATGCAGCCCTCATGGGTCTTTTTCCAGACAATGCATGCCAATCTAACCTCAAATCTCACACCTATCTTTCTTCCCTTTGCCTCTCAACCTAATCACTCCCAGAGAGTTAGTAACACAGAATGTTAATGAAATAATTTGAACAGGCAAACAGACTACCCTGTGAGAAAGTCAGTATTGCCTCTGTCTGTTATTTTATCTTCCATATGGGGCAGAGTAGGAGAACATAATGAAGATGAAGCAGGCAGGGCCAACAACTCCTGGAAGCTCTTACAGGAATCATTCTCATCTCCTTCTTTAGAAATAAAGTCCAATTTGGTTACAAAACCAAAAATTTTAGTAAAAAGTATTCAGTTCTTTGATGCCTTAGTATTCGTCCCTTTGCTATCTCCCACCTGTGCCATGTTGACTGAAAAAGTTGTTTCTTCCCTTGCAGATACTACAGAGGTAACCCCACCCACACCACTTCCACGTGACTTCTGAAAACATTTCACAGGGAAGGCTTCTTGGAAACAGAATTTCAGCACAGCCAGCCCCTCCAATTTTCAATGCAATATTCCTGTAGCCAACTCAAAGGCTCATGTATCAACACCGAACTCTGCTGAGGAAACCTCTGCCTTTCCTAGCTTTGTAGCCCCTCTGGGGAACCAAAGTCTGCAATGACCATGAGCCCTGGGCAAAATTAGATAGCTGATGAAGTTGGTTTTGTTGTGACTCCAGAGAACCCCCTTTTCACTTTTTTCACACTTTGCCCACAAAGTGGGCACTTTCCATTTTGCCTTTAGATGCTCTATGTTAGTTACCTCCTAGTTTATTCTCAAGATTAACTCTAATAAATCATTCATGTGTTATCAAGAATTCATGCCCCTACATAGCTTCTCTCAAGGAATTCTTATTTGAAGACTTTCTCTACCTTGGAATGAAAGGTTCAGTCTTCAGTTATGTAAATTTCAAGCATCCTTGTTGCTGGCAGAACTTGTATTTTGAGGAAGTAAGCATCTTTCCAGCTGGAATGTGACCAGATGGGTTCCTAAAGTTTGATATTTCAACTTTTTGCATTTCTCCTGGACATCAATCTATATGTCAACAAAAGGCCTGGCTTTTAGAAAACGTATTTGTTGATATTTAAGGGTTTGAAACTCCTCTTCTTAGGAAAAATAGACCTGGGTAGAATAAAACAAGGCCTGTTCCCTCTGATATTTCTGCAAGCCCTGGCTTCATCATAACTGAACCAAGTCATGCCAGTCTTCGGGCAGCTTCTTCCTATGAGGGAATCACATTATCAGGACGTACACCCATCCTACCATGGCCTGGGCTGCTTCTGTACATATCTGCTGGCAGTGTGACGATTTTACCTGTAATTCCACTTCAGAACCACTACATTTGGGGTTCCATAGAAGGCCCCTGAGAGGAGTAGGAGTGCTAGATAATGGTCTTGATCCTTCCAACGTCACCTGCTTTAAATACTGGGCCTTATAGAAAAATGTCTAAAACACCAGGGCTAGTAGACTACTACAGTATCTGCTAAATCTAAACTATTAAGGGAATAAACAAACCTCTATGTACTGATAGACTTTTAAAACAAAATTTGATCAAAAACATGGGAGCCACAAGCTTCCTTGATTTCACTCACTCACTGACAAATGTCCCAGATATAAGCATAAAACAGTGATCGGGAAACAAATATTTTAGGTTTTGCAGGCAAGAGGTAATGTCCTTAATTCTTTGACCTACTGTTCTCATCTAAAGGCTAGTAGTCTTCTTTACATAAAAAAAAAAATCTTAAAACCATCCTCTCAGGCCATGCAAAAACAGGAGGCAGGCAGGCTTGAAGGGCAATAAATTGTCTGCTGTGTATTAACTATTAAGAGTCATCATGAAAAGACTAGGGGGCTATTTCTAAAATTTGGCAACTAAATTTGAGATAAGTAAATAGTCAAGAATAGTTTTCTTGACACCTTAGCATATACTTTGAAGTAAATGACATGACCTGGAAGAGTCAATGACATCAGGAGGGACACTAAGGCCTCAGCAAGGCCAGGACAATGACTGTACAACTAACCATATTGGTCAAGGCCATTCACCTTATTTCTTCATTCCTCCATCTACCTCACCCTCATGGATTCATCACTGTTGATTAAGTTAATTTTTCAACCTGGCCTGCTGGTACTCTGTATGACCAGCCTGAGTATATTTCAACTCTTCCTGGCAACAGAAAAACTGTCGAATTTATATATCTGAAGATGGGTCTTGAATATGGGAGTTCTGAGCCCTCATCTTGACTTGAATTCTTATGGAAAGGAATGCTGTATCTCAGGACAGCTACTTCTGAACTCAAAGTACTGGCACTCAGTGCTGAAAAGAAGGAGCAGAAGGGGCTCTAGTCCCTGTCATAGGCATCCACTTGGTTCATGAGTAATTCTCTAAGCTTTTAAGCAGAGAGGGAGGAAAAAAAGAAAAGAGCATTGATTGAGCATCTTCCAGCTTGCAGGGGTGTATGGGATTCTTACATGTGATGCCACTTAATCCTTAGAGCAGTCCTAGGGAATCAATATTCTTACCACTGTTTTATAGATGAGTGAAGAGCCAGGATTGGAGCTAATGACTGTATGCTGTCTCTATAAAACAAAACCGAAGAAACCATACCAATCTTTAAATATGGGAACCCTGATATCTATCTAAAGCTAATATATACTTTGTGAATTTGGAGGCATTGCCACCCAAGTGATGTTGTGGTTGTTGTTGTTTTTTTTTTTTATTTCAATTTGTTTTTCTTTAGAGACCTACAGATTTCCTTAATTTAAAAATATGCTAAATGAACTACTGGGTAAATTACTGAAATAAAAAATGTGAAGAACTATATTTTAGTTCTGTTTTATTCACTCAATGATGCCGATTAAATGCCCAATTTCTTCACACTTCCATTTTCCTCCCATTTAAATGTGAGTAGTGGGTAGGGTACTATTATCTAACTCCTCTCATCCATGGGTGAGATGCTCCCAAAACCCCAAATGGATTCCTGAGACCGCTTAGAGTATCAAACCCTATGCATACTATGTTTTATCATATGCATACATACCTATGATAAATTCTAATTTATAAATTACATAAAGTAAGAGATTAACTAACTAATAATAGAACAATTACAACAATATACTGTAATAAAAATTACATTAATGTGGTCTCTCTCAAAATATCTTATTGTGCTGTACTCACCTTTTCATTTAAAGGAAGCACTGTGAGGCTTCTGTTTGGCAAATATGAATTGCAAGCATCACTATTCTTTGCTTTGGGGCCATTATTATGTAAAATAAAGGTTACTTGAACACAAACACTGTAATACCATGACAGTAAGTTTCATAACCTACATGGCTACTAAGTGACTAGTGGTTGGGAAGTGTATACAGTGTGGATATCCTGGGAAAAGGGATGATTCACATCCTGGGTGGGATGGAACTAGACAGTGTGAGATACCATCACTCTACTCAGAATGGCATGCACTTTAAAACTTACGAATTGTTTCTGAAATTTTTCATTTAATATTTTCAGACCACCAATGAACACAGGTAACTGAAATGGTAGAAAACAAAACTGCAGATAATGTAACTTGTGGTACCTGTTCCCTATCTGCTTTACAGAACTATAATATGTATTTTTCTAGAGTTTGGATAAAAGCAACAATGATAATAGCTAATAGGTGCTGAACAGTTACTATGTGTTAAGCAGTGTTCTAAGCATTCTGTGTATCATTTAATCAGGCAACCAATCTTATTGAGAGGAAATTAAATTTGAGTTAAAGGAAGAAGTACCATTTCTATTTGTAAATATTCCATTTAAATACAGGTTGGCTATGCAGATGGTCAGAGGGATGGCATAAAGCATGGCCAATAATATAACTTAAGAACAGAGACACTAAATGCTGCCCACCCTTACTTTTTTATATAGTACCTTAGTACACTTCAAAACTATGGATGCTAGATTGTTCCTTTACCAACCACAGACGCAGCTGTTGCATTGCATTGTTCCTGAAGTGCATCCACCTCTCACAAAACTTGCTAAGCACATTGTGCATTTTCCTATGCATGCTGATAAGCATTTATCCCCTTTTCTTTTCAATAGTGAATAGGTTCCCTTTCTGCCATCTCTCCTACAAGATACAAATAGGACTTTTACTAAGTCCCCAGGGAAAGGTTCCAAGGGAGATGATAAATCATAGTTAGGTGTCAACAGACCTCTAGGGTGAGCTGGTGGGTAGTCAGAGCAGAGGCCAGATCTGAGCAGCTACCTTCCCTGGGAGAACAGGACTGGAGCCCAGAAGCAAAGCCCAGGTGGCAACTAGAAATGGTGGCACAAAAGTGATGCCAGAGCAGCCTTGAAACTCAGGCAGGAAAACTCAGATAAAACACCAAGGAGACAGCCTTCACTGCTAATGAATCAGTGCCTGCTGTCCAAGCAGCCTTAATTGTTCCAGGCAGTCAGGCACTGGAACGGGACGGTTATTCCTTGACAATATGAGGAAGATACTATAAGAGCCAGTGATCAGAAACAGTGCTCTGGTCGCCTGGAATGAGTCAATCCCAGCACCTGCAATGTGCTCTCTTATTACCGTTAATAGTAAAACATAAAAAGTAATATCTAAGCTAATTAATTCAATAACGTCCTTCATTTTAGTGTCTTATACTCTTCTTCACATTTATTTTCAGTGCTCACACATGTATAAAAAAATAAATGTTTGCTGTGATTACAAACACCCTGGAAATAACCACTTTCTATGTTCTTTACTTTTCACCTGAAAGAGACATAACTACTTATCTCTCTTTCCTTGGAAGGTAATTCAGTTGAAACAGAAAGTCAGAACTTTGGGCCCAGAAGTTTGGTCCATGACTTCCTAATCACAATTTAGTTCCTCATTTGAGAAATTCTGTCCTGATTCTTGCCACCCATCTGTTCCCTAAAATCTGCTTGGGGTCCATACACAACAAGGTAGATCCAAACTTTCCTTTTCACACCCCATTTTCGTGCCTGTAGAATAACATAAAATGAGGGAAAGGAGAAATAATAGTATAAAGACAACCCTAACTTTGCCCTAAGGAAATTAAACTACAGTTGTCCAGCGTCACTATTTTCCTCTCCTCCTCAGAAGTTGTAGAATTGGTTTTACTCACCCACAAAAATATTTTTACAGCAAAAACTTGTACATATTGTAAAACTGAATAACTCAGCTTAATCTTGTATGAAAACTAACATGAATATAAAGGAATATGTAGAAAATTGAACCACCAAATTAAGCAGCTTTCAAACATAAAAAGTCATTAACATTAGCAGCATACATACAAATGTGCCCAGTGCTGGCTGGGAATAGGAATTTTAATTTTCTTCAGTTGGGTGGTTATAAGATTTCACTCTTAATCAAAATATGTGCAATGCCTTTATATCACTGGTGGGAAGACATGCTTAACATCCATCTATAGGTTTTCTGTAGTGTGGAGTAGAAATATATTCTATAGGGAAACTCTGCTTTTTCACGATTTGATTTAGTTTTATTATCTTTGTAATATATATAGATAATACCTTTATTATCTTATCTTATCTTACCTAGTAATAGACAAACATGTAAATTGACCGTACCTCCGCTACGCCACCAGCCAATCAGGAGTGGCATGCAAATTAACCCAACAAAGATGGTGGTTAATTTGCATACACAGGTGCTGAGTGATGGGGGCGGGACGCTTGTGTCGTGGCGATGACGCAGGCGTTCTGCCCCACCCCGGGTCTCTCAGGGCTTCTGGGCAGCACGGGAAGGTGGGCAGAGCAGAAAGAGGCGGCTCCGGGGCCTGAGTGGAAAGGGGCTGGGCCTGAGTGGAAAGGTGGTGCTGGCAGCCAGGGAAAGGAAAGCCCATTCTAGCACCAATCTTCATGCATCAGGCTTCTAGTTTATTATAAATACCAGAATGGTATTATTCCATTTATCACTGTATATACATAGAGCAGATCAACCACAACCTTAAATTGTCTTGTGGACAGCTTTCCATCACATTGTTTTTAGATAAATATTTTGCTCCAATTTGTAAATTCTTTAAAATTTTAATTTTATTGAAGTATGAAAGACATTTGAAGTATAAAATTGTGAGACATTTAAAGTATACATCGTGGTGATGTGACATACATATCCACTGTTAAAGGTCTCTCCCTTCCCCCCCAAAATCTGGTTAATTAGGGGTAATGCTTATTGTAACTCCTATCAGCCAAAATTAAGATCGTGTTTTGCTAGAAGTCACATTCCCACATTTTATGATCCAGAGCAATGGTTTTCAAAGTGTGGTCCCTTGATCTGCAGCACCCTGTGACATTTGAGAACTTGCTAGATACACGTGGCAGTAATTCAAATTATTGGGACTCACTCAGACCTACTGAATCAGAAATTCTGGGGATGAGGAATAGCAATCTGTATTTTCACGGGTTTGCCAGGTGAGTTAATGCACACTAAAAGACTGGCTCAGGATCAGGGAGGGCTAAATCTGAAGATTTAACTATCACTTTCTACAAAAGAGAGAAATGAGGCTTGTTCCTATGCTCATTGATTCTGTAATCCGATTACAGTAGGTGGATAAACCACAGATGCATGAACAATACAGGATTCTTTTTGTTGTTGTTGTTCCACTTATTTTTTTAATTAATTAATTTTTTTCCATTTTTTTATTAAGGTGTTATATGTGTACATATCTTACCATTGCCCCCTCACCCCACTCCCATACATGCCCTCACCCCCCAGTGTTTTGCGTCCATTGGTTATGCTTATATGCATGCATACAAGTCCTTCAATTGATCTTTTATCTCCCCCACCTCTCCCTAACCTTTCCATTGTATTTTGACAGACTGTTTCATGCTTTACTGCCTCTGTATCTATCATTTTGTTCATCAGTTTATAATGTTCTTTATTATCCACAAATGAGTGAGATCATGTGGTATTTTTCTTTCATTGACTGGCTTATTTCACTTAGCATAATGCTCTCCAGTTCCATCCAGGTTGCTGCAAATGGTAAGAGTTCCTTCTTTTTTATGGCAGCATAGTATTCCATTGTGTAGATGTACCATAGTTTTCTGATCCAGTCATCTGCTGACAGGCACCGAGGCTGTTTCCAAATCTTAGCTATTGTAAATTGTGCTGCTATGAACATAGGGGTGCATATATCCTTTCTGATTGGTGTTTCCAGTTTCTTGGGATAAATTCCTAGGAGTGGGATTACTGGGTCAAATGGGAGATCCATTTTTAGTTTTTAAGGAAACTCCATACTGTTCTCCACAGTGGCCACACCAGTCTGCATTCCCACCAGCAGTGCAAAAGAGTTCCTTTTTCTCTGCATCCTCGCCAACACTTGTCCTTTGTTGATTTGTTGATGATAGCCATTCTGACAGGTGTGAGATGGTACCGCATTGTCGTTTTGATTTGCATCTCTCGGATAATTAGTGACTTTGAGCATGTTTTCATGTGTCTCTTGGCCTTCCTTCTGCCTTCTTTCCAAAAGATTCTATTTAGGTCCGTTGCCCACTTTTTTATTGGATCATTTATCTTCCTTTTATTAAGTTGTATAAGTTGCCTGTAGATCTTGGAGATTGAACCTTTATCAGTGATAACATTTGCAAATATGTTCTCCCATACGGTGGGCTTTCTTGTTGTTTTGTTGATGGTTTCTTTTGCTGTGAAAAAGCTTTTTATTTTCATGTAGTCCCATTTGTTTATTTTCTCTTTAGCTTCCACTGCCCTAGGAGCAGTATCAGTGAAGAAGTTCTTTTGGCATATGTCTGAGATTTTGCTGCCTGTGGATTCCTCTAGTATTTTTATGATTTCCCATCTTATGTTTAAGTCCTGTATCCATTTTGAGTTTATTTTTGTGTATGGTGTAAGTTGATCTAGTTTCATTTTTTTGCATGTATCTGTCCAATTTTCCCAACACCATTTATTGAAGAGACTGTCTTGACTCCATTGTATGTTCATGCCTCCTTTGTCAAATATTAATTGAGCATAGTGGTTTGGGTCGATATCTGGATTCTCTATTCTATTCCATTGGTCTAAATGTCTGTTATTCTGCCAGTACCAGGCTGTTTTGAGAACAGTGGCTTTGTAATACAGCTTGAAATCTGGTATTGAGATCCCACCTACTTTATTCTTCTTTCTCAGGATTGCTGTGGCTATTCAGGGTCTATTTTTATTCCAGATGAATTTTTGGAGAGTTCTTTCTAGGTCTGTGAAATATGCCATTGGTATTTTAATGGGGATTGCATCGAATTTATAGATTGCTTTGGGTAGTATGGGCATTTTGATGATGTTGATTCTACCAATCCATGAACATGGTATGTTCTTCCATCTGTTTACGTTTTCCTCTACCTCTTTTTTTCAGTGTCCTGTAGTTTTCCGTGTATAGGTCTTTTACCTCCTTAGTTAACTTTATTCCTAGGTATCTTAATGGTAAATGGGATTGCTTTTTTAGTCTCTCTTTCTATAACTTCACTATTGGTGTAGAGAAATACCATAGATTTCTTGGCATTAATTTTGTATCCTGCTACATTGCCGAATTCATTTATTAAGTCTATTAGTTTTTTGATGGAGTCTTTCAGGTTTTTTATGTACAATATCATGTCATCTGCAAATAAGGACAGCTTTACTTCTTCTTTTCCAATTTGGATGCCTTTTATTTCTTCTTCTTGTCTAATTGCAATGGCTAATACTTTCACTACTATGTCGAACAGGAGTGGTGAGAGTGGGCATCCCTGTCTTGTTCCTGTTATTAGGGAAAATGGTTTTAGTTTTTGCCCATTGAGTATGATGTTAGCTGTGGGTTTATTATATATAGCTTTTATTATGTTGAGGTATGATCCTTCTATTCCGACCTTGTTGAGAGTTTTTATCAAGAAAGGGTGTTGGATTTTGTCAAATTCTTTTTCTGCATCAATTGATATGACCATGTGATTTTTATCTCTCAATATGTTTATGTACTGTATCTTGTTTATTGATTTGCGGATATTGTACCATCCTTGCATTCCTGGGATAAATCCTACTTGGTCATGGTGTATGATCTTTCTGATGTACTGCTGGATCCATTTTGCTAGAATTTTGTTGAGGATTTTGGCATCTATGTTCAGGAGGGATATTGGCCTATAATTCTCTTTCATTGTGTTGTCTCTACCTGGTTTTGGTATTAGGGTGATGCTGGCTTCATAGAAGGAGCTTGGAAGTGTTCCTTCCTCTTGAATTTTTTGGAATAGTCTGAGGAGGATAGGTTTTAGTTCTTCCTTGAATGTTTGGTAAAACTCCCCTGTGAAGCCATCTGGCCCCGGGCTTTTGTTTGCCAGAAGCTTTTTAATGACTGCTTCAATTTCTTCCATAGTTATTGGCCTATTGAGATGTTTAGATTCTTCCTGATTGAGTTTTGGAAGGTTATATTTTTTTAGGAATATGTCCATTTCCTCCAGGTTGTCCAGTTTGTTGGAATAGAGTTGTTCATAGTATTTTTTAACAATCCTTTGTATTTCGGTGGGGTCTATTGTTATTTCACCTCTTTCAGTTCTGATTTTGTTTATTTGGGTCCTCTCTCTTTGCTTCTTTGTGAACCTTGCTAGAGGTTCATCAATCTTGTTTATCCTTTCAAAGAACCAACTCTTGATTTTGTTGATCTTTTGTATTGTTTCTTTGGTCTCTATGTTGTTTATCTCCACTTTGATCTTTATTATTTCCTTCCTTCTGCTTACACTGGGATTTTCTTGTTGCTCTCTTTCTAACTCTTTGAGTTGTAGGGTTAGGTAATTTATTACCATTGTTTCTTGTTTTTTTGCAGTAGGCTTGTAGAGCTATGAACTTCCCTCTCAAGACTGCTTTTGCTGTGTCCCATAGATTTTGGATTGTTGTGTTTTCATTGTCATTTGTTGCCATGATGTTTTTTATTTCTTCCTTGATCTCTCTGGTAACCCAGTCATTGTTTAATAGCATGCTGATTAGTCTCCATGTGTTTGATTTTTTTGGATTGTTTTTATTGTAGTTGATTTCCAGTTTTATGCCACTGGGATCTGAGAAGATGCTTGATATGATTTCTACCTTCTTGAATTTGAAGAGACTTTGCCTATGACCCAACATATGGTCTATCTTTGAAAATGACCCATGTGCACTTGAGAAGAATGTATATTCTGTGGCTTTGGGGTGAATTGTTCTGAAGATGTCAATTAATTCCATCTGGTCTAGTGAGTCATTTAGGATTGATGTTTCTTTGCTGATTTTTTGTTTAGAAGATTTGTCCAATGGTGATAGTGGGGTATTAAAGTCTCCTCCTATGATTGTATTGCTGTCAATCTCTCCCTTGATATCCTCCAGGAGTTTTTTTATGTATTTGGGTGCTCCTGTATTGGGTGCGTATATGTTTACCAGAGTTATTTCTTCTTGTTGGATTGCTCCCTTTAGTATTATGAAGTGGCCTTCCTTATCTCTTGTCATGTCCTTCACTTTGAGATCTAATTTGTCAGATATAAGTATTGCTACCCCAGCTTTTTTTTCATTTCCATTCGCCTGAAAAATCTTTTTCCATCCCTTCACCCTCAGTCTGTGTGCGTCTTTTTTTCTGAGGTGGGTTTCTTGTAGACAGCAGATATATGGGTCTTGTTTTCTTATCCAATCCATTACCCTATGTCTTTTGATTGGGGCATTTAATCAGTTTACATTTAAAGTTATTATTGATAGGTACTTATTTGTGGCCTTTTTTATTCTTTATCCCTTTACAAAACAACATGTTCCTTCTTCACTTCCTATTTCTGTTTTTCACAGCAGACCCTTTAGAATTTCTTGCATTGCTGGTTTGGTGGTAATAAATCCCCTTAGTCCTTTTTTTGTCTGTGAAGCTCCTGATTTCACCTTCAATTTTGATTGATAGCCTTGCTGGGTACAGTATTCTTGGATTCAGACCCTTCCTTTGCATGACTTTGTATATTTCATTCCATTCCCTCTGGCCTGATGAGTTTCTGTTGAGAAATCAGTTGCTAGTCTGATGGGAGTTCCTTTGTACGTAACTTTCTGTCTCTCTCTGACCGCTTTTAAGATTCTTACTTTGTCATTGATGTTTGCCAATTTAATTATAATGTGCCTTGGTGTTGGTCTTTTGGGGTTCATTTTGCTTGGGACTCTGTGAGCTTCTTGGATTTGTGTGGGTTTTTTCTTCCCTATATCAGGGAAGTCTTCTGTCATTATTTCTTCAAACAGGTTTTTCTACTCCTTGCTCAGTTTCCTCTCCTTCTGGCATCCCTATAATGCGGATGTTGTTTTGTTTCGTGTTGTCCTAAAGTTCCCTTAGGCTCTCCTCCTGCTTTTTAATTTTTTTTCTAGAAGCTGCTCTACTTGGGTATTTTTTCCCATCTTGTCTTCTAGCTCACTGATGTGTTCCTCTGCTGCTTCTAGTCTACTCTTGATGCTTTCTATTGAGTTCTTTACAGCAGCGATGTTATTTTTCATTTCTTCTTGGTTCTTCTTCATTTCCTCTTGGTTCTTACTCATATTGTCGAATTTGTTTTCCATTTTCAGCCACCTTATGACCATTTCTCTGAATTCTTTCTCTGACAGGTTGCTTGCCTCCATTTTGTTTACTTCCTTTTCTGGTGATGCCTGCTTTTCTTTCATATGCGGGCTGTTTCTTTGTCTCCCCATGGTCTCTCTTATCCGGATGTCTGGTTATGTAGTTCTCTCTCTCCTTATCCCAGGTGAAATCTTGACTTTTCCATGGTGGAGTGTAGAGCTCCTCTGAATCCGCGTGTTTGTGCCAATTGGGGACTGCTGTTCTGGGGTTCGCAGCTGTTTGGTGCATGCTGCAGTTGTAGATTTTCAGGCTTCCGATAACATCCACTTTCCCCTTCAAGATGGCGCGGTCTCCACGTCCGAGCCGGTGGCTCTGGGAGGGAACCCAGCCACAGTGGGGGCTGCCCAGTGCGGGGAACCCCATCCAGCAGTCCCCCACCTTCTCCTGGAGTATAGCTGTCCCTTAACTCGCCAACAAACACTCCCTGTGCGACCCTCAGCTGTTCTTTCTTTCTGTTCCGGGACAAGGCTCGGGACACGTCTGTCTATTCTGCCGCCATTTTTTCCCCCTCACAACACAGGATTCTGTCAGAAGTTCAAGGCAATATTAAAAGATGACAAAGATGTTGTTCCCAAATGTTTCCCTATAAATCGCTTCTGTTGCCCCATTCTACCACCTTCTGTCCACCACCAATTTCAAGCTGTTCTGTCCCTTTTTCACCCCTTGTAAATTCCAAGCAAAGCCAAAATTTTGAAGGCAATGAAAATAATAACTATTGCATGTTTTATAATATTCTATGACCTTTTAAGGACATTTATATTGATTATGTTATTTGATCTTCAACAATTCTCCTATAAAGTTTAACCTATTGGGAAATTTGTGTGCCAATTAAAAACATTCTAATGAAGCCTCTAAATTAATAACCACTTTTTGAAAGTAGATTATATAAGGAAGTTTTATAGAAAATTATTTCTAACCCCTACAACTCTGCAAGTTGTCCCAAGATAGCAAATAATTAACTTAAGAATGTAGAAAATGTTTTAAAACATCCCATAAAATTACATTAAAATGAAACATTAACTATTTCACAAAGTATGTTCAATCCTGTATATATTTAATATGGTGCTATTTATTACAAAAAGAGATGCTATTGTAAGAGAGAAGCCTTCATTTCCCAGTAATGAGGGAAAAGGAAGGGAATGACAATATATGATTTCAAAAGTTCCTGCTCTAAAAATATATTTATTTTCCTTCTACAATTCCCTATAATATATGAATATAACACTTTTTCCCCCCTTAAAGATCTAAAGTTACATTCAGAATTGGGATAATTCAATCGCTCTAAAAACATGGTAATTATTTAAAAACCCAATAGAAGTGGTACCAATAAAATTCCCTCATTCTTGCAGATATCCTTGTTCCAGCTGCACTAGCTCCTCACTTGATGATGGGGTTCTGTGAGTCTCAAACATCTCAACCACACTGGTTTGTACGATGTATTCATGGCCAAGACCATTTGCAAAGCTCATGTTTTATTGAGCCTCTAGTACAGTTTTGATTTGGAGGGAACTGTAATTTTTGTGATCACTCACCAGACAGATCTTCCAGCGTTCTTTCGGACTCTCTGTCAGGACCAGGCACTGGTCCAGGCTGTCCATGATATTGCAGACTAACTGTAGGCTTATCTGCTTCATCCCTTCATCCGGGGAGCTGATGAGAACATCTACACAGGCATTAAGCCTTAAAAGTGGCATTCACACCTCGATCTACTGGCTGTGAAATATTTCTCCCTTGGATGATCAGGTAAATCATCTGAATTTACAGGCTGGCCAAGACAGTACTATCTGGGGTACAGCACTTTTGAACAAAAAGACAGACAATGTAAATGAGCCATCGTTGAGAACTGCTCATCCCTGTCCAGGCTTCCTATTAGATCACTAAATCGCTCTCAGGTTAGCTGAGGAGCCGGCCTGGGGAGCCCTGGGATTTCCAAGTACATCAATAAACACCTCACTTTTAAAATCATCTTCAGTAGGGCCTCCAGTGATATTTGGCTGCTTTAACCTGGGGTACTATTTTCTCCCACAAAAATAAAAGTCTTTTCAGGCATTCCTTTCCAATCAAACTCCAACTTATCAACTGAAAGGTTTTTTTCAATAAGGGAAGCCAACATGTTAGGAGACTCGCAAGAGCTGTCCGTGTCAGAACTGCCATCTTCCCTGTTCATCTTAATGCTCTGCCAACTATCCCTCTCCCAGAATCTCACAAATCCTTGTCTGCTACCCACTAAAAGTTTCCATTTCAAAACCATGACTTCTTCAAAACATGAGTCCTCAATGGTAGCTTCTAAAAAATCATGGTGCTCCTTGCTAAATTACTTCTGATCCTATGCCCATATATACTGAACAGGTGTCCATCAAAAATTTTTTTATTGTAAATCCATTTGCTAGCACTTAAAAGTCTAAGTGCTTGACAATCATTAAACAAATATTTTCTCAATTTTGTATAACAGAATGTAAATGAAATGACTCCAAGTACTTTTGTCACTAAGCCAAGTCTTAATCTTTGTCAAATTGGCCTAACACTTCAGATTTTACATGTAACTAATTGATAAACAGTTTCCTTTTCCTTTGGCATCTCTCACTGTTTGGCTTCTTTCCACAGATCTTTAGCACAGGTTTGAAACTGGTGTGAACACGCGCTCCTGGCAAGTGGATTTTTAGACCTTTAAAAGGAAGAAGAAAGGCTTAACATTTTTGTGTTTTTTTTAGTTTTTCTTTCTGCCTTGTTTTGTTCTGTTTGTTGTCTACATAGCAAAACAGAAGGCATAACCAGTTTTGTTGTTTTTTTTTTAAAGAAAAGGCAAGAACAAAGAAAGTAAAATAGAACCTGAGGGAAGCAGGAATAAAAAAAAGAAGTAGGGAAGATAAACTTTCACAGTTATAAGCTAACTCAAGGAGTAAAATTCCAGGATAAAGGAAGATGGCCACATGCCTGTTTCAAATGTCCCCATAGTTGCAGAAAATTCAAATTAATCTCTGAAGATACTCTGTTGATACTGTGGTAACTTAGGCTCTTTGCCCATTATAGCAGCTTGTCTGCATGAGCTGGAGGCTCAAAACTAAGAGCTCAAATTCTTTTTGGAGGCCCAAAGGAGAAACAGACTCATGTACACAGAGGAGACTGGTGGTTGCTGGGGAGGTGGGTAGGGAGGGGGGACTGGGAGAAAGAGGTGAAGGGATTAAGAAGTACAAATTGGCAGTTACAAGACAGTCACAGGGATGTAAAGTACAGCATCTATACTAGTAAAAGGGTAATATGCTAATTAGGGTGGACATCTTCCTGACGACCCTCCGGATATTCTTCTGGACAAAGCTGCAGCAGCTGCAAAGGGCCCAGGCTCAGGCCAGCAGTGGCAGCAGCAGCAGCGAGGTAATGAGGGTGGCACCTTCTCCTGATCTGCCAGGTCGCCTCCCACAGAGGGTGGCCAGACTGTGGCTTAGGCAAAGGCAGAGGCAGTTAGGGTCCATCAGGCTGGAATGGGGGCAAGGTAGGGGTGATCAGGTCGGCAGGGGGGCAAGGTAGGGGTGATCAGGCTGGCAGGGGGGCAAGGTAGAGGCAATCAGGCTGGCAGGAGGGCAAGGTAGGGGCGATTAGGCCAGCAGGGTGGCAAGGTAGGGGCGATCAGGCCGGCAGGCAGGCAGAGGAGTTAGGGATGATCAGGCAGACAGGCAGGCAGAGGGGTTAGGAGCCAGCAGTCCTGGATTGCGAGAGGGATGTCCCAGATTGGAGAGGGTGCAGGCCGGGCTGAGGAACCGCCCCCCTCACCCCCCACCCCCATCCCTGTGCACGAATTTCATGCTCTGGGCCTCTAGTAGGGAATAATATTGTGATACCTATGTTTGGTGCAGGTTGAGTACTGGAAATATCAGGGGACCATTTTTGCAAAGTATAATGATTGTCTAACTACTATGCTGTATATCTGAACCCAATACAAAGCAATATTGAAAGTAAACTGCAATTTTAAAATAACTATAATAATTTTTAAAATGTGCAGAGAGGAATTATTTGGAATGACAAAACCCATTTCAAACTAAATCACTTAAAAACTTTGAAAACACTACCAGAAATATAAAAATAAACACAGACAAAGGTGACTCCTAAGTTTTGAAAAATGAGCCACACAGATGTATGCTACACTCAGCAAAGATAGAGATATCATTGCTTTCCAAATCCATTTCCAAGAGATTTAAATGAACAAGACTATCCCATCACCAGAAAATATATTAGATGTTGGGCCATTTTGCAATTGGTTTTGGTTAGATTTGACTCTTAACTGCTGTTTTCCAGGTCTTTAGTAAAATAATGGATTTATAGACAATAGAATTAGAGCATCGTTCCATACACCAAAAGGTTAAGGGTTTGATTCCCAGTCATGCCATATACCTAGGCTGTGGGTTTGATTTCCGGTCTTGGCTCATATGTGAGGCAACTGATCGATGTTTTCTCTCTCTCTCTTTCCTCTCTCCCTAAAAAAAAAATCAATAAAAACATATCTTTGGGTGAGGATTAAAAAAAAATTAGAGAGTGCTATATTGGCTGCTTTAAACTGATTGTTAGCTTAATGTGCTAAAATAAATGTTCATATATCAAATATGTGGCAAACCCAACAGATATCTGTATACATAAAAGCTAGTCAAGCTAGTCACACTTTTCCATGTATATATCTAATACAAAATATTTATGTGTGCCGAAAACACTGTACATTGACGTATTTCATGTGTATGTATGTACCTGTACCACAAACCTCTGTAAGATTTGTTCAGCCCTTCAGATAAGTTTTAATCTCACATCCCAGGTTCTCAAAAAGCAGAAGCTGCATTGGTCTCCAAGAGTAAGTAGCCAAAGCAACTAATAAAGGGCCACTGACTCTTGGTGTCTTGATGACTGACCTTCTTGAAACATTGTATTTGCTTAATGCCTTTTCCCCTGCCTTTGGACCAACAGAGAACTATTGAGTTTATAAAGTTACACAAGCATGTTTTTCCCCTATTCCACTGTTATGCATCAGTAAATTCTTAATTCTTTATGGCTTATTAGTACATTTAAAAAGAAGAAGAAAAAAACAGTCTGCTGCCAAAACCTGGCTCTGGAATCAGATGGGGATGGGAGTGGGATTTGCAATCCACAGACAATAGAAAATTCTCATTGTCTGAAATGTGAAGCTGGTGGGACATTTGCTATCAGAGTCATAGCATGACAGTAAGGGCTTTCCAAACGTGAGTACTAATCAATTATGTTTGCAGAGGTACATCATCACTATGAGGGTGAAAGATATACAAAAACCCAGGCTAAAAAAGTAAATGAAAAAAATAACTTCCTTGTTGCAAATTAATCCTTTCTTATTTTTCACTACACATGTGAAATTTTTCAAATATAGAGTCATCTATTTATTCAAACAGATGAATAAATAGAAGGCAGAAGGAAGTGGGTCTAGGGGTCTGGGAGTGCCATTCTATCTCCCCCGACCCCTGCAATGGTTAACAAACAATAATGGACATTCTTACAAGTTGGTTTACTGGTATGCTATTTTTCTTAGAAACCTGGAACTTCCTTTTAAAATGCAAAGAAGACAATGATTGTTCCATTAAGAAATCCACATGGAACGTGTTACCTGCTTAAGGGGAAAGCATTTCCTTTGAGTCTATATCAGTTAATAACTTTGAGATACTTGGGGAGGTTGGGTGCATTGAACTTTTGACAAAGCCCAGAACTAAAAGAGTTAATGCATTATTTTACTTTGTTTCTTAATGAGAAAAAAAGTCTGCTGTGAAACTCAGCTCAGAATTCAGATGGGACGGTACGGGGGTGATAATTTGCAGTCCAATGATAAAGCAAAAATACAGATGATATTAGAAGAATTTCTCTCCTGTGAGCATTCCCTTTAACCAGAGTGAAGGTGCCTAGAGGAAATCAGTTGATGTGGTTGGGTCTGCCTTTGCTGTCATTACCTGGATAGAGATCGGGCCCAGGCCCCGGGGAGCATCCCACTGCCCCATCTGCGGCAGCATCTTGTGGGGACGTGGCCGGCTGCAGGGGTTGCACGGTGAGGCAATCCGTGAGCAAGTCAGGATGGAGCTCTGCACTGGACCGCAGCTATGAAAAGGAGAAAACAGAGAACGATGGAAAGGAAAGCTGTTCCTTGGAATACCTTCCTGGAATGGAATCATGCCCTAAGGCTCAATGCAATTCAATCCACAAATATTTATCAAGCAACAACTATGGGCTTAAGAGAGTCAATAAAAGGGTCAGTTTTCCAGTCCTCATAACACCTGGCAGGTGCTTCAGGAAAAAAAATATGTGGCTAGAGGCAGATTTGACTTTAGTCCTGATATTTTGACTTCTGAGAACCCAACTTCCTATTATATTTCCTTGTATTTGCTCTGTATCTTATCAGAACTTGTAGCGATAACAAAACAAACTCAAGTATATTTAGTCCAGATTGGAAAGTGCTTTTAAAATACAGAGATACCACTATGAAAATATCTTGGAGATAATTCAGAAATGTCCATTGAGATTTGGTGCCTGTAGATATTACATGACAGGAAAATACATAAGTTAAATTTTAAAATATTATGGAGCACGATTAAAAACACACACACCAATGTCATTAACAGAAATAGAATCCCAACCGTAAGTTACATAACAGAATAAAAACATTGAGATGGTCATCTTATCACAATAACAAAATAAAGTCTTTTTTTATTAGAGTTACAAAAAAAATCAAATCATAAAAATGTTAGAATAAAGTCTAGGTGAAAAGTTACCTGATGTCTTTATGAAAAAGAATTCTGTAAGTATAATTCAAATAGGAAAAAATCACAACGTGAGATTGTTACATAAAAATCTTTATCTTCTGCTTATATAAAAATACAATACCTTAAAAATCTAGCAATGTATTTGTTACAGTTATTGCAAGTAGTTACCATCTCCAGTGCTTAAAGGAAATACTTAAGTTAATATTGTCTTTAGTAAGACAAAAGTAAACCTTTAGACCCAGGGCTGGAGGATACTTATTCATCCAACAAATATTTATTGTCAGACACAACTCCAGACTCTAAGAATCCCATGTGAGGGAAAGTATACTCCAGAGTGGAATAACAGTGCAGAGAAGAAAGACAGTGAGGATGGAGGAGGGATGGCAATTTTAGAAAGGAGATCAGGGAAAACCTCTTGGACATGACACTTGCAAAAAGCTTTGAAAGAAGCGAGGGCGTGAGCCTTACAGACATAAAGGGAGGAAGAACCTGTCTGCCTTGTGGTGTGCCTGGATTATCTGAGGAACAGCAAGGCTGGAGTGGTGTGAGCCTGGGGCCCAGAGAAGAGAAACAGAAAATGAACCAAAGATGTAGTGGGGAGAGGGAGTATGTTTAGTGTCCCTCTCACCCTCCCTCCCAGATTAGACAACCAGGAAAGGTCCTTCCAGATCAGTTAAAGCACTTAAATCATCTCTGGTCTAGGAATTATCTAATGTTAAGGTGGGAGGCACACAGCAGAATCTCCTGGGTGGGGCTTGCCTCACCACGCAGCCTTGGCATAAACGTAAGACTTTAAAAAGTCAAAACAGAATGACAATATACATTAAAAAATACAGCACACTTATAAAAGAAATGCAATGTGAATGTTTTTTTACTTATCAAGTTAATAAAACCTTTAAAAAAGTAGTGGTAGTTAAGGTACAGCGAGGGAGGCATTCTTTTCTTAAAAATTTGTTTATTATTAAAGTATTTCAGATGTCCCTCCTCCCCCCGCCATTGACCTCCTCCATCTTAAACAATGTAGAAGTGTACATTGGTACAAACTTTCTAGTGGTATCTCGCAATATTTTTTCAAGACCCATCATTTAAACCATTTGATCATAAAATTTGGCTTAAGGATATACCCAGAAGAAAGGTGAAGGAAGATTTATACCCAATATTCCAGTGATATAGAGTATTATTTACAGCAATATCAAAAATCAGAAAATGTTACTTAAATGTCCACAATTAGGGCCAATAAATAAACTCATATCAATTTGATGGGATATTATGCAACCACTAAAATAATGTTCATGATGATAAAAGCAAAACACAAAATTATATAGAAACAATGACATAAAAACACAGACAAAACATTGTAAGAAAATGTAATCCAATATTAAAACTGATTTTTGCTCCTACTGTTATTATCATGAATTTATTTCCTCTGTTTTGTTTTTGTTTTTTGTTTTGTGTGTGTGTGTGTGTGTGTGTGTGTGTGTGTGTGTGTGTGTGTGTGTTGGAATACTTTCCTCTGCTTCCAAATTCTCTGCATTCCAACGACTTGTTGGAGGCTGGTTTTAAACCAATGCAAGAGTGTCAATAGGCTGTATCTTTTCCAAACTTTCCATGCAATGATGTCAGATTGATAGTTTGAAATCAATCATAGTAAGAATATATACACCATGGACCCTGGCAAATGCTAGAAACTGAGGCTTTTTTATATAGAGAGCTGGTTAAACACTTCCAGCATGCCAGCAACAATGACTCTGATCAGAAACACACACAACATTAGCAAAGTTACTATTTAGAGAGCAATATTTCTCAGATCTCAAAAAGCTTCTTAAAGAGACAAACATATGTCCAGGTCTTAGTCCAAGAATATGACCCTAAGTATAGGGGAGAAGCATGTAACACATGGGGTGAATGAGACATAATTCTATTATCATTTCATCAGCTTTGCCTCACTGGAATCTCTGACCAAGACTGTCTGAGTTTATGCCTAGCCCTCTCAGGGCCTTTGGAAAGTATGTTTGTTATTTTGGTACTAACCTAACACATGCTGTGTAAGGAAAACTGCAAAAACAAATCAAGGCTAAGAATGAGTTCTGGTGATCACTTTTAATTTATCTTCCTTTGTTAAAATGTGATCTGGGGCCCACATGGTCTGTTAAGCACAGATGTGATGTCTCTCTGCTTTCTATTACCAGTTACTCCAGGGTTTTGCAGTTATCAGTATGGATGAGGTCTTTCCAAGGAATTTCATGGCCAGGGTTACTCTTGGAGTCAAAGGCAGGCACTTCTTCCTCAGCTTCAACAAGTATTCTTATTCTCTAAGAGTGGGATTCCATCTGACTCTGTGGTGAGAGTTCATTTGGTTTTCTCTGGGATTAGGCATGGTTCTAGAAACGGCTTCTTACATTTAACAAGCCTTGAGGACCTTGTGCAAAATTGCCAACGGAGAGCACTATGCATAGTAATGCAGTAAAGAAATGATATGTAAGTTTACTGTTCCTCTTGCCCTCCCTCCCAGATTAGACCAGCAAAGGGCCTTCCAGATCATTTCAGGCTCTTAAACATTCCAGGAATGCCTAATGGGTGAGGCAGGAGGCACACAGCAGAACCTTCTGGGAGGGATGTCTTCCAATAAAATATGGTTTCATCTTTGGAGTAAGAAACTCAACTATGGATATGAAACCAATTATAAAATGTGTATTTCAAACACATCTTCTTAGCTGCTAGGAATATTAAAAAAAAGACAGAGGAAAATTTTTCAATGGGAGATGGTCTCTCACTGCGGTTCTCAGGCCTGGGCATGCACCTGCAGGCCCCCAGAGTTGCTGACTCAGTGGGCCTGGGGTGAACTTCAAACAAGTTCTCAGGCCATGATGCTGCTGCTTGTCTGGGGATCACACTTGCAGAAGCATCAGGCTCTAAGAATCCTGAGGACAGCTAAATTTTTTTTGGTTATGAAGAGAGAAAACAAATTATGAAAATAGGAACTTATAAAACCCAAAACTGTCTTTAACACATGAACTTTATGTAACCATTTCTTATTATGTCTCTCTTCAGACCTCAAAATAATAAATGGTTCCATGAGATTCATGTCTTAAAATCAATTTGGATATTTTCTTTCACAGGGATAAGAAGGGTTAAAAAATTCAATCCAGTTTAATACCTGCTCGTAGGAGAGAGACATGCTTTTTATGGAATCTTTACTGCTCTTTATGGAAAGAAGTAAAATTGGAGCCCACTGATTATCTAGTTTAAAGGGCTGCTGTGCTGGACAACACCAGGGACCTTTATTTGCATTGTAATCTATATGAATGGCACCCCTGGAGTTCGAACTCGGCTGTCCTAACCATACCCCATTCATTCCAGAGTAGCACTGTCCTTCCTTACCTTTCTCATTCATTCATCGAACAAATCTTTCTTGGGCCTCAACCATATGCCTGGCATATGCCACACACTGTTCCAGAGGGTTCAAATACATCAGCAAACAAAACAAAGATACTCACTGAGTATATGTTCTGAAGGACGGAGTAAACAGTAACAATTAACTAAACAAGTAAATTGTATAGAAGTTGGTAAGTGCTATGGAAAAAAAGAAAAAAGAGAGAATTAGGTGGGATTGGAAATACTGGGGAGAGTGGAGGCCTGGCTGAGGAAATATATTCAAGCAAAGACTTGAAGGAGTTGAGAAAATTAACTAAGTACATATCAAGGAGGAACTGCAAGGAGGCCGGTGTGGCTGAACTGGGGTGTGAGAAAGAGAAACACAGGAAATGAGGTCTGAAAGTTGAGGTGGGGGTCATGCAGGACCCCACAGCCTTCAATTAGCACTTTGGCTTTAGTGTTAGTGAGCAGGGAACTCTTTCTTGTAAGGTCTCCACCATTTGCTTCCTGGGAGACTCATCTCATCCCCTATTACTATCCACAGCCATAGAGGCATTTTGCCTCCCCTTCTCTGAGAGCCCACATGAGCTGTGAGGTATGGACACACTGAGGTTAGTCCTGTGTCAACTTGGCTTGATGGCATTACCCAATTATCCAACCAAACACTAAGTGTTGCTGTGAAGGAATTCTGTAGATGGAGTTGACATCCAGAGCCAGTTGACTTTAAGTAAAGGAGATTATCTTCTAGAATCTGGGAGGGACTCATCCAATCTGTGAAAGGTCTCAAGAGCCAAAAACCTATGGTTTCCCTCAAAATGAAATTCTTCCTTTGGATTGCAGCATCAGCTCTTGCCAGAGGTCCCTCCATACAGATTTCTTACATGCTGTCCCCCACAATCACATAAGCCAATTTCAATTAATTTATCTTTGAAATCAATTAATTTATCTCTCTTTCTCTCTTTCCCTCTCCCCCCAGCTGGTTCGTTGGAAAATCCTGATATAGGATGTGCTTTGAAAGCCACTATCATAGGATGAGTATTTCAGGTCAGGAAGAAAAGAGCATCATGCACACAAATCCCTTAGCAAAGCGCTGGATGTGCACACTCACCACAACACACAATTAAAGACTGCATTTCAATTCAGTAACTATATACAAAATCCCTACTGTGTGCTCAATACCAGGTGTCTCACAAAAGCAACCCTAGGAGGTGCATACTATTATGGTTTCCAATGTAGAGATGAAAAGCTAGAATGACACAGCCAGCAAAGGTCAGGCTTAGATTTGGGTCAATGTCAGGCCTGGATTTGGGCCAACTCAAAGTCATGCTCCCTGAGTGTGTTATATGGCTAAAGAAAAAACCCATCCCAATATTCTCCTTTCCCATCTCTCACACATACACACACACACACAAACGTGACTACCCAGTGCTCCTTTGCCTTGAAGTAGAATAAACTCAAAGCTTTAAGTTATGCTCCAGAGCTCCCACTCCTGCCTAACGTCTTCCTTTTCCCTCATTCCTTGTCAGATTCTCCAGGGAGCACTTCTTTAATAACTCACACAGACCTGAATCTTTGGTTCACAGTCTTCTCCAGGAGCACCCAACTTACTAGTTGTAAACATCCCCACATTTTGATTTGGTTCAGGAACGCAGAGAGTCAATCAGCAGCTCTTCCAGGATGCTCAAATGCACACCCCTCCCCCTGCTTTTCAGTCCCTGATGTGCCCACATGCGAGGGGTACAGTAATCAGGTGTTTGATGAAAGTGGGGTATTCTGACATATTATGCATAACACTAAAAGCCTAATTGTGGAGGATACATAAAAAACAAAACCATCATTTACAAGAATAATCAGCATTCAAAGGGGCTTCAAATATCACTGGAGCCAAACCTTTAAGTTATATAAGACTTTCCAACAGCAACCCCAGTCAGTAGCTCTCAGACTTTGCTTGATTCCCTACAGTCATGGACGACTTCTTCATCTTGGCAATTAACTTTAATTTTATACAGTTCTAGTTGTCAGGAAGTTTTTATGCATGCGGAGTCTTGATCTAGCTCTCAGCAACTATGAGAACTCTATGCATCTGTCTAAGCATAAACCTGCATTAAGGCTCATGGACATACCGGGAAGAAATGGGACAGCTCTGAGTCTCAGAAACCAAACTGTGAGTCTTTGACTGTTAATAATCCTGATCTTCAATGATCCATTAGAGGACTTAATTTCTATCCGGGTGCAAGAGGACAAATTGGCTCCTGAGCTTCTGTACAATCTCCCATTATGGAATATTTGTTCCAAATGATAGTTTTTCAACGTTGATAATGAAATCACCCATCAGGGCTTGACAAGGCTCCTCCATTTGGAAATTTGAGCTGTTTCCCGAACAATGCAGGGATTTTTCCTAATATGTAAAAACAAGGCACCGTCAATTGTGATTTTTATTTGTTGTTTTGTTCAAGACTATTCTGTTAATGTTTATAAGCGCTTGAAACAAGAGACGGAAATTCTACTCCCATCATTTTCTCATTTCAGATATGACTGAATATTCGTCCAAGATTAAGTGAGTCGAGTGGAAATAATTAGGAGAGGGAAAGGGGCCCAGATTATTCCATGTTCAGTGCTATTACATTCTACTCCAAGAGCAAAGGCACTCTGTGAGCCTGCAGTGAGACACACTTGCAAAGAAAACGAGGCACAATCAAAGGCCTTTTGTTTTCCCTTTCTCCAATGAGTATAGTCTATCTGGACATAAATGTTTATGCATCATCTTGTAGGGATTTTCCTTTGTTCTCCAGAAATCAAATGCCACCAAAATATATTTCTGGAGAAACTCAGCCAGAAGGAGAGACTAGTAGGCTTTTCCCCCAGAGGGTTAGGTTTAGCACCAGAACATTCTCATCAAGCATTCTCTATGACACTTGGAGCAATGCAGCTCTCAGAGAATTAACTCATTGCCCAAAGGCTTAAAAATAATTACAACAAGTTAACCTATTATATTAATTGCAACTAATTTCCAGTTGAATCTAAAAATTCTCCCTGTAGGAGATTCTTTAGCACTGACATTTATGAAGTGGCATTGGCCTATAATAGGTAATTAATTTCTCACAATCTGCTAACAAATTAACTTCCTTTGTGAATGACCAATTTGCAAAGAGGAAAAAATACGAGGGTGAAAAACAGCTTTAGGAGAAACCTCTTAGGGAATTGGAGATACTGTCCAATCAGGCACCCTGAACTTCTATCTAGGGGATACCCATATGGTTAGCAGTGACTCCATAGGCCAAAATTTTTATCCAGAGCTGATTAATGAACCTACCAAAATAATTGAATTGGTACATATGCTGGGGTACATCTCAATAAGAGACATAAAATATCAGTACTAGTGTAGATTCTACAAAACTAGTGTTTATTTATGGGAAATGTTTACAGAAACAATTTCAAAGTAGAAAGGAACTAGAGTCTAATAATCTCATGTGCCAACTCTACAGCTGTGCTTTCCAACAGAGCTTCCTTCAATAACGGAAAAGGGCTGTGATGTACTATTGGTAGCCACTAATGAATGCTTGAAATGTGGGTAGTGCAATTAGATAAAATTAAAAATTATTTTACCTAATTTCAATTAATTTAAACTTAAATGTATGGTATTGAACTGTGCAACATTACCACATAACATGCTGGCAGCTTAGCCTTTGTCCAAATCCCTTTGATGGCAGGGAATTCACTCCCTTACAACTCAGTTCCCTCCATTGCTAAATAGGACTAATCATTAGAAAGTTTGCTTTAAATTGAATTGTAATCTGCTGCCCCATCATTTCCACCAACTGGGGTGTATTCCTCTCCTCTTCTACTAGACCACACAGGGGCTTAATCATAAGGAACAAAAACAGCCTGTAATTATTGGAATCGAGAGTCTAGGTCAGTGGTCGGCAAACTCATTAGTCAACAGAGTGGCAAACCGCAGCTTGCAGTTTGCCGACCACTGACACAGAGTAACTTTGCTCACACTGTACTTTATAGTTTGTTGTTGTTGTTTTTTTAATTTGAGAAGCCTCAAAATATTACAGAATTTCAGCCCTGAAAGGGTCCATGAATTAGTTTCTTTGTCAGTCCTCCTTCAGCAGTTTTTTCTCTATAGGTTGAACACCTTTAGTTTTTTATATCTAAGAGGTACTTTAGTAGAAGGAGCTTGGGCTTTTTAGTTTGATAAACTGTGATTCAACCACTGTGCGATCCTGGAGATATAGCCACCTGCCTGAATCTAGTTTCCCTTCTGTAAAATGAGGATAACGCCATTGTGCTATCTTGGTCACTTTCAGAACTAAATGAGAAGATTCACAAAGCAGTTGGCACACAGAAGACACTAATGTGTCAGTCCCTTCTCTCCCGTGTAGCTTACTATTCCATTCACCACCCCAGTTTCTCTCAGCACTGGACCTCAATGGCCAATGAACGGAGATATCTCAGTCCTAATGCAGTGAGCCAGCTGTCTGACCAGGACAAAGTATAACAGAGCTAACACATCCCTTGTTCCAGACTTTCTACCTCTATTGATGCAGCCTAAAGAGTCTATCAGAACCCTCTGGGTTCTAATGCATAGCTTCATACACAGAGTCTGGGGCCAAACAGTATCCTAATCAAGATATTAGCAGAGTTTTAGAAGATAAATATTACCTTAAAAAAGACGATAGCTAGCTTTGGACTTTGGAAAAGTCCAAAATATATTGGAAATCAATACCAACAACAAAACATTTTCAGAACCCTCTGAGGATATCTCTAGATGTCCTATTTACTAAAATCTGTACTACTATCTAGCTATCCTGGACAGAGTTGGGGAGCTGAGATTCACAAGTATGTTGAAATCAGAGAGGCATTCAGCATGGACTCTTTGTATTGTTTTGTCTGTGAAAACACCATTTCCTCCTAAGTCAATATTACTCTAAAACTGACACTAAGCATCTTTACTTATTTTTTTTCTTCTGACTGGAACATGATACATAAATGGACATAGTCAGAGGTAGATTCAAACTTCATCTGGAGGAACAGCTCAAAAGCAGAATATTAAAATAAAGGATGATGTTTTTAGACAAGTAGAGAATTATTAATATGGAATTTCACAGGGCTATGAGAAACATCCTCACTTCACCCTTTGGGGCCTGGTGAAGGTGTTGTGAGTTCCCAAAGCAAGAAGAGGGTTTACCTCTATCATAACTTCATAAATTCCTCCTGACACTGGCTCATTGCACTAATGTGACCACACACATTCCATCCCATCCAGTCAAGTGTGCATTTCCTTTTTATTCAAGTATCTCAAGGTTTAATTAAAGCAGCCAGCTGTCCAGTAATCACTCCCCCCTGTATCTTACCAGCTCCTTATAGTTTGCCTTTGAATTGACTTCTGACTGCAGCCCTGCCTATGCTATAGTTTAGGAAGAATGGGGAGAGACAAACTGCAGAAGTCATTTTTTCCTTCCTATTACTTAATTGAAATGAATTGTCTGCAAAAAGATTTAAGGCTGATTTTAGTGTGCCTGAGTGTTTGGACAATTTTTTAAATGCCTACTTCTAAAAGTTGAAGGCTGTCATCCAATGAAGAGCACTTGTTCTCAGCTCTCCCATCCATCTTACAGTCAGTTTAATTTTCCTCAAGTACATGGATGACCACATCACTCTCCCTTTAGTGACTCTCTCTACCAAGCATTACCTACAGCCCAAACTCATGGGCTTTAACAGGTTGGCTCTCACCTAGCTGTGTGACTTCATGTCCCATGTCATTCACATCTCATTCTATCCTTCTGGCCACAAGCCTCCCTCATTTGGCGTCCCCTTTGCTCCAGCCTGTGTATCTGCCACACATTCTGCACCTTCTCCAGGCACCAATTCAGTTTCACCTCTGTATTGAAGTTTCCCCAGGCCTTCCATTCCAAAGTCATTTCTTGCTTTTTGAACATTCCAACAGCAACTTCTTTGTATCATTCTGATGCTATTTCTGGTTTTCTACTTATTTATATTAACTTGTATTATACTTATTTATAAATTATGTATGAGAATGTGTGTCACAGAAGACAAAAAAAAGCTCCTTATAAATAGAAACCATGTCTGTTTGACCATGCAAGCTAAAACAACACTTCTTTCCCCCACCAAAGGTACTCTATAAATGTTTGGGGAAATGTGTGAACAAATACATGAATAACAAATGACTCAATAGCTGCTAAGAATTCATTAATCCATGCTTATTCTCTAGGGTAGCCCCTAAATGCAGATAAAACCATGTATTCATGTAGAATGATGGGGGGAAAACGAGTGAGGTAATTTAAGCATGCCAAAATTATCAACTAAGAATAAAATTGGAATTAGCCAAGTGAAACCTTAACAGAAGTTAAAAAAAAAGAAGAAGACATTTGGGAGGTTTATTTCCTTATAATACTCAGTCCCCATTGATGCCAAGTTTTACTAGATAATACTATTCACAATTATATATCGCCGCTTGGAATGTGCAAATGAGCAATCCTTCCAATAGGAAATGCTAATTCATTACATTTATACTTCGTATCTCTCATTCATCTGGAAGGGCTGGGAACAAATCCAATTTTCTACCATGCTTTTAAAGATTCAATGTCTAGCATATATTTTTGATAAGCAGAGCACAGAAATATCAAGCTGAGTGGGCCTGGAATAAAACACTCATGCCCTCTTTTTGGCAATCTACCTACCTAAGATGAGAACCTCCATCCTCTGAATAAATGAGCAGCTGTGGCCCCGGTCTCTCTGGTCACTACCTCACATACAGCCTTCAATACCACTTCAGAGCCATTTCCCAAGTCCTCAGATAATGCCACCAATGTAAGAGCTAGCCTGTGGCGTTATTTTTGTCAATGCACAGAAGCATTTTACTGAAGGTATGTCCACTCTCTCATCCGAGAACAGTACATCTTAGAGTGATGCATGAACCACATGTGCTTTTGATGCTTTGGTGCAATGGAGCTCTTCTCTTAGGGCACTGGCAAGAAGGCCTGGTTCAGAGAAACTCTGTGGGGTGAAGACCAAGACAGGACCTGGACTCCTCTAGTCTATGGATTCCTGCAGGCTACGAAGCCTCTGCCAAAGCCATTTTCATGTTTAGAATCTGCTATTCCTCCTCTGGACACTGACTTCACTTTGTCTTTCTTATTATCATCCACCCCCTGCAAATGAACAAAATCTCATCTCAAAATAATAATTATAAACCCCACCCCAGAAATCTAGACTAGAACGCCAGAAACCCAAGGGCAGTGTGGAAGGATGATGAGGACTGCTGGCAGTCACTCTTGATGACAGGATTGTATCTCAGAAGCTCTGTC
Source organism: Plecotus auritus (assembly GCF_963455305.1). Lineage (NCBI taxonomy): Eukaryota > Metazoa > Chordata > Mammalia > Chiroptera > Vespertilionidae > Plecotus > Plecotus auritus. The sequence continues at coordinate 136,182,371 of NC_137776.1, read as the reverse complement.
CTAGACTACACGGGTCGTGCTGGCTCTGACAGAATGAAGAGAAAGGAGACCAGGCCAAGATGTGGAAGCAGAAACAGGTGTTGTCAGCACAGCACATTGTCCTCTATGCTGGAGAACATGGTGCTATTTTTCTTCCTTGTGTCCTGCCACAAATGCTTTTATTCTCAAGTCTACAAGGAACTCCAAACACATTGTTCTGCTGTGTCTGACTCCACTTTCAAATGCTCTAGGGCAGTGGTTCTCAACCTTTTTAATGCCGCGACCCTTTAATACAGTTCCTCATGTTGTGGTGACCCCCAACCATAAAATTATTTTCGTTGCTACTTCATAACTGTAATTTTGCTACTGTTAATGAGTCGTAATGTAAATATCCGTGTTTTCCGATGGTCTAGGCTCTACAGCAGCGGTTCTCAACCTATGGGTCGCGACCCACAGGTTGAGAACCGCTAGCAGGGTCGCCTAAGACCATCGGAAAACACAGATATTTACATTACGATTCATAACAGTAGCAAAATTACAGTTATGAAGTAGCAACGAAAATAATTTTATGGTTGGGGGTCACCACAACATGAGGAACTGTATTAAAGGGTCGCGGCATTAAAAAGGTTGAGAACCACTGCTCTAGGGCCTCATGTTGCTTTCTCTGTCATCATTATTAGCTCCCTTGGGAAGATGCTATTTTGGAAGTAGTTTCACATTCTGACACTAGAGGAAACCAGTACCAGTTGTAGCCACTCCAGATCTCTACAAAGAGCCCCGTCCACTAGAAATAAACTTATCAAAGAAATATTCTCTCTATATATGTACACACTGAGGGAAAGGAAAGTGTCATACAAAGATGTCTCCCTTTCATCCCCAATAATTCTCCAAAATAGAACTAGAGAAAATAGATGTGTATAATCAAACAACCAACATTTTAAGCCAGTGTGTGTGTGTGTGTGTGTGTGTGTGGGGGGGGTGTTTGCATATTTTTGGCATGACTTTAAAGAAAGAAAATTAGAGATTTTATTTTTAATTAGAAATTAACAAGTCAGCAATATTTCATGTAAAAGAAAATCTTAGAAACAAAAAGTAGACACACTAAGGAATAATAATAATCTATCCTTCTGAAAAAATTGTGCTTTATTATCCACAGACACTAAAGCCTGTGCTTCTTAGCAGAAACCCAAGATCTGTTGAAGTGGAAAGCACCCGTCTGTGTGAGACTCCCATAGTAATCAAACACATCAAGGAAAGGTAGCATGTGAAACACAGGTGACTTAATTTTACCCCCATATTTTGAAGATCAAAGGAATATCTCTATTCTACCAACCAGACACCCCCACCCCCTAGTCTCCTACCTCCCTACTGGGGAATGAAGCAAATTCCTTGGTTTCTCATGTCATTACCACAGGCTGAAATGATGTAACAATAACAGCAAAGAGGGGTGTCCCCCCTGCATCAACTCTCTAATCAGTTTCAAAGTATGTTTTGTTGGTTCTCATTGATGCCACTCAAAGGAACTCGTCACTCGTGGTCTCAAAAGTTTTACAACAAATTGTGTGAATAAATTTTTTAAACACGTCTGTCCATTACTAATCCTCTTTTGCCAACATCCCATTCAGGCAAAAATTGCAGCACTCCACGGTCCCTGATTTATATTTCATTTTGAGAACCGGAAGTAAAGGGATTAAAGTTAAGGATTAAAACACTCTTTACTACATTTTTTTTTTCCCCTTCCCAAATGGCTTCTTGGTTGCCATGCCTACTGTTCACTGGTCCTTGGCCTTGCATGTAAGCCTTTTTGCCTTAATAAAATATTTTAAATGAGATTTCATGGAAAACAATAGGCAAAGTAGCTTTAAGTTCAACAATTGCTCCTGAAAGGAGCTAGAATTATTTTCAAACATCTTTTTTTTTTCATCCTTTTATTGGTATCCTCAAGGGTAAAATTTAAACTAAAAGACAGTACAGGAACAATCTAAAGATATACAATGCAAACTCAGAATGATGTAGCAGAGGCAGGAGGAGATTACTCTGAGATAGTGAGTGGGTCATTAGCTTATAAACCCGTGTTTGCAGGAAGATTAAGGGTCCTTGGGAATTACTCAAATGTTGCAACACCACAGAACATTTTAAAGGCAAAAATGCACGTAAATGCAGTGTTGCAATTCCACATTGCAAATACCAGGCAGGAAATGAAAAACTGAGGCTTTCACCACCACAAAGTTAACTTAACCATATCAATGTAAATATCACTGCTTTGTATGCAAGTAATCGGCATTTTGTGGTGTCCGCACCTGCACAGGAGTGTGGCCAAAGAGGCAATAGCCATGGACAGCATATACTGTTTGGCTCAAGATTCTGCATGCACAGTGCACACAGCTGATGCTGAGTTGGGCGTTGAGAAGGGAAAGTGGCACTGATAAGTGAGCAAACACAACTGTGTTTGAGTAGTTCCTTTAAAATCATTCCCCTGACATCCATTTTAAAATATACTGCCTACATTCCTTTAAAAAGCCAAGGAAATTGAATAGTAAAGCTCCATTTTAAAATCTATTCTTAAAGTCCAATACCAGGATGGGCTCCAGAATAAATTGTGCAGTGACTTCTAAAGTACCACCTCATCCATTTTTCTCATTGCTCCCTGATGCTGTGTTTTTCTCAGCCTTGTCATCCAATGGTTTTAAACTATTCTTTTATCCGCCAGCGACTCTATTGAAACTACCTTCCCCAGGTCCAAGTATACTCATCACTTCTCACTTCTTCTGAACCCATATTCCCATTAAAATGACCTTCCCTGCATAAATCCACAGAGAACAGACACAGATGCTATACTGATATATTGATGGGTATGAAAGGACGGCTGCATTGTCTTTGCCTGAAACAAAACACAATTATGCAGGGCTCTTTTGGAGACAATCCCATAACTGGAGGATGATTGTAATGGTGGTGGTTCTAAGCATATAACCGGCTAGTGGAATAGATAATTGTAGGTACAGGAGTGGAATTTTCAAATCAAATCATTAGATAACTGGCACAGTCCATGGGCAGGACTGTAGAATCTGAAACAAACAGGCATGGCGTGGTCAGAATTATATACAGACCCACAAGGCATACAACCATGTTTTCCAAACATCCATGGTCCTTCTTCCTGGCTTCTGTCTTTTCACTGAGAAGCCACTTTTATTTCAGGGGGACAATTTAGGGCCATTCCAGGGCAGGCTGGGGTTACTGTTGGGCTGTTCTTGCACCTTTGCCATCAAGGGGAGCAAAAGGGACCTACTGTTGAAAGGCGCTCTTCCTGGGTCTCAGATTTCTCCATGTATTGGGAGCAGAGGTACTGACTGACTTTCTGGACTATTTTTTAAAGAATGTTTTATAACAAACAGCTTTAGAAAACTGACTGCATAGTGTCTTCCTCCTAAGCAAAAGGAAGGTATGCGTACGTCCATTATGAATCCAGGTTCCCTAAACTCAGGATTTCCCTCTTGTAACACAATCCACTGAGTATGCAAGTGTCACCTGGCTCTTTTTGCATCACCTTGTGGGAATAGGGACTTATGAAGCTGGCAGAAGAAAATGATGATACTCTAGCTAGAGCTACAGCTGACTCCAACCCAGGAGTTTCATGTCTTCTGCCCGCATGTTTGAAACCGTGGCAAACTAACATAGTAGTCTGGACCTAGGGTAGAGACCTTAGACCCTTTGCAAGTCCTGCCACCTTTAGGATCATCCCTAGGATATACAGAGCACTGGGCAGTGTCTTTGTGCGGGGTTCCTGTCTATATAACTAATTTGAGTCACCAAAATCAGTATGTCACATCACACCAGAGGTCCAGTCCCAAGTGATCCAGCTAAAGAAATGCCACACTGGCCAGCAGGAGTGGTCAGCTCCCAGGCCACATTCTTGGAATTACCTACATACCAGGCCCTAGGATAACCCCATGACATGCCTCATCCCAGAGATTGTTAGGGCCCCTAGTGACCCAACATATAGGGTGAGAGAGTGCCTCAAAGGAGAGAAATGGGGGCCTGTACCCTTGCTGGTACCAGTCTGGGTTCAGGGTTCCTGACTTGGATGGGGTAACATTGGCCCAACCACCAAAAAGGGGCTTTAGAGAATTTTAAGGAAGAAACTCTAGAGCGTGAGGGTCCTGCCACCATCTTCTAACAGAGGGCCACTGCAGAGCTTCTGGGAATGACTCTCACACCAAGAACTTGACAAATTACAAAATATCCCACATTGGAAAATCAGCCCCATAGCAAGAATGGTAGAATCAAAGGAGGACCAAATGTAGAGTCAGAAAAATTCAGCTGGAGTACAGTTCTACTACTGACTGAGTGTGTCTTGTAAACTCATTTAGATTCTCTGAACCTTAGGCTTTCCATCTTTAAAATGGAATTATAATAATAATTGTAATGCTAACCTTGCAGAATGATTGGGAAGGTGAAAGAGGTAAACAGACATGAAACTGCCTGGTACACTGTGCTCTACACAGGTATTTAGTGGTTATTATTGTTCTTCTTCCCATTTCCTTTAACCTCCTATTTCACGAGGGATGAGAATAAAATGGGTAATTGCATGCATACTGTTATTTCAGGATGTTTTAAATGCCAATTCATCCCTTCCTGCAATCACCGATGGTGGAAGATATATAGGTGGTACTGTGTGAATGCTCTGCTGTGTTGCAGTCTCTGATTGACTTCAAGCTTACCATCTGGGGTGGGGAGGAGGCTCACCATCAGGGTGGAGAGATGCGAGGTGGGGAAAACATTATGAAGAATTAGGTTCCTCTGCTCCTTTAGGCCATGATTTAGTGCACCCTGATGTGTTTGAGTTTTTAAGACCTGAAAATTGGAGAACTTGTTCTAGACATATTTTTTCAGACAGACGAATAAGATTTTTTTTTATTTTTTTTTTTACAAAGGAGGAGGGGGATGGATCATCCTTGGCTGCTATTTTGAGTACACAGAAATGAAACTGAGTTCTGTACTTGCTTATGTACAAATGAAGACATGTCAAGGATGTCCTTTGCACTGTCATCTCAAAATACAATTTGTATTCAAAGTCCACAGTGAGTAGATATTACCCAAATTCCTATAGCTGGTGCTCGTAGGCTAGGCTGACCCAAAGCAATACAGTGAAGTATAGCTTCTTGTTTGTTGTTCTCTGCCACCTCTTTATCTGTTTTCCCCATCTGAAGCTCCTTTTTCAGAGTCCAGCAATGTCCTTGCAAATACTGAGTGAGGAAAACTAATCATGACAGTGATTTTTACTATATTCTACAGAGTATAAAGAATCAAAGCAGCCCTGACTGGGTAGCTTGGTTGGTTAACACGCCATCCCCATATAATAAGGTTGCAGGTTTGATCCCCAGTCAGGGCATATACAAGAATCAGCCAATGAGTGCATAAGTGGAGTAACAAAATGATGGATCTCTCTCTCTTGCTCTTTCTCTCGCTCTCTGTCTCTCCTCTCCCTCCACCTTCCTCTCTCTCTAAAATCAGTAAATAAAAACTTTTAAAAAGAATCAAAACAGAGGAGCCCCATTGTATGTTTACATATGGTAGAAAAATATATGGCAAGATATGCACCCAGTGTTAAGCAACTGTGATCAAGTATATCACAAATCTGCTTCTACCTGGCTTCTATATTTCCCACAGGTGACTGTGCTGACTGGGAAATGTGAGAAAAATAATCACTGAAAGTAGGGTGGGAGAGAGGAGTAATACCTAGCATTGGAGAAAAAATAGCAAGGTTCTAAAGCTACACAAACTCTGCTACAAAAATACACACATGTAAATATGATTATAAAGATATGTTTTAAGAAAGTACAAAGAAAATAAGGCCCAGAAAATGGAGAAAGGGAAATGCATACCTCAAATTTCAACAAGGCAAAAAAGATAAAGCCTAGAAATGCTTCTATCGCCAGAAGGCTTAACTTCATGTTTGGAAATATGCTAGAAAGAATCATAAGTTGGTGAGCAGTTCAGAATAAAGAAAGTCAACAGGAGTTAGGATGGGGTTGTTGATAACAACCAGAGAATCCTCATTTCCTTTTTAAATACCATTAAGTAAAAGCTGAACATATAATTAGCCTTCAATTCATCAAGATATTTAGCAAAGACTCTCATGATAGCATCCTGGACAAGACTGAGAAACCTGAAATTGATGACAGTCTAGATCAGGGGTGGGCAAACTTTTTGACTCGAGGGCCACAATGGGTTCTTAAACTGGACCGGAGGGCCGGAACAAAAGCATGGATGGAGTGTTTGTGTGAACTAATATAAATTCAAAGTAAAGGAGCAGAGGGGAGAGCAAGAGAACTGGATAGAACAGCCGGATCCGGCCCACGGGCCATAGTTTGCCCAAGGCTGGTCTAGATGGATATAGTCATATTTGGATGTGTCACTGTATCTAAAGAACATGGATAAATAGAAATTTGCCACCTAATTCTCTTATCTCCTTTCACCTAAAATTCCTAATTCATCCCCCATGTTACCACCTTAATTATCTTTCTAAATCATATATCTGACCATTGTCTATGTTTAAACATCTCAGCATGATATATAAGGTCCTTTAGCTTTGGTTCCCTTGTCTCAATGCTTGCCTCAATAGCCAATAAATGACATTGTAGGTCTCACATGACCCTAGTTGAAATTGTGCTATGGAATAAAGGAAATAGAGAGAATAGAAAGGAATGCAATCCATATGCTAAAAAAAAGGAAGCTTTGTAATAAGAAAAAAATTGCAGGGAACTGGGGGTATTAAATGCCTAATGTTCATCCAGAGAATCCATGGGGGTATTAATGCCTATGTTCATCCAGAGAATCCATGTGGCTGGGATTACATACAACAGCAAGTTCATTAATGACAAAGAATAAGCAATCATGGAAGACAGGACTAGAGTCCACGTGCCTGCCAGTGTTCCAGAAGGTAGTTTTTGGACCTCATAATATAAAGAATGTTTGCACATATTAGACTTGCTAAATAACAACAACAACAAAAGATTTTCTTAAAAGTCAGAAAGCTTAAGAGTTCACCAAGAGGCTTTATGAATATCTTTTGGGACTTCCTAAATGTGATTCCACATTCTGGTCTGCAGGGAGGATGAGATTTCATTTAAAGATTCCTATAATTCTGATGGAAGGATTCTTATAATTCTGATGGGCTACAGCTGTGCCCACAGCTGGCCCGGTGAGTGGCCCTGCAGCAGGAACCCATCCCAAAAAGCCACTCAGGAAAAAAAATCTTTCTATTCCAGTTTAAAAAGCAGCCCTACTGAGAGAGGCAGCAACTATCTCTGGTCCTTTAACAGTTAACTCAAAAGAGTTAGTCTATACTCAACAAACAGAGGAAACAGTGAGTATTTAAGATGTCATATGACACTTTGCTACAGTTTATAAAGAAGGCTCTGGATCTGTTAAGTGGGAGGATAATCTTTGCCAAAATGTTCTGTGGAACGCCAAGATTGCAAACAGTATGTCAAGATTTAATGGACGGCTATTCATTAGGCAGTATTAACTAATTCTGGCACACATTCTGTTAGGTCTTTCGGCTTGTAGGAAAACAGCATACCACCTTTGGCATCATACTTAGCTCCCTTTCCATTTACGAACTTTTCTCATTTCTCAGAAACAATCTACAGAGAGTAGAATTAGTCATAAAAAATCCATCCTGACTCTAAAGGCCAAAATAATAAAATAAGATAATGTATACAAAATGGCTCTGAAATGTTAAAGCATCAAACAGAGGCGAAATAGGACCCTTTCGTTACCTCTATTACCATGGTCACTATTGAAACATCTGAATGACAGAGATAGGATTCCACTTGTACAACTCCAGTGGAGCCTCAAAGATCTATTTGTCAAGTTCTCCTCAAGCAAGAATCCAAATAAACCAGCTGGGGCAGGAAAAAAAATTCTCTTCTTCCCATAGAAAATTCTTGCTCTTATCTCACTACCTCTTTAAACCACTAATTAAAGCCAGCTTCCTCAGCAGAAATGGAGGACAGCAAGCCATTTTCCTCTACATCATGACACCTTCTCATAACTCCCACCCCTGTGGGCACAGCCACCTCCTCTCCAAGGACTGCATTCTGTCTAAGGCAGGACTGTAATGAGCACTGTGCACGGTTTCTCACTAGAAGCTACAGCAAACCTATGGGATTGCTGACACTCTCCAGATTTCACAAATGAGAGCCTGAAGTTCAGAGATATTAAGTAACTCATCCAAGGTTATATCATTAAAACTGGTGGTGTAGGGATTAGAATCCAGGTACATGACTCAGAAGTCCATATGCAGAAGAAATAAAATACCAAATAATTAAAATAACAAAGAAATAAGGAGAGGTCTTCTGCCAACCTAGAAAAGGCAAAATCAGGAAACAACCAACGTCTAAAATGGGCACAGAAATAAACTCTTCAGTATGAAATCAATACCCACCCATCTCTCATTCACAAAACGGTATTTAAGGGAGAACTGACAAATGGCAGCAGTTTCCAACCCAGCTACATGGATTCTCTGGATGAACACAGGCATCAGGGTGGTCAGTTTGTCGGGATGAGATTTTAAAACCCACACACATGACTACAAATGTGTTTCTTATATTTACAAAAACACAAAGTGGATATATGAACAAGTCATAATTATGCCACAATTTCAGTTTCCATTAATTGTTTTCAATCAGCTAAAATATTTTTTAGAGCAAAATAAATTAATGGAAGAATCTGGAGTAGAGAAAAACAACTTACTAAATTTTCAACCACCACTTGTCTTCTCTCTTAGAAACACTTAATAGACAACATGAGTTAATTCTAGGCATAATTGCTAACCTTTATTGGGCATATATAATGTGTCAGTTACCATGATAAGTGTTTTACTGTCATTATTTCATTTAATCTTACCTAATAATAGAGAAACATGTAAATTGACCATACCTCTGCTACGCCCACAGCCAATCAGAGTATGCAAATTAACCCAACAAAGATGGCGGTTAATTTGCATACATACCTGGGTCCCAGGAACCTCCTTGGCACCCAGGTCACTCCCAGCCAGCCATTGGAGGGGCGAAAGGGAGGGGGGCACTTCCCAAGCCTAAAGCCTGGGGCTTGGGAAGGGGCCAAGCCTGTGACCAAACGCAGACCATCCAGAAGTCAGCGCTGGGTTGCCCAGCTGCAGCCTGGCAACCCAACACTGACTGCTCAGGTGGCTGAGACCCAGAAAGTGAGTCAGGGTCTGATCTGCAGCCTCAGTGGAAGCTGTTGATCAGTGTACTTACCTCTCTCTTTCTCTCCCTCTTTCTTTCTGATCTTCACCAGCAGCCAGGCTTTTCTTTCTCTCCCGGCCTCCCCAGGGGCTACTGTTAAACCCCGCCTCTTTGATCAGGCCCAGAGATAGGCCTGGAGATGCTGACTGGCATAGGAACCAACCAATCGGAACCAAAGGTGGGTGCTGTGGGGAACCAATTGCTGCCTAGGAGGCAGAGCTTCTGACACTGCCTGGCATAGGAACTGACCAATGAGAACCAAATCTGGGTGCTGTGAGGAGCCAATGGCTGCCTAGGAGGGGAGCTTTTGACACTGACTGGCACTGAAACTGACCAATGAGAACCAAATCTGGGTGCTGTGGGGAGCCAATGGCTGTCTAGGAGGCAGAGCTTTTTGATGCTGACTGGCATAGGAACTGAACAATGAGAACCAAATCTGGGTGCTGTGGGGAGCCAATGGCTGCCTAGGAGGTGAAGCTTTCGATGCTGGCATAGGAACTGACCAATCAGAACCAAATTGGCCAGCAGAGGAGGGCAGTTGGGGGCAACATCAGGCCTGCAGGAGAGGACAGATCCCTGGGATCAGGCCTAAAATGGCAGTTGGACATCCCACAAAGGGTCCCCAATTGGAGAGGGTGCAGGCTGAGTTGAGGGAATCCCCCTCTGTGCACGAATTTTGTGCACCGGGCCTCTAGTATGATATAAACACTATATTAACAAATATATGATATAAACTTATGACAAAAATGACTGATTTAAAAGTTAACATTATGATGAACTTGTATGATTCTATAAATTCTCTGATATACAACACGAAATGTATGTTTAAAAAAGTATCCACTTATTTGCTTAAAGTATAAACTTCTTTTACTCTCTTTGCACAATGTCTTTAAATTAATTGGCATTGTTTACACAATGGAATACTGCTTGGCTGAAAAAAAGAAAGAAATCTTACCCTTTGTGACAGCATGGATAAACCTGCACAGCATTACGCTAAGTGAAATAATCCAGTCAGAGAAAGACAAGTATCATATTACTTCACTCATATATGGAATCTAATGAAGCAACAAGCAGAATAGTGACAGACTCATAGATAGAGAACAGGCTGACAGCTGTCTGGGCAATGGTGGTGGTGGTGGGGGGAGGGCGGCTGGGAGAGGAAGAAGGATTGAACACAAAAAAACAAAGAGAAAAAAACTTATGGACACAAAAAACCACATGGTGATTGCTGTGGGGGAGGGGGAGTGGGGAGAGGCGGAGAGTGGTATAGCGGATGATAAATGGTGATGGAAGGAGACTTGACTTGGGGTGGTGAACACACAATAAAATATACAGATGATGTATTATAGAATTATATACCTGAAACCTGTACAATTTTGTTAACCAGTGTCACCCTAATAAACTCAATACAAGGGAAAAATACATTGGGGAAAAATTAATTGGCATAAACAAATTTGCTTTGAACTGTCAATGATAAAGTAAAAGGGAGTGGGACCAGGTATATCCAATAATTAATTTCCTTCTGTTTTCCTAATGAATAATCAATTTGCACTAATATAAATTATATTGAGGTTCACCATGCTCCATTTTCATTTGGCTAGTGTCACCTTCAAATAAAGTAACCTCAGTTAAATTTTAACATAATGGATTTGAGTTTATGGGTGTGATGGTCAGTTTTATGTGTCCACTTGGCTAGCTTCTAGTCCCCAGTTACACAATAAACCACTAATCTAGGTTTGCTGTAAAGGTATTTTTTTAGATGTGATTAACATCTACAATCAGTTGATTTTTAATCCAATCAGTTGAAAGGCTTTAAGAACGGATGTGAGGTTTCCTGGAGGAAGAATTCCACATGTGGACTGCTCATCCAATCCTTGGAGCTAGAAACGTGGGCACCATCTTGGATCTTCCCTTCCCCTCAACCCTGGATTTCAATTCATCAACACTCCCTGTCCACTCATATTCACCCCAAATGCCACTAACCTCTTTCAGACCTCCATTAAACCTTACAAAAGTGCTTACTGTCCTAACCAGTTCAATTACTTCTGGTCTATCTCCACTCCACACTTCAACACACTATCTATAAATCATCCCACCCCTTGTCAAAATCCAATTTTAATACCTCAGATTGCCTCAAGGAAAAGGGGTGCATCTTACCATTTTTGTACACCCAAGGGCTTAGCAAAATATCAAACTGAGGGTAAATGCTGGGTAAGCAGCAGTAAATCCTCTGGGGCATGAGAAGCTAGATTCTTCTCTGCTGGGCAGAGTCTTTCTGAGTGTGAGAACTATGGGAAAAGTCACTAGGAGTCCTGCATTGCACTGGGCTCATATGGTCTTTATGTTTGTTTGTTTTAAACAGCTCTAGTGAGGTATAACTCATATATAAAAATACTCCATATATTTAGTGCACAATTTGATGACTTTGGATATAATGTTAACACCTGTGATACCATCACTACAATCAAGGTGACAGACATATTCACCACCTCCCAGAATTTCCCTGTGTCCCTTTGTGGGAGTTCTTTTGTTCTTGTTTTTTTTTTTTTTTTTTTTTTTTTTTTTTTTTGGGGGGGGCGGTCATCAGAGTGCTTTAATTTTGGAAAGTCAGTGAACTCTATGGAGCCTTTCCCTAGTGGGGGCGGGGGGGACATTTTCCCCATAATTTCTGGGATTTCATGAGCTTCCTAAAACCTATCTATCCATCCATGGACCCCCCTTACAGTCCATGGGCCTCAAATTAATGATCCCAGAATAGAAACAAATATCACTGGTTCAAATTTGATTTTAATTCCTTCCGGTTTGGGTCTCAGCTTCATTTCCCTTGTTTGCATCTTTTTTCCACCCATTGCTATCGAGCATCTGCATAACCCAGGAAGACTGGCTATAGTACTCACTGAAAGATGCTTCCATCTAAAAGAATACTTAGTTCTCGGGAAGAAAAATATTTCCAAGGACACTGTTGTTCTGTTGTCAGTCACAATACACTGCCCTGGGTTGCAGGTATGTGATACAACAATGCGTTCTACTGAAATTGCTACCCTTTTACCTCTGAGGCCCTGTGTTTGCCTTTTAAGCTAGCTGTAAAGATGGGTAAATGGAAAAACTAGGGGAATGTAACTTAAGCTCAATCACGAAGCAATTCATGGCAAAGCTTAAAAGAAGCCCATACCTCCTGACGTCCAATTCAAGACACAGCCACCTGCCTAGTATCCACCATGAGAAGTTTTTACATTAGGCTTATCCAAGCCCGCATGTGAAGTCACCCTGAAAATAAATCTTCACAGCTCCGAGAGCCAAGATGCTAACAAATGGGAAAGGAGTGCCCATGGATATCAGAGACAAAATGCAACTAAAGCTGAAAAGGGAAGACAAAAGAGAACTAGCAGAACCAGCATAGCTACACACGGGAAACATTTCAGATGTGGAGATGAGGAGTGAATGCCACGAAGGCAATGGTGAGCTATGTCATGATATTTCAGGACATTATATTTAGGCAGCAGAGAGTCTGAGTTAAATGCTTTTATTCAAAAATCATTTTCATGGAGAATCCACAAAATCTAATAAGAAAAAGGGAATGAGAAGCTTAGAAGGCTTCTGTCCGACTGTCAATCAATCAAAAAAGCAATTATATAGGAACTATTTCCATAAGGTAGCTGTGCTAGGCACTGTACAGCCTCAACTGCTCATTAAAGCACTTGTCACAGGGTCCTCATTCCTTGCATAGTTGGCCAGAGATGTGTCAAACACCCCTATTTTTTTTTTGTCCCAATTAAGAATTTTGAGGGGGAAGAGAAATAAAACTACTTTACCATTCAAGACAAAGTATTAGAACGTAATCGAGAATAATGTAAAAACCCAAAGATACCCCCCTTGCTTTCAAACAACAGAGCCTAAGACTTAAGGGTCTCCATCATTTCCAAAGGAAATCTCAGGAACCATGTTCCTAAGCATTTTCTATGCAAAAATGGATCACAGCATTTCTTCTACTGCACTGAAAGCCAGTGTCTCCTCGTGGCTCCTGTTGAAATGAAATCTTCAGGAGGGCAAGTTCAGGTCTTACTTGTTTCTAAATCCTCAGAGCTGGTGCAGGGCCTCGCTTGTGAACCACAAATGCTAACCATCTGAGCCCTTTTCTTAGGTGGGAGATGTAAGCTACCCATTTCGCTCTCTGGCATCCAGTCCCTTTGACGGAACCATTGTTGAGGACAGGCTGCAGAGAAGTGCGATTATAACAAGCTACAGTGATCCTGAATACTGCTGTGCTCAGGTTTTTAAAAATTGTATCTTATTAATAATTTTTAAAATATATTTTCATTGATCTCAGAGAGGAAGGGAGAGGGAGAGATAGAAACATTAATGAGAGAGAATCACTGATCAGCTGCTTCCTGCATGCCCCCTACTGGGGATCAAGCCCACAATCCAGGCATGTGCCTTGATCAGGAATTGAACTGTGACCTCCTGGTCGACGCTCAACCACTGATCCACACGGGCTGGGCAGTACCAGGTTCTTTTAAAAGAAGCTCAAACAGTAAGGTATAGTATTTTGACTTAAGTAGTTCTTTAAAAATTTTGCAACTAGTACATTTTTCTCATTTCTAAAGTGGTCATTTCAATGAGTTCCTGACCATCTCACCTCAGTAAGTCCCCCTCTGTAATCTCCATTTCAATTCCCTCGTGTTGCCTTGCTTGCACTTACGTTACTATTTTCTGTTTACCTCTCTATTGTTATTAGACTTCGCCAAGGCAAAGTGGCTTTATGAGGACAGAGAATGTATGTGTCTGTCATATATACACTTGCATCTATGGGTCTAATGCAGTGCCTGACACACAGTACCTACTTAAAATATATTTGTTGAATGGAATAAATAAAAGTACTTGAGACTGTATCTCTCAAGTAATTTACTAGAAGAGCAACTTGATGAGAAGCTCTAGAGGAAAAGGAAGATTGTTTGTTGGCCAAGTAATTTTGAGCAATACTTAATGTTATCTTCCCCCTGGAATATTAGTATATCCAAGGGTCTGAGAACTCTTGCAAGAAGGAAACCATTAAATACTATTTAACTCAGCATTTCTCAGATTAATAGGACAGCAAACACTTTTTAAAGGTAAATATTGAATAACATCCTGTGGAATGTGTTCCAAAGAACACACTTTGGGAAACATTGATTTAAGAACTAAAAAATATGCTGGGCCACTAGGCCCAGGGATAATGACATTTATTTTTCTGTGTTTATAAGGCTGAAGCCAGCTTCTCCGATCTCTCCAGAAAAGAACATAAGCCTTTTCTCACCACGTACTCTCATGGACAATTGCTCCTGCACACCACTTTCCCACCCCCAAATGTGAGTTCTCAATTCCTTTAAACAACTCCAATCACCATGTACCATCAAAATGCTATCGAAAGCATAGCTGGTTATACATTGGATCTGCTTAAAACAGAAGCCTCCAGACACATGGTTTAAAATCCAAATCAGTACTATAGGCCTAGGATTAACTTGACTTTTTTTTTTTCCTCATTTAAATTTAATTATTATTAGTTCATCTATTTTGAACCAAAAATATTTGTTTTACAAAAGCATACCCACAGCCTTTCCTGAAATCGGTTAACCTTAACTGTGGCACCAAGACATTCAGGCAGGCAGTATCTTTTACCATTGTTTTGAGGTGTGATATCAATAATTTGTTACCGGCAATTGTTAACAAGTACTGAAGTTAGTAAGTGACTTGCTTAATAAAAAACAAACATATTAGTGCTGTTTTAACATCAGTCCTGTAATATCATCTCTCTCACTCCAATTCCAATATGATTTCTTAAATGTGAGAGGAAAGGAAGGGAGCTAGCTCATCTTGAAATTATATGTCCATGATATGTGCCCATTTTTGACAGTCCATTAGAAGTTGGAGTGATTGTTTATTCCTGAGCAGAGAAGGAAGAAAGGAAAGGAGGGAGGGAGGGGATTGTCACAATCTGGGAAGGCCTCTGATTATGGGTCACTGTGCATGCCATCCCCCATGTAGATGGTAACAGTAAACAACTGACAGAGAAGCCGCATGGCTCTTCTAACCCAAGCTTCCATTTAGGGAAAACTGTATTTTTTCACATTAGTTTTTAAGATTCCAACAACTTCACAGAGCAAAGCTAACCTACATGGTGCTTAATGAAATTGTTTACAGTTTTGAATGTACGTGGCTCTGAACAGATTCCAAAGAATTGTCAGTTCCATGTGAACAGAGTTGCATTAAATAAGCTGCTCTATTCTAGCCAGGAAACTATATAGAGCTGTTCTCTAAGTAGGAAATATAATACATGCTGCATTCACACACGTTTCAAAAGCTGTGCTTGGTTTAGAACAGCTTGCATTGAGGTCCCCAAAGTGAAAGTCATCAACCACGGTGGGCCAAAGGTGAACGTGTAACAAACATTTAACAGATCACACCGAAAGTTTGGAATGGAGGAAGTGTGAAATAGACGGAAGAGTCATGTCATCTCTGTTGGCCCAGCGTTCTTCTAAAAAATTCACTTTAAAAAAAGTGCATTTTGATAATGGGCCAGAGTTGAAGGAAACTCGCATGCTTATGGCACTTCCAAGGTGAAAATGAAAAAATTCTGATAAAGCTCACAGCCTTGAGGAAAATTCCAAGTGGCTCATTGCCTTAATTTTCTCTCATTTCACCACCCATTGTCAGCCAGGGCTGGAGGATAGAATCTACCTTCAGCTCAGCAGGCTAGATTCTGCTCTCACTAGAGACCTTCACTGGTGACTTGAGTATTTCACTACTTATTTATCTGTGTAGCCCTCTATTTAATAAACTCGATATCTGCAAAGCACATTCCACGGAAGAAGTCTGCACATAGCTGATGGGATGTGTGGGTGTGCACACATTAGACAAAGAGAAAAGTTACTCTCTGCATGCAATGAGCCAAATTATCCCAATTCCTTTGTAGAGAAGTGTTTTTTCCCCTTCTTCTTCTTTCTTTTTTCTGTATAAATAATATTTAGCTGAGATTTCAGGTTCTTGGTTTTTTAGTAGGACCCAACAGGTGTGGAAAAGGGCCACATGCCAATGGCCAGGGCATAGCTTAAAAGATCTCTGCCCCTCCTTATAAACATTTGTTTTAAAGCTCGAGGTGCCTTGTCATGGCCCTGATTTCAGAGTCGGGCCAGCAACGTTAAGACCAAAATAATGTCATTTAGTGTCTTTGGGGGAGGGGGCGGGCGGGGGAGAGGGGTTAAAAAAAGGATTAGAGGCTGGCAGGCCAGGGATATTAAATGAGTCCATGACTAACAGGGTGTGACAGAAAGGGTTTTATTCTTTTCAACAAAACAATTCCCTAGGGCTGGAACCATTACTCCACTGTGCCTTTATCACCTTGGAATTTTTATGGTTATTTTTGATGAATTCACATTTTTGTAAAGGCTTTTTTGAAATAATGCCAGTTTTCAATTTTAATTAAAGTCGTAAATAATCTTAATTCTGCCTTAAAAGGTTTATTGTTTCTTACTTTTTTTTTATTATTGCTGCCAGGAAATATTTCAAATACCAAGCCCTGATGTGAGTTAGCAATTAGACTCTCTCGAAGGTCTAGTAACAACATTGTACCATGTAAATATTATATACCAGTATACCAGCACAAGGTTCGAACATGCAGATTGACTGATTTCAGGTTTATTAGCACTGTTTCTCCTGGGAGGGACATTTCCTCTTTTTATTGGGTGGAACAACTTTTTTCATTTTAATTTCCATAAATTAATCCAGCATAGATCTATAAAGGATTTTTAAATCTTTATATTAAAAAGACAGGTTAGAATTCAGGAAGTAAACACAGTAAAGTTGTCACTAAAGACCAGGCAATGAAAGTCAGCCAAATCCTACTCAACCATCTGCACAAAACTGAGTGAGCATCAAAAGCTAAATCATCAGAGATGAAAAGTTATTTTACTTAAGAAAAAATTATGACAATACTGAAATACTTAACATTAGATTATAATACTGTTCCTTGTTAGCTAGATTGCCTGTTGAAGGTTTGTCTGAAAATTGTCTAGCCTATCTAATAAAAGAGTAATATGCAAATTGACCATACCTCTGCTACACCCACAAACCACGACCACCAGCCACTCCCACAAGCCAATCAGGAGGGAATATGCAAATAAACCCAACCAAGATGGCTGCAGCCACAGAGAGCAGGAGGGAGGCTTGGGTTTCCTTGGCAATGGATGAAGCCAAGCTTTCCGCCTGCCCTTGCTGGCCCCGGCCTCCACTCAATGCTACAAAGTTTCAATTATAGAAGATAAATAAATCCCAACAGAAATGGTGGCAGCACGTAGCTGGAGAGAGCAGGAGGCTAGGTTTGCCCATGGCGATGGAGGAAGCCAAGCTTCTGCAGCCCTGGCCTGCTTTGGCCTCCGCTTAAGGCTACAAAGTTTCAATTATAGAAGATATATAAATCCCAACAGAAATGGCGGCAGCCACAGAGTGAGCAGAAGGCTTGGCTCCACTCCAGGCTACAAAGTTTCAATTGTAGAAGATAAATAAATCCCAGATACCAGGGCCTCCGCATGGGTCGCTGGGGGGCGTGGCTGGCCTACAAACCACCACAGGCCCCTCGCCCAGACTGCCCCACGCCCCAAGGGAACCCCCTCCCTGATCCGGGACACCCTTCAGGGCAAACCAGCTGGCCCCCACCCATGCACCAGGCTTCTATCCTATCTAATAAAAGAGTAATATGCAGATTGACCATCACTCCAACACACAAGATGGCTGCCCCCATGTGGTCAAAGATCCTGTCCCCATGTGGACACAAGATGGCCACCACAAGGTGGCCAGCAGGGGAGGGCAGTTGGGAGGAACCAGGCCTGCAAGGGAGGGCAGTTGGGGGCGATCAAGCCTGCTGGGGAGGGCAGTTAGGGGTGACCCGGCCAGCAGAGGAGGGAAGTTGGGGGTGACTGGGTCTGCAGGGAAAGGCAATTGGGGGGGACCCAACCCTGCAGGGAAGAGCAGTTAAGGGGTACCAGGCCTGCAGGGAAGGGCAGTTAGGGGTGACCAGGCCTGCAGGGGAGGGCAGTTAGGGGTGACCAGGCCTGCAGGGGAAGGCAGTTAGGGAAAAACAGGCTGGCAGGGGAGCAGTTAGGCATCAATCAGGCTGGCAGGGAAGTGGTTAGGGGGTGATCAGGCTGCAGGCAGAAGCAGTTAGGGGCAATCAGGAAGGCAAGCAGGCGAGCAGTTGGGAGCCAGCAGTCCTGGATTGTGAGAGGGATGTCGACTGCCTGTTTAGGCCCGATCAGGCCTGAACAGGCAGTCGGCCATCCCTCGAGGGGTCCCAGATTGGAGAGGGTGCAGATTGGGCTGAGGGACAGCTCCCCCACCCCCCCATGCACGAATTTCGTGCGCCGGGCCTCTAGTAAATTTATAATTTGTAATCTTAAAGTTTGATTTTCTTTTTTAAATTAGTGCTCTGAGCATCTTTCACATAAACTACTCTTCCTTTATAGAGGCTGAAATGTACCATGTTTGAACAATAGAAACCATTAACAATTCCTGAAAATGTATATTATGTTTCCATACTCACTGTCACTACATATTGTAGCTTATTTGTCTCAATATGGGACTTTTATTCTGTCATGTCCATGACAACTTACTATCTATGAAGGTGTTCTCCAATCTCAGGTCAGATTTGCCATTACAGTAAAACCTAATTATGATCTGGAGAATGGTCATATTTAGGGGGAAAAACTCTCATCAAGAGGTTTTTGTTTGTTTTGAACACAACTTATCACTTCAAGTTTATAAGATATACACAGACAAAGACAAAAACCATTAGGCAGTAGTCCTGCTCAACGTTAACGGTATGCAACAATGATGTATTATTTTAACAATATTGCCCTGGCTGGTTTTGCTCAGTAGTTAGAGCATCTACCTGCAGACCTAAGGGTCAAGGATTTGATTCCTGAACAAGGGCAGTTGTAGGTTCCCCAGCCCCGGTAGGGGCATATAGGGGAGGCAACCAGTCGATGTTTCTCTCTAACTCTCCTCTCCTTCTTCCTCCCTTCCATTCTCTCCAGAAATCAGTGGAAAATATATATCCTTGGTGAGGATTTTTTTTTTTAAAAAAAAGAATATTAAACATCTCCTTACAACTTTATTTATATTATAATATTACTCATTTAGCTCCTTTGCTCTTTTAAAATACAAGAACATATCTAATCCACACAAATGATCATCTATTATTGTTGATACTATTATATGTTGATAATAATCATCTATTATCAACTTACTGGGATTCTAATTAAAGAGACCTAACTATATTTATAGAGAAAAAAAAATGATTTCAACAATTGGCTTACTAGAGTGGGTTTGTATACAATTAAGAATATCCTGAAGAGTTTTATGCTAACCAAAATAAGCCAGTCAGAGGAAGATAAGCATACATGATCTCACTCATATGTGGAATCTAATGAATAAAATAAACTGATGAACAAAATAGATCCAGATACATAGAAGCATGGAGCACACTGTTGACCCTCAGAGGGAAGGTGGGGAAGAGTGGGTGGGTGGGAAGAGATCAACCAAAGAACTTCTATGCATATATGCATAACCCATGAACATAGACAATAGGGTAGTGAAGGCCAGGGGTGAGGGTGGGGACAGGCTAGAAGAGGTTAATGGTTGGGGGAGAGCGGAAGGGACATATATAAGACTTTCAACAATAAAGATTTTTTAAAATAATAATAATATCTATCACATCCTTTTAACTGGCATTTTTCTAACAGGGAAGAGGTCAAATTATTTCCATATATAAGCCCTCAACTAACTGGCTTTGCGCTAATACCTCTCAAGGAAGAGTAACAAAAAGACTACAGAGCATTTCCCAACATAAAAAGGTTATATCCCTAAAAACCATGAAAGAATACAAGACTCTAAGTAGCTAGAAGTCATGGTTGCTTTAAAACCATGGTCAAGAGGTTCAATCACTTGAAATAAGTTGAGTCTTAAACTTCCCTTAAGTTGGTTATGAAGGGCCCTTAAGTGAATCATGTACCCACCTGAACACAAATGAAATATTCAAAAAACCACAGTCAAGTCAACATATTTTCTGCCATAGTCAGAGGATACGTATTGGTCCAAAAGTTTACAAACTCAATTATTAGGAAATTAGAGGCCTGGTGCACGAGTTCGTGCACAGGTGGGGTCCCTCAGGGTGGCCTGCAGGCATCAGGCTGAAACCCGCAGTTCAACGCCGCCTGCAGCTCCTACCAGCCACTCCTGCTCATCCTGGCCCCACAGTGCTTGCCAGGGGCTTGTGCCCAATCAGTCCCAATCGGGAGAGGCTCACACCACCACAGCAGTGCTCGCCAACCGTGAGCCCTGCAACTGGCGTCCTCCTGAGGGGAGTAGCCTGCGGGATCGGGCTGAAACCGGCTTTCTGACATTGCCCGAGGGATCCCAGATTGCGAGAGGGTGCCGGCCAGGCCAAGGGACCCCACCGATGCATGATCGGGACTGAAGAGGGACTGCAGGAGGGCTCTATGGTGTGCTCGGCCCATCTTGCTCAGTCCTGATCAGCTGGACCCCAGCAGCAAGCTAACCTACCAGTTGGAGTGTCTTCCCTCTGGTGGTCAGTGCACATCATAGCAAGTGGTTGTGCGACCTTAGCATATCATTAGCATATTACGCTTTGATTGGTTGAACAGTCGACTGGTCACTGGACAACCAGACACTTAGCATATTAGGCTTTTATTATATAGGATGCCTTGTGAGGTGGTAAGCTCCTCATCTCTTGAGGCATTGAAGCACAGCACAGCCAACCACTTGCTGGAGGTCTTATGAGGTCTGGAAAACAAGTCAGGTGGGCTGGCTGGTTGATCTTTAGCATTGCTTCTAAACCTAAAATACTATGATTTCTATAAGCTTTGAAAGATATATTGATCCTTCATTGATGTCAAAGTAATTTTAGGCTCAATTCCTTTCCCATATTTTCATTCACTGTACCTATTAAGAAACATTTCTTTTAAATCCTCACCTGAGGATATTTTTTTCATTGATTTTTAGAAAGAGTGGAAGGGAGGGAGTAGGGGGAGAGAGAAACATAGATGCAAGAGAGACACATCAATTGGTTGCCTCCCATACACGCCTTGACTGAGGGCGGGGAATCTGCAACCCAGATACATGCCCTTGACCCCAGAATCAAACCCGGATGGACCCTTTGGTCTGATGCCTGATGCTCTAACCACAGAGCTAAATTGGCCAGGACAATAAATATTTTTTTCTAAGCTTAAAGGGAGGAATGCTTCTATTCTTACTCATCCTAGAGACTAACCTACCTTCTTCATTGGAGTTAAAATTATTTTAGCCTATCTATATTTTGTGAAAAAGCACTTATCTCCAGACAGGATTTCTGTTGTACTGTTTTTTCCAATTCAATATTCTTGTTATTTGGACTTAATTTCCATAAAAGCCTTTTATTACTTTCCAATTTAGGAGACTTATACTTAATTTTCTCTTATCCCTATTCATATCTGGCTATATCAGTTATACATATCACAACCTTGCTATTACAGGCATCCTTCAGAGACATTTCAGGTTTGGTTCCAGAACCCTGCAATAAAGCAAGCGACAGGTATTTTTTGGTTTCCCAATACATATAATAAGTATAGTCTTATAAGTGTGCAGTAGCATTATGTCTGAAAAAACAATGTACATACTTTAATTTAAGAATACTTTATTGCTAAAAAATGCTAACCATCATTTGAGCCTTCAGGGAGTCAGTCTTTTGGCTGGTGGATGGTCTTATGAAAAACAATACCTAGGAAGAGCAATAAACAGAACCCAATAAAATGAAGGATGCCTGTTATTTCATGGAAGACTTCTCTCTGCAAAGAGTCTAACACATATCAGACCTTGAGAAGTATACGAATTTCCAATGCCCTGCAGAAGCTCCCAGTATTCAAGAATTTAACTGCTTTTTTCTGACTAACTTCTTTTTTAAAATTACCTTTTTCCTCGCTTGTTGTTCTTTGGAAGAATGAGCCTTCACATGCTTTCTTAGGGAACTTGGGTCTGTGTAGCGTTTGGTGCATCCTGGAATCTGACAAGCATAAGGTTTCTAAATAAGAAAGACAGAAAGAAATGGCTGTGGTTAAATCCTAAAAGTAACTGGGGAAGGTCTACTTAAAGACTATTTATTGGCTTCAGAGCATGAGCAATTACCAACTGATATGAAATGTTGGGTAATACTTGGACATTTTAATAAGAAAGCCCAGTAAGTGTGCATCAAGGCAGAAAGGAGAGTAAACTTTCAAGAAACAAAGAGATTGCCTATCTTTGATGATTTTTAAGAAATTGCCATGGTGTATACTGTTATAGGAATCTCATGGCATTTTTTAAACATGGAAATTATTAGTAAACATCTCTGGTCATACTTACAGTTATGTTCCCCTGAAAACAGTCTTTGGGACTGTCAGAAACTAGGAAACACACATTCTTTAAGAGTTCAGGTATAAAGAAGCTGTAGAAAAGTCCAGAAAAGACTGGGAATGTTTCAGAAGAAACCTGATTCAGAAAAAGACAGGGAGAGAATTAAAAGGGAAAATTAGTAGAAAATGAGCAGGAGACAGGTTTCCAACAACAGACACATGAAAAATCAGCCAGAGGGACATTAATGGTATTAGTTGTAGAGAAGTCATGATATTAAGCCTGGGGTATGTGAATAAGCCCTTGGCTGAGTGTGATGAGAACAGAAATTTTGCTACTCCAATTCCTCGCTGCTCCTGAGCAATGTGAAGTGTGGAGCTTAAGGCTGAGTCTGGAATCCTTTTTATTTTTGTACTGTAAAATTATTTCCGTTTGAGTATTAATATGCTAACAGAAAACTGAATTAAAACTATTCAGGGTTAGAATTATGAATTCAGTTATCTTTATGGAAAAACCATTTTCCTGTAAGTAAAGAATCCACTTAGTGAAGAAAGATACTTTATCCAAAATTCTGACAGCATTTAGCGTAAGGAGTACTTACTGAAAGAGAATGAACACCTAAATTTAAATAACAAATTCTTTCAGCAACTACAGTTTGCTCTTTAAAACAAATGTTTCATTTCTATATGATTTTAAGAAAGCGCATCAATTTGTTAAACACAATAAAAATTTAAACCATAGGTAGTTTGGATCTTAAAAGTAAAAATGATGACTTCAACCAACTAAGACCCAAAGCATGGAGGTATGGAACAGACTGACATACCTCGATGTGGCGTTAGGGGGATGAGAAGAGATAAACCAAAGAACTTATATACTTATATGCATAGCCCATGGACAAGGGCAATAGAGCAGTGAAGACCTAGGGGAGTGGGTAAGGGCTGGGAGGAGGGAGGGGAAGAGGGAGAAAATGGGAGATAGCTGTAATACTATCAACAATAAAAATATATTTAAAAATATTTAATAAATAAGTGATTTAAAAAAAATAGATGAGTTTTAAAAGCTATTGCATTGAACTGAATCATAAAATCATTATCTTAGGTAGTTTTCCTCAAAAGTTTTAAAAAGGGATATTTTTTAAAATTCCAAAATGATTTTAGAAAATGCTCTTAAGTTTGATTAGCTAAAATTAGCTCCAAGCAAAGAAGGGTGTAGTAGAACCCTAACACTTAGCTTCACAATAGTTCTTTCAAACTACAGATAACTAGCTAGAGTAGAAGCAATTTCTCAAGACAATCTTGTCTCATGAATGTTCATTCTTCCATGATAATGTTTAATGATAAATTGAAAAATTTATTGGATTCTACCCAGACCATTTTAGACATACAAAATAGGGCATTTTTAACATAATTTATTCTTTTTTCCTATTTCTACCTTTAAAAAATACTGCTATTCACCAAATTTATTCATTTAATATTCTATTCTGTTGGTCCTAAAATCACTTAATTCAATTCAGCTGGAGCAGAAAGGGTCAATCTTATATCCATTTTACTCTAATTATATTTCAGATATTTACTAGGCAAACCATCACATTTATGTATAGCAGGAGATAATTCTGTTTAGAAAGGTTACGTGACATAGTTAAAATGACTTTTATCAATATGACTAATAGAGACTAATATAAAATTTAATAAATATGTCAACTATAACATCAGGAGAATATTAAATATGTATGAGAAGGTATGTAGAAATCACAGTATCTTTTCAAACTTCAAATTCTGGTGTAGTTTAATAACAGACATCAGAATGTTAACATTGAAAAAGCAATGTCATGAATACATTATTTGCAAGAATGTGGGATAAGAGATCTGTGATGTGTATAATGCAATTATCTTGATGGTTTTAAGTGAAGTGAAATTATATACAGTCTACCTGGCCTCATATAAGGAAAATGGCATCAAAACCTGAGAAATGCAAAGAAGGACATTCAACATCATTGAGAATATAAAAGCGAGTGTAAAGTCTAGAAAAGACATTTGTAAATGCTCTAAGAAGGTGTGATAATGAAAATCATAAAACTGAGCCCTGGGGAAAGAGCTGCTGATTCTTTTTAGATTACTTAAAGGTGAAAATACCAGGGGGTTTCTAAAGCAAAAGGCCACATTCACTCTCAAAACCCATGCCAGCCTCCACTTGTTTATGTCAAGAAGAAAATAACCAGAATAAGAAAAAAAAAAGTACACTTGTTGGTATGGAAAATAATACAATAATTAATAAGTAATAATACAAGAATAAATTGTTTCATGTGCTCACAACTGTAAACCTACTTTTGCTACGCCCTGTATATTGTGTGTCTTAGTACATTTTGATATTTGAATATTTAATTTAATGACCAATCTGTAGTGGTCATTCTCTGTACTAAAATATACTATATGACAGTCCCTAAACTGCCTCTGCTTAGGACACAGAGGTCACCAAAAAACCCCTTAGTCCCAGGCAGCTGTAATATTTAGGATACTCATGACTACAGAAAAATTAGGAAAGAGCCAAACAAGGCCCCTCTGGCTCTTTACCAGGTTCCACTGCTGCCCTTGGCATTACCCCTCTAACCTGCAGGCCATAAAGCAAACACCTTCACCATCCCACTATCAAAAGGGCACTTCCTCACACCGGGCTTCGGGCTGAAAGTTGGAAAGCTCCTGCCATTCTTACAGTGTCCAGATGCGTCCTCTGGTGCTTGGCGCGGTCGCTGGAGTTACTGAAGGCCTTCTGACAGCCCGGATGCTGGCACAAGTAAGGCTTCTCGCCCGTGTGACTCCGCAAGTGAATCTTGAGATTTTCGAGCCTTGAAAAGGCCTTCTTGCAACCTTCAAACTGTAGAGAAAAAACAATTTGGGGTTGTTGAAAAGGACCTTGAGAGCTCAAGTTTGAGGGATAGAAAATAATGTTCTTAGTTTGTACTTAGCATAACACAAAAAATAAAAATGAAATCCAAACAGTAACAAATATTACTTTTAAATGTATCTATATGTTTATGCAAACTGCACTTTTCCACTAAATATACATGCCACTTTCTGTATCAGACTTGGGTCCCAAACAGAATCCTGTGATGACTTATGTCAGAGAGAATTCACTGTGAGCCATCTGGCTCAGTTAATAAAAATACAGTAATGCGTGTCTTAAAGATTTATTAAAAAATTAACATACTTTTCCATTTCCAAATTGGTCTAAATTGAAGGAACCAGGAAGGAACTTTTTACAAAATAAACTAACAAGAAAAATTAGAGTGATGTATGAGAAAAAAAGTGAATTGAAGATCCAAGAGTTCAAGATGAAAAAGGTATGTGTCATTGAATTATTATTATCATAAACTTGCTTAACTCCATTTTAAGGGGTTTTCCAAATCCCAAAAGGTTGAACTTGTTAAGGGTAATGCCAAGCCTAATTAGACACAGTTTTTTTTTTTTTGTTTGTTTTTGTTTTTAAATATATTTTATTGATATTTCACAGAGAGGAAGGGAGAGGGATAGAGAGCTAGAAACATCGATGAGAGAGAAACATCGATCAGCTGCCTCCTGCACACCTCCCACTGAGGATGTGCCCGCAACCAAGGTACATGCCCTTGACTGGAATCGAACCCGGGACCTTTCAGTCCACAGGCCGACGCTCTATCCACTGAGCCAAACCGGTTTCGGCTAGACACAGTTTTTAAACATGTTTTCAAAAGGGTACTAAAAGACAATTCATTTAATGCTAAATAATGTTCCTAATAAAGTAATGGTTTTATTTATTTTATTATTATTTTTTTTTTTAAGAAATTTGGTTACCTAGTTCCAGAAGAAAAGAATTAAAAATGAAAGACTGGCAAGTTCAAGAAATGCTTCATTGGTTTATCAATAATATTTACTGATGGTAATTTTTATATAATGCCTTCTGTGGGCAAAATATCAGCCACCATTAGCTGGTCAAAGAGATT
This sequence comes from Plecotus auritus, assembly GCF_963455305.1. Taxonomy (NCBI): domain Eukaryota; kingdom Metazoa; phylum Chordata; class Mammalia; order Chiroptera; family Vespertilionidae; genus Plecotus; species Plecotus auritus. The sequence goes on along the minus strand of NC_137776.1, from coordinate 136,155,734 downwards.
CCAACCCTTGAAATGACAATCTAATAAAGAAAATGTGGCCAAAACCGGTTTGGCTCAGTGGATAGAGCGTCAGCCTGCGGACTGAAAGGTCCCAGGTTCGATTCCGGTCAAGGGCATGTAACTTGGTTGCGGGCACATCCCCAGTAGGAGGTGTGCAGGAGGCAGCTGATCGATGTTTCTCTCTCATCGATGTTTCTGACTATCTATCCCTCTTCCTTCCTCTCTGTAAAAAAATCAATAAAATATATTAAAAAAAAAAAAAAAAAAAAAAAAAAAGAAAATGTGTTAGAGCAAGCCTATAAAGGAAGCATAAAGGTGAGATGGGCATTTTTATCCTTTAACTCTCTTATTGGTGCTAAGCCCCAAAATATTTGTCACTTTGACAGTTTTAATAGCATTGGAATTTCCATGAAAGAGAAACTTATGAATATGGGAAAAATTAATAAGAACAAAGCATAATATATTTACAGCAATTAAGAAACCACACTTCTTGTAGAAGAATGCATGTGTGAGGAGGGGTGTAGGGAACACAGAATATAATCAAAGGTAAATACTAGATGGTTTCCATTCAAAATTAGCAGGTATTACCTAACCTTACTTCAAGATCTTTCATGAAACTCTTTGGTTCTCTTGCTTATTACATTAGATGATGGAGTACACTGTTCATGAAGGGATGATCCAGAGCTGGCCAGGTTTTAGTTATTTGAATTTTCATTTTTAAGTAAAGGACGAACTAATGAGGAAGGATATTCAAACATGTCATAACCCCATCTTTTTAAGTTGTCCAGATTTTGTATGCTGAAGTATTTTAAGAAATATATGAAAGTTGCACTTATTTTTTGATTGTGAGTTATACATGTTTCATAGACATATGTTGGTTTATTTCAATTTTTATATTTTGCTTAAAATGACTTTGGTGTTTTTCTGATTTTTATAACTTTAGCCTGAACAGAAAATGATTGCTGACGAAGCCAACTACTTTTGCAACAGAGTGAAAGATAGAATGCTATGTCGCTAGGGGAAAGGAGGAGTTAAATGGTTTATTTCCACAGATTTTCAACTGGGTCACAAGTTTGAGAATAAAGGTGCTCAAAGTTAACCCCCAATTCATAGCTAAGAGGCCTCTGTTGACCAAACCTCTGTTTTTAAGGTTCTCTCTGAATGACAACTTACAGCAACCTCTTGGAGCTCAGATTATTTTACTTGGAATCACTTGGTGGACCACACTTAGGTCTAAAATGAGCCTGTGGTTTTGAACACATCAAGCCTGTAGCCTGTTTCATACCAAGGCTCTTTTGTAAGTGGACACCATTCTGGGGCCAGTTCCAGGGGTGCATACCCAGACGTGGGTAGGACCCAGCATCCACTCCCTTCTGCAGTCCCCAGATCTTGGTAAAAGAACAGGCTGTATTGTTTCAGCACCAACATGGGAGTGGAGAACCACTTGAGAATAGATGAATGAGGTTTTTGTGAGTATTGGACAAACAAGACCCCTGGATCTACCATGAAGTGATTAGAGGGATCTCAGACATGTCCTAGAACTAATTCAATCTGTCCCCTAGGTCAGACACAAACTGGATGTAGACTAGCATTTCCAAGGTCTCTCTAGTTAAATGTCCAAGTAAATGTCCAATTGAATGTCCAATTAAAAATCCACTAATTGCTACTATTGCTGTTCACAGAAGCAATGATCAAAGATCAAGGGGCTTGCTACATTCCAAGCAAGTCAGTGAAAAGTGAACTACATATCAGAATATCCTGACCATTTTTAAATATCAAAGATGAAGGAAAATATGAACACCTAGACTAAAAAAATCACAACAAAAAATTAGCTATAAAGTCATGAAAATCCAGCTGATTTCAGATGTTTCCTCTATAACAAAAGTCAGGAGACAAAAGTATTTGTATTATTTGTACTAGCATCATAGTATTTTCAGGGGAAATGATTAAGAGTGAAGGGCTTGTATAAAGAAAGGCAAAAGAAAGGTAATTTCATGTACTCGGGCTCAATATACACCACATGCTCACTCTTACTGAAGAAATTCACTTTAAAAAAAACACACACAAAAAAAACCATGAACCCAAGACCAGTAAAAGCAGGCAATGAAGAACTGACAAACGTTGCAGTGGGGAGGCCTAACACCCAGCCTATCAGGTGTATGCAGGGCAGCACACCTGAATGAACTTGCCACACTAACAATTCGGCAAGAGGAAGAAGGTGCTATTCATCTCTCTAATGGTATCTGGATAAAACTTGAAAGCAAACAATTCTGTAATGAATCATTATCATTCATTATGGGAATAACCCTGTAATTCAACACAAGATTTTCCTCTCCTTCAGGCAATTTTATCCCTAGAGCTATAAGTTTAATTAAATGCAAATGCATTAAAAATAAACTAACATTTAGGTAGAACTACAAAAGATTGTTACAAAATACCAAAACTGAATGCTTTGGATGTTTGGGCAAATGGACACCTTTTTTCCTTATTTTTTCATGTTTTCCAAATCTTTAGTGAATATCTAAACCTAGGAAAGCAAGGACCACAGAAGGAGTGTTTCCTTGGTTCAGCCAAATGTTTTCTTATCAAGGTTCCTAAAGTGCAAGGTACCTCCTGAGATTTAAGGTTAAAATCATCACCTGACTGCTCACGTTACTGTCACCAACCAACACTGACACAAAAATTGACCAATATCCTGGTATTAGGTCCTCTCCTACTGGGTCTGGCTATGGAGGGCCCAGTGACACACAACTAGATGAACAGGCCTGAGGTTGCCTGTAGTTCAAACACAGACCCAATATGAGAAGACAGTAGAAAAACAACAAACAGATTCTGAGCATCCAGCAAGATAGCAGAAGGAGGCAACATGGGAGGGGAGTGATGGTGGGAAATTAAATGCTATTTAATTTCATCTAAATAGCATTATTCCTCCCTCCCCCCAACAAATACTGAGTAAGCCCTATGAGTGTGGCACTATGTGTTAGGTATTGGGGGGATCAAGATGAATACAATGCAAACGTCGCTCATGGGATGATGGAAGCAAAGCCTGGGCAGGGCACATACTAGTGAACCTTGAGCAGTGATTCTCCAAGCTGGTGTACCTTGGTCTGCCTCATCAGCATTTGTCGGAAATACAAATTCTCTTGCCCCGCCCCAGATTTATAGAACAAAACCCTGGTTCTGGGGCCCAATATCTGAGTGTTAACAAGCCCTCCAAAAGATTCTGATGTGACAGTGTGCCAATGAGTTGTAACCACTCATTGAGGAATGCCATTTATTGTAACCACTGTCGGTTTTCTTATGAAAACTTCCTGACTGCAGTGAGTATCTCTTGGGATTTACCCATTTCTAATTGGGACAAGAGTCCATGGACTAGCAGCAGCGCTAGATTGGAAAGGAACATCTCCAGTCCAGGGTTGGGCAAGGTTATCTCCTCCTGCACAGCCAATGGGACAAAATCTCAGAATGCCAGTCTCATACTAGGAATTCTTTGAACTCCCCACACTCTTTAATCTGCTGCCAGGCAGATGTCGGGTTCTGAAATAGGTAGGGCTATAAGTTCCCTCTGTGGCATCCTTACCACAGAACATCCCGCGTTTCCAGCGCCCATTGCAGTCCCTTGTTGAGAAAAAGCACTGAGGGGAGTCATCATGTTCCATTTGCACATTTCAGTGGCTTACAGACACATAAGAGTATAAAACATAAGACTGGAAGTGACAGAACTTTAAATCTCACTGGGTCTGAAAATACTGTGTTGCATGAAGCCTCGCTCTAAGAAATACCTCTTTAAGTCTGTGGCTGTTTTCAAGTAACCAACTTTAATTATTAAGTATAAGTTGCCTTAAACCCAGAGAACCCTAGCTTGCATCACTTTGCTAATTCAGGAGATTATTTCATATTTAAAGGATCACAACGGAACTGTAATCACCATCTCTATATATTGGCTTGATTACAGATTGTTGACATTAGGTGGCATTACTATGACCTTTGAAATATTACTTTCCCTTTCTATTAGATGCTTTTGTGTAAAATTCTGAAAATGAAAGGCTCATTAGACACCATTAAAATAGGATTTAGTCCATATGTGTAACCAATAATCAAGGAGAATATTACTCCCTCCCCTAATCAGCTACTCAGAGTGCTGAGGAGCACAAGTTCATATTCAAAGTAGTAATAACGGCAAACCTTTCCTGATCAGGTTTTTATACCACTAAAGTCAACAAAATCCAAACAGAAAGGAGTCTATGATGCTGGACATGCTTTTAAAAATATACATTTGATTTCAATGAAGGCTCAGTGTTTATGACCCTTGGAAGTATAAGTTTTACAATTTAATCAGTCAAGACCAATTAATCCCATTAGTGATGGTTGATACCATGATATGCTGGGCAGCACCAGGAAGTGGGTGATGAACTATATGCTAATTTACACCTTCCATTTATAGCCCAAAGACAACAGAGATGACAGGCACTGGTGGAAAGGTCAGCAAATATTTCTAATGCAGTGGATAGAGCCAAGGTGACTCCCACAATAAGCCCAAGAATTCAAGTCCACTTGAATCATGGACATACCTGCAAAAGGTGAAAACAAATGACCGCCTCTTCTGTGACTCAGAGAGGCCAAAGGAATAGCCGAGGACCAAGGGCCACCTCACACACCTAAGAAGAGGTGAGAAATCTGACTCACATATTCAGCTGAGATTTAGAAGTGCCCTCCTGGGACAGCACCTCCCAGCATTATATACTCATGAATACCCTGGATCTTATTAAAATGCAGATTCTGATTCATAAGTGTGCCCTAGGGCCTGAAATTCTGCATTTCTAACAATCTCCTAGGAGGTAATTCTCTAAATGTTGAATGTTTGAAGTTACACTTTGAGAAGTAAGGTTCTAGGGATCAATAACTCTCTTCAGGCTGAAAATGTACAGTTTAATGAGGTGTTTTAAAAATATGTTTTTATTGATTTCAGAGAGGAAGGGAGAGGGAGAGAGAGATAGAGACATCAATGATGAGAGAGATTGGCTGCCTCCTGCACGCCCCCCCTGGGGATCGAACCCGCAACCTAGGTATATACCCTGATCAGGTAATGAACTGTGATTTCCTGGTTCATAGGTTGATGCTCAACCACAGAGCCAAGCCAGCTGGGCAGTTTAATTAGATGTGTGGTTCTTTTTTGTTAAGAAAGCGATAAAATAAATAAAAGAAGTAGAGCAAGAATAAAAGAATAAAGAAAGGGCTTGCTTTTGATGAGCCAAACTATGGCAGCTTTGTTCTTAAAAATGTGGAAGAGTAAAATCTAATTTTAAAATTTAAGTTGGGAAGATAACAGAAAGTGTTGTCTGGGGGGTGGGGGGAAGAAGCAGAAAAAAAATCAGGGGAAAAAAGAGACAAAGAATCAAAACAGAAAGACTGCAGAAGCACATGGGGACATCTGATTTTGTTTCTTCTTCAGTCTCATTCGCATTTGGACATATGGTTCGCCTTGTGCCACCCTGTGGTTTCTGTTCCCAGTGCATCCTTATTAGATGCTCCAGCAAATCTTAATATTTACCACATCAGTCTGTAGAAAGTGTTACACATAAAAGGAGAGAAAGAAAATAATTCAAATGTTTTGAAGCTTTCAAAAAGTATCTGGTTCATGGATTGATTACACTGAGGAATGTGGAATTCCTTCCTCACCCTGTCTCATTCACAATACCAGCTCTGCAACAGGATGGAGATGCCACAGTCTTCTCGCTTTGTGATCTTACTCATGTTTTCAATCTGCCCCACCATGTCAGGTCCATAACAGAACAACATACCCACAGAAAAGGAGTTTTTATGTTTCCTTTTGCTTGCTAAAAGGTAATATCTGATTTTTTAATATTTCAAAGATTCTACCCAGAAGAATAGTGGCCTCGTTGGAAAATTATTTAATGTCATGGCAGGGTTAACCCCGGTTAATTTGAGAGTTCTCTTAACATCAAGGAAATCGGTGCACCCCAAACTGATTTTCCAAAAGTTCCAAGTATCTAAATAGACTTGCAGTTGCATTTCTGATGACAGCCTTCAAAGTTGTCCAGAACTTCAGTTTGGCTGAGGTCACTGGAGGGGGAAGAGAGACTCTGACACTTTGGCCTCAATGAGTCAGTCAACCACTTCAGGGCCTGCCACTCATCTGGCGTTCTGAAGTGACCTACAGGACTCATTTATCCAGATTTTCTGGAACTATTAAAAATTCTGTAGAATTAATATAAAACCCTTTCTGTGATGTTTTCCTAAGCCATAATAAGGAGATCCCAGTTACTATGTTTTTCCTTGTTATTTTGGTATACAAAATGAATCTATTAACTAGCTCATAAACACAACTCCTTGGCCTATTGTGCTTCTTGTTTTTTATTAAGAAATCTGTAAAAACAAAGGTTACCTGAATGGGCATTATGCTTGTGTTCTTACTCATTTATGGCAATTTGTTGCTTTTTAGCATTTTGGGTCATGAGTAGCAATTGTTCCTTAAAAGGGTGTGCTAAATGAGGTGACAAAATAAGTGAGGGTGAACTTAAAAAATGAAAATGGGAAAAATGTTTTCAAGAAGCCACAATGTAGAGCAAAATAGATTATTTCTGTGCCAACATTTGAACCATATTAAATGTTTATGGAAATTATGAAGTGTCTGGTTTATAACAACTGCAAAGAGCTGGGGACAAATGGAGCCTCATCATGGGCATTCTGTTCACAGCTGGAAAAAGAATACTCCACAGAGCAATATTGGTATTTAAGACAGACTGTACGGCCCTCTCCAGTTACTCAACAAATATAAAGTGCCATATACTATTCATGTTGTGTCAATACAATGCCAGAAAGCTACAATTTCAAGCAAATAATTATTTCTGTGAGTGGATAAATAATAAAACTGGTTGTCTGGGATTCTTTAAACGTAACAATAAGTTAGTTGCCTGATATTTTGCTGCTGCTGTTTATTAACATTGATTTCCTACAATTCCAAATACTATATCCACCAAAGGGTGTACATTTCAGAGGTTCACAGTCACACCTCTATAAATGCACTTGGCTTGTATGTCAGTAGAACAAATATATTTAAGGCTATGTGACTGGCCCTGCATAAATGTGTAAAAGCAACCAAATCATTTCATCCTTATACCTGTGTTTCTGACCACCACATATATTTCCACATATATGTATCCACACAAGCACAATATATCTAGGAAGTATCTATACACATACATATAGACGCTCATTAATACTCTGTTTTAATGAGAACACTTTTTCAAACTCTTTAAGTCAAGGCTATATACCAGGTATTGAGTTTCTTGCACATTAAGCACTTTATTGGGCTCTGTGGATGTACAAAGGAAACATCACACTCAAACTCACATTTTCTGCATTCCTAGAACATTCCAGGAGATAGATATATACCCAGAATAAGTTTGGAATCTGACCCAGCCTGTTCCAACACCCCCAATTATCTGCTATCTACTCAAGGTGAAGAAACAGAGAAAATGGAGGAAATGTCCTTTGGATTTGGGGCATTATTTGGGGCATTTAAAAAAATGTCAGAAACATTCTCTAAAACTCGGTTTTTCTAAAAGATCTCTCAAATTTCAGAAGACAGGTAGAGACAGATGATGTAAGAGAACTAAGTAAGCAAAATGAAAGGAGAAGTGGGGAAACAGAGATGGTGTGCCATGTATGTGGTCAGGCCTGTCCTCCCTCTGCCCTCCCACCTCTCCCACGCTGGCTCAGGGCCAGTCCAGCTGCGGCTCCTTAATTAAGTAGTGTGCTCCCTTCAGCCCCTGTGCCACTGCACGTGCTACTCCCTGTGCCTGGTGACATCCTACCGGCCCCTTCTTTAGCTGGGTGTCATCGCCTCTGTGATGCCTTCCTTTGTGCTTTCACCAGGGCACAAGGGATCACTCCTCACTTACCCGCTACACCTTGCCCACTAACTTGCTAAAACATGGAGCTACACTAATTGGATTGTTTGTCTCCACCACTAGGCTTTGAGATTTATGAGGACAAGGGACTGAGTCTTATTAATCTTTTTATTGCCAGCACTGGGTACAGTGCTTGGCATATATTCAAGTGACCACAGAGCATTTGTTAAATAAATGCTAAACAGAATAGCCAGAATGAACTCTTTGTAAAACAGCATATTGATTTCCCAGACTTCCTTGTGTAGTAAGCTCATTAAGGCCTTTTAATTAGGTAGGGCCAGTTGCCGCTCATGATGACATCAAATGGTCAACATCGCAAAAGCTATAAAACGCATTTATGGGTTTTGCTGGAGTTTAATGTTCTATGGAACTACTGTAAAACATGATTTAATTATCTTAAATCTAATTATGTGAGGAAACAATACTAATAATAACATATGGTTGTATATTTTGCGTGTGGATGAGATGCATGAAATTATTTATTGACGTGCTGAGAAATTTGTAGTAATGCTGCTGAAGTGAGTGAATTGTTTTCATACCACACCCTTTTCCAAACTTGAGCTAAACATACACAGGCCCATTTAGGAACATGTTATGTTATTAGCAATAATTCAAAGCACATAAATGTGTGCCTTCTTCATGCATAAAGGAAAAGAAACTTTTAAATTGCCCTGTAAACGCTGAGTTAATATGCTCTCAAATATGCCAGGAAAGAGCGTCTCATGCAAAGAAAAAAACCACCTTTGGGATCTTGCCCTTAATTGCCCTGAGTCAAATAACCCCAAAGAGCAGGTCAAGAAATTTCCCATGATGCCATGCCTCTGTCCATCCTATAGCCAAGCTCTCTGAATGGGAGGCAGACACCACAGTCCCATATAATCCCAAGTTATCATTATGCCTAGCTCCAGCACTTTCTGTGTTGAGAATACAAGGGGTGCGGCAAGGCCTGGGCCCCGCCTTTCCTGTTGGCAGTGGATTAGCTGCCTTGTAATTGTCTTTGATGGCAAAGATGAGAAATGCCACTGCTTGCCTTCAGTTTTATTAAGGATTGGCATGCTTGGTTTAACAGAAGTAAGCAATATATTTATTTACTGTGGTGTTTCCCAAAATGATTGCTGAATTCTGTCATCTCTTGACTGAAAAACTGTTTGCTGGTTGCAACAGAATGTATGCTAACATACATACAGCAACACAAACCTCTGAGACAAACTGTTTAAGTCAATTTGCTATCATACAGGCACATAGGTGCAAATATGTGCATACGCACTTGTGGGTACAGCCACGGGCACACACTTTAACACTCGCACACATATCCCACACAGATTCTGTAATAAATGTATGTGTTTGAGATCTGTGTGCAGGAGTGTAGAGGCAAACATGAATTTGCCAAGAGAGAAAAGGAAATTCACACATGAAGAGAATAATTTACCATAAATTGGCCCACACTGAGTTTATTCCAAAAAACAGAGTGCAAGATGCCAAACTTTTAATGGCTCTTACTATTCCAAATTTGGCCCTGACAAGCTTTGGAAGAGATGCAAGTGGGCAGGAAAGATGGGATTAAAAAATTATATCTTAAGCCTTTTCACTTTCAAATGTAAAATTTCCACCACTGTGACAGGAGGAAAGAGGATGGCAGGGATATTTTCCTGACACTGTACTTTTCTCAACAAAAAGCCATCGATTTTCATTATGCATCGCTTAAATATGAATTCTGTACTTGCTAAAAGTCATCTGCAACTGGCTGCTTAAAAAAAGCAACAGATATGAAAATAATGGAACTCAGACCTTGCATTAGCTCTGGGAGCCATAGCAAAGGTGTGAGCTCAGAGTGATGCCCCCCGGCAGCCCCACAGTCCCAGGATTGACAATCTTTTGTGACAACCCACTCTGGTGCATCAAAACCACTCACTCACTTGCTTCCAGAAGGCATCACTTCCAGTTTCCTTCCTTTCACAGCTGAGCTTTTCCACATGGCTTTCCTGTCACATGCCTGACAGGCACACAGCAGATTCTCAGAAAGCCTTCCATTTCTTCCACTTATTCTTCTTCCCTGTTCTGATTTTAACTCCCTCCCCCAACGCCTCACCCCCCACCCTATCCTATCTCTGAGACCTTCTCCTTCCTGGTTCTTGAGAGAATTGCTCCTATACCGTTGCCTCTTTTTCCTATATGCCCATGATCCTCCCCCGCCCCCGGGGCAAGAAACTGTCATTAAATTCATTGACCCTTTCCAGCAGTGGCCTTTTAGGTTTTGAGATCAACAGGATACTCAATCACCGTATGCATGCATTGAGTTCGACTCCCAAAATTATTAGGAAAAAACCTTGGCTAAGAATTATAATCTCAATCCTCTTGACTGTTCTACTTAACCCTACTCCAACCTCTTTCTCTGCAGCTTAATTCCACCCATCCTAAGAATGATAGGTTTACATGAAATTCTACCTACCAATGTCAAGGTCCAACCAGTAGATCATCTCAGATGTTTTAATTTGATAAGAATATTGCTCTATTATTTAGAGTACTTGGCTTTTTCATTGAGTTTAAACTACTATTATTTCTTATTCTTCAAAGAAATTAAAAATGAGTAAAATGTGTTTTTTCTAAGCTATGTTTCTTCTTTTATCTCCTTGGTCATCCTACAGAGCCAATAATCATGACATGAAAGTACTTAGGACACAGTAAATTCTCAGTGAAAGTTAGCCATTATTATAATCTTTTATGTATTCACATTATCTAGTATTATTGTCCCCATTTTTACAGTGAAGGGGTTTGAGGCCTAGAGAGGTGAAATGACCTGCCAAAGTCGCCCAAGTGGCACAGCAGTAATGAGAATCATGGCCTTCTGGCTCAATTATTTCACCAAGTATTTCCTCCACACCACTCCAAGGGAATACTGTTTCGCAGGAGTTCAAACAGATAACGAAAGAAACGTGTAATGGAAGGAATCCAAATGTACTTTTTCTTCTGTTCTTTATAAAGTGAAAAATATTAGTAGTTTAAATTCACTGTAGCCAATAGGGTCAATGTTCTAAATTATATAAATCATTCTTACTAAGTCTGAGCATGGAAAGAAGTCATTAATAATGACTATTGTGATCCTTATATTCTTGGCACAATCTTCCTAACTGTAATTCTCAAAATTTGTTTTAAAATGTGGTATGCATCTGTAAGGCTCTCAAGGGCTTGGGATGCTTAGAATCAAATGCAAAGTGTGACCTGGCATGAAACAGTCAACCTGAGTATTTTAGAAGGAGCTCGAGGCTGCATATTCAGCAAACAAAATACCTTACTCATTGCATTAAATAAAGAGGTTCCTAAATTTACTACCAATTTACCAATGGTGACAAAACTTGGTCCTTCTTAGATGTGTACTTGGCTAAGCCTTTATCATAGAGAAAAGAGATGTCTTAGAAGTTCCCATAATCTAGTAAGTTCCTAATATATATTAGGTACTCAATTCATGTTTTTAAAAGTGTTTAATTGACTGAATGTTTGCCTAAATATTTGTTGTAGCACTTATAATTCCATGTGAAGCAAAATTCCCCCAAGAAAGAAAAAAACAGTTCATTTCACTATTTTCCTTTGTTGGATATAAGAATCCAATCTGCATCACATCAAAGGCATGTGATTACAATTTGTTAAACTTGGCCTACACCTCTCCTCTGAGCCCCAGACCCTACTATGTATTCAATATCTCTATTCTGATGGTTCACAGGCACCTTCAAGTAAATATTCCAACATGTAACAATGACATTTCCCCCAAAATGGAGTCTTCACTCCCTGCTCTCTATTCACCCACCAGTGGAAACCCAATCTGGAAGTAATCCTTGACATCTCCCTCTCCCATACATCCATTCCTAATTTTCAAGTCCTCAAAAGTACTTCCCAAAATATTCACTTCTCTCCATCAAATTTAACCTCCCCTACTCTATCTAAGCCAATGTCCCTTAACTGGTCTATTTCAATGATCTCCTAACAGGTCTCCCCCATCCACACTTGCCTCCACCCACCACCTAGTTTCCACATGGCTGCCAGAGTTCTCTTTTGAAAACTAGAAATCTGACTGTATCACTCTCCTGTGTCAAATTCTTCAAAGATTTCCCATTGGTTTTGAATGAAGACCAAAGCCTACTCATGGCTTAGAAGCTCTGTGTGATCTGGCTCCTGCCCATTCTTCAACCTCCTCCTCACCTCACCCCTGTTCCCTCTTGCTCCCTCCCTTATCTTATTAAGCTACACTGTTCTTTCAGTTCCTCAAAGGTGCCATGCCTTTCTCACCTCAGGGCATTTGTGCATGCTATTTCCTTTGTTTGGAAAAATGTTTTCCTCCTATTTGCCTGGATAAATCCTACTCATCATTTAGAGCTTAGCTGAAATATCCCTTTTTCAGGAAACCATTCTCTGTCACGACACTTAGGTTTAATCTCTCATGAATGTGCTCTCATAACATCCCCAAGGAATGTGAGCTCCTTTAGGAAAAGAACCAGGCTGCTCTTTTTCATGATGCACAGTGTTAGTCCCAATGCAGCTTTGTTAAATAAGTGAAAAATTAGCTATTATATATTAAAATACAAGTTGCTTATTTTAAAATGCTTTCTTTTCTCCCTCCCTCTCTTTCTTTCTCTTTTTAAAACTTTGTTTCTAGGGCTTAAGATCCACTCAGAACAACTGTATACTCATAGGAACAGTGCTTGTTCTAACAAACAATGGAGAATAATGAAAGATGAGTAGAACTTAAAAAACAGATCCTCAGGTCTGGAGAGAAAAAAACACACTTGTGAAGCCCTCTAAGTGCTATATGAAATGCAAATGTTTTCTAGATCCCAACTGCACACACAGAAATATCTCAACTCATTTTGACAAAGTTATCCACCAGGGAGATGAATAAATAGCTTCACTAAATACATATGGTGCAATTATACCCAGCAGTAAGTGACAATAGGTCTTGCTTTATAGTAATCTAAAAATTCAAAGCTCAATTATTTCAGCAGCTCAGTAAATAATACTGAAAGGATGTGATGGTAAAGCAACTTAAGAACAGACTGTATTAGTAAATGTTAGTGATCTCTTTATGATCCACAGAGCCACTTCTTTTCTTCTGAAAGAAAGTTTTTTATAAATTAAGAAAAGAAAAAAAAATAGACATCCACGAGCTACAGCCAAGAACAAAATGAAAGCAGGGAGTACTCCTTTTGATCTTTCAAGGGTAGTATTTAGTTAAAGAATGTATGCTGGACTACAGAAAAACATGACCAGAAACATGAGTGTTTGGGACCTGGAAAATACAGTTGCTGGCAGCTGGCCTTTAAAAAATATATTTATAAGGAAAATATTTGTAAAAAAGGACCTGTCTCCATAGCTCCAAATTTCAGGGCAAACTGACACGGACTTTAATGAAAGGGGTCAGTTTCAGACTTCTTTTTAGAACGCAGAAGCACTGCAAGTAATTGGTATAATTAGCAGTTCAGATATGCAAATCAAATTCAAACTTAAAATGACTGAGGTGGACAGGAAAAAGAGAAGGAGAAAGAGAAGCAGGAAAAATCAACCTTGGCCCTTCTGGATGATGGGGGTCAGCTCTAGCGTGGCTGACCACTGCAGGGAGATAGATGGGGACACCGCTGATCACTTCATGACATCCACGCTGAGGGTGAAAGGGAAACCTGAAGCTGCCTAGCCACAGGTCCACCCAGACCAAGAGAACTTGGAGACTGACGATCAACAAGGCAGATCTGGAACTGCTGCCCTATTTAGAGCTCTTGTTTGCATGCTCTCTGGATTTGTGGTGTTTATTATTTTTCTAATTTGAGCAAACCATGTAAGTTTTTGGCGCCTCAAAAAATAAAATCATATGGCCAGTAAAAATGTTTACTTAAGGGAAAAAGTTAGCTGAAGGGCATTGGTTTCCTTCTTGACTCAGCAATCTTACTACTGGAAGTGGTGATCTACCTTACTGCTTTTCTGCCTGTTTGAGATCCACTCACTCAAGGCCCATTAGAGCCACGGGGGATGCCAGGGCACGCTCTGATCTTTTGGACATGACCAGGCTCACTCAATTTCTACTTTCTTTGCACATTTTATTTTTCCTGCACAATTCTTTACTTCTCTGTCATTAAATAAATTTTCAGCCATCGTCTGCCTAAGGTCTGCATCTGCCTTGTCCACCCCTCTGTTTCCAAAACCTAGTACAGTGCCTGGAACCTGTCAGGTGCTCAATGAATAAAAATGACAAAATCTGGGGATGATGAGTAATATTAGGTCAGATCATCCAAGTATCAGTCATCATTTATTCAGTGATCAAAAACCAATTACCCAAAGTTTATCAAGGATTATTTGTATGGAGACCTGAAACAATCATAGACCAAGCAGCATCCTAGGACAGTGCTTCTCAGAGTTCAATGTGCGCACAAATCTCCTGAGGAAGTCATTAAGGGCCAACTCTGATCCAGGAGGTCTGGAGTGACGCCCGAGAATCTGTATTTCTAAAAAAACTCATGAGAGTTGTTGATGGACCTCAGGCCACACTTTATATTGTAAGGTCCTAGAGAACAAATTGACAACCCAAACAGCTTTTCTCCCTTGTGATGTTACTTATTTTGCATTTAAAAAAAATTCACAGGGCAAATCTTATGTAGGTGGTTCCTGGTTTACATATTCACACAGATGTCTAGTTGGGGGATGAAGAGTCACCATTTCTTGGTTTTCTTTGGAACTTGGGGTCTGCTCTACATACATTCTTTCTGGCAAACTCTGCACGTTGCCAGGAAATTTAGCCATTTCCTTACATCCTTATCCCAATGAAAGATTTACTTACATCAAGAGAATTTGGTCAGAAAAAAAAAAAAAGATCTTGGATTTTTCTATAGGACATCCTTTTTACATTAAAATTTTAGAGAGTATTTGTCTTTTTTTAGTTCTTTGGAAGAATTAGTGTATATGCAGCACTCAGCTGTTTATGGCACATAGAAGCTCCTCTTCATTAGGATATCATTCCATTTCTGTGATCGATGCTGCATAAATCTTTCTTCCCAGCAGTTTCCAAGCCATTTTGGTAAGCCTGAAACAGGCTGATGGGTACTGACATTTTTTTAAACGTAATTTTTTTGCATTTTAATTTTTTATTAATTAAGGTATTACATATGTGTCCTCCCCTCATGCATTGCTGGTGGGAATGCAGACGGGTACTAACATTTTGATCTTTTACACCAACTTCCACATCTATTAATATTCAGTTATTCCTTTGTGAAGTGACAGGGTTTAGATTGTCTCCTTAAACAAATGACAATAATACAGATGTTTCTTGTGGGCAACAGCTGAGTGTCTCTTTGTACACAGGTCTTGCCTCACACCACAATGCAAAGAGTGGATCCATGTCAATGATTTTTCTATGAACTAAAGGTAAAGAGTTTTAAATATCTTTTCGATAACAATCCTTTTGCTAGTACTTGATGCAGCTATGCCAGAGAAGTCTTGCCAATGGTAATTAGATTTGCTTATCATGTAAATCCCTCTTCCACCTCCAACACACACACACACACACACACACACACACACACACACACATTTCTTAAAAAAGTCAACATGTGGCTTTGTGTCTCTTGTACACCAAGCAACATATCAAAATCCAAATTTAGAATTCTAATTCACAATACCACTTATTTCCCTTTTTTCTCCTCTTCACTTAGAGTAAATTAAATTCAGTCTTTGTTGGAATGAAATGTAAAATGTGTTTCACACATACATTTAACACTAATCTGTTCTCCTTACCTTAATTATGCTTTAAATTTCTGTTACAGGGTCTCAATTTACTTTCATAAATATTCATTGATTCTCCCCCCATCTCCGTTAGTGCTAAACATTCCCTCCATTTTGCATTTGGAGAAACTGAGGCACCAAGAAGGAATCTAAGTGTTATCACTTAATACAATGGTAGAGCTAAAAAAATGTGACTTAGAGGCTCAGTCTGATAAAGAGGCACCTTATGCCCAGGCTCAGAAATAATGGTACAGTTGTTCCGGGGATTAAATCAGAGATACCCTGCTCATATTCTAGGCACTGCTATTAAATCAGAGATACCCTGCTCATATTCTAGGCACTGCTGTATTTTCTTTCCCTAGTACAAAGTGCACTAACAGAATAGCTGCCCTGTAGTTAAAGAGAAATGATTACAGAAAAGAACAGTTGGAGAAAACAAGCAAAAGTACTTGGATTTTAGTCAGTGGGAGTCCATCACACTAACTAATGGGCTGAGAATGTTTCTATTTTTTTCACGAAGTAATCCATATGCAAATTTCCTGCAGTATTCAATATGCACTTCCAAGCTCAGTAAATGTTTTCTATTCTTTGCTGCTTAGCTCTCTCAGCTTTTTCCAATTAGGCCCTGTTTATTTAGAAAAAAAAATGTCTAAAGAAAGGATTAAGCTCTGTATCTTATAGAGAAAGAACGAATATTAGAAATTCTTTCAGGATCTAGAGGATGCATTTTTTACTCATCCTCCCCACTGGGATGGGTAATGAGAATAAAGTAAGGAGAGGGGGGAATGAAGCTTTTTACTTCATTTGGTTTGTTCAGCTGAAAACATGCTTTTGACATTCTGGAACTAAATCCGAAATTCATGACAATTCAGACAGTGCACATGGAATAAGCCTGTGGGTAAAAATAAATAAATAAATAAATAAATAAGAGATAAATGTGAAAGCTCAAAAGGACCCACGTGGTGAGCAGAAGTTCTGAAAACGCTAGAGAATTCATATCGTGGAGGGGACAAGGGGACAGGCTGGGGCGGCGGGGCGTGGGGGGGGGGGCGGAAAGAAAGCATAAATGGCTGTAGCTAGCATCTGCATCAAGTGAGGATGACCCAGGAAGCAAAGCTGTAAATCAGAGAGATGTCTCAAAATCATGGCCTCTCAGGGGAGAACGGAGGGAAGATCATGAGTGAGAGGTCTTTCCATCTTCAATTACTACATCCATGAAGATATGTGGTGTTCTGTCTGTCTCTTTTAGGATTTAAATGGAAATGTGAAGGTCATATCATTTTGTGCTTTTTCTTTTTCTTTTTCTTTTTCTTTTTTAAGGAAGGCAGTTCAACCCAAGTTTCTCAACAATCCCTCCCTCCCCCACACTTGAATTCCATGGAAGACATAGAGACAAAGGTGTCAGGATGCCTGAGAAGGAATTTCTACTGAGAATGGCCTACTTCAAAAGGCTGTTGTGAAGTTCAAAGATTTTATACATACATAATATTTTACAAAATTTAAATCATCAGACCAATGAAAGAAGAGTCATGAGCAGTGGTTATAGTTGGCAAAAGATTAAAGAACAGGAAATATCCAAGATGCTTCTAGGATCTCAGAATGCATTCTGACTAAATAGGGTTGTGAAGGGTTAAGCATGAAAAAATACCAAAATGTCAGATTAATTTTCTCTCCCAGCATTTACAGACTCAAAAGTCATAGGGCAAAACCATTGGTAAATTATATTTAAGAGCAGATTGCTCACCTGGTGATTGAATAATATATTGGGTTCTTCAGAAATCCCCCTATTGAGTATGGTTGTCTCAGAGATAGAGCAGAAAGAAGCAAAATCTAGGGAAAGCAGAATGCCAATATATCAACAGGGAAGAGTTTCCCTTTAATGTCAGTATGGAAAGAGGAAGGAACATGAGTGAGTAATGTAAATGCACAAGCCAATGGCTAGGATGATACCAGCCTGCTTTCTTCGAAAATTTATTTTACTACATTCTCTGGATTTAGCAAAAGAAGAAGAAGAAATAAAATGACAACAAAAAGATTTCTTCAATTTTTCTCAAATCAACTGCTTACACTGTGCATTAAAAAAACACACAGCCTGGCTGGCTTGGCTCAGTGGATAGGGTCCTGGGTTTGATTCTGAACAAGGGCACGTGCCCGGGTTGTGGGCTCAATCCCCAGTAGGGGGCGTGCAGGAGGCAGCTGATCAATGAGTCTCTCATCATTGCTGTTTCTATCTCTCTCCCTCTCCCTTCCTTTCTGAGATCAATACAAATATATTTAAACACACACACACACACACACACACACACACAAACTGTTGTGGTAAAGTTACCAATGGTCATTTATAAAAGTTAAATTCTATTCCTCAATGTGGCAGTTGAAAGAAAAAAAAAAAACTACCTTCCACAGTTTTTTTAAAAAAAAATTTTAAGTTTCAAGACAAAGCAAATGCTCTCAAATTTCAATTGCTTAAGTCTCAAGCTTAGAGAAAAATAAACTAAACAAAAGGCTGCCAGAAATCTAGGCTGACTATAAAAATGTTACAACCAAGTGCCCTGGTATCCAAATCAACAGAAATGTCCTGAACAGAAGCCTTCAGATCACCATGGAATAGGTTTTGATGCCCTTTGTCTAATTCTGTAGAGACGCAACTCTCAAGCAGAATTTCTGGCCTGTTAAATAAAGGCCTTTCCCAGAAGGCCAAAGGGCTTGAAGACGTCGTACCGAATCCTGGCCCACTCTTAAGTAACACAACACTCTGGATCTAACCTCTAGTTTTAGGGTGCACCAACATACATTAGTTGGAGTTTTTTTCTTTTGATCCCATGGATCAGTTATATTTTTTTCTGCTTTCATTACTAAAGTGGCTTCTTCCTTGAGCCAACTTTGAATAACCCCCAAACAGTAATTCCATTACAGAAACAGCTTTGTACATGAGAGGGCTGACCATGCTCTAACAAGTTTGCATGCTGAGTCTTTAACTTTTTCTTCTGCAGCTTAGATGACAATGAGAGCGCCCCCAACAGGGCAGGTTTCTGCCGCAACTCTCAGGTGCATCAATAAAAAGAACAATCTACACCTGCAGTCACACGCTGATTAAGCCCTCAAATCTTTCCTGGCAGATGTCTCAGAACTCCATCCCTGAGAACTTGCCCTGCAACTCACAGCGTGGTATAAGCAGCTGGAGCTAAAACCTGAAATACCTTCACCAGGCCTCGAAGCCTCCTGCCTCCCACAGTGCCATGGAAGGGGAAGAAAATCTCCAAGTGGCTTCATATCTATATATCTGTTCTTTCTTTGAAGCTATGGCCTAGGGGTCTCAAGTATGGAAAAGCAGGATAAAATCATCATCAAGCCGTGGGTTTGGAGTCCCTGCCTGAGAGTGTTTTATACAGCCTACACATCAAACCTGCTCCTGTTTATGCAGTAATCAATGTATTTGGATTGAATAACACTCCTTCAGTTTGCCTGCCTCGCCAATTAATGTCTGCTTTCACTTTTATAATTAGCACATTTAAAAGAAGACGTACAAAAGTTGCTATCGGGGTGGCAGTGAGGAGAAGGCATTGAGACTGGGTGTGCATAAGGAACAAAGACCTAAAATACAGGGAGTTCAAGATGAACCAGGAGATGGAATTTGCATATTGTGAATATGTCAACTAAGGGACTTACTGAGCAGCCTTAAGGATATACCACCAGGGCAGTCCTGACATAGAAAATTAGGTCTTCACACCAGAGGCAACACGAGAGAACACTGATTTTAAACAGAAGCCATATTTAAAACCTTGTTATTAGGCACATCCATATATCACTGCTCTGAAAATCAGACAAAGAAATTTTAGCACTGACAAACTTCTTGCTGAGGTTTCTTTAATTCTCATTCCCAGCCTGGCTCGGGTGCATAAAGGAAAGAACTTCTTAATGTTTTCCCTTTTGTCTTAAAAATTAAGCATTTACATCATCTGCTCAGGTCCAACAAAGACTCACACCGAGATGTTGCAAGACTGGGCAAAATGTTCTGCCTGAAAAGCCCATGTTGCAAATCAGGCAGCCTCTTAGGAATGAGAAATAAGGCTCCAAACAAAGGGATTATCATGGTTAATGAATCAGACCTTCAGTGCTGGAATTCCGTGGTAGTAAATCTATGTGATTCTTCCACTCCTTCAAATCACCCATTTTCCACCAGAATGTTGTAACATTGCCTTCCACTCTCTAAGTTCCCTGAAAATATCCTTTGGAAGTAAATGTCTACCATATACAACTATGTAACCCTTAACTTAGGAACTGCCCAATTCAGAGTTTTCATGAATCTTCACGTGCTTTTCCCCACGTGTAATAAACATAAGGCTGTTTGAATATGAGGAGAAGAGAAAGAAAGCACCATTTTATTGAGCACCTAATTTGTGCCAGGCCATGGGTCAGCTGCATACACAAAAGTTTCCTAAATTAATTCTATTTTTTTAAGTTATGAATCATTAGACTCAGTTTATTAGTGAAGGAACAGAGACTCTAAGAAGTTAAGCAACAATGCCCAGAAGGAACTCCTGTTGGGAACTGGAGTCAGACTGATGGCAAAGTGTCTATAAAGCTCCTCTTTCTTTCCACCCTACCATGCTAGACCAAGAGTTCCTCATGGCTTCTCTTTTCAAGGGAAGTGTCCTGTCCTATACATCACTGAGACATTCATTTCATAAACAGCTGTTGGGCTCTGACTCTAGGCTGGATGCTGTTAGGCTCCCAGCACACAGAGATAAACAGGGTGGGGTCCTTGCCCTCAGGGAGCTCATCCAGCATTTGGTTAGGTGGGCATGCAAACAAACAATGCAATACAATGTGATATCATAAAAGACATAAGCAAAGACAGAAATGATGAACTGTGTGAATATGGGATGATACCATATAGGAAGTAACTTTTGAGGGGTGTCAAAGTATGAGTAGGAGTTCAATGTTCAGAGCAGGCACTTAGGGAAACGCAGGCAGAAGAAATATCACTGGCAAAGTTGTAGAGGTGGGAAAACAGGTAGCATGCTGTAGAGCAGGCCACAAGAGAACAGCAAAAAATACCTGGTGGTTAAATGCAGGGTAAGAGGTCAGGGTTTGGCTGTGGTACAGATTAGAAAAGCCTTGAGCCCCATTCTGCACAGGACACA
This sequence comes from Plecotus auritus, assembly GCF_963455305.1. Classification (NCBI taxonomy): domain Eukaryota; kingdom Metazoa; phylum Chordata; class Mammalia; order Chiroptera; family Vespertilionidae; genus Plecotus; species Plecotus auritus. Next base: position 136,134,895 of record NC_137776.1, on the reverse strand, counting down.
TCGCATTGTTTTTAGCAGGCACTCTATAAATATAAGCCTAAAAATGAAAAGCAGAACACACAGCTCCTCTGACTAAAATGCTCTCTTGGCTTCCTACTGTATTCACAATAAGATCTGTTCCCCTTTGCAGTTGGCCAACAAGACCCATGTGATCTACTCCCTGCCACATCTCTGACCTAATGCCCTCCCTTGTCCTCACAAGCACTCCAGCTATTGTTCCTAACACGCACAAAGCCCTTCCCACCTCAGGGTCTTTTACAAGCTATTTCTACTGGACAAGTGCCCTGCCTCTGCCTGTGATTTCTTCTCAGGGCTCAATGGCATTATCACTCCCTCCAAGATGTGTTCTTTAACTACTTTCTCTTAGGTGGCTTAGCTGCTCTTATTGGTTGAATTGTGTTCCCTCAAAATTCGTATGTTTGAGTCCTAACCCCCAGTACCTCAGAATGTGACCTTATTTGAAGACAGGGTCTTTACAGACCTAATCAAGGTAACATGAGATCACTGGGGGAGAGAGCTAATATGATATGACGGGAGTCCTTACAGAAAGAGGAAATTTGAACACAGACTCACACAGAAGGAAGACAATGTGAAGAAAAAAAGAGACCACCGTGTGACTATGAAAACAGCCATCTACATGTCACAGACAGAAGCTGGTACAAATCTCAGAAGTAATCACAGCCCTCAGAAGTAAGCAATCCTGCTGATGCCTTGATTTCAGGCTTACAGTCCCCATAACTGTGAGACAACAAATTTCTGTCATTGAAGCCACCCAGTGTGTGGTTCTTTGTTACAGCAGCTCCAGCAAACTAATACATCTGTGACATGCCCTGTGTGTTTTCCTCTATAGCACTTACCACCATCTGGAATCATCTGGTTTATTTATTTCTCTATTAACTGTCTCCATGAAGGCATTGATCTTTTCTTGCTTTGTTCACCTTATTCCCTGACTCCCAGAATGGCCCTGGCACATATTAGATTCACAATAAATTCTTGTTGAATAAGAATAATGAAAAGATTGTGTTTGGGTAGACTGATAATTGATCATCATTTACTTACCATGCATCCTAATGAAGCTATGCTTGTTCACAGGGCCTCCCCTTTTCCTCCCCCTTCCCCCACCCCACCCCAGGCAGAGGAGGGAGAACTAGCCCACAGTGCACCAGCAGAACCTGCCAACAGTGAGATCAGCATTATCCACTGGTGCCTTACAAACATTCTTGTTTTGCTCTTTGCCCAAGTTTTTCGTACGCACATAGTTTGAAAGATCCAGTTGTTTCTTTCAGTGTCCTGATGTCCTGCCAAACCAAATTCAATTGATTGAAATATGGCCTGCTGATGCTTTTGTGAGGCTAAAGAAGTGGATGGCAACCTTCCACCCCTATGCTGAATGGTGTAACTGGCCTGCCATAGAGAATTGGGGAATTTTAACACATTCCCCATTTGGCCAAGCTCACCAATTATTCCCCAGTTGCTATCAGAGCCACAGACTTCTCTTCCTTGGGGTCATTAAGCTTGTCAAAACTAATTTGTCACCACAACTGCTGACCCTCATTGCTCTGACAGCAGCACAAGGATCACCCTATATAGGCTCTTGCATTATAGGAAAGTAAATGGTTGGTCAGAACCCACCGGGCTCTGCTGTATGGCTGGTACTGGCCTTCTGACCCCAGAAAATGTGGAAACAGTATCCCAGCAGCTACACAGGTCTCTGAACCTATGTACTAATCACATTGATGCTAAAAAATACATATAAATAAACAAGTAAAATGGGTAAATGCTTGGAATGCAGCTTGAATCTGCTATGTGATAAAAATATGCTATTCTTGGGCTTTGACAAGATCTGAATATATTTCATGTTCTCTCCACACAACCCCATGGAAGTCTAGTGGAATTAAACATGCCATAAATCACAGGTCCCTAATAAGCCAGTCAGAATAACATTCTTTGAAAGTTTCTTAATGGTAAATGCAAAAATATTCCAAAATCGAAGTTGCCAACATTGAATAGGAAGAAGGAAACTTGCTGTGAGGAAAGAGCGTTCCATTCTGAAGCAGTTCTAGGTGGGCTCACCCATACTGAGAGCAGTTACCAACCATTTGCTAGAGTTGACAGGTTTAGTGGGTCTACATGCAAATCTCTGCACAGTCAGACAGAGGTAAGAACAGTCCATTAATTTCAAACGGATGAGGAGATCTTTGGAGACTGCAAAGTAGGCAGCACGAAAAGTTGCATTAACCCTTTTGGGTTTAAGGGGACCATTTAATTCATAAACTAGTAAAACCTTCTCAAATAAATTAGGACCTCAATGTAGCTTGATATAAACATATAATATGAAAATAGCATTATCAAAGAACTTCTGTTCTTTTCTTCCTAAAGACATTCAACCCTAAATATAACTGTGTTTGAAGTAAGGGGCTGCTACTAAATTTTCCTGGTTGCACTATGGATTAGACACAATAGCTTTCATAAATAAAAATAGGAAAGCTGGAAATAGTTGGTGCTTGTGCTCAGGCCTCATTAGTTTCTTCCCCAGAAATGCTGATTGTCTCCCTTTAAAAGGGGCACCAGTTCCCTAATGAAAATTAACACCATTAAGTATACAACTGGCAAAAGGATTAAATCTCCTGAAAAAGGCCAAGTTCTTGGTTGTTTACTTACATTTATTCAAACAAATCTGATAGGCTCATAGTTGGTCACTGATGTCATGCCTCTAAGCAGTTTTTTGTTTGCTTTTAGTTTAAGAACTTGCTTGTAGGTTGGGTTGAGGGGCAGTGAGGAGAGGAGAAACCAAAAGAGGGGCAGAGGGGGTGTGAAGACCAAGATTCCATGGGAGCCACCAATTTAGCTGAGTCTGAGTGATGTCACTCAGGTTTTACTCTAACTACAGGAATCCCCCACCCCCAAGCTGCACTTAAGCAACGAGTGAGCTAGAAACTTGGCAAATCTCAAAGTAACAAAGTTCTGAATTGGCAGCCAAGATCTGGGATGTGAATTTTAAGTTGTTTTCTCCCCAAATGTCCAACAAGATCTGCTGTGATTTAAGAAGGGGAAAAAGAAAGATTTATGATGCATAAAAAGCCACATTTCAGAGTTGCCAGTGCTAATCAATAACTGGAATTTCACAAAAGACCATGTTAGGCTCTGTAATGAAAAGGACACACATATAAAGGCAAGTATAATTACATGCTATAAATGAGGAGAGGTTGCCAGAGTCTGTGTGTTGCCAAATGCCTCAAATATTCATGTTCTTTGAAAGACTTATTTTTGCATCTATGGAGGAGGAAGAAACTCGCTAAATAAATAAATAAATAAATAAGGCTCTTCCCAAACCTTTGCTCATTTCTGGGACGGAATCCTTTTGCAGGTTCTGAAATGTTTAGCTGTGTTTTTCATTAATGTGACATGTTCGCACATCCCCTGCACTTCTGGAGCTCTGAACAAAACTGGCAGCAAAAGTGCTGGGAGCATGAGGCAAGGGCTGCTCCCGCAGTATTTCTGGCCCTGCTGGGGTTGTGCTTGTTCCCATAAGACGTGAGGTCAAACTCCTCACCCCTGTGAAGTCTGACATCGCTGGAAATGGAGACTTTTGGGTGCTTGGCTAAGTAGGATCCCATCTCTGAGTCCTTGGTGACTCAGCCAGCATTCAAGTCAGCTGTGTGCTCCTCAGGACTATCCTTTAGCACAGACATCAACACTGCTGACTAAAGGAGGCTTTCTCCTTAATCCTAGGTTTCATAGTCATAAAGCAGAGGGGCGTTTAAGAGTCTGCTTTGTGGCTCAGCTTCAGAAAGGCAAGTAAAACAGAGGGTGACATCTTTACCAACCCAGATGGATAATACTGTTGTGGGGCCTCGGTGGGTGCGGTGGGGGTCTGTCCCTTGGGGAGACAAATCAAGGTCAATGTTTGCAGTACAGAAAGACAAGCCCCTAAGAGATAGTGCATGAAAGGCCCTTAAGTCAGTTGTCAGTTTTATTTCGCAATCTGACTGTGATGAAGCTGGATGCACCAAACACAATATCACACTGTAAACTGGGTGCTGTTTTCCAATCTGTGAGGGTCCATGAACTGCTTCAGGATGCCATTCATGTTTTTGCTTTGTTTTGTTAATCCTCACCTGAGACTTTTAGTGAGAGTGGAAGAAAGGGAGGGAGGGGAGAAGGGAGGAGGGGAGGGAGGAGGGGTAGAAACTTCTATGTGAAAGAGAAACATCTGCTGACTACCTCCTGCATGCATCCCAACTGGGGCGGGGTAGCAAACATGCAATCCAGATATGTGCCTTTGACTGGTACTCAAACTAGAGACCCTTCAGTGCAGGAGTCAATGCTCTAACCACTGAACAACGCCACCCAGGGCTGCCATCCATGTTTTAAATAAACTACTGCACTGGTGCACTAGCTGGGAGGAGTTCTGGTAGCTGGAGGTGTTTTCAAGCAGAGGACGAAGAGAGTACTGGGCTGCGGAGTCACTGCTGGCCCCAGCCATTAGCTTCAAGGAGAGGATGTGTTGTGTTTACTGAAGATGGATGGGACTAATTTATAGAATCATCAGTGAGAACTATGTATCTCCTCAGACTCTCACATAGCCTTTTGTAGACAGAAAGATAAATCTGAAGCTCAGAGCGGGCTCATTTAATTTTCATCTGACAGCCAGTAATAACAGAAGCATCATAGAAAGGTTATGTTTCAATGGGAAAATCTATTACTGGGCGTGCAAAACACCCTTGCATTAATTACATTTTCTTTGTACTGCATTTGACAGAAGGTCAAGACATTACCAAAAGTGGGAAGCATATGAAGAGAATTCTATTTATTTGAAATTTTCTTTTTTTAATTTCCCAGGAATTCAATCACACATCTGTACTTTAATTAGCAACTACATTTAATTAAATCTGATGTTCTGAAGATGACTAGCCAAAAAATATTATCTGGCATATAACAAGAATCAATTATTCCCCATCAGATGATGTTTCCATATTTCTAGAGTCACCTGTGTTCAGGACATACCTTGCCTGTCAGGCTGGAATATTTGAAAAGAACAAGAGACAGGAAAAGAATCTTTTCATATTTTGTCTTCACAAAAGGTTATCGGGTGAAATGATTTATAACATACAAGGTCAAGGCCCATGTATTTTCAGAATTTCTGGGTAGTAGTGAGGCATGAGGGTGAAGTAATATTTTAAAGGAAATTATGGAGCTCCAACTTCAAAAGTTGGGAAAATTGAGGGATATCTTAAGAGACAGGAAATTTTCTTTAACTAAGAATGCTCCAGCATGGTATGAGGCTTAGGGTGTCATTGCCTCTTAGAAGTCGGATACAAAAAATCTATTCTTATCTTAGTTCTGCTAACTACCCATTGCGTGATCTTGGACAAACTGGAGGGGAGGGGGGAATCAGCAAAAGGTGCTGAGGGCCACAGTTTTCATTCTTGAAAATGAAAAAAAATAATAAATCCCTCCAAAGGTTTAAGCATCACAGGATGCTTACATGTACACACTACACACTCAAGAAATATTAGTTTTCTTTCTTAACTCAATCACTATAATTCACTGGTTAGTAACTTTTAGTCACATCCTGTGTTTTAATCATCAAGAGTCTATAGAAGAGTTACGAACTCTGAAGAAAAATTCAAGCTACTTAACCTCTGGATCAAACGTGTGGATGGGAAGGCCAGCACAGGAAGGAGGAACCAGCCATGCTCCTTCTCTTTGCAGTGGACAGCACATCTCTCACCCAACAAAGACATGCTGAAGAGGTACCAGGTGATGACCAAGAACTATTGGGCACCAACCCTCCCACTCCCATGTGTGCTGTTTATTTGGATCCCAGTAAATGGAGGGATTTGGAGAGAACACAGGGCATGAAATACACCACAACCATGTTACCATGATCACTGTGTTCATGGCATGTCATTGTATGTTACAACCTTGCTCTTCAAAGTATGGTCTTCAGCCCTAGCCGGTTTGGCTCAGTGGATAGAGCATCAGCCTGCTGACTGAAGGGCCCCAGGTTCGATTCCAGTCAAGGGCACATGCATGGGTTGCGGGCTCGGTCTAACGTGCAGGAGGCAGCCAAGCAATGATTCCCTCTCATCACTGATGTTTCTACCTCTCTCTTCCTCTCCCTTCCTCTCTGAAATCAATAAAAATATATTTTTTAAAAAACCACACACCAACAAAGTATGGTCTTCAGACCAGCAGCATCAGCATTACCTGACACCTTGATATAAATCCAGAATTCCAGACCCCATCCCTATTGAACCAGAATCTAAATTTTAAAAAGAAACCCAGGCAACTGGTTTGAAAAAAAACTTCTTCACAACATGAAGAGTTGGCTTCTCTCCTTTCTTAGACTTTAAACTAGAGTATAAGCTCTAAGAGGGCAGGGATCTTCAACTTTCTTAAACACTAGTATATCCCAAATTACCAGAACAGTGCGTGGCACACACTCTGTGCTCACTATATAACTGTGGAATAATGACTAAACAGGATTGATAAAATTTATCATCAATGTCTAAATAAGATTATGGCTTTCTTCAATGTCATCTTGGAAATTGACTATTGCAGGAACAAAAAAGTTTACTCAATTAAATGCTGAAAATATTTATTGGGCAAATTCCAAGAATTCTGACTGTAATAAATCAAACAGATGTTGGTGGGCTGAAATTGTCTTTATTGAAGTAAAGCTTTTTCTCAGTTAACACTAATTGATGATATAAAAAAAGATGCCCCATGAAGTGCTTTAAAATTGTACCTCTTAAACAGCTTTATTGAGGTATAATTTACATACCATAAAAACTCACCCAATTTAAAAGTATAATTCAATGATGTTTAGTAAAATTACTGAGTTGTGCAACTCTCACCATAATCTAATCAGAACATTCTCATAATTCCAAGGAGATTCCAGATGCCCATTTACAGTTAATCTTTGTTCCCACAACAGCCCCAGGCAACCTGTAATCTATTTTCTGCAAAGAACTGACATTGAAAGACTCCTCGGTCAGGTACACGATTTGATACAGTACGTGTAATCCTTCTTGGGCATTTAGTAAAGAAGCCCAGTAAGGATCCCTGTCTGCCAGCACCTGGCTAACTCATTTTCAATTATTATATTTACATAATAGTTTTTAAAACCCACTTTTCTTTCAAAGTTTTCTATCCTATTGAAATACCAATATTAGCATATGAGAATTAATGTTACAGTGTATTTATTGCAGAAAAACAGACACAGCCTGAATCCTCAGTTATAATACATCAATAGTATAGGCTGTGATGTGGCTATTAAGAAGAATGTATTAGGGCTACATAAACAGACTTAGAGACATGTCCTATTATATTGCTGAAAGGGAAAAGCAATGGGCTAAGAAATATGCCTGGCATGATCCAATTTTGTAAGGAAAAACACGCATATGTTTGTATGTTTCTATATCCATCAAGAATGTACAGACAGGCACGCACCAAACTCGACAGACTTATTATTTTTAAAGGGAGTATAAATGGGGGCAGGAGGTGAGGAAAATACTTGGGACATTGTTGTGAGCAAATATTGCTTTGCTGTTTGAAAAGAAAAATCCCATAAATTATATCTTTAAAAGTATAATTACATTTTCCATTAACTCAGGTTAGCTTTCTTCTGCCTCCCTCTTCACCATAAGTCTAAATTCATATGATTTTACCAAATGCGTGGACTAAAATATTGTGGATTGTGGAGTTCTCAAGGTTTTATCTTAAGGGGTTTTAAAATTGGATTTCAAAGTTACAGTGCAGGTATAGGGAATGAAGACCTTGACAATGTGCTTTTATCATGCAGTAGGAGTAGCAGGATATTCAGGACAAAACCCCATCTTTCATTGGCTCTTAAAGTTTTTCTGACTGAAAGGAATAGTGGAGATACGGTAAATGCTCAGACTTACAGTGGTGCTGAGAAAATGATACAGAGTCCAACAGCATTATTCTCAATACCCAGTGTAGTCTAATTAAATATGACAGAAGACTTATCAGGAAAGCAACAATAAAAACTTAAAAAAACAACAGTATTTCAGCATCATACAATGAAATTGTGACTATATGCATATATAAAAACACACATTTTGTGATAAGCCTCCTGTAAAAATGCTTAATGGAGGTACATTTGCAAAGATGTTTGATTCAACTACACAAACGCTATCTGGAAGCTCACTAAGGTGCTAAGTTTCTTGTGTCCTTTTCTTCCCATGGGTAAGATTTCCCCCCTTTTATGAACTTTTGTTACTATTGTTGATTTCATCATTATTCTTTTTTAAATCAACCTTTAAGCATTACATCCAGGAAACCATACAAGTGATATGCATATAGCTCAATTAATTATTGCAAATTGAACACATTTGTGTAACCATCACATAGATCAAGAAAGAATATTTCATCATTATTCCTAAAAAAAAAAAAAAAAAATTCAATCTTTAATCCCAGATAAGAATGTCTGAAATACCAAATACATTTGGTATATTTAGGCAGTTATTCCATCCACTGGGATTTAGACTGGGCTGTCTGGGTAAAATTTAAATATGAGTGAGTGAGCAAATGTAAATATGACTCTCCACAGAGTCTAAAGATGAAATACCCCTTGGAAAATGTGTTGGGTTCCATCCACATAGCTTGCCACAGGTCTTTTCCATTGTGTCACAGGACAGACTGTCAGGACCCATGACTTGTCTGTGTTTGAGTCACAGAACTCAAGCCAAACCCTTGACTCATCTTTGCGTTCATTTTTACCCCAAAGCTTCCTTTTGTTTCCAAGGTGTAGTGTAATGAAATGCATGTGACCCGGCACACTGAACAGAGCCTCACTGTTCAAAGAAGGTAAAACAGACAATTAATTTGTCAGCACAAAGTGAAGGCACAGAAGGCTGGAACATCAATCTCACTTCCAATGTTATTCTTTTTTTGAAAAAAAAAAAAAAAAAGGTTACTGAGAATCCACATTCAGGTTAGAAATGCAGAAGTTCAAAGGGAGTAAGTCCTGCATATTCCCTGTATCTGACAGAAAATATCTCCAAAGAAGAGAAGGTCCAAGGAAAGAATTTATTGATGCCCAATGTTCCCACTCAGAAGAGATCCTCTTTAGGTCTTTGACATACCAAATGCACAGCCATTTATTGACTTGATCAGAACTGAGATAAGGTCATCAGAATCAATTCCATCAAGGCAGGGATCTCAAGAGCTATGGACCAGTCTAATTGTTGCTTCTGCCTAATAGTGGTGGTGTTATTTTGTTTTTGTTTTTGTTTTTGTTTTTTTTTCTGTGCTGAACCTTCTGAAAGCCTAGAATAACTCCTTGGTTCTTCCCAACCAAACAGAACGCCTATGAAGGGCTCAGCTTGCTGTGCATGAATTAACCAAAATCACTTGGGCCCTTCCTTTCTAAGTTGCATGCCTGCTTTGTTAGAAGCCCAAATGGTTGCTTTCATAGTCACTCCTGACGACTGGAAACTTAGGCAATCAGCATCTCTGTCCAGAAATTGAGTGGAGTTCTAAAAGGGGCGTTTTCAGAGTATACTTTCAGGAAAGGAAGTAAGATGAGGGGCTTAAAATTGATCCTGCCATTTCCTGTTTGGGGATATGTCTTGCAAATTGGTGGATAAATGCTACCTAAGATAAAATATCATATTTAGAATTGTACAGTCATTTTGTATTCCAAATGAATAACACGCACTTCATTCACACACCCTCACTCTTAACCAGGAAGTCGGTGATTTTGTTTTAGCTTTCGTCTGTGCTTAAGTGCAAAAAGCTGGCAATAAGTAATTTGAAAACAATTAGTAAGGGTGGTTTTTCGAGCTGGTATACATATATAACCACCAAATATTTGGCACAGATCCTCTGCATAAGCTCTGCTTTTTCCTAAAGCGGACAGTCAACAAGGCCCTGGCTGTTTCATGGATGCTGGTAAAGACTGGGGAATAAAGTGGTCATAAATAAGATATTCTAATGGTGAAAAAAGGCAAAAGTAATTTGCTCTTACAGTCCTTGTATTATAAGACGATAAACAGTTCTGATTTTTCTTTGACAGAAAATTCTGATAATTTATGGAACACAGAGTCCAAAATGCAAATTTTCCTCTTTTCTAGTCAACTTGGGAAAACAAATACATTATTTGGTGATGGGGAAATCACACTTTTATCAATCTGAAAGTTTGCCATAGCCATCTTCTAAAAAAGTATAGAAATAAGAGACCACCACTGCTACATCCAGTGACTCTCAACTAGGGGCAATTTTGCCTCCCCAGGAACATTTTTAAACACCTGGAGACATTTTTAACTTGTCACAGCTGTGTGCGGGGGCTGAGGTGGCGGGGGGGGGGGGAATACTAGCATTTAGTCGTAGAGGCCAGGGATGCTGCTAAACACCCTTCAATGCACAGGACAGCCACCAATAAAGGATTATCTGACCCAAAATATCATAGAACATGGTGATACAAGATTATTTGTGGGAGCAGAAACTGAGATTGCTTTGATCACTGAAACAGATACCATCCTCACCCCAGTTCAACTTCTTCTAAACTTCTGAGAACACTTACCAAGTAACCACCCTAGTGCAAAGCTGGCAAAGAGAGAAGGATGAGAAGATAAATATTTCCCAAGTCACAGTAAGTTCAGAGATTCAAAGTTGGCTATATTTGCTCTGCAATATGACCTTGGTCTTCTGGAATAACATTTTTAAAAAGAATGGAAAGAAAGAAATAAGAAAAGGAGGGGAGGGGCAGGGAGGGGAGGGACAGCAAGCGGAGGGGAGGGGAAGAGACTTTGTCCCCAAAAACAGAGCCATGGTGAGGTCTGATGTCAGCTACATAAGGAGTTAGAAGCTGAATTCTATTTTGTGTTTTAATGTGGTCACTGACACAAAGCAAGATTGGGTCGTGGTAAAACTGGCCCAGCATAAGAAAAGAAGTCATTATCTGATGTCTTTGCAGTTATCATTTATACCTAAAAATAGCACTTTTCAGAAATGAGAAAATTCTACATAAGTGATTTTGGGCAACTAATAATAGGTTTGTGAGAAGCAGAGAGAAAGGGAAATGAAAAGAGATCTTTTACACAATTAAGACACTGAAGCAACTGATATGCTCAGGCCCTACTGGCACCAGGACCACCAGGATGCAAATCTGAGTCTAAACACAATGAATTAATCTGCAGTACACACAGTAGCATGACAGGCAAGAGGTTATCTGATGGGAACACTATAACTACTCTATTTTTTGTATTCACACTTAAGCCTGTAAAAAAAGTTATTTCAAATGGGACACCAAAGCTCAAGTAACCTTCCCTGGATGGTGATACTTCATGCAGATTGTCTCATATCACTATGTTGTATACCTGAAACTAATATATTGTATGTTAACTATAATTAAAAATAAAAAAAAATTATTTTTAAAAAATCAATCAAGGGAAAGACATATAGGAAAGAATCTGAGAAGGTTCCAAATGGGAAAACTTCCTTGTCCTCAGAATACATTACCCTCCTGCAATGATTTTGAGACAATTGAGAACATTTAATTTTGAAAATTTAATTTTAAAAAATTTGAGTGTGTTTTAGAAAACCCAAGGGCAATTTTTCTAAATCTGATAATAGCATTGTGGTTATGTAACAAAATACCTATATACTGTTAAGATGCACATTGAATTATGTAGGAATGAAATGGCATTCTAGATGGGATTTACTTTAAAATATATTAGAAATAAAAGAAAAAGGGATGGGTGAAGCATCTGTAGGAAATGTTAATAATCGTTGAATCTTGGTGAGAAGCAAATTAGACCCAAGAAATAAATATCTCTGATAACATAAAACCAAGAATATCAAAACAAGAATGCAACTGCCATATAATAGTTAAAAATAAAATGACAGTCATGGAAGAACAGCTTGAAAAATATACACCATTTCCAATTACATAATTGAGAAAGGGAAAACATGGAAGTCTTCACTATTTTATTTTTGTAAGCTTTTACATGTTTACTTTGCTGTTGAAAGCCAAACACCTTTTCTATTGTAACCCATCTCAAGCCTCTCAGACCTGGATGGGATTTCTTAACAGAAAATAAACTTCTTAGAAAAATAGAGATTTTTATAAGCTCAGATCCCTTGTGATTCCTGTCAGTGTGAAAAATTAAGTAGACATATGGTACAAATTCTCACTCATTTCTACTTTATTTTGCAAGTGAGAAGTGTAAAGCTCTTCAAGACCTTCCCCACCATACATGTAAACAGAGTAAAGAGTTCTGGATTTGCACCTTTTTTTTTTCTTTCTCAATATGAAATTTTATGAATTACGTACAGTGGCAGGTCAGGAAGTAGGTTTGAGTAAATTAATGAATGGTTTCTACTGCTCTTGACAAATAAATTAATATAAAAGGACCATGATTAATTTCACCATTTTTCTTCTTCACTAATTACTTTCTGGATCTGGAACCTCCTTCTGATGCACAGCTAACTGTGGAGTTGTGTTTCTATTCAAGGAAAGCTTCTGGATTACCTTGTCCACACATATAAGAAATATTTCCATAAAGAGTCTAATTTGAAATTTTTGTTTCTTGGTGATTTTGATGTCGTTAAGGCACTGAGTAGGGATGGAAAACTCCCCTACAGACAGACACATGTGGCCTCTCCTGTTCTCTAAAAGTCAATCAGCTCCATTTGTGCCTTGAGAGAAAGCAATCACTCACTATTACAGAGGGCAGAGTACATGGGGAATTTACAGTGAAACTATTAGAAGTTTAAAAAGAACAGCATTCATATGTTTTTGCCACCTTGGAAGTGTTAAAGACTATAGATTGCAGCTGAGGGAAAATTAAAGTCCCTATTTACACATTTCACTGTGCCTGTGAAGTTGAAAAAGAAATGAACTCACTTGCAAAGGTATGCAGTTTGCTCAGGCAATTCCATTGTCTTAGTGTATGGGAAAATGTCCTTTAATGTCATCAGCTAGAGAAAGGTGAATATTCAGGAATCAAAAAGCAGCCAGAAATGCTTCATAAAGCAGCCAGAAATGCTAATATGAAACAGAAAAGAAAAGGTGATGGGCTTAGGAAACATAATAATGCACATGGAGGATGAGAAAGAAGCAGGAGAGGGGAGAGAAGCCTCTTAAATTAGTGATTCTCAGCTGGGGTGGCAGAAGATGACAATTTCCTGGGGTTGCAGTGTAATTTGAAAAAGGGCATTCAGTATTATAATCTCATATTCTGAACACAGAAATATAACTTTCATTTCTGTAACACAAACCTTGGCGAGTCCAGCTCTGTAAAATCTTCTTGGCTGGTGGACATAAGCCGGTTCTAACCCAGCAGCCAAGAAGATTCTCAACACTAGAGGAAGTGAGAAGTCAGAGGAGGGAAGTGCAAGACAGGGACACCCAACCCAAGAGCACAGAAAGGGAGGGGAGGGCTGGGGTTGTGTTTAACTTTTTTAAAAGAGGGCATTCTCTTTTAAAAGATTGAAAAGCATGGTCCCTAAGTTAACGGAAAAATATTACTAACACTTAGAACGCTATTTAGCAAGAACCTACTGCAGTGTCAAGATAACCTTGGGGGCACCCTTGGGGGCACTTCACTTTCTAAAATACAGTGGACTTCTGGTACTTTCTGCAACATAGCTGCCCTCTGGATGGACATGCTATTTTGTTTTTGTATATTCATGGCATCTCTTTTTTGAGAAACTCAAAGCACCCTATAGGTGCTTATTTTTTAAAGTTCTCCAAGTGCCTAAAATAAATTAGAAAGCAGTAACAATTAAGGTTTGACCTGCACTCTTCCAAATCAACACATTTGTATCTCTTATGTTTCTGGTTGTTGTTCATCTTGACAAGTCTCACAGATTCATCAGGAAAATGCTATCATCATGTAATAACCTCACAAACAACATCAAGACATATAAATGACCCCACTTTGCTTCCACAGCCAGCATTAACAAATTGCACCTGTCGATAAGCACAGATAAATTAGGTGAAAACTGCTAAGGTAAATCAGTAAGTAACTTAAAAAAACACTCACACAATGACTACATTCCATGTAGGTGATACATCATAATTCTGTCTCTGGCTCATCAGTAGCCAATCAGATCCTGGTGGGCCATATGTGTATTTATAAATATAGCTGTTAATGTAAAGGTTGTGCTGCTCACTACTCAGGGAAATCAGGCACATTTGGAACCATCCTTAGAAGATTTTTGTTTCTTAAAAAATATTTTGACAATTTGTGACAAATGCAATTCTGCCCCCATATGCTTTGTACTATTTATAGGGAAATGACATCCAGTTGCCTTCACATCAACACATAAATTTTTCCTCTTAATAATGAAGTTAGAAGATGGAAAGGGATGGAGGTTACCTTCCACACATATTTTTAAAAGATAAATATATTTTCAAACTTTTCATTTCCATTCTTGCCCAAGAGGATAGAGCTTCCAAAATCTGTTACTGTTCATGACACAGGAAGTAACAGAAACTTTTCTTCCGAATTGGAGGAGGAAAGTGAAAAAGTAACAAATGACACAAAAGTGATGGGAGAGTCTTTCTATGAAATGCAGTCTTCTGCCCCCTTGCTCAGTTTTTCTGCTCAATAATTCCTCCCCCTTCCTGGGCATGAGGGGATAAAGTCTCTGTTTAAATGTCACCCTCTGCCAACTTTGCAGAAATCTCTTAAGGATCTATTTAGAATATCGAGACAGCTCAACGAGGACTGAGAACTACAGTATAAGGCTGTGAGACCCAGAAGTCCAGAATAAACTTCATATACTACACACTTGTCTGCTGCATCCCACTCCATTCTTCAGTACCAACAAAAAAACAAAGTTTCCCCATGGCAAGGAAGACAGAAAGTTAAAAAAAAACAAAACTTAGATGACATCTTTGGGGGGAAAAACAAAACAAAACTCTGACAAGAGGAAAAGAAAGGTATGAAAATATTTTCAGAGAATGTGTTTAATCGCCTAGCAATGCCTTCCGTTCAAGTTAGCCCTTGAATCTGAATAACCATGACAGATGGCTCCAGCTAGTTAAAAAAAATAGCTAAATTTTCAGATAACACAGCCTTCTGTCATGTTCTCCTACTCTGAGGTTTACGGAGTTAGTTTAGCAGGCTCTGAACTGTGGGCTGCTCATTGGTGACCAGCTTTCAGTTCGTTCATATCTGCAGAATTCACACCACTTGATACCGTATGCTCAGAGCTCCAAGTGGGGGGCAATGCTGTCGGTTCAGAGGACCAGAGATCCTGATAGGCCACCCTTCCCCAGCCCAGATATTAGATCCACATTTTATGCACAAAGCAATGTCTGAAACGTAAGGGCCGAGAGGAGTGCTCTTGGCTCTTATCTGCCTTGCCATCTCTTTGTAGCAGAATAAACTCATATCTGATGCTATAATTACAACCCTAATGGACACACTTAATTTATTTTGAAGAACTGAAGTTGATATTCACTAGTGCTATTATTAAAAAGACTAATGAGGGCTGCTCGGAAAGAAAAGAAAAGATTTATTGAATTCCTGTTGGCACCCGGCACAGCTTAGCAATTTTGAGAGCCCATCAAAACAGCAGATATATACCCTGCTCAGATGTGCTGTGCGGGATGTGAGCTGGGTTTCAGATTTTCAATAACAAATCTGTCACTCCGATTTTAATTAGACGGCTTAAAGCAGCTACATCAATAATGGCAGAATGGCGGCTTAGTTCAAAGATCATAGAGATGTTACTCTACTTTAATAGTTCTTTTATACAAGTACATATTTCAGAAGTTTGTGAGGCATTTCATCTCGACTACCCCTTTCACCAAAGAGGAGGAAAACATATTCCTAATTGAATTGAACCACGAACACTAGCAGTCATCACCATTTCTATGCCGGGCTGTTGCATCCAGCTGGTTAGGAGGTCTGATTTCACACCGCACAGCAATGAAATGCTGCTAACTTTTATTTGTGAGTATAAAACAGTAATATTTCATGACAGCAAAAGGTCAGTTCACGCTGCTGGGTGCACCCTCCACTGCTCTAAACCTGAGAAGACAAATGGCAGTCTAGGTTGAGTGCTGACAGACAGGCTTTTCTTGTAAAAAGCTCACAGGGGAGTGGAGGGAAGACTTGACCTGGGCGGGAGGGGAGGTAAACTCCTTCTGGAGTTCACTCTCAGCTGCGAACACTCAGGGAAAACTGTTGCCAAAGGTCTAGATGTTTCTTGCGGGGGAGAGGGGGACAGTGTCTATACTTATCATTGTATTTCTTTCCACTGAATTTTGTTGTTGTTAATCCTTACCCGGTGATATTTTTTCCATTGGTTTTTAGAGAGAGGGGAAGGAAGAGAGGGAGTAGGAGAGTAGGAAGAGCGAGTATATAAAAAGAGAGACAGAGAGAGAGAGAGAGAGAGAGAGAGAGAGAGAGAGAGAGAGAGAAACATCAATGTGAGAGACACATGGATTGGTTGCCTCCCATACTCACCCCAGTTACAAGCTCTTGACCAGGAATTGAACCCAAGACCCTTCAGTCTGTGGGCTGACGCTCTAACCACTGGAAACACCAGCCAGAGCAGTTTCCACTGATTTTTATTACATGAATAAAAATGTATTGACTGCATAAAAACATTATAAAATATTTCATAACATATACACACATTACTTTAAAAAATAAAATCATGCTATATATGTTGTACAGTTTTTGGCTTAATAATTTATGGTTGTTATCTTCGTGAACAATGGACACATACATTGCAGTGGTCTCATTAAGATTATAATGGAGCTTAAATTCCTATTGCCTAGTGATACCATAGCCACCTAACACATTACTCATGTGTTTGTGGTGATGCTGGTGTAAACAAACCTACTGTGCCCCTAGTTGTATGAAAATATAGCACATGCATTTATGTGCAATACATAATACTTGATGATGATAATAAATGAGTATGCTACTGGTTTAGGTATTTATTATGTATACTTTTTATCATTATTTTAAAGTGTGCTCTTTCTACTTATTAATGACAATTTGCTGGAAAATGGTAGGCCATGTTATGCCAGCAGCAGCCCCATATCTCATGTTTATCTTTCTTTTGATTGCATCATTGCCTCTTGTGCTTGACTTAATTTGTGCTGTACATGCTGTGCAGGTTTATAGATTCAGAGCTATAGACTATACCATATAGCTTACTTGTGTAGTAGTTATAACATCCAGGTTTGTGTAAGTATATCCTGTGGTGTTCACACAACACAATAAGGATGCATTTCTCAGAACATATCCCCAACATTAAGCACCACATACTATATCTCTCAAAATCATTGTTTTTAATAACTGCATAATATTCCACTGGATAGATTATCCATATTATTTACTCAACCCTCTTGTTGGACATTTAGTCCAGTTATTTTGCTATGACATGTATATGTTTCTATACATATTAATCCTAATATAGAGTATATGTACTCTCTATCCATAAACATGTACTACACACACACAAAATGATTATTATGTTAAAACTGGAGGCCCGGTACATGAAAATTCGTGCACTCGGCGGGGCGGGGGGGGGGGGGTGTCCCTTCAGCCGGCCTGAACCCTCTCGCAGTCCGGGAGCCCTCAGGGGATGTCCGACTAACATCCGGGGAGTGGGCCTCTGAGGGAGGCAACTGGGTGGGCCAATCAGGGGATGGCACAGGCTGGCAAGCAGCTGCCCCCGCCCCTCATAGCCCTTCTGCCACCACTGGTCACCACCAACCCACCCCCATATTGCTGTCCCCTCCCTCTGCCCTCTGGCATGAACCTTGGCTGGCCTGGCATTGCCTGCTCATTGGCCCTGCCCCCCGCCAACCATTCTGCCATTTGGTCAATTTGCATATTATGCTTTTACAGTAGGTCCTCGGGTCACGTTGGAGATTCATTCCTAAGGCACGATGTAACGTGATTTTCGCCGTAAATCGGAACCCACCTACCTAAGCACCTACATCACTCACATGGAGCACATACACAGCAGTAATGAAGTGAAACAGTAAAAAAAAATTATAAGAAAGATAACAATTCCTGACCTTTACTTGTGGTAAATAAATAATAAAAAACATAAAGCACATATGTACATACGTCGAAATGACGGAACTTTTCTTTTTTTTATAAATAAATGGGAGATGGCGACATAACCACGAAACAATGTACATCGAGTCCGACGTAACCCGTGGACTGCCTGTATCATATAGGATAAATTATCTTAGCCCTGGCTGGGTGGCTCAGTTGGTTGAAGCATCATCCAGTACACCAAAACCTTGTGGGTTCAATTCCCAGTCAAGGCGAGCAATATTTTTCTCTCTCATATTGATGTTTCTCTCTCTCTCTCTCTCTCTCTGTCTCTCTCTCTCTCTCTCTTTCTCTCTCTCTATCAGGATAAAAAGAAATAATTAAAAATAAATTATCTTAGAATAAATTATTAGAACTGGAACTCCTAGATCAAAGTATCTGTATTTTAAAGTATTTTTGCATATAGGACAGCCACTGTGTTAATACCTGAGCATGGAATGTTTCTTTTAGAAGCACCTTTTCCTGGATCAGATCCTGAAAAAAACCCAAACCTGTTGCTATCACTTTCCCAGAATCCTACAGATCCATAATTTCATCTCCAGTTCCTCTACAGTCTGTCAATCTCCAGAATAATGTGAACATTCCCTGGACCTAATCTCTGGAAGTCCTGTTCTGGTCAGTGCTCAGTGATGTAGCCGCCATTGTACTGCCTCCCCGTTGGCATGACTGACACTGATTTCTGCAATAGCCAAATATCACCTGTTTAGAACCGAGATCAAGGCCTTTGTGTCAGGGCCATTTTATTGCTCTGAATACACTTTCCAGTGTTCCTGACTTTTGGACAGTGACTTAAACTCTATGTGCCTCCGTTTATTAAGTGCTCAGGTTTCCTATCCCAGGAAGCCTTCCTGGATCTACCATGTCTGGGTTACAGGCCTTCCTTTGTGTTCCCACAACATTCCATACTTCACCCAGCAAAACACTTACCACGAGGTTCAGTAGTCCCCCGATTTCCTGTCTTTTGGGCAAGGCTAGACTATCAAAGCAGGAACCATATGTAAGTAATGACCAGTAATGTCAATACTGGTCATTACTTACGCGTCATTCGTTGAAAAAGGTAATTATTGAGTGCCTACTTTGCTCCAGATACTACATATACCTCTCTGCTAGGGGCAGAGTGAAGAACAACAGATCAAGTCCTTGCCTTCATGTGGCATATATTCCAGTGGGGGTGGGGGGAAAGGGCAGACCAATACCAAATAGATCAACATACAGAGTGGCAGATAACAGTGACTACTATGGAGAAAAACTGGACAGAGTACAAGGGGATAGGGATGCCAGAGGTTGGGGTTGGGGTGGGGAGGGCTTGGTGCTTAGGTTGGGCGAATCAGAGGAGGTCTCCCGGAAAAAGTGGCGTGTGAGGATAGACCTGCAGGCGTCTAGAGTCGGGAGAGGCCAACTGCACTCCTTGGAGCAGCCAGCTCCTTCCTTTTGGTTTCAGACACAAGTGCCCTGTATAATAGTTTAATAAAAGGGATCTGCTGCTTTAAAAAACAAAACATTTCTCAAACATATCCCCTACTGTACATAGCTGTGTGCTAGGCACTAAATGAAGTGACTTTTAGACCAGCACAGCGTCTCACTCAATGAAAGCTTCTGCGAGGACTTACTTGTTGATAGGCAGAGACGCCCAAGTTCATGCTGAAAGTGGCAGAGTTGGGATTAAAATCTTTGCTACCTTGAGAGCCCACGTCTCTCTACTCCACCTGACCAGCAGGCTGCCAAGTCCTTTTAATTCAGATCTGCCGGAGCTCCCACAGGACCAGCATTGTTTTGTTCTAACTTCCCTTATGACCTCACTGTGTGTTTTGACACCTTTGACAGCCCACATTGAACATAACCTAAAATTATCTTCATTTTAAGAGTTCATTGATTGTGCTCTATGTGGCCTGTGTGATGATTTTTTTCTAAATATCAGAAGGCATTTTAATTGAAATTTCTTCTCAAAAACTGTAGGTAATTCTACAAAGTGAGTGGGTTTTTTTTTTTTTTAAGGATGTGCCTAGAAAGTATTGCTCCTGGCCGGCTGTCTACATCAGATCACTGTCCAGTTCTGCCTTCTGCTCTTCACTGCCTTTCTTCTTTTTTCCTGCTTGCTTCCCTACTTCCAGCTGCCAGCAAGTCAGATAATTAAATGCCAAAGCAGTGACACTTGGCATTTCAATGAGCGCTCTGTATTTACTACACGGTCTCTCTCGACAGCCCTCCTGCTCAGCATGCGTGCAAGATGCTGCTCTGCTGAACTGAAGCACTTCTTTGTTGCAGAGCTGGACGAACTGAAGAAAGATGAACTCGGGCAGCAGCCCAGAACTGAGAGGAGGGAGGCAGCAGATTCCCCAGTGTCTCTCCTGGCCACCTCTTGAAGTTTATGTCCTCAATTCAATTAAACAAGCATTTGTGAAGACCTTAGCCCTTGGTTCTCAGCCCTCTGCTGGGATACCTTTTTAATGGATTCGGTATTAAAGGGAACAGAACTTTAGGTGTTTTCATTTCAACCAGGTACTGCCAGAATATTGCACTGCACATAATTGGAAGGTGATTTCACATTTACAGCTCACTCGGTTTTATATGAAAGCTGTCAGAACAGTAGACACTGAAAATGAAAGTGACGCTACCTTTCTAAGCTGTAGTTTAGGCCTTGGGAGAACTAGATACATTCAAAATCTGCCTCTTCACCAAAGGTATCATGTGTTCAGGCTGCACTTAGCCATCACCTTCTCCTGGAAGCCCTCCCTGACCCAATGTGTTGAGTAAAGTACCCTTCTAGCTGCTCTGACACAGCCAGCACTTTGCACAGTTCTAGATCATAAGCTTAGAGGCTAGAAACCATGTCTCACTCACTGCCATGGCCCCAATGCCAAACATAGTAAGTATCTGGAGCATATCGATGGTACAATATATAGTTCCAAATAAACTGCTTTACAAGTTAGATGGTAAAGTATTTTCAATCCTTTCAAGTCACATTGAGCTAAATATGGTCCTAAAATCATCAATATAATTATTAAATTAGCAGTAACTGTTATTTATTCATTCATTCATCCATTCAAATAATACATATTTATTGAGAACCTACTATTTTTCCACACATTACTCAAAAGAATTGCTATTCAAATGTTCTCTTACCTGTTTTTCCCATTCAAAAAGACAGCTCATGGGCTACATGCAAGAAATTGACTCATGAGTGCTTTGGGGGTAATTTTCAGTCGATAACCACATTATGGTGTGTGTAAGGAAGGAACCATCACATCACCCTTTATATCACTAGTGCCTTGCCAAGTATATGGCATTTAGTAGATGCTCAGCAATTATTTGTGGAAAAGTGAATAAATGAGCATTTCCAAACATGCTGGCCATTACTGCATTAAAAAGGAGGGAAAGGGAATAAGGAAGGAAGGAAGGAAGGAAGGAAGGAAGGAAGGAAGGAAGGGAGGGAGGGAGGGAGGGAGGGAGGGAGGGAGGGAGGGAGGGAGGGAGGGAGGGAGGGAGGGGCACTAACCTACATGAAAATAATTTACTCTGGGAATTTTATTTTTGAGTGAAATCAGTAACTAATATGCAAGGAGAATACAAAATCCTTGAGTGGTACCCAACACAACATTTTTAAGACACTGAGCATCAGGCAATGAAAGACAGAGATCCCTAAGAGAAATAACAGATGAGGTGAGGCCCCCCAGTTACTGCCTGGAGAGAATTCCCAGACAGCAGCCCAGAAAAGAGGGACCAGGGCAGAGTGCAGATGACATCCTAAAGTGAGGAAATAGAACCAGGGGGCTACCAAGACAGCTACGTTCATAGGACAGAGCAGAGAAACAAAGAGAAAAGAAAATCCCAGGGAGAGATTTGCAGAGGGCCTCCCTCAAGTACTCAGCAAAGGACTGATGAGTCAAGTAAATGCATGTGGGTAAACAACCTGAGTGTGAAGAAAGTACTAAAGGCTTAGAGGGAACAGTGCTGGCACACACACATGATCCCTGGTACTCCCAGTAGCCAGACTGTAGAAACTCCTAGATCCCAGGATACTAGGTAGAGTGTCAGGACAGGCGTGCCTCAGTACGGAGGCATAATTAACCCAATTAACTGAGCACTGCTCCAGAGCTGCTTAAAAAAAAATCATAAAGGCAGGAAGTGAAAGGATCAAACTACATCCCAGAGAAGAGCTCAGAATATTTACAGGAACTATCAAGCAACTGACACTAAAAAAATTCACATTGTCTTATATCTAATCAAAAGCTACCAGGCTTGCAAAGGAGCAGGAGAATGTGATCTGCAATGTGGAGAAAAACCTACTGGCTTTGATGGGCTGATAACTGACACTGTTGTTAGAGTTATCAATCAACGTCATTAAAACAGTTGTTGAAATTGTATTTCTTATATTAAAAAATAGTTGAGAGACCTGGAAGATATAAAAAAATCAAACTTCTAGAGATGAAAACTGTAATGTCTGGTAAGAAAATTCGACTGGAAGGGATAAATTGCAGATCTGACATTGCAGAAACAGAGATCAGTGAGGTTGAAGTCAGAGTAACAGAAAATACCCAAAATAAAACACAGAGAAAAGAGAATTTCTAAGAAATGAACAGAGGTTTTGACTGGATGCCAGACATGTCTGGCTTCAGAGCCATGTTCTTGCTTCCCTGTCATGCTACTTCTAGTCCCACATGCTTAGGGACACCCTAACTGCTGCTATCTGGCTGCCTAGCTGAGGTGGCTACTAGGGTGGTGTTGACTGTGAAACCTTAAAAAGGAAAAAAGTGTTTGGGAGTGTGTATGTTTGTGGGGGCATTCTGTCTTCATGACTTTCCCTGGACAAGCATCAGATCTGGAATGAAAACATGAATATATATAAAGGTTTGTCCTGAGTGAAAACTCAGTCCTCTGTGTGTGGCTATAGATAAAGTACCAGTACTAGGAAAAACTACAGTGGAGCAAAGAGCTGCTTTTACACAGAAATTCCCTGTAAAAACCCAACAAGTTCAGAATTTTCTCTTTACATATTAGTGTGGCCCATAGGCATCTGGAAAGCCAGCAGCTAATTAAAAATAAAATTAAGTTTTTACTATGGCCCACCACCCCACACATAAAATTCTTTTCCCATGAAAATAGCTTACATTAATATGGCAGTTAACCATTTTTTAAAGGGAAAACAGGCTTTGCTTCCTGTCTCCTTTCCCAGAGCATGTGGTGGGCTCCTGGGTCCCAGGGTGTGGACACAGCAGCATCAGTTCCAGTTACTGGCACCGAACCTTTGGCATGGACTAATGGCGATAGTTAATCACCATTAATCCATTCAATTACTCAACCGAGGGATGGCACAAAATCACTGAGTCACAAAATCCCAGGATTGGAAGAGATATTAACACATCATCAGTCTATTTATCATGTTTAGCTATCGATTATTTAATCTTCCTTCCTAATTCACCCCAATTTCTTTGGGAAAATTAGTTCTTCATGAAGTATTGTATGAGTACAAAGATAAACCAGGAGTTGGCCGCTCTCTATAGAAACCACAGAGACCAGTTCTGCCAGGGGTTGGGCATGTTACCTATTAAAAGCTGGGCCAAAATTGGACAGTCTCCCTTGGGCTCTGCATTTTGTGTTAGTGATTCAAATGTTAAATTGGTTAGATTGTTCCTCATAGGGAAAGTGTGCTGATCAAAGTGAAGACTCATTTGCAAACTAGGAATGATGCCTTGGATTCCACTCAATCCCATGCATGGTTCTCAAGCCCCCTTTGATTCTGTGAGCCCCCCACTATCCTGCCTTAGTTTGTGCACCTTTGAACTAGAGTTAAAAATAGAGTTAAATGTCCTACCTCAAAAAGACATTTTAAAGGGGAGTTAACACATGTAAGCTATTTAAAACAGCACCTGGCACCCAACAAACAATAAATGTTAGCACTAAAAAAATGTTATTTCTATTATTATTTTCTGTTATTTTACATCTATGTAGTGGGGGAAATTACCTACCACATGAGTTTATTCAGGATCAAATGCTATTTCAAAAGTGTCATTAATCATTTAGTGCTACACAAATTTAGGCAGTACTCACTGTAAGTTGAACTTTCTAGTTAGAGAGATTGATTCTTACACAGAGAATCCACAGATCCATGAATCCCCCAAAATAGCGTGCAAAGCTGTGTAAATGTGTGTGTGTGCACATGCATCTCTATATTTGAAGCTGGGGTGAGAGGAGTGGTCCACAGCCTTCATCAGAGTCCCAAAGGCATCTATACTCCCAAACAATGCACACTGTTGTTTTAGAGCTCCTGAAGGAAAACATAAAGTCCCTTTTAACCTTACTAGTACTCATTCAAAATTCTGGGACAGAGCCTACACCAGAAGCATCCAGGGCAACACTGTTCACAGCCAATTCCTTGAGCTTGCTCAACATTTCAAGAACTTGCAAGTTCCCAAGGTCAACCTGGGGGCCACCCTAAGGGCTTGGTGGCTCAACTAAGAGCTTATCGGCAGAAGGAGGCAGTCAGCTCTCATTATAGGCTGCACCATCATCTGTGAAGAGAGGGGACTACCCAGATTTCTCCTCTCTTTCCATTCTAATGCAAGTGGCCACTTCAGGGTTGTCTATGAAGAAAAGCAGTGTGAAAGGATGCATTTCTAGTACAGTGAAGGTTCAAAAAATGATTTCTGGACTGATTTCAAGCCCTGCTGGCTTGTAAGAATGTAAGGAGAACTTCACTGTTAGAACAATGTGAAATGAGGTAGGAGGTAAGAAGATGATGAATAAAAAAGCCTTGCTTGCATCACTATGGGGTTTGAAGAAAGAACTGTTTAGGAGTTTTTTGAAGTTATCTTTTTTGCACATGGTATCATGAGAATTTAAAGGCAGAGAAGCAGGGTTTTGCCACTCTCAAGTATTCTTTTACCCTCTGTATCTTGGTTTCCTCATCTGTCAATAAGGCATCAGTGACAAACTCTTCCATTTCCTTCGGCTCTAACATTCTGGAAATTAGTGGGAAAAGGACAATCTTATATATAAAAAGCCAAACATTTTGTTCAATGTAGGCATAGCCACCTAAATTATCACTAAAACAGCAGAATCCAAATTAATGAGTTTTCAGCATGAAAAATCTCCAGGGTAGGCTCATACCCTGATCACAGTTCTAATGACTGAAGAGATCATTAGTCCCACCAACAAATACTAAAGTAGTAGTTTTCAAAAATGACAGGGAAGGCAAAATAGAGATCATATGATGGCAGATTTAAAATGATCACTAAATATAGGAGAGAATAGCTGAGAAAATTAAAATCTCATTTGTAAATAAAATGGGGCTATTTCATTATTAAAATGTCTGCAAATTTTAAAGACATTTAATATGAAATTCACTTCCCCTCTTAATTAAAAACCCAGACTATGTCACATTGGCTTCATGTGCTACATAGGCAAAGTGGAGGGAAAATGTAAGAGGAAAAAAGAGACCAGATCCTCTTCCTGAGGAATATCTGGTAATCCCACCTATGTCCCATGAAGTTGGTTCTTTGCATTCCTGTCTATGGGGGAGGTAGTTGGTTGGCTTTGGAGTTAGCACCACTTCATACTGCCCACTGGGCCTTGAAACTTCCTAAGACCTAACTCATGTATGAAATCTGAGTGTCTTCTTCAGGACCTTCCTGCAGAAATCTGCCCTTTTGAAGAGATCTGGAAACCAATCCTTGACTCTGTCCAACCCATTGATTTAATCTGCTGTTCACTAGTTAGAACTCAGATAAAATCTGCCAGCTATTCTGCAGCACACACATCCCTAACTACATTCCCAATGTGGGTTAATGCAAAAATAAGTGAATAGTAAAACACAATTAATGTTTCATTATATAGTTAAAGGCTCTCTTGACTGACTCAATTAGTAAATAATTTTATGCTTCTATTATTGCTAAGACACAGTGACTACTAGAGGCCATAAAGGCACACAAAAAATGCATGAAACACAGCCACTACCTTTAAGGAATTTACAATCCAATGGAGAAGGTAAAAGAAACAGTAATTCATAGAACTTGCAAAGCACTTATAAGGAATAGGGCGCTTGAGAGGCAGGGCTAGTTCACAGTGAAAAAACAGCTCAGAGTAGGGTAGTATTTAGGAGGAAGAACAGTTCTGGGGTAGCGACTAGCATGATGCTCTAGAGCAGTGGTTCTCAACCTTCCTAATGCCGCAACCCTTTAATACAGTTCCCCATGTTGTGGTGACCCCCAACCATAAAATTATTTTCGTTGCTACTTCATAACTGTAATTTTGCTACTGTTATGAATTGTAATATAAATATCTGTGTTTTCCAATGGTCTTAGGCGACCCTGCTAGCGGTTCTCAACCTGTGGGTCGCGGCCCACAGGTTGAGAACCACTGCTGTAGAGCCACAGTCCAGGACTCCTCAGGGGATGTCTGCCTCCCAGGGGGATCGGGCCTAAGCCGGCAGTCAGACATCCCTCTCGCAGTCTGGAGCTCTCACAGTCCGGGACCCCTTGCTCCTTACCTCCCGCCAACACCACTGGGCTTGCCAGCCATGAGCCTGGCTTCTGGCTGAATGGCACTCCCCCTGACCACCAGGGGTAAGATCCTGCATTGAGCGTCTGCCCCCTGGTGGTCAGTGCGCATCATAGTGACTGGTTGTTCTGCTGTTTGGTTGATTTGCATATTATGCTTTTATTATATAGGATTATATAGGATGGGGAAACCAAGAAATCTTTCTCTTGGACAGTGGGTGTAGGGATAATCAGGATAAACTCTAGGTCTGACATCCAAGCTTAAAATCCTGGGCAAATTATCTATCTTCTTAGGCCTTAATTTCCTCATTTGCAAAATGGAGATAACATTAATACTTACATTACATGATTGCACTGCAATCAGGATTCAATGAGAGAGCAATAGTAGAATGCTTATAGTGCCAATGGCATAATAAGCCGTAAATCAGTCCTCTCACCATCAGCTCTGGACCTGTAGATTACAGGTCCCAAGGCCTGGAAGGGCATGCAAACAACTGCTGACTAGACCTCTTGCAATCACTCTGAGATTCTGGCTCCTGCAATGGACATGCTCCATCTCCCTGAATCTTTGGTTCCTCTGCTAATGATAGTTCTGACCAACAGGTCTCCTAAGTACCTCTTCATTCAGTTCCCACCTCTATTCCCCACCACTATACAAGGACCTGGGTTTTTAGCACCTGCCACATTGGGTTCATCACATCTCTTAATGTCTTTGGTTTCTTCCTTGCCACCAGAATTCCTTAAAAACAAATGTAATTCTATCATCTAACTACTTAAAAAAAACTACTTTTTAATATTCATTAATTTAATGAGAAAGTCCTGAGGTAAGACCTCAAAACTGTCACATCCCCTGGTCCATCCCTCCCCACCATGACCTTACCTGGAGGCACCCCTAAGTATTAGCTGCTTCCTACATATGATGCACCTTTGTGCTTTAGCACATATGCTCCCTCTGCAAAGGAAATACTGTGTCCACCTCTGTGCTCTGGGCCTAACCTGCACATCCTCAAAGATACAGATCAAGTATCACCTCCTCAGCAGAGCCTTTCCAACTCATTGAGAAGGTACTCCCTCCTAACTCCAGGTCTCACCTAGGTCATGATTTAGAGTGCTAGTCCACTAAAAAGCAATAATGCTGGATCCAGGTTTCAGACACCCATTGAGGAAAGCCCATTCCTCTGAACACAAGTCTGAGATGGCTAAAACACTGCTGCATGAATACAGTTCCCTATCTGCACAGAGAAAACTGGGATCAGGCTAACGAACAGGCTAATGGCTATTGTGATTCTTCATAAAAAAGCATGATATAATTTTTTACCCTGAGCTTTCCTATGTGGAATGGTGCACACAATCAAATCGACTTGATTGCTACTGGGAGCTCATTCAAGCTACTCAATGGTTGAATGTTGTTTGGCTGGATTCCTAAGCCCAGTTAGCTGCATAACCAAGGCTCACTTTTTGTTGATCCTTTCTTCATAATCTTCATCTTAATATTCTGTTTGAGGTTTCATTTGTGAATAATGTCATTCTTCTGCAGAACAATACATCTGAACTCTTTTTTTATGCACACATTTGTGTAACATGCAGCATCCCAATAACATTAAACATCACTGCACTCCTGTGGGTTATATCTGATGTGCTATTCAACAAAAATTCTAACAATCTACTTTAGGAAGTATATTGAGTCTAAAAAATTACATGTCACTGTCACCATTCGAAAAACACAAATGACACCATAGAATTAAGCCTCTCAATGAGTTACTAACATCTAGTTCCACAGTCTAGCAGAGAAGCAACTCAAGACTCCAGGGAATCAGAGTTGCTATTGGATTTGGTCATGTGAAGGGAGGACTCTGCAGCAGGCAGGCATGTGAAGGAAAAATGGCCCCTGTCCTAGAGCCACATAACTCAGTCTGTCCCAAATTCTGCCAGAGCATGATCTCAGCAGGGCTGGGACACCAGGAATCAGAATGATGGGGCTACTGGATCTCCCATGAGAGGGGAAGTGCCAGCCAGGCTTGGGGGAAGGTGGAAGGAGTAGCCACCATTCCAGAGCCACACAACTCAGTCTGTCCTGGATCCTGCCCAGACTATAGTAGGACAGAGCTACCAAGAGCTTAGAGAGTGGGGCTAGGCGATCTTCTGTAAAGAGGAGATGCAATCAGATTTATGGGAAAGTGGGGGGAATGGCTCCCACCCCTGAGCCATATCACTCAGTCACTGACACCTCCTGAGTCTGCCCAGACCTCTACAACCTGGCCAGGCAGCTGACTCCTCAGCAGGGCACAACATCTGCAGGGTGGGGCCCCAGCGAGGCCAGAGGGTAGAGCTATTGCATTCCCCAGGCTAATCCTGGGTGAAGAAGAGTGTTCCACCCACAAAAGATGACTGCAGGTAATCAGAGCTGCTACTGTCTTCTGGCTCACTTGGGACACTTGTGCTAACAGGATGCTATGAGTAGACTAACTCCCAGCATCCCTGCTATGCTGAAATGGAGACCACAGAACGTCTGGCTTCAATGCTGCCACAGCCTGCAACAAGCGTGAGATGCTTCTAGGGAGCAGTCTGTGTTAAAGATGCTGCTTGACAAGTTGACGTAAAGGAAGCTATAAATATGCCATTGGTTCCTGGTGCTGGAAAATCTTCCTGACATGAAAATGCTGTTTCTCACTGACGCTGAGTAAAAGCATTTCAGATTAGTTTCAGGCCAGCTTATTCTTGATGAATCTCTCAGTGAAACTCTTGGGTAGAAGCCCCCCTCCCATTAAATACCCTCAAAGCACCTTGTTACTTTTATTTTGGGACTTAACCCATTTTAAGTACTTATTCTAAATTATTAGTCTCTCTCACAGGGCAGCAGGCTCCATGGGGGCAGAGATCTTGTGTCGGTTGGTTGTAGTTGTAGTACTCCCAGTTCCTAGCAGAGATCCTAACACATAGTAGGCACTCAATAACTATGGGATAAAAAAAAATCTGTAATATACTCGTTTTCCATTCTTCAAACTCCTTCTACTACTGCTGTCCTCACCTTCTCTCTATCCTGTCCCATGGATGGAACATCATTAGCTCTAGGCACCTACTCTTGGTCCCAAGGTTGAGAAATGCTATTTGAACACTTATCTTGCTCGAATACTGCACACTTCCCTACTCTGAATTCCTGCCATCACAGAAGACCAGTGTAGTGTTAGGGAAGATGTACAATAGAAAGGCACGGTCATTACTCTCACATAATTTGGTAGGAAAGATTAATCTGAAAAATTACAATCAGTAGCTATGGCCACATAGAGAAAGCACTTAAATGATACAGAAAGAAGGAATATCTCAAGAAAATGGAGATATAAGATGTATCAAAATTATTGTTCCAGGTGTATCTTGTTAAAAGTTGTCCAGCTTAAGGCTATTTTACATTAGAAATTTTTATGTTTTAAAGGGATCAAAATCAATTCTGATGAGTGAGGCACAATCCCACTGCTAATCCTAAATCTTTTAAATTTCAAGTGGGGTCCAAGAATTTTTATCTCTTCATTACTTTTTAAAACCAACTTTCCTTATTTCTCCACAGAGCCACCAGAGAGATTAGGAAGATGGGGTCAAATTAACATTATGGTTATTCTTCCTTTTCAATGTAGGCTCTTTGCAGGCTTTAACTGGGTCTCACAGCCATGGAGTCAGTATTCCAGTCAATTAGTACCGACTGAGAGCCTGCTACCAGGCACAGCCGTGCCACCACTTGAGTGGTCTCAAAGAAGAAACTCCTTCCTACCTTCAAACAGCTTACAATGTTGTTGGGGACACAAAATTAGATCGTATGACACATGAACAGAATATTAAATGTTAAGAATTTGGAAAGATTAAGGTTAAGGCAGTGGAAGTGGGGAGAATGGAAATGATTGGACATCAGAAGGGTCACAGAGGGGTTAGGATTGAGGAGGCCTTGAATAATTTGTTAGGGTAGGGAATAAAGGAGACAGTTCATCACCATCGAGATCACCCCTAGGCAAAGTGAAGGCTGGGCAGACATTTGGAGTGCCACTTGGCTGGGGGAGGTGAGAAGTGGCCTAGCTGCAGAGGAGGAATAGGGGACATAAGTGAAACCTATGGAGTAGGAAGTCAAATCCACTTTTGGGATCTTCAACAGGGAGTATGTAATTACTGAGGAATTATTTCTAGAAAGAAGCCTCTTCCCTTCCAATATACTTCAGGCCTTGACTTTCATTCACACTTGAAAGAAAGAGATTAAAATGTTAGTAGGAGGGGCCACATGGAAACTTATGCATAGTAAATATTACTCAGCCAAGAAGGCAAAAAGGGAACTGGAAAGGGACAAATGAGAGGAATGGCTCGAAGTAACTAAAGAGAGGAAGGAGCAGCAGGCCAGGTATAGCATTGAATACCTGAGGTAAAATGCAATGAAAAGGAGGGTCAAGAAATCAGCAAGCAAACTCCTGAGAATTGATATCTTGCCCAGGCTCACCTTCAAGTGGCCAAGACAAAGCAGAATGAAGCCAGGGGACTTCGTAATTTTGCCTAGGTGGAGCTCTGCTTCCCAAGATACTCAAAGAGCTATGTGTTCATTTTAGGGCTGGCCTGAAGTCAGATGACTTATCATTTTGTCAATTTCCCATAAAGTTTATTATTCTGGAAATCAGGAGGTATGTAAAACTACCTTACATGCTGTTTTGAAAATGTTTCTTATTGACAGATATAATAGTTACTAGAAGCCTGATGCACGAAGATTTGGGCCTTCCTTTCTCTGGCTGCTGGCACTGCCTTCGTTCTGGCCGGAGCTACCTTTCTGCCTTCCCACGCTGCTCAGCAGCCCGGAGTGGCAAGGGGTGGTGCGGAAAGCCTGCGTCGTCGCCATGGTGAAGATGCAAGCATCCTGCCCCACCCCCCAGCCACTTGGCTCCTGCATATGCAAATTAACCCACCATCTTTGTTGGGTTAATTTGCATACTCACTCCTGATTGGCTGGTGGGTGTCATGAAGGTATGGTCAATTAGCATGTTACTCTTTTATTAGGTAGATGTGGAGCACTTTCAGGGGAAGGGTTGAACTCTACTGGGTCATTAATACGGCACTGTGACAGAGGTGACACAACACTAAAGCTCAAGGCTGTGTGCAGCCCCTTGATGGCTTCTTAGAGTTGGAGCAACTCCCCAACTCTCTGAACAAATAAGGAACTCAAAACCCATGGGATGACTGGTTGAGGAGACCTGCAGATGGACAGATGGATGAATGCTAGCATATTCACACTTTGGGAAGTTTTTAAAAAATATATTTTTAATGATTTCAGAGAGGAAGGGAGAGGAAGAGAGAACTAGAAACATCAATGATGAGAGGATCATTGATCAGTTGCCTCCTGCATAACCCCTACTCAGGATAGAGGCCACAACCCAGGCATATACCCTGACCAGGAATGGAAACTGGAATCCAACCGTGCTGGCTGGGCTCACTCTGGGAAGGTTTCCAAAAGAGACTCCATACAAGAATTGTGCTATCCATAGTTTATGACAAACCTAGGTCCAATCTCAAAATACTGACTTGCTTGGGACTGTAATGTGGCTGTCAGGTTTTCTGGGGCTGTGAAAGGGATCACACATAGCTAGTACTTGTCACGGAACATCTTCTATCATATTACCTTACCAGGCAGATCCAGAAGACTGTAGCCTTCCTAGATGGAAGCCTAGCTACTTGTTGGCAAATTTATTTCACAGAAGAACATTCAAAATCCTGAGAGATATTTCAAAAGTTTCTAGAGAGCTTTGCCAGGCTCCAAGTTCTGCATATCTGCCACAAAGGGATGGAGGGAATCATAGAACAGCTTTAATCTTATTCCATCTGCAAAATAATTGCTTAAACTTAAAAAAAAAATCCTGGATTGGCCTGTTTGATTTTATCATGTCTTTACAGAATAGCACATTTTAATTCCTTTGTTGTTTCCATGTAGTGCTATTGTACTTACTTGCTAATGCAGAGAACAGAAAACATGACATTCCAAAATGTAATCTTCCCCATGATTTGCCCTTTCTCTACCAGCATGGGGTACCTTCATCTTTCTTTTTCCTACACAGCTGCATAAATTAAAAGAGAAATCATCTAACTATACTACCTCTTTTTGCCTCCTTTTCCCCTCTTTCATATTAAATACATTTCCTATCCAGGGTGATCTGGGAATGGAGAGTCATCTCTCCCCTAGATCCCTCCCCTAAAAAAGGCATGCTTACTGGTGCCAGCCAGGCTCCCCACGGCTTGTTACATAGTCATTCTGACTTGTAAAGATCAAATGTTCTGCTACATACTACAATGTTTATATGTCTGCCTGCATTCATTTTTAACAAGTGACTCATGAAGGAAAACAAAGAAGTTTCTTTTTTTTTTTTCTTGTTGATAACAGCTGGGGCCCTTTATGAATGCAGGAAAAAGATACTCTATAAATTTAATATCTAAAGAAGCACAAACTAATAAATATAGAAGGTCCTTTCAGTTTCTGGTCAATCAGAAGGGCCAAGCCTAGCAAAGATAATATATATCAGTAACATATTTAGCCATGGATAGTTTCAAACTCTTTTCTTCACTACGACTTTACTAAGAAACAGAAAGGAAACTGGCTTGCACTTGAACTTCCTGAATCTTTTCTGTTATCTATAGAAGTCTGCAGGCAGCTAGCCAGAAGGAAGGTAGGGCAATCAAGGCCCAAGTCATCATAGGGTCACTGGTTCTTAAATACTCACAGGAATAACACAGATCGCAAATTTTTCTGAATTAGAAGAAATAGAGTCAAAATCAAGGTGTAGGGCCATAATTGAGGCTCTCTTGGTCAGTAAACAACATTCTCCTATCCTTTGCACATTCTCCACACACAGAGCTTAATTCACAAGCAAAGCTCTTCTTCACCATTCCAGTCAAATTAGACATAATTCTTCTGTCAAAAAGGAAAACCCACAAATAAGGGATCACTGGTTCTTGGAACATGGATATTTGGAGCCAGAAGATAGATGTAAATTCTTCCCTAGAATATCATCTTCTCCCACAGACTGTATGGATACACACCAGCCAATACTAAGTTCACTTATTTTATTGTGGTATTTTTTGTTAGTACTCACCAGAGGCTATTTTTTCCATTGCTTATCAAAGAGAGTGGAAGGGAGGGAGGGGAGGAGGGAAGAAGGAGGGAAAAAGGGGAGGAGAGAGAGAAACATTGATGTGAAATAGACACATCGATTGGTTGCCTCCTGTAAATGCTCCCACCAGAGGTTGGGAACGAACCTATAACCCAGATATGTACCATAGACTAGGAATCAAACCCACGACCCTTCGGTGCGAGGACCAGTGCTCTAACCACTGAGAACACCACTTATTTTTTTAATAAAACATAGCAACAAGTAATAGGCAGAAATTTTTCAAATAATAAAAAGTTTTAGCAAAAAAAAAAAGTAAGATTTGATTTCACATAAGAAATCTAAAACTACTCTAGAAGTCAAAGGGTTTATTGATATGCAACAATCAACAGAAGCAGATGTCATCTATGGTGGAGGAATTATGTACAAACCCAAATGAAAATGATGCAACAGTCCAGTTCTATAAAAATTTTTTCTTAATGTTTCCTTCTAGTTTTTGGCATTCCCAATTTAACATTAAAACTTTATAATGTTATTAAACTATAAACTGCATAATTTGTTCAATATACATCAATTATAAATTCATTTGTGGATGGGAAAAAACACACAAAATAAGTCATGCTAATTAAAAATTTTTTAAGTGGCAAACTGTCAAGAACAACTCCCCTAAAAAAAAAAAAATAGAAAGTCTTCTTTACTTATTGAATAATTTATAGAAATTAAAAATGACCGAACATCTTCTCAATACCTCAGAGCCACTGGGGCCAATGAGCAGGGGTGTTCTGCATTTCTATGTTCAGGTTTCTGCTCTACCTGAGAAGAGACTCTGTCTTTTGCTAACACTTCATGTGAGCAAAGCAGAGTTAAAAGGTGTTTGCTCAGCATGTGAGGAACCCAGGAAGACCGGGAAATGGAACCTGTGAAGGCTGCTTCAGATAATTTGCTCTGGGGCTTTGATAATTACTAAACTTCCTTGTGTGATCATAAACTATTTACAGAATTCCATCCCCCTCATTCTGATCTCTCAAGCAGATTTACTGGAAACTATGTAATTAGGAATATATCACTATTAATCCCACCATCAGATCTTCCCTAGTGCCATATGTGCCACTGAGTTTCCAATTACCGTAAGCTACTCTTCGGAGCTAGCTGTATTTTGAGACATGGCACTGGTCTCCCAGTGAGATATTAAGTAAGTCTTGAGATCAAGGCCAATGTTCAATAATGTGATAACTGGTCGACAAGGTCATGTCCCTTGCACAGACTAGGAAGGAGCTTCAAATCGATTGGTTACTTGCTCACATGAGGCCATCCAAGTGGACAGGCCATGTTTCTCACCCCAACCACACTGTGGTCTAGGAGAGGGGGGAACAGAGGAGATGGAAGGTTGTGGAGGTGAGCACACAGGATAAGACCCAATAACTCACACACAATCAAAAGCACAAGGGACTGAGTAAGCAATTATTATAAGTCAACCTGGGTAAGGTTCTATAGGTCTAATATCACTTACTCATCCCAATGTAACATTGCTCCAATAAAGGAGGCTGGAATGAGAGCCAGAAAAGCATAAAGAATTGTAATACAAGCACTTATACTAAAGGGGGAAAGAGTAAAAATCTCTAAGAAACTGATTATACACTTCAACTGGATTCTCAGGGTAAGCAAGTAGAACCAGCAAGAACAATTCCGATGTTGCAAGTGATCCAATCTGAGAATTCTTTATTCCCATGAACATGCTCCTCCCCAACCTTGGGACACTGATAGGGGAAATCCTCCTTCCCACTGAAAGACATCCAGTGGTAAAACCCCTTCTGTCACCAACAAGACCAGTGGGAGCCTGGTGGCACCAGATAAACTGAGCTAACTAAACCAGCAACACAACAGCTCTTGAGATTAAACTGTCATTGCAACCATATCCCACTAAAGTAGACAAAACCCCACATGGCCAAACCTAAATAGGGTGACTGCTGCTCAACTACAAGACTGATATAGACCCAGATTTCCCAAGCAAAATAGACCAAATGTCCAGAATACACTCGAAGATCACTCATCAACCAAGAACTAAAAAAAAAAAAAAAATTTAATCACAACATGAATAAAAAAAAGACAATCAACTAAAGTCAACACCAAAATAAATACGATGAATCAGATGTTGGAATTATTTGAAAAGAACTTTAAAGCAGCTATTATAAAAATGCTTCCACAGTTGATTACAAATTTTTTTTTAAAAAAAAGGAAAATAGAAAACATCAGAAAAGAAATAGAAGCTATAGAAAAGAATCAAATGAAAATTATAAAACTGAAAAATAAAGTAAGAGAAATGTTAAAATTCACTGGATGAGCTCAATAGTAAAGACAACAGAGGACAGAATCAGTGAACTTCAGGACAAAACAAGAGAATTCATCCAATTTCAACAAAAAAAGAGAAAACATACTGAAAAAAAAAATTAACAGTGCCTCAGGGACCTGTGGGAAAATAACAAAAGAGCCAACATTCCTATCATCAGAGTTTCAGGAGGAGAGAAAAAAGAAAGTGGGGCTGAAAGAGCATGTGAAAAAATAATAGCTAAGAACTTCAAATTTTGGCAAAAGATATATAAACCCACAAATTCAAGAAACTTAAGTGGTTTTAAACAGAAAAATCTGCACTAGGACACATCATACACAATTAAAATTTTGCAAAATAAAGATAAAGGGAAAAATCTTGAAAGCAGCCGGAGAGAAAGCATATACTACTTACACGGGAACAATAATTCAAATGATAGTGGATTTTTTATTTGTAGCCAGCCATAGAAGCTAGAACAAAGTAATTTCAAGCTGAACTGAAAGAACTGTCAACTATGAATTCTATATCCAGAGAAACTATCCTTTAAGAATGAAGGGAAAATGAAAACATTCTCATATAAAGAGAAACAAAGATTTTGATGATATCAGACCTAAAGAAAGTTCTTCAAACAGAAAGAAAAAAATAAAAGCAGGAATCCTGGGGTGTCAGGAAGATGCAATGGGAAAAGTAGAAATATCACTACACAATAAATTTTCATTTCTTCACAAGTTTTACAAATCACATTTGATGATTGAAGCAAAATTGTAACACCATCTGACACTCAGTGGGGAATGTGCTCTGGCCGGGTGACTCGGTTGGTTGTAGCATCATCTTGTACACCAGAATGTGGCAGGTTCAACCGGGTCAGGGCACATACCCAGGTTTTGGGTTCAACCCCCCAGTCTGGGGTGCATATGGGAGGCAACCAATTGATGTTTCTCACTGAACTTTCTCTACCTATCTCCTTTCTTCTCTCTAAAATCAGTAAAGTTACTCTTAAAAAAATAAAATGAAAGTGGGGAAAAGGGACCTAAATGAAAGTGAGGTTTCCATAATCCACCCAACATTGATAAGAAAGGCATAGGCCCTAGAATAGCTAAAATAGTCATAACAAAGAATAATGAAGTTGGAAGAGCCACTCTATTTGATATTAAAGTTTATTGTATAGCTAATCATAATCAAGACAGTGTGATACTGATGAAGGGAAAGAAAAAATATATATATTTCAATGGTATGGACTGGAGAACCCAGAAACCAGGCCATAAATATGTTTAACTGATATCTGACAAAGATGTAAAAGCAATTCAGTTAAGGAAGGATAACCTTCCCAACAAAAGGTGCTGGAACACCAGAGACAAATGAGCACCCACAGACAAAAAATGAATCTCGCCAAAACCGGTTTGGCTCAGTGGATAGAGCGTCGGCCTGCGGACTGAAGGGTCCCGGGTTCGATTCCGGTCAAGGGCATGTGCCTTGGTTGCGGACACATCTCCAGTAGGAGGTGTGCAGGAGGCAGCTGATCGATGTTTCTCTCTCATTGATGTTTCTAACTCTCTATCCCTCTCCCTTCCTCTCTGTAAAATATCAATAAAATATATATAAAAAAATGAATCTCAATCTAACTTTATAATTTATATAAAATTAACTCAAACCAAATTATTCACCTAAGTATAAAACATAAAACTTAAAAAAAATAGGAAAAAATATTTGGTATCTAGAATTAGGCAAAGATTTCATAGACTTAACAAAAGCATAACCCATTTTAAAAAATCTTGATAAATTTGTTGTCATTAAAATTAAAAATTTTTGTTCTATAAAACCTCTTGGGAAGAGGATAAAAAGACAAGCTATAGACTGGGAGAAAATATTTGCAAACCACATAGCCAAAAAAGGACTGGTGTACAGATTATATATTAAAAAAAAAAAAACAACTCTCAAAATACAACATAATAAAACAAACAAACCAATTAGAAAATGAAAAAAGACATTTCATGAAAGAGAATATATAGGTGGCAAAGAAGTACCTGGAAAGATTCAATACAATTAGCCATCAGGAATATGCAAACCAAAACCACAATGAAATATCATCACATGCTTATTAAGAAAGGTTAAAATAAAATAAAAATAGTGACAATACCAAATGCGGGCAAGGATATGGAGAAATTAGATCACTTGTGCATTATTGGTAGGAATGTAAAATGCTACTGCCACTATGGAAAATAGTTTTGCAGTTTCTTATAAAACTAAACATAAAATTATCATATGACCCAGTAATTGTACTATTGGAAATTTACCCTCCCCCCAATGAAAACTTACGTTTATACAAAAACTTGTACACAAATGTTAATAGCGGCTTTATTTGTAATAGCCCAAAATTGGAATCAGCCCAGATATCCTTCATCTGGCAAATGGTTAAACAAAATTTGAAGTACTGTGGTATAATAAATATACCACGCAATATTAGTTAGCAATAAAAAGAAATATTGATACATTCAACAACTTGGATGCATTTCCAGTGAATTATGTAGAGTTGAAAACGCCACTCCAAAGAGGTTATACACTGTATGATTTCATGTATGTAAAATTTTGAACAGAAAACAATTAGCAATAGAGGATAGATTAATGGTTATCAGAAAAGTAAGGGTTAGGGGCATGGAGGACAAGTGGGTAATGATTATGAAAAGGAAACTGGAGAGATCCTTCTGATGTTAGAAATATCTCACGTGTGGTGGTGACTATAACAGGAGCCTACATACGTAGCTGTTATAATTGTATACAACTTCACACACACATTCACAAGTACATTTCTGTACTATTTCTTACAAGTGCATGTGAATCTGCACTAATCTCAATAAACATTTCCATGTAAAAAAAGTGAATACTGTCACAATGTGAATCATGAAATCAGGTAATAATTCCACTATAAAGTCAATTTTCAAACATGATGTGTGTCAACCAAGGCTGGGTGTACAGCATGGAAAGGGCCCTCAGCAAACTATGTTGTGTGTAGTTTTTCATCATTCGGTTAATTTTTGAAAAGCTATAAAAGGGGAAAGGATGTTACATCCACAAAGTACTAAAATCCCTCAGGAGAAAGGCAGATTCTGGCAACATTCTATCAACCATTTAGCAATTAGCAATTACTGACACCCATAGGGCTTAAGTTCCAGACGGCAATGACACAACTGCTTTAGTCACCAAAGGTTGATGGGCACCTGGCACAGTCCCTGACTCACGATGGCACTCAATGGAGGTGATCAATGACTGAGAAACAAATGCACACCTAAAACTGTGGCTCAAAAGAAGTTCCTGCCAACTAGGAATTTACACTGTTTTGGTTCTGTAGGTCAGGTAGGAACTTCCTGCCACCCTGGCTATTGCCTAAGCCTGAGCTTCTTAAAGGCTGCATCCAAACTAGCCATTGATTTCTACTGCACAGAAGAGTGAAGGAATACTTGATTCTCAGAGAGCCCAGAATGTAACTAACCTGAAGCTGTCCAGACAGTAGATCAAAATTAATTTTCAAATCTCCAAACTATCCATGTTTGTTTTAATATTTAAAAATAGGTTAAATTTTTATACAAATTAAATTTCAAATAATATAATGAGAGAACTGAACTTACCCCCCACTCATTTTTTAAAAATGGTTCATATTGGGCAGTAAGCATGCCCCCAAATTTTAAAAATAGACCTCACCCATTAAATCTTTGAAGTGTGGAATATCAAAATTTGAAACAGTACATTTAGCAGAGAACCACACTGATGTTTACTGATGTAGAAAATGAGGGCAATGGAACTTGAGAAGAGTCTGAAAGTGCCTTTGCCCCCAAGGAGTTGTCAAGCAGAAGTAGTTCCCACATCTCAGCAGAAGCACCCAGTTCTTGCAACCACTTGTATGGAGAAGGTGTTGATGGCAACAAGGAGTGGCACATCTGACATCTTGCAAAAGGAAGCTGTATCAGTTTTTAACATTGGAGGGCATTTTATTGAGATGCCTTGGAGATCAGTGTACCACTTGGTACATCAGTAGCCATTTTACAACGTGCCTCCATTCTAATTTTTACTTTGACCTTCCCAAGTCTCTTTAGTGAAGATGCAAAAGAGTGTCTGCAGATGCCACTGGGCTCAAATCTGCAGTAAGATTGCATTTAATTTCTGCTCACAACTGCAAGGGATAGCAGAAGTAAAATAACATGAATCAGGTAATTTAGAAACCTGAATGTAACAGCTGAAGCTATAATTTTATTTGAAGGTTTAATATGCTAGGGACACCTAAGAAAATTATACATGTCCTGGAGTTTGTTAACGCCATCTACTATATCTTCATATGCCATACTTCACATGTTGATGAATGGAATGACTGATACTTGTATTTTTGTTTTAATTTCACTTTATTTTTGTATTTTAATTGTGGCTTAACCTGGAAGTGGCATTCTGTTATTATTGGGTAGTTTGTCATTACTTTAAGGGGTTAAATTTTTAAATGAAATTTTATTGTATCTTAAGGCCAATTACTTGAGAGGAACTGAAACCAGATTTTATAGGGTAAAGTCAATGAGAAAATAGGACTCCCCTTTGAAAACCTTGCTTCAGGGCAGCTTTGTCTGTTCATGTCAGAGCCACAACTAATAATGTTAGATGAGGACAAGAATAGCGGCATTCACTTTAATCTTATACGGTGCCTAGACTGATGCTTAGTGTAAAAACCATGTTTTCCAAAAGTAATTTTAGATGGGGAGAGGGAGTCATTTTTGTTTTTAGTTCTTCAAAATGTAAAAGTACAAACAAAAGAAAAAGCATTAGTCACAGTCATTTGTGTATTTGTATATTTTAATGTTGGTTGCTTTGTTGAGAAAAGTGGCTACAAAGAAATGCTTTTCCTTGTTAAAGGTTCCACTGAGACATGGTCAAGGAAACTGCACTGCCCTCTGTCCTTCCCATGGGTAAGTGATGAATGTACACATGTTCTAAGCCAAGCCCATCTCAAAGTAAAGGGAGAGATGCTCATTTATGGGATAGAGCTGGTAAGAATATTAACCTAGACTCAATATGAACAGATGTTTTAATTACTAAGGAGTAAATAATATTAAAGCTCGGTGATGAGCACATTCATAACTTCTTTTGACTCTTTGACAATTTTTGTGGATTTTCATAAAAGTAAAAAAAAAAGTTAAAAGTGGATTTACATTCTTTGTAAATGTATCCCCCGCTCTCTAAATATTATTCCAGGTTTAATTCAGCCGATGTAAATCAAAAGAGCAGACAGTGTGATATCCAATAATTTCTACGTTCACCAATTCTGATAAGGTCAAACGCTTTTATTACCTAAGAAGTGCCAGACAAAATTGTCTTTAGTTTAGTTTGATGTGTATGAAGAATTTCCACTTGGGAATAAAATCCTCAGCAAATCCTTGTAGAGTGTTTGCCTGTGTGACACGGAGCCAGAGGGTTAAGGTTCTCTGTAAGGCTGGCTGCCAGTGTAAATCGCATCTTTCCTGGCTTCACACGTGAGCCAGATGTTGGGGATTTTCTGAGCAACAGGATCATGGCAAAGAAGGTTTTTGCATTTCCTGTGTTCTCACTCCAGCTCTCAAACTTCAAGATTTATGGTCAGTCAACAGGGTCATGAACTGGCCTGAAAATATCCCCAGAGTAAAACCCATTGACAATGTGCCTCACTCTGCCATGGCTTCATACCATCTGTCACATGGGGATTTCTTAGGACTGCTTCCTCCTTCAACTGTTCTGCAGAATGGCATTAAGGCAGGTGTAATCTTTAATCTTCTGAAACCTGAAATCCAATGCAATTTTGCTACAATTTAAAAATATATATTTTCTTATATTTTATGAAATTAATATTTTTCTATCACAATTTAGAAACACATAAAATATAAATGTATATGTATATTACAGGCATATGTAAAAATATCATATTATTTCACTATCCATGGAGAACAGACAGCCTTTTCATGTATTTCCAAGGACAAGTAAGAAATTACCTGTGATCCCAATCAATGTCTATATTTGCCATCATAAGCATGTATGTTTGTATGTCTGCAAACATTCAAACATTCTATAATAATAAAAGGGTAATATGCTAATTAGATTGGACTTCATTCCAGATGTCCTTCCTGACGAAGCCGAGGTCTGAGGGAAGCCAGCCCAGGTCCCAGGTGCCTGCCAGCGGCGGGCAGAGGGAAGCCAGTGCCCGCCCGGCGGGGGGGTGGGAGGGGATAAGTTCTACACTTGAATGAATTTTCATGCATTGGGCCTCTAGCTCTATTATAAGCACCTTCCTCACTATTAAATAGTCTTTTTTTAAATCCTCACTCGAGGATATTTTTTCCATTGATTTTTAGAGAAAGGGGAAGGGACGGAGAGAGGGAAAGAGAGAGAGAGAGAGAGAAACATGAATGTGAGAGAGACAAATCAATTAGTTGTCTTCCGCACGTGCCCTGACCAATTGGGGCCAGAGATCAAACCTGCAACCCAGATATATACCCTTGACCAGGAATTAAACCCTTGACTTTTTGTTGCACCGGCCAACACTATAACCACTGAACAACACTGGTCAGGGTCTTGGATGGATGCATAATTTCATCAAATGGTTACACCATAATTAATAATACTAGTCCCAGACTTCTGGACACTTAGATTGCTGCCATTTTTTTTGTCTGTTATAATATGCTTTGCCACATTTGAAAAGTATTTTGACAACATAAATGCTGGCTTATTTTTACTAAACAATCACTTCCTTTATGTTTCAACTCAGCCTTCTCAGGAACAGTCGTTTTCAAATTCTAGCATGCAAAAGAATCATCCAGAAGGCTTTTCAGAAGATTTCTGGACACTCCCCCTCCACATTCTGCCCTTCCCCCAAATTTCTGATTGAAAAGGTCTTAGGTTGGACCTGAGAATCTGCATTTCTGACAAGTTCCATGGTCTGGACCACACTTTGAGAAACACTGTTCTACAAGAGCACCTGCTGGATGGAATGCAGCACATGGTTTCTCCTCATGGTCTCATTTTTTACTCTCCCATCAAGAAATAAAAGCTGCTTCAATTGCCATTTCACAGCACAGTTCATGGCCTGATTCAAGTGCCCTCTTTATGTTGAAAAAATGTTTGGCAAATAATTAATGCTGGCAGGAGAGACTGCAATTTTGACACCAACACCTTGGGATTCATTTTTTTCACTCAAGACTTGGCAAGTATACATATTCCTTAAGGTCAGACTGAAAATATACTCTGACTCACAAACCTAGTTTAAAATACCACAAGGGGTAGACAACGATTTCCATAACTAATGAGCATTACATATCTTCATTCTGATTCGTTATACACACTTTGCCTGTACAGTGAGATCTAAGTATTTACACAGAATTTGTGCATTATAGTGCGAATAAATAATCAGAACCAAAAACTGTCTATTTGCCTCTAGCTTCTCCCTGATGTCTGCCTATGCTCAATACTTCCATCTATGTTATTGTCCTAAAATATCAAAACTTATTTCCTATTTACTTCCATAGAAATACAGC
This sequence comes from Plecotus auritus, assembly GCF_963455305.1. Taxonomy (NCBI): domain Eukaryota; kingdom Metazoa; phylum Chordata; class Mammalia; order Chiroptera; family Vespertilionidae; genus Plecotus; species Plecotus auritus. The sequence goes on along the minus strand of NC_137776.1, from coordinate 136,091,344 downwards.
AAATGAGCTGTTTAGAGAATTCACTTCTGATGCAGCACACCTAAAACTGTTGGTTTAAATTTTTAAAAGAATCATTTTTTTAATTGTACTGAATTTCTGACCTGGCAAAAGAGTAAGTGAATGCTTTAGAAACCAGAACACACAAACAAATAAAAACACCCAACAAGCAAGAGTAACTGTGAGCTGGGGATATTCTACTAGTCCTCACACCCTAGATCTTGGTTTGGCATGTGTGTGTCTGGGGAGCGGAGAGAGTATGAGTCCAGATTTGGATTTTATTTGAGAGAGAGAGAGAGATAGAAAGAGAGAGAGAGAGAGAGAGAGAGAGAGACCCACTCATGGCAACACAGTCAGCAAATTAACTGGAGCGGCGGGGAATATGAGACAATAGGCAAAGATGTCTTGGCTCTTGATAAAGGGCCCATCAGTAGATGCGTGAATAAAAAAAATCTGTGGTACATTTATATAATAGAATACTACTTAACCATAAAAAGGAAGGAGTCTTACCTTTTTGACAGTATGGACTGACCTGGAGAGTATTATACTAAGTAAAATAAGCTAGCCAGAGAAAGACAATTACCATCTGATCTCACTTATATGTGGAATCTGATGAACAAAATAAACAAGATAGAATAGACTTATAGACAGAGAAAACAAACTGACAGCTGTTAGAGGGGAGAAGGGTTGGGAGGCTGGTGAGGAAGGCTGCATTCCCAAGGCTGCACAAAAAAACTCACAAAGACAACACTATGGTGATTACCAGAGGGAAAGGGGGGTGGAGAGAGGTAGAAGAGAGTAAAGGGGATAAATGATGACAGAAGGTAAATTTTTAGAAGTGGGACTGTTAGGTCAAAGGATAAATAAATATGTAGGTTTGTTAGAAATCATGAAATTCCCCAGCATTTTGCATCCTCACTCCAATGAATGATGCTTGTCCTTCTAGACCAGGGGTGGGCAAACTTTTTGACTCGAGGGCCACAATGGGTTCTTAAACTGGACCGGAGGGCTGGAACAAAAGCATGGATGGAGTGTTTGTGTGAACTAATATAAATTCAAAGTAAAGGAGCGGAGGGGAGAGCAAGAGAACCGGATAGAACAGCTGGATCCGGCCCGCGGGCCGTAGTTTGCCCAAGGCTGTTCTAGATTCTCCGATGGAGTGCTTTTTTAAAAAATATATTTTTATTGATTTCACAGAGGAAGGGAGAGGGAGAGAGAGATAGAAACATCAATGATGAGAGAGAATCATTAATCAGCTGCCTCCTGCACAGCCCCTACTGGGGACTGAGCCTGCAACCTGGGCATGTGCGCTGACTGGGAATTGAACTGTGTCTTCCTGGTTTATAGGTCGACGCTAAACTACTGAGTCAGGCTGGCCGGGCTGGAGTGCTTTTTTAGGAAGGCTGCATTCAGATGCACCAGCAAATAAGAATTTAAAATGTAAATTTTTAAAAATTATGAAAGTAACAACAAAAATATACAACATTCCATGCAGGTGCATTAATAAGAGTTGTGTGAGATTTTTAGATTAAAAAGTATGAAACTTTATTGAAAGAACTTAAATAATATATAAATAAAGATACAAGGTGTGAGTATATATATATATATATACATATATATATATATACATATACATATATATATACACACACACACACCTTCATATATATATAAAGATTCACTATTGTAAACATGTCAATGATCCCATAACTGAGCTACATGTTCAGTAAGTCTCAATAGGATTTTTCAAGGAACTTGATGAGCTTATTCCAAAATGTATACTGATGAGCAAACAGCTAAGAGAGACCAAGAAGGCTTAAAGAAGAATTAGGCTGGAAGACTTGCTCTATCAAATAATAAGACTTAGTCATTAAGTAATTTTATATTTAAGTATAGAAACAGAAAAATTGACCAATGGAAAAGATTAGAGATCCCACAAACAGGTTCATATATGGAAACCTGATAGAGAACTGGAATTGCAGAGCTGTAGGGAAAGTGTGGATTATTTTAAAATGCTGCTAGAACAACTGATCATCCAGAGGAAAAAAATTAAAATAGATTCCAACCCCCACCATTAATTTTTTTTTCAAATCAAGAACTTGAAAGTGAAAGACAGCAGGTTAATATGCATAAGCAAAAAAGTATAGGATAATATTTTGAAGATCATGGGTAGGAAAGGTACTTTAGACAAAGCATAAAAAACACAAACAATAATGAAAAAAATGTTTAACTTAAAATTAAAAATGCTCTTCAAAAAATGCTAAAGAGAATAAAAAACCCAAAGGATAGAATCCAGAATACATTGAGGATTCCTGCAAATCATTAAGCAAAAGAAAAACAGCCTTTTTAAATTAGGCAGAAAGACGTGTATTTCACAGAAAAAGAAATACAAACAGCCAATGAACATATGAAAAGAGCTCAGCCTCACTAGCATGTAGAAAAACAGAAACTAGCCCTGGCCTGTTTGCTCAGTGGGTAGAGTGTCGGCCTGTGGACTGAAGGGTCCCGGGTTTGATCCTGGTCAAGGGCACGTGCTGGGGTTGCCGGCTCGATCCCCAGTAGGGGGCGTGCAGGAGGCAGCCAATCAATGATTCTCTCTCATCATTGATGTTTCTATCTCTCTCTCCCTCTCCCTTCCTCTCTGAAATCAATAAAAATATATTTAAAAAAAATAAAAACAGAAATTAAAATTCTAATGAGAGAATATTTTATATCCAACAAAGGTTCAAAGATGAGAAAGTCAATTAAAAAATTGAACATGCACACATACTACGATCCCATGATTTCTCTTCCAGAAAAACTCTCAAAAACATGTTTCCAGTAAACAAGTATAAGAATAATTAAAATAGTGCTATTCATAATAATAATAATAATAATAATAATAATGAACTTGAAATAATTCAAATATCCATGATGGTAAAATGGATAATTAAATTTGGTATAATCACTTAATAACTATTACATGGCTATAAAAATAAATTATCTCTAAGTCCACAGATTAACATGGATGAATATTGTAAACAATGCAGAGCAATAAAGAAAATCACAGAAAAAAATGCCTTCGGTATGAATATATTACATACTAGAGGCTCAATGCATGAAATTCATGCAAGGGGCTCCGCCCTCACAGTCGCATCGGCTTGCCTCGGCCTTGCAGCCCCGGCTTCATCCAGAAGGATGTCTGGTATAATTAGCATATTATGCTTTTATTATTATAGTCTAGAGGCCCGGTGCATGAAATTCGTGCATGGGTGGGGGTGTCCCTCAGCCTGGCCTGGAACCTCTCCAATCCAGGACCCCTCAGGAAATGTCCAACTGCTGGTGGGATGGGGCCTAAATCAGCAGTCAGACATACCTCTCACAGTCCAGGATTGCTTGCCTGCCTGCCTGCCTGATCACTCCTAACCACTTTGCCTGCCTGCCTGATCACTCCTAACCACTTTGCCTGCCTGCCTGATCGCCCCTAATCACCTCAGCCTTGGCCCCCCGCCACCGTGGCTTTGTCTGGAAGGACATCTGAACCAGTCTATCTGGTCTAATTAGCATATTACCCTTTTATTAGTATAGATACTTCAAAAGCAAGTGAAACTGAATAGTATACTTTTAGGGGTATCTACACATGTGATGGAACTTTAAAGAAAAATAAGAAAATTATTGCTATAATTTTAAAGTGGTATTGTCCCCCTGATAGGGAGAGAGAGTGAAAGAGATTCAGGCAGATTCTAAGAGACTGATAATAATGTCTCTTACCCTGGATGATGTTAAATTCATCAGTGTTATTTTCTTGATATTTTCATTTAAAATATACATGTATGTTATATTCACTCTCTGGTAGAGAAAATAAATTTCACAATTTCAAAAAGTTTATTAAAAAGAAAAGATGATTTACTTAGTCCTTTACCTAAAAGCTTCTAGTGGCTTCCTGTTGCCTACAAGGTAAAATCCAACTTCCTACCAAGTAAAAGTGCAGGCTCTTCCCCATTAGGCCTCCAACTACCTTTGTAGCCTCATCGCCCACCATCTACCCCACACCCTCAACTCACCTGTATTCTAGTGACAACCTGTATTATCAGACCCCCAAGAACATACTTGAGCTATGCACCTGTAGCTCCCTAAAGCCTCCTGTCTCAACTTAACCAACTCCTGTACTTTCAAACTCTAGCAAATTCCATCTTCTTAGTGGAGACTTCCCTGTGAATTCTGGTTGATATTTTCTTCTGTGTGTTCACAAAACTGTATTTCAATTTATCTACTTATATGTCCCTCCTCGCTTTCCTGTGAAATCTTCATAGGTAGGAGCTACATTTCCAATTCAGTTGAACCAACATTTCCTGTGTTTTCATTTTATATCATAACCCTGCTTAGACACTGAATGTATCCGGAGTAGGCCCTGTTGCTACCTTCAAGGAGCTTGCAATTTAGTTATCCTCATGTCTGAATTCTTTATGCTGATTGTAGTGATTGGCATATTGCACATTATTCAATTATGTCTGATGAATACAAGAATGAATCACTCAGTAAATGAACAAACTAAGGGACAAATAAGAACTTTCTTTTCCTATTTAAAACCAACAAAGAAACCTTTTGGCAATAACTCATGCCTTTATTCACAACTATTTAAGGCTGTAAATGGTATCTGTCAAAAACTAAAGTTTATCCAAGGAAAAACACCCAATGTGTATTTCCATTAAGAGATGTTTTAATTATTCTTATGTAATTTCCAGATAAGAGTAAACTCAGCCAACTGATTAAAACTCAGGTTCATTATACTGGTATAACACAATAATAAGCAACAACACAAGTTAAGTGTGGAACTGGAAAATATTAATGAAAGTATTCCTTTGTGGTCGCTCCCATGTGAAGCTCTGTCTATAAACATGTATGATTGCTTTTCACTTTCTTTAAAAGGAAAAATATCCCAAGAAATTTCAAATTAAGCATTACTTTAAATTTTTAAATAGCTTCAGGCATCCAAATAAGCAGTCAGACTTCAGATCTGAATATTCCATGCCAAGGAATATTTAAAATGGCGTGTTTCTCAATCCTAGCTTACTATAAGCCAAACACAGAAAAATGAGTAAGGATCATCTGTATAAGGCGGCTATACAATTTGGATGCAACACCATTCTCCCCACATTCGTCTTTATTCTTTGTTGGACAAATGTAGTAGCATTCTCCCATAGACATCTTATTCTGGCCCTCCTGGGTGATTCTTACTAATGCCAGTGTGGTAGGCTGAAAAATGGCCCCTCCAGCATTGTCCATGCCCTATTCCCAGAACATGTGATACCTTACATTGCATGGTAAAAGGGGCTTGGCAGAGTGGTTCAATTAAGGCTCTTGAGATGGAAAGATTATGCTGGATTCTCTGGTCAGGCCTAACGTAATCATAAGAGTCCTTTTAAGAGGAAGGCAGGCCCTAACCGGTATTGCTCAGTGGGTATTGCGTCGGCCTGTGGACTGAAGGGTCCCAGGTTCGATCCTGGTCAAGGGCATGTACCTTGGTTGCGGGCACATCCCCAGTAGGGAGTGTGCAAGAGGCAGCTAAATCGATGTTTCTCTCTCATCGATGTTTCTAACTCTCTATCCCTCTCCTTTCCTCTCTGTAAAAAGTCAATAAAATATATTTTTTTTTTAAAAAAAAAGAGGAGGGCAGGAGAATCCCAAATAGTACCAGGAGATTGGGCAATAGAATCAACAGGTTAGAATAACATGAAGAAGGCATCATGAGCCACACAGTGCAGGTGACCTCTTCCAGCTGAAAAAAGCAAGGAAATAGATTCTCTCTTCGGAGCCTCCAGAAGAAAGCAGCCCTGATGACTTTCACCAAATAATTCCACTAAGACTCATTTTGGACCGCTGATCTCCAGAAATGTAAGATAATAAATGTGTATGGTTTGAAGCTATTAAGTTTGTGGTACATGTAACAGCAACAATAGAACTCTAACGCACTTAATGATAAGACTTTATTCCTGCATGCGGTATCTTGCCCCAACATTGTTCTACACCCTGAATAATATTCAATTCTCTCATCTCTAAAACGATTTTAATGCCTCACTGGTTATCCTTCTGGTATGATCTGTATTAACCCGATATTTGTTTGTTAGCTGTGGCAGACACTATTGACTACTTACCCCAAAGTCATTCCAACTCACTCTCCCTTGCTGCCTCATACTGCCGTGGCTAGAAAGTCAAATACGCTTTCCCAGCCTTTTTTTTTCAGTGAACGATGGCCTCCTGACCCAGCTCTAGAAAATGAGGCATAGATAGTATCTGCTGGAGAAAGAGAAAATTTGAGGGACACTTGCTTTCCTGACAAAATGGGAAGATATAACCAATGTGAACATTTCCCTTTCTTCCTACCTTGAACATGAGTGTGATGGTTAGAGCTGCAGTGGCTGTCACACTAGCAGAAGCAAAAGGTCAAGAGAATCACAAAGACATGGGCTCTGATATTGCTGAGTCATGGAACCAAAGCCAATAGTTGCCTACCTCTGGAAACTTTTGATTTTGTGAGAGTCATAGCTCCTATTTGTGTAAGCAACTGTAGTATGATTTGGTGTCACTTGCATCTGAAAGCATTCCTAACTAATATATTAATTTTCTATGGTAATCTCCATTGGAGCAAAAGCAATCAGACCTCCAAGGCTTCAGAAAGTATAACAAAATCCACCTTAGCACATAGCTTTATGCATTGTTATGTATGAAAAGAAAGGGAGGGAGGGAGAAAAGGAGGGAAAGGAATGAGACAGAAGAGGGAGAGAAGGAAAAAGAAAGCGACTCAAACCCAAAATTCAGGCATTGCTATCAAACTACAAAAGAAAACGCTGAAGAACAGATGCATCCACTTTCACTGCCTCCATCTTACACAATTACATGATATAAACACACACTAAAGAACTTGCAATGACAATCAAGTTGAGACTTTTGAGCTCCCAATCAGTTCTCCTAACATCAATGCAATGAGTGTCCCTATTCTCTTCGTCACCATTCTGCAAACCCAGATACCAAATTAACTCGAAGCATTACTAAGGAAGCTCCATTTGCCAGCTCCCAATAAAGTGCTCCAGTGAGCTGCAGACAACACAGAGCAATAATCTGGGTCACAGTGAACTATCTAGAGAAAAATCAATGTCAAGGATTTAGAAGCTTACTCTGGGAATAAAACTAACAACTTTCTAAAATTCTCTCTTTGGTGCTCATATGGTGTATTATTTTGTAAGCTTTGAGATTTGTTAATGTTTGGTAAATCTTTGTGGTTAATCAGAGATCTAAAATGGGCTTTTTCATTAGAACATTCTATTTATAATGAGTATTACTATGCATCTCAGTGCACCAAAACATTTAGAGGCTAAGGCAGGGGTGGACAAACTTTTTGACTCGAGGGCCACAATGGGTTCTTAAACTGGACCGGAGGGCCAGAACAAAAGCATGGATGGAGTGTTTGTGTGAACTAATATAAATTCAAAGTAAAGGAGCGGAGGGGAGAGCAAGAGAACCGGGGAGAGCAAGAGAACCGGATAGAACAGCTGGATCCGGCCCGCGGGCCGTAGTTTGCCCAAGGCTGGGCTAAGGTCTACAACCTATATGGAGGACCTACTTGATGGCAGGCACAATGCTAGAAATGGAAACAAAGAGAAATCACAGTTCTTGTCCTTATAAAGCTTAGATTCTTATTACTTAATGGATATTAACAAGTAAATATATGTTACAAGTTTGAAAGAGAATTGTTAGTTCTTCTGAGGGAGTGAGGGAATGGATAAAAAACATGAACAAAAAAACCCTTCTTTTTATTAATTGATTGTATATAAGTATACTTTCTTTTCAAGTATACTTATACTTTTCAAAATATGTCTTGAAATAACTGTTGACTTGACATTTGACAAGTCAACAAAGCAAGGCTGTTTCAAGAAAAGAAAGTAATAGACTGGATGGAAGTGATGGGACAGTGGGGGGACTTTAATGCATGAATTACTCAAGTTTCTCCACAAATACCAAAAATGTCTTTGGAGAAAGGATGGAGAGTAAGTTAACAACTAGTAACAAAGTCATCCAAAAGATAAAGGACTAAAGGAGGATCCAGCCAGACCCTATTGTGTGAACACAACTTGGAAGAGCTGGAAAGAGACTGAGAATGTTGGTCTACCACAAAAGCACAGCTTGGGGAAGTTCAGTGTCTTGAGCATGTCTTTAGCACATCCAGGACAGCTGTCCATTGTGCAGCTCTCTTGGATTAGGGGAAATACTGGGAAGGTGGGCACTGTTGATAGCAATACGCTTTCAGAGAACACTGAAAGACAAGGAGACTAACATTTATTAAGATGATACCCTGTGATCCTTACATGTTAACCCACTTAATCCTTGCAATAACCCTGTGAAATACCAACTAGTAAACCTCATTCTATTAAATTTAGAGTACGGATTTTTAAATAAACTTCGATTTGAGTCTGGCTCTATCACGTATTATATCTATGATGACATAAATTTAAAATGTGACTGAATTAAGCAATAAGCAAAGTAACCTTCCCAAAGAATCACAGCAAAGTCAAAGTAGGATTAAAATTCACAGCTTCTCAATTTATAGGAAGTAGTTTAACCCATTGAATCACAATGCCCCCAGTGGTGAATTCTCTGGTCTATTCTGAACTGTCATCAGAAACATTCAAATTTCAGCTCCTACATTCACACATTTTTGTGTCATTTCTGTATTTGGTATTCTCAGTGGCACCTAGCACTGCAAAATATGTCTTGAAATAACTGTTGTAAGAGAATAGATTGGTGCATTCTATTTTGGGGGGTGGGAGTGGGGCAGACAATTTGGTGATACAGATCAGAATTTCAAATGCATATGCCCTTTACATAACAATCCCAACAATCCCAATAAAAGTATGTTCTGTGTCCTGCCATATATATATATATATATATATATATGCATCTACAAATACACACGTACTCATATACACAAAACACTAACTGGAGACATTACTGTAGTGGGTAAGAGAACAGTCTCAGGAGCTAAACTGCATGATTTCAAATCTTGATTCTACTATTTTCTATTTGTAATCTTGGGCCTCTTAGATCTCTATTCCTCAGTTTGTTCATCAATGAAGTGGGGCTAAGAATAGTTCCTATTTCATAGGATTAAATTAATTGTAGGTGTAAAAGACTTGGGCCAGCAAGTATTAAGTATTGTATACATGTTAGCTGTTATTATAATTTTCAGTCAAACACTGTAATAGCAAAAGAATCTGAAAATAACCTAAGCATCAGCAAGCACAGAATGGCTGATTCATGATGGCACATCTATGTAAAAGAAAACGATACGCCACTAAAGATACTAAAATACAGCTGCGTGAACTGCTTGTCCAGAAGAGACAGAACATACCTGTGTCAGGCAAAGCTTCTATGTGAGGCTCTGTGGGGATTTTCTCCCTTTAGTCATCTGTTAGCCATTTGTTGAATTAGTAGAGTACTACTCTGGTCTCTAGAGCTTTAGGAGGAGCGGAAATGTGAGACAATACAAAGATTAAAGGCATGTGTATTTGCACATGGGCATAACATCTTTATAGACCCACACAGGTCCTTCCTACCTGCCGCCTCACTTCTCAATTTGCAGCTATTATAGGAAGAAAACATGTGAGCCACCCTCCTCTCTTCCCTGCTTTCAACAGACTTTCTACACAAGCTGCCAAAATAATTTGGGAGAATGCATGTTCTCTTGCCTGGATCCACAGTGTTGGGCCTTTTGCTGTAAATTCTCTTTTCACACTCTTTGCCTGACAGGTAAACAGCAGGAAGGTGTGTTTTACAGATTATTCTTAGCTCTCATTTTAACTAAAGTTAGTCATATTCAAGAAAATTGGACTATTTCTAAATCACATTTAACCATTCATATGAAAATTCTGAAAATAGAGAAAAGGGGAAAACCAGTTGATGAGAATATAACTTGTAGGCCATGTTATAAAAAAAGTGTCATTCAATTCAACTAACTCCTGGAGCACATCACTGAGATAAGGATCGCTGGATAACCTAAAATAAACTGTGGGTGAAGGGTGGTTGGGAAGGATGGGAACCAATGCATGTGACTTGACTGCCAAATGCCTAGCACTTTATATGCATCAAACACTCAGACCAAGCCTATGAACGCAGGATCATCTTTAGCTAGAGTTGAAACACTGAGGCTTAGGGTGCTTAAAAGACTAACCCAAGTTTATTTAGCAGGAAAGTGATAGAGCTTAGATTTAGAACCCAGGTTGGCTAGTTCTAAAACCCACATTCTTCCTTCTAAAGCCCAAGATTTGCAGAGAAGAGCCTGTGATTAGATTTCAGTAATGGTAAAGGCTAAAGGGAGGGACAAGGGAACAGACTGAAGGTCTATCAAAAACCCCTGATGGTGCTCTTTTTCCCAGAGAAACACTTCGAGGTGAAAGATGTTTTATAAAGTCTCTGTGGATCAAAGCTGCCTGGAGAAGAGGCAAAGGTTACAGCCAAGTCTCCATGTAATTAAGGTACTTTGTTGTTGACCAAGATGAAACAATGATACATTGGTAACCCAAAGCATTCCTGGGACTCACTTGGAGATTCTTGTTTACGGGGAAGAAGCCTTGAGACCATGAATCCGACTCATATTCCTAGGGGAAAAACCACTGGGAGAAAAGCTCAGGAGACCAGGTGCACATCCTGACACCCAACAAGTCTAGCAATGCTGGGGTCAGCCCTGCTTGAGCCTGGTGGGCACTGCCCTGCCCAGGGGCTCCTAAAAGAGGGAGCTTCTAGGATCAAGGTGAGCAGTAACAAAAGCTCTAGTTGTCTTCCTTCTGATTGGACAGCATAACAGCCAAGATGTGGGCTTTAGATGGTGTTCCACCCTAACCCCCCCCCCCCCCCCCCCCGCAGGCTAACCGGAGAAGTAAAGACCAAAGCTCTCTATGCCTCCCTCTCTCTTCCTGGTTCAAGAACTCCTCCCTCACCCGGCGCCAGCTCCACACCACTCCCTGGATGTCATCCCCTGCCACAGACAAGAGATGCATCCATCCAGGCTGAGATATCAGTTAGAAAAGAAACATGGTGGTAACAATCCCAGGAACAATTGAAATGTCAATGGGGATCCATCAACAATTTAAGAAAAAAGGCTAAAGAAATTAATGAAATGAATATCTAGTGATAGACTTTCTGGTACTATAAAAAATGATGATATATACAAATCCTTACGTTTATAACATGGGCACACATATGCATATAAGAAAGACATAAAAGAAAGATAACATACACATTTAAGTTTTTAAAAAGTATATCCAAGCATATAATTCAAAAAGTATGCATGCACTCATGATTTGTGGGATCAGGATTTGGGTAAGCAATCACAGACATTTTTTTTTTCAATTACAGGTTTCATTCAATATTACTTTGTATTAGTTTCAGGTGTACAGCATAGTGATTAGATACTCATATGCTCTACAAATATTTCAGGTACCCACCTGGCATCCTTAACATGACATCTTTTAACACAGGGGAAAAGAATGATGTAGGTGGCCTGGGGTGACTCTCAGGGGACACCATGTTCATTTCTCCATCTAGACTGTGAGCAATTCATGGAGTATGTGCTCCACATGTTTGCTTATGTGAATTACGTGACAGTCAAAAGTGCCATGTGCTGGCCAGAAGCTTCTAACCTTGATCTAAATGCTATGGACTGAACTCTTAACACTGACACTTAGGATTGGAAGAAACTTTACAGGTGATAATGTTCCAACATCTGCATTTACTGGTGAGGAAATGGAGATGAGAACTAGTGAGAGGACCCAATCATGGTCATGCACTTGACCCAATAGAGTCATAAATTATAGTGCTCTTTCCACCACAGCCTAGAGTTCTGGATAGGTTAGGTTAACATAGTGTGATATACAAGGAGTGTCTCTGTTACTCACAAAAGGATGAGTACATAGATGAATCTCATGGAATCTAAGTTAAAACACTGAGTCTCTCTCTCTCTCTCCTTCCAGAGCTGTTCCAGAACACCATGTGTGAGAGAAAACAACAGAATGGAAACTGCTCATATGGAGCACGAGGAGGCTGCCCACCTCCCTCACACAGCTCGTGTGCAAAGACAGCCCCTCAGCTGCGCCACAGACACAAGGTGGCTCATGCTCATTGTTTATTGTGACAGCTGACAAGCCAGCTGGCACAAATCACTCCTCACTTCCAACAGAGACACCACCAGGACATGTGTGACAGGCGCCAGCTGCCGCTCAAGAAGATGGGTGGTGTGGCCCATGGCCCAGGCCCTGGCTTCCACAGTCCTCCAAGGAGCTTCCCAGCACAGAGCAGTCATGTGGGCATTTGTGGGGCAGGGTGGCAGCACACGGCGGCTGGCTGCGTTCTTGGAGCTACAGCTGGAGCAAAAGTTTGTTCTAATGCTCCCTGAAGGGCTGTGTTATATTTGGCAGAGGAATAGCATTTCTGGTCAGAGCAAGAAGGTAAAGGAAGAGGCAAAGTATTACATCTGAAAAACATTTCAGGTACCACCAGAAGTATGAGCATAATATTAAGGGACCTGCCAGTCTCAGGTTCAAGAGGGGCCTCCTGTCCTCTTACTTCAGCCAGATCCACCTGAATTCACTGGAAATGGATAAGCAGAGCTGGGGGAGTGGTGAATGAAAGGGTCTGGATGCCCTGGCCTAGGGTGTAGGACACAAAGGAGGCTCTCAAGTGGTAGACATTAAAGAATACGAGCAGTCCCTTCTGCACCCAACTTTTCCTCCACCAACATGCTCAGCAGTGTCCAGCAGGGGCTTGTGACCTCAGCATGTTTGGGTTGGATAATCAATTCTTTTTGTAGAGGGCTGTCCTATATGCTGTAGAATGTTTGGAAGCATCCCTGGTCTCTCCCCATTAGACTCCAGTAGCAACCCTGGAATTATGGCAAACAAAAATATCTCCAAACATGAACCTTGTCCCTTAGCATAGCTCCCAATTGAGAACCACTGGTGTTGGGGTCAAGAACATAACTCAGGCCCCAGACTACCTGGGCTCTTGATTCCAACATTGCCTCTTCTAGACAGGTAATTTTGGCCAATCTTTGTGCTCAATGTTCTCAGTTGTAAAATGAGAGGAAAATAACAATCCACCTTATAAAGTGGTTCCAAATGTTGATTTATTTAATACATGGTGAACCTTCAGAATAGAGTCTGGCCCCCAATGAGCATTTCTCTCCCCAAAGAAGCCCAGGAAATAGTCCATTCCTCCAGGATCCCAACCTTCAGGGTCCAGTTTAAAGTCTACCACTGAGAGCATCGGTAAACAGTCAGGAAAGCAAAGAGGAGAAGCCACTACTCTCCTCTAGCAGTGGCAAACAGAGCCATGTGCAAAGACAGATGGGAAATTTCCCTCAGCTTCTAGACTTTCTCCTACAAATCATCAGCCTTGGTGGCATAAACGCCTGAGGTCATATATGGCTGTTTCTTTTGATTTCTGCAGCCTCCTAATCTTCAGAAAGCCAGACCAGTTCTCCCTGGTCCTCCCCCCACCAGCCTTTCCATAAGTTCTATGGGACATAATTTCCTGTATGAAGTCCCTTCCTACTTAAAATGTCTACAGTGGGTCCTATTTTTCAGACCAAACTCTGTCTTATGAACCCATTAACTTGACTCAAATACCAAAATCTTACTATCAGGAAAATGTTCCTGGGAGTAGTGATGAACTGGTATGTATGTACTTACAATAGAACCTTCACTTCCAGAGGAAATCCCCAAATATGAAACAGGTAAAAGTGGAGTTAGTCGACTAGGTAACTGTTGGGGGAAGGAGCGGTGTGCAGATGGCTTACTACTTGCTCACATTTCTTCCCCACACATGTAGAATCTTAAGGCTCTGACAAACCATGTTTTCAAATCCCTATAGTAAGAGAAGAGTCCTAAAATATATATGGGTTCCATGCATACAAAGTGCTGAAGCAGAAGTTTGTGAAAAGTGTCCCTAGGACCAGAAAAGACAGCAAGCAACTGCTGATTGATTGCTCTAGACTCGAGAATGGATTTTAAGATGCACTGTGACTGGCCCTGGGGAGAGAAGGGCCTGCGTAAGGAGTAGGTCTCTGTCATCAAGAAGTTCAGAGTCAAACAGCTAATGAAAACAGAAGCCAGGCCCACAGACAAGGAAAATAGGGTAACATGTCTTTGTGAGAAGCACGTGGCATTCAGTCGCCTATGAATGTCAATCCTAGAGCAAGGCCTCCGAGAGCAGATGCTGGGCTGTGCAGCACAGAGAGCTCTCCCTGAATTCCAGGTGTGAGAGCAGCCCACTCTCAGAGGATCTCCATTATAAAGCTGCCCAAACAGGAAAGGAAGTGAAGGCCTGGCATGCCATCTACCTGGTGAATAACCTGCTGAACTGCTCCCAGCCTTCTGTCTCTGGTCCAACCAACTTTACCAAGTAAGAAGCATTGCCATATGATCATTATTTTCTAATAATTCTACGTAAATTGCTTTCATCTGGTGAGTTTGGTTTAGATGGGCCAGGTGCCTTGTTCCCGTACTTCATTTTTGTTTGCTGTGACTTTCATGAAACTCTAGGTTTCATAGGAAACTGGGCATATCTGCTCTTAACATGCTTTTTTATTGTTTTGACACACCCGCCAAGAGATTGGTCTCTCTTTCCAGCAGTGCTTTCAAAAGTCAAATTTTTATGGTTGAGAATTCTCATTAAAAATGATTACTTTTGGCAGCAGAAGTCGGAAGGGTGACAGGAAGAAGGAAGTATTAGAGACACTGAGATTTTTTTCTTCCATTTGTAGAAAGCCTGTCTGTAAAAAAAACATCATGCAGAAAATGAAGAAAAAAAATTTAAACGTACCACAAAACCCCTTCTAACCTTTATATGTGTGTGTCATTCAAAGCAATTTCATAAGCATAGGCGCTACACCACTGTCCCTATTACCTGTTTAGACCTACTCATTAGACTATAAACCCTTTAAGCTAGGGCAGTGTTTTCCACATCTCTGATCTCTCTGCAGCAGTCACCGCCATGCCTGGCATGTAGGAGTATTGATAACTGCTCCATGAATAAAAATTTAATGAATTACTAATAATTATTGGAAGAGTATAGATAAAAATAGCATACCATGGATACCAATGTAAGAGCTATAAATTTAAGCAAACTAAATACTTTTGTATTTATTCTTTCTCGTATCATGGTGGGGGGGGGGGGGATGGTTGATTACCACTGCTAACTACTCTCCAATAATTCTCTGAAGAAATGGAGCATATAAACCTTTCTTGATGCTTCTAGTTAGATATACAATTTCTGAGGGCACTGAGATTCATATTTTAAAAACTATTTTGTAAAACTAGTTTTTTTTAACATTTTTTAGAAAACTAATACAATCAAGCACCTCTTAGCCATGTTTCGGTCAATGACAGATCACATATACAATGGTGGTATACCATAAAGCCTAGGAGTGTAAAAGCTATACCATCTAGGTTTGTGTGAATACACTCTATGATGTTCACAAAGTGAAAAAAATCACCTAAGGATTTCATCAAGACTGTATCCCCATTCATTTAGGAGCTGTCAGGAAATGTGGGGACCTGGTAGACTCCAGCCTCCATTGCTCTTGACTTTGTCTTCTTCCAATAGTTATTCAGATGTTGGAACTTCACCTCTCTCTGATTTCTTGCATAGGACTACAGCAAAAGTGTGGCTGCCCTTTGGGAATCTTCAGTTCTCTGTGACAGTTTAGACCAAGTGTGATGATGCCTATGAACTATTTTGGGTCCTTTGGTGGCCCATGATGTCCCACATCCACAATTATCTGAATGCCAGTGCACATACTTCTTATAGAATGAGCCAGTATAGACTCTTAAGTGGCAGACTTTAATAAGATAGCCTACAGATTTAAAAACCACTTTTATAGCAGATTTCATTTCTTCCTTGTAAATTTTCTCTTTTAATGATTGTTGTGACTTTTATTCTCAATATCCAAGGAAGTAGTAACAATTATGTTATGATTCAAAGTACACTTTCTCATTATATAACCCATTTTCCATCCTTGGAGATTCATTGTTTCTTTCTATATGACTGATGTACTTAAATATATTACTAGGAATAAGATAGCTACTCCAGCCAAAACCGGTTTGGCTCAGTGGATAGAGCGTCGGCCTGCGGACTGAAAGGTCCCAGGTTCGATTCCGGTCAAGGGCACGTACCTTGGTTGCGGGCACATCCCCAGTAGGAGGTGTGCAGGAGGCAGCTGATAGATGTTTCTCTCTCATTGATGTTTCTAGCTCTCTATCTCTCTCCTCTCTCTTACTCTCTGTAAAAAATTAATAAAATATATTTTTAAAAAAAAGATACCTACTCCACGTACATATTTATAATCTGTATACAGTGCCTGGCACATAGCAGGTCCTCAATAACTGTTCATTTGGCTTCTCTATCAAATGTAGTACACACATAAGCTCAAGAGCTATTAGTCACAGTTTGTTTTTTATGGGTATAAAGTATTAGGCCATCTTTTCCTTTATATTTCTAGTCAGTACTTGATCTCTTGGTGGTAAATGGAAAGTCTTGAATTAGAATAAAAGATTCTGGGATCAGAAGTACTCAGAGGGCTAGTATAATCATAGGCAGGCCAGGTAAGTAATGCAAACCTGGATGATTCAAGTGTAAAGGGACAAGGCAAAGCAAATGAACAAGAAGTCCAGACGGGCACTGTCAGGAATTTGGAGAGGCCAGGGCCTCAGCATACAGCCAGGCAGGTTGTACTCAGCACAGGATGACCACTAAAGGAATGATGGGAGCTGAAAACCCAGAGGGAGTGCCTTTTACTTCTTCATGTTCAAGTACCATATGGGCTCACTGAGGTACTGAGAGTGCCAAGGGCAATGAAAGAAAAATTTGAGGAGCAAATTGACATGGACCCCGGAATCAAGAAGAATTCCATTCAGTCTGAACATTTTCTCCCAGCCAGTGAACTTTGATATATGTCCTGCTGGTGGTAAAAATGAACACCTGGATTTGGCTTCAACTGAACCTACAGTGTTTCTAAGATGAGCATGAGGAGAGCAGAGCTGTGACTATGGGAGAATGGAATCATAGGAGACTAGATCACAGAGTCAGAAAACTGAGAGGTAGCTTACAAATTGTACTGTGTTGAATAGTGTCTCTTCAAAATACAAGCCCACCAGAAACCTCAGAATGTGATCTTATTTAGAAATAGGACCTTTACAGATGTAATTAGCTAAGATGCAGTCATATTGGAGTAGGGTAGGCCCTAAATCCAATATGACTGGTGTCCTTATAAGAAAAGGAGTGACACAGACACAAAGGGAAGAATGCCATTTGAAAGCAGAGGTAGAAGTCAAAGTGATGTGGGGACAAGCAAAAGCAAGAAATGATTTTTCCCTAGAACCATCAAAGTGAGCCTGGCCTTACTAATGCCTTGATTTCAGACTTCTAGCCTCCCAAGCTGCAAGAGAGTAATTTTCTGGTTTTTTAAAGCCACCCACTCTGTGACACTTCCTTTTTTTTTTTTTTAATTCTCACCCCCATGAAAGGGAGGAATGGAGGGAAAGAGAGATATAGATAGATGATAGATGATAGATGATAGATAGATAGATGATAGATAGATAGATAGAGATAGATAGGTATAGAGAGAGAAAGAGAGAGAGAAACACTGATATGAGAGAGACACATCTATGGGTTGTTCCCTGCATTCCCCCCAATCAGGCCAGGCATTGAACCTGTAACCCAGGTACATGCCCTTGACCAGGAATTGAACCCAAGAACCACAGGCTCAGGCCAATACTCTAACCATTGAGCAACATCAGCCAGGGCTATGATACTTTCTTATGGCACACAGAAAATTAATATAGAAACCATCTAGTCCAGGGCCTTCAGAGTACAGATGTACACACCGAGACTTAGAGAGACTTGGATGACTGGCCCAATATCACAGAGCTGAATCCCAGCAGAGCAGTAACAATCCAATCATTCACTCACTTGTTCTCTAATTCCTTCAACAAATATTCACCAAGCACTTTCACTGGACAACACAAATACAGACCTCTCCTTCGTGGAGCTTTCATTTCTAATGGACATAACAGATAATAAACAGTTAACTGCTCAGGCAATCACTTAATTACAAGAGGGGTAACAGATCCAGAGAGGAACACAGCAGCCAATGATGAGAGCCCATGGTGAGGATTTTGACCTAACCTGGAAATTAGGCAAAGGGACATTTGAGGGGAAATCCAAATGACATATCAGCGTTGGTTTACCATGCTACAGAAGGGTGTGGATGCAGACATGCAATGAAAGAAGTTTTTAAGGGTAAAAAGGTAGAATCAGAGGAGAATATAAAGATAAAGATAATGACCTTCTCATCAATCCTCTTTCCATCACGCTGTCTTTCCTGGCAACTCATACAAAAGCAAGACAGTGTCATGATCCCATCAAGCTATGTTAATGACCTGTTAACCACAAAATAGTTACTGCCTGTAAAAGACAAAGGAAACTCTCATTTGCAGTATGCACTGGACTACACATGTCTACCCTAGAAAATGCTATGATTTTTCTACCCAAAATATTTCACCTTTTGTAAAGCTAAAAGTACCCACTCTCCAATCTCCCCCACCTCATAAATGAAGTTACATTTCCTATCTACAAAAAAGTTCAGCAACAATAACAAAGACTATATTCCCCCAATGACTGGCATAACCAGTCTGGTTCTGATAAGTAGGAATCTGGTAAATAACGCACAGCTGATAATTTCTGTCCCAATTCTACATGCATATCAAATTCAAAGGTTGTTTTGCATTAGGCTATCAAATGCATGGTTCGATTATATCCTTCCTACACATAATATTTCTTCTCTGGTTAAGACATCAAATGTGAATTCAAAGATGGGTCATATTTTCCACTTGAAGTGAACTGAATAAAGTGAATGACTGGCTGACACCAATCACCCCTCACTCATAAAGTCCATGGCCACACAGCACTGTTATCCAATAAAAAGCCTCATATATTTTATATGGATTCAACCATGAAGTCAGAAAAAGAAAAAAAAAACACACATAAAAAAAAAAAACCCACAAAAAAAACAAAACAAAACAGAAACTACTAAAATTCCCACTGCTTTTGAGAAAGACTCCTGGCCAAATGGTCCCATTTTCTTTCCACAGTGGGATCTCAAATTCTGTGATTCTTTTATTTTCTCATTCCCACTTCACACCTAATAAAGAAGAATTACATATTCTTAAACAGAACAAAGGGACTGAATGAGCTCAGCATAACACATTAGGCCAGAAATGCCAAGGGGACATTTGAGAAGGTTCCACGTGACATGACAGTGAGGTTCCCCAACACTGAAACAATGCGACTCCTCTGCCTCAAGATTTCTGGGTTTGTTTGCAACAACTGCCTTTGCCCACCCAGCCCATTTCACTCCTGGAAGGCTCTGATGTTTTCCTGCAATTGCTGGGCTCTGATGCTGACTTGAAAACACTCCTCCACATGGATGCACTCAATCACCCAGCATTAAATGAGACATCTAAGGATTCTGCCACTCACCAGTGCTGTCATGTTTTCCCAGCCCTCTGAGGACTGCATTGTTGTGCAAAGCCACTACAATCCCATTACCAGCTGGCATATGATCAGATGATAACTAAGTGAATACAAACACTTTAACAGCACAAGGAACTGCCGAGGTCTCCTCTTGGGCAATGCAGCCCAAGAGATTTTCTGACACTGGATCCACAAGCCCAACAATCATGTTGCAAATGCTTTTCAATGTCAAGGAACAACCATTCAGTTGGGCCTCATGTGCCTGTCATCTGGTCCTGAGTGCTTCTGAAAAAGACAGCTTGGCCTTTATTCTTTTCTGAAAACCTTTTCTCTTTCAGAAACCACTAAGTCATTCCGGTTTTCTTCCCATTGTACCACTATTCAGATGTTTGCGAAAACCAGCTCTTATTAGGGGCTGGCCTTCAGCTTGTCTCTGTATAGCGGCTAGATGTTTGCTTGGAAATATGAAGAAAGATGCTGGTTTAGTTTTAGGTAAGTAACCAGAACCAGTTCAAAAAGTTATTAACTATTCCTTGATGAATCTTCACTCTGCAGCAGGAAGCAGCAGGAGATAGATGCTGTGATTTGAGTGCTAGATTCCATGACAAAGACAGAAGATACACTGTCCCTACCTTCAAAAAGTTGGCAATTTATTTGCGAACACACACACACACACACACACACACACACACACACACACACACACACTCCTAGTGATACAAGGCAATATGTAAATGTTAAAATGAGGCATAGAAACAGAGCAAGTGAAGCATTTGGAGAAGGAGAAATATCCTTGGCCAGAGATGATCCCAAAAGTCTTCCCGGAGTAGTGATGATCACAAGAGGCTTTGAAAGGTGGCTGGGATTTAGATACACAGATCTGAAGTGCATGTGGATCCCTAGTAGGGGAAGTGTCACAAGCAAAGTCAGAATTCTTAGACTGAAAGCCTAGTAACAGAGTGAGTCATTGGAGAAGTCTGAGAAGGAGCAGGAGGACCATTCCCTCTGCACAATGCATGATCTTGAAGCGGTGCCCTCTCATCAATATCTAAGGATAAGTACTAGGACTTATTCAGTAGAAATGGAGTGACTTCGAAGGTCAATTGGTTCAATATGCGATTGGGACACCAGTAGTAAGACTGTGAGATATATTGACCAAACTGACTAAAACCAGTATCTTTTTTAACATGGTTGTTCTTCTACCAACTAATGGGACAGGCCTTATTTCCAGGCTCTGCCCCAACCCCAAGGAGTCTACTTCTAATATTAAAACATGGTTTTTCATCTCAGTGCTTCGTAAACACATGTGTTTTGAATGTGTGGATTGATAGAGAAGCAAAATTCTTCCTATAAAGTAATCACAATTTTCAAGAGTATCCTGAAGGGTAGAAAGAAAGGAAGGAAGAACAGAAAGAAGGAAGGGACAGAGGGGAAGAAGACACTGAAATAAACTTGGCTACTTGCTAGTGGCCTCTGCCATGACTTGATAGAAGGGATGTTGGAGATAAAATGGGAAAATTTGGATTTGGGTTAGAGGTAAGTTCTAGATCAGCCTTGGGCAAACTATGGCCCGCGGGCCAGATCCAGCTGTTCTATCTGGTTCTCTTGCTCTCCCCTCCACTCCTTTACTTTGAATTTATATTAGTTCACACAAACACTCCATCCATGCTTTTGTTCCGGCCCTCCGGTCCAGTTTAAGAACCCATTGTGGCCATCGAGTCAAAAAGTTTGCCCACCCCTGTTCTAGATTGTACTTCTTCATCCTCTTTCTTAAGAATACATAAGAGTTGGCTCTGAACCCAGGGTGGTTCACAGACCTGTCCCCAGAACCCATGGCCGAAAGAAAAGTCACTGAGGAAGGAAGACGAATCACCTTATACGGGTTGTTTATCATGAATTAAAGAAACATGGGATGTTCCTTCTAAGTCATATTTTATCATCTTTGAATTAAATTAAGCCTGTAAAACAGACTAAAATTAGAGGGCTTTACAGGTTCTTTACTGTAATTAGAATCTTGCCTGGGATTATGGAGCTTAGAGAAGGGAAAACTTGACATGGAAGATTTAAAGAGTTGTTTCCCAATCAAAAGTGCAGTAGATCTCAAATTATTTTTTACCTCAACTCTGAGATCTGACAGGCCCCTTGGTAACAGCTATGGCAATGAGCCCAATTCCCTAGGACGCAGGTCTACATAGGTGGAGAAGACCTCCCTAGTGAGGCAGATGCATTTTCCTTGCTGTGATAGAGGGACAGAATACAAATGGGGTTAAGCCAATGAGACCAATGGTCCATGACTAGGAAAGAAAGATCACATATTCTTGGAATAGAGGAACAGGCTTGAAGTATCTTTGAATGACACAGGCTGAACATCAAATGTCAGCTGTCCCACACACTCGGTGTGCCCCTCTGGGTCTCAAATCCCTATCACAGAGTGAGGTGATAGCAGTAACATCATATTGTGGTCAGGAGGAGCAACTGAGGTGACCTGAGAAAAGCACCTAGCACAAGGTCCTTTATTTTATTTTTTACTTTTTCCAAGTATACATTTTATTTTATTTTAATTTATTTTTGTTGTTGAAAGTATTACAGATGTCCTCTTTTTTCCCCATGGGCCCCTTCTGGCCCCCCCCCCACTACCCCTCCAGGCCTTCACTACACTACTGTCTGTGTCCATGGGCATATATGCATAGCACAGTGTCCCTTAGCTAGCAGCTGATAAAGGCTAATTCAAATCCTATAATGCATTATGTGTATGGAGGTTAAGAATTAGGTGAAAACATAATTTTGGCCTTTGAACCAGTAAACTCAATAACAAAGGATCAAAGTTTATACAGATGTTTAAACAGTCCCTTCATACTAGTAGTTGTGACTTCTTTGTCCCTCACCAGCATCCTCAGGGATAATGAGGAAGCAATAATGGTCCAGAAAGTTCATTCATTTGCCTAAAATCATGCATCTAACAAAGAAATAGAGGTAGGGATAGATCCTGCATGTGAATTTCTGAGATTACATCAGACAGCCTCTGTCTGGCAACCTTACCACACAGTATATAGTTTTTTTCAGTGCTCACACCATAAATTTATTCACTTAGCAAATATTCATTGAGTGCCAGTTATGCGCCACTTGGATCCATCAGTGAACAATACAGCAAAGAACTCTGTTCTCAGGGAGAGGCCTGGAGAGGAAAGGCCAACACTAAGCAGGAGACATGATAAAAAAAGTAATAAATGAGTACATTCTACAGCGTGCTGCAAATTGGTAAGTGCTGTGGAAGAGATGAAAAATTAGAGCAGGGTAAGCGACATCGGTGGAGGGGGGAATCAGGGCAGGGTGTGGGCTGCCATTTTTAATAAGGTAGTAAGAGTAGGTCTCCTGGAGAGGGTAATGTTAGAGAGTGGAAAAATAAAAATTTTAACTGCACTTCCCTATGACTGCCCTGACCATGAAACCCAGCTGCACCTTGCAGAACAGGATGCCAGTAGCTTAGCTGCACAGGATATTGCTAGCCCGAGTGCCTAGGATGTGGGTTTAATACCTTTACAGTATGCCGATATAGCTGAGAAAACTGCTTTGTTTGAGGTTGCCATTATTCCACTTAGCCTGCCAACAAGGATGTGGTTTTAGTGCTTAAAAGCTACCTTTCATCTGAGGTCGGGGCTGTTCTCTGGACTCCCTGCGTGGAGGAAGGCTGAGCAGTCGCTGGCCGGCTAATAAAGGCTCCCTAAATTTCAATTGGCTTGGACTCCAGTGGTCATTTGGTCGTGATTGCTCCACAACAGGTAACACCTGAGCAAAGCCCTGAAGGAGGTGAGAGTCGGTAGATAATGGGAAAACAAAATATCAGACATAGGGAACAGCCAGTGCAAGGATGCTAAGTCAGGAGCAACTCGTGTGCCAGAGGTATTCAGCTAGGCACCTTGATGGCCAGGGTGGGGGACAGGGCGAGGGTAACAGATGGGAAGATTTGTTTGTTTTCAAGACCTGCGTAAAAGAAGGCTCATGTGCTGTTGAGTGCACTGCAATTCTTCCCTTCGAGAACTTGCTTTGTCAAGGCCCCTCTCAACATGCCATTGTCTGTTTACAATCACATCAGATCCAAACACCTTGTCAATTTGAGGGAAATTTCACCAACCACTTTGTTTGGTTAGTATTAGAGAAACCTGATTTTTAAAAAAAATCTCTAGGACTGGATTTTTCACCCTTGAAACCAACCAAGTTGGCTTTATTTTCAAGCTGAGATCTTCAGGAAGTCACACCCCAAATACTTACTTAGTGACGTGGATTCTGCCCCCAGGCCTTTCACCTTGGTTTTAATCTGAGACCTAATAACTTTTCCACTAAACCTGCGCTATGAGATGCTTTTTACATTTCTTCCCAGTCATTTACATGACGCCAGATTATAAATGTCTGATATTGGGAGAATTAGTCCCAAGCTGCACTGAACAAAGCAAATAATTAGCAGCAGCATACATGGTAGATTTATTTCAAATTCTCTCCTGCTGTCACCCTGATATAAGCAAATGATACTAGTCACCCGTCTCCTGATCACAGCAGCCACAGTAACACTCACCACAAATCAACTTCCACCTGCTCTCAGTGCTAAAAATAGAGCAGCCCAGAGATTTCTGTGTGCCAGGAAAGTAGTGTGTCTTTGAGACTGAAAAAACATATCTGATGCAGAGCTTATTCAAGAATAACAGGAATTGAGCATCTGCAATTCTTGAGCACGTCCCTGAAAGGACTCGGAAGTCTCTGAATTTGTTACCTGAGCATTTTACTATATTATATACACCATATTTGTTATACTAGAATATGGATCCTATGCTATACTATGGTCAGAATAAAGATCAAGTTTGGAGACTGGTTCAAAGTAGATAATGTAGATTATCAAAGAACAAACCTGACTTACTAACTCATATTCATTTTTTAGTGATTTAAACCATTTTTTAATATTTTTTATTGATTTCAGAGAGGAAAGGAGAGGGAGAGATAAAAAAAATCAACAATGAGAGAGAATTATTGATCAGTTGCCTCCTGCACACCCCCTACAGGGGATTGAGCCTGTAATCCAGGCATGTGCCCTGACCTGAAATTAAACCATGACCTCCAGGTTCATAGGTCAACGCTCAACTGCTGAGCCACACCAGCCAGGCTGTACCGTTTTATGTGTGACTTTGATGCAACTAGATAAGAAATGTCTCTCTGTTCTTTGAAAACCTCTTCTGGTCAAATAAGATTTTATCCTATATCAGGACTTCACAGAATGCAGTGGCTATGGCAATCTGTGGCTTCAAATCTGCCTATCACAAGGTTACTTCAAGCCTTGGGTAATCTCCCATTTTTCTGTGTGCTTTGCAAATGCAACCATCCACCGTACCCTAGTCAAATTTCCTGTTAACAATTTAACACAGTTAGAAACTCATTTTTAATTAATATAATGTAGCACTGCATTTACCATAAAGAGGCTATTTTCATGCTCCTAAAATTATACTCAAGGGCTTAGCTAGCTGTGAGAAGCCTCTGGTTCTCTATTAGAAACAAGCTGTGGAAGCACTTGCCAAGCTGCCCGTACTTTTTCCTGAACTAAGCATGTAACAGCTGGGCTTCCCTTGGGTAATTCACAAAGAAACTCTTGAATCTTTTCAGTTTATCTGGAGCAACATGGCTCCACAAGGCAGTGACTTTGGTGTACTGCTTAGCCAGAGTAGGGATAGAATACATACAATCACAAACAAAACATGTTGAACACCAGTTCCATCTTTTTTTTTTTTTTGTCTCTAGTGCAGCTTAGGCACTTTTTAGAGGGTTTACTTAAGACTCGTCCTTAAATGCAACAAAGATAATGACAACTTAATGTCTGAAGACTTGCAATACCTAGGTATTGTACTAAGATCATTAGATGACATTTACCATTTAATTCCCACAGGACCCCTCTAAAATGTCATCCCACTACTACCATCCCCATTTCATAGATAATAGAGTCTGACCAACTGACCCACGTCATACAGCCAGGAAGTAGCTGAACTCAAGCCCCAGGCCCTTGTACTTGGTTTGACACCTAAATGACCAAAATTCATTGCATCACATCTCAGATTTTCTCTCTGTTCTGAGTCTATTTTTTATGAGCCCATTCCAGCATGAATTTTTACAAAAAATCTTTACTCCCTCACAACATGGTTCTACCATTTATGTAGAAAAATTAAGTTTTCCAACATGTAAATGTGCATGCATTGCTTAGTGGCTGGATTTAGTATAAATGCCCTGTCCTGATTTCTGAAAAAGTTAAAAATTTATGACCCAGACAGTTTATTCCTAGGTATTTGTCCAAGAGAAATGCAAACATATGTCCACTCTGAGAATTGTACACAAATGTTTATGGTTGTTTTATTCACAATAGTTAATAACTGGTAACACACTCCAACAGGGAAGTGGATAAACAAAATATGCTGACGCATAGAATGAAATACAACTCAGCATTGTAAAGGAATAAGCTATTGATACACACAACATAGATGAATCTTAAGGTAATTACAGTAGTGAAAGAAGCCAGGCACAAAAGAGTACATATGGCAAGATTCCATTTAGCTAAGATTCCAGAAAATGTAAACTAGTCTGTAGTGACAAAATCCAGAGCAGTGGTTGCCTGGGATCACAGGCTGAGAGAAGAATAAATCACAAGGGGCATGAGGAAACCTTTGGGGGTGATAAACATGCTCTCTGTATCTTGTTTGGGGCAATGACTTCATGGGGATATACATATGCAAAACATCTTTTAAATTCTCTCTTTAAAAAGATATGATGTGCCATTGCCAGTGTTTCTCAATGGTTAGAGTTGTTGGCTAGTGAACTGAAGGGTCTAGGATTTAATTCCTGGTCAAGGGCAGGAACCTAGGTTGAGGGTGCAGGAGGCAACCTGTCAATGTGTCTCTCTCATATCAATGTTCTCTCTCTCTCTCTCTCTCTCTCTCTCTCTCTCTCTCTCTCTCTCTCTCTTTCTCCCTCCCTCTCTTCCACTCTCTGAAAAGCAATGGAAAAAATATCCTCAGGTAAGAATTAATAACAACAAAGAAAGATATGCATACCTCAATAAAGTTGAAAAAATTATATAGGCTTATAAAGGAAATAGTTAATATATATTGAACTTCAGTTATCAAATATTTTTAAAAGGTACTAAAATTTTATTTAATTTGTTGTGGTGACATTGGTTATTAAAAGTATATAGGTTTTGGGTGTACAATTCTATAATACATCATATGTATATGTGTTGTGTGTTCCCCACCCCAAGTCAAGTCTCCTTCCATCACCATTTATGCCCCTCTCCCATTTTTGCTGTAAGTGCCCAGTCCTCATTCAGTACAACCACATTTTTAAGCTAGTTTAAGCTAACCACATTATTTTAGATTCTAATATCCTACTAGTCCGTCCAGGACAAGTTTTCATTTAGCTCAAGTTCTGTGCAGTTCTCAACAAAGCATTAGACATTGCAACTATTCAGAACACTGTATCTAAACCTAACTCCACTCTGCTATTTTCCATTGCTTTCCAAAAAAATCTTGGAAGCAAAACCTAGAGTGAATCTGCTAGGTTGGCCATCATACTCTATGAGATTGACACCAAGAAAATGTTTGCATTTCTTCCTAAACATATAAAGACTATCAAAACCTCAGGACTCAGTGAAGTATCACCTGAAAGTCTCAGGACTCCTCCAAAACCCTCTTTATGTTAAAACACATGTTAGATTGTTGGACCATACATGTAGTATTGCCTATGAAAAGCCATGTGTGATCCTGAGCTTGAACTTCAGGTTTTTTACAAGACAAGGGATAAGGGGAAAGAAGGAGATGAAACTGAGTTTAGCTCAAAAGAGTTTAGAGTTAGAAAGTATTCTCAGCTGCATGTGCTCCCACCTGCTTCCTGTCTCAAGAAGACAGAAGCCTTTAGCATTAGGGCTACTAGTGCTGGATCACAAACTACTTGCTACTTGACCCTCAAAGAGACAAGTACAGAAATGTATACTGTTTAGAAACTCATATAGTGATTTGACATCGCTTTGATATGTAGATTCAATTCTCATGGGACAGGGTATAGACCAGGTCCGGTGTTGTCAAACACATGTGGTGAATTTCGTCATGGACAGTAGAACCACGCTTCACTTATGCAGGGGTCCTCAAACTTTTTAAACAGGGGGCCAGTTCACTGTCCCTCAGACCGTTGGAGGGCTGGGCTATAGCTCAAAAAAAAAAAAAAAAAAAAACTATGAACAAATTCCTATGCGCACTGCGGGCCCGGGACGAGTCGGCTGCTAAGCAGGACAGGCAGCGGCACCCGGCGGGCCGGATAAATGTCCTCGGCGGGCCGCATGTGGTCCGCGGGCCGTAGTTTGAGGACGCCTGGTAAAGTGTAAAAGGAAAAAAAACGAGTCTTCTTCCACACACGGTTTGAGAGGCATGGTTTTATAGCAATGGCTTACTCAGTGAAAGTTAATTTTTCCAACTGTGATGATGGTGAGAGCCAGAAAGATGCTCCTCTATTATCCAGTCAAATCCATGCACCCCCCAGCCTGTCTGTAGGTGTTCAGACTGAGATTGCAAAGTAAAATGAAATAAACCCTCTCAAAGTGGAGGGTTATCAAAAGTGTTGTTTCCATTCTAATTAGTATCGTGGCCGTACAAGCTGCAAATATGGTTGTCATCACATCAAGAGTCAAAATGAAGATTATGATGACTGTATGTATAGAAGTAATTAATTTTCTTTATTACTTTTTTTCCTCAATCTGTGGGAGAAAACTTATTCTGGAATCAGCCTTATTTGTTTTTAGAGCTGCTCCATGTGGCCACTGCTTCAATCTAATCAGGGTAGAACTAAGTGAAGTCCAGGAAACTATTTTTCCATTTCTCATGTTTTTCACAGGGATTAGTTGGTGGGGAAGCTCATGTGTGTGACAGGCTGCCTCGCACTGCCCAGGAAGGCATGGGGGGGAGGCATGCTCATCGCTGCCCCTGAAACTGGACATATTCAAGTGGGCAACATGGAGGCCAGAACTTTTGAGTTTATAGGCGAGATTACTTTATGTTTATGCTTCCTTCATATCTCAGCTCAACTCTCAGACAGCCTTCCCCACCTTTCCTGATTAGATTGCTTCATCTTGTTTATCACAGAAATTTGGCCTGTGATTCTTTGGTGTCCACCTTCCACACTTTTTAGTCATTTCCAGAGGGCAGTGGCTGTGCCTGACCTGCTCAGCCCTGGGTCCCTAGCACTTAAGCACAGTGATGAGCAATAGAACACACTCAACACATATCCGCTGAAGAAGAGATAGATAAATAAAGTAATGGTTGAACAAATGAAGTCTCTAGATATTCACATCTCTACAATGTTTTAGCCCATGTTTTTAGGTAAAAAGATAAAATTTATCATAAGTATCACATAATTATTAAAAAATTTAAGAAGACCAGGTAGCCCATGGGAGGCCTTATTATCAACACAAAAGAAAATAAAAATTCCTAAGAATTCAGGGGTGAGAAATATACTGAGAGTACATGAATCATGATTCTTGCCCATGGGGAGTTTTATAAATGTAACTGCTCTATTTGGGAATAATCAACAGAGAAAGAGATTTGGATTATTCTGTTTTGCAATTAGAATAAAATGTTGCAAATAATTTTTGAAAACAAAAATCATATTAGATTAGAACAAATTTTATGACATACCTTTGTTTATGCTTTGGGTCAAACCCTGGTCACAAGAACATTATCAATTGCAGATCATAAAAACCTTGAGAAAATAGGGTTAGTCCATGCTATATAAGACTGAATGTTTGTGTCCTCCCAAAATGTATTGAACCCTAATTCCCAGTGTGATAGTATTGGAAAGTGGGACCCTTGGAAAGTGATTAGCTCATGAGGGTGCATCATTCACAAGTGGGATCAGTGCCCTTAGAAAGAGACCCCAGAGAGCCCCCTGTCCCTTCTGTCCTGTGAGAACACAACAAGAAGATGACTGCTAACGAATCAGGAATTAAGCTCTCACCAGACACCAAATCTTGATCTTGGTCTTCCCAGCCTCCAGAACTGTGAAAAATAAATTTCTATTGTTTATAAGCTACCCTGTCTCTGGTATCCTATATAATAAAAGCGTAATATGCAAATTGGCCCCTCAGGCAGTCATTTGACTGGAAGTTCTATTGCTGTCTATGATGTGCGCTGACTACCAGGATGCGGCGTGGAACATGGAGGGCATCAGCAATGCCCCGCTGGCAGCGGGCGGCAGTGGAGGTGCTGCTAGCCCCTATGGGCCCCAATGAGAGCAGTACCACAGCGGGATGGTGGAGCAGGTGCACAGGTGGTGCCAGGTCAAGGCGAGTGCAAGCGGAGGCCCGATCACCCTGCCAATTGCCCCACAGATGGCAACCAGCGGCGGCGGTGGAGGACAGGGCTGCTGCCCGGCTCCCAGGTGCTGAGAGACTGGGCAGAAAGCCCGGCCCCAACCAACTGCCCTGCAGGCGGGATGGTGGAGCAGGTGAGGGGGCAGCACCAGGCCAAGGAGGGGTGCCAGGGGGGCTGCAGGGCTGCGGAGCCGTGAGGCTGGGGACAGGAGCTGGGGCCTGATCTCCGCAGGCCACCCTGAGGGACCCCACCGGTGTACAAATTTGTGCACCAGGCCTGTGGTCTATGTATATAAAAGCCTAAGCGACCGTCTGACTGTTCAACCATCTGACCACTAGCTATGACATGCACTGACCACCAGGGGGACAGATGTTCAACACAGGAGCTGCTGAGCTGCGGTGACTTGGCAGCTGCGGTTCTCAGGTGATGTACCCGAAAACAGAGAGGGGAGCCCGATTCCAGGGTGTGTCACCCAAGAACTGCCCTCTTGCAACCCAGAGCCCTTCATGGGATGTCGGAGAGCCAGTTTCAACCCAATCCCTGCAGGCCAGGCTGAGGGACCCCACCGGTGCATGAATCCATGCACCGAGCCTCTAGTATTGTATAATAGTCCAATTGCCTAAGACTGCCTACAGAGACTTTCTTCCAACTGCAAGATTATAAAGGCACAGTACTTTTTACGAAAGAGGCCCTCCACATCCTTGGAACTAGGGTATTTCCATTTTAGTTGAAGAGAGTGGGTTTACTGATTTAGTATTTACTGAGAAACAATAAGTCATTAGATTTGCTACAGAACAGTCTCAATTATCAAGCCCCATAAACATAGGTCCATTAAGTTTTACAGAACAAATAGATAATTACTTTCATCATTTTTATCTGAATAATAATGCTTTTCTGTTAACATGAAGAATGATTATAGTCACTTTTATTAATATGCATTTAAGTATGAAAGCTCAAAAAAAGCATCAAAATCTATGTATTTTAAATTTCTTCATTGACTTCCATTTTCTCAAAACACATGAGGTGACCCCCAAAAGTGTGTGTGTGTATATACATCTTTATATATGTGTATATGTATATATATATATGAAAAAATCTGTATATGCAATATAGTTCAAGTAAAATAATACAATAAAATATAAATCCTTTTGTAATAAATAATAAACTTAGAAACCTAAGAGTTCCCCAACTAGAATTATTTTAACATGTTTTCCTTAAGGTTACTTAAACTATTTTCTAAATATGAGTTAAACA
The DNA here is from genome assembly GCF_963455305.1 of Plecotus auritus. Taxonomy (NCBI): domain Eukaryota; kingdom Metazoa; phylum Chordata; class Mammalia; order Chiroptera; family Vespertilionidae; genus Plecotus; species Plecotus auritus. Next base: position 136,060,148 of record NC_137776.1, on the reverse strand, counting down.
CATTCAAATTACTGGAGGGGGGGCGAGGGGGGAAAGAGATGAGTGACATAATTAACACTTATTGATAAGGCACTATAAATATTATCTAATTTAATTCTCAAAATATCCCTTTAAGACAGGATTTGTCACTCTCTTATAGATGAGAAGAGAGAGAAAACAGAGAAAGATTAAAAGTCACACAGCTGGTCAAAGGTGGAATTCAAAGCTGAGTGTGACTCCAAATTCTGTGGGTCCCAAGTATTTGAGGCCTGGAGCTTGCAGGGTATGAGGAGGGGTCAGGAGTGAGGCTCTTTCATATCTCAACCCTGCCCCATCTTTCTCTGAGCAAGAAAAAACAGGCCAACCCTTTGCACATATGCACACATTCTACCTGCCACACTGTAATCAGTTCCACAGTATGGTAGTAAACAGTCTACTAGGATACAATTTTAGTAACCTGGCTATAGGACACATCTATTTAATGGACAACCCTTAGTCCTTTCAGAGTTGCTAAAATAATTTCAGAAGATCTGAAAGATCTTCCGAAACCGGTCTTTAAGCCACAAGAAAACAATGTAATTCAGCAGTTGTTCACAGCATTTTTGCTAAAATAGTTCACAATTGATAGATGCATTAGAATGCCTTTCTCATTCCCACAGTTAGTAAAGGACAACCAGTTGATCTCAGGATTGAAACATTTTCAAATTGCACTGTAAAATCATAATATTGATAAATATTATATAAATATAATGTATCGAATATCTATCTGCACCTCTCTCCTTCTTCCTCTCCCTCTTACCCTCTCTACTCCACCCACCCCACCCCTATATTTGAGAATTTTAATTTGAGGCTCTTGCTTGTCTTTCAAATCTATTGTTCAGTTAATCTGTGCATGCCAGAATATTCTAATTTAAATCTGAGCCAGGGACATGCTATATTTTGTTTCTAGCTGCAAGAGTGTGAATGCCATAAATAACATGTACTGTGCTTGTTCTCTGTTCCTAAACAGTCTGATAAGTTCATACTGAAATTATTTCAGCAATCACATTTGACAGCTCACTAGGCTCCTGTTCAATCCAGCCTCCCAAACAGTCCATTATTCCTGCCAGTTTTCATGCGGACACCACCAGGCTCGAAATGAGAACAGCCCTGGCGCAACCCTCGCAGGAGAGGTATTCTCTGGCTAACAGGCCATCAATCTGTCAGTAGCTCTTAAGATTTCTCAGCCTTGTCCAATTGAAGGCCAGCTCAGTGCTGAGAGGAAGGAGGAACCCAATGGGTGGGAATTCTGTCAAGTCCATTTCCAGGGACCCATCTGCAAACTTCTTTACTACATACACCAAACCAGCACAAACCAAGTCTCCTAGAGCAGCAGCATAGCGCTTTCCTTCCATGAAATAAATAACAATCAAACATCGACTAGGTAACAAAGATACCAGGTACTATAGAGAACTTTACAACCAGACCACTCTAGGGCAAGTTCCTAACTTCATTACATATAGCAGTATGAGCTCCATATATTTAAAAAATATCCTGGGCTTCTGTTTCTCCATCTGCAAGATAGGGATAACGTTTCACAAGATTGCTGTGAAGAGCAAATGGGATAATGCATTCTGTAGCATAAAGCTTGACTGCATAAGAAGTATTTAATAAAAAATCAATTTCTTTGCTTCCTTCTCCCCGGATCAGGACTAAAGATTTTCCAATTTACTCATCAAGCCTTTATATTAAAATCAAGAGCATAGAGGGTACTGAGGAAGAAGCGAAGGTTTTTCGCTCTTCTTATTTTTCAGTAAAATGTGTATAAAAGTATAATATAAATACAGAAAGAATATAAATCATAAGGATACAGCTCCCTGAATTTAAATAGTGACACACCCATGTACCCCATATCAGGAAGGACTATAACCAGCCCTCCAGGAGCCCCCACATGCCTAACTCCAGCCATTTCTCCCCCAACAAAACTTTTTCCTGAATCCTGACGCCATAGATTGCCTTTGTCTGCTTTTGAATCAAGTAATATTTCAATAATGTTGACACATACAAATGACAAATGGAAATGCAGGATATTTTATATGGATTTGCAGCTAATGAGAGAAGTCAAATGGAGAGAAAGCGATAAAAATAAATATATACATTGACAGCATGAAGATAAAGATAATGTGTTGCTAAGACTGGGCTCTCTATTCTCTTAATTTTTTATATAAACACTGTAGAACAAAAATGAGAAAATCTCACACATACAGGTGTTAATATCGTTTATCTGCTTTCTAGTGTAGTACTAGGTTGAGAAGACAGGTCACTATAAAACAATGGAGAAGGAAGTGTATTTTATAGAAATAAGAAATATTACTTAATTCTTAAAGTAATCGCCACTATCTAAGCTTAAAAAAAATCAGTAATTTTCCAAAAATAAACCTACAGGGGAGAAACCAAGATGGCGGCATAGGTAAGCACCTAAACTGCTGCCTCGCACAACAATTTCAAAACTACAACTAAAAGACAGAACGGACACCATCCAGAACCACAGGAAAGCTGGCTGAGTGAAAATTCTACAACTAGAAGGAAAGAGAAAAGCTCACAGAGAATTGAAGGTACGGCAAAGGGTCTTTGTGAGCGCAGAGAGGAAGGGCGGCTGAGAGCCTGGCTGACTTTCTCTGGCGGAAAGGGGAAGGAAGCCCCCGACCGCACTGAACCCCAGTTCTGACTGCACTGAACCCCAGTTCCGGGCGAGCCCCTGGGGACCCACGCTCTTACGGGGGGAGTCTGGACTCTTGGGCGGAGACTCGGGAGCCGAGAAGGCAGAGGTCTGAAGGAGTGCGCGTGCCAGTGCGCACAAAGGCAGCGGAGGTTGCCATAGGCTTTCCCTAGTGGAAGGGAGTCGGAGGCTCCTGACTGCACTGGGCCCCAGTTCTGACTGCACTGAACCCCAGTTCCAGGCGAGCCCCTGGGGACCCACGCTCTTGTGGGGGGAGTCTGGACTCGGGCGGAGACTCGGGAGCCGGGAAGGCAGAGGTCTGCACGTGCGCACAAGGGCAAGGCTGCTGGGAAGCCAAGACTGTCTGCTCCGCCTTCAGACTCCACCCCATCCAAGCCGAGCACAGAGGCTATTGCAATTTGGCAAGTCTAATCCTATAAGGCTGTCTGCAGCACCGAACTTCTCCCAGCATAGACGCAGCTGATCCTTACAGCCAACTGGCCTGGAGGTCAATTCCTCCCAGTGATACCAACAACAATCAAGACTTAATTACAACAAGGCTGTACACACAATCCACAAAGGGGTGCACCAAGAGTGTCCACCTCAGGTTAACTGGGGAGGCCGACCCACTGGGCCATATAGGAAACCTAGCACACAAATTTACCCTACCAACTCAGGGAAGCAGTGAAAATGCAGCGTCAAAGAAACGGGTCACAAACGAAAGAAATGGAGGAAAACAAACGACTGGATATAGAATTCAAAACCATGGTTATAAGGCTTTTCAAGAATATTCTAGAAAAGGCCGATAAATATAACGAGACCCTCGAAGATATGAAAAAGGACCAACTAGAAATTAAACATACACTGACTGAAATAAAAAATATTATACAGAGACCCAAAAACAGACTAGAGGAACACAAGAATCAAGTCAAAGAATTGAAATACAAAGAAGCAAAAAACACTCAACCGAAAAAGCAAAAAGCAAAAAAAAAAAAATCCAAAAAGTTGAAGATAGTGTAAGAAGACTCTGGGACAACTTCAAGCGTACCAACATCAGAATTATGGGGGTGCCAGAAGAAGAGAGAGAGCAAGATACTGAAAACCTATTTGAAGAAATAATGACCGAAAACTTCCCCCACCTGGTGAAAGAAATAGACTTACAATTCCAGGAAGCGCACAGAACCCCAAACAAAAGGAATCCAAAGAGGACCACACCAAGACACATCATCATTAAAATGCCAAGAGCAAAAGACAAAGAGAGAATATTAAAAGCAGCAAGAGAAAAACAGTTAATTACCTACAAGGGAGCACCCATATGACTATCAGCTGATTTCTCAACAGAAACTATGCAGGCCAGAAGGGAGTGGCAAGAAATTTTCAATGTGATGAATAGCAAGAACCTACAACCAAGATTACTCTACCCAGCAAAGCTATCATTCAGAATTGAAGGGCAGATAAAGAGCTTCACAGATAAGAAAAAGCTAAAGGAGTTCATCACCACCAAACCAGTATTATATGAAATGCTGAAAGGTATTCTTAAAGAAGAGGAAGAAGAAAAAAGATAGAAATTATGAACAACAAATACATATCTATCAACAAGTGAACAAAAATCAAGTGAATTAAAAACCTGAGGAACAGAATAATCTGGTGAATATAATAGAATCAGGGGCATAGAAAGGGAGTGGACTGATAATTCTCAGGGGGAAAGGGGTATGGGGGGTTCATGAGAGACTGGACAAAAATCATACACCTATGGATGAGGACAGTGCGGGGAGGTAAGGGCAGAAGGTGGGGTGGGAACCGGGTGGAGGGGAGCTATGGGGGGAAAAAGGAGAAACAATTGTAATAATCTGAATAAAGATTTATTTAAAAAAAAAAGAAACAAACAAAAATAAACCTACAATGCTTTTCTCAGGGAAACCTCTGGTATCCTCCTCAGAATTTAGAAAACTATCCTTAAAACCATTGGATCCTTGGCAAATAAAATTTAAAAATTCTCATCTAGTCAACTATAACATCATTTGTCCCTCAGGATTAGAAATTAGAAATGATCACTTGATTTTTTTCTTCCCACTAGACTAAAGTGGTGCTCCCTACCATACTTAAGGGCATAACAGTGAGAGTTCATGTAACTCACACTCAGCAAGAGGTTAGCAGCACATAAGAAAAAGTAGATAAGGCAAGAAATGCCATGTTTCTTTCAAAAATTCCATTACAAAATGTATCTTAGTCACTGACATCATAGTATCCATCATGTACTGACTTATCAAGAAACTACTCATAAAGATGTTCAACATCATTTGTCATTAGGGAAATGCAAATCAAAACCACAATAAGATACCACATCAACACTCACCAGTATGGCCGTAATAAAAGTGGAAAATAATAAGTGTTGGTGAGGATATGGAGAAACTGAAACACTCATGTATTGCTAGTGGGAATGTAAAATAGTGAAGGTGAAGCTACTGTGGAAAATGGCTTCTCAAAAAGTTAAAAATAGAATTACTATATAACCCAGTAATCACACTCCTAGATATACACACTAAAGAACTGAAAACATGTACTCAAACAAATACTTGTACACATACGTTCACAGTAGCACTACTCACAAAACTGAAAGGTGGAAACAACCCAAATATCCATCAACAGATGAATGGATAAATGAAATGTGGTTTATACACACAATGGAGTATAAATCAGCCATAAAAAGCAATGCAGTACTGATACATGCTAAATTTGGTTGAACAAAGACATGTTAAATGAAAGAAGTCACACACAAAAGATCGCAAATGATATGATTCCATTTATATGAAATGTTCAGGATAGGCAAATGTACTACATGCCACTGAATGGTTAATTTCATGTTATGTAATTTCACTACAATTTTTTAAATAAAGGAGAGAGAGAGACTAAAAGAAAGAAAAGAAAAACAAATGGAAAAAAGAGAGAGAAAAAGCACACTAAACTGCTCACAGGTGCAAACACAGTAAATGCCCCAGAGGTATAAAGGTGATAAAAAAACAACAACAAGCAATTTAAGAAGTCAGTTAGAAATTGCTCCAGTGGTTCCAGTCCTTTCTCTTTGGCGATACAATGAAGGTTTCCCATTATTCTTTTCAACCCTCATTTTTCATGCCAATATATAGGTGGCAAGAAGCCTAGATCTTAGCTAGCCAGGAAAGGCCTGGTAGACACAGAGCATCTAGACAGACAGGAAGTTCAGCAAATCCAAAGAACCCGCCAGGTCCTCTCTACCTTGGCAGGAAGGGTGGGGTGTCCAGGAGGTCAGACAGAGGCACCACAGGAGCAATGAGGAGCTGAGAATACCTAGGGAGATCCTCATCCTAAGTGTCAGATTTTAAGTGCCTTGAGTCCTGCTAAGACTGCCTGCTATTCTGGGCATGAGGATCCTGAAACGCAGACATTCACTGTATACAGAAGGAGGTTTCCAAAGTGCAGGTGAACACTTATAGCACAGTAAGAGGTGCTGAGTTCAGCAGAAGACCCTTTACTCCTTTCACTCAGCCCTAAAATCTATATCCAACTGGGAACTTTGGCCCTCACAAAACTAATCACCAAGAACCAACTTCTACTGAAATCCACCAAAATGATAAGATGTGAAAGCATTTCATCTTATTTTCTTCCTCACAGGATAATTTTTTAAAATTTTATATTCTTTTATATATTTTAAGTCTTATTTTTTAAAGTAATGTTGAGCTGATAAACAATAGTTAAAGATAGCAGAATGGCCCATAAGACAAACTAAAGCTGTAGAACTATATACCATGTAGCAATTTAACAAATTTGAATATTTCTAATGTGTATCACATCAAATGATGAAGGGATAAAAGGTCTCAATCTGTTGAAGTCATAAGGCATCTTCCAGTTAGACCTACCCTAACATTTGAAGGTCAGGGCAAGAGTACAAAGGGAAGCCCATATGACATATGCTCACCATCATCCCAATTCAAGACAGGCAACTTCTGCCCACAAAATGCCCCAGTCCTACTGACAATGGCAATCTCCTTTTATGTTTCTCAAAGAACCTGAGGAAACTGGGTTGAATTCTTGAACTCCTCAGGGTTCTGTGCTAGAATGGAACAGTGCCAGGAGAGCTGCCCACACCTTGACTTGCCCACTTCTTTCCACCACAGTTCTATCTTATACCACCAGGGGCCTCCAACAGATAACCAACAGTGACAGCTATTCCTTAGCCAACCCTGGACTCATTTGGGGTGAATGGACCTGAGGAGAATGCCAGAGAAGACCCTAGGAGAAGGCACTAGTCCATTTGGGCAGGGAATTCTAGGACTCCCAAGTACCTACCACAAGATCTAGAAAGAGGGAGCACATCCTCTTGGATCTGTTTTTGTTTTCTTTTTTTCTTGTCCCATGGGAAAAGGGGAAGATGGAGAAGGGCCAGAGTGAAGCACAGCTCCATGAATGGAGTGTGGACACTACCTGGAAGCCTGTTAGAAATAGGGAATCCCAGGTCCCACCTGAACCTTCTCAATCAAAATCTCTAGGCAACTCCTATGCACATTCAAGTTCAAGTATGGAGACTAGCACGGGTGGCCCCTTTTGTTCAAATGGAAGGGGGAATGCTGTGTCTGGCGACTGTCAAATCCTTGAATATACTACATAAGCAACTTCAAAAACGAATGCCAGCTATCCTATCTAATGAAAGGGTAATATGCAAATTGACTGTCACTCCAACACACAAGATGGATGCCCCCATGTGGTCAAAGATGGCCGCCCCCATGTGGACACAAGATAGCCGCCACAAGATGGCCAGCAGGGGAGGGCAGTTGGGGGCAATCAGGCCTGCAGGGGAGGGCAGTTAGGGGTGACCAGGCCGGCAGATGAGGGCAGTTGGGGGTGACCAGGCCTGCAGGAGAGGACAGTTGGGGGAGACCAGGGCTGCAAGGGAGGGCAGTTGGGGGCAATCAGGCCTGCAGGGGAGGGCAGTTAGGGGTGACCAGGCCGGCAGATGAGGGCAGTTGGGGGTGACCAGGCCTGCAGGGGAGGACAGTTGGGGGAGACCAGGGCTGCAAGGGAGGGCAGTTGGGGGCAATCAGGCCTGCAGGGGAGGGTAGTTAGGAGTGACTGGGCCAGCAGAGAAGGGCAGTTGCGGGTGACCAGGCTTCAGGTGAGAACAGTTGGTTAGAGAACAGGCCTGCAGGGGAGGGCAGTTGGGGGGGACCATGCCAGCAAGGGAGGGCAGTTGGGGGGAACCAGGCCTGCAGAGGAGGGCAGTTGGGAGGGACAAGGCCTGCAGGGGAAGGCAGTTAGCAGTGACCAGGATGGCAGGGGAGGGCAATTAGGGGCAATTGGGCCAGCAGGGGAGCAATTAGGCATCGATCAGGCTGGCAGGGAAGTGGTTAGGGGGTGATTAGGCTGGCAGGCAGAAGCAGTTAGGGGCAATCAGGCAGGCAGGCAGGCAGGTGAGCGGTTGGGAGCCAGCAGTTCTGGATTGTGAAAGGGATGTCCGACTGCCCATTTAGGCCTGATGGGATCCCTAGAGGGGTCCCAAATTGGTGATGGTGCAGGCTGGGCTGAGGGACAACCCCCCTCCCCCCCCCCTGTGCACAAATTTCGTGCACCAGGCCTCTAGTTTCATATAAAATAGCATTCCATTAATCTGTGTGACAACATAAGGACTGAATTCCCCAACAACTCAAAGGATCCAAGAAAACTGGAATGACACAGGTTGTGTCTAGATTTCTAGGTTCAAACTGAGTCATAGAGTTTTTTAAATTTTTTAACAGATTCCCAGAAACTTTATTAATTCTGTCAGGGCATAATATCATCAGAAAATAAATTAGATACCGAGAGAAATCTGGCTCTTAAATTAAGAGTAGGATTCCACAAACTAATTATTATATTTTCAATTAAAGCTGAGCTCTTGGTATTTTTTTTTCCACTCTTTATGGAATTAGAAAAAACTTGTGAGCATGTTCAGAGCGGAAATATGTTAATTAGAGAGAGAATTCTCCAACAAGAAGCTGATCCCAAAACACCTGATAATTAGGAATGTTATAACAATTCACTGACCCCGTAGACAGAGATCTTTTCCTAGTGTCTGCTTCCCTTAGGGATCCACAGAAGGCCACATCACAACTTCTCCGACTTGTCATATTTGCTGCTGCTTTTGCAGACTGTCACATTTACAAACTGGAATTGCTGGCACTCCTTTTTTCAAAAGTGTCTGCCTTTCTGTCCTTAGGGGCATTTTAACTTCAACAGGAGAACTTCACGGTTAAAGCATCTAGCAGTGCAACCCCTCACTCCCCATAGTGCAGAATCTTGTCTTCAAAATCTGAATGTCACCTGGTATCCTAACAGTGCCCCTCCTCTTCTCCGGTGGTGACTAGGGCCAAAATACACATGTTCAATACTTCAGATTTTCTTGACGGCACTTGACTTCACTATTCTGCTGTGTGTACTATTATTGCTAGGTAAGGCAGGACACTGAGGTTCTCTGAATATGCTTTGAGAAATCCATGTTTCCAACAGAATTGCAGATGACACACAAAAAACAGAAATACAAATAGAAGGAGGAGCAAGACCAGACTAAAAGTACTAAGAGTAGAAATAATCCCAACCAGACTGTGTAGTTCAGCTGCACAGTATGCTAAGAACTTTCCAAATGAGCATGCTCTCCTCCAATCTTTACCACAACTGGTAATGGTAAATGTTATCCCCATTTTACAGATGGAAAAATGAAGGCTTGGATTGCTTATGGAAGATAGCATAGCTAGTGAGCCATAATGCAAAACCGGGTCTAAGTCAATTAAAGTCAAAGTTCTTGACCAGTGTATTATACTGCAGTAAATCCAGAAGAGACTCCAGAAGATCCAATCAGCATATGGATAACCACAGCATATCCCAAACCTACCTCCTGACTTTCTCCTGTCCCACTTCCTACCTGTCTCCTAGTTAAACCTCTACATCTGGCCAAATCTTTTTAACTTTAGCTTTCATAGATTCTCCATCTCCTACTTCCTATTTCCACTGCCACCAGCCTAGCTGGAGCTTGGTCACTTCTCTTGTTTTTGCAACAGTGCCCTCACTGATCCCCCATTTAGACCTTTGCTTATGTGACACATACATGCTTCACCCCAGTGCCAGAATGAGCTTCTCCAAGCAAGGTCGGGGCATGGTCCTTCCTCAGAAATCATCCAACTTCCTACAAGGCATGGTCTCATACTAACCTCCCTTCCTATCTTGCCTACCATTTCAGTTTTCACATACTTGACCCAAATGATTATCTCCCTGTTCCACCCCCAAACATAAGCTCATAACTTTGACTATGACTCATTCCATTCTCTAGGGCTGGAATGCCCATCTCTATCAGTAATGCCCATCTCTCCACTCAAAATTAAATCCTTCCTTCAAGGCTCAATCAGGTGGAATCTCTTGTCACCTTCCCAGATCCTTCTGTCAGAGTAAGTCTTTCTTTCCTAGGCACTCCCATACTGACTTGTCCTTGAACTGTATTTATTTTATTCCATTGGTTTTAATTTGCCTGACTTGCCTGCTAGACTGAAAGATTCAAGGTCACATTTATAACCACAGTGCCTACAATGCTTTTCTCAGGGAATTACCCTCAAAAAGAAATTTCAAGGGATATTCTGAGTTACAGGCTTTTTTCCTCTTCATCATCAATAAGAATTCTGAAATTGACTGTATTTCACATTTTGTTATTTTGTTTTTTTCTGGGCTAAGACCAAGAAGTCAAATTTCTATCCTCAGGCCTTGCCAAATTCTAATTTCTATCTTCTCCGATCTCTATTTTCCACTTTCCACTTGTATTTTACCACTTTATGTTTCCTTTAGTTTACCTCAACTTCTGTGAAACAATATGGGATATAAGTAAATAGACATATAAATAAAGGACTACCGTGTTTCCCCGAAAATAAAACATCCTCCGAAAATAAGACCTACTTACAGGTTTCCTTCTGAGTGAAATATAAGGCATCCCCCGAAAATAACGCCCCCAGGCTCTGTCTCAGAATGAAAATTAATTTACCGTAAACTGGTCGCTAGGGCCGCCCCGACTGGCGTCTAGCAACCAGTGACGTTACGCGGAGTCCTGAAGTCACTGCTGTGTGGAGGCGGAACGGAGGTCGGAGTGAGCGGTGAGCGCGGGGCGGGAGAGAGGAGGAGACTTTCACAGATGCGTGTAGAAGAACAGGAGGATAAGAGCGGACGGGACGTGGCGAAGGTGATGAGTGCTGGTCTGTCTCTGGTGACACTACCTGATGCTCACGGCTGCCTTCATGATGACTGAAGGTTCTCAGTCAGTGGCAGACCCTGCTCCAGCCCAGACCAGGCCCCAGCAAGCCCAGTGACAGTCCCCAGGCAGGCCCCAGGGGGTAAATGTCTGATAAAGGGGTAGGGGGGATGTCTGGTGAAGGTGTTCAGTGGCACAGGGGTGGGGGGAGGGGGATCACTTAAAATGACACAGAAGGATCAGAGGGGGCAATCAAAATGACACAGGAGGATCAAAAGGGGTTACTAAAATGGTAATCCCCCCTCTGATTCTCCTGTGCCATTTTGATTCCCCCCTCTGATCCCCCCTGTGTCATTTTGAGTGATCCCCCTCCCCCCACCTTGATACCCCAATTCCTTTTTTTTTTTACCCCTAGAAATGAGCGCAAAAAGAAAAAGCTACTCCGTGGAGTACAAGAAAGGAATCGTGGAAGACTCTTGGGGCCAAAATCTTACTGCTTTCTGCAAAGAGAAGATGTTGAGTATCCGATTGGTCCGAAAATGGCGAGCAGAGTATGGTAACCTCATTGAACAAGTAGACAAGGGAAATGCTAAAAAGCGCAAGTGTGGATCAGGTCGGCAACCGTTATTTTCCAAGCTGGAAGACCTGATCTGTGAATGGGTTGTTGACAGGAGAGCAAAGGCTTTGGTTGTGAATAGGGCTCAGATTCAAGAATTTGCCCTTGCAATGGCACCACAGTTTGACATAGCCCCCGAAGACTTCAAAGCATCACAACACTGGTTGGATAATTTCCTTCAGCGAAATGAACTGTCTTTAAGAAGATCTACAACATTGTTTAGGTTGGAAGATACTCAAGTTATTAAGCGAGCACTTGCATTCAAGTCCTTTATTGATGATGCTGACTTCTCTAAATACAATCTTTCCAACATGATTGCTATGGATGAAACTGCAGTGTTTATGGGCCAATCATCTCAAACAACAATTGAACAGTGGGGTGCCTCCTTAGAGTACATTCCCTCCACTGCTTACGAAAGTGCACGTGTTTCCTGTATTTTGGCAATTCGTCTGGATGGCACTAAAATCCCACCTTTAATCATTTTTAAGGGCAAGAAGGAAAAGATTGAACATGTTTTGGGCGTTTTTATTCTTGAAACTGAAAAAGCCTGGGCCACACAAGCAGTTATAAGGAAGTGGGTCGATTTAATGCTGCCGCTTGTTATGCGAGGGAGCCAAAGAGGTCTGCTAGTCTGGGATGCAGCCAGCACTCACCGCGCTAAAGACATGAAGACATTTCTTCACGAAAGAAAAATAGATCAGATAATGATTCCCGCAGGAATGATGGCCTATCTGCAGACTCTTGATATTGCAATAAACAAGCCATTCAAAGACAATTTGAACATGGAAATTAATGACTACATTGAAAATAGAATGGAGAGAAATCAGCGTGGAAACTTTGTGAAACCTAAACTGCAAGAAGTTGTGACTTGGGTGAAGACTTCATGGAAGAAAATCACTGACAGTTGCATTGCAAATGCACTGTGAGCAGGCTACCTTGACAAGAAGTACTCATTTAAAGACAGTGCTATTGCTAAACATGAGAGATTTGGTCCACTGATTCTGAAAGAAATGGAGTCACAAGAAATTCACCAGGAAATTCAGGAATTGGATTGTTATGATGATGTTGCAGAAGATGATGACATGATTGTCATTGAATAAATGAGTAAATTTTTGATACTGTAGGATTCACAGTTTGTCTGGTTTGTGTTGACAACTACTGTACTACCGTACCATATACAGGTAATAAATTTCCTTTATTTTCATTTAACAATAAATGTGTACTGTATTCTTCTTCATGGAAAAATAAGACATCCCCTGAAAATAAGACCTAGCGCATCTTTGGGAGCAAAAATTAATATAAGACACTGTCTTATTTTCGGGGAAACACGGTAGGTTTTTGAAAAATAATTGACAACTTGGATCAAAAGTAAGATTTCTATTGGGAAAGAAGTAGGGAACTCAGCCCAAATTCATTACAGCTTCTGTCAGTAGTCAAAGGGGATAAAATGGAGTACACAGGACTGAAACAAGAAAGTGGTTTGATCCCTGAGGCTCACAAGTGCTATGATGGAAAACCGGAATGGACTACTCTGAAGACCTGCAGCCGTGAGCACTGAGGCCCAGATACTAAACAGGTACCCAGTTAAAAGAGCATTACCTGATAATTTTTACTTAATGTTGACTTCCCCAATCCATTCCCATAAATGATTACTACCTGAACAGGAGTTAGAGAAAAACTATGGGTGATATACCAGGAGGAACTGCAAAAAAGCTGGTATTTAGAGGAACCCTCCTTGAGGCAAAGATCCCTCCCCACTCCTTACATGGGAATGTGCCTACTGAATGTGAAATGAAAGTGGAGGGAGCTGGGAATAGAAGGGGCAGACTGCAGTGGATTCTTGTTTATAGCAGAGTTACTACGCCAATGCAGCTAAGGCAGAAAAAAGGCCAGAGCTGAAGTCAGGGGCTCCAGGTGCCAACCACTTGTCCCCATACTAGACAGGTGACTTTGGGAAAATCTTTCACCTGTTTGAGACTAAGGAGACTCAGTTTTCTCCATCTTAAAATAGGAATAGCTATACCGTCCTTACTGGGTACTTTAAGGATCAAATGAAATGACATGTGAATTTGTTTTATAAACTTTTCATAGACAAATCTGTTATTTTCATTTCAGCAAATACTAATTGAGAAAAGCAACACAGCACAGAGTGTAGATCATGGACTCTAAACCCATATGGCCTAGGATTTAAATTCCAGTTCTGTCATTTCCTAGTTTTGTGACCTTGAACAAGTTATTAATCTCTCTAAGGCTCAGGAATTTTCTCATTTGTAAAATGGGATAAGAGTGCCTATTTGATATGGTTACATAGGATTAAATGAGTTTATTTTTTTAATCCTAAGAAGTACCTGGCATATAATAAATGTTATACAGGTGTCTAATAAATATGTCAATTCTGAATATCCTATAAGCCAGATGCTGAGTGCTGCAGAGACAGACACACACATGATAGATATAGATAGATAGATGATAGATAGATAGATAGATAGATAGATAGATAGATAGATAGATAGAAAGAAAGTAAATGCTGGCAGAACTTTCACGGGGGTAGGCATTATCTTAACCTCTGACCCAAGCAATAAGAGATAAACAATAAACTTCTCAGGAGCAGAAAAATAGGTGACAACCAACCTTGACAATGGACTCATAACTGGAATTCCCCTGAATTTCATATTTCAGAATTTCATCCTGCCCTTGTAGTTGCTTAATTAATTTGCAGTATCTTTCCAAGAGTAGCTGTGATTCATTTATTCTTATGAAATGTTCAAGCAGTTTTTTAATAGCATTTATTCATGAACTATTACTATGACAGCTGTGGAAAATTTTCACTTTGATGTTCAGGAATATTTTATGCATACCTTTCAGCTGCCCACATTCAGGGAAGACACAAAATCCAGGAAGGGCAAAAAAAAAAATCACTTCATTGGATGAAATTTTTACAAGATCCCCCATCTGTCCTTATGGGCACTGTAGCTTTTTGTTTCTGTTTGTGTGTTTGTTTCAAGTGGAGCATTAATGAAGGGGAACATCTTTTCCCTCTTCCTTTCACCTGGCATGGGCAGTAACCTAATAAAACTTCAATGAGATCCAGGTAAATTTTGTCACCCTTGGGTAATTTATTTTGTAATTAATCAAGAATTTTATTTGAGGATGATTAGCAGCCGGTCATATTCCAGTTCTGACATTCTAAAAAATATTCCATGATTTGACAACTTCTTTTGAAGTTTGGCATAAAAGTTGCCCAACTCTTTACTAAGCTCCAAATATCCTCTCTGTTGACACAGAGAGAAACCTCTAATTACATGAATCACTGTAGTTTTACAACTGACTAAACTGTTAACTAAATTGGAAAAATTGTCATCAAGATGATAAAGGCCATTCTGGAACTCAATGCCAAGCACTCCTGACTGGTACCTTTCAGAGAATGACCACTTGTAAAGAGACTGACGTCTGGGAGATTAAAAGTGAAATCCAATATGCTTTCCCAGGTCTCAATACAATGCTTTATCCTGATTAAAAGCAAAAGGAATTTCCTGGGCTTGTCCCTTTATTGCTTTTATTCTAGGAGTGAGCATGAGAATCCCCTCTGTAAACCACCGTGCTAGCATGTTGTAGAGACAACCAGCCCTTTGCCTTGTGACATAGTTTGGCCATATGTATTCAACTCTCTAATTCTCTTTGGTCCTTTCTTTTTCTTTAAAGTTAACATTTGTATAGCTTCCTTACTCCTGATTTCTTACAGGGATGGGCCCAACCTCTCTATACACTAAACTCTATGCATACAACTATTCCTTTCTGTAGAAACATGAAGATGGCACACTAGACTCCCTCACAGCTCTGACCACCTGCTTTGCTCTGCCACAAATCTACAAGGCAGCCTACTTAACACAAGTGAGGAACTGCCTCATAACCCCATTTCTTCTCTCACTGTCAGCCTTCAGTAAAGCTGTAGAGCCAGCCACAACATTAGGAACCATCAATCTCTTACAAGCTCGGAGGGTGGGGGTAGGGCGGGGGGAGAAAAGACAACTGATATAACAAGCTTGGAAACCAGACTTTACTCTCATCCTGACTTTTGGGGACTTTTTAAGAAGGAACATCTTAAAGGAACTTTTTCACACCTGGGGTGCTCTATCTACTTAAGACAGAATTTAATAGGACACCTACTTATCCTTTGGAGAGGATCCAGCATACTCATTCACTAAGATATTTTTGCTTATTTTAAAACTAGTGACCTGGTACACAAAATTCGTGCACATTAAAAGGGAATTAATTAGAGGAAATATTTTAATATTGCTATTTGCCCTTTCTCTATAATAGAAGTGTCAGAGATGAAAGAAAATTAGTAAAATGTATATGAAAATCTTCTTCCTGTCAGAATCTGGGGTGCACCATGGGAACCAGAGTCAAGCCCCCGCCCACCCACATGCACCTCAAAATCACACGAGACCCAGATCCCGCCAGCCCCACCCCCATTGGGCTAGATCCAGACCCAGCCAGCCCCACCCCCATCAGGCCCCACTGGTGGGGTGCGGCCTCAGGTTGCCTGGCCCAGCGCCGGGGCAGGGGGGCATGGCCTGAGGTCCCCTGGCCTGGGGCAGGGGGGCGTACCTTGAGGTCCCCAGGCTGGTCCAGATGGCACAGCCTGAGGTCCCCCATCAAGCCCCACCAGGCAGGGGGGGCACAGCTTCAGGTCCCCCGGCCTGGCGCCGGGGCGAGGTACTCGACCTGAGGTCCCCTGGCCTGGGCCGGGGCAAGGGGCATGCCTGCCTTGAGGTCCCCATCAAGCCTTGTGGGTGGGGGGCATGGCCTGAGGACCTCCAGCCCAGCACCGGGGGGGGGGGGGGGGGGCGCATGCGGCTTGAGGTCCCCTATCAAGCCCTGCCAGGCAGGGGACACAGCCTGAGGTCCCCCAGCCTGGCGCTGGGGCAGGGGGTACGGCCTGAGGTCCCCTGTCAAGCCCCATCAGGTGGGGGTGCAACCTCAGGTCCCCTGCCCTGGCCCAGTGCCGGGCAGCCTCAGGTCCTTGCTGATTGTTCATTAAGGCTCATTACGGGAACTCAGCCTCCACTGTGGGCACAGCCATTTTGTGTTACAGGATCCCCCTGTGGGCACAGCCATCTTGTGTTACGGAATCCTTGCCTCCACTGTGGGAGCAGCCATCTTGTTATGGCATGATGGTCAATTTGTATATTCCCCCTTTATTAGATAGGATTGGTTGTGAGAACTAAAATTCAAGGGCCCAATTGAAAAACAATTTTTTTTCCTAGCTTCCCAATACAGTATTATTTAGCTACTGAGGGGCAAAACAGAAAAGCTGGCAGACATTCTCCATTGGTGTCCAAACACCTGTCTTGCCCTCCTCCAAACTCAGCACCCTCAGTTACTGACTAGAGAGTAGCCCATTCGTCACTGAAGCAGTTCTGCTCCCATGGGTCCTTAGCCTAAGAATATAAAACTTCGCACTGGAGAGGGACTTACAGACAGTCTGCTTGGTTTAACGTCCTCAATTTTCCAGACCAGAAAGATGAAGGCAGGATAAGTGAAGTGACCTGTTCAAGGTCACACCACTCATTAGTGCCAGAGCCTGGACTGGGGCCCAGTTCTGGCTTCCCAGTCCAGTGCTCATTCCCACCATATTAACACTAAGTCATATTTGTTTTCTTCTAAAATCTGTCCAAATAGCTTCTGCTGGGGTTGAAATGTCTATGAGAAGTTGGCTCTGCAAAGGCAATGGGCAAATACCAAACACTGGGCCAGTCCATCTCAAAGTGGGAAAATCCAAGTGTCAATACATAAGAAAAGAGCAGGCAGTCCTGCTTCAAAGGATTTCAAGCAGTAGGAGTGGGCAACTGAGACATCCTGCTCAATTCAATGATATCCTCTAGTCTCCTGCAGAAAAGCCCCCTGCATAGCTCTGGTACTTAACTGGCCAAATATTTACCCATTAATACCTTCTATATTTCTGGATGGATAGTCATTTTAAAAAATATTTTTTTATTGATTTTTTTTTAGAGAGAGAGAAACACTGATGTGAGAGGGAAACATCTATCAACTGCTTCCTGCATCTTCCCACCAGGGTTATCAAGCCCATAACCCGACCACGTGCCCTGACTGGGAATCAAACCAACAACCTTTCAGTGCAGGGGATGACGCCTAACCAACTGAGCCACTCCAGTGAGGGCTGGATATTCATTTTAATGGGAGATACAAACAGGAACATGTTAGTCATAGCCTTTGTCTTCAGGGTTTGGAACTTCCAAAGCAATCATGTTTTAAATATGGAGACATATCTCACAGGTTAAAAAAAACAACAAAAAACCCTGCTACATTAAATAAATAGTCTCCTAATTCCCAAGATTTTCTGTCAGAAATTAATTCATTGTGTGAAAATGTTTGTTAGATTTCTAAGTTAACCCCCAAAGTTTATTTAAATAACCAAGTATCTAGTCGAATATAGTTTTTTACATTTACAGTGAGAATGAAAGAAATCCCCACTGATAGTATATCACCAAATAAGGGCAATCTAAAAACAATTAAAATAATAAGAGGTCTTTTCCTAAAATCTTTAATGCTAGTAAATGAAGAAAAACAGATTTAATAAATAAAGATATGGAAGGCACTTGAAATCTGTGAGTGGAAGTTCTGAGCACTTCCAAAGACTATTAAGGCTGGTAACAATGACAGAGAGCCTTCAATAGGACCAAGTGGGCTGTGAATTTAGGGAAGATGGAGAAAGGAAATACTATGAGAAGACAAAAAGGTGAGAAAATAGGCATGTTTGGTAGATAGTTCTCTATCTGTCATTGTGTGTTGCTGTCCACTTGGGATGGTTGGCCCACTGCTCCTTAGGTAACAGGGCTGAAATGATGTTCATCAACAGTAGTTCTCAAAGGTGGTCTCTGGTCCAGTTGCATCAACACCACTTGGAAACTCCAGAAATGCAAAACATCGGGCCCCACCCCAATCTAACATATCAGAAATATTTCTTCCTCAATGTCTAGCCCTCTAGCTGCATGTGATTCTGATGCATGCTGAAGTCTGAGAACTACTGGCAGTCAATTACATAGAATAAAGAGCAGCAAGAAGCTGTTCATACATAGGATATCTGCAAGTTAGGCTATGTCTTACTAGGACTGTACTTAAAGCACTGGTTCTCAAATTCAGCTACACATTGGAATCCCCGGAAGCTCTTTTTAAAAAAACCTTGAGCCCTGACTTATGTGGCTCAATTGGTTAGGCATCGTCCCCTGCACCAAGAGGTCCTTGGTTCAATTCCCAGTCAGGGAACATACCCAGGTTTCAGGTTCAATGTTTTTCTCTCACATCTCTGTTTCTCTCTCTCTCTCTCTCTCTCTCTCTCTCTCTCAAATCAATATTAAAAACATAAAAATAAATAAAAAACCTTTATGGTCCAGTTCCACATGCCCTCCCTCCAGAGATTCTGATGTAATTAACATTGGTGTGTGCCTAGGGCATCAGGATTTTTAAAAGCTCCCCAGATATATCTAATATGTAACATTTGGAAAGCAATGTTGGAAAGAGCTTCAATCACATTCTGCACTCTATTTTTAAAATCTTATTCTAGACCCTCTCCCATGAGTCTATGACTAAGCTTCTGTTTCATAACGTAAGTATCAATGGGATCCCAGACCAATTGGGGTCTTTTCCCATAGGCCAGTAGTTCTCAACTGGAGACAATTTTGCCACCCACCCCAGGGGATGTTGGGCAGTGCCTGAAGATATTTTTGGTTGTTAGAACAAAGGCAGAGGATATTTGCTAGGGAAATCTAGTGAGGAGAGGCTAGGAAGATTACCAATCATCCTACAAGGCACAAGACAGCCCCCATGACAATGAATTACCTAACCCAAAATGTCACTAGTGCTGCTTAGAAACACTGCTACGGGCAAATCAACTAGCTCAACCCATTTTAGCTCTTGCACTTTAGCAGGGTGGAATTAAGGATGGTCTACTACACAGGCACAGCCACTGTGACTCATTTCAGCCTACCACAGCCCCCTTCTTGCACGGGTGTCTGTGTGAGGTCATCAGGTGACTGCTCAATTGTTAATAAAATGGTGCTTCATTTTCTAGTGGAATATAGTTCTTTTTGCAAATGCTTTTTTGATCAGAATACCCCAGACGGAAAAAAGAATGAGTGGGAGGATTTGGGTTCCAACTGTCACTGGACACCCTAGCAATTCCCATGGCCAATTTGGACTCTTCATTTGAAACTATCCAAGCTTTTAAAATGATCAAGCCCAAGAGTAGGCAGAATAGAAAAGTAAAAAGGGAACAAGGTCAAACGTAAACTAAACCTAAGCTATCTGCACTCAAACAGATGCTGGGAGCTACTGCTGGTTAGCCAATGAGTCCATGAAGCGTGTCTGCTGGTGAGAATAAACTCTGCTGAAGAGTCTGACACATACTCATCTGTTTTTATTTTTGCCAAAAATAAAAAATAAAAAATGAGGAGAGCATGAAGCTTCTCACCATCTACTGTCTGTTTTACCCCAAAATGACATCCACAGTTACAAAGATTTGCACTCTGATTCAAAGCAGTGTGCCAGCCCAGGTGTTTTAAAGTTCTAGGTTGAAACATTTGCTTAATTAACAGCATGCTGAAAACATTCAAAATCACTTCAGCTGCCACTAGAATAGAACAAAACTCAAAAAAAAAAAAAAAAACAAAAACTGTGGGGAAATACAAATAAATGGCAGTACTCTGTGAAAAACAATCTATGATTTAGCGACAATAAAAACAGCAAGAGCTTTCTGAGATTTATACCATGTTCCTAAAAAATGCTTTTCTAAAAGAAATTATGTTGAGTTTGAGTAAAGACTTGAAAACATACACATTTACAAGGAGAATGCAGCTATGAGCCAGGATGCCAAATCATTAGCACGTTCTCGAAAGGGAAAAGGTGCCTTGAAAAAGCAGTGCAAACCCCGAGAGCGGCAATTTTGGAAATATCAAAAGAAATGGCTAGTCTTCTATTGAGAACCAGAAATGGTTTTTCTCCCCCTGCTTCAGAGCCACAATGCTCTCAGCTGTGGCTCCCTTTGCACTTAAATCCTCCAGCCCCCTTCTCTCCCCACGGCCCCAATCAAGGTCCCAGTTTAACTCCTGCATTTTAATTCCTTTAAACATCCATTTGTGCCTTTCTTTCCAATCACTTTCAGTAAAACTTCACTTCTTTGTAAACGAGCCTGAGGTGGTTCAGTCAAAATTAATTTTTTAAAAGTATGAACTACAGAGTGTTGAGAACAAAATGCACTTTCCTGTTTTAAGGCAGGGGCCAGGGTGGGGTAGAGTGCGTTTTTTTAATGTATTTTTGTCTTTTCTAAGTGTTAAGGAGGGTGGAGAGAGGGCGGGGAGCAGCTCTGGCTTGAGCCTTGACTGGACTCTCAGGCAGTGTTCTGGTGTGACTGGTCTGAGGCTACTGACGGGCTGACGGCTCCACCAGGGTCCGTGTGCAAGCAGGGCTGGGGAGAGGCTATTACATAAGATCCTAAGGAAGGAGACGGTCAAGCCCACAAGCTTCATCCCACAAATAATCTCAGTTGTTGGAGGACTAGGAAGACATGGTTTTGAGTGCAGTACTTTGTCTATTACTCAGGTTGCTTCCAGACAAACCTTCTCATCCCACAAGTCCTGGCGGTCCCGGACTTATGAACAAAGCCTAAAGAAATAAATGGAGAGGCCTGTCTTCTTACCATGTTTGAGCTAATGGGAACTGACACAGTACAGCTTTAGGCAAATATAACTGAGTCACACAAAAGGGAGAAGAGGATCTCATAGCAAGAAAAAGATGCAGCCGCAAATCATTTGTGATTCCAGAAACACAATACAAATTTGGTGGGTTTGGGGGCTGACAAAGACTCCTTGACACAGGTTTCTCTGAGCACTCTTTTCAAGGGCTTTGTCTTTGGGCCCTGCCTTTGTAGCAAGAATCCTGCTAAATCATTTTAGCAAGAATCCCCCCAACTATTGACCCCTTGCCCTACTCCTTGACAATGAATTACCATGTGTTCTTGTATTAGGAATTGAGCCCAGCTCTATACTGGAGTCTCTTCCTCTACTGCAACAGCTATTAAATAAAGCCTATCTTCACCACTTTATCCAGAGTCCGGCTCTGGTACTCTCTAACAGGACTCCCAGTTACAGCTTCTGCAGGAGCAGCACAACCCAGCACCTAGTGCACGGGCTAGCACCCACAGCCAACTGGTGTCCCCGACACTGGAGGCAGCACACTAGACACTGCAAAAAGCACAGAGAAGGATCAAGATGCAAAGTCAGAAAACATCACCAAGAGGGGCCAAACTGAATAGGAGACTGGTAGGCACCCTTTAATATCCCAGAGAAGACCTCCGGGAGATGCCCAGCAGAAGAGAGATGAGGGAAGGACATGCTCAAGAGAAGAATGGAGCTCCTACTACAGAATAAAGAATACCATTTTTGAAATAGTGTGTGGCTCTAACTCTTGCTGCAAAACCTCCCACTCTCCATTCCCCAGAGCCTTGACTTTTATAAAATAGGCATGAAATATCTATATATATAAAACTCTAATATGCAAATAGACTGAATGGCAGAACTGAACAACCAGTCACTATGACGTGCGTTGACCACCAGGAGGTTCATGCAGAACATTTTGGGCATTGGCAGCAGGCAGCAGAGCACAGAGCATGGCGGGCATTGGCCATGGTGGAATGGTGGAACAGGTGAGCGGGGACACCAGACCAAGGCGGGGCACTGGTCGCTGTCATCGGGGCAAGCCTCTGGTGGTTACTGAAAATTCTTTGCTCTTGCACGCTGCAGTCCTGCTGGGCACTCACACCTGCTGCCAGCACCAGCCCCGCTCACACCCGCTGCCGGTGCTGGAGCCATCGCTCACACTCACTGCCGACACTGGCCCCACTTGCACCCGCAGCCAGCGCTGGAGCCACCACTCACACCTGCTGCTGGCACCTGGCGCCAGTCCTGATCGCTCGGCACCATCAGTGGGTGCAAGCAGCAGCTGCCGTTCCAATCACCCCTGAAGGCTTCTCCACCTCCCCCAGCTCCTGAGGGGCCAATGGGGCAGCAGCTGCCACTTGCACACACTGATGGCGTCAGCCTTGCTCGCATCCTCTACTGGTGCCAGCCCCAATCACTCCGCACCATCAGCATGTGGGAGTGGCAGCAGTGGCAGGAGCAGGGCTGCCAGCAGACAGGGAACTTGGGGGCCACAGCAGGAGGGGCCAGGCAGGGACACGGAGGATTGGCCGAGACCCACCACAGCCTCGTGGCACACAGTTGCTTTCAAGGTGCACGAATTCATGCAATAGGGCCCCTAGTTTATGTATATCATTATATAGATCTGCCCAAAGACTGTGGGAGACATTAGATAATCTTTGCACCTTTGCCTTAGGAAAATAGCCCTAGTCTCTCTCTGGCCTCTCGTGGTCTCTCTCTAGGGTTTCATCTTCTACTCCTTTTTGCCTGTTCCTATTCTCATTTTCCAGTTAAGATCCTTCCAAGAGAAGGAATCCAATTGGCACATTTCACCTTGTGTGAGAAGAGCTTCTTGCTGGCCAGTCCGCAGACTGGCTGTCTTTGGGTCAGATGCACGTCAGTAACCCTGCCGTCTGTGTATGAGTCAGAGTCAGGTAGAACAGACCGTATGGTCCAGAAGGTGAGCAGTTTTCCTCAACAAGAGACTGAATGACACAGTGTTTGCTCATAATACCATCAAACAGATAGAGACATTACCAAGTTCCTCATATCTGTTTGAAAAGCCAAAACCTGAGGAAAATTCAGTTCTACTAAGACAAGTAACACAGATTATTTAATTTCTTGAAGTATTTGGACAGATCCATTCTTTAATTATTCCAAACACCATCATAAAGGTCCCCCAAGACAAAAGAATGGGTAAGAAATAGAACACAAAATGCCATGGGTAAAGCAAAGTTTTGACTGAGTCAAAAATATGGGTAAATGTAAATTCTGAGGTAGAGAAATATATTATTAAATGGTTTAGTGGAGCAGGAATAAAAGACAAGGCATAGATAGAAGTTGAGGGAAGAAAAATAAATAAACTAAGGCTGAGGTCAACTCTAGGGGCAGGAAAACATTAAAGAAAAAGAAAGTAGTTGAGCCTATTCTTGGCTTAGGGCTACATGGAACTACTGCTGCTATAGCAGTGGCCACAGACGATCCCAATCATTGTCATAGATTGGCCAATACCACCTCTTTGACATTTCTTGATTCAATTTTCCATTTTCAAGGGGCCATTTTTGCTATTCTTGCCACCTGAGTCCTTAGAATAAGCTTTTATTACTTGAAGAGGCCCAGTTGCAAATCAAAGAACCCAACACACACACTGGGCCTTGTGCATTTAACTTAACTAGAAAGCTGTATGATGATGAAGTGCTCTGGACTTTTTTTGCTATATATTTTTTTCTTTTGTACATGCAGTGTAACAAGTTGGAAAAATATAAGTTCTCTTCCCAACAGCCATGGTCTGGAAAAAATCAGACAACAGGTTTAAGGTGAAATTAAACATAGCCTCCAGATCACAGTCTCGATATTATGAGTCCTTGCAATAGAGATCACTAACACTACAGCTCCGTCAGAAATCTCTGAGTGTAACAGTGGAAAATGGAAGATGTGCCAAAAGCTGGGGTACTGGCAAATGTCATTCATGTTTGAAACTGAAAAAGAAGGTCCATTTAAAAAGTTGTATAGAGGTCACCTTGGGAGATCCTGGGAAAAATCAAAACTGGTTTATTAAAGGAATTATTCATGAGAAGCCAGGAAAAAAATACTGCCATCGCCAGAAGGCAACAAAATTTTACTAAGAATTGGCCATATCTGCCTAAGCTCATTTTTCCTTTTGATTATACCAACATACAGACTTCAACAATGCATTTTACAAGGTTTCTTATGAAATCCTTAAAAATTATGGGGGTGGGAGATGTAACACTTAAAATATAAATCATTCTCAAAACTGACATCTATCTCGAGAGGTTGCTAGCAGCTTGTCACAGAATTCTATCCTTGGCCTGCCCAGCTTAACATTTCCATATGAACTTGGATGAAGACAGTAACAGTAAGGTTATCACCATCAAATATGTAGAGGTCACATTGCTGAGAAAGGTAGCAAATGCATCAAATGACACAGTATGGAGCCAGAGAGGTTTGGCAGGTATGAGAGATGGATTAGTTCTATAGGATGTAACATTCTCTACTTGGGTCCAAATACACAACTACATAAGTAAAGGCTAGGGGATATCTGGCTTAAACAACAGCATAGGAAAATGCTGTTTTCATCAACAGAAAGTTAAGCATGACTCAGAGATGGGACAAAATCCACAATAAAGCTAATAAGGTAAGTTGCATTTAATGTGCATTTGGTTTCCATGATTAGAAAGGTAAACCTTTTCTACTGTGGACCATACTTGCAATATCCCCTTCAGTTCTAGTGATGCATTTTTTTTTTTTAGGAATATACATTTACTGGAACATATTTAGAGGACAGCTCCCAGGATAATGCTGGAACTCCAAATTGTATTGTATGAGGAATGGTTGAATGAACTGGGTATGTTAACTTGGCATGTGTGGGTGGGAGGACATGGAAATTTTTTTTTTAAATAAATGGAAGTTTATCATGTGGAAGAGAGACAACACTTTATCTAGGTATCTCCAAGGGACAAATTTAGGGATAAATCTACAGAGGATATTTTAGCTCATTGTGAAAAAAAAAATAGGCTAACTTGGCAAGTATTCAAAGGCCCAATGACCAATAATGAGAAAGTTATAGAGGAGCGTTAACTTTAAAATGGGTCGGTGGATGGAGCAATTTTTAAATTCTTTTTAAACCTTAAGTCTATGCTTTTAAAAAATTTTTAATATTTAAATACTACTTTTAAAACATATATGCTGGTTGTAATCATGTCATTTCACTAAAACTAAATCCCACCCAAGAAGGGATATCCAAGGCCCTTCTTAGGAGAGAGCTTTCCATGCAAGGCTCTGGCTAGCCTCTCCCTGGGGAAGGAGAGAGACTAATCCTAAGGAGACTGACATCCACTGACCCAGTTAACCAAGCAGTTTAGTATACCCTCCACAGCCAGCTGCTAGTTGATAGACCCAGGAAGATCTTTGCTCTCCAGTTCCAACTTCTGCAGCAGTCCCTAGGTGGGAAGTCTGGGTAAGACTCAAGATTCGGGCAGTGAAGGAAAATGCCCAAGTCTTCTCCATTCTAACCCACGATCAGAGAACTCTACAAAAAACTGACACTTTCTCCCATTTTCTGTGGTTCTGTGTGTTCATACTGAATTCAGCCAAACCCTGAAGAACAGGGGTTCCATGAGTAATAACACTTGAGCATCAAATCCTACCTACTCTGACCCTCTAGCAAACTCTGTCATAAGGGCATGTTAGAGTTAAACATAATGAAACATTTAAGCCAAACCATGGAAAGAAAACAGGATTCTTAAATTTAGAATAATGTGTGTGAGGATCAAGAGAAGAAAACGTATTTAGCACAAGATGTGAAGGTATATATATCAAGCTGTGAGATGGCTCATGCACTGTAAGGGATCCTGCTGAAAACTTATTTCCCTGTGAATCTATTTAAACAGTCCACCCTAAATGCTCATATTATATGGGGCTATCATGCATTCATGCCATGGCTCAGTATGTGCATAATATAATGTAAGCTACTCTCATAAATAGACAAATAATTTAGCTTGCACAGTCAGGAACAGCTTGCTTAACTACATTAAGGTATTCAACTGTGTGCTTATTTTTAAATTGTGCTTATTTTTAAATTGCATTAAATTGCTCTCAAGGCAATGACCTAATGAAGAGAGAAGCATCTCTTCTGGAGCACATGAAAGTCCTGTTTAAGACCAGGATGGAAAGGTGGCAGCGTCTCTGCCAGCAATGAAGTCCCCTTGGTGGCAATCAGATGTCCCAGCTGCAAACTCTCTCAAATGCTGTCCTTCCAGCCAGCCATCAGGCAATCAGGCCTAGCCTGTACACCTCTCAGGAGTCCTACACAAACATCTAGCCAACAACCTTTTTATTACTTCCAACATTTCAGTCTTTTTCTGAAAATAGGTAATATAGTCCTCCTAAAAAAAAAAAAAATCTCTGAAGGCCAGTGACTTTACTGTATTCCTTCAATTTGGAATAGTCACCAACAAGAGGTAAATGAGCTCAGAGCAGGTGAGGACTAAAATAGTTTTGGAGTCCTGATATAGTCAGCAGATCTCTGTCTTTTCTAAATATCATAGATATAGAGATTACTGAGGACAAATGATTCGATATTAACCAGGTAGCAATTCAGATGAACACTGGAAACATAGGAGCAAATAATCACACAAGAATACTAGCCAATAAATAAATATCTAATAACAACCATCTACCTCTTGATAGAAACTGGTTTAAAAGTCTGGGATAGAGAGAGATTCTCAAAGCTGCAGTTCCTGTACTGGCTGTTGAAATATTCAAATGCATCCATACCGACTGGTAAATAACCACAGCCCTGATACCTCAACTCCCCCTACTACCAGAGCTAGCACTGCTTATTTCTAACATTGATTGTGGTAGGAAAAGGAGATGAAACTCCTCCTGTAGGACCCCTCCCGCCACCTTCCTCTGCAATATGACTGCTAAGGAATAAAAACCAGTGTGGCTCATTGGTTGAGCATCAATCCAGGAATCAGGAGGTCATGGTTCGATTCCTGGTCAGGGCACATGCCCGGGTTGTGGGCTCAATCCCCAGTGGGGGGCATGCAGGAGACAGCTGATCAATGATGTTTCCTCTCTCATAAACATCTCTCTCTATCCATCTCCCTTCCTCTCTCTAAAATCAATAAAAACATATTTTAAAAAATGAATGAAAGCTGGACACAAAATGGGCTGTGCAGGACCCCACTTGAACAATGTGGTTGGCATCCATTCTGACTGGTCAATTCCCAAGTCAGGCCAGCTATTAAAGACTGTGACTATCACCAATTCCCACACCCCAGGGATGCTAGCAGGAATGGCACATGCTGAGTCCTGGATATTCTGATTCTCTCCCTCATTCTCTTTCACACAAACCTCCCTACTTACACATTGGAATAACCTCCTATGCACACATAGGAATAAGTTCTCTGCATAAGAAACCTCTGAGGAATGTCTTAAGAGCATGAAGTATATCTATATATATAAAAGGCTAAGTGACTGTCCAACCAGCCTGTACATATGACACGCACTGACCATCAGGGGTCAGACGCTCAACTCAGAAGCTGCCAAGCTGCACTGACTTGGCAGTGGCGGTTCTCAGGTGACGTACCCCAAAAGCAGAGAGAAGGGAACCCGATTCCTTGCGGGGCTGCGCAATTCCACCTTCAGCCATGGGTTATGTTGTTGCTGGGGCACTGTCAGCCCCAAATCTGGTTTACTGCACACTTGTTTTTGCATTCCACACCCTGTATGACAGCAACTTTGCAGAGTGCCCTCTCGCACTCCAGGACCCCTATCTATACTAATAATAGCCTAGGGCCGTCACAACTGGAGAGATGACCAAACGCGAGGGGGCGGGGGCGGGGGCAGGGCACGGTGAGGTTGTTAGTCTCCGGCTCAGGCCCGGCGGAGGCCTAACAATTTCGCAGCTGCCTCCGCGGTTGACTTCAGCAGGACTTGGGCCCTCCCCTCTGTGGAACAGAGGCCCTTTGTCTGATACCATTTTCCCAGGATCTCTCAGACCCATTTGTGGAAGTCAGATAACACTGCGTGTGGTCATCCCACCCTGGGGACTCCCAGGGATAACAGCAAGGGTGGGCTTCTGTGGGGTCCCCTCTGTTATGCGATTCAGGGTCACTACATCCTAATGTTGACTCTGGCGAGACTTGGGATGGTCCTTTGCGTATCTGAGTTCCCGCTCCCTATACCAAAGCCCCCAAGTCTTTGAGACCCGGAAATTGCCTGTCGTCATCATCCCACCCTGGGGATTACCAGGGCTTACAGCGGGGGAGGGCCTTGGTGGGGTCCCCTATGCTGTGGTGTCCAAAGTCCCTTTAGTGTTTTCTTGGGGTCCTCACCTTGACTCTGGCAGGACTTGGGCCAGTCCTCTGCATATCTGAGGTCCTGCTCCCTATACCAAAGCCCCCGAGTCTCTGAGGCCCAGATGCAGAAATCGCCTGTTGTCGTCTTCCCACCTTGGTTGGGATGATTCTGTTCTAGGGTCCAAGGTCCCTCCCTCCTCCCTTATGTTCCTCATCTTGAGCCCTGGCAGGTCCTGGGATCCTCCCTCTGTTGACCCAAGGCCAGACTCCTTAGATCAAGGCCTCACAGCCCTGAGTCCTCTGCAGGAAGTCAGTGAACGTTACATCCAGTACCAAGCTCAGCAATTCCAAAGCCTTATGGCAGGGGCTGAGATGGATTCCTTAGGGTCCTTTTGCCCTGACTCTGATCCATACTTTGACAGGGCCTGGGCCTCCTGTCCTCTATGAACCTGAGTCTGCAATCCTCAGACCACGGGTCTGATTACCCAAGTTCCCTGAGGAGGTGGGTGGGGGGAGGTGCAGTTTTCAACATACAAACAGGAAGCCCAACTTCAGGAATTTAAATTCCTGCCTCATTTACCTTATACTGTTAAACCCCAAATCTAGATACTATACCTCCTATGATCACCACCAAGATTTTAAACAAAGCTAAGATAACCAGTTGAGCAACTCTATTCATTAAAGACAGCCTAATGGCAATGATTTCAACCTTGAAAACAGAAAGCTGGGGAGAGCCACATGGACTGTGGAAAAAGGGGGCTGAAATGGAAAATTTCTCTGGTAGTAGCCAAGAAGTGAATGGTTTTCAAGGTGCATAAGAGCAACCTGTACTAGGGAAGCAGGATGATTCACATCTCCACAGAGACAGTCACATTACCTTGAAAAGATTTTAGGTAACTCTTATGAAAACTAGCTAATGGTGAAGGGTGAGAAAGAACAATGAACCACTGAAATGGGTGGCCTAGAGAAATGTTTGGTGGAAGCATCATCTCCCTACCATGTGACCCATCCGAATTGAACATGGGATCAATAAGTTTGAGAAGGCTTAGGAGTGCTAAAGAAATGCCCCCTTTCTCTTACCAAAGCATCTTGGCCTCCTCACCCCTAACCATGGAAGTGTCAGGATGGTGCTTTATGATGTCTAAGTTTCTCTCCCAGAGCTACCATTAGCTGGAGGAGAAGCTTCCTGATTAATTTAAGCCTCGGGGGTGTGACCCCTCATTGTCCTAGAGAAAAGCATATGTTCAGGAGGCCTAGGGTAGGGCCCTGGGAAATTTTGACATGGTGAAGATGACCAGGAAACCACAAACTCCTAGCACAGTTATGTAACAACCAATCCTATTCACCAAAAGAAGGTAAAAGAGGAAGAAGCCCTGTTAAGCCAGGTCCAGTGTCCAGGATGAAAGGACCACACCCAAACTTCTCCTCCTCTTCTTTAGTGGCATATGCCCAAGACTCCCTGGTCTTGCCTGGCAGATTCCATCCTCAACCCATACTTTTTCTCATGAAGACTTTTTTCCCTTTCATCCCAGCCATTTCCCCACAAACCAATGTCCTTCTGCGCTCACTCTGTTGTCCTTCCAGGCACTAAAGATATCCATGGGGGTGAAAAGATGTCTTTAAGGGAGTTCAAGGAAAGGAGCCTTTCCAAAAATTCCTACCCCTTCAAGAAAACCTATGAAATCTATAAAGCCAACAATATGTGGCCATTATCACAGGCCAAATGAGGAACTGAATAAAAATGATCCAGAAAAAGACCCAGACAATGTAGAAAAATTCACCACCTCGAGTGATAACTTGGGCAGCCAGTAACTTCAGAGAAGGCCAAAGACCTCAGAACTATCTATGAAGTCTCTGAAGTCTGGCCTCCAAGGAATGCTGACAGTGTGGAAGCCAAATTTTACACCTACAGGGTACACCAATAGTGATGATTAAAATAAAATTGATAAGTGGTTCACTTCCAGTGTAAGCATAATTTGCAGACAATTTTTATTAAATTTATTGGGATAACATCTACATTATAAAAGAACAGGGGCCATCACATCCTAAATGACCAGATGGACAACCAGTCACCAGGCCAGGGGTGGGGGGGCGGGGGCAAGGGTGAGGTGGGTGCAGCGAAGTTGTTACCTCCAGCCCAGGTGGGGCAGAGGCCTAACGACCTTGCTGCTGCCTCGGTGGCTGCAGATCAGGCCCGGAGAGAGACCCAGAGGCAGAGGCAGGCAGATGTATTAGGGGCAATCAGGCAGGCAGACAGAGGCAGTTAGGGGTGATCAGGCAGGCAGGCAGGTGAGCAGTTAGGAATCAGCGGTCTCAGATTGTGAGAAGGATGTCCGACTGCTGGTTAGGCCCAATCCCTGTGGATACAAATAGGAAGCCCTGTGGGATCGTGCCTAAACTGGCAGTCAGACATCCCCCAAGGGGTTCCCAATTGGAGAGAGTGCAGGCTGGGTTGAGAGACCCCCCCCCCATGCACAAATTTCATGCACTGGGCCTCTAGTCTATATATATAAAAGGCTAATTTGGTCCAACTGTCCGACCAACCCACCAGCCAGTACATAGGACGCACACTGGCAATTTAAAAATAAGTGTTGACTCGCGTATACACGATACATATAAAGCTCCCTCTGGCACCAATCAATGCATGTGTTTCAACACTGGCCTCCCATTTAAATTAATTTGAAGACAGTTTCCCATGATGCCAGCATTTGCAATGACTATTAATAAATTGCAAGGACAAACTCTAGACAGAGTAGGAATATTCCTACCTGAACCCATTTTTGGACATGGTCAGTTATATGTTGATTTCTCTTGAGTTCAAAAGAGCATGTGATGTTAAAGTTAAAGTTGTAAATACTTCATCACAAGGGAAATTAGTCAAGCACTCTGGAAGTGTTTTTACTCTTAATGTGGTATACAGGGAGATATTAGAGTAAGTTTAATGAATTTATCAGTCATTGCTTGTATCGATGTTGTTTTATATCATGTCTGTTGTTATTATTTATTTATTAATCAATCTATATATTATTTTCATATACATTTTACTGATTTTCTTTCATCTCTGACACTTCTATTATAGAGAAAGGGCGAATAGCGATATTAAAATATTTCTTCTAATTAATTTCCTTTCAATGTGCACGAATCCATGCACCAGGCTATTAGTGTTTCTATACAGAAGAAGTGAGTTAGAAGTCTTTATTGTTTTCAGTCCTTTCTTGTAGAATTTGAATCTTATAGTGGTCACTTTTTTCAGTCTTCTAGAGTCCATAGAAAGTCACTGGCATCACTTTAATTAGCCTGGCTAGGCTCTATCTCCCCACTTCTTGTTAGAGATAGGCCTCCAGGTAACAGGGGATCAAGAGAGTAAGACTTAACACTTGCAGGTGAGACTCTAAACCTACCACGGAGGTCCTAGTAGTTGGGGGAGGCTGAAAGTTTCTCAATAAACTACAAAGATTTATTTTTCCTCCTGTTTGAGAACAAATAACTGCCTGGTGAATACAGGATCCTAGGCAAGTAATTACTATTCAGGCACATGTCGCTGAGAACTGCCTGAAAGTATCAACGGATAATCTCCTGTGATGCCTAAATTTTCCCTGTACTCCCAGCCCCAAAAGAAACTGGGTCAAAATGAAAGCAGACAATTGGCCTTAAACACACAGAGCAGACTGCACTTCTCTTGTGTGTGTATGAGGGAATTCAAGCATTGCTTAAACAAGAGATAGCACTGCTTATTCCTAATGTTGGGTGTGGTAGGAAAAGCAGATGGAAAAAAAGGAAAGGTGTATGTATGCGGTGGGGGTGGGGTGGGAAGCTACCCTGACAAGTGGTTTAGTAGACAGAACCAGTACAGATCATTCTGGATTGTTGGTAATTGTGAGAGTCCAACATTTTCTAAACCAGGCTAGTAGAGGACTTTAGGGCTTTATACCTAAACCTAAACATATCAAAATCCACCTCTTCAAAAATATGTCTAAATATACTTGCACCTCCTAATAACTGTGTAGATCAAAGGAATTGGTAGGGGGTGGGGGGAAGAGGCCTAGCTAACATTTTATTCCTGCCACTCAAAGAAAGAATAGGGTTGTAATGACTTGAGACACTAAATGAATACAGCAAAATATTAATTTCTTTTTAGCTTAGTGGTGGTAACATAGGTATCACAAGTATCTTAATGAACACTAAATGAATACTACTTGAGACATAATTTTTAAAAATAAGAACATAGCAATCATGTATGTCTGACGTTTGAAAACTCTTTAAATGTCATCAATATTTTTTCAGGTTTACCAAGTTTCACCAATTTTTCCCATTCTAAGAAATGTCAGATGGATGACATATCAAACTCAAAGATACCAGTATAAGGGATTACTGCTATGGCTAAAATGTTAAAGCTTGATCAAAACTGCTTCTTTTCCCCTGTTTGTATTTCTTTCAGATGCTAGGCTTGGGGGAATTACTAATTTTTATAGATAATACATATATACGTGAATTAAAATGACATCCTAGGTGCACAAGGCAGCTTAGTGGCAGGCAGAGCCAAGACTAAAACCAGGTCTTCTTAATGCCAGGTCAGTGTTCTTGCCCTTCCCACGTGCTACCTCTATCGACAGGCATGTCTTCAGCTTAGTCTTGGAAAATCTGTCCAAACCTTTTCCACCTGTTTTAATTACAAGGTTGTTGATGTTGATAAGGACTATCACCCCCTCCTACTCCTCATTCCCAGAGTCTTTTCTTTTTACTAAGACCCCAGAGATAGTCAACAAGCTCTTAGCTGAGAATGTTCCTCACATATTAACAACAATTTGAGATTAGAGTGCATCAGTGGAGGCCCCTGTATAAAACACATCCTGTTCACTTCTAAGTAGTTTAGAGCTTTAAATATTGGAGAGATATGCACACCTGTATATTTGCACACCTATATTGGTATCCAATTCTCTTTTGATAAGTCCCTGAAAGCCTCCTTTCAGAGGGCATGGGCCTAAATAAATACCAATTATAACTTTTCCTCCTGGAAATAAAGGACTAAGCCAGAAAGTCTATGATTATTTTTCAGGATATTTTCCAAGGGTATATAAATGTCTCTTGGTATGGACTGGTGTCAAGTATCACACTTGGGTTTAATTTTTTAAATTATGGTAAAATATACATACCATTTTAACCATTTTAAAGTGTAGAATTCCTTAATATTAAGCACATTCATAGTGTTGGGCACTCATTACCACTATCTAGTTCCAGAATATTTTCATTACCCTGAAAGGAAACCCCGTAGCCATTAGCAGTCATTCCCCATTCCCTACTTCCCCAAGCCCCTAGTCATCCACTATTGTACTCTCTGTCTCTGTAGATTTACCTATTCTGGCCATGTCATATAAGTTGAGTTATATAAAATGTGGCCTTTGTGTCTGGCTTCTTTCACTTAGCATAATGTTTTCAAGATTCATCCATGTTATAGCAGCTATCAGTGTTTCATTCTTTTTTTTATTGGCTGAGTAATATTCCATTGTATGGATATGATGCATTTTGTTTATCCATTCATCCACTGATAGACAACTAGGGTTTTTCTACCTTTTGGTTATTGTGAATAGTGCTACTATGAACATTCATGTACAAGTTTTTGTTTGAACATCTGTGTTCACTTATTTTGACTATATACCTAGGAGTGAAATTGCTGGGTCATATGGTAATTCTATGTTTAATTTATTGAGTAACCACCAAACTGTTTATCAAGGGTTATCCCATTTTACATTTATGTTTAATTATGTAACTATTATTAAATAATGTGAGTGGCCAATGCAGGAACAAGCAATTATGGCTGGCATCTCCATATTGTCCAGGTTCAGCCCCCTGGACACCTCCTCAGACAAGACCTTTAGGTCACCCAAACTGAAACAGCTCCTCTCCCCATGCCCAGGCACTTTTATAGGTACCCATCTGTTTTACTCTCTTAACAGCACTTTCAGATTCTGTGAAATTATTTATGTATTCATTTACTGAATTGCCTACCTCTCCTTTCTAGAATATAAGCTTCATGAGAGCAGGATTCTTTCTGTCTCGTTGAGTACTATATCCCCAGTGCCTCAGGCCCACAGTAGATGTTTCTTTAGTGGATAATTATCTGAATAGTGCTCAAAGCTAAAAAAAATTCCTATAAGACAAAGGAAGAGCCAGACTCAGTACCTATTCATTTTCTTTCTTTATAAAGAAAAAAAAAAAAAACAACTGTTCTAAAGCCCAAAGAAAAGAAAGGAGTATGGCCCCAAAGGCCATCTGATTAATGACACTAAACCAGCCGTGGGCAAACTACTGCCCGCGGGCCGGATCCGGCCCGTTCGGCTGTTCTATCCGGCCCGCGGAGCCCAAAGAGCGGAGGGATCTCTTACTCTCCCCTCCGCTCCTTTACTTTGAATTTATATTAGTTCACACAAACACTCCATCCATGCTTTTGTTCCAACCCTCCGGTCCAGTTTAAGAACCCATTGTGGCCCTCGAGTCAAAAAGTTTGCCCACCCCTGCACTAAACCAATACAAACTGCTTAGATTTCAATTGTGCATTCAAGGCTCTGCCTTTCTTTATGACACAGACGGACTGACAACATTGCAAATGGTTGTTCCTGAGGTAAAGACTAAGAGCTTCCTAAAGGTCCTTCAGGTAAGTTTCCTTCAGGCTTTGATTTTGTTTTGTGCTGATCTGTTTATCAACAAGAAGCCTCCAAGTACTTACTTTAAGGTCAAAGCAAAAAGTCAAGTTACTCTACAGGATCCTTCAAAGTGTGCGGTTCTTACCCACACTTGGGTCTTTTTCACAACGATTAAATTCTTGCTATTTAAATTAGAGAGAAGATGAACAAAGAGAAAATATTCTAGTTGAGCTCAAAGCCTTCCAAAGGTCTGACTTTCTTTTAGGAGATGAAGACACTGTAGCTCAGAGAGGGAAAATCGCTCACTCAAAGAGCTCTCTGGGGTCAGGAATTCCATCTACACTGGCCAGCAGAACATCGCCTCACAAGGGCAAAGCCCTCTCCTTTCGTGGTCACTGCTGATTTCAGAACAGACCAGGGCCTGCAGTGCACTCAACAGATGTTCCCACAGCTCCCAGGAGCTCCACGTTAACAAGCTTTCAAAGGCACAGAAATAAATATATCTTCCCAGGCTCAGAGGAACCACCTGAATTTAAGGGTTGGCAATAAACACTTTGGCTACAGTTGCATGAGGATGTGCTCTAGACTGAATTCAACAGGCAGGCCCCATGGGTTTGCAGGTACAAAAATGGCTGACTGTGGGCGGAGGAGGCAAATGCAGGCCTGATCAGGGGCTTGGGTGGAATCAGGTCACAGGTCACATCAGTGACAAAGTTGCCTCCAGGGCAATTCAAATAGAAAAAAAACTTAATAATCATTGTTCCTGGCCTTGGCTTTTCAGTCACTCCTTTTACATACCAATACAATTTCTTGGCTTAAAAAGAAGGTTAATTATGGCTAGCTAACCTAGGACATTTTGAAATGAGAGTGGGTTTAAAAATTTGTGTGTGGGGTGTGTGTGTGTTTTCTTCAACAAATCATCTGAAAAGCCAGCAGTTTTCAACATCTTGCTCCTTGATACACTTGTAGTTAAAAAATTCAATTTTTTAAAATTAAGATATTAGTCCAAATAATGGACTCACAAGACTTTTCTCACAGGAGCTACTAACTGACCTTTACTGGGATTTAATAAGGATCAGCCTAGCATTGATACCTAGGGCTTTTAAAAATCACTGTGATGCTACCTTGATTTTGTAAATTCTATTTTCTTCTCTTTCTAGTCTGGTGGGGAAAGGAAAAAAAAGGGGTGATGATAAATATGCTTCATCTCTCTCCTGCCCATTACTTCCACATCCTGGCCAAGAATGAACAGTGCAAATGAGGCTTTCTGCTTCTCAGCATATGGAGTTGCGTCCTTGACATCAATAGAATTGGCAAGAGCCTCTGTTTTCTCGTTTCTGGGCTATTCCGAGAAAAGCAGCTACAGATGTCAAGTTTGACTAAGCAGAATTTGGCCTCAGATTACTCTAAATTCCAGGTAGAGCTAAATTAATGGTGCTTCTGCCTCCCCTTTCCTGATCCTATGTTTCCCAGCATCACCAACAAGTTCCCATATGGAGCACCTTCAAATGCCAAAACCAGGGCCAGGCAATGGGGGTTCCAAGATGATTAAGACAGAGTAGCTGCCTCTCAGGGGCATATAATCTTGAAATAAAAGCAAGTTTAAAACGTGTAATTACAAGATGGAGAATTTGTGATGTTATACCTTACTTAAAAAGCTTGCAAGATCTTCCCACAAAGATTCAACTCAGAATTCTAAGCAAATGTGTTGCTATGTGGCATGTTTGGAGGCCTGCTAAAGAAACAAGGAATGGCCCTAACCAGTTTGGCTCAGTGGATAGAGCATTGGCCTGCGGACTCAAGGGTCCCAGGTTTGATTCCGGTCAAGGGCATGTGCCTTGGTTGTGGGCATATCCCCAGTGGGGGGCGTGCAGGAGGCAGCTGATCGATGTTTCTCTCTCATTGATGTTTCTCTCTCATCGATGTTTCTAACTCTCTGTCCCTCTCCCTTCCTCTCTGTAAAAAATCAATAAAATATATTTTTTTAAAAATTTAAAAAAAAAAGAAATAAGGAATGGTGGTGCTATCATTTTCACTGACCGATCTCGATGATGAGGCTTGAGGTAAGACAGGCTTTCATTGTCTGTGGATCAATAGTAAGCCCACTCCTTTTCAAAGCAATAGAGGGTTTTTAAACAATAGCCAGCTTGCAACTTTGTTGGGGGTGCGGGGTATAAAGGAGCCCTACAAATAGTCTAGCTTTCATAACATGACTCCTCTTCATGACATTTCATTTACAGGTAAAATCAAGTTAAAATGAAGGAAAGGATTTTATATCCTGCAAAGGGCAAGCAGGCAAACAACACCCTCTCTTCCCCTTTGTCAAGAAGATGAGGAGGGTGGTGAAGGGTTAATCAGATAATTGTGTGCAATGAACACTATGTCCAGTTTAGTTTCATATGTCAGCTACATCCACCCCTGTCACCATTACCATCCAGTCCCAGGTTTGGCCCTGATTCTTTTGGGTGTGGGGTGTGTGTGTGTTGCCCTACTAGATAGACCCAGTGGGGCACTAGAGCATTGGAATGGCTACCGATGCAGTTCACAGTAGTAATTCTAATAGCATGGGGCCTGCAAAGTAAAATCTCTAAGATCCCCTCCAGCTCAGAGAACCAGTATATGCAGACTAACCTTGAAGACCAGGGAATCAGACTATGCTCTCTGGGATTTTATTCCTACCTATTTCACTGTCATAGTGTAAACTCCCTATGGATGCAGCTTCAAATACAGGACTCCTTTTTAAGCTACTAGTTTTAAGGATGGCTGAGATAGGTACCATCTGCTCACAGGGTTTCCTTTAAGTTGCTAAAATATCCTTTTTACTATTTAAAACTGAAGGTTTAAAATGGAATACTCCCTAGAAGAGGGGACAAACTGAATGAAATTCAACCTAAGATTCAAATGACAGTTTCTCAAGGGAATATTTATGGAGCCAGCCTTTGGGACCAAAGTGACGGCTGGAAAGAGAAGATGGGAAAATACAAAGGAAAAACGCAGAGGAGAGAGAGAAGAAAGAAAGAAAGAATGACAGACAGTCATAGACACACATACTGGGAGGTCACAAGGAGAAATTAGATCTATAAAAGAGCAAAGATGAATGGTTGGGGAAAGGGAGTTGGCAAAAGCAGCTACTCTTGTCCAAATAGCATCTTTATGTGTTAGAAAAAGCCACTCTTCTTCCTCAAGCCACTTTTTTTTATGCATGCCAGGAAAAAAGGTCACAATCATCTCAATCTATGTGACTAAGAATGTGAGTGGTGCTTCCTAGAACTGTGCAGTGCACAGCTGACAGCTTTACATCCTGGCCATGCATCCCTCATGACAGCTAGGCTCCTAAATTTCATCTCATTTGAGACCATGATTCTAAAACATCTGAAAGATCAACAGTGTCCTAAGGAACAAGGAGCTGAGATCATCCT
The DNA here is from genome assembly GCF_963455305.1 of Plecotus auritus. NCBI lineage: Eukaryota > Metazoa > Chordata > Mammalia > Chiroptera > Vespertilionidae > Plecotus > Plecotus auritus. Next base: position 136,021,518 of record NC_137776.1, on the reverse strand, counting down.
AATTCCAGGACTGGCTTCCTGGGCATGCAAGCTGTGCAGTCACAACAGAGCTTCAACTCAAGGGCTCCACACTTGTTTTAATGCTCTTCTGTCACCATCTAAAAATTCTTAATTTTTTTTAACAAGGGGCTCCATATTTTCATTTTTCACTGGGCCCTGGAAATGTTGGTCCTGCCTAATTTCAAATTGAATTTTCACTAGTTGGGTCCATCCGCAAGAAAAATATCTAATAAAGATATAACTTTTTTTCTAAAGAGCTGAGCAGGAAAGCACAGAAATAGGTGACAAAGAACAACTGTATAGTGGATAATCACAGATAAATAAAAAGAAGCACTTCTTTCATTTCCCAGAAAAGGCTTAAGTTCAGCAGGTATTTGGGGTTTGTTTCAAATTCATTATTTGTCCTTGACTGAAAGGCACAATGTAAAGTCACATTTTGTGTAAAACAGTTCACTCCTCCTCACATGAAAGAAAATTGAAAAGGAAAAAAAAAAAAGGGAAAAAAAAGGTCAAAAAGACTTCCTAGGGAAAAGAATACAGTTTGAAAAAAATATATAGTTTACTCAACTTTTTCAATGATACCACAAGGATCCTTTGACACTTCTAAGCAAAAACATGACAATACAGTTAATTCTATGAGAATAAATGATTTTCACTGAGAAAAGTTCAGAAAAGAGGTTTTGATGATGGGCTTATGCAAAAAGCACACACCCCTTGCTATGAAACTTGATCTCCTTTCCATGTAGAAAATAAAATAAAATTTAACTGTAAGGAAAATATAATATTCTAAAAATATCTATAGCTGTTTATCTCTGTTCTGAACTTTGAAACTCAGTTTTTTGTATTGTTTTTTTTTTTTTTTTCCTGGTGCTTCTCCAAGTAAAGCTAAGAAAAAAAAGACAAAGAGTATCACCTAATGTACAAAATCACAAATGTACCTGGAGCTCAAGCCTTATTCCCTGAGAAAATGCAAAGTAAGTGAATCCAGTTTTTTTAAGCTATGAGTCCAGCTTCTTGAAACACTGATTTCTCCAGCCCAGGCATTGTCTCTAGGCCTTTGCTTTTTTTTCTTTGTTTCTATTTTTTTATTTTGTTTTTCCATAACTAACAATTATGAACACATATACACAATAGGGGGCACAAGAGAATTGCAGAGTAAATAGACACAAATCACATCCCTATTCAATAATCTTCTTCGACTTTCCAGACTCCCCTGCCCCTATTTTTTTTTAAATAAAAGTTCCCATCTCTTGCTGAAATTCCACATCTATTTCTGCATGCTATCCATTTTTTCCACTAGATATATACTTAGAATAATCATTAAAAATCCTGCCTGGTAACTCCAAAACAGTGCATCTCTGGATCTACTTCTATTGTCTATTTCCTCTCTTAGACAAGAGTCATAGTCACTTGTTTTTTCATATGTTTCATCACTTATTTTGTGCTGAATATTTTGTGTAAAAGAACAATAGAAACTGCGTTAATATTTACCCACAGAAAAGGCATCACCCTTTCTTTGTAAGGTCACTGTTGGAAAGGGTAACTGAATCATCTAATCTATGGTTGATCTGGGTCTAGGATTTACTACAGCCTTCGTTAGATTCAATTCATCACTGGCTTCAATATCTTGAGGATAGGATCAGGACTCTTTTTTAGGAAGATTTAACATCTCAGTGCTCACAAGATTCCATCAATCTCTCTATGATTTATAGCCAAACCAGAAATTTTCTAAACTGGTGGATATCTCATTCACCTTTAAAACCCAGCAGGCATCTTTTGGTACCCTTAAGAAATTCTCTTTATTTTCCATGAAGAGCTCCTGGCTATCTATACCTGTGGATATCTCTCTCTCTGCCCTGCCTCTGCATGCCTTCAACCTTTGATGTAACTACAGAGCACTAGGGACTAGCCCTTGCATGCTTCAGATTCAGTTTATACCCCAGATTCCTGATTCTGTTAGACTTGCACATCACTCTCTATTTGTTGGCTTTATGATGGCTGCTGCTCAATTGTTAACGTTACACTGCAACATATATGAAAAAAAAAAAAGGAGGACTTCCATTCTAGACTTGGAGCTGCATGTAAATAGCTACAGAATGGTTTAATTGGATACTTGTAAAGACTGAACTACGCAGAGTATGTATTAGCATAGTTTAGTGTAAAAATGAGATGCCAACAAGTCTTCTAAAGGTCTCATGTTTGCATGATAGTCCAGTAAAATATTATAATTATCAAAGCATCATGAAGAATAGTATCATGATATCCTGAAACATTTCTAGGGGAAAAAAAAAAGCAACATGCTAGTCTTTCTATAAGCTTGTACTGGGTATAATTCCATGAAGAATTAGGCTTAATTGCCATAGTGAGATTATTTCTCACACTAAAAATTTTGTTCTGCTCCTCTGGTTCATCAGTGATTGGTTATCCTGAGATAGCTTTCTCTGCCAGAAATAGCTGAGCTTCTTTAAAATCAGGTGGTAAAAAGGGCACAGGAGGTGGAGAGGGCTGCCTGGCCCTCCCTGTCTTCACTTCATTTGCTCCAAGGTTTCTCGCTGTCACAGTTCCTCTTGTGTCATGATTTCATTACCGGAACATGTAGATTAAATTACTTCTGTGCCTACCCACATTCAGTAGCCAGGTTGTGAAAGTTAATGTCTGTAAAGGGATGTGCAGTCTTTGAACCAGAGGAACTCAATAAATGCAGAGTCATATTAAAATGATACATTGCCCCAGTCACTCAGTGACTAATTTAGGAAACAGAAAAGGATCTCAAAATGAAAATCTTTATGATGTTGCAGAGGGTGTTCTTTGAGAATTCCTTGCTACTTTCCTCATAGTGAAATCACTGTTAGAGTGGGAGAGAGGTGGAAGGCAAAGAATGGGTTTGTAACTTTCTTTGCTTCTGTGCTAGTTTCTGTCACATAGAGAGCCTAGTTTTCATCATATAAAACATTCAAGGCAGAATTGAAATTAGTATTAGCTTAGAATTAAGACTTGGGGATCTAGTATCAGCTATATCACTTATTTGTCATGTGACCTACGTTATAAATGTGACCTCCAAACCTCAATTTCATACCTATAAATGGGGTGATGATAACTCTTCTGCCTTCCCTCATCGTGGCTGTGAAGATTAACTTAGCATATGTAAGAATGTGACGCATACAGTAAATAGAGTGTGCAAGTGACGCAAATGCTTATTGCTGTTTTGTTGACTAAGCACATGAAATAAACTCATTTACATCACTTGGTTCCTTATCTCACCAGATTAACATACTGATGATAAATAAACTGAGTTTCATTTCTGCCAAGAACAACACACAAAGGAAAAAACTATTTCTGAGCCAAGACCATCTTGGGTCCATCTAGGGATGCAATCTGCATATTTCACAATATTCTCAGAAGCAAAATGTATGAGACTTGTCCTTTCCTACTGCTTACTTAAAATTCTTTTTTATTCCCTATTATGGAAGTTTTAACTCTTATAAAACATATAATATAATGGACAACTCAGACAGTGTGAAAGACATTTTTAGAGGTATATAACAAACTATATTGAAAGGAGGGTGGTATATTTGGCCTGTTGGTACAGAAAGCATAATATTATTGAAAACCAAATCCTACCACCCTGAATGGTTTACTCCAGAAATGAATGATGGTTAAACATCTGAAAATCTATTCATGGAATTCATTACATTAACAGAATCAGAAATCCCAACCAGATGATTGTCTCAAAAAAGCTCTTGGTAAAATTCAACCCAAAATCATGATTTTAAAAAATTTTCTAAGATTAATGTTGTATTAGAAGCATAGTAAGTAAAATGAAAAGCAAAACAAACATGCTTGCTATCACCTCCCCACTAAGAACTCAACCATGTATCAATGGTCCTAAATAAGGCAACTAAACAAGAAAACAAATTAGGTGTAAATATTAGAAAAGAATGCCTAGAAAAATCTAGGAAAATTAATTGAAAATAAATATTAAGGCAAATAAGAGAGCTCAATAGGTTGGTCAGACATATGTTCATCATAGAAAAAATAACTTTTCTACAAACAACCAATCAATTAAAAAGTGAAGGTATGCAGTTGTGTATGGATGGGTGGGCGTATCTAATATCCAATAATAATCCTACTGATAATCAAAGTGAAATATATGAGTGAAGAAAATCATAAAACTCTACTGCATGGTATAAAGGAAAACATGAATAAACAGGGAAAATATCAGAAACTGAATGGTGAGATTCAATAATTACCTGTGAATTGAATGCAATTCTAATCAAAATCACCAGATATTTTATGAAACTTATCAGGCTGATTCTGAGGCTCATTAAAATTAAAAAGAAAATCTGTAAGATCAACAAAACTTAAAGAAGACTAATAATGAGAGGGAAAACATCGTGTCCAGATGTCAAAACATATTTTAAAGCTATAAGACATTTTTTGTAAACTCTGAAATGTAGAGACTATGTAATTGTCTCTACAATAATTGTCAAATAGACCACTGAAACAGAAGAGAGAACCAATAACAGAATAAGGCAAAAATAAGAATACAGTTTATGCTAAAGGTAACATATTATCTCAGTAGGAATAAGGAGGAAACTGGTCTTGCAAGGCATGTCAGGCCATAAAAACTGTGAACAATGCACTGCCCTGGGGGGGAGGGGGAAGGTCGTTATCGCTGGCCCCAGGACAGATCATCCAATATGGCCTGGGGACCCCCAACACCTGGGGGCCTTCCTGTAAGCCTACAATAGGGGGCGGAACCATATCTGCAAGACAAAGACCCCACAAGGTTATAAAAAGTGAAGCCCTCTGCGTGTTTCTTCACTCTGATTTGGAACTTATTCCCAGAGTCCACTACTGTTAATAAATGGGGTCCCTCCCTTTCTCTAGGAAGTGTGCTTGGTATTTCTTTGGTCTTCTGCAACATTTGGTTCCCTGACCGAGAAGCTAACCACGTTCGGCTCTTGCCTCCGGTGAGTGGATGGGGTTTGGGGCCCAGGGGCGAGGGACAGGCCTTCGGAAGGCTTGTGCTGCTGATTTTAGCAGAATTGAATGGAGGGGGGGCTCCAGGAGTTCCTGGACCTCAACCCAGGACCCGGCCGGCATCTGGAGAAAGTAGACGGACACCTCTGGACCTGTTGACAGAATCGGTAAGGTAGGGGCCCCAGTCAGTCAGGCCCACTCCAAGTGAGTGGAAGGGGAGCTTGATCACTTCCCCGGAATCATAGGACTTCGTCAGGTAAATCAGGAATTAGGATTCCAGAGGTGAGTGAATTCAGATTTGATTAAGGAATTATGGGTTCACTCTTCTGTTTGTTTTTGTGTGGGACTAGCCAATTTGCTACCGAGAAGGGGGGGGATGCAGTCTTAACTCCTCTGGTAGGTTCTCACCAAGACATTGGTCGAGAATTCTGTTCTGGGGCGTGCCCCCATGCCCGTCTGGGGAGTTGGGCATTATTTGCTCAGCTCCAGTCTGGGCTAGTCTACTGAGAAAGTATAAGTACGGATATTTGTCTGTCTTGGCATAATTATCTACTGATTAACTGGTTTGTGTGAAAGGGAAAGCTACTTTGATTTTCTGTTTGCTCATCTGGTTAAAACATTTGGTTTACTGAAGGCTGAACCTGTGATGGTCTGCAAAAGTCTCAAGCAGTGCTGTTGAGTTAGTTTCTCAGAGACGTTTGCTCTCTATCACAGTGGGATAGTTGATAAAAATTTCTATCTATGTTTGTGTACTAGGGCTTTGGTTTGCTCTGTGATTTTGCTGTGTTAGGTTGAAATTTTGGAATTCTGAGGTAGATTTAAAGGTATTTGTAGCTTTTCTTGTCCCTTTTGGCTGACTTGGACTTTCAGGGGTGGGGCTCACAGCTCCACAGGGCAGAGAGATTTTACCCACCCAGCCCCTGCCTGTGCTGATTAAAGATCTTTTCTTTAAGGAGACCCTGTAGGCTTTTAGTAAATTTCCCTGCACCCTTGTCTGTCTCTCGCCACTGATCATCATGGGGTTGGGACAAAGTAAACCCACTGTTCTCAAATGCATGTTGGAAAATTTTGTAAAGGGTTTTATTGAGGACTATGGTATTAAAATGAACCCCAAAACACTGAGGAAATTCTGTGAATTACAATGGCCAGACTTTGGGGTCAGCCGGTTCCCGGGAGGCTCTTTAGATGTAGGACTGGTCACGGCAGTCTGGAATGTAGTCACGACAGACCCCAGACACCCAGATCAGTTCCCTTACATAGACAGCTGGTTAGGAATTGCTCAGACCTTGCCGCCTTGGGTCTGGTTCTGTAAGGTTTTAGTAGTAGGAGAAAAGAAACAGGTGTCTCAGAAGGGAACCCAACCCCTTGTTCTGCCAGGATCCCCTGGGGAAGTCCCACTAGTTTTACCATCTCCATATGTGCCAAAGGCAACACCAAAAGCTTCCCCAGCTGGTCTGAAAGGTCCAGAAACACTGCCCCCTTCTGTTTCTCCTCAACCAGGCTCTCCAGAGCCAGTTGGGCAGCGCTTGCGTTCAGCCGATCAAAGGCCCAGGCCACAACCACCACGTCAGATGCCTCTAAGGGAGATTTGGGATGCCCAAGTGCTTGGTGAAGATGGGGCCTTGCAGGAGGGAAGGCCAGTCTATTATTATCAGCTCTTTACCACAAGTGACATCCTAAATTGGAAACATCACACCCCAGCTTATTCTGAAAAACCTCAGGCCATGGTAGACCTCCTAGAAACGATTTTCCAGACCCAGAAGCCCACCTGGGTGGACTGCAAGCAGCTCCTTTTCACGTTCTTTAACACTGAGGAGCACATGAGAGTAGTAACAGAGGTCGGAAGTGGCTCTAGACCCAGGCCCCAGCAGGAATATTAGATACAGACAGATGGGCCAGGAAGGCCTTCCCAGATGAGAAACCCAATTGGAACCCAAACTCAGAAGATGTAAGGACCGGGCTAGAAAGATATCAGCTGGCCTTCCTCCAGGGGGTCAGGGCCGGAGCCAAGAAGCCCACCAACATGGCTAAAATCTCTGAGGTTTTCCAGAAGCCTGATGAAAGTCCAGCAGCTTTCTATGAGAGACTATGTGAGGCATACTGGATCTACACCACCTTTAGACCTGAGGCCCCAGAAAATCAAACCATGGTAAATGTTGTTTTTATAGGCCAAATCCAGCCTGACATCAGGAGAAAATTACAGAAACTGGAAGGGTTTGCAGGAAAGAATGCTACTGAACTGCTAGAGATAGCTAACAAGGTTTTCATCAATCGAGACAGTGCAGCAAGGAAAGAGGAAGAAAAGAGAATACAAAGAAGGGCCAATATAATAGCAGCGGCTTTTAGAGGCTCAGGCTCCCAGACAGATCAACAAGGATGCAGACCAGGGGGAAAAGGAAGAGCGAGCCTGAGACCAGACCAGTGTGCCTATTGTAAGGAAACAGGACACTGGAAGAATGAATGTCCCAAACGGCAAAGTAAAAAGACTGGGCCCCCTTTTCCGCCCAGCTGCTATCAACCAGAGCCACCTGAAGCAGATATCATTGGGCTAGCAATGGCTGATTCCGACTAGGACATACCGGGCTCTTTTCAGCTAGGCCCCCACGAGCCCATGGTCAGAATGAAAATTGGGGGCCAGACTGTGGACTTTATGGTTGATACAGGAGCTGAGCACTCAGTAGTCACTCAGAAAATAGCGCCTCTCTCAGGAAAGGAGGTCACCATTATTGGAGCTACTGGGGACCAGACCCGTAGACCATTCTGCCACCCTCGCTGATGCCAACTTGGCGGTCATCAAGTAATTCATGAATTCCTGTACTTGCCAGACTGTCCAGTGCCTCTAATGGGTAGAGACCTTTTAGCCAAAATGGGGGCAGAAATCACTTTTGCTCCAGATGGCTCAGCACAGCTTCGCCTAGGTGAGGAGACCTCCCCAATGATCCTGTCCTTAGTAGTGCCAAGGGAGGAAGAATGGAGACTTTATACCACCCCCCCCCCCAAGACCATGCCCTGGTGCTGATCGAGTTAAAGCCTGGGGCACAGCCTGTTAAAATCAGCCAACAGCCAATTCCAAGGGAAGCACGACTAGGAATCCAGGTCCACTTAGACCAGCTGCTTCAGTGGGGACTTGTTAAATGATGCAGGTCTCCATGGAACATGCCTCTCTTGCCTGTCAAAAAGCCTGGGACTAACGACTACCACCCAGTACAAGATATATAGGCTGTTCGTGAGGCTGTTATACCCATGCATTCAGCACTGCCAAATCCCTACAATCTTCTGGGACTCATCCCATCAGAAGTGGAATGTTTTACATGCCTAGATCTGAAAAATACCTTTTTCTGTCTGCGATTAGTGCCTTCCAGTCAGCCTCTCTTCGCTTTCAAATGAGAAAACCCAACTACAGGGGCCAAGGAGCAATTCACTTGGACCAGACTGCCACAAGGGTTCAAGAACTCTCCTACTGAGAAAAGCTTGGATCTTGGCAAATTAGGAAGATGGCTGCCAATGGGAAGGCAGACTGCAAGATACTATGTGAGTGAGAAAACAAAGGGAGAGTGTGTGGTCATACAGGGAGTGTTTGTTGGTGAGTTGAGGGACAGCTATACTCCAGGAGACTGTGGGGAACTGCTGGACGGGGCTCCCCTGACCGGGCAGCCCCCACTGCTACTGGGTTCCCTCCCAGAGCGACCAGCTCAGACATGGAGACCGCACCATCTTGAAGAGGAAAGTGGATATTATCGGAAGCCTGAAAATCTACAACTACGGCACCCACCAAACAGCTGTGAACCCAAGAACACCCGTCCCCAATTGGTGCAAACACGCGGATTCAGAGGAGCTCTACACTCCACCAAGGAAAGGTCAGATTTTGCCTGGGATAAGGTGAGGTCTCTGGTCCTGGCAGGAGAGAGAAACATGCGCACTGCAGGAGCTGGAGACCAGGGGAGGTCTGTGCCTAGAAAAATCCGTGGCTGTTGAGGCTGGCGTGATCCGTGAATGTGGAAGGGGTTCCTCAGAGCTGCTAACAGAAGGGAACTCTAAAAAGCAACCCATTGTGATCTGATGCAAAAGGACAACCTAAAATTTTTAAAAGTGTGCCGGCTGCTTAGACCCAAAGGGAAAAAAAAAGACTGCACAGACTTGTGCGCAGCCCCAGAGTTCACACACTTACTCTGGCTCTTTTTTTCTCTCTCTCTCTTTAAATCCTTGCATCTGATTACTAAGCCCAATACATAGGATCACCCAACTGGGGACACCCTAAGAGACTGCAGGGGAAAGTTGTTTTTCTGGAACCTGGGGATCAGAGAAGGGAATAACCATTAGAGAACCAGCTCTGGATCAATTCACTCCCACAAACCGGTATTGAGTGCCACAGGGAAAGCAGGATATAAACACTGGCTAGAGAGGACATATAGACCCTGAGGTCAATCAAGAAACACTGCCACCCAGGGGTTGAATCACAAATTGACTCTTGTGTAAACACAAATAAAGGAATACAAAAAATTAAGACACATTGCCTGCTTAAAAATCAGGACTGGCTTATAACACTGAGGACAGTGGAATGCAGGGAACTACAATACTGTCCTGACTAGAAAACAGGTGTGCCAAACAGAACAGTAGAGGAAGTGAGTGACCTTCACTACTGCACATTTTATTTTTATTTTTGTTTATTTTTTTCATCTTTTACTTAAGAAACTAATTTTTCTTTTTTACTCACTTGATTTTATCTTTTTCATTATTACATTTTTATTTTCAATCAGTATTATTACTACTACCATTTCACCTTTTTTTTAAAAGTGTCATTTTATTTCCTCTTTATTTTACTTTGGGATTAGTGTTCTACATTCTATTTTCATCTTTCCTTTAGCAACATTTTACTCTATCTCAACTTTACCTTTATGCCATCACTCTCTTCCTAACTTTTCCCCTTTTGTTGTCCTGTTTCTCTTACCCTTTTCCTGCTTTAGATTTGACCTATTCTTTCTTTTTACCCCGTGTTAAAATTTCACACTACTTATATATCTAATTTCCAATCCCCTGCTCCAAGTCCATACACACCTATCTCTTCTCTGTCTTTACTATCCAAAATTTTTTTCTCTCTCTGTCCTTTGTTGTTGGTTGCTTGATTGTTGATTGTATCGATTTTTTATGCTTGTTTGTGAGATTGTTTTGCTTATTCTTTTTGTTTGTTTTTTGCTTCTATTTTCCCTTGCCTTGCTTAATATTAGTTGTTGTTTGTAGTTTGTATTCATCTCCAGGTACTTGTTGCTGGCATTTGTTGGAGTTAGTGGCTGTTCTATTGAAGTTTTCTCCCCATATATATAGTTTGTTCCCCTCTTCTTTCTTATTCTCTTTCTTTTCTCTCTTACTTTTTTTTTCGTTTTCCCAATTTCATTTTTGCACTCCATTCTTTTTTTCTCTCTTCTTCTTTCTCTCCTATCCTCCAATTTGCCTTTCTCTGGTGGTCACCTTTATTTGGGGTTATTAACATGGTGAATACATTTCTGTTCAGTGCCTTGTGCGTTGTACCTGGTTGTGTTGTATTTTGTGCCTTTAAATCAATGCAGGAGAGAGAGAACTACATAACCAGACACCCAGAGAAGAGAGACCATGGGGAGACAAAGAAACAGCCTGCATATGAAAGAAAAGCAGGCATCACCAGAAAAGGAAGTAAACGAAATGGAGGCAAGTAACCTATCAGAGAAAGAATTCAGAGAAATGGTCATAAGGTGGCTGAAAAAGAGGGAAGAAAAATTCGACAGTGTGTGTAAGAACCAAGAGGAAATGAAGAAGAATCAAGAAGAAATGAAAAATAACATTGCTGCTGTAAAGAACTCAATAGAAAGCATCAAGAGTAGACTAGAAGAATCAGAAGACTGCATCAGAGAGCTGGAAGACAAGGTAGGAAAAAATACCCAAGTAGAGCAGCTTCTAGAAAAAAAAAATTAAAAAGCAGGAGGAGAGCCTAATGGAACTTTGGGACATCATGAAACAAAACAACATCCGCATAATAGGGGTGCCAGAAGGAGAGGAAACTGAGCAAGAAATAGAAAACCTCTTTGAAGAAATAATGACAGAAAACTTCCCTGATATAGGGAAGAAAAAACCCACACAAATCCAAGAAGTTCACAGAGTCCCAAGAAAAATGAATCCCAAAAGATCGATGTTAAGGCACATTATAATTAAAATGGCAAACACCAACGACAAAGTAAGAATCTTAAAAGCAGCCAAAGAGAGACAGAAAATTACCTACAAAGGAACCCCCATCAGACTAGCAACTGATTTCTCAACAGAAACTCATCAGGCCAGAAGGGAATGGAATGAAATATACAAAGTCATGCAAAGGAAGGGTCTGAATCCAAGAATACTGTACCCAGCAAAACTGAAGGTGAAATCAGGAGCTTCACAGACAAAAAAGGACTAAGGCAGTGGTCAGGAAATTGCAGCTTGCAAGCCACATGCAGCTCTTTGGCCCCTTGAGTGTGGCTCTTCCACAAAAATACCACATGCAGGTGCGCACATACAGTGTAATTGAAACTTCATGGCCCATGCGCAGAAGTCGGTTTTTGGCTCTCAAAAGAAATTTCAATCGTTGTACTGTTGATATTTGGCTCTGTTGACTAATGAGTTTATTGACCACTGGAATAAGGGAATTTATTACCACCAAACCAGCAATGCAAGAAATGCTAAAGGGTCTGCTGTAATTAAAAGAAATAGGGAGTGAAGAAGGAACATAGGGTTAAAGAATAAAAATGGCCACAAATAACTATCTATCAATAATAACTTTAAATGTAAATGGATTAAATGCCCCAAGCAAAAGACATATGGTAACAGACTGGATAAGAAAACACGACCCATATATCTGCTATCTACAAGAAATCCACCTCAGAAAAAAATGACGCACACAGACTGAAGGTGAAGGGATGGAAAAACGTTTTTCAGGCGAATGGAAATGAAAAAAGAAAGCTGGGGTAGCAATACTTATATCTGACAAATTAGATCTCAAAGTGAAGGACATAACAAGAGATAAGGAAGGCCACTTCATAATACTAAAGGGAGCAATCCAACTAGAAGAAATAACTCTGGTAAACATATACGCCCCCAATACAGGAGCACCCAAATACATAAAAATACTCCTGAAGGATTACAAGGGAGAGATTGACAGCAATACAAACATAGTAGGAGACTTTAATACTCCACTATCACCACGAGACAAATCCTCTAAACAAAAAAATGAGCAAAGAAACATCAATCCTAAATGACTCACTAGACCAGATGGAATTAATTGACGTCTTCAGAACATTTCACCCCAAAGCCACAGAATATACATTCTTCTCAAGTCCACATGGGTCATTTACAAAGATAGACCATCTATTGGGTCATAGGCAAAGTTTCTTCAAATTCAAGAAGATAGAAATCATATCAAGCATCTTCTCAGGTCACAGTGGCATAAAACTGGAAATCAACTACAGTAAAAACAATCCAAAAAAATCAAACACATGGAGACTAAATGGCATGCTATTAAACAATGACGGGGTTAGCAGAGAGATCAAAGAAGAAATAAAAAACATCATGGCAACAAAGGATAATGAAAACACAACAATCCAAAATCTATGGGACACAGAAAAAGCAGTCTTGAGAAAGAAGTTCATAGCTGTACAAGCCTATTGCAAAAAAACAAGAAACTATGGTAATAAATTACCTAACCCTACAACTCAAAGAGTTAGAAAGAGAGCAACAAGAAAAGCCCAGTGTAAGCAGAAGGAAGGAAATAATAAAGATCAGAGTGGAGATAATTGACATAGAGACCAAAAAAAACTTTACAAAAGATCAACAAAACCAAGATATGGTCCTTTGAAAGGATAAACAAGATTGATGAACCTCTAGCCAGGCTCACCAAGAAGTAAAGAGAGAGGACCCAAATAAACAAAATCAGAAATGAAAGAGGAGAAATAACAACAGGTCCCACCAAAATACAAAGGATTGTTAAAAAATACTATAAACAACTCTGTTCCAACAAACTGGACAACATGGAGGAAATGGACATATTCCTACAAAAATACAACCTTCCAAAACTCAACCAGGAAGAATTTAAATACCTCAATAGGCCAAAAACTATGGAAGAAATTGAAGCAGTCATCAAAAAGCTTCCAGCAAACAAAAGCTTGGGGCCAGACAGCTTCACAGGGGAGTTTTACCAAACATTCAAGGACGAACTAAAACATATCCTCCTCAGACTATCCTATCTAATAAAAGAGTAATATGCAAATTAACCACCACTCCACTACACCCACAAGCCACGCCCACCAGCCAATCAGGAGCGAATATGCAAGTAAACCCAACCAACATGGCTATGGCCACAGAGAGGAGGAGGGAGGCTTGGGTTTCCCCGGCAGTGGAGGAAGCCAAGCTTTCCAACTGTCCTTGCCGGCCTAGGCCTCCACTCAAGGATACAAAGTTTCATGATAGAAGATACATAAACCCAAACAGAAATGGTGGCAGCCACAGAGCTTGAAAGAGCAGGAGGCTAGGGTTGCCCGCAGCAATGGAGGAAGCCAAGCTTTCCGTACACCCTGGCCGGCCCAGGCCTCACTTAAGGCTACAAAGTTTCAATTGTAGAAGATAAATAAACCCCAGATACCAGGGCCTCCGCTTGGGTCGCCAGGGGGCGTGGCCGGCCTACAAAGCACCATAGTCCCCTTGCCCAGGCCGCCTCACGCCCCCAGGGAACCCCCACTCTGATGCAGGAGACCGTTCAGGGCAAACTAGCTGGCCCCCACCCGTGCACCAGGCCTCTATCCTATCTAATAAAAGAGTAATAAGCAGATTGACCATCACTCCAACACACAAGATGGCTGCCCCCATGTGGTCAAAGATCCTGTCCCCATGTGGACACAAGATGGCCGCCACAAGATGGCCAGCAGGGGAGGGCATTTGGGAGGGAACATGCCTGCAAGGGAGGGCAGTTGTGGGCGATCAGGCCAGCAGGGGAGGGCAGTTGGGAGGAACCAGGCTTGCAAGTGAGGGCAGTAGGGTGCGATCAAGCCTGCAGGGGAGGGCAGTTAGGGGTGACCAAGCCAGCAGAGGAGGGAAGTTGGGGACAACCAGGCCTGCAGGGAAAGGCAGTTGGGAGGGACCCAGGCCTGCAGGGGAGAGCAGTTGGAGGGGGGGACCAGGCCTGCAGGGGAGGGCAGTTAGGGGTGACCAGGCCTGCAGGGGAGGGCAGTTAGGGGAAAACAGGCTGGCAGGGGAGCAGTTAGGCATCAATCAGGCTGGCAGGGGAGTGGTTAGGGGGTGATCAGGCTGGCAGGCAGAAGCATTTAGGATCAATCTGGAAGGCAGGCAGGCGAGCAGTTGGGAGCCAGCAGTCCTGGATTGTGAGAGGGATATCCGACTGCCTGTTTAGGCCTGATTTTATCGGGATCGGGCTTAAACGGGCAGTCAGACATCCCTCCAGGGGTCCCAGATTGGAGAGGGTGCAGGCTGGGCTGAGGGACACACACCCCCATGCACGAATTTCGTGCACTGGGCCTCTAGTTCCAAATAATTCAAAAGGAAGGAACAATTCCAAGATACTTCTATGAAGCCAGCATCACCCTAATACCAAAACCAAATAAAGACAACACAATGAAAGAGAATTACAGGCCAATATCCCTCATGAACATAGATGCCAAAATCCTCAACAAAATTCTAGCAAATCGAATCCAGCAGTACATCAGAAAGATCATACACCATGACCAAGTAGGATTTATCCCAGGAATGCAAGGATGGTACAATATCCACAAATCAATAAATGTGATACAGCACATAAACAAATTGAGAGTTAAAAATCACATAGTCATATCAATTGATGCAGAAAAAGCATTTGACAAAATCCAACACCCTTTCTTGATAAAAACTCTCAGCAAGGTGGGAATAAAAGGATCATACCTCAACATAATAAAAGCCATATATGATAAACACACAGCCAACATCATACTCATGGGCAAAAACTAAAACATTTCCCCTTAGAAGAGGAACAAGACAGGGATGCCCACTCTCACCACTCCTGTTCGACATAGTACTGGAAGTATTAGCCATTGCAATTAGACAAGAAAAAGAAATAAAAAGCATCCAAATTGGAAAAGAAGAAGTAAAGCTGTCCTTATTTGCAGATGACATGATATTGTACATAAAAAACCCGAAAGACTCCACAAAAAAAACTATTAGACTTAATAAATGAATTCGACAATGTAGCAGGATACAGAATTAACGCCAAGAAATCTATGGCATTTCTATACACCAATAGTGAACTTACAGAAAGAGAGACTAAAGAAGCAATCCCATTTACCATCGCACCAAAAAAAAATAAGATACCTAGGAATAAACTTAACTAAGGAGGTAAAAGACTACACGACACTGAAAAAAGATAGAGGAAGACGTAAACAGATGGAAGAACATACTATATTCATGGACTGGGAGAATCAACATCATTAAAATGTCCATACTACCTAAAGCAATCTATAGATTCAATGCACTCCCCATTAAAATACCAACGGCATATTTCACAGACCTAGAAAGAACTCTCCAAAAATTCATCTGGAATTAAAAAAAAGACCCCGAATAGCCACAGCAATCCTGAGAAAGAAGAACAAAGTAGGTGGGATCTCAATACCAGATTTCAAGCTGTATTACAAAGCCACTGTTCTCAAAACAACCTGGTACTAGCACAATAACAGACATATAGACCAATGGAATAGAATAGAGAACCCAGATATCGACCCAAACCACTATGCTCAATTAATATTTGACAAAGGAGGCATGAACATACAATGGAGTCAAGACAGTCTCTTCAATAAATGGTGTTGGGAAAATTGGACAGATACATG
This sequence comes from Plecotus auritus, assembly GCF_963455305.1. Lineage (NCBI taxonomy): Eukaryota > Metazoa > Chordata > Mammalia > Chiroptera > Vespertilionidae > Plecotus > Plecotus auritus. Next base: position 136,005,670 of record NC_137776.1, on the reverse strand, counting down.
CAAAAAATGAAACTAGACCACCAACTTATACCATACACAAAAATAAACTCAAAATGGATACAGGACTTAAACATAAGACGGGAAACCATAAAAATACTAGAGGAATCCACAGCCAGAAAAATCTCTCTGACATATGCTGAAGCAATTTCTTCACTGATACTGCTCCTAGGGCAATGGAAACTAAAGAGAAAATAAACAAATGGGACTACATCAAAATAAAAAGCTTTTGCACAGGAAAAAAAACCATCAACAAAACAACAAGAAAGCCCACTGTATGGAAGAACATATTTGCAAATGTTATCACTGATAAAGGTTTAATCTCCAACATCTACAGGGAACTTATATAACTTAATACAAGAAAGACAAATGATCCAATAAAAAAGTGGGCAACGGACCTAAATAGAATCTTTTCGAAAGAAGACAGAAGGAAAGCCAAGAGACATATGAAAACATGCTCAAAGTCACTAATTATCCGAGAGATGCAAATCAAAACGACCATGTGGTACCATCTCACACCTGTCAGAATGGCAATCATCAATAAATCAACAAACGACAAGTGCTGGCGAGGATGCGGAGAAAAAGGAACCCTCGTGCACTGCTGGTGGGAATGCAGACTGGTGCAGCCACTGTGGAGAACAGTATGGAGTTTCCTCAAAACACTGAAAATGGAGCTCCCATTTGATCCAGTAATCCCACTTCTAGGATTACATTCCAAGAAACTAGAAACACCAATCAGAAAGGATATATGCACCCCTATGTTCATAGCAGCACAATTCACCATAGCTAAGATTTGGAAACAGCCCAAATGCCCATCAGCAGATGAGTGGATTAGAAAACTATGGTACATCTACACAATGGAATACTATGCTGCTATAAAAAGAAGGAATTCTTACCATTTGCAGCAGCATGGATGGACCTGGAGAGCATTATGTTAAGTGAAATAAGCCAGGCAATGAAAAAAAAAATACCACATGATCTCACTCATTTATTGAAAATAATGAACACTATAACCTGTTAAACAAAAAGGTAGATACAGAGGCAGTAAAGCACTGAACAGACTGTCAAATTACAGTGGGAAAGCAGGGGAGTGTTGGGGAGGGGGGGAAGAGATCAACCAAAGGACTTGTATGCATGCATATAAGCACAACAAATGGACACAGGACACTGATGGGGAGTGGGATTAGGGCATGCGACAGGGGTTAGAGGAGGCTGGGGGAAGGTCAAGGGGGAAAAATTAAGATATATGAACTACTACATGTAATACTTCAAACAATAAAAAATATATTAAAAAAATAAATTAACTTCCAAATACTAAAAAAAAAAAAGAACTCCCCTACTCTTTTTAGTGGAGCACTAGCATCTGATCTGTCTAAATTCCCAGGACAGGACTTGGGGTGTGTCCTACTCCAGTATGTAGATGACCTCCTACTGGCCAGCTCCACACGAGCTCAGTGCTGGGAGGGAACATGAGCCTTTCTGAGACTACTAACTGAAACAGGTTATCGGGAGTCTAAGAAAAAGGCACAGATTTGTCAGAAAGAAGTCAAGTATCTAGGCTTCCAGATCACACAAGGGAAACGAAGGCTAGGGACTGAAAGGAAGCAGGCAGTATGTGCCATCCCAGTCCCTAGCACCCGGCGGCAGATTCGGGAATTCCTGGGAGTGGCAGGATTCTGTTGAATTTGGATCCCAGGGTTTTCAGACCTGGCCAAGCCTCTCTATGAAGCTTTAAGAAGAGAAGAGAAGGCACCCATTGACTGCGGTCCCAAACAGGAGAAGCCTTCATCACCATAAAGGCAAAGCTCACTGAGGCCCTGGCACTAGGGCTACCAGCTGTGACGCGATACTTTAATCTTTTTGTTCAGGAGAACAGCAAGGTAGCCCTAGGAGTTCTAACCCAGGAGTTTGGACCCTGGCAAAGACCAGTAGCCTATCTCTCCAAGCAGATTGACCCAGTTGCCTCCGGGTGGCCCCAGTGCCTCAGGGCCCTTGAAGCCATGGCATTATTAGTCAAGGAAGTGGATAAGCTTACCTTAGGACAAAACTTAACTGTAAAAATACCTCATGCTGTTGTCACCCTGATGGAAGCAAGGGAAAAGCACTGGCTGATTCATGATCGAATGACTCAGTATCACGGGCTGTATTGTGAGAATCTGCGGGTACATTTAGAAGCAGTGAGAACTCTTAATCCTGCCACCTTTCTACCCATCAGGGGCCCCTGAGCATGATTGCCTGGAAGTCCTAGAGGAGATTTATTCCAGCTGGCCAGACCTAAGGGATAGGCACCTGCAAAACGCAGACTTGGTATTGTTCACAGAAGGCAGCAGCTTCTTAGATGAAGGAAAAAGATGAGCTGGATATGCAGTGGTATCAAACTTTGAGACAATTGAAGCACAGGCCCTGCCTGAAGGATGGTCAGCACAGAGGGCAGAACTTTGGGCCCTAGTAAGAGCCCTAGAACTCAGTAAGAATAAGTGTGCCAACATCTACACTGACTCGCGCTATGCCTTTTCTACCCTGCATGTCCATGGGGCCATATATAAGGAAAGGGGACTCTTGACAGCAGGAGGAAAAGGAATCAAAAATCAGAATGAGATTTTAAAGTTACTAGAAGCAGTCTGGGAGCCTAAGGAAAAAGCCATCATCCATTGCAAAGGTCACCAGAAAGGGAAAGACTCAGAATCAGAAGGAAACCAGCATGCTGACGCCGCAGCCAAGCTGGCTATTAAAGAACAAGCAGCATCGGCACGGATCATGTTGGCCCCCGAATTACCTGAACCTCCAAAATATACTCCTCAGGAAGAGAAATGGGCCCAGAAAGAAGGGGGCAAGAGAACAATGGAAGGCTGGTGGATACTCCCAGATCATAGGGTCTATGTCCCAGAACAGTTAGCCCATAAGGTAGTCCTCCAGCAGCATGAACTCACTCATTTAGGAAAGGCTGCCCTAGAAGCTTTGTTAGGCAGGTACTACCTAATTACCCGTCTATCCTCCTTGTGTGCTTCAGTCTTTCAGCATTGCCTCCTCTGTGCTCAGAACAATGCTAAACAGGGTCCTGTGGGACTGATAGGAGTTCAGCACTGTGGGCAAGCTCCTTTTGAGGACTTAGAAGTAGATTTTACAGAAATAGAGCCTAGCAGAGGGAATAAAAACCTACTAGTCTTTGTTTGCACCTTTTCAGGTTGGGTCAAGGCATATCCAGCTCTCACTGAAAAGGTGAGAGAAGTCACTAAGGCATTGCTGAAGGATATAATTCCAAGGTATGGAATGCCTCTGACCATAGGGTCTGATAATGGCCCAGCCTTTGTAGCAGAAATAGTACAATAGGTAGCCAAGGCTTTAGGAATTAAATGGAATCTACATACAGCTTACAGGCCTCAGAGTTCAGGGAAAGTGCAGCGCATGAACCAGACTCTAAAGCAGGCTATGGTTAAGCTATGTCAAGAGACAACCTTACCCTGGACAGATATCTTGCGTCTTGTACTCCTGCAGGTACGCTGTGCCCCAAGGGCCAGGGTAGGTTTCTCTCCCTTTTAAATTCTATACAGTAGACCCCCTCCCTTTATTCAGCCAAAGGGAGATATGGGGGAAATAGGGAACTTAGAAATCCAGAAACAACTACAAGGACTTGGAAAAACTGTCTTTGAGGTCCACAGGTGGGTTACTGACCAACTACCCATCTCTCTAGGAACAGCTGTACATCCTTATAAACATGGAGACCAGGTTTGGGTAAAGGATTGGAAAAAGGAGCCCCTCAAGCCTACTTGGAAGGGACCCTATCCAGTCATATTAACCACCTCCACAGCTCTTAAGGTTGCAGGACTAAACACCTGGATCCACCACTCCCAGGTGAAGGCAGCCCACCAGCCAAGTGACATCCAGTCTGAGTGGAAGGTGATCTCTGACCAGAAACACCCCCTGCGGATCACCTTCAAGAAGACAGCAGACCTGGCCAAGCAACCTGCTCCAAGGAATTCAGATAACACCCTACTGAATTCTCTCTAACACTAATCTTTCTTTTTTATCTCCTCTTAACGTAACATGCTCTAGTATTTCTGGATAATCACTGGTTTTATCTAATAATTCTTATTTTGTCTTTTTATGAGTGCCAGCAGAATCTGAGACTAGTACCAGGAGGAGAACTCATCTGCTCTTGCTGGGACACAGAAGCACCATAAAATTACTGCTCCCCACACAGCAAGGAAACAAAGGCCTTATCATAAATTGTTGGGTTACACCTTGTCATGCCATCCTTTGCTCCTTGCTTAGAAACTCGCTATCCAAATATGCTAGACTGGGTAGTCCACGAGAAAACGCAATCAAGCCAGATTTTTGTTAGCTATACTTATCAGCCTGCAGCATGTTATGACTCTACTACCAAATGAATGTGTGTGTCGGGGGGAATTGTATTGGATGGAAAAAAATAATAATAGGACCTGTCACGGCCAATGTGCAGCTAACTAATGTTGCTCCTATTTGTTTCAGCAGTACGCAGGGCCAACATCCAACAGGTCACCTCCCAGATGAACTATGCAGCTCTACCCGCAAGGCTGAAAACACCACCTACCTCTGGAGCCCCCTGCAGGAACATTCTACGCGTGTGGGACCACTGCTTACCTCTGCCTGCAAACTGGACAGGAATGCCTTTAAACTTCAGATGGTCCTACAAACCAGAAGAACTCCCTACAAACCCCTCTGAGAGGAAGAAGCAGGATGCTAACCCCTTGGTCATCGTCCCTTTCCAGCAGGAAGTAGCTAAGAGCAGTCATCACCCCTGTTCACCATAACATCCCATGGTCATTGCTCCACAAGGCTAAAAGAAGCTTGTGGGACAAGGTGGGAGAAGGGGGATGAGGAGGAAACTGGTCTTGCAAGGCGAGTCAGGCCATTAAAACTGTGAACAATGCACTGCCCTGGGGCGGGGGGGGGGGGGGGAGGGGAAGGTTGTTATCGCTGGCCACAGGACAGATCATTGGATATGGCCTGGGGACCCCCAACACCTGGGGGCCTTCCTGTAAGCCCACAAAAGGGAGCAGAACCATATCTGCAAGACAAAGACCCCAGAAGGTTATAAAAAGTGAAGCCCTCTGCGTGTTTCTTCACTCTGATTTGGAAATTATTTCCGGAGTCCACTAATGTTAATAAACAGGGTCCCTCCCTTTCTCTAGGAAGTATGCTTGGTATTTCTTGGGTCTTCTGCAACAGGAAAAGTGTAGATTTTAATGATGAGCAAAATCTGACATTTATTGAAGTAAAAAAAACTCTAGTACCTTGTACTATACATAGAAATAAATTCTACTGTGTATGAAAGGGGTCACATGCTAACCTGACAAGCTCAGGGGAGGCCTGCATGGCAGTCTTGCAAACTCAGAGACCTAAAGTAACCACAAAGGATGGTCTGAAATTAAACTTTAACTAAAAGCAGTTATGGTGGGCAGTTATGTCCTAGGCCGGTATCTTCACTGACAAGGTCAACCTTTACCTTAACTGAGCCTATGTCTTTTTGTATCTATGATAACATGCCCTTGAAGTGTCTGGGTAACTTGTAACTTCCCTTTTTCTGGACCCCCTGGGGCACAACCAAATGTGCTGGGTGTCAGGACAGAGACCACAAATTCCTTCATTATCATGTTAATTGTTCCTGCACCCACCTAAGTATGTGTACATCATTTTACTTTTTATCCAGTCCCAGGGGTTCTCCCCACCCCGCTTTGCTTTCTCCCACCTCTCTAATCATTCACCTGTGGATTTCATGTAACCCACCTACATCCCTTTCCTTTGATTGCAATGTATAAATACAGATGTAACCCGCCATTCTTCGGAGCATTATCTCAATTCATTGAGGTTCTGCTTCCTGGCATATGGACAGTTTGGCTCAAATAAACTCACAAAAATTCTTTACAGGTTTCAATGGTTTTTTACAGTAACACTACAAAGAGTAGAGACAAAAGTTGGGGAGAAGGAGGGTTTACAAAAGTATCAGAATAAAACACCTGAGATTCTTTAGAAATTAGGATGAAGAAGATCTTAAATAAGATAAAAATCCACAATTAATAGCAGTGATTGAAGGATGTTACTATAACAAATGTAAAGCTTTTATGTAGAAAAGCACAGAGAGATATTACTTACACAAATTTTACACATTAGTTTAAGATTTTCATTGACTGTCATATTTTCTGCACTACTAATTTTTAGTTCAGAAAATATATCTATTGGATTTATAATATGAATTATGCAAGAGCCACATCCCCATTTACCTCATCCACTTCCTATAAGTACTCAATTCAGAACCCTTGACTCAGTGAAGAAGTATAAAATTAACCAATGTCAGAGAGAAAACTGTGTAACTTCCATTTTCTCCTTTAGGGATATGGACTTCAAACTGTGAAACTGAAGACTAATGTAGAAGGAAAAAAATAGCAAGAGAGCATGTAAAACATGTTAACTGGGTCCCAATGTCCTGGTGCAAATGGGTCTAATGCCCAGGGAGCTGTGAGTATTTGTAGATGTGACTGGTAAACCATTATCCATTGTCTGGGAGCAGAGCAGAGATGCCTAAAGACTAAAATTAACACTGCTCCTAATTTTTTAAAAATGGAAAAAAACTTGTATTCTGGAAATTACAAAAGGATATTATATAATCCCATTCTTCATTAAGAGTATAAAGTTGGCTCTTTTTTCTTCTGTAAATCTGTCTGTATTTCTGGGTTTTTCCCCACAGAACCCACCAGCTTGGGGTTTGCAAAACAGCCCTTCCCAGGTACAAAGGCAACTGTGGGTCCCTTCTCAAGTTTTCCCTAACTCAGAACCATTCCTCCACAGGGTCCCGCTGTACTAGCAACATAGCCCAGACAGAAAAAGGAACACAAAGAGACAATGAATGAAGGATGAGTGATGGGCAAGTAGAATGACTTACTTTTTTAGTACTTTAATATTTATTTTATTTTCACATGCTATATAAAGCCCTTCATATTTTCTTTTGAATCTTTTCTAAGCAATGCTATGCAACAGCCAAAGTGAGAAATTTTCTGTCATTTTCAAAATTTAATGTAAAATTTATTTCTTTTATACAAATTCCCGACTCTTCTGATTTAATGCATTAAGTACCACAAATGGCCATGTTCTACCAATTAGTAAACAGGCTTACTTAAATAGAACTCTCTGCATTAACCTTATGAAGTTCCTACTGGCCAGAAAAAAATTAAGTAGCAAAACCCAAATGCTTCTAAATCCACAAATCAGTGTAATGTTAATTAACTAAACTGACAAGCATAGGATATTTCAGGTGAAGAGGTCTGTTTAAAATGCTAGCATTTGGCTACACTGCATGTATAGATGACACTCATAAAAATTAAACAGTTAAAGCATGCAGTATATTTTTAGCCCTGAGATGGCATTACAGAGTTCTAAATTCAATTAGCTAGCACACAGGAAATACAGACTAAGAATAATGAACTTTTTAATATAAGGTTAAAACAAATATAGGTAAGCAGATTTGTGGCACATTTAAAATATGAGACTTCCCAGTGTATATGTAACACTGCCTCCTTTCATAATCTCATTAAAATTACCTGAAGAATATTTAAAAACAAAACAGGGAAATACATCTTTCAAGAAATTTAGTGCCTTCTGGGTATCTACCCCAAAAATGTGAAAATGTTTATTTACAAAGATACTGGTATATGCACTCCTATGTTCATTGCAGCATTATTTACAGTGGCCAAGACATGCAGACAATCAAAGTGTCTTTTGACAGAGGATTGAATAAGAAAGATGCACATATATACAATGGAATATTGCCATTTGCAACAACATGAATGTGTTAGGGGCAAAAAGAATATCGGGGACTATTTATGGTTATGGGAAATATTAATCATGCTCTTGTTCTGGTTAAAGAAAAGACATTCTAACTTGTCAGAAAGTTGTATATCCCCGGGACCTGGGAGTCAACCTTGGACCTGGGAGTCAACCTTGGAATGTGGTCCATTCTCATTCAAGACCTACCTATTATCATGGAAAGATTAACAACATTGTTGCCCCAACAATGGAGTCCCACTCCAGCCTGCATAGCCTACTTCCCCATGCCTGTAATCCCCTACTTCCCCATGTGATCTTTGTCTTACCCTATCTAAGCAGCTGGCTTATGGGGGGCTGCAAAGCAGATTTTTGTAGATGACCTGCTGCTCTGCCATACTGCCAGTGGTATTGGAATAAACGCTTATATAAGATTCAACCCTGTCTCTGCTTAATTGGCTCAAGTAGTGACAGGCAGCATGGACCCATTGATTGTCCAGTTACAGATGGATCTTGAGAATATTATTTTAGTGAAATAAGTGAGTCAGAAAAGCTAAGAATCATATGATTTCACTCACATGTGGGATATAAAACTGAAATTCATAGACACAGACAACAGTAGGGAAGGAGGTTATGGGGATAGTAAAGGACAAAGGGGGGCAAATATATGGTGATGGAAGATTGACTTTGGGTGGTGGACACACAATGCAATATACTGATCATGAATCAGAGAAATGTACACTTGAAACCTATATAAATATATTTAACCAATGTCACCCCAATAAACTCAATTTTTTAAATTTAGGAAAGGTAACATTCATACACCAGAAATTTCAAGGTATTTCTATTTAATAAAAGAGCAAATGGCACTTGTCTATAGGGAAGGCTGACCCTACATGCAAAGCTCTGACACAGCATGGAGCATGGAAGGAAGGGGCTTCAGCAGAAGCTCATTAACACTCATTACTGTGGGGCAATTGGGAACCGATCTAAACCCCAGAATGGATTCTAGAAGCATCCAGGCTCCAGGGAGTCTCCCTGGGTGGGAAACCTCTGAGTGCATGCTCCCAGCTTGTCGTTGATGCTGATGTCTGCACCATTTACAGAGCAAGTGCACTGTCCCAGCCACCTCTTGGTTGTCAAGCAAGAATGAAAAAGAAAGGAATCAGCACAAGCTAAAGCTCTTTGCCACCAGTGCTATGGCTCTAGGCCTCTCCCTGCTTTTCCAGGCTGCTGGACTTCTGACCAGGTAATATAACATAATACTAAAACTATTCCTGTCTTCTTTCATCTGAGCCTCAGAGAGCCCATCTGTGCCAATTATCAATGTATTGACTGTCAGCTCCAAAATCCACCCTGCTTTGCTTTCTGATGCTAGAGCTGGACCCTGTAAACATTTCCTCTGCACCAGCTGGTGTAGTATTAGATGTTGTCAGTAGAAGAAGCCGGAGGGCCAGTACAAGGCGGAGTGGAAGACAGAGCTCCTCTTCCTAGCTCTGGTGTACTTCTCGCTTCTATTGCATTGCTGCAGCAGTGTGTGTGAAAACAGACCAAACCATAAAGACTTACTTTCCAGTGAGTTTCTCCAATATGCCACTGGCTGCATGGCCGATAATGTCCTGTCCAACCGCTATTGTTAGCTGGTGCTCCAGCAGGGACTTCACATGGAACAGCTTTCACTGGCCAGCACCCCCTGAATTGTCCACCACAGTTAGCTGCAAACACACCCTTTCCAATAAGGTCTAATACTCAACCTTGGTTGGGCAAAAAAAAGATCCCTCTTCAAAATTCTTAGCTCCTTCCTTGCACAGTTCCCCTTGGCCATAGAGGAAGCAATTGCCCCCTGCATTTGCCATTCCTTAGGTTCTTCTTTTATCCATTGTAGTACTTAACACCTTTGACTGGTTAATAATACTTAACATTAAATTGTCCCTCTTCAAATTACTGTTGAGGTTTGTTTCCTGACTGGACCCACCTGATGTACTGTCTCAGCATATTCTTTTGCATAAAGAGACGTTCCTTTATGGACATGAACAAGAGAGAAAAAGCATAGGACACAGGAAAGGGTGCTGCAAAAAGATACTGTCAAAAAAAGAAAATAGCCACACAGATCAGAGTAAAGACATTCCTATGAAATGGTTTTACTTAAAAAACAGGAGAATATTTTTGAGAATTTCCAGTTTGTCTTTTCCACAAGATTCAAGTAGACTCTTTATGTACAAAACTAGAGCAAACCCTCATGGAAAGGAAACTGTGAGGACAGTATAGGATGAGAAACTGACTTGTCAAATTTAAAACCACAGTCAGGACAGGTAGTGGTAGATTAGATTCTAGGAGAGAAAACAAATTAATAATGTCCCATTTCAAGAAAGAAAAAGCCTAAGAGCATCAAAGCAAAAAAAAAAAAAAAAGTTACCAACATAAAAGAGATTGATCACAAACTTCTCTTCTACAATAATAAAAAAATAAAAATAAAACCACCACTGAGTTTTGAAAGAAAAATATTATAATACAATTGCTCAATATCCAGTAGAGACATCATTCTTGGGTAAAGATAACACAAAATCCCCAGAGTGTATGAAGTCAGAAAGCATTATACTGTGTGTGTGTGTATGTGTGTGTGTGTGTTTGTATATATAATTATATAACTATATAGATATAGATATAGATATATAGATAGATATATATACACACACACACATATATATCCTTCCTGAAAAAAATTATCAAAATACCTCCAACTGGTAGAGAAAGTACTCAAAATTAAGAGCATTAAGGGTTGGAATCTAAGTATGAGTTCAGAAACTAAATGTTCTAATTAAAATTAAGTGTAATTTTTAAAATTATAAAAGTTAAGCCAAATTCTTAAACTTGTTTTTAAGTTAAAATGCAAAATGTAATAATAATGATAATTTTTTTAAATCATCATAATAATGATCTAATTCTAAAGTTCCAGTGCAGGAAAGTTGTTGAAAGATGCTATATTTCTTACCTTACACAAGCGGAGAATCAACAAAACGTTTCATTCATCGTTTTGATAACTGGGTAAAAAGTTATATGCTGTTTAGTTACAAAATTAATCTTAACCTAAAAACAGGATTGATAACTTCCAAATCACAAAGGAGAAAAAGGGAAAAGAAATATAAAGAAAGAAGACTAACATGGAACCCAAAAAATGTTAAGCATTTGAGTGGTGAATTTATTATTTTTATGTTCTTTCCTATTTGTTTACAATGACCCAAGTGTAGTCTGTAAAATCAGAAACAAAATAATAAATTAAATTAGAGAAAATATTGGTGCTCGAAGAACAAGAATTCCGGAGGAGACATTTCCATCTGTCCTTACCTACAAAGCAAGTCAGTCTCCAGGTTCCTACACTGCTTTCATTAGAACACAGAAGGAGACAGACTAGTCATACAGTGGAGGCATCGAAGGAGAGTTTTTCCCTTCTTGACTAGAGGTATTGTGAGGTTTTTTTTGTTTGTTTGTTTTGGCTCTGTGTGTGTGTGTGTGTGTGTGTGTGTGTGTGTGTGTGTATTTATTATGTTTATCCCACTTTCCAATGCAGACTTGACCAACAAATCCAGGTCTGATCACTGATTAAAGAATATCAGAAACATAAGGGATTTAGAAATCATCTATAATCCAACTCCCTTGTCTCATTCATGGAGAAGTAAGACCCAGAAAAGTAAGTGGCCTGTTCATGTCCAGACAATAGAGCTAGCTCCAATAAATGTTGGAATTAGCAAAAATACTATAAAACTTGTAGTTTTATGAAGCCTTGAGGGCCTTAGATAAGGCTCCATAAAACTGCCCTGTTGAATATGTAGGAACTTGCTGAGCAGAGTAGATTTCTAAGATACTGGCTAGCTCTAAAACTTTATGATTAAAGAATTAATTGGCTACCTTGTCTTCCAGATTTTGAGACTTGCAGGTTGCTCCTTTGGGTCTCCTTAAGCCTCTGGGCCCCAAACCATTGGATAGGCTGCCCAGCTGGTAGCTAAGCTTTTGGATCTGCTCCTTAGCTATTCCAAACCCCAGGCTCATAAACTTTCCAATTGCTATGCCCAGGAGAGAGCAGGATTAGAGATAAGATATTTACATACAAAAAATCACTGATAAATTGAAATCTATATGGGCCTACAAGCATACCAAAGGCCCATAGCTTAGTTTGTAACAGCTCACAGCAGCTTTCACAGATACTTACAATCTGAAAAGCCCAGTTACCTTTAAACCTATCTGTTAAACACTAAGCTATCCGCCCCCACCCTCCCTGCCCAAAACATCACAGTGATTTTTCAACAGCATGCCTACCTCCAGATTGATGCAGAAAGTACCTTGAAATGAAAGTGTGTGTGGAGGGGTGCTTTTTGGTCTACAGCACATACTTACAGGGAAATTAAGCCATTAAATTTAGCCAAGAGGCTTTTACAGCTGCTTTGCTATTTTGCTAAAGCACTTTTATGAAAGATTTGGGAATTGTTCGCAAATACCATAGTGAATTTTTAAAGAAAACCAACCTCAACGACACTCTGACTTCTTCGGCTTGAAGTGAAACTGAAAATTTCCACTTGGGAAAGGAAGTCTAAGGGTGACAGGAAGAGAAGCTCCAGGCATGATCTAGCTGTCTGTGACATCAGTGTAGGATCCAGGCAGAGACCTGGGAATGTGTTACCAAGGCACACAGCCATTTTACCTACAATCTACTTGGTCCAGTCTGCATTCATCTGTAATCAAATACTCGAATGATTCTGTCTGACTCAAAATGTTATACATGTGCATGCATACACACACATGCACACACACACATACATGTGTTGTACTGTGTACATACAATAGTCCCTCCTTATAACTGTAGTCTGAAAATAGTAAATAGAAAATTCCAGAAATAAACAATTCATAAATTTTAAATTGCATGCCATTCTGATTAGTGTGATAAAATTGTGCCCCATCTAGCTCCATCCCACCTGGAACATGAATCATCCTTTTGCCTGCATGTGCTGCTCCACTTATAGTACAATATGACATTTTGAGAGAGACCACATTCATGTAGTTTTTATTACATTACTAGAGGCCTAGTGCACAAAATTCGTGCACAGGGGGTGGGGGGTGTCCCTCAGCCCAGCCTGCACCCTCTCCAATCTGGGACATCCTTCTCACAATCCAGGACTGCTGGCTCCCAACTGCTCACCTACCTGCCTTCCTGATTGCCCCTAACCGCTTCTGCCTGCCAACCTGATCACCCCCTAACCACTCCCCTGCCAGCCTGATTGATGCCTAAATGCTCCCCTGCCAGCCTGATTGCCCCTAACCACCCTCTCCTGCAGGCCTGGTCCCCCCAACTGCCTTCCCCTGCAGGCTTGATCGCCCCCAACTGCCCTGCCTTGCAGGCCTGGTCCCTCCCAACTGCCCTCCCTGCTGGACATCTTGTGGTGGCCATCTTGTGTCCACATGGGGGCAGCCATCTTTGACCACATGGGGGCAGCCATCTTGTGTGTTGGAGTGATGGTCAATTTGCATATTACTCTTTTATTAGATAGGATACAGGGTGGGGCAAAAGTAGGTTTATAGTTGTGAGAACATGAAACAGTTTATTCTTGTATTATTATTTATTAAATATTGTATTTTCCATATGAACAACTGTAAACCTATTTTTGCCCCACCCTATATTGTTATAATTGTTCTATTTTATTATTACCATTGCTAATCTCTTACTGTGTCTAATTTGTAAATTAAGCCTTATCATAAATATGTATGTATAGGAAAAAACAGGGTTGGTATTACCTGTAGGTTCAAGCATCCACTGGGTGTCTTGGAATGTACACCCCATGGATAAAGGGGACTACGGTATATATAATTTACATACTGGATCTTAATTCTGTCCTCACTATCTCTGCTAAAGTTGGGATTTCATAGCTAAAGCTGAGATTTCATAGTTGAGAAGCTTTATAGAAAAGTGCTTCAGATTCTTCAGATAGCAAACCTTGTAAGAAGGTTCCATATAATCCAATCTGTTCTGAATTCATCCCTCTTGGGCATATCCATTTAATGGATAATGATTTAAGATTAAGTTCAGATTTGCACCAGGGAAGAATAATGTGCAAATTGACAAAAACTATTTCCTGGGAAATTTTGTTTGTTAAATCAGATCTCTCAGATATTTAAGACTATGCTTCCAGATACAACCACTGTCTCTCAAACCCTCTGGGATCAAAAAAGACCCCAAAGGAAGAGGGAGTTGGTGGTAACTCTGTGTGTTTGTGTTTATGTGTAAACTATATATAATTCTCTCTCATATATGCAGGTTAAAGAGTATGCCCCAAATATTCAAATTCTTATACCCCAGAGCAAGTAATCAGCAGTCAAATATTTAAATAATTAAATAGTCATTAATTAATCTGGTGCCAGTGAGTCTCCCAATTATTCACTAGGATGTTTTTTACAGCTCTTTTATGGGCCAGCCAGAGAAGCCCCGCTAAGAGAGAAAAGAGCTTCACAACATGGTAGCAAGGTTAAACCCTTGCTTTCCACATCTGTACTTTATCACTCAGAGCTATGCACATGTTCACCCACAGGAAACAGCTATCTTTGTCATTATTTTTTCCTTTCACCACTGGGATCCCTTTTCTTCCTTTAAAACTGGTTTATGATGCTTTGACCAATATTATGCAAAGATATCTGTGAGGCCTTTCAATTTCAAAGCATGCTAATACACCAAAAGCTCCCACACAGGAATTAGGAATTGTCAGAATGCATTCCTTGAATTTAAATAAGGAGACAATGCATCATTGGGAGGCATGTGCTTCAAATGCCTATGAATACATTTCAAAGGTACAATGTGATAGGAAATATTCACAGCAGATGTCTGTTATGTGACCACTGGACCAATGTGAATAAGGAAATAAAGTCACAAGTAGATGTCCTGAAGCAAAATCTTGCAGCAGACCCTGAACGGTGTTGCTAAGTGGTTAGAGCATCAGCCCATGTACCCAAAGGTCCCGGGTTTAATTCCCAGTCAAAGACAAGTACCTAGGTTTCAGGTTCAATCCCACCCCAGTCAGGTGTATGCAGGAGGCAACCAATCCATGTGTTTCTCTCACATCGATGTTTCTCTCTCTCTCTTCCCCTCCCTGTCTATCTCCCTCCCACTCTCTCTAAAAATCAATAGAAAAAATATCCTCCAGTGAGGATTAACAAAATTTCTTGCAGCAGTTTTTCTTTTTCTTTTTTTTTTTCAAGGTACAGAGGAACCCCTTAAAGAATCCGGAAATTGAAAGTAGTATTAGTTAACTGTCTTAAGCCAAACTCAATACTAACTTTACCAATGGAGTATGCTGGGTTTGAATTAAAATCAGGGTTTGAAATAACTATTTCTAATTCATCTATAACCTGAAGTCTCCACCAATGTTTGCTTTTATATCCTGGACCTCACATTTTGACTTTTAAAATGAGTCCATAGCTATCTGCAAAGTGTTAACAGGTTACTACAAAAAAGCCTAAGTGACAGCTGCCAATATTGTTACCTTTTAGGAGATGGTAATACTACACATTTGCTCCTTAAACTGCTAGAACCAGAGGGAAAATGATAAAATTCAGTTTTCCCTTTGTCATACTCTTTGGAACCTACAATTTCTAATTTTTTATCTTTATTCTTTGGGAGAAAAATTACTAAGGTGATGACAGAATTTTAAAGAACTTTCTTAACATATCTTTTTAAAAGTCACTCTGTTTCATAAAAGTCATAAGAACTCATCCATCACAAAGCAAGAAAAAAACAACACAATATCAAGAAATATACCCAAAGAGGAAAAGCAATAGGTAGCAGATACTTGCCTTGGTAGCATCCCTTTGGCCACACAATGAAGCCAACAGCTCTGTGCAACATAAAGGATAGAGCTCAAAATAAACCCACCTGCTATGTCATCCTATTGTCTCGGATGCTAGAAAAGGCCATACAAAGCTGTGCAAGGATGCCTTTTCTAACCCTGAAATAGCCCCCTTATCCTTTAATTCCAGTTCTGAGCTTCTCTCTATGGTTCTTTCCTCTCTGGATTGTTTTCAAGTTACCTGTCTCCTTTCTTTGAGTTCACCTTGATAATAATATTTAGGCTTGACCTTTTGCTGAACATGGGCTCACATACAACTCAAATCCCTCAAAGATGGGCCCTCTGTGCTATCCAAAACCATTGCAAGGTTTGGACTATTGTGTGAAGGGCTGAGCAATGAAGCCCTTAGTTGACACGTGCACAAGGACCAGCATACACTGTTCCCACGTGGTGTGTAAGTACACTTATACTACAGGTCCACTCTTCCGTGAAAATGGAGTCAGAGTGTCTTCAATCTATTAATTACATGTGGGCAGTAATGGGTTAATTTGGTGTTAGAGGCAGTTTTCTATAAAACTTCCAAGGACATTTTAAATAGCCATTATTGAGCTATCAAGATTTAGTTCTTATGTATAAAATGCATTCACGTAAATAAACATGACATTTTTCCTCTTACAATTTATTGAGAAGTCTAGCCAAGCATGAACTTTTTTATGACATCCTGCTTATTACAGAGATTTCTGTACATGACAGTGAATTGGCTTTCTAAACAGCACTGTGCGTTTTTGTTGTTGTATTATTGTGCTGCTGTTGTGATTGTTTATAGTTTCTTTCTTCTATAAAATAGAGCAAATTCAAAAGAAAACCTTGTGATATACATGAGCAGCCTAACAAAGCCCCACTCATCACTTTATAGTTCACATATAGCCCCAAGTAGAACTGAAAGCCCAAATTAGCAATAAAATGACTCTTAAATAAAAGCATATGCTTTAGCCATAAAGCATGATGCATGTATTTATAATCCTTTTTCACTTGGGTTTATTGCTTTGTTTTTTAAAATATTGACCCCTTAAGTATTTCTCTCTCTCTCTCTCTCTCTCTTTAAATGGCTGCCAATCTTAAATTGGAAACCAGCTTTTTTAACCTTGCAACCACTACATTTGTCTACGCACCTGTTCCTCTAATGCCTACCACCTGACTTTGATAGTACAGTGGAGACAGATATATTTGCTTGTAATGATTTACAAGAATGATCACTACAGTTGTCTCAGAGCATTGATGGGTAACATTCATCCAAGTGCAGGATGCTTAAAGCAATGGTTCTCAAACCTCAGCCTAGACCCAAACCACCTGGGGATTTGTTACATCTTCCAATTTTCAGGACTTATCTCCCAGGTTTTAGATTCAAAAGGTCTTGGGTAGGGCCCAGTGTCCATATATATAAAAGGCTAATATGCTAAGTGTTCCTCAGCCATCTGACTGGTCGCTGTAATATGCATTGACCACCAGGGGGCAGACACTCAGCGCAGGAGCTGCTGAGCTGCAGTGGCTTGGCAGCGGCGGTTCTTGGGTGATGCTCCCCGAAACCAGAGATGAGGGAGACCCAATTCCTCGTGGGCCGTGCGATTCCACCTTTGGCTGTGGGTTATGTTGCTGCTGGGGCACTGTTGGTCTGAATCTGGTTTACTGAACACTTGCGTTTGCGTTCCACACCCTGTACGACAGCAACTTTGCGGAGTGCCCTCTCGTACTCTGGGACCCCTCGGGGGATGTCGGAGAGCCGGTTTCGGCCTGATCCCCACAAGCAGGCCAAGGGACCCCACCTGCTAGAGGGACCCCGCTCACTCTGCAGACGCAAACACAGGGGAGGGACCGTGGAAGGTTGGCTCCAGGGTGTGTCCAACCCTTCTTGCCCAGTCCTGCCCTGCCAGCCACCTTCTAATTAATTTCCTTTCAATGTGCACAAATCCATGCACTGGGTCACTAGTTTTTTAATAAGCCCCCAGCTCATTCTATCTTTTTTTTTTAATTTGTTTCAGAGAGAGGAAGGGAGAGGGAGAGAGAGATAGAAACATCAATGATGAGGGAAAAATCATCAATCGACTGCCTCTTGCACGCTCCCTACAGGGGATCAAGCCTGCAACCCTGTGCATGTTCCCTGACCGAGAATCAATCCATGACCTCCTGGTTCATGAGGTGATGCTCATACCAGCTGGGCCCAGCTAATTCTAAAACATGCATGGCTACCACAGTTTGGGATTCACTTATAAAAGGAATCTATGTCTATACTCTCAGGCTTAAAGAGCTGATAGAAGGACTCTCAGAGGTGACAACATGAGCAAAGTTACTCACAATGCACAGCCATAAAGCAGGAACACAGAACAACTCCTACTGGGTAACAGAGCACTCTTTCCCAACCCTGCCCAGGTACATGGCAGCCATAACACAGTGGCTGAGAATATAAGTCCTGGAGACAGATTGACTGAATTCAAACTCTCAATCTCCCAATGATTTCACTTCTCTCTGCCTCAATTTCTTAATCTCTGATGTGGGAATAATAATAATGAACATTTATATTACAGAATTATTGGGAAGTTTAAGCATGCAAAGTACATAGAACAGCACCTAACATATACGAAGTGCCCAATGATTGGTCTGTGCATATCTGGTATGTATATGTACAGAAACCCCTGCTTAAAACACAGAACTCACAATAGTCACTGATGAAGCAACTTGTAGAATCCCATCACACAAACTGGGAACAAGGTGAAGGTTTCCAGTTTTATTCACTTCAGTTGGCACAAGAAGCATGTGCTCATTGTATTTCCCAACTCTGGCATTGCTATGTCTCCATTCTCCTTCCCAATGGCTGGTTCCTCTTTCCTCTCCAACCCAAGGGGCTAAAGAGTCTTCTTGCTAATTTACTGTCAAGCTGTCCCAGGCTGGGGATGATCAATGTCCTGAACCATGAGTTTCCAACGGAACAGGGTCATTTCAATGTGGGTCCCCAAAACATGCTTTGCTTTCAGGTTGAAACAGTGCCCCTCTTTCCCCCCACCTAAGCCATGACTGGCTGCCTCATGTCCCTGGGCTATGTCACAGAAATTACAGGAATTTAGTTCTCTTTTCTGAACACTATTTTTTAAGCCTTTTGTGATCATATACCTCTAAAGTTTAAACCACTCATCCATTCTCCTGATAATGCTTTCTAGAAGTTGATGTTGCCAAATCCAACAACCTGGGGAAATTCAGTCACATTTCCAATGCTGTTCTCCATCTTTCTTCAGCTGTCAATCGCTATACTTGTTTCCTCCTTTGTCACATAGGGAAGTTCTATCCATTTGAATTTATTCACTTATGGCTCTATGTGTTATAATTTGATCCCTAATTACATCACAGGGGATGTTTTCTCTAGTCTAATGATTCAGAAACACTATCACCAAGAAGAGCCATGATTCGGGCCCTACCTCTGTACCAAGACTTCTTCTTAGATGGCATTAGTTTACATCATCAACCTAGGAGTTAGTTACATTTCGGTCACCTGGTCTCAGCCATTTGTGTCACCTACAAAGCAACCATGATCTTGGTAAATAAGATTTTGCCACCATTTTGTCACAGGCATTTTCAATGAACCACAGAATTCTAGAGCTGAAGCCAATCTGAGCATCTACTGTCATCTTCTCAATTCTCCAGATACAGAAACAGAGAATCTTCTCAATTCTTTTGTCATATAGTCAGGGCAGCATATAGCTTCTTGATTATTCCAACATTCTTTCCACCAATGTGATTTATTATGATGATGTATTAGGCATATCCATCAAATAAGTAGTTGGCACACAAGGAAAAAGTTGAAAAAGCACTGGATGATAGAAATGAGCTTTTAAAAGGCTGAGATGAGCTAACATGATGGATACAATAGACTGTCAACCTCAGAGGGAAGGCAGGGAAGGTGGGTGGGAATAGATCAACCAATGAACTTATATGCATATATGCATAACCCGTTGACACAGACAATGGGGTGGTGAAGGCCTGGGGGCAAGGGATGGCAGTGGGCTTGAAGAAGTCAATGGGGGATAAGGGGGGGGGGAGGGGAGAGGTAGGGGACTTATGTAATACTTATATTTAATAGGAATTAATATATAGTCCTAGATACAGGTTTTAAAAATAGATCTTAGGATGTTCACAGAAGCTTATTCATAATAGTCCCAAACTGGAAACAACTGAAATGCCCATAAACAAGTGTATGGATAGACAAACTGTGATATATTCATACACATGGAATGCTACTCAACAATAGAGAGGAATAAACTACTTAAAAATGTGACAACAAATGACTCTCAAGATTATACTGCACAAAATAGCTAGGAACAAACTGTACAAAGTAGATGATTCCACTTACTTAAAATTCTAAAAAAGGAAAATATAATCTATAGCAACAGAAAGCAAGGAAGTGATTGCCTTAGCCCAGAGCTGGCAGAGGGATTGGCAGCAAAATGAACAAGGGAACTGTGTGGGGTAATGGAAATACCCTACATATTGACTGAGTGGTGGTTTCACAGGTGTATATATTAGTCAAATTTCATGGAACTTTATACTTAAAATGTGTATGTTCTACTGAATATAAATTAAAAACCATAAAGTTTATTAAAATTACATTTTAAATCTGTAGAGAGTGGGGAAAGCTTGAACTATGCTCCCATGTGAAAAAAAAAATGATGTAACTGCATAAAAGAAAGAAAAAAAGAATGCAATCTTAGGCTGTCTTAATAGAACTATATTTTTCAGTTGAAGGGCAACTGTAATTCCATTATACTATGCATTAGTCAAAACATATCTATAGTGTTATACTCCATTCTGAGCACTAAATTAATTTTTGCCTTATTACAAAAGAAATATATTTTAATTATAAAATATGTTTAAAGTACAAATAAATTTTAAAAAGAAAATTAATACTATTATATCTCTACCTCAAAAATCACCAATCATATGTTGGACATGTAGTATGTATCTTCCCAATCTTTTTTTTTTATGTGGATGTATGGTTGCAATACAAAAAAAAAAAAATGTAATGATGCTGTGTATACCATTTCATAGCCTGCTTTTTTTAGCTAAAAATATGTGATTTTTCCATATTGTCAACTTTTCTTCTTCATCATCATGTATAATACCTGCTGAGTATTCCACAGTATAACCAATCCCCTATTCTTGAACATTTATGATTTTTCAAAGCTTTTCTTAATTGTCAGCAACTTTAAAATTAATAACCTTATAGCTAAATTTCTATGCAGACCATGAAAAATTCATAATAAGTAGAATTACTAAGATGATATTATGCACATTCTCTAGGTTTTCAATAGGTAATGACAAATTGAGAATCATATTTAAGGAACACTGACAAACTGGAAGGTGTCCAAAGAATGACAAGCAAAATGTCTATACAACATGTCCTTGAGGCAGGGGGAACGGACTGGATATATTTGGCCTAGAAAAAAGAAAACTTAGGAAGGAAAGATAAGTTCCCTCCAAAAGCTCAAGAATTATTATTTTCTTGTCTGCTGTTTTGTTTGTTTCTCATTTAAAGCTGATTCAACAATATACCAGGATACCTTAGGAAAGTGTAAGTTACGATGTTGGTTATTATCTCAGCTTCTAAAAAGCCCTTTTGTGCCATGCTTTGTGATGGCAGGACTGGGAATCTACAACCACATTTCTCCCTAGCCAGGCAGTTCCAGAGGGTTCCCTGTTAGCCTCTACCAAAAGGAGTGCTCCAGGAACACTGGGAGAGGGAAAAAGGGCAGGCTCCTTCCATGTTTTTCTCTTCTTCTTAGAAAAGAAAAGTCCTTCGTCTTGGCAGCAGCAACTGATTCCAGTGTGAGGTTTTCCAAACACATCCAGTTCCCTCCTCATCAGCACAGTTTCCTCCTTGGAGATTTGGTTCCAGAGCTCCTCAGGACCTTTCTCCAAGCTTGTAAGTTTTAATAACTCCAACCTCTTCCCTTTGTTCTCAAGGGGCAACAGATATTTCCTGAAGGTACTTCATCCCCCTTTTACCTTTTATTTTCTCCAATATCTAGTTTGGAATTATTAAGAGTGATCCTTTATATTTCATTCTCTCAGTTAAAGTGACTAGTGTGATTCTGGTCTCTTCAGTGCGCCCTGAAAATACAGTTCTCTATCACTAGCACTGGGTAAATTGAGGAGGAATTACCTCGGGTCTAGGATACTGTGAAGGAAAATCCTGGACTAAGAGAGAATTATACCTGATAAGTGGTCTTAAAATTATTCCTATCAATCCTTATTATTCCCAATCCTTTTTTTGCAAATATAATCTCATGCCAAACTCAATATGTAAAGCATATAAAAGCAGAGGTGCTTTGGCTGAATGGGGAAATGGAGCATGCTGGCTCTACTTCGTGGCCCCTCTCCACCAGCAGCTTCTACAGAGCCCGGCTCCCACCTGCCCTGTCCTGTCCTTCTGTGGAACTCGGGTTCAGTAGAGCCAGTATGACAACCACTGATGTACACAATTTGCATTCCATTCCAAATCTTAAGGTTCTATAACTGTAATTCTTCTTGCATGATTCCAGGGCTCTCTGGAGATCTATATGACCCCCCAAAAAGCTCAAGCAGAATCAAAGATCCCTGCCACAAGGTGCCTGACATACTAGTACACTTCGCAGTCCCATCAACAACCCCACCTTAGGACCACTAAAGGAAACCAAGAGATCCTTTCAGCCAGGCTGGGTTAATGCAGTGTAGAAACCATTATTATCATGGAGCTGCCATTCCTACTGCTAAGAACAGGTCGGTGTTTTTCATTAATCTCCATTCTTTGGGAATTTCTAACATGACTTTTACTAGTAAAAATCTGCTCCAGCTTAAAGTTTGGCATGAATGTTCTTGGCTTCAGGCTGCACTTTCACGGAAGGTACTCAAAATGTGTTTAGCTACTTTACAGCTCAGAGAGAGCATTAAAAGTCCTGAATAAGAGAAATCTGTGCTTTGAAATGCCCCCATTCCCACTCCCCACCCCAAAATGATTAAGCTACCTTTATTTTTTTTAAAAATATTCCAGGCCATTTGCTGATAATCTAGCCTCCCTTCTTTAGGATATTATTAAATTTAACCAAGACTTTGTAATATGCACACTTCAAATGTAAAACAGTTTACCGCAAATAAGATAGTTCATATTAAAAGTGGTTTACCTGTACCATGTTCCATCATAGTTTGGCTTCAGTTAATGTCTATACCATCTTTGATCCCCCAAAATAGGGTCATATTGCTTTTAGAACAAATTCCAAACCCTTAAATTTTGCATAGATGATATTTATCATTTGCAAACACCATTTTCTTTGTATCTTTTCAACAACTGTCAACAATGCTATAAGTGATAGATACTGGAATTATTCTGTCTTCACAGAAGAATAGATTGAAGCCCAGAGAGTTTGACTAGCTTAAAAGCCTGGAAAATGCCATACTAGGAAAAAGACTGCCTGGATGCCTTCCCTGTACTTGCTCTGAAAAGTACACTGCATTCCTACACTCCTGCAGTATCTGCAAACCACAGTGAAGACAGTTAAAAAGGGAAGCCACACAGTCCAGAAATTTCTGCAAACCTGGAACAACCGGTTCCACTGATTGGATTTTCTCATTCACTCTCCAGGGAAGTTTCTCCAATCAGCAGAGGTCAGGACAGTTTCCAAGTCCTCACCCTGTTTCTCTGCCTTTGGGACACAGTTCAAGTCACAACCAGGGAAATGCTTTCATCCCCAAGAATGTCCTCAGTCTGGGAAGAGCATAGGCTATGGAGGCAGAAAAACCTGGACTGAAATCTTAGCTTTACCATTCAAAACCAAGATCAGCCTCCACTTCCATCTTGGAAAGACAAATGAATAAAAAACAAATGAACACCCACTACCTCAAAGGGCTACTGAAATCATTAAAATACCCAACACACAAGAGAAATTCAATGGTAAACATAAACATCATTCTTAAAAAACAAACAAACACATAAGGAAAAGAGAATAAAGAACAGGTAGATATTTGACAGATATTTGTTGATAAAAGAGAGGACACTATGAATACTCTCCAATCCATTTGGAAAATGTTTTGTAGAAGTGTCCATGCAGGAATCTGCCTGCTTGTCAGACTTAAGGACTTGGAGTGTCCTGGGCCACTATGAAACCTGACCTCGTGATAAAGCTGAAGACTGTGCGCCATGACTCCAAAACCATCTCCCTTCCAATTCTGAGATGCCTCACCTGTTACTTTACCCCCTTTACTTTTCTACCATTCTTGCATTCATAAGCATTTCTTCAGCACCTACCATATCTCAGATGTTGTTCTAGGCGTCAGGGATGCCAAAGTAAGTAAATCAGGGCTCAGACTAGGGTAAACTGAGGCATTCACTTCACATACACTGTTTAAGAAATCAAGATAAATAGCATTTTGATGACAAATTTTCAGTATTGAACAAAAATACACTATGGACAAAATATCAGAATTTTAAATAAATACAAGATAATTAGCAATGCTATGCTGAGCCATACTGGAGCTGAGAGGCAAAAGGAAAACTTAGTAATACCGATTCTGTTTTATTTTAAATTTTGATATTTTGAACACCATGGATTTTTTTATACTAATATTACTTAACATCTTACAGTAACATACTATTTATAATGATAAATGAGCTTTTGGCACCCTCTTGAGATTTCTGACTCTAAGCCTGGCCCTGAATAGTTGGCTAAAAGCTGAAATCCCATATGTTCCCAATGGGAGAAATGTAAGGACATTACAGATATAGAGGCTCATAAAGATAAAGTGAGGGGGCAAATAGTGCAAGGCTGGTCAGTAGCAATATCTGAAAAAAAGCTTTCTGTTGGATCTTCTATATGCTACAGCATACAACCTTCACAGCCCTATCGCTTCTTAAGAAAACAGCATTTAAGGTAGCTGTGTTTGCCATCCACAGATCCTTTTACACTCACAGCTGTACTGGGAAACCAGATTTTCATAGGCAGAGTTTCCCCTCTATAGGGCATTTTTTTGACAGTTGCCTAGCTGGCTCTTAGTCATGATGGTAGAGTCTGCTCCAATAATGAATGGACACCATGGATCCCTTAGCTTTTCTTGGGTTACTCAATGGTCTGCAATGCAGACCAAGCAATCAAATTCCAAGATATCACTGAGGATTTCCATGCTGTGTTGGAACATGACTGCCAGACACAACCAGTTCAAAAAGGACCTACTTGATTTCTTTTCAAATTTTTTGTAAGCATCTAGTTCCTCTCTCCCAGGCTTCCCCATCCTGTCCTCACCACATTCAACCCTTTCTTCTCCTCTGTTGCACACACTTACCTCTGTTAGCTGTTTAGCAAATCAGATTACATTTCCCTGCTTCCCTTGAACATACATTTGACCCTGTACTTGAGTTCCAGCCAATGGGATGTGAACAGACCTCCCATGTATAATCCTCTTTTCCTTTCCTCCTTATCTGGCTAAATGGAGAGAAATACCGTAGATCTCCAGGATAATAGAGCCAAAGTAGACAGAGCATGGGTCCCTGGATGGACACCTGGAAAGCTCCCAACTAGGTGGAAATAAACTTTGATTGAAAATAAATAAGCTCTTGAGATCTGGGGTCTGTTATAACAACTAGCCTAACCTGACCAATATTACTTCCCCACCTATAATCTCCTCACTGTGGGCTCTGTATCTGATGTATCTCGACACAGTAGGTGTGCAATACAATTCTATAGAAAATCAGCCACCTCTATTTCACCCGTAAAGCTATTATTAACAAGCAGCCCCACCACCATTACCCATAAATGACTAATGATAAATTGCTCTCCATTCCTATATACTCTCAAACTTAAAAATGAAGGCAAAACTATTCCCAGAAACCCATTAATTATGATCACTGAATAGAATGACTCACACTTCTTAAATGCCACTTTCTGTGCATAAGCAGCTAATAATATAAATATAAACAAACATCCAAAGACAAAGGATGGAGTCAGAATGAGAGCCCCAGACACATCCTTGAGTTTTCCTCCCAAAAGATTTATAAAATTGTGTCTTAGGATATGTTTGTGCTCTGTGGGTATCACAGTTGACATCTTGTCAAAAACAAGGGAAATAATTGCATCCCCAAGTAAGAGTATCATGCAGACAAAAATTCAAATGTGGCAATGCTTATACGCCCTGGTTTACTAACATCTTACTGTATATAACCATGCATGGTAAGAGAAAAATTTATACATTCTTACCAAGATTCAGGCATAGAAAGGAAATCCGTCATGCTTCCAATTGAATAAAAGATAGAACAAAGGGAAGGAGAATAAAATCAGAAGCTGTGCTTCTTCTTCTTGGAAATAAATGTTTAAAGAAATCTAAATCCTAAACTTTTCAATTTCAATTGAGATGGGATGGCAAGATGTAAGCTGGTTTGCTCAGGTCTTGAGGGAGAAGAAGAAAAAAAACACCTGTCTTATGAGGTTATTAAGCTAACACCTCAGCAAGCTGTGGGCATGCTACTCTTTTATTACACAAAACTGAAATCCTCTGACAGTCCATAATTATGTGCTGAGAACTCTGATGAATAACTCCGCATCAGACCGATTCACGAAACTTTGATCAGTGTTCCGAGAGGCAGTAGGTCAACATGAACCTTGAAATCTGATTAACATCACCTATTCCCATCTAGCATTCTAAAAACAATGTTTTGTAGCCCTCAACTCTTCACTTAGATATTTTAAAAACATAATTTTGTCACATGTCTTAGAGTAATTATAAAAATATCAGCATTCATTTTTGAAACAGACTTAAGATGGAATTTATATATTTTCCCATACATATTTCTCTACACCTTTTTTGTTCCTAGGTCTGGGGTCATAAAAAATGTCAAGTTTTAAGGCTCAATGATATACTACAATAGGTGGGTAACTGACTATAATTTAGTACCTTATCCTCTGCAAGTAGCCACATATTTATAAGAGCTGAGTGTGAGGTGGTGATGTGTTTAATACTAGTCATCTACACAACCTTTTCTCCATTCTCCTTGGCTTTAAGATATATGAATCAGGAACAGAATTTAAGAGACATCATTCGAAAAAGGGACAGAACCTATACCTGTGGTTTCATCAATAATCTGGTTTAAGTGGTGTGTGTGTGTGTGTGTGTGTGTGTGTGTGTGTGTGTGTGTGTGCGCGCGCGCGTGCGCGCGCGCACGCAAGGGGGGGGGGAGGGTGGCAGAATGAAAACACAATTGTCCTGTGGTCCCTCTTAGTAGGGCTACAGCAGGAATATCAAAAATACAAAACATATGCCACCACCCCTCATTACTGCAGTCAAAAGGCAGATATCACTAATCAATATCCCATTCTTTCCAACTGAGCCTGGCAGTGGTAAATAATCCTTATCACAGCTCCCTAGACACATGGAATTGAAATCCAGTTTCCAGCCATGAATTTTTCCTATTATTAATGAATGTTTGAAATGAACATTAGAGTTAATATCAACTCCCCCATTCTATAGGTAAAGAAACTGAGAGACAGAGACCTTAATTGACTTTCCTAAGGTCACACAGCCAATCCTTGGGGATTTTTAAATTGAAATTTTGGATCATCTATCTATATTATTTCTTGGTATTAGCTATGCCAGTGAAGATGTGCATAATACAGTTTAAGAATGAAGGGGTTTGAGAAAAATATTTCAGATGTGCTCTATAATCCAAGCCAAACAGAGTGCCAGGAAAGCTATAAAAATCACTCTCTACTTTGAAATTCATGCAAGATGAACAATGACGCTTACCATATACCTTTGGCTTATGTAGCATTTGTTTACTTCAACAATTTCTAATAGCACCTGCTACTTCATGCCAGATTAAAAGGCAATACATGTAAAAATTGTCTCTAGAGAAAGAAACTGCCTGTTTGACCATTCTGGGTTCACTGTCATTTATACCACCATCACATCTGATTTCCCATTTATTTTCATAGGTCAGATTGACTCACTTGGGGCTTGGTTACCAGGTTTTTAAGAATAAAATACAGTAACTTTCCCAGGTCCAGTTTAATAAAGCTTATTTTGTGTGTTGTGTTTTTTTATTTTTATTTTTATTTTTTTGGCTTAGTAGCATGAAAAAGACAACAAAGAGTCCTCTGGGAAGAGAGAAAACAACTATAAAACCCTCAACACTTTTTTATCCTCATTCCAGTTTAGACAATGAAGTGATTTGATACCAGAAATGCACAATATCTTCCCACACTCACCTCTTACACACACACACACACACACACACACACACACACACACACAATTCCCGGACTTCCTTTAAAACAAGAGGGGCCCTGGAATACCCTTTATTCGGGGATTCTCTAAATTTGAAGAACCCTTGCTGGAGCTGAATAGGCAAGGAGAGGGGAAAATAATGGCACACTGGTAACGCTTGTAAAGCCAAAAGCCTCCAGCAGGTTCTCCGTAATGGGAGAGAAAAAGGCACAGGGAAGGACTTCACACAAGGAGATGAGGAGGAACAGCTGGGGAGGAGGTGGAAGTGGGTGATGAAGACGGAGCCAGGAACAGAGCTGTGAGGAGGAAGGGGAAAAAAGGCTGAGCAACCGAAGGCTGGTGGTTAAAATAACTCGTGGTAACAGAGTGTTCTTTGTTACCACACACTGCTCTTTGTTATCACACATTACAGAAAGTTATAAACAACAGAAGCATGCCGAACACTAAAGCTGCGCTTCCAGCTCCGGGTTCTGCCGACCTAACAAACTCCCTGGCTTCGCCCTCGTGGAGACTGACGTGGTTTCCAGAACACCACGTCAGGGCTGTGGCCAGTAATCTGTACATCTCAATCTAGGCACAGAACCTTCTATCACATTTGGCACCGTGCTCCTTTCAAAGGAGCTTTTTGCGTTCACTGATGCAGGTCAGAGAGATGCAGACAGCATTGGCCCCATCTGCGACAAAAAGACTATCAAATTTTATAAGCAAAACAATGAGAAACTTTGGGGGAAATATTTTTTAAAGCCCAGAGAAAATTATCTCATTTGTGTTTATACATAGAAACAAGGAAACAGCTTGCCAGGTCTCACTGCCCCATGGTGGCTCTGCTGAACTTTCACACTCGCCCTACCTTGATTGACATCTCTCATGCTCTACACAAACTTTCCTTCCTCCAGCTCCCACATTAGGCCACCTATTCACCAACTACCCTGGGCAAAATTCACTGAGTAAATGACATAAGAGAGATGGTACACCCAACTCTACTTCTTTTCATGATGCCCACTTCATAGCCAATGGAGTCACAGTCAGTTCACATCCTCTCCCTCCAAGGTCCTCTACTATGACTTCTCTTCACTTGCCAGATAAGTCATACTCTCCTTCCGAAGTCCACACTGACTTTCCAACTGCTCTCAATCTTCACTCTACTTGGCTTCTCAGTAGCAGTGGTCAGAGACCAAGGAAAACCGTTCTCCTTCCTCAATCTCCCACCACTGTACTATTCTAGACTGTTTCTCATTCTTCCTTTATAGTCAATCACTTTGCTTCCATCACCAATATTCTTTTATTCACCAACTGTTTAAATGTTGATGCTATTCAGGGTTCCCATTTCTTAGTCTGCATCCTTAAAATGTTCTGTTTCTCACTAGAGTAGTAGACAAAAATTATGCATAACTTATCCATGAATGTCCCTTTAGCAGCAGCATGCCCAACACATTCCTATCATGAGAGCCTACGATTTCTCCTTCTGTAATGTCTTCAGATCTCTTTTCATCCTGACCAGGTGACAGCCAGAGTTATAATCCTAACTGATCCCCACACTTATACTTTAAATTCTGTCCATTCCATCTTTCAAAGGACCACAAAAAATATCCTTCTATTGACATATATGCCTCATATCACTACCATTCCTTCAACCACTTCCCTTCACCCTTATAGGGGATGATGTCCAAACTTCACAAGTTTAGAAATTCAATGTCCCTGACCATCTGGCCTCAACCTGCAGACATATCTACTACTGCACATATCTTACAGTCTAAACTTGCTGATAATTGCAACATGTATTTTCAGTCTTCTATTTCCTTGAACATGTGGTTCTTTTGGCTTAGGATTTACTTGCTTCTATCTTGGCCTAGTGAATCCTTATCCATAGTCCCAGTTGAAGGATCATGACCTCTATGAAAGTGCCCCAACCCCACCTTAGGGCAATGAGTCATTCATTCCCTCCTCCAAGTTGTGAGAACACTTATCCCATATCTCTATTATATCACTGAACATGTTTCAGTCCAGGTTGTATCATAATGTATATGATACTGCCAACTCTCAGAGATCAGAATCCTAGTCTTGTTATTCCTAGTACCTAACACAGCACCTAGCACATCTGCAGAATGTTTATTACACTGGGTGGAATTCAATAAAACTTTTTAAAGTATCTTCCAGGATCAAATCTTTAACAATTAATCAGACACATGAAATTGTGAAAAGTGGGTATCTCTAAAGAGGAAAGGTAACAGAATGTATTAAGAAATAGACTTTCGCCGAAACCGGTTTGGCTCAGTGGATAGAGCGTCAGCCTGCGGACTGAAGGGTCCCGGGTTCGATTCCGGTCAAGGGCATGTGCCTTGGTTGCGGGCACATCCCCAGTGGGAGGTGTGCAGGGGGCAGCTGATCGATGTTTCTCTCTCATCGATGTTTCTAGCTCTCTATCCCTCTCCCTTCCTCTCTGTAAAATATCAATAAAATATATTAAAAAAAAAAAAGAAATAGACTTTCTTTCCACTGTATATACTTTTGTAGAGTACTTCAGTCTTACCACATACGTGTACTGTTTTTTAAATAATCTGCACAGGCACTACAATATGTGCCTAGCACTGTGTATGGTAGGGATTTTAGGCATCATGGAACAATGTCACTAAACAAAGAAATTTATGAACTTGGATACCTCTACAGATTATTCTTTTTTCCCCCTAACTCCTACAGAACTGTGTTGTCCTTCAGTTGTAGAATTCTTCACAGTCTCGGTCATTTATAGAGGTGTCCTCCATGCTGGATCATGAGCCCTTAGAGGCAGTGCTCTCCATTCCTCACCCCCATGGCTTCCATAAGCTCCTAATAGAGTGTCTGTGTACACTTGTCACTTAACTCATAATTGTTTAATTGAATTGACCTGACCCTGAAAATATGGCAATGTTTCAAATGAAAAAAAAAAGCAATAATTGTATTTGTTTGCAGCCAATAACCCATGTTAAGTGGAGACAAGGAAGAGAAAACCTGAAATACTATTAATAGGTAATAGAAATAAATATTAGGTTTACTATGGTCAGATTGAATGCAGAAGTAAGAGCTATAACAATGTATGGATTTGTTTTTTATATCTTATTTAGGTCATGGATAAAATATATTATTCCTTTTCCACTTACGTTGGCAAAACACATATTTTATTTTCAAATGAGAGCCTTGAATATATGCACAGCCAAAACTATATAGAACCAGTACTGAACGAAGATGAAAAAGTTTTGAGATGAAAGAGGAAAAGGAAAATGGATTCTGAAACAATATCCCTATAAACAAAAAAGGAAAACAATCAGCAATTTCCACATAGATCTAAAGCCTAACTCCTCCAGTAAAAATACTCCAACTAAATCATTTAGTGCCTGAGGAATAGTTTGAAAACCCCCTGCTATGAGAAGAAGAAAAAGTACAGAGGTTGTTAGTATGACTGTATTTTTAGCTCTATCCTCACAGAGCTAAAAATACAGTCATACTAACAACCACATTAAAAGTTAGAAAATAATAGGATATTCAAGGAATAAAAGTACAAAAACATAGGATTCATATATGTGAGGTAACTTTTCACTGAACACCTACTATGCAAATGTGCATATATAAAAATATTTCTTCCTCCTTCCTTTACTTCTTCCCTCCCACTCCACACACACAGAATTATTCTCTCTGGACCCTTAACACACTCAGTCCCTTCTGCCTTGTGTCAGAGATTTGACCATCCTGCTTATCCCATTTACTATTGTCCATTCTGCATTATGGTTAATTACAACCATGTAATCGTCCCAAAGAGATCACCTGAACTTAAGAAAGATTCTACGTCTCATTCATGAATAAACTCTCAATGCATTCCACAATGGAACATAGCTGACTAGCTATTCCATGTTTGATCACAGCATGGTAGATCTGAATTTGTCCTCTACCTCCATTCCTCCTACAAGATTTCTACTTCTCAAAGGGAGAGGGAATAAAGAGGATAGAAGAAGAGAGGTTAGTACCATGTAGATAAAATCCTCTTCACCAGGTCATTTGCAACAATTAATTTAATTTATTGACCTGCCTCCTTTTGGGCACAAGTATTAGATTTTACTTACCAGTATTTTTACATTCCCATAGCCTAACCCCGTGGTCGGCAAACTGCGGCGCGCGAGCCACATGCTGCTCTTTGGCCCCTTGAGTGTGGCTCTTCCACAAAATACCACGGCCTGGGCGAGTCTATTTTGAAGAAGTGGCGTTAGAAGAAGTTTAAGTTTAAAAAATTTGGCTCTCAAAAGAAATTTCAATCGTTGTACTGTTGATATTTGGCTCTGTTGACTAATGTGTTTGCCGACCACTGGCCTAACCCAATCCTTGCTATACAACATGTGCTTAATACATAATTATTCAATGACTCAATGAATTCATTAAAGGGGAGAGGAAGGTAAGAAAAAAATTTTACCCACTTAATTTGTACCCACTGAAATGAGAGACAAATAGAGTCAACAGAAGAAAGGGCAATCCTCCCTTATTTTCCCCATTCTAAGTGTGTCCTAAAGTGATTTAATAAGGTATCTATCTGTCCCTTAAGCCAAATTTGAAAGGATAGTATAAGTAAAAGTTCACAGTTATCTTCTTATTTCTTAACACTAGTTACTCACCATTTTATACAGAATTCACTTTAATAAATATTTATTGAGCACCAACTATATACAGGGGGTGTTTCTGATGCCAGGGTGGAAGGAGATAAGTAATACCTGGTCCATTCTCTCAACAATCTTATAATCTTTTTCCTGCTCCTAGTAAACTACATGCCTTTTACAATGATACCAAGAAAAATAATAAAATTTCATAATATTTACCAAGTCATATGTTTTAAGACCATGGCCCAAGTGGATATACTAATATTCCTTTTCAAAGAGCTCAAGGGCTTCACAGCCAAATCTTATATGGCAGCCTGCCAGTCCAAAGGGCCTCACCCCAAAGGCCTGTTTTCCGTCCTCAGAAAGAAAATGGAATCGACAGCTCTTCAGATGGAGTTACCAATTACTTAATTTTGTCAGAAACATCTTCATCCATGTGCTCATGTTAAAACAAAGCTGGTAGAAAGACTCTCCCCAGAGGTTTCTTTAAACAAGATGTAAATGTTTGCTTTACTTTTTTTGTATGGACTAGTCCCAAATATTCCAAGCTAGTTTTTCATGTCTCCTAATAACTCAAATACTAGTATTTACGTCTGTCACAACTGCAGTGTGGCCCTTAAAGCTCAGGTTCTATGGGGATGTATCACTCTATTATATAAAGAGGACAAGTATCACTTATGAAATAACTCAGTTTAATCATTTATTTCAAAAGTGAAAATGCCTGAGAAGTCTAATCTTGAATAGTGGATAATTACTTTTTCCCTTCACAAAAGGTTTAAGAAAAAATCAAATATATATATATGTTTATATGAATATACATATTTACATATGTAATATTAAAGATAATACAAAACTGTATTTACATATATGGCTTTAAAAATTCAAGCAACATATGAACAAAAAAGAAAGGAAAATAGATTACTATTTCAAAATTATTTGGGAATTATTTAAGAAGAACACTGATATAATGTTATATACTAGTAATATAATGTAACATAATTTGATATAATATACTAAAAACATAAAAAATTAAACTCTCAGTTGTCTTCATTAATGGTGTAGTGAAAAGGGAAAAATCCACACTTCCATGTGACCAAAAAGAGGAGTACCATTTCTTTTTATTCAGACAAAGTGGTATGCCTCCCTCTGTACACGTTCTTGGCATAAGGGAGCTAAACCCAGGAAAGTTGCTCTTTGTTCAGTCCCACCTGCCCTGTATCAGTGAGAGCTATCTTATCTGGGCCCTTAGGGACTTTAAGGGTGTGTGTTTCCCATTCTTATCCCATCTACGTCCAAGTGCTTATTCCAGAAATACGTATTACGTATAGCTGTGGTAAAGAAGACTTGCACTACCTCTTCCCTTCTGCAAATATCAATACCTTCATCATCTTCTAGAAAACACTAGACATTTTTGTGCTGGCTTCTTATCTATAACTGCCAAAAGATTCAAAAAGCAGTCTTTTCTTACTCAGTATTTGATAGGAGCTTAAAGTAAACCCCCTGAATTCATTCATATTGAGGGTCTGAAACTGACTTACATTTGAAAACAAAACAAAAAAGAATTGACTACAGTTCCTGTAGTGTGCCACAGGAAAATTTGTACTTTAACCTTCTTTGGGTATTAAAAGAAAATGAGGCTTGCCTGGCTGGTGTGGTACAATGGTTGAGTGTCGACCTATGAACCAGGAGATCATGGCACATACCTGGGTTGTGGGCTCAATCCCCAGTAGGGGCATACAAGAGACAGCCGATTGACAATTTCCTCTCCTCATTGATATTTCTTATCTTTCTCTTCCTCTCCCTCCCTGTCTGAAATCAATAAAAATCTATTTAGAAAGCCCTAGCTGGTTAGGCTCAGTGGAGAGAGCATCGGCCTACGAACTGAAAGATTCTAGGTTTGATTCTGGTCAAGGACACATGGCCAGGTTGCGAGCTCAATCCCCAGTAGGTGGTGTGCAGGAGGCAGCAGATCAATGATTCTCTCTCATCATTGATGTTTCTATCTCTCTCTCCATCTCCCTTCCACTCTGAAATATATATATATATATATATATATATATATATATATATATATATATATATATATATATATTTTTTTTTTTTTTTTTTTAAATGAGGCTTCCCAGGCAGACTCACATAAGAGAGGGCTTAGGGTGGAAGGAAAAGGGCAAGTTTCCCAGTATAATAAACCCACACTGCTGTCCAACCTGATACACTCAGGCCACCTGGTCTAGGCATGCTGTCCCAACTGGAGGCACTCAGGGTGGGATTAAGGCTAAGGGCACTAGAACCAAACAGGTTAAGGCTCAAAATATGGCTTGGCCGCATGGTATCCACCTGTGGTAGCAGCTGTGTTTCTCAGATTCTTCATTTGCAGGAATTCTAGTAGCACCTTCCTCACAAGGCACGTGAAGTGATGGGCATGGCACCTGATATATAACATGCCCTCTTACAGCCTAGCTGGTATTATTCCTGGTTACTGCTATTGCAGGGGCTCATAATTTTACTGTTGCCAGCACGTATAGTCACTAGATTGCATGTTCTGTGAAGAGAAGTAGCATACAAAGCACTCTTATGTTCTATATATAAAAAGAGGATGATAATATCCATAGAGTTATTATAAGTAAAGTTAATATGTGTAAAATGTTTGCAAGAGTTGTACACAGTAAAGATTTTTCCACTTATGCTTAATGTCTGAAATTAAAAAAATCTTATTAATAATAAGCATACAGATCACTTAATATAACTTAGGCACTTCATTAAGCTACCCACCCACATATGTATGTATGTATGTATGCATATATAGCATATATGATTATCCTCATTTACAGATCAGAAAACTGAGGGACAGAGGGTATAAGCAACATGCTAAGTGGCAGAGAGATCATTTAAACCCAGGTCATCCGGCTCAAAGTCCATGCTCTTAATCACTATGCTTTGCTGCCTAAAAAAAAGTTAAAACAATGAATCAATGTTCCTGCCGGAAAAATACTGAAAAGTCAATCACCTTGACCCTAATGTTTGCAAAGAGCATGAACAGCTCTTGCAAAGTGCGCAGGAAGAAAGGACAAAGGCATGTGGAGGGCAAAGAAGGACTAATTCAGTGTTCCCTAGGCAGGCCTGGCAGGGGCTTTCCAGCCAAAGTTGGTACACCAGAGTGACCGAGATGCACAAAGGAACACAGGGTTTTGGCCCTGAATTCAAAGTCACTTATTTTTTAGTGCATTCTAAATTGACAAGAAACAAATGCTTATTATGAGCATGGCCTTCTATGGTACCGTGAGGAATGGTAAAATAATCAAGAGACTGGATATTAGTCTTGAGAAAGCTTACAGGAGGCATCCTTAGCTCATTTCCTAACCCAGCAGAAAGTTAACCTGGACATCTACCAATTTCCTAGATTGTAATGGATGTGCTGGACTTGGTATTGCTAAACACCTTCCATTTGAATTTTATGTCATATGAGGTCAAAGATATATTTATTGGTCACAATAGAACAAGTTGACCAAAAGGTCTTATCAATTCTTCAATATTCTTGAGGTCTCTCCTCTTAAAATCCCATTCCAAAATCCTAGGAATTTTAGGCCAACCATGTGTTGAATTGGTATTTCACAATTAACTATTTTTTGGGAGTGATTCGTTGCTTTTACTATCCTCGTTGAATGAAGTTTCCTGCAAATGTCTCAAATTTGGATCCTTTTAGATCATCTTTTAAGTGGATGCTTCCCAGTGAAGGAATTTAAGCAATCTAAAATCTCAACCAAAAACACCAGATCATGGACAGAAAGAGATGGAGAAGGACCATGACAGGTAGGATGGAGGAGCTGAAGAAAAAGGGAGAAAATCAAAATGGGTCACTGAATTCTTAAAAATACAATCATTTGCAAATATTAAAGCATTTGCTGACATACTGTGTTGGTGAGTTATGGGAGAAATTTGCACTCTCACAGTTAGTGCAGAGCCTATGGGGGTGAAATCTGCTAATATTTGTCCAACTGTAAGTACATACACCCTTAGGACAATCTGTTCCCTGGTCATAAACTTTATATCTAGGTGCCATTTCATGCATCTCAAGAAAACACCCAAATTCTAAACACTTAAATTTTAGGAGAGATACCAATGAGTTTCATGATAACCACAGACATACAAATTATACATAGTATAACTTTGTCTTAATTAACAAATTGTTAAAAACAAATCTGATGCCCAAGTAGACAGAGATCATATATGCTCATATCTCTTTGGTGACTAGATTGGGAGGTTTGTTTAGGTGGGTGCTATGTTGTATAGAATTCAAGGGTAAGGCTTACTGGATCAATGAATGAGAAAGGGGGACATATGGGTTCTAATCTCTCCTCTGCCAAAAATTCTGTCCTCTTGAATACAACATTTCACTTCTATGATTTTCCTCAGAGGGAATGAATGACAAACATAAATTAGCTATAAATTCACTTCACTTTGAATGAATCCATCTACACTTCAGCTAAACTGAGCAGAACCTCAATCTGCTCACACAAAAAGAAAAAGGAACTAACACATAAGAAGTCAGCCCCTGCTAATTGCTTGGCATTGTTGTTCTCCATTACTTCTCTTCACCCTCCCAACAACTCCATAAAGTCTTACTATCTTCCTTCTGCAGGCTAGGAAACTAAGGCTCAGAGGAGTTTTCTTGACTTTAGAATCAGCAAGTGATGTCTCAAGGAATCAAACCCAACTGAATTTACCCCTATATCTGAGGTCTTTGCTTTTTGCTGTGTTTTCTTTATACCTAGTAACCTGGACTTGAAGAAAACAATTCTCTATCATGGATTTTATCAGAACAGGAATATATTCAAATGCAAAGCAAAAGAGAAATATATTTTGAAGGGAAAATAAGAAAAAAGAAAAAGATAGGTTTATTCACCAAAAAAATTAAATTGATAATTCTAAAAAAAAACTATCTTGAATCACCAAAAGTGACTTGAAAATCTATGTTTCAACATAGTGCTAAAATAATCAGACAATTTGTTAACTAACTTCTTTTAGACTAAGGTAAATATGGATGTTAGTTTCTTTATTTTTTCCTACCAGTTGTGTTATAAAGACATAGACTGAATCATTGCTACACCTAGTCCAGGAATAGTTTCCACTGAAAGGTCATTTGTATTGTTAACTCATACCAAAATCAAAAGTAATGCATTCACTCTATGAGTAACTCCAGAACTCTAAGTTCTTAATGGCCCTTTCTTCTATTCAGTTACTTACCATTTATAATTTTTACAAAGTGGGTTAGGGGGTTGAGTCCTTGCTTAAATCTATCTAGTGGCTAAAGGGCTAAATTAAAATTTCCAGTGGAATATTTTTAATCTGAGGTTATTTATACTGGAGACTACACCTCCCTGAGTTTAGGAGTTAACCTGAGATGTGATCTAGCCTTCTAAACAAGGCTGAAGGGAGAAGGAGAGATGGAGTTGGGGGGAGACAGCTTATAAACTAATGGAGGAAAGGGAACAAAAGGTGGAATAAGCTAAAATGAAGTCACTCCTCACTCACTGTGGAGGGTTCTGTTTGCAAGAGGAACCTACAGGTATGTTATTGGAATTTAAAAGACATACAATATAACAAAAAGTATTGCGGTAAACCCAAAAGCAATTGTATCTCAAAGACTTTGTCAAAATTGTTTATACTGAAGATCCCTCAAATTGAATCAGCATAGATTCAGTGTATGGATTTTCTATTTGTAAAGGATTATAAACTAAACAAAATATATTATTTCTAAACTTGATCATATAACTGGCTTCTAGTATATGCTGTTACAAGTTTAATAAAATATTCTCTCTAAAAAAATAATATTCTCTGTCATCCAAAGCCACTTGGAATCAAGCTTGCCCCTACTGTAAATTAAGGGACAAATGGATAAGATCCTTCCAGGTTGAATAGAAAGGTATGTGTGAGCTTCTGCTTGAATGAAGACCTGTAACATTAACAGGTTATTGACCCTGTAAAAATGAAAAGGGACAAACATTGGCCTAAATGAAATCCTGGGCTTCAGGCTCACCTGCTGGCAGAAGGTGGGCTCACCTGATGCTTTTGTCACTTTCTCTTACATGTCAACTGTGCACCCTTCAGTGAGAAGAAAGATGGAGGCAGGGTCTCCCATAACCACCTCTGCTATCTTCCTCCTTCTTTTGGAATTTTTGACTAAAGACATCAAAAGTTAGGTAACTCAATGCAAGATGTCTTTAACATTGTCACACACTGACCAAAATATTTTGCCAGGATAAAATATTTTTGAATAAATATAACTATGGGTGTTGTGCTGTGCTGTTGTTGCAGAATGTAAAGCACTTTGCTCAATGTCAAAAATATCTCTTCATTATGTCCTCACTATAATAAATATGAGGAGTTTACTGGGATCGTGTCCCAAGAATCCAATGGTACCAAGTTTGCATCATCCCCCAAAGTAGTAGGAAGTCCCATCCCACAACCTAACTAAGGAAAAAGAGAATTCTGAAATACGACTTTTCCATTTATTTGTGACTCATTTCTGAGCTCTATTCTGTTCCTTTGGTCTATTTGGGTATTTTCTAAATTGTTCTTATAGTTTTTTGCATGTCAGAAATAGCTCATAACTTTTTAAAAATAGTGTATCAGTATGACACAGAGGAGCCCACCAATTGTTCTACACAGCAGGATACCAGATGATTAAAGAAGGAAGAGCTGGTGCACTGAGAGATATGAGAATAAAAACAAATTTCTATATCCCAGAATTTGTTTTCTCACTGAAGCTAAGGAAGGATCCACTTTCAAGACTGAGTAATATTTTACTTTCATGCTAATTCCCTCGTGCAGTTCTGAGCAATAAATGCTTTAAAGATCCTGTAGCAACGCACAGAGCCATGTCATTCACTAACCTTGGACTATTCCTAATAGATGTCCCTCTGTGATACAAGAATTACTGATGGGAGCTGGAAATCATGAATGGGGGAAGTGGAAGATGAATGATAGAGAAGGGACATGGTTAACATTTTCCATGAGCAAGATCGATATGCTCTGTAACAGAAACAATAAATCGCTTCATCAACTAACCTTCACCCCTGAAGAAAGTAACTCATAGGTTTGGCAGCATAATCCAGTAAACAAATTACTCTGAGAGATTAATTGGATATGAACTAAGGCCCCTGCAGCATTTCTTTCTTCCAACTCTATATAGTACAACTGTGCCTTAAAACTATCGAGATGGCTCAAAACTCAATCTAATTTCTAACTTATTGAAATCTTCTGTCTTATCACTTGCTATAAGACCATACTTCTTCACCTAGTAAAAACCATGATCAGAAGGAGACATAAAGATCCAGGGATCATGAGTCAAATATAGAGAGACTCCTAATTTAGTTTTCCCTAGAAGCTCACTCATTTGTCTCTCCAGGTTAGCTCTCACATAGGGCTGCAAGACAGTAAACTAATCTGCATGCAGAACTCCACGTGTGGGATGCCTGTCCTGGGCAGAATGTGATATTCACCAAATCACTATGAGTTCGGCTTCAGAAAATATGTACTACATGTATATTTGGAGTTCTGATGCATGTCACCAAGAGACATCTGGTCCATCCTGCCCTGGCACCCAGGATAAAAGAGAGTTTGGGTACATGAGGCTTTACTCATTCACATCTTGGAAACTTAAGGAGAATGATAAATTCAGTGCCTCACCTTAGGTTGCACGCTCATCTTACAAATGGACCAGTATAAAATGTGGTCTTGCCCACACCATACTTTTCAAATCCATTCTTCATAGTGCAGCCAAAGTGAGTATTTAAAACGCAGATTTAGCCTAACCGGTTTGGTTCAGTGGATAGAGCATCGGCCTGTGGACTGAAAGATCCCAGGTTCAATTCTGGTCAAGGGTACATGCCTGGATTGCAGCCTCTATCCCTAGTAGGCAGGAGGCAGGCGATCAATGATTCTCTCATCATTGATGTTTCAATCTCTCTCTCCCTCTCCTTTCCTCTCTAAAATCAATAAAAATACATATTTAAAAAACACGCAGTTTTGGTCCTTTCCTCCTCCTCTTAATATATTCCAGTGGCTCTCCATTGCCTTCAAAATCAACTCCAGTATCCCACTGCATGGCATATAATAGTTATGACAGCAGAAGGAACAGAGGCAGCGGCAGTGGCACACCTGCAGCAGCTGTTGAAGGCTGGCACAGAGGGAAGTCTGTATCAGTTTCCTAGGGCTGCTGTAACAAGTTACCACAAATTGGGTGGCTTAAAACAAACCGTCTCACATTTCTGGAGATAGGAGGTGAGTTCTTTCTGAGGGCTGTGGGGAGAATCAGTTCTGTGAACCTCCTAGCTTCTGCTGGCTCACTGCCAATCTCTGGCATGCAGGTGCATCACTCCAACCTGACTTCATCTTCACATAGTACTCTCTGTGTCTGTGTCTCCTCACATCTCCTTTTGCTCATGGCTGTCTCTGTGTCCAACTTTTCCCTTTTTATGAGGATACCAGTCTTATTGGATTAGGGCCCACACTAATAACTTCATTTTAACATCATTACCTCTATAAAGACCCTATTCCAATTAAGGTCACATTCTGAGTACTGGGGTTTGATGACCTCAACATATCGTTTTTGGGGAGACACAATTCAACCCATAACAAAGTCCTGTTCCAAGATTTGGTTTGACTCTCTAAGCCCCTTCCAAACCTAATTTTTATTGGTTTCTGTTTTGTAGAATACAAAAAGTTGCATATTAAGTATAAACAGAACTATGTTTATAGCTATATAATATGTTTTTAAAGGTTGTCTGCATTTTATTTATATATCACCTCCTTCCACAAAGAATTTAAATTGCTTCAAATTCCTAATATTATTGCTGGTAAAAATAATAACATTTACAGCACAATATAAAAAAGAATCTGTCATATAATTGATGGGCAATTCTCTCACAAAAAATATCAGCCTCAGTTTCCTAGCCCATAAAATAAAAATAATAAGACCACTCATTCTGCCTTACATACTGGATTTTGCAACAATAAAATAATGCACACTATAGAGCAAGCATGTCAAACTCAAAGGCTAACATGGGACAAATGAACAAGGTTTAAGTTCATGTGGGCCACAAAAAAACTAAAGCTTCAATTTTCATAGAAATGTAGGTTTATTTTGATAGAGACATGCTGAATATAAAGGGCTAAGATAAATGAGTAATCGTTAACATAAAATAATAGAACATTTTAATAAAAATTAATATATTTTCTTCAACATTAACTTACCACTGAATAACTGCACAAATTAATAAGCATAACACAAATAAACCTATTTTTCTTGTTCTCTGAAAGCAAAATATTTCCTGTTGCGCACAACAAACAAGTCAGTACAAGACTAATGACGTGGCAATCAGCTGCTAAAATATTTGCTGCTAGTGTTAGTGG
The DNA here is from genome assembly GCF_963455305.1 of Plecotus auritus. NCBI lineage: Eukaryota > Metazoa > Chordata > Mammalia > Chiroptera > Vespertilionidae > Plecotus > Plecotus auritus. The sequence goes on along the minus strand of NC_137776.1, from coordinate 135,963,726 downwards.
AGAGAAATGGTGCACCTGCATGTAAGGCGTGTAAGGGAAATGAATGCAACACAATTCTAATAATCAGTCATTAGCGAACGTTGTAGTTCATTATTAATAATTATGTATAACAGGATATTGTAAAATTAAGTTATGAAATTTTTATTAAAACATTTCTTACATACCATTATATTGGCTGGGTCGCAAAAATAATTCATTGTAGGCCACATGCGGCCCACGGGCCGCGAGTTTGACATACTTGCTATAGAGGAATGTTTTAAAAAAGTGTAAAATTTTATTTAAAAAAATACATTGTTGTATTCTTACTCTTCCTTTGTTTCCTTTCTACTATATGATGGTAATTAGAATCAAAGTTCTTAACAAGAGAAAACAGAACAAATGAGGGAGTAAAAAGGTACAAGGTTTAAACTGGCAGGTAATTTTCCTTCCATCTTAACTGGCCTCACTCCATGCCAGGTCTGACCTGTTAAACCACACACTATCCTCATCACTAAACTTATCTCCTCACATGCAATTCTGGTCCCACAAAATCAATCACTCAAGAAAAGAGGACAAGTAACTTCTGGAGAACATGAGAAAGTGTATTAGTATATTTTTAAAAGGGGAGGATATACAACCAAATAGGATAAAAGACTAACTGGAAAACAAATGATAAAAAACAAGCTCACTTCCATTGCTCCTTGATAACATGGTTCAGAGATATGTAGTTTTCTGTTAAGTAAAAAGGTGCTTTTGCCAGCATAACCAAATTCAAAAGGACAAAATTATATCATTTTTAACAAGTTGAAATGATTTGGTGTCAGATATCAGGGTCATTCTTTTTTTTTTTTTTTAATATATTTTATTGATTTTTTACAGAGAGGAAGGAAGAGGGATAGATAGTCAGAAACATCGATGAGAGAGAAACATCGATCAGTTGCCTCTTGCACACCTCCTACTGGGGATGTGCCCGCAACCAAGTCACATGCCCTTGACCGGAATCGAACCTGGGACCCTTTCAGTCCGCAGGCTGACGCTCTATCCACTGAGCCAAACCGGTTTTGGCAGGGTCATTCTTTAATCAAAGAAATAAAACCAGTGGTGCCTTTTTCTTTTAATTTAGCAGAACTTGAACAGCCATTTTTGCAGTGGTATCATTGAATTATATGGTGTTTAAGTGATATAATATTGAGGGGGGAGCAGAAAAACTGATTCTTGTAAAGTTCCCAGGCATTGAGAGCCATTTTACTCACTGAATTTATCACTGTACAATTTTAACTAACATGGCAGAGAAACTGCCCATTGGATGAAATTCTACATGGTCTATGTATATAATGCTCTTCCAGGGACCCTCTAGTTGTAAAATAAACAGAATTATGCAATTTCACTGTCCTAGTGAGATGAAGGAAAAAGTTGGGATGGAGAGCCCTGGAAAACAGTGGAGTGTGGGATGGAGTAAACAAAACTCCCAGTAACTTCATGGAAGGCTGTGGTGGAGTGGAAAAAATGTTCTTGTCCAGCAGTCCTGGTGTACAACCCAGTATTTACTGGTTATATAACCTTATATAAAGGCATGTAAGCTCTTCCCTCATTTTAAACTGGAAATAAAAACTGTAACCACCTTTTCTACATCAAAAGATTATTGTGAGACACCAATGAGATTACGCATGGGACAGTGCTTTGTAAACCTGAAGCACGGTCCTATGGAAGATGTTATTATCTTGGGTAGAGTTCAACTTCCTTACAGTCTATCTCAAATCATGAAAACTCGTTTACTCTCAAGGTCCAAAAGTAAATGTTTAAATACAGATTTTCCTACTTAATGTTCTTCTGTCATGAGCATAGTGGGCTTCTTATGATTCTGTATAAACCATGTAAGGTTCCTTTCATTTGTCAATGTCTCTTATCATGGTCACTAATCATTCAACATAAAATATCTCCAAACTCCATCTTAACTCTTAAAAAGTCTCCTGAGTAGAACAGATCAGCTAAATAATTAGTGTCTTATATTTTGGAAACTATTCTTCTAGGATAGAAGAAGAATACTGTAACTGCTGATAACTTTCCTGATGAAGATCCAAAAATCTGTTTTTTAAACTGCTTCCAATTAGCTCTTTAAAAAAAAAAAAGCAGGTTAATCTCATAAGCCTGAAAAAATATATATATAGTAAATCTGAACACTGCTGTCTTGACACAGTTGTAGAGCTCGAGGTTCTTTTTGCTTTTCTTATCAAATTGGGTTGTGATGAAAAGAGAACTCCCTTTCCTGTTAATGAGTCATTATATTTAGTGCCATCTTGAGCATCAACAGTGCACCCTTTTGGTGATTTATTCTAAATGGAAGAGTGAAATAGGCTTCACTCTTAAGTTATGAAATTTAAGAGGCAGAGCACCTCAAGGACACACAGTGAAACTGCAAATTTGGACTTCTAAATTTCTGTGTATTTTCAACCCTATAAATTCACTATAAATACTAAAATTGATGAGAAATTGAACACTGATAGGGATTATTCTCATATAAGGCTAGAGTTCTGACTTAGAATATCACAACTTCTAGTCTAGATGCTTCCCCAGCAGAAAAGGATAAATTCTAGATACAACCATTGTATTAGGACAGGATACAAACCCCCCATTTACATCAGTATTTCTGTAAGAAAAGAAAATCACAGTGACAACTGGATACTTGGAATAATTTCCATCAGTTCTTACTATATTCCTAGACACATAAAGGATTACTTCTTCATCAACTACTCATCAGAAGTTGCAAAGGTCATGGCCAGGGTCCTCAGTGAGGCCAGGGAAGAAGGAGAGGTCTCATGAGTTCTCACTTGGCAATGCCTAGTGAAGATTTTTGTCTTTGTTTTATTTTTAAGCCAAGTATTTGTATTTAAGGCACTGGCTATAATCTCAAAATAACTGCCCTGCCTCTACATGAATACGGATGATAAATTCAGGGTCCCTTAACTCAGTGGTTCTCAACCAATATACTATATATATATAGCAATACCTGGAGACATTTTGGTCATTACTAGGGGTAGAAAGGGTGCTACTAGCATCTACTAGGTAGAAACCATGGATGCAGCTAAACATCTTACAATGCCCAAGAGAACCCCTCATCAACAAAGAATTATCTGGTTCAAAATGTCAATAATGTAAGGTTGTGAAACCTGGCCATAAGTGGTACAATAGTTCACTTTGCTAGAGAATATAACAAGCCCCAGAACAGATATAAACTCCCTAAGATATGGACTTAAATATTACTAGTAAATGTCACTGTTTTGAAGCACTGAATATGCTTTCTTTCACAGTGACTGGGTAGAAAAACACACAGAGTTTTTAAGCTCTGTTACAACCTCCATTATTTCTTTGTAGCTACCCTCAATAGCTTTGCATAGCAAGGAAAAAGCAAAGGGAATGAGTAGGCGCTAGAAAGATGGGAGGATATGGGAAACAACAGAAGGAAGAAGTAAATCTAAAGAGGAAAAAAATGCCTATCCCTTCTCTGGATGTAGATATGCCATAACACTTCAGTCAAACAAAAGAGGCATCCTGTTGGAGCCAAATAAGTTATATTGCCACAGACATGAACATCATAAAATTTTCCAAAAGCCAAAATGTAAGGTTTTGTTCCCTAGATATCATGGTCCACTGTAAACAAATCCAATACATGAAACACAAAGGTTTTTCATGAAGCTGTTCCTATAGTAAAAGAAATATAATCATGTAATCTGAAAATTAAAGTTATTCCCACCCTCATTGGGCTTCAGTGACCAAGAACAGAGCCTCTGAGCCTTTCACACAACTTATTTAGAACGTGAATCTGAGTACAACCCCTAAGAGCTTCCAAGCAGTTGCCATTTCATACTGTTCCTTATCAACACAACACTACAGAGACATTCTTGGAGCAAGCTCTCTAAATAGAAGTCAGCCAAGCAATTGAGAAGATACATTCCAGAACACAAGATACCATCAAATTCACTGAGAGATTAATTTATTAAAAGACAGATCTTCAGCATCTCAGTTAAAAATTAAGGGGGGGAAAGAAAACAAAATTACCCATTGCTTTATGAATCCCCTCAACACAGTGATGACCAAGAATTCATCCAGTCCATTCCTGGACTCCTTTCACCTCAATGTCACCCCACTGGTAGAAATGACAATATTACTTTTCAGAGTGTCTCTTTATACACTGTTAAGTTCTGCCTGAACTAAGATATATAGAACCTGTTGTTAATATCAAGAACATAAGACCATGAGAGTATGATGGTTGAAACATACTTATTATCTTGGAGTCTGACCTCCTTGTTTTCCATTGCTTATCTTCTAGTCTAGAGATAAAAATACAGGTACTTCAATGGCAGGCCAACCTGAAACAACCTCCTCAACCTCTCCTTTTTTATCTTCAATGGTCCCTTGAAATTTTCCGGGATACATGAAAGGCAGGTGGCGTCAGGGCAAGGGAGATACACGGTGTTTGGTAAAGAGGACAGACATAACTTTTTTCATGACTCTGCTTCTCATTTCACTTTAAATAAGGCCAGCCATTCTCATAACCTTAAATACTATCCATTCACAGGTGATCCCCCAAATTATATCAGTCTAGACTTTTCTGATCTCCAGACTCACCATTTGGGACTCAATCACAGGAGCCTCAAACTTAACAAGTCTAAAACCAAACTCTCTGCTTCCTCCCTAAACCTTCCACAATCACCCCCATCTCAGTTAAAGATAACTCCCATCCTTCCAGATATGCAAGCCAAACATTGTGGTCACCCCTGGCACTTGTGTCCCACACCCCATATCCAATTCTTTGGGAAATCCTGTCAGGTCTGTCTATGTTTATATAGCCGGAATCCAACTGTTTATCCCAACTTCCAACACTGAGCATAAGAAGGAAGACCAAAGAGAAGGCAACTGCAATAATCCCACTCATGGACGTTTAGTCTTCCTGCTTCTACTCCTTCTTTCACTTCAATATACTCTCCAAATGGCACAGTGATTGTATTAAAACATGAATAAGATCTTATCACTCCTCTATACCATCTTCTTTAGACAAGGCCCTAAACAATAAAGCCCTCATATTTTTTTTTTCTTGAACTCCTCTTCTCTCTCTTCTTCCTTCACTCTACTCCAGCCACCCGCTTTTCAATGTTTCTAGAACATGCCAGGCCAACAATCCTTGCTGTTCTCTCTGCCTGAAACTTTCTTCCCACTGATAGCCACATTATTTAATATCTCCTCCTCCACAATATAAGCTCCAAAAGGACAGGGAGCATTGAGTCTGATCTATTCACTGCTATATCCCCATGGCCTAGAAAAAGGATTGACATAAAACAGTTGTTCAATAAGTAGTTGTATGAGTCAAATAGATATAGTCACCAGAGAACTTCCTTTCTGTTTGCACTGCAGGGTCACATTTAGAGACCAAAAAGAGCATGCACACCTATAATTAGATTAATGACTGCATTAAAATGTAAATGTAAACAAAATGTTTAAACATCTAAAAGATCTTTATCTGAAACAATTATAAAAATAACCTTATAATTTTCTCCATATTAACACAATTTTTTATTATTGTTTTGATTTTTATATAGTATCTAAGTAAAATGAAGAAACAAAATAAAGTGAATTAGAGATGGTCATTATAATTTTTTTAAATGCATAAATCTGTATTTAAGAATTTTAAATCGTCCCCCATTGCAGACACCTTCAATTAAGCCTATTCTAATTTTGGTTAAGTGAGATCCCAACTTCAATATTTCACTCTGAGGCACAGCTGTTTGACAAGTGCAGCAGGAGCCCATCAAGATACTTAGCAACATCAGTTGTTCAAAACACAATGGGCTTTAAAATATTTATTTTTGCCAAACCCTATTACTCACTGATGGTAATCAGCAAGAAATCTTTGAAGGAAATGTACAATCAAGCAATTAAAAATGCCTTTTATGATACTCTTCCTTGAAAATAAATCTTTGACACTCCAAATGGTCAATAGGTACTCTTAATTTTGAACTAAACTATCCATTGATTTGCTGACGCAGCGTTCCTGACGCTGTGGTCTAGTAAAATTCATTTTTTCTGAAGTTCTGAGTTCCAGAAAGTAGTAGTTAACACAGTTGTTCATTTTTATTCACTACCTCAATAGAGTAAACAATTAGTTATTTCTCCATTATCTGTTCAGATTATACTACACATTCTTTCCTTAGCTGGTCCCATCATAAAGGTCCCATTCCATGCACACAGCACAAAACCAGGGCTATAGTAGAAAGATATAGTAGGAGATAAGTTTAGTCTTCCTGGGTACACAATGGAGCAGGATCGGGCTCATCCAGATAGCCTGAGTTGCTGGCGTCATCACCAATGATGAAGCTATTGAGAAAAAATACTTGCTACAGAGATAGCTAGAGCTAATTACAACAAACTCAGTCCTTCTCTCAAGAACTTGCTACCTTGATTTCTGATGCAGTTTGGGACTTTCAAAAATAGAAAATGGCTCCTGTCTCATTGTCACACCTTTATAACAACTTGTATCCCAGCACACCTCCCACCAACACCTTTGACAAGTTTGGACAAGCACAGCTGAATCACTTGAGATGGGCCAAAAGGTCAGGGCCCTGAAAGTGTGTCAGCCTGAGAACAGGTAGATTTTCCACTATACAAAAGCAGCTTTGTTTCTATATATGTGACGCCTCCTAATTAGAATCAATGATTTTTTTTATTGTCGCTCCCGATAAGCCTGTTTGCCCAGCTTCATTTTCATAAAACACTTTAAACATTTCTAGGAAGGGTGAGTGTCGGCAGAACACTGAAACAGGCCTTGAACTGAGGCTGTGGTATTGCAAGATATTTACAATTTGTCATCCTTGGGGGTAATTTTGCAAGCTTTAGCACACTAAAGGACATATTATAAAGAGCCAGCAATTTCATTTTGTTTGAATATATTTATGAAAATGGACCAAAAGTGTCCAGAGAGGCACATTGTCATTTTTTCCTTGAGTGTGTGCCAGTTCATGACCAAAAGCAAGCATTCAGAGAATAGGAGAGCATTTATGACCACACTGTGTGTATCCAAAAAGCTACTTCATGAACAGATGGGGAATACTGTTTTTCAGGGTCTGAGTAAAATAGCCCTTCACACCAAATGTCTGCTCACAATGGTCGATCTCTCAGTGATTCATTATGACCCTGCCCTTGATAATGAGCAGATTTCCCTCAAGGGTGAGTGTCTGTGGGACACAAAGACATCACACATCCTCATGACTTAGAAAGATGATGAGCAGTGGGGAATTATGCACCAAGAACATGTAATTTGGACAAGGTGGGAAAAACTGAGTAATTCACTTGAGATAACAAGAGTTTTCCCAGCAGTGGTGACTGTATGGGAATGGAATCCTTGGAGAGTAAATTTAAAAATGGTTGGGCTGGGGAAGATTTACTAAATTAAAATGCAAGTTATAGGAGCCAAGACTGATAAGAAAAAAGTAACAAAACCACTTTGATGGGACAGGGACACCCCTCATGAAAAACTCAAAGATCAAGGCTAAAATGTTTCTTATTTTCAAGGGAATAAAGAGAATGAAGGTAAGTCAGTGAAGAATGAGGATAAGTCAGGGGAGAATCAGAATACGTCAGGGTGAAATAGGAACTTCTAGTTCTTTGTGACAGAAACAATATTGTACTCAATTTCCTCCTGCACACACAGAAACACCACATTTCCCAGCTTCCCTTGCAATTAGCTGGGATCATATGACTGAGTTCTAGCCAATGAGATGCAGGAAGAAGTGAAGTGTGTAGCTTAATTTAGATCAGCTTCTAAAAACTTCTGCATGATCCTCAACATTCTGTTTTTCGCCCTGGACTCAGGTAGTGGAGACATTTAGATAGAAGAATCCTGAGTTACTATATGATCATAGGGAGAAAGCTGTATTAGAACATGAATAAGAAATAAACCTTCATCATACCAAGCCACTGAGATTTAGGCTGTCTGTTACAGAAGTTGGATTATCTTAATATTTCCAAAAACGCTTCCTTGTTACCATTTGTCTTTTCATATATTATGTTATTATCTAAGAATATTTTTCATCTCATTCTTAAGCAGAGGGATTTCAGAGATCTTCAAGAGCAATGGGAAAAATTAGTTTGTTTTCAGATTAGTATAACACAGGTGACCTGAAAAAAAAAAAATGTCTGGTATCATTTTAAGAGGCGTTGAAGGGAAAAAAAATTGTCCTTTTCTTTCATATAAGTTTAAAATATTTTATATACTTTTAACTTTTTATTACAGAAAATTTCAATTCATTACAGAAACAGAAGCAATAGAATAATGAACCTCATTGTAACCCCATCATTATTCATGTATGTGTGGATATTTGGAGTTACTGATTGATACATATATAGTCATATGCACATAGCTAGGTAGGTAGTAGGTAGGTAAATAGGTATTGTCTAGTATAAATTAATCTAATAATTGGGCCAGGTACTGTGGTAAGACTCAAAGGTGAATAATGACCTTTGAGTATATAGTAGTAGAAAGATGTATGAATCTCAAACTCCACAAGTTACTTCACTCTGAAGGGTTATAGTGAGGATTAAAGTAATCCAGTAGCTCAGAATTTGTAAATTATTTTCTTTACCCTCCCATTTCCCTGAGGAAGTTTTCATTCTAAGGGAGAGGTTTAATACCTCCTTCCTAGTAAAAATGTATCTACTCCTGGGAGAGCAAGGGCACTGAATCTTTCCTCAATCACTCAGCATTCATGTATATAAATTTTATCTTTGCTGAAGTTCTTTCCCAAAAGCAAGCCTTGCATAGGTGGAGAGAAAAATAAGAAATGAAGTGAGGAACCCTGAGACACCACGGAAATTCTGAGGGAAGAAGACAGTAGGAGTTACTGCAAATGCAATGGAAGACAAATTTCTACTTCAGAATGTTGTTTAAGGTGGAGCCCCCAATTTTCCCTTCATTGCAACTACTCCCCAATCCCCAAATCCATTCTCCTGGCTAACAAAGCACCATTTATTTGATCTTCTCACACTAGAAATTGTGACTGGGACTGGGGGGAGAGAGTGACAAAAGAGAGTTTAGTAGCAACAACATTTATCACCGAAGGATGGGCTTACCAGGGCCAATATCCTTACACCAACTTAAAAATTAAAGCGCTTTTAAAATAACCATTCCAAAACAGGAATTATTCTGAAGTGACAAGTCTGAGATGCTGCATTGTAAGTTTCAAGAGCAAGACCAAGCAGATCACTCTGAACACCTAAGTCCACGGAGGTTGACTCTAGGCTGTGCTCTCAGGTCACACAGGCAAATGGCCTGACCTTGGGAGGCTCAAAGCCCAGGTGAGGGGAGTTCTGCTAGAGCAGAAAGTGCAAATAGCAAAGGAGCGTCTCTCACGGTGCCTTCTCCAGTCTAGACAGACTGAATCACCAGGAATGGGTGCATTTTGATAAGAACTGACTTAATTTGTACTCCTCTATCCATCTCAAACATTTAGCTCTATTCTGCATTAATTCAGTCTGAGAAGAAAAAAAAAATCCAAAATAAATCTAAACAGTGGAGGGTGGGGGAGAAGGTCTTGAAAAGGGGCTGATAGGCTTAGCATAATAAGTGCCAGTCCAAACCTTTGTTTAACAGTACTTTACTCTCTTTACAGATTATAAAAGGAAATATTTGACTAATGGAAGGCTACTCATACACGATAATGTATGCAGCCTCTAACCACATTTTAATCATTTGACATCACTGATCAAATAGCTTTGGTCTCCAGTCTTCCCCAAGTTTTTAATTCTTTAAAGTCCATTACAGAAAATGCTTTTATGCTTGTTTCCACTTATGTGTTTCCCTGGTTGACCACTGGGCATAAGAATAATTTGTGTTATATGATAGCTGCCAAGAGATACATTTTAATGAAGAATTAAACTATAAACTTTAAGAGACAATTGAGATGGTTTGGGAGAAATCGAAGTTTCGTTTCACATGCACTAAAGCATACTCAGTGATGCTATTTCCTGAAATCAATTATTATATTAACTATAGTTGCATTTGTATTAACTAGGTGTATGATTCTTTCTAATTTTAAAAACATTCATACCTATTGGATAGAACAGGTTCTTTGTGATTTGCCCAAGGTAAACTTCCAGCCTCACTTCCCACTCCTACCTATTCGGAGTCATCAAACTACTTGGGACTTGTTTCTTTCCCAGGGCTCTTTCACACCCCTGTGCTATCACATGGTGTAGTGCCTCCACTTGAATGGTCTCCTTCCCTTTTTCTGTAAGAACTAGAGGCTCAGTGCATGAAATTCGTGCACAGAGGGAGGGTCCCTCAGCCTGGCCTGCACCCTCTCACAAAACAGGACCCCTCAGGGAATGTCCAACTGCTGGTTTAGGCCCGATCCCACAGGGATCCCTGCAGGATTGGGCCTACACTGGCAGTCGGACATCCCTCCCGCAATCCGGGACCGCTAGCTCCTAACTGCTCACCTGCCTGCCTATCTGATCACCTCTAACCCCTCTGCCTGCCTGCTCACCGATAACTGCTCACCTGCCTGCCTGATCACCCCTAACTGCTCGCCTGCCTGCCTGAACACCCCTAACCACCTCTGCCTTGGCCCCCGCTGCCACTTCGTTGGGAAGGACATCCAGAATGACAGTCAGCTGTCCAGTCTAATTAGCATATTATGCTTTTATTATTATAGATTACTCTCTGTTTCAAGATGCAGTCACCTCCTCTAAGGAGCCTGCCCAGCCCTGGGTGGTTTGGCTCAATGGATAGAGTGTCAGCCTGCGGACTGAAGGGTCTGGGGCTCGATTCAGGTCAAGGGCACATGCCCAGGTGTGAACTCGATCCCCAGTAGAAAGCAAGAAGGAGGCAGCCAATCAATGATTTTCTCTCATCATTAATGTTCCTATCTCTCTTTCCCTCTTCCTTCCTCTCTGAAATCAATAAAATATATATATATTTTAAGGAGTCTGCCCAGTCTCTACAAACATAGCTCCAAGTTTCTTCCCATTTTTCCATTAAAACAATGTGCATAGCCTGGCCAATATGAACACATCAGTGCATATACTATTTGTGTAGCTATACTTTTTGGTTTCCCAATAACTGAACGCCTTCTACTCTCAAAAGTATTCTGATTTAAATAATAAATTATATGGTCACCCTAAGTTTGGAGCACATTGCCCCTGCCCACCCTGAACCATGTCATCTCATTTTCTAATTTCTCAACAAGTTTCACTTTTTTTTTTTTTAGTTCTTCAAAATTCTCCCTCAAAAGGATTAGTCATTCTTCCTACTCAATTACATTTTATATGGCCCAAGAAAGTAAAAATAAATACTGTGCTGCAAAATCAGAAAACACAGGTTTCATTCCACTTTCTCACCAAATTCCTATCTACACCAATCTCTTATATGAGTGATGACACCTATTAGACCAACCCAGCTGCTCCCCTCTGGATGAAGGCAGTCCAGGATCAGACAGATGGAAAATTGCACCTGCCTTCCCGTGCCTATGGTCTGTGTCTGCCACACATCCACTGGTCAGGGTTACAACATCCATTGTCTTCTTGATAATCTAGAAGCCTTGACTCAGTAACCACAGTAGAAACTATTAAATCTGCCTGGAAAAATAATTAACATCTCTTTTCCACATCATTCTACTCAGAGCTTGAAGAAACACTTCTGAAAGATCAAAGAGATATCTTTTTTGGAAAAATAAATGTGTTTGGTCTTTCATTCTATACACGGAATTTGAGTTCAAATTCTTTCTGAACTCAAGATGTCAACTTGACCACTCAAAATACAGGTAATCAAGAAATATTTCAAAAGTCACAAAAGGCATCTCTAGTAAATTACCAAAACTAATTTTCCACACTGGTACAGTCTGAATGAACTAAGAAACATACATTTTAAAATCTATATCGGAATAAACCTCAAAAGGTTTGAAATATATTCTCTTAATTAGATAATTTATGAAAAAGATTTACATAATTCTAATTTTAAAAAACATTATTTAGGGACATGGAAATTAGAGAAAAACCTCAAAACAAATATGAGCTAAAAGGAAAATTAACCATCATGTAGTTAATGATTTTGCTCAATGAGGAGAAAGCCTCAAATATTTAATCTCTTAGGGTTTCTCTCATTATCTATTGTTTTTTTTATTAATCCTAGAATTGCAGTGCAAAGAAACATAAACCATGATTTGCTTTAAAACATCTGCCCAAATCTGCCATAAATGTATTTTCACAGAGCAAAGTTCATGACAGGCCAACTCCCCAGGTAACGTGGATTAAATGTCTTCTAAAGGAAAATAAAATTAAGCCATTACCAATGGAAGGCTTCTAAACTGTGTTTTGGGATGTGAAATATGACTTGACAGATGCCTTATAGACTGTGGTTAATACCCCTTCTGATGAGAATTTCTGCAGTTTTTCTTTCACCTATAAGAGGTTTGTAATTTAAGATGACACATATATGTCTACACAGTATGGCGAACATGTATATACACAGATAAATATGCCGGTATCTCTTTCTTATATAAAGTTGTTGGAGGGGAGGGAGAATCTTTCAATTTAGTTATAGTGTTTTTTAATTATTGAGTTTGCATTAAATATTTGAGAGACTGATGCCTTGTGGATACAATTTGGAAGCTACACTCTCTCTGATCTTTACCAGATGTGTCACTTGTGGTGTTTCAGCCTGAAGAGACAAAGAGGATATTAATGATAATTTTATTTATTTAATCACATTAGGAAGATTTGATAAAAAGGAAAACTAAATATTTTGGTAACTTAGTAATTCTCCAGAAATATCCAGAGTAGCAAAAATGTTTTGAAGATCACTTTATATTAAAAGCAGAAAGGCTGCATTGTATTTGGAAGACAGAACACTCTCTCTTCTTACCTTTAAAAATGCGAGTGATGTGACAGATTTGTCAGTTCCACTTTTAACTCAGGGAGTCAAGGAGGTGGTGATGATAGACATTGCTCAGCACAGTCTCATCCCAACCTTTAACTGATTATTAATTGTAGAGAAAGTATACTCTGAATAGGAAATGGACACTCATTTGGAAGCCTTCTGCCACTACCTGAGTCACTCTATTATCTTATCTCATGTCCCTGAATTTTATTCCAAGGGAACACGAAATTACCCTAATCACTATCAGGGCATGGATGGTCATGAAGATGTACTCTCTCCTAAACATTGCTTCACTACACCTTAATTGAAATGACAAGGTAGGTTTCCATTTATCTAGAGTTAAATGTCAGGACATGAAAACTTTGAGAGTCCTGTTCTCACCCTTGGCTGCCCATTAGAATCACCAGGAAAGCTGCATCCCAGAGCAATTACATCACAGACTCTGGGGGTGAGACCCAGGTATGCATACTTTATAAAGCTCTTTTAGGGATTCCAAAGTCATTCAAGGACCACTGCTCTGGAGGCACTAAGTAGGCAACAATCAAACAATTTACTAGTCTTAGAAAAATCACTTAAATCTCTAGGCTTTGGTCTCCTCATCTAAAAAAAAAATGGTATGTGTGGAAGGGAATTAGTGTTATACTTATTGATTTTCTTATATTTTTAAATAAAAATTTATAGTTATGAAATATTTTGACACAGGCAGCAAAGCATGAAACTATTTTAAGATACTTGTGATACCTATATTACCACCACCAAGCTAAAAAGAAATCAATATTTTGCTGTATTTGTTTCAGTTCTCTCACTTTTTGGGGAAAAAAAAAAAGATAAAACAAAATTCCTATATCCTATTTCTTCCTATTTCTTTGCTCTATAGAAGTATCCATTATCCTAACGTTACTGTTTATCCCGACCACACCAGTTTATTGTACACAAGTAATCATGTACCTACAATGACTATATAATACTGTTTAGTGTTTGTTTAAAGGTATATAAATTGTATTACACTGTGTATATCTTTTGGCATTTAAGTTTTCATGCAACATGGTTTTTTGAGATATATCCATATTAGCATCTCTCTATTCAATCTATGTAGAGATTTATATCTAGTTCATTAATTTTAAACTCCCTTACACTATTTCATTATGAATAAACCACAGTTTATTGATTTACCTTATCTATGGATACTTAGTTTATTTGCCATTTTAAAAGCAGAGGCGCGATAAATACCTGTTTGTGTGTCTTCCTGACAGCATATGTAAGAGTTTCTCTAGGTAGAGGAGACATGGTTTTGTTGGATATCCTCATCTTCTTTCCTAGATATTTCCAATTTTTTTCCAAAGTAGTTACACCAATTTACTCTTGCCAACAATATAAAAGCATTCCCTATTCTCCGTACTTTCATCAATACTTGACAATATGAGAACTTATTAATTGCACCAAAATGAAGCTTGCGGAGTGGTAACTAATAATTATGCTTAGATGGCATTTTCCTAAGGTCTCTTCTGGTCGTATTATCATGGTCACCACATCAACACCAAGTCTTATCAAAATAACAAAATAAAGGATGTGGAAAAAACCTTCCATGGTTTATACTGAATTTACTTTTCCTCAAGAAATATCTTTCATGGCTAATGCTGGCCCATGAACCCATAAATCAGGCCATTAAAGAGGAATGGGGACATGGCCTAGCTCTGTATTTATTTTCTTGTACTCATAATCCAATGTTACTTAAAAAGCAAACTTGTCCAGTATTCAAGCCAAAGCAAATACTTTGGATTTTGCCAGGCAAAATGCCTGTGGAGAAATGAGTCAATTCATACAAAATTCAAAGCTGTCTTTGGTCAGTGACATTTTCGTGAAAATCTGTGGGTGGGTAAAAGTTTTGCAAAATTCCTTTTTGCTATTGGATAAAATTCATCCAGGAAAAATAAGCAAAATTTAAGTGGTGACCCACATTCCCCTTAATTCCCATATTAACACTCCCTAACCTCCCAGCACAACTGCTTTCTATTGTGCATGAAGGAAGCCATCAGTGTTCCTAATCCTGGCAATAGGATCCTGTCCCTCTACTTACTCTGCTCCCATCAGATAGGCTTTCTCCTGAGGCATACTGGTCGACTGAGCAAGCTTCAGCTCATTCAAGACACACCTTCCTGGGAATGCTACCCAGGCATTGCACACTCTTCAACTTAATAGCAAAAAGACCTACGGTAAAAACATGCTCAGCATACACTCTGTTGGAACCATTACTATGGATACTGTTAGAGACAGTTAGTGTATAGCTATAGTTTTGAGTTACTCTTTTAGGAATATGAAACAGGGGTTGAGAAAAGAAATTCAGACTCTGATTCTTGTTCTGACTTGGGGATTTGAAACCTTATCATCTTAGAAAAACGTAACAAAATTTAGCACAATTATACCCAGAAATGCTCAAAAGTTCTGTTAATTCCAAGATTCATCAGTGTTGGGGGTTTGTCTAAATTCAGGAAGGTTTAAATAGAATGATTTTGCACCTAGGAATTACTTGAATTAGTAAACAGCAATGAATGGACTCAGATATTTTTAAGATAATATTGCCATATCTCACTTTCTGATTTAACTGAGTTCTGCCTGTCTGCCTAACAAGGCCTTTACTTCTCAAGGCCTTGGCCATTGGCTGGGTGTATCTCTGTAATCCAGGCCAGGCCTGTAAAGAAAGCACCTCATTTGACTTTCCATAGAAGCAATAGGATGAGATATACAGAATGGGGCACTGCTTGGATGGGAAAGAGAAAAGAAACAATTTCTTCTTCCAGTAAGTTAACCAAATAATACATTAACGATCCTACCCCAGTTCTGCCACCTAGAACCTTAAGAGTGGTCATAATCCCAGAGTTCTGGGTAAGGCTGAGGAGTTACAATCAGAGATTCTGAGAATGGGACTCCTATGCATGACATGGAATTTGGCGTCAAAGGAGGACACCTGTGGCAGCCTCTGACTGTAAGCAGGCTGTCATTGAGTAGCCCTTTCACACACTCTCTTCTACCATGACTCCAGATACTCACCGTGCTGCTTTTAGCCATGGACACCAACACAATGGGTCACTACATCTTTCTAGGGTCAATAAGCTAAGTGAGTGAATATGATGACTAACTTTAACTATGGTCCACAGAAAATTAATCACAGTTAAACATACGTGAACCAATTTAAAGTGCTCCTAGCTTGCAGCATGTGACATAGCCACAAAAACCCAAAGATCACTGCATGTCTCCAAAAGGGGAATGTGGTCATTTTCCTTGGCAAAGATCTTGAGCTTTGAATCAACTACCGTCAGATTTCAAAGCAGTAGGAGATGAAGCATTTTGGTTTTAACAGTTCTTTGTGTCTGGATTCTAAGAGTGTAACAACTGGTTTTACCAAAGGCAGACAAATGCATCTTTTTCAGATGTGCATTCACATTAAGCACAATGTCTTCTATCAATAGACTACAACTTGAGAAGACTGCTAAATTTTCACAGAAAATTATTTGTTGCCAGTTAGCTTAGGCCTTACAAATCAGGCAAATGACATGTAGCAACATAACAGTTTTCAGAAGACATAATGTTCATGATATATATGTGTTATATGAAAATGGATGTCTTCCTGCTAAAAATACATAGTCCCAAGACTAGAACTACAGTGTTAGCTCCTAAGAAATCCTGTTTTGTATAAATACATTTGCACTATAACATGTGTAAGTAAATGCTTTGTGGTTCTAAATTTGATATGGAATAAATATCACAATCTGAATTTTGCAAAGATTCCATTTAGAAGTGGGAAGTGGGCAGCTTAGGGGAGAGAGAAATCACTTCCCATACCTATCCTGGACAATACAATGGAAAGCTTTGCAGAGGCATGCAAACATCCACCTCTTATTCTTCCACTTAAGTATGTATTTCTAATAGTCATCATGCACTTTAGCAAAAGTCAACTTGTTATATGCCTTTGCAAAGTAGAGAACAGTGGGAAAATGGGGAATCCTATTGCACAAAAATTAATTTTGCAATGCAAAAAATATTTTTTGGATAATTTAAGCCTTTATATGTTTTGGGTGTTTTGTTGTTGTTGTTTTCAGTAAAACCAAATCCAGCACACTATTTTCAGCCAGGATTAGTCATAACTAAAAGGTTGGACTGTTTTCGTTCAGAGACTAAATGTCTTTCCTGCCTGCAATAGGCCTGTGTGTTCCAAGCAGAGTAAATGGAATAGCCTTCAATTGCTTTCTCTTTCTGGCATTTTTAATGCAGAACCCTACTGACAGAGTAACATTTTGCTGCCTGGAATGTAATTATTCTTTTCACTCATATAACCTGGCAGTCTCACAATGTATCAGCTTCAGGTTTTCCTTAAGAAAAATCACAACATGGGGTATAATGTAACAATAAGAAATGCAATTTCATTCTGCCAGAAATTCTTAAAACTCAAAAATACTGAATGGTGAAAAACTGCGTCTAATACTTGCATTATAGCTATCATCTGTTTGGTTTGCTTTTACATGAATGGGACAACTTGACCAATCTATAATCAAACATACACATGGTCCAGATGCTTTATCATCAAGATGTACTACAGAAAGAAGGAATTCTGTCTAGGGGATCCTGGTCTAAATAAGTTCCTTTTCAAAATGATTTATATATTTCACACATTTAGTGACCTGTAGCATATTCAATATCCAGGGAGTAACTATGATTCTCAGATTTAGCTCTAAAAGAAATA
Source organism: Plecotus auritus (assembly GCF_963455305.1). Taxonomy (NCBI): domain Eukaryota; kingdom Metazoa; phylum Chordata; class Mammalia; order Chiroptera; family Vespertilionidae; genus Plecotus; species Plecotus auritus. Next base: position 135,946,084 of record NC_137776.1, on the reverse strand, counting down.
ATCCTGTACATCTAAACTAATATAAAACGCATGCTCTTTTTTCCAAGAGTTAAGTGAGCTGTCTGAGATTGTGCAAAGCTGTCTGTGATCCCCAGGGTGATGTCCTGCTTATAAATACAGAGGGTTTCTGTGAGGTGTGAGATGATTGTGAAATCATTTCAGAGCCATATTATTAAAAAAGTCAATTTTGCCAAGAAACACAGATAGTTCCAGGATTGATGTTGTGAAAGGGGGAGGCAGAGGGAGAGAGACACCATGCTCACTTCCTTCAACACCAATGGGACATTTCCCTCTTGGTTCTTTCTCCTATACTTCTTTACAAAATTCTCTCTCCTCAAAATTCAGTGAGATCCTATGAGATTCTGCCCCTGTGGCATCCTCTGGGTGTTTTATGCCAGCTATAAATCATTCACTAGCCTCACAACCTTGGAATGTGCAGTGTGCAGGCAGGCGAGAGGGTCCACACAGGCGAGAGGTGTTTACTAGCCAAGTGGCTAAATGTGAGTTCCTTTCAAATATCAGAACCAGCCCGCCCCCAACCCCATTACTAGCAGGGTCAGTAGAGAGAAAGAAAAATCACAAAATATTTGTTTTGAAAAAGACATAAAGCTTACTGGGAGTGCAGTGTGTGTTCCTCTGCCCTGCACATTTCGGCAACTTTACGTTGGTTCCTGGCATCTATTTTCCAAGATTTTGGACATTGTGGCAGATCAATGTCCCCTGACATGGTGGATCATTTACATTTGCAGAATAGAATCAAGAAGTGAAGGGATACCCAGCAGCTAATAATTAAAGAAACGTTCCCCTTCCTCACACTGAAGAGAAGTTGAATCTCATGGACACCTAGACCTCTGCGCACCATCCAAATCCCATAAAAAGAGAAAATGTCCCCTGACTTGTGGGCCAACTTTGGAAAACACATGCACTTTCCAGGGGCGCCCAGGGGCTTTGGAGAACTCACCGTGCACTTGTTGGGCTTCTCTCCGGAGTGGACTCTCATGTGGATCAGCAGTTTGTAGCGGGCGTTGAACGGTTTGTACCTCCGAGGACACCCTGCCCAGAAGCAGGTGAAGTCTTCCCCTTTGCGTTGGTCTATGTGCACCTTCTCGATGTGCCGCACAAGTTCCTCCTGCTGCTCATACAAGGCGCTGCAGTCGATCCAGCGACAGCAGTGCTTGCCCCCCACGTCGTCCATGTCCCCATCCTCCTCCAGGGCCAGTGTCTGGGCATGGGGCACCAGCTCCTGGTGGTGCAGGTGCGGGTGGGCATGGTAGGGGGGAGGGGGTCCTTGGGGCTGGGGTGGCAGAGGAGGCAGAGGAGATGCGGAGGGCAGGTCTAGAGCCCCTCCCGGGAAGTCGTCCAGGCGCTCTGTCTTCAGCAGGCCAGCTGGCTGGCCCTCGGGCCCAGGCAGGCCATGCTGCACCACCATGTTGTTGACCAGGGGCTGGAGGCCTCCATGCTCCAGCTGCTGCATGCGCTCATACTCCAGCGCGCAGTCATCCCCGTAAGCTGGGAGCACCAGGCCGCCGCCGGCCACCCGCACACCCTTCTGGCTGCTGGGCACTGCACACGGCTGGGGGATGCAGCTCCCACGCACCCCCAGGAAATGTCCATAGACCTCAGGCTGCGGGGACATGTTGGCCGGGGAAGCCCTCGACCCATTGATGTAGGCGACCAAGGATGTGGGAGAAGTGCGAATGATGGTATTGAAGTCTATGCCAATGCCATCGGACAGCGGGGACAGGGACAGGGCTCTCTTCTTGGAGCGGGCCGAATGTGACCTGGCTGAAGAGTGGCGGGGACTAGAGTAAGGAGAGTGGCTATTTTCCATGCCAAAAAGATAGGCTGGCAGAGAGTTAGAGACACTGTTGCTGGACATGGCTGTCCCTGGAGGAAGGCTAAAGAGGTCCCCTAGGTCAGTGCCATTCTGAGAGCTGTGGTTGGCGGAGAGTGAAGGGAGAGCCCTGTAGCCTTGAGTCCACTCTTGTTTCACACTCAACGCTGACTGACTTTCCGTCAGACTCAAAGTTGTGGATGCCAAAGACTCTCGTGAAATAAGGGACCTAGAACAACAGCCAGAAAGGGGGGGGGGGGGGAAGACAAACATTTTAGCAGGATATAGATTGCTTAAGAGCTAAAAGAACATTTCATTGACAATCCCTTAAGTAGTTCCCCTAATTACATTCTCAGCTAAACACACATTCTTTGGCTAAGATAACACCAAGGCTTTTAGTTCCAGGTAAATAACATTTTACCAAGAACAATAAAGGCTAATGCTCACCGGACTAATAAAACAAAAGATCTATTGTTATACATTATCTTAATACTTTAATGATAATAAATAGTCCTTGCTTTATTTTTTAAACATTTTTTTATATACGGGGAAAATTCGAGACCTGGGAATGATTATTGATGCCCGTGTCAAGGCAAACCAAATAAGCAAGTATTTATTAAATACCTACTGTATGCAACACACTACAAATAGGCACTGAAAGGAATACAAGTCCACACAGAGTCCCAGTCTTTGAGGAAGATCAATTTGGTGAGGTAAAACATAAACCCATGCTTGCCTTGAAAAAAAAGTAAATCCTGGAAGTCAAAATGTCATCCCGGATATATAATAATACTTTCTTCACTTGGCAACAATCCCTCTCCTGTTCTTCTTACCCTTTTTCAAAGCATGCCTCATGTAACAGTATTTACCTGCATATCAAAATGGTTTCTAATGTAGCCTGGCCACCTTAAAATTCATTTTGCTTTACTATGGAATCATTGCCTTAAAAATCACTGAAGAAAAAAAAACCTTTGTCCCTTGGATGGAAAATTTGTTACAAAAGCTGGAAATAACTTACTGTATTTCTCAATCAGACATGAAGTGTATCATAAAAACCTGGATTACTTATATGTACCTACATTGGATTTTAGAGATCTTTTTTTCTGACAAAAAATTAATCAAAAACAAAATTATATATACACTGAATGGCCAGATTATTATGATCTCTGAACGCATAATAATCTGGCCACTCAGTGTGTATATATTTTTCCCATATACTACTGCCAAAGGAACTGAGGGAAAAGCATTCTCACCCCATCTGCTCTTCTTGCTCCTTTTTACAAAATGGAAACCAGGAACACTGTTTCCTACAAGCTTGAGATATTAGCCAGAAAATATCTCAGCTCTGAAATGCACAGTATAAGGTGATAGATAACACCATTATGGATGTGATGTTTCCATCAGGTGAAGTAATGTTTACCAATGACAAACACAGCAGGAATGTACGTCCAGTTGCCCTTGACACAGATTTTTTTTTCTTGGTCTACATCCTTATATTCGGGCTGAAGTCCTTTTGCAAGCCCCAAAGTTGTTTCTGAACCATCTGTTTCTGAATTCCCCATGGACACTTTCAATTATTTTCCCAGCACACCTGCAGCGTGCAGCTCTCCCTGAAGAGCTCAGGTGAAGGTTCCTGATGATTGAATGTCAAGGACCTTTTGGTCCCTTCCCCAGGGAGATCCAGGAATTGCTTTCTGACCCAAGAAAAATCAGTAGTTGTGTCATATATGAGGCAAAGGCAATTGACTTTGCTTTATGCCCCAAGGTTGAGAGAGTTTACAGAACATTCTCAAATGCTGCATTTGCCTGGTCACTGTCACACTAAAGCATTTCAGAATTTTAAGCAGCAAGTAGCAGGCAGAAAGTATTTTATCCACTTGTATGTACTCTGTATATGCAATTATATTATTTGCCTACACTAAGACATGTTTATTTGTTCCACTGTCCAGAGATATTTCATACTTTTCTCAAATGATACTTAACTACCATCCAATTTAAATCTGAGCATAACCCCATGCAGGCATGTTCCTTAACTCCTCAAACATCAATTTCTATGACAGTTATTATATACTTTTTTCAGAAAGCAAAGTCTATATTCTACTCACTAAGGCAATAATACATATAAAGAATTCTCTTTTCTATCTCAACATGTAATAAGAATAAAATTTCCAACAAATGGCATTTACTTATTGGCCCTCATCCCTCCTGTACAATTACCCAGATCTATTACCTTTCAGAGTTCTAATCCATAACTTCCCCCAAATACACTAGCTCTCAATCAGAGTCCACTTTCCAATGATGTTAAACGCTGGCTGGCTGTACTATACCTTAAACATAGCTAACTTCTTCAATAAAATTCAAAGCCTTTCCACAGAAGGGATCATTTTCATCTCCCCCAGCACCCATCAGAGTGTTAGATACATAATAAGTTTCCAAAAATTGTTGATTAAGAAAGTAAATAAATAATCAGTAACTAAGTAAAATAACTTCTACTTAGCCCAGCCGGAATGGCTCAGAGGTTGAGCATTGACCTATGAACCAGGAGGTCATGGTTTGATTTCCAGTCAGGGCACATGCCCAAGTTGCAGGCTGGATCCCCAGTGTAGGGCGTGCAGGAGGCGGCCGATCAATGATTCTCTCTCATCATTAATGTTTCTGTCTCTCTCTCTCCCTCTTCCTTCCTCTCTGAAATCAATAAATATGTATTTTAAAAAATAAACAAAATAACTTCTATTTAAGGACCAAATTCCTTATAGAAGCCCTGGCTGGTGTGTTACTCAGTGGTTAGAGCATTGGCCCTCACACCAAAGGATTGCAGGTTATATCCCAGTCCCCTGGTTGGGTTGAATGTGAGGCAACCAATCCATGAGTCTTTCTCACATATCTCTCTCTTCTCCCCACCTCTCTCTTTTTCTCTCTCCCTCCATCTTCCCTCCCTGTCACTCTCTCTAAAGTTCAATGGAAAAAATATCCTCTAAATAGGATTAAAAACAAACAAAAAATTCCTTATAGAAGTACAAATGAAGCAGCATTTGATGGGCAAGTCACCTACCAGTTGGATCACATACATCCACCACTGATTTCCCCACATCATATCCCACATACGGTTCATAATACTCTGCTTGATTAAAGGACCTGGTATAACAGGCTTAAAGTCACACAAGCTATGATTGAAACCCACATTTTCTGTTCTCTTTCTGCAACAATATGCTGAATGACTGTGAAAGGTTCCAAAGGACTCTCTCCTATAGCCCCTGCTGCTACGCACACCAGGCCTATGGGAAAGAAAATGACAAAGAGCTGTGGTTCTGTCACCTTACTGAGAGCAATCTCCATTTCCATATGGTCATCTGATCCTTGGCATATTATTTCTGGTGATTGGTTAATTTGGAGCTTTATGTGAAAGAAAAGCAATATGGCTCAAACAAAATGAAACCAATATGAAAAACTCAGAAACTATCAGTGAAACAGGTTAGGGTGGCTAGTGAAGCAAGAATTCAGTAACTCTCATGGGGCCATAAGAGGAGTAATGGCCAAAGTGAATGACTTGGATCAAGGCCAAGATCAAAAGAAATACTAACTTATAGATCATGTGCAATTCCTCAAACTGAGTGAGAGAGAGAGAGGGGGGGGGGTCCTCTGGAAGAGTTAGTACTGCATCTAAACACAGAATGGCTTTATAAAATGCTAGAACTTAGAGCCCAGACTCCATTCTCAGCCCCTTGGCCTCCTCTGAGCTTTATGGACACAGTCCAACCTAAAAGGAAACTCTAGGAAATTCCATCCCCAGAAATCACCTCAATAAGTTCTGTATTAGGAGAGAAAAATTGGTGCCTTTTGGATCTGGAATAACATTATTAAATTGGTGGTTCAACTTCATAACTGAAAAACTAAGTGATACAAGACAAAGTTTTTAGACTTTCTGTGTCTTGGGTCCATCATCTATAAAACGGGTAATACCTGCAGGAAGTTTGTAAATATTCAATCACAAAATGTAGAATCACAATCGATGTGAAAGCACTAGCAAACCTAAACATATACAAAACCCAGGCAAGTAGCATGCAAACTCTTCTACTTCCCAACTTTTGCCAGATTTGTATATGAAGTGACTATAAGGAGGTTATCTATCAGCACCTCAGCCTCATCACTTTAGGGAAAATATATACAACGGTCTCTGTATTGCAGAGTTTTTGCACTACCCAAATCAAGAATGGCTCCTGGATCTTTAGGAGGGTAAGATATAGTTTGCATTTCTCATTAAGTAGGGCTAGCCAGAAATGGTTGGGAAATTAATGAAGGCAAATATACAGCATTAGGATATGATTCTCATTGAAGTATACGGCACCCAACAAAGCTAAGGAAGAGTGCTTTTTTCAGGATGAGGCACTCCAGAAAAAAATACTCAAGGGGGTCAAAAGAAGAAATACAGTCAATAAATCTATACTAGCTACTCAATGTTATCAGTAATTAAGAAATGCAAATTTTAAAAAATAACATTTTGCACATCAAATTGGCAAAGTAATAAAAATAATAATTCCTATATTTGATAAGATATGGGGAAGCAGGAACTCTCAAGACTATTGGTGAGTATATAAATGGGTAAGTCTTTTCTGTGGTACGTTGAAGAATACATACCAAAAGGCTCAAAACTATACATTTCCAGCAAATCTTACTTCTAAGAAATTATTCTAATAACCAGAAATAAGCAACAAAATATTTACAGGATTAAGTCAGTACGGTGTCTTAAAATACTTAAATAAAGGAAAAAATAAATGCCCAGTAACAAAAGACTGATAAAAAAGTATAGTTGTATTTATATACTTTTTAAATAAAATTGAATATTAGGTAGGAAGAAGCCATTACATGATGCTGAAGACTTCTGTTACAAAAGAAAGAATTTTTATTAACTAAACAAATAATTATAACACTATGTAGATTATTAGATCAATCTGATACAAAGGAAAACCTGTGCTTATGTGTTTGCATATAACTAGAAGGTTGTATATCAAAATCCCATCCATGGTTGCCTGTGCATGGTCAGATTCAGGATGACTACCATTTACTGCCTTGTGCTTTTCTATATTTTCTATAATAAGTATGAGTTACATAGATAATCAGGAAAAACATTAAAATTTACAGCTTTCGATAGGGTGGTCATCATTCAAACTGAACAGCTCATGCCCCCTCTCCACAACAATCTCTTCTTGGATAAAACACAAAACTGATCTCTCTCCATCCTTATTTCTAGGCAGCAAATGCCTTCAAGTTGACTGTTGCCTCCTGTCCTTTCTCTCCTCTGATAGAACACACAAACCAAGCATCACAAATGCGACCTTTTCAAATTGCTAAAAGTAAGTTTCATACTTCACCAAGCCCCTTTCCAACTCCTGTTTTTTGCCCATCCTGCAAAAAGAATTATTTCAATAGGAGGACTCACAGAATACATAGTCAAAAACATATGTCAATGCATCTTTAAGATGTTGTCTTTTAAGGATATAAAATTATGCTAAGGAACCAAATATGCCAGAAAACACTAACATAGTAACACTTCCCTGGTCAAGAGACTGCATTAGATAGATGGTTACAGCAGCTCATGCCAGTCCTACCTATCAGTTTCTCCATTAATTATATGACTCTCTGCCTTCTAGGCATAGGCTGGACTTGCCACCGACAGGTAGCTGAAGGCTTCCCAATGACACCTACCCCACGAGTACAGTTAATTTTACATGCAACATTCAGCAAGTCTGAGGAGGCCCTCAAGGCATTAATCATCAATGGGGAATAGACAGCAGCAGCTTCCGCTCACAAAAAATCTCAGGTGAAAAACAAGTTTCCCTATCATGAAAAAAAATTGGCATAAAAAATTATCCAGGAGCTATTATTTCTGAGTCTCAAACAGCAGCTAGGAGGAAAGTGCAGAATTACAAGAAGGGGAAGGAGGGACAGAAGGAAAAGAAGGAGGAAGTAGAAGAAACAGGGTCCCAGAACTGCAAGGCTTTTCAGTAGATTTCCAGCCCCCTCCTCCCCAAGAAGAGGAAGCACAGGTCAGGTCCAGGAGTCAAATCCCTTTGCAAAACCAGTTACAACAGAGCCAGGACTAAGAGGCAAAAACTATGGATTGAGCTTCTCCAAAAATGCACTTCTAGAAGATAAAATAATTCATTTCAAACATAGAAATGGACCTTACACATTGCACAGCATTTTGTCTTCATGCCCCTCTAATATTAACCTTAAGAGATATATTTGTCTGAAGGGGTCGTTTACCTTTTCCTATTTAATTTCCTCCTCTGGAGAGATACACCTCATTTATTAGACCTACTTATTCTAGCACCTAATTGGACACTGTGTTGAAATGTTATGTAACTTATACCTGAAAATATGTCATCCCAGACATATCATAAAGTCTTGAAATTCATGATTTCTACCTTCATTTTTTTCTACTGTCTTCCTAAACTTTAACTATTATACTATGCAAACTTAAGGTACCTGGGTAGATGGGTGGATAGGGGGATAGATTTATAGACAAAACAGTTATAAAGTGGCCTGGAGACACTGCAACATATGCACTGAAAATGAACAGGTACGATAGATGCACATGAACATCTCAATTTTCTAGGCCTTAACACATGACTTGCCTCACCAGGAAGTGACAAATTAATTCACTGGAGTTTAGTCAATGAGGCCCCAACATCTCAAGTTGGGCATTCATTTCACTCACATCACAAGACAGCAGGTGTTAAACCACCTAAACCATTCCTCCCAATTAAGATGACATGGCACATACTTAATTTTTATACACATTCTCCTAAAAAAGCTCAAATTAAAAGGGCAGCTTAAGCAAGTGAGCGCGCGTGCGTGTGTGTGTGTGTGTGTGTGTGTGTGTGTGTGTGTGTGTGTTCAAGAAGGGAAGGGAAAACACTCACAGGGTATGATTATACCATAAGAAGGGGGAAATAAAAGTAACTTGAGACCTGGTATCTGAAGGAGGTATATTCAGGTTGGCTGCATTCATTGCCCTCTGTAAGCTAGGACTGATCTGGTTGCATGCTGTAGAGACCTGGCTTGCTGGAGGTGAAATGGGTCCCAGTCGCTGAACCATCATGGGGCTGCTGGTGACCACTAGATTGTTGCAGCTGCCTTTTCCAATGGACTTGCACTGAGGCCCAAAGCCAAGAGCCCCTAAAAACAAACGAATCAGGTTAGCTTTCATGTTCCTTACATCAGAAATCAGTAAATACACACAGGTGCACACTTCTATCAGGTCCCATCTTTAGAGACAGTCCTTGGATCTGTTTTTTTAGTATTGGTATTACCAAAAAGCTTCCTCTAATTGCAATAAAAAATATAATGCCACAACTCATCTAGAATCACCACTTACACGAAATGTGCTTACATTTTGCTCCTTCTGTATACAAGTGCCCACTTACATTATTTTATCATCTCCTTACCTAAAGAGTTAAAGTGATAAGTAGATGGGCTTACTCATATCAAACCAAGTTTATTCTAGAATAGCTAATATTTTAAGTGGCTTACTTCATTCCAATTCTGACCTTCCAAAATGCCTCTTTAAAAGGAGATAGTCTGGCTGTTGTCTCTCCATTCTTGATTTCTCCTCTTCATCCAATACATTGTCATTGGACATATAGCCAATTTTTTAAAAATCAGGACAGCCATAAACAAAACACTCATTATAATTAGACATAGCTTTTTCTTTTCATTGTAACAATCTTCGAATGTAGTAAAATTTGGTTCATACCCAAAAGGGAAAGGAAAAAAAGAAACCCACAAAAATCTGTGTCCTTAGGGAGAAGGGAAAAGCAAAGAGGAGAAAGGCAAACACTGTCATGACTCACTTACAAAAAAATAAAAAATAAAATGGTTGAATCATTCTAGACATTCTTTTTACATGGACGTACTTCTTCAAACATTTTTTTTTTTTTTTTTTGCGAACTACCTGGTCAAGTCTCAGTGACTGTACACTCTGTTCTCATTTCAAATGAACAAAAATAAGTATGACCTCAGTTTTTAACAGATCAGGCCCTAAATATTTCTCACCAAATTCCCCATGTTTCTCATTGATATACTTGGGATCAAAGTAGGTGGAAAGCATCACTGTAACTTTCCTTAGTCCTAGAGGATACAATTTCCCATTTTGTTTTCCCAAAAATTAAATACATAGCCCCAAAGAGGACAGTCATCTTTTGTAATATTCTCTTCAGAGAGCCCACAAAACTGAAGGATAAATAAGACCTTACAGCAATGGCTATGCTCTCATCAATGAAACCAGACCTTAAAAGTTCTGGGAGAGTCCCAGCATCTTCAGCTGGAAAAAGCCTGCTGGAGGCCAGCCCTTTGAAAACTAAAATCCAAGTGGTCACTGACTTGCCCAAGGCCACACAGGGATTTTCTGATAGAGCAGAAACAGATTCCACTAGGGTATATTTTCATGGTACCTGGGTGTTTAGGTGTTGGATGCTTCATTTGTTCCGTGGATACATGACAAGATCATTAGCTCTAAGTGAAAAGTTCTCTCAATTATTTTTTAAGATACACAAACCAGAACTTTCCCTCTACCTCTTTCGCTGCAGCTTATATCTGATGCATCTTCTAGTGCCTTGAAAGATAAGTTATGGGTGGTCTGTTTCCATAACTCACATAACACTGTACCATCAGGATTTCATCTCCTTATCAAGAAAAATGGATATACTTTTATGCAATGACTATGAACTTAGTATCTTTATAAATTCCACAAAACTACATGCCATTTGCTCTTCAAATCTCTCTTTACCTCAGAAAAAAATGGCCATGGTCCATAGCCTAGTCCAGTATAAAAGACACTGAAATTCTCTCCCCAGGTCCCATCCCTACCAGTCATGGCTATTAAAAGCTACACCAGATGTCAGGTATTTTGTCAAATTTAATGTCATATATTTACCTAAGTAACTCACTCATTTCATGCCTGCTTCCACCTCAGTAAAAAGGTATTAATACCTACCTCTAAAACAAAGACATATTAGCAGCTAGAACAGCACACCCAAGAAATACTACTTGGAGGCAAAGCATATTCACACATTCTTTAATCAAATCTAAGATACCATATATTGTAAGGCCTACCATCATTTTATGTACCAGTAATAACATGCACTGTCAGTTAAACTAGTGCATGGTGTTGAGATTTCAGAGATGTGCTGGTGTGAAAATATGCGCTCCTTAGAATGGATAAATACCAACATGATGGCTGAGAAATGTCTAACCTTGTCTTGTTCATGGTCTTCTCTGCCTGGAACATCCTTACCCTAACTTGTCTACCTAGTGAGCACCTCTGCACCTTCATGGTTTCAATTCAAAGGTCACATCTCTCTGACTCCTCACCCCAACTGTCAGCTGGAAAGATATGACCAATTCTTCTTTCCATTCTCCTACAGTCCCTTATAAAAATCTACCCCCAAACCTTCAGGGAACTGAGATGTTTACATGCCTGTCACTCCCTCCTCATTTATACTTTAATGCTCTTTCAAGGTAAAGCCCTTGTTTAAGGAATCTCTGCTTCCTCAGCACCTAGCCCAGGGCCTAAACAGACAGAACACAAACAATAACGTCGGTCAATGAAGTTGAAAAGAAATGAATGGATGAAAATAAAAGATAGTGATACACATGAATATTAAATACTAACAAATTATTTTCACAAAAACTTTCCTGGTTTTCTTTTTTAAAAGGCAGTGCCATTTTTCAAAAACAAGCTCCAATTAAGTCAATCCTTTGACAGATTCCACAGCACTGCTAACTTCCCAGCATCTCCGTGATTTTTACTGTATTACCTCCTACACTAATACACTAGTCAAGCTGAACCTCATCTAACCACAGAGTGACTGTTTCTGAAAAGTGTCACATATGGCATCCTTGAAGCCTCAGGCTAAATGGTAAATGTCTTAGGAACAGGTAATGTTTGTGGCACAGCTGTGAGAATGTTCTGGAAAATAGTATCTGTCTCAAAAGTGTAGGCAAACAATTTGACCTGGGGTCACTGTGCTCAATCCAATAATTTTTTTCATAATTCTAGACAAAATGAATACCTCCAGACTACTCAGAATTGAGCAGAATTGGAAGTGTGGTCTCATTAGCCTACCTGGGATCCATCCACCCCACCCCCACCCCAGCTAGTTATGCGACTTGGGCACATTACTTAAACATGCTTTATCTCCACGTCTGTGTCCTCTCATCTGTAAAATGGAAATAAAAATAATACCACCTCATAAGGTTGTTGTACATCTAGTATTAATTACACATGTAAAGGACTCAGCACATTGTCTAGCACACAGTAGGTACTCAATGGATATTAGCTGCTATTGTTGTTGTTATTATTATTATTAATATTATTATTCATGACTGCCATGGCATTTTTGCTCCATTCTTTTTCTTGAAGTGAAACAGTTCTAATTCCTTGCATAAAACAAGATAGTAAATTATTCTATTTATTTCTCTACCCATTGCCAATGTTCTATCTGCTTTCAGTCTGGAGCCAATTTTTTTTTTTAAACCAGGTGTCACAGATAGAAAAAAAAAACGTTTCAACTGGCCAAGTTTGAATGTTCCTTGGCTTGTCATTTGTTGAAAACAAACCACACAACTTTTCTGACTAACAGATGTGCCAACTACTTGTGTACTAGTTTCACTTTGAAATTCTACTTTTTCTGCTTTTTAGCAACTGCACACTGTTTTTTAAAAATGTGTTTATGGCTCAAATAAGGATCTGAGTGGATAGCATTCTGAGTACCACATACATTCTAGCCAAAATCACTGCATGCTGGTGGGGAGCATAAATGTTTTGTATTTTCCAGTTTCTAAATAAGAGGTCATCTTAGCAGAGGTATGTTTTTAATTAACATCTTCATTAGTTTAAAGGGTTCTAGAGAAGTCAAATAGTTGATTATGTCACAATTATCCTTGCTGAGGCCACATCCTTCAGAACTGTTTATGTTTATCCACTGATTCCTCTAAAAATGACATAGATATTGGGGAAACACAAAGGACATATATATGGGAGGAGAGTAGGAAGAAATAACCAAAATATCTTGGTTATTATACTTCATTCGACTGACACTTATCAAATGCCAACCACAAGCCAGACAGTCCCTGGAGACAATGGTGAGCAAGATGGACAGTCTCAGTCCCCACATATCCAATATCCTTGTCATAAAAGCAAACACCAAACAAACCATCTATAATAATAAAAATATAATATGCTAATTAGATCAGACAGCTGAACGACCTTCCAGACGTCATTCTGGACATCCTTCCGGACAAAGCCCTGGTGGTGGGGCCGAGGCAGAAGTGGTTAGGGGTGATGAGGCAGGCAGGTGAGCAGTTAGGGGTGATCAGGCAGGCAGGCAGAAGCATTTAGGGGTGATTAGGCAGGCAGGGGAGCAGTTAGGGGAGATGAGGCCAGTAGGCAGGCAAGCGGTTAGAAGCCAGTGGTCCCAGATTGCAAGAGGGTGCAGGCCAGGCTGAGGACCACCCCCCTCTGTGCATGAATTTCACACACTGGGCCTCTAGTTCATTATTAAAAAAGGTGATCCCTGCTTCTAGCTTGGGTCATATAAAAGGCTTTCTTTATAGGTCAAACATGATTGAATGAGAGCAATTTCTATATGGTTCAATCTAACATGCAGAATGCTATATAAACACAAATAATATATATCAGGATTTGAGTCCCGCCTCTCCTACTCACTGCTGTGTGACACTGAAAAAGGTCCTTAAAGTCTCTGCACCTCAATGTCCTGTTCCCTAAAATGTGTTAGTAATAGTACCTAACTCATAGAGTTATTAATAGGATTAAAAGGATTAATGTATATTAAGATATGTCTTACCACCTCTAAGGATCAGTGTTTTCTTCCCAACCTTTCACTTTAAAACATTTAAAATCTACAGAAAAGTTATAAGAATAATGCAATTAAACTTTATCTTTATTTTCTCTATTGATAAACTTTATCTATTGATCAATATATTCATCTATTCATCTCTCCATATATAAGCTTATTATTAATTTGTTGAACTGTCTAAAAATAAATCGTATTTTATGCCCTTCACCCCTAAATATATAACCATAACACCATGATCAAATTCAAGAAATTTAGCAATGATATAGTGCTAGTATGGAATATACTGTTTATATTCAAATATTACAAATTATCCCAGTAATACCCTTTAGAGCAATTCTTTTCCAATCCAGAATCATGCATATCTAGAAAAGGTTCTGAGATTCACACCAAGGTGGGCCGTCAAGATGGGTTAATAAATCACTGGACATTGGAGGCAGAAGAAAAAGTAAAATAGTAGAAACAGGAAAGAAGTGTTAATTGTATACAGCACAGTAGTTAAGAGCATGGGCGTGCACCCTAGTTTCACCACTAAATGGCCATGGGACCCTAGGCAGGTTACTTAAGCTTTCTGTGCCTCATTGTCCCAATCTTTAAAATGGAGTAATACTAGTAGTTAATTCATTGATTTGTTTTGACGATTAAAAATAACCTAAAAGCCCAGTAGGTGTGACTCATTGGTTGAGTGTCGACCTATAAACCAGGAGGATCACAGTTCTATTCCCAGTCAAGGAACAGTCCCTGGTTGCAGGCTTGATCCCCATTTTAGAGATTGGGACAATGAGGCACAGAAAACTTAAGTAATCTGCCCAAGATCACATGGCCATTTAGTGGTGGAACTAGGGTGCAAACCCATGCTGTATACAATTAACACTTCCCAGGAGGGGGTGTGCAGGAGGCAGCCGATCCATGATTCTCTGTCATCATTGATGTATCCATCTCTCTCCCCCCATCCCTTCCTCTCTAAAATCAATAAAAATATATTTTAAAATAACCTAATATATGTCATATACTTAGGGCTTGGCACTTAATAAATGCATTTTAAATATCAATTTATTTTATCAAATAATTTTGTATCTGCTGTCTTTCTGATGTTGTTTCTAACACCTCTTTTCTCCTGAGTGACCAAGGACTACATGCTAATAACGCTCTGCCTAAGATCTTCCACCTCAATACACAAACTTAACATTTCCCCTCCATCCCCCCTCCCCTCAATGGGTTTTAAGCCTCAAGCCTCTCTCTTTCCTCATCCCACCTTATCTGCCTCTTAGGTTCTCCCCAGCTTTCACTTACACTGAGCTCCCTAGAACTAGATATATTTCTTGCATACTTAACATACAGGTTTGTTATATAGTGTTTTATCAAATTTATAAAGATTCACTGCTTAGATACCATAGTGACAAATTAATGAACACAGAGTAGGGCAAAAGTAGGTTTACAGTTATGAGTACATGAAACCCAGGGTTTATTCTTGTGTTATTATTTATTAATTATTGTATTATTTTCCATACAAACAACTGTAAACCCACTTTTGTCCCACCCCATATAGGTGAGTGTGTGGGGTGTTACTCTGAAATACAGTAAGGCATGGGTAATTGGCTAAAAACACCACCAAAGTATGAGAATTAGAATAAAATAGCTGGCTTCTTATATTCAGGGGCAAAGATTTCAATGTCACAAACATTGCAAATGCTCCAAACTGCACAAAACCTATGGGAGGTAAGAAATATTGGGTATAGCACCTAGCCTCCATGGACTGTACAATCTCTGTAGAGATAAGATATACTCCCTTAGGAACAATCTGATAATGATACTGGACTGTATGGGATTATAAGCATGAGGATGAATCATAGAGACAGGAGTTCAGAAAAGAGGGAAATTTCTATTTATCAGATTATTCATTGAAGAAGAAGGATTTTAATCACCAATTTTATTTAATTCCCAAAGATCTTCAGGAAGTCCTAAGTTGTTCAATGATAACAAATAAGGTAGGGTCATGGAGAGCTCCATAGTCAAACAGCTTTGGGAAACCCCTAATATAGTAAAGTTAAATATATCTCTTTATTACAAACTTCTCAGAGCCTTTATACAAACTGCAAATGTGTATAATAAATCTCCCAGAGGAGCAAATAATATGCAAAATATATTTGTATAGGGTGCTTTTTTTCTCTCTTATGGACTCTCTCAAGACTGGCATCCTAAGGAACATACGTTGGAAACAGTAAGTTAAAACATGAAGTATGAGCACATGAATAAGAAGGATTTGGTAGAGTGTAGACATGGAAACAGAAGGAAGGAGACATGGTGCATACTGGGGAAAACGAAGGAAAGTCAGGACTGCCTGCAAGAGGGGAAAGGGCAAGCAGAAGAAAGGGAGAAAATAGAGTCTGAAGACCTGGACATTATGCATTCACCAACGGCTCAAACCAGGCTGCACATTAGTGTTACTAGGAAAGTTTTAAAAAATGCAAATTCATAGGTTCCACCTCAAATCAACTAAGCCGGATGAGGCTGATTCCACTGGCCTGGTGACATGCACCTAGGACCCTGTGCTACAGAGAGTGGTGTACACCTATTGGAAATCAAGTTCACCCAAGATTAACCTGGTAGAGATGGGGAGAAATGCTAGAGGAGGACATGAAATTGGACAAACAATGAGGAAGAGGCCACATGGTGGTGAATGACAGCATAAGACAGCCATTGTTAGGAAAGCAAATTCAAGTAAGACTGACAATTTTATAATTGCCTGATAAAAATTTAGGAGATCAAGTCGCAAGAGGTCATATAAAAGACAATTTTTGTGACTTCATTCCACAATAAGTTACTTCATCCCAGCCAATAACTAGGTCACATCAAATCCAGAATAATGAAGATTCCCATGAATCATGCAATATCCCACCACAAAGAAGTTGGGCTTGACTCTACCAAGTTTCTCCCACAAAGAATATAACTTTCACACCAACACTCTTCCAACCTAGTCAGCGTTTAAGAATGTTGGCTACAAAGTATGGAATCACCAGCATTACTCATTTCATTTCACCCCTGCATTCAATGGAATTGTATTTATACCCTGAGAGATTAAAATATATCGTATTCCTTTCTGTACCACTCAGTTCCCTGGATTCCTGGACATGAAGCCTCATTCTTGTTCCCCACCACTTGGGCACTCCTGATAAGACGTTATTAAGAATACACAGCTCTGAACCACCTCATAAAGATGTAAAGATATATTAAACAGCATTCCCAAAATTGATATTCTAAAGTCCTACCAGTCCGCTATTGTACATCAATTACCAACTAATTAGTAGAGAGCGCTTATGCTGACCCTTCTGTTTTCTCTTGTAATGATTTGCCACGTTAACTGAAAGCTGCTCTGCTCCATAGAGACTCTTAGTATATCAAGATGTTAAATAAAGTTCACCAACGATTAGCCTAGAAATCCAAAGAGGAAATGTAAGCACATTTTACTGCTTTTCCCTCAACAAATTTTCTAACCATCCCATGGGAACAGAGCAGATGTATTTGTTAAATAAGCAAGCCATTACTCTGAAAAACTGAAGTACCAGACCAGCAATGCAGGCCCAGTTTAGTGATTTACTGCTTACTGATGAGGTTTATTGAATCTCTGCTCTGTGTGATAGTATATACTCCAGGGAGCACAGATACATAAATGAGTTAGGTAATTCTTGCTTACCATTTAATTTAATAGGCTTAAACCAGGGCTTATCTGTGGGATTAATCTATGAAAATAAGTTAATTCCCGGTGAAATTGTTTTACTACTTGCTCTATAAAGACTGGACTTCCATAAATATTAAAAAAAAAAAGGATGAGAAGAGTGGAGAGAGAGTGCATACAATAATGGGAGAAAAGTGCCTCAGTTTCCTCAAGACCATGAACAGGTAATATTTATTAAGCACTATCTGTGAGCTTGGTGCTGCCCTGGATGAATGGAGTCCTAGGCCTTTGGATTAGCCCTCAAAGTGCTTCTGATGAGTTGGAGAAAGATTTAATAAACATATGAAACAATTAGAACACACCCCATCTTAAACTGAGTTGCCAGAATCCTGAGCACAGAAAGAGTTCAAACAAGAAACAGATCTGTATAAAGTGGAGGAGGTTTGTTGGAGGAGGTGAGACTTAATCTGAGCCTGTTAATAACTGGAAGGGAGACAGTGGTACAAAGAGTAGGCTGGCCAAAGTGAAATGAAGAGAATGTGCTAGGAAAGGTATGAAGGTAGCATGGGGAAGTGGTGAAGAATGGCGATGCTAAGGCCAGAATGTCTTAACTTACCAGCTATGTGACCTTGGGCAAGTTCCTTAAACTCTCTGTGCCTCTGTTTCCTCATCTGGAAAATGGGGTTGATCATTGTACCTACCTTTATAAGTTTGTTTGGAGAACTAGTAAGTCAATGTACATAAAGCACTTATAGTAGTGTCTAGTACACAAGTAAGTATTCTATAAGCCCTAGGCATTCGTATTCTTATTAAAGTATTACCATATTGTACAGGACTTCCAAGGCCAGGCCCCCAAAAGAGCTATAATAGGTTTTTAAGAATGGTTGTGATAAGATGAGGACTATGAAGAGGGCAGTCTAACTATTTCTAGTAATATGGAAGCAGAGCAAAGAGTGAAGGCAGGAAACCAAGCTAGAGAGATGTTGCTATGATTTCAGGATGCAGTGACGAGGTCTGGACCAGTCATACTGCAATCAACAGAGGGAACAGAGTAACCCCCAAATGACCTTATAAAGAAAATAAATAAGGGGGCTGTTGAAGGGCCTGTAAGAAATATTAGATTCCAAATCCTTCTCCATAAATTAAGCTCATGTTTTTTCTAAGCTGCTTGTTACCCCCAAGACAACCAAAAGAAGAAATTGGATGAGAAATGACAAAGCTGCCTATTGGTGAAACTCCTTACTGTACGAAACAATGACTGGGGACCCCCTCTGTCAGAGAGGAGGTGTTAACAAATATTTGCTGGATAAACAAATAATATGACTCTTAACAAAATTTATAAGGCAAGACAAGTATAGTTCAAGGCCACAAATGATGCTGAGAAGTTCCCTCTTCAATATGCTGTGATGTAGAAGACAGACAGCGATGCCTGGTGAATACAAGTGTTAATATGTCCCTGTCACTAAATTACCTGAACAACTGGAAATATTACTACTTTGCCCCCATCCATACTCCTTTCCTGTGACACACACACACACACACACACACACACACACACACTCTCTCTCTCTCTCTCAATATAAAGGGAGTATGGTCTAAGTCATTCAATATAAATAAATGAAACTTTTTCTCAGGATCTAAGATTTGATTCAGAGGCAAAATCCCATTTGATCCTTCATATTAGTGACAACTTCTTACTATCTAAAAGGCAGAGTTTACACTGTTCTCATTAAAAGCTGCTAGGCTACCTTTGTTTTCCCTCAAACAGTAATTCTTCAGAATTATCCAGAGACAAATACTCTATCATAAGTTTTTCTGCAACATATTCTACATGAGCTTACAAGTCTGGATGAGATGCCCAGAAGACTCAAACCTGGAGAAAAGGCAAATAGTTATGGAGATTATATTTTCTTACATTAAAAATTAAATCAACCATACTTCTAAGAACCAGAAAATACAGTTTCCTGCACCCAGAAGTCCACCAGGGCTGTCTAACTGTCTCATACCCTTTGCCTCTGTAGGCTGTAGATTCTTATGTGTGTGTGTGTGTGTGTGTGTGTGTGTGTGTGTGTGTGTGTGTTGAATACATTTTATTCTCTTTGTTTTTTATTGTCTAAAATTTTACATATGTCTCCTTTTTCCCTGATTGACCTCCCCTGGCCATTCCCACCCCCAAGGGCAAGCCCCCACCACCCCAGTGTCTGTGTCCATTGGTTATGCTAATATGTATGCATACAAGTCCTTTGGTTGATCTCTAACCCGCTGTTCCAAAGCCCATTCAGCAGACCACATATGTGGCAAAAATATTTGTTGAGCTATTATTTGTAACTAGGGGCCCAGTGCACTAATTCATGCACCTTAAAAGGAACTGTGGGCCGCAAGGCTGTGGTAGGCACAGGGGCGGGTCTCTCCCCATCCTCCATGCCCCTGCCTGGCCCCTCCCACCACAGCCCCTGGTCCCGTCTGCTGGCAGCCCCACTCCCACAGCCACCACCACTCCCACATGCTTACAGCACTAGCCCTGCTTGCACCCACTGACAGCGTGGAGCAACTGGGGCCGAAGCCAGCAGCAGGTGCGAGTGGCGGCTGCTGCCCCGATCACCTCTCAGGTGCAGGGGGAAGTGGAGAAGCCCTCAGAGGCAATCAGAGCCAGCAGCCGCTGCTTGCACCTGCTAATAGCACCAAGTGATCGGGACCAACACTGGCAGCTCCGGCGCCGGTAGCAGGTGCAAGCAAGGCCAGCACTGGGCGGGACCACGTTGCATGGGAGCAAAGAATTTTCAGTAACCACCAGAGGCTCACCCTGATGACAGCGACCGGCGCCCCACCTTGGTCTGGCGCCCCCATTACCTGCTCCACCATCCCGCCGCAGCCAATGCCTGCCATGTTCCACACATGCCCTCCTGGTGGTCAGCGCACGTCATAGCGACCGGTTGTTTGATTATTCCACCATTCCGTCTATTTGCATATTAGCCTTTTATTATATAGGATTTGTGCTCCTTTGTCTCTGGGGCTTACAAGAGGGCTAGAAGTTGACATTGATTGATTTCATCCTCTTTTCTAGTCCTGTGCAGGCATCTAAGTCCAGTGAGATTACTCAGGTGCTCTGAGTTGCCTCAGAGGCAGAAGCCAGGAAAGCGAAGACTGCCCAAAGTCTGGGAAGAACAGCAATTTGATGGTTCCCCAAATAGAGAGACAGTGTTCAGGCAGGGCAGCAAGGGTGGAGTTCATGGTTACCTGGCAAATATATAAAGGCCAAACTCTAGGTTCCTGTGCCCAAGCAATGAACACAGCAACAGACTTCTAGAAATCATGTGGGCTTGGTCAGCAGTCACCTTAGCAGCTACCTAATGGACCAAGAACCAGAAAAGTACTTGGAATGTTCTCCTCTGTACAAGACCCCAGGCTCTGTCTCACCTTGACAAGATATTGTGTATCCCAACCAACAATGATTGAGATTAAATTTTCTGCTCATCAATAAGATGAGGTCTTAATAGTCTCATTGCTTTGATTTAAAGGAAATGGCCAAGTAGCTCAGTTAGTTAGAGCATCATCATCCTAATATGCCAAGGTTACAGGTTCAATCCCTAGTCAGGGCACCATTTATTGTACACATGAGTTGGTAGAGTAAGTCATACCCACTACAGATTCTGTTAAAATTAGAAAGATACAAAAACTGAAATACTTACCCTTTGGCTCAAGCAACTTGTTACTGTATAAAATTACATAACAACAAAACTACCAAAATATAGAAACATGATTCTAGTCAAAAGCCTCAACACACAGCAATCTAGTTAGTGTAACTTCCCTTCTTTTTCTTTTATTTAATGCTATTTTTGAACTTAAAAGAGAGCCAGAGTAATCTAAGCATCTCAGTCAACATGATTGGAACATGAGTTAGCATTAAAGTAAATGTGAGTACTTAAGCTCTACACCCTACAGGTATGAATTCAGACACTGTATCAGCAATAACTCTTAATTAATTATATCTACAATTAGGTTAAACAATGTGGAACAGCACCACTTCCAACCCAAATTCTTTCTCATCAAAACAAAAAAGCAATCAAAATACAGATTAATGCCAGCATGAAAAAAAAAAACTAAATTAAGAGTAATTCTTATGTTATGCCTAAACTTTTTAAATGAGTGGTATTATTTATCTTCGTTGAATGTGAAAGTTGAGACTAAATGTGAATAAAAAGCTGAGTACTAATTGAGTTGAAAACTTATTTTCTGAATAATATACAAATTATTGGACAAGAATTAATAACAAATCATAAGCAATGTTAATATCCTATGGCTTTGAAAATAAATGGAAGGAGAGAAATATAATCCCTCCCTGATTCTCCAAGGATCAATTAAATTAAGGTCTTAATTTGGTAGTTAGAGCGCCGCCTCTTTTTATTGTTCCAGGTGAACCAAATTATAAACTCTGCTTCCCACTTTGTTCTAAACATTCCATAACAAAACAAAACAAAAAATAACAGGAAAAGGCAGAGGGCTCACTTTGATCTTCTTGCACAATGAGAGGAACATGAACCTTGATACAAATCTACAGTTTGGAAGAAAATGTTACAATAAATCCTTATGAATCATTGGGTAATACTAGCTCCTTACAATGAGCCTAAAAATTATGAAGGTTATCTCTAAAAATATTTTCAATAGGATGATTGTTTAGACACTAATCTTAGTGAGATCATTCTCTCAGTTCTCAAAGTGGAGTCAATATAATTTGCTTCCAAACAAATCCACCTCATCTAATAAGTGCATAAAATTTTAGCACTTAGAGATAAGCATGTTTCAGAGTCATAGTACTTCAATAAACCAAATTATATTTTACAGCTGAAGGACCCATGAAAAAATAAATCACTTTCACCAAATTTCACAGGTATCCCTTTCCCTTTCTTCTGTCTTGTGGCTATTAAATACAAGTAGACAAACCTACTCTCTAGGACGAGGTACTCATCTTGTGACATATCCAAAATAATAATAATAATAATAAAGTACCTTTTCTTTGGCCTTCTTTCAAGTATACTGAGCTAACCACAGCAAAACCATCTAACCGGTCAAAGGATTTTGCTCCATGTTCAGAACTGTAGGACTAAGCCAATGAGTGAAATAGGGAACGGGCAACCACCTTCCTGGTTAAGCACAGTAAGCACCTTTGTTTGAAAAGATTTTCCCACTATCTTCTTTCAAAAATGTGTCAATCAGAGTGGTTTGGGGAGGGTGGGAAGATATGGCAACTGGGATCATTGTTATTGTACCTCAGAGGAGAAGGTGAGGGGACAAAGACTGAGAAATCTTGGTCCTGATTGGTTGCTCTGTCACCTGACACCAGCAGCACAAGGAATTCTAGTAACACCTCTGTCCAGAAGAGGAAAGAATAGCTGCTGAAAGAAATTTGTAAAGGAGAGGTATGCAGCTCAACTGACTTGTTTTTTGACATGTAGCCTTGAAAAGAACAATTTTAGCTCAGAAACTTGGCAAATGCCAACTGATTTTTTAAATAAGTTTTAACACTCATTTTACTAAATGCGTGAAGAGAGTGAGGGAGAGAAAGGCCAGGTATCCAAATACAGGGAGGTTGTCAGGTTTCTCTTTCTGTGTCATTTTTATTTAGTCGGTTAAATGAAAATTCAAAACCATATAATTAGGTGGTTGTTTATACATGATTAAGCATGAGCTCATTGGACTTTACATGCCAAAAAGTCAGAGATGTGGTTAAGGACAAGAAGGAACTATTAATAAAAGGAAATAAAGCTGTAATACATTTTTCACTTATGAATAAAAATAATTCAAAGGTCTCTAGATGGAAAAAGAGAGGGGGAAAAAAATCAACCATGGTAGGGGCAAGAAACCAGATAATTTTATAAATGGTTAGAATCCAGGAGATATAAAACATAAGCCATTGATACGAAAGCTTTTCCTCCTCTATGATTCTAACTCTATTTTTGTTTCTCGTAATCATAACTCACAATGAGAACATAACAAAACTTACCTGTATTCCATTTCTTTAGAATCATTCTGGGAAATATTTAAGCAGGAACACACTGTTCATTTAAAAGAGTTACTTGTTCTCTTCATAACTGTCTTCACCAGCAATCCTCTCGGGAGAAACCAATAGCTTTCAGCTCCCTTGAGAAAGTTAAATGCCCTTTCATTTTCACAAATGCAGGATTTTTCTTCCCAGAATGAAGTGAGCCCATCAAAAGCAAGGTTTAACTGACTATAAACTTCATGAAAGTAAAGGCAGACTTTCCCAGATCCCCCAGAGAATCTGTGGCCTTAAGTTGGGGCTCTGAAAAGTGATAAAGCAACTACTCACAGAGATCAAACACAAGCTATGAATGGAGTCAAAGGACAGTTCTTTCAGATGACAGAGAAGCTGAGCTAGGATCAGCCTACTTAGTCCAACATAGGTAAGGTTTGCAAGTTACTACTACAACTGTATCCTACTGGGAAAATATACCAGTGCAGGTCACCTCTGGAGGCTACCCAGGCAAATGCAAAATGAACCCCAGAGGTGGCTCAGCTGTGTGTACTATGTTCTACAACCAAACAAGTCTTGGAGTTGCCAATATTGTGACTAGTATTTTCGCACGTGACTCCTATGATATTATATAGCCCACTGATCAGAACAACACAACCTAAAACTAAAAATGGGTAAAGCCCATAGAAACCCAATACATACTCCTTAAGAATGAAGTTAAAATGAATGCAATAACATTCAGAAAGCCCATAATGCCTCAGGAGCATAAACACTGACTACATTTACAGCCTGACTCAGAGCAGTATTTCCAAGTCTGTCAGAGGGTCGGTCTCTCTCTCTCTCTCTCTCTCTCTCTCTCTCTCTCTCTCTCTCTCTCTCCTTCCTCCCCTCATCCTCTCTCAAAATAAGCAATGAGACAGTTCAGATTACCAGAGAATCTTCAATGCTGTACATACCTGCCTATTGGAATTTAAACAGAATATGCTTCATTTAAACCTATATGATGAACTACAAAATATAGAAACTTGTAAAATGCTCATTTTCAAGAAACTAAGATGATGCATTTCTAAGAAAAAGCAGACATTTTAGACAAAGCACCATACTCACAACTAATTAGACAATTTTAACCTATAAAGCCTTGTATGTTATCTATGTGTCTTTTATGAAATATGTACTTTGTTCTAAAGATACTTTCTAATTATTGACAAAATAGTTTGGACAAATTCAATCCTTAATATATTCATTTAGTGTTAAAGTCCACACAAAAGTGAGGGGAAAATACATTTTCACAAAACAAATTCTTTGAAAGCTCGAGATCCATAGATTTTTCTCTTTAATGTTGAAGAAAGGGGAGAAATTGTTCTAAATTAATAAATATTGATTATTTAAAGTTTAATAGCTACTATGGTCCCAGATAAGAAATGTGATCATTTATTCCTAAACAATGTGTGGCATGTAACTCAAAACCGTTTTTCATCAATAATTAATATTAATAATTAACAAGTATAAACAACAAAAATACCTTTTGGAAATGTTTCAACCCGGCCCTTTCCTCATTCCACAGCCTGCCTATTTGCCCCCCTTTACCCTCTATGTGGGGTTAATAACTAAACTTCCCTCATCTCTGACATGCAACACTACCCAGCAGCAATCTTCCCAAGAATGTGCTCAAAAATACATACGACTGAAAAGAATAAAAGTCTTATCAAAGCCACCTGAATCTGGCCAACAGATTTCTAAATTAGCATCTGCAGTTACAGTCTACTCAACGGTAAATTCAATTTTTCTCCAGTAAAGAGAGAACCCTGAAAAAAGTTCACCTCAATCACCTATTCTCCTACCTAGAGATAGAATATCCTGTCTTTAATTCAAGGAGTAGACTAGTAATAAAAATTAAACATAAACACAGCAGAAAGGGGAGGATAATGCAAAAACTACTCATTTAACAGAAGCCAGAACCAATGTACCAGGGTTGTATTTGGCACTCGTTCTAAAGAGCATTCAATTGGCTTTTTAAAACTACATTGCTATTCTTTCTCCATGTTGGTTGTCTGTGGAATAGCATCTTTCAGAGTGAAACACATTACCAAATTTAAGGCCTCTCG
This sequence comes from Plecotus auritus, assembly GCF_963455305.1. NCBI lineage: Eukaryota > Metazoa > Chordata > Mammalia > Chiroptera > Vespertilionidae > Plecotus > Plecotus auritus. The sequence goes on along the minus strand of NC_137776.1, from coordinate 135,920,601 downwards.
CTTTTCTAGACACTCTGCCCTAGCACCTGACATCTGCACTGTAGGTAATAGCCTAAGAAGTTCCTTAAGTTCAGCATCATGCTATTTTAATTTCTTTCAGCAAATACAAATTGTGCAACCCCCCAATTCCCTTCCTCCAGGTACCTCCAGTCCATACATTACCATTATACCTCCTGAAAAGTGATCAGAATCATCAGCAAAAGCACCTCATGCTTAGTTATTCATGTTCCCAGGCCTGCTTGGTAACTGACATTTAAAAGGGTTAGAAGAAGCCCTCCCACTGGGGAGCTTCCAAGGGCACTGTCTGTGTAAACCTGCAGGATGAAGGTGTTTACATCTTTTTCTGGGGTGGGGGCCTCAGACAGCTGGACATAGTACTTTGCAAACATTTCCTGAGCTATCTGCTCTTTGGTTATATAAAGTATAAGCAGTGGGAACATCCAGGACGCCTAGGACATTCAGCAAAGGCTAGCGTGCAGAGAGGAAAGCATCTGACGAATGCAACCTGAGAAACAATGTCTCCCTTCAAGTGGAACAGCTGGTGAAGTCAGCCAGTGCTGGCCTGTGCGAACAATGCTGGGCAGGTTGTTAACTTGCCTGGTTCAGACGACGATGAGCTCACCCACCTTTCTGGAAGTGCTATTTTAGCTGCTGAGTTTATACAAATAAAACCCATAATTTTCTAATGGCTAAACTAGGAATGTGGTCGAAAATAACTAACTCTCTGAGAACCCTGCAGAAGCCACTCAGGGAACTCAGGAAGGTGATTCCGCAGTCTGTTCAGGCTTGCACATATCTTTACAATCACTACATATGTATTAGCTTGAAAATAAGCAACCACATAAGCAAATCATAATTTTTTTAAAGTTAGGTGGTTATTGCCACATTGTGTTTTCTTCATCTCTTTTTTCCCTTTTGCATAGGAAAGAATAAGTTAGTCCTTAACTAAACAAAAGAGTTAACATTTAACTTGAACACTGAGCACACTGTAGCTCTCAATCCCTCCCCCCTCTCTATTATTATAGTGAAAATGGGTTCAGGAAAACTCTCACTAATTATTGCTGATCCTGAATGAGATATAGCTACATCAGTTTCATTGCTGCAGTCCCAGGAGGCCCCAGTTTCTTCACCAACACTCTGCTGTGAGGCAACCAGAATCCCTGACCACCTGCCTACACACACCCCTATATCCCCTCATAATCAAAGATCAGCTCAAATGCCAGCCATCCTTGAAATACATCTAGATTCCTGTCTTATATCACAATTTTATGGTATTTTATCTATCCTCCAAGTTCCCAGGTAATGCTACTTTTGCATCTTTTGTGTATTTGATCACTTCTACCTGATGTGTTAGCTGTACCTATATCTTACCTTTCCCCTTGACTGGCAGTTCCAAGAGAATAGGGTATGTACTTTATCTTCCTTTCTCTCCACCCCTCACTCCCAGAGTACTAGGCCTGCAAAGGGCAGACAATCAGTACGGACAGGTAATGGCCACACCACAATTGTTTAGCATGTACAACTACAGCTTGTACAAGTAGGTGGGGGGAGAGCTAAAAGAAGAATAGTATTTTATTATTTAAAATAGGGAGATTGCTGGAAGGCTCTGAGTGGGAGTGGCAGCAGGAAGACTCTTCTGTTGTCCCTGACATTTCTAACCTCCTCTCCTCTCTCACTCCCCACCAGTTGGGACTCTACGTCTCACTGCCTACACAGCACACAGTTCCTCCCTATCAATGCAGCCCATTCCAAACTGTTTGACATGTAACCTTTTCTGTGAAGTCCTCTATGGAAACAGAAGTATAACAAACCTCTCTCTCCTCTAACGCTTCTTAGCTATTCGTAAGTACCATAAAGGAGGTGTAGGGATTACCTAGCTCTTGACATGATGATTAAATTTCCTCACCAAAAACCTATGCTATTAATTACTGTTGCTATCCTATATAATAAAAGGCTAATATGCAAATAGACCAAACAGCGGAACAACTGAACAACTGAACTGAACCAGTTACTATGACCTGACCGCCAGGGGGTGCGCATGGAACATGGTGGGCGTTAGCCATGGCAGGATGGTGGAGCAGGTGAGTGGGGGTGCCAGACCAAGGCGGGGCACTGGGGCAAACCTCTGGTGGTTACTGAAAATTCTTTACTCCTGCTTGCCACAGTCCCACCTGGCACTCGCACCTGCTGCCAGCACCAGGCACCACCCCTATCTCTCAGCACTGTCAATGGGTGCAAGCAGTGGCTGATGTCCCTGATTGCCCCTGAGGGCTTCTCCACCTCCCCCTGATCCTGAGGGATGATCAGGGCAGCAGCTGCCTCTCACAACTGCTGATTCCCCGATCGCACCTGCTGCTGGTGCCAGCCCCAATCGCTCCATGCTGTCAGCGGGTGCGAGCAGGAGTGGGGCTGCTGGCAGACAGGGGACCAGGGGCCACAGTGAGAGGGGCCAGGCAGGGGCATGGAGGATGGACCGAGACCCGCCCCTGTGCCCACCGCAGCCTTGCGGCCCACAGTTCCTTTCAAGATGCACAGATCCATGCACTGGGCCCCTAGTTAATAATAATAACAGTACACCTACACAAAATAAAACATTAATGAAAGGCTTACTTGGTAACAGGGGATGATGCCTGGCTCTATACCTGGATTAATCCATTCAGCTCACACAACAACTCTGATTATTACCATCCCATTTCACAGAGGAGGCAACCTCAGATTTGGAAAACAGTAACTTGATAAGAATGAGAATTCAAACCCAGGTAGTCCCACTCCAAAAAACATGCAATGATGTCTATGGGCTCATACATCCATAACCACTACCCAGCACACAACTGGACAAATACTATTAAAAGCAGAGGAGATAGAACAATTGAGTATCTATTCTTCTCCCCAAACTGGAACACTATCCACAGCCTCCAATATCTTGATTTCCATATATAAGCAATAGTCAGGAATGTTAATCTTAATTTGTTCTGTGTCGGTGCCATAAACGGTATCATGCATGCAAGTATAAATAGATGACACTATTTAACCTTTACGTTAGTAGTTTAAATGTCTATTATATTACCCCTCTCACTTCCAGGAAATTTTGATACATAACATCAACTTCATTTGTCATTCACTCATTCAGTAATTAAACTACATGGTAAGAGAACAGGTAAAACAGAGATCAAGAGAATCACAGAACAAAGTGGTGTCTGATAAAATAAGGTAACATCAAAAAGTTGTTGCAATACTGAGGAAATGATGATGATGAAAATGATGAGGGTGCTATTTAGGAATGTAATATGAAAATACTGGTCTGCATAAGGCTTATCATAGGTTTACTAATTTCCTATTCATTCAATAAACAATCTTGAGTGGGCAGAATTCACCAGGATATAGATTAGTGATATAAGAACATCACACACACACACACACACACACAAGCAAAGAGACAATTACACAATATGTAATTATAATAAATCCTTATGAATCACTGAGTAATACTAGATCCTTACAATGAGCCTAAAAATTATGAATTTTGAAGAACAGTGGGGAAAATGTAAATAAAAATGTGCAATAAAAAGTAAACCTGAGGTGCCTTGAAGGGGCAACCTTCCATGCAGGTCTGACATTTATAGGCCCCTTTCTATTGGAAATAAACCTAGCTTAAAACAATGCAAATAAAGCCTTAAAGGGTATCTTTTCTAAAATTCTGCTTCAGTAAATCAAGATTTCATCTTTCAAAATTGTACTGACCTAAAAGCAGAGTGTAACCAGCTAACAACTGTCTCGAGGTGTGTTGAAGAGAGAGAAATGGATGTATGGGTAGGCAGGATACGTGGTATGAGGAAAACAGAGAGGTCTACACCACAGCCAAGTCACTAATCCAGGATCCAAAATTTGCTCTGTGGCAATGCAACTGTGTGAACTTGACCAAATCATTTAGACTAAACCTCCCTGACAAGCAAAGCTTGGTGAGATCATATAACAAACTATCCAGCACCAGCTTGGCACAAAACAGATGCTCAATAAATGTCATCTTCCTTTCTACCTGCAGACCACATATGAAAACCTTTTCTCTCTCATAATCTAAAAGACTACATTTAAACCAGAATAATGATAAAATCATTTCAAGGGGTTCCCCTCAGGAGAGAAAGATGTATGCCTCTCCCACCATGCTTTAAATTCATAGATGAATATGCCAAGAAGGAATAATAGAAGTCATATTTCCAACCTCCTTCTTTTATAGATGGTAAAATCAAGGCAACAGATGTAAAGTAACTCTCCCCAGGCCACACCATAAATGGCATAGTCAGGACAAAAATCCAAGAAATCAGGTGCCCAACTAACCCCACTCTCTACTGTAGGCTATTACTTTTATTAGACTGTCAGTTATAAATGATGCTCAGTGGTGCAAGTACCTCTGAGGCAGTTACAAATGTCTTTCATTTTCAATAGAGAATGAAGATGGTACCTTGTGGACTCCTCCTACACAAGCACAGGGTTTGGGAAAAGAGCATCCATGAAGAAATGAAGAGTTAAAGGAGAAAAGGGACAAGCACAGAGGGATCAAGGATGAAAAGGGACAAAGAGAACCTTACTTTATAACTGTGCCTAAAGATTAACTCCATTCCTGTCCATTTCTTTCTCATTAACTCCACTCTTGTCCATTTCTCTCTTCCCTCTCCTTCTCCCTCTCCCTCTCTCTCTCTCATGTTGTTACATCTCTAATCTATATCCTGATAAATATAAAAATGCCCCAAACAGATTTCTCTCTCCATCTCTTTTGTCTAAAAGCCTAGAGGATACAAAAGCCATGACTCTCCCAGATCAGAGACAAAATGTTTAAATTTTCAGGAGAAAAGAGAAATGAGATTGTTAACTTTCAACAGTTTAAAAAAGAGGTTCAGTTCAAATCTCCTTAAACCTTAAGTTTTGGTAGAACCACTGTTGAACCCCAGGTTTTAATGGAACCAGGACCTGCTTATTTATCTGCCAAATGTAAATGGCCATGGAACCAAATGTTCAGGCTGCTCAGCAAGAGCAAAAACCTCGTTAAGAAAAGGGAAAAATCTAATAAGCATATCAAACTTGACAACATAACTTTTTAAAAGATTCCCATCTCAAAGAAAGTTTACAAGCAATGAATAAAGCTATAGGGCAATTATTTCCTAGCATAATAATTGCCCAGAATAATTGTCCAATTAGCAGTTATGCACTGAGCGAATTCCTTTGCATTGTGGCCTTACTGTCTTTGTCTTTGTTTTAAAGAAAAAAATCTCCCTTCAAGAGTTCAAAATAATAAAAGAGTTATTCATTATGTCAAGAAATTTGGATGGAGTCCCCATGACACAGGGACCTGGCCTTGTAATAAAGTTTGATAATGAAGCATAAGAATCATATGTTCCTACTTAAACTTGCTAATGTCCTCCACAGCCGGGGGAAACCCTGACTGAAGGCTCCAAAGAAAAAAGAACCTTTGGAAGGTGACAGAACCAGAGTCATTTGAGATTAAGACCCTAAGTGCTCCTTGGGACAAACTCTTACCTATTCATAGGCCTCTCAAAAAAGAAAAAGAAATAAAAGAACTAGGAAACATGAAAATAGCACTTAAAATTAAATTATGTTCAACAAGTATTTATGGGTCATCCAGTTCATGCAGGTCTTGTACACTTTGAAAATGGAACTTCAAACCCTCCCAACCCCATATCCCATCTAGTCAACCAACAAGTAACACCATTTTTCCCCACTGTTCTTCAAACTTCTGTGTGGCTCAGTGGTTGAGCATTAACCTATGAACCAGGAGGTCACAGTTTGAGTCCCAGTCAGAGCACATACCTGAGTTGCAGGCTCTATCCCCAGTCAGGGACCTATAGGAGGCAGTCAATCAATGATTCTCTCTCATCACTGAAGTTTCTATCTATCTCTCCCTCTCCCTTCCTCTTTGAAATCAATAAAAATATCTATAATAATAAAAGCGTAATATGCTAACTAGACCAACAGCCAAACGACCTTCCAGACATCATTCTGGACATCCTTCCTGATGAATCTTTGGTGGCGGGGACTGAGGCAAAGGCGGTAAGGGGCAACCAGGCAGGCAGACGAGCAGTAAGAGGCAATCAGGCAGGCAGGCAGAGGCAGTTAGGGGCGATCAGGCAGGCAGGCAGGCGAGCGGTTAGGAGTCAGTGGTCCCAAATTGCGAGAGGGAGGTCTGAATGCCAGTTTAGGCCCAATCCAGTCAGACATTCCCCTAGGGGTCCCAGATTGCAAGAGGGTGCGGGCCAGGCTCAGGAACACCCTCCCCCCACCACCACCGTGCACGAATTTCGTGCACTGGGCCTCTAGTGTACATATATTTTTTAAAAACCTCCTATTCCTCCAACACCACTCAACCACAAAGAGTGTGTGAACCTCAAGAAGGCAGAATACAGTTCAACCAAAGGAAGAACTTTCTAGCAATCAGAAGTGACTGAGAATACTGTAGGGCAGGGTTCTTATCCCTCAAAGAATACAAAAAGGAATTGCCAAGATATTGCAGAAAATGTGGGGGGAAGAAATGGGAAGAAAAGATTTCTAAAGTGATTCTCAACTCTTTCTAACACCCAAAAAGGCTTAAAATATAATGTAAAAAAAAGTTTTACATTTTTATGTAAGTTATGAAAACGTGCAATACCCTCATCCAAAGGCTATTTTTTGTTCTTCTTTCCATTCTAGGCTACCACACTATGTGATCAGAGGCACGTAATTTAACTTCTCAAGGCCTCAGATTTATCATCACTTAAATAAAGGCAAGGGATTACGTAATCTCTCAAATCTCTTCCAGCTCATTTCCTAAGTAAACTTATCTACCCTTTTCATTCCATTAAATTTCAAGAATTCTATCTACCTATAACATTCAACAGAATCATCTAACAATCACTATAAATGAAAAGAAAATCCAACGAAGTGACAATATAAATATGGCAAAAGCAATAGGTTTATTATATATCAATTATAAGTTTCAAAATACAATGAAAAAATTTTAATTAAAAATGCCTATGGCCCAGCCAGTGTGGCTCAATGGTTGAGCATCTACTATGAACCAGGAGATCACAGTTCAATTCTGGTCAGGGCACATGCCTGAGGGGATGGGCAGGAAGAGATTAACCAAAAAATTTATATTGATATATGCATACCCATGGACATAGACAATAGTGTGGTGAAGGCCTGGGGAGGAGATGGAGGGGGAGAAGAGGGGACATCTGTAATACTTTCAACAACAAAAAGAGATAAATTAAAAAATAAAAGATATTTGTGATAATACAGTTTTAATAAAAAAGAAAGCAAACTTGCCCTAGACAGTTTGACTCAAGTGGGTAGAGCGTCAGCCTATAGACTGAAGGGTCCCAGGTTCAATTGTGGTGAAGGGCACATGCCTAGGTTGTGGGCTCGATCCCCAGTAGGAGGCATTCAGGAGACAGTCAAACAATGATTCCATCTCATCATTGATGTTTCTATCTCTCTTTCCCTCTTCCTTCCTCTCTGAAATCAATAAAAATATTTTTTAAAAAAAGAAAGCAAACTTGATTAAATAAATATGGTACATTTTCCACACATATAGAAAATCATATTTTCAAAAAATTCTGAAATACATGAGAGAAAGTTCATAACATAATGTGGAGAAAGAGAACACAAAACTTTATTTAGATACTAGAGGTCTGGTGCACAAATTTGTGCACAGATGGGGCCCCTCAGCCTTGCCGACGATCAGGGCTGATCGGGGCCAGCCAGCCAGGGGGAGGGACTGCGGGAGGTTGGCTAGCCACAGGTGGTTGGCTGTGGGAGCACACTGACCACCAGGGGGCAGCTCCTGCATTTAACGTCTGCCCCCTGGTGGTCAGTGCACATCATAGTTACCAGCCGGTCATCCAGTCATCCGGTTGTCCGGTCGTAATGGTCATTTAGGCTTTTATATATATAGATTTATCATCACTATTACCTGTCGCAAGCTATTCACAAATATGTATCTTCTAAAAAATTAGTAATGAATATCTCTGTGTCTGGGGAATACTGAGTAGTTGATTTTATTTTACTCTTTATTTCATAATTCAAAAAATTTTCTATAATAAATGTGTATATATTTTTTAAATGTATTTTATTGATTTTTTACAGAGAGGAAAGGAGAGGGATAGAGAGTTAGAAACATCGATGAGAGAGAAACATCGATCAGCTGCCTCCTGTACACTCCCCACTGGGTATGTGCCCACAACCAAGGTACATGCCCTTGACCAGAATCAAACCTGGGACCCTTGAGTCTGCAGGCCGATGCTCTATCCCAGGGGTGGGCAAACTTTTTGACTCGAGGGCCACAATGGTTTCTTAAACTGGACCGGAGGGCCGGAACAAAAGCATGGATGGAGTGTTTGTGTGAACTAATATAAATTCAAAGTAAAGGAGTGGAGGGGAGAGCAAGAGAACCGGATAGAACAGCCGGATCCGGCCCGCGGGCCGTAGTTTGCCCACGGTTGCTCTATCCACAGAGACAAACCGGTTAGGGCAATATGTATATTTTTATACTCAGGAAAATAATGCTATTTAAAAATACTAATACTAATGGGTGGAAAACTAAAAAGGTCACATTACTAAGTTACTACTTAAAGATTTTAAAAGCAGGAGAATAAGTATGACTGTGCAGCCAGGGACATCAGGAGCGATTAGACTTGGAACCATTGACCCATTACTTGGCCCATTTGGTCCGAAGCCTGGTCACTTTCGCAGGCTATGAACCAGCCATAGCACAGATTCTCCTGTAGTTGTTCAATATTCAGCCCACTTGTTTTCTTTGGTGAGTTCAAAATATTTCTGTTTCTGCCTTCAGAGGCCTTTCAAATTATGAAATATTCAGGAAAAATGTGCACTCACACAAAGGAAGATATTTGCCTCTGTTGCCCTTTAACCAAAAGCCTTTCTGAATTTCAGTGGGTCCTGGTCAGGTACAGCCGCTACTATTCCTTTAAATGAAGGAACCATGAGAACAGCAACTCCCTAGTCTCCTGGTTCTCAAACTTGAGCGAGCATCAGAATCCCCTGGATGGCCTGTGAAAACACAGAATGCTAGGCCTCATCTCATAGTTTCTGACTCAGTAAGTGTGGAACGGAGCCTGCAAATCTGCATTTCTGACACATTCCCAGATGATGCGGATGCTGCTGTGTCCGGGGACCCCGCTTTGAGAACCACCACTCGAGATTCAATAAACAACAAAGCATCTACCTGCTGTGCACTACAACTATTCTGTATTACTCACAGTAAGAATATATTATTTGGTATTCCTTACTTAATATATTTAATCATCCATACCCAAATAAATCTCAGGACCCCTCATTCCTACTTCAGATGGAGTAATCCATTCAAAGAAACAAATTGTAGCAATGCCCTTCAGCAGCCCCGAAGCCTCCCTTCACTTTCCCACTCTCCCACTCTCCCACATAAGGAAACAAACTCTCCCTAGCATTCCCACAGAAATAGGTCTTCCCTCCCTCTTTCCCTTCTTCCAACTATTCTCTTCCAATACAAATTCCTCTACGCCTATTTTGCTGTCTCCCCTTACTATTTAGTTTATTAAAAGCCATAGGCAGAGTGGGATGAATGAGTAAATGCCTGATTTCCTTCTTTTCAGGTAGCACTACATTTTCCTTAATGGGCAAGAGAAGAGAGAAGCACTCTGACACACAAGCATTAATTATTTATGTCCCTTTCACAAATCAATCCATCAATTCCTCCATCCCCCCCTCCAATATACATTTGCCAGGTGTGTGTTATATAATAGACCCTGTGTTGGATACTAAAGAACCTGGAACAAATTTGAAAGATGGGCTCATCTGAGAGGGTACCAGAGCAGAAGGATGCTTCATGGATAAACATATTTGGCCTGAATGTTGTGAGTTCAGACCTGACTCTTATGTCCCTTGAAACCCACTGGCAGATACCTGAAACGCCTTCTTCAGAGCTTCATTCCATTGACTTCACCCATTAATCTGTACATGTTCTTGTTAAGGGTAGCCCTTTAAGTTTCCAAGGGTCACTTAAGTGTGAAGAAGTTTCAAGCCCTTGTCTGATTAGGAGGGTCCTGGATGTCTTATAGAAAGAATAGAAATGCTGTTTAAGGATGAAAAGGGTACAGGATGGGAGTCTAAGGAGTAGCTGGGACAAACCACATCTTTTCTTGGTCGTAACTTCTCAGAAGGGTGGTCCTGAAATGTCCTCCACACCTTCGCCTGCATATCATACTGCAATGGTTCCCAGAGTGGTGCCTGGACTAATAGCACCAGCATCACTTGGGAACTTGTTAATGAAAATTCTCAGGTCCCACCCAATACCTAATGAATCAGAAATGTGGGGGATGGAACCCAACCACTGGCATGTTCACAGGCCCTTTGGGGAATTGTGATGTTTAAACTCAAGTTTGAGAAGCACGGCTCTAACATCTGTTACTGTGGTTCCCTCTCTCCCAAGATGTACTATTTTACCATGGGACTTCATGATTTGTCAGACCCCTTTATTAGTATAAGAACATCATTTTTAGAAAGGTGCATGAGGGAATTCTAAACTAATTCTATTGAAAGCTAAACACTGTGATAATAGGGCAAAGAGTAGGTGTCTGTGGCTAAAAAGGGAGCCACTGACTAAAAAGGAAGATGGTCATTAATAAAGGTCATTATTAACAGCTCTGTGCAGGTAAATCATCTGTCTCCTAAACTGGTGTAACACCAAAGCAGGCATGGTTTTGCCTTCTTTTTTAAATTCTCAGAGCTCTCAACAGGGCATGTTTTCACATGCAGCTGAAAAAGGCCCAGAAGAGTCCCTGATGCACAACGAAATGTTCATCTCATGTTATTTAGTATCCTTGGTCTCTCTTTGGAGGGGAGTGAGGAGAGAGGAAGATGCCTATTTTTAGAACCAGGGAACGATTTATCATTCAATGAAACAGCATAGATAGCGGCTTAAATCAAGTGTATGGAAATAATATGTTGTTATTACCAGTCTTAACTCTGTTAAATTATAACCTATAAACTCTACAACACCTGACTTAAATATCCTATCCATGTTTGCAGGAAATCTAAATGGTTATTTCCTCCTTTCCAGCATGCATTACAGGAGGATTTGATGTTGCTCCCATAAAGCATATGTGAGGAGCATGCTATCCAGGATGTCAGTGTAACTAGGCAGGATTGATAAGCACACAGCCCACATCAGGTATGTATTCTGGGAGCCTTTATGTGCAGTTAATTAGTTCAGCTATTGCTTTCATGGTTCATTTAGAAGCTTCATGCTTCATTAAATATCAATAAACTTTATCCTCAAAAAACCTTTTCAGTAAAAATATGATTGTCTCTTCAAGTGATAATCTTGTTAATGGATGTATATATTGCAAGCATGTCTATCAGGACCGACAAAACTGAATTGCCATGGTTGCAGTACCCTGAAGTAATATGCAAATTTTATTCTATAGTTTAAAACATAGGCCTCATCTATACATATTTTCTTACAGGGGTCGGGGAGGGAGATCATTTTTAACTTTCCCAAAATGATGCATCTTTTAAGCTTCTATTTTTACTTCATCAAGCTACATTTATCCATTATATCAATTCCAAGGTCTCTTTATTGAAAAGACAAGCTTTTAGCAATTTTTTGTAGCATGAAAGAGAAGTTTTCAGGAAACATGTCATTCACCTCCAAGATACATGTTTATCCTATCAGGTACTGTGGTCAACTCTATCAGTGAATAATCTGGGCTGTTCACTGAATGCCAAGAGCAGGTGAGTCAATTGAAGAGGGCCACAAGGAGGAAAGAGCTTCATCCACCTAAGCAGAAATAGCACTTTCTGATACACTTTCTCCTGCCTTCCAGGTCAGCTTACATGCCTTCTCTACAAAGCCAGCTCCAACAGGCTCAGACAGAGAAGTTGTTACTTTTTTCCTCATTTCATATAGCACTTTGTTAATGCTTTCATTACAGAATGTATTATAATGCATTATAGTTATTCATTCAAAAATGTACTTCTACAGATACAATGATAAACAAGACAAGATCCTCTTTTTCCTAAAATGTACATTCTAGTGATGAGGAGATAGCCAATAAAACAAGTAAATGAATAAATTAACAAGAAAAATTCAAATAATGATAAGTGCCACTTGAGAGAGAAAAGATGTAGGTGTGATTGAGAATCATAGAGAATTGGTTTACTTTGGACTGAGTGGCAGAAAGGTTTGTGGAGAGACAGCTCATATGCTGAGATACAAATGGTGAGAAGAAACCAGCCATATGACAACACAGAGCAGAGTCCCAAGCAGAGGAAGCTGAAAGTACAAAGATCTGAAGTCTGATCCAGTTTGGCATCCTGGAGGAAGGAGTGAAAAACCGGCTGGCTGGAATGTGCTCAGCCAAGGAGCATGGTACCAGATACATTTGGCGATGACTTGCCAATCCTTTTACTTTACACTATCAGCTTCTAGAAAATAGGCCCTGTATCATATTTGAGTTTGCATCTTTAATTCTTAGTCTCATATATGGCACATGGTCAACAAATATGTGTTGAATGACTAAACTGAATAAGCCATTTCCCAAAGTTATATATAGAACACTGAGGATTTTTTTATATACAACTGGCCTTCTGTCAGCCACCTATTTCAATATGGATGATCATGTTCTATCCTTTGTGGACCCTGAAAAAGAAGATACCTACTAGGAAGGGCTACTTGTGGCTTAACTGGGCTTAAAAATATATATGTAAAACCAGAGCCTATCAGCCATTTCTAAACAGGTGCCTCTCACACAAGTCCCATTTCAGGGAAAAGCCTGCACTACGCTGCTTGCCTCCTGCAGTGAACTGCCTTTCTACACTGTCTCTGCCATCTGAGCCAATCCTTATAGAGGAGTTCCTACAATCCTTTTTGAACCAATAGGACTGAGATTTCCCATACAATTAGAGCAGCTCCATTTTGACCAATAAGGACAGTGCTTTTTGAACCAATAAAACTGTGAGTATTTAGAGTTCTCATTTGCATGAAGACTGACCAATCAGGGACCAGGGGCAGGAACTTCTGTCTATAGAAGTCAGCTCCCCTTCAGCTCTGAGAGCACACTTTCCCTTTCACTGAAAAATGAAGACTGTTTCCCCAGCTGGAGCTGAAACATCAAAGACATTTCTTGAGGGTAGAGTGAGGCAGAGTGTAGCACAGCTGCCTAACTGTAGAGGGGCATTACCCCAGGGCAGCCTCGCCCCAGCGCCACCTCACAGCCTCTGTTTTTGCAGCCATATTGTATAACAATCGAGCTGTTTTGTACTGAATAAAGGAGAAGGTCTTTTTGGTTATTTTTCCTTCAGGTATAATAAATCTGTGCTTTGCGTTTTCACTGATAGCTCTTGTGACTACCAGTGAAACACATTCAGGAGGGGAGAATCAAGAATTAAAAGGGCAACCCAATAGGGTTTCAAAAAGTAGCTCAGAAAAGCTCAGACTCATGTCCTGGGACCTGTTTATTTATGTAATACTTAAATTCAACCAATAATGAACAACCAAGGAAGAATATTAATGTCATCATTGTCATCATCATCTCTTTGAACATGAAATAATATAAATGAACTTTCCCAGTGAACTTTAACATCATGATGGGTGAGAAGAAAGAGGAAATGGAGACAACCTGCTAGGAATACTTTCATTTCCATTCTATAAAACATTTTCAGTCCTTCCAAAATTGGTTTATTTTGCTTCCTTCGTTTCTTCCTCTTTAACGGGCATGGTAGATAGGAGACAATTTTTGAACAATGAAAGAATGCATGCCTGATTTCATCACCAGAATGACCTCTAGTGATGATAAGAAACTGACCATGCTGGCACTGACAGGCTTCGAGACCACCACAAATCCAGAAAGCCAAGTGTGACCTCATTGGTTATATGTGGGAAATGCAAACTTGCTGGGCTTATGCACATCAGTAAAACTTCCGAAAGGATCTGATGCCAGAGAAATGGCTTATTTTGTGAGAAAGTACATCTCTCACACAGCAGCAGGTCTGGCGTAGCTTGAGCCACATGTTAAAAACAAAGCAAAGTGACATGTGATATGGGCCTCACTGCCTGATGACAGAATTCACAAGTTGTCTGTCTTTGCTCTGAGCTTTTCTGGAACAAACTGAGTCCACATCGCCCAGCCTGTTTGACAGTTTTGTCTTATTATCATGTGGTTTTCTACAAAGTCTTGGCCCTTTAGGTAACTAAGAATTCTTTTTCTTATTACAATTTCAAGATTATTTCCAAATTGCAAATGATAATCTAATTCTAAGAAACCCTGTACTTTCCAATCTGTTTTATAGCCAAGCTGGTGTTTCAAATATACTAACCCTTTTTCAACTTCTAAAAGCATATAGATGTCTTCAAAAAATATTCAAATCAACAGGTAAACCATGTAGTGGCACCTGTCTTAATATTCACTGTGTGGGTGACACTTCAGTATCTCCATTGGTAATTATTGTAATCTATAGTATATTGGTTTTATGAAAGTCAAATTTTTAAAAGAGTTGTTCTACTAAAACTCTAATTTTTGTCTAATTTTTTTTTTGTCATTTCCATCCATGACATCTGTTCTGACCCTGGATTGTAAGAGTAAAATTGCCAATTATAAAAATAGTCATAGGGATATAAAGTACAACATAAAGAATACAGTCAAGCCCTAACTGGTTTGGCTCAGTGGATAGAGCATTGGCCTGTGGACTGAAAGGTCCCAAGGTACAACCAAGGTCATGTAGATACTGACTATGGGGGCAAAGAAAACATAACTATGGGGGCAAAGAACATGTACCTTGGTCATGTACCTTGGTCATGTACCTTGGTTGTGGGCACATCCCCAGTAGGGGGTGTGCAGGAGGCAGCTGATCGATGTTTCTCTCTTATCGATGTTTCTAACTCTCCCTCTCCCTTCCTCTCTGTAAAAAATCAATAAAATATATATATTTTTAAAAGAATACAGTCAATAACATTGTAATAACTATGTATATAGGAAATTTTTTTTTAATTTTTTAAAAAGAGTTTTTACTTACACCAGGCAGAGGAGCCATGATGACAATAAATGGCTTCCAAAACACCCCTTATGGATGCATTATGTTTTCTTTGCCCCCATAGTCAGTATCTATATTTTTCTCTTGCTCTCATCTAGGTCTGATTATCATGGTTTAGAAACAGGTACCTTACTTGCTGTATTAGTTTCCTAGGGCTGCTATAACAAAGTACTACAAACTGGGTGGCTTTTAACAATAGAAATATATTATGCCACAATTCTGGAAGCTAGAAGTCCTACCTACGTTAAGGTGTTAGCGGGGCCATCCTCTCTCTGAAGGCGCTAAGGCAGAATCTTTCCTTGCATTTTTCTAGCTTCTGATGGTTGCCAGCAATCCTTGGCATCCTTGGCTTGTAGGCACATTGCTCTAATCTCTGCCACTGTCATCACATGACATTCTTCCTGTGTGTCTTATATGTTTGTGTTCACATGGCATTCTCATTTCTGTATCCATGTCCTAATTTCCCTCTTTTTATAAGAAAAGAAGTTATTCTATTAGGTCCCACCTTAATCCAGTATGACATCATCTTTACAGACAATTACATCTACAAAACCCTGTTTCCAAATAAGGTCACATTCTGAGACTCCAGGCAGGCATGAATTGGGAGGGGGGCACTATTCAACCCACTATGATTTCTATGCGAGCATTGGTTCGATTCCCACCTGTTCCAAGGCGTCTGAAGAACAGAGCTATCTGAAGAACATTTGCAGACAAAATAACTGCCATGGAAGATCAGTGAAAGGAAGGTGACATAATTCAATGAAGAAGTGCAACAGGAAAACTGCCAGCAGCTTTGGCTGAACCAACCTCTTTTCTGGACCTAGCTCCCTAAGTGAGGCATCTTCTACCCAACTTTCATACCATCTACATGAGGACTGACAATGTCTGGGCATCATGTCAAGCACTCTATACACATAAAACTATCACCTCCATAAGAGAAGGGAAGAAACTGAAGTTCATGGATATAAAGCAATCAGATCCATGTCATACAGGAGAGTTAAGGCCTGAACACAGATCTGCTTGACTCCAAAGCTGATGACTAACTTTTTATTTCTCAGAACCCAAGTGATGCCAAAGTGTCCAAAGCTGATGTCTCATTTTTTTTTTTTTTACCTTTGAGCTCTTTCTCTCTCAAAAATGACCATTTCATTTATTCTGTATCTTTAACACATCATTTTCTTATTCCATAAAATATGAGAACTGGAAGATACCTCAGATACAACAATTCCATTATATACACACTGAAGACCAGAAATGATAACTGAATGACCTGTCCAAGATCAGAGGAATATCTTAGTGACCAAACTGGGAAAAGATGCTCAGATTCTCTGGCTTCTTGTCCAACCTGGAAACATGTAGCCTCTCTAGCAGCATGTAGTAGTAGTCTATGTTGTGAGACCATATCTCACCACAGCATGATGGTCAGCATGACGGTTTGGAGTATTGGACACTGCATTGATTCAACCCTGGGCTTGCCACTTATTGATGTGGGCCAGCCACATAATATCTTAGTCTAAGTGATCTGAACTATAACATGGAGGTAATAAAAGCATGAGTCACTTAGTATCTAGTATCTTAACAGGATTGTTGAGAGGATTAAATGTGCTCAGAATAAGTGCCTAGTACACAGTAAATGCTTAGTATAATTTAGTTGTTGGTAGCAGTTTTGTCGTGGTTTATTACTACTCTATTATTATTATTGTTGTTGTCATTATTATTATCATCCAATAAAAAGCTACAAATGAGTGGATTCAGTGTTCTTAATTACCATACATTTTTAGCAGCCACACCGGTTGTCAGTCCTCATTTAAGGACACAATGATATAGTGATTTCCTAGTCCTTCATCATAGTTAACTTCAATCTAATTTCATAATCTACTTTATGCTGGTCTGAATGCCATGTTTTCCCGTAAACACAAAATGTGCAAAGGGTCTATCTTCTGATTTCCCTGATTATGTGAGTGCACATTTAATGGCCTTCTTCCAGTGATGGTGGCTCATTTAGTATCCTGAAAGATTATTACATCCTGATTCTGACAAATCCTTGCTCTTGTCTCTCTCATCTTACCATCTCTGTGAGTCTCAGGAGGGCAAACCCTGGGAAAACTATACAAACAGCCCCAAATATTTGGAACTGGCATTGTTCTCACATGCTTCTCTGGGAGCTTAGAGCATTTCTCTTTCAGTTTTATTATTTCATTAGCCCAAGGCTTGCTAATTAATTGGAATTTTCCAAGGCTTTTGTTGTTGTGACAAAAGCAAACAATGTCAAAGCTCATTCCTTCTTGTTAAAGAGGCCCATCCATCCTCTAAAGAGTAGCACAGAGACCGCAGGGATAAGAAGGAGGATTAAGTCGACTTTGAAAGGGTCAGACTTCGTGAGTTCCTGCATGCCCCTCCTCTGCCCACAGCTGCCTTCATCTTCACCAAAACTGATTTATGGGAAGTGACATCTTAACCATGGCTTTTATCCTTCCAAAGGAAAGGCTGCTTAGGATCTAAAATTAGATGGCAGAGAACATCCTATAAACACGGAACAAGTAATACTGAGGATGCAAAAGATATTGTATTAGGTGAGAGGGCTATTTGAGAACAAAAGTTTGTGGATCAGGGAGGCAGGGAGTAAAACCCAGATGAGCACTCCCAAGCGAGACACAGACCAGACTTAACAGAAACAAAAAGATGATTAATCTTGGCAAAAAACAGTTCTGCTTAAACCAAAGATAGCTGAGCAGCTGGAGGCTAGGAGTAGGAAGGGGAGTGGAGAGAGATTAATTCTGAATTCTGATCTCAGTTTCCCTTTTAAGTGCTTATGCTATGATTTGACACACTAGGTTACTTGGAACCTGTGGGAACCCTCACGGGCTATGAGACATCCCACAGCAAGAGATTCTGAAGCCCCTCTGTCTTTGAGATTCCATGGATGCAAAATAACGCAGACTGGAGGGGTCCTCAAACATGGTGACGTGGCCACTCCCAACATCATCCCTGCAGAGTTCACCTTCATGTAAACATCTACTGGAATATTCAAGGCCGAAAAAAAAAAAAATCAGCCTATGCTTTTTAAACCACATTATTCTCCATAGAAAAAAAGGTTTTTTAATTTATTTGTTTACAGCAAATCAGTCCAGTCACCTAAGGTGCCTCATGATTTTGAATAAGTTCTTGCACAGATATCCAGATAGAAATTATATATATACTAGAGGCCTGGCGCACAACGTTCGTCCATGGGTACAGTTCCCAGGCCTGGCCTGCGATCAGGGCCATCTTCCCCGGTTGTTGGCAGCTGGCCCTGCCCCCGCCACCACCCACCCACAGTTCCCCATTTGCCAACAGGGGATTGAAGCCTGCCAGCCAGGGGGAGGGACTGAGAGGTTGGCTGTTCCTGCCCGCTCGCCGGCCAGTCCCCCAACGCTGGTCGCCCTCTGTGTGTGGGGCAACTGGAGAGGTGGGGGCCTTGGCCTGGCACCACCTGTGTCCACCACCACCCACCCCCGGTTCCCTGTTCCCCATCTGGTGTTCAGGGCCTGAAGGCTGGGGGGGAGCTCCTGCATTAAGCATCTGCCCCCTGGTGGTCAGTGCACGTCGTAGCGACCGGTCGTTTCACTGCTAGGTCAATTTGCATATTACCCTTTTATTATATAGAAACTAGAGGCCCAGTGCACGAAATTCATCCCCTTGAGGGGGGTCCCTCAGTCCAGATTGCAAGAGGATGCAGGCCAGGCCAAGGGACCCTACCAGTGCATGATTGGGGCCAGAGAGGGATGCGGGACGTTGGCCACCAGGGAAGGGACTGCTGGAGGGCTCCCGGGCATGTCTGGCCCATCTCACTCAGTCCCAATAGGACGGACCCCAGCAGCAAGCTAACCTACTGGTTGGAGCGTCTACCCCCTAGTGGTCAGTGCACGTCATAGCAACTGGTTGACCAGCCGACTATCTGCCCTTGGTGGTCAGTGCACATAATAGTGACTGGTCAACTGGTCAAATGTCTGCCACCTGGTGGTCAGTGCATGTCATAGCAAGCAGTTGAGTGGCCTTAGCATATCATTAGCATATTATGTTTTGATTGGTTGAACAGACGACTGGACACTTAGCATCTTAGGGTTTTATTATATAGGATGGCAGTTGGAAAGGAGAGCCTGGAAATGGGCTAGAACCAGGTTCTGGGGGTATCAATAAGTACAAAGTCTTTAAAATGCCTATAAAACATATTTTCTCATATCCAGGTACACATATTGTAACATGAAGCTACACCCAGTCTTTTATTACAGCAGAACCTGGAGGGGCTCCAAAATACCTCCCGCTCCAGAACTGATGAAGGGCAAGTCAGTCTAGTCACCTAAGGTGCTACATGCTTTTGAGCAAGTTCCTGCACAGATATCCAGATAGATAGATAGAGATAGATAGATAGATAGATAGATAGATAGAAAGAAAGAAAGAAAGAAAGGTATGGCAGTTAGAAGGGAGAGCCTAGAAATGGGATAGAACCAGGTTCTGAGGATATCAATAAGTACAAAGTCTCTAATTCAGATAAGGTTGTTTACGGATCCTATGTATATGGGATGCAGAAAGGGCAAGGATGAAACTCCAAGAATCTCCAATACTTAGGGCTGCAGACAAAAAGGAATCTATAGAGGAAGAAGAGGAAGTGTGTTTGGAATGGGGTGGGTGAGAAGGAGGGAATAAGGTGGGAGAGGAAAACACCACAATATTTAAAGCCACAGACTCTGAAGTGAGACCACTTTCAAAAACTGTTACCCATGATTAATATGTTTAGTAAGAAGCAATCAGGAATAGGATATATAAGGTATGGGTGACTAGGAGCATCTCAGAGCTTTTCCTAGAACTTCTCTAAATACAGTAAAGGGTAGAAAGGAAAACCTCAGCTCATGAGACATCAGGGAAAACCCTATAATTCAGAGAGACCACAGGGTGAGAAAGATGGGGTTCCCAAGATAATCTTGAACAACAAAAGAAGTACATGATGTTAGGTTGCCTATGAGGTGATGTGGAGATTAAACCATAGAAAAAACCACTAAGGCCCCTGCCAATTCTCACCACTTAGGATTTTGGGAATTCTGTAAGTTAGTCTAAGGCTACAACTTAAAGCATAACACTGGTGAAGACCTGTTAGCATGAAACAGAGAACCCAAGAGTCACCCGAAGTTTAATTAAAGGGGATGGTAAGATGTGGAGACAGCCATTTTGTCCCTCCTCTTCTTTTTCCTCCTCTGTTTGTCCTCAAACCAGAGATGAGAGGAAGCAAAAGGATAAAATCAACTGAATCAAGGTTGAAACCAAAGCAGTGTTTGTGTTCCTATTCACCAGCAACTCCAACAAAGCTCTGCCAGGGGCTGAAGCAGGTAGAGGTCTGGGAGGAGGAGGTTGATATAAAACAAACATGCACATAATATTGATCCAAGTGGAGAATCAGAAGTAAACTCAATTAATGTTGGATCCCAAATAATAAAGACCATGCCTAAGTAATCCACAACCCTCATTTTACCATTGAGAGAAATGACTACCAAGGTGAAATGAATCACCCAAGAGCAAACAGTGATACACAGCTAGAACAGAGGCTCATGTTTGCTGACTCAATTCAGTACTGATTCCACAGAAGTATGCATCTAACTGGTCAAATTCCAAATTATGACATTTCCAAACACGAGATTTTGTGGGGGAATACTTGACTACAATTGCTAAATTCTTGGGAAATCTTTGGATTTCTCCATTTTCATGGGAAGCTGAGAGAACAAGCAGAAAAGAAAAGTAAAATACATTAAGCCCCTTCTACATGCCAGACATTCCGCTAACTATCTTCACATAAGTTCTCACCTAAGCCTTACCACAGTGAGTCTCACGGGCTCTGAGCTCGCTGAGGAGAGGAGCAGTGTCTTATTCATCCATGAACCCTCAGTGCCTGACAGAGTTCTGGTACACAGCAGGGGCTCAATATGTGCTTGCTGAATGAGTGTAAAATGTTCCTGGTGCATAAAGTGAAGATCAGAGAGATTAAGTAATATATTCAAGGTAGTCGTGTCGCTAGTAGAACATGACAGCATGGGAATTCGCATTCGGCATTGTCTGACCCCACAGTGCACTCATGTTTCTTTCACTGCAAGGGCTAACTGCTATGTGTTTTCCAACCTCAACATCACTTCTTTTTTAACAGATAGACTGGCTGATTTATATCATGCTTCTGGTTATTACATCCTCTTCTTTAAACCTTAGGTTGTTATCAAAGTGTTTTCCAATATGCTATTTTGGGTCTGCTTATTCCTATCCACTGGCCAAGCATGATCAGGATCTTTAAGGACACTGATGAGAACACACTCAGAAGGGCCAGCAGCAAGGAGGTGCAGAACACAGGAGGGACACGCTGGCTAAATGCAATCTTTCCTTTCCTCCTTGATAGCAAATATTTCAATTTAAAACAGCAAATAAGTCATACCAATTGTTTTCTCTCTCTCTTCCCCCCTCTCTTTCTCTTCCTCTCTCTCTCCCCCTCCCCGAAGCTTCAGACTAGTTCTCTGTTATAAATGATTGCCTAAAGTATATCCAAAAATTGAGGTTTCCCCTCTAATTTTATATACAGAATTCATGTCTTTTAGATATTTTTTACTTGACGCTGTTAACTGGACTCTATTTGTCCCATCCAAGCAAGACCAGAGAAATGGATAATGATCCAAAACATACTACATTTGAACAATTCTATATATTATATGCAAAGAAATGTTCCCATAACAAAGTCACTAAATGAATGTCACTATGCTTGAATAGAGGGATAAAATTGAATTGTGATAAAGGCGAGTTGTTTAAAGAATCTGTGGTTCATGCCTACCAAATTATCCTGAACATCATGTGCTGAACAAAGGCTCTGAAACTCAGAGTATTAAGTAACAAAAACGTTTGAGGAATAAGCCAACATTTTCACTTTATAAATGATTTATGTATTATTTTCTGGTTTTACTGTGTTGTAACTGTCCTCCAAACCTTTGAAGTGTCATATTCTTGCTTACCTTTTTTTTTTAATGCTGGAGGCCATGTTGAGACACTGTATGGTAAATTAAAAGAAACTCGGTAAAAATAGACATAAGCCTTGGCTCCTGATTAGGCCTAATCACTGAAACATCCTTCTGTTTAATACACATTCTCTAACTGGCATTTAACCAGAAGATCTGGTTAATAAAAATCATAGTAGCAAAAGAAAATAAATGTTATTTAATTTGTAAATGATGAGCTATTTAAATCAAACTTCACAGAACATTCTCATGGTTTTGTTTTTTTCCTATGGGGTCAAAAATCATCACCACCATCTTCAATGAGGAATAAGTAGAGAAATGATTGTCCTGTCTCTACATTTCAGGCGTCTCCAATCCTAGTTCATTCTTGGCCAAAGCTCTGCTGCTGTCGGACACTGTCTCCTGGTAGTTCTCTGAATTTTAATCTCATAAATGAGACCTTTACTGCTTGTCATACACAAGGAAAGTATGAAGAATTACATCAAAATTTCTACTTTTCATTCACTGACCTTTAAAAAACTAACATCATTACTAGCCCCAGATTCTGCAAGTTACTGAACAGCTTTGAAAGCCCTAAAGAAGTTTAGCAAGTTTTCCAGATAACTCCATGGTGTTGTAGGAAGTGAGATCTGCAGATGTTTTAGTGTAGAGAGAGAGGCAGAAAGAAGATGAGAGAATGAGCTGAAAGATCTAGGTGCTAATCTCACAGCTGCCATTTATGTGGGATCCAGGATTTTTCTTTGCTATAAAGGACATTGGAACAACTGGTGAAATCACTATGGTCTATATATTCCATAATAGTATGTATCAATATTAATTTCCTAATTTTGTTTTAGGAACTACACATTAAAAAATTTAGGAATAAAGAGGTACAATGTTTGCAACTTACTCTAAAGAGTTCAGGAAAAAAGAGAAGGGAAATAATGAAGCAAATAGGATAAAAATTAGCATTTGGGAAATCTGAATAAAGAGCATTAGGAAATTCTTCGTACTTTTCTTGCAACTTTTCTGTTAGTCTGAACTTGCATCAAAATGAAAACTTAAAAATAAATCCTAGGTATAAAATTGGCAATCGGTAAATATTATAAATATTCACAGAATGCCACTTTACCTTCTTGTGGACATAGTATCCTCATGTGTAAAACAAGAGAGAGTGGAACTAGAAGTTTTTTTTTTACAAATCTAGCCAGCCCTTAGTGCCTCTGATTCCACTGTTATCTAAATAATTTATTACCTAAATTATTTAGATAATAATTTTCTTGTAACATATGGAGAAAACAGTAACAGTAGTAAACATGATTCCTGCCTTCAAGAAGGCTAAAGTAATAACACAGGGATAAGTGTTCAGGATGAGTTAAAGCTAATTGGAGAAACTTTCTAAGAAGATATGAGTTTCAAATGAAATCTTAAAAGCAATAAAGATATGAATTAGCAATTAAGTTGGAGGAGAGTTTTTTAGGGGGCCACTCATTTGAACAGGGGCATAGAAGCAGGCCTGAGGGAGGGAGTCTTTTGCCCGGAAGACCAAACAACTTTGTGTAGGATGAGTGAAGCTTGGCTAGTCAACAGGTCTGCCCTGTTCCATCAGTTTTATAAAACCACACGTGAGGATGCAACCAAGGCATGGGAGCCAATGACAGAGTATTCTCCCACCCTGGTAGAAAACCTCTAATTCAATAGGCCACATGCAGTATATTAAAGTCTTTGAGATAGTCATCTAGGAGCACAGATCTCCTCTAAGCACATACCCAATACAACATCCCAAAGGTCAAGCACTGGATGCAGTAGACACATTGTTCTGACCCCAAAGTAGGCAAGTCTCATTCAGAGCTAATATATATAGGGGAACTCTTTTTCCCATTCTGCAAAGTCTTCAGAAAGGTTTCATGTTCTGTACATCATGTGTATGTTCAGGAGGGAGAGGGGTGTTTTCAGTAACTATTTAAACTCACATAAGCAGCAGCAATTCCAAAGACTTCCACTACAAATACTAAGTAAAAAGTCTTTATGAACTCCTCATCACTAGGGATGACACACTGTCGGGCAGGAAACACAAATGAGATTAAAAAAATCAATTGGTCAATTAACAACTATCTACTAGTAATTAGGCAATCATGTACCTAGATCTATGCTTGTGATACTTAACATATACAGATCCCACAAAGGGAGTCATAGGACAAGTTTCTAAGGATGGGATTTACCATCATCCACATACATGGTGAATTTACTTTTATTAGTATTACCTATAAATCATATTTGGAATACCAGGCATTCCTCCTGAAATGCTCTGAGTTTCCACCATGGAAGGGGTATTTATTACAACTCAATTCTCCAGGGATTGACATAACAATATTTATATGAGTACAATATTCACCAAAATAGTATGGAGCTAAAAGAGTTATTTTTATTCATTAAAAGTCTGGGGAATAGCTTAAATTAAGCCTTCAAAAATAAAATGTACTATACCCAATCCTAGCAATAAGATTCCATAGAAGCTGCTTAGAGAAAGATTATATTAAAATTTAACCTATCACATTCTGTTCTTCACTTTACAAGAAATTATAAACTCTGTCTTTAGGCTTCCATTTTTAGTGTTAAAAAAAGAACACTGATGGAATAAACTTCATTCACTTAATTTGAAAATCAGATACAGACTTCAAAATTTGAAATTTGGAATAAGGAAAGATACTTGCTGGTTGATTTCTTTAAAGAACTTAGCTATCTGAGAGAACTGCTTACATCATCCAATGAGACCTTTATTGGATTGATAACTTATCACATTATATAAAACTTTTTAACAAAAGCAGTCATATGGAAGGAATCTGACTGTGATGATTTGAAATCTTTTTCTTAGTCTACAGTGTTTAGACTTTGCAGGTTTTCAATGAGTATAATTTGGAACTACAGTACCACACACAGAAAAAATGCCAATTGGCTGAAGGATTGAATGACTAAAAAAGGCTGGCTCCTAAGGAATAAAATTTTAAAAGTCATTTAAAGGGAAACCAACAACCAAAGGTTGAGAAATCTTCGATTTTGTTTGTATTTAAAGTAATAATAACAAAAAGTTTTTGTTGCTATTGTTTTTAATTCCAACAATTAACAGATTTGGTGGATTTTTTTGTGTGTGTGTAAAACACTTCTTTTATACCAGACTAGAGGCCCGATGCATCCGGAAGGTCGTCTGGAATGACGTCCGAAAGGTCATTTGTCTGTCCGGTCTAATTAGCATACTATGCTTTTATTATTATTGATACCTCATATTTAAATGTATCTGAAAACTGAAGTTTTAGGTCTGTGTCCAAATACTAGGGTCAGAAAAAAAATGTGCCCCCAAATAAATCTAATTCAAGTTAAGAATAAATCCATATGAACATATATTTTCTTATTTCCTTGAAAAGCATTGCACTTGCATCTGTCTTAGTATCAGTGAGCTTTCTTTTTCTGGGGTAATGGCTCAGCTCCACTCTCAATATGTACAAACTCATAACTATTCCATTTCTAAGATTAAGCTGGGCCCTGACAGAGCTGTAGTATCTTCTAGTCATTTGGTGCCCATACTGAGTAACTGACTCACTGCAAGTAGGTTCTCCCAGCTAGAATCTAGAGTTGATTCTAAACATTTAAGAGTTTCCCTAATCTTGATGTACAGTATTTTTTAACTCCCCTTTTATGCAGGCTATTTAGCACTTTATAAAATATCAACTGTAGACAAGGTTATCTGCACATGAGTTTTGGTAGTAAACATGATATAAATTTTTTCAAATGAAAGAATATTGAATGAGAATATATCATCTGAGATGTACTAGGGTATAAAGGGTTTTGTGCTCTCCACAGAAAAGGGTGAGGGAAGTCTCTAACAAGGCAAAATCATAAGGAAATCACTAGAAAACAAGTTCAAGCTATGCGATACTTACTCCCTCTCACTGTTAGAAAGACTGCAAGCTCTCTGCAAATAGTGCCTTACTCACAAGTGCCCTGCTCAAGGCCAGGTAAATGGAAGGAACAGAAACTCCAGCTAAAGAGAGTGGGGCTGCTTGCTATCATGAAGGAAAATAGGTTGATGGTTGGTTGCTCTTTTCAATTTTCTTAAGAGAAGTCAGAAGTCTGAAATTTTATGTGCAATACTCTCATTTCTAAATGTTAGCTCTGTATTTTTTTAACACTATGTAGACTTAACAAAACACAACTGTGGGTCACACTCTGTCGAGGACTATACTTTTGTAACCTCCAATCTAAATCTTTCTACATATCAACAAGAACTCACTGCTTATTTTACCTAACCTTCAAGCCTGGCAAAGGATGGAAGGTGGGAGTAACAAAGCAGTATCTAAAAAAATAAGTTAAAACAGGAATACAAATGGGAAAACCAAGTATAGCTTTTAAGTGGCTAAATTCCAGTAAGGGCTCATATAATATTAAGTCTTTGATACCCTCAATCTCTGTAATTATGCTCAAACTTCAGTTGGCAATTTGTTTCCTCTTATGTTAACACCCATATTCTCACTCCCTAATTTGCCCCTAATTATTTCTTCCTATTTATTAACCATGCCATATATGTCTTCTTCTCTTTTTGTAAATAGCTACAAATTCTTTTGGAGAGAGGTGGGACATAAATAAATTTCAAAAAATAAAGTCTTCAGATGTTCATGATATTCTAATTACAGGCAACTATATTACTATATTTAGCAGCTATATATTCTTAACTCAAGAAGTGATCTCTGAGGGGTGAGATTTTCTGAAGCAATAAATGTTATTACTGAAAAAAATCTATATCAAAATTTATCATTGGAAAATACAGGAAGATTCTTATTTCAAAGAATTTCTATTCTTGAGACTGTAGCAAAATTAGACAAGAATCCTAATTTGAGTACCCCATTAAAACACACATACACACACACCCATTACCATATAGAAAAATAACCTAAACGTTCCCATCAATTTTTATAAAACCACTTAAACTTCTACATCTCTACCTCAGTTTTAACCCTCATATTTCAGTATATTTAGACCTCTCTTAAAAATTCTACATAAGTAAGTGAAACCATAAATACTTTTGGAGCAGGGACAGCTCTCTAGAGAAAAAAGCAATTAAAATAATAGTTTGCCCTATAAAGTAAAGGTAAATACAAATATGCAAAGGATAAAGCAATGACATGTGAATTGCTTCATATTACAATAAGATGCATTTAAGTTCTTGTCATTAGCAAATTAAACAGGCCTCCTATATTATATCTACCTACAAAAACAGCATAACCTATGAACTTCAGTGCAAAAAGATTGCTTGGACATGCCAAGAAAAATACACAAATAGATTATTTTCAATTCACTGATTTTAAAAAAATTCCCAGAAATTCCAATGACAAAATGGTATAATCTATATATTTATATATATTTATATATTTACATATATATGCATTTATATATGCATATAAATTCTTTCAACTTTGAATATTTAAATCATACACACACACACACATACACACATCATATTCTGTTCTAAAATAATGCTTCAGTGAGGATCATGTGAGGGAAAACAGAACTGGATATGAAAAAATGATTAGTACATATAAGTTGTCTAACTGACATTTTTATAAATCTACCACTACTTTGCTTTTTATTGCACATTCTAAACAAGCAGATGCTAAGTCTGTAAACTGTGAATTAACCTCCTTTTTAAATTAATTGTTCCTTTGGAATTACTGGCTTTTAAATCCCATATTGTAGTTGCTTCATCTTAGAAACATGTGCCAGTCTCTCATTCAGGTTCCCGGACTATGTTCCAGGAGGCAGTAAACATTGATTCCTTTTTTTAAAAAAAATTATTTATTGAGTCATTTGCATTTTATTTATACAATGTCATTTGACCTAGTTTAATTTTAGATTCTCCTAACATGAGCCCTTAGGCCTACAAGAATCTAGATCTGACCATCTTCAAAACAAATATGGCTGGTGATGTCCAGAGAAGTGAAATGACTTGGAAAGAGGCCAAGGACACAAAAGAATGGGAACCAGAGAATAATGCACCTATAGTGGCAGCCCTCCCTAGGCACTGATACCAGGACCCCTTCCTTCTTCTAAAGAGCAAATAGTCCAAAAAGGAGGTTTCCTCAGAAGTTATTTCATGGCCTTTCTAGATGTTCTCCTTGCACCCAAAATTTTCTCTTGCTAACTGAACCTTAGAATTCCTCCATTTGTACCCCATACTCTTAGCTCCAAGCCTTCTCTTTCATTAAAAACAAGTCCATTTAAAACAGGTAACATCTAAGTCTGTTAAGGGTGTCATTCTTTCCAAAATGAAGGATGAGGATTTGACAGCAGTTTTCTGAAAGGGCAACGATGGAGATAGAGAGATTTAGGGCACTGGGTGGATGGAGGGAGACTAAGAAGACTAAAAAGAAATGTCTCCTGCACAGTTCTGGAACTTTTCTTGTGCGGGGCATCTCTTCCTAGTCAGAAATTCATAATAAACAGCTGACCTCCAGCTACTGAAGACAAATGACTGTGATTTTTATATATTCTTTGAGACACATCCATAAACACACACAAAGTTTTTAACCAAGGCACTCCACAGCACATGACAACCAGGAACTGCCATTTGTGGCTCTCTCAGAGTTGCCAGGATAATCTACCCACCTTCTGATTCTTAGGATTCTATCTACTCAAGCCCCCACTGTATTGAATATGGAATAAATTTTCAAATCCCAAGTACTTCCCCCTTAAATAAATTTCATAATAAAGGGAGGAGGCCAAGGAAGGAAAGCACAGTTAACAAACAGGGATCAAAGGTTTCCTTTCTGTCAACACCATGCAACAGAGCATGCTGGCGGATAGGGTTGAATGTATAAAATATTTTTCAAGCTCTCTATATAAATGTGGCCCCCAAAGTTTATACTCCCAATAAAACACATGTTGAAAATGCCAATCTCACTGTGTTCTGCTTATCCAATGAGTATTAACATCTTTGCCAGTTTGATAAGCAAAAACTAACGAAATAACTAACTAAATCGCCATCGCTTTAATTTATACTCAGAATTCAGTGAGGTTAAGCATTTTCTTAAAGGGCTTATTTCTACTTTAAAAGTGGTCTCTTCATGAGTGTCTATGTATTGGTCAGCAGCTTGTGGCCTTGGTTCCATTTTCATAAGGTGCAGCATTAATATACCAAGACATGGGTCCACAGGATCAAGAGACATATTTTAGACCTACACCTTGCCAATAACTGGCTGGATCACTTGGGACTAATCACTTCAAACTGATCAAAAGCTTTCAAATTTTGGTTGACATAGTCAAGAGAATTTTACCCAGAGTCCAATGTATAAAATAGTTAAAAGTGAAGGTGTTAGGGCTGAAGCAGGGACCTTACCCGTATGCACCCGACCCCACAGCATCTGAGATACCTTGGAGGAATCTTAGGGTTCTGAAGAATAAAATAAGACACCCCAAGCTTGTTGTTTTCTAAGATCTCTTTCAGATTCTATGAAATGAATCTTTCCCAGGGTTGGTTTAAAAGGAAGCTTTAAAAAGCACACGTAAGATTTGGTGAGGTCAGAAAGCCAGCGCCCTAGAGGCACGGTAAGAAGCCTTCATATAGAAAGTATTCCTAGTGAGTCTGAAGGGTTTTTTTTTCTGTCTCTGAAAACATAGCTGGTGCAGAGAAAAAAAGCAATACTGAATAGGCGGTGTGACAGGAAGACAGGAGTATCTTAATGTGGAATGTTTCCAGCAGATGCAGCAGCTATTCTTCAGAATTCACTAACTCCCATCACAACTTGGATCCTGGATGAGACAAATCAATGTGAAATATTTCCTCTTTGACTCTTCCAGCTGAAGCTGAGAGTCAAAGTACATTGATTATCACTACCTTCAGGGAAATATAGTGATTTATGGAGCAAAGCCAGCAATTATTACATCCTTTACACGAAACGGTTTCTTATTCTTAAAGATATCTTATTTCCATTCAATATTATTTTGTAAATTATGATTGAAAAATAAAATTTAAAGTTCTTTTAAATAAGGTGTTATTTCCAAATGAACTAGAATGACTCTGGTCAGTTGCATAATAAAGGATGGGTAGGTGGGCTAGATATTTACATATGGAGATCTGAGGAATGCTGGAAAAGACACCCCTGTCCCCACAACGGACTTTGCCTCAGTGCCTGAGCTATCAATTCGCTCTTCTAAGTCACTTCTCTGAAAAATAACTTACAAAGAAAAAAAGGTGGCATAAGAGATAATGTAAACCATGACCACCTATTAGGTTGAGTAGAGATCAGAATCTCCAGGCAAAGAGAAGGATAAGAAAGAGTTGGGGAGCCGAAACCGGTTTGGCTCAGTGGATAGAGCGTCGGCCTGCGGACTGAAGGGTCCCGGGTTCGATTCCGGTCAAGGGCATGTACCTTGGTTGCGAGCACATCCCCAGTGGGAGGTGTGCAGGAGGCAGCTGATCGATGTTTCTCTCTCATCGATGTTTCTAGCTCTCTATCCCTCTCCCTTCCTCTCTGTGAAATATCAATAAAATATATTTAAAAAAAAAAAAAGAGTTGGGGACCAGAGGGGAGATAGGTAGAAAAATGTGGAGCTAGGAGCATCCAGTCCCTATATTGCTGAAAACAAACATAGCTATTGGGTGCTGTTGAAATTTGCCTATTTTGTGGTTTTGCTTAGGGCTTTTCCTACATCTATCTTAGATATTCCAAACTTGTAAGTGCACATATGTATGTCAAATGAATCAGTTTAACTCTGATATAAAACAGGAAAATACAAATCCAAATTTCCTGAAGAAATTTGAAAAGTCTGATATACCATTTTCTAGTGGGTAGACTCATTTTTTAGGTATATTAATTTATCACATCTTTCACTAAAGACATTTTTAGTTATCTAACCTCCATCCATTATCCATTAATAATATTTCTTTAAAATCACTAAGAAAAAAAACAAAATCTTTAAGGCTATCTAGCTATCTAGCATAAAAACTAGTTAGTTAAATAAACTTAAGAATTTGAAGATGAGCTTTTACTATTTGGGTTTTTAATTTTACAGTTGCTAACAACTTAAAAATAGATGTTTAAAGACAATATGAATTATTTAGGGCTGTAATTACCCAGTTTTTTGTTAATACAACTTGGCAAACAGCCATTTTGCAAACACAAAAAGTCACACTTCAGTATGAATTACGGATGGTGCAATAATTCACACCTTGGACATTGTTTCACCTCAATATCTTACTGCTTCATTAAAGATGTTTATATTTGGATAGTGTGCAAATGTTCAGCATAAAAGACAGAATCCAAATGTGGGAACCAAGCAAGACAAACTTACTGGTAATTTGAAAGCACTGAGGCTATTAATAAGGAGCAAGCTAAAGAGTTCCTCTTCCTTTCACTGTTTAGAAGTATGCCCCAGAGATATGCATGTGTTTTCTTTTAAATTATTAAGACATTACCTAAAACAACTTGTCATCAAATTATAAAGTATGTGCAAGTAATCTCCAGCTTTCAAAGATGCTCTATCCTAAAATTCCCTTATGTAGGGTAGCAATACATCCCTGTTTATCTGAAATAGTCCTGGGGCGTTATTAATAGCTCCCCAGTCTATTCTCAAAAGTGCTCAGTTTAAATGATAAATTATTTGGAAACCCTACTTATTAAGTCTCTCTAGTTTTTAACCCAGGATACAAACTCCCAATGAGAGAAAAGAAATATAAGCCATTTTAAAACCATCTTCTAAAATTAATTTCTAGCAACAGAAATGAACTACCCATGTAATAGTGTTTCTATGAGGAAGTTGACTTGAAAGTCAAAAACTTGATATTTCTCCATGTCCCTATGTCATCTTCTTGGACCTGCAACAACATTCTTTTTGCCACTTGATAGATATCTGGTTTAGAGATTCCTCCAAATTACCAATGGTTACCATGTTAAGGCTGAACTAAAGAGGGTTAGAGAGGGGCAAAGACAGAGATCCTGGGAGCAGGGCCATACATAAGGAAGAGAAAGCCATGGGAGAGCTAAGGGCAAAGAGTATTGGCAGAGTCTCCTAACTACATAATCATCAAAGCTACTTCCTTCCTAACTCAATGACAGCCCTGCCCCATCCTGATGCCTCTACCCCACTCAGCCATGTAGTTGCAGGAAGCAGTATAGCACCACAGAGCACAAGACTCATCCCCTTCCTAGCTCAAAGGGCTGCTCATGGTATTTAGCTGCCCCGGGCCTCAGTTTCCTCATCAAACTGTGGAAACCCTCACATAAATTTTTAGGGTTATTTTGGGATCCAATGAAACACTCTTTGTAACATACTGCCCCATATTGCATATAGCTGAAACCTCTTTTGTGATTTTAATCAGAGGATTCTATCATTCCTGCCCCACCAGAGAACAGAACCCACTCATGTAACTTTTTCCTACTCTTCCTCCTCTAAGCAAGAGTAGGCCTATTTTTTAAAAAGGCCATAAATTCCTATCTTATATGCAAGGCCTTGGGGTGGCAGAATGGCAGGAGTAAAACAGTAAGTAAGATCTCAAACTGGTTTTGTTCAGATTTATCCAAGTATGAGTGCTGGGTGGGTGGCATCTTTTCCATTCTATGACTGCCACCGTCTCCCTGGCTGTTGAGAATGCCACTCTATTTTAGAGGGAAAGGGTAAGGGGATTTTCAAGTGCCCTTGGATGTTGAAGTGGGGTATCCACCTCAGGTAGATAAGATGAACTGATGCCTGAGGTCAGCCATCCTGGGGATGCTTTCTCCTGGTGGTAATGAAGAGGACTTTAAGCATAGCTCCTCTCCACAAGCATCATTCAGAGATGCTCTCTTAAGAATCTGTGGGTGTTGTTTATGCTCCATTTATGACCATGGACAGCACTCTTCAATACAGACAACCCTTTTTCCTTTGGTCTTCCATGGTCAAAGAGGCCCACAGGAATTTCAGGCCTACTCTAGCCACTTGGCTGCTCTATCTGCTCCTCCCAGTCGCTCTGAGAACAGCCAGGTACTCCATGACTGTACTCTATAACTGTGCTCCATGGCATCTAAGATGCTACTGCCATGCTATCTATGCCAGAGGCACTGCAGTGGACATTTGTCCTTTTTGCTAGAACACCATCTGAATCTCCTTCCTATATTTAGAAAATATCCCACCTAGCAGAGCCCTCTTTCCCTAGATAAATGGAGAGTATCATAGTTTCCCTGGCTGAATTCTGAAAACAACGAGTTTAACTGGGCATAGAGTACTAAAAATTTTTTTTGGAATGTGATTTGCTCGAGATGGGGCATGTACTCTTCAGTTAGGCCACAGTTCTCATTACTTTATAGTATTGTAGTTCACACCTTCTTCAACATATTTAACCTACCTGCCTGGATTCCAGGGACATTTGACTTCCCCCCAATTTTGGTCATTTGCAGTGATACATTATGGGTCACAGGGTAAAGAAAACCTAAACCTCCTCTACACTGTTAGGGTATTTTATCATCAATCAGATAGGACAAACTAGAGACATGAATGGAAACGTGGACAAAATCTGGTGCAGAGAATGAGAAGGCACAGAGATTTCGGGGGACCACCACTGTCTTGAAGAAGGTTCACAATCTACAAGAGCTTACCCTCCATCTTCCTCTTCTACATGGGCAAGTTCTCCATGAGCCACAGTTCCCACAGTGAAAGAATTAAAAAACAAGACAATATATTGAATTAGTTATCTATTCCTACATGAGAAATTACTCCAAAAATTAGTGGCTTAAAACAACAAACGTGTTATATCTCACAGTTTCTGTGGGTCAGGAATTTTGGAGCAGCTTGGCTAGGCAGTTCCAACACAGGATCTCTCATGAGGCTGCAGTCAAATGTCACTGAGCCTACAGTCACTGGAAAAGGGCTTGTCTGAGCTTGGATGTGCTTCTAAGGTCACTCATTCACACGGCTGGCAAGTTGGCACTGCTGTTAGCAAGAAGTCACAGTTCTCTACATGAGATTCTCTACAGGAATGTCCTCACAATGTGAGTGATTCAAAAGACCAAGCAGAAGCTTCTTGGTCTTTTTTTTATTAACTAACTTCAAAAGTCACACACAATCCACAATATTCTATTGGTCCCAAATGTCAGCCCCAATTCAATACAGAAAGGGTCTATACTGGGTACACCCACTAGGAGGGAAGGGGCTATGCTGGAGAGAAAAAGGAAGAGTAAAACAAAAACAAAAGAGAAAAAAAAACATTTCTAAAGCAAGAGAAAATACTAAGATAAAATGAAATTTTGCTGAAGGAGGTTAGAAGTAAATGGTTAAGGGTTTTTTGTATGTTTTGTTTTGCTTTGCTTCTAAGATTTGTGTCTATATATCATTTACATTTGAGTCAAAACGGACATAATATTTACTGATGAGCCCAAAAGATATTCTAATGGTAAACATTTATCATGGCAAAGAAAAGCATAAATTTGGAAGAGATAATGAAAAGAGTAAAGAACTGATGCTCCTTAAAAAATTCAGTTTCCCATAGAATTTTTCAGAATCTCTTCATCTGCCTTCTTTATCCACGCTAAGCCTTTATTAGCATTCAGCTTTGTTTTATTTATACAACTAGAGGCCCGGTGCATGAAATTCATGCATGGGGGGGCTCCCTCAGCCCAGCCTGCACCCTCTCCAATCCAGGACCCCTCGAGGGATGTCCAACTGCCGGTTTAGGACATCCCTCTTGCAATCCAGGACTGCTGGCTCCTAACTGCTCACCTACCTGCTGGCCTGATCACCCCAATCACCTCTGCCTCGGCCGCTGCCACTGTGGCTTTGTCCAAAAGGAAAGCAGGATGATGTCTGGTCAACCTGATCTAATTAGCATATTACCTTTTTATTAGTATAGATTATAAAATGCCAGGAGACACCATTTAAAGTTTCTTGAGATGAATTGTGGGCTTACAATATTTTAATAAAATTTAAAAGATGACACCAGCTACTATTTTCTAATTTTTCAAAATTTCAACCATTTCACAGTATTTCAGTGCTATGATATATCAAATAATCTTTTGTGAACTAGAGTGAACAGTTAAGCATAATTTATAGTATCACTTATATGGAAAAATGTGTTCCAAGTTCTGAACTACCAACTTATAAACAAACTTTTGGAACCCAACCCATTTCTATGTAAGAACTACATGTACTTGCTGTCAACCTGTGAACTCACCAACAATAGAAAAATTAGCTCACTTAACTGTTTCATTCCACTTATTCATTTGTCCATTTATCCACACATGTGTGATGCATGCATGCATGCATTCAGCAAATATTTCTTGAATGCCAGCTTTAGCAGGACAATGGGCTGGAAGTGAGATGATGGGAACACGGAGAGCAGATCAATTCATAAACTGGCCAGCAGGCAGCCTCTCTGGAGCAAACAAACCAATAATTCGAACATATTGTGGCAAAAGAAAAAGAATGAGGGAGGGAGAAAGGAAGGGAGTAAGGGAGTAAGGGAGTAAGGGAGTAAGGGAGTAAGGGAGTGAGGGAGTGAGGGAGTGAGGGAGTGAGGGAGGGAGGAAGGGAGGAAGGAAGGGAGGAAGGGAGGAAGGGAAGAAGGGAGGAAGGGAGGAAGGGAGGAAGGGAAGAAAGGAGGAAGGGAGGAAGGAAGGGAGGAAAAAAATGGTCATGGGAAAGGGGAAGACATTCTAAGAAGAGAGGTCAAGGCCTTAGAAATAGCTCAGTGTGGCCGAAACCGGTTTGGCTCAGTGGATAGAGCGTCGGCCTGCGGACTGAAGGGTCCCAGGTTTGATTCTGGTCAAGGGCATGTACCTTGGTTGCCGGCACATCCCCAGTGGGAGGTGTGCAGGAGGCAGCTGATCGATGTTTCTCTCTCATCGATGTTTCTAGCTCTCTATCCCTCTCCCTTCCTCTCTGTAAAATATCAATAAAATATATTAAAAAAAAAAAAAAGAAATAGCTCAGTGTGAGCAGAGAACTTGCAAGATCAGTATTCTGAAGAGTGAAGTGCAAAATTTGAATTGGGTAGATATGAGGCTGGAGATCTGATCATGCAAGAATTAATAGACCATTTCAAGGAAGATAAACCTTAATCTTCCAGCCCCTGTTGGCAAACCTTTGATGATGGGTTTAAGCATGCAAATGAAATGTTCAGACATATTTTGGTTAGCTCATTCTGGTAACCCTGTAGAACTTGGGTCAGTAAATTACAGCCTGTGGGACTTTGTGTAGCCTGTGAGCTAAGAACAGTTTTAACTTTTCTTAGATGGATTTTAAATAATCAAAAGAAGAGTAATATTTGTAACACATTAAAATTATGTGAAATACCAATTTGGTTGTGTATAAAGTTTTATAGGAGCACAGCCACATCCATCCATTTACATAGTGTCAGTGACACAATCACAAAGGCAGAGTTGAGCAGGTGCAATAGAGACCATATGGCTTGCAAAGCATATAGTGTTTACTACATGGCCCTTTACAGTCGCTGACCTCTGGAACAGAACATGTATTTAAAAAGGGACATCTATAAGATGGCTTCTGCGATTGAATAGACCAATTGAAAAATGACAGAGCTGGACTATGTTAAGTGGTAATGGGCCTAGAGAGGGCAGAGCAGTTTCATGACATGGGTATCAAATAAGCAAGGTGTGTATGAAATGAGAGGTATCAAGGTATAATTTCAAGTTTCTATTTTTAACAACTAGGAGCCAGATGATGCAGAAGGGATGCTAGAAGAATGAGGTGTCCTTTAAGACATTTTGTGGAGGTGTCTCAGAGGTTAATGGATATGCATGGGCTAGAAATGTAATGAGCCTTCATCCATTTCACCTCTGTACACTAAAATCCATAAATCACTTTTCATATGTCAGATACGAACTTTGTTTCTCAGCAGATGAATATTTTGAGCAATCACGTGGTGACAGTGCTTACATGTTTAGTTCTGGCTGCAAGAGCAACTTCTTCACCCAACAATGTTTGTGTAACTATTTGGCTACTGATACGTATTACATTTTGGTCTTACTGTTTTGTTAACAAAAAATAGGTGAAAATACAAAGAAAATTAAAGTGCTAACATTAATGATAAGAAATACAAGCATCATAAAAGTCAGAAATTATTAAGCATGTCCAGATCATCACTGGATCTAAGCTGATGAAAGCATGATCCATTATGAAGGAAAATTAATAAATTAAATAAAAAAGGTACACATTTTGTAAATATCTTCTGGTTGAAGATAATGTCTAAAAGGAGTGGTATAATTAGGGGATCTATAATCATTTTTTCACACACACATCCCAATGCCTTCTAGAATATATTTGACTGTTGTACGTGCAACCATCTGACACATTTTCAGGAACTCATTATGTCTAAGAGTAGGAGACCCCTTGAATTAACTAGGGAGTTGAAGTTGAGAGGATACATAACTTAAAAGTAACCAAAGAAAGCAAAAGGAAGGGCTGCATCCTGAGGAAACCAAAGCTAACTGACAGAGTAAACGGAGCCCACAAAGAAAATTGAAGTAAGATGGCTCGAGAAATACACAGAGAACCAGAACGTTATAGATACCATGACAGAAGGGAATTGGTACCAAGGGAGTTGAGTTTTATAAAGGAAAATGTTTTGACTGTTTGAAAGATAGCAGCCACTGTTGCCATTGCCAAGGCCCTCCTCTTTCTCGTCATTAATAACACTCTAACTTTGCCATGGGAACCACTCTTTCCCCACTTTTTATCATGTGATCTGAATTTATTGATCCTTCCCATATCTCCAAAGATGAACTATGATTGGCTTCAGCCAATCCCCATATTCAGAACCCCTAGCCAGAGTGAATGATTGGCTCAGTGATGGGCAGAAACCCACGCAGACAATGGGAGGGAAGGAGATATTTGTTGGGACTTTTGAGAAAAAAATACATTTTCTCTGTCTTTCCTTGAGGTTTTACTATGTGGCTGTGATGTCTGGAATGGCCTGCAGAGCTGGGGAGTGGAAAGGTGAATAAGTGGCTCCGAGGAGCCTAAGGATAAAGCCAAAACATGGAAGGCAAAGCAAGGACATGGAAAAAAGCCAGGCTCTGGGTGAATCATTTCAGACACTGGATTAAGCGTTACCTACAGCCAGCACTCACTTCAGGATTTTCAGTTACATGAGTCAAGAGTTCTCTACTATGTTTAAGCCAGTTGGAGTTGGGTTCAATCAGACAAGACAAAAATTCCCAACTCATATAGGGGGTTGGTAATGACCTGAAGGAGAGCAGTTTCAATGTATTGGTAGACATATTAAATGTGGATGATTTCTCCTTGAAGAAACTGGAATGAATGAAAGAAATGTAAGCAATACCTAAAGGATCAGGTATGGTCAAAATAGGATTGTTTTTAGTTTGCTTTGATGTTGCTGCTGTTCATTATTTGTTTGCTTCCTTAGTTATTTGTTTCAAAGTGTAAGATACCTGAGTCTAATTTAAAAACTGACAGAATCTAGAAGAGAGGAGAGCTGAAGGTATAGAAGGGAAAAGTGAATAACTGGTAAAAGATCCTTGCACTTTCCAATCACGGAGGAGAAGACTCTATGCTTTTTGGTCACCAAACCTGAAGAAATCTTTAATAGAACTGTCCGAAAAGGGGATCTTAGAAGTTTTCAAGGTGATTTTCAAATAAATTAGTTTTATTTCCTATACTTTTACTAAATACATTTTATTTAAAGATCAAAGTCTTTATTCTGGAAAGAAGGCTAAAATGAGGGCCTTCCAAAAATGTACAAAAAAGAATGGCTTTAATCAAGAGCTTGTTCACCAAATTTCAGTACACAAAGACTGGCTGGTATCCCCTAGCCTTGAAAGAGGTTTGTTTTCTACAAATAAAAATTACTGTTTCCAATAGAAAGTTATGATCATATAAAACTGAGAATGCCTACCAATAAAAAATGCAGGCATAACTTTATGAACTGCTTAGAAAAATCCCTAACAGTATAAATGCAGTGGACATTTTAAGAAACCACCATATTCCCAGACCTTGGAGGTCAATGAAATAAGAAAATACTGTATAATCTCTCCCACAGCCCTGTGCTGGGCTGGACAAACTATGAGCCTCAAATTATCAGGTCTAATGAGGAGTTTGAACCATCCATAAATGAAATGATATATCTGTGGAAAATGCAGAATTGTGCTAACTGCCTGTATAAAGATCTTTGATAGATATGAACTCTGGGTCAATTTACGCCAAAGCTGAAATGTTGAACCGTCCACTGAAATGTGACCTGTCAAATCTGGGTACAATTGAAAGATTAACATAGTTTTCACATTTTAATGTGGATACTTGGCATATTGCACTGGGGAGGAAGATGGGAGGGACTAAATCCTTGATACTGACAAACAACAACTGTTTAACACCCTTATTTGGACCTTCACGTTCCCAGAAACCAAATACATTCTTTGTGTGTATGGATCCAAAGGGGCTGCAAGCCTATGGAGACCACCCCTTGCCCTTTGAAAATTACAGAATTTTAGACAGGTTGGCATCTACAAAGTCATCACATTCATTCTCTACCTCTGGGTCACACTTACCAATTCATAATGATTGTGGAGAATAAACCATAAACCTCTTTCTGTAACCCAGTTCAATTTTATGGTCTAACCCAAATCCCCTCCTCACACAGAGCAGCCGCATGCTGCAGCTGTCTCCCAGAATCCCCCCACTGTGGGGTGGGGAAGTGGTCTCTGCCAGCTTTACCTAAACTCTCAGAATGCAAAAGAAACATTTGCAGGTTTAAAATGGGCTTTTTTTCCCCTATTATGCCTTTACCTCAAAACAATCCTTGCAGAGTAATTGAGTGACAGGTTACAAATCTGGGAGGATTAATTATTATTCTTGTTTAAAGTTAATAATAAAGGCTAATAACAGCCAATACATCACGTTGTGGCTTCAACATAGTAAGAACTTTATGAATATTATTCTATTTAATCATCACAGTAATGCTGTACCATAAGCATTTTTTTTTCATTGTGCCTACACTGCAAATGAAGAAACAGAAACACAGAGGGGATAAACGGGTTGCCCAAGGCCATATAGTTAACGAGCGGCAGAGAGCCACTCAGAGTGGGCAGCCTGGCCAGGGCCCCTGCCTTTTAACCACTGTACTACACTGTATCTGAGAAGGGCAGGAGACAAGGAAGCAAATGGAATGATTTCTTAAGATCATTTTTAGGTCAGTGACTCTATGATTCCAACTTTGCTTTATCTGGCTCAAGTAAAGTACTTCTACCTTAACTGCCACAGAAATACTATATGTCCCCTGAGCAAAGCTGGGGGCAATGAGAGGGTGCTTAAAACAGCACAGTTAGTGTGTGTGACTCAATAACCATTTTGTTTACCAACAGCAAAATTGCTTCTATTCTACTAACGTCACATTAGCTTCTTTGCCTGCCAAGTGCAGGTCTAACCAGGCCTGCAGTTTTCATTTTAGCTCAACCCCCAGGGGGAAAAGCTTGTATTTGTCAAAGCACATTTCTGCCGCACGTAAGTCATCTAAGAAACCAGTAGATTTCTAAAATATAGGTTCTTTGTATTTCTAAAATATACCTTCTTTGTATAACTATCAGTATACACTCCCCCAAAGGAGAGCTGACAGTGAAGGGGCTTGGGAGTGGGGAATGGAGAGAATTTCTATTCTAAATCTTAAAACTGCAAAGGCTGTGGACAAGTTCTGGTCTTCAATACCCATGTCACTCTGCAGCTCAACATGACGTCAATGGAAAGGGGACTGAGCGAGAACTATGCCTCCAAGCAGCTTCCAAAGAGTTGTCTTAAGAATATAAAGTCTACTAAGTTGCTCAACGTGGTGTAGCATGAGAGTTTGAAAACAAGTGTGCTATTCTGCTTGTGCTGAAGTGGGCAACATTGGAAGAGACCATTTCTACTCAGGGCCCTCTTGTGAGCGGTGATTATGTAATTCAACCATGTCCTCATTCTCTTTATAAAGTGTGAATCAAATTTTCTGTCAGGGAATAGTATTTTCCACACTCATGTAGAGAATAATTTGAAAAACCCTGGTGGCTTGCCAATTTTAAAATATTCTAACTCGATGTCACCAGGGAACATGTCATTGTTTCGCCCAAAGCCCTCTGCCAATCTCCACAGGCCGGGAGATGGGGCTCTGTGGGGGCTGCTTCTCAAGGACACTGACATCCATCACCTTGTGTGTCCTTCAGCAGAGGTGAGCCCGTGGCTAGAAAGCCTCTGGCTTTCATGACATTCCTTCCTATAACTTAGGCTGTCAGAATGGGAAAAGGTCTGAATACCCAACTTCTCTGATGGTGCAGTCCTTCAAGTAAAATACTACTAAGCATGCCTGGTATTCATGCTACTATG
This sequence comes from Plecotus auritus, assembly GCF_963455305.1. Taxonomy (NCBI): domain Eukaryota; kingdom Metazoa; phylum Chordata; class Mammalia; order Chiroptera; family Vespertilionidae; genus Plecotus; species Plecotus auritus. Next base: position 135,879,175 of record NC_137776.1, on the reverse strand, counting down.
CTTGCCAGGTACACTAGGAAACACACATAAAAGTGCCATTTTTAAAAATAACAATAAACAAAAATTACAGAAGTCCTAAGATGTTCTTCCTGCACTAAAATGGATGCCGATGCTCTACTTTGAATACCCCTGAACTAAACCCCATCCCTTGTTTTTATAGATGCACTCAACTCAAAGAGGTAAAATTACTTCCAATAGGAATTACCAAGTTCATCTAGCACCCACATCTCTGGACACTTGATCTATGTTCCTTTCTGAAGGTTCTCAACAATGGCCTTCAGGGCATTTAGAAGCACAGGCAGTATCTGGATTTGTCATAATGCCCAGGATGTGTTGCAGGCATTAGTGTGTGCCAGAGAATACCTAACATCCTGCAGAACAGCCCCCCACATAAAGAATCCTCTACTCCAAGGAGTAATACAGCCCCTATTGGGATCAATCCTATAAAGATGGGCTTCCTTTCCCCAAAAGAAACATTATCATGATAAGTCTATGTTATACTCATCATACCAGCCATGCATTTAAATTCTTATAAGTCACATTCATTTCCATTTCACATTTCTCCACCACATTGATCATGGTATTTGTCAAGAGAGACTCATTGCTAGAGCCAATCTCTATCATTTTATGTTCCTTTCTGCCAGGGTTTCTTAACCTCAATACTATTTGACATTGTGGGCTGAATAATTCTTTGTTGTGAGGGCTGTCCTGTTCATTGCAGATGTTCAGCAACATCCCTGACATCTATCCACCAGAATCCAATAGCATCCCTTCAGGTTTGACAATCAAAATGTCTCTAGGCATTGCCAAAATCACCCACAATTGAGACTCACTGGTCTAGGCTAAGGCTGCAACTACACAGGCATAAATGAGATGGGACATCCCATCACCTCATCTGTTTTGTGTGTGCATCACTATCAGGCTATGGTTTGGCATGAAGACAGAGTACATAATTCACAGGATATAGAGATGATGTTTTGTTCAGCTTGGTATTTCCAGTCCAATATAATGCCTGGCACGTAGCAGGCACACATAAGTATTTACTGAAAGAAAGAAGCCTTCTTCAGAACAATATATACCTTAGTTAACTCAAGTCTTAATAATTGAGCCTAATTCCAGTAACAGAAGCCCCAAAGACCTTCCTGAGAAAACATTAGAAAGTACCTATTAGAATAGCTTTGCAATAGGTAAAGGATTTGTGATGTGGTTAATCACTCCATCTCTGAACAACCCAACCAGAAAGTAACCATCAGATTATCGTGCCTCTCGTTATCAGTGAAGTTCGGCATCCAATTGCCTTTCCTCTTTTGCGGTGGCCTTAGTTTATCTTAAAGTCCCTCTGTATTATCTGGGAAAGCATTTGAATTGCCAATCTGAAAACAAGGCTGTACAACATGCTTTGAATTAGAATAAAATTTCAAATTTGGTCTGCTTAAATTCATATCCAGCAAGCTATTTATGACTGCTCAGCAGGATTTTTTTTTTTTTTTTTTCTTTAGAGCTAACTTTACCGAGTCACCCTGGGGATTTTTTTTTTTCTTATGTTGAGATTCTACACTCCAGAAAACCTAAGTCTTAAGTTTAAAAATAAGCAAGACTCCTTGGAAAATGACAGACCTTCAAACTGCAGAAAGAAACATAATACTTATCCTGCTAGTCTGAGGAGAAAGGGCACCTGCAGGCCCCACCAGGCTCCACGTCCTGACGCTGCCTCACTTGCCCAATCCTATTTTCCACAGTTGTGGCCAAGCCAGTATCCTCGTGGTCTCACCAATAAGCAATGAGCCATATAACCTTTGGGCTTTCTCTTGTGTTGGCCTCCAACCTGGAATGTTCCCATTTTCCCTCTCCCAAAGTAAACCCCATACAATCATACTTACCTTCCCTCATCCAGGAAGCTGTCTCAGACACCTCCAGCTCTCAGACACAATCCTCTCCTCCGAGTAGCTACCACACTTGTAATCTGTAGCACACCCTTCCCCACTTAACTAAACCCTATCTTACAGGGTGAGGCTGTGGCTGCCTATAGATTAAATCGGTCTCCCAAGAATACTACATTCCCTGAGCATCTATGCCACCCATGTCCCACCTGAATCTATCTCAATCCTGGCCACATGGTAAATAATCAGTAAAAATTTGTTCCCTGAGCTATTCCAGACTGTGCTAAAGGTATGAGTCTGCACACTGTTATTTATGTACATTTCTTTTTTATTCCATGTCATCTGTGTAAATTCAAAGTCTACTGGGCCCCACTCTAACAAAACTCACAAAATGGGCTCTCATTGGGATGGCTAGGGGCAGTGGGCTTTCACACACACACAGTGCAGAAACAATCCCACCAATCTTTTCACTATCCAGCCCATCCCTAGTCCTGTTAGGAAAGAGACACTGTTACTAACTGCCAGTTCTCAACATCAGGCGGTGGGATAAAAGGTTATTCAGCCTTGGTTACAGTCAGCCCTTAAGAACAAGGGTCATACAAAATCCACTGCTAGTAGGAATGTCAAATGGTGTAAAAACTTTGAAAAACAGTTTGACAATTACTTAAAAAGTTAAACATCACACCCATTAAGATTGATCTTTTTTTAATTTAACAGAAAATAACAAGTGTTGGAGAGGATGTGGAGAAATAGGAACCCTGGTGCAGCCACTATGAATAACCGTATAGAGCAGCGGTTCCCAATCTTTTTTTGGCCATGCCCCCACCTAAGCATCTCTAAAATCCTGATGTCCCCTCCCCGCCCATGACATATAATTCTTATTATTAAAAAAGTGAACTCCTATTCATGTAGAGGAAGCCTAAAAGGCTTGTTTAGACTATTAACTTAGTCTAAACAAGCTTCCAAAGAACATGGCATCCATTAAAGAGAAAAACAAAAGAACAAAAGGACAGTTGAAGTACTGAGGAAGAAAGCACCAAGAAACTTAAAAAAAGTAATATTAAGTGATATGAAAAAATAGCAAATAAAGTTTCAAAGCATATAATAAAGAACTGAAGTGCATAAATATGTCACAATATATACTTATATACTATATATGAGGCCCCAGAACCATAAGAAATGCAAAAAAAATCACTGTTAATAACTCATTCTTGAATTGCCCCCCTTAAAAATCAAATTGCCCCCCTGAAGGGCGTGTGCCCCACACTGGGAACCACGGAATAGAGGTTCCTCAAAAAAAATTAACAAAGAACTATCATATGACCCAGCAATTCCATTTCTGGGTATATACACAAACAAATGAAGGCAGGGTGTCGAAGAGATATTTTGTACACCCATGTTCATAGCAGCATTAGTCACAATAGCTGAAAGGTGGAAGCAATTGAAATGTCCATCCACCTATGAATGGGTAAACAAAATGTGTCATATACATACAATGGAATATTGTTAAGACTTAAAAAGGAAATTCTGACATATAGTACAACATAGATGAACCTGAAGACAAATACTGTATAATTCCACTAGAGTAGTCAAATTTGTAGACAGAAAGTAGAATGGTGGTTTTCAGAGGCTGAAAGGAAGAATGGAAAGTTGTTATTTAATGGGTATAGAGTTTTACTTTTGTAGGAAGAAAACTGATCTGGACATTAGTTGCACCACAATGTGGACATATTTAGCACAACTTTGATGGGCCCTGGTCAGTGTGGCTCAGTTAGTTGGAACAACATCCCACACACCAAAGGTGGTGGGTTCAACTTCCGGTCAGGGCACACACCCAGGTTGCGGGTTCCGTCCCCGATTGGGGCACAGTCAGAAGGCAACTGATGAATGTTTCTCTCTCTCTCTCTCTCTCTCCCTCTAAAATCAATTTTAAAAAATTTATAATGGTTAAGCTGGTAAATTTTATGTTCTGTGCATTTCACCAAATTAAAAATTTTTTAAATGTATAGTTAAACATAAATTTCCCCTGTAATCTCACTCCTAGATATCTACCTGTGATTAATGAAAATATACATCAACAGAAAGAACTGTACATGAATTTATATAGCAGCATTATTCATAATAGCTGAAAAGTGGAAACAACCCAAATGTCTACTAACTGGTAAATGGATAAATAAAATCCAGCCCTAGCTGGTTTGGTTCAGTGGATAGAGGGTCGGCCTGCAGACCAAAGGGTCCCAGGTTCGATTCTGGTCAAGGGCACATCCCTAGGTTGCAGGCTCCTCCCCAGGCCCCGGCCCTGGTTAGGGCACGTGCAGAGGCAACCAATCCATGTGCTTCGCTCACATCGATGTTTCTGTCTTTCTCTCTCTTTTCCACTCTCTATAAATCAATGGGAAAATATCCTCAAATGAGGATTTAAAAAAATCCATACAATGGAATATGACCAAATATAAAAGAATTAAGTACTGATACTTCCTACAACTTTAATAATGCTTAAAAACATTTTGCTACATGAACAAGTCAGACAGAAAAGACGACATATTATATGATTCCACTTGCATAAAATGCCCAGAAGGGGCAAATTCATATAGACAGAAAGTAAATTAATGGTTGCCTGGGACTGGGAGTGGGAGCAGGGATTAACTGTAAATGCACATGGGGAATCTTACTGCCCTACAACATGTTCTAAATGAGTGCATTACAACCAATAGGATTATGGTCATAGTTGCCCAATCCTATAAATTTACCAGAAGTCAGTGGACTGTGCCTCAAGTGGGTGAGTTGCATATAAAATTACCTGTGTATATATATATATATAAAAGCCTAAGCAACTGTTATGACGGAATGACCTGAACGACTGGTTGCTATGACACATACTGACCACCAGGGGGCAGACGCTCAACGTAGAAGCTGTCTCTGGCCCACAGGCACACAGGCCCCAATCACCGATGGGGCCTGCTGGCCAACCTCCCGGTCCCTCCTCCTGGCTAGCATGTCCCGATTGCCAGATCGGGGTTGGGCCTTGGGCTGGGATGGGGAACTGGGGGTGCAGGCGGTGAGGGGAGGAGGAGGGGGAAGGTGGGGAAGTGGGGAACCTGATCGGCCCTGATCACCAGCCAGGCCTAGGGACCCCACCTGTGCATGAATTTCATGCACTGGGCCTCTAGTAACTCCATAAAAATTAATTATAAAAACAAATAACAAGGGTCACTGATATGCTTTCTTCACAGGCTGACTTCCATTTCTTTTCCCCCAATGGTGGGGTTTTAGAAGTTTCCTATAATGGGCCACAGCTTAATTTCAGAACCATACTTGATAGATCACACTTTGGAAATGGGGATGGATCATCAAATTCACTCAGTCATTTAATAAGCAAATACTTACAGAGGCACTGTGCTGGGCACTTGGAGAAAAACAGGAAACAAGGCAAATGTGCTCCCTTGCAGGCCCAGAGCTGAGAGTTACAAACACATAAACAGGCAAAATTAAGGCAGTGTAATATGGTCTACAATAGGAGGACACACAGGTGTGACAGTGCACATAGGTGGGGCACCTCACCTTGACTGTGATATCAGGGGGTCCTGGAGAAACTAACTTTAAGCTGAGGTCTGAAAAGGAAGTTTAGAAACAAAGATGAGGCAGGGGTGAGGAATAGTTATCCATGCAGAGGGAATAACAGGCCTAGAAGTAGGAGAGATGGAAGATTTGGAGAACTGAAGCTACTCAATCACAATGTGAAGGTGGAGAGTGGGAAGAGAAATTTTAGAAAAATAAAAAGGGGTCAGATCATAAAGAGCCTCACAGGCATATTAAAGAGTTTGGGCTTTATCCCAAGTGGCATGAAGAGGCAATAAAATGTTTTCAGCAAGTGAATCACATGATCAAATTTGGAGTTTGATATAGACAAAATGGGAGGAGTCAAAACTAGAAGCAGGAAGATCCATTAGGAGGCTATTACAGATTGATAGTGGGCCGGGCCTGAGAAGAGACAAAAGCTGCCATGACATGGGAAGTGGCTTATTCCTACATGCCTTCCATCCATTCACATGGAGACCAGGTTCTCGTATTGCTGACCAGATTAAGGCACTTATTCCAGCCCCTTCTCAAATTGTTTCCTTTGACTCAGACGCTCCCCATGCTTTGCCCTTAGCCTGCCTAATCCCTATGAACTTTTTTTCACTTACAGTTTTCTTTCATTATTATTTTGTATTTGTTTCCTTATGCATTATTGATGTCTTTAGAAGCCCTTCCTCCAGAAAACCATCCTGACAACCCACCCACACCCTAGGCTAGAAGCCTCTTCAGTATGCTCCATTTGAAACATGTGCTTATTCTCTACACAGCATACATTATATGCTTCTGCAATACAAGTGTACATATACTGATCTGTTGTAACACTAGATAAGTGCTATCTAATAAAAATTCCTATAAAAACAAAGATATTTTATATCTGCCCTGCCCAATATGGCAGCCACCAGCTTTTAAGCACTTGAAATGTGGCTAGTGTGTCTAAGGAACTAAATATTTAATTGTATTTAATGTTCCAATTAATTTACATTTAGATTTACATAAGCACATGTGGCTACCATATTAAACAACACATTATTAGGCTTTATAATCTGTAAACACAGACACTGTGTTATCTTGCTAATCACTGAAACTCAGGCATATAGAATAGAATAGCACTGGGTATATAATAGGAACTTGATAAACATTTGTGAATGAATTAATGATATACACAGGCTCAGAGTACCAATAATATTCACTCGTCCATTCAATCATTCAACAAACACTATCAAGCACCTACAAAGTGCCCAGTACTGTTCTTGATGCCAGGGTTACAAATCAAGTCCCTTGCTTTTCTGATACTTATACCTTAATGGAGAAGGCAAAAATAAATGTAAGCAACACAAAAACAGTTTCTGAGACAGAGGTGCCAAAAAAATAAATCATGGTAAAGGGATAGAGAGTGATGGAGGAGGTGTGCTGGTTTTCATGTGACTTTATCTCACTGATAGAATCTGCCAGAGCCTCTGCTGCCTCAGCATATGGCATTCTAGCATATATCAAACAAACTCATGATGAAAGTTAAGGGAACAAACTTTAACAGAAGGTAAGATAATTGCTCAGAAATGAATTTTGCTTTCTGATCATCTTGTCATAAAAGCTTTCAAGTATGCATTTTTGTGGAAAGAAGGCAGTGGCAAAATTGACCCATATTCTGTTTCAAAGCTATTAATGTGTCAAATAGCCCCAGAGGGCAGAAAATTTCTACAAACTTTGGAGGAAAACATCTTCTAAATTACTTAGTGTTACAACATGTGTCAAAACCAGCAGCCAATCAAAATCTCTACCTACAACATGTATCTTCTGTTTTGCAATTAAATTCACCCCACATTTACTGAGTATCTCCCTAAGTGTGAGGGCTGCGCTAAGCCCCAGGACAGAAACCCAGTGGTGCCTGGCTTCCAAGAGAAACCACACATTAAAAAAAATTTTAATTAAAAAAAAACACACCAGAATGTGGTCAGAACATGTCACACCATTTTCGTTCTTTTGGTTTTCATTTGGTTTCCTGTATGTTCTTTATCCTTGGTCAAAAAATCTCGAAAGATGCTGTATTCTTTCCTAAGACCAAGATTATTTCATAATTTCTCATGTTGCATAAAATGAAATTTTCCTTAGCTACTGCATCAACTAACACCACTGAGATGACAAATCATGTAGCTGGGAAACATGTCAAAATCTAAAGTGCATTTTGCAGGCTGGGGGAAAAAACTGTAAGGCTAATCATTTAACCAAGAGGAGATTCCCCAAAAGAATCATCTGGACTTTAAAAATATTTGCTCACCTTTCCTGGTTGTAAAATTTAAGTGAAACTGGGCAGGACAGCACTCTGTAGGCTAAAAGTCCTGCATAGATGGTCATAGAATTAAAATGATAACTCTACACTAGTTGACTAGTGCACACTGGTAGGTTAAGCCAATATTTAAAAAGCAGAGAAGAGAGTTAGAAAGCTTAAACTCAAGAAGACAGACTAAACTTTGCTGAGATCATTTCTAGCCTGCTCCTGAAAAAAGAAGATTAATATGCAAGCAAATAAACGCAGGTTCAAAGCCACCCACCTCACCTCTGAAAGCCTCCAATTAGAACTGGTCTAAACTTCAGCATCCACAGTCATTGGTCACATGGCTTGCCTGTGAGGGGACAGGGGAGAGACATGCATGTGTATGTATGCATGTGTGTGCACATGTGTGTACATATAAATATGTGTGCATATGTTACATATACACTGTCAGGTAGGATGAAAGTTCACCTCTTTTGTTAATTTAGGATGGGAAGCTTTTATGCAGGATGACATATGGCTTATCGTTTACAGTGAAGGAAAAAATCTATTTGGCCATATTGCGACTCTCTTAAGAAAAGATTCCTGGATTTTCCAATGCTCTGCTTTCATCTCCCAAGTGTCAAAAACCCTGCAGCTTCACCATAATGCCATCGCCTGGGTCTATGCCGTGGGATCATCTTTCTATGATTCAATTCCAACGCAGTGAATGTTCCCGTCATCAGCTTGTATTTATTCCCAATACCTACTGAAAGCTCTAGACTCTGAAAATATGTCTGTATAATTGAACCACTTCAAAATGTCCTCATGATATTGTGTTACTACAAAGTCATGTTCCAGCTTTCAATGTTGTTTTTCTTCAATAGTACAACAATACTTGGTTGGTATTTGCCTGCCTTTAAACGAAAGGCAAACTCTGTTGTTTTCAAAATCCTTTTCTTAAAATGCTTCTGCAATACAGGGACAGACGTAGGAGAATTTAAAAAGCAAGTCTGGTTCGAATGCAAATCTAAATTCAAATGTAACTCTCACTTTGTGCTGGACTCCGTATTGTTTGGTGTGATGGTCCCACTGTGGCCTTCCTAATGTTTGAGAAAATCATGTTCACGTAAATTCATTACATGTGCTCAGCGAAGATGGTTTAAAAAATGTATTGAACTTTTCTTTCTATTTAAATAGACAGATGCCAGGGCAGTTTTTCTTCTTTAGTTCTAAATTAATTCCATGCAAGGAAAAAATGTAGATTGAATTGGCAAACTCAATGGACTTAGAGAACGCCACCAGGGTTCTGAAGGAAGGGTGGAGAGAACCTCTTACTTTTTCTGAAAGTCCTATCTCAATATTTCTACGGTTTCCAGTACACCCAAAGTCCAATGTCGTCTAAGATCAAGTTTCAAAACTCCTCACATTTGCCCAGTAAGTTTATTCTTACCATAGCTATGGATCTGTAAATATTCATTCTCTATCTGACGAGCAAGATCTGGGGGAGGGTGCTGTCACAATAAAAAGAGAGATGAAGCAGACAAAGAATGTCATGTGCATTATATTAAAAATCAAAACTCCTCTCTTGAACAGCAAATTAGAATCTATCTGACTTGCACAACAGCATAAGAGAATGGAGACCTCAGTGCATTAAAGAGTGAATATTATTGCAAAGGGAACAGCCACAAGAAGGGGCCTACCACTGCAGGACCTGTGGTGCTGGCAAATGTGCAAGGGAGGCAAAAAAGGAGAAGGTAACATTTCCAATGTTCATTAGAGTTTTCTTTTGTCAGCCCCTCTATGATCCCTCACACTCCCATGGAATAACTAAACGGGGTCTGGAAACATGAAGCAGGACACCAGGGTGACTGGTTTGCGAGCACAAAAGGGGTCAACCTAAAACCCAGCAGCCAAAGAGGACTTTCATGCTTCAGAAGCATGTGTGCAGGGAAGCACAGAGAACATGGATGTGTCTCATTCACTTGGCTCAGACCCCATACCTGTTTGTAGGACATTAGCCAAAAAAGCACTGTGACATTTTAAAAAGAAAAAAATCTTGTTCAGCTTTCTCCTTTCCCTCCATTAACAACTGTCAATATTGGACCCCTCACACTATACACACACAGGCAAATGTCTCCTTCCCCAAAAGGGGCAACATTAGTTCTAACAGTGAAAAATGCAAGTGCAAGTATTCACACACAGTGCACATCATGGACTGCCCTTTGTGTCTGAAAGTATCACTCAAGGAATGTCACTTGTTTTTAAGGCAAACTACTTGCATTCCCCACAGCTCCTCAATACATGGCTTGCTAATATATTTTAAAGTGTTAAGCTCCAAAAAGATAAGGCTAATATATATAGTGCAATTTACCTGTCAGAGGCCCAAGCTAGGGTCCTATACCTATGGTCTCTTAATATAACTCTTCAGCAAAGAATCAAAAGCAAACTCCCCATTTTCTGGTCACTTTCAGTTGGTATCCAAAATCACAATTCAAGCAAAATTAAAATAAACAAAGGGATTTCTGTGGAATTAAGTTTTGTAGCAGCATGAAATAGCATTTAATAAAACAACCAACAGACAACAATGGCCTCTTTAAAATTAAAGCAAGATGACAACTTACAAACATGTGGGACTTATTTAGCATCTGTTATGAGATTGAAAAGCTCATCAGAATAGACTTTTCCCTCTCCCTCTACCTCCATTAGGATTTGTTTAGATTCTGCTCTACAAGAGACAGCACAATATACCGAAAGCAGAACTTGCTTCATACACCCAATCCTGTTTCTTTTCAATCTTTCCATCTACCGATTTGCTCAAGCAGAAAGCTACACATAATCCATAATTTATTACTTGCCTTCTACCACCTTATCCATCAATTAGCAAGTCCTATTGATATTTCCCCAATACATCCCCAATACGTCCACCTCTCCCCACCTCCATTACAATCACATTGGTCTAAACCAGACCTGTCCAATAGAACTTTCCATGATAATGGAAATGTGCAATCTCTGTACTGTCCAACCTGATAAACACCAGCCACAAGTTTTTATTCATTCTAGTCAGAACTTGAAATTTTGTTAGTGCAACTGAAAAAAAATTTATGTTCATTAATTTGGAGGGCATAAAACTTTTTTTTTTTATTGTCTAAAGTTTTACATATGTCTCCTTTTTCCCCGCTTGACCACCCACCCCCAGCCATTCCCACCCCAGGCAAGCCCCCACCACCCCAGTGTCTGTGTCCATTGGTTTTGCTAATATGCATGCATACAAGCCCTTTGGTTGATCTCCAACCACGCGCTCCCCTGCCATTAGTCTCTAGATCTATTCTTGTTCATCAAAATATGTTGATCATTATATTGCACATGTAAGTGAGATCATGTGATATTTATCTTTCTCCAGCTGGCTTATTTTGCTTAGCATAGTGCTCTCCAGTTCCATCCATGCTGTTGTAAATGGTAAAAGTTCCTTCTTTTTTATAGCGACATAGTGTTCCGTTGTGTAGATGTACCACAGTTTTTTAATCCACTCATCTGCTGATGGGCACTTAGGTTGTTTCCAAATCTTAGCTATTGTAAATTGTGCTGCTATGAACATAGGGGTGCACATACTAGGATTCTTTCTGATTGGTGTTTCTAGTTTCTTGGGATATAGTCCTAGAAGTGGGATTACTGGGTCAAATGGGAGTTCCATTTTTAACTTCTTGAGGAAACTCCATACTGTCTTCCACAGTGGCTGCACCAATCTGCATTCCCACAAGCAGTGCATGAGGGTTCCTTTTTCTCCACATCCTCACCAGCACTTGTCGTTTGTTGATTTGTTGATGATAGCCATTCTGACAGGTGTGAGATGGTATCTCAGTGTTGTTTTGATTTGCATCTCTCAGATGATTAGTGACTTTGAGCATGCTTTCATATGTCTCTCGGCCTTCTGTATGTCCTCTTTCGAAAAGTGTCTATTTAGATCCTTTGCCCATTTTTTGATTGGATCGTTTACCTTCGTTAAATTCTATGAATTCTCTGTAAATTTTGGAGATTAAACACTTATCTGAAATAGCATTGGCAAATATGTTCTCCCATGCTTTCTTGTTATTTTTTTGCTGGTTTCTTTTGCTGTGCAGAAGCTTTTTATTTTGATGTAGTCCCATTTGTTGTTGTTTTTTTCTCCTTAGTCTCTATTGCCCTAGGAGCTGTGTCTGTAAAAATGTCTGCTATTTTGCTGCCTATGGAGTCTTGTAGGAATTTTATGGTTTCCCATCTTGCATTTAAGTCCTTTAGCCATTTTGAGTTTGTTTTTGTGTATGGTGTAAGTTGGTGATCTAGTTTCATTTTTTTGGCATATATCTGACTGAATTTTCCAACACCATTTATTGAAGAGACTGTCTTGACTCTATTGTATGCTCTTGCCTCCTTTGTCAAATATTAATTGAGCATAATGGCTTGGGTCGATTTCTGGGTTCTCTGTTCTGTTCCATTGGTCTATATGTCTGTTCTTGTGCCAGTACCAGGCAGTTTTGAGAACCGTGGCTTGGTAATATAGCTTAATATCTGGTATTGTGATCCCTACAATTTTGTTCTTCTTTCTCAGGATTGCTGTAGCTATTCGGGGTCTTTTTTTTTTTTTTTATTCCAGATAATTTTTGAAGTGTTTGTTCTAGATCTTTGAAGTATGATGTATTTTAATGGAGATTGCACTGAATCTGTAGATTGCTTTGGGTAGTATGGACATTTTAATGATGTTGATTCTACCAATCCATGAACATGGTATATTCTTACATTTGTTTTTGTCTTTCTCTATCTCTTTTTTCAACATCCTGTAGTTTTCTGAATACAGGTCTTTTATCTCCTTAGTTAAGTTTATTCCTAGGTGTCGTAATTTTTTTGGTGCAGTGGTAAATGGAATTGTTTTTTGTTGTTGTTTGTTTCTCTTTCTGTGAGTTCATTATTTCTGTATAAAAAAACCCATAGATTTCTGGGTGCTACATTGCTGAATTCGTCACCATGAAGCAAAATTACTTTGCCGTGTCTTCTGGAACATTCTGGTCATTTCATGATCAAAGCATGGTTCATATTGATTATTTGTTGTTGGTAGCGATCAGTATAAACAGTTTCACCTGGTTTTAAAAGCTCAAAATACACCACACCTTTCTGATCCCACCAAACGCAGAGCATTGTCTTCTTTCCAAAGTGATTTGGCCTTGCACTTGATGGTTGACCTTGATCAACCCATGATTTTGTGCATTTGGGATTCTCAAAATAAATCCACTTTTCATCGCCAGTCACAATTAGATGCAAAAAAGACTTTCTTTTGTGCCACTGAAGCAACATTTTACTGATGACTTTTCGGTTTTCCATTTGTCTTTCGTTCAGTTGATGTGGCACCCATTTTCCTCCCTTTAAAATCTTTCCCATTGCTTCTAAACAATCGAAAATTGTTTGCTGAGCAAAGTTTAATCTTTCTGCAAGTTGTTTTTGAGTTTGACACGCATCTTCATACAATAATGCTTGTAATTGTTGGGCTTCAAACTTTTTCGCTTGACCTGGACATTCTTTGTCTTTCACATAGAAATCATCACTTTTAAAACATTTAAACCAGAATTCACAAGTATCTTGAGATGAAGCATGTTCACCATAAACTTCCTGATGTATTCAGCAGCACTTTTCTTCAAAATAATGAATTAAAACTTCCCACAAATGCTCTTTTTTTGGCATGAAATTCAACATTTTTAAGTGAAAAAATATCTATGATGTTAACACCTTCAGAAAACTTTACATATGAAGTTTTGAAGCTTGCTGTCAATATAACAAAATAGCATACATATCAAATCGCATATATATCAACATATGTATAACGCCATCTATTGAAAAAAATCTGCATTATTAACCAGTACACCTAGTAATGTATCTTGGTGTCAGTCTTTTGGGGTTCATCTTGTTTTGGACTCTGTGAGCTTCTTGAACTTGTGTGAATTTTTTCTTCTTCCCAATATAAGGGAAGTTTTCTGTCATTATTTCTTCAAACATGTGTTCTATTCCTTGCTCAGTTTTCTCTCCTTCTGGGACCCCAATTATGCGAATATTGTTTTATTTCGTTTTGTACCAAAGTTCCCTTAGACTCTCCTGTTTTAAGTTTGTTTGTTTTTTCCAGTTGCTGCTCTGCTTGGGTATTTTTTCCTACCTTGTTTTCTAGCTCACTGATGCAGTACTCTGCTTCTTCTAGTCTACTGTTGATGCTTTCTATTGAGTTATTTTTTGCAGCAATTTCACTTTTCATTTCTTCTTGGTTCTTCTTCATTTACTCTTGGTTCTTACACATATTGTTGAATTTGTCTTCCATCCTTTTCAGTGTCCTTATGATGATTGCTCTGAATTCTTTCTCTGATATATTGCTTGCCTCCATTTCGTTTACTTCCTTTTCCAGTGATTCCTCCTTTCTTTTGTATGGGCGCTGTTTCTTTGTCTCCCCATGTTTGCTCCTCTCAGGGTGTCTGGTTATGTAGCTCTCTCTCTCCTGTGTTGACTTAAAGCAGGGGTGGGCAAACTTTTTGACTCGAGGGCCACAATAGGTTCTTAAACTGGACCGGAGGGCCGGAACAAAAGCATGGATGGAGTGTTTGTGTGAACTAATATAAATTCAAAGAAAAGGAGCGGAGGGGAGAGCAAGAGAACCCTCCGCTCTTTCGGCTCCGCGGGCCAGATAGAACAGCCTAACGGGCCGGATCCGGCCCGCGGGCCGTAGTTTGCCCACGGCTGACTTAAAGGCACAAAATACAACACGACAAGACACAACGCACAGAGCACCAAACACAAATGTATTCATGATACAAATAACCCCAAATAAAGGTGACCACCAGAAAAAAGAGAATTAGGGGAGAGAAAAGAGTGCAAAATGGTATTGAGAAAAGGAAAAAAATGTAAGAGAGAGAAGAAAAAAGAAGGCGAAAAATATATGTATATGGGAGAAAATGCCAAAAAAACAAAAGGTAATCCAAAAAATGCAAACAACAAACAATATGAGATGAATGCAAACAACAAACAACAACTAATCCAAAAAATGCAAACACCCAAACAACAAACACCCAGCTGAATCTGAGGAGGCAGAGCTCTCTCTAGGTAATCTCTGACCTTTCCATCCACGGATTGCCTCACCAGCTGTGTTTAACTTGGCAATTCCCGGTGGATGTTGTTTGATTCACTGTTCCTTCTATCTGCTCTGTTAGAAGGCACAGGGCCTGTCCGCGTATTTGGCGCTGCTTTGTCTCCCCCTGGACAAACTTTTTAGGCACCCGCGGCCGATGAGGCTGGGGTCTCGGTGTTCACAGGTTCGCTGCTGAGGCAGCTGGTCCCTGGGCGATGTGGTTCTAGGGTTGTGGGAGGTATCCGAGGTCTCCCCAGTTGAAGGTAAGGCTGGGCTTCCAATCACAGCCCCTCTTCCCTTCAAGATGGTGCGGTCTCTGCAGCAGAGCCAGCCGCTCTGGGAGAGATTTCAGCAGTAGTAGAGGCTGCTCAGCCAGGGGAGCCTGGTCCGCCAGTCCCTGACAGTCCTGTGGAATATAGCTGTCCCTTACTCACAAGTAGAGACACTCCCTGCATGTCCATGCACTCTCCTTTAGTTCTCTCACTCACACACATCTTGCAGGCTACCATCCCATTGGCTGCCATCTTGGATCCTCAGGCATAAAACTTTTTAATTATCCTTCCATATCCTATTTCTTGGGATATGCTGGGTTGGTACTTTCCCCCTCTTTCCACCCTGGCCTTATGCCATCTTGCTGCTCTTTTCTTCCCTTTCTTTTCTTCTCATCCTCCTCTGACTCTATAAACTACTGCTTACCTTTCACATTCTCATGTAGAAATTTTTAACTAGCTCTTTTTTAAACACTTTTTTAAATTGTGGCAAAATATACATATAATATGTATCATTTTAAGTGTACAGTTCATAATACATTCACATTGTTACGCAACCAACCTCCAGAACTCTTCATCTTGCAAAACTGAAACTCTATACCCATTAAACAATTTCCCATTCCCACTACCCCCAAACCCTGGCAACCACCATTCTACTTTCTCTCTCTATGAATTTAATTATTCTAGGTACTTCATAGAAATGGAATCATAGAGTACTTACCTTTTTGTGACTGGTTATTTAAGTTAGCATAATGCCCTCCAGGGCCATCAATGTTATAGCATATGACAGATATGTTAATTCTGAATTAAAATTAAATGGCCATTTAATGGTAGTGTCTGCCATGTTGGACAGCCAACTCTAAATTATCCCCATCTTTCTCCTAGTCTCCCACACATTAACTCTTTGCCCCTAAAATCTATGGCCAACAAGTCAGGCAAAATGATCTTTCAAAATATGAATCACAACATGCCCAATCAGTCCACCACCCCAACACACACACACACACACACACACACACACACACACACACACACCTTAAAATGCTTCCGTGGCTTTTTTTTTCATAGCACTTATAGCCATCTGAAATAAACCTCCTTTAGTATTTGTTTCTTCATTATCTGTTTTCTCCTCTAAAATATGAGCCCCATGAGAGCCAAAATTGAACATCACTGTATCCTTAGTAACTCAACCAGTACCTGGCACATAAATAGCAACTCAATAAATAATCGCTTATTGAATAAATAAATGAATTTGGAACAGACATTTGTCTTTGTGTTGCATTTTATCTTCTTTTTTCGTTGAGATATAATTGACATATTTATCTGTTTTAGGTGTATAACATAATGATTAAATATATGATCACCACAATAAGTCTAGTTAACATCCATCACCTCGCAGTTACAATTTTTTCTTGTAAGGACATCTACTCTCTTAGCAACTTTCAAATACACAATACAGTATTATTAACTATAGCCACCAGGCTATTCATTATATCCCCAGAACTTATTTACCTTATAACTATAAGTTTGTACCTTTTGACCTATGTACCTATCTTCTATATTTTTTACTTTATAGCAATCCTCTAACTAATAGAGGTGATTAGTGAATCCTTTACTAATAATGGCCAAGTAAATGCTTTGAGCTTATGTATCTAACATGCCAAAGGGTTGTTGTGAGACATCTATGCCCACTTATACTGCAAAAATCTGACAAGGAACTGGCCAACATCAGAAACACAGGCTATAGGCACTAGAACGGGTTCTCAAATTATCTTAGCAACTTAGGAGTGTCATACTCTAAATCAGATCTTTCAAAATAGTGTGTCCTTATTAAGTGATAGGTGTAACAAGGGTAATCTAGACACCCACACCCACTGGTCTGTTGACTGCATTCTCTACAAATATTATTCATTTAACTTTGTGTTCATAGAAATATCAGCATTTTCTATGTATTTCAAGGTATAAAAATGGTTGAGAAACACTGCTAACCCACTAAGCCCACCCCATTTTTCAACATGGATTTAACATATTGAAAAAAATCTATGACATAATGTATAAATAAACAATCACTCATCCTTTTTTGTACTGTGGAATGAAACTAATAAATTTAGAAGTGATGGAGTTAGAAAATAAAGTAACTAAAAGCAGAAGGTAAAAGTTTGATGAGGAAAGGAAAATTAATAATCTGAAAGTATTTCCATATCAAAAACATATTTGTCACTTACAAATTCCTGGATACAAAGTATTTATTAATTAATTTACAGTGGAGAAACCAGACACACACTATGTCAATGCCCCAATTGGATGCCTTGAGAAGAAAACAGCATCGCATCTGAGGTATTCTAGCACAAAGTACACTGCCTCATCCTTAGCAACACCGACAATGGAAGTGGCAGGAGCTCTTTAAAAATGTCAACTAATCAAAGTAAAAACAACAACAACAAGAAAACAGAGGAACAATTCCTGCATAAAGGAGGTTAAAGAGACATGACGAACACAATGCATGTGTCTAGGTTGAATGCTAAAACAAAAAGGAAGGAGGGAAATAGAGAAGAATCGCTTTTTTTTTCCCTAGGCTCTGTGCACTGAAGCATTTTAAGGTATTGGAACATATGTTCAAGTTACTCTAAAATGATTCAGGGAAAAACATACATTTATGTAGAGATATAGATATATGTCAAAACTTGACATTTCTGAAGAGCAGTGAGAGAGAATAAGGTAAACATAAAGTAAAATATTAAAATTTGGGTAATCTGAGTGAAGGACATATGGGAATTCTTCATATGTCTTACAACTTTTCTGTCAATTCGAAATTGTTTTAAATGTTTTAAGTTAAACCAAAAATATATAGGTAAAAAATAAAAAGAAAATAAATTACTTTTTATTTGGCATGTTCTTAGAACCCTCAAGTATGTACAAAACACATGTATAATACAGGGTTCATGAATTAGTTGGAAAAAATTTTTCTCCCATTCTCCTTAGATGAATGGGTATATAAAGACCAATTAGTAAGGAAAGAAGCTTTGAAACTTCTTTAGATTTCATTGAGGCACCGACCTAAAATTTTTTCCATAACCATCCTTTGATATCAAAGAATGTCTGAATAACGAACTAACCACGCACAGAATGGAAAATCTAAGTCTTGGCTTTGGCTAACAGGTATTACACCATGAAGGAAAGGTGCAAATGTAACATATGGAAATACCAAGAAGCAGAAATGGTGGAGAAAAGCACTGAATTATAGCGGCAATGACAGAAAAAAGAGGCCAAAGCAAATGTGCTGATAGGTACCAAACAATCTGAAAAGGCTGTATCATCTGTCCTTAAACAAGAGAAGTCCTAGTGCTCAGAACCATCTCTAAAAGCTCTTGAAAGGACCCTAGAGGCAAATTTTCCAAGGTAAAGCAGAGGTCACTGGTTGTCTCTAGTTTCAAGAATTAGATAAAAATCCAGAGTTCCTGCATCTCAGGCCATCATATATCCAGCTTTCATGCAAAATAATTCTTTGGGGGCAAAGGTGATCCATCTGTATGGCAAACTCAAGAGGATTTTCTGCCACATATTCGGTAGTCCGGGCTCCATCCTACATACAACTATGGGAAGAATGTTGGGACCAGATCAGCTGCCTTTGGAAAGAATCAAAGAGGGAAAAAGGAAGAAGCAGTTTGGCTTTTCAGAGGATGGAGTTGGAGTTTTGCCAAAGGCCCAAAGGACCCTCTAGATGTTTCTGTTTGACCACTCATGCTGCCCGTGCCACCTCCAGGCTTCTCTCCCTCCATCCCTTTTCTTTACTCAGAGTCAGTGAGATGAGGTGTGTGTCATTACTTCGCAAGCTCTAAGCTTTGTACAAAAACATAAACTATTATGGCTGAAAATTTCTCTAGACACTGCAGCAAAGTACACTTTTCTTCTCTTCTTCTGTTGCAACTCCCAAACATAGTATTATTCCATCTACCCAGCTTCTCCCACTCTCCACTTACCTAAAAGCTAAACTCTCTTTACATCAGATCCCTCACTGCTCAGTCATCCTGGAAAGCCTTACGCTGACCACCTTGGGGCCTGGAAAATGGATAGGCAGACGTGAGATGCTTAGAATGGGCCCTCCCTTTCCCTTTGTGTTTAACCTTTTCTTTTGTGAATCACTTAACACTCATCACTTACAACAAACATAAACAAACCAAGCCAAAACTTTGCATAACCCCGCCTACTGGACTTGCCAAAGGTTTTAAGTCACAGTGTCTCTATCTAATAATGTCAAGTGCTTGCACAGATCACCAAAATTCAGTAAGCAAGTTTTTGGCCATGAGGGTCAAAGAACAGTGTTACTTTAAAAGAACAGGAGAATCACCCGGACCAGGTCTGGGCAGCACCAAGTCCAGGGAATGCACTGGCAATTTACATTTTAAAAATGAGGCATATGTTTTGTATCTTAACACATTGGCTTAGCAAGTGCATAAGTTTGAGAAAAAAGACATCTAATTCTCTTTGCTGTCAGTAACAGGAAAATGATGCAGCGTTCCATTTCTCAGACCAATGCATTCATTCACAAGGCATTACTAAGCAGAAGTGGAATAATAGATGATGTCTCCACTCTGTTTATCTCAGGAGCCTTCAGGTTTACTCCTTTAACTGCTCTTCCTTAGAGATCTAGGGAAAAGACACTTTTTAGGTAGGCTGAGTTTTTTAAGGAGAGAGAAAGATTACTTTTTAAGAACTTACATCTCTCACAACTGCTCTTCACAAGAGGAATCCTTTTTAGATTTATGAAGGTACCTTGAGATAATCTAGCCCCAATTTTTAATTTTACAAATTAGGAAACAATAAAACAAACGGAAGAAGGAATTTAACATCTGTGCTGTCTCTTCTTCCTCTCCACTCCAGCACATATCAAAGTTGGAGTGAGATGACTCAAGTTGTAGCCTTCTACATTGTGACTTGGTCAAGTGGACCTCATGGGTGAGATAGATCACTATCATGGCTTCCAATGTTTACATTCTACAATTCACCATCCCTAGGTTAAAAGTCCATAAGCATGCCTCTCTCAAAGATACAACAAATTGCCCCCCAAAAAAACCAAAAACGTCAAATTTCTCTAATATCCCTCAAGCCTAATTAATGACTGATCCTTTTGGAGACAACCCTTATTTTCTCTAGAACCTGGGCCCCATATTTGTTTTCATGGTTGATCTCCTGGTTCCTTGATGAAACAAGTTTGTTTTAATCAACCTCTAACACACTGCACGAATCTCTTGGACAAATAGCTACTCACAGGAGAAGCCACTTTCTATGAATGTGAGCAAATAAGTTGGCTAGAGAAGCCAACCTAAAATTCCCTCAGGCTTTGGTCAATATTTTAAAACTCCATCTATGTTTCAAAGTTAAGTTTCTTGGTATTTTTAAATTTGCTTAAAATATTGCTGATCTTCTATATTTTCTGGTTATGTTTTTGACAATAGTGTTAAGGATACTTTATGAGGAGGGGCATTCCAGGTAGTATAATTACAAATTTGGTAAACTTTGCATATTGAGACCTGTTCTCTATAAATTTCAGTTCCAATTTTCCATTCGAACTTCTACAGTGATCATCATATTCAATAGCTTATACACTTCTACAACAAACAGCCAGAAAAAGCCACCACAGTGAACTGCTAAACTCCCAATTAGAAACACATTGAAAGTGCCAAATGGCATTTATATTGAAACAAGGAAAGCTCCCATGATCATGCAGAATGAGCTCATAACAAACTATTTTCACTTACTATCTAGTGCTCTAATACAAACCCACCACCCTGAGCTTTCACTCAACTCCTACAGGCCTCAACTCCCTAATCAGTAAAACAAAAGGGTGGACCAAGGTGATCTCAGAAACTATTTCTAGTCCTAACCCATATGTTATCATGATTATTACTTCAAGTCATTACAAGCTTGCTAACAAACAATGAATATGTTAATGATTTTTCATCTGGCAATCATACCAATAACAACCTCAAAAAATGTATGAAAGTTTCTTATCAAGATGTTTTGTAGGATGTTGTGCATCATGCACTGTTCTCTTTATGAGGATTCTGTGGGAAAATTATTGTCTTATGTCTCATTATTAGGAACAGTCCTGCTTCATTATTTAACCTTAAGGGGACTATGATTCACACAACTGATGATATTTCCTTCCCAGCACTGACTGCAGGAAATCTCAGAATCCAGGCTCTTACTCATCTCTAACAAATGGTACAGGGTCTTATGATGAGCATTTTGGGTCCTAACTTATTAACCTTTTGTTTCACTCTCCTTTCCCTTCACTTTATTACTTCACTTAGTTTTTTTCATCCTTTCCTATTATTTATATCTTTGAAAACTGCTTTTAATTCTTTTGAAATAAAGGAGGTATTTCAACATATTTTCATTTACTGACTCAATGTTGAACAGCAAAATTGTTCCTTCGGTGACTTGCATTTTTTAAACACTGTCACTATACCAACACATAAGTGCATCCAACCATTTAATGCTCTCTTATACATAATTCTATGCTGAGATTTATATCACAATTGTCATATTGAGTATCATTATCATTACTACAATATTTTTTAATCCTTATACTTACATAGATCTTCAAAGTACAATTGTCCCTCAGTGTCCACAGGCAGTTGGTACCAGGACCCCTGTGGATACCAAAATCTGCAGATCCTCAAGTCCCTTATCTAAAATGGCTTAAAACAATATATATGGCCTGTGCTCCACATCCACAAATTCAAAGTACTGTTTCCAATCCACAGTTGGTTAAACTTGCAGACAGGAAATCTATAGATACAGAAGGCTGACATTTTTTTTTTTTTTTTTTTTTTTTTTTAGTGAGCCTTCACATTTGTTATCTCCTTTGATTTTCTCAACAATCACATAAGAC
Organism: Plecotus auritus; assembly: GCF_963455305.1. Lineage (NCBI taxonomy): Eukaryota > Metazoa > Chordata > Mammalia > Chiroptera > Vespertilionidae > Plecotus > Plecotus auritus. Next base: position 135,857,163 of record NC_137776.1, on the reverse strand, counting down.
AGCTACAGCAGGTATTATTATGACTATCTTCATGTTTACAGATGAGAAAAATAAAGCTCAGAGAGGGTAAACATCTTGCCTACATTGATGTAGTACGTTAATAGGAAGATGTTATTTTTCTCCAAGTTAGAATCTTTTCTTATAACTATAAAATTTTGTATCTCATATAGTTTACTCTTTAAAATTTTGTCCTAGGATCTTAGATGTTTTATTTAGTTGGTTTTCTAAGTAGTGTCAGCCTGCTAGTCAAAACCTATCAATTACTCCTTGGTAATTAACCTCAGCATGATGAGAACTAGACAGCCAAGATTCTGGAAAATTTTTTAACCATTAGAAAATGCATGAGTAACTTAGTTCCTCCACTGGAATTCAGTGATGGCATTAAGAAAACTCATTCCTACAACCTAACAAGAAACATAAATGCTTTAGTGTGGTCTGCTAAAGTAGTCACACAGAGTAAAACTACCTCTTGAGTCACTAGGAACTACTTAAACCATTTAGAAGTAGAAGATGAACTTTAGACAAGGAAGGCTGAAGAGAAGATCTAACTAACTGCTTCTTGATGAGCTCACACTACTTCAACCACATCTGAGGGAAAGAATCATGAAGTTCAAATCATATTAATTTCCAAGTCATTGACATTGCTAATGTATGAGAGGGTAAAATGTTGACAACTTGAACTCTTGAGACCTTGATTAAACCAGAATCTATTCATCCTAGAGTCATGAATTTGGGAAGTAAGGGGAATACTGCATATACAATTTCTCTCAGCTTTAATTTCTTCAGGAAAAATGAGGAAGGAGAAGGTCAAACAACATTTTCTAGCTCAGCATTCTATGATTGCATAAATACTTATTAACACCATCTACCTGAAATGTTATTTTAAGAGCTGGCCAGAATTTTAAAATACATTTCTATTATGTGTGGGTAATGGGTAATATTCCAACACATTTAAATCATTATTCAGGAATGTGGACTATTTTCCTTTAATCAACTTCAAACATATACTGGTTTGAATTACTAATTCCTGCCCAAGAGACAATGTATTCATATTAGTGTCTTTTCTCAACAGATTAGACATTGAATGTTCAAGTTAATTCTGTTTCCCAATATCATGACAATAACAATGAACAGAAATAAGTTGGTCTCTTATTTGGTTGTTGTTTTTTTCTTATTTACATATATATAGCCTGCATTCTCCCCACCTAATCAGTTGAAGATAGGACCATATATGCCTTTTCAACAGCTATATGGTCAGTGCTTGGCATGTCATCATTAGAATGAATACAGGTTGAATAAATAAATAAAAATACCAACAGAAACAACTTATAAAACTCAGAGAAATATTAGCTCTTCCTTGGAGAAGGTTAAACGATGCTATGCCTGGGCTCAAATTCTGCGTCACAGAGCAGCCATTTATACCTAAGGGGGAGAGGATGGTACTAAAGAGCTAAGCAAGGAAAAGAAACTGCATAAATTCCTGCTTCTTTCAACTTTATAGCATTGCTTCAAAGTAGTAAGAGTATTACATGGAGAGCAAAGTCCCCTTTTTTTTTTTGCTACTCCTTATCTGTATGAACCTAGGCAGGTTACTTCACTTTCCTGAACCTTGATTTCTTCCACTGTAAAATGGGGCAGAAGTGAAAGTATTTACCTCATGAAGTTGTTGATGAGGACTAAAAAGGAAATAGGTGCAAAGTGTCTGGCTTATCACATGACCTCAATTAAGTGTGGTTATTATCAATTCATTAGTCTGAAGTAAATTTCTAGAATATGTTTATATCTTAGTTTTAAAGGTAATTAGAATTATTCATTTCTAAGAGGAGTATAGTTGATCTTGGAGGCAGATAAGATGGATGAAATCTGGTGAGAATGATCATTAGGAGCATCTTTGAAAGAAAAATAAAGTCCTAGCACACAAGTACTAAGCCTGAGTTGGGGAGAGGTCTGCAGAAGGCAAACGCAGCAGTTCTGCCCCTCTGCTCTGCTGATGGGGAGACGTGCTGAGGGGGCAGTAGCTCTGCAGAGCTGGCAACCTTACTAAACACCTATTTTTCTCTTTATCCTTCTCTCTGGCATTCCTCTCTGAGGAAGGTGATCTTTCCTGGTCCAGAAAGATAGGGCTGAGTGTGCCAGACTTCCAAAGATGTTTCTGGGTCATTTTACATTACAAAGAAAAAAAGAAGTTAGGTCCACATAATAATGGTCTTGAGTGGCAAGTTGGGAAGAGGTTTTGAAGGTTTTAAAGCAGGACTCGTGGAGAAGGCAGAGAACTCCAAGACTGATTGGCCTCTTTGGTATTGGGTCCCTGTCCTAATACAATGGCAAAATATGGGGCAAATCAATTGAAGCTTTGGGCACAGAGAAAACTCATCATCCTGTGTGAGTATCTTACTATTGACTAAAAGAGTGACTTGAATAAACCACTGAAATACCTATAAAAGCCAGTATCTCTAAGAATTAAGTACTAATTTACAGAAGACAAAAATGATTTAAGAACTCTGAAATTTATAAGATCTCGGCATAAAGATATGCAGCTGATCTATCTGGGACTTGTATAATATCAAAAGGTTCTATGAAGACAGAAACCCACACCTACTATCATGGGATGAAACCAAAGCGTGATGCCAGGTGAAGGCCAATGAGCCTGAACCTCCTTTAAGAAGGAAAATAGAAGAGAAGTGATACTAATTCCAATGAAAGCCAACACTGTCCAGAGCCATAGAACTTCCCTTCATTTCCTAATTTCTGAGGGTTCCCCATGGACCTGAGGGTTACCATGAACTTGAGGAATACAGGCAAAGGGATGGTGACATCAGAATGTGTTTAAGTCACACCTGAATTAGATCATATAACTTAGAAAACCTATGGACCCCTCTACAATTTTCCATCCTCAAGCAAGGAGGATTATTCTCCCTGTGCTTAACAAGAAAAAAAGGGCAATAGGCAGAAGAATTACATTTATAAAGTGACCAAAGCCTTATATATTTTTTTAATTTTATTTTATTTTATTGTTTAAGGTATTATCAATAGTAGTACATATGTCTCCTTTGCCCCCCCCCACGACCTCTCCCCGGCCTCCCCTACCCCCCAATACTTGCCCTCGTCCCCCTGCCCCCAGTGTCTTGCGTCTGTTGGTTGTGTTTATATGCATGCATACAAGATCTTCGGTTGATCTCTTACCCCGCCCCCCCAACCCTCTCCTACCTTCCCGCTTAAGTTTGACAGTCTGTTCAATGCATCTTTGCCTCTATTTTTGTTCAACAGTTTGTAATGTTCTTTACTATCCATAAATGAGTGAGATCATGTGGTATTTATCTTTCACTGACTGACTTATTTCACTTAGCATAATGATCTCCAGATCCATCCATGCTGTTGCAAATGGTAAGAATTCCTTCTTTTTTACAGGAGCGTAGTATTCCATTGTGTAGAAGTACCACAGTTTTCTAATCCGTTCATGTGCTGATGGGCATTTAGGCTGTTTCCAAATCCTAGCTATTGTAAATTGCACTGCTATGAACATAGGGGTGCATATATACTTTCTGATTGGTGTTTCTGTTTTCTTGGGATATATTCCTAGAAGTGGTATTACTGGGTCAAATGGCAGTTCCATTTTTAATTTTATGAGGAAACACCATATTGTTTTCCACAGTGGCTGCACCAGTCTGCATTCCCACCAGCAGAGAAGGAGGGTTCCTTTTTCTCCGCATCCTCTCCAGCACTTGTCATTTGTTCATTTGTTGATGATAGCCATTCTGACAGGTGTGAGGTGGTACTCATTATTGTTTTGATTTGCATCTCTCAGATGATTAGTGACTTTGAGCATGTTTTCATATGTCTCTTGGCTTTCTCAATGTCCTCTTTTGAAAAGTGTCTATTTAGGTCGTTGGCCCATTTTTGATTGGATTGTTTATCTTCCATTTGTTAAGTTGTATGAGTTCCTTATAAGTCTTGGAGATTAAACCCTTATCAGAGATAACATTGGCAAATATGTTTTCCCATGCAGTGGGCTTTCTTGCTTGTTTTGTTGATGGTTTCTTTTGCTGTACAGAAGCTTTTTATTTTGATGTAGTCCCATTTGTTTCTTTTCTCCTTAGTCTCCATTGCCCTAGGAGCTATATCAGTAAAGATATTGCTATGACAAATGTCTGCTATTTTGTTGCCTATGGTTTCTTCTAAGATTTTTATGGTTTCCCATCTTACGCTTAAGGCCTTTAGCCATTTTGAGTTTATTTTTGTGTTTGGTGTAAGTTGGTGATCTAGATTCATTTTTTTGCAAGTATCTGTCCAGTTTTCCCAACACCATTTATTGAAGAGACTATCTTGTCTCCGTTGTATGCTCTTGCCTCCTTTGTCAAATATTAATTGAGTATAATGGCTTGGGTCAATTTCTGGATTCTCTGTTCTGTTCCGCTGGACTATATGTCTGTTCTTGTGCCAGTATCAGGCAGTTTTGAGAATAATGGCTTTGTAGTATAGCTTGATATCTGTCTGGTATTGTGATCCTTACAACATTGTTCTTCTTTCTCAAGATTGCTGAAGCTATTCAGAGACTTTTTTATTCCAGATGAGTTTTTGGAGAATTTGTTCTAGGTCTTTGAAGTATGCCATTGGTATTTTAATGGGGATTGCAGTGAATTTATAGATTGCTTTGGGTAGTATGGACATTTTGATGATGTTGATTCTACCAATCCATGAACATGGTATATTCTTCCATTTGTTCATGTCTTCCTCTATCTCTTTTTTTAGCATCCTGAAATTTTCTGAGTACAGGTCCTTTATCTCCTTGGTTAGTTTATTCCTAGGTATCTTAATTTTTTTGTTGCAATGGTAAATGGGATTGCTTTTTTCTTTTTTTTTAATATATTTTATTTTATTTCACAGAGAGGAAGGGAGAGGGATAGAGACTTAGAAACATCGATGAGAGAGAAACATCGATCAGCTGCCTCCTGCACACCTCCCACTGGGGATGTGCCTGCAACCAAGGTACATGCCCTTGACTGGAATCGAACCCGGGACCTTTCAGTCCGCAGGCCGACGCTCTATCCACTGAGCCAAACCAGTTTCGGCGGGATTGCTTTAATTTCTCTTTCTGTGAGTTCATTATTGGTGTATAGAAAATCCATAGACTTCTGGGTGTTAATTTTGTATCCTGCTACATTGCCAAATTCATTTATTAAGACTAGTAGTTTTTTTATGGAGTCTTTGGGGTTCTCTATGTACAATATCATGTCATCTGTGAATAAGGACAGTTTTACTTCTTCTTTTCTAATTTGGATGCCTTTTATTTCTTATTCTTGTCTGATCACAATGGCTAGTACTTCCAGTACTTTGTCAAACAGGATTGGTGAGAGTGGGCATCCGTTTTGTTCCTGTTCTTAGGGGAAATGGTTTTAGTTTTTGCCCATTGAGTATGATATTGGCTGTGGGTTTGTCATATATGGCTTTTATTATGTTGAGGTATGATTGTTCTATTCCCACCCAGCTGAGAATTTTTATCATGAAAGGGTATTGGATTTTGTCAAATGCTTTTTCTGCATCAATTGATATGATTATATGGTTTTTATCTCTCAGTTTGTTTATGTGGTTTATCACATTTATTGATTTGCAGATGTTAAACCATCCTTGCATCCCCGGGATAAATTCCACTTGGTCATGGTGTATGATCTTTCTAATGTAATGCTGGATTCAATTTGCTAGAATTTTGTTGAGGTTTTTGGCATCTATGTTCATGAGGGATATTGGCCTGTGATTCTCCCTTTGTATTGTCTTTATCTGGTTTTAGAATTAGGGTAATCTGGCTTTGTAGAAAATGCTTGGAAGTTCTCCTTCCTATAGAACTTTTTTGAATAGTCTGAGGAAGATAGGTTTTATTTCTTCTTAGACTGTTCAATAAAACTCTCCTGTGAAGCCGTCTGGTCCAGGGTTTTTGTTTGTTGGAAGTTTTTTGATTACTGCTTCAATTTCCTCCATAGTTATCGGCCTATTTAGATTTTTTTATTCCTCCTGGTTGAGTTTTGGAAGGTTGTTTTTTTTTGTTTTGTTTTTTTTTTTTTAGGAATATGTCCATTTCTTCTAGGTTGACCAGTTTGTTAGAGTAGAGTTACGCATAGTATTTTTTTACGATTCTTCGTATTTCTGTGGGGTCTGTCGTTATTTCACCTCTTTGTTTTCTGATTTTTTTTTATTTGGGTCCTCTCTCTTTGCTTCTTGGTGAGCCTGGCTAGAGGTTCATCAACCTTGTTTATCCTTTCAAAGAATCAGCTCTTGGTTTCATTGATCTTTCGTATTGTTTTTTTGGTCTCTATGTCATTTATATCTACTCTGATCTTTATTATTTCCTTCCTTCTGCTCTCACTGGGCTTTTCTTGTTGATCTCTTTCTAATTCTTCAAGTTGCAGAGTTAGATGGTTTATTACCAGTTTTTCTTGTTTTTTTGAGGTAGGCCTTTAATGCTATGAACTTCCCTCTCAGAACTGCTTTCACTGTGTCCCAAAGATTTTGGATTGTTGTGTTTTCATTGTCATTTGTTTCTAGGATATGTTTTATTTCTTCTTTGATCTCTTTGGTAACCCACTCATTGTTTAATTGTGTGCTATTCAGCCTCCAAATGTTTGAATTTTTGTTATTGTTTTTACTGTAGTTGATTTATAATTTTATGCCATTGTGATCTGAGAAGATGCTTCATATGATTTGAATCCTCTTGAATTTGGAGATACTTTACCTGTGTCCCAATATGTGGTCTATCTTTGAAAATGCCCCATGTGTGCTTGAGAAGAATATATATGCTGTAGTTTTGGGTGGAATGTTATAAAGATGTTGATTAAGTCCATCTGATCTAGCGAGTCATTTAGGATTGATGTTTCTTTGCTAATTTTTTGTCTAGAGCAGCTGTGGGCAAACTACGGCCCGCGGGCCGGATCCGGCCCGTTCGGCTGTTCTATCCGGCCCGCGGAGCTGAAAGAGCAGAGGGTTCTCTTGCTCTCCCCTCCGCTCCTTCACCAGCAGCAGTGTTAACATGGCAACGTTGGGAAACACGGCCGCAGCTCCTTCTTCTGAGTGGGCGGATTTATATCCGCCCATTCAGTAGAAGGAACAACCCCTCAATCTTCCAGAGGTTCCTTGTAATGCCCGCGGATGCATCCCCCGACATCACCCTGGGAATGAGTAGACACGTTATTGTGGTGATGTAGGGAGACACACCCCTGGAGAGCACAGTATCAGAGCATTAGCTAAAAAGGAGACCAACAACACTGTTCCCACTGAAGTTGATGTTTTAAAGACCAAAAACCTTTCAACCCAGTCTACATTGCCATCTACATCTACATCCCGGGCATAATTTGGAAGTTGCACTAAAGAAAATGTTTAATTTACTGTTTACACATTTTGTTCTTTTCTATTTGTTTTAGTTTTCAATTATTTTATTATATTTAAGTTTAATTTGAAAGGCTTTTGTACCTTTCCTTTGTTAGGCAATTTTATTTTGCCTTTGCCATCTTCAATATAAGGTATGTTATTGTGCTATGATTCCTCCATTTTTTGAAGTTTCAAATTATAATAATTAGTGTTTACATTCTTCTTGTTAAAATGTTTGAAATGAATAAAACTATTGAAATAAAAAAAAAAAAGACCGTACCCTTTTATGTAATGATGTTTACTTTGAATTTATATTAGTTCACACAAACACTCCATCCATGCTTTTGTTCCGGCCCTCCGGTCCAGTTTAAGAACCCATTGTGGCCCTCGAGTCAAAAAGTTTGCCCACCCCTGGTCTAGAGGATTTATCCAGTGATGTTAATGGGGTATTAAAGTCTCCTACTATTATTGTGTTGCTGTCAATCTCTCCCCTGATATCTCCCAGAAGTTTTTTATGTATTTGGGTGCTCCTGTATTGGGTGCATAAATGTTTACCAGAGTTATATCCTCTTGTTGTATCAATCCCTTTAGAACTATGAAGTGGCCTTTCTTGTCTCTTGTTATGGTCTTCAGTTGAGGTCTATTTTGTCAGATAAAAGTATTGCTACCCCAGCTTTTTTTTCATTTCCGTTTGCCTGATAGATATTTTTCCATCCCTTCACTTTCAGACTGTGTGAGTCCCTTGTTCTGAGGTGGGTCTCCTATAGACAGCATATAAATGGGTCATGTTTTTTTATCCATTCACTCACTCAATGTCTTTTGATTGGAGCATTTAATCCATTTATGTTTAATGTTATTATTGATAGGTACTTCTTTGTAGCCATTTCTGTACTTTATGCCTATGTTCCTTCCTCCCTTTCTATTTCTTCTTTTTACAGCATTCCCTTTAGCCTTTCTTGCATTGCTGGCTTGGTAGTGATAAACTCCCTTAGCCTTATTTTGTCTGCAAAGCTCCTGATTTCCTCTTCAATTTTGATTGATAGTCTTGCTGGATAGAGTATTCTTGGATTCAGCTCTTTGCTTTGCATCACTTTGTATACCTCCTTCCATTCCCTTCTAGCTTGATGTGTTTCTGTTGAGAAATCATTTGATAATCTGATGAGGCATCCTTGGTAGGTAACTCTCTGTCTCTCTCTTGCAGCCTTTAAGATTCTCTCTTTGTCATTAACATTTGCCATTGTAATTATGACGTGTTTTGGTGTGGGTCTTTTGGGATTCATCTTGCTTAGGACTCTCTGTACTTGTGTAACTTTTTTCTTCCCTATCAGGGAAGTTTTCTGTCATTATTTCTTCAAATAGATTTTCTAATCCTTGCTGCTCTTCTTGTCCTTCTGGAAGCCCTATTATATGTATGTTACTTTGTTTTGTGTTGTCCCAAAGCTCCCTTAGACTCTCCTCCTGCTTTTTAATTTCTTTCTCCAATTGCTGTTCAGATTGGGCTTGTTTCTTTACCTTATCTTCTAACTCACTAATTCGGTCCTCTGCTTCTTCTAGTCTACTGTTAAAACCTTCCATGGTGTTTTTGATTGTAGCTATATCACTTTTTATTTCTTCCTAATTTTTGCATAGGTTATTCATTTTCTATCCATCCAGTGTATGAATTGTACAACCATTACTCTGAATTCTTTTTCTGTCATGTTGCATGCTTTCATTTCACTTATTTCCCTTCTTGGCAATTCCTCATTTTCTTTCCTCTGGGGATTGTTTCATTGTCTCCCCATTCTCTATCACCAGAAGGTTCAAACGTTGAGTTGCATGGGCCTGGGTTGTGTGCAGTGGGAGCTTCACACCACCCAAGTGTCACTGAAGAGCTCTGACACCAAGACGTGTGGCTACCGAGGGTTGGTGGGAGCCACCCTTGCCCAGGATCAGAGTCACCGGCACTCAATGTGGCCTCCTGCATGCACCTAGAATCAGGGACCCCGCCTGCACCACACTGAAAAAGAGACCCCACTGGCATATGTCAAAAATCTGAGTCCCCTAGCGCGTGCCAGGAGTCAGAGTCCCCCTGTGCCCATACCAAGAATTGAGTATCAGAGTCTCTGTTGCTTGGTGCAGCCTCACGCCGAGAATCAGGGTCCCTGTGTGTGCACGCACCAAGAATTGGATTCACTGGCTCTTAGTGTGAATGCACTGGGAAACAGGGATCCCAGGCGCATACGATGAGAAACAAGTCAAGTCACTGGTCCTCAGTGCTGCCTCTTGCGCAGAGAATCAGGGTCTCTGGTCTGCTTGGGGGACCAGGTTGCACAGTTGCTGAAAACAGACTTCTGTGTGCACTTGCCAAGAATCGAAGTCAGGTGGCACTGCTGTGGGCGTGGGGTTTGGTCGCCCGATTACATTTCAGGGAACAGATTCCCAGTGTCCTAGCGCACGCCCAGGCTCAAATTCCCATAGCGGAGCTGCAGCCCTGTGCAAGGGGTGGGTCTAGCAGTTCCTATGGCAATGCAGCGAGCCTGTGGGGAGGGGGATGGGCTCTGTGACTCACAGAAATCTGCGGCCGGGATGTCTGGATTCTTGGTGTCTGTGGGTCTGCAGCTGTGGTCGCAAGTCTTTGTCCCTAGTGACTGTAGGGTCCCGGTTTGCATCTGGGACCAGATTGGGTGGTGCTGAGGCTAGGATCCTAGTCTCAAGCAGTTCTGTTTTTCAAGATGGTGTGGTCTCTGTGCCCACGCTGGCCGCCCCTGGAGAGTCCACGGTGGCAGCAGGGCTTTGCCGACTAAGACTGCTGGTTTTAGCAGCTCCTTGGAAGACCTTCAGGATCTAACTGTCCCTAGCTCATACACACACACACACACACACACACACACACACCACACACACCACACACGTCCACACACTCCTCTATCACTCCCTCACTCTCTCACACTCTCTCCCTTCCTACCTTGCCGCTCACCATCTTCACCCACCCAAAGCCTTATATTATCAGGGAACATAAATAAAACAAATTTTTGGAAAGACAAAAGGATAAAATAGAAAGTAGTAAAGAAGTCTAAGGTTGCAAGAAAAGAAAACTGTTCTCCAGGAATAATAATGAATTTAATTTTTTATATGCTGTGTTTTAAATCTCATGGGGACATTCTAGGCACAGATGACAGTGAGCATGGGGTAGCAGGAAGGGCTGAGACAGAGATGAGAACTGTCAATGCAGCTGTGACACACTAAGCTATGAGAGCACATGATTCCTCAGTGCAATGCTAAATTCTCATGTGTGTGGCCAAGGACCAAATTTCCACCAAAATAAATCTCAAAATATTCACCTGCAAAGATCTACTTCGCATATATAAGGCTGTATTCATAATTAATTAAATCTAATGTGTTACCTAAATGTCTGGTTTCATTAGATGACTGCTACAAATACAGGCATGGCAAGTAATGCAGCATCGAATCCCAGGTATCTTTCTACAAAGTGCTGCTTAATCCCCATGTGTGTGCATGCTTGTGCAAGCCTCTCGGCCTTCAGTTAAACACATCTTTGCTCTAAATAATCTATTAACACAACAATATGAAGTGAAAAATAATCAAAATGATGATGCTTTCCATCTACATATAGCCCAAATACAGAAATTGCTGGTGCCACCTATTGTTGAAAACACAGAACTGAAAGGCTGACTTCCATACAGTGAAACCCTGCTCTGTTAGTTATAAACTACATAGTTTAAAATCTACGCACCAGAAGAGCTGAATAAACAGAGTCCATTCTACTTTAAAATAAAACAAACCTGCCATAGACATTAACAGCTCCTACTTAATGAATGCTTTGTAGAGTACAAAAGTTTCTAGCAAGTTAACACTTTTAGTATAAAAGAGTAATCAGGCAGTTGTTATTTTTTGCCTACTGATAGAGAATGAGCTCCAAAGTAAATCGTAAGGTGTGAAAAACAAGGATCAGCAGAGTGTATAGTGCCCTAGCCAGTTTGGCTCAGTGGCTAGAGCGTCGGCCTGGGGACTGAGGGGTCCCGGGTTCGATTCCGGTCAAGGGCATGTACCTTGGTTGCGGGCACATTCCCAATGGGGGGTTTGCAGGAGGCAGCTGATCGATGTCTCTCTCTCGTCGATGTTTCTAGCTCTCTGTCCCTCTCCCTTCCTCTCTTGTGAAAAATTAATAAAATATATTAAAAAAAAGAAGAGTGTATAGCATGTGTTATCATTTATTTTAAAAATGGACTATGCCCATATATGCACAGAAGTTCTCAGGAAGGATACCCAGAACAGCAACCCTGGCCTGAGGAAGAACCTGAAGGAATGCGACAGAATTGGAGAATTGCTTTTACTGAACACTTTGTGTGAAAATTTTACCATGTACATATATTTTTCAAAAGATTAAGAGTCATTTTAACTAAGTAAATAATTTTGAAAACAGCAGTTTATACTAAACTATTGTAGTATAAAGAAAAATTTCAAGATACCTAACTTAGGTTGGTTACCATGACCAGTTTACCAGAGTTCAGGATCTGAGCATAAGAGCACAAGCTACCGGAATGGCAGGAAAGTTAATGGGTCTTTAGTAGACTTTAAAGGGGGACTGGAGAAATTGCTTATAGCACAATGGTATCCTTAAACCTAAAGTACTCAAGGTACAATTAAACGTACCCTGAAGCATGGACAATTTCTGGTTGTTCATAATTTATTAAGATGTGAAAAAATAAATAAAACATTTGCAGTTTTATTAATATTTACTTTTAATAAAGCTCTGATATAAACTACACCTTTACTACAATATGATTTCATATTTAAAAGAAAAAGAAGGGAAACCCTATGAACTCATGAAGCTTTCTCAGCTATTTCATAACAAGGCACATGAAAGCCAAATGGAAGTTTACGCTTGAGTACACATCATATCAAATGTCACATCTCCTGAAAATTGGTTCTGGAGAATAATTTCTGTAAACTTACTTATTTCTTAATATCATTGTCCTTAACTTGAGATAATACTGACATTTGCACTGAAAGGGCAGTCTTGAAATTTATTCTAAATATTGCCTAACCCAAGTAACACCAGGAAGAAAGTAAATCCCTTAATTTTTTTTTAAGCAATCTTGCAAAGGAAGGAAGAAAAGACAGGCAGACAGCAATTCAATAGTATCTCAGCATTTCTGGGGAGATGACTTTAAAACAGTAAAACTAGCAAAGTAATGGTATATTAATAATTAAAATCATGTTAGCTCTGTAAGTCCGAGCTCCTAAACAGTTTCTTTGATCCAAATACGTATTTTACACTTTAAAATTTAATTTTAAAAAAAAATTGGTAAGATATTGTCAGTCTCTAAGGCAAGATAAATTTCCATTGATAAGAATAAAAACAGAGATAAAGTAGACATGATCAAAGAAACACTGGACTCCCAAGCCAGAAACTGGCAGTGGCTGCAGAGAACTAAACTTTTGAAGAGTATGAGAGCTGAAACTGTCACATGCAAGATTGGAGGTGGAACCTGGCTTACTGCTAGAAGCCAGGGACCAAGAGAGGCTTCTTTGCTCCTCTAAAAACACCCAAGTACCCACATCTGTGAAAGGAAACTGGGAAAAATAACAGATGCCCACATTGCATGAGGCTCCAGCTTATGAACTGCTATGGGCATAGAGGAAATCTTAGGAGAGAAACTGAGTCAGATTGCCTGCTTGCTCCATGAATCTTTGATATTCCCCAACTCATCATAGAGCAGTAATATATTAAATACTATTATAATACTCAGTTATAGACTGGGCCAGAGGCACCAGGCGAAGACAACAGCAAAACCACAAAAGCATTAGTCAAGAAGGTAGAAGGAGAAAGAAACAATACAAAAAAGTGAAAATCCCTCACCTTCACACAAATCCACAAATTAAAATTCCAAACATATAAAAGGATCTAATTCTAAGAAAGTCAAATCAACCATCAAGTTACAAATTTAGCCAAATGAAATTAATTTCATAAAACAAAGAGTTTAAAATAAATAGGTTTAGGATGATTAATAAGATGAATAAAGGAACAACATCCATTAAAAATAATAAGGTATTTTTAATATCCATTAAAAATAAATGTAATGGGGGGTTCACTGAGTGGGAAAACTTTAGGAGAGTCTCCTGAAATATGTATTAGTATACAGGGAAGACACTCACATGTGTACCACTGTTTATTTATTTATGAAAGTTTAAAAAGCAGAATAAGAACAGGTATATATAAAAAAGAAACAATTAAAAATCTTGGAAGTAAAAGTATATTCACTAAACTAGAAAAATTCAACAGATGATATAAAATCTATATTTGGCACATCCAAAAAAATAGTGAATTAGAATACTAAGGAGGTGTTATTTTATTTCAGCTAGAAGGAAGCACAAGAGGGGGAAAAGATTTTTCTTCAAAATAAGTTAAATTAAGAGAGTCAGAAGATAGAGAGATTCCTTTATATGTCTAATAACAATTTCAGAAAAATAATAACAAAAGGAATTACAAAGATGGACTATTTGGAGAGCTTTCCTATCATTGGAAAAAGAATTAAGCCCTTAGATATGAGCAGGATAAATAAATATAAATCCACACTACATGACTTGAGATAAAAAAACATAATAAAGAAAAACTCTTAAAAGAACTACAGTTAGATGGTCAGCAAACTCTAAAAAGCAATATTGAGGCCAAACACTGCTAAAATCTCCAAAATTTGAAGGGAAGTGACTGTCCATATAGAAAGTTATGCCCAACTAAAATAATCAGCAAAATAAAGACATTTTCAGACATTCTAAAATCAAGATTTTATCACTCAGAGACACTCATAGGAAATACTATTAAATGTATTCCCATTCCCAGACCCCTCATTGGAAATACTATTAAAATATACACTGCAAATGAACCTAATGGAAGGCATGGGATTTAAACGTGGCATCTACAAAGCTGATGAAGCCATTATGGTTGTCATCATGTTCCTGTTAAAGCCCTTTCCTCTCTTGAGCAATTGTTAGTTTTCACAAACAATACTTTTTTTGAGTTATCAGAAATCAAGAGAAAAAAAAATTCTATAAACCATTAGATTTTTTAAAAGTAAGATGTGTATGAATTTTTTTAATTCACTGTTTTACAATGCAAAAAATTGTTTAAAAAATGAAACAAAAGAGTTTCATTTAGCACTACCAGTATACTAGTTCCTGTACTAACTCTTACATTGTGTTACTTTGAGTGATTAGATAATTCTCTGAATCCCAATGTGTTAAATAACTAAAATATAAATAATAATCTCTAACTTACTGGGGTTTTTTTGGAGGGTTAACATACAAGAAATTTTCTAACCATTATATCAAGAATAACAACAGGTACCAGTATAACACAATAGCTATCACCATCATCATCTTCTTCATCAATAGGGGTTGCTGGAAGTACCCTAATAAATATGAAGTTGAAAGACCCAGAAAAGTCATCTAAAATTAAGAGACTATGTTATTCCTATTGTCTTTCTCTCTCCTAACATTTCTATTTACTAAGTCATGTTTAAACATTTGGCACTAAAATTTAAATAAATGTTAGGTTAAAATTACCCAGGAAACTCTGGCCAACCCAGTAGACTGTTAATCCTAATATACCTCCAGTAGAATCAGTGTACAGACAAAATGCTTGTGTATTTGGGCCAGTCTTTTTTCTACTCTAGAAAATCATCAACAATTCTATTCTCAAGAGCACTACATGAAAGTAAGAAAGTAATACCTATATGAACAAAGAGGAAGAGCTCCAATGAGCAACTGCCTAATTTGGTACCAATGATAGGAACATACTAGTAAACCCTTTTTCAGAGATAATAGGGTTTTTTCTGTTCAAACATCCAGAAATTACAGCTGGCCACTGCTACCACAGAAGCCCAATCTAGATATTAGCCAGCTCCCCTCCAAAAAGACTCCTGAGGAATCCAAAATTTCCTTCAACTTCCTCCAGCTTTGGCTAAGGGAAGCTTTGTTCACGGATAATGAAGTCTACAGGGTTTATGTGATATTTCAAAGAGTATTTCCCAAGACTTCCATTCCAAGACTTGGTATAACTGCTGTGGTCTAGCTATACGAATTCTCATACCTTCAACCCTAAGACTTAAAGACTTTTGACTGAAGTGACTCACTAGACCCTCACATGGGTTTTCCTGCATTGTCAAATGGTATTATTACTTCATGAGCCCTACCAAAAGAAGTCTGTCAATAGGTTGCCTCCACCTTTTGTATTCCTTTCCACTTCTCACTAATCTAAACCATTTGCAGGAAACCACTTGGACCAGAGATTAGTTAGAATGTTAGTTCTCATAGGTCTAGTCCCCTCCCCACCCCCTGTTTTCCAACCATTAGAAGGTAATAGCACAAGTTTAGAATCTTGTCAACCATTAGAAGGTAGTAGCACAAATATAGAATCTATGGAGATCTTTGGTCAAACTTTCCTCCCTATCTCATCTATTCAGAAGCAGAAATTCTGGTATATAAGACATCACACCAGGGCATTTGGGGAGAGCCAGGATGATAGAGTGGAATGAATATGGTTCAAGAAATGCAGTCATTTTACTCCTTCATATTAGCTATATCACCTATAGCAGATTTTAACATCTCTGGGTCTCAATTTCCTTGTTTGTCAAATCCTATCTAATAAAGAGGGAATATGCTAATTGACCCTCACACCGTCGCAAAGATGGCGGCACCCACAGCCAATAAGGAGGGAATATGCTAATTGACTGCCCCACTCTCAAAGATGGTGGTACCCACAGCCACAAGATGGCGGTGCCCAGTCCCCTCAGCCCCGCTGGGGCAGCAGGTGCGCCTGCCTCCAGAGTCCCCCAGTCCCCTCAGCCGCCTAGGGCCGGTCTGAGGCGCAGGCAAGCCTCAGATGGCAGCTGCCCAGCCGCCCAGGGCTGCCTGAGGCTCAGATAACCAGGGCCGGCCGAGGCTTGCGCTGTCTACAGTGGCAGCAGCAGAGGTGTGATGGGGCGTCACCTTCCCGATTGCTGGGTCGCCTCCCGACCCTGAGGGCTCCCGGACTGTGAGAGGGGGCAAGCCGGGCTGAGGGACACCTCCCCTCCAGTGCATGAATTTTCATGCACCGGGCCTCTAAGTCAAAATATAACAGGATATACTTCAATGCATTGTCATGCAGATTAAATGACAACACATGTAACATGACCAGGCACAGTGCTCAGAGAATGCTAAATTAGTTTTAAGTTATTATGTCAATCAATTATTTGTGTTTATTCTTCATATTGAGCGGTTAAGTGACTTGCTCAAGGTCACACAGCTATCAAGAGACAAGAGACAGTGTCAAGATTAGAACACAGATGTATCTGATATTAGAACTCATTATCCAAGCTTTTAGACACTACACATAAGGTATTTTTAATATCCATTGCCCCTCACAAATACTCTCTAAAATTGGAAAAACTCAAAAACTTGCCACTCCATACATTCCCTGGCATCAGTTTTACCTGCTTCAGTCAGGCATGGAAAGCTGCCCAACACTGAACTTAAAAAAAAATGTAATTGTGGGGGGGCGGTCACTGAGTGGGAAAAGTTAGGGAGAATGTCCTGAAATATGTGTACAGGGAAAAGATTCACATGTGTACCACTGCTTAGGACTCAAAATGAAACTTTTATCAGCTTCAGATTTCTAACAACTTGATCTTAGTGATTCAACCAGGCTGGAATTAAGCTTAGAATGTTTCTTGTAGTGATTCAGTCCTTTTGGCAAGTGCCAAACAGAGCAGAATTATTCATTCACCCCCAGTTACTCGTACTAGCTTTACACTAGCACCCTTTCTAATAGCCAACATTGTCCTTTCTGTACTTCTTGGAATCAAGGTCCTCTGTGAGTGTGAAATGTGTGAGTGTGTACGCGTGTGTGTCAAATGGTATTATTACTTCATGAGCGTGTGTGAGTGTGTAAAAAATGCACTCCACCCAAGGCACTGAAGTATTCCCAAAGCTAGAAAAATCTGTCATCTTGGATGGAAACCAAGATCATTATCATTTAATCACTTTGCTGTACTTAAACATCAATAGTATCAGGGCTGTGTGCTGGTGAAAACTGATTAAAGAGAACCAGAAGAAAAGAAACAGAACTGGAGTCAAGCTTTCTCGGCAGAGAGCATCCTAGCATACTGATGAACTTCTTTTTCACATGGTGCCAATTGACAGAGACAACAATCACCTCTAAAGAGCAAAATAACTATGTAAAAGAGATTTTGAGTGTGGCTCAAGCTGCTTACTGATTAACGCTTCTGCACACAACACTCCGCACAAACCTGCGTAGTCATTGTTCCTAGTAAAACAAGCCTTTGTTGACAACTGCAGACAAATGATCCTTGCTGACCAAGTTCACTGTTCTCACACAGCTTAATAGTTGGAGTGCTGCTCCCAGCCATCGCCAGGAAAACTTGACGTGGTTGTCAAAGAAAAAAAAAAAGAAAGAAAAGAAAAAGAAAAAGAAAAGGGAAAGGAAAAGAAAGAAAGGAAGGAAGAAAGAAAGAAACAAAGAAAGAAAGAGAAGAAGGAAAAAGCCAGAAAAGGGAAAACCTTTTGTTATGAAGGTGAGGAGTCCGAATGATCTCATGCACTAAACATGTTTGTGGTTTACATCAGTATGTCTCCTTCACTTATTAAAGTTCTGAGTTTTTAAATAGTTCCTGCTCCAACCAAACAATTTATAACATTAAGAATTCCCACTTTTAAAAAGTATTTCCCTTTCCCACATGGTTTGGGATGTGAAAGACTGAATATTTGTTTGAACAGTTTTTTGTTACAGTATTTGCAAATACTGGCTGTAACAGTGAATTGTAGACACATAGCTCATTTTAAGAAAACCTGGGTGGAAAAATATCTGTAATTTCAAGCAGAACAGTCTAATTTCCACAACACGATTAAAAAAAAAAATCCATTTCAGGGCTACTCTGAGTGACAAGTTTCCCACAGCATTTCATTTACTCACAAATATTACTGAGCCCCACTGCACATGAGAGATTTTTAGATGCTATCATTTATAAACCAATTTCAATGTATTAATTTGTATTTACTCCCCAATTTTTAGGCTCCAAAACTTTTACATAAAACAATGTAAACCTAAAAAAAAAAAATTAAAAAGCCTTCCATCAGAGGCTATCTAAAATTTCCCACTGACAGATACTTTTCTTTTTCCTGTCCATAGCAATTCATTAAAAGTATATTTTGAGACCAGGATTCCACTGGAAGGTGATTCAGCATCACCTCAGGTGAGAATCTCTTCCAGTTGCATTAAATCCAGGGAATCCATCACAGAATGTAACCTCATTAGGCACACTCTTACGTCACCAGGTATAATTGGGGAAATGTTTTAGAAAGCAATTTTGCAAGAAGGATAAAAAGTCATCAGATGCTCATTTCTTTCACTCATCCTATTTAAAAATAATTTTAAGAAAATTATCCAAAATAATGGGGAAAGGAGTACTATGCACAGGATATTCATAGCAGGTTATTTGTTATAGCATAAATGTCCTTTGAAATAACATAAATATCTAACACAAAGCACAAACAAGTACAGTCTCTTGGCAGAATATTATATAGTCATAAAAATTATAATAACATGAACTAACTACTCATGTCAACTTTAGATTAACTGACAAAAAAAATCAGAATACAAATTAGGTCTATACTATGAAAATATGTTTACATAAATATGCAAAAAACAAAACAACCTCAAGTCAGAGTCAGAAGAAATCTCCACTTCAGGCTCAGTAGTGAACCTCAAGGCATGGCTAATAACCTAGAAGAGGGATCTTTATCATTCTAGATTCATTACTCTTTTAAACCATGGTCCAGCTATTTTACTGCAGCAATTTAATTACCAATTTTTACCTGAGATTTCATAAACGTAAATTTTTCAACATAATTTACAAAACTGTTGATTCTCACGACCTTGATTAACCCTCTCATAAGACATGCCGGTTGTTTTGTAATACTTTTTCCACTGTTTCACTTGAGATTAACTTTAAATTGAGAGAATAACAACTGACAGGTTCATTTCTCTCTTCCTGTTTTTGGAAACACTGGAAGCATACTTTCTTTTTTCCAGTCCTCTGCTACTTTAGTGCTTTATCCAGTTAGTGTGGTTTTAAATAATTTTCCCTTCCCAGCAGGTTTCCATGGGCAGGCTGAA
Source organism: Plecotus auritus (assembly GCF_963455305.1). Taxonomy (NCBI): domain Eukaryota; kingdom Metazoa; phylum Chordata; class Mammalia; order Chiroptera; family Vespertilionidae; genus Plecotus; species Plecotus auritus. Next base: position 135,837,629 of record NC_137776.1, on the reverse strand, counting down.
TCCCTCACATGTTCACTTTATTCTACCTTTGGTCAGTGACTGTCCAGATCTCGTTCCTCAGAATTTCTACCTAAGAATAATCTGGAACAAAAATTTTCCCCAGGAGTTTCCTGTTGTCACCCTTTTTCCAGGGAGCACAGGGTCAGAACTAAGCTTTTAAGACCACTCGCTGAGACAGTCACTGGGACTTAGCCTGTTTCATGTGAAGTTGATTCCCCACAGAGCTTCCTAGGAGACAATATGGAACAATGTAATGTGGCTAAAAGGAAAACCAAAAGGAGGGAGGTGATCTCTTAGTAGACCCTCAGTATTTACCTTCCCCCACCCCCAACATCTGCCCAGAATAGAATTGACACAGAAGGACAGGGAATTGTTACTTTGCTGGTAAACAGTAATATAAATGTAAATACACTTGTTTTGGTTTGAAAACAGAGCACCTACCCCTCCCCACCCCCATGAGGACGTTAATCACCACCCAACATTCTAACTTCCTTCCTGAAATATACCTAGACCTACAAGTTTACAATTTTACAAAAAAGAAAAGCAAGTACCAAACAGTACCCCACCCTGCAGTGCTAAAACCACTGTGGCTACCTGAACTCAGGAGGCCTCTATTTAGCTACCAAAGAAACCTTAACTGTTTATGAGCAGCATAATAAAAGTGCTACCAATGTTCTCTCAGTTACTGATAACAGGAAAATGAATGATTTTCTGAACAAGTGTTCTCCCTGTGTGTTGCTCCTCGTGAGTCAGACACCATCTATCCACTGCACAGTGTGCCCCTTGACATCTTTCTACCAGAGTTGGCTTTCTTTAATTAAACCTGTAAGCATTCATGTCCCAAAGCATTGAGTCAGACTTTCCCTGGGGTTCAGACTTTTAAAAGACCAGCAGAGAGATGGACTGGTACTACTGTAACTACTGCAGCTGCAGCTGCTACTACTGTGAAGTCTTCTCCATGAGGAAGCCAGTTCAAAACAAATTACTAGATAGTTGTTCTTTCTAGCCACAGTCGGCACAGCTTTTACTATGTGACTGGGAGAGATGAAGTTCCCATATTCCCGTACTCGCACGAGCAGACCCAGGTTGTGGGCTATCAGCTCCGTGCCATTCCTAGATACCTGGGAGCCAACTCTAGTACTTTAGTCATTAATGAGAAAACATTTGTGCCAACCCTACAAATGGCAGTCATTGAGATCTTGGTATCAAGGTTGAGAACCACTACACTAGTGTTCTCTCTCTTACCTTAAATTCAATATATCAAAATGGCTGGGCTTTGGGAGCTGTAGAGGATCTGATAATGATTACACCCCATTCCTTCTTTTTCAGAGAGCTTTACTAAAAAAGTGATCCATAGATTTTATCCTATGGCTTTCTATTGCCTACTTCCCTTCTTTTTAGATTATATCTATGATATTAAATAGGTTTCCACTTGACTATACCAATAGCTGATTTAAAAGCAAAACTATGCCTAAGTGCAGTAGAAAGAACCTCAGGCAATGAGCATTGTGTACCATGATTGCTAGATTTCAGGAGTGTTAGCAATGGGCATCACTATTTCCTAACTCTGAATCTTTAGCTCTTTACCAGAATAAAAGGTGCTATCCCGTGTCTCATCCATCTGCATTATGCTACTCACTGTTTATTTTTTGCTGTTGTTGTTAATCCTTATCCGATGATATTTTCCCACTGATTTATAGAGAGCATGGAAGAGAGAGGGAAAGACAGAAACATCTGTGTGAGAGAAACACATAGATTGGTTGCCTCCTGCATGTCCCCAACTAGGGATTGGGCCGGAGAAGAGCCTGCAACCAAGGTACATTACCTTGACCAGAATCGAACCCAGGACCCTTTGGTCTGCAGGCTCTCTATCCATTGAGCTAAATTGACTAGGCCACTGTTTATTTTCTTTAACTTAGTTTTTTCCAGGCTGAACCATTTAACTTCTGCAACCATCTAATAACTTGATCTTTTTTTCAACTGCAATTGCCACTGATAGATAAAATTATAATATATAAATGGTGGACATGTCTTTTATATTTCTTATGATTATTTCATCACCTAAAACATAACTTCAACCCTCTGTTCCTAAGATTTTTCCTTTAGAAAATAATTTAAAGCAGCAATAATCATAAAAAAGATTATTATAAGGTTGAAGTTATGCTTTAAGTTATGCTCAAGGTTTTCCCTCCAGAAAAAAAAAATGTTTTAAAAAGCAATTATCACAAACAAGATAAGATAGTACTAAAGCACAACATTAATATATACCTTTTATCTTCTTCATATAATCAATATGTATTAGTCTTATAATCACAGTAAAGTAAAAATGTTAGAAAAGATTTAAAATATAAGTTGAAATCCTAAAGGGAATAAAACAACTATCTAAATAAATAACAAACCCTGTTCATAAAATTTCACTAAAAGAAATATTCAAATAAAAATAATGACAGTGGGGGAAAAAGAGAACCTTGGCTACCCTGAGGAAAAGATATGTATGTGTGTATATGTATATATACTTATTTTTTTAACTAAGTTTTTAGTAAGATTAATCTTAACAAGCATTTGTTGTCCTTTTCTCTCAAAATACCTGATTTAAAATGAATTCTCCCCCACCACTGGAAAAACCACTTTATAAGGATGACCATACCAGTTTCCTTGCCTTTCTGTGCACAGTCTGGAACTTGAAGCTGCATTAAACTCAAGAAAAGGCAGTGTTTCTATAACTATTTCTCCTATTCCAAAGGAGAATGAGCTCCAAACCCAAGACAAAAGATGGTGTGTCCCGAAGCAACTCAGTATCTTTTTATTTACTGGTGTTTTAAAATGCAAGGAAATTCTGCATTATACTCATAATATTCCCCCATTTGCTTTCATACAAAAATACTGCTGTTCTTTTCCTAAATCTTACAGTATGATTGTACCATATTTATCTGTGGCTTTGGGTCCCTCAGCAATTAAAAGGAACTCACAGGAGTGCTCCAGGGGTCTGAACAGTAGGGAAAAGCCTGTTTGCTACTATGGACACATGTTCCCAGTCCATCCTGGATCCCTGAAAACAATTTCCAACCTGGTCAGTTTCAGTAACATGGTGCCTTTTATAGTCACCACTGTAATACATGGCTGTTTTTCCACCTTCTAATTCTAGGGCATCTCCAGGAAGTGGAAAAAATGTGTGCTAACCAATCTATAGAAAACCTGCTCAGGCTTGGCTATTATCCAGGAAATCCTATACTTATTGCTCAACAATTCTTTTTCTGAGGAACAATTCTCATTATTCAGAGCTCTGTACGAATCAAGCCTCTCCATCTGAGGTGAAATCAAGCACACAGTGACATTCCAAAGCCCCATGCTCGACAAAACACTGATTCCAGTTACTTACTGGGCATGACCAACACATACCATGAACTGTCCTGGCTGATGGAGGTTGCCTAATAACAGGCTCCCTATCTAGTGGGATCCAACACTTGTCCTTACTTTGGGGCACTCTCTAAACCTGCATTATCCAATAGACTAGCCTCTGGCACATGTGGCTCGTAAGCAGTTAAAATGTGGCCACTCTGACTAGGAGCATACTACACAAAATGCCATATTCAGAAGACTTAGTACACAAAGCAGTACAATATGTCCTTAATAAATTTTTATTATATGTTAAAATAATATTTTAGATATAATGGTGTTAAGTAAAATCTATTAAAATGAATTTCACTTGTTTCTTTTTACCTTTTTAATGTGACTACTAACAATGTTTAACATAGGTAGCTCATGTGTGTGGTTTACATTACTGTATACAGGGTGGGGGGAAAAGAAGGTTTACAGTTATTCCTATGGAAAATAATACTATAATCCTATATAATAAAAGGCTAATATGCAAATTGTCCCCTCAGGAGTTCGAGCGACCAGGAGTTCGACCACTCGCTATGATGTGCACTGACCACCAGGAGATGGCATGGAACGAAGGAAGGCCCGTCTGGCAGCTGGAACCAGGAGGAAGGAAGGCCCTGATCGGCAGCCAGGCCTAGGGACCCTACCCATGCACAAATATGCAATGGGACTCTAGTTAATAAATAACAATACAAGAATAAATTCTGTTTTGCATACTCACAACTGTAAACCTACTTTTGCCCCATCCTGTATTTCTATTGGACAGCACTACTCTATAAGCCATGCAGACATAAAAGCCCAGCTTTGTAAGTATACCAATAAAACTTCACTGTATCCCAGACAAGCTAGCATGATTAACCCTGCAACCACTTGGTCCACATTAGAGATTCAGGGCCTAGGGTTTTCAAGACCTTCTGTCTTCAAGGCCTTTCATCTCTTAAGAATCCTTCCTCTTAAAAAACAACCCAAAGGAGACTGATACTTTAATCCATTTTAGTAGCAAACTCACTTAATAATCATGGGGAGCTTAGCAAACTGATATGAGGGTCAGATCTTGTTTAACCTGTGATAGTACAGGAACAGGAAGGAGGAGGAAATAACCAGAAAAGATGAGACAGAAGTGATAGAGGTGAAAGGGTATCAATCAACTTTCCCTTTTTTTGCTGTCAGGTCATCTCAGCAGACAGAACCTCAACATTCTTTCAAGTTATACCTGTGAGACTGCCTTTGGCATCTTTATCTGATAAATTTCTCTATTTTGGTTTCCAAAAGCTATGGCACACGTGTGTGTGTGTGTGTGTGTGTGTGTGTGTGTGTATTTTATGTACACACACATCTACGTAGTAATGTAGATATACACACATAGTAGTAAGACCCTTCATGGACGATTTGAAATTGCAAATGGGAAAATCTAAGCATTGTAATTTCTCTTTTCTACTTAGTAAATTAAAAATACAGCCCTAGCCAGGTAACTCAGTTAGAGCATCGTCCTGATATACCAAGGTTGAGAGTTCGATCTCCAGATAGGGCACATACAAGAAGCAACCAATGAATGTAGAAATAACTGAAACAACAAATCAATGTTTCTCTCTCACACCCTTCTCTCTCTAAAATCAATCAATACATTTTTTAAAAAAATAGGTGAAATTATGGTTCTATCACTTTGGGATACTTCAGCCTAGACACTTGAATATTTAATAATCATTTTTGAATATGTGAAGTGTTATTGCAGGGGACCAGAACATCAAAGTGGATCACAAAAAGAAATCATAAATGTCTCCCTGGCAGTTTTCTTATAGTAGCCCTTCATCTGTCTGGGATGGATTAGGTATAGTCCACATTGAAGAAGGGAAACTAAATGACTAATTTTGTAACTTCCACAATGATTTTATTTACATTAGGAGTAAATCAAAATTCTCACCAAACACACCTGATAGATTTCCTTCTTGTGAAATTTAGAAGAGGATTTTGAATAGAGGAAATTGGTCTATCTGGTGTCTACTATTTTGTACTCCAAAGAAATGGATTTCTTTGTTTTGCTAAGCACCTAGCCATTCCTTGCTTTCTCTCTGTCTCTGTCTGTTTCTTCTCTCTCTCTCTCTCTCTCTCTCTCTCTCTCTCTCTCTCTCTCTCTCTCTCTCTCACACACACACACACACACACACACACACACACAGCTGGCAAGCACAAACATGTAACTAGAACTCCCCTTCCTAAATCCCACCCATCTTTCCAGCCCCAACTACCTTTCCAAAGCTGTCCACTATCTTCTTTCTGGACTACTTCAACCCACCCACACTCTGAACTTATTTAGTGGTATATACTGCTACAGGTTAAACTGCAGCTGAAGCTCTCTTCATCAACTCACCGGAATGGCTGATGTCTTCCATTCCCTCTGTGAAACATATTGATTGTTGTTGTGCATGGCATAGTGAATGCTCTTGGCTAGAAGGCAATTTCTGATATGCCAGTGTACACCAATCGAGTTGGATATTTACCAACGGTCATTGTGTTCGTTCCCAAATCCATTTATGACAGACATGTTTATGACAGTTGTATGCTGTTATAGTTACATAATTTAATTAAAGATTATATCAAATGAGTAGAAAAAGGAAGGCAGGTTTTCTATGAGAACTATATAAGACACAGTCAAAAAAAGGTGAAAAAACTGTTGTTAAATTAAATATGGGGTAGATATCTGTAGAAGATCTTAGGGGGAATTTTAAAATCAAAAATGATTCTACACTCAAGATTGCTTCACAACTGTTTTTAAGTTCTCACTCTACATTAAAGAAATCAGTATTTTTAAATTATGGAAAAGTTGTGCATAAAGTGGACTCCAAGAAGCACCTTAATCAAAGACCTTAGTCCCACATCAAAAGACTGGTTAATAAATAGGCATTTAAAATGTTTTAAGTTGCTGTAACATGTTTATGTATATATAGCAGCTTTATAATTTCCCACTTTAACCAATTTCTGATTAATTTTCTGATTAAACAGTTTACTACCAGTTCAGATGATTCTGGTTAATAGGGATTCTACTGCTCAGCAGGCATGTGACCTCAGACCCCCAAAAAGATTGTCACCTGTCTCAGAGAAGAGATCATTATGGCCCACAGTCCTTAGCATTTCACACAGGATTAAGTGTTGTACAAAAGGAAGAAGTCACATTTGTTTAAGGGATTAGCAGACCCAAATTACGATCCAAATTCACCACTTTCCAGCTTTTTGACTGAGCAATTTTCAGGCTCTCCATCTATAAAATAAGAACCATAACATCAGCCCTACTAACTTCATAGTGTTTTTTACAGAATATAAAACAGCCAGTATTATAAAGACACTCTGAAAAGTGCAAGCAGCTATATGATAAAGATGTAATGATTGATGCTGTGCATTTTTCCCTAACTAAATGAATAAAAAGATGATGTGGTCAAATAAGGATGGAAATAAAGGAGAAACTCTCTAGAACCCTGATGATGTGGAGAAAGGGTTGTTTTAGAATTTGGTATAATGTATAAATGCAACTCAAATCAATGCTATTCTTTCCTCAAATGCATGGTCATTTTCTGCCTAAATGGACTTCTTAAAACATGATCAAAATCTTTCATTTCTTTCCTCAACACTTCTCAATAACCTACCTCTGCCAACACAGTAAAGACTGCATTGAAGGACGTCACAGGATAGTTCCTCAGTCCCATCTCTCTCATCATGAGATCACAACAGACAAAAAGCTCTTCCTGAACATTGCCACATGCCCAAGCTTTGCCCTGAGGTTACCCTGGCCTAGAATGGACTACTTCCAGAAATCCATCTCTGGATTGAAAGGCTCAAAAACCCTTCAACCTTTCCCATTCCTCTAGTTCCTCTGGGCTCCTACAATACTTTATATTTTTATTAAAACCCGAATTTTGTCTTATATTATAGTAAAGTGTTCCCTGCTTATTAAAGGCCTCTCAGAAGGAGGCCTCCCTTTTTATCTCTATGTCACTACAGAGTATGTCAAACAGCCCTGTACCAAGCAGGACAGACCTAAATGCAAAATTCTAATTGACTATCAAAATAGTTGAAGCTCACAGGTTTTGTTCACTCTCATATCTTTTGTTCCTTACTCTGGCATTTAATTTTCCTTTTCCAGTTTGATTTAGCAAACTACATAAAGAATAATCGGGGTGGGGGGAGAATAATCAGGGAAAAGTAATTCTTGGCTGTGATTCTACCTCCCTTATCTACTAGAACAGGAAACACCCCATTGTAAGTAGGGGCCATTTCATTCATGAGTCTAAGGAGTAATAACCCTCTTAAAATACTTCTTTCATTTTAAATGGTCAATAATGCTTTTGCTGACCAGCATTTGAAGTGCTTTTGCGCACACAAACCAATGTATGTGAAGTTAGTCACTGCCTCCAGGAATAGGCCTCACTGTGTTTGCAAGATATGCAGACAGGAAGAGAGTATTTCAAGATCTTGTTTAAGGTAAAATATTTCCACAACTCCATAGGGGATCCCGTATGACTATAATTTACATGCATTCTCTCCGAGTGCCACTTTTAGTTGTTTGAGGATTTCTAATGGCTCCCACTCTCACTTGAGTTTTGAGTACTTGCTCAGGAAGCCACCGCCACCACTGCAATAATGTAGTTTCCAACCTGAGACTGTACTTTGGGATCCCCGCTAACTGCTGCCGACTAAAGGCTACCTGACAGGAAAGTTGCTAAGGTAAAAGGTAAGAAATGGTCTCATCCTTTTCCTCTTGTCATTTCCTAAAACAAAACTGTGTGGAGTCTACTGTAGAGCCCACTTGGAGTTCCTAAACAGGCTCTTCAAGTTCTGTTCCTTTTAACTCCTGACATAACTCTAAATTACATTTCATTTGTTTTAGTGAATATTGTCCAATGAGATAGTCTCTGTCATTTTCCTCACATCCTTCACACAAACATTGACACCAAAGGAAATGAAAGCAGTTTTACCTTAAATAAACTAGCTCACATTTAGTTTTGTTTAAGCATAAGATAATACATTTGTGAGAAGTTGTTAAATTCTCTAGTCAATATGTTTTATTTGTTACTAAACAGCTGAGTTTTTAAGACACATTAGATTTTTAAAAATACCTATCACCCAGTCAGCATAGCTCAGTGGTTGAGCACCGACCTATGAACCAGGAGATTATGGTTCGATTCCTGGTCAGAACACATGCCTCGTTTGCAGCTCGATCCACAGTGGGGGGCATGTCAGAGGCAGCCGATCAATGATCCTCTATCATCATTGATGTTTTTGTTTCCCTCTCCCTTCCTCTCTGAAATAAATAAAATATATTTTAATGAATAAATAAAAATAAAAAACACCTTGTCAGTGCTCCTTGTCTTAGTTTCATGAATGCAATGTGTACCAAAATACCATTAAAATAGCCTTCCTCTGCCATGTGTATCTCTAGTCTCCCACAGCTTAAATCTCCCAACTGCCTGGGTTCTCTCAATGGCTGTTTTCCCCTCTGCTAACAGTATCATCAGTCAAAGCCAACTATTTCAAGGGGATATATCCTTAAAGCTCAAAGGACAGATGTGTTTTTTGTAAATAAGTAAAAGGAAAGATGAACTCAAAAAAAGAATAATAATTTCATGGTAAAAAGAAGTCAAAGAATAAAGGGATATATTATTTACATGATAAAAATTATAAATCTAAGTATAAAATATATAATTTTGTAATATATGAGAATAGATCTATAAATATAAATACTATCACAATTTCATCAAATCAAATTTGCATATATGTTCTGTGAGTTAGCATCATTATTTGGGGAGATATATGCAACTCAATAAGGTATGAAACAAAACATTTAAATATTAAAAGAATTAACAAAGCGAGCATTACTTATAGAATACTAGAGGCCCGGTGCATGAAATTCCTAGGGATCGGGACTAAACCGGCAGTCAGACATCCCTCTCACAATCCTGGACCACTGGCTCCTAATCACTCACCTGCCTGCCTGCCTGGTCGCCCTTAACTGCCCCCCCCCTGCCAACCTGATCGTCCCTAACTGCCCCCCCGTGCCAGCCTGGTCGCCCCAACTGCCCCCCCTGCTGGCCTGGTTGCCCCCAACTGCCCCCCTGCCAGCCTGGTCGCTCTCACGGCTCCCCCACTGGCCTGGTCACCCCACACAGCCTGCTGTTCAGTCGTTTGGTCATCCCTCACTAACAACCCCTGCCGGCCTGGTTGTAGGCAGCCATATTGTGAGGGTGTGATGGTCAATTTGCATATTACCTCTTTATTATATAGGATGATAGTATGCATAGTATACTGAGAAAATCCAAGTTTTTCCAAGAACTGAAAAATTTATTAAAAGAATTCAAGTGACTGGATAACAAAGCAAATGAAAAATCAATTATTCATTTCAACAAATGCTAATCTAATATTTACTGCATGTCAGGAAATGTACTAGGCACATTACATAGGTTCAAGCCGTAGGTAATAACTTCTACCAATAAAAACCATTCAGAAGATATGTGGAACAAATTCTATTCACAACAACAAAATATAAGGTAACATCAGCCCTGGCCAGTGTTGCTCAGTGGTTAGAGTGTCGACCAGGGCACCAAAGGGTCAGAGGTTCCATTTCTGGTCAAAGGCACATACTCGGGTTACAGGTATGATCCCTACCAATCCATGTTTCTCTCGGGTGCATATTAACAATAAGTATGAACAAGAAATGTGTGGGATCTATCTGAAGAAAATGATAAACCACCTTGAAAATCACAGAATGTTCTTAAAAGACTTGAATAGAGAAACATGCCATGTTACTGAGAAGACTAGCAATTCTAATGCAATTCCAATGAAATTTGACAGTATATACTCCTCTTTAGAAATTGGAAAAATGTTCTAAAGTTCATCTGAAACAGTTGGAAGAGTTAAAACATTTTTTTGTATAAAAAGATAAGGAATTTTTCAAGCCCTTAATGGAAGGGTTCTAAAGGTAAAATAATAATGGTACTGGCCAAAGATACAGAGAAGTCAGTGGAACCAATGAGTGATCCCAGGTAGAGACACTCCTATAAAAAAGAACATTACAGTTTAGTGTGAACAGGACAGGCAATATTCAATTATAGTGTTGGGGGATACTGACCATGTAGAAGTCTTTTAAATGTAAATTTAGATATGTAAATGTAAATTTAATTAGTGATGATTTAAAACATTAAGTGTAATATGTCCATTTATATAAGCTAAGAAAATATAGGAGAATATTTATCTGGTCAACTTTAGTAATAGAGAAATATAAATTAAAATAATAAAAATATCCACCCTTTCACCTACCAAACTGTGAGAGATTAAAAATTATGATGTTCAATGCTGGTATGGTAAGGTAAGTATCTCAAAGGATACTTTGGGAATATAAATTGGTACCATATTTCTGGATGATAACTTGGCAGCATACATCAAGGCCTCTGATCCAGTAATTCCACTCTAAGAAATTTACCCTGAGATCAACATCAAAGAAATGGTAAACGATCTATGTAATACAATTCACAAAAAATAAAATTTATAGTCACCAAAATTAGAAAGAGCTTAAGGGCTATTTATCAATAGGTAAGTGAGTAATTACACAATGAACTATAGCTTTTTAAAACTTACACATTTGATGTGAAGATTTTTAAGTAAATAAATTTCTCCTACAGTAATAGTGTATGAAAAATATGCAACTCAAAATTATACTGTAGATATAATGAAATTCATTGTATACATATTTACATATAATACAAAACTAGAACAGAAATGGGGTTGCAATTAATTTTATTTTATTATTTATATGCTTCAGTATTTTCCTAATCTGTCATGAAAAATATACTTTTTGTTTTCAGGGGGGAAGGGGAAGAGCATCTATATATATAAAGAGCCAGGGTCCATAATGACCAAGGCTCCACTGAACCCCAGAAGTCAGTGCTAGGTTGCCATGGCAACCCAGCGCTGACTGCCAAAGGGGCTGCCGATCAGGCCCAGAGAGAGGCCTGCAGAGAGAGAGGCAGGGTCTGATCCCCAGCCTCCATGGCAGCTGTTGATCAGTTGTCGCCTCTCTCTTTCTCTCCCGGCTTTGCCAGCAGCCAGCCTCTGTTTATCTCCGGGCCTCCTTGGGGGCTGCTGATCAGCCCCACCTCTTTGATCAGGCCCAGAGATAGGCCCGGAGACGCTGACTGGCATAGAAACCAACCAATCAGAACCAAATCTGAGTGAAGTGCCAGGAGTCAATGGCTGTCTAGGAGGCGGAGCTTTTGATGCTGACTGGCATAGAAACCAACCAATCAGAACGTAATCTGGGTGAACTGTGAAGGCAGAACCTAAGGTGGGGTCTGAGGAGGAGTTTTAAGGGCAACAGCTGTTTGGTGTAAGTTGTAAGAAAGCAGTTCAATTTTTTCATGATTGGTTTGGTAGTATAGTGCATATGGCTGGCTATCAGTCCAGATATAGGGATATAGGGATTATGTGTTTTTGTCTGCCAAGAGCATCTCCTCCTGCTAAAAAAGGCTCCCTCCACCCCATTTAAGCAATCCTATTTTATATAATCTATCTATACTACTAAAAGGTTAATATGCTAATTAGACTGGGTCGACCGGCCATCTTCCAGACGTCCGACTTCCTTCCAGACAAAGCCATGGTGGTGGGGGCCGAGGCTGAGGCAGTTAGGGGCGATCAGGCCAGCAGGGGAGGGCAGTTGGGGGTGACCAGGCCAGCAGGGGGGGCAGTTAAAGGCAATCAGGCAGGCAGGCAGGTGAGCAGTTAGGAGACAGTGGTCCCAGATTGTGAGAGGGGTGTTTGACTGCCAGTTTAGGCCTGATCCTAAAAATCGGCAGTCGGACATCCCCCGAGGGGTGCCGGATTGGAGAGGGTGCAGGCTGTGCTGAGGGGACCCCCCCTGTGCATGAATTTCGTGCACTGGGCCCCTAGTTATTTAAATAAAAAAAGTAGTATCATAAATAATATCCAACTTCATAGATAAAAAAACCACAATGGACTCACGAAATCTGAATAAAGTCTACAGTTTAGTTAATAGTAGTAATATACCAATGCTGTTTTCTTAGTTTTCACAAATGTAAGATGATTTAGATAATACTGGCCAGTGAGATGTGATTGGAAAATACAAAGTTCTGCTGAGGGGCGGAGAGGGGGGAGGCTTGTCTTTGTCTCTGATTATCTTTGCAATTTTCTGTAAATCTAACGTTAGTGAAAAATAAAAAGTTTAAGAAGATTCATAATGGGTTTTTGCTTTTGAGGACATTATCACCAAGGGGATGCATGTTTACTTATAAATCACCCCAAAAACCACAGAAAACTAGACCAGTAGATTTTAAGTGGCAAAATTGGGGGTGTTTCATGTCTCATTTGTTGATTTTTTTAGAATTGCTACAATAGTAAATGTAAATATATTTTAAAATTTGAAGCCACTTGAAGACAAAATACTGGGCTACCCTAGTATAACATTACTTGGATTCTTTTCTTTCTTTTCTCTTTTATCCTAGCAACCTTCCACATTCCTAACACATGGTAACAATTCAACCTCTGTACTTCTTCAACCCTATTTCTAAACATAGTTCTTCAGCTTACCATCAGAAAGCTCCAGATGTCATTCATCAAACAAATTTACTCTAGCAAACACCAATGAACACTTATGGGTGCACCGTCTCCTACCTATACCCTGCTTCCCTTCCCAAACACTCCAGGTACTTCTATGTCTATCATTAATGGAGACCCCCACTACCCAGAACCTACCACTTTATTGCAGTAGTATAGGTGAGCAACTCTGCAAGTAATCTACAAAACTCAAAAGCCTAGAAACTGAGACTACCAAAGGATCTTAGATTTCATTATACCCAAGAGTCTCCAGTTGCTCATTTCTGAGAGAAGCCAGACAATCAATTGCAGAACCAAGAGTCCCCACTCCACCACTAGTGCAGTCAGCACCCCTCTATCTTACCTTTTACACGTGGAAAATGGAAAATAGACCTTCTTCATGAAAAACACTGACAATTCCTCATCTCATAAAAATCCTCATTTCATAGGGAAGAAAATAGATGGAAGTTAGTGGTGGGGGATATAGGTGGAAGGAGTTAAAGTTGACCATATTCTCATTTTATTTCCCTAGTTACTGACAACTCACCAATTCCTCACCCCCACAACACTATTCCTTCATCCTCAGGGTTGACTCAGACCAAAGTTAAATAGGGGTGCTTTCAGTTTATGCTTTGTGATGGTGTTATGCAAGAGTAACCCAAAGAACACAAGATAATGCTTAACCAAGGTGAAAGAAGCAGGGCCTGTTCAAACTTGTCTCTATTCACAGATGGGGAGTGGGGAGGGGTGGTGTGGGCAGTTCCTTCCTGTCACTGTGACATGCAAACCATGCATACATATTACTTAGATTTTCTGGCTTTTGAGCCTTTCTGGAATAAGATACCATAGGCAATTTCAAAGAAAAAGGCAAATCTCCTCCTTTGCCATATGCACTAAGATATAAAAAGAAAGAGAATGTGTTTCAGAATTTAAACTTGAGCTCTTATCTGCTAAGTTATTTTCACCAGCAGAACTAGTCTTTTTTGTTTGTTTGTTTAAGTTCTAGACTTCCAAGAAGTGGAAAAATTTAAGGGTGGAAGACAGATAGAGAGGGATGGGGTTGTTGTATAGAAACCCCTGGCCTTCTGTACCTTCTATCCCTTCAGGTCAAGTTCCCATACTCCCCAGCCAACCAGCTACCTGATTAAAGTAATTAAAAGACCAATATTGAACTTGAAGCCCATCTTATTAGCCAACACCTACTGCCTTCACTCAGCATTCTGGAAGCATAAGCTCAAGAAATACACTTGCTTCATTAATTGCCTAAGACTTCCCTTTCTCATTTTACTACATGGAGCTGCACAGTCCAATACAATACCCACTAGCACATGTAGCTCTTGAGCAATTGAAATGTTGCTCATCCAAATTACAATCCTATCTAATAAAAGAGTAATATGCAAATTAACCATCACTCCGCTACACCCACAAGCCATGCCCACCAGCCACGCCCACCAGCCAATCAGGAGCAAATATGCAAATAAACCCAACCAAGATGGCTACGGCCACAGAGAGCAGGAGGGAGGCTTGGGTTTCCCCAGCAATGGAGGAAGCCAAGCTTTCCACCTGCCTTTGCCGGCCTAGGCCTCCACTCAAGGCTACAAAGTTTCAATGATAGAAGATACATAAACCCAAACAGAAATGGCGGCAGCCACGGAGCTGGAAAGAGCAGGAGGCTAAGGTTGCCCCAGGCGATGGAGGAAGCCAAGCTTTCCGCACACCCTGGCCGGCCCAGGCCTCTGCTTAAGGCTACAAAGTTTCAATTATAGAAGATACATAAATCCCAATAGAAATGGCTGCCGCCACGGAGCAAGCAGAAGGCTTGGCTCCACTCCAGGCTACAAAGTTTCAATTGTAGAAGATAAATAAACGCCAGATACCAGGGCCTCTGCTTGGGTCGCCAGGGTGTGTGGCCGGCCTGTAAACCACCACAGGACCCTTGCCCAGGCCACCTCACGCCCCAAGGGAACCCCCACCCTGATCCGGGACCCCCTTCAGGGCAAACCAGCTGGCCCCCACCCATGTACCAGGCCTCTATCCTATCTAATAAAAGAGTAATATGCAGATTGACCATCACTCCAACACACAAGATGGCTGCCCCCATGTGGTCAAAGATCCTGCCCCCATGTGGACACAAGATGGCCACCACAAGATGGCCAGCAAGGGAGGGCAGTTGGGAGGGACCAGGCCTGCAAGGGAGGGCAGTTGTGGGTGATCAGGCCAGCAGGGAAGGGCAGTTGGGAGGGACCAGGCCTGCAAGGGAGGGCAGTTGGGGGCAATCAAGCCTGCAGGGGAGGGCAGTTAGGGGTGACCAAACCGGCAGAGGAGGGAAGTTGGGGGCGACCAGGCCTGCAGGGAAAGGCAGTTGGGAGGGACCCAGGCCTGCAGGGGAGAGCAGTTAGGGGTGACCAGGCCTGCAGGGAAGGGCAGTTAGGGGTGACCAGGCCGGCAGGGGAGGGCAGTTAGGGGAAAACAGGCTGGCAGGGGAGCAGTTAGGCATCAATCAGGCTGGCAGGGGAGTGGTTAGGGGGTGATCAGGCTGGCAGGCAGAAGCGGTTAGGGGCAATCAGGAAGGCAGGCAGGTGAGCAGTTGGGAGCCAGCAGTCCTGGATTGTGAGAGGGATGTCCGACTGCCCGTTGAAGCCCGATCCCACCGGGATCGGGCTTCAACGGGCAGTCGGACATCCCTCGAGGGGTCCCAGATTGGAAAGGGTGCAGGCTGGGCTGAGGGACACCCCCCCCCCAGTGCACGAATTTCATGCACCGGGCCTCTAGTTTAAATATAAAATACATACTGGATTTCAAAGACTTGGTAGGAATAAAAGAAGATAAAATATCTCATTAGTAATCTCTTTATGTTGATTACATGTTGGGATGTTAATATTTTTAATGTATTTGTTTAAATAAAATATTAAAATTAATTTCACCACATGATTCTTTATTTTTTAACATGCCTACAAAAATTTTTAAATTGTATCTGTGGTTCATATTTGTAGCTACCATAATATTTCCATAGGGCAGTGCTGCTCTGGAGATAATGTAGTACTACAATTAAAGGTGTTTTACCCAAGCAGCAAGCACAGACTAATCCTTCTGATTTTTATGGAATTTTGGAAAACTGGTGGGGAAACTAAGTCCTAATTAACTCATCTCAAGGTAAAACTCATTCATAGAGATCATCTGAGTCCCATCCATGAGTTCAACACAAAATATCATAAAGCTCTGATGCCTAAATTCAGGTGCTGGGTAAATGCCCACAGTTCAATGTTAATACCTCTTTCCTTTGGGGATACTTGAAAGTGAAACATGAAGTTTGAGGACTCTGCTGTGATGAAAGCAATGAAGAGGAAATATGAGGATGGAGGAGGAAGAAAGGGGGGAGAGAAGGGGAAGGCACAGTTGAGATGGAAAAAGAACAGAGATTAACCAAAGAATTTATATATGCTTAACCCATGGACATAGACAATAGTGGTGAAGGCCTGGGGGGGGAGCGGGGGGGGGAGGAATGGAGTGGACGGGGTCAATGTGGGGAAAAGGAGACATCTGTAATACTTCCAAGAACAAAAAATACATTTTTTTTAAAAAAGGAAGAGAACAGGAGATGGTGAAAGTATGGATTGAAAGATGGAGATTAGGAAGAAACAGACAGAGGTAGAAAAGAGTATCTCTATGGTGGAAAAAAACTAAACACCCTTCCCCCAATTCTGAAATTAGCTAAGACTGAGAGGCCAGCATCAAGAACAAAGTGACAACACCCAGGGAGATAACTCAAGAGGGTCACTCCACTCTGCAAAGAAAGGCACAAAAGTGAAGGTAAAGGAACCGCCTTAGAATACCCCTGAGTAAAATGAACAAAGCCACAGCTACATCTGTAAATCACTCCTCTGCTTTTCATCTTTGTCAATGGTCATAAACCCACAATTTCACTAAGCACAATTCCCATTTCAGAATCTTCAAGTATGCGGCACTGCCTCATGAAGCCATGAAAATTATCTTTTTCATCTCTTCTCTTAAATCTCAAAAAAAAAAAAAAAATACTCCTGCTATGAAAAGCTACAGGTTTCTTCGAGTTTTTCAAGGGATAAATATAGTACATCATAACTAGTGTAGCCTCTAAGACTGTCTTCAGAGAGGGTTCTCCATAGGTCCAGCTAGTCCCCGAATTACAAAGGGCTGTGTTCTGAAAGTTCACATGTAAGATAGTTTTCTAGTACTCAGAACACATTGTCACGAAGAGGAAAACAAAAGAGAAATGAATGCATAGAGAAAAACTCGGGCTATTCGAAAAAGTCTCTTTAGCCTGGCCAGAGTGGCTCAATGGTTGAGGGTCAACCTATGAACCAGGAGTTCACTGTTAGATTCCTGGTCAGGGCACATGCCCAGGTTGAGAGTTCAATCCCCAGGTGGGGCATGCAGAAGGCCGCCGATCAATGATTCTCTTTCATCATTTATGTTTTTATCTCTCTCTCCCTCTTCCTTCCTCTCTGAAATCAATAAAAATATATTTTTTTAAAAACAAAATGTCTTTTTAGCCATAAATCTACATGACTAAGAGTAGTCCTATTTCTAGGAGCCCTGGTGCAGTTCTCAAACAGAAGAAAGAGGAAAAGGAGATAGGAAATTTCACTCTTTGCTGAGTAGGGGCCACTGGTACAGCTGTAACATAAAAATGCTTATCAATACCTGTTAATTATGCAAATTCACCCAATCACTCACGGGAATATTGAAAAGAGTACTAAGAGGCATGGACTTAGGTAGATGCAGGTGGCAAACAAGCTAAGCTGGAGATGGCAGCAGGATGGCTCCCTTCCCTCCCATTTCCTTCTTGCCAGCTGCCGAGGAGGCTAAACCAGAGGTTTGCAAACTTTCTCTGTTCATGACACCCTGGTGTCTTAGTAAATTTTTCATGGCACCACTAGGCCAAGAGAAATAGCTAACAGTCTGTTAGATAGATAGATTCAAATAATTTAACAAGTATTTGTCCTAACAACTTAGTGGTCATTCAAAAAAATAATAGACATAAATTGGTATGAGAATAAGTTTTTATTTCATTCTTAACTAACCATAATTATTAATGGGACGTGTATGATGCTGGCACTGCACAGCTTCTCAAACTTTTAAATCAGTTTGAACTCTGCCACCCCATTTCCTGTTCCACCATAATTTTTACACAGTACTGTCTTTTTAAGGACAGCAATCCTCAAAAGCCCAACTTTGCAAAGATATGACATCAACAGAAAGGAATGCAGTGATCTAATATTGAAAGTATGATTACCTTGAGCCAGGAGTTCACAGGGTAGCCGACAGATGTTGATTATTTGTTTTCCTCAAAAAAATAAATAAATAAAATAAAATATCCCATAGCCTCCGTGTGAATTCACTGCAGCACCCAAGGTACCTCAGACAAGTTTGGAAAAATACAAGGCTAGACATCCCCATGCAAGCAATCATTGCTAGTTTCCTTCTCAAAAATAAGGGGGGAAAGATCTATGCTAGTTTCCTTCTCAAAAGTAAGGGGGGAAAGATCTATGTGGCCCCGACTAAAAATAGCCTGAAGTAACCTCTGATCTGTTTTATTAAGAGTGTTCTACACTCAAGCCACAGAGCCTTTGGGTAACTGATAAACCCCAGGGTGACTCAGAGAGACTGCAGACTCAAGACAGAGAGGACAGGGGGGACAGTGTTAAGTAAACCGGTCACTTTTCTTTAACTAGTTCATGCTACAGTATAATGTAGGACATTGTCTAGAACTATGGTAGTTTATATACTGTTCACTAATTAACATGTGAGATAAATATTGAGTCAATATTACAGACGACTGAGAGAAGGTAGGTGCCATGTGTATGTTTTATTATAATCACATGATTTTTCTCCCTGATAAGACTAAATAATAAAGTCTAAAACAAGCAAAGATTGCATTGAGACTAAAAGAAAGAAGGAAAGTTGGGCTTGTCAATTCATTGATTCATTCATCCAACATTCTAAAGATGTTTTTTAAGTTTCTATCCTGTTCTAGACACTGTGCATTTCGCAGGGAACATAGCAGTGACTGAGCCAGACACAACGTGGCCTTTGCCCTCTTGTCAAGGGCAACAGTGGCCTCCATCTTCCCCAATTCAACAGAGAATTTTCCAGCCTTATCTTACATGACATCTTAGCAACATCTGACCAAGTTGATCATTCCTTTCCTGAAACACTTTGTTCACCTGGCTTCCAAGGTGCCTTCTATCCTGGTTTTCCTTTTACCTCACTGGTTGCACCTTCTGTTTCTTCTTCTCAGGCTCCAATGTTGACTGCCCTCATGGCTCAGTTCTTGGCCACTTTCTCCATCCTCACTCTTTCCCTATAGCCCATGATATCAAATATCCCCCTCTATGCTATTAACTCCCACATTTCTATCTCTAGTTCCCACTTTACTCCAAAGTTCAAGACTTGTATATCCAACTACATACGTGACACCCTCACTTTGAGGATTATTAGGTCCCCCAACTGTAATATGCTCAAAACAGAATCCTGATTACCTCTAGACCCAGATTTCTCCAGCTCAGGAAATGAGGCTGCCATTACATGTTCAGGCCAAACGGCTTGAATTCTCCCTTGATTCTTCTGTATTTTATCACCATATCCAATCCTTCAGCAAGTCCTATTGGCTCTACCTTCAAAACCTACCCTGGATCTAAACCAGGGGTGGGCAAACTTTTTGACTCGAGGGCCACAATGGGTTCTTAAACTGGACCAGAGGGCCGGAACAAAAGCATGGATGGAGTGTTTGTGTGAACTAATATAAATTCAAAGTAAACATCATTACATAAAAGGGTACGGTCTTTTTTTTTTATTTCAATAGTTTTATTCATTTCAAACATTTTAACAAGAAGAATGTAAACACTAATTATTATAATTTGAAACTTCAAAAAATGGAGGAATCATAACACAATAACATACCTTATATTGAAGATGGCAAAGGCAAAATAAAATTGCCTAACAAAGGAAAGGTACAAAAGCCTTTCAAATTAAACTTAAATATAATAAAATAATTGAAAACTAAAACAAATAGAAAGAACAAAATGTGTAAACAGTAAATTAAACATTTTCTTTAATGCAACTTCCAAATTATGCCCGGGACGTAGATGTAGATGGCAATGTAGACTGGGTTGAAAGGTTTTTGGTCTTTAAAACATCAACTTCAGTGGGAACAGTGTTGTTGGTCTCCTTTTTAGCTAATGCTCTGATACTGTGCTCTCCAGGGGCGTGTCTCCCTACACCACCACGATAATCTGTCTACGCATTCCCAGGGTGATGTGGTGGGGGGTGGGGGGGGACATGTCCGCGGGCATTACAAGGAGCCTCTGGAAGATTGAGAGGTTGTTCCTTCTACTGAATGGGCGGATATAAATCCGCCCACTCAGAAGAAGGAGCTGCGGCTGTGTTTCCCGACGTTGCCATGTTAACACTGCTGCTGGTGAAGGAGCAGAGGGGAGAGCAAGAGAACCCTCTGCTCTTTCGGCTCCGTGGGCCGGATAGAACAGCCGAACGGGCCGGATCCAGCACGCGGGCCATAGTTTGCCCATGGCTGATCTAAACCCTCCACACCATCTGTCTCACCAGGGCTGCTACAATCACCTACCTGGTTTTCCTGTTTCCATGCTTACCCTGCCTCTCAGTCTATTCTCAACACAGTAACCAGAACTTACTTTTTAAAATGTAAGTGAGATCATATCAACCCTTTACTTAAAACCCTTCAAGGAGTTCCCATCGTACTTGAAATCTCTGAACTCCCTACTTCAGTCTCTCAGGACCTAAAAGATCTGGCTGAACCAGAATCACATCAGGACCTATGCATTTGCTTTTACCTCTTCTAGGAAAACTTTTCCTTAGATCTATATATGGCTCACCCCTCACTTAAATCAGAGAAGTGTTCTCTATATGCCCTTGCTAAAATACCTGAAACACCCTCTGAACCTCATTATTTTGCTTTGTCTTCTTCAATAGCACTTATCACCCCCATGAAATTATATCTTAGATATTTGTTGATTGCTGCTCCAATTAGAATATAAAGTAAGTGCAGTTACTGTGTCTTGCTCATGCGGGCACACAGCAGGCTCTCAAATACTTAGTAAAATAACAATCTTCTGACTTCACAGAGTTTACATCTGGTGAATGATGACAGGGAAAAGACCTTGGGCTCAAAAGACCTGGTATTCCATTTAAAGTCTGTTGTTTACTTTGCTTAATCTCACAACATGCTACTTTATATATTAGCATTTCTTATGTACTAAGCATTGTACTAAATTCTGGATGTATATTATCATATATAAAGTTTCTAAGAGGTTAGTATGAATATTATCTCTCAGAGAAAGTAAGGCACTTCCTCAAAATTCCAGAGGTGATCACAGGGGAAATTTGGATTCAGTCTCCGATCCATCACACTCCGGATCTACATGATTAATTGACCACTATGCTATGCTTCGTACTGCCTCTGTATGCCATTCTCTGGAAAATGGAGGAATTGAGCTAGAATGACATCTAATGCTGCAATTCTACCTATCAAAAATGTTGTCACTTAGAGTGCTTGAAATTTAATTTCTATATTAAATCATAAGAACTCTTTCACCCAAATTCAATTCAATGATAACTGGCCACAGACCTATGCAGAATATGTGCATACTGAGACCAGGTGCCATGTTAGGGAGGTGAGGCATGAAATGAGACATTCCACATGCCATTTCATCATCCACAGTACCCACATTATGAATTTCCCCCTCTAACAATTATAATTTAAATAAGAACTACTAGAGGTGACACATTTACAACCTGGAATTCAACCAAAACAGAATAGTTCAGTAAAACACATTTACCCTGGATCTTCCTTTATTACCAGAAAAACCAGGGACCTGGCTTAGGCAGAAAGAACCAACTCCTTGCCTCAAACTTCCAATAACTGATTGTACAGGATGGAGTGCCTCAGGTGGACTCCTCTTACAGTTTGACACAACTCTAAGAAAATGTTCTGAGACCCTCTAGCTAAATTCTGGAAAAGTATAAGACCTAAGAACAGGCACCAAAAGTTCAGAGATGAAGGAAAGTGACTTTGTTTCTTTCTTCTACTGTAATATAGATTAGGAACTGCCCATCTGTGAATCCCATACCATGGTTCTCACTGCCCATGCTTCAGGCCTGCATTTTTGACACACACACACACACACACACACACACACACACACACACACACACACAGCCAATTTGGCTTAGTGGTTAAGAGCATATACTTTGGAGCCAAACTGACTAGTTTATATCTCTGCTGTGCCACTTACTAGCTATGCTACCTTGGGCAAACAATTCAACCACAGCTGTTTCCTTATCTATAAAATGGAAGGAACAATAACAAAAACTATCTTGATGGTACCAAGCACTTAAAATGCCTACCACTTTCAAAGTGCTATGCATTAGTTATCATTATTTTTTTAAATTTGATTAAAACTAAAGAAATCATGAAAAGGATGTAGTAGCCTCACTTTGCTTTATTTCTCTGGGTTTGTTCTGAATACTTTTCAAAGATGCAAGCTTCATTTGATACAAGCATTTTGAAAGGAATTCAATAGTATGGTTCAGTATACTTTGCCTATTAATTAGTGTAATTATTCTAGGCAATTTAAGGACAAGAATAAAAAGGGAAAAGGTCCTACTGGTTTTTAGACCTAGTCCATAACTTTTGTTCTGATAACTGTTATTGATGTGACATCTGTCTAGAGTCCTTCAAGGTATGTAATAATGCTTCACAGAGAGCAGGAGATCATACTTGTTGGTTTGATTCTGGAGGAGCCACTGGAAGAACAATTTGTCCAGCTCTCCAAAGTACCAGCACCAGCTCAGTAGCAAGTCCTGAGAGGTCTGGGTCCCAGATCTGTGGGCTCCTCCTCCAAGCTTCTAGGTTCTGGAAACTTCTAAGAACGTCTTCCTTTTGATCTTCCAGCCTCAAAGCAGGAGCTGCTCCCTGCAATAGTTATTTGCATTACCTCAGCATTCTCTTATTTCATCTTTTTCAGTCCTTCAAATACCTGCTTCAAAAATTTCTGATATTAGATGATCTCTGTTAAAATAACTGAAGTGCATTCTCTTTTCCTGACTCCATCTTAGCTGATACACCAGTGGATGGGCATTTAGTCTCTACTTTCTCACACTATACAAAATCACCCCTTATCATTAATATTGGCAGATACACGCCTTGGAGCCCTCCCATGGTCCCTCCTTGGCTGGCCAACCTCCCGTGTCCCTCCCTGGCCCCAATCTTGCATTGGTGGGGTCCCTTGGCCTAGCTTGTGCCCTCTAGCAATCCGGGACCCCTCAGGGATGTCAGAGAGCCATTTTTGGCCTGATCCCGCAGACCAGGACGAGGGACCCCACTGGTGCACGAATTTGTGCACTGGGCCTGTAGTTAATTTATAATGACAAAGAGCAGATTAATGATTGCCTGGGAATGGGGGAAGGGAATAGCAACACTAATCCTTCACTTGAAACATGTTAAAACGTCCTTATGTCCCTCAAAGGAAATTCTTCTTAATGTCTATTTTCAATTTACCCACTTGACATAGGAAATCTTCTCTTAGTTTGCTGTAAGTGTAAGTGAAAGACATTACTCCACACTGCCCATACATATTCAATGCCATCTGCACCTACTGTGTGACAAGACCTGTCCCATCAGTCTTGATATGAAATTTCTCATAATACCTACTACCCATTTTTTCTTTCCTTTTGATATGCAAAATGAGCTTCCAACTATAAAAGACACCAACAAAAAGTATCTGTGTATGAAGATATATCTTTCTAGTGTATAAAAAAGTAGGGGGAAAGTTGCCTCTGGGCACTTTTGCTTATCTATCTATATAATAAAAGCCTAAGTGACCATTACGGCAGAATGACCAGAACGACCAATCGCTATGATGCGCACTGACCACCAGGGGGCAGACGCTCAATGCAGAAGGTGCCCCCTGGTACTCAGTGCACTCCCATAGGGGGAGCACCACTCAGCCAAAAGCTGGGCTCACAGCTGGCAAGCGCAGCTGCGGTGGTGGGAAGTTCCGTGGCAGCACTAAGGAGCAGCGAGTCAAGCAGTAAGGGGCAGCGAGCAGGCAGGCAGTAAGGAGTGAGGGATCCCGGATTGCAAGAGGGATGTCCCCCGAGAGGTCCTGGACTGCGAGAGGGTGCAGGCCAGGCTGAGGGACTGGCCCCCCCACCTGCCAGTGCATGAATTTCATTCACTGGGCCTCTAGTTAATTTAACAAAAGCTTTTACATATAAATTGTAATGTATTATAAATAATAATATATAGTTGTATATAGTATATATAGCATTCATGGTACATTATATAGCATCTATAATATATATAATTTCACAGACTTTATATACTTACTAGAAGCCCGGTGCATGAATTCGTGCACCAGTGGGGTCCCTTGGCCTGGGCTGCAGGATGGGCCAAAACCAGCTTTCCCACATTCCCCAAGGGATCCCGGATTGTGAGAGGGTACAGGCCAGGCCAAGGGACCCCACAGGTGCATGATCGGGGCCAGGGAGGGACGCAGGAGGGCTCCAGGGCATGTCCGGCCCATCTCGCTCAGGCCTGATAGGCCAGAACCCAGCAGCAAGCTAACCTACTGGTCGGCGCGTATGCCCCTGGTGGTCATTGCATGTCACAGCGAGCGGTTGAGCGGCCTGAGCATATCATTAGCATATTACGCTTTGATTGGTTGAACAGCCGTCCAGACGACCAGACACTTAGCATATTAGGCTTTTATTATATAGGCTAGGTTACTAGTTACATACCATATACTATATTAAATATAATTACCAAAATTCATTTATTGTTGTCAATGAACCATTATATATATAAGTTATTGCCTTTTAAAGTTTCTTTCTCTCTTCATATTTAATTATGAGCTCTGTAAAGGAGCTCAGAGATATATGTGTGTGTGTGTACTATATATATGTATATATATATCCATATCAGCTGGTTGTTTTACATAGAGAAGTTCTTAAAATACAATCAGAAAAGAAAAAAGAATTTGACTTACAAAACACATCTAATTTATCGTGTAAAATGTACATGGAGCCTAAGGTATATAAGAACAAAGGCTAGAATAAAAAATATAAAGAGTACACATGTGCTATATAGTTTAAGGGTTGAAGAAAGGGGACCATCTTCATCTGTCATTTTGCCACTTCCCTACCCCCCACAAATTCCACCAAGAACAACGCCTTTCTTTGTCTTAAGATTCTGACCCAGTTATAACACAAACACCTCTGGAAATTGTAATACTTTAATCAGTTAATCAGCTCTTACTGAAAGCAGATTTAGATTTAGATTCAGAGGATTTGGAGGATGCTGCCCCCTAGGAGACATTTGGAGATTCTAGGGGTCTTCTGGGTTGTCAGCATTATTGGCATTCATGTGAAAGCGGGATGATACACAGTCCTACACACAAATAATTATTTCACATCCCACGTGATTTTTAAGTTTCACCAGAAATTCATGTAGGTAAAGATCTGTTTAGAAGTTTAGAACACAAGTCCATTTTATTTTCATGATTCATATTTACACTAATGAAGTTACAGTACAAATCAAAGGAAGACTGATCATTGTTTTGGCAGAAATATTATAAAATATTGTCCATCATTTAAAAAAATATCACTCAAAGCAAAACAACTAGATATCTGAGTGGTCAATATAAACAACAAATACAATTCTGAATAATCAGAATTTTAGCTAATTCCACATTTAGGTGCAAGCTTATCCAACTACTTCATTATGTCTTCCAGCATAGTTGTGCTGGAACATTTTCATATTTAAATGCATATTATTTTTACTATAAATTATGTTCCTTTTTATTCCCTTATATTTCAGTTATGAGAGTATATTGATTTTTAAAAATTATGTGCACAGGTAGATAACACTGTCTATGAATCTTGTTTGAGAATAATAAAAAGGGCAATAAAGAACAGGGCCGTGAAACAGAGGTTTAGATAAAGGGCAGGAAAAGAGCAGAAAAGAATATCTGGTAGGAACAAACCATTGAGAAGAAAAAGAGGGGGGGAAAGTGATGCCTGGCAAGAAGCCCACAGAAGGTAGTTGATGAATGCTTAAAGATGAATTGTCTTTGTATAACTCTTTTAAGCAAAAAATGCCACACCAGTGTTTGTCATGGCTCACAGAAGTTAGCCTGGTGCATGGAAGGAACAGAGGCAGTGGGATAAGATATACCTGCACCCAAACCCTGGTTCTGTCTCTTAGGAGTCATGTAAACTTGGGCAAATAATTTTTTTTTAAATATATTTTATTGATTTTTTACAGAGAGGAAGAGAGAGAGATAGAGAGTTAGAAACATCGATGAGAGAGAAACATCGATCAGCTGCCTCCTGCACACCCCCCACTGGGGATGTGCCTGCAACCAAGGTACATGCCCTTGACCGGAATCGAACCCGGGACCCTTCAGTCCACAGGCCGACGCTCTATCCACTGAGCCAAACCGGTTTCGGCCTGGGCAAATAATTTAATTTCACTTCTCTGAATGTTGATTACCACATGTGTAAAACGGATGTCATTTTAAAAACCTTACAACAAGTTGGCTCTCCTGAATCTTTAAGCCTATCACCATGTCTGGCATATCACAGGTCCTTGATAGAGGTTAATTTCTGCCCTCTTGCTCCTAAATATTGCCTAGACAATAATTGTATTAGTTATCTATTACTACATACCAAATTACCACCAATTTAGTGGCTTAAAACAACACATTGTGAGCTCCCTGCATATATATATACATACACATATATTATATTATATATGTATGTATTATATATATATTATTTATATGTTATATATATATATATATATATATATATATATATATGTATATATCCATATTAGTTGATTGTTTGACATAGAGAAGTTCTTAAAATACAATCAGAAAAGAAAAATAACTGAAGTGAATTCTTATCTCAGTTTCTGGGTCAGAAATCTGAGCATGGCTGAGGTGGGTCCTCTGCTTCAGGGTCTCTCACAAGGCCACAATCAATCTGTCAGCTTCAGCTAAAGTCTCATCTGAAGGTTCAACTGGGGAAATATTTGCTTTGAAGCTCACATGGCAATTGGCAGAATACAATTCCCAGAAGATTGTTGGCCAGAGGCCTCCCTCAGTTACTTGCCACATGGGCCTTTCCAACATGGCAAACAAACTGAGAAGTCTGATAGTAAGACAGGAAGTCAAATCTTTTGCAACTAATAATGAAAGTGACATTTCATCATCTTCATCATGGTTAGAAGCAAGTCATTTTATCCAGCCCATACTCAAAGGGTGACTACTACACAAGGACATGAATCTAGGAGAGGGGAATGGTGGAGGGGCATCTTAGAGTCTGCCTGTCACAATAATAAATGGATGATTGCAGAGAATTTCCTTCTATATAAGTGGAAAACTTACCTGAACCAAATATATAGAGAAAATATGTTTTCAACATGCAATCATCCTCAATTGCCAAGAACCTAGCCTTTGAGGCAAACCCTGTGCACAAAACAAAACAATAACCTATAGAAGTATTTAGGGCTCTGAAGTCAGAGAGACATGGGTTAAAATCCCCATGAGTTCTTGGTCAGGTTTCTTAATCTTTCTAAGCCTCTCTTTTCTCATGTTTTCAATGGGGATACTTCATAGGGCTAGGAGGGATTAAGATATGAAAAGCTAAGAACAGTAGAAAATAGAAAGTGCTAAATAACTGCTAACTGCTTATTTTCAACCCCAGAAACTAATGCATTTTTACTTAATGATATAGGAATAATCACTCAAGGGTCCCAAGAAATAATTTTGCTATTAACTTCTATGGGGCTAATCCTTCCTGACAAGTACATTGAACTATTTTACCTTAAAGCAGTTGGGTAAGATTCTGAATCTAAATGCAATTAAACTTTCCACTAAATATAAGGGTGACCCTGCATTCCAGTTCATCCAGGATAATCCCAACATAATTATAATAGGGCTCCATTTCATTCTTGGAAAGTATCCTGATTTGGGTAATAAATTGTAAGATCTCCCTATCTAAAGTAAAATCTTTAGATGGAAGATAAACTTTTTAAATATGCTATTTCACCTCAATGTTTGTTTAGTTTGGTTTACATTTTTTCCTCTCTAGCTTTTGAAGCAAACTATAAAAATAGAGAGCATTTAGGGTTCTATATCCATCTATCAAATAGCTTTTCATACAGCCCATAATGGGGAATTATGACTAAGCTATATGTAAAAGGACGAATAAATCACATAAACAATTAGGGAGTGTGGCGGGTCCATCTCACTCAGCAGCAGTTGCAGTGGTTTATGGAGATCCATACTGCCCAACATGGATTTGTAATCAAGGAATAATACTTTACATGCTCTGGCAGTTTGTAGTATAAAATTAACTTTCACACTTACCATCTAATTTAACTTTCAAAAGCAAACACCATTTTCTGTTGCACCATCTCATGTGCACCGAGACTACCACACAAGTGGGTGACCACCTAGAAAGCCAACGTGTTGCCTCACAAGTCCTCTGATGCTCACCTTCTCCCTACCCAAGACCCCCAGTCCCTGCTAAAGCTGCTAGCCTCAGACTATTCTTAAGTAGCAAGGTCCTACACTGTAAGTCACATTTTCAACTTGTTTCTTATGTCAGAGCCAATTACAGACCTTCTATTTCTTTCATTATTCAAATAAGGCAGCCATGAAAATAGTTATTAAATACAAGTCACCACCAATTTAGCCTTAAAATTTTATGGGTCAGAAGTAGAAAATCTATTCATATGCATGATATCCTCCTGCCTGGGTTTAAACAGAGACAGAGGCATGGAAAGAAACTTGTGCATATACTGATGTCACTCTGGTTGCCATCACACAAAGACTGCTTGGCTCCTGCCTGGGTAGACAATCTCCTCCTGGCTCAGAAGGGCCAGAAGTTGCATACTGTCAAGCACAATTTTCCAAAACAGGAGCAAGGACCCATTTTCTCAGCTCATGGATGAAAATGACAGCTGAATAGGTTTGAGTTTTTAAAGATATACTCTTTCACCCAACCGTTGTAGCTCAGTGGTTGAGCATCGACCTAAGAACCAGGAGGTCATAGTTCAATTCTCAGTCAGGGTTGTGGGCTTGTCCCCAGTGGGGGGTGTGCAGGAGGCAGCCAATCAATGATTCTCTCTCTCTCATCATTGATGTTTTATCTCTCTCTCCTCCTCCCTTCCTCTCCGAAATCGATAAAAATATATTTAAAAAAATAAAGGTATACTCTTTCAGGAATGATAGCAACCATAAACTCTAATTGGGAGAAAGGGCAAGACTTTTCAGCAAACTGAGCCTCAGCCCGTTCATCCCTAAAATGGAGCCAATTTACACTTGCCCTCCCTTCCCAGGATGGTGCCTTTGATTAAATCATGAGACCATCAATATGCAAGTTTGTAAACTACAAAGCACCATATAGATCTCAAAGCTATTGCTATTTTACAGTGTTAATATGCCAAAGGCAACTAACAAATGTTACATTTCAGCTTCATGTCCTATAGCCTTTGAGGTGTGTATAGGGAGCAGGGTGTGTTAATGGAATATATTCTTTTAAACATGGAATGTTATGAGACTGACAAATTGCTTTTATAACTGGAACAAATCATGCCTGCCATTCAGTAATACTTGGAAATCCATCATCAATTTGATTTACACCCAGCATCAATAAATCACACAAAGTGTACCCTGTGTAGCCCAAAGAGTAAACAAAAGTAAACATTGTGTTTCACCTGCCTTGTTGGCTAGACAAAATGAAAAACTCTGGCTACCTCAACTGGAATAATGCCTTTGGTCTCTTACTGGTTTGGTTATTTTTGGAACCTTTTACGAAATATTAACTTCATTTGCTCTAATTCTGCAGGAAGCCACATTGGAAGTGCAAGGAAATATAAATGATTAAAAGCAGAAGTGGGGAAAAAAGTAACCAAGTATTTTGCCCCAACTTTCTTTACCTAATATGTCAACTGCATCTCTTCAAAAAAGCGGAACCCCTATTGCTATTCTTGTCCCTCTTCTAACATGACAACATTCAACATAGTTCATTCACGGGTGTTAGCAGATTTTTTTCATTGCCCGTTTTCTCAGGGAGAAGCATAAGGAAGAAACGATATAGAAAATTAACATTTTAAATCAGTGGAAGTAATTTAAAATTTATGTTGTGGCAGTGGGGGATGGGAGGGTGGGCAATACGAAGCTAGCTGACCCACTAAAGAATAAAACTCTAACCTTTTGAATTAGCAAACCACAAGCGGTAAAAAATAAAAATAAAACTTGATGTACCATTTAAAGTACATTAGTTTTTAGATAACCCAGGTTCACACAATACATTACTTTTCTTAAACCAGGTCTTTACAAGACACACCAGCCTTAAGTGTCAACAGAATTTTTTAATCCCAATTAGTTTGGTGTCCTTTGTTGATATTCTGCTTTTTCTGACTAACAATAATGAATAACCCACAAAGTGCTAATGAATAACTAACTCCCTTTGTCTCCAAGGACAGCAGAGCCCAACAAGAAATGTCAGAGGCCCTGAAGTAAAAGAAAAAACCTTTACAATGAAAATCTTCCCAATTATGTAGGCCCTACAGGTACTGCGAATATGGGATTGTCTTAAATATTTAAATAGCTATGTCAAATGTGCTTAAAGTAGAGATCCTAAAACTGATTTCCACATGCTTTGAGAAAGTGCATATCTGCCAGTCTAATCACAATTCATAACTGCTGAGCAGAAAGTAGAGGGGAATGTCATTATTGGTACAATATAACTGGGATTCTGTACTCAACAATCCTAGCTGGGCCAGGAAGTTGCCAACTGTAGAACGTCCTCCATGCTCACTCAGTGGCTCATAGAAATACAAACACTCTCATCTCAGCACACTACAATTTTCTATGTAGTGAGAAATCATTTTTAAAACTAATTTCTACTATCTTAAAAATGTAAAGCTAAAAAGAAACTTTTTCTCTATTGTAGGGAAGAGCAAATAAATACACTGACATTGCTGAGAACCAGGGATCGTACTGAGGAAGTGTGAGGTAGAACTCTGTAATGTTGTATTTTAACTAGAACTCATTATCTTGTTCTGACATATTTCCTAACACTGTCCATGCACAGGGCCCAAAAGCAATGACACTCCTAAGTCAATATGAACAACCTTCCACCCAGTTTTCCAAATATTTCTCACTAAAAGGGACCTGGGCTGGGTTCTGGGTCTGGGGCAGGGAAATGCAAGTGGGCCTAGAATATTTGCTAATGTGTGAAAGCAAGGAAGCGTTTCCTGGGAACTTATCAAAAAGAACATAGGAACTGACTTGAAGGGGCTCCCATGGCTAAGTCTGGGACAATATGAGCATCAGAAAGAACAGTGACGATAGTAAGTTACAGTGCAATAAAGTTTTCTTAAGTCCACAGTGACTCTCAATAAGAAAAGGGAAAGAAGCTCCTCTTTACAATATTAAGAGTACCAGCTAATGCCAGAATCAGAAAACAAGGCAATAACTTATTCAAACAAGGATTATCAATGGATGCTATGAAAGCATATTGGAGAACAAGATAGTCACGTGAGAGTAATTTTGAAAAGTAAAGTGTCCTTCACAGTGCAGAGATCTGGCAATACAATCTTTGCCAGGTGATTAAAAGCAACATCACAAATAATAGGGCAAATGATCACTTAGTGCTCCCTGGTATAATGCAATGGGTGGTATACAAAACGCCTATGTAGTACTCCTGCCAAAACTGTTTAACCTGAGCCCAATCATGAAGAAATATTCAAACAAAGCAGACTGTATAACAAAACAACTGACTTGAACTCTAAAAATATCAACGAATTTGTCAGGAAATATGAAGAAAAGGCAGGGTTAGAGGGCCACTCTAGATTAAAGGAGACTGAAGAAACATCTCCAAATGTAATGCATGATCTTTGCTTAGATCCTGGATCAAAAGAAAAAAATGGCTTCAAAAAACATGTGATTATAAATGAGAAAAGAAAATAATAACTTATATTATAAATAATGATAAGTAAAATAAAATATAAAATAACAATATAAGATGAATTTGATTATGAACTGCATTTTAGTATATAACTATACAGGGTGTCTCAAAAAATATATATATACACTTTAATAGCTGATAGCTCAATTTTGAAAATGAAATGTATTTTAACAAACACTGCCTTTATAATTATTCAAAGTGTGCGTATCCATTTTTGGGATATCCTATATATAAATAATACTATTGTAGCAAAGTTAAATTCTTTGGTTATTATTAATGTATTTTTATTATATAGCATGCAAGTTACCAACTTAGAAATTTGGGGATGAAGTGTCACAATGTCTGCAACCTATTTACAAATGGTTCAACTTACTTGCAAGAAAGAGAGATATTAAAAGTGACAAATGCAACATAATTTGATGAATAAGAATAGATCCAGAGACAAATGGTAGCGGAGGGTAAGGGGTTAGAGAGCAATCAAAGGACTTGTATGCATGCATGTTAGCATAACCAATGGACACAGACACTGGGGAGGTGAGGGCTTGCCCGGGGTGGGAATGGCTGGTGGGGGGGGGGGGGGTCAACTAGGGAAAAAGGAGACATGTAAAACTTCAGACAATAAAAAAATAAATAAATAAAGTGGCAAATGCTAAAAAGTAAAATACAATATAACAATACAAAATAATGTAAGATAAAATCTAACTTTTTAAAACAGGCAGATTCAAGAACAAAGAATGAGTTTTATAGATAAGTTATGTATGATTGGCTAGAGGGAACAGTTGGGTGGGACTCCTGGGAAATTCGATTAAAGGGAATATTTGGGGGGAATTGTCGCTTTTGTCTTTTTGCACTTTGTCCTTCTTCCTTCCTCCTTCACCATTCTCAGAAGACAGACTTCAGCCCAGACAGTGTGGCTCAGTGGTTGAGTGTCACCTATGAACCAGGAAGTCATGGTTCAATTCCGGGTCAGGGCACATGCCCAGGCTGCAGGCTCGATCCTCAGTGTGAGGTGTGCAGGAGGCAGCCAATCAATGATTCTCTCTCATCATTGATGTTTCTATCTCTCTCTCTCCCTCTCCTTTCCTCTCTGAAATTAGTAAAAAAAATATATACATTTTTAAAAAAAAAGAAGACAGACTTCATAGCAGTAGCTAGAGTGAGGCAGCTATTGCACAACCAAGAGAGGAAGACTAAGAGAAGCTCCACAATCTTGGACATGACATCCCTGACCTTCCAACCACTAGCAGCATCACCTGCTCTGGCCTACTCTCTGTGTGAAAAAAATAAACTCCTGTGACAGAGGTTCCCAAATGTTCTCAGTTCATGGCATTCTGAATGTCTGTGATTTTCTTCATGGTGCCTCTAGGCCAAAAGGAACACCTAACACCTATTTATTAAGTAGTTAGTCAACAACTTAGTAGTATTTATGTGCTAACAACTTGTTAGCTGTTTGGAAAAAAATACTACATAAATTAAAAAATAAAAGTATTTTTATTTCATTGTTAACCACAATTATAATGAGATGTGTTCCAATTGTGCCCCCTACTACTTCTGAAGCCTGGGAATCAGATTGGATTCCACCACCTTCATCTCCTATTCCAGACTGTCCTTCCTAATATGAGTGGGCCTCATCCAATCAGTTGAAGGACTGAATAGAACAAAAGCTTGACCCTACACCAAGTATGAGAGAATGAACTGGAGCATTGGCTTTTTCCTGCCTTTGGATTGAAATTGAAACATCAGTTCTTCCTGGGTCTCAAGTCTGCTGGCCTTCTGGAGGGAACTACATCATTACTTCTAGTTCTAGCCCTTCAGAGTTGGACTAAAACTAAACCATTAGCTCTCCTGAGCCTCCAGCTGGCTGACTCATCCTGCAGATCTTGGGACCAGTCAGCCTCTATAATCACATGAGCAAATATATCTTATTAAATAAATCACGTAAGTATATCTTTTTATATGTCATTTTAGATGGATAGATAGATAATACATACATTGTATTTCAGACATATACTTATACCACCTATGGGTTCTGTTTCTCTAGAGAACCCTGACACAAAGTAACAGGTTGTTTGGTACTTATTCCTCTGGGTCATGGCATTGTTAATAATCCATGAAAAAGCAACAACAAAGCCAGGGAGAAATGTTAACCTCAAGCTTATTACCTTACTCCCAAGGTTAAAACCATTCCACAGCTCATCAGTGTCCTCAAGACACATCTAACCTCATTGGTGTATCTACCATGACCCATCATCTGGCTTCTGCTTACTTTTCTCCAGCCTTATCTCTTACTATAGTCTTTGTCCCCTCCAATGTGGATCCAAGTGGAAGTCCATAAAATGCACATATCTCTCCCCTCCAAGTTTTGAGTATGCTTTTCTCCCTACCCAGAATAACTTCCAGACAGCCCTCTCACATGCACACATGCACACATACTCATAGTCATAGGACATACACATTGCAAGACTAGCTCCTTATTCTTCAAGTGTCTGACTAGATATTTTACTCTCCTCCCAGATCCACTTATCAAGCACTAGCTGGGAACCCTTCCAAATGTTATCATATAACCCTGAGTGTATCCCTGTCAGACCCCTAAGTGTGCTTTAACTGTCCATTCATTTGTCTGAATTCAACTCCTTGAAGGCCATAACTACGTTTTACTGGTTATTGTATCCCCCAAACAGTGGCTCACCCATAATATATGCTCAATAATTATTTGTTGAGTAAATGATTAGATGAAGTTTAAACAGTCCCAGATCACCATTCTCATCCTGTCATTGGTTTAGTTTAGGAACTGTCAGCCAAGATCTGAAAAGAGACACATTCAGCCACTCCTGGCAGCATCCAGACCACTGGTCGTATCCAACCTGCAAGGCCAGGGGGATAATAATATGGTTTTCCCTGACCCTTTATCCATGTCCATGCATGCCCAAATGATGAAGATCCAGAACAAGCACTATAAGCTTGGAAGGTGAGCAAGGAGCCAGAAAATAGAAAAGAGGAGAATCTGAAAACTTGAAGCACTTTTTAAAAACTGTTATTATAATTATAACCACTCTGGTCACCATCAACGTAATATTCCCCAACTCCTTACTGACTGGCAATGATGAAGTTACTTATTCTTTCTAAACTTTAGTTCCCTGATCAGTTGAGCATAAAACTCAAGGCTGTTATAAGGAATAACTTAAATGTATTGGCAAGCACTAACACAGTGCCTGACATAGATGAGTTATAATATAATAAATGCAAGTTCTTAATATGTCACCATTATTATTGCCAGTCAGAATTTCAAACATAAGTACATACAAAAGCAAGCTACAGTTCACTAGTCAAGAATGAGCTGAAAGACTTTACTGGGCCTCAGTCCCTGAAAATCCAAACACATGAGCTTGACATTGAAGAACTTCACTTGCTTCACCATGAACATAGCAACCTGACAATGACAGAGCTATTTTGGATGCAGCCCCTGGGGAAAAGTTTATCCTATACTTACACTTAAATCAGTATCTCTAAGAAATAAAACAACCAAACCTAAACCTAAATAGATAAAAAAGAAAAGAAAAAGGCTACACATATATTTAGTGGTTTTTTTAAATCTATCCATTTATACCAACTTCTCCATACACAGAAATACATAGATACTAAAACAAGCAACCTTTTGGTTACTTGCCTGATATAAATAATTATTCACCATTACTGGGTGAATTATGAGTTAACTTGGTGAATGGCTATTCACACACTGCTAGTAATTTTATTTGGAGGTATAATCATTTAAAACTAAATGTTAAAAATACCTAAAGGAATATATTATTGTGCTATTTTATATAACTAACCTATATTTTACATGGGGTACATACTCTTTCTATACTAGCCCAAACACACATATCATGTGCAATATAATCTCATTAAGTAAATATCAGTTTATAGAGACAATGTGTCATTCAAATAATTTGCCAGTCTACGAGTACAACAATTATTCTTTAATTTAAAACATATGGTAATTAGGGAGCATTTGAGATCTTGCTTCCTGGAAATTGTCATCAGTTTTGGATCAAATAAACTCATAAAAATTCAAAAAAAATTAAATACCAACGGATGCAAAACATTGGGGGGTGAGGGCAAGTATGGGAGTGGGGGGGGGCAATGGTAAGATATGTACACATATAATACCTTAATTAAAAAAAAGAAAAAAAAGAAATAGATAATATAAAATATATGGTAATTCAAACATTATTGAACTAAATAATTCTCTCTGAATTTCTAATTAACCAGGCTTTCTAGTTCTCCACTAGCACAAAAAATACATCTCTTCATCATTTCCTCCTAGCTTCCTTCTCTCTTGTTAATAGTTGTATTAGAAAAATTACAGGTTTTTCTCTTGAATAATTTATCATTTCTATGTATTAACTCCTCTTTTTATAAAATGTCTCCTTTTTTTATCTTTTTCCTTCCAAGCACCACCTTTCTGCTAGCACCCAACTAGCTTAACGATAGTTCCAGTCACCCTTGGCTCTCCTCCATGGCCTGCAGAATCTAGCCCTTGGGGAGCCAGGGCAGAGCTTTGTATATCCAAAGAGTAGGATCTTGCTAAACTTTGCCCTTTCCCTTTCTCCACTGTCACCATCCCACCTCCCTGTTTCTGATCTTTCTATCTTGCCTTCCACTCTGTTTCACAGTTCCATGAGATTTCACATTTACTCCTGTGGCCTCCTAGTCCTCACACACATGTACATATCCTCCCTCTTCCCAAGCCAGTTATATATCATTATAAAACCATCAACTTTGGCCCTGACATTGAATAGTGTATTTTTCTAAAGAATCTTCTGGGAGAAGGGACTAGGGGGAGAAAAAAAGTACTTTCTACTTTTAAAAGATCCCAGAAAGACAATCCTACCTTTCCCAGGATTTGGAGGAAAAGGACTTCCAAACTCCTTCTGCTTTGGCATTAAAGTGTGTGGCCCTGACATGCCTCCAGCCTGGGTGACCTGGAATCGTGACTTCCCATTGGTGAGCACTTGTCTCCTGGGGCTCAAGGCGGGCAGATGGATGGAGCTCTCAGCCATGTTGCTCTGAGGAACCATCCCTCCTCCTCCCAAGGGCATCTTGAGATGGAGACTGTTAGCAAGGCTTCCAATACCAGGGCTTGGTGCGCTGCCACAGGACGAGGGGCCAGGAGTCCCTGAGTGGGCTCGGATGGGAGGAATGTGTTGGCCACTGACCATCCCAGGCCCCTGTGGGGTTCCTGATATCCGGTAGAGATTCATGCTGCATGACCTTCCATTCATTTTGAAAAAACCTGTGGCCAAGATGGTCAAATATCCAATGGCACTAATGACTCCTTTCAGGCAAAGTCCAATAAGTTATCCATGGTGTGGGTTTTTAGCCTGTTTAAAAAAATAAATGCAGGCATTTTTAAAAGTAAAATGGAAAATAAGTTACAGTGAGTTTTCAACCTGTGTAGCTTTCACCTCAGGAAGAAAAGAAGCACTCTTAGCAAAAGGGCCTTTTATGTAGAGCAGGGTCATCAAATACATGGTTCACTGGCGGGCACTTTCCCCTGCTGCATTCATGGTAGGCATGGATTATGGATCACTGCATTGTTTTGTTTGCCACTGAGCCCTTCTCAATATAGTGCTCTTGGCAACTGCAACCAACCTACTGATGCCAGCTTGCAAAATGAAACTTATTTTGCTCCCTAGAGGATCTGTCTGTACTAGTTCACTTCTGCAACAGTGAATCTTGGAAAACCCAAAGGCATCACCTTCATGAGCTGTAAGAGCAATGCTTCAGAGATTCCAGTAACAAACTAATGGCAGATCTGGCCTCTAAATGAGATTATGAGGACATTAAACCATCTCTGATTTTCTCTCATAGAGCAAGTATTTCATAGTCCCTAGATTCACAAAAGAT
Source organism: Plecotus auritus (assembly GCF_963455305.1). Lineage (NCBI taxonomy): Eukaryota > Metazoa > Chordata > Mammalia > Chiroptera > Vespertilionidae > Plecotus > Plecotus auritus. Next base: position 135,799,688 of record NC_137776.1, on the reverse strand, counting down.
AAAAATATGGGCCTGGGACTCTCACAAAGGCCTCATACATCCACATACCCAATATTCAGAGAAGCATTAGAATCTTGGTTCCATACTGATCCTGAGTTATAGAAATCGAAATAGGACAATACCCTCACCTTCCATTAAGATCCTAGAAAAGGAAAAGGCTGTGAAGTATGCTTTAGGGGAAGTATAATGAAAGAACAGCCCTATAAAAAGTATGTTCATCATGCACCAAACATGGTAAATCAACCATAGTTCCACAAAGCTTCCATCTGCAATCCCACTACCCCCTTTCTCAAGTACCAGAGTAGAACCAAAAGTACTGACATGACCACAGAACATCATCATCCATCTGTATGCAATAATGTCAGTATTCCCTGATTATATTGTTAGGAAAAACCCTTCTTCCTTGATCAATACCTCCCCAAAATGTATGTACAATCAATGAGGTGACTAAGTACCACCACTCCTAAAGAATGCAGTCTGTTTTCTTTTACATAGACATGACAGTCATGGAAAGAAGCCACAGTTGAACAAACAGAGAAAATACGAACAGAGTATAAGCAGTAGTGGCCAAATATCCCCAACTTAATGATTTCAACTTTTTCTGAAGGAGCCACTCAATGTTGTAGACAAATATTTCCAACTCAACTCCCAAATGAATGGCTCCATCAATCATCAAGGACAGAGTATCAAGAAGGACAAACTTTTCATGAAAAGCTTTTTTTTCTTTTATCATTTTAGAAAATCAAAAGTATTTAATTTTCAAGTTAAGCACTCACTGTGCCTTCTGCAAAGTTGACTATGTGTGTCCATATGTTAAATAACTTCAAAAATCACTAACTATAAAATTGGAAAGGCTCCCTTCATCTCTACCAATTCTCTATTTTATTAAGAATTCTAGCCTTGGCCCATGTTGCTCAGTGGTTAGAATGTCAGCCCATGCACCACAGGGTCACAGGTTCAATTCCTGGTCAAGGACATGTACCTGGGTTGCAGGTTCAATCCCCAGCCCTGGTCTGGTCAGGTGTAGGAGCCAATCAATTGATGTGTCTCTCTCACATCGATCTTTCTCTCCCCTCACCCCACCCACACTCTCTCTAAAAAGCAAGGGAAAAAGTATCCTCAGATGAGGATTAAAGAACAAAGAATTCTATCAGTCTGTCACATTTAATACTTCCATGCCATGTAGTCCTCAGAGATACTTCTAGGTCTTTTTCCTGCCCTTCCCTTCACTACAGTTTTGAGAATGAACAAATACAGTATATCCAGGCTTATCCAAACCTGTATTATTTAAATTTGTTAAGAATAATAAGAAATGAACCCTGGAATCAGACCAGTTGTAAGATTTTTTTTTTACATTGGAAAAATTCCAATGCCTTTTTTGCTATATTTACTTATAAGAATTCAAATGTATTACCAGCTAGTCTATTGATTTATTGGTTAATTGTGGGCAAGAATCATTTAATGTCTCTATGCTTTGCCAGATTATAGTAGCCATCTATTCTCCACTCATTGATAAAAACTATTTTCTGAGCACTCTGAATCCTGCACAAGAAAGCACTTATTCAGTACCAACACACAAAAAAGGCAAGATAAATACGTTGCATTGGCAGTTTGTTGAAAATGATGAATTATCCAACATGACTGGAAATATGAGTCACTAAGACCGTGGTCCAAGTGACAAATGTCTGCAGATTTGCAGACTATGCCCATTTCCAAGTTTTTAAAAATAAGGGAGTAATTTTTGGCAGCAAGATCACACACAAGCAGAAATTATCATCAAAAAATATGGATAAAACACATAAGTAGGTACTTGGCATTAGACTTGATCATTAGTAAGGTTAAGTTTGTGAAAAGTAAGAATAATTAAAACACCGAAAACTTAATTATCAGACACTCATTCCTGCCTGTCAGATTGGATATTTATTTTATTATTTTATAAACTATACTCCTGTTTTAAATAGCTTTAGGTTAAAAGTAAAAACAATAAAACTACTTAAATTTTGTAACTAAAAAAGCAACAGCCTAAAAGTAATGTGATTAATACCATAAAGGAAAACCAAGAGGTCAATGGCATGTGAGCTGAAAAAAAGAGTCTCAAGATAAAAATAAAATTGTATGTGAAAATATGCCTAATGTTTTCACATTAATCATACCAACTGATTTGTCAAACATTAAATTTAAAAATCAATTTTGTCTATTCATATTCTAATATTTCATATACTTTTTAGCTAGGCCATATGATCATGTACAACTCTAAGTTCACCTGGTAACAAAAAAAAAAAAAAAGAATAAACTGCTAACTTTTAAGAAAGATACATCCTCATTCAGTCAGAGTGAAAAGAGCATTCAACCAGAAGTCAGATCACCTGAGTTCTACTACTAGCAAATCATTTATAACTTCCCTGGCCTTACAGTTTTCATCCATAAAATGAGGAAGTTGATGATAATCATTATAGTCTCTAGAAATTCTGTTCTCCCAGATAATTAAGATAAAGAAGATTATTTTAAAAATACCCATTTAATAAATATGTAGATTTTATACCCATGGCACTTAAATTGAGAGACCTGGAAGCAAAAATAGTACCTACCCACTCCATCAAAGTAAGAGCTGATAGGAGGCTCTCATGCCATCAATGTGCTGAAAGACAACACTTACCATAAAAAGATGGATATTAGGATTAAATTTTCCTACACCTTGCCAACTAATAAGTATCAAAACCTAACTGGTAGGAAGATTCCATTGGAAGAGTACCTTTCTATTTAAAAACTTACCAAGTTCTCCAGCATTACTTTCCTTCTGCCCTCCATCCAACTACACTACCCCAGGGTATCAACAGAAAAAGAGAAGAAAAAGAAAAAAGCAAGGAACATCCAGAAGTACAAATTTAATGTACTGAAAATCAGACATATTGATACATTTAGATGTTTAATACTCCATTGGTTCAAACAATAAAAATATTCATTCAGCTACAGGAGTCAACATGAGTTAATAGATCCTCACTTTTGACCACTGTCAAACTCAAAAACACTACTGTAGGTCAAGTCAGAGAAAAAAAGTACTTTGCTTCTACGGAAAATAAGACACAAAAGCATTTAATAATTTCTCTAGTTTTCTGGGAAACCTGTGACTTGAATCAAATCACAAAAGTCATTTCTCTATCTTCTAAAACCAAGGCTTAGACACTTTCTCGTGGATTAAACAAACAAAAAGCAATGTTAACTCATCCATTCAAGAAAATTCCCAAAACATAAGCTCTATAATGCCTATTTACAGCCAAAAGCCCTTTCTTAGTAAATATCATTAATAAACTCATCTAGGGTCATAATTCATCTGATGAGCCAGTTAATTATTAATTTCATTTCCTTAGGCTACATTTAGCCTTTGTTACATTTTCCATTCCTTATGCTACAAGCATTTCTTACCCTGCATAGAAAACCTGATATTGAGGCACAAAATACTGGTAAGCACACAAACTGCTTCTGCGCTGGTTTCTTATACATATGTCTAAGCCATCTAAAGTAGAGTTTTTATTGATTCTTTTTATTTTTTTTCCTTTGGGTTAATGATTGTATAATTTCATTAACACTGCCTTTTCAACACCGCTGCCTTGATCATTAATAGGCCCATGCTGTTCCCATGGGCTTCTCTAGTTACAGCTTTTGTAGCCAGAAGAATATAGAAATGAAAAGCCTATTGATAGATAATATAAGTTATTCTCATGCACGGCTGCTGTGTGAAGCACATTTTGCAATTCAATCAAGGACAGATAGAGCTGAATGTTCTTAGATCCCAGGAGTTCATTTCAATAAGCAGAATGTACCTTGTCCTAACACAGGTGACTGACTCCTCAGAAAAGATTGTATAAACAAAAGCCAATCGTGTTAGTCATTTTATTGGCAACAATATAAACACAACTATATTAGATGTCACCAATAAATCAAAATTATTCTTGTCTGCAATTTTAACAAGAGGAAAGTGCAAACATGAGCCTGTGAAGCTAGAGGATATTATAGAGGAAATGCATTGGATAGGTACAATATCTTTTCTCTATATTGAAACAGAGGGTATTATATTATGATTAACCCATAACAAAGTATAGTTGATCATTTCTGTGGTTTCATAACTTTTCTTCAGTGAAACTGACAGATTCACAGACTTTAGAACAGAAGTTACACAGAAACAGGGCTGGGATAATTCCACATTATTGAGCAAAAATTTAGGGAGGTTACAGCTGATAACTAGTACATATAGACCATATAGACATTTGGACATTCCCATGCTCTAATGTTGGTAATTCTAAGGTTATTAACATATTTATTTTGAATACTAAGATGTACAGATGTTACACAAACAACCTAATCACTAATATGATGAAATAAAAAAGAGAAAGTACATTTTCTAAAGCAGGATTAGCTCTGAGTTATACCAATTAAAAAATATAAGGAGAAATTATAGTGTTCCCTTCAGAGATTCAAGACCATTCTTCCAAAGACCACTTGAAAAGATAATATAATGAACATTATGGATCCCATCTAATAGAATCCCTGACTTTGTTTTATCTGTGGGTTCCAAACCCTTAGCTATCTAATTAGGGATACATAACATCTTAACTTTTAAAACAATTTTATATTTCATAAAATTTTCTCAAAAATCAAAACAATATTTCCTATATTTATAGAGTAAAATATCTGGCAGTGCCCTTTTAAATTTAAATCAGTGGCCATGATATTCAAAATACAGTTAGTAAATATGGACAGGACATAGAAGGAAGGAAGGACAGACAGGAAAAGAGGGACAGAAAGAATGGGAGAAGGGGGAGAGGAAGAGGAAAGGAAGAGAGTGGAAAAAAAGGAATGACCATATGCAATGCAGGAATTTATTCTCTAACTTAAAATACAGAAGCAGCACTGAGAACCTTATACACAATGCTATTGCAATTTTGGGATTCTAGAAGAAATTCAGAACCTTCAGGATAATACTGCTTTAGGGCAATATTAAAAGTTCAGTGAACTCTCTTAGAATCCACTTTCCACAGTTCAATACATCTATACAACTCTTATATCCCCCAAGCTTACTCAATGTTACTACTTTTAGTAGTAATTACCTACAAATATTTCATTTACTTTGCCTCAGTCATTAACTCATCAATGAGTACAGAAAGTTCTAGAAAACTGTGACCCTACCGAAAATAGCAAGGGAGAGGGGGATTTCCTTGGTCAGCTGTAGGAATCACACATAAAGAAAATGACTTGGAACCAAAAATATATTTAAGACAAACACATGTAGCACAGCTGGTTGGAGTGAAGTCCCAATACACCAAGGTTGTGGGTTCGATCCTCAGTCAGATCACATATAAGAATGAACTAATGAATGCACTGGCCAAGGTTGAATATGGACCGTAAGTTCCTAGATCTATGTTTAACAAAATATTCTCTCTAAAGTAGTGTTTTCAAAACATTGGTGGACCCTGAAATGAATTATTCAATGGTGAAAGAATTTTTATAACTGACTGGAATAAAATATTAGCTATCAATGTGCATTAAATGTATTAATGATTAAGTATTGTTTTGTTTCTATTATTGATGGGTATACATGGCAGTATATCTATATGCATACTGTGCATTACAGTCAAAAAAGCATTAAAGCCAGTTATACAAGCATTTGGACTATGTGCCTACCCAGGTACCTATCAAGAACAGCTGCTGATAGAGACAGAGTTGAACTGCCAAACTAAAACAACTACCAAAATATAGCTGTAATGAAGAAAATATCTAAATGTTCAACATTTTTAGTTTTCTGGAAAATAAGGATTACGTAATACAAGGCTGCACTCCTACCACTGTTATCTTTCACTTTGTCTTTTACATATTATACATCAATTGATCAATTGTGCTCTCTCTATATATATCACTTACTCAACCAAATAACAGAATCAGGATCAAAACGACTGAAAATTTTAAATCTTCCCCTTTGCGGAGGACAGATGACTCTTCCCTAGAATAAAACTTCATTCTTACAATGCTAAAGGGGGAGAAGTTTAAATTAACACATAACTGCCTCTGAGAACTGAGTTTTCTAAAATGTGTTCTTAATATGACTTAACCATCAGATACTCTGAAGAGGAATTTGAAATGGAAAAATGAACACATTCCCTATGATGTCACTGCTGAATTAATTACCTGAATTGCAAAGAGTGACTACCACATGGCCATGGTTTGAGACACAAAGCTTCTTCAGAAATATAAAAGAAAACTGGCTGAGGATTTTTCTTAAAAAAAAAATCCTCACACAAGAAGATACATAGGTAGCAAAATATGGCAAATGAAAAGCACATTCTTTGTCATTTAGTGTGTATAAATAACTACTCAGCCCATGTGAATAGCTATTTGCAAAGCTAAAAATTATAATCCTCTCAAAAAGGTAATAAACAGTCACCTATGAAAGATTCTAAAAATAAATTGAATTTATCACTCATTAAACCAAATATCCAAATATAATAAAGTATCCCTATTATGTGTAACTGAGTGATTTCTTTCCTTCAGTGTAATTGGTGACCAATGTAACTATTTTTAGCTGTTGGTAGACAGAAGTTTTATACAAGTGAAATAATGTTCAGTGACATCACTGAAGAAATATGAATGTCCACAACAATGACTAGGCCCTTAACCAACATGACAACGTATTTATTAAAAAAAAAAAAAAAACTAAATGAATGACTCAGTCAAGTTACAGACATAAGTGGAATCCACTGGTCATGCTGAAAAGGTTGGGAAAACATTAATCCATTTCTTCACACACAAGAATAATAAGAATATATACACAGCCCTGGCATCTGGTTAGTTTTTTGTGTACAGTATTCAGCAGGCCTAGAAATGAAACTCCATAGGTCTGGCTCTGAATTTCAAGAATAACTGATATTCAGAAAGTCTAATCTCTGTATCAAAAAGCCTGGGACAGCCCTAATCGGTTTGGCTCAGTGGATAGAGCGTCGGCCTGGGGACTGAAGGGTCCCAGGTTCGATTCCGGTCAAGGGCATGTACCTTGGTTGCGGGCACATCCCCAGTAGGGGGTGTGCAGGAGGCAGCTGATCAATGTTTCTCTCTCATTGATGTTTCTAACTCTCTATCGCTCTCTCTTCCACTCTGTAAAAAACACAATAAATTAAAAAAAAAAAAAAAGCCTGGGACAGGGTCTGACCTGGTGCTGTAACTCCATCTGCCCATCTGCAGGTGGGCAAGACTTACTGCACCTGAAGGAATGTGTAGTTGTTCCTGTCCTTGGCCTTGAAAAGATAACATCAGACAAAAATGGCCCACCAGCTTTCTTCAAGACTGCTCTCAACTACTTAGAGCCTTCTCAATTCCCTGATTTTGTTCCCAAAGTGAAACATGGTTGGATCCTTATTTCTGTTCATCCTACCAAACTGCCTTAGAGTCCCACCTAAGAGGTCTTTCCCCTCCACTCCTTTTGCCCTCTTTTTCCCCAAATCTAGATCCCACTTAGCCTCCACGCCCACACCAAATGCTCACCTTATACCTTCCCTGATCCTCTCTTAATTTCTATGTCTCTGATCTGTAAAATGGTGAGAATTACCCTATTGTACCTAATTCATAGCATTATAGAATATTAAATGAGATAATGCATGTTACTTGCTTAGCACACTGCCTGGTACATAGAAGGACCCAATAAATGCTGTTTTACTTTACATACCTCTCTTAATATCCTTAACTTTCTACATAGCCTTATTTGTCTGTGTTTTATCTTCCTGTCTAAATTCTAAATTCATTAAGCTTTGGTGCTATGTATAATTTATCTTTCAACATTCCCCAGCCATTATATATACAGTCTTATACTTACCTATTTATATTTTTCACACTACATGTAACATACATATAGATTTTTCATACATTTATATGTTCACACATTTATATTTTTATACTATTCTGAAAAGATTGTATAGATAACTATATATTTACATATTTGTATTCTATATTTACCATTTGTTGCCTGAATAAATACACTATAAGTTGTGACCACACAATCATGAATCCTACACTCTGTGTCCTGTTGAATCAGTTTAACTACAGTTGCATATTTCCTAGTCTATTCCTCCTAACCTATTCCTTTCTCTATTGGGAAAGAGCTGCATAAAAACTCTGTTCCACTCTTCTGAGCAGGCACATTACTCTTGCTTGGCATACTCATGAACAATGAAAAATCCTAGCTAAAAGCCACAGAACAAATAGCCATTTTAGCACTGAGACCAGGCAGTTCTTTTGCTGTGGGGGCTATCGGTCCTAACTGAGGGACTGCCAAAAGTATTTTGGGTTGTCATGGTGGAAGATGTTCCTCAGCATTCTCCTTGCTCACCCTCAGCTGACTTCACAGTACACGTTTCACTCATGTTATATGTACATAGATTGTTCAGTCCCCCTAATCAGACCATCATGAGGATAGAATATAAGGCTTCTGTCTCATTAGTACCCAAATTACCTGACCTACTAAAAGGTTGTTATGTCAGAGAAAGAAGCCAGACCCAGGGGTGCATGCTGAGTTATTCCGTTTACATACAGTATTATCAAAACAGGTAAAAATTAATATATCTGTTTGAAGTCAAGGTAGTAGTTACTCTGGGGGAAACATAGTGGCTGAAAGGAACTAATAAAAACACTTCTGGGTGTTGGTAATGTTCTATTTCTTGATCTGTGTGCTAGTTATTTACCGTAGCTGTGTTCAACTTGTGGAAATTCATCAAGCTTAAGATATAAGCACTTTTCTATATCGCCATTTTACTTTATTACAATAAAAAACTTGGGTTTTGTGTCAGTACTGTCTGAAGTAAATGGAAAACTTGGAACTTGGGCATCTTTTAATCAAAGTTCTTTTTAGTGTTATTTTAAAGGTTTTGTTGTATGTCTCAACCTCCTGAAATGAGTCAGGCAGCATGTTTTTATTGCACAGATTTCCTATGTGCCCTTCACTTATTTCTTGAATTTATTTTCAGTCCTGATGGATTCTATCAGCCAACCAAACTTAAATGAGAAGTTAGAGTTAAGTCCTGTATTTCCATCTTCTTTAGAATATCCTCTACAGAAAATAATTACAAAAAAATGACTTGTACAGGGAAGAGAATGTGCCCGGGATGCCACTCTGAATTGTCTCCTTCTTCCATATTATGTAAGAACTACAAATTAACATTCCAACTCCAGAGATCAATAACTACAATATGATAGAGACAACAGTGGAAAGAATGTCCTCAGATTTAATTTACTAGCAGGAAAGAGCACTCAGAGAAAAAAGACTAAGAACACTGAGCTCTCTTCTACAACAATGGAAAGACCACTTGCTGTCATATAAATGAAGGCAGGCTGGTACAAAACTTTTATTTGCTACTATTTAACCTCCCCATCCTGGCTATTTTGGCCCACCAGGAATTTCAACCACTAGGTGAGGTGGACCCTGGAGTCCATCCAAAAAAAAAAAAATGTTGCTTTTCCTATTTGGAATAATGATCATTCCTTCCGAGTAAACTAACCGACCCCAGGTATGGAATCACTGACAAACTGATTACTATTAAGAAACTTGGATTTAATCAGGGGTCAGTAGGAGATGCTCCCTCAAAATTGGGCCAATGTGAACCAAGGAGAGAGACTGTTATAGCAGCAGTTAGATTTCACTACTCATCCTCAAGGATTGCTGAGGCTTCTGAGCAACAAAGGAAAGGAATTCCACTATCAATAAGGAAAGGCATTTTGAAAGTAACTGGAAAAGAAATGCCCCCCGCCCTCTTCCTTTCAAGGGTATAGTGTTAGGGCTAAGTCTGGCAGCAAAAACAATTAGTGAAAACATCTAACGACTGTAATGCACTTAAAGGCGATCCTTAAACTTCAGCATGTTCCCAATTGCCAAAATAACATAGTTTCACAGACTCCTGTCTCTAAATAGCTTCAAACTTTCCCCTAACAACCTTCATTGCAGCCTTTTTCTGCAAACTTTTGCAGGTTGCACCTGTTTTACACATCACCTCTGGAAGCAAACTTGGAGAAGAAAAGAGAAGGAATATGGAGATTTAAAGTAACACAAATCAATTTTATACAAAAAAATTTTTTTTTCCAGTTTAGTGTAAAAAGAGAGGTCTAGTGGGGAACTCAGAGAAGGGGAAACAGACATCTGGCTAACTCCCAAGGCAGAAATCATGACTCATCAAGGCTTTCAGAGGGGACAGGAGACTGCACTTGTCTTGAGTTCACCTTCAGGCCAATAAAATGCTCTCTAAACTGAGACTGGGAAACTTGAGTGTTTGTCCTGTGTCTGACAACTGGCTGTGAGGCCTTCGGCAAAACCCTAAAAGTCTCTGGATCACTGTTTCCTCATCCACGGATGATCTCTGAGAAAGGTTCCTCTGGCTTTAACAGACTATACAGTACTTAAGATTTCAAGTTCCCATAACCTACAGAGGCCTGGCCCACTGGGGGGAGCTGCAGACCATCCCTCTCCTCTCAAACTCCAGGGCCCATGGGCCCAAATTCTGGGAGCTGTTGCAGTCCTGAAAGAAGGTGGGAGAGGGTTCAAAGCCCTCCTCTCTATAAAAGGGGGCTGCAATTGCAGATCCAGTCCCTACAGACCCTGAACCTCGCGATTCCAGAAGTACCCTCCACATCTCCACTCCCTGCCCCAGGGCTTAGATGCTCCAGGGATGAGGGTCTGGGAAGCCTGGGGGAGAAGGGGGGGTGGGGGCGGGGGCGGGGGCGGGGCGAGGTAGGAATAGGAATACAGAGCAAAGGTGCAAGGTGCCTCTCTTCCAGGAGAGCTGGAGAGATCCGGAGACGTACTGGGAACACGACAGACGAGGGAGAGGTGCGTGGGGTATGGAAGGAGAAGAGCAGCCCTCATCTGTTCCTGACTCCCCTAGCTTGGCTCGCGGGGGTCGGAGGGCCGCGCCCCTAGTCTCCGATGCGGAGCAAGGGGCGTGCCTGGGAGCGGAGGCAACACAGCCCGGCCCTGGGCGCCTGGCTGCGACTGGTCAGTTCCAGACCGCCTGGGCCCCAAACCTTCAACCCCGTCCGCTAGCGAGCTCAGCAAGACAAAACAAACTGGTGCGGGCTTCCTGTTGTGCAACCCAGCCCTGAGTAAGTCCGGGCCGAAAGAGCGCCAACGCTGGCCCACCGCTGGGAAGCCCTGGCGACCCGGACTGAAGACCGCCCGGCCTGAGCCGGAATCCAGAGGGAGCCACGTTCCCGCTCGCCGCTCCGGGAGCGCACGGCCCCCGCAGGGCCAGTGTCCTCACCCTCAGGTGTCCTTTCACTTCTTGCCTCCCAAATACCCCCAACAAGTCGAGGGCGCGACCCGTGAAGCCAGAAACAACCTTTCCCAAAGTTTCTCCCTCCGGGTACCTAATTGAATCATCCATAGGATGACAAATCTGTCAGGGCCAAGTTTTCCAGACACTTGGGTGACTTCCTCATCCCTGAGGTGACTTGTCAGCTCCAGTGAGTAACTTGGAAGTGTCGCTCCGGGCAAGGTGTGTGTCTAGGAGGGAGCCGGCTGCTCACTCACGCTTTCCTGAGCGCAGCTCGACGGACTTCAAAATACACACACGGTCATTTATAGGGACTGGAGCCGTACGCGGGACAAAGTCCCTGAAACTGAGACATTTTCTAAACAGTGCTGACATTTTGTCGGGCCCCATAAAAAATGTAAACGGGAGGTGATGAACCGGGTAGGGAGTGTGCGCGTCTGCATGTGTCTGCGCATTTTGCAGCGTGGGAGGTTATAGCTATGACCAGGAGGATATGGGTCACCAGACCGTCCTCGCGACGAGTTAGGGTACCCCCAACCCAAGGACCTGTTGGAGCAATGGGGACTTCGGCTTGAGCAAGACACAAGCGTGGAAAACAACCTTCTTGAAGCTCCACAAACACGTGGAACTGGCAAAGACAACTACAGCCCCGTGTGCACGAGAGACCTCAGGTCACCCCATCAATTCCGACTTTTCTAAAGTTTCCCTTCAGTGAAGACTCATGAGTTGCATGCACAACCATGCCCGTGCGCCCTGTAACTTTCCCTGATTATGAAGCCCTTTGGCCCCTGTAGTTGAAAAGAAAAAAAAAGAAAGAAAGAAACAGACAAAATAAAAAAAAAACTCGCCCTAATTAGAGAAACTTTAAAACCTTGTTGCTTTCCTTTCCGTTCTCTACACTGGACGCTCTTGGGCAACTGACAAGAACACAGCTTGATTCTGTCTTTGAGGGTCGCTATCTCAGTAAACAGATCTTTTATTAGAGAATCTGGGGGTGGGGATGCGTGTATCTTTAAAACCGCGCAAACACCGGCTCAGCCAGGAAAACTATTTCTAATCCCTAGTTTGTGTCTCCCAGAGTTAACTCCCCCACACTCTAAAGCGGCCGGTTTCATCCCCTCTGTCGCCAGCGAGCAAAGTTTCTATGGCATCCACTTACCAGGTAACCGGGATTTCCAAAACAAAGCCGGTGTGCGGGTCCCTTCCCCCGGCCAGCCTGCGCGAGTGACAGCGGAAGGCCAGCGCTGGCGAGGAGAAACTTGGGGCTCCAGCCCTTCAGCACGCTCCGCGGGTTCTGCCTCCTTCTGAAATGAAAACTCCCATCCCAGCCTGCGGACGGAGCGCGGAAACCCGGCCCAAGTGCCCTGTGTGCGCGCGCGTGTGCGAGGGCAGCAGCCGCGGGGGGGTTGGGGGGGTGGAGGCAGAAGGGGGGTGGCTGGACCCTCGGCATCAGCTCATTCTCCCCACACACACACACACTCACACACACACACACACGCAAATAGTGTCTTTAAGAAGTTGAGTTTCGACTTTGTGTCTCGCCTGTCCAGCTCATCCTCGCCCTGGGCCGGGGGATGCGTCTGGGGGCCGGCCTGGGATACTGGCTAATTGGTTTCGGCGGGTTCCATCGGGGAAGTGCTGGTGCGAGCCTGGACGGCTACGGGCAGCGCTGGTGCCCGTGCGCGCCGCGCTCTGGGCTGCCCGAGCGGCGCAGTGTGGACGCAGCCACGGGGATAGGGAAGGGGGAGGAAGGGAGGGAGGCGGCCTTGGGAGGCGTGTGGATGTTAGTGCGGCTGCGAGCGCCGGCCTGTAGCCAGCTGCTTCCTGAGTGTGAGCCGAAGGGGGAGGGTTAGGGGTGGGGGCGGGCTCGCTGGTCACCAGGCTGGCCAATTCGAAGGCTGAGCTTGTGTCTCTCTCTCAGCGCATTAACACACTCACTCCTAACTTTGCACCAAAGAGTCCAGAACTCAAAAACAGGGTAGCTAGAGCAGGGAGACACTTTGCCTTCTTCTTGGGCCTTATTTGGTGAACTGGCTTTTTTCTTTAACATGAAAAGGCGTGAGCACTCATACTGTATTTAATGTAAAGTCCTAAAGAACAAGAGAAAAAAAATAAAACCAGAAATAAAACGGAAAGAGTAAAAACGAATAAGTGAAAAATGGCAAAAGTGTCTTTCTAATACACAGGATTGGATGCACATAACTTCAGAAATGGATAGGTGAAGCACAGAGGATGTTTTTGGCATATTATTAAAATAAGGCATAGGCAGAGGAGAGTGGAAGGTGATGGAGGTGCTACAAGGATGTAAAATTCTAAACAGGCTGCTAAGATTGGAGGCATATTCCCTGCATATGTTGCATCTATTAGCAGTACTTTCTCCTTAAGAATTCAACATCCTCAGCTTCATGCCCCCACCTAAGCTGTGGCCCCAGCCCTTCTGCTTGATTTGATCAGAGCCCTGAAGAGGTTGGTCAACTGTTAGTGGTTCCCCACATGTATTGCCACAGATGCACAGACGTCCATCTTGGGAATCAATATATGTACAGTACACACACAAAGCACAATGTATATAAAACAAGTATCCTTGTTAGGCCTTTCTGCAGTGAGAGGATTATTCACTGTCATGAATGAGGATATCTCAAGACACTTAGAATTTCACCAGTCCTTATATTCTATTCTAGGGCTCTCACTCAAATATAAATTAGCATTCAGGTAGTAGATGCTATGATCAAAATAGAAGCCCTCAAGTATACATGTGACCCAACCCAGAAAAGCAAACCAAAAAGACTGACAATTTTATCTTATTTCAGAAATAATATTAAATTTGGTCTGCATCCATGACATTGACCCAAAAAGGGCCAATTTCACAGAACTTCTTATGTTTTATTATGATCTACTTTTCAAGACTCCCTTTAGGGAAGGTGTGTTTTTTCCCCCTTTCCTAAAGACAAACTCACCAGAATATCTGTTGACAGAAGAGGAGAGAGGGAAAAAAATTAAAAAGTGCTTAGGATACATCATTCTGTCAATTTTCCAAATTTCTCACTCTCTTCTTCATCTCCTTTTAAATGCAAGCCCAAGATGGCAATCAATGAGTTCAACCACACACAAGAAAAGAAAATACTAATAAAATGAAGCATGCAGCAAAATCACAAAAACAAAGAAACCAAGTACTGGAAATTGCCATGATTATTCCATTGTGGCTAGTTATTGCAACATGCCTGACATTCAAATAAAAACTCTTCCTCATTAACTCCAGCCTTCAGGAGCAGAGCAAGAGGGAAACACTGACCCTTCAGTGCATCATGGGGAATTCTCTTCATCCAGATTCTTGTGCTGTATGGACTGTTCCCCAGGAATAAGACAAGGCTGGGTGGAGACTGCGAACAATCTTTCCAATGTGCTTCAAATACCATTTCAAATACAATGAGGTTGATGCCTGAAATGATATCCTAGGGGCTTGCAGAAGCTTCCAAACTTCCAACTTGGTCAGAAGAGCTTAGCTGGAAGAGAAAAATATAGTGCTACTCCCTACTTTAATCAATGGCTCATGGAAATAAAACACTGGGAAAGTTATTAGTCATCAACCTGGAGATCCCCAAAATTATCTTCACTTATAAGAGCCTAAGGGTGGGAATGTCATTTTTTTGCTTAGGTGGAATTTTCATGAGCCTCTAACATTCCTAAGACATTTACCACTAAATAGGTACAGTGCTGTGGTTGACTTTTTTTTTTTTTTTTGGCCAGGAATGCAGATATGCAATGTCCTTACATTCCATGGGCTACAATAAAAATGCAGCGCTTCCAATACAACCCTGGAGTGACTCAGAATGAGATCTGCACCTCTTCTGGACTGAATCCTTTAACATGGACTGGGGGAGGGGAGAATAATGAGAGATGATGGGAAAGGAAATAGTGTAATTCAGCAATGACATTCTCCCTTCCCCATGAGCTCTCCATCATGCTTAGGAATCATGCATGCCCTGGCAGCCTTTCAGACAGATAGGTGGGACTATAATCCATTCGTATCTTCCCTCTCTGGAGCCTTCAGTTGTATGTATCTCAACTGCTGACTCAGGGCAGCCCAGGGCTGATTCCGTAGATAGGAACCTGCTGCCAGCTCAAGTCCAGTTCTCATTCATTTGAGAAACATTCAGTGAGTACTTATTCTGTCACAGGATTAGGGGTAAAGAAATTAACACTTGTAGGCACTTTGCATGGAAGGATGTTACATAAAGTATTTTGCCCAGTTCCTGGGATATAGTAAACACTTAAGAAATGGTGGCTTTTTGCAGACATTATCTCATCTATTCCTCAAAGCAATCTTATTCTATGGCCACTGGTAGTCTCCTATTTTTAAGCAAAGAAGCTGGAGCTCAATAAACAGTTAAAAGGAGTGAAAGTAGAGCTAGATTTGCCAGTCTAGAAGCCCCAAGTTCTTTCAACATTGATGTCCTACAAAATAACTGCCTGCTCTTTAAATATATAGAAAGTACACTAAACCTATATAAAGTACAAGGAATCTTATGATTAATGTCAGGTAAGTACCACCAAGTGTGGAAGAGGCGGGAATAATTTTCTACAACAGTACAAGGAATAGTTCAGCTATTTGAGCTGGACTTCAAATAATGGGTAGGAAATTGATAAACGAAGAAGACCATTCCAAGTAGGGGAACCTGTATCAGAAAGAGCATAAAAGACATGAATCCTGTGGATCTGCTCACAAAGCTGGAGTACAAAATCAGGACATTCACAATCTCATAGCTGTAGCCCTGAAACACAGTCAGTGGGAGCATCCTAACAGCAGACTTTCAGAACTGTTATTTGTGTCTGTCTGAGTGATCTGACAGCAAACTATTTACAAACTTACAAGGAACTATGATTAGTTTCTCACTCCTGTAAAGTGTCTACAGAGAGAGGTTTTTAACCCCAGAATGAGGATAAGTTGAGCTAACAGCACCAGTGATCGTATGCCCAGCTATAAAAACACACACCCACATAGACATGCACACACACACACAAAGCTGGCAAGATTCCAGTTATATAGAAATGAAGTGGAAAAAGTCAGTATTTGCCAACTTAAAGAAAACAACTAAATGTGTAAAATGGAAAAAGCTCCATTTTACCTTCCTGAGTAGTACAAACAGTAGAATGTTATCAGTGCTTGATATCCTAATAAAGCTGTTAAGTTAATCTTTTTACTAATTTTGCCACAAATACAATCAGCCCAGAGTCTCTTGCTTACACATCAGTGATGCAATTTTTAAAAATTATGATTGACACCCATTATATTCATAGCATCATACCCCTTTTCCTTTCTAAGGTCAAACTATAAATCAGAGTCTAAACTGAAATGTGAAATATTTTACTCCATAGACTGTCTCCACATCTTTTTTTATTGGTTAAAGTTTTCTTCCTATTTTATACAAACCCAAATGAGATGCATCTAATATTCTACAAAGGTTGGTTTTATATTCCTTGACATATTACTAAGGTATATGTACAAAAAGTTGATTAAAATTAAAATAAATTCATAACATAAACAATATTCCACAGGCAGTTTCCTACTCTTTTACCACTTAGCATCTATGCTGGCCACTTATATATAGTGTTGTAAAATTATTTACCTGATCATTATACTATCTTACCCAGAACTGCCTTTTCTAAGTACCTTCTAATATCAAAATTTATATTTCTTCATAAGCCTTCCATGGCCTAGCAACATTACTGGGCACTAGTAAGTTTTTAATGCTAATTGAATGAAATAATGAATGAATGAGGAAGTAAAAGAATGGTTTCCCCACTCTGAGATTATGAATAGCAATAATAATTGTCCTTGTGATTATATGTGATCATTTCAATACTACAAATAGTCTAAACGCCTGTCATTCTCGTTCTGTGCCCCCAGGCTCTTCATTGTAAACTGGAGATTAAAATACTACTTCCTAATTCTTAGGGAATACAATTCAATCTATTCAATACTTAAGAGTTAGAAGAGTGAGCTTCCCCCTCCATTGTCCTGTGATCCTTCACTATTTGACACCCATAGCACACCAGGTCATTTGCACCATACCTTGAATTCTACCAAAAAGAAAAATATGTACTAAATTATGGGGAGAGGAAGAGAAATATAGAATGAGGTTGCACCAAGGAAGATGATTATTTTTAATGAGAAAAAAATAAAGAAGGAAGGACAGCATTAGGATACCATTGGGATGATTGAATAAACAAACAAGTTTTGGGTAGAATTAAGCTCTGGGGGGAAAAAGTGATTCTGTGAACTTTCAGACTCCTGACTCACCTCAGGTTCTAAATACTAGTATACCTGCAAGGAGTCTGAATACATTTAGAAACTTTCTACAAATTCTAAATCCCCATGATGCTAAAGCACTTGGGGTGTGAGAGGTTCACATGTATAAACATTTCTATCCTCTTAACTATGTAGAGCAGACATAAGTGTCATTTTACTGACCATTGGACAACTGCCCCCCAGTAAGATCTGTCCTGAATAACAGTGTTGGCTCCTTTCAGGCTGGGGACACTGTTCCAAGTTCATTATCTGCATTATCTCACTTAATTCTCACAACATCCTAATGGGGAAGATCTAGCACAAACTTCCATGGCAGAGAAAAGTGGAATATCTTCCAGTTCACTCAACAGATGGGGAAATGGCCAGGCTTCAAATAGAAAGAGTTTCCCACATTAACTATTACTCTATTATTCTTACAGGGCAGGGAGCCATGCTTCCACTAGACATTTATTTGTTCATTCGCTCAGGCCGGGTGGTGTGGTGGAGGGAAGGTGGACTTTGGAATCAGAAAACCTAGAAATCCAGATTGCACCACTTACTGGAAAATATTGGGCTGGTTCCTGAACTACTGGGGACCTCAGTTCCACTACTTGAGCTATTGCAAAGATTGAATGGGAATTGTAACACTGGGTATCACACATGCACAACCAGGGGTTTCCTTTATTGATAAGAAACACAGCCCAAGTGCTTAAAGGGAAATTAACCCCAGCCCCAGCTCTAGGAATTGCTGATGACTGTGAGGGAATCCCCCTCCCCTGGTCAAAGTAAATGGTTCATAAATAAGGACCTAAACCAATCAGTGAATGGCATTCTCCTGGCCACAGGGATTGGTTCAATGGTTCATGTGACCCTATTTGGGCCAATGAGATGTTCTCATGAGTGGTGGTTTCTAAGGAAAGTAGCTTCTCTTTCTAGGGAGCCACTGAAGGAGTGGCCTTTTCTCTGTGTGTTGTCTTCCTCTCAGCCTGCAGAGAATGTAGACATCAGGAGCTGGAGCCCTTATGGAACCATACATGATCTCCATCCCACCTCTAGAATTTTTCCTTTGTGGCAGCCAATAGATCACTTAAAAAAAATAGCTGACAACAACTTATATAGGTATCTAAAGTGTTCAGGACAACATGGAGAGTGGTGATAAGCAAGACAAACTTAAAGGGGGTTGCCATCTAATAAATACTTAAATCATTTTTGTGACATCATTTCAGCCTGGTAATTTTTTTTAAATTATGGCTCATGCTCTTTTCAAGATCCTCCTACCATTTGGTCAATATAATATTAAGCAAGAGACGTTCCACTTCCTCACTAATTACACAATGCTTTCAGACCAGCTAGTCAATTTTTAGGGGGTCAGATAGATTAGTTGATCCATTTGGTTGTTAGACAACTGCCTTGAAAAGTCAGGTCATTTCTACATGTTCTCGGGAATTAGTTAACAAATGTAGCCACAAAACTCAGCACCTAATGGGAAATATACGCCTTCCCAAATTCCTATTGAAATTGGACTTTATCTCATTCCCAGATTAAACAAAGCCAAGATTTTTCTGGAATGACAATTAGAAATAAAATTTTAAAAAAAGATTTGTATAGAAGTACCTTCCCAGGCATCTCTGAGTCCCACTCATTTTTCTTGTTTTTACTGCTGTTACTAATCCTACCTTAGAAAGTTCAGTTCAGCCCTAGCTGGTTTGGCTCAGTGGATAGAGCATCCGCCTTCGGACTGATGGGTCCCAGGTTCGATTCCAATCAAGGGCACATGCCCAGGTTGCAGGCTGGATCCCCAGTAGGGGGCGTGCAGGAAGCCAGTCAATGATTCCCTCTCATCATTGGTGTTTCTATCTCTCTTCCTCTTCTTCTCTGAAATCAATAAAAACATATTTAAAGAAAAAGTTCACTTCAGCTTTGAACATTCTTTTCCCATTCCCGTGTCTTCTGTCTTCCGTTTTATCTAACCAGATGTCATTTAAAACTTTAAGGTATAGATACTATTTGGGGCTGTTGGCATAAGAGGCAGGAGCAGCCATGGCTGGATGGCTCAGCTGGTTGGCATGCCATCCATATACCAAAGAAAGGTTGAGGGTTTGATTCCTGGTCAGGACACATACCTAGGTTGTAGGTTTGATGCCCCGGTAGGGGCATGTATGGGAGGCAAATGATCAATGTTTCTCTCACATTGATGTCTCTCTCTCTCTCTCTCTCTCTCTCTCTCTCTCTCTCTCTCTCTCTCTCTCTCTCTCTCTCTCTCTCCCCCTTCCTCTCAGCAAAGGCAGAGAGTCCTTAGATTCGAGCTTAATTTAGGGCCCAACAGTTAGATCATTTGAACTTGATGATAGTGATGTCATCTGAGCAGGTTGCATAGATCAGAAATGTTCTTCCTGCCACTGTTTTCTTTTTACTTCCAGCAAGTGGACATTAAGGAGAAAGTGAGGGTGGTAAGCTGTAAGCCATAGCTTAAGACAGTTTAATCATGGCAATAAAAACAGCTCACATAAATTTGGGATTTATTATGTGTGAGGAGCTGAGCAAAGTACTTGACATTCTTGATCTCATTTAATCCTCACAGGTATCAGTTTAATAAGTGGTAGAGGTAGGACTTAGAACCCAATCCCTGTGGCTCTAGGGCACATGCTCCTAGCTGTAACACTGGACCACCTCACAGAATACTGCTTATTGTAAGACATTTTGATAATATGTAGTAAACATAATTGTATGTAAAATTTAAGAACAAAATATACTATTTAAATGGTACATGTAATGACCTTTTACATGACACTACCAAGTAATTTTGAACTACTTTAGTTCTTCCAGACCTACCTCAAACACTCTCCAAAGCCCCCAGGCCTTTACATCTGCTGTTCTGTCTGCCTTCCTTTACTGTCCATTTCTCCTCCTATTCTGTGAGCCATTCATTCTGTTGTAAGGGGAATAATGCCCTCCCCGCTCCCCCAATGTCTATTTCCTGATTCCTGGAGCCTGTGAATTCCATTAGGTTACATGACAAAAGGAAATTAAGGTACAGGTGGAATTAAGGGTACTAATAAAATGATCTTAAGATAGGGAGATTATCCTGGATTGTCTGGGTAGGCCCGATGTAGTTACAAGAGTCCTTAAAAGTAGGAGAGGGTGGCAGAAGAAGAGAGACAGAGAAAGCAATGCGACAACCATGAAAGCAGGCCAGAGAGATGCTATGTGCATGGCTTTGAAGATGGAGGAATAGGCTAGGAGCCAAGGAATGTGGACAGTCTCTAGAAGCTGGAAAAGGTTATGAAACAGAACCTCCAGGAAGGAATGAAGCCCTGCTGACACCTTGATCTTAGTCCAATGATACCCAGGTTCGACTTCTGTCCTATAGTACTGTAAATGTAAATTTTGGTTAGTTAAGCCACTATGTGTAGGGTAATTTGTTATAGCAACTATAGAAAACTAATATACCTTCCAAACTCTCCTAGCACCATATGCTCTGGGTCCCCACAGAATATAGTCCTTACCAGTACTGAACACTCATTATACTACTATTTGGGAACCAGGTCTATACATTGCAGGCCTTCCCTTAATTCCTTCAGGAGCACTATGAATGGGCCTCAAATTGATCAGAGAGCCTCAACTGTGCCTCTGCTCACTTTCTGCGGGGAGGAGGGGCAATGTTAAGTGAAGTGACCAAAATGCTGGAAGAGGTCAGGCAGCAGAAGGATGTAGGAAGGAAGAGGGTACAGGGGCTGACAGAGGAGATGAGTAAAGCAAAGGAAAAGGGAGACAATGAGGTCAGAGAAGAGAAAGAAGGAAAGGGAGATAGAGGAATATCTGGAAGCCTGATGGTGGAAGACAAGAGAGAAAGAGAGAAGCAAGAGGAAGGAGTTTGCTCTATGCTTTCCCATCTCCCACTAACGACCCTCTCCGCCTGCTTCCTGAGCTCCAGCCCACTCTTGGGATCCAGCTCTAGTGTGTCCCCTCTGCGTGGTTCTCATGATGGCTGCCCTTTAGAATACCTGGAGAAACTCTTCATACAACTTGACAGGTCTCACCCAGAGATTCTGATTTAATTGGCCTAGATGTGATCTGTGCATGGGACATTTTTAATCTTCCAGGTGGCTCTAATGGGCAGCCAGATGCAGACCCACTGTCATAGAGCCCTCTCTGACCTCTCCTCCATTCACCCAGAATGGGTCCTGCCTTCAAATTCAGAGCACTTGTCTGTGTCCCACACTTGGCACTCATCGCCTAAAGCTGGGGAGGCTGCATCAAGATGATTTAAGGACCCAGACCCTGCAGCCAAACTGCTGGGATTCAGCCATGGCTCCACACTAACAGCTGAGCAACCCTGGGGAAGTCACTTAACCTTTCTGTGCCTATCTCTCCTTCTGCAGAACAGGAATAAATATAGCAATAGTATTATAGCGTTGTTTTGAAGGCTAAATGAGTTAATATTTTTGAAGCACTTAGAAGAGTGTCTGCAACACCAAATGTACAAAATAAGCATTTGTTAGATAAAATAAATTCAGCATGTCAGTCACCTGTGTTACTCTGTCTTGCCATGCTGTTTAGCCTTTTGTGTATATGACTCCTCCCAGCCCCACAGTTAACAACTGGACTCGCCTGTAATTCCCGCTACACCAAAGCCATTGTGCTCTCACAACTGACATCAATAAAGTCTGTTAAAAACAAAGCAAAATCAGGAAACAATTTAAAAAACATAATCTGTTCATTAAAACAAAGAACTGGCTATGAGTTAAGAATTTTTTAAAGAGCAGTGGTTTAAATAATTCTCACTTCTCCCTGGAGCTGCTCCCTGACAAGCAAGGCCCACAAAAAAGGGGCACAAGACACATGCACTTGAAGGAGGAGTAGAGAAGTAAAAGGAAATCCATGATACTGAGGAATCCTGAAGTGGTACTGAAACGGAGCAATTCTGCTTCTCTAACTGAGGTTCAGAAGGAACTAGACTAAGAAAGAAGGGTGGAGGAGGTGGGGAAATGTCCAGGTAAGGGGAATGAAAGGCCGTGGAAAACAAACTTTGATTCATAATTATGCCAAAGGTTGGCAGAGCCTACATTTCTATCTGGATGATGATTTACATATACACACATATACATTTTTAACTCTGAAAGTAAATGCTCCATATGTGTTTTATTTACTTTCATTTCTTTTTTATCTTTACCAGTTGGCCAATTTTTTTTTCCCTCACATTACATCAGAAGACCCTCACTGCAATAAGTAACTCGGCTTGGGGATGGTAGAATAACTCTGAAAAAGACATTTGAGACAAAATGTAAAACTTTGTATTAGGGTACAATAACATTTACAAGGCACAAATTTGACAGCCAAAAGATTTCTCTCGAAGGTATAAAAAAAATGTCTGTGCTCTATTTTCAAAGAAACCAAGTAAGACATGGTCCCTGAATCACTGTCTGGATGCAAACAGCATTTGGCTTTGATCTGAGTTGTTGAAAACTATGACCAATTTATCCTGCGATGCCAAACCATCAGAGAATGTTTTTAAGTCTGGAGTTCCATATCAGGATTCAGCTACACACTTTTTCTCTTCATTTCACATTACATGGGGCCAACACAAAATAGTAATTCCAACAGTGTATGTAGTTGGGATGATGATTTCAATTTCAGGTATAGGCAAAGAGTAGAAAAGCTCTTTTCCTACAGACATATTCCTGTGGCCTGGGGAGAAATATAAAAACATAATTGAGCATTAAATGAGATTATTTGATGTAAACCCTCTTCTCTACTGTATTAATAATGACCTCATAGGCCTGCATGGATGGTTTCCAATTAAATACATGATCAGGAAAATATCAGTTTTCTAGTGTATGTGTCCCAATGAATCCACTCTGGACCACGGCTGCTACCAGCCTTCCTGCTCCCCACCACACCTGGTCCAAGAAGTCACTGGTCATTTTCTGAATTTTATTTGCAAATTTAAACCCCATATATGCCCATATGAGTGAGGGTAAATGGGTCCAACCTCACAGGGAAGCCCATCAGCCAATCTTCCAAGCATGTGAAACATACCAATAACCTCCTATAATGAGTCAATGACCCAGGACTACCCACCTCTGGGTTCTGGTGGATTTTCTTTAATGCCAAGAGGATTTGATCAGCACATCAAGTCCCCAAAGCACTTCATACTCTTGTCAACATCCCTTTGAAAGTAGAGTAAGTGGAGGTGGTCATATTGATGTTTTACACAACCTTTCTCTGTTTTAGGGTGTCTAAATCACCTGAAGACAGGTTCTTGTCTAAAATCAGGTTGGACCTAGAGATTTGTACTCATTCTGCATTCTGGGGGCATCTCTGAGTTTCTATACAGACACAGTTTAGAGGAATCAGAAGGCAACAGGCAGCTTCTAAGGTTAAAGACCACAAAGGTACCTAATCTTAAAGCTGGAAGTATCCTTCCAGGAGTTCTGAATTCCAAGGGGTATGTGGATAGAAGCAATTACCTTTTGTAATCTTATGTCTTTTTATTTGAGGTACCTTATTCTGAGCAAAGGTCCTTAAGCTTCATCAGACTCCCAAAGCACTAAATAATTTCCTACTCCCACAACTCCTCAGTCCAGCTTTCTTTTAAAAAAATATTTTTTATTGATTTCAGACAGGAAGGAAGGAGAGAGAGATAGAAACATCAATGATGAGAAAGAATCATTGATCAGCTGCCTCCTGCATGCCCCCCCTACTAGGGATCAAGCCTGCAATCCAGGCATGTCCCCTGACCAGGAATAGAACCATGACCTCCTGGTTCATAGGTCAACACTCAACCACTTAGCCACCATGGCCAGGCGGCTTTCTTATTTTGAAGCTGTCTATGCCCACTGTCCACTCCCTCCACACCAAAATCACTTGGAGCCTAACTACCATACCTGCATCATCTGCCACTCCCAGGCCTATCCTGAGGTCCCCTCTCTGCCCTCCCCAACACCAAGCCTCATGGCCCTGACTCTCCCGCATCTAGCCTTATCCAATACCTCTGCTCTTTTGAGTCATCTCCACTGCTTTCTATGATACCCTAATACTGTGTGTTTTTGTGAGTGTGTTTTTTTTTCAAAATCTGTTAGCAATGGCTGCCTGACAGGAGACCAGGAAAGAGGCTAGATCAAGGAACTGACATTTTAATTTTTAGAGCAGTGGTTCTCAACCTTTTTAATGCCACGACCCTTTAATACAGTTCCTCATATTGTGGTGACCCCCAACCATAAAATTATTTTTGTTGCTACTTCATAACTGTAATTTTGCTACTGTTATGAATCGTAATGTAAATAACTGTGTTTTCTGATGGTCTTAGGCAACCCTGCCAACGGTTCTCATTAACAGGAATAGCCACAATTCCTATGTGCTTGCCCAGGCCAGGCATTTTACATATATTAATTCATTTGATCCTCACAACAACCCTAAGGTATAGATATATCCCCATTTTATACTCCAAGGCACAGAAAGATTACATTTCTTGACCAGAATACTCAACTAGTCGGTAACTCCTCTCCTTATTCTAGTCTTCTGGCTTCTGAATCTGTCCTGTTAGTACTATGCTATGTTGCCTCTTTGGGAAAAGGAAAAAAAAAAACAACAAAAAAAAAACCACTCTAAAATGAAAGCAACACACCAGTATAGCAGCACTCTTCTGTTGTTTAGAGATAATGTGGAAGGGGGGGGGGGCGTGAATGCCTGGCACATAGTTGTCATTATCATATTCCTCTGAGGATAATTACTCTGAGCTTCAGCCATACAAATCCAATAACTATGGCCAAGTGTGTCTGCCTACAGAGTCCACAGAGTCACAGAGCTCAAAGAAGTCAGCAACTGAACTGTCCTTTTTTGCAAGAAGTTGTTACCCTCTCACTTAGCCATTCTGCTCACTATACTGCGTACCACCTCCCGTATCCCTTCTCACCCTCCCCATCCCGCTTTCCTAACGTTTTTAACAATATTCACTGTTCAGTGCCCCTCCCCCACCCAACTTGAGGTCCTCAGTTCTCTCAGCCAGACCATTTCTCTGGTCTCCTCACTGGTCTTCCTGCCTCCAGCCTGTCTCTACACAAATTGACTTACACACTACTTCAGGTATTAATGGTCCTGGATATGACTCTTTAACCTCGGACCTCGCTGTACCCTTCTGGCCGTGTCCTCTGTCCAATACCCTGTTCTTCAGTCAAAATGGACAGGTTACTAGAGTTATCAAATTTACCTGAGCTTTACCTCTGCCTGGAGTATCCTTTCTGGACTAGTGTCCAGCTTTAAGATCAAGTTCCAAAGCCAGCTTCTCCTGCAGGCTTTCCTGGTGCTACCAACTGCATGTGGACCCCCTCTTGTTTGCATTTTTGCACCATGTGTGTATTAGGGGGAAGGCACCCGTGTGCATGGTCCTTTCCCTCTCTAGCTGATCTATAAGGTCGAACACAAGCTTGGAACTCAATATTTGCTAAAAATATGAATTTATATGTGGGAAAAACTAAAGGTCAGAAAGCGTAACTGACACAATTTACAAATCAGTTGGCCAAGAAACAGTATTGTGTAATAATTAATGTAGTAAGCCAGATAGCCTGAGTTTAAGCCAACTTTCTACCAATGATTAGTTGGAATGACCTTACCCAAGTACCTTAACTGCTGTGGACCTCAATTTTCTCATCAGTAAAATGGTGATAATAATAGTACTTATCCATAGAACAGTCATGAGGTTTAAGTGAATATGAATAAAATGTTTGGAATGGAGCTTGACATACTGTAAGCACTCAAATATTAGCTGCTGTTGTTATTGTTATTGTAAATGGCTGAGTCAGAATTAGAATTGAGGACTTTTGAATCCTAGCCCAGTGCTCTTTATACTGTTTCTTCAGTATCCCTGCTCTTAATTCAAACCCCCCACTCCAAGCAAAAAGATACATGCATATGCATGTGTACACACACACACATGCATGTTCAGGTCACCGGGTAAATATTGCTTTTCCATTTAAGGTAATCTATAACTTTGGTGAAGCTACATGGTCTTCCATCAAAAAAAAAAAAAAAAAGTAGGGATTCTCTGTCAACCACAGTACACAGGATAGCCCCTTAAATCTAAGAAAGATATGAGTCCTTCACAGATTCTCTAGCTCCAAGACAATTCCACTAGCAATTTCTGAAATAACACATTAGAGGTTCAGAATGTCACACACATAAGAGTATTGATTCTGGAGCCAAACAGAACTGGACTCAGATCTCAGCCCTCTCACTCACTGGCTCTGGGACACTGGACAAGTTTCTTAATCTCCATCCCTGAGCCTATGCTAATCCTACGTCATTGGGCTGAACGGAGTATCCAAGGACTGATCTGTGAAAGTCTTTTAGCCCAGAGCCTGGTACATGGTAAACACTGGCTATTAGTACTATGCCTCTGAGCTAAGCAGCACTCCCTTCCTTTTATTCTAGTTTAGGTATAACCCTCTTGAGACTGCATCTTAATGTAAAGTTAAGTTTAATGTGACTTTATCAGGATCTAGAGGGCTGGAATTCCCCAAGGATTCGGTGCTGCTGAGGGTGGGAATGGGAAGCCCCCAAAAGCCAATTTACCAAGATGCAACTTGTGAAGACATTGTCTGGCTGCTGAAGGAACATTTCCTTTACCTCCTTCCACTCTCCCATTCCTTTGTGTACTACCTCAATGAATGTCTTTTTTTTTTTTTTAAGATACCACTGTCTCCAAAGAATTGAAAGAGATTAACTTTGGATCTCAGTTGATCAAGGAAGTGGCCTTTCTCACTACAATCATGTGTCCCGGATGCATTTTCCAGTGGAGGAAATAAATCCCATCCATCCATCTTGTCAACCTCTAATGCACTTTTCAAATTGACCTGACAGGTTGCTGAGAGGACAAGTGATTATGACTATTTCCTAGATGAGGAGCTTAAAGCTGAATGGCTTATCAGAAGACAATGGTGCCCTTTATGTCCAAAAGTGTCTTTTCACTTCAGGCAACATTCTAAAAATACTGGATATGTCACAATACTTTTCTAATGTAAACTTCCCATTTACTAATGTTTTATCTATAAATAAAAAAGGATTTCTATTTTTAAAACCTTTAAACAGATAAAACCCCTCTGAAACAGAGCTACATCCTAAGCTTACCCTCTGCCCTCTGCACCCCTTAACAACACAGCTGTCTTTGCAATCCATGTGATGGAACCATAACTTTATGTAATAGCATTCAATCAAATATTAGTTCTATCATTTTCTGTGCCAAGGCTGTTGATATTTTTCCTCAAGTGAGAACATGTTAGAGATTCTTATAGAATGCATACACTTGGAACACCTCACTTTGTTTGACTATGTCCTCATGAAACACCATGGGTGCTGGCAGAGAACCTCCTGGGCCTCCAGAGCCCACCTCTTTGGGACACCTGAAGCCCAAACAGCAGGAAAAAGTGTGACCATGGCTAGTCAGTAGGTGGCACCCTTTCCCCAGTGTTGGCCACTACCCTAGCTCAGAGGTACCTGGACATTTTCCTCCAGATCTGGGCTTCCGGAATGCAGAGCTTTCAAATAGGAATCTCATGTTACCTTTTAGGATGCTGTCTGGTGTCCCACCACACTATGTTACCCTAACATCTGGAAGGGAACCAGAATAAACATTACCCACTACATTTTTTAAAAGAAATACATTATCATCTAGATTAATAATTATCACAATGGAAAAATTTTTTGAAAAAGCCATTCCCCTTTACATCACACCTCTACCCAATGCCACTGTCATTCCATTTCCACAAAAGAAAAAATATTTCCCCACCTTTTCCTGGGTTTGGAAGAGAGAGTAGGAGTCCTGCAAATACTAAAGAACAAGTATTAAGCCCTAGCTGGTTTGGCTCAGGGGATAGAGCATCAGCTTGAGGACCAGGGGGTCCCAGGCACATGCGGGCGTTGTGAACTCAATCCCCAGTAGAGGGCATGCAGGAGGCAGTTGATCAATGATTCTCTCTCATCATTGATGTTTCTATTTCTCTCTCCCTCTCCCTTCCTCTCTGAAATCAATAAAAATATATTTTTTAAAAGAATAATCATTAAATTCATCAACCCTTGCAAACCCAATGATTGCTCATGGGATAGCCAGTGCAACCTTATCAGAGGTTCTCCCAAAAAGTCCCACAACTTATCTTTCTTACTATTATAATTGATTTCATTTTCTGTGAATCTTTAAGTGAACTGACTTTATTGCAGGTCAATAGATATTTTAGCAGCTCCTACTATTTGTCCAGGGACAGATGGCACCTTTAAGGAGCTTAATCTAGATGAAAGTTTAAAACACATAAACAGGGCACTCCATTTTGGGGACCAAACAGAGGGTCCATGCCAAGCGCTTCATGGTAAATACCAGAAGGGAGAGCTCATGGAGGCCCTGTGATCATGGAGGCTTCACAGAAGAAACTAGATTGAAATAGAGTCTTGAGGCATGGCTAAGTTTTCAACTGTCATAGAAGAAGAAGGACAGTCCTTTGGCGGGGTGGGGTGGAGGGGGAGAGAAGTAAGGGAAGAATAATTAAGAAGCCTGGAAGATAAGACAACAGAGAGATCTCAAACAGTAAAGGCAGGAGTGAATAAAGGGATGTCAAGGATGAGGAGTAAAAGCGCCTTTATCTCAAGGAACCATTCATGAGGAACACTGGGGAAGAAAGTCTGCAAAAGTACATTGAGATTATGGATGACAGTTCTTAAATGCTGAACCAAGGAATGACTCCCAGAAAGTATTTATCTACATGGCTGCACTACATTATAACAACAAGCTCCCTGTGACCCAGCCCACTCTCAACAAAAGTTGGCACAGCCTTTCTTTAGCCAATAGTGGCTGATCAATAGAACCTTCTGGACAGCTTTAAAAAGTACTGATGCCTACCCTAAAGATTCTGATTTAATGGATGAGAAGTGCAGCCCCCTTTCCTATCTCCCCAAGCCATTCCATGTGCAGCCACATTTGAGAACCATTGCTTTAGAGGTATTTGTAATTTGGTGTATGTTTAGGAAGTAGACATCTTTTTAAAACATCAATCTAAGGAAGACACAAAATTCCTACAAGATAACAATGACAGAAATGCCAGTGAAACAATGCCAACATGAGTATAAAAAGTTTTAGATTATCTGTTGCTGAGAGTAATTCAGGCTTTTACATGATATCTGTGTTCATCAATCATAGATTCTCAATGCATCTTTTTAAAAATCAGCAGTTGTTATCTGAATTGTACTATGTCAAACATTCACAAAGCTCTGGGTTTATCTATTCATTTTGTCTGGGACCTAAGGAATTCAAACCATTATGAATGAAGCAGTACATGTACAGAAGTTAAAGACATACTTTGTAAACTGTAAATTGCCAAGCAGATGGAAATTGTTATCAACAGTCCCTATTCCAGTCTCACTCAAAGAAAGGGAATTATTCTTTGTATGATTTGTGATAAATAATATTAATGTAGTACTTCTACATGGCTAATTCTCTGTAGATATGCTTAGAGAGAGAAACCTTGACATGCTCATAATGTCAGTAAATTAACTAGAAAAACTATATAAATTGAGGAATTTCAAAATAAATTATCTCAGCAGCTAGGAACGGAGGGATGAAAGGAGGAACACTCACCTGCTTTAAAATTCATACTTTAAATGAGCAAATACACTGATGCTGTTAGGAACCAGGTACTCACTGTGGGAGAAGAAGACACACCTATGGAATAAGAGAAGGCAGGGGAGGCTATCTGGTGCTTGATTGAACTCATGAAATTTTAAAAATATATGCCTGTTCAGTTCTGTCCACTGAAAGCACCTAGAATCAATGACATTTCAGTAGTAATGAGTGTACCTGGTACCCAGATTTTAGTTTCTAAATACATTCCCCACTAAAAGGAAGCAGTGGTCCTTGGGCAAATGACTGATTCCAGGGAAAGTACAAAGTAGAACCATAAGCATCTTGTGACAGAAAATAAATCCTTGGCCTGGCTGCTTTGGTTCAGTGGATAGAAGATCAGTCCAAGGACTGAAGGGCCCCGGGTTTCATTCCAGTCAAGGGCATGTACCTCGGTTTCAGGCTTGATCCCCAACCCTGGTTGGGATGCCTGTAGGAGGCAACCCATCGATGTGTCTCTCTCTCCTAACCTTCACTCTCTCTAAAAATCAAAAGAAAAATATGCTGAGGTGAGGATTAACAACAAAAAAGGAAAGTAAATCCTCAAAAATTGATGAGAACATGTCACACAACATAGGAGCCAGCTTGAAAAAGCTCCCACTGCCCTGGCCAGTGTGGCTCAGTTGGTTGAACATTGTCTCATGCACCAAGAGGTCATTGCTGGTTTGATTCCTGGTCAGGAGGGCACATGGCCAGGTTGTGGGCTCAATCCCCAGTAGAGGGCATGCAGGAGGCAGCCGATCAATGTTTCTCTCTCTCCCTCTCCCTTCCCCTCTCTCTAAAACCAATAAAAACGTATTTTTAAAAAGAAAAAGAAAGCTCCCACTGGCCAGTTGTGGGCAATATTAGCATCAAAACAACTCAGAGTCCCAGAATTGGATTAATCATAATTCTTGGTTTTCATACCATTAAAATTGACTTATTCGTGGCCCTCTTTATTCATTGTATTTAAAGCAATACAATGAGCTTTTGAGAACTCCCCATCCACTTCAGTATCTACCTTACTAATACTTTACAAGTCCTTTTATGAACCTCCCCATCCTTCCCCCTGCCACTCCTCCTCTGAATTTCTACTTTCTCTAATTTTAATATTTGTTTTTCATTGCCTTTTTTGTTTTATTACATATATTTGTATATCTAAGCAATATATTGGTTAGTTTTTCTTTTAAACTTTATCAAAGGTATCATGCAGCATATAAACTCTGGATCTTGCTCTTTTTCACCCAACATTATGTTACCAATATTCATCCATGTAGTTGTGAGTACTAAAGATTCATTCCTTTTTATTCCTTTGTAAATGTGCAAAAAATGCGATGCTCTGTATTCTTGGGCTAGTTAACTCTTACTTATCTTTCAGATCAGAGCTCTAGTGTCATTTGGTCAGATGTTTCCTGACTTTCTCTGGCCTATATTCTTCAAAAATATCAATGTCAAAGAGAGACAATGAGGAACTATTCCCAATTTAACTATTCAGGCTCTCTTATTTATTACAGACCTTGAAAGCACACTGTATGTCTCCTTTGTCATCATCACCATAGTATAAATTTCATATTGTGTGATTGTTTGGATTTCAATCTGTCCCCCTACCCACTTGGCTGTAAGCTCCTCTAGAGCAGGCCTGTGTTTGACTGCTTTTAAATCCCCAGCTCCTAGAACACCATAAGGACTCAATAAAAACTACTGTTCATGGACATGGACAGCAGTGTGGTGATTGCTGGGAGGAGGGTATAGGAGGATAAATAGTGATGGATGCAGATTTGACTTGGGGTGGTGAACACACAATACATTTGGCTTTATACAGTGTACAGATGATACATTGTGGAATTGTGCACCTGAAACCTGTGTCATTTTGTTAACCAGTGTCACCCAAAAAATCCAATAAAAGGGGGGGAAAGCTGTTGTTGAAATGAATGAATGAATGAATGAATCATCAAAATAAGTATTTATTTCTACTAAACAGTTCATCTAACCAATCATTCTTTCACAGTCATCCAGGCTTAAAAGTTTTTACTTTGGTCTGATTCTGGTCTATCACAATCCTTCATATTTCACTATGAAAATTGTGCTTACTACAATATACCATTCCAACCTGATATGCCTGCCACATACACTATTTATGGTTCCCTAAACTATGCCAGCTAATTTCCTACCACCTTATCTTTGCTTATGCTTGTTTCCTGTTTCCAAAGAGTCCTTCATTTCTGAGTATTTAAATCCTACCCAATGCCCACTTCAAATACTGCATCCCCCCCACAAGATATTGCCCCGATTTCCAAGATGGAATAGTCTCTTCACTCTCTAGCCCATTAGCATACACTACCTTACACAGTACTTTATTGTGCACAATCAAATGCTCTTCTTGTTGTATTGGAACAAACATGGCCTTTGTATGCAGACCAGAGTTCAAACCCTGCATACTGCTACCTATTATGTGACCTTCATAAATTATCTACATAGAAATAATCATATCTAACTCTTGGAAATGTTGGTCACATTAAATTAAAGTAGATAAATACCTGGAAATGCTAGATAGGAATCCCCTTTCCACCTACTACATGTTTTCCTGGTATAACACTTTTGGCTTACCACCCACCTCTTACTCATTTTTCCCTTGAAAAGAATGAGTGTTTTAACAGATTAGTGAATTTAGAAGAAAGTGAACATCCTAGCTTAACCTCCTTCTACACCTCCTCCTCTCCATCTTCGCCCATTCTCATCTGCCTGCTTGCATAATTCAGACATTCTGTTCTGCCCCTCTATG
Organism: Plecotus auritus; assembly: GCF_963455305.1. NCBI lineage: Eukaryota > Metazoa > Chordata > Mammalia > Chiroptera > Vespertilionidae > Plecotus > Plecotus auritus. Next base: position 135,766,677 of record NC_137776.1, on the reverse strand, counting down.
CCTAGTGAGTCAGGCTCTGTCTTAGGGGTGGGGGTGAGGGCTGTGACTGGTAGGTAAAGTTCTCTAACTTTTGGCTGGGTTGTTAGCAACCCCTTTGGCCATACTTCTAAAGCAGGTTCCCATCAGCTTATCAGTGGTAAAGCTCACATTTTACTCTCCATCTGCTTTCCTGTCTCATTTCTCAACTGGCAGGGAAGAAAGTTCATTATGTATTGACTTCCTAAAGCCACAACCATAAAATAATATGACCCTTGTGTTTAAACAAACATAACAGATCTTGCACACCCAAATAATGGATGCCCTTCAAAATGGTCCCCTGAGGAAGTGACACAGATGTTCCAATACATTCCATTAAGGCAAGTCTGTTTTGAAACCTTTTCGATGTATAATTAGAGCCTGTGGGTTTTATTTGAATATTTCATTGATCTCAAGTCACATTTGAAAAGGGTGGGCATTTTGGATAAACAATGAGAAGGAATTTAAAAATAATGAGGAGTTTTCTTACGTCTATGTGGAATTTCATATCTTGCAGTCTCCTATAAATAAAGATTAAATTCCACCATTTAAAAAAAATAAAAATAAAAATAATGAGGGGGGAGAGAGAGAGAGAGAACTGAAAAAGACTCCTAAAAGTGCCTACACAACAGCCACATTTTCAAAATCATACACAGCTCCCCACAGTGACCACTGTTAAAAACAATGCTCGGCTCCATCCATTAGGGTGTGTTTATTATTTAAGTCACTTCTAACAATCCACATAGATACCTCAAAGGATTACTTTGAGAACTATAGGAGCTAAAACAGGTGAAAAAGTTCTTTGTCAACTATAAGGGGCAATACAGATGTCAGCTGAATTATGGTAATTATTATTATGATTAACTAGAGGCCCGGTGCACGAATTTGTGCACAGGTGGGGTACCAAGAAGGTGGAGGGATGCAATCGGTCCTCTGGGCAGGCAGTGGGACACCCTTGCCAGCCACTGACATTCTCGCTGGTTGTCAGGAGCCACCTGGCAGCCGCTTTTATATTGTTTCTTTCTTGTGGAGTGTCTAGGGAGGGGAAGTGGCTGTGGTGCCCAAGGCTGACTTTTAGGAGGCCAGCGGTGCTGTCGGGATCGTGCAGGCAGCACTGGTCCGTCGGTGCCTGGCCCATTCTCCGGATATTGGACCTGCAGGATTACTGAGGGAGTGAGTGGCTGCCACCGGGCTGGTGGGCCGTCAGGATGGGTTGGTCAGCTGAGTGGTGGTCCTGCTGTGGGAGTGTACTGACCACCAGGGAGCAGGTCCTGTGTTGAGCATCTGACCCTAGCACATCATAGCGACCAGTTGTTCCTGTCATTCCAGTTGTTTAGTTGCTTTTTTATATATAGATACTCTTCCTTGATAGTTTCACACTCTTTCTCCTCTTTCACACATAAGTTTGGCAGCAGATTTGGATTCTGAAATCTTTTTTCATAAAGAGACTGAGGTCAATCTGAATACATATTCCAGAACTCAAATAAATTACTAATAAAAATGCAAGGAAGCAGGAAGCCTACCAATGACTTAGTAAGCACCATTTTCTGTAAGTCACTTTATTTGTTTCGGTTTTGGGTGATTTGTTTCAAGTTTCTAAAAAAGGACTAACTTTGGTCATCATTTTCTCCTATCTTGCTTTAAAGATTAAAAGATGGACCCTTGCAACCTTAAATAGCATTTTTATGCATTGAATGCCAGTTAACATTTATTGAGAACTTACTATGTGCTGAGTAGTATGTTAAACAATAGTCTGCAGCTGTAGGTACTATTTTTGTCCCTACTTTATAGAGGATACCAGAGAGTCACTGAGAAGTTAAATAAGTTTCCCAAACCACCCAGCAGATAAAACCTTAAGCTGGGGTATGAACACAACTGGTGTGACAGCAAAGCCCATATTCTTCAGTGCACTCTCAACCTTTAAATGAATAAATCTGGGTTTTCTAAACTGCAAATCTGATCACATCCTTTCTTCTTTATGTTTTACTTTTGAGGCCAGCATAGGACCTATTTTGGAGCTGTTTGTGTGTTCTTAATGAATGACAAGTTCCCCCTTAAAACCACTCTAAAGGATAGAGGACCCCCTAATGTGGTGACTAGAATGCTGAGAAATGTGCTAGGGCAGTGGTCGGCAAACTGCGGCTCGAGAGCCACATGCGGCTCTTTGGCCCCTTGACTGTGGCTCTTCCACAAAATACCACATGCAGGCATGCACGTACAGTGCGATTGAAACTTCGTGGCCCATGCACAGAAGTCGGTTTTCGGCTCTCAAAAGAAATTTCAATCGTTGTACTGTTGATATTTGGCTCTGTTGACTAATGAGTTTGCCGACCACTGTGCTAGGGCATTACATTTGGTCAAACATGAAAGAAAGGCTCAAGAAACAGCATACAGTTCATCCTTAAACCGGCATTTGCAATGGACTTTCAGAGCCTACTAGAAATTTTCACTAAGCCCATGTCCTACAAAGCCAGTCCCCTCTTAGCCTTCTCCATTCTCTAATATCCATCCTTTTCCTGGAAAACACCTATGTTTCTGCAGTTGCCTTCAGAACAAAGCACTCTACTATCTTCTCTAACCCTCATCTGCACTGGAACCACACAAAGCACATTTTAAATTCACTTTCACCTGGAATTGGCACTAGAAGGAACTCCTTTATTCTTTAGATAAATACAAGGGTTTGTTGTTGTTGTTTTTTTCAACTATAAAAGTAATCCTGTTTGCCATTTGAAGCCTGAGAAATAAAAAAGAAAAAGATGCCCTTTGCATGATGGCTGTGTCTTGAAATAAAGCTCACACTTAGAGGTGCTCAATAAATGTATATGGTGAGTGAATTTTGTAAAGACCCATGAGCATCTATTGCCAATGGTCTCCATCTCTGCTATTCATCCAGGAATTAGGACATTGCTCACTAGTCAGAAACACTCAGTGAGCACTCACAGAATACAGAATACTCAAGCAGGTGCAATGAGGAGGATGCAGGCTCACAGTGGGCTCTGGATACATGTCTGTTGAATCATACACAGGAAGTAGAAGATTCTGCAAAGCCTACTATCTAGTTGGGGGTGAACATCTACCACCTACAAAGCACACTGCTACCTCCTCACTAGAATGTTATCCCCTCACCCACATCTCCTACACTGCCTGCCAATAGTTAAGGCCAGCCTACATGCTTCTAGGAAGCCTCTAGGAGTAGGCTAAGCCCTTCACCCCCTGAATATGCCCACATAGTAATCCCCAGAAAATGCTTTACCAAATGGTGAAATTTAAGGCAACACCAAGGAAAACCATTTTGATTGGGGAACTTCTTGGATTCTTCAATCCTACCTGGAATACTATGGCTATGTCTGCTCTGCTGACCCTTGCAAGGTGGGTGAAGGACTAGATTTCCTATTAGCACTTTCAAACTAAACTGGACTCTTTATGGGGAAGGCTGCATGCTAATCTAATAATTCGGGGAGAGGTTAAATTTGAATCTCAAGACAGTTACAAGTGTGACTCGGCAGTGTGCTATCATATAAGTTCAGTCAAATTTGGGAAATGGGAATTAATTATTTTACCAGTGAAAAAAATTAGTCACCGGGACAATGAAAGATCTTCTGAATAGGGTAAGTCCCAGGCAAGTTCTAAATCTTCTGTTTCTCACCATAAAACTCCTAGAAGAAAACATAGGCAGTAAAATCTCTGACATTTCTCTTAGCACTATTTTTTTCTAATATGTCTCCCTAGGCAAGGGAAACAAAATTAAAAATAAACAAATGAGACTACATCATACTAAAAACTTTTGTACAGCAAAGAAACCAAGACAACCTACTGAATGGAAGAAAATAATTGCCAATGATATATACGATAATGAGTTAATGTCCAAAATTTATAAAGAACTCATACAACTCAATAACAAAACAACAACAACAAATAATTCAATAAAAAAATGGGCAGAGGACCTGAATAGATACTTCTACAAAGAGGACACACAGATAGCCGATAGACATATGAAAAGATGTTCAACATCACTAATCATCAGAGAAACACAAATTAAAACCACAATGAAATATCACCTCACACCTGTCAGAATGGCTATCATTAATAAATCAACAAGCAGTGTTGGCAAGAATGTGGAGAAAAGGGAACCCTAGTGCACTGCTGGTGGGAATGCAGTTTGATGCAACCACTATAGAAAACAGTACGGAGTTTCTTCAAAAAATTAAAAATGGAACTGCCTTTTGGCCCAGCAATTCCACTTCTGTATATATATTTGAAGAAACCAAAACACGAATTCAAAAGAAATGTGCAAGCCAATGTTCACTGTAGCGTTATTACAATAGCCAAGATATGGAAACAACTCAAGTGCCCATTAATAGACAAGTGGACAAAATAAGTGGTGGTACATGTGTACAATGGAACATTACTCAGCCATAAAAAAAATAATTAAATATTTTTAAGAAATATTTTTATTGGTTTTTAGAGAGAGAAGAAGGGAGAGGAAGAAAAATAAAGAGAAACATTGATGTAAGAGTGGAACATTGATCAGCTGCCTCTTGCATTTCTCCTACTGGGGACTGAGCACAAAATCCAGGCATGTGCCCAGACCAGGAATACAATCAGCAACCTTTTGGTGCACATGATGACACCCAGGGATCTTGCTCCAGTGTTGTCATGGGAAAGTTATTGTCTTTCTGGCAATAGGTTACCTAGGTGAACACCAAACAGTCCAAGCTGGCCCAATGATCAATAGGCCTGGTGCAGTCACTGTCCCTACACTGCCTTGCCTGCTCTCTCCTTTCACTCTCACTCCCTTACCCACCACCTTTATGAGAGGCAGCATTAATTCTTGTGCACAAAGGCACTATAGATGGCCATTTGCAGGAGGAAGGGGAGTGTCCATGGCCCTTTCCTACTTCTGACCTTTAAAAGCGTGGCCAGCCATGGGCAGTTGTGCCCACTCCCTTAAACCACAACTAAAATGAGAACAGCTCTCAGAAGAAAAATCCCTTTCCACCTATTTTTACCGAGTGTCTCACTGCCATCATTAAAACAAATTAGAAGCATAAGAAATACCTCCAGTGATTATTAAAGTCTACACCACAAAGTGAAACGAAGCCAAATGCCAATTAACCTATGAATTTGATCAATTAATAGTAGACAGCTAAACCAAATGATCCAGCTAAAGCAAATCCTCAACTGGAAATAGAGTTTCTAGATCTATCAAAAATATCTGGCAACACATTTCAACAAAGCGTTTTTGCTCAAATTGTCTGAAGTGTCACCTCAACTCCAAGTGCTTCCTTTTTAGACAAAGGCTTCAGTTGTGGAAAACAGAGGCAGAATGTGATGATTTCAGGGTCCATCCCCACCCCACCAGCTCTGGCAGTGGTGTTGACCCAGCTGATGTCTGGCACCTCCCCTCTAGGACCCTACATAGCCCAGAGATAACTTGCAACATTGCTTAGGGGTTAGTTTAAACCTGAAATATCAGGATCCATTTAGGCCTGACCTAGAGAGATCCAAGAAGATCTCCCCAGGGTCCCCTGTACTTTTCTGAAGAACTCTAAGTTACCTTCCCCCACTAACCATATTTAAGGAGATAAGATGAGGGGGCTGAGTGATCCTTCCCTCAACCTGTCCTTGATGTTTGTATATAAAGAAATTCAAGTAGTCAATACAGTACTATAACCACATGCTGAAAAAATTTGCTGACTTGAGAAAAAGAACTGTAGAAAAAAAGCAGTGATTGGTGAGTCAGGAGACTTGTGTCTGAAAGAAATGGGCTAAATCATCTTGAGCAAGTAATTGCACCTTGGTGGGCCTCTATTTCCTCATCTGTTTGTTATCCATGGGCCGCACAGAACTATGTTAAAGTGGAGTCACAACAGCAGTAGAGAACAATATTTCTCTGGCTCTAGCCCACTGCAAAAATCCTCTCCCTGCCATGATTTTAGGAGTCTCCAAATAGTAGGTCAGTGGGTTCAAAATAAGTCCCCTCCATTGCCATGGAACACCCATGGCTCTCCTCTTCTTTGGCTCTGAATCCTTTTGGATATCCTTATGGCCAGGGCTGTCCACCAAACCCCTGGGGCTGGTACACTGGCACTGAAACTGCTCCACAGGGCCAAAGCCAGGCCAGGCCACCAATACTCGAGGTATCAGTCCTGGGCCAGAACCCTCAATACCTTGGTGTCATTGTCATTGCTACTATTTCTGGTGCCTTACCGTGATGTGATTTAGGGTATTTGTATAAGCAACATCACTCAAAATCCTCACACAAAGCCTTCAAACTACATCTATTAGTTTCCATTTTATGGAAAAGGAAAATGAGACTCAGAACAACTAAATAGCAAAGCCATGACCTCAAAACCGGTAAGTGACAAACCAGGATTTGGACCCAGGTATATTTAACTACAAACCCTGCCATAACACCCAACCACTACTTATGGGAAACAAAGTTTAGCTGCTTAGAGTTAATGTCCCAAGTTCTACACAAGTCCTAGTACAAACGACTAATAAATATATCAAAACCCAGCTTTACTAATAAATGTTATTTATTTATTTATTTATTTTCATTGATTTGAGAGAAATTAATTTGTTGTTCCACTTATCAGAAACTTGGAAAAAGACTTATCTACAAAGACATTCAATTAATCAATTTAATTATGGTAACAACAATTAAAACAGTATGAATGTCTAAAAATCAGAAAAATGGTTCATTAAATGCAGTCCTAAAATGGATATTATGCAGCTATTAAAGTGAGATAGCTAAAAATTTTAATGACAGATACAAGTGCTTATAACATTATATTAACTTGAAAATAAAGACACAAAATTGTATGTGTAATCTTACCTAATAATAGACAAACATGTAAATTGACCATACCTCTGCTATGCCCACAGCCAATCAGAGTGAGTATGCAAATTAGAAGACCAAAGATGGCGGCCACCCAGCTGCTCCCAGGCGCAGAGTGGCCAGGTGGGGCAGGACGCCTGCTATGAGAGGGAGCAGAGTGCCACTGCAGACTCCAGAGTCTGCAGCGAAGACGAAGATGGCAGACTCTGCCTGAGTCTGCAGCAAAGACGAAGAAGGCAGACTCTGACTGGAGCAAAGGCCTGGGTTCTGGGTGCTGGAGGAAAACTGGTGCTGGAAGCCAAGGGAAAGAAGGCCTTTTGCACGAATCTCTTCGTGCAACGGGCCTCTAGTATGATCATACTTATGAGTTAAAGGACTAAAGGCACTATTTTCCAATGATTCTGAAAATTTCTAGTGTTCTCTGCAGTAATGTATAATTAATTTATAACCAGGAAATATATCTAACAAAAATGTCAGGTGCCTGAAGGTATTTTTTTTCCTGATGTGCTGTGTTGGATGAGGGCCTCCAGCATCACCAAGCTAAAAGAACATGGTGGATCCCTCATGGGCCATCATTCTGGCTCTTTCTCCCATATCACAAAGCCAGGCAAGTACTGAATAACATAAATAGTAATCATAATGATAGAAACCTTAGCAACCAGTTTTGAATTTTTATTCAGTACTAGGTTTTACATCCAGATCTTTATATATATCGTATCATTTAATCCTCACAAAACCCTATGAGACAAATAGTTTAAAAGATGAAGAACTTGCCCAGCAGGTGTGGCTCAGTGGTTGAGCCCTGACCCCATGCACCAAGACAGCCGTGGGCAAACTACGGCCCGCGGGCCGGATCTGGGCCATTCGGCTGTTCTATCCGGCCCGCAGAGCCGAAAGAGCGGAGGGTTCTCTTGCTCTCTCCTCCGCTCCTTTACTTTGAATTTATATTAGTTCACACAAACACTCCATCCATGCTTTTGTTCCGGCCCTCCAGTCCAGTTTAAGAACCCATTGTGGCCCTCGAGTCAAAAAGTTTGCCCACCCCTGCACCAAGAGGTCTCTGGTTCGATTCCCGGTCAGGGCACATGCCTAGGTTGTGAGCTAGATCCCCAATATGGGGTGTGGAGGAGGCAGCTGATCGATGTTGATGCTTTGATGTTTCTATCTCTTTCTCCCTCTCCCTTTCTCTCCAAAATCAATAAAAACATTTTTTAAATGAAGAAATTGGGGCTCAGAGAGATAAAAACCACACAGCTAATGTATGGCTAAGCAGGGGCTAGAATGCAGATGTGACTTTCCATAATGCTTTGCTCTTTTCCTAATGTTGATCAGGTTTAAAAGAAAATTCATTGGATTTTTTTTTAATTTTGAAATACAAAAATTGTATTTGTCCTTAGCATGACCTATTTTCATAGGAGTCAAAATACTGGATTCAAATCTTGTTTCTTCTCCTGACTAGCCAAGTGACCTTGAACAACTCACATCTCCTCTGAGATTATGTTACCTCTATGCATTGGAGGCAATGGACTAGATCAGTTTCCCAAAAAGCTTTGCTTGTTAAAACACAGCCTTTTGGGTCTTTTCCAGACCTACGGGATGGGACCTTCTAGCGTAGAGCCCAGAAATATCTATTTTAATAAGCTCCCTGTGTCATTATTAATCAGAATGAGAATTAGTTCCTGGACTGGTATTTGGAGACCACCATACTAGACAATCTATGAGCCATCATTCATATCCACCAGTCAATTACTATGTGGTGGGGCTCCAAGGTTGGGGTCAAGATGTAGCCACCATTGAACTTCAGACAGGTCTGGGATGATGGGCATAAAAGGCTGTAGATGGGCCCATTAGGGACCAGTATGCATGAGGTTTGGAGAAAAACCAAAGGACAAAGAGAAACTGGAAGCAAGAAGTGTGAGTACTGGAGATTGGTCTCTATATCCAGCCCCGAGGATTAGCATCTGAACTCCAGGAGAAAACGCTGCAAACAGAAAGTCAAGGAACCAAAGAGGTGGGTGGCATCACATTGTATCTCCTAAGGTGCTTAAAAAGTGCTGTTGCCTGGGTCCCACCTCCAGATCCTTATTTAATTGGTTTGGGATATGTGCCTGAGCCTTCGTTGTAAATTGATATTTAAAGGGCCCTCCTGGTGAGCTCATAAGGAAAAATAATCATCTTTTGGGTTTAAAAAGGATTGAAAGTCTGAATACAAAACTTCCTCAATACATTTTGGGGGATAAACTCAACACCTCAATCATGCTTCTGTGGCATGACTTATATGTTTAAGAGCATAGAAAGGTTTCAGTTCTCCACATGGGTGAGTCACAAGCAGCCCATCCTAACTGACTGGATTTTTCTTCCTCACAGAAGGGAGTGAATTGATCTGCTGTTTTGTCACTGTCTAGCTAAAGCCATTGGGAGGGTGCCAGTTATCACTTGGAGAAAAGGTATCATTTTGAAGTACCAAAGACAGAGGATGAATTGTGTTCATGAAATAGATGTTTCACTCTACTTTTTAATTTGCTCCTGTTTGAGTTAACTGAAGTTCTGTCTTTATTTTTAAAGAATGACATTTACACAGCCACTCACACTGCCAAGCTTTGTTATATAAACACCCTTGTTTTCCAAAAGTCTGGCGCTGCCTAGAGACCAAATGTGTGCAGTGCTTTGGATTTCTATTCAGAAGGAGCCTCTTCAACCTGTTGCTTCCGGCCCCTGTGATTTGCCTCAGTCAGGAGCAGTAAGGTTCAGGTTAAGCAAATTGGATTTTTCATATGGCAAAATTTCCAAAGCAAGGGCAGGGACACCAGAGTGACATTTCAAAGCCAGACTGCAATGCAGTGATGGGGCTAGGGAGGAACAAAAGAACCTTCTCACTGACATCAAAGCTTTGCTTTGGAATCAGACACTGGGAGGAAGATCTTGGCCAGCGACTTTGCACACAGTGACCTGTGCTTACTACCCATGTACCCATGGGAGGAACCCAGACCTTCGGAAGCTGAACCAGGGCTAATATCTGAAGGTGTCACAAGATTGTCTCATAAAGCCTGGAGACAGAAACTATAAAACCAATGTTTTTCAGAGTTTGGTTTACACACCACTTACATCAGCATCACAGTGGGTGGTTGTTTAACCAAACATTTTATATGCATACTAGAGGCCCGGTGCACAAAATTCATGCACAGGAGGGGGGGTCCTCTCAGCCCAGCCTGTACTCTTTCCAATCCGGGACCCCTCGGGGGATGTCCGACTGCCGGTTTAGGCCCATCCCCAGGGTCGGGCCTAAACCAGCAGTCGGACATCCCTCTCACAATCTGGGACCACTGGCTCTTAACAGCTCACCTGCCTGCCTGCCTGATCGCCCCTAACTGCTCCCCTGCAAGCCTGATCACCCCACCACCTCTGCCTGCCAGCCTGATTGCCCTTAACTGGCCCCCTGCCAGCCTGGTTGCCCCCAACTGCGCCCCCCCCCGCCAGCCTGGTAGCCCCCAACTGCCCCCCCCGCCAGCCTGGTCACCCCCAACTGCCCACCTCACCAGCCTGGTCACCCCACGCAGCCTGCTGTTCAGTCATTTGGTCATCCCTCACTAACCCCCCTGCCAGCCTGGTCACCCCACGCAGCCTGCTATTCGGTCGTTACTGTGAGAGCATCCTAACCAATTTGCACATTACTCTTTTATTAGTATAGATATGCATTACCTATGGACACAGATAATAAAGTGGTGAAGGCTTGGGGCAGTGCAGAAACCAGGTGGAGGGGGGAAATGGGGAGGGACAATGGGGGGACATCTGTAATACGCTCAACAATAAAGATTTTTTTTAAGAAAGGAAGGAAGGGAGGAAGGAAGGAAGGAAGGAAGGAAGGAAGGAAGGAAGGAAGGAAGGAAGAAAAGAAAGAAATGACTGGGCCAAGCCCCTTGAATCAAAGTGTCAATCAGCTAATATGATCCATTAAGCCTTGCTAATTGACTCGTGCTAATTAGTAAAGTCTAATCCCCTGCTTCTCGAACCTTAGCTTGAATCAGAATCATCCAGAGAATTTTTTAAAATGCAGATTACTGGTCTCCACCCTCAAAGTAACTCTGGGGTAAGGCCTGAGAACCTGCATTTCTAATAAGTTCCCAGAAGATGATGCTGATATTACTGGTCCAGGGACCAATGGTTCTCAAGTTTGTTGGTTATTTAGACTCCCTAGAGAGCTTTAAAAAAATTTTAATGAGCGTGTCACACCCCATTCCAATTCAATCAGAACCTCTGGGGGTGAGACCAGGCTATCAGTTTTTTCTAAATTATTATCCCAGGTGATTCTACTGGGCAGCCAAGTTTTAAAATTATTGATCTAAAACTGTGATTCTCAAAATTGGTTATGCATAAGAACTTGTGGAGTAGGGGGGTGAGGGCATGAGTGGGAGGGATGGGGAGGTAATGGGGGAATAAGGACACATATGTAACACCTTAATCAATAAAGAACTTTTAAAAAAAGAACCTGTGGAGTTTGCTAGAAGGCAGATTTCTGGGCGTCCAACCAAAGAAATCTGTTTCAGAATGTCATCAGTAGGGCCTGCACATTGGGATCTTTTTTTTGTTGTTAATCCTCACCAAAGAATATTTTTCAATTGATTTTTAGAAAGAGTGGAAGGGAGGGGGAGAGACAGAGAGAGAGAGATCGATTGGTTACCTCCTGCACACATCCCAGCCAAGGCCAAGGATAGAGCCTACAACCAAGGTATGTGCACTTGACCGGAACCGAACCCAGGACCCTTCAGTCCGAGGGCCAACACTCTATCCACTGAGCCAAACCAACTGGGGCACACAGTGGGATCTTTTACAAGCACCTCAGGTGATGATGATATAAGCCAAAGTGTAGAGCCCTTAGTGGCACATTAGAATCCCATTGGGGAGCTTTTGAAACGTCAGTGTCTTCCTGCCCAGACATTCTGATTCAGTTAATCTAGAATGTGGTCTATAATCTGTAATTTTTGTAGCTCCCCAGTTATTTAATATTTTAATATACAGCCAGGACTGAGAACCATTAGTTTGTGCATCTGTATCACCTGTGGAACTTGTTAAACTACATAGATGCCCACTTCCTACCCCAAAGCTAGTGAATCAGAACGTCTAGGACTGACACCAAAGTATGTGTTTTTAACAAGCTCAGAGAATATTCTGAGCATAGCCAGATTTGAAAAACATTGGTAACTTAAATTTCCCTTTTTAACCATGGACTTCTGAGAAAATCTTTGAAAAATACTGGCTTAGACTAATTCTATTCCGGTTGTTTCTATTCATTGTGAGCATTTCTTGAACACCTAGTATTTGCCTGCTGCTTTAAATTCATAATCTCTGATCTACCCTTATAGCAGCCTGGCAAGACTAAAATTTGGGAAGAAAGCAGAAATAATATATTTGTCCAAATCCAGCTCCAATTCTAAGGTGAAACATTTTGTCATGCTGGGCTCTTGGTAAAGATGGAATGTGACCCATGTTGGTTCTGGATGACCAATCCTCTCTGGTAACAGTGCATTAGATTCCACCAGGCACCTTCCTAATTGCTCTTGTCTGCCCACTGGGTCATTGCCCACCAGGTCACACAGCTTTGAACATTGAACAAAGTGCTTGTAAAATACACTTTGCCCTCATTTCACCTCCACTCTTATGGTATGAGGATTCTCCTGAGCTGCAGTAGCCTATGGCTTGGATTGAAAAAAGGCAAAATCCTCAAACCACAGGACACTGCCCATTCAGGTGCTGGTGACATCTAAGATGCAGCCCAAGAGCTAATGAATGGAGGGTTCACTTATACACCCCAGAGTCTACATGCAAAACTATAAATATCTGTAATGCAGGTGATGCTGAAAGTTCCATGGCAATTTTGTTCATAGACGGAAGGAAGGGAGGGAGGGAGGGAGGGAGGGAGGTTGGTTTTTATGTTTTTGCAGGTAGAGTGAAATTCTTGGAGCAGACATTCTCATGTAGATACTGATCAAGATACAAAGATGAGGGAGAAGTCAACATCTAACACCAGCTGGTGAGAAGTGTCTTTGCTGCTTGTTCACTGTTGAATTCATAAGATCTTCATGGCTTGATCTAGTATGAGATTAGCATTTCCCTAGAATGTCTGGATCTAGGGAGGGCCCAAGTGGAAGGGATGGTCCACATGCTGATCTCCATGTCTTTGCAGTTGTCCATAGGGAGATTGAGCGGATCTTCTCCCTGGACACCTAAACCTGCTAACTATTGTAGGGACCTGATCCTACCTGAGTCTTCTGGAAACTGAGCTAACACCCAAAGATAGAGTCTATTATCCTTAAAGTATCCTCTGGCTGTAAATTCTGCTGATCTCTAATTCAAATGCTCTCTTATCTCTTCTGGTCCATTGATCCCCTTAACTTTTTTGTGTTCCCTTTGAGGGGACAGATTTTTCTAGTTGAATTTTGTGACCCCAAAGGCATGTGCTACATTCCGTGAGTCAAGACTGCTCTCTTCCCAACTATCTCCACTCTTCTTTAGCCATTTCCAGTCTAGCACTCTGGCAACACTGGAGCTTCAAGTTTTCCCAGACCACACCCAAGGAAGTGAGGGATTAATCACTCCATTACTCTGGATTCCAAACTCATAATTGTTTGGCAACATCTCCACCTGGTTCAAATCTATGCAAGGTTGGCATGCGCACGGCTCAGTGTGGCAGGAGAAAACTCACAATTATGAAGACTGATCTCATTTGAAATGTGAGGTCATTGATATAAAGTAGGCTTTAATGCTGCCCTAGATCATTTACTCTAGCACTCTGACCCTTGATTTATTTCATACCTTCTCTCCTCTTCCCAAACCCCCAGTACTTCCTCACTCATACTCACTTTCAGCTGATGAAAGGTTATCCAATTCATTGAGAATATGGAAACGGATAGAAAAGCACCCATAACCTCTACCCAGCTCTTGTATTTGTACCCATATACTCTGTCTTCCCTCCTGTTACTTGAACAAGCAACCCATCCTCCTAACTAAAGACAACTCCTCCACTTCAGCATTAGATCCCATTACCAGCAATCTTCTCCGGCACCATCTTTTTTTTTCTCTCTCTCTACTAATTCAATCCCATAACACTTAAACATATTGCAATTTCTTCTCCAACCTAGAACCACATCCTCTTCCATCCCCCTTTCATCTACAACCTCACATCTCTGCTTTCCTTTACAGCAAAGCTCCTAATCATATTGGCTGCACTCACCATTTCAACTTCCTCCATAGTGCCTCTCTTTCCCCCCTGCCATCATTCTACTGAAACTACTCTTCTCAAGGTCACTATTGACCTCCATATTGCTCAATCTAGTGGTTAATTATCAGTCTTCATCATACTTAATATAGCAGCAGCATTTGACAAAGTTAATTGAGCTTTCTCCTTGAAATACTTTCTTTACTTGTATTCCTGGAAATCCTGGTTTTCTTTTGACTTTATTATTAACTCTTCTCTGACCTCTAAATGTGGAGTGACCCAGAGCTCAGTCCTTAGGCCTCTTCTCTTTAATATTCATTAACTCCCTTGGTGTTAACATCTTCTCTTCTGGCTTTAAACATCATCCATGCTAATGATTCCCAAATTTCACTTTCAGTCTAAACCTCTCCCAAATCTAAATTCTAGATTTGAATTTCCAACTGTCTAGTCCACAGTTTCATTTGGATGATCAATAGGCATCTCAAACCTGACCTGTCCATAAATAAATTCTGTTCTTTCCCCCTAAAACCAAATCCTCCAACAATCGTCCTCAATGTAAGAGGTACTAGTAGCAATTCTCTCCTTCCAGTTCCTCAGGCCAAAATTCCTGGCCTCTTCCTTTCAGATTGCCAAAATGCATCCATTAGCAATCCCGTTGACTCTACCTTCAAAATCTATACTAATAAAAGGGTAATATGCTAATTAGACCTGACACCTTCAGACATCTTCCAGACATCCTTCTGGACAAAGCCACAGTGGCAGGGGCTGAGGCAGAGGCGGTTAGGGGTGATCAAGCCAGCCAGGGCGGGGAGGGGCAGTTAGGGGGCAATCAGGACGGTAGGGTAGGGCAGTTAGGGGTGATCAGGCTGGCAGGCAGAGGCAGTTAGGGGCGATCAGGTCAGCAGGCAGAGGTGGTTAGGGGTGATCAGGCTAGCAGGGGAGCAGTTAGGGGCATCAGCCAGGCAGGCAGAAGTGGTTAGGGGCAATCAGGCAGGCAGGCAGGCGAGGGGTTAGGAGCCAGCGGTCCCAGATTGCAAGAGGAATATCTGACTACCAGTTTAAGTCAGATTAAACCGGCAGTCAGACATTCCCCAAGGGGTCCTGGATTGGAGAGGGTGAGGCCAGGCTGAGGGACCACCCCCCCCCAATGCATGAATTTCATGCACCAAGGCCTCTAGTATATCAATAATTCACACTTCTGACTGTCTTTTTCACTGTAACTATAGTTCAACTTGTACTGTACTTTTCTCTCACAAGCATTATGGCATTAGTCACCTGACTGCTCTGCTTCCACCCTTTTCTCTCTTCAGTCTATTATCAATATAATAGCCAGAATTATCCCTTTAAACTGAAGTCAAATAGGTCATTCCTCTATTCAAGTCTATAGAAGTTTCCACCTCAGAATAAAAGCCAAAGTGCTTACAAGGTCCTACACAATCTACTCTCACCTTTTCCTGCCACTAGGCTCTACCTTTACCTCATTGACCTCATTTCCTACTCCTGCCCTTCCTTCATTTTGCTTTTAAAACACCCTTAGCCAGTTCCCTCACCTGCTTCAGGCATAGCACAGATATTGCTATCTCAGTCAAACCTTCTATAGTGGACACTAGTTAAAAATCAAAAGCCCACCTCCAATCCCAACTCCTTATGCTATACACCTCCTTGCTTTGTTTTTGCCATTGCATTTTTTAAAACAAATTTATATGTATTTTACATATTTGTTTACTGTATGGCTCTCTCAATAGGATGCAAGCTAATGGAGGCATTTTACTAGAACAATAGGTACTCAATAAATATTTTTAGTATATCTTATTATTTCTAATATTCACTAGGGTTTGAACCTGCAGAGGAGAAACCAAGGTCCACATATAACACCACTTGTCTTTGCTCCTCATTGAATCCCTCCTTACAGACTTTAAGTATGGCAGATTGAAAATAGGTGTTTATTTCCATTTCTCCCCAAACTCATTTTCCAAAGTAGAAAGTCAATAGATATTTAAAATTTAAAGCCAAAGTTACATTTAATTTTTAAATTTTTCTTAATCTTCACCCAAGGACATGTTTTTATTGGTTGTTTTTTGTTTGTTTGTTTGTTTGTTTTTTGAGAGAGAGAGAGAGAGGAAAGAGAAACATCAATTAGTTGACTCTTATGCACCCCAACTAGGGATTGAACCTGTAACCTAGGTATGTGCCCTGACCTGGTGTATGGGATAATATTCTAACCAACAGCCACCCAACCAGGACTATATTTAATTTTTAAATATGGTTGTAACCACTGGATGATAAAACAGAATTGAAAGTGTTGCCTCTGGGGATGTGAAGTATAAGGCCAGATATTATGTTGTTGAATTTTGTATGTTGTTTTTAAGCATTAGAGTACAATGTGACCACAAAAAATCTAAAAGTAACAGATGAAATACAGTTATGGTAGGAGATTTTAATATACTTCTTTCAAATCAGGGAGCTCTAGGGGGAAAAATATAAATACAGACAGAGGAACTGAATATTACTGTTTCAATATTGCACTCTTCTTAAATGCCAAAGAACTTGACACCCATTGAAGTAAAGACATATTATAAAAATCAATCGTGTTCATGCTGTAAAGAAAATCTCAAGAAAATATGAAAAGCAGAAATTTTACAGAGCTCATTGATTCTCTGATAAGAATCCAATAAAATTTGAAATAAATGATATATAAAAGGAGTTTTAGAAATTTAGAAATTCCTTTTCTCTCTTGATGCAGCCTAGCTTTCAACAGCACTCTCTCCCTGGGGACATAATACATAAAAAGCTTCATTTGACAATTAGAGCTGAGCAATGACTTTGGTGTTCTAGCCAGTGACTACCCTGCCCCTGAAGCATTGAAACTCATTGATTAAAAGGATGGGGAGCCATATGGCATCTTAATTTAAGAGGAATAAAAAATGCATTGAATAATTCCTAAAATATAATATCAATTATTCATAAGTATGGCCATTACTTTAAATCCAGAGCCATATAATGTCAATCAACCAATGGAAAGGACCAAAATTACCAATCTCAATTGCATATCTATGCCCATCTTTGGTCAGTTCTCTGAAAGGATTAATAAACAGTGAGGTTAAAAGATTTACTGATGGATGGGATTTCAACCAGTAGTACTTACCCAATATGGGTAAGTACTCTCAAAGTGGTATGCCAGTAAAAATGCATATCCTGGTGCTGGCTGATATGGTTCAGTTGGTTGAGTGTTGTCCCATGCACGGAGAGGTCGCCAGTTTGATTCAGGTCAGGGCACATACCTGGGTTTTGGGCTAGATCCCCAGTAGGGGGCAAGCAGGGGGCAGCTCATAGATGTTTCTCTCTCATCAATGATTCTCTTTCTCCCTCTCCCTTCCTCTCTTTCTGAAAGTCAATAAAAACATATTTTTTTACATGTATATCCTGGACCTCACCCCTGACCAACTGAATCAGAATATGTGAAGCTCAGAAATCCACATAATCTAAGAGGCTGTTATTTTATTTTTATTGATTGATGTGAGAGAGAGGAAGATGGGGGGGTGGAGAGAAAGAAAGAAACATCGACCTATTGTTCCACCCATTTATGAATTGATTGGTTGCCTCTTGTGAATGCCCCAACCAGGGATCAAACCCAAAACTTGAATATATTGGGTTGATGCTACAACCAACTGAGCTACCCAGCCAGGACCTAAAGGCTTTTAGATGGATTTTTATATGTGCTGAAGTTTAGGAGCTATGGGTTTACATAATCCATTAACAATAAGAACCTCCCATCCAGAGTGAACTAAAATCATGGAAGAAAATGGACCCAGCATAGCAAATTTTTTTTAAATAAAGAAAATTTGAAAAGCTCAGGCAACACCTACCTGGAGTGCCTGCCTTTGAGTGGCTGTTTTTCAGGATGTAGCTAAGAAACAAGAGGAAAACCTGAGGTTGGCCCATGACTACTAAAATTACACTGGTCTCTTTGTGTAAGGTCCCTCAGTCATTGATCTCCAATTTAAAAATAGCTCACAAGTCACCTTGGGTCCTTTTGGCCTGTGAGGGCATTGAAAACCTGATGGCTGAGGCATAGTGGGGCATATTCTAGGTAAAACCAAGAACTTCTCATCTCCAATTTTAAAGAGCACAGAATAGTAAATAATAGCCATGCCTCTTACAGATGGTCATTAAAGTGAACTCTGTTTTGGGTTAGACTGTCTCTATATAGGGAGATTTCTTTCACACACAGGCTTTCATGGGACCGAGGCAGGTGGAAGGGAGATGATCAGGACCAAAGCAGGACTGAAGGGTTAGGTGTGGTGCAATGCAGTTAAGCTTGTCCTCCTGCCTTTGTGCCACATACTCCAGAAAACACCACTTTCATGGAGTGGTCAAAAGAATCCTATCCTATATAATAAAACCCTAATATGCAAATCAACTGAATGGCGGAATGACCGGTGGCTATGATGCACACTGACCACCAGGGGGCAGACGCTCGACACAGGAGCTGCCCCCTGGTGGTCAGTGCGCTCCCACAGGGGGAGTGCTACTCAACCAGAAGCTGGGCTCATGGCTGGCAAGCACAGTGGCAGTGGCAGGAGCCTCTCCCACCGCCACAGCAGCGCTAAGGAGCAGCGAGCAGGTGGGCAGTAAGGAGCAAGGGGTCCCGGACTGTGAGAGGGATCCCGGACTGCAAGAAGGATGTCAGTCTGCCGAGGGGTCCCGGACTGCGAGAGCGCACAGGTTGGGCTGAGGGATCCCCTCCCAATGCACGAATTTTGTGCACCAGGCCTCTAGTAAATATATAAATACACACAATGGAATATTACTTAGTCATAAAAAATATGAAATATTGCCATTTGCAACAACATCAATGGATCTTTAGAGTATTATGCTAACTGAAATAAGTCAGGGAGAAAAGTACAGAAACCATATGACTTCATTCATAGTGTGTAATATAAAAGAAAAAGTAACAAACAAAACAAACTCATAGATACAGACAACAGAATGGTGGTTACCAGAGGGGAAAGAGGGTCGGGGAAGGTATAATGGGTAATGGGGGTCAAATATATGGTAACAGAAGGAAACTAGACTTTGGGTAGTGAGCATTCAATAGAGTATGCAGATGTAGAATTATAATGTTGTAAACCTGAAAATTATATGTTACTAACCAATGTTACCCCAATAAACTTAATTTTAAAATTAATTAAAAATTTACAAAACTCATAATTATGTATGGTGACATATGTTAGACTTATGATGTTGATCTTTTCCAATATATACAAATATTGAATCATTATGTTGTACACCTGAAACTAATATCATGTGATATGTCAACTAGAGACCTGGTGCATGAATTCATGCACCAGTGGGGTCCCTCAGCCTGGCCTGAGGGATCGGCCCAAAACCGGCTCTCCGACATCCCCTGAGGGGTCTTGGATTGCAAGAGGGCACAGGCCAGGCCGAGGGACCCCACTGGTGCACAATCAGGGCCGGGGAGGGACGCAGGAGGTTGGCCAGCTGGGGAGGGACCGTGGGAGGGCCCCAGGGCATGTCCAGCCCATCTCACTCAGTCCCAATCAGCTGGACCTCAGCAGCAGGCTAACTTACTGATCGGAGAGTCTGCCCCTTGTTGGTCAGTGCATGTCATAGCAATTGGTTGACCGGTCAACTGTCTGCCCCCTGTTGGTCAGTGCATATCATAATGAGCAGTTGAGCAGCCTTAGCATATCATTAGCATACTACGCGTTGATTGGTTGAATGGATGACCAGACATTTAGCATATTAGGCTTTTATTATATAGGATTATATCTCAATAAAAAAAATTAAAAAATGAACTGGTCATAAGTAAATATTCTCAGAAATCAGCTAAGAATAAATATTCTGTGTTTGGTGAACTACAAAAAAACTTTTGTAAACTTTAAAAGAAAAACCTATCCCATGCTGCACAAAACAAGTCTCGTTTTTTACACATTTAGCAGGTATATGTAATAATCCTTCAGGCTGAGATACAGGGTCCTCACATGTGGGGAAGCACAGGACTTGGTTGGAAAGTCTGTAAGGAGGATTCTCCAAAAGGTGGGGGCCTCTAGGGAGACCTTGAGGAAGGTGGCAGTGGCAGGATGTTTTACTGGATGTTTTATTGGAATCTCTATGTTTAGTCTTTAGACCCAACCTTGTAGAAACATGTGTCCACTCAAGGATGCTTACCCTGCTGATAGTATCTAATAGTTAATTTTAGTTCAAGCTGTTGTTACAATAAAAGCTTAAGGAGGCAGACGAACGGGGCTGTTTTGGCTCCTATAGCCAAGCAGTCCCTTAGCCCTCTCTTTCACAGAGTAATCCATTCATCCGTCACTCAGGGTCTGCCAGTCAGTCCCGGCAATCACACTTCTTCAGAGCCCCAGTCCTTAGTGGTTTGCTCATTCATTGGTTTGGTCATAAGGTCAGTCAGCTCTTTGGAAAGTTATGTCAGCCTGGGTAGGGCAGCCTCAGCTTCATAAGACTCAGTTTCATCTTTGATCACTAAGAGAACAAACACAACTTGACCCAACCTCTGTTTCTTTCTGACTCTGACAAGTGTACTGTCTTAACATCCCTGTGCTACTAAACTAATGCTAAAACTGTGAGGCAAAGGCAAACAGACTTCTATGCCTCACTGACCAGGCAAAACCACAAGCTGGGTGTATACTTCTAGAGTCAAACAACTCCTCAAAGCATCCATTATCTTGATGCACACAAAATTGCTTGGTATATGATTTCCCTTTGTGAAGTCTAAGGCCTCTGACCTCAAGTAGTTTTCTTTAAAAGATGAAAAGGAGCCCTGGCCAGTTTGGCTCAGTGGATGGAACATCAGCCTGTGGATTAAAGGGTCCTGGGTTTGGTTCTAATCAAGGACACATACAACACATACCTAGTTGCAGGCTCAATCCCTGGCCCTTGTGGGAACATGTGCAGGATGTTTCTCTCTGTGTGTCTCTCCCCCTCCCTTCCACTATCTCTAAAAATCAATGGAAAAATATCCTCAACTGATAAAAATAAATAAATAAATACATTTTTAAAATTAAATAAACAAATAAAAGATGAAAAGGAGGTGGGGAGCTCACCAGCACCAAAACTAATCAAATCTACCAAGCCTCAATGTTTCCAAAGTTCAGAGTCCAGGGTTTGTCTCTGGACTCAGCTCAACTCAACAATGAGAAGGCATTTCTAGACCTGCCTCTAGGCCAGTAGGTTCTCAACCTTTTTAATGCCGCAACCCACAGGTTGACAGAGCTAGCAGGTTCACCTAAGACCATCGGAAAACACAGATATTTACATTTTGATTCATTAACAGTAGCAAAATTACAGTTATGAAGTAGCAACGAAAATAATTTTATGGTTGGGGGTCATCACAACATGAGGAACTGTATTAAAGGGTTGCGGCATTAAAAAGGTTGAGAACCACTGCCTAGGCATTGGCCCTTGGTGATTTGTATCTGTATGTTACCAATGACACTAAGGACTGCACTCAGATTTCTTGCCCAAGTGTGTCTCTCAGCTGGTCCAAGATGAAGAAGTTACCAAAAAGTGTCCTAATCGGGAGTAGACTAGAGTGAGAGATGCTCTTGAGACAGACCCAGACACCTCCCCTAAACAGCACAGTGGACTAGTCCTCAGGTGTTTCTTCTGGGGCCTACTTATCCTCTTTATAGAGAAACATGTTCTGAATTATATGTGTTGTACTTAATTTGGTGTCTGTAGCTGTTGAGTTGCTTTTATTTCTCACAATCTCCTCTGTACCACCACTTAAGGAAAACTTTTAAAAGCCAAGAGAGCTTTTTTTTTTTTAAAAAAAAAAAGAGTATTATGTTGAACTTACAAATCGAACAATGACAAGCAAAGATATATCAATGAAATTAGATGCCCCAACTAAAACTCCAGTATTCTCTCAGGCAAAACTTCCTGAAGCATTTTCTTTGTGAATAAGATTCAGCTCACAGCCTTGAACAAGGGCACCTCGCTTTGTGCTGTGGGAAGAAGGATATAGCACCCCTTTAGCAGGCACACATGCCAGAATCATTTCTTTGAATGAGTGGGTGCTGAGTCCTTCTCCTTTTGTTATAATATAGTGATACAATTTGGCCTGGAATCTCACTTTTTATTATAATACTAGAGGCCCGATGCACAAAATTCATCCAAGAGTGGGCCTTTGCAGCAGCGATGGCTGCGTGGATCCCTCCCTCACAGCCACAGCAGCTTCCTGGATCCCTCGCAGCCAGGGCAGCTTCCTTAATCATGCAGCTGCAACGCCAGCTTCGTCTGGAAGGTCGTCGGAAGGACGTCTGGTCTAATTAGCATATTACACTTTTATTATTATAGATAAACTAAAGGCCCAGTACACAAAATTTGTGCACTGGAGGGGGGGTACCCTCAGCCCAGCTTGCACCCTCTCCAATCTGGGACCCCTCGGGGGATGTCCTGTGGGATCGGGCCTAAACCAGCAGTCAGACATCCTTCTCACAATCTGGGACTGCTGGCTCCTAACCACTTGCCTGCTTGCCTGCCTGATTGCCCCTAATGGCTTCTGCCTGCCAGCCTGATCACCCCCTAACTGCTCCCCTGCCAGCCTGATTAACACCTAACTGCTCCCCTGCCAGCCCGATAGCCCCGAAATGCCCTCCCCTGCCAGCCTGATCTCGCCCCCAACTGCCCTCCCCTGCCAGCCTGGTCATCCCCAACTGCCCACCCCTGCAAGCCTGGTTGCCCCAACTGCCCTCCCCTGCCGTTCTGATCTCGCCCCCAACTGCCCTTCCCTGCTGGCCTGATCACCCCTAACTGCCTCTGCCTGCCCGATCACCCCTAACTGCCCTCCCCTGCCCGCCTGATCTTGCCCCCAACTGCCCTCCTATGCCAGCCAATTTGGTTCTGATTGGTCAGTTTCTATGTCAGTCAGTGTCAAAAGCTCTGCCTCCTAGGCAGCCATTGGCTCCTCACAGTTCACCCAGAATTGGTTCCAATTGGTCAGTTTCTATGCCTGTGAGCATCCCTGGGCCTATCAACGGGGCCTGATCAGAAAGGCAGGACTGATCAGCAGCCCCAGTGGAGGCCTGGAGAGAAATGGAGATGCGGCTGCTGGCCAGGCCTGGAGAGAAAGAGAGAGGCAAGTGCTGATCAACAGCTGCCACAGAGGCTACGGATCAGACCCTACTTCTCTTTTCAGGCCTCTCTCCAGGCCTGATTCGCAGCCCCTTCAGCAATCAGTGCTGGGTCACACCGGCAACCAAGCTCTGACTGCAGGACTGACTTCAGGTTAGTCGAGCCTCCGATCATGATGGACCCAGGGTTTTTATATATTAGGATTATTCTATTTTCCCCTCAGAATCCACCTGCCCCAGTGCATAGGATTGTCCCAGACACAGTTACACATAATCACTCTCATGCAAAGCAGTCCACAGGATTGACTCAGGCCTCTCTCACTGTAGTCCTCAAGTGATAAGTTGTCCAGAATCTCCCTAGCCAGATATCCTTATTCCTCCAGGATGAAATGCTACCTCCAAATTCCACCTGAAAAGAGCCATTCGTTTGTGTGAAGGCATTATCATATTCAAGAGTTCTCTGAGGCAATGTAGCAGAATATAAAGTGTCCTGACTTTGGAGTTGGACAGATCTGAGTCCCAAATGCTACTTACCAGCTGTGCAACTAAGGGCAAGTGACTTAACCTCCTTGAGCCTCAGACTGGCCTATATAAAAACCCAACAACTTTATAGGACTTTATAAGGTAGAATCCATTTAGGCAATGTACATAGAGTACTAAACACACACCCAACACAATGAATTATAGAGGACTACTCAGCTCACTTTGTAATGATATCTAACTAGCTCAAAACCAAGAATGAAATGAGAGCTAGATAGAACTACTGACACTTCACAGTCATGGAGCCATAAGAAGAATCTCAGAAAAAAAGGGTATAAAGAATTAAAGGCAAGCTTTATCAGCTTTATAATCTGCCCCCCACTCATATTATACCCTATAATAGCTAGAGACAATGACTTAGTGAAACTGCTGCCTAACATCATACGTTAATTGAGCAAGAACTGGAAATTAGAACCTTTATACTGTGTTTCCAGACAATATTTGGGCTCTTTTCACCAAATGATGAGTGTACCTATACACTGGTGAAAGGGTAAGTAGTGGCAAAAAAACATTAGATCAGCAATCAAAACCTCATTTCCAACTAGAAAGAAGCATGTTGAAAATTCCTGAGAGTAATGAAATGTTCTATTATCTTGTTTGGTGTGTTGACTATGGTTACACAGATACATACATGTACATTTGTCAAAACGCATCAACTGGACACTTCAGTTCTGTGTAGTTTATGGTATGCAAATTATACCTCAGTTAAATTAGTATATAAAGTTAGTATATAAAAAATATATACTTTGCAGCCCCAGCTCTGACCACAATGAGTTGGTTAATCTTAGCCAAGTCAGTTCACCTCTCTGGGCCTCAGCTTTCTTGTCTTTATAATGAACTAGAGGCCCGGTGCATGAAAATTCATGCACTGGAGGGGGGTTCCTCAGCCCAGCCTGCCCCCTCTCACAGTCCAGGAACCCTCAGGGGCAGAAGGAAACCCGGCAATCAGGGGGAGGCAATGCCTCCATCACTTCTCTGCTGCTGCCACTGCCAGCAGCGCAAGCCTCGGCTATCCAAGGCTTGCCTGCGCCTCGGGCATTGGCTGGGCAGCCGCCATCAGAGGCTTGCCTGCATCTCAGGCCGGCCCTGGGCAGCTGGGGGGCTGAGGGGACTGGGGGACTCTGGAGACAGGCACACAGAGCGGCCAGACCCGCCTGGGGGTGGGCCCGGCCATGCCATGCGCCTGCCTACCCGATGGGTCTGAGGGGACTGGGCTCCACCATCTTGTGGCTGTGGGCACCACCATCTTTGAGGGTGTGGCAGTCAATTAGCATATTCCCTCCTTATTAGCTGTGGGCACCGCCATCTTTGTGGGGGTGTGATGGTCAATTAGCATATTCCCTCTTTATTAGATAGGATAGTTATAATTAGACAAAGGCTAAAGTCCCTTCCAGTTCAAACTATGCTTCAATAAATAAGATCTCTTCCTTTCATTTCAGCCTCTATTTTATGCACACTGGGTTCAGCAGCAGGGTCAGAGAGGTGGGCACATAATTTAGTAGGAGTTGGCAGTAACTTAATAGTATGTGCAGGGGATTCAGTGTCTTTCTATTGCAACATTAATTTTCCAGCCACAGTTTAAAGAACACGATTGGTTTTCCACAGGGATCCAGCAATGCACCATGATTGAGCAGTGGGATGAGTATTATTTGGCCCCAGAGAAGTTGTATCTGCCACCAGAGATAACAACTTTCACATGAAGACCAGAGAGAATGTTTCCTGGACAATGGGAATGACTGACAGATATTAAACAGGAGGAAATTGAAGGCTCTGCCAAGTTTCATGATAAAATGCTATTTCTCACGGTAAGATCAAGCTATCTCTAGTGTAGCCACTGCTTTTAAAATACAAAAGGAACATGGCAGATTCAACAGAGTGCATCAGGATTTGCAAAGAATGTGTGATCACAGGCCACTTATTTCATTTATAAGTAAAATTGAATTACTTTATATCAATGAAAATCAAGGATGAATATTTAGAATTTGCTGATGAAATAAAAGTTGAGAAACACCAGTAAGAAAATGGATATAAAATGCCCACAGATGTTTGCAGGATTATATATGTACTAGAGACCCAGTGCACATTATTCGTGCACAAGGGGTGGGGGGTGTCTCTCAGCCCGCCTGTACCCTCTCCAATCTGGGACCCCTCGGGGGATGTCCGACTGCCAGTTTAGACCCAATCCCTGTGAGAGGCAATCAGACATCCCTCTCACAATCCAGAACTGCTGGCTCCTAACCACTCGCCTGCTTGCCTGCCTGATTGCTCCTAACCGTTTCTGCCTGCCAGCCTGATCGCCCCCTAAATGCTTCCCTGCCAGCCTAATTGATGCCTAAATGCTCCCCTGCTGGCCTGATTGCCCCCAACTGCCCTTCCCTGCTGGCCTGATCACCCCAACTGCTCTCTCCTGCTGGCCTGATCTTGCCCCCAACTGCCCTCCCCTGCCAGCCTGATGGCTCCCCACTGCCCTCCCCCACAGGCCTGATGGACCCCAACTGCCCTGCCATGCCAGCCTGATTGCCCCCAACTGCCCTGCTCTGCAGGCCTGGTCATCCCCAACTTCCCTCCCTTGCTGGCCTGGTCATCCCCAAATGCCCTCCCCTGCTGACCTGATCTCGCTCCCAACTGCCCTCCCCTGCTGGCTGGTCGCCCATAACTTCCCTCCCCTGCCTGCCTGGTCACCCCCAACTGCCCTCCCCTGCTGGCCTGGTTGCCCACAACTGCCCTCCCCTGCCGGTCATCTTGTGGTGACCATCTTTTGGTGGCCATCTTGTGGCAACATGATGGCAGCTATCTTGTGGCAGCCATCTTGTGACGACATTGTGGTGGCCATCTTGTGAAGACATTGCGCGATGCCACCTAGGCTTTTATTAGATAGGATAAGGAAGGATAAGCTGGACTTTTATAGGTGAACTTTATGCCAGGAGCGAGGACTGATATTACTATAATATATTAATGACTACTTAAAAGGTGGAATATATTCAGTGACACTAAATATAGTTTCAAAGACTGAGAATCTAAAAACAAAATTTAACATGGATGAATCACTAGGAATTAGTGCATTTACTTATGCAAACAATACAGAAACAAAAGCTACATTTTAGTCTCGAGTTGCATTAAAAATGTGAGTAGTGATTAGGGGTGGTGAAATACTACCTATTTCATTCAACAAGTATTATTGTGCACCTACTGTTTGCTGGCACTCTTCTTCTGTCTCTCAAAGGAAACAAAAAAATATTGCCTTCATAGTTCTTCTTACAGTCAACCTATTTAAATGAGAAATTTTGCAGTCTTTGCATTACATTCATGTAGCCCTGGTATAACTCATACAGTGAAGTAGTCACTCTAGAAATACTCCCAAAGGGATGAGCGTACATATGTGCTTGTGTGCACATAATCCTATGTAATAAAGAGGTAATATGCAAATTGACCCTCACACAAGATGGATGCACCCATGTGGTCAAAGATGGCCACCCCCATGTGGTCAGAAATGGCTACTACAAGATGGCCAGCAGGGGCGGGCAGTCAGGGATGACCAGACTGGCAGGGGAGGGCAGTTGGGAGCAACCAGGCCTGCAGGGGAGGGCAATTGGGGGCAACCAGGCCAGCAGGGGAGGGCAGTGGGGGCAACTGGGCCAGCAGGGGAGGGTAGTTGGGGGGGACTGGGCCAGTAGGGGAGGGCAGTTGGGGGTGACTGGGCCAGCAGGGGAGGGTAGTTGGGGGGGCCTGGGCCAGCAGGGGAGCAGTTAGGCGTCAATCAGGAGGCAGACGAGCGATTGGGAGCCAGCAGTCTCGGACTGTGAGAGGGATGTCTGACTGCAGGTTTAGGCAGTCGGACATCCCCCGAGGGGTCCCAGATTGGAGAGGGTGCAGGCTGGGCTGAGGGGACCCCCCGCCCAGTGCACGAATTTCATACACCGGGCCTCTAGTGTGTGTATATTCACATATGTGCCTAGGTTACAGTATGACTGACATTCACATAGGCAAACCTATATGGTGATGTCTCTATTTAGACAGATGAGATAGGTGTGTAAAAGGTCCCTGTAACATGTAAAGTCTTAGTAATGACCAGGTCATATTATAGAATTCAGTGTGGGCTCTCTGATGCTGCTACTCCACTACTCTACTCCAAAACCTCCCGGGCTGGCTGCAGTTCAGGAGATGGATGGGTCTCTAAATCCTAAAACTTGTTACTAGTCCCATCCTTGATAATTCCATCTGGTAAAACCATGCAGCTTATAGAGACAAAGGCTTGCATACTTCACCAAAGAGAGGTGACAAGTACCTCATTCTGGGTTGTCATCCTAGTACCACTCTCTGGGGGTTGAGAATGGCTCCTTCCAACCAAGTCAACTGCTACAGTTGTTCTGGTATGTGCCAAGCCCCAAATGTCCAGGAACACCCACAGAGTGCACACACATAGACACATGCATGTGAATCTCCCCATGTACCTGCTCCTTCACACCACTTACTGGCTCTAGTGATGGAGTAGCTGGAACTGGCATGTGGCTCATCCGACCTTTCCTCTTTCCTTTCCTGCTTTGAACTTGTAGATTCATCCAAACTGCGTTTGGAACCAGTAGCCTTAGGCAGTCAAAAACAGCTGCTTGTTTTCCTTCATGGCAAAGATCAGGACAGACTGTGGATTGTTATTTCCACTATCATGAGACTAAGCCGTACTACAATCTTTCTGGCTGACTCCTTTGAGTAGCTGGTACTCACCTTTTATCACCTCAAAATGATTCCCTCCCATAAGCGAAGGAATAACAGCTTCTGACTGGTGACAGGGGCAACAGACCCAATAAATGTTTTATTTAACATCTGTAGAAAGAACCTGGGAGCACACAGTACCTGTGAGATGCCAAGACCTGGATTTTAATTTAATTTCTGAATCAAAATGTTTTTTAAAATGTAGAGTTGCCTGCTTTGGCTCTTGAGAGTACAGTAAGTAGACATTGATTTCTGCTGACGTTAACATCAAGAATTATTGAACTGAGAGGTGCAGGCTGCCCTGGTCTCCACCTCAATCAAGATTTACCTTTAAAAATAATTAATCCTGATGTCTAATAAAAGCAAGCACCAATATATATATTGTTATTTTTTTTCCATGCTGAGACAAATGTGTGTATGTATGTATGTGTGTGTGTGGCATTTTAATGGAATACCAGAATGTGCAAAAACTTAAATTATAAAATTTAAAGCCTACCTATGATAAATGATGGCACTTGTCTTATGTAGACAGTGCGGTTTGCTCCCAAGGAGGCAACAGTCTGAGGATCACTAGAAGCATCACCTAAACGTCTGACCTACTCCTGCCTTTTAGACAGCTTGACATCAAAGGGCTTTGTGTTTCAACATGTCTTCCACAAGTGACGAGGAGTAAAAACAAAAGAGCACATGATTGACGACATGTGGTTATGATAAGAAAAATATGATCCACCCTGGCCAGTGGTCTCAGTGGTTGGAGCATCAGTGGTTAGAGTCAAGGGCACATACCTGGCATTGCAGGTTCAATCCCTAGCCCTGATTGGGGTGCATGTGGGAGGCAACCAATCGATGTGTCTCTCTCACATCAATGTCTGTCTGTCTGTCTGTCTGTCTGTCTCTCTCTCTCTCTCTCTCTCTCTCTCTCTCTCTCTCTCTTTCTCTCTCTCTTCCACCCCTCTGCTCCCTCCTTCCATTCCACTCTCTCTAAAAATCAATGGAAAAAATATCCTTTGGTGAAAATTAACAAATATATATAATCTATCTCAGAGAGATTGTCACTCTTCCAAAGTCCACATGCATCTGGCACCTGAAAAATACATACTAGCTAGGCCAGATGTGGTTGATGGCTAACAATGTTCACACAGATATTATTAGTAACAGCAAATTACTGTCATTTAAATACTAACTGCTAACATGCATTAAGCTATTGGAATTTACCATACCATCTTTGGCCCTTTATAAGGATGATCTCATTTACCTTAATCCCATGGAATCTATATTATTGGTCCTATTTTATAAATGAAAAGACTAAGGCTGAGAGTAAGTCCTCTGTTCATGGTCACACAGCTATTGTCAAAGTTGGGATTTGAACCAATGCCTGTTGAATCTAAAGCCTATGTTCTTAAAATTGTGTCCTATTGCTTTTGTCTGGCACAGAAAGAGCTGCACTGAAGAACGAACACCTTGAAGGGTGCTGCAAAAGGAGGTGCTGATTCATTGATAGGTATTTCCTAGTCCTGTACTTCTGGGAAATATGCCACTAGAGCTGAGGACCTGACTGACTCTTCAGGGAAGCACAAGGCATGAGGAAATCAGAAACCTCTGATGGTTTTATTTCCCAATAGCCAAACTCAAATTGCCTTGACCTAATCCCACTTTGTCCCAACACCTTTCTTCTAGTCTTGATATTTTCTTTCTGAAAGAGGCCCACTTTGCACCACCTATCAAGAGTTACACACAAACTTGCCGAAACCGGTTTGGCTCAGTGGATAGAGCGTCGGCCTGCAGACTGAAGGATCCCGGGTTCGATTCCGGTCAAGGGCATGTACCTTGGTTGCGGGCACATCCCCAGTGGGAGGTGTGCAGGAGGCAGCTGATCGATGTTTCTCTCTCATCGATGTTTCTAGCTCTCTATCCCTCTCCCTTCCTCTCTGTAAAAGTATCAATAAAAAATATATTAAAAAAAAAAAGAGTTACACACAAACTCAACACAGCTGTTACAGGATGCTGTAAAGCACCTTAGGTCTTTATTTTTGGGCTAAGATACTCATTCCTGAGAGTGTTGCTTTGGGCAATGATGGTTGCTGACAAGGCCCAGCCGCCCCTCTTTGGGAACTGTCCTGTACAGAAGGAAGCAGTGTCACCCAAAATGACATCCCTCCCTTTGGGCAGCCTTTATGTAAAGCCAGTGGATATAGAGGATACCAAGGCCTGGCTCTCCTGGCTCAAGAAGGGAGCCCTCTAACAATCCCAGATAGTGATTAAAATCTCTCTTGCAACCCTATTGCAATTCACCTTCTCCTTCTGCTCAATCTTACTTCCCTCATTCCCTTTCCTGGGGAACCCAATCTAAGACAACTGTTCTCATAAAAAATGATTTGTTTGTTGGTCTCTTTCTCTTCCATATTGAGTGTCAGCAAGGTTCTACATGCAAGGAGATTTAAATTTATAATGTTATTGTGTGTGAACCACTCCTTCCTAGGTGACTCACCAAGGCCAACATCAATCCTGGGAAGAAGCTCAAGCTTCTGGGTCCCCACATTCCTATTCTAGCCACCCTATAAGGTTGACCTGGCTCAAATCTTACAAACACATAATGGGAATGCTTCGCATCAAAAGTCAGTGAAGGCTGCTAACCACACTTCCTGGTCTGTTGTAACAAGATGCTTTTATTACATCTTAAACCTTAAATTTGGTTACACATCAACAGAGAAATCAACAGCCTAATTTGATGCTCCTTCCCTGTTGATGAAGGAAAGGACCTTGTAATCTTTGAAGTTTTTATTTTGTTTTTGCAAGTTTGGAATGTTATCTTTCTTCTCCCCATTCAAAAGAAATAATATGTGTGAGCAGTTTATTGGGGAAAATCTAAGTGAAATTCCAATGATCAACTGATATTCTCTTTGCTTATAAAGCATAAGTAAGCAAGAGATAAATGGTCAGTGAAGGATGCATTTACTTACACAATATTGAATCACTAAAAAAGTGTTCATCAGTACTCCATTAATAGCCCTGTGTGCCTGGAGAAGCAATTGTTAAGACAAAGTCTAAGTCAGGTCATTGTGTATCAAACTAATCTCTTTCCCCTGAAACTAGTAGACAGATGGGATTTTTTAAATCAGTTTTTACCATAGATTTCTTCCCCCTTACTTCTTTCATTCTTCTTTCTGTTTATCTTTCTTTCGTTCTTTTAAAAGAATATTCTCCCAGCTAAGGGAAAAAGGAAATTCGTTTTTCTGCTGACTGGCTTGTGCACAACTGGAAATTGTAAAAGAAACTGCTGTATCATTGATGTAGTAAGGAAACAGGAAGACAATTTTCATCCCAAAATGAGCCCTCTCAGCTGAAGCTCCCTTTGTAGTTGATGACCATACGCTTTCTATCTCAGCATGGGGCCAGTTTTATTAAAATCCTATAGCAACAGCTTATTTTTCAAACAATACTCAAAAAAGGCATTTCATGATTAATTTCCCTTAAAGTTGCTCATAGTCAAGTGTTTGCCACCTTCAAGGACTCCAAAGGGAAAAGAATCTCATAGAGGCAATGACTGGGTGTTATTCTTGTGATCAAAAGCATGTGTTTGGCCCTCAGGTAATGTTCAGACAGAGGTGGATGGGTATGAAAGGACAGAAAAGCTAGGGATCCAGCTCTTAATACATCACTTCACTAAACAAACAAACAAACAAAAAGTAAACTCTGCAGGATCTAGAGAGCTTGCCGAAAACCCAGCTGTTGTGTTGAAGACTGGGATGGGAAAATATAAAAGATGCCTAATTTCAAAAGACTGGATCAGAAAGAAATAGAATTTCAGAAGTTAAAGGAAAGATGGAGAGAGCTGAAGAGGGTAGCTAAGGAGAAATACTGGTAATGCAAAGAGAAGATGAAGGCAGGAGAAAAGAAAGGAGAGATGAATGCTGTTTCATTACTCTGTAAATTGGAGATCAATTGCATTAATCCCAAAAGATAGCACTGATATAGCAAACCACCAAGAATAAAAATAATCAATAAACTGAAGATAGTTTTAACCATTTGACTGCTTTATCACCAAGTATCTATAGAACTGAGGGCATAAATGATCAACATAACTCATCTTTAAAATATAATTAACTGCCTAAATGTTTAAGGCATTTAGATGTCAAACACAAATTTTAGAATAGACATTCTATATATAGTAGGGCCCCTATCCATGGAGATAAATTATAAAACCCCCAGTTGATGCCTGGAACCCTGTATATACTTTGTTTTTTCTTATACATTTATAACTTTCTACATAAAGGAAGCACTTCACAACTTCTCTTTGGAATATCTAAAGTGCCAGCATCTATTCTTATGCTTTGGGGCCATTATTAAGAAAAATAATCTGCCCTTCCAGGTTAAACCTTGGTTAAAAACTGA
The DNA here is from genome assembly GCF_963455305.1 of Plecotus auritus. Taxonomy (NCBI): domain Eukaryota; kingdom Metazoa; phylum Chordata; class Mammalia; order Chiroptera; family Vespertilionidae; genus Plecotus; species Plecotus auritus. The sequence goes on along the minus strand of NC_137776.1, from coordinate 135,733,847 downwards.
ATGGAATAATGAAGGCTCTCATTGGTAAGAAGGGAAACATTTGATTATTCTCATTTGATTTTATGATATCCTTGAATCTACTGAAGAACTATTAACAACCAGGACAGCCAATCCCTCTCCAAATGTCTGCAGACCTTAGATTCTCTCTCTGAAGTTAATGTAAAAAAACAAAATTAGATAGAACCACAGTATTTTTAATTGACATTAGCAAATTCCTTCTTTGAAAATAGTGTGTGGTATATCTTGGGCCAGCGTCAATCTCAGGGTATGATATTTTTTCGGTTTTAAGTGTGAAGAGTTCCATTAATACAATATTGGTTACATTGATTAAGTAAATGACAGCATTTTCAGGCAAAAAAAATTGTGGTATAAATGATGCTCACAATTTGTAATTAAGTGAATAAAGTTAGGTTACAGAATAATAACAATAATACAACCTTGCTCATTTCTGTTTGTAAAATGTCTACATGGTAAGAGATCAACCAAAGGACTTGTATATAAGCATAACCAATGGACATAGACCAGGGGTGGGCAAACTTTTTGACTCGAGGGCCACAATGGGTTCTTAAACTGGACCGGAGGGCCGGAACAAAAGCATGGATGGAGTGTTTGTGTGAACTAATATAAATTCAAAGTAAAGGAGCGGAGGGGAGAGCAAGAGAACCGGATAGAACAGCCGGATCCGGCCCGAGGGCCGTAGTTTGCCCAAGGCTGACATAGACAGTAGCAGGGGAGAGGGCATGTGCTAGGGGGTGGGAGCGGCTGGGGAGAGGTCAATGGGGGAAAAAGGAGACATATATAATACTTTAAACAATAAAGAATTAAATTTTTTTTATAATATATTTTATTGATTTTTTACAGAGAGGAAGAGAGAGGGATAGAGAGTTAGAAACATCGATGAGAGAGAAACATTGATCAGCTGCCTCCTGCACACCCCCTACTGGGGATGTGCCCGCAACCAAGGTACATGCCCTTCACCGGAATCGAACCCGGGACCCTTCAGTCCGCAGGCCGACGCTCTATCCACTGAGCCAAACCGGTTTCGGCAAGAATTTAAATTTTAAAAAAGAAAAATGTCTACATGAGCATAGAAAAATATCTGAAAACTTTCAAATATTTCCAAAAAATTTAATAGTTTAACAGTGATTATTTTATTTTCTATTACACTATATATTTTAATCCTCACCTGAGGACATACTTGAGAGAGGAAAAGACAGGGAGGGAGAAAGAAACATCAATGTGAGAGAGAAACATAAATAGGTTGCCTTCCATACATGCTCCAACCAGGGATCGAACCCACAACCAAGGTATATGCCCTGACCGGGAATCGAACCAGCAACCTTTTGGTGTACAGGACAATGCTCAACCAACTGAGCCACTCCATCTGGGATATACTTTATATATTTTATATCTTCATGCTACCATCATGTATTGCTTTTTCTCCAGTTTATTGAGATATAATCGACATATAACTTTGTATAAAATGTACAACACAATGATTCAAAGTAAGTACATATTGTGAAATGATTACTACAATAAGTTTAACATCCATCACCTCACATATTTACAATTTTTTTCCTGGTGATGAGAACTTTTAAGATCTACTTTCTTAGCAATTTTCAATATTACAAGTACAGTATTTTTAACTACAGTCATCATGTTGTACATTACATCCCCATAATTTATTTATAACTGGAATTTTTTTTACCTGTTACCACTTTCACCCAATTTCCCCATTCCCCACCTCCCCACACACAAATCTGATCTGTTTCTATAAATCTGTGGTTTTTTTTACTTCCACATATGTGAGATCAGACAGCATTTGTCTTTCCCATGTATTGCTTTTAAACAAAGAAAACTATAAAGTGATTTTTATGCTTGAATAAAAAGAAATGGGCTATTATTAACTTTAGAAAAAAGACCATGTCCTTTCAAGATGATTTTTTTTATAAAAGAGCAATTTCCCTCTTTAGAAGATTGTGTCTATTGTAGGTCTTTCCCAGACACTATCATCAAACAGTAGTTCTCATTTCCACAAACATGCTGTTAAGTGTGGGAAAGAGATGGCAGTTGAAATAGAGATGGCGTAAACATATTAAAATATAATGTGCAAATGAGAAAGATCAAATCAAATATAATGAGAACCTGTGTTGCATCTTATCACTCTGACTTGTTCACGTGGATGGACAAAAGTTGAGACTCCAAAAACAGCATCAAACATAGATGACTAGCCCTGCTCCAATTCACCCCACTCCACAAACTTCCAAAGAATTTCTTTTCCATAATATCAGGGAAATTATTTCATGCTTCTTTTTTAAATATTTAAAATGCCACTCACTACCAAGTATCCATTTGGGCTATCAAAATCTTTTATAATGCAACACCCACCCATTCCCAAAGGTCAAAGAGCTAGAGAATGTGTTGAGTGTTCCTGCATTCACATATTAAAGTCTAATTAAAGTGTTACAGTATATCAAATTTCTTTGTTTAAAACTCAGAGATTCTAAGATTTCATTCAAGAGTATACGTGGGAGAACTGGCAGGGCAAGAGAGGTCCTCGAAATGCTTTGGTGAGGACGTTGGAGATGACGGTATTGGGCCCAGGAAGAAATGGGCCCAAGGAGGCAGAAAAGAACAAAGAAAGTGTGATAAGGATGGTTAAACATAAACTCCACAATTTTCCAATTGGTCTGGCTGTCTTTAAACCAACAACAAAAATTCAAGCCACCTGAACCTTTCAATTGAATTTTACTTTAATCATATACCCAGCCCAAATCATTATCTTCAAATAATTTAAAATAGAAAAAAATAACTACTAAATTTCTTCAGCTGGTTGCCTAAACCTGAATACTCTTGGAATTGAAAAGTGAAAAAAATGCACAACTTTTTCTTGGGAGGAGAAGGAAAGGGGTCTATACCATGCCAAATAATTGGATTGACTAAATTTTCCCGCCTGAGATGACCCATAACTTGGGTGTCACTAAGACACAGCCTCTCTGTTTCTCTCCTGTACTTGGAGAAGGAACGTTCCATTCCCTGCAATTCATGAATTTTAAAAACCATGAACCTTCCTTCACATTCCGGAGGAACACAAACGTTTTCCTGTCAGAGAGCTGTTTTGAGCATAAACGCTCAAGTAATTGCGATGGTGACAGGGAGAGGCCTTTTCAAACCAAGTCTTTGTTCTGAGCTGGCTGGAGACTCCAGGAGTAGGACTGCCAGTAGGGCCTGGACATATGCTTGGGCACAGAGAGCAGAGATTGAATTTACCAACCACCAACTGTCATAACGTCCTTGTCCCTGGAAAAGGGCCAACGGTTGAGCCAACTGCCAGTGCTACCATGTTGTCATTAGACAATGGGCCAACAAAAAATTACAGGACCATGGAAGACCACTAGCTCCCTCTTGTGGTAGAGCACAATAGCCAAATCCTGCCACTTTTCCATTAGAAAGACATCCCTGAATTCCATGAACAAAGAACAAAGGTACTTCCTGAAGCAATTTTTTGTTTTTGGTTAATCCTCACCCAAAGATATTTTTCCATTGATTTTTTTTTTTTTTTTAGAGAGTGGAAGGGAGGGGGGAGAGATGGAGAGAAATATCGATGTGAGAGACATATCAATTGGTTGCCTCCTACAAGCACCCCAACCAGGGCCAGAGATGGAGTCTGCAAATGAGGTACGTGCGCTTGAACAGAATCGAACCCAGGACCCTTCAGTCTGAGGGACGACGCTCTATCCACTGAACCAAACCAGCTAGGGCCTGAAGCAATTTTATTAGCCCATTTAACTAGACCTTTCCAAAGAGATAATATTTACAATTTTAATTTCAATGACAAAAAGTCATCTCTCTCAAACTCATAAAGCTCTCCAATGATTCTCCATTGTCCTTAAAATTAACTTCCAAAATCATTACCATAGCTCATAAGTCCCTGCCAACATATCCCTTGCCCTCTTCTCCAGCTGCATCAATTTTCAGTCCCCCTTACTTTACATTTCTTGAACTCTCTCCCTTATTTTCACACTTGATTGCTGCCGTTTTGGAATAATTAGGACTTCCCTTCCACACCTTCACCTTCTCTCATCTGGCTAAATCTTATGCATCTGTTAGGACTTAGGGAGGCCTTTATTGATCCCCTAAATTAGCTCTCCCTATTCAGTCTGTACTTAGCACCCTAAATTTCTTTACCTAAGCACTCATGACACTCGGTTGTAATTGCTTACTTAAGCAATTAAACAAATGTTCTCTATAAGGGCACATACTGTGTCTGTCATCATTTCTTTATCCTTCCCATCCAACACAGGAACTATAGGTATTTATTGAGAGAATGCATTTGAAAAAGCAAATTCTAGAATAGAAAAAGGGAAGTGTGCCAAATATGGACCAGACAGTAAGCTAGATATTCACACATCTACTATTTAATTTAGTAACACCAAGGAAAGAATTATTTTGAATTTATAATGAGGGAAGTGAAGCTCAAAGAGGTTTAGATAGTTTCACCAAGGCTCTAAGAGAGAACATGTCAAATCCAGAATTCACACCCACATGTAATTCCAAGTCCATGGACTTAATACCTCATGATGCTCCCTTTTAAGTAGCCCAAATTAACCACAGATAGCTCTTACTTATTCGGATCAATGAGAACATCATATGACATGACTATTCTCAAATAATGAATACAAATAATGTATACTCCTAAAATCAACCTATCTTGTTTAAGATGGTATTTTGTTCTTCCTTTTTTTTTTTTTAAGGAATTCCTTTCGACGTTCTTGTTATCTTCAAAAAAATAACTAAGTCATCTTGGAAAGCCCTTACTGGACTGGATGAAATAAGGTGAAGGGATTAGCCAAAGAACATACAGGTGTATATGCATAACCCATAGACACAGACAACAATATAGTGATGGCTAGAGCAAAGCAGGGAGGGGGGGCAGGGGCTGGGTGGAGGTGGGCAAAGTGTGTGTGTGCATGTGTGGGGCGTGTCAATAAAAATAAATAAAAACATTTTTAAAAGGAATAAACTCTGTGTTTTGCATACTCACAACTGTAAACCTACTTTTGCCCCACCCTGAATTTCTACTTCTTGATTCAGTGCATGCCCAGGACCAATCCTTACTGACTGGAACAGGAGTGTTTTAAGTAGCCCTGGTGCACTGTCTGGAATTACTGAGTCAATCCCTTTCAGGAGCTGTCCCAGCCCCACCCACTTCTTTTACTGGATATCACCTCAATCCTAAATCCCAGGCTCCTCCTGCCTATATGAGTTAATTTTTTTCCCTCAAGCTTCTGTATGTGGCCTGTGTTGCTCTAGATGTGCCCCGACCCAAGGGCTGGAGTGGTATCCACAAATCCCAGCCAGTGAGAGCAGTTCTGGTGCTTTTCTCCTGCCTGGACTTGCCACTGGGACACCCTGCCACCCCCCAGCACGTGGCCCTTGCTAATCTCTCTGTGGGATCCAATTTTGGACTATTGCTACAGCCTTCCAACTGGCCCCTTAGCAGTCCTGGGCCTCTCCAAGCAAATACCACTTGCAACAAGATTTTCTTCTTTTGTTATCTGTCAATCTTCTAAATTGGTTAAAACTAGGAGCCTTCCTTGAAGCAATTTCCTAAATTCTAGTAGTAAGTGTAAATGCTATATGATTTCTTTATTGGAAGGTTACTGTACTGATTGGAATGCCTGGCCACTTTCCATTAGTGTTCTGACCACACTCTTTGCCCTCTCTCTGGGGCAGACCACCACAATGAGATGTGTTCCCTGGCTCTTGGGGTTGGTGATACACCTCTGGAAGGAGCTGGAGGACTTGCTGTCTCTTTTCTAACCAGAGATGGTGGATCATTCCCAAGAAGATGCCCTCCTCCCACCTCTATCAGCATGCATCAGTGCCTGCAGTGATGAGGTCTGTAGTCCTTATTCCTCCTGGGCTGGGACATGTCTTTCTCTCTCTCCACAAGGTCTGGTGACAGTGACATTGGTTCATTTCTGTCAAAGCTGTGTTCCTTGTGTAAGAGGCCCCTAAATTAGATGGGAAAATCCTGTTTTTAATTCCACCTTTGGAACTGACAATTTAGACTTTAATAAAACCAAAATAGAACACATAGTAGGCACTCAATAAAACTTCCTTCCCTCATGTCCACCTTTATAAGTGTAATTTAGGGTTTGGTGGTAACCAGGATAGTAAGTGGTTCCTTTTCTGCTGTGAAGGACTAACTACATAATTTGCAGGACCCAGTGTAAATGAAAGTGCAGGATGCTTGTTTAAAAAGCAAGAAAAAAGCCTTAATGGAACTAAAATAGAAAGCTTTTTTCTTTCTTTCATAATTTTTCGATTTTAAATGTGCTATTTAATGTTATTCTAAGTAATGAAAAATTAAAAATTTAAAGTACTACCATAAATTTTATCATTCATCTTTACATCATGGAATGCCAGTTTTAAATGCAAATACGAGAGCTTTTAACTAGTATTCAGAATCAATGTAGTTATACAATTTGTATTTCAGAGTTCTGATATGCATGTATCCTGTTCTTACCAGAACAGTGGAAACACTGCACAAAACTAGCTCAGCTTCTTATTTTCACTTCTTGACATAAGCACATTTTATCAATACTCTCTATGTGATAAGTAAGGAAGAACTCAGAGGTAAAGGAGCTAGGAGTTACCCTACCTTTTGCTTTCCTGCTATGTTATCACTGCAGCATTAGTGGTTGGCTATCCAGGGACGTGGTGATTTGCATTTCTCAGAATGTCATTGTTTTCTTTCTACATTCAAAGCAAATTCTGGTTTAAATGGAGAGTGGCCTCTCTAAGCTATCTGCTTACTCAACTGTAGGTGTAACATGCTCACCTTGTGCTTGCTTGGAGTCTTCCTAGGCTCCCATGCACGTAGACTTACCAGAATTCTGTACTCATGGGACATCACAAATGCTATATGTGAATGCGATGGCAAGAAACAGTGGCAGACATGCATGCTGTGTATTTCTCCTCTGCTCATGCTCCAACGTTCCATCAGACTTCATTTACATATCAGAAATTCAAAGATAAAATTATTAAAAATTTCAAGATAGCAACAGCAGAGAATTAAATCAAGCACAGGACCATGTGTAGCTGAGCTTTGTGAATTCTTTCTAGACTAACTTCTCCTCCAGTCACCTTTCTCAACATTTTATAGTAAATGAGGAGCCACTGAAAAGCATAAAGAAAGATATAGGGGGGTGATTTCTGTTTTGTAATGATGACGTTGGCCACAATGCAGTAGTTGGTGATGGGAAAATAAAGCAATAAATAATTTTCCTTGAGTACCATAATAAAAGAGTCAAGAACTGGGAAAGATGCTATAGTTATGAAAGCTCATCTAGCCCTTGAAAAAACCTGGTGCTATTTTCCTTATTTCACCCATGTTCTTCCCACCCCCACCACTGTGGCAGATATCGCCCCATGTGACTCCACTGTCTCCAGCCTCTAATGGATAGTAAATTCCCAGGGCCAAAGATGATGGCTGTTATTTCTATCTACCTCAGTGCCTTATGCAGTGACTAATACTAGTAATATTAGATAAATGTTTGCAGAATACAAAAATATACCAGACAGAAAAGAAAGTTGGATTATTAAATGCCACATCTCAGAGCTAGTCATCTCCCTAGGAAAGAGGTTTCTGTGTTCCCTAAGTTCCAAGGACATGAAAACATGGGTTTTGTGATTTACAGATTTTGAAATGCTGCTTGCTTACATAAAACTGGACTTCCCTGGTACCATAGTGGATCTGGGGAATGCAGAACACTGTTCTTGGACATCACAGATCAAACATTGCATTAAATATGGAAGATGAGTAGTTGACAGCTTCCACACCCTGTGGTCTGGATCAGCAGTTTCCACCCCATCTGCATTTTAGAGTCACTTGGGGAAGGTTGGAGGTTCTCAGTACCCACCGAAGACCTACCAAATCAAAATTTGGAGTGGGGGTGGGTTTTAAAGCTCTTCCATGTGACTCTGATAATGGTGATACACAAACAGGCATTTGGGAACTACTGCTATAAGATGACAAACTGTTGAAGCTGCTTACATTTCTGAGATCCAACTCAATTCACACTAACAATCAATTTGAATTACATGAGTGTTATGCAGAACCCCTGTCCAAATTCTTTTTCTGGGATCTAAAAAAGACTTCCTAACACCAGTGTGAAATTAAATGATCTTTCCTTATCTGGGGGAAAAACATGAAATTTTCGAACTGTGACTATTGAACAATTTGCACCATATGTATGCAGCTTTGCAATAATACATTTTACAACTCACAGTGAATGAAACAGATTTTGGGATTCATGTAATATCAGAAATCTCTGCCCAAATGTATATCTCTGCTATTTAATTTTTCTGCTGAAATACAGACGAGGACCTGCCTGTTGAAACTGCCTCAATGATTTTGCCTTCTGATTAGATGCCATACTGGCAAGTATTTCTGCTCCAAGAGCAGTTATAAAATGAGTTAGAACAACTGCCCTCCTCTGAAACGATAGCTGTGATTTGCAAAACCCTCTATGTCCCACACACTACTCTTTCACCCCTCCAAAGCAAAAAGATGGAAGGTGCTGATGGTCTACTTTGGCTATCCTGAAACTTCCACCTCATAATATATATATATATATTTGAGATATCACTTTTCTTTATTTTCCATTCAAATGTACATAAGCATGAAAGGAAACAGTCTTTGTTACACCTGGGGCTAATAGCATATTTTTAAAGAACCAATATTGGGGCCCACATAGAAAGGACTTCTAACAATTACTGACCAGTCTCCAAGGCAGGGGTGGAGAAACATTTTTCTGCCAAGGGCCATTGGATATTTATAACATCATTCGCGAGCCATACAAAATTATCGACTTAAAAATTAGCCTCCTATATTTGGTAAAACATTCAACTCATCCCTAATGCCTTGGCAGGGCCAGGCCAAATGATTTATTGGGCCTTCTATAGCCCGAGGGCCAGATGTTCCCTTGCCCTAAAGCAGTGGTCGGCAAACTCATTAGTCAACAGAGCCAAATACCAACAGCACAACGATTGAAATTTCTTTTGAGAGCCAAATTTTTTAAACTTAAACTTCTTCTAACGCCACTTCTTCAAAATAGACTTGCCCAGGCCGTGGTATTTTGTGGAAGAGCCACACTCAAGGGACCAAAGAGCCGCATGTGGCTCACAAGCCGCAGTTTGCCAACCACGGCCCTAAAGGAACATCTCACACAGGCCCAATCCGAGGCCCTCAAGAAAGTTAGGCCTATTCAGGCCAAGCTCAAATAGGGCATCTGTTCCCTGGCATCTTTTCCTTTGGAAACTATCCTACCCTGTGTGGTTCTGGTAAGGCTGTCAACCCAAGCATCTCATCTCCCCCACCACAAGGATAGAAATGAAACTTCTGTGGGCAGCAAAGCCTTCCCATCTCCTGGATGAGTTATCACATACACAAAGCAGGCTATTACAGAAAATGCAGAACATACTCAAAGGTTAAAAAATACATTAGCTGCACTTTTCAAAGAGAACCATAGTTACTCATTTATCGTACATCCCTCTCAACACAGACATACACACACACAAACACAGATTCACACACACATGCACACGACTGAATACAGTGTTTTGAATTTTTTTTTTCACTTAACAATACACCTTGAGCATTTTCCCATGTGGTGAAATACTCTTCTGCAACTTGCTCATTATTATCTCAATAGTGTGCTTTTATATACAGGGGTGGGCAAAAGTAGGCTTACAGTTATTCATATGGAAAAAGACATGCAGGTTATGATTATTACAATAGCTTTAACTGTGTCTTACATACTCACAACTATAAACCTACTTTTCCCCATCCCTACAGTGGTTCCACTCCTTTCCCTATTGTTTCACATTTGCATTATTTCTAACTTTTCACTATTATAAAAATGCTCTGGTTGCTCTTTCTGTTTGAACTTCATTGCAAATCCCTTCTTATCCTAACATAAGACACTATTCTTGGTCATTTACCATTTTGCAAAACTGAATTTTCAAATCCTTTCTGGAGAGCTGACCCCTACAGTCACCCCTCTCCAAAGAAGCAACAGTCCTAGATTTAAAGGAAAGGGGAGTTTCAATCAAACATAATCAACTCCCAAATTTCTCCTTCAGTAGAAGTGAAGGAGATCATAACATTCTTATAGAACAAATAGACCTTTGACTTTAATTAGAGACTGAGTGTAGGTGTAAAAAGAGGTATATCAAAGGACATTATATATACACTAGAGGCCCAATGCACAAAATTCATGCAAGGGTCTCGGCCCTCGCAGCCCTGGCTTCGTCCAGAAGGTCGTCCAGAAGGACATCCGAAAGGTCATTCGGCTGTCTGGTCTAATTAGCATATTATGCTTTTATTATTACAGATTTCCTTTTACCTTTAATGAAGGACAACTTTGGTATATTTTGGAACGTAAGGGCAAGCTTTCTTCTATGTTTGAGCTACATTTAACCTAAGATTAATCTCCTTTCTGTTGGATTCTCTGAATTCTCCCACATCTGACCCATGCTCTCTCTAGGCTGTGCAAGGGTACCATCTTGTGGCAGACACAAAAGATAATCAGAAGACACATGGCTTTTTTGTGTGTGAGGGTATGAGAAATGCCAGCTAAATATGACAGCAAGCCCCTTTTAAGGGAATGTTTGCTTCTACAGTAACAGAATACACACATCATTGCTTATTGGCTTTATAAAAAATGTGTACATATAAAGCAAATGCTCAGAGTTTCCTGTCCCCAACTGACAACATTCTGGCATGAGTGGGAAAGTTCAGAACCTTCTAAAATACTAATACTTGAGAGAAGACAAATGACTATATGAGTATTTAGCTCTCTCATTGTGACAGTAAGGCATTCATAACTCGGGAGGAGTGGAAAGATCATGAGAGCAAGTGTTAGAATAACTAGGTTCCAGACCCAGCTACATGTACTTCAGTGACCTTGGATCACTTAATTTCTCAGTCTCCAATTCTTCATCTGGAAAAGGGAGAGAGTACCTAACCTGTGGGCATCACATGGATGCTGAAGTCACATATAGGAAAGGTGTTGAAATATGCTAAAACACCAGTCAGAATATAAAGCCTTGTTACTGTTGTTCACAACAACTGAATTAGCAATCTGGATATTCTTTAAAGAAAATGTTTAGCCTTGCTCCTTGTATATTCTCAGGCATAATCTTAGTGGAAGGAGAGACTGTCCCTGAAGATGGGGCAAAGGGTTCCTCTCAGGCGAAATGTTAGGAGAGATAGGGGTCAGCAGGAAAAAGTTCAGAAAGAAAAAATAATCCATCTTTTTAGGTGTCCGTCATCTAAGCATTAGGAGGACCCAATGAGAACTTTCAGAGGCTGAAGCTACCTTTCTAGGTAAAGCTTTTGAAAAAACAATAGATTACAATGTCCAGTTTAAAATGTTAGACCTGTATGCTCTCTTTCTAAGCAAAACAGCAACAGAAAAAAATCACAAAAGAAAACTAACATAGTATTACTCTCTCTTTATAATTAAACCTCATAAGCCAAAGGTCCAACCACAAAACTGAAAGACAAGCAAACTTGATTTTTGTAAGCCATCTGCAGCAAATTACAATTGGTTGGTTTAGTCCTAATATGCCAAAGGGTATGGATATAAATATACACCTTATAAGAGAAGAAATATCATCTTTAAGCTATATGAAAAAAGAAAGTCCAACCTGTTGTAATCAAATAAATACAACTTAAAAACTACTAAATACTGCCCTGGCTAGTTTTCTCAGTGGTTAGAGTGCTGGCCTATAGACCAAAGGGTTGCGGGTTCAATCGCTCATCCATAAAATGGGGTAATAATGTTACCTACTTCACTAAGTAGTGTGAAAAATCAGTAAACGTAAACCATCTAGAATGTGCCTGGTTAATCATAAGGTGATTTTAATATTATTGTTGTTATTTTCATTATTAGAAGAATCTAGCAATAATATGCAAGTTGCATTCATTCAGGAAATATATGCTGAGCAGTATTTTTGGTTGGACAAGGGGAAAACAAAACAGTCAAGGTCTCTAAATTAAGGAGCTCATATGTAGCTGTAAAAAATATGCTCTTAGATGTTCACTTCAATATTTATAGCTGCAATGATTGGAAATGACACCAATATTCAATATTACATGTCTATAAAGCAATAGATTGTACAGCAATAAATATTCCACAGTCAGTAAAACTTAAGTTTAGGAGGCTTAATTTCTTCATCTAGTAAATGGGGATACTATAGAGTCTTTAAGAACAGAACAAGGATGAATTTCAGAAGGCTTTCAAAAAGAGTAAAGTAATATGCAATTGCTATTGTCATTATTTGTTAAGATCTGTAGGAGATTGATTATAAAATAATTTTAATGATCATTTATTATGTGGCAGATACACATATAATTCCCATATAATACCTTGTATAATTCCCAATCAGAGTTGCTAGGTTTATAAAATAAAATACAAAAAAACAATTAAATTTGTATTTCAGATAAACAATGAATAATTTTTTAGTATAAGCATGTTCAAAATATAATTATTCATTGTTTATCTGAAACATTTAAAATGTACTTATACTGAAAATTTGTTGTTTATTTTAAATTACAATTCAACTGGGCATCCTGTAGTTTATCTAGCAATCCTACATCAATCCTATGAAATGGATACAATAATTATATATGTGAGATAGAGACAGAATGAGAGAAAGAGAGAGAGAGAGAGAGATTCTGGTTGGTACAATGGAAGATCACCCACCACCTCCTACTCTTGAACATATAGAGGAGAAAGTATTAAATCAAGAGGTAGAATGAGAAAGTCAGATATCATTTCCAGGTTCTCACTGTTATATTATTGTTATTTAAATGTTGTAATTTCTCAGAATACATTAAGCCCAAAATCAAATACTAAAAGATAAAAACATGTTGCAAAACCAAATCTAACTGACTTTAGAATTATCAGCCATTTTGGAATATTGACAACAGTGGTCCCTTCTTTCAGTGCAAATTATCTAGAGGCTGGAGAGTAAACATGTAAATGCTTATAAGCTGTTTTGAGTTGATGAGATTTCAGGGTCTGAGAGCCTAGAGTTGATTCATTTCCATTGGATTGAAATTATCATGACTGTTTGCTTCACTTCAGTGTGCACCATCCCTCCGCATCTGCAATCAGCACCACTCAGATGCTGTGTTAATTCACATTGGCTCTGATGATGACAGAGGTATTCTCAAGCATCTTTTTTACTCTTGGAGAAAAGATTTCACTTTACCTTTGCAAAAGGTAAGTACAAAAAAGGGCCAATATTCAATACATGTTACAGTATATTGCAAAGGATAGAATCGTGTGTGTGTGTGTGTGTGTGTGCGCGCGCACGCGCACCCGTGTGTGTGTTTAAGCACAGATACCAATCCCAAAAAAGAGGTCAGAATTGGGAGAGGACACAGTGAACAGATCCTGGAGGCCTGGATTCCAGTCTCAGTTATACAATTAAATAGCTGTGTGACCTTCCTTTTATTCTCCCAGTCCCTTACTCTTTCTGAACCCCTTTTTCACCATCTGAAGCCTGGCATCAATATCTGCTCTCTGCTATGGGAGTATTTTGGGACAATGTTTCAAACTTAGAATGCATCTTTACTGTAGGCTACTAGAAGAGTGATTATAACTTATTCAAAATGAAATGGTTTCAAAAATAATGGGATAAACTTCAAATCAGTACTGCCCATTTTGGATGTCTAATGATAAGACAGTATTCTGTTAAAGACAACAGTATTTTCAAAACCCCAAAGGAGTTGAGAAGAAAAATGTCAGGGATGAAGACAGAAGTCTCTATCAATACGCCTCACACTTTCATGTGATCAATATAATCCCATAAACTTGTTAAACATATAAATATCTGGGCCATACACCAGTTGGCCATGGAATCTGCATATTTAATAAGCTCCCCAGGTGATTCAAAAGCAGGTCCATTTAGGACACTTTGAGAAACACTGGTCATTACCAATCAAATATAGATATATGGTTAAGATTGTTAAAGACAATGAAGTAAAAACAAAGTGGTAGAAAGCAGAAAGTGGATGTGATTTTATGAAAAGTCCAGGACATGAGAGACAAGACCCTCCTAAGAGTAGGGTGAGGAGAGAAGGATTCACAGCAATGTCTGATCTCTCAAAATGTCTCTAAGGTTGATCTACAAGACCCAGTTGGTGAAAAGGATGGATGAAATGAACAAACATCAGAGTCAAAGAGGCCATATAAAATTGGAAGGAAAGCATAGGAAGATAGGCAGAAATGGCCACAGGATAAACAGTCATTGGGATGGTAGCATTGTTAAACATATAAATATCTGGGCCATACACCAGACACTAGAGTTGGCCATGGAAGAAAGAGATTCAGAAAAAGTCACTGGTCAGAGGAGGAAAACCTATTCATCAAAAAGGACAGTAAGAACCAAGAGAGTGAGAAAAGTAAAAATGTATAAGAAAATGATATACAATATTTTTAGAAAGTTTGTTGGGAAATAAATAAAAAATAAGTTTGACATGAAATTATCTTTTAAAACTATCCTACAAAAACTTTAAAACAGGAGATAACAAAGTACATTGAAAAGTGTAAAGAATAAATAATATGGTTATTATTTTGTTAGTGACTATCAAATTCATGCACTGCCTGCCTGGGTTAGAAGCCAGCTAAGAGAGCTGTATTGCACAATCATTGGATCCCCAGTGCCTACCACAGTGACTGGCACATTATAGGCACTAAATGAATGGATGGATGGACGGACGGACAAATGGGAGCATGAATCAGATTAACACTGGAAAAGCCATGAGAAGAGTTGCATGTTCACACAGTATTCATCAAATTTCACAAGCTTCATTCTTTATACTTTTTGGACTGAACTACTAAATGGTTGTCACAAGGCTTAGGCATATTTTAGTACTAATGCTTGCTGGTAGTCATACATGAAGCTCTGCCTGAGGCATATTTATCTGTCTTCCTGAAGGAACTACATCTTAATTCATTTTACTTAGTGTACCAGTTATCTACCTGTTGACCCACCTTCTTCCATCTATACTGTATTGCTGTGGCTTGGAATTTGCAAAATACATTTCCCAGACTCCTGCAAGAGAAAGGACCATTATTTCTTTCTCATACACTTTTGCTCTTGCTGGTGTTCCTGGAAGTAGCTGCATCTTGTCAGTGTTCCAAGCTTCTTCCCTTCTTCAGTTGTCCCAACACCGTCCAAGGAGACCATCTTCTCTACAGTCCTAGCATTGGCTAGATAGAGCCCATAGAATCCTGCAATAGTGTTGGGCTTTGATAACAAGTCCTCTTGCCTTTCATTCCCCCAGTCCCTAGAGTTGGCAGTTCTTCCACTGATACTAATCTCAGTATCACTCTTTCTCCTTTTTGCTACTCAAGCTCCCTTGCTCTCTTTAACTCTTCCATCCCTCCCAACACCAGTAAGACAAAGATTTGTATTAAATTCCTTCTATTTGATATTTTATTTGAAACAAGTGATTTCTGTCTTTCTGACCATACTCTGAAACAATTAGTAAAATCAGGGGAACTATGATTACATTAGGTACTGAAAGCACATGTTAAAGAACATTTTGTTTATTCTGTAAGAATCCAGAATAGAAACTGAACATTGGAAAATTAGATATTATTAAATAGTATATGTAGGGAATAAAATGCCTTCCCCCCATCCTGGAATATCTCCTATTTTTAACCTCTGCATTTTTGCAGATTTAAAAGAATCTCTGCCTCATGAAGCCTCTCTGATTACCACACTTACTCTAAATTCTTTTAATACTCTCATATATTGAGTATTTCTTCAGAGTCTTCCCCTGAATCACTCCCCAAACCCAAGTGACCATCAAAATTCTCAGAAAAATATATACAGTACCAAGACCCCACTACCACTCTTAATCTCCTGAATCAGAATTTCTGGAGTGCGAATTGTGGTATAGGGTGAAGTAGAGAAGGCATATATATGTTTTTTTATATATATTACTCAGTTAATAAACTCAAATTCAGGGCCCTTCCATTTCTTATGTAGCTTTTACTGTGTCTACTGCATTTTCAGTAGATGCAATAAAAAACTGTTCATTTTTCCATTCATTTTTTAGCCAAACTATTTTATTTTTATTAAATTTTGGGCGGTAACATTTGTTAATAAACCCATACAGGTTTCAAGTGTACAACTCCGTAACACATCATCTGCATAGTGCATCATTTTTTCCAGTCAATTGATTGAGTGAAAATTCCCAAGAAGACCAGGTGGTGTCACTACTGCCTAATTAATATTTCTGGCCCAATGAAGAGCATCTCATGTAGCAAAATTTGACCTTCCCTGGACTCTTTGACTGTATACTTAATCCATCTTTCAGTTTTCTTTCCTAAGAGAATTTCATAGACCTCGCCAAGAAAACAGCAAAACCTAAACAGTGCAAATAACTTGGGTTCTCTGAAATGAAATGATGGCCTGTCATGAGGTTGTCACGCTTCATCTGAGGAAGTAAGAACTAAAAAGAACCTAAGCCTCTCCTTAGCCCAAGGCCTGAGATTTCATTGCATTTGGTTCTTCACATTAGCATTCCAAAGAGGAAGTTTAAGAAACAAATGTTTAACAAGCTTGCTAATAAAATTAAACTTCAAACAGATTGTATTTTTATTCACCTTTTTGCAATCCCATTAGTTTTCAATAACATTTACAGTTGTTACTTGAAAATTTAATTTTCCTTTTATGTTAACTAGTTTAATGTTATTGACTGAAATTTTTCCTAATTCCTGGTTGAGCAAATCAATCTAGATTTTGGGAATGGTATCTCTGCTTAACTGAACTGTTTATTATGGGACTTCTAAGGCAATACAGAACCCTTGCCTGTGACAGAAGTTGTTTAGTAATTACTTCTAATCACTAACAGGTTGAGAACAACATGCTTTCTAAAAGCAAGCTCAGACCTGGCTGTATTTTAACATTCCTGAATTCCAATTCTCCAGTTTCATTAAAATTCCTTTATGGTGTTTGAAAGTAAATGAACTCTAGATTTATATGTCCACAAAGGATCTCCAAAGGTCCCCTATAACTCTTATCAAATAGTACCATGCCTTCATCTTCTCCATTTGAGCATCTACCTTCAGAAAAATAGATTTCCTGAATAATCAGCCCCCTCTTCATATTGACTGACCACAAAATTATTGTGCTCAGAGGCTAAGTTTTAAAGAAAAGGGGAGTATTAAACGGTAACAGATGCCCCTCCTCCTTTAACCTTTGTTAGCTCGGTAGTCTTAGGTAGAGAGACCTGAATCCCTAATCACCCTTAGATTCCTCTCCTTCAAGATTTACCCCCTAAAAAATCCACTAAGTTGTCCAAGCTTTCCCAGTGAACATCCAGCTTCTACCAACATTTTACAATAATCTTCTGGAAAAGTTTGTATGTCCTTGGCTGCCAATCATCATTTCACTCACAGAGCATCAAGCTAATCCCATCCTTTCCCCACTTAGTACTAAAGAAGCTGTGGTTTTTTTCACCAAGATTGTCCAATTTGTTGGTATATAGTTGTTCACAGTATTTTCTTACAATCCTTTGTATTTCTGTGATGTCGATCATTACTTTGCCTCTTTCTGATTTTATTTATTTGAGTCCTCTCTTTGTTTATTGATGAGTCTGGCTAAAGGTTCATCAATCTTGTTTATCTTTTCAAAAAACCAGTTCTTGGTTTCATTGATCTTTTGTATTGTTTTATTAGTCTCTATGTCATTTATTTTCAATCTGACCTTATTACTTCCTTCCTTCAAGTTATTCTGTGGCTTCACAGGCAAGTTTTAACAAACATTTAAAGAGCTAACACCTATCCTCCTCAAACTATTCCAAAAATTCAAGAGGAATTTCAGGATTTTTACAAGGCCAGCATTATCCTAATCCCAAAACCAGATAAAAACACTACAAAGAAGAAAATTAAAAGCCAATATCCCTGATGAATATAGATGTTAAAATCCTCAACAAAATATTAGCAAATCTGACCCAGCAATACATTAAAAAGGTCATACACCATGACCATGCAGGATTTATTCTAGGGATGCAAGGCTGGTATAACATTTGCAAATCAGTAAATGTGATACATCACATAAACAAAATGAAGGATAAAAATCACATGATCATATCAATAAACCAGAAAAAGCATTTGACAAAGTCCAGCACCCATTTTTTATAAAACTCTCAACAAAATGGGAATAGAGAATCATACCTCAATATACTAAAGGCCATATATGAGTTACATGCAAAAAAATAAAACTAGACCACCAACTTACACCATACACAAAAATAAACTCAAAATGGATAAAAAGACTTAAATGTAAGTCACAAAATCATAAAAATCCTAGAAGAAAACATAGGCAGTAAAATCTCAGATATCTCAGGTAGCAGAATTTTCACCAATACATCTTCTAGGACAAGAGATACAAAGGAAAAAATAAGCATATGTGACTACATCAATATAAAAAGCTTCTGCACAGCAAAAGAAACCATCAACAAAATGAAAATGGAACCCACTATATGGGAGAACATATTTGCCAATGATATATCTGATAAAGGATTAATTTCCAAAATATATAAAGAACTCATACAACTAAACAAAAAAACAAACATCCCAATTAAAAAACAGACCTGAATACACTTCTCCAAAGAGGACACACAGGTGGACAAGAGACATATGAAAAAATGCTCAATGTCACTAATCATCAAAGAGATGCAAATTAAAACTACAAAGAGGTACCACCTCACACCTTCCAGAATAGCTACCATCAACAAATCAACAAACAGTAAGTATTGGAGAGTGTGGGGAAAGGGAACCCTAGTATACTGCTTGTGGGAATGCAGACTGGAACAACCACTATGGAAAACAGTATGGAGTTTCCTCAAAAAATTAAAACAGTATGGAGTTTCCTCATTTGACCCGTGATCCCACTTGTAGGAATACATCTTAAAAATTCCAAAACACCAATCAGAAAGAATATATGCACCCCTATGTTCATAGTAGCGTTATTTATAATAGCTAAGTTCTAGAAACAGCCCAGTGCCATCAGTAGATGAGTGAATAATAGCTGTGGGACATTTACACAATGCAATACTATGCAGCTATAAAAAAAGAAGGATCTGTTAACTTTTGTGACAGCATCAATGGACCTGGAGATTATTATGCTAAGCAAAATAAACCAGTCAGAGAAAGACAAATATCACATGATTTCACTTATATGTGGAATCTAATTTTTAAAATTAGAGGCTTGGATGCATGGAACAGATTGACAGATCTGAGGGGGGGCGGGGCATGGAAAGAGATTAACCAAAGAATTTACATGCATATATGCATAGCCCATGGACATAGACAAGTGTGGTGAAGGCCTGGGGTAGACCAAGGGCTGGGTGGAGGGGGATAAAGAGCGAGTGGAAATGGAGCACATCTGTAATACTGTCAACAATTTTTTTTAAAAAAGAAGCTGTGGTCTTTTGGGGTTAACCAGTTACTGCCCAACACTGTTCAATCAGAGATTGTGTCAATATTGTTTACAAATTTTCCTCCCATTCACTTTGGCGTGGGGGCGGGGGGGGGGGGTGGAGAGGGAGATCCACACTTGTAGTGAACCAAAGTTGCTGAACCTGGATTACTTTTGTGTTTCAGCTGGGGGTGGGGGGGAGGGGAGTGTCACTTTTGAAACAATAGCAATGCTGCCAAAAAACTAGAAGCAGATTTATAGGCAATACTCTTCACTGAGCCAGTACTCACCCTCATTGGAAAAGAACTTTCTAGAGACTCCATATGAAGATAAAAGTTAATATTCTAAGATGTCAATACCAGCTTTGTGTTCTTTAACAAGGACTGTTACCCATGGTGTTTACCAATAGCAATGAAAATAATTTCTTTCTCTCCCCACCATCCCTTTCCTTTTTTACCTCTCCTCTCCTTTCCCCTCCTCTCCCTTCTGTCATTTTCTTTCCTATTCTAAAAAAAACCCACCAAAACACTCTCTTCTTTCTTCCCTAGATAGCAAGATGCTACACATTGCATTACTTCCAAAACTAAATCACTATCTCCTAGCTTCCTGCATGTCCAAAGGCTAGTAATGAACTGCCTTTCTTTTAGAGAAGTTTATAACACCAGCTGTTAACATCTATAGACTTGTGTGTCCTCCCTCCCACTACCCCTTATCCCTCACTCCCATCCATTCCATTTCCATCCTCCCAACACAACTCTGGTGTCCAAAATGTATCACATAATAGATTTTCCATTCCTTGACATCCAAATTGGGAACCTGAGTCTCAGTCAAGATGGTGCTGCACAACATTGGGTTATAACTGTCATCATCACAATTTCAAGTCACTTGTCACGTTAGTTGCTCCAGTTTCATGATGTTGCCCTGCAGAAGGCCAGAAAACAAGGGCAGATGCCTCAGCCTTTTAGAAATGCTTATAAAATGATGATGTAACATGAGATTTTGAAGTGTGACTCAAATTTCTAAATAAAGGAAAATCTCCTGACATACATCAGGAACAGTTTATTGTACCCAGTGAACTGAGAGCAGCTAGGGTTATCATTTGTTGCAGTTTTACAGCAGGACTATTTTTGAAACCTCTTGCATTTCCTGTACTTAGTTTCTCCTCAGCTTTCCTCTGTAAATAAAAATTTCAGGGATTTACAAAAACCCAAAGATAGAAGAAGTTGCTACCTGATATCCAACAGTTGCATTTTCTTTTTTTTTTTTTTAAATATATTTTATTGATATTTCACAGAGAGGAAGAGAGAGGGATAGAGAGCTAGAAACATCGATCAGCTGCCTCCTGCACACCCCCCACTGGGGATGTGCCCGCAACCAAGGTACATGCCCTTGACCGGAATCGAACCCGGGACCCTTCAGTCCGCAGGCCGATGCTCTATCCACTGAGCCAAACCAGTTTCGGCCCAACAGTTGCATTTTCGAACTCACATAGATGTCAGACACCTTCATGGACTTCTGACCTGGTCAAGAATTCCAGAAAATGCAATTCTTTTTCCTGGCCCGCAAGACTCACCTCTTCCCCAAATCCATCCAGAGAGCCCCACCATCTTTCAATCTCCTATAGCATTTACCATTTGTACCACTCATTGACCACATAAAATGTTTCAGGATACCAAAAAACCTTAAGAGAATCCACCACTATTCCCATCTAATGCTGTTATCTCCCCTGCCTCACCACCCTGGATCCAACTAGTGATAAACTACCCTTGAGGATGAGAAATCGACTCCTTCCTTACATGCTTTATGATAATTTACCTCTTTACTATTTATAATAACACATATTTACTCTCAGTAGTGAGTTAAGGGAGAAGACAACAGAGAGAGAATAAAAATAAAATCTCCCCACAATCGCCATACTCAGGAAGAATTTTGGTTATCAACAGTATCAGAGTGTTATCTCATTATAATAATAAAAAGTATATATATAAATATATACTATCCTATATAATAAAAGGCTAATATGCAAATCGACCGAACGGCGGAATGACCAGTTGCTATGACGCACACTGACCACCAGAGGGCAGATGCTCAACACAGGAACTGCCCCCTGGTGGTCAGTGCGCTACCACAGGGGGAACGCCGCTCAGCCAGAAGCTGGGCTCACAGCTGGCGAGCGCAGCGGTAGTGACGGGAGCCTCTCCCACCTCCGTGGCAGCAGCAGCGCTAAGGATGTCCAATTGCCAGCTTAAGCTGTCAGTCAGACATCCCCCGAGGGCTACCAGACTGCGAGAGGGCACAGGCCGGGCTGAGGGACCCACCCGAGTACACGAATTTCATGCACACGAATTCAAGTACACGAATTTTATGGGCCTCTAGTAGGACCATAATGGACATTTTTATGGCTAAAGCTTTGTGTGCAGCCATGAATATTTTTAAGATAATTTCTTTATAACATAATCAAAAATTTTAAGTTGTGTAATAATAACACATCAATACCATTAATATTAATGACAAGTATTCCTGGAAAACACTGTCAAGTACTCTCTCAAGTACTTTATATTTACAACAATCTCAGGACATCCTCATTTTTAAAATGATGAAGCTGAGGTTTGGAAACATAACTGAGTTCTCTCAAAAAGTGTGCTAGAAATGGCAGATCAGGGATCCAAACTCAGGTCTATTCCTACAAACCATACTTCTTCCATAACACACATAAAGGAGAATTCCCTTCCTGTGCTATAATGAATAAATGACTAGTGTTTTTACTAAAACAACTCAAGTTCAGTGAACCAAAGGATGCCACATTGGGAGGAGCTATACAAGTCTTAAATTCAATCCTCATCTGATATGTGAATCATCACCTCAACATTCCCTACAAGGATCACTTAACCTTTATTTAGTTACCTTTAAAAACAACAAACTCTCTCTCTTCCTCAGCATTTCACTTTTGAACTACTCTAACAGTTAGAAAATTCATTTTTTTTCCAAATAAAATTTCATTTTTATTCTGCCAACCATCAGAGCTAAGTTTCACAAAGACATTATCCTTCCTCCCTTCCATGTATCATCCACTCCCCATGCCCTATTTGGGGCTTCTTCTAGCCTAGGGTTCCTTTAACTATTCTTCCTACCTTAGACCACTGAGTCTCCTCACTACTGAGGAGCTTTCTGCTTACCATGCTCCAGTATGTATATCTTTCAACAAGGCTGGGCATTGATTGAGACATCGGAAGGACTATGCATGCATTAAAACTAAGGAGCATGATCAGAGCAAAGCTTACCTACCCTAACAATACCCATAACCAAGTCCTGGAAAGATCCTCAGAGGAGACAGAGTTTAGAAGTTGAGTCCTGCTCCTTAAACTATGAAACTTGTAAAAGAAAACATAGGCAGTAAGTTCCTTGACTCAGTTTTGATAATTTTTTTGTATCTGACTCCAAAATAAAGGCAACAAAAGCAAAAATAAACTAGTGGGACTACATCAACTAAAAAGTAGCAGAGAGAAGGAAACAACAACAAAAAGGCAACGTACATAATGGGAGCAAATATTGGGAAATCATATATCTGATAAGGGGTTAATATACAAAATATGTATTAAAAACCTTCTACAACTCAACAGCGAAGAAAACAAACAATCCAATTAAAAAATGGTCAGGGGATCTGAATAAACATTTTTCCAAAGAAGACATACATGCAGCCAACAGGTACATGAAAAGATGTTCAACAACACTAATCATCAGGGAAATTCACATCAAAACCACAATGAGATATCACCTCACATTTATAATAATGACTATTATTAAAAACATGAGAAATAACATGTTGGTAAGGATATGGAGAAAATTGGTGGGAATGTAAATTGGTGCTGCCACTATGAAAAACAGCAAGGAGGTTCCTCAAAAAATTAAAAATAGAACTACCAGATGATGTAGCAATTCCGCTTCTGGGTATAAACCTGAAGAAAACAAAAATACTAATTAAAAAAGATATATGCACACCCATGTTCATTGCAACATCCTATCTAATAAAGAGGGAATATGCTAATTGACCCTCGAGCCGTCGTAAAGATGGCGGCACCCACAGCCAATAAGGAGGGAATATGCTAATTGACTGCCACGCCCTCAAAACTGACGGCACACACAGCCACAAGATGTCAGCACCCAGTCCCCTCAGCCCCACCGGGGCGGCAGGCACGCGGCAAGGCCGGGCCCGCCCCCAGGTAGGCCCAGCCACTCCGCGCACCTGCCTCCCGAGTCCCCCAGTCCCCTCAGCCCCCCAGCCGCCCAGGGCCGGCCCGAGGCGCAGGTAACCCTTGAATGGCGGCTGCCCAGCTGCCCAGGGCTGACCAAGGCTTGCGCTGCCGGCAGTGGCAGCAGCAGAGGTGTGATGGGGCACAGCCTTCCCCTGATCGCTGGGTCACCTCCCACCCCTGAGGGCTCCCGGTCTGTGAGAGGGGACAGGCCGGGCTGAGGGACCCCCCCATCCAGTGCATAAATTTTCATGCTCCGGGCCTTTAGTTATTTATAATAGCTAAGATATGGAAACAATCTAAGTGTCCATTGATGGATGAATAAAGATGTGGTATGTGTATTATTCAGCTATAAAAAAAGAATGAAATCTTGCCATTTGCAACAACATGGTTGACCTTGAAGGCATTATACTAAGTGAAATGATCCAGACAAAGAAAGACATATACCATATGATCTCAATTACATGTGGAATCTAAAAAATAACAATAACAAAAATAAAAAAAAAAAACAAGCTCATAGATACAAAGAATAGATTGGTGGTTGCCAGAAGTTGAAGGAGGAATGAGTGACGGGTGTCAAAAGATATAAACTTCCAGTTAATAATACTGAACTGCATATTTGAAAGTTGCTAAGAAAGTAAATCTTGAAAGTCCTCATTACAAGAAAAAAAAAGAAGAAAAATGTGTAACTATGTATGGTGAGGATGGAACCAGGGGTGGGCAAACTTTTTGACTCGAGAGCCACAATGGGTTCTTAAACTGGACCGGAGGGCCGGAACAAAAGCATGGATGGAGTGTTTGTGTGAACTAATATAAATTCAAAGTAAAGGAGCGGAGGGGAGAGCAAGAGAACCCTCCGCTCTTTCGGCTCCGCGGGCCAGATAGAACAGCCGAACGGGCCGGATCCGACCCGCGGGCCGTAGTTTGCCCACGGCTGAACTAGACTTACTGTGGTGATCACTTCATAATGTACACAAATATCAAATCATTGTTGTACATCTGAAACAAATATAACATTATATGTCAATTATATCTTAATTAAAAATACATTTTTTAAAATTAAGTTGAGTCCTGCCAAGTTAAAGTGGCTTGGGAAACACCCTGGGCTTTCCACAGATCTTCTCCAACAAAGCATGAAGACAATAACAAATTAAAAACTCACAGCAGATTGGAGATGGCAGAAGAATCAGTGACCTTAGAGGCAGATCAGCAAAAATTATCTTAAGATCAGAAAGAGAAAAAAATGTTGGTAAAAGATAAAAGAGCCTCCAGGACCTGAGGGACAATATGAAATTGTCTAATATATGTGTAACTGGAGTCCCAGAAGGAGTAGAGTAAGAATAAGACAGGAAAAGTATTTAAACGAAATAATAGACAAAAATTTCCCAAATGTCATTAGAGAGCTTTGGGGTTATGAGTTGCTCCTAGAACGGAAGAGATGCCTCAGGACACACATTTGGAAAAGCTAAACTCCTGGATTTTTCAAGGAGGTAGCAGGTGGGAGGAAAGGGGGTGAGAGTGTACTGTCAGTTGTTGATGCAAAAAACTTGTATGTACAAAAATCACAGAAAAAGCACCTTAGCCAACTAAGGTGCCAAAGCCTCAGTGAGCTTGAACTTTTATAGAATGACAGTTACAGCTACTGAGTACCTACTCTGGGCTGGTTTTTTATATTTATTCACTCACATACTCCTCATGAAAACCCTGTAACATAGGTATTATTATCCCCAATATTCCAGATATTATCACAAAGGCTAGGAGAGGTTCAGTAGGTTTGTCCAAAGCTGCACATCTAATAAGGGGTGGAGTTGGGATTCAAACCCAATGCTGATTCCAAAATCTATTCTCCTAACAATTATGCTATCCTACCTCCTTTTAAGTTGCTCTTTGACGATATATCTTCCCTTTCAAGGAAGCCCTGGGTTCCCCCAGTTACTAGGGCCTAGTATATAAAAGCAGGAGGTGGTATGGTCCATAGCCCAGAACCCATAAGCTGAAGGAAGAGGACTCACCTGGTCTGGAGATCCCACAATGCACAGGACCACTTCAGGACTTTCAAAGGCTGCTGAAATTCAAAAAACACCTGTCTATGAAATATGGTCCTATAGAGTTTGCATTTCCAAAGGCTCTTTTAATCTTGAACTAATCAAAATGTAGAGCTCAAAACAAGGGTCTAAATCAAAGTAAGCAGCTGAGTATACCTCTTGGTCCTGAACATTGGCAGTATGCTGACTTCTGCCCTGGACAACCACATCATGTTAAGCCAGAAAACCACACCATAGAGATGCCTGCATTTGAGGACAGTACACAGACCGCATAGGTGCCCAGGTGCAATGAGTAAGTAGATGCCCAAGAGTGAATAAAAGCCCCAAATCAATTCAACAAGAATTTGTTGAGCATCTATTATATTTCAGGCACTGTTCTGTTTATCTTGCTAGAATAAACATAAATAGAGCCAGCATTAAGAATCTATCTGGTTTCGTGTAGAGTCCACAGAGGATGTGCCTTTCAGGAACATCATGGCCCTGGTGGGCACAGACCAGTGCCTCATGGAGACTGTCATCATTACCGCCTTCGAGCACACTCTCAACCAGCAGGTGATAAAGTTTAGTGTGAGCCCTGTCCTTAGGGTCTCCATGGAGGCCAAAAACCTGGACTGCCAGCCCAAGCTGGCTGGTGGAGGGTCTGAGGCAGCTGGCCAAGCCAGGGAGCACTCCTCCTGAAGAAGGGCTGGAAGGGGAGGGCCAAGAGATGCACATGGAGATCTGCCCGAAGGTCCTGGAGAAGAACCACACCTGCATCCCGATCAAGAAATCCGTCCTGGCCGTCTCCTTGCCAGACTGTCAGCTCGAAGTAGAACGAGCTGTGCGCAGGTCCCCCAGTAAGCACCACCGACTGTGCATGAAGGGACGGCTCTTCGCCAACAGCGTGGCTGAGGACACCGCCAAGGGCAAGGTGTCCGCCCAGCAGGCGCTCAAGCAGCAGCCCGCTATGGCCGAGAGTGGGAGTGGGACCTGCCTGGCCGAGGCCCAAAAGATCTGGTGCTGTGGGTGCACCAGCCCCAACGTCCTCACCGCTATCACCAAGCGTGTGCAGTACCTCAGGGAGACCACGGACAGCACGGAGGCGGGCTTCTGTGGGCCACCAAAGACGGGGCGCTGTGTGAGGACATGCGGCGCGTGCCCGCAGGTGTCGGCAAGGGGACGTAGCACGCGGACGCCAGGAAAGTCATCCCCGGATGCCGAGGGCCGCCGGCTCCTGGTGCTCAGCTCCTGGTGCCATCCATTTGCGGAGACCCAGCGTCTGTAACTAGGGTCGGTGGCACCTACGGCGTCCTGAACAGGAAGCAGGGCCGCGTCACGGCAGAGTTCCCGGTGGTCGACGCCCGGTGTTTGTGGTGAAGCCTGCCCATCCAGCAGCGGGTCCTCCCGCTTCACTGCCACCCGGAGGCCCAGGCCCGTCTAACCGCGCGGGTAGAGGCTGCCTGAGGCTCCTGACATCACCAGTCACCCCAGCCTGATCGCAAAGTCCTGAGGGAAGGCATCCCAGCCCCAGACGACTTCCTGGACGGACTGTAGGCCGCTCTCCCCGCAGCCCCTGCTGCGTGGGACACCGCAACCCCTGCGCCCGCCCACAACCCACCACAGCGATGAGCCTCGCAGGCGCTTCACGACCTCTCGCGAGACTGTCGATGCACAGAGATGCCCCACCCACCCGACAGGTGTCTGGGGCCCACCCGCGCAATGCAGCAGGAACACATGACGCCATTTCTTTCAACGTATATTTTAAGATCTCAGAGACAATAGAAATGTCCTCGCAGCAAGGACGTATTAGGCTGGTGGGGGTGGGGGTGGAAGAGAGGACGGGACAACCAACACTTTTTCCCCCATTTATTCAGAAACTCAAATGTCCAAAAATTATTTTTAAATAAACGCATTAAAAGGTTTATTTGGGTAAATGGCCCATACTGGATTTTCTTCCAGAAAGGGGGAAGGAACAAGCAAATAGACATTTCTCTGGAGGGAAACTACAAGGCAGGAAATCTTGTGCAGTGTCACCTTAAGCACCTCCAGCTATAGTAGTGCCATTGGAAAAATAAATTTGGTATGGTGGTGACAACAAAAAAAGAATGGCAGAGGTAGAGAGATAGTGGGCAACATAAGGAAACGACTGATGCACACAGAGGTTCTCAGCACTGAGAAGGAAATAACTCAGTTTGGGGATGAAAGAGTAATTCACTCACACATTCCATAAACATTTCCTAAACACATGCTATGTGCTGCAATGGGCCAAAACCTGGAACAACACATTTTCCAGCAGAGGAAAACAGACATTTCAGGCAGAGGAGACCACAGACACAAAGATGCCTGAATAATCATGATGTGTTTGAAGAAAGACACCAAATTTTGGAAAATATAATTTAAAGGAGAAAATCGGCACATGTGGCTGAAGTATGCAAAACACAAACTATATGTTGAGTATAATAATTCATAAAATGCATAAGGTGCAATAATTCATACTATATGCAGGAAACAGCATAAGTTTTGTGTAGGTTCAAACCCCAGACACTGTTTTTATATATTAGGTGCTTGATAACCATCTTAAACTGCTGGTAGGGTCAACATGCTTATATCCATGGCAGTGCCTGACCTTACTGGCCTCGGCCTATGACCCTCTTGAGAGGGTATCCGGTAATCATCTTTCTCTCCTTCAGGCTGAAGGACCCTCAGTTGGTGGTGGCTCTTTCTAACCCAGCAAAGGACTGGTGCCATCAGATATAGCATGGCTACCTCTCCTTATACTAACTTTCCATCTTTCCTGGACTCCACTGGGAGAAGACTTAGGACATTCTTTTCTTGAAAAACCTGTGTACAACCCAAAGCAGTAGAGAGTTATGCCTTTTTAAAAAACCTTAACATTTTCTTATATTTCAGAAGGAAAACCAACCATCCATATTTAGGGATTTTAGAAAGTATCTTCATGGCCCTGGCTGGTGTTGCTCAATTGTTTGAGTGTTGTCCTGTGCACCAAGAAGTTGCTGGTTTGATTCTTGGTCAAGGCATATGACATTGCAGGCTCGATCACCAGTAAGGGGCATGCAGGAGGCAGCTGATTGATGGTTCTTTCTCATCGGTATTTCTTTCTCTCCTTCTTCCTCTTCTCTCCCTCTGAAATCAATAAGAACATATTTTTTTAAAGAAGGAAACTCTTTATGAAGGCTCACTCCCTTCCCAATTCATCATGTTAAAAGAACAGGGATTTTTACCAGTTGATGTAGAAAGAGATTGAAACAGCCTAGGTGTGTTAGTTTCCTATGGCTGCCATAACAAATTACCATAAACTGAGTGGCTTAAAACAACAGAAACTGATTCTCTCACAGTTCTCGAAGCTAGAAGTCTGAAATCCAAGTGTCAGCAGAGTAGGTTCCTTCTGCAGACTCTGAGGGAGAATCTGTTCCATACTGCTCTCTTAGCTTCTGGCTGCCACTGGCAGTCCTTGGCATTTCTTGGCTTACAGATGCATCATTATAGTCTCTGCCTCCATCATCTGTGCTGTTCTCTCTGCTTGTGTTTTCACATCACCTTCTTATAAGAACACCAGATCTATTGGATTCAGGACCCACCCTACTCCAGTATGACTTCATCTTATCTTAACTAATGCAATGACACATTTCCAAATAAGGTCACATTCTGAGATACTGGGGGTTAGAACTTCAACATATCTTTTGAATGGACACAATTCAATTCATAATACTTGGGCAATTGGAAAAGACCAATCCTCACAAGAACATGAGTCGCATGAGAAATGGGAAAATAAACACC
Source organism: Plecotus auritus (assembly GCF_963455305.1). Classification (NCBI taxonomy): domain Eukaryota; kingdom Metazoa; phylum Chordata; class Mammalia; order Chiroptera; family Vespertilionidae; genus Plecotus; species Plecotus auritus. The sequence continues at coordinate 135,704,257 of NC_137776.1, read as the reverse complement.
TTCGTTGGAGGGGGATACAGGGGCAGCAGCATCCTGAGGTTGGAGGCAACTTTTACTTAAATGAAAGAGAAGGACATCGCTGGGGGTTCAGTGAGCATCAGAAAGGAGTGCAGACTTAGGAGAACGCCAAGAAAAACAGAGAATAAGAGTATCAAAAGGGACAGCTGGTCATGGGGCTTTGATGATGGGGTATTGGCTGAGGAGGATGGAGATCTGCGGCTTGGGGATCGGTCCCCAGAAGTAACTTCAGTGCACTTGGCTGTGTAGAGGCAGGCTTTTGCAAAATGTACTAGAGTCAACTTAGAATTTGCTTTAGCACGCATAAGTATAAAAATATGTCTCTCATGGAGAAACAGGAGAGCACAGTGGCCAAAACCCAGGTTTGGCATTGGACAACCCAGGATGAGACCAGGCCTCTTTGTCACTTAACAATCACTTAATTTCTCTGAGCCTCAGTTTCCTCCTCTGTAAACTGGGACAATCCTACCCCATATATCAATTGTGGGAATTACATGAGGTAATGTATGTATAACATCCAGAACATAACTTCACATAGTAGATGCTCAATAAATGGAAGACTTTTATATTATAAAGTAACTTTTATTTCCAATAAGAGTACAAGGAATTCCTGCATACCTTTTATACAAATTCACCAATTGCCTACACTTTCCATTTTTCTCCATTTGTTATCCATGTACGTTTCTATAAATATACACATTTCTATTTCAATTTCTGTTTCTGGTTTTACCTATGATTTTTCTTTACTTCCTTAAGTTATTTTATAGTAAGTTTGAAGACACTGTGTTCCTTTACTAAATAATTGAGTGTGTATTTCCTAAGAACAAAGAAATTTAACCTGGTACAATACTATTGTCCACAATCCATGTTCTTTTTCTAATACTTTATTTTTATAGCAGTTTTAGGTTTACAACAAAATTGAGAGGAAAGTACAGAGATTTCCCACATACCCTCTGCTCCCACACATGTATAGCTTCCCCCATTACTAACATCACACGCCAGAATGGTAATTTGTTTTTCACCAAGGACACAATACATTGACACAATAATCACAAGTCCATTGTTTTCCTTAGATTTCACTCTTGGGGTTGTACATTCTATGGGCTTGTAAAATGTATAATGACATATATCTAGCAATATAATATACAAAATGTTTTTAAAATATATTTTTATTGATTTCAGAGAAAAAGGGAGCAGGAGAGATAGAAGCATCAATGATAAGAATCATTGATCAGCTGCCTCCTGCACACGCCCTACTAGGGATTGAGCCCGCAACCAGGGCATGTGCCCTGACAGAATTGAACTGTAACCTCCTGGTTCATAGGTTGGTGCTCAACCACTAAGCTATGCCGGCTGAGCTACAAAATATTTTCACTGTCCCAACAATCCTCTGTGCTATGCCTATTCATCTCTCCCCACCTGCATTCCTGACAACCACTGATTTTTTTGTCTCCATGGTTTTATCTTTTCCAATATGTCATATAGTTGAAATTATACCATATGAAGCCTTTTCACATTAGCTTATTTCACTTAGTAATATGAATTTAAGGTTCCTTCCTGTCTTTTCGTGACTTGATTGCTCATTTCTTTTTAGTGCTGAATATTATTCCATTTTCTGGGTGTACCACAGTTTATTTACCCATTCCCCTACTGAAGGATATCTTGGTTGCCTCTGAGTTTTGGCAATTATGAATAAAGCTGCTATAAATATCCTTTTGCAGGTTTTGTGTAGACATAAGTTTTCAACTCTTTGGGTAAATATGAAGGAGCATGATTGCTGGATTGCATGGTAAGAGTATGTTTAATTTCATAAGAAACCACCAAACTGCTCACCAAAGTGGCTGTACTTTGCATTTCTGTCAACAATGTGTGAGAGTAGGTGTTACTCCACATCCTTGCCAGCATTTAGTGTTGTCAGTGTTCTGGATTTGGGCCATTCTAATAGGTGTGTAGTAGTATCTCACTGTTGTCTTAATTTGCATTTCCCTGATGATATAAAATGTGGAGTAGCTTCCATATATATTTTCATCCATTATCCAGTAATATATTTTCTAATTATTTTATATTTCCCAGTCCATCTAATCCTATATTACAATGTGTTGCATTAGTTTTCATGTTTCTTTAGTGTTCTTTAATCTGGAACAGTTTCTTAGCTTTTCATTGTAGTATTTAACCTTGATAGTTAAGAAGTGTACAAACAAGTTATATTGTAGAATATCACATAGATTGGGTTTGCCTTATGTTGCTTCATGATTATGCATTTTTGTCAGGAAAATCAAAGTAGTAGTGTTGTGTCTTTCTTGGTACATCATATCATGAGGCACATGATGTTAGTTTGTCTGTTCTTAGTGATTAACTTTGTTCCCAGTTAATAGTTTAGTGATTAATTTTGATCACTTATTCACCTTTTTTTTCATCTTATTGTTAAAAAATGTAATAAGGGCTCTGTTTTAATAGGATTGTCCTTTCACTGCCAATAAAATCATTATGTTTTCTAGAACCTTCATGGATCAGTACACCTGAATTTGGATTTTCCACACTAATCACAGAGCAAACAAAACTGGAACAGAAAATGGTCTTTCTGGGTGAACCAGTAGGAGGCAGAACTTGGACTTGTTGAGCCTGATTCCATTAAAGACCCAATTCCAGGAAAATTGGTCTCCTTTTTATTTTATTTTTATTTTTATTATTACTCCTCACCCAAGGATATTTTTCTATTGATTTTTAGAGAGTGGAAAAGAGAGGGAAAGACAGAAACATTGATGTGACAGAAACACATTGATTGATTGCTTCCTGCATGCACCCTGACCAGGGCCCAGGCCAGGGAGAACCCTGCAACTGACCGGAATTGAACCCGGGAATTGAACCCAGGACTTTTCAGTCCACAGACTGACACTCTATCCACTAAGCAAAACAGACTAGGGCAATTGCTCTCCATTTTAAAACAATCACTGTCATACTCTGCATTTATGTTTTTACTTAATTTATTTCTGAATTTATTGTGACAGCACTTATCTGCTCACCCGGACGACTCAGGATTCTTCTCAGGGAATGCATAAGCACAGAGCCATTTAAGATGAGGTTTGGGACTTGCATCTTTCTTTTAGGAAAACTTGACTCAATTAAATTTTTTTATTATTATTTCAGAACGCCTAACTTGAAAACTAAAAAACTTATCTAGGGCTGTTCTGAGCCTTCAGTCTCTCGGGGAACATGGTGTTAGGCTTTGGGATCTGTACTTCAGGTATGGAAGAATTATTTATGGTCACAGTGTTTGAACAAGCAAAGGGAAACCATAACCTTCCAGCTTTATTTTGGTGGTGCTGTGTATCGAGTGGGTGGGAGAAAGAAGATTTACCTTTAGTTCAGATGAAATATACCTACAAAATAATTCATATCCATTGAAAAGGTCAGCTTTGTATCTCATGCTAAAGTTCTTCAGAAGAGGTAGCGCCTTGCATTCATTTGATTTTCCTGAAGAAAACCTGATCGTGTACATCTGACTATGCATTTGTTTTTACAGAGTACAGACTAATGCAAGCACACTTTTCATTCCCTTCACCACTAATGAGCAAAAATTATAACTCATATCCCTGTAATGCAGCTATAGCAAAACACTGCCAAATATAGCCATGTCTAACTATTATGGCTATCTTTAAGCTTGGGGACCAGAGCTGCAACAGCTAGCACTATAATTAGCAGCTTAATCAGTCTGACTTAGGAAAACACACCTCTGAGCACTGTTCTTGCACTGAACATCCAGTAGATGACTAATTGCTAATTTAAAAATTCAGAACCATGACTCTGTAGAATGTCTATAATAGTATAAAATGCTAATTATTCATTAAGAATAAGATGGGCATCTATTGTATGTCTCCAACCTACTAAAGGTTAACGTTAAGGATTTTATGCAGACCATGTTCATAAATTTACAAATTGTGCCCATGAATGTAAATCCTAATAATTCAGCTTATTAAACTCCAATTATATATTTTCCCTTGAATAGCAGTATTTTATAAGTAGAATATTATTGTATTCATTGACTTGTGATTCTTTATAGGTGCTGACCTGATTTCCTCCTTCTCACTTAATACAATATTTCAGTGTGAATGGGAGACTGTTACAGATATTTCAAACCACTTTCTTTCTTATGCCTCCAAAGGGCAGCCAGAGCTATGTCTGCCACCCAAGCCCAGCTCTAATGCTCTAGCTAAAGGACAAGGATCCCCACACAACCCATGACTCACTTTGGTACTGGTGACCAGGAAGGTGACAGCTCTCCTCCCCCAATGGAGCTGAGCCCACTCCAAATTGGTTCTTGGAGAGGCTTACATGGCGAATACATTATTAAGGATTGCTGCTACTTCCCAGCAGGCTCTTGACACCAGTCTGGCTAAATTTCAGGCCAGGTGATTGCCTTCCTATCTAAATTTCCCTACAATTTAATTATTATTATTATTATTATTATTATTATTATTATTATTATTATTAGAGAGAGAATTAGTATGAATTTATTTGAGCCAAACTGACGGCACTTGCTGGGAAGCCAAATCTCAATGGAATGAGAAAATGCTCCTTCTACAATTTCGACTTGATGAAATGTTAAGTGTCCTTCCTAAGGCATTTGACCCTAGAGGCAGTTGAAATAGTGGCAAGTCGTTTGTAATAGGAAGATTCATAGGATATTCATTCATTCTGCAAACATTTATTAAGTGCCTGCTGCACACCAGTAACCAGGAGGACATGAAATTGAAAAACATCTGGTCTGCTTTCTCATGGCAATTTCATCTTCACAGATTGCACCTGCACCTCTGTAAAAAATGATGGTGATTTGCCAGGTAGGGATGAGGTTCCTAATCATTCAAAACCTCATAGAAAGAAATTGTACAGTCCCCAAAGATACCTATTTCAATCATTGGTACTCTTCATAGCCAGAAAGTTTTCATGTATTCTAATTCAGGGTTTCTCAATCTCAGTACTGGTGACATTTGGACTGGATAATTTTTTGTTGTCAGGGCAGTTCTGTGCATTATAGGATGCTTAGCAGTTTCCCAGGCCTCTACTCACTAGTTGCCATTAGTATCGCCTTCCCCTGTTGAGATAACCAAATGCCTAATATTCCCTGGGGGACAGAACCACTGATCTAATTTGAACTTGTTCTTTTACAGTGTGGTGCCCTATTTTATTATTGTTTTTGTTTGCTATAGAGACTGAGAATAATTGGTCACCATTTTCTATTGAATAATATAAAAGGAAGCCATTTTTACTTTTCTAAACAGATATAAACAACACTTTATCATCCTGTGACTGGATGTCACTACTTTTAAGTGAATGACAATAGTGTAACAACGGACTGATTATTTCAGTTTCTTATTGACAAGATTCCTAGTTCCCCCTTTTCCCCACTTTTTCACTATTTCCTTAGGCAGGAGTATCAAAGACCGATTTCTAACTGGCTTTAATTTTGAAGTCAGTGATTCTTAACCATTTTCTTACGAGCATTTGGTATGCAATTTAGTGGTAGCTAGGGAGCCTCTCCTTAGGAAGGTGTGCACGTGCACATGCGTGTAATTTTGCACATAATTGTAGGAGATTCAAAGCTACTACCTCTCTAAGCCCTTTCCTTGACCCCAGATTAAAATTCTGTGTTTATACACCAACAATGAACTTACAGAAAGAGAGACTAAAAAAGCAATCCCATTTTCCATCGCACCAAAAAAATTAAGATACTTAGGAATAAACCTAACCAAGGAGGTAAAAGACCTATATGTGGAAAACTACAGGACACTGAAAAAAGAGATAGAGGAAGATGTAAACAGATGGAAGAACATACCATGTTCATGGATTGGTAGAATCAACATCATTAAAATGTCCATACTACCCAAAGCAATCTATAGATTCAATGCACTCCCCATTAAAATACCAACGGCGTATTTCACAGACCTAGAAAGAACTCTCCAAAAATTCATCTGGAATAAAAAAAGACCCCGGATAGCCACAGCAATCCTGAGAAAGAAGAATAAAGTAGGAGGGATCTCAATACCAGATTTCAAGCTGTATTACAAAGCCACTGTCATCAAAACAGCCTGGTACTGGCACAAGAACAGACATATAGATCAATGGAACAGAATAGAGAATCCAGATATCGACCCAAACCAATATGCGCATTTAATATTTGACAAAGAAGGCATGAGCATACAATGGAGTCAAGACAGTCTCTTTAATAAATGGTGTTGGGAAAATTGGACAGATACATGCAAAAAAATGAAACTAGATCACCAACTTACACCATACACAAAAATAAACTCAAAATGGGTACAGGACTTAAATATAAGACGGGAAACCATAAAAATACTAGAGGAATCCACAGGCAGCAAAATCTCAGACATATGCCAAAAGAACTTTTTCAGTGATACTGCCCCTAGGGCAATGGAAGCCAAAGAGAAAATAAACAAATGGGACTACATCAAAATAAAAAGCTTTTGCACAGCAAAAGAAACCATCAACAAAACAACAAGAAACCCCACTGTATGGGAGAACGTATTTGCAAATGGTATCACTGATAAAGGTTTAATCTCCAACATCTACAGGCAGCTTATACAACTTAATAAAAGGAAGATAAATGATCCAATAAAAAAATGGGCAACGGACCTAAATAGAATCTTTTCGAAAGAAGACAGAAGGAAGGCCAAGAGACACATGAAAACATGCTCAAAGTCACTAATTATCCGAGAGATGCAAATCAAAACAACAATGCGATACCATCTCACACCTGTCAGAATGGCTATCATCAACAAATCAACAAACGACAAGTGTTGGCGAGGATGCGGAGAAAAAGGAACCCTCGTGCACTGCTGGTGGGAATGCAGACTGGTGCAGCCACTGTGGAGAACAGTATGGAGTTTCCTCAAAAAACTGAAAATGGAACTCCCATTTGACCCAGTAATCCCACTCCTAGGAATATATCCTAAGAAACCAGAAACACCAATCAGAAAGGATATATGCACCCCTATGTTCATAGCAGCACAATTTACAATAGCTAAGATTTGGAAACAGCCTAGGTGCCCATCAGCAGATGACTGGATCAGAAAACTATGGTACATCTACACAATGGAATACTATGCTGCCGTAAAAAAGAAGGAATTACTACCATTTGTAGGCACTTGGATGGAATTAGAGAACATTATGCTAAGTGAAATAAGCCAGTCAATGAAAGAAAAATACCACATGATCCCACTCATTTGGGGATAATGAAAAACATTATAAACTGATGAACAAAAAGATAGTTACAGAGGCAGTAAAGCATCAAACAGACTGTCAAATTACAGTGGTAAGGTTAGGGAGAGGTGGGGGAAATAAGAGATCAACTGAAGGACTTGTATGCATGCATATGAGTAACCAACGGATGCAAAACATTGGGGGGTGAGGGCATGTATGGGAGTGGGGTGGGGGTGGGGGGCAATGGTAAGATATGTACACATATAATACCTTAATAAAAATTTGAAAAAAAAAATTCTGTGTTTTAAAACCAGTGCTAGTTCCTTGAGTTCAGCTTTTGTGAGGTGATAAAATAAAGCAAGCCTGAAAAGACTGCTCTGTTCTAGGTCAATGCCCCAGGCACTGTTAACCTTTCCCAAACATTCTATTCTCTTGTCTCCCTTGTCATTGCTGCCTCTGTGTTTTTGCCAACCCATTATTGCTCTTTGCTTTAATTACTGATTTTGATAGCGTAGAGCCATATTACTCAACAATAGGAGATTGGATGTGTCCCACCTTCACTCCTGCCTACCCACTACCCAGCAGCTGCTGAAGAGAACCTTTGAGGCTAGAGTAACACTGCTGTGAGCTGTCCCCTCATTTGCCTCTTCAAGCTGTCTCCCCTGGAAAGAGAGACGGGGGGAGGGGATCACATGCACAAAAGCACTGGCAAGCAATTCAAATGATTTCTTGGAAGGGATGAAGGAAAATAAGTATATTGTCAAACAAACAACTTCTATATACCTATATAGACACTTCTCCAACATGGGTCCCTATTTCTCCAGTTCCCAATTTGGCCTCTCTTCCCCTTTGAGGCACAACACACTAGTTGAAACCTGTAGTAAAAGATAGAGTGGAGATTACGTGAAAGTCAGAAGTGAGAGACCATGTGGCCGGTTCCGGGAACAGAAAGAAATACAGTATGACTAGAGCAGGACGGAGGAGGCTAAAGTAGAATGGGGAGAAAGAAGGATGGGCAATGGAATGAGAAAAGGCCCCGAGGCAAGCAGGATTTCTTGAAGGGCATAAGAAAAATGACGGAGAAGAGTTAGAAGGCAGTGGAGATAATATGGATGAGAGATGATGGGAGCCTGAACTAGGATAATAGCAGGAAGGACAGAGAAGCAAAGGGCAGAGTTATTTAGGGTGTTGAACTAAAAAATAAATGAAAAAAATATTGGTCACAGGAAAAACCAACCCAGAAGCCTGTATAAGAGTAGGGCTTGATTGATGGGTTGTTACTATGACAGGGATGAGGACACCGGGATGATGTCCTTAATTTTTGGCTTAGGCAGGAGTGTAGATATTAGTAGCATGTATTTGGGTGTTATTGAAAAATATTCTTACAGCCCTAACCAGTGTGCTCAATAGTTACAGTGTCAGCCCATGGACTGAAGGGTCATGGTTTGGATTCCCAGTCAAGGGCACATACCTTTGTTGCAGGCTTGATTGGGGTGCGTGTGGCAGGCAACCAATCAATGTGTCTCTCTCACATCAATGTTTCTCTCTCTCTGTCTCTGTCTCTGTCTCTGTGTCTCTCTCTCTATCTTCCCCTCCTCTCTCACCTCCACTTTCTCTAAAAATCAATGGAAAAATATCCTCGGATGAGGGTTGAAAAAAATTCTTACAAATTATCTCCAAATTAAAATATGAATATCAATTTATCTATTTATATACTTATGGTTCAATTTGCCCTTGTCTGGTTATAGGAAGTGTTCTTAGTCATCTGTTATCAGTGAATATGTTTACTTGTGTAAATGGATCATTATGGGGCATACACAGTGAGAATTATTATCATGGCATGATGTCATAAACAAAGATCATTAAACAGGAGAAACACTGGAGATTCTAGTCATTTGAACAGAATTATACTTCTATCTGCAGTCATTTGGTTGGGGAATTATTACACATAGGTTAAAACAAGAGAGGAACAAATAATAAACCACAAACTATAAAAATGAAAAATGGAAATAGTCATAAAACATGGAGATAGTAAAAGAAAAAAATACTGGCCACAGGAGAAACAAATCCAGAAGCCTGTATTAAGAGCATGCTTATTTTGGGCTGGTTCTAATTTCAGGCATGACTGCTGGAAGTTCCTCCATCCCCAAATGCCTATAAATGATTTTCAGTCTCTTTCTTGACAGTACACATATAAACAGGAGCAATTTCCTGAAAACCCCATATATTTTAATTCTGAAGGACTAGGTTCCACATAAGTTAAATACTTATTTTTTCAGATATTAAGAGGAAGCTAGAATGACAGAGAAGCAGTTGCTTTTTCTCTTTAGCACAGAGATAGGGAGAAGAGGCAACCTTATTTCTTTAGTTACAGTTGTGGGCCCAAATGTAGGAAAATAAAACATTAATACTTCAAATTTGTATAGGAATTTGTAAATATACAGAAATTATGGTTGGATAAAAATTCATAAGGATTTCACATGAATCAGTTATAATTTTGTTTTAATTAGTTGTTCATTTTGCTTTGGTCCACCACAAAGTTATTTTAATTGACATGTATTCTGTGTCTTGCATGAAAGGATGCTATGAAAATAACGGTGTAAACTCTCTGTTTTGGTGATCATGGGATGTTGTTATAAATACTGACCTTCTGCTGCACAGTATTATTTTATAGGTACTCCTTGGGGAAATTTTGTTCATGTATTACTGCCTACAAAACTTGTGTTGAGTTAATGCAATGAATCTTCAGTTAATCAAGTTTCTCTTTCTTTTCGTTTTGGCCACCAGGAAGGTCCATGCAGACTTTTGTGGCCCAGCAATAGTCATTATGTGGGGCATAATTCTCATGAATGCTTCAGTGTTGTCTTTTTCTTAAATTGTATATGGGGCAAAAGAGCTATAAATTCCTTGTTTATAGCCCTTATAAAATTGTAAGAACAAAAAAAAAAAGACCAAGTATATAAAATTTAATGCAAACAAAATGGAAAAACTAGCCTTAAGTGAAGAAAAAAATTCCATGTTCCCTGAGTCTGATACCAGGTGGGAATGTTTTCCACTGCCCATTTTAGTCACTGCTTAAAATACCCCCAAAAGAACACAATTTCACTTTTCAAATTATTGCTTGAGACGCCACAAGATTTAATCCAACTGAAAACTTGTATTTTGCTAAATGGAGTTCTGGTTATCCAAATAGGGCTCAACTTTGCTAGATTATAGAATTCCACTCTGCCCACCTTGACCTTATTTTTAAACTATAGACCTGTGGTCATATGTTTCTTATTTGTAGACATAGAATCCTTTGCCAAGTCAATAAAAGCCAGAACCATGCCATCCTTAAGGGGAAACACCAAGGCTCATATACATTTCCTCTGAACTAATTGAATGTAAAGTTGACAGAAGCAAGATGATCTCCAGACACAGAGGCCATAGGAGAGAAACATAACAGGGTAGAAACAAGGTCAAAAAGCTTGAATGTCACCCTGGCTGGTGTTGCTCAGTGGTTAGAGTGAGGGTATGCCCACCACAGGTTTGACCCCGGGTGAGTGTAGGAAGCAATCAACAGATGTGTCTCTCTCACACTGATGTTTCTCTCTCTCTCCCTACTCCCTCCCTCCCTTCCAGACTCTCTAAAAATCAATGGGGAAAAAAACCTCAGGTTAGGATTAATAAAACAAAATAAAACAAAGCAAAACAAAACCAAAAGAGGCTTGAATGCCCACCATGGCAACTAGCAGGTCAGGAAATTCTGAACAGTACAGCAGTGCTGAGCAGATTTTAGATAACATAATCTGGGGTTAATAAGATTTCTGGTAAAAATGTAATCTTTCTCATCTCATCTGGTTTGAACAGCTGCTCATTTCTTTTGAACAAGGGGAGTAAACTGAGAGCCATCTATAGAAATCTGAACAAAAGTCATTGTGAGTAGCTGGTGGGGATTTGGAGCAGTGGTTGTTCAATGCAATCACCTGGGGAGCTTTAATAAACTCCTGGAGTGGGGCCCAGACAAATGTGCTTAAAAAAAAAAAATCATTCCGCCCTAGCTGGTTTGGCTCAGTGGATAGAGTGTCGGCCTACAGACTGAAGGTCCCAGGTTCGATTCCTGTCAAGGGCAGGTCAAGGGCACATGCCCAGGTTGCGGACTCAATCCCCAGTAGGGGGCATGCAGGAGGCAGCCAATCAATGATTCTCATCATTGATGCTTCTATCTCTCTCTCCCTCTCCCTTCTTCTCTGAAATCAATAAAAATATATTGTTTAATTTTAAAAATTTAAAAAAAAATCACTCCCAGGTGATTCTAATGGGCATCACAGATTTAGAGAAATCATTAAACAGGAGATGAATGACCCTTAATGGAGGAGAAGAAGCAATTAGAGAGAATCCTGAACCCACAAGTCCACTGAGGGCCACATTTGCAGAATAGGCTGGGAATGTTATGGAGTTCAAGAAGAAGAGAAATCCATTTTCTTCCAACACTTAATCTATATTCCATGACCTTGACTATCCTATCTGATAAAGCACATACCTCACAAACCTAAAGAGAGGAAAGATAATTAGATGATTATATAGATGGACAAGCAAGGCTGGCTCCAAAGCATTACTTGCAGGGTGCTGTGGCCCAAGGAAGACTTAATTAGTTACCACTTTGAATCATGTTAAGCAAGTCGATCAGCTTTGGGGTAAGGTGGGTGGGGAACACCAGAGCCTGTTTCCTATTTGACCTGCATGATAACCTAGAAAGATGGACCCCTCTGTACCATTACAATAAAGCAGGTCCATGCATAACCTCTAGTTTTTACAGCCACCTTTAGTTGCTATTTATTTTCCCAAGCTATTTATCTTTCCCCTATTCAGAAATAGATCCTTCATTTTTATAGCACTTTCATGAATATTCATTTATCCTTAAATATCTTAGAAGGCATTCCAAAAGTTTAAGTGTCTGATACCAATAGATGCATGTTGGCATCTGCACAGCTGACATATTAGGATTTTTTTTTTGAAGCATTGAATAATGAATTAGATTTTGTCTCTACTAGCACTGAGTTTTCATTTAAGTCCTGTCAGTGACTGCTGACTTGTAAGGCACCATGAGAACAATAATCCGCCTAGCACTGATCTTTCCAGTTGATATTCATGAGCACGTGAAATAATCTGTCAGATGATAGAGCCAGATTCTTAGTGCACCAGCTATCCCAGGGGTCTTGTCTTCCCACCAAGCAGGAAAAGGGGTCCTACCCTTGGATGTCTTACATATGACTCCAGCTCGACAAGGGCAAGTGATGATGGTGAGGCTGGTTCCCACAAGAAGTGCTGTCACGGTAAAGGCCAATAGCCCACAAAAGTTCTGATCTTACTGATGAGAAAGGAAGCCCATGGCAGCCCAAGGGATAGAAATCTCAGAGCATTGATCCATCATACCTGATAAATTACAGTGTGGGGGTTGTCTCTGTCAGCCAAAGAGGCATTTCATTTAATCATTCAAGTACACATTCTGTGTCAGCTATGGGGGAGTTACTCAATGGGTTTTCATAGTATACAACAGACCTGACCCAAGATACAATCGCTATTAGAGCTGGTGGAGGAAGGGACTACTCTCATTTATCACTGCCCTGCCTGTAGGATCCATCCATCCATCCATTCATTCATTCATTTGCAAGCTTGTTCTGAGAACAGTATCAGACACAAAGAAGAATGCCGCTCCCTTCCTTTGTTCCTTCCTTCCTCCTTTCCATCCATCCTTCCACAAATATATAAAGAGTATTCTCTGTGTCTTATGTGCTAGAGTTAAAATGGTGAACCAAGCTTCAGTGGTATATTCTAGAACAGGAATTCTTAACCTGAATTCCATAGACACCCCTTCCCTTGAATCTGTGGTAGGTTGTACTAAGTGCTCTGGGATACAGAATATCTGCCTGCCAGTCTAATGGAAGAAGTCAGAGCCAACCACACATAAGGAAATACATAACCAAAATTATTTCCGTTAGAGATCAGAACCTAAAGAAAATGAATCAGGGTAATGAGATAAAGTGTGAATGCCAGGAGATGCTGTGGGACATCTAGGGGGTCAGGGAGAGTCTCTCTGAGGAAGTGACATTCATGCTGACACCTGGAAGAAGAACATAATAGACAGAAAGGTCAAAGACCCTGAGATAGAAACAAGTAAACCCCCAGATCCCTGTAGTCTAAGAATCCAGGCCACTTAATTAGTGGATTGTTCCCCTGCTTTTGGAGAAAGAAACAAATCACAGGAGTCAGGAGAGGAAATTGGAGATGATTTGAGAGTCAAATTGTCACAAGTGGCCCAAGGCAGCAGAGAGGATACGGACTGAGGGCCTTGGTATATGCCATGTGCAGACAGACCCTCCATGTGTGGTGTATCTGAAGGTCAGGGGGCACCTCCATATCTTTGCACCACCCTAAGCCTTTCTTAGGCCAGTTCATCATGGTCTGCTTTTTCAGACAATAAGTTGCTATAATCAGAAGTCCCTCCTTATTCCTAGAGAGGATCCACAAAACAATTATCACCTGAAATCATGGACCTTAGTCCCGATTTTCTGAGGCCAACAGCAGTGAAATGACCTCGCTATTCTAGGGATGAAAGAATGTCAACTATTTGCCTCTAAGTCACATCTCAGTCTTACTTTCCAAGACCCCTTGGTGGGTATAAGAGTTCTGCTCAACCTGGCTTCTCCTAGCTGCAACCAGGGAAAGTTATTCATTTACTCTCATGCCTTTGACCTTTAAGAAAATTACCTTTTCAAAAAAAAAAAGACAGCAAAGCTCCTATCTGACAGCAGCCTCTAAGACCTCACTTGTAGCTTATTAAAATCTACAAAAATCTTACCCAGTAGCTATTAAACAAGCTCATATTTTTATTTCTAGGGCATATCACAAGGTCACTGAACATTCAACCCACCACCCTATAATAAACGTTGGCTAACTTATTGCACAAATGCCATAAAGGGCACATGCAACCACTTTTATTGAAAAGTAGACCAATTGCTTCTCTCAGAATATCTTTTCTGATACTTTTAAATCTTCAGTTGCCTTATTCTTATTCATAGTATTCCCCACACATATACTTAAAATGTCAGAAGAAAGTCTGTGAGAGTTTGACATCTTATAAACATTGCTAATTTCCTTCCTATACAGTTTGTATCTATACTTAGTCTGTGGTTACATGTGAGATGGTAGCTGATGGTCACACAACAGACCTAAGCCATGGTGAAATCATGCATAATTAAAGAAAAAATAAATTTTATCTATTGCACTCCACTTAAAGGAAGACAGGAAAGTGGATTAGTAAATGTTAGAAATATTTTCCAAAATCAATACTTTGGACAAAAGGACTTTCGGCAAAAAATTTAGTTATAAGAAAATTCCTAGTGAATTTCTAGGGAATCATCAATGTAAAAGTTTTTCCTTCTAAAGTGATATTTAAAAAGAAGCCTGGGTAGAAGAAAGAGCCTTGGACTTGAAATCAGTTGACATAAGTCCCAGAACTAGCTCTGCCACTAATTGTATCACTCTGAGCAGATTTTATTTTGTACTATTTTGTCTCTCTGGGTCTCTGTTTCCTTATCTGTAAAATTACTGGGTTAGAAGAAATATTTCTAAGACCCTCTTGTAGCTCCAAAACTCTATAAATCTCCATCTGTGTGCACTTAGGCAATAGATTCCTAATGGGACTTGATCCCAGCATATATCTTGACATTTCCAATGTGATCTATTAGACTATGCATGATTACTATGACAATCATACAGGATACTTAGGCAATTGGTGGAGTTTCTTTATTTAGAGATTTACTAAATAAAGAATACCTTGCCCATTATATTTTTTTTCTTTTCCATGCCATTTGACTTAGCCTCACTAGGGTGATTTGTATCATTTCAAATAGAACATCCCCTAGGAATGAAGCCCTCCCCACCCTACCCCATTAAAAAAAAGTAAGGGAATGAGGGGAGCAACACTTCCCATGTGTATTACAGTAAGCCTCCCTCTGTGAGAGCTCCATTGTTCTTCATTAAACTTTTTTAAAAGGATTTCCAAAGCAAAGAAATTTAGAGAGTACACCATGATTTTTCCTTCAAGAAGCTTTACAATGGACATTAAAGAGCCTGAGAAGTCCTGCAGTAAAAATTCCTGCCTATTTTCATGTAAATCAGATTTTCCAAACTCATTTACCTGCAACCCCCTTTTTCATAATACCTGCTACCATCCATGGAACCAGTGCTATGTAGACACGCCTTGGAGTACAGATCAGAGGCCCAAGGAGACATTTTCACTAGGATGCTCACCTGTAGTGAGCTGAACGGTGACCTTCAAAAGATATTTCCACCTGAACCTCAGAATGTGAACTTACTTGGAATAAGGGTCTTTGCAGAAAAATTAAGTTTAAGATAATGAAATGAAATCATCCTGGATTAGGGTTGTCTCTAATCCGATGGTGAGTGTCCTTATAAGAGATAGAAAAAGACACACAAAGACACAGGGAAGAAGACCATGTGAAAACAGAGTTTGTAACTGGAGCTATGCCGCCACAGCCAAGACAGCTTGGAGACACCAGAAGCTGGAAGAGGCAAGGAAGGATTCTCCTCTAGAGCCTTCAGAGAGAGCATGGCCCTGTTGACACTGTAATTTCAGACTTTTGGCCTCTATAGTGATTAAAGAATAAATTTCTGTTCTTTTAACCTACCCAGTTTTCGGTAATTTGTTATGGCATTCCTAGGTAACTAATACATCACTCTTTCCTTCCTTTGCTACCACCTACTAGCTGAGTCATTGGTACAAATTAATGTCTTTGATTATCATTTTCTTCATCTTCAAAGAGAGAAAAAAATACCTATTCTGAATGTTGCCAGGATATTTTTGATTCTTGAAAGGAAAAATGAACACAAAGGTGCCATTTAACTAAAGTGTTCATGGATATGAACCTGATATCCCCCTATCAGGCTATCAGGCCCAGCTACTAGGGTTGGGCAATCAAGAAGAGACAGGATATGGAATCAGAGAACAATGATGGTCAGATCTTACAAATGTTCATTTGTTCATTCACCATAAAATGTTCCAGGCACTGTCATAGGCACTAGAGATACAGAAGTACACAAACATATCAAACCCTTGTTCTTGTGGAACTTACATAGTCTTTGAGGGAGTTAAATAATGAACACATAAGTAACCCATTTAATGTGTCAGAAGTTGATGGAAGGTGTCTTGGGTTCTGATACAGCCTAGGGCCCTCACTCCAGTAACCACTGATTTAGCACACCTGATGGTTTCAGCCACGAAGATGGCTATGGGATAATGTGCTTGATAATAGCAATGTGGTGGTGGAATCGGCACCTCCCATGAACACTTTGCACCTGGAGATGATCCTGAAAATAAATAATTTAGTGGAACTTGAGCCATTTATCTTTGATAACAAAATAAGCAGCTATCCAAAGCCAGGGTGACCCAGTAATTCCACTCTTAGGAATATACCCAAGAGATATGAGAACACAGGTCCATGCAGAAATGAAAGAGTCATTCAAACAAATACTCATACACAAATGTTCATAGAAGCATTATTCACAATTGCCAAAAGGGGAGAACAACCCAAGTATCCACTGAGAGATAAATGGGTAAACAAAATATATATCCATACAATGGAATATTATTTAGGCATGAAAATAGTTGAGGTACTGATATATTCTATAATATGAATAAACTTCAAAAACATTATGCTAAATGAAAAAAGCCAAATATGGAAGGCCATATATTGTATTATTCAATTTATATGAAATGTCCAAAAAAAGTAAACCCATAAAGACAGAAAGCAGATGGGTGGTTGCCAGGGCCTGGAGGAAGAAGAAAGTGGGGAGTGACTACTTAATGGGTACAGAGTCTCCTTTTGGGATGAAGAAAATGTTTTGGCCTGTGTGGGCCTATGTTGCTGCTGGTCTGGGGGTGGGAAGGACAGGAACATGCCAGGGCTCTCACTATAAGTATGGGGTCCACTATGGCTCAAGTTCAAAGCCAGAGCCCTGCCAATGAGGAAATAGGAGACATGTTCTTATCTATTCTGGGATTTGGCAGGCTCACAGCTTGCAATGGCAGGGTTGTGGCAGGGGTGGAAAATGAAGTATCTATGACACAAGACAGAGAACGAGAGCCTGACCAGGAGTTGAGGAGCATTCCAGGGAGGGTGATGACATCTGCCCTGTGAAAGACCAAGTCTTGAACTTCCTTTCCTTGTGAGGTGCAAGGGAAAGTTCATGCTAGCCAGCACCTCTGCCTTTGTTCTTGCATTGTGATTCCTTTCTGAGATTTTTCCCTCTGCCTTCAGTAAAAAGCTTCACATGCACATTGCAACACAGCATGTTAGGAATAGTGAGTATCAGCTTCCTATTGCTGCTATAACAAATTACCACAAACTTAATGACAAATATTATAAATTAATTATGTACAATCCTGTAAGATTATCAGATGCATGTCTTGCTGGGCTAACATCAAGGATTTGGCAGGACCGTGTACCTTCTAAAGGCTCTGGGGGAGAATCCATCCCTTGCCTTTTCCAGCTTCTAGAGGCTGCCCACATTCATTGGCTTGTGGTCTTTTTTTAAATCTTTTAAGCCAGTAATCAAATTACTCCAACATCATATCTCCTACTTTTCCATTATCATATCTACTTCTCTGACTCTCTGTCTCCCTATCCTATCTTTTAAGGACCCTTGTGATTACATGGTGCCCACTTCGGTAATACATGATAATCTCCCCCATTTATAGATCCTTAAATTATTTACAGTGTAACATATTTATAGGCTCCAGGAATTAGGACATGGACATCTTTGGGGGACATTATTCTGCCTACCACAGAGTGGCTGGAGAAGGAGACAAATGCTGCACACAATTACGATGACCATCAGCAGAGAGACCCACACCTGGAGGGTGCAAGAGAAGAACAAAGTGAGAGAGCCCCAACTTTTTTATTATTCCCTAAATTAGCAAAAGCTACTCTATTAAAATAGAAAAGGAGGAGTCCAACAATATGTGATTATAATAAGAACTAACCGGTATGAAGCATTTACTAGGTGCCAGCTTCTCATACAAAAAAAATATATATATATATTGTATGTGGTATTATTAAGCCACATTATATAAATGAAGAAAGACAGATTATTATTCAGAGACTAATAGAAATTACCTGAAATCTCACAGCTGGTAAGTACTGCAAGTGGCATTTGAATCTAGTTCTATCTGATGTGAGAGCTGAGCTCTCAATCCAGTGTTGTATTAGAGTGGGCTAACTGCTGAGCACCGTCATACCAGAAACTTAAGCTGATACTTGGGCTGTTTTCCCCTTTTGGCAATTTAAGTTTGGCAAGTCCTTCTAAAGTGATGTTTAAGAAGAAGCCTGGGGTATAAGAAAGAGCCTTGGACTTGAAATCAGTTGATTTATTGCTTGTTTATATAGCAGTTCAATGTGGATATTTGTGGGCAGCTTCCCCTGGGGTGATTCTGGTCCCAGGCTCCTTCCACATGTGGCTCTGCTATCTGCTAGGCCTCAGGGTCCCTTGCTTCCAGAGGCAAATAGGAAAATAGGGGATGAAGAAAGCATGCCTGTTTTTTAACCACCTCCTTCCAAAACAGATGTATCACCTCTGCTCACATTCCATTGGCAAAAGTTGGTCAGATGGGCCCATCTGTATGCTGGAGGCGGAGAAATCTGGCTCCTGGCTAGACAACCACTTCCCAGGAACAATGCTATACATTAGATGGGAAGCATAAATGTAGTAGACAGTTGACCATCTCCGCCATGACAATACTGATACATGAATGAATGAATCAATGAAAGAGAGAAAGAGGTAAAGAGAGAAGGAGAAAGGAGGAAAGAAAGAAATGAAGAAAGAAGCAAGGAAAGAAAGAAGGAAAGGAGGGAGGGAGGGAGGGAGGGAGGGAGGGAGGGAGGGAGGGAGGGAGGGAGACAGAAGGAAGGAAAAAATCTTGCTTTTCACATTCCTACAAACAAAAATAAAGGACGCTATCTATATAAATGTGCCCACTGGCAGGAGGAGAACTAAATCACCTAAGTAAATAAAAGAGGATCCAGGCTTGCTAAGGTCTCTATAAAGTTATCAAATGGCATCAAGACATTCTATCTTTACTGAGAGGACACAGTGTACAGAGACATCCAGTTGTGTGTGTGTGTGTGTGTGTGAGAGAGAGAGAGAGAGAGAGAAAGATCCCCAATGTTTTGCTGGACACTTGGATGTCCACTGAAGACTATATTCCTACCAACTTCAACTCTAGTTGTAGCCAATGTGTTCCAGACAATGAATGTAAACAGAACTGCAACATGAAACTTCTGATGAAGTGTCCTCAAAGAGAGGGGGCTCCTTTCTTCCCCTTCTTCTCCTTCCTCCAGGTGGAGAGGTTGAAGAGCCATCTTAGATCATGAATAGATTTGGTGGAGGAACAAGCTAAAGAGGGAGCCACAGTCCCTGCTGATCATGAGATTGCCAAACCAGTCCCAGATTGCTAAAATCCAGATTTGGTTTACATGAGATATACACATTTCTATCATGGTTAAGCCACCACTGTTAACCACTGTTTTCTATCACCTGCAGAAGGTCCTGATCCTGACTAATACACAGGACTCTGTTTCTTTTTATCAGAGTATCAAGCAAAACACACCATGAATGCTAAACCACAACTATTTCTGCAAATCAAAGGATTTGCCTGGAAACCTCATTTTCATCACTGCATTTCTGCCTTCCCACCCTCAGTCACCTCAGCTGGTGTCACTGATGGCAAAGCCTGCTGGGCAAGCTTTGAAATGACTTAACAAACAGGAAGTAATCAAGGGTTTTCTCACAGGCCTTGCCCACAAGTTGCCTCACTGTCAAGCCAGTTTTGCTGCTGAGTGACTCTGGTGGGTTGGGTTAAAAGTACAATAGTAGAGTTCCTTCCAGACAGCTCTCATCTGCTTGGAAATTGCAGCTTCCTATTACCCTTGTCCACCTGTAAGGACAGAATATCAAAAGTGACCCAGTTTCTACTGACACTTTTACACTGAGATTTGTCTTACCTAATACCTTTCCAGTTGGTACTGCTAACCAAGATAACCTGCAATTCTGGGGTGGAGGCTGACACAAGGCAGGCTTCTGCTGATGCGCGGTGATGATATTTCTGTGGAAAGTTTTGCTTGTCTGCGAGGAACGCAAACTCTCAGTTTTGACTTCTGTGGAATTTCAAAGCTTCAGGACAGTCCATTGGCTCCAGTTCCTGGCTCTAGGCAAGGCCCCAGTGAGATGGCTGCTGACTTTTTCTTCTTAGAGCGGTGGTTTGCAATATTATTTGACAATAAATGCTTAGAGAAAGTGATGCATCTTTATGGACCATCTCCCTGGACAAGAAATACACATGTTCACACTACACAAAATTTGCCCATAATTTCCTGAAATTCTAGGGCCCCTGGAGTCCATCCATGAGTCCAGAATCCCAGTTAGGAAGTCTTGCTTTTGAAGCCCAGAGCAGATTTAATAACCTCTACAGTCATTTAATTTCCCCTTTGAGATAGATTTCTCCATTTGTCCCTCCTAAGCAGAGTAGACCAAATCAATTCTAGAGCTTGTTCATGGGTTTTACTGTTAGTTACGACCAACAATGAGAGAAATGCCACATACTCTCCCCACTTTCTGTTCCAAAGTTCTTCATCTGAAATTTAAATCCCAACTACCTCTCCTTTCCTGCCTTATCTCACACACACAGCCCACATGCAGTCACGTTGGACTGCTTACCTGCAGTTTCCCACGCATCCCAAGGTGCCTTCTTCGGCCCTCTGTCTTTGCTCAGATAATTTCCTACTTCTAGACACCTCTCATCCATCACTGTCTGTCGAAGTACCACTCCTTCATCAAGATTCTGAGGGGAAAAAAGATTTCTCTATAAAGTTTTCCCTGAACCCTTCCTTTTGCTTTCAGCTTGAGCTTGAACACCTGTTATAGAACATACCACCTTCCATAATGGATTATTTGGTCTTCCATGCAGCAGAATATTTGAATTATTGAGGTCTGGAATAAGAATATTTGGGTGTCAATCCTGGCTCTGCCTCTTTCTTACTGTGGTGACCTTACATATGTTTCTTAACCTTTCTGTGCTTCGGTTCTCTCATTGATAAAATGGACACAATAACAGTTCTCACTACATTAGCTTAAATGAGCTAATAATCCATGCAAAATTCTTAGTGTAGTGCCTGGCACATTGAAATCATTTGATAAGGAGTAGTTATTTTTACTTTAGTTAATGGATATTTTTGTCCCCAACCCCTAACATTAAGCTATCAAGTAGTTGAGGGTAGAGTCTGGGTCTTCATCATCACTTTACGCCACATAGAAGCTAGCAAAAATACTTTGCACATAGTAAATAACCAGTATATGACATTTGAATGAAAAATGAATCATCCATAAAAATGTCACCTCAGAACCTCAGACAGCATTGTTGTCATCTATATTTTATGAATACATGAAAGGCCATGGAACAGTAAGATGGATGTTCTATTAAGACTACAAAGTATTCTGGGTCTTGAAAAAACATCCTGATCTCAATTCTCTGTCCTAATTCCAGGACTTTTTAAAATATATATATATTTTTTATTGATTTCAGAGAGGAAGGGAGAGACAGAAACATCAGTGATGAGAGGGAATCATTGATCGGCTGCCTCCTGCATGCCCCACATTGGGGATCGATCCAGCAACCCGGGCATGTGCCCTGACCAGGAATCGAACTGTGACCTCCTGGTTCACAGGTCGATGCTCAACCACTGAGCCATGGCAGCCGGGCATTCCAGGACTTTTATTCCACCATAAAGAATATGACAAGAATTCCCATCTTCTCCAATTATAATTCAAGTAGAGGCCCAGTGCACGAAATTCATGCACGGGGGGGGGGGTGTCCTTCAGCCCAGCCTGTACCCTCTCCAACCTGGGACCCCTCAAGGAATGTCCAACTGCTGACTCCCAACTGCTCACCTGCCTGCTTTCCTGATTGCCCCTAACTGCTTCTGCCTGCCAGCCTGATCACCCCCTAACCACTCCCCTGCCAACCTGATTGATGCTTAACTGCTCCCCTGCCAGCCTGTTTGCCCCTAACTGCCCTCCCCTGCAGGCCTGGTCCCCCCCAACTGCCCTCCCCTGCAGGCCCGGTCGCCCCCAACTTCCCTCCCTTGCAGGCCTGGTCCCTCCCAACTGCCCTCCCCTGCTGGCCATCTTGTGGCAACCATCTTGTGTGTGGGAGTGATGGTCAATTTGCATATTACTCTTTTATTAGATAGGATTCCTATTCAACTATACAGACATTTATTTAGCAACTATTGGGTGCCAGACACTATAGTAAGGGGTAGGGTTCAAAGATATCCTTCTTGGGCTCCTGCAAACGAGCTGTCCTCCTGGCACTGAAATTCAAACTCAGGACCCAGATTATATACACATTTTTAAATTCCTTGAGTTTGAAGCCCAATGCCAGATGGCAACTGGCCTGCAGAATTTTCCTCTCTTGTGACAAGGGGTGAATACCTATGTCAAATGACAGAACAGTATGTCATACTTCATTACAAAGTAATTATAATAATAATATATAGAAAATTTACGGGAGAAACCAAGATGGCGGCATAGGTAAACACCTAAACTGCTGCCTCGCACAACAATTTCAAAACTACAACTAAAAGACAGAACGGACACCATCCAGAACCACAGGAAAGCTGGCTGAGTGGAAATTCTACAACTAGAAGGAAAGAGAAAAGCTCACAGAGAATTGGAGGTACGGCAAAGGGTCTTTGTGTGCACAGAGAGGAAGGGCAGCTGAGAGCCTGGCTGACTTTCTCTGGCAGAAGGGGGAAGGAAGCCCCCAACCGCACTGAACCCCAGTTCTGACTGCAATGAACCCCAGTCCCAGGCGAAACCCCGTGGACCCAGGCTCATACAGGGGGAGTCTGGACTGTCAGGTAGAGAGAAAGGCACCCGGAGACTTGGAGACCCGGAGTTAGACCCGGGAAAGCCCCGGCGGGCAGGGGTCTGGAGGTGCGCGTGCCAGTGTGCACAAAGGCTGCGGAGGTTGCCACAGGCTTTCCCTAGCAGAAGGGAGTCGGAAGCTCTTGACTGCACTGAACCCCAGTTCTGAATGCACTGAACCCCAGTCCCAGGCAAGCCCCTGGGGACCAACGCTCTTGTGGGGGGAATCTGGACTCTTGGGCGGAGACTCGGGAGCCGGGGAAGGCAGAGGTCTGGAGGTGCGCGCAAGGGCAAGGCTGACTGGAAGCCAAGACTGTCTGCTCCACCCTGAGACTCCACCCCATCCAAGCTGAGCACAGAGGCTATTGCAATTTGTCAAGTCTAATCCTATAAGGCTGTCTCCAGCACTGAACTTCTCCCAGCGTAGACACAGCTGATCCTCACAGCCAACTGGCCTGCAGGTCAATTCCTCCCAGTGATACCAACAACAATCAAGACTTAACTACAACAAGGCTGTACACACAGTCCACAAAGGGGTGCACCAAGAGTTAACTGGGGAGGCTGACCCACTGGGCCATATAGGAAACCTAGCACACAAATTTACCCTACCAACTCAGGGAAGCAGTGAAAATGCGGCGTCAAAGAAACAGATCACAAACGAAAGAAATGGAGGAAAACAAATGACTGGATATAGAATTCAAAACCACGGTTATAAGGCTTTTCAAGAATATCCTAGAAAAGCCCGATAAGTATAACGAGACCCTCGAAGATATGAAAAAGGACCAACTAGAAATTAAACATACACTGACTGAAATAAAAAATATTATACAGAGACCCAACAACAGACTAGAGGAACACAAGAATCAAGTCAAAGAATTGAAATACAAAGAAGCAAAAAACACTCAACTGAAAAAGCAAAAAGAAAAAAAATCCAAAAAGTCAAGATAGTGTAAGAAGCCTCTGGGACAACTTCAAGCGTACCAACATCCAAATTATGAGGGTGCCAGAATAAGAGAGAGAGCAAGATATTGAAGAAATAATGACTGAAAACTTCCCCCACCTGGTGAAAGAAATAGACTTTCAAGTCCAGGAAGCGCACAGAACCCCAAACAAAAGGAATCCAAAGAGGACCACACCAAGACACATCATAATTAAAATGCCAAGAGCAAAAGACAAAGAGAGAATCTTGAAAGCAGCAAGAGAAAAACAGTTAATTACCTACAAGGGAGCACCCATACGACTCTCAGCTGATTTCTCAACAGAAACTATGCAGGCCAGACGGGAGTGGCAAGAAATTTTCGAAGTGATGAATAGCAAGAACCTACAACCAAGATTACTCTACCCGGCAAAGCTATCATTCAGAATTGAAGGGCAGATAAAGAGCTTCACAGACAAGAAAAAGCTAAAGGAGTTCATCACCACCAAACCAGTATTATATGAAATGCTGAAAGGTATTCTTAAAGAGGAGGAAGAAGAAAAAAGTAAAGATAGAAATTATGAACAACAAATACATATCTATCAACAAGTAAACCTAAAAATCAAGTGAATTAAAAACGTGAGGAACAGAATAATCTGGTGAATATAATAGAATCAGGGGCATAGAAAGGGAGTGGACTGATAATTCTCAGGGGGAAAGGGTATGGGGGGGTTCAGGAAGAGACTGGACAAAAATCATACACCTATGGATGAGGACAGTGGGGGGGAGGTAAGGGCAGAAGATGGGGTGGGAACCGGGTGGAGGGGAGCTATGGGGGGAAAAAGGAGAAACAATTGTAATAATCTGAATAAAGATTTATTTTAAAAAAAAGAAAATTTACTAGACCATTTCTGACCATTCAGCCCACTGAGCCAACCCTAATATACCCCTTGTCACACAGAAATGCTAGATACAATGTAACAAAATATTATCCACATAACCAAATTTTATAAGAAAAAAATGGATCCTCAGGTGCCAAGAATGGGATGAAATCAAGCCAAAGGAGTAAATATGAGCTGATACCAGAAGGAAGCCACAGAAGTTTCCGATGGAGTTATGGGTCCTTTAGGCAAGGGAACTAGTTTCCTAACACCTACAGAAAGCAAACAAAAAAATGTGAGTCCAGGCCTTTAGGAGGGAAAGAATGGAACTGAACTCCCTGCATAAACATACCCTCTGCCTGGGGTTTTGAGAAAGAAAAAAAAAAAAAAAAGTCACCTATGAAAATCAAAACTCTGAGCCTACACCACACACACAATTTGGATATCTTAATTTATAATACTTTAATGATGTGGAACCTTTAGCTGGTAATCTACATATATATAGTATAACCCTAATATGCAAATAGACCGAACAGCGGAACAACCAACCAGTCACTATGACGTGCACTGACCACCGGGGCACACACGGAACATAGCAGGCATCGGCCGTGGCGGGATGGTGGAGCAGGTGAGTGGGGGGCGCCAGACCAAGGCGGGGCACCGCTCACTCTCATCAGGGTGAGCCTCTGATGGTTACTGAAAATTCTTTGCTCCCGCGGTACCACCGGGTGCTTGCACCTGCTGCTGGCACCAGCCCCGCTCGCACCCGCTGCTAATCCAGGTTATCTGACTCTAAATCCAGCTCTCTTTCAATTAAAAAAAAAAATGAGATAAGCAGAGAAGATAGCAAGAAGCCCTGGAGTGAGAGCCAGAAATTCCAGAAACCAGACAGATGATGTGAAGACTAAGGCAGGCCAGAACTAAGATAAGAGGGAGTGTTGGGAACCACATCCATCTGGAAGGTGCATGCCACCTAATTATAGCTCTAAATTATTGGTGGTACACGGGAGTGTGGGCTTGATATTTTTAGGCTGTTTTAATTTTAAGAGAAGTTGAAACCTGGACTTTTGTATGAAATCATTCTGATTTTAAAATACTGTGAAGCTCTAACAGAACATGCCTACAGGAGGCATGTGGGCTGTTGATACAAATTTGCAATCCCCAGTCTAGATGAATTCGAGAGCAGCAGGGAAGATGCACTGTTGTCCGTAGAGACCTATGCTTGTAGTGTGCATAGAAAGTATTTGGCTAGGGCCTGCGTAAATAATCTTGGCAATAGTTATCCAACATGAACTTTGATGGGTCCATGAAATGAAGAAGTTGGGATCAGTTAATTTATAACTAGCTTTATTTTCCACAGGGTCACTATGTGCTGTTAAAGCAAAGAAACAACACAAACTGCAGGAGGATAAACAGCTTCCATCGTGATCCCTGAGGACAGCAATGAGCAAGGAACCCAAATGGCCTGCACATTACTGACTAGGCTGTTCTTCCAAAGAAAACACAGTCAAAAGATAAGCTGATGATGGCCCTTAACTAAATTCAAATTTCCATTAGAGCACTGTAATCACCTTCAACATGCCCGCAATCATGGGAAAGTTCATCTTTATCGCCAGGTGGGTTCCTTTCCCTAGTATTTTTTCATCTAAGGAGTAGAAAGATGTCACAAACTGTTCTTTCAAGAGAGAAGCTGTCATCCAATAAATGTCTGCTTCCGTTTCAGTCTCCCGAACTCTGGAGATGCCTGGAATGGAGAAGTACTTCACAGATTTTCTCAATTTGACCTCGCCCACCTGAACAACAACTAAGTACATGCCTCAGAAATTGTTGGGACATTTTTCCTATGGTGTTTATTTAATCAATTAATAACTAGCAACTCAGTCACCAAGGCCTTCAGAAAAGTTATTTTGTGGAGCATATTTCTGATGTGAGGTCCTAGAATTTCTCTTATACTCATCTGTAATTTTTAAAAGGCATCAGAAGCCAATAGGAGAACTCAATAACTATCTTTGCATATCCTTCAATCGGGGAAAGAGGAATCATTTGATTGCTGTCCTGGACAGCTAGCATGTTTACCTGGCTCTTGTATTAGTGAGGCTAGGCTACTTCCTGGAACAAATAACCCAGTAGTTTTGATGTATTAACAGAATGAAAATTTATTTCTTACTTCCGTCACAGAGCAATGCAGGTTGGTGGGATGGGGAAACGTTGAGTTCTGCTCCAGTGAATTAATCAGGGACTCAGGATCCTTCCATCTTGTGGTTTCACCATCCTCTTACTCCAGGGGTTGGCAAACTTTTCCTGTAAAGGGCCATAGTAAATATTTTAGGTTTTGTGGGCCATATGGTCTCTGTCACAACTATTCAACTCTGCCACTGTAACACAAAGCAACCATAGACAATGTGTAAATGAATGAGCATGGCTATGTTCCAATAAAACTTTATTTACAAAAATAGGCAGTGGGCTTCAGTTTGCCAAATCCTGCTCTAAGGACCTTGTCCCTCTCTGCATTCAGACAGTGGGAAGAGAAAGAGTGAGCACTATGGAAGAGGCACGTGTAAAATTAATGCCTATTCCCATAGAACTGTCATGAGGATTATACTAAACAATGTTTTTGAAGTGCTTAGTGCAAAAGTCAGTATATAGAAGTTGCTTGATAAATGGCACTGTCATCTTTTTTTATGCAGAAACGAAGTACCTTTGGTATTTACAGGAGGAAGTGGCATGTGCCAGGGGGTAGAGGAGACCGGGGAAAGGTCAATGGGGAAAAAAAGGAGACATATGTACTACTATTTGTAATACTTTAAACAATAAAATTAAGTTAAAAATTAAAATAAAAATCTGGGTAAGAGAAAAAAATGGGTGGGAGTACAAATAAAATAATGTCCGCCATGAAAACAAAAAAAACCCAAAAACAAACAAAAGAAACAAAGTACCTTTGGTATTTACAGGAGGAAGTGGTCATACTGAGGGAGATCAGGAAAGGTTACAGCTGATTTTCTGAGAGAGAACAAGATTTTAACAAACAGAAGTGGGGAACAGCTTGAGCAAATGTGTCGCAGCTGGAAGCATTATAGGTTTAGTAAGCGTGTGCAGTTCAGTTTGGCTGTTAACAACATGGGATTATGTGAAGGAACTGTGGGACATAAATTTGGAAAGCTAAGAATGCTTTCAACACCAGGTTTAAAGTTCAGTGGCAATAGAATCACTGAAAATTGTTGAGAAGTACTAGTACACATGCAAGTCCTGTGTTCCAAAAATCCTGTTTGTAAATTTGTTGTGTGAAACACAGACTATGTTTTCTAACATAGTATATGAAATGGGAGTTAGAGTCCCAGATTAGTCAACAGAAGCTTGTTTACCAGGTGTTTATAACCTGTAACTATCTGCAAAGGAGAACTGTTTTACCCAACCAGCATGCCCAGAAAATTATTCTGCTATAGAGCCATATAAATGTTGCTCTAATTATCATTGTCTTAATCCAAATAGGCTTTCCTAAAAAAGTTCCTCAGTTAATCTATACAGAGATTTACAGCCAACTACTGAAATTCCTGGAAGAGTATGCATAATAAATATAGACACAATTTTTTGCCAACTCATTTGGATACTGAGAAATGATTTGCATAAAGTTAGAACCATGAAGTCAAAAGTGTGTTTAGCTGGGCCTTCATTTCTAGATCCCTAAAAAGAAGTACTTACCCCTAATTGATGCAAACCTGTTGGCTTGTTTGTCAGAACCCATCTGTGTTGAAAGCATTGGCTTTAACTGCATTCTGTGCAGGAATCCCTTCTTCCAGCTGCTGCTGGAGAAACCTGTTCTGATATTCAAGTAACGTCTACCTAAATTGCAGTTGAGTGGAAGCCTCAAAATTAGAGGATCCAAGACCAGTGCCTCATTCTAACAGTTAATGTTAATAGCCATTTATTTACTCATTTATTCCACAAATATTTATGAGTATCTGCTATGTGCCAAATACCACACTGGCAACAGAGGAAGTAGAGACAATCCACCGGAAGCAGTGTTTACGCTATCATATTATAAGTTATTCCGAAGAGTTATCTGAGCTGAGATGCTAAAACAAAGAGAAGGTTTACAGAGAATGGGAGGCCAACATCTCAGGTAGGGAGACCAGCAAATATCAAAAGCATTTGATCACAGAACATTGTGCATAT
Organism: Plecotus auritus; assembly: GCF_963455305.1. NCBI lineage: Eukaryota > Metazoa > Chordata > Mammalia > Chiroptera > Vespertilionidae > Plecotus > Plecotus auritus. The sequence continues at coordinate 135,675,067 of NC_137776.1, read as the reverse complement.
TCAACAATTATTTTGCTAAGTGGATGGGTGGATGTGAAGAAACCTTCCTTGGAAGCCCAATATTGTCCTCTACCTGAGGTAAGCCAGTCAGTCCTTCTTCCTTACAGATCTCCAGTGTGGTTTGTAGTTTTATCCCAATTCTACCTCTGGCTCTCCAGAAGACATGCTAACTTTTTCTGATTTCGTTAAGTTAAAAATTTTAAATCTTGACAATGAAGGGTTTTCATCCTAATGCACAGCTTAAGCAAATGAGATGCTGAATACAACCCCATACCCACTGTGAGCTCATTGCTGAGCTGTGTGCTGGGAAGAGATGCCAAAGGACATGTGATTGGGCCACCAAGAAATTCTAATCTCCCTGGAGAATCAAGATTTGTATTCAAGAAATAAATCAGAACCAAGCCAGCAAGAACCAAATTGTCTGATTTGGATTCAAAGTTATATAAGAATTTGGGATGCTCACAGTCATTAATACAGCTGAAGTTCAGAGTTCTGTCTCTCATAGACAGTTCTCTGAAACACTTTGTAGAGATAAACTTGGCTAGTTGGCAGGGTTTGAATGTGGCCAACCTAAAGAATTTCTGCAATTTCCTCCTTTCCACAAAAGTTTGCCTAGCCTGGGAGACACTTTCTTTGCTTGCTTCTTTCCTTCTCCTTATCCCACCCCCTTCACTTCCCCTCTCTCCATTGTCTGTTTCATATCCAGAATTACAATTAACAGTACAAATTGAAGGATATTATGAAACTCAAGGGAAGGAGACAGATGCAAGGAATGCTGGGTAAAATCACAGAGTGATAAATCAAAAAGCAGAGTTTCAAGGAGCTGAGCAGATTCTCATTTCTTCACTTTAGTGTGGGAAGTATGCCTCAGCTTGCCAGACAAATGTCACTTTGCCTTCTCTGGGTCTCCTGACCCTTGTCACAGGACCCTCAAAAGGCATCCTCTTAAAAAGGTTCTTTGGTATTAAGTTTATATGATCCGGTATTTAAAGACAGATTTCCCATGCCACTGAAAAGGGTCTTATATTTAAATCTCTTCAAAGAGACTGAGACAATAACCTGTAACAAATATCTCCTCCCAGGAGAGAAACCAAGATGGCGGCATAGGTAAGCACCTAAACTGCTGCCTTGCACAACAATTTAAAAACTACAACTAAAAGACAGAACGGACACCATCCAGAACCACAGGAAAGCTGGCTGAGTGGAAATTCTACAACTAGAAGGAAAGAGAAAAGCTCACAGAGAATTGGAGGTATGGCAAAGGGTCTTTGTGCACGCAGAGAGGAAGGGCAGCTGAGAGCCTGGCTGACTTTCTCTGGCGGAAGGGGAAAGGAAGCCACCAACCGCACTGAACCCCAGTTCTGACTGCACTGAACCCCAGTTCCGGGCGAGCCCCTGGGGACCCACGCTCTTACGGGGGGAGTCTGGACTCTCGGGCGGAGACTCGGGAGCTGGGGAAGGCAGAAGTCTGAAGGCGCGTGCGTGCCAGTGCGCACAAAGGCTGCGGAGGTTGCCACAGGCTTTCCCTAGTGGAAGGGAGTCAGAGGCTCCTTACTGCACTGAGCCCCAGTTCTGACTGCACTGGACCCCAGTCCCAGGCGAGCCCCTGGGGACCCACGCTCTTGTGGGGGGAGTCTGGACTCTCGGGCGGAGACTCGGGAGCTGGGGAAGGCAGAGGTCTACAAGTGCGCGCAAGGGCAAGGCTGACTGAAAGCCAAGACTGTCTGCTCCGCCCTGAGACTCCACCCCATCCAAGCTGAGCACAGAGGCTATTGCAATTTGTCAAGTCTAATCCTATAAGGCTGTCTCCAGCACTGAACTTCTCCCAGCGTAGACACAGCTGATCCTTACAGCCAACTGGCCCGGAGGTCAATTCCTCCCAGTGATACCAACAACAATCAAGACTTAATTACAACAAGGCTGTACACACAGTCCACAAAGGGGTGCACCAAGAGTGTCCACCTCAGGTTAACTGGGGAGGCCGACCCACTGGGCCATATAGGAAACCTAGCACACAAATTTACCCTACCAACTCAGGAAGCAGTGAAAATGCGGCGTCAAAGAAACAGATCACAAATGAAAGAAATGGAGGAAAACAAACGACTGGATATAGAATTCAAAACCATGGTTATAAGGCTTTTCAAGAATATCCTAGAAAAGCCCGATAAATATAACGAGACCCTCGAAGATATGAAAAAGGACCAACTAGAAATTAAACATACACTGACTGAAATAAAAAATATTATACAGAGACCCAACAACAGACTAGAGGAACACAAGAATCAAGTCAAAGAATTGAAATACAAAGAAGCAAAAAACACTCAACCGAAAAAACAAAAAGAAAAAAAAAATCCAAAAAGTTGAAGATAGTGTAAGAAGACTCTGGGACAACTTCAAGCGTACCAACATCAGAATTATGGGGGTGCCAGAAGAAGAGAGAGAGCAAGATTCTGAAAACCTATTTGAAGAAATAATGACCGAAAACTTCCCCCACCTGGTGAAAGAAATAGACTTTCAAGTCCAGGAAGCGCACAGAACCCCAAACAAAAGGAATCCAAAGAGGACCACACCAAGACACATCATAATTAAAATGCCAAGAGCAAAAGACAAAGAGAGAATCTTAAAAGCAGCAAGAGAAAAACAGTTAATTACCTACAAGGGAAAACCCATACCACTCTCAGCTGATTTCTCAACAGAAACTATGCAGGCCAGACGGGAGTGGCAAGAAATTTTCAAAGTGATGAATAGCAAGAACCTACAACCAAGATTACTCTACCCAGCAAAGCTATCATTCAGAATTGAAGGGCAGATAAAGAGCTTCACAGATAAGAAAAAGCTAAAGGAGTTCATCACCACCAAACCAGTATTATATGAAATGCTGAAAGGTATTCTTAAAGAAGAGGAAGAAGAAAAAAGTAAAGATAGAAATTATGAACAACAAATACATATCTATCAACAAGTGAACCTAAAAATCAAGTGAATTAAAAACCTGAGGAACAGAATAATCTGGTGAATATAATAGAATCAGGGGCATATAAAGGGAGTGGACTGATAATTCTCAGGGGGAAAGGGGTATGGGGGGTTCAGGAAGAGACTTGACAAAAATCATACACCTATGGATGAGGACAGTGTGGGGGGAGGTAAGGGCAGAAGATGGGGTGGGAACCGGGTGGAGGGGAGCTATGGGGGGGAAAAGGAGAAACAATTGTAATAATCTGAATAAAGATTTATTTAAAAAAAAAATCTTCTCCCAGGTTTTCTGTGAATTGTAGCTACCTCAAGGATATCGGTGAAAATGTGAATACTTTAAAAAAGCTCATCTGTGACTCACATATTGAGGCTGATTTATTTATTTATTTATTTTTTACTACAGATGCTCCTTGACTTATAATGGGGTTCCATCCTGATAAACCCATCCTACGTTGAAAATATAGAAATTGAAATGCATTTAATACACCTAACCTATTGAACATCATAGTTTTGCCTAGGCTACCTAAACATGCTCAGAACACTGAGATTAGCCTCCAGTTGGGCAAAATCGCCTAACACAAAGCTCATTTTATAATAAAGTATTGAATATCTCATGTAATTTATTAGCACTAGAGGCCCAGTGCACGAAATTCGTGCACTTGGGGGAGTCCCTCAGCCTGGCCTGCACCCTCTTGCAGTCCGGGAGCCCTCAGGGAGTGGGCCTAAGCCATCAGTCGCACATCCTTAGAGTGGGCCTAAACCAGCACTCAGACATCCTTAACACTGCGGTGGAGGCGGGAGGCTGCCACCATGACCACTGCGCTCGCCAGCCGTGTGCCCGGCTTCTGGCTGAGCAGCACTCCACCTGTGGGAGCGCACTGACCACCAGGGGGATTGAGTGTCTGCCCCCCTGGTGGTCAGTGTGCATCATAGCGGCCGGTTGTTCTGCCGTTTGGTCTATTTGCATATTCGCCTTTTATTATATAGGCTATCACTTTCAAACCATTGTAAAGTCAAAAAATTATAAATCAAACCATTGTAAATCAGGGACCATCTGTATAGGAAAAGCCTTCAATATTTGGTATATCCTTAGACCCAACAATGCTTCTGCCATGAATTTAGTTATAAACATAGATGAAACTATGAGGAGGATCATCAGAGCTTTGTTCATAGTATAAAAAATTGGAGAAAACTGTAGAGAAATGTTTAACCTATATTATGAGATACTATGCACAGAAAGTGGTATTATAGAAATATATTAAAGACAAAGGAGATATTTGTAACATATTAAGTTTAAAAGTTGGTTTCAAATTAATATAAACTATATTCTCATGCTAATAGGAAATACAATAAAAATTGTAACCTCATAAAGTTCACATTCTTCCTCCCTCCATCTCCAAAGCAAACTCAGTCTTTGTCTGCCCCAGTTCCCAATGTCACTGCTGCCATGACCTCAAGCTATCTATATGATTACCATCCATGACATCTTGCTTTAAGAAGAGTTCCATTTTTCTCAAATTCTTTGCGTTTTGTCACATTTAATTAGAACAATGGAGAAAGATGGAACTAAAGAGAAAAAGACTTCCATCTACAGGATTACTACATCTATATAATAAAGTGCTGAAATATAGAGAAAAGGATCTTGAGGTGGGGGAGAGAAGGAGTTTTTTAGGGGGTGTGAAAATAGCACCAAGGTGGGAGGAAATGGGATAGAAGAGGAAAGAGTTGTAAAAACTTACTATAGAAAGATATAGTGGCAAATAAAGAATTTGAGTTCTTTAAATACTAATTTTGCTTGCTGGCCCCAAAACTGTATGAGGGGCTTGGATTTATTAGGGTATATTTATATGCACATCCACAAAGAAGACTACAGGTTTCTTCATCAAGACATTAATATGATTTAGATGGGATTGTTTTATTCTTTTTACATATCTATATTTTCTAAATATTTTAGTTGTGTATCTGTATAAATAATTGCTTTCATTTGATCCTCAAGTACCTCCATGAAGTAGGCATCATGATGACACCTGTTTTATAGGTAAGGAAACTGAGGCATGCAGAGAGATTTGGCAACTTGCCTAAAGTCACTCAGCCAGTAGTTGAAGAGATAGGATATGATCGCAAGCAATCTGACTCTGGACCAGTCCACCCCATAATCAAGAACAGTAAGTTCTGAAGACAAGGAGACCAATACTCATGTTCCTAAGGAGGTGAAATGAGCCAAAAAGATTGTGAGGTAGTGTAGCAGAGTAAATTTTTTTACCCCAATCCCAGTCCTACTTCAGAAACAACAGACTATCTTGAATTTGGTGTTTATCACTCCCTTGCATGTTTTGTACAATCTTCTAACGTATGTACATTCTCATCAGACATAGCACTGTCTGGCCTACTTTGAGGAATTATATACAGGGGTCTAATGTGGAATCAAAATGTACTCAATGGTCAATGTTGGTCCCTCTCAAGCTCAATCTATTGTCTCTTCAACATGATTTCATCTTTTTATCCCTTTGTCTCTCTGCATTCTGAGTGTGAATTATTTAATACTAACTTCCAATTCATTCATTCTCCCTACAAGGATAAAATTTTATATTTCAAAGACTTTTTTTTTCTATTTTTCCAAGATTTCTAATTTATCCTTTTTCACTTCAGGTTTCATTTCTATTACTTTTGTCCTATAATTTCCTATTTTCAATTATGTTATGCCTTCCTTTTTCTCCTTGAATATCTTAAAATTTTTGTCAGGTAAACTAATGCAATTAAATTAATGAATAAATCAATCTCATTTATAGTGAATTCATGTCTTTCCTACCATTAGATTCCTCTTTGCCATCTCTCTTTCTAAGAGTTTTGAAGTTGCCTCTACTTGGTGCCCCAGAACTCAATGCAGAACACAACCTCATAAGAACAGCTTAGAGATGCCCCGTGGTGATAACTGGAGCATTGCCCATCACGTCACTGAGTCAGCAGGCAGCTTGGCTCAGCTGCTAGCCAAACCACTGGGCCTGTGTCCAAATTAGGCATGTGCCGGGATGCACAGGCTCCAAGCATTAGTTGGAAGCAGGTTTTTTCCCTCCTAGTCATTTTTTATGAGACATTGAGTGCATTCCAGCACCTGGCTTCAAGTCACAATCCTGTGTTCAGTTCTCCAACTCCCATGGAGCATTTTTGAGTCCCTGTTACCTGAAAGAGCCAAGCTGCTGACTGTTGCTGCCTGCTTCCAGACCCAGAGCTCAGCAAGCCTGTAACTCCAGCCCACCTATGCTGTTTGTTCATTTCTGATATACAGGAATACTTATCTTATATCTTTAGTCCACTGACTCAATATATAACCAATGTTTAACCTAATAAAGTTTGACTATTTTAATTTATGAGAGCTGCAATAACAGAAGATTCCATTTCATGTTTTTTTGTTGTTTTCCTTCTTCATGTTTTATCTATCAAATCTTCATTTTAGAGCGAAGAGGGATGTGTCAAAATATTAACTAACTTTTCTAACTTGACTAGAAGTCTGGTCTCTCCCATAAAAGGTAATTCTCATTCATGGTAAGTTAGAAGAAAAATAAACATTGAAGATGCAGGGTTCTTAAAATCAGAGAGAAAGATAAAAGGAAAGAAGTGTTACCCAACTGTTAAACAGACTAAACTGAGAGCAATGGTGGAGAAGGAAATAACCAGGGTTGAAAAGGGGGGTAAGATGGGATTAAAGGAATCAAAAGGACGATGTTTAGAAAACATATTTGCCAAACATCTTTCTAGAAACAACTTCAAGAAGTGAATGTGAGGTCCAGGAAAAGAAATAATAAGCTTATATGTCAAGTGATTGCAAAGAAAGCAGATTTGACTTAAACTCTGGATTGCCCTGAGAACTCATCAGAAAGGTCCTTGTTTTTCCTAAGTATAATAGGAAATAGCTGGGTTCAAAGAAGTAGGTTCAAAGAAGTGGGTTTATGTTAATCCATCTCAGGTTGACACTCTATAGTTCTGCTATGTGTGTCCCTTCTCGTCTGTTGCCTGACTGTAGAAGTTCTATCCAAAGCTTCTCCACAGAGTCGAGGAGATTTGACTCCCTGAAGCTGTGTGAGGTGCTGGTGATTCACCATAGAGGAACCCTAGAAAGGGTTAAGGGATAGGACCATGGGAGAAAGAAGAGAAATCTCTTGATCTGGTGGTTGATCATTGGATGATGACCAGAAGAAACTGATGGGAACTGATTGTTTGAAATGTGATCTTGGGTTTTCTTATTCAACTCAGGATGCCCTTCTATCAATCAGCATCTCAAACACACAAAGACTCTTCTACAAAATAATATATACCACTTCTGTTGATTCACAAGAGCATCCTAATAATTACTATGCTTCACATACACAATAATAAAGACACCTAAGGAATGCCCTTTATGCCTTTTTACATATCATCAGAGGTGATATGTAATCACATGCTAAGTTTTCGCTTTGCCTTTCTGTCTTGGTTAGCATTATTATCTTTTTTTTTTTTAATCCTCACTGGAAGATATTTTTTCCTTTTTTTTTTTTTTAAAGAGAGAGTGGAAGGGAGGAAGGGAGGGAAAGAGAGAGAAACAGAGAGAGAGAGAAACATTGATGTGAGAGAGACACATAGATTGGTTGCTTCCTGCATGTGCCCCAATAGGGGCCCAGGATTAAACCTGCAACCCAGGTATGTGCCCTTGACTGGGAACTGAATGCAAGACCCTTTGGTGTGTAGACTGATGGTCTAACCACCGAACACACTGACCCGGGCAGCATCATTATCTCAATTATCTTCCTGTTCACACATTTTTCTTGAATCAACAGGAATGATGAGCTCTTGGCTTCAGTCTATTTGCTATATGTGTATCATTAAGCCAAACTTAGCAATTCCATTTAGCCTCTTCTTTCCAGTAACTTCAAATTCACCTGTATAAAGCAAAACATCTGGCTGCTGGACATGACTTCACAAGTGTGGTATTCCAATCACCTTGTCAGTTATCATAAAGAAAGCAATATATTCCAACATTAGAAGTCTGGCTTCCTCTCCCTTCAGATGAACTCATAAGAAGACAAACCCTGGTGTATATGGAACCAGTGACATTTGCATTCCCTGCAGATACACCCTCTCACTATAGTCCAGGCTTTGCTGCATCTGAGGATTAAAAATTGCCTTCAGTTTTTATTACAAAATTGCTTTACAGATTTTATGCTTGGATAAACTATCTGAAAAGAATTGAATAAAAACCTTCTTATGAGCTCTGATTTAGCTCCTTCCTCCCAGGATGCCAAAATATCTCACAAAAAAACATGAGGATTTAAAATATATATAAGGCTACTTATTGTTTAGTATATGGAATCTAACCTGTTCCCTTGGAGTTTTATCTCATAGATGCTAGTTGGTTGCATTTTGTTATTTTAATCATTATGCGCCAACTCTGGGGAATATGAAAAACAGGGAAATTCAGGCATAGCCTTACAGTATAGCGTGGTGTGGGAGAAAAGGCACAGGATTTGTTTCTTAGTCTCTCTGGACCTCATTTTACTCATCTGTTCCATCAGAAACACAGTGTTTATCTCACAGGGGCTGTGAAAAAAGTATAACATCTTTGAAAAATGTAAAGTAGTAGAGTATTTTTCATCACTGTTAATAATAGAATCATAGAGTGATAGAGCAGGTCGGGACCTTGGAAATAAACTAGTCTGGATTTAAGAGATAAGGAAACTAAAGACCAGCGGCACTAAATGACCTACTCATGAACATATAATATTTGGAAGGCAACTCACACTGTGTATACTCATATCTAAATCCTTCTCAGGTTCTTTCTTTACTACAAGGGCCAGGCAGATAAAAAGTGAAGCTGGGTGCTGGTTGAGGAAGCAGGGGAGAGTACTGGGGGCTGAGGGGGTCTGGAAATGCACATTCCCTAATCAGACAACTAGTATTTATTTCTGGGTAATTTTCACCATATCAACGTGCAGGCTCAGTATTGTCAGATCTCATTTTTTTCTAGAAACATCAGAAATCTAGATTTTTTTTAATATGTGAAACCTCCCAATTGTTAAATGATATTTCAATTTTTAAAATAATATTGTATAGGCTAAATAAAATATCTGAGGGTCAAAATTAGCTCATGGTTTACCAACTTGTGAGCTCTGATCTACAGGAAAATGACCAAATTCTTTCTCAAGATACCAAAGGCCTTTCATGATCAGGGCGCTGCTTCCTTCTCCAGCTCACTTACTATCTTCTCCTTTCCTTGGGCTTAGGCTCCACTGCCCTGAACAGCTTCTGATTTGACAGACACACCTGGTGATTCTCACAAACATGTCCACTTATTGTCACTCTGCTTCCCTTGTTCCTTGCTCATGTTGTACCTCAGGTTTGCAATGAACTTCTCTCCCATAGCTCTTATATTTCTTTTAAGATGACTCAGATCTTATATACACCAGGAAGTTGTCCCTGAACAGTCTCCCCAACACAACACCACCCAATGTGTTCATCCATATCATTCCATTTGCTTAATAGTATGTACTTTTATGTCTGTGCTTCCCACCAGAATCTCGGCTAATGTTGAACTGAAATTAAGCTCTTCATTCTTACTCAAATGTTATCACTGATCTCCCCTTCCTGAACCTCACTCTGCTCCAAGACTGGTCTTTGACTCTAAGTACTGCTCATCTGCTGGAAGAGATGTTAAAATTTTCTCTCCCATGAATGACTTCCCAGAGACCCAGGTGGCTTCACCTCTTCTTTTGTTGGGGTAAATGGGAAGCAGTCAGCCTCCTAAATGCAGCCCTCTGTTCAGCACCTGAAACTAGCTTATTCCATGTCCAGGTCCTGCTTTTCCCTGGCTCCACTGTATGTGATTTTTCACTGTTTCTGTCCTATTTGTGCTCCAAAGATGCTAAGCGTTACCTACCTTGTTACTGGACACTAAAGCCAACTCCTCAGAGCTCTCATCTGGGATCTTTTACAGAACTACAATCCCTCATTGCAAAAATGAGGAGTAAATGGAGGGGAAATCGGGATTGAAGTCAACTCTAGTGGAGTTATATGGACCAATGGAGGATGACTGATTGACCAAAGGAAAATCTTCATGGTGCTGTCAACTAAAGAAGAGTAAATGAATGTCTGACAGATCAAAACATAGATGAGCACTGCACTACATCGCTTAATTCCGAGATTTCTTCCACAGTTCCCTATCACCCCAACCTGGGCAGCTAATTAAGCTCTGCCTTCAGAATCTTGATATTTAACCAGACTAAAACTCTAATTTGGGTTATTTATCATAATAAAGCTTTCAAATTACAGTTATAAAGATTTCATCTTAAATTGTCAGAACTATGGACAGCACCCAAGTTTGCACCATAAATTCTTGCTACATGAAGCAGGAAGAAATTTTTGCAACAACATGTTAAAGGCCTCTAGTTTTACAAATGAGGAAATTAGGGCACAAAAAGGTTACAGATGGCTTGTTTAAGATTAGGGAGTCTTAAAATTCAAGTCCATGTCCCTTTGTGCTACACCTGCTATTTCTCAGCACATTATGATAACATGGGGGAAAGGGCAAAGGGACAAATCTAAGGAACAGTAGTGGACACCTGTTACTTCTCCCTTTCCAGCATGAATATCCTCTAATTTTGGTAAATACAGCTCCATTTATGTATTGCAGAGAATATACCCTGCTCTCCTCTGGTCAGTAAATGAGATGTATCCCAGAATGGGCCAATTAGGTTATTTCTCTCTCATGATTTCAATATGAGTGGGGTTACTAAAAAAAAGGACATGATGATTGGAGGTGACACATTTCCTTGTTAGCATCCTGACATGGCTCTTCCAAATTTGAAAAAACAAAAACACTTTAATTTCATATATACTTTGTCCAGAGCTCTGGACAAATACTGCAAAGTAGAATTTAGCTCTGAGATAATAATTTCATTCTAAAATAGAAATACAAAAAAAAAAAGTCTACTCATGATTATCTTAAAACTTGCCTTTGTAGTATATTCTAAGATTATTATTCTTTCCCATGGGTAAGCCCATAAATTGCTATTTGGACTGATTTATATTTCATTCACAGCTTGTGTGAGATTGTCTTCCATATTATAGTCTTCTCAATTCATTTAAAATGTGTCACTACACTCATTGTAGGAAACTAAATACCATTATCCACAATTTATTGGTGGAGAGATTATTAATAGAGTTTACATAGCTATATATAACCTCAGAAAACACAACAGGAATGAAAGGGTAATCACATAAGGTCATTGAACTGCAGAAACACCTAGTATGATGCTGAATTAAAAATCCAAGACCTGACCTGGCTGGTGTGCCTCAACCTGTGTGTCAACCTATGAACCAGGAGGTCATGGTTCAATTCCTGGTCAGGGCACATGCCCGGAGTTGTGGGCGCAATCCCTAGTAAGGAGCCTGCAGGAGGCAGCAGGCCAATGATACTCTCTCACACTGATGTTTCTATCTCTCTCTCCCTCTCCCTCCCTTTCTGAAATCAATAAAAATTTTTTATACTTCAAAAAATCCAAGACCTGGATTCTGGCTCTGACTATAGCTCCTTCTGTGTATATGTCCTTGGTGTACTTATTAGGACCCTGGCAGATACAAACACTCAATTCAATGCACTTACACACAAAAGTCCATAGACTCCACGGGAGGATTGAGCCACCAAACTGCAGGAGATCAGGAAAGCACCTGAGCACCAGGAACAATCAGGGACTCAAGCTCAGCCAGCACCCACCTTTCCCCTGGTGTCTGCTCCACACAGCATGCTGGCTTTGGTCTCTCTTATTGCAGACTGGCTTTCTCTATTCGCTAGAAAACATGGCCTTCCGCAGCTATAGATGTTACAATAATTTACTCACTTGATCTGCTGTTTCTTTTGAGCCTGACTATACTGTAGCCAGCATTCTCGGCACTAGGAACATGGTTGTGACAAGGAAAATGTCGGCCCTTGGGGAACTCATGTTCTCATGGAGTGGAGAAAGTCACACAATAAACAAAAATACAAATAGTACACCAAGTAGTGGTAACTGCTATGGAGAAAAAGAGCCAGCATAAGGAGTTAAGAGTGCCAAGTGGCAATAGTGGTGTTGGTTATTTTATAAAAGTAGCCACAGAACGTCTTCTAATATTTGGTGATATTTGAACAAAGGAAGAAGTTAGGGAGAAAGTAACAAGAATATTTGGTGAAACCACAAACACAAAGATTTCTAAATGGGTACATACTCTTGACATGTTCAAGGACAAGCAAGGGGCCAGTGTGCTAGAGTAGAAGTGGGGAAAAGGAGAGTGCTAAGAGACAAGATCAGAAAGGTGACAATGACCAGACCATGTAGACTCAAGATAATTGTAAAAACTTGTGCTTCTACTCTGGGATGGAAAGTCATTGGGAAATATTGAGCTGAGAAGTGACAGGATCTGATTTGTGTCTCAGTAGAATCACTCTGGCTGATGCATGAAGAGTAAACTATAGGAGTGCAAAGTGAAGGTAGGGAGAATATTTAGGAGGCTATTTCTATAATCTAGGTAAGAGACTAGGTGGTAGACTTGGCAAGAAATGGTCATACACTGAATATATTTTGAATGTAGTCAACATTATATTCTGGAGTATTCTGGATGGGGGTAAAAGAAGGGAGAATCCAGATAGCCAAAGGTAGAGAATAAAAGAGGTTTGAAGACTGAGCTCTGGAGTTCTCCAACATTTAGAGGTTGGGAGCTGGGAACAAGCCTGTAAAGAAGGCTGGGAATGAATGGCCAGCAAAGTAGAAGGAGAAGTAAGAGAGTCTGGTGGCCCATAAGCCACCTGGAGAAAATGAATGAGGAGAAAGTGATCAACTCTGCTAAATGCTGCTGAATGATGGAGAAAAATGTGGCCTGAGAATTGATCACAAGATATGACCCCAGAGAAGTCATAGGTGACATGACAAGAGCTGTTTTCAGTGGAATGCTGGAGACAAATACTCTATAAGCTTATGCCAGTGAAGAGGTGAATTCTCAGTTCCAGTTTCTAAAATCCTAATGATAAACCCTGATTAATATAGCTCAGGTCAAGTACTCATCCTTAGACCAATAAACCATGACTAAGGAAAAGGGTATTTTGATGGATCAGTGATAGACTAATCACCAGTGGGGAATCTCAGGCTGTCATGTAAGAACATGGGCACTCCTGAAATACTTGTGAATGGAGAAAGTAGACAGGAGGAGGAAGTCACCACTGATCTCCCCAACACTGGGTCTGTAACTTAATCTTTAATTATAAAATGGGGTTGAAAGTCCTAATTTTACAGAAGTAGTGTCAAAAGCAGATCAAATAAGAGTATGTGGTAAATTAACTCTGCACATAGTGTAACTTCTATATAAAAAATAATGGGTTAGATTCCTGGTCAAGGGCACATAGCTGAGCTGCAGGTCTGATCACTAGTCCCGGTCCAGGCACATGCAGGAAGCAACCAATCGATGTGTCTCTCTCACATCAATACCTCTCTCTCTCTCTCTTTCTCTCTCTCTCTTTCCCTTTCTCTCTTTCTCTTTCTCCCCCTTTCTCTTCCCTCCTTTCCTTCTACTCTCTCTAAAAATCAATGAAAAAAATATCTTCAGGTGAGGATTAACATAAAAAATAAAACAAAATAAATATAATGGGTTACTATCATGTTGCCAAAATGGACGTGCACACCCATGTGACACTTCTCCAGGCCACACTCCCTAGATGCACTGTGCCCTATTAAGATGCTGTACACACATATATTTAAAACAAGTAGCTGGATATTCTTGCTAAAACAACATAATTATTTTTCTTAAGTTTAAACATTGGGGCTCCTAAGAAAATGCACTGTTAATATCTCTCAAAACAGAAAGTAGAAAAAGCCATTCCAAGAGGAGCTTAAAGTAATAGCATAGGCTCAAAGTGAAAAAAAAAATTACTGGTAAGGAGGTAAAGGAAAGAGGAAAATAAAGACACACCCCCTCCCCCCCAACTACTTATCTGCATACAGGGGGATTTGTTCTAGTTCCTTTTTTCTAGTTCTGACAAAGCATGTCAAATCTGACGTATTTTTAAAATATAAGAGATCTTAAAGAGCCCTAACCCCAAATGGGCCTAATTAGTCCATGGCTGTATGTTAGGTGCTTAAGGAGGGTTATTAATCCTTTCATATGAAATGGGCCCTATTTGAAGAAAGGTTTGAGGAAATTTTGTTCCTATACTCAGAGAACTAAGAATTTTTAAGAACTGCTAATACCAGTCTGACTTCTTCTCTGGGAATTGTACATGTCCCATCTTAATTTACCAAATCAGGAATTCTCTGACAAGTCTCAGAACATGAATATATTACTCTTTTTCTGTTATATCCTCATTTTCTAAAATAAACCAAATAGAGAAGAAACCAAGATGGCGGCATAGGTAAACACCTAAACTGCTGCCTCGCACAACAATTTCAAAACTACAACTAAAAGACAAAACAGACATCATCCAGAACCACAGGAAGGCTGGCTGAGTGGAAATTCTACAACTACAAGGAAAGAGAAAAGCACACTGAGACTCAGAGGAGGCGCAGAAGGCAGAGGTACTGAGGCGCACGCGCATGTGCGTGTGCGCGCAAAGAGGGCTGGCAACTGAGTATGCAGCTGGCTTTCTCAACTGGACTTTCTCAATTGGGAGGGAGACAAAAGCTCCCGACGGCTCTGAACTCCAGTTCTGGGTGAGACTCTGGGAACCCAGACTCATTTGGGGAGAAACTGCACTGTTTGGCAGTGGGCGAAACTCGAGGGCAGCTTTCTCTCAGAGGTCCTTGCAGTGATTACTGTGGGACACTGAGACCCAGGGGCCTCTTAGGGCAGGGTTGACGGGAAGCCATTGCTATCTGCTCCACCCTGAGACTCCGCCCCATCCAAGCTGAGCACAGAGGCTTTTGCAATTTTGCAAGTCTTGTCTCATAAGGGTGTCTCCAGCACAGAAGTTCTCCCAGCGTAGACACAGCTGATCCTCACAGCCAATGGGCCTGTAGGTCAATTCCTCCCAGCGATACCAACAACAATCAAGGCTTAACTACAACAAGACTGTGCACACAGCCCACAAAGGGGTACACCAAAAGTGTCCACCTCAGGTAACTGGGGAGGCTGAGCCACTGGGCCCTATAGGACACCTAGCACACAAAACCACTCTATCAACTCAGGAAGCAGCCAAAATGTGGAGACAAAGAAACAAGTCACAAATTAAAGAAATGGAGGAAAGCAAATGACTGGATATAGAGTTTAAAACCATGGTTATAAGGTTTTTCAAAAATTTTCTAGAAAAGGCCGATAAATTTAGCGAGACCCTTGAGAATATGAAAAAGGACCAACTAGAAATTAAGCATACATTCACTGAAATAAAAAATAATATACAGAGATTCAACAGCAGACTAGAGGACCACAAGAATCAAGTCAAAGATTTGAAATACAAAGAAGTAAAAAACACCCAACTAGAAAAGCAAAAAGAAAAAAGAATCCAAAAAGTTGAAGATAGTGTAAGGAGCCTCTGGGACAACTTCAGCCGTACCAACATCCAAATTATGAGGGTGCCAGAAGAAGAGAGAGAGCAAGATACTGAAAAGCTATTTGAAGAAATAATGACCGAAAACCTCCCCAACCTGGTGAAAGAAATAGACTTACAAGTCCAGGAAGCTCAGAGAACCCCAAACAAAAGGAATCCAAAGAGGACCACACCAAGACACATCATAATTAAAATGCCAAGAGCAAAAGACAAAGAGAGAATCTTGAAAGCAGCAAGAGAAAAACAGTTAGTTACCTACAAGGGAGCACCCATACGATTGTCAGCTGATTTCTCAACAGAAACTATGCAGGCCAGACGGGAGTGGCAAGAAATATTCAAAGTGATGAATAGCAAAAACCTACAACCAAGATTACTCTACCCAGCAAAGCTATCATTCAGAATTGAAGGTCAGATAAAGAGCTTCACAGACAAGAAAAAGCTAAAGGAGTTAATCACCACCAAACCAGTATTATACAAAATGCTTAAAGGTATTCTTTAAGAAGAGGAAGAAGAAGAAAAAGGTAAAGATAAAAATTATGAACAACAAATACATATATATCAAGTGAATCTAAAAATCAAGTGAATAAAAAATCTGATGAACAGAATAAACTGGTGAATATAATAGAATCAGGGATTATAAAGGGAGTGGACTGACAATTTTTGGGGGGAAAGAGGTGTGGGGGGTGCGGGAAGAGACTGGACAAAAATCGTACACCTATGGATGAGGACAGTGGCAGGGGGTAAGGGCATGGAGTGGGGTGGGGAATCAGGTGGAGGGGAGCTATGGAGGGAAAAAAGAGAGACAATTGTAGTCTGAACAATAAAGATTTATTTTTAACAAATAAAATAAAATAAACCAAATAGAAATAAAAGATATTCAATTTTGAAACCTCAGATATAATTTGAGTGAATATAAGATTGGACTTTATTCTCTTTCATGTTTACTTTATAGTCATGCTTATTTATATGTCATCCTCAAATACTCTAGAGAAATGGATAAATTCCCAAGATGTTTCTCTTTTTAATATAAATCTATAATTAACATAAGGGATACATTTTCCATTTATGACACTCAAAGAACTAATCTCAAAAAGCCTTTAAAACAGAGTAAGATGAAAAATTAATACTGTTAAAATGGCCATACTACCCCAAACCATCTATAGATTCAATGCAATCTCTATCAAGATTCCAATGACAATTTTTACAGAAATAGAAAAAAATCCTAAAGTTAATACAAAACCACAAAAGACCCTGAATGGCCAAAGTAATCCTGAGAAAGAAAAATAAAACTGGAGGCACCATGCTTCCTGGTTTCAAACTATATTACAAAGTCATAGTAATCAAAACAGTATAGTACTGGCATAAAACAGACACATAGATCAATGGAACAGAATTGAGAACCCAGAAATAAACGCACGCATATATGGTCATCTAAATATTGGACA
The DNA here is from genome assembly GCF_963455305.1 of Plecotus auritus. NCBI lineage: Eukaryota > Metazoa > Chordata > Mammalia > Chiroptera > Vespertilionidae > Plecotus > Plecotus auritus. Next base: position 135,658,117 of record NC_137776.1, on the reverse strand, counting down.
AAGAAACCAAGACTACTCAATCAAGAAAAGGTAATTTCTTCAATAAATAGTGTTGGGAAAACTAATCAGCCACATGAGAAAAAAAATGAAACTGGGCCACTATCTTACACCATACACAAAAATTAACTCAAAATGCATTAAAGACTTAAATGTAAAACCTGAAACCATAAAACTCCTAAAAGAGAACACAGGGGAAAAGCTCCTTGATATTGGTCTTGGCATATACTTAAAAGTTGCTTAGAGAACAGATCTTAAAAGTTCTCATCACACGTACAAAAATTATCACTATGTGAGGTAATGGATGTGTTAAATAACCTTATTGTGGTAATCATTTCACAATATATACATATGTAAAATCATTACCTTGTATACCTTAAACTTATATGATGTTATATGTCAATTATTTCTCAGTGAAACTGGAAAAGAGTACAACGTTCTCAAATTGGTATTGAAAGTAGTAAAAGTAATTTCATCTTTCTTGATTATGGAATGCCTCTCTATTTTTCTGCCAACTCTCACTCGATTTTAACAGTGAGTGTCATAGATGTTATCAGTACTTGAATTCTTTGCTGCCCTTCCTTCCCGGCCCTCCCTCCAGAAAGTTACACATACCTGATTCATTGACTTCAGCCTTGGTGACTTGTCAGCCATTGAAATATGAGAGAAAGTAATGTGTATACTTTTGGGGAGAGTTTTAGAAGTCATCACATGGTGCCATCTTCTCCTTTCTCTAAGCACAAGACCAGCAATGTCCCAACTTGGGACTACTCTCTGAATATGGGTCCTAAAATGAAGGTAAATGGAAGCTGAGCTAAAACAGACCCATGATGGACATATAGCATGAACAAGAAATAAATGTGCATTGTTATAAAGTTCTGAGACCTCAGGGATCATAACTTAACCTGACAGAATAAAGCTTTATAAATTATTTTACATATTATGTTTATATAATATAAATATTATCATTGGCAAAATATAATAATAAGATCTATAGGTTTTCTGGGTTCCCAATTTTCTGGTAGAGTTCAAAAGAATGAAAATAGCAACAAGAGTATGCCCAGTGAGTTGGAAAATTCATACTGCAAACCAGTATTACTCAGATAATTTTTGTTGATGGAATGTTAGATTACTGTGGGAACCCCTTTCACGTCCCGCGTGGTTCAGGGTTCCAGTTCAGGGTTCAGGTTCTGGAGAAGGCCGCACACAAATGAAAAGAGACTTGGAAAAGTATTAATTTGGGAATATGGGGGGCCAGGCGGGAGCCCACCTCTAGTGGGAGGACTACCGCTAGGCTCTGGCCTTGCTATCCCTTTTATTGAGGCTCTGGGATACACCCATTACCCTTAAGCAGCTTTGGGAAACACCCATAGCCCTTAAGCAGGTAATAAGCGGATTATCATATCAGTAAGGATTTACATGATTACAAGATGGGGAAGTTGCCTCAATTACCATTGTCTCAATTAGATAGGGAGTGGTTGGCTCTGACCTTTCAGAGCTTCAAGGTTGACCAGCCTTCCAAGGTTCCTTGTCCACACCTTTCTAATTAGTGAGACAATGATCGGTTTCTGGCAGATTACATTGATTTTAGGTCAATAAAAGGACTGCCCAGGGTTGGAGGGGTCTTGTCATTTTATAAGAGGAACTCTCAGAGCATACTTACCAGACCAAGTCTACACAAAGTGTGGTCTGTGAACTTTTTTCACCAGTCTTCAATTAGATAAACCAGAAATTAGGAATATGTGTGTAGAAGCTCTTAATGCAATTTGACATTGCCAGCAACATCCAAACTCAAGACTGGATGGCTAAGTGAGGTAACGGAACTGGGTGTGTTGTTAGATTGGCGTGGTGAGTCAAATGTGGCCCAAGCTGCATACCAGGATTCGTCTGCCACAGATCAGAGACAAAAAAAAAAAGGAAAAGAAAAGAAAAAATCCTATCCTTCACCACAGATAGTTTGAAAAGCACTGATCTAGAACCTGCTTGACAGTCATCAAAAGAACCATTGCACTTAGCATAATAAGAAAACAGGACCTAAAACACAGCATACTATATGTAAAATTGAACTGTTTTGGGGGGGAAATCCATGCCTGTACTAACAATCTGCCTGACATTTTCTATCCCACTGGAGATTTACAAAGGCAGACAGAAATAATAACACTTCTTAATTACCCTTTGTGTGTGGGGCACTGTACAGACAGTTCTCAGGTTACCAAATACTATGTTACAGAAAACAATACATTTTTTATTAGACGCAGTTTTACTAATGGTGGGGAGTACTCATGCCTATAAAAGTTGACTTAACCTAAGAAGTAGGTAAACTGTATGATTTTACCTCTAGAAGTCAGGACTGTACTAACCTGACTTTTTGGGTCTCTAGAACAGAAGTTAAGGTGACAGAGTGAGAACAAGGGGAAATAGAGAAAATGTTAAACCATGCTAAACTTTTGATACTTGCCTTCCTTATGTCTGTTCTGCCTCTCCATGACTTCTCAACCAATTCTCTCTCCTCTTATGCTCCCTAGACTCCCAAAATACACTACTCATCAAAGTTATTTCATTCCCTTTCTTCAATGTAGGTAATCACAGGTATTAAGGAAATAAGCATGTTGGATTAATTTATAGTAAGGGATGGATAACTAATAACCTCTTAATCCTCCTACATGTCTGTTTTTGTGGAGAATATGCTTATTTTTACTCAAATAACACTCAAAGGGGATTAAAAGAAGATGTTTGAGAAAATATATGAAATTATTCTAGGTCAAGAAAGCAGGATGACCCTGGCTGGTTTGGCTCAGTGGATAGAGCATTGGCCTGTGGACTGAGGGGTTCCAGGTTCAATTTTGGTCAAGGGCACATGCCAGGTTGCGGGCTTGATCCCAGTGGGGGGGGTGCAGGAGGCAGCCAATCAATGATTCTCTCTCATCATTGATGTTCCTATCTCTCTATCTCGCTCTCCTTTCCTCTCTGAAATAAAAAGACATATTTTTAAAAGAAAGAAAGCAGGATGACTTTTGTCTGAGTTGCCTTCTCTCAATCGCTTCCTGATTTCCAGTCCCCCCCCCTTTTTCTATTTATTACATGAAATTCCCAATTGTTTTCATAGTGACTCTCAGCACTAGGAGCGGAGATGGTCATTGATGAAAAGGAATTGTCTGTACATGATGAATATAAGTCAAGGACAGTTTGAATGAGAACTGAGGGAGAAACTACACAAATACTGGAAGAGAAAATGTTTGAAACACTACAAATATTGAAAGCTGAAAGAGACCTTGGAGATGATCTAACTAGTATATCACAAAGTGTGGTACATGAAATACCTTTAGGTAGCATGCTGGCAAATCATTAAATTAAATGGAATCACTTAAGGAAGAAATCACTCCCTTTCAATTCTTTTTCAAGTTTTTAAAAATTATATCAAGGATAACAACTCAACTTATAAAGGCTTTAACACCTCTCTGTTGCTTATTTTCATAAAGATCAGGCCTAGGGCTCACAATCAATAGGCAATGGTCTCTTTGTAGCAATTAATAAAATTGTTTTTACTATTATTTATTTTTACTATAATCTCAAAAAGTGGTATTGATTTTCCATTGGTGATGGTGACATTAGGTTTCTTTTAAGACACATTCATTTAGGAAAAAACAAGTTCAAAAAAAGAATTATGAATGTGATATGCAGAATACTGAAGCTGGGGGAACACTGACATAGCCTGAATGAGCTTCACCCTGCATTTAAAACTGATGACATGTGGGAGAGAAAAAAAACACAAAGAAAAACACAGAAATGGTGTTAAAAACAAGCACGAACCTGTCACCTGAAAGCAGTGTGGTTAATTCCTCTGGACATACCCGGCAGCACAATGTAAAGAGATGTAGCCACAAGATGAGAGCTTACACACTTCAGTGACACATCTCTCAGGAACCTCAGTTTATATTTGTACATTCCGTCTCCAGCATTACCAGAATCAGGGTGTGTTTCTACCTCCTCCTCCTCCTTGGAAACAATCCTTGGGAATTTCCCACTGTGTATTGCTCTTTCAGCACTTTTTTCTGCTTGTGACCAGAAAGAGGATAATCCTATAAGAATAATACAGGAAATTTACATATAGTATAGCATACATTTTTAGTCTAAATAATGATAATTAACAAGTCAGCACCACCTAGATTAATTCAGATATTGTCAATAACCATGGGCATACATTATGTATTTATTCTGAGCCAGTATGTGAGAATTTTAAATTAATGTAAAATAGCTTTGTTTGAGCTCAACAAATGTTTATTAAACACTAAAATATATTCCAGGAATTGTGCTAGGTGTTGAAGAATCATGATAAAAAAGACTCAGTCCCTGCCTTCAGGCATCCACAGTTGTACATATTAAATATGAGTCACCCTTTATTTATAAAATTTGTTATAATTCATAAAGTTTCATGTTGAAATTACTTAATACTTAGAGAAACATTGTGATGTGAGATATTATTGTTATCCCCATTTTACATACAAGAAAACTAAAACTAGTCAAGTTCACTCGCACAAGGTTATTAATAGCATATTAGTAAGCAACAGCGAAAAGTCTGAACCTGCAAATCCTGCCTCTAAATCAGTGCTCTGCCTGCAATACCAGCCTCCCAAAATTATTCCTCTCAGATTTCTGCTTCTGGCTGTAATGAAGTAGCATGTGTTCCTGCTGAAAACAAATTGAATAGCCAGAAAGAATACAAAAATAAAATCTATTTGAAGGCATTGTGTCTATTGGACATCATTAGAAAAATTGCCTTAGCAGCCAAGATTTTATAGTACAAGATTACAGAGATGAAGGAATGTCAAAATGTGGCCTACCAAACAGGAAAACAATGCAGAAAATCAATAAACCCAAAATCTGGTTCTAAAGGGGTGAAACTGATAAAATTCACAAGCTCCTACCCAGATGACTCATTAAGCAAAACATGAAGAGAAGATGCAAATTACCAATATCAGGAGAGAAAGAGAGGACATCACTACAGACCTAGAAGACATTCAGGATAAAAGGGTATATTGTGAACAACTTTATGCCAATATATTGGACAACTTAGATGAAATGGATACATTCATTGAAAGACACACATTATTGAAAATTGGCTCAAGAAGAAATAGAAACCTGAGCAGACCATTAGCAATGAAAGAAATTGAATTCATGTTTAACAACTTCCAGAAAGAAACTCCAGGCCCAGACAACTTCACTAGTGAATTCCATACAACCTTTAAGAAAGAAATAATACCAATCCTACACAAACTTTTACAGAAAATAGAGGAAGAAACACCAAATCATTTTATGAGGCCAGTATTTCCCTAATTCCAGAAGTAGACAAAGACATGAAAAGAAAATAGAACATTATTCCTCATAACATACATGTGAAATGTAACAAAATATTAGCAAATTTAATAAAAAATATATATCTAATATATTGAATAATACATACCCAATAAAGACAATGCATCATGACCAATGGGGTTTATTCTGGGGATGCAGTTATGTCATTAAAGACCCAAGTGGAGAGAAATCACACAGTAATATAAATAAGAAAAATCTGATATAAAGAATTACTAATTCCATCAAGGGAGTAACTATCCTATATAATAAAGAGGTAATATGCAAATTGACCATTACTCCAATACACAAGATGCCGCCTCCATGTGGTCAAAGATGGCCACCACAAGATGGCCAGCAGGGGAGGGCAGTTGTGGGGGGACCAGGCCTGCAGGGGAGAGCAACTAGGGGTGACCAGGCAAACAGGGGAGAGCAGTCAGGGATGACCAGGCCAGCAGGGGAGGGCAGTTAGGGGTGACCAGGCTGGCAGGGGAGGGCAGTTAAGGGTGACCAGGCTGGCAGGGGAGGGCAGTTAGGGGAAATCGGGCCGGCAAGGGAGCACTTATGTGTCAATCAGGCTGGCAGGGGAGTGGTTAGGGGGTGATCAAGCTGGCAGGCAGAAGTGGTTAGGGGCAATCAGGCAGGCAGGCAGGCGAGTGGTTGGGAGCCAGCAGTCCTGGATTGTGAGAGGGATGTCTGATCAATGGGCAGTTGGACATCCCTCAAGGGGTCCCAGATTGGAGAGAGGGCAGGCTGGGCTGAGGGACACACACACATACACACACACACACATACACACACACCGTACACGAATTTCATGCACCGGGCCTCTAGTAAAGATATACGGAGAATGCTAAACAATATAACAGCCCTGAGGAAAGTACCAAGGATGGCAAAACTTAGAAGAAGGCCCTCTCCCCAAAGCTGGAATAGAAGCCTAATTGGAGAAGATGTGGTTATAGCCCAACGGATGGTGAAAAGGTTTTCTGGGTTTCCCAGGTAAGAATGGTTCACAGTTACCAGGCCAGTAAGAAATACCCTCCTATAGTTCAGGTAGGCCAAAGCTGGTACATGGACATGAAGAGGGAGTCAGGAATCAGGGGCCCATCACCAGCGGGGCAGCACAAGCCCTGGGATATGAAGTGTCTGCATTGGGCCACAGCAGGAGCTAAAGAACAAAAACACTTTTCAAAAGTGAAAGTGAAACAAAGACATTTCCAGACAAACAAAGACAAAGATAATTCATTGCCATGAGACCAACATAGCAAGAACTATTAAAAGGAATTCTTCAAGAAAAAGAAAAATGATCTCAGGCAGAAATACAGAATATAGGAAGAAATTAAGAGAACCAGAAAGGGTAAATATATGAGTAAACCTAAATGAATATGGAATATATAAAAATTATAAAAATAATACTAATATTAGTACTACTAATTCTGTCTTATGAGGTTTTATATTTATGTAAAATTAAAATGCATGACAACATAAACATAGAAAAGATAGAGTTCATATATTCCAAGGTCCTATCATTATGTGAGAAGTACTAATTTATATTAAACACTAATTACTCAAGAATGATTGTATGAATGCAGTCATCTCCAGTATAACCTCAAAAGGCATAAAGAATGTATGACCAACAAGTTGATTGGAATGATAAAAATAGTTGATTAAGCCAAAAGGAAATAATAAGAGCAAAAAAGAGAATAAAACAGGTAGGACAAATATTAAGTTGATAGAATCCAAAAATATTTGTAAATGCATTAAATATAAATAAATTAAATACTCAATGTAAAAACTAAGATTTTTTAAAATTTTATTTATCAATTATAGTTTACATTCACTATTATTTTATACTAGAGCCTGGTGCATGAAATTCGTGCACTCAGGGGGGTCCCTCAGCCCAGCCTGTGCCCTCTTGCAGTCTGGGAGCCCTCAGGAGATGTCCAACTGGTGGTTTAGGCCTGGGAGAAGGGAGTCTAAGCCGGCAGTCAGACATCCTTAGCGCTGCCATGGAGGTGGGAGAGGCTCCTGCCACCACCACTGCGCTCGCCAGCCATGAGCTCAGCTCTGGCTGAGCAGCGCTCTCTCTGTGGAGCTGACCACCAGGGTGCAGCTCCTGCGTTCAGCAGGATTAGGCCAAAATGGGCTCTCCAACATCCCCCAAGGGGTCCCAGATTGCAAGAGGGCGCAGGCCAGGCCGAAGGACCCCACCGGTGCATGATCACAGGGCCAGAGAGGGACGCAGGAGGTTGGCCAGCTGGGGAGGGACAGCGGGAGGGCTCCAGGGCATGTCTGGCTCATCTTGCTCAGTCCCAATCAGCCGGATCCCAGCAGCAAGCTAACCTACCAGTCGGAGCATTTGCCCCCTGTGGTCAGTGCACATCATAGCAACTGGTTGACCAGTCAACTGTCTGCCCCCTGATGGTCAGTGCATGTCATAGCAAGTGGTTGAGTGGCCTTAGCATATCATTAGCATATTACTCATGATTGGTTGAACGGATGACTAGACAACCAAACACTTAGCATATTAAGCTTTTATTATATAGGATTATAGACTACATTCCCTGTGCTGTACTTGACATCCCCATGATTTTTTAACTACCAGTTTGTACTTCTTAATCCTTTTACCTTTTTCACCCTGAACTCCCTAAATCCTCTTCCCTCTGGCAACCATCAGTCTATTCTCTGTATGAGTCTGTATCAATGTTGTTTGTTTGTTTACACTGTTTTTTATATTCCACATAGAAATGAAATCAGATGATATGTGTCTTTAACTGACTTATATCACTTAGCATAATACCCTCTATGTCCATCCATGCTATCAAAAATGGTAAGATTTCATTCTTTTCATGGCCAAGTAATATTCCGTGGTGTGTATGTACCATCACTAGTCTATTGGTGGGCACTTGGGTTGCTTCCATATCTTGGCTATTGTAAATAATGCTGCAATGAACAGAGGGGTGCATATATTCTTTTGAATTTATGTTTTGGGTTTCTTCAAATACATACCCAGAAGTGGAATCACTGGTTCATAAGGCAGTTCCATTTTTAATTTTTTTAATTAACTCCATACTGCTTTCCACAGGGGCTATACCAATCTGCATTCCTTCCAACAGTGCACAAGAGTTCCCTTTTCTCCACATCCTCGCCAACACTTGTTATTTTATTTATTGATTATAACAATTCTCTTTTTGTAAAAAATATTTTTTATTGATTTCAGAGAGGAAAGGAGGAAAGAGAGATGGAAACATCAATGATGAGAGAGAATCATTGACTGGCTGCCTCCTGCACACCCCCTACTGAGGATTGAGCCCTCAACCCTGGCATGTGCCCCCTGACTGGGAATCAAACTGTGACCTCCCAGTTCATAGGTCCACAGTCAACCACTGAGCCACACCAGCCAGGCAATTCATATATATATATATATATATATATATATATATATATATACACATATATATTTATATAGATAGATAGATAGAGAAATATATATAAATATAAATATAGATATATAGGTATAGATGATATAGATATAGATATAGATATAGATATAGATATAGATATAGATATAGATATAGATATAAATTTCTTTTTCCAGAGAGAGGAAGGGAGAGGGAGAGAGACAGTGACCTCCTCCTGCTTCATGGGTCAATACTCAATCACTGGGCCACACCAGCGGGACAATGACAGCAATTCTGACAGGTGTGAGATGGTATCTCATTGTGGTTTTATCTTGCATTTCTCTGACAATTAATGACATTTGAGCATTTTTTTTTTCATGTCTATTGTATGTCCTCTTTGGAGAAGTGTCTATTCAGGAAAACAGATTTTTCAGACTGATAATGACCTCAAAGCCAGCTGTTTTCTGCTTTTAAAAAACATACTTCAAAGGAAGATGGCTGCCGATGGGAAGGCAGACTGGAAGACAGTGTGTGAGTGAGAAAACAAAGGGAGAGTGTGTGGTCACACGGGGAGTGTTTGTTGGTGAGTTGAGGGACAGCTATACTCCAGGAGACTGTGGGGAACTGCTGGACGGGTCTCCCCTGACTGGACAGCCCCCACTGCTGTTGGGTTCCCTCCCAGAGTGACTGGCTCGGACACGGAGACTATGCCATCTTGAAAAGGAAAGTGGATGTTATCGGAAGCCTGAAAATCTACAACTACGGCACCCACCAAACTGCTGCGAACCTGAGAATATCGGTCCCCAATTGGCGCAAACACGCAGATTCAGAGGAGCTCTACACTCCACCACGGAAAGGTCAGATTTCGCCTGGGATAAGGTGAGGTCTCTGGTCCCAGCAGGAGAGAGAAACGCGCGCACTGCAGGAGCTGGAGGACTGGGGGAAGTCTGCGCCTAGAAAAATCTGTGCCTGTTGGGGCTGGCGTGATCCGTGAATGTGGAAGGGGGTTCTCAGAGCTGCTAACAGAAGGGAGCTCTAAAAAGCAACCCATTTCGATCTGATGCAAAAGGACAGCCTAAAAATTTTAAAAGTGTGCCGGCTGCATAGACCCAAGGCGGGAAAAAAGACTGCACAGACTTGCACGCAGCCCCGGAGTTCGCACACTTATGCTGGCTCTTTTTTTTTTTTCCTTTTTACTTTTTCCTTTTTAAATCCTTGCTCTGATTACTAAGCCCGATACATAGGATCACCCAACTGGGGACAACCTAAGAGACTGCAGGGGAAAGCTGTTTTTCTGGAACCTGGGGATCAGAGCAGGGAATAACCATCAGAGAACCAGCTCTGGGGCAACCCACTTCCACAAACCAGTATTGAGTGCCACAGAGAAAGTATGATCTAAGCACTGGCTAGAGAGGACCTATAAACTTAGAGGTCAATCCAGAAACACTGCCACCCCGGGATTGAATCACAAATTGACTCTTGTGTAAACACAAATAAAGGAATACAAGAAATTAAGACACACTGCCTGCTTAAAAATCAGGACTGGCTTACAACACTGAAGAGCAGTGGAACATGGGGAACTGCAATACTGTCCTGACTAGGAAACAGGCATGCCAAACAGGACAGCAGAGGAAGTGAATGACCTTCACTGCTGCACATTTTATTTTTATTTTTTTATTTTTTTCATCTTTTAGTTAAGAAACTATTTTTTTTCTTTTTTCCTCACTTGATTTTACCTTTTTAATTATTACATTTTTATTTTCAATCACTATTATTACTACTACTATTTTACCTTTTTTTTTTAAAAAAAGTGTCATTTTATTTTCTCTTTATTTTACTTTGGGATTAGTGTTCTACATTCTATTTTCATCTTTCCTTTAGCATCATTTTACTGTATCTCAACTTTACCTTTATGTCATCACTCTCTTCCTAACTTTTCCCCTTTTGTTGTCCTGTTTCTCTTATCTTTTTCCTGCTTTAGATTTTCCCTATTCTTTCTTTTACCCTGTTAAAATTTCACCCTACTTATATATCTCATTTCCAATCCCCTGCTCCAAGTCCATACACACCTCTCTCTTCTCTGTCTTCGCTATCCAAAAAATTGTTTTTCTCTCTGTCCTTTTGTTGTTGTTTACTTGATTGTTGATTATATCGATTTTTTATGCTTGTTTGTGAGATTGTTTTGCTTATTCCTTTTTTTGTTTTGTTTTGTGTTTGTTTTTTGCTTCTGTTTTCCGTCACCTCGCTTGATATTAGTTGTTAGTTTGTAGTTTGTATTCATCTCCAGGTACTTGTTGCTGGCATTTGTTGGGATTGGTGACTGTTCTATTGGAGTTTTCTCCCCATATATGTAGTTTGTTCCCCACTTCTTTCTTATTCTCTTTCTTTTCTCTCTTACTTTTTTTTTCCTTTTCCCAATTTCATTTCTGCACTCCTTTCTTTTTCTTTTCTTTTTCTCTTCTTCTTTCTCTCCTATCCTCTAATTTGCCTTTCTCTGGTGGTCACCTTTATTTGGGGTTATTAATATCGTGAATACATTTCTGTTCAGTGCCTTGTGCGTTGTACCTGGTTGTGTTGTATTTTGTGCCTTTAAATCAATGCAGGAGAGAGAGAACTACATAACCAGACACCCGGAGAAGAGAGACCATGGGGAGACAAAGAAACAGCCCACATATGAAAGAAAAGCAGGCATCACCAGAAAAGGAAGTAAACGAAATGGAGGCAAGCAACCTGTCAGAGAAATAATTCAGAGAAATGGACATAAGGTGGCTGAAAAGAATGGAAGACAAATTCGACAATATGTGTAAGAACCAAGAGGAAATGAAGAAGAACCAAAAGGAAATGAAAAATGACATCGCTGCTGTAAAAAACTCAATAGAAAGCATCAAGAGTAGACTAGAAAAAGCAGAGGACCGCATCAGTGGGCTAGAAGACAAGGTAGGAAAAATACCCAAGTAGAGCAGCTCCTTAAAAGCAGGAGGAGAGCCTAAGGGAACTTTGGGACAACACAAAACAAAACAAAATCCGCATAATATGGGTGCCAGAAGGAGAGGAAACTGAGCGAGGAATAGAAAACCTGTTTGAAGAAATAATGACAGAAAACTTCCCTGATATAGGGAAGAAAAAACCCACACAAATCCAAGAAGCTCACAGAGTCCCAAGTAAAATGAACCCCAAAAGACCAACTCCAAGGCACATTATAATTAAATTGGCAAACACCAACGACAAACTAAGAATCTTAAAAGTGGCCAGAAAGAGAAAGTTATCTACAAAAAATCCCCCATCAGATTAGCAACTGATTTCTCCACAGAAACTCATCAGGCCGGAAGGGAATGGAATGAAATATACAAAGTCATGCAAAGGAAGGGTCTGAATCCAAGAATACTGTACCTAGCAAGGCTATCAATCAAAACTGAAGGTGAAATTAGGAGCTTCACAGACAAAAAAGGACTAAGGGAATTTATTACCACCAAACCAGTAATGCAAGAAATGCTAAAAGGTCTGCTGTAAAAAAAAGAAATAGTAAGTGAAGAAGGAACACAGGGGTAAAGAATAAAAATGGTGACAAATAAGTACCTATCAATAATAACTTTAAATGTAAATGGATTAAATGCCCCAATCAAAAGACATAGGGTAACGGACTGGATAAGAAAACACGACCCATATATCTGCTGTCTACAAGAAACCCACCTCAGAAAAAAAGATGCACACAGACTGAGGGTGAAGGGATGGAAAAGGTTTTTCAGGAGAATGGAAATGAAAAAAAAAAGCTGGGGTAGTAATACTTATATCTGACAAATTAGATCTCAAAGTGAAGTACATAACAAGAGATAAGGGAATCCGAACCAAGATGGCAGCATAGGTAAACACCTAAACTGCTGCCTCGCACAACAATTTCAAAACTACAATTAAAAGACAAAATGTCTATCACCCAGAACCACGGGAAAGCTGGCTGAGTGGAAGTTCTACAACTAGAAGGAAAGAGAAAAGAGCACTGAGACGTGCACAAGCACTAAAAAGCTGAGGTACGGGGGTGCGCGAATTGGGCTGGCAGTGGGCAACTGGGTGCACTTCTTTTTTCAACCCAAAGGGAGACAAGCTCCCGATTACTCTGAACTCCAGTTTCTGGGGAGACGCTGGGGACCCAAACTCCTACAGGGAGAAGCTGGACTGTCTGCCATTGGGTCGGAAAGTGAGGGTGGCTTTCTTGCAGAGGTGCACGCAGCAATCATTGTTTACTGCACTGGGGCGCGGGACGCAGGGACTTAGAAATGCAGAGACGCAGAGATGGCTGACTGGCAGCCATCGCTGTTTGCCATGCCCTAGCTTAGTGACTCCCTGAGACCCCGCCCCACACAATCTACAAACCCACCCAAGCTTCACACAGTGGCTTTTGCATATAAATGGTCTGCCTTAACCTAACAAACAGCAGCTTAACCTAACAAACTGCAGCTCTGGTCAGACAGCTCCAAAACCTCCAAACCCCAAGCAAAGAGGAGAAAACTGTAGTTCTTGCTGTAGCTCCTGCTGGGTGGCCTCAGACAGTAGCTGACCAGCATCCCATTGGAGATACAGAAGCTAGTGTATCTAGTGGTCAGTGTGAGACGACACCAGATTTCAACTACTCACATCCATAAGTGGCACATTCAAGAGGCAGACTCAGTGAGCACCAAAGCCCCACTGAAGCAAGTCCTGCTCCATAAGCATGTCTCCAGCACAGCAGTTCTTCCATTATAGACACAGAGGGTCCTCACAGCCAATTGGCCTGGAGGTCAGTTCCTCCCAGTGTACCAACAGCAATCAAGGCTTAACTACACCAAGACTTTGCACTCAGCCCACAAAGGGGTGGACCAAGAGTGTCCACCTCGGGTGATAGGCTGAACCACTGGTCACCTACCACAGAAAACCACTCCATCAACACAGGGAAGCAGCAAAATGCGGAGACAAAGAAACATGTCACGAATGAAAGAAATGGAGGAAAGCAAACTACTGGACATACAGTTCAAAACCACATTTATAAGGTTACTCAAGAATCTTCTAAAAACTGCTGAGAAACTTGATGAGACCTCTGAGGAGCTTAGTGAGACCTTCAAGGACCTTAATGAGAATGCCAAAAAAATGGAAAAGAACCAGTCAGAAATTAAGCATACACTGTCTGAAATAAAGAATATACAGAAATTCAACTGTAGAACAAAGGACCCCAAGAATCAAACCAAAGATCTGAAATATGAGGAAACAAAAAACACCCAACCAGAAAAACAAAAAGAAAAAAGAATCCAAAAATATGAAGATAGTGTAAGGAGCCTCTGGGACAACTTTAAGTGTACCAACATCCGAATTATTGGGGTGCCAGAAGAAGAGAGAGAGTAAAATATTGAAAACCTATTAGAAGAAATAGTGACAGAAAACTTTCCCTACCTGGTGAAAGAAATAGACTTACAAGTTCAGGAAGCACACAGAACCCCATACAAGAGGAATCCAAAGAGGACCACACCAAGACACATCATAATTAAAATGCCAAGGGCAAAAGACAAAGAGAGAATCTTGAAAGCAGCAAGAGAAAAACAGTTAGTTACCTACAAGGGAGCACCCATACGACTGTCAGCTGATTTCTCAACCGAAACTATGCAGGCCAGAAGGGAGTAGCAAGAAATATTCAAAGTGATGAACAGCAAGAACCTACAACCAAGATTACTCCACCCAGCAAAGCTATCATTCAGAGTTGAAGGTCAGATAAAGAGCTTCACAGACAAGAAAAAGCTAAAGGAGTTCATCACCACCAAACCAGGATTATATGAAATGCTGAAGGGTATTCTTTAAGAAGAGGAAGAAGAAAAAAAAGGTAAAGATAAAAATTATGAACAACAAAATGACAACAAATACATACCTACCAACAAGTGAATCTAAAAATCAAGTGAATAAAAAATCTGATGAACAGAATGGACTGATGAATATAATAGAATCAGGGACATAGAAAGGGAGTGGACTACAATTCTCAGGGGGAAGGGGGTGTGAGGGGTGCGGGAAGAAATTGGACAAAAATCTTACACCTATGGATGAAGACAGTGGCGGGGGGTAAGGGCATGGGGTGGGGTGGGGAATCAGGTGGAGGGGAGCTGTGGGGGGAAAAAAATGAGGAATACCTGTAATAATCTGAATAAAGATTTATTAAAAAAAAAAAAAGAAGAAGAAGAAGGTATTACATATGTCTCCTTTCCCCCATTGGGATCTGTTTACTAGTACTTCTCAAATACTGCCATTACAACTATAATAGGTATGGGTATGCTAAGTAAACATTTTTAAAATACAGGAAGATAGAAAGCAAAAAGAATCAATAATGATATTATCACTCAAAGATTACCATTGTTAAATTTTTGGTGCACGTCCTTCTAGACTTTTTTTCTAAGTTTGTGGTTTTGTTTTACATGTTTGCTTTAAGTTGTGATCAAATTGTATATACAATTTTAGTCTTCCTTTTTCCCCTCATAATATTATAACATGTGCTTTAGAAAGTTCATAAAGTTCCTTATGAACTTTATAGGCTGCATAATGTACCATTGCATGGCAGTTCCATAATATATTTACTATTCCTTTCATGTTGGACATCTGAGTACTTCCAGCTTTTTTACTCTGGGCTGAAAATCTATGTCCCCTCTTTCTTAATTTCCTTTTGACATTTCTTCATATCTTCCTCAGCACACAATGACCTTGATATCCCTCTACCCTTCCTTCTCTCAAAATTTACTTTCTGGAAAGGAGCTGGTAAACTCATTCATACTAAAGTGTATATGGTTTGTGAAGCTTGGTTTATTATCTCTTCAAAGATAGCTGTATCAATTTAAGCGAAAAGAATGAAGCTCTAATTGTGAGGTTTTAGTTATCAAAAAATCTAGCTGGGGAAATCCTACAACCTCCCTAATCAGAGAGTAGACTCCACAATAGCAAAAAGGTTCAGGGCTTACTTAATGTTAGTAAATCTGAAGAGAAGGTGGCTAGAGCTGTGAAGGTGGAGATGTGGTGAGAGGAGGGAAAGAATTTGTATAAGCAACGGTGAAAAACTGGATAGAAGAATGGAAGAGAATTAGGAAATTCATTCAGCAGTACAGAGTAAATTTGGTACCACTTACCTAGTTTCTCCAACTCTCCTGATTGCCTTTCCAATCCATTTGGCCTTAGGGAGGGGCCCGCCCACTCCTCAGAACCGCTGGGTCGGGATCTCAGTCCTAATCACTCTGCCAAGACTCACAGTTTGGGGGCCTTTGTCAGCCACGGAACCATTCGCAAGGAGCAAAAGTGAAGTTCTAAGAGGGCCCATTCCAAGCCCTGGGTCCACAGATGATCTTGTTGGACCGTCACCTCCCCGCCACTCAAAGAGGAGAGTTAATAATACCTGGGGCCCAGGGGGCGAGGTGATGAGAGCCCTCATATGAAAGTTCAGGTCTCTTTCTTTCCCTCTTCCTAAGCTGCGTGGGAAAGCAAAGGGGACCCAAGACAGAACTCAGTTTCCCCCCAACTCCTCCTGCCCAGAAGGGCACCACGTTCTCCAGTGATGTGCTGGTAATGGCTGGTGTGGAGAAAGGGGACCGGAAGGGGTGTGTAGGGTAAAGGCCAAAGCAAAGGGGTCCGTGGCTCCTCCCGTTGTGGATTACGCAGAGGAGGAAACCCTAAATGCGAAAACCTAGCCTGACCATTAAAAAAAAAAAAAAAAAAAAAAAAAGGCGAGACATTCTGGGAGAAGGCGGGGCGCAGGTTCCCGGAGTAGCTGCCTGGGCTCCAGCCTCGAGCAGGGCGCGCTCCCACGCTTGTTCTACCGGGACCGCGGGCGCCACACACTCACCGCCCGCCTCCCTGCTCTCCCGCTCCTCCCTCCTTTCTCGCTGGTTGGCACGCGCGCCGCACAGCGCCGCGGCGGCAGGAGGAGCCGGGCACTCCCGCCACGCACATTCACCGAGCTAAAGGCGCTGCGCGCAATCTCAGGTTGCGGCGGCGGCGGTGACAGCGTCAGTGACAGCGGCGGCGGCAGCAGGCAGCGCACACCCTCTCCCCGACGCCGCCGCATCCCGCCTCCACTGCTCCGCGGAACCCCGGCGGCCCCCAGCCCCCCGCCGGCCCCGACGCGCACCACCGAGCACCGTGCACTATAGCGGCCGCCGCGGCGGCTCCAAACCCTACCGCCCGCCATGAAGAAACTGGCGAGGAAGGGATGCGACCACAAACGCTTCCTGAAGAATAACTGGCTGCTGCTCTCCACTGTCGCCGCGGTGGTGCTAGGTGAGCGGCGCGGCGGGTGGGCGACGCGCGCACCCTCACGCGCTCCAGCGCCCAGGCCGCGTGCGTGGCGGGCGGGTGCGAGGGTGGGCCAGGCGTTGCACACCCAGTGCCCGGTCCCTCTGCGACTTCTCGGCCTCGGACCCCACGCGGGAGCTTGCCTCGCTCAGGGTGTTGTTTTGTGCATGGGAAGAACAAAGCTCATCAGGGCTCCCATTTGGGTGCCCCAGGAGCTGAGCTGCTGGGTCCTGCTTTACCCAAAACGATCAAAAGGGTTTGGAAGGGTGAAAGGGAAGCAAGTAGCTCTCGGTTCTTCCCGAGTAGAAGCAAACATGGGGTGTGTGTGGGTGTGTTTAATGGCATCTGCTCTCCAATTTTTGGTCTGAACCACGCTACCCGGACAGAGATGTGGATTACAGTTCTCATTTGACTGGACGGCCAGGGCGGTAGGGTGGGGGTGTTGTCACTGCTTCCCAGGGGGCAATGCCTGGAAAGGTGCCTTCCCAGGCAGCGAGCACGAACTGCCGGCACCCGGACTCTAAAAACCTGCCACGTTCGTGCCAAATTCAGGGGTGATGGGAGTGGGAAGAAGAGACCTAGCAGAACTCACTTTTCCTCCTGCTGATGTGTAGACATGGGCTCCTGAACTTCCTCACTCTCCACACTGTTCTTCTATTGAAAATAATTTTCAAGTCATATTTGCTTGTTTTTCAACAAATATGTATTCAAGTGATTCACTCCTGGCAGATAACTGGACTGGGTGGATGTCTGAGCGATTGCTCAGAGGTATGAGTTGTTCCTGTTTGGATTCTGGATTTCTGCCAGGTTTTCTGTTTTGCAACTTGGGCTCTGGGGATGCACCTCTTTGAGTTGGAGCCATGTCTGTGTCCTTTACTCTATGAGTTCACACAGGTGAGGACACACAGTAGGCGAGACTCCTAAGTCCCCACCTTCCATTTGGAAACAGAAGCTGGGACCTGCCAGCTGGCATGGTTCAGTAGTTGAGTGTCAACCTATGAACCAGGAGGTCTTGGTTTGATTCCTGGTCAGAGTGCAGCCCACACCTCCCTCTGCAGCTGCTACTTCTGCATCTCAGAATATTTGGTGTTGCCTGCTCCCTCCACTTAACCCCCCAGATTTGCTCCTCCAGAAACTTGTGCAAAGTAAAGTCAGGTTTCTAGTAAATAAATAGCATTCTCTAATTGTCTTAGCAGAGACCATTTGTGGGAGGAAAGCAGAGAAGTAGAGAACCAAATCTTGACCACTTAACTCTACTATATCTCCCCCTAGAAGGGTCAGGTGGCTAAGGGCGGTTTTAGGGAAGATTTCTCTTTCACCACCGAGTTCAAATGACACATGTCACAAAGAAAGTGATTAGATTTCCCTGCTGCCAAATAAATGAGAAGATCTTGATTGTTTTCCTCATGATGAGAGCCCAGAATTAATGCTATCTCCGTTTAAGGACAGTTTTCAAGGGTAATCCTAGCCTGACATTTCCCTCCCAATTCCCTGTGGAAGTGGGATCCTGCTTTTTCAGCCATGAGGTTCTCCAGAGAGACTTGCCTGTTAACCATGTGTTGCTGGCTTGGAAAGGATTTTGAGCAGTTGTTCCCTGGCCTTTAAACCTGTTGCATAGGTACATCTTTAGAGTCAAGAAGAATTACATGCCTATTTTGCAAGCCTGGCATTTGGTCCTGATGGTCATTTTCCCTCCACTTTTAATGTGAGCCCAGGAGCTTGATTCAGAAAGGAAAAGCCACATATAAAAATTGTAAGGGCCCAGCTGAAGTCTTCCTAGACATTTGCCCTTCCAGGAGCAACACAGGGGCATTCCCTAGTGTTTCTGCTCCTGGTCTGAGAAGTGTCAAGCCTGGGCCACCCCCAGTGTACCCATCCATCACAGGCACTTCCCGAGATCCTCCTTTTTCCCTCTTTCTTCGGAGCACTGGGCCTGTGTGGAAATTACTAGTACACCTGTTTGTGTTGTCTCATTAGTTTAACCAGAAGTGAAATTCCAGCCAACTTATAGCAGTGACACTGAGTCCATTCCTAAGAACTTACTAGTTCATGATATTAAGTTTATTTTTATAATCTTAATTGATACAGAAAATCACAAACACTGTCATGCAGTTTCCCTTCTGGACCTTTTAGCATGTGGATCTTAAAGATGTATGAACTCTTAAATTTATTAACTACACTGGCACAATGTAGGGCTGATTGCAGCCATTAAAATGTTTGGCCCCTGCTGTAATTCAGCAGCCTTGACACTTTCAAATATTTTTATTATTAAAACTAGAAGCCCGGTGCACAAAATTTGTGCACAAGTAGGATACCTAGGCCTGGCCAGCAATCAGGGCCGATCAAGTTCCCCACCTCCCCAGCTCCTCCTTCCCTCGCTCCCTCAGCACCCCACCACCAAAGCTGTTCACCCGCCATGTTCTGCGCCGCCCCCTGGTGGTCAGCGCACGTCATAGTGAACAATTGAACTCCTGGTCTCCCGGTCGAACTCCCAAGGGGACACTGCATATTAGCCTTTTATATATATACTAGAGGCCCATTGCAGGAAGATTCCTGCAATAGGGCTTCCTGTGGCGGTCTGCTTCCCTCCCTTCTCCCCCGCCCCGCCTGCTTCCCTCCCTTCTCCCCCGCCCCCCTGCTTCCCTCCTTTCTCCGCCACCCCCCCCTGCTTCCCTCCTTTCTCTGCCGCCCCGCTTGCTTGCTTCTCTGCAGCTTCGCTCCCTTCTGCAGTGCTTGGCTTCCTTCTAGGCTGTCTTCAGTCTTAGCTCTGCGCCTGGATATGCAAATTAACCGCCATCTTGGTTGGGTTAATTTGCATACTTGCTCCTGATTGGCTGGTGGGTGTAACTTGTGGGCATAGCAGAGGTATGGTCAATTTGCATGTTTCTCTTTTATTAGATAGGATAGATGAGGGGCAAAAGTATGAAACAGCTTAAAATCTTTGATTTTTCAAGACATAGTATATCTTTATTAGGTGTGAAAGTTCATTCTTTTTATGGACAAGAAGATGCTAACTGCTAAACATTTTCTCAAATTCTTAGTCATGAGATAATGGGACTGAATAGTTAAATAAACAAATTTGTTAATTTCTGTGAAAGCCTACAAGGTCCTAGAAATAATATCTTGGCTATTCAGATGAGAGGTTTTTACGCAAACACCATTAGGGACAGTTTTCGTTGCCTTCATTACAATTCTTACAGGCTTTGCCCTGCTTCTGTAGTGTAGTAAAATGAGCACAGAGCCTGGAGTCAAAAGTGCTGGATTTGAATTCTGGCACTACCAGACTCTACCATTTAGCCAAATCTCTTTTTTTTTATTTTTTTTATTTTTTATTTTTTTTTTAAATAAATCTTTATTGTTCAGATTATTACAGGTGTTCCTCTTTTTTTCCCCCATAGCTTCCCTCCACCTGATTCCCCACCCCACCCCATGCCCTTACCCCCCGCCACTGTCTTCATCCATAGGTGTAAGCTTTTTGTCCAATCTCTTCCCACACCCCTCACACCCCCTCCCCCCTGAGAATTGTCAGTCCACTCCCTTTCTATGCCCCTGATTCTATTATATTCACCAGTCCATTCTGTTCTTCAGATTTTTTATTCACTTGATTTTTAGATTCACTTGTTGGTAGGTATGTATTTGATGTCATTTTGTTGTTCATAATTTTTATCTTTACCTTTTTCTTCTTCTTCCTCTTCTTAAAGAACACCCTTCAGCATTTCATGTAATCCTGGTTTGGTGATGATGAACTCCTTTAGCTTTTTCTTGTCTGTGAAGCTCTTTATCTGACCTTCAACTCTGAATGATAGCTTTGCTGGGTAGAGTAATCTTGGTTGTAGGTTCTTGCTGTTCATCACTTTGAATATTTCTTGCCACTCCCTTCTGGCCTGCATAGTTTCTGCCGAGAAATCAGCTGACAGTCGTATGGGTGCTCCCTTGTAGGTAACTAACCATTTTTCTCTTGCTGCTTTCAAGATTCTCTCTTTGTCTTTTGCCCTTGGCATTTTAATTATGATGTGTCTTGGTGTGGTCCTCTTTGGATTCCTCTTGTATGGGGTTCTGTGTGCTTCCTGAACTTGTAAGTCTATTTCTTTCACCAGGTAGGGAAAGTTTTCTGTCATTATTTCTTCTAATAGGTTTTCAATATTTTGCTCTCTCTCTTCTTCTGGCACCCCAAAAATTCGGATGTTGGTACGCTTAAAGTTGTCCCAGAGGCTCTTTACACTATCTTCATATTTTTGGATTTTTTCTTTTTGTTTTTCTGGTTGGGTGTTTTTTGTTTCCTCATAATTCAGATCTTTGGTTTGATTCTTGGGGTAAGTTGATCTACAGTTGAGTTTCTGTATATTCTTTATTTCAGACAGTGTATGCTTAATTTCTGACTGGTCCTTTTCCATTTTTTTGGTATTCTCATTAAGATCCTTAAAGGTCTCACTAAGATCCTCAGCGGTTTTTAGAAGATTCTTGAGTAACCTTATAAATGTGGTTCTGAACTCTATGTCGTCCATTAGTTTTCTTTCCTCCATTTCTCTCATTCGTGACATGTTTCTTGGTCTCCGCATTTTGCTGCTTCCTTGTGTTGATGGAGTGGCTTTGTGTGATAGGTGACCTATAGGAGCCAGTAGCTCAGCCTCCCCAATCACTTGAGGTGGACGCCTTTGGTACACCCCTTTGTGGGCTGAGTGCAAAGTCTTGGTGTAGTTAAGCCTTGATTGCTGTTGGTACACTGGGAGGAATTGACCTCCAGGCCAATTGGCTGTGAGGACCCGCTGTGTCTATAATGGAAGAACTGCTGCGCTGGAGACACGCTTATGGTGCAGGACTTGTTTCAGTGGGGTTTTGGTGCTCACTGAGTCTGCCTCTTGAATGTGTCACTTATGGATGTGAGGAGTTGAAATCTGGTGTCTCACTCTGACCAATAGGTACACTGGCTTCTGGATCTCCAATGGGGTGCAGGTCAGCTACTGTCTGAGGCCACCCAGCAGGCGATACAGCGAGAACTGCAGTTTTCTCCTCTTTGCTTGGGGTTTGGAGGTTTTGGAGCTGTCTGACCCGGGCTGCAAGTTTGCTAGGTTAAGCTGCAATAGGGCAGACCATTCATATGCTAAAGCCGCTGCTTGGAGCTTGGGTGGGTTCGTAGATTGTGCAGGGCGGGGTCTCAGGGTGTGACTAGGCTAGGGCGTGGCAAACAGCGATGGCTGCCAGTAAGCCAGCTCTGCGGCTCTGAGTCTCCGACCGTGTCCCTGCGTCCCTCGCCCAGCACAGTAAACAATTATTCCTGCGTGCAGCCCTGCAAGCAAGCCTCCCTCACTTTCCGTCCCCACGGCAGACAGTCCAGCTTCTCCCCGTAGGAGTTTGGGTCCCCCGAGTCTCCCCAGAAACTGGAGTTCGAAGTAATCGGGAGCTTATCTCCCTTCGGGTTGAAAACAGCAGTGCTCCCGATTCGCGCGTCTCCGTACCTCAGCTTTTCCGCGCTTGTGCACCCCTCAATGCTGTTTGCTCTTTCCTTCTAGTTGTAGAACTTCCACTCAGCCAGCTTTCCCGTGGTTCTGGGTGATAGACGTTTTGTCTTTTAGTTGTAGTTTTGAAATTGTTGTGCGAGGCAGCAGTTTAGGTGTTTACCTACGCCGCCATCTTGGATCCTCTCTCCTAGCCAAATCTCTTATTCTCTGGGATCCTCAATGTCCTCATCTGGAAAATAGGGATATTTTTCATAACTTCATTTGTAATTAGGGTTGATTAATATAATGTGAAAACTCACAGTTGTGGCACATAATAAGCACTTAATAAATGTTATCTTAAGTTAAATCGCAATAATTTTATTCTGAGGAAGTTAATATTTTCTTACGAAATAAAGTCTCCTGGTATTTCTGTTCTGCTTAGTGTCTGCCTTATACTACAGAGTTCAAGGTGATTTGAGTGTTTTGATGACATGCTCTATCTAAGGCCCAGGAGTGGGGAACCTTTTTTCTGCCAAGGGCCATTTGAATATTTATAACATCATTCGAGGGCCATACAAAATTATCACCTTAAAAATCAGCCTGCTAACAGGCTCACCAAGAAGCAAAGAGAGAGGACCCAAATAAACAAGATCAGAAATGAAAGAGGTGAAATAACAACAAATCCCGCCGAAATACAAAGGATTGTTAAAAAATACTACGAACAACTCTATTCCAACAAACTGGACAACCTGGAGGAAATGGACATATTCCTAGAAAAATATAACCTTCCAAAACTCAATCAGGAAGAATCTAAACAGCTCAACATGCCAGTAACTATGGAAGAAATTGAAGCAGTCATCAAAGAGCTTCCGGCAAACAAAAGCCCGGGGCCAGACGGCTTCACAGGAGAGTTCTACCAAACATTCAAGGAAGAACTAAAACCTATCCTCCTCAGACTATTCCAAAAAATTCAAGAGGAAGGAACACTTCCAAGCTCCTTCTATGAAGCCAGCATCACCCTAATATAAAAATCAGCCTGCTAATTTGGTTGAACATTTAATTAACTCACCTCTAATGCCTTGGCAGAGTCAGACCAAACGATTTTTCGGACCTTAAACAGACCATGGGCCATATGTTCCCCAAATACCAGCCTCCAGGGCATTATATATTTTTCAAAGGATATTTTTAAATTATTTTTTAAAAGTCTTAATCATTTTGTCTTGTGCCCATAGCCCTATTCTCAATTCGTTTAACAGGCTGAAACAGTGAGGGAAGAATTTTTGTGCTTCAAGTGGGAATTCTGTTCATGCAGAATCGCAGTGTGAGAACTCTGTGCCAGGGCATTCTGATTCAGGTCACCCAATACTCATATTGTGCACAATGTTGGTAAAGTACTCAGGGGGTCCGCACCCACCCTGTTCACAGCATAAAGCCTGGTCTTTCTGTCCAGGCAGGTTGTGCTTTATTTCAGTCATTTGGAAAATCTGATTTCTAGCTTATGGATTTTTCAGGAAAGGAAATAGATGTTATTTATACAACAGAGCTGGCAAGCTTATTTATTCTGAATAATTTTCTTTGGAGTACCCAAGGAAGCAATCATTTTGGGATTCAGATTCCATTGTCTACAACCAAGAATCGTTCTTTGTAATACCCTTGCCTCAGCCTTGTACCTCCTACACTGGAGTTCCTGTAGATGTATATCTGGCGGTGCTAATTTGAGTCATGGGATATGCTTTTTTGCTCTGCCTGTTTTATGTGTCTGTGAAGCCCCTGAGGATAGGGGCAAGCTGCAGCTCAGGCTAGGTCCAGGCCCAGCTCATCACCTGCACGGAGCCTTGCGTACCGCAATGTTCAAAATAGATTTTGTTTTCCATGAAGCTCATTTGTTGTGGCAGGTCCCAGGCCTGGTACTGCTGGGCCTCTAATCAGCTCAGCCTTGGAATGTACCTGCAGTAACCAACACTTAAATCATTCATTCATTCAACAAGTATATATTGGGCACCTACTGTGTGCCAGGGACTGTTCTCGGGCTAGGGCATACAGCAGTGAACAAAACAATAAAAACCCTGTCCTCCTGGAACTTGTGTTTAAATGGAGAGAGGTAACCAGTAAACAGAATAAATTGGTAAAAGACAATAGAGTATATTAGAGGGTGAGCATGCTCTAGAGCAGCCGTGGGCAAACTACCGTCCGCGGGCCGGATCCGGCTGTTCTATCCGGTTCTCTTGCTCTCCCCTCCGCTCCTTTACTTTGAATTTATATTAGTTCACACAAACACTCCATCCATGCTTTTGTTCCGGCCCTCCGGTCCAGTTTAAGAACCCATTGTGGCCCTCGAGTCAAAAAGTTTGCCCACCCCTGCTCTAGAGTAACATAAGTCAGAGAGGAGACTGGGGGTACAGTTTTAAATAGGGTTACAGGGAAGGCTCTGTTGAGAAGGTGACGATCAAATTGAAACAAAAGAGGTGAGGGAACGTGGGCACAGTTACCTGGGGAGCATCCTGGCTTATTTGAGAAAGCACATGGCGTGGAGTGAGGAAGGGTGGGTGAGGCAGAAGGCTAGGACGGGGACAGAGCACTAGGATGGTGTAAGCTCTTCTCTTATAAGGACTTGGACTTTTTACTGGGAGATGGGAAACCATTAAAAGATTTTGAGCAGAGAAGTGACATAGTCTGGTTGTATTTTAATCAGCTCTCCCGGGCACCTGTTTTGATCATAGATTGCAGATGCAAGAGCGGAAAAAGAGATACCAGTTTAGGAGGCTAGTGCAGTTAACCTATGTATGTATTTTACTTGTTACCCTTGTCTAATCTCATTTCCATCATGGCTCGTGAAATCTTAGGAAATGCTTTTGAAAAAAAGTGTGCAACTATAAAGTAGCCATTGTTGCCATTATATAGATGAGAAAACTGAGATTCAAATAATAATTGGCAACACCAGATGTTCTGTTCCTTCCCTTCTCCTCCTTCAGGCTGCTTCTCCTCCTACATCTTGCACCCCATCTCCTTGCTGATCCACCTGGGAGTCATGATTGAGTGCCGTGGTGGAGTGGGGAATAGGAATTCTATACCATGCACTGAAACTGAGAAGGGGGCAGCAATGTGTCTCCACGGGACTCTCAGAATGGCAGTGGAGAAACATCGCTCCAGTGGCATTTGCCAGACTGCTCAGCCAGGCTGGTCTCCACTCTGGGCTCAGACCTACCTTTACCCCTCTGCCCATGAGGCTGCCTTGCTTTTCTTTCCGCCTCCAAATTCTGCCCTTCCCACCTTTTAATTAAGTGACTCGGTGTGACTGGAGTAGAGGGTGCGATTAAGTGACAGGGAAAAAACAAAAAAGTAAGGCTGCACAGGAGGTCAGGGGCAGATCCTGGGGGACCTGCAATGCCATGCTAACAAGTTTGGACATGATCCTGAGGATGAATTAAATTGAGCAGTAACAAGGTTAGAGCTGTGCTTAGAAAAGATCATTGAGGTGGATGGATGTGGAAAATGGATCCAGGGAGGGAAAACGTGCAGGTGGGCTGACCCCCAGGGATTTACTGTGAAGGTCCAGGCAGGGAGAGATGGAGACCTCCACTGGGCAGCAGCATTGGAGTGGAAGGGAAAAGACAGCTGTGCCACGTCTTCAGTGGGTTAACCTGAGGGGGCTTGGCTGGGTTTGGTCCACAGGAGGAGAGGGTGACCTCTAGCAGAAGAGGGAGTCCTGGGAGGGACACCAACTTGAAAAGAATTATGATGCTCTCCCACTGTACAGAACCAATGTCTACTTGGTATTTAGTAGTTAGAATATATTCCAATTTTCTGTCTCTCTTACTGCCCATAAGTCTTTGAGGGAAGGAATTCTGTGTTGGTCCTCTCAGTACCCACAGCACCTGTCACATGGCTGGTAGTCTCAATACATGAGTTGAGTTGTTGAATCATTTATGACCCAGAGAGTTAGTAAGGCATTGTCTTGGTTTATTGAGCGAATAAATGAGCTCACAGTCTAACTTGAAAATAAAATGAGAACGTAAAGTAAATGAGACTCTAAAAAGCTATGTAAGAAAGTATATCTGATAGTTAAACTCTCTGGGCCTTTGTTTCTTATCAGAAAGAAGAGGGGTTTGGATTAAGTAGAAGAGCAAAGAGAATTTCACTCATGTGCCAACTCCCATTTATGTCCCGTATGATACGTTTGTTGAGAATGGATTGGAAACAAAAGTTCTGAAATTGATTGCTTATGTCTGTCAAAGGCTTAGGATCAGGAAGTAGTAGCATGTGTCCTGAATAGTTACTAACCTTGGGTTAGAAAATCTCTTGAGGTTTCTTTTAGCTTTATGATCCTTTAGCTCTATGGTGGTATAGTAATTCCTTGGTTCATTGCTAGGAGGCAGAGAAACTCTTCCATAGAGAACTAAGGGAGGGTTAAAGGTCATTACTGGAGGATAAAATGACCTTGACATTGACTCAGTTGTTCTGCATTTGAACTGTTTAATCAGTGACTTGAGTATAATAATGTAAATTGTATATGGGGCTATTATGAGGGCAATGTTCTGTGTCAGTATTGGATTATCCATTAGAGTAGTAATACGAGTTCAGTAAACCTATGTTATTTCTAGATGTGTATATATATTTTGCACATAGCTACTTACGTGCCTTAGAAAGAAAGGTCCTTTAGCTGGCTTGGCCCGAGTTCTACATATTGAACAATTAGGAAAGGAATTTTGGGCTTTGAGTGCCTATTTTTGAAATCAAATCAGAACCCACCAGATTTAGGGAATCACTAAAAAGATTCTGATTTTTTGGTTGTTCTGTGTATAGTATGTGCCTAAAGTCTATCAAACCAAAACCTCACACAAAATTATCTAGACACAAAATTATAAAATGAATCTTAAAAATTTATTTTAAGTGTTAGACTCTGCACATCAGGGTTGGTATAGACATTCTTAGTGTATCTGTGGGGAGGACTTTGAATGTAAATCGCTAAAGTGCATAGAAAAGGGAAAGGGGCTGTGTGTGTCTGACTTATTCAGCATTAGTACTCAGAAAAGAGAAGATGGTTGATAAATACTCAGTATCTTGTTAGATGTTGCTTAATCTGTGGTGCCGTGTTTACAGATTTGAGCAGCAGGCGTAAGAAATAAGGGAAGCTTCACATGACACAAGAAGTAAGAAATTACTGTGTGTTAAGTCAGGATG
Source organism: Plecotus auritus (assembly GCF_963455305.1). NCBI lineage: Eukaryota > Metazoa > Chordata > Mammalia > Chiroptera > Vespertilionidae > Plecotus > Plecotus auritus. Next base: position 135,630,465 of record NC_137776.1, on the reverse strand, counting down.
TGGTAGGGCTCGAGTAGTGCTTCAGATGGGTAAAAACCCTGGGTTAGCCAGACAAGGTGTACACAAATTGGATTATCATGTGAGCACTTGCTTGCAGTGAGAAAAAGCTTTCCACGTTAATTAATTGTGAGAAATTGTGATTACTTTAACAGAGCTGAGACTGAAAATAACTGTCCTGTAGGGATGGAGTCGGTGACACGCCTCACGCCAGGGAAGCTCTGTTTGCCTGAGGAATTGCAGACCTCCCTGGTGTTGGTGTCGCTGGAGATCTGGGGTCACGTATACTGTGGGGACTCGAGCCCTATCAAAGAAAATGCACTCATTTTAGATGACATCGAGTGGCCCATTTAAACTCCCCTGCAGCAGTGTCTGTTAAAGTAGCACGTGTTTCAGTGGCCTTCCCTATTTTGAATGTTACACATACGTCTAATAGAAGGCAGTATTGGAGACAGTACTGTTAAGCCAATAATTCACTTCAGAGCTATAGTTTAGCTCACAGATAGATTTGGAAGGAGATAATTCATTATACTTGCTGAGGAAACAGCCCCACATTGCAACAAAGAGTGCTCTGTTGCAATTAATAGGCTGCACAGTAACACCTCTGTTAATGGAAAGGAAGTGTTTCTGTGACGCACTCCTTACCAGAAATGTTGCTAACCCTGGGTTTGGACTGCCTGTCCCATTACCAGGGGTAGGCTATTTCCTTTCCAGCAAATACTCCTGAATTTTCTGGGATGGATGGACCCAGTCTGAGTCACAGACAGTTCACGCTGGGTGTCCCAGATCATTCCTCTCCCAGGTCTAGGCCCAGCTGTGTGAGCTCCGGGCCACCGTCCCCACTCAGTCAGGCTGGGAGGACACTATGCCTCATATTCCACCTGGAGACCCAGGACCACAGTGAGGAGATAAGACCCTCTCACCAGTCACTCCATGCTCAAGTTGAAGGCTTTGTTCCCAGGGCCCTTTCGGTTGCAGAGTCCCTAACCATGTCCACAGACAGGACGGTTGTGACAGCAGATCTTCATGTGTCCAGGAAGGCTCCTGAATCTAGCATCACGGGACTTTCTGCTAGGTCTGCATGCTGAAGCAAGAGATGGCTTTTGGGGTCAGAATTTCAATTCAGAAAGCGCCTTCGAGGGGGTCCACCCTGTGTGTCTTTACTCTTATTACGGCACTAAGACAACATTTCTGGGCTCAGTGCTCTCAAATGGTTAAAACTACATTTAGTTACTCAACTAAGAGGGAATCCCTTATAGGAGAGAGCTTAAGTGAGATCATATATTAGTAATTAAATTACTTTTCTATCACTGTTCTATTGCTTGAGAGTTACCTGGTTCCTTATAGCTCAGTAAAGAATTAAGTCAACAAAAAAATGCACCAGCCCCAGAAATGCTTAACTATAGAAAGCCTAAAGTCCAAGCCTCTTCACATTACTGGAAAATAAAGTGATCTGGCTCTATTTCTCTGCGTATTTCATATACTTAATTGTTTTCTGAGCCACCTAACTATTGTATAGGTTTCATATGAGAGTCCCCAAATTATGAGACAATGAGGTAGACATTTTCTCTTTTGAAAAGTTCTTTCTCTTATGGTTAACCAAGTGTAATAGCTAATATTTAGTGAGGGCTTGCTATGAGATTGATGCACATTTCTTCCCCATTTGACCATCAGCACAATAAAGTAGGGCATTTACTTACTTTGCAGATGAGGGGACTGAGGCTTACAAGGCTTAAGTTATCCAGCTGAGGTCAGAGTCAGAGCTGGGATTTATACCCAGGACTGCCTGACTGCAAAACTTAGGTTATTAACCATTAAGCAAGGCTACTTCCTTCCTGGCAAACCTTGATATACCTAACTGAAATTTCAGTTCAGCACTGGCCGGTATTTCTCAGTGGTTAGAGCATTGTCCCACACACCAAAGGATGACCGGTTTCATTCCTGGTCAAGGTCATATACCTGAGTTACAGGTTCCATCCCTGGCCCTGGTTGGGGTGTGTGCAGGAGGCAACTAATCAGTGTGCCTCTCTCACATCGATGCCTCTCTCTCTCTCTGGAGGTGGCAGGAGTGGGGCTGCAGGCAGACAGGGGACCGGGGGCTGTGGCGGGAGGGAGGGGCCATGCAGGAGCATGGAGGATGGGCTGAGACCTGCCCCTGTGCCCACCACAGCCTCATGGCCCACAGTTCCTTTCAAGGTGCACGAATTCGTGCACTGGGCTCCTAGTAACTAAATAAAGCCTGTTATCTTCCCTCTTGCTCCATCCCTTCTCTCTGTCTCTTGACTATTCTTTATTCTGTCCCTTAACTTGGAGCATTCACAGCATTTAGTCCTTTCCCCATTCTTTGTAAACCTTCTATTTGAACTTGCCTCATCCTTGCTTTACCCAGATGTGTTGTACTTTCCTACCCTAGTACTTTTTTTTTTAAACAAAATCTATGTATTATTTTTATTAAGGGTTGGGTAAGCTGACATGGTGAAAACATATAACTGGAAAACAAATTTACACTGACTGTATGACTACTGTCCTAAGCCATTACAATACTTCACTGGCTAGAGTGACTTGGAAAATAACTTAATCTAGCAGTAGAACAAAAATATCGTCAGTAGTACTGAATATATCTCTCTCATATATATATGTATATATATATGTATATATATATAGGTTTGCACAATCAGGGAGCAAGGCACATAATGAAATGAGAGCGTACATTTAAACAAGAACATAATAGTAACAAAGCTGAAAGAAAAATTGTAACTTCATCTTTACCGAGCTGTGCATAATCATTTGAATAATGTCCTCTATCGGGTACTTTACAATGCAGTTCCTTTTGTCTTATCTTGCTTTAAAAAAGTACATTCCTATATTGTACCTATTTATTTATTTATAGCAAAGCTTCCCACAGCCTACATATCAATGTGAGCCTTGATTTAATTTTTTAAAGAAATGGGAAGAGAGGGAGCAATCCCAGTTAAATATTATGTGCAATTTTCCTTTAAAATAGTAAACAATGTTTTTACACCATTTAGTACAAGCTAATGATATTTTATTTTAAATGTACATTTCTATAAAAGGAGTTCACTAGTGACTGACAATAAAATTAAACAAAAATCATTTGAAACATTCCAGTTAATGCTTACCTTCTAGGAGAGATTATTTACAAGGAAAGGAAAAATATAGGAGACGGCAATCATGGAAAATGGCAGTATTTGGTATTAGGTTACCATAAATTCAGCTAACAGTGGCCTACCCTAGTACTTTTGCTTGTGTTTCACCCACCGTTGTCCTACCCATCCTTGAAGATGGATCTAATTTTTACTTTTATCATATAGACTTTTCTGACTACACAGTCAGAGATAATCTCTCTTTGCTGTACTCTAATAACCCTTGATTTACATTCCCAAGTTATACTGCATTTGCACCACCACTCCCAGTCCTGCCCTAGGCAGACATCACTAATGGATTACAGCCCTCTTTGCCTCAGAGCTTTGTTACGGCCTCAGAACCCCCAAAACTATACTCCGGACAACCACTGTTAATCAAAGGGAATGTGCATGTAAGATGAAAAGTATTATGCATTACTGTGAAAACCTATTCATTTAGCATTTAATTAGAAACTCAATTTAAATTGAACAAGTATTGATGTTCCTGGTGAGAGATGCAGAGTTGAGGTCTGTGTTTTGTCTTAGTCTGCCAGATTCAATATGTGCACAGATATTAATAACATGAGCCTAATAGATAAAAATAAAAAATAACATGATCCTACATGTGGTAAGTGCTATAAGAAAGCTACAATGTACCATGGGCCTTCAACAAGAGATGGGATTGAGAAAGGGTCCTGAAGGACGCCAGGAATGGCCTTGAGCAGTTGTGCCTGGATTCCTAGGCCTGAGAATTGGGAAGATTACAAACCCAGGTAAAAATAAGCATATGAGTACAGAGGTCTTTATCCTATCTTGTGTCCAATTTCAGTATTGTATGGAACTACTACTACTACTATTATGACTTCTCTTTCTTACCTCAGTTTCCTGAGAATTAAAAAAAAAGTGCTGTTTTATATAGGTCTATCACACTCCTAGCATTGCACCTACTTATAGGAGGTGCTCCAAGTATTTTTGACTGATTACAAAACCTTCATTGAATAAGAGGTAAATCCTTGACAAGCCTATTCCACTGATCCCCTACTTACCCACTTACTTGTATCAGTTTTTTGAGTGAAGACTCTGGGGAACTCTTGCCCAAGCTGAAATATCCTAAATATACTTTACTACTTGTTTGGGGATCCCAGAAGAGCAAGCCTGGTCTCGAACAGTTTTGAAGCCATTTTATTATGAAGCCTGGCCCTGAAACTCCCAGACTGGAGGGCATCTCTCTCCCCAAGGAAGACCTGAGGATGCCAGAACCAGTCTAATCTTCAGAGAGCTCTTTGGACTAGAAAGAATGGAAGATCCATTCTGGTTTCCTGAAGTTGGACCATGGCCTGGAGCTGAATCAGCTGTGGGTGGTAGAGTCTTTTTGAATGTGATCTTTAGCAACTCCTCTCTTTTTTGTTTTTTCAATTACGGTTGACACTGCCTGGACCTATGAACCAGAAAGTCACAGTTTGATTTCTGATCAGTGCACATGCCCGGGTTGTGGGCTCGATCCCCAGTAGGGGGCATGCAAGAGGCAGCCGATCAATGATTCTCTCTCATCATTGATGTTTCTATCCCTCTCTCCCTCTCCCTTCCTCTCTGAAATCAATAAAAATATATTTAAAAAGGGAAAAAAACAATTACGGTTGACATACAATATTATACTAGTTTCAGGTGTACAACATAGTGGTTAGATATTTATATAACTAATGAAGTGATCACTCAAATAAATCTAGTGCTTATCTGACACTATATAGTATAGTTATTACAATATTATTGACTATGTTCCCTGTGCTGTACTTTATATCTTTGTGAGCAACTCCAGTTTCCTTTAGTGAACTTTTCTCCCTTCATGCATCCTCTCACATCCTTGTCCATTTTCTGCCCATCTTTCTCCCTGTCTGGAGATTATTTTTGTGACAAGTAAGTAATCAGGCTGTCTGTGCTGTTTGTTCTGCTTGGATAAACACTAAACTTGGCCATTAAAGAATCTGAAGATGGGCTTTTACTTTTTTATTAGCAAAAGTTAATTGTCAACCAGGAGACATAATAGGTTTGCTCCATTTCTGCTTCCCCTTCATTTCTTTCTTTCTTACATCTGGAGAATGGCCTAAATTTTCATTACATGGAGGAGAGACTGAGGTCCACTGAGTAATGGAGCTTGAGATCTTGTTGTTGGTCCAGAACCCCAGACCCTGAGAAACACATCCAGATCACCTCTGAAACTGGTTTGCCACCTGCACTGAATATTAGTATTTTCTACTAATCTTTAGCTAGCTTGTTTATTTTGAAGGAAAAAAAAAAAACACAAAATCTAAAAACTAAAAGTTTATATCTACTATTGTTTCAGTGGAAATGATGGAGAGTAAGGTTTGGTTGCTTTTTCAACTTCAAATGAGTAATCATAGAAGTCTGCACTTACTGACTCTCAGACCCAGAACCCTGGAGTTCCCTCAAGTGGTGCTCATCTCTGAGCTCTTGCAGGATCTGTAAATCCCGCTCAGTGCTCTGTGCTCTAGGAAAGGGGGCTGGCCAGTGCAGTGGGAGGGGTGTGCACCTGTGACTTTTTGCTTAGATTTTCTCTTTCTTCCTACAAACAGATTCTATCTCCCCTTGAACAGCCTCTGCCCATGCCCCAGGGAACATCTGTTGTCTGTGAGGGAAATACTGAGAAAGGAGATTAAAGGTCCTCACAAACATAAAACATTTTGAGATTCCAAGAATAAAAATCCTCAGTGTTGCTGTGAAAAGATTTTACTCCCCATGTTTGAAGACCCTAGAAGACGAGGTCATCTTTGTGTGTTTTCTGGGGTCCTGCTCTCATCCTGCACCAATAGGCAGCTGGGCCCTTTTTAGTGGCTATATGGCCTCTTTAACATTCTCTATGTAAGTGTTCTTTCCTTTCACAAACAAACTGGCCTGTCTTAGCCTTTATTCTCCCAGTGAGGATTATGAGAAGCATCTGAGGTATTACAGACAGAGATTCCTGACCCAGCCTTTCAACATTGCAGACCACTTTCATTTTAAGAAATATTACAGCCCTGGCTGGTTTGGCTCAGTGGATGAAGCATTGGCCTGTGGACTGAAGAGTCCCGGATTCAGTTCCGGTCAGGGGCATGTGCCCGAGTTGCGGGCTCAATCCTCAGTGTGGGGCTTTGCAGGAGGCAGCTGATCGATGATTCTCTCTCATCATTGATGTTTCTATCTCTCTCTCCCTCTTCCTTCCTCTCTGAAATCAATAAAAAAATTTTTTTTAAAAAAGAAAGAAATATCATAACATTCTTCAAATATGTCTTAACTACTTGAAGACAAAAGTAAACTTTTCTACAGTCCTTGGAGTGGGGAAGGAGAAGTGAGAGTTACAGCTCCACAGAAGTTGGGGGGTGGGGTGGGGAGGGAAGGGTACACGGCTGGCAGGCAGGCCCCGTGGTTAGGAATCATGGAGAATAGAGTTCAGGGTGACACAAGTGTTTGAAGCAGAGGTGAAGAGCAGGCTGAGTCCCAGTTACTTAGACTTAGCATTCTGGATGCAGGGTTCAACAAACTGGGAGTTCCAGCCTTGTGACAGGTCTAGTAAGTCCAGGATGACTGGCTTGTTTTTCCCAGAGGTCGATCTCTTTCTCTGCCTTCAAATTGCTCCTGACTAAAACCCATTGTGGAGGAGACAGATTTCATCTACACCTGAGGAGAAGGCTTTCTATGATTGTATAATGAACCAAGAAGGTATTTATGGCAGTTGTGAAACTGGTTATTATAAAGAGGTATTATTCCCAGACATCTAATGTTAAACCTAAGGAAGAGGTGTGTCCTTCGAGCATAGGATTCCAGAGCCTTTACAAACTGTAGAGGTTGGGGTGAGGGGACTTGTCATTCCTTCAGTGCCTTGGAGGCCAAATATTTGCTGAGATTGCAAGACAGGGAGAGAGTAGAATGTGACCACAAAGTAGATAAAGGTCTTTCACAGGAATGCATGAATCACCCATGAGATTATCAGATATAAACCATTTCAAGAAGGTTGCGGGGCAGGTGGGGGGGGGGGGGGGAGTACAATAGAGTAGACCAGAGGTTTAAAAAAAGGAAGGGTTTTTTTTGTTTGTTTTTAGAATCCAGGAGTCAAGTCATAGATATTATCTCAGGAGATAACCCAAACACACCTATGTGGGACTGACACACCTTCTGGAAGGAAAGAGAGTCTGGTTGCTCCTAGATTGACAGGTTCACTCACAAGCTGGACCTCTAAGCCAGTTGGATGCTTGCTGGAGAGACGGTTTCCTGTGGGCTGGTCCTACAACCAGCCTCATCCTCATTTGAATTCAAGGGGCTCTTTGGAGGGGATCCCCAGAAGGCTGGGAGAAGTCCTAAGGCATAGGAACCAGGCACCCAGCTTCTCATGGATGCATCACCATAGCCATTGTCCAAGGAGGACAATTTCAGGAGTCAGGACTACTGGAGAGTAGGGTATGTTTGGGTATGAAGGCCTTGGGGCAATGTAGCAGAGTTTATACCCATAGTCCTCTGGCTCAGTTTTCTCGCTCTGCTAATGTCATCCTCTATTTTCTCCTGCCTTTTGTAATTATGTTTGATGATTACAAAAGAGAAACTATAGAAATTGCAGTGGCTTCCTGGGCACATGCCTTAAATAGCAATTACAGTGTATTCCTGGTTCAGTTCAGTGCAGCAGGTATTAATCAAACACCCATGCAGTGTCAGGCTCAATGCCTGGGGCAATGGGTGGGTACAGAAGTGAGTATACAATGCTTATGCCTCAAGAGCTTAAGATGGGGAGGGGAGGAGCTAGAGGCAGAGACATGGACACAAAATGGATATGGGGCTGCCTGTCACTACTTGAGCCAAATTAAGCAGAGGCAAGGTTGAATCATATATGAGCATTTATTCAAATAATGCCAGCATTATGGGGAGAGCAGCAGGTCATCCTGAAAATTCTGCTCTAGATAGTGATTATATAGGGATAAGGAAGAAGGGCTACATGCAAGAGGGAAGGGCGACAGGATAAGGGCTGCAGGGTCTGTGGTTCATGTGTTACCTTCCAGGATCTTGAAGTCCAATAACAAGGTGGTTAATTTTCTGTGATGTTAAAAACCAGCTCAGCCCATTCCTGGGACCAGAGAATGGTCAGCATTCCTGAGGCAAACACCCAGAGAGGGTCAGGGTCCAGGCACAGCAACCAAGTCAAAGTGTGTCCTGTTCTTTGCTCTCAAAATGTATTTTCTTTTCTGAGAAATGGACCCATCTGGGCTCCAAGGCATCCTGTCTTTTTACAGCCCTGTGTTTCTTCTTGCAACACATCCCCAGTTTCCCAGGGTCTGTAAGAAAACCTCGTATCTATAGTTAGTAAGGTGAATAATCATGAAACAACTGTGATTTTATTCCTATTATGTGCCCTTCCTCGGTCACATCTGCAGGGCCAGCCAAGGCCTGCCTGGTGGTTATCTGGCCCAGGGACACACATGTCACATGGATCATGGAGGAAGTTGGGAAGGCTTTCCAAACACCCTGGAGCTGAGTTTTTAAGTTGCTGAAGTGATGAACAGGTAAAGTGAAAAAGTAGAGGGAACAATGTGCAAAGGCCCAGAGACCTGGGTCTTAGCAGAATTGATACAGTGGTGCAGGGCAGGGTTAGACCAAGGAGCTTGGATGCCACTCTGTGATGGGTTACCATTGAAAGGGCTTTAAGTAGTGATTCAACCCGATTTGCATCTTGGGAAGATCGCGCTGGCTTTGATATGGAGGATGAATTGGTAGAGACAAGACTAGAAGCAGGAAGAGCTTTAAGAGGTTAATGAAACCGTTTTGGTAAGAAATGAGGTGGACCTGAACCATGGCAAGTGTCAATGAGGATGGAAGGGAGAGAGAGAGATTTGAGAGTTGTTTACCCAGTAGAATCAGTGGAATTGGTGACTGCTCAATATTGTAGGCTGGAATGTGACGTGGAGTCATCTAGAATGTCCCCAAAGTGTACCCAAATGGCTTAGTTATCTCAGTTGTGTCACTTATTTCCTGTGGGGCCTCAGGCAAGTTACTTCACTTCCTAGTGCTTCAGTTTTGCACCTGAAAATAAAGTTACCTCACAGAGTTGTTGAAGATCACAGTTAATTATGCTTAGACCAGTACCTGGTACATACTCTGCAGCCCTCAATAAAGGTTTGCAATTATAACACAATTTAGGGAGATAGGAAACTCTTTCAGATCTCTATTTCTATGTAACCAATCACTCCCAAACTTTAGTGGCTTAACATACAATGATCATATTATCCCCTACGGTTCTGGGAATTGACTGGCTCAGTTAGGCATTTCTCCCTTGGGTTCTCTTTTGTGATTACAGGGTGATGGCAGCTGGGGCTAGACAGGGGTGGGCAAACTTTTTGACTCGAGGGCCACAATGGGTTCTTAATGGATGGAGTGTTTGTGTGAACTAATATAAATTCAAAGTAAAGGAGCGGAGGGGAGAGCAAGAGAACCGGATAGAACAGCCGGATCCGGCCCGCAGGCCGTAGTTTGCCCACGGCTGGAGAAGCAGCTAAATGTGCATTGCATGACCTACTAGTACTTGTCTGCTACCTGGAAGACTCAAACTCTGGTGTCTCTCTCTCTCTCTCTCTCTCTCTCTCTCTCAATTTCCCATGTGGTCTCTCCAACAGCAGCTTCAAGGTTGCTGGACTTTTTACAGTGAGTGTCTCAGGAAGAGAAACCATCAGAAGCTGGCCCTTTCTGACCCAGGCTTCGAGCCTCACTTTTGTTCATTCTCTTTATCAAGGCTATCACAAAGGCCTACCCAGGTTTAAGGGAAGGGGACAGAGACTTCATCTCCTGATGGGAGGAGTATCAAATGATTTGTGGACTTATTTTAAAATCACCAGGGTAACCCAGGAAGAAAAGTCAGAGGTCTTCTAGGGAAAAGAAAGATGTGTTTAATTGGCCCATGTTGTGTCTCATGTTGAGGTACATATCCAGGCAGAGATGCCCTGAAGGCAGTTGGGAGACAGAATGAGGCAAGAGATACAGGTGGAAATGGAATCTCTAAGAGCAGATAGGATCACTCTGGGAGAGTGTGCAGCCCAAGAAGAGGTTGGAATACAAACTCCTTGGGAAACACATCAATGCATAGGGGAATGTCCAGTGGTGGGGAGATGGAGAGCTTACTCAGCCTGGCTGGGTTCCTCCAGAAATCCATCTTGTTTTAACCCTAAGGTGTTGCAGTCTGATAATTCTTTCTCTGGGTCCCAGCATCTTCTTGACAAAAGAGTTGTCTTTCCAGCCAGAGTGGACGCTTGTTCACATCAAGCATCCTCTCCCACATCTCCCACCAGGCTGCTAATTGTCAGACTCCCTTGCCTTCCCTGCAGGCCAGGCAGTCCATGCAGGGAGTAGTGGGTTCTGATTACTTCTGTCCTCCTCCCTCCTCCCAGTCAGGTGTTTTCTGAACTAAAAGAGTACTTGAAGTTGTTAGGCAAGTTCCTTCCCTTCAACCACTTCAAAATGTCCTTCAGAATTTAAGCCACATTCTTGTAAATTGGCCTTCAGTTCCAGATCCTTTTAGAGAACCATTGGTACTAGAGCTAGGCTGGTTCCTTCTTTGTGACATGCCAAAGAGAAAGTGACCTGTGAGTCTATGAAAGAGCCAGGTTACAAATCAGGTGTGTCTGTCTGACTTCAGGGCTGAGCCCTTCACCCCAGCCATGCCTCCAAAGACACAGTGTAAACTTACCCTGAATGGGCCAGCACATTTGGACAATTGAATACAATACACATCAAATGGTTCCTGACAGATTAAGCACAGGTCTGGTGGGTTTAGTTTGAGGAAACAGGTGAGATAAAACAGGGCTTACCGTTGGGACATGGGATAATCAACATGGCTTTATCTGACCTCCTCTTCTCTCTGGAAAACAGGTGAGTTAATGAACTGATTCATACCCTGTCTCACCCACGCTTTGAAATAAACCACCATCATCATCTTACCAAACCTTTCCCTGACCCAATTCATGGATCTTGGATTCTCATTCTCTTGCCTTCTCTCTCTCTCCCTCCTGATGAAATTGGCTTGCAGAGGTAGTTGCTGTGACCTCACAGAGTTTAACAATTGTTTTTAAGCTTTGAACATTTAAAAATTGAGCAGTTTCACACAAAGACCCAGATTCTTAGTTTCTCCTTTAAAAATTCAGACAGTGAGGCCACCCTAGACCCTCATTTCAATGTAACAGTGCTTGGATGGAATTGTGAGGACCACCACAGACCCCTCAGGCCTGGGTCTCACTACTGCCCTGACCCCTTGGACATTTGTAATCTTTGTTGTAAACAGTAAAATCATTCAAACATATTTAAAATTCACATTTAAGGACAGAGTAGTTCCTCCTTTCTATTTTAGAAAAGGTGACCAAGGAGTTGTTATTTCCTGGAGTGAAAGGTTATTCTTCAGCACCTGTCTGTGGCTTCTTTCAGATGGAGAAGCCAGCAGTCCCATTCTGTCCCATGGGGAAGAGTGCAAAACAAAAGGTCACTCTCTTTCTCCAGTCACCTTTCAACAATGGTCCCTCTGTTCTGGAGGGACTGCAGAAGCCACAGGGAAGGCCCACCCTCCTGCAGGGAGAAAAGGAAGAAGAGGAAGAGAATCTTCTTACTTTATACTTTACTAGGGGCCCAATGCACGAATTCATGCACCTTGAAAGGAACTGTGATCCACGAGGCTGCACTGGGCACAGGGGGGTCTCGGCCCATCCTCTGTGCCCCCAGCAGGTGTGAGAGGCAGCTGCTGGCCCCAATCTCCCCTCAGGAGCAGGGGCAGGTGGAGAAGCCCTAAGGGGTGATTGGGGCCAGCAGCTGCCGCTAGCACCTGCTGACAGCGCCGAGCAATCGGAGCCAGCAGTGGATGCGAGCAGTGGCTCCGGCGCCAGCAGCGGGTGCAAGCAGGGATGGCACCGGCAGCAAAGAATTTTCAGTAACCACCAGAGGCTCGCCCCGATGACAGCGACTGGTGCCCCTGCTCACCTGCTCCACCATCCCACTGCAGCCAATGCCTGCCATGTTCTGCACACACTGCCTGGTGGTCAGTGCACGTCATAGCGACCGGTTGTTCGGTTGTTCCACTGTTCGGTCTATTTGCATATTAGCCTTTTATTATATAGGATAATGAACTCACAGAAAAAGAAACCAAAAAAAAACAATCCCATTTACCATCACAACAAAAAAATTAATATACCTAGGAATAACTTAACTAAGGAGGTAAAAGACCTGTACTCAGAAAACGACAGGACATTGAAAAAAAGAGATAAAGGAAGACATAAGGAAATGGAAGAATATACCGTGTTCATGGATTGATAGAATCAGCATTATTAAAATATGCATACTACCTAAATCAATCTATAGATTCAATGCAATACCCATTAAAATACCAATGGCATATCTCACAGACCTAAAACAAACTCTCCAAAAATTCATATGGAATAAAAACCCTGAATAGCTGCAGCAATCCTGAGAAAGAAGAACAAAGTTGGAGGGATCACAATACCAGATATCAAGCTATATTACAAAGCCACTATTCTCAAAACTGCCTTGTGCTGGCACAAAAACAGACATATAGACCAATGGAACAGAACAGAGAGCTCAGAAATCGACCCAAGCCATTATACTCAATATTTGACAAAGGAGGCAAGAACATACAATGGAGTCAAGATACTCTCTTCAATAATGGTGTTGGAAAAATTGGACAGATACATGCAAAAAAATGAAACTAGATCACCAACTTACACCATACACAAAAACAAACTCAATATGGATAAAGGACTTAAATATAAGATGGGAAACCATAAAAATATTAGAAGAGTCCACAGGCAGCAAAATCTCAGACATATGTCGTAGCAATATCTTTACCGATACAGCTCCTAGGGCAATGGAAACTAAGAAGAAAATAAACAAATGGGACTACATCAAAATAAAAAGCTTCTGCACAGCAAAAGAAACATCAACAAAACAACAAGAAAGCCCATTGCATGGGAGATGTTATCTCTGATAAGGGTTTAATCTCCAAAATTTATAGGGAACTCATACATCTTAACAAAAGGAAGATAAACAATCCAATCAAAAAATGGGCTAAGGACCTAAATAGACATTTTTCAAAAGTGGACATACAGAAGGCCAAGAGACATATGAAAACATGTTCGAAGTCACTAATCTTCCGAGAGATGAAAATCAAAACAACAATGAGGTACCATCTCACACCTGTCAGAATGGCTATCATCAACAAACGACAAGTGCTGGCAAGCATGTGGAGAACAAGGAACCCACATGCACTGCTGGTGGGAATGCAGGCTGGTGCAGCCACTGTGGAAAACAGTATGGAGTTTCCTCAAAAAATTAAAAATGGAATCCCATTTGACTCAGTGATCCCACTTCTCGGAATATTTCCCAAGAAATCAGCAACACCAATCAGAAAGGATATATGCACCCCTATGTTCATAGCAGCAGAATTTACAATAGTTAAGATTTGGAAACAGCCTATGTGCCCATCAGCAGATGAGTGGATTAGAAAACTGTGGTACATCCACACAATGGAATACTACGCTGCAGTAAAAAATAAAGAACTCTTACCATTCACAACAGCATGACTGGACATGGAGATCATTATGCTAAATGAAATAAGCCAGTTGGAGAAAGATAAATATCACATGATCTCACTCATTTGTGGAATATAATCAACAACATAAACAAACATGATGAACAAAAATAGATTCAGAGGCAGAGAAGCATTGAACAGAACGTCAACCCTCAGAGGGAAGGCAGGGGAGGGTGGGGGCAGAGGGATAAGAGATCAACCAAAGGACTTGTATGCATGCATATAAGCATAACCAATGGACACAGACATTAGGGGGGTGAGAGCATGTGCTGGGGGGTGCGAGTGGCCGGGGAGAGGTCAATGGGGAAAAAAGGAGACATATGTAATATTATAAACAATAAAGAATTTAATATATATATATATATATATATATATATATATATATATTTTAGAAAATTAAAAAAAAAAGCTGTTGGTAAAACAAAACAAAAAATAACAGTATACAAGAAAACATTTGAAGTACTTAGCACAGATTCTGACATATAGTATACTAAATGCCCAGTGCACGGATTCGTGCACCAGTGGGGTCCCTCAGCCTGGCCTGTGCCCTCTCACAGTCCGGGACCCTTGGGGGATGTTGGACGGCTGGTTTCAGCCTGATCCCCGCAGGCCTGGGCCGAAACCGGCAGTCCAGCATCCCCTGAGGCATGTAGTAGTGCACAAAGCCGCAGGTGGCCAGGAAGGAGCCCTAGCCCCAGGTGAGCGCCGTGCCACTCTGGCTCATTCCGGCCCCGCTGCGCCTGCCGCCGCTGCCACCGCTTGGTAGCGCTGCTGCAGAGGCGGGAGAGGCTTGTGTCGCCACAGGTGTGCTCGCCAGCCATGAGCCCAGCATGTGGCGCCTGTCAGTCAGCTGAGTGGTGCTCCTGCTGTGGCAGCACACTGACCACCAGGGGACAGCTCCTGCATTGAGCATCTTCCCCCTGGTGGTCAGTGCACGTCATAGCGACCGGTTGACCAGCCGTTCAGTTGCTTAGGCTTTTATATATATAGATACTCAATAACTGTTAACCATTTTATTATGATTAACTACAATAGTATATGGAACATGGAAACAATTTCACTTTTCACATATTTAAGTTGATAAAGTTATGGGTGAATTTTTGCATTTATTATTTCCAGTACAGCTGTGATAATATTGCTTGTGCAGTAAATATATCGAGGGTTAAAAAAAAAAAAAAAAAAAAAAGCAAAGCTGTACTGACTCAGAGGCATCTATTTTTGATCCAGAGTTCATGTAAGAGCTTGCATTGGTAGAACTACTCAGCTCTAAAGAAAAAAGATGAGAAAAGGGACAGATATTTCATTGGAAGGACAGGATAGAGAGACCGTCCATCTCCCCCCACCGCCCCATTTATTCAGGGTATACAAGTAGTTATTTGTTGATAACTCTATTCATTCTGTACTTTTTATTTTCTGGTTATCAGCATTAACTTTAGGCAAAAAAAAGCACATTGTATTTGCTTAATATAATGTCTAGAATAATGGCATGGCTAGATAACTATTTCAGTAATGGTTAAAAATATTTTTTCCTCTGCCAATAATTCTTGTTTAACCAAGCCAAAATCAATGTGGATCATAGCACTATTCTGAGACTTTGATTAAAAATCACAGAAGGTTTTAATCTCTTTACTGCAAATATCCTAAAATAGGAATAATGCTATTTTCATGAATATGAATCAAATGCAATTCAACTACTATCCCTGGATTAAATTGTTATAACTATTAAAATATATATATATAAGAATGAAGGCTGGGTAGGTAGGGACTGAAAAGTGGGGTGAGGGGATGGTTAAAGGAGTGGATAGGTTCATGAAATCATTACTTTTTCTTTATTTTGATTGCCAGAATTATTTCTTTAACAATAATTATTTTAGTTTTTTTTTTAAACAATTTTTTATAAACGTCATCGAGGATCGAGGGGGGGAGGGGAGTCACACATTATCTCCAAGATAAGGCTATTGGACTAACAGTTGTTTGAGACAACATGGACATGAAGAGATAGCATCTTGTCTTTCAGCTTAAATTTTTGAACATGAGCTTAAAGAAGAAATCTCTAGCTAAGGTCTTAATTGTTTTCCTCCCTAGTTTCTTCCTTTCCTGTTTTACCAGTATACGTAACATTTGGTGTAAAAACTGAAGAAAGCACGTCCAGCTCCCTTGGAGCTAATGAGCTGCCCCTATGATCCCATTTTAAAGTTGAGGACACCAAGGCTGAGATGATCATTTTAGGCATTAAGAGGGGCCTTTGAAGGCATCTAATCCAACCCTTTTGCCCCTACCTTTAATTTGACCACTTGACAACTGGGGAAAGTTAACACCTTGTAAGTGGTGGAAGAAGAATTCAAGCCTGTCCTTCCAACACTATGTTCTTCCCAAGCTGCCTCAGTACCTGCTTGGGATTTTCTTGCCTGTGTGGAGGAAGGCAGCTCAGAAATCAGTTCCTGGTATTTTCGGGGGTTATAGAGGTCTAGGTACCAATTTTACCTTTGGGCTTCCTTGTGGGCCCTGCTGAAGGCCTTCATAGAGCAATGCTTAATCTTGAGCTTCTTCTCTAGCTCTGGGAGTGGCCCTACCATGTGGATCTGACCTGTGTACCCTCAGACAGACACTTATTCCCAGCATCCTTTAGATTTGGAGACCTCTCCATGCTCCTTAATCCAGTCCAAGGTTCTGTCTCTGGAAAAGGGTAGGGAAAGATTGTGCCCTGTGAAAATCCTGACCTCATCTTAGAATCTGGGAAATCTTCCAGTGATTTTTCTTATCTCACATCTAATTTTTCCAAACTTGTTTGAGACCAAAATAAAGCACATCCATTTCCTAGGTGTAACTCCTGGTCATTCACCAACCACTTCTTATACTTGAGGATCCCAGGGGTGACATTTGTGGCTCAGGGTGAATCGCCTCCACTGCTTCTCCAGGTCTCAGTTGGTTTTTATATTCTTTTCAGTGAAAAAAAAAAAAAAAAGGAAAACCAAGATGGCGGCATAGGTAAACACCTAAATTACTGACTCGCACAACAATTTCAAAACTACAACTAAAAGACAAAACGTCTATCACCCAGAACCACGGGAAAGCTGGCTGAGTGGAAGTTCTACAACTAGAAGGAAAGAGAAAAGAGCATTGAGACGTGCACAGCGCTAAAAAGCTGACGTACGGAAGCGCGCGAATCAGGCTGGCGGCGGGCGACTGGGTGCGCTGCTTTTTTCAACCCGAAGGGAGACAAGCTCCCGATTCCTCTGAACTCCAGTTTCTGGGGAGACGCTGGGGACCCAAATTCCTACAGGCAGAAGCTGGACTGTCTGCCATCGGGTCAGAAAGTGAGGGTGGCTTTCTTGCAGAGGTGCGCACAGCAATCATTGTTTACTGCGCTGGGGCACGGGGCACGGGAACTTGGAAACACGGAGACGCAGAGACGGCTGACAGGTAGCCATCGCTGTTTGCTATGCCCTAGCCTAGTGACTCCCTGAGACCCCGCCCCGCACAATTTACAAACCCACCCAAGCTCCACGCAGCGGCTTTTGCATATAAATGGTCTGCCCTATCGCAGCTTAACCTAACAAACTGCAGCTCTGGTCAGACAACTCCAAAACCTCCAAACCCCAAGCAAAGAGGAGAAAACTGTAGTTCTCGCTGTAGCTCCTGCTGGGTGGCCGCAGACAGTAGCTGACCTGCACCCCACTGGAGATCCAGAAGCTAGTGTATCTAGTGGTTAGTGTGAGACAACACCAGATTTCAACTATTCACATCCATAAGTGGCACATTCAAGAGGCAGACTCAGTGAGCACCAAAGCCCCACTGAAGAAGTCCTGCCCCATAAGCGTGTCTCCAGCACAGCAGTTCTTCCATTATAGACACAGAGGGTCCTCACAGCCAATTGGCCTGGAGGTCAGTTCCTCCCAGTGTACCAACAGCAATCAAGGCTTAACTACACCAAGACTTTGCACTCAGCCCACAAAGGGGTGGACCAAGAGTGTCCACCTCGGGTGATAGGCTGAACCACTGGTCACCTACCACAGAAAACCACTCCATCAACACAGGGAAGCAACAAAATGCGGAGACAAAGAAACATGTCACGAATGAAAGAAATGGAGGAAAGCAAACTACTGGACATACAGTTCAAAACCACATTTATAAGGTTACTCAAGAATCTTCTAAAAACCGCCGAGAAACTTGATGAGACCTCCGAGGAGCTTAGTGAGACCTTCAAGGACCTTAATGAGAATGCCAAAAAAATGGAAAAGAACCAGTCAGAAATTAAGCATACACTGTCTGAAATAAAGAATATACAGAAATTCAACTGTAGATCAAAGGACCCCAAGAATCAAACCAAAGATCTGAAATATGAGGAAACAAAAAACACCCAACCAGAAAAACAAAAAGAAAAAAGAATCCAAAAATATGAAGATAGTGTAAGGAGCCTCTGGGACAACGTTAAGTGTACCAACATCCGAATTATTGGGGTGCCAGAAGAAGAGAGAGAGCAAAATATTGAAAACCTGTTAGAAGAAATAGTGACAGAAAACTTTCCCTACCTGGTGAAAGAAATAGACTTACAAGTCCAGGGAGTGCAGAGAACCCCAAACAAGAGGAATCCAAAGAGGACCATACCAAGACACATCATAATTAAAATGCCAAAGGTGAAAGACAAAGAGAGAATCTTGAAAGCAGCAAGAGAAAAACAGTTAGTTACCTACAAGGGAGCACCCATACAACTGTCAGCTGATTTCTCAACAGAAACTATGCAGGCAAGAAGGGAGTGGCAAGAAATATTCAAAGTTATGAACAGCAAGAACCTACAACCAAGATTACTCTACCCAGCAAAGCTATCATTCAGAATTGAAGGTCAGATAAAGAGCTTCACAGACAAGAAAAAGCTAAAGGAGTTTATCACCACCAAACCAGGATTACATGAAATGCTGAAGGGTATTCTTTCAGAAGAGAAAGAAGAAGAAAAAGGTAAAGATAAAAATTGTGAATAACAAAATGACAACAAATACATACCTACCAACAAGTGAATCTAAAAATCAAGTGAATAAAAAATCTGATGAACAGAATGGACTGATGAATATAATAGAATCAGGGACATAGAAAGGGAGTGGACTGACAATTCTCAGGGGGAAGAGGGTGTGAGGGGTGCGGGAAGAGATTGGACAAAAATCTTACACCTATGGATGAAGACAGTGGAGGGGGGTAAGGCCTTGGGGTGAGGTGGGGAATCAGGTGGAGGGGAGCTGTGGGGGGAAAAAAAGAGGAACACCTGTAATAATCTGAACAATAAAGATTTATTTTAAAAAAAAAGAAATACTGGAATACAATTTGTGATAACTCAAGCACAAGCTTGAGAGAAAGCTTTCATTACTAAACACAGTAACCTATTTATAGTGTTTGTCACCTTTGATTGCTTTCAAATGACTCCTTGTGGTGACTCTTCTATCTCTGCCATGAAAACCAATATCTGGCTAAAGGCTGGGAAAGCAAGCACGTTTCTTTCTAACTGCCCTGCATTCATTTGGGGAGGAGATGATTAGAAGCACAGTTAATTGTTAGTAATGTAAAACCTAAGGTCAGAACACTTTGGGTTCTTTGCTACTCAACAGAGTGCTTTTGTGACTGGTTTTTGAGCACAGACACATCTCCTTTATTTTTACATACAGAGCTCTCTTTGACATACAAGCCAGAAATTTACTTGAAGCAACCTAAATAGTATGAGAAAAAATGTCTGTTTGGTTAGTTTCTTTTTTTAAAACACTGAGCATTACAGAGTATCCTTACAGCATAATGTAGGTGTGTTCCATATAGAACAGCTGATTTTAAGCAATTTATTAAGTATGAAGTGAACCCAAAAAGCTTTTTAAATTCACTTAAAATATTTTGAACCCTTGGTGTACCTTAATTACTCAGGAGTCTCTAACACTAGGTTTTGAAATACCAACCAAATGGGTTTGATAATAAAGTCTCTTTTTTTTTCTGTCTTAGCTACATTTTGGAAAATGTTTATGTATATATTTGTTCCCGAAATAATTTAAAGTGGCTGATCAAAAATCAGTAATGCATACACAAAATAAAGAGATGAAAGCAAAAGTAAAATATGTGGGAATGTAAAATTAAGCTAAGAATAAGGTTACTACACAAATGTATCTTGGGAGGTGCATCTACTTGGTCTACTTGTATCTTGGGAGGTCTGGGATGTATACCTGAATTTAAATGAAAACTCTAATACTGATTATAATTCACATCTCTTTTCATTGCCCTGGAGTTCTTAACTGTGCTCTAACAACTCTAAATTTTCACATTTGTAAATTAGCATATCCAGTTATATCCTCCTGGAATCTTCTTGCTCCTTAGTCATTTTACCTCCAATTAGCCTGTCATCCTCAGAAGTTGATGCACTAGTCATCCCAGCCCATTTTATTTCTTGGTCTTAAAAAGGGGGGATTCTGAATGGGGTTTGTGGGGAATGTGGTGTCGAAGGGCAATTTATTGGAACCATTTGGAAGAGGATAAAGAAGACATGTTTAAAATTTGTGATTTTTAGTTATCCAAGTCATCACAACAGAAGGATTTCATGTAGATAAGGCAAGCTTTCAGAGAATGTATAACATGTCTTGATATTAAACATTGCCCTACTCACATAATAAGCCTAAATGTCCAGGATTAGAAACTTTGTAAAAAGCTCTTGACCACACAAACTTGAACACATCATTATCTAGAAAGACCTGAAAAGAATGCAAAGCATTAGAGAACGTAATTGTTCAACAATATGGTAAATATATCAAACCAACAGAATCTTATGTTGCTATTAAAATTATAAAAGTCGCATAAACAGAAGAGTTTGTTATAAAAATTATCAAAAGTAATTATGATAAAATAGGAGAAAATGAAAACAGTTATGTAAACTATAAAATACATAAGCTATCTAAGCTAGACAAAGAATAAGGTCGGTGTGTAAAAACAAAAGTTATATTGGGTTGACTAAGATGATTATTTTCTTTCTCACAGTATTTTGTGATGTTTTGTCATTATAATAAACATGATTGAAGAAGAAAAGAAATTAAAACCAATTTTTCATGTGAAGAATATTTTTTACAGGTTTACCAAATAATGTGTACTTCCCATTCATTAAAATGTGATTTGGTTTTTAAAATTTACAGCCTTCTGGGAGATTATCTAAACGTGCCATTAAAATTTGCATTTGGGGGGAGTATTTTTCCATAGAAATTTATACTGGAGAACTCAATAATGTTCTTTTTTTTTTTTTTTTTTTTTTTTAGGGATTGGCATAGGAGTCTTGGTTCGAGAATACAGCAAGCTCTCTAATCTGGAGAAGTTCTACTTTGCCTTTCCTGGAGAAATCCTAATGAGGATGCTGAAACTCATCATTTTACCACTAATTGTATCCAGCATGATCACAGGTCCCTTAAATTGATCTTTTCTAATTATGGGAAAAATCAAAATGTATTTGATGTCACACACACTCTCTCACATACCTTACTTGGATAGTGTATAATTGCTTGAGTGGAAATATTCCATTATTCACAAAGTGGCATTGCTTTGTGGCATTGCTCTGCCTAGAGTACTATCCACCAGAGCTCAAATATTCATATGACCATTTTTCAAACATATTATAAATAAAACTCTATCCAGGGCACAAAAATGTAAAAAAAAAAAAGGCAAGTTTTTTCACTGAAATGTCAGCCAGTGTTCTCAGGCGAAATGTGGTTGTCAGTTTTGATCACTTGTTCCATAGTTCACTCACTGGTTTCCCCGCTGCAGCCATCCTGCCCTTGGTCCTCTCAGCAGCTGCCTTCAGGGTCCTCTCCCCCTTCTCCTCACCCACTTGCATTCCTCCACAGAACTCAGAACTTGCTACATACCAGCCCTGCAAATTGTCCCAGGGTGCCAGCAGCCACATCCTGTGGGACAGGTTCAATTACAGGTTTGCACCGTATTTTAAAAGCCTAGTATTTTTAAATCTAATCTTGTGACGCAGTTAAATTTGGAAATTATTTGTCCCTTGCTGATCATTATATTGCAGATTCCCTCTAAAGAGCAAGAACCCTTATATAGATGGAGATTAATTTGGTTTGCAAAAGGTATTATTTGTCTGGTTCTGGTAAACTTCTCTGTGCATTTCATAGTTTCTTGTACTTACCTTAATTCTGGCAATAAGCAAAATGTGGCATGACAGTCTATTAGTGCTGTCAGCTTGACAACCAAGGTTTTATATAACTATGTAATTAGGATTCTTGTTTTTCTATTCCAGTTTACATTCCATATTATTTTGTATTAGTTTCAAGTGTACTGTAGTGGTTAGATGGTCTATATTAGGATTCTTGACATATCCTCTTATGGAACATTTTTTCCACTGCCACTAAAGAGACCTGGGATTGACCTATGTAGAGTACTGGACATTGTCTGGGGAAGGAAGGATGGATGTCAGGATCCACTGCATTCAGCAGTTGCATTGCTATAGACTTGGCCGTTGAACTTTTCAAATGCCAAACCATCAGACAAGAATCGCTTGGGAGCCTTGTTCGTAAATGGTCTTGGTGTTGTTGGCTTATTACAGATCTGAAGAGAGCATTTAATTGTTTTTATTTTTAATTATGTTTTTAAATGCCTGGTTCCTGTTAGGCCCTACAGCCTGAGGACCAAGTCAGCAGACCAGTTGTTGGTACCATACAATGTTTGTTTATTTAACTTGAAATTATCATCAGCATTTAAAATTTGGAAGGTTTCATGTAAGCATCCAGATTTCTGGCTTCCTCTGGGGGGAAAAACAAAACAAAACTAAGACCAAGAAACACTTGAACCTGTGTTCCCACATACCAGTGGTGATCTGGAGCTTAAAGATAGCTAGCTACTCTATTTAGTTGGAGTGAGTGTATTTGAGGCTACCGGTTTCCACCACTCCCTATTGCCTAAGACCTCATCCATGTCACTCATTTATGTTGATCTCTGGCCCCTGTAAGCATTGCTGTTGTGACAACCACTTAGAATTTTTTCCATATCAGAAGCTCCTTAGTGTTTTCTGAGGCTCATTGGAAAGCCTGATGAAAGTTTTTGGGATCTCTCCCGAGAAAAATGTTCACAGCTGTACTTACATACAGTATTTTGCATGCAGTTTCACAAAGTTCATAACCCACTTGGTGATCGATGCTATTTAAGTTTTGTGTCTATGGAGGAAGGTATGGAGGGTTGATCCAAAGTAGTCAGCAAATCCAAAACTCATGCGGTGAACCAGGTTTTAGAAGAAAAGATAATACATGCATGAATATACTAGTGTATAATGTTTGAAAACATGCACTGCTCTTGGCAGTCAGTAAGTAGTAAGATTTTTGCAGTCTGGCTGTTTCCGGTGCTACTTAGCCTTGCATATAATCTAGGAAACAATTTACAACCTTCAGCATTCCACTCACAGAACCCAGCTGTTTTTTGGAGCTATAGCATAGGACTACATTTTTTCTTCACTAAACCCCCAGCAGTTAAACAGGACTCAGAGAGCAGAACCACTTACCCAGACCTTTGATGTAGATCAATAAAATGGTCAAAGATTCAAGAGACATGAGAAAAGCAGGATGGAAACAGTAATTCCATATTCATGTTTTAAGTTGTCAGACTAAAAGAAAAAATTAATAATACTAGTGCAGTCGGGAGGGTAAAGCAGAAGTTAGGAAATACACAGGAGGAGCTGTTTTCACATCTCAGAAGCCTTTATAAATCCACAGATCAGTAGCTTAATTTATATATCCAGTAGGCCAGCAGAGGATGCATGTTGGAAGCTGGGTGAGTTGAATGAGCTCCGGGGATGCATTAACTAAAGATAGAAACA
Organism: Plecotus auritus; assembly: GCF_963455305.1. Taxonomy (NCBI): domain Eukaryota; kingdom Metazoa; phylum Chordata; class Mammalia; order Chiroptera; family Vespertilionidae; genus Plecotus; species Plecotus auritus. The sequence goes on along the minus strand of NC_137776.1, from coordinate 135,606,875 downwards.
CAGTAAAAATTGAGGCCCAAGACTAAGAATCTGTGCTCTGCATAAAAGAAATGCTCTCGTCAGAGTAACAAGTGGAAAAAACCCTCTGTTGTCAAAGCCTCTGCTGACATAAAAGTACTTACTTTATAGCTTTAAAAATAAATGAAGAGAACCCCTCTTCCTGTGATGGTGAGGATCTGATATCATGTTAATCAGGAACATTTGAATACAGACTGGCTATTAGATGGCGCCAAGCAATTGTTGATAAGTTTGTGGTGATAATGGCATTAGTTATGTAAGAAAATGTCATTTTAGAATGTATATGGGATTATGTAGGTTTGAAATGACAATGTCTGGAATTTGCCTTAAAAAGGGAGCGAGCGAGAAGGGACAGTAGACATAATCTCAAAGTATTTTTACAGACAGTCAATGTAGGCACTCACAAAAATTTTACCCATAATTTATATCTGAGGGACACTGGTGCCATGCACATTGTGGGCCCTGTTAACATTTAGGTTTGAAAGCTCTATTTACATCAAACCAGGAGGGAAATAGCAGGGGAAATGACTTATGAACATGCCTTAGAACTGTGTCCCCGGAAAATCCTGCTCCAGTCTCACCCGGCCAGTGAGTGTAAATTTGGGTCACATTTTCTTTCATACCCAAATTATGATGACTTTCGCTGCCTACGAGCAGCACAGGAAAGGACAGCCCCTCGGCTCCCACTCCCAGAGGTCCCCAGAGCATCTTTCCAGGATGCACCTCAGAAGTGCTCCCCTGGGCACAGCTGCCACCTCTGGGGTCTCCTGTGGCTGCTGCCACTCCTCTGACTCTGAGGAGCTCCCCTCTGCCTCTCATCCCAAGATGGGAATGAGAATTTAATTCTCCATAGCACAGCAAAAACTAGGATGCTATTTGGGACAAAGTTTTATGAAAGGTTGAGGGGAAAAAGGAGGTGAAACATCCACAGTGGCATAGAGTTGCTCCCTGAAGGGGCTCTTCCAAGAGCCTCGGGGTCCCCTAAGAGGGCTGCCCCTCTGCTTAGCTGTCGATCGGCCTCCATGAGTCTGGGACCAGCTTATTCTTATACACGAAGATGTCCTAGGCCAGTGGTCGGCAAACTCATTAGTCAACAGAGCCAAATAACAACAGTACGATTGAAATTTCTTTTGAGAGCCAAATTTTTTAAACTTAAACTTCTTCTAACGCCACTTCTTCAAAATAGACTCGCCCAGGCCGTGGTATTTTGTGGAAGAGCCACACTCAAGGGGCCAAAGAGCCTCATGTGGCTCGCGAGCCGCGGTTTGCCAACCACTCTCCTAGGCATTGCTGGGCCCCAGACCCGTCACCCAACACTAGATTCTAAGAGTGAAAAGTTTCATCATCACAGAGGCCCTCTTCTGTTGGCCAGGAGTAACCTCGATTGCTATTATGGAATATCCACTTCAGAGAAAACCCCCACCACAGCCTCAAGGGGCTGGCTTTGTGGCATGGGCCTCATCAGGAGACTCACACTAGAATGAATACCTTTAGTACCAGCTGTGTTGTGGCATACCCACCCAACTTGGCAGACTTGGAGTTTGTCCAGTTTGGGCTATACCAAGTCCACGTGGTTCCTGTGCACAGGCCCCCTCCAGAGCAAGATGTTCATTCCTGCCCCCTCCTTTGGCATCTTACTCTGGATTTCCTACAGATGCTGGCTCCTCGAGAAGCAGCACCCATTTGCAGCTCTGTGCATCCCACGTTTACACCAAGCCTTTCCCTTTCCTGCTACCTCAGGCCCCTGAGACCTGGACCCTAGTACTGATGACTTTGATAAAAACTTCTGTGATGTTTGTCAGTGACTTTCCAATTTCCACAAGAGCACTGATTGGGTAACGGATTTACCTTTGTGGGGAGCTTCTCCAAAGTTAAATTTAAGACTCCACTGTGAGGGGAAAAAAATTTTTTTTTAATTTCTTTATTGATTAAGGTATTACATATGTGTCCTCATCCCCCCATTAACCCCCCAACCCCCCCCCCCACTCATGCCCTCACCCCCTGGTGTCCGTGTCCATTGGTTATGCTTATATGCATGCATACAAGTCCTTTGGTTGATGTCTCCCCCTTACCCCCACCCTCCCCTACCTTCCCTCTGAGGTTTGACAGTCTGATCAATGCTTCTCTGTCTCTGGATCTGTCCCTGTTCATCAGTTTATGTTGTTCATTATATTCCATAAATGAGTGAGATTATGTGGTATTTATCTTTCTCTGACTGGCTTATTTCACTTAGCATAATGCTGTGAGGGGGAAAAAATTTTTAAAAAGGCTCCAAACTTTGAAATGGTTGTTACTCCAACTTTTGCATCAGGATTTCAAAATTTTTAGGGCTTTATCTCACCTGGCAGGGCAGAGGTTTTCCACTACTTTTTAACAAAGAAAAGAAATTAAAGGCTTTGCTATAACCAGTATTTCTTAAACAGCCAGCTAGAGAATACCTATGTGAGTCAGTTTCTTTTCGAATGGTAGAATGCAAGCTTCTTGTAAAGAGCCAGGTAGTGCATGTTTGAGGCTTTTCAGGACATTGTGTCTCTGTCCAACGACCCAACTAGTTGTCGTAGAAAAGATAGACGTTAGATAAATGATTGGGCATGGCTGTGTGCCAATAAAACCTTTACTTACAAAAAATGGGAGGCCAGCCAAGTTCTGACCCAAGCTGAGATGAAAGATAAGATTAGATTCTGACCTTCAAAGATACAATCTAGTCAGGTGGAATCCTGGTGACAAACCAACAAACATTTCCTCTCTCTCTCTCTCTCTCTCTCTCTTTCAGTCTCTTTCCTCCCCGCCCCCAAACAGCTGTCAGTCTGCTCTCTCTATCTATGAGTCTGTCTCTATTTTGCTTGTTAGTTTATTTGTCCGTTAGATTCCACATGTGAGTGAAATCATATGGTACTTGCCTCTGAGGGAAAGTGTGCATGCTTTTCTTGAAACATGGTGGTTTTTTTTATATAGTTCAGTCTCTATGAAAATTGCCATTTCAAAGTGGCTTATAAACTTAAAACTCCATACAGGCTGAAAATGAATATCTTGCCTCATTAGCAACATCTGGAACCACTGGGCTCTGCCTGCATTTCAAGGAGCACCTCTTTTTTCTTTCCTCAGCCTTGTTTGGGAACCAAGAAAATAAGATGGCCTAAGCAGTTCTGCACACATGAAGTAAATGTTTCCCTAAGACCATCAAGAAGTTTGTGTTGAGTTAGAACACAACTATTGAAGTCAGAGGACTTAATTATATCAATTGGATTTCAACAGTGCCTTTTATCCAAAGAAGGAGGGGGCATGTAATGTATGAAGAAGGGATCGTGCCACTTGGAACAGTAATAAAATGAAAATGGGCAAGAAAAGCAGCCAGAGAGACTGCTTCAGTCTCTCTCTGAGATAGTAAAGCCTGAAGAATCCACCAGGCTGTCCCTTCTGCCTAAACTGGTACTAGACTGGTTCACAGCTCTGTTTGACAATGAATTAACCTAGTTTTATTTCTTTAAAAAAAGGATCTAAGGAACCTTGCAGGGATTCTAAGGAACCTCCTATGTGTTGCATGCATGGACATGGGAGACCATGCATTCATTCATTGATCTTCGGTGTCCCAGGCTCTGTGCTAGGCATACAGATATAAAGAGAAGTCCTGTCCCACAAGAAAGGGAGAGTGCATTGCAGTTCTGTGTGATAAGTGCTTTGTGCAGATGAGGACAGCAGAGGGGACAGTGGGGTGCAGTTTTGAATTAAAAATAGAAATTGGTTGATGTCGGGGGTGGACATTGTTGGAAGAAGAAAATAGCAGAAGACGTGGCATCTTGGGAGGACCGTGAGACTTTGGAATGCTGGAGACATGGGGAGGAGGAGTGGAAATGAAAGGTGAGCATGTGGCTTTGTGGGGTTTGGACCGGAGCCTGCAGGCTTGGGGAAGCAAGTTTTACCAGCGACTCCCCACTGTGCCATTCTCTCCAAAGGGACGCCATGAACAATCTTCAGGTGGGGAAGTGTTCTGAAAGAAAAGAAAATTCAGTGACCCTGAGTAAAGGTGGTCAGGCAGACTTTATTCAGGCCCATTGTGATAGGTACCAGGACCACTACAATGGGATTTTGCAGTGGGGGGCGGGGGGAGATATTGAGCAAGAAGGAATTGATGTCCACCTTGAAGGGGAGGGATCAGTGGATGGATAACTAAGAGGAGGCATCAGAGGGTAAAGAGGATTCTGGCTAAATTGGCCTAACCTGATTCTTGCTGAAGGTAGGCCAGGGTAATCAGACATCACCTGGGAGATGGTGGAGACTAAGGAACCTAAGTAGATGTCAGTGATCCAATATCAAGGGTGGAGGGTTCTGACTAAATTGACTTAGCAGGGTTCTTGCTAAAACTAGATTTTACAAGGAAGTATAAATGGGCCTAGGAGAAGGTGCAGGAGCCTGACTAAAGTTTGGTCAAGCAAAGAGTCTTTGTTAGTATCAGACATAGAGAGAAGGGCAAGGGAGTCTAGTGGTTAAGAGTGCAGCCATAGGAGACATTGCCTGGTTTGAATCCTGGCTTTGCCGTGAACTAGCTGTGAAACCTTGAACCAGTTACTTAACTTTTCCTCAATTGTAAAACAGGGAATGGACAGTACCGTGTTGCATAACAGTGTCCTGGTGCATTTGAAGTGCTACCTAGTTCTTTAATCTTTTGTCTAATACTGTCAGAAATGTTGACGTAAGAAACATCCAAACCTGCAGAGAATGTCTGTAAGAGTTTATTTGAGCCAAAATGGATGACAATTACCAGGAAGCAAAATCTCAAATGCTCCGGAGGATGACAGTTTTGCAGTTTCTCTCTTCAGGGTGGCTGTGTTCGTTTCAAAGGTGTGTTAACCAGGTGCACAAAAACAATGGACAGGGTTCGCTTAAGGCAAAGATACATCTTTTACTGAAATAGTTGTATGTCTGGAATGTGACTCCCACCATGACCTGCTCGGTTAGGAATTTATGATCAGATCACCTTGTGAGGTTCCTTCCATAAAACCTGTTTTTCTTTCATCCACATAAGTTTCGAGAAAGTCCCTGCATTGGCAGTAGAAGCTATCAGGCCAGTATTAGAATTGAGTCATACACCGGGAGTGCACACAATGCACCCATTCTGGAGATGAAAACAATATAAAAAGACTTGCTCTGTGGCTGGTTTCTGACATTCATCAGCGTTCAGGTAGCTTCGACGCAATTTTATAAGGAGAAGCAAAGAGAGAGCTAGATGATAATTAGGTTGTGGTAGAAAACCAGAGATGTGTCAGAGCTCTTAGCTATCCTGATGTCAGAGCATTCCTATGAGCTTTGAAGGGAGAGGCTGAGTCCCCAGATCCTCTGAGGTGTGTTTAATGCTCTTATTTAGACACTAAGCCTCCTCTAAAAGCTCGTGGGGTCTTCTAAGAAATTGGTCCCAACGCAAATACCATGACACTTTGTGGTATTGAAAAGGTGTTCAAACGGCTCCCCACACTGCTGAGAAAGACCAGCCCGCAGCTTCTTGACATGCTTTGAACATCAAATGTGGACCTGCTGACAGAAGCTGCAAAGTGACCTTTAGTTGGTTCTGCCTGAGGACCAGGTTATTTCCTTAACCTCACAGAATAGTCTGTGCTTGTTATGTAACTATTTTAGGGGAGTTCTTTGTATTAATGTCTCTAAGAAAAATAGATGTCCCAGGTGAAGCATGCACAGAAATACATTTTGCATGCTCCCCTCTGCCTTTTCTCTTCCCTTTCATCATCCCAGGTAAAATCGAAACTGCAGAGACTTCCCTGTACCCTGGATTAACAAAGTGAACTCATATCCAGCCTTGTTTCCCTGGACAGTGACCCTGTTTATTGGATCCTCATAGCAGCCCAATGTAACAGTACATTAGGTAGGACCTTATCTCCATCTTTAGAGATAAGAAAACTGGAGGTTGAAGAGAAATGAAGCTGCTTTTGCAAGATCACACAGACCCTAAGGGCAGCACCTGGGACTGACACAGAGTTTGGAATTTCATTCTGGAACGTTCTGCTACCCAGGGACCAGACCCTGGGAAGAGGGGCCCTGAGAGCAGGCAGCTGTCCATAAATAACCAGGTCATTCATTCTGTCCACCCGTTTCTCAAGCTCCTCCATGTGCGGGCACTGCGTCCACACTGGTGAGCAGGCAGCTAGCCTCCTGCCATCAAGGAGCTTCTAGTCTAGTGAGAAAGACAGAAACTAAATGAACCTGTTGATAAACTATGTGAAACATGACATGAGCAAGATGCACGTGAGGAAAACAGAGGAGCCTGGTTCATCCTGAGACTCAGGGAAGGACTCTAAGGAAAGGACTTGAAAGTAGCCAAACAAAGAGGGGAGAAGGGGCGGGGAGTAGTCCAACAGAGGGCAGAGCCTTTGCAAAAGCCTTGAAGTGGTGGGGAGTTCCCTGGGCTCCAGAGGGTTGGAGGAGGCGACAGGAAGGTGGCACCAGCAGGGACAGGGAGGCAGGCAGGCACCCTTCATGCAGGGCCTTGTTAGCCGGATTAAGGATTTTCTGGTTTAAGAGGGTTATACATGCATATGAAATGGCCTGATTCATGTTTTTTAGAGATCTCTTTAGTGACCACGTGATGAAGGAGTCCAGAAGGATGATGAAAGAAAGAATGAGAGGATGAATGAGCTGACACTTGTTAAATGCCTTCCATTTGCTCAGTGACACACTTGATAGTGATCATTTCGTTCAAGAATAATGGAAGCTACTCACTAGTACAAATTAAGTTCTAGGCACTGTGGTAGGCATGTTACAGATACTATTTCTAATCCTCACAATAGCTGTACAAGATGAGATGAGGTTGTCCATGTGCTCCTCACAATTACCCTTTAAGATGTAGAGGCACTTAAAACCTCCATTTGATCGTTGGGGAAACTGAGTCTAGTAGGAGAAGGCTGGGATTTGAGCCCAATCTGTCCCGCCAAAGCCAATGTTATTTCTCCCCATACCGGTGGCTCTCTGCAGGTGACAGAGAGACAGGAGCCATCCGGATACAAGGATGCAACAGTGAGTTTCCTGGTTGTGTCAATTCCAAGTTATGAAGCACTATCAGCTGCCAGGCCAGAAAAACTTCCAATAATACTTAGTGCTGAACTCTTAGTGGCAACGTGGAGAGACCGTCATGAGAACTTTGTTCTCCAGTGGGTGGTAAGCTGCATCAGGGAGCTCTCGGAGGAGTCTTTTGCCCTCGGGTGTTTATTTTTAAAACATGCTATTGTTTAGTTCATGGCAGCTGTGTCCTTTGTAGTGTTTTTATAAAAAGTTCTAATCGATTATTACTGTTTGGGCCAGGAGCCAGCAACTCAGCTCATCAGAACCTCCTCCCAAAGCGAAAAAGCAAGTGTGGTTTCTTAAAATAAAGAGCTAGCAGGTGTCCCCAACTGCCAAGGACAGCCTTGGATTGTATTCCTGTTTCTAGGACACAGCCCAGCCTCAGAACTGTTCCTGACTATTGAGAGTAAAACCCCAGGATGAAGCATGGTGATGTTTCACTTGTTTGGAACTGACCTTCCCCAGTAAGTGATGGGGGCCATATTCTTAACCATTGTGTCATACTGGCTCTATCCACCTGCTACAAATTCTAGACCAGCACTGCCCAATATGATCTCTGCTTGTGCTGTCCCCTGCAGTAGACACAAGCTTCTTGTAGCTAGTGAACACTTGGAAGGTAACTACTGTGACAGAGGAATTGATGAAGAGGCACTGCCTTCTGGATTAAGGTGCCATTCACACAATAATATCCCTCAAGCTAGACTCCACGTTCTCAACAGGATCAATATCGCCCCCAAGGCAACAAAAGCTGGTTTAGAGTAGGAGTTAAGGGATAGAAACTTACTCTTTTTATGTAAAAAAAAAAAAATACATGTATTTATTTAGTACATAAACGGATGTAAAGTTTGTCTATGGTATTAAAATTTCAGGGATTAGCCATAAGAAAAAAATTGTCTAAAAGGCTGGAGGTGGGTGGGGTGTGGGGTAGGGTACACAATAATGAAAAAAATGGGAGAGAGGCACTAAGATGCTAAATGTGTTCTCAAATGGAGGTCTATCATGGATGGTCACCCTGGAAACCGAGCCAAACTGCCCTGTACACATGGTTTCTAAGGAGACTACCTGCCGAGTTCCTAATCTCTGACACACATGTGGATCTTTGAAATGAGCTCACTTTGTAAGAACACCGCCCATAAAAAGTGCAGCTCTGTTCTTCACATGGAAAGCATCGAACACAAAATTCACAGAGCACCTTATTTATGTATTGCCCTGGGGACCAGTGAAGAAGCAGCCGCAGGCCTTGGAGCAATATGGCCAGTGTGGTGATAGAAATGCATACTTGGAGATGATGGTTTACCTTCATCCTCTCCCCTGCCCCTGTGCTGGCAAGGTGGAGAGGGTGTCCTTGTAATGGAGTCAAGCTTGAGTTTGTTCATTCAACATTGTTGAGCATCCACTTAACGTTGGACACTCTGGGAAGGTTTAGAGATTATGCTGTCCAGTATTGTACCCATTACCCACATGTGGTTGTTTAAATTGAGGTTAATTAAAATCAAAATTCAGTTCCTCACTCACACTAGCCACATTTCAGGTGCTTACTAGCCACGTGTGGCTTGTGACTACTGCAGTAGACAGCACAAACAGAGAACATTTCCATCATCACAGGAAATTCTATTGGGCAGCCCTGGTCTACTAGGTGTACCAGTTAATAATGCAGTTTTTTTTTCAATAGATGGAGTTACACATATGTTGATATATATGTGATTTGATATGTATGCTATTTCATTGTGTTGACAACAAGCTTCAAAACTTCATATGTCAAATTTTCTGAAGGTGTTAACATCATAGATATTTTTACACTTAAAAATGTCAAATTTCATGCCAAAAAAAGAGCATTTGCAGGAAGTTTTAATTCATTCCTTTATTTTGAAGAAAAGTGCTGCTGAATACTTCGGGAAGCTTATGGTGAACATGCTCCATTTCTAGATACTTGTGAACGCTAGTTTAAATGCTTTAAAAGTGATGAGTTCGATGTGAAAGACAAAGACATCCAGGTCAACCAAAAAGTTTGAAGACTAACAATTACAAGCATTATTGGATGAAGATGCATGTCAAACTCAAAAACAACTTGCAGAAAGATTAAACGTTGCTCAGCAAACAATTTCCTATCATTTACAAGCAATGGGAAAGATTTTAAAGGGAGGAAAATGGGTGCCACATCAACTGAACAAAAGACAGATGGAAAACCGAAAAGTCATCAGTAAATGTTGCTTCAACGGCACGAAAGAATTTTTTGCATCGAATTGTGACTGGCGATGAAAAGTGGATTTATTTTGAGAATCCCAAATGCACAAAATCATGGGTTGATCTAGGTCAACCATCAACATCGACTGCAAGGCCAGATCACTTCGGAAAGAAGACAATGCTCTGCGTTTGGTGGGATCAGGAAGGTGTGGTGTATTATGAGCTTCTAAAACCAGGTGAAACCGTTAATACTGATCGCTACCGACAACAAATAATCAATTTGAACAATGCTTTGATCGTGAAATGACCAGAATGTTCCAGAAGACATGGCAAAGTAATTTTGCTTCATGATGACGCACCATCACACACTTCAAAACCAGTTAAAGACACGTTAAAAGATCTTGCCTGGGAAGTATTAACCTACCCGCTGTATTCACCAGACCTTGCTCCTTCAGATTACCACTTGTTCCGATTGATGACACACGCACTTTCTGAGCAGCACTTCAAAACACACGAAGAAGTGGAAAATTGGGTTTCTGAATGGTTTGCCTCAAAACAAGAAAAGTTCTATTGGGACAGCATCCACAAATTACCTGAAAGATGGGGAAATGTGTAGCTAGCGATGGACATTATTTTGAATAAAGCACTTCTGATGTTTCTCTTGAAATTATTGTGTTTTCTTTGATTACAAAATCCGCTATTATTAACCAGTACCCCGAGTAGAACTTTGTAGCATGTTGGTAGAGTCAGTATGACATAGTGGTTAAGAATATGGCCTTTGGGGTCAAACTTGGGTTCAGGCTCCTGGCTTCATCATTCACCAGCTATAAACAGTGGCATGTCACTTAGCCTTTCTGAGCCACAGCTTCCTCCTCTATAAAATGGGGGGAATAATGCCTAATCTCATAGAGTTATAGTGAGAATTAAAGATGAGGCACTCAACATTAAGTTATTGCTCAGTACACAGTGTCTGTTGTTATCCTTATCGTCATCATTGTGTATAATGATCATCATCATCGTTGTTGTTTTTGGCAGGTGGGGTGTTTAGACCATGCAGACAGGCATTTTATATTCAAGTTAACTTCAGTAATATTCCTATTATAGAGGTTTTTAAAGATTAGGCTGTTTCCTTGCCTATGTTCCTTCCCTCTCCAGTGGTCACTGCCCCTGTTCTCATCATCACATTATAAATTGTCCATAAGCCTTGATTTGGGGGCAGCTCTGCCCCAGTCAGTGATGACTGGGAGGTAGAGGGTAACTCCAGAGAGAGGCAGAGAAGTACGGTTGTTGATTTGAATACATTTCTGATATGTCCAGGAGAATTGTAGGACTAAGGTAAATTGAGGAATGGAAAACAAAGCTCTTCCTGCAAATAACTACAAGATAGTTGCTGTACTCCAGCAGGAAGAAGCTGGCTGCCTGCTTTGGGCATGTATTTGTTTAAGAGATTTCTACTGAGAATCTCATTAGTACGAAGCCTTTTATTTGCAGCTGGGTCCTGGAATTGAAGCAGAGGTACGAGCCCTCAGCCACATCATTAAGACAAATGAAGACATATTAACATATGCTGGAAACAGTTATCCACATAGATTTAATTTGTTTCACCGCTGGAAGAAAATCCTGAGAAGATATGAAACACATACCCAAGAACAGTTCTGCAACCACCCTGTGAGCCTATCACTTATCAGCACCTTGGCGGCTGGGAGCTGCTTAAATTGGACATCTACCAAGGGCCAATACATCTGAAAATACATCTTCACGTAGGTCAGGGATATAGGTGCTTATACAGGTGACTCAGTTCTGTTAATTTGATGATGTTCTTGTTTGTCTTTTTAACCTAGCTTATTGTTATACATAATTGTGTATCAGAGTAATATGCAGAGCTCTAAAATGGAATAGGCACATTTTGTAGTTATGTAATATACTTAACAAACTTATATGTTTGCATTATTGTTTGCTCTCTTTTTAAGAATTGTGGCCTTAAGTCTCTTAATTTTGTTGTTGTTTCTTACAGAATTGTTATTTTTCATTATCTTGCCTTTAGGAAAAGAAAGTCTTCTGAGTACACCAAATTGCATTTTTCCCAAAGAAAGAGAAAAAGATGATCATGGTTGTTCTCTAGGATGTGACTGTTGCAGTGTGCCCACCATATGTATATACACTGAGTGGCCAGATTGTTATGATCTCTGAATGCATAATAATCTGGCCACTCAGTGTATATCCTATATAATAAAAGGCTAATATACAAATTGTCCCCTCAACCAGGAGTTTGACCAGCAGGCAGGTCGGCCAACCGCCCATGTCCCGCCCCCCCGGCCAGGCTGGCTGGATCCCACCCATGCATAAATTCATGCACCAGGCTTCTAACATACACACACACACACACACACACACACACACACACACACACACACACACACTGAGTGGCCAGATTATTATGCGTCCAGAGATCATAATAATCTGGCCACTCAGTGTATATAGTAATTGCACAACCTTGTCCCAGATGTTGGAGAACAGGCCCTTAACAACATTCTGGGGTGGCTGTTAAAGAAGCCAGAGCCCCTTCCCTCAAAATGTTAACTTCCAAAGAAGCAATCAACAGTCAGAGGAATGATGTGTTTAGAGTGAGAGGTGATAGCTTCCTTATAGATTTTTCCTGTATCAAATACGTTCAATTGTATGTGAGGAGCATAATCCTCCAGTCACTTAAAAAAACAGACAGCCTTTTATAGTGTGAGGAGTGAATATAAAAGCTACCTGTGTGTACTGATAGCCTACAGATTTACTGCCTTTTCTCTGGGGTTGCTTCATGACAACCTCTTTATTTTTCTGCTGCCCTGTACTTCAGGTTTTGAAAACAGTACGACACAACTCACGCATGTTGCAAGCTCAAGAAATCATTTTCTTTGGTAATCAAAATGTGATTCTCTGTTTGGAAATCAGGCAGGGTAGTCTGAAGCCTCCAAGTGACAGCTTGCTGAAAGATGGTTTGGTTGTTTCTCATGTGTCCCACATAGGAGAGATCTGGTTAGAGAGCTGCGTCATTGACTCCATTTACATGAGCATCCTTGATGGACAGCAAGGCCTTCTAGTGAGGAGAGGTGTATGCCTTCCACCTCTGCAGCCATCCTTGGCATTCTAGACAACCCTTGCAAGTCCAGGCAACATTCAATATTTTTATTGGCAGTCAAAGTTCATTTGAAACTGCATCCAACAATGTGGCCATATATCTCTTAAAACACCTAGGCTTTCAGAAATTTTTATTTATATCCTGCCTCTATAAAATGGAATCTTTGTTAGCCCTGGCAGGTGTGGCTCAGTTGGTTGAACATTGTCCCCTGCAGAGAGAGGTCACCAATTTAATTCCTGGTCAGGGCACATGCCCAGGTTGTGGGCTCGATCCCCAAAACGGGGTATGTGAGAGGCAGCCCATCCATGTTTCTTTCTCTCATCAATGTTTCTGTCTCTCCCTCTCCCTTCATCTCTCTCTCTGAAAATCAATAAAAACATTTTAACAATAAAATAAAATGGGAATTTTTAGGTGTGTCACAATCAAAGCCACACACAATAAAATTAACATAGAAGCAATTTGAAAATCAATAAAAGAAGAAGAAAATATGCTAGCCAGGATGGTTAGTGAAATTACTGTGATTTATTACTGACTTTGGCCCTGAGACTACCTAAAGATCTAGCAGTGAGTGGATGATTAAATGCATTATGGTACAGCCCCATGACAAATTATGTAGCCTTCCTCAGGGTGAATTTATAACAATAAGGAAAAATGTTTATAATACAGTATTAAGAAGAGATAGGATTAAAAACTATAAAATTATCTCAGCTATGTTTACAAAGAATTGAAGAAAACATATTGGAAGATAATTCACCAGAATATTGACTATGGCTGATGAGCTGAAGTAATTTTTATTTTCTTTATATTTTTCTCTTTTTAATCAGATAATTATCATGAACACATATGTAAAAGTTATCTTTTTAGTTGACTCTGAGCTGCAGAAGGGGTTATTTGATTTTCATTACGTGAGGAAAGAATTATCTCAGTTCTTTAAAATAAACTCTTCCTTGATACTGAATTCCAAAAGGATGTTGAGTGACATAGTATACAAATCTTGATAACGTTCTCCTTTTTCATATATTTAAATTTTTTCTTTTATTTTTTCCATCATCATGTATCCCCTTTATGCCCTCTCCCACCTTTCCCCCACCCCACACGGCAAGCAAATGCAGAAGGAGGACGGACTCCTTCTGACTGTGTCTCATGACCACCCCCCAAGAGGAGCCCAAGACAGGATGCTCACTATGGGCAGTGGCCGTGAGGGCTTGCCAAGAAGGGGAACTTAGCTCTCACTAGGCTCCCATCTCTTAATTCTGTGTTTGGAATTTTGCTTATTCACCCTTCACATCTTGTCCAAATGTGTGCAATATGCTCAAGAGGTCCAGCGACAGCTCTCAGCTCTTTATTTCACACCTTAAGAATTGAATCACCACTAGTCCTGTAAATCAGTCTTTCTAAAAGTAATGTGACTTCTCCCCCCTTTCAGGTGTCGCTGCATTGGATTCCAACGTATCTGGGAAAATTGGGCTGCGTGCTGTTGCATATTATTTCTGCACCACTCTCATTGCTGTCATTTTAGGTAAAATTTATTGCTGAATTCTTATTCCTCTATATAATTGTGACTTTTCACTTAAACGTGGTTGGACTTTTTATAATGTGCATTTTTTATAAAATTAGGAAGCAGTATTGTTACACCACCATGCAGCTTTTTAGCTTGAAGTCTACATGCACCTTTTATATGAAGAAAATGTAATACTGACTGAATTTCAGCTATGGTATTCTTCAGTAAAGTCTCCAGTAAGAACAGAAAGAGGGTGACAGCTCTATACGTCTCCAAGATCATTGGGTAGAAGGAAGTGGAGCCAAGAGCTTATCCAATCTTTAGAGCAATGAGTCTCTAGTAGTGGAGTTGACTATAATTATAAAAGATTTCTGGAAAGATAGCATTTGAGTCCATTTCAAACTTCACATAGTACTGAGAGCTAATGGCTGAGTCTTGCCAAGTATAAAATTCCACTTGAAAGAAGGAGAAAGTTCTAAGGGAACAGAGCTGCTCTTATACTTTTGGCATTCCTTTGTGAAGAAAATTTGGTCCATCCATTGTGACCTAGCTTGACATTTTAAGGATGCCCTGCCTAGGTTGACTTCATAAGCTAAAATAAAGAAAAAAGAACATTCTTGTCAGCAGAAGTTTCCAGAAGCAATTCTGGAATATAGCCCCTTAATTTTTATTCTTTTTTTTTTAAATTATGTTTTTAAATACTCACCCAAGGGTATTTTTTCCATTGATTTTTAAATTTTATTTATTTATTTATTTATTTATTTATTTATTTATTTATTTATTAGAGAGAAGGGATGGATGGAGAGAAGGGGTAGTCTTTTCATTTTAAAAAAAAGACATGGGAAGAGTTCCTTCTGCTTCATTTAAATGGAAAAGTAATTAAGGCTGCTGCTGAAGTCACAGCTGAGAGTCAGCATTTTGGCTGGACCTCGGGGTCCCACCATGTCCAGTGGGTCAAAGAAGGATGCACTGGGGGTGCTGGGTGCCCTGGAAGGGTCTCAATGCTCTGTGGATGCTCTCCTTGGCCACAGGTATCGTGCTGGTGGTGACCATCAAGCCTGGTGTCAGCCAGAAAGTGGATGAAATTGACAGGCGAGGCAGCAGCCCTGAAGTCAGTACTGTGGATGCCATGTTAGACTTGATCAGGTGAGTGTCTTGCCAGCAGGGTGGCCTCATTGGCATTCAACCTGTGTGGTCACACAGGGCCCACGCTTACTTTAATGATCTGCTATTGCCATCTTGAAATTTTTAATAATTTTTAAATGATTGTGCCTTTTCATTTTGCCCTGGACCCTGCAAATTACATAGCCAGTACTGCTTGCTGAGTCATGGCTCCAAGAGGACATGGAAGGAATGAGCTCCTCTGTCAGGACTTAGCATGGACAGAGATGCAGAAAATATGCTTGTTGCATAAAGATGCTGGGTAGTCAGTTCTGAAGCACATTTGAAGAAATACATTTTTTTAATTGTACAGGAGAAAAAAAAAACCTCTTAATTTGAAGCAGTCAGGGCTGGAAATTGGCTAGTTAATAAATAGCAATTAAGGAAGAGAATCTTAAAAAAAATGATAGATATTTATTACATATTTTGTTTACAGTTAAAACTTAAACGCATTTATTTGCCAATTTTTTTATGTAGGGTCAAGGTCTTTTCTTCGAGTGTGTCAGTTGATTGTGATTTCCTACCATTTCTGTTGTATATGCTGCAGGATGCAACAGAAATGCGTCGTCTAGAATTTCCAGATTCAGTTTCTGTGAAGCGGAGCAACAAAAACCCTTAGACTTGCAAAGAAAGCAGAGTGCCGAATCCTTCCAGTTTTCCTTTTTATTCTAGTTGCCTTCCCACGCCTAATTTAACCGCAGAAGTTTTAGTCACTTGGCTTGATTGAGTTTCCAGGCAGTCGGCTTAGTTTTTATAGAAATCATACCTTCCTTCTCACACTCGTATTTCCTTGATTTACATAATTTTTAATTCAGTAACGACAATGATGTTTGCAGTTGGCATCAAGAATTTGGGAAGAAATGCAGTGGACTCTTGGTAAGCATGTATTCTCATGGATGAAAACAGAAATGTGCAGAGTATTAAAGTCGTCTCTTAACTGCCAGTGCCCACCTGCCAGTGTGGTATTTCCCCAGGACAATATGTGTATCGGCTCCTCAGTCAGTTAAGGAACAGTTGGTTAGGAGAGCTTTCTATTCTTGGTTGAAGCTTAGCAGGGAAGAATAAATCTTACTACAAGGAAGTATTATGCAGAGAAGCCAGAAGAGAAACTAGAGGACTGATTCTATGTCACACTCATTTCCATCCATGTACTGGGTATGACGAACAAAACAAAACACTTTTGCCTTAACATAATACTGCTTTTCATGTCTCCAACAGGAATATGTTCCCTGAGAACCTTGTCCAAGCCTGTTTTCAGCAGGTAATATTGACTTTTGCCCACATTGCTCCCCTCTTCCCACTATCAATTGCATTTTTCCTGCCATAACCCAACAAATGGAATTAGCCCATCAAAAATGGCAGGAGATGTACCTGGGAATGGAGGAATTTCAGGTGCCTCCTCTGTACTGTATCCCTGGTCTTTTCATTCACAGTGAAGTGAGTGCCTATTGTAGCTTATTCTGCTCCCTTTTCCTTTATGTCCCCCTCCAACCCCCCCCCCCCCAAAAAAAGGGCTCAAATGGAGCAAGTCAGAAAAAATGTCAAGCAATGAATACTTTTTTTTAAATTTCTCTTTATTGTTAAAAGTATTATAGGTATCCCCTTTTTCCGTCATTGACCCCCTCTACCCTGCCAATGAATGTTTTAGAACATGGCTTTTCATACCTATTTTTGTAGAGCCACATTGCACTATATTTGTGAATAGACTTAGACTGTCAGGAGATGCCATGCAGTGGGAAAAGTAGCCTCCATCTCCTCTTTCACTCTGTGGGCAGATCAGTATCGGACCCACAAGGTGGCTGGTGTTCCTGGTGTTTGGTCTTTTCCTTAATCATTCTGTCCCCATTGCTGACACTCTAAGGAGCAATATAACAACACCATGATTTTTTTTTTCTCTAGGAAAGTTTAAAAATCTCTCTACTCCATTTTCCTCACATCTTTTTCTCTTGTTTGTCTATGCACTTAGACAGCTGAGTCTATCGCAAACTGCTGAATTGATTTACATAAATTATATGAACAGAGACCCCTGTGTATACCAACAGGCACCGCAATTAAACTGCCCACTGCCGATCTCCAAGCAGCACAGAACCACCTCTATTTCAGGGGTGCCTTTGCGCTTCTGCCACAGTGGTCATTTGTGAGGTTCTCGGTGTTGGCAGAGCCTGTAGGCGTGACTTTTATGCCTGGTGTGAGGGTATACTAGCTCTTTCTTCAACCTCTCTGCTGAAGCTCCACAGAACCAGATGGGGCTGAAGGAGGGGGAGTCAACAGAAATCTCATGGAGTAGCCCTAAAAAGACTGTTGATTTTGGAACAACCATATAGTTGTTGATGTTTATTAAAGTCATAGTGACTACATTTATCAAAATGGTGAGTTTTCTCCCAGGTGAAAAATAATAAATAGAATGAAAAATGATGCACAGGATTCCTGTAGAGTCTGTCTATTAAAGCACCTACAAATAACACCAATACTTCCGTTCACGTTGTTGCTCCATTAATTTGTCCTTTCTTTTGAAAGTGAGAGAACATTTTGACATCATTGAATGGTGGCTGGGGGCATGAGGGGTTTGGATTTCTCAATTCCACTTTTGGTTCCAAAGCCTCATAGGAGGTTCTGTCAACACCTGGAGCCAACAGAAGCGTCAGAGGTAGAACCTTTCAGTGGTACTGGTTTGCCCAAAGTAACTGTATTCCTGTGATTTAGCCTCAGGTGCTTAAAAACTTTCTTCATTTGTTTCTTGTGTTTTCTTCTTCTAACGTGCAGTATAAAACCACGCGGAAAGAAGTGAGTCCTCCCAGTGAGCCAGGGATGAATATGACGGGAGCATCTGTCACAGCCGTCATGACAACTGCTGTTGCCAAGGTACTGACTGCTTCCTTCCTTGTTGCCCACACCCCTTCCCCAGTAGTCAGGGCCTGAGTTGTGAGTGAGCAGGAAATGGAAGTATAGTCCATCCTCATTAATTGTGCATTCCACACTTTGTGAATTCACCTACTTGCTAAAATGTATTTGCAACCTCAGAACCAACACTCAGGTGCTTTCATGTCATTTGCAGATGTGCACGGAGCAGTGAAAAATTTAAGTCGCCCAATGCACATGTGTTCCCAGCTGAGGCTGAACACAGCTATGCTCTGCATTCTTGTTTCAGCTCTATACTATTAACACTGTCTTAGGCCACATTTTCACAGTTTTGTACTTTTCGTGGTAATTTCACTGTTTAAAATATCCCCCAACCACAGTGCTGAAGTGCTGTCTATGGTTCCTAAATGCAAGAGGGCTGCAACGTGCCTTCCAGAGAATACAGTAGGTTAGATACACTTCATTCAGGCATGAGTTCTAGTGTGTGGGTTGTGAATTCAATGTTAATGAATCAACAGTATATATGAAATAAGGTCGTCTCTGAACAGAAATTTAGCATAAAGTAGGTCATGTGTGGATTACTTGATGAAAATGTTGTGAACATTGATTCCCAAGAACTTACTCAGACATTTTCCCTAGAAACAATGAATTAGTATTCGCTAATTCAGTATTGGTGACCACTTCGTAGAACCTAACTACCAACAATAATGAGCAGCCAGTGAACCACACGGAGGAAAGAAAGAGCCCTGTTGCCTCTGTATCTCTGCCACTCCTTAGAGTTGAGGTGCGCATATCTGGGAACTGCTTTAGGTTTGCACGACTATGTAAACGCAGATTGCAGGCCCACAATTTCTTATTTGAAACTCTCTGCCCAGATGTGATGCAGATCCATAGTTTTCCACGTTAGATGGGCCAGGTGGTGAGTGCACACGTTAAACATTTCCCTGAAGTGGGATTGGCAACAACACTCTAGAATCAAGCACATCAATATTCTTGCGCCAAATTTGTGAATATTCTGCCAAGTTAAAAGAAATAGACGATACGTGGCCTCGTTTCAGTTTAGGTTAGGTTTTGCCACCTAGAGTTTGCCATAAACTCATGGATAAAATGGATGGGCTGTGAGAACTTTGGGGATTTCCCTGTTGAAGGCTTAGAATGTATGGGCCTGAAGTAATACATTTTTTAGTCCTCTAGTAGATTTTTCCCTGAATGTTCTCTGCCTTTACACAGGAAGAAAAAATTTAAAAAAAAGGTAAATGTTCAGTAGACTTAAGAATTCAGATTAACTAGGCCGCCATTGGCTCCCTGCTTCCACCTACAGAAAGCCTTCACTCTCCAGTTTACCCCTCTGACCGGCCCAGCGCCCCTGGCTCCTCCCTAGTTTCCAGGCTAACTTCCCTCTGTTCTATCCCAATCAGCTTCCTTTATTACTCATTATTCCTGCCTTTGATGTGGTTCCACAAGGATTTTCTGATCACCATCCCTGAGCCAGGCCCTGCTGAACATTGGATTGCAATAGTGAAAAGACAGATGTGGCATCTGCCCTCATATGAAGAGTGATGAGTATTACAATAGGGAAGAACAGAGTACTCTGGGGCATCCAATAGGAAGGTTTAAATTCGTTAGGAGCCGTAAGACATGGGTAGGAATTCTCCAAGCAGGATATAGAGGTCCGGTGCAGGATGACTTTTGCCTTTGCTTACCAAATCATTTCTTAATGGAACCTCACAGCCCTCATCCATGGCCCCAGGTTCCATAGGATGCCTATAACTCATAGCGTGGCTGTGCAGTTAATTACACACCATCTCACTGTCATTGGCTCGTGTCTCTCATGGTTAGTTTTGTCTTTCCAGCTGCACTGTAAGACCTTATGCTCTAGTGTTTCTCTTCAGAACGAATAAATCTTTCCCCTTTTACTGATGACCTTATGCTGTAGCCACTGCAGTTGGCACACTCCAGCTGCTCGGTAAATATTTGTTTGATTAAATCACATCATAATTAAGAAATAACTGGTGCCCCAGGGGCTTGTCCATTTATGTTATGTCCTTATGAAATATCTCAGTAAATCTCATGCTGTTTTTACACAGGATAAAGCAAACAAATGGTTAGTAGTAGGAACCTGGTTAACTTTTTTTAAAAAATACATATTTTTATTGATTTAAGAGAAGGAGAGAAAGGGAGAGAAACATCAATGAGAGAGAATCATTGATCAGCTGCCTCCTATATACCCCCCCACTAGAGATAGAGCCCACAACCCAGGCATGTGCCCTGACTGGGAATCAAACCATGACCACCTGGTTCATAGGTCGATGCTCAACCACTGAGCCATGCTGGTCGGGCTGGTAAACTTTTATGTTTTCAAAATCCTGTTGGTCATTCAAAATTAGAGGCAGTAAAGAATGTTCTTTTTTAAAATATGTTTTTATTTATGTTAGAGAGGAAGGGAGAGGGAGAGAAAAACATCTATGTGAGAGAAATATCTATTGGCTGCCTCCTGCATGCCCCTACTGGGGATCGAGCCCATAACCCAGGCATGTGCTCTGAGCAGGAATCGAACCAGTGACCTTTTGGTGCGACGATGCTTAATGAGCTGAGCCACACCAGCCAGGACAAGAATGTTCTCATGCTTTATTATCAGGATAAACCAGTAAATGTCCTAAAAATGTCAACACTGGTCAATATTTTCTGTTTCCTGCATTACTAATTTCTATTATTTTTATATAGCCTCCAAATATAGTGAGTAGTTAAAATAACCCTGAAAAGTGCCTTGATTCTGAAGTTCTTACTAAAAATGTAAAACACAGTGGGGGGAAAGGAGACATATGTAATACTTTAAACAATAAAAAAATGTTTTAAATTTTTAAAAATATGTAAAACATCCCATAGTAAGAAATCTTCAAAAGAAATATTCAAATATGGATTTGTTGAGAGAAAGAGGAGAAAAAACACTTTAAACTTCAATGGCTAAACGTGGGGGCAATAAAAAAGTGATACATGCATAGGTGGGTTTTGTTTTTTGTATTTTTAGTTATATTTCCCAAAGTATTGCTGACTCTCACTGGTAGATCACTAGTTTATTATGTTTGGCTATTGTATCTTCTTATTTCAATGCCTATGCAGTCTAACAAGATTATAATCACGCATCAATATATTTTCTTGGTTTCGATTCACAGAATGAAACAAAGGAATACAAAGTCGTAGGCATGTATTCAGATGGCATCAATGTCCTCGGCTTGATTGTCTTTTGCCTTGTCTTTGGACTTGTCATTGGAAAAATGGGAGAAAAGGGACAGATTCTGGTGGATTTCTTCAATGCTCTGACCGATGCAACCATGAAAATCATTCAGATCATTATGTGGTGAGCAAATGCTCATTAATGCCATCTTGTTCCCCTGAATTAGAACTGTCCCCTCAGAATTAGAACCAAGAGTCTTATGTTTCTCAACTGACTCACCTTAGAAAGGGGAACCCTGAATATCAAGACACTAACAAGAGTATTGAATCATGACACATGTTACTTTTTGTTCACTAACGAGAGTCTAGATATCAGCCATTGTGTTTACTGCCAAAGCCCTTGATCATCTTGTACCCAACTAGCATTCATGTAAGATGTAGCTCCTAAAGGCATGATTTGAAGGGGTTCCCTGCACATCAAAACACAAAGTGCTTTCCTTAGTAGGCCCCACGCAGAAGTGATATTCCAGATACTTACAACAGGTACAGCATGAGCACTAACCCATCCAAACGAAAGCTGCCTGAGTACCTGCCCTGTCTTGGAGATGCCGAAAAGTCCACCTTTCCTCAGAGACCTCTGTCCCACTTATCTCATATTGAGTTGGTTTAACATTATTTACTCCAAATTATAGACATTGACAGTGATGTAAAGGGTTCAGTTATTTCAGTCACTTAATCCCACTGCACCTCAGCTTCATTATTTATAAAAAAGGGTAATAAAATCTCCCACTAGGATTGGGAGAAGCACACTAATTGAACTGATGCATGTAAAATACTTAAGCCAACACAAGACCTGTAAAGAGAGCTCCACAAACAGCTATTATGACCACTTCCACTACTAGCTCTATTGCTCTTTGCTGATACTACAACCTGGGAAAAAGGTGACCATGCTAGAAAGAGCCTAGTGACCATATTTGGAGGATCAAACTAAAATGAGATCTTAGAGGTAACAATCGGTAGAATCTATATGTACTGGGAACAAGGAGTGGGATATGCAGTAGTTTAATCACACCTTTTTATGTATTTATTTTATTGAATGTATTGGGGTGGCATTGGTTAATAAAATTATATAGGTTTCAGGTATACAATAACCATATCTTCTTGCCACGTGTGTCCCATTACAGTAGCTTAGGTGGGTAGAATTTAAGGTACACACAGGTGTTGAAACCTGGAGCCAGTGTGGTCCCCCAGAGCCTGGAACTGAGATGAAACTGAGACCTTCGCTTCATTGTGCACCCAGTGGTCCTCCCAGCTGAGGGAGGGTGCAAAGCCAAGGTGCAGGCCATGGCTTGTTTCTTCCCCAACAATCCCACCCTGAGAAAACACCTGCTGACTTTGTTGTGCTTACTTCCTAGTTACATGCCGATCGGTATTTTATTCCTGATTGCTGGAAAGATCATAGAAGTTGAAGACTGGGACATATTCCGCAAGCTGGGCCTTTACATGGTCACCGTCCTGACTGGGTATGTCAGACCCAAGAGAAGAAACCTCACTTGAGATCATGAGAGTCTGGGTTTCAGAGGGTTAACATTGGCTTCTCTCCCACGTGCAGGGGAAAATGGGGTTCAGCGATAAGAGAGCCGGGTGTGTGTGGGAGCGGGGGGGGGGACTGCCCTTTAACAGCTGTACTGGAGGTGGTTTGCACTGTGCTCAGTGCCAGATCTTGGCAGAACAACCTGGACCAGGCTTTGTCACTGCCTTTATTAGTTGTATTCAAATAATTTTTTTAAAACCCACTGGTAGCCAATCTTCTGGCCTTCACTTCCTCAAGGATATAAACTAACCAAGCAAGTAAGAATAATCCCATGTACCCTGGGCCTGAAAGAAATTAGGCAGGCCTAAATAAAATCAGACTCGAGCAAGTAGGAGCAGGATGGCTGGTCGGTTCCAGGACCCTGTTGGTAGGGCTGGTGACCACTGTCACCCCCTGCATCCTCACAGGGCCAGACAGGGTGCGGGGGAAATCTTCATGCTAGAAGGAATTGTGTAAAGCAGGAAGGCAGCAGGAGACAGGTCATTTGCAAACTTATTACAGTCCAGTTATTGGTTCCTTGAGGGAAATCAATGATAAGAGGTGCTCCCAGATATCTAGCCGGGGGTAGGATACATCACATGTGCCTTGAAATATGGACCATTGGAATGAGTAAACATCATCAATTTGACTTTCACTGGTCAACGCCCCCAAACACCCACTTGAACAATCAGCTTGCCTATTGGAACTCGATTGTATTGGGGAGTTTCCACTGCATAGCATTTGGTACTTAATCTGTGTTTACCAAGAGCATAGCCCTGATGGCCAATAGAGAAGCAGCCTGGATTCCTACAGTGTGAGGGTCAGTCAAATCCCAGGGCCTGGTGCAAAGGGAGGCAGGATCATCTACCTTACTCGAGGCCAGAGGCTGTGTCCAGGCAGTGATGGGGCTGCGGCTTATTATGCTGAGCCACTTCATAACGGGGTTCTGCTGGTTTCTGTTCTCTTATCCTAGCTAGGTTCCTAAGAGTAAACGAAGTCAATTCCTCAGAGTTCTTAGCCACAAGCTCTCTATCCAGGAGACCCTCTTTCCACACCCCCGGAAGCTGTACTTTCAATGACTACTTCTTACTATTTCAGCTTCACATATCTTTAAACTAAGCTGCCACATATATGGCATCTGCTGAACCAGTATCCTTTCTGAAGCCCCCTGTTTTGTGTAACCCATATATTTCCATGTGGAACAAGGAATAGTTTTGGAAGACAGGAATAACAAAGAGAGTTGGTCCAACGTATGAAAATGGAAGAGCAAGGGCTTCCTCCTCCTCACCGCAGTCCTCACTTCCCTCTTAGACAGTGGGCACCATCCAACAAAACAGTGGTGAGGCCCAGGGAGCAGAGTGGCTGAGACTGTGAAGGGCTATAATAGAAGTTTGTGAGGGGGCCACAGCGTCACCAAGGAGGGAGAGGTCAGCAGGAGCTGGGAAGTTGAGGGAAGGCTTCCTGAAGGAGAGGGAAGTCTTACTGAGTCTTAGAGGAGGAGTGAGAATTCAGCAGCAGGAAGAAGTGAAAGCATTTTAGCACATTTAGCTGGAACAGTACGATCAGGACTTGGAAGCATGATGTAATTGTTCTGTGAGCCCTGGAATGTGCATTCAGCTACTGGCTTTGCCAGTAACTTTGGTAAGATACTTCATTTGCTGAATGAATCTCCTCATCCTCATATGTGGACTGGAGACATATTCCTGCCCTACTTCTCATTTTCTCATTAGGTCAATATGCAAGTTGAATGACATTATGAATAAAAAAGCTGTTTGAAAAAAGGATTAATATGAAGAGGTGGTATCATCCATGAACCTGTTTCTTTCTCATTTACAGGCTTGCAATCCACTCCATTGTAATTCTCCCACTGATATATTTCATTGTGGTAAGAAAGAACCCTTTCCGGTTTGCCATGGGGATGGCCCAGGCTCTCCTGACAGCTCTCATGATCTCTTCCAGGTAAATAGAAGAGGGGTGTCTAGAGGAAGTCTCTGAACCAAGCTGTTATCAACCCTCGCCTCACTTGATGAAGCAGTATCTGCAGCTTATAGTTTTTGTAGCTGCTTTAATTCAAGAAATGATTGCCCCAGCCAGTGTGGCTCAGTTGGTTTGAGTATCAGTCCATTCATCAAATGGTGGTGGTTCGATTCTCAGTCAGGGCACATAACTAGGTGGTGGGTTCGATCACCAGTTGGCGCACATGCGGGAAGCCACCAATTAGTTTCTCTCCCTCTCTCTCTGAGATCAATTTAAAAAATAAAGGAAGAAATGATCTCCATAGTCTCTACCCATGTCCTTGAATGTAGCTCTTCACCCTGTGGGATATTTCCGGCCCTCTTGGCACAGCCTGCAGCCCAGGAAGGGATTATGTTGTAACTTGGAGCAGTGGCAACCATAGCACCTTCTGATTCCTGAACCTGTCAAAGGTGCCAGCATGCTATGGACTCCTGGTTAGTTTTTGGAATGGAGGTGTCTCTTCTTCAGGCAGGGACTGAGGACCAGCACTTCTAAACCGTAAGTCCTTTGTCTTTTTATCACACAGTTCAGCAACCCTGCCTGTCACTTTCCGCTGTGCTGAAGAAAAGAACCAGGTGGACAAAAGGATCACTAGATTTGTGTTACCCGTTGGTGCTACAATCAACATGGACGGGACTGCCCTCTACGAAGCAGTAGCAGCTGTGTTCATTGCACAGTTGAATGACATGGACTTGAGCATTGGGCAGATCATCACTATCAGGTGGGGGCATGATGTCACATTCATTCTCATCTCTGTTACTGAAATTGCCTCTAGTAAGAGTTGTCTGTGAAGGGAGATCAAGAGTGGTCCAGTGGTGGCTTGGTTTTCTTCGTCTACAAAGTCTGTTCCCAAGACTAAGCACAACTCTGTTACAAGCAGTGGGATCGTGCTACACAAGATTTCTGCTTCAAGGTCTGGATAAGCCAAAAACATCATTCTGTTCTCAGTTCAGTGCCGCACTGGGTCCCAGGCACAGAGTAGGTACCAAGGATTCAAGATTGAACAAGGGCCAGTCTCTGCTTTCAAGGGGTTCCCAGTAGGTAGATAAGGGATACACATATCTAAATAAATGCTGAGTGGTGTGATAAGAGCTATAGTAGATGTTTGAATGGGAGGCATTGAAGACACCAGGGAAGGAAGGGTTGGCTCTACCTGGGAAGGTGAGGAAAGGCTTCCTGGAGAAACTTTAGCTAAGTCTTAGAAAAGGAATAAGAATTTCATAGGAAAAGAAGGAAACTAAGAGCATTTTAGATAAAAGGAATAGCAAGTACAGATTATTTTGTATGAGTGCGATGTGGAGAACAAAAGGAAATGAGAAGTCAAGGATCATGTCATGAAAGCTTTGTATGGGGAGCTTATGGAAAGGTCTTCGACAATTTTTCATACCATGGACAGATTTTCATTTTAAAAAGGCAACTGGATGGGAGCAGGAACCATAGCTGGAAGACCAGTTAGGAGACTATTACAGAAGTTCAAGTACAGTATGAAAAGGCCCACATCAGGGCACTGACATGAGGGATGGAGAAGAGCTAGTGAAAGAGGCATTAGTTAGATTTGGAGTGAGGGACAGGGGACAGATAGGATGACCCCCAGGATTGGTGGGTGTTTCTGGATTGGTGGTGGATGGTTCTTACCAGAACAGGAACTAGTATAGGAGAAGCAAGTCTAGGTAGGGAGATAGAGTTTATACTTTTAGACATTGAATTTGAAATGCCTTTAAGACACCCAGGTAGAAATATGCAGTGAGAGAAATGTAGATACAGAAGCCAGGGTCCTCAGCTTGATAGGGAGTTAATTATCTGGGTTTGAATCTGAGCTTTACCATGATTAGCTGTAACCTTGGCCAAGCTGATTGCATTCTCTAAGCTTCTGTTTCTCACCCATAAAATGAGGATAATAATAGTATCTACATTTTGTGTAAGTAGTGATCATTAAGTCAGACGATGCATATAAAATGCTTAGAACGATGCAACGTAGTGAGCATTCAGTAAATGTTCGAAATGGATGGCATTGCATGGGGAGAGTCCATAGGGAAGAGAAAAGGACTAAGGACTGAGCCCTAGAAAATCCTAAAGTTAGAGGCAGGGAGGGAAGAACCCAAGAGGAAGAGTGAAAAGGAAAGAAAGATGGGAAGAGAGCCCTGAAACCATCATTGACACCCAGAGAAGAGAGATTTTCAAAGATTAAATGTCCCGTGGAGTCAAATACTGCAGAGAATCCTAGTCAAATGAAGACTGAAATTGTCTACTCAAGTAGGTGGTGAAAAGGTCCTTAGTGAATTTTGCCAGAGCTGTTTCTCTGGAACAGCACTTCTCAATATAGTACCATTAAGCTACTTACATGAATTGGATGGAGCAGACACAGAAGGTTCTATCATTGTAGAAATAGGTGCTGTCATTGTAGAAACTCCTACTGGTCAGTGCTGCTTTGAAGAGTGGATTGTGATTAGTCGGAGACTTTAGAGTGGGAGTTTGAGACTAAGCTGGGTTCTTGCTACTTGAGGCTGAACCTGAACATTTCAGAGTTAATTCATTTATTTCATCCCTAGCACTTGGTATAGGCATAAGTTCCAGGCAAACAATAAATTCTAACAGTGTTCTAATACAGTACATTTTTAAATATTCCCCAACTCTAAGTCATAGCATACTTATTGCAGTTTGCTTGAAATTAACCTAAGACAAGTGCAAACTGGTCTATTTGGCATATTAGCTGGGCAACTGCATGAATGCTGCATGATCTGTCAAGTGTTAGTGGCTAACGAGCCCATGTTAGTGGCTAAAGAGCCTCAGGCTATAGTGACCACGAGGTTAACAGTGACGTGTTGGGGGTTCCAAGAGGGAGCAGTGGACATGGGCACCTACTACTTCTAACAAAGAAAACCCATCATTGCAGTCAGTTTAAATGTTTTCAATCAGAAAGAGTTTGAATCAAGTCCTGTAGTTTGAACAGCAAGTATGTTAAAATTGAAATATTGATCCACTGCCACAGTGGTTCCAGCAGTTGTTACTTTTAGACTCCCCAATGCCTTTACCCACCTCCCTCACCTTGTGCTGTGGAACCCCATCTGCACTGAACTGGTTTCTAAGGAGTGGTTGTATGAGATGCCAGTTCTTTTGGGTCTTTGCCACTTTTTGATGAATTCCCTCCCTGCCTCAGTCATTCGTTTCCTGGAACTTTGTAACCTTTAAAAAAAAAACTGCTAGAGGAATAAACTTCGGACCTTGAGGCTACATACTCAATTCACATAAAAATCTCTCTCCCTGCTCTGGGGTATTTTTATATCGCTTGGCTGCTAATACTGGCCCAAAGCCAATTACCCCTGCCTGGCCAGGGTAATCATTGACTTAAAATAAAGAATCCTCTCTGGCTCTACCTGAGAGAGAATGAAATAATAAATGTTAAACTTGGTAAGTTACAGTTATGGCTCCTGTGGTTGATGGTTAAAGAGATTTGGGGACCTATAGTTTATCTCTTTCTCTGGCCATTTTGGACTGGACATCAAAAAATGTAGGCACCAGAGAAACCAAGATGGCAGCATAGGTAAACACCTAAACTGCTGCCTCGCACAACAATTTCAAAACTACAACTAAAAGACAAAACGGACACCATCCAGAACCACAGGAAAGCTGGCTGAGTGGAAATTCTACAACTAGAAGGAAAGAGAAAAGGACATTGAGACTCAGAGGAGCTGCAAAAGGTTGAGGTACAGAGATGCGCGCAAGTGGAGAGGACTGGCAGCTGAGTGCATGGCTGGCTTTCTCAAGCGGGAGGGAGATGGAAGCTCCCAACTGCACTGAACTCCAGTTCCAGGCGAGACTCTGGGAACCCAGACTCATTCGGGGGGTATCTGGACTGTCAGGAAAAGAGAAAAGCACACTGAGACTTAGGGGAGCTGCGGAAGGCAGAGGTCCAGAGGCGCGCGCACACAGGACTGACTGCTGAGTGCCCGGCTGGCTTTCTGAAGCGGGAGAAAGATGGAAGCTCCCGACTGTGCTGAACTCCAGTTCCAGGCAAGCCCCTGGGGACCCAGACTCATTCGGGGAGAAACTGGACTGTCTGGCAGTGGGTGGAACTCGAGGGCGGCTTTCTCTCAGAGGTGCTTGCAGTGATTACTGAGGGACACTGAGACCCAGGGGCCTCATAGGGCAGAGCTGACGGGAAGCCAAGGCTATCTATTCCGCACTGAGACTCCGCCCCATCCAAGCTGAGTACAGAGGCTTTTGCAATTTTGCAAGTCTTGTCTCATAAGAGTGTCTCCAGCACAGAAGTTTGCCCAGCATAGACACAGCTGATCCTCACAGCCAATTGGCCTGGAGGTCAATTCCTCCCAGTGATACCAACAGCAATCAAGACTTAACTACAACAAGGCTATGCACACAGTCCACAAAGGGGTGCACCAAGAGTATCCACCTCAGGTAACTGGGGAGGCTGAGCCACTGGGCCCTATAGGACACCTAGCACACAAAGCTACTCTACCAACTCAGGGAAGCAGCAAAAATGCAGAGACAAAGAAACAGGTCACAAATGAAAGAAATGGAGGAAAGCAAATGACTGGATATAGAGTTCAAAACCACGGTTATAAGATTTTTCAAGAATTTCCTAGAAAAGGCCAATAAATTTAGCAAGATCCTCGAGGATATGAAAAAGGACCAACTAGAAATTAAACATACACTGACTGAAATAAAAAATATTATACAGAGACCTAACAGCAGACTAGAGGACCACAAGAATCAAGTCAAAGATTTGAAATACAAAGAAGCAAAAAACACTCAGCCAGAAAAGCAAAAAGAAAAAAGAATCCAAAAATGTGAAGGTAGTGTAAGGAGCCTCTGGGACAACCTCAAACATACCAACATCCGAATTATGGGGGTGCCAGAAGAAGAGAGAGAGCAAGATACTGAAAACCTATTTGAAGAAATAATGACCAAAAACTTCCCCACCTGGTGAAAGAAATAGACTTACAAGTCCAGGAAGCGCACAGAACCCAAACAAAAGGAATCCAAAGAGGACCACACCAAGACACGTCATAATTAAAATGCCAAGAGCAAAAGACAAAGAGAGAATATTAAAAGCAGCAAGAGAAAAACAGTTAATTACCTACAGGGGAGCACCCATATGATTGTCAGCTGATTTCTCAATAGAAACTATGCAGGCCAGACGGGAGTGGCAAGAAATATTCAAAGTGATGAATAGCAAGAACCTACAACCAAGATTACTCTACCCAGGAAAGCTATCATTCAGAATTGAAGGGCAGATAAAGAGCTTCACAGATAAGAAAAAGCTAAAGGAGTTCATCACCACCAAACCAGTATTATATGAAATGCTGAAAGGTATTCTTTAAGAAGAAGAAGAAAAAGGTAAAGATAAAAATTATGAACAACAAATACATGTCTATCAACAAGTGAATCTAAAAATCAAGTGAATAAAAAATCTGATGAACAGAATAAACTGGTGAATATAATAGAATCAGGGGCATAGAAAGGGAGTGGACTGACAATTCTCGGGGGGAAAGGGATGTGGGGGGTGTGGGAAGAGACTGGAACAAAAGCGTACACCTATGGATGAGGACAGTGGCGGGGGAGGTAAGGGCAGAGGGTGGGGTGGGAACCGGGTGGAGGGGAGCTATGGGGGGAAAAAAAGAGGAACAATTGTAATAATCTGAACAATAAAGATTTATTAAATTTTTTAAAAAATGTAGGCACCATCTACCCAAAACAAACCCTATTGTGGTTTTCTCATAACATTCATTTATCAAAGGTTATAACTGATTAAAAGTAGGATACAGTTTCTTATAATGAAAGATAATTATAGAATTTGGGGCCCAGAAAGAGCTTGGAGGAAAAAGTAGCGGTAATAGTTTTTGTAGTGGTAGCAATAATACTAGCAGCAGTGGTAGTAGAAGTAATAGTAGCAGCTGCTGACATAGCAGAAGTGGCATCAGTTTTTAAGCATCTCCTAGATCCAGGTGCTGTGCTGGATGCCTTAAATGTGTTACCTCATTGAATCTTCACAGCAGCACTACAAAGTAAACACATTAGTTCCATCTTACAGGTGACAAACAGATTCAGAGAAGTAACTTGACTAAGGACAGGCTGTTAGTAAAATTTTTCCCCCAATCTGAAGATTTATACTTCAGATGAAAGCCAGTTAGATAGCTAAAGTTCAGTAAAGTAAGGTCAAGGTCAAAGAGCAGAGTTTTGACTAAATGGATTTTGAGTCTCAAGCCCAGCCTCAGGCTATAGTGACCCCATGGTTAACAGTGATGTGTTGGGGGTTCCAAGAAGGAGCAGTGGGCATGGGCACCTACTACTTCTGACAAAGAAAACCCATCGTTGCAGACAGTTTAAATTTTTTCAACCAGCATTGAAATAAACTTGGATTTAACAAAGAATACTTAAGTCAGAACAGATCCAAAGGATTGTGTAGGCCTGGAACTTTGAGAGTAATTGGGACAGCCCCAGAAATCTCTAACTTACGAGATATTGGGTGGCCATAGCCACTAAGAAAAAACTTACTTGTCAAAGAACTCTGGCCTGAGTTTAACCATACGCTCAAACACTACCTGTGACCCATACTGGGCAGATGAATGGGCACTGGAATCAGCTTTGTAAGAACTCTGAGGCTTTATGAACTCACAAGAATATGGATTTGTGACTAGAATCGGGGATTCTTCTAGTCTAAATCGGCAGTTTCTGCATCTTCACCTTTCAACTCAGCGACATCCTGGAGGCAGTTCAGGCCTTGGCCCAGAGTAAAGACATGTCTCGAGAAAATGTCGTGGGTGTCCCCTTCAAGCTGACTCAAATCAAGGGACTTTTTCAGGACTGGAGGAGAGCCCTTGTTTCCTCCAAAGTGACCAGAATTAAGGAAGTTGCTGATGAAAAACTGCACATTCCAAAGGGGAAAATCCCTTGTGCCACATTTTATCTGCCCAAGAGGGATCTTTTTAAATACTTAGCGAAGTTCACATGGCTGCCTCTCCTGAATTCCAGACCTTTCTTTTGTACAAAGTGCTGGCAAAAAGGAGCTGTCAGGAATGAATGCTTATACCTTGGACAGGAGTCAGCTATTTCTCAAGTCAGTGCCCTAAAGGGCATCTGTCAGAGATGTCAAGAGTCTTATGATGTTGAGAAAGTGAATAAAACCTCCTTAAACACTTGAGGTTTTAGCTTCACCTAAAATGCCCTTGCCCATCTATCCATACCACTATCCCTCTACTATCTTTCAAGGCAACATAAATCCCTGGCATATATTAGATTCTCATTAAATGCTTGATGGGTGAGTAGACAGAAAAAAAAGTAGGTGGAGAGACATTTGTCATTTGTTTAGGATGGATGGGTAGATAGTCATCCATCCCAGTTGGTAAACACTTGCCTTCCTCTTGAATCTCTCTTGCACATTGTGTGCCTCATGCAGTCCTTGCATTAGAGTAGGTTGCCCTATTTCCCCTGGAAGATAATACTCCCCTCTGTCTCCCACAGCCCTTTAATAAGGCAGAGCTGGTGCTCAGTAGATAACAGATTCTGACTGGCCATTTGGGGGACACAGCAGTAACAGCCATTGGGACTGTTTCGGGACAGGGGCCCTGAAGGAAGAAATGGGTGTCTAACTCCTTTCGTGCTGGTGTGTTTTGGCTACAGTGTCACAGCCACAGCTGCCAGCATCGGAGCTGCGGGTGTACCCCAGGCTGGTCTGGTGACCATGGTGATCGTGCTGAGTGCTGTGGGCCTGCCCACTGAGGATGTCACCCTGATCATCGCTGTCGACTGGTTCCTGTGAGTTGGAATAAACGTGCTGCAGAATCTGCAGTCTGTCATTCTCTCTTTAGATTGCCTAATGAGCCATCTGTTGCTGCTTTCATTTCCCTCTGACCAGGCCATCTGATAATGTGGTTAAATATTAACTCCTCATAAAATTCAAGCAGTGATTTTAAAAAGCCAATGATCTCTACTAGCTCATTATACCTGGTAATGCTCAAGGTTAAGAGCCAGGCATTGGACAAGATAAACACAAAATAACATGGTGAAAAAGCTAGGCAAGGCCCCAGACATTCTAAACCCCATAGGCCACCCTGGCCTATCCCAGCCCTAGGCCAGCAGCATAGGTTCAGACCACCTGGTTCAAAATCAGCTTATCTTCCCAGCTTCAGACCATCAGGGGCAGTGGCACAAGCAACGGCTTTGCAATAAGACTGACTTGGGTTTGAATACCTGATCAGTGTCTTACTGGCTTTTGACCTTAAGTTCTTTAACTTCTCTGAGGTCCTGTTGTATTATCTGTAAGATGGAAAAGATTCCGTCTGTCTCATTTGTTTGGTTTAAGGACTGAGTGAGCTAATATGGGAGGAGTGTCTAAAACGGTGTCTGGAAGGCAGTATGTGCTCAATAAAAGGCAAGTCTTAATTGTTATAACTAGAATAAGTTAGACCTTTCAAGCCTCAACCAATAATTCAATAATTCTCTCTCTCTCTCTCTCTCTCTCTCTCTCTCTCTCTCTCTCTCTCTCTCTTTCACATAAGGAACACAGCAGAGCATCTGTGCTATGTTCAGGGTAAGGTTAAGAACGTGCTTTTTGTGACCCCAAAGGTTAAAGTTAGAACAGGCCTGGTTCCACCTCTATCCTTGGTTGATACCCACATTGTTCATTCATCTTCTGGCATCTAGGTCTCTGTCCCCTGGCCATCAGGAGTAAGTGTAGCTCCTTAGTGAGCCTTCACTTAGAGCCAGCCAGGCTTACTGGGGAGTCCAGTGGTGAGTAGTTTGCAAGTGGCAGCTGAGAATGAGGAAAGGGAAACATTCCATGTGGGTGTGAAGATACAGTCATGTCCCTGAAGGCAGAAGCTCCTGCACGGGGAAGCTGTGCCATATGGCTACTTGGTTCTACAAAGCCCTACTGAGGTGGTACCTTTCTTGCAAAGGTACCCTACCATTGAGGCAAATGCTTCAATTTTTCTAATGGTGTTGGTGGATTTGCACGTCTCTCCTTTCCCTGGTTCTTCCTGGAATTTATGACCTTCACTCTAAGATACCCAGAAAAGTCAAAGGTTCAGTCTGATCCGTGGTCCATTCTAGGGTCAAGTTCAACCCATAGCCTTGTTCTGTATAACAGCAGGGCATCCAGAGTGGACATGTGTAAGCACTGTTGGCCTTTTCTGTCCTGCAGGTGTAGTTTTCCTAAGAATATTCATGTATATAGTTTCTACCAACAGTGCTCAAGCATCCTCTCACCAGGATGCCTTCTCTTTCTACACAGCTTCCTGCCTTCAGCCTCTTCTCCAGGCTGTCTGGGGGTAAAGACTAGCTGGGGGTGCCTCAAAGAGAAAGACATTCCCAGGCAAACCTGTGTTTTCTGACCCTGTGATCTGTGGCATCCCTGCTGGCTTGTTCATGGAGTGACTTAATGTGGTAAAGAAACAAGTACACCAGGGACACACAAACACAGGAAGACTTGGACATACACATGGACCATGTGCCACCCACAAAACATCCAAGTTCTCTCAGCTTAGCCAAGAGAGCCCAGAAATGTTCACAAGACAGAGGTTAGTGGTGAAAGACTAATAGAATTTTGACTCTCCCAAAATAATCTGTGAATACTATTCCCATTTCTTTGGAAAGAAAAGAGGGAATTCAGGTAAATTGGTGCTAAAGTTTGGGGAGTCATTGTGACTTGTTGGGAGCACAGGCCTGGGGGAGCTGGTTTGCTCATTCTGTGCCTTTATTTTTTTTTAATATATTTTATTGATTTTTTACAGAGAGGAAGGGAGAAGGATAGAGAGTTAGAAACATTGATGAGAGAGAAACATCAATTAGCTGCCTCCTGCACACCTCCTATTGGGGATGTGCCCGCAACCAAGGTATATGCCCTTGACCGGAATCGAACCTGGGACCTTTCAGTCCACAGGCCGATGCTCTATCCACTGAGCCAAACCAGCTAGGGCCATTCTGTGCCTTTATGAACCAACTTCTGCTTTAGGCCTGTGAGGGGAGGAGCCTCTGGTCAGCCAGCCATGAGGACAGCACTTTCTGCATTTGCTTGACTCGTAACTCAACACTTTAGGTCCTTTCTTCTCTCTAATGGGCAGGGAAATGAAATCTGGACCTCCTGTCTGACTCACCCTCTCCCTTACCCAGGGACCGGTTCAGGACCATGGTGAATGTCCTGGGTGATGCCTTTGGGACGGGCATCGTGGAGAAGCTTTCTAAGAAGGAGCTGGAGCAGATGAGTGTTGCATCTGACGTCAACTTCACGAACCCCTTTGCTGTGGAAACCACAACACTCGATAATGAAGACTCAGACGCCAAGAAGTCCTATGTCAACGGAGGCTTTGCCATCGACAGATCTGACACCATCTCATTCACCCAGACCTCACAGTTCTAGAGCCCTAGCTTCAGGTGACTGGGAATGATGAAGGACATCTCTTAGCAAATTCAAACATTAAGGAAAAGAACACTAATGACCAATTGTACATTTGACCTGATACACAGACCTCCAGACTATTTTCTATATTTGGATTCGGAGCTTTTGCTCTCTATGTTCTGGGACTTGGGGGTGGGGTAAGAGAAAAGGAAATTGATGAGAACGCAAGCTATATTATCTGGAGTTTTAAAATTATACAAGAGACAAAGTTTAGAAGTATATAACATAGCAGTTGTTGGAATTAGGTAACAGATGTGAAAGCGCAATTGCTTTCTCACGCACAGACCAGTGTTTTGGGTCTTTAAAAAACTATTCTGTCAGTGACTACAAATTTTTTACTCAGGCTTTCTATTGGCATGGATTTCCTTTGATGTCTCACATTTTTTATAGATTATAATGCATCCAAATCATCCCCCTTCCCTAGTTAATGTGCCAAATTGTCCATTTTGAACTCATCTCCAGCCAATTTCAAAAAAACTGCTTTGAAAGAAAACAGATCAACACAATTCTGCAATAACAATTTTAAGATGAGTGTCAGGTTTGGGGGGAAGGGAGATCCTTTTTTCAATGTACTGTACTGGGACACTGGTAACTATTAACCCAGTGTTCAGTGTAGAACTAGATAAATATATATATGTATGTTTATATTATTTTCATATAATTTGCCAGACAGAGATCATAATGGAACAGTCAATGTGAAATAAAGAGCTCTCCTAATACTTGAATATTAATTATGATTCCAATCCAGACCTACTCTGGGGCTTATCGGAACTCCTCTCTCAGGAGCACTACACTGAGAAATAATGTTGTTTGATCATTTCTGCCCCAAAGCAGAGAAGCGTTATGGTGATACTCTGAGGTGGCATAGCCATTCATTACAACTTCCAAATTCTCCTGCTCGGAGGGAGTCATAGCAGCTCTATGTGAGATTATGTTCAAAGGTGTCACTCACATAAGGCTGGATGTGTTTTTATCCAGCTGGAAGGCTTCATTCTTCCAAGGTCAGTAATACACACTTAAAAGTGATAGTCCTGGGGACCTTTTCCCCCTCCCCATGTAGGAGTCCATTCTGTGGGACTCTTTCCCTCTCCCTATGTGGGAGTCTTTACTTGTTCAATAAATTTCCACCTTTGCTATACAAAAAAAAAAAAAGATAGTCCTTTGCCCTTTTGTACCCGTCAGGGCCCAAGCAACAGTGGCAAGCTACCAGACAACTTGTATCTCAATACGAATTTGGTAAGTTGAACAAGCCACATTGCCCAGAAAAGCACTATCCCTTCCCTGGATTCTTGCAGAGTAACTCCCACAACCTGAGACGTTGGGATCAGTGGTTCAGGAAAATCCTTCACTTGTGTGGCACTTGCATCTTCCTCCAGGGAGGATTTTTCTAACCGACTAGCAGTCTAGTGATCTTGGCCCTGCTCCTTAAAATCCATCATTTGCCATTCTCCTGCTAATTTATGAAGATATCAAAGTCTGTGCTTCAGCTCACATCTTGTAAATAATGCTTAACATGACTTTTGTATTTACACTGAGATCCAAAATACCTGTGCTTCTGCAGTATTGAGTAGCCAATTTAAGCCTGTGTTTTCCTATTTAAGAAACCAGAAATTGTGCCAAAGAGCATGGAGACATGAATACATGTTCAGTATTGACCACCTGCACCTGAAGACTACAGGAGAATGATACTGAATTGTCCCGTAAACATAAATATGAACCAGTAATTCAATGTGAGTTTTTAAATGCAAAGAATGGTATTGTTTATAGAAAGTCGATCTAAATATAATGCAGTTGAGTTGGTAATTTATCTTGGGCTGAATGGTTCTACCCCCTTGGCAGGTTTCTCCGATTTGAGGCACCAGAGTTGCAGAGCTGTTCATGAACTGCAGGTCATTCTTATTTTGGAGTCCGTTTGTAACTGACCTCTTAACACACTGTGCTGTTAACTCATCAAAGAGAACAATGTTCCATTTCAGTCTCAATAAACATTTCCATCATTCTTTCTTCCCCGCCTTTCTCTGTTCTTTTATCTCACTCTGCTGGGTGTGGGAAGGTGGAGACATGGTCAGTTAATTCAGATGGTACACAGATAGTCATTTCCCAAACTGTGTTTATAGCCAAGAATGAAAAAGCAGGGCTGAGGGGAAGTAATCTAATTCTTCATATTAATCAGTGGGGATTAAAAGGTTGAAATTCAGTGTCATTATAAACAGCTTGCCCTTTTTTTTTTGATGGAGATGAAAAGGAAAATAGAATTTGGTTCGAAATTACTGTAATGGGGGAAAGTCACCATATTGATGGGGACTTGGTTTCACTGAAGGTCTGATCCTGACCCCTGAAATGCTCCTATAAATGACGAATGGCTGTATTCAGAGTGCTCTTTTTTTTTTTTTTTCTAAAATATATTTTTATTGATTCCAGAGAGAAAGGGAGATGGAAATAGAAACATCAATGATGAGAGAGAATCATTGATTGGCTGCCTCCTACACACCCCACACTGGGAATCGAACCCACCTCCTGGTTCAGAGGTTGATGCTCAACCACTGAGCCACACCAGCTGGGCTTCAGAGAATTCTTCAAAGGAATGGCACAGTCCTGCCTGGAACCTCAGTCGTGACGGGGTTCCTCCAGCAGACCCACTAGTTAGTGATAGACAGTACGGGATGGACAGCTCTCTCTGCCCCACTGAGAATGTCTCATAAAAATGCTTCACTACCTGGCCAAACTAATTCAGAAGAGTCTTGTCTTTTGGCAACATGGGATAAAATACCCAACAACACAACTCCTTAGAGAGAGATCTATTTGGAAAAGTTAGTGAGCCTGGGTAGGGACCCCCATATGATTTTGATCTGCCCAAAGTATACTCATGAACAGAGCAAAGGTTTTATTAGCTCTGGAAAATAACTTTTCTCCCAAAAAAATCTTAGCGAGCCCACTGGGTACAAGGCCTGTTATTTAAACCATAGCATTCTTAGAATAGTATGAGGAAACTGTGTTTGGCTTCTCGTTGGCAGTGGGCCAGCAACAGTGTTGGCTTTGCAGGAGTTTAAAAATCTTCCCTCCTGATACAGAAAGAAGAAATGGTCATGCAGAGCCTTGGCAGAATTCTAGAAAGTTCTATGCAACAGAATATTATGTATTCTCTACCGGCCCAGCAAGGGACCCATGAGTAGGCATGCAGCTAGTCTCTTAACCGTTTTGTGACCCTTACCAATAATCTAGGCCTTGGTTTAATCTTCTGTGAAATGGTGATAAATCTTGCCCCTTGAGGTTGCTTTAAGTTAAATGAGAAAATGCATATAATTCATTTAGCAGAGACCCTGTCACATGTTTGATAAATGCTAGTGCCCCCAACACCACACAAAATCCCTATACCCTCACTCCCCATTTACATGGGCAACCCATAGAGATGCAACTTTAGTTGCTAGTCAGTGTTTTGAGACCTGTCTCAGTTATTAAAGCAAAATGCATCCAACCTGGAGAAACCAAGATGGCAGCATAGGTAAGCACCTAAACTGCTGCCTCGCACAACAATTTCAAAACTACAACTAAAAGACAGAACGGACACCATCCAGAACCACAGGAAAGCTGGCTGAGTGGAAATTCTACAACTAGAAGAAAAGAGAAAAGCTCACAGAGAATTGGAGGTACGGCAAAGGGTCTTTGTGTGTGCAGAGAGGAAGGGTGGCTGAGAGCCTGGCTGACTTTCTCTGGCGGAAGGGGGAAGGAAGCCCCCGACCGCACTGAACCCCAGTTCTGACTGCACTGAACCCCAGTCCCGGGCGAAACCCCGTGGACCCAGGCTCATACAGGGGGAGTCTGGACTGTCAGGTAGAGAGAAAGGCACCCAGAGACTCGGAGACCCGGGGAAGACCCGGGGGAGCCCCGGCGGGCAGGAGTCTGGAGGCGCACGCGCCTTTGTGCACAAAGGCTGCGGAGGTTGCTACAGGCTTTCCCTAGCAGAAGGGAGTCAGAAGTTCCTGACTGCACTGAACCCCAGTTTTAACTGCACTGGACCCCAGTTCCAGGCGAGCCCCTGGGGACCCATGCTCTTACGGGGGGAATCTGGACTCGGGTGGAGACTCGGGAGCCGGGGAAGGCAGAGGCGTGGAGGCGCGCGCGCACAAGGGCAAGGCTGACTGGAAGCCAAGACTGTCTGCTCTGCCCTGAGACTCCACCCCATCCAAGCTGAGCACAGAGGCAAGTCTAATCCTATAAGGCTGTCTCCAGCACCGAACTTCTCCCAACGTAGACACAGCTGATCCTTACAGCCAACTGGCCTGGAGGTCAATTCCTCCCAGTGATACCAACAACAATCAAGACTTAACTACAACAAGGCTGTACACACAGTCCACAAAGGGGTGCACCAAGAGTGTCCACCTCAGGTTAACTGGGGAGGCCGACCCACTGGGCCATATAGGAAACCTAGCACACAAATCTACCCTACCAACTCAGGGAAGCAGTGAAAATGCGGCATCAAAGAAACAGATCACAAACGAAAGAAATGGAGGAAAACAAATGACTGGATATAGAATTCAAAACTACGGTTATAAGGCTTTTCAAGAATATCCTAGAAAAGGCCGATAAATATAATGAGATCCTCGAAGATATGAAAAAGGACCAACTAGAAATTAAACATACACTGACTGAAATAAAAAATATTATACAGAGACCCAACAACAGACTAGAGGAACACAAGAATCAAGTCAAAGAATTGAAATACAAAGAAGCAAAAAACACTCAACCGAAAAAGCAAAAAGCAAAAAAAAATCCAAAAGGTTGAAGATAATGTAAGAAGTCTCTGGGACAACTTCAAGCGTACCAACATCAGAATTATGGGGGTGCCAGAAGAAGAGAGAGAGCAAGATACGGAAAACCTATTTGAAGAAATAATGACTGAAAACTTCCCCCACCTGGTGAAAGAAATAGACTTACAAGTCCAGGAAGCACACAGAACCCCAAACAAAAGGAATCCAAAGAGGACTACACCAAGACACATCATAATTAAAATGCCAAGAGCAAAAGACAAAGAGAGAATATTAAAAGCAGCAAGAGAAAAACAGTTAATTACCTACAGGGGAGCACCCATACGATTGTCAGCTGATTTCTCAATAGAAACTATGCAGGCCAGACGGGAGTGGCAAGAAATTTTCAAAGTGATGAACAGCAAGAACCTACAACCAAGATTACTCTACCCAGCAAAGCTATCATTCAGAATTGAAGGGCAGATAAAGAGCTTCACAGATAAGAAAAAGCTAAAGGAGTTCATCACCACCAAACCAGTATTATATGAAATGCTGAAAGGTATTCTTAAAGAAGAGGAAGAAGAAAAAAGGAAAGATAAAAATTATGAACAACAAATACATATCTATCAACAAGTGAACCTAAAAATCAAGTGAATTAAAAACCTGAGGAACAGAATAATCTGGTGA
The DNA here is from genome assembly GCF_963455305.1 of Plecotus auritus. Taxonomy (NCBI): domain Eukaryota; kingdom Metazoa; phylum Chordata; class Mammalia; order Chiroptera; family Vespertilionidae; genus Plecotus; species Plecotus auritus. The sequence continues at coordinate 135,566,342 of NC_137776.1, read as the reverse complement.
ATATAATAGAATCAGGGGCATAGAAAGGGAGTGGACTGATAATTCTCAGGGGGAAACGGGTATGGGGGGGTTCAGGAAGAGACTGGACAAAAATCATACACCTATGGATGAGGACAGTGGGGGAGAGGTAAGGGCAGAAGGTGGGGTGGGAACCGGGTGGAGGGGAGCTATGGGGGGAAAAAGGAGAAACAATTGTAATAATCTGAATAAAGATTTATTTTTTAAAAAAATGCAACCTAGTGAGACTTAATATATTAATAAGTCCCATTCTATGAAGAGGAAACAGGACATTTTGATATAAATAGTGTAAGACTTGGAATATTCTCTCCTGTAAAGTGTCACATGGGCACTGGACAAAAAGCATTCACAGTTTTTTGTCTGTGGCCTGCGACAGAGAGGTTTGAGATCGGGTTGTGTGAGGCGGAGCTGTGCATTCACATAGCACCCTTTCTATTAAGTCCTGAGATTTGTGACATGAAGTTCACTTCTGCCAGGTCGGCCTGGATGTCTCATGAGACTGTCCTCCCAGGCTGAGACTTGGCTCTGGGCCCCACGTGAGGTTTTTAAAATACCCTCTGTGGTAGGAAATGTGTCTCTCTCCCCTGCAATCTTAACTTTTTAAGTGAAAGCTGTATAATATAAACAAGAAGCAAGCCTTGTTAAATTAGCTTTGGGAACAATACATATTGACCCACATGTATCAAATTAGATGACTGTACATTAAGTGTACCATGAATGGAGATGACTGGGGACATTTCTCAGTGGCCCCGGCTCAATAACACCCCAAAAGTTCTAAGAAAGCATTCAGATCAATCTCACAACTGCTGACGGGTCCATTTCTCCTCGCTGGGAAAACCAGTGCCACATGTGATGTGGTGGTGGTCCCTCCGGGATCACCAAGACACTTGTCTACAAATCCTCACTTGGTGTGCCAATCTTAAGATACTACAAAGTTCAGAACAGTTATTAGTAAACCCCCAAAGCCAAGATAAAATCAACACCCCTTTTGTTATTCTGTTGAAGGAAAGGAAAAAGGAAAGCTGTGGCCTCTTCTAGAGAAGTTTGGTTTCCAGAAGGCCTCACCAGCCTGAAGCTAGAAAACTGTCCTCATGAGAGCAGAACCAGGATATTACACAAAGACACTAGAAACTAATATACAGAATCAATCAAACTCCTGAAGAGTAGTGTCTGGATTCCAGCACACACACACCATTTGCAGACCATAGAATCTGGTAGCTGCTGTTCTATCAGCAAGGTTATGAGGATGTCACATCCTCGTCCCTCACTTCAGGGCACTTGAGGAGTTGTATCACCTGGGTGTTTCAGAATCAAAGGTCCAGTTGCCAAGGGGAAAAAAATGAGGCATTAGCCAGGATCTACTTTATTTTGTCCAGACCCTGTGGAAAGATGCCTTTTCCAAGGTGAGAATAAGACTGATGGAAGTGAATCGAGTAGTCCCGGGAGGGTAGTCGCAGGAGAAAAGGCACTGCTCCGTCATTGCACAGGTGCTTCCCTTTATGGACACACCTTCAAAATCCTGAAGACGTGCACCTTTTAGAGATGACCTGAATCACTAAATGAATGTGACTTTCATTTAAGGGGTCCTCCTGTTGTGTTTCCAAAGTCATCAGTTTAGCTTGGCAAGAATAAGAAGCAGCCAGAAAAAAAAAAAAAAACTTCATCAGAGCTGAGGACTTTGGGGGGAAAAACGTTCTCCGATATGAATCTGAGGACAATGAAATGTTCAGGTCTTTGGGAAACTCAGTGGCTCTGATAGATGTCAGAGAAAATAACATAACACACTCAATAGTTTTGTTATGAATAAAAGCAGTAGTGGTTAGCAACAGAGGGACAGTGGCTGATCCTGCCCCAACACTTGCTTTTGTCTTACTAGAATGCCAGACTGGCTTTAATTCCCAGGGTTTAACAACTAACCCTCCATTTCTTTTTTTTTTTTTTTAAAGGATACAATGTTTCAGATTTATTTCAAAATAATTGTGAGAAGGAAGTAGAGATGAAACAAAATAGACCATGAGCTGGTAATTATTTAACCTAAATGATAAGAACAAGAACGTACATAATACTTTTCCCTATACATGTGTTTAACATTTTCTATAATAAGAACATTCTTTTTTTAAAATGCCAATATAATCACTTGTATGAGACAAATATTAACAAAAATTATATCCTTTACTCCTCAAACTAAATAAATTACTCTTAAAAGTGTCAGATTAACTGTAGCTTACCCATTAAGTATAGGTGCTTTACAATTATATTTGAACACTCTGTATGACATCAAACTTTAACTTGAGTTGTTAGTCCTCTTCCTTAAGCAAAAGCATCATGCGGGGGGGGGGGGGGGGGAGTAAGAGAAGAGAAATAGCAAAACTTTCAAGAACAACAATCAAATCATACTACACAGTTACTGCAGCATTAAAAAAAGAGGACTTAGCCCTAACTGGTTTGGCTCAGTGGATAGAGCGTCGGCCTGAGGACTCAAGGGTCCCAGGTTCGATTCCAGCCAAGGGCATGTACCTTGGTTGTGGGCACATCCCCAATGGGGAGTGTGCAGGAGGCAGCTGATCAATGTTTCTCTCTCATCGATGTTTCTAACTCTCTATCCCTCTCCCTTCTCTGTAAAAAAATCAATAAAATATACTTTTTTTTAAAAAAGAGGACTTAGGAATTCTCAAAAATGACAAACCAGAAAATATAAAAAACAGAACGGTTTTACAATATTCATCCCTCACAAACATAAGCCATTTTAGCTCTCAACATGATTACAAGAGTCTCAACTAAAACACATGGATACAGAAAGTATGAAAGTAAAAGGTTTGAAAAAATGGTGCATGCAATCCCTAAACCCAAAGAAAATTTGGGAGCTATACTGATATCCAAGGAGGCTTGAAAGAAAGAAAGAATACTTGGAAAATAGAGTCACTTCACTTCACAATAAAAGTAATGTGGTTCAGTTCACAGGAAGATATAACCTAATAACATGAGATCAAAGTATATACAGCAAAAATTTATAGAATGACAAAAAATGGTGATATTTAAGTCTAAAGATAAATATTAAAGCATCATTATCACATACTTGATAGAAACAAACAAGGAGAAATAAAGTTAAGTGAAAAAAAAAAGAGTTCAACAGAATATTAACAGATATTACCTAATGGGTATATAGAGAATACCATTCACCAAAAATTTCATATTATATACTCTTCTATAGCATACGTGGAACATTTACAAAAATAAACTTTATCCTGGGCCACAATGCAAGTCTCAAAAATTTTTGAAAATGTTGATATTACACAATGTATATTCTTTGACAGCAATGTAATAATGTTGTAAACCCATTAAAAATATAACCAGAAATTCTTCATAGGTTTGGAAATTATGAACTACATTTCTAAATAACCTATAAGTATAAACAGATATCATTATGGAAGTTAGAAGGGATTTTTTTTAAAAATAAATCTTTATTCAGATTATTACAATTATTTCTCCGTTTCCCCCATAGCTCCCCTCCACCCAGTTCCCACCCCACCTTCTGCCCTTACCTCCCCCACACTGTCCTCATCCATAGGTGTATGATTTTTGTCCATTCTCTTCATGAACCCCCCCATACCCCTTTCCCCCTGAGAATTATCAGTCCACTCCCTTTCTATGCCCCTGATTCTATTATATTCACCAGATTATTCTGTTCCTCAGGTTTTTAATTCACTTGATTTTTAGGTTCACTTGTTGATAGATATGTATTTGTTGTTCATAATTTTTATCTTTACTTTTTTCTTCTTCCTCTTCTTTAAGAATACCTTTCAGCATTTCATATAATACTGGTTTGGTGGTGATGAACTCCTTTAGCTTTTTCTTGTCTGTGAAGCTCTTTATCTGCCCTTCAATTCTGAATGATAGCTTTGCTGGGTAGAGTAATCTTGGTTGTAGGTTCTTGCTATTCATCACATTGAAAATTTCTTGCCACTCCCGTCTGGCCTGCATAGTTTCTGTTGAGAAGTCAGCTGACAGTCGTATGGGTGCTCCCTTGTAGGTAACTGTTTTTCTCTTGCTGCTTTTAATATTCTCTCTTTGTCTTTTGCTCTTGGCATTTTAATTATGATGTGTCTTGGTGTGGTCCTCCTTGGATTCCTTTTGTTTGGGGTTCTGTGCACTTCCAGGACTTGTAAGTCTATTTCTTTCACCAGGTGGGGGAAGTTTTCTGTCATTATTTCTTCAAATAGGTTTTCAGTATCTTGCTCTCTCTCTTCTTCTGGCACCCCCATAATTCTGATGTTGGTATGCTTGAAGTTGTCCCAGAGACTTCTTACATTATCTTCAACTTTTTGGATTTTTTTTTTTTTTTGCTTTTTGCTTTTTCAGTTGAGTTTTTTTTGCTTCTTTGTATTTCAATTCTTTGACTTGATTTTTGTGTTCCTCTTGTCTGTTTTTGGGTCTCTGTATAATATTTTTTATTTCAGTCAGTGTATGTTTAATTTCTAGTTGGTCCTTTTTCATACCTTCGAGGGTCTCGTTATATTTATCGGCCTTTTCTAGGATATTCTTAAAAAGCCTTATAACCGTAGTTTTGAATTCTATATCCAGTCGTTTGTTTTCCTCCATTTCTTTCGTTTGTGATCTGTTTCTTTGATGCCGCATTTTCACTGCTTCCCTGAGTTGGTAGGGTAGATTTGTGTGCTAGGTTTCCTATATGGTCCAGTGGATCGGCCTCCCCAGTTAACCTGAGGTGGACACTCTTGGTGCACCCCTTTGTGGACTGTGTGTACAGCCTTGTTGTAATTAAGTCTTGATTTTTGTTGGTATCACTGGGAAGAATTGACCTCCAGGCCAGTTGGCTATAAGGATCAGCTGTGTCTATGCTGGGAGAAGTTCGGTGCTGGAGACAGCTCTATTGGATTAGACTTGCCAAATTGCAATAGCCTCTGTGCTCAGCTTGGATGGGGTGGAGTCTCAGTCTTGGCTTCCTGTCAGCCTTGCCCTTGCGCGCACATGCGCGCCTTCAGACTCTGCCTTCCCGGCTCCCGAGTCTCCTCCCGAGAGTCCAGACTCCCCCCACAAGAGCGTGGGTCCCCAGGGGCTCGCCTGGAACTGGGGTCCAGTGCAGTCAGAACTGGGGCTCAGTGCAGTCAGGAGCCTCTGACTCCCATCCACTAGGGAAAGCCTGTGGCAACCTCCACAGCCTTTGTGCGCACTGGCACGCGCGCGCTTTCAGTCCTCCGCCTTCCCCGGCTCCCGAGTCTCTGCCCGAGAGTCCAGACTCCCCCCACAAGAGCGTGGGTCCCCAGGGGCTCGCCTGGAACTGGGGTTCAGTGCAGTCAGAACTGGGGCTCAGTGCAGTCAGGAGCCTCTGACTCCCATCCACTAGGGAAAGCCTGTGGCAACCTCCGCAGCCTTTGTGCGCACTGGCACGCGCGCGCTTTCAGTCCTCCGCCTTCCCCGGCTCCCAAGTCTCCGCCCGAGAGTCCAGACTCCCCCCGTAAGAGCATGGGTCCCCAGGGGCTCGCCCGGAACTGGGGTTCAGTGCAGTCAGAACTGGGGTTCAGTGCGGTCGGAGGCTTCCTTCCCCCTTCCGCCAGAGAAAGTCTGTCAGGCTCTCAGCCGCCCTTCCTCTCTGCGCACACAAAGACCCTTTGCCGTACCTCCAATTCTCTGTGAGCTTTTCTCTTTCCTTCTAGTTGTAGAATTTTCACTCAGCCAGCTTTCCTGTGGTTCTGGATGGTGTCCGTTCTGTCTTTTAGTTGTAGTTTTGAAATTGTTGCATGAGGCAGCAGTTTAGGTGTTTACCTATGCCGCCATCTTGGTTTCTCCTCCCTCCATTTCTTATTTAGCCAGGCAAGAATGTGTCAGCTTTACATTAAACACATACAACCTCAAGACTCTCCTCAAGAGGGGCCAGTTAGAAAAATATGTCCTCTGCAGTTGATGAGAAAATTAGCAGGACAAACAGCAAGGCAGTCTCGGGCTGCCAAGATACTGAGTATGCTTTTCCCGCACTACTATAAAGTTTGCTCCTATACCATTCCAGGCAGACAGCCACTTACCCTACTCTTGGACATCACCTGTCATAGAGATGACACTCAAAGGCAAATAAAGGTCCAATTTCTTTTGTGTGTTTTTTGTAAATATTCTTTATTGATTTTTAGAGAAAGGGAGAAGGCGAGAGAGAAAGAAACATCAAAATGACTGGGAATCAAACTCCCCAGGATTTTGAAGGTGTGTCCATAAAGGGAAGCACCTGTGCAATGACGGAGCGGTGCCTTTTCTCCTGCGACCACCCTCCCGGGACTACTCGATTCACTTCCATCAGTCTTATTCTCACCTTGGAAAAGGCATGCAGTGAGAGCGGCTGCCTCCTGCATGCCCCCTAGAGGGGATCAAGCCTGCAACTCAGGCATGTGCTCTGACTGGGAATCAAACTGCCAATGTTGTGGTGCATGAGATGATGCCCAACCAACCGGCCAGGACGAGGTCCAATTTCTTTTAAGGTGTTGACCTAACACTTAATTGCTGCAGGCTCTGAGTAAGGCGTTTTCTCCCTGCCAGGCTGCATACAGAAGAGGATGGGATGTCATGTCTCCCCAGAACTAAAGACAGCAACTACAACACAGAGGAAATGCATTTTTATTGACTTGACAATGTTTGCATAGCAGTTACTATGTGACAAGCACTGTTCTTAGCACCTAACAAATATTAACTAATTTGATCTCATCAACATCATGAAGCAAGTACTATAGTCGAGAAACTGGTACAAAAGGTCAAGTAACTTGCCCCCAAGATCACACAACGAATAGGTGGCACAGCAATTTGGCTCCAGTGTCAACATCCTTTACCAGGCATTGAAAGCTATGGAAGGCCAGGAGTACTAGAATATTAATTCTAACTCAAGTCTGGGATGGCCTAACATTTTCAAGACAAATAATCATTGTTAATATTTGCCAAGTGTTAACGACATGCCTGGCACTGTACTAACTATTCTACATGCTTAATTTCATGTATTCTTTTCAACAGTCCTATCAGGCAGGTATTATTACCCTCCATTTTCCATGTGAGGAATCTGTGGCTTAGAGAGTTTAGCTCACCCAAGTTCACACAGCTGGAACTCAAACCTGATTCCCAAATCTGTGTTCCTAACCATTGAGATATGGTACTTTGAAATGCCTAAAAATTCCACCAAAAGAAAGCAGGGGTAATCAAAAATCTCCCAACAAAGAAAAATCCAGGTCCAGATGGCCTCACTGGTAAATTCTAACATTTAAGGAATTAATACCAATCCTTTTGTAACTCTTCCAAAAAACAGAAGAGGCAGCAGGAGAGAACATTGTCAAACTTGTTTTATGAGGCCAGCGTTAACCTGAAACAAAGCCAAACAAGGACAATTACAAGAAAAAACTATTTGCAGGTCAATATACTTGATGAACATAGATGCAAAATACTCAACAAAATATTAACAAACTGAATTCAGTAGAACATTCAAAAAAATCACACACCATGATCAGGTGGGATTTATTTCTGGGATACAGGATGGTTCCACATAGGCAAATCAATAAATATGACATGTCACATTAACTAACTGAAGAATAAAAATCATATGAGCATCTCAATATATGTAGAAAAGGCATTTGACAAAATTCAATATCCATTCATGATAAACTCTTAACAAATTTGGAATAGAAAGAACGTTTCTCAACATAACAAAGTCCATGCATGACAAGCCCACAGCTAATATTCTTAACTAGAGGCCCAGTGCACGAAATTCGTGCACGGGGGTATGTGTCCCTCAGCCCAGCCTGAACCCTCTCCAATCTGGGACCCCTCGAGGGATGTCCGATTGGCCTAAATGGGCAGCCGGATATCCCTCTAACAATCCAAGACTGCTGGTTCCCAACTGCTTGCCTGCCTGCCTTCCTGATTGCCCCTGCTTCTGCCTGCCAGCCTGATCACCCCCTAACCACTCCCCTGCCAGCCTGATCGATGCCTAACTGCTCCCCTGCCAGCCTGATTGCCCCTAACTGCCCTCCCCTGCAGGCATGGATCCTCCCCAACTGCTCTTCCCTGCAGGTCCAGTCACCCCCAACTGCCCTCCCCTGCAGGCCTGGTCACCCCTAACTGCCCTCCCCTGCAGGCCTTGTCCTTCCCAACTGCTCTCCCCTGCAGGCCTGGGTCCACCCCAACTGCCTTTCGCTGCAGGCCTGGTCACCCCTAACTGCTCTCCCCTGCAGGCCTGGTCACCCCTAACTGCTCTCCCCTGCAGGCATGGGTCCTCCCCAACTGCTCTTCCCTGCAGGTCCAGTCACCCCCAACTTCCCTCCTCTGCCGGCCTGGTCACCCCTAACTGCCCTCCCCTGCAGGCTTGATCGCCCCCAACTGCCCTCCCTTGCAGGCCTGGTCCCTCCCAACTGCCCTCCCCTGCTGGCCTGATCGCCCACAACTGCCCTCCCCTGCAGGCCATCTTGTGGCAGCCATCTTGTGTCCACATGGGGCAGCCATCTTGTGTGTTGGAGTGACGGTCAATTTGCATATTACTCTTTTATTAGATAGGATAGAGGCCTGGTGCACGGGTGGGGGCCGGCTGGTTTGCTCTGAAGGGTGTCCCGGATCAGGGTGGGGGTTCCCTTGGGGTGTGGGGCGGCCTGGGTGAGAGGCCTGTGGTGGTGTGCAGGCCGGCCATGCCCTCCGGCAACCCAAGCGGAGGCCCTGGGATCTGGGATTTATTTATCTTCTATAATTGAAACTTTGTAGTCTTGAGCAGAGGCCTGGGCCGGCCAGGGTGTACAGGAAGCTTGGCTTCCTCCATTGTCAGGGAAACCCAAGCCTTCTGCTCACTCCGTGGCTGCAGCCATCTTGGTTGGGTTAATTTGCATATTCACTCCTGAATGGCTGGTGGGCGTGGCTTGTGGGTATAGCAGAGGTACAGTCAATTTGCATGTTACTCTTTTATTTGATAGGATGGTGAAAAGCTGAAAGTATTTCTTCTCAGATCAGGAACAACATAAGCTCAAAAGTCAACAAACCAATGTCCTGCTTATAAAATCCAACAAGCAATTTCTTAAGCATTAATTTTTACCCTTTTGCAACATTTGTCATTGTTAATTAGCTCATTTCCACTAAGTTCTCTTCCTTTGAATTCTAAGACGTGACTGGGTTCTGCCCCAAACCTCTTCCCACATTCTTCAGTAACCATTGTAACCTCCTCCTCCTGCTGCTCCCATCCTGTGGGCCTCATCTCTGCCCAGTGCTCCACCTGTGCCAAGCACACAGGGGTCCCTCAAATGTGGGATGAGTGAAGAAGCTCCATTTCCTTCTGGTCTCTCTCTCTCCATTCACTCCATCGGAGATTCATCCATTATTATGGCTTCAAATGCTACCTCTATTCAGATGATTAACAAAAACGTGTATCCCCCAAATCTATAGCTGCTGTTGGTTTCGCCAGTCCTGACCTCCCAGCCAAACTTCAGATCCATATTTCCAACTATTACTGGACATTTCTCTTTGACTTTTGCACCCTCTTTTTAAACTGAACTTCCCCAAAGTCAAACTTATACATTTCTTCTACAGTCACTCTTTCCTAAATTGAGCATTGTGCTTTTAAAATCACCATGATTTCCTCTGCAACTTTGGAACATAATTTCTTTGAGGTTGGAGGTGGTAATGCAGGTCTCCAGAGTTTGTCCATTTATTTGAATCCCTCTACATGTTGCCCCTGAGTGACAGTGGATGGCCTAGGGCTTAACCTCAGTTCAGACATAAATAACTACGGTAGACAGTGCATTGCTGCACTTTATCTCCCCATATCATTCTCTTTTTTTTAATATGTTTTATTGATTTTTTACAGAGAGGAAGGAAGAGGGATAGAGAGTTAGAAACATCGATGAGAGAGAAATATCAATCAGCTGCCTCCTGCACACCTCCTCCTGGGGATGTGCCCGCAACTAAGGTACATGCCCTTGACTGGAATCGAACCTGGGACCTTTCAGTCCGCAGGCCAATGCTCTATCCACTGAGCCAAACCGGTTAGGGCTCCCCATATCATTCTTAAATAAATAATGTGTACTTTAACAATCCTCAGTTCTACTTACAACATAACAGCTTCAAAGCAAGAACAAACACAACAAAACTCTAAATTCAAAAAAAGGGGCCCATTGCCTTTGAGCACCCACCCTGCCTCACAGCACCCCCACACACACATACACCCTGTAATTCTGAGTGTTCCCTGTGGCCCTATTGCCAAAAAGACATTATGGGGAAAGAATCCTCCCCAAAAGGTTTTATTTGGCCTCCTACTTTGTTCTCTTAGTCCTGAGTTCATCTTACCTCATGTCATAAAGAATGTGAATCTACAAAATGAAGGACACTGTGTCCTTCTATCTGCAGAGTAAATTATTCTCTCAATCAATACTTCACTCCTGAATAGATTAAATAGTTCACTTTCATTTTGCAATTCCCCCCACGCCTTCTGACTTAACTGTTTCTTCCTTAAAGGAACCAGACTCCCCCTCCCCTACCCCCACACACCACTAAAGCCCCTTAAACCAAGTTGCCTGATTTCTTCCCACCCCCATGTTTAATGAGCCCCTTTCTTCTCTATGACCCTCCCACCCTGTCCAGGCTCTAATATCCAGACTTCTTCAATGGCTTTGTCACAGTCTCCCTGCCGCCAGCCTCTACCTACTCCCAAACCACCTGAACAAGATCATCCAATTAATAGTCTGCTTTCCCATCGCAAAACTCTAATGGTTTCTTATTGTCTACAGCACAGTCTAAAATACCAGGCCCAATATTTAAGACACTTCTGAAGATATCCCTAGAGGATATTCCTTTCTTCTCCATACACATATCCTTCATTAGACTCCAATTTCCTCACTTCTCCCAAACCTCTTCTCCACCTGGTCCTTCCAGTTCTTAATGTCAAAAATAAATTCTTGGCTCCTGGCCCCAAGATACCATTATTTCTTTTGTTGTTGTTGTTAATCATCCCCCCAGGATATTTTTTCCATTAATTTTTTTTAGAGACAGTGGAAAGGAAGGAGGGAGGGAGGAGAGACAAGGAGGGAGGGGAGACAGGGAGGGAGAAAAACATTGATGTGAGAGAGACACATTGATTGGTTGCCTCCCATACACACCCCAACCAGGGCAGGAGATGGAACCTGCAACCCAGATATGTGCCCTTGACCAGGAATAGAACCCATGACCCTTCAGTCTGAGGGCCAATGCTCTAATCAATTAGCAACACCAGCTAGGACAAGACCCTGTTATTTCTTACCTCATGGAACCTAGAGAAGTAATAATCTTGGTGCATAATCAGATATTGCCTTGTATTATTAAGTTAATCAATATGAGACTTGATTATCTACACTAATAAAAGAGAAACATGCGAATTGACCATCACTCCGCTACGCTACCAGCCAATCAGGAGTGAGTATGCAAATTAACCCAACAAAGATGGCGACACCCATAGTGGCCAGGCAATGCTGGAGCTGCTGGGGGCCAGATCAGAGACACAAACACGCAGTCCCAGCACCCAGCAGCCCCAACCCCTGCGGTGGAGGTGCTGGGGCTGCTGGAGGGTGGGCAGCGGAGACACAAACCTGCAAGAAACCTGTGGAAAGGGAAATAAACTATCATCTCCCTTTCCACAAGATGAGAAAACTGACCCTGGTTTATTTAGAGATGTGGCCCACACCTTTCTACAAGCACAGGGTATGTTATGACCACTCCCAGGAAGGTCTGGTCAGAATACTGTCTCCAGGGAATAATGCTACTGGGGCAAATCATCTAAGAGAGGAAACAAGCTTTTGTTGGGTTTATTCTGAAGGTCAGAGAACATGCCACCCCAACATATGCTCTGTTGTTATATTGATGATCTTGAGCTTCAAATGCTTGAAAAACAGCAAATGCTTTCTGGAGCCCCTGGGGCACAACCAAATGTGGTAGGCGCCAGGACAGATGCCACAAATTCCGTCATTATCTTGTTAATTGTTCCTGCACCCACCTAAGTATGTGTCCATCATTTTACTTTTTATCCAGTCCCAGGGGTTTCCTCCACTTTGCTTTATCCCAACCTTCTTAATCTATCACCAGTGAATTTCATGTAACCAACCTATGTCCCTCCTTTGATTACAACGTATAAATACAAATGTAACCCGCCATTCTCCGGAGCATTATCTCAATTCGTTGAGGTTCTGCTTCCTGGCATATGTCAACAGTTTGGCTCAAATAAACTCACAAAAATTATTTTTTTAAAAAAAGAAAAAAACAGCAAATGCATACAGAGCTTTCACTGAAGTCTCCTGATCTGCCTAAAATCGGACCCCCCAAAAGGAGCTTAAATGTCATAGGTCCCCTTCATGGGAGAAGTGTCATCAGGCTGAGAAGACTGACTCCTGTCACAGGACAGGAGTGTAGAAGTTGACATCACACCCAAACTTTGTTACAAACTATTTCCCCCCACCCCCATTCATCTTTCCTAAAAATAATTTACTCTAAGAGGCCTACATCTCCTGTCCCCTTTCCCTAGGAAGAAGGTATTTAAATCTGCATTCTAAGCCACCTTGGGGAGTTACTCATTTTTCCCTGGGATCTCCCACATATACACAAGGTACACATGTTAATGAACTTTTGTTTTTCTCTTGGTGATCTGTCTTTCATTACAAGGGCCTCCACTAAGAACTCAGGAAGGTAGAGAAAAACTATTTTCCTCCTCCATAATTCTATCTCGGGAAATCAAGTCCCCAGCTGAACAATCAGGTTGGCTCAAGTACCAAGCAGTCCCGGCTGACGGGGGGGAAGCTTCTAAAGAGAAATCAATGATATTGGCATCAAAGTGGGACAGAGAGCACACACATGGTTACTGGTGGGAGTTTAAAGTGGTTCAACATTTTTGGAGGATGATTTGGCAAATTTGATAGAAATGTTCAAGGTACATCCAAGAGTCTTCTTCTAGGAATTGCATCTGCTGAGATAAAGCACAAGCGCATAAGCCCTGGTCAGAACCCAGGATGCTACTGCGGGCTCCCCTTCCACTATAGGAAAACCTGGGAACAACCTGCATTTTTAGGACAAGGTGGCATCTCTACTAATAAAAGGGTAATATGCTAATTAGACTGAACATCTTCCAGATGACCTTCTGAACGTCCTTCCAGACAAAGCCATATTGGTGGGGCCAAGGCAAAGGAGATTAGAGGCAATCAGGCAGGCAGGGGAGAGCAGTTAGGGGGATCAGGCCAGCAGGGAAGAGCAATTAGGGTGAACAGGCTGTCAGGGGAGAGCAGTTAGGGGGATCAGGCCAGCAGGGGAGAGCTGTTATGGGGATCAGGCTAGCAGGGGAGAGCAGTTAGGGGGATCAGGCTGGCAGGCAGGTGAGCGATTAGGAGCCCCCAGGTAAGGGGGTCCCAGATTGGAGAGAGTGCAGGCCAAGCTGAGGAGACCCCCTTCCTGTGCACAAATTTTGTGCACCGGGCCTCTAGTAATGTAATAAATTGAGTTCCACAAACTTCAGGTATTATTTCATATTATTAAATAAGAGTCATAACTGGTGGCTGTAGGCAAGATTAGCTTCCATAAAAAGCTTGTGGCCATCAAGCCTTTTATTGTTTTGAATTTGAATTTGAATAATCTGAACACCTTGCCAGCAGTGGAGGGGATGAAGTTATAGTTTTCATTTCACCCCAGGCTCCATCACTCACCATTATTTCCAACCCCACTGCTTTTGGCAATCACAAATCCTGCCTGGCTCTGAAGGCACTGGAGTTTGGAACATCTTTAAGACAGTCACACTTGAAACATCTCATTGCCCTAATAATTCCAGAGACTTCAGAAGGACATTCCTTAGCATAACGCTTCCCCTACCCCACAGAGCCCAGTACAATTCTGAGCACATAGTAGGAGCTGAATAAATACAGGTTGAGTGATTTCATGCAAGCTATGGAATCCGTTTAGTTATCTGTCAGGGCTAGGGGACCGCATGACTCAGTGAACTAAGGATGTCATCATTCAACCGGGTTGAACTTCCCTTATGCAATGACAAATGAGCTTTCATGACAAGGAACTCTCACCACGAATTCAGCACTTCCAACAATGGCACCTCTCACATACAATCTGTTCCTGGAAATCATTCCACTAAAATAGGTGTGATATTTATCTCAGTTCAAGATAGCAATTTGAGTGTTAGTTCCTGGAGGGAAAGGAACAGGGATATTTATTTTGGGGTGGTGGGGTGGCTATTTACAGACATAATATGCCAATGACAGGAAATAAGAGCAGAAATCATCTTTTGTTGGCCTAAACAAGAAGTGGTTAACCTCATTCCAACTCCAGTCAAGAGACCTTAATTGTCCCATCACTCTACTGAAACACTGAGTTCACTTTTCAACCCCTTTAGGTTGAATTATCCAGGGACAATCAGGTGACAACCCAGAGGTGGTAAAAAGTGGTAGAAAAAAACACACACACAAGAGTTTTGGAAACAAGACAAACCAGGGTTTGGAAATTGCTTCTGACACACATTAGTTTTTCTGAGCCTCTGTGTCCCTAGCAAAAATAAAGGGGCGGGGGGAGAATGTTTTCTGCAAATAATAAGAATAATAACAACTAATACTTACTGAGTGCTTATTTTATTCCAGGCACTAATTCAAAGTGCTTTATTTAAATGTGTTGACTCATCTATTTATGACAGCATTACAAAGTAGATACTATTATTACCTGCATTTCACAAAGAAGGACACTGAGGCACAAGGAGGTTAAGTTATTTGCCCAAGTCACTCAGCCGCTAAGTGGCAGAATCAGGATTCAAACCTAGGTGCTCTACCTCCAGAGCCTCAGTCTTCACACCCACACAATAACGCCCTCATGAAGCATTTGATACAGCCTGGCAGACTGAGGCGCTAAACAAAGGAATGAAAAAATGAGAGAAAGGGGGAAGGAAGAAGGGAAAAGCCCTTTTTCCAATTCTTTGCTGGGATTTGGGTTTACCAAGGTTGGATGGGAAGATCTTTAAAAGATTGTAGCTCTGAGGAGAAACCAAGATGGCGGCATAGGTAAACACCTAAACTGCTGCCTCGCACAACAATTTCAAAACTACAACTAAAAGACAGAACGGACACCATCCAGAACCACAGGAAAGCTGGCTGAGTGAAAATTCTACAACTAGAAGGAAAGAGAAAAGATCACAGAGAATTGGAGGTACGGCAAAGGGTCTTTGTGCACGCAGAGAGGAAAGGCGGCTGAGAGCCTGGCTGACTTTCTCTGGCGGAAGGGGGAAGGAAGCCCCTGACCGCACTGAACCCCAGTTCTGACTGCACTGAACCCCAGTTCCAGGCGAGCCCCTGGGGACCCACGCTCTTACGGGGGGAGTCTGGACTCTCGGGCGGAGACTCGGGAGCTGGGGAAGGCAGAAGTCTGAAGGCACGGCGTGCCAGTGCGCACAAAGGCTGCAGAGGTTGCCACAGGCTTTCCCTAGTGGAAGGGAGTCGGAGGCTCCTGACGGCACTGAGCCCCAGTTCTGACTGCACTGAACCCCGGTGACCCACGCTCTTGTGGGGGGAGTCTGGACTCTCGGGCGGAGACTCGGGAGCCGGGGAAGGCAGAGGTCTGCGCATGCGCACAAGGGCAAGGCTGCCGGGAAGCCAAGACTGTCTGCTCCACCCTGAGACTCCACCCCATCCAAGCCGAGCACAGAGGCTATTGCAATTTGGCAAGTCTAATCCTACAAGGCTGTCTCCAGCACCGAACTTCTCCCAGCATAGACACAGCTGATCCTTACAGCCAACTGGCCTGGAGGTCAATTCCTCCCAGTGATACCAACAACAATCAAGATTTAACTACAACAAGGCTGTACACACAGTCCACAAAGGGGTGCACCAAGAGTGTCCACCTCAGGTTAACTGGGGAGGCCGACCCACTGGGCCATATAGGAAACCTAGCACACAAATTTACCCTACCAACTCAGGGAAGCAGTGAAAATGCGGCGTCAAAGAAACAGATCACAAACGAAAGAAATGGAGGAAAACAAACGACTGGATATAGAATTCAAAACCATGGTTATAAGGCTTTTCAAGAATATCCTAGAAAAGGCCAATAAATACAACGAGACCCTCGAAGATATGAAAAAGGACCAACTAGAAATTAAACATACACTGACTGAAATAAAAAATATTATACAGAGACCCAAAAACAGACTAGAGGAACACAAGAATCAAGTCAAAGAATTGAAATACAAAGAAGCAAAAAACACTCAACCGAAAAAGCAAAAAGCAAAAAAAAAATCCAGAAAGTTGAAGATAGTGTAAGAAGTCTCTGGGACAACTTCAAGCGTACCAGCATCAGAATAATGGGGGTGCCAGAAGAAGAGAGAGAGCAAGATACTGAAAACCTATTTGAAGAAATAATGACAGAAAACTTCCCCCACCTGGCGAAAGAAATAGACTTACAAGTCCAGGAAGCCCACAGAACCCCAAACAAAAGGAATCCAAAGAGGACCACACCAAGACACATCATAATTAAAATGCCAAGAGCAAAAGACAAAGAGAGAATATTAAAAGCAACAAGAGAAAAACAGTTAGTTACCTACAAGGGAGCACCCATACGACTGTCAGCTGATTTCTCAACAGAAACTATGCAGGCCAGACGGGAGTGGCAAGAAATTTTCAATGTGATGAATAGCAAGAACCTACAACCAAGATTACTCTACCCAGCAAAGCTATTATTCAGAATGGGAGGTCAGATAAAGAGCTTCACAGATAAGAAAAAGCTAAAGGAGTTCATCACCACCAAACCAGTATTATATGAAATGCTGAAAGGTATTCTTAAAGAAGAGGAAGAAGAAAAAAGTAAAGATAAAAATTATGAACAACAAATACATATCTATCAACAAGTGAACCTAAAAATCAAGTGAATTAAAAACCTGAGGAACAGAATAATCTGGTGAATATAATAGAATCAGGGGCATAGAAAGGGAGTGGACTGATAATTCTCAGGGGAAAGGGGTATGGGGGGTTCATGAAGAGACTGGACAAAAATTATACACCTATGGATGAGGACAGTGTGGGGGAGGTAAGGGCAGAAGGTGGGGTGGGAACTGGGTGGAGGGGAGCTATGGGGGGGAAAAGGAGAAACAATTGTAATAATCTGAATGAAGGCCGAAACCGGTTTGGCTCAGTGGATAGAGCGTCAGCCTGCGGACTGAAAGGTCCCGGGTTCGATTCCAGTCAAGGGCATGTACCTTGGTTGCAGGCACATCCTCAGTGGGAGGTGTGCAGGAGGCAGCTGATCGATGTTTCTCTCTCATCAATGTTTCTAGCTCTCTATCCCTCTCCCTTCCTCTCTGAAATATCAATAAAATATATTTTAAAAAAAATAATAATAATCTGAATGAAGATTTATTAAAATAAAATTTTAAAAAGTTAAAAAAAAAAAAAAAAAAGATTGTAGCTCTCCCAAGCCCCTCTACCTTGCTCTTGTCCTGGCCTCCCCTGTTAAAGAACCTAGAATATATCACCCTCCACACCCATCCATGTAGTAACCTTGGCTGGTTCAAAAGCATCCACAACCAAACACAAAACAAAGGCCCAGGAACACCACATGTACTTCAACTCTCTTACCTTGGAGCCAACTCTGTGCCCCATCCGAGGCTTCCTTCTCCCTCTTCATTGTAAAGTCCTAATGCTGGTGACTCAGCAACCTAACAGCCCTCAGATTCCCTTCATCATTTCTGGGGCAGGCCATGAAATGCTGAGTCACTCTGAGCTGCCTCCTCAAAGTTCCCGCTGCCTAGCTGAAGATTAGCGCCCTCCCCACCTGACTGTCCCACACAAACAAAGCAAACCCCACCATGCAATATGCTGTATTCTGTCTGTCCTATTGGCTGGCCTGGTCTTGGAGAGGAGGCAAAGCTGTGATCAATACAGAGAGCAAATGAGCCCCAGCAGGTGGTTCTTATGGGTAGTTGATACTACTAGCTACGAGCTACTTTTAAAATAAAGATAAGAAAGGAAAATATAGACTTACCGGGTGCAGGAGGATCTCTCTAAAAGATACAGAATCTCAAAGGGAAATTTCAGAGTAGGAGCTCCTCACTCTGCTGAAGAAGCTCCAACAACCCAGCCATCCTGGAAAGAACCCATGTGCCCCCACGGAAAAGCTCGTGTCCTAGGCAAGAGCCAGTTTTTGCCAAATTTCCTAGTTCTGAAGGTGAAACTAAGCACAGGTCTTTCCTCTGATTGTTGCGCCTAGACCCAGTGTGGAGGCATGGGAGGGAACAGACCCTGGAGAGCCTGAGGGTTTTAGCTCTTCCCACAGTCAGCAGAGTTCCAAGTACAAGGTGAGAGGAGGGGCTTCTCCCCAACCCCTGCACACCCCAGAGGAGTGCTGGGATAGGTCCCCTGTTCTGAGAAGCACAGAGGTTCCACCAGGCAGTGCTAGCGGGTTCATTGGTCACACACAGATTAGAGGGCATGGCCTTTCCTCAGGTTGCCCTCAGAGAGGCCCGAGGGCTCCCTTAATGGAACCAATCAAAGAGAGCCAGGGCTCTTATTGAGAGTGGCCAGGCATTCGGGGGCTAGGCTGAACTTGCACATGTAACCCATTCATCCTCTAATTATACATTGAAAACCAACCACCTTCCTTTATGTTAAACTTATATATACTCTCTTGCTCATCCGGTGTTGCTCAGTGGTGGAACATCAAGCTATGAACCAGGAAGATTCCCGGTCAGGGCGCATGCCTGGGTTGCAGGCTTGATCACCGGTAGGGGGCATGCAGGAGGCAGGTGGTCAATGATTGTCTCTCATTAATATTTCTATATCTCTCCCTCTCCCTTCCTCTCTGAAATCAATAAAAATATATTTTTTAAAAACAGACATACACATTTTCATTTTTTAAATCCTATTTATAATTCAGGGTCTTCAGGCTTCAGCTAACTTAGAGCAGTCAGGTGACCATAGGGAAATGGCCTCACTGGATGATGGCTTTTGCTTAGAGGGTCCAGGCTCCACAAGGGAGATTTTCCCAAGAGTCTCTGAAAACCCAGTCCCTGTGAAACATGCTTGTAAAATATGGTCCTAGCTTTCATAGGTCAGCAACTGTGAAACTCAAGAAATAAATAATAAATTGAAGACAAGTGGGAATTTTTATTATGGTTAATGACACAGACCTTCCCAAAAGAAATCCATACCCCAATATGTCACAAAATTATTCATGTTGTTATATACTCCAAAAGCAAAATGTCTTGGCCTGGTCAGTGGTTAGAGCAAAGGATCATGGGAGTCATGGGTTCAATTCCCAGTCAAGGGCATGTTCTTGAATTGCAGGTTCAATCCCTGGCCCTGGTCAGGATGCCTGTGGGAGGCAACCAATCAATATGTCTCTCTCACCTCTCTCTCTCTCTCTCTCTCTCTCTCTCTCTCTCTCTCTCTCTCTCCCCACTTCCCCCCTCCCTCCCTTCCTTCCATTCTCTCTAAAAATCAATGGAAAAAATATCCTCAGGTGAGAATTCACAAAACAAACAAACAACAAAAAAACAAAAACAAAATGTCTCAACTGTAATCCTGGCCCAAAATGATTCCCCAAAACTAAAGTAATTCCTGGAGAAATAAAAAGTTAAGTAGGACTCATTTAAACAATAGAGTTAGCAGACCCGAAAATGAGAAAAAGGCAGATTGAGTTGTGCAAATAAAAAGGAAAAAAAAGACTTTAAGAATGGGCATTTAAGATCTTATCCATTAATCAAATTAAGGAATTATACTAAAAAAATGAACATAAAAAAAAACTTGAACATGAGTGTCACAGAGTATATTTGAGCAACAACTGACATGCGATACTAATTCATCAGAACTGATCTCCTTTGGCTGCTTCTGTCCTGCTTTATAAGACCCTTTTCTGAGACTTGTACCTCAGTCTTAATATAATACAGTATTTTTTTATTTTTTATGACTCCTTAGACAATGAAATAATAAATTGACAACTATATTTCAGACAACTTTGAGAACAGATAAGCAGGTGTAATTTAAGCATGCTGTCTGTTTTCCAAAGAAGCAATGTTTGTTGTAATGTATACCTTTATTTGGCTGAAGCTCTGAGAAGAGGATAAATGTGCTTTGTTTTACAATTTCCTTTTCCTAATTTACCTAATTCCTGTGGTCATAATGAGAAAAGGAAACTGGGCTCTTCACTGAATCTTCCCAAATCGAAAGTGGTTTCAGTGTAAGGTAGAGCAAAGTGCCCAGCTGTAGTCTGAAGGAGAAAGGTCTCCATTTCAGGCCCCTCTTCTCTGGGTCTATACCCATGAAGACAAATGTGCCTCTAGTCCCACTTCCTCCACTCCGTCCTCTTCCTGCTCCCTCAAACTGTGTAAGCGTTTCATAAAGGCAACTTTCTAACCAAATTTTTTTAAATATATTTTTATTGATTTCAGAGAGGAAGGGAGAGGGAGAGAGAGATAGAAACATCAATGATGAGAGAGAATCATTGATCGGCTGCCTCCTGCACACCCCCTACTGGGGATTGAGCCTGAAACCCTGGCATTTGCCCTTGACCGGAATCGAACCTGGGACTCCTCAGTCTGCAGGCCAACACTCTATCCATTGAGCAAAACAAGCTAGGGCTCTAACCGATTTTAAATTCAGTTTTGGCAGTCATATTTACAGAGCCTATTGACTTCAAGTAGATCTATTTGAGGAAGCTGTTGTTCCTCATGTGAATTTATTCAGAATCGCTGAACAAAAGGAGGGGTAGTGACAGAAAAAAGTTTAAACTATGGGCCAAAGAAATTAGCCTCCTTTTACAAAAGTATCATAGAAATTAAACCTTTAAAGCAAGATCTGAATTGTCCAGATACAATCCTCCCTCTTCCTAGGTATTCAGTGAACTTCGGGTACATTAAGCCTAACACTAAAAAACAAATGAACAACACAAAAAGCAGATTTACCAAAAAGATAAAATCTTTTCCTAGAAGATTGATTGGGTTATTCCTTTAAATAGCAGCTTTCTCTAACTCCTGCAAACTGTAAGTTGATTTGGAAAGAAAGGGGGAGGCGGGGAGGGAGGAAGGAAGAGGAGGGAATCAAGGAGGAAAGAAGGGAGGGAAAGAGGGAAAAAAAAGAGAGAGAGAACTTTTCAAGGACACTCCATTGCCCAAATGAGGAACACTGAAAAGGCATCCTGACATTTTCAGTAGAAATCTAAGAAGTACTTTCCAAGCACCTACCACTCAACTATTGTTTTCTATTTCAAGCTCAAAACAAACAAAATAAAACACAAATGTTCCAGCTTGACAAGAAAATCTGAGCCCCAGATGACGAAGACTTTAATCAAAGACTCTTACCTGGGTACAAAAGATTGAGTACAGGGTTTGATTTAAAGGGGATTAGAAACCGGCAACTCCATACACATAACAAACAATTGTTGTTCGTTTCCCTAAGGACGTGCCAGTTGTCTGGACGAGGGAGTTCTTCATGATGCTCCTCCAGCGCTCTTTCAGCTTCCCCTACATGTGGGACTGAGAAAAAGAGCCAACAGTCAACAGGACCCAGGAGATGATCTCACTCTACCCTGATCTTGGCCTGTCTCTCTCCCTAGGGATCACTTGGTATGAGCCCCTTCTACACTCACAGTGCAGGGTGAGGCAATATTCGTGAGCATGACAAGGCAGCTGTGTGGTCTCAGGCAAGTGACCTGCCCTCTTTGTATAATATGAGTATGATAATCAGCAGAGGAGCCACCTCTGGAGAGTGTCATTGTGAGGAGTTAGGCTAGTCCTTGGCACACTGTAAATGAGCAGAAACTGTCAGGTGTCACTGAGCCAAACTGTTAACCATGCCCCCAATCAGTTCTATTCTATGAAACAATTATTTTTGAACGTGGAGTGGGGTCAGTATGGGATTGGGGTTGTGTTCCAAGCCCTCATCCTCAGGCACTGGCAGCCTACTGCAGAGATTCTCAATCCTAAATGTGCATCAGAATCCCCCAAAGGGCCTTTAAAAAATACTGGGCACTACCGCAGGGATTCCAATTGAATTGATCTGAATTGGGGCCTGGGCACTCCTCCCACCTCCCCGTGATTCTGCCATTCGTGGAAGACTGCTGACCCAGGAGTCTGCCTTGTGATTCGGGGATGCAGCCAAGCCTGTGGGGTCTCTTGGACTCTGACAGGACCAGGAGCTCCTGGGATGAAGGGAGGTGCATCATTACCGATTGAGCCAAACCCCACAAGCCACCAAATGACAAATCCCGCAGAAACTGCTGACTAAATCAAAGAGGGAGGGTCTCCCAGGTGGGAGTTTAGAATCTGTAGTCTGGTTTGCTTTTTGCTTTGGTTGTATTGGAGGTGAAGGGGGCCCTGTGGGTGGAAGTAAAACAGCTCCTGCCTGTCAGCAGACAGGTAAGGATGGAAACCATACTGCCACTATCTTAGGAGCTAAAGGCGACAGAATCAGAAACGTGTGCTTCAGTTAATTGTTGTCCTTTATTTATTTTTTCTTTTCTTGATTTATTTCCTTTTGGCTATTCTTTAATTCTAGAAAAGTTTATTCTATCATTCTTGTCTGTGCCTGATTTCCTGGCTCACTGTCAGGATGGGAGCATTACAGGTGGACTAGCTCCCCCTGAAGGCCAGCTGTGGTGGTGGAAATGGATCACAGGACCCTGCTCACAGGTGTGGACCACTCCTGGGGCCAGAGGTGGTGCCATGTGGTCAGTCTCCCCTCCCTCCCTACAGACTTCCCCTCCCGCCCTCTATCCCCTTCTTGGGAGAGTGTTCATAAGGAAACCCAATTACAGTACAAGGCTGAGGGAAACAAGTACAAGTGGAGCATGCGGAGGAGGAAGTGCAGAGGCCCTGGCTCATCCTGAGGGACCCAGAGGTTTCACAGAAGAGGGCCTCACAAGCCCATCCTTCTGAGTGGCATCTCAGTGAGCTCACACTGGACATGGGCGATCAGCTCACACACTTGGGAAGAACAAGGACACAGAGGCGACCAAGCTTCTAAGAGAGCTAGGAAGTGAGTGTGTGTGTGTGTGTGTGTGTGTGTGTGTGTGTGCGCGCGCGCGCGTGCGCATACACACTTATGGGAATTTTTTTGTGACAAAATTCATATAACACAAAGTTCACCATTTTAACCACTTAAAAATATACAAGGGATCATCTACTTTATACCAAAAATATCAAGTCCCAAAACATCCAGAATAAGAAGAAATATATTCCAACCCCTTTGACTCATTTCCTCTACTCATTCCCTGTTCAGACAATTGGACTCATTATTTGTTGGCTCAAGAATCCCTGGCCTTTCTGTGGCAAGAATCTACTTTTTCAATTCCCCCTAATCTTGAGATCACTAGGAAACCAGGAGAGGGCAGGCTGATCATCAATGAAACAGTAGAAGTGGAGAAGGTTGGGGAGGGATGAGAACTGGTGCTGCCCTCCAATCCCTCAGTGACTTGTGCCAGGAAGTGGGATGTGAGCGCCCTCAGCGGGGGATGGGGGGTGGGGGCTGAGGGTGGGGAGGAGGAGGGGGAAGAAAAAAGGTTTCAAAGCAGAATTTGGGGTGGTCAATGATCAAGCATATTAGTATCTTGAGTCAGTGTGTAGCTGAATACTAACAGCACCTTAAGTATAATTTCTGCGATGTCTGACAAAACATTCCATTCCAGAGATGAGAACCCAGGGGCTTACTCTGGGGTGGGAGGGATCGGCTATTAGGACATGTAGCATGTTCGTGCAGCACTGTTTTTAAAAGAGCAGCAGGGAAGGAGGCGTGCCGTGGAAACCCACCGAGTCTTCTGCCCAGTGCTCCTCTCTGGGACTGTATTCCCAACTTTTGTGTTGACTGCAGCTGCCCAGCGTTAGCTGCTTGGCCCTAGTTATTTGGGTCTTCCCTGGATTCACTGTGATACTCGGCATCTTTCTAATAAATGCTCTATTTGCTCAAGACAGCCAAAGTCACCTGGGTTTTTTACAAGCATGAAAACCTTCGCTAACACAGCCCTCCAGGCCCCCTGCCTCACCAGGAATCCATGACCTATCCATGACCCAGCAAGCGGGGGTAGAGGCCATTGGCGTGGATCTCATGTTACCTTGGAAACCCATTTTGTAAGACATAATTTACTAATGCTTTTCTCACCTTCACTCTATCCCCTCACATCAGTGTGCACATATCCGCTGTTCCAGGACTCTCTGTAACTCGATGTCACCTATGTTGAAATCTGACGCAATCTGGCATTTGGTAATTATGTGGCCGTGTTCACTAAGTGGTAATTACGTGGGTTATGTTCCAAATAACCACCTAATAAATTCCTAGATGGCAGTTTTGGCTACGGGACATTAAGTGGCCCAGAATCCATCCTTTAATCTACCAAGCAGAACGTTCTAAGGTAGAAGCCTGCAGAATAGGCAATTACTGAGCTGTCCTCCACATTCCTCTGCGCTGAAGGCGGGGAGTCCTGGCCAACCCTGGCAGCCTGGCCCTAAGTAAGTAAAACCTTAGCATGTCATCCCACACTCCTTTATTGTTTAAAAAGGCTCGTAATTATTTTGAAGTGGCTAGAATGAGGGACTTCATAACACAGCACCATAGAATCCTGTGGGAGACAGTCATGGGCATGTCCATTCCAAAGGGCTCTCTCTGTCTTTCTCCCCAGGTTCTCCTACCACACACTCGAGGTTTGGAGAAGCACTAGAAGGTAATGGTTCACAGCGTGGGCACTGAAGCCAGACTCATACCCAGGTTCAAGTTCCAGCTGTGCCATTCACTACCCATGTCACCTGAGCAAGGCACCTGAGTGCTCTGTGCCTCGGTTTCCCTAGCTGTAAAATGGAAGTAGTGATAATAACTACTTCTCAGGATTGTGAGGATTAAATGTTAACTCATTTAACAGATGTGAAGTATTGGGGCCAGTTCCTGGCACTCAGGAAGGACTTGATAATGAAGAGCTAGTATTATCTGGGCCCTGGGCTAGCAATGGAAAAGAAGAGAATACCTGAAAAATGACAATACCCCACTCTATAGCCAACTACTTGCCACTTATCTGAATTCTAGAGCTACCTCATTCCCTCATTAAATCTTCACTCAAAAAATATTTACTGAGCACCAACCACAGTGTAGAGTCATGTGAAACAGACAGCGGCAGGTAGGGAGTGGGACTGGGAGTCTTGTTGAGGGCACAAGCCTGGCATGTGTGGCTGAATTCACCTGAGTTAAATGAGAGCCCATTGTTGTGCACTACATGCCGGCCATAAAACAGGGAGCAGGAGAGACAGGTTTCACTTCAGTAGAAGAGGCAGATGTTTAAGCAATCAACCCATATAAACATAGAACAACAAATTGTGTCACACTTTATGAAAGTGCAGGGCACCAAAGAAGGTATGCCTCAGAGGGAGAGGGGGTGTCATAGAATGCCATGAGACTCGAAGGATAAATAGAAGTGACCCAAGAAGGATGGGAAAGAAGTATTTAAAAAAAAAAAAAAAAGTGGGGGGAGGGGGGAGAGAAGTATTCCAGACAGAGAGAAAAGCATGTGCCAAGGCCTCACAACAGAAAAAGCTTGTGTTCAAGGAGCTGAAAGAGGGGCAGGGGAGAGAGAGAGAGAGCGCTGGCAGACCCACATATGTTCTGTCATTATTATACTGTGTGAAGGAAGAATGTGGTTCTTAGGACTCTCCCTCATCTCCTGTCCACAACGTTTTCTAGTTACCTCATTTTGACTGCTGGAAACTAAAATTATTTTAGAAAACCATAATAAGCAGCACTTAAGCTGCTTACTTACATAAGACATCAGCTTAAAAATATCTCTGTGCAGGCACTGGGTAGTTCTTCAGAGGGTAGCTTGGTCTTTCAAGGGTATAATTTACGTCAGAGATAAAATCTTCCTATAACAAGACAAATGCAGCAATTGCATTATTCATAATGTAATATAGATCAATGATAACAAGATGTATAGTTTTGCATTTAAGAGGTCTGGGAATCCCATATATGCTGTATATGTGGGGCTCCCATATACAAAGAAGTTACAATTTGCAAACTCCAGTTACTGTCTTCTCAGTAACTTCCTTTTTTTTTCTTCCTTCCTTTCTTTTCTTCTTTCTTTCTTTCTTTCTTTCTTTCTTTCTTTCTTTCTTTCTTTCTTTCTTTCTTTCTTTCTTTCTTTCTTTCTGTGTTCCCAATTTGCAAACTCTAGGACCCTTGAATAAATCTATCATTTACTTCTAGCAAAACCTCCAGACTCTTTTTGAGTTTGTTCAACAGTTTTTAGGAAAACTTTTCTTCCATGCTGTGGCCTTACACAGACCACACACACTTCTCTGGATTCTTCCCTGGACCAGAATTCCTGTGTGCGGTGGAAGGGAATGTGCTTGGGCCAGTTACACTATCTTCTCTTAGTCCTTTGAAAGGCCCCTGCTCCCTCTTGTTGCAGGACCTCCTCTTGACGCACACTGTGCTCATTGTTCAGTAGAAGTTCCACTGTCTCTTCTGAAGGGAAGCCCACCCTGACTCCCAACCAAATCAAATACCCCTTTTCTTACACTCCCAGGACACCATGTACCTCCTTGGTCAGTGTCACAAAATTTTACATTTATTTCTGTGATTACTTGATTAATGTCTGCCTCTCACGCTAAACTCTAAGTCCCAGGGCCCATCTTATTCTGTCAGCAAAGATGTAGTTTTGCTAGAAGCCCTAACCTTGTTTAGGTGTTGCCGAGCTCTGTGGGATGTCAGAAGATTGCATACCCTTTCATGGATCTTCTTCCATGTGGACTGAGATCCACAGTGGAACCTGCTGGACAGATTAAACAGGGTGACGTGTTATGCAACTAATAAAAAGGATAGTTAGAGTACATAACAGTGTGGGTTGATGTTTATAACTTAATAGTAAGAAAAATGCAGCACCATGAAAAATAGTGTACAGTGTGGTTTCAATGTCTTTATTAAACCTGTGCATAGACCATCACTGGGAATAAAAACCACCAAGGTGTTAAGAATGGCTTGTGTTTGGGAGTATGGTTGTAAGTGACTTTCTTCTTCATTCTTTACTATGTATTTTAGATATTTCTCTAAAGAACAAATCTTGCTTGCTGTGACATTTAAAAATTTAATCCAGCCCTAGCTGGTTTGGCTCAGTGGATAGAGCATCAGCCTGCAGTCTGAAGGGTCCCAGGTTCAATTCCGGCCAAGGGCACATGCCTGGGTTGCGGGCTCGATCCCCAGTAGGGGGCGTGCAGGAGGCAGCCCATCAATGATTCCCTCTCATCATTGATGTTTCTATCTCTCTCTCCCTCTCCCTTCCTCTCAGAAATCAATAAAAACATATTTTTAAAAAAGAATTTAAGGAGAAATCAAGATGACGGCATAGGTAAACACCTAGACTGCTGCCTCGCACAACGATATCAAAACTACAACTAAAAGACAAAACGGACACCATCCAGAACTACAGGAAAGCTGGCTGAGTGGAAATTCTACAACTAGAAGAAAAGAGAAAAGCACATTGAGACTCAGAGGAGCTGCAAAAGGCTAAGGTACAGAGACTCGCACGCGAGAGGACGGGCGGCTGTGTGCATGGGCAGCTGAGTGCGCGGCTGGCTTTCTAAAGCGGGAGGGAGACGGAAGCTCCCGACTACACTGAACTCCAGTCCCAGGTGAGATGCTGGGAAACCAGACTCATTCAGGGGGAATCTGGACTGTCGGGAAAAGAGAAAGCACACTGAGACTCGGGAGCTGCAGAAGGCAGAGGTCCGGAGGTGCGTGTGCGCAGAGAGGACTGACTGCTGAATGCACGGGCGGCTGAGTGCATGGCTGGCTTTCTAAAGCAGGCGGGAGACGGAAGCTCCTGACTGCGCTGAACTCCAGTTCCGGGTGAGCCCCTGGGGACCCAGACTCATTTGGGGAGAAACTGGACTGTCTGGCAGCGGGCGAAACTCGAGGGTGGCTTTCTCTCAGAGGTGCTTGCAGCAATTACTGAGAGACACTGAGACCCAGGGGCCTCATAGGGCAGAGATGACGAGAAACCAAGGCTGTCTGCTCCACCCTGAAACTTTGCCCCATCCAAGCTGAGCACAGAGGCTTTTGCAATTTTGCAAGTCTTGTCTCATAAGGGTGTCTCCAGCACAGAAGTTCTCGCAGCGTAGACACAGCTGATCCTCACAGCTAATTGGCCTGGAGGTCAATTCCTCCCAGTGATACCAACAACAATCAAGGCTTAACTACAACAAGACTGTGCACACAGCCCACAAAGGGGTGCACCAAGAGTGTCCACCTCAGGTAACTGGGGAGGCTGAGCCACTGGGCCCTATAGGACACCTAGCACACAAAGCTACTCTACAAACTCAGGAAAGCAGCAAAAATGTGGAGACAAAGAAACAGGTCACAAATGAAAGAAATGGAGGAAAGCAAACGACTGGATATAGAGTTCAAAACCATAGTTATAAGATTTTTCAAGTTTCCTAGAAAAGGCTGATAAATTTAGCAAGACCCTCGAGGATATGAAAAAGGACCAACTAGAAATTAAACATACACTGACTGAAATAAAAAATATTATACAGAGACCTAACAGCAGACTAGAGGACCACAAGAATCAAGTCAAAGATTTGAAATACAAAGAAGCAAAAAACACTCAGCCAGAAAAGCAAAAAGAAAAAAGAATCCAAAAAGTTGAAGATAGTGTAAGGAGCCTCTGAGACAACCTCAAGCGTACCAACATCAGAATTATGGGGGTGCCAGAAGAAGAGAGAGAGCAAGATACTGAAAACCTATTTGAAGAAGTAATGACCGAAAACTTGCCCCACCTGGTGAAAGAAATAGACTTACAACTCCAGGAAGCCCACAGAACCCCAAACAAAAGGAATCCAAAGAGGACCACACCAAGATACCTCATAATTAAAATGCCAAGAGCAAAAGACAAAGAGAGAATATTAAAAGCAGCAAGAGAAAAATAGTTAATTACCTACAAGGGAGCACCCATACGACTGTCAGCTGATTTCTCAACAGAAACTATGCAGGCCAGACGGGAGTGGCAAGAAATATTCAAAGTGATGAATAGCAAGAACCTACAACCAAGATTACTCTACACAGCAAAGCTATCATTCAGAATTAAAGGTCAGATAAAGAGCTTCACAGATAAGAAAAAGCTAAAGGAGTTCATCAACACCAAACCAGTATTATATAAAATGCTGAAAGGTATTGTTTAAGAAGAGTAAGAAGAATAAAAAGGTAAAGATAAAAATTTATGAACAACAAATACATGTCTATCAACAAGTGAATCTAAAAATCAAGTGAATAAAAAATCTGATGAACAGAATAAACTGGTGAATATAATATAATCAGGGACATAGAAAGGGAGTGGACTGACAATTTTCAGGGGGAAAGGGGTGTGGGGGTGCGGGAAGAGACTGGACAAAAAGGGTACACCTATGGATGAGGACAGTGGCAGGGAGGTAAGGGCAGAGGGTGGGATGGGAACAGGGTGGAGTGGAGCTATAGGGGGAAAAAAGAGGAACAATTGTAATAATCTTAACAATAAAGATTTATTAAATAAAAAAAAGAATTTAATCCAAAAATTTTAATACCAAATTTAATCCCATTGTTTTCCACCATAAGAATTTTATTTGCTATCTCATTGACTTTTGGCCAATCAGACCCAATCTTAACCACAGGTCTTACAGTATCTTCCAGTTCCTTGAACATAAAGCATTTTCTCCTTCCGGAGGCGTTTCCCAGCCCTGCTCGTCCTGACTAGAAGGCTGCCACCTCCAGCCCATCCCCACTCCTGTAACTCCTACCCACCCTCCAGAGGTCAGTTCAAGTACTGCTTTCTTGGAAAGTCCTTCCTGATCCCCTTCATGTAGAGGGAGTCCGCTTCCCTATTTTATGCATTTAGAGTTCATTTACCCCTTATTTACA
Source organism: Plecotus auritus (assembly GCF_963455305.1). Taxonomy (NCBI): domain Eukaryota; kingdom Metazoa; phylum Chordata; class Mammalia; order Chiroptera; family Vespertilionidae; genus Plecotus; species Plecotus auritus. Next base: position 135,536,451 of record NC_137776.1, on the reverse strand, counting down.
GCACTTCTCCTAGTGGACATTTTGTCATTATTTGATTAATGTCTCTTTCTACTCCTAGCCTGAAATTGGGACTGAAACTCTTAGGTTAATAGTTTATCCTAGGGCATCACAGGTATTGAATATCATGGTAGGTATTTAATAAATATTTCTTGAGTGATTGAATTCATTCATTCATTTTTGGGAGGGGGTGGTTATGAACTCCTAAATTCTGAGGCAGAATTAGCAAATTGATTATGAAAATCTTGTTTAGCGATACTTACTGAGTCCCTTTGTGAGCAACTGAATTATTGTGATATAAGGGTTTACCTTATTCTCATCACTAATATTGCAGAGTAAAGCAGACTACATATCCTTTATTCAAAACAACTATCTCACTAATATTATCCTTGGTGCCTCTTCCCTGGAGTGAAGGTGATCCATTGTCCTGGTTTGCCTGCGACTAAGGGGTTTCCCCAGAATGCCAGACTGTCAGGGTTAAAATCAGGATAGTCCTGGGCAAACCAGATGGTTAATCATGTGAGTAGAGAGTGCAATTTGGAAAATCAAGGGTCCTGTTCATCTCTGGCCTGCCCTCCAGACATATGCAATCACAGTTTTTAAAATTTGTAACAATAATATAAACAAACCAGGAAACCATGTCTATAAAAAGAGAAAGAAAATAAATCCATGTGTTGTTAATGTCTGTCTTTAAGTGACAGGACGATAGGTGATTTTTTTTCACTTATTTTTGTTTTTCTGTAGTTCCCAAAATTTAAATAGTGAACACTACTTTCATACTGAAATCAAAAGATTGAGTTTTAAAATGCATAACATCTAAAAATGGATAGATAAATAGCACTTATGTCAAGTTAGCTATTTATCCCATTCCCAACAAACATCCTGAGATATGTTTTCCAGGGTCAAGAGAAAGGCAGAATTTTCACTTTGGGGAAGACATTTAAAGAAATAATAATTTTTTATATCAAGGTGTCCCCAGCTGATTATTCCTGAGGAAGCAAACTGGTAAGGTGACAGGGCGTTACTCCTGCCAGAACACAAGACACTCTTTAAGCAAAGAGAGAGGCACTTTCCACTGACCTTTCTGGGAGAAGGGGCTGATCCAGAGGAGGGCTGGGAGATCTGGAGTGCCGGGAGGTGGCAAATGAAGTTCCCAGGTGGAAATCCGCATCCCCTTGGTTACCGTAACTGGGCGAGGGCTTTCCAAACTTTCTCGGACATAATGGTGATGGTGATTGCTTCCTTAAAAAAATTCGTTCATCTGGCTCTTTGATAACCTGTGTGACAATGCGCATTCTTCTTTAGTTATAGTTTTGTTTTTGTTTGCTTAATTCAAAGCAGGGGTGGGGTGGGGTGGGGTGGGACAAGGAAGAGAACTGTGAGCAAGATAGAATACCTGCCCTGGAAATCTCCTGCAATAAACGAGGGGCGGGGTGTGCAGAGAAGACTAAAGACAAATGCTCAGGAGAAGAGGTCAAGGAAAGTTAACTAAAATTCTCTATGTCTGGTATGAGTTAACAAGCCAAAATAAATTCATGCTCTGAACTTTAATTTGGGAGGCCTGGAGATTATTGGGTTTGGAAAAGATTTCTTTTTTCTTTTCTTTTTTTTTTTTTTCTTTTACCCAGCTAGGAAGATTTCCTTTTTAAACAAAATATTTAAGTGCTCTGGCATAAGAAGCACAGTATACTTGGTTTTCTTTGCATATATCCATTTAATACAGAACTTTGCCTCTTCACCTTGACAAGCCAATCAAACTTCAAGAATAAGTGATTTATCACCACTATGTATAAAAGTATTTGATTAGAGAAAAAGCAATGAAAATTCTACTGATAAAGTAGGTACTGGGCCTATATACACCCTCGCTCCTGATGAGAAAGAAAAGTGTATATGAGGGAACCAACAGGAAGAAACAAAGCAAAGCACCCAGGGGAGCCAGGGCACCTTTAAAACTCCATTTTAACTACAGCAATTCCATAAGCAGCACCGGCTAGAAGTATACTTTTCACCACGCATTGGGGGAAGCACAGCAATTAACATTAGATACCTGGAAATAAGTTCTTTTACTAATGCTACTTCTAAAATTACCTTTACGTTAGCTGCAAGGCTGTCAAGAGAAGAAGCTAGAAGAGAGAGGAACAGGTGATTCAATGACTCATTATTATCAGTCACCCCTAAAAACTGCTGTTACACTTATTCCACAGCAGTACAAAAAATATTACAAAATGAATGAATTATGATAGAACTTAAATGCTCCCTTGTAAGTTACACTATCACTTTTAAATCTCCCTTGAGTCACAGCAGCTCTCCGAGTTTTTCTGTCCTCCTGAGCTCAACAATGAGGTTATATTATCAATGATTTCCCATAGCACACATGGTTATGGGAAGAGTGAAAGAGTCTAAAGTGGAGCAATAAGTTCAGTAACCCTTCAACAGCCTGGAAAACTCATATTTGCTCAGGTGCCCAGAGCCTACAAGAAAGCCGTGTGACTCAAATATAAGATGCATATACTCCTCCTCTTCTGCCATCCCCTTCACATTTGGTTTCCGTAGAATCTTATTTATGAAGAAATTCTTAAGTATACTTGTCCAAGGTAGACATAAATGTTAGTTTGAGACAATGAATACGCAAGAGCTTGCAGAAACATGATGCAGCAAAAGTATAAATCATTAGGATTACCCTAAATATTCATAAGTAAGTAAGTAGATCTAATGCCAGAGAATGGTAAGAAGGACTAGAAAGTGAATATATTAATACACATAAAGGAAACCAAGATTAAATTGGACTTTTCCAGGTTTAGAAAAAAAGAAATGCTTTTGAAATGAGTATTTGTAAGGCTATGCTATGGCCACCGTGCTCTCCCCCCACCCCACCCCCGTATGACTGGGCTTAAGCAGCGACAAGGAACTTTTCCTGAATTGCTGATTCTTCTTGTGCCACTGGTAGTAAGAAGGAAGCTATAAAAAGGTATTTTAAAGCCTGGCAATTGTCACATCCTCTGGGCATGCATGTATGTGTGTGTCCCTCTTGTCCCAGAAGCTCTCTTCTCCCAGCTGAGCAGGGAATCAGCAATGCTAAGGCCCTTCCCAGCTATAGCCACAAACCTACCCTATGGTCCCCTGTGCCTGATGTTGAGCACTTACTTCCCCAGGGGGGGCTTGCCTTTGTTCCTTTGCTTCTCAAAGTGCAGTCCATGGACCAGTGATATCTGTATCACCTGGAAGCTTGTTAGAAAAGAAAGATCACAGGCCCTCACCCCCGCCCCACTGAATCAGAATCTGCAGTTTAACAAGATCCCAAGGTGATTCAAATGCACATTCAAATTTGAGAAGCACTGCTTTATTCTACCTTAGGCCTGAATGAATGAGCTGACAGGTAACCTAAGCAAAGGTCTGGCTTGGAAGCTACAGGATCTGAGCCCAGAGGTCTGAACATCTTCTCTAAATGTAGGTTTGCCAAAAACTTGGTATGTGACCTATACACATTCTGTAACCTCTCTGGAACCTTACTTCTCCACCTGCCAAGATTAAGAACAGATAAAGGCCGAGACCAATGTGGTGTATGAGTGCTATCATAATTGGGCTAGCATTAAGCCCAAGGTGTCCTCTCCGGGAAAGGATATTTGCTGTTGCTTGGTTTCCCAGTAATAGGGAAGGCAGTGCTGCCTTTATAGGCTACCCAGGTGATTTTCAAACCAAAGGACTTAAATTAAATGTCAGAGGTGATAAAGCACTTTCTGCGTCAAATTGTACTCTGTCCTTGGTTGGCTGCAGTCAAGCAGTCACCTTGATCCACGAACACTGGCTTGCGTTACCATAAGAATCTGTGCAGCTCTGTAAAAGTATACACCTTTGGCCCTAGCCGGTTTGGCTCAGAGCCTCAGCCCTCGAAATGAAGGGTCCCAGGTTCAATTCTGGTCAAGGGCACGTACCTTGGCCCTGGTCGGGGTGCATGCAGGAGGCAACCAACCAATGTGTCTCTCTCACATAGACGTTTTTTCTGTCTTTCCTCTCCCTTCTGCTCTCCCTAAAAATCAATGGAAAAATATCCTCGGATGAGGATTAAACCCCATCCCCAGCCCCCAAAAAAGTATAAACCTTTAGCCCAGCAGGCATGGCTCAGTGGTTGAACATTGATATGAACCAGGAGGTCACAGTTCCAATTCCTGCTCAGGGCACATGCCCAGGTTTCAGGTTTCAGGTTTCAGGTTTCAGGTTTGATCCTCAATCAGGGTTTGTGGGAGAGGCATCAGGTTGATGTTTTTCTCTGACATCAATGTTTCTTTCTCTCTCTCTCTCTTTCTTTCTCTCTCTCTCTCTCTCCCCCTCCCTCCCTCCCTCCCTCCTTCTCCTTCTCCCTCTCAAGTCAATAAAAACATTTTTTTAAAGAAGAATGCAAAAGGGTCCTGACACCTGACAGTTTTAGATCCCCTGCCTTAACCTAACTGCTTCAGTTAGAGTTGATGCCCCTCCTCGCTAACATGGAATCTTGTAAAGCAAATGTTATACACTCTTCTGATCACCAATCCCCTGCTCTTTCCCATCCACAGAAATGGCCAGTCTTATTTGTTGGCTATCAACGGTGCTTTTGCAAGAAGTTCACACCAGAACAAGCTGCTCTCTGCTTTTCTGGCCCAGCTAGGGAACTAATGCAACCAGCGCACACTGGGTGTCCAGCGTTCTCCGAGGCTAGGGGACTTTCAAACAGCGTCTCTGCTGACTCTGCTCCACAGGAACTCCCCTGGAAACTCCGCCGCTGGAGAGTACTTGAGAACTAAACTCCAAGTTTCCGAAGAAAACATTCCACAGAATGAAAGAAGATTTAGAAGTAGGATGCATTTGCTCCCATAGAGAAATATACAGGGGTAACAAGAAACTTGAGTACCTCTTCTCATGGGAAAGGGAAAGTTTGGAAACTTAGATTTTCTTCTAGACTTCCGGGAATAATGCTCTGAAATATCCTCACCAAAGGGCTTTGCACTGTCCACCTGAAAGAAAAGGAAAGAAATAAGACATAAACCGACTGTGGCTTGTATTACCTTCTCCACGTTATCTGTAATGCCTTTCTCCCCGTCAGTCATGCAAGTGAGAAAAGAAAGTTGGGAACAAATTAAATCACAATCTCAATGTACGTTAAAAGTTATCCCAATAGGGGAAGCTGTTTGTCCCTCTCTCCACTAAGGCTAACACGAAGAGATGGGCTAAAATTTAAATGTTAGCATAAATAAATAACGATGGGCACAAGTTATATTCTAACCACTGGTAAGTCAAGCCCAGAAGAGACCAAGTGAAGCTTATTTTGCATTCTTTTAAAACAGGACGGGGATGAGAGATATCTGTAATACTATCAACTAAATAAATAAATAAATAGATAGATAAATAAATAAATAAATAAATAAATAAATAAATAAATAAATAAATACAGGACAGAGTTTCATGTTCCTAAACAGTCTGGGCAGTGCTAGCCTGGGGATTATCACAAGGTCACAGTTCAGTCTTTCACATTCCGGGCCAATCTGAGTGTCTGAACCCTTGAAAAAAAGAATAGTGTTGACTACATTATTTTACGTAAGTGAACATATTTTCATAAATGGGACAACATGATCTGCAAACAGGTTTGTGTCAAATACACAAACATCACCACTAGTGACTTTAAGCCAAATTATCAACTTTACATTATCAACAGTTAACTACTGGAGTTATAAGAACGACTGGAGAATAAGTCATGAACTAGAACATGGGCTGGTGCTAATGAAGAATAGGAAATAATATCAAAATGCTTTTAATGTAATATTAATTGTATATGTTGAGAAACTAATCTGTATATACTACAGTATGACTACGACTTTGTAGAAAAAATCAAGTCTTAGGAATATTAAAAAGATTAAAGAAAATGCATTAAATTAAATACTTACTTATTTTTATTATACTGGTGAACCTATGGGTAATTTTTTGAACATTTCTGTATTTCCATTACTTTTATAATAGTTAAAAAAATTAAGGAGACTAAAAGAACTAATGCTATTAAATTTGCTCACTTCTCCCTGAAGGTTAAATCTAAGGTACATTTGATCAAGGGCTTTGAATATGACACATCCTTGCTTCTTCCTGCAGATACATTTTTTCCCTGCTCTTTAAAGTATGGCTAATGAGCAACAACCTTATTAAAAAACTCAAGCAGTTTTCTTTAAAACTGATGAAGCTTTAGTTTTAGATTGTACAGAATATATGCCAGCCTTTGTTATGCGTCTTCCACCCATCAGTTCACTAATTCTTCTGGATAAATGGTGAGTTGCCATGTGTAGACATCACACTCAATATTTTCAAAAATTAAACAGGGATGGCTGATATTTACTGAGCAAATCCTCTGTACAAGACATCTTTATATGAGCTTCCTGAATATGGCTCTAGAAAGATAACATAATTTAATCATTATTATTATTCAGTTTGAATTCCCTCTTTATTTAATACTAGAGGCCTGATGCATGAAATCGTGCACGGTGGGGTCCCTAAACCTGGCTAGAGATCAGGGCTATTTGGGGTCATATTGCCCAGTCCCTATCGGGGCCAGGCTAATTGGGGCCTGCTGGCCAGGGGATGGACAGGAGGAGGGACCATGAGAGGTTGGCCAGCTGGCTGGGGGCGAGGGACTGCAGGAGGTTGGCCGGCTACAGAAAGGGACTGGGAGAGGTTGGTCAGCTTCAGGAGGTTGGCTGTGGGAGCACACTGGCCACCAGGGGGTAGCTCCTGCATTGAGCATCTGCCTCCTGGTGGTCAGTGCGTATCATAGCCACTGCCCGACCAGTTATTCCAGTCATTCAGTCATAATGGTCACTTAGGCTTTTATATATAGATTACCCAATTATTTTTATAATCCAAACTTCTCATATTCTGAACTCATTCACAACCTCACCATTCCAAAGAACTCTGATAAATAATTTTAGGCTCACATGTCTAACTACAAATGGAGGTTTGCTTTCTCCAGGGATTCTGAAATTATTTCCAAGGTTCAGTTGAACTGGTTGGTCCTGGAAGAAACGTCTGGTAGAATATGGAGAGGGCTCCCGGAATTGTACACTTTGGGGCAGTCTGTTGAGATTAATTTCTCTTGGCTTCATATGTGTATTATTTAAGGGGAATGTTGGTCCATATGATGTAAATAAAGGCCTTTGTGACTTATATCTTTCTTCCTAGAACCAAAAAGAGAAACAATTCTTTTAAAAACAAAAATGGGGGGGGGGGGACTCAAACAGAACATGACTATATTTAATTGAACTTTGTTAACTAAGATAGAAGACTGAACATCTTAGATTTATAAAACAGGAACTCAAGGAAGGGCATTTCTCTACTTAATTTTTCTTCAGTTCAGCTTAACATCACTGGTATTTATAACTCACTAGTATGCTACATTTCAAATATCAGTGAGACTTATTTGCATTAGGAGACAGTTGGAAAGTATCAGACACTTCCCAGAGAGATGATTGATCGATAGAAAGACATTGAGAGAGATTGAGAGAGAGAAAGAACTGGCATATACTTGGATCCAGCCATTTCGCTTCAATTAATTTATTATAAGGAAATAATTATGGCTATGTATTTAGCTAAAACATTTCTTAAAACAGTTCCAAAGTGAGAAACCAACCAGATTGGTGAATGGTGAGTAAGCAATCGTCTTTCAGCTCCCAGACCCACCTTTTATACTCAGCTTTATGAGAGGAGGGCTGGCACTCTGCAGACCCCTTCCGCTTTGCCAGCTATTGTTAGGCTCTACCACTAGAAAGCACTAGAGGGAGACTGCAAGATGGAATCAGGAAGACAGAGCTGGCCACTGCCAGTTTTGCATTCTATTCCTGACAGCATCACCCCAGCAACCATTCTTCACCTTGGCAACAGCAAATGGTTCCAGTTTATAGTTCTCCCCACTCCAATAATCCCGGAACTAGTATCATTGTGCCCCCTCAGGCATTCCAGCACTCAGGGATTTGAATCTCGCCCATGGAATCTGAGGCACCAGCAATGAGCAGTGTCCCTCCTTAGAGGTCTGAGTCCCAGCTCATCGAAGTCCTACCTTTGATTTTCTGAGGAAGCACCCAGGAAGGCAGCCTCTCCCCAGGGTCCCTATGCTATGGGATCCCCTTTCTATGGGGTCTCTTCCTCAAGCTTCTATGCTCTTCCCTTTGTTTCCTCCGCCTTAGGGGTGGAGCTGCTTCCTGCAGTCACTATCCCCGTCACTTCAGTGTTACCCTTTACCTCTCAGCATTCTATCCCCTATTTAGCCTTCCTTTTTTACGTTAAATCTTTCTGTTAAAATAACATGTGTGGTTTGTTTTCCTGACTGGACTGTGACATATCAGCTAAGTGCCCAACAATAGGAAAATGATTGGCCAAACAAATTATGGCACTACCATGCAATGGCATACAATGAAGCCATGAAGATTTGCCTGGTATAAAAGTACTTAAGGACATCAGGACATGTTCATGGTATATTAAGTGAAAAAGAAAGGGCACAAAATAGTATGATCTTAATCTTTTAAAATAAAAGTGTGTTGTATAGAAGAAAATACTCAAAAATTAGTCATATCATCTCTAGATAGTAAGAATAACATAATTTTATGTCCTTTTGCTTATTCATATTTTATAATTTCCAAAATAAGTGGGATACTTCTAAGAAAAATGAAAGATACTACTTTTAAAAGTGAAGGGTTAAAATGAAGATATACATTAGGAGGCTTTAAAGAAAAAAGATTGAAAAACTCACTGTGCACACATATCGAACAGATTGAAGAAAGTAGTGGGTAAAGAAAGAAAAACTAAAAAGCAGCTAATGCTTTCTTTAAGATTAATCTTTGGTCTCCAATTATATGAGTTATAATGCCCAGAGGATTGATGGATTTGCACAGACCCTTGTCATTCAGTATCCACAGCCCACATTTTCAAGGTCTTCTAAAGGATCAGGCAAGATTTACGATGACAAGTATTTAAAGAAGGATATTACATTCATTCACTTCCATACTGTTCTAGAAAGGACTTTAAATGGTTACAAAATTTGTGTACAATAAGATAAAAGAAACATGGAAATAAAACAGAGTGAAGGGGAAGTTGGGGCTGAACAAGAGAGTAAAATAGAGGTAGTGCTTATGGATGCCCAAGACCAGCCGTGGGCAAACTACGCCCGCGGGCTGGATCCGGCCCGTTCGGCTGTTCTATCCAGCCCACGGAGCCGAAAGAGCAGAGGGTTCTCTTGCTCTCCCCTCCGCTCCTTCACCAGCAGCAGTGTTAACATGGCAGCGTAGGGAAACACGGCCGCAGCTCCTTCTTCTGAGTGGGCGGATTTATATCCACCCATTCAGTAGAAGGAACAACCTCTCAATCTTCCAGAGGCTCCTTGTAATGCCCGCGGACATGTCCCCCCCACACACACATCACCCTGGGAATGTGTAGACACGTTATCGTGGTGATGTAGGGAGACACGCCCCTGGAGAGCACAGTATCAGAGCATTAGCTAAAAAGGAGGCCAACAACACTGTTCCCACTGAAGTTGATGTTTTAAAGACCAAAAACCTTTCAACCCAGTCTACATTGCCATCTACATCTACGTCCCGGGCATAATTTGGAAGTTGCACTAAAGAAAATGTTTAATTTACTGTTTACACATTTTGTTCTTTTCTATTTGTTTTAGTTTTCAATTATTTTATTATATTTAAGTTTAATTTGAAAGGCTTTTGTACCTTTCCTTTGTTAGGCAATTTTATTTTGCCTTTGCCATCTTCAATATAAGGTATGTTATTGTGCTATGATTCCTCCATTTTTTGAAGTTTCAAATTATAATAATTAGTGTTTACATTCTTCTTGTTAAAATGTTTGAAATGAATAAAACTATTAAAATAAAAAAAAAAAGACCATACCCTTTTATGTAATGATGTTTACTTTGAATTTATATTAGTTCACACAAACACTCCATCCATGCTTTTGTTCCGGCCCTCCGGTCCAGTTTAAGAACCCATTGTGGCCCTCGAGTCAAAAAGTTTGCCCACCCCTGCCCAAGACCCTTCACGGTTACCAACAATGGCCATGAATACAACTCTGAGCTTCAGCTTCAGCATAAGGAAGAAGGAAACACTACTGTTCATAAGATCAAGAATAAAAGTCATTGCCCTAGCTGGTTTGGCTCAGTGGATAGAGCATTGGCCCACGGACTAAAAGGTCCCGGGTTCTATACTGGTTAAGGACATGTACCTCAGTTGCAGATTTATGTCTCAACATAAAATTAGGTCAAATTGAGGGAATGTAGGGCACTTGCAGGAGGTGACAAATCGATGTATCTCTCTCAAATCGATGTTTCTCTCCGTCTGTCTCTCCCTCTTCCATCTACTCTCTCCAAAAATGGAAAAGTATCCTCAGGTGAGGATTAACAACAACAACAAAAAGAATAAAAGTCATGAAACAACAACCAAAAAAGCTAACTAGTTTACACATCAAACTTGTGATCTTAACCTATTCCGCTCCACCAACTATACCTTGATGAATATGTGCCAAGCATAATCAGTCTAATGTGACAGGCAGAGCAAATAGTTTGAATAAATTAAAAACTAGCAATAAGTCTCCACATGTTTTTATTTATCTAGTTGTATCTAAACTTGGTAAACTGAGTTCTTTAAATTTGTGGAGAAAATTCCTGACATTTCTATTACTGGCTTCTTGATTATACTTACAAGAAATCTGTTTCTATGCAGAAACACACATTCTCTGATGACTGTCCTTGTAGAAAACTCTATTTTTGGAGCAATACCCTAAAAATAAAACAGCATAAAAGAAGCAAACAAAATTATTGGAACAGTATTTTTGCCTATCCCATCCTAATTTGAAATCATGCAAGAACTTAATTGCTCTTTTGTGTGGTTGGCATTATCCATATACATTACCTAAAATATGCACATAACAAATATATGTACACAATGAAATATTATTCGGCCTTTAAAAAGAAGGACATCTTACCATTTTCAACAACATAGAAGAAGCTGAAAGACATTATGCTAACTGAAAGCCAGACATAAAAAAATTAATACTGCATTATCTCACTTATATAAGCAATCTAATATAGTCAGACTCACAGAAGTGGAAAGTATAATGCTGGTTGTCAGGGGCTGCAGAATGGGGGAAATGGGTAGATGTTGGTCAAAGGGTACAATGTTTCATTATGCAAGATGAATAAATTCTGGGGATCTAATGTATAGCAATGTGACTATAGTTAACAATACTATATTGTATATTTGAAATTTCTAAGAAGGTAGACCTTAAGAGTTCTCACCACAAAAGAAAAGAAAATGGTAACTAGTAACAGTAAATGATGGATATGATAATTAGCTTGTGGCAATTATTTCACAATGTAGATATATATAAAAACATCAAGTTGTACACTTCAAATGGATACAATTTTTATTTGTCAATTAGACACCAATAAAGATGAAAAATAAAATACTAGTATAGCATATACTTAATAAGAATAGATACACTTACATAAATTGTATTATATGCCCTGACCTAAGTGTTTTGCATATAGTAACTCATCTAATCCTCAAAACAACCCCATAAAATAGGTCCTAATAATATCTAGTATTTATACTTTGTAGAGGAAGAACTAAGACACAGAGAGTAACTTGTCCAGCTAGTGATGGCAAAGCTGGTTACTGAACCCAGGCATTCCAACAACAGAGTTGCTGCAGAGTCAGAAATTATCACAGATAACATCAAAATGAATATTCAAATTTGGGTTCAGATAATGCCCCCAAACAGTTAGGTTATCGACTGAATAATTGCCCTATCTTTTAATATCCTTCGTTAGTACCAGTCAGTGAACCTCTGTCCGTTTCCCCTCCATTAAGTGGAGGCCATAGTATCTGCCTCAGCTCACTTGAGAACTGTTATGTTATGAGGAAAATAAGATATCATATGAAAAACCAATTGGCAAAATAAATGAGAAGTAGCATTATTACTATTACTGCCCTATTTACTCTTATTATTGCTAAAATAATAGCTGTAATTAAATAAACTGACAAAATCTTCCAGCTAATCTGCATTAAGAGGAGGTAAAAAAAATCATCCTTATAATTATGTGACAGTGTGAATATGGCAATGATTTAGCCAGATTAGGTAAGACTCCCACCTCTCAGATCAATAATGGGAATCAGTGTAATTTGGCATTCCGAGTGGGGCATCTAAACAAGACTGCTAAACAGAATAACAGGGGTACTGACCAAGATAAAGTGATCAGTCCAAGAACAAGCCCTATCAGGAATAAAATGCTCAGGTCTTAAGAATTGCTTTTCCAACAGAAGCCAGCTGGGCACAGATCACTTACTGGAAAACCTGCAGCCGTTTTCATGAGCACCTCCCTACCTATGCCAGGGTTCGAAGGTGTCAGTTTGGGCTCAGGAAAAAGAAATTCCCGTGTGTTTTCTTCATAGTAGGCCAACTCTTCCCACGCTAGGAAGGAAGAAGAAAAGTCAGAAGTAGATTTATATTCTGAAAAATGATGTATCTTCATCCCAAGTTTAACAACATAAAAGCTTAGGTAGGTGATAGCAGAGAAGGCACACAGATAAAAATAGAAATTTTGAATGCAGTACCTGTTATTCAAGATTCAGATGACTTCTACTACTTTTTATCTCATGGACAAGTTTTAAAACCCTCCCCAAGTCATGACAGAGATAAAACACTATCTAAAGGGTTGTTCTACAAAACAGAACAAAGAGGAAAATTTCTTTCCATCCATCTACCCATCCATCCATCCATCCATCCATTCTTTCCTTCAACAAATGTTTTCTAAGGCCATACCATGGGCCAGACCTAAGGGTAGAATAGGAATAAGGTAGACAATGCCCTGTTCGTGCAAAAGATACAGGGCAGACTGGAGTTCGATGTGTTCTATGACATAGGGATGCTAATGTCCCAGTGGTTCAGAGCACAGCTAGAGCTATAGTTCTTAACAGGGCCGGTGCCAACACCAGGGGACATTGCATGGGCAAGAGTCAACAGCCCCTGCAATGCTCACGACACTCCTGCACAACTTTCTAACATCCTGCCAGACATTCTTCCAAGTGAGAAGCTATTTTATAACTATCAGAGCCTGGAACTTACCATTACATATAAACACAATTTTAAAATACACTGGATTTTCAGGAATGCAGTTTCTGTGTACATTAAGGAAAAACTGTACTTTGCTGTTTGGATCTTTACTGAGACCCTTTTGGCATTTTGAAAATCATGTCACATCTAAATACTTCACGATGCTCAACATTCACGTGTTGATATGCAACGTCATTTTATTTTAAATAACTTCCTTTTCATTTCTCCTTTATATTGCAGTTCAAATACTGTGATTTGTATAAGTTGGTTCTATTAACTACGAATATTTATTTCAATATGGTAAGAGGACGCTACAAAAGAAGATCTTAGGTCTAATAGGATTGAGAAGGGCTGAACTAAAGGATGGAGCAGCTGCCATCTGAGCCCTCCTTGTCTACACAGCAGGTGCTACACAAGTGGTTTGGACTGAGAGCGGCCCCTGTACAGAGCACTGCCAAAACAGTAACGTAGTCAATGAGGTAACATTACCGTTTGGTGACTGCCATTTTATTTGTGACAAGAATTCTTGGTATATCAACTGTAGAAAATAACTCACCTTCTATCAAATAATATAATGAATTCAATTCTTCCTATTCATTCCTCTAGTAAGGATAAATGTGTAAAAAGATAGCATTCTATATTTTTCATCATAATATAATTTCTTTCTACTCTCCCCCTCTCAGACATGCTCTAGCCACAATAAGCTAACAAGGTATCTTTCCCTCCTCTTCTATGCACTTGCTCAGCTTAGGCTATTCCTTCTAAAATGTCTTTTCTTCCTTCCCATCTTGTTGAGATCCTATTCATCATTCAAGTCTCACCATAAATGTCTTATAGTGTATCCAAACAGGTCTAAAATAGAACTCTTGATTTTTCCCCCCACAAATAAGCTCTCCTATCTTCCCATCGGAGGAATCAGTTGCTCACGCCAAAAATCTAGGATTTATCCTTGATTCTACCCTTTCACTCCTTACATCAATCCATTAGCAAGTCCTGTTGACTCTGTCTCCAAAATAAATCTAAAAACTGTCCCCTTCTCTCCATCTTTATAGCTACTTCCCTGGTCCAAGCCCTCACCCCCTCTCTCCTGGACTACTGTCATGACCTCCTAGCTGGTCACCCTGCTTCTATTCTTTCTTTCTTTTAAAAAAAAAATATATTTTATTGATTTTTTTTACAGAGAGGAAGGGAGAGAGAGAGAGTTAGAAACATCGATGAGAGAGAAACATTGATCAGCTGCCTCCTGCACACCCCCTACTGCAATCAAGGTACATGCCCTTGACCGGAATCGAACCTGGGACCCTTCAGTCCGCAGGCCAATGCTCTATCCACTGAGCCAAACCAGGTAGGACTATTCTTTCTGCACTCAAATCCATTCTCCACACACTGTGATGTTATAAATACATCAGATGGAGCCTTTCACCTGCTCCCCACTTTTATTGGCCAGAGAGACGTCCTCCATTCAGTGATCTCAGAAGTGCAAACAAAAAATGGAAATGATGTGACAATTTCCTCACCCATCGCTAGCAACAAAATACAACTTTCTACTGAAGCATACAGTACACTGGTTAGGAACTCAAGTTCTAGATTCAGACAGAGCTGGGTTCGAATCCTTGCTTCACCAATTACTAGTTATGTGGCTTTGAACAAATTATGTAAACTCCTTAACTTCAGTTTCCTCTTCAGGAAAATGTAAAACTCATAATAGTACCTGCTTCTTAGGGCTATTGTGAGGACAAATGACATACACATGTGAAGTGCAGAGCACAGTGTCTGACATGACCTGCTATTATCAATATAAAAATGTCAGCACACCACAGAGATGTTACAGCAAGAGCCTCGGTTGTAAATAATACGCATATACACCGGCTAAGCAATTCTCATAGGCCAAGCAAAATGTCTGAAAAAAACTCCATCACGTTCTTAATAGGCTAATGGTACAGACAGGAACATCACCAATAGCATCAGTGAACAAGTACTCCCCCAGAAAGAAAACAAATTAGACTTCAAGAAAAATAATTTTAATAACAATATTGGTTCCAGAAATATCTAGTATTTATAAAGCATATCAGAATTGACAGCTTGCTTCCCAATATGGGGTCTCATTTCATTCCTTCTTTACAAATAAGGAAACTGAGGCTGTGAGAGTTTAAGACACTTGTCATGATACCACCTGACAAAGTAGAAATTCAAAACCAGATCATCTATCCCTAGGCAGTTTCGTGCAGTGGTGTCGGCCCACAGACTGAAGGGTCACGGTTCATTTCCAGTCCAGGGCACATACCTTAGTTGCAGGCTCAATCCCCAGCCCCAGTCGGGGCATGTGTGGGAGGCAACCAATCGAAGTGTCTCCCTCACATCGATGTTTCTCTCTGTGTATCTCTCCCCTTCCCTTCCACTCTCTCTAAAAATCAGTGGGAAAAATACCCTTGGGTGAGGATTAACAAAAAAAATATTCTCCTCCCCCCGCCGCCACACACACACACACACACACACACACACACACACACACACAAACACCATCATGAGGCAAAAGTTATTTCCTGCTGATGCCTAGTAAGCATCATGACAGAGTATAAAGTCAAACTCTGAATCAGAGAACTGGTGCCCACTAAAATAGCATTTTACAGCTGGGCTGAATATATATGACACATTCCAAAGCAGAGGTTTAAAGTCAATAAAAGCACCAAGCTCACTGTCAACCAGGATTATGCTGCCCCCCTGTGTTCATTCACTTTTTCCCATCTTTGTAAACTGAAGAACCAGGGAGGAGTCTATGCTTCTAAGCCAAATCATTGGACCTCTTCTTTCCTTAGCAGCAAAGCTGTATGCAAATCTGAGGTACCTGTATCATTAGTTTAATTATCATAATCTGTCTTCTGACTATAAGTCTGTTTGAAAACAACATGAAAAAGTATAAAACAGTAAAGTAATATATACAGCAAAATGAAAAGTAACCATTCAGCCAATGAAGAACTGGTCCCTATAAAACCAGATGTGGCTCATATGACCAAATCTGGAGAGAGAGAGAGAGGAAGAGAGAGAGAGAGGTAATATGCAAATTAGCCGGGCTCAGGAGGAGGCTGCATCACGACCGGCTCAGGAGGAGCTGTGTGCGCAGATGGGCAGGAGGGAACTGCATGCCTCCCCCAGCCCCAGCGGCCACGGGAGGCTGGACTGGGGACAGGCTGGAGTGGAGACACAACACACAGGGCACCTGCTCTGAGCCTCCACGGCACGGCTGGGAGCAGGCCCCCAGCGGACACACACAGGGGTGGGGGCGTGCTCTGAGCAGCCGCAGCTCGGCTCGGAGCACACCCCGACCCCAGCAGACACACATCAGGGGGGGCCTCTATGCGTGAGCTGCAGAGGAAACACCTTTTCTGACTGCTCATTGGCTAAGCTCCCTGTACACTGCCACTCACAATGTTCTTAGTAACTTGAGCAATAAGAATCCAAGAAGGTGATGTAGGGTTTTTCCACCTCACTCCTGAAGGAAAAAAAGGTCCATTGCTGGAGGAGCTAAGAAATGTCACATCCTGCTCTAGTTGGTTTAGCTCAGTGGATAGAGCCTAGGCCTGTGGACCACAGGGTCCAGGTTCGATTCTGATCAAGGGCATGTACCTAGGTTGCAGGCTCCTCCCTGGCCAGGGCCCAGGTCAGGGCTCATGCAGGAGGCAACCAATCAAAGTGTCCCTCTCACATTGATGTTTCTCTGTCTTTTCCTCTCTCTTCCCCGCTCTCTAAAAATCAATGGAAACATATCCTCAGGTGAGAATAAAAAAAAAAAAAGAAAGATACATCTTGAAAATGCCTAAAGAAAGTTGTCATTTTTTCATGGTGCAGGGACTGGAGTCTGTGCTGATGAAAACACCTTGGCGGCTTCAGCGGCCGGCAGTGGCAGCAGCAGCGGGGTGATGGGGGTGGTACCTTCACCTGATCAGCCCAGTCACCTCCCACAGAGGGAGACCAGACTGCAGCTTAGGCCCACTCCCCAAGGGGAGGGCTAAGCTGTCAGTAGGACATCCCCTGAGGGCTCATGTACTGTGAGAGGGGGCAGGCCAGCCTGAGGGACACCCCACACCCAGTGCATGAATTTCATGCACCAAGCCTCTAGTTTTTACATAATTATCAAGCTTCATGGACTAGCAGATCAAGAGGGTTTATCACTGCCACTCTGTGACTAGTGCCACCTGTGTGATACCAGGAAGTGGCACAGTGTAGGGCATATATGCCCTCAATAAACATATGTTAGACAAAGTAATGGATCATTCTATAATACATCTGAAACTGGGTAAAATTGTTATTTTGAGCAATTCAAATTTAATTGCACTCTGAAATTGAGGGAATGTAGACAAAAGGAAAACAAGTATATAATAAAGCCTCCATTTTGTATCTGATTAACTTTTGAGTTATAACAGTATGCATATACCCAGCTTCAATATTCTCCAGTCATCATAGTTTTAAACAATTCTTGCAACCTTCCCACAGATGGATTTCTGGTCATGTGAAAAACATATGGCAGTCTAAAATATATTAAAATTTAAAAAGCAAGTTGCAGAATATATATATTCAACCAAAATGTAATACTAAATATACAGCCCTAACCGGTTTGGCTCAGTGGATAGAGCGTCGGCCTGCGGACTCAAGGGTCCCAGGTTCGATTCCGGTCAAGGGCATGTACCTTGGTTGCGGGCACATACCCGGTGGGGAGTGTGCAGGAGGCAGCTGATCGATGTTTCTCTCTCATCGATGTTTCTAACTCTCTATCCCTCTCCTTTCCTCTCTGTAAAAAAATCAATAAAATATATTTAAAAAATTAAAAAAAAATCATTATTTAAAAAAAAAAAAATACTAAATATACATATCATAAATACTGGATACATTTAGTGTGTGTGTGTGTGTGTGTGTGTGTGTGTGTGTGTGTATGTGTATATATATATATATATATTCGTATATGTGTATATATGTATTATTTTAGGGTTGTTTGAATATACTAAATGCATTATATATGCTAAATATATCTTGAAGGCCTAAAAAGATATACAACAAATTGTTAATAGTAATTATTTTCAGGAGTTGTTGATGGCTGTGGCTTTTGGCTTTTTATCTTACAAAACTACAGGCCTGGTGCACAAAATTCTTGCACTGAGAGTGGGGAGTGCCTCATCCCAGCTTGTGCTCCCTTGCAGTCCAGGAGCCCTCGGGGGATGTCCCTCTTGATCTGCTAGTCTGTGATGCTAGAAAATTACGTAAAAACTATGCAGGCAGTCGGCCTCTGCGCTCGCCAGCAATGAGCCCAGATTCTGGCTGAGCGGTACTCCCCCTGTGGGAGCACACTGACCACCAGGGGGCAGCTCCTGTGTTGAGAGTCTGCCCCCTGGCGGTCAGTGAGCATCATAGTGACTGCTCGTTCTGCCATTCAGTTGATTTGCATATTAGCCTTCTATTATATAGGATTTGTGTTAATTAAAGGTTTTATAGTGAGAATATTAGGTACTGGGTAATTTTTCAATTCATGTAAAATTGAATAAGACTAAACTGGGCCTGCTTCTGTTTTACTAGCACACTAAAATAAAACTTGAAAGTTAGCAGATTTATGTCTCAACATAAAATTAGGTCAAATAGGAAAAAAATCTTATGGGGGAAAAACACACCTCAATGCCCTGATTTTGGCCTGTCACTTTCAGGCTGAAAAACATTCAGTGAGAATTTCTGAAAAGAAAGTAAGAGACATCTCTGATCTTCCCTCTGTTATGCCTACCTAAGAAAGTAAATGACATTAACAAGAGTGTATATCCCTAGATCCATGGAGAGTGGGGTTCTTATCTGTTTTCAGAGCCTGCTTCTGCTAATGAACCAAGATGCAGACGAAAGAACTACAAACTCCTGGATCCACTCCACTGGGGGCTTTGACCTGCTCCAGGGACAGCAACAGTAGGCAGGCCTATACTATCAAATAAAGAGGGAATATGCTAATTGACCATCACTCCATCACAAAGATGGATGCACCCACAGCTGAGGCCAAGTTCCCATAAGGAGCCTTAAGGAGCAATCAGCAGGGACCTGAGGCTATGCCCTACCCAGCCCCCATGGAGCTTGACAGGGGACCCCAGGCCGTGTCCCCCACCGGGCAGGGCTTGACAGGGGACCTCAGGCCGCACCCCCCACCTGGCAGGGCTTGACGGGGGACATCAGGCCATGCCCCCCACCAGGTGGGGCTTGACAGGGGACTTCAGGCTGCGCCCACCCCCAGAACCGGGCCAGGGGACCTGAGGCTGCACCCCCCTGCCTGGCTGGGCTTGACAGGGGACCTCAGGCTGTGCCCCCCACCCAGCAGGGCTTGACAGGGGACCTCAATGTGCACTTCCTGTCCTGGTGCTTGGCTAGGGGACATCAGGCTGCTCCCCCTGCCCCAGCGCCAGGCCAGGGGACCTCAGGCCATGCCTCCCACCAGGTGGGGCTTGACAGGGGACCTGAGGCCGCATCCCCCACCCAACAGGGCTTGACAGGGGACCTCAGGCCGTGCCCCCCACCTGGCAGGGATTGACGGCGGACCTCAAGGTGCACTCCCAGTGCTGGGTCAGGGGAACTTAGGGCATGCCCCTGCCCAGCGAGGCTTGACCGGGGACCTGAGGCTGCACCCCCCCTGCCGGTGGGGCTTTACGGGAGACCTGAGGCTGCACCCCCCTCCCGGTGCTGGGCTGGGGGACTTGAGGCTGCGCCCCCCAGCCTGGCGAGGCTTGACGGGGAACCTCAGGCCATGCCCCCCACCCAGCGGGGCTTGACAGGGGATCTCAGTCCGTGTCCCCCACCTGGCGGGGCTTGACAGGGGACCTCAAGGCACGCCCCCCACCCTGGTCTGAGCTGGGGGACCTCATGCCATGCCCCCTGTGCTGGCACCAGGCCAGGGGACCTGAGGCTATGCCCCCTGCCTGGCAGGGCTTGACAAGGGTGGGACTGGCCTGGTCTGGATCTAGCCCAATGGGGGGGGGGGGAGCTTGGCCAGGTCTGGGTCTCATGTGATTTTGAGGTGCATGTGGGTGGTGGGGACTTAACTCTGCGTCCCATGGTGAGCCCCCAAACAGGAGGAAGGTTTTCATATACATAATACTAATTTTCTTTCATCTCTGATATTTCTATTATAGAGAAAGGGCAAATAACAATATTAAATTATTTCCTCTAATTAATCCCCTTTTAATGTGCACGAATTTTGTGCACCAGGTCACTAGTGATCCTCATAAAAACCTCTATAGCTACCTCTGCTTTAGCTGAGGCATCTGTCAGTGAAGTAATGGAAACTTGCTGGGGATTGGTTTACTCCCAGTTTACAAGACATGGTTCAATCTAGTAATTCTGTCCTTTGCAAATATACCAAAAGGAAAAATAATTTTTATAAAGATGTGGAAGGCAAAGAAAACTAAATGCTCAACAATACCAATTTAAGGACAATTATGACTACAGAAAAATATATAGCTATTGAAAATGACAAACAAGTAAACTATAAGCAAGTAAACAATGCAGAATGAAAGAACAAAACCCAAAATGTTATCTACATACTGTATATCCTATATAATAAAAGCCTAATATGCTAAGTGTCCAGTCATCTGGTCGTCCATTCAACCAATCAAAGCATAATATGCTAATGATATGCTAAGGCCGCTCAACTACTCGCTATGACATGCACTGACCACCAGGGGGCAGACTCTGAGACCGGTAGGTTAGCTTGCTGCTGGGGTCTGGCAGATTAGGACTGAGTGACATGGGCCGGACATGCCCTGGAGCCCTCCTGTGGTCCCTCCCTGGCTGGCCAACCTCCCACGTCCCTCCCCAGCCCCGATTGTGCACTGGTGGGGTCCCTTGGCCTGGCCTGCACCCTCTCGCAATCTGGAACCCCTTGGGGGATGTCAGAGAGCCAGTTTCGACCCAATCCCACAGGCCAGGTGGAGGGACCCCACTGGTGCACAAATTCGTGCACCGGGCCTCTAGTAAACCTATAAAAGCACATAAGTAAATTGATGAAGCTTTTTATAGCTATTTAAAATAATGATGTAGAACTAGGTTTTCTCATCATTTGGGGATGCTTTTTATGACAAGGTAAAACTATGAAGATTATTTCATTTGGGGGAAGGGAAAAGGCAAAAATGTATAATAGCAAAGATCAGAAGAGAATTAGAAATGTTTCGGTATATTCATTCTCTCTCTCTCTCTCTTTCTCTCTTTCTCTCTCTCTCTCTCACGCATGCACACATGACTCTAAAATCACCAGGTAGGAAAAGTGACGCATGACGTCGCCGTGCGTGCGTACAGACGGCTGCGTCGGGGTGCAGAAGAAGATGGCGGTCTCCACAGGAGTTAAAGTTCCTCGTAATTTTCGCTTGTTGGAAGAACTTGAAGAAGGACAAAAAGGAGTAGGCGATGGTACGGTTAGCTGGGGCCTTGAAGATGATGAAGATATGACACTTACAAGGTGGACAGGCATGATTATTGGGCCACCAAGGGTAGATGCACGGAGCATACCAGTATTAGCAAAATGGCAAAATTCATATAGCATTAAAGTTGTACTTCAAGAACTAAGACGTCTAATGATGTCCAAAGAAAATATGAAGCTTCCACAGCCACCGGAAGAACAAACATACAACAATTAATTTTAGTGGGTCTCAAACTTGTCGTAAATCAACACTCTTCTACTCATGTTAATGTCTTGATTAAATATCACAATGCAAAATACCCACACATTAAGTTAAAGAATGCCAGCTGGTAAATATAACCTGGACATTTGTAAGAATATATTTAATATATGTATACACATTATGTTTTCAGGTAACAGGAGAAAAAATGCAGCACAATTTTTTTAAGGCACTGTCGTTTAAACATAAACCTGGAGTATTTAAAACAGAATTCAGGTTTACAAGATGAAAGTATGGTGATTTTTACTAAAAAGTAAAAAATCCCAAGAAGGAAAAAGAAATGGCATGCTTTATCCATCTTGCTGAGTGAAAGAGCTTCAATTTAAATTGTCTCAAGTAGCAGGTACAATGCATATTGTCTCAAATTGTTTTAATTTTTGAAGTGGTGTGGGTGCTGACTACCAGTAGTATAAAAAATATGTTCAGGATTGTTTTCACATCTGTATTTATAATAAAAAAAAGTCACGGGGAAGGTCAATGAATTTCTGTTAAAACCTGTTTCTGTGTGTTACATGTAAAAGACCTGGTAAATATTTGTTTACAGTCTTTGTTGGACAAACCATGAATTTAAGTTGAAGTGAAATCAGCGAAAAGGAAATAGGTGAATGGATATGTGATTTTTGAAATTAAAGTTAGTCTTAAAATATAGATAAAATGTGGATCGTGTTCTCAGAAAAAAAATAAAAATAAAAAAATAATAATAAAATCACCAGATAATTAGCTACATTGAGAGACTATGTATGAGAACTGATGCCACCAGATAGCAGTTTCTACTCTCTCACTAGCTCGGGTCGCCAGGCATTCAAAACATACCACAAAGCAAAGGCATCATAAAACGTTGCCCCCTAAAGCCCCATGATTCTAGTACAGAGGTCACAAATGTTTTCTGTAAAAGTCTAGACCAGCCGTGGGCAAACTACGGCCAGTGGAGCCGAAAGAGCAGTGGGTTCTCTTGCTCTCCCCTCCGCTCCTTCACCAGCAGCAGTGTTAACATGACAACATAGGGAAACACGGCCACAGCTCCTTCTTCTGAGTGGGCGGATATAAATTCAGTAGAAGGAACAACCTCTCAATCTTCCAGAGGCTCCTTGTAATGCCCGCGGAAATGTCCCCCACACACACACATCACCCTGGGAATGTGTAGACACGTTATCGTGGTGGTGTAGGGAGACACGCCCCTGGAGAGCACAGTATCAGAGCATTAGCTAAAAAGGAGGCCAACAACACTGTTCCCACTGAAGTTGATGTTTTAAAGACCAAAAACCTTTCAACCCAGTCTACATTGCCATCTACATCTACGTCCCGGGCATAATTTGGAAGTTGCACTAAAGAAAATGTTTAATTTACTGTTTACACATTTTGTTCTTTTCTATTTGTTTTAGTTTTCAATTATTTTATTATATTTAAGTTTAATTTGAAAGGCTTTTGTACCTTTCCTTTGTTAGGCAATTTTATTTTGCCTTTGCCATCTTCAATATAAGGTATGTTATTGTGCTATGATTCCTCCATTTTTTGAAGTTTCAAATTATAATAATTAGTGTTTACATTCTTCTTGTTAAAATGTTTGAAATGAATGAAACTATTGAAATAAAAAAAAAAAAGACCGTACCCTTTTATGTAATGATGTTTACTTTGAATTTATATTAGTTCACACAAACACTCCATCCTTGCTTTTGTTCCGGCCCTCCGGTCCAGTTTAAGAACCCATTGTGGCCCTCAAGTCAAAAAGTTTGCCCACCCCTGGTCTAGACAGTAAAGATTTTATTTTTTGTTTTTTTCTTGCGGGGCGGGGGGCAGAACAGTAAAACTTTTAGGCTTTAAGTATGGTCATAACTATTCAACTCTCACTGCAGTGTGAAAGCAGCCATTGAACAACACTTAAACAAATGAACATGGATGTGTTCCAATAAAACTTTATGAACAATGAAATTTGAATTTAAAAATTTTCACATCACTAAATATTTGTATTTTTTAATTTCTTTCCAACCATTTAAAACTGTAACAACTGAAAATAGTTTGGCAGTTCCTTAAAAAGTTAAGCACGGAGCTACCCAATAATTCCACTCCTAGGTGTATACCCAAGTGAACTGAAAACATGTAGTCACCCAACAACTTGTTAATGAATGCTGATAGCAGTATTATTCATAATATTCAAAAATGTAGGAACAACCCAGTGTTCATCAACTGATGAAAGGGTAAGCAAACTTATCCATATAAAAGAATAGAATTGTATATGTGATATATCCACATAAAAGAATATTATTCTACCATAAAAAGGAATGAATTACTGATATATTTTATAGCATGGATAAACTTTGAAGCATGCTAACTGAAAGAAGCCAGACATAAAAGTCCATATGTTGTCTGATTCCATTTACATGAAATATCCAGAATAGGCAAATCGATAGAGACAGAACATAGATTAATGGTGGCTAGGGGCTATGAGAAGGAAGGAATAATGAGTGACTGCTAATGAGTATGGGGTCTGTTTCCAGGTAGTAAAAATTTCTGGAATTAGATAGTGATCATGGTTGCACTACCTTGTAAGCATACTAAAACAACTGTATTGTATTTGAAATGGTAAATTTTATAGTATATGAATAAAACTCAATTTTAAAAGTATAAAGATTTAGCTCATGAGCCATACCAAATAGTGCAGCTGGATTTGCCAACCCTGTTGTAGCAACTAGTAGAGAAGGTGGCTTTGGGCTTTACATACATACACACCCACACACTCCACAATTAAAACATAGTCAAAGGCAAAAACTTGAAAGAAGCTGAGCCAGGATGGAAAAAAGTATTTTATAATAATTAAAGTTATTAAAAAATGGAAGTAAAAAAACCACCAAACCCATAAAGTTACTCTTCTGGAAGAGGACAAAATGAAACAGACTGGTGTGGCGGGGCGGGGGGTGGGGGGGGGAGGGAGGTGTGAAATAGTATTATCTAAGGGATGACTTTTAAATACCAGTCCTCATTGTGTCATGCCAAAATCCTTTTAAACTTTAAAAAAAAAAAAAAGCTAATTTAGAAATTCATTTACTGGCACATTACCTGGAGGCACTAGCTGTATTAATTCAAACCTGGTTAAAATGCCTAAAAAAGAAAAAATTAGATTTTAATACTTTAGAAAGTTGCCAGAATTTTTCATTAATTGCTAGGTTTAAAACTGCTATAACAATCCATTTAATTCCCATTTAATTTAAACAGCACCATGGTTAGGGGCAATTAACCAGCTTTGAATTCTCAACAGTGGAATTTAATGGGAATTAAATATATTGTTATTTTTAAAAAATAAAATAAAAAATAAACAAGTTGAATTGTACCTTCTAGTATATCCCATCTATATCTAGAAAAGAATTTGTAATCAAATAAAAGATGTGATTCAAATTTTACAGACTCTCTTGAATATTAACATAGATCAAACATGGAAGTATCACAACCTAGAAAATAGTATAATTTTATATCTGTGAATTACAGACACACAATATAATAGGCTCTCTCTTTTTTTGGGGGGGGGGAAATTGGGAAGGGATAGAGAGTACCTACTTTCTAAAATGTCTGCTACAGCTCCAGGATCTATTGCATTTTCAAATAACTGCAGGAAAAAAAAATGAGGAAAATAAATTTTCCAAGTTTCATTATTATATATAAATTATAGATTACATTTTTCCAAATCAACACACATCAAATCCAGCCATATAATATTTTAGGATTCAGCAGAAATACCTTTAACAGGTATGTGGTTAAAAGTTCAACAAATGACTACAGGATAAATGAATGAGAATTAGCAAAACAATACCAAATGCCAGGAAAATCTAAGCTGAATGTACCACATGCTCAAAATGTCATCAACTTGACCTAGCCCTACAGTTTGTTGCTAAAAGCATATCTGGCATCAACCTCAAAGAGTGTTGAATACCTAAAACACAATCTTCATACCACAGATATTCATAAAATGTTAACTGAATGAATGACTTATCTTGTCAAGGAATTGGTTGTGCTAAAAAAACAACAACACATAAATAAAAATTCAAACTATGTGAATCACAAAAGGAAAGCTAGTGCTAGTAGCTACACTCCCACAAAATTCAAAAATAACTAGAGAGAGGGAAAGCCTCATAAGTTAAGTGTATCATGAAGCACAAGAAAATAACTGTGATACCTGTCTAGCCAATACCAAGTCTGCATATTTCGTCCTTCAGATTAAAAGGGCCTGGGATAGGACTGAAATAAAAGGCATACTATTTCCCTCTCCCTGAATTCTAGTGCACTATAAAAAAAAAAAAAAAAGTTTTCAGCAGAGTTTAATTTCAGGTTTTAAAGTTCTCATTGAAATAGTGTTTAAACCTATGCATGGTTAAACTCTGCTCTTAATTCAAAACCAGGTCTATTTTAACTATAAAAATGAGGCTGTCCCCTGTAATTTTTGTGTTACTGACTTGGATTTACCAAGCAAATTTGGGAGATTCCCCCCCGCTCCCTGCAAACTATTTCAGCCCTTCACTTCATCTATGTATGTCTAAGGATATCCTCAAGTATGATCTTATGGAGAATGACCAACATGAACTGTTCAAACACAACGGCTCATGCAGTCTTTAGGAGTAATTTGTTTATCCAAATGCTTTAGAACATTCAATTCTGAATAACACAGAAGGTCCAAGAAGAAAGGGTTTTCTCTACTTGCTGCAAGCATTTACATTTAGAGAATGGAACAGACGCAAGTACTTGCAACAAAAGAATGGAACAGGTACAGCCAAAACTGGAGCAAACTGAAAGCTGGAATATGAACCCAAACAGCTCACACAAGAGGGCAATTTTCAAAATTTAAAGAAAAGCATTTTAAAAACAAAATAAAGCATTTATTTAATTAAAATGTATAAGATGAAAAATATTCCATGGTATGTCTGACTAGTAATCTCATAAGCACAGCTTTGCAACAGAGCAATAGTGGCCTCCAGAATGTCACTCTGAGGCTCACTCTCCTCTTCTACAAGTCAAGGAGGTTGGACTAAATGACCTTCAAAGTCATTTACAAATTTATCACTCTGTGTTTCTATGACTTTGTATCCTTGGGCTTCTTACCAAAAAAAGATTTTAAAAATCTTTTATAGAAGCAAACTTAAGCCGAAACCGGTTTGGCTCAGTGGATAGAGCGTCAGCCTGCGGACTGAAGGGTTCCGGGTTCGATTCCGGTCAAGGGCATGTACCTTGGTTGCGGGCACATCCCCAGTGGGAGGTGTGCAGGAGGCAGCTGATCGATGTTTCTCTCTCATCGATGTTTCTAGCTCTCTATCCCTCTCCCTTCCTCTCTGTAAAATATCAATAAAATATATTTAAAAAAAAAAAAGAAGCAAACTTAAAATTGACAACGTAAGGACATTCTTGGGGGTTGGTGGGGCGGGGCGGGGCGGGGGGGGGGGGGAGAAATAGACTGGATTTCTACCACCCACTTTTTACCACTACTAACATTTAAATGGTAGAAGTGGGCGTCTTTGGATTCTAACTGTATGTTCCAAGGTAATATCCATTTGTTCATCTTCTCTATCATCCAACCAGTTTTGTAGACTCTATTTAAATTTATACTGTAATGTATTAAAATATTACATACAACTCTAGCCCTTTAGGCAATCAATCCTCATCTCCTCTCGTATTCTCATGTCAAAACAGGTCATTTTCTGGGCACCACCATCCATACCTTTAAAAGTGATAGACTACCTGGAGCCTTCCCATACTCATCCTCTTCCCCCAAAGAACCACCTCAGTGATATTGTTTGGGGCAAAATCATCAGATTTATCAAGGCTCAATGAATCAGATTGATTAATTTCCAAATTCCAAAACAAAAATTTCAAAGGACTGTGATTGTGTAGTAATAAAATTAATATTTCAAAGTAGGGGAAAGATTGGTAATGTTCTTGACTATCTATAAAATAAAAGTGTAATATGCTAATTAGACCAGACAGCTGAACAACCTTCCAGATGAAGCTGCCATGGTAGGGGCCGAGGCAGAGGTGGTTAGGGGCAATCAGGCAGGCAGGCTAGTAGTTAGGGGTGATCAGCAGGCAGGTGAGTGGTTAGGGAAGATCAGGCAGGCAGGTGAGCGGTTAGGAGCCAGCGGTCCCGGATTGCGAGTGGGATGTCTGACTGCCGGTTAGGCTGCAGGAATTGGGCCTAAACCAGCAGTTGGACATCCCCCGAGGGGTCCCGGATTGCGAGAGGGTGCAGGCCCGGCTGAGGGACACACCCCCCACTTGCACACCGGGCCTCTAGTTTATATCATAATCATAAATAAACCAGGTGTGGCCTAAGAAAACTCAAGTCTGAGGAGCCTTTTTGTTTTGTTACATGATTTCAGATACAGGATATAACTAATTTGGTTATAGTTTTTCATTATTTTTTTGAGTTAAAAACAGTTTGTTTCTAAGGTCCACTAGTTTATTGATTATCCCTGTCGTAAATGTCATGCAACTGCCTCTAACATCTCCAAGAACATTCAGAAACTGCTCTCTCTGCTCCAGTTAGAAAATGCCATGGGAGTTCCCAGAATAGAAAACGTCATTGACCAGGGTGGTTAGCACTAGGTTGACAGAACTTGGCTCTGACCTGGGCTGCAAAAGCAAGTCTTCCAACTAATGGTTCTGCCCTGTGCTCAGGGGCCTTCTAGTAATGTTTTAAAAGGAAATTTACAAAATAACTTTATAAGAACTGTGTCCTTTATGAGAACCACTAAATGATCTTCAGACAGCAACATTTAAATGTCTATTTAGCAGTGAGAAAGTCAAGATCACCTTTTGAAATCTCATTCTCTGCTGAATCATAATAGGGAACACAGAGGGAAAGCAGTTTGTCTCCAGGTACTGATTCAGGAGGTAAACCCCAAGGTACACATCTTGCTTGTCAGGAAGGAACACCCCTGGGCAGGAAATCTTTAAAAGAAAAAAAAAAGGGAAAAATAGAGAACAGTGTTGGTTTGTTTTTAAACGGGACTCTATTTTCCCTAACCAAACACAGACGATGTCAAAGTTCCCCCACTACCGAACCCCCTGATATGTACCCCTCATAACACCCTCGCACTCCTGTACTTCTTCAAATTGGAATTCCAGTTTCATCCCACGTCTCCGCCAGGTGTCACAATCGTCCTCTCGCGCCTTCCTCTCCCCGCCCCTCCGGGATAGCAGTGCGGAAGCGGAAGAGGCTGCAGGGCTGGGGAGCTTGTTCGTCGGCCGTCTGGGTTCTAGGGTCCGGGCCGCCCGCAGCGATGCCGAGCCCCCGGAGGAACGTGGAGGTTCGCGCCCTGGGCGTCTCTGCCTCGAGCAGCAGCAGCAGCCCCAGCAGCCCGGCCCACGGCGGCGGCGGCAGCAGCAGGTTCGAGTTCCAGTCCCTGCTCGGCAGCCGCGCGTCGGGCGCGGACCCCACCTGCGCCCGGCTCCGCGTGTCCGACAGCCCGGTGCACCGGCGCGGCTCCTTCCCGCTGGCGGGAGCCGTCCCCTCGCAGGCACCCCCGCCCCCGCTGCCCGAGGAGGACCGCATGGACCTGAACCCGTCCTTCCTGGCCATCGCCCTGCGCTCCCTGCTCGCCATCGACCTGTGGCTGTCCAAGAAGCTGGGGGTGTGCGCGGGGGAGAGTTCGTCCTGGGGCAGCGTGCGGCCCCTTATGAAGCTGCTGGAGATCTCTGGACACGGCATCCCCTGGCTGCTGGGCACCCTCTACTGCCTGTCCAGGAGCGACAGCTGGGCCGGGCGTGAGGTGCTGATGAACCTGCTCTTCGCTCTGCTTTTGGACCTGCTGCTGGTGGCCCTGCTCAAGGGGCTGGTCCGCAGGCGTCGCCCCGCCCACAACCAGATGGACATGTTTTTCACCCTCTCTGTGGACAAGTACTCCTTTCCCTCGGGCCATGCCACCAGGGCCGCCCTGGTGTCGCGGTTCATCTTGAACCACCTGGTGCTGGCCATTCCACTGAGGGTGCTGGTGGTACTGTGGGCCTTTATCTTGGGCCTCTCCAGGGTCATGCTGGGGCGACACAATGTCACCGACGTGGCTTTTGGCTTTTTTCTGGGCTACATGCAGTATAGCATCGTGGACTACTGCTGGCTGTCACCGCACAATGCTCCAGTCCTCTTTGTACTGTGGAACCAACTATGACACCGTCTTTTTCATTATGGCACCAGGAGATCTAAATGTTTCCACATGTGATCATGCTGACATAACCCAGCAGCCATCCTGCTTGACATAAACCAGCAGCCATACCGCTTGTCCCTCTTAGGACATTTCAGGCTTCCTTTGGAATTTTAGGTGTCCCTCTTGATGGGTTGCTAGGCTGAAGCCACATGCTGGCCATTACTGATCACAGCCACATTACAGAAAGAAAAAAAAATCACACTATTAAACATTCAACAACTGTTTGTATCTCCAGGACAACTGCAAAGAAACCAAGCTGGGGTGATTGTAATGTTGCTGTTTTTTCAAAAGTGACATCAGAAAAATTGTATTTTGTAGTGATCCTGTACGTCAATATATCACTTGTAAACTGAACTTTGAAAAAAGAAACAGGATCTTCATTCTGTAAATATACAGGCAGATAAGCTGCATACTAATCATAGTTCATAGTTATTTAAGAGCCTAAGACATAGCTTTTTCTAGTTTATTCTCTGAAGATCCGTTACCACAGCTGGGAAGAGTTCCTCTTAATCTTGATTTTCTTGGTAAGCATTTTTAGTTTATTGTCTCTTCCATCTTTGTGGACTTGGTAGTGAGAAGAGAGATTATAGTACATATCTTTCTTTTACCTCTTCAAAAGATCTTTAAATTTATATTTCCCACTATTCTCTAATATTATCTTTTAGCATTCAGAGAACAAGCCAGGAACTTACTTGAAGAAGATACACTTAAAGACGGGTGTATCTATAGTCTCTAGAAAAAAAGGAAGGATAGAACAATGGCCTTACGCAGAAAAGATAAGCTACTG
The DNA here is from genome assembly GCF_963455305.1 of Plecotus auritus. NCBI lineage: Eukaryota > Metazoa > Chordata > Mammalia > Chiroptera > Vespertilionidae > Plecotus > Plecotus auritus. Next base: position 135,505,672 of record NC_137776.1, on the reverse strand, counting down.
AGGAGGTCAGGGGAACTGAGTTTGGGGGTTACTAACCACATACTACTAGTATGTCAATGGACCAGTATGGCAAGATATGGGGCCCTGCTACCTGTCATCTCTACTGAATTTAAAAAAAAAAAAATGCTCCTCCACTGAGGTAATAAAATGGGAAAATAATGTGATTCTTTGCAATGCAAAAGTGTGAGCTTTTTCATATATACCACAAGGATGACCTTGTGTATTAATAGTTTTTCATATGGAATTCTGTTTCCCTATACACAGCACACTTTAAGTAACAGTATTTCATTTGAAATTAATCAGGGGAATCTGCTGCTATACAAGGTAGAACTAACTCCTAAATTTACATTTACATTGACCTTTACATTTAAAGCAGTTTATTCATGGTGCCTCCCCCAAATCACAAGAACAAAGACCACCAAATGTAGAGTGGACTCTGCTCATTATTCTTTGACCATGAAAAACTGAAAGGGTAAGCTTTAAATGCTTCTCTACCTAAAAATAAGAAACTTTAAGAACCTTTGACCAGTTGTTTTGACATTTATAAATAGAATGGATTATAACCTTTGATCTGTCGTATACTAGTAGAGGTGCACATAGGAATCTGAAGAAGGGCTGTGACAAGTAGTCTATGATTGGGTGGAAACAAATTTTCTGAGTGTGAGAGGCACACTGAGAGAGGAATAGCTACTCTTCAAAATAAAAGAGTAGCTTTTTCAAATAAAATCATTTTCATTCCCACAACATCTTGAACACAGGCTACCTCTTCACTTGCTGAATCAAACTGAAGCAGTAATTAGTTTGCTTTGTCGCTTAATCTCAGAGGGATCCTTTATTTTAATGGTAACAATATTGAGGCCAGATATTTGGAAGTATGACGTTTCTTGCTGTGTCCACAAGTCTGAATATTAGAGGCTCAAAATTAGGCTTACCTTTTGGTTACTGGCTATATATAGTTCTGGAATTCCCTATCTTAGTTGCTGGGGCCTAGTTTGCTGGCTTTAAAGCACATCAATTCACCCTGTTTTTGGAGGATCCTAAGTACCGTAGGATAGAAAACTGATTTCACTGTTAATTGTATACTGAGGAATGCCTTTTAAAAATGAAAATAAAATTAACCAATAATATTGAATGAAATGAAAGTGTTTAATTTTTGCCTTGATGAAGAGGAAGACTGATTTATCACTCAGCTTCTCAAGAATCCCTTCACCTTACTACACACTTTGAGAGCTCGAAATTGATATTGCACGGCTGATATAACCTGGTTCTATTTGCTGTCAAAGTGGAACATCCAGGAAATTCTGCTCTTTATTTTGTAGCTGCGTGTATAATGAAACTGCGTTTGTCAATTGTATAGAGACTAACCATATTTTCCATAGCTATAACCTGTGTGGTATTTTTGCTTGTAATCATGCCAGGAGAGAAGCACCTACAATTAGGAGGCAAAGCTGCAGGACAGCCTGTCACTACAGAATGGAAGGATCAGAAAATGGGAACTGAAATAAGAGGAATGACTGACCCCAAATAGGAACAATGGAGTCACTCTGCCACAGTATCTCACTTAAGCAAGATTCAGTGGATAATTATAAAACAGTTGATTGATTTCCCCTTTGGAATTAGCAAACCAGAGCTAACAGGGGAAATAGCTTTGAAATATTTTATTGGTTCCTAGAAGTGAAAAATTATCAGGAAGTGATGAGGCTTTATAAAATAAAATTCTAACCTGGTTATTTAAAAGAGATTTTTAAACCTTTCCCAAATCTTTATCCTGCAAAAATAATAATAATAATAATAATAATAATAATAATAATAATAATAAAATCCTCCTTGGACTTAATACAGGGTTATTTTTAAAGAACAGAAAATTTCAGGATAAAGCTAAGAAACAAGTTGGCTTTAAGGGGGAGGAAAGTGGGAAGAGGTTGAGCTGAAGTAAAGGTTAGGAAGTCAGGGAAGACCAGTGTAGAAAATCGTAGGGACAGAGTACTATTTGTTCCAAAAGATAATGATGTCTGTGTGGTGAATGGGAGGGGGTGGTGAAAATGACCAGGGACCATTTCAGAACCTGGGGGAAAAGTATGATGTGGGGGCAAGGGGAGGGAGGTTCGTTGATCTTTCTTACCGCCCGGATCTGCAACTCCACCACCACCTCCAGAGGCATCGTTCCCTGCGTGGGCGAAAGGACCGGAATGAAAAGATCCTTTCGTGTTGAGCCTAGGACCGATCTTTCTTAGTTTAGTCAATCCCTGGGGCAAATGTCCCCAGCAGCTTCCCCAGCCCCCACCCCTCCTACCCCCATCTGTTCCCAGTGCCCAGGTTCCCTCCCACCCGGACCGGTCTCACACAGCCGGAGCTGGAGCTAAGGCTTCCAGAAGGCGGAAGCGTCGCGTTGCCATGGAAACTCAAACTCGCTACCTTCCACCTTAGAACGCCAGCGAGGTCTAAGGCGCAGGCGTGCACGTCTTCAATGCTCAGCTAGGAAGCCCGGTCCCAAGGTCCGCTTGCCAGACTGTACGCTAGAGGGAGAGAATAACCAGGTACTGAGGTGGTAGCCAGGTGGCGAGATGCTAAGGGCCCTGGTTCCCTTTACACCAAATGTTGACAGTGTCCGTCTAAAAATGGATGTGGCCCTGGCCGGTGAGCGTGGGCACGTGCACCGTAAGGTCGAGGGTTTGATTCCAGGTCAAGGGCACTTATCTGGGTTGGAAATTCATTCCTGGCCCCTGTCCGGGTGGAAACCAATCCATATGTCTCTCTCACATAGATGTTTCCATTAACACAGTAGCCTGTCCCTAAAAGTACTCTCTTGTTTATGAAATGTTATGTCCTCATGTTTGGTTCGGAAAGCACACACTGTCAGTAAGAAATTCAACGTGTGCTATTTAGAAATATAAGGATAATTTTTAAAGAGGTTTAAAAAAAGTTAGGTAGCCCGCTTTAGCCACAATAGAAATTGTCAGTCTCTCTTTTGGGGGGTTAGTTAACCTAATGCAAGCAATGAATTATATTATCTCCCAGTGGGTAGTTACTGTAGTTGCCAACCAGGCTTACACTGCAAAAATCCTCAGTGGTGGCAGGCAGGGCAAGAGTTATTAACCAGTAGGGAAAATTGCATTTCCTCCCCCCCCCCCCCCGCCCCATTCAATGTATTTAACAAATAAAAATGAAGGGAATGGCTTCTTCTAGCAAATTGGAAAAATCTGGTAGGGCCAATGCTGACTCTAAAAATATTTAATTGTGATGAGTCATTTATTATTAATATTTTGTATTGGAGATTTATATAATTGCAAAATGCAAGTGCAAAAAGATGTCTTGAGACAAAAATTAGGTATTCATTTGGTAGTTGGAGTTCCTTTCCCTGGAAGGGAAAAACTGAGTATGATGAAGAAGGGTATATTGTGTCCTTATCCAATCCTGGGTGCTCTGTCTACATATCAAAAGGTACATAAGTGGGTGGTTGGCTCCCTACAGTATCCAGAGCACTGATTTGTCAGCTCATAACAGCTTGCTGGCACCCAGACTAGTACAGTGATATATGAGGAATGGACCTGTGTTGACCCTTACAAGTGAGTCATCACCAACACCAAAGCTAAGACATCAAGGAGAGTGAGTCAAACAAATGAATAAGTAAGTGGTCAGAGACAAAATGGGATGAATCAGTCTTTATTGAGAACCTACAAAGTGCTAGACACATTGCATATGCATAATTCATTTAACCCCCACAATAACTCCTTGAGAAAGATATCCCTATTTTATAGATGCAGAATCTGTAGAATGAGATCAGATGGCCTTTTGCCCAAGGCCACACAGCTAACTACAGGGAAGCAGCCACACTTGAATCCAGGTGTATCCTGCCATGTCACTGTCCCTATAACATAGACTTTCTAGAGACACTATGTCCCATCTTATGCTCTTCTTAGACTTAACTGGACTCTCCTTGCTTAACTGAACTTTCCTGGATAAAACTCGGCTCTTCTTGCCGAAACCGGTTTGGCTCAGTGGATAGAGCGTCGGCCTGCGGACTGAAAGGTCCCGGGTTCGATTCCGGTCCAGGGCACGTACCTTGGTTGCGGGCACATCCCCTGTGGGGGGTGTGCAGGAGGCAGCTGATCGATGTTTCTCTCTCATCGATGTTTCTAGCTCTCTATCCCTCTCCTCTCTCTTCCTCTCTGTAAAAAATTAATAAAATATATTAAAAAAAAAAACAAAAAACTCGGCTCTTCTTGCTTGGCTTCTAGGACATAGCCCTCTTTGGTTTCCCTCCCACTCCTTGGCTATTCTTCCTCTGTCTCTGTTCATCCTCCTCTACCTGCCTAAGCAACATTTCTAGATCCTTTTCTTTCCTCACAATACTCTTTATCTAGGATGTCATCAACTGTATGTATGGATTAGCATAGGCACACAGATTTACATATCCCACCCAGGCCACTCTCCCTGACAAGGTGACAAGGTGGAATCTCATGATTACAAATATATATATATATATATGTATATATATATATATATATATATACACACACATACATATACTTAAATTTAAATGAACTAAAACTAAATTTAATTTAAAATTCAATTCTTCACTCCCCACTCCCATTAGTCACATTTAAAAAAATATCTTTATTGATTTCAGAGAGGAAGGGAGAGGGAAAGACAGAAACATCAATGATGAGAGAGAATCATTGACTGGCTGCCTCTTGCATGCCCCACACTGGGGATCAAGCCTGCAACCCAGATACGGGGCATGTGCCCTGGCTGGGAATCAAACCGTGACCTCCTGGTTCATAGGTAGATGCTCAACCACTGAGCCTCGTCAGCCAGGCTCACTAGTCACATTTTAAAGTGTTCAATAGCTACATGTTACTAGGGGCTATTGTATTGGATAGTGCAAGAAGAATTATTTCCATCATCACAGAAACTTATATTGAGCAGAGTTGTTCTAGAGCTAACTTCACTTAAAGGAAATGTGGGGGATAGAGAAACTTGTTAGCGACATGAGGAAGCAAAAAGACATATCGAGAATGTGAGACATTTTATAGGACAACTGACCCAATTAGTCTGCAATAAGTCAATGATATTGAAAAACAAAGGAAGCAGGGAAGGGGAAATGCTTTAGATGAAAAGTTACTTAAGATGACCTGACAACCAAATGTAATATGTGGACTTTGTTGGCACCCTGATTAAAAAAACACAACTTAAATAGAATATTTGAGACCATCAAAGAAATTTTATTATGGTTTGGGTATGATAATGCTAGTTAATAGGTATGATAATGCTAGTTAATAGGTATGATAATGTCCTCGTGTTTATATAAGGCAAATATCAACATTGTTTAGAGATACGTATTAAGTTATATAGTAGAAATGATCTAATGTCTAAGATTTGTTTTCAAATACCCTAGGAAATGAACAAAAGGAATGGATAAAGAAAATGTAGCAATAGCTTGATAATTGTTCATCTGGGTTAATCAAAAATTTACTATTATTCTATACTTTTATATATTTAAAAATACAATAACAATTTTAAAATATTTAACACATACTTGAGAAATCATATCCTTATGCAGATCTCCTTCTGTCCTAAAATAGCCCATCAAAAGAATTTTTGGTGGCATCACTATGAAATTCCCTTCAATACAAGTCTCTGAATACACTTAAAGAGAAAAATATGATGGATCTATTCACCCAAAATGCAGATAAGAAAATTATTGTGGTGTGAAATACTTTACAAGTAATTCAGAGGGAACCCCACTTAAGGAAAAACAGAAGCACTGTATAATAAGAGTGGTCTCTGAGTGAATGTCCAAAACAGGAGCTAGTAATTTGAGTAGTATTTCATTAAGTATATATACACCTCTAGAATTTTCCCCAAGTATCAGGAATGCTTCCAAGGAAGGAATTAAATTGCAATTGAACAACTTTTAACAATCTTTAAGTCATTTGGAATCTGGGCCCACATATGGGATATATTTCACAAACTTTATTAGAGTTCATGAGTCAAACTCATGTGTTACTCTTTAGCTTCTGCTTTGCCTCACTGGCATTTGTAGGCTCAATAGTTACTTAACCATACCATATAAACCCTTCCACAAGGACTGCCCTTGGGCATTCTGGACTACATAATCCATATCCTTCCATTTTAAAGTAATTTCCATTGAGAAAAAACTAATATGTTCCTTTGAGTTCCTGGCTAGTTCTATGTCCATGAGAATAGTAGATTAATTATAACCCAAAGCAATTTCCAAGGAATTATATTTATTATCCAATATAAGAAAGTAGAAGAGTATGATTTAGTTCCAAGGCTTATAAAAAGTGTCCACTTTACAACAATAAAAAAATATTTTTTTAAAAAGTGTCCACTTTACCTGGGCATAGGCTTCAGGCTCCAAAGTCCGCAATAGCTAAAATGAGACTTCTGATGTTATTATATCTACCCTTTCTCCTCCTACCAAATATACCCATTTCCATTCCCTTTTTACCCTCTTTCATCTTTATTTAATGCTATATCTTTCTTTTTATCTTTGTTTCTATTCATTAGTTCCCTACTCATCTTTTCAGCATATATTTATTAAGTTCTGGAAAATGGAGGTACAAGACTGAACAAGAAACAATCTATGCTCTTGTGGACCTTATGAAAAATACTAAGAGGGAAATACTCAGGGGGTGACATAGAAGGTTACAGGTTGGAGAGGGAATAAGAACCTAATTTAGACCTAGTGGACAGGTCAGCTTCTCTAAGGGTATGACAATTTGACCTCAGATCTAAAAAGGAAAGCATGACCACTAGCATGTATTTTAAAGAACTAATAGAAAAGATAGCCAGGAAAAGGGAACAACAAATGTAAAGGGCCATGGGTCAGGAAAGATATTGGTATGTTTGAGGAACTAAAAGGAGGCCACTGACTATACCAACAGAGATCTGGGCAAGAGGTAGAGGAGGTTAAGAGATGATGCTCAAGAATTAGACTGGCACTGGATATTACAGGAATGTAAACAGTTATGGCAATGTGACTGAGTACCTAACACCCATAAGCTTTTCTTCATTGCTAAATGGAACCCAAGTTTTGCTTGGGTGGCAATGCATCTAGTTCCAGAGAATGAATCATAATTATTTATGGTGAATGTTATGTACAGGGAAATCACTGAAAGCTTCTGAGAAATATTTTTAATTTCATTTGAAATAACTTTTTTTTTTAGAATGAAAGATACAAGTGTTTTTGCCTCCTTACCCTTTGTACTTTATCTGCTGTCATATTTTCTCCTGAGGCTTCCACTCCTAAACTAAAAGGTTTAGTTTTTCAACTTTTATTTGTAATTAATTATTAAGATATAACAGATACCCACTGGAAAATATTCCAACAGCATAAATACAGGAAAACTAAGAATAGAAAGTAATGATTCTCAGAAACTTCCCTTCCAGCTTTACTTGCCAGGGGTAGTCAATAGCAATTCTTGTTTGCCCAACAGGAATTTTCTATACCTGTACACACAGTTTTTACACAAATTGGATCATTCTCTTTCTCTACAGCTATAGATATGCCCACACATATAACTAATTTTGCAAGTTGCTTTTTTAAAAAAAAAAAAAAACTAAACACCTTTTGGGAGATATTTCTATACCAGCCTATTTATATTCTATTTTACTATTTTTAAAAGACTGATACTATCCCATTGTAATAACAGACCATAACTTTTTAAAGTTCTGTAAATGGGAGCTTAAGATTGTTTGGGTTTTTTTCTTGCCACACACACACAAAATGCTGCAGTAAATCATTGTAGATAAATCATTGCATATTGGTGCAAAAATAACTGCTGGATAATTTCCTGGTAATGAAATTGCTGAAGAATCAAAGCATTTAATCTTCTGATATAGTCAAATTGCCCCTCCCCAAAAGGTTACACAAACATTTTCTCTAAGAGCTTTTCCTCACATCTTGTCAACACTCTGTATTGACTGACTTCAAAGGTTTGCCAGTCTAATAGATTGAAAAAAAAAATGACGTCTCCTTTTTATGAGTCTCTATAATTATGAGGACAGCAATACCTGATTGCTAAATGTGCACGTTTTCAAGTTAGATTCCCTAGGCTAATCCTAGTTTTTACCCTTAATGTGTGTAAACTTGGGCATGTTGGGTCTATAGAGAGTAAATCTTTAAGATTAAACGAGATACGCAGAAATACAGGAAGCCCTCCCTGTCCGTTTGCAATTGGTGGTACTCGTCTAAATTTTTTTTAAGCCGTGCTTGGTCCAGTACTTCACCTTTGGCGTCTTCCTCTTAGCCAAGTCTCGCAGAACTCTTGTAGGTTGTAACTCAAAATGAGAGGAAAATTCTTTTCAAAATTCTACCCCCGACCCTCGCTTCAGAAATACTAGTTTACATATCAATGTATAGCTATCAGTTGCAGATTTTAAACAGGTGGACGCTCCCTGGCCTGAGCACCACCCGGCATCCAGGACTCCCTGTTTACAGCGCCGAAGACACTAGACCCGCAGCGCCCTTCGGGGTAAGCCGGCAGCGATGAAAACTGCAGAGAACCAAGTGTTTAAAAAGTATGACTTCCAGAGCCAACCCTCACAAGCAGGGGCCGGGACGCACCTCCCACGGCCCCGCCCACCAAGCCGGAAGTAACGTCCCTAATCCTGTCCGTCGTGTTCCGCTGTCCGCCGGTGGCGGGGCCCGGCCTAGCGTGGGGGCGTGCGTCGGCGTCGCAGCCCCCAGAGGGATTCTGGGTAACGGCCCCAGCCGGCTGGGCGGCTGGCTCGGCGCAGCAGGTCTCCCTCGCGCCGAGTCCGTGTGTTGTAGGGCCCGGGGCAGCCAGGCATGGAGCAGCCATGGCCGCCTCCAGGACCTTGGAGTCTCCCTCGGACAGAGGCTGAGGCTGAGGAAGAGAGTGACTTGGACGTGTCTCCCAGTTCTCCCCGCTGCCCACAACTGCCGGGCGGCGGCGCCCAGGTGAGAAGGGGCCCCTTTCTGCGAGCGGAAGGGGAGGTGCAGTCGCCAGGCTCCCGGAGTCCCCCGTCTCCCGGAGTCCCCAGTCCCCAGTCTCTGCGACCCTCTTCGGTGCCCTGCCACCTCACCCGCTGGGGCCGAGCGCCCGATGCCATCGCACCGCTATTGTAGCATCTTCTATCTAAGGCTTCGAAGAGGGGCTGGACCTGTATGTCTAACCTCCACCTCGACCCACACCTTTTCACCTTGGCTAATACTTCCTCACCCTGGGAAGACGTTCCTCCCCCAAACCCTCTCCTGACAGCACCTAGATTGGGGGCGGCTCATGCGGTAACATTGACCCTTTGTCCTCTTGTGCGTGGTTTTATCCGAGCATTTTATTCTGTTGAAGATTCTAATGTGTGTGCATAGTTCATCATTAGGAACAGTAAATGGTGGCATTTCAGCAATTCACTGAGCTCCTTACTTATAAAGGTTTCTACCCAAATTTACTGATGTGACACCTGAACAAATTAAATGTCGCTTTTGAGGCTGGCCTAAGTCTCTCCCATTCGCGTGACCATTCTACCCCTTACGGTTGTTTTTAGTTTTGCTTCACATCATTCTCCAGTAAAAACACAGAGGCTCACGTTTGCCTTTTCCTTAAAACTTCTTCCTGAGATTCCTGATGCTACGTGTGGTTTTCACCCCAGCATTCCTTCCTCTGAAGCTTATCTGTGATGTACCATTTAGGATTTTTCTGGGTCCTGTCTTAATAAAGTCCTTACATACTCATTTCATCTTGTCCTGGTTTTTCTCCTAACCTGAGTGTGTTTTGAACGTGTATTACAGGATCGCAGACTAGACACTTACATGTTCAACCAAACGGATTATAGGTGTCTGCTTTCTAGGTTTCATGCAGAATGGAATCCCTAAGGGCTTAACTGAACTAATACACTTTTTCTCTAGACTCATCTTGCAAGCTGTTAACCAATACGAGCCATTTATGTCGTTTGTCACTAAGTGTAGGGCCATCGATCCTATGCCCAACTCACGGAGTTGGCTTCAGACAGAGAAAAATGCTGTTTCATAACACAGACTGTACTTTGGCCAGCCAGTCACTGGGAAAGTGCAAGACATTTTTTAGGAGGACAGAGTGAGAATTGATAGGTCAGTACTCACCCACTAATTATGGGTCACTGGTGTCATCTTTGTATACAAAGTGTGTTATGTAACTGCATAATGAATGTGTTACAGAGAGGAAAAAAGAATGAACAGCAGCTGCCATCGTCAATTTTGAAGGCAGATGGAGAGGGTAGAAGAAGAATTTTAGTGCATTGAGGTTGAATCCCAAGAGTAACCTAAGAGAAACTTAATTTTAAAAATATCTCTATATTAATTTTTGCTCATACACTTGGGTTTATAAGCTTATTTAGCAGAAAGGGATTTTAGAAGCAAATAGCCTTGTCTCCTTCATGAAAAATTATTTCCCTGAGATCATGTAGCTAGTTAGTGGCAGAATTAAAACCAAAATCCACTCTGACTCCTAGTACAGTCTCATTTTTTCCCCCACCTCCTGCAGTGCCCATCCTGTGATGTAATGTAAAACTATTTGGCTGAAACTACCTTTGAATACTGTTAATATTTGTAAAGTGATTGCTAATCCTAAATTAGTTCACATGTTATAACCTGTTTATTTGTCTTGCTGGCTTTAGGATTTACCTTTTGGATTAGAATATTTGGAAAGAGCCCTGACTGATTTGGCTTAGTGGATAGAACGTCAGCCTGCGGACTGAAGGGTCCTGGGTTCGATTCCGGTCAAGGGCATGTACCTTGGTTGCGGGCACATCCCCAGTAGGGGGTGTGCTGGAGGCAGCTGATCGATGTTTCTAACTCTCTCTCCCTCTCCCTTCTTCTCTGTAAAAAATCAATAAAATATATTTAAAAAAAAAAAAGAATATTTGGAAAGAATAAAATGTTTAATTCAATGTATAAACATTGTACAATCTTTATAAAAATAGCTTTGGTTCAATTTTATGGAATTTGGGGAATCTAGACTTCTTAGTGTTATATATGATGTCTAATCCTGGATGTAATGTTATACATCACATATAACATTAATTATAATAGAATTATACATTACATATAACATATAGCGATTTGGAATTTAAAGATAAAGTTAGACCTTAATGTTCAAGTTTCTTTTTCAATTTTGTGTTAATTGAATTTATGTTTAATGTCCCTTTAATATCTCAATATGTTCACAGATAAAGTATGACTTTTATTTAGTCATCTCAATACATGTTGCATAGTTTGCTCAAATACCCAAACGTCTGTATAGTCTGCGGAGAAGTATTTAAACATAAATCATTTTTAGAATTTAGAGATAAGATTTCTATGTTTAAGAAATGACTTAAGCATCTGAGATCTTGGTCCCCAGCATATGTTGTCAGTTTGGCTCAAATAAAATCTTACAAAACTTCAAAACAAAAAAGAAAGAGAGAAAAGAAATGACTTGAGAATTTGCTACCACATAATTTGAAAATGCTATATTTGTTTGTATATTTCTTCTTCCTTAGTATATCTTTGTCTTTTCTTACAGTATAAATTTTATAGCTTAAATTTTCTTTTCCTGGATCCTCCTTAAAGCATAGCTAGTCTGCACTTCTTGATTCTATTCTAAGATAGCAAAAAAATAAAAATAAGTACTTTACTTGGTTAGATCGGTGCCTGGGCTCCAAACCTGCTAAATAATTAAGTAAAACATCTGAATAACAACAGTGTCCACATTTGCCCCAATAGAAATATAAGTTTGCCTTGAAGATTCATATAGCAAGTAGGGACCTTGCATGCTACTTGCCTCAGAATTCTTTACCACCACTAATCTATTCCATGAAGTGGAGAGTCATTTATTCAGCTAAGATTTATTGTTCTAGCTCCTAAAGAAGCTGACAGTTGGGTAAACAAACAAGCACAATGTTGTGTGAAAACACCACTTTGGAAGTATGCATAACTTGGGTGGAGGGGGAAGGGATGAGAGAAAATTGAGGTATGTAATGCCAGAATCTGGAATGGAGGTAGGAGTTTGGTGGGGCATGAGGGAAGGGGGTTGCCACATTGAAGGGGTAGAGGGAAAGAATAAGCAAAACTGAAGACAAACTGAAACCGAGTCCAGAGAGATAATAGGGAGTGAAATCGTGAGGGACAATGCCATGTCACAGAGTTTGCACTTTTTCCCAAGACTCTAAGAATGAGTAAAATTATCAGATTTAGTTTTTGGAGAGATCACTCCAAGTCTAGCAGAGAAGAGAATGGCTTGAAATGAGAAAGGGTGTATTTATATAATAGTGATGCAGATAAGGGAACAGATTGGAAAAAATTTATTCTGAATTTCTAGTTTGATATTGATCTACATTTTGGCTAAGAAATTGTATGGAATGTGCCTTCAACTCTTATTTTATACAGCTGTAGAATAGAAGGCACCCATCTCATGTAGGAGTTCGGTAAATATTAAAGCTAATTACTATTGCTTCTGACTGGAATAGAATCACCAGAGTGGGCCAGTTGGCTTTTCTTTTTTAATAACTTTACCTGTTTTGATTAGGATTAAGTTAAAGGGTATCTATTTGATATAGTCAGTTATAAATAGAAATTGCCAATAAGAACTCAGATTGCCAAGGATTTGGATAATATAGAAGGAAATTAGAAACTAATAAATAATTACTTTTTTTTTTTTTTTTTAAATGTATTTTATTGATATTTCACAGAGAGGAAGGGAGAGGGACAGAGAGCTAGAAACATCGATGAGAGAGAAACATCGATCGGCTGCCTCCTGCACACCCTCCACTGGGGATGTGCCCGCAACCAAGGTACATGCCCTTGACCGGAATCGAACCCGGGACCTTTCAGTCCGCAGGCCGACGCTCTATCCACTGAGCCAAACCGGTTTTGGCAATAAATAATTACTTTTAAATAAAAGGTTCTTTGCAATGAATAACTTGCAGAGCAAAATTCTAAAGGTCTGGTTTTTAGCATGTTGAGTGATAAGTTGATGAACTAGATTTAAGCTTTTGTTCTCTTTCTGCTATTTCAGATGATAAAGACTAAAACAAATGTTTGTTGTACACCAGCTACAGCTTATCTGTGCTAGTTGCCAGGCTTTTCGTTGCTGTTAGTTTTTGGGGGAGAGGCACAGATTAACAAAGAAGCTTACTGGTAGAGTCTAGTTGATGAAACAAGGCCCATAATATAAAAATGTAACTGCATACACAGAAGGTTAGGATACCTATGCATCAGAAACATTGTACAGAAATTCTTGACTTAAAGGAAATTGAACTGTGCTGCTTAAACATTCCCAATGCCTTCTTCATTTCTTACAAAGATTATTTTTCATCCAGATGTATAGCCATGGAATTGAAATGGCTTGCCAAAAGCAGAAAGAGTTTGTGAAGAGCTCTGTGGCATGCAAATGGAACCTCGCTGAAGCTCAGCAGAAACTTGGTAGCTTAGCACTGCATAATTCTGAGTCCTTGGATCAGGAACATGCCAAGGCACAAACAGCAGTATCAGAACTGAGGCAACGCGAAGAAGAATGGCGGCAGAAAGAAGAGGCTCTAGTACAAAGAGAGAGAATGTGTCTATGGAATGTGGATACCATTAGCAAGGATGTTTTTAATAAGGTATGACCTTTTTTTTGCATTGTAATCAAAGAAGAAAAAAAACAAAATATTTGTACAAAACTTAGTGCATATTTGGTAGCAAAACAACAGAATACTATAATCAGTATTTGTTTTTGACAGTTTATGAAAAGTGCTTGTTACAGAAACCTGTATTCCCAATTGTGTCTAATGTGGGTAGTTCTTAATACAAATATATGGCTGTAGCATAGCACCTGAATATAAGTGTGGGCTCTGGAATCAGACTGCCTCAAATCTTAGCTTTGTCACATGCTTGTTATGACCTTGGGCAAGTCACTTAACATCTTTAAGTCTCAGTTTCCTCAACTTTATGGGGTTGGTATGAAGACTAAATAGGGTAATGTCTTAAAAGCAAGTAGCATGGGGCCTATCAGGTGGTAAAGCTAAGATTTTACAAGCGCTTTCTAATGTTGCTGTGTTATAAGTTTGCTATTAGTTTTGTAACACTAATGTATAGTTGCTGGATTTACTAAAAGTTTTTACCACTGTTATTTTTTTTTAGTAAACTTCAGATAGTGATCTGAACTTGGTATTACAAGCTTTAGTAGTGAAAGGACTAGTATATTACTTATGCCAAGTTAGTAGTTTATTAAGAGTGTTTTTCTATTTCTACTGGATTATATAGGCCTTATTCTTTGACTTTTATATCTGAAGTAGATATGGGTAATGAATGTCAGTCATTTTCAATTAGTATGTAAAGTATTCTTTCTCTTTGTACTAACCTTTTCAAGCTTCAAGGATAGACTGCTCATTCTTGTCTAAGTCCACATTTAATTTATCTTTAACTGTCATTATTCTTTAGACTTCTCAATCTATAGTAACTTGTTTCTGTTCTGGCATTCACTCTCAACGCACCCTTTTAAGAACTCTTAATATCCTTCCCCTACACCAGCTCTAGTTCTGCTATAGCGATAAAGTAATACACATAGGTAAATGACACCACTAGCACTATCAGTACTTTATTCTTTAATTCAGAAAAATTATGAATTCAGCAACATGCTTTTTGTAAAAAACAAAAAACAAAAAAACCACATAAATATGTAAAATAGAATTGTAAGGCTTCCTTCACTAGCTGTTCCATTTCCCAGAGATAACACTGGTTAACAGTAAGTTATATCTTTCTAGACTTTTTTTTGTACTTGTACTAATTTATATATTTTTCCTCCCCCGCAATGGGATCACTCTTTATCTTAATATTTTGCTATGTTAGTATATATTGTTCTAAGGGGTGTCTCTTCTAAAGTGTTATTTTATTTCTGGTTTGCATTTATACCCTAAACTATTCAAAATAATTTTCTTCTTCTAGAGAGAATGGTCTAAATAATGTTTCTTTGTATTATAAAGTTAATGTCTCTTAATACGGTGGTCACAAATTTTCATTTGTCTCTCCTTTTAATTGTTTTTTTAAACTTAGGTTTTAACAAGGCCTACCTTTATACCGCACATTAATTAGGACTATTCTTATGTTCCAGTCATTTGCTCAAAATCGTACATTGATTTTGTCTGGGAGCTTGAGACTTGAGAGGACTGGTCTAGATCTGCGCTGTCCAACTCGATAGCCACTAGCCACATGTGCTATTGAGAGCTTGAAATGTGGCTAGTCCGAATTGAGATGTGCTGTAAGTGTAAAATACACACCAGATTCCAATGATTTAGTACCAAAAGAAGTAAAATATTTCATTAATAATTTTTTGTATTGCTTACCTGTTGAAATGATATGCTGGATATGTTGGGTTAAATTAATGTTATTGATCTGTTTCTTTATGCTTTTTAATGTGGCTAATAGAAAACTTTATATTTGTGATGGATTATATTTCTACTGGACAGTGCTGGTCTAGATATCAGAGTATATAAAGAAAAAATGCTTTCATTTTGAAATATATAAACTTGTGTGCTTTTTTATTGTAAACTGCCAGAGAGCTAGTTTGCAATTTTCATTTTTGGCAGTGGTGATCTCAAGGTTTAAATGCGACCACAGAACGTTCTGCGAAATTATTCTGCCATTTTTTCTGGCCAGATACAAACTTCATCTCGGTCTGTTTTATGACTTATTTCATCGAAAATAAGCACTTCTTTAATAGAAATTTGTACTTGATTTCAGAATCAAACTGTTTGGCTTCTCCTAAGAAAAGTTTACAACAAAGGTCTATTTTAGGTTTGTGTCTTATCAAAGAATTCTAGTAGATACATTTTATTTTCTATATACTTTGAATTTCGGGATTTATATTCAGCAAGAGCTCCAAAGATTAGTCTAGAGCAGTGACTTTCAACCACAAGAATTTTTAAAACATACAGTACCTTACTATTTAGTCCGGGACACTGACCTCTTTTCCCTTAGATTGTCAAAAAAATGTCAATAGCCAAAACAACTATAGCTGTGTGGCATGTCTTAAACCATAAATATATATAGGTCATATAATAGAGTTAGTTGCATCTTATTGGTCATGGCACATAATAAGGTGTCTTTTGGTACCAGGAATATTATATATATATAAAAGCCTAATATGCCTGGAGTTTGATCACTCGCTATGATGTGTGCTGACCACCAGGAGGCGGCACGGAATGAAGGGAGACCCTGGTCAGCACTTGGAAGGAAGGCCCCAGCCGGCAGCCGGAAGGCCCCAATCGGCCCTGATCACCGGCCAGGCCTGGTACTCTACCCATGCATGAATTTCATGCACTGGGCCTCTAGTCCTTACATAAAAGTTTAGGCGCCTGAATTTTTTTTATTTTATTTTAGAGGATGTTTATTAAAGCTAGGGTCAATGAAACAAGGAAGGGCTGGGAAAATGAGCCTAGGTTGAGCTGCTTTGGCTCACCAAGAAGTCAGGAAAGCCCTGGCCAGCGTGTTCAGTGGTTAGAGCGTTGACCAGCACACAAAGAGTCTTGGGTTCGATTCCTGGTTAAGGGCACATACTTGGGTTATGAGTTTGCTCCCCAAACCTGGTCGAGGTGCGTGCTCAAGGCCACAGTCGATGTGTGTCTCTCACATCGATGTTTTTCTCTCTTTCTCTCTCTATTCCACTCTCTCAAAAGAAATGGAAAAATATCGTCAGGTGAGGATTAAAAGAAGAAGAAGAAAAAAGAGACAAGGGGGCCATGGGGTTTGCCTGGGATGAACTGCCACTGCCTATTGCTGCACTGGTTGCAAGCCTCGTGATGTCCCTTAGAGTTTAGGAAATCATGCCTGTGAAGAAAGAAAAGGGGGCATGGGAAGGCGCAGGCATGCTCCTAGGAGAGAGCGAGAAAGGGCACCTAAATTTTTAAAAAGTCATTTTGAAGCAAAAAGGGTATTTATTTATTTATTTTGTAAAAAAATCAAAGTTGTATCTTATTTTTATTGTCAGATCAGCAAAAAATATATATTTTGATGTGCCACAGAATTTTAGTAGTTTATCTATGCCATAAGATGAAAAAGGTTAAAAATCACTGGTTTAGAGTTACAGATACTTAATGGGAATGAATAAAGCAAAACATAAATGATGCATGTAAAGGATATTTCTATACCTACCTTTAATAGGGAAACTTAGTTTAACAAAAAGATTCATTCATTTTTCTGTATAATTTCTAAAGTAATTCTATAATTTTTCATACATCATTTTAAATAAAACTAATGAAACTCCAGTACAAGTAAATTTTAATTGTTTAATAGAGTTTAACACATGAATTTAATCATATAATATCAGTATAAGATTATACCACCTATTTATAGTGTCTATAGCAGGCATCCTCAAACTACGGCCCTCGGGCCACATGCGGCCCACCGAGGACATTTATCCGGCCCGCCGGGTGCCGCTGCCTGTCCTGCTTAGCAGCTGACTCGTCAGTGCGCATAGGAATTTGTTCATAGTTTTTTTTTAAACTATAGTCCGGCCCTCCAACGGTCTGAGAGACAGTGAACTGGCCCCCTGTTTAAAAAGTTTGAGGACCCCTGGTCTATAGGAAAGATTGCAAGACATTCAGTATCTGAGAAAGAAGATCAATCAGAATATAAAATCTGATTTTAACTTAAATTTTTTTTAGAGTTTTATTAATCAAGATAAAGGAAAAGAATCAGAAGATGAAGATAAATCAGAATCATTTATGCAGAAATATGAGCAAAAAATCAGACATTTTGGTAAGTCTACTGTTTGAATTACCTTCTTCTATAACGTTTAATATAAATATGTGTACAAAAGGTGGATTTATAAAATGGGAACCAAAAAAGATAAGTAACAAACTCCAGTTGTGTCGCTCCTTCTGGCATAGTTGTACAGTGCTTGCTTTAGATGTTTTGTGTGTGTGTGTGTGGTGGGGAGGGGGAGTTAATAACAGAAATGTACTGACAGAGTAAACCTAATTGTGAAGAGCAGCAAATGTAATCTACTATCCTATCTAATAAAAGAGAAACGTGCAAATTGACCATACCTCTGCTATGCCCACAAGCCACGCCCACCAGCCAATCAGGAGCGAGTATGCAAATTAACCCAACAAATATGGCAGAGGCCACAGAGCTGGAGAGAGCAGGAGGCTTGGGTTGCCCCTGGCGATGGAGGAAACCAAGCTTTCTGCCTACCTTGGCCTGCCCTGGCCTCCGCTCAAGGCTACAAAGTTTCAATTATAGAAGATAAATAAATCCCAGATACCAGGGCCTCTGCTTGGGTCACTGGGGGGCGTGGCCGGCCTGCAAATACCACAGGCCCCTCACCCAGGCCGCCCCATGCCCCAAGGGAACCCCCACCCTGATCCAGGACAAACCAGCTGGCCCCCACCTGTGCACCAGTCCTCTATCATATCTAATAAAAAAGTAATATGCAAATTGACCATCACTCCAACACACAAGATGGCTGCCCCCATGTGGACACAAGATGGCTGCCACAAGATGGCCAACAGAGGAGGGCAGTTGGGAAGGACCAGGCCTGCAAGGGAGGGCAGGTGTGGGCGATCAGGCCAGCAGGGGAGGGCAGTTGTGGGCGATCAGGACAGGAGGGGAGAGCAGTTGCGGGGAACCAGGCCTGCAAGGGAGGGAAGTTGGGGGCGATCAAGCCTGCAAGGGAGGGAAGTTAGGGGTGACCAGGCCGGCAAAGGAGGGAAGTTGGGGGTGACTGGGCCTGCAGGGAAGGGCAGTTGGGGGGAACCCAGGCCTGCAGGGAGAGCAGTTGGAGGGGGACCAGGCCTGCAGGGGAGGGCAGTTGGGGGGGACCAGGCTGACAGGGGAGGGCAGTTAGGGGTGACCAGGCTGGCAGGGGAGGGCAGTTAGGGGGCAATCAGGCTGGCAGGGAAGCAGTTAGGCATCAATCAGGCTGGCAGGGGAGTGGTTAGGGGGTGATCAGGCTGGCAGGCAGAAGCGGTTAGGGGCAATCAGGAAGGCAGGCAGGCGAGCAGTTGGGAGCCAGCAGTCCTGGATTGTGAGAGGGATGTCCGACTGCCTGTTTAGGCCCGATCTCACCAGGATTGGGCCTAAACGGGCAGTCGGACATCCCTTGAGGGGTCCCAGATTGGAGAGGATGCAGGCTGAGCTGAGGGACAACCCCCCCGCGTGCACAAATTTCGTGCACCGGGCCTCTAGTTATATAATAAAAGGGTAATATGCAAATCGACTGAACAGCTAACGACCAGTTGCTCTGACACACACTGACCACCAGGGGCCAGATGCTCAATGCAGGAACTGCTGCCTGGTCGTCAGTGTGCTCCCACAGCGGGAGCTCTGCTCAGCCATAAGCCGGGCTGAGGGCTGGTGAGCGCAGCAGCGGTGGCAGGAGCCTGTCCTGCCTCCTCAGCAACGCTAAGGACACCTGACTTTCACTTAGGCCCACTCCCCAGGGTCAGACATCCCCCAAAGGCCCCCGGACTGGTAAAGGTCACAGGCCGGGCTGAGGGACACTCCTCCCCGAGTGCCCAAATGTTGTGCACTAGGCCTCTAGCTATTATATAATACTCCCCTCTAAGATACAGTCTCTATTTACTCCACATCCTCTTTCCATTCCCCAGCTAGTCTTTGCTTTGTCATTTTTCCTCTTTGCTTCCTTGGTATCTGGTTATCATATGGTTATAGGACTAGCTTTCATCCCCTTACCCCTCTAGGTTTTAGATATGATATTATATAATTCAGGCAGGTCCTTGAATTGTTATTCAGATAGATATAATAATAGAAATATGCATACAAATAACTGAAAAATAGTTTTCTCTGTAAGGGAAAAGTGGTGAGATAGGGATTAATATAAGTGAAGGCTTCCCAGAGGAGGTAACATCTGAACTGGATTATGAGGAACACATAGGAGTTATCCATGTAGATAAGGAAGCAAAGCAACAGCACATGCAAAGACACAGTTGGGAAGTAGCATGTTGTATTCTAAGATTTATAAGCAGTGTGATACTGCTGAAGTAAAATGCTACTCGGAAGTGTTAGGAGTTAAGCTTCAAGTCATATTTTTTTATCCCAAGTAATATATTCATTTAGTAAACACAGTTTTTATTTGTAGTATATTAATAAGATTTTTAAATGGATTTTGAGATCTCTTTCCTATTGGTGTTCCCAAAAGTATTTAGAATTTCATTTGTCCTCAGCTATATCATGACAATAGATAATTTAGATATTTTCCTTTTTATGCAGTTTATTCATAAGATACTCATTTCCTCATACTTTTTATTTAAAAATATAAGCTGTGTATTCTATTTAATTCAAACATAGTATCTGAAGAAGTGAAGTTTATTGTTATATATGTTATTATTCTGGTATCATTTATAATAGAAAAGGATAAACAGTCCTCCCTTCGTTAGATATTAAAATCTTTAAATGAGTAGAGCCCAAGTCATAAGAATAAAAAGCAAAATTTTGTAAGTCTTAGTTGTGATAATGTGAGTTGTCACTCTCACCTCCAGTTCTCTTCCTAGGCCTACGTATTCTGCTGTAGGAAACAGTACCATATATTGATTGCTCTTTCAGAGCATGACTGCATCTGGTAGAATAGCATCCCTCAGGTATCACCAGCTGATATACTATAGGCCAGTGGTCGGCAAACTCATTAGTGAACAGAGCCAAATATCAACAGTACAACGATTGAAATTTCTTTTGAGAGCCAAATTTTTTAAACTTAAACTTCTTCTAACGCCACTTCTTCAAAATAGACTCTCCCAGGCCCTGGTATTTTGTGGAAGAGCCACACTCAAGTGGCCAAAGAGCTGCATGTGGCTCGCGAGCCGCCGTTTGTCGACCACTGTTATAGGCTAGTTGCTTTGGAGCCATGTAAAACCAGCCGGTGTGAAACAGTTCCCTCACTTTTGCTGTAAACTTGGTCAGAAGCAATATTATGTGGGAAAATATCTCAACCTTACAAGGTGTAATAACCCACCTGGCACTATAACTGTATGTGTCTTTAGTAAAACATTTCACAATCAATAAACCTGGTGTTTCTTGATAGTGATGTTCATAATACCAGTGAATTTCACAAGCCCATTGCCTTCATTTTTCGGTGGGTCAGTAAGTAATGTGATATGGGATATAAATCATTTAGTAAGACGACAAATGTATTACTGATAGAAGAAGGCCAAGGAGAGAAGGCAATACCAGATCTAGAATGGGCTTGTTCAAGTGAGGAAACAATGGCTCCTCCGAGATTAAATGGGACAAAAATAATCAACCTATTACTTGATGCTTGGCTAGTCTCTCTAGGATACAATGCCATATTGAGGTTTCATCACTGATTTCTGCTACTGGGAAATTAGGTGTTCATTGGCTATCCTGGAATATTGATGGGGAGATCCCATGCTGTTGAATCTCTGCATAATCTCATCTGCCATCATGACCCCTTAGTTTATAAAATATTGTGTAAGCAATGAGATAACTGAGAATAATGGCTGTCGTAACATTCACAAATGATTAAAAAACAATTGTTTGTTTTGCCATTGTATGTGTGGGCTTCCAGTGTCTCGTTCTATAATACTAACCAGAGCCATATTGTCTTCAAAGCCAATCAGACCTTATAGCCACTCACAGATTCACATTGTGCCTGTTTTTTGTTTGTTTGTTTGTTTGTGTTTTGTTTGTTTGTTTTTTAATAAATCTTTATTCAGATTATTACAATTGTTTCTCCTTTTTCCCCCATAGCTCCCCTCCACCCAGTTCCCACCCCACCTTCTGCCCTTACCTCCCCCCCACTGTCCTCATCCATAGGTGTATGATTTTTGTCCAGTCTCTTCCTGAACCCCCCCATACCCCTTTCCCCCTGAGAATTATCAGTCCACTCCCTTTCTATGCCCCTGATTCTATTATATTCACCAGATTATTCTGTTCCTCAGGTTTTTAATTCACTTGATTTTTAGGTTCACTTGTTGATAGATATGTATTTGTTGTTCATAATTTTTATCTTTCCTTTTTTCTTCTTCCTCTTCTTTAAGAATACCTTTCAGCATTTCATATAATACTGGTTTGGTGGTGATGAACTCCTTTAGCTTTTTCTTATCTGTGAAGCTCTTTATCTGACCTCCCATTCTGAATAATAGCTTTGCTGGGTAGAGTAATCTTGGTTGTAGATTCTTGCTATTCATCACATTGAAAATTTCTTGCCACTCCCGTCTGGCCTGCATAGTTTCTGTTGAGAAGTCAGCTGACAGTCGTATGGGTGCTCCCTTGTAGGTAATTAACTGTTTTTCTCTTGCTGCTTTTAAGATTCTCTCTTTGTCTTTTGCTCTTGGCATTTTAATTATGATGTGTCTTGGTGTGGTCCTCTTTGGGTTCCTTTTGTTTGGGGTTCTGTGTGCTTCCTGGACTTGTAAGTCTATTTCTTTCACCAGGTGGGGGAAGTTTTCTGTCATTATTTCTTCCAATAGGTTTTCAGTATCTTGCTCTCTCTCTTCTTCTGGCACCCCCATAATTCTGATGTTGGTACGCTTGAAGTTGTCCCAGAGGCTTCTTACACTATCTTCAACTTTTTGCATTTTTTTTTTTCTTTTTGCTTTTTCAGTTGAGTGTTTTTTGCTTCTTTGTATTTCAATTCTTTGACTTGATTCTTGTGTTCCTCTAGTCTGTTTTTGGGTCTCTGTATAATATTTTTTATTTCAGTCAGTGTATGTTTAATTTCTAGTTGGTCCTTTTTCATATCTTCGAGGGTCTCGTTTTATTTATCGGCCTTTTCTAGGATATTCTTGAAAAGCCTTATAACCGTGGTTTTGAATTCTATATCCAGTCATTTGTTTTCCTCCATTTCTTTCGTTTGTGATCTGTTTCTTTGACGCCACATTTTCACTGCTTCCCTGAGTTGGTAGAGTAGATTTGTGTGCTAGGTTTCCTATATGGCCCAGTGGGTCAGCCTCCCCAGTTAACCTGAGGTGGACACTCTTGGTGCACCCCTTTGTGGACTGTGTGTACAGCCTTGTTGTAATTAAGTCTTGATTGTTGTTGGTATCACTGGGAGGAATTGACCTCCAGGTCAGTTGGCTGTAAGGATTAGCTGTGTCTACGCTGGGAGAAGTTTGGTGCTGGAGACAGCCTTATAGGATTAGCCTTGCCAAATTGCAATAGCCTCTGTCTCAGCTTGGATGGGGTGGAGTCTCAGGGAGGAGCAGACAGTCTTGGCTTCCCGTCAGCCTTGCCCTTGCGCGCACGCGCGCCTTCAGACCTCTGCCTTCCCCGGCTCCCGAGTCTCCGCCCGAGAGTCCCGATTCCCCCCCACAAGAGCGTGGGTCCCCAGGGGTCGCCTGGAACTTGGGTTCAGTGCAGTCAGAACTGGGGCTCAGTGCAGTCAGGAGCTTCTGACTCCCTTCCACTAGGGAAAGCCTGTGGCAACCTCTGCAGCCTTTGTGCGCACTGGCACGCGCGCTCCTTCAGACCTCTGCCTTCCCCGGCTCCCGAGTCTCCGCCCGAGAGTCCAGATTCCCCCGTAAGAGCGTGGGTCCCCAGGGGCTCGCCTGGAACTGGGGTTCAGTGCAGTCAGAACTGGGGTTCAGTGCGGTCAGGGGCTTCCTTCCCCCTTCCGCCAGAGAAAGTCAGCCAGGCTCTCAGCCGCCCTTCCTCTCTGCGTGCACAAAGACCCTTTGCCGTACCTCCAATTCTCTGTGAGCTTTTCTCTTTCCTTCTAGTTGTAGAATTTTCACTCAGCCAGCTTTCCTGTGGTTCTGAATGGTGTCCCTTCTGTCTTTTAGTTGTAGTTTTGAAATTGTTGTGCGAGGCAGCAGTTTAGGGGCTTACCTATGCCGCCATCTTGGTTTCTCCTCATTGTGCCTGTTTTTTAATGGAAATGCACATTGACTTTTCACTTTGGAGGAGATAGCCTGCTTGCTATAGCCCATTGGATCCTCCAGAAATGTACTAAGATTGTAGGCTTCCCCAAATTTCCTGTGTTTTATTTCCAGCTTTCTGGCATGTTTATATCTTTTTTTTATATATTTTATTGATATTTTACAGAGAGGAAGGGAGAGGGATAGAGAGCTAGAAACATCGATGAGAGAGAAACATCAATCAGCTGCCTCCTGCACACCTCCCACTGAGGATGTGCCCGCAACCAAGGTACATGCCCTTGACCGGAATCGTCAGTCCGCAGGCCGACGCTCTATCCACTGAGCCAAACCGGTTTCGGCATGTTTATATCTTACCAAGTCATCTGGGATACCCGCTACTTCCACTCACCAAGTTCCATTAGTGTGAAGTAGACCAATTTATAGTTATGTGGAATGATTAGATAACAAAGTCCCTGTGAACTAAATTATAGCACAGAGTTGTTAGACACCTGAGGCAAGAGAATGAAAGTTTAATGCTGTCCCTG
Source organism: Plecotus auritus (assembly GCF_963455305.1). Classification (NCBI taxonomy): domain Eukaryota; kingdom Metazoa; phylum Chordata; class Mammalia; order Chiroptera; family Vespertilionidae; genus Plecotus; species Plecotus auritus. The sequence goes on along the minus strand of NC_137776.1, from coordinate 135,481,310 downwards.
CTGGTAGAAGCAAATGTTTCTTGTGGTGTTTGCTTAATGTGGTAAAGGAAAAAAAAACATTTGTCAGAATAATGACATTGCTATACTTCTTTGAAGTAAACACATCTGGAATAGCAACTGTGATTAAAGCTTCCAAATGGAGGTTTTCCAAACTTGCATTGTATTCCAAACTTTGGGAAGATATGGGCCTGGTACATGGGAGGCTATAAAGGGCTGCAGAGGCTCCCACACCAGTTCTTCTCTGTGGTCTCATGAGCAATTAAAACATTTTTCCTAACTTTCTCTAATAGTATTTGTTGACTATCTTTCTTATGTTGCTTTTACCATTATAACTATACTAGGGGCCTGGTGCAAGATTCATGTACGGGGGGTGGGTCCCTCAGCCCGACCTGCACCCTCTCCAATCTGGGAGCCGTCAGGGGAGTCCTCTCCAATTCGGAGTTTCTGTTTTTGCAATCATATGAGCAAATTGTCTGAGACCCCAACCCAGTTTGGTTTGTTGCTCACAGAATAATAGAGGCTTTTTTTTTCTTTGCTTCATTGGTGGAGATTTCCTGGAAGTTTTAGGATATCTCCCCTTTAATTTTTCCTAAACCCTCTGCTTTTACTTATGTCTCTCACCTTTGCTTTCCCTCCATCCCCCACCGCAACAGTAACTTGCTCCAGGCTCACTTTGTTCTAGTGTCTAGGAGATCCATCTGCCACCAGAACTACGATTCCCAGCATTCCTGGTGTTCCCCGCACTCTGGGCTTCCGCTTCCGGTCCTGGGGCTGCCAGCAGCACTACTATTCCTAGAATTCCTGGTGCTCCCCACACTCTTGGTTTTCCCTTCCTGCTCTGTCTTCGACCCACGGCCTCCCGCTCTGCCAAGTCCTCCAAGCGGCCAGCACTCCCGCTCTGCTCTCCGCCCGGCGCCTGTGTATACAAATCAACCCACCATCTTTGGTGGGTTAATTTGCATACTCACTCCTGATTGGCTGGTGGGCGTCGCAGAGGTACGGTCAATTTACGTGTTTCCCTTATATAGGATGGAATTTGCCATCTGGTGATAAATGATACAACCATATTATGGAGTATTGTGAAGCACTGAGATCTTGATTATTATTTTCCTCCTGCATTTCTACTTAATTTAATAATCCATGCTTTATAAAATATCAATTTTAAAAAATCTGTTTTCTTTTAAATTTTACTAAAGTTTTATTCAAAGTCATATGCATCTTTGACATTACTGTCTTTATGATCAGCAGAACTGCTTTTTGATGATCTAACACAGTTTTCAATGGCCCATCATCTGTTGACTTCCAGCCAAATTTAGCTGTGATTCAGCAATTTTTGAATCCGTGTAGGATGTTGTCACTGGGAATTTTATCAAAAGCTGTAAAAAAGAAAGGAAAAAAAGAAAAAAGCTGTAAACATTTGCATGAATACTCTGAGATCTTTTTCAGTGACACTGAGGGTGGATAGTCACAGTCTGTTTAATGAAATCAGTTAGCTATTGCTTTCAAGTATATCAATATCGTACTTTTGAAAAATATTTAATATAAAGTAATCTTGAATAGAATGTGAAGTGAAATGAGTAGAAAATAAATATGGAGGATATAATTCTAATTTTGTTTCTTTAAAAGTCATCCTATATAATAAAAGCCTAATATTCAAAGTGTCTGACCATTTGTTCAGCCGTTCGACCAGTCGCTATGACGCGCACTGACCACCAGGGACGAGACACTCGGACCAGTAGGTTAGCTTGCTGCTGGGGTCCAGCCGATCTGGACTGGGCGAGATGGGCTAGACATGCCTTAGAGCCCTCCCGCGGTCCCTCCCCGGTCTCAATCGTACACCGATGGGGTCCTCGGCCTGGCCTGCACCCTCTCGCAATTTAGGACCCCTCAGGATTGTCCACAGGCCAGGCCGAGGGACCCCACCAGTGCACGAATCCGTGCACCAGGCCTCTAGTTTAAAAATAAGCCCAGAAGGAAATTTATAAAAAATGTTAACGTTAATTATCGCTTAGAGAATTGCAGATGATTTTTATCTCCTGGATTTTTCAAATTCTTCACATTAAATATACTTTATATAATCTGAAAAAGAAATATATAGAAGGGTTTATAGTAAGAAATCAAGGATGGTTTAACATTAGAAAACTCATTAATATGATTCACCATATTAACAGACTATAATAGTATAACCACAAGATTTAGTGAACAATTTGTTATAGGAGGAATAGAAATGTCAGAGGAATTTTTAGAATGCTTAATTGGGTAATGGAGCCTAGGAAGCACTGTAGATGGCAGGGAAAAACTAATGGGTATGGTTTCAAATAAAATGAGTTTATGTGCAGGCACGTAGGTAGAAATAATTGTCTGGTGGTAAGTGATTGGGAATAAGTGGCTCAGGAAGTACAGAAAAAAAGGTCATATATCTTCATTAAGAAATTCACAACCTAGTTGGGAGATTTTAGCACACAGAAAAATTAAGATAATGAGTATAATTTGAAGAATTAAAATATCATTTTTATTATGAGTATAATGTAAAAAGGAAATGGAAATCATCAAGATTATATATTTGGGGGACTGTGTTAAGAATAAGTTGGAATGTTGTTTTTTTTTAATAAATATTGTTCAGGTTACTACAATTGTTCCTCTTTTTTCCTCCCATAGCTCCCCTCCACCCGGTTCCCACCCCACCTTCTGCCCTTACCTCCCCCCACTGTCCTCATCCATAGGTGTATGATTTTTGTCCAGTCTCTTCCTGAACCCCCCCATACCCCTTTCCCCCTGAGAATTATCAGTCCACTCCCTTTCTATGCCCCTGATTCTATTATATTCACCAGATTATTCTGTTCCTCAGGTTTTTAATTCATTTGATTTTTAGGTTCACTTGTTGATAGATATGTATTTGTTGTTCATAATTTTTATCTTTCCTTTTTTCTTCTTCCTCTTCTTTAAGAATACCTTTCAGCATTTCATATAATACTGGTTTGGTGGTGATGAACTCCTTTAGCTTTTTCTTATCTGTGAAGCTCTTTATCTGACCTTCAATTCTGAATGATAGCTTTGCTGGGTAGAGTAATCTTGGTTGTAGATTCTTGCTATTCATCACTTTGAATATTTCTTGCCACTCCCATCTGGCCTGCATAGTTTCTGTTGAGAAATCAGCTGACAGTCGTATGGGTGCTCCCTTGTAGGTAATTAACTGTTTTTCTCTTGCTGCTTTTAAGATTCTCTCTTTGTCTTTTGCTCTTGGCATTTTAATTATGACATGTCTTGGTGTGGTCCTCTTTGGATTCCTTTTGTTTGGGGTTCTGTGTGCTTCCTGGACTTGTAAGTCTATTTCTTTCACCAGGTGGGGGAAGTTTTCGGTCATTATTTCTTCCAATAGGTTTTCAGTATCTTGCTCTCTTCTTCTGGCACCCCCATAATTCTGATGTTGGTACGCTTGAAGTTGTCCCAGAGGCTCCTTAAACTATGTTCATATTTTTGGATTCTTTTTTCTTTTTGCTTTTCCAGTTTGGTGTTTTTTGCTTCTTTGTATTTCAAATCTTTGACTTGATTCTTGCGATCCTCTAGTCTGCTGTTGGATCTCTATATATTATTTTTTATTTCAGTCAGTGTATGCTTAATTTCTAGTTGGTCCTTTTTCATATCCTCGAGGGTTTCGCTAAATTTATTGGCCTTTTCTAGGAAATTCTTGAAAAACCTTATAACCGTGGTTTTGAACTCTGTATCCAGTTGTTTGCTTTTCTCCATTTCTTTCATTTGTGACCTGTTTCTTTGTCTCTGCATTTTGGCTGCTTCCCTGAGTTGATAGAGTGGCTTTGTGTGCTAGGTGTCATATAGGGCCCAGTGGCTCAGCCTCCCCAGTTACCTGAGGTGGACATTCTTGGTGCACCCCTTTGTGGGCTGTGTGCAAAGTCTTGTAGTTAAGCCTTGATTGTTGTTGGTATCACTGGGAGGAATTGACCTCCAGGTCAGTTGGCTGTGAGGATCAGCTGTGTCTACGCTGGGAGAACTTCTGTGCTGGAGACACCCTTATGGGAGAAGACTTGCAAAAGCCTCTATGCTCCGCTTGGATGGGGCGGAGCAGACAGCAATGGCTTCACGTCAGCCCTGCCCTATGAGGCCCCTGGGTCTCAGTGTCCCTCAGTAATCGCTGCAAGCACCTCTGAGAGAAAGCCACCTTTGAGTTTCGCGTGCTGCCTGACAGTCCAGTTTCTCCCTGAATGAGTCTGGGTCCCCAGAGTCTCGCCTAGAACTGGAATTCAGAGCAGTCGGGAGCTTTTTTCTCCCTTCCGATTGAGAAAGCCAGCCATGTACTCAGTTGCCAGCCCTCACCGTGCGCGCCTCCGTACCTCTGCCTTCCGCAGCTCCTGTTAGTCTCAGTGTGCTTTTCTCTTTCCTTCTAATTGTAGAATTTCCACTCAGCCAGCCTTCCTGTGGTTCTGGATGATGTCCATTTTGTCTTTTAGTTCTAGTTTTGAAATTGTTGTGTGAGGCAGCAGTTCAGGTGTTTACCTATGCCGCCATCTTGGTTTCTCCATCAGTTGGAATATTAAAAGCTAATGGATGGATTGGGATTTAGATATTCACTAGGAAAATTTAAAGGTGAAATTAATTATTTTAATTAAACTGTTTTAATTTCTCAAAGTAAGTTTTTTCAGATATCCATATAAGTTGGTTGGCTAGTTTAAATGACTAGGTTATCCTTAACCAAAGGATTAGTTTACTATTTGATAAATGCATGAATGAATTGTTCATATTGTGTGAATATTATCAATGTTTACTCTGTCAGACACTGTTTTAAGTGCTCTAATATGTATTGATTAATCTGCACAAAAATCCTGTGCAGATAAACATAGTATTTTTAGACCTATTTTACATAAGAGGAAATGGAGGCATAGAGGTATAAAGAATCTTCTCCAAGGTGTAGTAAATGGCCAGTATTTGAACCAAAGCAGGTTAGCCTTAGATTCTGTTTTCTTAGCTATCATGCTAGATTGTGTTACTCTCCATTTGTTTATACATCCTATATAATAATCCTATTTAATAAAGAGGTAATATGCAAATTGACCATCACGCCCTTGCACACAAGATGGCCGCCCCCATGTCCTCACAAGATGGCCACCACAAGATGGCTGGCAGGGGAGGGCAGTTGGGGGCGACTGGGGTGGCAGGGGAGGACAGTTAGGGGCGACCAGGCCAGCAGGGGAGGGCAGGTGGGGGCGATTGGGCCTGCAGGGGAGGGCAGTTGGGGGCAATCGGGCCAGCAGTGGAGCAGTTAGGCGTTGATCAGGCTGGCAGAGGAGTGGTTAGGGGGTGATCAGGCTGGCAGGCAGAAGCGGTTAGGGGCAATCAGGCAGGCAGGCAGGCGAGCGGTTAGGAGCCAGTAGTCACTGATTGTGAGAGGAATGTCCCCCGAGGAGTCCCAGATTGGAGAGGGTGCAGGATGGGCTGAGGGACACCCCCCACCCCCAGTGCACGAATTTTGTGCACCGGGCCTCTAATTTGTTTATAAATTCCAAAATAACATTAGCACTTTCAGGTATGTTTTATTCCACTAAGCCATTGATTGTATTGATAATTTGTTCATAAGATTCCACACTCTCCCCACAGAGATCTATATGGAGTGCCTATAACCTAACTTCTCAGTTTTGTAATAATTGGGTGTACTTTTTGTTGTTGTTAATCCTCACCTCAGGATATTTTTCCATTGATTTTTATAGAGAGTAGAAGGGAAAGGGAGAGACAGAGAGAAACATCGTTGTGAAAGAGACACATTGATTGGTTGCCTCCTGCACACAACCTGATCAGGGCCAAGGAACCTGTGACCAAGGTACATGCCCTTGATTGGAATCGAACTCGGGACCCTTCAGTCCACGGGCTGACACTATTCACTGAGCCAAACCAGCTAGGGCTGCTTATACTTTTTTTTTTTAATATATATATTTTTATTGATTTCAGAGAGGAAGGGAGAGGGAGAGATAGAAACATCAATTATGAGAGAGAATCATTGTTTGGCTGCCTCCTGCACACGCCACACAGAGGATCGAGCGGCAACCCAGGCATGTGCCCTAACCGAGAATCAAACCTTGACCTCCAGGTTCTTAGGTTGATGCTCAACCACTGAGCCATGCCGACTGGGCTGGGTATATATTTTTTAAATCAAGTCATGGCAAGTATTCCTCAGATAAAGAAAAGCTATGGTCAACTTCAAGGGTTAATTTTGTCTTGGGAGTATGGGGGGAAGAGATCAACCAGTGAACTTCCATGCATATACAGTATGCATAACCTGTGGACACAGACAATGGGGTGGTGGTGAGGGCCTTGAGGGGGATGTGAGTGGGCTGGAAGAGGTTAATGGGGGAGAAAGGAGGACCTGTGTAATACTTGCAACAATAAAGATTTTTTTAAAATGAAATAACATTAAAATTATTTTTTTTAACATTTAATGGTACCCTTCTTCATGGCCCCTACAAGTGTCACTAACTGTTTCATATTATCTTGCCTGCAAAAGAAACCAAAATGGATAGGATTTTGGTGCCTCAGTGAGTCATTATGCTGCCATGGAGAAGTAAACAAGAGAACAATGCTCTCTCTATGGATAGTAGATAAGAGTTGAAAATATTGCCTCTTCAGAAATGTCACAAAGCTAAGACAAAACTGCTTTATAGGATTTATTTTATGACTTCAGCTATAAGCAATAAGGATTATGCTTTCTTTAGATATGATCCTCAAAAGTTATTAGGTTCTTTAATTACAGTTTGAGAAGTAGTTTCAGATAACTTCTGTGGTCATTCTGCTTCTCAGAATTTAAAATGACCTAATCACTGTATCCAGAATGTTGGGTAAATAACTTGATAAAGCTTGTAAAACTCTTTATAAGAAAATGCTAAAATGCTTTTTCCCCTGTGTTTTTTAAATGAGGACAAATTAATCACTTATTTTCAATTGATTCCCATGTTGCTAAAGGTGTATTTCTCAGTAAGACATAGGTCTTCAGTTTTGTTCTTTCTTGTGTTCTAATGTGGAACTTTAATATCTGAAAGTTCATTTTGTGTCTAGAGGCAAGATTTACTGCCAAACTATTAAGACAGCTTTATAAAATTTTCATGATGATTCAGTAACATCCAGACTTCCTTGGATGAGTCTAAAGCACTAAATGTAACTATGTTATACTTAATTTACTCAAGTGTAAAGCTGATTGGACAGAGTTAAATAAAAACTTAACACTTTACTGGTTCCATGATCACTTGGGTGATACTGACTTTTTGACTAAATTTCTTACTAATGTGAATAAAGATGAAGTTGCACCTTAAGTAGTATTTGGATTAGTTTGATATTTTGAAGCAAAGTGGCAGCCATTTGCAAATATGCTTAACTAATTTTTAAAAGATTTTGTTTTCTGTGTATACAGACAGTCAGAATGATTGGTTAACATGATTAAAATAAAGTATATGGTTTGTTTGTCTTTTAATACGTTTTTATTGATTTTAGAGAGAAGAGAAGGGAGAGGGGTAGGCAGATATGAACATCAATGAGAAAACATCCATCAGCTGCCTCCTGGCATGCCCCCTATTGGGGATCAAGCTCTGACCAGAAATCAAACTGGTGACCTCTTGTTTCATGGGTCAGTAGCCACCTGAGCGGGGCTAAAGTATATTGTTTTTATAAAACTGACTGGATTAGTTTCCCGTGCTGTCAACATTTTACCATATCATCTTAGACATTTTTTAATTAGAATGTAGCTTTTCTGAACCTTCTACTAATTCTTTGTTCGCTAAATGTATTTTATTGAGGTTTTGCTGTCTTTTTCATCTTTCCAATAGAAAAAAATTATATTCTGTGACTAAATAATGTTGAGTATCATAAAATCATCTTTTTTTACTAGATGACCAGCCATCTCACTTTGCCTGGGACTTCAGGCATGCCCCAGATATAGGAGTTTTGGCTTTAAACCAATCTATCAGCTTAAATCTGACTAATTATCTGGATAAAAACACCTTTCTGTAAATTGTGGAAGCTATTTCCAATATACTGCATATTGCTTTAAAAGAATTTTATCCCTCTTCATTTGCTCTTTTACATAACACATGGCTGGGGTAATATGAATCGTCTTTAAAGATAATCACTTTAAAATACCATTGCTTCACTTATAAGAAGAAAGTATTTGATATTCATGGTTTAATTCTTTTTTTACAGGTATGTTGAGTCGATGGGATGATAGTCAGAGATTTTTATCTGACCATCCATATCTTGTATGTGAAGAAACTGCTAAATATCTTATTTTATGGTGTTTTCATTTAGAAGCTGAACAGGTATCGTGAACTTTGAATTTCTGGGAATCTTAGGGGAATTCTGATATACATGTTTGTTTTTTAATATTTACTTTAAATTAAAGTAAGAGGGTCATTAAATGGAATTATACTTTTTGTTTTTGCTTTCAGATCTACTTGAATTACTGTGGGAATATTTTTTTAGTTATTTCAGTTAGCACCTGGAAATCTTTTTCTAGTATGCCTCCCCTGAGTCCCCATCTCTCTTGCTCCCATATACTGTAAACCTTTTAAAATATATTTCCAGAGGTATTTCTTATCATTTTAATCTATTTATTTTCAGAAAGGGGCTCTAATGGAACAAATAGCACATCAAGCTGTTGTAATGCAGTTTATTATGGAAATGGCCAAAAACTGTAATGTGGATCCAAGAGGGTGTTTTCGTTTATTTTTCCAGAAAGCCAAAGTAAGTAGCTATTTGGTATTATAAATGGGAATGTTAGGCCTTAGCTGAGACCTCTTTGATCCATATACATCAAAGGAAGCCATTCAGCCAGGATGCCACAGGTTAAATTCTGTAGATTTTATAGTGGAAAGAAAAATTATATTGCTGATTTTATGCTAATTTTACAAGTGTATGTATTCAGGAAAATTAGAATATTCCTTCATTCATTCAGTAAATATTGAGTAACAATTAATGCAAAAGTATAGCTGTTTAAGAGGCTAAGGATACAGTGTAGAATGAAATAGATACAGATGAGTCCATGTTTAGAACTTAAAGCTTAATGAGATGTCAGACTTTTGTAATGAAAAAATAGGAAACAACTTTAAAAATGCAACAGAGAAGAATGGCTAAAAACAAACAAACTAGTACATAGAATATTATGCAACCAATAATATTATATTTTGAAGAATTTTTTTAAAAATATATTTTATTGATTTTTTACAGAGAGGAAGGGAGAGGGATAAAGAGTTAGAAACATCGATGAGAGAGAAACATCGATCAGCTGCCTCCTGCACACCCCCCACTGGGACGTGCCTGCAACCAAGGTACATGCCCTTGACTGGAATCGAACCTGGGACCTTTCAGTCCGCAGGCTGACGCTCTATCCACTGAGCCAAACCGGTTTCGGCTTGAAGAATTTTTAATCTGAGATAATGCTTTGCTATAAAGTCAAAAGAAATGATATGTATTTGTGTGGGCCATGTTAAAAAAAAATAGGTATGTCTAGAAAGATTAAGTACCATTTCACACTCACTAGATTAGTAAATTAGCAAATTGTACAAGAAATAGACCAATAAGAATTTGCATTCACTGCCTGTGAGAGTATAAATTGCTACAACCACCTTGGAACTTTTCCTTGTAAAGTTGAACAAATACGCATGCCCAGAAATGCTCCTAGGTATATATCCTAGAGAATAGATTTCTCAACAGGTAGTCCAAGGACACTCATGGGATTTTACTAGTAATAGCCTTTCAGGAGGGCCAGGGTAAAAACTGTCGTTATAATATTAATACTAAGATTTTATTTGCCATTTTCACTCTCATGGGTGCAGTAGACAAGGATTCAGAAGCAGAAATGTGAATCTAGCTATCTTCTATTAATCTAGACCTGTCACTAATTTTCTTTTCTTTTTTTTTTAATGTATTTCATTGGTTTTTTACAGAGAGGAAGGGAGAGGGAGAGAGAGCTAGAAACATCGATGAAGGAGAAACATCAATCAGCTGCCTCCTACACACCCCCCACTGGGTATGTGCCCGCAACCAAGGCACATGCCCTTGACCGGAATCGAACCCGGAACCCTTGAGTCCGCAGACCGACCCTCTATCCACTAAGCCAAACCGGTTAGGGCTGTCACTACTTTTCTTGTTTTGAAAATTATTTTGTTTTGTTTTAAATCATCACCCGCAGATATTTTTTTCATTGATTTCTAGAGAGAGGAAGTGAGGAAGGAGAAAGAGATGAAAGGGAGGGAGGAGGGGGAAAGAGAGAGACAAATTTCGATGTGAGAAAGACCCATTGGTTTGGTTGCCTCCTGCATGCACCTGTACTGGGGCTGGGGAACCTGTAACTGAGGTACATGCCCTTGACTGGGAATCAAACCCTCAACCCTTAGGTCCGCAGGCCAATGCTCTAACCACTGAGCAACCAGGCCAGGGCAGTTTTTTAAAAACATGTTATAAATGTTAACATGTAATGTTTTTTATTGTTATGTTTTAGTTAATATTTTTTAAATTCTTCATTTTTAATTTCTTTTTTTTAAATAAATCTTTATTGTTCAGATTATTACAATTGTTTCTCCTTTTTCCCCCCATAGCTCCCCTTCACCCAGTTCCCACCCCACCCTTTGCCTTTACCTCCCCCCACATTGTCCTCATCCATAGGTGTACAATTTTTATCCAGTCTCTTCTTGCACCCCCCATTCCCCTTTCCCCCTGAGAATTATCAGTCCACTCCCTTTCTATGCCCCTGATTCTATTATATTCACCAGTTTATTCTGTTCCTAAGATTTTTAATTCACTTGATTTTTAGGTTCACTTGTTGATAGATATATATTTGTTGTTCATAATTTTTATATTTACTTTTTTCTTCTTCCTCTTCTTTAAGAATACCTTTCAGCATTTCATATAATACTGGTTTGGTGGTGATGAACTCCTTTAGCTTTTTCTTATCTGTGAAGCTCTTTATCTGACCTCCCATTCTGAATAATAGCTTTGCTGGGTAGAGTAGTCTTGGTTGTAGGTTCTTGCTATCCATCACTTTGAATATTTCTTACCACTCCCGTCTGGCCTGCATAGTTTCTGTTGAGAAATCAGCTGACAATCGTATGGGTGCTCCCTTGTAGGTAATTAACTGTTTTTCTCTTGCTGCTTTTAAGATTCTCTCTTTGTCTTTTGCTCTTGGCATTTTAATTATGACATGTCTTGGTGTGGTCCTCTTTGGATTCCTTTTGTTTGGGGTTCTGTGCGCTTCCTGGACTTGTAAGTCTATTTCTTTCACCAGGTGGGGGAAGTTTTCTGTCATTATTTCTTCCAATAGGTTTTCAGTATCTTGCTCTCTCTCTTCTTCTGGCACCCCCATAATTCTGATGTTGGTACGCTTGAAGTTGTCCCAGAGGCTTCTTACACTATCTTCAACTTTTTGGTTTCTTTTTTCTTTTTTTTTGCTTTTCCGGTTGAGTGTTTTTTGCTTCTTTGTATTTCAAATCTTTGACTTGATTCTTGCGTTCCTCTAGTCTGCTGTTGGGTCTCTGTATAATATTTTTTATTTTAGTCAGTGTATGTTTAATTTCTAGTTGGTCCTTTTTCATATCTTCGAGGGTCTCGTTATATTTATTGGCCTTTTCTAGGATATTCTTGAAGAGCCTTATAACCGTGGTTTTGAATTCTATATCCAGTCGGTTGTTTTCCTCCATTTCTTTTGTTTGTGATCTGTTTTTTCGTCTCCCCATTTTTCACTGCTTTGCTGAGTTGGTAGAGTAGCTTTGTGTGCTAGGTTTCCTATATAGACCAGTGGGTCAGCCTCCCCAGTTAACCTGAGGTGGACACTCTTGGTGCACCCCTTTGTGGACTGTGTGTACAGCCTTGTAGTTAAGTCTTGATTGTTGTTGGTATCACTGGGAGGAATTGACCTCCAGGCCAGTTGGCTGTGACGATTAGCTGTGTCTTCACAGGGAGATTTTCGGTGCTGGAGACAGCCTTATAGGATTAGCCTTGCCAGATTGCAAAAGCCTCTGTCTCAGCTTGGAAGGGGTGGAGTCTCAGGGTGGGGAGACAATCTTGGCTTCCCGTCAGCCCTGCCCTTGCGCGCACGCGCGCCTTCAGACCTCTGCCTTCCCCGGCTCCCGAGTCTCCGCCCGAGAGTCCAGATTCCCCCCACAAGAGCATGGGTCCCCAGGGGCTCGCCCGGAACTGCGGTTCAGTGTAGTCGGAACTGGGGTTCAGTGCAGTCAGGAGCCCTCGACTCCCTCCCGCCAGGGACAGCCTGTGGTAAACTCCGCAGTCAGTCCCTGTGCACACTGGCGCCTCCAGACCCCTGCGAGTTTCCGAGTCTCCGGGTGCCTTTCTCTCTATCTGACAGTCCAAACTCCCACTGTATGAGTCTGGGTCCACAGGGTTTCACCCGGAACTGAGGTTCAGTACAGTCGGAACTGGGGTTCAGTCAGTCGGGGGCTTCTTTCCCCCTCCCGCCAGAGAAAGCCAGCCAGGCACTTCAACGCCCTTCCTCTCTGCGCGCGTGTCTCTATACCTAAGCTCTTTGCCGCTCCTTCTCCGTGAGATTTCCACTTTCCTTCTAGTTGTAGAATTTCCACTCAGCCAGCTTTCCTGTGGTTCTGGATGGTGTCCGTTCTATCTTTTAGTTGTAGTTTTGAAATTGTTGTGCGGGGCAGCAATTTAGGTGCTTACCTATGCCGCCATCTTGGTTTCTCTCCATTTTTAATTTCTAACATAGTAAATATTAATAGAATTAGCCCACATAGATAGGAGATCTTTAGGTTCCTCAATAATTTTCAAAAGTGTGAAGAAGTCCTGAGACCATAAAGTTTGACGATTGTTGCCTTAGAGAAACTCATATAGATATGCACTAGCAGAATTGTTCATAACAGCAAAAAGCCTGGGAACAGCCCAGGTGTCTGTTAACAGTAGAATGAACCAGCATCAGTGCAAATAAAAAGCAAGAGAGTGAAAACAGGCTACAGAATTATATATCTAGTATAAGAAGAACTAAACAATATATTGTTCAGGTACACATAGATAAGCAGAAAAACTAAAGAGGCAAAATGAAGACAAAAGTCACAATAATGGTAACCTCAGAGAGGGTGGGAATGCCTTTTGTAAACTGATTTCTAAGGTACTAAATAGCAATGATCTATTTCCTAATTTGTGTTAGGTATATAGTGGGTTTTTGCCTAATAAACTATACATATATCTTAACATGCTCTTGCATACATGGCACATTTAGTATACATAATTAGAAGTTAGAAGGAAATATACCAAAAGTTTAACTTTGATTATATGTGGGTGGTAGAATTATAAATGATTTTTTAAATGCACATATTTCCTTTTATAAATTGAAGATGCCATTGTATTTTAAATTAAAAAGAAAATATTAAGATGGTGGTAGTCCTACCTTAAATGTTCTAAACAATTCTAAAGTATAACCTAAATGGGAAATTTTCCCGAAATAGTAGAGTTTTAATGAGTAAATGATCGAGTTGGTATTTTAGCTAGTTTTCTGATGACTATTCTAAAATTTCACTTATCACATAGGCATCAAAAAATTTTTTTTCTTTTTCATCTTACATTAATGACTATGTTTGAACTTGTGCTTAATAGGATAATGGAACATAGCCACACTATGTATATTCTTTGAAATTTCCTTAGAATTGAACTGAAAGGCACTAAAGTCTTTATTTTTTTATTCTTTATAGTATTACAAAAAGTAGTACATATGTCTCCTTTTTTTCAACATTGACCTTCCCCCAGCCTCCCCTTACCCCGGCACATGCCCTCACCCCACCCCCCTCAGTGTCTTGCATCCATTGGTTATGCTTATCTGCATGCATACAAGTCCTTAGGTTAATCTCTTATCTGCCCACAGCCTTCCCACTGTAATTTGACAGTCTGTTTGATGCTTCTCTGCCTCTGTATCTATCTTTTTGTTCATCAGGTTATGATGTTCTTTATTATCCATAAATGAGTGAGATCATGTGGTAATTTTCTTTCACTGACTGGCTTATTTCACTTAGCATAATGTTCTCCTGTTCCATCCGTGCTGCTGCAAACAGTAAAAATTCCTTCTTTTTTATACCAGCGTAGTATTCTATTGTGTAGATGTACCACGGTTTTTAAATCCACTCATCTGCTGATGGGCATTTAGGCTGTTTCCAAATCTTAGCTATTGTAAATTGTGCTGCTATGAACATAGGGGTGCATATATCCTTTCTGACTGGTGTTTCTGTTTTCTTGGGATATATTCCTAGAAGTGGTATTACTGGGTCATATGGCAGTTTCATTTTTCAATTTTTGAGGAAACGCCATACTGTTTTCCTTAATGGCTGCACCAGTCTGCATTCCCACCAGCAGTGAATAAGGGTTCCTTTTTCTACGTATCCTCTCCAGCACTAGTCGTTTGTGATTTGTTGATGATAGCCATTCTGACAGGTGTGAGGTGGTACCTCTTTGTTGTTTCGATTTGCATCTCTCAGATGATTAGTGACTTTGAGCATGTTTTCATATGTCTCTTGGCTTTCTGAATGTCCTCTTTCTAAAAGTGTCTGTTTAGGTCATCCTTTGCCCATTTTTTGATTGGATTGTTTATCTTCCTTTTGTTAAGTTATATGAGTTCCTTGTAAATGTTGAAGATTAAACCCTTATTGGACATAACATTGGCAAATATGTTCTCCCATGCAGTGGGCTTTGTTGTTGTTTTGTTGATGGTTTCTCTTGCTGTGCAGAAGCTTTTTATATTGATGTAGTCCCATTTGTTTATTTTCTCCTTAGTCTCTCTTGCCCTAGGATCTGTGTCTGTAAAGATATTGCTACGACATATGTCTGTAATTTTGCTGCCTATGGAGTCTTGTAGGATTTTTATGGTTTCCCGTCTTACATTCAGTTCCTTTATCCATTTTTAGTTTGTTTTTGTTTATGTGTAAGTTGGTGATCTAGTTTCATTTTTTTGCATGTATCTGACCAAATTTCCCAGCACCATTTATTAAAGAGACTGTTTTGACTCCATTGTATGCTTTTGCCTCCTTTGTCAAATATTAATTGAGTATAATGGCTTGGGTCAATTTCTGGGTTCTCTATTCTGTTCCATTGGTCTATATGTCTGTTCTTGTGCCAGTACCAGGCAGTTTTGAGAACCATGGCTTGGTAGTATACCTTGATGTCTGGTATTGTGATCCCTCCAACTTTGTTCTTCTTTCTCAGGATAGCTGTGGCTATTCGGGGTCTTTTTTCATTCCAGATGAATTTTTGAAGAGTTTGTTCTAGATCTTTGAAATACGCCATTGGTATTTTAATAGATATTGCATTGAATCTATAGATTTCTTTAGGTAATATGGACATTTAATGATGTTGATTCTACCAATCCATGAACATGGTATGTTCTTCCATTTGTTTATGTCTTCCTCTATCTCTTTTTTCAATGTCCTGAAATTTTCTGAGTACAGGTCTTTTACATCCTTAGTTAAGTTTATTCTAGGCATCTTAATTTTTTTGTTGCGATGGTAAATAGGATTGTTTTTTTCATTTCTCTTTCTGTGAGTTCATTATTGGTGTATAAAAGGCCATAGATTTCTGGATGTTAATTTTGTATCCTGCTACATGGCCAAATTCATTTATTAGGTCTAGTAGTTTTTTGATGGAGTCTTTGAGGTTTTCTATGTATAGTATCATGTCATCTGTGAGTAAGGACAGTTTTACTTCTTTTCCAATTTGGATGCCTTTTATTTCTTCTTCTTGTCTGATCACTATGGCTAGTACTTCTAGTACTATGTCAAGCAGGAGTGGTGAAAGTGGGCATCCTTGTCTTGTTCCTGTTCTTAGGGGAAATGGATTTAGTTTTTGCCCATTGAGTATGATGTTGGCTGTAGGTTTGTCATATAGGGCTTTTATTATGTTGAGGTATGATCCCTCTATTCCCACTTTGCTGAGAGTTTTTATCAAGAAAGGGTGTTGGATTTTGTCAGATGCTTTTTCTGCATCAATTGGTATGATTATGTGATTTTTGTCTCTCAGTTTGTTTATGTGATGTATCACATTTATTGATTTGTGGACATTGTACCATCCTTGCATCCCTTGGATAAATTCCACTTGGTCATGGTGTATGATTTTTCTAATGTATTGCTGAATCTGATTTGCTAGAATTTTGCTGAGGATTTTAGCATCTATGTTCATCAAGGATATTGGCCTGTAGTTCCCTTTTTTGTCGTGTCTTTATCTGGTTTTGAGATTAGGGTAATGCTAGATTCATAGAAAGAGGTTGGAAGTGTGCCTTCCTCTTGAATTTTTGGAATAGTCTGAGGAGGATAGGTTTTAGTTCTTCTTTGAATGTTTGGTAGAATTCCCCTGTAAAGCCATCCGGACCAGGGCTTTTGTTTGCTGGAAGATTTTTGATCGCTGTTTCAATTTCTTCAGTAGTTATCAGCCTATTCAGGTTTTTTGATTCTTCTTGGTTGAATTTTGGAACTTGTATTTTTCTAAAAATATGTCCATTTCATCTAGGTTGTCCATTTTGTTGGAATAGAGTTGTTCATAGTATTTTTTTATAATCATTTGTATTTCTGTGGGATCGGTTGTTACTTCCTCTTTCATTTCTGATTTTGTTTATTTGGATCCTCTCTCTTTGCTTCTTGGTGAGCCTGGCTAGAGGTTCATCAGTCTTGTTTATCCTTTCAAAGAACCAGCTCTTGGTTTTGTTGATCTTTTGTATTGTTTTTTTGGTCTCCATATGTCGTTTATCTCCACTCTGATCTTTATTATTTCCTTCTACTTACACTGGGTTTTTCTTGTTGCTCTCTTTCTAACTCTTTAAGTTGTATGGTTAGATAATTAATTACCATTGTTTCTTGTTTTTTGTGGTAGGCCTGTAGAGCTATGAACTTCCCTCTTAGGACTGCTTTCACGGTGTCCCATAGATTTTGGATTGTTGTGTTTTCATTGTCGTTTGTTGCCATGATGCTTTTTATTTCTTCTTTGATCTCTTTGGTAACCCATTCATTGTTTCATAGCATGCTATTTAGCCTCCAGGTGTTTGTTTGTTTTTTGTGTGTGTGTTTTTTATTGTAGTTGATTTCTAGTTTTATGCCATTGTGATCTGAGAAGATGCTTGATATGATTTCTATCTTCTTGAATTTGAAGAGACTTTGCCTGTGTCCCAATATATGGTCTATTTTTGAAAATTACCCGTGTGCACTTGAGAAGAATGTATATTCTGTAGCTTTGGGGTGAAATATTCTGTAGATGTCAATTAATTCCATCTGATCTAGTGTGTCATTTAGGATTGATGTTTCTTTGCTGATTTTTTGTTTAGAGGATTTGTCCAGTGGTGTTAGTGGGGTATTAAAGTCCCCTACTATGACTGTATTGCTGTCAATCTCTCCCTTGATATCCTCCAGAAGTTTTTTTATGTATTTGGGTGCTCCTGTATTGGGTGTGTATATGTTTACCAGAGTTATATCTTCTTGTTGGATTGCTCCGTTTAGTATTATGAAGTGGCCTTCCTTATCTCTTTTTACGTCTTTCACTTTGAGATCTAATTTGTCAGGTATAAGTATTGCTACCCCAGCTTTTTCTTTTTCTTTTTTTTTTTCATTTCTATTCACCTGAAAATCCTTTTACCATCCCTTCACCATAAGTCTGTGTGAGTACTTTTTGCTGAGGTGGGTTTCCTGTAGACAGCAGATATATGGGTCATGTTTTCTTATCCACTCAGCTACCATATGTCTTTTGATTGGGGCATTTAATCCATTTACATTTAAAATTATTATTGATAGGTACTTGTTTGTCGCCATTTTTATTCTTTATGCCTGTGTTCCTTCTTCGCTTCCTATTTCTTCTTTTTACAGCAGACCCTTTAGCATTTCTTGCATTGCTGGTTTGGTGGTGATAAACTCCCTTAGTCCTTTTTTGTCTGTGAAGCTCCTGATTTCACCCTCAATTTTGATTGATAGCCTTGCTGGGTACAGTGTTCTTCGATTCAGACCCTTCCTTTGCATGACTTTGTATATTTCATTCCATTCCCTTCTGGCCTGATGTGTTTCTGTTGAGAAATCAGTCACTAGTCTGATGGGGGATCCTTTGTAGGTAACTTTATGTCTCTCTCTGGCCGCTTTTAAGATTCTTACTTTGTCATTGGTGTTTGCCAGTTTAGTTATAATCTGCCTTGGCTTCAGCCTTTTGGGGTTCATTTTGTTTGGGACTCTTGTGAGCTTCTTGGACTTGTGTGAGTTTTTTCTTCCCTATATCAGGGAAGTTTTCTGTCATTATTTCTTCAAACAGTTTTTCTATTCCTTGCTCAGTTTTCTCTCCTTCTGGCACCTCTATTATGTGGATGTTGTTTTGTTTTGTGTTGTCCCAAAGTTCCCTTAGGCTCTCCTCCTGTTTTTTAGGGTTTTTTTCTAGATGCTGCTCTGCTTGGGTATTCTTTCCTACCTTGTCTTCTAGCTCACTGATGCAGTCCTCTGCTTCTTCTAGTCCAGTGGTTCTCAACCTTTCTAATGCCGCGACCCTTTAATACAGTTCCTCATGTTGTGGTGACCCCCAACCATAAAATTATTTTCGTTGCTACTTCATAACTGTAATTCTGCTACTGTTATGAATTGTAATGTAAATATCTGTGTTTTCTGCTGGTCTCAGGCGACCCTGCTAGTGGTTCTCAACCTGTGGGTCACCTTAGGCCATCGGAAAACACAGATATATTTTTTTTAAATATATTTTTATTGATTTTTTACAGAGAGGAAGGGAGAGGGATAGAGAGTTAGAAACATCGATGAGAGAGAAACATCGACCAGCTGCCTCCTGCACACTCCCTACTGGGTATGTGCCCGCAACCAAGGTACATGCCCTTGACCAGAATCGAACCCGGGACCCTTGAGTCCGCAGGCTGACGCTCTATCCACTGAGCCAAACCGGTTAGGGCGGAAAACACAGATATTTACATTACGATTCATAACAGTAGCAGAATTACAGTTATGAAGTAGCAACGAAAATAATTTTATGGTTGGGCGTCACCACAACATGAGGAACTGTATTAAAGGGTCGCGGCATTAGAAAGGTTGAGAACCACTGTTCTAGTCTAATGTTGATGCTTTCTTTTGAGTTCTTTATTGCAGTGATGTCATTTTTCATTTCTTCTTGGTTCTTCTTCATTTCCTCTTGGTTCTCACACATATTGTTGAATTTGTCTTCCAACCTTTTCAGCGACCTTATGACCATTTCTCTGAAATCTTTCACTGACATATTGCTTGTCTCCATTTCGTTTACTTCCTTTTCTGTTGATGCCTCCTTTTCTTTCGTATGCGGGTTGTTTCTTTGTCTTCCCATGAATCTCTCCTCCCCGGGTGTCTGGTTATGTAGCACTCTCTCTCCTGTGTTGACTTTCTCTGGGCAAAATCTGACCTTTCTGTGAGAAGGTGCAGAGCTCGTCTGAGTCTGCGTATTCCCGCTGCTTGAAACCCTGGGTTCGTGGGTTTGCAGCTGGTCCCTTAGTGTTGTGGTTGTAGGGTCCCGGCAGGTATCTGATTCTTCCTAGTTGAAGGTCGGCACTGAAGTCTTTAGATCTTAACACTATTCATAATAATCATTTTTTAAATTAAAGAATTAACTTTCATGGGTGCTTACTTTGTGCCAGGTACTATTATAAGCACTTTTCATGGATTAACTCCTTAAATCCTCATAACATTTTATGAGGCTTATTCTCTTTTTTTTAATATATTTTGTTGATTTTTTTACAGAGAGGAAGGGAGAGGGATAGAGAGCCAGAAACATCGATGAGAGAGAAACATCGACCAGCTGCCTCCTGCACACCCCCCACTGGGGATGTGCCCACAACCAAAGTACATGCCCTTGACCGGAATCGAACACGTGGGACCCTTAAGTCCTCAGGCCGACGCTCTATCCACTGAGCCAAACCAGTTAGGGCGAGGCTTATTCTCTTTTACAAGTGAGGAAATTAGCATAGAATTAAGTAAGTGACCCATAGGTTACTTAATAAAACAAAAATCAGTCAAATTTCTCTAGATCTAAATCCCTAGGTCTTAGGCATGCAGAAAGACCAGCAATTGTGTTACTTGATTCCTTTAATAGTTTATTGCATAACTATTTCAGAAAGATTATTTTGGGGATATAAAGACTAACATTCCAAAAGTCCACACAAATACCATATATTGGCCAAGGTGAAATGCTATAAATATACTTAAATAATTCTATTTGTAAAAATATAGAATGGCAGTATAGAACATTTTCTGCATTATCTGTATAGATATTGATACTAATAACTAATCCACAGGTTTTAATCTAATTACACAACATGAACTACATTTAAAAAAAATAGCATTACCCTGCTGGTGTGGCTTAGTGGTTGACCATCGATCCAGGAACTAAGAGGTTGCTTGTTCGATTCCTGGTCAGGGCATATATCTGGGTTGTGGTCTCAATCCCCAGTAGGGGTGTGTGTAGGAGGCAGCCAATTGATGATGTTCCCCTCATTGATGTTTTTATCTCTCTATCCATCTCCCTTCCCCTCTCTCTCTCTGAATAAAAACATATTATTAAAAATAGCATTGCAGACAAATGGGCCCAGTGATATTAAGGAATGAGACTGACAAAATCTCTTCTACCACTTGAACTTAAAGCCTGCGTTCTGTTAGTGTAGAATTGGCACTGTGTCATTCTTGATCTGCAGTGGAAACATTTATAAATGGAGGCTATTTCCAACAGGATATTTTGTATTGGGATTTTTGCTTATATTATACCTCAGTAAACTCATTGTACTTTTCTCTTTCTATAATGCTGGAAAAAATGTACTTGCTTAACTAAAACACTAAAATATTCCCATAATGAAATTCTGTGTTGAGTCTTACTTGGTTTTCATAACTTTTACAGATAAGGAATATAGAATCTGAGAATCACTAGAGACAGGTAATAGTGTCCCCTTATTATTTGGTGGAAAGTTATAAGGTTTTTAAAAGTATTCCTAGATTGTTGCTTGGCAATGGGAAGAGGAAAGGAGAATGTGAGAGGATAAATTAGGACTATCTTGAATCTTGTCAAGAATTCAGATAAATCAAGGGAAAAACAAACAAAAAAAAAGCCTACTTTCTTTTTTTATATTTATGTCTGTTTAAAGAGGGATAATTTATTAGTTTGTTTTATAAAACAGTAAGTTTTCACAAATCTAACAGGGAACTTGGTCGTTTCTTCATTTAAACTATTCACCTCATCTTTACTTCCTCTATTCCAGACCTAATATAAGAATTTATATTAGAATTTGTTAGAATTTACTCTGTGGTCTAGAAGTCTTCAAAAACAGTCTTTATATTCTGTGTTTTCTAGGCAGAGGAAGAAGGTTATTTTGAAGCATTCAAAAACGAACTTGAAGCTTTCAAGTCAAGAGTCAGACTTTATTCTCAATCACCAAGTTTTCAACCTATGACAGTTCAGAATCATGTTCTCCATTCTGGTGTTGGATCTATAGGTTTATTAGAATCCTTACCACAGGTAAGTTGGAAAAGCAAATGTTTATTTATAAATGTATAGTTCACATAATTTTTGTTCTTTTGGACTACTCTTCTTATATGTAATACTAGAGGCCTGGTGCACGAAATTCATGCACGGGTGTGGGGGGCGTCCCTTAGCCCAGCCTGCATTGTCTCCAATCTGGGACCCCTCGAGTGAGGTCCGACTGCCCGTTTAGGCCCGATGGGATCGGGCCTAAACAGGCATTTGGACATCCCTCTCACAATCCAGGACTGCTGGCTCCCAACCACTTGCCTGCCTGCCTGCCTGATTGCCCCTAAACACTTCTGCCTGCCAGCCTGATCACCCCGTAACCACTCCCCTGCCAACCTGATTGATGCTTAACTGCTCCCCTGCTGGCCCGATTGCCCCTAACTGCACTCCCCTGCCAGCCTGGACACCCCTAACTGCCCTCCCCTGCTGGCCTGGTCACCCCCAACTGCCCTCCCCTGCAGTCCTGGTAACCCCCAACTGGCCTCCCTGCAGGCCTGGTCACCCCTAACTGCCCTCCCCTCCTGGCCTGGTCGTCCCCAACTGCCCTCCCCTGCAGGCCTGGTCCCCCACAACTGCCCTCCCCTGCAGGCCTGGTCACCCCTAACTGCCCTCCCCTGAAGGTCTGGTCACTCCCATTTGCCCTCCCCTGCAGGCCTGGTCACCCCCAACTGCCCTCCCCTGCTGGTCTGGTCACTCCCATCTGCCCTCCCCTGCAGGCCTGGTCCTCCCCAACTGCCCTCCCCTCCTGGCCTAATCACCCCCATCTGCCCTCCCCTGCAGGCCTGATCCACCCCAACTGCCCTCCCCTGCAGGCCTGGTCGTCTCCAACTGCCCTCCTCTCAGGCCTTGTCCCCCTCAACTGCCCTCCTCTCAGGCCTTGTCCCCCTCAACTGCCCTCCTCTCAGGCCTTGTCCCCCTCAACTGCCCTCCCCTGCAGGCCTGATCACCCCCAACTGCCCTCTCTTGCAGGCCTGATCCCTCCCAACTGCCTTCTCCTGCTGACCTCGTCACCCACAAGTGCCCTCCCTTGCTGGCCATCATGTGGCAGCCATCTTGTGTCCACATGGGATTGGCCATCTTTGACCACATGTGGGCGGCCATCTTGTATGTTGGAGTGATGGTCAATTTGCATATTAGGCTTTTATTATATAGTATAGGTGTGGCCATTTAAAAAAATTTTTTATTGATTTCAGAGAGGAAGAGAGAGATAAAAACATCAATGATAAGAGAGAATCATTGATCAGCTGCCTCCTGCACGCCTCCTACTGAGGATTGAGCCCACAACCTGGGCATGTGCCCTGATTGGGAATCGATTAGTGACCTCCTGGTATATAGGTTGCCACTCAACCACTAAGCCACGCAGGCTGGGCTAGGTGTGGCCATTCTAAAATTCTTACCTTAAAAGAGAACAGAGTTTCATTTCATGCCCTCTTTTGGCACTAAATCTCTTCCATTTCTTTGGTATTTAAAGAGACACCAAATTCCACTCTTTTAAAATAGAAGAGATGAGTTGTGCCTAAGCACAGTTTAAGGGCAAGTGTTAGCTATTTATTATTTCAATCATAAACTTCTCAAGATAGCTCTGAGGAACATTTTTTTCTGAGTAGATCTATACTGTTTAAGAATTTATTAAAGTGAATTAGCTTCAAAGCATACATCTAATTGGCAACCAAGGTTATCTGTTGCATGAGCTTATTTAGTATTGCTAATTGTTGGTGTTGCCTACCAGGTGTAACATTTTTAATCCACATTAACATAGCTCAGTGGTCGGCAAACTCATTAGTCAACAGAGCCAAATATCAACAGTACAACGATTGAAATTTCTTTTGAGAGCCAAGTTTTTTAAACTTAAACTTCTTCTAACGCCACTTCTTCAAAATAGACTCGCCCAGGCCATGGTATTTTGTGGAAGAGCCACACTCAAGGGGCCAAAGAGCCGCATGTGGCTCGTGAGCCGCGGTTTGCCGACCACTGACATAGCTTATGCTAAACTGTTCTTTCTGATAATATAGGCCACCTGTTTGAGTTTCTTTGAAGTTGGCTGTTAGATCAACCATGTCACTAACATTTATGTCAAAAAGAAGAGGAGGTTAGACTACCGATCTGCCTAGGATTGTGATTTTAAAATGTCATTAAAAAGTTGATGCCCATTTTGACTTTCGTAGGATTTTAATTGAGCCCAGTAATCTCTCATTTGCAAGATTTTAAGACCAGCTTTAGCTTAAAGTTTAGTCTGTTGCCTACACAAGGAAAAGGAAATTCTCATTCAGAAGACAATGTGAGGAGAGCCCTGTTTATTTTTAAATTTCATAAAGCAGGAATTGAGATTTTTCAATGTCTTGAACTTATGTCTCTATAATTTCGCCATTTCAGTTGTCACATGTATTATAAGACAAAGGGACAATTTAGGAAAGCAATTGGTCATATTTAAGACAGCCAAAAATGTTATTCTGAAGGATGGAAATAATCAAAGTCTGACTTTTAAATAATTAGTTATGCTACCCGTAGTTAAACAAGTAATATTCCCCCTTGATTTTTCCCCATGAATTCTCTCTTATTGCTGTTTAGATATAGTGATGATTTTCTCTTCATTTCCTTGAGCCCACAGGGTACTAGTCTTTTTAAGGTAATTTTATGACTAAGTCACTGTCAAGTCCAGTGTAGAAACTTAAAATTAAGAAGTCACATAATGAATGTAAAGGAAAAAATTTTTTGAATGATATCATTGATTCTAATATAAGAGAGAAAGATACATGTTAAAGTATCTTGAGATATTATATTATCAAAAAGTTGCTTCCAGTTTGAGAGTTCTTGTTCTGTGTATCAAATAGCAACTAAGATCTGCTGCTAGGTATCCTCAGTAATTTTGACTAAGGACCTGTACTTATACAATTTTGACAGTTTTGAATTGCTGACATTACTAGGATTGTTTAGATTTAATTCATCATGCTGGGAGAAGAGCATCCTAGTTTACTCCTTCTGAGGGAGAGAAGGCCTGGATAAGATTTCAGCTAGATGCATAGGACTATCAACTGGTGAGGGAAATATGATAAGATGAGAGGCAACCTGAGGGGCTAAGTTGTCAACTGAGAGAAGATTTGGAAGAAAAGCTTACCATAATACCCCATTTTTATTATATCAGTTTATAGGTTGCAAAACACTATTATTATATGTTGTATCATTTAATGATCTCAAAAGCCCTATGATTCTTTTTCACTCATATTATGGATAAATAAACTGTGGAGAATTAAGTAATTTGCCTGAAGTCAATACAATAAATGATGGAGCTAATATTCTAATCCTGGATTTCTATCCTACTTCACCGCTTATTCATCTATACCAGTGGTCAGCAAACTCATTAGTCAACAGAGCCAAATATCAACAGTACAACGATTGAAATTTCTTTTGAGAGCCAAATTTTTTAAACTTAAACTTCTTCTAACGCCACTTCTTCAAAATAGACTCGCCCAGGCCATGGTATTTTGTGGAAGAGCCATACTCAGGGGGCCAAAGAGCCGCATGTGGCTCGCGAGCCGCAGTTTGCCGACCACGGATCTATACCATAATTGTTGTTGAATCATATACAAGAAATAGGACAAGACACTCGGTCATGTGCTCTTGGGAAGAACTGGTCAATGGGACAAGAAATATGTTGAGAATGTTTCTAGATGAGAATAGGGGGTAATCAGTGGAATTTAAGTATAGATTATGGTTAGGTGTATTTAAGTCTCTTCATGATGATGTCGTGCAGTTCTTAGGAAGATGGGTTAGATGAGTTCTGGAGAATCTTCTTAGCCAACTCTCAAGGAAAACTGGAGCCTTGCCTTAATAGAAACTTCTGTTCTGAAGAACTTTGGAATTGGATCTTAGCATTCTATTTCTGTAGAGAATGGGATAATGTAATGCGAGTATTGATAACTTTTTATACAATTTAAATTTGGGTAACATTTTAGCTTTTAATTTCATTTTTTAGATTGACAACCTTGAGAAATAAGCCAAATATCATTATCATTAGTTTTGAGAAAACTAAAATAAGGCTTCTTGATAAAGACATATGTAATAGTTACTATTAGGCTTATCCTATATGCTAGCTTTTAATTCTATTAAGTTGTGATAAATTATTTTCTCTCTGAGGTTTGCATTATATTAAGTGGTAGAGGCAGGACTGGGGTCCAATATTTAGTGTTCCACACCTTGGTCAGTTATTAGGGCCACTTCCTTCATAAAGACCTGATTGAGAATAATACAACTTCTGGCTAGCTTTTTTACTTTTAAAGTAAAAAAATCACAAAGTATTATATATATATTTTTAACATGTATTTTTATTGATTTCAAAGAGGAAGGGAGGAGAGAGAAATGGAAACATCAATGATGAGAGAGAATCATTGATTGGCTGCCTCCTGCGTGCCCCCTACTGGGGATCGAGCTCGCAACCCTGGCATGTGCCCTTGACCAGAGTCGAACCCGGGACCCTTCATTCCGCAAGCTGACGCTCTATCCATTGAGCCAAACCAGCTAGGGCAAAGTATTGTATTTTTATTTAGGGGGGTTTGAGACATCTATCCCCTATTTGGACTGTTTTCCTCACTGGTGTTGATATTAAAAGAAACTAGGTGATAGGTAGTAAAACTCTAAGTTGCTGGCAGATATTCAGAACAATTGAGTAGAGAAAATCGAATTCTTGGGGAAGAATTATCTAAACTCCTAGGTCTTAAGGGCTTATGTCCCTATTCATGGTGCTTTGACACTCAGTGGTTTTATTTTTGCATTCACTGAATAAGGTTTTCTGTTCCTAGTTTTAGAAATGGACAAATAGAACATTTATGAGTTGTTCTTGTGTCTACAAAATAACTAAAACCTAAATTAAACTGTTCTTTTACACTCAGTTTTTAAAATACAGGTCTGAGTACCTTTCAAAAGAGTAAAGATTTCTCACTTGAGTTTGTTTTAATCTTTGAGAAACCAAAATAAACTCTGAAGATAGCTATAATTTTTACTCAGTATATAGATTTGTCCTTATTCAAGTGTTGCATTTTTAGTATTTACTGTTCTAATTAGATAATAATCTTCAAAATACATTTCTGATTTAAAGCCATTTATATTTTAAATTTTCAATAGCTACATATAATTACAAGGAAGATGTAGCTTTGTATAATTAAATAATTAAAATTACACAGTTTTATTAAAAGAAAAAAAGTATTTTTTACATTTGTATTTTTCACATCTTTTTGTCTTTATCATATGTCTTTGGATTAAGTGGTAGTAGTCTATTTTTCTTTCTCTTTATCTTGGGTTTCAATCTAAGTCTGACTTCAAAGTCTGTCTTCTTGCCCACTCTCCTACACTGCAGAGAAAAACAGAATGTGAAGCTGAATACGTATGTGCATATACTGGCATAAACTAGTTATCATCCATTGTTTCTTCTCTATACTTTTCTTTTCAGAATCCAGATTATCTTCAGTATTCTATCAATACAGCTCTCTGCAGTTTAAACTCAGTGGTACATAAAGAAGATGATGAATCCAAAATGATGGACACTGTATAACTTGGTTAAGACTGCTGAGGCCAAGTACTATTTTGTTATAAGAAAGGAAGAACTTGGCTATTTTCTTGACACTTTTATGGGTGCTGCACTTTATTTTTGTTCGGTTTTTGATGGGAGGGGAAAAGAGTACTGACATGTTTTGTAAAAATTTTTTTTATGCGCTGCTAGATTTTTTTGTTTTGGCTCTTTTTTCTGAAGAGAGGAGTGGTACCATATGTTGCAAGAAGTCAAACTGGACTTTGTTTTTTTGCTACTAAATTTGCCTTTAATCTTATTGTTCTTAATTTTGGAATCAAAGTATGAAAATCTGCACAAATGCAATGTTTACAAGAACTGGTTGATTTTAGGAGGCATCTGCTACAGTCTCTTTTTACATGGATGTATACATGCCCTACTCTACAAAAATGATTAAAGATAAAAATGTCCTTGTATCCTACTGCTAATTTAGCTGTCACATCTGGTGTTTTATCATATTAAAAGCAATAAATCAGTAGTTGATAATCTGCTTTACTAAATAAGCTGGGTGATACAAATTAAAACAGTCTTTCCCCTTAAAATTAATAATACATTTGTATTTTTGGCACCATCAGTTAGATTCTTAGCTCTAATATCAAATTTATAGACAATAAATTAATCCCT
The DNA here is from genome assembly GCF_963455305.1 of Plecotus auritus. Classification (NCBI taxonomy): domain Eukaryota; kingdom Metazoa; phylum Chordata; class Mammalia; order Chiroptera; family Vespertilionidae; genus Plecotus; species Plecotus auritus. The sequence goes on along the minus strand of NC_137776.1, from coordinate 135,453,619 downwards.
TAAGTATTCTCAAAACTGTATTCCTTAGAAGTTGATTTTACCCTTTGATTTTTTTAATAGTAAGGGATATAGTGATTTAAAAAGTGAAAAAGCTAATATAGAGGGGGTTTTTTGTTTTGTTTTTTAATAAAACCATCTTCAAGCTCACTCTTAATTTCTTTACTTGACATAGTCTGGGATCTCTCAGGGAGCAAGTTTTAAAAGAATATTAATGGCCTGTAAGAACAAATAAGAAGAAAAATCTGATTTTTAAAATTGGGTTTATTGTTCATTTCACTCTGATGTAGCCAAGGACTTTTTTTAAAGGCAAGAGAAATCTTGTAGAGCTAACTGCCTCGAGCTGCCAACTATTTACTTCTACAAATTTGGTATTCCTTGTGGATAATGATGGCTTTTACTGCATTTGTCATTTCTCTCTAGCTCAGTTACCATAGAATGCTGCTGAGTTTTACTACTTCCAATATAATTCACTTCAAATATAAGAGGATGTTTGATGATTCATTTTATTTGGAATTAGATGACAGTGCTAATTATGCTATCATTATGTGAGGGTTAATCTTCTGACTTATAGGACATGAGCTTTGATTTGTATTGGGTATAGTCTTTGGTTCAATCCCATTGAGACTAGTAGCAAACATTTGGAAGATGACTGAGATTAGGTATACATGTCTCAACTTGTAAAACCAAATATTGCTAAGGGACCCATATGATGATCAGACTTGTAACCATGGACTCATTTGCACCTTGTTTTTACTAACTGGGGTGATAAGGCACTTAGTACCCATAGAAATGGACTGGAATTATTGAATCATACTTATGTAACATCACAGTCTTACCCGTTTTCCGAATAAAACTCTTTTGTGCTTTTGATATAAAGATATGCTCTATAATAAAATGTTTGATTAACTTATATGGTAGTATTTATCAGCCTGTACTTTTTTTTTTTAATTTTTTTACCAATGACCTAGTTACAGAAGCTTTTTGTTTTGTTTTGTATTGTTTTCCTGTTCTGGAGCAACCTCTTATTTTTCCCTTCCTATCAAATAGAGAATAATGTACACAGGAGTAACATCCCCAATTTCACAGAAATGATACTTGAACCATTACTTTCTGTTCCTCAACTTCACTTTCCCCGTAAACATCCAAATTATTTTGAATTTCATTTTGTCTTTTTTAAGTTCGAGGTAATGACTAGACTGGAAGGAGAGATATTATCAAAGAACTGAGTAAACAATGCTTCAAGGGTTTTTTGTTTTCTAAAACAGGTATTATTGAAGGGCTCTTTAAAAGCTGTATATGTTTTTTATTTGCAAGGGGTAGTGTGTTCTATGTTTTGAATATGAAGGTATGATTGGATTTATTTTAGAAGCCACTGACTGATGCCATGATTTGCACTTAAAAACTATAATTTTTACATACTGAACAGTAAATTGACATTCTTTTCTTTTTTCTTTAGTACTAAGAACTAATTCCTATTAAGAGAAGTGTTGTCTTTTCTGTTTCTTAAGAAATAGTAAGAGTATAGTAAACAAAGGGATAATTCATATTTCAGGTTGGACAGTTTTTCTTGACATAAACCATGGAAAGTACAAAAATGAGTGAAACAACTTTGACATCAAAACATCCATCAAGCCCTAACCGGTTTGGTTCAGTGGATAGAACGTCAGCCTGCGGACTGAAGGGTCCCGGGTTTGATTCCGGTCAAGGGCATGTACCTTGGTTGTGGGCACATCCCCAGTGGGGGGTGTGCAGGAGGCAGCTGATTGATGTCTCTCTCTCATCGATGTTTCTAACTCTCTATCCCTCTCCCTTCCTCAATGTAAAAAATCAATAAAATATATTTTTTAGACAAAAGATCCAAGATGGCGGCGTAGGTAAACACCTAAACTGCTGCCTCGCACAACAATTTCAAAACTACAACTAAAAGACAAAGCGTCTATCACCCAGAACCACGGGAAAGCTGGCTGAGTGGAAGTTCTACAACTAGAAGGAAAGAGCAAACAGCATTGAGGGGTGCACAAGTGCTGAAAAGCTGAGGTACGGAGACGCGCGAATCGGGCTGGCAACGGGTGACTGGGAGCGCTGCTGTTTTCAACCCGAAGGGAGATAAGCTCCCCGATTACTCTGAACTCGTTTCTGGGGAGACGCGGGGGACCCAAACTCCTACGGGGAGAAGCTGGACTGTCTGCCGTGGGGTCGGAAAGTGAGGCGCGCAGGAACAATTGTTTATTGTGCTGGGGCGCGGGACGCGGGGACACGGTCAGAGACGCAGAGCCGCAGAGCCGGCTTACTGGCAGCCATCGCTGTTTGCCACGCCCTAGCCTAGTCACTCCCTGAGACCCCACCCTGCACAATCTACGAACCCACCCAAGCTCCAAGCAGCGGCTTTAGCATATGAATGGCCTGCCCTATCACAGCTTAACCTAGCAAACTTGCAGCCCGGGTCAGACAGCTCCAAAACCTCCAAACCCCAAGCAAAGAGGAGAAAACTGTAGTTCTTGCTGTAGCTCCTGCTGGGTGGCCTCAGACAGTAGCTGACCTGCACCCCATTGGAGATCCAGAAGCCAGTGTACCTAGTGGTCAGTGTGAGACACCAGATTTCAACTCCTCACATCCATAAGTGACACATTCAAGAGACAGACTCAGTGAGCACCAAAGCCCAACTGAAACAAGTCCTGCACCATAAGCGTGTCTCCAGCGCAGCAGTTCTTCCATTATAGACACAGCGGGTCCTCACAGCCAATTGGCCTGGAGGTCAATTCCTCCCAGTGTACCAACAGCAATCAAGACTTAACTACACCAAGACTTTGCACTCAGCCAACAAAGGGGTGTACCAAAGACGTCCACCTCAGGTGATTGGGGAGGCTGAGCTACTGGCCCCTATAGGTCACCTACCACACAAAGCCACTCCATCAACACAAGGAAGCAGCAAAATGCGGAGACAAAGAAACATGTCACGAATGAGAGAAATGGAGGAAAGCAAACTAATGGACGACATAGAGTTCAGAACCACATTTATAAGGTTACTTAAGAATCTTCTAAAAACTGCCGAGAAACTTGATGAGACCTCCGAGGAGCTTAGTGAGACCTTCAAGGACCTTAATGAGAATGCCAAAAAAATGGAAAAGGACCAGTCAGAAATTAAGCATACACTGTCTGAAATAAAGAATATACAGAAACTCAACTGTAGATCAACGTACCCCAAGAATCAAACCAAAGATCTGAAATATGAGGAAACAAAAAACACCCAACCAGAAAAACAAAAAGAAAAAATCCAAAAATATGAAGATAGTGTAAGGAGCCTCTGGGACAACCTCAAGCGTACCAACATCCGAATCTTTGGGGTGCCAGAAGAAGAGAAAGAGCAAAATATTGAAAACCTATTAGAAGAAATAATGACAAAACTTTCCCTACCTGGTGAAAGAAATAGACTTACAAGTCCAGGAAGCACACAGAACCCCATACAAGAGGAATCCAAAGAGGACCACACCAAGACACATCATAATTAAAATGCCAAGGGCAAAAGACAAAGAGAGAATCTTGAAAGCAGCAAGAGAAAAACGGTTAGTTACCTACAAGGGAGCACCCATACGACTGTCAGCTGATTTCTCGGCAGAAACTATGCAGGCCAGAAGGGAGTGGCAAGAAATATTCAAAGTGATGAACAGCAAGAACCTACAACCAAGATTACTCTACCCAGCAAAGCTATCATTCAGAGTTGAAGGTCAGATAAAGAGCTTCACAGACAAGAAAAAGCTAAAGGAGTTCATCACCACCAAACCAGGATTACATGAAATGCTGAAGGGTGTTCTTTAAGAAGAGGAAGAAGAAGAAAAAGGTAAAGATAAAAATTATGAACAACAAAGTGACATCAAATACATACCTACCAACAAGTGAATCTAAAAATCAAGTGAATAAAAAATCTGAAGAACAGAATGGACTGGTGAATATAATAGAATCAGGGACATAGAAAGGGAGTGGACTGACAATTCTCAGGGGGGAGGGGGTGAGAGGGGTGCAGGAAGAGATTGGACAAAAATCTTACACCTATGGATGAAGACAGTGGAGGGGGGTAAGGCCTTGGGGTGAGGTGGGGAATCAGGTGGAGGGGAGCTAGGGGGAAAAAAAGAGGAACACCTGTAATAATCTGAACAATAAAGATTTATTTAAAAAAAAAAAATATATATATATATATATATATATATATATATATTTTTTTTTTTTTTTTTTTTTTTTAAAGCATCCATCAAGCCCTAGCCTGTTTGGCTTAGTGCAGTGGTCGGCAAACTCATTAGTGAACAGAGCCAAATATCAACAGTACAACGATTGAAATTTCTTTTGAGAGCCAAGTTTTTTAAACTTAAACTTCTTCTAACGCCACTTCTTCAAATAGACTCACCCAGGGCGTGGTATTTTGTGGAAGAGCCACCTTCAAGGGGCCAAAGAGCTGCATGTGGCTCGCGAGCCGCGGTTTGCCGACCACTGGCTTAGTGGATAGAGCATCAGCTTGCAGACTGAAGGGTCCCAGGTTCGATTCTAGTCAAGGGCACACACCAGGGTTGCGGGCTCGATCCCCAGTAGGGGGCGTGCAGGAAGCAGCTGATAAATGACTCATCATTGATGTTTCTATCTCTCTGTCGCTCTCCCTTTCTCTCTGAAATCAATAAAAATATATATTTTTAAAAATCCATCAAGGCCCTAGCCAGTTAGGCTCAGCGGAGAGAGTGTAGAGTCCCAGGTTCAATTCTGGTCAAGGGCACATGTCCAGGTTGCGGGCTCGATCCCCAGTAGGGGGCGTGCAGGAGGCAGCTGATCAATGATTCATTGTTGATATTTCTATCTTTCCCTCCCTCCTGCTCTGAAATCAATAAAGAGATATTTAAAAAAATATATCCATCAAGGGTTCTTGTTTCATTTGATAAAATTAGTATTCTAATAAAATAGCTATCACTCCATTTATTTCCTGTTATCTCATTTTATCAATGGTAGTGGAAATAATACTAATTTAAAATTATTCTCTGAGAGAGACAGATAGGTAACATTTTCATCCAATTATACCATTAGTATCTAATTGTATCATTAATGGGTTATTTCAAGTTTTGCCTAATTAGCTTATGATCTATACCTTTAGGAAAATCTTTCAGATTAGCATTCCTATTGCTCTTTTTAAAGTGAATAAACATGCTGCCCAAAGAACATGAGGCTAGTAAATAGATTTTCTTACAGAATAAAAAAATGATTGTAGGTTTAGACCAAGTGATCCTGAAGTTATTAATCTTGGGATATTTTCAGAAAAAAATAAAAAGATGTCAATTTACTGTTCTCAAGGTCAGTCATGTATCTCAGTTCTTAAATTGATGTGGGACAGAAATGTACTTGGCTGGGTTTCAGCTAGGCTTTTTCACTTTTGGTAGGAGGAGGGGCTTTTAAATTTCAATTTTGCCTCTATCATACATGTTTTATTAAATTCTATGCATCCATTTCCCATCTATAATGGACATGTATGTACTGTTTCACAGGTCTGAGAAGTATTTGCTTGCTTGCTACATAAGCTAATGGAAGGATACAAAGATGAATAAAAGATTAAAATTGCTTACCATCTGATACGTCACAACCATTCTCATAAGTCTTAAATAATTAGACTTGAAGTTAGATCTTTTCTAAATAGGAAAATAAAAATTCCTAAATCTCTCTCTTGTTTTTTTAAACAGCATGATTCTTCGTGCTGTTTACTTTTCAAACATTTATTTAGAGTCCATTGGTGAAATATGACACATCGCCAGATTGTTTTACACTTTGGTAAAATCCTTCCAAAGTGCAGTGTGGCATGCCAGATTAACTTTACTCAATGCATATATATATATACACACACACACACACACACACACACACACACACACACACACACTCGATCTGCTGCCTCCTGCATGCCCCCTACTGGGGATGGAGCCTGCAACCCAGGCATGTGCCCTGACTGGGAATTGAACCGTGCATTACCTCTTGGTTCACAGGTCAGTGCTCAGCTACTGAGCAACACCAGTGGGGCTAGTGAGCTTTCTTAAAAAAAAAAAAAAAAAAGGCAGATTGAGTAAGGTATGAACATTACAAAATATATCAGCTTTTCCCAAAAGCTTTAAGCACAGCTAGACTTTATTTTGAATGGATTTAAACATTTTTAAATTGTAACTGCCAAAATCACAATCTTGGATTGTGAAGACAAGAAAGCTGTTTCTGCAGTTTACTAGTGTCTGGGAATATTTTCTTTTGTCAATGAGAAGACACAACTTATAAACATGTTTTAAAATACAAATTTAGCCCAGCTTGTGTGGCTCAGTGGTTGAGCATCAACCTATGAAGCAGGAGGTCACAATTCAATTCCCAGTCAGGGCAAATGTCCCAGTTATGGGCTTGATTCCCAGAAGGGGGTGTAAAGGAGGCAGCCAATGGATGATTCTCTCTCATCATTGATGTTTCTATCTCTCTCCCTTCCTCTCTGAAATCAATAAGAAATATGTTTCAAAAAATAAATTCATTCTTGCTAGTAGTAGCAAGTATTACAACAGTTTAATTTGAGGTCTGTAATTAGCATGATTTGTTTTTAACATAGGTAAGTTTTGCCACAATGAGTATCCAAAATACTTTGCTGGAATGCCATTATGAATAGCTGTAGGGGGCGGGGCGGGGAGGAGGGGGTATCTGTGGGCTGGGGTTTAGGAATTTAAGCCAGTATTTAACCTATTTCAAATGGAATTGAGGAATAAATTTTCTGATGGTATTAACTGCCAATATCCATTTCCCACAACATACTTTGCTTATATAAGTTGCACCAAAATAACTATGGTACTCCAGAAAATAGGGTAATGGGGTTAAGTATAGTTCTCATTATCCTTTAAGACATAGTAGCCTCTAGCCATGGCATTCAGCTCCAAACATTTCCATATAGCACATAAATCATGTCATTACAGCATCATGTTTTTTAGCAGATGTGCTCCTCAGCAATGATAGTCTTCATCAGAACTGTCTATGACAGCCGTCACTAACCTTTCAGACCTCACGGACCACCAGTGGTCTGCGGATCACCCGTTGGTGACTGCTGGTCTATGATAGTAACTCAGCATAAAACAAGTTCTTTTTGTTTGCTTTAATAAAGAAAAAAAAAACAATAATGCAAGTGTTTTATATAAAATAAAGTAATGGCTATATGTGCAAAACTTTGGGTTTGGTGTTTTGGGAGGGGGGAGGGAATGGTGATAGGGAAGATAAGTCCTTTATTTCATAACCATGTTCTTCTGCCTGTTTTTTATTCCAAATCTCCTAAGGGTGTCAAGAAGGCCCATATGACTGCAATACTTTATAGCAGGGGTCCTCAAACTTTTTAAACAGGGGGCCAGTTCACTGTCCCTCAGACCGTTGGAGGGCCGGACTATAGTTTAAAAAAAAAACTATGAACAAATTCCTATGTGCACTGCGGGCCCGGGACGAGTCGGCTGCTAAGCAGGACAGGCAGCGGCACCCGGCGGGCCGGATAAATGTCCTCGGCGGGCCACATGTGGCCCGCGGGCCGTAGTTTGAGGATGCCTGCTTTATAGAATGAGGCAAAGTATAACATGAAATGAAAGCAGCCTGTGTACTGTTTTAAGAGTTAATAGAAACCACTCACTAATTCAGAAGCCAGTGAGTCATCAGGGCATGAGAACGGAAGGTGGAAAGGAGTGGGCCCTGTGAACTACCAAAGACAAAGTGGTACCCACAGTTCTAAAATGGAACTGTGTTCTATGCCTTAATACTAACATATGCCTGATAAACTGGTAATAATTCATAAGTTTAGTAGTTCACAACATTTTTTAGAAAGCACATAACAGTAACATTCAAATAAGACATTATAGAAAGTTTTACAAAGAACAGATTGTTGGCTGTAACCCTTTTTAAAAGCCTTGGTCCATTTTGAAAGATCAAATTGAGTTTTTAAAAAAATCAAAAGTTTTTTCCTCCCCACAAAATACATAAGAACCACTTATTGGCAGTTGAATTTTAAGTGCCTAGAATAAAACAGATCATATTTTCTGTTAATAATAGTTTGTACAAGGACTTGTTTCATTTGATTTGGCACCAAGCAAAGTCAGAGCACATATGCCATTGAAGATACAGTCGAGTTTCTCCGCTTCTTGTACTGCTCCACTCCTCCTACCAGACCACAGTACATACGCATGCATCCTTGTGGCCCCAGTAAGGAATCACATCGTTTTTATTTTTTAGAACAGCTGCTTAGGTTACACTCATCAGCATCTTTACTCTTAAGATAGGACAGCAGTGAATGCTAGGATTAAACTCCTTCAGCAAACTCAATTAGTTCCTCATCCTGGCATCCCTTTCATTGCCATACCAGTTAATTTTGATTGCTACATTTGTCAAGGGAATTTTCCCCAGGCAAACGTGATCTGTTTCCCAATGACAGCGCCTGCTTACTTTACCTAGTGCCATGGGTTTGTTTTTTTTTAATTTTTTTATATAATATTTGAATGTTACTCATCAAGGCAGATAAGACATTTTGATTAAAAAGAGAAACTGGCAAGTAGATCCAAAAGCACATCTCTTAACCAAAGTAACATGAAAACATAGGTCTTTACATTTCCCTTTGAAAATTCAACTCCAATCTTTTTGCAGGACTTATGTCAATTTCTAATATACTTTCCTATATGCTAACTGATACATTTTTATGGCAAATTGAAAATTCTGAGTAACTTGAAGGTCCATTTAACAACAAAATAAGTACAACATATATGGCTAGCTTATAAATTTCTTTGTTTAGAGGCAACAGTGAATTTGCATCCTGCAACTAATCTGTAAATCCAGTTGCTTTTTTCTGGAATTTTATAGACACAGTGTACCACAACACTGTGTCCCACGGAGCTAGGTATGGCTTTTCTGGCATCACTCTAAGCAAAAGCCTCTGATGAGACTTTTCCCAAATGACATGGAATTTTTTTTCTTTTCCAGAAAAATAAGGAAATGGTATTAACCACTTAATCTTCTGAACAAAAGTTAGAGTGCAACTGATTGCTCTTTTAGTTATGCTTTAAAAGACTTTTCAAAAGTTTTGTTAGACATCTCTGATGTTTTCAAATTGTACACCCATGGAAGATAACTGGATAAAACATACTAGATGATGTCAAAAGACAAATCTTAGTATCTGACTCATTTGGCACATCTTAATTTCCAGAATAAAATCAGTAGAAATGAACTAATATAATTTTTGAAGAATTCATACATGTCTGAGTCTTAGGACAAGGAGCTTCTGAATGCATGGATAAGGAGCTTCTGCTCATCTTACTAGTTACACGGGCTTTTCCTCAAGGAGTAACTGATGATTTCTGGTTTATTTGTGGCACTTTTGTTTGTAGGAAGGCATATACATCGGGCCAGATCTTGTTGGTTTCGGTTCCTGAGAATGTTTCCAACACTCCTTTTTTCCTAAAGGTGACAAAACCAAAAACACAAGTCTGAGTCTTTCTCATAAACTCTTTCAGAGTGATTCTTAAAAGACTAGAGACCCAATTGGCTGCAAGGTTGACCGGCCAGCACCAACCCCAATTGGGGTGGGGAGGGCCAGTCAGGGGTGGGGACAGCCAGGGGGAGGGGCCATGGGTGGCTGGCCGGCTGGCCTCACCCCCTGGTTGAACTCCTGGTTGAGGGGACAATTTGCATATTAGCCTTTTATTATATAGGACTAGTAGCCCATTGCACAATATTGCGCGCAGTAGGCTGCCCGCCGCTTCCACGGGAGCCATGTGGCTTCCACAGGAGGCGGAAGCGAGCTGCTGGCACCCATGGGAGCCAGGAGGGAGTTGCGCCACTTCCGCAGGAGGCGGGAGGGAGCCATGCTGCTTCCACGGGGGCCGGGAGGGACCCACGCCGATTCTGTGGGAAGCTGGAGGACCTGCGCTGCTTCTGTGGGAGGTGGGCCCTCTGTCTCCTCTCCAGGCCTGCACTCGGCCGTGGAGGCTGCGGGCCAGCCCCCTGTCCCTGTCCGTGTCCACTCTGGCTCCAGGCACAGCGACGAAGCAAGCATTCCGCCAGGCCACTCAAGCTGCCTGCTCTCAGCGGCCGTTCCCCCAGGACTGAGAGGACTGGGCGCCGCAATCTTGTGGCTTTGGGCACTGCCATCTTTGTGACAGAGTGATAGTTAATTTGCATATTACCCTTTTATTAGATATGATAATGTTGATGTAGGGTTTCCATAAGTGTAGGTCTGTGTGATCAAGAGAGAGAGGCATTTGGCTGGGCATTGGAACACCTGGGTTTTGGTTTCAGTGGTGTCCTCTGGCTTACGGAAATGGTCACAAGATTCCAGTGGGATTGTCCCCACTTCCCAGCTTCAAGGATGGACATGATGAGCTCATCAGTGCCAACTCTAGGACTTCTGTTGGCCAAGAGGCTCTTTTTTCTGCTGGGGTAGCTGAACTAGTAGGAGGTTAAGTGCGGTAAGCAGGAGTTGAGGGACTTACACAGGGAGAGCCCACCTGAGATTGAGGCCAACACAGGAAAATGGAGCTGAGAGTGACGAGCCCGAGGACACTGAACAAGCTAGACCCAGCATTCACCTTTGGACATTTTAGTTATAGGACCAATAAATTTATCTTTTGCTTAGACTAGTGTGAATTAGGTCCCTGATTGGTATAAGCACGTTTTATTATAAATATCACTTACCCAGCTCTCTGCTTCACCCCCAGATAGAAGGTGACAGTTTCCTGGGCTTGGGCAGGGTAAATAATAGCTAACACTGAGTGATTTAATAGTGCCAGGGCTGCCATAAGTCTTTACGTGGATTCTCTCACTTAATTCCCTTAATGACCCTATAAAGGAGGTACTATTTAATATTGCCCTGATTTTACAAATGAAAAATTTGTGGCATAGAGGTTGAATCCCTTGCCCAGGGTCCCGGTGCTGGCAGTCTGCAGAGCCAGCATCATTACACAAATCACAAAATTACAGTAACAGCTACTGTAGAAAGTGGATCGCCAACTCCCTTATAATTTTAACCTCTAGAAATAGCTATTAAAACAATTTACAGACTATTATTTTAGTTTCACTGCATACTTTCCCTATTACAACAACAACAACTGATCATTATAAAGTGCTATGTGTCAGAAATAATTCTAAGAGTTACACATATGAACTCAATCTTTCAACCTTCTAACCCCCATTTTGCAGAGGAGAAAACAGGTTAAGACCAAGATAATAAAGGAGGAGCTGGGATTTGAGCTTAATCTGGCTCCGGAGTCTGTGCCCTAAACACAACACTGTTCTGTCCTGACAACTGTATCATTATTCAGTAAGTGAATGAATAAAAGGAGAGGGGATGGGTAAGGAAACTGGATTGTTTCTTAGCCTGAGTTAAATATTATTTAGTATAGATACCATATTTTGTTGTGGGCAAACAAAACTAGGTTAGAATATAAGCTTTTAGCCTGGCCAGTGTGTCTCAGTGGTTGAGCGTCAACCTATGAAACAAGGGTCACGGTTTGATTCCCGGTCAGGGCACATGCCTGGGTTGTGGGCTCAATCCCCAGTGTGGGGCGTGCAGGAGACAGCCAATCGATGATTCGCTCTTATCATTGATGTTTCTATCTCTCTCTTTCCCTCTCCCTCTCTGAAATCAATAAACATATATTTTTAAAAAAGAATATAAGCTTTTAAAGATGATTAACCAAATAAATGATCTGAGAATTGGTTGCCATTTGAGTCTTCTGTCCTATAGGCACAGGAAGTGGATATTATTAGGATTGCTTCCCCAGCATTCATTCCAGCCCTCCCTCCAGACAGCAGAATCTGGGTGAGACTGACCTACTCCCAGCTCCAGGTGTGGACCAATCACTCCCACCCCAGTGACTGCTTTAGAGATGGGCAGAAACCTAGGCCTCCAGCAGTTAGTGCAGGGCATTCTCTGACCACAGTGGCTGTTCCAGTGGGTTCAGTCTGCATGACACTTAAGGCTTGTGTTCACTGGGGAAAGGTGACCCCTCAGCCCTTCAGGAAAAGGGCTGTTCCTGGCAACTGTCAAAGTCAATACAAAGCTGAGAGAATGGCAAAACTAATCAAACTGAAGCATGATGGAAGCCCAACCTACCATCAGGACTTCTCTATTACACATGCTAATGCACTGCCTTTATGGTCTAATTCAATTTGAACTGGATCTTCTAATGTTTTAACATTTTAGCTGTAAAGTATGGACGATTGAAAATTGCCTTAGTGCTTGATCGTGCAAGAGAAGTTCTGAAAATCAACAGACTCACTGGTAGTATTCCAAGACTGGCTCTGTCTGAGCTTCGTAAGCCTTCAGTCTCTTGGCAACCGTCTCCGGTTTATCGTCCTCACGCTGCACGAGCGGCTCCCCAGTCAGATCATCGATGCCCTAAATGGGAGTCAGGGCACACTGGTATCAAACATTTTTATAAGCAGTTATAGGATTTTTTAACAGATTTCTTCTCTATGCAAACACCAAGCACACAAATGTACTTTTAAATAAATGGAATCAAATCCAAACCCAGATCATTGCAGCACAGAGCCATGTCAGTCACCTCCTTAGAGTAAAAGGTTTTCTTTTCTTTTCTTTTTTTTTTCAAATATATTTTATTGATTTTTTACAGAGAGGAAGGGAGAAGGATAGAGAGTCAGAAACTTCGATGAGAGAGAAACATCGATCAGCTGCCTTCTGCACACTCCCCACTGGGTATGTGCCTGCAACCAAGGTACACGCCCCTGGCCGGAATCGAACCCGGGACCCTTGAGTCCGCAGGCCGACGCTCTATCCACTGAGCCAAACGGGTCAGGGCTAGAGTAAAAGGTTTTCTAAGCAGCCTCTAAATAATTTCATGTTGTGGACGAAAAAGGGGTCTTACAAAAAATATCCTCACAAGGTGACCCAATCATAAATTCCTAAATGGGCAGGTCATAGTGGGTAGTCATGCCCCAGGCATATAATTTCTTTAGGAAAAGGTTTATCTTTGCCTTAAGTAAGCCCTGTCCATTGTTTCTGTGCATCTAGGTGACACACCTTTGAAATGACTCAGACCCCTCAGAAGCCACCCTCAAGAGAGCATATAATCTTGTTAACTATCCTGTAATCCAATCCCCACCTTCTTGTCATCTTCCTGATGTTCCCTCCTTAATTCCAAATGCATGAAAGAAGCTGTCAATTGCCATTCTAGGGAGCATTTTTCTCAGTCTGTTGGGATCTTGTTTCCAGACGTATCATATTTGGTTCAAATTTTTATAGAAATTCTCTATAGGTTTGGGCATTCTTATGTTGACCTAAATAAGCCAAGGTGTCACTAATCCCTATTGCCCCAACTCCTAACACACCCCCTGACACAGAGTAGAAAATCAGTAAATGCTTTCGAAGGAATAACAAACCCCTGTCACTCCTGGGATGCCTCCACTAACAAACTGAGTGGACCAGACAAGGACTACACCAGAGCCTGAGACTGTACCCTTAGGAGTTTGGGGCAGGAAGGATTTTCCAAGGTCATAAAACTTCTGCCTATGAGAGCAAGAGGACTCGGAGACTGCTATGTGGAAGGCCAGTTCCATCACAACTACTCACCACAGTTTTGGGAGGGTTGAATTCGATGTTGTAGACTCGGCCGCTGGCTGGATGAATCCAGCGAGCTGTGAGGCGCTGCTTAATGACCTCAAAGGGCACCTTCAGATTAAGCACGGTGTCTATTTTATAAACTTTATCCAGGGCTTCTGCCTGAGGAAGAGTCCTTGGGAAACCTTTACCAAAAAAAAAAAAAAAAAGAGAGAGAGAGAGAGAAGGGATAAAGGAAGAAAGGGAGGGAAGAAGGAAGAGAATTAATGAATGTTGAGCAATCTGAACAGAAGCAGTAATACCAGCCAAGCGAATCAGAGCTGTAGGGCAACTGTGATAATTTCATGTGTTGACTTGATTGGGCCACAGGGTGCCCAGATATTCGGTCAAACATTATTTTGGGTGTGTCTGTGAGAGCGTTTTGGATGAGAGTAACATGTAAATCAGTAGACTGAGTAAGGCAGATTTTTCTCCCTAATGTGGGTGGGCCTCATCTAATCCACTGAAGGTCTGAATAGAACTAAAGGGCTGACTCTCCCCTGAATAAAGAGGGGAGCGCCACCTGCCGTGGAGCTGGGACGTGGGCTTTCTCCTGCCTTCAGACTCAAACTGACACAGCTCTTCCTGGGGCTCGATCCTGCTGGCCTTCAGACTGGAAGCCCTGCTGCACCCCCAGCTTACCAGCTCACCCTGAAGATCCTGGGACTTGTCAGCCTCTGTGATCATGTGCACCCATTGCTTACAATAAATCTCTCTCTCTCTCTCTCTCTCTCTCTTTGGAAACTAAAAATCAACCCATTTGGTCACACCTCTGCCAGTTTACAGTTGTTTTAAGTTACCCTCCAGCTTTCCTGTGTGGTAATCCTCCCTTCCCATAAAATATTCTCAAAAGAGGGGAAGGAACTAAAGTCACATCTGAAGGGAACTTAGGAATCATGCAGTCCACAACCATCCCATGCAGATGAAGAAGCAGGCCCAGAGAAGGCGACTCAGGGTGAGCCGTGGCAGAACTCGGGCTCTCTGCCCACCATCCATGAGGTCTCTGTGCCCAGGAAATGCTCATTCTGCTGCCCGCACTCATTCTGGGCAGCTGAAATGCTAGTGACACGTCACTTACCATCCAATAGCCAGTTATACTGGGTGAGGTTTTTCAGCTCATGCAAGGCCAGCCGAGTCATGATATCATCTGGGATGAGCTTCCCTTGTTCAATGAAAGTCTTGGCTAACACACCAATTTCTACAGCAGAATGAGTGGGGGAAAGCAAATCAGCAACTTACACAATCACAAAAGTGAAAAGACAACCCATTGAATGGAAGAGCGTTTTTTATAAATCATGGATCTGATAAAGAACTTGTATCTTTATCTAAAGAATTCTTACAGCCTAGCCAGTTTGGCTCAGTGGATAGAGCGTTGGCTTGCAACCTGAAGGGTCCCGGGTTCCATTCCAGTCAAGGGCACATGCCCAGGGTTGCGGACTCGATCCCCAGTAGGGGGCTTGCAGGAGGCAGCCGATCCATGATTCTCTCTCATCATTGATGTTTCTATCTCTCTCCCTCTCCCTTCCTCTCCAAAAATCAATAAAAAATTTTTTAAAAAAAGAATTCTTACAACTCAACAATAAAAGGAGAACCCACTTTTTAAAATGGGCAAAGGATTTGAATACAAAAAGAAGATATATAAATAGCCAATAAGCACATTAAAAATGCTTAACATCATTAATCATTAGGGAAATAACAAATGGTAACCACAATGAGATACCACTTCACACTCACTAGAATGGCTATAATCAGAAAGATAAATAAAAAGTGTTGGCAAGAATGATGAGAAATTGAAACGCTCATATATTGTTGGTAGAATTATAAATGGTGTAGCCAATTTGGAAAATAGTATGGCAGTTTTTCAAAAGGTTAAACAGTTACCATATGACGTAGTAATTCCACTACTGGGTATATATACAAGAGAAATAAAAACATGTGTCCACACAAAACTTATATATGAATGTTCATAGCAACACTATTCACAATAGCCAAAAAGTAGAAACAACCAAATGTCCATCAAGCAATGAATGGAGAAGTAAAATGTGGCATATCCATACAAAATTTTATTATTCAGCCATAAAAAGATGTGAAGTACTGATACATGTTATAAAGTGTGTGAACTTTGAAAACATGCTAAGTGACACAAAAAACATATTGTATCATTCCATTTATATGAAATGGTCACAATAGCCAAATCTATGAGACAGAAGGAAGATTAGTGGCTGCCTAGGTTTGGGAGCATTAGAGAAAAATGCAGAATGACTGCTAATGGGAATAGATTTTCTTTTTAAGGTGATAAAAATGTTCTAAAATTGCTTGTTGTGATGGTTGCACAACTCTGAATGTGATATGAAACACTGAACCATATATTTCAAGAGAGTTAACTTTATGTGAATTATATCAATAATGTGTGGGGTGTGTTGTTTTTTTTTTAAAGGAACGATGAAAAATGCCTGGTAAGCAAAACAAAAAGCCATTAAGATATAATATTTGTTAAAACTAATAATATAAAAACCTCTAAATATTTTGTTTTGTGAAAAATAGTCCCATGCATAGTCTAATAGTCTTTTTCATTTATTACTAACAACTCTATATCAATAAACATTTGTGTACAATAGTTATTAAAATCTAAAGCCTGTAATGCTCCCATTAGAGTTTATTTAAAAGAAAAAAAATTATTCAACTCCTATGTCAAAGTCTAAGAAATTTATTATATTTCAAATTTTTACCCCCTCCCAAAATTAAATGCAAGGAACCTTGTCCAGCATATTCTTTGAACAATTGGTTACATATATTCCCTTGATTTCCTATTATTTAATACTAGAGGCCCGGTGCATGAAATTCGTGCACAGGGGGGGTGGAGTGTCCCTCAGCCTGGCCTGCACCCTCTTCAATCTGGGACCCTCAGGGGATGTCATCCTAAACCGGCAGTAGGACATCCCTCTCGCAATCTGGGATCGCTGGCTCCTAAACGCTTGCCTGCCTGCCAGCCTGATTCCCATAACTGCTCTCCCCTGCCAGCCTGATCACCCCTAACTGCCTCTGCTTTGGCCTTGCCACCATGGCTTTGTCCGGAAGGACGTCAGTCTAATTAGCATATTACCCTTTTATTAGTATAGATTATATCTGAACAGACTCCTCATAAAAATACTATTTCTTTTTGGATTCAAAAATTAACAAATTTGGGCCCTACCCGGCTTGGCTCAGTGGATGGAGTGCTGGCCAGTGAACTGAAGGGTCCCAGGTTCAATTCTGGTCAAGGGCACATACCTTGGTTGCAGGCTCCACTGGGGCCCTGGTTGGGGAGTGTGCAGGAGGCAAACATCTCTCTCACATCGATGTTTTTCTCTCTGTGTCTCTCCCCCTCCCTTCTACTCTCTTTAAAAGTTGATTGTTCAAAATAAGCTAATTTTCTACAAAGGTATACACAAATAAAAATAGAAGAGGAAGGTTGGAGGAAAATAGGGAAGTTTAAAACCAACTTTTGATTTTAAGGATAATAATCAGGAATTCTAAAACATATAGACATCTGTCTGAGAGATAAGTGTTAGCATTATATAAAAAGCCATTTTTAATTCTACATCTCCTATTAAAGTTTGGTCATTCTTATAATATTATCCAAACCAACCACACCTCATATCTGAATTTGTTTGGAAAAATAAATAGGCAATTTGTTTGGTTAGCTATGAAGAACAAAGGAGGGCCTGGCCAACCTGTGAATAACAGTTGCTTTTTACATGTGCCAAGGGCTACAGAGAATTAACCTAGTTCCTGCCAAAATTACTTTTAGCAAAGTACATAAAAGTTTATTTTTAAAACATGTCTAAAGAGCCCTAGACGGTTTGGCTCAGTGGATAGAGCGTCGGCCTGTGGGCTAAAGGGTCCCAAGTTCAATTCCAGTCAAGGGCACATGCCTAGGTTGTGGGCTCCATTCCCAGTAGGGGGCATGTAGGAGGCAGCCAATCAATGATTCTCTCTCATCACTGATGTTTCTTTCTCTCCCTCTCCCTTCCTCTCTGAAATCAATAAAAATATGTTAAAAATAAAAAACATGTCATAAGAGCCAAAACTGGTTTGGCTCAGTGGATAGAGCGTCAGCCTGCAGACTGAAAGGTCCCAGGTTCGATTCCGGTCAAGGGCATGTAACTTGGTTGCGGGCACATCCCCAGTAGGAGGTGTGCAAGAGGCAGCTGATCGATGTTTCTCTCTCATCGATGTTTCTGACTATCTATCACTCTTCCTTCCTCTCTGTAAAAAATCAATAAAATATATTAAAAAAAAAAACATGTCAAAAGAAAACAAAACTATCAGAATGACAGGGAATGAGACAAATAATAGATTTACACCCAGTCAAAGATTTACACAAACCTTTCTCAAATAATAAAAACTCAAGTCAACATAGTGGTTCCATCTGGGGAGAGGAAGGAGATGATATGATTGTGGAGTTAGAGTGGGAGGCCCCAAAAGTGCTATTTTTCTGCCTGGGGTAAATGGGCATTCATTTTATTATTCTAACCATACATAAACAATTGTAATACCTTCATGAATGGGATATTTCACAAGATTATCTACACTAATAAAAGAGAAATATGCAAATTGACCATACCTCCGCAATGCCCACCAATCAGGAGTGAGTATGCAAATTAACCCAACAAAGATGGGGTAATTTGCATACACAGACATGGAGCAAAGACTGAAGCCTCCAGCCCAAGCGAAGACTGAAGACTGAAGACGACTGAAGAGGCTTGGCTTCTCTGCTGCGGCCGGAGTGGAGAAGCCAAGCCTCACTGCAGCCCGAGTGGAGAAGCCTAGTGCTGGCAGCCAGGGGAATCTTCGTGCAACAGGCCTCTAGTATTAAAAATAAAAACCTCTCTTGACCAGTGGTCCTCCCTCCAACCATCACCCAATCTCTCTCCTTCAGTGAAACACCTAGAGAGAGCTCCCATCCCAGTTCTATACTCCTCCCCTTCCTACTCTGCTTCAGGATAGAAATGCAACTCAAGAACTGTATGAAGGCCCTGGGTCTGGCTTGAATGTCTCTCCCTGACCTTCCTCCCTACCATGTCCACCAAAGACACAAGCCATGCCCCTAGCAAGGAGCTCCACATCCCCTGGGTCCTTAGCCTCTGCGTATGCCTCTGCATATGCCTCTGTCTCTTCTCTGCTACCTGATAAGCTCTTCTCATCCTTCATGATACATCCTTAAAGGGACTTTCAATGCGAACCTTCAACCTCGTAGGCAACCGGAAGTTCCTCCTTTGGACTTCCATGTGGCAGACTTGTCTCCACTGGAGCACTATCACGCTGCTGAAACTAGCTGTTTATGTATTATTATGGATCAAATGGTGCCCCTCTCAATCCATATGTTGAAACCCTAAACCCCAATGTAGCTGTATTTAGAGGGGGCCTTTAAGGAAACAATTAAGGTTAAATGAGTTCCTGAATGTGGGGCTTTAATCCCATCTGACTGATGTCTTTATAAGAAGAGGAAGAGACACCAAGAATGTATGCGACAGAAGAAAAGTCACATGAGGACACAGTGAGAAGGCAGCCCTTTGCAAGCCACGAAGAAAGGCTACACCAGAAACTAACCCTGTCAGCACTTTGCTCTTGGACTTCTAACCTCCAGAACTATGAGGAAATACATTTCTGTTGCTGAAGCCATCTCGTCTATAGTATTCTCTTATGGCAAACTGAGAAGACACACACACATGGCCACTTGTCTCCCATGCCTACATTCCAATTGTGAGCATCCCCAAGCATGTCAAACTCGTGGCCGCATGCCAAGGCTGCAAGTTTGACATGCTTGAAGTGAAATATACTTGTCTCTGTTTCTCCAGCACCTAGCATACATTAGGTACTTGATGAATCCATGGATGGATAGATGGAGAAATGAGCTGCCTTGATTCCCGTGGATTCTAGCAATGGGATTTTAAGAGGCCTAACTTATTTTGTTTTAGAAAAAATCTAGCAAAAGCCTACTTTCTTTGAGATGGTATTTATCATCAGGTTCATCTTTTTAAAATGCTCTTAAACTATTTACACAAACTTTAGTACACCCACAAAATAACAGAAAGTGGTGAAACAATCCAGATGTCCATAAGTCAAAGAATAAACAAAATGTAGTATACCCATTCAATGGAATATTATTCAGCAATAAAAAGGAATTAAGTACCAATACATATTACAACACAGTAAGCCTGGGAAACATGCTAAGTGAAAAATCCCACACATGGAAGACCATGTATTGTATGATGCCATGTGCATGAAATGTTCAAGTAAGAAAATTGAGACAGAAAGTACATTAGTGTTGCCAGTGGCACAGATTGGATGGGGTGAGGTGGGAATGGGAGTCACCGCTAATGAGTATGAGGTTTCTTTTGGGGATAATGAAAATGTTCTAAAAGAAAATTAAAATCCTCTGTAATTTCACCACCTAGAAATAATTATAATGAAACCTTTGCTGATTTTTCTTATATTCTTTTCTTCTTTGCTGCATTTATGTGTTTGCAATTATGTTATATTCTAAATTATTGCTTAGATACCTTTTTTCTTCACTTATTGTGAGCTCGTTCACACATCATTAAACAATCTTTAAAATATTTAGTTTCATCAAAATTGCCCAATTATTGCCCTAGCGGGTGTGGCTCAGTGGTTAAAGTGTCAGCCTATGCACCAAAGGGTCCCAGGTTCAGTTCTTGGTCAAGGGCATGTACCTGGGTTGCAGGTTCGATCACCAGTGAAGGAAACCAATCAATGTGTCTCTCCCACCTCTCTCTCTCTCTCTCTCTTTCTCTCTCTGCCCCCCTCTCTCCCTCTCTTACACTTTCTCTAAAAATCAATGGAAAAATATCCTCAGGTAAGGATTAACAACAACAAAAAAAATGATTGCACAATTATTAATTTAAACATTTACCTGTTATCAGACATTTGTGTTGTTAACCATTCTTTACTATAATAAACTAGAGGCCTGGTGCATGAAAATTCATGCACTGGATGGGGAGTCCCTCAGCCTGGCCTGCCCCCTCTCACAGTCTGGGAGCCCTCAGGGGCGGGAGGTGACCCGGAGATCAGGGGAAGGCAAAGCCCCCATCACACCTCTGCTGCCACCACTGCCAGCAGCGCAAGCCTCGGCCAGCCCTGGTTACCTCAGCCTTGGGCAGCCCTGGGCAGCTGGGCAGCCGCCATCCAAGGCTTGCCTGTGCCTTGGGCCAGCCCTGGGCGGCTGGGGGACTCCAGAGGCAGGCGTGTGGAGGGGCTGGGCCCACCTGGGGGTGGGCCTGGCCTTGCTGCATTCCTGCCACCCTGGCAGGTTTGAGGGGACTGGGCGCCGCCATCTTTGAGGGCGTGACAGTCAATTAGCATATTCCCTCTTTATTAGATAGAATACTGTAATGACCATCCTTGTACATGAACATTTGGCAGCATCTCTGCTTATGTCCTTCAAATAAATTCCCTAGTGTGGAATTTCTATAACTATGGTACCATCAAATAGTGCTACATAGAAGTATGGCACTAACTTACTCTCCAAACACCAATTCATGAGAGTATTTTATAACCCAAGGCTGTATTTTATAGCTGAAGTTTAAAATCATCCCAGCAGATGTGATTAAGACCTGGAAACACGATGCAACCTGTTGACAGTAGCAAACCTGGAGTAGCTTACAGCTGTACCCTGGAGTCAGGAAACTGGAGTTTGACCCTTAGACATTAGTCCGGCTGTCTCCTTTAAAGATGAGGGAACTGAGTTCAGGAGAGGTAAAAGAACTTGCTCAATAAAAAATAGCAGTTACTGGGGGACAAAGGTGAACACCCAGGTCTCTCGTGTGCCAATTAAATTACACTTTCCATGCAGCATTTACCAACTTGAGATTCATGAGATAATTTTATAGACAAAATATTATCTCAAATAAAAATAAAATTCTAATTTAAAAACCAATAAAAATTTCATTTCAAAGTGTATTTGAAAAATGACTAGTAAAACAAACCTTTAATTTCATGAACATGATGGCTTATTAAATTAAAAGGCTGAGCCACTTTAAAGAATCAAACCAGCAACCTCTCAGTGTATGGGACCTGGCACTCAGCCTACTGAGCGACACCAGCCACAGCAAAGCAGTATTTTTTTTAATCGATTTCAGAGAGGAAGGAAGAGGGGGAGAGGGATAGAAACATAAATGATAGAGAGAGAATCATTGATTGGCTGTCTCCAGCACGCCCCCCCCCCCCTCACTGGGGATCGAGCCCACAACCCGGGCATGTGCCCTGACTGGGAATGGAACCGTGACCTCCTGCTTCATAGGTCGACACCCAACCACTGAGCCACACCAACCGGCGCAAAGCAGTATTTTTTTAAATAAATGATAACATCTCTCTTTTGTGTCTGGGAAATATCCAATCCACTCACAAATATTTGAGAATATGTTCTTGGTGCTGAGAAACAAAACACCTGTAATAATAATCTCATGACACCTCCCTAAACTCCATTTTCTGTTTTCCTTGTTAAAGAATTCCCTGAAAAGACTCCAGAGAAAACAGATGCCTGAGGTAAGCAGAACATCTTTCCTAGTGATCCTCTCCTCCCTCCCTCTAGCCTCTCTTTTCATGTTGTGGAGCCTGAAAGAGGACAGGAGGTGTGTCAGGGATGTTAAGGATAAACAAAGAACATGGTTTTTGAGTTTTAAAAAAGTTTACTTATTCACTTTAAATTTATTTCTTTTAACATTTTGTGCTTTCACAAATTAACATATCTTTAACTCAACTGAAGATGTTCTTTAACCACAGTTATGCGTCAATGCTGACTTATTTTTCAGAGAGTTGCTTAAGGATTCTCTTTACTCCTTTCCAACTGGGTGCAGTACTGGAGACTGCTTATTGTTACATAACTACTTCAGACTGTTGCATCAAGAACATTTAGGGAGCCAAGCAATTTAATTGTTTGAAGAAATAGAATTAACTACAAAATACTGTATGAACTTTTTTTTTTTTAAAGATCAATGTTAAGAAGAGAAAAATAAAAGTAGTAATTCACCAGCTGAATTGAACTCCAAGACACAAACTAAAAACACTGGGGTGGTTGTTTTCTTCATTTAAATGTCAGTATTTTGAAACAAACAAACCCCACTTAGAAATAATCTACATGTACATCAATAGGGGATCCATTAAATAAATTATAGTAGATTCCGCAAATAGATACTTAAAGACTTTAACACTGAAAGAATGAAAGAGATGTCTATGTTGTCATGTGGAAAGATAATCCAGATATAAAATGAAAACACACTGGTGCAGAATACATATACACTGAGTGGCCAGATTATTATGATCTCTGAACGCATAATAATCTGGCCACTCAGTGTATATCCTATATAATAAAAGGCTAATATGCAAATTGTCCCCTCAACCAGGAGTTCGACCAGCAGGCAGGCTGGCCAACCGCCCATGTCGCCTCCCCATGGCCAGGCTGGCCAGACCCCACCCATTCACGAATTCATGCACCGGGCCTCTAAAATATTTATATATATGCGTTCAGAGATCATAATAATCTGGCTACTCAGTGTATAGTATGATTTCACTTTACATAAAATAAGGCATATATATGTGTGTGTGTGTGTGTGTGTGTGTGTGTATATATATATATATATATATATATATATATATATATATTAAGGCTTGCACAAAGGTTTCTAAAAAAAAGCACAGGATACTGTTCTCCTCAGAAGAATGGGACTGAGGTAGTCATAAGAAAGGGCTTTACTTTTATTTTATGTACTTCTGTCCTGTTTCTAATCCCTCCCCCCCCCCTTTTTTTAACCTTGTGCAGGCATTACTTCTGTAATTTTTTTATTTTTTAATATATTTTTATTGATTTCAGAGAGGAAGGGAGAGGGAGAGAGAGATAGAAACATCAATGATGAGAGAGAATCATTGATCAGCTGCCTCCTGCACACCCCCCACTGGGGATGGAGCCTGCAACCTGGGCATGTGCCCTTGACTAGAATGGAAGCCGGGACCCTTCAGTCCGAAGGCCCACACTCTATCCACTGAGCCAAACCAGCTAGGGCTGTAATTTTTTTTTTAATGAGTTCAAAATGAGTTCTATTTTGGAAAATAAAGATCAGCACTTTTGAGGGGAAGGGGGGGAACCCACTTCACCCTGATGTTGACTTTTGGAAAACAGCCTTCTTAAGATATAATTTACATAAAATCGACCCATTGTCAAGTGTAGTTTGTTGTTGTTGTTTTTTGCTTTTTGTGTTTGTTTTTTTTTTTTTTTTACTGGATTTCGTGCTGAGTTATAAAAACTTATTTGGCATGAGAACAAAACAATCTTTCAGATAACCACTCACAAGAATAGCTTTTGTGCCTAAGAAATCTCTGGGGGTATCCAAGATCTACGCCAATTGTGTGACTCCTATGAGGGCAAACAGTGCTCTGCCTTCAGATTATGGGGCAAAGGTCAGAATCAGAAAATCCCATCGAGTTAACCAAGAAATAGAAAAGAAAAGAAAAAAGAAAGGAAAGAAGAGAGACAGGAAGGAAGGAAGGAAGGAAGGGAGGGAGGGAGGGAGGGAGGGAGGGAGGAAGGAAGGAAGGAAGGAAGGAAGGAAGGAAGGAAGGAAGGAAGGAAGGAAGGTTGGTTTTTTTTAGACGCAAGGGCACGTGGAGAATAAGCCACAGTTCGATGGACTCTTAGGAGCAGCTGCGACCGGGGCTGGACATGCCTCTCAAAGCCAAAGGGTTTCCTTTGAACTTTGACGTGTCCTAACTGCTTAGTTCCTTCCCCGATAATCTGCCTGCAGCTGTCCAGATGCTGCACCCGCACGCGCATCCCCCCCAAATTCCAAATCGGCCACAGCGCACCGCACCCTTCCAGCCTGGGCTCCCACCTGTGCCTCGGAGGATGTTGCCTCGGAGCAGATCCCCGCTGGAGAGGTGCTTCAGCTCGAAGTGCTGGGTAATGCGCGACGACACAGTGCCCTTGCCGGAGCCCGGCGCCCCCAAGATCACTGCGCGCAGTAGCCGCGTGGACGCCCCCATGGCGCAGGGAGAGGCCGGGTGGCGCGCACAGGCACGGGGGGGCTTGGTCTGGCTGCGCGCTCACCCGTATCCGCAGCCCGGCCGGAGGCTGGCAGCACAACGAGGCGGCGGCCGCAGCCCAGGCACTCCCGGAAGTGGCGACGGGCACCGGGGCGCCCCTCCCGCGCCCGGCCCAGCCCGGCCCGGCTCTGCTGCTGCGCCCGCCCCTCGATGACCCAGGCGCCTCTTCCCACGGCCCGGCACGCCCAGCCTGCCAAGCCGCGCCCCCAGGGCCGCCCGGCGCCCACCTGCACCCCTCCGCACTACCCCCCCACCCACCCACCTACTTCCGTCTGTTCTCCCCAGCCGCCCCTCCGCACCCACTTTGCTGTCCTCCGCCGCCTGGGCCCCCTCGAGGTCTCCTCGGCCACCCCAGGTCGCCACCCGACGTTACTCAGACCCACCCTCGCCTCCTGCCAGTGCCCCGCCCTGGCCTGCCCGGTGGATGGCGCACTTGGTCCCCTCCCTTTCTCTAGCCGTCCCTCCGCGTAGGGTGGGTACTGGATGCCACCACACCCCCCCAACATCTTCTACCCACCCCTCTCCTCTCGTCCACGCCAGGTGCCCCAGCTGGATAGACGCGCCTCCTCCCGCCCCCGCATGCCTTCCCCACTCTGCGCCCCCTTCTCCCAACCTCTGTGCCCTGCCTCAGCACTACCCGTGCCCCTCCGCTCTCAGAGTCACCGGACTCACCCCTGCTCCTTAACCTTCATTGCACTCTGCTCAACTCTTCTGCCCTTTCTCTCCCCCTTCTTTGCTGCTGAGCTACCTTAAAAGCACCTGCTCCTCCTCTCTTGCTCGTCCTGGTTTTTAAGGTACGTTTTTTTTCTGTGTAGAATCCCAAATAGATGAAAATAAGCGAAAAGGGCCTTCCTCCTCATTTCACAGGGAGGAAACCCAGTTGAAATGGAGTGAGGCGCCTTAAGCCACACATCTATTGAGGGGTGATTTTCATAGAAGTCATACTTTCACAACTTCAGATTCAAAAGTAGCTGCTACACTTACTCAACACAGCCTAAAAGAACTGGCTGCCACTCTGTTATTTGCCTTTGGCAATGCATTGATTCCACAAATATATATTCAGTAATTATTATGTGCCAGATATTGTTCTAAGGGCCTTGGAAATGCTGCAGTGCACAAGACAAAATTTCTGCTCCTTGGAGTTTAAAGTCTAGTGGGGGAGGCAAGCAGATTATGACAAGGAAAAGTATAAATGAGCAAGAGAATATGAGTTAGTGCTATGAACAAAATAAATGTGTGAAAGTGTGGGAGGCGGGGCTGTTTTAGATTCATCCCAGGCTTTGAAGAAGTGGCATTTGCTCTGAGTACTGAATTAGAAGATGGAAGGACAGCAACACAGGTAAGGGGAAAAGGCCCTAAAACTGAAGGTTTGGCATGTTTCAGGAATAGAAGCACAGGACAAACTTCCACTACATATTTCCTCTGTGAAAAGGCCATGGAAGATTAGTACTGACTTGTTAAAATGTGTGTAAAGTATAAAGGGTAACAGCTCAATAAAGGTTATTCATCATTATTATCACTTATTTGTGCCAGGACATTATGCTAAGGCAGAACACAGTGCCATACTCCACAGAGGTTGCCGAATGAGGAGCCCAAGAATGCTACTTTCAAAGAGAGAAATTATTTCAGAGAGGAATGGTAAAAGGAAAGATTGCTCACTGGTGAATCGGAGCTGGGTGAATGGATTTAATATGTAGACAGTGCAATACATAGAAAAAAAATTTAATAGCTCATATATATTCATTACCAAGAACGAAAATAAATGAATTAAACATTCAGTTCGCATAGTTAGAAAAAGGACATCAAAAGAATCCAAGGAAAGCAAAGAAAGGGATTAAGAAAAAGAACTAGAAAAGATTAGAAAATTTAAGAAACAGAACCAACCAAAGAATGAAAAGATCTGGGCCGAAACCGGTTTGGCTCAGTGGATAGAGCGTCGGCCTGCGGACTGAAGGGTCCCGGGTTCGATTCCGGTCAAGGGCATGTACCTTGGTTGCGGGCACATCCCCAGTGGGAGGTGTGCAGGAGGCAGCTGATCGATGTTTCTCTCTCATCGATGTTTCTAGCTCTCTATCCCTCTCCCTTCCTCTCTGTAAAATATCAATAAAATATATTTAAAAAAAAAAAAAAAAAAAAAAAAAAAAAAAAAAAAAAGAATGAAAAGATCTGGAAAAGTACAAGTTGCAAAACACTGGAAAACCTAAAGGAATAGGGACAGTACTTCTAATCTCCAAAGCTGGGAACATTTGTGGTTTTAGCTACAACAGAGACCTGAAAGCAAATCCTGAGGAAATTTGGGTTGGAAAAAGAATGTTGACACAGACAAAAATAGCTAAGGAATCATCCTGTCACTGGGAAGGAAAAGCGGAGTGCTGTGGTCACGTCTACAGGCCTCACACAATGCCAACTAACTGAAGCCTGGCTAAAGTTTGTTGATTACGAACGAGTAACTGCCAAACTGTGGGAAATCTCCCGGCAACTCTGCCCAGCACAGTCATTTCACCATACGTGTTCTTCAGTGTTTAACTTGCTCCAATGGTAAAGACACTGAATTCAAATGAATACATTAGAAACTGTGAATCAAGAAGAGATGTAAGAAGTGCTTGTATGTTGGAACTTGCCCTCCAGGAATCATGAAGAAGCCAAGATCTGAAGAAGCCTGAGACAGACCTGGTAGAGAGCAGCCCAGCTGTCGGAGTCACTCCAGCCAGTCCAACTGAGCTGCCATTGTGGCCACATGAGTGAACCCAGGGGCAGGTGAATTAGGAGGTAGAAAAAGAATGTTTCCCTGAGCTACCAGAACAGAATTGTCATTAGCTAAGATTGGGAAGACTACAGGAGAAACAGGTTTGGGGAAGAATATTAGAGTTAGTTAGGAGTAAGTTGAGATGCAGATACCTTTGGGACATCCAGAGGGAGTTGATAGGAAAGCAGTTAGATGTACACATTTTGAGTACATAGTAGAGGCCCAGGCTGGAGATATAAAATTTGGGAGTTGTTGGGATATTTACATTTATAGGATTGTATAAACTCGCTTAAGGAGTAAGTTTAAATGAAAAAGGTCTGAAATCTGACTTCTGAGGTTCTCCAACATTTAGAGGATAAGGAGGAAACATCGAAAGAGTAGGACAGGAGAGGCAAGTTATTTAGGAAGAAAAATGGGTGAATGTGGTGTCACAGACATCAGTTAAAGAATGTGTTTTAGAGGAGTGATTAAATTAGTCAAATTCTCCTGATAGGTAGGACTGAGGCCTGACTGACAATTATTTGTAGCTGTAAAGAACAGAATAAAACCCACAAAAACGTGTGAAATAGATTATTTTTCATTTACAATGTACAGATGAAAAAATATGAGAATAGTTTTGACCAAAATCCCATACCTATTCAGCAACTGAATTAGTGATTTCAAAACAATGCTACATGAAATATAGAAAATGCTTTCTCCGAGAGAAAGCTTCTGGGAGGAGGATTCAAATTGTCCACAAGAAGGCTATTAGGGGGAAAAGAAAGAGAAGGTCTGGACAAGAGTGGGGGAATGAAACAGAGGAGGAGAGAATAAAAAAGTACAAGGCCATATCTTACAAACTCAGAGGCCAAAAGAACCCTATCGGATGGTTTGAAGTTAAAAGTAAAAGCAAGTCACAGTGTTAGTTATGTCCTAGCCTTGTTTGTGGGTTGTTTGTTTGTGTTTGTGTGTGTGTGTTTTTGTTTGTTTGTTTGTTTGTTTTTGCAGAGGTCAAACTTTACTTATTGAGCCTGTCTATTGTCTTTTTGCATCTAGGATAACATACCTTTGGATTTTCAGGTAAATTTCCTTTTTTACAGACTCCTAAGGGCACAATCTCCAAGCACAGAAGACCAGAGAGCCCCAATTATTATTGTTGTTGTGGTAAATATTAACTGTTAACTATTCAATAACATTTTAAAAATAAGTTTGTGTCTATTTTTTTTTAACTTTTTATCTAATCCCAGAGATTTCCCTCATCAGTCCCCTCCCTAATTTATCACCAGTGAATATCATGTAACCCCCTTATGTCTTCTCCTTTGAGTCTAAAGTAAAAAAAGTTGCAAAACTGCCAAAAAAATAAAATAATACAAAGCCGTATTTTTTAACACTTTGCAAAAGCAACAGAAGAGGGAACCTTAGAGTCAATCTATAAGGTTCATTTAAAACAGTGGTTCTCAACCTTCCTAATGCCACGACCCTTTAATACAGTTCCTCATGTTGTGGTGACCCCCAACCATAAAATTATTTTCGTTGCTACTTCATAACTGTAATTTTGCTAGTTATGAATCATAATGTAAATATCTGTGTTTTCCGATAGTCTTAGGCGACCCTGCTAGCGGTTCTCACAGGTCGTGACCCACAGGTGAGAACCGCTGCTGTAGAGCCTAAGACCATCGGAAAACACAGATATTTACATTATGATTCATAACTAGCAAAATTACAGTTATGAAGTAGCAACAAAAATAATTTTATGGTTGGGGGTCACCACAACATGAGGAACTGTATTAAAGGTTCGCGGCATTAGGAAGGTTGAGAACCACTGATTTCAAAGGATGCATAAACAAGAATATCTGGGAAAGCCCTGAAAAAGAAGAAAAGGTGCAGAGGCGAGCGCTACCAGTTAATAAGACATTATAAAGCCAGTATAATAACAAGATGGTATTGGCACATGAGTACATAGATCAATAAAACAGAATAGAAAATTCAAACATAAACCTAACTGCATCTGAAAAGATATTTGCAACTCATATATCTGATAGGGGGACTAATAAGCAAAACATATAAAGAATTCTTACAACTCAATGGCAAACAAACAATCCAAGTTAAAAAAAAAAATGGGCAGGAGATCTGAATAGACATTTTTCCAAAGAAGACATACAGATGGCCAATAAGCACATGAAAAGGTGCTCAACATCACTACTCATCAGGTAAAAGCAAATCAAAACCACAATGAGCTATCACCTCACACCTGTTAGAATGGCTATTATATTTAATTTTCTTTTTTGTTGTTGTTTTGTTAATCCTTACCTGAGGATATTTTTCCCCCATTGATTTTTAGAGAGAGTGGAAGGGAGGGAGAGAGACAGAGAGAAAAACACACCAATGTCAGAGAGACACATCGATTGGTTGCTTCCCGCGACTAACCAGGCCAAGGTATGTGCCGGTGCCCGTGACCAGAATAAAATTCGTGGCCCTTCAGTCCACAGGCCAATGCTCTAACCATTGAGCAAAACTGGCTAGGGCTAGAATGGCTATTATAAAAAAGACAATAAATAAAAAATGTTGATGAGCCCTAACTGGTTTGGCTCAGTGGATAGAATGTCGGCCTGCGGACTGAAGGGTCCCGGGTTTGATTCCGGTCAAGGGCATGTACCTTGGTTGCGGGCACATCCTCAGTAGGGGGTGTGCAGGAGGCAGCTGATCGATGTTTCTCTCTCTCATCAATGTTTCTAACTCTCTCCCTCTCCCTTCCTCTTTGTAAAAAATCAATAAAATATGTTTTTTAAAAAATGTTGGTGAGGGTGTGAAGAAAAGGAAACCCTTGGTAGAAATGTAAATTGGTGCAATCACTATAGAAAAAAGTATGGAGATCAACCAAAGGACTTATATGCATAGCACAACCAATGGACACAAGACACTGGGGGGGTGGGATGAGGGCATGTGACAGGAGGTAGGGGAGGCTGGGGGAAGGTCAATGGGGAAAAAAAAGGAGATATCTGTACTACTATATGTAATACTTTAAACAATAAAAAAATTACATTTAAAAAAATAAACAGTCAAGAACATATGTTTATGAACTAAATACTAAATAATAAAAATATTAATATTTTGGCATAAAAAAGAAAAAGAATGGATGTTCTTCAAAATATTAAAAATTGAACTATCAGATGATCCAACAATTCCACTTCATATTATGTATATATTATGTAAATGTAAGGCTGTGTCTACAAATCTCTTCAAGCAAATCTTGTCATTTGAAATTGAAATTATCTTTCTCTTTACCCTCCTCCCTCCAATTTGGCTCAAGTTTTAAGTATTGCTATTAAAGACATACATATTAGCCATAGCTAAGATTTGGAAACAGCCTAGGTGCCCATCAGCAGATGAGTGGGTTAAAAACCTGTGGTACATCTACACAATGGAATACTATGCTGCGGTAAAAAAGAATTCTTACCATTAGCAACAACATGGATGGAACTGGAGAGCATTATGCTAAGTGAAATAAGCCAGTCAGAGAAAGAAAAATACCACATGATCTCACTCATTTGGGGAAGATAATGAACAACATAAAGTGATGAACAAAAACAGATCCAGAGAGACAGAGAAGCATGGATCAGACAGTGAAACCTCAGCAGGAAGGTAGGGGAGGGTGGGGGTAAGGGGGAGAGATCAACCAAAGGACTTGTATGCATGCATATAAGCCTAATGGACACAGACAACAGGGGGGTGAGGGCATGAGTGGGAGGGGGGGATAGGGGGGCAATGAAGGGATAAGGACACATATGTAATACCTTCATCAAAAAAATTTAAAAAATAATCCACAAACCTTGCAAAAAAAAAAAAAAAGACATATTAGCAAATTAAGATACTATTAAGATAACTTTTAAAAAAGTTAATTACTGAAATTAGTCCTAGCAGATAGCCTTGGGGCACAGTGAGGATTTGGATGTAATGAGAAGGGCTTGAAGAACAACCTGGGTGCAGGCTACGGGTGCTTTTATTTTTTATTTTTATTTTTTTAAATAAATCTTTATTGTTCAGATTATTACAGGTGTTCCTCTTTTTTTCCCCCTAGCTCCCCTCCACCTGATTCCCCACGCCACCCCATGCCCTTACCCCCCGCCACTGTCTTCATCCATAGGTGTAAGCTTTTTGTCCAGTCTCTTCCCGAACCCCTCACACCCCCTCCCCCTTGAGAATTGTCAGTCCACTTTCTTTCTATGTCCCTGATTCTATTATATTTACCAGTCCGTTCTGTTCTTCAGATTTTTTATTCACTTGATTTTTAGATTCACTTGTTGGTAGGTATGTATTTGATGTCATTTTGTTGTTCATAATTTTTATCTTTACCTTTTTCTTCTTCTTCCTCTTCTTAAAGAACACCCTTCAGCATTTCATGTAATCCTGGTTTGGTGGTGATGAACTCCTTTAGCTTTTTCTTATCTGTGAAGCTCTTTATCTGACCTTCAACTCTGAATGATAGCTTTGCTGGGTAGAGTAATCTTGGTTGTAGGTTCTTGCTGTTCATCACTTTGAATATTTCTTGCCACTCCCTTCTGGCCTGCATAGTCTCTGCCGAGAAATCAGCTGACAGTCGTATGGGTGCTCCCTTGTAGGTAACTAACCGTTTTTCTCTTGCTGCTTTCAAGATTCTCTCTTTGTCTTTTGTCCTTGGCATTTTAATTATGATGTGTCTTGGTGTGGTCCTCTTTGGATTCCTCTTGTATGGGGTTCTGTGTGCTTCCTGGACTTGTAAGTCTATTTCTTTCACCAGGTAGGGAAAGTTTTCTGTCATTATTTCTTCTAATAGGTTTTCAATAGTTTGCTCTTTCTCTTCTTCTGGCACCCCAAAAATTCGGACGTTGGTACACTTAAAGTTGTCCCAGAGGCTCCTTACACTATCTTCATATTTTTGGATTTTTTCTTTTTGTTTTTCTGGTTGGGTGTTTTTTGTTTCCTCATATTTCAGATCTTTGGTTTGATTCTTGGGGTACGTTGATCTACAGTTGAGTTTCTGTATATTCTTTATTTCAGACAGTGTATGCTTAATTTCTGACTGGTCCTTTTCCATTTTTTTGGCATTCTCATTAAGGTCCTTGAAGGTCTCACTAAGCTCCTCGGAGGTCTCAACAAGTTTCTCGGCGGTTTTTAGAAGATTCTTGAGTAACCTTATAAATGTGGTTCTGAACTCTATGTCGTCCATTAGTTTGCTTTCCTCCATTTCTCTCATACGTGACATGTTTCTTTGTCTCCGCATTTTGCTGCTTCCTTATGTTGATGGAGTGGCTTTGTGTGGTTGGTGACCTATAGGGGCCAGTAGCTCAGCCTCCCCAATCACCTGAGGTGGACGCCTTTGGTACACCCCTTTGTGGGCTGAGTGCAAAGTCTTGGTGTAGTTAAGCCTTGATTGCTGTCGGTACACTGGGAGGAATTGACCTCCAGGCCAATTGGCTGTGAGGACCCGCTGTGTCTATAATGGAAGAACTGCTGCGCTGGAGACACGCTTATGGTGCAGGACTTGTTTCAGTGGGGCTTTGGTGCTCACTGAGTCTGTCTCTTGAATGTGTCACTTATGGATGTGAGGAGTTGAAATCTGGTGTCTCACACTGACCACTAGGTACACTGGCTTCTGGATCTCCAATGGGGTGCAGGTCAGCTACTGTCTGAGGCCACCCAGCAGGAGCTACAGCAAGAACTACAGTTTTCTCCTCTTTGCTTGGGGTTTGGAGGTTTTGGAGCTGTCTGACCCGGGCTGCAAGTTTGCTAGGTTAAGCTGCTATAGGGCAGGCCATTCATATGCTAAAGTCGCTGCTTGGAGCTTGGGTGGGTTTGTAGATTGTGCATGGCGGGGTCTCAGGGCATGCTAGGCTAGGGCGTGGCAAACAGCGATGGATGCCAGTAAGCTGGCTCTGCGGCTCTGCGTCTCTGACCGTGTCCCTGCGTCCCGCGCCCCAGCACAATAAACAATTGTTCCTGCTCGCAGCCCTGCAAGCAAGCCTCCCTCACTTTCCGACCCCATGGCAGACAGTCCAGCTTCTCCCCGTAGGAGTTTGGGTCCCCTGCGTCTCCCTAGAAACGAGTTTGGAGTAATCAGGAGCTTATCTCCCTTTGGGTTGAAAACAGCAGCGCTCCCAGTCACCCGTCGCCAGCCCGATTCACACGTCTCCGTACCTCAGCTTTTCAGCACTTGTGCACCCCTCAATGCTGTTTGCTCTTTCCTTCTAGTTGTAGAACTTCCACTCAGCCAGCTTTCCCGTGGTTCTGGGTGATAGACGTCTTGTCTTTTAGTTGTAGTTTTGAAATTGTTGTGCGAGGCAGCAGTTTAGGTGTTTACCTACGCCGCCATCTTGGATCTCCTCTACGGGTGCTTTTAAAGAAAACCTCTGTACAGAAAGGTGGGTGGGAGGACCCTCAAGACTAACCTGCCCGTCTTTACAGTTTTGCCTTGGGCTTGTAGTTTAGTAGTCCGGAGAATGACACATGTGTGGATAAACAGATGAAGAATATTTCTCAACAAGCACTAATTGGCAAGCAAAAAGAAAAAAGATTAACCCTTTGTACGCCATACGCCTCTACAGACACAAGCGGTGGACATTCCCCATATGCCACGCGTCTATAGCTGCACACCTCACATATCAACTCTGGTTGCCCAATTTTAAATCAGACTTGTTAGTGACATCTCTGGGTTTGTAAAGAAAATTATGGTATCTTAAATTTGTAAATATTCCAGCGCATACGGAAGACATTCCAATATCAATATATAGGGCTGCCACTCAGACGCGCAAGAGATGAACACTGAGACACTTGAGATTTTTTTTGTTCATTGTGACACTTGAGATTTGTTTGTGTTATCATAAATTTCACACCTAAAATGGTAAACATGGTGTGCATTCTTCGTTATTTTTTTACAGATTTGGAGCATCAACAAAATTTAGTGTTTTCGAGGCTTTTCGTGTTGACGGATTATTTTTATTTCGTGCTTGCTTTTGTTGATATTTCCATAGAATTGAAAATTATTATTTTATCATTGAATTTATCGTTGTAATATATTATATTGTGCAAATAAAACTCAATCCTTATAAATGGCATCAGATGAAGAAATAATCAAACCAAACACCTCGCAAGAAGAGGTTTCCGTTTTGGACGGGCGACAGTTAACTGGTTAATTCTGTTAGAATCTAATCTATTCTAAACATCTCACAAGTTTTCCCCAAGAGAGGCCCAGTGGTGAATGGCCCTGCAATGGGTTAATAAATTATCGCAGGTCAGGGGAAAACTGCTGTGCAGATCCCATGCTGTGCAGATCCCATGCCCAGATCAAAGTGAGGAGATACCAAAGTGAGGAAAGGGAGAGTGGTGCAAATACAATCAGGAGGAATGAGTCATAAAGCAACTCATAGAGGGAACCTGGAGTAGGACAGAACCACTAATGCCTGAGACTCTGACTCCCCATTCTGCTCCTCAATGGTATATTGCAGTTCCTGAAATGAACAGAAGGGGCGCCATTCCCAAATTCTTCCTGCTCAGTATTGAAGCCCCTGGTGAAAGGACTTATCATCTACAGGTATTTCATTTTACAGTTCGAGAGTGTTTCTCATGTGATCTTTATAGCAACTAGGTAATGATTTGGGGCGTGTCCTATTCGCTCCATTTTACAGACAGAAAGCTGAGAGGCAGCCAGTTTAAGTGACTTAATCAGTGTCAGACAATTAAGCTGCAGAGTTAGTCTTTTGACTCCTGAGTCAGTGTCCTTCCCACTCTGCTGTCTAGACTAAAGCAGGGTTGTCAGGTACAACCCAGAAATGGACGGAGACACAGATTCTGACAAAGGGAACGAAGACCCACTCTGGGAGCCATCCCTCACAGACAATGGCCTTGGGAACGCTGCTGCTCTTCCGATAGTCAAGGTCAAGCTGAACCTGCTCCTAGGTTTCAAACATCACTGAATTTGGCTTCCTTGGGTCATTCTGTGATCAGGGCCATGAGTTGAGTTTGGTCAAGGGGAAAGAAGGGTATAAGCAGAAGTGGGTTGGGCACCTGCCACATTTTTGGCTCATGCCTGTCTTCTCAGGGACATGAAGACACCCAGTGTAACCCCTCAGTGGCTACAAGTTGGAAATCCTCTAGAAATGATTACTCTTGACAAAGGCTAGGAGGCCTGCTAGACTGTCAGAGACCTAAGGTGCCTAGGCAGCCTCTGCTTGCAAGAAGCTGAGCATAGAGTGCCTGAAGCCAATTCCAGCATGTCAGCAGGGCTGAATCATCTGGAGATGGCTGAGGGCATTTCCCCAAACGTGAAAAGATGCATAAATGATTGCTTGCTGCCAGACAGCTGAGGGCATTTCAATCTACATGTTATTGCCTCCTACTGGCCAAACACCTGAACAGCTGTAGGCAGTTCTTCCAATCTGACAATGGATTCTGTATACTAAACCCTGGCCTTTGATGTGTATATCTACCTTGCCTTAGGACAATTTGTGTTAATAAAAAGCAAGGGGTCCTGAGACAAGGGGGAACTTAGTTCCTTTAGCTAAGTCTTCACTGGCTCTCCATAATGCCTTCCAAAATTATGTTTCATCTCTGGACTCTTGATTAATTTACACACAGCACCTTCTCCAGATTCCTGAACCCTTCAAAATGCTGGATTAAGACCCCCGGCAATAGAGATGCAGAGCCTCTGAATAAGTGTAAAAATTTGGCCAGAGAATATTTCTCCATGTCAGTGTTTTAGCTAGCAATCGTTGCACTAGTGCTCTGTAATAAAAAACACTTATATCAGTGACACATAACCCAAAGCATTTATTTTCTTGTTTACAAGTCTGAGTTGGCTGGGCCCTCTCTGGATTGAGCCTGGAGGTCTAGCTCAGGCCTACTGCCTGGCCTGCATTATTCCAGGCCCCATGGTGAACAAAGGCATGGATGGTGAATGGTGAATGGCATACACACAAAAGGGCAAGCATAACCTCTCATAAGCACATTCAAAGCCCCTGCTTGTGTCACAGTGTCACTAACACTGCATTGGCCAGAGCAAGTCACGGATGCCAAACAGGGGAATATACTCTGTACTAGTGGGAGGTACTACAAAGTCATTTAGTAAAGGACATGGGTGTAAAATACTAAAACGTGAAAGGAGTGAAGCATTGGGAACAATGGTCCAAAGTACTGCAATTGGTTCGAAATTTGACAAAAATATTATTTATGAGTAACTTTAAAAAATAATAAAACAGCTCTGGCCTATGTGGTTCTGTGCACAGAAGGATTGCAGGTTCAATTCCTGGTTAGGGCACATACCCAGGTTTTGGGTTCAATACCAGGTCAGGGTGCATATGGGAGGGAACCAATTGATGCTTCTCTCTCACATTGCTGTTTCTCTCTCTCTCTCTCCCTCTTCCTGTACCTTACTCTCTCTCTAGAATCATTTAAAAACATATCCTTGGGTGAGGATTAAAAAAAAACAACCCTTAAAAAATAATAAAACAACAGCTAACATTTATTGTCTTATTATATGCTAGGTACTTTTGTTATGTACTTAGCATGTATTAGTTCATTTAATCCTCACAACAATCCTATTATTGTGACCCATATTTTACAGATGAAACTACCAAAGCACAGCTGGGTTAAGGAAGAATTAAGATCACACTACTAATAGCAGAGGAGGATGGTGACAATTACATTAGAAAGGATCACTGTCCATTTCCTCTTTCCCTGTTGTGTCTCTCGCACCCTGTCCCTCCCTCTAAGTGCCCTGTCTTGGAAAACTACGACATCTGGCCACCCAAGCCAGAACTCCTTAGCATCATCCTTGAGGCCCCTCTCA
The DNA here is from genome assembly GCF_963455305.1 of Plecotus auritus. Classification (NCBI taxonomy): domain Eukaryota; kingdom Metazoa; phylum Chordata; class Mammalia; order Chiroptera; family Vespertilionidae; genus Plecotus; species Plecotus auritus. The sequence continues at coordinate 135,416,347 of NC_137776.1, read as the reverse complement.
CTTGCCTTCTGCTACATGATTCAGTTCATTAGGCTCTACTGTCTATACCTCCTTAACTCCTCCCAGGTCTGCTCCCTTCTCTTCAGTTTCTGCCATTGCCCTGCCACTTCTTTTTTTTTTTTTTTTAATGGAATTTATTGGGGTGACATTGGTTAATAAAATTATATAGGTTTCAGGCATACAATTCTATATACATTATCTGTACATTGTACTGTGTGTTCACCACCCCAAGTCACGTCTCCTCCTGTCACCATTTATCCCCCCTTTACTCTCTCTTACCTGCCCTGCTACTTCTTTCCAAAAGAATCCCCTATCCTTAGTCCTGCTCCCTTATCATTGCTGTCAGAGGGATTTTCCTATGATTGCAATCTGGGCAAGTCATTCTCCTGCTTAAAAAGTTTCCACATTCCCTGGAGCTTTTAGGATACAGTTATCATAGTATTACAGGCCTTCATTTTCTGACACTCAGTCGCACTTTTCTATAACTTTCCACACTACCTGCAAGTCCTGTGCAGTTTCATACCCTCTTGCCTTTGCTTATACTGCACCCTCTGTCTGCATCCTCTATTCCCCTTCTTCATCCTGTCAACTCCTATGTATCTAGACTTCTAGCTCTGGGAAGTCTTCCCCAATTTTCCCCTAGTCTGATTAGATGCTCCTTCTCTGGGCCTTCAGCAGACCCTGCCCCTACTTTGTGGCATTTACCAGACTACATTGCAATAATGGATTCCACTGTCTGCTTCTCCATCGTTCGTTTTCCTCAAAATGTGATTCATGAACTCCCTGTTTCAGAACCACTTGTGATGTTTGTTTAACAAACAGGCTCCTGGGTCTTATCCCAGACCACCAACTCAGATTCTTTGCAGGACAGAGCCTAGAAATCTGCATTTTAAACATTTCCCGAGATGATTCTAACTTGTACCAAGTGTAAGAACCACCACACTACACAGGGAAGTGGCCATGCTTTCTTGTACCCCTGCATCTAGCACAGTGTCTGGCACAAAGTAAGCGCACAATGAATGTGCTCTGAATGAATGAGTTAATGAGCAGCACTGGTCAAGGACAGCCCAAACACAAGGCAAATATATTGGGCTGCAGATATTCCAGATGCCAGCAGATGGCGCTGTGTCAACAGAAATGCTTTTCCGTGAAGGGCGGGAAGACAGGAAGTTTTGTTTTACCGGAATTCAAGCCTCAAATGCTGCATAATTGAACTTATTTTTTCCTGTTCAGTTTACCTACCATTGTCCTATTTGCTTAAGTAAATTTACTTCTGAAGGCATAAAGACTTCGAGAAGAAAAATGAGTAGAAGGAGACTTGTTACAGAGGAGAGCTGAGCAGGTAATGAAAGAGGTGGGAAGGATATTCTAATGACTCCTATTTCCAGAAAGCTGCTCCCAGCGAGCACTCAGTGTTGTAAAATTACCCAAAGTATTCAAAAGACTGTCATTCAGCCAGAGGGTGGAGCCATCCTGTAATTTCTGTTAGTCATCCACTGTTTCATTTATGCACTGTCAATGCCTGAGTGACTAACCTTTTAAAATTGTTTCTCTTATATAACAAAGTCTGAAAGCCCAAGTCTTCCTCCTGGGGTGAGTACTTTATTCTCCTGAGGTGCTGGAAGTGAGCGCACAGTGTAAAGGCCAGGGGCCCCGTAGACAACTCTCCTTCCCCCTCCCAACTTCCCCTCTTACCCCCTCCCCCACACATCCCGTGCAAATAACTGATAGGGCTGGCCTGAGGCACTGGGAAGACTATCGGGCAAGGCCAGAACTAAGGCTGAGCTGTTTTCCTCCCAAGGGGGAGCTTTCAGCCAGAGGCATTCAGGAGGGAACCCAGGGAGGGGCTGGCAGCCCTACCAGCTCTAGGCAAAAGGAAAAGAGTAGGAGACACAAAGGAGGTGGCAAAACCCCTGCTCTCAGCCTAGTCTCACTCTTATTGGGAAGGCATAATTTAAAGGCATCCCACGAATTAAGGACGATATATGGTAGAAATTACTATCAAGTTCTGAATGACTATAACCAAATGGAAGCCCATAAAAGTAATGAGAGAAGATACAGTTCCCTTTTCCGTTTCCTTTTATTTCTTTTATTTTTAATTTTTATTGATTTCAGAGAGGAAGGGAGAGGGAGAGAGAGAGATAGAAACATCAATGATGATAGAGAATCATTGATTGGCTGCCTCCTGCACGCCCCCTACTGGGGATCGAGCCTGCAACCCAGGCATGTGCCCTTGATCAGAATCAAACCTGGGACCCTTCAGTCCACAGGCCGACACTCTATCCACTGAGCCAAACCAGCTAAGGCTCCTTTTATTTCTTGAACAATAAAATCTAAAAGTCATTACGTGGGGACCAAACAAGGTTGGTGTTAGGTTTGATCGAGCAATTGCACTCTGGCCTCATGCGTTCCTCCTTCGGGGCCTGCTCCTGGTCACAGCTGCAGGCAAGGGCATCCTAACAGGTTCTCACTTGAGGTTTGGTTGTCCTCAGGATGAGGAGCTGGCCCACAGCTACCTTGGAATGGGGTCAGGGACCTGGAGATTGGGGAGCACCAGGCAGGAGTGTGTCAGGTGGCTGATGTTCCTGTCTTTGTCCAATGTCCCTTCTCCCAACCTGGGAAGAAGGGCTGCTCTGGGTCCGAGGGAGCTGTTCCTGGAAGGAGAGTGGAGCCTGCCCTAGGTGCAGGCAGCACCCATGGTCTCTAGCCAGACTAAGCACACAGAAAAGGCATTTGTTGTTGCTGTTCTTAATCTTCACCTGAGGATATTTTTTCCACTGACTGTTTTTAGAGAGAGTGGAGGGAAGGGAGAAGGGGGAGAAAAAGAGAGCGAGAAACATCAATGTGAAAGAGACACATCCATTGTTTGCCTCCCACACACACCCCAATCTGGCAGGGGATGGAGCAACTGAGGTACATGCCCTCAACCAGGAATTGAACCCTCAATCCTTCCGTCCGTGGGCCTATGCTTCAACCACTGAGCCAAACCGGACAGGGCCAGAGAAGGCATTTTGCAAACTCTGGGCAGCCTGAGTGATAATGGCAGAAGGTGAGAGCCTCACCTGGGTGGCTAAGGTGAGAGCAGCCAGCTGGAGGCAGGTTCCACAGGTCACAGAACACACCTTATGTGACCAGGGAGGCAGATCAGGTTCAGCTTGTTCAGGAAGGGCAGCCTGGAGTGGGGCGCGGAGCCACCTAGCCAGAGGCCCCACCCCCATGGGACAGGTCCTGGCCCACAGTGCTGGACTGGACAGGATGCCAGGACCAGCCTCAAAATGGGAGGGATGAAGGAGGAGCTGGTTTTGCCTGTCTGCTCACAGCAGAGAGAGCACATCCTCCAGATCCCAGAGAGTCAGATCTGCTTCCTCCTGACCCAATAGGGACTTGTGGGGGGCGATGCTCTAACATAGAACTGTTTTCAATTCCTCAAATGTACTCTTCTCTCATACTCCTCATCTCAGAACTGGTGCCAAATTGTTCAAAACAGGAAGTTGGATATGATCAATGATTCAGTCCTTTCCCTACCCCTTCATATCAAATTCATTAGCCAGTCCTATAATTTCTACTTCTTATTATATATCTCTAATATCACCACTTCCCTTACTACTGCTACCACAATAATCCAGAACATCCTCATTTGCTGCCCAGACAACGGTCCCCCACTTCCTCTTTTAGCTCCCCCCAGCCCCCCAATTTACACATCACTCACCAACCAGTAGACCCTCCCTGTGGTTTTTGGGCACAGCACCCTGGTTATTTCCTTCAGTGTACTTGTCACAAGTTACATATTAATTTTGTTCCCTTGATTGTCTGTCTCCCCCACTAGATTGTGGCACCACGGGCAGGGAATCTTGTCTGTTAAGTACATCATTTTCTACTTCCTCCCTAGCACAGTGCCTGGCAAGGGTAGACAACTAAACAGTTATTAGATGAATGGCATTAGATGGAAGAGTTTAGGTTTGAGTCAGTAAGCAATGAGGAGCTCGCACACATTTATTTTTTTTTTTAAATATATTTTTATTGCTTTCAGAGAGGAAGGAAGAGGGAGAGAGAGAAACATCCATGATGAGAGAGAATCATGGATCGGCTGCCTCCTGCAAGTCCCCGACTAGGGATTGAGCCCACAACCCGGGCATGTGCCCTTGACCGGAATTGAACCTGGACCTTTCAGTTTGCAGGCCGACGCTCTATCCACTGAGCCAAACCGGCTAGGGTGACAAAACATAAGGACACATTGGGGGAGGGGAGACATGGAGGCAGCTGGATGGACATTAACTAAAGTCTTCCTTATTAGTATCTTCCCAGTTGATGGGGCAGAAAGTAGTGGCATACAATTCATGTAGAAGGAATGGGAATCCTAGTGAGAGTTTAAAGGAGCAATTGCTAGCTTCATGAATATGTCAAGAAGAGGCTTTGATGTAAGTCTGGTGAACGAGAAAAGTAACATTACTTCATCTCTTTAAAAAAGAATTGCTCTGCCCTGGCCAGTGTGGCTCAGTTGGTTGGGCGTCGCCCCATACACCGAGAGGTCACTGGGTTCCATTCCAGGTCAGTGAACATGCCGTTTTGGGGACTCTGTTGCTGGTTGGGGGCATGCAGGAGGCAGCCAATTGATGTTGAACTTTCACATCGATGTTTCTCTCTCTCTCCCTCTTCTTTCAACTCTCTCTAAAAATCAATTGAAAGTTAAAAAAATATTTTCAAAATAGAATTGCTCAACATTTTAGATATGTTGAATTTAAAATGACATATATTGCCAATGGACCACTGAAAACAGCCAAACTGTTTTGACAATTTGGTTAGTCATGGGGTTTATTGTTCTTGATTTCCTTACCTATAAAGTCATGGAATTGAAATAAATTCTATAACTGTAGCAGAAAATAAAGAGCTAAAGCTTTAAAATTCTATATCCTGTTAAACAAACAAATTTTAATGACACAGCCAAACAATTTTGTTACATCAAACATGACTATTAATAAGTATGCCATTACTGTTGAATGCACAAATATTTTTAATTATATGAGTACCTGTCAGAGCTGATTTAATTTCTACTTATGTATATTTTCCCATGTTTTCCAAATTTTCTGTGGCAGCAAGTATTTTTACAATTGAAAAAAAAAGTAGGACACATTTTTTAAACCAGAAAATAAAAGACTCACTGTGTCAACTTTTGAATGGATGGATACCTTTGGGGTAACCACTTGCCTTTACACACCAAACATGTGTAAGCACAAAAGTTACTAAATGTTCCCAGAAATCACTGGAAATTTCCCTCCAAGAAGTACACACATGTTGATATTTCTTGGAATTTCTTACAGCTGGTTTCCCGGTTTCCCTTCTCTAATTTCAGACTGTCTTGGTCCCAAAAATCACTGGGCTGCAATTATATAATAAGTCCATTGTTCCAGTACTTCTCCCTGAAGGCAAAACTCAGGGATTTGTCTTTTGTTGTTGTTGTTGTTATTATAGTTCCTGACCTAACTATTAGCTATTCTTCTCAAGGTGCTTTTGATCTCTTAGAGCAGTGGTGGGCAAACCGCGACTCATGAGCCACATGCGGCTCTTTGGCCCCTTGAGTGTGGCTCTTACAAAATACCACGTGCGGGCGCGCACATACAATGCGATTGAAGGAGTACCCTAATTAAGTTAATAACAATGTACCTACCTATATAGTTTAAGTTTAAAAAATTTGGCTCTCAAAAGAAATTTCAATCGTTGTACTGTTGATATTTGGCTCTGTTGACTAATGAGTTTGCCGACCACTGTCTTAGAGGACTGTCACATTAAAAATGTCTTTTATGGGTTTATTTTTTACTAAGGTACGGCTTTCATTCCAGTGGCAACCAGCTTGGGAAGGTAATGGTGGTGGGTGAAGAGTAGAAACTAGTGCATGCCAAATTCAGTCTTCTTGGTTATTAGATTAAAGAATGACCCAAAGGCGAGTGACAGGAAAGATAATGGTCTGGAAATAATGACATTAAGGAATAGTGCAAAAATGGTATATTTCACCTAGGTCTTTGTAGCAAGAGAGATTAAATTTACTCATAGAATCAATGCATTTCAATAAGAGAGAGAAAGAAGTCAACTTGGTATACAAAGAACTTTCAAACAATTAGAGTTATTGGAAAATGGAGCATGCTGCTTTCAGTTGACATAAGCTATCCCTCTATGTGGGTTTTCAAGAAGCTTCTGGAAGACTACTCTCTGGGAATGGTACAGGGGCTGTGTGTTGGATAGAGCATTGAACTTGCTCATCTTGAAGATCCTATCAAGCTCTGAAAACCAATGATTCCATGAATAATTAATTACTTAATTAGTCTATAAACTGATATTGATCCCACAAATGATATACATTGTTCTTTTAGTTACATAATCATTTGGTACTTCTGTGTGATTTCAGAGGTACATTTTTCCAATCTCTTCAACTGCATTGAAACCTTGGGTCTCCATAATATAGAGCCACATTAGACTCTTTAATGTAATAGTCAGGACAGGCTGGGTTATGTTATAATAACAAGCAATCCCCAAATCTTAGTAGCTTAAAACAGCAACACAGGTCTATTTCTCACTCAGGCTCATGTTCATGGTGGATTGACTTCTGCATCATATTTGTCTTCACTATGGGATCCAGGCTGATGATTGGTTAGATCTAACCTATAACTGGAAAAATGCTGGTCCCCATGGCAAAGGGAAAGAGGAGCTTCTGCTTGAAAGTGACACTGGCCAGGGCCAGGCTCATTGTTTTAAGGGGCAAATCAAAATGACTGATAATATAAAGAGCATATAATTTATAATTTTAAAGCACTTAGATGTGGAAAGAACTTTTGAAATGCTTCACTGGAATTGGGAACAGTTTATTCTTTGTTCTCTTTGTTCTCAGAGCACAGAAGGTTATAGGCCTGAGAGTTAAGATCTAGTTCTTACGCAATGGTTAAGGAAAGGCAACTAACAAGATGGAAACTAACAAGAATCCATGTATCATTATCAGGTTAGTTTTCCAATACAGAGCTTTATAACAGGTATTGATTCCAAATATATAGCAATATTATAGGTCTCATCCTTGGGGTAGCTGGACAGAGTCTTGGGGTGGTGAAACTCCTGAGCCTATTGTCTTTGGTAATGACTAGCCTCACTCTTCTACTCCTGAATGCCATTGCTAATAATAATTACAAATAATATTATTTTATATGTACTGGCAAGAAACACTGGCTAGAGCAATGGATACTATATTCTGGAGACTAATACTAGCCTATAAGTAAGTCTTTACCAACCTAGTAAAGTGAGAAAAATAAGTAATATTTAATGAGTGCAATTGATTGAATGTTTATGTTTCCTCAAAATTCGTATGTTGAAATCTTGATCTAATGTGATAGTATTTGGAGACTTTGGGGGGTAATTAGGTCAAAAGTGTGGAGCCTCAAGAATGAGATTAGTGCCCTTATAAGAAGAGGCCTAATGACCATCTGTAAACCAAGAAGAATGTACTTACCAAGAACCCAATCATGCTGGCATCTTCATCCCAGCCTCCTAGCCTCCAGAATGTGAGAAATAAATATTTGCTGCTTAAGCCACTCAATTTATGGTAATTTGTTAGAGCAGCCCGGAATAAGACAGTGAGTAAGGTTTGCATAAAACTTTTTAATTCAAAAGGCTGTACTTTATTTCAAAATTATATCCTTACTGTTTTCGAGAGAAAAGAAATTTTTGTAAATTAAAAGTACACCAAAATACTGCTTATTACCTATCAGATTGACAAAAATTCAAAAGTTAAACATTAATAGCCCAGCTGGTATGGCTCAGTGGTTGAGCATCAACCTATGAACCAGGAGGTCAAGGTTCAATTCCCTGTCAGGAACATGCCTGGGTTGCAATCCCCAGTAGGGGTGTGCAGGAGGCAGCCAATCAATGATTCTCTCTCATCATTGATGTTTTTCTCTCTCTCTCTCTCCATCTCCCTTCCTCTCTGAAATCAATTAAAAAATATATATTTTTTAAAAAGTTTAACCATATAATCTTTTGGTGAGGCTGTAGAGTGACAGGTACTTTTATATATTGCAGGTGGGAATATAAAATAATATGATTTGCATGAAAAATAATTTAGCAATATCTACAAAAATTATGTATGTATTTACACTTTGACCCAACCATCCTGTTTTTAGAAGTGTATCCCAAAGTTAAACTGGCAAAATAGATATGAGATGAGCTATTAATTGCTCTAATGTCATGGTAACAAGACACTGGAGATGTCCATTTTTTAGTGGGCTGTTGAATAAGAAGTGGCCCATCCACACAAAGGAAGCTGTAAAGAAAATGAGAAATAATTATGTGTACTGCTATGGAGTGAATTCTAGGATATGTGTTTGTCTGTTGAAAACCAACATGAAGAAAATTGTGTGTGGTATGTTATTACTTATCTAAGAAAGCTGAAAGGGGAGGGGATAAAATTACAGATATATGCTTATATTTTTAAAAAGGCTAACCCAAAACTAAAAAAAAGAAAAAAAAAAAAAGAAGGAAAAAGCAGTCCTCTATAGGAGAGAGCAGGTCAGGGTAGAGAGGACAAGGATAGTAGCTACATTTTTTCTCTATATACTCCGTTTGGTAAATATGTCCTATTTTTTTAAATTTATTTTTTATTTTTTTAAATTTTATTTTATTGTTTAAAGTATTACATATAGTAGTACATATATCTCCTTTTTTTCCCCCCATAGACCTTCCCCCAGCCTCCCCTACCCCCTGTCACATGCCCTCATCCCCCCCCCCCCCAGTATCTTGTGTCCATTGGTTGTGCTTATATGCATGCATACAAGTCCTTTGGTTGATCTCTTTCCTCCCCTCCCCAACACTCCCCAGCCTTCCCGCTGTAATTTGACAGTCTGTTCGGTGCTTTACTGCCTTTTGTTCATCAGGTTATAATGTTCTTTATTTTCCATAAATGAGTGAGATCATGTGGTATTTTTCTTTCATTGACTGGCTTATTTCACTTAACATAATGCTCTCCAGGTCCATCCATGCTGCTGCAAATGGTAAGAATTCCTTCTTTTTATAGCAGCATAGTATTCCATTGTGTAGATGTACCATAGTTTTCTAATCCACTCATCTGCTGATGGGCATTTAGGCTGTTTCCAATTCTTAGCTATGGTGAATTGTGCTGCTGTGAACATAGGGGTGCATATATCCTTTCTGATTGGTGTTTCTAGTTTCTTGGGATATATTCCTAGAAGTGGGATTACTGGGTCAAATGGGAGTTCCATTTTTAGTTTTTTGAGGAAACTCCATACTGTTCTCCACAGTGGCTGCACCAGTCTGCATTCCCACCAGCAGTGCACGAGGGTTCCTTTTCCTCCGCATCCTTGCCAGCACTTGTCGTTAGTTGATTTGTTGATGATTGCCATTCTGACAGGTGTGATATGGTACCACATTGTCGTTTTGATTTGCATCTCTCGGACAATTAGTGACTTTAAGCATGTCTTCATATGCCTCTTGGCCTTCCTTCTGTCTTCTTTTGAAAAGATTCTATTTAGGTCTATTGCCCATTTTTTTATTGGATCACTTATCTTCCTTTTATTATGTTGTACAAGTTCCCTGTAGATGTTGGAGATTAAACCTTTATCAGTGATAACATTTGCAAATATGTTCTCCAATACAGTGGGCTTTCTTGTTGTTTTGTTGATGGTTTCTTTTGCTGTGAAAAAGCTTTTTATTTTGATGTAGTCCCATTTGTTTATTTTCTCTATAGCTTCCATTGCCCTAGGAACTGTATCGGTGAAGAAATTGCTTCGGCATATGTCTGAGATTTCTCTGCCTGTGGATTCCTCTAGTATTTTTATGGTTTCCTGTCTTATGTTTAAGTCCTGTATCCATTTTGAGTTTATTTTTGTGTATGGTGTAAGTTGATGGTCTAGTTTCATTTTTTTGCATGTATCTGTCCAATTTTCCCAACACCATTTATTGAAGAGACTGTCTTGACTCCATTGTATGTTCATGCCTCCTTTGTCAAATATTAATTGAGCATAGTGGTTTGGGTCAATATCTGGGTTCTCTATTCTATTCCATTGGTATATGTATGTTCTTGTGCCAGTACCAGGCTGTTTTGAGAACAGTGGCTTTGTAATACAGCTTGAAATCTAGTATTGAGATCCCACCTACTTTGTTCTTCTTTCTCAGGATTGCTGTGGCTATTCAGGGTCTTTTTTTATTCCAGATGAATTTTTGGAGAGTTCTTTCTAGGTCTGTGAAATATGCCATTGGTATTTTAATGGGGAGTGCATTGAATCTATAGATTGCTTTGGGTAGTATGGACATTTTAATGATGTTGATTCTCCCAATCCATGAACATGGTATGTTCTTTCATCTGTTTACGTCTTCCTCTATCTCTTTTTTCAGTGTCCTGTAGTTTTCTGCGTATAGGTCTTTTACCTCCTTAGTTAAGTTTATTCCTAGATATCTTAATTTTTTTGGTGTGATGGTAAATGGATTGCTTTTTTAGTCTCTCTTTCTGTAAGTTCACTATTGGTGTATAGAAATGCCATAGATTTCTTGGTGTTAATTTTGTATCCTGCTACATTGCCAAATGCATTTATTAAGTCTAATAGTTTTTTGATGGAGTCTTTCGGGTTTTTTATGTACAATATCATGTCATCTGCAAATAAGGACAGCTTTACTTCTTCTTTTCCAATTTGGATGCCTTTTATTTCTTCTTCTTGTCTAATTGCAATGGCTAAAACTTCCAGTACTATGTCGAACAGGAGTGGTGAGAGTGGGCATCCCTGTCTTGTTCCTGTTCTTAGGGGAAATGGTTTTAGTTTTTGCCCATTGAGTGTGATGTTGGCTGTGGGTTTATCATATATGGCTTTTATTATGTTGAGGTATGATCCTTCTATTACCACCTTGCTGAGAGTTTTTATCAAAAATGGGTGTTGGATTTTGTCAAATGCTTTTTCTGCATCAATTGATATGATTATGTGGTTTTTATCTCTCAATTTGTTTATGTGATGTATCACGTTTATTGATTTGCGATATTGTACCATCCTTGCATTCCTGGGATAAATCCTACTTGGTCATGGTGTATGATCTTTCTGATGTAGTGCTAGATCCGATTTGCTAGAATTTTGTTGAGGATTTTGGCATCTATGTTCATGAGGGATATTGGCCTGTAATTCTCTTTCATTGTGTTGTCTTTATCTGTTTTTGTTATTAGGGTGATGCGGGCTTCATAGAAGGAGCTTGGAAGTGTTTCTTCCTCTTGAATTTTTTGGAATAGTCTGAGGAGTATAGATTTTAGTTCTTCCTTGAATGTTTGGTAAAACTCCCCTGAAAAGCCATCTGGCCCTGGGCTTTTGTTTGCTGGAAGCTTTTTGATGACTGCTTCAATTTCTTCCATAGTTATTGGCCTATTGAGATGTTTAGATTCTTCCTGATTGAGTTTTGGAAGGTTGTATTTTTCTAGGAATATGTCCATTTCCTCCAGGTTGTCCAGTTTGTTAGAATAGAGTTGTTCATAGTATTTTTAAACAATCCTTTGTATTTCGGTGGGGTCTGTTGTTATTTCTCCTCTTTCATTTCTGATCTTGTTTATTTGGGTCCTCTCTCTTTGCTTCTTGGTGAGCCTGGCTAGAGGTTCATTGATCTTGTTTATCCTTTCAAAGAACCAGCTCTTGGTTTTGTTGATCTTTTGTATTGTTTTTTTGGTCTCTATGTCATTTATCTCCACTCTGATCTTTATTATTTCCTTCCTTCTGCTTACACTGGGCTTCTCTTGTTGCTCTCTTTCTAACTCTGAGTTGTAGGGTTAGAGAATTTATTACCATTGTTTCTTGTTTTTTTTCAGTAGGCTTGTAGAGCTATGAACTTCCTTCTCAAGACTGCTTTCGCTGTGTCCCATAGATTTTGGATTGTTGTGTTTTCACTGTTGTTTGTTGCCATGATGTTATTTCTTCTTTGATCTCTCTGGTAACCCAGTCATGGTTTAATAGCATGCTGTTTAGTCTCCATGTGTTTGATTTCTTTGGGTTGTTTTTATTGTAGTTGATTTCCAGTTTTATGCCACTGTGATCTGAGAAGATGCTTGATATGATTTCTATCTTCTTGAATTTGAAGAGACTTTGCCTGTGTCCCAATATATGGTCTATCTTTGAAAATGACCCATGTGCACTTGAGAAGAATGTATATTCTGTGGCTTTAGGGTGAAATGTTCTGAAGATGTCAATTAATTCCATCTGGTCTAGTGAGTCATTTAGGATTGATGTTTCTTTGCTGATTTTTTGTTTAGAGGATTTGTCCAATGGTGATAGTGGGGTATTAAAGTCCCCTACTATGATTATATTGCTGTCAATTTCTCCCTTGATATCCTCCAGGAGTTTTTTTTATGTATTTGGGTGCTCCTGTATTGTTGGATTGCTCCCTTTAGTATTATGAAGTGGCCTTCCTTATCTCTCTTTATGTCCTTCACTTTGAGATCTAATTTGTCAGATATAAGTATTGCTACCCCAGCTTTTTTTTTTTCATTTCCATTCACCTGAAAAACCTTTTTCCATTCCTTCACCATCAGTCTGTGTGTGTCTTTTTTTCTGAGCTGGGTTTCCTACATGCAGCAGATATATGGGTCATGTTTTCTTATCCACTCGTTACCCTATGTCTTTTGATTGGGGCTTTTAATCCATTTACATTTAAAGTTATTATTGATAGGTACTTGTTTGTCGCCATTTTTATTCTTTACCCACTGTGTTCCTTCTTCACTTCCTATTTCTTCTTTTTACAGCAGACCCTTTAGCATTTCTTGCATTGCTGGGTTGGTGGTAATAAACTCCCTTAGTCCTTTTTTGTCTGTGAAGCTCCTGATTCCACCTTCAATTTTGAATGATAGCCTTGCTACGTATAGTATTCTTGGATTCAGTACCTTGCTTTGTATCACTTTGTATATTTCATTCCATTCCCTTCTGGCCTGGTGTGTTTCTGTTGAGAAATCAGTTGATATTCTAATAGGAGATCCCTTGTAGGTAACTTTCTGTCTCTCTATGGCAGCCTTTAAGATTCTTTCTTTGTCGTTGGTGTTCGCCAATTTAATTATGATGTGTCTTGGTGTCAGTCTTTTGGGGTTCATCTTGTTTGGGACTCTGTGTACTTTTTGGACTTGCATAGTTTTTTTCTTGCCAATATCAGGGAAGTTTTCTGTCATTATTTCTTCAATCAGGTTTTCTATTGCTTACTTCTCTTCCTCTCCTTCTGGCACCCCTATTATGCAAATGTTGTTTCGTTTTGTGTTGTCCCAAAGCTTCCTTAGGCTCTCCTCTTGCTTTTTAAGTCTTCTTCCCAGTTGCTGCTATGTTTACGTGTTTTTTCCTACCTTGTCTTCTAATTCACTGATGCGGTCCTCAGCCTCTTCTAGTCTACTGTTTAAGCCTTCCATTGTGTTCTTTATTGCAGCTATGTCATTCTTCATCTCCTCTTGGTTCCTTTTCATGTTGGTGACATTCTCATTCAGCTCCTTATAGTTCTCATTGCGTTGTGCGTATTTGTCATTGAGTTGTGTGTATTTGTCATCCAGCCATTTAAACATCCTTATAACCATTACTCTGAATTCTTTCTCTGATATGCTGCTAGCCTCAATTTCATTTAACTCCCTTTCTGGTGATTCCTCTTTTTCTTTCCTTTGGGGATTGCTTTTTTGTCTTCCCATGTTTTGCTGTAACATTTTAATTGTAGGTCCGATTGGTTTGATACTCAGGTTCTTTTGGGGATGGTGCTACTGGTGTGATCTCTCAGGTCTTGTGGGCTTGGTAATCTAGTGTAGCTCCCTACTTGAGCTATTTGGGTTCTCTTGATGTAGGCCTGTGAGCTGGAAAGGTACAACTGCGGTGTCTAGAAGTCAGCAGCTGTGGATGGGGGTGTCCCAATTTTTGCTGTCTTGCGCCCTTGATTGAAATCGCATGTGTCCAGCGGGGACTCACAGTGGCACCCAGGAACCGTCTGTTGGGGTGATGGGTCTCAGAAGGCTTGCGTCCTGTAGAGGCACACTGTGGTGTCCAGAGTTCTGTAGTTGTGGATTGGGCAGACTCAGCTTTTGCTGCTGCACCTGTGGTGGATGTGCGCACGCTCCCAGTGGAGGATCACAGGAGCACCCGCAGTGCGTTTGCCAGCGAGGGGCGCTGAAGTACTCTGACGGGCCCTGGTACTGAGCCGCGTAATTGAAGCTTCTGTGTGCAGGTATCCAGGATGAGTGAATTCAGAATTTCTACTGCCAGGGGGAGTGCGTCCCTGTTTGTCCAATATCACACCCAGCAAGGACTGACAGCAGCTCCCACAAGCACCCTGTGGATAGATGGGCTCAGGGTGCCTGCCCGTTGGAAGTGCATGTGGACTGGCGGTGCGTTTGCCTGCACAAAGCTCTGACGCACTTTGGGTTGTGGTGCTGATGAGTTCCTAGAAAAGGCCATTCTCCCTTTCAAGATGGCGTGGGCTCTGTGCCCGAGTTCTGCAGTCCGGGGAGTGCCCACAGCAGTGGTAGTCTCTCCTTGTCCAAGAGAGGCTGGTCTGCCAGCCCCTGCTGCTCCTGCGAGATTTAACTGTCCCTTACTCACTCACACTCACATCACACATCTACACACTCTCCTTTCATACCCTCACTCACTCACTTCCTCTCCCTCACCTCTGTCCTGCCAGCCGCCATCTTTCAGGAGTCAATATGTCCTATTTTGTAAATTTTACATAATTATGAAATATAGTTAAATTAAAAAATAAATCTCTGAACATTAGAATAAAAATGAAACAAATGAGTCTAACTCTATATTGTGTAGATGCCATAACCACAGAGAGAGGAACTATTTCAAGTACTTAAAAAAAACACTAGTAACTTCACTATATATTCTTATGGAGTATACCCAAAAACCAAAAAACATTGTAAACTCTTTTCTGTAATCATATTGTTGGTGGTAGAGTCAGTATTGTTGTTTTTTTAAAATATATCATTATTGATTTTAGAGAAGGGAGAGGGAGTGATAGGAACATCAATGATGAGAGAGAATCATTGATCAGCTGCCTCCTGCATATCCCCTACTGGGGATCAAGCCTGCAACCCAGGTATGTGCCCTTGATCAAAATCGAACCTGGGACCTTTCATTCCACAGGCCAACGCTCAATCCACTGAGCCAAACCAGCTAGGGCGAGTCAGTATTGTTGATTTAAAACTATTTCTTGAGTATGTTTTGTGGGATAAAGCAATTGGGAAATTATATTGAAGTATTTGGGAACCAAGATTTTTGCTACAGGAACAAAGATATACAAATGTAAGAACAGTGAGGTTCATTTAAATACCTTGAATCCTGCCCTAGCTCATTTGGCTCAGTGGACCTTGGTTGCAGGCTGGATTCCCAGCCCTGGTGTGTGGGAGGCAACCCATCCATATGTTTCTCTCTCTCTCTCTCTCTCTCCCCACCCCTCCTCCCCTTACTCCCTCCTAAAAATCAATGGAAAAATATCCTTGGTTAAGGATTAACAACAACAACAAAATACCTTGAATCCTGAATTTGAATGGGAAGTACCACTATGAACTCACAGTATATTTTATCTTAAATAGAGAAAAAAGTATTTTCCTGCTCTATCTATTGAAAAAGCCTAGAAACAAGAACAACTCAGATTATGACATCTAATTACCACTTCCCACTAAAAGAAATCAGAGCTTCTTGGAAAAATGGCTGGTTCCAGATTTGAAACAGAAAACATACAAGTTGAGCCTGGAACATCATGACATCCAAGAAAACAAGAAAGTAATCAAGGAATCCTTAAGTTATGCAAAAAGGCTGAACAATCCAAGAGAAAGAATGAGCAGGAGGTTGCATTGCCTTTTGTGACCTACTCTCAGAAGTCATCCTGTCACTTCTGCCATATTGTATTCATTAGAAGTGAGTCACTAAGTCCAACCCACACTCAAGGGATGGGAAATTAGGATCCACCCATTGATGGGAGTTTGAAGAATTGGTAGACATATCCTAAAACCACCACAATTGGTCTCCTTTTTTCCTTTTCTTTTACCTGCTTATGACATCCTAAAGTGATAAAAATGCTAGTCTCAGAAATTTATCCTAGTATAAAAAAGACTGCAGAGACAGTTTTCAATATGTTGGGGGACTGTACCTACATTTTTTCCCATGAGATTAAGGTGCCTCCTTATGTATTATCAGAAGAGTCAAACTAAAAGGAACACTAATCTATATATACAGAAGGCTAATATGCTAAGTGTCCAACCGGTCACTATGACACGCACTGTCCACCAGGGGGCAGACGCTCAACGCAGGAGTTGCTGTGACATGCACTGGCCATTTACAAAGAAACGGCACTATGGACCTGATGCCCAGAAAGCAACACTCAGCTTCCCCCAAATAGGACACAGGCCCTGCCACCATCCCGGAGTGACAGCCCACCAAATCTCAGAGCAATAGCCCACCAAATCGCAGCTGACACTGCTGAGACCCAATGGCGCAAAATGCAGCCCATAGCCTAGCCCAGCCTAGAAACAGTGGCTGTGGGCACCAGGTAATGATGTCATGTAGCAATGCCCAGCTTCCTCTCCCTAACGACTAGCCTCCTTGCAGTTTCTTCAGCCCAGGAACACAACTTGCATTATAGCCAGGTGCAAACATTTTACACTTTAACCAAATGCCTGGGGAGTGTTTTTCCATGCCTCATCTCATTTGATCCTCACAGAAGTCCTGGAGTAGGTAGATAGGAGACTCAGTAGAATCCTATTTTTCTTTTCATTAGCCGGAAAACAGAGATTTAGAAAGTTTAGAAACTTGACCCGAGTGAAAAGAAGTAAGAAATGGTGGACCTTGAAAATTACTTCAGGTTTTTTCACTGCACAGAATATAGCCAAACACTGCTACAGTTAAATATTTTGCCCTTTGTTCTCTCTGCATGATCTACAATAATAATCTGCTTTATGTTGATATTTACTGCTGTGTTGCTGGCAATTACCTGAAAGAGAAGTTGGGGTGCTTCACTGGGCTGGAAAAAATTTAGCTCAATCAGAAAGCAAGTCTAATTATGCAAGTTTATTCTATATCTATAAAAGGCTAAGTTGACTTGTGCATGTGCGATACATATAAAGCTCTCGCTGGCACCAATTGCATGTGTGTGTTTGGATCTGTCATTGTCTATTGTGAATTTGGTTGACACTTCTATTATAGAGAAAGGGTGAATAGCGATATTAAAATATTTCTTCTAATTAATTTCCTTTCAATGTGCATATATTCATGCACTGGGGCACTAGTAGTATATAAAATAAATTATTTTCAAAGGTGAAAATAATAACTTGAAACAATTTGAAAGAAATAGAAGATTTTTAGGTAAGAAAATACTGAAGGAGCCTGGCCAGTGTGGCTCTTTGGTTGAGCAGTAACCTATGGACCAGGAGGTCATGGTTCGATTACAGTCAGGGCACATGCCCGGGTTGTAGGCTTGATCCCCTGTGGAGGGTGTGCAGGAGGCAGCCAATCAATGATTCTCTCTCATCATTGATGTTTCCATCTCTCTCTCTCTCCCTCTTCCTTCCTTTCTGAAATCAATAAAAATATATATATATTTTAAAAGAAAATACTGCAAGGTAGGGTAAATTCTGAAGGGTAAATTCATTTGTAGTATCACTAAAAATTCTCAGTGGGATTAAAGGAGAGCAAATATACAGGATCGTTACAAGCAAATGAACAAAGGCCAACTCTTAGCTTCTTCTTTTTTTTTTTTTAAATATATTTTATTGATATTTTACAGAGAGGAAGGGAGAGGGATAGAGAGCTAGAAACATCGATGAGAGAGAAACATCGATCAGCTGCCTCCTGCACACCACCCACTGGGGATGTGCCCGCAACCAAGGTACATGCCCTTGACCGGAATCGAACCCGGGACCCTTCAGTCCGCAGGCCGACGCTCCATCCACTGAGCCAAACCGGTTTCGGCAACTCTTAGCTTCTTGTCTCCCAAATATCCCCAGGCTCAGCATAATCAGAAATATTCATAGTACGCTGGATATAATCCCATAGCTTCCTTGACTGGAAATCATATCTTGTGCAAAACACATGATACAAGCTCAACAAGAACACTTTTTCCTCCGCATCTCTCAGACATCGACCTGGTTTTGTAGCAACTCTCAGATGCACTGTATCTTTCTTTCTGCATGTCTTTTTCCTCCATCAGATAATCTGAGTCAGTTCTTGGACGCTGTGCAGCATGGTCAGGGTGTTTATTTAAAGACACATATCTAGAGCCAACCACACACCTACCAAATCAGAAAATCTTGGATTGTAGCCTAGGAATATTTATCTTTAAAGAGATCCACAGGGTAAATTTTTTGTATGATAAAGCTCAAGAACTACTGAATTAGGCTGTGAACATCCTGAGAACAAGGTCGGAGTCTTACTTATCTTTGTATTCTTAGTCTCTCACCGTGTATCCTTGTACCTTTACTGGCAGAGCCAGCCTTAGCACTCTAGTAAGTGTTAGATAAATGTCTGTGGAATTGAATTGAGTTGGAAAAGTATTCACATATTATGGAGGTTTAACTCCAAAAGTTGTGATGTGATGATATTCTTTGGCCTTGTATGGGTTTGATAAAGTGGTCATGTATTCTTTTTGCCCGTCTAGCATCTGTTATCTTTTATTTTTCATTACGAGAGCCACTCCTCTCTTATGCTCCATTCTTTTTTTTTTTTTCTTTGCATGTTTTATTGCATGTTTAAAGAGAGAGAAAGTGAGAGGGAGAGAAAGATAGAAACATTGATTGGCTGCTTCCTGCATGCCCCCTACTGGGGATTGAGCCCACAACCAGGCATATGCTTTGACCTGGAATTAAACCAGTGACCTCTTAGTGCATGGGGGAAGAGGGAGAGGGTAACACTCAATCCACTGAGCAACACCAGCCGGGCATATGTTCCATTTTTGTAGTTTGAGAGGCACTGATAATACTTTCTCTGCAAAGGAGGTGAATATGTGACACACGTTTGGCCAATCAGAGCACATGTTCTCCTAGATTACTGCCGTTGGAGAGCTCAACCCCAGATTTAATGGTGCTGTTAGGAAAGAGGTGGCTTCTTCATTCTGCGTTTGCTAAGCTGGTGGAACATGAGTCTGGATTTTCTAATGACCAACTTTGACACCACCTAATCTACCTTTTGTCTCTATAGATTTGCCTATTTTGGACACTTCATATAAATAGAATTGTACAATATGTGGATCTTTTTGGATGACTTCTTTCACTTAGCATAATGTCTTTATGGTTTTTTCATGATGTAGCATGGAAAAGCTGACACTCTCACTTTATGTGGTCTCTCTGCTTCATTTCTTTTTATTGCCGAATAATATTCCACTGCACAGATATACTCCATTTTGTTTATCCATTTATCAGTTAATGGACATTCGGATACCCCCTGACTTCCAATGGATCAATAAATTCTTTTTTATGGTTAAGTATTTTAAAACAGTGAAAGAGTTGTAATACAGATAGTCTAAATCAAATATTGAAACATGATTTGATGAGTGATGAGTGTGATTTGATGGAGACAATTAATAAACTATGGAAATTTAAGGCAGTGCTAGAAAACCAGAAATGTAACATTTATGTAACAATGCTGCATTTGTGTATTAGGCTTCAATTCACATTTGAAGTTTCATAATTATAAATCAGTGTTTCATAACTATGATATGATGGCTTTAAGGTCGGCAGCTGGTGCCTTTAAAATTCGGCTCTGAGTGTTTATCATCTGCTGATTGTCTATCACCTGCTGATTGTCTACCTCTCTTTCACTTTCACAGTCAGTGAAGATATTTATGGTTGTCTGTAAAACAAGACTCCAGTTCCTCCCACTGCCCCTCTCCTAAAGGCTCTGAAACAAGGACACAAACTTGTTCAAATTTTATCAGCATTTTTATGGCTAACAATTATAGGAAAGCAGATGAAATATCACAATCAATGGGTCTCCAACAGACAGTAGAGGTGGTGCCTTGAGAATCTTTCTCTATGGACTGGGAAGAATCAATTTCTACTCTGGCCCCTAAATCCAAAGTCCCATTGCTGAGCCAACTATACTTTTGTCCTCATTAAAATGGAAGTATCTGTGATTAAAAGGCAAGGTATATGCCATTTATCATTTAGTATGTAAAAGTATGAGCAGATTAAAAATATTTGCAATGGATAATTTCAAATATAAAGTAAAGCAGAAAGAATTATATAAAAAAAATCCCTCTGTATTCATAATCCAACTCTTGAGCTAGTTGGGGTGAGGACCAAATGAGATCATATATAGAAAGCCTTTAGCATAGAGCCTTAATCTCAGTTGGCTTTTAATAATGAATTCTGCACCAGTCAAGTTTCAGTTGAAGAAGCAGAATCACTAAGTAGAGGTTTATTATAGGGATTTGACCTTATAATAATTGTGGGGGCTGGTTTCACAGTCTATGAGGCTGTTGTCTTTGTGCCTGGTGATGGAGCCCAAAAGTTAGCAGGATGAGCTAGAACCTGCATGCCTCCAAGCCTCCACCTTTAGTGATGTGAGTGACAAGCAGAAGATGGTGTTCAAATGCATAGCTGGCCCAGCAGATGGGGTTACTAAAGTAGGATCAGGAGTTAGAGGAGCTATGGGCCTGGGGAGCTAACCCATGCCAACAAGATCAGTATCAGGTAAGTATGTGAGCTACAAGAGAGCCTAGTACCCTGCAGTGACTTTTCAACA
This sequence comes from Plecotus auritus, assembly GCF_963455305.1. NCBI lineage: Eukaryota > Metazoa > Chordata > Mammalia > Chiroptera > Vespertilionidae > Plecotus > Plecotus auritus. The sequence goes on along the minus strand of NC_137776.1, from coordinate 135,395,630 downwards.
TAAAAAATGTGGCTGTGACTTCACTTTTGTCTTCCAAATCTCATGCAAGATGTTTCTTGTGGTTTGCTAGTCCAGAATTATGCAGGGAAAGGAGTTCAGGGATATGTAGTTTCTGTTATCTATCACTGTGTAACAAACTACCCCAAACCCATAGCTTAAAACAGTAACAATCATTTATTTAGCTCAGGAAGATGCAATTTGGTCAGGGCGCAGTGAGGACGGCTTATCTGTGCTCATTTGGCATCAACTAGGGTGGCTATAGTTGGTCAGAGGCTGGCTGGAGACTGGAGTCATCTGAAGGCTAGCTATTCCCATGTCTGGTGGTTCATGCTAGCTGTCAGCTGGAACAGCTGGCAGTCTCATTTTGTGTGGTCTCTCTGACATGGCAGCTGCATGGCAGGCAGACTTTTAAATTGGAGATTCGGGATTCCAAAGATATATGAGCGGAGAGAGAGGATGAGCGATACAGAAATAGAGGGAGAGAGAGCGGGAGAAGAAGTAGAGAGAGGAAGATAGACTTTCTATTCTGGTTCTGCCATTTATTAGCTATGTCACTTTAAGCAAGTCATTTATTCTCTCTGAACCTCGGTTCTCAATTTTTAAAAATCAGGACTTATTTTGGGTTGCCCAGAAGAAGACCTCAGAGCAATAACTGGAGTGAAAGTAGATTATTTGGGAGTTAATCTCAGAATTATCAGAAGGTTATCTGGGGCGGATACAGTGAAGGGAAGTAAGTCAGTAATAGGTACTTAATGAAGCAAGTTACTCCTGTGGACAACTGGTGCTAACACTTCTGGGGAACCCTGGGAAACACTGTAGAATTTCAGAGCTGTCTCACCCAAGGATCAAGGGAACTGGGATCCTTATACATTAACTCCCATCAGTCATTGGTTAAGGACTGGGGAGGGGTGCATTAATTCCTCAGTACGTTTGTTCTGTGAAGTTCCATGCAGGTGAGGAAAACTCCAGACAAAGGGATATAGGCATTATTAGCAAAAAATTAAAGATTTTCACTATTTCCAGTGAAATAGATATAAAAAAAATCGTCTCCTGGTGGGATGGCTCCTCTCCTTGCTTTGGCATTCCCCCAGAACAGGATTCAAGAGAGCCCTGGAGCGCCCCGCCCCCGGAACTCCCCCGATCATATAGCTTTCTTTTTGGGGGGTGTGTGTGTTAATTTTCACCCGAGGATATTTTTCCATCTATTTTTAGACAGTGGAAGGGAGAGGGAGACAGAGAAACATCGATGCATCAATTGATTGCTGTGAGAGCCATCCCACCAGGAGAGGATTTATTTTGATGTCATCTAATTTTTAATAACTCAACCATGCATCAGTTGGTTGCCTCTTGCATGCCCTGATTGATTGAGCCTGCAACCCTTTAGTTTAGTACGCAGGTCCACACCCTATCCACTGAGCCAAACAGCTAGGGCCCTGGAGCTTTCAACAGTCCCACATCACCACTGTCAACTTCCTAAAAGGCAGTATGGAGAAATGGCAATAATTGGCATGAATTACCGCCCTTCCTCAATGGATTTAAGGGCTAATTATCTTAAATTCTACCTATATCTCTAATAACCGGTCACTAACCAGCTCAGACCTTCAGGTTGGTTCCTCATAACTGAGATTTGTTCATATAAGGCAAGCTACCCTCCTTAATCTTTTTTTTTTTTTTTTTTAATATATTTTACTGATTTTTTACAGAGAGGAAGGAAGAGTGATAGATAGTCAGAAACATCGATGAGAGAGAAACATCAACCAGCTGCCTCCTGCACACCTCCCACTGGGGATGTGCCCGCAACCAAGTTACATGCCCTTGACCGGAATCGAACCTGGAACGCTCTATCCACTGAGCCAAACCGGTTTTGGCTACCCTCCTTAATCTTATTTAGGCTCTTACTCTTTCTAGACCTCCCCCTCCCCAATGTGTTCTGGAACGCATGATCTGGTGACATTGTCCAAGAATGACTGCAAACACACATTATTATGATATTGGGCTCCTAAATTTGTGGTCATTTGATAGTAAACCACACATCTTTTTTAAAAATATATTTTTATTGATTTCAGAGAGGAAGGGGGAGGGAGAGATAGGCACATCAATGATGAGAGAAAATCATTGATTGGCTGCCTCCTGCACTCTCCCTACTGGGGATGGAGCCCACAACCCGGGCATGTACCCTTGACCAGAATGGAAAACGGGACCCTTCAGTCCCCAGGCCAAACCTACTAGGGTCCACGCATCTTTGAAGGTTTTGAACAGTGGGCCGACAATCCAATCTTTGGTACGATTTTGGTGTGCAGGATTAGGAGAGGACAGGAAAGAGGGAAAAGCAGAGTGTGGGGGTGTGTTTGTGTGTGGAGTCATTACACCAACCCATTTTGAGGTATGTGAGAGGGGAGGATCTGACTTGGCGCTGTGGATATAAAGGAAGAGACCAATGTGAAAGGGGCAAGCTTGGTGCCTCACACAAAAAATAAGCAATAGCCTGGTGCCCGGAGGCTGGAGTCCCAGTGCATGCTGGCACTGCCAGCTTTGCAATGCTCCTCGAGTCTTTCCCCGTGGGAATGGCAGGCAGTACTTCTCAGGGTTACAGCGAGGAGCGAGGGGACATGCCAGCAGCGCGCTCAGAACAGTGTTGCAGCAGGGTAAGCGCGCCAATCTTGTTTTCTCCTCTATTAAGAAAAAGGCGGGTTAGATAATGCCGTCCATATCCCAGTGGTTGCCAGTAAGTAGTAAGGCTAAGTAGCGGCATGTAGTAGGCCCGGAACCCCAGCCGGCCCCTCTCCTTGCTCCTACTCTGGGAGAGACCCCGCGCAGGCTGTGGGGGCGAACGAGCTCCCCTGTCTGAGCGACCAGGCCGCCCCCACCCCGCGCTCCTCTCCGCTCTGTTGCCGGGGCTCGGGCACCGCCTAACTCTAGCGCGGGCCAATGGCGACGCGGCACGGGCTCCGCCCAGCTCCAGAGCGGGCCAATGGAAACGAGGCGCGAGCACCGCCCTGACCGTGCGCGGGCCAATAGCGGCGTGGCCCGGTACGGGGCCGCCCTCAGTCCGGCGGGGAGGCGGGGAGGCGGTCACCGGCTCCTCCCCGCTCCCCTCTGACCCGGTGTCTGGTTTCTCCGTCTTCCTGTTCCAAACCACGTGGACACGTCGGGGGCTGCGGGTCCGCGGGAGGGAACCCCGGTCGCCACCGCCGCTGTCGCCGCGACCCCGCTCCTGTCTGAAGTCGCCGCACCCCTGGCGCCCACGCCTTGCGCAGAGCGCGCACATGGCGACTCAGGCGCACTCCCTCAGCTACGCGGGCTGCAACTTCTTGCGCCAGCGTCTGATTCTGTCGACTCTGAGCGGGCGCCCGGTCAAAATCCGAAAGATCCGGGCCAGAGACGACAACCCGGGCCTCCGAGGTAATTGGGTACTGGCAGCGCGGAGGGTGAGTGAGGGGGCCCTGTGGAGACCGCGCTGAAGTCCTGGGGGCCAGCGTGCGGGGAGCCTCAGGGTCCCGCGGGCGCTTTGAGGAGGGCGGGTGGCGGGTCGCCCCTAATCAGGAATGCACCCGAGGCGGTGGGGAGGCGGGGTCGGCCCCGAGGGGTGAGCTCTGAGGGCTGAACTCAGCTGTGCGCCGCGCTCCGCTCCTCCAGGGCTCTGGTAGTAAACAGGTACACGTTTTCCAGCATTACGTGTTACAGCAAATACCTAGGTTCGCTCCCTCGCTTGTCTTCAGCCCCTCTTGCTCTCTCCCTCGCTTATCTTCAGCCCCTCTTGCTCTCTCCATAAACGTCTCAAAGGAGAAAAACAGTTTGTTGGACCGAAATGTGGTGAATGGGCAGATGTAAAGATGGAGGGGGATTTGGAGAGAAGAGTACCACTGGTTGGTTCCGTGCCCTGTCTCAAAACAGGTCTCAGATGCAGCTGCCCCCTTGGTCAGCGGCTGTCCCTGTCGCCATGACTTCTCGCCTGTCCTCACACCTTCCCTTGACTGTGGATTAAAGAATCTTTAAAAATGCTGTTTGTTTTCAACGGTGACTGTGATTGATGTGCACAGGACAGGAGCTTTGAGATACATTTTTAACAGTCACGGGCCTAATTGCCTTGACTTGAGTAAAGTGTTGGTGACAAGCGCTAAACTACAGGCTTTCAAGCTCCCTTTTTTGCCCTACAAAAGTAGATAAGGTTAAAAGTAGGCCCCATTTAAACACACATAGATTAAATGGCTCCTATTTTCAACTGGTCCCCTGGAGTAAGACATATGCATTTTAAAAGCTTCAGTGTGTTTATCCCAAATTGGGAGACTCCGTTAAAGAAAGAAAGGAAAAAGAACAAAACACAACCAACTCTGTCTGCAGATTGAAGGAGACGGTTTGTGGTTGGCTCTCGAAGCTTTCTGGGTCGTGTTGATGTATTTAATTTTGCACTGGCTTCTGTACTAGGTGGCCAGCCAGTTTCATCATCTGGCTGTCTATTCTGGACAGTTACATTTGTGCCTCTCTTGAATGGTGATTGGTTGCACGTTAAAGGGAAAATGCCATGTCATTGATGGAGATACAAGAGTAGGAAAGAAAGAACCAGAAGACCTCCATACCATGGAGAGGAACCTGGTGACAGTAGGAAAGGCTTATATTGGTACATGATTCTTGCCCTTGCTGTAACTGAAGAAGTTGAGGAGAGACTGCTAGCCTGGTTTATGTCAGATGCTCTTCCCCTCGACATCTCTGCCCTTATTTTGAGTCTGGCCCTTGGGCATAGTAATTGCTTGATTGCTCTACTCTGGTGTTCCCAGCCAGCTCTCCCTTTTGCCTCCCAAATTAGCCTAGAGAACTCACCCCACTAGCTGGCTGTGGAAAGAAGACAGGCTTTTACTTCAATGAATACTGGGCATAGCTTTTTTCTTTTTTAGAGAGAGGAAGGGAAAGGGATAGAGATAGAAACATTGATAGAAAGATTGATGGCTGCCTTCTATGAGAGAGGAAGTCATTGATGGATGCCAAAACCCCAGCATGTACTCTAACTGGTAATGGAACTGGCATGGCAACCTCTTGGTTCCTGGGTCGATGCTCAACTGCTGAGCCACACAGGCCGGGCTTTCTTTCTTTTTCTTTTTTTAAAGGAATAGTAGAAGTACTTTATCCTGGAGATTGGGATTTCTCATGGAAATCTAGTGCCCATAAGATAAAATTTTAGTGTTTGTCTCTCTCTTTTAAAATCCTCATGTGAGGATATTTTCTTTCTTTTTTCTAATTTTATTTTAAAAATATATTAAAGTTGGGACCCCAAAGCCCTTGGGGGCTGTTCAGACTCAGGGCTGGAAGGGCCAGACTATGCAGCTACCAGACTCCCAAGTTCCTCCAGCCTGGCCTGGCAGTGGAAGCATCGCAGGTTTTTAGCCCCTGCAGGGTAGTGAGTGAATTGAATCCCCAGGTCCTCCTGTGCACGCACTCACCATAGCTCCCGAGGATATTTTTCCATTGATTTTCAGAGAACGTGGAAGAGAGTGAAAGACAGAGACAAATAGTGATGTGAGAGAAACACATTGATTGGTTGTCTCCTGCACATGCTCGAGCTAGGGCCGGGGCCAGGAGGAGCCTGCAACCAAGGTACATGCTCTTCACAGGAATCGAACCTGGGACCCTTCGGTCAGCAGGCTGACACTCTATCCACTGAGCCAAACTGGCTAGGGCTGGTGTTTGTCTCTTGACAGGTGGCCTACAAACTAATGTTTTAATGTTCCAAAGGATGCTTTCCTGCCTTCCCTCTCCACTGTTTGTGAGCATCTCCTCACTGCCACACACACGAACAGGGCTTGGCCACTTGGCATTTTCCTGAGAGGATGCCAGTTCTGGTCCCTGGGAGAGGTAGCACTAGTTAGCAAATGTGCTGGTATTTTTTTGAGGAATACTATGTATACCATTACTTGCCTAACCTTATTAATATACTAGGGGAAGAAAGAGGCCCCTAATTTAGACCTCCTTGTGCTGGCTTCAAGGTCTCAAAAATCGTACAGACATGTTTAATTTCTTATAGAGGTAACTGAGATATAGGTATATACTAGTACAGTCGGCTTTTCGTATCCATGGTTTTCACATCTGCAGATTCAAACAATTGTGGGTCGAAAATACTCAGAAAAAAAATTCCAGGAAGTTTCAAAAAGCAAAACTTGAATTTGCCACTCACCAAGCACTATGCTGAATCCACGCAAGTGAAATCATGTGTAGGCATACTCTGCTGTAGCCTGATTCTGTTTTTTTCATCTATAAAGTGGGGCTAGTACTGCAGCATTTTATATAAGGGACTTGAGCATCTACAGAGTTTTATATCTGCAGGGTCCTGGAACCAATCCTCCACGGTTGCCAAGGGATGACTGTACATGCATTCATAGATATGCATGGATATGTATATATGTATATATACTCATGTAAATGTATGTGCATACACACATATACATAAATACATATAGCCCCTGACACATGTTATCTGGTGATAGCCACGCAAGTCCTTGTGAGCTTAAATTGAAGATGCAGTCAATGGGCTGTGTTACCAGTCATCTTTCCCTTTCTGACTTTTCCTGAACTCAGATTCTGAGAGTTGGAAAAAACCCAGAACATTTCCAATAAAATGTTCTGCTTGTAGCTTATGTGCAGAATTACATCTCTCAAAAGTGCTTGCTTCAACATTCCTGCTGGTGTGGGCTTTTGAGGGTGGGGATGGTGCAGTCATTCAGAAAAGGTTTATTGAGCCCCAGTATGTGCAAGGCTTTGTGAGGGTATAAATGTGAGAAGCTGGTTTCCCCACTCTCCAGGAGTTTTCTAAGGAAGAGCTTGACAGAGTAGCTTGAGTAACTTGAAGTAGGAAGAGCTGAAGGTTGTAAAGGGGCTCATTGGTGTAAGAGTAAGACTTCCCTGGAGTTTATGAAGGAAGGCTTTCTGGATCTGCTTCTGATCTGGGCAGATAGGATTGAGATGGTGGCTACGAGGATGATTGTAGGTGAAAGAAACAGCTTTTAAGTCAGAGTTTTTTTAAAAAAATGTATTCTGTTGAGGTAGAATCTTTAATTTGTCATAGATGTAGTAGCTTGGTGGTTAAGAGCTTGGCTCAGAATTAGACCTCAGTTTCTGCTTTTGCTATTAGCTCTTGGACCTTGAGCGAATCCTTTAACATTTCTGATTCTGTTTTTTCATCTATAAAGTGGGGCCAGTACTACCAACTTCATAGAGTTATTGTGAAGGTTAAATGAAATAACACTTCAAAGTGCACTGAACAGTGCCTGGCATTTAGGAAGAGTGTTAGCTGGTTTTATCATATATACTTCTACCCACGGGGAATAGTTCTGCTCTCTGGCATCTGAAATCTGTTCCCCCATCTATATGAAAACTTTTCAGATATTTAAAGAGAATTATGACTTCTCTTTGTTTTCTCTTTTCGGTCTAAAGGCTTTCTTTTTTGCGATGGCTTCCAGATATTTGTGTGTTATGCCATGTGTAATGTAATGGTTCTTTACCAGGGGCAGTTTTGCTCCCCAGGAGACAATTTAAAAAAAAAATTGAATAGAGAGAGGGAGAGAGAGATAGAAGCATCAATGGTGAGAGAGAATCATTGATTGGCTACCGCTTTCACGCCCCCTATTGGAGATCAAGCCCACAACCCAGGCATGTGCCCTCGACTGGAATCGAACCTGGGACCCTTCAGTCCGCAGGCCGATGCTCTATCCACTGAGCCAAATCTGGTAGGGCTGGAGACATTTTTTTGTTGTCACAACTGGGAGGCTGCTCCTGGCATGTAGTGGGTAGAGACCATGGATGCTGCTAAACATCCTAAAATGCATCAGACAGCTCCCCACACAAAGAATTATTCTGTCCAAAATATCAATAGTGCTGATGTTGAAAAACTTCGACCTTCTGGACTTAATTATTAAGCCTTTTCCTTTCTCCAGTCCCTAATGTTTGGGAAAGCAGTATGTGGTCCCAAAAAAACTGTACAAGGATTCAGAAGGGGATGAAACAGCTCAAACTCTGTGACTTCTGACAGATCAATTAATCTTTTAAATAAAACTGCCTTGCCAAAACCGGTTTGGCTCAGTGGATAGAGCGTCAGCCTGTGGACTGAAAGGTCCCAGGTTCGATTTTGGTCACGTAACTTGGTTGTGGGCACATCCCCAGTAGGGGGTGTGCAAGAGGCAGCTGATCGATGTTTCTCTCTCATCGATGTTTCTAACTCTCTATCCCTCTTCCTTCCTCTCTGTAAAAAATCAATAAAATATATTTAAAAAACAAAACTGCCTTCTTCCAAGCAGAGGGATTATAAATAATGCAAAGAATTTGAACCCCCAAAAAGATGATCTTGGAATGGTTTTTATTATATAGCCACATGTAATTTTTGCTTCACTCTTGAGGAGTATGAACAGTTATGTTGTCTCATTAGACTCTTCCTATCATTGAGGAGGAAATACATATTTTTTGATTGCTCTTTTACTGAAAGTGAAAAAGCCAAGATGGTTAAGTGTGATAACTGGTTGAACATCCCTGAGTGACAGACTCCCCAGAAAAGAGAGTGTATCCACCTCCAGCCTGGAGGGCCTGTTCTCCCATCTAACTGCATGATGGACATGGCTGTTCCTCATGATGTAAAGCAGCTGTCCAAAATGCCTCTGTCTCTGGATTTCTCAAGGGCTTTGTCTTGCAAGGTTCAGTTTAGTTAATATTTTCTTGGTAAGGTGAGGTCTAAATGAAAAAAAATTCACCAGAATGATAGCTGTTTAAAGTGGGAATATAGAAATGATGGACTTGGTAAGAGTGCACTGGTTTAGTAGTTAGGATACAGAACTGCTACCACCCAAGTTCTTGAGCAGGTCATGTGACCAAGCGTCACTGTCTTTCCTTGGGAAATTAGAGAGAGTTTTGGGTCCATAGGAGTGTTGCACTTGGCTTAACCAGATGAGATTCTGAAAAAGGAGGGGTAAATGGAGTTTTAACCAAAAGAATCCTTTAAAATATGCTGATTAAACTTGCTACATAGAGGTTCTTTGAGAGATAAAACATCTTTTGATTAAACTGATGTATTGTTTTAGGATCAATCTGGCTGTTCGTAAATTGGATTTTCTAATAGGAGAATTGTAAGGGAAAACTTTTTCTCCTCTACTCTCAATACTTTTGACACCAGATAAGTGGTTCCCTCCACATCAAGCAATTCTCCAGTTCTCAGCTGACACCAGCTGGGTGTCCACAAATTTAACTCTTAAGCTATCTGTTACGGGGATAAGAATCAGATCCCAAAAGGTAGGAATTCAGTCCCACAAGACTGCCTCCTACTTCAGATGCCAATCACAAGTCCTGATCGAAAATCTCTGTCACTTGTACTTCTGACCAACCAGCTGTAAATTGGGGGTTTCCACAATCCCCACCTTGAATCTGATAATTTGTTAGAATGACTCACAAAGCTCAGGGAAAAATTTACTTACATTTGCCAGTTTATTATAAAGGATATTAAAAGGGATACTGATAAACAGCCAGATGAAGAGTTATATAGGGCCAGGTTTGGAAGGGTCCTGAAGTAGGGTCTGCCACCTTCCGAGAACTTGTATTCCTTCCCCAATCTACAAGTTCTCTCCTTGTTTGGGAGTTTTTATAGGTCTTAATCTCTGTGTTTGACACCCTCCTCTGCCCCAACTCCCATTCCCGCCTAGGCCTGAAAGTTCCAACCTTCATCCCCCCCCCCTCCCCCAATCTTGTAATCATTTGGTTTTTTTGGTAACCAGCCCCAAGCTCCATTCTGAGGCTAAGTCACCTCATCAGCATAAACTGTAGTGCCTTCAAAGAGGCTCCTTATGAATAACTTTTAAAAGACACTCTCACTTTGGAACCTCCAAGGATTTTAGGAGGTTTGTGCCAGGAACCAGGACACAGACCAGATGTTATTTCTTGTTGTACCACAAGGATATACCAGTATGGTCTGGGACCCAGAGTTGTTGATAGATAAGTGGATTTGGGGAAGGCCGAGAACTATATTAATGATAAGTTTAGGTTGGATATTGTCCTGTTACTTGGGAACCTGCCCTCTGTGCCTCTATTGACTGAAAGTTTGCTCCCTTGTGATGATTATTAATTGCCCTAAACAAGAGGCTCATCTGTTAAAGACAAATGCCAAGAATCCTAATAGTCTATGTTCAGATCTGCTGTTGCTTGGAAGCTGTAGAATGCTATTCTAGATGAAACTTATGCACCATCTTTTTATTTTTTTAACTAAACTTTTTATTTTCAGATAATTGCACATTGTCACGCAGTTATCATAAATAATACAGAGAGATCTGTCTGCACTTTATCCCATTTCCCCCAGTGGTAACATCTGGAAAAACTATAGTAACAATATTATAACCAGGATATTGACATTGATAACAGTGAAGATATTTAACATTTCCGTCACCAAAAGGATTCCTCATTTTGCTCTTTTATAGCCACACTCACTTCCCTCCTTTTCCCACCCATTTCTTACCCCTTGACAATCATGAAACTGTTCTCCATTCCTATAATTTTGTCATTTGTTTTCTAAATAGAATCATACAGTAAGCAACTTTTTGTGGTTGACTTTTTTCTCTCAGCATGATTCTCTGGAGATTTATCCAAGTTTTTTTTTTTTTTTTTTTAACCAAGTTTGTTCCTTTTTATTGCTGAATAGCATTCCATTGTATGAAAGTAACACAATTTTTTTAAAAAATCATTCACTTGTTGAAGGACATCTGTATTGTTTCCAGTTTTTGTTTGTCTGTTTGTTAGTTTGTTTGACTATTCTGAATAATGCTGCTAAAAATTTTTGCATATAGATTTTTATGTGGACATAAGTCCTTTCTCTGGGATAAATGTCCAGGAGTCTAGTTGCTGGGTGGTTTGATAGTTTATATGCTTAGGAAACTGACAAGCTGTTTTTCAGTGTGGCCTTACTATTTTATATTTTCAGCAACAATATATGAGTGACTCTATTTCTGTACATGCTTGCCAACACTTAGTGTTACTATTTTAATTTTTTGAATTTTTATGAGTTTATTTGAGCCAAACTGATGACAACTGCTGGGAAGGAAACTCTGAATGGAGGGAGAAAATGCTCCTGTGTTGTCACTAATTTTAATTTTAGCCATTTTGATAGGTGTGTGGTACTATCTAGTAGCTTAATTTGCATATTCCTAATGGCTAATGATGTTGAACATCTTTCGATGAACTTATTTGCCATCAATATAGCCTCTAGTGAAATGTCTTTTGCCAATTTTCTAGTAGGATTGTTTGTTTTTACTGTTAAGTTTTCAGATTGCTTTACATATTCTAGTTCTTTGTCAGATATATGTGGTTTGCTAACATTTTATCCATCTCCAGAGCTTGTCTTTTCATTCTCTTTTGCAGAGGAAAACATTTTAATTTTAATGAAATAAACTTTATCAAAATTTTCTTTTATTGCTTGTGCTTTTGGAGTCAAGTCTAAGAACTATTTGCCTCATCCTAGATCCTGTAAGTTAATTTTTGTATGAGGTTTAAAACTTAAATCGAGGTTCATTTTTTTTTTTTTGCTAAAAATGTCTGACTACTCTAGTACCATTTGGAAAAACATCCTCAAGGATCTTACAGGGAAAATGTCCAGTATTTTGCCACTAAGTATAAGGTTAACTGTATATATTTTTTAGATGCCATTATCAAGTTGAGGAAGTTTTCTATTGCCATTTTTGTTGTTGTTTTGTTAATCATCACTCGAGGATCTTTTTCCATTGATTTTTAGAGAGAGTGGAAGGGATGGGGAGAGACAGAGAGAAACATCGGTGTGAGAGAGACACATCAATTAGTTGCCTCCTGCATGCACCCTGACCTGGGCCAGGGATCCTCCCACATGTGCCTGGACCTGGGCCGGGCATCGAGCCTGCAACCCAGGCATGTGCCCTTGACCAGAATCAAACCTGGGACCCTTCAGTCTGAGGGCCAACACTCTATCCCAGCCGTGGGCAAACTACAGCCCACGGGCCGGATCCGGCCTGTTCGGCTGTTCTATCCGCCCCGCGGAGCCGAAAGAGCAGAGGGTTCTCTTGCTCTCCCCTCCGCTCCTTCACCAGCAGCAGTGTTAACATGGCAACGTCGGGAAACACGGCCGCAGCTCCTTCTTCTGAGTGGGCGGATTTATATCCACCCATTCAGTAGAAGGAACAACCTCTCAATCTTCCAGAGGCTCCTTGTAATGCCCGCGGACATGTCCCCCCCCACACACATCACCCTGGGAATGTGTAGACACGTTATCGTGGTGGTGTAGGGAGACACGCCCCTGGAGAGCACAGTATCAGAGCATTAGCTAAAAAGGAGGCCAACAACACTGTTCCCACTGAAATTGATGTTTTAAAGACCAAAAACCTTTCAACCCAGTCTACATTGCCATCTACATCTACGTCCCGGGCATAATTTGGAAGTTGCACTAAAGAAAATGTTTAATTTACTGTTTACACATTTTGTTCTTTTCTATTTGTTTTAGTTTTAAATTATTTTAAATTGAAAGGCTTTTGTACCTTTCCTTTGTTAGGCAATTTTATTTTGCCTTTGCCATCTTCAATATAAGGTATGTTATTGTGCTATGATTCCTCCATTTTTTGAAGTTTCAAATTATAATAATTAGTGTTTACATTCTTCTTGTTAAAATGTTTGAAATGAATAAAACTATTGAAAAGAAAAAAAAAGACCGTACCCTTTTATGTAATGATGTTTACTTTGAATTTATATTAGTTCACACAAACACTCCATCCATGCTTTTGTTCTGGCCCTCTGGTCCAGTTTAAGAACCCATTGTGGCCCTCGAGTCAAAAAGTTTGCCCACCCCTGCTCTATCCACTGAACAAAGTAGGCTAGGGCCGTGGTCAGCAAACTGCGGCTCGCGAGCCACATGTGGCTCTTTGGCCCATTGAGTGTGGCTCTTCCCCAAAATACCACGGCCTGGGCGAGTCTATTTTGAAGAAGTGGCGTTAGAAGAAGTTTAAGTTTTAAAAATTTGGCTCTCAAAAGAAATTTCAATCGTTGTACTGTTGATATTTGGCTCTGTTGACTAATGAGTTTGCCGACCACTGGGCTAAGGTTACTCCTGTTTTTGAAGAGGTTTTTTAAAAATTGTGATTGAATATTTTTTTGTCATATGCTTCTTTTGCACCAATTGATGCAATCATGTAATTTTTCTTCTTTAGCTTGTTAATATGGGTGATATCCCCTGTTTCATTCCTAATATTGATGATTTGTGTTTTCTCTCTTTTTTCTTTGCCAGTGTTGCTAGAAGTTTGTTAATTTAAGAGCTAGCTTGTTTCTTTGATTTTTCTCTATTTTTTCAATTACATTTATTTCTGCTCTTTTATTATAATAATTCTTTCCTTTACTTACTCTGAAGTTTTGTTTTATTTTAGATTTTATTGCTCTTTTTTCCTAAGTTCTTAAGGTAGGGCTTAGATTATTGGAAACTTTCCCTTTTCCAATGTACATATTTAGTGCAATAAACTTCCCTCTCAACACTGCTTTAGCTGTGTCCCACAGTTTTTGATATGTCATATTTTAATTTTCATTCACTCTAGTGGATTCTTTCCTTTCCTTTGGGATTTCCTCTTTGAACCATGAATTATTTATAAGTGTGTTTAGTTTCCAAGTGTGGGTATGTTTTTCTGTCTTTCTCTTACTGATTTCAGTTTGATTCCATTATGGTTAGAGAACATGGTCTGAATGATTTCAGTTGTTTTAGATTTGTTGAGGTGTTTTTTTTTGTTTTATTTTTTTTTTTTAATGGCCCAAGATAATGGCTTACCTGGGTATATATTCCATGGGTACTTGGAAAGAATGTGTATTCTGCTGTATGAATATGGATTAGGTCCTGTTGGTTGATGACATTGCTTAGTTCTTTGCCCTTCCTGATTTCCTGTCTAGTTCAGCGATTTTCAACTGGTGTGCTGCGGCAGGCACACTGGCGTGCCATGAGAATTTTTAAAACATCTAATACCTGACAATTTAGTCAGGGGCACTGACCTTTTATCCCTTAGATTGTCAAATAAAAAATGACAACAGCCAACACAATAGCCATCCAGTGTGAATGAATCAAAATTATACCTTTTTTGTTGTTGTTGTTAGGTTGGCAAAAAACATGAAATAGTTTTTGGTGTGCTGCAGAATTTTAGAAATTTTTTTATGTGTGCCATGAGATTAAAAAGGTTGAAAATCACTGGTTTAGTTCTTCTATTGATTAGTGAGAGGGATATTGAAGTCTCCAACTATAATTGTAGATTTGTCTCTCACTTTTCAGTTATAATAGTTTTAGCTTTATATATCTTGCAGCTTTGTTGTTTGGTACATCTAAGATTGGTGGATTGACTCTTTAGTTATTATATAACTAGAGGCCCGGTGCATGAATTCATTCATGGGTGAGGGCCGGCTGGCCTGCTCCAATCGGGGTCGGGGGGGGGGGGTTGATCGGTGCAAGGCTGGCTGGGGGGAGGGGCCGTGGGACAATTTGCATATTAGCCTTTTATTATGTAGGATGTTGTTTTTTATCTGTCTCTAATAGTTTTCTGAGGAAATGCTCTAGTGAATTTCTGCTAGAGAGAGCTTATCTCCTGATGTGTTTGTAAAGAAAAAGAGTAGAACTGAAGAGTTTTGATATTAAATAGAAAACTTGAAAGGTATTAAAAATAGCATAAGTCAGAGAGTTAAGTTGCCCTTTATTTGTTTTACAGGTTTTTATATAAGCAAAGCAAAATATCTAGGAAAATTTGAAGGTATGGGACAAAAAAGTAATCTTCAGTGTTTGTTATCCTATATAATAAAGAGGTGATATGCAAATTGACCATCACTCCAACACACAAGATGGCTGCCCCATGTGGACACAAGATGGCCCGCAGGGGAGTGCAGTTGTGGACGATCAGGCCAGCAGGGGAGGGCATTTGGGAGCAATCAGGCCTGCAGGGGAGGGCAGTTGGGGGTGACCAGCCCTGTAGGTGAGGGCAGTTGGGGGGAACCAGTCCTGCAGGGGAGGGCAGTTAGGAGCAACCAAGCCTGCAGGGGAGGGCAGTTGGGGGGGACCAAGCCTTCAGGGGAGGGTAGTTGGGAGGGACAAGGCCTGCAGGGGAGGGCAGTTGGGGGCAACCAGGCCTGTAGGGTAGGACAGTTAGGGGCAACCAGGCCGGCAGGGGAGGGCAGTTAGGGGTGCCCAGGCCTGCAGGGGAGGGCAGTTAGGGGTGACAAGGCCTACAGGGGAGGACAGTTAGGGGTGACCAGGTCGGCAGGGGAGGGCAGTTAGGGGCAATCGGGCCAGCAGGGGAGCAGTTAGGTGTCGGTCAGGCTGGCAGGGGAGTGGTTAGGGGCAATCAGGCAGGCAGGCAGGCAGGCAAGTGGTTGGGAGCCAGCAGTCCTGGATTGTGAGAGGGATGTCCCAGATTTGAGAGGGACGGTGCAGGCTGGGCTGAGGGATTCCCCCCCGCCCGCCCCCCTCCCCCCGTGCATGAATTTCGTGCACTGGGCCTCTAGTAATAACATATGAAATGCCTAACACATGAAAGTAGTACTTAAAGGATTATAAAATGAACACCTGTGTTACCCGGTCCAGATAAAGAAATAGAACATTGTCTACACCTCTGAGGCCTTTTAATTTACAACTCCTTCCACACACTCTGTGGTGACCACTTTTCTGATCATAACGGTATTCATATTGTCTTCATAACTGTAACCTATGTATTCATAAGCAATGTAGTAAACTTGTGCTTATTTTTGGAACTCTCCCCTAATGTTTTTAGATATTTGAAATTTTGTAACCCAGGAGCAGCCCTGAAGAGGAAGATCCATAGAGAGGTGTGTGGTAAGTGAAGGGGCAAGGATTCTATGCATCTTGTCTTAGTGAAGTTTGAGGGACTTCAGCCTTAGTATTGTTAGGTGAACTTGAGATCTTTTTTGTACCAGGTGATGGAGCTATATCTTCACTGTTGCTAGGATTCCAGAGCTAGCTCTGTGTTTGTTTCTTTGAAGTGCTGCTGCTTAAGCACTTGCTGTGACCAGGGCATAGACCTTCCTGGAGGTCTCCTTAAATGCTCATTCTGTTTCTACTTGTGTTCCTCTGTTGGACATTTTTTAACTGTGTGTGCGTTGCAAAAAAAAAAAAAAAAAAAAGGGAAAAAGAAGAAGATTTTTCTAAAGTTCTGCTTATTTTTTCTTTCCAAATCTGTAAAAGCTTTGGAGTTTAATTTAGGGCTTTATTTATAAGCTAGTGAATTCATGCACATTGAAAGGAAATTATTACAAGAAATATTTTAATATTGCCATTCGCCTTTTCTCTAAAATAGAAGTTTCAGAGATGAAAGAATTAGTAAAATGTACATGAAAATAATATGTAAATTGATTAAATAAAAAACAATAACAACATGATGTAACAACGAATATTTTCCATGAAATTTTTACTGTCAGAATATTCATTTATCATTAATTTTTTAAAATATGTCAGGTATTCTGGAAAATTTATATCCCTTGGACAAACTTTGCCTTTGCTACAACATCAAGTAAATTTTCCATCAGATGGGTTTTCATTGGAGAAATTTAGGGATAGGCAAAATTGACATGTAACAGTCATTCCACCACAACTGTTTGATAACTGCATCCTCATTTACCTCATTTTTGCTATAAAGGCAGTTCCTACCAGTATTGGTAGTACTTGTCGATGACTGTTCTTCAGACATATTCTGTCGACGACATCACTTTCTTTTGGCTTCACAGATATGTTTTGGCAATAGTTGGTTTTCAGACATAATTCTGTCAACAATTTCAGCTTCAGAATGTCAACAAAAACGTGATGTCTTTACCTGGCACCCACAGCCATCATTTGTGGGCTGGGCTGAGCTGGGCTGTGGGCTGCATTTTGCGCCATGGGGTCTCAGCAGCATTGGCTGTGATTTGGTGGGCTGTCGTTCTGGGGTGGTGGCGGGGCCTGTGTCCCACTTGGGGGAAGCCTAGTGTTGCTTTGTCAGCGCCAGGTCCGCAGTGCCATTTCTCTGTGCTGGACAAAGCAGCTCCTGCATTGAGCGTCTGCCCTCTGGTGGTCAGTACGCGTCATAGCGACCGGTTGGACAGTGGGAAGGATACTTAGCATATTAGCCTTTTATATATAGACAAGAGGCCCAGTGCATGAATTCATGCACAGATGGAGTCCTTCTGGGTGGCCTGCAGGGATTGGGCCAAAACCCACAGTCCAACGCTGCCTGCAGCTCCTTCCTGCCTCTCCCGCTCATCCTGGACCCACTGTGCTTGCTGCGGGCTTGCGCCCAATCAGTCCTGATCGGGAGAGACTCATGCTGCCACAGCAGCACTCGCCAGCCATGAGCCCTGCGTCTGGCGCCCTCCCAATGGGAGTGGTCTTGCGGGATTGGGCTGAAACTGGCTCTCCGACATCCTCCGAGGGGTCACGGATTGGGAGAGGGCGCAGGCCAGGCTGAAGGGACCCCCTGGTGGTCAGTGCACATCATAGTGACTGGTCGACCAGTTGACTCTCTGCCCCCTTGTGGTCAGTGCACGTCATAGCAAGTGGTTGAGCAACCTTAGCATGTTATTAGCATATTACACTTTGTTTTGTTGTTCGGTTGTTCTGCCATTCAGTCTATTTGCATATTACCCTTTTATTATATAGGATGCTTGTTCCTCTTTCCCATTTAGGGACCTTTGAAGCTTGAGCAAATTGATGTTTTTTCTTTTTTGTGTCAACTATTTTGCATTTTCTATAAACATAAGTAGAAATGGTATTAAGGTATATAGATCACGCCTGATTTAAAAACACACACAAAATTATTTTGTATAAGAAGACCATAGAAATAATTTCTAGTTAAGTTTTCTAGTTAACTTTGGTAGTTAAGTTACTTTTAAAATTTGTGATGCTACTTACATCACCACCTAATATACATATTGAATATACTAGAGGCCCAGTGCATGAAATTCATGCACTTGGGGGTCCCTCAGCCTGGCCTACACCCTTTCGCAGTCCAGGAATCCTCTGGGGATATCTGACAGACAGCTTAGGCCTGCTCCCTGATGTCAATGGGGTATTAAAGTCCCCTACTATGACTGTTGCTGGAGTGGGCCTAAGCTGTCAGTTGGACAGCTTAGCGCTGCTGCAGGGGCGGGAGAGGCTTGTGCCACCGCCGCTGCGCTCACCAGCCGTGAGCCCAGCTCAGGGCTTCTGGCTGACTGCGCTTCCCCTGTGGGAGCGCACTAACCACCAGGGGACAGCTCCTGCATTGAGTGTCTGCCCCCTGGTGGTCAGTGCACGTCATAGCAATCGGTTGTTCCTCAGCTCAGTCAATTTGCATATTACCCTTTTATTATATAGGATGTATGTGTGCTAAAATTTCAATGTACAGTTATTCTGATATCATTTATTCTGTTGTAATTTTATTAAAAATAAGTGGTGATTGGGGACCCATTAAATTGTCTGCAGGATTCTTCAGTAGGTCATGGCTTGCAGTTGAAAAGGTGCCACAATTTTCTGGAGGGAAAAGGTTGGCTTTGAGGGATTAAACTGAGTTAGGAAGCCCTGGCTGGCATGGCACAGTGGTTGATAGTTGACCTATGAACCAGGAGGTCACGGTTTGATTCCCAGTCAGGGCACATGCCTGGGTTGCGGATTCAATCTCCAGTAGGGGGCGTGCAGGAGGCAGCCAATCCATGATTTGCTCTCATCATGGATGTTTCTCTCTCCCGCTCCCCTTCCTCTCTGAAATCAATAAAAATATATTAAAAAAAACCCAAAACACCGAGTTAGGCAAACTCGAGTCATGGTGTGCTTAAGAGCCTGGACTTTGGAGAAGGATGGACTTGGGCTCATCTCTTGGCTCTGCCACTTGCCAGTCTAGTGGGCATTCTAGAGCTTAACACTTCTATAAAATGGGAATGGCACTTCCTGCCTTGGGGTTTTGAGGTTTAAGTGGAAGAAGGTGTGGCTATAAGGTAAGTATTAATACACACCCACTGTTTTTTGCCATTATTACCTGTTTCAGGACAAATTGGAGTTTCTCTGACTTGAGCCCAGTGGTCTTTGTACAAATTGCAAAATCTACTAGGACAGGAGTTATGGGACAGTGTTAAGTAGCAGAACACGTGGATGGGAATGGGTTAGTTGATTTGCTGACCCTTTGGGATCACGTCAGGTGACTGCTGGAATGTGTGCTCACAAGTTCTGTTCTTTATAGGAGTGGGAGCTGCATGAAGATGTCAGGCAGTTACAGTGCCTTCAGTGCAGAAGAGTTGGACTGCTATCCTTATTCATGGGTGGGAGGTTGAAACTAAAGTGTGTGTGTGTGTGTGTTTCTGTGTGTAAGATCAACTCTGGGGAAGGCTAGAGGACATATTTTCCTGAGTCCTGAGTTTTCACTCTATCTCCTTCCATATTTCACATTTAAAATAATTTCCTGCCCTTCTACCCCCTTTTCTAAAGAATGACCAGCTTTTATATTTTAGATAAAAATCTGTTCTTAAAAGGAATTGAAGCCAATTTGAATGTTAAAATTTAAATAAAGAAAATTAAATTCATATAAAGTACTAGTATGAAGAGAAACCCATTTATTAACATTTAGTGTTTTCCCTTCCAGTTTTTTCTCATGCATTTAAAAAAAGGTGGTAGTAATACTGTACATCAGGCACCTTTATAATGAAATTAAAAACTGAACTGGCTAGATAGCTCTAGATCAGTAAGATGGTAGAGGAAAGGAGAAGGGACAGTGTTGAATGGGAGAGATAGTAACCTTGTTTTAATCTGCCCTCTTAGGTGCTCTGTAAGAAGTAGGAATTTGACTGCTATTCTCCCTTTTTATTGCTATTATCCCTTATTAGGCATGTGCTCCTGAGGTCAGAAGAACAGATCTTATGGTTGTTGTGCTGCTAAAATTAGTATCCTGTTAGATTGCTGGTAGAGTTTCTATTTTTTTGTGAAATATGAAAGCTGAACTGTTTCTAACAGTTCTATTAACCATATATTTGCTAGTCAGTGCTTTTCAACTGCTTCAGGTTCTCCACCAGTGATCCCTCTCAGGTCCTGAGAAAAACCCGAGTAGCCTACCCACCATGGCAGAACTTGATTGGGCAGTGCTGCCTGGAAAGGGTGACTTAACATGAGTCCATTCTGTTTTCTCTTTTTTCCCACAGATTTTGAAGCCAGCTTCATAAGGCTTTTGGACAAAATAACAAATGGTTCTCGAATTGAAATAAACCAAACAGGTAAGCTCCTTTTCTTCCCGTTCCAGAAAGCACCTACATATGCACTACTTAATCATTCTTCTGTTTCTCACTCCCATTTGATGGTATACATTTTATATTCCGATGGAAACATCCAGTTTCCTGTCTGTGATACAGTTGTTTGGAGATATGTGTGAACTCTGTCAATTTAAGGGGCATACACTTGATTTAAGGAAGTTAGAAGACTGAAAATTTCAGATCAACAAACAAGCACTTCCTCTTTTTTAACAGTAAAGTATTTTATACCTACCATTTATTAACATACAACTTATCAAAGTCCGTTTACTTATATTATCAGAACAAAATCTTAGAACAAACTCTAGGAGGTAGTTGTATGTGCTGAATTTTATTTTTTATTTTGCTTTTAAGATTAGTTTAAATAAGTATATGCAAAAATTGTGAAAGCCTATTCAGCTGTTTCCTTTCCATTCCCTCCCCAGGTGCAGCCATGCTGGGGCAGGGGTGTACCCTTGTCTCCTTCCTCTGTCTATATGCATTTGCTTTTATGGGCACCTCTGTATCTTAGAAGAGTGATTTTCAACCAGTGTGCTGCAGTAATTTTTAAAAAGATGCAATACCTGGCTATTTTGTCAGGGGCACTGACCTCTTTTCCCTTAGATGGTCAGATAAAAAAAAAAAATGACAATAGCGAACACAATATCTGTCCAGTGTGAATGAGTCAGAGTTATACCTAATTTTTTTTGTCAGGTCAGCAAAAACACTTTATATTTTTTGGTGTGCCGTAGAATTTTAATAATTAGTGAGATGAGGACGGTTGAAAATAGCTGTCTTAGACCATCAACAGGGTTGTGCTCTTGCTATGTTCTACAGCCAGCTTTTTTCTTCACTAGCAAGATATCACAGGTTAATCTCAGTTATTTCAGTAGGCCTCATATAGTATTCCATTGTATGAATGCATGATCATTTATTTCATTCAGTTTGTTTCTAGGTACTTTTTGTTGTTTGTTTGCTATTAGAAACACTTTTACTAGTATATACATTGTATTAGGAAGCAAACGTCTTTGCTGGGTTCCATGAAGGAATTATGTACCTTTCTGTACATGTGCAACAAAGGAAACTCTGAACTTGTTGACTCTTTTCTTTCTAATCCTCACCTGAGGGTATGTTTATTGATTTTAGAGAGGAAGGGAGAAAGAGAGAAAAACATCTATTCCTTGCCTCTCCTACACACCCCAATCAGGATCGAACATCTAACCCAGGTATGTGCCCTGACTGGAAATCAAACCCGAAAATCTTTGGTGTTCGGGGCAACGCTCCAACCAAGTGAACCACAACGGCCAGGGCACACATGTTGTCTCTTTTAAGAAAGAAGACAAGCTTGGCATAATAAGTGGCCTGGCATCACGGGAAATTTGTTGCAGAGAACAGGTTTTAGGTATGAGGCTTCAGATGCCCTTTGCAAGCTATGGTTCCATTAGTCTTCCTTGGCTTGTTTACTTTGAAATTCCTAGAGATTTTTCAGCAGTTTATATTGGTGATTCAGAGGGCAGGTAATTATACAGGCAGTCTTCGGGTTACATCGCACTTGACGTAAGTGGTTACGTCGCCATCTCCCATTTATTTATTAAAAAAAAAAGTTCTGTCATTTTGACATATGTACCTATCTGCTTTATGTTTTTTATTACTGATTTACCACAAGTAAAGGTCAGGAATTGTTATCTTTCTTTAAAATTTTTTTTTACTGTTTCACTTCATTACTGCTGTGTATGTGCTTGCGTAGGTGGGTTCAGAGGTCCAACTTATGGCGAAAATCGCGTTACGTTGCACCATAGGAGCGGATCTCTTAACCGAGGACCTACTGTATTATTTTTTAATCACTTCTACAGTGTAGGTTGGGAAGTAGATATTTACATGATCCTGCTTCTACCTTGTATCTACCCTGTCCCAACACAAAAATCACTCTCCCATACCCACCTCCACCCCAGGGTAGAATACTTCATTCTGATGGCCTGGTCAGTTTCTCATTTGGTTAATTTGCAGGCATAAACAGTGTTTGCAGTGTTTAATGGTTTTATAGCTTGGTTAATTTGCAGGCATAAACAGTGTTTGCAGTGTTTAATGGTTATATAGCTTTTTTTTTTTTTAATGGCTTTTTGTACTAGAGGATTAGTTTTGTGACTCATGAATAGTGTTTAGAATAACTGATGTAGAATCTTGCCCTTTGAGAAGTGTGGGAGGAATATGATTCTGATTGTGATTGTTGGGATTTTGGTTTTTAACATAGTAAGACCTAAATTTATTCTATGAAACTCCCAAGAGCTGCTTTCCTTTGGAGTGACTGAATGTATCTCCTTCCTCTGTTGCTAAATTTGCTTATTGATAAATTGTGCCAGAAGACATTGCAAAACATTTGAGCAACAAAAAGACCTTGTTCACCCACTTAATACTCCCAGATCATGTAGAGTATCTTATTTTGTTTTTCCTCTAATATGTTAATCTGGTAAGAAACTTTTTGAATGTTATGAATATGTGAAAAAGTGAATAAAGGTAATAAAAAGTTTCTAATAAAGCTAGTAAGTAAATTTAGATATTTTTTTTGTTTACTTTTATAATAGCTACTATTAATGGAATTGCCATAAAGTACTTGCTTTTCTAGGCATCTTGTTTGGTGAGTGTGGTACATGGGAAATCTCATTTCAAGGGCCTACAAGAAGCTGATTGCTGGTGTGATGGTTTCAGAGCATCGTTTGTAAACACCTTTGTTCAGCAAAGTCTGAGAAGGTGCTGTTGGGAGATTTAAGATACCTGTTAGGATTTTTTTCTTTCTGCCTTGCCATGACTTTGGCAAGTCAGATGGCTTGGGGAGGGGCTTAATTTATTACTGTTTATTAAATTACACTCACAGTTTATTATTATTACAAGGGCTTGACAGTAATGAGTCAGCTTTTGGACTGAAGTGTGGGCTCTTAGGAATGGCATTTTGAACTCCCTTGGATGCCCATGTCAGGCTTTCCCCTTGGGACTCATTGCCTGTGTTGATTTTGTGACACCGAGGGTTGTTTTTTTCCTGCTGAATGTGGCTCTCTTTCCTCTTATGTAAGGGACGACCTTATATTACCAGCCTGGCCTCCTGTATGGTGGATCCGTGGAGCATGACTGCAGTGTCCTTCGTGGCATTGGCTATTACCTGGAGAGTCTTCTTTGCCTGGCTCCATTTATGAAGCACCCATTAAAGATAGTTCTTCGAGGAGTGACCAATGACCAGGTTGACCCCTCGGTAAGTAGTGAGGCCACACCATGGTGTGAATTATGTTTTGTCTCTTGTCACAACTCAACTTTTGATAAACAAGTTCCTGATAAAGCACAGGTTTATTGTTGAGTGTTTTTGTTTTGTTATTTACCTTGAGATTTAGAGATTAATCACTGCAGGATGCAGATGAACCAAGATTCATATCAGTCAAATTCAGTAATGATTGTTACCATTCATCAAGGTGCCTTTCATTGTCGTGTCAAAGAACCTTCAGAACAGATGCTGGCAATCTCACCACGGTTGACATGAAATATGGCTCTGTTGGCTGAAGTGTGTGGGAGTAAAACTTTCGCAAGGTCATGTGATAGCTGAGGCTGGAAAGCAGCAGACCAAAATTTTAGACAGAAAGTATTTCCTTGGCATTGTTGCAGCATAGTCTTGACTTATTTAAACTTTAGGACATTCTTCTGAGAAGAGTTTGCAGATTTAGGAAAAGGGCATAGGGACAGGGACTGTATATGTAACCTTTGATAGTTTAAGGGCACAGCAACCTTCTTATTAAGTAGGCTAATTTTCCTGCATGTATGGGGAAGATAGTTTAATATACAGATGGAATTTTCATTGTGGCCACCACGAGTGTCTTAGTGCCAGTCCAGGATGGGTTTTGTTTTGTGAGAGAGAGAGTGTGTGTGTGTAAGAGAGACAGAGAGAGAGAGAGATTAGAGTAGTTCTTTCCAGACCTGCCTTAGACCTCTCATAGGAAGAGAAGGATCCTCACCTTTAGATGCTCTGCTGTCCAGAGAGGGTATCTTAATGCCTGTGGCCACTATGCCAAGTCCTGACTGAGGACTCTTATCTTCACCTCTACAGACATGGAACCAAGATTGATGAAGGGTCAATAATATTATAATAACTATGTATGGTGCCAGTTGCATACTGGAAATATCAGGGGGAACACCTTGTAAAGTATATGCTGTACATCTGAGACTAATACAAAATAATGCTGAAGGTAAAGTGTAATTGAAAAAAAATTTTTTCAATCTGAAGATCAATGAAGGGGTGGCTTCTAAGGTAGAATGTGAAGTATCTAGTTTCTCTAACCAGGGAAGACCAGTTAGGTGGTTCATTGAGCTGCACAGTGGAGACTGCTGGTAGTCACCTATATACTTTTAGAGTATAAATCTGGTTATTGTGTTCTTAGGCAGTAAAAGACTTATTTCCCAATTCTTGGGAATTTGGGTACATAAACTCTTTTCCTAGAATCTTAGTACAGTGCATGATCTGAAATTCTTAGCTGTAAAGGAATGCTGAATAAACTGTCTAGAATTTTAAACTAATTTCAAAGGATTGCTTTTTTCTTGTATTTTTCTGGAAGATTCTAGGAAGTGGGCCCTTGACTTGAAAGTGTTCCCAAGGGGAGGCCTCTACACTTCTAGGTGGAGGATGGGGAAGGTGCCTTGAGTAATGGGAAAGGCCCTGAGCATACAGGAGACTTTGGCACTGTGTCCCAGTTTTGTGCTCTTTCTATAATTGCTAATGACCTTAAAAGCTGTTATCACTGGCAATATTTTAAAAAGTTTTATATATTAACAGACAAAGGTTAGTTGAAGAATTCCCCAGAAATTAACTCTTTTGTGCAGAACATATAAAATAAATCTGTTTTCATATGCTACAGGACTGCTTTTGCTCCCTGCAAGACTAAAATGACCTTGGATAGTACTTGGCTCCAACCCAGGATAAAACAAATATACCTAATCTTAGGTAAAGAATAACTTCTTCAGCCTGTGGCTTCTTCATTTTGAGCTTTCTCTTCAACATGTGGTTTCCCCATCAGTTCATGTCCACCTTTGCTGTCTGCATCCGGATGAATATGATGCGTTCTGCCCTTTGGAACTTGTTCTCATGGGGTGGACAGCTGTGAACACATAGAGGGGAGGCTACAAGGCTGAGTACCTCTGGGCTCTGATAGAGGTACAAACAAAGTGCTGAGGGTTTAGGAGGGTTTTGTAGAGGAAGGGAAACCACAGAATCAGCCTGGTTTTTAGGAAGAGCACTGTGGAGGCTGAAAGAAGGATGAATTGGAGGTTTGTCAATTAGTTTGAACATAATAGAGAAGGAAGTAGATAGGAAGGAACTGATATGAAGGACAGTGTGGAGGGGAGACTTCATGATTTGACAGCTAATTGGAGATGGGATAAGAGGAAGTGTTCATAAAATAACTTCATGATTTCTGTCCTGGTTGACTTGAAGGATAGTGATCAGAAGGAGTTGAACACAGGGAAGAGGAAAACTGTGGTTGGTAGTTGGGTGATGTGTTTGATTTTGGTATGTTTGGAGGATATCCATGTGTGGTTGTCCAGTTGGCAGTTGGACATTACTGTCTGGAGCTTCAGTGATAGGTCATCAGTATCTTACCTACTGATAGTTAAATCCCTAGGAGAATGAGATTGACCAGTGCTGAGTGAAGTTGAACACGGGCAGCTTTCTGTCTGAGTTAATCCTACCAGTGTTTTTCCTTTGGTCTGCACAGTGTGGTGGTGTGTGTATCTGAATTGAATGTTCATGTTTGGAACCCAGATTTTACATTATAGTAGGTTGATGTGGCAGCATTGATGGCAGTTCTTCCCCAACAGCCTCCCATTGGAGCTGAGTAGTAGCTGCCCTCTTTGGAAAAGGCATGAGCTCTCCAGTTAGCTGGAGGTCTTAGCTGATCTCATCATTCATTTACATTCCCCTTCTGGCCTGTATTGAGCATTAGAGGTTTTGCCCCATGGTCCCAGGGACCGAGAATAGAAGAGGAAATGGATGTGTAAGGTGTGAGTAGGGGAAGAGGAGCTGCAGACAGTGAGTGGAGGTATAAGTGTTTGGAGAAGCCAAGCAGGAGTTGAGTTTTGAGAAGCCAGGCGTTGATTGAGGATTGGGTAGGGAGATTCAGCAATGAGAAGTTTTATTGACCTTTGAGAGAGCAGTGACACTGGTGTGCAAGAACCGTCACAGGGTGAGGAATGAATAGGAAAGAGAACCATGGAAAGGAGATTCAGAAGGTTAGATCGGATGATTCCTGAAGAGCTGAGTTTGGAAATAGTTTTCTAAATGAGAGATTTGAGCTTGCTTGTAGGCTGAGGAGATGCTGCAATGGAGAAGGAAAGAATTAAAGGGGTTGGGGGACTTAGTAAGGGTAGCTCCTGCAGAAATCCAGAGGGGATGAGCATCGAAAGCAGAAGTGGTGGGATGAGCCCTATAAATGGGTAGGAACATTTTTTCCCTTTAGAGGCAAAAGGATAGAAAATGGGGAGACATTTTGGGGAGAATCAAAGTTCCAGGACGTCTCCTTTGAAGCTCAGTGATTTGGCACCGGAACCCCCAATAGCAATAGATATTTATTGGTGCCAACATCCTGATCAGATGGTGAGTGAAGATTCCATTCTTTTTCATTACCGTTCTGGAAGGGGAATGAAGTACAATAAAGTCTGCTGTGTGTTGAGCACAGTTCTCGTAAATGTAGCCATATTTATTTAATTCTGGTATAAACCCTGTGAGATGGGGTTCCTGCCACTGTTTCAGAAAAGGTAACTGAGAGCAGTTTCTTCCCTTGTAGTTGGCATTGTATCTGATGACATTTGTACCTGTTGATTGATTGATTGAGTGAACTTGTCAGGCTGACTGACGCCTTTGCCCTGAGGTGCCACTTGGGTCAGACTTTTGCTTTTTCTTCCTAACCACTGAGTGTTCAGTTTTCTTTAAGTAGAACTTGCAGCCCACCCGCACTCTACTGAAACTATGGTGCAGAGCCAGAGGAGACTGGAACATGTCCAGTCCAGCCCCTCATGCGCAGCAGGAAGCCAAGGCCTTGGGGAGGTAGGGAGTGTGCAGTTTCACAGCTAGTAAGAAGCAGAGTGAGACTCAAGCCTACATGTGTTCTTCCAGCCCTCGTCCCACCACTCGAGTTGCCTGCCTTTTGCATCAGATGGAGAGTGATTTAGGAGACAGGACCACACCTGGAATTATACTCAGGCTTCTGGCTGAACCTCAGAGTAAATCTGACTTCATCCTGTATGACTCCAGGTACAGGGAGGATGAACCAGAAGGGCTGTTCTGCTTTCTTGCCTTTTCTGTCCCCAGGAGGTCTGGTGGCTGCCTAGTTCCAGGGAGTTATGTGGGCAGAGTAACCAACATCCTTGTATCCCCTGGTTTTTCCAGAATCTGGCTTGGCCTTCTCCCCAGCTGCCCTTAGTACTAGCCTAGGCTGAATTTTATCTCCTTGGTGCTGGCCATCCCAAATGTATGTTTTAAGTACTTGGGTGTATTTAACTCTCATATTTAGGTTGAAATGAGCTAATTTTCAGTGAGTTTTCCTAGTAACTTCTTCAGCGCCCCCCTCATCCATTATCTACATGATCCTAGGCTTCATAGGTCATTTCTACCTCACGTTAATTTTCTGACACCAGAATGTGTAGGCAGGGCCTATTCTCTGCTATAAAGCCTTATTGGAGTATCATTCTTAGCATGTTGGAATGGGTAGCACCTTGAAGACAGGCTGACACTCTTGCCTTAGAGATAAGGAAATTAGACAGTTGTCCGAGACCATGAGGGAGAGCTCACTAGAGGGAGAGCCTGAACCAGGACCAGCACTTTCCCCTACACCCTCTGCTCTTGCTGCCTGCCCTCACTGCTCCTGATAGGGTCAGCTCCCAAGTGCCTAGGAACGGTCATTTGCCCATTGGGAGCAAGGAAGGGAGTGACTTTCTTTCCCATGTTGCAGTTGAGTCAGCATTCACTGTCTTGTATCAACGTGCTTTGAATGTCATTCTTATACTCTGAGGAATCCATATGTGAACAGGATAGAACCCCAGGCCTCCTATGAGTTCTGAATAGGGAGGAGATAGTAGTCATACTTGACACAGCCTTGCCATTAACTGTGCAGTTGTGGGTTTGTGCTGCTTCAGGTAGTTTGAGGCAATCATTCCTCCACTGCCCCCACTTTCTTACGGAACCACCCTTTATTTCACTGCCTAGGCCAGTGGTCGGCAAACTCATTAGTCAACAGAGCCAAATATCAACAGTACAACGATTGAAATTTCTTTTGAGAGCCAAATTTTTAAAACTTAAACTTCTTCTAACGCCACTTCTTCAAAATAGACTCTCCCAGGCCTTGGTATTTTGTGGAAGAGCCACACTCAAGGGGCCAAAGAGCCACTGTTTGCTGACCACTGGCCTATGTGATGGGCATCAGCAATATTCTTAAGTAGCTGTTGACTCCTTTTTTTGGTTTGCTTTGGCTTTGGTATGCCACAAGCTTTAAAGATTAAACAACCGTGTTGGGAAAAGATTAATAAAAAATATGGTATTTTTTCTGTAGTGTAAATACATAAAAGAATGAGCAGAGGTCCAGGTTTGTTCTATATGAAAACTGCAGGTTCTCATGCTTTTTGCATGTGTTTTTGGTCATGATGATGACTTGTAAGGTAGGTGTAAGTTTCCATGTCAAAAATGAGGAAAGGAGCTCAGAGGAGCTAGTGGCTTATAAAATCTGTTTTACTCGGGAGCAGAGTGCTCCCATGCCCTCAGTTGTAAGCCAGCATCCTCTTTCTTTACCAGAGTATACATCATCTACCTGGTTGCTATGTCTTCACTTGCTTCATTGGCTGTTTCTTCCCATCTGCTCAAGGTTTAATGAAATGTTTTATTTATTATGAAATAATTCTACAGGTTGATGTTCTTCGGGCAACGGCCCTCCCTGTTTTGAAACAGTTTGGAATTGATGGTGAATCACTTGAGCTAAAGGTAAGAATGAATGGTTTTCTGTATATATCTGTGTAAAACATTTCCTTACCAACTCATTGGAAGAGCTGTATGACGTGTGTGTGTGTGTATGTGTGTGATATATTTGAAGTCAGCATTTATGAGAAGACCCATAGGACATGCAAACATGACAAACTTTGAGTTGAAAGGGAGGGACCCTTTAGAAGGACAATAGTAGCCAACAGTTATATTGTACTTTCTTTGTGGTGGGCACTGTTGTAAACATTTTACAAGTATTAATACTTTACTACTCATAACAACTCCATTTGTGTCACTCAGCTAATAAGTAGTAGAGTTAGGATTCTAGCCATAATGCTTCTCTAATCTAGATCATCTAGGTATAGATTATGTCTTAACATCATAGTGCAACATGTTGCTCACATTTTTATGATGAGGCTGGTGTACATAAACAAACCCACTTCTCTGCCAGTCGTAGAAAAGTATAACACATACAGCCCTAGCCGATTTGGCTCAGTGGATAGAGCGTTGGCCTTCGATTTCGATCAAGGGCATATGCTGGGTTGTGGGCTCGATCCCCAGTTGGGGGCATGCAGGAGGCATCCATTCAATGATTCTCTCTCAACATTGATGTTTCTATCTCCCCCTCTCTCTTTCTCTGTCAAATCAATAAAAATATATTTTTAAAAAAATAAAAGTATAACACATACAATTATGTATGAATCTCATGTTGTTTTGTTTATAATAGCCCCTAAGCATACAGAAGCCACCGGTAGCATTCCCAGTAAGAGGCCATGTTGAGTGATTGACCTGGAAACAAAATTAAAAAGTGATTAGAGACTACAAAGGTAGAAAACCAGTGATGGTTATTGCTCACCAGTCAGGCATGTCCTGTTCCACCATAGCTATGCTATGATCTTGAGGAACAAAAACAAAGTAATGAAAACTGTTAAAGGGTCTACTTCATTAAAAGCAACAAGACTAACACAAATTCGAGAAGGGCCTATATCAGACTTGGAGAAACTTCTAATGACCTGGATTGAAGACCGGACACAGAAGTGTATCCCTCTCAGCACTATGACAATCACAGCCAAAACAAAAAGTTTGTTTGGGATGCTGAAAGAAGGCTGGACTCGATTACGATGTTGAATATACTGCTAGTTCTGGGTGGTTTGAAGGATTCAAGCATGGTTATTCATTACATAATGTGAAATTGAGTGGTGAGTGCTGTGAAGGGAGCTGAAGAATTTTGGGATACTCGAGATCAGCGGTTGCCAACCTTTCAGACCTCACCGACCACCAGTGGTCTCTGGACCACCAGTTGGCAACCGCTGCTCCAAAGGTTTCCTTAAACCAATGGTCGCCAACCTTTCGGACCTCACAGACCACTGCTGCTCTAGATAAGCTGTTTGTGGAAGAAAATTACTTGTCAGAACAAGCATTCAATATGGATGAAACCTCCCTATTCTGGAAATAGATGCCTGAAAAGACTTTCATCCATAAGAAGGCCAGGTCAATCCCAAGTTTCAAGGCTTTTCAGAACAGGATAATGTCTTGCTTGGGGGCATTGTTTCTGGCTACAAACTGAAACCCTTTGTTAGCTGGCCAAGGACAACCCAAAGGCCTTTTAAGCATATCAGTAAGCACACACTGCCAATATCCTACAGGTTTGGTGAGAAGTCATGGATGATCCAGCTGCTCTTCCAAGATGCCCTTTTGAATTACTGTCAGTGGAATGGAAAAGTACTATTTGGAGAATTGTATATCTTTTAAGATTTTGCTTATTGTTAACAATGCTCCTGGACATCCTCCTTTTATTGGTGTTCTTTATCCCAATATCAAAGTTGTGTTTCTTCGCTCAAACACTACCTCTTCTATCGAATCAATTGATCAAGGAATTATAGTAGCTTTTAAGGCCTTCTACCTGAGGAGGACCTTTGCCCAAGCCATTGCTGCAACTGAGGAAGATAACTGAAAAAACACTGGTGCAATTCTGGAATTACAGTATTCATGACTGCATCAAGAGCCTTGCTTGGGCTTGGGGTGATGTCACCAAAAAGTATATGAAAGGCATCTGGAAGAAGACATTCAGTTAGTTTGTCCATGACTTCAAAGGATTTTCCAAGGCTGAGGACGTTGTAAAAATCAACAGGACTGTGGTTGAGATGGCAAACAACTTTAACCTGCGTGTGGATGAGGCTGACATTGAGGAACTCCTAGAGGTGGTTCCTGAGAAAATGGCTAATGAACAGTTGTTGGAACTGGGACAGGAATGCATAGCTGAAAAAGAGGGAAGAGAAAAGGAAACTGCAGGAGAAGGGAAAGAAAATTCTCAGTGAAGTGTTTAGCAGAAGCTTTTGAAGAACTCAAAAAGCTCCTTAAAAAGTTTGAAAACACGGACCCCTCCCCAACACCAAAAGGTTTTCATTAATAGAGAGCAATTTTCATGATGTAAATCTGCTTACCCGCAAAAAAATGATGAAAAAAGAAACGAACCAAGAAAACCAAAGTGGACATATTTCCTCAAGAAGAGCCTCAGGTAGTTCCTTTAGGAGGTATTCCAAAGGAAGACATAGTTATAAGGCAGTGGTCGGCAAACTCATTAGTCAACAGAGCCAAATATCAACAGTACAAAGATTGAAATTTCTTTTGAGAGCCAAATTTTTTAAACTTAAACTTCTTCTAATGCCACTTCTTCAAAATAGACTCGCCTCATGTGGCTCACGAGCCACGGTTTGCCGACCACTGTTAATAAGATGACAGCTCATTTGTGTTATTACCTCTGAAGACCTTTCAGTGGGACAAGATGTGAAGTGGGAAGACAATGAATTTAGTGATCCTAACCTTGTGTAGGCCTAACTAATGTGTGTGTTTTTGTGTCTTAGTTTTTAACAAAAAAGTTAAAAAAAATAGAAAAAGCTTATAGAATTAGGATATAAAGAAATATTTTTGTACAGCTGGTACGCATGTTTGTGTTTTAAGCTAAGTGTTATAAAAGTTGGAAATTTAAAATTTATAAAGTAAAAATGTTACAACAAGCCAAGGTTTATTATTATTGAAAACACTTTTAAATAAAGTTAATGTAGTCTAAGTCTACAATGTTTAAAGTCCTCAGTAGTGCATAGTAATGTCCTAGACCTTCATGTTTGCTCACCACTCACTGATTCATCCAGAGCAACTTCCAGTGCTGTAAGCTCCATACTTTTATACTGCTTTTTTACTGCACCTTTTCTATGTTTAGATCTATAAATAGTCAGCATTGTGTTATAGTTACCTACAATATTCAGTACAGTAACATGCTGTACAGTGCTGTAGCCTAGGAACAATAGACTATATCATATGTAGTATTCATACAAGTCTGTGTTAAGTATACTCTGTGATGTTTGCACAGCGACCCAATCACCTAAAGGTGCATTTCTCAGAACATATCCCCTGTTGTTAAGTGGTGCATGGCTTTAATATAGAGATTGGATAGGTCAGTTAATTGCATAGGAGAAAAGGGTTAAGAAATGGGATTAATTCCTGAACCCTGCTAGTTCCTCATGAGGATGAGGACACGCCTGACTGAGATCTGTCTCGTTTCTAAGGAAGAGCCCCTTGATGTAAACCTTACTGAGTTGGGTGTCTGGGCCATCTACTCATTGCTGTATTCTAGCCTCTTCTTTCTTCCATGTGTGCAGATTGTGCGGCGGGGAATGCCTCCTGGAGGAGGAGGTGAAGTGATTTTCTCATGTCCCATAAGGAAGGTCCTGAAGCCCATTCAGCTCACAGATCCAGGAAAAATCAAACGTATCAGAGGAATGGCGTATCCTTTGCATTTGGTTCAGATTTTTTATTATTTTCTCTTCTCGTGAAGAGTGACTCACAACCAGTTTACTTCTTCCCAGAGTTATTTACATTTTAGACAACAATCATGGAAAAATCTTAACAGTGAAACTGTAATTGTTGGGTGGGTTATGATGCTTAATTAGCTGCTGCACCATGACTAGATTGATTGATCTGTTCATTTTCTTATTTTAGTTAACACTTAAATGGCTCCCATGTATGTTATACTCTTCTGAGGGCTTCGGTTTGGGGGCCACCAGTGCACAGGCCATTTGGACTGAGCGTTATAGACTAGAGGCTTGTGAAGTGGAGCAAGAAAGGAAAAGTGCTTCAGGCAGAAAAGTGGGCCTGTATGGAGGTAACAGGTGCATGGTGGTTCTGGGGAGCGGCAAGCAATGTGGTGTGGCCCAAGTGCATCAGCTAGTGGCGTTTGGCAGTAGGAGGTGGTACACGAAAGATGGGCAGGAGCCAGTGAAAGTGGAAGGCCATGCTGAGGCGTTGTTCCTCATTCCGAAGTTAGCAGTTTTCTGTAAAATGAATTTTCATATTAAGAGGACAATACTGATGGCACCAAAGAACTTTTGGTTCATTATAAAAATTTTGGAAAGTACAAGTTAAAAAAGAAAATCACTCAATGACCAGCACTTAGAGGCAAAGTTGGTGGAGTTACTGTGCCCTAAAGAGAAACAGTGAGAGTAGGTGCTGGAGGACAGATAAGGCCTATAGTTTATAGGATCCTAAAGGCAGGATGGATAGGACACATGATTATCTGGGTCTGTAAAAGAGGAACAGGGAGTCGTGAGGATGATTTTGATGTTTCTCACTTAGGCACCTGGGTAGAGAGGTTTGTTCTGATAGTAGCTACAAACGTTTGTGGTGATGTGTGGCATTAGTTTTTTTGTTGTCTATTTTGATTTTTAAATACTTTATATGTTAAAAATACAGCAAAAATATTTTTTGTTCAAGGAGGAAAAAATATACTCTCTGGTTGTGGTTCTAAGGATGATGTAAGTAGTCTCTGGCTGCTTGATGATGTGACACAGCTTGATGATGATTTCTTCCACATGTGACTTCACCTGCCCTCTCTTGTGCATTTCTGTCAGATCAAACACTCCCATGTTACCACTTGGCATCATAATGAAACAATATATATTCCAAGTGGCAACAGGAAGGTTGAGAAGGTAGATGAACCAGTGCAATGAAAGGAGCGTTATAATGCAGTGACAGTGGTGTGGCCAGTCAGTTCTGGAATTACTCACCACATTGTCTTTATGACATGCCCAGCCAGCCACACCTTTCCACAGAATCTTGAGCCCCACAGAAGCAGGAGTCTTTCATGTTTCTTTTCTTTTAATTTTTTTAAATTTTTATTGTTCAGATTATTACAGTTGTTTCTCTTCCCCCCCCATAGTTCCCCTCCCCCCAGTTCCCACCCTACCCCATGCTCTTCCCTCCCCACTGTCCCTGTCCATAGGTGTAAGATTTTTGTCCAATCTCTTCCTGCACCCCTCACACCCCTTTCCCCCCAAGAATTGTCAGTCCACTCCCTTTCTATGCCCCTGATTCTATTATATTCACCAGTTTATTCTGTTCATCAGATTTTTTATTCACTTGATTTTTAGATTCACTTGTTGATAGATATGTATTTGTTGTCACTTTGTTGTTCATAATTTTTATCTTTACCTTTTTCTTCTTCTTCCTTTTTTTTTTTTTTTTAATGTTTTAATAATCTTTATTCTCAAACTAATTAGGTAGTGAGTAGGGAATTTAGTTTAATTGTTCAATAGACTAGTTAAATTGTTTCAATTTAAATTTTTTTTTTTAAATAAATCTTTATTCAGATTATTACAATTATTTCTCCTTTTTCCCCCCATAGCTCCCCTCCACCCCTTTCCCACCCCACCTTCTGCCCTTACCTCCCCCCACTGTCCTCATCCATAGGTGTA
The DNA here is from genome assembly GCF_963455305.1 of Plecotus auritus. Lineage (NCBI taxonomy): Eukaryota > Metazoa > Chordata > Mammalia > Chiroptera > Vespertilionidae > Plecotus > Plecotus auritus. The sequence goes on along the minus strand of NC_137776.1, from coordinate 135,360,647 downwards.
TGATTTTTGTCCATTCTCTTCATGAACCCCCCTTACCCCTTTCCCCATGAGAATTATCAGTCCACTCCCTTTCTATGCCCCTGATTCTATTATATTCACCAGATTATTCTGTTCCTCAGGTTTTTAATTCACTTGATTTTTAGGTTCGCTTGTTGATAGATATGTATTTGTTGTTCATAATTTTTCTCTTTACTTTTTTCTTCTTCCTCTTCTTTAAGAATACCTTTCAGCATTTCATATAATACTGGTTTGGTGGTGATGAACTCCTTCAGCTTTTTCTTATCTGTGAAGCTCTTTATCTGCCCTTCAATTCTGAATGATAGCTTTGCTGGGTAGAGTAATCTTGGTTGTAGGTTCTTGCTATTCATCACATTGAAAATTTCTTGCCACTCCCGTCTGGCCTGCATAGTTTCTGTTGAGAAGTCAGCTGACAGTCGTATGGGTGCTCCCTTGTAGGTAATTAACTGTTTTTCTCTTGCTGCTTTTAATATTCTCTCTTTGTCTTTTGCCCTTGGCATTTTAATTATGATGTGTCTTGGTGTGGTCCTCTTTGGATTCCTTTTGTTTGGGGTTCTGTGGGCTTCCTGGACTTGTAAGTCTATTTCTTTCACCAGGTGGGGGAAGTTTTCGGTCATTATTTCTTCAAATACGTTTTCAGTATCTTGCTCTCTCTCTTCTTCTGGCACCCCCATAATTCTGATGTTGGTACGCTTGAAGTTGTCCCAGAGTCTTCTTACATTATCTTCAACTTTTTGGATTTTTTTTTTTGCTTTTTGCTTTTTCGGTTGAGTGTTTTTTGCTTCTTTGTATTTCACTTCTTTGACTTGATTCTTGTGTTCCTCTATTCTGTTTCTGGGTCTCTGTATAATATTTTTTATTTCAGTCAGTGTATGTTTAATTTCTAGTTGGTCCTTTTTCATATCTTCGAGGGTCTCGTTATATTTATCGGCCTTTTCTAGGATATTCTTAAAAAGTCTTATAACCGTGGTTTTGAATTCTATATCCAGTCGTTTGTTTTCCTCCATTTCTTTCGTTTGTGATCTGATTCTTTGACCCCGCATTTTCACTGATTCCCTGAGTTGGTAAGGTAGATATTTGTGCTAGGTTTCCAATATGGCCCAGTGGGTCTGCTTCCCCAGTTAACCTGAGGTGGACACTCTTGGTGCACCCCTTTGTGGACTGTGTGTACAGCCTTGTTGTAATTAAGTCTTTATTGTTGTTGGTATCACTGGGAAGAATTGACCTCCGGGTCAGTTGGCTGTAAGGATCAGCTGTGTCTATGCTGGGAGAAGCCCGGTGCTGGAGACAGCCCTATAGGATTAGACTTGCTAAATTGCAATAGCCTCTGTGCTCAGCTTGGATGGGGTGGAGCCTCAGTCTTGGCTTCCTGTCAGCCCCGCTCCTGCGCGCATGTGCGCTTTCAGTCCTCCGCCTTCCCCAGCTCGAGTCTCCGCCTGAGAGTCCAGACTCCCCCCACAAGAGCGTGGGTCCCCAGGGGCTCGCCTGGAACCGGGGTTCACTGCAGTCAGAACTGGGGCACAGTGCCGTCAGGAGCCTCTGACTCCCCTCCACCAGGGAAAGCCTGTGGCAACCCCCGCAGCCTTTGTGCGCACCGGCGTGCGCGCGCGTGTGTACTTTCAGTCCTCCGCCTTCCCCGTCTCCCGAGTCTCCGCCCGAGAGTCCAGACTCCCCCCACAAGATCGTGGGTCCCCAGGGGTTCGCCCGGAACTGGGGTTCAGTGCAGTCAGAACTGGGGTTCAGTGCCGTCGGAGGCTTCCTTCCCCCTTCCGCCAGAGGAAGTCAGCCAGGCTCTCAGCCGCCCTTCCTCTCTGCGCGCACAAAGCCCCTTTGCCGTACCTCCAATTCTCTGTGAGCTTTTCTCCTTCCTTCTAGTTGTAGAATTTTCACTCAGCCTGCTTTCCTGTGGTTCTGGATGGTGTCCGTTCTGTCTTTTAGTTGTAGTTTTGAAATTGTTGTGCGAGGCAGCAGTTTAGGTGTTTACCTATGCCGCCATCTTGGTTTCTCCCTTCTTCCTTTTCTTAAAGAATACCTTTCAGCATTTCATATAATACTGGTTTGGTGGTGATGAACTCCTTTAGCTTTTTCTTATCTGTGAAGCTCTTTATCTGCCCTTCAATTCTGAATGATAGCTTTGCTGGGTAGAGTAATCTTGGTTGTAGGTTCTTGCTATTCGTCATTTAGAATATTTCTTGCCACACTCCCTTCTGGCCTGCATAGTTTCTGTTGAGAAATCAGCTGACAGTCGTATGGGTACTCCCTTGTAGGTAACTAACTGTTTTTCTCTTGCTGCTTTTAATATTCTCTCTTTGTCTTTTGCTCTTGGCATTTTAATTATGATGTGTCTTGGTGTGGTCCTCTTTGGATTCCTCTTGTTTGGGGTTCTGTGCGCTTCCTGGACTTGTAAGTCTATTTCTTTCACCAGGTGGGGGAAGTTTTCGGTCATTATTTCTTCAAATAGGTTTTCCGTATCTTGCTCTCTCTCTTCTTCTGGCACCCCCATAATACTGATGTTGGTATGCTTGAAGTTGTCCCAGAGGCTCCTTACAATATCTTCATATTTTTTTATTCTTTTTTCTTTTTGCTTTTCTGGTTGAGTGTTTTTTGCTTCTTTGTATTTCAAATCTTTGACTTGATTCTTACAATCCTCTAGTCTGCTGTTAGATCTCTGTATAATATTTTTTATTTCAGTCAGTGTATGTTTAATTTCTAGTTGGTCCTTTTTCATATACTTGGGTTTCGCTAAATTTATCGGTCTTTTCTAGAAAATTCTTGAAAAACCTTATAACTGTGGTTTTGAACTCTATATCCAGTCGTTTGCTCTCCTCCATTTCTTTCATTTGTGATCTGTTTCTTTGTCTCCGCATTTTGGCTGCTTCCCTGAGTTGATAGAGTGGCTTTGTGTGCCAGGTGTCCTATAGGGCCCAGTGGCTCAGCCTCCCCAGTTACCTGAGGTGGACACTCTTGGTGCATCCCTTTGTGGTCTGTGTGCACAGCCTTGTTGTAGTTAAGCCTTGATTGTTGTTGGTATCACTGGGAGGAATTGACCTCCAGGCCAACTGGCTGTGAGGATCAGCTGTGTCTACACTGGGAGAACTTCTGTGCTGGAGACACCCTTATGGGAGAAGACTTGCAAAAGCCTCTGTGCTCAGCTTGGATGGGGTGGAGTCTCAGGGCGGAGCAGACAGCATTGGTTTCCCATCAGCCCTGCCCTAATAAGCCCCTGTGTCTCAGTGTCCCGCTGCAAGCACCTCTGAGAGAAAGCCGCCCGCAACTTCTGCTCGCTGCCAGACAGTCCAGTTTCTCCCTGAATGAGTCTGGGTTCCCAGAGTCTCACCCGGAACTGGAGTTCAGAGCCTTAGGGAGCTTTTGTCTCCCTCCCGCTTGAGAAAGCCAGCCTCGTACTCAGTTGCCTGCCCTCTCTGCATGCGCGCGCCTCGGTACCTCTGCTTCCTGCAGCTCCTCTGAGTTTCAGTGTGCTTTTCTCTTTCCTTACAGTTCAATTTCACCCTGTATGAGCCTGGGTCCCCAGAGTCTCGCCCGTAACTGGAGTTCAGTGCAGTCGGGAGCTTTTGTCTCCCTCCTGGTTGAGAAAGCCAGCCGTGCATTCAACTGCCATTCCTCTCCGTGCGCGTGTCTCAGTACCTCTGCCTCCTGCAGCTCCTCTGAGTCTCAGTGTGCTTTTCTCATTACTTCTAATTGTAGAATTTCCACTCAGCCAGCCTTCCTGTGGTTCTGGATGATGTCCGTTTTGTCTTTTAGTTGTAGTTTTGAAATTGTTGTGCAAGGCAGTAGTTTAGGTGTTTACCTATGCCGCCATCTTGGTTTCTCCTCTCTTCTTCCTCTTCTTAAAGAATACCCTTCATCATTTCATATAATACTGGTTTAGTGGTGATGAACTTCTTTAGCTTTTTCTTATCTGTGAAGCTCTTTATCTGACCTTAAATTCTAAATGATAGCTTTGCTGGGTAGAGTAATCTTGGTTGTAGGTTCTTGCTATTCATCACTTAGAATATTTCTTGCCACTCCCTTCTGGCCTGCATAGTTTCTGTTGAGAAATCAGCTGACAGTCGTATGGGTGCTCCCTTGTAGGTAACTAACTGTTTTTCTCTTGCTGCTTTTAATATTCTCTCTTTTTCTTTTGCCCTTGGCATTTTAATTATGATGTGTCTTGGTGTGGTCCTCTTTGGATTCCTTTTGTTTAGGGTTCTCTGCACTTCCTGGACTTGTAAGTCTATTTCTTTCACCAGGTGGGGGAAGTTTTCTGTCATTATTTCTTCAAATAGGTTTTCAATATCTTTTTCTCTCTCTTCTTCTGGCACCCCCATAATTTGGATGTTGGTACGCTTGAAGTTGTCCCAGAGGCTCCTTACACTATCTTCATACTTTTGGATTCTTTTTGCTTTTTGCTTTTCCATTTGGGTGTTTTTTGCTTCTTCATATTTCAAATCTTTGACTTGATTCTTGGGATCCTCTAGTCTGCTGTTGGATCTCTGTGTATTATTCTTTATTCAGTCACTGTATGCTTAATTTCTAGTTGGTCCTTTTTCATATCCTTGAGGGTCTCACTAAATTTCTTGGAGGTTTCTAGAAGATTCTTGAGTAACCTTATAACTGTGGTTTTGAACTCAATATCCTGTAGTTTGTTTTCCTCCATTTCTTTCATTTGTGACATGTTTCTTTGTTTCCACATTTTGGCTGCTTCCCTGTGCTGATAGGTGTCCTATAGGACCCAGTGGCTCAGCCTCCCCAGTTACATGAGGTGGACACTCTTGGTGCATCCCTTTGTGGGCTGTGTGCACAGTCTTGTAGTTAAGCCTTGATTGTTGTTGGTATCACTGGGAGGAATTGACCTCCAGGCCAATTGGCTGTGAGGATCAGCTGTGTCTGCAATGGGAGAACTGCTGTGCTGGAGACACCCTTATGGGGCAGGGCTTGCTTCAGTGGGGCTTTGGCGCTCACTGAGTCTGTCCCCTGAGTGTGTCGTTTATGGGTGTGAAGAGTTATAGTCTGGTATGGTCTCACACTGACCACTGGGAACACTGGCTCTTGGATCTCCAAGAAGGTGCAAAGTTAGCCACTGCCTGAGGCCACCCAGCAGAAACTACAGCGAGATCTGCAGATTCCTCCTCTTTGTTTGGGGTTTGGAAGTGCCCAGATGAGGCCCAGCTGTGAAGCAATGCAGGCTGCTGCTGCTGGGCCTTAGGCCTTCTTTTGGAAGCTTTGGAGCTCTCTGACCCAGCTGCAGTTTGTTAGGTTTTAGGTTGCAAAAGAACAGGCCATTCATATGCAAAAGCCACTGCTCACAGCTTGGGTGGGGTTGTAAATTGGGTGGGGCAGGGTCTCAGGAATCACCAGGACGGAGCAAACAGCAATGGCTGCCAGTCAGCCCTGCCCCAGAGAAGTCCCTTGGTCTCTGTGTCCTGCAGCCCTGTGCAGGAACAATGATCGCTGCTAGCATCTCTGAGAGAAAGCTGGCCTTATGTTCCAGCCCAATGCCAGACAGTCCAGTTTCTCCCTGTATGAGTCTTGGTCCCCAGAGTCTCCCCCGGAACTGGAGTTCAGAGCAGTCAGGAGCTTGTATGTCCCTTGCAATTGAAAAAAACAACAGTGCACCCAGTTGCCAGCCTGTTTCGCATGCACCTCCGCACCTCCTACCAGTCTCAATGCGCTTTTTTTTTTGTAGAACTTCCACTAAACCAGCTTTCCTGTGGTTCTGGATATTTGTTTTGTCTTTTAGTTGTGGTTTTGATGTGGTTGTGAGAGGCAGTAAGTATAGGTGTTTACCTATGCCACCATCTTGGTTGTCCTTTCCTGTTTGTTCATCGATGTACCCAGTGCCAGCAGACAGTGGTGACAGAGTCCCTGTGGGAAACTCCCTGCAGCTGCCTCATGCACGTGTTTGCACAGTTGGAAATGGATCAGTTCAGCTTTATTTCATGTTGGGGTTGAGGGTCTTTCAAGATGGTTACAACGAGGTAAGTCTAGAAGAAGTTAGGAATGTAGGTCTGTAACTCGGGGCAAGGTGAGGGCTAGAAATAAATGATTTGAGTCAGCTACCCTGTGCAATCAGAGGGGAGGGTGGATCCTGAGTTGCCACTAAGACTTGTAACACTAAGTAAGTCCTCCCAGGAAGGGAGACTGGGAAGTCAGAGATGAGAGGATAATGAAGAAGGTGCCTTAAAGAGCCCAGAGGAGTCAGCATTAGAATGTGGAATTAGCTGAGGAACTCACAGCAGGCTGCCACCAATGCCCCTAGGAGGAGCTCTTTCCAGAAGGTGGTGGAGACCTTCCACATGTAACCTTGCTTGTGTAATCAGCTCTGCTTTGTGGAGTGACTGGGAGGGAAATGGTGACGTGTGGAGGCCACGCTTGCAAGAATCTTGACAGGAAAGAGAAGTAAAAGAAAGATAAGGTGGTAACTTGATGAAGAGAGACTTGATAAGAATTCCTCCTTTAAAAAAATGTTGGTAATGATTTGCCTACTTCTGTAGGTTGGGTAAAGTAGATTTAAGTAGGAGAGAGGTCAAGTGATGAAGCAGTGCAGCAAAGTGATTAAGATCCAAGTGCTGGAATCAGACAGGTGTGGGTTCTAACACTGGCCTTGCCATTCACTGATGGTAGGATTTTGGCCCCAAGCCTTGGTTGACTCATTTATCATTGGGCCCATTATACCTACTGTACCGATAACAAAGGTTAAACGAGGTCATAGATGTACTGTATAAGACACTGGGCTCGTAGATAAGTAAGCATTCAGTAAGTGGTAGCTGCTGTAACTTTTTTTATTGTTTGGTAAGGTATGCATTGAGAATGGCAGGCATATGGTGAGGGTGGCTCTAGATTGCTTTGTCTGGAGGTGTGTGGAAGGGAGATGGGAGGAGTTTTCCATTTTCAGTGAGAGGATGGGATCAAGGATAAGGGGATTGGCAAAGGTATGATAAGGGAGGGTGACAGGGTGGTAAAGATGTGCTGTCACAGTGGGGTACGGTGACTGCGAGCTGTCATTGAAGCCATGGCCAGCGTGCTCCTTGCTGAGGAACCCAGCAGGGCTCAAGGAATTGGAAACCTTCACAGGTTTCTAGTGGAAGTAGATGTGTGTCTATGTAGAAGAACAAGAACTTGTGTTTATGGGATTGTTTGGGGATTCAGATGTTAAAATTGGTGAATTTCTAAGTGCTGACAAGATCTGGGTAAGAGCAGGTGTTGGTGGCCACGGTGCTGGATGGGATTGGAGATGGCTAAGTAAGGAGTTTGACAGAGTGGGGTTGGCCAGGATGTGTCCTTCTCGGGGATGGGGTAGGTGCTTAGAGTCCAGCTTTGCACTTCTCAGGAGGTTTTAGGGAGGGCTTACTTGGAGGAAAAGTGTGTAGTGGACTAACATTTCAGAGGTCTCCATTAGCTTGAACAGTAAGTGGTGAGGAACATGGAATAGGGCGGGCTGAATAGGGGGAGCCATTGTTGAGATAAAGATCAACCCTGGGGTGCTGTCTACATTCTCTGTCAGGATCATCAAGAACAGAGCACATTATAGCAAAGCTTCCCTGGATTATAGTTTGTTGTCTGCATGGCCACCACGGGGCCACTCAGGGTCCACACCCGTGTACATATCAGGAGAAGGTGGGCAGCTGGGGAGAAATAGTGCTGCCCCGGGAGCCGCAGGTTGATGGATAGTTAAATTGGCTTTGCTGCTGCCAAAAATGCTGCAGTTTATGGCCTTGTACATGAAATTCTATACCCATCCATGTCTATTTCAGTTTTTTTCACCCCTGAGATTTGTTTCCTAGCGGTGAACTCTGCTTAGAATCCATTCTCTAGTCTGGAAATGTGATTCCTGGAGTATGCGTGTTTTGTCACAATCTTGTGGTAACGACATGGGTTTCATGGAGGCTGACACACTGGGATCCGGCTTGGTACTTACCCTCTTTACTCGGTGTAGAAAAGCCTCATAAGAGAGCCTTTGATGTTGCTGGGAAAGGGGTGAGCATCCTGGGTTATATAGAGAACATGAAAGCTGAAGGCTGTGGTTCCCCAGGCACCTGGGGTTTGACTTTGTTCCTCCCTAACTTCTGCCTCTGGTGTTCCTTTTGCAAAATCTGAGCCAGAGACTCTAGTGAGGGCCCAAGCCCCTCCCCTTGCTTAAGGCAGCGGGTATAACCCCTGAATCCTCCCCAGTCTTCCTCTAAACTCCCTGGGAAAATACCTTTGCTTAGATACTTGCCTACAAACCAGACATTCCCGCCTCTGGTCTGCAGAGCAGCTCATTTCACAAACACCTCAGAGGAATGTGGGTTTGAATCGAGATCACCTTCTTGGCCAGGATTGGAGCCTGGGAAGTAAAAAGCTTCCTTTGGAAAAGTTTTAGCTGGGTTTGTGGTTTTTACTTGCAAGGCTGGTTAACTGTTGAACTGAGCTTGGAGTTTATATTCCCCACAGGAGGGCTCAAGTTGGGAGAACTAGTCCCACTCTCTTCTGTGCATTTGTGGTTTTAAGGAGCTATGGCCCAAAGTGCCTCTTTTCCCTTCTGATTGGCCAGGGCCTGGCAGGGAACTGGTGTTGGTTCCTGCCAGCAGCTGTGACTGGATGGTGCAGTTACTGTTTACTTAATGTCACCCACTCTCTTTTTCCCCCCTGCCTGATGTGGGTGAGAGCGAAGGGAGCATTCTGTTTCAGTTTTACAGTGTGGCCTGGTAGCTCATGATTCGGTACGTAAGAGTTAATTGAGTAAACTGAGGTAGAGGCAGAAGTGGGGTGTGAATTGGAATTTGTGGGACAATATGGTTTTCTTTCTCTGACTATAGGGAAGGTACTTAGAGAATCAATCTCTCCCCCCCCCCCCCCCCCACACACACACACACATGCGAATGCACTACTTGGGGTTCTCTGACCTGCAGTCCTGGGGAGGGTGAAGTTCCATATGGACTGTAGTTATGAACATGTCTACATGTCTCTCTAGGATGTATAGTATTCATGAATGAGCTTCAGAACATTCATAACCTTCAACTTGTCTATCACAGTGTGTGTTCATGTGTTTCTTGAGAGAGTGTCATAGCTTTCATCAAGTTCTCAGAGGGCTCTCTGGTCCATAAAGGAAAAGAACCTCTGCTTTGGGATTTGAATCTTGGACTAACGGTAAGAAAAGCAATAGCTGACATTTGTTGGGCTCCAACCGTCCACCAGGCACCACTAATCGCGTTACATGCATCCTTTCATTTGAGCCTCCAAACCCTGTAGGGAGAGTATTATGGTTGTTCTTCTCTTACTGATGAGGAAGTGAAGGGACAGAGAAGAGCACATTTGAGCCAGCACGATGCAGTTTGCTGGAGCTGGGACTTCCACACAGTCTGATTCTAGAACCTTAGTTGTTCCTTGGTGGGGCCTCCATGCCAGGCCACGTGGCTCCGTAGTGACTCTGGGATGTGCTAGTTTAAAGCTCCTTTACCTTCTTTACTTCACGGCCTGAATTCTAGCATAGCCTTGCACCGGCCCTGCATTGGCGCTGTCTCCCTCCTAGTTTCCACATCTCTGGAAGGGTTGGGGGAGAAGGTTGTCTTTGGGAAGTGGATCTGTTTAATTTTGAATCTTAGTTCTGTGACCCACCTGTCCTCAGTGTAAGTCCTGGACCTGGGGATCCATAGTCCCTGCCAAAGGGTTGCCATGAACATAGAGTAAGTTGACAGTGTACCTAAGACAACTTTGGGAACCATGAACGCTGTGGGATTGTGTGTCAGGATAGTGACATCTATGCTCTCCTAGGGAGAGTGAGCAGCCTCGGACCTCAGAAGGACAGCACCCACCTGGTCCAAAGGGTACGAGACCTGGGCTTGTTTGTCATAGCTATCTCTGGTCAAAAGTACACTCTGGACAGAGAGGTGGTGATGTAACTGGGCTCTGTGTGTGTATGTATTGAAAAATCCCTCTTTGCTCTTTCCTCATTTCAGGTTTGTCCTTTGAGACAAGTCAAATATTTATCGAATATTTCTGAGTACAAAAGTAGTGTAGTATAGAGTTGTGAGGGATGCACCAGCAGAGCCCTTTTGCTATGGAGTCTGTAATCTTGTTGACGAGTGAGAACATGTGTGTGTATGAAGGGAGATGGATGGTAAGTGTAAGTGCAGATCACAGTTGGGTGCTGGCTGGAGAGTTTCAGAAGAGGGAGGGAACTCTGGACTTGAAGGCTAAAGGAAGGGTGGTTCGGGGTGAAGAATTTGGATGGGTGGAGGGGTGAGGTTGCCGGGTTAGGGATGAACACTAAGCAGGCCGGAGGGTCTGGCAGCAGGATCTGGGAGGGTCTGGAGTTACTGGGAGATCCTCACCAGCATGAGGGAGATTAATCTTTGGGTGGGATGTTTAGGATGGATCAGAAAGGGAAGCTAGACGCTAATCAAGTTTTTGCACAGACTCAGAGCATTTTATTCTACAGTTCAAATGAAAATTAAATGTGTTATTGATAGTAATTTTTGAAGAGTTGAGCTGAAATGGGCAGACCACACACCTTGTTTTCCCTGTTGGACTTGCCACATGAGGTTTGTATAAGGGAAGTGGGAAGAGCACATGTTATTACTTCTCCCTTCTTTTAGCCCCTGCCCTGCATATCTAGCTGGCTTATGGCCATGCATTGCACATTAAAAGTGCTCATTATATACTTATTTTTTATTTGATTCATGGGATTGGGGAGAGCCATCTCTGTTTTCCACTTTCTTAAGCATCAGTCTTTTTACTTGTGTTGCTAATATCTTCCTCCTCTCCTTTCTGGGGTCCCTGTTATAAAAGTGCTAATTACCAGTATTTTGACCAAATGGTAGCAGTTGTGAATAGTCTGAATCATCCACAAATGGAGTGATTGATACTCAAATAATTGAAAATAGTCTCTGTGCATTTAAAAAAACAACAAACCTGTTTAGACATTTATATGCAGCAGCTACCATGCTCTTTTCCTTCTTTCTCTTTTTTTCTCTCTGTTTTTCCTATCCACAGTGTAGCATCTGTTCCTATCTTGGGTCCTAAGAGAGACTCGTTGGTTACAGCAATGGGAATGTTCAGAGAATTCCTCAAAAGGAGCTTGGCTCATGCCATACGAGGCAGTTGCCTTCATTTATTCCAGAATTGAGTTGAATCATTTCTAAGGGCAGGGGTCTGGGTGGGAAATTTACATCAAGGTTGGGAGGTTTTACTTTTCAACTCTTTATATTGTTTGTTTATTCCCCACCATGAGCATTTAAGCCTTTTATAACTATAATATAAAGTTATATATTAAATAAAATATACTATAAAAATTGGTGATGGTACTATACAGGTAAGTGATGAAGTACAGTTAGAAAATTAAATGCAGTTAGAAGTCTCAGTTTATCATTACAGTTTCACAAATATTTGCTAGCTCTTGATGTTTTTCTACTCGGAAGTTCAAGGAGAATGACGCCCTTAACTCTAGGTTGCAGTTACTCCGTCCGTGTTTCACCTCAGATGGCAAACCGGATTGTGGATTCTGCGAGGAGCATCCTCAATAAGTTTATACCCGACATCTACATTTACACAGACCACATGAAAGGAATCAACTCTGGGAAGTAAGTGCATTTTGGGAGCCTAATTCTGCAGCTACCCTAGCCTTTTTCATACTCAGCTCTGAGGTTGGGCGGCCAGAGGAAGAACAATTTCAGATTTAATTTCCTTCCGACTTACTGCCATTGCCACCAATAACTCCTATCTCATGGAAAGCATCACAGTGCCCAGTACTGGGAGATGAGGGGTCCATCCCTAGCTTGGGGAAATGAAAACCTAGTTATTTATTAGCAGTGCTTTAAGCTTTAAATTCCATCTGTACTCTGTTCCCACAAAAAGTTAAAGCAAACAGGTTCTTCTACTCTTAGGAAATAACAGTTTAGGCAAAAATCCTTTGTTGGCCCAAGTGCCAGTCAGATTCTCTCTCTGTCTAGTGGAACAACACCCCTGGAGCCAAAGAAAGTTATTATTGCAGATTGGGTTTGGTTTAGTGAAAGCGTTTGTGGAAAACCCCACTTTAGAAAATAAAAAGTTAATGATCTATGTTTTGGGCTTTTGTTGCATTTTTAGAAACCAGTAACTTAGGGAAGCAATTAAAACCGTGTTTTTGTTTTGTTTTGTTTTTTGTTTTTTTTTACTCTGAAAATGTTAAACATATAGAAAAGTTGACCTGAAACTAATACAAAATAATACCAAATATAAACTGTAATTGGGAAAAAAAGAAAACTTGAAAGGATAGTATAGTGAACACCTATATATTCCTGCTACCTGTAGTTAACAATGAATATTTTGCGAAATTTGCTTTACCTGTGTGGGTTTGTTTGTTTTTGCTGAAACATTTTAGTGACAGTATCATTTAGTGACAGTACTTCAGATCTGAAGTTTTCAGGTTGTGTCTCCTAAAAAAAAAAAAAAGAGAATATTGGGGTAAAAGGTTGATAGTGAGTTAAGAAGTCAGTTTTTTCCTAAGTGGTGCTGCAGCTAACCCTTTTCATGGGTGTTCCTTCTGAGGCTCCTTTTAACTTCAGCAACAAAAGGAAAGAGAGTTAAGGAGGGTGACTATGTTATGGGATCTCCGATCTTTGTGAGGCCCAAGGAAAAGATGGTGATTTCAGAAACACTGTAGTGGCTCATAGTCCAAAGCAACAGAGGTGGTGGTGTCAGAGGTGAGAGTTGAGAAAGGATTTGTGTCCTCTGGGGTTGGAAAGGTCAGTGATGGTCCCAGACCTGTGTATATTGCTCAAATATCACCAGTGTTTTCCTTGTTCAAACTGTGACAGTGGTAACATCCTTAGGGAGTTGTAAAGATGAAAAGAAAAGATCACATATGTAAGCCACTAAGTCAAGCATGTCAAACTCGCAGCTCATGCTTACACTAAGGCAATGCCTGGCCCATAGTAGGTGCTGCAGAAATGGTAGCTGCTGAGGCTGTTCTTGCCTTTCTCTTCCCTTGGCCACAGGTCTGGAATTATGTCAGCAGTTGGAATTATGGCCTCAGTCTCTACCAAAGGGCGGCCAGGGGTGAAGCAGAGCAGTCTTGAGGCCATACTTCCACCAGTGTGGCTTTTTATGACTGACTCAGCTGACCCCAGTGCATGGTCACACTAGGAAGTTCACACATGGATCAAGATGTGGGTATTTGTGGACTTGTGGGTCATCAACTCCAAGCTTCCTTTAAAAAGTTAAAACCAATGTTATGATAAGTCCATGTTTAGTTTTCTGAATCTTAAGTTACAGATGATATAGTGTTTTTCCTTCTCTGTTATGAAATTAGGAAGTCATGGATGGGTATTTTCCTCTTCTGAGTCGGTGAAGTATGCATGTCAGTTAGGCTTATGTTGTGGCTGTGGCCTGGACCTTGGGGCCAGCAGTTGCTGGTGCCTCTGTCAGTGCTGTGACCAACATGCACATCTGTCCAGGGTAGTATCATTTTGACTCTCAAAGTCACGACTTAAAAAAAAATAAACAACTAGTCCTTTACTAGTTGGAAAGTTTTGGAGGCTGCCACTTGTAAACCGCACCAATGTGCATCTTCAGTGAGGTCACCTGGCGACCAGCTGCTTGGTCAGTGTAACTTGAAATAGGGCACCTAACATACCCCCCAATTGGGGAGAAAATAGGAGTTGTATACATATAGATTAATATGTTATCTTGTTTTCTGTAAAAGAAATATAATATCAAATGGAACGATCTTGATCAACTGTAAAATTTAATAAAATAAGTCCACATTCCTCCCAAAATTCATATGGATGAGAAGATTAGGAAGTTCTTGGGAAATACAGATAAGTGGGTTAAAGCAGTGATGGGAGCTTATCTCCTGGTTCTCCCTCCCCTCCATTTCCTGCTCTTTCATTTTACATTCCACTGCCTCTCCTGCAGAGCTGGGCATCCCCTCCCTGTTCCTGGTCAAGCAACTCAAAGGCAACTTGAGATGGTGCAAAAATGTTCCATGACGATGGATGGGTGGCACAGTGTTAGATTGTTAAGCATCACATAGAGTGCCCCCGAGCCTTTGATTACGTAGGTAGCTCACTGCCCCCCTTCCCTTGGGAGGTGCCATTAACTTTGGACTGCATAGATCATTGATTTACAAATAAAAAGAAATTGATAACTGACCATCGTAGTTCCTATAGTGAGCTCATAGTGCATTTGAGGCATCATTAATTTTACACACAGTTTTTCTGAAACAAATATCTTGGCTAGTTTTTCAGAGAGCGCATAGAAGGTGCTTTATGAACTGTGTCAGAGGAGCAGGTCTGTACGTGCTGTGTGTGGACGGTGGCTGCCGCTCCTTTCCTGGTGACATGTTTACTGAAAAGGCATGAGGCAAAGGAGATTTGAGGGGTCAGATATGGAAGTTTTGTGGAGAGGTGCTTGTGCTTTATTGTTTATGGACTGATTTTGTTTTGTGTCAAACTGGTTGTCACTGAAGTCGGTGAGGGCAGGAACTCTTGTGTTTACCGCAGTGCCCCCAGTTCCTGGCCCATGGTAGCAGGTGTGTGTTGGAATTACAAACGTGGTTCTTGACCAGAAGGGTATTAGGTTCTGGCTGTTGGGTGGTAGAAACACAGTTGGAGAGAATATGTGCCAACTCTTCAATGCTATTAATTGAATTCTGAGTTAGAGGTGTCCCTTAGGGACCCAAACAAAGGTGAGCCTTATCTGGGCTTTTCCTGGCTTATGTGGCACTTTTCATTATTTGCGGGGGTGGGGGGTGGGGGTGGGGCTTGATGTATTCCAAGAGGAGCTGTAATGAGGTGGTCTCTGGGCCACTTACACCTTCTGGGTTGCTTGTAAGTGAGGGCTGTGGTGGCGAACTTGGGTAGGCTTTGGAGTCTGGAAGACCTGCATTGGAAGCACACCTCAGACACTTCCTAGCTGTGTGGATGTGGTGCAGGTTTAATGTCTCCATTGCCTCATTTGTAAGATGGGCATATTACCTACTCTGCAGAATTGTGTCAAAGCCCCTAGCTCAGAAACTGGCAGAAAGTAGGTGCTGAATATCTGGTAGCCCTTGTTAATGCTACTATAATCTCTCACAGTAGGATCTTTCACAGTGTGGGAGGGCCAGAAGGCAGGAATGGGAGGGGATAATAGGAAAAGTGATGTAAACTTGCACCTTCCTTGGTTCTGCCGGGTACGCTCTTACCAAGTCATGTGTCTGTCCACTGCAAGCTAGTGGGAACTCCAGTAGGGCTTGATGTAACAACTCAGAATACCATCAGAGAGATGTTTGTTTTCTCTTTCCTTTTGCTGGTGCCTGAACCCCACTTCATTAACCCTACTCAGTGTCTGTGCCTTTGAATCCCCAGGTCTCCAGGCTTTGGGTTGTCACTGGTTGCCGAGACCACCAATGGCACCTTCCTCAGCGCTGAGCTGACCTCCAACCCCCAGGGCCAGGGCGTGGCGGTGCTTCCAGAGGACCTGGGCAGGAACTGTGCCAAGCTGCTGCTTGAAGAAATCTACAGGGTATGTCCTCAGCCTCTGCCAGTCGGGAGAGGAGCCATCAGGAAGCCGTTCATTGTTTCATTCTTACTCCTTAGCAACTTTCTTCCCCGTTCCAGGGCTTATGCCAAGGAGTTAACTCTTCCTACCCATTAAACAGTTTAATATGAACTGGTTTAATGGATTAGCTGAACTAGTCAGTAAGCAGAGATCCAGTTTCCCTGATTTGGGACACAAGGCAGGTACTTTGTAACATTGTGGACACTATTAAAAAGCTGAGACAGAGTTATTCAGGAAAGAAAAGGTGTAAAATGAAGCAGGTTAGCTGGTGACTGGCCACTTGAAGAGGATACAGTACCGTGACCAAAACAGGTGCCACCTCCCAGCTCCCCCATCTCCTTGCCATGTGAGGATGGGGGCTCATTGTTTTCAGGTTCTTTGAGGAGTTAGAAATCGCGATTTTTATGTGACAGTTGCTTTAGATACAAAATAATGTCAATAGGCTAGAATTTGCAGTGTGTTCTGGAGCATAGAAGAATGTTTAGGGAAGGCAGGCCTGTGTCAGAGCATGGCAGGGGCTTTGGAAAGGCGAGAACACAGGAGACAGAAAGGGTGACATGAAGCTGAAGACAAGACTTCATCCGTTGCCATTTGCTTCTGCAGCTCTGTTGATGGGACACAGCTCAGACCAACTTGGGCCAACCTGTCCTCTCAGTTGTTACAGGTTTTTCTCTGTCGATCCATACAAACAACATGTAGTTAGGCATACATACGCTCTTCCTGTTTCCCAAAGTAGTCGCGGTGACCTAAAATAAGCAAGGAAGGAATTGGGAGGGAAAGAAAGATGATGGTAGGAGAAATAAGATGAAGCTCCTGAAAAAAACATTCTTTAAGGTCCCATATACTTGGTTAGAGGAGAGTCAGAAATCTGGCTTCAGGATTTATGGTTGTCTACAATCCGTGCCTCGGATCCATGTCAGAAGGTGAAACCTTCTCCTTGACATGCAGAATCCAGGACAGGCTCCCAGGAATGCTTATTTTTCTGCTGTGTATGCGAGGCCCCACATTCCCGAGCTGAGCACTAGCAAAAACTATACTCTGGGTGATTTGCTATTGCATGGTGTATAGTGTTTGTAAATTGCCTTTTTTCTTCAGCTGAAGAGCCTTTCATCTCTGTCTTTATCTGTGTATTTAGTCTCAGTTAGTTGACTTTCTGTGGTTCTTTCCTGAAGTCTCCAAGGAAGCTTTGCCCTGTTTAAAGTAGCAAAAATCATATGTGAGCCCTTATGAAATAAAACAGAGGTGATTTTGTTTTATTTTTTAATACTTTTTGTCACTGTAATTTATTAATCATTGTGGTAGAGTGGCGCCTGGTTCATGGGTATTGATTCCTGCACAGGCCTGGCTACGGAAAACAACCTACAGCCAAGTCTTCTTCCCGTCCAGTTACCGTTCTCAACAATACCTCATTGGTTGCAAGGTGCAACAAGTAAGAATGAACTGCTTCAGAGTTCACTAAAATGTCCAGGTCTTAATGGTTTTAATTAATGTCCATCTAATTAAAATGAAAGACAAAGGACCTAATATTGTGTCTTCAGCGGAGTGACTCCACTCCCTGTCCTCACCATTCAGCTAGCAAATAGTGGCAGAAAGAAATGCCCTCTCAAATGAAATTCTTCTGCAGGAGGAAGTATCTTCTCACACTTCTTGTGTGGCCAAAGGCTGACCTTAGCTTTTTTGATGTTAAATCAGCCCAATGTTTGATGCTTAACTTAGTGATTTTTTTTTGAAAGATGAGTAGTAACTAAAAGTTGGGAGTAAATAAACGATCAAGAGGTTACCATGTCACTTAGTTCAGGAAGTTAGTCATCTAGACCAGTGGTTGCCTACCTTTCGGACCTGACGGACCACCAGTGGTCTGCGGACCATCGGTTGGCGACTGCTGATCTAGATACCTGTGAAGATAGACTGTGCATGTGATCCATGCGTCCTAAGCCCCTGGCAGCTGGTTCAGGTTTCCCTTCCTTGTGGCTTGCAGGCCTTCTGACCGTGGGGACCCTCCCATCTCTTTCCAGTAGACCTGGAGGAGTTGGAAGCATCATATTACAGAAGAGCCTAGCTGGAGGGTGGGTTCTATATCATAAATAGCACGTTATAGGCCTCAGGGTGAAAGCAAGGCCACAGAGAGAAAACATGCAATCTGGTTTAGGTTATTTTATTTTTTCTTCTTTACTCTAGTTAATTTTTTTAAAAATATATTTTATTGATATTTTATAGAGAGGAAGGGAGAGGGATAGAGAGCTAGAAACATCGATGAGAGAGAAACATCGATCAGCTGCCTCCTGCACACCTCCCACTGGGGATGTGCCCGCAACCAAGGTACATGCCCTTGACCGGAATCGAACCCGGGACCCTTCAGTCCGCAGGCCGACGCTCTATCCACTGAGCCAAACCGGTTTCGGCCTCTAGTTAATTTTTACTTAAAACGATTTCATTGTGCCTGCACCAAGTTGTTGTTTTTTTAAGTTATTAAGACAAATTTCTTTTTTGTGTGTCTAAGGTCTTTAGTTGTTAAAAGGATGAAAATACTTCATGTCTTTATGAATAATGTCTGTGACATGACATGGTTTAAAAGAATAATAAAAATGTATGCCCTTTGAAGGTGCTGCTTATTTTTATCAACATTGTAGTCCTCTGATCTAATCCCTCTTGTTCTATTTATGTCTCAACAGTTACCAACCAAGTCCTCTTGATTGTGTTCCAGGCTTTCTGAAACTGCCTTTTCTGTCCATCTTTTAAGCTGCCTCTGTCTCCTGCCCCCACCCCCACCCTTGCCCCCACCAGGTGTGCTGCTGTCCCCACTTGCAGGAGTGGAAGTCCTCTCCCAATCCTCTTCAACATACGCTTCAGTCTAAATCTCTTGAAACACTTACAGTCTATGAAAGGGAGAAAATTTTGTAAAAACACTTTTTGTTGGTCCTCAGATTCTCCATGGGTCAGGGTTTTTTGTTTGTTTTTTAATGGAAATACATACGTTACACTTCTTGTCCTAACATTGGCTTAGAGATAAATATTGTCCTTTAAGGTAGTTTAGGAAGAGCAGTAGATTTTCATAAAAGCTGGCAGTAGGATAAGCCCCCTTATTTTCCTACTCAGTTGTAAATGAAGTCTGACAGCAAAGAATGAGTATTTGTGCCTGATAATTGATTTATTCCCTACACTGCATGCATTTGAGAGAGGTTGCCCTGGCAGGTGTGGCTTAGTGGTTGTAACATCGTCCCTAAGCATCAAGAGGTTGCCGGTTCGGTTTCCAGTCAGGGCACATGCCTGGGTTGCACGTGCAGGAGGTGGCTGATCATGTTTCTCTCTCACATCAGTGTTTCTCCCTCTCCCTTCTCCTTTCTCTAAAATCAATAAAAACTTTTTTTTTTTTTTTTTAAAGGAGAGAGTGGCCACGTGTTCTGTTTAAAGTCTGGGAGTCTAGGCTTGAACAGTGATGTGCCATCTTCAGAAACTGGGCTCTTTTTGTGGCATGTACAAAATATGTAGAAATTTAAGGTCATCCCATTTTCACTGTGTACAATATAAGTTTGAATTGTTTTAAATAAAGTTACCTCAGAAAGAATGATCAGAAATAAAGACTTTTTGTTTGTTTGTTAATTCTCACCTGAGAATACGTTTTTTCCATTGCTTTTCAGAGAGAGTGGGAGGGAGGAAGTGAGGGAGAGAGAGAGAAAAACATTGATGTGTGAGAGACTGGTTGCCTCCCTGCACATGCCCCAACTGGGGGCGAGGAGTGAACCTGAAACCCAAGTACCTGCCCTTGACTGGGAATTGAACCTGAAACCCTTTGGTGTTCAGGCTGACACTCTAATCACTTCAGCAACACTGGACAGGGCAATAAAGACATTTTTAAGGCACACACATAAACAATAGTCATGCATGCATGTAGTAGAAGTAGAATGGCTGAAATGGTCAAGAAATCCAAGAATGAAGGAAGAAAGGCAACCAAAACAATTCCTCAGGAGAAAGTTTGTGAGAATTCTGTTGTGCCTATTGATTTGGAAGAAAAGGAAGGAAAAGTGGCGGGAAATAGTGCATAAGTAGTAAGAATGGAGAAATCTAGTCTTAGTAATTCTTCAGTTTTAAGGTGCACAGAAAGAGTCAAAAGGAGAAACTAATGTAACTGACAAGCAGTTTTGAATGTGACTGGAAAAGTTATAGGTTAAGGCCCTTTCATGTCAGATTGATTGTAGTATTCCCTGACAGATTAAATAAACAAGCTGCATCCACCTCATCCTTCTTAATTACCTGTACATTTCCTAGAACTGATTATGCTTTTTTTGTTTATATGTCCTGCTGCTGCTGCTGCTTTAATTACAGAGAGGAAGTATTATTCTTCCTTAGATACACCTCAGTAAACTTGAATGTCTATTTATTCTGATAGTCTCAGCTAATAAAATAGTTTTGTTTTGTTTTTTCAAACATATTTTTATTGATTTTTTACAGAGAGGAAGGGAGAGAGATAGAGAGCTAGAAACATCGATGAGAGAGAAACATCGATCAGCTGCCTCCCGCACACCTCCCACTGGGGATGTGCCCGCAACCAAGGTACATGCCCTTGGCCGGAATCGAACCCGGGACCCTTCAGTCCTCAGGCCGACGCTCTATCCACTGAGCCAAACTGGTTTCGGCTAATAAAATAGTTTTGATGACCAGTTAGTTTAAGCCCCCAAAGTTAAGTGATACAAGGATTCCTCTGAAAAGACTTGTATTCTGTTTTATTATTGCTTGAACTTTGCAATCTGCTTTTCTGTGGTTCTGATATTCTGGGTATTTGTGACTGTTTTCTTGGTTTTCCATTTTCTGGTTGGTATAATGACTAATCTTGAAAGTGTTTGTATTTATAGGGTGGATGCGTGGACTCGACCAACCAAAGCCTGGCTCTATTGTTCATGACCCTTGGGCAGCAGGACGTTTCCAAAGTCCTGCTAGGACCGCTCTCTCCCTACACGTGAGTTATTTTCTCTCAGCCTCATTACTGCTGTCCAGTTTAATCTTCCAGTTGCATGAAATGACAAAGGTGTTGGACTGTGCATAGCCTATCACTATGAACACCTGCTTGTACTGATCCTGGAATGAGCTGGAGGTTGTCACTCTTAGCCTGGTGTTTAGCAGGCATCTTGCCTTCCTTTCTCTTCTGTAGTTGCATTATTCCCATGCCGTTGAAGTTGTGTGGTATAGTAGACAGTTCTTTTGTCTGTGCTTTAGATTTTTCTCATTTTGGAGGTAATCTGGTTCCATTATAACTTAGATTTTGTTATTTATTTTTAAATCCCCTCTTTTCCCTACCTGTGGCAAATAGAGCTGTCTTTTTGTCCAAGATGATAGGGTATAAACTGGCTGGAAAGATGAAAAAAGAGGCAAAGTCTATAGTAATGATATTGGACTAGTAGGGATATTGTAAAGGTGAGTTTGAGGCCATTGGATGTTATCAGAAGATGACTTCTGAGGTATTAAAGCAAGCACTCTACAAAAAGAGCAGCTGATGAGAAGACTTGGATTGTTAACAGCACAGTGAAAACAGCACTTCCCATAGGTAGCAGATGAGCTTGCTGTAAGCAGCCTGTTTGAACCCTGACATCTGGGTGTGTGTACATGTGCTCGAAATCATTACATGGCCATCTGTGGGTGGTGTGGGAGTGGGCCTGTGTGGGAGGAGATACTCAGGTAGATATGAGACTGAACTGTCCTTTTTCGGTTATCATGGTACCGATGCTGTATATCTGAAAGGTACAGTACTGTGATAACTGAAGAATGGTGGTGCCATCACATTGAGTAAGGGGCAAGCACTGCGGAGGGGGCCTTGTACCTCTGGAACATCACTTGGGGCGCATGGAGACCAGAAGCTTGAAAGAGATTGTTTTGGAGGCTTTTTTATTTGGAGTTGGTGGTGGGAGGTTTTTTGGAAAATGGCAGTGGAAGAGAATATAGCCTTAACAGTGGGGGAAGACTGATAATCAGGAAGCTGGTGAGGAACCACATTATCTTCTAACAGTTGTAAAATATTTCATGGGACAGGGACCTGAAATCGAGTAATCCTCAGTGGAACACTAACATCAGGAATCAACATTGCTGAAACAGACTTTGTAGCTGAGGTGTTTGGAGAGGAGGCGAGGGAACACACACAGCGCCCGAGTGCAGAGATTCATTTTCTGTAGAGCGTTGGCTGAAAGTGCTGACTGCTCTGTGACCACCAGGCCCCTTCAGCCAACTCTCGCCGCCACCCCTGCCTTCCCAGCCTCTGCTTCAGGGCAGCAGAAGGCCTGACCGCTCACACCGCTTGAGGCAGTCTCTAGATGTGTGTGATCGTGGGGCATGGCGTTTGGCAGAACATTATGTGCAAAAGGAAATTTATATTTTTAGTGTTCCTTGACACTTTTTTTTTTTTTTTGGCTCTTAGAGATTTTTTTTTCAGTTTGGCTACAGGGCCTTTATAATTTTTTCAAGTCAGCAGTTCCTGTGGAGATGGTCAAGATGTGACTGGACATTTTTTTCAAGTTCCCGTGCCCTCCTCGACATACCCCCTCACCAAACATTAATTGCAGTCTTGTCTTCCAGAAACCTCTCTAAAATGACTACATCTCCCAGGAAAACAAAGTGGTCTGCTCTGAATGGAGCTTTACAGGACTGGGACAAATCGCAGAATTATGTTTGAAACTTGGGGCTATGTTTATCTGGGTTTCCTGCCTACCAGGGTTTCACGCAGGAGGGGCTGCCATGGGGTGGACAGCGTCGCCTCCTTTCTTTTTGGCAAGCAAGCACACAGTGGGGGCAGAGGGTTGTAAGGAGTTTATTTTTGAAAGATGTATCTGTTCGGGACCCTTGTTGCTCGTTATCATTGTGGAAGGCTCCAGGGATCCAGAGTGATGAAGGGCAAAGATGGGAAGAAATATATGTCCTTCCAGGACCGAATAGACAAAGTTAGCGTTGTATTTGTGAGTACAGCTTAGCATGAAAAAGGCACAGAATCTATAGTTAGTATAATTGTGGTGGGGGGAGGGTTTCAGTTGATCCTAGTTGGATTCAGGAGTTTTGGAGACCAAACTATCACTTATTTTTATAAAGTACACTTAAGTCATAAAAATCTATTTTTTGAAATCTCAAATTTCTCAAGAAAACTAAAATCAAGAAATGTATTTCTTTTTTTTTTTAAATATGTATTTTATTGATTTTTTTATAGAGAGGAAGGGAGAGGAATAGAGAGGTAGAAACATCGATGAGAGGGAAACATTGATCAGCTGCCTCCTGCACACCCCCTACTGGGGATGTGCCCACAACCAAGGTACATGCCCTTGACCAGAATCGAACCTGGGACCCTTCAGTTCGCAGGCCCAGGCTCTATCCACTGAGCCAAACAGGTTAGGGCAAGAAATGTATTTCTTGTGGCAGTTTTCACGTTCTGATTTGTTTAAAAAGCTTTTTAAGTGTGGTTTTTGTTGTTGTTGTTGTTGTTTTTTAACAGAGCATTGGGATTAAGGGGGATGTGTTTTCTTATAGTATTGCTTTGAAACCCTTTCTGGAAAATAAGGGTCTCTGTTCTTCCCTTTATTCTTCCCTCTGTCTTACTTCTGTTGGTAGTTTTCTGTGTTACTTGAGAAAGCACGCCTATATGTGTGAAATCTTTCGGGAAAGCCAGAGAGATGTTTTTCAGAAGAATAAAACAGTATTGGCTAACATGCTGGTATGTGGAAAATCTATTTCTGTTCATTTTGTTGAGTTTCAGGTGGTTTACAATTGGTTTACAGTGATTCCACCTTCCCCTGAAAAAGCTTAATATTACAGTTTAGGGAGGATTTATACTTTTTTTAAAAGTGGAATTAACAGCAAGAAAATAGCACTTTCACAAATTATTTACGATTGGAGACTGCAGTACAGAGCCTTCTACATGTTGTCGGTACATGGTCGTTGAAGTGCAGCCTACCCGATTTCAGTGCTGGCTCTACCGGGAAACACCGGGGGACCGTGGACAGTGTTTAGCATCTCTGAGCCTTGGTCTTTTCTGTGGAGAAGGTGAATGGTCCTGAAGTCGGGTTTATGAAGATGGAGCAAGGCTTAAAAAGTCAGGTACTTAGTGCTCCCAGCCAGCAATGCAGTGGGCCTTGGCAGAGCCCAATCAGTACTGGACACTGCAGTTTCTTCCAGGATATCCCCTTGCTCTGCCCCAGCCTGGGAAAACCCAATCTCCTGTTAAGGTCATTCTGAACACCAGGAGGCCCAGTAAACTTGCTTTGGGTTATCTCAGGCCTGAAGTCAGCTGTAAAGTGTTTGCTCAGGTATCTATAAATCTGTATCCATTAATTTTTAAATTTATGACTACTGCAGTCATATTGCTAAATAAACAACACACATTGTTCCCAAGAACTGTGTAAGGTAGGTGTTTATTTAACAAACACTTAACAGTATTTACTGTTGGCCCAATGTTTTAAGCACTTGATAAATACGAACTCATTTAGTTTTCATAATAACCCTAGGAGGTTACTATTGCACAGTCCATTTTACAGGTGTGGGGATTGAGGCACAGAGAAGTTGAGTCACGTGCCCAAGGTCACATAGTCAGCAAGTGGAGTTCAGAGCCAGGCAGTCTTGTCCAGAGTCCATGCTTCCCTGACCCACTGCTCTTATGCAAGTGCTGGGATTCCGCCTCTGTTGTTGGACTTCAGACACCTCCCTGCCTGAGACAGGATGCCATGCCACATCTTTCCAGAATCCTCAGTTCAGATTTTGCTGCAAAATGATCTCCTGTCTTAGAGTCTAAAATGAACCATGCCTGTTTGGTTTTTTTAAGTTTAATTAATGACCTCTTCCTGCTACTTGTGAAGTGCTGGGTTGTGAGAGCCCAGTGTTCTTTTAAACACTTCCGGGCTGGGGATTCCTGGCTCACCCAGTCTTGTCGCACAGCAGTGTGAAGATTGAATGCATATGCAGGGGAAACTGGACGTGGTGGCCAAACCTGCAGCTATTTGGGTTCAGTTGTTTAACTGCTCTCCTCAGCTGGCAGGATACCACTCCACCTTACATGTGTGATTTAATTGTGTTTAAATGCTACAAAGCCCTGTCACCTTTAGTAAGCTGTTTGAGCCACAGACCATATTTGGCATATGGTAAAAGCAAGTGATGTCTTTACTTTCTGGATGAGAAAGAGAGTTCAGGGACCTGCTCATAGTGAGTTTTTAGCCAAACTTGTCCTGGGACCCACATCTCCCAACCATACAACCAGCCTGTCTCTCTGTTTCCTTCTGCCTTTATAACCCAGTTTGTTCTTAGAGCAGAGGTAAGCTGGGCTTTGGGAAAGCCTCTGTCTGGAGGAAAAGCACTGCCAAGATATTTAAAGCTGTGGTATAATGACTACAGGGGCCCCACCCAGCAGATTCTCTTCTCACCCCCAGGTCTCTCATCCCCTCCTTAGACCTGAGAAGTAGGCAACCCCAATATCTGAGTTATTTGGAAGAGCAGGAATCAAGGCCCTCTGTTGTGATTTGTGTTTGTGGAGGGGAGAGAGAGAGAGAGAGAGAGAGAGAGAGAGAGAGAGAGAGAGAGAGCGCGCACTCCCCCCATGATTGCTTTCATCTCCACTCTCCAGCAGGCATTAGAAGAGGGACCTGGTGAGAGGTGTGCTGTATTTTAAGGGGCAGAGTCTGGCACCTGGGCAGTCCTGGGCAGTTGGGATTCAATGGATAGATGACTTTGAGCCCAATGGCCGTCACCTGTTGATCAATAATGCTGGTGGGAACAACCCACTCTTGGAAGATATACGGGAAAAATTATCTCTGTGTTCCAGGATTCTCAAAACCTGCTTCTCACGTGGCCTGGGGGCTTTCATGGTCTGGGTTTTTTGTTTTTTTTTAATAAGTCACTTTGTATTAGAAAAAAAAAAGTTTACTACAGATTTAGTTCCCTAAATCCTTCACACAGGAATTACAGTCCCAGCTGCCTAATATGGGTGGTCTGAAAAGCTGCCAGTTACACTGCGCAGGTGGACAGTCCTCTGTCAAGGAGCAGAGCTGCTCTCAACATGCATGGCTCTCTTTTGCCTGGCTGTGCGGCCATGTGGTTGTGTCTGGGAAGTGTGGATCTACAGAATGGTGCTTGGAAGAGAAGGAAGGGAAGAGGCCTGGTGGGGCCTGTGCTTGGAGCTGTGGAGAAGGATGTGGATCAGCACCGCTGTGATTTTTGCTCACTGCGTGTATATGCGGGGCGAGTTTATTCTCTGTTTGCTTTTCATTTTCTTAAAGAGACCGTTTGCTAGGATTTAATATTGTCTGTGGTTGTTTCTCAGCTCTGAGCATGTTTGGTCTTAGATAGATGGAGGTAGGAGGACATTCTGAAGCATACCTTAATCCAGCCCCTTACAGAATCTTCCTCAGACAGGCCGTTGGCAGAATATTGTGTAAAAAGGGGAACCTCGACTTTGCTTTTTTTAACGATTCCAAAGGCTACAAATACCTCAGAGCTGCAAATATGTAGGCATGCACACTCAAACCTGTGTTTCTCCATCCTTCTCCAAGAGATCTGAAGCAAGCTGAGGCCTCTTAGGAGTTCTGCCAGCTGGGGAGGTGTCTGGTTTTTCCAGCACAGTTGAACGATTCAGAGTGAGGTAGGCTGGGGAGGCTCTGGTAGCAGGCCTGTGTTAGAGCCTGGTCAGCAGCGAGAGAGAGAGAGCAAGCTGTTTTCTCCTTAGAATGCAGATGAGTGGTGAGATGCTGGCTTTGTCTGCACTGCTGCCAGCTGGAGGCTTTGCCCACAGATGTGGACTGTTTACCTCTGGGTTTGATGTTTTTCTTTTTTTCCTAGGACAGGGTGGGGTTCAAAAACCTGAAAATTGTTAAGACAGGAAAGCCAGCAGGGGAAGAGCTGACTTCCCTTAATGCTAAGTCATTTCTCAAAATTAGTCCTAACTCCTAAATTCTATTTCTTGCCTCATTATTGAATGCCAGACATAATGCCTATCAAGTATAATGGGTTTCAGTGGAGACAGAGTAAAGAGGAGAGAAATTGGCCCTGGCCAGGTAACTCAGTTGGTTAAAGTGTTGTCCTGATATGCCAAGGTTGCAAGTTCAATCTCTGGTTAGGGCACATACAAGAAGCAGCCAATGAATGTATAAATAATATTTGTTTTGGAACAACAAATCAATGCCCCCCCCCCCAAACTTTCTTTTCCCCTCCCCCCTTCTCTCTCTCTAAAAAGGGCAATAAATAAAAAAATTTTAAAAAGAGGTGATGTTTGGCTGGTGTGGGTCAGTGGTTGAGCATTGACCCAGGAACCAAGAAATCACTGGTTTGATTCTGGGTCAGGGCACATGCCAGGGTTGCAGGCTCCATCCCCTGTAGAGGGTATGTAGGAGGCAGCAGATCGATAATGTTTCTCTCTCATGAATGTTTCTATCCTTCTCCCTTCCTCTCTCTCTAAAAATAAATAAATAAATAAATAAATAAATAAATAAATAAATAAATAAATAAATAAAATAAGTGAAAAAATTTAAAAAAAGAAATAAGAAAATTTTCTGTGTGTATGTAGCACTTACCAGAAATACTCTCCAGGGAGTTCCTGTTTTCATTTCTTAACTTCTGACATGCCGGTCATGTCAGCCAGATAGGGTGAGGAATTGTTTGGGCCCCCTTTTTGTCTTTCCCTACTTTGACTAGATTGATTAGGACAGAGGGACAGAAAGGGATGGGAAATTCATTGCAGAAGACATTATATTGAGTTTGGTATATACTGTGAGGGTGGGAGCCGGGATCAATACTTCTTTTAAACTTCACAAATATATATTATGTATTTAAGTAGCTTTTTGAGATATAATTCGTATACTACCTTAAAGTGTACCGGTCAATGGTTTTTAGTATATTCACAAAGTAAATATAACTACCATCTTATTTTAGAACATTTCACCATCTCGGAAAGAAACCCTTTACCCATTCATGGTTCTTCCCCATTCCTCCCAATCCTCCTAGCTCCAGGCAATCATCTGCTTTCTGCCTCTATAATAAAATTGACTGTTTTGTCCATTTCATGTTAATGGAATCATACAATGAGTTCTTTGGTGACTGGCTTCTTTCACTTAGCATAATGTTTTCAAAGTTCATCCATATTGTAGCATGTACCAGTATTTTGTTTCTTTTTATGGCTGAATAGTATTCTATTGTATGGGTATACCACATTTTGTTTATCCAGTCATCAGTTAATGGCATTTGAGTTGTTTCCACTTTTTTACTGTTATGAGTAATGCTCTTTTGAACATTTGTGTACAAGTTTTTGTGGGGGTGCATGTTTTCATTTCTCTTCTGTATATATCTAAAAGTAGAATTCTTGGATCACATGATAACTTGTTTTTAACATTTTGAGGAACTGCCAGACTTTTCCACAGTGGTAACCATTTTTTATCTGACCCACTCATTGGTTATTATCTCTTTTTTATTGTAACCATTTTATTGGGTGTGAAGTGGTATCTCATAGTGGTTTTGATTTCCACTTCCCTAATGACTAATGATGTTGAACATGTTTTTGTGTGTTTATTGGTTATATGTATATCTTCTTTAGAGAAATATGTTTGCAGATCCTTTACCCATGTTTAAATTGGGTTATTGGATTATTTTTATTATTGAGTTGTAAGAATTCTTTATATATGCTATATCTAGACTCTTAACAGATATATGATTTAAAATATTTTCTCCCTGGAGATTGTATTTTCACTTTCTTGATAGTGTCCACAAAAGGTTTTAATTTTTATGAAGTCCAATTTATTCATTTTTTCTTTCATCATTCTGCTTTTCGTGTTGTGTCTAAGAAACCACCACCTAGCCCAAGATCATGAAGATTTACTTCTGTTCTCTTCTGTGAGTTTCATAGTTTTTGCTCTTACATGCAGATTTTGGGTCAGTATTGAGTTATTTTTTGTGTATGATGTTAAGAAAGGACCTATGTGAAGTTGTTCCAGCACCATTCATTGAGAAGGTTATTCTTTTCCTGTTGAATTATCTTGGCACCCTTTTTGAAAATCAATTGAATGTAAATGGTTTATTTCTTGACTCTCAATTCCGTTCCATTGATCTGCATATCAGGATCAGTATTTTGAAAGCGCCTCAGGTGATTCCATGTACATTTAGCACTGAGAACCATCTGGCTGGGGTAGGGAGTTTGGATGGTTTGATTGGCATGGAGCACAACACAAGATTGCTGGAATACTTTATTACAGGTATATAGACCATCTGTTCCTAACTAAACCAATGGTTTTCAAACTTTCCTGATAAAAATCATCAGGGGTGCTTGTGAATAATAGCTTTCTTGCTCCTCTGCACTGGAGAGACAGGGCCTGGAAAAGGGTGGGAAGGGGGACTCTACATGTGCCTGTGATTCTGGGCTCTTCCACATGGACATGCCTTCCCCATCAGTTGCCAGTGGATCAGAGCCTTCAGGAACCTGTATTATAATGAGTTCTCCAGGTGAGTCTTATAGGCCAAACCAGTAGAAGCCTACGTACTCGTACCGTGGTCCTGCCACAGAATTTCTGTTCCCAAGGTACTCTTGGGGTGAAGCCATAGCTCTGTCTTAAGGGAGATGACAAAAAACAGCCTCATGAAACTTCTCACCATATTTACTGTGAGCACTTCCCTGGCCACCTTAATTAATATTGCCTCCTTCCATATACACATAGCTGTTGTTATACCCACATTTCCTCATCTGCCTTGTTTGTTATTTAAATTTCTCTTTTCAAGAATATTTAACTTACCTTGTCTGCCCCATTAGATTGAAAACTTCATGTGAGAAGTGATTTTTAGTTGACTGCATCATCTCCTGCATCAAGAACAGTGCCTGACACATTGTAGGCATTCAGTAAATATTTGTTAACTGAGTGGAAGGGGGTTGTCGAGGTTGAGGAATGAAGAGACACGTCTCTGTTTTGACATCAGCAGGAGTCATTCTGCTTGGTTTTACTGCATGACGCTGTGAATCGTGACAGTATGTGTTTCTTTCTTTGCAGGAGCCACTCAGAGATTAATGCCACATTTATGTCCACTGTAACACGGGTGCAGGACAGGACTTATCTGTCGTGTACTAACTTCTAACATTATTTCTTTAAGCCATCTGCTTGTATTGTGTGCATCTCTACACACACACAAATCCTCTTTGGAAACTGGTAGGCTATAAAGGAATATTATTTAATCAGCTTGATGAGAATTGCTTAATTTTGGTCATTCCCCTTGATCTGAAATCTAAAGTTTGGGTTCTAGGTGGAGGAGAACTTAAAAAAAAAAATTAAATTCTGCCTGGCTGGCGTGGCTCAGTGGTTGAGCATCAACCTATAAACCAGGAAGTCACGGTTTGATTCTGGTTGATTCCCATTCAGGGCACATGCCCAGGTTGCAGGCTCAATCCCAATTGGGGGGCATGCAGGAGGCACCCAATCAATGATTATCTTTCATCGTTGATGTATCTCTCTCTCTCTCTCTCTCTCTCTCTCTCTCTCTCTCTCTCTCTCTCTCTCTTCCTCTCCCTTACTCTTTGAAATCAATAAAAATATATTTTAAAAAATCAAATTCCTCTTTTATTCTTCCCCTTTTTTATATTTTAGGATAGAATTTTTGCGGCATTTGAAGAGCTTTTTCCAGATTATGTTTAAAGTTGAAACCAAGCCATGTGGTGAAGAACGCAAGGGCGGGGATAAAGTGCTGATGACCTGTGTTGGCATTGGCTTCTCCAACCTTAGCAAGACCCTCAAGTGATACTATCACAGGATAAAAGGCCCCAACGCCTACAGACAAAGCAGAAGCTGCCAAGGCCCCAGAGGGACTAAGTCCAAACAGGGCAGGATAGCCTCGGATATTAAGGCCTTTCTTCATTTTCCATTTAAAAACAATCAGAATATGCAAATAAAATACATATTTATATCATGTGGTTTCCAGCCATTTCTCAGTGGTATTGCCATTCCTCAGGAGGCCTGTCACGATGGGCTCCCTTTGCTTACCTGGACAAAGAACAGGCCTTCAGGACACAGTCACGCTGCAGCTAGACCATCGTCACAGCTCCATGTCAGCAGTGCTTCCTCAGCCAACATCCCTGGGCTCCTGTCGTGTGGCCGTTTTCCAGACCTGTGGCATCTGTTACTGTCCTTTCTGCAAGGACTGACCTCTTTGAACCTTGGTTTCTGCGTAGGGATTAAATGAGACAACCACAGTGGAAACTCTCTCTGAGTAATGCAGTGTTACGCAAATTTCAGAAAAAACAAACAAACAAAAAACAAACAACGGTATAGGAGACCATTTCATCCCTCATCTTCGGAATGGACTCAGCTGTCTTGGAGACAGATTCTGCTCCCTGTCTGGTTCATTGTGTGGGTGGGGATGAGTGCCTGGGGGTGGGAGTTGGGGGGGAGGAAGGGGTCCAATTAAAGTTATTTGATATTTTCTCTATCTCAGGTGTGCTATGTATTTTCTTATTTTATTCTCATAATAACTCTGTGATGTAGAATTTATTCTCTCCGCAAGAATATTCAAAAAGGATATTTTGTTCCTTTGAAATTTATAATGTAAAGACATTAGACGACCTGACTTAAAGATCTAAGTGTAATAATGTCAGAGTCTGGAATTTTGCCTCACGTATAAGCTAGGAAGTTAGATTATTAATGTTTCATGAATGCTAGCAGAATACATGAGAGTCCTCACTCAGAGTCAGAGAACTGTCACTCAGAGCACAGCGAGCAGCATGACTTCATGTTTGAATTGGTTCCTCCCGTTTCCCAAGTCCCACATGGTGACGTGGAGGGGCCCAGGAAGATGCCATTCACGCAGTGGGTTGCATCACAGGCAAGGCACATGCATGCTTGGGGACTCTGCCCCCTACAGCACACCTGCTCTTGTTCCCGGTGTGGACATGACTTCATCCCTCCAGGTTGCTTGCAGTGAACGCAGTTATGAAAAGGGGGGCCAGGTAAAGGCCTCCCCAGCACGAATGTGTAGGAATACTCAGGGTTGCGGCTATGGCATTGGAGTTGGTAGAAGGGAGAAGATCTAATTCTTTCTATTAGGATTCCAAGTTATATTCCCCTCCTGGGGTGGGCTTTGGAAATATGAAAAGTCTTTGCCTCCCTAATCCTCTTGGCACCCTTTTCTTTTTCAGTGAAAGGGGCCTGAGCAAGTCTGCTGTTATTACTGGGGTGTGGGAGCATGTGGAGATGGAGGCTTACATTGAGGAAGGCCAGACCATTTTGAACTGTGCACTCCACTTGCCGAGAGCTTTCCATGCGTATTAGTTTCTGTTGCTGCATACCACAAACTTAGCAGCTTAAAACAATAACCCATTTATCATCTCACAGTTCTGGAGTTCGGCGGTCCTGGTGGGCTTGGCTGGATTCTCTGCTTAGGGTCTCACGGCTGATGTCAAGGTGTGAGCCAGTGCTGGGCTCTGGGAAAGAATGTGCTTCCAGGTCACTCAGCTGGCAAAATTCAGGTTGGGGCCAGTTCTCAACTTACGGAGACTGCACCCTTTTCTCATAACTTGGTTCGCCCAGTCTTCAAGCCAGCAATGGTGCATCAAAGCCTCCTGTTGCATCAGATCCTTCATGTGCTTTGAATCTAACTTCCTCTTGTACAGGCTGAGGAAAACATTCCTTTTAAATGACTCATATCACAGTCCCCCCTGGATAACCTTCCTATCTTCAGGTCATCTGATCATAGCATACCTAGATTAGTGTTTGACTGGCCAGGGGATGAGAATCTGTCCATCATCTGAGAATTTTGCATACCACACATGCTGAAGTCTTATTTAGTACTGCTGATGTTTGAACCCAGATCTTCCAATGTTTGGATACAAAACTAAGGGGCCGCATGTCAAATACAGAACTGTCTGTTGGTTTCCAGCCTTCCATCTGGCACAGCTGCTTTTGGAGTAGTAATATTTGGCAGTAGTGGTGATGATATAGCCACAAAAGAGGACACATTTAATATTTAAACAGCCCCTTCCCAGCCCTTTTTCTCAAATGCTCAAGAGAAGCAGCACCACTCTTGGGAAGAAGCCATTCTGTGCAGGTCGCTGGTACATCTTAATGACAATCAGCTCCTGTGGCCTCAGCCTTGTTCTTAGCTTAGCTCCTGATTGGTCCAGCTACCCCGGGGTAGTTTGATGAGAGATTCTAGCGTTTGGGGCTTCGTTTTCTGCCTTGGCTTATCTGCTCCGTCGACTGAGATAGACCACTCTGAGATAGACCCTTAATGAAACTAGTGATGGTGGTTTTTTTTAAAAGCATAACCTTATTGGGGTCATGGGAGAATCATTGCCTTTACCTTCCTGTCATTTACCAGGCCCTGCTTCGCCTTTTGACACCCTTCAACTATGTTCTGTGTAAACACCAGCTAGCCCCCCTCCATCATCATGATTATGTTGCCATATTCATCAAGACAGTTGATAAGGGGTGGAGGAAGCTAGGGTATTGCAACATGCCATGCTGATGGGGAAAGAGCAACGGGAGACTGTGGAAATCCAAATTACCGTCATAAGGCAGCTAAGCCTCATGGGTTTTGTTTTGTTTTTGTTTTATCTTTTCTGATAAAAAGTGGTGAAGGACATCACCGATTATAGATCCAACCAAAAAACCCCCAAAACTTAAGTTGCAGCGTGACCCTGTCCTCTCAGTCCCTCTGCAGCTAGAGACCAGGAGGTGGCCACTTTCCATTAGGTCGTCGTCGTTGGGAGGCTCCCAGGAGAGGCCAAAGGTGACTGAATGGAAGAGTTGATGGTACAAAAGGCAGTGAAGGACGTAGGCAGGATGAAGTGGAGGAGGCTTGAAGAAGCGGGTAAAATCAAAGGTACATGGAGAAAAGGAGACAGCAAGGAACTAAATTACCAGTGTTAGCTGTGACCAAAGGATTTACCTGGGTGAGATGAGGGGACCAAGGCAGGGTGAAGAAATGAACTTATTGGGGGCCTTGGTCATGGTAAGAGGATTAGAATGTGCAATTCCATAGAGTTTTCCTGCTGGTTCGTTGTTGGAGACCTGTAGAGGTGCCCATGGGCAATTTTTAGCCAGTCTGTGATGAGTGGAAAGCAGTACAATAGCTGTGTGCCCAGCCTGGGTTTCCATTATTCCTTATCTGGCTCCAGAGTGGATGAGAAGTAGTGATCTGGGCTTAGAGCAGCCTTGGGCAAACTACGGCCCGCTGGATTTGGCTGTTCTATCCGGTTCTCTTGCTCTCCCCTCCGCTCTTTTACTTTGAATTTATATTAGTTCACACAAACACTCCATCCATGCTTTTGTTCCGGCCCTCCGGTCCAGTTTAAGAACCCATTGTGGCCCTTGAGTCAAAAAGTTTGCCCACCCCTGGCTTAGAGTGTCCATGTGCAGAGAACTCTGGCCCGTGTTTGGAAATGACTAATAGTTCAAGGGAGTGCCAATAGCAGCCAGATCTTTTTGTGCTCCTGGTGGGCTACCTCTAAGAAGCCATTTGAGTGGGACAGTTTATCAATGTTTGGCATCATTCCTTTACTTATAAGCAAATAAAAACTCACTTTGTCAGGTACTGCCTGGGTTGGAGACTGCTTTAATTCTCTCACATTTGGCCCATACCTATGAAAGGGTCTGACACCACGCCTAGGCAGGGGCCTTGGGCGGCACCTGTTGATGGGCCAGGGCAGTCTTTACTCCTCCTCCTGGTCCTGATGTTAGTGGCTCTGGATGTGCCTCCTGCTCTGCTGAGACCTCTCTGTGAGGCCTGCAGGGGAGGTGATGGGCATCTTGGAAGTAAGTGAGGCTCAGCTTGCTTTTTGCCCCAGCTCAGCTCCTAACCAGCTGTGACAGCCTTAAATAATTCACTTCTCCACACTTGAGTGTCCCTCTGTGGGGGGAGATGTATGTGATGGTCAGAAAAATCAGGAAAATGCCCTCTTGCCTCTTCTACCCCTCCCCTATTCTTACAGGTTTATTTGGGGTGGCAGGAAGGTTAGTTGCATTGCATAACTTTTTTAAACATTGAGATGTTTTCTCAGTTCTCTGGGCACTCTTTTTTTTTTTGGAACATGTATTCTTTATTAAATCTTACTAGTATTCTTTAAGGGACAAACACACAGATGAGTAGGCTACAGTGAAAAAATCTTATTTTAATAACAGAGTTAAGAAGTCACTAAGATACTTCCAGGTATTATCTTCAGTGATGCTTCTTATCTTTATTCTGGGACTCCAGGAAATATTCAACCCCTACAGCTACCACAAATGCAGCAAATCCCCATTTGAATCCTTTTAACATTGTACCAACGAAGGTAACATTGTCCGCAAAGCCACCCATGTGTCTCCAAGCTTCATTGTGGCCCCACGGATCCTTGAGCCCCTGTGCCGCCAGCTTCTCCTGCACAATTTCTAAGGGTGTCCCTTCTATCTTCCATTTTCTATAATCTGGATGTTCCATTTTACCATGACCATGCCCATGCTCATGTTCATGTCCATGGGCCATGTCTGACAGCAATCTGACCTCTCAGGACACTCAGTAGTCAACTCTGATCTGGGCACTCTTTATTTCTATGTTTCCTCCCCATTCCTAACCCTCTAAAGATCTTTACATCCAAAAATATTCAGATTGATTTTAACACTTTCTGCTATGATTTGGGAACTGTATATTCAAATGGATGCAAGCAGGTGACTTTCTAGAAATCAGAGGCCAAATTAAAGACGAAGGAAAATGAACCAGCCCAACAATAATACACATGACAACTTCATGTGTCCAATCTGTGAATACTCTGTCGCCACAGCCGTGAGAGCGGGACTGCTGCTGGGCTCTCGGGAGGCCGTTTAGCAATTTGTCTCTGTTTTAGGAGTAGAGGGTGTTCCCAAGGGAGGAAAATGGTAGAGACAGCTGCCTCTTCCTCTGCATCTGGGAGTGGTCAGGCATTCGGAAGCCCTTTCTCGTCTTTAAGGAAAGATATTCGTGGGGACCTTATATTTTGAAATGGTGCCTGGCTTGCTACATGTAGAGATCCAGTATCGGGTCACGACAACTGACCTCGGGCTGTTTTAAGTGCTGGGTGCACTTGGTTCCTGGACCTTCCTGCATAGTTTCGACCTCGGCTATTTTATCTGTTAGGCAATTAAAGGCATCGTGCCTAAGATCTGTAAACTTTTGAAAAACCAGTGAAAATGTTTTCAAAAAACAAACATAGGGAAAACAACACTGGCTCCAAATTATGCAAAGAAAAGAGCAAACATAGTAAAATATTCTCAAAATGAAACAATTCTCACTTTGTTAGAATATTGAAAACAATATAGGTGAGACTTTTTTTCTTCATAGCATTTCCAAGCCCCCATGATTGCCAAGGAATCATAGTTAATCATCTATTAAATGAGTTGCTGGTCAAGCAATTTAAAAGGCAAAGTTATAAAAAGCACCTCAGAACTTTGGGATATGGTTGCATTTTAACGTGTGGTTTAATAATCCTGCCATAAGAGGCCTCGAGAGTAAAGCTGTGTAGTGCTCCCCTCACTGAGCCACCTTGTCAGTCTCAAAGCCCCGGCAGTTGCCGAGGTAGCCTTCACTGTGTTCTCATCACCCCTGGGTGCCTCCCCTGCCTAGCTCTCACCACACAGTTGTTTCTTAGTTCTCTTTCCTGTTAACCTAGGATGGTATGGGCTGGGTTCATCTTTTTAGGTTTGGCGTGGCTATGATTTTAAAGCTGTTTCTGAAAGCTTCATTTTTTTAAAAGATCAATCATTTATGAGGAAAGCTTTTGGTTTCTTGCGTTTTAGTAGAGCACTGTGGAAGTAGCAAAGGGCCAGGAATGAGACCTATGTTGGAATCCTAGCTGTGTCAGTAGATGCTGGCACTGCGCAGGTCCTCCACTAGAGATGTGTCTCCTCATCTGCAAGCTGTGAAATATCCACTGCCCACCCTGGTATTGAGAGGATTTATTAAAGTGATGGTTATGTATTAAATGCTTAGGATTCTTTTTTAGCTGTTCAGTCCCTGGTGGGATTCAAAGCAGTCTCCTAACAGGTTAATGCCAGCATCAGTTACAGGGTTTATCTTTTCCTCTGGACTTGTCTGTACTCAGCTAGACCAGAGACAAGCCCTGGCTGGGTAGCTCAGCTCGTTAGAGTTTTATCCCGATACCGCAAGGTTACAAGTTCGATCCCCTTATCAGGGCACATACAAGAATCAGCCAGTGAATACATAAATAAGTGGAACAACAAATGGATGTTTCTTTCTCTTTCTCCTTCCCTCTCTCCCTAAAATAAAAAAAAAAAAATAATTTAATAAAAAATTAAAAGAAGACCAGAGACAAGATATAGCACCTGCATGCATGTTGGGGATCAGCTACCCATGCCAAATGTTACTGAGGTAAAAAGAGGGCCTGCAGGCATCTCCGAGCAGTTCACTGTGTTCCAACAGGAACCATCCAGTCAGGGGGAAGTGAAAAGGCAGGACTACCTCAGGGCTGTCAGATCCCAGAGCTATTGTGTGTACCAATCCAAACTGAGGAACTGCAGTATCATTAGACTATAACGTAGTCTACCAGTACAATGTAAAGAACTGCATTGTCATCAGAAAACTCCACCTTTCAGCTCTGCTTTCCTCAGTGTTCTCTTCCCTCTCCAGCAGGCATTTGCTAAAAATTCTATTCTCCCAGCAACCTTACTGGGCAGATTCCCATTACCCAATACTTAAAAAATTATAATTCCCAGAATTGTGTCTCCCTCTGCTGACTCCAGCATGCTTTGATTGACCAGATTGTGGGTTCTGTTCTCAGCCCTGGAGTGGTAGTGATGTCAGCCTCACCCAAATTGTGTGGATTAAGAGGGGGTTCCAAAAGCAAAAGCTGAATGCTTTCTACAAAGAAGAGAGCAGACACTTGGGAAGGCAGAAACAACAGTTGTCCACGATAGGTTTCATTAACTAATTCCCTGAATATTCTTGAAAGGATGTCCCACAATACTGCCAGCCCACCACAATCTTTTACCATCCAAAATCTTCCAGCATTATGGTATAGAATTGGGCAGTGTAGGATGAATTCATTTCAACAAATGATGCCTGACAAAGGCAAGATCTTTTTATTCAGAAGGCCAAGGTTGATATGAACACTGGGCAAAAGTTCATCATTTTAGCCAGTGGTATTCTTTTTTTAAATATATTTTTATTGATTTTTTACAGAGAGGAAGGGGGAGGGATAGAGAGTTAGAAACATCGATGAGAGAGAAACATCGATCAGCTGCCTCCTGCACACCTCCTACTGGGGATGTGCCCGCAACCAAGGTACGTGCCCTTGACCGGAATTGAACCTGGGACCTTTCAGTCCACAGGCCGACGCTCTATCCACTGAGCCAAACCGGTTAGGGCTAGCCAGGGGAGTGGCAGTGACCAGTTCTGGTGGAGCAGCGTGTGGGTTGTGGGCCAGGAAGAAGCGTAGAGGTCGGTCTGAAGGAGAGGAACCTCCGCAGTGTCTGGAATGGCAGAGTCAGAAGTAGGGGATGAAGATTGGAGCTTTTTTCCATTTCCTGGAATACAAGAATTAAAAAACAATATAAAGAACTACCTATGGAAGAACAGTGAAGACATATATAAGTGATGACAGGGTATTAGAATGGGAGTGTGATAGATGTTTCTCTTATTCTTCAGTAATTTGCACTATTTTGTTTTTATAAGTTTTATATGGTATATATATACATACCTGTCTATGGGTGCATGCATGTATGCTTAGTTATATTAAGAATTTCAGGTACAACTCTTGTGATTTCCTATCCACTCCAAGGTAAATAAAGTTCAGGCATCCCCTTTGTCCCAGTCTTCTGCATTTTCCCTCAAAGAAAGAAAACAAAGCACACACACAAGTGACTTACTTGTGATATGGCAGGGGCGTGGGGAAGGAGGTACCACAGATGGAGGTAATCTCGACAGGGAGGCCTGCCTATAGTGCTGGGTAAGTGCATTAGGCTCCTGCACCTTAGCCCTCTTTCAGGGCCAGTAGCAGGATTAGGAGTCAGAGTACTGTGCACACCTCCAATTTAGAGCCCGTTCGGGCCACTGTGGCACTTCCCAGGCATGTTCCATGGTGCACGAGCATCATGGGATGCTTTCCCTGTGAAGGGCGCAATAGAAGTGTAAACGACATTGCAGTCTGCAGCCAAGAAGTGGAGAGTCACTATGTACATTAGCATAGTTCTGAGAAGTACAGGCAGCTGAAGCTGTTGTTGGTTAACCCACTGTTTTTAAGCTGACTTGACCATGGAACTTTACATACCCTGCTTTGCCCACCCTACCCCACCCCCCTCCAAGAAAAGGTATTGCATGTAGTGCTCTTATTCTGCAGATCATACTTTAGGGATTCCTGGTCTAATAGGCTTGTCAAGGAAAAGGCAAACTGTTCCATTCTTGATGATGTAGGATTTGTGAGAAGCTGAGCAGTTGTAGGGAACCGGGTGGAAAATCCAGGCCTCATGCCTAACCCTTGCTCCAGCCTATAGCATCGACCACCCACATACATGAGCTTCAAGTCAGTGGCCACCAGCCCCATCAAGCCCTTTACCATCTTCTGGGCTTCTAGGAATTAGAGGGGTCAAGTATGTGAATAGGCTGGGACTTACTTTTTTCTCATCATGTAATAATTATAACCACTTCTGTTTCTTGAGAGTCACATTGTTCTGTTCTTTTGGGCTCAGAGCCTTCACGTGGCAGGAGAGCCCGCTTGAGCTCTCAGCAAGGGGTTTGAAGGTGTGTGAAGTTCTGTTGACTGGGGGAGTTGGGGCAGGGAAAGTGCCAGAGCATTGTGGAAGATTAGCCTTCTTGTAATGGGTCAGGGAGAACCCCCTGGAGAAGGGGATCATGGAGAAATGGTTGGCCATACTTCTTAGGCCAAGCCTGAGCCCCCAACACCTGGATTTTCAGAGAACTCTGACCGGGGCACCACCTGCTAGCAGTTACCACCAACATGCAGAGACAGGGTCCATGAGGCATTGGACCTGGGATGGGCTTTTTAAATGGGGTTTTAACAGAAACTCTTGTATTTAAAACAAGCCCTGGACACCCCCACTCCTCTGCTGATGGGCTTTCCAGAACTTAACGTGGGTGCTTTTTAAAACTTAGATCTTGTCAGCGATTTTCAGCTAGTGTGCCGTAAGAATTTTTAAAACATGCAATACCTGACTATTTAGACAGGGGCACTGACCTCTTTTCCCTTAATTTGTCAAATAAAAAAATGAAACAGCCAACACAATAGCCATCTGGTGTGAATGAATCAATATTAGACCTATTTTTTTGTGTGTCAGATCAGCAAAAGATATATTTTTTGGTGTGCCGCAGACTTTTAGTAATTGGTGTATGTGTGTCATAAGACGAAAAAGGTTGAAAATCGCTGCTGTGTACCAGGGATAAACTTTTGCAGTTCTTGACAATCTGAATAGGTGCTATTTGCAGACTTGAGCTTTGTCTTTTGTGAGTTCAGAAGGTGAAATAGCTGCAAAGGTTCAGAGACCTGAATTTGTGACCCAGGTTAGGAAATAATGAAGAGAACTTGAACTCTGACCATCTACCTGAAAGGAAGAAGAGAGCAAAAAGAAGTGTAAAACAACTTAACGTCGGAGGGAAAAGAGCATGTGGTGAGTGCCTTTGTTGACAATATGAGGAAACAGCTGTGGCAAAACAAGGGGGCTGCCCCCGCTCCCGGAGTAGCTGCGGGTCAGCTGCTCTAGTCCCTCAGGGGCTGTTCTACTTGTCTTATCTGTTTGCTAGGGAAATCACGTGCCCCAGAGGACTGCACACGTAATACGACTTGTACATTCTTTTGTGACTGTTTCCCAATGTTAAGAACTATTGCTGTTATGAATAATCCATGAATTCATTTTGAAGCATTACTGAATTTGTACTCTTTCCATTACATACTTACATATTCTGTCATGTGGAAGACAGGTCTGTGAAAATGTTAGATGTTTTAAAAGAGGACCCTGTGCTTTCTTGAAAAGGTTGGAGTGACTGTTGTATTGTATAATTATTTTCCCCCCAATAGTAGTCTCCTGTTGGTTACCTACTGTGCTAATGTGATTATTCTGGAATGATCTGAAACAGCGGTTGCCAGCCTTTCGGACCCCACGGACCACCAGTGGTCCGCGGACCACTGGTTGGCGATCACTGGTCTGGAAGGTTTGAACTTCTTGGCACAAACCTTGACTGTCAGCTTGTATGTATGTGTGTGGGGAAGTAGGTTAGGAGAGAGAAGCGGGGAAACTATTTTTTTTTTTGCAGTTTAAAAGGTCTCACACATTTATTACTGAACCATCCTACTATTGCAGGGGGAAAAAAATCAACAGAGCAAAATCACAAGTCCATTAATTCTCCAATTAAAATGCCCCAACTGTCCAGACAGTAGCATATTTTCAATCATTTAAAGGTGTAGGCAACCTGGATACAGCATAAATATGCGAGTCATCTCTCATGTGTGATTTCTCATAGGCCCAGTTTGGTTCTTCTCTGATGTCTCCTCTTTGAGTTGTACCTGATTTTATTACCAGTTTTCATCCGAATCCATTGAGGAATGGGCCGATTCTGCTTTTGTTTCTTGGCCAGGAACCTCTTGATCCTGAAAGTCTTGTGGGAAGACATGGAGAAGGAGAAGCGAATGCACGCACCTCAATGACGGAGAAAGACAGAGCAGGGGAAACTATTAAGTCATTCTCAATCATCATTCAAAGAGATGAAGTTCCATTTGACATCACTGATCTGCTGTTACTAAGAGGTTGTCTAAACTGAGCCTTCTCCCTTTGAGATGAAATGCTGCTTTCTTCCCTCGGGATGTCTTCCTCTACAAAGCAGCAGCCTTCCATGGTGCCAAGTGTTCAGATTTGCCCTGACTGCTTTATGGATTTCAAAACACTTCCATGAACATTATCTCATTTCATCCTCACAGGCACATTTATTTAGATTTAGAGAAGCTTTGACACTTATTCAAAGTCAGAGAAACTGGAACATGGTCCAGTCAGTTATGAACCATGACATGTGAATGTCTCTAGTGGGTCATACCTTGGTGTCCTTTCAAATGATATACTTTAAATGTTTGTTCAGTACTAACTTAGAGTTGAGAGGATGAGCACTTTTTTTTAAATATATTTTATTGATTTTTCACAGAGAGGAAGGAAGAGGTATAGAGAGCTAGAAACATCGATGAGAGAGAGAAACATCGATCAGCTGCCTCCTGCACACCCCCCACTGGGGATGTGCCCACAACCAAGGTACATGCCCTTGACTGGAATCGAACCTGGGACCCTTCAGTCTGCAGGCCGATGCTCTATCCACTGAGCCAAACCAGCTAGGGCGAGAGGATGAGCACTTTGTGAGGGAAGGGTAGAAGCTAGACATGGAGGATGCTAGAGGTAGCACTCCAGTTTTTGTCTTCTCAGTAGACCTGTTTTGTCCTATTTTGTTGCCCATGCATTCCCCCTTTCAGTTATATTAATCAAGATTTTCTTTTTTAATGTAAGTGACTGAATACAAATAGGCTTAAGCAAAAGTGGGAATGTATTGACTCATTTAAAGGAGAATTCCAAGGATGCATCTCATTTTGGGCCTAGCTGTATCCAGGGGCTTACACGATGCCATTAAGACCATCATTTTTGCTCCATATCTCGGGTCTTTCTCCTGCTTTGTTCTCTAGTAGGGTCTCCCTACTGATGGTATTAAGAGACCATCAGAAGTTCTTGATTTACATCATGTCTTCCCAGCAGCCCCAACAGAAATGTTCTCTAACAGTATCCCCAAAGAGTTGAAAAACATGGAATTGATTTAGGTTATTTGCCCAACCAGGAACCAGAGGGATTGGCTGCTCTGATTGGCCATGCCTGGGTCACATGCCAATTCCTAGAGCCTGGTGGAGTCAAACCATATGGGAGTCCAACTCCCAAACCACATGCACTGAAAGTGGGGGAAGTGGTCTCCCAAGGAAAATATGGCTTCTGGTGCCAAGATATAGGGAAATGGATGCTGCATAGGCCAAGGGAGCAAATATGTAATACAGAAATGTTCTGTCCCTTTAAATACCCAGAAGTGTATCAAACTATTCTTAAACAGCATTCAAAATGCTCCTTGAGCAGAATGCTGACCAATACAACTTCCTCTGTTACATTGCAGAGTGGCTCCATAGGCGTTTTCCCAACTGGCTCCCTCTTATTCCAACTCACCAGGTAAGGAAGTTGAAGGACAGAGCAACTTGGCCCAGTAGCGCAGCCAGGATAGGGCAGATTTCAGACTAGATCCTGGCCCTAGAACCAGTAAGCACTGCTGACTTTGCCACTTGGATAAGCCCAGCAGCACAGCTTGGCTTATCCCACAACCCACCCTGGTTGTGGCTGCTAGCTGGTCATACCTTGAGATCTCCAGACTGAGAAATTAAGCCAGCCTGGCCCAACATAATCACAATCTATTAAGGCTCTGCAGAGGGTATGTGGCCACTGCAGTGGACTCTGTCCACCCTGCAAAATATGGTCAATGCTTTAGGCAAAAGAGCATGCTTAAGAGTCCCCAGAGAGAAAATAAATGGAGGAATATACTCTATGTTGTCAAAAGGAATAGCCCAGGCACGTGAGATTGGGGAGGGGACATCAGTTTTGGCTTTAGGTATTCCCTATTGTTGGAGTGATTTAGAAGGAGGCACTGAGCTGCAGTGGGATATCTTGAAGAATCACTTTTGGCCCTGAATGCTAGGTTTGAGAAAGGCTGTCAAAGGACCTCTAACGGGGAGCTGGGGGTTGAGGGACAAGACTCAGGACTCAAACATGAAGCTGCCACAGACCCAGAAAGGTTGCCTTCAAAGGATAAGGACTTTTTTTCTCAGTGGCACTGACTCTGCTAGACAATGCACTTGGTACACTGGACCTAACACTGTTGACTGATGAGCATTATGACCAGGGTCCCACAAGCCTGGCCCCTTCCCTTCTGGGCAATTTTACAAGATATAAGAGAAAATCACTAAGCCAGCCACACCTAGAGTTTGACTTAAAATGGAATTTGTTAG
This sequence comes from Plecotus auritus, assembly GCF_963455305.1. Classification (NCBI taxonomy): domain Eukaryota; kingdom Metazoa; phylum Chordata; class Mammalia; order Chiroptera; family Vespertilionidae; genus Plecotus; species Plecotus auritus. The sequence goes on along the minus strand of NC_137776.1, from coordinate 135,317,155 downwards.
CTTATTGGCTGGGCTTCACTCCAAGTGACTTTAGACTTGTTCGTCATCAAATATGTCCTGAAAACATTTGCCGTTGCTGAGGACATCTAGAATGATAAAGTGTAAAACCTAAAGGCTATAGATAGTTTTCTAGATATTTATAACAAAGGGCTCCTGTGTGTGTGTGTGTGTGTGTGTGTGTGTGTGTGTGTGTGTGTGTGTGTGCGCATACGTGTGTGCGCGCACGCCCTGACTGGGAATTGAACCAGCAACCTTTAGTGTATGGGACCATGCCCAACCAACTTGAGCCACATTAGCCAGAGCAAAGGGCTCCTCTTTTGAAATAATCTTATCTTACCAGGTGATCACTCTGAGGAAGATGCTATTTATTTGCTCAAGCTGGGACGCCCTTCACATCATTGACCTGAGAATCCCTGCGGCACCAGCTATACTTGGGACTCCCCTTCTTGCTCTTTTTTCCAGGTGATTGCTTACCAGAGGGGTCTGGATCTATCCCCATCTTTACTTCATCCTTTCTTCTCTTGCACTAAGTGAAATCTACAGTGGCCAGACTGGCGGTTGCCATGGATGTATCCTTTTGAATCATTGGTACATGGATACTACAATTCTGGATCACTAAGGACCTGACAGTTTTGGGTATTGGATTTTTTCTTATAGCGTCTATAAGAAAGAAAGAAATGGTGATAAAATTGAGTCATTTTTTTCTGTGTCCCCTTATCAACAAAAGTGAAACCTTTTAGAACTGCAAAAGCGATGTACCTGGAGCAAGATGAAATTCTAAACCTTTAAGAGATGGGCGTTAGAAGATGCCTAGAGGGGTAAGGGTGAGGCACATGAGTGTGGAAACAAGCTGGGGACAGAGAAGCTGGCCAAGAACTCTACTGTGTGTTTCCCGTGGGTCTTTTAACTGGGTTTCCCTGGACTATACCCATGATGGTACATGGTATGGTGCCAGAGTAGGTTATCCTTAAGGATAATTCCAACTTCAGAATTTGATACCTTTAAGTGGTATATAAAAAACTGAGAGCAGTGATAAAATAAAAATCCCAGACCCAGGATTTTGTTTCCTCCATGACCATCTTCACTGAACAGCCATCTTGGTGGCCTTGGAGATACCATCCTTTCTCAAGATGGTGATGAACTTGGTGTGGTGTGTGCCTATCCCATAGCTCCTCATCTTCCAAAGGTTGAGGGCTCAGGTTGGGCTCTGGGGTGAGTGAAGAGAAGAGAGAAGGCTGGACAGGGCCCCCAGGCATGGGCAGTTATGGGGCCGGATGAGGGGAGGAGAGATAGGGCTGTATCAGTGCCCTGAGGGAGACTCACCTTACATGGAAGCCTGACCTGGATTCCTTGGCTGCTGTGGGATCTCAGTCACCAGAACCTGTGTGGACTAAAGGACAAGAACAGTTTGATCTACTCCTTGGTGGTGACCTCACTTGGACATTAAATTAATAAATCCAATTGAATGGAGCCTTTGCTGGGAATCAAGGATCTGGCATCTTTTCTTAGTCTTGAGGTTATCCTTTTTCAGTAGGAAAGTTGCTTCCCCCTTTCCCCTCCACACCCCTACTCTTTGTTGAAGCTTGAAACTGTACTCAGCAGCTGCTCTCACACTTTGCTGGAGGCTCAGGAGTGTCCAGGGTGGGAGGTCCTCCCAACAGGCAGAGTGAGGAGTTAGCTCATGAAGAAGATTACGATCTGTTCAGAAGAAAAACTCTATAGAGGAAAAATATTTGAGTGACAATTACTACCTCATCTTCTGAATGTCTCTTGCAGCTCTTTGAGATTACATTTCCAACAGAACCATGTAGCTCTCAGCATAGGCACCATTGTCCTGTCCTGGTGAAGTGTCAGATCATCTCCACCTCCTGTTAGTTTGCTGCGGAGAACAGGAAGCCAAGCTGGGGTCTTCTCTCCTGTGTGTCACGTGGGGACAGAGATGTCAGGTTTTGTGCTTGCTTCATCTCGTGTCCTGTCCTCCCCTGCCCTCCCTTTCTTGTTTCCTGGGTTGGCTGTCCAATAGTAGGGTCAGGTATGCGGCTGGCTGTTTCTATGTTTTCCAGGATGACTACCATACACACAGCCCAGACACCAGCTGAGAATGAGGCCGTTGATGCTAGCTGTGGGGTACCTGTCTTGCTGCTGGCTCTGCCAAAGCCTGTGATTCTTTCTGTCTCCATTTTCCCACCTTGCATCTAGCCACAAGTACAAATTTCCTCAGATGTTTGAATCCCTTGGAAATTGGGCTCTGAACTCAGTTACACTGGGGTTGACTATGGGCCACCCTATCAGAATTTCCATCTAGGACTCTGGTTTCCCTAGAGCAAAAGGAAAATAAAACTGTGAAAGGGAAGTAGAAGAGTAGGAAGGTGGTATAAGGACAGTTTTTCTGATCTAAATAAAATCCTGCTATCATCACTCAAACAGCCCTTCCTGGTTTGGGTTCTGTATTAGTCTCCTAGGGCAGCTGTAACAAAGTACCACAAACCAGGTGGCTTAAAATAACAGAAAGTCATTGTCTCAAAGTTCTGGATGCTGAAACTCCAAAACTAAGGTGTCAGCAGATTTGGTACCTTCTGAGGGAGAATCCTTCCATTCCTCTCTCCTCAGCATTCCTTGGCTTGTAGTTATATTACTCTAATCCTCCATCTTCTCATGGTATTCTCCCTGGGTCTCTGTGTTGGCATGGCAGTCTTCTTATAAGGACACCAGTCATATTGGATTAGGGGCCCACCCCACTACAGTATGACCTCATCTTAACTTTTTCTTCAATGACTGCATTTCCAAATAAGGTCACATTCTGAGATTCATCGTATCTTTCTTTTTTTTTTATTGGGGGGGGGGGGGGCAGGGGCTGGAATGAGCACATATTTCAACCCGAAACAAAGACCAAAGGCTGACAGACCTGCAACAGGTGGACCTGGAAGGAATTATGAGGGTAATTTGAAAACCCCATGCCAACATAGTGGTCTTATTAAATCTACTGGGCAGTTGTCTAAAGTCTAAGGCTTCATAAAACCCTATATCTGTATATATTGTTCTATTAAGACTTTGGTGGCAAGTAATAGACATAAACTTAATGAGTCAGGGCTCTTTGGATTGCAAGTGATGGAAACCCAATTCCAGCTGGCTTAAACAAAGAAATGTATTGGCTTACATAACCAGAAAGTCTAGGATGGGTCTGATGTTAGGCAGGATAGAATCTAATGCTCATATGATGTCTCAGGTCCTTCTGTCTCCATCTCCTGGGTTGGCTTGTCTCTGCTTAATTTCAGACAACATCTCTTCACAAAGGGGGAAAGTGGTGCTGAGTGTCCCAAACTTACATCATTCAGCTTAGCCAGCAGAAAAAGACCTCTTTCCAACTCCCTATTTCAAGCTAGGGAAGGCATTGATGGGCCTTGAGTGGGTGATGTACCTGAACACAAACCAATCATTGTGGCCAGGGGTAACATGGCCACCATAGGTACCATGATTGGCCTGCCTGAATACCTTGGGGGAAGCATCCATGATAGTTTGTCCTAATACAGCCTCTCGCAAATTGGGCGAGGAATTCCCCCAATTCAAAACAAGGAAGTGGGGAAATGCATTGTTAGGTAAAAACCATCACTGCTGTGACTCACTATATATTTCAAGTTAGTTTAAATAAAAAAAGGTGGAAGTTATTATAAGGATACCTGCTTGTCCAGTGGATTGCAAGGGCAGGCATATGGCTGAGCCTTAGGAAAGAACTTGAAAGCTATCCAGGCCTAGGCAGCTTCTTTCTGCTGATATGCTTCATTCTTCTCTTTCTGAAATTCTTCTTTCTTTGCTTCTTAGTCTGTCTAGTGGGAAGAAAGTGAGTTCCCTACAACCTCCCAGTTTTTACCTTCTCCATTCAAGGAACAGCCTAATTTAAAAACCCCAGGGAAGAATCTGATTGGCCCAGCTTGTCAGTTCCCACCCCATAACCAATCAGTTATGCTCAGAAGGGTGGGGGTCACACACCAGAAACATTAGGTATATACAGAGGAGAAATAAATATATCAGTTAATATCCTAAAAGTATAAGAAGTCCCTAAGATTATCCAGATCATTTATTCTAGACCTTCATTTTGCAGATGAAGAAATGAAAGCTTACAAAGGTTAAAGGCTGACTCAAGATGTCATATATACACACACAGAGGCCAGATAATGACTCATCTAGAACTGGTACCCAGGCCCCAGAATTTTCATCCCAGTTTTTTCTACAAGATTATGTTTGCACCAGACACCTAGGCTTTCATGGATTCCTACATTTTGTCCAGTAACAATCTCAATAATTTAACCCAATAATTTCAATACTTAATAGATGCTTACTTTATTGAGCATCTATGGTATGCCAAGGGTTTGTTTGTTTTTTAACTGTAGGATCTTATATGAGCCTCACAGTCTCACCCCCTGAACTAGGTGTTATCATTACCCCATTTGGTCTCGGGTGGGTCTCTTCTTAGGGTTTAATGCAGGAAACATACTATTCCAGCTATTTAGTTTTGGGCAATTATAAAGCAGAAAGGGATTTAGGTCAAAGAATGAGGTGCTTATAAAATCACTGGGAGGGCTGGAGGACGGAAAGCAACTGAGCTTTTGGTCTCAAGGTCATTTCACTACAGCTGAGATCTGGAGGTTTGTTGACTTGCCAGCTTATCACTGCTGTCACCACCACCACCCACTCAGCAGTGGAGCATGGAGTCTGGCCTCCACCAGCACTTCCATTCGATAGAGCCCACTGTTAACCTGGAATTCCATGGAAAGATGGCAAAGTGGAAATGCCTTCTTTCCACTTTCCAAATCTCGCAGGAATGCACCTAACCAGCAGAACCAGTTCAACCTAGAAGCTTCCCGACTTCTCCACATAGGAGATGAAATCGAGTTGGAAAGAGCCAATGGCAGTGTCCAGCCCACCCACATCTGCATTTTTCTGCAATCTCTCCTTTTTTTTAAAATGAAATATAATTTTCATATAAAAAATGCATACACTCATTGAACCTACACCGGAATCAAGATATAGAATATTTCTGTATTGCCAGTAAGTTCCCTCTGCCTCTTTCCAGTCAGTCCTTCCCACCTCCCACTCAGAGGTATTCATTGTTCTCATTTCATCCATTTATTTTGCCTGATAATCACATCAATATCCTACCCTAGGACTTAAAGAAAATAGAACAATACAACATGTATTCTTCTTCTGTATCTGCTTCTTTTGCTCAAAATAATATCTGAGAGACTCAACCACATTAAATAAATCCATAGTTCCATCCTTTGAAAAGTATTCCTTTGTATGAGTAGATCATATCCTTTCACTAGTTAATGGGTATTGATATTGTTTCCAGTTTGGGGTTATTATAAAAATAGCTGCTTAACTCTGTTTTTTAACAAACACCGCTGGTAATTCTGAGGTAAGTGGACCACATTTTGAACAACACTGCTTTAATGCAGAAAACTGAAATTCAGAAAGGTTAAGTACATTATCCAAAGCCACGTAGCCAAGAAGGCATTGAGGCCAGAAGGGAATTCACGAGCCCATGCTCCTCCTTCTTGCAGAGCAGGCCTAAGCATAGCAGTGTGAAGAGTTGGCAGAAGACCTTCAGGACTAAAACAGCTCTTCCACCACAGAGTCAGAGAAGGGCCTTGAAAATAGAATATATGTGTCATAGCAAAACTTTGACTTAAACAACAATCATTTCTTATGATGCTGTGGCAGGGCTGGCTGGTTGTGCTAGGGTCTTTCCTGGGCTCTCTCACGAGGCTGCATTCAGTGGATAGATCCACTGAATACTGGGACAGATGGGCTTCTTTCTCCTCGATCTTTCACCCTCAAGGAGCTGGAGCCAGGCTTCTGCAGTGACAGTATTCCTACAGAGAAGGCTGCAGTGTCCATGGACTTATCAAGCCTCTGCTTGCGTTTGTGTTTACTGATGTCCACTGGCCAAAATCAAGCCATGTGGCCAAGCTCAGATACAAGTGGGAAGGGGCCATCCCCAGGGAATGGTGTGAGTCCTTAGCCCTGTGGTTCCTTTGTGGCCATTCATGTAACAATCTATCAGAGCCTGGAAGTTTATGTTACAGAGGTAATGGGGAGCTAGAGAGAGCTGAGCTAGAGAGAGCTGAGCTAGAGAGAGCCAGGGGGTTAGTAATAGAGTATTAAAGAAAAGTTCAAAGGAGCTAGAAAAGGTCAAAAGAAATATTCTTTGAAGGAAGGACCCATGCTCCTCCTACTCATCATTGTGGCCCTCACAGCACTCAAGGCCCTCATAGCACTACAAGAACACTTTCTAACCTGAATTAAAGTGTCAGTGATAACACTGGGATTTTAGGGCCTAGAGGAAGGATGACTAGATGATACACTAAAACACTGTAACCATACTGTAACGCCCTGTAATCATACCGTCTTGCCCTTATCACTTTAGTGCAAGACAGAATATCCATCTTTGATTTCAGAGAGGAAGGGAGAGGGAGAGAGAAATAGAAACATCAATGATGAGAGAGAATCATTGATTGGCTGCTGCCTGCATGCCCCACATTGGGGATCGAGCCTGCGACCCAGGCATGTGCCCTGACCAGGATCAAACCGTGACCTTCTCATAGGTCAACACTCAACACTAGCTGGGCGACAGAATATCTTATCTGCCAGCACCTTTATGATCTGCCAGACGGCTTTCTGCGGCCACTCCCACTGTAGAGGGAGCAGTCCTTAAACAAAGACTGACAGGTGTCGGTACAGAATATTAAAACCAAACCAATTATTTACTACCAACCTAGAAGCAAAGAATGTCCCTCATTCTACCAATCAAAATACAAGTTTTGACAAAATACAAAAGACTACAATCTTACTAATATCCTTTTTTGTTGTTGTTGTTAATCCTCACCCAAGGATATTTTTCTATTGATTTTTAGAGAGAGTAGAGGGGAGAGGGAGAGACAGAGAGAAAGGAACATTGATTTGAGAGAGACACAACAATTGGTTGCCTCCTACACACACCCTGACCAGGGTGGGGATTGAGCCTGCAACCGGAATCAAACCCAGTACCCTTTAATCCATGGGCCAGCACTTTACACAGTGAGCCAAACCTGCTAGGGCATAGCCTTCTACTTAGAAATGTTCAGTAAGGATTAAGGAACAAGTCCTTCCTTGCATTTCTGCAGCTGCCTCCTACTTGGTTTTCTGACTCCAATCTTATTTCCCTTGGATCTACTTCTGAGTGACCTTTGAAATACAAATATGATTTTTAAGCTTTATGGGAGCAGAGGTGAGGTCTCAGTCTCCCTTGTATCTTCAGCAGCTAGCAATGCCTACACATAGTAGGCACCCAGTAAGTGTTTATTGACTGGATAGTATTTGAAACCCACAGCTCATGAGCAGGTTATATCCCAAAAGATTTCTCTTGTAAGGAGGTCTTTGGAATTTGGAATACATTTGGCTATCACAATGATAGGTGATTTTTAGCTTGTCAGACTAGCTTCTGAAAACCAAGTTTACCCATGATGTAGCCTAACCACAGTCCCAACTTTCGTGGTTCCATTGAGCAGAAGAGCAGAAGATGAAGAAGAGGAGGAAGAAATGGAAGGATAGGCATTAGGAGCCATTGGAAACGGGATCATGTGTCATTAACTTCCTTTTCACACTTTCTTCTTTGCACTTCTCTGTCACTGTGAGTGCCTTCTCTGCACCTGTTCCCCATCATGCCTTCCCCAACTATAGCAACACTCCCTCTTACCTTCTCCACATTGCCAATCACAGTCCTATTCCGAGTGGAAGTAATTTCAAATACTAAAAGCAAAGTGTCCTGATTTGAGCAAATTCATACCCCAGATGTATGTTTAATAGCTCTTTAACCTTCCTAGAGATGTTTCCAATTTAAAAAAATCAACATACAGTAAATGAATCTTTAATTAGTAGAAGTCACTATTAACAAGAAATGAAGAAAATCTACACTAATAAAAGAGAAATATGCAAATTGACAGTACCTCCACAATGCACACCAGCCAATCAAAGATGGCGGATTAGTTTGCATACACAGGCATGGAGCGAAGACTGAAGGCTCTGGCCTGAGTGAAGACTGAAGACTGAAGAGGCTTGGCTTCTCCACTGCGGCCTAAGCAGAGAAGCCTCCAGGCTTGGCTTCTCTGCTGCGGCCGGAGTGAAGGCCTGGGTCCTGGGCGCTGGAGGAAAAGCAGTGCTGGCAGCCAGGGGAAGGAAGGCCTATTGCACAAATCTTCATGCAACAGGCCTCTAGTGTACATAGAGTGAAAGATATTTGGGGGCAGTCACTCTCAGCAACTTTTCAGCCTTTTTTTTTTTTTTTTTTAGAGCTAATTGTCTGAATTATTCTGAATTTTTATAACTAGTTTTTAATTCATTATTTTTAAAATTTTTATTTAATTTATTGAGGTGACATTGGTTAATAAAACTATATAGGTTTCAGGTGTACAATTCTATAATACATCATCTGTATATTGTATTGTGTGTTCACCACTCCAAGTCAAGGCTCCTTCCATCACCATTTATCTCCCCTTTACTCTTTCTAGCTCCCCTCAACCCCCTTTCCCTCTGGAAATCATCATGCTTCTATTTTGTTTGTTTTGTTCATTAGAGTCCACATATAAGTGAAATAATATAGTACTTGTCTTTCTCCAAGGGGCTTATTCCACTTAGCATAATACTCTCCATGCTGTCTCAAAAGGTAAGATTTCTTTCTTTTTTTATGTCCAAATAGTATTCCATTGTGTAAATTTTTATCCATTCATCTACTTATGGGCACTTGGACTGCTTCCAATAATGCTGTATATAACTTAGGTTCTTAAAAATCCCTCTCTGCCTCTTTTTCCCCACAGGCCTGGTTGACAAGGGGACATTTGAATGAGCACTGTTGTGGGTGGGAAGATCTACAAAGTAGGTCCATTTTCATTGCCTTTCCTGATTTGCCCCCTCCTTGGTGGCTTTGCTCTAGTGATGTGCACCTTTGACCTTGCTCTGCCTGTGGGGACACTAGAAGGAAGCCCAACCTCAAACTGTGGTCAGCATCAAAGAGCAAGAATCAGGACAATTGGAGGGAATTTCTAACTGGATTGTCTGGGGATTTCCATTCTAACATTTGTATTCTCATTAATTCTGTGTTATTCAAATGCATTTAAATTCTGCCACCACAAAGAACTATGTGACCAGGAGATTTCTGCTTTTGCAGCTGTAGGAAAGAAATAGAAAGGATTAAAGTGATAGTTTTCTAGGGTCACACAGTTACTTAGAAAAGAGCAAATCTTCCTGCTTCTAATCCTATTCTTTTTTGATAAAACATAGATACTTCATATCACTTAAACTATAAGTTTTACCTTAATAAGCTTAAAGATTAGCTTTTCCCTCTTCAGTCAGAAAAATAATAAATTTATATTTGCAGCATTTCCCTGTTGGCAGGAGATAATATTTCTCAAAGTATGTTATTCCACTGAACACTAGTTATTTTTAGAAGGGTTTCAAACACAAAAGTCTACTCTCTGCCATCTTGGAGACTTATGGGGCATATTAGCATATATAAAGGTTCTGAGAAATCCAGCTACAATAAAAATCAAAGTTTGTTGAATTCAGCAATCCCCAATCTTACTTGGTTAAGAAATTCCTTCCTCTGTTTCTCCCTCTCTCCCTCTTTCTCCTTCCCTTCCTCCTTTCCTTTCCTTTCTTTCTTCCTTCCTTTTCATGAAATATCATTACCAATCAAAACACTTTGGGAAGTGTGGTAGGCAGTTAGACAGACATGAGCAGAGCAAGGGCTGGTACAGAAGGCCAAAAGGGTGGAAAGCCCCAGGTGCCTAGCAAAGGACAATTGTAGGATGGGACCTCACCCCCAGGGTGACTTTTCCTCCCCTAGCATATAGATGATCATGTGGTTTGGACCCCCTGACCTTTCATCCCTAGAGATAACCTTTAGGTCTCAGTTGTATTTCAGCCCTAGGCCCAGAAAAACAACAAAACCAGACCAGCAACTCCATGGCTGCCCTCAGGCATCCATTGAATAATGACCCCCTGCCCTGGTGCTGACCAATCAATCAGTGGAGACCACAACCTTGAAAGGACATACCTGGAAAACTGCTGAATAGACTATTGAGATCTTCTCCTGGAACCTCCCCTAAAATCTCCACCCTTAAAACCCTTAAAATGGAGGACCCAGTGCACTCTCCCTCCTGGGAGCATGCCTGAGCCTTTCCCTCCCTCTTCCCCTCCCTGCCCCAGGCACATTATCATTAGCTTCCTCACTCTCAAACTCCAAGGGCTCTTCCTTTACCTCTATAATTTGTTTCCTACAAATTACTTCTACCTCTATGATTTACCAAACAAATATTCTCTTACAATTGAGTCTTGGCTCTGAATTCTTTCCTAGCCAGAATCCAAGTCAGACACCTGGTGCCATTCCCACTGCCTACAACAGGAAGTATTGGATTAAGGTAAACAATTGAAAATCACTTTATGGTAGGTCAATAACTTAGTGCTGCCCAACCAGTGTGGCTCAATGGTTGAGCATCAATCTATGAATCAGGAAGTCACAGTTCGATTCCTGGTCAGGGCACATGCTTGGGTTGTGGGCTCAATCCCCAGTAGAAGGCATGCAGCAGGCAGCCGCTCAATGATTCTTTCTTATCATTGGTGTTTCTATCTCTCCCTCTCCATTCCTTTCTGAAATCAATAAAAATATATATTTTTTAAAAAGAACTTAGTGCTTTGGTTATGTTCTATACTGTACACAGAATTACCAAGTGTATTAAAGTGTATTCAGTCATTTTTTGTCTTTGGGAAGGCTTTTCCTTAATTTAGGTTATTTATATGCCATCCTCTCACTGCAAAAAAAAAAGATGCCTTGATGTGGGAAACAGATATACAGGTATAGGTAGGTCTCAGTTACACATATAAGGGAACAAGCAGGTGGGAACTGATATGTTTCTGTTGCTTTAAAGTAATTTTTGAAACTCAACTTTGTTTTCCATTTTTTTCCCTTCAAGATTATCTTCATTATTCTAGCTTGACCGGTGTGGCTCAGTGGTTGAGTATCAACCTATGAACCAGGAGGTCATGGCTTGATTCTTGGTCAGGGCACAAGCCCAGGTTGTGGACTCGATCCCCAGTGCAGGGTGTGCAGGAGGCAGCCAATCAATGATTCTCTCTCATCAGTGATGTTTTTCTCTCTCTCCCTCTTCCTTTCTCTCTGAAATCAATAAAAATATATATTAGAAAACAGATTATCTTGACTATTCTAGAATTTTTTCATGTGTATATAAATTTTAAAATTAGATTAAGATTTTTATTGTGATTGCATTGAATCTGTTGATATTTTTATCTCTCTCTTCCTCTCTGAAATCAATAAAAACATATTTGAAAATAAATAAAAGGTGGTTGAAGTGGGAGCTTAATGAGCCAATCTGCAGTAAATGGCACAATAAAGTTTGACATCTTTCCTATTCTCTCCTCTCAGTTTCCAACCCCAGAAGAAGTAGATGCCTCTATTTTCTTCTCTTTTATTCACTACTCACTATGTTTTAATCATACTTTCACTCCACGATGCCAATGCATGGTATTCTCACCAAAGTTACCAGTGATTTGTCTTTCACTAAACCCATTGGATACTGTGTAGTCCTACAAGTTTAACCGCATAGCAGCATTCGACATTGTGGACCATGCCCTCCTGGCATGGAACTTTCTTCCTTTGGCCTTTGGGACACTCTCTTGATTACCTTCCTACCTTTAGGGCAAATTTTTTTAGTATCTTTTGCTGCCTTCTCTTATACTTTCTGAACTTCAAATGTTAGATTTTCTTTGGCCTTTGTTAATGTTCTCTGTTATGGGCTGAATTGTGTCCCCTCCCAAATAAATATGTTGAAGTCCTAGCCCCCAGTATATTAGCATGTGATTTATTTGCAGAGAGGGCCTTTTAAAACTTCCCTCAAATGCTCTTTGTTTGGCATGAAATTCAACATTTTTAAGTGCAAAAACATCTATGATGTTAACACCTTCAGAAAATTTGACATATGAAGTTTTGAAGCTTGTCAATACAACAAAACAGCATACATATCAAATCGCATATATATCAACATATATGTAACTCCATTTATTGAAAAAGATCCGCATTATTAACCGGTACACCTAGTAAAAGGTTAAAACAGGGTTATTTGGCTTCATCCTAATCTAATGTGACTGCTATCCTTATAAGAAAAGGACATTTGGACACAAATGGATACACAGGGAAGGCATAGGAAGAAAAGAGTCATCTACAAGCCAGGGAGAGAGGCCACAGAATAAACCTACTCTACCAACACCTTGATCTTGGACTCCTAGCCTCCAGAATTGTGAGAAACCCTATTTCTTTTATATTTTTAAATATATTTTTATTGATTTCAGAGAGGAAGGGAGAGAGAGATAGATAGAAACATCAATGATGAGAGAGAATCATCAATTGTCTGACTCCTGCACACCTCACACTGGAGTTCAAGCCCACAACCCAGGCATGTACCCTGACCAGGAATCCAACTGTAACCTCCTGGTTCACAGATTGACACTGAACCACTGAGCTATGCCAGGCAAAAGAAAACCTATTTCTGGTATTTAAGCCATCCAGTCTGTGGTACTTTGTTATGGCAGCCGTAACAAATTAATATACCCTCCTTTCTTCTACCTTTATACTTGAGTGATCCATTTACTTCAATGGCTTCATCTACTATCCATATGCTGATTCTTCTTAATCTTTTATCTGTAGTTAAAATCTCACTTCAGGCAGCCCAACTGAGGCGAGAAGTATTGGACAGAGACTTTAACTGTTGTCTACTGCAGGAGAGGTAGAGTTTAGACACTGAGCTTAGCCAAATTAAAAATAAAATCAATGCTTTTCAGAGATATATCAGAGTCAAGAACCTCTACAATGTATTTTTACAGTGTTCATATAAAGCCTAAAATCCTATATAATAAAAGGCTAATATGCAAATTGTCCCCTGGACCAGGAGTTCAACCAGGAGTTCTACCAGGGGGCGGGGCCAGCCGGCCAACTGCCCACAGCCTTTCCCCCCAGCTATCCCCTCCCCCCAGCCGGCCCGATCAGCCCCATGGAGGAGGGCCGACCGGACTCCACCCGTGCACGAATTTGTGCACTGGGCCTCTAGTTTCTAGACATAAAAAGAAATAGGATAATGTGATTCCACACTCAAGGAAAAAAAAGAATCAATGGAAACCAACCTTAAAATTACTCAGATGTTGGATTTGGCAGATAAAGATTTAAAAAAACCAGCTATTATAACAACCCATAGAGATAAAGAAAAATATGCTCATCATAGAAGAATAAATAGAAAAATCCCAGCAGAAAAAGAGCATGTTTTCATACACTTGAGGGTATATGTCGCAGCTAGTTTTAGATTGCAAATATCAGACATCATTGTCAAATTGGTAAACAATGGGGCTCATAGGGGTAGATGTGTAATAGTAGTGTAGACTTCAGGTGCAGTATGTTCAGGGTTTTCAGTTCATTCTCATCAACCACCTTGGCTCTTCCATTCTCATGTCTTGCCCATCCTCAGTCTGGTTTCCCTCATGGTTTCAAGATGGTGCCAGCAGTAACAGCAGTTTCTTTTCATACCCAGCACGTAAGCGACACTAGCTTCTCCTTGGTCTCTCTTAAGGCCAAGAAAGAACTTTTCTACAAGTCTTTAGCAGCCATCACCTGGTTGTCTTATTGGTTGAAATTCAATCATATGCTCATTCTTGAATCAGTCACTGGTAGGCTTATACTAATCAGTCCAACTCTGGGATCAGATTCCTTCAATCACAAGGGCTGCATAAGGAGGGGGGTCAATACCTCAACAAAATTGAGATTCTGTTAGTAAAGATGAAGGGGAGAATGAATTCTGGCATGACAACCAATGATATCCACCTCTACTTACTATGCTCTGAAAAATTGCCTTGCTTTTTTCTTAAAGGTACTTTGCATTTTGTGACTGGGATTATGTTTGATCCTACCTTGACAGTTGAAAGCTGTCATTCATAGGAAATGCACAAAGCTTCATTTCTGCTTCCTATTAACGCTCCTACACTTTATTTTTCATTTGCCTCATCTTTCTTGTCCATTTCTAATTTATTTGCTATTTTATTAACCATATTAATTAAAACAAATAAACTAGCTTTAAGCAAACAGAATACAGATATTTATGATATGCGTCCTTCCCTCCCCACAATGTCACTTTGTCTGTAAATATCTAGAGGTATGGATTTTTTATAGCTCCTTCCTGCCAGCCATAGACAAGAGGTAGTTGGTGCCACCAGTATGTCATTAGTTTTCACATTTTGTTCCCACTCCCTTTTGGAGTATTCCTCTTAAAGTAATATTTTGAGAAGATAAATAAATGTTTTGTTATCTTTGATGACAGAAACCAGGATGAATTATGAAAATGTAATAATTTTTATAGTCTTTTAAAAAAGCACCCTAAGTAGAAATTCTTTTTAAAAAGATAAAGTTGAACTAATTTCAGTATGAAAGAATTGCCTGTCCTTACTCTTGCTGGGAATTTTATATTATGTGGTTATGGTTTTTAGAAAAATATTACCTGTAACCATTTGGCAAAAAGTAAAGTCAGATCCCTTCCTTATTCTATATATCCAAATAAATTTAAAGTAGATATAAGATTTAAATGTAAATCTTAAGACCATACATAGACCCTGAGGATATTATGCTAAGTGAAGTATGCCAGTCACAGAAGGACAACTACTGCATGCTTCCATTTATATGAGGTGTATGAAATAGTCAAGTTCATAGAAGCAAAGAATGGGATGGTGGTTGCCAGGGGGTATGGGAAGACAGAAAAGGGGAGTTGCTAAGCAGTAGGCATAAAGTTTCAGTTAAGCAAAATGAATAAATTCTAGAGATCTGCTGTACAACATTGTACTTATAGTTAACAATCTGCACTGTATCACACACTCACAAATTTAAGAGGTTAGCTCTCATGTTAAATGTTCTTACCACAATAAATTTTAAATATTTAAATGTAAAACATAAAACCATAAAAGAAAGTATGAGTGAATATAAAATCTTAGGGAGGGAAAGAACTTTCTGGGCATAATACCAAGCAAACACATTACAAATGGTAGCTAACATCTACTAAGGGATTACTGTGTGCTGGGCCATGTACTGAGAATTTGTATTATCTCATCAATCCTATAAAGTAGGTATGATTATTACCCTTTTGTGAATAAGAACTATTAGGCACAGAGAAGTTAATTGTCTTACTTAAGGTCATACTGTCAGAAAGCCCAGTAGACTGACTCAAAAACCTGAAAACTCAATGGGATATGATACAAAATAGGATTTACTGTATATACCTGCCATTTATTCAACATAGGGGTGTTGAGAAAGCCAGATGAGTTCTGTACATACAAAAGCTGGGTAAACTGTAAAGGACCACCTTGTGTTGGTTCCACCCTGCTTAATAGGGTGGAACAAAGAGCAGCCAACGTCCAGTCCATGACTGCCCAGCTGCCTCCTCTCACCTTTCTTCCTTTGTCTTCTTTCAGTTTCTCTTATTTAAACTGTGCTGCTCACCTGGCCAGTGTTGTTCAGTGGTTGAGTGTCGACCGTGCACCAAAATGTCACCAGTTTGATTCCCAGTCAGGGCACATGCCCTGGTTGTGGGCTCAATCCCTGGTGGGGGGCATGCAAGAGGCAGCCAATGGATGTTTTTGTCTCATTGATGTTTCTATCTCTCTCTCCCTCTCCCTTCCTCTCTGAAATAAATAAAGATATAAAAAAATAAAATCAATAAAAACATTAAGAAATAAATAATAAATCTTGTTACAGTTGCTTTATTTGAAACATAAAACTTACAAAATAAGTAAACTGTGCTGCTCAATTGCTCACATGGAACCCCTCAGCTAACCCAACATACAAGGTGCCTCCCTAACCCAGGCAAAGAACCTAGCAAGGAGCCTGCTTCTTATTTCCTGGGGACAAAATGGCATAGATTCTACAGCTGAAAGATGGAAGAGAATTGAGCCCAAAGACACACAGTAGCTCTCAATTACTTGGCAACTGGCCATTTCTTTTTTCCTTTCCATTCTTTTTTTCTGTAGGCAGACAAACATGGTTAGCCCTCACAGCTTAAAGAGAGTTGTGTGTAGAGATAGATGTTGAAATAATTGCTAATGTAAGCAATTTATAGTTTAAAATTTACAGGAAGGAAGTGGTTGTAAAGACAATATTGCTATTGCCAAAGAATGTGTGCAGCATCACATTCGGTGGTGTGACGCTGGGAGCCATCACTGCTCTGTCATCTTCATCTATAGTCATTCTCTCAGTGTTTGTTTGCTCTTATTGCTCCTAAAAATGTGAAGGAAAATGAAGCCCTATCCTTTCCTAAAGCACTGGTAAATGCAAACTACTGTGGTGAAGAAATAGATCCTTGACAAGAATAGAGGCTGGGAATTTCCCAATCTGCTGCATTCCAGTGGATGAGGGAATAGTCAGAAATTATGGGTGGTTCCCCAACGGGAAGAACACTGTTGGGATTACTGACCACAAAAAGAAAAATTTCAAAATTTCCAGTAATGTTACTTTAGATTGCATTTTTATCTCTGGGAAATCCACCCTTAACAGCACCAAAGGCAGTTTCTAGAGAAAAAAAAGAAGATGCTACTTTGGAAGATGTCATTGCTCCATCCTTTAAATAGCCACATGGGGAATATGTAGCAATTTCCTTGTAAGGAAATTCTGTACAAAGCATCCTGTAGACTGGAACTTTTCTGAGAGCTGGACTGACAAACCTCACCTGGGCTCTGAGGAAAAGGTACTGAACTCCAAAGTCAGCGAATCCCATGAGTATTTTTGACTGAGCCTTAAATCCTGAGGCAAAGTGGGTACGTATTTGAGGCACAAGATTTTATTTTCTTATTTTTTACATTTCTCTGCAGGTGATTTTCATAACATGATGAGATTATTTAGTTAATGACTATGCTATACATCTATTGGGAAAAATAGTCTATTTATATATTACAGTAGAGGCCTGATGCATGAAATTTGTGCAAGAGTAGGCCTTGATTAATTTTCACTCCACTACTGATGAGCATTTGGATTGTTTTCCTTTTTCTATATTACCAGCAATGCTGCAGTAAACATCTTTTTACATTTGTGGTTGGGCTCATATGCTAATACATCTGTAAGAATAATCTCAGAATTAGAATTACTGGGCCAAGGAGCAAATTCATTTGAAATCTGAAAGCTATTTGTCAAATTGCTTTCCATAAGGACTTAAGCAATTTCCAATCCTATTGATGTATGTGAGACTGTCTGTTTCCCCATTTAGGCTTTTATTTTATTTTCCTGTTTATAGGTATGTAGGAAATAAGTGAACAAATGCTTTGAAATAGTTTGCTAAGGTGTTCCTCTGCAAGTTAACTTCCAGTTTTCTTTTGTAACCTGGTTAAATGATTAAAATGGCATCCAAATCCAGTAGGCTCAATACATGCTTGTCAAATTGCATTGGAGTGGTCTGCTCAGGCTGCCATAATAAAATAACACAATCTGGGTGGTTTAAACAACAGAAATTTATTTTCTTATAGTTTCATAACTATTGGATAGAGTCCTCCAATTGAAGGTAGAGAGAACCATAGCCAAGTGTTATTCAAACTTTTTTGACTATGATCCTCCATAAGAAATATATTTTATGTTGTGACCTAATTACCCGCCTCCCCACACCTGAAACAAAAGATGGATCAAAAATACTTATCTTGCCCTAGCTGGTTTGGTTCTGTGGATAGAGCATCGGCCTGCAGACTGAAGGATCCCGGGTTTGATTCTGGTTAAGGGCACATGCCTGGGTTGCGGGCTCAACCCCCAGTAGGGGGCGTGCAGGAGGCAGCCAATCAATGATTCTCTTTCATCATTGATGTTTCTATCTCTCTCTTCCTCTCCCTTCCTTTCTGAAATCAATAAAAATATATTAAAAAAATACTTACCTTAAAAATGTGAGTAACTCTATTTTTTATTCTCTACTATTCTAATAATATAACACAAATACTATACATATATTTATGCTCCACTATTCTGTTCTATTTAGTTTCTTAAAATGGTTATGGTTCACTAAATTGATTTCATAACCCACTAAACTGTGTCCAGTCCAACTCCAAGAAGAGAGATACAGGGAATTGAAGTGACTTATCCAATGACACAGAAAAGAATAAAAAAGGAGGGACCCATCACACCCACTGCTTTCCCTCACAGTACAGCTCAGTTATTTCAGAAACGGGTTGATTTAGACAGTCGTATGGACTTGGCACATTCAGGGAGCTGTCATTCACTTTGCACTGAACTCATCTATAATAATAAAAGCAAAATATGCTAATTAGACCGGATAGCCGAATGACCTTCTGGATGTCATTCTGGACGAAGCCACAGTGGCAGGGGCCATTGCAGAGGTGGTTAGGGGCGATCAGGCAGGCAGGCAGAGTGGTTAGGGGCAATCAGGCAGGCCAGCAGTTAGGAGCCAGCAGTCCCGGATTGCGAGAGGGTGCAGGCCGGGCTGAGGGACACCCCCAACCCCGTGCATGAATTTCATGCACCAGGCCTCTAGTGTCTTAATAATTCGGTAAATAGTCTGTAACCTGCCCCCAGAGAGAGCCATTCATAGGCCACAGTTTTAGTGAAATTAGTAGACACAAAGTTTTTTTTCAGGTCTTAGTCAGGGAGGAATGCATATGGTGGAACGGTGGGGGGTTCTGGATTTAAAGTCACACAGACAAGGGTATAAGTCCTGGCTGCAAACCTCTCTAGTTTTGTGATCTGTGGACAAGAAGCTTCCCTATTAATTAACTTCCTCAAATGTAACATGGTATTAATAATAATGATGATGATGATAACAACTGCCACCTTATAGAGCTGTATGGATTGGGTGAGGTCATTCATGTGAAATATCTGTGTGTTAGTTGCATAACATTTTAAACATGGTTTATACTCAGTATATGTAGACATTTTGATGATGACAGCCATTAGGTAAGTCTAGTCCCAGGGAAAATGAGGCAACCCTGTGGATAGAAACCTGAAAATCCAGGAGAGAACAATGGAAACTACCTGCAATGAAATCTGAAAAGAGGCAACTCTACTTGGGTTCCATGGATTCCAGGTCCAGGGGAGCATACATAAGATTCCAACAAACTTACGTTGATTTATAACAAAAATGATAATAGCAATCAATATCAAATGGTAGGTTTAAATATGAACTGGGATACAGGGACTCAGTGATAAAAATTCAGTATCAGTGCTCAACTCAGAATGGACTGGATTTAGAGAGAGTTTTGGCTTTCTTAAACTGGCAGATTGTGACAGGTGGCTTGCTTCTGTTGCAGTCACTCCTCAGCTGGATGGAAGGCTCAGTCCTGTTGCTAAGAGCTCAACCCCTTCCCTTCTTCTCACTTTATTACACTTTATGAGAAGCACAAAGTTCCAGAAGTGGCAACCTGTGGTGGGTCTGTGTCCAGTTGCTTGTACATAGTAGGCACTCAAAGAAAATTTAGAGTCAAATTGGTTGCTGATACCATTCTCTTGCTTCTTAGTGCACTGTGGTTTCTTCTTGCAAATCATCAAATTCTTTTATGCTATGACTCATACTAACAGAAAGACTGATAAACTATTTTGTCAGCAGTAACTGAAATGTGTTCTTTTCTTTTTTACTTAAAAGTGCAGTGAATTCATTAACACTGAAATCAGAGCGAAGTCTGAATGATGACAGAAGGAAGTGAAGCATTTCCTTACAGGACTAGCCTGAAACTTGCTCCTTCCCTTTTTATTCACCAGACCAATGATTATAAATGTAGCAATAATTATAGGGTAGACCGGGTGTTCTGAAAAATGTATCCACATGCTTTGAAAACACTGTTCACAATAATTACAATGACCACTAGTCATAAATGATCTACAACAGACATTCACATTTTTAATGAAGACCAAATATGAAATATATCTGGAAAATTCACTAATTAGATAAAATTGCCCCCTCTTTCTCTACCATGGTACCCCTATGCATTTTGTGTGTGTGTGGGGGGCGGGTTTACTTTGTTTACTTATCATGTGAACGACAAGAACTTTTATTACCTTCTGAGAATTTGAAATTATTGATATGGGAATGGGCAAGGGGAGAAATGACATAATCAGATTTTGATTTCTCTTGGGAAGCTGGGTGTGTCATTTCACTGGAGTTTTTTTTTGTTGTTTTTGTGGGTTTTTTTCTTTGGAAGTTGACTTTTAATAATAAAATACAGGGGGGAGGGCAGAGGGAGTGCAGCAGGTCGTGTGGTGTGCTGCTGCACCAGGGTCTGGGCTGGCTACACAAACTGTTGCTGCTGCTGCTGCTTCTTGGTGCCTGCCTGGCTGGCAAGGTCCTTGGCCTTCTCTGTAGCTGCCAGTGCCATCTCCTTTGCCTTCTCCTTGGCTTCCTTGGCTGTCTCACAAGGGTTTTGGAAGGGGCCTCACCTTGCATCTTGGCCAAGGTGTATTCAAAACCCTTCATGGACTTGGTCACATTGCTTTTGAACCGGGCAAGACCAAATTCCTGGACAGCTCTGGAGACTCAAGCTTCCCAGTGGATTTCGGTCCAGCTGCTATTACGGTAAACACATCGTTCCTCCACCACTATCAACCAGGCATGGTTGATGTTCCAAGTGAAGGTGGTCATGGTCTGGTTCTGTGGGTCCACAATAGAATCCTCCAGGATGTACACCTAGTGAGCAACATTGGCAGGAAATAGTCGCTCGGCCCAGGGGGCATCCTGTTGGTCTTGGTCAGGAGTCTCCGGGGCAGGAGCTTCTGGTCAGGAGTCACCTCTCAATGCACTATGTCTTCTGTCAACACATGTGTGCTATAGGGATTCGGGTACCCCTGCCAGAAGGCTGCGAACACTTGGTCCCTGGAACACGCTGTGGTCCAGGAAATACTTCACCATTGTCCCGGCTGGGCGGGGTCAGCACTGGAGCAGCATCAGGGGCACAGAGCCTGGGGGGCACGCCCACCTGGCACCAGCTCAGTCACTGCCCCACTGCACCCCAACAGCAGCTGCCGCCATGAGGAGTTATTGGCCGCCCCTGGAGTTTTGATCTAAGAGAATTTTCCTCTTTGAGATTTTTATTCCAAATATGATGTTATTTCTTAGATCATTTCTGTGAAGTAGACTATAAAATCAGATATCCTATCTAATAAAAGAGTAATATGCAAATTGACCATCACTCCAACACACAAGATGGCTGCCCCCATGTGGACACAAGATGGCCACCACAAGATGGCCAGCTGGGGAAGGTAGTTGGGAGGGACCAGGCCTGCAAGGGAGGGCAGTTGGGGGCGATCAAGCCTGCAGGGGAGGGCAGTTGGGGGGGACCAGGCCTGCAGGGGAGGGCAGTTAGGGGTGACCAGGCCAGCAGGGGAGGGCAGTTAGAAGCAAACAGGCTGGCAGGGGAGCAGTTAGGCATCGATCAGTCTGGCAGGGGAGTGGTTAGGGCGTGATCAGGCTGGCAGGCAGAAGTGGTTAGGGGCAATCAGGAAGGCAGGCAGGCAAGCAGTTGGGAGCCAGCAGTCCTGGATTGTGAGAGGGATGTCCGACTGTCCGTTTAGGCCCGATTAGGATCGGGCCTAAACGGACAGTCGGACATCCCTTGAGGGGTCCCAGATTGGAGAGGGTGCAGGCTGGGCTGAGGGACACCCCCCCACCCCGTGCACGAATTTTGTGCACCGAGCCTCTAGTCCTATATAATAAAGATGTAATATACAAATGGTCATTACGCTGTGAAGCATAAGGACCAACCACATAATGACCAGTTCACAGATCAGCAGGAGGGTGGGGCGGCTGAGAGTTACAGGAGGGGGCAGGGCAGCAAGCTATTGGAGGGAGGAGAGTGGGGGGGAGCTACAGGAGGGCGGGGCAGCAGGCAGAGAGCTCATGGAGGGCGGCATTGAGCTACCGGTGCACGGATTTGTGCACAGGGCTACTAGTATGAAATAAAAACTGTCATGTTGCTGAAACCGGTTTGGCTCAGTGGATAGAGCGTCGGCCTGCGGACTGAAGGGTCCTGGGTTCGATTCCGGTCAAGGGCATGTACCTTGGCTGCGGGCACATCCCCAGTGGGAGGTGTGCAGGAGGCAGCTGATCGATGTTTCTCTCTCATCGATGTTTCTAGCTCTCTATCCCTCTCCCTTCCTCTCTGTAAAAATATCAATAAAATATATTTTTTTAAAAAAACTGTCATGTCAGTGTCTTTGATTTTGATCCAGTAGTAAATTGGGGATTAAGATGTAAGACTTAATATTGTTTTTCCCACACTTTTCTCCTCCTGCCTTCTCCCCACTCCTAGGCTAGAGGGCAGAAAAGTGGGAGGAAAAACTGGAGTATGGCCTTTTTATGCTCTCCCTGTTTTTCAACCATGGTTCCCTAAAAGCTGTTATTTACTGAGAGCCTACTTTGAACTAGGCGTTAGATAAATCATACCTTACTTAATCCATACAATTCTCCATCAAAGCGGCTATTATTGTCCTTATTTTTCTGATGAGAACACTGAGGCACAGAGATTGTAAGTGTGAATGGAGACTGATTTCAATACAGTTCTATTTAATTCCCAAATGTCTACTCTTTCCAAACATAGAATATGTACTGTGTACATATTTGATCACTTCTGATTCCTTCATTCCCACACCACAGAGGACATAAAACCCAGGGCCTCCTCAGTTCCCTCTGAAACCAGGCTTAACAGAAGAGAAGGGAAGACCTAGTTTTAGGAGAGAAGAAAGGCAAAATAGAGATGAGGCCAAGGAAAGAAAAAAAAAAAGAAAAAGAAAGGATCTTTGGGAGAATTTGTGGAGAATGGGAAAGGAAGAATTAAATTCAAGTCCTGAAAAAAAAAATCAGGAATGTCCTTCTCACTCAGGCTATTTTATATGGAATATTTCTTAGTTTTTTTCACTGGAAGTTTCTCAAAAAATGAATATCTTGCACTAGAATTTTTACCATTTTGTATTTTAAAGAAATCAGATAATGATGATTTAGCCATGATAGGAGTGAATAAAAGAGGCTCAAGTTACTTATGTCAAACAATCCTTTCCGACCCTTAATTATTTCCCTCCTCTTTAATTTATTCTCTCCATTTCCTTCTCTTTTACTCATACCCTCTGACTGCATTCAAGTCAATAACGATTTTGTACCTAAGATATTGTGGGGTGTAGTATAAAGAGAAAGTCATTGATCACATAATAGGAGGAAATAAGAAGCACACACAAATAATTTTGATCCAAAAACAATGGTATAATTGAATAGAGATAGAATGTACTGTGAGTATCAGTACATTCTATCAAAGAGGATAAGGATCTCATAAACTAATTCACAATGAGGCTCTGGTGACAAGTTAAAGTGTGGCCGATGTGGAAAGAGGTGGTGGTGGTGGTGGTAGTGAGGTAAGTGGAGGTTTTTATGCCTCCATTTCAAATCTTAATTCTCATAAAACATATATTTATGTATTATTTGTTCTGGTGGCCAATCCCGAGTCCTGAAAATTGACTTTACTTTATATTCCTATTGGTTATTGCTAGTGTAGAAAAACTAATAATTTTTACATTGTCTCTCTTGAATCTTGCTATATCATTAAATTATTTTATTAGTGCGAGTGATTTTTCAGTTGATTCTCTTAGATTTTTTGTTATATTTGCAGTTAATAAGTCCCCCACCCCCCCAAAAAAATACTTACCTTTACTTTTCTTCTCTTAATTCATTATCTATGAACTCTAGTACAGTGGTCAAAGATAGTGATGAGAGTATATCCTCTTATTTCTCTAACAGAAATGCTTGCAATGATTCACCATTAAATATGATGTTTACTTTAGTTTTCTGATTCTCTTTACCAAATTAAGGAAGTATCATTCTCTTTCTGGCTTGCTAAGAACATTTTAAAAAATTATGTATGGGTGTTGAATTAATAAAAACACATTGGAAACTATTGAAATGTTCAAATGATTTTGCTCCTTTAATCTATTAATGTAGTGAATTATACTAAAATACATTAATGAAAGTATATTATGATAAATGTTACTTGGTTATGTTGTATTATTCTGTATTATTCTTTTAATACTTTGCTGAATTCAATTTGCTAATATCTTACTAAGAATTTTTACATCTCTATGTATATGTGAGATTTGTCTGTGATTTTATCCCCCTTCCCATGCTATTCTTGTCTAATGTTTTGTAATGAGGCAATGCTAATCTTGTTGAAAGCATGCCTTTTCTTTTTCCTATGATCTGGAGCAATTTAAATAATTCAGGTATTATCTGTTCTTTGTGAATTTGATAGAATAGTCTGGGACTAGTGCCTTTTAGGGGTAGTAGCTAACATAACTTTTTCAATTTAAATTATAGTTAGTGGCCTATTCAGATTTTCTGAACTCTTCTTGAATCCATTTTCATCAATCACATTTCTATTGTAGCAGACCTCAGTAATTTTTGCTTTTTTTTTTTTTTTTAACACTC
Organism: Plecotus auritus; assembly: GCF_963455305.1. NCBI lineage: Eukaryota > Metazoa > Chordata > Mammalia > Chiroptera > Vespertilionidae > Plecotus > Plecotus auritus. The sequence continues at coordinate 135,292,634 of NC_137776.1, read as the reverse complement.
TGTGTCCTTTAGGAAACTGTTTTCCCATTTATAGTGGTCCCAGAGTGACTGTCAGTTTAGGTGCCCTACCCATCATTTCATCACAGGGATGGACTCAAGATCCAAATAGGGCCAATTGGAATCTTCCCCTGGATTGATATATAGACATCAGAGGGGGAAATTTTCCTTCCCCACACTTTAGTTCTTTAAAAAATTTATATATATATATATATATATATATATATATATATATTTTTTTTTTTTTTTTTCATTGATTTCAGAGAGTGAAAGAGAGAGGGAGAGAGAGATAGAAATATCAACAATGAGAGAGAATCATTGATCAGCTGTCTCCTGCATACCCCCTGCTGGGGATTGAGCCCACAACCAGGCATGCGTGCTAACCAGGAATCAAAACATGACCTCCTGGTTCATGGGTCGATGTTCAACCACTGAGCCACACTGGCCGGGCTCGCACTTTGATTCCTAAAACTAGGAAGATGAGATTTTGTGGCTGTAGGTGGCCATTTTCTCTGATACATGGATAGAACTTGCCTGACCTGAGAGAAGCCAAGCTGATTCAGATTTCTTTCGTTTTTATCTAATGTCTTTTTACAGTTCCAAAATCCCACCCAGGACACTGCATTACATGGTCTCCTCTTTGCTGTGACAGTTTCTCAGACTTCTCTTGTTTTTGATGACCTTGACAGTTTTGAGAAGTACTAGTCAAATATTGTAAAATGTCCCTCTGCTAGGAACTGTCTGATCTTTTTCTCATGATTTTAGGTTTTGAGGAGGAGGACAACAAAGGTAGTATCATTCTCAAGGGTACATATCAAGGGTACATATTATCAACATGGTATGCTAATGCTGGATGCTAACCTTGACCATTGGTTGAGGTAGTGTATGTCAGGTTTCTCAACTATAAAGTTATTTTCCCCCTTTCCATTCTGGACTCTTTGGAAGGAAGTCACTGTGTGCAGGCCACACTTAAGGAGAGGGGAACTATGTTTCACCTCTGAGTGGGGTAAACAAATCAACACAATTTATTTTGAATTCTTCTGCAAGGGAGATTTGTTTCTTCTTCTTAATTAATTAATTAATTAATTAACTAGTGTATTTATTGAATTATGATGGGCTCATGGATATACTTTGGGTTATAATTCAATATTGCTTTACTTATTTTGTTGCTTAAATTATTCCAGTTTTGGCCATTAGGAGATCTTTTCCTTGACTTCAGTGTCCTTTCAACATGCCCTTATTTTTGTGATTTTGTGTGTGGGGGTGGGGGAAGTAGCACTTCCTTACTCTCTGCCACTGTAAGATGCTCCAGGCTTATCTCATACTTGTTTCAGATCTAGAATGAGTCATTTCTCCAAGGAGCCCTGCTTCATTTGATTGTAGATTAGTGTTAGAAACTAATATTTGAGTGCTGGAAGTTCTTGCTGCTACTGAAGTGTTTCTAGGCCCTCTCTGCTGATGGAATAAGAAAGTATGTGTTTAGATAATCTGTGTACACACTCATAAGTAAATCTTTCTATTTGAAACAGTTTATATTAAACTACGCATGAACTCATAGTAATATCTCTAATCTATTTCCACATGGATCATTCTAGCTTGCTTCCCTTGCTTATCTGTCTGGACTCCCACCATCCTCCATTCATTTCCTTAATTGTTCAATTACAGTATACAGGTATAACGGTATCAGAATTATTAATCCATCTCCCCTGGAGTATAATTTTAACAACTAGAGTCCAGTATTTATATATAGTTTCTTTTCCTTTTATTTTTTACAGACTCTACTTATTTTCAGAGTTCCTTAGGTCAGTACCTTTTCCCCATCTGCTTCAGCGAAGTTGTTTCACAGATTTGTAATACAGCAGATGGTTTTGTCACAATCTGCATAATGTCCTGGGACTTCCTTGACCTCCTAAATAATTTTTGTAATTTGCACACATTAAGATTCACTCTTTGTGCTGCATAATTCAATGGGCATTGATAAATGCATAATGTCAAGTATCACAGTTACAATATCATACAGAATAATTTCATGGCCCCCAAAGTCCCCTGTGCTTTATCTACTCAAATATCCCTCTGTTCCTCTGGAACTCCTGATAATTTTTATTGTCTAGTTTTTCCTTTTCCAGAATGTCATATTAGGAGTCATATAGTATGTAGCCTTTGCATACTGGCTTCTTTCACTTAGCAATATATGGTTAAGATTCATCTGTGTCTTTTCATGTTTGGTAGCTTAGTTTTTTTATTGCTGAATAATTTCCCATTGTATAGGTAGGTGTACCACAATTTGTTTATCCATTCTTCTCTTGAAGGACATCTTGACTGTTTCCAATTTTTGGCTATTATGAATAAAGCTGCTGTAAATATTCATGCTTACATTTTGTGTAGACATAAGTTTTCACTTCAGTTACATAAATAACCAGGACTATGACTGATGGGTTGTATGACTGGACTGTGTTTACCTTTGTAAGACACTGCCTAACTGTGTTCCAAAGTACCACTTTGCGAGACCCCTGGAGCTTCCTCCTTGACAGCCACCTTTGTTCCTTGAGGCTGGAACTGGCCTCGCTTTGTCTTGTCCTGCTGGTCGCTCCAGGCCCTTGAGCTCTGGCCTTCCACATCATGCACTGTGAAGTGTGGGCTGGCTGGCTGAAGGTGAGGGATACATTGGAGGAAAGTAAACTAGTGAATGTTGGAATAACCTGATGGCTGTGCCTTCTTGCAGGTTGCTCGGACGAAGAGGGATGGTTGTGTGTCTGTGGGTTAGAGTCAAATAAAGCTTAGGTTACCCATTATTTTTGTGCTGTCTGTTAAGGATCTTGTACACACTGCTTGTGTCACCAGGCCTTGTGGCAAATATGAAGGTCTATGATCTTGGAATCCTTAAGTTAGTCTTGACACCTTGACATTTTGGGGAGTTTGATAATGCAGAATTTAATTGCAATTAAATTCTTTTGGATCTCTTTCCCCACACTCTCTCACCCCCAGCACAACTGTGGATTAAAAACGCAATTACAGAAAAACCAAGATGGCGGCATAGGTAAGCACCTAAACTGCTGCCCCACACACAATTTCAAAACTACAACTAAAAGACAGAACGGACACCATCCAGAACCACAGGAAAGCTGGCTGAGTGGAAATTCTACAACTAGAAGGAAAGAGGAAAGCTCATGGAGAAGGAGCGGCAAAGGGTATCACTGGGAGGAATTGACCTCCAGGCCAGTTGGCTGTGAGGATCAGCTATGTCTACGTGCGCGCTTCCAGACCTGCCGCAGGTCCCCGGGTCTCCGAGTCTCCGTGTGTCTTTCTCTCTACCTGACAGTCCAGACTCCCCCTGTATGAGCCTGGGTCTACGGGGTTTCGCCCGGAACTGGGTTTCAGTGCAGTCGGAACTGGGGTTCAGTGCAGTCGGGGGCTTCCTTCCTCCTCCCGCCAGGCACTCAGTCGCCCTTCCTTTCTGCGCGCGTCTCTGTACCTCAGCCCTTTGCCGCTCCTCTGATTCTATGTGAGCTTTCCTCTTTCCTTCTAGTTGTAGAATTTCCACTCAGCCAGCCTTCCTGTGGTTCTGGATGATGTCCGTTCTGTCTTTTAGTTGTAGTTTTGAAATTGTTGTGCGAGGCAGCAGTTTAGGTGCTTACCTATGCCGCCATCTTGGTTTCTCCCCGGTAACCACTGTTCTGACTTCTATCACTTGAACCTCATAGGGATAATAGTGTTTGGTGTCTGGCTCTTATCATCAACATAATGTTATTTAGAATCAGTCACAGTATTGCATGTATCAGTATTTTATTCTTTTTTATTGCTGAGTAGTATCTCATTGAATATTTGTTTTTTTTTAAATTTAATTTTATTGTTTAAAGTATTACAAATTTATTGATGATCATTTTGATCATTTCCAGCCTTCAGCTATTTTCATTATAGCTACTATTAACATTTCTACTAATCTTTTGGTGACTTTTGGGTAGGTATATGTTTAGCTTTTATTTCTCTGGAGTAAATAGTTAGATGTGGAATTGGGTAGATATACATTTAACGTTTTAAGAAAATGCTATTTTATTTTTTCATTTTGATTCCATTATTAGCTTTTTAGCTCTATCTCTTTATATTGTTCTTTAAATGTTTGCTCTAGGCATTACAGTATACATCATTAACTTATTACAGTCTGCTTAGAAGTAATATGGCACCACTTTACATAAAAAGAATCTCACAATAGTAATTCCTTCTTTCCTTGAGCTATTGTTATTATTTATTTTAAATCTATCTATGTAATAATTTTTACCACACAGTGTCATTATTTTTGCTTTACATTGTCAGTTGTCTTTCACAGAAATTGAGAAGAAAGAAATTACCTTTTATTTGCACTGGTATATTTACCATATCCTATTGCTTCCCATTGATTCCTGCTTCATCTGATATCATTTCCTTCTAATCTGGGGAACTTCTTTTAACATATAATGTTGTGCTAGTCTTCTGGCAATAGGTTCTTTAAGGTTTATATATCACTCTCAGTTTTGAAGCTTATTTCCCTGGATATCAAATTTTGAGTTGAGTGTGTGTGTGTGTGTGTGTGTGTGTGTGTGTGTGAGGATTTTGTTTGTTTTTCCAGCACTTCAAAAATGTTATCACATTGTTTTCTGGCCTCCATTCTTTTTCATGAGAAGTCAGCCATTGTTTGTATCATTGTTTCTCTGTTTACAATATATAGTATTTTTCTGGCTGTTCTTAAGATTTTTTTCTTTATTTTTTAGTATTTTATTTTTATGACTCAGGGTGATAATTTTTATATTTAATCCTGCTTTGGTTTACCCCTTTTCTTAGTTCTGTAAGTTTGTGTTTTTTCATCAAATTTAGAATATTATCAACCATTTAATACTTTCCTGTTCCATTCTCTTCCCAATCCCTCTGGGAATTTAATTTCATGAATATTATTTTGCATGTAAACTGAGGCTCTATTAAAAATTTCAGCTGTTTTTGTGTGTGTCTTTCGTCACATTGGATAATTTCTATTGATTTGTCTGTAAGTTTATTACCGCTTTCTTCAGAAGTCTGTTAAGTCTATCCAGTAAAATTTTTATTTCAGATATGTACTTTTCTGTTGTAAAATTTCCACTTGTTTTTTTAAATAATATATTCCTCTCTGCTGAAATTTACATCTGTTCACCCATTATATCCACTTTTTCCTTTTTATCCTTAAATATATTTATGCCAGCTGCTTTAAAATCAACATCTATAACTCAACATATGGGTCATTCAGTGCCTTTTTCTATTAACATTTCTTTTTTTCTTTATTATAGATCAATATTTCCTGCTTATTTGCTTGTTTAATATTTTGTTCTTTAATTGTGCTGGACTTGTGGATTATATGTTGTAAGGGAGACTGCCTTGTTTCATCACCCTTTAAAGAATGTTGAAAGAAAAAAAGATGTTGCATTTTGTTGTGTTAGGCAGTTAAATTACAGAGCTTTTTGATCCTGTCTGGATTGGTTTTACTCTCAGTTTTGAAATAAGTCTTAGGGCATGACTCTTACTCCAGGGTATCCTCCTTACTTCTAAAGCCTTTCTGGGGTTTCAGCTGAATAATTTAGTTATTAAATATAGTTTCTTAACACTGGATGGGCTGGAAGCCAAATATCTTCAAGCACTTTAACTGAAACTCGCACAACAGGTTATCTCTGCTAGACTTTGTGGAGTCACTTCTTGCATTTGTGCATTCAAGTTGCCAAAGACTCATGCTAAATTCCCATTTAAATTTGTCTTCCCTCATGCCCAGAAATCTTTTACTTCTCCAATATTCAGGAGTTGGCCTGAATATTCCAACTCCTCAGAGATCTGAAAGTATGATTTCTACTGTCAGTTCACTAGCACTCCTGCCATGCTTGGGTGCCCCACTTCCTCATCCCACAGCAGAAAATCAGTGAACTTGATTATTGGGTTCACCTTGTATATATCCTGTCCCAAAGATCACAGTACTATGCTGCATGTTGTCTGAAAACAATTGCCTCCTCTTTTTTATAGCTGCTTATGGCAAAAGGGCAAATCTGGCACTGTTTACTCTTGTCGTGGCTTTTATGAGAGTGGACTTGATGGGTCATATGATAATTCTATGTTTAACATTTTGAGAAATTGCCAGACTTTTCTCCATAGTGGCTACACCATTTTACATTCCCACTAATAGTGCATATGGGTTCCAGTTTCTCCATATCCTTGCCAACATTTGTCATCTGTCTTTTTTATTATAGTCATCATTTTATTTTGACTGCCTGAGTTGTCAGTTTGTAAGGTAGTTCTCTTACGTTCTTCTATTGTGATTCAGTAAATTACAGTTATTTATCAAAGAACTGTGCTTCAGGCATTAGTAGTAAACAAGATAAACTTGGTCCCTTTCTCCACAGGGCTGACAACTAACAAGTCAACAAAATTTGTGACTTAACAGTAAAAAGGAAACAGCTATGTTAAAGTGGTGGAAGATAAGTTGAGTGGTTTCTCAAAGGAATAGCAGGATCAGCATTAAGTGGAAACTTTTAGAAATACAAATCCTCAGGCCCTAGCTCAGGTCTGCTAACTCAGGATCTCTGGGACCTAGAAATCTGTGTTTTACAAGCCCTTCAAATGATTCTGATGTATGTTAAAGTTTGAGAACTACTGTTTTAAAACATTCTAATGCCTCAGTCCTGACCTCCAAAGCTTCTGATTTAATTGGTCAAGAGCAATGCTGGAGAAAATATAGTAACCTACATGATTTTAAAGTAACCTACATGATTCTAATATAAAGGTAGAGATGTGGAGCTGGGCTAGAGGGAGTAGAGAATAAGTTTGGAATTATTAGCAGATCCAAATGAAGTAAGGCTTTGAGAATTCAGCAGGTAAATCCCATGGTCTGATTTGTGTTTTAAAAAGATGTCCCTTTTTATTTAAAAAAGATGTCTCCAAGCCAAAAGGTGGAAAAACCCAAATATCCATGCACTGTTGAATGATTAAACAAAAGTTGGTTTGCAATTATACAAATAAATGAGGGAAGTTGCTGTACATTACAGGGAATTATTTCTAGGGTATATTTTAAATGAAAAAAAGTAAGATGCAGAGCACTGTTTGTAGTGGTCTATCTTTGTGTAAGAGAGGCATATAAATGTTGGTTTATATTTCCAGAGCAGTGGAAGTATAACTCAAAATCTAATAAAATTGTTGTCTCTGTGGGGTGAGCAAGATTTGGGGAGGCAAGGCAGAGAGAGGCAGAACTTCTGTCAAGTTGTTCTGTTATATGGTGTTGACTTTGGAACTATGCAAGTTTTTTATATATAAAGTTGAATTTAAAAAGAATAAAAATAAATACATACAAATTGGAACAAATGGCCACAACTTTTATCAAGTTGATGCCAAAACTACACAAAGAATATCATTACTAGAATGTGTAGTTTTTGTTTTTGTTTACATCTCTAGTTGGGTATATCCTAAGTACAAAAACCCACAAAAGAATATTAAATTACATTCAGTAGTCTTATTGTTTTAAATAATACTGGTATTGCTATTTTTTAAATATTATACATCTATTATAGGATAAAGAAAGCAAGTAATTATGTTAATGTTAAAACCAAGATTTTCAATTTAAAAGAAAAAAGGCACATATAAAACCAGAAAAATTAAGTAAACATCTGTATTCTTCACTTTGAAATGGAAATACCAGTATAATTTATTTTTTTCTTTCAAAAACCAGTACATGCTTCCTAACTTTATCCTAACCTTCCTAACTCTGAATGTCCTAAAAGCAATAAAAATGCAGTAGCAATAGTATTCATAGTATTCAAATTGTTTAGTTTTAACCAAAAGGAACTTGGGTTCCTTGGAAAAAATGATTGCAGGTTTAGGGTAAGAAATGTAATAAGATAAACTTGGAACCTCTCATTGTACCAGGAAACAAGCAAGCTATCAAAGACTAATGGGAAAAAATCTAGATATCAGTAAAATAACAATAATTGCAACTCATTGACTCACATCTGTTATGTAAAATTTCAGAATAATGCAAAACATAACAAACAAACTCATGGTTCACTACTGAAGGTTACTAGGTTACCCACTTATCTGCAAATTTATAAATAAAAAGAAAGGCTCAAGCATTTTTCCTGCCTTTCAAACTTTATTTCAGGGTAACCAAACAATTGATCAAAGTTCTTTATGGAAGAAGTCCAACTAATAAATGCAGAGGGAATGATAGAAATAGGAAATCACCAGTTTGCAACCCTTGTGGGCCTAAGAACCATGTTTGTCAATGCATGTTAAAGCTGTAAAGTGAAAAGTTAATGGAGAATTTTATAATAGAGGGATCAGGCTGACACTACCCAATAAACCTTCTGATCACTTTGGCATCTATAAAAGAAATGACCAGACATTACATGTCTTATGATATGATAGGAAATACATGCATTACCTGAAGTATTCTTATCTATGATAGCAATATTTAATCTAATTAAATGTATTTATCAGTTTGCCCTCCAACCTGTCCTCACTGACATACATACATACATGTTAACTGAGACCAAGAGGAAGCAATCTGCCAAATCCAAAATGTCAGTAAAATCTATAGGACAAATCTACAAGACAAATGACTCAGTATTTTCAAAACTCTATGATATAGAAACTAATATATTTGTACAATGGAATATTATTCAACAATAGAAATTACTGCTACAGTGTGGATAAGCTAAAGTGAAAGAAGCCAGTTACAAAGGACTAAATATTGTCTGAGTCCATTTTATTTATTTATTTATTTATTTATTTATTTATTTATTTATTTATTTATAGAGACAGAGAGAGAGAGTGTTATGCCCAGATTTCGTGATCCCCAAAGACCACCAGGGAGCCGAGTCCGATGCAAAAGCAAAGAGCCTTTAATCGAGCTAGCTCGAGCTCAGTCCCACACACACACCCACCGGCGCAGCAGCGAGGTGGAGAGAGAGAGAGCCCCAGTCCCCAAACGCGCTGATTTATAGGGGGCCTGGGAGAGGTAGGAGGGGTGAGGTAGTGTGGCCTCCGCTGATTGGTCAGGGTCAGGTTGCACATGGGGGCAGGGCACGGCTTACTTTCCTCTTGCATTTCTATTGGCTAATTCAAAAGTGTGGGTTGGGCTCTTGGAGAGGTTCTAGGGCGGGAACCTGACTCCACAAGGTGGAGGACATGGAACAAAAGGAACATGGAGTCGATCTCCCCCTGCCCTTTCAAGAGAATTTATAGATACAGAAAATAGAGGATGCTTACAGCTGGGGCAGATGACAGGACTTGGGAGATAATGATTAAGGGGTAGAAAACCTAGCCTTCATCATAGAAAGTTTGAAAACTCTATCTATATAATGTAAATATTCTCAATTTGGTAAATAACGTACCCTATTCATATGTACTATGGCTATATTTTTATCATCTGTTAGGTACACTGAGGATTTCTAATCTTTTTTCCATGAAATTTTTTTTTCCTAAATGTTTTCTAGCCCAGTTATGTCACCTCAATGAAATGAAATGCCTTAATGTAAAATTGTTTGGGGCTCAGAGCTACTATAGTTTTGGTGCCTTCAATAGCAGTAAGTTGAACTGCCTCAGGGGTACAAGTTTCCTTCAGGGAAGCTTTCCTGAGATTTCTGAATTAGACTCCTAAGACCTGACTTGCCATTATCTCACCATTGCCTTTGGTTTTGGCTTTTAGCTTCCAACTTGAAGCTCCAACTCTTTAGCTCATAGGTTTCTTTTTCTTTCTTTCTTTCTTTCTTTTGTTTGTTTTTAAAATCTTTATTGTTAAGAGTATTACAGATGTCCTCCTTTTCCCCCCTATTGTCCTCCTTCACCTGATTCCCGCCCAGCCTCAGGCCTTCACCACTCTATTGTCTGTGTCCCTAGGTAATGCATATATGCATATAAGATCTTGGTTAATCTCTTCCCACCTCACTTACTCCCTTCCCTCTGAGATTCGTCAGTCTGTCCCATGTTTCCATGTATCTGGGTCTATTTTATTCATCAGTTTATTTTGTTCATTAGATTCCTTGTTCATTTATTTTGATTTTTAGATACAATTATTGATAGATATGTATTTATTGCTATTTTATTTTTTATATTTTACTAGGGGCCCAGTGCATGAATTCGTGCACCTTGAAAAGAACTGTGGACCTTGAGGCTGCGGTGGGCACAGGTTGCGGATCTCAGCCCCTTCCGTCGTGGCCTCCAGGCCCCCTGTCTGCCAGTAGCTCCACTCCCACCACCACCGCTCCCACATGCTGATGGTGCCAGCCCTGCTCTCATCCGCTTATGGTACAGAGTGATTGGGGCTGGCACCAGCAGTGGGTGTGAGCAGTGGCTGCTGACCTGATTGCCTCTCAGGAGCAGGGGGAGGTAGAGAATCCCTGAGGGGCAATCGGGGCTGGCAGCTGCCACTCGCACCTGCTGACAGCGCTGAGCAATAGGGGCCGGTGCCAGGTGCTGGCAGTGGGTGCGAGTGGTGGCTCTGGTGCCAGCAGCGGGTGCGAGCAGGAACAGTGCCAGCAGCAGGTACGAGCACCAGGTGGGACCACAGCGTGCGAGAGCAAAGAATTTTCAGTAACCACTAGAGGCTCGCCCCAATGACAGTGACCAGCGCCCTGCCTTCATCTGGAGCCCCCGCTCACCTGCTCCACCATCCCGCCATGGCTGACGCCCGCCATGTTCTACATGTGCCCCCTGGTGGTCAGTGCACGTCATAGCAACCAGTTCCGATGTTCTGCCTTTCGGTCTATTTGCATATTAGCCTTTTATTATATAGGATTTCTTCTCCTTCTTCTTCTTCTTCTTCTTCTTCTTCTTCTTCTTCTTCTTCTTCTTCTTCTTCTTCTTCTTTTTCTTCTTCTTCTTCTCCTCCTCCTCCTCCTCCTCCTTCCTCCTCCTCCTCTTCCTCTTCCTCTTCCTCTTCCTCTTCCTCTTCTGCTTCCTCTTCCTCTTCCTCTTCTTAAAGAACATTCTTCAACATTTCATATAATCCTGGTTTGGTGGTGATGAACTTCTTTTTTTTTTTTTTTTAAATAAATCTTTATTCAGATTATTACAATTATTTCTCCTTTTCCCCCCCATAGCTCCCCTCCACCCCTTTCCCACCCCACCTTCTGCCCTTACCTCCCCCCCACTGTCCTCATCCATAGGTATATGATTTTTGTCCATTCTCTTCATGAACCCCCCATACCCCTTTCCCCCTGAGAATTATCAGTCCACTCCCTTTCTATGCCCCTGATTCTATTATATTCACCAGATTATTCTGCTCCTCAGGTTTTTAATTCACTTGATTTTTAGGTTCACTTGTTGATAGATATGTATTTGTTGTTCATAATTTTTCTCTTTACTTTTTTCTTCTTCCTCTTCTTTAAGAATACCTTTCAGCATTTCATATAATACTGGTTTGGTGGTGATGAACTCCTTCAGCTTTTTCTTATCTGTGAAGCTCTTTATCTGCCCTTCAATTCTGAATGAGAGCTTTGCTGGGTAGAGTAATCTTGGTTGTAGGTTCTTGCTATTCATCACATTGAAAATTTCTTGCCACTCCCGTCTGGCCTGCATAGTTTCTGTTGAGAAGTCAGCTGACAGTCGTATGGGTGCTCCCTTGTAGGTAATTAACTGTTTTTCTCTTGCTGCTTTTAATATTCTCTCTTTGTCTTTTGCTCTTGGCATTTTAATTATGATGTGTCTTGGTATGGTCCTCTTTGGATTCCTTTTGTTTGGGGTTCTGTGGGCTTCCTGGACTTGTAAGTCTATTTCTTTCACCAGGTGGGGGAAGTTTTCTGTCATTATTTCTTCAAATAGGTTTTCAGTATCTTGCTCTCTCTCTTCTTCTGGCACCCCCATAATTCTGATGTTGGTACGCTTGAAGTTGTCCCAGAGTCTTCTTACATTATCTTCAACTTTTTGGATTTTTTTTTTTTGCTTTTTGCTTTTTCGGTTGAGTGTTTTTTGCTTCTTTGTATTTCAATTCTGTGACTTGATTCTTGTGTTCCTCTATTCTGTTTCTGGGTCTCTGTATAATATTTTTTATTTCAGTCAGTGTATGTTTAATTTCTAGTTGGTCCTTTTTCATATCTTCAAGGGTCTCGTTATGTTTATCAGCCTTTTCTAGGATATTCTTAAAAAGTCTTATAACGGTGGTTTTGAATTCTATATCCAGTCGTTTGTTTTCCTCCATTTCTTTCGTTTGTGATCTAATTCTTTGACCCCGCATTTTCACTGATTCCCTGAGTTGGTAAGGTAGATATTTGTGCTAGGTTTCCAATATGGCCCAGTGGGTCTGCTTCCCCAGTTAACCTGAGGTGGACACTCTTGGTGCACCCCTTTGTGGACTGTGTGTACAGCCTTGTTGTAATTAAGTCTTTATTGTTGTTGGTATCACTGGGAAGAATTGACCTCTGGGCCAGTTGGCTGTAGGGATCAGCTGTGTCTATGCTGGGAGAAGCCCGGTGCTGGAGACAGCCCTATAGGATTAGACTTGCCAAATTGCAATAGCCTCTGTGCTCAGCTTGGATGGGGTGGAGTCTCAGGGCTGAGCAGACAGTCTTGGCTTCCTGTCAGCCCCGCCCCTGCGCTCATGTGCGCTTTCAGTCCTCCGCCTTCCCCAGCTCGAGTCTCCGCCTGAGAGTCCAGACTCCCCCCACAAGAGCGTGGGTCCCCAGGGGCTCGCCTGGAACCGGGGTTCACTGCAGTCAGAACTGGGGCACAGTGCCATCAGGAGCCTCTGACTCCCCTCCACCAGGGAAAGCCCGCGGCAACCTCCGCAGCCCTTGTGCGCACTGGCGCGAGCGCGCTTTCAGTCCTCCGCCTTCCCCGGCTCACGAGTCTCCGCCCGATACCGAGAGTCCAGACTCCCCCCACAAGAGCGTGGGTCTCCAGGGGCTCGCCTGGAACTGGGGTTCACTGCAGTCAGAACTGGGGCTCAGTGCAGTCAGAATCCTCTGACTCCCCTCCACTAGGGAAAGCCTGTGGCAACCCCCGCAGCCTTTGTGCGCACTGGCCCGCGTGCGCCTTCAGACTTCTGCCTTTCCCAGCTTGAGTCTCCGCCCGAGAGTCCAGACTCCCCCCGTAAGAGCGTGGGTCCCCAGGGGTTCGCCCGGAACTGGGGTTCAGTGCAGTCAGAACTGGGGTTCAGTGCGGTCGGAGGCTTCCTTCCCCCTTCCGCCAGAGGAAGTCAGCCAGGCTCTCAGCCGCCCTTCCTCTCTGCGCGCACAAAGCCCCTTTGCCGTACCTCCAATTCTCTGTGAGCTTTTCTCCTTCCTTCTAGTTGTAGAATTTTCACTCAGCCTGCTTTCCTGTGGTTCTGGATGGTGTCCGTTCTGTCTTTTAATTGTAGTTTTGAAATTGTTGTGCGAGGCAGCAGTTTAGGTGTTTACCTATGCCGCCATCTTGGTTTCTCCGGGTGATGAACTTCTTTAGCTTTTTCTTATCTGTGAAGCTCTTTATCTGCCCTTCAATTCTGAATGATAGCTTTGCTAGGTGGAGTAATCTTGGTTGTAGGTCCTTGCTATTCTTCACTTTGAATATTTCTTGCCACTCCCTTCTGGCATGCAAAGTTTCTATTGAGAAATCAGCTGACAGTCGTATGGTTGCTCCCTTGTAGGTAACTGTTTTTCTCTTGCTGCTTTTAAGATTCTCTCTTTGTCTTTAATCCTTGGCATTTTCATTATGATGTGTCTTGGTGTGGGTCTCTTTGAGATCCTCTTGTTTGGGGTTCTGTGCACTTCCTGGACTTGTAAGTCTATTTCTTTCACCATGTAGGGGAAGTTTTCTGTCATTATTTCTTCAAGTAGGTTTTACTATCTTGCTCTCTTTCTTCTACTTCTGTCACCCCTATAATGCAAATGTATGTATGCTTGATGTTGTCCCAGAGGCTCCTTACACTAGCTTCATATTTTTGGATTCTTTTTTCTTTTTGATCTTCTGATTGGGTGTTTTTTGCTTCCTCATATTCCAAATTGTTGATATGATTCTCAGCATCATCTACTCTATTGTTGATTCCCTGTAAATTATTCTTCATTTCAGTTAGTGTATCCTTCATTTCTGACTGGACATTTTCCATGTCTTTGAAATTCTCACTAAAATCCTTGAAAGTCTCACTAAGTCCCTTGAAGCTCTCGTTACAATTCTTGAGAAATCCTATAACCATTGTTTTGGACTCTGTATCCAGTAGTTTTCTTGCTTCCATTTCATTGAGGTCTTCTGGAGATTTCTTCTGTTCTTATATTTGGGACATATTCTTTGTCTCCACATTTTGGCTGCTTCCCTGTGTTTGTTTCTATGTATTAGGTAGAGCTGCTATGTCTTCTTGGAATTGATAGAGTGGCCTTGTGTAGTAGGTATTCTGTAGGGCCCAGGAATTCAGCTTCCCCAGTCACCTGATCTGAACACTTTAGGTGCACCTCTGTGTGTGCTGTGTGCACAGTCTTGTAATTGAGCCTTGAATGCTGTTGGCATCCCTAGGAGGAATTGACCTCCAGGCCAATTGGCTGTGAAGACCAGTGGCAACTACAATTGAAGAGCTGCTGTGCAGGAGACACTCCTATGGAGCAGGACTTACTGCAGTGGGGCTTCAGTGCTCACTGAATCTGTCCCTTGAGTGTGTCGCTTGTGGATGTGTAGAGTTGTAATCTGGTATGGTCTGAAGCTGTCCACTTGGTGCACTGGTCCTGGGGCCTCCTGGGAGGTGCAAAGTCAGCCACTGCCTTGGGCCACCCGACAGGAACTACAAAGGTATCTTCAGATGGCTGCTACTTATATTGGAGTTGGAAGTGCCCAGGTGAGGGCACTCCCCAGCCCCTGATGAAACAGGACTTTGTGGGCAGGGCCTGGCGCTGCCCGCCCCACCTCCCGGGGCCCCCGATGGACCGGGACCCCGCGGTTGGGGCCTGGCAGGCTGGTGCTAGTGCTGGGTCTTGGACCTCTTATTGATAGGTATGGGGCATGCTGACACCAGCTGCTGCTTGTTTGAGAGATTTTAGGAATGTCTGAAGCCTGAGCCATCATAGGCTATTCATATGGGAAAGCTGCTGCAAACAGCTTGGGACGGGCTGCAAACTGGGGTGGTGTTTGGTTTCAGGGAATCACCAGGGTGGAGCAAACAGTGTGAGCCACACTGATGGAAACTCAGATATGGCTGCTAGTCACCTCTGCGATGGGGGAGGTCTCAGCACAGGAACAATGACCCCTGTGAAGCACCCCTGTCTGGTAGAAAGCTGCCCCCAAGTTCCTGTTTCAATATCAAACAATCCAGCTCATCCCCAAAGCTCTCTGAATTCCCCTCCCCACAGCGTTGCCCCAGTGCTGGATCCCAGAGGAATTGAGCCTGAGTAAGTCCATGCACTGGCCCTTTTTAGAGGGACTGCCTAGGTCTCCAGCAGCCTCCCTGCCACTCAGCCACAATCCCCCTGGTTTTTATAGCCTGAAATTATGGGGATTTCTCTTTCCAGCTCTGGAACCCTGGGCTAGGGATCCGGTGTGGGACGGGGACCC
This sequence comes from Plecotus auritus, assembly GCF_963455305.1. NCBI lineage: Eukaryota > Metazoa > Chordata > Mammalia > Chiroptera > Vespertilionidae > Plecotus > Plecotus auritus. The sequence goes on along the minus strand of NC_137776.1, from coordinate 135,277,148 downwards.
TTTGCTTCTCACGGGAGGCCTCCACAGCAAAGTTACTCCTTTCAATTAAAAACATGTGGGTGTTGGACCATCCCATTCCATGTCTCTGCCCCTCCTGCCAGTCTCGATGTACTTTCTTCTGACTTCTCTAGTTGTAGGATTTCCATTCAGCCAGATTTTAGGTGGTTCTGAATGATGGTTGTTCTGTATTTTAGTTGTAATTTTGATGTGGTTATGGGAGGTGGTGAGTACTGGCATTTACCTATGCTGTCATCTTGGTTCTCCTAGTACTCTTCAGTAGTTCACAGGTTTCTACAATAACTTTTCCCATTTTGCCTTCCTATCTCTCATCCAATGTTAGTTGGAATCAAGCCAGAATTTTTAATTTTTTCAAACCCTTCCCTTGGGAACTTCAACGAATACCTTTCCCTCTCTAGGGAGCATTGCTTCTTTGTCTTTTTCTGAACCAAAAGTATAGCAACTTGTTCTCTCACTTTGTTCCAGGCAGCTTTAAAATAACACTTGTTAATATTTGCTATAAAATTTCTATGTGCAAAGCTGTATGCTATTTGCTTGATACACATCTCACTGAGAGGTAGGTTTGCTATTATCTTCACAGGGTAACACAGAATTGTAGAACTGACAAGTGGCAGAGTCAGGATCTTACCATAGATAGGCATAGAGTCCAACTATGAAGTCCTTTCCATTCAGGTTTGACAAATACATCATGTTTTTATGAAAAAGTAAGGTTATTCTTTCTGTTTTATTTTCAATACCTGTAAGAAAACACTTAATAATAGTCTTTTGGTGAAGGAATAATTTTGGCCTCAGAAACAAAATGGCTGTGAACTTTCAGCTGAATTTTCTAAGAATCAATGAGACAGATTTTTTTTTTATAAAGTTACAATTCATACCTTTTAGGCTCACATCTTAAACATTCTTTAATCCATATCTTTGAGAGCACTTTCAGTAGTTTACCACATCTAGTTAGCACTTCATCAGTTGGAAGTTAAACATGACTAATATATAAAATGTTAAGTAATCAGTCTTGGTACCCATCCCTAGGATATAGCCAGTATTAAAACTTCTTCATTTTCTACAATAAAAGAACCATTTAGCTTTCTAATTTCATGTTTAATAGATATCAGTTCTTTATCCTTGATGTAACTTGCTTGAGAATCCTAAGTGCTGCTTCTAAAGAATATCTTTTGATAATCTTATTAAAAGTTTATTAAAATATAGAGAAATGGTCCTGGCTGGTGTTGCTCAGTGGTTAGAGTGTCAGCCCGAGCACCAAAGGATCATGGGTTCAATTCCAGATCAATGTGTCTCTCAAACAGTGATGTTTCTCTATCTCTCTGTCTCACTCTTTCTCTCCTCCAATGGAATAAATATCCTTGGGCGAGGATTAACAACAAGCATAAATGTTCATTTGTGCTCTTTAATTTACATTAAAAAAATAAGATGACTTTTCTTGTGTTGCTTTGGAAGAAAATTAATGATGTCAGATTTCTGTCCCTGCTTAGCATTTATTTCTGTGAATTGCTAGAAGCTTTAAAAACTTAAAGTTCTTTCATCTGGGGGAAGGGGATATTGAAATTATAATATCTATTTGGATATTGCCAACCCCCTCCAACATGACAACATAATTCTTTACATATCTATTAAATAGAAAAAGGTAGAACTCCAAAGAAGAAAAATAGCAAGAAGAAAAACAACCAAAAGACATTCTTGGTTAATTTTCCACTAAATTATCATGAACTGTTTCTATTCCTTAGTTTTATGTAACTAACACCATGTGGCTTCCCTGTTGCAAAGGGAAAAGTCAAGGTAATTTTGGATCCAGTTAGCCAAAGAGATTAGTTTGATTCTAAAATATATATGACCCAGACTTCTGAACTCTGTTCTTATACCAATTTGGTAACTCAAAGAGAAAATTATCTAGAATCTAAGCTTACAGGGAAAAACAAATCTTGAAGGACTAACGAACTATGGGGAGATATTTCAGTCTGAGAAGTGCAATTACTTTCAAATGAACTTGGATTTGAGAAATTAAACTAAGAGAAATAAAAGGATTTTCAGATGTGTCATCCTAAAATGACTAGCCATTTAGAATTTTTAACCCAAAACTCTCCTTTTCAAAGAAAAATACAAAGGAGATGGATATGTAACTTCAATTCAGAGAAAATTGTCATGGAATATCCATTTAAAAGATATGTAAGAGGAGATATATATTCAACAATAAAGAATTTAAATTTTTTTTAAATGTAAGAATGAGAGGACGTAGGAAAATATCAAACTGTTGTCTATCTAGAACCAAACTGAGTTGATATGGGGGGTGAAGGCAGAGAAAGAATTCCAGTCCAATGATGTATCATTGCTATAAATTGCTCTCAAAAAGCTGGTTCACAAAATTCCAGGCCAGAGAATGGCTTTAACGGGAAATTTGAAAAAAGCCCTACTCTCTACAATTAATGCTGTCAGCTCATTCTCTGAGTAAATGTAGCAACATAGTTTTAAAGTGAAATAAAGACACATAGGACAGTGCCTGGCACAGAATCAGTACCCAGTTTTTTCCCTTTTTGGTGGTAGATGGACAATTAGGCCACTTTTAATCTTATTAAAAGATATTAAATGGTGATGGAAGGAGACTTGACTTGGAGTGAACACACAATACAATGCACAGATGATATATTGTGGAATTGTACCCCTGAAACTAAATAAATTTATTAACCAATGTCACCCCAATAAATTCAATAAAAATTAATTAATTACTTTTTAAAAAGCTATTAAACTTACGAAGTACAGTGAAGGGGGTCTTTTCAGATTGTGTCATATCCCTGTTTTCTCTGAGGATACAAGTGACGACCAGGATACCTAGAAAGAGTGTCTGACAGAGTCTAAATATCAGACTAAGAGGTTCTAGTTGGTCCTTCATGGATTTTGTGGTTTTGTGTGTGCGTGTGTGTTCAGGACCTAACAGTACTCCATGTCATCTCTTTCCTTTTTAGCAAACCAGTTCAACATCTTACTTTATACCAGGTTCTGTCCCCAGCATTGGGATTAGAAAGATGAATAAGACATGACCCAGGCCCTCTAGGACTTTAGAGTCTAGAAGGGACAATTAGACGTAGAAAGATATCACCCAGGTTTTATAGTGTGATAAGTATAATAATCATGATGCAAAAGCAGCCCTGGCATGTGTGCTCAGTGGTTAGAGCAGCCGTGGGCAAACTACGGCCCGCGGGCCGGATCCGGCTGTTCTATCCGGTTCTCTTGCTCTCCCCTCCGCTCCTTTACTTTGAATTTATATTAGTTCACACAAACACTCCATCCATGCTTTTGTTCCGGCCCTCCGGTCCAGTTTAAGAACCCATTGTGGCCCTCGAGTCAAAAAGTTTGCCCACCCCTGGGTTAGAGTGTCAGCCCGTGGACCCAAAGAGTTGTGGGTTCAATTCCCAGTCAAGGGCACATACCTCAGTTGCAGGCTCCATCCCCGCCCCAGTCGTGGCGCATGTGGGAGGCAACCAATCAATGTGTCTCTCTCACGTTGATGTTTCTCTCTCTCTGTTTCTCACCTTCCTTTCCACTCAGTCTAAAAATCAATGGAAAAAATATCCTCCGGTGAGGATTAACAAAACAAAGAAAGTTAGAGGCAACAGCTGGAACAAAGAGAAGTTCTTTTTAATACTTGGACTTCACACTAATCCCAGGTAATCCCTTTTATTGAAAAGGTAACCTAGAAATTGTTAATAGCATCATTAATAAAATGTTGTCCTTGACAAAGGTATAGTTAAAAGCCAAACCCTGCATTCTATTCTAATACGTACTTCAAAATAGAATTAACTCCAACCTGAAATATCAGAAATACTAATGGAAAAAGCTTAATTATTATAGAATTGTTTAAACCCTTATAGCCTTCAACACACATAACTTTGTTACATGAGCTAAATAAGCATTTTCCTGAGAAATGATTAGGAGGGAAGTTAAGAAGTAAATGACTCAATGTGCTTGATTTTAGAAAGTTATCAGTTACCTCTGAATCTTTCTCTAAGATCTGTATTAGTTGTCTAGCGCTGCAATAATCCTATCTAATAAAAGAGTAATATGCTGCCGAAACCGGTTTGGCTCAGTGGATAGAGCGTCAGCCTGAGGACTGAAAGGTCCCAGGTTCGATTCCGGTCAGGGGCATGTACCTTGGTTGCGGGCACATCCCCAGTAGGAGGTGTGCAGGATGCAGCCGATCGATGTTTCTCTCTCATCGATGTTTCTAACTCTCTATCCCTCTCCCTTCCTCTCTGTAAAATATCAATAAAAAATATATTTAAAAAAAAGAGTAATATGCAAATTAACCATCACTCCACTACACCCACAAGCCACGCCCACAAGCCAATCAGGAGCAAATATGCAAATAAACCCAACCAAGATGGCCACGGCCACAGAGAGCAGGAGGGAGGCTTGAGTTACTCCGGCAATGGAGGAAGCCAAGCTTTCCGCCTGCCCTTGCCAGCCTAGGCCTCCACTCAAGGCTACAAAGTTTCAATGATAGAAGATACATAAATCCAAACAGAAATGGCGGCAGCCACGGAGTTGGAAAGAGCAGGAGGCTAGGGTTGCCCCCTGTGATGGAGAAAGCCAAGCTTTCCGTACACCCTGGCCGGCTTAAGGCTACAAAGTTTCAATTATAGAAGATACATAAATCCCAAGAGAAATGACTGCCGCCACAGAGCAAGCAGAAGGCTTGGCTCCGCTCCAGGCTACAAAGTTTCAATTGTAGAAGATAAATAAACCCTCAGGGCCTCCACTTGGGTCACCAGGGGGTGTGGCCGGCTTGCAAACCACCACAGGCCCCTAGCCAGGCCGCCCCACGCCCCAAGGGAACCCCCACCCTGATCCGGGACACCCTTCAGGGCAAACCAGCTGGCCCCCACCCGTGCACCAGGCCTCTATCCTATCTAATAAAAGAGTAATATGCAGATTGACCATCACTCCAACACACAAGATGGCTGCCTCCATGTGGTCAAAGATTCTGCCCCCATGTGGACACAAGATGGCCACCACAAGATGGCCAGCAAGGGAGGGCAGTTGGGAGGGACAAGGCCAGCAGGGGAGGGCAGTTGGGGGCGATCAAGCCTGCAGGGGAGGGCAGTTAGGGGTGACCAAGCCGGCAGAGGAGGGAAGTTGGGGGCGACCAGGCCTGCAGGGAAAGGCAGTTGGGAGGGACCCAGGCCTGCAGGGGACAGCAGTTGGGGGGACCAGGCCTGCAGTGGAGGGCAGTTGGGGGATCCAGGCCTGCAGGGGAGAGCAGTTGGGGGAGACAAGGCCTGCAGGAGAGGGCAGTTGGGGGTGACCCAGGCCTGCAGGGGAGGGTAGTTAGGGGTGACCAGGCCTGCAGGGAAGGGCAGTTGGGGGAAAACAGGCTGGCAGGAGAGCAGTTAGGCATCAATCAGGCTGGCAGGGGAGTGGTTAGGGGGTGATCAGGCTGGCAGGCAGAAGTGGTTAGGGGCAATCAGGAAGGCAGGCAGGCAAGCAGTTGGGAGCCAGCAGTCCTGGATTGTGAGAGGGATGTCCGACTGCCCGTTTAGGCCCGATCCTATGTGGATCGGGCCTAAACGGGCAGTCGGACATCCCTGGAGGGGTCCCAGATTGGAGAGGGTGCAGGCTGGGCTGAGGGACACACACCCCCCATGCACGAATTTTGTGCACCGGGCCTCTAGTGCTACATAAAAAGCAATAATAAAACTTTAATAAATTAATACAACAATAAATCTTTACCCAGCTCATGAGTCTGTGAGATTCAGCTGACATGAACTGGATTCATCTGATCTTGCCTGGCTTGCTTTATACATCTGTGGTCAACTGTAAGTTGGCTAGGTGGCTCTGATGGCCTTGACTGGGCATGCTCACATTTCTAGGCATTTGCTGGCTGTTGGCTGAGCTAGGATGGTCTCAGTTGGGTTGACTGGGATTAGTAGGGTGACTTAGGCTAGCCAAGGTATAGAGAAGGAGCAATCCCAAATGTGCAAATACTTTTCAAGCCTTTACTTGTATCCTATTTGCTAGTATCTCATTGCCAAATCAAGTCACTTGACGGATTTGGAGTCAGACTGGGAAAGCATTACAAAGTTACAAGACAAAGGGTATGGATGAGGGAGAGGTTAAGAATTAAGGTCATTTTTCCAATATTACAGTTTTCCCTTTGGCCAGAATTATTCAAATATTTCAATCGCAGAATATGCTCAAAAAGTCTCATCCAATCATGGAAGCAAGCTCAAAATCCAGGTTCTTATGAGCTACATCAGATTCAGGTGTGATTCCTCTTGATGCAGAGACTTATAAACTAAAAAGACAGGTTACCTGCTCTTGTCTTTAATGGGAAATTTGGAACCTCCCCCCAACCCCAACTGCGCCCCCCCACCCCCACATACAGTGGGGCATTTTGTTGTTTGTTGATTATACTTCAATCAAAATGCAAAAAAAAAAAAAAAAGAAAGAAAGAAAGAAAAAAAGAGCTGCACAATTGATTTTTAAGGCCCTGCTGTATCACTTTTGCTGGCATCCTATTGGCCAAAGCAAGTCACACAACCAAACCCAGCATAAGGGTAGAGGTCACTGAAACAGACATAGTAGAAGGCACTGAGAGGCAGGGATAAAGAATCATAGCCCCATTTTCCACATTACCACAGAATCCATGCAGGAGGGCCCAATGGTATACCTAGAATTAAGATATTGTAGTCTTCATTACACTCTCTTTAATGTTTCATCCCAGATTCATTACACTGCAGGCCTCTAGAATAAATCTGAAGAAGCTAATTTACCTTCCAGTAAGCCTGGTCTCAAAAAGAATTTTTACTTAGCTTGTGATTTTTCTTTGACGATGGTTTGGGTTGCCATGATCAGCATCTATGTCTTGAGACATGTAGTTGTATCTTTGCCTGGTTACTCTTCTTTCTAACAGTATAGCCCACAGCTTAAAGGGGAAGCTAGATGCTTCAAGAACAAGGAAATTACCACTGCCCCCTGACCTTTAATTTATTTTTTAATTACAAAAATAACATCTTCTATTGAACACTGAAATAATACAGGAGTGTACAAAGTTAAATGGCAAGTCTCCCTCTTTTCCCTTAGCTGTCTCAGCCCCAGAGATAACAACTATTACAGTGTAGCATGATTACCTCTACAGCTTCTATTTCTAACATACATAAACATGTATACACATCGCTTATAGTTTTGTTTTGTTCTGGTGTTTTGTTTTGTTTCTGCACAAGTGGGAATGACCATGCATCCAGTTATTCAATTTGATTCAAGCCTCCCTCCGATGGACATTATCTTAGTTTGGGTTTGCCTGAAATCAGAGTTCAAGTAAACAACTCGGGGTCAAGTAGTTTTTTTCTATTCTTTCCTTTCCTTTCCTCCCTCCCTCCCTCCCTCCCTCCCTCCCTCCCTCCCTCCCTCCCTCCCTCCCTCCCTCCCTCCCTCCCTCCCTCCCTCCCTCCCTTCCTTCCTTCCTTCCTTCCTTCCTTCCTTCCTTCCTTCCTTCCTTCCCTGTAATCCACTAATCTGGAATGACATATTAAAGAGAGTCATACAGAGAAGTAGGGAAAACCAATAAAAGCAGGATCTGACTAGTGGGTGTAGGAATCAATGTCATGAAGTAACCATGTAGAATGCACCTCAGAATTGCCCCCTCTGAAGCGTGGGGGACATCCCCCATTTGCTGAGAGTTGCCTCAAGAGGTTAATTCCTCTGTGCTTCCAGTCTACTCTGGGAGGGCTGAGAAAGCTCTGGGGTAGAAAAGCTGAGAGACTGCAGCTGGCACTTGAGTTGGGAAGCGTTCAGCATGCATGGGAACCGTCCATCATAGCTGCAGCCCAGGTTAGGACTGAGGCACCGTCTTCCCATACTAGCACACACAGATCTCTGTCCTTTTTAAGGGCTGCATAGCATTGTCTGGATGAACCATAATTAAATTAACCAGAACCCAATGACAGACAGTGAGCATATTCTCTCCTTTTGCTGTTAAAACTGAACCTTTTCTATCATGTTCTGATCAACTGGGCTAGCTGAAAGCCTGGTTAAAGTACCATGAAGCAACAGAAAAGAGTGTGTTGGAATATTTGGCATACTTCCCGAAGGAAGAATAAAATGTCATCTTTGGCTGACCCAACTCTCTGCAAGGCAAATTGAAAAACATACTGGAATACCAATAAATATATGAATCATTCTCATATGGTAATGTTTACACCAAAAAATCTTTCATTTGATCTCTCTACTCATTTGTATTTATGTGGATAACTCTGCCCAGCTCTTTTGAGTGAAGTTATGGGTAATGTCCCTTTAAAATGAAGGCACTCCTTCTCCAGTCTCTTTGCTGTTGTCCCAGCCTCCCCAGTTAGAGCCACACGCATACCAAATCCAGCTCTCCACTCTCAGGCTCATGACATAGCTGTGCTCCCACTGGTGCAGTCTGGGTGGAGTAGGCTCCACTGCCTTTCTTCTGACAACAGATTGCAAGAACCTGAGCTCACATCTTACTCAAGGTCCAGGTAAATTAAGCCTCTGTAGCCCTGGGGATGCCTGCAGATCAAAATTGCAATTCAAGTGCCATGTTCCAAAAGGCAAATGAGGCCAGTTTCTCTAGTGTTCAGGGCTCCTTGAACCATATTTCTGAAGGTCTAAAATAATCTGAAGCTTGTCAAGATGGAGAACTAAAGCAAATCTTTTTAAAAAGTCCCCTGTTCACCCTAACCAGTTTGGCTCAGTGGATAGAGCATTGGCCTGCAGACTGAAGGGTCCTGGGTTCGATTCCAGTCAAGGGCATGTACCCAGGCTGCGGGCTCGATCCCCAGTGTGGGGCGTGCAGGAGGCAGCCGATCCATGATTTTCTCTCATCACTGATGTTTCTATCCCTCTCCCTCTCCTTTCCTCTCTAAAGTCAATAAAAATATATTTTAACAAAAACGTCCCCTTTCTCTGACTTTTGTTATAATACATTTTATTATAGAAAATGTAGAAATGTGTCAAAAAGAAAAAAATTCTCACAATTACATGACCCAGAATGTATGTACCAGTATTTCCTTATGTTTGATAGACTTGAATTTTTCTTGACATGGTTTTGAACTTTCAAGCACTCATTTGCTGGCTTGATACTTTTAGGACTTACAATTGCTTTTGGTTTAGAAAGGTTCCACTAAGCATTAGACTATGAGATAGAGTGGAAAGAGTATTTCCTGGTACCCACTTCCATGTCTCAATCAAAGGCCACAATGCCAAGCCACCTTTACCTGTCTAATCACCTCTACTGTTACTAGGTGGCCACCTGTGGGCTAAAGTAGGGAGGTGTGTCATTGGTATCCCAGATCAAGGCACAAGCATGATTATTTCAACTAATAGGGACCCAGTGCACAAATTTATGCACCTTGAGAAAGGAACTGTGGGACGTGAGGCTGTGGTGGGCACAGGGCTGGATCTCAACCCATCCTCTGCACCCCCGCCTGATCCCTCCTGCCACAACCCCTGGTCCCCTGTCTGCTGGCAGTCCTGCTCCTGCCCCCCTGCCCCCGCCACACACACACACTGACGGTGCCGGCCTTGCTCGCACTCACTGATAGCGCGGAGCAATTGGGGCTGGCGCCATCAGTGGGTGCAAGAGGCGGCTGCTGCCCCAATCACCCCTCAGGAGCATGGAGAGGTGGAGAAGCCCTCAGGGGCAATCGGGGCCAGAAGCTGCTGCTTGCACCTGCTGATGGCGCCGAGCAATTCAAACCAGCACCGGGCGCCAGCAGCAGGTGTGAGTGGGGCCAGCACCGGCAGCAGATGCGAGCACCTGGTGGGACCGCGGCGCGCAGGAGCAAAGAATTTTCAATAACCACCAGAGGCTTGCCCCGATGACAGCGACTGGTGCCCCACCTTGGTCTGGCGCCCCCACTCACCTGCTCCACCATCCCACCACAGCAGATGCCCACCATGTTCTGTGCTCTGCCGCCTGCTGCTGGCGCCTGCTATGTTCCATGCGTGCCCCCTGGTGGTCAGCGCATGTCATAGCGACCGGTTGTTAGTCGTTTTGCTGTTCGGTCTATTTGCATACTAGGGTTTTATATATATGGATTAGCTCGTCTTTAGTGATCTCCATCCTTGTGATACAGTTGGATCTCATCATTCACATAGTTGTATTCTGTAATGTTACTGTGAATACTGAATTAGCAAATACTAAACTGTCGCTCCTCAGGGAAACACAAGGTTAGGTTTCTGCAAGTCACTGGTCACATTTTCAACTGATCAATACATACCTGGTTTTATGTATGTTTCTGTTTAAAGACTCCTTGTTCAATATGTATTATTGATTCATTAATATGAAGTCATGGCCAATAGCACTATAACTCATGTCTAAATGAAGATTTTCTAACATATATGATTTCACTGTAAGGCACATCACAGCCTTCCTACACTTAGGAACACTAGGACAGCACTTCAACACTACATTTGGGGGTCATTTAAATGGCGAAATCACCCAGAAAAAGCACAAAAATGTGAAAAACACGGCACCAAATAGACTGCGAGAAGGACACATCATTTGCAGTATGAGAGCTGAAACAAGAAGGCAGAGCATTGCCCATGTACCCCAGCTGGGAATGTGTGCTGTCAGACAACTCAGATTCTTTTTACCACTCTGCACATGTCAGCAAATGACTCCAAAAGCTTCGCCAGTATTGATTTCAGAGCTACAAATAAATTTTAGCTAATGGATGAATTTGTAAATTGAGACTCCTCATATAATAAGGAGGGACTTCATGTTAGACAGAATGGTAAGGCACGACTCTTTCCCTTTAAGTATAGTCTCACCCTTAACATTGCTTTCTGGCCCATCCTATCACTGAAAAAGTGAAAGTTGGTTGGGACAAGAGGCAAGGTGAAGGGAGAACTCTCCAGTCCCATCTATAATAATAAAAGTGTAACGTGCAAAGCCGAACAGCAGAACAACCTTCTGGATGACCTTCCGGACGAAGCTGGGGCTGCAAAGGTCTACTCTTGCACGAATTTCATGCATAGGGCCTCTAGTATATACATAACCTTCTGAAGCCTAAAGTCTTCATAAGACTGTTTCAGCTCTCACTTGCTGTATTTGTTTTTGATGGAGACTTCCTTGCAAGTCACATAGAAACAGTGTATTGACTCTCACTGCTATTATGTCTAGAGAGAGGACTATCCTAAGTCTTGATTTGATATAAATTACTGTGGAGAGAAATGCAAATATCAACAACAAAACAGGCAAAGTTTGTGAGAAGGAATTTCAAGGGGGGCCTCAGTTAAATTTATATGCAATTGTATTAAATTAGAATTTTCTGAAATGCAGCAGAAATTATATTAGTTATTAGTCATCTTGATGTTAGCCGTTCTATTGTCCTCAACTGGGGTCTGCTCAATTTTTGCAATTTGTGCAAGGTAGTGACATTCTCTTCCTTGAGGAAAACAAAATGGCAAGAAAAGATAGAAACTGTTCTATATTCCTATTCCGGATAAATTCCAGTCTGAATGAATTCCAATCCTGCTGAGTCATTTAACTCTCTCAGTTTAGTTCTCACAGAGTTAACTCAGGAATGTCGTACAACCTCGTCATAAATGATCATCTATATCTCTCCCAAATTACGGTCATTCATGTACACTGTACTTTAGTGTACCCCAACTTTTGTCTCCAAGTGCTAATATCTTGTCTCTAATGTCTTTTAGCTTTTAGACATGTCATCAGACCAGTAAGAATGTCCAAACCTGTAGAGAATTTTTATTAAAATTTGAGCAAAAAAAAAAAAAAAAGGATACACTTGGAAGCAAGATCTGAGATAAGTGCTTCTGAGAATAACAGTTTGCAGGTTTTGGGGTTTTTGTTTTTATGCATTTGAGATTAAGAAGGGATGTAAGGAAGATTACATGAAGGTAGGAAGAAGCTAAAGCAGGGATGAGATACAAGATAGTTAAGATTATATGCTTTTTTGGAGATAATGTGGAAATCAGATTACAGAGTAGTTAAAATTTTGTGCTCTCTAAGGGTAGTTATTTCTTTCTTTTTAAATAAAATCTACATTATATATTTATTTTTTCATTAAACTCCATATCCACAACTATATTGATGCACAAAAACAATGGATAAGGCTTGCCTAAGGCAAAGATAAACCTTTTACTAAAAAAGTTATAGGCCTGACATATGACTCCCACCATGACCTGCTCAGTTAGGAATTTATGATCAGATTATCCTGTGGGGTTACTTTCCATAGAACTCCTTTTTTTGTCTACAGGCTTAAGTAGTCCACTATCGGGTATAAGTGTTTTCTGCCCTACTGGCACTAAAAATGTAATTAGTCCTATATAATAAAAGCCTAATTTGCAAATTGTCCCCTCAGGCAGTTGTTCCACTGGGAGTTTGACTGCTAGCTATGATGTGCGCTAACCACCAGGGGGCAGTGTGGAACATGGCAAGCATCAGCGATGCGGCACTGGCAGTGGGTGGCAGTGGAGGTGCTGCTGGCCCTGATGGGCCCCAATGAGAGTGGGACCGCAGCAGGATGGTGGAGCAGGTGGCACCAGGTCAAGGTGGGTGTGAGCAGGGGCCCGATCACCCCGCCAATCACCCCACAGACGGCAACCAGTGGCGGCAGTTGGGGGTGGGGAGGGGCTGCCGCCTGGCTCCCAGGCGCTGAGGGAGCCAGGCAGGAGTCCTGGCCCTGATCAATTGCCCTGCAGGCGGGATGGTGGAGCAGGTGAGGGAGCAGCAAGGAAGGGTGCCAGGCAAGGCAGGGTGCCAGGCAAGGCGGGGTGCCAGGTGGGGCTGCGAGGCTGGGGGTGCGAGCTGGGGCCCCATCTCTGCAGGCCACCCCGAGGGACCCCACCCATGCATAAGTTCATGCACCGGGCCTCTAATGTAATTAATAAAAGCCCAGTACCTTTTACAACATTAATTTGTAATATCATCAACCAATATTAATCATTGACATTATCCCAGGCACTGGGCTGGACCCAAAGTCACAACTGTCTTTTTCACTTTAGGAAGCTGAATCAACATTCAAATCTGGGCCCATGTGACCTCAAAATGTCTACAGTTTATAATTCACCAAGATGTATCATTTGTAAAACAAGTGACATTATTAAATTGTGATTAACTATGTTTGGAATAAGAAATGTGGCTTAAGAATGGATATAGTATCAACCCATCCTATATTTCCTCTGAAGAGTAGAAATTATTCCACCTCTGAGATCAACTTCACTTTCTTGGGTCAGGCACTTACTTAATCCCTCTGGTACATTATTCATTTGTAAAATGAGGGTGTTGGACTAGACAACCTGTTTTAAGATTTTTATTCCCCTTTTTAGTGACTTTATTCAGAACTGAGTATATCTTGAAACTGGTAAATAGAGATAATCCAAAGACCAAAATGCTCATTAAGAGTCTAGGACTTTTAAAAATAAAATAAAAAATAAAACAAAAAAAAACAATGTATGTTCAAAAGACATGATTACAAAGTTCTTAGATACAGGGATCAAAAAATGCTTGCTATGTGTCCCTCACTGCTTCCTAAAAAATGTACATGCATTATCTCATTTAATCTTCATAAAAACTCTGAGTTAAATTCCATTAATACCACCTCTAATTTTTAGTGATGGAAACTGACACCTAAATAGCTGAAGTCACTTGCCCAAGGTCACACAACCAGCAAGTGCCAGAAGTGGCACGCCACCCTGGCAGTTGGATCCCAGAGCCCACGTTCTTAACCCGTATGCTAAACTGTATTCCAAAGAATAATTTAGATTATAATGTCTTGCCTCCAAGGATAATTGTATTCCAACAGAGACTCTTGAAGATGCAAATGATTTAACTAGAAGAATAGGATTGGTAGAGATTTTTCAGGTTCCTTAAATTATGCCAACTTTGATTGTTTCTCCTTTTTTCTACTCTTTGCTTTGCAATACTTTTGTGCTGTGTATGTATTACTTAAAATTTTTAATAGAATATATTTTTAGAGCAGTTTTAGGTTCACAACCAAATTGAGCAGAAGATACAGAGATTTTCCATATACTCCCTACCCCCGCTCCTGCACAGCCTCCCCCATTATCAACATCCTCCACCAGAATTGTCCATTTGTTAAAAATGATGAACCTACATTGACACTGGATGAAAAAAAGGGGTTCTATGGACAGTAACCTCATAGGGTAATGTGATCACAAATTCCTAACTGGGCAGGCCATGGTGAGTAGTCACACCTCAGGCCTATAACTTCTTTAGTGAAAGGTTTTAAGCTAGCCCTGTCCATTGTTCTTGTGTATCTCAGTTGACACTCCTTTGAAATACCAGAGTGAGGTGCTAGGCAGTTAGACAGACATGAGCAAAAACAATGGGTGATGTGTGGGCCATGTACAGAATGTCACGAGGGCAGAAAGCCCAGATGCCTAGCAAAGGACAATTGTAGGATGGCACTTCATCCCCAGGGTGACCTTTCCTCCCTAGCAAATCCCTGGTCATGTGGTTTGGACCCCTCTAACCTTTCCTCTCTAGAGACAACATCTAGGCCTCAGTTGCATTTCAGCCCCTGGCCCCAAAAAGCAACAAAACCAGACCAGCAATCTCATATCTGCCCTCAGGACCAGCTACATGGAATAATGACCCCTGACCAGTCAATCAGTGGAGACCACAATCCTGAAAGGACACACCTGGAAAACTGCTGAATGCTCTATTGAGATCTTCCCCTAGGACCTCCCCTAAACTATCGCCCTTAAAACCCTTGGGACGATGACCAGTGGGCTCTCCCTCCAGAAGCATGTCTGAGCCTTTCCCTTTCCTCCATGTATGTATTGTTTTAAATGGGGAAATATATGATAATTTTAAAAAAAGAAACTATCTTAGGTGGCTCTTCTTCTCTCTTTAACATGGGCATTTTGCTAAAAGATGAGAGAAGTGTCAAGCTAGAACTGTTTGAATCATCAGGCTAAGCCCCCTCTGAAACGGATTTTTAAAAAATATGTTTTTATTGCTTTCAGAGAGAGGAAGGGAGAAGGAGAGAGAGTTAGAAACATCGATGAGAGAGAAACATCCTTCGGATGCCTCCTGCACCCCCCTCACCCCCACTGGAAGGAATTGGTAATATGTTGTTGTCAGGAAAAAAAAGGAAGCCAGAGGAAAAATCAAGCCTGCAGGTAAGTGAGAGGTGATAGGTAATCAAAGCTGACTTTAGAAGACTTATTTTTAGAAGAGTTCATGGGTCTTAAGAAGACTGAGTGAATGGAGAATTCGCAGGGAATAATAACAAAGCCAGCATCACAGGAGCCTAGCGAGGAGATTTAGGAAATGTTTAGACCCTCCAGAAAACCAGATGGTATACCCCAGCAGAACACATAGCAGTTTCAAATTGCGCTACAGCGTGGCAGTTGCAACATGATATCTTGGGCTCCTTCACAAGGTCACAGGTGGGGAGAGGTTGTTCCTGCCCTTGTCACTGCTCCTCTGCAGGGGCAGTTGGGTTAGGCCAGCGAGAAGTCAAGGTATTCTCCCATATCTCCTGCAGTCCCTTCCAGGAACGAAGTGACCTTGTATCTCCATGTAGCTGTAACCCTTTTTAGTTTCTGGAACTAATTTTCAGTTCAGTGTCCCCCACTTGGTCTGCTTGCCAATTCCCTGGCTCTTTGGTGTTATCTTTTCTCTCCTCAGATCTTTCTTCAACCTTCAGTCCTGCTTTCTCCCTACTCTCCCCTTGTTCTACATTCATGGGTTGTGGGGCCAGCTTGTGCCATTATCTTATCACCACCTTACAGGAGCTCAGAGGAAATTAGAAGGATCCGTCAATATTTAGATGTGCCCTCTGCTGGTTGTTGGCAATGCAACATCAACATTAAAGTCTGGAAATAGAGTTTCTTTGTTTAATAAAAATTTGGAGTGGAGGCACTCACAGATAGGATAAAACACAAATAAAATGTTGTTGTATATTATAAAAACTTTTAAATTCTACTGAATTGTGTTTGGTTTACTGTGGCTTGCAGTAGTGCAGTGGTTCTCAACCGGGGGTGATTGTGCCCTCAAGGGAACATTTGGCAATATCTGGAAGCATTTTTGGTTGTCACCACTGGGGTAGGTTGTGCTACTGGTATAGAGTGGGTGGAATCAAAGGATGTTCTTCAACATCCCACAATGCAAGAGAGTCCTCTTCCCCACCTCCAACAAAGAATTGTCTGGCTTCAGTGGAGTGAACCTAACTTATAGGCCTGAGAAAGCTGAAATTGGACTAATAGAATTTTGGCATTTGGAGCAATTTAGATATTAGTTGAGTAGTTCCCAACTTTGGTTGCTCATGGGATCACCTGGGAAGCTTTAAAATACTGACACCTGGGTCCCTAGAGATTCTGAGGTAATTTAATTGTAGTCATATCCTCATTTGGGAGAATGAGGAATCAGGTCCTGGGGGATAAGGTCTCAGTTTTACAAAGTGACAGAACTGGGACTAACCATTTCTTGGGAAACAGAAGATAAGGAGCACTAGCTTGTCTACACATCACACTTCAAACAGCAAAAGCTGAGCCCTGGCCTGTATGGCTCAGTGGTGAGAGTGTTGGCCCAAGCACCAAAGGGTCTCGAATTCGATTCCCAGTCAAGGCCATGTATCTGGGTTGCAGGTTCAATTCCCAGCCCCAGTTGAGTTGCACCTGGGAGACAACCAGTCAGTGTGAAACATTGATGTTTCTCTCTCTTCCCCCCATCCCTTTCATTCTCTCTAAAAATCAATGGAAAAAAAATAACCTCAGTAAAGATTAACAAAAAAATAAAAATAATTTTAAAAAAGCAAAAGCTGAAAATACCTTAAGACTTTAAAAAACCTAAAAATCATTTTTAAAAAATATTTTTTATTGGTTTCAGAGAGAAAAGGAGAGGGAGGGATAGAAGCATCAATGATGAGTTATCGATTGGCTGCTTCCTGCACACCCCCACCAGACATTGAGCCCAAAACCCAGGCATGTGCCCTGACCGGGAATTGAACCATGACCTCCTGGTTCATAGGTTGATGCTCAACCACTGAGCAACACTGGCTGGGCCATCTTTCACCTTCTTAAAAAATTGTCTTTCATCTTAACTTTATTAATTTCTTTGTGTATTTTCTTTTGCATTCACGCTCATTATTTCCTTCATGACATCTATTCAAATTGTCATTGTTTCATCCTTCACTGGGAATAAATTGCCTATTCCATTCCACCCCTTTTAAGAGCAATGTGCTGTTTTCTATCCACTTTTCTACAAACCAAGAGTATGGTCATGGTGTGAGGGAGGAAAGAGCTAGTTTGGGCTAAGTGCAATCTTTAGTTGGGTTCTGTGGAATCTCAAAAGGGTGAGATCACAAAGCTCACTCCACCCAGCCAGTGCTATATCCCACTTCTTATTCATTCCTCTGACTCAGCACAATGCCCTGATAAAAATGACAAGGTCCGGCAGCCCTTCCTGTCTCTGCAAATCCTGACTTTGACTTTTCCCAGGCTGCTTACTCATCTCTCACTTCATTTACAATTGAGGATAATTAATGAGAGTTCTTATGCCATTGTTGACTCACTTTTCTTCAGTGCTATGCTTCCCTGGTTACCCACCAAATTTTGAAGTCTATGGCAGATCAGTGCTTTCTCATGTTCCGTTTACACATTTGGTAAATTTTTAAAAATTTTTTTCTATTTTTTGTTTTATCCAATAACCTTGTGAGTGAAGAGTCTCCAATCCTACTTGGTTGTACCATCTTCACCTGGAAGTCTGCTTGTGCCACCACTTAATATCTTAGATCTGTTTTCTCATCTGTACAAATAGGAGGTAAGCCTACCATTACATGAAACTCCCTGAGGAAAATTCTGGCTCTCTTTCTATAAGTTATTTGGGGACTAGTAATTCAAGAGTGGCTCCAATTAGAGAATCCCGTAATATACTTGTCTGATTTTAAGTAGAGGTCTGTCGTCAAGCAGCCGTATATTCCAGATGTTGGCAATTTTTTTTCTACAAAGGGCCAAATAGTAAATATTTTAGACTTTTAGGCTACACAGTCTCTGTTGCAACACTTTTACTCTGCTGTTGTAGTATGAAAGTATTCATAGACAAAATGTAAATGAATGAGTTTGGCTGTGTCAAAACAACTTTATTAATAAACACTGAAGTTTGAATTTAATATTTTTCTCACATGTCAGAAAATATTATTCTTTTGACTTTTCCACCCATTTAAGGAATGTAAAAAACATTCTTTACTTATGGTCCATATAAAAACAAATGGTGTGCCATATTTGGCCCACGGGCTATTGTTTACTGATCCTTGTGTATACCATCAGCACTCGCAGAAACTTGTTAGAGAGAATAATCTGGATCTTTACAGCTCCTATTCAAGTCCCCTTTGAGAGAAGTGAATTTAGGAAATATAACCCAAAGGCCATCCTATCTGTGCACTCTTCTACTAATTTTAGATTCTATCTTTGAGTCAAGTTCACCTACTGGAAGAATATTAACTTAGACCAACTCAGCTCAACTCTGAACAGAATCTCCTTTACTGAATTAAATTTTAATACTGTGCTTTCTCCTTTTATCAATGGTCACTACAAAATAAAACTATTTTATTTCAGCATTTGCACTTGCAAAACAAGTGTTGTTGAAAACATTCTTGAACAAACCATTCAGTGTTCCTGTATATGTTCCTCTGCAAGGACTTTCAGGATTCAGCACTAGGAAATCCTCTTTTTCCTTCCGGATATTTTCACAGTTCTTTTATAGCTAAGTACAATTCTTACCAAACTTCCCTCTTTACACTGACTTCTGGGAAGCTTACAGTCAGATTTATTCGCACTCACAACAACAGTATTCATCTAAGGCCACTGTAAAGACAACTCCAGTGGCCCCAAATTATGAGGCTCCTGCAGACAAATTTAGGTGAGAAAAATGAATCTCTGCAAAAACGAAGGACTTCTTTCTAAATCTGAGTTCAGATTTACTTTGAAGGCCCTCACTGCCCCTTACCCAGGTGTCTTGAAGATCCATTGTTCCTTGGAAGAGATCTATTTTTTTTATGCTTCCTTGAAATAGATTATTCTCTTAGAAAAAGGTGGTAAAGGAAATGTTGTCTGGGAAAGTGATGACCTGAAGAATCTCTCTGGAAGCTCATCTTGAAAGACTCACTTTATGAGTTGTGTTAACTACACAGAGAAGTGCTAAGAAAAAACTAGAAGAAGAAAAACTTGTCAGAACCTGGCAGGCCATTACTCAGCTTTCCCTGTGGCACAGTGCACCTGTGACTTGCTTTTCACTCTGAGAGGCCGTATGCACACAGGTCCAACCCTTACTCTCCTGCATGTACATGCCTGTACAAGATCTGATAGTTCACATAGTGCTCTGTAAATTTCCTAGGAAATGATCCTCATTGACTCATCAAGGATTTGCACAATTGGAATCTAGCACTCACAGAATAATTTTAATATTTTCACTGTCTATATTTCAGAAGATGTTTGGTTGTGTGTAGGTTTGAAAAAAAATCCATTTACTTTGAATTTACACTTTGTCTCTGTTTGGGTGAAAAGCTGCATCTTTGCTTTTCCTTTTCCTATTTTTTTTCTTTATCTTTTAAGATTTTATTCTGGAGTAAAAGTCACTTCTTTTATGAAATTATGGCCATAGTAGATGCTACTTTCTAAACTTTTTAAAAAAAATTGCTTTTTAAAAAACGTTAATCTTTTCAGGTTTTGCTAATAGGTGAATTCCACGTCTGAGCTCTGCAAGACTACAGAGTTCTGCACTGGGCCATATCTCTCTTGAGAAGGAGCCTGGATCCCACCTCTAGCAGCCAACATCCTCTTCCAGACAGTGGTGTGTAGTTTTAGAACATGCTGAGCTGATGGTCTCTGGGATCCTTTTTTCTCTTAAAAACACTCCATCATCTCTCCTGGAACCACAGTGCGACTCTGGTTGGTCACTCTGAATTAGGTTGTAGGTTTTCCGTACTTCTAATTACTTAGGGAAGCTCTTAGTAGGTTAGTAGAAATATGATTGGTCTTTATACTTTTGGGACTTGTCAATGTTTCTAAGATCTGAGCATTTCTACTAATACTCCAGCTAGTTTTACTCCAAGAATCAAATGTATTGGATCAAGTTCAAATCAAAGGTGAAGAAAGTCCTTTCCCATGGTTGGAGTCAGGATCACTGTTGATTCTCTTGCATGTAAAATTCCTGCTCCGTGAAGTCCAACAGTTTTCCTTGAGTTGGCATTTGTTTGCTTCTTCAGCCTCTTTGTAGCTCACTGATCTACTTTGGCTTGTCTCTTGGCCATTGGGTACACAGGCTGCTACACTGAGAGGGCCTGAGCCCTCCACTTGGGAAGAAGTGCAGCCATTATCTGCCTTTAGAAAACCAAATGTGAACAAGAGAAATAGAAGCTTCTGGGCCACCATTCTAGGGCTTCCAGAGAATCCCCCCTTTTCAGTTCTTCCTGTTGGATTCCTCCTTTCCATGAGTTGAGGGCCCCAGGGGATTGGGCCAAGAAGTTGATTTGCCAGTTTTTTCTCCAAGCCACTCATC
Source organism: Plecotus auritus (assembly GCF_963455305.1). NCBI lineage: Eukaryota > Metazoa > Chordata > Mammalia > Chiroptera > Vespertilionidae > Plecotus > Plecotus auritus. Next base: position 135,256,609 of record NC_137776.1, on the reverse strand, counting down.
TTGCTTCTAGCCTGGGCAAATGGAATTCTTCCAGCACACACACCATGTGGTCCAGGTCTCTAGGTATAAGGGTGTCAATACCCAGCTAGTAAGAAAGGGCAAGTGTATGTTTAGAGTCTTCTTCATCTTTCCCTCCGGCATCTGTGGTCAGTAGAGATGTCAGTAATCCTGATCATCAATCTTCAACCCCTCTACCCTCTTTTCTCCCCTTGCCCTCTCCTTTTCTTTCCCTCTCCTTTTCCTTCACCCCCTTTCTCTCCTCTACCGCTTAGAAACACAACTAACCTCATTCATCATATTCTCTACAGCAGGGGTCCTCAAACTTTTTAAACAGGGGGCCAGTTCACTGTCCCTCAGACCGTTGGAGGGCCGGACTATAGTTTAAAAAAAAAAAACTATGAACAAATTCCTATGCGCACTGCGGGCCCGTGACCAGTCGGCTGCTAAGCAGGACAGGCAGCGGCACCCGGTGAGCCGGATAAATGTCCTCGGCGGGCCGCATGTGGCCCGCGGGCGTAGTTTGAGGATGCCTGCTCTACAGTTTTGCTTCTCCTATGCTACCTGTCACAGTGGGTGACACCACCTTTCTGTCAAAACTAGATGCTGCATATTATTCATGCCTCTTCCCCTTCCTCATCTTACTGTTTAGTCACGGAATCCCATCCATTTTGCCTCATTTTTAACTCTTGCTCCTGTCCACTTCTCTCATCTCTACTTGCAATCATTCCCACAGCAGCTTCCACTCCTGCCCTGCCCTTACTCATCCTCCAGGTCTCCCTTATTCATCCCATTCCTGCAATTAGGGGACTCTCATCTGTGCTTCCACAACATCTTGTACTTTAAGTAGAACTGCACCCCCCCACACACACACACACACTAAACAATAAGCTATTTTTTTCTCTCCTTCATTCTTTTTTTTTCCTCTCACACTTGTTTCCATTGCCCAGCCCAGACCTGACACACAGTAGATGCCCAATACCTATTTGATGAGTGAGTAAATGAGATATATAAAAGAAATATGGAAAGTTGAGCTTTTAACTGAGGAGAGATTTGAGGCTGCTGAGATAGTTTATAATTTTTTCTTTGCACACATTTTGAGACATTATTAACATTTCCATGTCTTCATTTTTTTAAGTTTATAGCACCAATATATAGAATTAAAAATAACCTGGCTGGTATTGCTCAGTGAGCATTGACCTATGAACCAGAAGGTCATGGTTTGACTCCCATTCAGGGTACTTGCCCGGGTTCTAGGCTCCATCCCCAGTGGGAGGCGTGCAGGAGGTAGCCTATCAGTGATTCTTTCTCATCATTGAGGTTTCTGTCTTACTCTCCCTCTCCTTTCCTCTCTGAAATCAATGAAAATATATATTAAATAAAATAGTTACTAAGTGCTGATTTGGTTATTTTTCATTCTTGATCCACATTGTATTGAAAGAGACACTTAGAAAGAAAGCATGTGTCTTGAATTCCTTTGATTCTTATGTGACTTTCATGGTGTCCCCCACGGTGCCAAGACCTCGGCAGGCTTGATCGGATCTGGGCATTGCCAGAGTTGGCAGAGTGGGCTGTTGGAGGAGTTAGCCAGCTTGTTGATTCACTAGGTGAGAATGGTTCTTAGTAGGGGTGCCATAAATGTTGGAAAAGGATCAGTGCTAGGGAGTCCAAAATGGAGACAGCAAGCAAGGAACAGGAAGGAGCAGGACCACCTCAGGCATACAGGCTTGTCAGAGATACAGATGCAAACCAGGGCAGTGCAGATGGTATGACAGGGTCAGCCGAAGGATCTCACATCTGAACTAGGATTGGGCTGAGCATTTTAATGCTGGTTTATGCAAATGATAGAGTCTTTTAAAAGCCTTGGCTCCGGGAAGCCTGCTTAGTCCTGTACCGTCTTTTTTTTTTTTTTTTTTTTAATATATTTTTATTGATGTTCGAGGGGGAGAGGGATAGAGAGATAGAAACATCAATGATGAGAGAGAATCATTGATCAGCTGCCTCCTGCACGCCCCCTAATGGGGATTGAGCCCACAACCCAGACATGTGCCCTTGGCCGGAATTGAACCTAGGACCCTTCAGTCTGCAGGCTGACGCTCTATCCACTGAGCCAAACTGGCTAGGGCCTGTCCAGTCTTAAAAGAGCCTATTCTGAAGATGGCCAGGGATTTCCAACAGGTTTGTTATAATCCGTTTTATTTCATTAGATATTGTATTCAGATCTGAATTTGTATCAACTTATTTCTCATGATATACTTTCAAAACAGGACTTGAGGTGGCTTAGAATAAACACATAGATACACTAAGTCAGTGGTCAGCAAACTCATTAGTCAACAGAGCCAAATATCAACAGTACAACAATTGAAATTTCTTTTGAGAGCCGAAAACCGACTGGGCCATGGGCCACGACATTTCAATCGCACTGTACGTGCGCGCCCGCACATGGTATTTTGTGGAAGAGCCACACTCAAGGGGCCAAAGAGCTGCATGTGGCTTGCGAGCCGCAGTTTGCCGAACACTGCACTAAGTAATACAGATTAAATGGCAGAAATCCAAGCAGAAAGGGAGAAAATTATTATATTAAAAAGTTGTGGCAAAAGAAAGTGACATTTTTTCAAGAGCAAAGTTTGACCCTGTACTTTCTAGTATCTGCAACAAAATAGAAGCTATATGAATTTTGTATTTTTATATCTTCTGAAATAGATCTAAACTTTTATCAGCTAAAAAAAGAGTATCTGTCCATCAGGACAGGACATTCTGTCTTGGCTATGAGCTCTGAGAGGAATTTGCCATGCAGATCTTTATCTAAGAGGCATTGAGCAACATAATAAATTACTCAGATCTGTAGTAGCCTTATCAGTGTTCTATCTTATTGACAGGTACTGTTCTGAAAGCAGAGGATTAAAATCTCTTGATCATGGTTACATTTTTACTTTATATCTGTTTTTATTTTATATACTTACTAGAGGGCTGATGCACGAAATTCATGCAAGAGTAGGCCTTCCTTCCCCCGGTTTCCAGCACTGGCTTCCCTCTGGCCGCCAGCAGGCACCCAGGACCTAGGCTTCCCTTGCAGCCCCGGCTTCCTCTGGAAGGCCGCCCAGAAGGATGTCTGTTCTAATTAGCATATTACCCTTTTATTATTATAGATTGCTATATTTGGAACGTAAATTGAGGACTATTGGTTTTTGCATTATTAATTATGGCTTCTATTAATATAATGTCCTTATTTATTGCTCTAAATGCTTGCCTCTCAATGCTTTTGGCTATAAAATTGGCATTATCAGATATAATAATCAAACCCTTAAATTGTCATCAGGAGTTTGCTTAAATTAGCCACATTTTGAGTATTTATTATCACAAATCTGTGCTCAATTGGTTTGATTTTCTTCTCTTCCTCCTGTCAATGTTTTTAGATTTTATTCCACCTTTACACGTGCATTGCTTTTATTCGTCAGTACTGTACATTGTAGGTTTATGAACTTTTTGTGGCTCTTGGACTATCTATTTTCCAGATGGCTGTGCCAGTTAAATTCAGCACCAGCATATGTACCATTCTCAGGCAAAAGTTAATTTAGAGTGAAGTTCTGAAATTGCTCCTCTATTCTCCTGGTTTATATATAATCTGAGAAACTGGTACTAAAAGTGAACTGTCTTTTGAAGTAACACCCATTTACCAACCTCTTTTATTTTATTTTTTTAAATTTGACTATAACTATTTTTTTTATTGTTTGAAGTATTACAAATAGTAGTACATATGTCTCCTTTTTCCCCCCCCATTGACCTCCCCCCGGCCTCCCCTACCCCCCAGTACATGCCTTTACCTGCCTCCCCCCCGCCCCCCGCCCCAGTGTCTTGTATCCATTGGTTATGCTTATATGCATGCGTACAAGTCCTTCGGTTGATCTCTTACAGCGCCGCGCCCCCCCAACCTCCCTTGCCTTCCCGCTGTAGTTTGACAGTCTGTTCAATGCTTCTTTGCCTCTGTGTCTATTTTTTCACCATTTCTTTCCTTTAAAAAATCTTGCCTCTGCAGACTAGAAATAAACATATAATAACAAAAAATGTTTGAGTCCCAATTTCAATGTCCAACAGTTCTGAGTCCCCGTTTCAATGTCAAACAGTTCCTTATGTGTACATGTGAGCAATGATATCTGGATGGTGGGCACATGGTGGCAATGCAGGTCCGACCCTCTCTGGTTTGGTCCTAGGCAACCTGCTGCGTCGCACAGCTGCTGACTGCTAGCGTGGCAAGGCGTCTTCCATCTCTGGACAGTTTCTTCTCTTGTCTTCGTGGTTGGAGCAGACCTGTCAATTCCTCTCTGTTGCAGGAATCCACATGGTCTTGGAGTTGTTTTCTGAAAATATACAAACATATTCTCAACTAAAAGTTAATAAAGGAATCTTTTCTATATAATTGATTTGGGATCCTTTTTATTTTTGCCCAAACAATTTTCCTTTGTCTTATTTAGACACCATGTGTGTTTTTCATGGGTGTCTTGCTGTTAGCATTACAAATGAAAATTAATTTTGTAAAGTAAAAATTTTCTAGATGTAATTTACTTATAGGATATTTTTCCTTACATGATATTACTCTACTATCCCCCCCTTTTTTGATTAATGGAGGCTTTTGTAAATTTTATAATGCAGTCTTGATAACTTTAAATTTTAATTTTTTGCACAAAAATATGACTGCTTTAGGTTCATTGCATGTTCAGGAATTTTACCATGAGATGAACTACCAATAGAAATTTTAGTTACCACTTTAGGAACAGCTTTTTGTCCAGTACAATTAAATTTTCTTGAATATTCACTTATTTCAATTAGCCTATTTAAATTAATCTGAAAACTTGATTATTATTTTACTGTCAAATTTAATACTCTACCAACAATCTTAGTTTACCCTATAAATATTAGTGGAAAGGATTATTTGCATTCTTGAGTAGGCCCTGAGCATTCCTGGTGTTAGGCTGAATTTAGATATAGGGCAGCTGCTGTCGGCCTACCAACCTCTTTTAAATACCTCACCAAAGAGTTTTTTAAACCTCTGGCTACTAATACTTAAATTCCTAATCAGAATCATTACTGGAGACCTCGTGCATTTTCTGTAAGACCCTTTGCATCTTCTCTGTCAACAAAATTGTGTGATGAAATAGTTGTGTTTATAAATAATTTTTGCATCATTTTGAAATTCTTGGGAGTCTTAAATGTACTTTTTCAACTTTATTACTGCTTGAAATTGAGAAAGGGAATAGTTTTGACATTAGTGGCAAAGCTGTCAAGATATTGCATGATTTATTCCTAAGTTATCAGGCACAAAGTTTTACCAAAATGTTGACAGTTATATTTTATGTACTACATCCAAGATGTGGAAGTAGCTTTAGCTCATTAAATAGATATTCTTGATCCATTCTTGGATCTATAGGAACATGAAAAATCAGACAAAAGCAGAAATGATAAAAAAATATTCACTAGTTTAAGGTGGCTGATGATAAAATTGGGCATTTGGGGGAAGGTCATGGGAGAATGTTTCAATAGGCTGAAGAAATATGGGTAATGAAAATGTGGTTGCGTATGAAGACCTTCCTAAACATGAGGATTGTTAAGTCTTCCAGTCACTTTTTAGATGCCAATGGAATTTTTTTTTTTCCTTAAGAGAATAGATACACATCTGGCCAAGAGGAACCTTAGGGCTTTTCTATTCAAAATTTATTTTGAATAACTCCTGGGAGCTTGTTAGAACTGCTGGGACTCCATCCACCACAGAGCTACCAATCAGAATCTACATTTTAACAAGATGCCCAAGTTATTTGTATGCATGTTAAAGTTTGGGAAGCAAATGCCTTGGAGCACTATTCTCAAACTTGGCTGCATATGATGGGCACTTCCAGAGATTCTGACTGAGTAGGTCTGAGACATGGTCCTAACATTGGGCATTTTAAACTCCCCAGATAATTCTAATGTGCAGCGGTACTCACTGCCTTAGAACTGGCTCCATAGCTTATAGATATGCCTCATAGATACAGAGAACAGGCTGACAGTTATCAGAGGGAAGGGATGCTGGGGTGCTGGGTGAAATAGGTGAACGGATTAAGCAAAAAAAAAAAAAAAAAAAACAAACAACAAACCCCTCATAGACACAGACAACAGTATGGTGATTACCAAAGGGTAAGATGGGGTGAGGGGAGAAAGAAGAGGGTAAATGGGGGATAAATGATGAGGGGAGGAGACCAGACTTTGGGTGGTGAACACCCAATACAATATACAGATGATATATTATAGAATTGTAAACTTGAAACCTACATAATTTTATTAACCAATGTAACCCCAATAAATTCAATAATAAAAAAAGAGGAAAGGAAGTTGAGCTCTGAAAGGGAGAATGAGTATTGATGGCAATCAATAGTTTTTGCCAGTGGTTTTGGCTATTGCTTTTTTAAATTTCCTATGAACCTTTTCTGAAAATGTGTATAGAAAAAAAGAAGACATTTTACAATAAAACTCCCATTAGTTAAGGAAAAAAAGAAAAGAATGAACGAAAGGGTGCAAATCTTCCCATGACAGATATGGTTGCCAAATAAAACACAAGATGCCCAGTTAGATTTGAATTTCAGATAAACAATGAATAAACTTCAGATAAGCAATTTCAATGTTGTGACATACACTAAAAACGTATTCATTGTTGTTTTTTTTTCTAAATTGGGCAACCCTAGTGACAGGAGATTCTTCAAAGTGAAAGCTATTCCTTAGGAATGTTATGAAAAGGCCTGAGAAGAAGGAAATGGTCTGTGTCTGAGTCACTCTATTTATCTTCTGAAGGTGGAAGAATTTATTTGCATTATAGTATGTATTTTGCAGTGTCTGTATAATTTAAGCCCACAGGCTGTGTAGACAAGGGCCACTCACAGGCCTTGTGGCCATCTGTCAAGGAACCTCAGCAGTGACCCTCCAGGTAGGGAACTGGAGAATATATACCTCACCTTAACTCTCCTTCCTCCCTCTGTTCTCCTGTAGGGGCTCTCAGGTGATCAAATCCAGGCCAGCCTCCCAGTTACAGGGGGCGTGGAGAAAAGCAGAGAGTCTATGGAGGGGCAAATGGAAGACTCAAGCCCAAATACTTCTTCTGTGCCTGTTAATAATTTTTACATAGTCACCCCTCTTGATCCACACAGCAGTTTTACATATAAGGAAAGTGCTATTAATGACCTCTTTTACTGATGTAGTGAAGGATTAGTGATATTGAAAAACTTACTTTGGGGTCACGTAGATAGTAAACAGTACTAGAATCCAAAAATATCTATTCACCTCCATCTCACTGTACAAGACTCCCTGGTGACATCTTTTCATTGTTTATTTTATTTTATTTTTTTTATTTTTATTTTTTTTCAAATTTTTATTAAGGTATTATATGTGTACATATTGTTTATTTTTTTATTTTATAAAAATTTATTTGAGCCAAACTATGGCATATGCTAGGAAGCAAATCTCAAATGCTCCTCATTGTTATTATTATTATTTTTTTTACTTTCATGGTGTTTTAAATTTTTCATTGTTTACGTCTTATTGCCAGTTATTGAAAAATCACCCCAGAATTAGTTTAGCAGATTGTATATGTGCTCACTGAATGTTTGTTAATTTTCTGTTTGATTTCTGTTGTTGAGGTGGCAGCAGTAGTAGGAAGTCCAGGTCTAAGAGTTGGGTCTGTCAGTAGTTTCCTTATAGGAAAGCCAGTAGAAGAAGACATTTGACTCAGAGTCCATAGTTCACCTGGCATAAGGGAAGGCTCATCAAGTAAAGAACCTCAGATATCCCAGAGTAATTTTATAGATTCTTAGACTTGGAAGGGGCCTTAGAGACCCCCTATTACCTTTACCTGAGGCGTGATTCCTCTTTGCCACTCAGTTCATCTCCTTGTACCTAGGGTTGTCTTAGTCTAAGTAAACACACCAGGAAAGTGTCTGACCAAGAGATTTAGGGAAGGGCCCACAACTTCCTTGAGTGATTCTTTTCACTACCCAAGAATTCTGTTTCACTGCTGAACTTTGACGAGCCTTGGTCTTGGTTAATAATAACATGGACGTGGGTAATGTAAGATATATTAATCTTCTTGAAAATTTATAGCCCTTCCTGAAGAAGGTGCCAAGTTGTGCTGTTGAAATAAGTTGGAGCAAATGTAGACCCCCTAAGTTAAACTAGTTAAATCTCTGATATATAAATGTCAGAAGATGGAATGTGGGTTGGAAGCTTTCATTTTGAGTCAGAACATGGAAGATTAGTTAGTGCAGCGATTTTCACCATGTGCCACAAGAATTTTTAAAACATGCAATACCTGACCGTTTAGTCAGGGACACTGACTTATTTTCCTTTAGATTGCCAAAAAAAAAAAAAAAAAAAAAAAAAAAAAAAAAAAAAAAAGAGAGAGAGAGAGAGAGAGAGAGAGAAACAGCCAACACAACAATAGCCATCTTGTGTAAATGAATCAAAATTATATCTATTTTTTGGTCAGATTGGCAAAAAATATATTATGTGTGTGCTACAGAATTTTAGTAATTAGTTTATGTGTGCCAGGAAATGAAAAAGGTTGAAAATCGCTGAATTATGTGTAATGTATTTTGGAAAGTGGAAATAATGGAATGGGAACAGTTTTTATTTCTGGGAAATGAAACAGAAAGAGATAAAAGCCAACTAACTTTAAAAGAAAGTCAAACCCATCACCCACAAAAGCAGGAGTCTTTCCTTTTACTTGGGTTTTTAATTAATTATTTTTAATATATAGATTTTAATTTATTGATTTGAGAGAGAGAGACATCGATTTGCTGTTCTACTTATTTATTCATTCTTTGTTTATTCTTGCATGTGCCCTGACCAGAGATCAAACCTGAAACTTTAGCATATGGCCAACTCTATAACCTACTGAGTTACCTGACCAGGGATCTTACTTGGGTTTTTGAATCATTTTTCTAGTAAAGAAATTTTTAATTGAGTTTGTAGTACTCTTAGAATTGCATAAGTTATTTGCACTATTAAATTTAATTTTATATATTTTATACAATTATATATTTATACTAGAGGCCCAGTGCACGAAATTCATGCACTCAGCGGCAGGGGGGGGGGGGTCCCTCAGCTCGGCCTGCACCCTCTTGCAGTCCGGGAGCCCTCGCCAGCCGAAAGCCCGGCTTTGGCTGAGTGGCGCTCCCCGTGTGGGAGCACACTGACCACCAGAGGGCAGCTCCTGCATTGAGTGTCTGCCCCCTGGTGGTCAGTGGTCATCATAGCAACTGGTCGTTCAGCTGTTTGGTCAATTTGCATATTAGCCTTTTATTATATAGGATATTTTCTTTCCACTTTGTGTTTTTTAATATTTTTTTTATTGATTTCATAGAGGAAGAGAAAGGGAGAGAGAATCATTGATTGGTTACTTCCTGCATGCCCCACACTGGGGATCAAGCCCGCAACCTGGGCATATGCCCTTGACCGGAATCGAACCTGGGACTCCTCAGTTCACAGGCCAGTGCTCTATCCACTGAGCCAAAGCGGCTAGGGCAAGGTTTTGTTTTGTTTTGTTTTGTGGGTTTTTTATTTTTTAATAGCAAAGAAGATATTTTGAGTTCAAAACTCAGTTTCGTGAAAACTGAGTTTCACAGAATTGGCAGAGGGGGTCAATTTGGGAGGAAATGTGTGGCTGTAAACTTTGATTCCGGTCAAGAGCATGTACCTCAGTTGCAGGCTCCTCCTTGGCCCTGCCCTGGTCGGGCTTGTGCAGGATGCAACCAATCAATGTGTTTCTCTCACATCGATAATTCTCTCTGTCATTCCCTCTCTCTTCCATTCTCTCTAAAAAGCAATGGAAAAAGGGTGAGGATTTAAAAAAAATAACAAAGGCTATGAGATGTAATGGAGCCTGGACTAAAAGGGGCTTCCTTTCCAGCTTTGTGCTTTGTAACAAGGCTTCTAAAGATAATACCTAGGTCTTTGATATCTAATTCTAGTTGACAAGAAAAATAACTTCAGGAATGACTCGAATGGTGGAAGCTGCAGGTTGGGAAAGTGGATAGTCCTATTGAAGTCTGGGTGATTTGGGGGACAAATGGCCATTGTGGTAGCCCTTGAGTCATACAAAGTCAATGAGTTAGCTTAGTCTGCCTGCTTGCAAGATCAATCCTGGATAATGCTGTGACTTATTGTTGGCAAATAAGTAAGGTGACCAACTGACTTGGTTTGTTAAAGACTTTCCCCTTTTTAGCACTGAAAATTCCATATCTTGGGGGATCCGCAGTCTTGGGGGAAACCAGGGAATTTGGTCCCCTATAATGTATATGGGTCTTATATACATTATAAGAGAATTATAGTCTCTTAATTTTAACATTTATACAGCTTCTAACTTGGTCTCCAGTACCTGTGATGAATAGAGAAATTATTAAATAAGTAAACAGCTAGCTCAGTTTTGGAGGGTGTCAGCTCTGCTATCTCATTATGATAAGGCAATATTACAACCAGTAGAGAACTCCCAAATGTGGCTATATAAATAACAATAGTTATATAACTAACCTTCCTTGGCTTAAATCACGAAAACATTGCCAAATTTTAGCTTCACGTGTGGAGATAATGCCTTACATCTGGAAAAGTGTTGCATTACACACATACAACAAATGACTTTTATTTTTCTTGTTTAGTATACTTTTGTTTTAATTACAGGTTCCATCAGTTTTCACCATATTAACAGAACACAGTTGGTTTGTTTTTGCAGAATATCATTTAAAAGGATACCTGTTGCTATTGTTTACAGAAAGCACTACATATACTATTATTTATTTTAAAAACATATTTAACAAAACATCCTTTCATTGGTAGCTCACCTGCATATAATATAAACTTTGGAGAGTTAGCATCATCTATGGAGATTATAAATAGAGAGAAAGGAGATAAAGAATGGAGAAGGAACCACCGAATGGCTGCATGCTGGTCTTCTAATGCCTAATGTGCTGCATTTATTTATCATGCGAATATAGAGACAGCAAGACTACTTATGAATCACAAATCAATAACAATTCCAAATAAAGTCATACATTTTAAAAATTAAAAGCACATTACTAAATATTGTGGGTTAAGGAGAAAAGCAAATAGGAATTATAAAACATATAAAGATGAGTGGACACAAAAGCATTACTTTACAAAATCTGTGGATTGTAGTCAACATGCTGCCTAGAAGGAAACCTATAGCCTTAAATATATGTATTAGAAAATAAGGAATACTGAAAATAAATTAAGCAAACTTTCAAATAAAAATTTAACAGCCCAGTCCAGAATCAAACAAGAATAACAAAATGAACATAAAGAAAGGGAAAATATAAAAAATACTAGAGGCCTGGTGCATGAAATTCATGCACGGGGGGGCGGGGGTGTCCCTCAGCCCAGCCTGCACCCTCTCCAATCTGGGACCCCTCAAGGGATGTCTGACTGTCCATTTAGGCCCAACTGTCCATTTAGGGCCTAAACGGACAGTCGGATATCCCTCTCACAATCCAGGACTGCTGACTCCCAACTGCTCACCTGCCTGCCTTCCTGATTGCCCCAACTGCTTCTGCCTGCCAGCCTGATCACCCCCTAACCACTCCCCTGCCAGCCTGATTGATGCCTAACTGCTCCCCTGCCAGCCTGTTTGCCCCTAACTGCCCTCCTCTGCCGGCCTGGTCACCCCTAACTGCCCTCCCTGCAGGTCTTGTCACCCCTAACTGCCCTCCCCTACAGGCCTGGTCCCTCCCAACTGCTCTCCTCTGCAGGCCTGGGTCCCCCCCAACTGCCCTTCCCTGCAGGCCCGGTTGCCCCCAACTTCCCTCCTCTGCTGGCCTGGTCACCCCTAACTGCCCTCCCCTGCAGGCTTGATTGCCCCCAACTGCCCTCCCTTGCAGGCCTGGTCCCTCCCAACTGCCCTCCCCTGCTGGCCATCTTGTGGTGGCCATCTTGTGGTGGCCATATTGTGTCCACATGGGGGCAGCCATCTTGTGTGTTGGAGTGATGGTCAATTTGCATATTACTCTTTTATTAGATAGGATAGAGGCCTGGTGCATGGGTGGGGGCCAGCTGGTTTGCCCTGAAGGGTGTCCCAGATCAGGGTGGGGTTCCCTTGGGGCATGGGGCAGCCTGGGCGAGGGGCCTGTGGTGGTTTGCAGGCCGGCCACGCTCCCTGGCTACCCAAGTGGAGGCCCTGGTATCTGGGATTTATTTACCTTCTATAATTGAAACTTTGTAGCCTTGAGTTGAGACCAAGGCAGTCCAGGGCTGCAGGAGCTTGGCTTCCTCCATCGCAGGGGGCAACTCAAGCTGCCTGCTCTCTCCAGCTCCGTGGCTGCCGCCATTTTTGTTGGGATTTATTTATCTTCTATAATTGAAACTTTGTAGCCTTAAGCACAGGCCAAGGCAGACCAGGGCAGGCGGAAAGCTTGGCTTCCTCCATTGCCGGGGAAACCCAAGCCTCCTGCTCTCTCCGTGGCTGCAGCCATCTTGGTTGGGTTAATTTGCATACTTGCTCCTGATTGGCTGGTGGGCATGGCTTGTGGGTGTAGTGGAGTGATGGTTAATTTGCATATTGCTCTTTTATTAGAAAGGATTATGGCAGAAAATATGCAATAGAAAAGGATAGTAAAGTCAGCTGAACTTGAGGAAGTCCTCCTTTTATATAGAACTCTCAGCTTCCCAGACTTTGACTCAGATACTCACCTCACAGCCCAAGGGATATGGGTTATGGACATTGAAGAGGAGAAAGAAAAAGAGCAGGGAATCCATGGTTGTGCCTCTGCATGGAGGACTGCAGAAGGGAGAATAATAACTAACATTTACGAAGATCTCTGTGTCAAACAATAAGCTAGGCAGGTTATATACATTTTTTTGGTTTAATAATATGTCTTCCTCATTTACAGATGAGAGTATTGAAGCAAAGCGTGGGTTAGTAGTTCCCTCAGTTCACCAGACAGTATGTAATGGAGCTTGGATTTGAACTCTAGAAGGGCTATGAAATTGGAGTTTAATTTACAACATGTCAGTTGCCATTGGTTTTAGAGACATCTTGTTTTGAAAACTCATACCTGTCTGGAAAAGTCATGGGGCTATTAGTCATTCACACTATTTTTTTAAAACCTCACCCGAGGATACGTGTCTATTGATTTAGAAAGAGAGAGAGAGGGAGGGGGGGAAAAAGGGAGGGAGGAAGAGAGAGAGAGAGAGAGAAACATGGATCGGTTGCCTCCTGTATGCACCCTGTCCCAGGATTGAACCTGAAACCTGGTATGTGTCCTGATAGGGAACTGAGCTCCACAGTCTTTCAGTGTCTGGGATGACACTCCAACCAACTGAGCCACCCTGGCCAGGGCCAGTCATTTGCATTTTAGAGTGAAATGGTTTAAACAGATTGCTTTCTTCTTTACACCCAACTGACGTTATCTGTATTGAAAGAATGGGGCATTTGAAATGGTTTGAGAGAGAGAAGTGATGCAGTAGAGTGGTCCTATTTGGAGACTAGGTGCCTCATGGGAATATAAGGCAGCTGAGGTCTGGATGAGATGGTAAACAAGAGTACAAAAAGGGAAGTGGGAAGGTGTCAAAGATAAATCTGAAGATTTCAAAATTCTGGCTAGGGTTAGCCCCACCCTTAAGAAAAGAAAGACAGGTTCTTCCTCTTTTCTTTCTTATACAAATCAGCCCTGTATTCCCAGGATCAAGTGGTCCAGGCCCACAAGACTTTGCTAGGGAAAATAAATTTGGAAGGGACTTTAGAGTCCATCCATCCTACTCACCACCAGGCCTCCCCTACATCCATTCATTACCCAAAGTACACTGGGCCTCTAGTAAAACATATAAAGATGAGTGGACACAAAAGCATTACTTTACAAAATCTGTGGATTGTAGTCACCCCTAACTGCCCTCCCCTGTCGGCCTGATCGCTGAAGCAAAGTGATAAGAAACTTGCTTCTTTACCAGCCAGTCCATATCCATTTTGGGCTTAAGGTAATTTTTAGAAAGTCCTACCAATTATTAGCAAAATTTTGTATTCCTCAACTTCCCCTCTTTGGTCCTACTTTTGTCCTCTGGAATTGCTCAGTCTGTGTGGTATTTATTTAAATGGAATTTGGTCTGTCATGTACTGTTGTTTTTGGCTAATTTGCTAAGTTGATTAGATCCCTCAGTAAACTCAGTGCTTTTAGATCAAGGTAAATTCTGGTAAAATGTTCAATAAATTATTATTTTTTTAAATATATTTTTTATTGATTTCAGAGAGGGAGAGGGAGAGATAGAAACATCAACCATGAGAGAGAATCATTGATAGGCTGCCTCCTGGACATCCTCTACTGGGGATGGAGCCTGCAACCCTGACATGTGCCCTGACTGGGAATTGAACTATGACCTCCTGGTTCATAGGTTCATGCTCAATCACTGAGCAACACCATCCAGGCCTTATCAATTATTTTTTCAGGAAGATTTTGACTCTACTTTGTTTAAAAGAGAAAAAAGAAAACGCTCTCAACTTAGAGATTCATTTTGTGAGAATAGCTTTATGTAAAAATCCATAGAGTAATTTGCATTTGAAAACCCCTGTAAGTATGCTGTCTTATTGATAGTCATTGCTTGAAAGCTACTGTTTTTTTTTTTTTTTTTTTTTTTTGTGGTATAATGAAGTAAACAGATTATGAGAAGAGGAGAACAACTAGTTAGCCAACTTGGAAAAAATGTTCCATTTCACTTTTATTTTTTTATTTTATTTTTCAATTACAGTTTACATTAAATATTATTTTGTATTCGTTTCAGGTATACAGCATAGTGGTTAGACAGTTAAATACCTACAAAGTGTTCCCACAATATTTCCAGTACCCACCTGGCACTATACATAGTTCTTAGAATATTATTGACTATACTAGAGGCCCAGTGCACGAAATTCATGCACAGAGGGGGTTCCTCAACCCAGCTTGCACCCTCTCCAATCTGGGACCCCTCAGGGGATGTCCAACTGCCGGTTAAGGCCCGATCCCACAGGGGCGATCCTAACCACTTGCCTGCCTGCCTGATCACCCCTCACCCCCCTGCCTGCCTGCCTGATCACCCCCACCTTGCCCCCTGCTGGACTGATTGCCCCTACCTTGCCCCCCTGCCTGTTTGATTGCTCCCAACCTCTCTGCCTACCTGCCTGATTTCCCCTAACTGCCTCTGGCTGCCTGCCTGATCGCCCCTAACTGCCCTCCCCTGCCAGCCTGATCTTGCCCCTAAGCTCTCCCCTGCTGGCCTGATCACCCCTAACTGCCTCTGCTTCGGCCCCCACCACCATGGCTTTCTCCAGAAGGAAGTTGGATGTCTGGAAGATGGCCGGTCGACCTAGTCTAATTAGCATATTACCCTCTTATTAGTATAGATAGATTATATAGGATAGGATTGCTTAAATGGGTGGGGGGAGCCTTATTCAGCAGGAGGAGATGCTCTTGGCAGACAAAAACACATAATCCCTATATCTGGACTGATAGCCATATGCACTATATTGCCAAAGTGGTCATAAAAAAATTGAACCGCTTTCTTACACCTTACACCAAACAGCTGTTGCCCTTAAAACTCCTCCTCAGCCCCCACCTTAGGATCTGCCTTTTCAGTTCACCCAGATTTGGTTCTGATTGGTCGGTTTCTATGCCAGTTAGCATCTCTGGGCCTATCTCCGGGCCTGATCATAGAGGCGGGGCTTATCAGCAGCCACCCAGGCTGCTGGCAAGCGGCTGAACTGCTGACCTCTGGGAGAGAGAGAGAGGCTTGGCTGCTGGCGAGGAAGAAAGAAGCAGGGTCTGACCACCCTGCTTCTCTATCCCAGCCTCGCCAACAGCCACTGCCACTGATGATCAGCCCTGCCTCTCTCTCTCTCTCTCTCCCCGAGAGGTCAGCAGTTCAGCCCGCTTGCCTGCTGCGTGTGCAGCCTGGTGAATGGTTGAGCCTCTGGTTGTTGTGGATGTTATGACCCTGGCTCTTTATATATATACTAGAGGCCCGGTGCATGAAATTCGTGCATGGGGGGAGGGTATCCCTCAGCCCAGCCTGCACCCTCTCCAATCTGGCACCCCTCGAGGGATGTCCGACTGCCCATTTAGGCCTGATTCCAGTAGGATCGGGCCTAAACGGGCAGTCGGACATCCCTCTCACAATCCAGGACTGCTGGCTCCCAACTGCTCACCTGCTTGCCTTCCTGATTGTCCCTAACCACTTCTGCCTGCCAGGCTGTTCACCCCCTAATCACTCCCCTGCCAGCCTGATTGATGCCTAAATGCTCCCCTGCCAGCCTGGTCACCCCTAACTGCCCTCCCCTGCAGGCCTGGTCCCCCCCAACTGCCCTTCCCTGCAGGCCCTGTCGCCCCCAACTTCCCTCCTCTGCTGGCCTGGTCACCCCTAACTGCCCTCCCCTGCAGGCTTGATCGCCCCCAACTGCCCTCCCTTGCAGGCCTGGTCCCTCCCAACTGCCCTCCCCTGCTGGCCATCTTGTGGTGGCCATCTTGTGTCCACATGGGGGCAGGATCTTTGACCACATGGGGGCAGGCATCTTGTGTGTTGGAGTGATGGTCAATTTGCATATTACTCTTTTATTAGATAGGATAGATTCCATGTGCTGCACTTTACATCCCTGTGACTATTTTGTAACTACCAATTTGTCCTTTTTAACCCCTTCACCTTTTGCACCCAATCACCCTACCCCCTCTTCTCTGGTCTGGCAACCATCAGTCTGTTCTCTGTGTCTATGAATTTGTTTCAATTTTATTCACTTATTCTGTTCTTTAGATTCCACATATAAGTGAAATCACATGGTATTTGTCTTTCTCTGACTCACTTATTTCACTTTTAATTTTAAAAATTAACAATTAAAATGATACTGAGATACCTTCTCATTTCTATCATTTAGTTGCAATACAAAGCAACATCCATGATAATATTCAATATTTGTTAAGAAGGAGTAAGACTAGTACTCTCATACATTATTATTGGCATTACAAAAGTCTTTTATAAATCAATTTATCTATTAAGAGATTTTAAAATATACATATCTTTTGGCCAAGTAGAATCTTCTGGGAGTTTGTACTAAAGAAATAATCAAAAGTTTTAAAAAATATCTGATGAAACTTTGCAATCTGTTATAGGAAAGTTATTTATCATAGCAAAAAACTGATCACAGCCTAAAAAATCTAACAATAGGAAATGATTAATTATATTATATTATATTATATTATATTATATTATACCCACTCAATGGGAGATTAGGCTGCCATTACAAATAATAATTATGAAAAACAAAAACACTGTAATTTAGATGGTCCTACTGGGAAAATATTCCATTGGTATGGAAGAAGAAAAATATTGAGACTCACTAGTTTGTAGCACATGAAAAATTATTACAGTCTATTAAAAATCATATATATATAAAGAAATTCACTGAAATTATTCTCAGGATAGAAAGATGAGAGAATAATTTTAGAATTAACTAGAGGCCTGGTGCATAGATTTGTGCAACAATGGGGTCCCTTGGCTTCGCCTGCAGGGATCAGGCTGAAACCAGCTCTCCAACAACCCCTGAGGGGTCCAGATTGCGAGAGGGCAGTTCTAAGGTGACGCACCCTGGAATCAGGCTCCCTTTTCTCTGATTCCGGTTGCGTCACCCGAGAACTGCAGCGTTAGAAGAAGTTTAAGTTTAAAAAATTTGGCTCTCAAAAGAAATTTCTTTTTTTTTTTTTAAATATATTTTATTGATTTTTTTTTACAGAGAGAAAGGGAGAGGAATAGACAGTTAGAAACATCGATGAGAGAGAAACATCGATCAGCTGCCTCCTGCACACCCCCCTACTGGGGATGTACCCGCAACCAAGGTACATGCCCTTGACTGGAATTGAACCTGGGACTCTTTAGCCCGCAGGCCGACGCTCTATCCACTGAGCCAAACCGATCAGGGCACTCAAAAGAAATTTCAACCGTTGTACTGTTGATATTTGGCTCTGTTGACTAATGAGTTTGCCGACCACTGGCTTAGGTCACCCTTTTTGCTAATTCGGAAGGTTTCTTGGGGCTGCGGGCCATGCAGGGAGAATTCCACACCTTGGCTGCAGTATTAGCAGAGCCCTCTGGAGACTGGTTGGGGACAGAAGGGACTGATAATTATTTTCTTGTGCTTTCACTAAATGTACATGCACCAAGGAGCCAGGCAGTGTTTTAGGAGTGCTGGGGGCTACTTTGGGGGTGGGACTGGCTGGGGCGAAGGGCCGTAGTCGTTCCCGTCATTCCACCGTTTGGTCCCTGGGCTTTCATTATATAGGATTTTCCTCTGGATTATTGCCAAGAACTCCATCACTAACCTTGACCAGCAGAAATATAGAACTATTACTGTAATCTTGTTGGAATTTAAGTGTGAAAAGCCCTTTTCTAAAAATTAAGGGTCTCAGGGATGTATCCAACCTTTATTCCTTCCTGTGTGGCTCCTCTAACAAAGCTGGAGAGAGACCACAGAGTAGAGAGCAGCTTTCCCAGAAGCAGATGATTGAAGTATCAACAAAATGCTGACAGAGAAGCAAGTCCCCTTCCCCCTTCCCTAGAATACCCTGCTCACTGTAGCCTGTGCTCTGGAAGTAAAAAGTACTACTGTGCTTGGTTGCAAATAAAAGGGAGGAAACGGTTAGAGATGCTGGGAGAGCGAAACTCTCCTGGCCCTCTGACACCCAGAGAAGAATTCAGAGCTGGGCTCTATGAGTCTTTGGCCAGTGGAGAGGAAGGCAGATTGCTTGGCTAAATATAAACCTTTTCCCCACTCTTGCTATTTCTACTGGGTTCTTACAGAAACTTTAGAATTTTTACACATTTTGGTTGATTCCTTTACTCCATTTTTATTCTCCAGCTTTATTATGGAAGACTATCCAGTGTTTCCAATGTGTCTGGCCCCATTAATAGTAGTAAGAAACATTGACTATTGATTATTTGAGTCTCCAAAGCGCTTGGTCATTGCAGACTGTGGGACCGAGAGTTAATTTAAGAGTATGACTCTGCCAGTCAGTGTTCACGCATGTGTGCCACTCAACACACAAAAATATGGCATGTATTAGTCAGCTATTGGTACACTAAATCTGAGTAACCACCAGCCCCCAAACTCTGGCTTGTAATGAGCTAGGATTACTGTGCTTCTGTTGCAGGTTAGCTAGGAAGCAACTCTGACTTCCACAACTTCAGACCAAGGTCTTCTAGCAGGGTACCTCCCTGGGATCATGTCTCACAATCCCATTAGCTACTCGAGGCATACTTTTTTTCTGGTGGGTCAACAGCGCAAGAGACCAAGCCAGACCACTTACTAAGGGCTGTACTCATGTCTGCCTTTATTCAGTAGGCCAAAGCAAGTCACATACATGATTGTACCCAATGTCAGTGCAATGGGGGAAATATCTCCCATCAGATGTTCACATGGCAAAGGGAGATTTGAGAACAATGATCTAAACTGTCACAGAGGACAATATGTAAATGAATTAATTCAAATAATCAAAAGCAATACCTACTGACTTGCAGAATAAGTAGTATTATTTCCATGTGTGAAAAATCTCCCATTTTTACATATAGACTAATGAAAACTTAATAAATCAGCTCAGTTTCCATGTATTTCTTTCTTAATTTATTGATTTTTAGAGAGAGAGGAAGGAAGAGAGAGAAACATTAATTTGTTGTTCCACTTATTTATGCATTCAGTGGTTGATTCTTGTTTGTGCCCTGACTGGGAATGGAACCTGCAACCCAAGTATGTGCCATTGACTGGGAATTGAACCCTTCAGTGTGCAAGCTGATGCTCTAACTACTTAGCAACACCAGCCAGAGCTCCTGAACCTTTTTGAAGAAACTACTGAAGGATGAACCTCATAGATAAACAGAAAAACTATGGCAAAATGACTGGTGAATGTTGAATCTCTTTTGTTGTAGAACTAAGAATGAAGTAAAGGTAGCGATTATAGCTACAGAACAGAATGTAAATCTTTAAAAGTAACAATGTAAGTTACAAAATAGTCCTCATACAACCCATTTTTTAAAGCTCAAATGACATCTACTTTAAGAGAACATCCTTTGTGGGGAGGCAGAGATAGCTTCAAATAGCAACTTTAATACTTAGTGGTTATATTATTTTGGGCCAGTTAACTTGGCTAAATTTCATTTCTTGTCTGTAAGATAGAGATAACACTTACCTAATAAAATGTACTGTGGGACCAAGAATTAATATAAGGGCAATAATGAAAAGTTCATTCATTCAATAGATATTTATTGGCTTCTACCACATACCTGGCACTGTCCTAGGTGGTAGGTTATACAGTATGAATATAATAGACATGGAGCTCACCTTCTACTTAGGGGAAGACAGACAAATAAATAAATGAAATATGTTATATGTGAAATGATAATAAGTGCCATAGAGAAAAACAAAACAGGGGACCGGTGTGACATTGAAATTTCAATTGTATCATACCTGAAGGAGGTGATGGAGCAAGCCATATGGATAGGGAAAGAACCCAGGGAAGGTCAATGCCCTAATTCCTGGCTGTGACTGTGGTTACTGTTATTTATATCTCTTGTAATGACCCACATTAGCGTTCCTGAAGCAGCAACTCTGACTTCTACAACTTCAGACCAAGGCCTTCCAGTGGGGTACCTCCCTGGTTGCACTCTGTAACCGAACCACAAGTAGCCCTGACTGGAGCTCTCTGTTTCCTACTGAGGCCCTGGATATATATGTATTTTATCTGGCATGCCCTTAATAACAGCCCTTTCTTTCCATTCCCCTCCTAATTCTGACACAGGGGCTGGATGGCTGGGCTGGAGGGAGATCTTGAACAAAACTATTCTGTGCTGAACTAAGTTATCGCTCACACACCTTCTGATACTTATCATTTTCTCCAGGCTAAATTTCTGCAACTCAAATCCTTCCCTTAAGGTGCATTACCTCCATATCTAGGCCTCTCTGCCCAATGAGTTAAGTGGTAACCTGTTTCCTGGTAGCTTAGCCGTGTTATTACCGGTAGTACGGAGGATCTGTTCTTATTCATTAATTCATGTATACAACATGTGTTTAGCACCTACTATGTGTCAAACTCTGATTGGTACTGGATATGCAGTGGAGAGTGAAACAGATATGTTTCCTGCCTTCACTGTCTAAAAGAGTGTCTGTGGGTTTTTATGCAATAGGCTCTTCCTGTACTTAACCTTCCAGACAAGAAAGAGGTACGTTGCTTGAACTGTGTCATCTTTGCAACCTTTGTAACTTATAGGCCATGGTACTATTTAGACTTGATGATGGTATCTAATCAATGATCTTCAGCATTAACATTCTGGGATTTTAGAATTTGTATTTAATGTACTCAATGCTATCTGACTTAATTCATTGTATGTGATGTCTAGGGGCTCCTATATGGAATCTATGCTTTCAAATAAAAACAAATTTAATAGCCAAGAGTAACTGAAGAGAAAATTTGAGGTTTTGTTTTTTAAAGGCATGAAAGTGGCCCAATTTATAACATAAAGCACAACGTTCTAAATTTCTCTTTTGCATCCATCTCTTATTTCCCTCCACATAACTGCAGCAACTTGAAATAAAGAACCCTTTTTTTTTCATCCCTTAAGTCAGGTTCTATATTAGGGCCTTATGTGACTTTTATCCCCTCTTGCGCCCCCCCTCACCTCTCCCCCTCCCCCGCTTCTGTGTATCACCATTTATTAGGAAAGCCAACCTACAGTCATTGGTTTATTTCTTTTCTTTTCACTTCCCCCATTATGTGGAGTCTCTGCAACAGTGGTTCTTAAACTTTAGCATGCATCAAAACGATTTGGAAGTCTTGTTTAAAACACAAGTGGTTGGGCCTCACCTTCAGAGTTTGATACAGGAGGTCTGATTTGGAGCTCAGTAAGTTACATTTCTAACAAGTTTGCAGGTAGTGCTGTTACTTCTGGTCTGGGGACCAAATTTTGAGAACCATTGCTCTACAACTTAGGAACATTTGGGAGCTATTCCAGCAAACAAGACTCCTCCTGGGGGGAAGCCTTTGTTATACATAAATAATATCGCCTGATTTTTTTTATGTTAATATAAAGCTTAAGAATTTAATGAGTCATCTTCTATCACCATATTTAACATTCTGTAGATAGGGACCTGTATTTGGTAGACTCTACCATAACACAAGAATAATAAAGGAAATAATATTTATTGCTTGATTGCCTATAAGGGAGATAGTAGAGTGGGGTTGGTAGGAGAGTTAGGCATGAAGCCAGGTCCTCGGGGGTTCCGTCCTGAGGAGGCAGGATTTATGGAAAACCCTGGAAAAGTTCTCTTGTGCCTCAGATTCTTCCTTTTGAAATGAAGATATTGGAAGTAACCATCTCAGAGTTGTTCTGAGGTTCAGATGATTTAATCATAGCCCCTGAAGAACGATTGGGGTATATTGTATGTGTTACAAGGTTACCTGTCATTATTATTATTATTAGGAATTTGAGTGTTTTCTTCATTATCTCTTTATAACCTAAAATTAGTTCTAAAAGGTGAACACCCCCATTATTCTCCACAAATAGCCCTGACTGGAGCTAGGAAACAGAAGGTCAGAAAGGTCCCCCAGCTAGTAAAAATCTCTGCTCTTTGCATTTCACCAGTATTTTCTCAAAGGAATTATTTTCTCCCATAAGAAAAATGGTAAAGTGAAGCCAATTTCAAAAGAATATTTGAATATGACTGAATAATTACTTCCTTGATCAAGATGATTAGTGAATTTTATAATCTAATATTGTTATGTTTATTTTAAAATGTATTAAAGACAAATAAAGGCAAGGATAGGTATCATAGTGACTGTATCACACTCCATGAGTGTCTAATATTTGCACAATACCTGTCACATAATGTGTTTGTAAGTATTTGTTGAACTATTAGAATGTGATTTGGAATTAAAATCACCTAAAATTAAAAATTCATAATGTCCAGAGTTAGTGAGATTACATATACAGAAATGGGCATTGATATACTATTATGAGATCTTTGGAAATCAATTTGGCAATAGCCAACAAATTTTAAATATATATTTCCTTTGGCCCAGAGAGTCTAAGTGTCTATCCTGGTAAATACTTCTGCATCCCATGAAATGTATGCATAGTAATGTTCATAATTAGCACTGTTTTTAATTGTGAAAATTATAACCCTAAATGTTCAGAAATGGGGTAATGTTTAATAAATTATAAATCATCTATTTTATTGGACACTGTATAAGAGTTAAAGAAAAAAAGAGAGAGGCAGTGATTTATATTGAAGTAAAAAAATCTCCGGATGTGTTAAGGTGACAAAGTGGTAACAGGAAAAGTATATAATTATCCATTTTGTTCACACAGCTCAAAACTACATCTATAAGAAATATATAGAAAAATGCTCAGGAAAAAGTTGGAAAAGTTACACACCAGACAGTTATCAGTGGTTACTTCTGGGAAGTCAAGAGGGTTAGGAAAAGAGGGTCAAGGAGAACTTCCACCTTGTATACTTTATATTCTATACTAGAGGCCTGGTGCACGAAATTTGTGCACGGGGTGTGTGTGTGTGTGTGTCCCTCAGCCCAGCCTGCACCCTTTCCAATCTGGGACCACTCGAGGGATGTCTGACTGCCCGTTTAGGCCCGATCCCGGTAGGACTGGGCCTCAACGGGCAGTTGGACATCCCTCTCACAATCCAGGACTGCTGGCTCCCAACGGCTCACCTGCCTGCCTTCCTGATTGCCCCTAACCCAGCCGTGGGCAAACTACGGCCCGCGGGCTGGATCCGGCCCGTTCGGCTGTTCTATCCGGCCCGCGGAGCCGAAAGAGCAGAGGGTTCTCTTGCTCTCCCCTCCGCTCCTTTACTTTGAATTTATATTAGTTCACACAAACACTCCATCCATGCTTTTGTTCCGGCCCTCCGGTCCAGTTTAAGAACCCATTGTGGCCCTCGAGTCAAAAAGTTTGCCCACCCCTGCCCTAACCGCTTCTGCCTGCCAACCTGATCACCCCCTAACCACTCCCCTGCCAGCCTGATTGATGCCTAACTGCTCCCCTGCCAGCCTGTTTGCCCCTAACTGCCCTCCCCTGCAGGCCTGGTCCCCCCCAACTTCCCTCCTCTGCTGGCCTGGTCACCCCTAACTGCCCTTCCCTGCTGGCCTGATCGCCCACAACAGCCCTCCCTTGCAGACCTGGTCTCTCCCATCTGCCCTTCCCTGCTGGCCATCTTGTGTCCACATTGGAGCAGCCATCTTTGACCACATGGGGGAAGCCATCTTGTGTGTTGGAGTGATGGTCAATTTGCATATTACTCTTTTATTAGATAGGAGAGAGGCCTGGTGCACGGGTGGGGGCCAGCTGGTTTGCCCTGAAGGGTGTCCCGGATCAGGGTGGGGGTTCCCTTGGGGTGTGGGGTGGCCTGGGGGTGGGACCCGTGGTGGTTAGCAGGCTGGCCATGCTCCATGGCTACCCAAGCAGAGGCCCTGGTATCTGGGATTTATTTATCTTCTATAATTGAAAATTTGTAGCCTTGAGTGGAGGCCTAGGCTGGCCAGGGTGTGCAGAAAGCTTGGCTTCCTCCATTACCAGGGAAACCCAAGCCTCCTGCTCTTTCCTTAGCCGCAGCCATCTTGGTTGGGTTAATTTGCATACTTGCTCCTGATTGGCTGGTGGTCATGGCTTGTGGGTGTAGCAGAGTGATAGTTAATTTGCATATTACTCTTTTATTATATAGGATTATTTGGACTTTCCATAGTTGGTATTTATTGTTTACTTATAAGATGGAAAAAAGAAAAAAAAGTAGCTTTATCAACAAATATACTTAACAACCCTTTAATAAGGATAATAGATGCTAAATATATAAGAGTAAGCTTTCACAAGCCTTAAAACATGTCTATTCTAATAAGTAGCAGTTATTTTAAAAAATTTCCAAAGTCATCATTTTTATTAAAAACTTCGTTACTTGTGATGCTGTTGATTCCCAGAACATTTCCTGTAAATAGTAAAAGAGCTGAATTGGCACCTGAGTGAAAAGCACACAATACTAAAATTCCTCTACATTAGAGTATCTCACCCAGGGAATTTGCCTTAGGACTACTATTATGTTGTTTTATGCTTAATTGGTAAGAGATGAAGGTGACAGTGAAAAACAAACAAAAATCCAAAAAACTCAAATGCAACAAAGGACCATTACACAAAAGGAGAAAGCAAAGAAACAGTATTTTTTCCCCTTTAAATGAATGATTATATCACTGTTCAATAGGAGACAGTATTAGGTGTGGGTAGGAAAAGAGGAAGTTATTCTCAAGGCTTTCTTGGTTTCAATTTGAGGAATGTCGGGTAGTGTATCAGTGGTTACTTCTGGGAAGTCAAGAAGGTTAGGAAAAGAGTATCAAGGAGATTCCACAACCTAGCATGTGCCCTGACAAGGAACTGAACCATGACCTCCTGATTCACAGGTCAATGCTTAATCACTGAGCCATACCAGCCAAGCTAAAATAACTTATTTTAAAAGGAAACTTCATATCATTTCCTAGACTGCCATAACAAAGTATCACAGGGTGGCTTAATACAACAAAAAGTTATTGCCTGACAGTTCTGGAGGCTAGATGTCTGAATCATAAATTATGAGTCACCTATTTTATTGGACACTGTATAAGAGTTAAAAAAAATGAGGGGCAGTGATATTTATTGAAGTAAAAGATCTCCAGAATGTGGTAAGTGACAAAGTGGTAACAGAGAAAAAGTATATAATTATCCATTTTGTTCACACAGCTCATCTGAGTGTGCTTTCCACTTAGATGCCAATTCAGCTCTTTTACTATTTACAGGAAGTGTTCTGGGAATCAACAGCATCACAGTCAGCAGGGCTATGCTCCCACTGGAGCCTTGAGGGGAGATTCCTTCTTTGCCTCTTCCAGCTTCTGGTAGCCCCAAGTGTTCCTTTGTTGTAGACAATATCACTCCAATCTCTGCCTCTGTTTCACATGGCTGTTTTCTCCCTGTGGGTGTCTTTCTCCTCTTCTTATAAGGATACCAATCATATTGGAATAGGGCACACTCCAATGACCTAATCTTAAATTGATTATATCAGCAAAAATCCTATTTCCAAATAAGGTCTTCACAGGTGGTTAGGACTTCAACACATATATATTTTTCAGGGGAGGGCACAATTCAACCCAGAATAGATGGGTTGAAGTCTAATCAGTTATTCATAATAGTTAATTAAAATGTATGAATGTTGGGTAATACTTTGATTCAGTGGGCTTTAAAGTACTTCATAGTCATTCAGGTACAATAATCTCAACAGTATCCCAGAATGACATAGGTGTCTTTTTTAAAGAAAATAAAGCAAAGTTCAGCCCTGTCGGTGCTGCTCAGTGGTTAGACTGTTGGTCCCCCACACCAAAGATTCTCGGGTTCAATTCCCAGTCAAGGGTACATACCTGGGTTGCAAGTTCCATCTCTGGCCTGGTCAGGGTCTGTGCAGGAGACAACTAATCGATGTGTCTCTCTCACACCAATGTTTCTCTCTCTCCCACTATCTAAAAATCAATGGGAAAAATGTCCTTTTGTGAGGATTAACAACAACAACAAAAAAAGCAAATTTTAGGTAAACAAATGTATGGATTTTAAGTAAAGAAGACAACAAAGAGGTCGGAAATGGCGATAAAGTAAGATCACCCTAAAATGCTGTTTCCTCCTTTGCTAGGAGGAAAACACTGGTTTTCCTTTTGCCCAAGTTTCATGATGTAGAGATAAAGAGGTACAGCCTCTTAAAATAACTTATTTTAAATATGTTGATTTCAGAGAGAAAGGGAGAGGGAGAGATAGAAACACCAATGATGAGAGAGAGTCATTGATTGGCTGCCTCCTACAAGCCCCCTAGTGGGGATCAAGCCCACAACCTGAGCATGTTCCCTGACAAGGAACTGAACCATGACCTCCTGATTCACATGGCGATGCTTAACCATTGAGCCATATCGGCCAAGCTAAAATAACTTATTTTAAAAGGAAACTTCCTATCATTACTGTAACTGGAAATTAGTATCCCCTGCCAAACCGAGAAGGTATTGTAGGTGGTAATCTTAATTTTTAAATATGCTTTTATTGATTTTAGAGAGAGAGGAAGGGAGATAGAAACATTGATGAGAGAGAAACATCGATCTTTTGCTTCCTACACACCCCCTACTAAGGTTATGGAAATCGAGCCTGAAACCCAGGCTTGTGCTCTGACCAGGAGTTGAACTGGAGACCTCTTGGTGCATGGGACAACGCTCAACCAACTGAGCCACACCAGCCAGGGCGATGGTAATCTTAAAAGTTAATATGATGTTGTTAAATTCTAGATAGATAATGTTGACAACCTGAGTTTATTGAAAAGGAAGATTAGCTATGTTAGATGTTACAGACTTATTTGCTTCAACTGAGACTTTCTCCCTTAATATAAATCAGAAGGATTAAGAGAAACGGAAGAATGACTTTCTCACTATGTCATTTAGTTCTACTTACTGTGTCAAATCCAAAATTACTTCTTGTACTACCAGGGACACATGCCCCATATTATGGGAAATACTATAGGTAAAACTATAGGTAATACTTTAGGTATTTCCTTAAATACTCTAAGTCAGTGGTCAGCAAACTCATTAGTCAACAGAGCGGCAAACCGCGGCTCATGAGCCGCATGTGGCTCGCGAGCCGCAGCTTGCCAACCACTGCTCTAAGTAATTAGAGAACTAATTCACTCTTTTGACTTAATTTCTTTTAAATATATTTTATTGATTTTTCACAGAGAGGAAGGGAAAGGGATAGAAAGTTAGAAACATTGATGAGAGAGAAACATTGATCAGCTGCCTCCTGCACACCCCCTACTGGGGATGTGCCTGCAACCAAGGTACATGCCCTTGACCGGAATTGAACCTGGGACCCTTCAGTCTGCAGGCTGACACTCTATCCACTGAGCCAAACCAGTTAGGGCTTGACTTAATTTCCTAAATCACAAACCAAATGAATTGAGGTAAAATAAATTTTCTTCTGAAAATCTGTAAGCATCTGACACTACTTTCTCCCATTCTTGGAAGTCTCCACTTTTTTCACTTCTATGACACTAATTATAAGACATCTGACATGCAGTGTGCCTAATGTTTTACCAAAGCACTTTCACATTCACGATCTTGTAAACCCATCCTTGGGGGTTTTGTATTACAGATGAAAGAAGTTGAAGGTCAGGCAAGTTAATAAAAATTATTTGAGCCTAGCTGGTATGGCTCGGTGGTTGAACATCAACTTATGAACCAGTAGGTCATGGTTCAATTCTCAGTTAGGGCACATGCCTGGGTTGTGGGTTTGATCCACAGTGTGGGGCATGCAGGAAGCAGCCAATCAATGATTCTCATCATGGATGTTTCTCTCTCTCTCTCTCTCCCTTCCTCTCTGAAATCAATAAAAACATATTAAAAAATATTTGAAACACTAGGAAGAAAACAAATCTCTTTTGTCTATAAATGTTTTCTAGACCTCTTCTCTTATTCATTGGTTCCTGTTTTACTCACTTGTAAGGGGATAAAAAGGTACAGCCTCAAAACTTTAGGAGAAAAAAAGGCATCAAGGGAAAGACAAGGAGAAGGGAAAAAGGCCTAATGAAGGAGAAATTATAGACATTGGGGGTATGTAGCTAATGCCGGACATTGGGCATCATTTAACACCGGTGGTCTTGATCCGGCATCTAGAAGGGTTCAGGAATCTGGAGAAAGGGCTGTGCATAGATTAAATAAGAGTTCAGAGACAAAACATAATTTTGAAAGGCATATTGGGGGAGGCAGAGGAGCCTGGCTAAAAAAACCAAGTTCTCCTTGTCTCAGGACCCCTTGCTTTTTATTAACACAATTTGTCCTAAGGCAAGGTGGAGATACACACTTCAAAGGGCAGGGTTTCATACAGAGTCCATTGTCAGATTGGGGAATTGCCTTCAGCTGTTCAGGTGTTTGGCCAACAGGAGGCAAAAACATGTAAATTAATGCCCTGAGCTGTCTGGCAGTAAACAATCAATTTAATGCATCATTTTCAGGTTTGGGGAAATGCCTTTAGCCATTCCCAACCAGTGATAACATATGTGACTCAACCCTTGTTGAGTCCCCAAGTTCCATCAACCTTCCGATGAAACTCTTGCAATTATGATATGCTGGAATTGGCTTCCGGCATGTAGCCAGGTAGGAATAGAAGTAAAAAATTGAGAACTGTTTCTTACAGCATTTTCTGGTCCAGTTGTGTATTTCAAAGGTAAAACTGAAATACACAGTATTTAAATGATTTATGTTTATGAGGCTTTAACATCAAATTGGATTTTGCTTTGGTCAGTAGTATAGCTAGGGTGGAGTTACCAAGCAATTACTGTAGCTACAGCCCAGAAGATCCACAAAATTAAGTTACAGAGGAAGTACAGTGAAGTGAGTAAGAAAACTGAACAGTGGTGAGGGGGTGGGGTGGGGGTGATGGTTGGGAAGAGGAGGGTGAGGGAAATTTCCCTGTAGGAAGTATCCATCATGCTCAAAGATAGCTTATTTTCTGCTAACCTATGGGTTTGTGTAGTATCTTCGATTGTGACAAATACTTACATAGTTATGCTTGGCTTTATGATTGAAGATAGGCTTTCAAAGTTTGTGGGTAAATTGGATTTTTAAAAGGCATACATTTTCCCTGTTGTAATCTGAGAGAGTATTTTTTTCCTTTCTTTCTACCAGTGTACAATATTAGCTGTTTTTCTCTGGGTTATTTTATTGCAAGTACTCTGAGCACTGCTAGACTCAGCTTAAGTAAAAAAGGAGAAATACTTTCATAAGGAAGTATTTTCAAGATACCAAATACAGGAAGTTTCTTTGGGCCTTATAAGGAAGAGGAAACTAAAAAGCTATGAGGACTATTCCTTGTGCATGTTTTCTCTTTTTCTTGCTTCTGTCATTCTTTTCTCCCACAGCAAATCAGCTTTCTGTGCAACTCCATATACTTGATAAAGATGACAACCTCACAGTGGTTAACTTTAGAGCATGGTAACTTTATTTTAAATGAACAAAAGTCTGAGTAACTGTCTTGAAATCCCAGTTCCAACTTCCCCTGGAGGGAGACCCTGATTGGCATAGTCAGGTGACAGCTCTTGGTGCAATCAAGGGTGTGGGGGCTGGATCACAAATAATAATGTAGGGGCTACGTTGGCTGCTCTGGGAGAAGAGGACAGTTCTCAGAGAAAGAGGGCACAATCCTTAATCTAAATAAGGACTCAGGAATTAATGCTCTGTAACTAACAATTTTGCCAGGGGAATTTCTATATTTAAGAGTGAATCTTGGTATGAACCGTTTTATTTATTTTATTTTTAAAAATATATCTTTATTGTTGAGAGTATTACATATGTTCCTCCCCTCCCCATTAACCCCCTCCAGCCTGCCCCGCCCCGCTGAATCCTTTTACAAAGAAAAATATTTTTAGTGAGGTTAACTTTACCTCTGTTTCAGTTAACTATTTTTGTAAAATAGAACATAATTATAATCAACATTTTGCATAATGTAATTATCCTCACCTAAGGGAGGTTATTAATTCCTGGCTTACATAGGGGGACAACGTTTGGGTTTTCATGCACAAAGTTAAACTTACCTGGTTATCTCAAGGGAAGGAGGGACCTGTTTGCCAGGAACACATTTTTCTTGGGGACTATAAGGAAGGATGAGAGGATTGATACAGAGACACAGTTAGTCTGGAGTGCTGAGGAGGTTTTTGAAAATTTTTTTGCCACATTCAACCAAACTGGTGTATGTGTGTGTGTGTGTGTGTGTGTGTGTGTGTGTGTGTGTGTGTGTGTGTGTTTAACACATGTATGAGACCAAGTGTCCCTGGCTGCTATAGGAGTATAGCAGACAAGTATAGTGAAGAAACAACTTTATTTTCAACCAAACTTTGACATGAATAATCCTAAAATATCTGGATGATTCAAAGTAAAAACCATTGCTTACTTGTCTGTCTCCCTGATTCATAGTCCTACCTTTGCCTTACATTACTAGACCTGGGATAAATCAGCCTCTTTATAGCTACTTCCTTTCTGCCTTCAGAAAAGCACATCTTCCCTGTCTTGGAAAGAAACTAACCACAGGACCTACCCCAGCCCTTTGCTTGGGCCTGTTTCCCCTTTCATGGACTCTCCTATATCTTTTTTGCTCTCACATTTATGATCCTCTTACTATTGTTTTTAGTATTTCATCACTTAAAGGCAAAACTTTATTTTTTAAAATCCAAATGGAGGTATTGGCATTTATCTCTATTACAACTCAGCCCTAGAATCATGCCAGCCCACACAGTTATGTGTAATGCAATAAACATTGATGTTTCAATAAAAAATATTTTAAATATAATAGTATTACCAAAACTGTACTAACATAGTATAATATCACAAAAGTTGTAGGAAATATTAAAAATCTGCAAATGACAGGATTATTTCTATTATGTTCTAAAATATTGTTTTCCCCTCTGGCTCTATTTTTGTTCATCAGTTTATGTTGTTCATTATATTCTGCAAATGAGTGAGATCATGTAATATTTATCTTTCTCCAACTGGCTTATTTCACTTAGCATAATGCTCTCCAGGCCCATCCATGCTGTTGCAAATGGTAAGAGTTCCGTCTTTTTTATAGAAGCGTAGTATTCCATTGTGTAGATTTACCACAGTTTTTTAAATCCATTCATTTGCTGATGGGCACTTAGGCTAAATCTACCTAAGAACTTTCAAAAGAGATAGAAGCCAAGGTTCTGGCTCACACATATGATCACAGGTTTTGTGTGTGTGTGTGTGTGTGTGTGTGTGTGTGTGTGTGCGCGCGCGTGTGTGTTTAAATCACCTGAGGATATGTTTATTAATTTTATAGAGAAGGGAAGGGAGAGATAGAGATAGAAATAGAGATGAGAGAGAGAGAAAGAAAGAGACACACAGAGAGAAACATCGATGTGAGAGGGAAACATGGATTGCTTGCTTCCTGTATACACGCTGGCTAGGAATTGAACACCCGAAACCTAGGCATGTGTCCTGATTAGGAATCGAACCTGTACCTTTTTGGTGTATGGGATGACACTCCAACCAACTGAGCCACTTGGCCAGGGCTGGTCACAGTTTTTTTGCAGGTATGGGTTTGGGGAGTGGCAGTCAAGAACCACTGCTGCCAGGTTCTACTGCAGTGGAAGGACAGAATTTTGCTGCATACACTACATACTTCCCCATAGTTGACAATTAATTACCTGCTAATTTTTATTTTTAGAAATGGGCCATACAATCAGTTTTTAATCTAAATGTGTTATCATTCAACCCACATTTCTTGTTTCTCCATATTGTGTAAAAGAAGGTTGTGAAAGACTTGGTCAATTTTTTTTGTATACTCTTTTGTCTTTATCAAAGAACTAGAGGCCCGGTGCACAACATTCGTGCACTGGAGGGGGGTGTCCCTCAGCCCGGCCTGCACCCTCTCACAGTCTGGAACCCCTCGGGGGATGTCCGCAGGCCTAAGTTGGCAGTTGGACATCCCCCGAGGGGTCCTTAGCGCTGCCACAGAGGCAGGAGAGGTTCCCGCCACCACCGCTGCGCTCGCCAGCTGTGAGCCCTGCTTCTGGCTGAGTGGTGCTCCCCCTATGAGAGTGCACTGACCACCAGGGGGCAGCTCCTGCATTGAGCGTCTGCCCTCTGGTGGTCAGTGCGCATCATAGTGACCAGTCTGCTGTTTGGTCGATTTGCATATTAAGGTTTTATTATATAGGA
The DNA here is from genome assembly GCF_963455305.1 of Plecotus auritus. Taxonomy (NCBI): domain Eukaryota; kingdom Metazoa; phylum Chordata; class Mammalia; order Chiroptera; family Vespertilionidae; genus Plecotus; species Plecotus auritus. The sequence continues at coordinate 135,223,796 of NC_137776.1, read as the reverse complement.
CAGGGCAAACTTTCTAAAATGTTTGCCCTGGGAGAAAATCTCTAGCTACTAGGGATCACGTAAAGAGCTAAAAAATTCTCTACAAATGAAAAGAGCTAAATATTCCAGGGCAGTATTAGCTTAAAATCCTAATATTTTAGTGAGAAGAGAGGCTTTCACTCTCTGAATGACAGACACTAAGCAAGTAATTTCATTGCTCTGCATAGGTATATTGATCTCTCAATTGGATAAGCCTATGAATATATATTTCCCTTGTCCACATGTCTTTCATATACAAATCTCTAATATAAGAAATAATCCATTTCCCCACAAGAAACCCTTAATACATATTCACTAGTGCCAAATGGCTTTTTCTTGCAAAGAGACAGTGGACAGTAACAGATACCATGCCTGGTTGAATAAATATCATTGCAAAATACAGAAACATCACTTATCTACAATGAATGTAGCTGCACTGTTTCAGATTTCTAAAACAGACATTTTTTTTTCTCAGAAAAGAGAATGTTTCTATTTCCACAGCTCAGATGCTTTTCATTTTAACCCTGACATTAAAGCCACATTCAGCACTTTATATTCCCACCCCAACCTCTGCCCTTACCCCACCCCCTACTGTCCTCATCCATAGGTGTATGATTTTTGTCCAGTCTCTTCCCGCACCCCCCAGATCCCCTTCCCCCTAAGAATTGTCAGTCCACTCCCTTTCTATGCCCCTGATTCTATTATATTTGCCAGTTTATTCTGTTCATCAGATTTTTTATTCACCTGATTTTTAGATTTACTTGTTGATAGATATGTATTTGTTGTCACTTCGTTGTTCATAATTTTTATCTTTACCTTTTTCTTCTTCTTCCTCTTCTTAAAGAATACCCTTCAGCATTTCATATAATACTGGTTTGGCAGTGATGAACTCCTTTAGGTTTTTCTTATCTGTGAAGCTCTTTATCTGACCTTCAATTCTAAATGATAGCTTTGCTGGGTAGAGTAATCTTGGTTGTAGGTTCTTGCTATTCATCATTTTGAATATTTCTTGCCACTCCCGTCTGGCCTGCAAAGTTTCTGTTGAGAAATCAGCTGACAATCATATGGGTGCTCCCTTGTAGGTAACTAACTGTTTTTCTCTTGCTGCTTTTAATATTCCCTCTTTGTCTTGTGCCTTTGGCATTTTCATTATGATGTGTCTTGGTGTGGTCCTCTTTGCATTCCTTTTGTTTGGGGTTCTCTGCACTTCCTGGACTTGTAAGTCTATTTCTTTCACCAGGTGGGGCAAGTTTTCAGTCATTATTTCTTCAAACAGGTTTTCAATATCTTGCTCTCTCTCTTCTTCTGGCACCCTCATAATTCTGATGTTGGTACGCTTGAAGTTGTCCCAGAGGCTCCTTACACTATCTTCATACTTTTGGATTCTTTTTGCTTTTTGCTTTTCCAGTTGGGTGTTTTTGCTTCTTCATATTTCAAATCTTTGACTTGATTCTTGCAATCCTCTAGTCTGCTGTTGGATCTCCGTATATTATTCTTTATTTTAGTCAGTGTATGCTTAATTTCTGATTGGTCCTTTTTCATATCCTTGAGGGTCTCACTAAATTTCTCGGAGGTTTCTAGAAGATTCTTGAAACCTTATAACCGTGGTTTTGAACTCTATATCCAGTAGTTTGCTTTCCTCCATTTATTTCATTTGTGACCTGTTTCTTTGTCTCTGCATTTTGGCTGCTTCCCTGTGTTGATAGTGTGGCTTGTGTGCTAGGTGTCCTAAAGGGCCCAGTGGCTCAGCCTCCCTAATTACCTGAGGTGGACACTCTTGGTGCACCCCTTTGTGGGCTGTGTGCACAGTCTTGTTGTAGTTAAGCCTTGATTGCTGTTGGTATCACTGGGAGGAATTGACCTCCAGGCCTGTGAGGATCAGTTGTGTCTACAATGGGAGAACTTCTGTGCTGGAGACACCCTTATGGGGCAAGACTTGCTTCAGTGGGGCTTTGGCGCTCACTGAGTCTGCCCCGAGTGTGTCTCTTATGGATGTGAAGCGTTGTAATCTGGTATGGTCTCACACTGATCACTGGGTACACTGGCTCTTGGATCTCCAAGGAGGTGCAAAGTCAGCCACTGCCTGAGGCCACCCAGCAGGAGGTACAGAGAGATCTGAAGATTCCTCCTTCTTGTTTGGGGTTTGGAGATGCCCGGATGAGGCCCAGCTGTGAAGCAATGCAAGCTGCTGTCCAGCCTTGGGCCTTCTTTTGGAAACTCTGGGGCTCTCTGACCCAGCTGCAGTTTGTTAGGTTTTAGATTGCAAAAGGCCAGGCCATTCATATGCAAAAGCCTCTGTGCACAGTTTGGGTGGGGTTGTAAATTGGGTGGGGTGGGGTCTCAGGGAATCACCAGGGTGGAGCAAACAGCAATGGCTGACCATCAGCCCTGCCCCGGAGAGGTCCCTGGGTCTCTGTGTTCCGCGGCCCCATGCAGGAACAATGATCGCTGCAAGCACCTCTGAGAGAAAGCCACCCTCGTGTTCTGGCCTGATGCCAGACAGTCCAGTTTCTCTCTGTAGGAGTCTGGGTCCCCAGAGTCTTGCCGGGAACTGGAGTTCAGAGCAGTTGGGAGCTTGTATCTCCCTCCGACTGAAAAAGACAACAGCATATCCAGTTGCCAGCCTTTTTTCTGCGCACACCTCCGTACCTCTGCATTTCACTTCCGCACCTCTGCACCTCCTCCCAGTCTCAGCATGCTTTTCTCTTCCCTTCTAGTTGTATAAATTCCACTCAGCCCACCTTCTCGTGGTTCTGGATGATAACGGTTTTGTCTTTTAGCTGCAGTTTTGAAGTGGTTGTGCAAGGCAGCAAGTTCAGGTGTTTACCTATGCTGCCATCTTGGTTTGACATCCACACTTTATTTCTTTATTTTTTAAAATATATTTTATTGATTTTTTACAGAGAGGAAGGGAGAGGGAGAGAGAGTTAGAAACATCGACGAGAGAGAAACATCAATCAGTTGCCTCCTGCACACCCCCTACTGGGGATGTGCCCGAAACCAAGGTATATGCCCTTGACCGGAATCTAACCTGGGACCCTTGAGTCCACAAGCCAATGCTCTATCCAATGAGCCAAACTGGCTAGGGTCACACACATACTTTAGAGATGCCAACAGCAAGCCCAGGCTCTTATCTGTGCTTCTGACCAACTGACTATAGATTGGAGGTTCCAAAGACCCATCCAGCTTAGAATGCTAATCTCAAGTTCAAGTTGTTACCTAGACTTCTGATTGACTGGCTATATATCAGAGATTCCCACAACCCCCTCCTTGGGCTGATTAATTTGCTAGAATGGCTCACAGAACTCAGAGAAACATTTTACTGACTAGATTATCGGTTTATTAGAAAAGGATATTAAAGACTACAACCAGATGAAGAGACACCTAGGGCTAGGTCCTGAATAAAGGAGCTCCTGCCCGTGTGGAGCTTGGGCCCCTACAAGGCGGCACTCACATGGAAGTAGCATAGTTCCCCAGCATGAGAGTTCTCTGAAAAAGGACAAGCTGTCTTCCTGGGTTTTTATGAAGGCTTCATTACACAGTCATGATTGACTGAGTCATTGACCATTGGCACTTGAATTTAATTTCCAGCTCCTTTCCCTTATCCCAAAATGGGGTAGTTGGGACTCAAAGTTACGTCTAATCATTTGTTTGGTTCTCTTGGTAACCATCCAATCCCTGGGTGGGGTCCAAAAGTCACCTTATTAATATAACAAAAGATACCTTGATCACTTTCAACACTTAGGAAATTCCAAGGGTTTGGGGAGCTGTGGATGATAAACACCAAATATTGTATATATAAATCACAATATTGCAATTCCCCATAGGAATGCAATTCCCCTATAATCTCTTTCTCTTATGAGAAAACAGGACCTTAGTTCATTATTTACTTTAAAGAAGTCAGTGTAAATTCAAGTCATTTTCTATCCTGCTATCATTTGCTCAAAGACCTTTTACAATGGGTCTTATGTAAGAAGAAATGCAGGAGTTGCTGTGGTGAGGTTTATTTAAAGAAACCATTTAATACATGCTAAACCTGAATGGCAGCATTATTTGTGTATGGAGAAACAGGGGCTATGAATGCATCAATTCCTTCCACTTGACAGAAAAAGGGCTAATAATAAGTGAAAAAGGCCCTACACACTTGCTTAAAGGCTACGTCTTTGCCTCATCTCTTACCACTGCCCCCTCCTTCACTGTCCTCCAGTCACAGTGACCTCTTTCCTGGTCCTTGCTTGCCAAGCACATTCCCTTCTGAGGGTCTTTGCCTCTTTGCTAGCCCTTCTGCCTGAAACACTTTTCCAAGATAATCACAGGACTGGCCCATTCTCATGCCTCAGATCTCTGCTGAAATGTCAGTTAGTCTGGGAGGTCTTTCCTGACCACCCTAACTGAAATAGCACACAGACTGCTCACTTTCTACTCCTTCACTTTGCAGTATTTTTTTTAGTGGCAATTATACACTTGCACATTATATGTTTAAGGCATTTTTTGTCACTATATCAGAATACTAGCTCCAGCACGCAAGGAATATGCAGTTAATTAGTATTCACATAGCATCCTGGCGGGACCTAGGAGGTGCTCTGTAAATATTTGTTGAATAGATGAATGAAGCTCTTTGGGATGGTGGAAGTTGTTTCTACTCAATCGCCCAGGCCTCGTGGTCAATCTGCAGGCAGCTGGGAGCTTCCTGCCACCCGCACTGCTTCCCAGCAGAGGTGACGAATTGGGAGTCAGGCCCTCGGGATTGCATTGGGGAGAAACTGCAAGGCTGAGCACGCTGCGCCAACCACCCCCGGCGCCACTTTCCCTCGGTCCAGAGGCCAAGACTGGGAAGCACAGGTTTGCAGCACCCGGAACGTGGGAGCTGAGGCAGAAAAAAGACAACAGTGCGCGGGCGGGGAAAGTCTGCGCGGTGTCGGGCTGCGCGCAGGGGGCGCCTTCCCGGTCCCGCTGACTCATTCCCAGCCGCCTCCACCGCGGGTGGGCGGCCACACACACGCCTATCTTGGGGAAGGCCGTCCCCGCGAGCCCCCACCGCCAGCTCAGCCTCTCCGCCCGCTCAGGCCCAGGGGCCTTCCCGGGAATCTCCGCGCGCGCCACGGGAGGCCACGATCCCGCGAGGCTCGCCCCTGTCGGCCCCGCGGCGCGCGCACCGGGAGACGCGCGGCCCCCGGGGAGCGGCGCACGCGCAGTGCGGGCGCGCGCACCAGGCCCTGCTCCCGCCCCCGCCCCCGCCCCCGCCCCCGCCCGGCTCCGGCCCGGCCCGGCCTCAGTCCGCGGCGAGTCGGTTGCCTGACCGAAGGCCCTGAATCCGAGTGTCCGCCTTCGGTTCTGAAGACACTGGGTGGCCCCGGAGAGGGTGGAGACGACGGCGGTGACGAGCTTGCCGGCTGCCGGCTGCCGAAGCTGAGTGGTGTGGGTGCAGGAAGTAGAAGCCGAGGAGCCGAAGGGGGCAGCCGCGCCTGCAGCTAACGGCCTCCTTGGGCGCTGACCGCTGGGCAGGAGAACCGCTCGCTCAGGAGTTCGCGCCGCCGCCTCCACTGCTCTGTTGTGGGGCCCGGACTTGCGGCGCGTCCGGGAGAAGAGCTTGTGCCGCGGCGCTGGGAGAGGCCGGGTCCTCGCCGCCGAGGGATGTGAGTGGGAGCCGCAATCGCACGGGAGGGATCCGGAGGTCCCAGCCTGGCGGACGCTCGGACCCGAACCCGTGCCCGCTCCGGGGGCTTCGCAGACCGTGGCCGGCCGGAGGCGCCCGGTAGGAGCAGCCTGGGGTCTGGGGGCGGTTCCTCATCGCCCGGTAGGAGCAGCCTGGGGTCTGGGGGCGCGTCCTCATCGCCCGGTCCGTGCAGCGGGTGGGTGTTATTGCCCTTGTCTCTCCACCACCCTCCCACCTGGTCCCCGCTTTCTCCCCTGCTTGTGGCAGTGAACTTGACAGCAAGGAAAATCTTCCTCTTGGTAGGGAAACGACGGAGTGTTTTGCTGTAGCTATTTGTATCCATGTACGCCAGATCCCCACCGCCCACCCTTTACTTACCCTCTTTAAAATCTTCTAGATATCCAAACAGCCCAGAGAAGAACGAGCATTTCCCCTGGATTTCTGCGGTAGTAACTTCTTCTTCTTTTTTAGGTTTCAGAAACAGGCAAGGGAACAAGATGTGAACCGTTTTCATTCTGCAGAACAAGAGGCCCTTCCTCCCCTTCCCGCGAAGGTGGGTAAGCGATCTTGGCTGCTGGGAAGGTGAGGATATGGCGAGCCGCGAGTGCGAGCGTAGGAAGGTGGGAAGCGTGTGGCAGGACTCATGGCTTCTTACTCCTGTGAAAATGGCAGTGCTGAACTTTTAACGTTGGTCTGGGAGGGTATGTTGGGGGGTGTTTATTGTTCTGGGATCCTTTAAGAAGCATTCATTGTTTCTTTCTCGGCTGACTATACGTATAACGTGGCTTTGCAGAAAAAAACATTGTCATTTACCCTGTTCTCTTCAAGCAGCCAGAGAGTCTTAATCTTTCAAAGAGAAACATTTTCTAGTACTAAGAGATACCTATTGAGAGAACACGTTAGCCGTTCTTGCTGGGGTTTCTGCTGCCACATTGAATGCTTCCTGGATGGTTTTATCTGCCTAAGTTTGCTGTGTCGGTTGAATTTACCCAGTTTGCTTTCCGGTGGTTATTAATCTGACAGGAGAAACTCCTTTTTTTTTTTTCTTCTGAATGAAGCAGCTAAGGTGTGTCATGCATAGTGGGAAGGAGAAATGTGGAGAAGGAAACAAGAAGTGGGAATAAGAGAGGTGACCATTGCTTTTGGTTTCATAATAGATTTGTATTACTGAGTTGTTGGGCTACTGCAAATGTTCTGATATCACACCCAGCAGATCTGAAGATGGATAATCAACCTTTGGTCTCCCTCTCCCCACCCTCTTCACCTTTTTACCACTTAAAGTGCAAGAATCATTTGCTTGTATATGTACATATGTGTTAGTGTATAATAAACATATCTGCAAACTGGATGTGTCCAACACTTGCCTTAATAGTACATGTATTCACCTGTATAGGAAAGCTCCACTATATAAGCATATAATACTTGTTTTTGCTCTAGTTGAATGACCTGTGTTTGGAGTTTATAGTGTTTTGTGTGTGTGTGTTTTTTTTTAAGAGGCCATTTAAGGAATAGTATGGGGGGATATTTAAGGACCATTGTTTGATTTGAGACAGGTGTCTCAAGTATGGGATGGGAACTGATATCTTTTCTCTATCTTCACCTGTCTATATTGCTGAAAGATGGGATGTTTTTGTGGCAGAATAGGAAACAGCTTTGGCTTTGAAGTCAGGTCTGGGTTGAATCCTGGTGTATTTTTTAAAATCTCGTTGAGCCTCACTTTTCTTATGGTTGTTGTGAAGATTGAATAAGATTATGCATGCAAAGTAGTACATTGCTTGGTAACTATAAAAGTCTTGGCTGCTATCATGGCTGAGCAGGCCAAGGAGACTCAGAGAAGGACAGAATGACTCTGCATAAGGTGTTCTGCCAGTGACCAGTATTTCTTCCTCTTTAGTATAAGGACAAAAAGGACCTTTGGGTCTTTAAATGGTTAAGGGACTTTATAGTCTTTTTATGGAAAGATTGTACTTCTCCTTGACACCCCCCTCCCACATTGTGCTGTCCCTACCAACTATTGTGCTGCCCTCTTGTGGTTCATTATGCTAAGAACTTTCTTTTGCTCCTCCCACATTGCATTTTTTTGGTCTCTTTTTAGGCCCCTTTCCTATACTCCCAGTTTCCCAAATTGTGCGTTGAGTGAGGGTGCCCCACAGTACCAGTGAACTCAGGCCTGAACTATTTGTTTGAGGTAGTTCATGGTTTCAACATTAAATTGACACATTCCTTTCTACAATGTCATGTCTTTGCAAAGCTGTATTTTTAGAGGTCGCTGTGATAAAAAGCAAATACTGCATGAAAATTAATGATACAGGCAAGGAGAATGTGCTGTCCGACTTAATTCCAAGGTTTGAGAAGTTGTACAGTGCCCAACAAGCCCTAAGTTTTAAGGACATTAATACTTAAATGGTTTGAACCTACCTACCTGCTTAAGCATTTCTTTTGGCCTAGGGTTCCTACGAAAAAATTACTAAGACTGAGGACTCCCTAAATGGAGAAAGTTTGAGAACCTCTGCCTTATCTTTTGGTTGGCTTTTCTGATTTAAAAAATGTTTAGTTAATGGAAAAACTGCATTTTAAAAATGTTGGTCACTAATGGATCCCCTCTCCACCAAAACTATTGATATAATTGTTGCTACAAGGCTACTACCAGCTGGTCATGGCTTAATATAGTTCCTTTCCTATTCAGTATCTTCATAGCTTCTGCTCATTTCTTTCATTTTAAAACTAATCTTGTTGCCCATTTGTCATTCTAGTCATAGTACTGGTTTTCTAGTATATTTGATCATCTTCTCATACTCAACATCCCTCAAATGAAAATCATTATTTTATATCCCTTTGTAATGTCCTTCTCTCCTGGTTATATAGGATTTAAATTAGGGATCATTTTAAAACTGTCTCTTTCATATTAACCCATCAAACATTTCCTGTCCATATTTCTTTTGTCCCTCTGTCTCTGCTTCCCTCACTTTACCACCTGAATCCCAGGACTCATTTCCTCAGCCTAGAATATTGAAAGTCATAGCAACCTCTCAGAATCCAGCATCTCTTCCTTCTAGTTATCTTTAATAAAAATGTCACTTTAGCTCTAGCCAGTGGCTCAGTGGTTAGAGCGTCAACCTTTGGACTGAAGGGTGCCAGGTTCAATTCCAGTCAAGGGCATGTACTTCAGTTGCAGGCTCGATCCCCAGTCCTGGTCTGGGTGTGTGCAGGTGGCAACCAGTCGATGTGTCTCTCTCACATCGATGTTTCTCTCTTTCTCTGTCTCTCCCCCTCTATTCCATTCTCTCTTAAAAAAAAAAAAAAAAGGAAAAAATATCCTCTGGAGAGAATTAACAAAAAATAAAAATATCACTCTATTACGCCTTATTGTTGGTATTCTCTTGCCCCATATTTTCACTAGCTTCCCACTTTATACCTATTAAATTTAAGTTCCTTTTTCTGGCTTTCAAGATACTCTATCATTATTCCCTGCTCTATTTATTCATTCTTTTGTCTAAGGACCCTCTGTAAGCATTCTCTGCTATTGACTTCCAAGCTGCTTTTCACACTTTCTAATAGCAGCTGTGCTTATTTCCACCTTTTAACTTTCATTCTTGTTTTCCATACTTTTCCTACCAAGCCCGGTTCTGTATCCTATTGCACTGCTTACTAGATGTGGAATAATTGAGCAGGGCTTCAGTTTCCTCATCTGAAAAATGAGGAGAATTATAGTATTTTTTCCTTAGGTTTGTAGTGAATATTGAGTTAATACATGAAAAGTCCTCAAGATCAGTGCCTGGCACATTAAGCACATCTTAAGTTTTAGGTATTACTATAATTACTTATTACCACTACTATTATTACTACTATTATTATCACTGTACTTCCAGTTAAAATTCTATCTCATTTGTGAAACTGTTTCACTAAATATTGCTTTTACCCTTCTCTGTATTTCTATAGTTTCTATTTTTGCATAGTTTACTTGTATACCATGCTTTGGTTGTTTGATAGTTATTTCCCTAGAGTTAATCATATTTTTTCAAATTGATAGTGTATGCTTTGATGAACAATACCTAGAATTAAACCAGCACACTCACAGCCCGACCAGTGTTACTCAGTGGTTGAGCATTGACCTATGAGCTAGGAGGTCCCAGGTTCAATTCCTGGTCAGGGCACATGCTCAGGTTGCAGGCTCGATCCCCACTGGGGGAAAGAGGTAGAAACATCAATGATGAGAGAGAATCACTGATCAGCTGCCTTCTGCACTACCCCCACTAGGGACCAAGCCCGCAACCCAGGCATGTGCCCTTAACCGGAATTGAACCTGGGACCCTTCAGTCCACAGGCCGATGCTCTATCCACTGAGCAAACTGGCTAGGGCCAATAAAAATATATTTTTTAAAAAAAGCACACACAGAGTGCTAAGTACATGGGGAGCATTCAGTAAGTGCTGTGTATTCAAAAGGAACTTTAGTCACCAAACAAACACTTATTAATACTTACAATGTGAAAGGTACATTGCTATGTTCAAAAGACTTTTAGAAAAATATTAAATAGGTTCCTTTCACTAAGGACTTAAAATGTAATTGAGGAGATAAATAATGAAAGTTATAGATATTTGAGGCCACAAGTGAGCAAAAAGGCTCCACAGAGGAGGTAGAATCAAATCTAGGTAAGATTTGATTTTGCATAAAAGGAAGGAACTTGTATAGGAGGTAAAGGCAAAATATGCATGACATGTTCAGAGAACATTACATAAAATAACTTGATTGAAATGAAGGTTTGTGTGGAGAGTAGTAAGAAATCTGGTTGAAAATGTAAGTTGGAATTAGATTATGGATGCCTTTAAGAGCTGGGATGAGAAAAATGTACTTGGCTCTTTAGGTAACAGAGAAGTTTTTAAAATTTTGGATTGAGAAAGAGCTTGCTAAAAGAAGTATTTTAGGAAAATCAGAGAGGCTCCAATGTGAGGCATAGTATGTGTTGAAGTGATATGTGGAAGTGATAGAGTAGGAAAATAATCTAGGCCTAAAGTAATGAGGATTTGCACTTGGTTGGGGTAAGACTAGAGAGATGTCACACAAGATTTCAGTATGGATTGTATAGGAAAGGAAGATGTGGGGCGGGGTTGGGGGAAGCAGGGAGGAAGAAGAGTAATCAAAGATGACTTTGAGATTTTGATCTGTGACAGAGGAAATGAAATGTTGCAACTCTAAGACATCTGGGCCACAATATATACATTTTGTGCGTTAGGAATATGAGACCCAGAGAGATTTAAGTGTGTCCAAAATTACTCAGCTAGCTAGTGACAAAGAAATAACTACAATTTTATTAATGGCAGTATTGACAGAAATAGGTGTGAAAGTATTAGTAGATGGTTGAGAAGATACAGATATAAGCTGGGTTTATATTTTGTATATGTTGAGTTTGAGGTGACAGTAGGAGAGTCAAGTGAAAATGGATAGCCAGACAGTGGGGCATATAACTAGAACTTGGTAGAAAAATTTAAGGCTGGGATTGTAGTGCTCAGAGTAAAGAGCAGTAGACCTAAAATTGAGCCTTGGGAATTGCCTATAATTAGAGAACTGGCAAAGGAGACAAAGGAGGAGCAGTTAATATGAGAAGTAAGGGGATAGGTAGGATAAGAAGGTGAGAATGATTAAAAATATTGATTGTTGTTGATTATTGGCAACAAATGAGAAGAATCAGAACTGAAAAAAGGTCTTAAAAATGTGTGCTAGTATTTTACCTGGTATGAAATCTAGAAAAGCAGAATAAAGAAGAAAATTGCTTATAGTTTCCTCATACTATTTAATAAAAGAGTAACATGCAAATTGACCATACCTCCACCACACACAAGCCATGCCCACCATCCAATCAGGAGCAAGTATGCAAATTAACCCAACCAAGATGGCTGCGGCCACAGAGCGAGCAGGAGGCTTGGGTTTCCCCGGCAATGGAGGAAGCCAAGCTTTCCGCACACCCTGGCCTACCTTGGCCTCCACTCAAGGCTACAAAGTTTCAATGATAGAAGATAAATAAATCCCAACAAAAATGGCTGCAGCCACGGAGCAAGCAGGAGGCTTGGCTCCGCTCAAGGCTACAAAGTTTCAATTATAGAAGATAAATAAATCCCAGATACCAGGGTCTCTGCTTGGGTTGCTGAGGGGCGTGGCCGGCCTGCAAACCACCATAGGTCCCATACCCCAAGGGAACCCCCACCCTGATCCGGGACACCCTTAAGGGCAAATCAGCTGGCCCCCATCCGTGCACCAGGCCTCTATCCTCCTATATAATAAAAGAGTAATATGCGAATTGACCATCACTCCAACACACAAGATGGCTGCCCCCAGGTGGTCAAAGATGGCTGCCCCCATGTGGACACAAGATGGCCAGCAGGGGAGGGAAATTGGGAGGGACCAGGCCTGCAAGGGAGGGCAGTTGGGGGCAATCAAGCCTGCAGGGGAGGGCAGTTAGGGGTGACCAGGCTGGCAGAGGAGGGAAGTTGGAAATGACTGGGCCTGCAGGGAAGGGCAGTTGGGGACCCAGGCCTGCAGGGGAGAGCAGTTAGGGGCAAACAGGCTGGCAGGGGTGCAGTTAGGCATCAATCAGGCTGGCAGGAGAGTGGTTAGGGGGTGATCAGGCTGGCAGGCAGAAGTGGTTAGGGGCAATCAGGCAGGCAGGCAGGCGAGTAATTGGGAGCCAGCAGTCCTGGATTGTGAGAGGGATGTCCGACTTCCCGTTTAGGTCCGATCCCGGTATGATCGGGCCTAAACAGGCAGTTGGACATCCCTCGAGGGGTCCCAGATTGGAGAGGGTGCAGGCTGGGCTGAGGGACACCCCCCCCCCCCAAAACAAATTTTGTACACTGGGCCTCTAGTGCAGAAATAACTGCTATTAATATTTTGTTCTTTCTAGTATGACAGATGATCTTTGGATTTGACAGTTGGCTGAACAGTGGAGACTTCTATCCAAAGCTCTTATCACTGGGACTAATGATGAGAATTTTGGGCATAATAAAGATTGGGAGGTATTTTCTACAGAGTGTTTGTCATTTTTCTGTGTCCTTCAATTTCACACTACATAGGTATTGCTATTCCTTGTGGACATTAGCCCTGCATTTATATTATTTGAGTAAGTAGACATTCAGTGATTATCATTAGACATTTAGTGATCCAGTAGGTTCGAAAGTGATCTCTGGGTGCAATTGTACTGGTAAAATCTGAATAAAATGCTAATGGATGAGTTTCTAAAAGGAAGAGGAATTTACCCTGGCTGGTGTGGCTCGGTTGGAGTGTCATCTGTATGAAAGGTGATGGGTTTGATTTCCAGTCAGGGCACATGCCCGGGTTGGGTTGCATCTTGATCCCCAATAAGGGCATGAATGGGAGACAACTGATCAATGTTTCTTTCTCATGTTGTTTCTTCCTCTCTCTCCCTCTCTTTATTTTATTTTTTTTTTAAATATATTTTTTATTGATTTTTTACAGAGAGGAAGAGAGAGGGATAGAAAGTTAGAAACATCGATGAGAGAGACATCGATCAGCTGCCTCCTGCACACCCCCCACTGGGGATGTGCCCGCAACCCAGGTACATGCCCCTGACCGGAATCGAACCTGGGACCCTTCAGTCCGCAGGCCGACGCTCTATCCACTGAGCCAAACCGGTCAGGGCTCTCCCTCTCTTTATTAAAAAAATCAATAAAAAGCATATCCTTGGGTGAAGAAAAAATTTTAAAAAAATAAAAAGAAGAGAAATTTTTGATAACCTAAAACTGAAGTTAGCATGATTGAAAGTGTTCAGTTTTGGAGACTGAAAGCATTATCTGTTTTTGAAGCCCGTGTGGTATAGCTAACAGAGGTGGACTAGGTTGGGATAGTTCATGGGCTATTTGTTTTGCTTGAATGCTTATTTTGATTTTCCCAAGGACATCTTTCAGCCTTATTTTTGGATATCAGCCCTTTGGGATAAGGTATTCATTGTTGCTTATTAAATTATTTTATTTTAATAAATTCTGACTATGAAATATAATGCCACTAGGCAATATTTTTGTAATATGAAAGGTAATGTGATGATTTGGGAATTGGGATCAGGGACGGACTCTGCTGTCAGTGTGGTGTATGATTTTGAGCCAGACCTGTAATCATTGAGTCTTCTATTTTCCTTATTTAGATAATGAAGAATGGAATAAATCTTTTTTTAAAACTTTATTTTAAAAGGGTGGAATCATGTAGTAAAATGTATATAAATTTCATAACAGTGTCTTCTGGTGTTTACCTCTATATTTCTAAATAACAATCTACCATCAATATTCCCCCTTCCTCATTCTGTGTCTGTACTTATACTCTGCCCTTTTCCCCTTCGCAGTGAATGAACTGCTCAGTGCCACATTTGTGTAGAGGAATCCATCTCTGTTTGCATCCAAGGACTTTGCCATTCTACCGCTCCCTCTTTTTCTTGTATCCTCATTTTTTCTCTCTACTAGATCATTTCCATCAGTATGTAGTCTGGTTGCTATTGCTGCATGACATAACTACCCCTATACTTGCTAATGTAAAACAACTATTTTGTTAGACTCACAGATATTATGGGTCAGTAATTCAGATAGGGCACACCAGTGATGGCTTGTTTCTACTCCACAATGTCTAGGACCTCAGTTGGGAAGACTTGTTTGCTGGGGGTAATATGAAGGTGGGGGATTGGAATCATTTGAAGGTATCTTCACTCTTATGACTGATAGCTGATTCTGGCAGTTAACTAAGATCTCAGCCGGGGCTCTTAACTGGAGCATGTACATGTGGCCTGGACCTCCTTACAACGTGGAGGCCTCAAGATAGTTGACTTTCTTGGTGAGTCAGGATTTAAAAGCTAGTGTTTCGGTGAACATGGTGGTGGAGGGAGGGGTCTGCGGATTAGACTCCACTTATTAATAGGGGGTGGCAAGGTCACATTGTAGAAGATAACATGTTGGATGGGAGATATTGCTATGGCCATTTCTGGACAATACTATTGCCATTGTTTGCCCTTTTGCCACACTTCACATCCCTTCCACACCCAAAACATTTAAAATACATTAACCTCCTCCTCAGAGACCTCTAATTCATAGGACATCAGGGGACATCAGCTCAAAATCCAGTCTGTTATTATCCAAATCAGGTCCAGATACAGATCGGTATGGTTTCTTGAGAATGATTGCTCTTTACTTGTCTGTGAAGAGACAAGTAATATGTCCCCACATAATTACCATATGAGATTGGAAAGGCACCTGTTAACCACAGTAGACTTTCTTGTTCAAAAAGAGAGATAAGGGAGGCACACAGCAGTCTATAGCAATTCTAAAACCTGGCTGGGTGCATGTTGGCCGTTTCTTGATTGGAGTTCAGTCCTACTTCCTAGATCTTAGTGGGCCATGGCTGCTTCTTTTGGTCTTTCGTCTCACCTTCTGAACAATACTTTTTCCCCCAGAAGAATTTATCTGTGTTTGCAACTGAGTAATCTGAGTTTGCCTCTTGCCTATAGTGTCCAAAGCCTCCTTTTATTTTATACTAGTGGCCCAATGCATGAAATTTGTGCACGGAGGGGGTTGTCCCTCAGCCTGGCTTGCACCCTTTCCAATCTGGGACCCCTAGGATCAGGCCTAAACTGGCAGTCGGACATCACCCTCGCAGTCCGGGACCACTGACTCCTAACTGCTCACCTGCCTGCCTGCCTGATCGCTCCTAACCACTCTGTCTGCTGGCCTGCTCACCCCCAACTGCCCCCCCCCCCCCCCGCCGGCCTGCTCACCCCCAACTGCCCTCCCCTCCTGGCCTGATTGCCCCTAACCACCTCTGCCTTGGCCCCGCCACCATGGCTTTGTCCCAAAGGACATATGGAAGGTCTCCCAGTCTAATTAGCATATTACCCTTTTATTAGTATAGGTAGTTACTGTCCCTTTCATTCTAAGCTAATATAACTCCTTTAAAATTTTTGTGGATTGCCTGTGTATTAATTGACTCCATTAGACAAAAGCTATACTCACAAATCTCTTACAGCAATCTTTTTCATATTTTAGGCTCTCTGTGAGGCTGCTGTGGATCATTTTGTGTCTGAGAGAATCTATGAGGTACTGACTTAGATCTTGCTGAGGTTTTAGCAATGAATCTTACATTCCCAGTCTAGATTGTTCTTTGCTCTGAGATCCTTTCTTACTTCAAGAACACTTTGCTGGCTAAAAAGACTGTTCTGAGCCCTTTACATTTCTTGAAATTCCATTCAAAAAGTGAATAGCTCATTCTTTAGTTCATCTCTCTACTCTCTTAATTATAAAGGCAGCTAGAAGAAGCCAGCCGTTTCTTCAACATTCATTAAGTACAATTGACCCTTGAACAACACTGATTTGAACTGGGTGGGTCCACTTATAGGTAGATTTCTTTCAATAAATTTTTTTCAAATTTTTGGAGATATGTGATAATTTGAAAAACTTGCAGAAGAACCGTGTAGCTTAAATATTGAATAAATTAAGAAAAAGGTATGTCATGAATGCACACATATATGTAGATACTATCTTATCATTTTATGACAGCAATGAAATATACACAAATCTGTTATAAAAACTTAAAATTTATCAAAACTAAGGCACACAAACACAGCCTATACATGGCATCATTTGCTGCTGAGATAAATGTAAATAATAGAAAGACACAGTATTAAATTATAACTGCATAAAATTAACTATAGTACTTACTGTACTACTATAATAATTTCATAACTACCTCCTGTTGCTATTGCAGTGAGCTCAAGTGTTGTATCTGCTTAGAATGCTGTGATACTAATTATCTGCATGTAAGCAGTTCATCTTTCCAGTAAATTGTATATTGCAAAGTGATCTCTTGTGGTTCTTGCCTATTTTTCATTGTTTACTGCAATACTGTGAACCTTGAATAACACTGGGGGACCCATACAAAGTGCCATGTTGGAAATGCTCCTCACAAGAAGTTGACTTACTTGACATGTACCACAGATTGAGGTATGCAGCTACAGTTGCCCATCATTTCAAGAAAAATGAACCCAGCACAAGGACCACTGTAAAAAAAAGAAAACATTCTTGAAGCTGTTACTGAAGCTATGCCAGCAGGTGTGAAAACCATGTACTTTTTGCTAACTACCATTTTATCTCATATAGAAAATGTGCCTTTTATGTAGGTGCAGG
This sequence comes from Plecotus auritus, assembly GCF_963455305.1. Taxonomy (NCBI): domain Eukaryota; kingdom Metazoa; phylum Chordata; class Mammalia; order Chiroptera; family Vespertilionidae; genus Plecotus; species Plecotus auritus. Next base: position 135,206,952 of record NC_137776.1, on the reverse strand, counting down.
CCTGTTATAAGAAAGACATAACTATGGACTGTAATATAATTCCAAAAAAAGTTAAGTCATCATATGAAAACTTAAAGCAAAATTAAGGTAAAGAATCTAATGCTGGAGAATTTAATGCCAGCAAAGGAAGGTTTTGATAATTTTAGAAAGAGATTTGGTGTAAAAAATGTCAAGATAACAGGAGAAACAGCTTCTGCCAAATAAGAAGCAGCAAACGAATTTCTGGATGTTATTAAGAAAATCATTGAGGAGAAGGATATCTGCCTGAACAGGTTTTTAATATAGACAAAAGTGCCCTATTCTGGAAAATGCCAAAGGACATTTATTAGTTAAGGAAGGGAAATGAGCACCAGGCTTTCAGGCTAGGCTAACTACTGTTCTGTGCAAATGCACTAAGATTTATGATCAGGACTGCCCTTATCTATAAAGCTGCTAAGCCCGGAGACTTGAAGAGAAAAGAAAAAACATAGCTGCCAGTCTTTCAGTTGTACAAGAAAACCTGGACAACAAGAACCCTTTTTCTGGATTGGTTTTTTGGATGCTTTGTTCCTGAAGTCAGGAAGTATCTTGCCAGTAAGAGTTCTTTTAAAGTTCTTTTGATACTGGACAATGCCCTTGGTCACCTAGAACCTCATGAATTCAACACTAAAGGCATCGAAATGGTCTATTTGCCCTCAACCACATTGTTTGTAATTTAGCCTCTAGATTAAGGGGTCATAAGGACTTTTAAGGTTCATTACACATGAGTATTATGGAAGGGATTGTCAACACTATGGAAGAGAACCCTGATAGAACATCATGAAAGTTTGGAAGGATTATACATCACTGAAGATGCCATCGTTGTTATAGAAAAAACTGTAAAAGTCATCAAGCTGAAATAATAAATTCCTGCTGGAGAAAACTCTGTCCAGATGTTGTTCATGAATTCATAAGATTTATGACAAAGCCAGTGAAGAAAATCATGAAAGAAATTGTGGATATGGCAAAAAGGGGGCAGGGGTGATGGGTTTTAAGATGTGGATCTTGGAGAAATTCAAGAGCTAATAGGCACCACACCAGAGGAATTAACAGAAGATGACTTGATGTAGATGAATGCTTCAGAACCAGTGCCATATGATGAGGAAGAAGCTGTAGAAGAAGCAGTGCCAGAAAATAAGTTGACATTAGACAATCTGGCAGAAGGGTTCTGATTATACATGACAGCTTTTGACTTCTTTTATGACATGGATCTTTCTATGATACAGGCACTGAAACTAAAGCAAATGGTAGAAGAAAAATTGGTACCATGTAGAAACATTTTTAGAGAAATGAAAAAGCAAAAAAGTCAGACAGATTATGATGTATTTCTGTAAAGTTACATCTAGGGTGCCTGCCTCTCCAGTCTCCCTTTCCACTTCCTCCACATATTCTGCCTCTGCCACCCCTGTGACAGCAAGACCAGCGCTTCCTCTTTCTCCTCCTTCTTAGCCTGCTCAATGTGAAGACGAGGATGAAGATTTTGATTATGATTCACTGCCACTTACGATGATCCACTGCCACTTAATGACTAGTAAATAACCATCAGACGATGTAAACTGTAAATGTATTTTCTTTATGATTTCCTTAACATTTTCTTTTCTCTAGTTTACATTATTGTAAGAATCTACACTAATAAAAGAGAAACATGCAAATTAACCATCACTCCACTAAGCCCACCAGCCAATCAGGAGGGAATATGCAAATTAGAAGGAGAAAGATGGCGGCAGCTGGGCAGGGCAGGATGCCTGCTATGAGAGGGAGGGCTAGGGGCGAAGGGATCTACAGGAGCAGCACTCCTGCCCCGCAGCAAAGACGAAGACTGCAGACTCTGGCTGGAGTCTGCAGCAAAGGTGGCAGGCCAGAGCGAAGGCCTGGGTCCCAGGTGCCGGAGGAAAACCGGTGCTGGAAGCCAAGGGAAGGAAGGCCTATTGCACGAATCTCTTCGTGCAACGGGCCTCTAGTAAAGTATATAAAACTTATATAAAAGTATGTGTTAATCGATTATATTATTGGTTCTGGACAACAGTAGGCTATTAATAGTTAAGTTTTTGGGAAACCCAAACTTAAATGCAGATTTTTGACTGCACAGGGATCAGCACTGTTAATTCCCTGTGTTGTTTAAGGGTCAATTATATATATTTTATTTTCCAAATTACTGTAGGTGATAGTTTTGCCAAACTTTCCACTACTGTATAACAAGGATCTCCTTTAATTCAGCCTTCAAAAGTATTTTCCTCACTTTCCTTTAAGCCCTCTTTGATAGCCTCCTTGAGACTTATTAGGCTTTTATTAAATCTCCTCAAGGCCCTTTATATCTGTGAACACAAACGTCAGATAGGTCCTCATCTCTTCATGTCTATGCTAGAACTGTTCCCTAACCCAGGGGTTCTTATCAGAATTACATAAAGGGCTGGTTAAAACAAATTGCTGAGTTTCTGTTTCAGTTGGTCTGGAGTTGGGCCTGAGAATCTGCATTTCTAACAAGTTCCCAGGTGATGCTGTTGATGTTGATTTGGGGACCAGACTGAAAATCACTGATGTATAAACCAGGGTTGGCAAATTTTTTCTAGTAAGGACCAGATAGTCAATATTTTAGGCTTTGTTGGCAAGATTGTCCCTATTGCAACTACTCAGCACTGCCTTTGTGGTGCAAAAGCCACCAAGGAGAATACAAAAATGAAAGGATTCAAAGACTTTATTTACAAACAGGCAACTGGTTGAATTTGACCTGTGAACATTAGTTTGCCAATTCCCAATTTAGTACCATTACTTGACACATTTTCTTCAAGCTACTCCTGCATTTTCTACTTCCCTTTAAAGCAAAGCTCTCTTTGTCTCTTCTTTTTATTCTCTCAAAAATTTTATCTACTGTGAACAGGTGGCATTTTAAATGTTTTAGAATTCAAAAAGTAGTGAATATCTCTGTAATGTAAATTTGCGTGTGTAGGACCATAACTAGGTTATATAGAAGAGGAATTACTGATTCAAAAGTTACGTTATTAATTTCAAATTGATCTTCATAGAAATGCCAGCTTATACTTTTCTACACCTGTTTTCAGATAGTTTGATATTTGTCAATTTGAGATGTGAAAAATGGAATCTCATAATTTTAATTTTTCTTTTCTGGGAACTATTCACTCATATCCTGGCCCATTTTCTGTCTTGATTGTTGACCATTTACTTTGATTTGTAGAAGCTCTTTCTCGACTAAAAAAATAGCTCTTATTTGTGAAATGAATTGTAAATATTTTCCCCAGGTTATCTTTTTATCTTTTTGACTTCGTTGATAGTGTGATTTTTTTTCTCATGCATACCTTTTTTGTTTTTATGCTATTCTTTTTGTTAGTCATTCTTTTTATTACTTAAAAAAAAAAAATCCTACTTATGTTCCTGCTTAACCCTGAAATTCTATTTTGAAACTCTCCCAGGTTTTCTTGATTTATCTGGAAGTTATATTGGTACAATATAAATTCACCAATATAACTACTGTTTTAACTCATATAGAAAATGTACTTTTTATGTGGGTGCAGGCTTGTTATAAGAAAGACATAACTAGTTGTCTAGTTGTTCTAACACTATTTGTTGAATAATCCATCTTTTCTCTGCTGCTATGAAATAGTAGTGTTTTAAATTATGAATATAGTTGGGTCAATTTTCAGATTCTGTTTTGTTCCAACATTGGCTGGTGTAAAAGTATACTGTGATTTCTGAGTCAGGGAATATTTCTATATTGGTATTTAAAAAATACCAAAAATTGGTAAAAAGAATTGCAAGTGCTTCTTGTGACTGACAGAACTTCTTTAACAAGTTTTAAACCTTTCTGGATGTTTGTGTATAGTGACAAATTCAAATGTACTCTTAAATGAATAGGACCATCCTGTAGGGTCATCACTCAGTCATTTATTCAGCTTATCAGTCAGTCACTCAAGCCACTCACTCAGTGTGTCAATTGTTTACTCAGTGGTCACTCAGTTGGTCAATCAGTCACTCACCCACCTACATACTCAAGCAATCCATCAGTGTATAATCAGTCACTCATTAAATAAACCATTAATGTAATCAATTACTCAATAAATACTTACTTGGTGTCCATTTTGTGCTATGCTAAGATTATAATGTAAGCCATGAATTTCATTTTTTAATGCCTTCATGCTATTTTATTGGCTATGTATACCATTCTATATTTATCAGATCCCTTTAATGTCATTTTTCATTATTACTGTTTCAGAGAATTATTAGATACACATCGTACTATAGTGCTCTTGTCCTCTTTAAAAGGAACAATTCTTAGATATTCTCTTTTTAATATTCTTGCCAACACTATTGTCAGTCTTGATTTTTGCCAGTGATAAGGAAGAAACAATATTTCATTTTTATTTATGTTTCTTTCATTATTAATGGTGTTGGCCATGTCTTCATATTAGGAAATATTTACACTTCTTTTATGAAATGCCTATTAATGTTCTTTATTCATTTTCTCATTGATTTGTAAGGGTTACTTATATAAATATAGTAAACCTTTGTAGCATATGTTTTTTCCTCAATTAAAAAAAACTTGATTATGATGCTTATAATTTTATGTAGTCAAGTTTATCAGTCTTGATTTCCTTTATTTTATTTTATTTTTTGCTTAGATGTTAGGTTTGGAAAGGATGTACATATGCAAAAGATTTTTTGGTAAATAAATAATTAAAGTGAATGTATTTAAAGAACCAAAGAAATTACTGAAAATGTTCAACTTCAAATATGTGAGGAGACCAGTCAGAGAACATTAAGAAGAGCTAACAAACATGATTTTTAAAGAGTATACAAACACTTGAAATTATTTTGTCATTTTGAAAGAATAGAATACAAATATAAAGAGAAATGAAATAAAGGCATATATACTCATTGCAAAAATTGTTTCCTAGTAGCAGTTACTCTAAATTGAGGTAATTTTTTAGATTTTCTTATGCTTAGTTTTAATTTTCTTTCTTTAATTTTGAGCATATGTTTTCTTATGGTTAATTTTTTAAATATTTCATATGTGCTCAAAATATATTTTTGGTGGAAGGTTGTAATAAATTAGTCATATTTCTAGTAGATTGTCTTTAACCAGTTTGTGGAGCTCTTTGTATATTGGTGATACTCCTTGTTTGACAAATGAAATGCAAATATTTTCTGTCAGTCTGTCTTTTGGTTTTGTTTATAATTCTTTTTCTCTAGAGAAATGGAAAATTTAATATAATCTTTTTCTTTATTGTACAGGTAAAAAACTTGATTGATTTCCGTGTCATTAGTGTGTATAAAGATAAAGAGGCTTGTTATGTAAGATAGTAGGGAGAAGGGCAAACCATGGGGAACTGACAGTGCATTTTCTGCCTAAGGCATTGAAATTCAAGTGGGAATAAAAATCACTTTATTAGCCAAAGAAAATAAGGACTGACAGGCAATTTATATGACTTTTATTATATGGATTTTGTTTTTTTTTCATTTTGCATAAGAAAGTTTTTCCATTCCAGATAAAAGTCATCTCAAAGGTTCTTTCAGTATTTTAATTATTTTATAGTTTACATTAAATATTTAATTTATATATACTTTATTTTTTTACTTAAATATAGGTTTAGCATGTTTTCTCTAGTTGTATTGTCAGTTATGTTAGTGCCATTTGTAAACAAATATACTTTTCCTACTGTATCAAAATATTGTTATATTCCTGTACATTCTTGAATTTATTTTTAGATGCTGTTTTGGTCTACTGATCTGTCTGTGTGTATACCAATACTATTTTGGTTTTAAATGACTATCAAATGCATTCAAACAGAATTTAACAGGATTTCTACATATTTTTTAAATGCATAATTTGCCTTTTGTCTTGTTTATAAGAGATACACGTTTTTATGTAATAAATGAGATTCTTACATTATTTCAGACACTCACTGTTCCTCTTCATTAATCCAAAAGGGGTTCTTTTGTGCTATTACAGCTTTTGTAGGTGTATTTTAGATGAAGAAAGAGTCTGTATGCACAAGTAACAAAAGATTAGCAGGTAATCAACTACTTTTGTTTTAATCAGATTCACACGGATCTTTTACTTTAGCATACCTTCTAAGTTTTGGATGAAAGTATATAGCACCTCCACTCATACAACCAAATTATTTTGGTTTTAAAACATCCAAAATCCCTGTCTTTGTTTTTTTAAAAAATATATTTTTTAATTGATTTCAGAGAGAAAGGGAGAGGCAGAGAGAGTTAGAAACATCAATGATGAGAATCACCGATTGGCTGCCTCCTGCATGCTCTCTACTGGGGATCGGGCCGGCAACCTGGCATGTGCCTTTGACCGGAATTGAACCCGGGACCCTTCAGTCTGCAGGCTGACACTGTATCCATTGAGCCAGACCAGCTAGGGCCAAAATCCCTGCCTTAACAAAATTTATCCCATGGCTTTATACTAAATGTGCTTAATAGTCTCTACTATTTCTGACTTTATAAAATGTTTAATGTTTATATTCAATGAAATGTGCAGCATAATAGATTAGATGGTGTGAATATAAGATAAAAACACTTAGAAAGCTGTCTTTTTTAAAAACCTTTTTTTGCTAAATTAATTTTCCTGCTGTATCTAGAATCTATTTTTCTTATGCTGTGTGAGGAGGACATTCCATTTTGACAAACCAGAAGTGATTACCCTCTCTTTAAAGACCATACAAAATACATATGAAAAAATAAAGGAAAACTTTTGGTTCATTCAGTTTAATGTAAATTAATTTTCAAGCAGAAATTGAGGAAGACCAAGTTCTGAACTAATTAGCCAGTAGAGCTGACACCATATCATCTCCTTTTCTCCTTTTGTTCTGTTTAAGTAATAGCAAAATGGTATAGTCTGGCGGCTAGCGTTGATGTTGTTTATGTCCCACCCTTGACCCTTATCACCTTCTTTGTGCTTTAGCAAACACAAATTCTGTTAGTATTTGCATCTCTACCTGCTGACTCTCTTTTTTGGGAACTATAGGACGCCATGCTTCCAGTGCTTGTGGCAGGCCAGAAATGTTGTGGAATTAACACTATTGGGAGCAAGCCCTCACTCAACCAGTGAGTAACTTTCAGGGGTTTGTACTGTGTAAATACTATAGTGATCCCCTGGGTGGAATAATTCTGAGATGTTTTATACTGTTTCCTAGAGCTTTTCCAAGGGGTTAAGCCTGCCGTGGTAGTTGGTGTAAGAGTGCAGTTTTATTGGTTGCCTTCCCTTCCCTATATCGCTTCTCTATTTCCCTATTCATGTTACCTGAACTTCAAAAAACTAGTGTTGTTTCATTGAATCCTGTACCAGGTTTTACTTTTAGGAATAAATTAAGACAGTATGTCTTTGTTGGTAATGTAACCAAACTTCAGTGAGAAGTTTTACTTTTTAAAAGTAGTTTCTGTTTTTCAGCATATATGAATTACCATATATTTTAATCCTCACTGCCTATATGTTTGGGGTGGGGGGAATAAAAGGAGGGGAAAAAAGAAGAAAAAAATCTCAGCATCCTAATATATAAAAACCCAGGGTCCGTAACATCCAAAATGACTGAAGGCTCAACCGACCAGAAGTCAGTGCAGGGTTGCTGTGACGACCCAGCACTGACTGCTGAGGGGGCTGCGGATCAGGCCTGAAGAGAGGCCTGGACAGAGAAGCAGGGTCTGATCCGTAGCCTGAGTGGCAGCTGTTGATCAGCACTTGCCTCTCTCTTTCACTCTGGGCCGGGCCACCAGCTGCGCCTCTCTTTCTCTTGGGCTTCCGCTGGGGCTGCTGATCAGCCCTGCCTCTCTGATCAGGCCCATTGATAGGCCTGGAGACTCAGACTGGCATAGAAACTGACCAATCAGAACCAAATCTGGGTGAAGTGCAAGGAGCCAGTGGCTGCCCAGGAGGTGGAGCTTTTGACGCTGACTGGCATAGAAACCGACCAATCAGAGCCTAATCTGGGTGAACTGAGAAGGCAGAACCTAAGGTGGGGGCTGATGAGGGTTTTTAAGGGCAACAGCTGTTTGATGTAAGGTGTAAGAAAGCGGTTCAATTTTTTAATGACCGCTTTGACAGTATAGTGCATATGGCTGGCTATCAGTCCAGATATAGGGATTATGTATTTTTGTCTGCCAAGAGCATCTCCTCCTGCTGAAAAAGGCTCCTCCCCCCAACATTTAAGAAATCCTATCCTATATAATCTATTTATACTACTAAAAGGGTAATATACTAATTAGGTTGGGTCGACTGCCATCTTCCGGATGTCTGACTTCCTTCCGGACAAAGCCATGGTGGTGGGGGCCCAGGCAGAGGTAGTTAGGGGTGATCAGGCCAGCATGGGAGGGCCATTGGGGGCAAGATCAGGCTGGCAGGGGAGGGCAGTTAGGGGCAATCAAGCAGGCAGAGGCAGTTAGGGGTGATCAGGCTGGCAGGGGAGAGCAATTGGGGGCGAGATCAGGCCGGCAAGGGAGGGCAGTTGGGGGCAACCAGGCTGGCAGGGGAGGGAAGTTGGGGGCAAGATCAGGCCGGCAGGGGAGGGCAGTTGGGGGGCAAGATCAGGCTGGCAGGGGAGGGCAGTTGAGGGTGAGATCAGGTCGGCAGGGGAGGGCAGTTAGGGGTGATCAGGTAGGCAGAGGCAGTTGGGGGCGAGATCAGCCAGGCAGGGGAGAGCAGTTGGGGGGAGAGATCAGGCAGGCAGGGCAGAGCAGTTGGGGGGAGATCAGGTCAGCAGGGGAGGGCAGTTATGGGCGATCAGGCAGGCAGGCAGGCAGGCAGAGGCAGTTAGAGGCAATCAGGCAGGCAGGCAGGTAAGTGGTTAGGAGCCAGCAGTTCCAGATTGTGAGAGGGATGACCCCGATTGGAGAGGGTGCAGGCTGGGCTGAGGGACCCCCTCCCCCGATGCATGAATTTCATGCACCGGGCCACTACTTGTCTTATAAAGGGTAAAGAGAAGGGAAAGCACTAGTCTCTGGGTGAGATTATTTCAGATAGATTGTCTCATTTAATCCTTACAATAATTTGTGAAATAGTGGCTGTTATTTTTTTAAAGAGATTAGGAAACGGAGGCTCAGAAAGATTAAATAATTTCTTCAGAGTAAGAGCATAGAGATCAGTATTCAAATCCAGTCCTATTTCAACTTGGATCCTAATGCAAAGGCTATATTCTCTCTTTTTCTCTTTTTATTTTAATATTAAAATGTTTTTGAAATATTCTTAACATACAGGAAATTAGAAAAAATAAAATAATTCATTTACCTATACTTACCATTTAGTTCTAATAATTTTTGCCACTTTTTGCTTTAGATTTTTTTTGAGAAATACATATTTATAGTTACAGTTGAAACTCATCTACCTACTCCTACTCTGATATGTCTCCCATTTATCACACTAGATGTAACCACTAGCCTGAAGTTAGTATCATTTTCATGCATATTTTAAACTTTTACTGCATATATGTATCAATAAATAATATGATACTACTAAACTGAATTTAAACTTTAAATAGTATCATGCATAAATATCAATCTACAAATTTTTAATCTCCACTTATTTTTATGACATTAATTTAACCATGTTTTGATACCCATTTAGTTCATTCATTTTAAGTTTATGAATAGTATAGTATCTCCATTGTATTAAACTCCACAATTTACATATCATTTTTGTCAACTAATGAACATTAAAGTTACTTGTTTTATTATTACTACAAATAATGTTACTCTGAAAATTATGCACTAGTATATTTATTTCTCTAGAGTTATACCTAGAAATGAATTGCTGGGTTATAAAATAGGTATATCTTTAGATTAATTAATGCAGCCTAATTAATCTTCAAAACTAGTTGTCTGAAGGGTTCTTAAATTCTACATCCTCTCTACAACACTTGGTATTTTCAGACTTCTCAATTTTGCCAACCTGATGGGTAGGATTTAGTATCTTATTTTAGTTTGTATTTTCTTTTTACAAGTGGGATTCTCCTTTTATGCTTATTTATCTATTCATATATTTTTTTACCCTTTTTAAATTGGGGTTTCTATTGCTTATTGATTTATATTTTGCAAACTTCTTTGAGTTTATAGCTTGGTTTATAATCAACAAGAATTTATGCCATTTTGTACCTGTCAAATTGAGAAAAATGTCTTTTTTTGGTTAACTTTTCTGTATGGTTTTATCTGTCTCTTCTAAGTACTATATACCATGATTTAAAAAGATTCAGTCTGACTCATAGTGCCCCTCTTCAAGAAAGTAGCAACTTGGAATAAAATCTGGCATGCCTCAGGTTTTCAGGGGAGAAGGTGACACATCATTTCCTTTGCCTTCCTTTGGCTGCCTACATGTATACTAAAGTCCCAAGTTCATTCTGGGTAGCTTACATCCTCTTCTCACTCACATGCTGAAGCTGTCATATTTTCTTGCCATAGGCCAGAGGTATTGATGTGCAGCAGGTTTCTTTAGTCATCAACTATGACCTTCCCACCAACAGGGAAAACTATATCCACAGAATTGGTCGGGGTGGACGTTTTGGCCGTAAGGGTATGGCTATTAACATGGTGACAGAAGAAGACAAGAGGACTCTTCGAGACATTGAGACCTTCTACAACACTTCCATTGAGGAGATGCCCCTCAATGTTGCTGATCTCATCTGAGAGGGGCTGGCCTGCTACCTCATCCGAGCCAGGGTTCTCAGTCCTTGGCAGGCTGAGGAGAAGCAGGAGCGGGGAGGGAAGGGAGCCAAGGGACGGACATCTTGTCAATTTTTTTCTTTTTTCTTTTCCCTTTGAATAAATGTCACTTTTTGAGGCAAAAAAAAAAAAAAGATTCAGTCTGATGTTTTTTGTCTTTTATAAGGTGGGCTTAATTAGCTTATTTATATTTATTGTATGTATTGCCATCTGGACTTAAAATTTTTTTTACTATCTTATTTTTTTGTTTGTCATTTTTTTTCTTTTTCCACCTTTTTTTTTTTAATTGCTTAAAGTATTACATATGTTTCCTTTTTCCCCCCATTGACCCTTTCCTGGCCACTCCCACCCTCCAGGACAAGCCCCTACCAACCCAGTCTCCATGTCCATTGGTTATGCTAATATGCATGCATACAAGTCCTTTGGTTGATCTCTTACCCCTGTCACCCACCCTACCCTACCTCCCCTCTGAGGTTTCATGGTCTGTTCAGTGTTTCTCTGTCTCTGGATCTATTTTTGTTCAACAGTTTATGTTGTTCATTATATTCCACAAATGAGTGAGATCATGTGATATTTATCTTTCTCCAACCAGCTTATTTCACTTAGCATAATGCTCTACAGGTCCATCCATGCTGTTGCAAATGGTAAGAGTTCCTTCTTTTTTACAGCAGCATACTATTACATTGTGTAGATGTACCACAGTTTTCTAATCCACTCATCTACTGATGGGCACTAAGGATGTTTCCAAACCTTAGCTATTGTAAATTCTGCTGCTATGAACATAGGGGTGCATATATCCTTTCTGATTGGTGTTTCTGATTTCTTGGGATATATTCCTACAAGTGGGATTACTGGGTCAAATGGGAGTTCCATTTTTAATTGTTGAGGAAACGCCATACTTTTTTTCCACAGTGGCTGCACCAGTTTGCATTCCCACCAGCAGTGCACGAGGGTTCCTTTTTCTTCACATCCTTGCCAGGACTTGTTGTTTGTTGATTTGTTGATGATAGCCATTCTGATAGGTATGAGATGGTACCTCATTGTTGTTTTGATTTGTATCACTCAGATGATTAGTGACTTTGAGCATGTTTTCATATGTCTCTTGGCCTTCTCATACATCCTCTTTTGAAAAATGTTTATTTAGGTTCTTTGCCCATTTTTTGATTGGATTGTTTACCTTCCTTTTTAAAGTTCTGTGAGTTCCTTATAAATTTTGGAGATTAAACCCTTGTCGGATATAATATTGGTAAATTGGTTCTCTCTTGCAGTGGGCGTTCTTATTGTTTTGTTGATGGTTTCTTTTGCTGTGCAGAAGCTTTTCATTTTGATGTAGTTCCATTTGTTTATTTTCTCCTTAGTTTACATTGTCCTAGGAGCTGTATGAATAAAGATATTGCTACGACATATGTCTGATATTTTGCTGCCTATGAATTCTTCTAAGATTTTTATGGTTTCCCATCTTATGTTTAAGTCCTTTATCTATTTTGAGTCTATTTCTGTGTATGGTGTAAGTTGGTGGTCTAGTTTCATTATAAAGATCATACACCATGACCAAGTGGGATTTATTCCAGGGATGCAAGGCTGGTACAATATCCGCAAATCAATAAACGTGATACATCACATAGACAAATTGAGAGACAAAAACCACATAATCATATCAATTGATGCAGAAAAAGCGTTTGACAAAATCCAACACCCATTTCTGATAAAAACTCTCAGCAAAGTGGGAATAGAGGGATCATACCTCAACATAATAAAAGCCTTATATGACAAACCTACAGCCAACATCATACTTAATGGGCAAAAACTAAAACCATTTCCCTTAAGAATAGGAACAAGGTAGGGATGCCCACTTTCACCACTCCTGTTCAACATAGTACTGGAAGTGCTAGCCATAGTGATCATACAAGAAGAAGAAATAAAAGCATCCAAATTGGAAAAGAAGAAGTAAAACTGTCATTATTCGCAGATGACATGATACTGTTTCCTTCCTTCTTATAGATTATAAATCTTTTCTTTTAAAGGTTACCTTTAACATTTTTTTTATTTTTAAAGTTTTATTCATTGATTTTAGAGAGTGAGGAAGGTGGGACAGAGAAACATCAATTTGTTGTTCCACTTATTTATTCATTCATTGGTTGACTCTTGTATGTGCCCCTGCAACCTTGGCCTATCAGAACAACACTAACCAACTGAGAGTGATTACCTTTAGCATTTTTGACATATGTTTAAATATAAGCATTTACAACAAAGTTCCAAGTTATTTAGTAAATGTCCTACTAAATAGGCAAGGAGGAATCAACCCCCTTCTACTTTATTCTAATTTAAAGTTTCAACTTCATGTGTTTCTTTTTAAACAAGGTGTTATTTTTTTTCCATTTAAAAAACATTTACCAAGCCAAGACCGGTTTGGCTCAGTGGATAGAGCGTCGGCCTGCAGACTGAAGGGTCCTGGGTTCGATTCCGGTCAAGGGCATGTACCTTGGTTGCGGGCACATCCCCAGTGGGAGGTGTGCAGGAGGCAGCTGATCGATGTTTCTCTCTCATCGATGTTTCTAGCTCTCTATCCCTCTCCCTTCCTCTCTGTAAAATATCAATAAAATATATTTTAAAAAAAACAAAAAACATTTACCAATACTTTATCAATTTTGGTGCTTGCTGTTGTAATTAAATGCTCTCTGTCTGAATTCTGTTCTCCTCTCATAAAACCGTATCTATTAATAGTTCTTTTAGTAAGAGTCTGTGGGTGGTTTAACATTTTGTCTTCATATGGCTTTGAATGTCTGAAAATGCCATCCCTCCCACTCCCCCCACTCCTGTTTCCTGGGTTATTTTCCTTAATCAATTTGAAGTTATTACTGCCTTGTCATCTAGTATTGATTGTTGTTGAGAAGATGCCAGTTTAATTTTTATTCATTTGTAAATAATCTCCCACTTGTCTTTGGTAGCTCTTCAGTTTTTTTCTTTCTATATGATGTTCTAAAGGTTCTGTTGTTTGCCTAAAATATATCTAGGTGTGGATTATTGAAATTTATTTTAGTCCACTTAACTCCTGATAATATCTTCATTTGGTTTTGGAAATTTTTAGCCATTATTGCTTTCAGTGTTTGTTCTTATTGATTGCATCTTAGATGCATTCTGGAGCCTCACAATCCTTTCTTTATGTCTCTTAACTACATTTTCAAAAAAATTTTTTAATTAAAAATATGTTTTTTATTGATTTCAGAGAGAGGAATGGAGAGGGAGGGATAGGAACATCAATGATGAGAGTGAATCATTGATCGGCTGCCTCCTGCACACCCTGTACTCCGGATGGAGCTGGCAACCTGCATGTGCTCTGACAAAATCGAACCGTGATCTCTTGGTTCCTGGGTTGACACTCAACCACTAAGCCATACTGGCCGGGCTCCTAATATTTTCCATTTGAATAATCTGAAAACACTCTTATTAGAAAGTGCTAGGTATAATACAATAAAATCATTTAAAAGACCTTTTTATAGGGAGAATTTTGAACATGCAAAAATGTACATAATAGTATAATACTCTAATCACTGTGCCACCTAGTTTTCACTACTGTGAAAAGCACATCATAGACATCATTTCTTTCATTAATAGCTCTGTGTGTATCTCTAAGATATTAGAACTCTTTTATTAATAAGAACATGATCACAATTCCTTAATTCTTTAAATATTCAGCAAGTAATCAAATTTCAAATTGTTTGATATATCATAAATGCTTTTTCTTTTTTATAATTTTTTAAAACCAGGATCCAAATAAGGTCCACACATTGCAACTTTACAGTCTCTATTAATCTGTTTGTTTCCTGCATTACTTCTCTTTTTCCTTTTTTAACCAGGTTAGTTAGTTTCCCACAATCTAGATTTTGCTGGTCACAGCCTCATGGCAAAGTTTAATGTGTTTCTTTGTTCATATATTTTCAGAAAACATTTTCTTACGTATTCCTATCTTACTATTTCTACTTCTTCAGCTGTTTGCCTTTCTGTTTAGAAACCATAATTAATTTCTTAGTGCTTTGTAGGTGACTAATTTGTAAAAACAATAACGTTGCCTATATTATAATAAGGATTGTTTGTTACTGAGCCAAGGAGTATCTATACTGTTATTTCACCCCCTTGTCAAGTTTTCTTCCATCGGAATTGCCTTTTTCTTTTCTGTCACTGCTTTCCTTTATTATATCATCTGTAGGTGTTTATGTTTTGTTTAGCTTTGTTTTCCACTCCATCTTAGCAAGCAGCCTTGCACCACTTTTTTCTCAAGTCTTTCAGAGGCCCTCTGCTCCTGCCTGAGGCCTGCTGCCCAGCTGTTATCATATGCCTTTACTTTACTGCTTTCCAGGATTGGATCTATTTTTTTGGACCAGATGTCATACTTTTTTATTTACTCCTTTGGTTTGGTATGTTATAGCTCAGAAAAGTCGCTTGTATTTTTTTTTTCTTTTTTCTTTTTTTAAAAAAATAAATCTTTATTCAGATTATTACAATTGTTTCTCCTTTTCCCCCCCATAGCTCCCCTCCACCCGGTTCCCACCTCACCTTCTGCCCTTACCTCCCCCACTGTCCTCATCCATGGGTGTATGATTTTTGTCCAGTCTCTTCCCGCACCCCCCCATACCCCTTTCCCCCTGAGAATTATCAGTCCACTCCCTTTCTATGCCCCTGATTCTATTATATTCACCAGATTATTCTGTTCCTCAGGTTTTTAATTCACTTGATTTTTAGGTTCACTTGTTGATAGATATGTATTTGTTGTTCATAATTTTTATCTTTACTTTTTTCTTCTTCCTCTTCTTTAAGAATACCTTTCAGCATTTCATATAATACTGGTTTGGTGGTGATGAACTCCTTTAGCTTTTTCTTATCTGTGAAGCTCTTTATCTGCCCTTCAATTCTGAATGATAGCTTTGCTGGGTAGAGTAATCTTGGTTGTAGGTTCTTGCTATTCATCACTTTGAAAATTTCTTGTCACTCCCGTCTGGCCTGCATAGTTTCTGTTGAGAAATCAGCTGACAGTCGTATGGGTGCTCCCTTGTAGGTAATTAACTGTTTTTCTCTTGCTGCTTTTAATATTCTCTCTTTGTCTTTTGCTCTTGGCATTTTAATTATGATGTGTCTTGGTGTGGTCCTCTTTGGATTCCTTTTGTTTGGGGTTCTGTGCGCTTCCTGGAGTTGTAAGTCTATTTCTTTCACCAGGTGGGGGAAGTTTTCAGTCATTATTTCTTCAAATAGGTTTTCAGTATCTTGCTCTCTCTCTTCTTCTGGCACCCCCATAATTCTGATGTTGGTACGCTTGAAGTTGTCCCAGAGTCTTCTTACACTATCTTCAACTTTTTGGATTTTTTTTTCTTTTTGCTTTTTCGGTTGAGTGTTTTTTGCTTCTTTGTATTTCAATTCTTTGACTTGATTCTTGTGTTCCTCTAGTCTGTTGTTGGGTCTCTGTATAATATTTTTTTATTTTAGTCAGTGTATGTTTAATTTCTAGTTGGTCCTTTTTCATATCTTCGAGGGTCTCGTTATATTTATCGGCCTTTTCTAGGATATTCTTGAAAAGCCTTATAACCGTGGTTTTGAATTCTATATCCAGTCGTTTGTTTTCCTCCATTTCTTTCGTTTGTGATCTGTTTCTTTGATGCCACATTTTCACTGCTTCCCTGAGTTGGTAGGGTAGCTTTGTGTGCTAGGTTTCCTATATGGCCCAGTGGGTCGGCCTTCCCAGTTAACCTGAGGTAGACACTCTTGGTGCACCCCTTTGTGGACTGTGTGTACAGCCTTGTTGTAGTTAAGTCTTGATTGTTGTTGGTATCACTGGGAGGAATTGACCTCCAGACCAGTTGGCTGTAAGGATCAGCTGTGTCTATGCAGGGAGAAGTTTGGTGCTGGAGACAGCCTTATAGGATTAGACTTGCCAAATTGCAATAGCCTCTGTGCTCAGCTTGGATGGGGTGGAGTCTCAGGGCGGAGCAGACAGTCTTGGCTTCCAGTCAGCCTTGCTCTTGCGCGCCTTCAGACCTCTGCCTTCCCCGGCTCCCGAGTCTCCGCCTGAGAGTCCAGATTCCCCCCACAAGAGCGTGGGTCCCCAGGGGCTCGCCTGGAACTGGGGTTCAGTGCAGTCAGAACTGGGGCTCATTGCAGTCAGGAGCTTCTGACTCCCTTCCACTAGGGAAAGCCTGTGGCAACCTCCGCAGCCTTTGTGCGCACTGGCATGCGCGCGCCTACAGACCTCTACCTTCCCCGGCTCCCGAGTCTCTGCCCGAGAGTCCAGATTCCCCCCCGTAAGAGCGCAGGTCCCCAGGGGCTCGCCTGGAACTGGGGTTCAGTGCAGTCAGAATTGGGGTTCAGTGCAGTCAGGAGCTTCGGACTCCCTTCTGCTAGGGAAAGCCTGTGGCAACCTCCGCAGCCTTTGTGCACACTGGTGCGCGCCTCCAGAACCCTGCCTGCCAGGGCTCCCCCGGGTCTCCGAGTCTCTGGGTGCCTTTCTCTCTACCTGACAGTCCAGACTCCCCCCGTAAGAGCGTGGGTCCCCAGGTGTTCGCCTGGAACTGGGGTTCAGTGCAGTCAGAACTGGGGTTCAGTGCGGTCAGGGCTTCCTTCCCCCTTCCGCCAGAGAAAGTCAGCCAGGCTCTCAGCCGCCCTTCCTCTCTGCGTGCACAAAGACCCTTTGCCGTACCTCCAATTCTCTGTGAGCTTTTCTCTTTCCTTCTAGTTGTAGAATTTTCACTCAGCCAGCTTTCCTGTGGTTCTGGATGGTGTCCGTTCTGTCTTTTAGTTGTAGTTTTGAAATTGTTGTGCGAGGCAGCAGTTTAGGTGCTTACCTATGCCGCCATCTTGGTTTCTCCAAAAAGTAACTTGTTAAATGCTGCTTCTGGGGGTAAACTTTGAATCTTCAAATGTTTGAAAATGCTTTTTTTTTTTTTTTTTTTTTTTTTTTTTTTGCTGGGTAAAAATTCTAAGTTATAAACTATGTATGAGATTAGAAAATTCAAGATAATGATACAAAATAAAAAGGAAAAGCCATCCTTACCTTTCAGATCCTTTTCCTATAGGTAGTCTTCTTTTAAAATCCAGTGGATTCACCCTAACCGGTTTGGCTCAGTAGCTAGAGCATTGGCCTGCGGACTGAAGGGTCCCAGGTTCGATTCCGGTCAAAGGCATATACCTTGGTTGCGGGCACATCCCCAGTAGGGGGTGTGCAGGAGGCAGCTGATCGATGTTTCTAACTCTCTATCCCTCCCCCTTCCTCTCTGTAAAAAATCAATAAAATATATTAAAAAAAAAAGAAGAGAACATTCTCATTAAAAAAAAAAAATCCAGTGGATTTGTTTCCTTTTGTTTCTATCTTATTTAACCTCTTGGTAGTACTTAATAACTCCCCTCATAAAACTCTCTTCTCTTCTTTATTTAAAAAAGAAAACCTTATTTTTATTTAAATATACATACAAAAAGCACACTAATCTGAAGTATACATAGAAGAATGATTTTTTACAAAATGAATACTTATAGTTTTTCTACTTCTCTGGCCATTACTTTACAAGAGTCGGCTACGTTCCTCTCTACTAGTATGCCTATCTTTGGCAATCTTACTAGCTTCAAAGACTTGTAACCTCAGAGATTTAGTTTCTGATCCTCTTCTCATCTTATACCTTATAAAGAACAACATTATAAGACTATGATATAGCTACCTTCTTTTTGCCTGATTACTATGAAATCTGTTTTAAAATTGTTTACATTATTTCCCTTCTGATGAAGAGCTTTTGAGGCAAAGGATTATATCTTTCTTTTGGAAAATGTTGAATGAGTAAATGAATAGAGGTAAATTGAAATGAAGGCAGATGATATAATGATATGTGGACAGAAAAGTGATGGAATGCATTTAGACTAGAAAATTTGACATGAACAAATTTTAAATTTCTAATATTTCTCATAAACTATCAAATATGGTACCCTTGTGTTTTATCTAGGTCATTGTTGAATTACTCCTAAAATACTTCTGTAAAGACATGGGGAAAATATAAGTATGTATGGTATAATGGCATTTTACCTTGTTTTGTCAAAGATTCATAAAGCAGCATTGTATATTTTACGTATCACCAGGAAATTTCTATGTCACAGATTATTGTAGTATACTTTCAAAAATAGTCTCCTTTCTCTTAACATTGATTTTAAGTTTTAAGTGATGTTTTTCTACTTTAACTTTTTACGAAGAATAATCATCATCATATCTAATAAAAGAGTAATATGCAAATTAACCCTCACTCCGCTACACCCACAAGCCATGCCCGAAAGCCACGCCCACCAGCCAATCAGGAGCGAATATGCAAATAAACCCAACCAAGATGGCTACGGCCACAGAGAGCATGAGGGAGGCTTGGGTTTCCCCGGCAATGGAGGAAGCCAAGCTTTCCGCCTGCCCTTGCCGGCCTAGGCCTCCACTCAAGGCTACAAAGTTTCAATGATAGAAGATTCATAAATCCAAACAGAAATGGCGGCAGCCACCGAACTGGAAAGAGCAGGAGGCTAGGGTTGCCCCCAGTGATGGAGAAAGCCAAGCTTTTCGCACACCCTGGCGGGCCCAGGCCTCCGCTTAAGGCTACAAAGTTTCAATTATAGAAGATACATAAATCCCCCCAAAAAAGGCTGCCTCCACAGAGCAAGCAGAAGGCTTGGCTCCGCTCCAGGCTACAAAGTTTCAATTGTAGAAGATAAATATACCCCAGATACCAGGGCCTCTGCTTGGGTCACCAGGGTGTGTGGCTGGCCTGCAAACCACCACAGGCCCCTCGCCCAGGCTGCCCCACGCCCCAAGGGAACCCCCCACCCTGATCCGGGACACCCTTCAGGGCAAACCAGCTGGCCCCCACCCATGCACCAGGCCTCTATCCTATCTAATAAAAGTAATATGAAGATTGACCATCACTGCAGCACACAAGATGGCTGCCCCCATGTGGTCAAAGATCCTGCTCCCATGTGGACACAAGATGGCCACCACAAGATGGCCAGTGGGGGAGGGCAGTTGGGAGGGACCAGGCCTTAAAGGGAGGGCAGTTGGGGGCTATCAAACCTGCAGGGAAAGGCAGTTAGGAGGGACCCAGGCCTGCAGGGGAGAGCAGTTAGGGGTGACCAGGCCTGCAGGGGAGGGCAGTTAGGGGTGACCAGGCTGGCAGGGGAGCAGTTAGGCATCAATCAGGCTGGCAGGGGAGTGGTTAGGAGGTGATCAGGCTGGCAGGCAGAAGCGGTTAGGAGCAATCAGGAAGGTATGCAGGAGAGCAGTTGGGAGCCAGCAGTCCTGGATTGTGAGGCCCAGTGGGATCGGGCCTAAACGGGCAGTCGGACATCCCTCGAGGGGTCCCAGACTGGAGAGGGTGCAGGCTGGGCTGAGGGACACACACACCCCCATGCACGAATTTCGTGCACCGGGCCTCTAGTCCTATATAATAAAAGCCTAGGTGGTGTGATACCCTCGTGTGATGTCGTCACAAGATGGCCGGCAGGGGAGGGCAGTTGGGGGCTATCAGGCTGGCAGGGGAGCAGTTAGGGGGCGATCAGGTTGGCAGGCAGAAGCGGTTAGAGGCAATCAGACAGGCGAGCAGTTAGGAGCCAGCAGTCCCGGATTGTGAGAGGGATGTCAGACTGCCGGTTTAGGCCCGATCCCTAAATCAGCAGTCGGACATCCCCCAAGGGGTCCCAGATTGGAGAGGGTGCAGGCCAGGCTGAGGGACACCCCCCCCCCCTGCACAAATTTCGTGCACCAGGCCTCTAGTATCAAATAATGGAAATCAGTATTCACATAAAGAAAATATAGCTAAATTCCAACAAATTAATTATAATAAAGTCTATTATAAATGAATACAAAAATATTTATAAACTGTATAATAAAATTGTTTTAAGGTTAGCTCAGAGGCTAATTAATGAAGTAATTTTTAAAAATGTGTTTTTATTGATTTCAGAGAGGAAGGGAGTGGGAGAGAAACATTAATGATGAGAAAGAATCATTGATAGGCTGCCTCCTGCATGCCCCCTACTAAGGATCGAGCTCACAGTCTGGACATGTGCCCTGATTGGGAGTTGAACTGTAACCTCCTGGTTCATAGGTCAACACTCAACCATCTGAGCCACATCAGCTGGGCAATGGATAATTTTTTTAAAATTTTTATTTTAGTTAAAATAATTTTTTAACCCTTACCCAAGGATATGTTTATTGATTTCTGAGAGAGACACAGAGAGAGAGAGAGCGCAAGAGAGAGAAAGAGAGAGAGAGAGAGGTGAAAGAAAAACATTGATTGGTCCCTTCCTGTACACCCCTTGACTGGGGATTGAACCCACAACGTGCCCTCGCAGGGAATTGAAGCAACCTTTTTGGTGTTCGGGATGCTGCTCTAATCAACTGAGTCATCCTGCTGAGCTGAAGTAATTTTTAATAGTATATAATAAAAAAATTCTACTTAATGAAATGGATAATATAGATAAAAACTAAAGGAATTATTGCTGACACCAGAAAATGTGTTTTTAGGAAAGGGTCTTTTATATTTTAGATGAAGTGTATAGTAAATCCAGTTTCTTAAATTGCCCAATAACTTAAAAGTAGGTGAGGCTAAAAAATAATTGATGCCTTCTGTAGTTTACTTTTTAGTTGCTATCCCTTAAGTGTTAACTGAGCCTTTGAGGAATGTTAGAGATACAGAAGGACAGGTACATTAATATAGCACCCTGATACTCTAGTTCTCAAGCGATGTTGTCTTTATCATGGAAAATTATATTTGATTAAGAAAAATCTGAGACCTTTTTTAAAAATGAAATCTTTAAAAAGATTTTAAAAAATTGATTAGTGAGAGAGAAACATCAATTTGTTGTTCCACTTATTTATACATTCATTGGCTATTTCTTGTATGTACCCTGACTGGACATCGAACCACAACCTTGGTGTAGTGGGACAAAGTTCTAATCAAATGAGCTACCTGCCAGGCCTGAGGCCTTTTAAAAAACAGTAGTTGCTGAAAAGTAGATCCAAGTTCTTATCACTGATGATATTTGTTAGACATGATATTCCTATTATCATTGACAAGAAGCTTGAATTGGACTCTGCCCTTGTGCAATTCATGTTATGTAACTTTTCTTGGCTGTGCTCTTACTTGGATGTTTGATTATAGTTTGGAGAGTTATTGCATTAGATATAATTGGCCAAATGTACTCTTGAAAATATGTTTAGGTAGCCAAATATCTGGTAGAAACCAACTCACCTCAAGTACACCTGAGAATAGATAAAGACAAGAAGAGTTTGTTTGATGCTAACAGGTATCTGGGGGGATATGTTTAACATATATGAAAAAATGCTGAACAAATTACTAGCATGTTGAATTCAGTAATATTTAAAAAATAATAAATCTTTTAAAAAATTCTTTATTGATGAAAGTATTACATATGTCCCCCCTTTCCCCCCATTGACTCCCTTCAACCTGCCCCTCTCCAGGCCTCCCCTCTTCTTCCCTTCCCCAGGCCTTCAGCACCCTATTGTCTCTGTCCATGGGTTATGCAATTAAGGTCTTTGGTTGATTATTTCTCACCCACCCAACCTCCCCCCGCCTTCCCTCTGAGATTTCGCACTCTATTCCATGCTTCCATGTCTCTGGGTCCATTCTGTTCATTAATTTATTTTGTTATTTAGATTCTCTATATATAAAAGCCTAATATGCTAAGTGTCCGACTGTTCGACCATTCAACCGTTCGACTGGTAGCTATGATGTGCACTGACCACAAGATTCGGGTAGGAAGAGAGTGAAGGGGAAAAAAACAAAAGGAGTCACCCTCCTTTTAAGGAGTGGTCCTGGAAGTACAATCCAAAAACTTTCATTTAATCTTATTTGCTAACACTGGCTCACGTGGTTATCCACCTATGGGGAAGTACAGTGTATTGTTTTGTTTTTCTGATACATTACTCTCCTCAACAAAATTGGGCTTCAGTATCAAGAAAAAAGGAAAAATGCAGATTGGGTATGTAGCTGCAGTTTTGCCATAAGTATCAATTATCCTAAATGGTTTAACTTCTCAAATTCTATACATCTGCCCAATAACTTACTGAACATATTTTGTATCTTTCTACTCTTCAACAGTTTTATTCTCTTGGAATGTTTTTCCTCTTCCATCCATTTAAATCCAATCCATTGTTCAAGATCAGTTTTAAATATTAACTCCTCTTATAAAAAATCATCAATTAATCCTATATTGCAATGTTATTTTTCCCCTCCAGATATTAATAAGCAATTGTTAGAGTAATTCATTTGTTAAGAAATCATGTTGCCTCATGGGATCTCTTCTGTGGTCTGCAACTGATTTTCTCTGTTTTGTGTTACATATTTATATTATGTTTCCTCAGTTAAGTTGTAAACTTTACAATTTTATAGTCCTTGTCTACAGAAAGTTTATAATCTTGATGTTTTTCACAGTCATTGATTAACTGTTGTTTTCTCTTACAGGCAAATGTTCTGAAAAAGACTGCATGGGAATGGCTTGCCTCACAATGACAGAAATGGAAGGAACATGCACACCTCTGCATCAGAATGGTGATATTCCTGGAATTACTGATCCTGTGAAACAAATAGATCCAGTCCTTCAGGTGTATCTTTATCATTCCCTTGGGAAAACTGAGGGAGATTACCTGAAGTTTTCAACTGGGGAATATGTTGCAGAAGAAATTTGTGTGGCTGCTTCTAAAGCCTGTGGTAACTATTAAAAATATTTTTTCTGTTTATTAAAAGATGATTGCTTTAATTATGCTACTCTAATACAACACACATGTAGAACATGCATAAAACATGAGAACATCATTAGAGTAGAATTTAAGGCAAATCTGCCTTGGTCTGGTCCTATAGACTGAATGTTTGTGTTCCCCTTCAAATTTATGTTGAAATCTATTCCCCCAATGTGATGGTATTTGGAGGTAGGACCTTTGGGAAGTGATTAGGTCATCAGGGGGGGGTCCTTCATCAGTGGGATTAGTACCCTAAAAGAGACTCCAGAGAGCATCTTTGCCCCTTCAACCATGTGAGGACATAGTAAGAAGATGAATCAGAAGATGAACCACCCATGAACCAGGCGTGGGTCCTTATAAGAACCTGAATCTGCCAGTGCCTCGGTTTTGTACTTTCCAGCCTCCAGAATGATGAGAAACATCTGTTGTTTATAAGCCACCTAGTCGATGGTATTTTAGTTAGAGCATTCCAAATGGATTAAGACAAAAATGGATACTGAGAAGTGGAGGAGGGGGGAAGATGTTGTAACAAATACCTAAAAAGTGGAAGGGGCTTTGAAATTGCATAATGGGTAATGGAAGAGTTTTGAGTGCATGCTAGAAAAAGCCTTCATTGTGCAGTCTGGTGAGGACTCAGAAAGAAAAGAAGAGAGCTGTAGAGAAAGCCTCAGTCTTCTTAGAGAACACTTAAAGTAATCATGAATAGACTGCTGGTAGAAATATGGATGGTAAAGGCCATTCTGATGAGGTCTTAGATCAGATGAGCAACATGTTACTGGAATCTGGAAGAAAAGTGATCCTTGTTGTAAGGTGCCAAAGAACTTTCCTGAATTGTGTTTATATTTTACTGTTTTGTGGAAGGTAGAGTTTTGTGAGCAATAAAATTGGATATTTACCTAAGCACACTGTTCAAAGTGTGGTTGACAAACTTGACTGCTGCTTATAGTAAAATGTTCGAGAAATGACTTAAAGGTGGAATTGTTAAGCAAAAAGGAAGCAAAACTTGAAGATTTGGAAAATTCTCAACCAATCCATTTTGTGAAAAATGAAAAAGTGGTGTCTAAAGAAAACACTATTTGATAATTAGTGTGGATCAGCCATATCAACAGGTGCCAGGAGCTATTTGCTAAGACAATAGAAGAATAACACTAAAGGCAATTTAGAAATCACCGGGGCTGCCCCTTCTTTTGCAAGGGCCTGATGGCAGAACAGTTTCAAAGGAGAGCTGCCAAATCTTAGAGACCTCCTGCTTGCTTCCTGGTGCTGCCTCATATTGAGGGTTCCTCTGGTGCTCTGCCCAGGTTTAGCTCTGGTAGTCCTCAGTGCAGCAGCTGACCCTCTGTAGGTTGCATGCTGCAAACTTTGGTAGAGTAAACTGTTTCTACCAGCTGAGAATGCAGGCCCAGGGGGCATGGCTGCGTCCACCTAGATTTCAAAGGATGGAGTCACACAAATCCATGGGGCAGCGCTCCTAGAGCCTTGGGAGCCCAAACTCTGCCAGGCCTAGGAATTACAATTTGTCTCTTGAATTTGTAACAATCTAATTTGAATTAATACCACCTTAGCTTCAATAGTAGGCAAAACTTTGCTTATATACACCTCTGTACCTTCTCCTTTATGATATTGTTTTACTGATTATATCTTTATGCATTGTGTAGATTTATAATTATTGGTTTATGCATTTGTCTTTTAAATCATCTAGGTAAAAAGAAGAATTATAATAAAAATCTAATAATACTGGCTTTTTATTTACCTATGTAGTTAACCTTCATCAGAGTTCTTTTTCATTACTTTTAGTTACTCTCTAATATCTCATCATTTACACCTAGACTTATTTCTTGTAGGAAATATCTATTAGATGTGAACTCTTTCAGCTTTTGTTTATCTGAGATTGTTTTACTTTCTTCTTCGTTTTTGAAGGATAATTTTGCAGATACAGAATTCTTGTTTGAGAGTTTTCTCTTTGAGTGCTTTAAGTATGCCATTTATTGCCTTCTGACCTGAATGGTTTCTGATGAGAAATTGGCTTTGAGTCTTATTGAGGATTCCTAATCAAGAATTTCTTGTATGTAACAAGTCACTTCTCTCTCGCTGTTTTCAAGGTTCTCTATTGTTGGCTTTTGATAGTTTGATTTTAATGTGTTTTGGTATATAACACTTTGTGTTTGTCTATCTTGGAACATAACTGATCTTCATGGATTGTGTATCTGTGGGTTTCATCAAATTTGGGGAGGTTTTGCCCTGACTGGTTTGGCTCAGTGGATAGAGCATCGGCCCTCAACTGAAGAGTCAAGGGTTTGATTCAGGTTAAGGGCATGTACCTTGGTTGCGGGTTCTATCCCCAGTAGCAGGCGTGCAGATGGCAGCTGATTGATGTTTCTATTTATCCCTCTCCCTTCCTCTAAGAAAAATCAATAAAAAATATTTTTAAAAATATTAAAAAAAAATGGTAGGTTTGGGCCATTGTTCCTCTAAATATTCTTTTTGTGCCTGTCTCTATTTTATCTTCCTCTGGGACTCCCATATTATACTCTGTATAATTTCAGTCCTCGAAATTTGTTGACTGTCTTATGATTCAGATTATCAGGCAAGTTTTAAAAAATGTTTCACATACATTTGAAAACACTTGCTGATTACATAGTGTTCTCTAAATGTAAACTAAGTTTAACGTGGTTAATAGTTTAAAATGTGTGTGTCCTTTTATTTTTTTTGCCTTCTCCCATGTTTATAGATTTTGAATTTGTTTCTGTTCTGGTTCCATCTACTTTTGCTTCATATATTTTGAAGCCTTGTTATTAGTTGAACACAGATTTAATATTTTTTGTCTTTCTGTTGAATTGACCCTCTTATCACCATGAAGTGTTTGTTCCTTTTTACTTTAACTCAGTGGTAGGCAAACTGCGGCTCGCGAGCCACATGCGGCTCTTTGGCCCCTTGAGTTTTTAGCAAAGGCCAGCTTAGGAGTACCCTAATTAAGTTAATAACATTGTACCTACCTATATAGTTTAAGTTTAAAAAATTTGGCTCTCAAAAGAAATTTGAATCGTTGTACTGTTGATATTTGGCTCTGTTGACTAATGAGTTTGCCGACCACTGCTTTAACTAATACTTCTTTCTTAAAGTTTAGTGTTCTTACCAGGTTTCTTTTACTTTGTGTTTGCATGATACATCATTTTCCTTCTTTTTAGCTTCAACTTATATATATCCTTGTAATTAAATTATATCTTTTAAATAATACAAAGTCTTTTTTATAATCCAGAATCATAGGCTGTGTGTTTTAATTGGCTTGTTTACATTTATATATAACCTAATGTAATTACTAATATAATTGTGTTTAAATCTATTATCTTGCTATTTGCGTTGTTTCATTTGTTTTTGTTTTCTATTTTCCTTCTTTTTTAAAAATATATTTTTATTGATATTATTAGATATATTTCTATTTTACTTCTTTCCTAATATTTTAAAAAGTCAATCAATTATTTTTAATTTTTTTTTAATTTATAGTTTCTATTAGATTTTTTAGTATATGTGCTGCCGAAGCGAGCACTCCATTAGATTTTTTGTTACAGTTTTTATATTATTCTATTAGTGGTTACATATGAATAAGATTCTTGCTCAAGGCAGGCTAGAATGATTAGATACCACCTGGTGGCAAGTAAGGAAAAGGAGTTTGATGATATGTCAAAGATGGGGAATTCTTGCTAAAGGGAACCAGGATTCTTGCTAAAATTGGAGTCTGTGAAGAAGTACACATGGGCCTTGTTGGGCCATGGTTTCAGAGGAGCCTGACTAAAATTTGATCCAGTCAAGAAAGAAACCATAAACAAAACAACAAGAAAGCCCACTGCATGGGAGAACTTATTTGCCAATGTTACATCCAATAATGGTTTAATCTCCAAAATTTATAGGGAACTCATGCAACTTAACAAAAGGAAGATAAACAGTCCAATAAAAAAAAATGGGCAAAGGATCCAAATAGACACTTTTTGAAAGTGGATATACAGAAGGCCAAGAAAGGCATGAAAACATGCTCAAAGCCACTAATCATCTGAGAGATGCAAATCAGAACAACAGTGAGGTATCACCTCACACCTGTCAGAATGGCTATCATCAACAAATCAACAAACTGACAAGTGCTGGCGAGGATGTGGAGAAAAAGGAACCCTCGTGCACTGCTGGTGGGAATGCAAACTGGTGCAGCCACTGTGGAAAACAGTATGGAATTTCCTCAACAATTAAAAATGGATCTCCCATTTGACCCAGTAATCCCACTTGTAGGAATATATCCCAAGAAATCAGAAACACGAATCAGAAAGGATATATGCACCCCTATGTTCATAGCAGCACAATTCACCGTAGCTAAGATTTGGAAAAAGCCTTAGTGCCCATCAGCAGATGAGTGGATTAAAAACCTGTGGTACAGCCCTAACCGGTTTGGCTCAGTGGATAGAGCGTCGGCCTGTGGACTGAAAGGTCCCAGGTTCGATTCCGGTCAAGGGCATGTACCTTGGTTGCGGGCACATCCCCAGTAGGGGGTGTGCAAGAGGCAGCTGATCGATGTTTCTCTCTCATCAATGTTTCTAGCTCTCTATCCCTCTCCCTTCCTCTCTGTAAAAAATCAATAAAATATATTAAAAAAAAACAACAAAAAACCTGTGGTACATTTACACAATGTAATAGTATGCTGCTGTAAAAAAGAAGGAACTCTTACCATTTACAACAGCATGGATAGACCTGAAGAGCATTATGCTAAGTGAAATAAGCTGGTTGGAGAAAGACAAATATCACATGATTTCACTCATGTGGATTATAATGAACAACATAAACTGATGGACAAAAATAGATCCAGAGACAGATAAACACTGAACAGACCATGAAACCTCAGAGGGAAGGTAGGATAGGGTGGGAGGGAGAGGGTAAGAGATCAACCAAAGGACATGTATGCATGCATATAAGCAAAATCAATGGACACTGACAATAGCGGGGTGAAGACCTATGCTGGAGGTTGGGGTGGGCTGGGAGAGGTCAATGGGGGAAAAAGGAGACATATGTAATACTTTCAACAATAAAGAATTTAAAAAAAAAAGAATCTTTGTCACCTCTTCCCTGTACCTCTGTGTTTTCTTGGGTCTTCACTATCATTATACTTATTCTCTTTAATTATAATTTTCCAAAGGTTTCACTGTACCATATACTACACTGTGAGATCCTTCAAGCTAGGCACTTTTTTTCATTTTTATATTTCCCATACCCATCTTGTGCTTATTATAGAATAGGAACTCCGTTAATATTAGTGGAATGATGACTGTTCTTGCTCTAGAATGATATAAAACTACACTACAAATCTGGTAATGGCTTGGAAAAGAAGAAACACATTGAAGTGATTTTATTTTATTTATTTTTTATTTTTATTTTTAAATAAATCTTTATTGTTCAGATTATTACAGGTGTTCCTCTTTTTTTCCCCCTAGCTCCCCTCCACCTGATTCCCCACCCCACCCCATGCCCTTACCCCCCGCCACTGTCTTCATCCATAGGTGTAAGCTTTTTGTCCAGTCTCTTCCTGCACCCCTCACACCCCCTCCCCCCTGAGAATTGTCAGTCCACTCCCTTTCTATGTCCCTGATTCTATTATATTCACCAGTCCATTCTGTTCTTCAGATTTTTTATTCACTTGATTTTTAGATTCACTTGTTGGTAGGTATGTATTTGATGTCATTTTGTTGTTCATAATTTTTATCTTTACCTTTTTCTTCTTCTTCCTCTTCTTAAAGAACACCCTTCAGCATTTCATGTAATCCTGGTTTGGTGGTGATAAACTCCTTTAGCTTTTTCTTGTCTGTGAAGCTCTTTATCTGACCTTCAACTCTGAATGATAGCTTTGCTGGGTAGAGTAATCTTGGTTGTAGGTTCTTGCTGTTCATCACTTTGAATATTTCTTGCCACTCCCTTCTGGCCTGCATAGTTTCTGCCGAGAAATCAGCTGACAGTCGTATGGGTGCTCCCTTGTAGGTAACTAACCGTTTTTCTCTTGCTGCTTTCAAGATTCTCTCTTTGTCTTTTGCTCTTGGCATTTTAATTATGATGTGTCTCGGGTGTGGTCCTCTTTGGATTCCTCTTGTATGGGGTTCTGTGTGCTTCCTGAACTTGTAAGTCTATTTCTTTCACCAGGTAGGGAAAGTTTTGTCATTATTTCTTCTAATAGGTTTTCAATATTTTGCTCTTTCTCTTCTTCTGGCACCCCAAAAATTCGGATGTTGGTACGCTTAAAGTTGTCCCAGAGGCTCCTTACACTATTTTCATATTTTTGGATTCTTTTTTCTTTTTGTTTTTCTGGTTGGGTGTTTTTTCTTTCCTCATATTTCAGATCTTTGGTTTGATTCTTGGGGTACGTTGATCTACAGTTGAGTTTCTGTATATTCTTTATTTCAGACAGTGTATGCTTAATTTCTGACTGGTCCTTTTCTTTTTTTTTGGCATTCTCATTAAGGTCCTTGAAGGTCTCACTAAGCTCCTCGGAGGTCTCATCAAGTTTCTCGGCGGTTTTTAGAAGATTCTTGAGTAACCTTATAAATGTGGTTCTGAACTCTATGTCGTCCATTAGTTTGCTTTCCTCCATTTCTCTCATTCGTGACATGTTTCTTTGTCTCCGCATTTTGCTGCTTCCTTATGTTGATGGAGTGGCTTTGTGTGGTAGGTGACCTATAGGGGCCAGTAGCTCAGCCTCCCCAATCACCTGAGGTGGACGCCTTTGGTACACCCCTTTGTGGGCTGAGTGCAAAGTCTTGGTGTAGTTAAGCCTTGATTGCTGTTGGTACACTGGGAGGAATTGACCTCCAGGCCAATTGGCTGTGAGGACCCACTGTGTTTATAATGGAAGAACTGTTGCGCTGGAGACACGCTTATGGTGCAGGGCTTGTTTCAGTGGGGCTTTGGTGTTCACTGAGTCTGCCTCTTGAATGTATCACTTATGGATGTGAGGAGTTGAAATCTGGTGTCTCACACTGACCACTAGGTACACTGGCTTCTGGATCTCCAGTGGGGTGCGGGTCAGCTACTGTCTGAGGCCACCCAGCAGGAGCTACAGCAAGAACTACAGTTTTCTCCTCTTTGCTTAGAGTTTGGAGGTTTTGGAGCTGTCTGACCCGGGCTGCAAGTTTGCTAGGTTAAGCTGCTATAGGGCAGGCCATTCATATGCTAAAGTCGCTGCTTGGAGCTTGGGTGGGTTCGTAGATTGTGCAGGGCGGGGTCTCAGGGCGTGACTAGGCTAGGGCGTGGCAAACAGCGATGGCTGCCAGTAAGCCAGCTCTGCGGCTCTGCGTCTCCGACCATGTCCCCGTGTCCCGTGCCCCAGCACAATAAACAATTGTTCCTGCGCGCAGCCCTGCAAGCAAGCCTCCCTCACTTTCTGACCCCATGGCAGACAGTCCAGCTTCTCCCTGTAGGAGTTTGGGTCCCCCGCGTCTCCACAGAAACGAGTTCGGAGTAATCGGGAGCTTATCTCCCTTCGGGTTGAAAACAGCAGCGCTTTCAGTCACCCATCACCAGCCCGATTCGCGCGTCTCCGTACCTCAGCTTTTCAGCGCTTGTGCACCCCTCAATGCTGTTTGCTCTTTCCTTCTAGTTGTAGAACTTCCACTCAGCCAGCTTTCCTGTGGTTCTGGGTGATAGACGTTCTGTCTTTTAGTTGTAGTTTTGAAATTGTTGTGCGAGGCAGCAGTTTAGGTGCTTACCTATGCCGCCATCTTGGTTTCTCTCTCCACATTGAAGTGATTTTAATAAATAAAAATAAAAAGAATTTGGACTTGGTATATAGGGAATGAAAAGGAACTTAAAAATGACAGAGAAATTTCTTTGAGGTCTTATTATTTCAATACATTGTCTATCTCAAATACAGTGTCATTACCTTTATTTCCTTTCTAGAACAACCCAATCAAAATGAAATAAGTATTAATATAAAATTGCCATTTTGAAATAAGGTATCATTGTGACTAAACATGACTATAAGCATTGTCTTTTGTTATCGCAGGGATGACCTAACCATTTTCTTTTGGTGTATACTCCCTTTTTTCTGACCCCTTTGTACCAATTTATATAGATACATTCATTTTCCTATTTTGATACTTAAAATTAATTAAAGGAGTCTTTCTTATGTTAAGAAATCATTATTAATCATTTAAAAAAATTCTGATGACTCATTGGTTTTCCTTCTTTGTGTAGTTAAGCTATTGTTTGAAAATCATTACATTATATTCTGAAAAATATCCCTATCAACACATGCTAAAAATAATAGTTCCATATATAATTTTGTTTATCCTATATAATAAAAGGCTAATATACAAATCGACCGAACAGCGGAATGACCAGTTGCTATGTGCACTTACCACCAGGGGGCAGATGCTCAGCACAGGAGCTGCCCCCTGGTGGTCAGTGTGCTCCCACAGGGGGAGCACTGCTCAGCCGTCAGGCGGCAGTGGCAGGAGCCTCTCCTGCCTCCGCAGCAGTGCTAAAGATGTCCGACTGCTGGCTTAGCCATCAGTGGGACATCCCCCGAGGGCTCCTGGACTGCCAGAGGGCATAGGCCTCTAGTATGATTATATTTAAACTAAATGCTAGCTCTTTGTTAAGATTCTCTTCCCAGTATTTTCTCTTTCCAAGATAATCTTATATCAGGTCTTTTATGGCCCCTTCATGGGCATGTCCTCTCCCACTGTGTCTTATATGTACTTAGAACACTGATTTATGTGAAATATTTTACCTTTTAGAAAAAAGAAGTAGTATGTGCAATGTACAGAGACATGGGGTTATGATGCTAACTACTTGATTATATGTTATTTGAAAGTTCAAGTTTAAAATATTTTTTCAATTCAGAAATTGTGTGGATCAAAATAATATTCAGATGAAATAACTATTTGCTATCTACTTGTTATTTTAAAATTTAGAAAATTACAAGTCATTATTCTCTAGTTTCAAGATGACTTACATGGTGAACCCTTACTTTGCTATGGATAAGTCTTTTTTCTCCCCTTTCACCTTTTCTTTGTGACATGAAGGCGCACTGTTTTTATTTAATAAATTCTTTGAGAAAGTTTCTTGTCCACTGTACTCTTACCTTCCTTTTTTCTTAGTTCATTCCTGTTAACTTTCATTTTCTTAGTTCCATCCTGTTAAGTTCCATTAATAATCATAATTATGAATCCTTTTATACTTTTCTCCATGATCATATAATCACATAATGGACACACTATTTCATTTTCTCCCATAAACCTTCATTAGGATTTTGAAGCTATTATTTTATAAAATGGAATCATATATTCTTGTGTGTTTTTTGCTTTTCTTATGAATAAATACATTGTGAAAAATCTATTTAAGCCAACTACTTTTGCACTAGCTCATTCTTTTATTTAATTTCATAACAGTCCATGGCATGGATTTTACTACCCTAATTTTTTCTTCTGCTCTTGAATTTATATTTTCTTATTAATATACTGCACTTTTAGGAATATACAGAAGAGATTGATGGATTTAAAGGTTTTAATCATTTTTACTGATACTGATTTTTCAAATTTATACCAATATTGCTTTCTCAAAAACTCTACCAGTTTACATTTCTAGCAGTTACATAACAGTACCCTTTTCACCATTAATCAGCAATAGATGTTATTTCTCTTACTATTTTTGCTAGTTGAATGGGTATAAATTGATGTCACATAATTTTAATTTGCATTTCTTCAATACTAGGTATTAGGTATTACCATCCCTACCCATTTTATTAGTCTTATAAACTTGCTTTACTGTGAATAACTTATTTCCATTTTTTCACTTTTTTATTTTGCCTCTTTAATTTTTATTTCTTTATTATAAAATATTTTAAGTAATACTTTGTATAAAAATATAATACATACCAGTGTACTCACTACCCAACTTTTCAAATCTATGATTTTGCCATTTTACTGCAGATTTTTTTCCAGTATGTTATTGTGATAAATTATATGAATGGAGTTTTCTAATTTAGTCATTTTTGCAATCTTAGGGTGAATGAACTTCATTAATAAAAGAAAACATTGTTGTTGCCCTGACTGGTTTGGCTCAGTGCATCAGCCTGCAGACTCAAGGGTGTCCCAGGTTTGATTCCGGTCAGGGGCTTGTACCTTGGTTGCGGGCACATCCCCAGTAGGGGGTGTGCAGGAGGCAGCTGATTGATGTTTCTCTCTCATCAATGTTTCTAACTCTCTATCCCTCTCCCTTCCTCTCTCTGTAAAAAAAAATAAAATAAAATACATATTTTTTTAAAAAAAACATTGTTGGATTTGGTTTGCTAATATTTAGTTTAGGATTGTTAGTATCTATTTTGGTAAGTGATGAGATTATTCTTTTATGATGTCTTTGTTTGGTTTTGGTATCATAGTCAAACTAAATCCACAATATGTGCCATTTTTTCTTTTCCCTTTTTAAATTCTCTGTAATTAAGATTAGAATTGTCTTTCATGTTTGGTTAAACACATATAAATTTCCTCTGGGCCTTATGGAGGTTTTCCTTTCTTCTTTCTGATTCTTCTTTATTTCTCTTTCCTTCTTCTTCTTTCTTCTCTATTTTTTTTTTAAGTGGGAGATTGTTTCTTTAATGATTATAGTTCTTTTGAAATCCATTTTTAAAGTTATATGTTTTTAAACTTAATTTGTATACATTTTCAAGTTTATTGGCATAATTTATTCTAACACTCCCTTTTTGTCTTCAGAACTTATATTTAAAAAAATTCTTAGTGTTTATCTGTGCCTTCTTTCTTTTTTGATCAGAGTTGACAAAGGTTTGTTTATTTAATTAGTCATTGCAAATAATCAGCTTTTATCTTGTTGATTCTCTTTATTAAATTTTTATCCCTATTAACTCCTGTTGTGTCATGTCCTTCTTTCAGCTGTCTTTGGGTTATTCTTTTGTTTGCTGACTTGACTTAGATAATTCAGATTAATCTGTTATTTTCTAATGTAATCATATTAGAGCTATAATTTTCCCTCTTGAGTATCAGAGTTATATTTTATAATGTTTAACACATGGTATTAGTGATAATTTATTATAAATGTTCTTTAATTTCTGTGACCTGTGAGATATTTAGAAGTATTTGTAGCCTCTATCAGTGGGTAGAATGTTGGCCTGCAGACTGAAGGGTCCTGGGTTCGATTCTGGTCAAGGGCACGTACCTTGGTTGCAGGCTCCTTCCTGGCCTGAGCCCTGGTCTGGGCATGTGCAGGAGGCAACCAATCAATGTGTTTCTCTCACAATGATATTTCTCTTCATCTTTCCCTTTCTCTTCCACTCTCTCTAAAAATCAATGGAAAAATATTCTCAGGTGAGGATTAAAAATAAAGTATTTGTAAATACAAGGATGAATGCAAGGATACAGTTTCAGAGTTTTTACTGAATAAGCTTTTTATATGTAACTTACTGAAATTATTACATATCTATGAGTAGACAGTTGTTTTAATAATTTAACTATAAATTTAAAAATTTTGTTGTCAGTGTGTCAAGTTGATGTCATTTTTGCCTACAGTGGAAAAGAATGAAAATGTCACTCAAATAAAAAATCTCTTGTTTTTTGAGGCTTATGTTTTCAAATATATAGGATAAAAAATTTTAAGTATTAATTTCTGAGTTAAGTCAAGCGTGATTAGAGAACATGCTATGTATGACTATTCTCTGGCATTTTGGGAGACTTATTTTTAGTCTCCACATGATTTGTGTGAATATGTGTGTATATATGTATGCATGGTGTGTATGTGCTGGGAAATAAAAAGCATTAATTGTGTGGCTTAGATATTTTATATGCTTTTATAAAGTTTAGTGGCCTTCAACTTTTTGTCCATGTACATCCTAAAATATATTTGAAAATAAATTACATACTCCTGCATTTTAAGTTGACAGTTAAAATTTTTTCTAAATTTAAATAGGGCAGAGAATTTAATTACTAGTATTGTATAAAATTTGATATTTAAAAATAAGGCTGGAGAAACCAAGATGGAGGCATAGGTAAACACCTAAACTGCTGCCTCACACAACAATATCAAAACTACAACTAAAAGACAAAATGGACACCATCCAGAACTACAGGAAAGCTGGCTGAGTGGAAATTCTACAACTAGAAGGAAAGAGGAAAGCACATTGAGACTCAGAGGAGCTGCAAAAGGCTGGGGTACGGAGACATGCGCGCGCAGAGAGGACGGGTGGCTGACTGCATGGGCGGCTGAGTGCACAGCTGGCTTTCTAAAGTGGGAGGGAGACGGAAGTTCCTGACTGCGCTGAACTCCAGTCCTGGGCGAGACTCTGTGAACCCAAACTCATTTGGGGGGAATCTGGTCTGTCAGGAAAAGAGAAAGCACATGGAGACTCAGGGGAGCTGTGGAAGGCAGAGGTCTGGAGGCACGCGCGCACGCACAGAGGATTGACTTCTGAGTGCTCAGGCGGCTGAGGGCATGGGTGGCTGAGTGCACGGGCGGCTGAGTGCACGGCTGGCTTTCTAAAGTGGGCGGGAGATGGAAGCTCCTGACTGCACTGAACTCCAGTTCTGGGTGAGTTTCTGGGAAACCAGACACATTCGGGGAGAAACTGGACTGTCTGGCAGCAGGTGAAACTCGAGGGCGGCTTTCTCTCAGAGGTGCTTACAGCGATTACCGAGGGACACTGAGACCCAGGGGCCTCATAGGGCAGGGCTGACGGGAAGCCAAGGCTGTCTGCTTCACCCTGAGACTCAGCCCCATCCAAGCTGAGCACAGAGGCTTTTGCAAGTCTTCTCCCATAAGGGTGTCTCCAGCACAGAAGTTCTCCCAGCGTAGACACAGCCAATTGGCCTGGAGGTCAATTCCTCAAAGCCAATTGGCCTGGAGGTCAATTCCTCCTAGTGATTCCAACAACAATCAAGACTTAACTACAACAAGGCTATGCACACAGTCCACAAAGGGGTGCACCAAAAGTGTTCACCTCTGGTAACTGGGGGAGGCTGAGCCACTAGGCCATATAGGACACCTAGCACACAAAGCTACTCTACCAGCTCAGGGAAGCAACGAAAATGCGGAGACAAAGAAACAGATCACAAAGGAAAGAAATGGAGGAAAGCAAATGACTGGATATAGAGTTCAAAACCACGGTTGTAAGGTTTTTCAAGAATTTCCTAGAAAAGGCCAATAAATTTAGCGAGACCCTCGAGGATATGAAAAAGGACCAACTAGAAATTAAACATACACTGACTGAAATAAAAAATATTATACAGAGACCTAACAGCAGACTAGAGGACCACAAGAATCAAGTCAAAGATTTGAAATACAAAGAAGCAAAAAACAGCCGGAAAAGAAAAAAGAATCCAAAAATATGAAGATAGTGTAAGAAGCCTCTGGGACAACCTCAAGCGTACCAACATCTGAATTATGAGGGTGCCAGAAGAAGAGAGAGAGCAAGATACTGAAAACCTATTTGAAGAAATAATGACCGAAAACTTGCCCCACCTGGTGAAAGAAATAGACTTACAACTCCAGGAAGTGCAGAGAATCCCAAACAAAAGGAATCCAAAGAGGACCACACCAAGACACATCATAATTAAAATGCCAAGGGCAAAAGACAAAGAATATTAAAAGCAGCAAGAGATAAACAGTTAATTACCTATAATGGAGCTCCCATACGATTGTCAGCTGATTTCTCAACAGAAACTATGCAGGCCAGAAGGGAGTGGCAAGAAATATTCAAAGTGATGAATAGCAAGAACCTACAACCAAGATTACTCTACCCAGCAAAGCTATCATTCAGAATTGAAGGTCAGATAAAGAGCTTCACAGATAAGAAAAAGCTAAAGGAGTTCATCACCACCAAACCAGTATTATATGAAATGCTGAAGGGTATTCTTTAAGAAGAGGAAGAAGAAGAAAAAGGTAAAGATAAAAATTATGAACAACAAATACATGTCTATCAACAAGTGAATCTAAAAATCAAGTGAATAAAAAATCTGACAAACAGAATAAACTGGTGAATATAATAGAATCAGGGGCATAGAAAGGGAGTGGACTGACAATTCTCGGGGGGAAAGGGGTGTGTGGAGGGGTGCGGGAAGAGACTGGACAAAAATCGTACACCTATGGATGAGGACAGTGCGGGGGAGGTAAGGGCAGAGAGTGGGGTGGGAACCAGGTGGAGGGGAGCTATGGGGGAAAAAAAGAGGAACAATCGTAATAATCTGAACAATAAAGATTTACTAAATTAAAAAAATAATTAAAAAAAATAAAAATAAGGCTGTTTCACTGTTCTCTTAAAAGTATCCAGTGACTTCTAAATATCATTACTTGATATGTTATCCTTATCATAAATTTAAAATCACCGAGTTAAATCTGTTTATCTGTAGAGACATCTAAAAAAATTGAATAATTAAAAAAATTTGTTTGGAAAAGTCCCAGCAGTCATGTTTTAAAATATAGGGCAAAATGATATTAAATTAAGAATTCAGTTATAGTTCGTGTTGAACTAAAAGATTTCAACTGCTACTGCATTTTGTGCTGATTTTGAATTGTTACTTTAGACCCCACTATAAATTATAGATGTTATATAAATGTACTTTTAACTATCTGTACTCATTTCTTTTTCTGCTTCTTTCTTAGGAATCACACCTGTGTATCACAGTATGTTTGCTTTAATGAGTGAAACAGAAAGGATCTGGTATCCACCCAACCATGTCTTCCATATAGATGAGTCAACTAGGCACAATGTACTCTATAGAATAAGGTATGTTCTTCAGTAAAGTGATTCGCTTTAATGGCAAAAGAACAAAGTGGATGAAATTATTGAACATTTTTAAAATTGTAAGGTATCTAATATCAGAGACTACAGCTAATTAGCATTTAATTTTCTTCTTGTAAGGCTATTTCTCCATTAGAGGAATAGTCCATACATGTTCTTTAACTAGAATGCTCTGAGAATAAAGCTGTTCTGGTGAGATGCTATTTACCACTTATGATTATAATTACACTAGAGGCCCCGTGCATGAGACTCATGCACTGGGGCGGGGTGGGGGGGGGTTTCCTCAGCCTGGCCTGTGCCCTCTCACAGTCCGGGAGCCCATCAGTCAGACATCCTTAGCTCTGCCACAGAGGCGAGAGAGGTTCCCGCCACTGCTGCTGCACTGGCCAGCCATAAACCCGGCTTCTGGCTGAGCAGCACTCTCCCTGTAGGAGCGCACTGACCACCAGGGGGCAGCTGCTGCATTGAGTGTCTGCCTCCTGGTGGTCAGTGCATGTCATAGCAAACAGTCGTTCTGCTGTTCAGTCGATTTGCATATTAGCTTTTTATTATATAGGACTAGAGGCCTGGTGCATGAAATTCATGCACGGGGTGTGTGTGTGTGTGTGTGTGTGTGTGTGTGTGTGTGCGCGCGTGTGCCCCTCAGCGCAGCCTGCACCCTCTGCAATCTGGGACCCCTCGAGGGATGTCCGACTGCCTGTTTAGGCCCACCGGGATCGGGACTAAACAGGCAGTTGGACATCCCTCTTACAATCAAGGACTGCTGGCTCCCAACCGCTCACCTGCCTGCCTGCCTGATTGCCCCTAACTGCTTCTCCCTGCCAGCCTGATCATCCTCTAACCACTCCCCTGCTAGCCTGATCGACGCCTAACTGCACCCCTGCCGGCTCGATTGCCCCTAATTGCCCTCCCCTGCTGGCCTAGTCACTCCTAACTGCGCTCCCCTGCAGGCCTGGTTGTCCCCAGCTGCCCTCTCTTTTAGGCCTGGTCCCTCCCAACTCCCCTCCTCTGCAGGCCTGGTCACCCCTAACTGCCCTCCCCTGCTGGCCTGATCGCCCACAACTGCCCTCCCCTGCAGGCCTGGTATCCCCCAACTGCCCTCCCTTGCAGGCCTGGTCCCCCCCCAACTGCCCTCTTCTGCTGGCCATCTTGTGGTGGCCATCTTTGACCACATGGAGGCGGCCATCTTGTGTGTTGGAGTGACGGTCAATTTGTATATTACCTCTTTATTATATAGGTGTTTTAAAAGGTGAGCATGACTTTACTAGCAAAATGTTAAATGTCTAGAATATTGCTAGTTTCCCAGGAAATTAGATGTTTTGTACAATAAAATGTAATCTCTTCTTTTTAATAACTCTTTTTAAGTGAAGGGAAGATTTTGCCAGTATTTATTATAGTCTCAAATAATAAAATTAATCCTGTATAATAAAAGGCTAATATGCAAATCTACCGAACAGTGGAACGACCAGTCGCTATGATGTGCACTGATCACCAGGGGGCAGATGCTCAACACAGGAGCTGCCCCCTGTTGGTCAGTGTGCTCCCACAGGGGGAGTGCCACTTAGCCAGAGCTGGACTCACTGCTGGTGAGTGCAACAGCGGTGGCAGGAGCCTTTCCTGCCTCTGCGGCAGAGCTAAGGATGTCTAACTGCCGGCTTAGCGCAGGGAACAGGCCTAAGCCATCAGTCAGACATCGCCCGAGGACTCCCGGACTGGCTGAGGGACCCCCCACCACCCCGAGTGTACACACTGGGCCTTTAGTTTATTTAATAATGTATGGTAAAATTAGTGAAATACAGAGGTGCTTTTCTACTCAAAAGGACAAAACAAAGAAGTTTGACCCTGGCAGGTATGGCTCAGTTGGTTGGGCCTTGTCCCATGCACACAAAGGTTGCTGGTTAGATTCCCCAGTCACGGCACATGCCTGTTGCGGGTTTGATCCCTGGTAAGGGGCATGCAAGGAGGTAGCCCATTGATGTTTTGCTCTCACATTGATGTTTTTCTCTCTCCTTCTTCCATCCTCTCTCTGAAGATCAATAAAAAAATCTTAAAAAGTTAAGTTTGATCTGTGTCTCTTACTTATGAAATAGATCCATTCAATGCATAGAGTCAGTGTTGCAGTAAAAAAGAACATAGACTCTTTCATAACTTTAAAAAGAAAGGTGAAGGAATCCTTAATTAAGACTCAAGAGAGACATCCTTACCATGATAAAGGGTATCTATAAAAATCATGTATCAAATAATATTCTTAAATGATAAAATGTGTGTTAGAAGCAGTCTCTTTTTAAAAAAATATGTATTTTATTGATTTTTTACAGAGAGGAAGAGAGAGGGAGAGAGAGTTAGAAACATTGATAAGAGAGAAACATCAATCAGCTGCCTCCTTCACCTCCCTCCCCCCAACTGGGGCTGTGCCTGCAACCAAGGTACATGCCCTTGACTGGAATTGAACCTGGGACCCTTCAGTCTGCAGGCCGATGCTCTATCCACTGAGCCAAACCACTCAGGGCAAAGCAGTCTCTTTAAAATTAGGAAAAAGATAGCCACAGTTACTGCTTTTGTTTAGGATTTTAATGGTGTTCTTAACCAATAAGACAGTAAATAAAAGTTTAATAATTGAGAACAAAGAAGCAAAAAGGTGATATTATAAGCAATTGGAGGTGATATTATAAGCAATTTCTACATTTCTCTTTTTTTAAAAATATATTTTATTGATTTTTTACAGAGAGGAAGAGAGAGGGATAGAGAGTTAGAAACATCGATGAGAGACATCGATCAGCTGCCTCCTGCACGCCCCCCACTGGGGATGTGCCGCAACCCAGGTACATGCCCTTGACCAGAATCGAACCTGGGACCATTCAGTCCGCAGGCCGACGCTCTATCCACTGAGCCAAACCAGTTAGGGCTACATTTCTCTTTTTCCCATTATTATTTCTACAGTCTATGCATGGAAGAAGGCAGTATATTGATTTTACACTTAGGTTTCTTGTATTTTCTACCTATATTTTTATTATAGATTTATCTAGATTTCTTTGGCTCTCAACTTGTATTTAACACTATTAGCTGTGTTTTCTGACTATGGGATAATACCTTTCATTATGCTGGAAGTGGTTATATGTACACAGTATGTTTATATTTGATTTATTTGGAGGCTGACAGAGTGTTTCAACTGTCTTGTAGATTTTACTTTCCTTACTGGTATTGTAGCGGCAGCAACAGAACTTATCGGCATGGAATTTCTCGAGGTGCTGAAGCTCCTCTTCTTGATGACTTTGTTATGTCTTACCTTTTTGCTCAGGTATGATATATCTGCTTTTCATGTGTTAAATGATAAATACCTCTTAGTCAAAAATCTTCATATATGGGAAAATTGATATTCCGTTTTGCATAGCAGGTACAGCTAGGTAACAAAGTGAAGTCTTTATTACTAATTTTTAATCCTGTGATTTATGGTTATGGACAATAGAATTTATTTTATAGATATTCCTTGAATTAGCCATTTTGAACATCCTTCTTTTTTTAGTGCTTTAAGTTATTTTAAGGATTTAATAAAGTTTAGACTCAGTTTTATAACATGACTCATCCAAACATAAGTGGCTGGAACATAGGACAATAAAATATCTTTAGAGAAGTTTGTTTTTTAATTTCTGAACAAATTCAGACTTAAATAGTGGGGAGTGAAATGTAAAGAAACTTGGTAACTGCATAAAAAGTTGAGCTATAATAGTTTGTGTAGTTTCTCATGGGAGGTTGACTGGCTGATACTGAGTCTGAGAGATTTTTTTCTAGTTATTTTTTTATTAATACTATTATGTTAAATTTTTGTAGTGTATTTGAACAATGCTTTTTTTTCTCTATTACCTTGATTTAAATAGTAATTAAAATGTTTTATCATTAAATAACTTTTGTTTTTATGTGCTAGAAAACTGAGGAGTAGAAACTAAAGAAAGAAAAAATATTTGTACTTTTGGGTAAAGATATGTTCTTGTTATTCCCCATTAAAGAGTAAGTTCCCATACCCCTCTCCTCTAGCCCCTGACAGCCACCTGTGTACTTAATGTCTTTATGAATTTGCCTATACGAGGTACCTCATATAATTACAGTTATATAGTACTAGATGCCCGATGCACGAAGACTCGTGCAAGAATGGGCCTTCCTTCCCCTGGCTGCCGGCACTGCCTTCGCTCCAGCCGGAGCCGCCTTTCCGCCTTCGCTCCAGGCCTGGAGCCGCTTTTCTGCCTTTGCTCTGGCCCGGAGCTGCCTTTCCACCTTCCCACGCTGCCCGGAGGCCTGGAGCGGCTGGGGCAGTGTGGAATGCCTGCGTTGTCGCCATGGCGACAATGCAAGTGTCCCGCCCCGCCCTCGGCCGCTCAGTGCCTGCGTATGCAAATTAACCCTCCATCTTTGTTGGGTTAATTTGCATACTTACTCCTGATTGGCTGGTGGGCGTCATGAAGGTATGGTCAATTTGCATCTTTCTCTTTTATTAGTGTAGATTAGCTCTTTTGAGACTGGTTTATTTCTCTTAGCATAATATCTTCAAGGTTCATTCATGTTGTAGCGTGTGTCAGAATTTCCTTCCCTTTTAACCAGTTAACTGCCACATATCCAAAACAGAAACCATCCCCACATGCCACGATATTTTGAATTTAATTGCGTCTATAGGTGCTTATGGCGTACAAAGGGTTAAGGCTGACTATTCCATTGTACATGGTATCACATTTTGTTTATCCATGCATCTGTTGATTTGAGTTGCTTCCTCCTTTTGGCT
This sequence comes from Plecotus auritus, assembly GCF_963455305.1. Classification (NCBI taxonomy): domain Eukaryota; kingdom Metazoa; phylum Chordata; class Mammalia; order Chiroptera; family Vespertilionidae; genus Plecotus; species Plecotus auritus. The sequence goes on along the minus strand of NC_137776.1, from coordinate 135,163,956 downwards.
GTTGTGAATAGTGCTGCAGTGAACATGGACATACAGATATCTGAGACCCTGCTTTTAATTTTTTTGAATATGTATCCAGAAGTGGAATTAATTAAATGATAATTGGTTTAAAAAATATTTTTTAAGAACTGCTATACTGGTTTCCATAGCAGCTGCATCGTTTTATATTCCTAGTATCAGTGCACAAAGCATTTCAATTTCTCCACATCCTTGCCAACACTTACCTTCTGTTTTTTTTTATAATAGTTATTCTGGTAGGTGTGTGAAGTGGTATCTCATAGTTTTGATTTGCATTTCCCTAATGATTAGTGATGTTGAACATTTTTTCATAAGCTTGTTGGCCATTTGTATATCTTCTTTAGGGAAACTATTATTTAAATCCTTTGCCCATTTTAAAATCAGGTGTTTTTTTTGTTGAGTTATAAGTGTTCTTTATACATTCAAGACATTTACCCCTTAATAAATACATGTCGCAGATATTTTCTCCCATTCTATAGGTTTACTTTTCACTGTTGATTGTGCCCTGTGATATGCAAAAGTTTTTAATTTTTATGTGGTCTAATTTATTTTTTCTTTGGTTATCTGCTTTTGGTGTCATATTTGAGAAGTCATTGCCTGTTCCAATATCATGCACTTTTCTCCTACATTTTATTTTTTTTATTTTTTATTAATATGTTATTGACTTTAGTTGGAGTGCTTTCATGGTTCTAAACTCAATTGGGACAGCTGGGACCCAAAGAAAACTAGCTGGCTTCCACTTCCTCCAAGGGCACCAATAACTGACCTTGGTACTGAAATTTGGCTCAGGAGATTTAGACAACAGAAATTTCACGCCATGATGAAAGGTAGAGGGATTTTTTCATATAGAAAGAGATAAATAACTGGTCTGTTTAGACTGGAGTTATCCATTAAAAGTATTTGGAAATGTCTCTCAATTTGGTAAGATTTGGATTACAGACCTTTCTCAAGAGTTGTGAGTGTGTTAGCCATCACACTGAAGATCAGTCCTAGCCTTACCCCCTCAACCAGGACACTAGGGGAAGAGGCTGATCTAGGCCGCTGGGGCGATCATCCCCAGGAAAGGCATATCCTATATAATAAAAGCCTAGGTGGCATCATGCCCTTGTGCAATGTCATCACAAGATGGCTGCCACAAGATGGCCACCACAAAATGGCTGGCAGGAGAGGGCAGTTGTGGGTGATCAGGCCAGCAGGGGAGGGCAGTTGTGGGTGACCAGGCCAGCAGGGGAGGGCAGTTGGGGGCAACCAGGCCAGCAGGGGAGGGCAGTTGGGGGCAACCAGGCCAGCAGGGGAGGGCAGTTGGGGGCAATTGGGCTGGCAAGGGAGGGCAGTTGGGGGAGATCAGGCCTTCAGGGGAGCGGTTAGGCATAAATCAGGCTGGGGGGGGGGAGCAGTTAGGGGGTGGGGTGATCAGGCTGACAGGCAGAAGCAGTTAGGGGCAATCAGGCAGGCAGTCAGGCAGGTGAGCGGTTAGGAGCCAGCAGTCCTGGATTGTGAGAGGGATGTCCCAGATTGGAGAGGGTGCAGGCCGGGCTGAGGGACAACCCCCCTCCCCCCGCATGAATTTCGTGCACTGGGCCTCTAGTAGTTGTATAAACTGATCCATGTCATAGGGAATGGAGGCCCAAGGAGGATCAGAGAACCCAACATATCTGTTGAAGATCATGAGGCTGAGAATCCCATGATGCATTCCACACAATGGCACCAGCCCCTCCAGGTTGCACAATACCAGAAGCATTAGGTGGTTGATAGTCATAGGCATTTGCAATGCTGGGATTCATGGGACGAGTGTTTGTAGAAGTTACTGATAAAGGATCTCCTCCTTCTTCAATGAAATGATTTGGTTCGGTGCTTCAATGCCAGACTTGGTTGAGTTTGTGGCATCTGCATTCTCATTTTGATGCGCTGGTTCTTAAATGAGTGAACCGGCGATCTTTTCTGTCAAAGAAAGGAGCTCGCTGCCATTGTAAGTCCCCCCATTTTGATATGACCTACAGACTCTCACGGGGCTGCCATCTTAGGCTCCATCTTATCCCTCCCCTTCCTCTGAATTAGCCAATCATGCAATAATGGGAACCTGAGCTCTGAGCCCTGACCAATCAAGTCAGAGTGAGGGGCAGGGCAGACCTGCGTCAGAAAATAAAACCCCAACGGACTTCCCATTGGGTGTGCTTCACCCATGATTTCCAGCTGGTAACAGCACCCTTTTGTGCAGGAGTAAATTTGCTTTGCCCATCCAGTTTTAAGTGTTTGTCTCATTCCTGCGACATCGACATTGTTGAGAGCATTTCTAACAAACCAAGTCTTTATTACTAACTCATCAAGTTGAGTGGCTGTAATAAGTTCCACCATGGTAGCTCAATGTGGGTATATGGTCTTTTCAAATGTATTGAAATCTATTCCAGACTATAATTTGTGTGGTACTGATGGGCAGATCTTGGCTTTCCTGATCTATTTTGTATGGAAGATTTATGTAGGAGGCCCTTATTCTTTATACAAATACACACCCAAAAAGCCAACATGCTTCCTAATCGCCCAAATGTGAAGACAGGAGGTCAAACACCCAGATTTCATTTAGCTTTTCAGCATCTGTCATGTACTCTAATTAAGGAACCACATGAGGATGTGAGTCAATCTGCCATAATCTTTTAGAAGTAGAATGATCAGCTGTGTGTTTCTGAGCTCCTGAATTTCATCTGTGTCTTTCCCTAAATTTCCTTATAAGAGTTTTATGTTTTTTTTATTTTGGCTCTTACATGTAGGTCTTTTGTCCATTTGGGTAAATTTTTATATATGGTGTAAATAAGGGTCCAACTTCATTTTTGCATGTGGATATCCAGTTTTTTTTTTAAGACCATTTGTTGAAAAGACTGTCCTTTCTTCACTTAATGGTCTTGGCATTCATTAAAAATCACTTGACTAACTTTTATTCAGCTTCCTTTGTTTCAGTAACCATTAAGAGAGAGAGGCTTTTGAGAATAATATTCTATGAGATAATGACTTTCTGCTGCTTTTATGATTTTATTATTTCATCTATACTATAAATCTGATTTATTTTGGTGGCATGCTAGTTAAATCCCATTAATAAGACAACTTTTCCTAAACAATTCATTTAGTTACTTTTCTCTAATATTAATACTAGGATATCTCAGATTTTTAAAAATATATATTTTTTATTGTTTGACAGTATTACAGATGCCCTTATTTTCCCCTCCTTCCCCCCCCTCCACTCAGTCCCTGCCCCAATCCAAGCCTTCAGCACACTGTTGTTTATGTCCGTGGTTATAGTTTGATCTAGAAACGTTATGGCTGAATGCAGATAAATATTCTTTGTTCAGCTACCCATATAAAAATTATTTTTCTACAGTTTAAATGAAATGAAAATTTATTGATACATTCTGTGATATTGAAGGCAAGCTAGTTTAAAATAAATTGATTTGGCATTTGGGACTCTATTTGTAGCTTTTCTCTAATGGTTATTTGGTTCTTAGCACTAATGTTACTGATTTTTGATATATTTGTTTTCTTTTGGGCATGAGTTAAACAGAATATCTTCATGAACAAAATTTATTATCCACTGGTCCTATATTGTATATGGAAGAAAAAGCAAGCTATTTTAAAAAAAAATTCACCTATCCATCAGTTTGATAGCTCCTTTAAAAAAAAAATCCTCACCTGAGGATGGAGATATATATATATATATATATATATATATATATATATATATATATATATATATGGAGAGAGAGAGAGGGAGGGAGAGAAAGAAACATCAATTTGTTCCACTTATTTATGCATTCATTGGTTGCTTCTTGTATGTGCCCTAACGGGATCAAACCTGAAATATTGGCTCATTGGGATGATGATCTAACCAACTGAGCTATCTGGCGAGGGCCCTTAGTATAATGCTTTGAACATATTTGGAACTCAGTACATATTTAGTTAATATGTACTTTGGTTTAGGTAGTTTTGATGTAGAAGATATAATTTTAAGATAAGAGCAGTGAAATAGATTGATATATATATACTCTTTAGTTGGGAACCAATTTTAATCAGTTTCCATTTGCAAAATAACTTTTATTAAAATTTTAAGGCAAAATGGTTGAAAATCAAAAGAGTTGGTATTCTTTTTAAATATATGTGTTCTGGAAATTACGTTATCGTTTAAAATATGATAATAGATTAAAATGTAATATTGAAACTTATGAAATATTTCCTTCTAAATGTATTTTCCTTTAGTGGCGGCATGATTTTTTGCATGGATGGATAAAAGTACCTGTGACTCATGAAACACAGGAAGAGTGTCTTGGGATGGCAGTGTTAGATATGATGAGAATAGCCAAAGAAAATGATCAAACCCCACTGGACGTCTATAGCTCTATCAGGTAATTTCCTTATGTAAATCCATATACATAAATGGAACTGTTGGACTTTTTATATGATTTATTTGTATTTAGTGAACTTCCCCATACTTTTTAATTTTATGATTAAAAGTTGTATGGGTAAGTTTTCCTTCTTGTGCACAACACACACTTTCTTCCAATTTTATTGAATAATAGAGGCCCGGTGCACGAAATTCGTGCACGGGGGGGTGTGTGTCCCTCAGCCCAGCCTGCACCCTCTCCAATCTGGGATCCCTCTCACAATCCATGACTGCTGGCTTCTAACCGCTCACCTGCCTGCCTGTCTGATTGCCCCTAACCGCTTATGCCTACCAGCTGATCACCCCCTAATCACTCCCCTGCCAGCCTGATGGACGCCTGACTGCTCCCCTGCCAGCCCGATTGCCCCTAACTGCCCTCCCCTGCCAGCCTGGTCGCCCCTAACTGCTCTCCCCTGCAGGCCTGGTTGCCGCCAACTGCCCTCCCCTGCTGGCCCAGTCACCCCTAACTGCCCTCCCCTGCAGGCCTGATTGCCTTCAACTGCCCTCCCTTGCAGGCCTGGTCCCTCCTAACTGCCCTCCCCTGCTGGCCTGATCACCCACAACTGCCCTTCCCTGCTGGCCATCTTGTGGTGGCCATCTTATGTCCACATGGGGGCAACCATCTTTGACCACATGGAGGCGGCCATCTTGTGTGTTGGAGTGATGGTCAATTTGCATATTACTCTTTTATTAGATAGGATTGACATAAACACTGTATAAGTTTAAGGTATACAGCATAATGACTTACATATATCGTGACATGATTACTATGAATTCAGTTATAACATCAATCATTTCATATAGATAGAAAAAAGAGAAAGAAAAAAATATTTTTTTCCCTTGTGATGAGAACTCTTAGGATGTACTGTCTTAACAACTTTCATGTATACCATACAGCAGCATAAACTGTAGTCATCATAATGTACATTGCATCTGAGTAGTACAAAGAAATTATTGAAAGAGTTGGTATACTATAGAAAATATCATAGGTGTTCGATACCTATTTATTATTTGATTTATTTATTCTAAAAAGGCTAGGTAAGGTCGGAGGACTGAAAAGAGCACCTGGAGTCATAATTCCTACCAGCAGATCCTCACATTTTCTGTATAAATAATTCTGAATCAGAATATCTCTAATAGGGTCCATATTTTACTTGAATTACTATCACCTGAAGTTCCTGCTAAAATGGAAGATTCTTGGGCTCTAACCCAACAATTTGGATTCAGTAAATCTGAGGTGAATTCTACAAATATGAATTTTTTTCCATGAGATTGAAAAAAATCAGTTTTATTGAAGTATAATTGACATATAAAATTGTAAGATATAGTTAATGTAAAAACATTCAAACCTGTAAAGAATTTTTGTAAGTGTATTTGAGCCAAACTGTCGACAATTGCCGGGAAGCAGTATCTCAACAGATTGGGATAATGCTCCAGAGAATGATGGGTTTTTCATCAATTTTTATACATTGCAATCAAAAGAGGGGATGCACGTGGGTTACATGATAGATTAGAGAAGTGGGAGAAAGCAAAGTGGGGGTGTGGGGGTGGGGCAGAACCTCTGGGATTGGATAAAAAGTAAAATGATAGATACATACATTGGTTGTGACCCAAGGGAAAAAGGGAAGTTACAAGTTACCCAGACATTTCAAGGATATGTTATCATAGGCGCAAAAAGACAGGCTCAGTTAAGGTAAAGATTGACCTTGTCAGTGAAGATACTGGCCTATGACGTAACTACCCACCATAACTGCTTTTAGTTAAAGTTTAATTTCAGGCCATCCTTTGTGGTCACTTTAGGTCTCTGAGATTGCAAGACCGTCATGCAGGCCTTCTCTGAGTTTATCAGGTTAGCATGTGGCCCCTTTTATCCACAATATTTAAAGTGTACATCATCATGATTTGATATACATTGTGAAAGGATCCCCTATGAAGTTTATTAATACATCTACCACCTCATATATTTATCTTTTTTGAGGTTTTTTTTTTTTTTTTTTTGGGGGGGGGGTGGAAACTCCTTAACAAATTTCACTTATACATATATAGTGTTGTTAATTATAATCACTGTGTTGTACATTAGATCCTCAGACCTTATTCATCTTATAAGTGATTCAGCAGAATCTTACACAAGTAAAGCATACTCCACACTCTTTAAATTATTCTTCTGCACATTGAATTTTGACAATCATGCCAAATATAATTTTTTAACATTTATTTTTATTTTTAAATAATTCTTTATTGTTGAAAGTATTACCAAATACAATTTTTGAAACACTACTCCTGCAGCTCAGCTTTTATGGCTAGAAAACTTCCACTTCATCATATTCAAGAACCACATACTCCTGTGGTATTCCCAAAAGGTATATATGTCTGGTCATTAATTCTAGGAATCAAAGTGGAAAGCCTTGCTGTATGATGTTATCTTAAACTCTTCTTTTTCATCTTCAAATTAGTTTTTCAAAACTTTATTGAATCAAGTAGTCATTGATGTTTATGTAAATCGCATTCCACATTTAATAAGGCTCTTGGTAACTAATTTTTTTTTTACAAAAGAATATAAAGTAGGCATTGGAATTTGCATTCTGATTGTATTTTAAATCTTTTTTTTCAGTGTTTTCTAAACTTACTGAGGCTCTCCTATTTGCTGTATAAACTTATTAAAATTTTATATATTTCTTTACTTACAGATATGTAGTTGCTATGAAAAGGAACAGAATGTGACTTTTAAGGTCTGACAAATGAGTAGAATTTCATGGGTGGAAAGAAGTGAGTGATGGAAAAGGCCTCGTAGCAGAAGGGAGCATAGGAAGACTGAAGAGAGTCAGGTAGAGCCCAGAGTTAGTAAGAGATGAGGCAGGAGTTTGACCATGTAGAACCTTAGAGTCATGTGGTCAAGGTTAAGAACACTAAGAAACCATGCAAGGTTATTAAGCAATGGTGACATTATTCGATTTGTGTTTTTAAAAGCTCCCCATGACTCCAGTGTAGAAAACAGAGGGGCATAAGTGTAAATGGAAATGAGAGTCAAACAAAGTAAGGTCATTGCTGTAGTTCCTCCAGGAGATGCAGTTGAATGGTTTAGTAATAAGAAAAATGGGCAAATAAGAGAAATATGTAAAAGGTATAGCCCAGGGACTATAGTGATGGATTGAATAATGGGAGTTGAGGGAGAAGGTGGTATAAAGGGTGATTCCTGGGACTTGCAGAAGTAGCTGAATTGTATTGCTGTTTACTCAAATAGAGAACGTTGTAAGAGGATCTTAGGAGGACTTTAGGGAGACTCATGAGTTTGCTTTGACACATTGTTTGAGGAGCTTTGGGGCTATCCAAATTAAATGAGTAGATTGACTTGATTGTGGAAGATAAGAGTCTAGAGTTTAGATATTTAGATGGAAATATCAAGTGATTTGCATATAGAGTATCTAGAACAGGGGTGGGCAAACTTTTTGACTCGAGGGCCACAATGGGTTCTTAAACTGGACCGGAGGGCCGGAACAAAAGCATGGATGGAGTGTTTGTGTGAACTAATATAAATTCAAAGTAAAGGAGCGGAGGGGAGAGCAAGAGAACCCTCCGCTCTTTCGGCTCCGCAGGCCGGATAGAACAGCTGTAGTTTGCCCACGGCTGATCTAGAATGAAGATAATGTGTAAAAATAAGAAGAGGGCCCATAATTAAGTCTTGAGGAATGTCAACATTTAATCACTAGGCAAAAGGGAATGTTCCTTTAAAGAAGATTAAAAAGGAACAGCCAAAGAGATGGTAATAAAATCAGGAAAGCTAAGGGGAAAAAATTTCAAGGAGAGCATGATTAACAGTGTTGGATGCTGCTGAAAAAATTACAAGACAAATAAACTATAGAATTTGAGTTTTTAGCAACATGGAAGTTTTTATTTATTTATTTTTTATTTTAGTAAGAGCAGTTTCTGTGCGATTATGGAGCAGAAGCCAAATTAGAGTAAGTTGAGAAGTAAATGGAAGGCAGGAAAACAGAAATGGTTTTAAATGCTTTCCAAAAAAGGCCAGATATGCTGTAGCCAGAGGGGATGTAGGATAAAGAGATTTTACATTTAGGATGGGAAGAAGATTAGTATTTTCAAAACATGTGGATAGAAGAGAAATAATAAGTAGAGTAAAAGTCCCCAGAAAGCAGATGTCTATTAGAGGAAGACAGGGTATAGGGAATACATGTTAAAGAAATGGCTTTAGCTAGCAGGTTTATACCTACCTCATTCATTGTAGTAGGTGGAAAGGAGGAGAGACTGAGTGCAGATGTATATAGGCTGCCAGCAGGATATTGAGATAACTCTGCTTAGAGATGCTTTAAAAATTATTTTTTTTTTTAAAGAAAGAGATGAAGTCATCAGCTGAAAGTGAGGAGGGATGTAGCTGAGGTTTGAGGGAGGAGGTTTGAAGAAATTGGAGAAGGTTTGGCATGGTTGTGGGACTTGGGAAATTAGTTGAACAGAGAAATGTCATAAAAGTGATGGAAGTGATAAAAACCTATTTAAAATAGGTGATTATGAATTTACAATGCAGCACATATACCCTGTCAAATGACTTTACAAAACAGAGAGTTCCTCCAGGGACTTACAGTGGAGAGAGAGTGTGTGTGTGTGTGGAGGGAGGGGGGGGGTCCTGAGGTGGGGGGGGGAAAGAAGGGATCAGGGGAAATAGGGAGTAAGAAGTGGTAAACTGGTAAATGTTTAACAACCTGTTCTCAGAGAGGTGTCAGGGAAGGTCTGGTTTGTAATTTTTGCTGATATCCATGGATACTCCCTTCATGGCCAATCTCAAGCTATCAACTTGACACCACTGAATTGGAAAGAGATGAGCAGTAGCGAACCCTTTTCATCACTCATATATGATAGACATTCATAATCTCAAAAGCATAGATAGTACTAAAATATAAAATAAAAATTTAAATGTAAAATAATTAGGAAGTAATATATTTTGAGTACTTATCTATACTAATAATAGAGGGATGTGCAAATTGTCCGGGACGTTGTCACAGTAACAGTAACAACCAAACAGCAGGCTGCATGGGGAACAAGGTCAGCAGGGGTGTTAGTGAGGGATGACCAAACAACTGGGCAGCAGGCTGCATGGGGGGACCAGGCTGGCAAGGGGGTTAGTGAGGGACAACCAAATGACTGAATAGCAGGCTGCATGGGGCAACCAGGCTGGCAGGGGGATTAGTGAGGGACGACCAAACGACTGAACAGCAGGCTGCATGGGGTGACCAGGCTGGCAAGGGGGTTAGTGAGGGACAACCAAATGACTGAACAGCAGGCTGCATGGGGTGACCAGGCCAGCAGGCGGGGCAGTTGGGGGCAACCAGGCCAGCAAGGGTGGGCAGTTTGGAGTGACCAGGCTGGCAGGGGAGGGCAGTTGGAGGCGACCAGGATGGCAGGGGGGGCAGTTAGGGGCAATCAGGCCGGCAGGCAGAGGCAGTTAGGGGTGATCAGGCTGGCAGTGGGGGCAGTTAGGGGCGATCAGACAGGCAGGCAGGTGAGCAGTTAGAAGCCAGCGGTCCCAGATTGTGAGAGGGATGTCTGACTGCCTGCAGTTGGACATCCCCCAAGGAGTCCTGGATTGTAGAGGGTGCAGGCTGGGCTTAGGGGACCCCCCCCCCCCCGGTGCATAAATTTCATGCATTGGGCCTCTATTTATCTATATTTTAATTTATTCAGTTGTAAGTTTTTATAACTTAAATTTTAATGATGGCTGTTTAAAAGTCAGCTCAAAATAATTCCTAAAGTGTAATAATAAGCTATTAGCATAAGCCACTCCATCACCAGCTGTAGATACTCAAGAACAGTATAGTGTGATAAATGAGGTTATGGAGCAGTGCACAGAATACTATCAGACAAATCAGACTGCATCTAGAGCAGGGGTCCTCAAACTACGGCCCGCGGGCCACATGCGGCCCGCCGAGGACATTTATCCGGCCCACCGGGTGCCGCTGCCTGTCCTGCTTAGCAGCCGACTCGTCCCGGGCCCTCAGTGCACCTAGGAATTTGTTCATAGTTTTTTTTTTAAACTATAGTCTGGCCCTCCAACGGTCTGAGGGAGAGTGAACTGGCCCCCTGTTTAAAAAGTTTGAGGACCCCTGATCTAGAGGTTCTGAAGGTTTCCTGGATTTGATGATGCTTGAGCTGAGTCTTGTACAATGAGTAAGAGCTAACCTATTAGGGGCTGAGTGATGGGAAGAAGGATTAGCATATGTGAAAGGCATGGAAATTTAATATAGTTGTTTTTGCAGAAATAAAATGTTAATTATTTGTCAGCTATTTGAGCAGGAGGGAAATAAGTTACCTGCTTTCTTTAGGATATTTTACATAGAGAAGGACGTACAAAAGAGTCCAAAAGAAATTGTTTGATTGCAAAATAATTATTAGGAGTTATTGAAGCTGGCCTATAAAAATAATGTTTACCAAACTATACATTATTGATTATATTCTGCGCAGTGAGAAAACCTGAAGTCATTTTCATGGTCCACCATTTCTTACTTCTTTTCAGTGGTAACTATGTCACCTTTCTCCACTTGTGTTCTTATAGCACTTACCATGGAAAAAGTAAAAGTTCTCTTTTACTTTTGTTTTAGATTTATATTCCAAATGTTTTGTTTCACTGTGTGTGTTCTTTATGCCTAGCTATAAGACATTCTTACCAAAATGTATTCGAGCAAAGATCCAAGACTATCATATTTTGACAAGAAAGCGAATAAGGTACCGATTTCGCAGATTTATTGAGCAATTCAGCCATTGCAAAGCCACTGCCAGAAACTTGAAACTTAAGTATCTTATAAATCTGGAAACTCTTCAGTCTGCCTTCTACACAGAGCAATTTGAAGTAAAAGAACCTGGAAGAGGTCCTTCAGGTGAGGAGATTTTTGCAACCATTATAATAACTGGAAACGGTGGAATTCAGTGGTCAAGAGGGAAACATAAAGAAAGTGAAACACTGACAGAACAGGTAATTCTTAATGATATGTTCTCATTCTTTGTTAATTTAAGTAGAATGGCAATAGAAGTAAAGTAATTTTAGTCATTTGAAACATGGCCTTGTACTTTTCTTCTCCCATTGATAGAAGTGTAAGTGTAGAGATTATATCTATAGATATTTTCTGATTGCTCTTAAATGTTTTTTATTTAATTCTTTATGACAAAATAATTAGTAATGGTATTCTTATAGTTTCAGAAATGGCATAAAGTTATTTTTAAGGTAGTTTTGCATCTTTATTTATTTTACTATTGTTTAAAAATATTTTTTCTTTTACTATTACTGATATAGGAGGCATACTCATAAAATTTAATATCCTAGGAAGATTAATTTTAATTAATTTTATGATGTATGATAATTTAGTATGTTTTAGGATTGTATTATAAGTTTTAAATTTGTTCGTATCTGTTCTTAGATTATTATTAGAGATTTAAAAATATTCTAGTCTTCATTCTGTGGTAAAGTTTTAATTTTCTGGCAATTGTTGCTATTACTATTGATTGGATTGAAGAGTACTAGAGCACACTTAAGATTCCTGGTACCCTTTGATGCTCTCATTTTTAAGTCAAAGCAAGATACAGTGTAGTCTAGGGTGAATATTGGGGGAGAGAATCCCATTTAATACTTACCTATTGCTATCAATACTTTTTTATCTTAAAGAATTTGTTAATGAATGTTATATCATTCATAAGTCTTATTTTAAAATGGCTCCATAGATTCTGTTTTTAATTTCAAATACTCTTAATTGTAGGATTTACAGTTATATTGTGACTTTCCCGATATTATTGATATCAGTATTAAGCAGGCAAGCCAAGAAGGCTCAAATGAAAGCAGAATTGTAACTATCCATAAGCAAGATGGTAAAAATCTGGTAAGTTTGCTTTATAACTAAATAATGATTATGTTATACAGTTTTTAGAAGTATTTACTTTTAATATCCAAGGTATCTTGTAGAAATTTTATTATAGTTTTAAATATAGCTGTAAATATCAGTTTAGTCAGCTTTTTTATTACATCTAGCTTTTTGTATCACTACCGAAACTATCTTCCCATAGAGTTTCTTGTACATTAATGTGTTTTTCACTCATTTTTATGATTAGTAAAGCATTAGGTACTTTTTCTTCCCAATCTGGGTTGCACTAATTCCCTGTGGTTCTATTGTTTGTTTGTTTGTTTGTTTGTTTTGTTAATCCTCACCCGAGGATATTTTTCCATTGATTTTTAGGGAGAGTGGAAAAGAGAGGGGAAGACAGAGAGAAACATTGATGTGAGAGAAACACATCAATTGGTTGCCTTCTGCATGAGCCCTGACCAGGGCTGGAGCTGGGGAGGAGCCTGCAACCGAGGTACCTGCAGCCGAGGTACATGCCCTTGACCAGCATTGAACCCGGGCCCCATTGGTCCGCAAACTAATGCTCTATCCACTGAGCCAAACTGGCTAGGGCCCTATTGTAGTTCTTATTCCTGATTATCATCTTTTTTATTTTTTTTACCAATAGATATGTGAATAATACCAGTCATACTGCCTAATTAAAGGAAAGAAATCAAAACAATACTACCAAGAATTTATATAGCAAAATGTCAGCCCTGCCCAAGCTGTAAAACATGATTGATTCTAAAAGATTTAACCCTTTCTCTTTTATTAAATATCTTCAAAAATCCCACTTATTTTAATTGAAATGAAATGTAACTAGACACTAAATGGGTCCAAGGCCGACTGTCACTACTTGAGCCAAATTAAGCAGAGACAAGATTAAATCATATATGAGCGTTTATTCCAATAATGTCAGCAGTATTGAGAAAGCAGCAGGTCATCCTGAATATCCTGCTCTCTGACATTTCATTTCAAACAAACTCTTCTGTAGGATTAGTGGGTGGGGGAAGTCTTCAGTTAGTGAGTGCCCAGGGACTGCCTTCTTTCCTTGTCCTTGTAAAGATTAGCCCCGAATGCTGCCTTCCTTCGGATAGGTTCTGTCCTTGATCTGGGCTCTGGGATGCCTTATCTCCCAGGCCTGTTCTTCTTGTAACATGTTCTTCAGTTTCCCAGGGTCTGTAAGAAAATCCTTTTTTTTTCTTTTCTTTTCTTTTCTTTTCTTTTCTTTTTTTTTTTTTTTATGGTGAGTAGTTACTAAACAACTATGATTCTCTTTCTATTACGTGCCCCTCCTCTATAAAAAATAAATACACTCTTTTATACTCTTCTCTTAAATGTCTTATTTATCTGGCTCTGTCTTCTTTTCAACTCAGATATTTAACTTCCTGGCTTAAATGTCATATTAGTGTTATTTGTTTATTTAACTTAAGTATCTATATGTACCTCTCTGGCCAGTTCAGGTTTATATTACCAAAATTATAATTAACTTGCAACTCAGTCAGCAAGCTTTCCTGTTCTTAGATAAAAATATGATTAATAGTGTGCACCTACACCCTACTAGACTATGTAAGATTTTAGTTTATACTATATACATTTTCGCTTATAGCATAAATACTTTAACTTAGTAGTGTATATTTGATATGTAAAAATAAATCATTATTTCTAAATAATACAAACTTTTATATTGGATTAGATAGATTTCTAATTGAGATAACTGGCATTTCTCTAATGGGGAAAATATAGTAAAATTATGGATGTAGAGTGAACTATAACTGGAAAGGCATGATAAGCCCATATTCAAGAGGGTCTTAAATATTAGACAGAATAATTTATAATTCAAATTGGACCATAAAAGACATTTGCGCAATGTGGAAAAAAATTTAGAAGAATTAATCTAACATGGGGCAAAGAGAATTTTCAATATGTAGCATGCAGTTGACTTTTTAAATGATACTTCTTTTCTTTTCTCTGCTTAGGAAATTGAACTTAGTTCATTAAAGGAGGCTTTGTCTTTTGTGTCATTAATTGATGGATATTATAGATTAACTGCAGATGCACATCATTACCTCTGTAAAGAAGTAGCATCTCCAGTGGTGCTTGAAAATTTACAAAGCAACTGTCATGGCCCAATTTCGTAAGTAAAACAGTTTAAAAGTAAATTTTTGTTGTTGTTGTTAATCTTCACCTGAGGATATTTTTCCATTGATTTTGAGAGAGTAAGAGAGAGAGAGAGTTGCCTAGGTGTGTTATTAGACAGTGATAGATGATTCTTGCTTTCATGTAGATTACACTTTGACTTTTCTTTCAAGACATGCAGCTTCAGTAAATCATATAGCAGATTTTAAAAATCAGTAGTCTTTGTTACTTGCAATGGGTCTTCTACTGGACTTTGGATTATATTAAATATTATAATAATACACATAAATTTTTATATTAGAAATTGCTATGGTAGAAGAGACGTAAGTGTTTATGATATATTGTTTGCATAAATGAAGTTTTATGGGAGTATTGTTTTTAAAATACTAAGTTTGCAATCAGAAGGCAGAAAATTCAAATGAATTGTTCTTTGTGATTTTGTGTGTCCTCCAATGCCATTGATTTGTTTTTAAAGCAATATAATTGTCCCTTGAATTGGTTTGAACTTAATATTTTTCCTTACAAGATTATTGATAAACTTATAAAATAGAAGAGACTTCTAAAAATTTTGAGTTTTAGATTTTACTTTTGATCTTTTAGATGACATCTTGCTATGTTATCATTCACATTACTTCTCTACCTTTAGAATGGATTTTGCCATAAGTAAACTGAAGAAAGCAGGTAATCAGACTGGACTTTATGTACTTCGATGCAGTCCTAAGGAGTTTAATAAATATTTTTTGACTTTTGCTGTTGAGGTTAGTATATCACATTCATTAACAGTAACATCTTTATTTAGTCTATATAATTTCCCCTTCATGTTTAGGTACCATATGTATTTCCTTTTTAATACTCTGAATTATAGCTCTGGATATAGCTAGCATAATAATATTTAATTTACCTCAGGGATCCTGCATGTATAATAAATTAGAATTCCTAGGATTTATATCCTCCTGTCTAATAAAAGAGTAATATGCAAATTAACCATCACTCCGTTAAACCCACCAGCCACGCCCACCAGCCAATCAGGAGCGAATATGCAAATAAACCCAACCAAGATGGCTACAGCCACAGAGAACAGGAAGGAGGCTTGGGTTTCCCCAGCAATGGAGGAAGCCAAGCTTTCCGCCTGCCCTTGCCAGCCTAGTCCTCCACTCAAGGCTACAAAGTTTCAATGATAGAAGATACATAAACCCAAACAGAAATGGCAGCAGCCACGGAGCTGGAAAGAGCAGGAGGCTAGGGTTGCCCTGGGCAAAGGAGGAAGCCAAGCTTTCCGCACACCCTGGCGGGCCCAGGCCTCCGCTTAAGGCTACAAAGTTTCAATTATAGAAGATACATAAATCCCCCCAAAAATGGCTGCCACCACGGAGCAAGCAGAAGGCTTGGCTCTGCTCCAGGTTACAAAGTTTCAATTGTAGAAGATAAATAAACCCCAGATCCCAGGGCCTCTGCTTGGGTCACCAGGGTGCGTGGCCGGCCTGCAAACCACCACAGGCCCCTCGCTCAGGCCGCCTCATGCCCCAAGGGAACCCCCACCCTGATCCGGAACACCCTTCAGGGCATACCAGCTGGCCCCCACCCGTGCACCAGGCCTCTATCCTATCTAATAAAAGAGTAATATGCAGATTTACCATCACTCCAACACACAAGATGGCTGCCCCCATGTGGTCAAAGATCCTGCCCCCATGTGGACACAAGATGGCCACCACAAGATGGCCAGCGGGGGAGGGCAGTTGGGAGGGACCAGGCCTGCAAGGGAGGGCAGTTGTGGGCGATCAGGCCAGCAGGGGAGGGCAATTGGGAGGGACCAGGCCTGCAAGGGAGGGCAGTTGGGGGCGATCAAGCCTGCAGGGGAGGGCAGTTAGGGGTGACCAAGCTGGCAGAGGAGGGAAGTTGGGGGCGACCAGGCCTGCAGGGAAAGGCAGTTGGGAGGGACCCAGGCCTGCAGGGGAGACCAGTTAGGGGTGACCAGGCCTGCAGGGGAGGGCAGATTGGGGTGACCAGGCTGGCAGGGGAGGGCAGTTAGGGGCAAACAGGCTGGCAGGGGAGCAGTTAGGCATCAATCAGGCTGGCAGGGGAGTGGTTAGGGGTGATCAGGCTGGCAGGCAGAAGCGGTTAGGGGCAATCAGGAAGGCAGGCAGGCGAGCAGTTGGGAGCCAGCAGTCCTGAATTGTGAGAGGGATGTCTGACTGCCCATTTAGGCCCGTGGGATCGGGCCTAAATGGGCAGTCGGACATCCCTGGAGGGGTCCCAGATTGGAGAGGGTGCAGGCTGGGCTGAGGGACACCCCCCCCCCCAGTGCACGAATTTCGTGTACCGGGCCTCTAGTTGTCCATAAAAACAGAAGGTAGGTTACTCTATAACTTTAGCATTGTAAAATGCTCTATCCTAATTTCTCAATATTTTCTCAATGTAATTATAGTAGCTCTTTATATTCAATTACCAAATCAAAATGAATATATTGTTATGTATTAGGAAGTGTATGTTACATAGCCCTGTTTGAAGAAGTTTGTCTTTTGGGGAAAAAGAATACAAAAAATTTACTAAATTGAGCATTGTAATTATTCAGTACTAGAGACCTGATGCATGAAATTCGTGCCAGCGGCTCGGCCCTCGCAGCCCCTCGCAGCCTTGGCTGCCCCTCACAGGCCCTCGCAGCCTCTGCCAGCCCTCACAGCCCCGGCTTCTTCCGGAAAGTCATCTAGACAGTTGTCCAGACGGTCATCCGGAAGGATGTCCGGACGGTCGTTCTGTTTGGTCTAATAAGCATATTAGCTCTTTATTATATAGGAGAGACATAGACAATAACAGAAAATACAGTGAAGAAATATCTTTTGGAGTAGGAAGGATTTGAGATTGACCTTGAAGTATTTAGTTGAGTTTATACAAATGGTCCTAAATAGGTTGATATGCTTATTAAGAAGCCGCTCAATAAACAGATGAATGAACAAGCTTGTAATGAACAAGCACATAAGACAGACATTGAAAAACTGAAAAATATTAACATTCCCATATTGGAGACAATTATACAAATACAGTAGTGACACAGTGGAATGGGTAATAACCTTTGCTTGTGGAATGTGGTGAGAGTTATATGGAGGACATCACAGGAAGTGGTATTTAGGAACTAAGTTTTAGGAATGAATAAAAGTCCATTGCTCAGAAAGAAAACATGTACATTCATAGGTAGAAAGTGAGCATGTACAGTTATCATGAAATAGCATGGCACTTGCTTGGAATTTTTTGAGTCACAATATAGCTAGAACATAGGCTGTATTTTGTAATTGGCAGAAGTTGAGATTGGAGATGGAGGCAGAATCCTGCTCAAGGAACACCTTATACACTAAATTGGTTATAGACTTTATCTTACAAGTGATGAAAAACTGTTAAGGATGGTATTATTATTATTAATTATCATTGCTTTTTAAAAAATAAACTGTTAAGCCATTTCTTTAGTCTATACAATATAGTTCTTTTTGAGGAATCAAGCACCTCTATTACCCTACACTGGTACCATTCTAGGATTCATGATTCAAATGTCTAAGTATTTTGTTGGTTATTTTTGTGAAAACCATTTTGTAACAGTAATCACTATGATGTCCATTGTGATTTTCCCTCTCTCTCTTTATAATTAAACTTATATAGCGTGATAATGTCATTGAATATAAGCACTGTTTGATTACAAAAAATGAGAATGGAGAATTCAACCTCAGTGGGACTAAGAAGAACTTCAATAATCTTAAAGATCTCTTGAATTGCTACCAGATGGAAACTGTTCGCTCAGACAATATAATTTTCCAGTTTACAAAATGCTGTCCTCCGAAGCCAAAAGGTAAAATAATTTTCTAGTTATTTTAAAAATATGGGTCATGACTTGTGTATATAGTGAGTGATATCTTTAGTATATTGATTTAAAAAGAAAGATGAAAGAAGCAGTTCCATAAACAGATTAATTTTGTCTTATTCTTTATAAATATATCCTCAAGTAGGATTGTTCAGTTTGGTTTAGGTTTTCTAGAAGTGACATGAAGTTCTATAATTATAAAATGATATTAAACATAATAATGCTTGGTATAAATCAATCATTTATTAATTGAAGTGAAAGACCTCACTACCAAATTCTCATATGTGGTTCTAAGTAAATACTTTCATACTCTTAGAATTTTAATTTCTTATATATGTATTTTTTAATAAATCTTCATTGTTCAGATTATTACAGTTGTTCCTCTTTTTCCCCCCCATATCTCCCCTCCACCCAGTTCCCACCCCACCCCTGCCCTTACCCCACCCCCCACTGTCCTCATCCATAGGTGTACGATTTTTGTCCAGTCTCTTCTGCACCTCCCTCCTTCTCCCAAGAATTGTCAGTCCACTCCCTTTCTATGCCCCTGATTCTATTATATTCACCAGTTTATTCTGTTCGTCAGATTTTTTATTCACTTGTTGATATGTATTTGTTGTCACTTTGTTGTTCATAATTTTTATCTTTACCTTTTTCTTCTTCCTCTTCTTAAAGAATACCCTTCAGCATTTCATATAATACTGGTTTGGCAGTGTTGAACTCTTTTAGCTTTTTCTTGTCTGTGAAGCCCTTTATCTGACCTTCACCTCTAAATGATAGCTTTGTTGGGTAGAGTAATCTTGGTTGTAGGTTCTTGCTATTCATCACTTTGAATATTTCTTGCCACTCCCTTCTGGCCTGCATAGTTTCTGTTGAGAAATCAGCTGACAATTGTATGGGTGCTCCCTTGTAGGTAATTAACTGTTTTGCTGCTTTTAATATTCTCTCTTTGTCTTTTGCCCTTGGCATTTTCATTATGATGTGTCTTGGTGTGGTCCTCTTTGTTTGGGGTTCTCTGCACTTCCTGAACTTATAAGTCTATTTCTTTCACCGGGTAGGGGAAGTTTTCTGTCATTATTTCTTCAAACAGGTTTTCAATATCTTGCTCTCTCTCTTCTTCAGGCACCCCTATAATTCGGATGTTAGTACGCTTGAAGTTGTCCTAAAGGCTCCTTGCACTATCTTCATATTTTTGGATTCCTTTTTCTTTTTGCTTTTCCAGTTGGGTGTTTTTTGCTTCTTCATATTTCAAATCTTTGACTTGATTCTTGAGATCCTCTAGTCTGCTGTTGGATCTCTGTATATTATTCTTTATTTCAGTCAGTGTTTGCTTAATTTCTGATTGGTCCTTTTTCATATCCTTGAGGGTCTCACTAAATTTCTCAGAGGTTTCTAGAAGATTCTTGAGTAACCTTATAACCGTGGTTTTGAACTCTATATCCAGTAGTTTACTTTCCTCCATTTCTTTCATTTGTGACCTGTTTTTTTGTCTCTGCATTTTGGCTGCTTCCCTGTGTTGATAGTGTGGCTTTGTATGCTAGGTGTCCTATAGGGCTCGGTGGCTCAGCCTCCCTAATTACCTGAGGTGGACACTCTTGGTGCACCCCTTTGTGGGCTCTGTGCACAGTCTTATTGTAGTTAAGCCTTGATTGCTGTTGGTATCATGAATTGACCTCCAGGCCTGTGAGGATCAGTTGTGTCTACAATGGGAGAACTTCTGTGCTAGAGACACCCTTATGGGGCAAGACTTGCTTCAGTGGGGCTTTGGCGCTCACTGAGTCTGCCCCCTAAGTGTGTCTCTTATGGATGTGAAGTGTTGTAATCTGGATGGTCTCATTCTGACCACTGGGTACACTGGCTCTTGGATCTCCAAGGAGGTGCAAAGTCAGCCACTGCCTGAGGCCACCCAGCAGGAGCTACAGAGAGATCTGCAGATTCCTTCTCTTTGTTTGGGGTTTGGAGGTGCCCAGATGAGGCCCAGCTGTGAAGCAATGCAAGCTGCTGTCCAGCCTTGGGCCTTCTTTTGGAAGCTCTGGGGCTCTCTGACCCAGCTGCAGTTTGTTAGGTTTTAGATTGCAAAAGGCCAAGCCATTCATATGCAGAAGCCTCTGTGCACAGCTTGGTGGGGTTATAAATTGGGTAGGGTGGGTCTTGGGGAATCACCAGGGCAGAGCAAACAGCAATGGCTGCCCGTCAACCCTGCCCTGAAGAGGCCCTCGGGTCTGTGTGTCCCGCAGCACCATACAGGAACAATGATCACTGCAAGCACCTCTGAGAGAAAGCCGCCCTCGTGTTCTGGCCTGATGCCAGACAGTCAGTTTCTCTCCGTATGAGTCTGGGTCCCCAGAGTCTCGCCTGGAACTGGAGTTCAGAGCAGTTGGGAGCTTGTATCTCCCTCCCGATTGAAAAAGACAACAGCGTACCCAGTTGCCAGCCCCTTTCGTGCATGCCTCTGCACCTCCACAATTCACTTCTGCACCTCCGCACCTCCTACTGAACTCAATGCACTTTTCTCTTTCCTTCTAGTTGTAGAATTTCCACTCAGCCAGCCTTCCCATGGTTCTGGATGGTATCTGTTTTGTCTTTTAGTTGTAGTTTTGATGTGGTTGTGCACGGCAGCAAGTTCAGGTGTTTACCTATGCCGCCATTGTGGTTGTGTCTCTGATTTCTTATACTTTTAAAATAAAAATAGTAAGATTGGAAATCTTGTGAAATAATGATTATTAAAAATTACTAAATTTCCTGCAAATTTATATTAGCTATGGAAGTGAATAATTTTGAATATTTGAAATAACTGGTTAAGGTACATTAAAGTTAGGTGAATAAACTGCTAAAGTAATTTTCTATGGAAAAAAAATGAACAAAGTTATTAAGCATTTCTTATATTTAGAACACATTTTATTTTACCCCTTTGGAGAACTTTATGTCCTCAGCATGTTTTGATTATATATGTTTTTCATTATTTCTTTTATTTCTTTTACAGATAAATCAAACCTTCTAGTCTTTAGAACAAATAGTGTTTCTGATGTACCAACGTCACCAACATTACAGAGACATAATAATGTGAACCAAATGGTGTTTCACAAAATCAGAAATGAAGATTTAGTATTTGTAAGTCATTAGATGCTGATTATGGTCTTTCTTGTCCTTTTAAAATAACAAATGTTTCCCACTTATATTCATGTGACATTTGGAAGTATTTTATTATAACCTACATTAAAATTGTTTTGCACTTTAAATATTTTTATTTCTTGTGAAAGTGTAATACCAAACTTGAGTGAGAAATTAATAAAAATATTTTAAGAAGGTAATTGTATTTTTCACAGGATTTTAAAAATTTCTTTGTAAATCTTAAATTAAAAATCTTCTTCTACAAAAGACCTATATCTTAATTCTCAAATTGTAGAGAAAGTTAGGGAAATTTAAGGGATTAAAAAAGAAACTGAAAATAAAGTAGTACTTCAGATCTGATGGTTTGGCTATAGAATGATGGGGGTTGGGATTAGTCTCACTAATCAAGGAGATTAAGATCTAAAAGTAGGACCAAGTCTTAAGGCCTAAAGAAGAGCAAGAGTTAAAAATGGGGCCATGTCTGAATAAAGCCAGGATCTTCAAATAAATACATTCTCAGTAAAACAATATGTGGATTGTGAAAAATTCACTCACTAGCAAAAGGGGAAGAGAAGTGTTGTTTTAGGTGGGCTCTTAGGAAAAAATGTCTCTCCTGAGAATTTGTAATCATAGACTTTTGAGTTTGGGTTTCTTTATACCACCCGCCTGATCTAGGCTAATAAATTAATATAAAAAATGATACTCCCCTAGTAATACCTTGTAGTGCTTGGCAGAAGCAGAAACAAAAACTTTTTGGAAGAACATACTCTTAACCTTGCTCACTCAGAAAGAAGTCTATTGATGAAATGACTCCAAGCATGAGCTTTTTTTATTTTTATTTTTTTTTTAAATCCTCCCCGAGGATATTTTTTCATTGATTTTTGGAGAGAGTGGAAGAGAAAGGGAAAGACAGAGAGAAATATCCATGAGAGAGAAACACATCGTTTGGTTGCCTCCTGCATACATCCTGACCAGGGCACAGGCAGCGGGGGAGCCTGTAACGGAGGTGTGTGCCCCCCATCCCCCACTGGAATCAAACCCAGGACCCTCAGTCCAGACGCTCTATGCACTGAGCCAAACTGGCTAGGGCCAAGCATGAGCTTTTAATTGAAAAAAATTAAAAGGGAAATAGCCCAAGAGTAATCAAGAGTAAGAAGACCAACAAATCTCTTTTAGAAAGAGATTATAAAATTGATTTTTAAAGATATAACAGGCAATGGAAGCATGGGGAAAAAACAAGACACTTTTTAAAAAGAACAAAAATACTTAGAGAAGATAAATATAGAAATGAAAAATCACAATCATTAATAGTGATACAAAATGAACAGGTTAATAAGCAGATTACCTTTAGTTGAAAAGATAATTAGTGAATTGGAAAATAGATCTGAAAATTTTTCATGTTGAGCAGAATGAGTAAGAAAATGATCAACTGATGTCCACGTTCCATAAAGAGACAGTAGATATAATTATCAAGAATTGTAAAGATATGCATCCTCAGGTAATAATGGGAAGCAGGGAGTCACCAGGTAACCTAATGTAATAAAACTAATAATAGTAGACTTTCAGTTTGAACATAGGCAGCCCTGCTTCAGAGTTCAGGGTTTCAACAATTACTCTGGAAGGATGTATAAGAAATACTAATAATAGTTAATTATTGAGCATTTACTATGTGTCATAGACTATACTAAGTGCTTTCATGTATTTATTCACTTATTGCTCATAACAATCTATGGAAAAATAGTTATTCCTATTCCTCCAATGAGGAAAAGACAGCTGCAGCAGAGAGAGATTAAATTGCCTGTACAGGGTCAAACAACTAGAAGGTGGTTAGGTAATGTGGAACAAGTCAGGTATGCTGCCTCTGCAGACCATACTGTACTGCCTTTCTACTGCACTATTAGGAAAGGCATCAACAACAAAATTTCACATGTAAATAAATGTAGGTAAATAAAAGTAAATATAGGTAAATATAGGTGATAATTATAGCCAATCCAGCGGGTTTAAGAACGGATGGAACCAAAATACACTTTATTCATTAATCCTTATTTTTTTGTTTTTTGTTTTCTATTACTGTATAAGGAAGCAGAATATAATTAATTCAGAGTCTTAAATCTGGGAGATATTTGCTTATTGATTTTTTTTTTTTTTACTCTTTGTCATGGAACGTATTTCCTAATTTTCACATCTTTATCCATCTTTACTCATTTTTTTCTTTCCTTTCTTTCTCTTAAAGAATGAAAGTCTTGGCCAAGGCACTTTTACAAAAATTTTTAAAGGTGTAAGAAGAGAAGTAGGAGATTATGGTCAACTGCATGAAACGGAAGTTCTTTTAAAAGTTCTGGATAAAGCACATAGAAACTATTCAGAGGTGTGTATGCTCTTTATGTAGTTTATACAGTTTATGATATTTAAAGATGTGGTCTTAATATGCACACAATACATCATGCTTGTAGCTTTTATATCAAGGACCTTTCTGAGGATGCCTTCTAGTGTGGCTATAGAAAATTATAGAATACTAGAGGCCCGGTGCACGACATTCGTGCATTGCAGTGGTGGGGGGAGGTTCCTCAGCCCAGCCTGCGCCCTCTCGCAGTCTGGGACCCCTCGGAGGATGTCCCACTGCCAGGTTAGGCCCGCTCCCCAGCAGGCGGACATCCCCCAAGGGGTCCTTAGTGCTGCTGCAGAGGTGGGAGAGGCTCCCGGCACCCCACGGTGGCACTTGCCAGCTATGAGCCCAGCTTCTGGCTGAGCGGTGATCCCCCTGTGGGAGTGCACTAACCACCAGGGGGCAGATCCTGCATTGAGCATCTGCCCCCTGGCGGTCAGTGTGCGTCAGAGCAACCAGTCATTCGCCTTTTGGTTGATTTGTGTATTAGGGTTTTATTATATAGGATTTTTATAATAACACTAGAGGTCCAATACATGAAAATTTGTGCACTGGGAGGGTGGAGTCTCAGTCCGGCCTGCCCCCTCTCACAGTCCGGGAGCCTTCAGGGGATGTCCTACTGACTGCTTAAGCCGCAGTCTGGCCTCCCTCTGCAGGAGGCAACCGGCTGATCAGGGGAAGGTGATGCCCCCATCACACCTCTGCTGCTGCCACTGCCTGGCGTCACGGCTGCCTGAGCCTCGGCCTGCCCCTCGTTGCCTGAGCCTCGGGCCAGCCCAGGCAGCGGCAGCCACCATCCTCGGCCTGCCTGAGCCTCGGGCAGCTACTGCGGCTTTGTCCGGAAATACTATCCTTTTATTAGTATAGATTTTAAAACTAATTACTTTTGGCATTGTGTTAAGGGTATCATTACATCTCTGTATATAGTAAGGCAGTGGTTTTCAGACTTGGTTCCCAGAGCTTTTTGGGTTCCACAGATTTCTTTCATAATCTACTTAAAAATAAAAAAAGAGAGTTTAGCTTTGGTCCGTGTGGCTCAGTTGGTTGGGCTTTGTCCTGTGCACCAAAGGGTTGCTGGTTTGGTTCCTGGTTGGGGCACATACCACTTTTGTGGGCTTGATCCGCAATGGAGGGTGTGTAGGAGACTGATCAAAGCTTTGCTCTCACACTGATGTTTCTTTCTCTCTTTTCTTCTCCATCTAAAAATCAGTTTTTAAAAAAAGTTTGTACTAAGAAACATTCTAGTTGAAATACGGATTACAGAGATACAAGCCCACAGAAACCCAGCTGCCATTTGCCTTGAGTTCTTAGCATAGCAAGACATCACCAAACATTTGTGATGCTTAAAATATCTTGAAGGTTGTTAGTAAGAAGAGGATGTGAAACATTTAAGTCAAAGAGTTGTTCTAATCCAGGACACCGCAGTGTTGGTGAATGTGATTCTCAACAGCAATAGCCAGAAGTTCTAGTCCAAGTTTAGTTGAGTTAGAGTGATGTTAATACCATGCTAATCTCCCAACATAATTGTCATGATATTTTATATGCAGAGATAATTTTTTATTTTAAATTTAAATCATTTTAAATGTTCAATTACAGTTGCCATACATTATATTAGTTCTAGGTGTACACTCCAGTTCCTTACTAAGTGTTATTTGAAGCTCCCATCCATTTACTTCAATCTCATATCACTATCTCTGTTGTCTACTTCTGTTTGAACCTCTGTCTTCTACTCTAGGTGTCATTAGTCTAGGCCTGTTTATCTTCCATCATTCATGCTGCCTTGTGTCACTATTGCTCTTTTTCATTGCTGTCTTCTATTCCAGCCGTATTGAGGGGTTTCTTCAGAGTGAACTCTAGCATTAAGATTGATGGCATTGCAAGACCATATAAGGGGACCAAAGCACTTCGTAGCCTTACATATGTAGTTCTGCAGAGAAGAGGAGAAAGTGCATTTCTCTACGCCAAAGGATATCTTTCTGAACTGTGAATACTTATAGGCACAAACAATAATTCTTTTGCATTTTTTGTATGGTTTTCTTTTCCTTAGTCTTTCTTTGAAGCAGCAAGCATGATGAGCCAGCTTTCTCACAAGCATCTGGTTTTAAATTATGGAGTATGTGTCTGTGGAGAGGAGAGTAAGTAAATCTCTGCTTCTTTATGTTAATGTTATGCCTTTCTCAGTACATCCATTTTTTTTAAATAGAAAATTCATTTTCAGGATCATAGTTATGTATCAGTATAAACCATAGTTTAATAGGAATTAAATATTATTGAAACCAAAAACATTGTAGAACTGTTCAGTTAGGCCTTCTAAAAAAGGAAACTACTGAATGGAACTAAAATGCAGAAAATTGTTAATATGGCTTATGTTAAACAGTAGAGTATTATAATAAACAATGTTTACTAATCTTTTACCATAATATACAAGGTTGGCAAAAGTAGGTTTACAGTTGTGAGTACTCTAAATGAAGTTTATTCTTTCTTGTATGTTATTTGTTAATTATTGTATTATTTTTCCATATGAACAACTGTAAACCTAGTTTTGCCCAACCCTGTAGATTATGGCTGATTTAACATAATAATGGAATAACTGGACATTTCTGTACCATTTATTTGGAATTATAAAGATAAAGCATATAAATTATAGATCGATTTTTTAAAAATAGTTTATTGATTTTTAGAGAGAGGTTAAGGGAGAGAGAGGGAGAAACATTGATGTGAAACATTGATGTGAGAGCGCAACATTGATCAGCTGCCTCCTGCACATGCCCTGATAGGGATCGAGCCTGCAACTTGGGCATGAACCCTGACTGGGAATTGAACCGGCAACCTTTCATTGTAGAGCACGATGCCCAACCAACTGAGCCACACTGGCCAGGCCTAGACTGATTTTGAATGAAACTGACTGAAATGATTAGATGTTGATATTAGATATATTCTGTGTCTAAATTTATACTGTTCATAAAAACTCACAAGGTTTACATTCAGAAACTTTCTATGTAATTCCCATTTTCGATTAGTAATGTGGATTAGATATGTATCCACACTCATATAACATTGCTTCATATATTTGAATATTGATAATATTTTCAAAGGCAATAGCTTTCAAATCTGTTTTCTGGAAGTTCCTCAGGTATTTCAGAGGAGTTAATAAAATGACTATAAATCTAAGTGCAGTAGTGGAGAGTTCTACCCACTTACCACCAACTAGAGTGGTTCTGTATTTATCTCTCTTATTTATTGATGTTTCTCATAATTTTTCACTTGGGGAGATATACTTAGAGCATATAATTCCAATTTTTACACTTGCTTTTATATTTAGTTCATTGTTTCTGTGATGTACTCTTGTCATTTAAAAAAATCTGAAATTGAGAAGCTGTGATATAATTGATGGCATGTCAACTTAATGGGTATTTTTTTTCTTGTATAACATAAAATAAGGGGACATATGATAATATGTGGTATCTATGAAAAATAGTAAGTCTTAAATGTCACATAAAAAGGTTTATTAAGCTCTTGTTCATTGCAACATTGCAGCTACTAGATCTTTTTCTGGATATTTTCCCTGACAAATTTACCTGTAGGCATTTTTCTATAATTAAATTTATTGGGATAACATTGGTCAATTTTTAAATATTGGTATGTGGATTGTTCTCCAAATTAACTATGGGCAGCAAAACTTTGATTTGTTTCTGTTACTCAGCAAGGTCCAAAGGCAACTTTTGTCAATAACAGTTATTACATACCAAATGAAAACTAAGTCATTTTAATATTAAATCAAGCAGCATTACAATTTGAGATTAGATCTACAGTATGCATTTTAAAGCAAATATATGAAATATAGGCATGTATGAAGTTTAGCCACTTAATAACTTACCGGGCCATGAGCTAACATGGATAACAATGTGAAGTCTGTGAGAATTTCTTCAAAAATATATATCATTATGCCATGTTAACAATTTTTTTACTTGAATTTTTGTGGGTTTTATTTTATATCTTAATTTTCCATTGTTTAATTTTGAAAACAACACTATGCTTGATAAAAACAAAATATCAATAAGTTCAAATTTGAAATCAAGAACTTAAGCTTACTCTATTACAAATTATTACTAGTAGAATGCAAATAATCCCTAAACCCAGTTAATTATTAAATAATCCGCATTTATGTAGAAACAGTCTTGGCTTTAAGGAACTAAGTCAATACTAACAGGGTTGGTAATTTTTACTGTTTCATAATGGCAGTTAGCACTTTTTTTAAGAGCAAATACTTGCTTGTCTGGAAAAATATATCTTAATAGTATTTTTAAAAAATAGTTTTAAAGATAAAGCAATGCAAAACAATTTTTTTACAGCATAAATTAAAGAATGGATGCAGTTCAAACCCAAATGATCCTTTTTACCTCCAATAGAATAGACATTATTATTAGTTTTTGTGTGTGGAAGAAGAATTCAGGAAGTTTTGAATGTCTAAATAGTTTCGTGGAAGAAAAATTAATAATGTGAGACATTTTTATTTGTTTTAAAAAAGCAGCCATAATTCAGTGATGACACATAGAGGTGTGCTAAAGTAATATTTTATATGTGTGGGGGTGTGTAAAATGTATATAATTATAAAATGTTAATGTACATATATAATGCATGTATTGTGTACATATAATATATTTTACT
The DNA here is from genome assembly GCF_963455305.1 of Plecotus auritus. Classification (NCBI taxonomy): domain Eukaryota; kingdom Metazoa; phylum Chordata; class Mammalia; order Chiroptera; family Vespertilionidae; genus Plecotus; species Plecotus auritus. The sequence goes on along the minus strand of NC_137776.1, from coordinate 135,135,490 downwards.
GTGTATTATTTATTACTATGTGTAATGCATATTATGTATAATATTTTACATATAAAAAATTTAGATTCCTACGTCTTGCTGTTGTGAATAAACTAACTCCCCCCCCCCTTCTGAATGGTATGCAGCTGATTAGCTTTTTAAATTAGTGAATTGTATGTAGTTTAATCTCTTTTCCTATAATACCCACAGGTAACTATAATATATTTATACAAGTTTCAAATTGTATATACTTTGTATTGTATGTGTACTTGAGCCTTATCATTATTATATTTTAATGCAGATATTCTGGTTCAGGAGTTTGTGAAATTTGGATCACTAGATACATATTTGAAAAAGAATAAAAATTCTATAAATATATTATGGAAACTTGAAGTGGCTAAACAATTGGCATGGGCCATGCATTTTCTAGTAAGTAATTAGTATATTCTTTAAAAAAAAAAACCCCATCACCCAAGGATATATTTTACTGGTTTTAGAGAGAGGGAGAGAGAAAAAATATCGATGTAAGAGAAAACATTGATTGGCTGCCTCCCATACATGCCTGACTGAGGCTCGAACCTGCAACCTTTTGGTGTATGGGATGATGCTCCAATCAACTGAGCCAACCAGCCAGGGTAATATATTCTTCATCAGGAATTTATTTTATTTAGTGAAGCAATGTAGAAAGGATCTTGACCTGGGAACAAGAAATAAATCTGTAAATGGATGCTGAGTTATTTAAAATAATCTGTTTTATGAAAGGTATTATTTTAAGCATATATTTATTTAGGTAAAGTCACTTTTAATGTAAGTAGTTCTGTCATTTCACCAATCTCTTAGAATTGATGACACACAATCTAAGGTTTATGTCACTTGTGTTTAAAGAATTTAACAAAAAATTATGCAGAAATGTGCTAACTCTGGATAGCAGAAAACTCCTTAGAATATACCTTGTTGTAGTGTTTGTGGGCAATTAGAAATTATGTCCAATAAGAAAGCAATATTTCTGGAGAAGCAGAATACCAGAGGGCCAGCTAGGGATCAGACCCCTCAGAGCACACCTATATTCTGCTGCTGAAAATAAATAGTATTTCTCTCAGCTACTGCCTAAAAATAGGTACTACTTAAAATCTCAACTTTAGAAAGTGAAGTGACATTGGGTAGTTTTAATGTATTTGTTTTATTCTGGGCATAGATTATTGTGTCATTTAAAATGTAAAACAGGAAGGACAGTGTTGCCATAAAATTTCCCTTTATTATCTCAAAGCATACCTCCAAATTAATGTTTATTAATTAATAGTCTTATTTTTCTTTTTAAAATCCATTTGGGGCTTAAGACATATTAAATGTTCATATATTTGTGGATTGGTATTTGAATGTATTTATATTTTACTCTAATAGGAAGAAAAAAACCTTATTCATGGGAATGTGTGTGCCAAAAACATTCTACTTATTAGAGAAGAAGACAGGAAGACAGGAAATCCTCCTTTCATCAAACTTAGTGATCCTGGCATTAGTGTTACAGTTTTGCCAAAGGACAGTAAGTTCTATAGGGATTATATATTTTATAATTTTATTAAGCTTTACTTGGAGGGTTGCATAAACAACATGTTAATTTTTCTTAAACCATTTTATTGGCATGTTCTTGATTAATAATAAAATGCATCTACCATTTTTAGCAATCTAAATTAGGTTATAGTTACATCCTAGTCTCTGTCCATTTGTCCTTATAAGCATGTTACTCGGTTTTAGTGCTAATTCAATGCCAGCAAGAATCCCCATTTGGGGTATGGTGAAAAATGTAATTTTATTAGTGCTAAACAGCTTAAATGTGATATAGCACTGCTATATCAGGCTCCCCTCTGGCTAGACAGCTCTGCTCTGCTCCTTGATGGTCTGCTCTGCTCTGTGCCAGTCTGCTTTGCACTGCGCTAGTCTGCTGTGCTGTGCTTTGGTCTGCTCTGTTCTGTGCTAGTCTGCTCTGGCCTGCACTGGTCTGCTCTATGTTCTCTGCTGAGAAGCCAGGGAAATGCAGTTCTCAGTATTTGGAGGAAATAGAAAGTGCCTTCTAGAGCCAGAGGGGAGCTGGCTTATATAGACAGAAGTTCCAAATCCTGGTCCTTGATTGGTCTGTCCTGATGCAAATGAATACTCCAAATCCTCACAGTTTGATTGGTCCAAAAAGCACTGTCCTTATTGGTCAGAATAGAGCCCTCTGATTGGTTGCAGCTGCACAGCTGCAGTTGGATGGGGAAAATTTTAGTCTTGTTGGTTGAAATACGATTTTAGGAACTTTTTTATAAGGACTAACTCAAATGGCAGAAACACAATGCAGCAAGCAGTTCAGTATAGAGGCTAGTAGTATAGTGTAGACTTCTTTCTAAAGTGCAGTTTGCATGAGAGGCCCTTGTACAGAAATGGCTGCTAGGCCCTGGGGTTTTTGTTTTTGTTTTTAAATTTGAGCCCAGTTAGCTATCAGGAGCCCTTCTTAGTAGGCATCTTCTTTCTCAGGGTTCACAGGACTATAAGATAATGTTTTAAAAAATACTTTATTGTTGAAAGTATCACTGACCCCTTCTAGCCCTCACCCAACCCCACCCCTGCCTTCCTTTTGTGATTCAACAGTCTGTTCTATACTTCTATACCTCTGGATCTATTTTGTTCATCATTTTATTTTGTTCTTTAGATTCTACATATGAGTGAGATTATGTGATACTTGTCTTTCTCTGATTGGCTTATTTTGTTTAGCTTAATACTCTCCAGGTATAAAATGTCCATACTACCCAAAGCAATTTATAGATTTAATACAATCTCTTTTAAAATACCAATAGCATATTACACAGATCTAGAACAAATACTCCAAAAATTTATGTGGAGCCAAAGACCCTGAATAGCCACAGCTAACTTCAGAAAGAAGAATAAAGTTGGAGGGATCACAATACCAGATATCAAGTTATACTACAAAGCCATTGTTCTCAAAACTGCCTGGTACTGGCACAAGAACAGGCCTATAGATCAATGGAACACAACAGAGACCCCCACAAATCAACCCAAGTCATTACTTTTAATATTTGACAAAGGAAGCAAGAGCATACAATGGAGTCAAGACAGTCTCTTCAATAAATGGTATTGGGAAAATTGGACAGGTACATGCAAAAAAAAATGAAACTACACCACCAGCTTACACCATACACAAGAATAAACTCAAGCCCTAGCCAGTTTGGCTCAGTGGATAGAGCATCGACTTGCAGACTAAAGGGTCCCAGGTTCAATTCTAGTTAAGGGCACATGCCTGGGTTGTGGGCTTGATCCCTAGTAGGGGGCATGCAGGAGGCAGCTGATCAATGATTCTCTCTCATCATTGATGTTTCTATTCTCTCTCCCTCTCACTTCCTCTCTGAAATCAATAAAAATATATTTTTAAAAAAAGAGTTAACTCAAAATGGATAAAAGACTTTAAGTTGTGAGAACATAAAAATCCTAGAAGAAACCCATAGGCAGCAAAATTTCAGACATCTCTCCTAGCAATATGTTTGCTGATACATCTCCTAGGGCAGTAGTTGGCAAACTGCAGCTCGCGAGCCACATGCGGCTCGTGAGCCGTGGTTTGCTGCTCTGTTGACTAATGAGTTTGCCAACCACTGTCCTAGGGCAAGGGAAACAAAAGAGAAAATAAACAAATGGGACTATATCAAAATAAAAAGCTTTTGCACAGCAAAAGAAACCATCAACAAAAGGAAAAGGGTGTTCACTATATGGAAGAATATATTTTCGAATGATATATCAGATAAAGATAATTATTTTGTTGTTGTTGTTGTTAATCCTCACCCAAGGATATTTTCCCATTAACTTTTAGCAAGAGTGGAAGGGTCGGAGACAGAGATAAACATCAATGTGAGAGAGACACATTGATTGGTTGCCTCCCGCATGTGCCCCAACTGGGCCAGGGATTGAGCCTGCAACCTAAGTATGTACCCTTGATTGGAATCGAACCTGTGACCCTTCAGTCCCTGGGCCAATGCTCTATCCACTGAGCCAAACTGACTAGGGCTGATAAAGATAATTTTAAAAACAGTGTTAATCCTTAATTATGTATGAAAGGTCAGATTTTATTTTTATTTATTTTTGCATTTATTTATTTAGAGACTATGATAATATGTGAAAATCTTAGCTGTATTTCTGAATATTTCCTTAGAGTAGATCACTACAGTGCAATTATTGGATCAAGGGATGGAACATTTTTAAGGCTCTCAATACAAGTCATCAGGGAGCTCTCTGAAAAAGTGGTACTCAGTGACCTCAGAGGACTTTCAAGCATTGGAGAGCTCTTAACTTAATATATTAAAATCACACCTCATTGTTTTGCTTTGTTGTTCTGTGATTATTCATGACACTAAAGAATTTTTCATAAATTTATTGTATATTTCTAATTGTTTTATTTATTTTAATTTTTAAAATATATTTTTATTTATTTCAGAAGGGAGGCAGAGGGAGAGAGAGATAGAAACATCAATGATGAGAGAGAACCATTGATCGGCTGCCTCCTGCACGCCCCACAGTGGGGCTCGAGCCTGCAACCCAGTCATGATATGCCCTGACTGGGAATCAAACCATGACCTCTTGGTTCATAGGTCAATGCTCAACCACTTAGCCACACCAGCGGGCATGTATTTGTTTTTTACTGCACTGTTTCTTCACATCTTTTGTTCATTTTTCTCTGTGGGTCTTAGTGAACTTTTTTTGATCTGTGTGTATTCTTCATGAAACAATTTGGTTAACCTTTCTCATTTTGGTTGAATTCTTTACAATCCTGATTTACCTTTTAATTTTTTAACCTTAAAATTGTTTAAATATGAAAATTTATTGATAGTTTTTTATAATTTCTTCCATTGCTTTTATACTTTGAAAATTCTTTCCAATCTACAGATCAAATATTTACCTAAAGGTTTTTTCTAAATATTTTATTAAGTTTTTTGTTTACATGTTCTGCTCTTTGAACTGGAGTTTATTTTGATGTTGTGCGATGTATCTAAATTGACATTTTTTTGGAATACTTAGCCAGTTTTACCCTCTGTCTCTTTGGTATTAATTAATGAGTCCTTCCTTTGTCATCTACTGCATTCCTCTAAATACTGGGATGTGCTTTAGATGTGTACTTCTCATACCTTTATCAAATGACTTTGTTTTCTTTACTGTTTTATACACAATTTTTAAACACCAATTTTAATTCCTAATTATGTATGGAAGTGCAGATTTTATCCATTTTTGAAGTGAAATTTTCTATCATTCTTTGAGCCACAAGTAAATTTTCTAAATTTTTCTTTCCTTAGTCACTAAATAAAAATTTGAGAAGATATGTTTATATAGTTTGAGTTCTTATTTAGTTTAATTCAGCTAATCCTGACTTTTAAAAGCTTTTTTAAAAATGCACACACACACCAAAAAACCTTTCTTTTATGTTTGTAACTTAACACATTTAGTTAAAATGGAAATTTCAGTGTAGTAGTTGAAAGGAGTTATTTTGGTCCAAATAATGTAACTGTATTTCATTATCTTACCTAATTTCTCCAATCGAATGTTCTAAATTTAGAATCAAAGTTGACCAACTTTTGTGCATTGATTTATGGTATTCTGAACCAATAGTACTTAAACTTGATGGCTTATCTAACAGTGAAGAGCGATTATAAGGCAGAAAATGTTATAGAATCTTAGACCTGGTACTCAGTGAAATTTTACCCTCTGGAATGGGAGGTGAAGAAAGAGAAAATGTATTCACATGGTGAAGGAGTAAGGCACATGTACTCTTTGAATATACCAAAAAAGGCAACAGATTATCCTTTATTTTTATCTATCTATCTATCTATCTATCTATCTATCTATCCCAGAATACCAGAAGGTGAAGTTAAAGTGCTCTTTTCTTTTTTTTTTTTTTTCAAATTTTTATTAAGGTATTATATGTGTACATATCTTACCATTGCCCCCCCCCCCACCCCACTCCCATACCTGCCCTCACCCCCCAATGTTTTGCATCCGTTGGTTACTCTTATATGCATGCATACAAGTCCTTCAGTTGATCTCTTATTTCCCCCACCTCTCCCTAACCTTACCGCTGTAATTAGACACTCTGTTTGATGCTTTACTGCCTCTGTAACTATCTTTTGGTTCATCAGTTTATACTGTTTTTCATTATCCCTAAATGAGTGAGATCATGTGGTATTTTTCTTTCATTGACTGGCTTATTTCACTTAGCATAATGTTCTCTAATTCCATCCAGGTGTCTACAAATGGTAGTAATTCCTTCTTTTTTATGGCAGCATAGTATTCCATTGTGTAGATGTACCATAGTTTTCTGACCCAGTCATCTGCTGACGGGCACCTAGGCTGTTTCCAAATCTTAGCTATTGTAAGTTGTGCTGCTATGAACATAGGGGTGCATATATCCTTTCTGATTGGTGTTTCTAGTTTCTTAGGATATATTCCTAGGAGTGGGATTACTGGGTCAAATGGGAGTTCCATTTTCAGTTTTTTGAGGAAACTCCATACTGTTCTCCACAGTGGCTGCACCAGTCTGCATTCCCACCAGCAGTGCACGAGGGTTCCTTTTTCTCCGCATCCTCGCCAACACTTGTCGTTTGTTGATTTGTTGATGATAGCCATTCTGACAGGTGTGAGATGGTATCGCATTGTCGTTTTGATTTGCATCTCTCGGATAATAAGTGACTTTGAGCATGTTTTCATGTGTCTCTTGGCCTTCCTTCTGTCTTCTTTCGAAAAGATTCTATTTAGGTCCGTTGCCCATTTTTTTATTGGATCATTTATCTTCCTTTTATTAAGTTGTATAAGCTGCCTGTAGATGTTGGAAATTAAACCTTTATCAGTGATACCATTTGCAAATATGTTCTCCCATACAGTGGGGTTTCTTGTTGTTTTGTTGATGGTTTCTTTTGCTGTGCAAAAGCTTTTTATTTTGATGTAGTCCCATTTGTTTATTTTCTCTTTGGCTTCCATTGCCCTAGGGGCAGTATCACTGAAAAAGTTCTTTTGGCATATGTCTGAGATTTTGCTGCCTGAGGATTCCTCTAGTATTTTTATGGTTTCCCGTCTTATATTTAAGTCCTGTATCCATTTTGAGTTTATTTTTGTGTATGGTGTAAGTTGGTGATCTAGTTTCATTTTTTTGCATGTATCTGTCCAATTTTCCCAACACCATTTATTGAAGAGACTGTCTTGACTCCATTGTATGCTCATGCCTCCTTTGTCAAATATTAATTGCGCATATTGGTTTGGGTCGATATCTGGATTCTCTATTCTATTCCATTGATCTATATGTCTGTTCTTGTGCCAGTACCAGGCTGTTTTGAGGACAGTGGCTTTGTAATACAGCTTGAAATCTGGTATTGAGATCCCTCCTACTTTATTCTTCTTTCTCAGGATTGCTGTGGCTATTCGGGGTCTTTTTTTATTCCAGATGAATTTTTGGAGAGTTCTTTCTAGGTCTGAGAAATATGCTGTTGGTATTTTAATGGGGAGTGCATTGAATCTATAGATTGCTTTGGATAGTATGAACATTTTGATGATGTTGATTCTACCAATCCATGAACATGGTATGTTCTTCCATCTGTTTACATCTTCCTCTATCTCTTTTTTCAGTGTCCTGTAATTTTCCGCATATAGGTCTTTTACCTCCTTGGTTAGGTTTATTCCTAAGTATCTTAATTTTTTTGGTGCGATGGAAAATGGGATTGCTTTTTTAGTCTCTCTTTCTGTAAGTTCACTGTTGGTGTATAGAAATGCCATAGATTTCTTGGCGTTAATTTTGTATCCTGCTACCTTGCCGAATTCATTTATTAAGTCTGTTAGTTTTTTCATAGAGTCTTTCGGGTTTTTTATGTACAATATCATGTCATCTGCAAATAAGGACAGCTTTACTTCTTCTTTTCCAATTTGGATGCCTTTTATTTCTTCTTCTTGTCTAATTGCAATGGCTAATACTTCCAGTACTATGTCAAACAGGAGTGGTGAGAGTGGGCATCCTTGTCTTGTTCCTGTTCTTAGGGGAAATGGTTTTAGTTTTTGCCCATTGAGTATGATGTTAGCTGTGGGTTTATCATATATAGCTTTTATTATGTTGAGGTATGATATTTCTATTCCCACCTTGTTGAGAGTTTTTATCAAGAAAGGGTGTTGGATTTTGTCAAATGCTTTTTCTGCATCAATTGATATGACTATGTGATTTTTATCTTTCAATTTGTTTATGTGATGTATCACATTTATTGATTTTCGGATATTGAACCATCCTTGCATTCCTGGGATAAACCCTACTTGGTCATGGTGTATGATCTTTCTGATGTATTGCTGGATCCGATTTGCTAGAATTTTGTTGAGTATTTTGGCATCTACATTCATGAGGGATATTGGCCTGTAATTCTCTTTCATTGTGTTGTCTTTATCTGGTTTTGGTATTAGGGTGATGCTGGCTTCATAGAAGGAGCTTGGAAGTGTTCCTTCCTCTTGAATTTTTTGGAATAGTCTGAGGAGGATAGGTTTTAGTTCTTCCTTGAATGTTTGGTAAAACTCTCCTGTGAAGCCGTCTGGCCCCGGGCTTTTGTTTGCCGGAAGCTCTTTGATGACTGCTTCAATTTCTTCCATAGTTACTGGCATATTGAGCTGTTTAGATTCTTCCTGATTGAGTTTTGGAAGGTTATATTTTTCTAGGAATATGTCCATTTCCTCCAGGTTGTCCAGTTTGTTGGAATGGAGTTGTTCGTAGTATTTTTTAACAATCCTTTGTATTTCGGCGGGATCTGTTGTTATTTCACCTCTTTCATTTCTGATTTTGTTTATTTGGGTCCTCTCTCTTTGCTTCTTGGTGAGCCTGGCTAGAGGTTCATCAATCTTGTTTATCCTTTCAAAGAACCAGCTCTTGGTTTTGTTGATCTTTTGTATTGTTTCTTTGGTCTCTATGTCGTTTATCTGTGCTCTGATCTTTATTATTTCCTTCCTTCTGCTTACACTGGGCTTTTCTTGTTGCTCTTTTTCTAACTCTTTGAGTTGTTGGGTTAGGTAATTTATTACCCCTGTTTCTTGTTTTTTGCAGTAGGCTTGTAGAGCTATGAACTTCCCTCTCAAGACTGCTTTCGCTGTGTCCCATAGATTTTGGATTGTAGTGTTTTCATTGTCATTTGTTGTCATGATGTTTTTTATTTCTTCTTTGATCTCTCTGGTAACCCAGTCATGGTTTAATAGCATGCTGTTTAGTCTCCATGTGTTTGATTTCTTTGGGTTGTTTTTATTGTAGTTGATTTCTAGTTTTATGCCACTGTGGTCTGAGAAGATGCTTGATATGATTTCTATCTTCTTGAATTTGAAGAGGCTTTGCCTATGTCCCAACATATGGTCTATCTTTGAAAATGACCCATGTGCACTTGAGAAGAATGTATATTCTGTGGCTTTGGGGTGAAATGTTCTGAAGATGTCAATTAATTCCATCTGGTCTAGTGAGTCATTTAGGATTGATGTTTCTTTGCTGATTTTTTGTTTAGAGGATTTGTCCAATGGTGATAGTGGGGTATTAAAGTCTCCTACTATGATTGTATTGCTGTCAATCTCTTCCTTGATATCCTCCAGGAGTTTTTTTATGTATTTGGGTGCTCCTGTATTGGGTGCATATATGTTTACCAGAGTTATTTCTTCTTGTTGGATTGCTCCCTTTAGTATTATGAAGTGGCCTTCCTTATCTCTTGTTATGTCCTTCAGTTTGAGATCTAATTTGTCAGATATAAGTATTGCTACCCCAGCTTTTTTTTCAGTTCCATTTGCCTGGAAAACCTTTTTCCATCCCTTCACCCTCAGTCTGTGTGCGTCTTTTTTTTTGAGGTGGGTTTCTTGTAGACAGCAGATATATGGGTCATGTTTTCTTATCCAATCCATTACCCTATGTCTTTTGATTGGGGCATTTAATCCGTTTACATTTAAAGTTATTATTGATAGGTACTTGTTTGTCGCCATTCCTATTCTCTACACCTGTGTTCCCTCTTCGCTTCCTATTTCTTTTTTTTTTTTTTACAGCAGACCCTTTAGCATTTCTTGCATTGCTGGTTTGGTGGTAATAAATTCCCTTAGTCCTTTTTTGTCTGTGAAGCTCCTGATTTCACCTTCAATTTTGATTGACAGCCTTGCTGGGTTCAGTATTCTTGGATTCAGACCCTTCCTTTGCATGACTTTGTATATTTCATTCCATTCCCTTCTGGCCTGATGAGTTTCTGTTGAGAAATCAGTTGCTAGTCTGATGGGGGTTCCTTTGTATGTAACTTTCTGTCTCTCTCTTGCTGCTTTTAAGATTCTTACTTTGTCGTTGGTGTTTGCCAATTTAATTATAATGTGCCTTGGCGTCGGTCTTTTGGGGTTCATTTTGCTTGGGACTCTGTGAGCTTCTTGGATTTGTGTGGGTTTTTTCTTCTCTATATCAGGGAAATTTTCTGTCATTATTTCTTCAAATAGGTTTTCTATTCCTTGCTCAGCTTCCTTTCCTTCTGGAACCCCTATTATGCGGATGTTGTTTTGTTTCATGTTGTCCCAAAGTTCCCTTAGGCTCTCCTCCTGCCTTTTAATTTTTTTTTCTAGAAGTTGCTCTACTTGGGTATTTTTTCCCATCTTGTCTTATAGCTCACTGATGCGGTCCTCTGCTTCTTCTAGTCTACTCTTGATGCTTTCTATTGAGTTCTTTACAGCAGCAATGTCATTTTTCATTTCTTCTTGGTTCTTCTTCATTTCCTCTTGGTTCTTGCTCATATTGTCGAATTTGTCTTCCATTCTTTTCAGCCACCTTATGACCATTTCTCTGAATTCTTTTTCTGGAAGGTTGCTTGCTTCCATTTCGTTTACTTCCTTTTCTGGTGATGCCTGCTTTTCTTTCATATGCGGGCTGTGTCTTTGTCTCCCCATGGTCTCTCTTCTCTGGGTGTCTGGTTATGTAGTTCTCTCTCTCCTTATCCTAGGCGAAATCTGACCCTTCCGTGGTGGAGTGTAGAGCTCCTCTGAACCCGTGTGTTTGCGCCAATTGGGGAGCGTTGTTCTGGGGCTCGCAGCTGTTCCGTGGGTGCCGCAGTTGTCTAAAGTGCTCTTTTCTGAATACTGTTTTTTGAGGATATTTCATGATTTGAACAGAACCCACATATATTGATTCTGTACCTGTATATGTTGGTAAATTTTTTTTTTAATATATTTTATTGATATTTTACAGAGAGGAAGGGAGAGGGATATAGAGCTAGAAACATCGATGAGAGAGAAACATCGATTAGCTGCCTCCTGCACACCTCCCACTGGGGATGTGCCCGCAACCAAGGTACATGCCCTTGACCGGAATCGAACCTGGGACCCTTCAGTCCGCAGGCCGATGCTCTATCCACTGAGCCAAACCGGTTTCGGCTGTTGGTAAAATTTAGTCATTCATCTGCCTATTGGTCCTTATTTTTTCATCCACAAAATAGAACTACCACTGCTATTTAAAACAGATTAGAATGATGCTCACTTTACCTTTACTACTTAAACGTTGTAAAAAAACGACAAAAAATATCAAGAGACAATTTTAAGATAAATTGTATGGAAAAAATGTTTTTTTGAATGCAAAATTAATAGGAATGGGTAGAGAGACACTATGACAATGTAGCAATTTTCAACCTTTTTTGTCTTATGGCACACAAACTACTAAAATTCTGTGGCACACCAAAAAATATATTTTTTGCTGATCTTACAAAAAAAAGTATAACTTTGATGCATTCACACTGGATGTCTATTGTTGTGTTGGCTGTTGTAATTTTTTTACTTGACAGTTTAAGGAAAAGAGGTCATTGCCCCTAAGTAGTCAGGTATTACATGTTTTAAAAATTCTTGTGGCACATGGGCTTAAAATTGGTGATTTTATGGAAAAAAGTTTAGTTGATCCAGGATTTATTGTACGGGATTCTAATTCTCTTAGTGCTAATAACAAATTGTGTGATTTTGGGCAAATTATTCAGTCTTTATGGATCTCAGTGTTGTCTTTGTTAAAAATGAGATCTTAAATTAGATGATTATTCAAATCAGTTTGAAAATTATTTGCGTATAAAAGAATTACTTACTTGTGAGAACTATTTAACCATATTATATTCCTATCACTTAAAAGTTCTTCAGGAGAGAATACCATGGGTACCACCTGAATGTATTGAAAATCCTAAAAACTTAAACTTGGCAACAGATAAATGGAGTTTTGGTACCACTTTGTGGGAAATCTGCAGTGGAGGAGATAAGCCTCTGAGTGCTTTGGATTCTCAAAGAGTAAGTTTATATAGACAGTGGGGTTGGATTAGTTTTGTGATCCTTGATGATTCTCTTTTACATGATTTTATATTTTTTAGCCCATCTAATGTTAAAAAGAAGGGGTTGATAAGATATTACACAATTCTCAATGTGTGGTTCTTTAATTATAGAAGCTACAGTTTTATGAAGATAGACACCAGCTTCCTGCACCAAAGTGGACAGAATTAGCAAATCTTATTAATAATTGTATGGATTATGAACCAGATTTTAGACCTTCTTTCAGAGCCATCATACGAGATCTTAATAGTTTGTTTACTCCAGGTATGTATTGATGGAACAATCTTAATGATTCTCCAGCTATCTTTCCATTTTTGTTGTATTTAACAAATCTTTACTAATTTTGTAGCCCTCCCAATAAGTTCTTTGATGTCTTTTAGAATCTCATATGGCCATATGACTTTCCCACTTTACACATATTCTAGACTCCTTGATTGAGCAATTTTTACATTAAAAAAAGGCTTTTTCTCCTTCACTTACCCAGTTTTAGTCTGCCACTTGATGAGTAGTATATTATAAAAGTTTGTCTTATTTGAGTTTTTAAAAAACAATTACTTGTTTTTAAAAACTAGTTTTCATACATTTTATAATTCATTTTCTAAACATGGAGTAGATTTGTTTTTTTTGTCCACTCCTTTAAAATATGTAGCTAAATATGCATGTGTCTGACCTACAGGTATTTCCTTTTCCAGTATTACTAATATCACAACAAAATCAGAATATAGTCTTTACAAATATAAAAACTGCCTATTTTATAAAGTAATTATCCTTTGTAAAAATCTTTCTTGAAAGCCTGTCAGATTGTGGGTAATAAGTAAAGGCTCCATTAATATAATCTAAGCTATTAACATTAACCTGTGTTTAGTATTTCTAACTCATTCTAATTATTTTGGTCAGCTTGAATACATATTAACCCAGAGAATTTATTTGCCAGCTTATGGTATAATATTCTTTATTTCTGCAGATTATGAATTATTAACAGAGAATGACATGTTACCAAATATGAGGATAGGTGCCCTAGGGTTTTCTGGTGCTTTTGAAGACCGAGACCCTACTCAGTTTGAGGAGAGACACTTGAAATTTCTGCAGCAACTTGGCAAGGTAAGATGAAAGAAGTTTTTTAAATAGTTAAATTATAACCATAGAACATTTTATTTAGGAAAAAAAAGGCTTTAAAGATTCTTTAAAGTTCACATTTCATTAAACTTTTAAGGAGTATTTGTAGAAAAAAATTTAATTGTCAGATGTTGGAGAAGTTCTGTGTTAAACAACTGTCTTTAAAAAGAACTTTTCAGAATCTTTAACATGTAATATGCATTGAACATCTTCAAAAATTAGGTAACATTTCCCCAATTGATTTGGCCATGGGACTGTTTCTTGGTAGAGGGTGCTTTATTTATGAAATAGAGAAAGGGACAATTAAGCCTTTCTTCTTCTTTTAAATCCTCAACTGAGGATATGTTTATTGATTTTAGAGAAAGGAAGAGAGAGAAATATTGATGTGAGATACAAACGTCTATTGGTTGCCTCTCATACGCACCATAACAATGAACGTGCAACCTAGGTATGTGTGCTGACTGGGAATTGGACCTGTAACCTTTTTTTTTTTTTCTTTATTGATTAAAGTATCACATATTTTCCTCATCCCCCCATTCCCATCCCAAACCCCTCCTCATGCATGCCCCCACCCCCCTGTTGTCCGTGACCACTGGTTAGGCTTATATGCATTCATACAAGTCCTTTGGTTGATCTCTCCTCTTTACTCCCACCCTCCCCTACCTTCCCTCTGAGGTTTGACAGTCTGATCGATGCTTCCCTGTCTCCGGGTCTGTTTTTATTCATCAGTTTATGTTATTCATTATTTCCCCTAGATTAGTGTGATCATGTGATACTGGACCTGTAACCTTTTGATGTACAGGATGCTCCAGCCAACTGAGCCACACCAACCAGGGCTAAATTAAGCCTTTCTACTCACTTCCTTTTTTAGTCATCTGAGAAAGAAATAATCTGATTGTTCAGAGTCTAGATGTTGACTGGACTATGTTCACTTACAAGGTCTTTCCATGGGACTCTCACAACATGGCAGCTGAGGGCAGACACCCAATGTGGAAATCATGGTCTTTTTATAACCTAATCTCAGTAGTGACATCTCATCACTGTTGTGTGGCCTGTGTAATTAAAGATTTAACTTTTAACTTACATGTGGTCAAAGTTTTTTTAAAAATTGACTTCAAAAATATAACTGAAAATAGTCTATTAGAAACTTTAGCTCAACACTATGTTGTTCTGTTCTTTAAGAATGCAATAATATCCAAAATATATTACTTTGATTAATACCCAAAACTTAATTGTAAATGTTATCTATCAACTCTGTATAGATAATAAATCTTAAATAAAAAGAGAAGAGGTTTCTTTAATGACTCACCTTAAAAAAAAGTGGGAACATCCTCATAGGCTAAAAATTTACTTTCTTGAGCAAATAATACAGACTGTGTACTAATCTGCTCAGGCTGACATAACAAAATACCATAGACTTAGTGGCTTTACCATCAGATATTTATTTCTGATAGTTCCAGAGGCTGGAAAGTCTGAAATCAAGGTTCTGACAGGGTTTGGTTGCTGGTGAGGGCTCACTTATTGGTACTCATTTGGCCATCTTATTGACAGCTTTAGTGTCTCTTCCTCTTCTTTTTTTTTGTTAATCCTCACCTGAGATTTTTTCCATTGATTTTTTAATTATTTTTTTATTTTTTTTAATTTAATAAGTCTTTATTATTCAGAGTATTACAATTGTTTCTCCTTTTTCCCCCCATAGCTCCCCTCCACCCGATTCCCACCCCACCCTTTGCCCTTACCTCCCCCCACACTGTCCTCATCCATAGGTGTATGATTTTTGTCCAGTCTCTTCCTGCACCCTCCCTACCCCTTTCCCCCTGAGAATTATCAGTCCACTCCCTTTCTATGCCCCTGATTCTATTCTATTCACCAGTTTATTCTGTTCCTCAGATTTTTAGGTTCACTTGTTGATAGATATGTATTTGTTGTTCATAATTTTTCTCTTCTTCCTCTTCTTAAAGAATACCTTTCAGCATTTCATATAATACTGGTTTGGTGGTGATGAACTCCTTTAGCTTTTTATTATCTGTGAAGCTCTTTATCTGACCTTCCATTCTGAATAATAGCTTTGCTGGGTAGAGTAGTCTTGGTTGTAGGTTCTTGCTATTCATCTCTTTGAATATTTCTTGCCACTCCCATCTGGCCTGCATAGTTTCTGTTGAGAAATCAGCTGATAATCGTATGGGTGCTCCCTTGTAGGTAACTAACTGTTTTTCTCTTGCTGCTTTTAATATTCTCTCTTTGTCTTTTGCTCTTGGCATTTTAATTATGATGTGTCTTGGTGTGGTCCTCTTTGGATTCCTTTTGTTTGGGGTTCTGTGTGCTTCCTGGAGTTGTAAGTCTATTTCTTTCACCAGGTGGGGGGAGTTTTCGGTCATTATTTCTTCCAATAGGTTTTCAGTATCTTGCTCTCTCTCTCTTGTTCTGGCACCCCCATAATTCTGATGTTGGTACACTTGAAGTTGTCCCAGAGGCTTCTTACACTATGTTCAACTTTTTGGATTCTTTTTTCTTTTTTTTGCTTTTCCAGTTGAATGTTTTTTGCTTCTTTGTATTTCAAATCTTTGACTTGATTCTTGCGTTCTTCTAGTCTGCTGTTGGGTCTCTATATAATATTTTTTATTTTAGTCAGTGTATGTTTAATTTTTAGTTGGTCCTTTTTCATATCTTCGAGGGTCTCGTTATATTTATTGGCCTTTTCTAGGATATTCTTGAAAAGCCTTATAACCGTGGTTTTGAATTCTATATCCAGTCGTTTGTTTTCCTCCATTTCTTTCGTTTGTGATCTGTTTCTTCGTCTCCCCATTTTTCACTGCTTCCCTGAGTTGGTAGGGTGGCTTTGTGTGCTAGGTTTCCTATATGGCCCAGTGGGTCGGCTTCCCCAGTTAACCTGAGGTGGACACTCTTGGTGCACCCCTTTGTGGACTGTGTGTACAGCCTTGTTGTAGTTAAGTCTTGATTGTTGTTGGTATCACTGGGAGGAATTGACCTGCAGGCCAGTTGGCTGTGAGGATCAGCTGTGTCTACACTGGGAGATTTTCGGTGCTGAAGACGGCCTTATAGGATTAGCCTTGCCAGATTGCAAAAGCCTCTGTGCTCAGCTTGGAAGGGGTGGAGTCTCAGGGCGGAGCAGACAGTCTTGGCTTCCTGTCAGCCCTGCCCTTGCGCGCGCAAGTCTCCCGGCCTCTGCCTTCCGCGGTTCCCGAGTTTCCCCCTGACAGTCCAGATTTCCCCCGTAAGAGCGTGGGTCCCCAGGGGCTCGCCTGGAACTGCGGTTCAGTGCAATCAGAACTGGGGTTCAGTGCAGTCAGGACCTTCTGACTCCCTTCTGCTAGGGATAGCCTGTGGTAACCTCCTCAGTCAGTCTTTGTGCGCACTCGCGCCTCCAGACCCCTGCCGCCGTGGCTCCCCTGAGTCTCCGAGTCTCCGTGTGCCTTTCTCTCTACCTGACAGTCCAAACTCCCCCTGTATGAGCCTGGGTCCACAGGGTTTTGCCCGGAACTGAGGTTCAGTGCAGTCAGAACTGGGGTTCAGTGCAGTCGGGGGCTTCCTTCCTTCTCCCGCCAGAGAAAGCCAGCCAGGCACTCCGCCGCCCTTCCTCTCTGCGCGCATGTGTCTCCGTACCTCAGCTCTTTGCCGCTCCTTCTCCGTGAGCTTTCCTCTTTCCTTCTAGTTGTAGAATTTCCACTCAGCCAGCTTTCCTGTGGTTCTGGATGGTGTCTGTTCTGTCTTTTAGTTGTAGTTTTGAAATTGTTGTGCGGGGCAGCAGTTTAGGTGCTTACCTATGCCGCCATCTTGGTTTCTCCTCTTTTCCATTGATTTTTAGAGAAAGTGAAAAGGAATGAGGGAGGAGGAGAAAGAGAGACAAACATCGATGTGAGAGATACATCGACTGGTTGCCTCCCATATGTGCCCTCATTGGGGCTGGGGATCGAACCTGCAACCCAAGTATGTGGCATTGACCAGGAATTGAACCCTCTCCCCTTTGGTGCTTGGGCCGACACTCTAAACACTCTGAGCCACACTGGTCAGAGCTCTTCTTCTTCTTATAAAGGCACCAGCTCTATCAGATTAAAGCCTCACCCTTATGTCCCCATTTATCCTTTATTGTCTCTTCACAGGCCCATTCTCCAATACATTCATTAGGGGGTTAGGACTTTATCATATGAATTTTGGGGAGACATACACATTCAGTCCATAATAGGCCCTTACTCCATCCAGCTCACTGACAGTGATACCAAAGGGTGTATTGTGAAAAAGCGAAGTTCTTCCTGGAAGTTAGTGATAGCATGTCCCTTAGGTTGTCTTAATAATTAATGTTCATGATTTGTGTCTAAAAGCTTTTTGGAAGTTGTTTATATTTCAGCTTTTAATTCCTTTTGAAGAAATTAAATATATATGTTTTACTACCTACTAGTGGAATTAATATTTTCTTTTTTGTCCTGAAAGTTACCCAATCTATGCTTAGGGATGTGTGTTAATTCTGGCTGTTAGAATTGCTCATGTAATTAGAATTTGTTAGTGTTTGTGTGGAAAACTTGAGATTTCTTTCCTAATGTGCTGTATTGTTCAGGGTAATTTTGGGAGTGTTGAGATGTGCCGGTATGACCCTCTACAAGACAACACTGGGGAGGTGGTGGCTGTGAAAAAGCTCCAGCACAGTACTGAAGAGCACCTCAGAGACTTTGAAAGGGAAATTGAAATCCTTAAATCCCTGCAGCATGACAACATTGTAAAGTACAAGGGAGTGTGCTACAGTGCTGGTATGTTGCCCATTGAAATCTATTTTGAACTCAAGCTATGTTGTTGGCATCCTGGGTAATAGAAACATCCTGTCTCAAGATGTGGACTTATAACAGTGCCCAGAGAGAGAAGACTGAAGACTGCTTGGTGATGGTGAACTGTAACTACAGGAAGTCTCTGGCTAATTGGTTAATCATTCTCTTCACTGAAAATGGTTGTTATCACCCTTGCTTATGCTTATTAAGTGAATATCATTTTCAAAGAAAGAAATTGTCTTTGCTCATATTTTCTTTAAAAATATAATATTTAAATTAGATGCTTTTTGTTCAGTACAAAATGAGGAGAAAGGAAGTTTTCTCAGCTTATTTTGATTTGCATACAGGGTTACAGAAGACTAAAACAACTATTTTGATTCAAAAAGCATGTGTTGTTTACTCTTTCACCTTTAATTTACAATCAAATTCTTTCATCTTAGACTCAGATTTTATATATCTTTAAGTCATTTATGTATGGTTGTTTTTTAATATTTCATCAGTAAAATATGGCAAAGTATAACATGTTCCCATTTGTGTTTTAAAAGGCCGGCGTAATCTAAGATTAATTATGGAATATTTACCATATGGAAGTTTAAGAGACTATCTCCAAAAGCATAAAGAACGAATAGATCATAAGAAACTTTTGCAATATACATCACAAATATGCAAGGTACCTAATATTCTGGCTATTTGTTGTAGATGAAGTGAACATGTTTAGGTAATTGTTAAGAAATTCTCTAGTTTATCTTAGATAATTAAGGGAGTATAAATAGGCAAGACCATTGAAATTGTTTATGTTTACAAAACTGGCTGAAAGAAAAAATGTTACTTTTATCCATAGGGTATGGAATATCTTGGTACAAAAAGGTATATCCACAGGGATCTGGCAACAAGGAATATATTGGTAGAGAATGAAAACAGAGTTAAAATTGGAGATTTTGGGTTAACAAAAGTCTTGCCACAAGACAAAGAATACTACAAAGTGAAAGAACCTGGTGAAAGTCCTATATTCTGGTGAGTATATTTTAGTACAGTAAAATGAAATTTTAGAGCATAAACTTCAAACTTTATTTTTACCATTACTAATAGTTTGTCATTTATATATTTACTAGAGGCCTGGTGCATGAATACGTGCATGGGTGGGGTCCAGCTGGCCCTCCCTGATCGGGGTGGGGGAGGCGATTGGAGGCAGGGCTGGCTGGGGGGCAGTTGGCAGGCTGGCCCTGCCCCCTGGTCAAACTCCCGGTTGAACTCCCAGTCAAGGGGACAATTTGCATATTAGCCTTTTATTATATAGGATAATAATAGCAAAAATTTCTCATGTATTTACATTGGGCTTAAATGCATGTCATGGATTATTTCATTTAATCCTCATAAGAATCCTTGGAGAATATGTATTAGTTTCTCATTTTAAGCATGAAGGAACTGAATTCTAGACAGGGTAAATAGTTTGCTCAAGGTCAAGGTATTTTAGATTCCACATATTATATCAAGTGAAATCATAGGGTATTTGTCCTTTTATGTCTGACTTATTTCACTTAGCATGATACCCTAGAGGTGTTGGAGGTGTCCTAGGGAGATGGATGAAAATGGTGAAAGGGAATAAGCAGTACAAACTTCCAGTTATAAAATAAGTCACAGGGGTGTAATGTACAGCACAAGGAAGATAGTTGGTGGTATCATAACTTTGTATGGTGACAGATGGTTACTAGATTTATCACTGTGATCACCTCATAAGGTATGTAAATGTTGAATAACTATGTTGTACATCTGAAACTCATATAATATTATATGTCACTATACTTTAATAGAAAGAAAAGAAAGTATTAGTTAATTTTTTTTTAAGTTTATCGTAAGAGGAGGACAAGAACAAGAGGATCAGGGCTTGTAAGTGAATGGCATAATTGCAGAGCAAACAGGGAGCAATTGGGGCTAGAATTATATTGAGCACTGTACAACATGTTAATGAGTTCAGCCTTTATTTAGTAAACATTGTGTAGGTGAAAGATTTAGAGGCTTTATCCAGGGAATAACATTGTGGGAGTCATATTTTAGGAATTTGAATTTACTTTTTTCCCCCCTCCACCTCTACTTTTGGTGCAGAACATCAGTTCTCAAAGTATGGGGACCTCTAGGGAGTCTGTTACCAAAAGTTATTTTAATACTAATACTAAGATGTTATTTGCCTTTTTCACTCTCCTTTTTTCATGAGTAGATAGTGGAATTTTTCATAGGTTATACTCTTATACTCTCTATTAAACCAAACAGTAAAGAAACTTTTAAAATGTAAAACAATGCTACTCTTCTCACAGAAGCATTCTTTTTATAGTAATTTTTTTTCAGTAATTTTTAAGAGTGTATAGGGGCCTTTGACCAAATGGTTGGAGAACTGTATAGAGGGTACATTGTATTAAGGTGAGGCTAACAGCAGGGAGAAGCTAGAAAGAAAACAGTTTTATTACTGAATAAGTATTAATCCAGGAGGCATTGTGCATCAAAAGTAATCTGCTTATAGATTACAAAGAGAGAAAGAAATCTTATTCTTTCTTATGGCCAAGCAAATTCAACCCATTACATACATTTTCTCATGATAAACCAGTAACTAGTCCTCAAGTGAGAGGACTTGACATCACATTTGTCACACGTGGTTCATCCTAAATTCACTGGGTAATTGAAGTCACCATTTGTTAGCTAATTGGCTTTATCAAAGGAAAAATAAAGTCATAACTTATGACAAGAGATAATTTTGTAACTTGGAAGGAGGCATCTGCTGAAGTCAGGTTCCTACCGTCCTACAAAAACTGAGAAGTAGCGTTGCTAACTTCCTTGATGATTACATCACAAAGAGATGGTTCCCAGGTTCTGGAGAAAAACATACCATAAAGCTGGCAAGAGGCTTTTGAACAAAAGCTTTAAAAAATATTTACATACATTTGAAAGAGATAAAGAATTTACAGTGGTAAGTTTTCTAAAGTAATTGCTTTAAGAAAAGAGGGGGAAGAGTCATTTTCCTCATTTTCAACAAGGAAAATTTTATTTTTTTCTTTTTGATTTGTATTTATTCTTACATTAGTGATGGGAGAGAGAAATAGCCTTAGAGATTGGGGAAGGGAGGAGTGAGGAAGCAATTACAGGAGTGCTTTCAGGAAAACCAAAGGATGAGAATATTTTACAATGGTTGGAGGAGTAGCACTATCTTCAGGGATGTTATGTTCCATTTGTGGGCTAAAGCTAACATTTATTTAAAAATATAACTAAAGATGTAATGTGTTTTAAAAAACTATAAAATGAAAATAGCATTGCATGGTTAATTGTGTGGCATAGACTACAAGTATTATAGAAATTCAGTAGCATTGGGTCATGAAAACCTTGAGTAGTCAGAGAAGGATTTGTGGAAGTGAGTATATTTTAAAGGAGAGATTTTTGTAATTCATATTTTTAATCTAATTTTTTAAAAATTTTATTGTTTAAGTATTACAATTAGTAGTACATATGTCTCTTCCCTCCCCACCCCCCATTGACCTCCTCCCAGCCTCCCCTACCCCCTGGCACTTGCCCTCACCACCGCGTCCCCCCACCCCCCAGTGTCTTGTGTCTATTGATTTGCTTATATGCATGCATACACGTCCTTCAGTTGATCTCTTACCCTCAACCCTCCCCTGCCTTCCCGCTGTAATCTATTTTTGTTCAACAGTTTATAATGTTCTTTATATTCCACAAATGAGTGAGATCATGTGGTATTTATCTTTCACTGACTGATTTATGTCACTTAGCATAATACTCTCCAGTTCCATCCATGCTGTTGCAAATGATAAGAATTCCTTCTTTTTTGCAGCAGCGTAGTATTCCATTGTATAGATGTACCACAGTTTTCTAATCCACTCATCTGCTGGTGGGCATTTAGGCTGTTTCCAAATCTTAGCTATGGTAAATTGTGCTGATATGAACATAGGGGTGCATATATCCTTTCTAATTGGTGTTTCTGTTTTCTTGGGATAATCTCATCAATCTTAAACAGATCTCTGTCATCACTCTCTATAATAAGGATAAACTTAGCAATGTAACCAGGACATTCACAGACCATTAGCCAAAATTCTCCTTTGGTTAATGTTGATACTTGAGTAGATAGTAGCACCATTTCTTCCTAGACTTTCTGTTTTCTGTGCTCCTTCACAAAAATCACTTCCTTGTGATGAGCAGCTTCTTTCTTTTATATGTTAACTAGAGGCCCAGTGCATGAAATTCGTGCATGGATAGGGTCCCTAGTGGCTGCTGGCCGGGGCCTCCCTTCACACCCGCCTTGGTCTGGTGCAGCCCACTCACCTGCTTCGTCATCCCGCCACAGTCCCACTCTCATCGGGGCCCTTTGGGGCTGGCAGCACCTCCACTGCCACCACGGCCAGCACCACGTCGCCAGTGCCCGCCATGTTCCACACCATCCCCTGGTGGTCAGTACATGTCTAATTCCTGGTCGGTCGAACTCCCGCCCATAGGGACAATTTGCATATTAGCCTTTTATTATATAGGATATTTTCAAGTCTTGCTCCAGTTTAGGAGCAACTTTTTCTCTCTGTGGTACTTTGCAGTTAACCCTGGTGTTTCCTATAGAGGCAAAAGAGATTTTTTTTTTTTTTTCAGTTTTGAGTTATCTTTGTGTATTTGGAGTTTTGGACCACTCTCAGGTTTGATATTCACTAGGAGGATTCGTAGCACTCAGCATACAGCCATATTCGTAGCTATGATTCTATACAGGGAACACAGAGCAAATCAGCAAAGGAAAAGGAGTCTGGGGCAAAACTGGAGGAAACCAAGCACAATCTTCCAAGGATCCTCTCTCAGTAAAGTCATATGGGACACACTTCCTTTTCCCAGCAGTAAGTTGTGACAACACAGTGCCCAAGGTTTGTATTGGGAATGGACATGTAAGCACCCTCGGCATGGTATGTACCACCATTTCAGACTCCTAGAGAGAAAGTAGGCGTTCGGCAGAAACCATGTAGTTGGCAGAAACATGTTAGGCACAGTGAGCCACTCTTATCATTTAGGGAATTGTGGAAACACTCCTGAAATCTAAGTTCCGGGTACCAGTCAAGTGTTAACATTGCAAGCAGGCCTTTTTTAGGATGACAGCCTCAAGCCTGCTATGGTAACTCTTTCCCATACATCTTGATTTTTTTTTTTTAATCCAATTGGTTTGCAGGTACAAACAAGAGTTGGCACATCAAGTAACCACCTTTTAAATGCTTTCCTATTTCACAGGTATGCTCCAGAATCACTGACAGAAAGCAAGTTTTCTGTGGCCTCAGATGTTTGGAGCTTTGGAGTGGTTCTGTATGAACTTTTCACCTATATTGAGAAGAGTAAAAGTCCACCAGCGGTCAGTGTTTTTTATTTATTTTCAACTTTTTTTTTTTAATATGAGAAAAGCTTTTGCCAAACAATAATAGTAAGCTTAAAGCTTATCTAGCCTTTTCTTGCTTATTTGTAATACAACATCCAATAAAATAACCCTAAACTTATTCATTAAATTAACTTGAATTTTTAAAAAGAAGAGGGGTAGAGTACTATTTACTATATTCTCTTATTATTCTTAATACATCCAATAAACTCATTCGTTCTAGGAATTATTGCAAAAGTTAAAGTAAACCTTTTAAAGTATTTTTTTCCTGATCATTGTAGAATTTTCTTTAATATAGAAAAGTATGAGAAAAATCCTCTCCAATTCAACTACTCAGAGGTAACTATTTTAGTACTGTGGTATGTTTTCTTCCTGGCTTCTTTTAATTTTATATGTAAAAGTGAAACTGTATTAAAATAATTTTTTTTTATAAAATAAAGGTTATACTATACAGCTTGCTATCTTGTTTTTTTTTAACTAAGTATTAGAGCATGGATATTTTCCTATATTAGTAACTACTGAAAATATGGCTTCTAACTTTTGGATAGCATTTCATAATAAGGATATAATTTCTAAACAATTATTTTCTATTTTCAGTCTTTTAAGTAACACCTCAATGAACATAGTGACCATCCTTATACATAAATATTTGTTTCTCTCTGGTTGTCACCTTAGAATAAAAGTTTAATAATAGATGAAAGGATATGAACTCTTTTAAAGGTTCTTGAGTATTTCAAAATGCTTTCCAGAAAAGCTGTATCAGATTACACTCTCAATAGCAGTGCACAGGGTATGTGCATTTCATCATTTGACAGTATCCACTATTATGTTTTTATGCAGCTTTGCCAAATTGGTAGGAGAGAAGTTGCATCTATTTGATCTGAAATTTTGTTTCTCCTATTACTGTGACTGAACACATACTTATTGGGTATTTGGTGTATATATGTGTGTGCATTGTCTCCTTATGTGCTTTGCCCATTTTTATTTTGGTAATTTTTCTTATCAGTTTATAAGAGCTCTCTATATTTCAATAAAGGATGTGTTGTAAATATTTTCCTAGCTTACAAGTCAGGTTTTTATGAATTTTAAACACTTGAACATATTTTTCTCTCCATGTACTTTTACTTAAACATTTATTCTGCACTTTCTTTTTTTTTTTTTTAAATATATTTTATTGATATTTCACAGATAGGAAGGGAGAGGGATAGAGAGCTAGAAACATCGATGAGAGAGAAACATCGATCAGCTGCCTCCTGCACACCTCCCACTGAGGATGTGCCCGCAACCAAGGTGTACATGCCCTTGACCGGAATCGAACCTGGGACCTTTCAGTCACTAGGCTGATGCTCTATCCACTGAGCCAAACCGGTTTCGGCTGCACTTTCTTTTTATTATGCCCTCTTTTACATTCAACTTTTTATTTCAGCTGAAATGTAATGTAATGTGACATGTTATAACAATAGCCACCAAAAAAATAAAATGTGAATATGGTTTTAGTTCACTTGTTTTGGGCCCTTCTCAGGGAATTTGTGTTGAGTATATTACATTTATAGAAATGACATTATAGAGGTTCCACATATAACAATCCTATGTGAAGTATTCCTGAAAAGGAAGTTTAAAATAGTTTGACTTTTTAAAATATTTTTCATTGATTTTTTTTTTTAGAGAGAGAGGAAGGGAGAGGGATAGGGAGGTAGAAACACTGATGAGAGAGGAACATCATCAATCAGTTGCCTCCTGCATGCCCCCACTGGGGACCACGCCTACAACCCAGGCATGTGCCCTGACCAGGAATCGAACCAGCAACCTCTTGGTTCCTGGGTTGATGCTCAACCACTGAGTCACACCAACCGGGCAAAATAGTCTGTTTTTAAAATGTTTCAAGCATATAAGAAAGCATACATATATAGAATTGTTCCCATTTATTGGAAGAAGTTAAGAAAGATTTCTGCTTCAAGTTAAATGTACCCCAAAAATCTCACTGAAATGTGGGTTTATGTTTCAGGAATTCATGCGTATGATTGGCAACGACAAACAAGGACAGATGATTGTGTTTCATTTGATAGAACTCTTGAAGAATAATGGAAGATTACCAAGACCAGATGGATGCCCAGATGAGGTCACAAATTTATTTTTTTATCCACAGTAATCATACAATTTCTTGCTCTTTTAGAACAAGGACTTCAGGTCACTTCATCGAATTTAATTAATAAGCTTTTAAATAAATAGCATAATCATATAACTATGGATCTGGGCACAGATACCTATATGAAAGAATTAAGTGGGAGTTCTGAATTCATGTGTTCTGCCAATTAAAAAAATAGCACTTTGTGTTCATTGTAATTCTGGTTTATTTTCTCTTTTACAGATCTATGTGATCATGACAGAATGCTGGAATAATAATGTAAATCAACGCCCCTCTTTCAGACATCTAGCTCTTCGCGTTGATCAAATAAGGGACAACATTGCTGGATGAACGAAATGAACTTCACTCTGAGACCAAACTAAAGTTAGAGAACAAAGTTTTGTATTTCACATTGCTGTGGACTGTTACTACATATACCATTGTTATGTATATCATGTTGCTAGCCACAAAGATGTGGAAATATCTGCTCAAAACTTTCAAAGTATAGTGAGTTTTTCTTTATGGGGACACCAGTAAAAAAAATTGATGAAAAGTTCTGAGTAAAGAATTTTGTAAAAAATTTCATGAACTTATTAGTCAATTAACATCACTTTTCTTTGGCAAAAGAAAAAAATAGATTTTTTTAACTCAGAATTTTGAGAGATGAAAAAATTATAATATAAATTTTACAATGTTAAAGAAGCACAGAATACATATGTACCGTTTTTACCACAGTGAATGTATAATACCTTGGCATCTTGTGTGATCTTTTACACTAGGGCTGGTTCATTAATGGTGTTTTCTAATTTTTCCATAGTTGATCTATAATAACTTCACTATACAAACAAATTAAGATGCTCAAATAATTGAATAAGCACTTTTGTGTTCTTGTTCATCTATATCACTGGCCAGCAATATAAGCAGGTGTACACTTTTTGCTTATCATTCTTTGTACTGTAAATATTTTTCAAAGAAACGGGAACAAATGTTTAGTTTTATTTGTATAGAAATTTCCTTGACTATAAAGAATACATTTTGAAATGGAACAAGTTTACAAAGCTGTAACACAATCTATTTTCTTATTTGTCTCCTTTGTATCTATTTGTGATGAGTATGTTGTGTGTTTTTTTAAATAGATCTCTAAATTTTTCTAAGACTGGTAAATATTTTCTTTTAAAATTTTGAGATTACAAATGCAGGAATATTGTTATCCCTTGAGCTATTGGCTGCCAATATGATTCTTCAATCCTTTGGACCTATCATCATGCATTAAATTTAAGTGTAAGCCATATGATACATTGTTTTTTAAATGTATAAACCTATTAAGATTCATAGTGTGGGCTAGGGATTTTTTTTAAAGACTGTATTTTAGGGATTTCAGAAATCTCTTGTAGTCACAGAAGAAATTTTCTCTTAGAAAATTTAGAAAGTCTTTTATTCAAAGGAGAAATGAGAGGAAATTGGTTTAAAAAAAAAGTATGTTTGTTATTTTATTCCAGAATGCCAGTAGAAAATTCATAATATTCCTCTAAGAAAAATGAGAGTATACATATTTTCAGTGAAGTATAATGGCTTGTTTGTTGTCTTCGTCATTTGTTTCAGTGCTACTCCATTTTAGACACCGTACATAATATGAGGTGGCATTTTTTGTTATTTATAAAAAGTTTAAAATACTTAGTATTTGGGTTAAAAAGAAAATAATTTCTTACTCTTGTTTCAGTGGTATGTGCTATTTTTTAAACTTAGACTTTTAATTATTTTTCTGATTATTTTTTGGAGGTATTTTTAAAGTGCAAATTCTCTAAGAAAAAATGTTTCACATGTAAAGTTTGAGATTCTTTTGGTTGGAAGGAAGGAAAGAGGAGAAATTCTTTTTACATGATCTTTAAAATATTTTAGTGATTACCGAATGAAAAAATCATTTAAAATTTTAAAAGATTTCTAGTAGATATTTTGATGAAAGTTGAATATAATTTTTATTTAATTTGTAAAGACTCTTAAAGATCTGTAAATACAGTGCAATTAAAGATCTTCGTTTTGCTACTTTTCAAGTCAAAAGTATGATGATGTGCTTGATTTCAGATTTTTGTATTAAAACTTAAGTTCTGAAAGGTAGAATTTTAAAGGTCTAAAACATTTTGTTTGTTTTTATTTATTTTATTATTATTATTTTCTATTGATTTCAGAGAGGAAGGGAGAGGGAGAGGGAGAGAGAGATGGAAACATCAATGAGAGAGAATCATTGATTGGTTGCCTCCTGCATGCCCCCTACTGGGGATCGAGTCCGCAATCCCGGGCATGTGCCCCTGACTGGAATGGGATGCTTCAGTCTGCAGGACGATGCTCTATTCACTGAGCCAAACCAGTGAGGGCCATCTTGTTTGTTTTTAAAAACAAGGATGTTAACTAGATTTTCTTTTTAAAACGTTTTTAATGTTTCAGTTTTTAGTTGTAGAGAAGAAATACTTTATAAACATTTTTAAGTATTTAGAGTTGACTACCTTATTGTAAAATGTTAAATTTTCAAGAGAATTATTATTCGTTAAGGATTAGTAATGTTTTAAATTTTGATTCTGACTATACATAAAAAGAAATTGAACCTGTAGCTGTTTAGTTGGTTCTGCACAAGAAATAGGTAATTATTGTTCTAGTTAATGCCAAAATGTTTCTTCAAATTAATATTCTTCAGAAATGAGGGTAAAGATTTTCTTAGAATTCTGTAATTCTGTAAATATTCTGGTATAGTAAATTATACAGTCTTTATATAAATAATTCCTTATATCCATAGCTACCTGCTTTGGGAAACAGTCACTTTTTTATGTTATTTATACATGTGCTGCCAGTACACTGTAATTTGCTGTGAAGGAGTGCTTTCTTACAACCCAAGATTTCTGCTATAAAGTCAAGTGAAATTTTTATCACAACTATAACTTCTGATATTTCAATTTTATTTAAGTAATTCTGTTATGGAATAGACATTAGAAAATACCCACAGTTCTCTACCTGGGAGCCATTCTCCATGGGGTGATGTTATATGGCCAGTTTATGAAGACTATGTTATTTTTTCAATTGTGCCTTTAGCATGTTCCCACAAAATTGAAATATTGATGTAATAAATATTCAGAAGTTATTTTCTTTTTTATTGTCTTTTAAATACCTCCACCAAGGAAGCGGGGGTATACACATTGGTTTAGGAATGTGCAGAGAAAGCCTTTTATAACAGTAAACTTACCTTTAGATTTTTTTTTAAAGAAATGCTTCCTAAGATTACTACCAACTACTGCATGTTCTTATGAACATTACCATATACACTCTAGTTGTGGTATTTAAATGATTTCTAATGAAAGTTTCTTTGGTTTTCCAGTATTACTTACTAAAGCTTTTTCACTTTGCTATACTATATAATAAAACCCTAACATGCAAATCGACTGAACCGTGGAATGGCTGGTTGCTATGACGTGCACTGACCACCAGGGGTCAGACGCTCAATGCAGGAACTGCCCCCTGGTGGTCAGTGTGCTCCCACAGGGTGAGCACTGCTCAGCCAGAAGCTGGGCTCCCAGCTGGTGAGTGTAGCAGTGGTGGCAGGAGCCTCTCCCGCCTCCGCTGCAGGCGGGTGGTAAGGAGTGAGGGACCCTGGACTGCGAGAGCCCCGGACTGCAAGCCAGCAGTCAGACATCCCCCAAGGGGTCCTGGACTGTGAGAGGGCACAGGCAGGGCTGAGGGACACCCCTCCAACATCCCTCCCGCCCCCA
The DNA here is from genome assembly GCF_963455305.1 of Plecotus auritus. Classification (NCBI taxonomy): domain Eukaryota; kingdom Metazoa; phylum Chordata; class Mammalia; order Chiroptera; family Vespertilionidae; genus Plecotus; species Plecotus auritus. Next base: position 135,105,985 of record NC_137776.1, on the reverse strand, counting down.
GTGCATGAATTTCGTGCACCAGGCCTCTAGTATTAGAATAAATAATAAGAATAAGGATGCTATCAGGATTACCCAAGTAGAAGACTAGATTATATGAGATAAACTTCATTTTATTTAAGAAGAAAGTCAGAGTATGAATATCAGAAATTTTGCGTTTACGCCCAGGTTTAGGTTGGTTGTAATTAATTTCAAGGTAACTAGCTGCTAAGTGTTTCATGATGCTGATAGTAACATTAGAGAGATTTCAGAATGACACTGAGAGAAGAGAATTTTAAAATTTTCACATTAGTCAAATTTATAGTCAAGCCTTTTAAGTTTTCATATGAATCAAACACTTAGTAAAATGTGCATTATATACCTAATTATTAAAATATTTAATATTTTTACTTTTTTGCAATGTGTGTTTTTTTAGGTTATGAAATTAATTTATATTGTGCTTCTGCCAGATAGCATTGCTTAATTGGTGCAGGCCCTAAATATGGTTCATTCTTTTTCAGGCTTACAAATGTATAAAGAAAAGCCTTGTCTCCAGTGAAACACCAATCTTTATTAATATGGCTTTAAAACTTGTTAATGATTTGTCTTGTGTGTTGGTCTCAGCCTCTCAGTAACTAATGTTGTGGTTAGACCGGTCCCAAGGTTCTTAATATAATTGCCATTTAGCAATAACCATCACTGTTGGGATGGAAGGATGGGAGAGGGAGAGGGGTGGGAGAAGGAGGGGCGAGGCAGAGAGGGAACATGCACTAGCCTGAGGTTCTGCTTTCAAGTGTTGGGGCTTGGGCTTTCATGGGCTCACTCTAAAATATAAGAGCAGGAATTTAAAGCATGGGAAGAAAAGAACACAAGTGGCCCAAATGCTCATTTATTGAAATTAACCAAGATCTTTAAAGCAAAAGAGCCTTGTTGGAGACAGGCCCCTGGTTCTTCTAGTACTGTGGCTGCAGTGTGTTTATTGGAGATAACCTTTGAAGTGGATGTCTCAGCAATCAAAGCTTGACTCGTACATTTAAAAGGAGAAAACTCAACTGTCAGGGCTTACACTACATAAACAATCCATTATAAGTTCTTTCTATGCATAGCAATTGCTTAACATCTTATTTTTGAACATAACTATAACGAATTTATAAGATGAGAGGGTTAAAAGAGCTCTCAGAATCCTTGTTCCAATTATCCATATTCTTAAGTTTTGTGAATAGTTTTGTTTTTAATTGTAGTAGGAAGCACTCCTATAAATGATATTTATCAGGGTCAAGTAAGTCAGCTTTGAGTAGTGTGAACAGACAGAAACAGATTTTAGATCTGACTGTTGATAAATAATATTAATAGTGCAGGATGGTAAGGAAAAGATTGTGTTCAAACAAACCAAAGAACTTTCACAGCTGAAAGCTTTAAGGGTTTATTGAGCCATATGCTAGCCAGAAAAGGACCAGATCCTGAGGCAAAAGTCTAAACTACATCAGCAGAACTACATAGAAAAGATAAACATGTCTGCCATTATGGCGTTGATGGGCACTTTTATACATTACTAGTGACCCAGTGCACAGATTCATGCACATTGAAAGGAAATTAATTAGAAAGTGGCCAGCGGGTAGGACTGGGTGAGACAGGCTGGACACACCCTGGAGCCAATCTCCTGCGGTCCCTCCCCAGTGTCTGTGGAGTGAGCGGGATCCCTCCGGCAAGTGGAGTCCCTCAGCGTGGCCTGCGGGGATCGGGCCAAAACAGCAATCCGACATCTGCTGAGGGGTCCCGGAGTGTGAGAGGGCACTCTGCAAAGTTGCTGTTGTACAGGGTGTGGAACGCAAATGCAAATGTGCAGTAAACCAGACTCAGGGCCGACAGTGCCCCAGCAACAGCATAACCCACAGCCGAAGGTGGAATCACGTGGGCCCGTGAGGAGTCAGGCTCCCTCCTCTCTAGTTTTGGGGTGCGTCACCTGAGAACTGCTGCTGCCAAGTCACTGCAGCTTGGCAGCTCCTCCATTGAGTCTGCTCCCTGGTGGTTGGTGTGCGTCATAGTGACCAGTTGGATGGGTGGAGGGACACACATATTAGCCTTTTATATATATAGATGTTTTGAGGAAGAAAGATGTAAGTTGTTTTGGAAGAATTTACATTCGTTACAGATAACAGGTGTGGGAAAAGGTGATGTAGAGGCAGTTTTATGGTAGGTGCCCAGTTGGTAGGAAGAAATATTTACTATTTTTTGATTGATTACGGGCAACAGTTCTGAAAGTTCATGCATATGCAGGATGTAGTGGTGTCTAGTGGTTGGCTGATTAACTCCTGAAGGTTGATTCAAAGTTCCAACATGCATTCAGGAATGTGAGTAGACTTTTGTTAGTTGGCCCACAACTGTGTTAACTTAAAAAGGGACCTAGCCAATGTGGTTCTGTTGGAGTGTCGTCCCATGCACCAAAAGACTGTTGGTTTGATTCCCTGTTGGGGTACATACTTAGGTTACAGGTTTGATTCCCACTCGGGGTGTGTCAGAAGCAGCCGCTCCATGTTTCCCTCTTGCATCAATGTTTCTCTCTCTCTAATTTGATTGATTATATATATATATATATATATATATATATTAATTAGTTGCCTTTCAAAGTGAGAGGCAACAAGTATTTCTTTAAAATCAGTAAAAATGGGTATTTGGGATGCACTGATTCAGGTAGAAGCCCAAATAGTGTTTCAGTTAGGAGACAAAGCAGTGGGTATTTATGAGAAAGAGAAGGAGGACAATTACATTAATAGAAGGAAGGCATTTCTACTGGTGCAGATAATGATATTAATTTTAAACAATGTTTTTAATTTGGAGTTTGGTGGTCAGCCCATTAGTCATGAGAATTGCTTTCTTGTTATCTTTGTAAAGAGTTCTTGGGGACAAAATGTTTGCCTAAGCCCAGTCCAAAGGTTCTTTTGCCCTATTTTAACATTCCAAAGATTTGAGGCAGCTCCAGCTCCATTTTAAAGTGGCTCTGTTTATATTATTATTTACATTTTCCCGCTTTTCAAGATTTTTCCTTGAGCGCATTGCTGATCAATTATTGGAAAGCAGTACTGATCAGTTGTTAAAGCATCCTTCATCCTCCATTGGCAGGTGGCTCGTTTTGTTATGTCAGACCATTGTTAGTCCCTCACAGCTGGAAAGGCTCATTCCTGGGATATTATGTCCCACATAGAAGGGAAAGTGGTTTTTTAGGAGCCTTCGGCCACATTTGAGCAACAAGAGTGCCAGAACAGAAAAGGCTTTTAGCATCATGTTTGTTTAGATATCTTCTGTAGTTTCTTTAGATTTTTCACATTAAGTCTCATAGGCCTGAATGATCATCTCAAAATGTTGAGCAGCTATTATCAGAGTGGTGTCTTTATAACACCAAATTATGCAAAATAAAGATTTATAACAGCAAAGGTTTTTATAATAACAAAATGCTAAGTTCATTTTAAAGAATTGATCTGATCCAGAAGGCTATATCTGGACAGTCAACTGAAGATATTAAAGAACCATGAGGTGTAAGTAAGCACTGTGCAGCGCCTACTTGAGTATTTATATTATTGTTTACAGCTGTTAGCTAGACACAGGTAGCTAGATATTAAGGAAGCAAAGGGAAGCAGACATTATTAAGCATGATCAAATGGGAAGCATGACCCTGCTTACTTCACAGGAAGTTGTAGCTTCACACACACTCCCTGCCCATTTCCCCCCGCAATCACCAGTCTGTTCCCCACAGATCACTGGGCGAAGACATAAAACACTAAAGAGGGAGGTAAGCACATGTGCAGTAGAAGTCCACATGGCCCAGGGGAGGCGCTTCTATGAGGCATGCATAGTAGGAGCCAAAATAGCAACCATAGCCTGTCAATCTAGCCTGGGGAAAGAAAGGATTGGTTGGGAGGTGGACACATCAGAAGGTGGAGAAAGTTTGGGAAGTTGATTGGTTATTTTAGAAAAGCTTCTGGTCCAAGTTGAGATAATATAATCCCAGGGCGCAGAGTTCTCTCTCTCACTCAGTGACCTGCGCTGGCCCCATTTGTTACTCTCCGTAGTAACCATGTGGGTTTGGCAGTCCCACCTGGGGCCTGTAGCAAACTGCATGGGCTCCAAAGGACTAAGCTTTAATATGAAACAGAACTCTGGACACTGGCCTTTATTTTGGCCTTGATGAAGACAAGTTTGGACTTTTCCCATGGCAGGAGGAATGGAGATGGGACATTGGGAACCTAGGGGCAGCTTCTATTTCCACCCAAATAAATTTTACCACCAGCCCTTCAGGAGACCCATTTATTTCCAAAACTATTACAAAGGAAGAAATTTCCAAAAGTTGATAGTACTGTAAAAAACAGTCTATTGCCTGGTCAGTGTGGCTCAGTGGTTGAGCATTGACCTGTGAACCAGGAGGTCACGGTTCGATTCCCGGTCAGGACACATGCCCGGGTTGCGGGTTTGATCCCCAGTGTGGGGCGTGCAGGAGGCAGCCAATCCATGATTCTCTCTCATCATTGATGTTTCTCTCCCTCTCGCTTCCTCTCTGAAATCAATAAAAACATATTTTTAAAAAAGAACAGTTTATTTCCTAAAAATGATTTAGACATCTGAGACCTAAGGAACAATGAATATGGTGCTGGGAAAAGGGAATTTCTAAAATCTTTTTCAGATCTAATATTAAATTCACATTTAATGGGATTTTCCTAACATTTTTTAATGTCTCTTATTTTAGGATTACTAAAATAACTGTGGAAGGTTAGAGTATTGAGTCAGAGCATAACTCAATCAAATGCCAAAAATTCTTTGGCTTTAGCCCTAACTGGTTTGGATCAGTGGATAGAGCGTCGGCCTGTGGACTGAAAGGTCCCAGGTTCGATTCTGGTCAAGGGCATGTACCTTGGTTGCAGGCACATCCCCAGTTGGGGATGTGCAGGGGGCAGCTGATTGATGTTTCTCTCTATCCCTCTCCCTTCCTCTCTGTAAGAAAATCAATAAAATATATTTTTTTTAAAAAAATTCTTTGGCTCTAGTAATTACCTAGGTCACTTTCTTTTTTCTTTTCTTTTTTTAAAGGTGAGTGAACTCCAATATTTCTTTTTTTAAAAAAATGTTTTTATTGATTTCAGAGAGAGGAAGGGAGAGGAAGAGAGAGACAGAAACATTGATGAGAGAAACATCAATTGCTGCCTCCTGCACACCCCCTACTGGGGATCAAGCCTGCAACCCAGCATGTGCCCTGACCAAGAATCGAACCAGTGACCTGGTGCATGGGATGACAACCAACCAACTGAGCCACACTGGCCAGGCCCTCGGTCATTTTCTTTCAGCTCCAACTCACCTACTTAATGGCTATATTTTTAGTAGAGCGTTTTCTTCTTTCTAAATTTTAGAAGAAAAAAAAAAGGCTGTATATGTGAGAGTTTATTTCTTTTTTTTTTTTTTTTATAGCTTGTTCTTTTTTTATTTTTATTTTATTTTATTTTATTTTATTTTTTTAATAAATCTTTATTGTTCAGATTATTACAGGTGTTCCTCTTTTTTTCCCCCTAGCTCCCCTCCACCTGATTCCCCACCCCACCCCATGCCCTTACCCCCCGCCACTGTCTTCATCCATAGGTGTAAGCTTTTTGTCCAGTCTCTTCCCGCACCCCTCACACCCCCTCCCCCCCGAGAATTGTCAGTCCACTCCCTTTCTATGTCCCTGATTCTATTATATTCACCAGTCCATTCTGTTCTTCAGATTTTTTATTCACTTGATTTTTAGATTCACTTGTTGGTAGGTATGTATTTGATGTCATTTTGTTGTTCATAATTTTTATCTTTACCTTTTTCTTCTTCTTCCTCTTCTTAAAGAACACCCTTCAGCATTTCATGTAATCCTGGTTTGGTGGTGATGAACTCCTTTAGCTTTTTCTTGTCTGTGAAGCTCTTTATCTGACCTTCAACTCTGAATGATAGCTTTGCTGGGTAGAGTAATCTTGGTTGTAGGTTCTTGCTGTTCATCACTTTGAATATTTGTTGCCACTCCCGTCTGGCCTGCATAGTTTCTGCCGAGAAATCAGCTGACAGTCGTATGGGTGCTCCCTTGTAGGTAACTAACCGTTTTTCTCTTGCTGCTTTCAAGATTCTCTCTTTGTCTTTTGCTCTTGGCATTTTAATTATGATGTGTCTTGGTGTGGTCCTCTTTGGATTCCTCTTGTATGGGGTTCTGTGTGCTTCCTGAACTTGTAAGTCTATTTCTTTCACCAGGTAGGGAAAGTTTTCTGTCATTATTTCTTCTAATAGGTTTTCAATATTTTGCTCTCTCTCTTCTTCTGGCACCCCAAAAATTCGGATGTTGGTACGCTTAAAGTTGTCCCAGAGGCTCCTTACACTATCTTCATATTTTTGGATTTTTTCTTTTTGTTTTTCTGGTTGGGTGTTTTTTGTTTCCTCATATTTCAGATCTTTGGTTTGATTCTTGGGGTAGGTTGATCTACAGTTGAGTTTCGGTATATTCTTTATTTCAGACAGTGTATGCTTAATTTCTGACTGGTCCTTTTCCATTTTTTTGGCATTCTCATTAAGGTCCTTGAAGGTCTCATCAAGTTTCTCGGCGGTTTTTAGAAGATTCTTGAGTAACCTTATAAATGTGGTTCTGAACACTATGTCGTCCATTAGTTTGCTTTCCTCCATTTCTCTCATTCGTGACATGTTTCTTTGTCTCCGCATTTTGCTGCTTCCTTATGTTGATGGAGTGGCTTTGTGTGGTAGGTGACCTATAGGGGCCAGTAGCTCAGCCTCCCCAATCACCTGAGGTGGACGCCTTTGGTACACCCCTTTGTGGGCTGAGTGCAAAGTCTTGGTGTAGTTAAGCCTTGATTGCTGTTGGTACACTGGGAGGAATTGACCTCCAGGCCAATTGGCTGTGAGGACCCGCTGTGTCTATAATGGAAGAACTGCTGCGCTGGAGACACGCTTATGGTGCAGGGCTTGTTTCAGTGGGGCTTTGGTGCTCACTGAGTCTGCCTCTTGAATGTATGACTTACGGATGTGAGGAGTTGAAATCTGGTGTCTCACACTGACCACTAGGTACACTGGCTTCTGGATCTCCAATGGGGTGCAGGTCAGCTACTGTCTGAGGCCACCCAGCAGGAGCTACAGCAAGAACTACAGTTTTCTCCTCTTTGCTTGGAGTTTGGAGGTTTTGGAGCTGTCTGACCCGGGCTGCAAGTTTGCTAGGTTAAGCTGCGATAGGGCAGGCCATTCATATGCTAAAGCTGCTGCTTGGAGCTTGGGTGGGTTCGTAGATTTTGCAGGGCGGGGTCTCAGGGCGTGACTAGGCTAGGGCGTGGCAAACAGCGATGGCTGCCAGTAAGCCGGCTCTGTGGCTCCGACCCTGTCCCTGCGTCCCGCGCCCCAGCACAATAAACAATTGTTCCTGAGCGCAGCCCTGCAAGCAAGCCTCCCTCACTTTCCGACCCCCCAGCAGACAGTCCAGCTTCTCCCTGTAGGAGTTTGGGTCCCCCGCGTCTCCCCAGAAACGAGTTCGGAGTAATCGGGAGCTTATCTCCCTTCGGGTTGAAAACAGCAGCGCTTTCAGTCACCCGTCGCCAGCCCAATTCGCGCGTCTCCGTACCTCAGCTTTTCAGCGCTTGTGCACCCCTCAATGCTGTTTGCTCTTTCCTTCTAGTTGTAGAACTTCCACTCAGCCAGCTTTCCCGTGGTTCTGGGTGATAGACGTTCTGTCTTTTAGTTGTAGTTTTGAAATTGTTGTGCGAGGCAGCAGTTTAGGTGCTTACCTATGCCGCCATCTTGGTTTCTCCTCAGCTTGTTCTCGAGAGTTTATTTCTGAACTCTTCATTTTTTTCCATTGGTTTATATGTTTGTTTTTATGCCAGTACCATATTGTTTTGATCACTGTAGCTTTGGAAGTAAGTTTTAAAATTGAGAAGTGTGAGAGTTTCCACTTTGTTGTAGTTTTTTAAAAAAAAAAAACAAAAAACTTTTGGTTATTTGGTGTCTCTTGAGATTCCATATGAATTTTAAGATGGGTTTTTGTACTTCCACAAAAAGTGTCATTGGGATTTTGATAGGGACTGCATTAAATCTTTAGTACACTTTGGGTAGGAGTAATGTCCCTCTTGTGAGGATTATCTCATTTTATCCATACAACTATGAGGTAGGTGATATTTTTTTTTTCTCATTTTAAATGCGTGCAGACTGAAGTTTAGCAATATACAATAAATTCCCAAATCCTACATGTAGAAAGATGGATGCTGGAATTGCTGGAATTTTAATTTAGGCAGTCTGATTCTAATACCAGAGTTTATATCACTTCATCATGCTGCCTTTAACAGTTTTGGCAGCATACATATAAAACAGCAATAAAGTAGATAAACTCTGCAGTTACATTTCCCAGGTAGCAAGATGACAAAATCATTTTAGTTCCCAGTATAAACAAGTATATTTTTAGTTGGATAACTAACTATATCCTGTCCTCTAAACAAAATAAAGTGCACAACAATTTGATTAAATGTAGAAAGTAAGTCTTTGTGAAAGGAGCAATGTAAGGATGAGGAAAGATGAAAGTAAATGAACTCCCTGACCAATGTTGCTCAACCCATGTACCAAGAGATCACCAGTTCATTTCCAGGTCAGGACACATGCCCAGGTTGTGGGCTCGATCCCCAGAAGGGGGCATGCAGGAGGCAGCAGATTGATGTTGATGCTTCTCTCACATGGATGTTTCTATCCTCTCTCCCTCTCCCTTCCTCTCTCTAAAAATCAATAAAAACATATTTTATAAAAAGTAAATGAACTTTTTATAAAACTTGTGTTGGATGACCTCTGACTTATTTAAATTGAACACTCTGAAGTCTAGACATATATATGGTTGTTTAAGGAACTGAATCATGTTTTCCAAAGTCACCATAATATTTGCTATGTGAAGGAGGATTACTGGGGTGCAAGAAGAGGATCAAAGGTTTAGTTGAAACCATTTTATAGCTAAGTCCCAAGAAGTTACCTTAACTCTACATCACAGATCTGAATAAGAATAAAGCCAGGCTAAAGCCCAGCTCTCTGACTCTGATGGATGCTGTATATACTAAAACATGCTAAATTACCTTATTTTTGGAGAAATGAGCCCAGGTTATAAACAAACCATAAACTTTACTTATTTAACCTTTTAACAAATCTTTTTTGAGAGCCTACAGTGAACAAGGCACTATGCTAAATACTGTTAGTAAACAAACATGTTCAGATGCTCAGGGATTTTTAGTTGAGAAGGGAGTAGGATGTATCTTTAGAAAGCATTACAAAGATAACTTGCAAATATCTAGGGGAAAAAAGCAGAACATGAAGAAGTAGCACATCTCTAAAAGGTAGTTACTTCTGATGAATTGGCAGTAGAGGAAATAAGTGGTAGGTAAAACTGAAGCAGTATCAGTTATGCATATAATATAGCAAATATGTATTTAATATATTGGAATTAGGTAAATAACCTTGGAAGTGTAAACTTAGAACCAAGGTTACAAAATTATTTTGTATGATGGTGAATGACTCAGAGAATTATGTCAAGTACAGCCATACATAACTATTATTTTCAGCTGTCAGTTCAGAACTTGTAGGCAGAACACATTGTACATTTCTCCACAAAATAACCTCCCTTCCTAATGTACTTAGTCATCATAATGACACCATAATTCCCTTGTCATCAGAGATGAGAATCCTTGAATAAAAACATTTGATTCTTGTTTTTATTTCTTGTACTTTTTCCAATCTTTCTCCTCACTGCCTCCATCAATCTCATATTTTGCACTCCCTTATAATTTCATGTCTTCTATTGTAAAAACCTAATTACTCTTTCTACATTTTCTCATTAGTCCTACACATCATTGTCAGAACATTATTCCCATAGTATAGTACAGTTTTAACCATGTCACTCTTCTGCTCAAAAGCTTTTCAACTCATCCCATTTCCTGCAGAATAAAGTTCAACACCCCAGAGTGTCACCAGAGGCAGAGCCAGATTTTAACATCAAAAGAGTCTGGGGTAGGGCCTGCTGTGTTGATTGAACAACAGACTTGTATGCATGCATATAAGCCTAGCCAGTGGTCACAGACAACAGGGAGGTGGGGGGAGGGGTTTGGGATGGGAATGGGGGAATGAGGACAAATATGTGATACCTTAATAAAGAAATTAATAAAAAAAGAAAGTACTTTTTAAAGATATCATCATTTGACTACCTTTTCCACCTGTCTCCATGTATTACTTTCATATACCTTTAACTAGCATCCTTTTATTATAATATTAGCAACTGTTATGTCAATATATTTTAAGTTATTGAAAATGTATAACTTTTCAAGAGAATTATGCTTAGGAGGGATAACTTGTCTGCTCCCCTTTGTAAACGAGGTCGCGACCCACAGGTTGAGAACCGCTGCTGTAGAGCCTAAGACCATCGGGAAACACAGATATTTACATTACAATTCATAACAGTAGCAAAATTACAGTTATGAAGTAGCAACGAAAATAATTTTATGGTCGAGGGTCACCACAGCATGAGGAACTGTATTAAAGGGTCGCGGCATTAGAAAGGTTGGGAACCACTGCTCTATAAGGAAGTGGAGAAGGAAACAAAACACCTAAATTCAGATATTGGGTCTTAGACACAACTGTGCTTCCCTAAGAGAAGGGAAAGAAATGAGGTGAGTCTTATAATGGTTCCAACAGAAGCTATCTAAACTGAAGCACAAAGAGAAAACACAAGCAAGCAAACAAAAACCAGACTATCCCTGACCTGGGGGGTACTATCACGCAGTATAATCTGTGTAATGGATTTCCAGAATAAACAGGAGAACTTAAAATTTTGAAGAAAGAGTGAAATTTTTCTAAATTCCAAATAATAAACACACAAATTAAAGATCACGAGCCCTAAGTAGAAGGAACACAATACAGGCATACCAAGGTGCATTAAAAACTATTAATTTGGAATTATATAAAATATCCAAAATAAAGACTTTTTCAGAAAATCAAAAGCTGAGAAAACTCATCATTAGCTTACCTGTACCACAAGAAATAATAAAGGAAGTTCTGTTCTTCAGACAGAAATTTATACCACATGGAAACTTGATTCTTATAATAAAGGAATAAAGAGAACCAGATGATGAATCTGAGGGCAAGTTTAAAATATTTTCTTCCGGCCCTAACCAGTTTGGCTCAATGAATAAAATATTTTCTTCTTTGTGATTTCCTTAAAATTGGATTGGGCAGGGCCATTCACCCTCCTACTTCCAATGCTGCTCTCCTCCCTCTTCCTACCTCTTCCCACCTCTTCCCCCATCCCAGTGGCCATGGCCATTTTTCCTATAAATTTTATTTTATATTGGTTTCAGGTGTACAGTTTGGTGATTAATCAATCATATAGTTTACATAGTATTCCCCTCAATATTTCCAATTCCCCAACTGGCACCAGACATAGTTACTGCAATATTGTTGACTATAATTGTATTCTTTTGACTTTACTTAATCCCTGTGGCTATTTTGTAACTCCCAATCTGTACTTGTATTTCTTAATCCCTTCACCTCTTTCACCCAGTCCCCAACACTCTCCTCTCTGGCAATCACCAGTTGTCTCTCTTTGTCTATGAGTCTGTTTAAATTTTATTTTGTTCTTTAGATTTCATGTATAAGTGAAATCATATAGTATTTGTCTTTCTCTGACTGACTTACTTCACTGAGTATAATACTCTCTAGGTCCATCCATGCTGGTAAGATTTCATCCTTTTTTATGGCTGAATAATATTCCATTGTATGTATTTACCACTGCCTTTTTAATCCACTCATCTATTGATGGGCACTTAAGTTGCTTCTGTATCTTGGCTATTGTAAATAATGCAGAAATGAACATGGGTGTGTATATATTCTTTCAAATTTGTATTTTGGGTTTCTTTGGATAAATCCCCAGAAGTGGAATCACTGGGTCATAAGGCAGTTTCATTTTTAATTTTTTGAGGAAACTCCATACTGTTTCTAAGTGGCTGCACCAATCTGTATTCTCACCAACAGTGCACAAGGGTTTCCTTTTCTCCACATCCTCTCCAATACTTGTTTGTTGATTTATTGATGATAGCCATTCTGACAGCTATGAGTTGATATCTCATTTTGATTTTGACTTGCATTTTTCTGACAATTAGTGATATTGAGTAACCTTTCCTATGTCTATTGGTCATCTATATGTCTTCCTTGGAGAAGTGTCTATTCAGGTCTTCTGACCACTTTATAATTGGGTTGTTTTTCTGGTGTTAGTTGTCTGAGTTCTTATAATTTTGGATATTAATCCCTTATCAGATGTATCACTGGCAAATATGTTCTCTCATTCAATAGATTATCTATTCATTTTAATGGTGGTTTCCTTTGTTGTGCAAAAACTTTTTAGTTGATTTAATTCCATTTGCTTATTTTTTCTTTTGTTTCCCTTGCCCGAGAAGATACATTAGAAAAAATGTTGAGAAATGTCAGAGATTATACTGCCTATGTTTTCTTCCAGGATTTTCATGATTTCAATCTGACATTTAAGTCTTTAATCCATTTTGAGTTTATTCTTTTATATAAATTGATCTAGTTTCATTTTTTTTGCAAGTATCTGTTCCATTTTCCCAGCACCATTTATTAAATAGACTGTCTTTATCCCATTGTATGTTCTTGCCCCCTTTGTCAAATATTAATTGGCCATAAAGGTATTCGTTTATTTCTGGGTTCTCTATTCTGTTCCATTGATCTATATGTCTGTTTTTATGCCAGTACCCTGCTGTTTTACTATGGACTTCTAGTATAATGTGATATCAGCTAGTGTGATACTTCCAACTTTGTTCTTCTTTCTCAATATTGCTGATGTTATTTGGGCTTTTTGTGTGGTTCCATATACATTTTTGGATTATCTGTTCTAGTGAAAAACAGCATTGGCATTTTGATAAGAATTGCATTGAATCTATAGATTTCTGTGGGTAGTATGGACATTTTAATGATGTTAATTCTACCTATCGATGAACACAGTATATGCTTCCACTTATTTGTACTTTCTTCAGTTTTGTTTTTTTCTTCAGTGCCTTGTAATTTTCTGAGTATAGGTCTTTTACATCCTTGGTTAAATTTATTCTGAGGTAGTATTTTTTAATGCAATTGTAAATGAACATAGTTTCCCTTTCTGATAGTTCATTAATGGTATATAAAATGCAACTGATTTCTGAGTATTAATTTTATATCCTGCTGCTTTCCTGAATTTATTTACCAGCTCTAATAGTTTTTTAATGGAGTCTTTAGGTTATTTATATACAGTATCATGTTATCTGCAAATAATGAGAGTTTTATTTCTTCCTTTCCAATTTGGATGCCTTTTATTTCTGTTTTGTTGTTGTTTTTTTGTTTGTTTGTTTGGTGTGTTGTTGTTTTTTTTTGTCTGCTGTGGCTAGGACTTCCAGTACTATGTTAAATAAGAGTGGTGATAGTGAACATCCTGTCTTGTCCCTTATCTTAAGAGAAATGCTTTTAGTTTTCCCCATTGAGTATAATATTAGCAGTGGGTTTGTCATATATGCCATGGCCATTCTTGGCATCCCCTATGAGTGATAGCATCTCATCATTGCAGATCATAGAAATAATGAGCTTCAAGACTATCATAAAACAAAATGTTTGGAGCACAAGATCACCAACTGTTTTATTTTTTTATTTATTTTTATTTTTTAAATATATTTTATTGATTTGTTACAGAGAGGAAGGAAGAGGGATAGAGAGTTAGAAACATCGATGGGAGAGAAACATCGATCAGCTGCCTCCTGCACACCTCCTACTGGGGATGTGCCCGCAACCAAGGTACATGCCCTTGACTGGAATCGAACCTGGGACCCTTCAGTGCGCAGGCCAACGCTCTATCCACTGAGCCAAACCGGTTAGGGAAAGATCACCAACTGTTTTAAACAGCTAAGGGAACAATCAAGGCCAGCTCCACAATCACCAAATCTGGGCAGATTGCGGGTGAAGTACTTAAGGAATTAATGGAAGAAAATTTCATTGTTAAATCTACAAATTCACCTTGAAAAAGTAACCTGAAGCCAGGAACAAGAATTGCTTTAATATGATTACAAAGATATCTGTTAAGATCCACTGGTTTATAGCATGTCTCATAAAGACACAGGGAATATTTCTTTTTTCTAAGACTGGGGATTATCAGAACAGATCAGAGAATTAAGAGAGGTAATAGAACCACTTCTGACAAACCTAGAATTATTCCAATGTAGGAATAATACTTCTAAAAGGCTGTTATTATGTGGACCAACAGTTATAGGAAAAACACTAATAAAAAGAGCTGTTGTTATCCAACTAGACCACAATTTCTTCCTTTTTTAAAATACATTTTTATTTATTTCAGAGAGGAAGGGAGAGGAAGAGAGAGATAGAAACATCAATGGTGAGAATCATTGATCGGCTGCCTCCTGCACATCCACACTGGGGATCAAGCCCACAACCCAGACATGTACTCTGATCGGGAATCGAACCATGACCTCTTGGTTCATAGGTCGATGCTCAACCACTGAACCATGTCGGCCAGGCTGGACTGCAATTTCTTAAACGTTGTTTCTAGTTCTATTGTGGACAAGTGCAAGGGGGAAAGTGCTTATTTGATTAGAGAAATGTTTAATTATAAAGATCATCAGCCATGCATCATTTGTGGAATATAATGAACAACATAACCTGATGAACAAAAACAGATCCAGAGACAGAGAAGCATCGATCAGACCATCAAACCTCAGAGGGAAGGCAGGGGAGGGTGGGGGGAAGAGAGAGAGATCAACCAAAGGACTTGTATGCATGCATAAAAGCATAACCAATGGACACAGACACTCGGAGAGTGAGGGCACAAGAGGGGGGAGGGGCAATGGGAGGGTAAGGACACATATGTAGTGCCTTAATAAGGAAAAAATTTTTAAAAAGGATGAACAGGTAGTTAGTTCTTAGATGTCTACATGGATCATGCCATCTCCAATAATATCTTCAATTACAAAAATAATGAAAACTAGAGGTCAACAAAGAAAATACTAATTCCTATTATCAAAATAAAGTATTGTCAGGTACTTGCAAGTACATTTAGGTGTTCACAGCAGAGAACCTACAAGGACAATTAAAAAATAAATAAATAAATGTAAAATATTAAGCTTTTATTAAGTTAGTATAATTCCTATGATGATTAATACATCTGAGTCACAACTGAGACTCCTCTTTCTTTAAGTTTTTATAATCAATATATGGAAGGCATGCAATAATAAGTTCTTCTTCTGTACATCCTCTAAGACAACACTTTTCTGAATATCCTCTGCGTACCCTTTGAGGATGATTCCCCCAAAACAATTTCCTTAAGGTTTTAATTTTGTTTATATTTTGCTTCTGAAATTCTACAATCTCATGAACATATGAACTGATAGCTCGTGATAAGGCAAGTTCTCTTGTCTTATTAGGTAGCAAGTTGGCCTTGTTATACTGATACTCAGGAGGTGACTGTATCTCCAAATTGTTTGTGGCTTCTTCCTGAGAGGCGGTAGAAGAGACTGTTGAGAGATGAGAAAAATTCTACTATATTAAAATCATCCTCTAGCTGTAAATTTAATCATAATATTGGAATACTAAAGTCAGTAAATTATTTTTAAAATAGTAATCACATTTTAAATAAAATGTTTATTCAGCAGTAATATATATTTTTAAATAAAATACTTGTAGGCAGTGTTTTCCTATAAAAAGGCTTAGACATGCAAAAAACATTTTTTGAGATATTCACATGCCATAAAATTCAGCATTTTAAAGCATACATTCAGTGACTTTTTAGTGTATTCACAAGATTGTACAGCCATCACCACTATGTAATTGCAGAACATTTCTATCACCCCCAAAAGAAATCCCATACCCATCAGTGGTCTCTCCCATTTCCCACATCTTTCAGTCCCTGGAAACTAATCTTTCTGTTTCTATGGATTTTCCTATTATGAAAATGAAATCATACCACATATGGCCTTTTGTGTCAGGTTTCTTTCACTTAGCATAATGTTTTCAAAGTTCATCCTTGTTGTATGTATATGTACATACAGTATAATTTACTTATGTTTATTATCTATCTTCACTATTCTGCTAGCTTCATGAGGACAGGAGCCTTTCCTTCTTCCTGAGTGAAACTGTTCATTCACCTTTATATGCCTACTAGTGGCCCAGTGCACGGATTTGTGCACATTGAAATTAATTAGAAGAAATACTTTAATATCGCTATTCGCCCTTTCTCTGTAATAGAAGTGTCAGCCAAATTCATGACTGACAATGACAGATCAAAACAAACGTGTATGATTGGTGCCGGCAAGAGCTTTATATGTATCGCACATTCACGAGTCAACTTAGCCTTTTATAGATATAGAATAAACCTGCTTAATTAGACCTGCTTTCTGATTTAGCTAAACTTTTTCCAGCCCAGTGAAGCACCCCAACTTCTCTTTTAGGTAATTGTCAGCAACACAGCAGTAAATATCAACACGAAGCAGATTATTATTGTAGATCATGCAGGGAGAACAAAGGATAAAATATTTAACTGCAGCAGTGTTTATATTCTGTGCAGTGAGAAAACCTGAAGTCATTTTCAAGTTCCACCATTTCTTACTTCTTTTCAGTCAGGTCAAGTTTCTAAGCTTTCTAAATCTCAGTTTTTCCAGCTAATGAAAAGAAAATAGGGTTCCACCAAGTCTCCTATCCACCTACTCCAGGACTTCTGTGAGGATCAAATGAGATGAGGCATGGGAAAACACTTCACAGACATTTGGTTAAAGTGTAAATGTTTCCACCCAGGTATAAAGCAAGTCATGTTCCTGGGCTGAAGAAACTCCAAGGAGCTAGTCGCTAGGGAAAGGAAGCTGGGCGTTGCTACGTGATGTCATTACCCAGCACCCACAGAGACTGTTTCCGGGCTGGCCATGGGGTCTCAACAGCGTCCACTGTGATTTGGTGGGCTGTCGTTCTGGGGTGGTGGTGGAGCCTGTGTCCCACTTGGGGGAAGCCAAGTGTTGCTTTGTCAGCCAGGTCTGTGCTGCCGTTTCTCTGTAAATGGCAAGTGTGCATCACAGCAGCTCCTGTGTTGAGTTCCTGCCCCCTGGTGGTCAGTGCATGTCATAGTGACCCACTGGGCACAGGGAAGGACACAGCATATTAGCCTTTTATATATATAGAATATAGATTATCAAGAAAAATACCTAGCCTATAAGAGGCACTCAAATGTTATTGAATTAATATAGAGAGGGGGCCTTCATGGCCCAGTTTTGATAATGATATCTAACAAGCAAACAAAAATGAAGAATACATAAATAAATATCAAGATAGGGGAATATAGTCAAAACTAGAGGCCCGGTACATGAAATTTGTGCATGGGTAGGATCCCTAGGCCTGGCCAGCAATCAGGGCCGATCGTGACCTTCCGGCTGCTGGCCAGGGCCTCCCTTCCCTGGCTGCTAGTTGCTGGCCAGGGCCTTTCTTCATTCCGTGCTGCCCCCGGTGGTCAGCGCATGTCATAGCAAGCGATTGAACTCCTGGTCTCCCAGTTGAACTCCCGAGGGCACACATTGCATATTAGCCTTTTATATATATAGATTATATATACAGATAACTGGAACAGGTGTTATGGATTATGAAAAGCTGGTGATGAAACATTAATGGTTTCACCTGCACTAAGATCTGGGAGGCACAATATACTCAGCCAGAATTTAGAAATATCATGAAGCCACATTTTGGGGTAGGTCTTGGAGACATGGCTCATACATTCAGGATCCACTAACAAAAAGTACACAATATCAGATTCAAGTTCTGTATGACTATCTTTGAAAAAAAATTTTTTAATATCAGTGTACCAAACTATCTTTTCCATTGTTGGAGGTAAATAGATCACCAGAAGATTAAAATGCTAGATGATTTCACTTATATATGGAATCTAAAAAACAAAATAAGCAAGCAGAACAGAAACACACTCATAGATACAAAGAACATTTGGACAGTTGCTAGATGGGAGAGGGGTTGGGAAAATTAATGAAAAAGGGGAAGAGATTTATTTTATTTTTAAAAAATATTTTTATTGATTTCAGAGAGGAAGGGAGGGGTAGAGAGAGATAGAAACATCAACAATGAGAGAATAATAGATCAACTGCCTCCTGCACCCCCCTCACTGGAGAATGAGCCTGCAACCTGGGTATGTGCCTTCACTGGGAATTAAACTATGACCTCCTGATTCATATGTTGTTGTTTTTTTTTTTGGCATATAATTTTTATTTTGATTTTTTAATAAATCTTTATTGTTCAGATTATTACAATTGTTTCTCCTTTCCCCCCCCCCCCCATAGCTCCCCTCCACCTGCTTCCCACCCCACCCTCTGCCCTTACCTCCCTCCCACTGTCCTCATCCATAGGTGTACGATTTTTGTCCAGTCTCTTCCCACACCCCCACACCCCTTTCCCCCTGAGAATTATCAATCACTCCCATTCTATGCCCCTGATTCTATTATATTCACCAGTTTATTCTGTTCCTCAGATTTTTAATTCACTTGATTTTTAGGTTCACTTGTTGATAGATATGTATTTGTTGTTCATAATTTTTATCTTTATTTTTTTCTTCTTCCTCCTCTTCTTAAAGAATACCTTTCATCATTTCATATAATACTGGTTTGGTGGTGATGAACTCCTTTAGCTTTTTCTTGTCTGTGAAGCTCTTTATCTGACCTTCAATTCTGAATGATAACTTTGCTGGGTAGAGTAATCTTGGTTGTAGGTTCTTGCTATTCATCACTTTGAATATTTCTTGCCACTCCCGTCTGGCCTGCATAGTGTCTGTTGAGAAATCAGCTGACAATCGTATGGGTGCTCCCTTGTAGGTAATTAACTGTTTTTCTCTTGCTGCTTTTAAGATTCTCTCTTTGTCTTTTGCTCTTGGCATTTTAATTATGATGTGTCTTGGTGTGGTCCTCTTTGGATTCCTTTTGTTTGGGGTTCTGTGTGCTTCCTGGACTTGTAAGTCTATTTCTTTCACCAGGTGGGGGAAGTTTTCGGTCATTATTTCTTCAAATAGGTTTTCAGTATCTTGCTCTCTCTCTTCTTCTGGCACCCCCATAATTCTGATGTTGGTACGCTTGAAGTTGTCCCAGAGTCTTCTTACACTATCTTCAACTTTTTGGATTTTTTTTTCTTTTTGCTTTTTCGGTTGAGTGTTTTTTGCTTCTTTGTATTTCAATTCTTTGACTTGATTCTTGTGTTCCTCTAGTCTGTTGTTGGGTCTCTGTATAATATTTTTTTATTTCAGTCAGTGTATGTTTAATTTCTAGTTGGTCCTTTTTCATATCCTCAAGGGTCTCGTTGAATTTATCGACCTTTTCTAGGATATTATTGAAAAACCTTATAACCGTGGTTTTGAACTCTATATCCAGTCATTTGTTTTCCTCCATTTCTTTCATTTTGATGTTTCTTTGTCTCCGCATTTTCGTTGCTTCCTTGAGTTGGTAGGGTGGCTTTGTGTACTAGGTGTCCTATATGGGCCAGTGGGTCAGCCTCCCAGTTACCTGAGGTGGACTCTCTTGGTGCACCCCTTTGTGGACTGTGTGTACAGCCTTGTTGTAGTTAAGTCTTGATTGTTGTTGGTGTCACTGGGAGGAATTGACCTCCAGGCCAATTGGCTGTGAGGACCCGCTGTGTCTATAATGGAAGAACTGCTGCACTGGAGACACGCTTAGGGGTCAGGACTTGCTTCAGTGGGGCTTTGATGCTCACTCAGTCTGCCTCTTGAATGTGTCACTTATGGATGTGAATAGTTGAAATCTGGTGTCATCTCACACTGACCACTAGATACACTAGCTTCTGGATCTCCAATGGGGTGCTGGTCAGCTACTGTCTGAGGCCATCCAGCAGGAGGTACAGCAAGAACTACAGTTTTCTCCTCTTTGCTTGGGGTTTGAAGGTTTTGGAGCTGACCAGAGCTGCAATTTGTTTGGTTAAACTGCAATAGGGCAGGCCATTTATATGCAAAAGCCGCTGCGAGGAGCTTGGGTGGGTTTGTAGATTGTGCAGGGCAGGGTCTCAGGGAGTCACTAGGCTAGGGCGTGGCAAACAGCAATGGCTGCCAGTCAGCCGTCTCTGCGTTTCCACGTTTCCACGTTCCCACGTCTCGCACCCCAGCGCAGTAAACAATGATTGCTGGGCGCACCTCTGCAAGAAAGTCACCCTCACTTTCCGACCTGATGGTAGACAGTCCAGCTTCTCCCCATAGGAGTTTGGGTCCCCAGTGTCTCCCCAGAAACTGGAGTTCAGAGTAATCTGGAGCTTGTCTCCCTTCGGGTTGAAAGAAGCATCGCACCCAGACATCCGCTGCCAGCCCGATTTGCGTGCCTCCGTACCTCAGCTTTTCAGCGCTTGTGCACGTCTCAATGCTCTTTTCTCTTTCCTTCTAGTTGTAGAACTTCCACCCAGCCAGCTTTCCCGTGGTTCTGGGTGATAGACGTTTAGTCTTTTAGTTGTAGTTTTGAAATTGTTGTGTGAGGCAGCAGTTTAGGTGTTTACCTATGCTGCCATCTTGGTTTCTCCTCCTGATTCATATGTTGATGCTCAACCACTGAGCCATGCAGCCTGGTGACTTTTTTTTTTTTTTTTTAAATTAAGAAAATTGTCTCCATAGCAGGCTTTGTCAAGAAAAGTGATTCCAAGCTCTTTTAAAATAACAAACTTGAGCTTAGATATCTGAAAGTAAAATTTTTACTGTAATATAGGTAGTGAAAGCACAGTATTAGATGTGAGAGAAATACCCACCCAACATGATGTAGAAAGTGAAGGTTCTCCTTGCATGTCTGGGAGAAAAGAATAAGGAATAGATAGAGAGGTGTACTAGACCCATATTACTCAAAAAGCATCATCCAACCAACAGCATCAACATCACCTGGGAGCTTGTAAAATTGTAGATTCTCTAGTCCCACCCCAGACCTACTGAATCAGAGTCTGTATAGTAACAGTATTCACCAGGTGATTCATATGCACTTTAAAGTGTGAAAATCACTAAATTAATGTACAAGTGGAAGATTTCAGGGAGACACTTCTTCCTTTATAAGAGCAGGATAAAATGAGTTTATATGTAGGTAGGTTTGATGGTGGAAAATGGTCAAGATTCAGTCTGATGGTTTCTATGTTGTCTGTCTTTAAAAGTTTCATTCCCATTGCAGCACTAATATAAGTTTCATTCATTCATTCCTTCATTAAAAAATAAGATAATGAGTGCCTACAATGAGATTGGCACTTTTTTACTTTGTTTCAGTCATTTACATTAAGGTCTCTCTTTTTCTTTTTCTTTATTTTTTTTTGACATGATACTCCTAGTCTTAATTTCAGAAATCTTGACTTTTGCAAACTTTGTACAAATACATGTAATTGCCTTAAAAAGACAATAATTTTGATCAGACTATGCTATGGACCGCCTATAAATAAAGTTCATTTTCTTTTTGAAAAAATGGTAAACCCTATGGAACTAAAATGTGTTAGTCACAAAATGTAAAAAACATAGTTGGAAGATAACAATAGCTCTGAAACAAGAATATTCTTCCTAAAAACTGCTTAAAAGCATTCAGGATGACTTCAATATATATTAAACACATACAATGCGCTAGGCCCTCTGCTAGGCACGTCGAATAAAAACATGCCTGAGATAGCCGCTATAATATGGTATGGGCTGGAGTTACCGGAAAAAGGCTCGTGCAGTCGCACAGATATGGTGCTTCGAAGGACCCTAAATTTTGTTTAATGCTCAGTTGTCGCAGTCTTGAAATTCTCAATAATTTTATCTTTGAACTTTTAAGTGAAGTGTGGTGGGACAATGGACCGTGGAGATACGCACAAGAAAAAGAGGTGGGGGAGGAGGGAGGGGGAGGGGGGAGCTTTATATTTTAGCAACCTCAGTGGTCCTTTCCTGCTTCTTGCACTGGGCCAGGCCAATCATGTAGCTGGTCCGAAGGATAGTCCAGTAGAGCTGAGTGTTACTTCTGTGCTAGAACGGAGAATGAAGAAGCCATGGCAAGGTCAGTGACGACTTCACAGGGGAAAATGATACCTAGGTTAGCCTTTGAAGGACAAATGGAGTTTGCCAGGTGACAGGGGTACTCCAGAAAGGGAAAGCTAGGGACGAAGCAGCATTCTTACATAAATGTGTAGACTTACATATGTACATTTATTTCCCCTCAGTTAAAAAAAAAAAAAAAAGAGCTTCTTAGAGGTTTTGTTTATCTACAATACACTGGTTTATAATTTTTTTTTAATCTACCTGTGTACTAGGCACAAATTCCATTTCTTGGGGAAGCTCGCCATCTGGCAGAGCAGATTCAGGGATAAGAAATATACTGAGAGTCCAATACGCCTTTGGTTTAGATGTTTACCTGCGTTTGTGCCTCTCCCCCGGACCCGGGAAGTGTCTGGGGAATTTTTCGACCGGCCAGGGAGGAAGCTTTCCATCTTCTCCATGTCCTGGAGAGCCAGCTGCTTTTTTAAAGGGGTGTTCTCCTTGAAGTGGCTCCAGTCGGCATCGCCACAGAGTTTTACAATTCCTCTCAGGAGGTGCCTGCCGCACAGCTTTCTGGCTCTGCTCTTGTAGCTTTGCTCTTCGGAGAACCGAACCAGCAGGAGCCCGAGCCACAGCAGACACAGGTGGAGGAGCGGAGGCATCCCTCCCACCGCCCCCTCCCCCGAGACAGGCCTGCCACGCACGCTAACGGCCTCATGGCCCTGCGCATGCGCCGGAGCTGGACACGTGCACACGCATGCGCGCACACCTGTAGGTCTACTGAGCGCGTGCGGACCTTGGGGACCTCGTGAGAACACCGACGGACGTGGTGCGAGGTGGTGCCTGGGCCTGGGCTTCCCGCGCTCGCCCTGGCTCTCAGACGGTGGTAAGTAACATGATTTCATTTTTCTTGCCTCCCTCACTAGGGAGACGAATCAAATGAAACATGGGGCCCCAGTTAACGGAAAAAGTCACAGAAGATATGTTGTTCCTTCCAGTATAGCTTTTTTTTTTTTTTTTCTTGGTTGTTAGTGGGGCGTCACTTCCTCAGAAAAACCTCTCATTTCCTTCATGGTGTTTATCTCAGGAGTTTGTTCTCATTTGTGTGCTTTCTCAGTAACTTCTTCCTCTACATCCCCAAGCTTCGTGAAGGCAGGACCTGTGTCTGCTGTTGTTTCCCCTTGTGCCTCAGGGCCTGACACGTAGTTGGCAATGAAATATGTTGAAACGTAATGTGTGCTAGAGTATGTGTAATGTGTATTTTAAAGTCAGATTCAAAGCTTCTTCAGACAATTTCTACCTGTTCCACAAGGAGAAATGGACCTAGGGTACCTGGGATGATAATCTGGTTCTTTTGGTTATAGATTATAGAGGACTGTCTATTGCAATATGGTAATTAGTCCGTGACAGGGACTCGTAGAGGATTTGCCTTCTAAGAATAACAGGATTTTGTTAAATTAGGAGGGAAAGGGCAGGAAAGAGCAGTGTGGTTTCTATAGGTCGCTTTGTCGCTTTAAATTTTTATTAGTGTTGGCTATGAAGCAGGTACTACCAGCCACGAGGGGGCAGTCAGGGGCCATTTTAGGAGTAATAGGTTTAAGGATGACAAAGCCTTGGAGAGACGCCAGCAGTTGTCAATGATATTCTCCATTTCCCTTCACATTTTAATTTTTCTCTCCCCCTTTCTTTCTGCCTCCTGACTCTGTCTTTTTCTCCATTTTTCCTTCCTCCAGCTTTCCCAGTGGCATCCATGAATACTGTTAAATTAACTGGCAGTCAGTTTTAAAGGTTGATGTGATTTGATTAGCTTGATTTCATTGCTTTCCTTAAAAAACAACTAATGTCCAAACTACATTGGGCCATGAGTCCTAGTCAAAACTTTATCAGCGAAACCCTGTGAAAAAGGAAAATATTTGTTACAACTGAAAGGAAGATTACACACACACACACACACACACACACACACAATATATATATATAAGCAATATGTGTCAGAAACTGGCAAATTTGATTTATACTCTCATTCTCTTTGCACTTTCTATACCCTTGCTTTGCTTTATATTTCTTCATATCATTCATTACAAACTAACATGCTATGTATTTTACTTCTCTATATTTTTACTGTTAGTCTCTTCTAGAACGTGAGCTCCATGTAGGCAGTGATTTTACTAATTTTGTCTACCTTGATATCATTTTCCTTGAACAGTGTCTGGCACATAGTTGGTTCTCAGTGATAATTTAACATTAATAATTATAACTAATAATATGAATAACAAATAATAAATGAAATGTTAATATCAATAATCATATCACATTTGGTAAATGAATGAAAGAATAACTGAATAAGCTTCCTAAGAATTGACTACTTGTAACTTTATATCCTATTTTATGTTTATGTCATAATTATAGTTCTTTGTTGCACTATGGTGAATTTTGAAAAAAATCATGTACTAGTAATTATCTCTTCTCTATTAGTTGTAAGCTCATTGAGGAGTGGAACTTTTTTTTTAATGTTTAGGGATGCCTGCTTTATTTCTTACTAGATGACTGCATTTCAGGCTGGTGACATCAAGTAACAGTCTAATTACCAGCTAATTTTGTACCTCTGAACTACACATCAGCAATCCAACATCAGCAAGGAGTAGTGGTGTTACTGCTAATTGGGGGCTGGGGTTTCCAAATAAATGGTCTTGGTTGGCAGAGTCCTGTAGAGTGGAACCAAGGGTAGGGCCTGGGGTTGCTTTAAAGACCCTGACACCTGGTTGACAGAGGCTAAAACTGTGCAGGTCCCTAGGTGAAGCCCTCCATCCCAAATGCTAAGAACACAGATGTTATTCTCCTTTTTGTGGTCAGTTAAGACCAAATAAGGAGCCAAGCCACCAGGGCCTAGCAAAGTGGATCCAAGGCATACTCTTCATTGACATGTCTTCTGCCCTCATTCCCACCCTTGGGCACAGCTTTTTCTGCAGGTTCTTAGGAAAAAGCTAGGCTCTGGTAATTAGTCTCTTTTTAGTTCTGCTTTAAAAAGAAAAGGGAATGACAGGGGTAACCAAAGTTGGGCACAGGCACCTCAACAGAGTTCATGTAGTCCCAGGCCCAGAACTGGGCTGAGTCAGAGGAATGCACTGGGGAGGCGATGCTCCTCTAAGAACCAGGGCCAGGTGCAACTTCTTGGAAAGATGTTCCAAGGGAAGAAGTTATTAACACAATTCCAAGCTAGTAGGGGCTGTTTGAGAAGGCAGAAACTTAAAGAAGGTCAAGATCAAGGAAGAAAGAGAGGTAAGAAAGGAATGAGAACTCTTATTCCATGGTAAGAGCTCAAAGTAAGCAGTTACTATATGAAGCACCAGAGAAGAACACAAACTTCCTTTGAAATCCGAGATCCCTGCACAAGTACCAATTAACAAGCTAGTGTTTTTCCCTCAGACCAAGACAGACTAAGTTACCTAGAAAAGGATTTCTCACCAGAGCTCTAAGCTGAGGCCTAACAAGGCAGCCGGTTCCCTGTTCCACCTGTGTCACTGAACTGTGTGAGCCAGAGCACGGATGCACTGTCCCTTCTTGCTCACTGGGCAGAACACCTTGGCAAATATTTTACCAAGAGCTGGTGACTGAGAGAGTGAGTGATGCAGCACCAACTCTGGCCAGGTTTGGGCAGCCTGTGAATCCCAAGCAGTGTCTCCAAACTTGGGTTCTTATGCTGCTGAGAGGATGCGCACCCTACGGTACTAGCTGAGAAGCTAATGCAGAAAACAAGGTACCATAGAGAGGCTGGACACTTGGGTTATGTGATTCAGGACATGCTGGAAAAGTCGGTGGGAATATGAAAGGAAGGGGAGGAGGGAAGGAGGGAAAGACTGAGTTTTAAGTAATGTCTCATGTGGCCGGAGGCCCACTACATGGACTCTGGTTTGAGCTTTTCTTCTAGGAGTCATTCAAGAGGCCTCTACCATTGTAGAGGCCTGATCTCCTCCACATCCATCATGTACTTGACCCAGACTGCCATGTCCAGTAGCCTCTGGCAGGTTGGTGTAATCTCTCAGGGAGTTAATCATATCCTCCTCCTCCATCATGAAGAACAGAAGTGGTGCCTCCTCTTTGGCTTTGTACTTGGCAATGATCTTCTCAACTATTGGCTGGATCACCTGCTTGGCCGCCTAGGACTTCGCATCATCCTCAGAATCTACAAAGTGAACGAGGCCAGGGCTCTAGGGCATTGGAGTCAGACAGCTCCGAGCACAGGCATGGTGTGCCACGGGAATTCCCTTCAGTTCTCGTCCTCGGTCAGCACCTCCACTTGACCCTGCGGGTCCAACACGATGAGGTGGGAATGCCTTGGATTCCATACAGCCAGTTGAGGCACAACCACTGGGCCTCCTCAGTGTAGGGGACAGCAAGCCAGGGCATCTCACTGAAGTACTGTTTGAAATATAAGTCCTCTGACTTGTCTGCACTAACAAGGATGACTTCAAATTTCTGACCTGCCTCCTTGATCTTCTGGTAGGATTCCACCAGGACCGGGGTGAGGCTTTGGCAGGGGGGACACCAGTGTACGGAGAAATAGACTTCCACGTGAGACACCTCCAGGCTGCTACTCTCCATTATTTCTAAGCAGGAGCCCTGCAATGACTTCCCTGAAGGGTTTAGGTCCCCAAGGGAATTCCAAATTTTCTGGGTTGCCATGGATCACCAGCAGCCCATTCCTGCACATTATCTTCCCAGTGGTGGCATCCAAGAATATTAGTGATGAATTTTGGAAATTTGATATTTGTTCCAAAGTTTAAGCTTCCTGTTGGGCATTGTCAACCAAGACATATCACGCAGGAAGTCCTGCTACTGCTGCTGGTCCTGGTCCAAGGACACAAAGACATTTCCAGGCAGCGCTGGGGCTCTGGCTCTGTAGCCACCAGCCAACCCCACCTCCCCTCCCCCCCCCTCAGGCTCCCGGCCTCTGGCCCAAGCCTCTGTATTCCCTTGTCCCGGCTTAGGCGGCCATAGAAAGTGGCTAGGCTGGCATTAAGCTGCGCGCAGGGGGGCGCTCAGGCTGCAGCTGAAGTAGAGCTGCGAGTGTAAATCCACCTCCTCGTTGCTTCCTGTCATCAGCTTCTCAGGGAGTATTTCCCTCCTCTAGAAAGTCCTACATCCTGGCCCACTGCAGCGGGCATTTAGACTGCAGTGACATGGGTCCCTGGGTCTGCACAGTGGGCGGAGGCCACAGGGGTGTCCGAGGCAAGAGGCAGGAACCAGGAGTGGAACTATTTTTGCTTAATATCTATTATACAAGCCTAAGACAGTACCTGCTAAACATTTAATGAATGAATGAACACATTCTACCTACAAATACTACTTACTATATTAGCAAGATTCAATGAATTTAGTGAATTGAACAAATTATTAGTGAAATGATTTATTTTGAATGAATAAATTACTGTTATTACTGAATGAATTCCTGCCTGATTTATTAGTTTCCCATCCTAGCTACCTTATTCCAGAACATTGTCATAAAATGGGAGCTGCCCAGTAAAACACATTTGAGTATTTATAAATAAGAATTTCATTTACGAAAGATAAAACATGGGGTTGTTAGGAATTATACTAGAATATTTGTTTCTCAAGTTATTTTAGCATTTTGTATTGATATCTTGATGTGGAAACTAGGATTCCCATGACTTAATCCTTAAAATTTTTAGTTTAGCAATGTTAATTGTGGGTAGAATGAATTATAATAACTAAAAATAATTTCTCGGCTATAATGTAAGTAATGTCTCCTTTTTTTCTTTCCGTCCAATTATTTATGTCTTCCCTACTGTAATGGTGTTTTTATTACACTTTATTCTTGGTGTTTACAGCAAGTATGTATTATTGAATACATATCAGTAATATGTATTCAAAGATAGGTTTTTACATTTTCTTTAAAAATTTTTTTAAATTACAGTTTACATTCAATATTATTTTATTATTTTCAGGTATACAGTATAGTAATTAGACAATCATGTACTTTACAAAGTGATTTATCCCGATATTTCAAGTACCCCCCTGGAAACATACTTATTACAATACTAGTAGCCCTGTGCACGAATCCGTGCGCCAGTAGCTCGCTGCCTCCCTCCAGTAGCTCTCTGCCCACTGCCCCGCCTTCCTGTAGCTCCCTCCACCTCCCCTCATAGCTTGCTTCCCTGCCCCCTCCTGTAGCTCTCAGCCGCCTGCTTGTAGCTTGCTGCCCCACCCACCTGCTGATCCATGATCCGATCCGGTCATTACACAGTTGGTCATTACGCTTCACGGCATAAATACCATTTGCATATTTCATCTTTATTATATAGGATTATTGACTATATTCCCTATGTTGTATTTACATTCCCATGACTATTTTGTAACTACCAATTTGTATTTTTTAATCCCTTCACCTTTTCACCCAGCCTCCCAACCCCCCACACATCTGGCAACTATCAGTCTGATCTTTGTATTTCTGAGTGTTTCTATTCTGTTTGTTCATTTATTTCACTCTTTTATTTTCCACATATAAATGAAATCATATGGTATTTATCTTTCTCTGACTTATTTCACTTACTATATACCCTCTAAGCCCATCTGTGCTGTTGCAAATGGCAAGGTTTCATTCTTTTTTATGGCCAAGTAATATTCCATAGTTTCTCTGTACCACTGCTTTTTTTATCCACTCATCTATTAATTTATTTTTTATTGATTTCAGAGATGGAGGGAGAGGGAAAGAGAGATATAGAAACATCAGTGATGAGAGAGAATCATTGATCGGCTGCCTTCTGCATGCTCCCCACTGGGGATTGAGCCTGCAACCTGGGCATGTGCCCTAATCGGGAATCATTCTATGATCTCCTGGTTCATAGGTTGATGCTCAACCACTGATCACACCATCTTGGCAATCCACTCATCTACTGATGGGCATTTGGATTGCTTCCATATCTTGTCTATTGTAAATAACACTGCAGTGAACATAGGGGTGCATATATTCCTTTGAATTATACTTTGGGTTTTTTCAGATATATACCCAGAAGTAGAATCACTGGTTCATAAGGCAGTTTCATTTTTAATTTTGAGGTACCTTTATACTGTTTTCCATAGTGGCTACACTGATCTGCATTTCCACCAGTAGTGCACTAGGGTTCCCTTTTCTCAACATCCTCTCCAACACTGATTTGTTGATTTATTGATGATAGCCATTCTGACAGGTGTGAAGTGATTTCTCATTGTGGTTTTAATTTGCAATTCTCTGATGACTAGTGATGTTCAGCATCTTTTCATATATCTATTAGCCATTTGTCCTCTTTGGAGAAGTGTCCATCGGTTCTTGCCCATTTTTTTAAATTAAATTATTTGGGGTTTTTTTTGGTGTTGAGTTGTATGAATTCTTTATAAATTTTGGATATTAATACCTTGTTGGATCTATCATTGGTGAATATGTTCTTCCATTCATAGGTTGTCTTTTTGTTTTGTTGATGGTTTCCTTTGCTGTGCAGAATCATTTTGGTTTGATGTAGTCCCATTTGTTTATTATTTTTCTTTTGTTTCCCTTGTCTAAGGAGATAAATCAAATATTGCTAAAATAAATGTTTCTTTTACTGCCTATGTTTTCTTTTAGAAGTTTTATGGTTTTGAGTCTTATATTTAAGTCTTTAATCCATTTTGAGTTTATTCTTGTGTATGGTGTAAGAAGGTGCTCTATTTTTACTTTTTGCAAGTATCCGTTCAATTTTCCAAGCACTGTTGATTGAATATATGGTCTTTGTATGTTCTTGCTGCCTTTGTCATATATTAATTAACCATATAGGTGTGGGTTTATTTATGGGCTTTCTATACTGTTCCACTGATCTATGTGTCTGTTTTTATGCCAGTACCATACTGTTTTGATTACTATAGCTGTATAGTATTGTCTGATATCAAAGATATGTTTTGAAAGAATGATTATAATGACATATTATTTATTGAGTGATTACCACATCAGGCTTGTACATGTTTTACCCTATCAATCCTTGTAGCAGTCATATTAAGTAGTACTGTAATTATCCCCATTTTATGGATGAGGGAGCTCGGACTTATAGAAGTTAAGAAATTTGCCAAAGATTACAGAGATGGTAAGCAGAAGAGGCCTGAGTCATTGAAAACAATGGGTCCTGGGGACTTGGGCATCCTCCCACAATCAAATCAAAATTACAGCTAAACTACAGAACAACCATCATTCAGAACCACATGAAATCTGGACAAACAGAAATCCTACAACTAAGGATTTAAAGAAAAAGCCACATCAAGACTGGTAGGAGGGACAGAAATGTGGAAAGGGGCTGGTCCCACACCCACATTTGGCAGATAAAAGTTGGGAGGGATATCTTGGCTATGAAAGTCCCCCCCTGAGAAGTGAGGAGTCCCAGTCACCCTTCCCACAGCCCAGGATTCCAGGAAGACAAGTCCTCATAACTTCTGCCTGTAAAAATCAGCAGGGATTTGGCTGAGAAAGCGGGCTGTTGGAGTCCCAGGCATTCCTATTAAAGGGTCCATATATGGACTTATTTTAACTCAGTTGCTCTGAGCTCCAGTATTGTGGCAGCAGCTCAAAAGGCATCAAGGCCATATAGGGAGAAACTGAGTTGTCTGGTATCAGAGTGAGAGCTTAAGGGTGGTTTTCTCCTGGGGCAGGTGCCATATCTGTCTCCATCAAACTGGCTATCACTGTTCACCCTACTCTGGTGATACACTGAGACCCTTCCCTGCCCAACTGGTAGACCTATCCAAGCTGTTTCCAATGTTTTTTTTTTCCATACAAATGGTCTATCTTGGTTTATGCTCCAGACTTTCCTAAAATCTCTCAAACAAGCAGCATCTGGCCTCAGTGCCCCATACCTCTTGCTAAGTGGCCCCAGGCCCAGCACTAGTGGTAGCCAGCCTTGGTTTGCAGCTTGACCTCTCCTGGGCACCTTTAAGCCCAGCACAAGTAGAAGCCACCTGCAGATTGCTTTGTTGCTCATAATAGACGGCCCCAGGCAGAACACACGTGGTGGCTGACCTTGGCCTGCACCTTCCAGGAGGCCCCAGAGCCAGCACACCCAGTGGACAGCTTCAGACCATGCTGGAGCACCATTCAACCACC
The DNA here is from genome assembly GCF_963455305.1 of Plecotus auritus. Lineage (NCBI taxonomy): Eukaryota > Metazoa > Chordata > Mammalia > Chiroptera > Vespertilionidae > Plecotus > Plecotus auritus. Next base: position 135,074,801 of record NC_137776.1, on the reverse strand, counting down.
TTCATGAGTAATACACTCAAGGGGTGGACTCATCAGTTACCAGAGTAAAATCTTAGATATTTCTTGTAGCAATATTTTTTTCTGATATATCTCCTAGGGCAAGGGAAACAAAAGAAAAAACAAACAAACAAATGGGGCTGCATCAAACTAAACATTTTTTCATAGCAAGAGAAATCATGAACAAAATGAAAAGATAACCCACAGAATAGGAAGACACATTCGCCAATGATACTTCTGATAAGGAGTTAATATTCCAAAATTTATGAAGAACTCAAACAACTCAACACCAAAAAATAAACAAAACCCCCCAAAATAATCCAATGTCAAAACAGGCAAAGAACCTGATTAGACACTTCTCCAAAGAAGATATACAGATGGCCAATATACATATGAAAAGATGCCAAATGTCACTAATTATCAGAGAAATGCAAATTAAAACCACAATGAGGTATTACCTCACACCTCTCAGAATGGCTATCATCAATCCACAAATGACAAGTGTTGGCGAGGATGTGGAGAAAAGGGAACCCTAGTGCACTGTTGGCCATAATGCAAATTGGTACAGCCACTATGGAAAACAGTGTAGAGTTTCCTCAAAAACTTAAAAATGTAACTGCTTTTTGACCCAGCTACTCTACTTCTGATATTATATCCAAAGAAAATTGAAACGCAGATTTGAAAGAATATATGCACCCCTGTGTTCATTGCAGTTCTATTTACAATAGCCAAGTTTGGAAGGAGCTCAAGTGCCCATCAGCAGATGAGTGAGAGAAAAAAAGTTGTGTTACATTTACACAATAGGAATACTGCTCAGCCATAACAAAGAAGAAAATCTTACCTTTCGTAATAGCATGGATGGACCTGGAAAGTATTATGCTGAGTGAGATAAACCATTTAGAAAAACACATGTACCACATGATTTCACTCATATGTGGGATTTAATGAACAAAAGTAAACTAACCATGTGGAGAGAGACTCATGGATACAGAGAACAGAATGGGTGAGAAGGTGAAGGGATTAAGCAAAGAAAAAAAGAAAGACTCATGAACACAGACAACAGTATAGTGATTGCCAAAGGGAAGGAGGCATGGGGGAGGTAGAAGAAGGTAAAGGGGTATAAATGGTGATGGAAGAAGACTTGACTTGGGGTGGTAAACACAATACAATATTCAGATGATGTATTATAGAATTGTAGACCTGGAACTTGTATAATTTTATTAACCAATGTCACCCCAATGAATTCAATTAAAACAACGAGGTACCTTTACACCTATTAGAATGACCAAAATCCAGAACACTGACAACACTTAATGCTGTGGAGGATCTGAGTAAGAGGAAGTCATTCATTGCTGCTGGTAATGTAAAATGGTACAGCCACTTTGAAAGACAGCTTAGAAGTTTTTGTGTTTGTTTGTTTGTTTCAGATTAGTCACTTTATTTTCTCTTTTCTGTGGTTGACAGAAGTATGATGCCATTCTAAAACAGTAGATTTTAGTAATAACATTTTTATTTATATATTTTTCAGCTATCAAATTTCTCAAAGACATCCAATATATACTTTATCATATTTAAAAAATATATTATTGATTTTAGAGAAAGGAAGGGAGAAGGAGAGATAGAAATGCCAATAAGAGAGAAACATGCACATTCCCTACTGGGGATGGAGCCTGCAACCTGGGCATATGCCCTGACTGAAAATCCATCCAGCGACCCCCTGGTTCATGGGATGATGCTCAACTAATTGAGCCACACTGGTCACACCATTCTATCACATTTTAAACATTATTTTCCCAACATTCTTCATGGAAGCTAAATAATAGATTTCATTAACCCCATTTTACAAATAATGAAATCTTATAAAGTATAACATACTGAATGCTAAAGAGAGCATGTTTTCATGAAGAGAAAATGTCTTAAAACTTTCTTCAACATTTCTCAAAATTACTGTCTATTACTCTTCTAGAAGTTTTTTTTTTAAAAAAAACTAAACATCCTCTTACCATATCTTCTAGCAATTATGTTTCTTGCTATTTACCCACATGAGTTGAAAACATGTCCACACAAAAACCTGCACATGAATGTTTTTATAGTAGCTCTGTTCATAATTGTCAAAACTTGAATGCAACCAAGATGAATGAATAAAAGAACTGTGGTACTTCCATGCCAGTGTTATTCAGTGCCATTAAGAAATGAGTCAAGCTTTGAAAAAACATGGAGAAATCTTGAGACATATTACTAAGTGAAAGAAGACAATCTGAAGAGGCTATATACTGTGTGATAACTAATGAGTTTCTGGGGAGGCAAAACTGTGGGGACAGTAAAAGAATTGGTGGCAGAGATTTGGGGGAATTTTAGGACAATGACATTGTCCTATATGGTACTATAAGAATGGATACAGGTCATTATACATTTCTCAAAATCAATGTACAACACCAGGTGTAAACTATGGGCTTTGGTTGACAACAATATGTCAATGTTGGTTATCAATTGTAACAAATGTACAAATATTGGGGGGTAGGGGAGTAGGTGCCCTGGAAAGGACGGGAATATATGGAAGCTTTCTGTACTTTTCACTCAGATTTTCTGTGAACCTAAAACTAGTCTAAAAACAAAGTCAATTAATTAAAAAATAGAATTTATAACACAAAGAGTGAGCCCTAATGTAAACTATAGACTTAAGTTAATAATAAAAATATAGCCTTACTGGCATGGCTCAGTGGTTGAGCATCAACTTATGAACCAGGAGGTCACAGTTCAATTCCCAGTTAGGGCACATGGCCCAGTTGCAGGCTTGATCCTCAATAGGGGTTGTACAGGAGGCAGCAATCAATGATTCTTTCTCATCATTGATGTTTCTATCTTTCTCTCCCTTCTTCTCTGAAATCAATTAAAAAAATTTTTTTAAAGTAGCTGTATCATCATAGGTGGAGAATACAGATTCTGGACCAGGAGTTCTGCCTCCAGGGTTTTTGTGGAGGAGCAGATGAGGGACATGGGCCAGGGCAGGGTCTGGGGAGATGCCTTCTGTGTCCAGGGATGTCTCTTTGTCCTGTCTGGGCTGTAAGTTTCCTGGTCACTGCCCTTGTTCTTTTGGGTTGGACTTTTCATTTCAGACAGAACTCTTCCTGGCTTTGTCCAAGATGTATTATGGCCGCTGAGGTTCTGCAGCCATTTATGAAGGTTTATAAGTTATCCTTGGTGAGGACTTAATCAAGCCTGGTTATTATTAATCATGTATGAGTACTTGAAATATGGGAATTACTGTCTTAAAACCTTTAAATTCTATTCACAGACATTTGGTGGAGGTTTACTTGGTATTTAAGTGAATTTGTCTAAAATTTCATGTCTATGTAAATTGAAGGAACTAGGTAAATACTAAAATGAAAGTTTGTTAATTTACTATTCTAACAGGTTTTCATATCAATTCACAGTTACTTTGTTATAGAAATGGTTTGTAAATTCTACAATCTATATATATAAAAGCCTAAGCGACTGTCCGACCATTCAACCATCCGACTGGTAGCTATGACGCGCACTGACCACCAGGGGGCAGACACTCAACGCAGGAGCTGCTGAGCTGCGGTGACTTGGCAGCTGCAGTTCTTGGGTGATGCACCCAGAACCAGAGAGAAAGGAGCCCGATTCCAGGGTGTGTTACCCGAGAACCGCCCTCTCACAATTGGGGACACCTTGGGGGATGTCGGAGAGCCAGTTTTGGCCCAATCCCTGCAGGCCAGGCTGAGGGACCCCACCGGTGCACAAATCCGTGCACTGGCCCTCTAGTAGTAAATATAAAGTACATTCCCCTGTTAAACCACTTCTTCTGTAATATAAATAAGGACACTGAGTTCCTTATTTTCTTATATATAGATATTTTTTGCCTTAAAAAAACATAATTTACTTTTTAGCTTCTTAGGCAGTAGAATTAAGGGAAGAACTCTAGTTTGAAAAATATTTAAGTTTATTTGGTCCCAAATGAATTAAATAGTGTCCAATCTTATTGTTTGCAATTGATAGTCCAATACAACACAAAAATCTTTAAAAATGTTGTCGAAAAGTCCCAAGTTTTGTGACTCTTTGAATATCTGATATGAGTTAATATCAATAAAAATATTTTGGTCCATTTTATGGACCTGTTAGTCATTATGTACACTGAATTATTTTTAATTTTGCTATTAAAATAATTTGTTTAATATTAAGTAGTGAAAGAACACTTGGATATTAAATCTTGAGGGAAAAATGGGTGACCGATCATAAGTTATCAAATACAAGTTTCAAAAATATACATCCATTCTTACTAATGCAAGACAGAGTTTTACTATCTAGTTAAAAAAATTTTTTTTAATATATTTTATTGATATTTTACAGAGAGGAAGGGAGAGGGATAGAGAGTTAGAAACATCGATGAGAGAGAAACATCGATCAGCTGCCTCCTGCACACCTCCCACCGGGGATGTGCCTGCAACCAAGGTACGTGCCCTTGACCGGAATCGAACCTGGGACCCTTCAGTCCGCAGGCCGACGCTCTATCCACTGAGCCAAACCGGTTTCGGCATCTAGTTAAAAATTTTTAAGTTGAGTTATTTGTGTGTGGTTGAAATGATAAAGATTTTATTGCCATTTTAAGTTATCAGCATTAAAAAGGCAATTAACTAAATTCCATTAATAAAAAAGACAAAATACTTTTTAGCATGAGAATATTTATTAACAGAAACTACAATAATGCAAGGAATATTTTCTTACACACAAAATTATAAACCCAAACACTAATAACGATTTCTCATATTCTAATAATCAGTGGGGTGACAGAGGCATAAATGAATGTCATTGCAAATACATGTGAACATTACGTGAAATGCACAATTAGTTTAATCTCAGCAGAAGACAGCCACCTCTTTTTTGGTACAGCCTACATTACAACACTTATTAGATAATAGGTAAGGGGCCTCTCTCTTTTTTAGGAAATGTTTAACTAAGCGTATGTTTTTTAATTCTGAAAGACTTTTGTTTTCTGCTTCACTTTGTCTCTGGAGACCATTTTTCTTAAATTCTTCAAAGTTAAGATTTATATCCTTTGATGAAGCTTGTTGTAGTAGCTCTTTCAATAATGTCCGCCTCTCAGCCAGTGTTGTCTTCAGTTCCTGTTGAGAAGTAGGAATGAATTCCATCCTCATATTTAAGGGTTCTGCATTCTTAGTGGTGGAAAATGGCATAATTTCTAAGTTAAAAAAAAGAGAGGGAGAAGAAAAAATTCTCATGTCAACGGACATCAGGAAAACTAAAAATTTGCATAGATATAAAGGAAAGCATTGCCTCAATAAAATTAAATATCAAAATAATCAGCAAGTATCCTGACATGTAAACAATTTAGTTCATATAGTTGGGCAGTATAAAATACTACAAATTTACCAAGGTTATAATGCTTTATTCCACTTGGACTGTCTGTTACTTCTCCTTATGTCCCCTTAATGCTTTCATCAAAGGCCTTCCCCTCTCCCCGACATAGCTGAAGTCATCTTGGTCATTAAAAACACTCAGTTTGACCACATATGATTTTCTTCCATTGCTAAGTAACCACTGAGTTATAATAACGCTTGAAGAGTATATTAGTTATTTTAAACTATCAAATATTCCATGGTGGAAAATTACTGCTTCAAGATAAAGTTAAAAAGGCAGAATTTTCAACTGTTCCAATCTCTTAGGGAGGTGAAACCTGTCCTTGACATCCTCATACATCTACTATTTAACGATTTCTCTTCTTCAGAATATTTACTCCAAATTGTAGCTGATCCCCTTGTGATTTTAATGCCCCTAGTATTTTTGACTAGAATTAAATAATTTAATTCTTAATCAGGTCTTTGTTCACATGTTAAGCACTTTTCCTACTCAACTCTTTTGTTCTCACGAATGGACTCAAGTTGCTGATGTACTATGTCTTTTGTCAAGCAGGAAATAACTACAGGGTCACCAGGAGAATTTTTGAGTTTGTTTTGCAGAAGGAAAGAATGTCTTCAAAGTAGCTGAGACCAGCTGTTGACACTCAGGAGTCTGATATGAAAAAGCATCATCTATGGCTAAAGATACACAGACTTCTCTCTCAGTTCCCTGGAACTCTCCTTCCCCTGTTCCCTAGTTACATAAAAACTCCCTACTTTTGCTTTTAGGGACAGATGGATTTGTGAGATCTTGCTCTCCCATCCTGTCACCTCAGCCAAATTGAATACACCTTTCTCTATCTCCAAGAACCAGTGTCTCAATGTTTTGGCCTACTAGCACATTAATACACACACCTGAATTTTGGGCGGTGATTCTGCAACAAAACCATTTAGCTGTCTGAAGGGCAAACTTCCTTTGGCCCTTGGTCCCTTGCAGTTTCTCCTGGAGGTGACAAGGCCCTTTTCTTTATCTTCAATCCCTTCTCTCACAAATGAATTTTAAGACCCAGTTCAAAGCTATGGGGCCCTGGCTGGTGTGGCTCAGTTGATTGAGTGTTGTCCCATGCACCGAGAGTTTGCCAGCTCCATTTTTGGTCAGGACACATGCCTGCCTTGGGGATGGGCTCAATCCCCAGTAGGGGGTGTGCAGGAGGCAACCAATCAGTGTTTCTCTCACTGATTGATATTTCTCTAACTCATCAATGTTTCTCTCTCTCCCTCTCCCTCTAAAATATCAGTAAAAGCATGTAAATAAAAGCAGTGGGAAGCTAGGCTCTCCCCTTTGGTGAAGTTTACAAAAAAAAATACATAAAACAAAACAGGAGGTTTTCAGTGGCATGGCATGGGCCATGGCCTAGCTTTTTTTTTTTTTTTTTTTTTTTTTTTTACAGAGGAAGAGAGTTGTTAAATCCAAGGCTTTCATGTCCACCTTTCCAGGACCCTATGGGAAGTCTCTTGAGTTCTGTGAGGTATGATAACCGGTTCATACCTCACTGCCCCATATCCTTTCAAGATGCCCTGTCCAGTTGCCCCAGCCAGCAGCAATCCTGCTCTCCAGGCCACAGACCTTGACTCTGGGGTCTAGCCCCAGTTTGCCCTGCCTTTTACAGGTCTTTGGGCAGTCTTATCTCCTCTGTGGCTATCCCCTTCTCCCCACCAAGTCTCCCTGGCTGCCAAGAGGTGAAGGGCATGCCTCTCAGATAAGACTGTTTACTGTTCCCATAGCTTTGCCTTGCTCTGGCAAGATCCCTGGTAAGACCCTTACTAGAAAAGCAAGTTATAAGGGAACAACCCAGATTTTTAGGCACCAGTAGCTCTCACCTGCAGATGGTCCAGATCTTGTCTTACGCTGCTTCCTCATATCCTCTGCCCAGATGTGAGTGCCGCAGACACGGATGAAGAAACGGACTAATTCGAGGTTGCACTTAGTAAAAACTTCCATGTCCTGGCCTTGGACCTCTCTGGGAAGTTGGCTCAGTAGCAGCCAACTTCCTAGCAGGTGGAACAAGAACAGGCGCAGCATCCTGGACCTTATCTCTCTTGCTCTGGGCATTTCAGCCTTTGTCTAGAGACTGCCGCTGCTGCCACCTACCAGCCTCTGCCAGTGTGCCAATCCTGGACTTCAGGATACTTTCCCTTGGTTCCACCAGGCTTTTATAGCTCTCAGTACCACTTAGACCTTGAGGCAATGGTCCAAGCTCCACCTCTGTCCCTACCCAGCTCCTTGTAATCCACTACCCCTAACCCTCTTCCCCAGTTCAAATTTATCTTTCCAGCCTTTCCTCCATTTGCCCATCTTTCTGTTCTTGACCCTCTTATAGTTGTATTTTTTACCCTCTTTCCTTATCCTCAAGCCATTTTGTATACTTAAGTAAAGCTAGTCAATATTTGAAGTATTTCCTTTATTATAAAGCTAGTCTGGCCATTACACTAAATTTATCAACAAAAATAAAATAGAAATTTCCCAGCTGGTGTTGCTTAGTGGTTGAGTGTCAACCTATGAACCAGGAAGTCACAGTTCAATTCCTGGTCAGGACACATGCCTGAGTTGTAGGCTCAATCTCCAGTGTGGGGCATGCAGGAGGCAGCTGATCAATGATTCTCTCATATCATTGATGTTTCTATCTCTGTCTCTCTTCCTTCCTCTCTGAATTCAATAAAAATATATTTTAAAAATAAATGAAATAGAAATTATTCATATTCTTACAACCTAGAGTTTCCCAGTATGAACATTTGCTGCATAACCTGTTGATCTAAATAAGATTATAGTTAGATTAATGAGTATAGTATGTGGTATATCAATCTATAAAAATATAATGAATGAAATTATAAGTTATTGACAAGAGTGGGAAAACTGATGAATTTTTATCTAAATTGCAGTAGAAACATTAAAATTCTCAATGCATCACTTTAGGCTTGCACAATATCTTAAGTTTGCCATGCACTTTCTCCACTGACTTTCCTCCAGTTCCTCTGGGAGGTGGTTTGATAGCAACCCAGTTTCTTGAATACTTTAATTTGATGTTGCATTTTATATTTCAGAGACTAGAGAACACACACACACACACACAGAAACAAACCATAAAAGGGAAAAAAAGCAGTAGAATCCCACAATTACAGGAAGAAAATTTTGATAGTACACGTTACAGCATAAAAATCACGTTGTTGTTTTTACTGTATCCTATGTTTGCTGTATTTGGTGAGGTAATTTTTTTTTCAGTGATACAAACCTTTTTATTTTATTTGGTTAGAAACATTCCCTGGATAACATATTAGGTAAAAGAGGGTTTGGTAGAAAAAACCAATAGTTGCATATGGAACAGTCCTTAAGCATATGACCTGGGAATCACATAGATCTCTTAAGCCAGTTTCAAAATACATCTTTCTTTCGAGGCACAGCAAAAATGCATCTGAAGATTTTATTTTTAAATAAGATACACATTGCTATGTAAAATAATTTTATATATACATGCAATTGGGATCTTTCTTTTGTCCACATTTCAAACTTAAACATTTAATTGTGAAATCTTCCCTTGGTATAGTATTGAAATACAGAATTAAAAAGATTATATAGTTTTGCCCTAGCCAATTTGGCTCAGTGGAAAGAGCTTCAGCCCGGGAACTGAAGGGTCCCGGGTTCAATTCCTATCAAGGGCATGTACCTTGGTTGCAGGCTCCTCGCTGGCCCAGGCCCTGGTTGGGGCACATGTGGGAGGCAACCAATTGATGTGTTTCTCTTACATTGATATTTCTCTCAGTCTTTCTCTCTCTTTCACTCTCTCTAAAACTCAATGGAAAAATATTCTCGGGTGAGGATTAAAAAAAAAAAAAGAGGTTACATAGTTTTTCTAATGGCCTTGGAGCCAGTATAATATATAACTATTAATGGTTTCAAAAAGAATACAGTAAGAAAATATATCAGGCCAACCAGAAATTTTTACATAGCCTTCTCTTTAGACGTTTTTAAAAGTAAGGATCTTTTCAAAATTTCAATAAAAACCTCTAGGCTAATAAAATAAGCAGTGGGTTTGGTAGGAAAAAATAAACACACACATATATATATATGTATAAAAGCCTAAGTGACCGTCAGACCATTTGACTGGTAGCTATGATGCGCAATGACCACCAGGGGGCAGACGCTCCAACCGGTAGCTATGACGTGCACTGACCACTAGGGGGCAGACACTCAATGCAGGAGCTTCCAAGCTGTGGTGACTTGGCAGCTGTAATTCTCAGGTGACACACCCGGAATCAGAGAGGAGGGAGCCCGATTCAGGGGTTTGTCACCCGAGAACTTCCCTCTCACAATCTGGGACCTCATGGGATGTAGGAGAGCCGGTTTCAGCCCAATTCCTGCAGGCCAGGCTGAGGGACCCCACCAGTGCACAAATCTGTGCACCAGGCCTCTAGTAAGTTAATAAGAAGCAAGGAATATGTATCTTAATATGCAAAAATAGTACATACACTGGCATATTTCTCTTTTGCTGTACCCAATATTTGGGATTATCATGAGCAGGGCCACAGGAAAGCTAGACCAGTCAAGCCTGATACTGTCTCTTCATAGCCATTCCACTCCCAGTTTGTATGATTTAGGCACCTGCCATGAGGGATATGTATGATAGAAAGTTATAACTTGTTGAAAAGTATGTTTGATGCTAGAGGCCCAGTGCACGAAATTTGTGCACGGGTAGGGTCCCTAAGCCTGGCCGGTGATCAGGGCCGACGGGGCCTTCTGGCTGCCGGCTGTGGCCTTCCTTCCCCGCTGCTGGCTGCCAACCAGGGCCTACCTTCATTCTGTGCTACCCTCTGGTGGTCATTGCACGTCATAGCTAGCGATTTCACTCCTGGTCTCCTGGTCGAACTCCCAAGGGGACACTTGGCGTATTAGGCTTTATATACTATCTAATAAAGATGGAATATGCAAATTGACTGTAACTCCATGACAAAGATGGTGGCGCCCACAGCCAATAAGGAGGGAATATGCAAATTGACATGACAAGGCAAGAGGTGGAAGGCGGCTCCAGGTGGAAGCGAAGGCAGAAAGGCGGCTCCGGGCCAGAGCGAAGGCGGTGCTGGCAGCCAGGGGAAGGAAGGCCTATTCTTGCATGAATCTTCATGCATCGGGCCTCTAATATATAAATAATTTTCTTATCCATTCAGCTTATTCCCAGGCAACTACTCCCCCACTTAAGTCCACTGAATTAAGTTCTAGAGATATTTAACTGGAAGTCCAGGAGCACAAAGTACTTTGCCATTATAAAGATAGGTCAGGGAGGGTGAGGAGCAAGAATATGATGGAAGATTTTCGGAATAATTCCATTGAATGTTTTACTTAACAATCCCAAAAAATTGATAAAATTGAAATTCCTGAATATACCAGTCTTCAGCATGAATGTGGTATGCAATACTTTAAAAAGTCTTGTAAAGAGCTAATATAAGGATGTGCTAATTAATATGGTGGAAAACAAATGTGTATTATGGAAAAGGAAATATGTTTTGTAACTTGTCTAAGGTTTTAGCCAGTTTTAAAAAATTTAAATTTATTGGGGTGACATTGGTTAATGACATTATATGTTCACCACTCTAAGTCTAATCTTTATCTCTCACCATATATTTGACCCTCTTTACTCTTTTTATTCTCTCCCCATTCTTCCATTCTTCTTTCTCTCTGGTAATCACCCTTCTGTTGTATGTGTCTATGAGTTTGTTTTTTGTTCATTTGTTGCTTTCTGTTTTATATCTCATGTAAGAATGAAATCACGTTTTTTTCCTTTTCTGTCTGACTTATTTGGCTTAACATGATACTCTCAAGATTCATCCATATTGTTGCAAATGACAGTATTTCATCTTTTCTTATTCTAGCAAATGTTTTATTTTTTTCATTTTTTAAAAGTAATTTTTTATTGTTAAAAGTATTACATATATCCCCCTTTCTCCCCATCGTCCCTTCTAGCCTGCCCCTGTTTCCCTGCCCCAGGCCTTCACTACCCTATTGTCTGTGTCCATGGTTAAGCATGTATGCATACAAGTTCATTGATTGATCTCTTCCCACACACGAACCCACCCACCCACCTTTGCCTTCCCTCTGAGATTCCACAGTCTATTCCATGCTTCTATGTCTCTGGATCTATTTTGTTTATCAGTTTATTTTGTTCTTTAGATTCCACATATGTGTGAGATCATGTGATATTTGTCTTTTTCTGACTGGCTTATTTCACTTAAGATGATACTCCCAGGTCCCTCCATGCTGTCTCAAAGGGAAGAGATCCTTCTTTCTTACTGCTGTATAGTATTTCATGGTGTAAATGTACCACAGTTTTTATTCACTCATCCACTGATGGGTACATGGGCTATTTCCAGATCTTAGCTATTGTAAATTGCCCTGCTATGAATATAGGGGAGCATATATTCTTTCTGATTGGTATTTCAGGTTTCTTAGGTTAAATACCTAGAAGTGAGATCACTGGGTCAAATTGCAGTTCCATATTTAATTTTTTGAGGAAGCTCCATACTGTTTTCCATAATGGTGTAGCAGTCTGCATTCTCACCACCAGTGTAGTAGGGTTCCCTTTTCTCTATACACTCTCCAGCACTTGTCATTTATTGATTTGTTGATGGTAGCCATTCTGACAGGTCTGAGGTGATACCTCATTATCGTTTTAATTTGCATCTCTCTGATGATCAGTGACTGAGCATTTTTTCATATGTCTTTTGGCCATCTGTATGTCCACTTTGGAGAAGTGTCTAGGTCCTTTGCTCATTTTTAAATTGGATTGTTTGTCTTCCTTTTGTTAAGTTGCTTGAGTTCCTTATATATTTTGCATATTAACCCTTTATCAGATGTGTCTTTGCCAAATACTTTCTCCCATACAGTGGGCTCCATTTTCGTTTTGTTGATAGTTTTTTTTGTTTTTTTTGTTTGTTTGTTTGTTTTGCTGTGAGGAAATCCTTATTTTGATAATCCCATTTATTTATTTTCCCCTTAGTTTCCTTTGCCCTAGGGAGATGTATCAGTAAACACATTGCTATGAGAGATGTCTGAGATTTTGCTGCCTATGGTTTCTTCTAAGATTTTTATGGTTTCACGACTTATAAGTAAATCTTTTATCCATCTTGAGTTTACTCTTCTGTAAGTTGGTGGTCTAGTTTCTTTTTTTTTAGCATGTATTTGTCCAGTTTTCCCAATAGCATTTATTGAAGAGACTGTCTTGACTCCACTGTATGTTCTTGCCTCCTTTGTCAAATATTAATTGAGCATAATGGTCTGGGTTGATTTCTGGGGTCTCTGTTCTGTTCCATTGATATATGTGCCTGTTCTTGTGCCAGTACCAGGGTGTTTTGATTACAGTCGCTTTGTAGTATAACTTGATATCTGGTATTGTGATCCCTTCAATTTTGTTCTTTTTTCTGGAGATGACTGCAGCTATTTGGGGTCTTTTTTAGTTCCATATAAATTTTTGGAGTATTTGTTCTAGATCTGTGAATATGCCATTGGTATTTTAATAGGGATTGCATTGAATCTGTAGATTGCCTTGGGTAGTATGGACATTTTAATGATGTTAATTCTACTAATCCATGAACATGGTATATTCTTTTATTTGTTTATATCCTCCTCTATCTCTTTTTCAATGTCCTGTAGTGTTATGAGTACAAGTCTTTTAACTCCTTGGTTAAGTTTATTCCTAAGTATCTTAATTTCCTTGTTGCAATGGTAAATGGGATTGTTTGCTTAGTTTCTCTTTCTGAGAATTCAGTGTTGATGTATAAAAATGCCATAGGTTTTTGGGTGCTAATTTTGTATCCTGATACATTGCCAAATTCATTTATTAAATCTAGTAGTTTTTTAGTGGAGTCTTTAGAATTTTCTATGTACAATATCATATCATCTGCAAATAATGAGAGTTTTACTTCCTCCTTTCCGATTTGGATGCCTTTAATTTGTTCTTCTTGTCTAATTGCTATGGCTAGGACTTCTAGTACTATGTTGAATAAAAGTGGTCAAAGCTGACATCCCTGTCTTGTTCCTGTTCTTAAAGGAAATGGTTTTAGTTTTTCCCCATTGAGTATAATGTTTGCTGTAGATTTGTCATATATGGCCTTTATTATGTTGAGATATGATCCCCCTATTTTAACTTCGCTGAGAATTTTTATCAAAAATGGGTGTTGGATTTTGTCAAATGCTTTTTCTGCATCTATTGATATGATCATGTGATTTTTGTCTTTCAATTTGTTTATGTGATGTATCACGTTTATTGATTTGTGAATATTGTACTAGCCTTGCATCCCTGGAATAAATCCTACTTGGTCATGGTGTATGATCTTTTTAATATATTGCTGGATCTGATTTGCTAATATTTTGCTGAGGTTTTTAGCATCTATGTTCCCCAGGGATATTGGTCTGTAGTTCTCTTTCTTTGTACTGTCCTTATCTGGTTTTGGAATTAGGATAATGCTGGCCTCAAAAAAAGAGCTTGGAAATGTTCCTTCCTCTTGGATTTTTTGGAATAGTTTGAGGAGGATAGGTGCTAGTTGTTCTTTGAAGGTTTGTTAAAACTACCCTGTGAAGCCTTCCAGACCAGGGCTTTTATTTGCTGGGAATTTTTTTTTTATTACTGCTTCTATTTTATCAGTTGTTATTGGCCTATTCAGGTTTTCTGATTCTTCCTGACTCAGTTTTGGTAGATTGTATTTTTTTAAGGAATTTGTCCATTTCATCCACATTGTCCAGCTTGTTGGCATATAGTTGTTCATAGAATTTTCTTATAATCCTTTGTATTTCTGTGGTGTCAAGTTGTTACTTCACTGCTTTCATATCTGATTTTATTTATTTGGGTCCTCTCTCTTTGTTTCTTGATGAGTCTGGCTAATGGTTCATCAATCTTCTTTATCTTTCCCAAGAACCAGCTCTTGGTTTCTTTTTTTTTTCTTTTAGTCTCTGTGTCATTTATATCTGCTCTAATCTTTATTATTTCCTCCTTTCTACTTACCCTTGGCATTTCTTGTTGTTTTTTTTCTAATTCTTTAAGTTGTAGGGGGTAAATAGTTCATTATTAATTTTTATTGTTTTTTTTTGTTTGTTTTTTTTTGAGGTAGGTCTATAGTGCTATGAACTTGCTCTCAAGACTGCTTTTGCCGTGTCCCAGAGATTTTGGATTGTTGTGTGTTCAATTTCATTTTTTTCCAGGAAGTTTTTTTATTTCTTTCTTGATCTCATTGGTAACCCATTCATTGTTTAACAACATGCTATTTAGCCTCCAGGTGTTTCAATGTTCTGAGTGTTTTTACTGTAGTTGATTTATAATTTCATTCCATTGTGATATGAGAAGATGCTTGATATGATTTCAGTCTACTTGAACTTGAAGAGACTTATTTTATGTCCTAACATGTGGTCTATCTTTGAGAATGATCCATGTGCACTTGAGAAGAATGTATATTCTGCTACTTTGGGGTGAAATGTTCTATAAATGTCAATTAAATCCATCTGGTCTAATGTGTCATTTAGAGTCTCTATTTCCTTGTTAATTTTTTGTCTGGAAGATCTATCCAGTGAAGTCAGCAGGGTTTTAAAGTCCCCCTACTCTGACTGTATTGCTGTCAATCTCTCTTCAAGTGCTCTAGAAATTTTATTATATATTTAGGTGCTCCTATATTGGGAGCATATGTGTTTACCAGGTTTATATCTGCTTGATGGATTGATCCCTTTAGGATTATGTAGTGACCTTTATAGTCTCTTGTGATGGCCTTCATTTTGAAGTCTATTTTGTCAAATATGAGTATTGCTAACCCAGCTTTTTTTTCATTTCCATTTGCATGGAAATTTTCCCCCCCTCTCTTCACTCTCATCCTGCATGAGTCTTTTGTTATTAGGTAGGTCTCTGTAGACAGTATATAAGTAGGTCATTTTTTAAAAATATATATTCAGCTACCCTATGTCTTTTGATTGGAACATTTAATCCATTTACATTTAAGGTTATTATTGATAGGTACTTATTTATTGCCATTTTAATTCTTTATGCAGTCCCTTTAGCATTTCTTGTAGTGCTGGTTTTGTGGTGATAAATTCCTTTAGTCCTTTTTTTTTTTTTTTTTTTTTTTTTGGTCTGGAAAGCTCTTTATTTCACCATCTATTTTGAACAATAGCCTTATTGATATAGTAATATTGGTTTCAGATCCTTGCTTTTCATTACCTTGAATACTTCATGCCATTTCCTTCTGGCCTGTAGAGTTTCTGATGAGAAATCATCTGACAGCCTTATGGGAGCTCCTTTGTAGGTAACAAATTGCTGTTCTCTTGCTGCCTTTAAGATTTTCTCTTTGTCTTTAATTTTTGGCATTTTTATTATGATGTATCTGGGCATGGGCCTGTTTGGGTTCTTCTTGCTTGGGAGTCTCTGTGTCTCCTGAACTTTGGTGACATTTTTCTTCACCAGGTTCTGCCATTATTTCTTCAAACACATTCTCTATTCCTTGTTCATTTTCTTCCCCTTCTGGCAGGCCTATTATGTGAATATTGTTACATTTCATGTTGTCCCACAGCTCCCTTAAGCTGTCCTCCTGTTTATTAATTATTTTTTCTTTTTGGTTCTCTGAGTGACTTTTTCTACCCTGTCTTCTAATTCACTGATCTGATTCTCGGCTTCCCCTAATCTGCTGTGTATTCCTTCCACTGTGTTCTTTATTAGTGCTATGCTATTTTTTATAGTTACTATATCTTTTTTTTCATGCTGTTGAGCATCTTTGCCACCATTATTCTGAACTCTTATGTCTGATAAATTTCTTATCTCCATTTCATTTAGCTCTTCCTCTGGAGAATTCTATTATTCTTTCATTTGGGGACTTTTTTGTCTCCCCATTTTGGTTGCCTGTTTGGGGTTTGTTTCTATGTAGTAGGTAGATCTCCTACGACTCCAAATCTCTAGTGCAGGACAGTGTCAGACACTGTTTGTGACTGGTCCTTAGAACCCTATTTGGAGCTATCAGCAATTCATAGCTTGTGACTACATCTGCTGGGGCTGGGTGCCTTTAGAAAGGACCAAGATGTGCACCAAGGTCTGCTTTTTCTAGCTCTGGGCCTGGGATTAGAACAGGCAAAGACTCAAAGCCTCCAGAGACCCAGCTATGCCTGCAGTCCCAGAGACACTGAGACTTGATTAGTCTCAGGCTATCACTCATAGGGTGGAGCAACTGCCTTCCCCCCCAGGCATAAACTGCCTGGGTAGCAAAGGTCCCTGGAGAAAGATTTCCTCTGTAGCATGAGAGAATGACTCAGCACAGGAAACCAGCGTGGATGCCCTCCATGCTCCAACCCCAGAGCCCCTATTCCTGGCTTTTGCTTACACAGCTCCAGTCCACTCTGCCCTCCCTCTGCCAGAGCCCAAGGTGAGTGGCTGCACACAAAATTTTGTGCATTGGCCCTTTAAGAGGGTGCCTGCATTTCCAGCTGTCTCTCGCTGGTCAGAAGCAACCCTGATGCTTTTCACAGCCTGATGTTATGTGGGTACCTTTCTCAGTTCTGGTGCTCTGGGCTGGGGAACCCTGCTTGGGGTTTAAACACCAGAGTTCTCAGTGGGAACTCCCCACAGGTGAGATATCATTTCGGAACTTCAGCTGCTATCTTTGGGAGCCCAGTCAGCCCTTCAAGCCTCTGCACTTCCTATCAGTCTCTATGCAGTCTCCACTTTCTATTCTAGGTTATCAGAGTTCTCTCCAGCTAGTCTTCCGTTGATTTTTCAGGGTGGTTCTTCTGTATTTTAAGTTGTATTTCCAGTTTGGTCCTAGGAGAGTGTCAGTGTAGCTTCCACTTACTCTGCCACCATTTTGGAATCCTAGCCAATGTTTTTATGGAAACACACTAGAGGCCCAGTGCATGAAATTCATGCATGGGGGGGTGTGTCCCTCAGCCCAGCCTGCACCCTCTCCAATCTGGGACATCCCTCTCACAATCCAGGACTGCTGACTCCCAACTGCTCGCCTGCCCGCCTTCCTGATTGCCCCTAACCACTTCTGCCTGCCAGCCTGATCACCCCCTAACCATTACCCTGCCAGCCTGATTGATGCCTAACTGCTCCCCTGCCAGCCTGATTGCCCCTAAATGCCCTCCCCTGCAGGCCTGGTCACCCCTAACTGCCCTCCCCTGCAGGCCTGGTCCTCCCCAACTGCTCTCCCCTGCTGGCCATCTTGTGGTGGCCATCTTGTGTCTACATGGGGGCAGCCATCTTTGATCGTATGGGAGCAGCCATCTTGTGTGTTGGAGTGATGGTCAATCTGCATATTACTCTTTTATTAGATAGGATAGAGGCCTGGTGCACAGGTGGGGGCTGGCTAGTTTGCCCTGAACGGTGTCCTGGATCAGAGTGGGGGTTCCCTTGGGGTGTGGGGTGGCCTGGGCAAGGAGCCTGTGGTGGTTTTCAGGCCGGCCATGCCCCCTGGCGACCCAAGTGGAGGCCCTGGTATCTGGGATTTATTTATCTCCTATAATTGAAACTTTGCAGCCTTGAGCTGAGGCCAGGGCAGGCCAGGGCGGGAGGGAAGCTTGGCTTTCTCCATTGCCAGGGGCAACCCAAGCCTCCTGCTCTCTCCAGCTCCATGGCTGCTGCCATTTTTGTTGGGATTTATTTATCTTCTATAATTGAAACTTTGTAGCCTTGAGCGGAGGCCAGGGCCAGTGAGAGCGGATGGGAAGCTTGGCTTCCTCCATCGCCAGGGGCGACCCAAGCCTCCTGCTTGCTCCAGCTCTGTGGTCACCACCATATTTGTTGGGTTAATTTGCATACTCACTCCTGATTGGCTGGTGGGCGTGGCTTGTGGGCATAGCGGAGGTATGGTCAATTTGCATGTTTCTCTTTTATTAGATAGGATTATTCTGCTTCAATCTTGTAAAAATGGCATAATGAAAAATTAGTACAGAGATGTTCAGTAATGAATATAGAACCTACTTTATTTCTTCTTTCTTAACTTTCAAGAATAGTCAAGCTTGCTTATTTTGCAAGGATATCAATTGTCACTTATAATCTGCATATATTTGAAGAGATTAACAAATTATATTTAATATTTACTTGTACCTGGCTTAATATACTAACCTTGAAACATCTCAGAATAATCCTTACAAGTGTTTTCAAACAATTTTAAGCACTTGTTAGCATGCCAGAATGACATTTTAAAGCTTTAGAAAAACATACAATTCTGTTGATTTTCAAGAGGTATTATTTTTATACTAACAAGTTTGAACATAAATTTCCTTTCTCATAAAACGAAGTTTAATTCTTTTTTTATAGGTATGATTGGAGATTATATATATATATATATATATATATATATATATATATATATATATATATATATATATATATATTAAAGTAAGGGGGTGTTGACTTTAAACAAATAGATAGCCAGATAGTTCTCCAGCAAAATAGGTTTACTATTTGGAAGGAACAAGTAATTGCAATTCAGGACATGTAATCTAATAGCATACCACACACTTCGCCATGAATGAAGTCCAGAGAAACAATGAAGAGAAATACTCTTGCAGAATTTGAAGGGGCTGTTGTAAATGAAGAGTTCATTAGAGGAAACAAAGTTGGAAGGATAGTGACTTTTCAGTAGCTGAGTTATGGCAATCTTTCATCAGCTGAGCAGTTACTGGGCAAGGAGGGATCTTCCCTCCTCCAGCTTAGGTAGTAAAGTAATATCACTTCCTGTTGGAGATGCAAGGTAGTCCCTTCTCGTTGGGGTCAGTAATGTGCTGTTAAGTGACTTGGGCATGAGCATTTTCTCTTATAGCCCCTGACTCCATTATAAATGAGTTTTTTGTTTATTAATTTTCACAGGGGATACCCAAAAGCATTTGACAAAGGATCATTCTGAACTAAGCTGACTGGTGGAGAAGAAAAATTGTTAAGTGTCTAGGGAAAGTTGTGTATATCTGTATGATTATGAGTTCTCTTCATCTGTGATTCTGTGGTTTTGATCATGTGATTTATGAACTTTGGATGAGGGTGTTCTTCCTTATATTTAGTGTGTGTAGAATACCTTCTTCTCACTTATTCCCAGAGATTGAGTCTATTAGATTTAATAATCAGTTGTTTTGAATGCCTAGAACTACTTTCCTAAAAGGTACAATTTCTTCCAGAACACTGTATTTTCCTGCTTTCAGGTTTTCTTATCCACAGGCCCAGATATCTCACATTCTAGATTTTTCTAGGATAGCCCTGATTTCAATTTTATTCTTTTCAGTAAATACCATTTGTTTAATGCATAACTAAATATTAGTTGAATTTATACCATTTTGTGTGTGAAGTGTAATCTAAATGAACCAATGAAATATGGCCCCTCATCACATCACTTATTCTTAGTTTTAGTTCTCAAGTATGTTCATTGAAATCAGTAATTTTTATTGAGAAATAAGATATACAATCAGCTGCTTAACAGAGAAGGGTTTGCCATCAGCTATCAGTTTCTCCTTTGTAAAATAAAATTCATTAATTTATAGAGTAGAATGAACATAGCAATAGACAGGGGATATGCTTTGGAGGATGTCAGTAAACATAGAACAATAACATTAGAAAATGTTGAATGCTTATTATCCGCTGAACATTTTATCTGCGTTATCTCATTTTTATCTCTCTCAGCAGTGCTCTGAGCTGAGTAATGTCAGTATTACCAAAGTACAAATGAGGTGATAGAGAAATGGTGATTCAGACACATGTTTAAGTCTAGTGAGTGGTGAAGTGAGGGTTTAAACTGAGACTGTTTCTACAGAGCTTGGGCTCTTAACACTTGGATATCAAACATAGTTTGCTGAGAAATTTTACAAACATGATTTCATTTTGCCTACATAACAGTCATGTTGCAAAGATATTTACCCCATTTTATAGATAATACTCAGAATGCTTTGCCAGAGATCACACAATTAGTGAGAGTTTGTGGTGGGACTCAAGCAAAGACTTCAGATATCAAGTTCAGTGTCTTTTTTTAATCACATGAAAGTTTCATGTCTCCTTAGTGCCTACTGAGCAGTCAGCACAGCAATGACATATAGTCAATTTTCAAAATCAAATCAATAATTTTAATTTTTATAGTTATCATATGCACATATGTAATACAAACCTTCATCCTTTGAGGATGAATGGCACATTTTATGACTCTTTATACACTTACGGCAAATCAACAAGTTTAAAATATTAGTTCTAAAATCCTGCCTTAATTAGGATCCCTGTAGAGATATGTGGACTCTTCCTGTCTACCCTTTGAAAATTTGAGGCTTGATAAATAAGTTAATAAAAAGAATAGAACGTAAAGAAAAATATCTACTTACTAAATAAGTAGCCACTATGGAAAACAATATGGAGTTACCTCAAAAAATTTAAAATAGAGCTGCCTTATGACCCAGCAATTCTAATTCTGGGACTATAGCTGAAGAAACCTGAAACATAATTCAAAAGAACACCTGCATCCCTATGTTCATTGCAGCATTATTTACAATAGCCAAGATTTGGAAGCAGCCCAAATGTTCATCAGTAGATGAGTGAATAAAAATGCTGTGGTACATTTACACAATGGAGTACTATTCAACCATTAAAAAAAAAAGGAACTCTTACCTTTTTGTGACAGTATGGATGGACCTAGAGAATATTATGCTAAGTGAAATAAGCCAATCAGAGAAAGACAGTTGCCATATGATTTCACTTATATGTGGAATCTAATGAACAAAATAAACAAACTAAAAATAAGCAGACTTATAGATACAGAAAACAGACTGACAGATATCAGAAGGGACAGGTTTGGAGTGGGCAGGTTGAAAAGGTAAAGGGATTACGAAAAAAACTCATAGACACAGACAACATTATGGGGATTACAAGAAGGAAAAGAGTGGTGGGGAGAAGTAGAAAAGGGTAAAGAGGGGATAAATGGAGATGGAAAAAGACTTCACTGTGAATGGTGAACACACTATACAATGTACAGATGATGTATTATAGTATTGTACACTTGAAACCTATATAATTTTATTAATTAACTAGAGGCCCGGTGCACGAAATTCGTGCACTGGAGGGGGGTGTCCCTCAGCCCAGTCTGCACCCTCTCCAATCTGGGACCCCTCACAATCCAGAACTGCTGGCTCCCAACCCTCACCTGCCTGCCTGCCTGATTGCCCCTAACTGCTTCTGCCTGCCAGCCTGATCACCCCCTACCCACTCCCCTGCCAGCCTGATCGATGACTAACTGCTCCCCGGCCAGCCCCATTGTCCCTAACTGCCCTCCCCTGCCATCCTGGTCACACATAACTGCCCTCCCCTAGCAATCTGGTTGCCCCTAACTGTCCTCCCCTCCGGGCCTGGTCGCCCCCAACTGCCCTCCCCTGCTGGCCCAGTCACCCTTAACTGCCCTCCCCTGACGGCCTAGTCCCCCACCCAACTGTCCTCTCCTGCAGGCCTGGTCCCCCCCAACTGCCCTCCCCTGCAGGCCTGGGTCCCCCCAACTGTCCTCCACTGCAGGCCTGGTCCCCCCTCCCAACTGCCCTTTCCTGCAGGCCTGATCCCCCCCAACTGCCCTCCCCTGCAGGCCTGGTCCCCCCAACTGCCCTCCCTTGCAGTCCTGGTCCTCCCAACTGCCCTCCTCTGCCAGCCCGGTTACCCCTAACTGCCCTCCCTGCTTGCCTGATCGCCCACAACTGCCCTCCCCTGCAGGCCTGGTTGCCCCCAACTGCCCTCCCCTGCTGGCCCAGTCACCCTTAACTGCCCTCCCCTGCCGGCCCGGTCCCCCCCAACTGCCCTCCCCTGCCGGCCTGGTCCCCCCCAACTGCCCTCCCCTGCAGGCCTGGTCCCCCCAACTGCCCTCCTTGCAGTCCTGGTCCCCCCAACTGCCCTCCTCTGCCAGCCCGGTTACCCCAAACTGCCCTCCCTGCTTGCCTGGTCTCCCCCAACTGCCCTCCTCTGCCAGCCTGGTCACCCCCAACTGCCCTCCCCTGCTGGTCTGGTCAACTCTAACTGCCCACAACTGCCCTCCCCTGCAGACCATCTTGTGGCAGCCATCTTATGTCCACATGGGGGCGGCCATCTTGTGTCTTGGAGTGACGGTCAATTTGCATATTACTCCTTTATTAGATAGGATGTCACCCCAATAAATTGAATAAAAATTAAAAAAATAAAATAAGGGTTACTTGAACACACAAAAATAAAAATTTTGTTTAAAAAATTCTAAATATATGTATTAGATGACAAATATTAAAATTCAGTTATTTTACTTTTTCTTTTCCCTTCTATTCTGAATAATTTCTTGCTAAATCCATTCATTTGGGCAGGACAAAGGATGTATCCATGCTGGCAGGTGTAGGGGAAGGCTCTGGTGGTTCCCATGGGGGTGTTGTAATCTGAGAAGAGTGAGGAAGGCATCCACACTGGAGCAGGGAGGAAGGGAATGTGACCCCAGTGAGACATGTGTGAGCCTGAACTGGTTAAGAAAGACTTTTGCTGGTTGGTGCAGGCTAGTGGTGTTAGCATTTGAATGGGATGAGGAATATATTTAACTATGTGATGGGTGGCCAGCATGAGTGGTTGGAGCTCAAGCAAGGTGAGGAGGAGGATCGGTGTAGCAGGGCTTTTCAGCACAGAGTGTTGACACCCAAGCAGGCTGAGAAATGCCTTAGAAATCCTGATGGAAAGTCATTAACAACCAGGAATTCTGTACCCGGCCAATTTATCAATCAAGTGTAAGAAGAGAAAGTTATTTTTAGATATATAAGGTCTCAACATTTTTATTTTCCATTCAGTCTTTGTCACAAAGCTAAGGAGGGATGAGTTCCAGCAAATGAGGGAGCACAACATAGAATATAGGAAACAAAAGATCCAACCCCAGTATAAGAAGAAAGGACCTTCCCCCTCCATCATGGTGGTGAAGGGAAAACTCAGGAGGAGAGAGCTGCCTTTTAGATGTAGGGGAAAAAAAACCCCACAAAAAACAGTACAGGTGAGAACAGGTCAGAAGCCTCCAATTTTTTTTTTTCAAGAAGGTATTGATAAAATACCTGATGTGAATGGATGTCTTTGGAGGAGATTTAAAAACCAACAAAGAATTTGAGGTTAATGAAGTTATAAAGAACATTAAGCACATAAAACAACAAAAGACTTACTAATTCTAGAGAAATCAGGAAGCTGAGCAAAAAAGGGAAGTAATTATACTTTACTATATGACACAGTTGTGAACAGTGTTTGCATCATCATTATAATGTAAACAATGAATATTGATCCAACCAAAATGATCGCATAACATTATTGAAAGGATGGAAATAGATGCATGTGGTGGTGGCTGTTGGGGTTGGGGGAGTTAAGAGAGCTAATTCTTTATTATCTTTATGATATGTCAAGAAATAATATATTTTTGAAACATTAAGAAGTAGCTACACCGGAATGTTACTTAGAGATGTAAAGTTAAAGTAACCCTATCAGTAACTAAAATATGAGTTGCTTTCAATTACTTATTAGCCCTTATCGTTTCAGTTTGAGCTGATCTGACTTCTAGTGTCTAACATCTGCATTTCTTGCTTGAGGTTTATTCTGGTTTCCAGAGCCCACTTTGCCTGTATATTCTAAGCTAGGAAAATTTCACTCCTTGGATTGGATAACTCAGGTCGGGGTAGGGGATGTTTTAAACAATTTCCCACAGTTCTTCATCAGGATTAAGCTACAGTGGTCTGCAAAGGTCACTTTCTGGGTTAGACTTCATTTACTAGTTTCCTTCTCTGTCCTATCTACTTCCTCAATTCCCCACCAATGTTTTTGGGATCACCTCCAAAATCAATGACTTGCTCAAGTGATGGGTGCCAAATCTGCTTTGGGGAAATCCTATATTGAGATAGGATTATCTAAAAGAGATAAAGAAATGGGAGGAAGAACAGAATATCTTATTTATGAGCCCATTTGAACTTTTCCTATAACACACCTATTTTGGTAGGAAATTGATGTCTGCTTGAATTGCTAAAAAGCAATTATGAAAGTCAGTAGATGAACAAAATCCCCTTCACCTGCCTAGTAAGACTTTCAGGCTGTTTCAGAGGTGGTAGGCTTGTCCTTTGCTTTCAGTCCATACAAGAAAACTGGATGGAAGGTCAGTCTAGCATCCTGTGTTTCTTATGGCTATTGAATTCAAAGAAGTAACTATCTAGAGCAGGGGTGGGGAACCTTTTTTCTGCCAAGGGCCATTTGGATATTTATAACAACATTCTCAGGCTATACAAAATTATCAATTTAAAAATTAGGCTGTTATATTTGGTCAAACATTTAATTAACTCACCCCTAATGCCTTGGTAGGGCCAGACCAAATGATTTCAGGGACCTTATATGGCCTGCAAGGCTGGATGTTCCCCACCCCTGACCTAGAGGCACAAACTATTCAAACCATAGGTGTCTTTTTGTTATTGCTAGTTTGAAATACATAGCATTAGTTGGACTCCTTTCAAATATCTTAGTTCCTTGAAGATGAAAAGCATTCTGGATGCCAAGTCTTCTCTGGAGTATTTCAAGAAATGAAATTGTCGAGTATCCAGAATCCATATTGAATTTCTATGGAATGTAATCTCTCTCTCTCTCTCTCTCTCAATCCCTCTCGCTCTCAACCCCTCCCTCTACACCCCCCCCCCCTCTCTCTGTCTCTCTCTCTCTCTCTCTCAAGATCACCTTGGTAGATACAGTTGATACTGCCTTCTACTTGTGTCAGATCTTCATCAGCAGAAAATTAATGGTGTGGGAATGTTAGGAAAAATAGTTATAGATGTTCCTCAAAGCCCAATCCTGACACCCTGATAACTTTTCACAGACCTTCCTTATTTTATTTTAATTGATTGAAATCCATTGACTTTTACATACCTTCAACGGCTGTTTCCTTATAGTTTTTTGAAATCCCCACCAAGCTAGAATCCCAGATTGACAGTCCTCTCTAGGATGTGACTTCATGAGACATATTCTGAACTCTGTTCTTTAACACCAAATGAAATGCCCAAACCAACTCAGGCTCAGGGGTTGCCTGTCCTTCATGTCCAGGCAGAGCAGAAAACATCTACACAGTGCTTCTGACCACAGGTGAAGTCCTCCAAGAAAAAGAATAAATAAACTGAGGTTAGCAATCTATCTTTTAACCCCATGACACTTGTGGACTGAGAAATAATGAACCAGAAATGCTATCTAAACCTCAGACTCAGTGACCACTGAGTATCAGTGGGATGTAGGGTTCCAGTTACTTTTATCAGCAGTCATGATAAATTTGTGTTGTTCCAGACACACTTACTACCATCCAAGAAGCCAAAGGAACAAGTTACCACAGCAAAATAAACAGGCTTGTGAGGGGATTCCATGGGTGACTTTGGTCCCTACGGAGCTCAGCTCCCCCAAGCAAGCCAGTAATGGAACCCTGGCAGCCATTTACTGTGAAAGGCATTTGAGTCAGCTCCATCCCTTCATGAAGACTACTCTTCCTTGGCTCTCTTATTTTCTAGGCTTTTCTCACCTGTCACCCCCCACGCTCCTCTGCTTCCAGCCAGCCTGGGTTTCCTGGTACACCTGCAGCCCAAGTACTGCTTCAATCTTCATAAACTCCAAGACCCAAAGTTACCAGTAAAAAAATCAGTAGGGATGCTAAATAGCCCTGAATATTAGAAACTACTTTCTTCAAATTGGACAGTTTGTAGTTTGCATGGTATTTCTGAAATCTCCTGTAGTCACCCACAAGGCCAAACCTAGGAGAGCATTTCCAACCCTCTCACAGAACAGACATATTCCAAGGCTAAGAGACACCACAATGCATGAGTAATAAGGCTTAATTAATAATATTTTCCCAGCAAGGGTTTGTTCTTTTCCCATAAGAGTGGAGCAGAAAAACTTTCTAGGTTCTGGCTAGTGTCTCTAAAATATCACATTTAACATGCATATATTAAAATTGTTGAAGCCTATAAAATATAGTATCAACTTCAGATTACTCATATTCCAATTACATTGGTTGTAGATTATTTTTTCAGTCTGACTCTGCTACTTCCCTATCCTGTTCTAACCCCATCTCTGGGACATTTTCTAAGGCTCTGAAATTGAGCATATGTCATAATTTTTAAAAATTATTTTTGATATTTACTTTATCACTTTCTTTTGAAGTCAAGCAGCATGTTGCATTGGAAAGAATCCTTCTAGGGATATCAGACACCAGGGCTTTAGTACCCACTACCATTACCAGATGTGGAACTTCAGGTAAATCACTATGAACCTCCATTTTCTCAACTGTAAAATGGGATTTAGACTAGATCATTTATAAGGGTCTTCCTTACTTCTTTAACATCTTGACAATATAGTTTCAATATTTGTTGCTAAAACTGTTTTGAGTGGATCTGGGGCACTGCTATAATCTTTTACAAAATGCAGTTAAGTACTATATCATAAGGACCCTTCAGAATTATCCCCAAACACAAACTGAATTAGGTGGAATACCATGTAAACTTGATTGAGTTGTAATTTTAGTCCCCATAGGATAGAGCACAACCTCCTTGGTGTTACACCAAAGGAGTTGAGCTGTTCCTCCAGGCTTATTTCTTAAGTCTCCCAAGTAAGGAACCTCTTGCCCCAGGCAAACCCAATAACCAGCAGCAAATCCCTGGACTTGACATGCATGGCACTGCCTTTAGTCATTCTTCTTTTTCTGCCAAGGATGCACTTCCTCTTCACCCCCTTATCTTCATGGAGAACTCAATGCATCCTTTAAGACCTGGCCCCAAGGTTCTCTTCAACTATAATTGTATCAAAGCCATATGTTAATGTATCATCAGCTTCATGAGCCATGCATTTGTGCTTGTTTCTTTCCTTCAGATTTCATCTCCTGATTCTCCCTGGGCTTCTTTCCATTCTGTGACAAGTCTCAGAGCCTTTCCTCTGGCTCTTCCCTTTGCCTAGAAATCCCTTCCCTGCCCCCATACCTGCTTTTCACACAACTGGCTCATTCATTATTCAGTTCTCAGCTCAAATGTAATCTCTGTAGAGAAGCAGTCCTTCCTGTACTAGATCTATGCAAACCACTCAGAAGAGTGACTGGCCATAGGAAGCACAATATACATATTAGTCATTATATGAGTTGTTTCTGTCAGGTGGAGACAGGACACAACTGACAAATCCAAATTAAAGATGAATGTGATGGGGAAGGTGTGTGAGACAGAAAAATGAGAGCTGTAGGACATTTGCTTTCAGGAATTCAAAACAATATAGTTTATTAACTTTATATTTACATATTTATAATATACATATATGGGAAATCTAAAGTTACTTAGAATACCTCCTTTTTTTGTTTAATGCTATAAATTTTATTTCAAAATAGCTTAACAAACCTGATCTTATATTTTAATATTTTAAAATAAAATCCATTATATCGAAATCTTGAACACTTAAACAATTGTGAAAACCATTATTCAAGTCAACAATTTTGTATTTTGAGTTTCAGTGGGTAAACATGATATCATTTGTCTATGAAGAATTTACTTTGTTCCCTTCTGGCTTTTTCAAGGCTTTCAAAAGTAATCATTCCTTTTGGCAGCTGTAACTTACTCTTTTCTATTTCCAGTATGTTCTCAGCTTCACCTTAAATAAACTATAGACATATACAAGGTGACAATGGAGTATCAGCAGTTTGTGAGAAGACCTACTTGCTGTGTTCCTCAAATCTTACAGTTAAATATTTCACCCGCTGTCCTCAAAAGTGATCTCCCAAAGGAAATATAATGACGAATTCTGAAGACTCACAGAAAGATAAATCAGATGCCATTTTATTTGACAGAAGACAACATTTTAACATATAGAAGAGAAAGCATACCAAGTAACGTTATTTTTTTCCTTGAAGGAAAGTCAGGGTGCTAAAGATTAGTTGTGTTTGGAGGGGGTTTGAGGTAGTCCCCTTCCTTTTGCCTCTTAATATATCGTAAGTGACATGTGAGAAAATAAAATTTACTGAAAATTCTAAATTTTTAGGAAAGCCAATATTTGACCTGAAACTACTTGTAAATACCCCCAAATAATATTAAATATTTTTTAGTCTGTATGCCTACATACACACACATCTACACATTTCTAAAAACAGTTCCTCTTTCAGATAACAGCTAGTAATTTGTTGGACCTATTAACATTTGCCAACTTTTAATGTTGAAGACTAATTAGCAAAATTAATTTTAAAATTGTATCATAATACACATTGACATTTTATAAACTTTGGGAATGAAGGCAAATGTTTTCTTTAAGTTCTTGTCTTTTAGCACACAATTTATACTCCAAATCTAACAGACTAAAATTTTCAAATTATAAGAGTATTTCAATCATCACCCAACACTTCTTTCTTCAGGCCCAAATAGTAAGTAAAGATCATTATAACTTGATATAATTAGGCTGGCCACTGATGACAGACTAGATGTTTCCATGTGAGAATGTCTTGCTGGCATGTAGCAAATCTCAATATGTGTTTATAGAATGGCTGATGATAAATTCAGTCAAACAGGGATTTTATATCTTGGGGTCATAATTAGTTAACAATGCTAAATGTGATAACCTAAAGTTTCTAATATGGTAAGTTTCCTGGTAGATTCTAAAGATGTATTTCTTTTTACAAGAAATTTCCACAACATGCCCTGAAAGTATAAAATTTTGAGTTCTGTAGACTCTGATGGACCTGTAATAAAATTACTTTAAAAATATACACTTAAATTGTTTCCAGAAAGTAAATTTGCTCTGTGAATTCTAATGTCCATTATAAAACAATGAGACATAGTTGGGCTCAAACTAATGAAACCTTTAGCAGATGAGTGATGTGAAACTGAGCTGGTTAATTCCCAGCTTCAAATGGGATTGTACCAAAAAAATTAATTTGTAGATCAGTGTTTAGTACTCAGAATACATTTTCCCATATTAATAATGCTGTAAATCAATTTCTAGGCCATCAACAAAGAACTCAATAGCTGAACTGTGATATCAATAACACCTGACCACAAAGAACACTTTTACATAGTATCTATGCAGAAATATATTTCCATTTTCAAATGTGTGTTGTTGTTTTTTTCAGAACATATAATCCCTCCATTTCCCCAGGCCCTGGAATGAGATGTTCTACTCTATTCCAAAGCCTGTACCTCCTCCTTTACCACATCAAAGCAGTTCCCACAAAGCTTCAAGGATGGGCCCATAGCCCAGGAGAGAGCAGGATGGCAAAATGAAGGCTTGGGAAAATACTGTTTCCAATGTTCTATGGGTTAAAGGCTCAAAAAGTGGGGACACAGGGATACTCGTATGAGTGTAGTTCCCAGAGAAGTGGTAGGAATATGGAAGCAGGAATATCCTAGACTAATGGGAAACTATCTTCCTAGGACAGGAATGGCTTCTGACAGCAGTGCTATTTGCTAGGGCAGTGACAGCCAAGGTTCTGTGAGAGCAGCACAGTCTGGTGAATATTTAACAACCAGCTCTCAGAGGGAGGGGGGAGATAAAATGTAAAGTTTATTAAGCACATATGTTTATTATAGATTTACCTATAGAAAATATATGTAGCACACAAGTTATAAATAATAAAACGTACAATACATTGTATCATAAATTCCATGTAGCAAATTGGATCTCACAGAATGTTTTCATTGATTTTTGCTGAACCCTTGTAGTCATAGCTAGCCTATAATAGCAGTTGGTGAATGAGTATAATTCCACTATGAATGATGGTTGGTGTTTTCTTTTACATTAATGAGTATGACAAAAGTGAAACAATGAGATATGTTGGATCTTTACTCATTTGAGAATGATATGAACAATTTTGCTAAATCAGATAACAGTTTTTTAAATATTGGGAGAATATTTCTTCATTTTTAAAAGCCATTCACAATGTAATGGCTATAGACACAACACACTTTTAAACATAATCTGCATTATTAACATAGCCTTCATCACTATCTTAAGTCTTACCAGTGGTCGGCAAACTCATTAGTCAACAAAGCCAAATATCAACAGTACAACGATTGAAATTTATTTTGAGAGCCAAATTTTTTAAACTTAAACTTCTTCTAATGCCACTTCTTCAAAATAGACTCGCCCAGGCTGTGGTATTTTGTGGAAGAGCCACACTCAAGGGGCCAAAGAACCGCATGTGGCTCGCGAGCAGCAGTTTGCCGACCACGGGTCTAGACCATGGGTTGCTAAACTTTGTTAAAGGGCCAGACAGTAAATATTTTAGGCTTGTGTGAGGCCTTTTGTTTCTGTTCCAATGAGGCATCTCTGTCATGGTAATGAAAAGCAGCCAAAGCCAACTAAAAAATGAATGGCATGTCAATGTTCCAATAAAACTTTATTTTCAAAAACAGGTGGCCAGCCCACAGGCCATAGTATACCAACTCCTGGTCTAAATAAACAACAACAACAACAATAAAATAAGTCAAGTCTTGATTTAACATTTGCAGATTTCCATGGTATAAATACTTCCACCACAATCAACTTCAGGGTACCAATGGGATGTCACTAAAGTCAGAGTTGTATCTGTATTTTATTGTATTTTTATATTGTATCTGCATTTCTACCATACAGATACAATAGATATTCATAACTTAGGAGTATAGACATATATAATCTAAATGTGTAGATTACAGACTAATAATTAGAAGCTGATCAGTTGAGTACTTTTTAATATTGTTTTTAATATGCTTATTTTTTTGTAATTTATTTCATTATAAGTTTATATAATCTAAATTTTAATAATTATTATATTTAAAAACGAGGGAAAGGGTCTTGTCAGAATCT
This sequence comes from Plecotus auritus, assembly GCF_963455305.1. Taxonomy (NCBI): domain Eukaryota; kingdom Metazoa; phylum Chordata; class Mammalia; order Chiroptera; family Vespertilionidae; genus Plecotus; species Plecotus auritus. Next base: position 135,043,585 of record NC_137776.1, on the reverse strand, counting down.
TCCTAAGTCAAGGAATCATAAGAAAGGGATCCTTTAATCAGGTAATGAGTAAGAAATAGAGTCTGGTTTATCAAAAGCTTACCTTTCATTCTTTGTAGAAGGGTTCCATAGCCTAAGTCATACTGGTAGGTGAGGACAAAGCCTAATGAAATGATAGGGAAGAGGAAGGCTGGCTTCTTCCTTTTTATTGCTCTGGTTCAAGAACAAAGAAAAAGAAATATCAAGAAATGACCAGTAAATACATATCTTTATACTCGATGAAAAAAAAATTTACCTCCTTTTTGAAAGAATGTCCTTTATTTCAAAAGTTACTTAATTCATTTGCATTTCTTTGAAAAATAGGATTTCCTTACCCATAACCCCTCACCAGATTCTATAGTTCTCCAGGACAGGCAGGGTCTATGAATTACTCATTTGTATTTGATGTTGAGGCTCAGATTATGCATTTTATAAATAGTGAAGTGTTGATATCTACCATTTAAGGATTGTGGAGATAAACTTGTAGAAGCCTCCTGTCTCAGTGCCAAGTTAGTTCTCTAACTTGTAAAATGGAGAAAAGAACAGAGGCAATCTAATAAACTAAAGGCAGAATTAACTATTGCTACCTTGTTTCTACAGAATTACCTCCAGGGATTAAGCTATAATGGATTACTTTGTTTACATGCACAGTATTTGGACCAAAGTCCTGTCTTGGCCAACTGAATAATTCTATCTAATAAAAGAGTGATATGCAAATTGATCATACCTCTGCTACACCCACAAGCCACACCCACCAGCCAATCAGGAGCAAGTATGCAAATTAACCCAACCAAGATGACTGCAGCCACGGAGCGAGCAGGAGGCTTGGGTTTCCCTGGCAATGGAGGAAGCCAAGCTTCCTGCACACCGTGGCCGGCCCAGGCCTCGGCTCAAGGCTACAAAGTTTCAATTATAGGAGATAAATAAATCCCAGATACCAGGGCCTCCACTTGGGTTGCCAGGGGGCGTGGCCGGCCTGCAAACCACCATAGGCCCCTTACCCAGGCCGCCCCATGCCCCAAGGGAACCCCCACCCTGATCCTGGACACCCTTCAGGGCAAACCAGCTGGCCCCCACCCGTGCAGCCGGCCTCTATACTATCTAATAAAAGAGTAATATGCAAATTGACCATCACTCCAACACACAAGATGGCTGCCCCCATGTGGACACAAGATGGCCACCACAAGATGGCCAGCAGGGGAGGGCAGTTGGGAGGGATCAGGCCTGCAGGGGAGGGCAGTTGTGGGCGATCAGGCCAGCAGGAGAGGGCAGTTGGGAGGGACCAGGTCAGCAAGGGAGGGCAGTTGGGGGGAACCAGGCCTGCAGGGGAGGGCAGTTAGGGGTGACCAGGCCTGCAGGGGAGGGCAGTTAGAGGTGACCAGGCCTGCAGGGGAGGGCAGTTAGGGGCAATCAGACTGGCAGGAGAGCAGTTAGGCATCAATCAGGCTGGCAGGGGAGTGGTTAGGGGGTGATCAGGCTGGCAGGCAGAAACGGTTAGGGGCAATCAGGAAGGCGGGCAGGTTAGCAGTTGGGAGTCCTGGATTATGAGAGGGATGTCCGGCTGCCCAGTAGGATCGGGCCTAACCAGGCAGTTGGACATCCCTCAAGGGGTCCCAGATTGGAGATGGTGCAGGCTGGGCTGAGGGACACACCCCCGTGCACGAATTTCGTGCACTGGGTCTCTAGTAATATGATAATGGCAAAGACAAAATAAATAAATTACTTAAGAAAATTTTAAAGTAAATAACAAATATACCCAGCTGTTAGAGAGATGGCTGCAATGCCAAAAAATGTTCCAAAATATTTGAGGAATTCCTGAGACCAAGCAACCTGCATGGCCATTTGTCTTTCTCTCATTTCGTTCTGCATCATTAGCTGTCTTTCCAGCTGAAGAGAAAAGAAAGAAAGAAAGAAAGAAAGAAAGAAAGAAAGAAAGAAAGAAAGAAAGAAAGAAAGAGTATGGTTTCTTCCCTTTTGAACCTGAGCAGAGTAAATAATCTGCTTTTCCAGTGAATTTTTGTTCTTCAATTGCTTTGATTAATCTTTTTTTTTTTTTTAGAAAACACAAGAGATGCAGCAATCTAAAAGTCCCAGTCCATTATTTGGAGTCAGATTCTTGAGACAGAAAAGTTGTCATTTTCCATTCTAAAATCTTGGCACAGTGTATTATTAGCAAAGCATAGAAGATAGCAAGCATAGAATTCATGATGTAAACCATAGGGTGAAATATAATGTGACTATGTGACTCAGTTTCCCTTCCATATCTTCTTTCTACTGTTTAAAGAAACTGGGAGAGGAGAATGAGATTTTAGATATAAAGATAGGGCTTGGCCCAGCTGGCATGGCTCAGTGGTTAAGCATCGACCTATGAACCAGGAGGTCATGGTTCAATTTCTGGTCAGGGCACATGCCTGGGTTGTGGACTCGATCCCCAGTATGGGGCATGCAGGAGGCAGCCGGTCATTGATTCTTTCTCATCATTGATGTTTCTGTCTCTCCCTCCCTATCCCTTCCTCTCTGAAATCAATAAAAATATATTAATTAAAAAAAAAGACAGGGCTTAGCTCCTTGGTCCCTCTTGAGGGTTGAAGCTCCAGGCATGTGTTGGATCTGGGGTTTGGGAACCCCCACCGAGCAAGAAACAAACATTTATTTCTCCAATTTGCACTCATGTAGATTTTTCCTAATCTCCAGGTATCATTTCTTCTTCAGGCCCAAGGACCATCTCTTCTTTTTCATCATTATCAAATGCATCATTCCTGGTTAATTTCATCATAGGCAAATCTTGCACTGGAAGTAAACAGGTTCTTTAGGAGTTAAGATTTGGTCATTTTTACCTGGCTGTGGTATAGCTCAGTGGTTGAGTGTCGATCCATGAACCAGGAGATCACAGTTTAATTCCTGGTCAAGGCACATGCCCTGGTTACGGTCTCAATTCCCAGTATGGGGGTGCATACAGGAGGCAGCCAATCAGTGATTCTCTCTCATCATTGATATTTCTTTTTTAAAAAAAATATATTTTATTGATGTTTTTACAGAGAGGAAGGGAGAGGGATAGAGAGTTAGAAACATTGATGAGAGAGAAACATCAATCAGCTGCCTCCTGCACACCCCCTACTGGGGATGTGCCTGCAACCAAGGTACATGCCCTTGACTGGAATTGAACCTGGGACCCTTCAGTCCACAGGCTGACGCTCTATCCACTGAGCCAAACCGGTTAGGGCAACATCATTGATGTTTCTATCTCTCTCTCCCTCTCACTTCCTCTCTGAAATCAATAAAAATATATGAAAGCCGTTCCACCTCTGAAACAATGTTTACTTAAAAAAAAAAAAAGATTTGATCATTCTTTGTCAAAGTAAAAAATCTCGTGGAATGTGTTGATCTCCCCTAGACTATTATGGCTGCCAGCAATTCTTAGAATTTCCTGGATTGTGATGCATCACTTTAATCTCTGCCTTCATTCTCACACAGCCTTCCTTTCTGTAAGAATTCTAGCTACTTTAATAGACAGTTGTCTAAACGCTATAATATACTGCTGCCTTCATTATAGGATATAGCAAATAAAAATTGCTTGGTTGTTTATTTATTTATAAATTTAATTAAATAGTTGTCATATACAGGGTGGGGCAAAAGTAGGTTTACAGTTGTTCATATGGAAAATAATATAACAATTAATAAATAATAATAGAAGGATAATCTCTGTTTTGTGCACTCACAGCTATAAACCTACTTTTGCCCAACCTACTCCTCTTCCAGGAAGGAGTGGAGGTAGTTTGAATATAAGGAAACTTCTTTTCATAGAGACAGAAAGTTATCGTTAGCTCTCCCACACTGTCATGCAGTGGTGCTGTCAGAGTTCACTGGATGGTCCAGGCCTTTGTGTCCATTTTCTGTCTCCTCCACTGTCGCCCTGTTATTTCCCACTCTTAGCAATAAGTCCTTCTCTAAGGACCAATCTCTCCTGGCTTTCCTTCCTCCTCTGTCTCTTCCTCTTGATTTCTCAATGATCTGTTGCTTTTGATTGTCTAGGGGCAGTGAAAGAACAAACCTTTTTAGAACTGTGTATAAAATAAAAGTACTTAGTTCTTAATGAGGACCAGGAAGCCAGGGGCTTCCTATGAATATGTTGCATAAATTTTAGAACATGGCCTTGTTAAAATTATTAGGTTCTTTTGTCTTTAAATACTTTTTCTTGCTTCCTCATCATGTTCCAGATAAGAGGTTGTCAGTTAAATGACTTTGGTCTAATGAGATGGCATTATAGTTAAAATGAAAGGCAGAGTAGTATTATTTATACCATTTATAATAATAGCCAGAAAATTAAAGTACTTACTTGAAAAAGAGAAGTAAAACAAAAAGACAAAACTAAACACAACTGACTATAACTATGAGAATGTTCTTTATTTAGTTTCCCTCTGTCTTCTTAGTGAGTTATGCTTTTCTGGTCCTACATTTCTGTATCTTCATGCAATCCTGAAAACTAAATGTTTTTATTCAACAAAAAGTACTTTTTGTACTTCCATGTGGTTTTGTTACATTCAGAAATGTTCTGAATATAAAATAATTCCTCAAAAAATGCTTTAAAAGATGGAGGAATTCTAAGCAAGAAACAAGTAAGGGGGATTAAAGGCCATACTGAGCAAAGGCCTTTCCTCCTGGTTGACAGAATATTTTTTCCTTATTTTTAAATTTGCTTGACAAACTGATTCTAAAATTCCCTTGAAGCAGAAAATATGCTCCATTATGGATGAACCTCAAAAATATTATGCAAAGTAAAATAAACCAGACAAAAAAGACTACATATTTTATTATTCCATTTATGTCCAGAAAAGGCAAATATACAAAGATAGAAAGTAGATTAATGATTTCTTAGGTAAAGGGCCAAGATCAAAGATAAACTGTAAACGAACACAAAGGAATCTTGGGAGATGACGGAAATATTCTAAAACTGGATTATGGTGATGGTAGCACAACTCTATAAATGCACTAAGAATCATGGAATTTTACCCTTATAGTGGGTGGATTTTATACTTGTAAATTATACCTCAACAAAAGTGTTTTAAAAACTAGAAGTGGAACAGGATATCCTTTCAGCATTGGTCATAATAGGTAAATAACAGCATGTTTATTTTAAATAACTATGAAAAATAAGAAAGATCTGTGGTATAGTTGCCTGACCATACAATTATTCCAGGTCTTTCGTGGTCCACTCTCAACAATTGTTTAGAAACATCTAGACCATTAGGTTAAGAAATAATTTTATTCAGATGTAAAGACTTTATAACTTCATAATAAAACATTTCATAAATAAAATATTTATCAAAGAGTGAAGGAAAGACTGTTTGGTGTTATATATATTCCTTTTCATAAATAATTACCTTTGAGCTTTATAATCCTTATTTTTTCTATTCTCATAATAAAATTAAACTACCTGAATTTTCTTTACAGTGGTAGGAGGTGGGGAGGACACTGATTTTTCTCTGTAAATGTTTCTTTTTTCCCTTCAAGCTTCCCTATCCCTAATGCTAATATCACCTTCCATGGGTATTAGAAGTTACTACCCTAAAGAGGTACAATCTACACCAAAGCAAAGTTTTGGTCAAAAGGGTGGGTTGAAGGAGAAACCAAGATGGCGGCATAGGTAAACACCTAAACTGCTGCCTCACACACAATTTCAAAACTACAACTAAAAGACAAAATGGACATCATCCAGAACCACAGGAAAGCTGGCTGAGTGGAAATTCTACAACTAGAAGGAAAGAGAAAAGCATATTGAGACTCAGAGGAGCTGCAAAAGGCTGAGGTAGGGAGATGTGAGCGTGGAGAGGACTGGCGGCTGAGTGCGTGGCTGGCTTTCTCAAGCGGGTGGGAGACAGAAGCCCCCGACTGTGCTGAACTCCAGTTCCGGGCGAGACTCTGGGAACCCAGACTCATTCGGGGGGAATCTGGACTGTCAGGAAAAGAGAAAAGCACACTGAGACTCAGGTGAGCTGCGGAAGGCAGAGGTCTGGAGGCATGTGCGCACACGCAGACAGGACTGACTGCTGAGTGCGCAGCTGGCTTTCTCAAGCAGGAGGGAGACGGAAGCTCCCGACTGCACTGAACTCCAGTTCTGGGCAAGACTCTGGGAACCCAGACTCATTCGGGGAGAAACTGGACTGTCTGGCAGCAGGCAGAACTCGAGGGCGGCTTTCTCTCAGAGGTGCTTGCAGTGATTACCGAGGGACACTGAGACCCAGGGGCCTCATAGGGCAGGGCTGATGGGAAGCCAAGGCTGTCTGCTCCACCCTGAGACTTCGCCCCATCCAAGCTGAACACAGAGGCTTTTGCAATTTTGCAAGTCTTGTCTCATAAGGGTGTCTCCAGCACCAAAGTTCTCCCAGCGTAGACAAAGCTGATCCTCACAGCCAATTGGCCTGGAGGTCAATTCCTCCCAGTGATACCAACAACAATCAAGACTTAACTACAACAAGGCTGTACACACAGTCCACAAAGGGGTGCACCAAGAGTGTCCACCTCAGGTAACTGGGGAGGCTGAGCCACTGGGCCCTATAGGACACCTAGCACACAAAGCTACTCTACCAACTCAGGGAATCAGCGAAAATGCAGAGACAAAGAAAGAGATCACAAATGAAAGAAATGGATGAAAGCAAACGACTAGATATAGAGTTCAAAACCACGGTTATAAGGTTTTTCAAGAATTTCCTAGAAAAGGCCGATAAATTTAGTGAGACCCTCGAGGATATGAAAAAGGACCAACTAGAAATCAAACATACACTAACTGAAATAAAAAATATTATACAGAGACCCAACAGCAGACTACAGGAACGCAAGAATCAAGTCAAAGATTTGAAATACGAAGAAGCAAAAAACACTCAACTGGGAAAGCAAAAAGAAAAAAGAATCCAAAAATTTGAAAATAGTGTAAGGAGGCTCTAGGACAACCTCAAGCATACCAACATCCGAATTATGGGGGTGTCAGAAGAAGAGAAAGAACAAGATACTGAAAACCTATTTGAAGAAATAATGACTGAAAACTTCCCCCACCTGGTGAAAGAAATAGACTTACAAGTCCAGGAAGTGCACAGAACCCCAAACAAAAGGAACCCAAAGAGGACCACACCAAGACACATCATAATTAAAATGCCAAGAGCAAAAGACAAAGAGAGAATATTAAAAGCAGCAAGAGAAAAACAGTTAATTACCTACAAGGGAACATCCAAATGATTGTCAGCTGATTTCTCAACAGAAACTATGCAGGCCAGACGGGAGTGGCAAGAAATATTCAAAGTGATGAGTAGCAAGAACCTACAACCAAGATTACTCTACCCAGAAAAGCTATCATTCAGAATTGAAGGTCAGATAAAGAGCTTCACAGATAAGAAAAAGCTAAAGGAGTTCATCACCACCAAACCAGTATTATATGAAATGCTGAAAGGTATTTTTTAAGAAGAGGAAGAAGAAGAAAAAGGAAAAGATAAAAATTATGAACAATAAATACATGTCTATCAACAAGTGAATCTAAAAATCAAGTGAATAAAAAATCTGATGAACAGAATAAACTGGTGAATATAATAGAATCAGGGGCATAGAAAGGGAGTGGACTTACAATTCTCAGGGGGAAAGGGGTGTGGGGGGTGTGGGAAGAGACTGGACAAAAATCGTACACCTATGGATGAGGACATTGGGGAGGAGGTAAGGGCAGAGGGTGGGATGGGAACCGGGTGGAGGGGAGCTATGGGGGGGAAAAAGAGGAACAATTGTAATAATTTGAACAATAAAGATTTATTAAATTAAAAAAAAAGGGTGGGTTGAATTGATCTGTCTTCGTACAGGGGTGGGGAACCTTTTTTTTCTGCCAAGGACCATTTGAATATTTATAACATCATTTTCTTAATATAATTGACTTAATATAAGTTTATATTGCTGTGAATAAAGCTCCTAGATTTATTGAATTTCTAGTCCTACCTGTGGTTGCCTTGGTAGGGCCAGACCAAATGATTTTGTGGGCCTTATATGCAGGCTAGATGTTACCCACTCCTGCATTAAAACATTGCTCAAATGTCAACCCATCATCACTTTTGGAAATTATTTTGGGAGTTCAGCTTGGATAATTATTAATCTGTAGATTTTTTTTATTTAAAAGAAAATACATTTATACAGTTGCTAAAATCAGAACCTAGTTAACATAAAAACTTAATCTAGTGATATAAAGATTTTTATTAGGAAGAATTCCTAGGGCAGGTCATCTCCAATTCTAAATAATTTTAGCCAAGCCTTTAACTTAGGAATTTCTTATTTAAACTTGATTTCAGTATAAAAGCTAAAGTAGATTATGGAAAGAACTCATCATTTAGTTATCCATTTCTGGGAAATAATAATTCCACTATCCATGTTTACATGTGATTTCAAAAATAAAATATCATTTCATTATTATAAGGAAATAACCATTAATTCCTGAGATGGAAAAATAGTTATTTTTACATTCTGTCTTGTTCTGACTTGTATGAGTTTAAGACTTCTACAGAAAGATAAATCTGACCCAATCATAATCAATAAATTTTAGATTTGTTCCTATTTAATTCCTATAGTGACATTCATTCTTCCTTCACTATAATCTATATATATAAAGAGTCAGGGTCTGAATGACCAAAGGCTCGACCTAACACCAGAAGTCAGTACTGGGTTTCCGTGGCGACACAGCACTGACTGCCGAGGGGGCTGCTGATTAGGCCCAGAGAGAGGCCTGCAGAGAGAGAGGCAGGGTCTGATCTGTAGCCTCAGTGGCAGCTGTTGATCAGCCGTTGCCTCTCTCTTTCTCTCCGGGCTTCACCAGCAGCCATGCCTCTGTTTCTCTCTGGGCCTCCAGGGGGCTACTGATAAGCCCCACCTCTTTGATCAGGCCCAGAGACAGGCCCAGAGATGCTGACTGGCATAGAAACCGGCCAATCAGAACCAAATCTGGGTGAAGTGCCAGGAGCCAATGGCTGCCTAGGAGGTGGAGCTTTTGATGCTAACTGGCATAGAAACCAACCAATCAGAACATAATCTGGGTGAACTGTGAAGGCAGAACCTAAGGTGGAGGCTGAGGAGGGGTTTTAAGGGCAACAGCTGTTTGGTGTAAGGTGTAATAAAGTGGTTCAATTTTTTAATGACCACTTTGGCAATATAGTGCATATGGCTGGCTATCAGTCCAGATATAGGGATTATGTGTTTTTGTCAGTCAAGAGCATCTCCTCCTGCTGAAAAAGACTCCCCCCCCCCCTGCCATTTAAGCAATCCTATCCTATACTAATCTAGCTATACTAATAAAAGGGTAATATGCTAATTAGACCGGGTCAACTGGCCATCTTCTGGACGTCCGACTTCCTTCTGGACAAAGCCATAGTGGTGGGGGCCAAGGCAGAGGCAGTTAGGGGTGATCAGGCTGGCAGGGGAGGGCAGTTGGGGGCGAGATCAGGCTGGTAGGGAAGGGCAGTTGGGGGCGAGATCAGGCTTGTAGGGAAGGGCAGTTGGGGGCGAGATCAGGCTGGCAGGGGAGGGCAGTTAGGGGTGAGATTAGGCCGGCAGGGGAGGGTCATTGGGGGCAAAATCAAGCCAGCAGGGGAGGGCAGTTGGGGGTCGGACATCCCCCAAGGGGTCCCTGATCGGAGAGGGTGCAGGCTGGGCTGAGGGAACCCCCTCCCCCCTCCATGCATGAATTTTGTGCACCAGGCCACTAGTCCTATATAATAATGAACTAATATGCTAATTAGACCAAACGGCAGTCTGGATGACCTTCCAGATGAAGCCAGGGCTGTGAGGGCTAAACCCCTTGCACAAATTTCATGCACTGCGCCTCTAGTGCTAAATAAGAACCCAAACTGAATTGCTACAGATAGGGAAAAGTCAAACAGACACATAAATGTAATTATGTTTTATGTAATTAAATGGAATGACATATATTTTATGTAATTAACTGGAATGACATATTATAAAATTTTCTTTTATAATCCTCCTGATTTTTTTCTTAATAAGAAAGGGGTACATTTTTTATTATTGGCTGTCTATTCACACTGACTTCTTTTGCTGAAAACTAAAGACTAACTTGATAGTACTGACAAGCAAGCTAAGATATGAAGTATTAAAAACAATAATGGCTCAGTTTCAGCCCTTGTTGGGCAGGGGCTGAAATGGGAGCATGGTGGAAAGGGAAAAGTGTGACCATTCATGAATGATAGAAACTAGCATCATTGACAGTATGGAAGAAGATACCACTCCCTATTAAATCAAACAGAAAATGAATTTCAGGTGAATTAAAGCCCTAAATCTACCAAATGAAATAAATTTATAAGTAAAATTTGGAGACTGCCTTTATAAGCTTAGGAAGGCAAAGGCCTTTTCAAAGAAGAGAGGACACATGAAGGAAAAGATGAACACATTTTATATATTAAAAATTAAATATTAGCCCAGCCAGTATGGCTCAGTGGTTAAGTATTGACCTAGGAACCAGGTGATAACGGTTCAGTTCGTGGTCAGGGCACATGCCTGGGTTTCGGGCTTGATCCCCATTGTAGGGTGTGCAGGAGGCAGCCAATCAATAGTTCTCTCATCATTGATGTTTCTATCTCTCTCTCCCTCTCTGAAATCAGTAATAAAAATATATATTTTTTTAAAAGACTGGGAGAAATTTTAAGTAAGGTTGTGTTGGGGCCATAGCTGTATGGTAGTTTTTATTGTTTTTGTTTTTATTGTTGAAAGTATTACATATAGTATTACCTATGTTTCCTTTTTCCCCATTGACCTCCCCCCCGGGCACCCCCACCCCATGGCACATGCCCTCACCACCCTAGTGTCTGTGTCCATTGGTTATGCTTATATGCATGCATATAAGTCCTTTGGTTGATCCCTTACCTCCCCCCAAGCCCTCCCCTGTCTTCCCCCTGAAGTTTGACAGTCTGATGCTTCTCTGTCTCTGGATCTATATTTGTTCATCAGTTTATGATGTTCTTTATATTCCACAAATGAGTGAGATCATGTGATATTTATCTTTCTTTAACTGGCTTATTTCGCTTAGCATAATGCTCTCCAGGTTCATCCATGCTGTTGTGAATGGTAAGAGTTCTTTCTTTTATACAGCCATGTAGTATTCCATTGTGTATGGTAGTATTTTCTTCCTTCTAAACATATTTATTATTCTATATTATAAAATATAAAATAAAATATAATAAAATTCTATATCCTATCTAATAAAAGAGCAATATGCAAATTGACTGTACCTCTGCTACACCTACAAGCCACGCCCACCAGCCAATCAGGAGTGAGTATGCAAATTAACCCAACCAAGATGGCTGTGGCCATGGAGTGAGCAGGAGGCTTGGGTTTCCCCAGCAATGGAGGAAGCCAAGCTTCCCGCACACCCTGAACAGCCCTGGACTCCACTCAAGGCTACAAAGTTTCAATTATAGAAGATAAATAAATCCCAACAAAAATGGTGGCAGCCATAAAAAAGAAGGAATTATTACCATTTGTAGGCACCTGGATGGAATTAGAGAACATTATGCTAAGTGAAATAAGCCAGTCAATGAAAGAAAAATACCACATGATCTCACTCATTTGTGGATAATAAAAAACATTATAAACTGATGAACAAAAAGATAGATACAGAGGCAGTAAAGCATCAAACAGACTCTCAAATTACAGAAGGAAGGTTAGGGAGAGGTAGGGGAAATAAGAGATCAACCGAAGGACTTATATGGATGCATATAAGAGTAACCAACGGATGCAAAACATTGGGGGGTGAGGGCATGTATGGGAGTGGGGTGGGGGGGGCAATGGTAAGATATGTACACATATAATACCTTAATAAAAATATATATAAAAGAAAAAAAAAGAAAAAAAATGGTGGCAGCCACGGAGCTGGAGAGAGCAGGAGGCTTGGGTTGCCCCTGGCGATGGAGGAAGCCAAGCTTCCTGGCCTGCCTTGGCCTCCGCTTAAGGCTACAAAGTTTCAATTATAGAAGATAAATAAATCCCAACAAAAATGGCTGCAGCCACAGAGTGAGCAAGAGGCTTGGGTTTCCCTGGCGATGGAGGAAGCCAAGCTTTCTGCCCACCCTGTTCTCCGCTCAAGGCTACAAAGTTTCAATTATAGAAGATAAATAAGTCCCAGATGCCAGGGCCTCCACTTGGGTCGCTGGGGGGCGTGGCCGGCCTGCAAAGCACCACAGGCCCCTTGCCCAGGCCACCCCACACCCCAAGGGAACCCCCACCCTGATCTGAGACACCCTTCAGGGCAAACCAGCCGGCCCCCACCCATGCACCAGGCCTCTATCCTATCTAATAAAAGAGTAATATGCAAATTGACCATCACTCCAACACACAAGATGGCTGCCCCATGTGAACACAAGATGGCCAGCAGGGGGAGGCAGTTGGGAGGGACCAGGCCTACAAGGGAGGGCAGTTGGGGGCAATCAAGCCTGCAGGGGAGGTCAGTTAGGGGTGACCAGGCTGGCAGAGGAGGGAAGTTGGGGGTGACCGGGCCTGCAGGAAAGGGCAGTTGGGGGGGACCCAAGCCTGTAGGGGAGGGCAGTTGGGGGGGGGACCAGGCCTGCAGGGGAGGGCAGTTAGGGGTAATCAGGCTGGCAGGGGAGCAGTTAGGCATCAATCAGGCTGGCAGGGGAGTGGTTAGGGCAGGGGTGGGCAAACTTTTTGACTCGAGGGCCACAATGGGTTCTTAAACTGGACAGGAGGGCCGGAACAAAAGCATGGATGGAGTGTTTGTGTGAACTAATATAAATTCAAAGTAAAGGAGCGGAGGGGAGAGCAAGAGAACCGGATAGAACAGCCGGATCCGGCCCGCGGGCCTTAGTTTGCCCATGGCTGGGTTAGGGGGTGATCAGGCTGGCAGGCAGAAGCGGTTAGGGGCAATCAGGAAGGCAGGCAGGTGAGCAGTTGGGAGCCAGCAGTCCTGGATTGTGAGAGGGATGTCCCATATTGGAGAGGGTGCAGGTTGGGCTGAGGGACACACACCCCCGTGCACGAATTTTGTGCACCAGGCCTGTAGTTAAAAATATAAAAGTGTAAGTAGAGATTACTGGATAGTGAAATTAGAGACTATTCATTTTTTATGTGTTATCGTTATTTACATAAAATAAACTAGTAACATTTTTAAAAAGAATAAATCCATAATGGTGCCTGGACAACAAGAAAGGGTGCCATCAGCAAGTCAGAAATTTTGAGGAATTTCTGAAAGAGAGAAAGCAGATGAGATTAGAATGATGGTGAAACCAGAGTAGAAGAGTCTACAACCTAAAACAGTCTCAGGGGAGGACCCCTCTGTCTATAAAAATGCTGGAGAGGCTTAATTAAACAACTGCCTATGTGACATAAATGGTACCCCACCCCTTCAACATATAGAGAGAGTTGGTGGTATTTGTTCCTAGTCAAATCTTCTCCAAAATTGAAAATCTCCTATTCTACTGGATTGGGTCAGAGAGAAGAGATGATATTAAAGCAATACTGGACTTCAATGATAGAGGAAGAAAGAAAAAAGGAAAGGCAGTTTATTCACGTCTGAATATGACACCATGCTCAATCCCCAAATAAATCTTTGTTTTTTTATAGTTGTGGGGTTTTTAAGCCTGCTCCTTGCTCATTCACCCTAAAGAGAAGATCTTGTGTTAGCACATGTTGCCCACAGATTGCATTTGAAATCCATGCCAGTTACTTACATTAATCAACTTACTTCTTCATATATATGTACAGGCAACCAAGGGCTACTAGACATTCAAGGGAAACCAAGAACACAATCAAGATACATAAAGAGAACAATTAGAATGGGAAATAAGAGAGATAATACGGGACAGAAAATGACATAATGATTAGAACCGTTTATCCCTATACCTGGATGTGTCTCTGAACGGAAAAATATTAAGTAAAGAGGAAGGAAAATACTTTTGCCTCTGGGCAGTCTGTACTAGGAGACATTTATATCACTGTTGGTCTTAATGTAACAGATGGAAGCCAGTGTGGATAGTTCTAAAGCTACAAGGACTGAAACAATTTGTCTCACCAAAATTAGGACCTTTGTTTTATAATAAGTTGAAGGATCATGGAATGATTTTCATTTTTTTTCCACATGTATCATGTGGAACATTTTTATTCCTAATTTATATTTTGCAAGATATTTGACAGTGTATAAAGAATGACGTCTTAGGTGTTGATTGTTTTGTATTATAATTTATTTACAAAATTTCACCACATAATAGTAACTACCTTTAAAAAAATCAGCCCTGGTCCTTATCAAAGTCTTTAGGATAAATTGTTAACCTTACAAAAGTCACCTTAGTACCACTGTTTCCAAGCATATTATTGTTAATTAAAATTTGATTCCAAAGCCCACCTGTAGTTTCTAGTTCTGATTATGCACAGTCATTTTGAGGTACAATCTAACTAGATAGACAGGAAACAGTGGAGGACCCAAGTGGTCCTATCAACCTCTATCAGAAGTGTGCGTTAGTGCCCTCAACAGTTTGGCTCAGTAGATAGAGCATTGACTCGCAGACTGAAGGGTCCCAGGTTTGATTCGGGTTGCAGAGCACGTACCTTGGTTACAAGCTTGATCCCTGGCCCAGGTCGGGGCATGTGTAGGAGGCAACCAATCAATGTGTCTCTCTCACATCACCCTTCTAAGTGTACCACTATTTATTTATAATGGGACCACTCGGTCACCCCATTATGCTAAAATATGGTTCTTTTGGAAAAAAAACAAGGCATTCTCTAGACCAGTGAGGCTGGTCAACAGGGTGAATAAAAAGTGACTGTCAGTAATAAAAAATGATTTCATTTCTTTGAAATTTTCTCCTTTTCTGCACTCCTTATCTGTTTCTGATTTTGAAGGCCTTGACGATTTTGTCTTTTTCTTAATCTCAGCATCAGTTTCCATAGCGTCTTGCTCTTTCTCATCAGATTGAGAATCATCTTCATTTATCTCAATTGAGCTCAGAATCCAGTGCTAGGCCTGTGCTTGCCTGCAGTGAATATGGAGTAAGGTGTAAGCTTTTCCTTAGTGCATGCTCTCACTTTGTAAAGGCTGCTTTTACCTTGGGATCTTGGAGAAGGGACTAGATTTGCCATCCCAGCTGCTAATTTACATGATATTCTCTAAGTCTTTTTTCATAAAATAATATACATCCATAAGAGCAACAACATCCTGTACTCCTACCCCTTGTGAGATCAAGGGCTGTACAAATACATGCCTTATGTGTGACAGATCATCTACCGGTATAGGCATAGTCCTTTAGCTGGAGTAAGTTCTGAGACTCTTGAACAGCACATTTGTGTTTGCCCATAGACAAGTGCTTACTCAAACCAGCTTGGGAAGGTGAGAAACTGAATTCCTCCCCTGTCCTCATTGCCTGCCATGCCATACTTTGAGCTTACCAAATGGGGTGCTCCCCTTGAATAAATGCCTTCAATGCTGATATTATTCAGTGGCACAGCAACAGTCTCCCTCAAACTATTCTTACTGTATCACTTGCATTCAGTTCCAATTTGCCAACAACTGGAAGTCCTGAGAGCAATGCTGATTTAAAACTAGAGCCATCATCTTTGCGGACAAATTTACCAAACTTTGAGTGTTTCTTATCTTCAGGTAGCTCCTTATGCCGGTTTTGGAGGCAGCATAGGAATTTATTGGCACAGATCTGGTCACCTTGCTGTCCAGTTATGGTCTTGAGTGAGGTTGGCTTATATTTATTCACCCAGAGCAAATTTTCCACTTTGTCTTCACTGCTGTCATTAGCTAAATTCCTAGCTTGGCTAACACCATTTGTCTCCTCAGTGACCTGCTCCTTGAAGTCCAGGCCTCTCCGAAACACACTTGTTTTCTTTTTTCCTGACTTTATAGAGCTGTTCCTTTTACAAGTCACTTTTGTCTTTTGGATTCTGATTCCTTCTTAGTTGGGCTAATTTTTTCCCGTGGTCATTTTTGGGGGAGTGTGCTCTGCAATTTATACTTTTCTCTATTCATCTCAGCTTCAACTATTTCATATTTGCACTTCTTGCCTGGCAAAGTTTGAATCAGATCTAATATGCCATCCTCATCAATAATTTTTGTTCCCAAGGTTGTTCCCAAGGTCCCCAAGGATAGTGGACTGTCCACTACCATGACCCATGACAAGGTAGTTTGTTTTCTTGCTGACATTTCTGGTTACTTTTTGCTCTGTAATGTTCCATTAGAAACTTGGCTTCATCTTTTTTATTAGTTTTTTTATTGATTTCAGAGAGGAAGGGAGAGGGAGAGATAGAAACATTAAGGATGAGAGAGTATCATTGCTCAGCTGCCTCCTTCATGCCCCCTACTAGGGATCAAGCCCACAACTGGAGCATGTGCCCTTGACTGGAATCGAACACAGGACCTTCCAGTCCGCAGTCCAATGCTCTATTCACTGAGCCAAACCAGCTAGGGCTGGCTTCATCTTTTTTAATGGACTCCAGCACACCAGTGATTACAAATATAAGCCATTTTCAGCTCCCTTTAGTAATTCTTTAGAGCCCAGATCTTTGCTACTTTCTCGATTTATGTTAGTTTGATAAGCATGATAATTAGTGCATCTCTTTTCAGAATCTTCAGGACATAAATTATTTTTTTGCTGGAGAACTTTTGGTTTTCTTAGGAATTTTTTTTAAATTTCTTTATTGATTAAGGTATTACATATGTGTCCTTATTCCCCCATTACCTCCCATTCATGCCCCCACCCACCTGTTGTCTGTGTCCATTGATTAGGCTTATATGCATGCATATAAGTCCTTTGGTTGATCTCTCCCCCTTACCCCCACTGTCCCCTACCTTCCCTGAGGTTTGATGTTTTGATTGATGTTTCTCTGTCTTCTTAGGAGTTTTTGTCTCTCAATTCAATGGCACTTTCTTTTCTTTTTGAGGTGATAGGTTCTGTTCCTTTAGAATAACTAACTTCCTTCTTTATCTCCCCCTACCTCCCCCGCCTCCCCCCGCAAAAAAAAGCTTGGAACTAGCATAGGGAAAAGTAGTTTCTCCTATTTTGTGAGTTGATCATTGGAATGTTGCTGAGATTCTTTTGTACTTTTTCATATTTAGTTTGCTTCTTAAGACTGCAGTTCTTTCATCAGAAAATAGGTCTGTTTTTACTTTATGACAATATTTATGTTTTTCTGCTTTACTTAAATTGACTTGTATAAATGAAACTATTATTCTCTTTGGGGTCTTTTCAAGCCTTTTTCTTTTTTTAAGACTTTTTGTTGTTAGTTCTTTATCCAACATGGCTAATGTTCTGGCAAACTCTTCATCTTCATTCAGTTGTCTTCTCAGCTATGCATTTCATCAAGTTGTAATTGTTTGGTGATGACTTCATCATTTAATCTGGGATCTGCATTTTGTCAAAGCTCTTTTATTTGCCACCCTCTTCTTATCGGATCTTTGGATACTTCCAGTTCCAAAATAATCAAGCACTGATGTGGGGTAAGTTTTATTGGTGATTAAGGCATACTCTTGGTCTTAGTGTTTTCTTCATTCATGTTTGATGCCCCAAGATAATTATTTGTAGATAATTATCAGAATTTTACCAAATTTAGGAGATAATGGCAATTTTTCTGGTTGTGTTTTGGCATTTTTTTTTTACCTGCACTGTGTCCTTTGATTCTGAATCTGAATCATAGATGATCCTTTTTTTCTTGTTTGGTTGCTTCTGCTTAGAGTCATTTTCTTTACAAGAACTATTTACCTGACTTCCTTTATTCCTTTTTTGGCTTTCAGTTTCTTCGGCAGACTTTGTTTTCTCATTCTTCTTTACTGTTTCACTTGCGGGTTTCTTTCCACTTGGTATAATCCCAAAGAATTTCTAAATATCCCTAGTATGTTCTGGACTCCAGTGTTTCTTGAGGGTCCCAGAAGCTGATGTCAAAGACTGTGCATCCAGCCCTGTGCTGCTCGCTGGAGACTGTCACAAGCTCCACTGGCTTAAGTGACTTTCAGGTTGCCCACTTCCAAGCTGCTTCACGCAAGCCCTCCTGGGAAATGCCATGATTCTCATCCTTAAAGTTGTAAATTTTGAAGTGATTCATTCTTTATAATAAGAATGAAGGCATAAATAAGACTATTATTCTGCTAAAGAGAATTGAAAAAAATAGTTTTAACTAGAAGTTTAAATTTTAATTCCATTTTTTATATTCTCTATGGAGTAAAGTTCTATGATGGAAGCCAATATTTTATTGCTAAGTATGTAGGAGAGGGCTCCAAAACAAAATGTGGGCTGCCTATTAGTGGCAACAGGTGAACCAACTTATTAGGAAATGAGCCCAGGTACTTTTTTCCAGAAAGGATGAAGTAACCCATCTTGCAATTTGCTCCATCTTGCACATGGCTTTCTCCTTACTTTACTCAGGCCTCTGCCCATATACACTGAGTGGCCAGATTATTATGATCTCTGAATGCATAATAATCTGGCCACTCAGAGTGTGTGTGTGTGTGTGTGTGTGTGTGTGTGTGTGTGTATGTATCTATATCTATATCTATATCTATATCTATATCTATATCTATATCTATATCTATATATATATCTCTCTCTATATATATCATACCTAATAATAGACAAACATGTAAATTGACCATACCTCTGCTACGCCCACAGCCAATCAGAGTGAGTATGCAAATTAACCCAACAAAGATGGAGGTTAATTTGCATATGTAGGCACCCAGCAGCCTGGGTCCTGGGAACTTTCTCAGCACCCAGGTCACTCCAAGGTAGGCCATGCGTGGGTCCTAAGCAACCTGGGAAGGGCCTGAGCCAGGGGGCTCCTGGGCAGCAGCGGAGCTGGCGATCAGAGGGAGCTGGGCAGGGGCAGAGCCAGCGATCCGAGGGAGCTGGGGGGCCCCTGCCCAGGCCCTGAGGCTTTAGGCCTTGGCAGGGGCGGAGCCAGAGATCAGAGGAGATAGGTGTGAACTACAGAGGAAACACCTTTTCTGACTGCTCATTGGCTAAGCTCCCTGTATGCCACTGGTAATATTCTTAGTAACTTGGGTATAAGAATCCAAAAAGGTGAACTAGGGCTTTTCCACCACACTCCTGGAGAAAAAAACGAAGGTCCGCTGCTGGAGGGCTAAGAAATGTCATATCCTGCCCTAGCCAGTTTGACTCAGTGGATAATGCCTAGGCTTGCCGACCACAGGGTCCGGGTTCGATTCTGATCAAGGGCATGTACCTAGGTTGCAGGCTCCTCCCTGGCTGGGGTCCAGGTCAGGGCTCATGCAGGAGGCAACCAATCAAAGTGTTCCTCTCACTTTGATGTTTCTCTCTGTCTTTCCCTTTCTCTTCCACATTCTCTAAAAATCAATGGAAACATATCCTCAGGTGAGGATAAAAAAAAGAAAGAAATGTCATATCCTATGAAAGACACATCTTGAAAATGCCTAAAGAAAGCTGTCATTTTTTCATGGTGAAGGGACTGGAGTCCGTGTTGATGAAAATACCTTGGTGGCTGCGGTGACTGGCAGTGGCTGCAGCAGCGGGGTGATGGGGCTGGTGCCTTTCCCTGATCAGCCCAGTCACCTCCCACAAAGGGAGGCCAGACTGCGGGCCTAAGCCATCAGTAGGACATCCCGTGAGGGCTCCCAATATGTGAGAGGGGGCAGGCTGGGCTGAGGGACCCCCCCACAGTGCACAAATTTCATGCACCGGGGTGTGTGTGTGTGTGTGTGTGTGTGTGTGTGTGTGTGTATACATATATGTATATATATGTGGCCCGGTGCATGAATTGGTGCTTGGGTGGGGTCCGGCCAGCCTGGCCAGGGGGAGGGGACATGGGCAGTTGGCTGGCCTGCCTGCTGGTCGAACTCCTGGTGGAGGGAACAATTTGCATATTAGCCTTTTATTATATAAGATAGACACTGAGTGGCAAGATTATTATGCATTCAGAGATCATAATAATCTGGCTACTCAGTGATGTCTTCTTTAGAGACAGATCTTCCCTGACCCCACATCCAGCCTTAGTATTCATCATACTGCTTATTTCAACTGAACATATTTCCCTTGTGTGTTGTCTGTTATCTCCATTAAAATGTACACTCTATATGATCAGTGACTAAGTTCAATTTCATATCTGCATCACCTAGGGTAGGTGTTCAATTAACATTTGTTGAATAAAGAATAAGTGAATACACAAAGGAAAGCATGAAGTAATGGTGTGTAGGAGGCTTGCAGAGATTTGGCAAAACAAGTCCACAGTGGCTGGGAGAGGGGGAAGTGCAGTGTCTGCAGGCAGTTGTCCAAGGTGCTTCCCTAGGGTTCACTGAATTAATGGGGAAGGCTGTCCTCCAGAATTGCTTTGAGAAGCCTACTGCCCAGTCATGAACTTTAGCTTGCCAGAGAACTGCCCTCCCCAAGAGTAATAAGCTCTTAATCACAGAAGAGATGTTGATACTGAACTGTCTAAAAGGACTATGTCAGTGATCCAAGGGAAAAAGTTAATTCTGTTAAGTCATGAAAGTGGCACAAAGCATCCACTGGAAGAAGGAAAAGTGAGAGAAGCAAGCACTGATTCCCCTTGGTGAAGTCTACAAGACAACAATTTGATTTTGAAGTGGTTATTATTTAGATGTTTTAACTTTTCAGCTTGATAAAGCTATAAACATGCTGGCATTTTTTTTTTTTTTTTGCACTGTTCTCTACCACATGATAGAAAGTGAGGGTCGTAAAGCAAATAGGTGTGTTTTGGGGATCCTCTCACTGGACAAGTTCACATCTGAAGTACCTCCTTTTACATTATAAATTTTAGGCAAAATTATGTCATGTAAATATATAAATATTTATTTAAACTTATTAGAGATAGAAAGATTACATTTGATTACAAATCATGTTATGGTATGCAATGGCAGTAGCTTTTTGTTGAAAGAAATACCCAAAGTAGGCAAAACTTATGTTGTTCTATATATCTCTTATTTCTGAACATTACTCATTCTTCCCTTTTATCTATCACAACAAGCAGATTTTTTCTTCATAGTTGTGTGCTTTGGGTTTCTAGTTCTTGAAAATGACAGTTCTTACAAATGAAAGTTCTAATTGATGTATTTATTAAAGGGGCATAGCAACAAAGTGTTACTCAGAAGGGAATTAACTTTAGCAGTATTTAAAAAACATATAACCTAATAGAACTCCCTTTGCCTTCAACTTCCCAAAGCCTTTAACTATTCAAATGTTTAAATACTAAAAATATGAAGAAAATATGTAATTAAAATATATATTCTTAATCACCTCTTGTAGTAATACTGATTTTTTTATTATAATATGTGCAAAAAATAACAACTTTTTACCAAAAGCCTGTGGGCAGATTAGCAGTTGCTAATGTTAAAGTACTCTGTCTACAGTGTAGCTCTCACTGTGCTTTTGTTTGTTTGTTTGTACATATTTTAAAGATATATATAATTGCAGAAAATTTTTCAAAAGAGGAAAATTGCATATAATCTCCCATTCTAATATAATAACTTAAACTCTCAAGTTTTGATGTTCAGATTTTCCTCAAAATAAATAGGGCTTCAAATTAATATTTTTCATTTTGGATACATAACAGAAAATAAATATTTTACACTATATAATTTGGTAACTAAGCCATGTACAAGGATTTAAAAACCAAATGAATATAACAAAAATTCATAACAAAACAAACATAACAAAAATTCAAATCCTAAGTTATATAATTACATTATTAGTGTAATAAATCCAAAATTTAATGGCTCACATATTTATTTAATTTACCATCAGTAAATGTACTTAAACGGAATCTAATCATGAAGTTAAAATTAATTTATCAAACAGATTCAAAGAGAACACAAAATTTTTCTTTACTGAAAATGATCCAGCCATTTCTTCTTCCAAGAAAAGCCCTATGTGAAATAATGTAAACCATTTCAGAACATGTAAATATTATACTACTACTCAACTCTGTGTCTCTGTGTTGTCATCTTTAGGCTGTGGGTCTGACAGGCTTATTGGCCTTTTGGTCCCATTACCAGGATTGATTATTTAAAAGGAGAAGAAAGTAGATAAATGGGAAAGAAGGGAACACTTATTGAGCATCACCTCTGCCATACAAGCTAGTACTTGGGTATCCTTCTCCCCACCTTAGGTGATGAAGTTGAGACTCAGAGAGCCTACATCATTTATTCAAGATTATACAACCAGTAAGTGATGGAGCCAGGGTTGGCCCCAGGTGTGTCTGATTCCAGTGCCTGTGAATTTCTCATTGCACACAAGGCGAGTGAAACCATAGTCCTTGGCAGCTGTGTCCTGGCCATAAATCCATCTGGTAGCAGGCAATGGCCGTTTTCCCTTCTAGATTTTCCATTGTGTTACGCCAACCTGCCTGGAAAATCTGCTATTCTTTCTCTTCCTCCTCTTCAGTCTCACATATTTCAGAGTAAGAATGTCCCTTCATCATATGCACTGCTAATATAGTCCATTGCTAGGTACGCAAGAAATTCAACTGCAAGAATATTTTTATAATCACGTATAGGAAAAATTAACTTAAAAATTTTCTTTTTCCACACACAGTAAACTGTTTGCTTAGTCTGTAATTCATGTATAAACTCTTGGAAGACAAAATAGATTAAACAAATGGAAAAATATCTCCTGTTCTTGGATAGGATGACTTAATAATTCTTCCTAAATAAATTTATACATGCATGGAATCCCAATTTTTAAAAAAATCAATAAACTATGTTCTAGAGTTGGACAAGTTGAACTAAAGTTTCTATGAAAAAGCAAATGTAATAAACACTGAAAAGATAAATTGCAATTGTATATACTAGATTAACTAGGCATCAAAACATACTAAAAAGCATCTCTAATTATGATAGTGTGATACTGATATATGAATAGACATACTGTCCAGTTGAATAGCATGTTCAGAGACAAACCCAAGTACATATAGATCCTTAATAAAGGTGACATCTCAAATCACTGGAGGAAAATATGGGTTTTTTAATAAACGTAGACACTATGAGATAGTTGTTAGGGAAAAGATAAAATTACATCCATATCTTACACTGTATATGAGGATAAATTTCAAATGGATTAGAGAGCTAAATGTAAATAAATGAAGCTATAAAAGTACCATAGGGAGACAAGGTGACTACTTTTGTAACTTTGGTATAGGAAAAGATGTGCTAAATAAAGACTCAAAATACAGAGGCAATAAAATAAAGGATTGTTAATTTGAACACATAAAAAAATAAAAATTTTTTCATGCAAAAATATCCCAATATAGCCCAGACCTGGGGCTCAGTGTTTGAGCATCAATCTATGAACCAGGAGGTCACGGTTCAATTCCCAGTCAGGGCACATGCCCAAATTCCGGGCTTGATCCCCAATATGGGGTGTGCAGGAGGCAGCTGATCAATGATTTTCTCTCATCATTGATGTTTCTATCGCTCTCTCCCTATCCCTTCCTCTCTGAAATCAATAAAAATATATTCAAACACACACACACCAAAAAAACAAAACAAAAAAAAACCCCACCATAAACAAAGACAGATGACAATGTGGAAGAAAAAATGGCAATATATTTTCAAGAGAGGTCAAATCCATAATGTATAAAGAACTCTTAAAAATTGAGGGACGGGATTAAAAAAAATGATGAAGTGAAAATTCACAAAAATAAGATATATAAAAGGCCCTCAAACATGCATTAATGTTCAAGTTTATTCATATTAAATGAATGCAAATTAAAACAAGACTAAGATACCATTTTTTGGCCTGTCACAGTGGCAAAAATTAAAAAGCAACACCACAAATTCTGTTGGTGAGACTAACAAAACTATCGAGGCACCTGCCTTTGACCCAGTAATTCCACTTCTGGAAATCAACCCTGAAGATATACCTCCAACAGTACAAAAATGTGAAAGCACAAGGTTATTTATTGTAACACTGTTTATAATAGCAAATATTGGAAATCATAAGTACCTGTGGTAGGCAGAATAATAATACCTCCACCCCACCAAAGAAATCTGTGCCTTGAATCTGTGGGTTTTTACCTTAAGTGCCAAAAAGGGAGTTTGCATGTGTGGTTAACAAAAGGATTTTGAGATGGGGAGATTATCCGGGATTATCGAGATGGGCCCAATGCAATCACAAAAGGGTCCTTAAGTGAACGATGGAGGCAAGAGAGTCAGAGTTGGAGAGACATGAAGATGCCAAACTGCTGGCTTAGGGAGGAAGGGAACATGAGCCAAGGAATGCAGGGGGCCTCTAGAAAAGCTTCTCACTGTCTGAGAAAGAATTGCAAATAAAGAAGGGTAAAAGCTCCACTAAAATGTCATTCTGGATTGGAATCAGAGGTATCAGTATGAATTTATGGTTAATTATTCAGGGTGGGGCAAAAGTAGATTTACAGTTGTGAATAAATCCAACCACAGTTTATTCCTGTGTTGTTATTTATTAGTTATTGTATTATTTTCCATATGAACAACTGTAAATCTACTTTTGACCCACTCTGTATATACTTACAGGCAGATGTAGAAATAGGTACGAGTGTATGCATATGCATGGGTTAGTATATGTGCATGTCCTTGTTGAGAGGACCAAGGAACAATGGCCATAGCAATAAGCCCACCTAGAGCCCTGATCTCGATTTCTAAATACCATTCTCTAACAAAAGGAACCAGACACCTTGAATAAGTGGTTAATTCCAGGCTGGCTGCAGGGGCAATAGATGTGGAGTATCTTATGATCCCAGTAAATAAGCAACTATCCTAGAAAACAAGCATCTATCAAAAGGACATAGGAACCAACTGGAAGAAGTTCCCAATAGCCAAAACAATTTAAGCCATAAAATAAATAACTACATTATAACCCACAACATAAAATGTCCATGAGACCATATTTATATAATGAATACAGTAAATAATCATATGGAGAAGGTGCAGTTTTTCCAATGAACAAATATAGATGAAATGAAGGTGATAAAATCATAATTAGGCAAACACCTCAGAAATAATTGTTGCATGTAAATCCCACCAATGGATGCTAAAATGAGTTGGCAAAAGATTGAAGAGAAGCAAGATATCAACAGTCTCAAGTATATATCCAAAGATATTTATCAGTTAGAAAAAAAAAGAGTAACTTTACAGTGGAGAAACCTGGTGGATACCGCCTTAACCAAGAGATCAAGATTAAATTAACCAGAAATACGACATCACATCAGGTGTCCCCTGAAATGATGCAACGACAAAGACAAAATAGCATTCTGTGGTTTAAGAATAGTATGCCAAACAATCCTTAAAACCACAATCTCAATCTAATCATGAGAACATACTGGGAAAAACCACAAGTGAGAGAACTTCAAAATAACTGACTAGTGCTTATCAAAAGTTCTTATCATGAAAGCCAGGGAAAGAATGAGGAACATCACAGGCTGGAGGAGACTAATGAGACACAACACTGAAGTGCAATATAAGATCTTGATTGGCTCCTGGAACATAAAAGGGACATTATGAGAACAATTGGTGAAATTTTAAATGGATCAGTAATTTAATTAATAGTATTATACTGATGCTAATGTTCTGGTTTTGATCATTGTAAACTGTTAAATCAGCTAGACAAGGGTACATTTAAACTTTCTGTACTAGTTTTGCCACTTTTCTGCAAATTTAAAATTATTTCAACTAAACATTTCTTAAAATGTAAAAGAAATAATTATTAAAGCTATAGGATCATTTTTAATTAATAATCTCATGCCACAACTCTCTATATACTAGATATTCTGTCAATGCTTTACTGAGTTAATAAGTGACCCCTCTTGCTCAAGCAATGAAGAACTAAAACTGAATCAAAATTCACCCTGCTCAAAGTTATGAAAATAGAATTACAGTTGAGGGAAGAAAAGAAAAAGAAGATCTTTCTGCCAGTCTATAACAGGATTTACTGGTCTCATTTAAGTTTGTGAACAAACCTAAAACCAGTGTGTCCCCCTGGAGAACTGAGTGTAGAAAGTGTCCTGGACCCACTGTCAGCATGGAAGGGGTAGGGAGCCAAGAACTGACTTGGTGGCTTGACTTTTCTTTGTCATTTGTTTATCCTTCTAGAAGTAAGTCCTGTGGTACCAACAAACAACCTTTATCAATTATTTTATTTTCATTTCCCACCATGCCTGAACATAGAGAGTATCCAGAAAGTTAAGTCTTATGAGTATTTTTATTAACTCCTCTAAGTGATCCCAGACATGTTAATACCTTGCCCCACCTTGAAGAGACTTGCTGAACATTTTTAGCAGCTGCTTTTAAAATCAAGCAACTCAACCCTAACTGGTTTGGCTATGTGGTTGGAGCATGGACCTGAGGAATTAAGGGTCCTGGGTTTGATTCTGGTCAAGGGAATGTGCCTTGGTTGCAGGCTTGATCCCCGCTGTGTGTGGGAGACAATAAATGTGTCTTTCTCACATCGATGTTTTTATCTCTGTGTCTCTTCCTCTCCCTTCCACTCTGTCTGAAAATCAAAGGGAAAAATATCCTCAGGTGAGGATTAACAACAACAACAAAAAAAAACCAAAAACCTAAAATCAAGCAACTCATTATATTCTTTGCATTTAGACCCAATCCATCCTTCATTATACAGTTCAATTAACTTATTTTCATCTGTTTTAACTTTGCTAGAGAAAGACACCACACACTGGCACTATTTTAAACATTTTGGTG
The DNA here is from genome assembly GCF_963455305.1 of Plecotus auritus. Taxonomy (NCBI): domain Eukaryota; kingdom Metazoa; phylum Chordata; class Mammalia; order Chiroptera; family Vespertilionidae; genus Plecotus; species Plecotus auritus. The sequence goes on along the minus strand of NC_137776.1, from coordinate 135,016,863 downwards.
GTTCCTCAGTAAGTTATATCATAAAATTATTATATGATCTTGCAATTCCACTTCTAGGTATGTACTCAAAAGAACTGAAAAGCAAGTGTTTAAAAAAAAAACAACATGTATAAGAATTTCCATAGCAGCACTATTCTCAATAGCCAAAAGGTGAAAAAATCCTTTATTTCTATAAACCAATGAATGGATAAAGAAAATGTGGTATGCCCATACAATGTAATGTTATTTAGCCATAAATAGGAATGAAATACTGATACATGCTACAATATAGATGAACCTTGGAAAGAAAGATTATGCTATGTGAAAGAAGTCAGACACAAAAGGCCTTACGTTATATGAATCCATGTATATGAAATGTCCAGAATAGGCAATCCATAGAGACAGAAAGTAGGTTAGCAGTTTCCAGGGGCTGGGGGAAGAGGGAGGATGGGAAGTGACTGTTTAATGGGAATGGAGTTTCCTCTTGGGGTGATGGCAATGTTAAAAGTGATGATGGTTGCACAATAGTGTAATGTAGCCTGGCCAGAGTGGCTCAGTGGTTGAGTGTCAACCTATGAACCAGGAGGTCACGGTTCGATTCCTGGTTAGAGCACATGCCCAGGTTGCAGGCTTGATCCCCAGTGTGGGACGTGCAGGAGGCAGCCTATCAATGATTCTCTCTCATCATTGATGTTTCTATCTCTCTCTCCTTCTCCCTTCCTCTCTGAAATCAGTAAAAATATATTTTTTAAAAAATAGTGTAAATGTACTAAGTGTTACTGAGTGGTGCACTTTAAAATGGTGAATTTTATATTATACTAGAGGCCCAATGCACGAAATTCAAGCAAGAGTAGGCCTTCCTTCCCCTGGCTGCTGGCACTGGCTTCCTTCTGGCACCTGGGATATGGGCTTTGCTCCCGCCACCAGCAGGCACTCAGGACCTGGGCTTCTCTCTGGCTGCCGGCAGGCACCCAGACCAGCTTCCCTTCGGCCCCGGCTTCGTCTGGAAGGACTCTGGAATGACATCCAGTCTAATTTAACATATTACCCTTTTATTACTATAGATGTATTTTTACCACAATAGAAAATGAACATCAGGAGAAGGATTACAGGTGAGGGACATGGGGAGGCTACAGGCAGGTAATGGGGATGGAGAAGATGATTGTGAATGGAAGCACAAGAGTTAGGCCACTATAGCTTTCCTTATAGCCCCACTGTCCGTGAACTTGTGTTGATAATTCTACTTCTCTTATTCAAGGGACTTCCCGGTTAAGTCCTCTGACACTTTTAGTTCTTGAACCAACTTCCAGTTGCTTATCCAGCTATCTAAAGATACGGAGTTGGCTGCTTTCCCCTCCTTTTCACTGCCTACTCTACACATTTTGGGCTCCTTGTCACCACAAGACTCTCTATAAAACAAACACTGTACTTTATTTCTTCTATTTACCCTATTTATTGTGGTGACATTTATTGAGAAAAGAGCTCAAGATTATAGTAAGCTAAAGATATTAGTAGGAATAGATACAGACACCAGGAGGTGAGGGGGGGGGGGAGGATAAGGATACGTATGTAATACCTTAATCAATAAAGAAAATTTTAAAAAAAGAAAATAAGCAACAACAACAAAAAAGGATATTGGTAGGCATGGTTTTTCAATCAGGAGTTTAAAAATGTCCCCTTTGAAGAACTGCAAAGATGAGTTGTCTTCTACCCCCAGTAGCCCATCTCTTCTGTTGGCAGAGTCCTGCTCAGTCCTCAGGGCTCTGGGACATGAGGTCAATTCCAGCCTAGCTTTTGCCTTTTGCGTTTACTCAACATGTGGGAAGGAACCCATAGATAGCCTCAGGGGTATTGTGAGGACGTAATTATTCAATTCAGTGATGGTTCATTGGTGTTCATTTTATTATGCTCCAAAACTTATAACTATATTCTCTTATATGTATCAAATATTTCATAATACTTTTTAAAAGAAAATAAGAATAGCTTCAACCCTAAGAATGATACTAGAAGTTTAATTTCTTTAAGTGGGGAATATTCAAGGACCAGCCTGATCTTCCAAAATGGTTGTAGATGAGTGTGTTTCTCTCTAGGCTTCCCCAGTTATTAGCTTTAGGGTTGGAATGGTGCTTCAGCCATGTTGATCTATGTTCTCTTTGTCTTCTTCCTTGAAATAAGAAGATAAATAATAAAGTATATCCGGATCAATAAGGAAAACTAATCATCTTAAACAACACACATGTTGAGAGAATCAATCAGCTTGAGCCCCAAGCATTCCTTCACTTTCTTGCTGGGTAGGTCAAGGATGCAGCCTGACTGCTCTTTATCTGGGCCATTTCTCAGGGTTGTGTTTGCAGTGAGCAGACTTGAGGGATGAAGTAACCTCTCTCACAAAAAAGCAGCCGTGCTAACCACTCACCATAAAAGTGGTAGATTTGACAGCTCACTGTTCCTCAGTTAAGGCACAAACCTGCTGCATCCATCTCAGTGTCCAGTCCAGCTAGGCCCACCCCCATGCCCTCCACGGAACTTGGAGCGCATGAAAAACATCTCATGCCCATCATGAGCCTACTCAGGCTGCTTGCTGCCCTGTGAGTAAGAGAGTCTCCTGCCTGCCCCCCTGAAACAGTAACAGGCTATCCTGTTAACCTGCCAGTAGGGTAAATTCCAGACCCTCACAGAGCCTGCCTGCTTTGGTGACAAAGCTTAGATGCTGATAGAAGCATGGCATTCTGAAGGAGAAAGGACAAGAGCCCTCAGTAAATATGGGTTATTGGATATAAGAACACTCCCTGAGACCCACTAGGAAATGCTCTCACCTAGGTGGTGCTGAGGGTGGGAAGGCAGAGTAAGGGTCTCTCACTGTCCTAGGTGTTAAATGAGGCCGAGCAACAAAAGGTAGGGTCAGAACAGGTCACCCAGAGGGTACTTTGGTTGTGGCACATTCTCCTCTGGGGGAGAAGGAAGGATGTTATCATGACAATGGGGCATCAAGCCCCACACCTCAGCCCAAAGGTATGCAGGGTGACTGTGGCTGATGGGCCAGGGGTCCCCACTGCTGAAATAATGGTGTCAGCATTGAAGTTACAGAATTTGGGGTAGACTGCAAAAAACAACAACAACAAAAAACTTGTTTGTTGAGCCTTGTGATGGGAGGCCCCGTGAAACAGAGTATATGCAAAGGCTCGCTTACTGGCACTGAGCTGCTCTCTCTCTGTCTCTCTCTCAAACTTCAGCAGCATCAGGGAAGAAGGCTGAGTGTTTGGGGAACTTCAGGGAGGGGAGAGAGGATTCAAATGCTTATGGCTCTGTTGGACAGAGGTACCCAAGTCTAGTTATTTCCAAGCAGAAGTAGGGTGAGCTAAGCAGTTGGCTGGCCCAAAGTGCTCAGGATACAGGTGTGGATGAAAAAGGGACCCCTTTCCAGACCTGACAAGCTCAGGGGAGGTCTGCATGGCAGGCCTCACAAACCCAGAAATTGAAAATAACCACATAGGATGGTCTGAACATGAAAATTCCCAACTAAAAGTGGGTGATGGTGGTAGTCACGTCCTAAGGCAGTATCTTCCCGACAAAGGTCAGTCTTTTCCTTAATGGAGCCTGTCTATTGTCTTTTTGCATCTAAGATAACATACTTTTGAAATGTCAGAGTAATCATCATTTTCAGACCTGCTGGGCCAGAGTGTTACCTCGTTCCCAGCATACCATCTCTATGTGCTGTAAATGCTAATTATTAACTATCCTGTACCCACCAATGTACAAAAAGTATGTCTCCTTGCATTTTGCTTTTTATCCAGTCCTCCAGATTTCCCTGCTTTGCTTTCTTCCTCTTAATCCCCGCCAAGAATTTTATGTAACCCTACTTACATCTCCTCCTTTGAATTTAATGTATAAAGCAAGCTGCAAACCTGCCATTCTCTGGAGTGTTTTCTCAATCCATTGAGGTTTTGCTTCTTGGAAATCTTCCTCAGTTTGGCTCAAACAAACTCATAAAAATTCTCTACAGGTTTGGTGGTTTCTTATGACACACAAGTCAGAGTATTGGCACTAGCAGAGGCTAAAAGAATGATGCCTGAAACTCAGTGCTCTTGGAGGCCAGGGGTGCACATGGGAGGAAGCTGCACCCATGCGGGGATCAGGAGCCAAAGGGCAAAAAGCTTCCTAGCCACTTTGCACTCACCAGTTCCCTCAGCTCGCTGGGGATAGCATATCTTCTAACACTGCTAAAAACCCTGAATTACCTATGTTAATTTCTTTGGTCTGTTTTCCCAGAGGGAAAAAAAAGCTCTGGAATTGAACTGATAGGGTTTGAACGAAGTTTGCCTTGAGGAAGGGAAATTAAAAGTGACCTCTGAGCTGCTTCAAGATCTTAACAGTTGTTTCCCCTGTTATATGAATGTGTAATGAAATTGTGTTACTTGTTTATCTAGTAAATATTCATAGTGACCAGAGGACACCTTTCATTCAGGGATTCCCGGGCCCCTTCCCATGGTCTAATAGAAACAATACAGAATCCCAGAAAGAAAAACAGAAAATCACAGCTGATCTCCAGAGAGGCCCAGTACTGCAGTGTCACCTGCTGGACACAGGCACCAAATACATCCTGTATTAGTTCCTAGAGCTGCCACAACAAAGTACCACAAACTGCATGGCTTAAACAACAAAAATATATTGTCTCAGTCTGGAGTTTGGAAGTCTAAAATTAAGGTGTCAGCAGGGTTAGTTCATTGCTGGGGCTGTAATGTTCAGGCCTCTCTCCTTGGTTTATAAATGGCCAATTTCATATTCACATGGCATTGTCCCTGTATGCCTATCTCTATGTCCAAATTTCCCCTTTTTTATAAGGATGCCAGTCATATTGGATTAGGGCTCACCCTGATGACCTCATTTTAAGTTGATTACCTCTATGAAGCATCTATCTCTAAATAAGGTCACATGCTGAGGCAGTGAGGGTTAGGACTTGAACACAGAAATTTAGGGGTGTCACACTGAACCTGTAATATGAGGCAGCTGTTGGCCTACTACAGAGCTCTTGTTAAAAATGAACACCTGACCCATGGAAGTCTTGTGCCACTTAGACCTGACATCTCCATTTTGAGTGGGTTAACTAGGACAGGACAAATACAATGCAAGTGCTCATTTGCTGGTCAAATTAAAATTTGAGGGCATGGCTGGCCTGACCCAGTTATCATCTCAATTTTGCATAAAGTAGTAGCAGCTACCTCTTTGGGAAAAACTTTATCCCGTTCTGCCACCTTAGGCAAAGCTACTGGCTCAATAAGGGCCCCACAAAGATTCTCCTAAATGCCTGGGCCTGTTTCACTTCTGATCCAACTAAGCTGAAAACTGATGTCACCAATAGTGCTCCTGCCAGTCTGACCTCAGTGCCCACTATGGTGGTCGCTGGAATCAGTGGGCAGAAGTCAAGTTTGTTCTCAAAGCTCTGGTCAGTTGGGCTGAGGAGCAGGTTGTCAGGAGGAGTAATCTGTCATCAGCCCTGAATGTCCCAGCACATTCTTGCTGGGTAGGCCAAGAATGCAAGGCCTAGAGTGCTCTTTGTTCAGGCCATTTCTCTGGGCTGTGTTTGTAGTGAACAATCTTGAGAAATAAGGTAACCCTTGCGTGGCAGGTGTGGCTCTGTGGTTGAGTGTCGACCTATGAACCAGATCATGGTTTGATTCCCAGTCAGGCACATGCCTGGGTTGCATTTTGATCCCCAGTGTAGGGTGTACAGGAGGCAACTGATCAATGATTCCATCTCGCCATTGATAGTTTTATCTCTCTTTCCCTCTCCCTTCCTCTCTGAAATGAATAAAAATATATTAGGAAAAAAAAGAAAAACGAAAGAAGAGAACCCTCCCCAACTCCAGGAGCTCACCACTTATTATAAAAGCAGGAAGATTCCCTAAGCTTAGTGTTCTTCAAATGTGCCACAAACCCACTGAGTGCCCAGCACCCATCTAAAGCCATATTTGTAACCTCTGTGAGACTTGAGGGTAATGGGATATTGATAGCAACCTCATGCTCATGCTCCTTGCTATGTTATGAGTAATTAAGTTCTCTGTCTCTGACATGGGTATATCCTGAATTCTGCCAGCATCCATGAAATGATCACAGGCTAATTTGTTAACTTGCAAATATGTTAAAATCCCAGCTCCTTCACAGATCCTGACTTCATGGGACTGATGTAAGAGTAAAATCCCTTTCGTTTCCAAAGGTCTTGGACAAGGACTCTGAGTATGTGACATTCATAGCTGGTTTGTATGCCTTACATCTGGTCTTCCCTAGGTCACTCTGCTCTGTTACAGTAATTCAGCTGCCCATTCTTTCCATTGTTCCATTCCCCAAAAGACATTATCCTGCATAAGACACTCTTGTCAATCTTTAATAACAACAACAGCAGCAGCAACTAATATTTATAGAGTGAGAGACATTGTTCTAAAGACTTGAGGTCTTATTCTACACACTTTTTATACACTACCATCTTTACCCTTCAAAATATCTCCTATGCAGGGGATACTATCACCTCCAGCTTACAGGTTAGGAGACAGTGGCACAGACCTAAAGTTAGTCAGAGGTAGAGATAGGGTTCAAAACCAGACAGCCTGGCTTTAGTCCTCACTTTTAACCACTCTATATACTGCCTCAGAGTAGGACTTTCTATTTTCGGAGCCAGAATGAGCCACAGAGCCTAGAAATCTTTATTTGATATTTTAGGAAGATTATTCCAGTCAAACTTTTAACACTTAATTTTGACATACAACATTTTAAAATACTTTTTGACAACCTATATATAGGCAATTAGATAATCTACTTTGCTTTGATCTTTTCTATGCAGCCTATGTATAAATCCAGTGTCAAGTTTTCATACTCTGTATTAGTATCCTATTGTTATATCACAAATTATCAAACTTAGTAGCTTAAAACAACACAAATTTATTTTCTTACAGTTCTGGAGGTCAATAGTCTAAAATGGGCGGGTGGGACTGCACTGCCTCTGGAGGCTCCAGGGGAGAATCCATATCCTTGCCTTTTCCATTTTCTAGAAGTTGTGTTTCTTGACTCATGGTCCTTTACTCCATCTTCAAAGCCAGCAGCAAGGCACTTTCAAATCTCTCCCTCCCACCCCACCCCCCGCCTGCCCCTCCTCTGGCCCTCCTGCCTCCCTCTTTCCCTTATAAGGACCCTTGTGATTACATTGTGCCCATCCAGATCATCCAAGATAATACAGGATCTTCTCCATCTCAAGCTCTTAACTTAATCTCATTGCAGAGTCCTTTTGCCATATAAGGAAAAACAGTCACAGGGGATCAGGAAGCAAATATCTTTGAGGAGGGTATCATTCTCCCTACCCTACATTGTAAGCAGTTGTCTCTTATTATGGTATAGAAACGTTTTGTTTGTTTTCGTTAATTCTCATCGGAGGATATTTTTTCATTGATTTTTAGAGAGAGTGGAAGGGAGGGGGAGAGACAGACAAACATTGAGTGAGAGAGACATATTGATGGGCTGCCTCCTGCCCCTAACCTGAGGCTGGGGATCCAGCCTAAAGCCTGCCTGCAACTGAGATACATGCCCTTGACCAGAATCAAACCTGGGACCCTTCAGTCTGTGGGCCGATGCTCTATCCACTAAGCAAAACCATCCAGGGCTATGGTATGGACATTTTAACACAAATATCTGGATTGGAGATTTTTAAAAGCCCATTCACTAGATAATTAACAATCCATTTCATCTTGGCTTTGAGGATAGAGCCCCAAGAGCATTTCAAAGAGAACATACTGCTGGAGCACATGTTAGAAACTTTAACCACCATCTATATATATAAAAGGCTAATATGCTCAGTTTCTGACCATTTGACTGGTCACTATGATGCACACTGACCACCAGGGGGCAGACACTCAACGCAGGAGCTGCCATGATGCACACTGGCCATTTACAGAGAAAAGGCACCGCTGACAAAGCAACACAGGTCCCACCACCACCCCAGAGCGACAGCCCACCAAATCACAGCTGCACACTGCCGAGACCCCATGGTGCAAAATGTGGCCTACAGCCCAGCCCAGAAACAGTGGCTGTGGGCGCCCGGTAATGATGTCTTGTAGCAATGCCCGGCTTCCTCTCCCTAGCGACTAGCCTCCTTGGAGTTTCTTCAGCCCAGGAACACGATTTGCTTTATAGCCAGGTGAAAACATTTTATAGTTTAACCGAATGTCTGTGAAGCATTTTCACATGCCTCATCTCTGTTGATCCTCACAGAAGTTCAGGGATAGGTAGATAGGAGACTTGGTAGAATCCTATTTTCTTTTCATTAGCCGGAAAAACTGAGATTTAGAAAGTTTAGAAACTTGACCCGACTGGAAAGAAGTAAGAAATGGTGGACCTTGAAAATGACTTCAGGTTTTCTCACTGCGCAGAATATAGTCAAACACTGCTATAGTTAAATATTTCACCCTTTGTTCTCCCTGAGTGATCTACAATAATAATCTGCTTCATGTTGATATTTACTGCTGTGTTGCTGACAACTACCTGAAAGGGAAGTTGGGGTGCTTCACTGGGCTGGAAAAAGTTTAGCTAATTCAGAAAGCAGGTCTAATTAAACAAGTTTATCTATATATATAAAGTTCTTGCTGGCACTAATCACACGCATGTGTTTCCATCTGTCATTGTCTATCATGAGCTTGGTTGACACTTCCATTATAGAGAAAGGGTGAATAGCAATATTAAATCTTTTAATTAATTTCCTTTCAATGTGCATGATATTGTGCACCGGGCCTCTAGTAACAACATAAAAGCTTAATTATTTTAACATCAGAATTATGGGGGTGCCAGAAGAAGAGAGAGAGCAAGATACTGAAAACCTATTTGAAGAAATAATGACTGAAAACTTCCCCCACCTGGTGAAAGAAATAGACTTACAAGTCCAGGAAGCCCACAGAACCCCAAACAAAAGGAATCCAAAGAGGACCACACCAAGACACATCATAATTAAAATGCCAAGAGCAAAAGACAAAGAGAGAATATTAAAAGCAGCAAGAGAAAAGCAGTTGATTACCTACAAGGGAGCACCCATACGACTGTCAGCTGACTTCTCAACAGAAACTATGCAGGCCAGACGGGAGTGGCAAGAAATTTTCAATGTGATGAATAGCAAGAACCTACAACCAAGATTACTCTACCCAGCAAAGCTATCATTCAGAATTGAAGGGAAGATAAAGAGCTTCACAGATAAGAAAAAGCTGAAGGAGTTCATCACCACCAAACCAGTATTATATGAAATGCTGAAAGGTATTCTTAAAGAAGAGGAAGAAGAAAAAAGTAAAGAGAAAAATTATGAACAACAAATACATATCTATCAACAAGCGAACCTAAAAATCAAGTGAATTAAAAACCTGAGGAACAGAATAATCTGGTGAATATAATAGAATCAGGGGCATAGAAAGGGAGTGGACTGATAATTCTCAGGGGGAAAGGGGTATGGGGGGTTCATGAAGAGAATGGACAAAAATCATACACCTATGGATGAGGACAGTGGGGGGGAGGTAAGGGCAGAAGGTGGGGTGGGAAGTGGGTGGAGGGGAGCTATGGGGGGAAAAAGGAGAAATAATTGTAATAATCTGAATAAAGATTTATTTTAAAAAAAATAAAAATAAAAATAAAAATAAATAAAAAATAAAATAAATAAATAAAAAAAAATAAAAGTACCTTAAGTCGAGCATTCATAAGCATGAACTCCTGTTGGTTTTTCATGTTTTCATTCATAGATTTTGAAAATATAAACCCCATCTTGACCTAAATATAAAAAAGCAAAGAGATTTAAAACAATATATTCTACATGCATCCCTCATGTGCTGTGCTGTGGAATATTGTGAACTTATAACAATGTAAGAAAAAATCTCTAACCTGGGAACGCAGTGTGGATTCTAGCCCTTGCTCCCAACTAACTGTCTGATTGTGGGCAAACTTAACTGGCTTGGCTGTCACTTACTAAGACCAGCTAATTGAACTAGACGACTTCCAAAATCTTATGCTCTGTAATTATTTGGCTCCATTTTTCCTGATTTTGTTTCGCACTGTAAATCTTGAAGAACTGAATACTTAAAAACAAACATACAGAAAAAATTCTCTGGTTTTGTGTGTGTGTGTGTGTGTGTCAGAGTGGATACCATCTATCCTCTACCTTCTGTACAGTTGGATGATAGAATCTTTGTTTCTGAGAAGGGGTGATGCAGAAGATGCATCATGCACTTTGAGGACAGATTTGTCTGTGCTCTGTGCATTTGTGTTTTAGGAGGTTTTAAGTATCTCAGAGTCACTATATCAATACTCTTCTTGTAATCCCTGCCCCTCTCCTATACACCCTCTATTTCCAGCCACCCACTCCTCCTCAAGTTTCACCTTTGTTCTCTTCAAGCTACTACTGAAGTTCTCAAGGGAGAAAACATAATTAAATGTCATGGGAAACTCAGTTTTTAAATGAATATATGGTATTGCCTATCTTATGTGGGCTGTCAATTCTGGGGAGGCCAGAACTCTTAATATTTTGTTCTTAATCCAATTGGGTAGGTACAGAAGCCCTTCAGTTGTTGTTTTACTTTCAGAATGCAAAATTCAAGGATGTTACAATTGCTCTTCCCTCAACATTGCTGCTGATTCTCTTTGATGAGCTGTTGAGCAGAGGGCCAGTTTTAATGCTTCTACCAGGATTCATAGTATTCTGTGGGAAACCATCGGAGCTTCTGTTTTCCATATCCCTGTCAGAAAATCTTGGGTTCTGGCTAATTGTGGAAAAGAATGGAGAGAGAGCATTTCATTCCAAGTGAAATGAATTATCTCTGCTAATAGGGCTCCAGGTGAGTGAGAACTGCAAGCCAGACTTCAGTGGCTTTCTTGTATTCAGGCCGTAGACACACCCTGGAATTATAGGGACCTCTGGTCCAGAGTCAGCTTTAGTGTTGGGAAGAGGCCAGATATTCACCAGAGAATAGAAGCACGGCCCGAACAGTCCTGGGAGGTCATGAGGTTTCCCTCCTGCTCTACCACTGCCCCCCTCCATCCTGTGACCAGAATTGGAGGCCACCCATTGAGAGTGGGAGATCTAGCAAAAATTCTCTCATTTGTGCAAATTCTGACAGTCCTATGTCAATGGTCTCCAATAGCAGACCAGAAATTGCCTGAAGGCAGAAGCAATGCATTATCCATCTTGGCAGTCTCCATGGTTGTCTCTTTCCCATAAAAGTTTGCAGAAGGCAATGAGTGACACTAGAGAAAGGCTGGCTCAGGTCACTTGCCATTTCTTACTTTTCTTCTGCATATAGGAGTGGATAATTGAAATTTTACATATGTTGCAAACATTTCTAAAGAAAACAATTGTCCCCTAATCTTATTCTTACACACACACACACATAGTATGTCACAGAGATATGTCTCTTACAGTTGCTACTATTTATTAAGGGGTGGGATCTCCCTTGAAGTACAGGAAGAGTCTGTATATCAGCCATCTAGGGGAAAGAAACTATGTGGAAAGTTAGGATTTAAGTTTACCTCTTTCTGGGCCTTGCTCTCTTGGGTCTAGATTGTAGTTTGAATGTGTTAGGCAACGTTCCCAAGGGTTAAAGCTAGAAGCAAACCCAGGAGAAGAGCTTCCCCATGGTCCTCATGGGAGATCACACCTGGAAACAAGTGCACCACACCTTGTAAAGTACATCTTGGAGTTCAGTATTTTCAACTTTTCCCACTCTAATAGCCATTTTCTAATGTTTGGAAGGTGTTCATAATACTCTCAATCTTCTCTCCCACTCACTATATATATATACTAGAGGCCCTATGCACGAAGTCGTGCAAGGGGCTCAGCCCTTGCAGCTCTGGTCAGCCCTCGCAGCCCCTCACAGCCTTGGCCGGCCCTCACAGCCCCTGCTTTGTCCAAAATGTCATCCAGACAGTCTCTTCTGCTGTTTGATCTAATTAGCATATTAGCTCTTTATTATATAGGATATACACTGAATGGCCAGATTATTATGATCTCGGAACGCATAATAATTGTGTGTGTATATCTATATATCTATATCTATATCTATATCTATATCTGTATCTATATCTATATATCGGAGGCCCAGTGCATGAATTCGTGCATGGTTGGGGGCCAGGGGGAGGGGACATGGGTGTTTGGCCGGCCTGCCTGCTGGTCAAACACCTGGTCGAGGGGACAATTTGCATATTAGCCTTTTATTATATAGGATTATATAGGATATACACTGAGTGGCCAGATTATTATGCGTTCAGAGATCAGTGTGTGTGTGTGTGTGTGTGTGTATATGTATATGTATGTGTATGTGTATGTATATATATGTGTATATATATGTATATATATATATATACACACACATATATATATATATATATTGGTTTCAGAGAGGACGGAAGTGGGAGAGAGAGATAGTAACATCAATAATGAGAGAGAATAATCAGTTGGCTGCCTCCTGCAAGCCCCACACTAGGGATCACCTACAACCTGGCATGTGCCATGACTGGGAATCGAACCGTGACCTCCTGGTTCATAGGTCAACGCTCAACCACTGAGCCACACCAGCTGGACTCACAAAATATTAGTAAAATGATGACTATCGTTCATACTGCTATATGATACATAGGAAAGTTAAGAGAATAAATCCTAATAGTTCTCATCACAAGAAGGAAAAAGTTTTTTCTTTTTTTTCTTTCTTCTTACTGTATCTACATGATAGATATTAGCTGAACCTATTGTGGTAATCATTTCACAATATATGTAAGTCCAACCATCATACTGTATACCTTAAACTTAGACAATGATGTATGTCAATTATTTGTCAGTAAAAGTGGGGAAAGGAAATAAGCAAGAGTGATCTTGCAATAGGAATAACTGAATTCACTCAGTTGTATAAGTAAGCCTTTCAAAAATTCCAACACTTAACCATTGGTGAAATATTTTTTGATACTTAAAATTTAGACACCAGTGTATCTCAGAGGACTGAGAATGCTGATTTGAGTTCTTAATGATTGCATTTTTCCTTTGATTACTCTTGAGACCTTAAAATGGGTTCTTTAATACTCCAGCCCAGTGTCAGCTGGGCTATAGATTACAATGGGAAGGGATATTTCTGAGGAGTGTTGGGACTGCAATTTACAGGCACCGCTGGGAACATGCATTTAATTCTACTTGTTTAAGAAAAAATGGATAATCCCATAACCCACGACCTCTGTCATCCAAATTTCTGCGCTGACTCACTTCCTGATCAAATTACACATAACCCACATTTATGGCTGGTTGCATAATTACAATCATACATGCCCTCACCCCCCAGTACAATCATTTTCATTAAGTCGTTGCGTTCCGTTCACATTAGTCCACTTCCCCTGCAAATTCCAGCCCTTAACCTACAATTTCCGGAGGGTTTCCCTAATTTAACTCCACCCGCCCTGATGACAGTAACCTGGGTCTTTCCTGAATGGTATGCTGGTTTCCGTGGATAGTGCTCTGTATACTTTCCCAATTTGATTACAAGGTTACGGGAAAAGCCCGGAGTCCTATCGACAGGAAGGGATTATTTCCGAAACCAGTAGGAGACCTTCTCCACTGGGAGCAGGAAGGAAGCCAAGGGCGGGCGCACACTAGGAGCGAGAGCGCCGCGCGGGCCTGCACGCCTGGGGCCCGGCAGCTCAGCGTAGGAGGACGTGGACCCGCGCTCTCCACCCACCTGTGGCCGGCCGGTTCCCGCAAGGCTGGCTCCCAACCACTAGGCAGCGGACAGTGGAGGAGCGGGACACGGTAATGGCCGCAGAGACCTCCAGATTTCGGGTCCCCTAGTCCGCGGCAAGAACCGGGTTTCGCCTCGCGGATTGACTAGCCTTGACAGTGGATTCCAACCCTTAGCCAATCAGCGCAGCCCTTGCCTTCTTTAAAGGGCCCGCGCGCCGGACCTAGGCCTGAAGTGTTCTTCACTTGGCACCTGGAAGGGGCAGGTCGAAGAGGCAAATTCAAAACCCCAGCGACTGAGCTGTCAGATTTTGAGGGGAGGCAGAGGAAGCAGAATGACAGACAGTCTCACTTAAAAGCTTCAAGTGAACTTTGTCAGTACATGAGAATCCATGCTCCTGCGCCCTGCTAAGCCTCCATAGAGTTTAATGAGCTGTTTTACTGTTATTCTCTAGAAATGGTATCAACCACCACTGTTGGATCTGTTTCCAGGAAGAGAATGTATCTCGTGAGAAGTTGTCACTTAAACATATAATCCTTATAAACATTTTTAAGGGCTTTTTACTGGCAGAATAGATTTAATGTTGAGGATTGACAGGAAGCCAGAGAAAGAAGGAGACAGGTGGGTGCAGTCTATAGAGGCAAGCCTCCTAGGGACAAAGACTGACAGGACAAATGAAAAATATCCAGCACACCTCTTCTACAACCTTGGGTTTATCATTTCTGGAAGTCCTAGTTCAAAGGAAAGAAATGCTACCACTTGAGGATACAGCCATGGTTCTATTGAATTGAAAGCTGAAATTGCCCCCTGATTATTTTGGTTCCTTATAGTGATAGAACTGGGATGACTGATCCCAATGACTGAGAAGAAATTGGGTTGCAGCTATACAGGGAAGGGAAAGGGAACTGTGCATGACACCCAGAGATTCACTGGACCCATCTTATTCCTCCCATCTACAATAATAATGCTCATTAGACAACTGCAGTAACCTGATAAAGTCAGGACCACTTAAATTTCAGACCATGCAAAAATTAAAGTGTAAAAAATCCTGATTTACCATGGTAGTGCATAAGGCAAGGGAAACATAAGTGAATAAAGTAGGAAGCTTTGATTCTCACTTTTAGCAACAAGCTGTAGAGTCAGGGATTATTGTAGTTCTGCATACAAAATGTTAACTGGTTATAACCACCCTGGCCCCTTTTTACCTGTTACTTTGCATGAAATATACTGGTGGAAACAAATATTATAATTTAGTTTCTAGACTACACCCAAATTGACATCACCTCAAAGCAATTTGATGATTGGTAGGATTCTGTGATTCTCATGTGCAGGGGATGAGCTTCTCTTCATTTGAGCAAACGGCAAGAATAAATCTGGGGTGGGAAAAACAGGTAGACTATCTGGGTTTTCTCTTTGTCTACCCTCATATTTACTTTTCTCCCTCCCCTGCCCTATCTTTACCCCAGAAGCTGACCTTTTTGGAAAACATCACCTGGGCTCTTCTTAGCTGGGTTTAAACAATGGAGGATTAAGGAAATTGGAGGCAGGAGGAAAGAGAGGTAGGATATGTTTTAATCCATTCTTTCTCTGTTTCGGTGTAAGGATCTGGCGGTGGCTGTGTCTCTCCACAGCTGCAGTTCTTGACCAGAGGTCTCTCCTCCATGGCTCCAGCTCACACACGTGCCCTTGACCCGGATCGAACCCGTGACCCTTTGGCTCTAACCCTTGAGCAAATCGGCCAGGGCATCCTCCCTTGCTCTTTAGTCTAAAAATGGTATGGGCTTCCCACTGTTGCAACAAGACTCTCAAGTTGGTGGTTCTTAACTTCAACTTGATGGTTGGGATGCCTCAGCTGGATGATTCTCTCAACCTCACCACACCCCTTTAAATAGTGTCTACATTAATATCTCTTTACTACATTAATATCTCTTTAGTCAAACCAATTGAGTATAATTCTGATTCCTGATTGAAACCCAATGGATACACTTAAAACTGTACACATACATTATAAATACTCTTGTATGTATGATATGTTCACAATTTTGAAATATAAGTGAAAAAGTGACTATGAGAATATATACCCTGGTAATTGAGATATATATATATATATATATATATATATATATATATATATATATGACACATTTTTAAGAATGTGGGGGTAAGAGGATTAAAAGAATTTATTTCAAATCAAATGAATATAACTTTAACTGGTATATGCATTATTTCTAATTGTATAAATGTGTGTGTATATATGTTTTTACACACATGTACAAATAGTTGCTTTTAAAAAATCATTTTGCATTATAGCATAAAGATTTTCATGTTAAATAGCATTTATGTGTGTCATTTTTAACAGGTGTCAGATTTCCCAGAAGTATGTATACAATTCCCATTGTTGGATATTTCTGATTTCTTTTTTGCTATTGTCAATAATATCATGATGACCATCTTTATATATATATATATATATATATATATATATATATATATATATAAATATATAAATATATATATGGCTTTTTAATATTTTGATTGGAAATACTGGGTTAAATAGTATAAATATTTTAGAGAGAATTGATGTAAAATCCTCAACTCATTGAAAGTCTCCTACCCTAGGAAAAGAAAATTACTCAATATTTCCCTTTATATCCATAAAGTACTTCTTTAAAAAAACAAAGTTTTTGAAAGTTTAAGACCTGCTTAGAGGTATTTATTTTTAACATAGATGCTTTTGAAAAGAGTGTGAATTTCACCATTAATGTGGGAACCAGGATTAGCCAAAAACCTCAGTCTGTTATGGAGGGCAAGTGTGTGGGGCTGAGGCTAGAAGATCTTCAATTAAGCTTTTTTGGAATGGTGTTTCCCATGCTCTGGGGAACATGGTCTGAATTTTAACCTTACACTTCAATCATGGAGCACACTTGTAGCCTGGATATGGTCTGAGCCGGCAAAGCATTACTGAGCTTTGTACAAACCTTGTCTGGACTTTGTCCATTCCTCAACAGTGATGCCAAGTGGCAGTGTAATATAATGGCAACAGTGGACAGGAGATCTTGTTCTCTCCCTACCTAGAAAATTTTAAATTGAGACCTAATTCACATACCATAAAATTCACCATTTAAATGTACAAATTAGAAATCTTTAGTATTTTAAAAGGTTGTACAACCCTTGTTGCTATCTAATTCCATAACATTTTCATCACCCCAAAAAGAAACCCTGTACCATTAGCAATCACTCTCCATTCTCCCCCTTCCTCTAGTCCTGGGAAACTCTTACTCTGCTTTCTGTCTCTTATACAGTTTATATAAATGGAGTCATACAATATATGGCCTTTTTCATATGGCTTCTTTCACTTAGCATAAAGTTTTCAGGGTTCATCCAAGTTGCAACATTGTTTAGTACTTCATTCCTTTTGTGGCTAAGTAATATTCTAGTGTATGGATATACCACATTTTGTTTATCCATTCAAAATGGACATTTGGGTTCCCACTTTTTTGATGTTATAAATAATGCTGCTATGAACATTTGTATACAAGTTTTTGTACATATGTTTTCAATTCTCTTGGGAGAGAATATGTAGGAGTGAAATTACTGAGTCATATGGTAACTCTATATTTAAATGTTTGAAGTTGAACAAATTCACAGTGCCACCAGGTGTGAATAAGGATACTACTTTTACCACATACATTGTAGTTAGGAGCACAGACACTGCAGCTGTAGTACCTGGAATGGAATCCTCAGCTGTGCCATTTCCTAGCTATGTAAGCTTAGACCAGTTGCTTAAACTCTGTGCCTCAGTATCTGCATCTCTAAAATAGAGGCAATAATTATAAAGGCAGTGTTCATTAAAATACATTTCATTTTCAAAATTGAGCTATCAGGTGTTAAATTGTGTATACATTTTTTGGGACACTCTGTATATTGTTCTTGGTTTTAATATGGAACAGCATATTAAAATATATACAGGGTGGGGAAAAAGTAGGTTTAAAGTTATTCATATGGAAAATAATACAATAATTAATAAGTAATAATATAAGAATAAACTCTGTTTCACATACAATTGTAAACCTACTTTTGCCCCAGCCTGTATACCATCCTTGATTCCCTTTTCTCCCTTTCTTCTAATAAGTTCTATAAGTTCTACTTTCAAAATATGGTTTACTGCAACAGATTCTAAAGGTCTCCAAGCTTCCTTGCTGGCCCCTCTATCCTCTAGTCTTTAGACCACAGTTAGAGTGACATTTTCAGAACATTCATCAAGTAACTCCCCTGCTTTAACTCATCCAGTGACTTTCCATTGCAATTGGAATCCAACCTCTTCCCTTGGTTTACAAGGACCTTCAGGATATGATCTGATCCACCACTGCTCCCTTCACTCTACATTCCGCACAAAATGACCTTTTTTCCAACTTTGTTCCATCCTTATGATTCCTCTGCCAGGAATGCTCTTCCTGCAGATCTTTGCATGGTTGTCTTCATAACTCATGTCTCAAATAATGCCTTTTAGAGAAGCCTTCCCTGGCTACCTTAACTAAAGGAGCCTCACATCCAAGCATTCTGCAATATTGGGTCACCAATTTTTTTTTCTTTTTTTAAATAGGAC
The DNA here is from genome assembly GCF_963455305.1 of Plecotus auritus. Classification (NCBI taxonomy): domain Eukaryota; kingdom Metazoa; phylum Chordata; class Mammalia; order Chiroptera; family Vespertilionidae; genus Plecotus; species Plecotus auritus. The sequence continues at coordinate 134,998,548 of NC_137776.1, read as the reverse complement.
TTTTTAATATCTGAAATTTCAGTTTATTAGTTTATGTTTGGAACCTCTTTCTCTTGAAACTAAGAAAGGATATCCTAAGAAAGGATATTTCTTATTTTCTTTTCAGAAAAAGTAGGGAAAAGAAAAAAACTACTAATTCTTTTATGATGGGTCTATAATCAGGAAAGGCAAATTGATTAGGTTGACGATCCTGTTAACCCAGGTGTGACTACAATTGGTTTTGAATAACCACTTACTCATAGCAGAAAACAAAACCCAGTTGTTCCTTTCAAAGCAGGGGTTTGAACACTTTTAGACCTAGAACTCATATTGTTCTTGGTTTAAATCCATTTCTGGAGGCAGTTCCACAAGAGCCATTGAACTTACTCATCTCCTTAAACCAAGTGAAGTGACTCACAAGGGGACTGTCATTTCTACAACATTCAGTTAGGTTATTTAGTTCTAGGATATTAAATCAATAAAACATTTCCCTTTATCCTCTGAAAGGATATCTCTATTTTTCATGGCCTTCAATTTATTGAGATTCCTTAAAATTAAATTATTTACCATACAGTGTTCCCAAGTTCCCACAGCATTTACCCAAGGCATCCTGTATAATAAAAGCCCAGCGACCGAATGGCGGAACAACCAGAACAACCGCTCGACCAGTCACTATGCCACATACTGACCACCAGGGGGCTGATGCTCAATGTAGGAGCTGCCCCCTGGTGGTCAGTGCACTCCCACAGTGGGAGCGCCGCTCTGCTGACTTGGATGAGCGGCACTCCCACAGTGGGCTGATTCCTGCAGGCTATGCCCCCCACCAGTGCACAAATCCCATGCACTGGGCCTCTAGTAATTACATATTTATGTCTGGGTTTGTAAATTCCTTGAGGACAGGGAACATTGTTGGAGGCCTCATCTTTGTATTAAAGTATGCACAGCATGGGAGCTGCCTTTTGAAGGCAAGCACTCTTTCCCTGGCCAGCTCTTTCCCAGCTCAGCATAGGAAGGAAGGAGACAAATACAGGATAAGTGAAGCATCTGAGCATGGGTGTCAAGTGATGACAGCTGCTGCCCCCTGGCCATCCACACATGTTAATTACTCCTATATTTTAAACAGTTGCATAACCAGGGCAAAGTGTTCTGCTCAATGAAGTCTGTTTAGCACCAATCTATGGGGTATGAATAGATGGCAAAGATGGAGGCAACAAAAGGTGGGCAGAGGAAGAGTGAAGGGTAGTATTGATATTAATCAACCAAATTAGATGGAGAAAAGGAAATTATAACTGTACTTGCAAAGAACACTTGATTTAATTTTCCTCCCTTAAACATTATACAATCAGTATTTAAAATTTCAGTGTGCACATGAATCACCTCAGGCTGGTGTTGAAATGTAGACTCCTAGGACCACTCCTCAGAGAACTGGATTCAACAGGTCTGTGTTAAAGCCCTGAAATCTGTATGTATGTATGTATGTATGTATGTATGTATGTAGTTATTTATTATTATTATTTTTTAGTTTAATGTATTTTAATAGCAAACTTACAGGAACAGCACAGAAGACAGACAACATTAAAAACATGTACTTGCATGTAGGACAACTAAGTTAGAAAAGTATAGTGAATGGATGGAATCTACTGTATGATAAAAATGCTACAGCCCTGACCGGTTTGGCTCAGTGGATAGAGCGTCGGCCTGCGGACTGAGGGGTCCCAGGTTTGATTCCCGTCAAGGGCATGTACCTTGGTTGCGGGCACATCCCCAGTGGGGGGTGTGCAGGAGGCAGCTGATCGATGTTTCTCTCTCATCGATGTTTCTAGCTCTCTATCCCTCTCCCTTTCTCTCTGTGAAAATCAATAAAATATATTTTTAAAAAATGCTACAAACACCATTTAGTTGCCATCAATAAGAAATTTACTTGTTTTAAAAAAATCCAAATGCTGGCATTTTCCAGAAAAACTTGACAGGTTTATTTATATTGTTATAAAGTTGAACTGCTGAAACTTGTTCACTGAAACATTTGACTTGCATTAATGCTTTATGTCCCCGCATTTAAAGTCCTGAGCAGTTTCTCGCACCAGACGCTGGAAGGGAAGTTTGCGAATGAGAAGTTCAGTGGACTTCTGATAACGTCTAATTTCATGAAGTGCCACAGTACCTGGCCTGTAACAATGAGGTTTCTTCACCCCTCCAGTGGAGGGCGCACTCTTTCGAGCGGCTTTGGTAGCCAGCTGCTTCCTCGGGGCTTTGCCCCCCGGTGGATTTGCAGGCAGTCTGCTTGGTACGAGCCATGGTACAGAGACCTCTTTACTTACCCCCTTCTCCTTCGGCTGGAGCTCGGCGAGCTGGAGGCAGCTCAGGCGTTGGAGAGCGACGGCGGCTGCGAACACCTGAAATCTGTATTTAAACACCCAGCTCAAGTCAACTGTGATGCAAGTGACCGTCAGAGTCAGAAACAGTTCATCGGCAGTGATGAGATTTTACCCTTAAAAATGAACAAAGTAAGAGGGTCATAACTGGGAAATAGCGATACTGGAGATAATCAGGGTGTCTGCTCTTCTCCTATCTCAGCACTTCTCCATCTACTTCACCCAAATCATAAAACCTACACAGGGTTTTGGGACTGATGGTCCCCACCCCCTCAGCTGTTTGGATGTTCATATATTTTTAAGTGATAAAATCTTTTTTCTAAACATATCCTGTTTTTCTAACTCCATAGTACGTATATCAAAACTTCATTAAGAAACTTGATAAACCATATGGAATATGAATGGCTGAAGGATGGAAACAGGTGGGTGAGATGAACAAGATCACAAATCCTCAGATTACTAATATGTTAATCACTGAGCCCCAAGATGAGCAACACCTTCCATTCCTACCAACAACTTCAGCGAAAGGTCAATTCCATTTGTCTCCTGTTTTTCCTATTGATCATATGTACACCTTGAACACTGCTTGGGTAAAACAAAAAAGCCTGACCAGCATGGGTCAGTGGTTGAGCATCGACCTATAAACCAGGAGGTCACGGATTCTATTCCTGGTCAGAGCACATGCCTGGGTTGTGGGCTCGATTCCCAATGGAGGGCGTGCAGGAGGCAGCTAATCAATAACTGTCTCTCATCATTGATGTTTCTATCTCTCTCTTCCTCTCCCTTCCTCTCTGAAATCAATAAAAATTTTAAAAAGAAAATGGAAGAATGCACTCTTAAAAAGCAAACTAAACATCCCCCACACACAGTTTTATGTTTTTTTAAAAATTTATTGGGAGAGAGAGAAACATCAGTGTGTTGTTCCACTTATTTATGCATTCATTGGTTGATTCTTGTATGTGCCCTGACTAGAGATCAAACCTGACACCTGGGAAGGCCTATCAGGATGACACTCTAACTAACTGAGCTACCAGGCCAGGGCTCCCTGCCCAGTTTTAAAAATCATTCATAGGTCATAGAGGCTATCTAAGAGGAGATTACTTAATCCTGACTACTCAATAAATTATTTGCCCAAGACTTCTCCACTAGTTAGTGGTAGGTGACGCTAGAGTTGTTTTTTTTCTGACTTGATAGGCATGACCACACTAGCAGGTCATGAAATATATGTTTTAGGGTCTTGATGGTCATTTAAAGAAACATTAAGTAGAAAATATCAGTGGAACTAAATTTGGGAAAACACTGCATTATTTCACTATGTGGCCTCGACAAGAGATTTGCAAGAGGGAGCATTTTGAGCTTAATCTCCAAGTCTATTTCGATTTTATTAAGGCTAAAGAGAATTTCACATTCCCCACCAGATTTTTTTAAATCCTCATGGAAGGTATGTTTATTGATTTTTTTTAGAGAAAGAGGAAGGGGCGTGTGGCAGGGAGGGGGGAGGTGAGAGAGAGAGGGAGAAGGGAAGGGGAAGAGAGAGAGAGAGAGAAATATTAAATAGTTGCAGGAGGTATGTCCCCTGACTGGGGATCAAACCCACAACCTTTTGGTGTGCAGGACCATGCTCCAACCAACTGAGCCACTGGCCAGGGCTCCCTACCAGATTTTTAAGGCAATATAATTCTCAGTAGTTTTCCAAGTTAAAAATAAATATGTGCTATTCTGAGAATGTGAAAGTTCTTACTTGGGAAGGAAATGCCATAACCAAGCCAATGGACATCTCAACATTCATTATACAGTATTTTGAATTGCATTTGAAATGAATAAGTAGGATAAGCAAGCCAGGAAGAGTTCAATATATCAATTTAAAAATTACAAAGTTTATAAAGAAAGAAAGATGTGAGGAGGGAAGGAGAAAGAGTGGCAAGCACCTAAAAGTCTCAGGTGGTGAATGCTTGAGTAAATTATGTCACCACCCTCTGTGTGAGTCACATGGTTTCAGCTTGGGCTCATCTGATCAGTTACCAGAAGGATCTTCTTAGCCTCACCTAGAACATGCTCCCCCAACCTGAATAGCAAGATAGCAGTGATCCCAGAGCATTCTTACAAATGGTAAGTCATGATGGGAAATTCTTTTAATGACGAGGCAATTGAAGTTTCATTATGTCGAGGAACTCTGAGGAGGTATCACAATACAAAATTTAAAAATATATTTTCTGTTATACACACACACCCACTTTATAGAATAAAAACCAAAGTCATATTGGCCTGTCCTCTCACTTTCTATATGTTGCAGTATTATGTCAAGTTGTTCTGTTTTCTTGTAAAAGCTTTTTTGTCGAAAGGGGGCAACCTGATGGCAGAATTTAAAGTGCCTGGATTCTGAAGCTGAAACCAACTGAACCTTTGTGATGATTTCAGGCTTCGGTTTGTTTTATACCTTTTTAAAAAAAAACATTGGATTTGAACCATGCAGCTTTTCTTTTTAAAAGCTGATTTATGGGAAACCTCAGTGGTAAGTTTCATTTTTGGTTTCACGCGTATATATTTCCAAGGAAGAAGGATCCGCTAGTTTACTTTTAGCTGTAGAGAAAGCCCTGGCTGACTGACATCCAGCGGAACTCTCTGCAGCAGAGGGCGGGGACTCCACCCTTCCGCTCCGAGAGCCTTTAACGTGCCGCCCTCCGCAAGTTCTACAGGCAGACCCTGGCGCAGCGCCCGCCGCAGGTAGGGAGCGTGCTATCCCCGCGAGTGGCCCACTGGCCAGAATCTCTGGCCATCTCGCTTGGCATTTTTAAAATGTATGGTCTATGGTCTCCTTTATTTGAGATGAAGAGAGAAGGGAAAAGGAAAGCTGGATGCGTGGGGGTGGGGGTGGGGGTGGGGGTGGGGGTGGGCAATAGAGCCAATTACTTGTCAAGGTTAATAAGAACAGGTAACACGTTTGGCCTGTCACTAGGCAGGATCCAGTTATGCTTAATGTCAATCTTGTAAGTATATGTTTCTGTGAGTTCATAAATATGGTCCTGAGGTTGGTAGAGGGTCTATTGGAAAATTTCTGGGCTGGAAATCCATCCTCAGCCACTCACTAGCAGTATACTGTGGATAAGTCAGCACACCTGCAGCATCTCCCTAAGGTCCTTTCCTGTGGTAAGACCCAGGATACTGGAACCCGAGTTCTTTGCCCTATTTGCTCTGGGGATTTAAAAGAAGTCCTGAAGGAGGAAGAAAGGGGGAGGAAGGGGGTGAGTTAAAACATTTCTTAGCCCTAACCAGTTTGGCTCAGTGGATAGAGCATCAGCCTGCGGACTCAAGGGTCCCAGGTTTGATTCCGGTCCAGGGCATGTACTTTGGTTGCGGGCACATACCCTGTAGGGAATGTGCAGGAGGCAGCTGATCCGTGTTTCTCTCTCATCGATGTTTCTAGCTCTCTATCCCTCTCCCTTCCTCCCTGTAAAAAATCAATAAAATAAAATAAACATTTCTTAGACACACTGACCGTGGCTTATGTCAAGAATAGTTTGGGTTTGTTTTATAACACAGGGAGTACTTCAAGTACCATTGTTCCATCTTGTTTTTTTGCACCTAAAATAAATATATAGACAAACTGTGGATGATTTTCTATGGATTAAATAGCCTTGTAAATGTGATTTTTTTTTTAATGGCTATATTCCATGGTGCTGGATAACCAAACAGAAATAATCCCCCATGTTGGGCAAAAGATTATTTATAGTTACAGTGACTTACTATTTTAGTCATTCACTAGACATTTTTGCTCTCTGGAACATAGCTGATTATTTCCTTCAGGTAAACTCATAGAAGCATAACTACTTAGCCAAAGAGTCTGAATATTTTAAAGGCTTTTTGATGAAATGATAATGGAAGGAGACTTGACTTGGGGTGGTGAACACACAATATAATATACAGATGGTGCATTGTAGAATTATGTACCTGAAACGATATAATTTTATTAACCAATGTCACCCCAATAAATTCAATAGTAAATAAATGGAATGAAAATTGCCTTTCAGAAAGATTGTGCCAGTTCACATTGACAGTTGCTAGCAGATTTTAAAGAACTATGATACTTTGAAGGAAAAAAAATAGCTTTTTTTCAGTGGAAGAAGGTAGTAGAGGTTATAGGACAACAATTAGTGTATAGTCATAAAGAAAGCTTTTCTTAAAATTTGGCTTTAAATGGCTTGGGGATGTTAAGTGATGGTATTGAATTTCTAAATTCCCTGCTGCATTTCTACACTTACAAGTCAGTCATTGTCTGATTATCTGAAGACTATTTCAATTAGAACTGCCAAGTTTCATAATGTCTGGGTATTTAATTATTGAGTAAAGCAGTTTCCTTCTTGTGTTTTCTATAATTAGGTCATTTCAGAAAAATGAGGATACTTAGTAGTTTTACACTCATGGCCTACTGTCATTTGTTGAAAGGTAAGACACCAAATAAGGATTTGTCATATAGTTTAAATATTTTAACCGTAAGTTAAAGATGAAAATAAATTTAAATGCATATAATTTTTAATAGAGAGGACATTCTATTTTTCCTTCTTTATTTCATAAACATATTTCATAATCTCATATCATTGGACAAAGATTTAGGCAACACGGACAAACCAAAAAACAAAATTAACTCATTATCCATTATGCATTGTTCATTTCTCAGGTATATTTACTGAAAATATCTGGGGAAATAGTCTATGATGTTTGTTTTAAACAACGAAAGGATCATTTTATCCACCTTGCTTGGTGACATGCTGTTCCCTGAAGAGTATATTCTAAGGAAGAATTTTGGAAAGTGTCAGGGGAACAACAGTACTGGCATTATCCTAAGACCATCCCCAAATCTTCAGACTCACAAACCTCAGGCCAGACAACTGTTCAAGAGTTAGGACTACAGTCATGTGATGCTTAAAGATGATTTGGTCAATGATGGACTGTATGTACCACAGTGGTCCCTTAGGATTATAATGGAACTGAAAAATTCCTATCACCTAGTAACATTGTAGCCATCATAATGTCACAGTGCAATGCATTACTCACTTGTGTGTGGTGAGATTGGTATAAACAAACCTATTCTATTGCTAATCATATAAAAGTAGAGTACATAATACTTGATACTTATAATAAATGACTGTTACTGGTTTATGTATTTACTATGCTATACTTTTTATTGTTATTTTAGAATGCTCTTTCTACTTATAAAAAAAGGTTTGTTTCTAAACATTATGCCATTTTAGGCCAACAGCAGCCTCATACATCCTGTGTTTACGTCTTTTGATTGCATTATTTTCTCTTATGCTTGATTTAATCTCATGTTATTTTGTACAGTAAAATGTCATACAGGCTTGTAGCATAGGAGCAATAGGCTATTTCAGATAGCCTAGGTATGTAGTAGGCTATACCATATAGGTATGTGTAAGTGCACTCTATGGTATTAGCACAACAGCAGAATCACCTAACAATGCATTTCTCAGAATGTATCCCCATTGTTAAGCAGTGTATGACTGTATTGGAATCTGCCATTCAGACTACGCAGAAAGCAAATATGTGTCCAGTAAAAGGACATCCTGGGGATGTCCACATGAGACAAAGTCTTCAGGTTTAAGTACCCCATCACCATATATTATTTCCATAGTAATGTATGTTTATGAATTTTGGGACAACTTGTTTAGCTAATTTTATTATTTTTATCTCAGAGATGAAATATAGCATCCCAAAATGCATTTCAAACCCACCAGATAAAATACATATTTTAAGTAAGTCCTTAAACATAATTATCACATAAGTGACCACGTAAAATGTTCGTAAACTATGTGCTCATTATGTAAAATTTTTAAGGAATTTTCCATGTTCTGAAGATTGGTCATTTTTCTTTTCAGCATTTACTATCACAGTTACCAAGGACCTATATGTGGTAGAGTATGGCAGCAATGTGACAATGGAATGCAAATTCCCAGTAACAACACAGTTAAACCTGTTTGCATTAGTTGTCTACTGGGAAATGGGAGAAAAGAAAGTTATTCAATTTGTAAATGGGCAGGAAGACCTGAAAGTTCAACACAGTAGCTACAGCCAAAGGGCCCATCTATTGAAAGACCAGCTCTTTTTGGGAAAGGCTGCACTTCAGATCACCGATGTGAAACTGCAGGATGCTGGGGTTTACTATTGCTTGATCAGCTATGGTGGTGCCGACTACAAGCGGATTACTTTGAAAGTCAATGGTAAGAATTATTATAGGTAAAGAGGCCCAACCTTTATTAAAATCATATCAGCGATGAGAACTTTTCATTCTTGGAAGTCCACTCTTACTCTCCACAGCAGCAATCTGTTCATTCATTCATTCACACACCCATTCAATGAGCATTTCTTTTTCCTTTTTAATTTTCACTCAAGGACATGTTTTACTGATTTTAGAGAGAGGGGAATGGAGAGAGATAGAGATAGAAGATAGAAACATCAGTGTATGAGAGAAATATCAATTGATTGCCTCCCATATATACCCCCTCCAGGAATCAACCCACCATTTTCAGTGTGTCCTGACCTGGAATGGAACCAACAACCCTTTGGTGTACTGGATTACACTCCAACCAGCTGAGTCACACTGACCAGGGCCCAATGATCATTTCTTGAACCCCTCCTACTTGACAGTCCCTAGAGATTCACAGCCAAACATGACAGAGCCATGTTCCATAGAATATTCAGTTTTCCTAAAATAAATTCTCAGTCTTTACTTTGCTATTATTATAAAAGTAATACATACTATGGAAGGAAATAAAATGAATTACAAAAGTGTCTCTCCACCCTTCGCCACCATCTTCCATGATATGCAGAGATAACCAGGTAACCTCTATTTATGTGTTTTCTCCAGGCTTTTTTAAAAAAATTCAACTACTATTTTTATTTTCTTAGGTCTGCCAGCATTTTCCTTCCTTTGAACCTCTCTATGCCATACTCAACTAAAACAAATGTTAAAAACAAATTTCGCTATAAGGTTCACATTTTTAAAGAATTGAAATCAATTTATGAAGGCAAAATATAGTTATATCAAGACTAGAGAAAACTATTCTTCCTTAGCAATGGTATAAATTATGCTCACTGGGCATTCATCTTGAAAAATCTATACCAGCATTATCTTGGAGTGTTAAAGACGAACTGTGAGTGACAAATCCCTGAGTTCTGAACCACAGATATGTCATCAGGTCACCTGGGTTCAAAGTTTGGGTAAAGGAAAACACCTTAGCTGACCATCTCTGCTTTCACAGTTAAGATTCCTAGAATTGAGAGCTGAAAGGATCCCAGGCAAGAGCAGCTAACCCAAACTCCCAAGGAACAGAAATTCCCCCAAAGGGTCTTCTGCTCACATACTTCCCAAAATTGTTGAAATTACTTTCTGGTATTAAGCTGAAATCTGCCCTGTTTACTTAACAGTTTTGAAATTATGTGCCTACTTTTTTTTTCACCTTTTAATGTGACGAGAATTAAATCATCATCTCTTGGTATTTCCATTCCTAGGATAACTACGATTAATCTGAAGGTCAATAAGTAGAAAAAGTTTAAATTTATCATAAAGGGATAACTGGTCATTATAATCTCAAAATCAAAATTATATATGAATTAGGAGAAATGCACCTGTTTTATGGCGTATTACTGGGTCTCTGATTCTGGCTCAATTAATGCTACTGTTGTCAAGAAAATGCAACTTGTGTTGTGAAGTAGGTTAAATGTTCATTGTATTTTACCATATGCTTCTCCAGAACAGTGATATTCATGAAAATAGAATAGTGGGATTCCAAGTGGGATTTTAAACTTTTCTTCAGCCCATCAGCAAATATCAGACACTTTACTCTGTTTCTATGCATGAAAGAAATTATTAAGACATCATCCTATAAACAGCCAGGGATCTGGGGTAGGGAAGAAGAGCATAAGCCTGGCAGTCAAGTAGAAGTATAGAGTATAAGTCTCTCATTAGCCTGCAGGTCCTATGCAGAGTGGGACAGCTGTCCCTGCAGTGAGGAGAAGGGTGTTCTTCCAGGTCACCTGAGCTCTGTACTGTCTCCTGTGGAGCTACAATTTCCTTTCCTATGGTTTGACACAATAGGAAATCTATGGGTCTGATAGTTTTTCCAAGGCTGGGCCCCTGGTGGAATACTGTAGATGACCAATATCTGATTTGTTTGACTATTCTATTTTGTGTTATAAATTACTAAATTGGCATCCTACTCCCCATCCATCTTGTCATATCGTAGTTTTAAAGGTTAAATTGAGCTGCATTGAGAGCAAACCAGCCACCAAATTTCAGCTAAGGCTGTATCACCAATAGAAGTTTGATGTCCAGGTTACTTGAGCTACATAATTCAAGGAAGTATAGCTCCTGAGTCATCTCCATATGCAAATGATTTCACAGTAACTCTATCAGGCTTCTCTTCCCATCACTGCAAACATGTGGTAACACAGCTTCCCCACAGGGAGTTTACTTACCATGGCCTTTCAAACATGAGGCATTTCAAAAGTGAAATGAGAAACTGAAGTTTTGGATTAACTCCATTGTTATTATCACTTTAGGTGTGGGTGTTAAGGCATCCTTCGTGCTTTTTGTTTAAATACCAGATTTTCAGGCACCTGACTTTCAATTTAAACTATTGTTTTCCTTTAACCATTGAATCTAATAGCAGGGAAAATGAAGTGCCCTTTTATACTTTCAAGACCTAATTGGGATTGGGCAACTGAAAGAACAAATATTGCATAGTTAACCTGATAAAGCTAATTTGTTCCTGTGGACCCAGGGTTAACTGCTGTTATTCCCCGCCATCTCTCCCCCAAATTTACCAACCAGCCCTTTTAAAATTTTCTCTATAGCATTTATTCCTCCATCTAATCTATCATGTAGCATATCATTTAAGTGAATCTATTTTATTTATTGTCTGTCTCCTCTTTTTAGAATAGATGCTCCATAAAGGCAGAGATTTTGATGCTTTGTTCATTGCTACATCCCTAGACTTGGCATATAAGGGAAGTAGTGTGACAGGAGCACACAAGAAATATTTGTTGAATGAATGAATGAAATATTACCTCAAATAGGATAAGCCTAAACATTTTGAAACATGAGCAGGTTTGGATGTATGAGAATTTATTTCCAAGACCATACTTTCATATGAGTGCACTTAAGTGATAGTAGTAAGAGGAGGAGGAGTTCTACTAATAGTAACAGCAGTAATTAATACTAATGTAGTTCTTATTAGGTGCCAGGCCCTGACCCAAGCACATGGCCTAAATTAACTCATTTAGTCCTCAAATAACTCTATGGAGTAGGGACGTCATCATGCCCAAGATGCATATTTTTTACATTTTTATATCTGTGAATCTAAGGGTGTCTGTCAACGATGATATCTTTTTTGTTTTCTTGTTTGGTTTTTGGTAATTCTTACCTGGGGATATTTTTCCATTGAGTTTAGATAGAGTAGAAGGGAAAGAGGGAGGGAGGGAGGGAGAGAGAGAGAGAGAGAGAGAAAGAGAGAGAGAGAGAGAGAGAGAGAGAGAGAGAGAGAGAGAGAGAGAGAGAGAGAAGGAAACATTGATGTGAGAGAGACACATTGATTGTTTGCCTCTTGCACGTGCCATACCAGCCAGGCCGGGTATCAAACTTGCAACCCAGGTACATGCCCTTGACCAGGAATCAAACCTGCTACCTTTTAGTGTGTGTGTATGTGTGGGGGAGGCTGTAACCACTGAGCACACCAGCCAGAGCAGTAATGGCATCTTAGATTCAATGATGTGTGATGTTATTCTTACTTTATGGATGAGGAAACTGAGTTCCAAAGAAATTAAGTAATTTGCCCAAATTCACTCAGCTATTAAGCTGTGAAGCCAGGTTCTAAATTCAAGCAATCTGGCTCTGATATGTGTGCCCTTACCAACCAGATTTTACTGCCTGTGTTTATACCTCCGGACTGTGTATCGAGTTGTGTGTTGACTTCAAAACTACCATAAGCTTTCCTTGGTCTTGATGTGACCATTGCATTAGCCCATGCGTCCTCTAGATCCAGTAAACCAGGATCTGCCTATGTTTTTTATTATCGACCCCATCAGTAAATCATGTTAAACTAACACACGTATGTGCATGTGTGCGTGTAGTATAGGGAATGTATTATGCTATTACATAGGTTATATAATAAGAAATGGACATTTTTAAACATCACCAATTTCATATGGTTCAAATCAATACATTATGTATTCTATAATGTACAAAAATAGAAATTTAAATGGATGCAATAAAATTTAATAAGTAATATTTTCAGTTTCTTGCTAATTATGCTTCACTATCATTTGCTAATATTTTAAGGCATACTGTATCTTAGATGAAATTCATCATTAGCAAAGGTAGATGGTCTTGACAGCCTTGAGGTTTTATTTTAACCAGTACCTTGTCAGGTTCAATTACTGTACTGAATTGAATTGTCAGGTACTTACTGTTTTAACTTTATAAAGTGATGGTAAAAAGTGTCACTCCTGACATTTCCTTTTTGTCTGTGCTTGAATTATTAGTCAATCCTCAGTTTTTTTGTGGGAAACTTTTAAATTAGTTGTTTATTTTTATAAGCAGAGTAGTTTAGTTAAAATTAGATAAGAGAATCTGAACATCTATAATAAGCCCAAACAAGTCACTGACCTTTCTTTGGTATTATAAAACTCCTCTCTTCCCACAAGACCCTCATGTGGCACACAAAGTGAGGCCCAATGTCAATCAGTAAAGCTTATTAAGCTTAGATTGTTTCTTAATTGTTACGATAAAAATGCATCTAAGTAGAAGTTTTAATATTTTCTTTCTATACCCCAATACATGTGCCCCACTTTAGAAACTAAAGTAGTGGATATTTAATCAATGAGTATAATGCATGCACTCATTTATTGTGCCACATTGATACATATGCCTAGGCATGAAATAACATTCTCCCCGTTCTTGGACCATTAAAAATGATAATGGAAGAGTAAACAAGCAAACATTTTACCTTTAACGCTTTACCATTAACTGTGATTTTAGACTTGAAATTTTAATTGCCCAGAAATCAAGCTATGACTATATGAACTAGATCCTGTTATGGTAATGTTATTTCATAAAGTGTAACCAGTGGATTTGTTTTTCAATAATTCTTAAACATAACAAATGTGAGGTTGAGAAGTCAAGTACTTATGAAAACCATATTTAATGTGCTTTCAAGTTGTGATTATGTTGATTTTCAATGTTTTCATTTGTGGTTTTATTGATTTAAAAGGACAAAAATATCACATCATTATTCCAGTTTTATTTGTTCCTGGCTATATTAAATCTCTGCAAATATATCGCAAAGCCATTGTTAGGACTTCATTAAAGGAATAGAGAGCTAAGGCTCTAGGTGGACCAGTAGTGGTTACACTAAAGTATTATAGGAGTAAGATAAAGATGATACCCATAGAACGATAACACGTTAACATGATTGTAATGAATAAACATGAATAAAGATATTAGGTGATATAAATGCACTAAATAATAGTACACTGGTTATTTTAATCCTAAAAGTGTCCCTAACCAATTCTCTAAAATTTAATCAAACTTTCTTCCTTATGTATAGTTATTTGAATGATTTGTTAAAATAGCCAGCATTAAAAAAAGTTTTAAAAAATAAGTACTCTAATGTGGTATTCTGGATGAGATCAGAATAGAAAAAGGACGTTAGGGAAAAACTAGTGAAATGGAATAAATTGTGAAGTTTAGTTAATAGTAATGTACTAATGTTGGTTCCTTAGTTATAAGAAATGTACCCTAGTGAAGTAAGATGTTAAGAGTGGGGGGACTGGGGGAGAAGTATGCAGGAATTCTGCACTATCTTTGTATCTTTTCATAAATATAAAACTATTGTAAAATAAAATATATATTTTTAAAAAATAAGATTTAAAAAAATTTTATCTGGGAACATGTGTCAATTTTTATAATGCCATCATACTATTTTCATACCTAATTTCTGAACATTGACCTAAAGTTGAAAAGTGAATGGCACATCAGAATCAGATTTTTTGTTTATTCAGTAGCCTAAGAAGCAGAGAGATTCATGTTTATGAAGAGTGCATTATAACAACAAAAACAAAATATCCAGAAATAAATTTAAGAAGAAATGTGCCCTATGTAAAAACTATAAAATTTTACTGAGAAACATATGAAGACTTGAGTAAGTAGACAGACATATTTTATATTTGGATAGAAAGACTACTGTTTTAAAGATAACAATTCTTTTAAAATTTATATATTTCCTTTGAGTCCAATGAAAATAACAATACGATATTTATAGCAAGATAATTGTTCCTTTAAGTCCAAACTTGGCCCAAGTATGAATAGAAGAGTTAAGGCAGAACTAGCAGTTCCCCACTGCTGAGACATCTGAACATTCAGCTGATTTCTATGAGAACCAGCCTGGATTTATCTTCTTTCTAATCAGGACACCACCAAGCCATACTTCTAGTTCTGTGCTAAGTGAAAGCCCTGACTTCTCTTCTTTCTGCTCATGACCTAGCCCCATACCGCAAAATCAACCAAAGAATTTCTGTGGATCTGGACACCTCTGAACACGAACTAACATGTCAGGCTGAGGGTTACCCTGAGGCTGAAGTCACCTGGACAAGCAGTGACCACCGAGTCCTGAATGGCAAAACCACCATCACGAGTTCTGAGAGGGATGAGAAACTTCTCAATGTGACCAGCACACTTAGAGTCAACACAACAGCTAATGAGATTTTCTACTGCACTTTTCGGAGATCAGGTTTTGAGGAAAACAGTACATCTGAGTTGGTCATCCCAGGTAATATTTTGAAAGTCTCAATTAAAATGTGCCTAGTGCTATCCCCTGGCACCAAGCATGATGCCTGCTCATGCCTGTTTGTTGAATGAATATGCAGCCTGCTTCCTCATCTCCATTCATCCAAGTCATACTGCTATATTTATTGAATATTTATATATCAACAAATATTTATTGAAATATAGCCTATGTGCAAACTGTCATAGAAGAATAAGGCAGTTCCTATTTTTTAGGAAACAGATAAAAAAAAAACACAGGCAATCTCATCCATGCAGAAATGCTGTTGTGGCTGAGGGACCCAAGAGAGCACCTGAAAAGAATACTCAATTCAGGCCATTTGCCTCCCTCAAGGGAGTCTATGACATTTCAACTCAGGGCAGTCTGCTTAGTGCATGGGGCTAAAGGCTGTGTGTCCTTGGGCAAGTTATTCAACTTCTGTAGGCCTTATTTTCCTCATATGGTTATAACCTGTTGGGCAAAATTATCATGGGATTACTTGAGCTACAGTGTATGACAATGATTTTAGACTTATACCTGCACAAATTCAGCTTTTTTTTTTTTATTCCCCTACCCTACAGAAGTGGGTAAGGCAGGAAACAGTCTGGTGACAGGCTCAGACCTTTAGAAAGTGGGCAAGCATGATGTTAAATAAATAAAATCAGAGGTATTCTGAGAAGCACTTTTTACCACTCTCTCCCCCACTAGACGTTGACAGTAAAGCTTCAGGTACTTCAGAGAAAACAACTTTAAAAAAATGGGTAGAAAAGTCAAGCAATAGGAAAATATAATCCAGCCCCCCCCCCCCTCAAAAAAAAAGTTTAGATAATGGAAGATGCTCTTACTGGGCATGAGTCACTTTGGTAGGAGCTGCATTAGTGGTTTCCTGCCATTTAACAGCTGTTTTATGACAGCTTATTTGTGGAATGACTTAGAATAACTTGAACTGCTTGGAGTCTGTTTCCTCATCTGTAACCTGGGGATTTTTTTTACACCTGGCATACCTAACTCATAAACTTATTTTGAGACTCAAAATAGATATGAGCAGGCATAGACTGTAAGCTACTAGATGAAGGCTGACTGCTGTTGTGGCTTTAAAACTTGAACTAGGTAGTCAGGGATCATGACTAATGGTGGGAGGTTAGCAGTCTCTGAGCCTCATGTGTCATGGGACCACCTTTTTTTCCTGCATGGGACCACAGACAGAGAGATTGGGAGATAGGTGAGAGGCACTAATGATTAGATGTCCCGAGATTCAAACTGTGGAAAAAGAAAAGATAAAAATTGGTCCCCAATCATGACCACAGATATAGGGAGGTGAGCATTCTTTGGCAGTGCTAGTTGGCCTTCATGTTCCATCTTTGCCGTGTATATCAGGCTGTTAACTTCAATATTAAAGCATACTAGAGAAAGTGAAATAATCAAGGCTGCCATTTAGGATTGAGCAGCCACCCACTGTGGTACTGTGCTATGCACTTTACAAACATTAGCCTTATTGTTTCCAACTTGTAGGCTGGTTATAGGACTTGTCAGAGATGTCAAAGCTAGTGAGTGGCAGCAGAATTTAACCCCAGGTTCATCTGTCCAAAGCCTGGGCTGCTTCTACTTTTCCATGCTGCTCTCACTTTCATATTGGAGGTATCTCATCATTCCAGCCACTCACTGGCCAGGAACTTTTGAAAATTAATCTAAAGCTAACCTCAGTCATTTTCAAGGATGATTATTCTCTTGACTCCTTCCCATCAAAATTTTATCTTTAGTCTATTTTTGTTTTGTTTTGATTTTCAGAACCACCTACAATTCCAAGAAATAAGAGGATTCGCTGGGCAATTCCGGGAGCCATCCTGTTGTTGTTATTTGTAGCCCTGGCAGTGGTCTTCTGTCTACAAAGAGATGGTATTTCCTTTATTGAAAGGGTCTTCACTAGGGATGTGGGGAAATGTATGGGGTGCTAATGGTACTTAGTAGGCAGAGCCAAGGATGCCAAACCTGCTGTAATGTGCAGGGCAGTCCCACGGAACAGGGAACAGTCCTATCCCAAACGCTTGCAGTACCCCCACCAGGAAACACAGATTTATAAAATGCTGCCTTCCTATTAGCCTTTCCTTTCAGGGCTTGTTTTCAATTATGCAAAGTAGATGTTAGCTATGCCACCATGGGAACCTGTATATCACCTCTTCCTCTAGCCCTGTTCATTCTCCTATCCAGCAGCATCACCAGCATTGGAGGGCAGCAGTGCACACTATAGGAGCATTTCTGAAGGAATGACAGTTGGATCATGACTGCAGGGGAACCTGACTTGCCTTTGCAAGGTGGCACAAAGACATTCTACTGTTTAATAGCAATTACAGTGATGCTGAGCAGGATTGCTGAGTGAAGATCCATGTGTATAAAAGTGAGGGGTAGGAGAGCAGGAGTGAATAGAGGTTGAAGAAGACCATCATCATGCAGTTCTTTCTATTATGGGAATAACTAATAACCACAGACTTAGAGGAGAGAAAAAGCTAAAATACCTGTTGGTTTTAGTTGAATTTGAGTCTTATATTAGTTGCACTGTTATATTGAGCTGGTTTCTGGATACCCTAAGTTATAAAAATAGTTCCTTCTGTAGAGCTATGATACTTTTACCATAGAGTATTTTGCTGATTATGCAATTTTCTAAATAATTTGAATGTGCTTATCTCTGTTTACTTATGGCAACAATTGAAATGCAGGAAAATGAGCCTATTCAAATAATTTCTTCCCATTTTAAGATGACTCAGAGAAAACATTTCTCCAATTCTTTGAGAAGTATACTAAAGGACACAATGGTGGTTTGTGTGGAGTTATCTGTTGTCAATAAGGAAGCAGAAAATGGAAGGGAATTCCAGTAGTTGTTGAGAAATTCCCCACAACCCTTTAAGAGGGGATCTGGGAAAGTAGTGTAATTGAGGGAGTGGAGGTTGCTGATTCTAAAGACTACTTAATGCTTAACAGAACACAGACAGCCAGAATATAAGGACCAAGTTTCAATGACAGGAAGATCCTGAGATGGAGTTGATTTGTCCAAGGAAGTGACTATTACCAACTTGCATTTTGAATATTTTCCTATGGAAATTATTAGTTGGTATTAGAAATGACTAGGAAACCAGTGCATGATAAAGTACCTAAAAGTTTGGTCCATCTCTGAGGGAAGAATGGAAAATAAAAGTATATACTTATAAAGAAAATCTAGGAGCAAAAGCCCTAAACTGTTGAATTAACCTCAGGGGTTGAGACATGTGGAATAAGGAAGTCTACCAGATTTTCTAGGGATTAAAAATGTTTCATAGGAACCTGGAATTTAAACTTGAGTCACTGTGTGGGATGTAGAATTGTGTTTTGTGGAAATAAAATGTGTTTGTTTTTTTCAAGTGAGAATGACGGATGTGGAAAAATGTGTCACTCGAGACATGAACTCAAAGAAACAAAATGGTAAGAATATTAGCAGGGATTGAGAAGTTGAAGAAAAAGGAAACAAAAAGCTAAAGTATTAACAAGGAGGAATCTATCAGCCATAATTCCTCTTCTTTTTAAAGAATGCTAGCTGTTGGAACTGCTGGCTTCTTTTTGCCTCACAACTCTAATATAAGAACTCCTCTTTCCCCCCCCCCGCAGTCTGAGAAGGTTTAGAGATGGCCTGGAGAGTAAAGAATGATGAGCAGCTCTGTGTGTGTGTTGGGGGTGGAGGGGGAAAAGGCTTGAGCTGGGGTGGGAGGCAGTTTCTCTCTGCTAGGTTTCTATTGCTTTGCATCCTAACTTCTCCCTGGAAGACGACCAAGTTGACTTATGTAGATAGATCGATCAATAAAAGTTGTATGTCAGGAACTGTGTTAGTACCTCCTTTAATTCCCTCCAACCCCTCAAATGAAGGAGATAAATACTAGGATTATCTCCACTTTATATTTGAGAATACAGGGCCAAGAAGATCATGTAAATTGCACCAAAACATACAGCTGATAAATGACAAAAATCAGGCTTTGAGGCCCATTTGCTTGACCATAGAACCTTAGTCTTAGCCTATCTGCTTGATTCCATTTTGCCACAAATGTCTATATTTATAAAAGGTCAGAAAGATCTCACCCAACTGAACTAAGAGAAATGATGTTTTCAATTTGCTTTAATATATTTAGAAACCAAACTTCACAAGAAGCCCAACTTTAAAGTAATCTAATCAGATTGGACAAGCTCAGGCAGGTTTTATTATATGGTTTCCTTTGTGTATAAAGCTAACTAGTGAATGTTGTTTGGGTTATCCTAGGGTGACCAACCATCCCAGTTTTCTCAAGACTAAAGGTTTCTCAGTTCAGGGGACTCTCAATTTTAAAATCAGGACAGTCTGGGACAAACTGGGATGGTTGGTCACCCTTTATCAAGTAAAGGTATTTGAGCAAAAATATACTCTGCTTCTTTATCTTCTTGCAAATGTATTATACCATCTAGCAAATATAAAATATTTCTCATTATTGCTCTCCAGCTACACAGTTTGAGGAGACGTAATCCAACATTGAAACTTCTGGTCTTAAAGCAGGGATTCTCAGCCTGTGGTTTGCGTTTGTCAGGGCTGAGCATGACCAGAGGTGTGCAATAGGCCGGCAGCTGCAGGCGATGTAGGACTCAAAAGGCTCAAGCACTGAAAATGGAAGCTGGAAAAGAAGAGGAGAACAAAGAACAAAGGAAACCTTGATACTTCAGAATGACGGGGAGACTCATCAGTGCCTATGGAAGGGAGAAAGGAAACTTCTGAATGATGAGCCTCCACACAAATTGTCCATCGCTCTTCCTAGGAAAACAAGTTGAGATTCCCTGATTTACTGGTCAGTTCTTACAGAAGTGCCTTCAATCAGTGTCTTGATTTGTCTTCTGTGTGACTGAGAGTGCTGGTGTTGTAACAGTATTTAAATATGAGTGATTTCTATTTATTTTGAGTTTGTGGGGTCTTGTCGTGTGAATGTGATTGTGAATGATTTTCTTTGGAAGGTATATTGTCACCAAACTAAACTTCCTGCTTAATCACTTGTATGTGTCCAGGAAAATGTATAGTACTTGTTAGCTGCTTTGTATCTATAATTATTGTTATGTAGGAAGCACACGAACAAACCATTGGTTTGTATAGGATAAGGGAGTGGTAAATAGCAGACCTCAGATTTCCCGGACTGTCACCCACTGTCCTTTTAGAATATAATTTACAGCTGCTAATTCATTCATTCAGCAAATATTTAGGAAATGCGTTTGCATGCCAATCACTGTGCCAGGCAATGAGTCTACAGATGTGAGAAAAATAAAGTACTTCCCCTAAAGGAGCTCATAGCATAATGGGGAGACTGGTAGGAAAATGTATTATTACACTTTGTGCAGTGTCATAGCATAAGGTGTTGGAGGAGAATGATAGTGAGAGGGAGAAAGTCTAGATATGCTGCCAAAAGGAGGGGGGTACTCTTGGTGGCCAGTCAGTGTGTTCCTGGACAACTGAAAATAATTTAATAATCAAAGCAATTTTAGTTTATGAGATAATATCAATAATTTTATTTTTTATGTTTTTAAGATGTCAAATTTTTAAAAACTGTAGAAAATAACTTTTGAATTTCTTTTCTATCATTATATTTACCCCTTATTTATTTGCTTTGTCATGCAACCTGATGCTTATTTATATAGTGTCTGGTATTATTTAACAGTTCTTTTTTATTTAAATGCAGTTGAATTTTGAATTTAGACCTTTCCATGATTCAAAATGCAGGAATTCAACTAGGAAACATTAAAAAGTCTCCACTCCATCCTTATCATCCAGGTTGCCTTTCTAGAAGCAACTGCTCTTGCCTTTGTTTATTATGCTTCTGAAGATATTCTATGAATGTTTGTGGAAATACATATATATACGGAAAGTCCTCAGGTTACATCAGATTCGATGTACATCGTTTTGTGGTTACATCACCATCTCCCATTTATTTATATAAAAAAAAGTTCCGTCATATGTACATATGTGCTTTATGTGTTTTATTATTTATTTACCACAAGTAAAGGTCAGGAATTGTTATCTTTCTTTTAAAATTTTTTTACTGTTTTAATTCATTACTACTGTGTATGTGCTCCATGTGAGTTACGTAGGTGCTTATGTAGGTGGGTTCCGACTTACGGCGAAAATCGCATTACGTCGTGCGGTAGAAATGTAACCCGAGGACCTACTGTTAGCATATTTTTTTTTCTTCCTCTTTTCCACGTGTGTGGTAACACATTACGTACCTGATGTACACTTTGCTATTTTTATTTAATATATTATGTTATATGTAGCAGTGGGACAAATATGAAGTTCCCAGAGGTCAGGCACTGTGTCTTGTTAGTTTCTAGAACACCTTTTCTATAGCCTCTTAGTATCTTTCATAAGACTTAGTACATGCTAAATATGTACCACGTCTACATTTAGACAACCAGCAATTCATTAAGTAGTTGCTTTATGACTGAGGAGGGATTTGGTTTATTTTGTCTTTTTCAAAATGGGACCCATGGATTCTCTAACTGGGTCAATTTAGTCCTAAAGAATGACTTTATTACTAATTCTGTGTGACAGAATCATGTCTGCAACTTGTTATTTTGTTTGTTTTCTCTTGAGTATAAACTTGACTTTGATATTGTACTTGCAAAATTACATGTTCTTTTGGGAAATTCCAGTAGAGTACCTTGACCCTAGACCCTCATCTGTGCCAATAAAGACCCATGAGTTATGCTTAAACCCTTGAGTCCTGCCAGTTTTCATCACTACAGAGGCCTCTTAAGATCTTGCTTTCCAAAGGTGTTGAGATTCAGATGCCTTCTCAGAAGCTCCCAGAGTATTCCTTCCCTCTTAGCCATTTACCTGGATTGATGACAAGGAAAACCGTCTTTGCTTTTTCACATGTCAAAGCTGAAGAAACAGGATCTCCAACAAAATGTTTTCTCTTATCTTTTTGCACATGTTCATTTGTACAATATCCCTTGTTTGTGTGATGTACAAGCAAGGATCCATTCTATTCATTCCATTCCTAAGTCTTAATGCCTTCATGGTGTTCGATTTATAAAGCACTTTAGCCCTTTGTCTTGTGTTTTATTGTAAATTACTTAAGCAGAAATGATATATAATTCTGCATTTGATTGTCATTGTATACACCTGCATTAATTTAATAAAACATTCTTATTTATTGTTTCCAGTACTCCAGCATGACCATTTTTTTGGTTTTCTACATGTCTTACAAAAACCACTCCTAATTTAGCATCCCAGTGGAGACAGTTACTTGAAAGATCTTCAGCCATCTTCCTAGTTCTTTTCTTTTTATAGCTTCTATGTCTACACAGCATGCTCTTGAGTCCTGCATAATGAAAAATATCAAAAGAATTATTTTTAAAAGAATATGTTGAAAATTTTTATTCTCTGTCACTCAATAGCTTCTTTTAGGAGAATACAAAAAAAAATTGTCAAAATTGTGCCATCCAAATTGAAGAGTTGAGGGTGGGAAAGTGGAAGAGAAGGAGTGGTAAAGAGAACTATAGGGAAACAAAGGGGCTTTCCTTTATGCGAGTACTCTTCTCGGATCAGTAAACATGGATATGTAAGCCAACACACATGAAGCTGGATGTAATTCAATCTTCCGGTTCTGAATAGGAAGTGAGAAACCTAGAGCAAAGCCAAGGTTAGAATTGAGGCCTGATACAGAGTGCTACCATAAGGAGATTTATAGTTTTACAACAAATGACAACACTTGTCATTCAAGGAAGTATAGAACTTTTAATGCTGTCATCTAGCTTAATTAGTCACCAAGATCACTTTAGAGACTTTTGGTCATTTCTCAGAATCAGACACTCAAAAGGTGAAGATGATTTTTAAGAATATACACTGAGTGGCCAGATTATTATGATCTCTGAATGCATAATAATCTGGCCATTCAGTGTATATCCTATATAATAAAAGGCTAATATGAAAATTGTCCCCTCGACCAGGAGTTCAACCAGCAGGCAGGCCAGCCAACCACCCATGTCCCTTCCCCCTGGCCAGGCTGGCTGGACCCCACCTGTGCATGAATTCATTCATACACACACACACACACACACACACACACACACACACACAGAGTGGCCAGATTATTATGCGTTCAGAGATCATAATAATCTGGCCACTCAGTGTATGTCAGATTCTACATGGTTTTTTAAAACATATATATACAGTATATATATATAAATATACATATATATTTATATATATATATAATTGATTTTAAAGAGTAAGGAAGGGAAAGAGAGAGAAACATCAATGTGAGAGTGAAACATTGATGTGAGAGAGAATCATTGATCGACTGCCTCCTGCACGCCCCCTACTGGCGATTGAGCCTGTAACCCATGCATGTGCCCTGACTGAGAAACCGTGATCTTCTGGTTCATGGGTTGTCAATCACTGAGGCACACTGGCCAGATTCCTTGTTATAATTTAAATATTTACAGAATTATTTTTATTTTAAGAAAAGTTAAAGTTTGACCAAACTGAAGCAATTGCCAGTAGTTGGGTTCTATAATTAATAATCATGATAATTACCATTCATTGAGTATATATTCTATGTCAGGCACTAAGAGTTACATACATTATCTCATTTAATGCCATGAACCAGCAAGAAGGTGTTCCAAACAAGAAAACCACGTTTGCCTGGATGACTGCCAAATCAGCAAAGTTAAGGAAAAATGGAGCATTAAGTAGGCAAAAATAAATAAGACTGCATAATTACAGTGATATTATGGGGACGCTTTAAAAAGTTTTGATTGAAATTCCTGCTGATTATTTACTTACATCTTTTCCCTCAACAAAAAATATAAAATGGTCATTTAAAAATATTGTATATAAGACTATGACATTAATTTTGAGTGGACAGTAAGTAGCCAAATATTGGCTGAAATATACACTTCTTAGTTTCTTAATTATTGTGAAGCTATCATATTTTGGCTCCATTTTCCCCACTTATTAATGATCTGATTACATATTCTATAATAGAAAAATGCAATTGGATGGACAGGAAGTTTAGAATATCCATTTCCATTGAGGAGACATTATCGGTAAACACAGATTCCCCATCTCCTCTTTCCACTCAGTGTGAACTCTGTAGGAGATATCTTGCAGAAGAAAATGAGTATCTAATCCTGTCTTGGCTGAGGAGAAAGTCAGGCTTGGGAGATAGGCAGCCGTGGAGTGAAATCTCATTCACAACCAGGATTCAATCCCTCACCAGAGCCTTTCAGGTCAGATGACAAACCAGGGGGTGATCTAAGGGTTGAGGGCAGGTCAGAAATGTTAAGGGACACCCATTGCAGAGATAGGCCTGAGGAAATGAGCAGCAGCAACCTAGTTGAAGGTGAGGTAAAGGGAGGTGAAGATCCACCCAGTCTCTAAACTTGCATTATCTCTAGGTTAAGGACTAGCCAAAGGATCCCACAAAGGTTCTCAATGTGTTGATATCCCTGGGGATGACAATGATGGTCGTGTAATAAGTTCAAATAGTGTTTCAGTGCCTACATTTTGGGGGGGTAATTTTCAAGATGATAACTGAATAGGCTGTGATGATAACAGAAGGGCTGTGTGGCAGGATTGCAATATACCTCAACATATTAATCTGTTTTTTCCCTGTGTAGTTCCCTTTACCTCCCCTCTCTCTCTTTGTAGCCTGAGGGTCGATTTCCCTCTCCAGCCCCATGCCAAAGCTCAGACATAGAAAGTACCACAATAACACCTGCAATTCCCACAATTCACTACAAATAGCTCAGTGGCTCACAATTACTCATTGGGCATCTTCTACAGGCCAGGCATTTACAGGGCACTGTGGGAAAGTTAAAGATATTAAATGTGGCTCATGCAGTCATGGAGCTTATTGTCTGAGGAGACAATACATACATTCATGAAGAATTAAGTAATATCTCAAGTGTTAGGGAATGTGAGACTCTAAGAAAATGTCTCAAAACAGTGAGAAGAGAGGACATCAAAAGCTGTGAAGCAGAGGAAGGAGGAAATCCTAGGTGCTAGGAAACCTGCAGCAAGGAGGCCAGATCCCACTTGGCCCCTGGAGAATGGAGAGGTGCCTACCTCTGAGTATGTGCATTTTAGTCCACTCAGGCTGCCGTAACAAAACACCAGACTAGGTGGCTTATCAACAACAGTTTCTTCCTCACATTTCTGGAGTTTGGGAAATCCAAGATCAAGGCAACAGCAGGGTTGTGTTGTGGTCAGCACCCTCTTCCTGGCTCATGTGTCCTCACATGGTAGAAGGGACAAGGGATCTCTGTGGGATCTCTTTCATAAGAACAGTAATCGCATTCATGAGAGTCCCACCTAAGCACCTCCCAAAGACCCCATTGTCCTAATAACATCATTTTGAGGATTAGGATTTGGGGCAGAGAGGGGGACCAAAACTTTCAAACCATAGCTGTGTAGAAAGCAGGTGTTTGGCCAAAACCGGTTTGGCTCAGTGGGAGAGCGTCAGCCTGCGGACTGAAAGGTCCCAGGTTCGATTCCGGTCAAGGGCATGTAACTTGGTTGCGGGCACATCCCCAGTGGGAGGTGTGCAAGAGGCAGCTGATCGATGTTTCTCTCTCATCGATGTTTCTGACTATCTATCACTCTTCCTTCCTCTCTGTAAAAAATCAATAAAATATATTAAAAAAAAAAAAAAAAAGAAAGCAGGTGTTTGGTTTTTTTTTTTTTTTCCTTTTATAAAGGACTAGAGGCCTGATGCATGAAATTCGTGCAAGAATAGGCCTTCCTTCCCCCCCACCCCTCCCCACCCCGCCACTGCTGGCTCTGGCTTCCCTCTGGCACCTGGGCCCCGGGCTTCCCTTGCAGCCCCAGCTTCGTCCAGAAGATTGTCCAGTCTAATTAGCATATTGTGCTTTTATTATTAAAGGTAAGTTTAATGATTGAAGAAAATCTGTGATCCCTTATATTTCTAGAGGAAATCTAAATTAGTACAACCTCTAAAAAGGATAATTTGGCAATATCTATAAAAAGTATAAATGACAGAGCAATTCCATTTAGAGAAATTAACCCTACACTATATTCTCATAGGTGTAAAATGACCTATGTATAAAGGATATTCATTGCAATTTTATTTATAATAGAAAAACATTGGAAACAACCCAAACACCCATCAATATAGAACGGATTAAATGTGGTGGCACATCAAAACAATAGAATACTTTATTAGATAGCCATGTAAACAAATAAGGAAATTCTGTACTATTATAAAACAGATCTCCAATATATATTTATCATTTAAAAAGGAAGTTACAGAACAGTGGACAGTAAGCCACTATACACTATTATGCATATAGCATGTACACTAAGAACACTGCATACTAGGTACTTACTAGTAGTATGTATACTATGTACACTTAAAGCATATATTATGTGCACTATGTATCTTTCCAGATATATATTTTTCGCCTTTGAAAGGAAGGAATATAGATGTATATTTGCCATGTATACATATATATCAGAAAGGATGCATAAGAAATTGGTAAAACTGGTTGCCTTTGGGGTGGCATATTGGGTTCCTGGTGGGAGAATTTTACTGGTGTAATCTCTTGGCTTTTGAATCCTGTGAACATATTACCTATCTATAATAATAAAAGCATAATATGCTAATTAGACCGGTTGTCCTTCGGGACAAACTTCTGGACGAAGTCAGGGCTGCGAGAGAAGCCTGGGTCCCGGATGCCAGAGGGAAGCCGGTGCTGGCAGCCAGGGGAAGGAAGGCCTACTCTTGCACGAATTTCATGCATCGGGCCTCTAGTCATAAATAAATAAACTATAGTTTTTAAAAATTTGAGCTCAATTACTTGCCTTCCAGGGACTTTCATAAACTTTGAAGGAAATAGTAACTCTCAATGTATAAGTCCAATACAAACATCAGTTGTGAGGAAGTTTGAACAATTCCACCACCACCAGATTTCAGTCTGGACTGGAACCTGACTGATTTGAATTTTTTTTTTCCATTTAATTTTCCTCTATTTTCCACTGGTGTCACCCCCAGCACACCTCTAGTATATGGAACATGATCAGGTAATTTATAGCCTCTGATTAAGCAGCTATGGGTTTGGATCCACATGATGTAAATGGTATTATTATAAACAAACAAATGAACCAAATCAATCTACTGTTAATAGACATGAAAGATGCTTCCTTAGATATGAAATAACTAAAACATTTGGACCTTGGGAAAGCTTGCAAAAATGATCCCAACTTATATTTATCCAGTCTGAGAACTGAGTTTAGGATGTGAAGTTTTTGCATAAGAGTGAGGTGAAGCTATTTGGTCAGCATTTCAGGGGATATTGGTGACTAGAAAAACCCCCAACCTAGGCTTCCCCTTTTAGCATCTTGGCTTCTCTGTGGGAAACTTTGGCTGCCTGCCCCAAACGGAGCACCCAGCTTTTGTTTGACAAGACACATAAAAAGCTGTTTCACCTCAAAATCTCTGCAGTGGTAAAAACTGAAAAGGGAAAGATCATGGAGAAGTTACTCAAAAGACAACAAAATTTACATAACTGAAACTGATTAAGAGAACTGTTGTGAGAATTAAAGAAAATGCCATGTCACACTTGAGTGATAAAAAAAAACAAAACACCTAATATCAGCAACAGCAGATGACTAACAGCATCCTTCAGCTGTCAAACACCTTTCTTCCTTTTGGACACAGATAACTTAGCAAGCTTGAGGTAATGCTAATGTATATGAGACCATACAAAGTTATGTCTTTCTAGAATACTAAGGATGTTTAGGGACTTTAAAATGTGATTAAAATAATTCAGGTTTCTAGCAGAGAACTTAAAAAAATAAAAAAAAAACACAAACCACTGCTCTAAACGTTGCTTTATACTAGGTGACCATGAAAAGGGAAAAAATCTAGCTGTATTGAGAAATGTACATATAATTGGGAAGATTGGGAATTTGCTTCAAAGACCTACAGTTGGTCAGACCAAGTTCCAATTTCATTAATTCTATGACTTTGGGTATGTAATTTAACTTCACTAAGCCTGTTTGCTAATGGGTGAAATAGAATAAGGACTATATGAGGCAGCATATCTAAAATGCTTAGAACAATGCCTGGTGTAGTCAATTTGTTTACTGATATCACTGGTGGCAAGAAATGGTTTATTAAATTATTTTAAGGTGTAAGAGCTATGAATCCAGCCAGACTGTTATTGTTATGAATGACTTAAAAACTACTTTTTTAAAAATATATTTTTATTCATTTCAGAGATGAAGGGAGAGAGAGAGAAGCATCAATGATGAGAGAGAATCATTGATGGCTGCCCCCTGCACACCCCACACTGGGGATTGAGCCTGCAACCTGGGCATGTGCCCTGATCAGGAATCGAACTGCAACCTTCTAGCTCATGGGTCAATGCTCAACCACTGAGCAACTGGCTGGGCTTAAAAATTATTTTTAATTAAAATTAATTTTGTGTTTATTAAATTTTTATTTTTAAAAATTAAGAACATTTAAGTTAAAATATTTAACTTTTCTTTCTATCTTTAAAGTTAAAATAACTGTGAATTAAAATTCTGCTGGGTTGATGGTCCGAGTCTTAATAATTTTGGAATTTTTCATAATGTTTAACTAGAATTTCTTTTCTTTTTCAATTTGTACATTTAAAATTCTGGCATCAATTCCTTTTTATTCAGCTGGTGTCCCTCATGTCAGTTATTATGGAGCTACTGTAAAACAGAAGTTGTGTAGCATAACATAACATTTTTAGGGAAATTTAGTAAATTTTTTGGATAAACTATATTTTGTTTTGTTTTTAAAGAAAGATGCTTCATTCTTTGCTAATTTCAGAACAAACAGCTTCCTAGTGAAAGTAATTTCTCTTTTTATACGTTAAGTTACATTTCTGTCTATTCTTTAGTCAAATTGAACACAAAATCATAACAAAACAATGATGCAGCTTGGCTTCTAACTACACAGAAATGAGTGCACCATAAATGAGAACTTAAAATTTTTATTGAACATTTGTTGAACATCTACTGTATCCTCTAGGCATTATGGAGAATGCAGAGATGACACAGATATTCACACTGCCCTTAAAAACATGAAGATTGAAACATATTATTATTAGTTAAGGGCATAACTCCCCCCACCCCCCAAAAAAAATACAAATAACAGGACTTGTCAGAAATATAGACATAAACATTGGATCACTGGAAAATATTTAAAGCAGTTTGAACTCAATTGTTACACTCTCTACTGCTTCCGTTGAATTTGATCAAACCTTTGAGAGTTAGTTTATGTATTTTGGTGCACCACTGAGTTTAATCCAAATACGGTATTTTTGTAGTTCCATCTGTTTTATGCCATATCACAACACTAGAACATATGGAAAATATTTAATAAATAGTATTAACTTTTTTTAGTATCTAATACATGCTAGGCAGTGTTCTGAATGCTTTGTTAATTCATTTAGTCCTTGGAGGAGGTGAGTGTAGCTTCCATCTTGGATCCTCTCTATTTATGTCCTTTGATTCTAAATGATAGTTTTGCTGGGTAGAGTAATCTTGGTTGTAGGTCCATGCTTTTCATCACTTTGAATATTTGGTACCAAACACTTCTGGTCTGCAAAGTTTCTGTTGAGAAATCAACTATAGTCTTATGGGAGCACCCTTTTAGGTAACTAACTGCTTTTCTGTTGCTGCTTTTAAGATTCTCTCTTTGTCTTTAACCCTTGGCATTTTAATTATGATGTGTCTTGGTGTGGGTCTCTTTGGGTTCATCTTTTTTGGGACTCTCTATGCTTCCTGGACTTGTATGTTTATTTCCTTTGCCTGGTTAGGGATGTTTTCCATCTTTCTTTTTCCTTTTCTTCCTTTTTTTTTTTAAGTTGCATTCTTTTATTTTTTACATATTTATTAAATATATTGGGATTACATTGATAAATAAAATTGTATGTCTCAAGTATACAATTCTATAATACACCATCTCCTTCTGTCACCATTTAGCCCCTCTTAACCCTCTTTTACCTGCCCCCACCCACCTTTCCTTTTGGTAATCACCATACTCTTGTCTGTGTTTATGAGTTTTTTTTGTTTGGTTTTTTTTTTTTTTTTTTTTTTTTTTTTTTGCTTAATTCCTTCACCTATTTCACCTAGCCCTCAACTCCCTCCCATCTGACAGCTGTCAGTCTGCTCTCCGTATCTGTGAGTCTGTTTCTATTTTGTTTATTATTTTGTTTATTTGATTTCACATATAGGTGAAATCATATGCTACTTGTTTTTCTCTGACTGGCTTATTTCACTTAGCATAATACCCTCAAGGTCCATCCATGCTGTAGCAAAAAGTAAGATTTTTTCCTTTTTATGACTGAGTAGTAGGTTTTAATTCCTTGCTCTCTTTCTTCTCTTCTTGTACCCCTATGATTTGAATGTTCTTACACTTGGTTTTGTCCCAAAGGCCCCTTAAACTATCCTTATTTTTTTTCTTTTTGCTCTTCTGATTGGGTGTTATTTGCTACTTTATCTTTCAAATTGCTGATTCCATCCTCTGCTTCATCTAAACTATTGTCTACAGCCTTAAGTCCTTTTGAGATTTTCTTGATAGTCATTAAATCCAAGGATATATATCCTTCTTAATTCCAAAAATAATTTTATTATATTGCCTAGAAAGAAGAAATATTATTTCTTATTGTTTTTCAAGGGGGTTTGTTAGTTAAGAGTATTAAGTCCTGAAGAAATTTGGGACTTTTAGAGAAAGTGAATTCAGAGAACCCAAATTGCTAATAAGAACAATTTATGAATGTAGGCCATGGAGCTCGAAAGAAGTTTCTTTTTTATATTTCTCTTGGATTATGTGAAAGGTTGACACTGGTAAATTCTGTGGACAGTCAGGGAAGCCTTGAGTTTGGTTGCTATGAAGAGAAGAGTTACAATTGGGAGATCAAAATGTGAACGTGGAGAGGATGAAGTAAGCCAGGAGACTACTTACTCAAATCAAATGGTTATGAAAATTCTCTGGTTTGAACTTTAAGAAATTACTGGAAATGAATAATTCATACACACACTCATGCATACATACACATCTATTGAAAAGAAAAGACATAACAAATAACAAATGTCTTTTGCAATTGAACTTGTGGCTACCATGAGTATCCTCAAATCTCCTGCTAGGAGAGAAAGGGTTTTGCCTGCCAGGTGCAGGTATGACAGGGAGTGAATAGCCTGGCTGTTATATCCATAATGGAATGTGCTGCTCCCCCTCGTCACATCAGCCCTTCCAACCCTCCAAGTTTCCTTCCTTTCCATCCACCGTATGATGGGTTGTCCACACTTTGGTCACATTTTCTGGCATTCCTGTCTCATCACTCTCGGTATCGTATTAAGACTGGGCCTTCTGACTGGGCCTCTGGCAGTCTTTAGTACCTCATTTGACCTAACTATTTTCCTGTTCTCTTGAACAAGTCAGGTCATAATTTCACAAGCTTAGACATACAATGCATGGAGTAAAATGTTTATTAAATCTGATTACTTAATAACATTTTTAGAAAATTAACAATTTGTAGAGACAAGTTATTTATGTATGAAATATGTGTGCATGTGTATATAGATAGATGTAAATTGATATATATACACACACAGAACATATACATACAAGAGAGATCAGTAGTGTATATGTCTAGTGTGGATACAAAGCAGTTGCAGCCTATGAAGAAAGAACAGAAGAAACAGGGAGGGAAAAGTAAAGAACTAGAGCTGACAAAGAGTAAGAAAGCAAAGATGCCCACATACCTTCTACTTTTAATGCACAGCATGTCACTGTCAGATAATGTCATGAATCCCCAGGGTTCTGCCACTAATGTTTTTTTCTTTCCCACTCCCAGGTCTGGAGATGGCTCATTCATTTCTCTTATTTATCAGCTTTTGATCACTCTTAAAAGGTTTCACTTCCCATTAGCTTCTCTAAGGCTATTCCTGATAAACATTTTCTTTTTTAGGATTATTTCAGGAGTGTCTGGTTGAAGAGAAATCGCAGATTCCATTTTTACAGAAATAAAGAGGAGCAATAGTGAACAAAGAAAACCCAGAGCTAGGTGATGGGGGTTAAATGTCAGCTGTCTTATTTACTCAATGTGTAATCTCCAGCAAATTGTCTATACAATCTGTGCCTCAGTTTCCCTACTTATAAAATTGAACCAACAAATATACCTACCTCCTAGGATTGTTGCAAGAGTTAAATGAGTTCATACACATAAAGCACTTAGAACTGTTCTGGCAATAGACCTTTGTAAATATTAACCTGTATTACTGTTTTCCTCTTTGGTTAAGAATTGCTTAAAAGTAGAAATAGACTGCACATTCCGCTAATCCCTTGGTCACTCTTCCACACCAAGCTTCCACCCTAGAATAGCATCAGGAAGGGAGGCTGGCGTGAAATGTGTAGCTGACCTCTTGCCGAGGGTGGGGGGGGGGGGCAGGTGTTTCCTTACCTTCCTCCACCTATGACAGGAGCCAGTCTGAACTAGCCACGTCTTGATGCAATCCAGCCTGTGGCCATTTCCTCTGCATTCTCTATCTTTCATTAATCTCTAGCCAGTGGAAGCTCCTGGTGTCATGGCCACCACTCTTATCTGTTGCCTCACATTCCAGCTTTATGTGCTAAGGAATAATGCTCAGGATCACTGGCTAAGTGAAGAGGAAACTTTGGGGCTAGGAAAAATCTTCCCTAAGCCTGACGGGAGCAAAATTCCCTTGTACATTATATCCTTAGAAGGTTCCTCAAAAGTTTAAGTAACATTTTTTCAGCCAATTGAACTTCCTTAACCTGATTTCCTAGAAAAGCCAGATATTCAGAGAAGTTGCAGGGCACCGGTGATCTAACAAAGAGGTCAGTAAATTCTCCCACAGAGTCCCTCCTCAGGCCTGAAAAATTACCTGCCAGCATAGGAACATGCTCAAACCTGTTGGCAGGGACAGCCTCCAACTATTTGCCTTCCCTCAAACTGTTCATTGGCCTAATTGCATTCCCACAACTAGGTCCCGAGTTGCTACAAAAGCCCTGTCAAGCAGGCTGACAATATGGGACATGGGTCTTCAGGTACACACCCTTTGACCCAGAGATTCCACATACAGCAAGTGTTTCCAAGAAATAACTAGGCTAGGGCTCAGAGCCAACTATACAGCATCATTCGTGGTGCCGTTCTTTTATAATATCAACAATATTGAAAATAACCTACATGGGCATCACTAGGGATGGCTTAAATAAATTATGGTATAGCTATACAATGAAATAGTAATTAAGATTTATAAATAATCATGGGATCTATAATTATTGACATGAAAAGATGCCCATAATATCTTTGATGAGTGATAAAAGCAGCTCATTGAGCAGCATTCTGATATAAGGACACTTTAAATTAAAGTTTCATTCATATAGACATATTCAGAGAGCTATAGAGAATTATAGTCACCAAAATATTAACAACAATTAACTCTAGGGTTAGGTATTTGGGGAATTTTTCTTTTTTTCATTTAAATATTATTTTACAATAATACAATGTGTCATTTTACAACCTGCAAAAAAAAAACAAAAAAACAAAAAAACACCCCTCAGCTTTTTATATTATATTTTATTTATTTATTTATTTTTCAATTGACTTCTATGGAGACTCTTAATTTATTTTAAAAATGCATATCATGTAGCTTTTTATATCTTAATTCTGAGGGAAAAAATAAGCTAAGGTATTTTTTGATTTTTACTTCTTTATTGAATTTATTAGGGTGACATTGGTTAATAAAGTGATATAGGTTTCAGGTATACAATTCTATAATACAACATCTGTATACCAGTGCACATGGTGGGGTCCGCCAGCCTGCCCCAATTGGAGTGGGAGGGGAGGGGAGAGGACGGGGCTGGCTGGGGGGAGGGGCTGCGGGTGATTGGCCACTGGCCCCACCGCCTGGTTGAACTCCCGGTGGAATTCCAGTCCAACTCCTGGTTGAGGGGACAATTTGCATATTAACCTTTTATTATATAGGATTGTGTTGTGTGTTTACCATCTCAAGTCAAGTCTCCTTCCATCACCATTTATCCCCCCTATATGCTCTTTGAGCTAGGTTTTGGGAATGTGATCTTGTGTTGGCCACACTAACCAGGTGATAGCATACAAATCATAGAATTACTATTTATTGAGCACTTAATATATACCAACAGGCCCTGTTTGAAGCATTTTCCGTGTCTCAAATCATTTATACAGCAATGCTATAAGGCAGGTCTTTTATGATCCCTATGTTACAGACAATGAAACAGGAACCAAAAGAGAAAGTCATTAGTTCAAGGACTCAGGGCTGGTAAAAGATAAAACAGTGTTTTGGACAGAGGTCTCTGATCATGACCTCTGTGCTGCTCCAAGTAAAGTTCACTGGCTCCTTATCTTCAGGGAGCTGTGAAAGGGGCTGAGGTATGAGGAGCCAGGGAGTGAGGGAGCAGGATTCTGTCCTCTTCTCCCTGCTGTTCCCGAAGGCTCTTCAGCCTCCCACTGGCCACCTGTTTACTTAATCCCTCTAAGCTTCAGTTTCCTCTTTTGTAAAACAGGGAAGCCTCTTCTGGCCACCCAACTTAAAATTAATTAGTCCCCACTGTATGCCATATATGGATCTAGTAACTACTTGTCTTATGACACTTATACTTCCCCTCACCTTCATTACCAACCTCCTCTCAGGCCAAGAGACAGGCCCCAGCTGCACCCAGTGGGATTGTCCTTAGAGCAGGCTGGAGACAGTGGGCATTCTCTATGCCTGCATTTATTACCTGGTACAATATTTCTGTTCATTTGCCATTCCCCACAATGGACACGAGCCCCCCAAGGCAGAAACAATGTCTTGCTCCCCAGTGCCTAGAAAATAATGTTGTTCAAATAATAAACATCCTTTCTGGAATGAGTAGCTGGAAATTAAAGCCACATGGCCTTATGATTCTAGAGCAGTGGTCGGCAAACTCATTAGTCAACAGAGCCAAATATCAACAATACAACGATTGAAATTTCTTTTGAGAGCCAAATTTTTTAAACTTATACTTCTTCTAACGCCACTTCTTCAAAATAGACTCGCCCAGGCCGTGGTATTTTGTGGAAGAGCCACACTCAAGGGGCCAAAGAGCCGCATGTGGCTCGCGAGCTGCAGTTTGCTGACCACGGTTCTAGAGTAATAGTTAAGGAAAGCAATGCTTGCATATCAATTCTTTTTTATTTTATTTTCCACCTCATCTGGCAAAAAGTTCACAGTAAGAATTGCCGTTAAATAAAGAAGTTACTAATTTTAACATGTGTCTACATAAGTAATGTCCAAACCAATAGATAATTTTAATGAGTTTGTTTGAACCAAACTGAGAACAACTGCTGGGAAGCAAAATCTCAATGAATTGAGAAAAAGCTCAGGAGAATAGCAGTTTTGCAACTTATCTTATACACTGGAATCAAAGTAGGGTTACAAGAAAGTCATTGGTGGTAGATTAAGGGAGCAGGAGAAAGCAAAGTGAGGAAATCTGAAGGATTGGATAAAAGCAAAATGCAAAGAGACACATGTTTCTTTTATATTGGTGGGTATGAGATAGTTAATAATTAGCATTACACAGCACATAGAGATGGTATGCCGGGAATGAGGTAATAATGAGAGATTCTGCCGTGTGTGTGTGTGTGTGTGTGTGTGTGTGTGTGTGTGTGTGTGTGCGCGCGCGCACTCTAGTGCAGCGGGTCTGGAAATGATGATTACTCAAAGGTATGTTATCTTAGAATCAAAAAGACAATAGACAGGCTCCATTAAGGAAAAGACTGACCTTTGTCGGGAAGATACTGCCTTAGGACGTGACTACCACCATCACCCACTTTTAGTTGGGAATTTTCATGTTCAGACCATCCTATGTGGTTATTTTCAATTTCTGGGTTTGTGAGGACTGCCATGCAGAACTCCCCTGAGCTTGTCAGGTCTGGAAAGGGGTCCCTTTTTCATCCACACCTGTATCCTGAGCACTTTGGGCCAGCCAACTGCTTAGCTCACCCTACTTCTGCTTGGAAATAACTAGACTTGGGTACCTCTGTCCAACAGAGCCATAAGCATTTGAATCCTCTCTCCCCTCCCTGAAGTTCCCCAGAACACTCAGCCTTCTTCCCTGATGCTGCTGAAGTTTGAGAGAGAGACAGAGAGAGAGCAGCTCAGTGCCAGTAAGCGAGCCTTTGCATATACTCTGTTTCACGGGGCCTCCCATCACAAGGCTCAACAAACAAGTTTTTTTTTTGTTTGCAGTCTACCCCAAATTCTGTAACTTCAATGCTGACACCATTATTTCAGCAGTGGGGACCCCTGGCCCATCAGCCACAGTCACCCTGCATACCTTTGGGCTGAAGTGTGGGGCTTGATGCCCCATTGTCATGATAACATCCTTCCTTCTCCCCCAGAGGAGAATGTGCCACAACCAAAGTACCCTCTGGGTGACCTGTTCTGACCCTACCTTTTGTTGCTCGGCCTCATTTAACACCTAGGACAGTGAGAGACCCTTACTCTGCCTTCCCACCCTCAGCACCACCTAGGTGAGAGCATTTCCTAGTGGGTCTCAGGGAGTGTTCTTATATCCAATAACCCATATTTACTGAGGGCTCTTGTCCTTTCTCCTTCAGAATGCCATGCTTCTATCAGCATCTAAGCTTTGTCACCAAAGCAGGCAGGCTCTGTGAGGGTCTGGAATTTACCCTACTGGCAGGTTAACAGGATAGCCTGTTACTGTTTCAGGGGGGCAGGCAGGAGACTCTCTTACTCACAGGGCAGCAAGCAGCCTGAGTAGGCTCATGATGGGCATGAGATGTTTTTCATGCGCTCCAAGTTCCGTGGAGGGCATGGGGGTGGGCCTAGCTGGACTGGACACTGAGATGGATGCAGCAGGTTTGTGCCTTAACTGAGGAACAGTGAGCTGTCAAATCTACCACTTTTATGGTGAGTGGTTAGCACGGCTGCTTTTTTGTGAGAGAGGTTACTTCATCCCTCAAGTCTGCTCACTGCAAACACAACCCTGAGAAATGGCCCAGATAAAGAGCAGTCAGGCTGCATCCTTGACCTACCCAACAAGAAAGTGAAGGAATGCTTGGGGCCCAAGCGGATTGACTCCCTAAACTTGTGGGTTGGTTAAGATGATTAGTTTTCTTGTTGATCAGAAAATACTTTATTATTTATCTTTATTAACATTATTTATTATCTTCAGATTTCAAGGAAGAAGACAAAGAGAACATAGATCAACATGGCTGAAGCACCATTCCAACCCTAAAGCCACTTGAGTTCTCATCCTAACTGGGCAAGCCTAGAAAGAAACTCATCTACAGCCGTTTTGGAAGATCAGGTTGGTCCTTGAATGTTTCACGTTTAGAGGACTTAAACTTTTAGCATCATTCTTAGGGTTGAAGCTATTTTTATTTTTGAAAAAAGTATCATGAAATATAGATACATATAAGAGACTATAGTTATAAGTTTTGAAGTATAATAAAATGAACACCAATGAACCCATCACTGAATTGAATAATTACAACCTCACAATACCCCTGAGGCTATCTATGGGTTCCTTCCAACATGTTGAGTAAACTCAAACAGCTAAAGCTAGGCTGGAATTGACCTCATGCCCCAAAGCCCTGAGGACTGAGCAGGACTCTGCCAACAGAAGAGATAGGCCACTGGGGTGGAAGACAACTGAGCTAATAATGAGAGATTCTGCGGTGTGTGTGTGCTCTAGTGCAGCGTGTCTGGAAATGATGATTACTCAATTTCTGGGTTTGAAGAGTTCTTTGTAAGCTCTTCAAAGGGGACATTTTTAAAACTCCTGACTGAAACACCATACCTACTAATATCTTTAGCCTACTATGATCTTGAACTCTTTCCTCAATAAATGTCACTTCAATAAATAGGGTAAATAGAAGAAACAAAGCAATAAAGTTCAGTGTTTTATAGAGAGTCTTGTGGTGACAAGGAACCCAAAATGTAGAGTAGGCAGTGAGGAGGAGGGGAAAGCAGCCAACCTTGTATCTTTAGGTAGCAGAATAAGCAACTGGGAGTTGGTTCAAGAACTAGAAGTGTCAGAGGACTTAACCCGGAAGTGCCTTGAATAAGAGAAGTAGAATTATCAACACAAGTTCACGGACAGTGGGGCTACAAGGAAGGCTACAGTGGCCTAACTCTTGTGTTTTCATTCACAATCATCTTCTCCATCTCCATTACCTGCCTATAGCCTCCCCATGTCCCTCATCTATAATCCTTCTCCTGAAATTAATTTTTTTTATTGTGGTAAAATACATCTATATATATATAAAACCCTAATATGCAAATAGACTGAACGGCAGAACAACTGAATAACCGAACAACCAAACAACTGGTCGCTATGGCATGCGCTGACCACCAGGGGGCGAGTGCAGAACATGGCAGGCGTTGGCAGCAGGCAGTAGAGTGCAGAACATGGCAGGCATTGGCTGCAGTGGGATGGTTGAGCAGGTGAGTGGGAACGCCAGACCAAGGCGGGGTGCCAGTCACTATCATCCAGGCGAGACTCTGCTGGTTACTGAAAATCCTTTGCTCCCGCACGCCGCGGTCCTGCCGGTGCTCGCACCTGCTGCCAGTGCAGCCCCACTCGCACCCACTGCTGACGCCAGAGCCGCTGCTCACACCTGCCGCCAGTGCCTGGCGCTGGTCCTAATCACTTGGCATCATCAGTGGGTGCTAGCGATGGCTGCTGGCCCAGATTGCCCCTGAGGGCTTCTCCACCTCCTCCTGTTCCTGAGGGGCAATTGGGGCAACAGGCACCACTAGCACCCACTGACAGCGCCGGCCCCACTCGCACCCACTGACAGCGCCGGCCCCCCTAGCTCCACATCATCAGCTGGTGAGAGCGGGGCTAGTGCTGTCAGCGTGTGGGAACTGCAGCGATGGGAGTGGGGCTGCTGGCAGAGAGGGATGGGGGAAGGGGGCCGCGGCAGGAGGGCCAGGGTGGGGACACATAGGATGGGCCGAGACCTGCCCCTGTGCCCACCGCAGCCTTGTGGCCCACAGTTCCTTTCAAGGTGCACGAATTTGTGCACTGGTCCCCTAGTCCTATATAATAAAGCGGTAATATGCAAATTGACCTTCATGCCATCACACAAGATGGCCACCCCCACGTGGTCAAAGATGGCAGCCACAACATGGCTGTCAGGGGAGGGTAGTTGTGGGCAACCAGACCAGCAGGGGAGGGCAGTTAGGGGTGACCGGGTCATCAGGGGAGGGCAGTTGGGGGCCATTGGGTCAGCAGGGGAGCAGTTAGGCGTCGATCAGGCTGGCAGGGGAGTGGTTAGGGGGTGATCAGGCTGGCAGGCAGGTGAGCGGTTGTGAGCCAGCAGTCCCAGATTGTGAGAGGGATGTCTGACTGCCGGTTTAGGCCCACAGGGATCGGGCCTAAACTGGAAGTCGGACATCCCCCGAGGGGTCCCAGATTGGAGAGGGTGCAGGCTGGGCTGAGGGACACCCCCCCCCCCCAAGTGCACAAATTTTGTGCACTGTGCCTCTAGTATAATATAAAAGTCACCATTTTACAATGCACATCTCAGTGACATTTGGTACATTTACACTGTTGTACAACCATCATCACTTTTAAATTTGATAACATTATCATCACCCAATAGAAAACTCCATAACCATTAAGCAGTCACCTCCCCATCTCTCTCTTCCCCCAGTCCCTGGCAACCACTAACCTGCTTTCTGTCTCTATGGATTTGCCTATTCTGGACATTTCATATACATAGATTCATATAACATAAGGCCTTTTGTGTCTGGATTCTTTCACATAGCATAATCTTTCCAAAATCATCTATATTTTAGCATGTATCAGTATTTCATTCCTATTTATGGCTAAATAACATTACATTGTATGGACATACCACATTTTCTTTATCCATTCATTGGTTTATAGAAATTAAGTTGTTTTTTTTTCACCTTTTGGCTGCTGAGAATAGTGTTACTATGGAAATTTTTGTACATTTTTTTTAACACTTGCTTTTCAGTTCTTTTGAGTACATACCTAGAAGTGGAATTGCAAGATCATATAATAATTTTATGACCTAACTTACTGAGGAACCACTAAAATGTTTAAAATAGTGCCTACCTGCTGGAGTCTTTCTCTATCAAAGTTAAAACAGATGAATATAAGTTAACAGAACTGCATCATGAAGGACTGGGTCTAAACGGAAAGAATATAATGAGTTGCTTGATTATTAAAGAGGCTGCTAAAAGAGGCAAGGTATTAACATGTCTGGGATGACTTAGAGGAGTTAATAAAAATGGTCTTAAGACTTAACTTTCTGGATAATCCCTATGTTCAGGCATGGTGGGAAATGAAAGTAAAATAATTGATAAAGGTTGTTGGTATCATAGGCACTTACTTCTACAAAGGTAAACAAATGACAAAGAAAAGTCAAGCCACCAAGTCGATTCTTGGCTCCCTAGCCCTTCCATGCTGACAGTGGGTCCAGGATGCTTTCTACACTCAGTTCTCCAGGGGGACTCACTGGTTTTAGGTTTGTTCACAAACTTAAATGAGACCAATAAATCCTGTTATAGACTGGCAGAAAGATCTTCTTTTTCTTTTCTTCCCTCAACTGAAATTCTATTTTCATAATAACTCTGAGCAGGGTGAATTTTGATTCAGTTTTAGTTCTTCATTGCTTGAGCAAGAGGGGTCACTTATTTATTAACACAGTAAAGCATTTAATGGATACCTACTATATAGAAAGTTGTGGCACAAAACAATTAAAAAATTCTCCTATAGCTTTAACAATTCTTTCTTTTTTTCTATAAATCTTCATAATATGTGCACATGCACACATACCCCACCTTATTCCTAAAAGGATTTCAGGTAGGCTGCTGTTTAAATCTTTATACTTCTCATGTGTGTTTTGTTTCTACTTCATTTTCTTCCTTAAGATCATTAAGAATGTAGTGCAGCAGGGAAAGGAGGATTTGAAAAAGAGTAGCCTCTGTAAACATCTTTAATATTTAACATAATGGGGAAATCCCAAGTGTCTTTATTCTTGAATAAATTTACTAAATGCAGAAAAATAATGAATCCACATTTTAAGAAATGTTTAGTTGAAATGTGGTAATTTTAGATTTGCAATCCTATCTAATAAAGAGGGAATATGCTAATTGACCCTCATGCTGTCGCAAAGATGGCGGCGCCCACAGCCAATAAGGAGGGAATATGCTAAATGACTGCCCCACCCTCAAAGATGGTGGCACCCACAGCCACAAGATGGTGGTGCCCAGTCCCCTCAGCCCCGCTGGGGCGGCAGGCGCACGGCAAGGTCTTTCCACGCACCTGTTTCTGGAGTCTCCCAGTCTCCTCAGCCCCCCAGCCACCCAGGGCTGGCCCGAGGCGCAAGCAAGCCTTGGATGGCGGCTGCCCGAGGCTCAGGTAACTAGGGCCGGCCGAGGCTTGTGCTGCCGGCAGTGGCAGCAGCAGAGGTGTGATGGAGGCATCGCCTTCCCCTGATCGCTGGGTCGCCTCCCGCCCCTGAGGGCTCCCGGACTGTGAGAAGGGGCAGGCCGGGCTGAGGGACCCCCGCTCCAGTGCATGAATTTTCATGCACCGGGCCTCTAGTTTATATAATAAAAGGCTAATATGCAAATCGACTGAACGACCAGTCGCTATGACACGCACTGACCACCAGAGGGCAGACACTCAATGCAGGAGCTGCCCCCTGGTGGTCAGTGCGCTTCCACAGTGGGAGCACCACTCAGCCAGAAGCCCTGAGCCAGGCTCACAGCTGGCGAGTGCAGCGATGGGCACAGGAGCCTCTCCCGCCTCTGCAGCAGTGCTAAGGATGTCCAACTGCTGGCTTAAGCCCGGTCCCCCCTCAGCCATCAGTCGAACATCCTCCACAGGCTCCCGGACTGTGAGAGGGCACAGGCCAGGCTGAGGAACCCCCCTCCCCTGCAAGTGCACAAATTTTGTGCACCAGGCCTCTAGTAATTAATAAATAACAATACAGGAATAAACTGTTGTTGGTGTACTCACAACTGTAGACCTACTTTTGCACCACCCTGTATTCTAAACCATGAGTTCCTACTGATACCTCTGATTCCAATCCAGAATGACATTTTAGTGGAGCTTTTACCCTTCTTTATTTGTAATTCTTTCTCAGACAGTGAGAAGCTTTTTCTAGAGGCCCCCTGCATTCCTTGGCTCATGTTCCCTTCCTCCCTCTCTAAGCCAGCAGTGTGGCATCTTCATGTCTCTCCAACTCTAACTCTCTTGCCTCCGTTGTTCACTTATAAGGATCCTTGTGATTATATTGGGCCTGTCTGAATAATCCTGGATAATCTCCTCATCTCAAAATCCTTTAGTTAATCACATCTGCAAACTCCCTTTTTTGCCTTGTAAGGTAATATATCCACAGGTTTAGGACATAGATTTTTTCCTCCCCTTATTTTATTTTATTTTTTCCCATCACCATTTACCCTCTTCAACCACCCCCACCCCCGACCCAATCACCACACTGTTTTCCATGTCCATGAGTTCTTTTTCGTTTTTCTTTTTTATTCAATCGCTCCACCCACCCCAACTAACACCTTCCCCACCAGAGTTGTCTGCTTGCTCTCTATCTATGAGTCTGTCTCTACTTTGCTTGTTAATTCAGTTTGTTTATTTTTTAGGATGTGAATATTTTTGGCAGGGCACTATTCTTTTTTTTTCTTTTTTTTTCAGGGAGAGAGAGAGAGAGATAGAAACATCAATGATGTGCCTAGCTGGTTTGGCTCAGTGGATAGAGCATCAGCCTGTGGGCTGAAGGGGCCTGGGTTCGATTCCAGTCAAGGGCACCTGCTTGGGGATTGCAGGCTAAATCTCCAGTGTGGGGCCTGCATGAGGCAGCCAATCAATGATTCTCTCTCATCATTGATGTTTCTATCTCTCTCTCCCTCTCTCTTCCTCCCTGAAATCAATAAAAATATTTTTTTAAAAATAAAAGAAACATCAATGAAGAAAGAGAATCATTGATCAGCTGCCTCTTGCACATCCCCCATTAGGGACTGAGCCCGCAACCCGGGCATGTGCCTGACAGAGAATCAAACCATGACCTCCAGGTTCATAGGTTGACACTCATCTACTGATTTACAGGGGCTAGGCATAGCAAGGCACCATTCTGCCTACCATGGGTACTTATTATTTCCAATATTTGCTACTATAAACAATGTGCAGTGAATAACCTTGTACTTTCACATTTTGTACTGTTGAAGGTCTATCTTCAGGGTAGATTTCCAGAAGTGGGTTTGCTGAGTCAAAGGCGGGTGTCTTGGTAGTTTTGTTATGTATTGCCACATTTCCTTGCCTAGGATATGACTACCACCATGACCCACTTTTAGTTAGGAATTTTTATATTCAGACCACCTTATTTGGTTACCTTTGGTCTCTGAGTTTGTGCAGTCTTCCCCTGGGTTTTCAAGTTTAGTAGGTGCCCCCCTTTTTAGTCACGCGTACCGATCAAGCAAAAGGGACCAAGAGGCCCTATTTTACTTGGCCTAATTCAAGAAATTCTAGGCATTCTATATGTATTATAAAATCTCAAACTTCCTCTCTTAGTTCAGGTATTTTACCACCAACATAACCACATGTTGAAATAACCATTATTTATCTTTGAGTTCTATCCTGCCTCTTCTCCATTTTACTTGCTTTTTTGAGGATCAATGTGACCAGTGTCATCACACCCAGGGATTCCCTAAGGCTGAACCACCAATTAGGGGTTGTTATATCAGTACCACCTGATCAGTTTCAAAAATGCAAATTTCTGGATCCCATCCATGGAGATTTTGAATGAGGACGTCAGGGGTAGTGCCCAGACATTTCTATTTTTTTCAAGTTCCCCAGGGGATTCTGATGTGCAGCTAGATTTGGGAACCACTGATCTGACCCCAAAACATGAGCCAGCTGTTTCCTCCTGCCCATGACTGTATGTGAGGAGATGAATCATCATTTGAGTCCACGTGAGAACTTCTGATTTCCTTTACCTGAGGTTGAGGTCAGATAACCCCTCCACTTTGACCAAGCAATGCATCTGCTTCCCCAAATCTTAAGGCCAAAGGGCATTGGTTTTGGTTTCAGGGGGTAGATTCCCCCTTTCATTTAGTCCTGGGAACATGTTGTTGTCCTGTTTAGCCCTGGTTAGGCAGTCCCTGGGTGAAACAGCTATGTGATATTGTGATTTATAATTAGAAATATATGTTTGGCCCGGTTGGTGTGGTTCAGT
Organism: Plecotus auritus; assembly: GCF_963455305.1. Taxonomy (NCBI): domain Eukaryota; kingdom Metazoa; phylum Chordata; class Mammalia; order Chiroptera; family Vespertilionidae; genus Plecotus; species Plecotus auritus. The sequence goes on along the minus strand of NC_137776.1, from coordinate 134,954,051 downwards.
GGTTGAATGTCAACCCAGGAACCAGGAGGTCACAGTTTGATTCCCAGTCAGGGCACATGCCCAGGTTGTGGGCTTAATCTCTGGTTACATGCAGGGGGCAGTCAATCAATGATTCTCTCTTATCATTGACTAGAGGCCCAGTGCACGAATTCGAGCACAGGTGGGGTCCCTCGGGGTGGCTGTGGGGATGAGGCCCCAGCTCATACCCCCAGGCTCGCAGCCCCAGCCTCAAAGCCCCAAAGCCCCGCCTGGCACCCCGCCATGGCCTGGCCTGCCCTCTCACCTGCTCCACCATCCCACCTGTGAGGTGCTCAATTGGGGCTGGCCCCCCCGCCTGCTCCCTCAGGGCCTGGGAGCTGGGTGGCAGCCCCGCCCCCCTACTGCCACTGCTAGTTGCCATCTGCAGGGCAATCAGCGGGGCAATCAGGCCCCCACTTGCACCAGCCTTGGCCTGGTGCCACCCATTCACCTGCTCCACCATCCCACTGTGGTCCTGCTCTCATCAGGGCCCATCAGGGCCAGCAGCGCCTTCATGCCCACCATGTTCTGCACCATCCCCTGGTGGTGAGCGCACGTCATAGCAAGAGGTCAAACTTCTGGTCGAACTCCCACTCAAACAATTTGCATATTAGGCTTTTATTATATAGGACTAGAGGCCCGGTGCACCAAATTCGTGCACGGAGGGGGGGTGTCCCTCAGCCCAGCCTGCACCCTCTCCAATCTAGGACCCCTCAAGGGATGTCCGACTGCCTGTTTAGGCCCGATCCTGGCAGTCGGGCATCCCTCTCACAATCCAGGACTGCTGGCTCCCAACTGCTCGCCTGCCTGCCTTTCTGATTGCCCCTAACTGCTTCTGCCTGCCAGCCTGATCACCCTCTAACCACTCCCCTGCCAGCCTGATTGCCCCTAACTGCCCTCCCCTGAAGGCCTGTTCACCTCTAACTGCCCTCCCCTGCAGGCCTGGTCCCCCCCAACTGCCCTCCCCTACAAGCTTGGTCCCCCCCAACTGCTCTCCCCTGAAGGCTTGGGTCCCTCCCAACTGCCCTCCCCTGCTGGCCTGATCGCCCACAACTGCCCTCCCTTGCAGGCCTGGTCCCTCCCAACTGCCCTCCCCTGCTGGCCATCTTGTGGTGGCCATCTTATATCCACATGGGAGCAGCCATCTTTGCCCACATGGGGGCAGCCATCTTGTGTGTTGGAGTGATGGTCAATTTGCATATTACTCTTTTATTAGATAGGATAGAGGCCTGTTGCACGGGTGGGGGCCATCTGGTTTGCCCTGAAAGGTGTCCCGGATCAGGGTGGGGGTTCCCTTGGGGCATGGGGTGGCCTGGGTGAGGGGCCTGTGGTCTTTGCAGGCTGGCCACTCCCCCCAGTGTCCCAAGTGGAGGCCCTGGTATCAGAGATTTATTTATCTTCTATAATTGAAACTTTGTAGCCTTGAGTGGAGACCAGGGCCGGCCAGGGCGGGCGGGAAGTGTGGCTTCCTCCATCACTGGGGGCAACCTAAGACTCCTGCTGGCTCCAGCTCCATGGCCGCCATCATATTTGTTGGGTTAATTTGCATACTTGCTTCTGATTGGCTGGTGGGTGTGGCTTGTGGGTATAGCGGACGTACGATCAATTTGCATGTTTCTCTTTTATTACATAGGATGTTTCTCTTTCCTTCTCTCCTCCTTCTCTGAGATGAATAAAAATATATTTAATAAAAGAAGAAATAGCAGTATATGTTTGCTCTTTTGTCCATTTCTGGCTCAGAGCTCTTAAAACGCTTGGAATTTCCTAAGTGTTGAGAGCTACAAAGGTGTCTTTTGTTATTTGAATGAGGTAACAATGGGACACACCCAAGGTTGGGGGCTGCTTTCCAGGAGAACCAACCATGAGATTAGAGGGCTGGAACTTTCAGTCCCACCCCCTGACCTCCTGGCAGGGGGTAGGGGCTGGAGGTTAATCTAATCACCAATTGCCAATGATTTGATCAATTACAGCTGTGAATGAAACCTCCCTAAAAAAAAGTAAAAGGAAAGGGTTCAGAGAGCTTCCAGGTTGGGGCAGCAGTGCCCTTTCATGTGCCACTGTATTGGGCCCAAACTCTGTTGTTTGGGAAGCACCTTTGTTTGGGATATCAATATTGCCCTATGTATCTTTTCATCTGGCTGGTAATTCATATCTTTTATTATCCTTTGTAATAAGTCAGTAATCAAGTGAGTAAATGTTTGTGTTTGTTGTTGTTGTTTTGAGTTCTGTAAGCTGCTCTAGCAAGTTAATCAAACCCAAGATCGGGGTCGTGGGAAACTTCAGTCTGTAGCTGATCAGCCAGAAGCACAGATCATATCTGGACTTCTGATTGGCATCTGAAGTGGAGGGCATCTTATGGAATCTGATTCTATTTCCAGAAAGATCATGTCAGAATTGAGTTGAATTGTGAGACACACAGCTGGTGTCCAAAAATTGCTTCATCGATGGTATGGGAAAAACCCACACTACACACAGACACTGGAACTGGGTTCAGAATTTTAGACAGGCTCTGGGGATCCTTTGATCCCAGGTTGCTGGGACCACACCAGGTTCATCTTATAGCCAGCCCAGACCTCTGGGTCTAGCAGAGATAAACCAAGATCAGGAAAAGAAGAGACTTTGGGAAGCATGTAGATTATTTAGTTCCTTAGGTCTGCCTTGTTCTTCTTCCCTCAACCACCTGCAAATGAGGTCAGACCTGGCTCGGCATGCAGCAATAGGTGAATCTCGGGCACTTAAGCTTTTGTGTGTTTTAGAATTGTCTGAAGGAACAGAGACCCACTTGAGTAAAAAGCATAATTGCACATTGGTATCTAGCCAAATCTGAGGCTAAGACCACAACCCAGAATGCAGAAGGGACTGGAACAAAGAGCAGGATGCTAGTCAGAGCTGCCTCTCTTTCTTGTCTGCTTCTTTCTTCAGTTACTCTCTTAACTTCTTGGCTACATGGCCTTCCCACATGCACATCAACTCCCACAGTTATATTCTGCACTTTCTTCCACATGAGGTAACTGACTCACTATCTCTTAGGCCCACTTCAAATGTCCAAGGAAAAGAATCAGATAAGCATGAGCATAGGAAGTAAAGTGATATAGCACAGATATGGCCACTAGAAACCAATTTTATGATCTGGATAAGTTTCCAGAGAAGAGGTGAGTCCCTGTGCCCTAACAAGACACAAAGGTATTGTTTACCTTGGATGGGATGCAGGGACAAATGCCTGATCTTCTGCTCTAAACCAGAAGAGCTGCTGCAATGGCAGAAACCCTTCTGAGAATCTGAACTGTAATTCCGGCCCAGGGCTGTTAGCCAGGCCTCAGCCCCCATCAGAGGCATCTGCCTTCTCCCCATGACCTCTTTTAGTCAGAGCACCTGTCTCCTTTCTGAGAGAAGTTTCCCTGCCTTCTCCTTTTGTCAAAAAGGGCACCCAGGGGAGCCAGATTTTTTTTTGTTCTGTGTGACCCACCTCCCACAACTGCTCAGTGGGCTAAAGAATGGTGGATTTAGATGTGGGCTCGGGAGGCTGTCAGCCAGTCAGATGCTCAAAACAGAAGCAGTCAGGCCTGAGCTGAAGGGTTATGAAGTTCCTAGACTTTTGATAGGAAATGTGGTGTTGAGGCAGCAGAAACTCTGAAAAAACAAAATCAACAAGGAAGAGAAAAGAGGTTCGGACTAGAGGAAAAGAATGAGGAAGTCAGCAGTGCAGGGAGGACAGACGAGATGTGCAGAGAGAAGCAGAGACAAACAGGGAGAAACAACGCCATGAACTGGTGCTGGTGTGGTCTTGATTCTGACCGTGGGGGGCCCCACCCATCCTTATGTCACCGATTTGATTGAGCAAACTGAGTTCATTAGAATGTTTTACTTTTCCAATAACTGTTGTCAATAATATTCTGTTAACCCTCCCAGCCTGCCAGGTAGAGAATGACCTTCATCATTATCTCAGTTCAGCTTCATAATGTGCAGGTCACAGGTTATGGCAGTCCAGTCCCGTGTTTCCTAATAGCTTTTTGAAACATAATTCACATACCATACAGTCCACCCATTTAAAGTGTACCCTTCAGTGGTTTTTAGTAAATGCACAGAATTGTGCAACAATCACTTTAAAAACATTTTCATCATACCGAAATGAAACCCCATTCACTTTGTCAGTCACCATTCTTACCCACCCCCCCTCCCCTCATTCTTCCACTCCCAGGCAACCACTAATTATTTTCTCTCTCTATGGATTTGTCTGTTATGGACATGTCATATAAATGGAATTATATAATATGTGGTCTTTGTGACTGGCTTCTTTCACTGAACATGATGTTTTCAAGGTTCACCCGCATTGTAGCATGTATTCGTAGGTCATTCCTTTTTAAGGCTGAATTATATTCTACTCTATGGATGTACCCAAATTTATTAGCCCATTCATCTCTTGCTGGACAGTTGAACTCTCTGCTTTTTGGCTATTGTGAATAATGCTGCTGTAACAATTCATGTACAGGTTTTTGTGTGCACAAATATTTCTATCTCTCCTGGATCTATACCTCAGAGTAGAATGCTGGGTCATACAGTGACTTTATGTTTAACATTTTGGAGAACTGCCAGAGTTCCATCCCACTTGAAATTCCAGTCATATATCCTTTTCAGATCCCCTGCTCTCTTCCCAGAACAGGACACATTTCTGGCTCTGCCTTCGAGTGGGGAGGGGCATGCCCCCAGGCTCCGTCTGGTTCAGTTTGAAGTCAGTGGCTTGTTAAGGGCCCCGGACTGTGTCCCTGATTTCCCTTCCTTCTGCTTCGTCTGAATTCACAGAAACTGTTGGGGTCTTCTGTGGTCACTGAGAGCTCAGCGACCTGGGATGAAGACTGCCCCCATTTTCTTCATCTTTGAAAACAGCCCTACAGCTCTTCATGCCCTCCAGGTATGGGGTACTCCAGTGAACCTCCCCATTCAGAAACTTCAGGCAAGAAGCAGATGCTGATCTCTATGTAGGAACACCTTACAACTTCAAGAATGTGTGTCCAACGTCCTCTTCTCCCCAAGAATGAGAGGGGAAGAGGACAGGATACCTTCCCTCTAGGCCCCAGAACCTCCTCCTCATCGCTAATCCCTCCCTTTTATTTTTCACTAGAGGCCCGGTGCATGAAATTCGTGCACTGGGGGGTGGTCCCTCATCCTGGCCTGCCCCTTCTCACAGTCTGGGAGCCCTCAGGGGATGTCCTACTGACAGCTTAGGCCCACTCCTTTTGGGGAGCGGGCCTAAGCCACAGTCTAGCCTCCCTCTGCCTGACGTGACAAGCTGATCAGGGAAAGGCACCGCCCCCATCACCCCCTTGCTGCTGCTGCCTCTGGCCTCCCTCTGCAGGAGGCAACCTGCCGATCAGGGGAAGGCGACACCCCCATCATGCCTCTGCTGCTGCCACTGGCAGCGGCGAGGCTGCCTGAGCCTCGGCTTTCACAGCCACTGTGGCTTGCCTAAGCCTCGCCTGGCCCTCATTGCCTGAGCCTTGGGCCCTCACAATGGCAGCGGCCATCGGCGGCTTGCCTGAGCCCTGGGCCAGCCCTGGGCAAGCGGCAGCCACTATCGCATCCCCAATGCTGCAAGTCCCCACCCACCCACCTGCTGCACACTTAGCCTGCTGATCAGTTGTTACGTGAGGGCGTCCCGACCAATTTGCATATTACCCTATTATTAGTATAGATTGTTAAAGGCCAGTGAACCAGTTCAACCTCTCTAATCCCCACCTCTTCTTTACTCTCATTTCCTGACCCAATCCTATACCTGGGAGACTCACCTGAGGAATTAGGCCTTACTGAAATTTGTGACTTTAGTAACCTTTTTCTCAACACAGAGCTATCTCTGCAGTTATTTTTTCCAGTTCAGGAAATGCTGGAGCAGGAAAAATACCTAATCAGTAGCTTATATCAACCCATTAAACTGAAAGTAAGCCTCCCTTTTATCTGAATTCCTTTCAAGAAATGAGCCAAACCTAAACCTTTTTTCTTGTAAAAACAAGCAATCATCTCAGTTGCTCTGGTCAGAATATCTACCCACACCTTCCTTCCCTCACTGTGAGGCCAGGCTTTCCTTACAGACAAAGGTCAGGTGGGATTCCAAGCCAAGCGTTTGACTTTTGGTGTGATAAATGACTGATCTCTATTCCCTGGGCTGACCGTGAGTCAAGGAAGACCAATTTTCAGGGTGGCCCCCATGTAGACTCCTCTCTGCCCTCTTCCCTCTGGCTGCCTGTGACTTTCTCGCACCTCGGAATCCCCTATCCCCATTTCAAGAGAGGGGCCTGCCATCATTCCCATCCATCACATTCCAGATAAACTCCTATCACAACCTCGGTCCCTGCCTTTGGAAAGGCTGCTAAGCCTGGTTCTAGACAAGCTGCTGGCTCCTTGTAGTTCTCACCCCTTCCTGAGCTGTGCCTTCTTACCCATGTTTCAGAACCCTGTGTGCATTTCCTTTCACGCTTAGGCTGTGTTCTTTCCCCGCCCCTCCCCCCCTTCCCTATAAGGCCTAATAGAGTGAAGAAAGAGTGGACTTACTTTTTTGGACCTGAAATACTTAACACTGATTTAGTACCTATTATGTGGCAGGTGCTGTTCTAAGTGTTTCATGTGAACATTTACATCACATCACATTGCATTGCATTACACACATTGCATTGTATTGCATTGCATTTGGAGGAAAATATTCTGAGAAGCTCTGCCTTATCTTCACAAGGTGATACTGGTTAAGCTGTGTAACCTTTCTTCACCTTGACTTTTCTTTCTATAAAGTGGAAGGGGCCTTGCAGACTGGTTGTTTACACTGGTGAGATTATTATTATGTTTATTATAGTGCAATATCTATGACCTAAATTCCAACTTTCCATGACCAAGTATCATCCAACACACTGTTAAAAACAAAATTTATATCTATGATGATCCTATCCCAAACCTGAATTTCTGTTGAAAAAACTTAATACAGATCTTGCTTTGGAGATAGACCATTATAAGGACAATAGCATTTTTGAAAATAAATTTTAAATAAGTTCTGAAAAAATAAAACAAAAATTCAACTGAATAAATTTTAAAAATCTTATTGGATTTATTCAATTATTCATGAATCTGGAAGTATCTAATTTAGCAAATAGAAAGGGGCTCCAAGGAGCTGTAAGAAACTAAAGATTTTCATAGGCAGGAGGGAGCAGGAACAAAGAAGTTATACTAGACGAAAAAGCAAATTGGTTATAGAAAAGTCACTTTCCTTTAGGGGATGGCAGGGTCTGTCAGGCAGATTAACTAAGCAATTCTCTATTTTTTATTGGAAAAGAAGAGGAAAACGGTCTTTATTCACTGATAACATTATTATCTGTATACTAGAAAATCCTATAAAATGTATAAAAAGCTACTCAAACTAATAAGTTTAGCAAGTTTACAGGATACAAGATCAAAATCAATTATATTTCTATACATTAGCAATAAACTATTAAAAAATTTAAAACAATACTGTTTACAATAGCATAGCTTTGTTTGTAATAGCCAGAAACTGAAAACAACCTAAAAGTCCAGCAATGTGTGAATAGATAAATTATACTATATCCATATAATGGACTATTACTCAGCAATAAAAAGAAATAAACTACTGATACACTCAGTAATATGTATGAATCTCAAAATAATTAAGCTCAATTACCCCCCCCCAAAAAAAACCCCACATATTATGTTATTCCATTTATATGCAATTCTAAAATGCAAAATGCAAACTAATCTATAGCAACCAAAATCAGATCTATGGTTATTTGAGGAGTAGTTATGGAAGATTGTGACTAGGAGGAGGGATTACAAATGGGCAGAAGGAAACTTTTGGGGATGATGGATATGTTCACTGTCTGGATTGTACTGATGATTTCAGGGGCATATTTGATTTTATGTATGTAAAAACCAAATAACAGACTTTAAATATGTGTAGGTTTTTGTATGTCAACAAAAATTTCCCATCTGAGGTGTGTGGAAAGGAGAATTTTATTCAGGTGAACAGCTTGCAAAGTGGGAAATGCAGCCTCCCTGAGAGGCATAGCTAAATTGTGTGTGTGCTCCTAAAAACAAGACCTCAGGCTCAAAACAGAGAGAATTAAACTATGACCCCTGTCACCAAACCAAAACTTAATTATAGTTTTGGCTCCCCCAAATGGAATCTTAAGCCAATCCATCAAGAATGCTCTCCACTGCCCTAGCTGGTTTGGCTCAGTGGATAGAGCTTGGCCTTTGGACCAAAGAGTCCCGGATTCGATTCCGGTCAAAGGCACATACCTGGGGTGCAGGCTCCTCCCGGGTCAGGGCTCATGCAGGAGGCAACCAATTGATGTGTTTTTTTCACATCGATGTTTCTGTCTTTCCCTCTCTCTTCCAGGCTCCCTAAAAATCAATGGAAAAATATCCTTGGGCAAGGATTAACAAAAAAATATAAAACTATATAAAAATAAAGGTTAACCTTTAAAAAAAAAGAATTCGCTCCAGTGAGACAAGGGATGAGGCACCTATTATGGGGAAGGGTCCCACCCTGGTTCCCAATTGACACATATTTTTTTCTGCAATTGATACATTTTTATGCAAATAAGGAATCCAAATCTGCACAGTCCTGATCGGCCCGCATTGTGCGTTCTGATTTATCATTATGGAGCAGTTCTGATTGGTTGGTATAGGTGCAAATGAGGATATACTTGTCCAGTTTTGATAGTATAGGGCAGGTCTCAGTCAATTGGTGGAAAGATGAAACCCAGAACTCCCTGGTAAGGGTTGAGTTGGGTAGAACAGCACAGTGGCAGGCTGACAGCTCAGCTTGTGACTTTTCCCGAAATTCAGAGAACATGAGAGGCCTCAGTTAGCAATAGCCATAAACCCTGGTTATGAATTTGGGCCCAGTTAACCACACTCTTTGGCAAATATATTTCTTCTCAGGGTTCACATCAATAAAACTGTTTAAAGGGGCGGGGGAAGTGAGGGTGTAGAGAAACACAGAGACCACATGTGATACTGTAAATTTCCAGGGTTTGCCACCAGGCAAAGCGGGGCTGATGTTCTTTTGCAAGTCACTTGGGATTCTCAGCTGTAGAAATAATACCACCCTCCCAGGGTTTTAAGAAATAGTGGAAACTTTGGTAAAGCATATGGCACTTGGCTAGGCATTCAATTTGGTGCTGTGCAAGGTGGAAAGGAAGTGTTCAGCCTGCAATCAACTTCAAGGTTAGTGCATTTTGGATCTGTGACTTTAAGCAAATTCCTTAACTTCTCTGTCACTGTCTCAGCTGCAGGGAGATTCAATGACACAATCTGTGTAACTATTGTAGTGCCAGGTACAGGAGGAAAGGAGCCATCAGTGGCATTTCTCAGAAAGGACAGAGGATGGTAGACTGACCCCGCTGGCAGGGGTGTCTAGGGCTGGGGAGGCAGGGAGGCTCAGAAGGCGGAAAAGGAGCAGCAGCAAAACCGACATCCAGACACTCCAGCAAACACAAACAGTACAATTATTGATGGACTGGTTTAAGATTCCATGTGGAAAGAGCCAAACTATAATTAAGTCTTGGCTTGGTGATTGGGGTCATAGTGTAACTCTCTCCATTTTGAGCCTGTTGTCTTGTTTTTAGGAGCACACACACAATTTAGCTATACCTCTCAGGGATCTTCCATTATAACAAAAATAATATAAAGGGAACAAAGCTAAATTAAATAAATTAGAAACAAAAATACGCCCTTTTCAAAGTTCTTGAAATGTTTTCTTGTTGCTGTTTAGCAACTTAATTTTCCATTACTAATTTTTAAAAATTATTTCCATGTCTTTACAAAAGTGCATTTGTGTTCATGGCAAGTTATTTAGAAAATAAAATATAAACAAAAAGAAGAAACTAAAAAATCACCTACAAGTCCTCTACGTAGAGGCCCCTGAAAAAATGTTGCTATCTCCCCCTCCAGTATCTTTTCAAGGCATATAGATTTACGAGTCAGGAAAACATGCTGAGATATTAGTTTGAGTGGTTTGTGGGCCCTGTGGTGAAAACACCAAGAGCCTTGTTGTGAAAACACCCTTGCTCTGAGGTAAGCCTGTTTTCCAAACCTACGGAATAAAGAAAGAGCCTGGGAACCTACTGCACCAGGTGTCTGACCCGTGGGGTCAGACCAAACCTGGGTTCAGCAACCTGGGTTCTGGCTAGGAAAGAATTCAGAGTCAAGACTCAAACTGTAAGAGAACATTTATTTGGTAAATCATAGAGGTAGAAGAAGTAATTCCTAGAAGAAATGGGCTTAGGAAACAAGTTACGGAGGTAAAGGAAGGGCCCTTGGAGCTTGGGAGTGAGGGTAGGGAGGGGGAAGGGAGAGAAAGGCTTGGGCATGCTCCCAGGGTATTCCGTCCTAAGGGTTTTAAGGGTGGAGATTTTAGGGGAGGTCCCAGGGGAAGATCTCAGTAGAATATTCAGCAGTTTTCCAGCTGTGTCCTTTTAGGGTTGTAGTCTCCACTGATTGATTGGCCAACACCAGGGCAGGGGGTCATTATTCAATGCTGCTGGTCCTGAGGTCAGCCTTGGCTGGTATTGTTGCTTTTCTGGGCCTAAAGCTGAAACATAATGGAAGCATGAATGTCTCTAAGGAGGAAAGATCAGGGCATCCAAACCTCATGACCAGCAATATGCTAGGGGAGGAAAAGTCACCCTGGGGGTGAGGTCCCACCCTATAATTGACTAAAGGCCCAGCGCACGAATCGGTGCACCAGTGGGGTCCCTCGGCCTGGCCTGCAGGATTGGGCCAAAACTGGCTCTCCAACATCCCCCGAGGGGTCCCAGATTGTGAGAGGGCACAGGCCAAGCCAAGGGACCCCACTGGTGCATGACTGGGGGGGCGGGGAGGGACGCGGGAGGTTGGCCAGCCAGGGAGAGACCACAGGAGGGCTCCAGGGTGTGTCTGGCCCATCTCGCTCAATCCTGATTGGCCGGACCCCAGCAGCAAGCTAACCTACCGGTCAGAGCATCTGCCCCCTGGTGGTCAGTGCATGTCATAGTGACTGGTCGACTGTCTGCCCCTCATGGTCAGTGCACATTATAGTGAGCGTTTGAGCAGCCTTAGCATATCATTAGCATATTATGCTTTGATTGGTTGAACAGCTGACCAGGCGACTGGACACTTCACATATTATGATTGGCTTTTATTATATATGATTGTCCATTGCTAGGTACCTGGGGCTTTCCACCCTGGTGACCTTCTATACCTGGCCCATTGTCCTTGCTTTGCTCATGTCTATCTATAGCAAGAGGAAAGGGAGTGGGGTGGAGTGGGAGGAAACTTGGACAAGGCAGAAAGGAGAAACAGTGACAAGTATATCTCCCTCCTAAAGAGGGACAGGCACACGGACAGGTGGTGTGTGGATCTCATGTAGACACTAAACTCTCAGAGCCATGCAGAGGACATACGCCCATTCCTTAGGCCTCTGTGGTCCCACTACGCTGTGGGGCTTTTCAGTGGTGAGACTAAAAACTAGCTGGCAAGAAAAGGCCAACTTGGATATAGACCTAGATGACCAATTGCGTTCCTACTGAGACAGGCTAGTAGTAAGCCAGGACAAATGGAAGAGGGAAACTAAGGCAGATAGTTAAATGCCCAAGCAGTTTACAGCCATCTAGTAAATGGCAAAACCCTATCTTCCCTAACCAAGGATGCTTAAAAGTAAATAGTTCACACTTCTCCTCCACAAACAGAGGGTAAATAGCTTAAATCAGCCTATTCAGTGAGATAGGTAACAAAAATTCAATTAGTGCCATTTGTGCCAACCACACCCAAGGATATGTGAAGTCAGGGGAATAAATCTCATTTTGGCATATCAGCATAAAACTGCTGTATATTCTCTTGAGACTCTTCCCTCAGACCTTCCTTAAACTCTCAGCCTTTAAAACCATCAAGATGAAGGACCCAGGGTGTGCTCTCCCTCTGAGAGCATGCCCACACCTTTCCCTACGCCTCTCCTTCCCCCAGGCACATTGTCTTTGCCTTTCCAAGGCCCTTCTGCCTCTTTAACTTGTTTTCTGCGCCTACGCAGCCCAGCTGGCACAGTTCTTCTACCTCTGTGACTTTTTCTTGTAATTTGAGTTCTTGGCTCTGAATTCTTTTTTTGCTGAACTCAAGAACGAAGGTGTAACTTCACTGGTAATAACTGGTGCCGTTTGGCCAGCAACATCTCAGGTAACACTATGGTTCCCTTGGGCTCATAGGAGTGGGGTCAGCAGAGACAGAACTCTGACGCTTAGACAGGGTGTGTTTTCTTAGCCACATTTCTCTAATGAGTTCTTGTCTTCTCTCCACGCCTGCCTCTAAGTCACCACCGCCTAATTGTTTTTGTTTCTATTGAATATTTTTAGAGATTTTTAAAAAATAAGTTTTTTATTGATTTCAGATTTTTAAAAAATATATTTTTTTACTGAGTTCAGAGAGGAAGGGAGGGGAAGGGAGACATAGAAGCATCAATGATGAGAGAGAATCATTGATCAACTGCCTCCTGCATGCCCCTTGCTGAGGATCAAGCCTGCAACCCAGCCAAGTGCCCTGATAGGGAATCGAACTGTGGCCTCCTGGTTCATAGGTTGACACTCAACCACAGAGCCGCACCAGCAGGGCTATTGTTTTTCTTCTGAAAAGGCAGTGTTCTCCTTTCCTCCTTCTTGTTCTTTTGACTCCATCCCTCAAACAAGAAACAATTGTGGTAGCGACAGTTGTGAGTGGCTGCCTAAATACCAAGACTGGGACTATCTGTGCAATTGAGGAAAGGCATATGAAAAATGGGTCTAACAGTATCTAGGCCATGAGTTCCTCCAAGAATGAAATGAAGTCCTGTAGTGGGTTGAATAGTGTTCCCTCTAAATTCATGTTTACCTGGAGCCTCAAAATGGGACCTTATTTAGAAGTAGCGTATCTACAGATGTAATTAATGAAGATGAGGTCATACCGGATTAGGGTGGGCACTAATCTAGTGGTTAGTGTCCTTAAAAGAAGAGGAGAGGACACTCAGAGACACACACAGGGAAGAAGGTCATGTGAAGATGGGAGAAGAGATTGGAGTGAAGCAGCCACAAACCAAGGGATGCCAAGGCTTACAGAAAGCTGTTGGGAGCCAGGAAGAGGCAAGGACTCTTTCCTTCCCGGAGCCTTCAGAGGGATTGGCCCTGTGACACTTTGATTGCAGATTTCTAGCTTCCAGACCTGTGAGAGAACAATGAGGGAGCTGGGAGAGCAGTGTCTGTTGTTTTAAGCCACCCAGTTTATGGTCTTTTGTTATGCAGCCACAGAAAACTATTAAAGATACCTGTGTAAAATTTCTGGCACACAGCTAGAACATGCTAGCATTCTTTCCCTGGCCTTCTTTTCTAGTAACTTTGCAACCAGTTTTCCCAAATACCAGTCAGATATTTGCTTACACGAAGTGATCCTGAAAGCAAAACCAAAACTCAGTAGGCTGGGCTTCAATCGTTCCTAAGAAGTAGTTGTGATTTGAATCACAACTGAATGGCAGTGACGTCTTTTCTCATGTTGAATGTACTTCCATTATCTGATGGCTTCTCATTGTCCATCTTTCTGTGCCCCTGGACCAGCTAGAAGGAGTCCTGGCTTCCGGCTGCTGGCCGGGGTCTAGGCAGCAATCTAGGGTTTTTGTTTTGCTTTCTTTTGGCTGTTTGTTTAGCTGTGGCTTCTATGAAGGAATCTGATGCAAAGAGCAACTTTTATTGTTTTCTTTTTGTTTTGTTTCTTTGCCTGAGGAGCAAGTGCCAAGTCTTGATGTGAGTATCCAGGGGGTTGAGATTTTTCTGGTTCTTTGAGTTGGTGGTATGGAACATGATGAGGCTGCCACAGTGTGGTAAGTGTGGGCACCCTTTCTCTCCACAGCATCGGAGGCAGGAGATATTCTGCCTCAGACATCGTGCTCAGGGACATAAGCAAGCTAATTTCCACCTGCTCCCCAAATAGTAGGATTTCTCTTGCTTTTCCCTATGCTTATTATTATTGTTGGGCAGTTTTATGAGGTGAGATATTTTTATACACAAAATAAACGTGCGCTGAAAAATATTGAACTGTTCTTGAGATTATCTCAGCTTAGAATTTTTGAAGGGTTAAGAGAACTTAAAATTTTGTTTTCTTGTGTCTGACATGTTTTGAATTATCCCTTTGGCAGGGAGAGAACATTCCTGGCTAGCCTGTGTTTAGAAGCTATGCTCTAAAAGAAAGCTGTTTAAAAACAAAAGTAAAATGGTAATTACATTAACTTATACTACAGACAACCATTATTTAACAAAAATGTGATCTGGGATCTACTAAAAGGCTTATTTTTCTATGTGAAATGATGAAAGATTAGTAAAATGGAAGAAAACTGAAAGTATTTATTGCTCCCCACCTGGGTACACGTAGTAGTTGAAATGACAGTGGGTTCATGTAAGAGAGCATTAAAGTGAGGAGGTCAAGTTTCAGTGAAATTGCCTATTAATAAGGTCTTCTGACCCTGAAATTCTCAGGTCTGGTGGAAGGGAATAATGGACAATATATTTGACAAAGTACACAGTAAGAATATTAAGGCTGAGCAGTAATCACACAGTTGCATCAGGAGTCAAATGTTCCCTCCCAAGATTCTAAGATCGGATGAGCCATATCATTTTTGCCACTCAAAACTGGTTTATTCACCTTCATTACCTAACCTCTCACTGTCAGCAGGATCTTCCTTGTCTACTGCTTCAAGGTGTCTTCTTCCTGCTGTCTGTGAGCCTTTCCATTAAATTAGAGTTTTAGGTTCTCTGAATTCCAAGTGCCTAGCACAATATGTGATCATTGGGTGCTTGTTGAGTTGTTTCATGCATTGATTTGATGAAATGGCAGGTGAACCACCAGATGTGGGTTATTTGTGTAATATACAGGAGGCAGTTTGAGGTTGATTTGAGGAGATGATGCTAACATCTTCAGAGATGGGTCATGTTTCAGAGTTGACTTGCTTTACAATGCATTGGAAGAGAACCATAGATTGTTGTGTGTATTTTTTATTCCACATGGCAATGTCCAAATACACCAAATGCCTTAATTGCTTAATACCTGGGTTACCATGTAATGAGGCAACTATAACCTGGCCACCTATTGTCACACCCCACTGCAGCAGGGCTTATTTATTTATTTATCTATTTTAGAAAGAAAGGAAGGAAGAGGGAGAGAGAAACATTGATCGGTTGCTTCCTGACCAGGGATAGAACCCACAACCTGGGTATGTGCCCTAATCAGGAATCGAACCTGCGACCTTTTGGTGTGTGGGATGCCACTCAACCAAATGAGCCACACAGCCAGGGCAGCAGGATTCATTTAGGTTATACTATGTGTTCCCCTGATCTTAAAAAAACTAACTATATTGCAGGATAGATAAAGAACTCTGAAAGATTATCCAGCCCCAACCACCTCAATGCTTTCCAGCTGTCTCTACCACACTGAAGGGCTTATTCCCAGTTCTTATTCTCCAGATTTCTCTATTATCTTCTTGGGATTTTCCTCCCTTGGGCCGGAAACACTGGAATGGGGGAAGCTTCTCTTACTCTTAGGATTATTTCTTCTCTGCCTTCTCTGATCTCCTACTCCTGCTCTCCAAATTTGGGGGCATTCCTCAGAGTCCAGACCTCTTTTTTCTAGTCTCACCTTCTATATTCTCCCCCACAGAGAGTTAGTTCATTCCCCAATGTTAACTAACATCGGCATATTTGAAATAACTTCTTTATGTTTATCTCTAGCCCTCAATTATGTCGAAAACTCTACACTTAACATTTTTCTTGAATGCCTTGCATTACTTCATGACTCAAACCCAACTTATCATCATTTCTCTAAAAATTAGCTTTCCTTTTTTATTTTTATTTTATTTTTAAAGTATATTTTTATTGATTTCAGAGAGGAAGGGAGAGAGAGAGAGAGAGAAACATCAATGATGAGAATCATTGATCGGCTGCCACTTGCACGCCCCTTACTGGGGATCGAGCCCATAGCCTGGGCATGTACCCTTGACCAGAATCGAACCTGGCACCTTTCAGTCCACAGGCCAACACTCTATCCACGGAGCCAAATTGGCTAGGGCTCTTTCTCTTTACAAAATATATATATATATATATATATATTAGAAGCCCGATACACGAAGATTTGTGCTAGAATGGGCCTTCCTTTCCCTGGCTGCCGGCACCACCTTTCCACTCCGGCCCAGCCCCAGAGCCGCCTCTTTCTGCTCAGACCCCGCCTTCTGACTCTGCCATGGTGACCACACAAGCATCCCACCCGCCCCGGTCACTTGGGGCACCTGTGTATGCAAATTAACCTCCATCTTTGTTGGGTTAATTTGCATATCACTCCTGATGGTTTCTCTTTTATTAGGTAATATGTATATTTTTATTGATTTCAGAGAGGGAGAGAGAGACAGAAACATCAACAATGAGAGAGAATCATTGATAGGCTGCCTCCTGCACACCCCACACTGAGGATTGAGCCCACAACCTGGGTATGTGCCCTGACCAGGAATGAAACTGTGACCTTCTGGTTCATAGGTCGATGCTCAACTTTTGAGCCATACTGGCAGGGCAGAATCACCTCTTTCTTGATCTTATGTCTCCTTTTTTTTTCTCCCAATGGTATCAATATTGTCTTGATAGTTTGGCCTCAAAACTGTAGTCAACTTTTTGCTTTTCTTTCTTTCCTGTATGGCTGATCACTTATCAATTGTTCTGTCAGTAGTCCTGTCAATTGTCTTATCAAGGTTCTCCAGGTCGCTCCTCCCTAAGATGAGAATGCAGCTGACAGACATTTCTGGCCACTGGTTCTGCCAGAATTTAGGCAACAATTTTTATAGAAATCCCTACATTGTTTTGTGTTACTAGTAACAAAGTACCAAAATTATCAGAGGTTTAGCAAATAATTCTAAGCACCTAATAAAGTACAAAGAGTTCTTATTCTAGCAGGGAAACAGAAATGCACCCATTTAACATGCCAGGAATGACTTAAACTAGTGTTAACACTAGAGGTGAGTAGCAGATACAATTGAGGCAGAAGGAACAGCTTAAGACATTTAAGAGAGGCTTATATACTGTGTTAAATGCATAAGAATGTAAGGCTATTTAAGGAGATACTTGAGACTCAATACTATTTTTTCTTTTTTAATCCTCACCCGAGGATATTTTTCCATTGATTTTTAGAGAAAGGAAAAGACAGAGAGAAATATTGATGTGAGGGAAACACATTGATTGGTTGCCTCCTGCTCGTGCCTCAACCAAGGCCCCGGGCCCAGGAAAAGCCTGCAACACGGGTATGTGCCCTTGACTGAAATCAAATCTGGGACCCTTTGGTCTGCAGCCCAACGCTCTATCCACTGAGCTAAACTGGCTAGGGATGCAATACTATTTTTAAGTACCTGAAGAAACTGAAATAGAGGAAAAATAAGATTAGAAAAATTTAAGATGAGATCAGACATGAGAAATTAGAATTCTCAAAGCACCTGTGAGGTCCTGGTCATGGAAAGTGCATATATTTTTCTGTGGCTCAGGCAAGAGGGGCCAGGTTAGGGAAGGTTTTGCAGGCCACACTAAGGAGAACTGTACCTTGTAAATAATGGGAGCTATTGAAGTCTTTTAAGCAGAAGTAACATGGTCAGAATTAATCATTCAGTATTCAGGAGATTACTCTGCCTGCTAGGTAAAAGGAAAATTTATTCAACAAATATTAACAGAGTGTTTACTTACTGCCAGACAATGTTCTAGGGGCTGAAGGCATAGCAGTAAGCAAAACAAAGATCCTTGATTTAAGCGATTATATTCTTATGAAAGATGGCAAGCTATCCTATATAATAAAGAGGTAATATGCAAATTGACCATCACTCCAACACACAAGGTGGCTGCCCCCATGTGGACACAAGATGGCCACCACAAGATGGCAGGCAGGGGTGGGCAGTTGGGGGCAACCAGGCCTGCAGGGAGGACAGTTAGGGGCAACCAGACTGGCAAGGGAGGGCAGTTAGGGGTGACCTGGCCAGCAGGCAAGGGCAGTTA
Organism: Plecotus auritus; assembly: GCF_963455305.1. NCBI lineage: Eukaryota > Metazoa > Chordata > Mammalia > Chiroptera > Vespertilionidae > Plecotus > Plecotus auritus. The sequence continues at coordinate 134,935,968 of NC_137776.1, read as the reverse complement.
GGGGCGACCAGGCTGGCAGGGGAGGGACATAAGGGGTGACCAGGCTGGCAAGGGAGGGCAGTTAGGGGCAATTGGGCCAGCAGGGGAGCAGTTAGGCATCGATCAGGCTAGCAGGGGAGTGGTTAGGGGGTGATCAGGCTGGCAGGCAGAAGCGGTTAGGGGCAATCAGGCAGGCAGGCAGGCGAGCGGTTGGGGAGCCAGCAGTCCTGGATTGTGAGAGGGATGTCCGACCCCTCGAGGGGTCCCAGATTGGAGAGGGTGCAGGCTGGGCTGAGGGACACCCCCCCACACCCCTGTGCACAAATTTTGTGCACTGGGCCTCTAGTAATATAGTAATATAATAAACAAGTATATTATATGGCATGTCTGATAGTAATGAATGCTTTGGAAAAGAGACCGATAAGGAGATTTGGGAATGCCGGAGGGCTGGTGTGCTGGCAGTTTTACAGAAGGGAGTCTCAAGCAGAAAGAGCAGAGAAGTGCCTGGTTTATGGGAATATGCACACTGGCAGAAAGGTTCATCCTTGGAAGGATGGATCTGGGGAAGACACTGCACAGGCCTAGACATGGGCTTAGAGCTGTTGGGAATGAAATTCCAGCATCTCAAGGACCCAGACTGTGATGGGGAGAGGCTCAAGATGACTCCTCTCAGCCCTGCAGACACCTCACACTGCAGGGAGAGGCATGGCCACAGTGGGATCCTCTGAAGAAGGAGGCTTGAAACAGTCCCCTTCCCTGGGCTTTTGGAAGGATTTAGGATTTTACTCTCAGTGAAATATTGAGTCATCAAAAGTTTTGAGCACACCTGATTTATATTTTTAAACAATTTTTCTGGCTGCCTTGTTGAGAATCAACTGTAGGAAGGTAAGGTCAGAATCATAGAGTCCAGCTGTCTGGCTATTGCAGTAATCACCCCAAGAGATAATAATGATTCAGGCTGATATGGAAACAGTGAGAGTCTAGACACATTTGAAGGAAGGGCCTACTGGTATAAGACCTGTTAATGAATTGGATGCAAGTGAGAGAAGAAAGGAGTGGAGGAGGATGCCAAGGTTTGTGTCTGCCACCTCGCAATGTGGAAGACGGAGCAGGAGCAGCAAAACTGGAAAGTAAAAATTACAGTGAGGAGGCTGTGCTACGGTGTAAGAAATGATGAGGAGCTGAATTAAGACATTAGCAGTGGGGAGAGGATCCAAGATGGCGGCGTAGGTAAACACCTAAACTGCTGCCTCGCACAACAATTTCAAAACTACAACTAAAAGACAAAACATCTATCACCCAGAACCACGGGAAAGCTGGCTGAGTGGAAGTTCTACAACTAGAAAGAAAGAGCAAACAGCATTGAGGGGTGCACAAGCGCAGAAAAGCTGAGGTATGGAGAGGCACGAATCGGGAGCACTGCTGTTTTCAACCGGAAGGGAGATAAGCTCCCGATTACTCGGAACTCCAGTTTCTGGGGAGACGCGGGGGACCCAAACTCCTACGGGGAGAAGCTGGACTGTCTGCCGTGGGGTCGGAAAGTGAGGGAGGCCTGCTTGCAGGGCTGCGCGCAGGAATAATTGCTTACTGTGCTGGGGCGCGGGACGCAGGGACACGGTTGGAGACGCAGAGCCGACTTCTGGCAGCCATCGCTGTTTGCCACGCCCTAGCCTAGTGACGCCCTAAGACCCCGCCCTGCACAACCGCACAACCTACAAACCCACCCAAGCTCCAAGCAGCGGCTTTAGCTTATGAATGGTCTGCCCTATTGCAGCTTAACCTAGCAAACTAGCAGCCCGGGTCAGACAGCTCCAAAACCGCCAAACCCCAAGCAAAGAGGAGAAAACTGTAGTTCTTGCTGTAGCACCTGCTGGGTGGCCTCAGACAGTAGCTGACCTGCACCCCATTGGAGATCCAGAAGCCAGTGTACCTAGTGGTCAGAGTGAGACACCAGATTTCAACTCCTCACATCCATAAGTGACACATTCAAGAGGCAGACTCAGTGAGCACCAAAGCCCCACTGAAACAAGTCCTGCACCATAAGCGTGTCTCCAGCGCAGCAGTTCTTCCATTATAGACACAGTGGGTCCTCACAGCCAATTGGCCTGGAGGTCAATTCCTCCCAGTGTACCAACAGCAATCAAGGCTTAACTACACCAAGACTTTGCACTCAGCCCACAAAGGGGTGTACCAAAGGCATCCACCTCAGGTGATTGGGGAGGCTGAGCTACTGGCCCCTATAGGTCACCTACCACACAAAGCCACTCCATCAACACAAGGAAGCAGCAAAATGCGGAGACCAAGAAACATGTCACGAATGAGAGAAATGGAAGAAAGCAAACTACTGGATGACATAGAGTTCAGAACCACATTTATAAGGTTACTCAAGAATCTTCTAAAAACCGCTGAGGAACTTAGTGAGACCTTTAAGGATCTTAATGAGAATACCAAAAAAATGGAAAAGGACCAGTCAGAAATTAAGCATACACTGTCTGAAATAAAGAATATACAGAAACTCAACTGTAGATCAACGTACCCCAAGAATCAAACCAAAGATCTGAAATATGAGGAAACAAAAAACACCCAACCAGAAAAACAAAAAGAAAAAATCCAAAAATATGAAGATAGTGTAAGGAGCCTCTGGGACAACTTTAAGCGTACCAACATCCGAATTTTTTGGGTGCCAGAAGAAGAGAGAGAGCAAAATATTGAAAACCTATTAGAAGAAATAATGACAGAAAACTTTCCCTACCTGGTGAAAGAAATAGACTTACAAGTTCAGGAAGCACACAGAACCCCATACAAGAGGAATCCAAAGAGGACCACACCAAGACACATCATAATTAAAATACCAAGGGCAAAAGACAAAGAGAGAATCTTGAAAGCAGCAAGAGAAAAACGGTTAGTTACCTACAAGGGAGCACCCATACGACTGTCAGCTGATTTCTCGGCAGAAACTATGCAGGCCAGAAGGGAGTGGCAAGAAATATTCAAAGTGATGAATAGCAAGAACCTACAACCAAGATTACTCTACCCAGCAAAGCTATAATTCAGAGTTGAAGGTCAGATAAAGAGCTTCACAGACAAGAAAAAGCTAAAGGAGTTCATCACCACCAAACCAGGATTACATGAAATGCTGAAGGGTGTTCTTTAAGAAGAGGAAGAAGAAGAAAAAGGTAAAGATAAAAATTATGAACAACAAAGTGACATCAAATACATACCTACCAACAAGTGAATCTAAAAATCAAGTGAATAAAAAATCTGAAGAACAGAATGGACTGGAGAATATAATAGAATCAGGGACATAGAAAGGGAGTGGACTTACAATGCTCAGGGGGGAGTAGGTGTGAGGGGTGCGGGAAGAGATTGGACAAAAAGCTTACACCTATGGATGAAGACAGTGGCGGGGGGTAAGGGCATGGGGTGGGGTGGGGAATCAGGTGGAGGGAAGCTATGGGGGGAAAAAAGAGGAACACCTGTAATAATCTGAACAATAAAGATTTATTTAAAAAAAAAAAAGACATTAGCAGTGGGAAGGTGTAAGATGAGAGATGAGTAGGTTTAAGAGGACACCCAAGATTCTGACTTGAAGTGGGTGTTATTACTGGCATTACAGGAAAATGGGGCACTTTTATAAACTGCCAAAGGTCTTAGAGGCTAATAATGTCTAGAACCAAGATTTGAACTCAGATGTGCCTGACTTTAGAACCAGAGCTCCTAACCATTATGTGGGGCATATTATCCCTGGAAGAGAGAAGGCTGCTGGCTGGAAAGTACCTTTACAACAGTGTCCATCTCTCAGTTAGCAGTAGCTCAAGCAGGCAGTGTGCAAGGAAAGCCCCCTTGGATGGGCAAGGAAGAAGGGGAAGTTAAGCCCAGTGGTGGCTGAGCCAGGAGTCCTTTCTGTTGCCAGCACTACATGTTATGTGCTATCCTTTTGTTCTCTAGAAGTAAGAATGCTGGACAAGTCCCAGGCCTGCAGGTGCAGCTTAAGATGATATCTTTTGTGGATATATGTGCATTTTCAATAAGGAAAGTGATCTTCAGGTCTAGCTAAGGTGTACCTTGCGCATTTCCCTATGAAAATTGTGATTGTTTTTCTGTCCCTGATGTACTGTCTCCTTCCCTAAAATAAAAGGAAGGATACAGTCTACTGTAGACCTCACATTGTATTCCCTTCTAACTACTGCCTCATCACTCTTTCCTGAAGAGTGACCTGTATTCTGTTGTCTCCATATCTTTACCTGCTATTTTCTTTTGAATCCACACAGGCTTTCATCAGCACCAGATCTACCAGGACCACACGCATCAGGCCACCCATGACCTCCACACTGTTTAACCCAACACTCTGGAGTTTGGGGCTCCCTCCTTATAGCACAATATTTTAAATTCCAGGTTTTATTGTTATTTACCTATGGTGAGGCCAACAAATCAGGAAATGTCTGTCATTGAAAAAAAATTGTATCCTCTTTCCCAAGAGAAAGGAACATGTTACACCACAGGGGGCCACCCAGGAAAGCATCAGGGTCATATGGGGGCAGAGGGAGAAGGGGAAATGTGGGCAGGAGACTTTATTGTGGTTTTCACAGGACGGAATGGGCAATGTGGGATAGGCAGGCTTAGAATTGGCTAATTTGAATAATTTCAGTAGGCTCTGAAGCATAGGGTCTGTCCCTTGTCCTCTGGTACCTGGTTCTGGAGTGATTAGTGCAGATAAGTAGTGGCACAGTGTGTGAGAACCAAGTTAAAAAAAAAAAAAAAAAAAAGGTGGTTGGGGGTTCTGGATTGGTTGGTGTGCATTTGAAAGATGAACTTCTTTGTGAGAAATTGGTTAATTCTAGGAGGGGCAGTCCCTCCAGAGTCATCAAGGCCCCAGATGTCAAAGCATTAGAATACAGAAAGGAAAAGATATTGCTAATTTATCTTTTTACTTCTACTCTCAGCCCTCTTTTGCTAGTAGCCTCCCTCTCAAGGATCGATAAATGTTGGAATGCCCCACATCTCAGTCCTCGGACACTCTCTTCTCCCTATCTCTCTTTAGGGGAAGTCATGCATCCTCATGGCTTTAAGTAACACTTATATTTTGATGACTCCCAAATTTATATCTCTACCCCCAAACTCTATACCACCTATTACCCAACTGCCTACTAAACATCTTCACTGGGATGTCTAAGAGACATCTCAAACCAAACATATTTCAAACATATTCCAAGCATATTCTAATCTTGATTTCTACTTCCTAATCTGCTACTCTCTGTCTTCTCCATTTTAATAAATAGCACCTGCATTTGCCCTAGTGACTCAAGCCCTAAACCTATAAATTTTACTAGATTTTTCTATTTTTGTCAAACCTGTGAGAAATTTCCATCAGGTCTTCTTTGAAAGTTAGATGACAAATGGAAAGACATTATATGTTGTCCATGGATTGGAAGACAATATTATTAGATGGCTATATTTTCTAATAAAGATACAGATACAGTGCAGTTCCTATCAAAATTTCAGATGTGTGTGTGTGTGTGTGTATAAGCAGATTTTAAAATTCACATGGAAATGCAAGAGAGCCAGAAGAGCTCCTCCCCACACACACAAACATCTGAAAAATCTTGAAAAAGAGCAAAGTTGGAGGACTCACATTTCCTGATCTCAAAGCCTACCATAGAACTACTCTAATCAAGTCTCTGGTACTGACATAAAATAGACATAGCTCAATGGAATAGACTTGAGAGTCCAGAAATAAACCCATACATCCATAGTTCATTGGATTTTGGTTAGGGGGCCAAGACAATCAATGAAGAAAGAATAATCTTTTAAACAAATTGTGCAGGGGCAATTGGATGTCCACATGCAAAATAACGAATCTGGAGCCTTGCCTCATACAAAAATTAACTCAAAATGCATCAAAGACCTAAAAACAAGAAGAAAAGCGATAAAATTCTCAGGAGGAAATATAGATGTAAATCTTTTTTTTTTTTTTACCTTGGATTAGGCAGTGGTTTCTTATATAAGACATCTACAGCACAAGCAATAAAAGACAAAACAGATAAATCGACTTTATCAAAATGAATTATGTTTTAAATTAAATTAAATTAAATTAAATTAAAACATTTGTGCTTCAGAGAACCTATCAAGAAGCTGAAAGATAATTTGCAGACTGGGAGAAAATATTTGTTCACCATGTATTTGATAAACAACTTGGCAGTTTCTCAAAAAGTTAAACATAGAGTTACCATTTAACCAAGCAACTCCTACATATATACATACCCAAAAGAAATGAAAATATGTCTACACTAAAACTTATATATAAATAGTCATAGAATTATTCAGAATAGCCAACAAGTGGAAACAACCCAAATGTCCATCAACTGATGAATGGATAAACAAGATGTGGTGGTATAGTCATACAATAGAATATTATTCAGATATAGAAAGGAATGAAGTACTGATATGTGCTACAACGTAAGTGAATCTTGAAAATATGCCTGGTGAAAGAAGCTAGACATAAAAGGCCACATATTATATGATTACATTTGTATGAAATATCCACAATAAGCAAATTTATAGAGACAGAAAGTAGGTTAGTGGTTGCCAAGGGCTGGAGGGAAAGAGAAGGGGAATTGGGGAGTTTCCTCTAATGGGCATGGGGTTCCTTTTTGGGATGATGAAAATAATCTAAAATTAGTGGTATAGGTTGCACAATTCTGTGAATGTACTAAAAACCACTGAATTGTACCACTGAATCATCTATATTTTATATGTATAAATGTGTATAAATATATAGTAAAGGCCCGGTGCACAAAATTCAAGCAAAAGTAGGCCTTCCTTCTCGCAGCTGCCGGCACCCGTTTCCCTCCGGCACCTGGGGCCCATGCTTCCCTCACAGCCCGGGCTTCCCTCGAAGCCCTGGCTTTGTCCAGAAGGATGTCCGGTATAATTAGCATATTACCCTTTTATTATTATAGATATGCAGACACAAACATACAAACATACTTACACATATAATTCTCTATTATATGTCAATTATACTTCAATAAAGATGTTGAAAAAATTTTAATAAATTTAAAGGACAAAGTAAATATATGTACATATACTAAACTTTCAACAAGAACCACTTCTCACCTCCACTGGCCCCACAACTCTAATCCAAACTATCATCACTTCTGCAAAAATAGTCCTCACTGATCACCCTGCCCAGTCTCCTTCCCAACAATAGTCTATTATCTACACCAAGCATGTCAAACTCATGGCCCACAGGCCGCATGCGGCCCACAAGGTATATTTTTGCAGCCCAGCTAATATAATGGTATGTAAGAAACATTTTAATAAAAATTTCATAACTTAATTTTTACAATATCCTGTTATACATAATTATTAATAATGAACTACAACGTTCGCTAATGACTGATTACAAAAATCGTATTGCATTCATTTCCCTTATGAGCCCACGCACCATTTCTCTCCACTAATACTAGCAGCGAATATTTTAGCCGCCGTTTGCCATGCCATTAGTCTTGTACTGACTTGTTTGGTGTGAGCAACAGGAAATATTTCACTTTCAGAGAACAAGAAAAATAGGTTTATTTACGTTACACTTATTAATTTGTGCAGTTATTCGGTGTCTGGTAAGTTAATGTTCAAGAAAAAATATTAATTTTTATTAAAATGTTCTATTATTTTATGTTAATGATTAACTCATTTATTTCAGCCCTTTGTATTCAGCATGTCTCTATTGAAATAAACCTATGTTTCTATGAAAATTGAAGCTTTTGTTTTTTTGTGGCCCACATAAACTTAAACCTTGTTTATTTGGCCCGTGTTAGCCTTTGAGTTTGACATGCTTGATCTACACCAAAGCTGAGTCCTCTTTTAAAAGTGTAAATGAGATCATGTCATTCTGATGCAAATCATCCACTGGCCTTCTCCATTGTACTCAGAGCAGCTCTGTTTCTAACCTGATTTACATGTATGGCTCTAACTTATTTCCCCTGAAGAAATGGTTCCATGGCTAATACAATGTTGACAGCCTCTTGGAGGCCAAACTAGCTGACAGTCATGTATCTGTCCCTTTTTGCCTTCAACCATGAAAAGTCCTTGGATGGGGAAAAAACCTTGAGTAAAGGTAGAAGCATGAGACTTGAAACAGGACAAAGGTTGGGAAAACAATCAACAGAGCCAGTTCCCTGCTCTCCCTGTCTAAACCTCTTAATAAGAGTCATCCAAGTGATGGGCAAACTCATTCACAGCATTCAAAAGAGCTTGACTACTTTACCTGCTCAGTCAGATGTGAAATATTTATTGAGAATCTAGTTCTGTGCTCCTGAGCACTAAACGGAATGCCTGACACCCAGAGTTCTGGCCCAGCTGGTTTATTTATTTGACAAGCAAGATTTGGTTTTCAAGGGCCTACTCCTGAAACTATGGAAGGCTCTGTGGGAGAGACAAAGAGATAACCACCAGTGTGGGTTAAGTCAGAGGACTGCTTCGTATTCAGAAGTCTGTTAGAAAAGGAGGAAGAGCTTCTAATTGGTATTGATAAAGAGGCCTCGCTTCCTCTTACCCTATTTTCCCTCTCTCCGAGGCCCATAACTTCCCTTCCCAGCTTCACTCTGCCATGGCCCACTTAAAGATTTGTTTATGAGTCCTGGCCGATGTGGCTCAGTTGGTTGAATATCCAGTGCACCCAGGGGTTGTTGGTTTGATTCTCGGTCAGGGCATGTGCTGGGTTGCAGCTCAATCCCCTGTGGTGGTGAACTTGCAGGAGGTAGCCAGTCCATATTTTCCTCTCACATCGATCTTTCTCTCTCCCTCTTCCTCCTCTCTCCCTAAAATCTATAAAAATATTTAAAAAATATTTGTTTACAAGTCATTTCCTTGTTTTCAGGAGTGAACAAGTCATCAAGTCATGAGACCAGCAAAACTTCAGAAGGGCCTGAGACTTTCAATTGTCTGTTTCAGATCCGGTAGAGAATATGTTCCTCCTCCTGCTAATTTTGAGCCTGGGAGTACAGCTTCATCAGACAAGAGGTAAGACAGACAAAGGGAGGGGCCTGAGAAAGAGGAGCAGGTGATGGCCCCTAGCTGAAGCCAACGATGACAATGTGGTCCTCAGGCTAAAGGCTTTCTTTGAGGGGAAGAGTGATTACTGGCTGTTACAAGCACAGCAAAAGAATGGTGGCTTGTGCATGCCCATGTTCCTGTCTTACAAAAACAGGGACTGAGAATATTGGTTCATCTAGTCCCACTCTCCAATGAAGGTGGTGACAAGAAGACAGAACCTCTCAGACCATTCACCTCAGAACTGATACAAGAGGGCATTGTTTGTTGGTCCTGAAAGGTGAGGTGCCTGGCAGCTGTCCCTTTCTCTTCAGACAGATAGAGGGAGGAGACAAAGGTCAGGGGGACACCTAAAGGACTCTGTTACTTTAAAGAGTCTCTTGTAGACATTCCACTGATTATTGAATATTTATTTCAGTCCCTCTTTTAAATTGTTCATTCAAATGCTAATAGTGGATTACTTGAATTGGAAAATCAGAGTTTTCCTAATGTTTAAATGAATAATGAACCTTAATGTGATGCCTTTGGATATTGAAGAAAGGAGTTCTACCAGCAGGTGTGGATGCTCACAGGTTTTTTCCCATCTAAGGACTTTTCATGGTTGAAGGCAAAAAGCGCTTTCACAGTTTGTGGCTCTCCTAGGAAAGGTAGTTCAGACCCTTCGTGTGTGCAGTGAGGATAATGAGTGTGTTATTTTGGGTGAACACCAGGAGGTAAGAGAGGAAGACAGAAGTGGGCGCAGGGGATTAGGCCCTCAATGATAGCAGCCCCAATCCTTGGGAAGTCCTCCAACATTCTGCCTTTGATTGAGAAAAAATGGCTTCTTTGGCACTGATAACCTTTTGAAGAGCTTTCCCCTATCTTCCAGGTGATCCCAAGCTGCTCTTTACCCAGTCACATTCCTCTTCCTCCCTTGGGCTGGACAGCGTGGTCTGGTAGGAGCCATCCTTGGAGAACACCCCAATATGCTGCTTACTCCAGCCCTGCCCTATAGTGCCAGCTAAAGAAACACATCTTATTTCCTGTCTAAGGCACCCTCAGATTTTAGAGACATATGAAAGGCAAAGATGCCTCCTTGCTACCATAGAACTTTTAATTTCCAGCCTATATAATAAAAGCCTAATATGCTAAGTGTCCAGTCGTCCGTTCAACCAATCAAAGCATAATATGCTAATGATATGCTAAGGCCACTCAACTACTCACTATGACGTGCACTGAGCACCAGGGGGCAGATGCTCTGACTGGTAGGTGAGCTTGCTGCTAGGGTTCAGCTGATCGGGACTGAGCGAGATGGGCCGAACATGCCCTGGAGTCCTCCCGCGGTCCCTCCCCGGCTGGCCAACCTCCCATGTCCCTTCCCAGCCCCGATCATGCACTGGTGGGGTCGCTCAGCCTGGCCTGAGCCCTCTCGCAATTCAGGACCCCTCAGGGGATGTTGGAGAGCTGGTTTTGGCCCGATCCCGCAGGCCAGGCCAAGGGACCCTACTGGTGCACGAATTCATGCACCAGGCCTCTAGTAAAGTGATAAGAAAACCAAAGGTCAAAAGAAGGTTCTGAAGCTGCTGTTCCCCATCCCCTGACAGGACTGGGGACTCCAGGAGAAACCTTGGGAATTGTGCAACTTCTGCAGGTTTGCAGCTTAGAAACATTGAGACCTTTTTTTTGTGTGTTTTTGTTTTGTTGTTGTTTTAAATTTTCTCTTAAGAAAAGAGTGAGCTTGGATAACAAGTGGTATCATTTTGTATCCCTTACTGAATCTTTCTCCAGCGGTAGTACCTTTCTTTCTAAGATAAGTAGCACAAGGAAATGAAAGTAGGTTCTAACTATTAGGGATACTAATAGGGCATAGGGAAGAGAATGTATATTTATTGAGGACATTAAATGCCAAATAACTGTGCTAGGAAATTTACATACGTTATCTTATTTAATCTTCACAATAACCATTTGGTAGATGAGGAAACTGGGACTCAGAAAAGTTATTTAATTTGCCAAACATTACATAGTAATTAGGTGGCATGGGCAAGCTTCCTACAAAGCTACTGTTCTTTCTACCTGACTGGGCTACAATGATGGTGAGCAAGTATGGCAGACAATCCCTAACCCACCCACTCTGGATTTGGTTTTTGGAATTAAGTTTGATTATGGGCACATATTAAACATTTGCTCTGGACATTCACAAAACCAAAAAATATGTATACTGAATTATGTTTATGAATTAACCAAGAGGAAGCTATATACATATTGTATCTTGCTTTTTGTACAAACTTGGAATTCTTCTCTGCTTTCCACTATATATTTGTGCAGATAATATTAGTTCAATCAAACGTTAAATACCTGCCTAAATTAGAATGCTTACTCCTCAGGTTTTTGTTTTTAAGTTTTGACATTTCATGTCTCCCTTAATGAAAGAGTTTCTCATAGAAGCTACCTGAGAAAGAAAGGGACACACACACACACACACACACTGAGGACTGATTAGATTACTACTTCTGGAGAGCAGATGAGGTCTGGGATGAGGGTGAAAAGGAAAATTTTATTTAGTATGTTTACCAGGTTGTTGTTATTATTTGTATTTACTTGTATAATAAAATAAATCTACAAGAGGATTAGTTGTATAATCTACACCAGCCGTGGGCAAACTATGACCCGCGGGCCAGATCCAGCCGGTTCGGCTGTTCCATCCGGCCCGCGGAGCCGAAAGAGCGGAGGGTTCTCTTGCTCTCTCCTCCGCTCCTTTACTTTGAATTTATATTAGTTCACACAAACACTCCATCCATGCTTTTGTTCCCGGCCCTCCGGTCCAGTTTAAGAACCCATTGTGGCCCTCGAGTCAAAAAGTTTGCCCACCCCTGATCTACACTAATAAAAGAGAAACATGCAAATTGACCGTACCTCCACTACGCCCACCAGCCAATCAGGAGCGAGTATGCAAATTAACCCAACCAAGATGGCTGCAGCCACAGAGCTGGAGTGAGCAGGAGGCTTGGGTTGCCCGGCGATGGAGGAAGCCAAGCTTCCCGCCTGCCCTGGCCTCCGCTCAAGGCTACCAAGTTTCAATTATTGAAGATAAATAAATCCCAGATACTTGCTTCCAGCCGGCCCTGGCCTCAGCTCAAGGAGGTGCTGAAAAAAAAAAAAAAGAAAAAAAGGAGGGGCTGAGAGCTTGGGTCGCCGGGGGGTGATCAGACCAGGATAGGATGGCAGTTGTGGGTGATTAGGTGGTGGGGAGCGGGGCCATTGGAAGTAAGCAGACCAGCAGGGGGGCCAGTTGGGGGTGAGCAGACCATCAGTGGGGGTCAGTTGGAGGTGATCAGGACAGCAGAGGGGGGGCAGTTTGGAGTGAGCAGGCCAGCAGGGGGCAGTTGGGGGTGAGCAGGCCAGTGGGGAGGGGAGGTGGGGGCTAGCAGGCCAGCAGGGGGGGGCAGTTGGGGGCGAGCAGGCCAGTGGGGAGGGGAGGTGGGGGCTAGCAGGCCAGCAGTGGGGGCAGTTGGGGGTGAGCAGGCTGGCACAGGCAGGCAGTTGAGGGTGACCAGGTTGGTGCGGGGGGGGGGGATTTGGGGGCGAGCAGGCCAGCGGTGGGCGGCAGTTGGGGGCAAGCAGGCCGGCAGGCAGAGTGGTTAGGGGCAATCAGGCAGGCAGGCAGGCAAGTGAGCAGCTGGAGCCCGCAGTCCCGGATTGTGAGAGGGATGTCCAACTGACAGTTTAGGCTTGATCCCTGTAAACCAGCAGTAGAACATCCTTCGAGGAGTCCCAGATTGGAGACGGTGCAGGCCGGGCTGAGGAACAACCGCCCCCCTTCCCCCGCGTGCACAAATTTCATGCACCGGGCCACTAGTTAAAGTATAATTATTAAAATATAGAAATCCTTTAAAAGCACGTTAGAGCAGGTAGGCCATGGCATTCAGTCCCCAGAGAGCCCTGGCTATCAGGGAGGTCTGATGGATGACCTCACTGCCCTCATTGCCCTGTGCATCCCTAGCTAGACCTGCACTCTCACTGAAATGGGAAAAAAAAATAGATATATGAATTGGATCAATATAATTTTGTATTACCCTGTCTGTTTAAATTTCTACTTTGAAACTTTAAAAATAATAATTATAACAGTATTGTTAGTCATTAAAAACTACCTAATGCCCATCAACAGGAGAATGCATTCCCACCAGCAAAGTATGAGAGTTCCAATTGTTCCACATCCTTGTCAACACTTGGTATTGACATTGTCATTTTCTTTTTTTAAGTCAGTCTAAAATGTGTGTGGAAATATCTCATTTGGTCTTAATTTGCATTTCCCTAATATCTAGTGATGATAAGCATAGTTTCACATGCCTATAGCCATTCATATATCTTGTTTGGTGAAGTGTGTATTCAAATTATTTGACCAATTTTAATTGGATTGTTTATTTTCTTATTGTTAAGGTTTTTTTGTTTTGTTTAAATATGTTTTCATTGATTTCAGAGAGGAAAGGGGAGAGAGAGAGAGAGAGAGAGAGAGAGAGAGAGAGAGAGAGAGACATCAATGATGAGAGAATTCTTGATCAGCTGCCTCCTGCACGCCACCCACTGGAAATCAAGCCTGAAACCCAGACATGTGCCCTGATCAGGAATTGAACCATGTCATCCTAGTTCATGGTTGATGCCCAACCACTGAGCCGCACTGGCTGGGCTTCTAGTTTCTTATAGTTTTACTAGAGGCCTGGCGCACAGATTCATGCACCGGTGGGGTCCCTCGGGCTGGCCTGTGGGGATCGGGCTGAAACTGCCTCTCCAACATCCCTCAAGGGATCTTGAATTGCGAGAGGGCGCAGGCCAGGGATCCCACCGGTGCATGATCGTGGCTGGGAGGGACTGTTGGGGAGGGCTCCAGGGCGTGTCCGGCCTGTCTCACCCAGTCCCTATTGGCTGGACCCCAGCAGCAAGCTAACCTACCGGTCAGAGCGTCTGCCCCCTGGTGGTCAGTGTGCGTCATAGTGACTGGTCGAATGGTTGAACAGTCAGAGGGACACTTAGCATATTAGCCTTCTATATATATATATAGATTTAAAAACCTAACAATATCTTGTAACTCATCTTGTAATACATTTAAGGAAGATATTTACTTTTGTCTTTTGTCATGTCTTGGAGGAAAAAGTAACCTAAATTTTACTCTTTTCATTGATGTTTCTTTCTTTCTTCATCCTCCAAAGATACATAAAACCAGGAGGACACATGACCATGGTGATGCTTGATGTCACTCTGGGGCAGGGCCTACACCCTGGGTCACTCCACTTATTCTACCTTCATTCTCCAAAACTACTTCTGTTGACCCCTGAGGCATACAACACAGAAGAATCAGGTTGGGAGATGGATTTCTAAGATGTCTCCATGCAGAGTTCCTATACAGAAGAGTGCATGAGTCAGCTGCCCCAAGCAGGCTTCTATCTGGAACCAAAAACTAGAGTTCTCTGAAAACTGTGGCTTTTCTAAAGCAGCCCCCCAACTTATAAGCACATTAGGTAAGAAGTAGGAACAAGTCTAAGGTTCTGTTGTCAAATAGAAAAAAAAAGGATAAAATTAGTTTAAAGCGGAAGCTATCTTGGGAGGCAATGCAAATGATTTATTTTGTGTTTACTGGAGATGTGACAGGTGCTGGCTCCCAGTGATTCCTGATTGCAAATAAAATGTAAAGTTACCCCAAGAACTTTCAAAAAGACTGCAGCACTGTAAGTGCACCCTAACTGTATGCATGTTGAACTGGATTATATAGATTTTTATCTTTTGTAAAATGTAGATTCAGTAGATCAATATATTATTAAAGTATGTGCATATTATATAAAATTTTTCCAAGGCTCCAGCATTAGTCAAGGCAACTGCTTTAATTTGCCTAAAGAACCTGCACGTATGAGTTTTTCATGCCCTGGCCAACTCCTTTACCCTTTAACTTAATCAAGGGCCCCAAATAATGGCGAAAACCTGTTTAATTTGCTTAATTTTTTGTCATGGAAATTTTCCAATTTTCTCCTTTGTCTGATAACTTCAGGAGTGCAATGCTAAGCTGAAGCTTAATTTAATAACCGTGAGGCGTATAAAATATAAAACAAATGTATTTTTCTTAGTACAAAGATGAAAAAATTTGTTTCATTCATAGATGTAGTATATACATGCCAGTGGATATATAGTCATATCTGTAAAGTTGTTAGGAGTATAAGTTTTCAAGTCACAGATATATAAATTTGAATTCCAACTCCTCACCTTGCGCAAGTGTATCACTCTTTAAGCCTCAGTTTCCCCAACTGTAAAATGGGAGTAGTAACTCCTACCTTGTAGGATTTAGGAAACATCAAATGAGATGATGATGTAAAGGTAGCCCAGTGTTTGGTTCATTGTGTTTAATAAATATTAACTATTACCCTACTTCCCATTAAAAGTCCCAATGCAGACCAGAGTTTTAACTCAACTTCTCAAATGTTAATGTGCACGTAAATCACGCCATCAATGCTAAGATGCAGATTCTGCTCCTCTAGGTCTGGGGCAGGCCCTGACCTTCTGCATTCCTAACTAGCTCCAAGGTGAAACTGAGGACAACACTTTAAATGGCAGGATGATAAAAGATGTTTGCAAGTGCAGGTGTTTTATTTGTCTAACCAGTGGTTCTCAATGTTCTTTGCATATTAGGGAAATAAAAAAAAATTGATGCTAGCCTCACAAAAGAATTAGAATTTAATTTTAAAGGATTCTAAGTGGGGCCAGAGCATTAATTAGTATGCTTTAAAAGCCTTCCCAAATAACAATTACTTTCCTAGTTATTCTGAGGTACTCATATACATGATTCATGTTTGCTAATTGCTCTTTTCTCTTGTGAACATTAGCTGGAAAACATCACCTGAGAGGTAGCATGCTTTATGCCTACAGCCTGGTACACACACCCCCTGTACGAGGCAGAGTGGGGAAGCAAGCAGAAAATGTATTTTTGTCAAAGGCTCAGACGGTCAAGAGGGGAGTTCTGCTCTGTGCTATGGGGAGTTCCAGAGGAAGTCATAGGCGTTCCTCTCATGAAAAGAAAGCATAGTGTGATAAATACATTTGTTAAATAAATGCAAACAGAGTCCTCTAATTCTTGTTATATCTCAGACTCAGCAACTAATCTTCCTCGCAAGCCCCATTTCTCTTCCCTGTTTCCTATTTTATCATGTGTTATAAAATAAAAGAAGGAAGTGTTATGAGGAAAGTTCGAGTAGTGTAAATTCCTGAACCTGGCTCATTGAAGATGGCTAATGCATTTTTGATAAATGAGTTAGCAGAGGCTTAACACATAGTAAGAACTCAACACGTCATAGTTGTAATTATTATCACTGGTGAAAGGTAAGTCACTTTTTTTTTTAGGGAATGATGTAATTTCATTCACATGAAAAAAGATGAGCCTGGATAATAGGTGGTAGGAGGGCCATCAGGTGTACAGGTGGGGAGTGCTGAGAGGAGAGAACTACCTCAGAAAAGTGTGTAGAGAATTCCACTCTTGCCCAGACTGGATGGGGAAGGGACAGAAATGAGCCCAAGCAATGCTCAGATAATGATGGATATTCCCTAGAAAAGCGGGGTGGCCTGAGTCTCTTTGGCTTCCACTCTGCACAGAACTGAAATGTGAAGGCAGACAATGGGAGAACATCTTGTTTTCTGTTTAGCTTTATTCAGAGTGGTGATCCCTAAAGAACTATACACAGCGGAACATGGCAGCAATGTGACCCTGGAGTGTGATTTTTACTCTGAAGATGACCTGGATGTTGAATATATACAAGCCAGTTTGCAAAAGTTGGGAGACAATACATCCTCAAACAGTGCCACTTTGCTGAAGGAGCAGCTGCCCCTGGGGAAGGCCTTATTCCACTTCCCCCGAGTCCAGCTGAGCGATTCGGGGAAGTACCGCTGCGTGATCGTCTATAGGAGCTCCTGGGACTACAAGTACCTGACTCTAAAAGTCAAAGGTGAGTAGTTTCGGGGCCTGGAATCTGTGGAAACATCTCTCCAATAAGGACCTAAAGCGAGCTCAAGCTAAAGCTGGGAGGATGGTTCTAAGGCAGGGGTGGGCAAACTTTTGACTCGAGGGCCACAGTGGGTTCTTAAACTGGACCGGAGGGCTGGAACAAAAGCATGGACGGAGTGTTTGTGTGAACTAATATAAATTCAAAGTAAAGGAGCGGAGGGGAGACCAAGAGAACCGGGTAGAACAGCCGGATCCGGCCCGCGGGCCGTAGTTTGCCCACGGCTGTAGGAGACAGAGCTATCTCAAAGAAAGGAAAAGTACCTGTTCAGTAATAAGTTTTTACATATGCGTACAAGGATGCTGAAGTAAGGGAAATAGGAGCAGGAGTTGCAGGAATAAATGGGGCTAGAGGAACCCAGGCCATGAGTCCTTGAAAGTTGGGGAAGAGCCAAAGGTTGGCTGTGCCTAATTCACAGTTTGTTTGAGGAACATTACTTGATTATTAAGCTACTCTTTGAGAACAGCTTATTCCCCAGTCCAGAGTTATTTAAACCATGGTTTGCCATCCATTTATGAATTAAAATATCAGTTTAGTGAGTATTAATCAGGTAGATGTCCCCCCGCCCCCTGCCAAGAAAACGAGTGAACAAAATGAATAGAATAAAATACATCAGAGGTTGTATGTTTTGTCTGTTGCATCACTTTGGGTCAGTCTAAAAGGTTTGAAGAGCACTACTCTAGTCCAAGCCTCATTAATTGCTGATGAAGCAGAAATTCACAGAAGTGAAGTGGGTGGCCTGAGGGAGCCCAGGGTAACTCCGTTGGCTGGAGCGTTGACCAGATGCATCATAGATGCACCAAGGTTGCAGGTTGGTCCCCAAGTAAGGGCACATCCAGAAGACAACCAGTGAATGCATGAGTGAGTGGAATAACATATTGATGTCTCTCTCTCTCTCTCTCTCTCTCTCTCTCTCTCTCTCTCTCTCTCTCTCTCTCTGCCTCTTTCTCCCTTACCCTCTCTCTAAAATCAATTTTAAAAAATAAAATGAAATGAAATTAAAAAAAAAATAGCTGTCCCCATTCCTCTGTGTTCAGGGCTCTTTTCAACCACAGCAGGATCCAAGAAACTAAATCTAGAGAGATCTTCAAGTTCTTATTTGTTCTAGGAAAGGTGATTTGTGGAAAGACATGTAACAACTATAAAAGAATAGATTTGGATCTTCATTGGCTTGTAGTTTTCAGCCTTCATTGACTATTCTGAGTGAAACTATGCCAGTTTTTCTCTGTTTCCTCCGACCTCCCATTAGACCTCTACTCTGTCCTCTCAAGGATCTGTGGATTATGGTCCCTAAAGACTGGTCAGTGACTTTGGCAGCAATGGTGTGACCTTATGATCTGGTACAGAGACAGGCACACTAAAAGGATTAAACATGAGGGTGAATGTTGCTTTCACCTGTGACTTTGGGCAGGTTATTTCACCTTTTTCATAATCTCATATATTTTCTTATTTGTAAAAAGTTAACAACAGTAGCACCTACCACATAGGATTGTTGTAAAAATTAAAAGAAATAATGGACATAAAGAACTGAGCATAGTACCTGGCATATGATATGGTGAATGTCCAGAGATTTGATTCAAACACTCTCAGTTATTACAGGGACGGTGACTTCCTCAGACCTCAACTACCCATGAATCATCAGGAAAGTCTTTAGCCCAGAGGTAACTGATATATATATATATACACACACATATATATATACACACATATATATATTTAATTGATTTCACAGAGGAAGGGAGAGATAGAAATATCAATGATGAGAGAGAACCATCGATCGGCTGCCTCCTGCATGCCCCCCACTGGGGACCAAGCCCACAACCCAAGCATGTGCCCTTGATCGGAATCAAACCCGGGACCCTTCACTCCATAGCCCAGTGCTCTATCCACCAAGCCAAACCAGCTAGGACCTGCTTTCTATCTTTATTGCATTTCCTACATCCAGACTTAAACTAGGAGGAGCTTCCAGAACATTGAAGTTAGTCTGAGTTCAATTAACAGGAAGAGAGAAGACTGTACATTTCATGATCCCCTAATGGCCCCCAAGTTTGTGGATCTCTATTTGAATGCTGTAAAGCATCTAGGATTTTGGATCAATTAGGGGCCAAACATCCCACTTTTTCTCTGTGGCTGAGGGCTATTTTTTATTCTTGGGAAGGCACTCTGCCTGCTTCCTCACCTAGACCAGGGATGGCTCAGGTATGGAGCAGATTTATTTCTTATATATTAATTAATCAATTAATTAATTAAACAATTAACTAATTAAATTCTTAACTTGTTAAAGGTCTCCAAACTAGCATATATGGGGATCACAAAGACTTTATCTAAGGAGTGCATAGGCACAGGCAGTTTTAGGAAATGAGTTTCTCAATCTTCGTCTTCCCCAAGTACTCTTTCCCCAAACTGAATGCGCCTGAGAATGTGCCTTCCAGGCAAGGCTCTTGGGGTTCCCCTAGAACACTTCCTCTTTTAGTATTGCTTTCTCCCACCTCAGAAAAGCCCACCTGTCACCCATCACGAATACAGTGCATTGCCCCACAGTGCAAAAACCTCCATAACCTGGGAAGTGGCCTTGTTCTCCAACTTTTTCTTTTGATTCTGCTGATGCTGTCCCGCTCTCGTCAGCCTCTGGCCCGCTCTCTCCTCGAGACCGAGCACCATGCCTGCAATTAAGTTGCAGAGTTCTGATGGAGAGATATTTGAAGCTGATGTTGAAATTGCCAAACAATCTGTGACTATCAAGACCATGTTAGAAGATTTGGGAATGGATGCTGAAGGCGATGATGACACAGTTCCTCTACCAAATGTTAATGCAGCAATATTAAAAAAAAAAAAAGGTCATTCACTGGTGCACCCACCACAAGGATGACCTCCTCCTCCTGAGGACAATGAAAACAAAGAAAAGAGAATAGATGATATCCCTGTTTGGGACCAAGAATTCCTCAAAGTTGACAAGGAACACTATTTGAACTTATTCTGACTGCAAACTATTTAGACATCAAAGGTTTGCTTGATGTTACATACAAGACTGTTGCCAATATGATCAAGGGGGAAAACCCTGAAGAGATTCGCAAGTCCTTTAATCTCAAAAATGACTTTACTGAAGAAGAGGAAGCCCAGGTACGCAGAGAGAACCAGTGGTGTGAAGAGAAGTGAAAAGTTGTGCCTGACACTGTAACACTGTAAGGATTGTTCCAAATACTAGTTGCCCTGCTCTGTCTATAATTGTAATATTAGGCAAACAGAAGACAAATGCAGCAGCAAATCAACTGTATTAGCAGAATATTGTCCTCATTGCATGTGTAGTTTGGGTACAGATTCCAAACCGATGGCTGAGTATTTTCCAGTGTGATCAAAAATATCTTTCGTCTTTGCTCTGAATAAAACTGAATTGTAGGTTCTCTATAAAAAACAACAACAACAACAACAACAAAAACCCTCCATAACCCTAAACAAAAGAGTAATTAGAAATATTGATAACTTACCAAACTGTAATGACTAACAAATCTATTGCAGATGAGGAGATATCGAGTTCTAATAAATGAGCACCTGATAATAAAAGATGAAGTAATTGTTGCCATATAAACATAAGGCTTTCAAAGAATGAAATACCTTACTTCCATCCCCACCACTTATTTTCTTGGGCAAGATTCCTTAGTCCTTATAGCTATAAAAAAATGACAAATAGAAATAGAATTGATGTTGAATCTTATCTCATTTCAACCATAAATCATATGCATCCTCAGATTCATGAACAAATCAGGAAGAAAGCCCCATCCATTCCATTAAGAGATACATTTCCAATAAAAATTTATGGTTAATAATTATCAATATTCATATTTTTATGTTTTGATTTTCCATGTGCTAATAATAATGGAAATTAGATTTCAATGCAGAAGAAAGCTTTGAACACTTGAAGCCTTACAGTCACAAGAAAAAATATTTAATTTCAATAGCCACACGTCATGTTTGGTTGCAAAGAAACATGGAATAATCAATGAAAGACCTTTAAATATGACGCATTAGGATAAAATCCTATAGAAAAGTGGAATGGAAATGAAGGTTCAAAGAATAAAAAGAAACAAAGTAAAGCTCTGACCATTAGAGAAAAATTTTTGTATGCATTTTTCAACAGATGGCAGTGTCTATAAAAAACTTTCTTCCATATCTAAATGACATTGGGTACATATGTAAGAGTGAAATAATTGTTTTACTAAAAAATATAAATGTTTCTAAACTTCTAAATGTCATATATTTTTCCAACCTAGAAACACTAAAAACTTTAAGAATCAACTTAATATGTGAGAGGGTGCACACTGCATTACAGTTTTTTTCTGAGAAATGCAAGAAAAGAAAAAGTTGAAGATCATCACCTAAGAGTATTTTATCCTGATCAGGGATCACTGAAGGAAGCAGGGGAGAACTGAAGCCCCAGTTAGGGTTTGCTTACATGAAATAGGACTAAAGGAAGGACGGGCTTTTTTCTTAAAATGTCTGACGTATGGTATAAACATTGAAAATATTTTTTTGCACCTTCTTTAATGTCTGGGCAACAGTTCATATTAAATATAGTGAAAAGAGAACTGATTAACTGATTTCAAAAGCAAAGGGGAGAAAATAGTAGGTAGGATGGCTGGAGAGTCCAGAAGAGACAGTAACAAGAGGCTGCAGCTTCTGAAAAGCCAGGTTGCAACTGCAAAAACAGTGAAAAATCTGACCAAGGAAGAGCAGGGAGCATGGCTGGCGGGTGTGGGGGGGGGGAAATACAGTGGCCCTGAGAGGCTGGGACAGCCCAGGAATTGAGCCCGAAGGTTGAGAACCGGCCTATGCAAAGAATCCCCTACAGACACAGAGCAAGTACTAAGAATAGAAAGACCACACCAACCTGATGGCCTGGGCAAAGCATGAAGATAAGGATGGAGAGAGCCAACACCTGGAATGAACTGAGGCTTACAGAAGTACCTCAGATCAACAAAAAGACACCAGAGAGACAAAGAGTGCAACTTTAGCAAGTGGCGGAAGGAGGCGACATGGTTTCCATTCTTAATTACTAGAGAAATGGTCTTCACCCTAAGAAGGGAAGACAAATGGCATAGGGAGGAAACAGCCCGAGAGGAGCGACGTGGTAATGAAAAGATGGCTGTGCTTTCAGCCTCTAGGCCCAGAGAAAGCACTTGCTAAAAGAACTTACTGATGGGGCTCTGATCTTGGTGTCTTTTCTCCACTGGGGAGACAGAAGGGAATAAGGAAAGCTGGAGTTAAGGAACAATGAATTTTGAAGGGGGGAAAAGCTTCTGTGAATTATAAACTGTTTAACCCGAGGTTCCTCTCCAGACAAATGAGAGAAATCCTAAAAAATGTTTGTCAGTGATTATTAGAAATCTGTTGGGATTGTCTGAGGCTAGGACATGGAAACCTACTTTTTTATTTTAACCTTAGTTACAGTCATTATGATGATAAAACAGATAATACTATGTACAGCTTATCTTTATTTCAGCAATGCTAGAGTTGCCAGTAATTTATAAATCATATAGTCAAAGAAAACAGAAACCACTTAAACCATTGGAGATTTAAATCAGGAAATCTTTTGATGGAATAGATTGAGAAACCTACCTAGGAAGCTGCTACCACCAGTGGGCTGGAGAGAAAACAGGAAGGCAGGTTGGTGGAGCATAGGGCCCAGAGTCACCTGACAGACACGGAATTCCAGTGGGCCTGTCCAGTGGTAGCGGGAGCCAGGGAAAAGAGGTAGCTATTGCTGGAGAGACCAGTATAGCACAGTGCACAGGGGAGGAATACCCTAACATTTTCCCCTCACTCACCCCTCAAGCTTCCCATCATGTTCCCATTGGCTGTCAAGAACCTGGAATACACAGCCTGTAGAAATCAGTTTGGAATACACAGCCTGTAGAAATCAGTTTGGAATACACAGCCTGTAGAAATCAGTTTGGAATACACAGCCTGTAGAAATCAGTTTGGAATACACAGCCTGTAGAAATCAGTTTTCCCGCAGTAAAAAGCAGAGGAGAAAAAGTGAGGGATGGATCTGTGGACAAACAGACCCAGGACCCACACAGCACACACCTTGTGCATAAAGTAGTAAAATGTGGGTTGAATAGTAGTAGTTACCTGTATCTATAACAGACTGAACAACTAGTAGTTTTTGAGTCAGGGGCAGCAAAGGGTGATTGATGGTCTTGGGTCAACCTGGAGATAATCTCCATGTGCCAAGGGGTCTGTTACAGCCAACCAGGCTAGGCAGTTTATTTAACAAAATTGATCTTATGACCCTAGCCTGTTGGGCCTAAAGTGTGCCCAGTGCATAGGAGGTAATTAGTCACACTATACTTTGTACTGCTTAGATAATATCTGGAATATAGCTCACATTGGAAAAAAGAAAGTGAATCCAAAAACTGGTATCTAGCACTGGGTTTGACAACTATGTCCTGTGAGAAATGGTTGATAGAAAAAGACCTGTTTATCTACAAATGAAAAGACTATATGGAGTTTCATCAGTTATCTTCAAATACTGGAAGAGTGGCCTTCTCATATGGAAGAGCTAATAATTACTAACACTAATTGAGTATTTATTATGTTTTAGACACATAACTCATTTAATCATTCTAACACTCCTGTTAAGGATTAGTATTATTGTATAGGTCGTGTAAGCAGCCCTTGGCTCAAGCCCAGTCATACCTTTCAGATTCCGAAGACTATGTTCCAACTACTGTGCTTACCATAATGTATATTTAAATGACATAATGTATATTAAGGGGAAGGAGTTGTTGTTCTACTAAACCAGACAAGAACCAATGGTTAAAGTCACCATAAGGCAAAATTTGACTTGGCATAAGGATGCTTTTTTTCAATGAAAGTTGAACTTTTTATTGTCTAATGATGGCAATAACTACTTCTAAAAGTAAGAGCTTCCATTCATAGATTTACTTAATGAAAAGTTAGTTATCTAACAAGTTACTAATATTAGAAAAGAAATATTATTAAAAATAAAAAGGGACATTTCATAATGATAAAAAAAGTCAACTCCACAGGAAGACATGTGTGTACATCAAACACATAGCTTCAAAATATATAAACCAAAAATTGGCAGGTGTAAAAGGAGACATAAGCAAATCCACAATTATATTTGGAGACTTTGAATCATCTCTATCATAACTGATAGAACAAACAAAAAAAATAGAAGAGTTGAACAACATAACCATCTTGAC
Source organism: Plecotus auritus (assembly GCF_963455305.1). NCBI lineage: Eukaryota > Metazoa > Chordata > Mammalia > Chiroptera > Vespertilionidae > Plecotus > Plecotus auritus. The sequence goes on along the minus strand of NC_137776.1, from coordinate 134,911,697 downwards.
CTAACTAACATACATGAAACTTATACCCAACAACTGCAGAATATATTTCCAAGTGCATGCATCAAGGTATTTATCTTCCAAAGTTACTAAAGATATTTCTAGAGCAGGAAGTTGGGATAGTTATATTTTAAGACTACTCCCACCTCTGAAATTCTAAAATTTACTCATCTTTTCCTAAGAATAATATCCTCAATCCAGCTTCCTCATTGTGTGTTGCTGGTAGTGATGCCATTTCAGCCACTTCCCAAATACAAGAGGCTGTGGAAACATCTGTAAGTTTTATAAATGTAGACGTGTTCTCCTGTCCCTTCCCCAAATTTTGCTGATCCTTTTAGTTGAACATCTCTCCCATCTCTCTCTCTCTCTCTCTCTCTCTCTCTATATATATATATATATATATATATATATATATATATATATATCCAGGTGCAAGCCTTAGCCCAGCTCCTGATTCCTCACCCTCCTAGCTCTGAAATCACCTAGCAACTTGGCCATGAAGATCAGCTTCTTATCTCAAGCTGCCCTGTGGGAGCAGGCCAGACCTTCACCCACAACACACTACTCCTATAAATTCATTTATGCTCCTCCATCTCCCCCAAATACCCCAGAGCTTCAGAAATAACCTACAACATAATAGGACAACATGACTATAAGAGAATGTCGTACCAAGGAGGGAAAACTGTGGATAAATAACATAAAATGAGTATTCAGAATGCATGACTGATTATTAGTATTTGGCTCTGAGATTGGTTAGTCTAACTGGTTCAAGTCCTTCAGTAGGCTGGTTCAGAACCTGATTCTCCTTGTATACTAGTTCTGGGTACTCCGAAGTCCCTCTGGAAAACACCCTTCCTCTATATTGCTCCATCCCTAGACGTTTTCAGTTACATAGAGAATCATCCTCTGATGATGATTCCAATACAAAATTGAGAATACAGTAGCTGTGAAGGGCATGGGTTCAAGTCCCTCCCCCCCATTCATCCCTGATTCCAGCTGTTTCCTTATTTACAAAATAAGAATATGAATTCTACCTACCTCACAATGTCCTTGTGTAGTTTAAACGACATAATGTATATTAAGGGGAAGGAGTCAGGAATTAGAGCCACTCTCCCCTGCTCCTCTCCATGTTCTAAACTAAGTGAGCAATATACACAAGAATTAATACCAAATGAAAAATGACCTCCATTTTAAAATAAGTGGGTAAGCACATGATGTTCCCCCATCCCCTCTTGTTATTCTGGGGCTTCTCTGGTAATTTACATGGGAGAACATGACTTAGAATAGAGTCCTTTTGTTTCTTGTTCCTTCAGCTTAACCTAAGACTCCAGGTTTGCAGATCAGACTCTAAGGTCACTCATCACACAAAGCATTCAACCTCTCTAGCTTCAGTTACCTCCAACAAAAATTGGGAATATCAACAATACCATTTTTGTTGTCTTGTAAAATTTAAATAACTCAATGTGTGTAAAATAGCATGTCTGGAACAAAGGAAATGTTTTTAAAAAGTAAAGGCATTATTACTTAATATTGATAATGATTATTTTCTTTACTTCATATGGTATTGGGTACGAGCTCTACAGGAATCAGAAAAGGAAGACTTATTTTTTTTCTTCTTCTGTTGCCCAGCTTCCTACAAGAAAATAAACACTGGCATCCTTCAGGTTCCAGGGACAGATGAGGTAGAGCTCACCTGCCAGGCTGAAGGGTACCCCCTGGCAGAAGTCTCCTGGCCAAATATCAGTGTTTCTGCCAACACTAGCCACATGGAGACATCTGATGGCCTCTACCAGGTCACGAGTATTCTGCGCCTAAAGCCACTCCCTGGCAGAAACTTCACCTGTGAGTTCTGGAACGCTGATGTGAAGGAACTTACTTCAGCCATCATTGACCCTCAAGGTAAGAGCAGCTGCCCTTCCTGACTATCAGTCAGGGTTCACTCAGAATGAGTAATTTGAGGAGAATGTAACAAAGGGACTATTTATGAAGTTATGATCAGGATTTAAAGAAACTACTGAGGATACTGAAGGACCCTGGGGCTTCAACAGTAGGGGAGCCATGACCACTATTGGAGTGGTGACTGAAACCTGGCGAAAGGAGCTGTGGGGAAAGTACCAAGTGACAGAGCTGTGCCCTCCAGTAAGAGGATGCTGCCACTCACAGCAACTGCCTAAGGGTGCAAGTGGGTGAATATATATCCCATGCTCCTCCCACCCTCTGATCTCCTTCTGGTGCATCCCATTATGCTAGATCCAACTGGCAGAGAGAACAAGGGAATCCACTGATCCAGTCTATAAAGATCAGCCTCTCAGAGCTCAGAACAGAGTGTTGAAGTGTAGATAATGGGTCTGAAGAGGAAACAGAAAATATCCAGCACAAAAGCTAATTACTCAGCAGGATGAATATCACTTTCCTGGCTTTGCTGCCAGATAAATGGTTTGGGGGTTTTACAGGAAAACTGGCCTCTCACAAAAAATCTTGCAGAGCTTACACTGGCTGTGCCGAGTCCCATACTTTTAGAACTTCATACACTAGCAAAATTTCAAATGCTTTTTGAAGCCTGACCATTTTTTTTTATATGCCAAGTAAGGACATTAATTTTTTCAAATAAGAGCAGCTAACATCTAGTATTGCAATCATTTCATAAGAGACAGGTCATTTATCACCAAGTGCGCAAGTCTCCTGGTGGTCCTGTAACAAATTACCACAAACTTTGTGGGCTTAGGATAATACAAATTTATTATTTTGCACTTCTGGGAGTCAAAAGTCTGAAAAAGCCTTCACTAAGCTCAAATCAAATCAAGGAAGAATGCATTTTCTTATGTTTTTTTCCAGCTTTTAATGGCCACCTGCATTCCTTGGCTCATGGACCCTTCCTCCACTTTCAAAGCCAGCAGCTACATTACTCAGACCTCTGTTTCTGTCATCACTCTCTTGCCTCCCTTTTCTATCTTTTAGAGGCCCTTTTGACTATTGGAACTCAATAATTCAGGATACTTGACCCATTTCAAGTTCCTTAACATAATCACATCTGTAAAACCCCTTGCAATGTAGGATAACATATTCACAGGTTTCAGGGATTAGAACATGGACATTTTTGAAGGGAGTTATTATTCTACTAGCATACAAATAAAGCATATCATCTCAGAATAAAGGACATTCCCTAGTACTGGTTAATTTGACTATAGAAAATTAACTATGTTGTCATTATATGTCACTTCTTGTGCTTTGTCTTAGACAAAACTGAGCCTATGATAAGGGCTTGTGGGCATGCAGTTATTTAGGTGTTGATCCCAGGGATTAGAAATGAGAGGTTTAGGAGGAAAGAAGGAAAAGCAAAATAAGGATGCATTATCAAAGTTGATGTGGGTAACAGGAGCTCAAATATGCAAGGACTTCCTGAGCAGCATACAGATGGCCTCCTAAGATGTTCACTCAGAGGACTTTAGGTGGAAGGACTAATGCATCTGCTTTAATCCCCAGTGGTTGACAATTGTCCTCAGGAGTATGAACTCCCTTTCACTGTGAACTGTGCATGCGTGTGGTCTGAGTGAGCTCCCCCAGCATCTGTAGCATCAGAGTCATCCCAGGACAGAAGGCAAATATCCACTTGACAGAATCACTGACCATGAAGTGCATCAAAGCCCAACCAGGATTCTACCCAATCTGTGGCTGAACTCAGGCATCAAGCTGAGAGGAAGTGAGGCAGGGCTGCAACAGTCTAACCTTTGTACTGTTCAAGCCCACTCATGCCCTACATTAAGTCTACTGTCTCTGAGCCTTCGGGCAGGGAAGCAGCTACAATCTCTGCAAAAGATGTCATATGGAAAAATTGGTGGAACAAACCACTGTTCCTGCTGCTGCAATTGATCGCAATCGATATTTATCATCTATCCCATCCACCATACATTCTAGATTTCCCTCATTCAGCACCTCACATGCAACAGTTTGTTTGCCTAGGGCAGTGGTCGGCAAACTGCGGCTTGCGAGCCACATGCGGCTCTTTGGCCCCTTGAGTGTGGCTCTTCCACAAAATACCACGGCCTGGGCAAGTCTATTTTGAAGAAGTGGCGTTAGAAGAAGTTTAAGTTTAAAAAATTTGGCTCTCAAAAGAAATTTCAGTCGTTGTAATGTTGATATTTGGCTCTGTTGACTAATGTGTTTGCTGACCACTGGTAGGGGACTTAGACTTTCAACCCATAGTTGCCTTACCCTTAGCTGACTGAGGTTGCTACAATTGCTTTTTCATTGTTATTAATGGGCATGGAAGTAACCAGAATCAGAATCGGTGGATCCCAGAGTTCTAGACATAGTTTTCCTTGCCTCCATTATGTAACAGCTTTCAAGTTCTTCATGGTAGTTAAGATCAATTACTCCACCAATGTAATAATTCTTTTCTTTCCTGCTGGTCCACCAGTGGGTAGAACTCAAGCAGATGAGATAGTAGCTATACCATTAGATACAAGAGAAATATTTCTTGGTATAACATCCCATAGTAGAAGCATTCACCACCAGGAAGCTGGATTTTTAATCCAGGAAACCCAAAATTTGTGGAGATGAGAAACAAAAATTCTACAAGTGGGTCACTGGAAGTAATGCTGAGAGGGACCAGCCTTCAGCATGTGGGAGCCCTGGCACAGAAGCAGCACATGCTTGAGATGAGATTGGCAGTGGGAAGTGAGTCCGTACCTGGGGTGGGATGGACAGAATATGAGTTGGGGGCATCAGAATTATCTGCTCCACCTCAAATTAAAGTAACATTTACCAAACAACAGACCAGACTGAAAGTTTTGAAGTGACTCAATGGACATTAATTTCCTAGTTTTTACTTCTGAGGAAAAAATCACAAAATTCCCTGATATAGTTCTTAGAGGCATCCAGATGCACTGTTATTTCCAGCCCCCAACTGCCCCCCAATTCCCTACCTACCTACACGTCTCTATGCAATTCCAACACTAATGTTAGCGGTAAAAAGAGTCATGCTAAGGATATTGATAGAAATAAAGACATTAGAAACATCATGTTTAGGGTTGACTTTGAATGAAAATAGTTAATTAGGCAAGCTGGCTTTTCAATAATCTTTCTGTTTTTATCACAGCTAAGACCACCAGACTTGTCACCTTATGAATATCGAGCTATAACTAATTCACACTACAGCTTTAGAAGCTTAAATACTCACAATCCCAGGGGACTTTATTTTTCCTCTCCTGTCCTTTATGTTTACTCAACTGTCCTTTGTTATGTGGCATTTTCTGTTTGGTTAAGTGTAGGCCAGTATTTAGATGGAATGTGGTTTTCTAGAAGAACACTTATATAAGGATCTCCACAGAGAAATACAGACCTGGTAAGATGAATTTGGAAACAACTAGAATCTGTCCTTTGCATCAGTGTTTTTTTCTTCAGGTTAGAGAAGTGATCATTTCTCCGGAAGCCTTGAGGCTGTGAGAAGTTAAGAATAAAGTAAGGTGGCCCCTCTTTCTCTGGGGAGCCAACACACCTGACTGAATAGTCAACGTTGTGGGAGAGACCTGTGGGGCCTGCATCAAAGCCTGGGATATCACTCATGAATGCAACCAACAGGGAGATGGAGAAATCTTTGCAATTAGAAATCCTCAACCTAGCTTTACTCATCCTCCTCAGCTTTAAATTAATCCTACTATCCCCTGACATGATCCTCTGCTCCAGTCAGCTCCCCTTCCTCACCATGTACTCTCTGAACTTGCTTGACCCTCTTCCACCTCCATGACCTCTTTGCTCAGGCACTTTATTCCACATAAAATATCAGTATTCACCAGTTCCAAGCCCACTCTCTCTAGAGCAGCTCAGGTAACCTCAGGGTACAAGCAGGCTTCCCTCATCTTGCCTCCTGAGGCCAATTATGCCACTTCTTTGTTTGCCTGGGACTGTACTTACCTTCTCTCTTCCATCACTATTTTATTTTCCATGTATTTTAATTATTCATATGAGTCTTCTTTATACCCAGATAAAGCAAAAACAGAGTGCTCTGTTCATAATAAGTGCTCAACCAATGTCAGATTAATGGGTTGAAGGCTTAGTCTTAGATGATTCCAGGCCCGTCGTCCCAGCCTCCAGACTGTGTGGACCGTCAGTCAGAGCAGTCAAATGATGCCCTGGCTTGTGGTACAAATACCAAACCACAGTCACACATCCTCCCACGGGTTCCTAGCTTCTATTTCTCAAAGGCCTTTTACGTTGTCTTATGACTGTCCCCTTTCTACTCATTCTCATAAGTGGAGCTGCTGATTTCCGTGACCCACCACAGGTTTTTCCAGAAATCAGTGAATCAAACAAAGACAGCAACGAAATTCTCGGGGTGGGTGGTGCTCCCATGACTCTAGAATGGATAACTGAGCATCCTCACTTTCCATCAGAAATTAAGGAGCAGTGAGACGATTTTCCTTTCAAAACAGAGTTTATTCTGCTCAGTCGGTTGTTGCATTTTCATTAGGAAGTATATAGTGAGACTGGAGCCCAGATTCTTATGGGGCTGGCAAGAAAGCCCTGCCAGGAGGCCTGCAGTGACTCTGCCAATAGTCAAGCATGCAGGCTCTGAAGTCAGCTGGGCTTGAGTTTCAAATCCTCTCTGCTACCTATGGCTTTGAGGACTCGAGCCACCCGAGAAGGGTCCCTTGTCTTCCTTTGTTGAATGGGGATAAATAATGGTAGCTACCTTACAAGGCTATTGGGACTATTAAATGAAATATACTAATAAAGTCCCTAGCACTCTGAAAAGATGGAAACAGGAAAAAAAAAATGGCACCTTTAGCACGAGGCATGGCTTCCTTGTGAGTAAGGATGAAACAAGTTGCTTTCCCATACAGCATCACATCATTGTTAAGTAGCATGCAAATATTAGAAAACAGTTTAGAAGAATATGTATTAGGATATAGACTAAGAGACCTGAAAATACAATGACTCAAACAAGACAAAGATATATTTCTCCCTCATGTAATATTCAGAGCAGGTAAGTAGCTATATTCCATAAAGTCATTCTGTGGTCCAGGTTCTTTCCATCTTTTTCTGCCACTCTCCAGAGTGTTATCCCTGTTGAATTGTCAAGGCTGGGTCACTGCAATATCCGTGTTTCAGCCTTCAGAAAGGAAAAAGAGACATATTCAGTGTTTTAAAGCCAAAACTCAGGAGACCCATTCTCTTGGCTTGAAATTAACTTACATGTCTGGCCACACCTATCTATAGGGGAGGCTTAGAAATGTAGTCTCTGAGAAACCATGTGTCCAGCTAACACCTAGCTAATACTAGGGAAGAAAAGCAGAATGGATTTAAGGAATAAGGGGCAGTCTGCCATAAGGTAACTGCTGACAAGGAAGATAGGGGTAGGTGGACTAGGTAGATGGTCAATTCAGTCCAACAAATCCTTACTGACACCATTCATGTAGCTTGGCTTTATAGGGGATTCAGAGGTGACTTAAATAAAGTCTTTGCACTTTAAATACTTACAATCTAAGCAGACTGATGTTCCATTGGATATTCAACATTGGAAAGTCTTCAGGGATGAGTAAGCTTTTGTATGTGGGAAGGACTATGAGGGAAGTGTCTGCGTAAAGGCCCTGAGGTAGGCACTTTGCTTGTTGTGGGAACAGTGAGGGTCCCGGTACTCCCTGACTCACGGTATTACACATGGCAAGAGCTTAAATAGCACTTCCTAGGGGTGAAGGAGACGACTGTAATCAATATGGGCTATGCATTGAGGGATGGTAACTAGACTTACTGTGGTGATCATTTCACAGTATGTACAAATATTGAACCATTATGTTGTACACCTCAAACAAATGTAATGTTGTATGTCAATTATACTTCAATAAAAATATTTTTTTGAAGGATGGGTTATCCAATGTATGGATGAGCCAGTCTTTCTACTCCTTTTCCTCACTCTTTTAGATAGAGAATAGTATCTATTGGGCCAGAGCTTTGGATCAGAGAGATATGGGTTTGCAATTTCAGCTTAGCCACTTGCTTAGCAGTGATGACCTTAGATAGATTGTTTCTCATCTTTGAGCTTACTTTGTCAATGCTCAAATGCGGGGCTCAGATTAAATGATGTCTATGCCCTTCTCAGCTAAAACTGCCTGTGGTTCTCAGAAGGCACTGTGTTGGGGGCTGGGAGGCAGTGGGCAGGACTGAACCTTTCCCCTGAGCAGTGTTTCCAGGTTTTTCTGTGTTTATTCTGTATAAGTTACTCCACGAGGCAGACTTCAGGTTTATGGAAAAGGTATAGCTTACCTTGGGTCCCCTTCCATCTCCCTGCAGTGAACCCCCTCCGGCCCTGTCTTTGGTCAGCCTGGGCCCTCATTCTAACCTTTAGATATTCAGAGATCTCCTTTATAAGGTTTTCCCCAGGCTCCCAAATTACTTTCTCATCCACTTCTCTACTAAACTCATCTTTTCCACAGTGCCAGGACCTTCATTAGCTGTGACAAGGAGAGGGGCTAATTATTGTAATTTTCAATGACTAGATTTTATATATGAATACTACTTACAAGACTTTATTTTTTCCACAGGATCCTGTAATTCTTTGAAATTTAATAATGAATGTATATAGATTCTAAGCACCATGACAGAGGAGCAGGGAGACAGTTTTGGACTGAGAAACTACCCTACTGGAAAGATAGAGAGATGATGATAGGTAAAGAGGTAGATAGGTAGGTAGGTAGGTAGGTAGGTAGGTAGGTAGATAGATACATAGATACATAGATACATAGATACATAGATACATAGATAGAATATGATACATGTGTCAGAATGTTGCAAAGCATATAATCTGGAACAAGACAGCCTAGATTATATCTCAGTTCTGACACTTACTGTATAACTCTGGGAAAGCTTCCTAGGCCTCACTTCCTTTACCAGTAAAATGGGGTCATAGTAGAGCCTGCCTCCTAGGGTGGTTATGAGGAGTGAATGAGCTAGTCTGCACAGGGCACATAGAAAGTACCTAGCATGAATTAGATGCTCAATGCAAGTTGGCCATGTTGGTTATAACCCACTCAGAAGGCCAACTTGTTGATTTACCTCTGAGCTACCATGTAATTGTGGTGCTTTTCTTTCATCAGGTGAGATGGAACCCGAGATCCCTTCAACTTGGCTGCTTCATATTATCATCCCTTCCTTCATCATTGCTCTAATATTCATAGTTGCAATGATAATCTTAAAAAAACAACGCTGCCAAAAGCTTTCTTCAAGAAAAGGTAGGTGAGTTTTATTCACAGTAACCATGTGGACTGGGTGTCTGCAGTGAAGGGCTCTGCTTTCACCACTGGCCTCACGCTTCCTGGTTTCACACCAAATCCACTCAATGGTTATGAATTGCTTTGGGTTTGTCCTGATGATTTTTTTCCCCAGAAGAAAATGGCTCTAGTCTTCAGTGAGCTAAAACTCTTACACTGAATATTTTCAAAGGAATATTTTGTTTCTGTGGATGAAATTGTTTGCTTTGTTCTTTGAGCCAAGACGTGCCATCAGCCTCATGAGATTGGTGTTACTTTGACAATGTTGGACAGCTATGTGGTCAACATTCACTGGTGGGAAGATGCCAGGATCCTTTCTAACAACTCCTTCAGCTCTCATCTCTCCTTGCCTCATTCTGGATATGAGCTGGGCTAAGCCTTCCCCTTACCCCCAGGAATCTGAATCTCCTGGTGGGGTAAGAAGAGGAGAAAAGTGTGTGAGGTAATTTGGGGGTGGGGAAAGCACCTGTTTGGTGGTACCCTGAGGTCTTTCAGCAGATCCCCACTCCTACTGTGCCAGCTGGGACACAGCATGCCTGCAGCCTTGGAGCCCTGGCCTGAATATCTGCAGTCTCATCTGGTACTTCCCTAAACTATCCCTTTGTCAGCACCCAACCGGCTCCTCCCAAGATTGAGACACAGCCTTGTCTATAGAAAAAGAAATGGCATCTGGGAGTAACTCAATAGAATTTGGGGTGATCACTATTTGAGGATTGGGCGATGTTTAGGTGGCTGTTCTCCCACATTTACAATCTAACTTCTACATTCTCATCTGTCATGAAATATTATCATATTCTATTTTTGCCCATTGCCCTCTATATGTATTAGCTTGGGTAATATCCACAAACCCCTTTAAGGTATATCTAAAGGAACTATTGTCAAAGAAGCGGCGGGGGGAGAAAGGAAAAGGGAAGGAGGAAGAAGGGAGAAATAAAAAAGAGAGAAATGACAAAAGTGGAGGGGAAGGACGCTCCACCATAAAGGGGGAATCACAAGTTCTTGTTGGACAGAACTTTGACTAAACAGAATCATTTCTGCAAATCTGTGACCTCAGAGTTGTGGCAGATGCAGTGCAGTTCATTAGAATCTTATCTTTATACCATATTTCCAGACCTGGGGCCTGAGAACCCTTTAGTCACCTCAGAAATGAGCAGCAGAGCCTTCTGTCCTTATTCTCTTTTGGAAAATAAAGTGGAGTTATACTCAAAGGTAGAGCAGGGAAAAAATCCTCCCCTCATCTCGATCTCTAGAGTGAGTGAGGACATCAGTAGCTCCTGGGTGCAAGGCTCAAGCACCAGCTGTAGTGGAGAGATTGTTACTAATAAGGGCTGAATGAATAAATTTGCAAATGGTTCCTTTTTTTGTTTTTAATGAAACAGAGTGAAATCATGGTTGCCTATATAATAACCTCCCTAACTCTTGTGCATTGGAATATGCTTTCTTACATAGGAGATACATGGATACAAATGTGGAAATGTGGTGGCCATGCGCACAAACTCACGTGTCACGAAAAAAGGTTGAGAACAGCTGGTTCTGTGGATAGAGCTTTAAACCAAAGTCAGGTTAGGTGTGGAGCTGGTGCTATCATTTATTGGTTCTATGGTCTTGCACGAATCACCTAACTCCTTTGAGATGATTTTTCTATCTGTAAAATGGGTAGCGACCTGGGAATGAACATTTTGCAGTTGATTAACCCAATCTCACTGCCACTACCAAGGTTCAACCTGGACTAGGGCAGAACCCTCCTCACTCATCTCCTTGCATCTATTCCTGCTGTCTCCAATATGATTGATTTTCACTTTTAGCTAGCATGGGCTTGTAATTTCTCAAATCTATCAGGTCTCCTCTGTTCAGATCTCTTCCATGGCTTCACCTTGCTCACGAGGACGTGTGACTCATGTATGCAGTTTTATATGGCACCACTATCACCTTTGTTACCCAAGCTTTAGCCATAAAGGATTTTCTAGTCTTCAGAGATATCCCCCTCTTTCAAATATGAGTTTCTCATATAGTATTTGCTCTTCTTAAATTACTTTCTTTTCCTTGTCCACTTGAGTTGGTGTCATTCATTAAGTCTCCACTAAGCTGTCACTTCATCAAGCCTCCCCTGAATCTACCCCTCACCACACCCATTACAATAAATCCCCTTGTCAGGTGCTTGCCTAGCACCAACTTCTCCCTCCAATATACTCAGCACACAAGTACATAGGACCTATTTTAATAGCTTGAGCTAAAAATGCAATTGCATCTCTTTTCATTTTCCAATTAATTTCTCAAGCCACCAACCTTCTCATCTTAGCAAAAAGTCCAGTGTCTCCTTCTCACAGTATGTACTTCCCCAACTCCCACAAACTGCCAGGAGGCTTACTTAGCCCACAGGGCCAGTGCTGCTTCTGAGAAAGCTATTGGGGAACTAGGTCAGTTCACCAGAGATCCCTGGTTTTAAGCTGCTGCTATTTCTACTCCTGCCATGCAACATCCCTATTACCTCCAGGTGTCTCCATCCACTATGCAAAGGTACCCTTGCTGGTCCAGATCCCCACACAGACCAGAGCGATGCAGGATGACAACTCTCCTGGCTCCCCTCACATGTTCTGGCCTTGCTCCCAAAGCAGGACTGGCAGGGGCTGATAAGGGAGGAGGGTCTTCCTGCCTCAGCCACAGCTGTGCGCAGCCAGCCTCTTCTGCTCTCAAACCCTCATGTGGAGCCTGGGACACCAGTCCTGACTTCCTTCTCTGGAGTAGTTTCTGTTCTGAACTTCTCAATCTATTGGAGAGATTCCATTTTAGTCCCTTTCTGTCCAGAAAGCTCCTTGGCTCCCCACACATTTACCCCCTTATGCCTCAGTGACCCGCTCTGCACACTGAGGTTTTTGGGGAGGGCAGCCGTTGTCAGACCGTAAAAGGTTCCCCCTTTTACCATCCCGCACTAAGAGGGACCATTCAACAGATCAGGGCTCCAGGGTGATATTGACATTATTGTAAAAATAATGTCAAGTTCTGTTTCATCTGCTAGTCTTTACGTTTCATAAGTACAGGGGCTATGTTTCTCTTATTCACCAATATATGTCCAGTGTCTAAAACATTACCTGGCAATACAGTTCTTCAAGAAAACTTTAACATTGAGCCTACTATATGCAGGTACATAGGCTAAACTTCTCTGTAAAATATACTAGTCACATGCGGTTTTTAAATTTAAATGAAATAAAAATTCAATTCTTCAGTCACATTTTAAGTGCCTACATATTGCAAGTGCTCAGTAGCCATGTGGGTCTGTATGGGACAGAGCAGATATTACTTATTCCCATCGTTGCAGAAAGTTCTATTGGACAGCATTGTGCTAGACCCTTTGCAGTTAATTTCACAAAAACTGCTTGAGGCAAGGAGTAATGTCTACTTTGTAAATGAAGAAACTGAAGCTCAGAAAATATTTCTGAAGTTATATAGCTGGGCTTGAACACAGGTCTGACTCCAAAACTTGTGGCCCTTTGTTGCAAACGTGCTTAATAAAAATTGGCTCAATCTGAATACATTTTACATTATAATTATCTTTGGGCAATGGAAAGAAAAAGTCTCAACCCAAAGTACTTGAGCAACTTGTTCATCGACTTGCTGGGCCAATGGCAAAGCCAATAAAAGAAGCCAGCAAGAATTGTGAGCTATAGAGACCAGATCTCCAAAAGGTCTCTAGATTTCTGTTTCTCAAACTCTCGATGGTAAAGAACCATTTTGTTTTTTTTCAAATTTCTAATATGTTAAAAATTGGTACTTTTATAATATGTATATATGGAAAAAATATTAATAATAAAATGGAAAAGACATAAAGCAATAAGCCCAATTCTTACTGGAGTCAGTAAATATAAAATGACATTTGAATAAATATGTTCAAAAATATAACCTAGTAAAATAATTACTATCCATTTTTCTAAATGTTTACACTCCACTTCTGTTCTTATCGCATTGTGGACAAATAAACAGTTCACCTACCAGCACCAGCTTGTAGACCACACTTTTGGTGGCACTGTCCTAAAGGATTGACCAAGGACTTTCCAGGGATTTAAACCAAAGGCCAGATATGCAGGTTTATGATGTATAAGGACAACAGAGAATGGGAGCACAGGCATTAGAAAGAGGCCTTCCCTGAAACGCCAACATTCTAGGGCAATCTCTCTGAGTTAATCATTGGGCTCCTTTCAAGTACAAACCCTCTTGGGGGAGACTGCATTGCTGAATTAGAGGCCCAAGATGGTCATGAGAGAGTTACTAAAAATCTGGTATACAGAGCAAAAACAGAATTAGAGATGGACTGAATTTAGATACCCAAGCAACTGCAGGAGATGGGCATCAAGCCCTGGAAGAAAAGAAAAGTGGAAAGGAGCAGTGAAATCCGGTATTGAGAAAGATGAAACCAGGGAAACAGTGGGGAGCAGCATCCCATTATGTGAAATTTTGGCTTTTGCCCCCTAAGTTACTTTGAACCAGTAGCAGTCATTTACACTTAGTGCAAATTAATTGATCAGACCTTCTGCTCTGTGTAGGGCAGAGGGAAGGAAGTGGCAGTAAAGACTAAACCAGAAGAGGGAGAGAAAATTCTGGAGCCAGACATTTCCTGGACTGAATCCCAAAGTTGACCTCTGAGTGCCTGGGGTCAGGGACAGACAAAGGAATGGCAATAGAGGCCGTCTTTGTTCACAATCTTGCCTGTTGGCATGGTTTTACATTACACATTATTCAGACTGAGTTCTCAAGCCACTGAGACATTTAGACTTCTATGTGTGAATTTATTTGGATTTACTATATATATGTTTTTATTGATTCCAGAGAGGAAGGAAGAGGGAGAGACAGAAACATCAATGATGAGAGAGAATCATAGATCGGCTGCCTCCTGGATGCCCCTGACTGGGGATCTAGCCCACAACCCAGGCATGTGCCCTTGACTGGAATCGAACCTGAGACCCTTCAGTCCACAGCCCGACACCCTATCCACTGAGCCAAACCAGCCAGGGCTGGATTTACGTTTTAAAATAATTTTTTATTTTTCAATTACAGTTGACATACAGTATTACATTAGTTCCAGGTGTACAAACCAGTTATTAGATATTTTATATAACTTATGAAGTGATAGCCCTGACAAATCTAGTACTCATCGGGCACCGTACATAGTTATTACAATATTATTGACTAGATTCCCTATGCTGTACATTACATCTACATGATTATTCTGTAACTACCAATTTGTACTTCTTAATCTCTTTACCTTTTTCACCCATTCCCCCAACACCCCTACCACCTAGCAACCATCAAAATGTTCTCTATATATGAGTCTGTTTGTTTTGTTTTTTAGATTCTACATATAAGTGAAATCAAATGGCATTTGTCTTTCTCTCTTTGATTTATGTAACTTATAAATCTATCTAAGTCTATTCATTTTGTTGCAGATGGCAAGATTTCATTCTTTTTTTTTTTATGGCTGAGTCGTATTCTGTTGTACATATATGCACCACTTCTTTATCCATTTATCTATTGATGGGCATTTAGGTTGCTTCCATCTCCTGGCTATTGTAAATAATATTGCAATGAACATATGGATGCATTTGTCTTTTTCATTTAGTGTTTTGGGTTTCTTCTGATAAATACCCAGAAGTGGAATTACTGTCCTTTTTTGTCTGGGTTATAGCCTTTGTTTTAAAATATGTTTTGTCTGGTATAATTATTGCTACCCCAACTTTTTATAATTTCCATTTTCATAAAATATCTTTTTCCATTCTTTTACTCTCAATCTGTGTCTTTTTTATTGATTGATTGATTTCAAAGAGGAAAGGAGAGGGAGAGAGAGATAGAAACATCAATGATGAGAGAGAATCATCGATTGGCTGCCTCCTGCACACCCCCACTGGGGATCGAGCCTGCAACCCAGGCATGTGCCCTTGACTGGTATCAGACCAGGGATCCTTCAGTCTGCAGGCCCGATGCTCTTATCTACTGAGCCAAACTGGCTAGGGTGGTCTGTGTGTCTTGATATGAAGTGAGTCTCTTTTAGACAGCATATGTAAGGGTCTTGTTTTGTTATCTATTCAGCCACTGTATATCTTTTGATTGAAGCATTTAACCCATTTGCATTTAAAGTAATTGTTTATATATATGTATTTATTGTCATTTTATTATTTATATTTTAATCTTTTTTTTTCCTTTTTCTTCTTAAAGAAGACCTTTTAACATTTTTTATAATAATGTTTTGGTAGTGATGAATTCCTTTACCTTTTTCTTGTCTGGGAAGCTCTTTGTCTGTTCTTTGACTCTAAATGTTAGCTTTGTTGGGTGGGATAATCTTGGTTATAGGTCCTTGCTTTTCATTACTCTGAATATTTTGTGCCAATTCCTACTGGCCTGCAAAGTTTCTGTTGAGAAATCAGCTGGCAGTCTTATGGAAGCTCCCTTGTAGGTAACCAAGAGCTTTTCTCTTGTTGCCTTTAAGAATCTCTGTCTTTAACCTTTGGCATTTTAATTATGATGTGTCTTGGGATGAACCTCTTTGGATTCATCTTGTTTGGGACTCTCTGTGCTTCCTAAACTTGTATGTCTGTTTCCTTCTCCAGGTGAGGGAAGTTTTCTGTCATTATTTTTCAAATAGGTTTCTATTCCTTGCTCTCTCTCTTCTCTTTCCAGCAAAGTGCGCCCCCCGCCCCGCCCCCGCCACACACACACCTGATGTAAGTGTTGGTAGGCTTGAAGTTGTCCCAGAAGCTCTTTACACTGTCCTCCTATTTTTAAAATTCTTTTTTCTTTTTGCTGTTCTGATTAGGTGTTTTCTGTTTCCTTATCTTACAAATTGCAGATTAATCTTTTGCTTTATACATTCTACTGTTGATTCCCTGTAAAGTATTCATCATTCTTCATTTTTGACTTTTAAAAAATGTTTTCTAGCTCCATTTTTATGTTTTTATCTCTCTGTTCAAATTATCAGAAAGATAAGAAACATAATTTCATCTGCTCTTCCCCTAAGTTCATTGAGCATCCTTATAACCAACATTTTAAACTCTGCATCTAGTAGATTGTTTGTCTCCATTTTGTTTAGTTCTTTTTCTGGAGTTTTGTCCTGTTCTTTCATTGGGACATGTTTCTTTGTCCCCTCATTTTGGCTGCCCCCATCCTCCCCCCCAGGTTTGTTTCTATTTATTAGGTAGAGTTGCTATGTCTCCTAGTCTTGGTAGAGTGGCCTTATGTAGTAGGTGTCCTATGAGGCCCAGTGGCACAACCTTCCTGATTACCCAAGCTTGGAATTCCAGGTGCACCCCCTGTGTAGGCTGTGTGCACCCTCCTGTTGTATTTGAGTCTTGATTGGTATTGGCATGTCCATGGGAGGGATTCACCCCAGGTCAATTGGCTGCAAGGACTGGCTGTGACCATTGTGGAGGATGTGCTGTGCAGGGGCCCACCCCTTGGAACAGGACATTCTTCAGTGGGATTCTGGTGCTGGCTGTGTCTTCCCTTTGAGTGTGTCACTCATGTAGGTGCTTGGGTGTGGTCTGAAGCTGTCTATCGGGTGTGCTGGCTCTTGGGACTCCTGGGAGGTGTAGACCAAAGTCAGCCACCACCTGTGCCCTTCCCAGGGCCACCCAGCATGAGCTATGGAGCAATCTTCAGATAGCTACTAAATATGCTGAGCTTAGAGGTGCCCAGGAGAGACCAAGCTGCGAACCAAGCTTGGATGCTGCAGTGCTGGGACTGGGGCCACTTTTGAGAGGTAGGGGTTATGCCAAGGCCAGATGCTGCTTGTTTGAAAGATTTTAGGAAAGTTCAAAGCATGAGCCAAGATGGCTATTTGTATGGAAAAGCCACTGAAAATGGCTTGGATTGGCCTGCAAGTTGGGTGGGGTGGAGTCTCAGGGAATCACCAGGGCAGGGTGAGCAGTGTGAAGCCAGGTTGATGGAGCCCCCCTACCAGCTCTGTAGTGGGGAGGGCTCATCAAAAGAACAATGGCCTCTGCCAGCACGTCTGTCTGGGAGGAAGCTGTACCTCCAGCCCTTGCCCTGATACCACACAATTCATTTCCTCCCAATATGTTCCTCACATGCCTTTCAAACTGCTGCCACAGCACTGGAGCTCAGAGTGAGAGTGTCTGAGTAAGTTCCTGCGTGGACCCTTTAAGAGGAACTGCCTGAGATTCCAAGAACCCTCCATCTCCCTCACCTCAATCCAAGTTGGTTTTCACAGCCAGAAGTTATGGGGACTTCCCTTTCTGGCACTGGAACCCTGGGCTGGGGAGCCTGGTATGGGACTAGGACCCCTCCTCAGGGGGTACCTCAGCAGCAAGATATCCCTCCCAATCTTTATCCACCACATGTAGGTGTGGGACCAGCATATTCAGAGTCTCTTCCCCTCATGCTAGCATCGATGTGGCTTCTGCTTTATATCTTCTGTTCAGTTAGATTTCAGGTAGTTCTCAATGATGGTTGTTCTGTAGTTTCACTGTAATTTTGATGTGGTTGTGGGAGGATGTGAGTTCCACATTTACCTACGACACCATCTTGACCACTGGTCTGTTTTGGATTGACTTTTTGTTCTGCCATCTTTTGGCCTATACACAGAACAATTTTCTCACTAATTTTATTCCATCACTGGGATTTTTCTTTTTCAGATGCAGCAAAAGGTTGTCACCACAAACAGGAGGGAAATGAACAGAGCTATGAGTAGTCATGATTTTTCTTTTTCATCTCTTTTTCTCTCCCAGCTTGAATTAAGATATAGCCATTGTGATATTAATGCATAAAGGGTAACTGAATAGTTTAGGCCTGAACAGAATCTTCCTATTCAATGGCATTTCAGCTAGTTGTTCTCTAGAACTTGCATTGTTCCATATCTTTCTTAGAGAACAAAGATGGTAACTTCTGTACAGCTACAGAACAGTTGTGTAGCCTTCGGTCTGCCTATAAGACTAAGCACTGCTGGGGAACACTGCACAGGGCTTGTGAGGTCACATACTTAGAAACATGGTTAAAATTTAACACCAAGGGGTAGGTATTCGGTTGTGATGCAATCAATAGCCATTGTTTTTTGCAACAGTTAAGTACTTGGTGAGGACTGTGGGTCAAGGATAATGCTGGGGGAATAGAACTCTTTTCATGAGGTTGACAAGCTTGGAGCTAGAATTTGTAGAAGAGAAAGGATGTGATCTGGAGGTCAGAAGAAGTTAGGTTGCTGAGACCATTCAGGTTGGTTGGATGAAAAGTTTAGAACTGGGATAGTTCTAGGTGGGGACTGACAGGCCTGGGTTATGTTGAGGACTGGGTATTTTTAGCTTTTTTGGAAAAGTCGCCTTCCTTTGTAATCTAAAAAGCACATGTGACACATGAGTTCACCAAAATGATGATAGGAAAATCACAGAAATTTCTAAATAACTTTGCATCAGCTACTCAGAATATTCACAGCTATTCATTTTAGAATTCTGCTGAATATATCCCCCAAATCCCAGAATCATCAATTGTGAAAACAACCCTAGGAAACCCTAATAGGCACTGTGTCTAGCTTATGCATAAGATATGGCAGCACATAAGCACAAAATATAACTCAAAAGAGTGAAATTGGCCCCTGTACCTTCTCTTTCTCCCACCACTTCCCTGAAAGCCAGTTGTAAAAATATATCCTGCACAGCCAATATGGATCAGTAGTTGAGCATTGACCTATGAACCAGGAGGTCATGGATCAATTCCTGTCAGGGCACATGCCAGGGTTTCAGGCTCAATTTCCAGTGTGGGGCGTGTGAGAGGCAGCTGATCAATGATTCTCTCTCATTATTGATGTTTCAATCTCTCTTTCCCCTCCTCTCTGAAATCATAAAAAATATGTATTTTTAAAAAGCACATCCTGTGACTGTACATTCTGCCCTGTGCACAGAACCAAGGAAACACATGCAGCACTGGCTGGACTTGAGGTCAGGTTACACTGAGCTTCTCTGAATCAGCCAAAAGGTTTTCTTGACTCAGATAAGTTTCAACACTGAAACTGAAACAGCCATTTCCTGAGAAACAAAAATCCTTCATTCCTGTAAAGTGAGTTTCTCTGGGAGAGGCCCTAGCATTTCATGAACTTGAAGTCTTTGTATAAGTGACTTCAGTTGCTCAGCATAAGAAATAGTGAAAGGCATGACAGCAGAGGTGGTCAACTCAGATGCGCACCAGGGCCAGGCAGGTGATGAAATGAGTGGAAAAGGCCTAGTATAATCAAATAGGGAGAGGTGGGGACTGTGTCAAATCAGAGAGCATATTCTCTGTCAATGTAGCACTAGCCTAACATTGCTGGAGAAGACAGAAAGCCAGATTTTTACATAAAACTAGAGGCCTGGTGCACGAAATTCGTGCATGGGGCGGGGGGGGGGGGTGGAGGGGAGTGTCCCTCAGCCCAGCCTGCACCTTCTCCAATCTGGGACATCCCTCTCACAATCCAGGACTGCTGGCTCCCAACTGCTCACCTGCCTGCCTTCCTGATTGCCCCTAACCACTTCTGCCTGCCAGCCTGATCACCCCCTAACCACTCCCCTGCCAGCCTGTTTGCCCCTAACTGCCCTCCCCTGCAGGCCTGGTCCCCCAGCAACTACTCTCCCCTGCAGGCCTGGGTCCCCCCCCAACAGCCCTTCCCTGCAGGCCCGGTCACCCCCAACTTCCCTCCTCTGCTGGCCTGGTCACCCCTAACTGCCCTCCCCTGCTGGCCTGATCACCCACAACTGCCCTCCCTTGCAGGCCTGGTCCCTCCCAACTGCCCTCCCTTGCTGGCCATCTTGTGGTGGCCATCTTGTGTCCACATGGGGGCAGGATCTTTGACCACATGGGGGCAGCCATCTTGTGTGTGGGAGTGATGGTCAATCTGCATATTACTCTTTTATTAGATAGGATGCCCTCGTTATTTCAAAAACTATTTCAAATACCAAACCAACCAAACAAAATGTGCCCATGGGCTAATTGAGCCTGTCAATGACCAGTTCGGAAAACCTCTTTCCAAGCTAGAGAGAAAACATAGTCAGGAAGGAGCTTAGGATTTGAGTCATGAAGGCAGAAACATCTATTTGAGGAACTGAGAAATGCTCAAAGGCTTCCTGCCATTCCTAAATCTTTCACCCTATAGCCTGTCACCGGTGTGAACGTTGCACTATTATAGAGCAATTTCTTTGGATTAACACGATAGCACAACCATTTTTAACCAATACATCTCGTTATAAACAGGCGGGGTGGGGGGGGGGGAACCCTCACACCCTCTTTTAATGGTATCTAAAATTCAAAATAAAGTAACTATCTTAATCAAAAGTCAGATGAAAGAAATCGACCTAATTCTGCTCCACCAACCCCACCAGCCAATTACAGTCCCCCGCTCTCTACCTTGTAATGGGGAGAAGGGAGAGTCTGGGAGGTAAGGGAGTGATGCTCCTCCTCTCTTCCTCACTCCTCCCTGGCACTTACTTGAGAATATGTGGTGTGATGTAAAGAGGTCAGGACCACATATACATACATCATAGAAATCACACATAGGAATATACCTGGTACATTTAATAGCAACAAATTGGAAATAATAAAATATGAATCAATAGGAGAATAGATGAAGAATGCTATTCAATAATTAAAATGAAAGCACCAAAGCTAGATGTATTTTTGAGATGATTAAATCTGAACAATATAATTTTGAGAGGAAAGACAGATTGCAAAAAGATATAGACAACATATGGCCTATCACAGAGATTTTTAAACACATGCAAACAACCATTAAGTAGTGTTTATGGAAACAGTCATGTGAAGTAAAAATACAAAAACAGCACAGGAATTATAAACACTACATTTAACCTCTTAAACTGGGTGGCAGAGATACAGATGTTCCATTGTATTTCCCCTTTACTTTGCTTTATGCCTGAAATATTTATGTTTTTATTGTGTGTGTTTTTAATCCTCACCGAGGATATGTTTTTATTTATTTTAAAGGAAGAGGAAGCAGGGGGTTTGGGGGGGGGGGTGGGGAGAGAAACATTGATGTGAGAAACATGGATGTGAGAAACATCAATCGTTTGTCTTCCCTACATTCCCTGACTGGGGATCAAGCCTGAAACCTTTCTTTTGGTGTACAGGATGATGGTCCCACCAACTGAGCCACTTGGCCAGGGCCTGAATTATTTATTTTTATACAAAAGAGCTTATAACTAAAATTCAGGAGATTTAGATTCAGGTTTTCCTGTGAGCTAGATACATAATCTTTTTAAAAATATATTTTTATTGATTTCAGAGAGGAAGGGAGATAGAGCCTACCCACCCCAGTAGATGCTTTTTAAGTTCCTCCTCTACAAAGTTGCTCACCAACAATTAACTCTTTATTGAGAACTAATTTAACATTTTAGATAATATCCCCTGGGAACAAGGAGGATCAAGACATGGAGATACTGATTTTGGGAATGGAAAGAGGACAGGTCTGGGGCCCAGTGTTTAGATAGCCAAGAAAACCTGGTACCTGTTGTTAGAGGCGAAAGGAACCTCAGGCTTCTCAGAGAAACAGAGCCACTAGGAGACTGGCAAGTATGAAATCTGTAGGGCAGGCTAGTAGGCTGGCAATTCAGGTAAAGGTTGAAGGTGCAATGTGGAGTCTGAAATCTGTAGAGCAGGCCAGCAGTCTGGGAACTCTATTACAGTCTTAAATCAGAATTCCTTGTTTTCTGGAAAATCTCAGGTGTTGCTCTTAAAATCTTCAACTGATTGAACAAGGCCCACCTCCATTATGGAAGATAATCTGTTTTATTTAAAGTCAACTGATGGTATATGTTAATCACATCTACAAAATACCTTCATAGAAGCATCTAGACTAAGTTTTGAGAGAGGGAGAAAGAGAGAAACATCAGTGTGAGAGAGAAATACTGGTCAGTTGCCTCCTGCATGTACCCCAACCAGGGATCAAATCCACAACCTGGGTATGTGCCCTGACCAGGAGTCAAATCCGCTACCTTTCGGTGTACAAGATGCTACTCCAACTAACTGAGCCACATTGGCCAGAGCTGTCATTTACTTTTAAATTGTTTTTGTTCTTATCCTGAGAAGACAAGTATTGGATTTAGAAAAACTGGGTTCTCAGGACCAGGTTATAAACATTAATGTCCTGTATGCCATATATTTATTAAAAGAAAATAAGTGTATTAATTATAGCATTTATGTTGGGTAAAAGCTTCCAGGAGTAACATCTGCATTTCCCAAAGTACTAACTTATAAATTTCTAGAAAGCAGCTGAGGATCTTCCTCTTCCCTTGAAAGCCTATTACATCGTAGAAAGTGTACTTTCATTAGGCATCTATTAAATGAGAATCAACCAGAGTTAACACTCTACTATTCATTTTATGTATCAACTAAAAGGGGTTTAAGCAAACTATAACCAGGGGCCAATAGTTTTTATAAACAAAATCTTATTGAAACAGAGCCATGCTCATTGTTTCTATGTTGCCCTTCCTCCCCCCAGCATTAACACCCCTTCCCCTGCCTTGACAGCGGAGTTTAAGAATTCCAATAGGGACTTTATGGGATATATATTCTAAATTTTTTACAATCTAGCCCTTTACAGGAAAAGTGTACTGACCCTGACCTAGAGGTTCTCCCTGGGCTGTACCTTCTCCCAAAGTCAATGTACTTGCTCCTGTGTTAAATGATCTAATGCCACTCCTACTCCTACCTGAGCTATCTAAGGAGAGAGCCCCACTGGGAAGTATTTGGGCCCAGCTAGCTCAAGGCTCTCACTCTCCCATACCCATTCTCTGCCATTACAGCTCTGCCTCACCCCCAAACTACCAAGACTTTATTCAGATAAATATTTTCCCTTTCTACTTAAGCAGGGAAGGGCTTGTAGGTTTTGCTTCAGTGACCAGATACTGAAGTGAGATGTGATTATTGTGGGAGTGCCCAGCAGGGCTCAGAGGCTCAAGCAACAGCTGCCTAGGGCTTGGTTTTCCACTCCGTGGCTCTGCCCATAACTTTCTGGGCAACGCTGAGAAAGGTGTTGCTTGTTCTTATTCTTGTGGAAATCCAGACTTCTCAATACCCCTAGAAGGGCCTTCAAGACCTTAACTTTGTTATTATAAAATAAAAAGACTCAGATACTATGACTGAAGAAATAGCTTATTCTCATCCTTCTCTGTCATGGATGTGATGGTCATTAGTATTATTTCACATATTTCCTGGATGTCTTATTTTTGTATACATAATGGGTTTGCACTTATCTGTAGTTAACTGGTAATTAGGTATGGTCATGTGACTTGCTTTGGTCAAGTAAATATAATCATAAGTGATGTAATACACACTTATGTGTAGAAGATATAAGAGCTAGAGTGTGCTTTGCCATATTTTCTTTTTCCATCTGATATGATAACCAGCAACACTTGAGCTAGTGATTACTATATCATCCTGGATCTCTGAGTAGTTAACTACAAATAACAGAGCCCCCTGATGACCTGCAATGGACATGGAATATAAGCAAGAATATAACTTCGTTTATTATATTGGAGTTGTTTGTTATTGCACCATAAACTAGCCTACCCTAACTGATATAACAGGGGGAAACTGGAACCTCTACTAAATAGACCATATGTTACCATTTAAAATACTGTTTCTGAGAAATAATAATATGGAAAATGTTTTCTATATAATAAAAAGAAAAAATAAGATATGAAAATATACTTACTATATCATGAATGCTATATTTTAAAAAATGGTTTTACTATACCTACCATAACCATTTCTTCCGAAAACTTAAAATAAAAACATTAAAAGGTCCATAATTATTATCTTTATGTTATGGAACCTTGTATTGTTTTCTTCTTTTGTTTCCTGAATTTTCTCTGTAGTTTAATGCATTTTTAGCTGTCCCAATGTATCACTTTTAATTACACCGGGATGCTTGCTAGATGAAGAACTAACATTCTGAAGTTCTTTTAACTACCCCCCACTCACCTCTCTATATCCCAGTAGTCAAGTGCATTGCATAGAACTCTTCATTGGGTCCTTGTCAACTTTAGGGAGGGAAACACTATACACTGAGTGGCCAGATTGTTATGATTTCTGAATGCATAATAATCTGGCCACTCAGTGTGTGTGTGTGTGTGTGTGTGTGTGTGTGTGTGTGTGTATATACATACACACACACATACACACACACACACACACTAGAGGCCCGGTGCACGAAATTCGTGCACTGGGGGGGGGGGTGTCTCTCAGCCCAGCCTGTACCCTCTCTAACCTGGAATCCCTGTCACAATCCAGGACTGCTGGCTCCCAACCACTCACCTGCCTGCCTGCCTGATTGCCCCTAACCACTTCTGCCTGCCAGCCTGATCACCCCCTAACCACTCCCCTACCAGCCTGATCGATGCCTAACTGCTCCGCTGCCGGCCCTATTGCCCCTAACTGCCCTCCCCTGCAGGCCTGGTCACCCCTAACTGCCCTCCCCTGCAGGCCTGGTCACCCCTAACTTCCCTCCCCTGCCAGACTGGTCACCCCTAACTGCCCTCCCCTGCAGGCCTGATCATCTCCAACTGCCCTCCCTTGCAGGCCTGGTCTCTCTCAACTGCCCTCCCCTGCTGGCCTGATCACCCACAACTGCCCTCCCCTGCCTGCCATCTTGTGACGGCCATCTTGTGTCCACATGGGGGCAGCCATCTTTGACCACATGGGGGCAGCCATCTTGGGTGTTGCAGTGACAGTCAATTTGCATATTACCCTTTTATTAGATAGGATATATATATATGAGGCCCAGTGCATGAATTCATGCATGGGTGGGGTCCGGCCAGTCTGTCCAGGGGGAGGGGACATGGGCGGTTGGCCAGCCTGCCTGCTGGTCGAACTCCTGGTCAAGGGGACAATTTGCATATTAGCCTTATATTATATAGGATATACACTGAGTGGCCGGATTATTATGCGTTCAGAGATTGTAATAATCTGGCCACTCAGTGTATGCCCTTTCAATGACACCTACCAATGTCTTAGTTGCCTTTCAAAGATTACTAGCCCAGCCAACCTGGAAGGGGTGGATACATACTGCAAAGATGTAAAAGATGAGGTGACTTGCACAAGGTCATCTTATAACTGAGTGGTAGAACTGGAGCTAGAATGCATGCCACCTGAGTCCTTGTCTATGGCGCACAGCCCTTTCCATTTGTGTAAATTCTTCTTGCAGCTAACTTTACTCGCTTGTGCTATGGGTCCCATGGCTTCTTGCTCTCATACAAGTAACCAAGCTGTCAACCAGTAAACTGTAGTAGTTGATACTGATACATTATGCTTTCTTTAAAAAATATTTATTCTAGTTATCAAGCTGTGGTTTGTTAGAGTTTACAGACCTGACTTCCTCATTTTAGAGGTAGTGAGATATTAAGGCTAAGGGATGTTAAGTTACTTTCTTGAATGATATAATCACAGAAAAACACAATGTCTTGTTATTCCCAGTATAGTGCTATTCATTCATTCATTCATTCATTCATTCATTCACTATCAAACGTATTAAGTTTCTGCTATTTTGCATCAGGTACATTGTGTAGGAATTGTAAGAGTGAAATAAGTACAGCATTAGTTATTCAAGATTCTTACAATAGAGTATTGGAGATAAGGTACTCACACTGTTCTTATTGGTCCAAGTTAAAGTTAAAATAAAAAAGATCAGCTTTTTGTATGCCCTCTGGCAACTGACCCAATCTCTATGTTGTTTTTTTTGTTGTTTTTTTTAGAGCTTCTTATCTAAACAGAGGGGACATAGGAGATACAGCAGAGAAGCAGGGAGACCTGGGGCATCTGTAGGAAAAGGCATGTGATCCTAGTTGAAAAGAGCCAGGTGTGAGATAAGAGGAAAGACTGTTGGGGGCATTATGAGTCATAAATTCCAGGCAAAGGAAATTAGATTTTTTCACTGGGCATGATGCCTCAGTCAGTTCCCAGAAGGAAAGGTTAGAAGGGGTGACAGAGCAATTTTATAAGTTTTTACTATTTACAAAGACATGAGCAGAGTTAGGGGATATCAGCAAGGGATATCGAGCACCCTGGAATTAGCAAAAGCAGGGAACAGTTAAGCATCCCTGGGCCTGAAGGAGAAAAAGGAAGGTGTAGTTACCAGAACCCTGGAGAGGACAGCAAGAGGAGGGGACACCCACAAGGCGCTATAGCCTTTGACAGAGGGATGAAGTCGACCTGCAACCTGTCTGGGAAGTTGCTGAGGAATGCATATCCTAACCTCACTCTCTCCCCACTGCAATCTCCTTTCTCTCCTATGCTGAGGGGAAGAATGGGATGGAAGCCAGTGACACAGTCTACAATGTCATCCTCCTAGGCCAGTGGTCGGCAAACTCATTAGTCAACAGAGCCAAAATATCAACAGTTCAACGATTGAAATTTCTTTTGAGAGCCAAATTTTTTAAACTTAAACTTCTTCTAACACCACTTCTTCAAAATAGACTCGCCCAGGCTGTGGTATTTTGTGGAAGAGGCATACTCAAGGGGCCAAAGAGCCGCATGTGGCTCGCGAGCTGCAGTTTGCCGACCACGGTCCTAGGGCATGAGCGGGATAGAGCAGGGTGGAGACCGAGTGTCTAGGAACAAACAGAACTATCTGGCACAGTGGGGAACTACAAAAGAGTCTGACTAGGAAAGCCCCGTGAACTGTGCTGCAGTAGCACTGAGCTGTCTTCAGCCCAGATAAGGAGGGAAGAAGGCTCTTGCAATAGGTCTGCCCAGAGAGGCTGAAGACTTGGACTAGGGCAATGGTAGAGGATTAAAAAGATAGGTTTTGTACCATGCTGCCTCCAGATAGATGAGCTTTTTTTTCCTGAAGTAGTTTCTCATGTCAATCTTTTTTTTTTTTTTTTTTTTAGAACTTCTATATTTCCTAATCAGAAAAGTGATTTTCCTGTTTATGGGCTTTTCTCCTCAGATTTGAACGTGTGATCTCCGGAGCTGGGGTGACTTGATGGGACATCCTCAAGAAGCCTCTGGACTCTGAACGAGAACCCCTTGGCCCACAAAGCTTGTTTGTATTTTTCAAATGCCCGTACATGACCAGCACTTTAATCAGGAGACTACAACGAGGCTAGGCAGCTCCTGGCCACCGTATGCTCAGAGGAAGGCAGGCAGCCCACCCCTTCACCCACCTGGCTCTCACCTCCACAGCCTGTGACTGAGCAAGCACCACTGCACTTTAGAAAACGACCGCATTGGCTCCTGGACCCCAGTTCATGTCCTGAGGCTCCTTCTTGCTGTGGAGTAAAATCAAAGGGAATTATTTCCCCCTAAGTTTCCAAAAACTTCCCGGAGCAGAGATGAATGGAAATCTTTAGCTACAGAAATGGACAGATTGCCAGTAATTTTTATCTATAGGAAAAGCCTATTGAAACTATCAGCTCACAGACAGGGCTTTCTACAAAGTCAAGCCGTTAAGTGATGTGTTTTATAGCTTACTGGAATCTTGAAAGCATTTAAGTCATTCTAATCAACAGGAAGCATTTAAGTACACAGAGTGGCCAACTACAAATCATGGAGAAAAGCCACTGAGTATTTTTGTGAGGTCTAAATCACAAAGCATTTATTTTATCTGTAATGACATAATGTTGAGTGGTAGTTTTGTTGTTATTTTAACTACATCTTTCTTTCCAAACATTCTGTTGGGTTATTATTGGTTTTTAACCTTGGAAATCAATGATATACACTTAAAATTTCTGGCAGGCTAATATGCTGTGCCTAAAAAGATTTCAGATGAGTAGCCATATGATCAAAGCCCCAAAAGAAGGCTCATTTCCTGGCTCTCTATATGACTTTACCTTACCCTTTCACTGGCTCAGTTTCTACTTCTGGGATATGGTGATACCCACTAATCAAGGTCTTTGACTGTTGGCACTATAGAAATCCTGTGGATCCCAATGTGTATGTCAAGGGGGAGAATGACTGGGCACACCAACAATAGTTTCATCATGTTAAATTTGATCTCTATGCCGGGGCCATGAAGCTCAGAGCATTAGTTGACTCAGGAACTATCCAAATGTGTACATTAGCAAGCATAACAGTGTCTTAGGGCCTAAAGCAAGCTCTTGAACTGGTGCTCAGGCTAAGGAGAATTTGGAGTTAATGAGAATGAAGGTGTGTGAAAATGAGTAACAGACAAATCATATAATACCTAAATTCCTCCATTCCCTGTCTTTAAAAATCAAAGAATGCCTTTGAAGAATAAAACTCAATTGTTTTTTCTTCTAATTTTGCCTAAGTGCCCATCCAGGGCCCATCCAAGTTAGTAAGTTTAATATTCATCAGGTCAGTTGGCTCCCAGAGGTTTGAAAGCCTTTCACTTGGCTGCCCTCTTCAGAAGGGAGGGGTCCCAAAGCTGTTTCCCAGGGGTTGGTCTGGGTCAGTGGTCAGCAAACCATTAGTCAACAGAGCCAAATATCAACAGTACAACGATTGAAATTTCTTTTGAGAGCCAAAAACCGACTTCTGCGCATGGGCCATGAAGTTTCAATCACACTGTACGTGCGCACCTACACGTGGTATTTTGTGGAAGAGCCACACTCAAGGGGCCAAAGAGCCGCATGTGGCTCACGAGCCGCAGTTTGCCGACTACTGTGCTAACTAGACTGGATGTCCTTCTGGATGACCTTCTGGATGAAGCCGGGGCTGCGAGGGAAGCCTGGGTCCCAGGTGCCAGAGGGAAGCTGGTGCCGGCAGCCGGGGGAAGGAAGGCCTACTCTTGCATGAATTTCGTGCATCGGGCCTCTAGTATTCATTAAAATATTGAGAAGAATGGCTACACTTGACCTTCTTATCTTTTATGATGTTAATATGATTGACTAAAAAGTATATAAATGGCCATTTTTAAAATAAAATAGCTAGATGAGTTTTAAGTCTTTAAAAAAAAGTACCTTTTAAAAGGGAAGCAAAAATAGCATTTGGGAGAGTTTGAGGAATTGAGAAAGACCAAACAAACCAAACACAACCTATGATCTCATCATCCAAGCAAAAGTATTTTCATGTTTGCTGTCAGCATCTGTTCTTCTTCCAGACATGTACATACCTTCAGCTATTGTTAATTGTAACATATAATTTTCTATTCTTTTCCCAAATTGTCATTGTACCATAAGCAACTATGTTGCTGGCTGGTCTCCCTATTTATCATCTTTAATGGCTTCATGGATCACAGATTCATGACAACAAGATGGAATTAGGCCCAAACTCTATTTATCACCTGGCCACTATACACCTCTCCCTCCTTAACTGTGGGCATTATGTTCTGAGACATCCAGTGGATGCCTGAAGCCACAGACAGTGCTGAAATATGTATACTGTACTACATTTTCCCTATCCATCCATACATACATACTTATGATAAAGTTTAATTTATAAAGTAAGCACAGTAAGAGATTAACAACACTAATAATAAAATAGAACAATTAGAATAATATCCTATCTAATAAAAGAGTAATATGCAAATTGACCATACCTCCGCAACACCCACAAGCCATGCCCACCAGCCAATCAGGAGGGAGTATGCAAATTAAGCCAACCAAGATGGCTGCGGCCACGGAGCTGCAGCAAGCAGGAGGCTTGGGTTTCCCTGGCAATGGAGGAAGCCAAGCTTCCCTGCCACCCTGGCCAGCCCAGGCCTACACTCAAGGCTACAAAATTTCAATTATAGAAGATAAATAAATCCCAACAAAAATGGTGGCAGCCACGGAGCTGGAGAGAGCAGGAGGCTTGAGTTGCCCCCGGTGATGGAGGAAGCCAAGCTCCCACAGCCCTGGACTGCCTTGGCCTCTGCTACAAAGTTTCAATTATAGAAGATAAATAAATCCTAACAAAAATGGCTGTGGCCACGGAGTGAGCAGGAGGCTTGGCTCTGCTCAAGGCTACTAAGTTTCAATTGTAGAAGATAAATAAACCCCAGATACCAGGGCCTCCGCTTGGGTCACCGAGGGGTATGGCCGGCCTGCAAACCACCACAGGCCCCTCGCCCAGGCCGCCCCACGCCCCAAGGGAACCCCCACCCTGATCCAGAACACACTTCAGGGCAAACCAGCTGGCCTCCACCCATGCACCAGGCCTCTATCCTATCTAATCCTATCTAATAAAAGAATAATATGCAAATTGACTGTCACTCCAACACACAAGATGGCTGCCCCCATGTGGTCAAAGATGGCTGCCCCCATGTGGACACAAGATGGATGCAACAAGATGGCCAGCAGGGGAGGGCAAGTTGGGAGGGACCAGGCCTACAAGAGAGGGCAGTTGGGGGCGATCAAGCCTGCAGGGGAGGGCAGTTAGGGGTGACCAGGCTGGCAGATGATCAGTTAGGCATCAATCAGGCTGGCAGGGGAGTGGTTAGGGGGTGATCAGGCTGGCAGGCAGCAGCAGTCAGGGGCAATCAGGAAGGCAGGCAGGTGAGCAGTTGGGAGCCAGCAGTCCTGGATTTTGAGAGGGACGTCCGACTGCCTGTTTAGGCCAGATCCTACCGGACTCGGGCCTAAACAGGCATTCGGACATCCCTCGAGGGGTCCCAGATTGGAGAGGGTGCAGGCTGGGCTGAGGGACACACACCTTCATGCACGAATTTTGTGCACTGGGCCTCTAGTACTCTAATAAAATTTATGTGAATGTGGGCCTCTCCCTTTCAAAGTATCTTATTGTTCTCAACTCACCTTTTCACTTAAAGAAAGCATTTTACAACTTCTGTTTGGCATATCCTAATTTCCAGCATCACTACTCTTATGCTTTGGGGCCATTACTAAGTGAAATAAGGGTTACTTAAACACAATCACTGAGATACTGCAACAGTCAATCTGATAACCAAGTTGGCTACTAAGTAACAAATGGGCAGTGAACATATACAGCACGAATATGCTGGACAAAGGGATGGACGCATGCATCAGGAAAAAGCAGGTCAGTGTGAGATTTTATCATTATACTCAAAAGGTCTAACAATTTAAAACTTTTGAAGTAGTTATTTCTGAAATTTTTCATGTATTATTTTTCTATCACTGTTGACTGCAGGTAACTAAAACTGTGGGAAGTGAAACCACAGATAAGAGGGACTACTGTAATCCCCTATTTGACCAGTGGACCGCAGTGGCATTTGGGGTTCCTAAGGATTAGTATCATTTCAGAATAGTGTTTAGGAATCCCTGAAAAGCCAGGGTATTTCCATTTCTCCCGGTGCACAGACACCTTAGTAAATGATTTGGGGATGGCTTGGAGGAAGATCTACAGTAAGTATTTGTGGCATTGTTGCAGAGTCCTTTCTCAAGGGGTCTCCTTCTTCCTCTCCAACCCAGAGCTTCAGATCTGTGAACTATTAAGGTCTGGGAATAGAAGAAGCTGTGATTCTCAGTTGTGAGAACTCAAGTTGTATTTCTATTGCTTTGGTAGTCCAGCCACATATTTAATTCTTAGGGTCAACTACCACCGAAGATTTTTTTTACTTTGAGTAAAAGATTCTGATTGCCACTCTGGGATCTCATTATCCCCAGTGAAATTAGGAAGCCCATCTCAATGGCAGCATTTCCCACTATCGTCCTTGGGCTCCCTGGAGGTGTTTAAGGTTGCTGGGGCTGCCTCACTAATGCATTTCTCAATACTTTAGTGAAGTGAATATTCCTTGGACACTTTCAGGGCCCAGTGGGGTGAGGAAAGATGGACAGGTTACACGTAATAAACTACTCCATTATTCCTATCTCTCTAAGCCTTTAGAATTCTTCCTGTACATTATGTCAGAGAAATTCTTCTGTCAACCAAACACCATTGAATGCTGCTTGCTATTGAGCACAGGTTTCAGCCGACCAAGTAAGCCAATTGTGCCATCTCTAGCTGTTCAAGCAAATGCACGTATTTTAGCTAGCTCTTGCTGTATAATAAAACTTGTGGCTTATGTTCATCATTTATGCTTTTATGGTTTTGGAGGTAAATAATTTGGGCTGGGCTCAGCTGGTGCAAGTCATTTTTTGCTTTACATGGTGTCAGCTGGGCTCACTTATGCATTTTTTGACAGATTGGCTGGAGGATGCTGGTCTTAGATGACTCACAAGTCTTGGAATTGGTGCTGGCTCTCAGTGGGACCATGTGTCTCCAGCAGATTAGTTCATGCTTCTTCAACATGAAGCCTGGTCCAAAAACACCACAATGAGAGCAAGCCCCAAAGTCAAGTGCTTTTCGGGTTTCTGTTTGTATCACATTTGTTAATGTTTCATTGGCCAAAGAAAGTCAGAGAGCCATGCCAAAAATCAATGTGGAAGGGTGTCACATGAAGGCATAATATACAAAGTGGCATGATTCCCTGGGGACTATTACTATATTAACATTAAATAAAAAAATACATGGAAAGTGTATTATATCTAGGCTACCTAAATTTGGCCCCAACCCACTGTTCTGTTCAGTTCTCCTTGGTCTAATACCCTTAGAATCCATCCTCATATATATTAGCTAGGTTTATTCTAATAAAAAATTCTAGTGCCAGGTTTTGGGCCTCTTACTGATATGTATGGAGCATGCTGACACCAGCTGCTGCTTGTTTGAGAGATTTTAGGAATGTCTGAAGCCTGAGACAGGACAGGCCAGTCATATGGAAAAGCCACTGCAAACAGCTTGGGTGGGGCTGCCAGTTAGATGGGCTGGGGTCTCATACAATCACCAGGGCAGAGGGAACAGTGCGAGCCAGGCTGATGGAAACTCAGATATGGCTGGCAGTCAGCTCTGAGATTGGGAGGCCTCAGCATAGGAACAATGACCCCTGCGAGCACCCCTGCCTGGGAGACAGTTGCCCCTAATTTCTTGCTTTCTAATATAAATTTAAGAAAATATTGCAATTCTTTTGGCATATAAGCCTTTTCCTCCTTAGCCAAATTATGCCCCTGTCCCTCCAGATATGCAGTGTTCTGACCCTAGATAAAAGCCTGAAAGCTATGCCCTAACCAGTTTGGCTCAGTGGATAGAGCGTCGGCCTGTGGACTCAAGGGTCTCGGGTTCGATTCCAGTCAAGGGCATGTACCTTGGTTGCGGGAACATCCCCAGTAGGGGTTGTGCAGGAGGCAGCTGATCAATGTTTCTCTCTCATCGATGTTTCTAACTATCCCTCTCCCATCCTCTCTGTAAAAAATCAATAAAATATATATATTTTTAAAAGCCTGGAAGCTATGAGAGTTAGCAACAGTAGGGTTAGGGATCCCCATGCAAAGCAACTACCTTATACATAGTTATTACAGGTTTTTAAGCAAAGAAAGGCTAACATCCTCAAAAGGGAAATGAGAAGCTTCTTCCACTCTCAGGGATATGTGGGGGATTCAAGATTCTCAGCTTCATCCAAGTCTGCCCAAATAAATGTTCCCATTCCCAGTTTCAGATTCCTATTCCTTCCAAATTACTGCCTAAATTTTCACGTGTGGGACTAGGCCAGTTTGTGAAGGAGGTCTGAGGTTTTAGTCATGCCTGTCCTATAACTAGAAGGAATAGGAGTTACTGTTAGGGCAGCCTTAGGAACACTTGGATGCTCTAAGGATTTGAGCTGAAATCATGATGCTATTACATGCCACAGATTACCAGTGCCCATTTTCCACTGGCAAAATGTTCAGCTCTGAGTTCAGTGCAAGTCAATCCCAGAATCCTATTTTTGACAGTCTGTTTACTAGGACCACTCCTAGTATCAAGTACTGCTGGAAGAGTGACACATTCAGGAACTGGGAACAGTAAGGAATTCCCTCCCACATTCCAGTTCCCTTAGGGTTTCCTGTCTCCTGAACTTAATGGGAAACCAGTGACAAGGGAGATTGATAAATGAGGTTTGTGAATCCCAGCCCTACCTCCACAGAGCAGAGTAAAGGAAGAAAGGCTTGAGCTGAGAACAGGACACAAATAACCAACTCATTCCTGAGTCAAAACTGCTCTGAGTAAACAGTGATGTATTCCTTGAAAGAGGAAAATACAGAGACTAAGAATTCCAATTAGATTGCAGAACAAGGGTCTTTCTTAAACTTTGTGGCATCTAACCAGGTTACAAAGATCTAACATATATTTGTTGCTTAACTGAATAAGAAAATAACAGTTGGGCACCTACTTTGGCCATGAGCATAGGACAAATAAATTTATTTTTAAATGCATCTTACAGAAGAATTTGCATTCATTGTATCATTTGACTGCAAGTGAAAGAAAACCTGATACAAATTGGCTTTTAAGAAAAAAACGAAATATTGGTTTATGTAATTGAACAATAAAAGACACCGATGGGCACAGGGGTACAAGACCCAAGGTCTTTGTACCATCTCTTCACTCTGCTTCCATTTTGTTGACTGTTTTCAAACAAGTTCTGCCTTCATGATCGCAGGATCTCTGCCAGTAGTTCTAAAACCTTCCATGTTCAAACCCATCAACCCCCTCCCACAACACACACACACACACACACACACACACACACACACACACACACAACAAAAAACAACAGTGTTTTTTCCAGCATTTCCCCCAAAAAGTTCAGACATGAACTCTGGACAAGCTTATGTCATGTTTCCTCTCCTAAACCAATTACTGAAACAAAAAAAAAGAATATGTGAGTAGTGTCTTAAGTCTGGCGCTCCATTCAGAATATTTGAACTTAAAGTAGGATGCCTGATAGGTCCCCAAAGTAAGTAAGAATGGATGCTGGAGAGGCAGACACCAAAGCCATTTATTCAATCAATCAATAATTAATGAGCTCTTACTACCCACAAGGCTCTGTGTTAGAGGCCAGGAATTCAAGATGGGTATGTCATGATCATTATCTTCAAGGAGTTCAAAACTAGCCTGGGAAACCAGAAATGAATGTAACCCTGGTGTATCCTGGATGTTGGGACGTGTGCATAAGAACCAAAGTGATATCTTTTGTGTTGAGGTGTTGAAAGTGCCCAAATGGATCCAGACTTTTCCTGGAATGTAGAGCACAAGTTGTCAGGAACATATTGTAAAAAATATTTATCACTATCATATAAGGCCACTTCCAAATTTGTGATAAAATGTCACATTTTCAGAAGTTAATCATCCCATCTTTCTTGGTGATATATTTCTGACTATCATGGCATATAGATGTGTTAAAGTGCTGGGAAGGGTTTAGACTAGACATTCCTCCTTTTGTTGAGCTTGAAATATTGCTGGTAGACATCATGAGGTTACCATTATAGCTAACTTTCACACCATGTACTAGATTTTGTTCTAATTGCTTTACATGTATTATTTCATTTAAATTTCACAATTCAATAAAACAGGAACTATTATTGTCTCCATTTTACATATAAGCAAAATAAGACCCAGTGACATTTGATAAATTGCTCATTTCACATAGCAGAGCTAGACTTGAGATTCTGCAAGCCAGCCATGTGACAAGAAATCAGATCCTAGATCTGTAGCAGTCTTATGGCATTTAAAAATTATATCTGTGTTCTGTTTTTTCCAAAAGCCTGTGAGGTGCCTAGGAGCAGGAGCTGATTTCTATTTACTTATGTAGTCCCAGCACCCAGTACAAGGATTGGCACATAGAAGATGCTTAACAAATATTACAGGATTGAATTGGAGGCAATGTGCATTAAGTCTAGGGAGAAGAGCTCAAAATGGAAAAATGTGTTAGTGAATCCCAAGCCTGTCTAAGCCTGTCAGTCTGTCCCTCCAGTGGCGATGAATGCATCCAATTCACATACTGGATGACATCAGCCATTGAAATAATTTCAGCCACCATCCCTTCTCCACACCCGATGCTGATTCAATGGATACTGAGAATCTGATTATAATTTCATTTCTCATATAGACTTTTCTATGGAAATAGAATGTTCTGAAGCAAATTCTGATCTGCACATTAATGGAATTTTTTTAAAATATTTTATTGATTTCTTACAGAGAGGAAAGGGAGAGGATAGATAGTTAGAAACATCGATGAGAGAGAAACATCGATCAGCTGCCTCCTGCACACCTCCCACTGGGGATGTGCCTGCAACCCAGGTACATGCCCTTAACCGGAATCGAACTCGGGACCCTTCAGTCCGCAGGCCGACGCTCTATCCACTGAGCCAAACCGGTCAGGGCGGCATTTTTTTTTTAATTGTAGAAAAGTCTTTTAGGAGTTTGGTTAGTGCAATCCAGTTTTTCAGACTTATTCTGAATATACAGAATCATTTTTCTGAACTTTCACCTGGTAAGATAAGACCTTGCTGATGCCAATAGGATACTCTTTTCTTATAAGAGTTCTTACGGTGGTCATCAGCTGCCTCCTAATAATATGTTATCTATAACTGTGTATTCTCAACAGCAGGCTCCTCTTAAGAGAAGTAAACTCAAAGAGTAGCATGTTTTCTGCTTTGTTCTGTAAAAATAGAATTCCATGTTAAAACAGAACAGCTGCAAGAAGTATAGAGGAAGCAGCTAATGCCTGAAAGTTTGGGTTGTAGATAGAGCAGAAATATAATCAGGCTGCGAATCTAATCAAGCAGCTTCCCAGTGTCTCAGTTCTGCTTGCTTTAAAATTCAAAAAATGAAATGCTGACATTACAGGTAATTTAAAATTTAAATCAAACAAAACTTAAATAGGTCTTTTAAATCATTACATTGGAAAAGCTTTTGAAATTATAACACATAAAGTTCCAGAATGTGTTCTTAAATTGGTAGACTCATAAATTATCAGTGGTCATGTAAGTCAGCACATACAATTATTTTGGAGAGTGATTTGTCTATAGATAAGAGGCCATATGATTTGTCATACCATTTTCAAGTAATTATACTTATGTGAATATACTTTAAGGAAATAATCCAAAAATATAGAAAAAGCTAAGGACATGGAGAGGTCCATTGCAAATGTAAATATATGATTTTTTAAAAAGCTTCACCATAACAATAAATGAAAAAAGCAAGTTACAAAACTTGATGTTCACTTAGATTACTTTCTAAGTTTAAAAAATGAGCTCAAAAAATATGCTTGGATGTATAGCAAGAACCATGTCAAGGTTCATACTTTTCCAAGGATTTTCTAAGAGAAATCTGTAGATTAAAGTGAAATGTGTATTATGTGAAATATAATACTTTAATTACAGTATTATCTAGAGGCCCAAGACTGGAAATAACCTGTCAAGCAAAAAGGAAAGTTAATTAGTCTCAGTGATTTGTATATTTGCATTATACTACTATCTAGCAATAAAAATGACAGGAAGATTATATAGAAATATGAAATAGTTCTATGATATAATTTTAAGTGAAAAAAAAATAGTTTCTATATATTGAGCCCTTACTCTGAGTTTATCACTCTGTCACTCAATTTTCACACATTATCTTTTTTCATACTCACAGAACCCAATGAGTAGGGATGAGAAAATTATACAGTTGAGAAAATTGAGACCAAGTTGCATAATAATTTTCTCAAGTCCACACAGTAGAGCCAGAATTCAAACCTCAGCTAACAAAATCAAAGCCATTTCTCTGTATCCAACATGCTATAAAAGCTCTAGACTCATGAAAGTAATAAGCAAAGGGAGAGGGAGAGAGGGAGAGGGAGAGACAGAGAGAGAATCACAGTGGGGCAATGATGTAGGAGGTCTTATAATAATTGCTTGCCTTTGATTGCAGTGTTGAGTCCAAATAAATAAGAAGAAAAAAGTGAGAATGGAGCAAAAGACTGGAAAGTAGTGTACTGAAATATTAATGACTTTATTAAAGTGGTGGGGTTGTGTGTAATTTCCCCCTTTTTTCCATTTCATAAGATTTTTTTTGTAATGCATAGTACTTTTGTAAAATATTATTTTAAGTGCTTGCTTTGGCAGTACTTGGAAATTGGAACCATACAGAGAAGATTAGCATGGCCCCTGCACAAAGATGACATGAAATTCACAAACCATTCCATATCAAAAGTATACACATAGATATTGTATTTGTCCTCTGTGATATAAAAACTAGTACTCTGTAAAGCTCATTGATCAATGAAACACTGTGATGTGTACTCCAGCAATGACACTCCTGGCAATATAAGTGTTATTAGGAACAGGAATATCTGTCATTTCTTTTTAGAGATTTGGGGATTACTTCCACAGTCCTTTTTTTTAACGTATTTGTAAAGAAAATCTATGAAGAGACTTCCGGCAAGAAACCAAGATGGCGGCATAGGTAAGCACCTAAACTGCTGCCCCGCACAACAATTTCAAAACTACAACTAAAAGATAGAACGGACACATCCAGAACCACAGGAAAGCTGGCTGAGTGGAAATTCTACAACTAGAAGGAAAGAGGAAATCTCACGGAGAAGGAGCGGCAAAGGGCTGAGGTACGGAGACACGCGCGCAGAGAGGAAGGGCAGCGGAGTGCCTGGCTGGCTTTCTCTGGCGGGAGGGGGAAAGAAGCCCCCGAGTGCACTGAACCCCAGTTCTGACTGCACTGAACCTCAGTTCTGAGCGAAACCCCATGGACCCAGGCTCATACAGGGGGAGTTTGGACTGTCAGGTAGAGAGAAAGGCACACGGAGACTCGGAGACTCAGGGGAGCCGCGGCGATAGGGGTCTGGAGGCACGAGTGTGCAAAGACTGACTGTGGAGGTTACCACAGGCTATCCCTAGCAGAAGGGAGTCGGAAGCTCCTGACGGCACTGAACCCCAGTTCCGACTGCACTGAACCACAGTTCCAGGTGAGCCCCTGGGGACCCACACTGTTACGGGGGAAATCTGGACTGTAAGGCAGAAACTCGGGAACCGCGCAAGGCAGAGGTCTGGAGATTCGCGCGCAAGGGCAGGACTGATGGGAAGTCAAGACTGTCTGCCCCGCCCTGAGACTCCACCCCTTCCAAGCTGAGCACAGAGGCTTTTGCAATCTGGCAAGGCTAATCCTATAAGGCTGTCTCCAGCACCGAACTTCTCCCATTGTAGACACAGCTGATCCTCACAGCCAACTGGCCTGCAGGTCAATTCCTCCCAGTGATACCAACAACAATCAAGACTTAACTACAACAAGGCTGTACACACAGTCCACAAAGGGGTGCACCAAGAGTGTCCACCTCAGGTTAACTGGGGAGGCCAACCCACTGGGCCATATAGGAAACCTAGCACACAAAGCTACTCTACCAACTCAGGGAAGCAGTGAAAAATGGGGAGATGAAGAAACAGATCACAAACGAAAGAAATGGAGGAAAACAAACGACTGGATATAGAATTCAAAACCACGGTTATAAGGCTCTTCAAGAATATCCTAGAAAAGGCCGATAAATATAACGAGACCCTCGAAGATATGAAAAAGGACCAACTAGAAATTAAACATACACTGACTGAAATAAAAAATATTATACAGAGACCCAACAGCAGACTAGAGGAACGCAAGAATCAAGTCAAAGATTTGAAATACAAAGAAGCAAAAAAACACTCAACCGGAAAAGCAAAGAAAAGAAAAAAGAATCCAAAAAGTTGAAGATAGTGTAAGAAGCCTCTGGGACAACTTCAAGCATACCAACATCAGAATTATGGGGGTGCCAGAAGAAGAGAGAGAGCAAGATACTGAAAACCTATTGGAAGAAATAATGACAGAAAACTTCCCCAACCTGGTGAAAGAAATAGACTTACAAGTCCAGGAAGTGCATAGTACCCCAAACAAAAGGAATCCAAAGAGGACCACACCAAGACACATCATAATTAAAATGCCAAGAGCAAAAGACAAAGAGAGAATATTAAAAGCAGCAAGAGAAAAACAGTTAATTACCTACAAGGGAGCACCCATACGACTGTCAGCTGATTTCTCAACAGAAACTATGCAGGCCAGATGGGAGTGGCAAGAAATATTCAAAGTGATGAATAGCAAGAACCTACAACCAAGATTACTCTACCCAGCAAAGCTATTATTCAGAATGGAAGGTCAGATAAAGAGCTTCACAGATAATAAGAAAAAGCTAAAGGAGTTCATCACCACCAAACCAGGATTATATGAAATGCTTAAGGGTATTCTTTAAGAAGAGGAAGAAGAAAAAAGTAAAGAGAAAAATTATGAACAACAAATACATATCTATCAACAAGTGAACCTAAAAATCAAGTGAATTAAAAATCTGAGAAACAGAATAAACTGGTGAATATAATAGAATCAGGGGCATAGAAAGGAAGTGGACTGATAATTCTCAGGGGGGAAGGGGTGTGGGGGGTGCAGGAAGAGGCTGGACAAAAATCGTACACCTATGGATGAGGACAGTGTGGGGGGAGGTAAGGGCAAAGGGTGGGGTGGGAACCGGGTGGAGGGGAGCTATGGGGGGGGGAAAAGGAGAAACAATTGTAATAATCTGAACAATAAAGATTTATTAAATTTAAAAAAAAATCTAAAAACTCATACTCCTTTTTTTCCCTTCCTTCTTCTCCTTTGCTTTCTCAACTAAAATTAGAATGGTACTAACAGTAACTGTCTCTGTTGATGTGATGAGATTATTAGGAACTTTTATTTTCTTTATATGTTTTCTGTATTTGAAAGGTTTTAAAAACACATTTAACATTTTTTATTATTGTTAGCCTCCTTACCCGAGGATATTTTTTCCATTGATTTTTTTAGAGAGAATGGAGGGAGTGAAGAGAGAGAAACATTGACGTGAGAGAGATACATTGATTGGTTGCCTCCCGCACGTGTTCTGATTGGGCCCTGGAGAGCACCTGCAACCCAGGTACGTGCCCTTGACCAGGAATCAAACCTGCCAGCCTTCAGTGTGAGGGCCGTTACTCTATTCACTTAGCCACACCAGCCAGGGCAACACATTTCACATTTTAAATCTGAAAAAATAATATTTATACCTTAATGTCTTAAATTAAATTATCTTATTCAAGCTTCTTTAATATTTTGAAATTTAGAATTGTATTGTCTGTCTATTGAAAATCAAAAGTCATTGCTTGGCCATCATGACTCAGTGGTTGAGTATCGACCTATGAACCAGGAGGTCACAATTGGATTTCTGGTGGGTTTCAGGCTCAGTCCCCAGTAGGGAACATGATTCTGTCTCATCATTGATGTTTCTATCTCTGCCTCTCCCTTCCTTTCTGAAATAAATTTAAAAATATTTTTTAAAGTCACCCAAATATCAAATATAGTGGTATTTTTGCCAAAATTTTTATATATGCAACCCAGGTTTTTCCCCTTATGTCAGGTGCAAAGTTTCACCTGTGTTTTTAAGGGAATCTGAAGAGAAACTAAAAGATGAGTTTATTAGGTGAAAGTTTGAAAAAGCACTGGGGCTGCCAGCATCCTGCCTACTTAACCAAATGTCGCATCTGTGTTTGCACACAACGCATGACTGGGCTGCCACGGAGCATGTGACGCACATGTGACGGGATGAGCCACTCAGTCTTTTCAAGCAGTACCCTGGGGAGTTGTCCTCCAGCACCACCCTCCTGAAAGCAGAAAATTCAAAGGGAGGGAGGGAGAGGGGTCTTTCTAAAGCACAAAAACTTTTTTGATGTTCTAATATGAAAAGAAGTAAGGAACAAGGAGTGCTGGATGCTGGAATGTGACATTTGAAAGCTGTTAGGAAAATGTCAGCCTAACAGGCTCCAGGCTATGGTCCCGGAGAGGCAAAACAAGTTCCAGCCCAGGCTGACAGAGGCTCTGCTGTGCTGAGTGTTCATCGTTGAGACTGGGGTTCACTGCACTATCCTGACAGCATCTCCCTTTCAGGGCTGTTGTGGGGAACGGTCCCCAGGCTCTATCAGATTCTGTCTTGGGACTTTAAACCCCCCTTTAGCACTGTAGGAGATGTTGCAATGGATACACAGTCTGTATTAGATCTGCTCCAGCTTAAGGAACTCATGGGAGCTGGGGAAATACCCACAGGAAAAGTTGTATGAAAGAAACAAGGCCAGGTACAATTAAGTATCTGATGAGTAGAAACAGACCATAAGACTCAAAGGAATTCAGAGTAGGTGGGAGCTCTGCCTGGGTGGGAGAAGCACAAGAGAGCAGGGAGGGAATGAGAAATGCCCTGGACCTGGGAGGTTTTCAGTGATGGGTAGAGAGTAGATAAGTAATGGGGGCAGGGCTAATACTGAAAAATATCACCAACCTGCCTGGCAGTGGAAGTGGCCAATCTGAATGCACACTAATCCAAATGCTAGGGAATCATCCTGGAAGCTCATGGCTGCGCCTGGAGTTATTCCTGGGTTGTTAGGTTGTGGGAATATCAGGGAGTCCTGGGGGAAGGACAAGTCTCAGGAGATGGCCTGAGTGGTGAAGCACTCAGGGTGCTGGGGGCACTTCTATCCCCAACAATGATGCCACCACGCCAGTGAGCATCTGCTGAAAATCAGCCTTGAATGAGGACAATGATATAACAAGAACATTTAAAACATGCTTTCCCATATGGGATTTCTTTCAACCTACCTGTCAGTCTACCTACCTACCTACCTACCTGTCTAACAGGCCACATATCTATCTGTCTGTTGCTCTGTGTATGTATTTGTCTGTCTGTCTTTTTGAGAGAATAAAAACACAGTAAAGGTACAGAAATGAGAATGAAAGCAGCCTTCCTTCATCTTTCATTCAGTTATTCAGTCATTCCTCTAAAAAACTCGGTGTCCCTGGGTATTGGACACCCAGATGGGCACGGAGTTGAAGACCCTGCCCAGGGTTGGAATTGTCACAAGGGAACTGGGCATCGTGCAACAAGCCCTGATGTGTATCCGGGTCCAAAACTGAGAAGGAAGCAAGAGAACCACAATCTGAGTATGAATCTATTGCCAGTGGTGGAGGAGGTAGGTCCAACAGGGAGAAACCCAGACTCAGTACTGAGTCAGAAACTGGTGGGCTCACAGACATTGCAAATAGCATTAAGAGAAGCAAGTCAGGCCTGAGTCACTCACATTCAGCATTAGTAACAAATCATCATCATCATTTAGATTCCTGTGGCAAGTTAAAATTTGCAAAGCATTTGCAAATGTTTTATATTAGTTGAGCCTTACTAATTAAAAGCTGGTAAAGAGAGTAAGGCAAATACTGGCATTTTATAGATAAGGAAATGGGTTAGAGAAGTTAAGCAACTTGACTAACTTACCCTACATCTTTTTAAGTAGCATTACTAGTTTGGTAGCTCAGAGAGATGTCATAGGCACAGGTTATCTTGATTTTTATCACAGCACATCACAAAGGGTTGAATTTATATACATGTGAATAAGTTAATATGGTTGGAAAAATAGGCTGGGCTGACAAAGCAACTATTAAAAAATTCTCTTATTTCTGTGTACCTCTCTCTTACTGGTGACTGGGATGAAGACATAGATTGGCTTATGCTATATGAAGATGAATACAGCAGGGAGAATATTCAGTTACATATATGAGAGTTTTCTCATTTAAAATGCCAGGTTGAGTCTCTAGGTCAAGATCAAGGTGGTAGAAAATAAAGTCTTGCTTTTGATTTACCCACTTTAGATGGAAGAAGCTTGATTTGTTAGGAGTTAATGGGAAAAGAGAGCATAATATAAAGTAATGTGAGTGATATCCTACTCATGAACTACAAATGTGCCACAATCACCAATGCAGGTCAAACTGAAATCTAATTGCTAAA
Source organism: Plecotus auritus (assembly GCF_963455305.1). Lineage (NCBI taxonomy): Eukaryota > Metazoa > Chordata > Mammalia > Chiroptera > Vespertilionidae > Plecotus > Plecotus auritus. Next base: position 134,867,900 of record NC_137776.1, on the reverse strand, counting down.
TAGCTAAGAAGAACTTTAGCACCACTGATAGTAGGATACTGTTCAGAACTGGAAACAAATAGTCTTGCTGTGCCTATATGTCTAGATCAGCCTGTATGTGGAGTATTTTGTTCTATTCTGAGCCCCACTTGCTAATTGGGACATTGTTAGATGGGAATAGATCTGGGGGAGGCACCCAAGATGGTGATGGGGTTGGAAACCACCATAGACTAGGAGTACCTGAAGGAGCTGGGTGTATTTCACCTACAGAAGTGTTAAGCCAAGACATGAAAGCCAAGTTAGTGTGTACACTTATACTGAAGTAGAGTTTTGTCCAAGAACTGGAAAGAACTCACTAATAACTAGAGCCATTCATCAAAGGTTAATCTCCTGGTTGCTGGATAGACAGGGTGGGCAAAAGTAGGTTAAATTACCAGCAATCATTACCTAAAAGATAAATCATAAGGAAGGGCATGAAATAATAATAATAAAGAGACAAATAATACAAATATACAATACAATAATTAATAAGTAATAATCTATAATAATAAAAGCATAATATGCAAATCGACCAAACAACCGAACAGCAGAACGACTGTCCAGATGACCTTCCGGACGACCACATTATGACACACACTGGTGCCAGGCCAGTCAAGGTGGGTGTGATGCCATTGGTCAGGGGGCCCCGCCATCACCCCATGATCACCCCAAAGAGGGAGGCCCAGGCCACCAGCCAGTGACACTGTGGCGGGTGTGTAGGGCTGGCCAACGATCGCCCTGCAGAGGGCCCAGGACAGCCAAGCGATCGCACCCCATGCCTGTTTCCCACAGAGGGAGACGACTGGTGGTGGGGCGGGGGGTGGGAGGGCAGCACTGCACAGATGGCAAGCAGTGGCAGCGGCGAGGGTGGGCCAGCTGCCGGCAGCCAGGGGAAGGAAAGCCCAGATAGGCCCTGATCGCCGGCCAGGCCTAGAGACCCTACCCAAGGGGTCCCGAATTGTGAGAGGGCGCAGGCCGGGCTGAGGAACAACCCGCCCCCCCCCCCATGCACAAATTTTGTGCACTGGGCCTCTAGTATAAGAATAAACTCTGTGTTTCTCACTCACAACTGTAAACCTACTTTTGCCCACACCTGTACTCATATAGCTTAGAATTGCCATTTTTCAAGGTACTCTAGAAGGTATTCTTCCATTAGGAGGTGAGCCTTTACGGCCTCCTTCTGGTCCTAAGATTCTATGATTTTTCAAACTAGTCACTTTACTTCTTTTGGGGATGGGGTGAGGATGGAACAAAATGACTCTTCTAGCAGTACCTGGGTTCTAAGGTGCAGCCTCACTCATGTTTCACATCAATACCAGACAGGAATCTTTCATCTTCAACTTGGCTCCCAATATCTTATCCTCGACTGACCTTTTCTCTACCAACTAACTTATTTTACTTAATACCCTCAAGGTCCATCCATGTTGTCATGAATGTCAATATTTCATCTTTTTTATGGCTGATTATTATTCCATTGTCATGGGGGGGGACTTGTGTTTACTGTGAGTAGAATTGTAGCCCTGAGACTGGGTTTCCTTGCAGTCATGGTCAAAGGACTCTTGTCTGTAGGTAAATTGATCCTTCTCACATGGCTGCAAGATAGGGATGAGAGGCGATATCCTTCCTATGAGGTCAGGGTAGGAGAAGTTTTGGAGGGCCCAGTTTTATATTCTTCTTTTCTGCATTGCTGTTTCTTTGTGTTATTCCCACATCTCCTCAGTAAAACTGGGTTAAATGTGAGAGTCTGTTCTCTGTTGTGAGGAATTATAAGATGCACTGCCACCGGGCCCCAGGTGGTTACCTGAAGTAAGCATTCCTTAGGAATTTCCAGAAATCCTTGAGGAGGAGAGGTCAAGGCTAGCTTTCTTACAGGCGTGTGAGGGGATGCGGCTCAGTTATTTGGATATTAATTAGGAGTGTGAACCTTTGAAGGCTGACACCTCTGTTACACATTTGTCCTTGTGGGGAGCTTGCATGGTCCTCACAAAGTGACTGGGCACACTCCCATGATACCAAATCGCTGGGCACAGGGGATCAAGCTAGAGCCGTTTCCTCTCCATAGCGTGAATAATGTAAAAAAATGCAAGTTACTTCATATGATGGCATGAAAATGTCCTGAACCAGCTGACTGAAATGGATCACAGATTGCCAATCCAAGGTTATTTCCTTTGATTCCTGTCTTTTCCTTCTTTACCTAGCATCCATTCTTCTCCCAAGCTCTAGCCCAGTTATCCAAGAAGAAATGAACACATATGGAAATCTGCTATGCTGCACTGGGCTGTTCTGCATAAATTATTTCACTTAACCCCTTACAACAACTTGGTAAAATAGGTAGGGTTTTCCCCAGTTTTCTTAGGACGAATGAAAGCTGAGAGTCCTATGTCCAAAGTAATACAGCCAGTAAGTAGGTAAACTCCTGGGTTCCTAATACTTTACACAAATCTCAAAGAAAAATGTATTTTAGGATTAGTCTAAGCAAAACATAAGTAATCATAAATTATTGCCTATCAGTGGACACTGACTTTCAATTGTAACTGAAACCAGAGCTCCAGGGGGCTCAGGTGTAGACACTTCCTCTCTACCTAGAAAACTGCCACAAAAAAAGGAAGTAGTGGAAGGCAGTTGCAGGCAGATCATGGCAAAATCAACCAACTTTCTCAAGTGGTAGGAGTAAAGGGGCCATATCTATCTGTCCTGAGGAATCAAACTATTCCGTTAACAGAAATCTGTGGTTTCAAACCCAAGTTGTTTTGTACATCTGGCCCAACAGTTTATACTTAAAAAATATATCCCCCACTCATACAAAATCATCCTATATCCTATATAATAAGAGCCTAATATGCAAATTGTCCACTCAACTGGGAGTTCGACCACTCGCTATGACATGTGCTGGCCTCCAGGGGGCAGTGCGAAACATGGCAGGTGTCAGTGACGCATGGGCCCCGATGAGAGTGGGACTGCGGCGGGATGGTGAAGCAGGTGAGTGGGCGGCACCAGGCCAAAGCAGTTGCGAGCGGGGGCCCAATCACCCCCCAACCAGCAGCGGTGGCAGGGGTCAGGGCCACCACCAGGCTCCTAGGCGCTGAGGTGGTGGCATGTGGGCGGCGAGGGAAGGAGGAGGTGAGGAAGCCGGGAGGCACGGAACCTGACTGGCCTTGATCGCCGGCCAGACCTAGGGACCGCACCCGTGCACTAATTTCGTGCACCAGACTTCTAGTGTTTACATATAAAGGCATCTCTGTGGTCCACAGTTTGGCCTCTTATGAAGGACTGGACAAGTAGGCCCTTGTAGACCAGTAACAGTTTGTGGATTGGCTCAAATGCACGGATTACACTTTGAGAAGCACTTATACCACTAGTACTTCCCTTTTTGATACAACAGCCTTACTGTGGGTTATTTCTAAGATAAATCTAACGATTTGACCCTCTACCTATCAACTCATTGCAAATAATAATTTCTTTCCCCTTTCTCTTGTTGTCTTTTTTTTTTTTTTTTTTTTTAGTTCAAACAACCTGCAGGCCTGCTTAAATTACCACAGTCTTTAATTACAACAGACTTTCTGAAGGAAATAAAAGAGATTAGAGGTCTAGATTTGTATCTTCTTTCCAATGATTGCTGTGTAACTCTGTGGAAGGCTATTTTTTATCCTTTCAGAGATGAAAGTTGCCTCTGACAGCATTAGGGTAGAACCTCAATATTTGCATGTTTCTTCTTCTGATTTCCCCCTTTCCTGGTCCTGCACCCACATTTTTAGAGAAACCACCTACCAGTGGGAAAGAGGTAGAACACTTAAGCAGGGCTACCAACTCATGATAAGCATCTACATTAGTCTCTCTGCAGTCTTCTTGTAGAATTTAATTTAAAAGCCAAATCAGACACCACCATACCACCCTCTGGACCTTCCCTTTGTCATCCCTGTTTTGTGGTAACATAATTTTCTATCATAGAGTGATGATACTATTGCAACCTTAAAGGGTGCAATGCTGAATTGTCAGAAACAGTTTGGGGGAAGAGTGTTATTTTTCTTTTGCTTCCTCTCCCCTGAAGGTCCCTCTGTGCACCTCAAACTCACTCTTCAACCCAATCTTCTTTTGAAGGGAACTTAGTCAATGGGAGACACCCCAGCTTTGACCTCAGTGGCTCACCAGAACCAGAGCCATGCCCTCCCTCAGTCAAGTTCAGTAATGATCTTCCACAGTTTGCTGAAGCCCCACTCATACCTGGATCCCCCTTAAGATTTCCCTTGGGAAAAAAAAATAGGGGAAGTTGAGCAGAGAACAGAAACTACAGAGTCTTCCATCTTCAACTGTTCCTACTGTTCTGATGAGCTGCCTGGGGCTGGAGAGGGCGAAATCTAACATAGGAACATGATGGCTTTTAAAGGCTTTGGGAAGGGATCTTTGGGGATCTCCCAGGAGATTTGAAAAAAAAAAAAAAAAAAAAAAAAAAGATCTGTAGAAAGCCCTGCAGTTACTAAGAAAGTGCAGATATCAGTGCCTGGCAGACAGTAGGTGCTCGATATATACATTAAATAATTGAATGGTTGCATGAATGACAGGGCAAAAGGGAAGAAGCAGGAGAGATGAGGGTGAAGCAGGGCTGTGTACAAATGACTTTCACCTTCCTTTCTTCCTGGGATCGTTCTTAGGGTTGCTTTTGTTTTTTCCATTTGTCCCAGAAGGATGCCCAGACGCCACCTCCAAGGTGATGGCTTCATGAATCATTTCACCCTTCCAACCTCAGTGATTGCTAGATTCGGAGTTCTACACCTCCGAGGTCAGTGGTTCCCAACTTTTCTAATGCTGTGACCTTTTAATACAGTTCCTCATGTTGTGGTGACCCCCAACCATAAAATTATTTTCGTTGCTACTTCATAACTGTAATGTTGCTACTGTTATGAATCGTCATGTAAGATTCTGTGTTTTCCGATGGTCTTAGGCTCTACAGCAGCGGTTCTCAACCTGTGGGTCGCGACCTGTGAGAACCGCTAGCGGGGTCGCCTAAGACCATCGGAAAACACAGATATTTAGGACCTAGGTGGAGGCTCAAGATGAGCAAGCCAGGAGAGTAAGAAAAAAAGAGAAGGAAAGGGCAAGCAGAGAAGTCTGCATTCCTTTCCTTCCATTTTAATTTGCTGGTGGTTATGGGCAAGTTACTTCCTTCACCCCTTTGTTTTCCGTAACTGTGAATTACAGGTAATATCACTGAGGCACCCCAAGGCTAAATCTATTGATAGTACATGTGAACAGGAAAACCAGAATGAAATTGTGAAGTGGGCAAAATTATCTTTAGGAACTCCCTTCTATTTTAGAACCACTTTAGGTCCCCAGTTCTCTAATTTCTTCATCCACATCTGCTCTTAAAAAAACATTCGATAATCTCAGTTTAAAAGACAAACTAATGATGAGACGCAAAGAGTTAGGTCTCTCTTGCTGTGCTTCAATGCTAATATGAGAGCACAGCCTCAACCCAAAGGAATGATAACACCACTAATAAAGCCAGTGCTTATATGGATCTTTATATATGCCAGGCACTGTTCCAAGCACTTAATGGTCTCAGCAACACTGAGGTAGAAACCATTTTATCAGTGAGAAAACTGACACACCACTGAGAGGCTAAATGACTTGTCCAAGGTCACACAGCCAATTAATAATAGGCCAAGAAACACACCCTGGAACTGTGGCTCTAGAATCCATTCTTGTAACTACCCTGGGAATGAAAGCATAAGGGTGGAAATTTAAGAAGAGCAGTAAATTTTGTGGGAATACTCAGCAAAATTCAGATCCATTCTGCAAGTCACTGTGACATTTGTGCTCTGCAAGGAATTGACCTCAAGCAACTTAATCTTTTTCAGTTTCATTTTTCTCATACATAAAATAAGGAGAAATGACTCATGTACAAGATTATTTCTTGGAGCAATGTCTTCTAATAGCAAATGACTGGAAACAACCTAAATGTCTATTGATAGGAGACTGACTAAAATATGATTGTACCTCCATAAAATGGAATATAATGAAGCCATGAAAAGGAGTAAGGTAAATCTCTATATACTACTTGAAAGTGATTTTTATACTATATTATTACATAAAAAAACTACAGTTCTTCCCTGGGCATATGGTGTGCTACAATTTGAGTAAATAATGGTGATAGGAATATAAAACATATTCCTTTATGCTTGTATGTGCATGCATACAGGAAACCTATGGAATTTGTTGCTTCGGGAGAACTCAGTGGATGGGGAACAGAGAAAGGAGGAAGTGAGCCCTACACTAGTTAGGATCCCAGCGGGAAATACATGGCACACTCAAAAGGTGTAATGGAAAGGAGTTTAATGAAAGAATGGCTTACAAAGGTGTGGACAGGGCTCAGGTGCCCGACAAAGGACGGTGATGTGCCCGCCTTTGGGCTAGCGACAGTGGGGAATAATTACCAGGCCTAGGCCTTGCGGGACAAGGTAAATGGTTACCTGAACTCGGAGAGAGAGTTCTAGGTATAGAAGGGGCCACTGAACAGAAGCCATAGCCTTCTCTAGATAAGCCCACAGCCAGCAGGGTAGGAGCTGGGGAAATAAATACCCTGACCACCCCTTCCCCTCCTGCCCTCAGGTCTCTTGCCAGTGCTGCTCCATGAGAGAACCCTACCAGAAGCCCAAGTTTGAGGGCACTGTCGATGCAGCCTTTGAGATGAGCCTCTCAGAGTACAAGGGGATCTGGAGGGCAGACAGGGAATATCTACTGAAGAGCCTTGTAATACCCTTTTTACCTTGTAAATTATAACTATAAGCATAGATCACTTATTTGAAAAGTAGCTATTTTGTACCCACTATAAAAGAATTTTACAAATAAAACATAGGCGGGGGGAGGGGTGGGGGGAGTTAAAGCAGATAGGTTTCCCAGTCTCTCCCCGTTTCCAAATTCTACTTATTTCTTTGAAGCCTTTTTTCATCACCAAATCACATCCATGGCTCCACCTAGTGTCAAAGCGGTGCCTCACTGAGGTCAGAGCACAGTCTCATTCCAGGGGAATCCCGGGACTTTCACGCTCTCTTCACCAAAGTGACAGTGGAAATTTACTTAAATTCAATTTGCAACTAAGTAGTTATGATTGTTTCCCATATTGCAAACTGCTAAATAAGCTTAGAGGTAAACAGCATGTGATCCAAGACTGTAAGTCATCCACGCGTCCTTAATGCAGTGATTCTCAACCCTCCCTGCAAAATACTATCCCCTGGGGAGTTTTAGGAAGCTCCTACAGGAGATCCTCATTTAATGGGTCTGAGATGGGACTCGGGCATCGACCGATTTATTTATTTATCTATCTATCTATCTATCTATCTATCTATCTATCTATCTATCTATTTATTGTCTTCTCCCCCCACCCCCCATGGTTGTAATGCGCAGCCAGGGCTGAATGTCCCTGCTTTCGTGATTCCTTGCTGCCAAGTAGGTGTGTTTCCCTCATACTCCGATGTGCTTCCTCTGCTTCAGACAAACTAGGTAAGACATTTTCCCACCCTCTGTGTCTTGCTCAGGCGACTCTGTCTACGCTGCTCATGCTCTCAATGCTTTGCCCTTTGCCTCCATCTCAGCTGCGAGTTCTATTCCAGACACCCCTTAAGAGCTACCCCTCCGAGAATGCCCCGCCCCTCACTCCCACACAGATGTTTCTTCTTCCGTGGAACTCCTGAAGAGTCTTAAAAATAACTCCCATGATCTTTTTTCTTAATCGAAAATTAATGCAGTGATAAGGTATTCTTTTTAATATCAAATTGACAACAATCAAAATGTCTGATATTTCTGTGAGGAAAATGAGCACTCCCTGTATGATGAGAGTGTAACTTGGTGTAACAGCTTTAAGAACAGGCCGGCAATATTTGTCAAAATGTATTCTGTTTGACCCAGCTGTTCTAGGAATTTGTCCTACCCACATAATCACACATATGGACAAAAATGCCTGTAAAAGATATACCTGTTGCAGTATTGTTCATAATATCAAAAGATGGGAAATAACTGAAATGTCTCATTACCAGAGGACTAATTTAATAAATTATGGTACTTCTATAAAATGGAATGCTGGCAAATAAAAAAAAATACAGTATATCTTTAAATGCTGATATAGAATAATTCTAAGATATACTGGTAATAGAAAAAAGATCCAATACAATGTTATAGAATGCTCTCTTGTTTTTTTAACAAAAGAATAAATATGCATTAATTTATGTTTGCAAATGCATTCAATGTTTTTGAAAAGATACACAAGCAACTGTTTATAACTGACTCTAGGAAACTACAAGTGATGGGGTCTGGGGTGGCAAAAATAGCAAAGATAAATTTGTAAAAGTCCCCATATATTTGAAAATATTGAAACCTACATGTTTTATAATTCATGTGTCAAAGAAGAAATGATAGTGAAAAAATGTACATACTAAAAACTCAATGATAATAAAAAATACTACCTCACTTAATTGGTCTGAGATGGGATTCAGACCAATATAATAGTTAAAAATGATTCTTTTAAGGGAAACTTGTTAATTTAAATGCTTATTTTAGACAAGAAGGAAGGTTGAAAATTAGTGAGCTATGTGTTCAATTTAAGAAATTAGGAAAAGAACAATAGAAAAAAACAAGCATAAAAAGTAGATAATAAGGATAAACACAAGTTCATGAAAAAGTAAACAAAGATACAAAAGATAGAATGCATAAAATTATAAGGTCTGTTTTGTAAATAGAGAAATATCTGCAGAGATTGAACAAAAGAGAGAAAGAACAAATAAGCAACATTAGAAGCGAAAGGGACATAATCAAACGTAAGGCAAAGTATTTTTAAATGTATCAATTTAGGTCAATCATTTGAAAATTTAAATGAAATGGACAAATTCCTTAAAAAGTGTAACTTACTAGAATTTACTCAAAAATAGAGACCCTTAATTGTCCTATAACTACTAAAGAAATGTCATCAAAGTCTTTCCACAAAGAAAATACTAAGCTCAGATATTTTTACAGATGACATATCAGGCTTTTAAGAAAGAGATCATTCCAATCTTTAAAACTATCTCAGAGAACAACAACAAAATGAGACTATGATGCAATTCATTATATATAACCTTTATATCAAAACAAAGCAAGGACAGTACAATAAAGAAACATTTTGGCCAATCTCAATTTTTAAAACAGCTACAAAATTCAAATGAAATGCTAATAAAACAAACCCCAGGAGTTTACTTTGAAAAGATAATAGGTCATAAACAAGCTGGATTTACCCAGAAATGCAAGGGTAGTTAAACACTAAAAAATATATAAATAGCCAAAACCGGTTTGGCTCAGTGGATAGAGCGTCAGCCTGCGAACTGAAAGGTCCCAGGTTCGATTCCGGTCAAGGGCATGTAACTTGGTTTCGGGCACATCCCCAGTGGGAGGTGTGCAGGAGGCAGCTGGTCGATGTTTCTCTCTCATCGATGTTTCTGACTATCTATCACTCTTCCTTCCTCTCTGTAAAAAATCAATAAAATATATTTAAAATATATATATATATATATATATACATATATATATATATATATATAATTGACAACATTACAGATTAAATAGGAAAAAACATGATCATCTGAGAAGTTGCTGCAAACCATACTCCTAGTGATTTAAAAAAAAGAGAGAGAAGCAGACCCTTAAATATCAGGAACAATAGAAAGACCCCTTTTACTTCTACTATTATGCAGGATTTCCTAACAAGTGCTGTAAGACAAGAAGAAGTAACAGAGAACAAATCGGGGAAAAGAGGTAAAAGGTAAAAGTATTGAAATAGCAAAGTGGTTAAAGGTATGAATAGCCATTTTGCAGGAGAGAAAATATGGGGACTAGCAATAGATTCTCCATTTTCATTAGCATTATGTAAATATTAATTTTAATTATAATAAGAAACCATATTATACTCTTCAGATGGGCTAAAATTAAGGAGTATTACTATACTAAGTAATTGCAAAGACTTGGATCAAGGAGGACTCTTTTAAGAAGTTAAATGCTGGTGTGAGTTAAATTGGCACAACCACTCTGGAATGAATTTGACATTATCTTATAAAGTTGAACATTTGAATACCCTATAATGCAGCAATCTGTACTCTTAGGTATACATTGTAGAGGAATTCTTGGGTACTTACACACCAGAAAATACAAACATGGACATTCACAGTGGCATTTTTGTAGTAGTAAACACTGAAACCCTAAAAATCCAACCCAAATATATCAGTCAGGGTTTGTTTAGAGAAGCAAAACCACGATGACAAACAAACACAATAGGGGATTTATTGAGGGATTTGGCCGTATGCAGCTATGGGGCTGGTTATACTGTCTGTGTAAGGCTGGTGTTCTTCTGTCTAGTGCTGGAGTTCAAGTCCCCAGGACAGGCAGTCAGGATGTGACGTCAGGGAAGCAATGACACATTAGAGCCCACAGGATGGACTGGAATCTGCATTAGTCTCTCAGCACTTCTAAACTTTGGTGCCATTCATGGAGTTAAACTTAAACACACCTGACCCAAGAGTTGGAAAGGCTGAAGCAGAAGATCTGCAAGGAGGTGGAGGAACTGTGGGCCTGCACCGACCTCCTCAGTGTAAGGAAATACGCCATTCCTTCACTTCCGCCTTCTGCATTGGGAGCACCATGCCTCCTGCCTTTTCACGTGAGAAGTCTAAGAGGCCTAGAGCAGTGAAGTGATCTGTAACCTAGGAGCCATTTTAAAGAAAAATACTTATGCATCTGACACTCTTCTCGAGAGAGTCCATGTTGGTATTTTGGATCTGGGTACATGTTATTCCACCTCGCCAAGGGACATTCCTGACCTATGTACTTGTGACTATTGCCTTTGATTATGTCTCATAAGTAGGCTTAGGTAGGTTTGCAACAACAGATCAACTTGTACTTTCATTATACAAAGGATAATAGATGTGATTTGTGGACTGATTTCCTCCTGAATCAGCCTATATAATAAAGATGTAATATGCAAATGGTCGTTACATCGTGAAGCATAACAACCGGATCACGGATCATCAGGAGGGTGGGGCAGCGAGCTACAAGCAGGTGGCAGAGAGCTACAGGAGGGGGCAGGGCAGCAAGCTATGAGGGGGCGGGGAGGGAGCGCAGGGAGCTACAGGAGGGCAGGGCAGCAGGCAGATAGCTACAGGAGGGCAGCAGTGAGCTACTGGCAAGCTACTGGCCCACGGATTCCTGCACAGGGCGACTAGTTATAATATAATCTTATGTAAATTTGGGCATTGTATCCAAATGTTCATTTTATTTAAATGTGAACTGCTTGCTTTGAGCTAAGACCAAGTTCTCAATCTCTATGCAAATCTAGTATGAAATTATCCATGCCCACTCTATGCCTACTAAGCTAGGGGGAGAAACCACTCTGTGGCAGAAGAGAATAAGGAAGTTCCTAACCTATATTTCTCTATTTTTCGCTACTCATTCAGGATGAAGTTTAAATCCATTACCAAAACAAAGTATTAGTATTAAAATTATTTAAAGGAGAGAATGATAAGTCTTTGTTAATGGATTTATTTTGAGAAATAATAATACAACAAAGTTCCAATACTGGGAAAGAGTTTGGCTAATTTCCTCCAGAATATGATAGTAACATGTAACTTGAAGTGACTTTTTCTCCCTCTGTATCTAAAAACCTTGGGCCAAGAGTAATTAATTAGAGCTTACTGCAATTTTGTATTTGATGTTTTGCTATGGTGTTAGATTTTGAAAAACAAATACTTTAGTTTAAATCAGTTCAGTGTGTGAAAAATCTAGTTTTATAAAATAGCAAATTGAAAGGCGGTGATTTAAATTTACAATTTTTTCCCCTGCAAAACAGTTTGTCATAAAAATGTTTAAATGATGAGTTCCAATATTGACTTTAAAATATGACTCAGACCAATTTTTCAGAAATGTATTTTTTACAAAATGGGAAGTATTGGCACTTCTTTCATTTCAATACTTTTTTTTGCTACTTTACTTTTACTCTATTTTTTAAGATAGTTTACAACAAAATGCTCCACCACCCACATTTTTATAAACATTGTGCTTATTGGGTTATTCTATGATATGGTTATTATTCAGAGACGCTTTTTTGTTCTTTTTTATTTACGTATTTATTTTTCCTTTTTATTTAATTTATTGGAGTGGCATTGTTTAATAAAATTATATAGGTTTCAGGTGTACAATCCTATATAATAAAAGAGTAATATGCAAATTAACCATCACTCTGCTACACCCACCAGCCACGCCCACCAGCCAATCAGGAGCAAATATGCAAATAAACCCAACCAAGATGGCTACAGCCACAGAGAGCAGGAGCGAGGATTGGGTTTCCCCAGCAATGGAGGAAGCCAAGCTTTCCGCCTGCCCTTGCCAGCCTAGGCCTCCACTCAAGGCTACAAAGTTTCAATGATAGAAGATACATAAATCCAAAAAAAAATGGCTGCTGCCACAGAGCAAGCAGAAGGCTTGGCTCCGCTCCAGGCTACAAAGTTTCAATTGTAGAAGATAAATAAACCCCAGATACCAGGGCCTCTGCTTGGGTTGCCAGGGGGTATGGCTGGCCTGCAAACCACCACAGGCCCCTCGCCCAGGCCACCCCATGCCCCAAGGGAACCCCCACCCTGATCTGGGACACCTTTCAGGGCAAACCAGCTGGCCCCCACTCATGCACCAGGCCTCTATCCTATCTAATAAAATATGCAGATTGACCACCACTCCAACACACAAGATGTCTGCCCTCATGTGGTCAAAGATCCTGCCCCCATGTGGACACAAGATGGCGCCACAAGATGGCCAGTAAGGGAGGGCAGTTGGGAGGGACCAGGCCTGCAAGGGAGGGCAGTTGTGGGCGATCAGGCCAGCAGGGGAGGGCAGTTGGGAGGGACCAGGCCTGCAAGGGAGGGCAGTTGGGGGTGATCAAGCCTGCAGGGGAGGGCAGTTAGGGGTGACCAAGCCGGCAGAGGAGGGAAGTTGGGGGCGACCAGGCCTGCAGGGAAAGGCAGTTGGGAGGGACCCAGGCCTGCAGGGGAGAGCAGTTGGGGGGGACCAGGCCTGCAGGGGAGAGCAGTTGGGGGGGACCAGGCCTGCAGGGGAGAGCAGTTGGGGGGGACCAGGCCTACACAGGAGGGCAGTTAGGGGTGACCAGGCCTGCAGGGGAGCGCAGTTAGGCGCAAACAGGCTGGCAGGGGAGCAGTTAGGTATCAATCAGGCTGGCAGGGGAGTGGTTAGGGGGTGATCAGGCTGGCAGGCAGAAGTGGTTAGGGGCAATCAAGAAGGCAGGCAGGCGAGCAGTTGGGAGCCAGCAGTCCTGGATTGTGAGAGGGATGTCCGACTGCCTGTTTAGGCCCGATCCCACCAGGATTGGGCTTAAATGGGTAGTCGGACATCCCTCGAGGGGTCCCAGATTGGAGAGGGTTCAGGCTGGGCTGAGGGACACCCCCCTCCCCCGTGCATGAATTTCGTGCACTGGGCCTCTAGTTCTATAATATATCATCTGTATGTCATATTGTGTGTTCACCATCCCAAGTCCAGTTTTCTTCCATCACCATTTATTCCCCCTATACCATCTTCTACCTCCCCCACCCTCTTTCCTTCTGGTAATCACCATACTATTGTCTGTGTCTGTGAGTTTTTTTGTGTGTGTTTTGTTTTTGCGTAATCCCTTCACCTTTTTCACCCAGCCCTGCAACTCCTGCCCCCTCAAACAGCTGTTCTCTATATAAGTCTGTTTCTACTTTATTTTGTTCATTAGATTCCACATATAAGTGAAATTATATGGTACTTTTCTTTCTCTGACTAGCTTATTTCACTTAGCATAATGCTCTCCAGGTCCATCCATGCTGTCCCAAATAGTAAGACTTCCCATCTCTTTTACAGCTGAGTAATATTCCATTGTGTAAATATCCCACAGCTTTTTTTTTTTTATCCACTCATCTACTGATGGATACTTGGGCTGCTTCCAAATCTTGGCTATTGTAAATAATGCTGCAATGAACATAGGGGTGCATATATTCTTTCTAATTAGTGTTTTTGGGTTTCTTCAGATATATTCCCAGAACTGGAATCAAATCACTGGGTCATAAGGCAGTTCCATTTTTAATCTGTTGAAGTGACTTAAAAGAAAGATAGGCCCAGCCAACGTGGCTCAGAGGTTGAATGTCCACCTATGAACCAGGAGGTCACAATTCCATGCCCGGTCAGGGCATATGCCCAAGTTGCGAGCTCGATCCCCAGTGGAGGGCATACAGGAAACAGTCTATCGATGATTCTCTCTCATTGATGTTTCTGTCTCTCTATCCCTCTCCCTTCCTCTGAAATAAAATTTTTTTTAAAAAAAAGAAAGATAGGCCCTAACCGGTTTGGCTCAGTGGACAGAGGGTCGGCCTGCAGACTAAAGGGTCCCAGGTTCGATTCCGGTCAAGGGCATGTACCTTGGTTGCAGGCACATCCCCAGTAGGGGGTGTGCAGGAGGCAGCTGATCGATGTTTCTCTCTCATCCATCGATGTTTCTAACTCTATCCCTCTCCCTTCCTCTCTGTAAAAAAATCAATAAAATATATTTTTAAAAAAAGATAGGTAAATTTCCTCCTGAAAGTGATTATTAAAACTACCAATTAACTGAACACAAGACAGTTTCACATGGAGACAGTAATAATCTGCTTTGACTTCCTTTGCTCTTTTGGGTTTACACTTGAGGGTTTCAGGTTTCTGGATATGTGTTGCTGGGCTGTGGGTTACCTGCCACAAATTGGGTTCTCAGGGAAGGTGACTCTGAGGCAGAAATTAGGGAACAGGGAGTTTATTAGGAAGTTCTCTTAGGATCAAACCGGGCCTGGCTAAGGCCAACATTAAAAGAGAGCTGTGTCCTCCACCCCAGCACAGGGGATGATGAATCAAGGGGGACATAAGGTCCAGCTCTTCCTCCCTAATCAGTACCAATTCTGGAGGATATGTGTTTATTTTAATTAAGGAAGGCCACATTTTTTAATCAAGGGTCTGTAAGTATTAGTAGCTAAATATTTTTTTTTAATTTGCAATTTGAATTATAATCTTATCAGGAAGTGATTTAGAAAAATACTGCATTGTACTGAAATAAGCTACATATTTATTATCTTAGAGACCTGAAAAAAATAGCATTCTCTGATTTTTGGAAAATAGTATCAACTTTCTCTAAGTTTCCTTTTGTTTGCTGTCTTTATGTGGCTTCAAAGGGCTCTCCATGCCCTCTGCACCACTTCCCAAATCTGTTCTTGCTATTAGTTACGTAGAGATGTTTAGTAACAAAGAAAAACCTAAGCAGGACTCACCCAGCTTTTATATCCTGTACGGCTGAACTGTAATGAAAGTTTGAGTCTTTCCAAAAGTCTGGTCTGCACACCGTGGAGGAAAAACAGTTGGGGAAAAAAATGCTTTGAACATGTGAACCATGTAATTTCATCTGAACTACGGAATTCCAAAAATACTTGCTTATTGAAAGGGAAGTTATATTTTTGTGTTAGAATTTGTTGTGGAGAGGGATAAGTACTAGTTCTCTCCTCCTTTCCTTTTTCTCATAAACTTAAGAATTAAACACTGTCTGAGTAGCTGGGTAGGAAAATAGTGTGAAGAAGGTAAGTTGGACCCTGAGGTGAGCTTGCCCTAGAACAGTGGTCGGCAAACTAATTAGTCAACAGAGCCAAATATCAACAGTACGATTGAAATTTCTTTTGAGAGCCAAATTTTTTAAACTTAAACTTCTTCTAACGTCACTTCTTCAAAACAGACTCGCCCAGGCCGTGGTATTTTGTGGAAGAGCCACACTCAAGGGGCCAAAGAGCCGCGTGTGGCTCGCGAGCCACAGTTTGCAGACCATGGCCCCTAGAACCTACTTTTGTTGGATATATCTACTCTTCTATTGAGCCACACTCAGCTGGAGACAATTCCCTCTCCCTCTGAGGATAATCTAGGGGTCTGGCCATGTCTTCAAGACTAGTTGGACAGAGTGCCAGAGATTTCATCAGTTCTGCTCACTGGTGCCAGTGTAAACACCGTACCGGTAGCAAGACTGGAACTTTTGGGTCTCTGCTGGGCAGCCTGGTCAAGCAGAACATTTTTTATTTTTAGTTAATCCTCACCTGAGGACATTTTTCCATTATTTATTTTTATTTTTATTTTGTAGAGAGAGTAGAAGGGAGGGGGAGAAACAGAGAAACATCGATGCGAGAGAGACACATAGATTGGTTGCCTCCTGCACACACCCCGACCAGGGCGGGATGGAGCCTGCAACTGAGGTATCCTTCAGCCTGTGGGCTGACGCTCTATCTATTGAGGCAAAATGGCTAGGGCAAGCAGAACATTTTAAGGTTCTGTTTGGTTTTAGGGCTCTGTAAGGTCATCAGGTGTTAGTAATAATATTAATAACTTGAATTTGAAGAAAAGTGTACTATGTGCCAGTTGCAAACAATACTGGATACTTTTACATGAATTACGTTATTCAATCCCCACAACAATCCTTTGTGGAATTTGAAGCTTGGAGAAGCACCCAGATTTTGGAACCATCAGTCTGTCTCCAGAACCTTTCTTCAACCCTGTTCTGTGAGCCCTGGCTTTTGATAATGGGCCTCAGGGTTCCAGATTGCAATCTCAGACACCAGTGCAGCCGGTGCCGTCGGGGCCCAGCCCATGTCTCCTTGGGGCTTTACCAACAGCCAGCAGCGGCAGCTGTGGGGATCCTTTTCACGTCCCGCGTGGTTCAGGGTTCCAGGTTCAGGGTTCGGGTTCTGCAGAAGGCCGCACACAAATGAAAAGAGACTAGAAAAGCATTAATTTGGGAACATTGGGGCCCAAGCTGGAGTCCACCTCTAGGGGGAGGACTACCACCCGCTCTGGCTTTGCTATCCCTTTTATTAAGGTTATGGGATACACCCATATCCTTTAGGCAGGAAATTCCAATAATAGCCAATCAGCAAGAATTCATGTAAGAGTAACAGGTGGAGGCTGCTTCAACTACCAATGTCTCAACGAAACAATGAGTGATCAGCTCTGACCTTTCAGAGCAATTAAGGTTGACCAGCCTTCCAGATTCCCTTTCCACATCTCTCTATTAGTGGGACAATGATGGGTTCCCGGCAGGCAGCACCTTGCAATGGCTTTCTCTAGTGGCTAGAGGTCCAACTGTGAGCATGGAGGCTGGGTGTATGGAGACTTAATGCCTCCCAGAGCAGCCCTTAACTAATGATTGATTAGAGTTGGTGTACAGGGGTGGGCAAACGTAGGTTTACCATTGTAACGTGAATAATACTATAATTAATAAATAATACAAAAAGAAACTGTTTCACGTTCTCACGACTGCAAACCTACATTTGCCCACCCCTATATAAATCTCCAGCTCCCTCGATCCTCAGGCAGAATAACTAAGAGACATGGGTTCTACACTGATTCCCAGCATTCCCCAGAGGGACTGAGCACCTGTTACCCACCGTGCCAACATGCTTGAAAACACTGCCTTTATTGGCTGTCTTCCCTTCCTTCTATTACATCCCTGATGGCATTTCCTGAGGTCACCACCAAAATAAACTATTTGTTGGTATATTCTTGTCTCAAGGTCGGCTTCTCAGGGAACTAAAATGAAGACAAAGATTAAAAGAAAGGTGGGTCTTTGAAGAGGAGCACCCAGGTGGAGGAAGTGCTGCATTGCTGGAAGGGAGAGCCCAGGGTTGCATCTGTGGGACGCAGCCTCTCATAGATGGTCCCCTGTTCTCAAAGGTGAGGTGTCTTTGTGAGACAGGAAAGGTTTTGGAGGATTATTGAATTTTGACCCACTGAGTGTTTCTCTGACTGCTCAGTTGTGTGGAGCTTCTATCAGAAGTTCTCTTTTGCTCCATTCTTTATGTTTGTCCAACATTTAATAAGAAATAAGACGCCTGACCATGGTGGCTCAGTGGTTGAGCATCAATCTATGAACCAGGGGGTCAGAGTTCCATTCCTGGTCAGGGCACATGTTGACTTGATCCCCTGTAGGGGGCATGCAGGAGGCAGAGGATTAATGATTCTCTCTCTTCATTGATGTTTCTATCTCTCCCTCTCCCTTCCTCTCTGAAATCAATAAAAATATTTATTTTTTTAAAAAAAGAAATGAAAACTCAGAAAATGCAACCATTAGTAAATGAAATAATGAAACAAGATAAAAATGCCAACATGTTCTCAATAGAGCATTGAGGAAGTAATAATGAGTAAATGAAAGACAAGTACACAGTGTCTTAATTTTGGAGGATTTATAACTTATCTATATAGTCTGAACATAATGTATGCGCTATGTAACTGAAACTGAATTGAGCTCTTTTGCCAAGTTTATTACACTTAAAGGATAGTTTCTCAACTTGTGATTCTATGGTCTCTTTTTATTAACTGGACTTCCAGTGGTGCCGAATATATTTTCAGGGACTAAAATGGGCTTTGGGAAACTCTTGCTTGTTGAGGTTAATGGCATCGTAAAGTGTTAACTATTGCATTCACACATTTTAATTCCTTGACTGTCTTTAATTTCATATACTCAAATTTGTACCTGCATTAATTAAGTTTTGCCTGAAACAAGACATTTTAAAAATGTGTTGTAGTGTAACCCCCATCTTACAAAGGATGCCTCAAAAAAAGGTCGAATTGTGGAGTCATTTATTAAAAGCCGGTGGCATACGAGGGAGCAAAAGCGCTCCAGACCTCGCAGCCCCGAACAGCTTGCCACATCTGGCTTATATTGACAGAATATCACAAAAGTATTGATTACATCTTTGGGTCTGGAATGAGGAACCTGTTTTGCGAAAAAGCATTTTTACAGAAGCAGAATTTGAGCAACTTAGTTATCTAAAGTATCTACGAAACACTGAATCAACAGAAACACATTATCTGGGACCACCCACCTGGACAATTTAGAATAATTGTGCTGTCCAGATTCTGGGACCACTGAGTCAACCGAAATTCAGTTATCTGTAGCTACTGAGACAATTTAGGATCACTATCTGTCCTGGGTCCCAGAGGAATGTGCTTCGATGACCAGTGAGATCACAATCAATGGGATATTCAAACTGCCATCAAGGGAGTATTCAATCATACATAAGTTCAGAAAATCAAAATAACTTTTAAATGAGTACAGAACCCAAAACAGCAAGGTTAAAATATTAAACAGCAATTTTTACCCAAGTATGGTTGCTACCATACTTCAAATGTATTATATGGTCTGAATAAGTTTGTTTTAAAACTTGCTTGGGGGTATTGTTATGAGTGCTTTCATGATGAACAAACTTAGAAATGTCCATTATTTTAAAAAAATCTGTAGATAAGATTATAAAACCTCAAGTAGATGTTTCTTCTAGCCACAAGAGGGAACTGTATGAGCAGTAGTAGGATATTTCGAGATAATTTTCAGAGGATCTCAGCACACATTCTGCACTCCTCGAGTCTTGAAGCATCCCAGTTTTCTTGCCACATTTCAGTCAAACAATATTTCCACCCCAGATTTGGTTGGGTTACAGAGCTGAATAATCCTTTACTGCTTTTTAAAATTTTTGTATTCTTTGTTTAAAGTATTACACATCTCCTTTTTTTCCCCATCAACCCCTCCCTGGCCACTCTCACCCCCCAGCACATGCTCCCCCCGCCTCCCCTGTCCATATCCATTGGTAATGCTTATATACATACATACAAGTCCTTTGGTTGATCTCTTATCACACCTTCCCCCCCCTCCCCCCGCCTTCCCTCTCCTTACTGCTTTTTAACAGGTAAACTGATTTTTATCTGCTTGACCGTGGAAGAACACGGACTTAACAACAAAGTATACACAGGCAATGGCCAACTTCCTTTTGTAATCCACACACCCACTGCTATAAACCCGTCTGTTTCCTCCAAACTGGTCAAGGTAAAAACATGGAAGGAACTCTTGCCATCCTTGTCAATGTTCTTGTCCTTACTACAGAGGAACCCTAAGACAGCCTCTGGAAACAATGTGCTTGCTTGGGATTGGGGAAGGATAGATTGAGGGGAGACGTTGGGATACTATGTTCCATTCCTCAGGGTCCTACAGAAGCTTTTCCTCTGATGGGACGCAACAGGCAAGGCAGCACAAGGCAAGAACACAATTGAATTCTTGGGATCTATGAGGAAAGTAAGAGCCTGCAGTGCATCACATTGGGTATTTTTAGGGAGTGACTTGGGTAGGGAGAGATTCTTCATTTGGTGAATCACATGTTGTATGATGGGTAATGTTAAAATACTATCCAATGTGTTTAGAGGTTAGTTCCTTGATTCATTTATAACCTGCAACATCATACATGGGTGATATGTTTCCACTGCTTATTTTCAAGAATTTACATGAACTTGTACATAAATCATTATTTTCGTTTTAAAAAAGTACTTTTTATTTATTTCAGAGAGGAAGGGAGAGGGGGAAAGAGAAAGAAACATCAATGATGAGAGAGAACCACTGATTGGCTGCCTCCTACAGGCCCCCCACTGGAGATCAGCCCCCAACTTAGCCAGGTGCCCTTGACTGGAATCGAACCTTCAGTCCAAAGGCCGATGCTCTATCCATGAGCCAAACCAGTTAGGGCTATTATTTTCATTTTTGCTTAAGACACAAAGAATGTGGCGATCATGCCGATGTTCGTGGTGAACACCAACGTGCCCCGCGCCTCGGTGCCGGACGGGCTCCTCTCCGAGCTCACCCAGCAGCTGGCGCAGGCCACGGGCAAGCCGGCCCAGTACATCGCGGTGCACATGGTGCCGGACCAGCTCATGGCTTTCGGCGGCTCCAGTGAGCCCTGCGCGCTCTGCAGCCTGCACAGCATCGGCAAGATCGGCGGCCCGCAGAACCGCTCCTACAGCAAGCTGCTGTGCGGCCTCCTGGCCGAGCGCCTGCGCATCAGCCCGGACAGGATCTACATCAACTACTACGACGTGAACGCGGCCAACGTGGGCTGGAACGGCTCCACCTTCGCCTGAGGGCCCGCCGCCCCAACCCATCAGCCCCAGACCCCGCCGGCAGCATGTTCTCGCTCCCAGCGACCCCCACCTCCCGGTCGGGAGAAATAAACGGTTCGGAAACCAAAAAAAAAAAAAAAAAAAAAAAAAGACACAAAGAATGTTATTCTCCAGGTGAATGTGGAAATCCTGATTTCATTCATTAATTTTTCTGCATGAAAGATTAAGAATAAAGTTAAGAATTAAGAAAAGTTAGTTAAGAAACCAGAAGTATTGTGTATATTTAGTTAATGAGAAAGTAAGTTTGGGAAAAGAGGCAGTATAGTGAAGTTTTTAAGTGGTGAGGTTTTAGGTTCAAGTTTTGACTACCACTTCTTAACTCTGTAAACTTTGAGCCTCTCTAAGCCCCACTTTCTTCATTTGTAAAAATACGGATAATAATAACTACCTCAGGGAGAAACCAAGATGGCGGCATAGGTAAACACCTAAACTGCTGCCTAGCACAACAATTTCAAAACTACAACTAAAAGACAGAACGGACACCATCCAGAACCACAGGAAAGCAGGCTGAGTGAAAATTCTACAACTAGAAGGAAGGAGAAAAGCTCACAGAGAATTGGAGGTACGGCAAAGGGTCTTTGTGCGCGCAGAGAGGAAGGGCGGCTGAGAGCCTGGCTGACTTTCTCTGGCGGAAGGGGGAAGGAAGCCTCCGACCGCACTGAACCCCAGTTCTGACTGCACTGAACCCCAGTTCCAGGCGAGCCCCTGGGGACCCACGCTCTTGTGGGGGGAGTCTGGACTCTCGGGCGGAGACTCGGGAGCCGGGGAAGGCGGAGGACTGAAAGTGCGCACGGGGGCACGCGCTGGTGCGCACAAGGGCTGCGGAGGTTGCCGCGGGCTTTCCCTGGTGGAGGGGAGTCAGAGGCTCCTGACGGCACTGTGCCCCAGTTCTGACTGCAGTGAACCCCGGTTCCAGGCGAGCCCCTGGGGACCCACGCTCTTGTGGGGGGAGTCTGGACTCTCAGGCGGAGACTCGAGCTGGGGAAGGCGGAGGACTGAAAGCGCACGTGCGCGCAGGGGCGGGGCTGACAGGAAGCCAAGACTGAGGCTCCACCCCACCCAAGCTGAGCACAGAGGCTATTGCAGTTTGGCAAGTCTAATCCTATAAGGCTGTCTCCAGCACCGGGCTTCTCCCAGCATAGACACAGCTGATCATTACAGCCAACTGACCCGGAGGTCAATTCTTCCCAGTGATACCAACAACAATAAAGACTTAATTACAACAAGGCCGTACACACAGTCCACAAAGGGGTGCACCAAGAGTGTCCACCTCAGGTTAACTGGGGAAGCAGACCCACTGGGCCATATTGGAAACCTAGCACAAATATCTACCTTACCAACTCAGGGAAGCAGTGAAAATGCGGGGTCAAAGAATCAGATCACAAACGAAAGAAATGGAGGAAAACAAACGACTGGATATAGAATTCAAAACCACCGTTATAAGACTTTTTAAGAATATCCTAGAAAAGGCCGATAAATATAACGAGACCCTCGAAGATATGAAAAAGGACCAACTAGAAATTAAACATACACTGACTGAAATAAAAAATATTATACAGAGACCCAGAAACAGAATAGAGGAACACAAGAATCAAGTCAAAGAAGTGAAATACAAAGAAGCAAAAAACACTCAACCGAAAAAGCAAAAAGCAAAAAAAAAAAAATCCAAAAAGTTGAAGATAATGTAAGAAGACTCTGGGACAACTTCAAGCGTACCAACATCAGAATTATGGGGGTGCCAGAAGAAGAGAGAGAGCAAGATACTGAAAACCTATTTGAAGAAATAATGACCGAAAACTTCCCCCACCTGGTGAAAGAAATAGACTTACAAGTCCAGGAAGCCCACAGAACCCCAAACAAAAGGAACCCAAAGAGGACCACACCAAGACACATCATAATTAAAATGCCAAGAGCAGCCCTGACCGGTTTGGCCCAGTGGATAGAGCGTCGGCCTGGGGACTGAAGGGTCCCGGGTTCGATTCCGGTCAAGGGCATGTACCTTGGTTGCGGGCACATCCCCGGTGGGGAGTGTGCAGGAGGCGGCTGATCGGTGTTTCTCTCTCATCGATGTTTCTGACTCTCTATCCCTCTCCCTTCCTCTCTGTAAAATATCAATAAAATATATTTAAAAAATAAAATAAAAAAAAAAAAATAAAATGCCAAGAGCAAAAGACAAAGAGAGAATATTAAAAGCAGCAAGAGAAAAACAGGTAATTACCTACAAGGGAGCACCCATACGACTGTCAGCTGACTTCTCAACAGAAACTATGCAGTCCAGACGGGAGTGGCAAGAAATTTTCAATGTGATGAATAGCAAGAACCTACAACCAAGATTACTCTACCCAGCAAAGCTATCATTCAGAATTGAAGGGCAGATAAAGAGCTTCACAGATAAGAAAAAGCTGAAGGAGTTCATCACCACCAAACCAGTATTATATGAAATGCTGAAAGGTATTCTTAAAGAAGAGGAAGAAGAAAAAAGTAAAGAGAAAAATTATGAACAACAAATACATATCTATCAACAAGTGAACCTAAAAATCAAGTGAATTAAAAACCTGAGGAACAGAATAATCTGGTGAATATAATAGAATCAGGGGCATAGAAAGGGAGTGGACTGATAATTCTCAGGGGGAAAGGGGTATGGGGGGTTCATGAAGAGACTGGACAAAAATCATACACCTTTGGATGAGGACAGTGGGGGGGAGGTAAGGGCAGAAGGTGGGGTGGGAAAGGGGTGGAGGGGAGCTATGGGGGGGAAAAGGAGAAATAATTGTAATAATCTGAATAAAGATTTATTTAAAAAAAAAAATAACTACCTCATGTAGTTGTTTAGAAGGTAAATATTAAGTGCTTACAGTAGTATCTAGCACATAATAAAAGCTGAATAAATGCTAATTACAACAATGATGATTTGTGTAACAGCGCCAATCATCAGAAAGTTCTTCATGGCTAATCCAAAATATACTGCTAAGGGCATGGATTTACTCTGAGCTCTTGGTTTCCAGCATTAAAAAAAAAAAAAAGAAAGAAAAATCTGAAAAGATAGGTATTATTACCGTCTTCACTTTACAGATGAGGAACAGTTAGGAGTAGTTTAGAGGGCTAGTAAGGGCCACGTGAAGGTGATCATCATGGACCAGGAAGCCCATCAGCATGGGCTCAATCATGATGTTGCTATTAAATGACCTAAGGTACTTGCAACCATTTGATCTCATGGGGTCTCTATAGCAGGGTTGTTCTAGCCTTCAGATAGCTCTTTTATCAGGAAATCAGGAAAATTCAGAATTGCTGGAGGAGGAATCATGCCCACATTTCTTAGAAATCCAGTGGACTTTCTGACTTGTTTACATGCTGGTAGGAGAATTGGGAGATTTAGTAGAAAGATTCTAGCCTAAATATAAAGACAGTACAGAGAGGGAGTACTTTAGTTTATTTAATCTTAATCAACTCTTTATGGACCTTATTAATATGCATGAGAAATCATCAGAGTATTTGTTTAAAATGCTATTCTTGAGGTCATACCATCAAGAACTTCTGATTAAGGAAGCCTGGGACTTGGCTAAGGAATCTGCATTTTAAATGTACAGCCAGGTAATTCTGATATAGGTGATGGGTGGACCACACTTTGGGAAAACTAATCTCCTCAAGTAACATATTTTTAAAAATAGCACTTATTGTTTTCTGATTATAAAATAAAAAATTAGAAAATGCTAAGAGTGGCCCTGGCCCATGTGGCTCAGTTGGTTGAGCATCGTCCCATACACCAAGAAGTCACTGGTTTGATTCCCCATCAGGGCAATGCCCAGGTTGCAGGCTTGATCCCCAGTAGGCAGCTGGTTAATGTTTCCCTCGCATTGATGTCTCCCTCTCCCTTCCTCTCTCTCTATTAAAAAAAGGGGGGGGGGAGTCAATAAAAATAATAAAAAAAGAAAATGCTAAGAATAAAAAAATTTAAAAACCATTCATAATTATACTTTTTAGTGATGACTATTGTAAATATATTGCTGGCTATCCCTCTAATCTTTTTTAAAAAATATGCAGCCACTTTTCCATATATCTTTCCAGGTACTTATAATCAAGTTTATTGAGTATTCAATTTGATAGATATGTTCTTTTTATATAAATCCTTTAGTGGTTTTATAAATTATTTCTATGTTTGAAATACATATAAATTCATGCTATGAAATTCACCTATATTTCTGTTGGGTCTGGAAATTGGATTATATAATATTTAAGGTCCATTCTGATTAAGAGGTCATATGTGTAAGATTCTTGCAATTCTTTCAACATAAGAATTAACTATGTTCATAATTGATGGATAATATAAAATTACATTACTAAACTCAAAGTTTTGCCCTTGAACTTTATCTTTTGGTGTACACCTGCTGATGTAACATTGCATTTCTTCAAAAATGATATACACCATGGACACAGACAATAGGGTTGTGAAGGCCTGGGGTGAGGGGCAAGGGCGAGCTAGAGGAGGTAAAGGGGGCAAAAAGGGGACATATGCAATACTTTCAACAATGAAGATTTTTTTAAAGGTATAAAAATGACCAAGTATGTGAAAAAATGTTCAGCATCACTAATAATCAGTTATGCAAATCAAAACCAAAATAAGATATGATCTTATATCCCTCTAGATGGCTAGTATAAAAAAAAAACCCAGAAAATAACACGTGTTGGTGAGGATATGGAGAAATTGGAACCTTTGTGCGCTACTGGTAAGATTATAAAATGTTGTCACTTCTATGGAGAACAGTATGGAGGTTCCTAAAAAAATTCAAAATTGAACTACCATATAATCCAGCAATCCCACTTCTGGGTATTTACCCAAAAAGAATTGAAAGCAGGAACTTGAATAGTTATTTGAACAGCAATGTTCATAGCAGCTTCATTCACAATAGCCAAAATGTAGAAGCTACCCAAGTAGCCACCACTGGATGAATGGATAATTAAATGTCATATATGTACTAAGTGAGAAAGCCAGTCACAAAAAGACAAATACGGTATGCTTCCACTCATTTGAGGCATCTGAAGTAGTCAAATTCACAGAAACAGAAAGTAGAATGGTGGTTATCAGGGCCTGAGGGGAGAGGAAAAGAGAAGTTATTGTTTAATGTATACAGAGTTTCAGTTTTGCAAGAAGAAAAAGTTCTAATGATCTGTTTCACAACAATGTGGATATACTTATGCTATTGAACTGTACATTTAAAAATGGTTGAGGTGGTAAATTTTATGTTTTGTGTTTACCACATTAGAAGAATATAACTTGTAAAAAAAAGATAATAATAAAAAGAACAATGTTGCCCTTTTATTATATTTTGGACTGTCACACAAAACATAACAGTTTGGCCCTAGCCAGTTTGGTTCAGTGGATAGAGTGTCAGTCTGTGGGCTGAGGGGTCCCGGGTTCGATTCCGGCCATGCCTGGGTTGCAGGCTCCATCCCCAGTAGGGGGTGTGCAGGAGGCAGCCAATCAATTATTCTCTCTCATCATTGATGTTTCTATCTCTCTCTCCCTCTCCTTTCCTCTCTGAATAAATGTATTAAAAAAAAACATAATAGTTTGGTTTGATAAAAATTTCATGGAACTTGTTAATTATTACATAAGAATAATTGAATGAGAATATGACAGAAGCCCAAACTATTATATGCCAGAATAGTTTGTTACAACTGGGCACTAAATTTGACTCACTGATAAATACAATGAATAGGAGTTTTGGTCCAAATTAATGAAGGCATATATGTCTAAATAGAGAAGGAGAAGGACAAGGAGGAGGAGGAAGTAGAGGTAGAAAACGAGGAAGAAGAAAGATCTGATTAGAACTGTGGTGAACTTTTTACTGCTTCACATTATAAGGTTAAACAATTTTTCTTTCCAACTCCTCTTGCTATTTTAATAAAGAATGCACACAGAAATTCAGGTATAGCATTTTTTTTATACTGGGAACTCATTGGGACATAGTCAAACAGAACAACTGTTATTGTTGGCTGCTAATTTGAATGGAATCAGGTCTGTTTCCAACGATGTTTTAATTTCTAAAAAGACTGAAGTTAAGAGAAAGAATAGTGACTATTTTCCCATTTTGCTTGATTAGGAACAAGGGGCTTCTTCACTTTATTTTCCATTGAGGCTTATTAATAAGAAACCATCCTGCCTTTATGGCTAATTAAAAGTTTTCAAGTTGTAGTTAACACTGTTACTGTAAGGAGGATTGTGGACAAGGTTAGTCACAAATAACCAGAATTACTAAGATGTTCTTTTTAATTTAAAGGTTTACACTTTCTATTAGTGAAAATTTCAACCGTATAGAAAAGGAGCATGAATAACACACTAAATTCCCAAGAACCCATCACTTAGCTTCAAAAATTATCAACTCACAGTCAACCTTGTTTCATATATATTTCCAACTTCTCCACTCACCCCCAGATTATTTTGAAGCAAAACACAGACATCATATCATTTAAGCTGAAATATTCATTACCAATCTTCAGAAGGGGAAAAATTATAATCAAGAATCCAGCACAGTCACATATGAACTATTTTTGTTAAAATAAATTATATATATATGAAAAACATGGACATTTTCAGTGGTCACTTAACATATATGGTAGTGTGGTAGCCACACACACACACACACACAGTCTAACCCAGAAGCAAATACATCAGATGCACATAATGAAATATAATAAGTTTGAATATTAAATTTGAAGAGTCATAAACTAAAGAAACATCATTGTCAGTAAGTATTATCATCAGCTCTTACGGAGGTCACCAAACACTGGGAGTAGTGTGCTCAGAACCAAGGTCTGGTCGCAGTCCTGTGCTGCCATCAGAAGTCTGTGAAAGTGTGAAGCACACAGTGCCTACTTTCAGTCTGTGACTCAGGCCGCCTTTTCTCCAAATCCTCCCCTCACCAGTCTTGGGACTGTGCCTGAAATGCCACATTACAACATCGTTCCCAATGGTTTGCCAGCACTGCTGGGCCCACTGAGAGCAGGACAATTGGGACATTTTCAATCATGAGCAATTTAACTCTGTTTTACGTAACTTTTTTTCCTCATTGCAGAAGTCATGACTTCATTACAGACAGTTTGGAAAATACAAAAAAGAACATAAAAAACACCTGTAATCAGTGGTAAGCACCAATATTATAGAGCATTTTCTTCCCTTTTATTTCTAAGCACATTTTTGTGTGAATATAGGATATTTTACATACTGTCTTTAATCTGCTTTCATTACTTCAGAGTATATAGTGAAATACTTCTATATAGTTAAATATTCTTTCCCAACATAATTTTTTATTCTTACAAAATATTCCATTGTAAGGAAGGACTATAATTAATGTCTTTCGGGAAACCTTTAGATTATTTCCTTTTAGCTACACCTTTGTGGGGTGCACTGTTAAAACTAAAGCTCTGTACATACCAGTGTTTATTTCCTTAGAAAACAATCATCAGAAAAAAATAGTTGGGGCCAAGGTATGCATATTTTTAAGATCTCTCCTTTTTTTTTTTAGATATAATGCTAACTGCCCTTTAGAAAAATTGCACCAAATTATATTCTCACCAAGAGTTTATAAATGTACCTGTTCCTGTGTACCCTTACCAACATTATTTCTTTTCTTTCCACTTATTTTTGATTTCAGAGAGGAAGAGAGAGGGAGAGATATATAGAAACACCAATGATGAGAGATAATCATTGA
This sequence comes from Plecotus auritus, assembly GCF_963455305.1. Lineage (NCBI taxonomy): Eukaryota > Metazoa > Chordata > Mammalia > Chiroptera > Vespertilionidae > Plecotus > Plecotus auritus. Next base: position 134,839,137 of record NC_137776.1, on the reverse strand, counting down.
TTGGTTACCTCATGCCCCTTATTAGGGATCAGGCCGAAACCTGGGCCTGTGCCCTGACCTGGAATCAAACTGCAACCTCCTGATTCATAGGTTGGCACTCAACCACTGAGCCACATCAGCTGGGCCCAAAATTTTTTCCTGTAATAAAAAAAAGCCTGTTAGTTTGATAGATGAAAACATGCACCTATTAATTTTCTTTTATCCATTTAGTCTTAGTTCAGAATAGAGTTTAGTAAGTTTGACTAGAGAGTGATAGTGATGGGGTAGGAGAAGGAGGAGAAGCAAGATCCAGGATATGGGAACTGCTAATGGATTTTATAAAAGAACACTAGTGTCCTGGTGCACAAATTCGTGCACATTGCAAGGAAATTAATTAGAAGAAATATTTTAATATCGCTATTCACCCTTTCTCTATAAGTGTCAACCAAATTCATGATTGGCAATGACAGGTGGAAACACACGTGTGTGATTGGTGCCAGCAGGAGGCTTATATGTATCACGCATGCATGAGTCAACTTAGCCTTTTATATATGTAGAATAAACTTGCTTAATTAGAACTGCTTTCTGATTTAGCTAAGCTTTTTCTAGCCCAGTGAAGCACCCCAACTTCTCTTTCAGGTAATTGTCAGCAACACAGCAGTAAATATCAACATGAAGCAGATTATCATTGTAGATCACGCAGGGAGAACAAAGGGTAAAATATTTAACTGCAGCAGTGTTTGACTATTTCTGTGCAGTGAGAAAACCTGAAGTCATTTTCAAGTTCCATCATTTCTTACTTTTTTTCAGTTGGGTCAAGTTTCTAAACTTTCTAGATCTCCGTTTTCTGGCTAATGAAAATAAAATAGGATTCTACCAAGTCTCCTATCTACCTACTCCAGGACTTCTGTGAGGATCAAATAAGATGAGGCATGGGAAAACACTTCACAGACATTCAGTTAAAGTGTAAAATGTTTCCACCTGGGTATAAAGCAAGTCATGTTCCTGGGCTGAAGAAACTGCAAGGAGGCTAGTCACTAGGGAGAGGAAGCTGGGCGTTGCTACGTAATGTCATCACCTGGTGCCCACAAGTTAGCCACCTTTGCTGGGCTGGGCTGGGCTGTGGGCTGCATTTTGCGCTATGGGTTCTTGGCAGTGTTGGCTGCGATTTGGCGGGGTGTCGCTCCAGAGTGGTGGCAGGGCCTGTGTCCCACTTGGGGAAGCCAAGTGTTGGTTTGTCAAGGCCAGGTCCATGGTGCCATTTCCTTTTAAATGGCCAGTGCACGTCATGGCAGCTCCTGCGTTGAGTGTCTGCCCCCTGGTGATCAGTGTGCGTCATAGCTACTGGTCAGACAGGCACTTAGCCTTTAATATATATAGATTGGAATATGATACGTAAATGTTGAAAAATACAGTCCATAAGGTTTACATCACAATGGGGAAACTCTTAAGTAAGGGATTGTGAAGAGTCAGATATTTTATTCCCCCTCCCCTGCTCAAGGAGAAAGATCCAGAGAATCTCCCCCTCTCCCTCTCACTGAAAGAAGCAACGACCACAGTTCGGTTCAATCCAGTCTAAAAATCACTGGGTCTGTAGAAGGAAGACAACCCCTGGGACTTTAGGCTCTCCTACCACTCCGGCCCTGTTTCCTCATTAAGAAAGTGAGGATGACATCACACCTATCTTGAAGATTTACTGTGGAACTAAATCAAGTCATCCATTTGAGAATATTTTGTAAACCTTAACTGTTACAAAGGAGTGTGGCAGATGAATTAAATTCTAAAGTCATCAAAACAAGTAAAGTTAAAACTGACTGCAACAAGTTACTTAGAACTTCCTTAAACTACACGAGTGCAGAAAGATGCTCACACGAGTTTGAGAACAAAGACCCTCTGAACCAAGAGCTGAGACAAGTACAGTCTCAGTAAAATGGCCAGTGGAATTGCTGCAATGTAACTTATTTTCATTTCCCCTTTCTGACAAGTGCATAAATGAATCTGAGTAAGTAAGAAGAAAGTATGATGCGACTGCCTATTCCACAATTTTATATTGGCAAGTCAAGAAACCTCTCTGGGCTTCTTTATTTGCCTAACGGTGTGGTCCAGCTGCATGAGGGTTTCATCCAATATTTCATTTGACAACTATTTTCATTGTTTACTATTCTTACTATATTCCAGGCTGCGGTGCCGGAGTGGGGGGATGGGAGGAGCACCAGTCAGGAGACAGTCTCGCAGGCAGTCTGACCACAAGAGGCTGGCGAGTGGTGAGACAGTTTCCACTTTGATTTGAGGAATCTGGTTCTTTGATCACGTTCTGAGGAATGCAGCGAATGTTTAGGAAAATAATGTAAAGTTACATATTTTGTTATGAATACTAGCTACAATGCTACCTCTGATATGAAGTTACTGACGTTGTTTATGTTGCCACTTTTTTATTCGAGTTAACTTCTTGTTTTTAACCTGGGCTAACTCAAGTGTTTTTAATTGAAAAGTAATATACACATATGGAAAAATTCAAAACGTACTAAAAAGGTAAACAATGAGAAACAAGTCTTTTTTTTTTTTTTTTTTTTTTTTTTTGAGAAACAAGTCTTTTATTCTAGACCTCCCTACTCCCACTCCACACTCTATCCCCCACTCATGCTATCCTCCTATTCACAGGTAATCACTGAGTCAGTGCTTTAAAAAGAAACAGTTAAGGTGATCCCTGTGGTCCAGAAGGTAAACCCTGAACTACATAATGTCTAAAGTCCCTTCCAGCTCTAAAATGAAGGCCAAGTCTTTTCGGGTACATACCCTAGACAGCCTCGCCTTGTCTCAAATTATGGCTGGTGAAAGGACAGATGAATGCAAACTGAACTAAAAAATATAGGACAGGACTCCCGGCACTTTCGTCGTCGGTTATTTATGGGTTGAATAAAGGCTCCCTCTAGGATGTAAACTCCATGAGGGCAGGAACCTCACCACCAATTTTCACTGCAGACCTTGGCACACAGTAAGGGACCACTGGGCCTAGACCCCAGCACTGAAGTCGCGGCCAGGAACCCAGCGTGGGAACGCAGGAAGGGATGGTCACGTGTCCCCCCTCCGCCCGCCCGCCCCCCCCCCCTCCTCCCCCTCCCCCGGCCTGGCCGCCCTCACTGGAGGCCTCACCAGTCACAGGGGAAGTCTGATTTGGCTGGGCCAGGGGCGGGGCGTGGACCGCAGGTTCCCGCCTGGCTCTGCCAGAGCTGCCTCCGAGCCTCACGTGTCCCGGCCCTGCCTGCCGGCTCCGGCTTGCGAGTGGGAGGTGCAGGGGGGCAGGAGAGAGGCAAAACCGCTGGCGTCTGCACGCTGCGCGGAGGCCGCACGAGACGATGAGGGCGGAGCTTCCGAGGGCAGAGGAGGGGGCAGGGAGAGGCCTCCAGTGCGCGCGCGCGGCCGCCTTCCCACGCGGCGGCGCGGGGTGCTGACGCCCGCGCGGCCCGAGGACGGGGCGGGGCCGGGGCGGGTCCCCGCGCTCCTCCGCCCCTCTGAGTCCCGACTCGCCCTCCCCCACACTGGGCCCCGTCAGCTCGGAGGTGCCTTCATAGCTTGGCATCGCGGTGGCCCGGCCCGGCCCGCGGGCAGATGCCCCGAGCTGCCGGCGGCGGTGCGGGAGGCGGGCGTCCGGCCCCGGGCCGCTGAGTGGGACGGACGGGGCTGGGGGCCGCCGGGCGCCGCGGCGTCGGCGGCTCCGCGCGGACCATGTATTTCCTGAGCGGCTGGCCCAAGAGGCTGCTCTGCCCTGTGGGAAGCCCGGCCGAGGCGCCCGTCCACGTTCAGTCCGACCCGCAGAGGACTTTCCTCGCAGTGCTGGCCGCGGCCCGCCTCAGCATCTGGTACAGCCGAGTGAGTACAGCCGCCGCCGCCTCGCCGCTCCCTCCCGGTGTCCCGGTGCCGCCCAGCCCTCAACTTCCACCCGGGGTCCCGGACCCCTACCCCTTGGCGCAGACCCACTGGTCTTGGCCGTCCACCTCCTCGGACCCGGGTCTGGGCAAGTCCTGTGACTGAGTCTCCGGGGTGGATGCAGTCGCTGCTGCTGCCGAAAATCCCGGTGCCACCCGCGGTGGACCGACCGCCCTGCACCGGGCAGACCCCGCGCGCTCCCTTGGCTGAGCCCAGACTTGCCCTCCCCCATTCTCCTGGAGCAGATTTGTTTATTAAACTTTCCACAATTAGAAATCTGGCCGCTGTTGTGTTTCCAGCCCTCTGGTTTGAAAGGCCGTTGATTTGGAGTTAGGGAAAGCCTGTTGGGCTGCTTATCCAGTGCCAGACTTCACAGGCCTCTAATAACTTATTTCTAGCAACTACAACTCAGCCAGAGTTTTTTTATTCCCCTGCCCCCGCCCCCGCCCCAAAGGTCGGGTTATACAACTCCTCGCTTCTCCCCAGCATCTCCCCACTTTCAGGCCAGTCCTTTTCTTTGCTGCTCTTGGACTCTTCCGTAGAGAATTGTGTGTGGGGAGTGGAGGGAGAGAAGTTAGTAGGAGCAGAAATAGAACTCAAGTCTGTCCGTGCTACGCCAAGGTATTAACACCTGGAAATAGTAAGATTTGGGTAGAGCATGAAACTGAGTTCTGTTCCTGCTTTCTGTGAATCCTGTGTGGTTTTTTTTTCTCTCTTGTATCTAATTACTGAGTAGATAAAAGAAAAAGTTGCAAAACTAAATAGTGGATGGGATACACTATATTTTTTGAGAGCTGTCTACAGAGCTACAGAATAGGGTATAAAAGTGTTGTTCTATTTTTTTTTTTTAAGAAGGCACTACTAATTGATGTCCGAGTGAAGTTTTTCTCTCTTCAGAGATTGCTTGACCATCTGGAAATAGGACGTGACCTTGGCTTTATTAGATCTATGTGAAATACTGGTTTTAGTTAAATTAGTAAAACCCCCAGCTTTCTGTGTTTAACCATTTGAATGCCTGCAAGGTCTTTGGCTATCCTCACACATAACCCTAGTAAAAGTGATGAGGTTTAAACATTTCTGGTACTGTATCTCTTTTATATAACTATCATAGATAGACAGTAAATCAGATTTTTACGATTAAGTTTTGGCTGATTTACTTTTTATTTTTTATTTTTGAAATATATATATTATTGATTTTTCACAAGAAGGGAGAGGGACAGAGAGCTAGAAACATTGAGCAGCCGCCTCCTGCACACCCCCCACCAGGGACGTGCCGGCAACCAAGGCACATGCCCTTGACTGGAATCAAACCTGGGACCCCCCCAGTCCGCAGGCCGACGCTTCTATCCACCAAGCCAAACCAGTCAGGGCTGATTTACTTTTTAAATATATATTAAAACAAAATAGGTTGTTATAAATACAACAATATGACTTCTGTCTGTTGCTTGTTGCATTTTTTAATATATACATATTGTATATCATTTGGTTCTTAAATGATATACTAATTCATTTACATTGTGTATGCCAATTAAATAATTTTTTTTGTTTGGGTGTATCTAATTATTTTAAATACATGAAAAAAATAATTATACCTTGAATTTTAAATTGTCAGTTGTCTTCTGAGTTTAGTGGTTAATTTCACTCTTAATGTAACACGTTTTAAAAGACTAATATTTAGCTTCCTTTATCTCTAAAAAGGCAGACATGATTTATTTTTAGGCAGAACTCAATATGAGGGATGAATAGACCAGAAGCCTGTAAATTACTTTAATCCTCTGTAAAAGAAACAAAAATATGCCTCAATTTTGTGAATATTGAGAATAACTATGTTGTGTTTGTTTGCTTTTGGAGTTACCATGTAAATACTATGTATATCCAAGACAGTCTAGAATTTAACAGTCCTCATATTCCTTTCATTCAAACTCCCACCCAACACACAGATAGCTACTTTCTACAGAAGTCCTGGGGCAACTACATTAAGGCCCTGGTGTATAAAAAGTTAGGTTGTAGGGAAGCTACGGGTTCAGAAGTATAAGGTAAAATGAAATGCAAGAATACCTTGGGGGTGGGGGAGAGACCACAAAGTACTGTAGGTTTATGAGTGGTTAGTCTTGCTCTTTGGCATCAGCTTTGTCACTTTAAAAATGAAGTATTGGACCAGATGATTTTAAGGTCTTTGATGATATAACTGGGTGAATGAGGAACAGGTGCCTGTAACTGGATGAATGGAGAACAGGTGCCAGACTCTAGTCTCCAGCCTCCTCTTCCTGAAATACGCCTTTCCCCCACTAAGTCACAAAGTTTTTATTTTGGTTTCTAAATGTCTAAACTTACTGAAACTGTGTATGTTAAAATAAATTTAGGTCAACAAACTTACTTTAAACATGAAAAACACCTCTAGCTAAATTGAGGAGCTATCAGTTAGTCCTACATAATTTAGAGTGAATTGGTGTAAAATAGTGTGTATGCGTGAGAACATGAAAGGTTTGATTTTGGAGAGGTTGTATATGCAAGTATTTTTATAGAATAAAGTGAATTTTGAAGATCTAAAGGGTTTTGAGGAATAGTTGAGGTTTTAAAAGCTGCTTGAGAGCTTTTGGAGACAGGGAGAGAGACATCAAAGAGATGAGAGGATATACAATTTGCTTACTTCAAATTTGGGTCTTTCTTAATTAAGTTAAACTCACTTAGGAAGATGTATCTTTTTAAAAAAGAAAAATAGCCTTGCAGAAGAAACATGCATTTATAGTCTAAGCTGTTTAAAAAAAAAATATATATATATATATATATATATATATACATATATATTTATTGATTTTTAGAGAGGAAGAGAGAGGGATAGAGAAAAATATCATTGATCAGCTGCCTTCTGCACACCCCCTACTGGGGATTGAGCCCCACTAGCTGGGCATGTGCCCTGACCGAGAATTGACCCCGTGACCTCTTGGTTCCTGGCTCAATACTCAACTGCTGAGCCACACCAGGCTGGGCCTAAGCTGGCTTTTTTAATATCCAAAAGAATTATTATGTGTAAAAGGTTGATTAGTCATTAAACTGTGAAAACAAAGTGAAATCACTAAGAATAACTTCTGTACATTTCATGGATTTCTAGTGAACTTTTACTTATTCCTTATAACTACTATTATATAGCCTAAGTATCTAATGGAATCCCAGTGTTATAGAGTCATATCTCTTCAAAATTCTTTCCAGACTCCAAATTTGAGAAATATAGTATACTGCTATTTAGATGTGTTAATGAACAAGAGTTTCTGTAGATACTTAGCTTTCTCATTTCATTTTTAGTGTGAGGATGTAACTTTTTTTTTCTGTGTAACTTTATATAAATTTGGTTTTTCTACTTTGTGATTCCACTTAAAAGTTCTAAACACTACTCAAGAGTTTACAACAAGGATCATTTAGATATTTTGGAACCCTCAAAAAGGGTGCTCAAAAAAGATTTAGCATGTATATGTTAAATCGGGGTGGTAGAGGTGTGACTTTATAAAACAGTTGATGATGTATTTCTGCCAAGGGTATTGTAGAAGGACTTGTGTCAGCTTTGAGGATGAAGCTGCTGTTTAAAACACATTATGATTAATGATTGACATGGGTGTTTTGTAAAATGAGTTGTTTTGTATTGTACCAGAGATACTAGAATTATTCCTATAATATACATTTAACTATTAATATGGAAGTCTGCATATGTGAATCACAAAATGATACCTTAGAATGCTCGAATTCTAAATTGGTCTTATCTCAATTTTCAGGACATTGTTTCAAATAAATAATTAGCCTTAGCAGTATTTTTGAACACCTCCTGGGAAAGAAAGCCTAAATGAGCTATATACTAGTATGAAAGGGATGAAGGGGCATGCTCTATGTAGCAAAACATTTTATCCAAAGATATTAGTGTGTTAATATGATAGTAAATGAAAATTTGTGAGTTATCACTGTGAAGATTACTAATAAAATTAGCTTATGAAATAAATTACGTGTGTTGAGTAACTCTAATTAGAATCTTGTTCTCCTTGGTGTATGCTAATAATAGAAAACAGTGAGTTAGGTGTTCAAAGAAGCAAGTTGTAGGATCAGGTATCTGGTTAACCGTGTGACCTCAGGAAGGACATTTAATTTGTCCCACTGTTTCCCAACTCTCCCATTTCTTACTCTTCCACGTCTATTCTATTACTGCCTTCAGAGAGCCTTCCTTATGAACCACTGTTTGGAAGTCTATTAGGGTTCAGTGTTGGTTAAAGAATGAAGTTCAAACTCTACTTGGTTTGATATCATAGACACTCCCCTATTGGAATGCTTTCTTGCACCATCTCTGCCTATCAGCATATTATGCATCCTTTAGCTTCTGTTGAAATTCTGCTTTCTATATGAGTCATTCTTTATTTATCATAACCAGAATGTACATTTTTTGATGAACTGTTTGTATTGTAAGTTTACCACACGCTTTATTTCTCTGTCTAGATTATAACTGTATGGAGGGCAGAAATGATCTTATTTTGTGTTATTAATAATGCCTTGCATAAAAAGTGCTTAATAAGTATTTGTAAAATAAATAAATGAATTCAGGATATCTGTCCTATGTGTAGCATACAATTTTTTTAAGGTTTAATAATTGGAAGATATTTTAAGTGTTGATGTGTAATTTTAAAAGTATGGTAAATTTCAGTTTAAATTTAGAAAAAACTTCTTTAAAGAGGATTCTATAAGTGCAGGTGAATTAAGTACTATTTTCTACACATAGTCCACATTATTTTAGAAAAGCAGTTTATGTTATTTACAGTAGCCAAGATATGGAAATCTAAGTATCTGTCAGTGGATGAATGGATAAAGATGTGTATATATACATGATGGAATATTATCCAGCTGCTAGAAAGAAGGACGTCTTGCCATTTATAACAACATGGATGGACCTTGAGAGCATTATGCTAAGTGAAATAAGTCAGACAAAGACAAATACTACATGATATCACTTACATGTGGAATCTAAAAAAGCCGAAGTCATTGAAACAAAGGTTAGAATGGTGGTTACCAGGAGCTGATTGGTTTGGGGAAAAGAGATGTTGGTCAGGGAGTACAAACTTCCACCTGTAATATGAGTAAGTTCTGGGGATCTAATGTACAACATTGTGATTTATAGTTAACAATATATATTATATTCTTGAAAGTTGCTAATGGTAATTAGGTGACCTGATTCTGGGGCCGGGGGGTGGGGCAGGGAGTCGTGTGGTGGTTGGCTGGCCGGGCACCCTGGTTGAACTCCTGGTTGAGGGGACAGTTTGCATATTAGACTTTTATTATATAGGCTAATCTGTGGAAAAAGAAAGACACAAAAAAGCAGCATAAACTAATAAAGGTATTTCACTCATCTTTAGGTGCTTTTGAATCATTGACATGATCCATATTACAGGTAAACATTCTGAATTTTCTGTGCACCTGGTGCCTTACATCATAGGAAGCAGTTTCCTGAATGTAGTTCCTTCACATGCCTTGTTCATGATTTTGTCCTGTTCTCATAGTACATATCCAATTTAACTCTTAAACTTGAAATTATCTTTCAAAATACATCAATTTATATCTTTACTACAAAATGGAAAGCTAGTACCACTTGTATGAGTAGAGGGTTACTGTTTGAGGGGCATACAATGAAAACAATGTTAGAAAAATTGCGTCCTGTTAAAGGCTCTTTTCTTAAAAAGGGCAGTTAGCAGATACATGAGAAAGGCTTAAAAGTAAACTAGCACTTTATACAGATTTCCTCCTTATCTAAATTAAAAGGGTTAAAAAGAGAATTGAAAAAATTATTTTCTCACTATATGATTAAATATTTAATACAGTGTTTGTATGTCACCTAAAATGCTGGTATAGGAAATGCTGTATTAAAGCATCTCACTTACTGCTAAATAAAGCACTTATTATGCACTTTATGAAATGAGAAAAAATAAATTTACAATTTAAAAATATTTTTAAATATTCTGGAATTCAGACTTGCTACAAGTTACTTGAAGTTTTTTTTTTTTTTTTTTTTTATTGACCAGCAAGCATTAATTGGTTGGAGTCAAGGTATCTTATTTTTCTTTTAAGGTCATTATAATAATTATTTTTCTTTGAGTTGCCATTACAAACCTACCTGTCTCCCAAAGTGATTTTTTATTTCAATCATAAATCATACATAAATTTACATATGAAATTTTGGCTATATTGTGGTTTTACAATAGAATTTGCTGTGTTTTAATTTTCTAAAAGCTTTATTGAGGTTTATGAATATATAAGTGCACAGTAATTTTGAGTAAACTTATAGAGTTGTGCTACCAGCATCACAGTCTAGTTTAAGAACATTTATAATAATCCAAAAAGCATTATCCCCATTTGCATTCATCCTCTGCTCCCATTCCGGAAACCATTGACTGGCCTGCTTTCTGTCCCTTGGATTTGACTTTTTTTGAAATTTCATATGATATAGTCATATACTATGTGGTCTTTTGTGTCTGGCTTTTATTTAGCATAATGCTTTTGTGGTATTTTTATTGCTGAATATTATTCCATCGTATGAATAGATCACAGTTTTAAATCCATTCACCAGTTGATAGGTATTTGGATTGTTTCTAACTTGGGACCATCATGATTAATGCTGCTATATAAACATTTTTTTACAATCTGTGTGGATATATATTACCATTTCTTGTGGGGAGATACCTAGGAATGGAACTGCTAGGTCATGTGGTAAGTTATGTTTAGCTTTTTAGGAAAACTGCCAATCAGACCCTTTTTAGTATAGCAGTCTCAGGCCCGTTTTATTAACACTTTTCTGCATATCATTTGATGTCATTTCCATTTTTTTTCTGAGGGATTTCTTTTAGTATTTCTTGTTAGGCAGGTTTGCTAGCAACAAATCCTAATCTCTTTACCTAAATGTTTGCTCTGCCTACAGTTTTGAAGAATAGTTTTGTTGGAATACAGAATTCATGATTGACAGTTTTTCTATTTCAGCATTAAATATGACATTGCTTTCTGACCTTCATTGTTTCTGACAACAAATCATCCATTAATTACATTTTTTGTTCTCTTGTGTGTGATCAGGCATTTTACTTTTGTTCTTGCAACATTTTCTGATGGTTGGCTTTTAGTAGTTTGTGTATGGTGTATGTGTGTATGTAAGTGTTGATCCCACTTACGTTTTGTCAGGCATTCTGAAGCTGGGGCTTAATTTCTTTCATCAAACTTGGGACATTTGCAGTCATTATTTCTTCAAATATTTTTTTATCTAATGTCGTCTCCTGAAGCCCCATTATACATATGTTGTTGCACTTGGATGTTTGACAGATCTCTCTCCACTTCTGTCCTCTCTCTGTTTTTTTAGATTGGATAACTTTTTTGAACTGTTTTCATGCTTTTGGATTCTTTTGCCATCTCAAATATGCCGTGGAGCCTATATAATGAAGTTTCCATTTCAGGTATTAAATTTTAAACTCCAGAATTAGTTCTTTTTTTAATTGTTTTTATTTCTTTTTTTAGATTCCCCTCACGTTGAGGTGTTATCATATTTCCCTTTGATTCTTTAAACATACTTTCCTTTGTTTCTGTTATATATTATACCTGTAATTGTTTTGAATTCATCTGCTATTCTGGGCCCACTCAAAGATAGTTTCTTTTTCCTTCCGTCTGGGTCACACTTTCTAGTTGCTTTGTATTTTCTTTTAATTTTTGATTGATAGTTGGGCATTTTATTTATTTTTAGTTTTTTAACCAAAACTACCTTTACTTGAGTCTTCAAAGAGCAAACTTCTCTTTTCCAAGATAATCATGATTAACTTATAATAATGGCAGTTACAAAAGCATTCCCCTTTAACGGGAAACTTAGTTTCACAGATCCAGACAGACATTGAAAGGTTTAAAAAATGTTTATATATTTTTTATCATATAAGACAAAACAGAATGTAGCATAAGTCAAGGGAAATTCATTCATAGTTCAGGTCCTTCTCCAGGAACCGGCATTGTTATATTATTTCCTTTTAGCAAAATCTGGTCTAATTTAGTAATTCTCTTCCTTCTGGTGTGATTTCAAAAGTCATCAAATCCTAGAAGTATCCCAACAATTTCCTTGTCACTCTTCATGACAGTGTGAATTCTTGATCCACTAAGCTCGAGGCAATAGCTGCAACAGGCTAGTAGTAGTGTTAGCCACCTTGGCTACACTGGAAGTTGGGATGGCAAGATTTTCGATAATTGGGCATTTTAGATAATTTATTATAACAGCTCCTGAGTCTATTTTATTCTCCCCCTCCCCCCCGAGAGTCATTGCTGATTTTTTAAAAAAGTATTTCCTAGTAACTTACATGGAGTTAATCTACAAAATTTATCTTCCCTGCTATATGCAACCACTGAGTGACATCTCTGCTTATTTTTATCATGGCTTCCTAGGGTTTGCCTCTGTGTTTACATAGAGAGTGTTTACAGATTTTTTTTTTTCTTTCAAATATCTTAAGCCAGTAAGACATCCATTCTCTGTTGATTGCTTCGTGGATTGGAGAGTACATGCAAAATTCAGGATGTTGGTATGTGTGTTCCAGCTTTTACTTCCTAGCGGACCCTTCTGGGATTTCCTTGTGAACAGTCTCCCAGTGAGCCAGTGATGTGTAGGGAGCTTGGCCTTTCTTTGTCTTATCTTTGCATGTTCACAGTCTCCCTATAAGACAGGAATGAGTGGAGAGCTTGGGTCTTCAGGGTTTTTCCTGTTGGTAAGTATTGTCTCCCAGTGCACCAGGGATATGTGATAAATTTCTATTTCTAGCTGGTTGAGGGATATGCTCCTTGCCCAAATGGGGTGTGCAACCTCTTGCTAGCAGGACTGCTTGTTTTCTAGGGATTTTCCTATTTTAACTGACAATGTTAGGGTATTGCCCTCTGCTACATATCAAAGCAGCCCACCTCTAGCAGCAAAGCTGCTGTTTTTTCACTAACAGGTCCATCCTGATGGCTCTGCTGTTTGCCAAGCTTTGGGGAGGGGATGAGCACAGTCCCAACAAGAATACCATTTATTCCCACTGTTCTGACCTAAAGTTCAGCAGTTTTTCATGAACAAAAGGATTTTAATTTGTTGTTTGCCTTTGGTCAATTTCCAAATATTATAAATATTTGTTTTGACTTTGTTTAGTTTTATGCTTGTTTTTGGGGGAGAGGACTTGCCAACTTCTACTGTGCCATTGTTGGAAGTCCTTGTAATTTGACTTTTGCTGGCAATTTTATGTTTTCCTGTCTTTGTGGGTTAAAACTGATCAAATTAGTTATTGGTGTCATAATTCTCAGTCATACATTTAGAAGAAATACTTCTTAGTTTATCTCTTCAAGCCTATTCAATTTTTGATGTAATGGCTGCTGTCTTGTCCTTTGGGAGACTGAGCTGTTTGGTTCCTTTGTGTGTGTGTTGTGTGGAGGGTAGGTAGTAAGGAGACAGTATGTTTGCAGTTTGGCTGTTTATAGTACAATAGTCATTAGTTGTTAGGTCTCATTTGTTTGCCATTGCTATGATTGTTATCACTTCCTTTACATCATCAGTGTCACTTGTTTTTGAAGCATAAAGGTGATACAATTTTTGTTCACTATCAATCATATGGAATATAAATCCCATTGACTTATTTAAAAACTAAAAGAAAACAAACTAACAAGTGATGAGTTCTTATTATATTAGTCCTTTTGAAAGTTTTTTTTTTAATATATCTTATTTAATATACTCCTTACAGTAACTTTGGGAGTTTGGTCTTAATTCTATTTCCAAATAGAAAAAGTAAGACTTAAATAAAGTAATTTTATGATAGGAGAAATTATTTAATAAGTGGCAGAGCTGAGATACAAATCCACATTTAATGCTAAAGCTTATTTTGTGGAGGTTGTTCGGTGCTATTTTTCATATAAAGTAGGAACGATACAACTTGAAAAAAAATCTGTTTGAAAGATACCTTAGCAACAGCTGACTTTAAAAAACATATTCTAACAGTTATATTCACATGAAAGATTGTTTAAGAAATGCTCACTAAATTCCAAGCACAATACTCAGAACCTTTTAGTATATTACTAGAGGCCCGATGCACAAAATTCATGCACGGGGGGATTCCTTAGCCCGGCCTGCACCCTCTCGCAATCCGGGATCCCTTGGGTAGGGTCCCTTAGGCCTGACTGGTGATCAGGGCCTATCAGGGCTTTCCTTCTCCCTGCTACAACTTTTTTTTTTCAAGTTGTATTGTTCCCCACTGCTGCTATTGCTTGCCATCTGTGCGGTGCTGCTCCCCCTGCCCCTGGTCGCCTCCCTCTGTGGGAGACAGGCGTGGGGTACGATCGCTTGGCTGGCCTGGGCCACCCTTTGTGGGGCGATCGCTGGCCGGTGGCCTGGGCCTCCCTCTGTGGCCGCTGGCTGGGTGGCCTGGGCCTCCCTCTGCGGGGCGATCAATCGTGATGTGATGGCAGGGCCCCCCAACAAATCACATCACACCTGCCTTGGCTGGCCTGGTGCCACTGGTGTCATAGCATGGTCATCCAGAAGGTCGTCCAGATGGTTTTGCTGCTCGATCGTTTGGCCGATTTGCATATTATGCTTTTATTATTATAGATGTCCTTTAAATGAAAGGATGCTGTGAAGTGGAATGGTTTTCTTTCTATTATAAACATTTCCTTTTCATTTTATAAATAAGGAAAATGAGGCCTTAAGGCAGATGGTTAAGTCTGGGTTTCACCATTATTGTGTTGAACTAGGGAAAACTTATGAAACTGCATTGGGACGAGGGTATATAGGAAGAAGAAAATTTTTTCAACATGGATGTATATTTCAAACTAGAATAATGTGTACTATTTAGTATATTTTAAAATGTTTATTCTTGCCCTAGCTGGTTTGGCTCAGTGGATAGAGCATCGGCCTGTGAACTGAAAGGTCCCAAGTTCAGTTCCGGTCAAGGGCACATGCCCGGGTTATGGACTTGATCCCCAGCGGGGGACTTGCAGGAGGCAGCCGATCCATGATTCTCTCTCATCGTGGATGTTTCTCTCTCTCCCTCTTCCTTCCTCTCTGAAATCAATAAAAATATATTTAAAAGAATAAAATGTTTATTCTTTTTTTTTTAATATATTTTATTGATTTTTTTATAGAGAGGAAGGGAGAAGGATAGAGAGTTAGAAACATCGATGAGAGAGAAACATCGACCAGCTGCCTCTTGCACACCCCCTACTGGGGATGTGCCCGCAACCAAGGTACATGCCCTTGATCAGAATCGAACCTGGGACCCTTGAGTCCACAGGCTGACGCTCTATCCACTGAGCCAAACCGGTTAGGGCTAAAATGTTTATTCTTTTTCTGGAATATGAAAATTAGGTAGTCTTCCCTAATTAATTTTTCAGTTAACAAACTCTCTAAATAAACTTTTAAGCCCACTTTAAAAAGTACCCAGTTTTTACAAAACTTTTTCTGAAGCCTATTATGTATTTTTCTTTATATAGCATGTAAATAATATGTAATAGTGAATACTGTAAGCCATATACTAAGACTTAGAGTCTGCATTATTAATATCATGATGTTGAGGTATGTTGTCTTCTGATCCAGAGTTGACATTTAACTATATGGTAGGAAATTGAGATAAATTATAGAGATTATTTACCTTCAGTTCTATATAGAATTTGTGTAGAAATTTCCATCTCTATGTCCAGTTTATGTACATACATAGCACTGAACTGAAATGCTTGTCTAGAAAGGACCATTACAGACACACCTCAGAGATATTGTGGTTTCAGATACCTAGATTTATTTTTAATAAATAAGGCCACTTTTCTTACAACTCACCAACACATTATCTATGGTTTGTCTAGTTGTTAATGTTTTCTTGAATCCTCTATATTTCTTATAAACTTGAAATTATGTTTGAAGGGTTGATTAAAGTTAAACATATCTGGTATGAATACTTTATGAATGATGTATTCATGAAAGTAATTTAAAAAGTATTTTGTTCATTATATTCCACATATGAGTGAGATCATGTGATATTTGTCTTTCTCTGAATGGCTTATTTCACTTAGCATAGTGGTCGGCAAACTCATTAGTCAACAGAGCCAAATATCAACAGTACAACGATTGAAATTTCTTTTGAGAGCCAAATTTTTTAAAATTAAACTTCTTCTAACGCCACTTCTTCAAAATAGACTCACCCAGGCCGTGGTATTTTGTGGAAGAGCCACACTCAAGGGGCCAAAGAGCCACATGTGGCTCATGAGCCGCAGTTTGCTGACCACTGACTTAGCATGATACTCTCCACGTCCCTCCATGCTGTCTCAGTGGGTAAGAGAGTCTTCTTTTTTATAGCTGCACTAGAAGCCCAATGCATGAAGATTTGTGCAAGAATGGGCCTTTCTTTCCCTGGCTGCCAGCACCACCTTTCCGCTCCAGCCCCGCCTTCCCACGCTGCCAGAGACCCTGAGCAGCTGGGGCAGTGCGGAATGCCCCCAGCCGCTCAGCGCCTGCATATGCAAATTACCCCACCATCTTTGTTGGGTTAATTTGCATACTCCTGATTGGCTGGTGGGCGTCATGAAAGTACGGTCAATTTGCATCATTTTTATTAGTGTAGATAGTATTCCATGGTGTAAATGTACCACAGCTTTTTTTTATATATATATATTTTATTGATATTTTACAGAGAGGAAGGGAGAGGGATAGAGAGCTAGAAACATTGATGAGAGAGAAACATCTATCAGCTGCCTCCTGCACACCTCCCACTGGGGATGTGCCTGCAACCAAGTTACATGCCCTTGACCGGAATCGAACCCGGGACCCTTCAGTCCGCAGGCCAACGCTCTATCCACTGAGCCAAACCGGTTTCGGCTGTACCACAGCTTTTTTATTCACTCATCCACTGATGGGCACTTAGGCTGTTTCCAATTAGCTATTGTAAATTGTGCTGTTATGAACATAGGGGTGCATACATTCTTTCTGATTGATATTTTGGCTTTCTTAGGATGTATTCCTATAAATGGGATAACTGGGTCAAATGGGAGTTCCATATTTAGTGTGGAGTTTGTTTTCCATAATGGCTGCACCAGTTTGCATTCCCACCAGCAGTGTACTAAGGTTCCCTTTTCTCCACATCCTCGCCAGCACTTGTCATTTGTTGATGGTAGCCATTCTGACAGATATGAGGTGATACCTCATTGTCATTTTAATTTACATCTCTCTCTGATGATCAATGACTTTGAGCATTTTTTCATATGTCTCTTGGCTTTCTGTATGTCCACTTTGGAGAAGTGTCTAGTTAGTCCTTTGTTGCATTTTTTAATTGAATTGTTTGTCTTCCTTTTGTTAAATTGTATGGGTTCCTTATATATTTTGGATATTAGCCCTTTATCAGATGTATCATTGACAAATATGTTCTCGCATACAGTAGGCTCCATTTTTTTTTGCCTTAGGAAATGTATCCGTAAACATATTGCTACAGGAGATGTCTGAGATTGTGCTGCCTATGGTTTCTTCTAGGATTGTTATGGTGTCACCACTTACATTTAAGTCTTTTATACATTTTGAGTTTATTCTTGTGTCTGGTGTAAGTTGGCGGTCTAGTTTCATTTTTTTGCATTTATCTGTCTAAGTTTCCCAACACCATGTTTTGAAGAGACTGTCTTGACTCCATTGTATACTCTTGCCTACTTTGTCAAATATTAATGGCTTGGGTTGATTTCTGGAGTCTCTGTTCTGTTCCATTGATTTATATGCCTGTTCTTGTGCCAGTACCAGGCTGTTTTGATTATCGTGGCTCTGTGGTATATCTTGAAATCTGGTATTGTGATTTCTCCAACTTTGATTTTCTCTCTCAAGATTGCTGTGGCTATTTGGGGTCTTTTTGGCTTCTACATAAATTTTTGGAGTATTTGTTCTAGATCTGTGAAATATGCCGTTGGTATTTTAATAGGGATTGCTTTGAATCTGCAGATTGCCTTGGGTAGTATTGACATTTTAATGATGCTGATTCTACCAATTCATGAACACAGTATAGTCTTCCACTTGTTTATGTCTTACTCTATCTCTTTTTTCAATGTCCTGTAATTTTCCAAGTACAGATCTTTTGCCTCCTTGGTTAAGTTTATTCCTAAGTATTGTAATTTTTTTGTTGCAATGGTAAATGGTATTGCTTGTTTATTTTCTGTTTCTGAGAATTCACTATTAGTGTATAAAAAAGCCATCGATTTTTGGGTATTGATTTTGTATCCTGCTACATTGCCAAATTCATATATTAAATCTAGTAGTTTTTTGGTGGAGTCTTTAGGGTTTTTATGTTCAATATGTCATCTGCGAATAATGAGTTTTACTTCCTCCTTTCCAATTTGGATGCCTTTTATTTCTTCTTCTTGTATGATTGCTGTGGCTCGGACTTCCAGTACTGTCCTATACAATAAAAGGCTAATATGCAAATTGTCCTCTCGACTGGGAGTTCAACTGGCAGTTCGACCAGGGGCGGGGCCAGCAGGACAACTGCCTGCAGCCCCTCCCCCCAGCCAGCACCACCCCTGATCGGCCCCCCCTCACCCTGATTGGGGGCAGGGCTGGCCCACCAACTGCCCGTGGCCCCTCCCCCTGGCCGGCCTGGCCCAATCGGCCCCCATCGGGGTGGGCCAGCTGGACCCCACCTGTGCACGAATTCAGGCACCGGGCCTCTAGTGTTGAATAAGAGTGGTGAAAGCGGCTATCCCTTTCTTGTTCCTGTTTTTAGGGGAAATGGTTTTAGTTTTTGCCCATTGAGTATGATGTTTGCTGTAGGTTTATCATATATGGCCTTTATCATGTTGAGATATGCTCCCTCGGTTCCTATTTTCTTGAGAGTTGTTATCAGAAATGGGTGTTGGACTTTGTCGAATGCTTTTTCTGCATTTATTGATATGGTTATGTGATTTTTGTCTTTCAATTTGTTTATATGATGTATCACGTTTATTGATTTGTGAATATTGTACCAGCCTTGCATCCCTGGAATACATATCACTTGGTCATGGTGTATGATTTTTTGTAATATATTGCTGGGTCCGATTTGCTAATATTTTGTTGAGGATTTTAGCATCTATGTTCATCAGGGATATTAGCCTGTAATTCTCTTTCTTTGTAGTTTCTTCATCAGGTTTTGGAATTAGGATAATACTGGTTTCATGAAAAGAGTTTGGTAGTGTCCCTTCCTCTTGGATTTTTTGGAATAGTTTGAGGAGTATAGGTGTTAGTTCTTCTTTGAATGTTTGGTAACACTCCTACGTGAAGCTCTCTGGACCTTGGCTTTTGTTTGCGGGAGTTATGCATGTATTCTGAAGTAATGGCTTATTTATTTACTTTTGGACATTTTTTTAAGGTAAAATTTATGTACAGTGAAATGTTGATCTTAAACAGATTTTTACAAGTGTATATACTTGTCTAACCACCATTCCCATCAAGATTCAGGACATTTCCATCACTCCAGAAAGTCCTGTGTGCCCACTTCCAATTGGTCTGCTTCCCTTTTCCCCTATATGGTGGTTTGCCTTGGTCCAAGCCCTGTCCTTCCAGAATGTTCAGCAGTTCTTGTCATCAATGACTAAGCTGTATATAGGAGGAAGTAATATATTACTGTTGTCTTAAGTAGGAGTTTTTGAATAAACTATTTCAAAGAAGCAGTTGGGAGTTTTGTTTTATAGTATTTTAATTGAATTTATTGGGGTGACATTCCTATATAATAAAGACCTAATATGCTAATTAGACTGAACAGCAGAACGACCTTCCAGATTACCTTCACATGAAGCCGGGGCTGCAAGGGCTGAGCCCCCTTGCACAAATTTCGTGCATCAGACCTCTAGTTGGTTAATAAAATTAAATAGGTTTCAGGTGTATGATTCTATAATACATCTGCATATTGTATTGTGTGTTCACCACCTCAAATCAGGTCTCCTTCTATCACCATTTATCTTTCTCCTTTACCCTCTCCTATCTCCCACTCCCTTTCCCTCTGGTAATCATTAGACTGTTGTCTGTGAGGTTTTTTTTTCTTAATTCCATCACCTCTGTTTTATAGTATTTTAAATTATGTGATCCTGAGACTTAAAATATTAAAACTGTACTATAACAAATAATCTTTAGGATTTACTGTATTTATTAATTATTATTTTTCATATAAACTGTAAGCCTACTTTTGCCCCACTCTGTCTATAATTTGCCTATTCTGGACATTTCATGTAAACAAAATCATACAATATGTGGCCTTTTATGTCTGGGCTTTATTTTTTTCACTTAGCCTAATGCTTTAAGATTCATCCATTTTGTAGCATGTATCAGTACTTCATTCCTTTCATGAGTGGATAATATTCCTTTGTATGGATATATCACCTTGTATTTATCCATTCACCTGCTGATGGACAATTGGGTTGTTTCCACCTTTTGGGGGTCGAGCCCACAACCTGGTCATGTGCCCTGACCAAGAATTGAACCGTGACCTCCTGGTTCATAAGTTGATGCTCACCATTGAGCCACACTGGCCAGGCAGGAACTCTTGATACTATGTGATAAATCTAGGGGAAGGATGAGTTGTTTAACCATATGAACTTGGGAAATAATACATATTGTATTCTATTGAAGATTTACAGGGTACATCAGCCTACTAAAGATTTCCTAAACTTCTGTAATGAAGACACTTGTTGAACTTTAGCACGGCATATTTGAGGCTGACTTGGTCTCCATCCTTTTTATTTAAATAAATAATGATCAGTTCTCTAGAACCTACTTTGGTCTATCCAATATGGAAACCACTAGCCACATGTTATTACAAATTTTAATTTTATTAATAATTAAGTAAAAAAAACAACAAAGTTTCTTACACCAGCCACATTTCAGGTGCTCAGTAGTCGTATGTGCCAACCATGTACTGTATAGGATAGTTCAGATATAAAACATTTTTCTCATTGCAGAAAGTTTGACATACATAAGATATTTTTATTTACTCTTAGATTCCTATTTCTCAATATTACGGAGCATTTACAAAGAGAGGATGTTAAAGGTTGGTGCATGTTCCCCAGTAAAGATATGTTGAAATTCTACCCCCAGTACAGGAATATGCTCATTTTTATAAAGGTAATGAAGTTAAAATGAGTTCATTAGATTAGGCTCTAATTCAAAATGACATTGTCTTTATAAAAAGGGGAAATTTGAACACAGAAACAGACACGCACAGGGGGAAGACAGTTGTGAAGACACAGGGAGAAGATGGCCATGTGATTGGAGTGATATCCTCCTATATAATAAAGAGGTAATATGCAAATTGACCATCATGCCATAACACTGTCACAAGATGGCGGCGCACACAGCAGGGGCAGGGCTGGTGGCTGCTCTGAGCAGCTTCTGTTGGGGTTGCTGCGGCCCACGGGGGCGCGGGGGTTCCGGTGTCCGCTTCGCACGGCTTCTGCCGGGTTTTCTGTGGCCCTGCGTGTGTGCCGTAGGGGCAGGGCCTGGCTGCGTGTGGCCCAGAGGCAGGGCATTGGGGCAGCACTCCGGGACTCAGGGCCGTCCTGCGGTGTGCCGGCCACGTGGGGTGGGACTCCGGGACTCCGGCGGTCCCATGGGAGGGGAGAGGGTCCCGGGACTTGCATGATTTTGTGCGATGGGTCGCTAGTTTTTATATAAGCCAAGAAACAAAAGCTACACAAAGCAAGGAAGAATTTTCCCATAGACTTGCCATGGCCCTGCTGATACTTTGATTTTGTACTCTGGTCTCCAAACTGGGACAGTATAAATTTTGGTTGTTTTAAGGCACCCAGATTTTGGTATTTTTTTATTCTTACCTGAGGATATGTTTATTGATTTGAGAGAGAGAAGGAGGGGGAGGGGAAGAGAGAGGAAGGGGAGGAGGAAGAGAGGGAAACATTAATGTGAGAAACATCATTAAGTTGCCTCCCTTACATGCCCCGCCGCCTTTTGTTGTACAAAACAACACCCAACCAACTGAGCCACACCAGCCAGGGCTGCATAGAGAGACTAGGGTCATTTCTGGTTCTGCTTTGCCTCTATCTTGGGTTTGTTTGACTCTCTAATTGAGTTTTTTATTACTTACTCGCTGGACTTCATTGGTCTTTGCATTTGGCTGACAGTAATGCACTAATTGAGTCTCTATTTTCTATCTCCCTGACCAGGGTGATTTAAGCTGTTTACTCTTCGGTTGGGGAGGAGAGGTGTTAACTATTTGTTTTCAAGTGTCCTTGGTTAGGGAAGATAAGCTTACTATTTACTATCTGGTTGTAAATTGCTTGACTTGTTTGGCTCTGTTTGTCTAACCATATGCCTCAGTTTCCCTTTTCCCAGAAAATGTCTCCTAACATCTAACTATCCTGCCTCAAGTCTAGCTGAAGTTTCCTCAGTTTTGTTTATCTTTTTAAAAACCAACTGTTTTGTTATTTCTACATTGTTTTACTATTCTCTGTTTACTTATTTCTACTCTAGTTTTATTTAACTTTGGACTTCGTTCTTTTTCTAGTTTCTTGAGGTATAAAATCAGGTTGTTGTGAGATCTTTTTAAATGTAGGTGTTTATCACTATAAGCGTCCTTTTGCTGCATTCCATAGATTTTGGTATATTGCATTTTAGTCTTTATTTCAAGATATTTTCTAAGTTTCCTTTTGATTTTTTCTTTGATCCCTTTGTTGTTCAAGAGCATGTTTAATTTCCACATATTTGTGAATTTTCTAGTTTTTCTTTTGCTATTGGCTTCAAGTAGCATTCCATTGTGGTCAGAAAAGATAGTTGGTATGATTTCAGTCTTCTGAAATTTGTTAAGACTTGTTTTGTGACCTAACCATTTCAGTATTACAATATTCTATTATTTGTACATATTGACCTATACCAACCACTTTTATACTTGTTTATGCTATTGTGTTGCTGTTCAGTGACCTTTCCTGTCAACATAAAGAACCCCCTTTAGCATTTCTGGCAAGTGGGTCTAGTTCCTCAGCTTTTGTTTGTTTAGGAAAGACTATCTTTCATTTTTGAAGGACATTTTTGCCAGATGTAATAATATTCTTGTTTGGCAGTTTTTTCTTTCAGCACTTTGAATATATCATCCCACTCCTCTCTGGCCTGCAAGGTTTCTGCTCAAAAATCCACTTACAGTTTTATGGGGGTTGGTTCCCTGGTACCTGACAAGTTGCCTTTTTATTCTGTTTTCAAAATATTCTCTTGGCTTTTACTTTTGACAATTTATAATTTCTCTCAGTGTGGATTTGAGTTTCTTTTAGGGGGCTTTGATCTGGATGTCCATTTCTGTTTTCAATCATTATTTCTTTGAATAAGCTTTCTGGTCATTTCTCTCTCTCTTCTCTTCTATGTGTCTATTAGTCTGCTTGTTGGTCCCTTAACCTTATTCACTCTTAGGATTTAGTGATTTCAAATGACCTTTCTTAGAGTTTGCTTGTTCTTTTTATGCATGATCTAGTCTTTTGTTGAACTCCTCGAGATAATTATCTTTAGCTCCATGATTTCTGTTTGTAACTTTGAAAAATTTTCTCTTTGTTGAAATTCACTTGTTCGTCCATTGTTTTCCTGACCTTAGTTAGCATCTTTCTGATGGTTATTTTGAATTACCTGTCTGGTAAATCATGTATCTCTGTTTCAGTGGCGTTTGTTTCTGGAGATTTCGTTCCTTTGTTTGGAATATACTTGCTTGTTTTTTTCATCTTCATTAACTCTCCGTGTTGGTGACTGTGTGTTAGAGCAGCCACCTCTCCCAGTCTTCATAAACTGGCCTCATATATTAAAAGTCTCCCACCAGTCAGCCAGCCAGAGATTTCTTATAGCCTCTCAAACCTCATGTTAATCCAATGCGCTTCCTTTATTCTTTGCAGTTCTCAGGTGTCTAGGGTATGCTGGATTCCCTAAATGCACTTCAACAAGTGAGACTGAAATTGTTCATCAGGCATCCTGAAAAGTTGGATGCCCTCCCTAGGGATAAGCTGGGACCTGAAGTTTTTTCCCCATGCTCTGTGGCAACTCACACACCTCTGTCTCTATTCTCACTAGATTTGGCAGGTCTCATCAATGCCCTGTGAAAGGCAAGGCAGAAACCCCTCCCTCTTTGGGCAGCCCCAAGAAAGGTTTGGGCATTAAAGCTGTGGACTATCTTGCTCCCCAGAGAGAAGTTGGGAGCTGGGGTTTATTGTCCACTTGTTCTGTGCTGAGCCAGGGGGGAGGGGCTATGGCAACTGCCTGCCTAAATCTCTTGTTTCTATTCTCACCCCCAGACAGCTAGGTTTTTCTAGATCTCATCAGCACTCTAAGAACAGCAAGACAGAAGTCATTCCTTTGGGTAGCCTCCATAGAAGTTTGTGGACGAATGATTTCTTTGCCCAGGAAAGAGCTGTGAATCTTTGTTCTCTCAGTGCTGATTGTTATGCCCAGATTTCGTGATTCCCAAAGACCACCAGGGAGCCGAGTCCCATGCAAAAGCAAAGAGCCTTTTAATCGAGCTAGCTTGAGCTCAGTCCCACACACACATCCACCGGCGCAGCGGCGAGGTGGAGAGAGAGCCCAAGACCCCAAACGCGCTGATTTATAGGGGGCCTGGGAGAGGTAGGAGGGGTGAGGTAGTGTGGCCTCCGCTGATTGGTTGGGGTCAGGTTGCACATGGGGGCAGGGCGCAGCTTACTTTCCCTTGCATTTCTATTGGCTAATTCAAAGGTGTGGGTTGGGCTCTTGGAGAGGTTCTAGGGCGGGAACCTGACTCCACGAGGTGGAAGACATGGAACAAAAGGAACATGGAGTCTCCCTGCCCTTTCATTCCCCCCTTGTCTTGAAACTTACAGGCCCAATCATGGGTGGGTTTGTATTTCTACTGAACAACATTCCTGGGTCACGAGGGTACACCATCCCAAATTCCCTGCACTGATAAAATCGGAGTCCCCAAGTCTTCCCGGTGTCCCATCCGGTAGCCTTCCTTCCCCCTCCAGCATCAGGCAGGTCGAGCTCGCCGAAGCTTGAGCTTGAGCGGGTTGCGTTGATCTCGATCGATGCTCCATTTGGTGACGAAGTCTTCCCGGATCACAGATGGGTCTGCTGACCGGACGTGAGTGTGATGGACCCAGGTCGCAACGCCGTCTACCTTGAGAGCGGTGGGGGTCGTCAGCACCACAACGTAGGGACCCTTCCAACGTGGCTCGAGGGTCTCCCGGTGGTGTCTCTTGATGTAGACCCAGTCCCCGGGCTTATGCTGATGAGGAGTCGGGGCTGGGCCAGTCTCGTAGATAGCGCGGAGGTGCGGCCAAATGTCCTCGTGCGCCCTCTGGAGCCCTCTCAAGGAAAGAAACAGTTCTTGACTTTCAAATTCTGTAAGAAATTCGGTTTTAAGGTTAGGGATAATAGAGGGTGGCCGGACAAACATGATCTCATAAGGAGTAAAACCTAGGGTGTAGGGGGAGTTCCTAACCCGGTAAAGGGCATATGGAAGGAGAGCCACCCAGTCCCCGCCAGTCTCCATGGTCAATTTGGTCAGGGTCTCTTTTAGAGTTCTATTCATCCTTTCTACTTGCCCTGAGCTTTGGGGCCTATAAGCACAATGCAATTTCCAATTTGCCCCAATGGCCTTGGCCACTGCCTGCGTTACCTGCGAGACAAAAGCTGGTCCATTGTCTGACCCTATCTCAGCGGGAAAACCGTACCTGGGCAAGATGTCTTCCAGCATATACCGTCACCCCTTCTCCTCCTTGGCTTGGGGAAGCTTCCTAATGTGCTGTAACTCCTCCAGGGAATATCCTGGCTGAACTGGCGGAACTGGGTCTCCTGGGTCTGGGAGCTGTAGGGCCATGGTGAGGATCGGAGAAAGGGCTACTGCCTTGGCCGCCTGGTCAGCCCTGCGGTTTCCTCTTGCCACTGGGTTGTCAGCCTTCTGGTGTCCTTGGCAGTGTATGATGGCCAATTTGGCAGGGAGCCATAAGGCTGAGAGTAAGTCGAGTATCTCCTGTTTATTCTTTATAGTCCTCCCCTCTGCTGTTAGTAACCCTCTCTCGGTAGATTGCCCCATGAACTTGAGCGGTGGTGAACGCATACCAGCCGTCTGTGTAGATGTTGAGTCGCTTTCCAGCTCCCAGTGTCAGGGCCTTGGTGAGGGCCACAAGCTCTGCTCTCTGGGCTGACGTCCCGGAGGGCAGAGCCTCTGCCCATACAGTGTCCGTTTCAGTGACTACAGCTGCACCCGCATACCTGCTCCCGTCCCGTACGAAGCTGCTTCCATCGGTGAACCAGGTGATGTCTGCATCTGGAAGGGGCTGGTCGGTCAGGTCCTTCCGGAGCCCATTCACTTGCTCTAGGATTCCCAGGTCCTCGTGCAGGGCCTCATTGAAGATGGTGGGCGAGTTCTTGAACCCGAGGCAACCGAATCCGCGTCAGTTGTCCGCTGTAGCCCTCTATTGGAGAGGCTTTTTGGTGAAGCCGGTACTCATCCTCCAGCCTTATGGTCAGGACCTGAATGGGGTGGCCCTTGCCTTCAGTAACCTGAGGCCCCCCTTGTCTGAAAGTTATCTGAGCTCCGATCTTAGTGAGCAAGTCTCGTCCTAACAGTGGGTAGGGGCATTCCGGAATTACCATGAAAGAGTGGGATACCCAGCCCGTCCCTAAATCCACCGTTCTTCGGGTAGTCCATGAATACTGGCTCATACCAGTTGCTCCTTGTACCCAAGACTTATTTGTTAATTTTCCTTGAGGCGTACAGAGGACCGAGTGTTGCGCTCCGGTGTCGACAAGGAAGTCAATGG
Organism: Plecotus auritus; assembly: GCF_963455305.1. Taxonomy (NCBI): domain Eukaryota; kingdom Metazoa; phylum Chordata; class Mammalia; order Chiroptera; family Vespertilionidae; genus Plecotus; species Plecotus auritus. The sequence continues at coordinate 134,812,452 of NC_137776.1, read as the reverse complement.
AGGTCCCCTCCACTCTAAGAGTTACCCTGGGCTCGGGGAGGGGGTCCGAACCCCGACTCCCCTAATCACTCAGTTCATCTAGCTCCAGGACCTTCACTCGATCCGCTTCGCCTCCCTTTTTGCTGGCCCTTTTCGGACACTCTTGTTTCCAGTGCCCTATCTCCCTACAGTAAGGACACTGATCTTTCTGCAGCTTCCACCTCCAGCCCCAGGCGGTCCCCTTACCGTCCTCCTGGTTGCTGGCGAGTTGGCGGAGACAGCGGTTCCATTCCTCGGAAGAGTCCGCGGTGGTGACGAGCAGGATCTTAGCTAGGTCTCGGGTTTGTTTGCTGCTCGCAGCCGCCGCAGCGTGAGCCTGCCTTTCTTCCGGGGGCTCCCTGTTATTATACACCTTCTCGGCTACCTCCAGTAGGTCCTTTAAACTCTTCTCCCCCAGCCTATCTACTTTTTGCAGTTTCTTTTTAATATCCGCAGCCGATTGGTTTACAAAGCTTATGATCACAGCTGCCTTGTTTTCAGGAGCTTCTGGATTCATGGGGGTGTAGGTGCTGTATGCCTCCATGATCCATTCTAAAAAGACAGCTGGAGACTCATCCCTTTCCTGCTGAACATTCCCTACCTTGGCCAAATTAGTTGGCTTTCTAGCAGCCATTCGGAGACCCCCCATTAGAGTCTGGCGGTAGACCCAGAGCCTCTCCTTACCTTCTGCCGTGTTGAAATCCCATTCAGGCCTAGTTAAGGGAAAAGAGACATCTATCTGGACCGGGTTGGTGGTTGGGTTCCCGTCCACGCCTGGAACCACTTTCCGGGCCTCATTGAGGATTCTTTCCCTCTCCTCAGTTGTGAACAGGACCTGTAAAAGCTGTTGGCAGTCGTCCCACGTGGGCTGGTGGGTGAAAAGGACAGAATCTAACAGATCAATAAGCCCTGCTGGCTTCTCAGAGAACTTAGGATTCTGAGCCTTCCAGTTGTAAAGGTCATTAGTGGCGAAAGGCCAATAGTGATGGGGTTGATTGCCATCAGCATCTGGGAGCCCACCGGAACCGTAGCCGCTCCCGGAACTCCGCCCCCAGCCGCTCCCGGAACTCCGCCCCCAGCCGCTCCCGGAACTCCGCCCCCAGACGCTCCCAGAACTCCGCCCCCAGACGCTCCCGGAACTCCGCCCCAGACGCTCCCCTTTGCATGGGAGCATCGCCCCCCTGTGGACTCCTAGGAGGCTGATATGAGAGAGGAAAGATTAGTTCCTCTTCAGTTCCCCCCTGAAAGACAGGGTAGAGGGGAGCTGATGGCGGGGTGAGATACTTCTTCTCCTTCACCTTCTCCGTTTCCTGCAATGGGTTTCGGCTCCAGGGGGCGCGGGGACAGAAAGGGCTTAAGCCAGGAGGGTGGCTCTTCCACGAGGTCCTGCCAAGTAATAATGTAAGGGAGTTGATCAGGATGTCCCTTCTTGGGCTGAGAGACGATGTCCCTCACCCGGTGGATGGTGGGGAGGTCGAAGGTCCCCTCCGGCGGCCACCCGACACTAAAAGTCGGCCATTCCCTAGAACAAAAAGTTTGCCACCAGCCCTTCCGGACCTCTACACTGAGGTTGCTAGTTCTTCCCTTAACCTCTTTGAAATGATCAACCATAATGCTTAAAGGAGTGGTTTGAGTCTGTCCCATGATGTCCGTCAACAGAGTCCACAAAACAAAACAGAAAAACACAGACATAGACAAACAAAGGGCCCTTGAGACAAGCTTTCCAACGCGAGTCCGTTGGAACAAAACTGACAAAACCGAAAGTGCGGACGATGGCCTCACGCCGATCGGTGGGAGCGACCCACCTCGTCCCAGAGGTTCGAGGGGAATACACGTCCCTCCTGAAGGAGGATCAGGACGTCTCCCGATTCCTCCCGCCCGTGGTCTCCGGTGCGTCCACCTAGTCCACCTAGACCGCTTCGGGCACTACCAGAGATTCAGAAATGAGCTCACACAAAAGAGACAAGGAACAGACAGACACCTACCGTGGCCAGTCAGACTCTACGGATCGGGGGTCCCTTGAGGTTCTTGGGGATCCCGGGCGAGCCCCCAAATGTTATGCCCAGATTTCGTGATTCCCAAAGACCACGAGGGAGCCGAGTCCGATGCAAAAGCAAAGAGCCTTTTAATCGAGCTAGCTCGAGCTCAGTCCCACACACACACCCACCGGCGCAGCGGCGAGGTGGAGAGAGAGAGAGAGTCAGCCCCCAAACGTGCTGATTTATAGGGGGCCTGGGAGAGGTAGGAGGGGTGAGGTAGTGTGGCCTCCGCTCATTGGTTGGGGTCAGGTTGCACATGGGGGCAGGGCGCGGCTTACTTTCCCTTGCATTTCTATTGGCTAATTCAAAGGTGTGGGTTGGGCTCTTGGAGAGGTTCTAGGGCGGGAACCTGACTCCACGAGGTGGAAGACATGGAACAAAAGGAACATGGAGTCTCCCTGCCCTTTCACTGATGAGATATGATGACTATATGTCCACACCACTCTCTCTATTCTCTGTCGGGTGGCTAGATTATGCTGGCTCTGTCACTTCCAAGACTGGCAAGACAGAGCCAGTGGAAAGGTTGGGGCATTGGACATGCAGTTTATGTCTTTTGCTCCTTGGGGATTAACTGGGAATGGGAGGATTTCTTGGCACTATGTTGGGAGTAGGAATTCTGTTGAGGGTGTTCAGAATTTCCCTACCAAGTTTGATGAGTCTAATTTCACGTTCATTCAGCATTCAGGTGCCTTTCAACTAGTTTCTGGATTACTCAGAAGCAGAATTTTTTTCTGTGAATTGTTACTGAATCTGTGTGTGTGGGACAGAGTCCAGGTTTTCTATTCTGCCATCTTGCTGATGTCACTCCTCCCAAGGTACTTGTTTTTAAATTTTAGTTGATATTTGAAGTAAAAACAGTTAACGTCTAGCAGTTTTAATGTGTTTGGAGTATTGTTAGCTTCTGAGAAACTTGTATTTAATTTTTAGAGATTAAAGAAAGCTTTTAAGGAGGTGGCCTACATAACTTTGGAAAACAGTGTTTTAACTGGTTATCCTAAGGCTAAACTAAAAGAAGCTCTTCATAAAAACTATTCTGGTTGTAAATTACTAGTAGTTTCTTATAGGGTTATAGTTAACAATTCCAAAGAACTCAATTAATTGTTAGAAAAAATAGCCAGGTTTCTCCCTGTCTTAAAAAAAGTTAAAAGTAAGTAAGGGAGAAGGCTAGAGTGAACCACCATGTGCTTGATTATAATCACATGTATTTCTGTGTATAACAACATGCATATATAGAGAGAGAAATATAAAGACGTATATGTGTATATATGGGATAGTATAGGTACATGTATTTTACACTGTGTTTTCTGAGAGTGCCTAGAAGCTAGAAGCAATGACATCTCACTAGCAATAAGAATCTTGTTTCCAGATCTTGTTTTCTAAATACTATCCTATCTAATAAAGAAGGAATATGCTAATTGACCATCACTCCATCACAAAGATGGATGCACTCACAGATGAGGCCAAGTTCCCATAAGGAGCCTTAACAAGCAATCAGCAGGGACCTGAGGCTATGCCCTCCCCCACCTCTGTGGGGCTTGACAGGGAACCTCAGGCCATGCCCCCCGACTGGTGGGGCTTGATGGAGGACCTCACGATGCACTTCCCATCCTGGTGCTGGGCTAGGGGATCTCAGGCTACTCCCCCCACCCCATCGCCAGGCTGGGGGACTTCAGGCTGCACCCCCCACCAGGTGGGGCTTGACAGGGGACTTCAGGCCGTGCCCCCCACCCCAGCACCCGGCCAGGAGACCTGAGGCTGCACCCCTCTGCCTGGCTAGGCTTGACAGGGGACCTGAGGCTGTGTCCCCCTCCCGGTGCTGGGCCGGGGGACCTGAGGCTGTGCCCCCCTCCCACCTGGCAGAGATTGATGGAGGACCTCAGGCCATGCCCCCCACCCAGCGGGGCTTGACGGGGGATCTCAAGGCACGCCCCCCGCCCTGGTCTGGGCTCCTCAAGCCACGCCCCCCCGGTCTTGGCGTCGGGCCAGGGGACCTGGGGCTATGCCCCCTGCCCAATGGGGCTTGACAAGGGTGGGACTGGCTGGGTCTGGATCTAGCCCAATGGAGGGGGCGGCTGGCTGGGTCTGGGTCTCACGTGATTTTGAGGCACATGTGGGTGGGTGGGGACTTGACTCTGGGTCCTGTGGTGCGCCCCAGACTCTGACAGGAGGAAGGTTTTCATATACATTTTACTAATTTTCTTTCATCTCTGACACTTCTATTATAGAGAAAGGGCAAATAGCAATATTAAATTATTTCCTCTAATTAATACCCTTTTAATGTGCATGAATTTCGTGCACTGGCCCACTAGTTCTCTAATAAAAAGAAACAGGAGCCCTGGCTGGTGTTGGTTAGTGGTTGGAGCCTCGGCCCATGCACAGAGTTTGATTCTGCGTTAAGGGCACACACCTGAGTTGCAGGTTCAATCCCTAGCCCTGGTCAGGGCACTTGGGGAAGGCAACCAATCCCTCTCACATCAATGTTTCTTTCTCTCTCTCCCTCCCTTCCACTCTCTCTAAAAATCAGTGGGGAAAATATCCTAGGGTGAGAATTAACAGGAAAAAGAAACAGAATTGCCTGGAAAAAATGGCTAATTCTAATGCAAGGGCAGAGAAAGTACAAGATGACCCTGTGGAACCTTCTTGTGTGCAGAAAGTGAATGTCCAGTTATTCCAACACCATTTGTTGAAAAGACCATCCAATTTCTATTGTGTTACCTTTGTTCTTTTTTAAAAAGTCACTTGACTATATTTATATGGGTCTATTTCTGGACTCTCTATTCTGTTCCATTGCTATATTTTCTGTTTGGTTTTTTTTTGTTGTTTTTTTTTTTGCCAGTACAAGTTTGTCTTCATTATTATATCTTTACTATAGGCTCGATGTGCAAATTTCATGTAAGAGTAGGCCTTCCTTTCCCTGGCTGCTGGCACCTGGGACCCGGACTTTCCTCGCAGTCTCTGCTTCATCTGGAAGGTCGTCCAGAAGGACGTCTGGTCTAATTAGCATATTACGCTTTTATTATTATAGATAGTAAGTCTTGAAGTTGGGTAATGTCAGTTCTCCGACTTAGTTCTTTTCCTTCAACATTGAATTGGCTATTCTGGGTATTTTGCTTCTCCATTATCCGGTTGTGATGGGTTACACTAATTGATATTCAAATATTGATTCAGCCTCACATACCTGGAATAAATCCCACTTGTTTGTATTTTATAATTCTTCTTATACATTGTTAGATTAGATTTGATAATTTGTTGAGAATTTTTGCAGCTGTGTTCATGAGTGATATGGGACTGTTGTTTTCCTTTCTTGTAATGTTTTTGTATGGTTTCAGTATTAGGGTGATGCTGTCCTCATAGAAAGAGTTAGGAATTATTCTCTCTGCTTCAGTCTTCTGGAAGATATTGTGGAGAATTTGTTCCTTAAATTTCTTCCTTAAATATTTGGTAGAATTCACCAGTAAACACATCTGGGCCCATTTCTGTGTTGTTGTTTTTTTAATGATTATTAATTAGAGATTCAATTTCTTTTAATAGATATAGACCTATTTAGATTACCTTTCTTTTTGGTTATTTTTAGTTGATTTCCTTGGGCTAATTTAAGGTAATTAATGATTTAGTATTCGATTATGTTTTATTACACTTTTAGAATCATTAAAATATTTTGAGTACTTCATGATCAATTTTCTTACGTTTTTTTGTATATATTCTTATAATACATTAATAAAACACAACTCTCTTCTTCCAGCCTAGTGTGTTAATCGTAACCTACAAGGAACCTGCAAAATCATCTTCTCAGTTTGGATCCTACAAGCAAGCTGAATGGAGGCCAGATAGTACAATGATAGCTGTGTCAGTAAGTATATTTTTCAGCTTTAACAGTGTTTTCTTATGAAATCATTACATTGCATTAAACTTGATTCTCTTAGGTGACTTCCTTTCAATCTTTCATACCCATTAGTGTTTTATCTTCTATGATAGAAATTGCTGAACCAAATCTTCTATTCAGGTTATTTTTATTATATCTTCTTTCTTGATTCTTCTACATCCTCCCATTTTAAATGTAGTGCCCATATCCTTTTCTGTTTATTCTTCTAACTCCTATTTTGTCCTTGAAGTCTATTTAATTCAGATTTTTAAAGCTTTTATCTATATTCACACAGTACTTCCAAATTTATACAAGTCCTTCCCTCTGTTCCCAAAGATGTCTCATAAAAATGATAAACTTTGCGTTTATGTCATACTGAATTCTCATTTACATTTGGACCTATTTCTGCATTTCTTTTTTCTATTTTTTTAAATCCGGTTAATTTTACCTTTTTTATGTTTTGTCACTGTCATCTCTTGGACTGTCATCATTACCAAATTTGAACTAGCAATAATGTAAATAGTTAAACATTTATTGAGCAGCTCCTACATAAGTACTTTTATAACTGGTTTATGTGGATCATCTCATTTAATCTTTAAGTCAACACTTTAAAGTAGATACAATTATCCTTTATAGTAGATAAGTATATTGAGGCTCTGAGAAAATAAGTTTTATCCAAAGCTATATAGACAGTGTATATTGAAGAGAAGGAATTTAAACTTAGGTGCTCAGATTCCATTTACTATACTCTTAACTACTACACTGAATTATCTCTCTGCTTTCTGTCCTTTTCTAGTCCATGCTATATAATGCTGACTGGGTTAATCATCTGAAAATGATCTACATCGTCAAAAATACTGACTAGTTTTTCACTTCCTACAGTAGGGGTCTTGCAGACTACCAACTATACACCAGGTCTACCCTGCTGCCTGTTTGTGTATGGACCATGAACTAAGAATATTTTTATGAATTTAATGATTGAAAAAATCAAAGAGGGATAATACTTTTGGCATTTGAAAATTACATGAAGTTTAAATTTCATTGTTTATAAATATTTTTCTTGGAGCATGAAAATATTTATTTACATGTTGTCTATGATTGTTTTTAAACTGAAACAACTGACTTGAGTAGTTCTGACAGTGACCACATGTGATACTTCCATTCTTCACTCCCCTGTTCAGCACACTATAAATTATAGTAACCCATTTATAAATTCAGTATTTCAAGTGCCATGCATATCTCCATACCATGACTTTTTTTTATTATTTTTATTACTAGTGCATACTTATTATGTCAGAAGAAGGGGAAAATAGACTTTGGAGTGTGGATTATTTTATTATTGAATTAGATAGCAAAATATGTTATGTAGTAATACTGGAGTGAAGCCAAAAGAACATAAGTTGACATTATCCAACTTAGTACTTAGTTACTAGTAAGTACTAATCACAGTATTTCCAACACAGTGAAATTAATACTTAGAAAAATTAGAAATTTTTTAAAAGGGAAAAAAAATCTCATCATACCAGAAATTCTTCACAAAAATGAAAAAGGAAGTGCAACCAAAGTATTTTTATTATATCTTCTTAAATCTGAATTAAATAGACTTAGTTCTTGATAAAGTGACAAATGTTACAGTACTGCTCAATTTTTTATGTGAATAATCAGTGTAGAGTATGCAGTGATTGAGAATCGCTCCCTGTGAATATAGCATGGGTAGAACAAGTTCAGGTGTAAAGATTTTCAAAGAAGTTAAGAAAACACTAATTCAGGACAAGCTGAAATAGAATCCACTAAGGTGTATTTTAACTGATGATGGTAAAAATGTGTGTGGAACAGAAAAACATATTTATTATTTAGTTGGACAGATTTAACAAGTTTGTGCACATGTAAGCACTTAAAGCCTATGGTTACTTTAGGGTTTTGTCAGAAATAGAAGCTAAATATTGTGATTTGCTTAACCCCACAGCTATTTGATGGCTTAGCAGTCAGTGGTGAAGGTTTATTGTGAATTTTTTGAGCTCTGGGGCTGAGATAGAAATTTTTTTAACTTGAAGAACCACCTGCAGATACTTATCAGACACTGAATTACTTTGGAAGATAGCTTTTGCTGCATTCTTGGTATTATTGTCTAATGTCTTCAATCTAAAACTACAAAGCAAAACAGTGCTTGTATGTGAAATGTATGTATGGTAAAGTCATTTGATGACAACTAATTTTTGAATCACAGGTAATGTCAGGCTGTTTGTCATACTCCCACAGTTCTCAAAAGTTCCAACAAAAGAAGTAAGATTTCTATTTCCAACAAAAATTAGCAGTAGATATATTTCCTGAGTCCAAATTATACAATTTTTCAGACCTTGTTGCAATCGCAAAGGAAATTTCCATATTTCAAAACCCATTTAATCATGAAAACGAGGAGTGTTCCACCTCACCTTCAGCCGGAAGTAATTAATCTACAAGGTAAGGACATGTTAAAAGGCAAACATCAGGAGAAGAAACTAGTCGACTTCTATAATTGCCTACCTAGTGCTATAGTCAATTAAAATAATATGCTCATAGATTGATATCAATATTTGACAGTACTTGTGTGAAAAGACATTTTCAAATATGAAGTATGTAAAATTTCATTACAGACCAGCATTAATAGAGGAAACTTTGCAATCTATTTTGATGATAGGGAACACCAACTTTAAACCCCAATTAAGCAAAAATGTTATTCCCATAAATGAATTTCATTCTCTTTAGGGGATGTGTATTACAGAGAAAAATCGTACTCAATTTTTTTCTTTCTTTTTTTTGAAGTACAATTTCCATTTATTTTCCCCCCAGAGAACTTTTCTTCACTCCTTTAAGTCTTAGCTCCTTACATGGGCTTTGGTGGAGGATGTGGGGCAGCACCCACAGGTCTAAATCAGGGTGGGCATGTTTGGTCCTTCCGGGCTTCACGAGAACGATTCCTGACTACCTTGCTGTGAATGGCGCAGCTCACACAGTAATGCAGCTTCACATACAGCTTGGGAAGCACATAGGCATCAAAGACACTCGCTTCGGTGATGTCCCTAACGGCTGCAGCTTCTACTGTGTTTCGAATGACAAGCTTCTTAATGGCCTTGTCCTTGGGCATGCACCGGGTGCAGTTGGTGCACCGAATAGGCTGCACATGGCCTCGGCCTTTTTTGGCACGACTGTTATTCCTTCTTTTCTTGGTCATCTTGGAAATGAGGACCTGAGAGGGCTCAATTTTCATTACTATTCTATTTAGAATTTTGTAACAAAATTTATGAAAATTTGTTTTCTCTATTATTTACTTTTCATTTTTCTGTGTTTCTGATGCTTTTTTTTTTTTTTAAATATATTTTATTGATATTTTTACAGAGAGGAAGGGAGAGGGATAGAAAGCTAGAAACATCGATGAGAGAGAAACATCGATCAGCTGCCTCTTGCATACCCCCCACTGGGGATGTGCCCGCAGCCAAGGTACATGCCCTTGACCGGAATCGAACCTGGGACCTTTCAGTCCGCAGGCCGACGCTCTATCCGCTGAGCCAAACCGGTTTCGGCAGTGTTTCTGATGCTTTTGACATCTTGGGGCCTTGTGACCTTGGAGACACTGTGACTCCCAGGGCTAGCCAATCCTAAAGATAGTGAAAGACTCATCTGTTGGTATACCTTTCATATACAAACCAAACAAGTCATAGCTTGTGCCCCTAGTCACCTCCTATATGAAGCTCTTATAACTCTAGGCCTCCATTCCCCGTCCTAGTAACTCAAGGGTCAAGTACCAGCCTCTACACCCCCAATATAGGGAAAACAATCCATTAGCTTTCTTTTTAGAGCAGAAATAATTTCACATTAATTTATTAACCTTTTACAGTCTACTAAATATTAAAAAAGTAAAGAAGTTAGAAGAGCCAAAACCGGTTTGGCTCAGTGGATAGAGCGACAGCCTGCGGACTGAAAGGTCCCAGGTTCGATTCCGGTCAAGGGCATGTAACTTGGTTGCGGGCACATCCCCAGTAGGAGGTGTGCAGGAGGCAGCTGATTGATGTTTCTCTCTCATCGATGTTTCTAACTCTCTATCCCTCTCCCTTCCTCTCTGTAAAAAATCAATAAAATATATTAAAAAAAAAAAGAAGTTAGAAGAAATTATTTCTGTTCATGTTGGGAAGCTAAATGCACACATAAGATAATATAAAAACAATTTACTATTTTTGGCTATTGAAAAGATTTTTATTTCACCTGGTTATTGCTGATAGTCTTTTTCTAGTACCTTGTGAAGATGTCATGACGAATTTAATTTTAGCTACTGTAGTCTGTATTAAATATACTGAGTAAATGCTGATGGGATTCAAGTTAATTCATCTATTTGTGTAATTTAAAACGTGAATTAATGTTTTAGCTGATATGAATTTTTATGTACATATAGGAGTATAAGTAGATTTTATGAAAATAGACTTTTTAAAGAGCAATTTTATGTTCATAGTCAAATTAAGAGGAAAGTATACTCCCTTCTCCAACATATGCATAGCCTTCCCCATTATCAACATAGTTTACATTGTGGTGTTTTTATAGTACCCTTATACATTCTATGAGTTTGGACAAATTTATAATGACATGTATTCACCATTATAGTATATGCCGAGTAGTTTTATTCTATCCAAGTCTGTGCTTCTCCTATTTATCTATTCCTCTCTCATACCCCTGGCACTTGCTCTTTTTTTAATCCTCATCCAAGGGTATGTTTATTGATTTTTAGAGTGAGAGGAAAGGCGGGGGAGAGAATACTTAGGCTGACAGAAACAAGAAGAAAACTATCAATAATTCTACCATTCACAGATAATTATTTTTATGTAAGTCCTTATATATATTTCATGGATATTTGCAGATGCTCTTATAGTTAATAGCTTATGGATTTTGAAAAGCGATTGAAGCCCTAGTTGGTTTGGCTCAGTGGATAGAGCGTTGGCCTGCTGACTGAAGGGTTCCAGGTTTGATTCCTGATCAGGGCACATGTCTGGGTTGCGGGCTCAATTCCCCAAAATAGGGGGCATACAGGAGGCAGCCGATCAATGATTCTTTCTCATCATTGATGTTTCTATCTCTCTCTCTCCCTTCCTCTCTGAAATCAATAAAAATATATTTTAAAAAAAGAATTATAGTGATTGAAGTCTATTAGTTTTTGTTTTGTTTTTTATTAATTCTCACCCAAGGATATTTTTCCATTGATTTTTAGAGTGGAAGGGAGGAAGAGAGACAGAGAGAAACAGTGATGTGAGAGAGAGACATCGATGGGTTGCCTCCTGCATGCACCCCAACCAGGGCCAGGGATCCAGCCTGCAACCGAGGTATGTGCCCTTGACTGGAATCGAACCCGGGACCCTTTAGTCCGCAGGCCAAAGCTCTATTCACTGAGCCAAACTGGCTAGGGCAAAGTCCATTTGTTTTTAAATCCAAAGTGATACTATAAGTGACTGGTAATGTCATGTTTGATGGGGAGAAGATTTGGTAAATCTGTGAGTTTTATAAATAGAAGATTATCTGAAACATTTTTTCTTTATGGAAAGCTATCACAAAGTTTCATAATTTGCTTTTTTACATATTATATTAATGAACATTGTTTCATTTCAGCATTCTTCTGTCACTTGATTTTGAATGTCTGCATAGGATTCTGACTTAACAGATGAGTGTATTTTTAAATTGATAGATATAGGAATTTTTATCATTTTTCACACAAAATTGGGATCTTAATTTACACATTACTCTGCAACTTCATTTTTTTACTTAGTATATTATGACTATCCTTCTAGATTAATATATATATATACTTCTAATTTAATTTTAGTATTTGTAAAATATTCAATAGTATGCAAGTTTCTTATTTACTTTGCTACTTTTTACTTGCTGGACATTTGGCAACTATGCACAGTGCTACAGTAAACATTATTATACATGTATCCTTTTATATTAGTGCTTTATTTCTTTAGTACACTTACCCCTATGTGGGATTGCTGGGGCAAAGTATATATCTTCTTTTTAATAAATATTGCCAAATTATTTTTCAGTAAAACTGTATCAGTTCCAGAATTATTCCTTCCATGTTCTTAAGATTCCCATTACCCTGCATTTATGCCTGCATTAGATTGATAAAAAATGGTCTCATCATTTTAATTTTCTTTTGTTTTATTGCTAGTGAGGTTTGGTATTTTTCACATGTTTATTGGCCTTTTGCAGTTGTTTTTCTGCAGGTTGCCTGTGTTTGTTTATTTTTCAAACCTAGTTCCACGTTAGGTTTTTTCACTGTGGCTCCAATGCCAAGAGAATTTTCTGCACATATGGTAGTCCTTCACAGATTAAATGAAATAAGTAATGTCTGAACATACCATTCTTTAACCATGGTAAAGGATATCCTGTCTCGGTATAAGATTCTTAGATTGAGATTCTTTTTTTCCAGCCATGAGATACTGTTCTAATGCCCTCTGGTTTCTATTGTTAGTGATGATAGGTCTAATGCTAATCTGATTCTTTTTCCTTTGCAGACAACCTGTTCTTTTTTTTTCTGAATGATTTTTCTCGTTATCATTAAAATTGAGTCATCTCTGCTTATTATCACTAGATTTTTTTAAAATTAATCTCCCTCTTTCTCCTTCTATAGCTTTGTCCCTCCCCCCCCCCCCCAAAACTGAATCTCAGCCTCTTCTATCTGAAGACTCAAATATTTCTGCAGCTAGGGAATTTGTCTTCTATTATTTTTTTTTCAATATATTTTATTGATTTTTTACAGAGAGGAAGGGAGAGGGATAGAGAGCTAGAAACATCGATGAGAGAGAAACATCGATCAGCTGCCTCCTGCACACCTCCTACTGGGGATGTGCCCGCAACCACGGTACATGCCCTTGACCGGAATCGAACCCGGGACCCTTCAGTCCGCAGGCCGATGCTCTATCCACTGAGCCAAACCGGTTTCGGCTGTCTTCTATTATTTTTTAAATAATAGAAGAACAGAACAAGATTTATCATGTCCTATGTTATTTCTTGATTTTTTACTCACTATTTGCAAACCTCCCAAATTTCTCCTTCAAGTCTCTATGCTTTCAGTAATTATTTCATCTCTATATATTCTGAGATTGTTTTCATTTAATCTTCTGGAATAAAAGGTTCATCTCCCACAAAAAAATTACTCTTTATCAGTTCATCTGTTGAATTTTTCTATTAGGAAATGTTTAGCTTGGAAAACTCTTATGTTCTAACTAGTAGCCCTGTGCATGAATCTGCGCCGGTAGGTCGCTGCTGCCCTCCTGTAGCTCCGCCCGCTGCCCCGCCCTCCTGTAGCTCCCCCTGCCGCCCCCCTCATAGCTTGCTGCCCTGCCCTGTACTGTAGCTCTTCGCCGCCCGCTTGTAGTTTGCTGCCCCACCCTCCTGCAGATCTGTAATCAGGTTGCTAGGCGGTTGATTGTTACAATAACCAATTAGGGCGTAACGGATAATTAGCATATTCCTCTCATTATATAGGATAATATCTCTTGAAAATCCTAAATGTTTTTTTCCTCTTAATTTACTTGCATTCTTCTCTCTCATCTATGTAACTCATTAGTGGGATCCATATATTTTAGCCATTTAGTTAGGTCTTCCATTATAAAGTTACTGAGCTCGCATAAAGCGGAATTTTCCTTTCTTGTGTTCTGTTTGCCACCCATAGAGGTCAGGCTTTCCTGTGGGTCTCTCTGGCCATGCAAACCAACAGGTGTTAGCTCAAATGGTAGTTTGCAGAGGCAGACAGCTTACAAACTCTTCTCCTATGTTGAAGCTTAGGATGAGTCTCCTCTACTCTCAGGCAGTTTCTCCTAGTTGAAGGACCTTAAACTGAAGGCTCCTCCAGACCCTGAGGTCTGGGAGCAATGTAGTTCACCAGTACAACCTCTATGCTGGCTGGAGTCATGGGGTTATGTGGACAGTTCTGTCACTATCCACTTCTGGGAGCAGTCACATTCAGCCATGGGCTTTTGCTTTTAAGGCTTACTTGGGGAACCAGAACCTCGAGGAGTGGCAAAGCAGAACTTTCCCTCGTCCTGGTCCCTCAGCACCCATTCTCCCCCAAGGGAACTGAAGAGCATCCTCCAGGCCCATCCACACAAGTTTTGGTAAATGTACTCTGAGAAGGAAAAGGTTAGAAATGTGTCCTCTGTCTTTCCATCTCACCAGAACCCAGAAACTCAACTTAAAGTAAACCATTTCTACTGGTTCAACTTATTTGCCTCTGCCTACAAAAGAGATTGTTTTAGCCCTAACCGGTTTGGCTCAGTGGATAGAGCGTCGGCCTGCGGACTGAAGGGTCCCAGGTTCGATTCCGGTCAAGGGCATGTACCTTGGTTGCGGGCACATCCCCCAGTAGGAGGTGTGCAGGAGGCAGCTGATCGATGTTTCTCTCTCATCGATGTTTCTAACTCTCTATCCCTCTCCCTTCCTCTCTGTAAAAAATCAATAAAATATATTTAAAAAAAAAAAGAGAGATTGTTTTATTTTTATTTATTTTTTTAAATATATTTTATTGATTTTTTACAGAGAGGAAAGGAGAGGTATAGAGAGTTAGAAACATCGATGAGAGAGAAACATCAATTCAGCTGCCTCCTGCACACCTCCTACTGGGGATGTGCCCGCAACCAAGATACATGCCCTTGACCGGAATCAAACCTGGGACCCTTCAGTCTGCAGCCCGACGCTCTATCCACTGAGCCAAACCGGTTAGGGCCAAAAGAGATTGTTTTAAATTCTTATTTCTTACATTATAATGTAGACTAATGCAGAAGGAGAATAATTATCCCATCTAATAAAGAGGAACATGCTAATTGACCCTCATGCTGTCGCAAAGATGGCAGTGCCCACAGCCAATAAGGAGGGAATATGCTAATTGACTGTCCTGCCCTCAAAGATGGCGACACCTACAACCAATAAGGAGGGAATATGCTAATTTACTTCCCCGCCCTCAAAGATGGCGGCACCCACAGCCAATAAGGAGCAAATATGCTAATTGACTGTCACGCCCTCAAAGATGGTGCCCAGTCCCCTCAGCCCCACTAGAATGGCAGGCGTGTGGCAAGGCTGGGCCCGTCCCACGCTTCTGCCTCCGGAGTCCCCCAACCCCCCCCCCACCCCCAGGGCTGGCCCGAGGCGCAGGCAAGCCTCGGATGGCGGCTACCCAGCCACCCAGGGCCGCCCGAGGCTCAGGTAACCAGGGTCAGCCGAGGCTTGCACTGCCAGCAGTGGCAGCAGCAGAGGTATGATGGGGCATCACTTTCCCTGATTGCCGGTCGCCTCCCACCCCTGAGGGCTCCCGGACTGTGAGGGGGGCAGGCTTGGCTGAGGGAACCCCCCCTCCAGTGCATGAATTTTCATGCATCGAGCCTCTAGTATGGTAATAATTGAGAAAGGTCACTGATATTTTTGTATTACCTATTTAGCAAAGCAGTCACTCTTTGCAAATAGCCATTTATACTAAAAGATAAACTATTGCCCTGGCCGGTTTGACTCAGTGGATAGAGCATTGGTCTGCGGACTGAAGGGTCCCAGGTTCGATTGCGGCCGAGGGCACATGCCCGGGTTGCAGGCTCGATCCCCAGTGGGGGGCGTGCAGGAGGCAGCCAATCAGTGATTCTCTCTTATCATTGATGTTTCTATCTCTTCCTCTCCCTTCCTCTCTGAAATCAATAAAGAAATATATTTTGAAGAAAAAGATAAATAAAAGATAAACTATCAAGGTATAATAAAAATAAATGTTAAGGAAGCATATATTACCATGGAATGGGTACTGAATAAGTGAACTTGCCTGGTAACCAAAGTATACCAGGTAATTGGATTCTGAAGCTTTACTAATTTTGATGGTCCTTTCCCCTCAAATGTATTGTACATTTTCTTAACCAGTGACATGAAATATATTAATTATTAATTAACTATTTACTTGAGGATTCCGAGTTATTATGGCAGGCCATAATTATTCCTAATGTTTTTCTAAATTTATTTTATTTATTTTAAAATATTTTTATTGATTTCAGAGAGGAAGGGAGAGAGAGAGAGAAACATCAATGATGAGAGAGAATCATTGATTGGCTGCTTCCTGCACACCCTGCACTGGGGATCGAACCTACAACCCGGGCTTGTGCCCTTGACCGGAATTGAACCCAGGACCCTTCAATACACAGGCTGACATTTTATCCACTGAGCCAAACCAGCTAGGGCAGTTTTTCTAAATTTTAAACAATGAATAGATATTCAGGCACAAGGAGCATTGAAATCAATTTTAAGTACTGTCTCATTTCTATGATTATATCTGACAAATACTAACACCATTGTATTTATTGATCTTTTTATTTTGTGGTTTTTTTTTTATTTGAGAGAGATAGAGACAGACAGACAGACATTGATGTGGGTGAGAAACATCAGTGGGTTGCCTCCCACACCCACCCTGACTGGGGATCAAACCAGAAACCGAGGTATGTGCCCTGACCGGGAATTGAACCCACCATCTTTCGGGGTATGGGACAACACTCCAAACATCTGAGCCATACTAGCCAGAACAGCACTGGTGTATTTAGGCATATGTGTATTTTCATTGTAACCTTGCTTATAATAGGAAAACACTCTGGCATCTTTTGATTCTGCATTCCCATCTAGTCACCAATATGCTGCTAAGTCCTATGTCTAGTTTACTGTCATCCTTTTCTCTTTATTCTCATTGTCATGACCTTAGTAGAGATCATTTTTATATTTTGTGTAGATTGCCTAGAACTCAAAACTTTTAGCTAGTATTTTTCTCCACTTGAAATGCATCTTAATTGTGCATAGCTAAGTCACAGCTCTTATATTATTGTTTTCAAACCTTGCATTGGCTTCCCATTACATACAAAATACGTTCAAAACTGCTTAGCCTAGTATTCAGGGTCTCCTGTGATCTGGCCCCAACCTGCCATCCCAACTCTGTTTCCCACTGCTACCTTTAATACTCCCCTTCACACCCAGCTAAATGGAAGTCTGTTCTGCAACCTGAGAGTCACTGTAACATGAATTAGAATGTAATTTGTTTGGGAATAAAGGAAAGATGTCAGTTTACTTTAGAATTCCTTTGTTTCATTGTGATATTTTTTCCTCCCAGCATGTTAAGATATTGAATCACCAAATAACAGCTGAGAGCAGTTTCTAAAGGAGTGGAATATAGCAAGTTGCAGAGCAGTGCAATCCTGTACTCAGTACACATTCATCTCAATTCCCTTCATCTTGGTATGACAGAACTGTTTCGGAAGTGATTATTGTGTGATTCTCCTGGTTCTCATAGTCTTACCCTTTAATTTATGGTAAATAAAATTTATCTTTCAGACGGCAAATGGCTACATCTTGTTTTTTCACATTACATCTACAAGAGGGGACAAGTACCTTTATGAACCAGTGTATCCCAAGTAAGTTCGTTTTTTCACTTTAATATTTGATATGCACACTTTGAATTTACAAAAACATTACAATTCTGGGTTGTCTGAAGTGATTAAAATAAGCTAAGCTAGCATTTCCAAAATAGTGTTTAAAAAATTATCAGGTCTTTGAACTGTCAATACTTGAATAAAGAATTCTGTAGTTAAGTAAGTCTGAGAATCTTGGGTGAATGTACTATATCCCTTCTTAGACAATCAGAATTACTATTAATATACTTCATTTCTAGCATTCTCCAATCCTTATCAAGGAGCTGCTAAGAGATCATGAGGGGCAGAGGTGAAATGTCTTAAGTTGAAAGGGCACTTTTTCTCGTATATATTTTTGTATGTGAATAGAAAAGAATTTGAGGGAACATGGACTTAGATCTTTATGTTATTCTGTATATTTTGCATTTTTTTTCTTTTTTAACCTTACTTTTGAAGTGAAAGAATGTTTTATTGAAAGAACTTTGGAAATAAAAAAACGTATAATTTTAAAGAATAACATCTTTTTTAAAAAAGATCAAGTCATTAACGTGTATGGAAATATAGATAAGTATCTCATTTCTAGGTGGTGGAAGATGGCCAAAGTTTATCATGTATGTAAGAAATTAAAGGGAAAATTGATTTTATTATGTGAAAATTTACATTTCTGAGAATAGGAAAAAAAGAACAACATTAAAAGGGTACGTAACAAACTGGGAAAAATTTTGCAGTAAATAATACCAAGGCTTACTATTTTTATAAAGAAGCCATATAAATTGCTAAGAAACTCAAAGATTTCAAAAGATAAATGGGCAAAAGCAATCTCAAAAGAGAAAATATAATTAATCTGCATTAATTAGTAACTCTAAACAATAACTCAAAACAAAACATTTAATACAACAATTTTAAAAGACACATTTCAGTATATAAAAGTAGTTGTGGAAGAATAGTAAAATGTCTTTTGCACGCTTTTAGTAGATATACACAAAGGTGGGAGTCAACTGTGGTACATTCTCCTAAAATAATATGCATCATTAAATATAATGTCTCAGAAAAATTTATAAACTTGAGAATCTGATCATATAATGCCTAGTGAAGAAACAAGTCGTACAAAATTATATATGTAATATGACCACTACTTTGTAAAACAAAGCATAAAAAATCACCTAAAGAAAAATGCTGGAACGATGCATATATTGTTATTGCTACTGAATGGTAGAACTATAGTGATTTTCCAGCTTCTTTCAACTCTTGAACTTTCCAAAATTTTTTATATTTAAAAATCCATGTATTTGAAAATCTAAAACAAAAAGGCCACAATTTTTAAAAAATAGCTTTGTGAAAGTGTTTCTTCAAATAACATTTGTTAATATTATTGAGAATACATTTTGGGAAAGACTAACGTATATCACGTAGCTCATAGGTTTTAGGAAACTAGATTTTCCTTGATGCTATTAGTCACTTCTTTTTGTAAGAAATATAGTGTTAATTGAGCTGTTCTGAGTTTTGGAAATCTTTTGTAAAGAACAGAAATTCTTTTGATGATGGAATTTAATTGGATTATTTTTCAATAGAAATCTTTAATGCAAAGACCCTTGGGCAGAAAAAGTATAATGTTGAAATAGTATGGACATTGTAATAGGTAGTTGATATATTTAGAAATTTTAAATATGAAGCTTACTATTTTTTCATTCTAAGTAGTAATTTTGTGAATCTTATTAAGAATTTGTAATCAGTGTCTAAAATGTCATTTACTTGTGCATTTTGAGCTACTGCATCTAAGTCCATTTTAGACATGCTCTTGTCAATAAAAACAATAATCAGGATAATCTGAACTTAACTGGAATAATTTATACTATAACTAGAGGCCCAGTGCACGAAATTTGTGCACGGTGGGTGTGTTCCTCAGCCCAGCCTGCACCCTCTCCAATCTGGGACCCCTTGAGGGATGTCAGACTGCCCGATCCAGGTAGGATCGGGCCTAAACTGGCAGTCGGACATCCCTCTCACAATCCAGAACTGCTGGCTCCCAACTGCTCGCCTGCCTGCCTTCCTGATTGCCCCTAACCGCTTCTGCCTGCCAGCCTGATCGCCCCCTAACCACTCCCCTGCCAGCCTGATTGATGCCTAACTGCTCCCCTGCCAGCCTGTTTGCCCCTAACTGCCCTCCCTTGCAGGCCTGGTCCTTCCCAACTGCCCTCCCTTGCAGGCCTGGTCTCTCCCAACTGCCCTCCCCTGCTGGCCATCTTGTGGAGGCCATCTTGTGTCCACATGGGGGCAGCCATCTTGTGTGTTGGAGTGATGGTCAATTTATATATTACTCTTTTATTAGATAGGATAGAGGCCTGGTGCACAGGTGGGGGCCAGCTGGTTTGCCCTGAAGGGTGTCCCAGATCAGGGTGGCGGTTCCCTTGGGGCGTGGGGTGGCCTGGGCGAGGGGCCTGTGGTGGTTTGCAGGCCAGCCATGCCCCTCAGCGACCCAAGTGGAGGCCCTGGTATCTGGGATTTATTTATCTTTTATAATTGAAACTTTGTAGCTTTGAGCGGAGCCAAGCCTCCTGCTTGCTCTGTGGCCGCAGCCATTTTTGTTGGGATTTATTTATCTTCTATAATTGAAACTTTGTAGCCTTGAGTGGAGGCCTGGGCTGGCCAGGGTGTGCAGAAAGCTTGGCTTCCTCCATTATCAGAGAAACCCAAGCCTCCTGCTTGCTCCGTGGCTGCAGCCATCTTGATTGGGTTAATTTGCATACTCGCTCCTGATTGGCTGGTGGGCGTGGCTTGTGGGTGTAGCAGAGGTATGGTCAATTTGCATATTACTCTTTTATTAGATAGGCTAGATGGGCTGGGTCTTGAAACAGTAAAAATACTGTTTTCTTTATTCCAGCTCACTAACATGACTTACATATATACATACTAGAGGCCCAGTGCACGAAATTCATGTATGCGGGGTGGGGGGGTCCCTCAGCCTGGCCTGCACCCTCTCCAATCTGGGACCCCTCGGGGGATGTTCAACTGCCTCCCCCAATCCGGGACCACTGGCTCCTAACTGCTTGCCTGCCTGCCTGCCTGCCTGCCTGATCACCCCTAACTGCTCCCCTACCTACCTGATCGCCCCTAACTGCTCTCCTGCTGGCCTGATTGCCCCTAACCACCTCTGCGTCACCTTGCACCCGAGACCCAGGATTCCCTCCTCTGGCCAGTCGCAGGCACCTGGGACCTGGGCTTTCCTCTCTCTGGCCGGCTGCAGACACCCAGGACCCGGGCTGGCTTCACCCGGGCCAATGCAGCCGCAGAGGACTAGGACCGTGGGGTGGGCAGCTTGTCCCTCTCCCGGGCCACAGGTGAAAACGCAGCCACTGGCGCCTGGGACCATGGGGTGGGCGGCTTGTCCCTCTCCCGGGCTGCAGCCCCAGCCGTTGGCGCCTGGGACCGTGGGGACCATGGGGCATGCAGGTTGTTCCTTTCTCAGGCCGTAGCCCCAGCCGCTGGTGCTCGGGACCATGGGGCGGGCAGCTTGTCCCTCTCCTGGGCCACAGCCCCAGCCGCTGGTGCCCAGGACCATGCGGCAGGTGGCTTGTCCCTCTCCCGGGCCGCAGCCTGGCTGGTCCCCATTACTCTCTCGCAAGCTCATTTGTGCTTGGCTGGTCCCCATTCCTCTCTCCCCAGTGTTGAGTGTCTGAGCCGTTAGGGGGTGAGGGTGTGACGACCATTTGCATATTAGCGCTTTATTATATAGGCTACATTGTTTTGGAATAGTATTTTAAGAATCAATTTTGTGTTCCAGAAAAGTTTTAGAGTTTCTTGCCTTCTGTTTCTAAGACTTGGGGGGAGACCACTTAACTAACTAGTAGTCCTGACAGTGCTTGAACTTGGCTGTATTTGACTTTGTTTTTATTTATTTATTTATTTATTTTTAAATATTTTTTATTGATTTTTTTACAGAGAGGAAGGGAGAGGAATAGAAAGTTAGAAACATCGATGAGAGAGAAACATCGATCAGCTGCCTCCTGCACACCTCCCACTGGGGATGTGCCCGCAACCAAGGTACATGCCCTTGGCTGGAATCGAACCTGGGACCCTTCAGTCTGCAGGCCGACACTCCATCCACTGAGCCAAACCGGTTAGGGCTGTATTTGACTTTGTATGTTAGGCTAGAGAACTAATAAAGAGCATTATTTTTATTTTTTATTTGAGTGTTCTTCCACATATCGTATTGGGATTTTCAATTTGAGTATGTGAGCTCAATAAAATGTGTATAACCTTAGAGCAGCATGAATCACTAATGGTTAAAAGAACAGGCTTTCGCATCAGATAGACCTGGAATTGAATGTCAGCTCTGCTTCTGTTCAGCTGTATGACTTTTATTTGGTTATTTAATACCTCCAAAACCTGTTTCCTCATCCATAGAATGAGATCACAGTAGTAATTATTTCCAAGGATTAAGTGAGATCATGCATATTAAATGTTCAGATAAGTGCCCTGCTCATGGGAAAATCAATAAAGGATAGCTGCTGTTATCACTAATGTATTTTTTCCTTCACCAAATTCTTACTTCATTGCTAATATTTTAAATGATTTTATATAATATATAAATAATATATACTCTGTATTAAGTAATTATTTTTTTTATGTTTGACTGGATAATAAGGTATTTTTCCTCCAGAGTTTTATTCTTAGTAACTGCTGCATAAACTTTATTAAAAATCTCTTCTAGGGAAACAGTTTTGCAGAGCAGAGTGAATGCGAGGATTTAGAGTCAGACTGTTGTGTATTTGTGTGCTAAACCACTTTCTAGTTGAGTTACTTAGTCCGAGTTGGTAGTTTTTCTGTAGAACCTATTTGTAAAATTGAAATAAAAATATTTTCTTCTTCAATTGTTTGGAGGATTATATAAGTTCAGGTTTTTAAAACCTGGAAAATGGTGGCTCATATATTGGTTTAAGGAGGGTTTTAGAAATGTTTTACTTTTTAAAAAATATATATTTTTATTGACTTCAGAGAGGAAGAGAGAGGGAGAGAGAGTTAGAAACATCAATGATGAGAGAGAATCATTGAATGGCTGCCTCCTGCACACCCCCTACTGGGGATGGAGCCCACAACCTGGGCATATGCCCTGACTGGGAATCAAACAGGGATCTCCTGGTTCATAGGTTGATGCTCAACCACTGAGCCATTCAAGCCAGGCAGAGATGTTTTACTTTTGACAGTGTATCATTGTCGTCATTTGTGTCATTGTAAATATTTATGCAGTTCAAGATGCTATTCTAAGTACATTTTCAAGTTCATTTAATCCCTGTAACAACCCTGTAAGGTAGTTAGGTACAATTACTCTGCAGATCACACCAGAGATGGAGAGGCCAAGTAACTCATTCATAGTCACACTACTAAGTGGCACAGGACTCTTCAAAGTCTGTGCTCTTTATCACTAATACTACATTGCCTCAAATATATTTATGCCTATCTAGCTGTCTACTTTGGAATTTATTTGGAAATTAAGGAATGAAAAAAGAGGAGAAATGATCTGGAGTGGTTTATTACAATTCTGAAGAATAGAAGCATCATAATCGAGGCCAATAGTTAGTAGTTGTCTTCTCAGTTATAGAAACTATTGTCTCTTGTTTCTGTGCTCTAAATCTTATGAGTCCATCACTCGAGTTTTTCTAGTGCCTCCGCTTCCCTGTATTATGTGACAGCATCTTAACTCAGACCGCATGTCATTTTCCAGTGTGCTCCACCTGAGACAGGTCAGATGCCTCCGTGATCTTTTCGTAGTTTCCAGAGTGCTGTTTCCAGCATTCTTCCTGTTGATGTTGGGAGTCAGCCTTCAACAATGATGGCAGTCTTATTAAATGACTTTTTATGCCTCAAAGGTCATTTATTCTTTGATTAATGAATGTTTCACTTTTATCTTTTGTGTCTTTATAAATTCTGCTGTATATTAAACTATCCCTTCAGACCATGGATAGACTTATCTACTGAAGGTCGTCTGACTTTTCTTTTGTGTCTTGGAACTTGCAGTGAAATTAATGAAAGATAAATCAGGGATAAATCAGAAGATAAATCTGTGTTTAGCTTTAGAACGTATTCATATATTTATCCTTAAATATGAGTTTAGTAGATCTTGAAACTGCAAATCAAATTTATTTCATTATAATGAAAATAATTTCAACAAATATGTTATCTTATTGTATACTTTGTTGAATGCAGAGATTCCCCCCCCCCCATTCATCTTTCCACTTCTGTTAACCTCATATTTTTAAAAGATTAGCCTATTGATGCCAAAGTTCCTTTTAAAAAAATTTGTACATTCTAAAATCCAGTACATTTAATTATCAAATATTTAAAATGTAGATATTATCTCTAAAACAACTATCAAAACTTCCTGTCCCCCACTCTAGTATATTTCATTAGATTTTGAGAATTTAGCAGACTGTTAATGAATTAGTGCTAGGTGGAAAGCAGGAAAAGGATAGCTAATCAAGGCTTGAGGTTTCTAACCTTAACACAGCTACTCTTGCAAAAATCCAGAAACAGCCCTGACTGGTTTGGCTCAGTGGATAGAGCGTCAGCCTGCGGACTGAAGGATCCCAGGTTCGATTCCGGTCAAGGGCATGTACCATTGTTGCGGGCACATCCCCAGTAAGAGGTGTGCAGGAGGCAGCTGATGGATGTTTCTCTCTCATCAGTGTTTCTAACTCTCTATCCCTCTCCCTTCCTCTCTGTAAAAAATCAATAAAACATATTTTTAAAAAATTCCAGAAACGTACTAAATTACATCAAGTTTAGAGGAAAAAGGAGGTATGAATTAGTTATAAATGTGAAAGTTTCCCTCAACATTTTTTTTTAGTGTTAATTTTCTGGAGAATAAACTAACTTCTTTATTTCCTTGATCTTCTCAAAACATCACATATGTACTTTGATTTCAATATGTGTATATCCGTAAATGTACATGTGTAACCTTTAGCTATTGAACTTCGTATATTTTATGTATCCATTAGCTTATATCATAATTGCATGACCACTTACTAATAAGATTGTTAGGGATGGTATTATATAAATACCCTGTTGACCACAGATATGAGACTGGCACCTAAGCCCAAAGAATGATAGAAGTGTTCAAAGATCTGCCCAATTCAGAGAGCCCTGCACATGATTCTTACCAGATTGAAGGCTGTCTGGATGTGTGATAATATAAATAAAAAGCTTTTAAAAACACACACATAATATATAAAGGCCTGGTGATAAGGTACTTACTTCTTTCTGAAAACTTATTTTCATGCATCCATCTCTCTAAGTATGGAATTTTTCCAAGCTCCATGACTATTAGGTACTAGGGGATGCAGCAGTGAAACAAAGGGGGTGGAGGTGGCAAAAACTATGCAGAGAGCTGTGTTCTTCTAGTAGACAGTGACAAATAAGTAAAATACATTGCAAATGAGATACATTCTATGAAGAAAAATAAAGCAGGGCAAGGGATAGTGAGTGGGGACACAACTCGAAATAGAGTGGAATAGTGAGTGGGGACACAACTCGAAATAGAGTGGAATAGTGAGTGGGGACACAACTCGAAATAGAGTGGTCAGGATCTTCACTGAGAACATGACATTTAAAAAGATCTCAGAGGTGAGGAAATAAAACATACACCCAGGGGAAGAGTATTCTGGAAGATATTATTGAAATAAGTTTTAGGTTCTGTCTATTAACTTATAGTTGAAAAATCAGAAGGGAGAAATTTTTTAAGTGTAAAGGAAGAAATTCATTCTTATTTTTAAGTAACTTAATCTCGGGAAAGCCTATGGCCAGTTTCCTTTTTCTGTAAATAACACCACCATTTGCTTGATTTTATTTGCCCTATCTGCCTCATGGCTCTACTAGCCAGTCTGTAGCAAGTCCTCTCTATCCCACCTTCTGTGCCTTCTGTGTGTTCTACCTTGGATGTAATCCCTGTGCTGTTTCCTTCTCCTAGCAACACTACTTTAGTTTTAGTTTTCTCCTGGATTGTTGTAATATCTTCTTAAACCATCTTTATAGTTTTCCCCTAAATGAATTTGCTGACATAAAATTTACATGCCATTTCCCTACATAAAATGTTTCAGTGGCTTTCCTTAGCTTTCAGGATTAATCATGTTGCTGTCTTTTATCTGAGTTTTATTTTACTCATCAGAAAAATGAAGTTAATGCCATCTACTTCATAAAGATGTTATTCATTAGGTTTAAATCAAAACCTTAGATTACTATATAGTACCTAAAGTATGCTTTATTCCCTAGGGTTTTGTTCTGTGTTCTCTTCTGTTCTACATTTTAATTATTCCTTTAATGTAGTACCACTTTCTTGAGCTCCAGGCGCACTTTGCAGGGTATTTCCATTTAGATGTCCCTATAGGCAATGTCAAGTTCATCATGTCTAAACCTAACTCATTTCCTCTCTACCAACCCAAACATGCTGTTGCTTTTCTAAAATTGAAAAGCCAGGGTTTACCTAAATTTGCTTTAAAATTCAAACCCAACTTGAACACACAGAGCTTATAATTAGCTTTTTCTTATTAAGGTGTTCTTGTTAACTAATGGCCAAAGATTGTTAGCCATTTTAGGAAAGTGTCCAATTTAAAAAAGAGGCATTACAGAAAAAAAGGGATATTCAAAGGAAATAGGCAATGCAGGAAACAAAAACACTTTGAGGAAATGATAAACAACCTCAGATACTAATTAAAACAATAACAAAAAGAAAAAAGGGGAGGTGGGTGAGAAAGTTCCTGGAATAAAAAGTACAATAAGCTAGTATAAAAGAATTGGAAAAGTAGTTCAGGAACTCTCCCAGGATATAGAACAAAAGACAAAGTCATGGGAAAATTATAAGTAAATTTAAGCTTCAATATCTAACCTAATAGTTCCAGAACAAGAGAACAGAATTGGAGAACCTCATTAGTATATTAAGGAAATAAAACATAAATTTTCCAGACCTAAACTAAGCACATCAGTCACTAGATTGTCACCAAGCTTCTATATGGAAAATAATCTGAGTCTAAAAAGTAAGCAAAAAGCTTTCTGAGCATCAAAGTAATTTTCACAAAGTGAAGTACCTTGAAAGCTATTGCTCTTGTTAGTTTCCTTGCACATAGTTTTAATAGTATTAACAAATTGGTTTCCAGGGTTATATATGACTAGAGAAAGAGAGATGACTTAGGCAGGCTAATTGTTGCCAAGAGTACGTGATAGCTGATAGTAAGAAAAGAGACAGCTATTAAATTCCAGCACAGGCATTGAGAAAGATGGTCCTATGCCATGTGGAGATAAGGATTCCAGGGCAGCTTTATAATCCTTTTAAGTGGCTGCATGGTACAGCTTGGTTATGTTGACATTGTTCCAGCCACTCTAGTTGCAACCATTTAATGCCGCAAAATTTTCAAATTTAGCCATTTTGCTATTTATTACCAAGTATTTTGTGAAACATCTCTTTGCGTCCCTGAATTGGACCTAATTCTAATACATACCCAAAGGATAGGAATGAAGGATGAGGTATGGAGTAAGGTAAGATGAAGCAATGATTTGGATCACTTTGGGCATGTACTATATGGAATGGTGTATATCTTCCCATAGTTGCTCATCTCAGTAAAGGCTGTCAGATAATTAAAACAAAATCTCTGTTGGTTTTCTTGCAAGTTCACTTTTATCTTGTGTTTTTTCTTAAGATTCTTTGTTCTCCCTTCACTCCCACCTCTCCAACACAAGTTACATTGGTCAAACGCATTTATTTCTAATTGATAAACAGATATGCCTGCTATCGTAGAATTTAGGTCTGCTTTTCAACTGAGAACCTAAAGAATGAATAGTTTCTTTCTCTTTAATCCTTTATCTTTGTTATGTTTTAGAGGAAGCCCACAAATGAAGGGGACACCCCATTTTAAGGAAGAACAGTGTGCTCCCGCATTAACTTTAGAGATGAGGAAAGTATTGGATTTGCAAGCACCCATTACAAGGTACAGTACTTTGGTTAAATATAGCATTTTGTGATAATAGGCGATGTAGTTGGTTAATCATCTGATCAATAAGAAGGTTGATTTCATGTCTTTTCATTGAGGATAACTTTTTTAACCCTAGAAATTCTTGATTAACCCTTATAAAAATGTGAAAATTTATAGATGGTACATTATTATACTTAAATCATTATAATAAAGCCCATAAATTGGGTATACTAACTATAATGTTATTTTAGAAATTTGTATTTATGGTAAGATCTATAAGTTGTTTGAATGGTATGTCATAGTCCATATTACTTAAAAGATACCCTTGAGAAAAGGTTGAGAAAAAGAGTAAGTTCCTTTGTTTTTATAGCCTTTACAACTTTTGGAGAATTATGTCTGTATTTGGGAGAAGGTTGAGCTTTCTGATCCAAGTGTCAGTAAGGGTTTTGTAATAGGAAGATCAGAGTACCAAAATAGCAAAAGTTATTTTACATTCATTGGTAGAAAAACAAATGACTCTACCTTTATTTCCTTATTTGCTTCACATTTGACATTTTATTTCTATGGAAGTTGATTAAGCAATATCTATCGAAGTTAGAAATGTTCATGGCCTTTGCCTCGCATTTCTACTTGTAAGAATTAATCTTGCAAATATAATAATACATATTGGGAATGACATACTTACAGGGTTTTTTATTGTACACTAGAGGCCAGGGGCCTGACATTCATGTACTGGGCGGGGGTCCTCAGCCCGGCCTGCACCCTCTGTCAGTCCAGGACCCCTTGGGGGATCCTTAGCACTGCCATGGAGACGGGAGAGGCTCCTGCCACCGCCACTGCCCGGCTTCTGGCTAAGTGGCACTCCCCCTGTGGGAGCGCACTAACCACCAGGGGCCAGCTCCTGCATTGAGCGTCTGCCCCTGGTGGTCAGTGCATGTCATAGCGACTGGTCGTTCTGCCATTCGGTCAATTTGCATATTAGCCTTTTATTATATAGGATTGTTAACAGTAGTAAAAGGTTGAAAACTACCTAAATTCTTACCAGTAGGGATCTGTTTAAATACATTTTCTTACATCTGTACAGTGGGAATAAGATGCATCTGTAAAACCAGTGAGGGTATTCTTTACTGAAGAAAACTTCCCAAATAGGTTTTTGGGTGAAAAGCAAGGTGTGCTCTATATAAGAATGCCATTAATTCGTTTTTTCAAAGGAGCTGGTGGTGTTAGACTTTGTATTGTTCTGGAAGAATACATGAGACTAGGCGTGAGAACTGAGTGGCCAGAGGACAGTTTTGGGAAAAAGACTTTTTACTATGTACTCTTACTAAATACTGAACGATATGGATGTAATATGTAAATATATTGAACTATAAAAATGTAATGCCTATTTTTTAAAAAATTCTTCTGATTCACAGTTCTAATGAACAACTGCTTTCACTATTTTGTTAGCATATAGTACAGATACTGGTCCATATTAAGTGAAATTGTATATAGGCGGCTGGCAATTGTCTTGCCTTGTTTAATCTATCTTTTTATATACACTCCTTGTAGAAAAAAAATGCTTTTGGTTTTTGTTTGCTTAAATGGCGTCAGGGTTATAAAAGATTGAATACACATTATTCATCACCTTGGTCAAAAAGTTGCTCTTTACTTCAGATTTTATTTCAGCGTATAGATTTCTTTTCAAGAATGTAATTTGTTGCAAAGAGATTTTGATTGTAAGTGCCAAACGGGGTGGAACTGTACAGCATGGTGTTCTATCTCCACCTGGTGGTAACAATTGTGTGGTTCATGGAAATGGCATAGAAAAAGAGCCTTTAAACAAAGAATTCCCTGCCATCTTGTACAATTTATCCCTCCCACTACCAAAAATATGTCATATACAGTTACGGGTAATGGTTACACTGTTGCTTTTAGGCATAAGATGGCAAAAGTACTGCCATCTTTTTAAAATTAATTTATTTTTTATTATCTGAGTGTTTTTTAATTTGTTTTCCCCAAACATTACTGCCATCTTTTAATTTTTTTGTTAAAAAAAACATGTAGGATTAATGTTAAGCATCCAAACTTTGTTATTAATTGAGGATAGAAAGGTAAAAAGTACTAACCATTACCACACAATAAATGATAATAAATACCATAGTTTATTCCATATCTTGTTCCATCCTAGGCACTTAGGAAAGCTGTATGTAATATATAGTATTTAATATTAGTTAGGTATTAAATATATTTTCATATTTGAGAATTGATAATTATGAATTACATTTTTTTTAAAAAACACCTCTGGAATATCAGGTAGCTGTTATAAAGCCCATGATGAAGTTAGTAATTAGAGAGGCTCACTGAGGATATAGAGTATATTTATGTGGTTTCAAAATATTAAAAAAAAAAAGTATAAATGTAAAGACATGGAATATTGGTTACTGGTACAGGGTCCAGATATTACGTGATGCCAAGCATTAATCCTTTAGTAGTTAGATTTGCGAGTGAGGGAATCAGTGATGGACAGGCACTTGAGTGGCTTGGAACAAGGCCTGTTTAACTTCTTTGGAACTATTCAGTACTTTAACAACTGACATCAGCCTTTGTTTAATGAGTTTGTTTAGTTCTAATAAAATGAGGTTATATGTCTTTTCCTATAGATTTTTAAAGTTATTATCACAATTATTTTAAAGTCGTTATCTTTATATCCAACATCAGGATTTTGTATGTATCTATTTATGTTGATTAATTTTTTTTCTCTTGACTCTTGGTCACATTTTCCTGTTTACTCACATGTGTGGTCATATTTTGTCACAGCATTGTGGGTGATGATGTAGAGATTCTTTTTTTTTTTTTTTTTTTAAATATATATTTTATTGATTTTTTACAGAGAGGAAGGAAGAGGGATAGATAGTCAGAAACATCGATGAGAGAGAAACATCGATCAGCTGCCTCCTGCACACCTCCTACTGGGGATGTGCCCGCAACCAAGTTACATGCCCTTGACCGGAATCGAACCTGGGACCTTTCAGTCCGCAGGCTGACGCTCTATCCACTGAGCCAAACCGGTTTTGGCAATGATGTAGAGATTCTTAATTCCGTTAGCTTTGTTGGAAGAGTTTTGCCTAGCAGGCAGTTAAAATGCTGCAGGATAACCTGGTCATATGCAGTGATTCTAGGAAGATAGGAGCAGGGGAGAGGGAGAAAATATAGTTTGAAAAAAACCTAGGCTGAGTCCTGCTGAATGAAAATCACTGGTAAAACAATGACTGTTATGCTCACTCACCTCTTTTGACATGTAGTAGCAGATCTAAAACGTATGTTTTTGTATTCTGCTCAACACATGTTACATATAAACTTTATCACAAAAATATAAATTGAAATGAAAGAACACGTATAATACTTTATAAAGTGAACATTAGAACTGGGAATTTTACTTGATTACAAATGCTCTGGTGTTCAAGAGATGGATCTGGTTTGTGGGGACATGTTCTACTCTGTTTCAGTATTGTCTCAAATCCTTGGGGAATGAGTCATTGACTCAACTTTCCAAAAAGTTGAAGGTTTAATTTAAGAATTAAAACATTTTTACCATTATGGATTTAAATGTTTATGAACTATACTCTTTTTAATAGTGTATATTAGAGTATATATTATAGACACACAACATTTTATTATTCTTGTTTCTACTTTGATACTCTTGAGTTCTCTTTCTTAAATTCATCTATTTCCTAGGCTTTCTTGGTACTAATTTCTGCTGTTTCTTCCCTGTTCTCTTTTTCTTTCTTCCTGCCAGTACTTTTGCAGTTTCATTTATGGATTCCCCTTTTTTTTCTTCCTTCCACAAACAATTACTGCCAAATATAACTAGCACTGCACTAGGGACTGGGCATGTAAGAGTAAACCAAGTAGGCATTTATTTGCCACTCGGTAAGTAAATGTTAAATCACATTGCAGTGTGACTCAGTGGTTGAGCATCAACTTATGAACCAGGTAGTCACAGTTCGATCCCTGGTCAGGGCATATGCCTGTTAGATCCCGAGTGTGGGGCATACAGGAGGCAGCCAATCAGTGATTCTCTCTCATCATTGATGTTTCTCTCTCTCTCTCCCTTGTCCTCTCTCTGTGAAATCAATAAAAATATATTTTAGAAAAAATAAAAAATATATCTTTGCTGAGATCATACTACATAATTACTTTTTTAATACTTAATCAACTGGGAGTTCTTCTGAAGGGAGAAACTTATTTTATTGACGCACCTGCTACAGAGCATAGCCTTAATAAATATTTGTTCAGTAAATGAACAAATTGAGACTCATGATAACCTTGGAAGCACAGTGGTCTAACACTGTGCTCTCCAGTACAGTAGCCACTAATCAAATGAATTCATTTCCGTTTAGTTAAAAGTAAGCAAAATTTAAAATTCGGTTCTGTCACACTAGCCATATTTCAAGAGTGTAGTTATCATGTGTGGCTAGTGGCTACTGTGCTTGACAGTGCAAATACAGAACACTTTATCACTGGTGAAAGTTCCGTTGGACAGGGTGAGCGGATTGTTACTCTGTGCTCGATGGCTCCAGATCGTCATCCTTTCATTAGTTCTTTTTATATTTTTTCTGCCTCTTGTTAGCTACCACTTATCCTTCCATCTTCTAATTTGTTGTTCCAGTATTTCTAGTTTTTAACTCAGTTCATCAAATTTGTGACTGTGGCTGCCCATAGTCTTCCATTTCTTCCAGTATTTCTGATTCTAGATTGAATTACACATAAAGTTACTATATAACTAAATTGTAAATAAATGACAGTTTTGTAAGTGGTTTCATTATCTTCTCTGAATGAATATTCTCTAGAGCAATTATATTAATACTCATTGATTTCCCAGTATGCTCTCTTAAAAGGTAACTGATAATAAATTGCTTACTTCCCTACAGTTTGCAGTCTGTGCTGGAAGATCTCCTGGTGGCTACTTCTGATGGACAGCTTCATCTTATTCACTGGGAAGGAATGACAAATGGAAAGAAAGCTATTAATCTTTCCACAGTACCCTTTTCACTAGATCTACAATCATCTAGAGGTAGTTATACTTTCTGTATGGGGTAGAGCCAGATGATTAATATTTTATATAACCTAGTTAGATATTGCAATGGATGAACATTGATTTATCTACTTTGGAATTAATTATGCAGGGGAGTTGTTTGTGTGTGTCTCAGTAGGAAGAAGTAGTTGCATTGTTTAGTGTTTTTAGGTCATTATTGTTACCTTTTTAACTATCCTTACAGGGTTTTTAAGCAAAAATGTGAGGGAATTATTTATTATATTTCATGTACTTATTTTTTTTTATCAGCAGGTTCATTCCTGGGCTTTGCAGATGTGCACATCAGAGACATGGAATACTGTGCCACACTTGATGGGTTTGCTGTGGTGTTTAATGATGGTAAAGTGGGATTTATTACACCAGTGTCCAGTAGATTTACTGCAGAGGTATGACTGGCTTACTTTGAATGTTTGTTTTATTTATTGTGCATTGAATAATTTTAGTCTATTACTAAAATCCTCCCCCATTTTTTAACTTACGATTTTATGGGTTGTTGTTAATTAATTTTATTTATTTAGTATCTTTATTGTCAAAAGTATTACAGAGGTCCCCTTCCCCCCAACCCCCTCCACCCCATCACCTGTGAATTTTTAAAATAAAAACTATATATACACACACATATATATAGTATAAGTAGACCAATAATTATCTATTAGACATGCTAAAGAACAGTGAGATTTCCTGCCCTCCCTGCTCTCTTCACACCCAATTTTCATTCTTGTAGGCAACTACTTTTTGTTCCTTTGCTGTTTATTTTGCTGTTCATCTTCACTACTCTGTATTTCCTTTAATTTTTAGTTTTTAGGCTGTGTTTATATACCTCCAACTGTGGAAAATGACCACATACTTCCCTCTTCCCAGCTTCTACCACATACTTTCCAGCATAGCTATTGTGGTTTTGATTATATTACTATTCATTGTTTACATTGATATTGCTTTGTACATTTATATTAGTACCTGCCCCATGTGAGATGTTATATTTTTCTTTTCCTGTAGATTTTTTCTCCTACTTGGAATTAATAATTGTTAAGTTCTTTACATTTGCTTAGTTTCTATGTATTTTTTTAAAAATATATTTTATTGATTTTTTTACAGAGAGGAAGGGAGAGGAATAGAGAGTCAGAAACATCGATGAGAGAGAAACACCGATCAGCTGCCTCCTGCACACCTCCCACTGGGGATGTGCCTGCAACCAAGGTACATGCCCTTGACCGGAATCGAACCTGGGACCTTTCAGTCCACAGGTCAACGCTCTATCCGCTGAGCCAAACCAGTCAGGGCAGTTTCTGTGTATTTACCAGTAACTCAACCCCAAACTGTCTGCTGGTTGTGTAAATATCCTCTCAGTTTTTTCAAACACATAGGTGTTCTATCATTTCATATTCTTGAAAAAATTTCTCTTGGAGCCTCTGACCTGCTGTAGTCTGGAGTGTTGCTCACTATACACGCCTTTAACACAGGTGTATTGGGGCTCTCCATCATCATCCAGAGGATCCTTTACTCCTTTATTTGTATGTGATTATTTCACAATGAATGGTTAATTCATATATGATTAGTTAATTTATGAATTTGGTTGCTGTATAGAGACCCAAAATAAAATGTTGGGTTCATTGATAAGCTCTGTGGGGTTTGGTTGACTATGATCTTTACTGTATGGTGAGCTAACTGGATTATTTCCTTTCCTCCCATCTCTGTATCCAAAGTGCATTTGAGGAGAGTCCTGCAGTCCTTTCCAGAAAATATATACCTGGCTGACCAAGTATTCTAGGATTTGAGTTGTGGAAGAGTTAGACTAGAGGGTCCAGATTCAGAATATAAACTTTTACTTATCCCTGTTTTCATTGTGGTCCAGAGGTCACTGGAGGTTGTTTGTTCGTTTATTTGTTTTTCTCCAAAGAAAAGCCTCCAGTTTTCTGTTAGAGTGGAGGTGAGGTGTTTCTTAGCAGCTCAAATTGGGGAAGTACTCCTGGAAGACCCAGCTGCTGCTTACACAGGCTTTAAACCAGTCCTGCTCTGAGTCCAGCCTTTCAGAGACATCTAACTTTCCAAGCCTTTGTGTGCCCTATAATGTAAACTTAGCTACTTCTCAACATTCTTTATTGCTAGTTAAGGATTCTACCCTTATACTTTCCAGCTTCCAGGATTTTCTGATACTACCTCATCTCCCATTTTTTGTTCTTGCGGTTTATGCTCTTTGAAAAAATCTTTTCTGTTACAGTAGTCAGAGAAGATATTAATGTTCAATGTGCTCTTTTTAACTGGGAAGGATTTTAAGGTGTGTTTTTGTTTGTTTTTGAGGGTATATTTTTTCTACATGGTATCAGCTTTAAGGTTTCTAATAACTATTTTCCATTACCAACTTTATTCAGGTAGTAAGGTACTAAATAATACATTTGTAATAACATGTTAGTATGTAAATTAGAATAAAAATACGCTTTTGAAGAACCCTTTTTTTTTTTACAGGGTACAAATATATTTGTAATTATGTTCGGGATTTAAATGTTTTTTACTGAAAACAAAAATAAAGATTTTTTTCTAGTCAATTAAGGTTTAAAATATAATGGAAAATAAATGGGCATTATTAAATGTTATAAATAGAAAATATAAATTACAAGAAAACAACACATATGTATTACTGGTAGTTAGGAAACAGTGGCATCTTTATATTTGACATTTTTATTTTAAAATTATTTTTATTCAGAGAGGAAGGGAGAGGGAAAGAGAAATAGAAACATCAATGATGAGAGAGAATTATTAATCAGCTGCCTCCTGCATACCCCCTACTGGGAATCAAGCCTGCAACCCAGGCATATGGGAATTAGACCATGATCTCCTGGTTCATAGGTTGATGCCCAACCACCAAGCCACACCAACCAGGCTATATTAGACATTATTTAAATGCTTTATAAAAATTCTGTTCAGCATTGTGTAATATATTTAACAAATAAATTAAAATATCTCAGATTATGCCACGCCTCTGCTCAAAACCCCTTCAGTAGGACTGTATAATTAGGACAAAACCTGCTGAGGGCAACTAGAAAAGCTGAAGAAAAAATATTTTTTTAAATGTGCTTAAATGTTTTGGAGAGCTAATTAGATAGTAAAGAATACCAGGCTGGAGGAGGCCAGAGGCCTAGTGAACTAAGCCCAGTGTTTGAGTTAACAGTGGGGATGAACAAACGAGACTGTTTGCAACAATGTGGATGGATCTCATAAACATGTTGGGTGAAAGCAGCTAGACACAGAAGGATACGTGCTATGAGTCTATTGTATGTAAATTTAAAGGAAAAATTAAAAGTTTGTATGGATGCATGTTTAAGTGGTAATGGTTTAAAGGGAAAGAAGGAAGTGATTCCCATGTAAGTCTGGATATTGGTTACTTTTGTGATAGGGGCAAGGGTATATTGATCAGAAGGGACACTGTTGGGGACCTTTGGGTACTCATAATTACCACTTGTAGAGTGGTAATTCTACAAGTGTTTACTTGGTGATGTTATTGAGATATACATTTTTGTTTTGTGTATTTTTCTCTAATGTATTTATAATTCACTAAAGGTCTGGTGCACAAAATTCATGCATTGGGGTGGGGGGAGGATGTCCCTCAGCCCAGCCTGCACCCTCTTCAATCTGGGACCTCTTGGGAGATGTCCGACTATCGTTTTGGGATCTGGCCAAAACCAGGAGTCGGACATCCCTCTCACAATCCGGGACTGCTGGCTCCCAACTGCTCACCTGCCTGCATGCCTCATTGCCCCTAACCGCTTCTGCTTGCCAGCCTGATCATCCCCTAATGGCCCCCCTGCCAACCTGATGGACGCCAAACTGCTCCCCTGCCGGCCTGGTCGCCCCCAACTGCCCTCCCCTGCTGGCCTGGTCGCCCCCAACTGCCCTCCCCTGCTGGCCTGGTTGCCTCCAACTGCCCTCCCCTGCAGGCCTGGTCGCCCCAATGCCCTCCCCTGCAGGCCTGGTCGCCCCAATGCCCTCCCCTGCAGTCCTGGTCTGCCCCAACTGCCCTCCCCTGCAGGCCTGGTCACCCCTAACTGCCCTCCCCTGCCAGCCATCTTGTGGCAGCCATCTTGTGACCACATGGGGGTGGCCATCTTGTGCAAGGGTGTGATGGTCAATTTGCATATTACCTCTTTATTATATATAGGATAATTGAAAAGGTTAAAAAATAAAGGCCTTCCAATGATTCCCGATATATAAATTGGAGAAAAAGCTGTTACCTCATCTTCTACTTCCTCTTCTTCCACTCCACCTCTTCTGCTCAGGCCTCTTTGATGTTCTTTGAACACACCAGAAATGCAATCTATGATAGGGCCTTTGTACTTGATATATCTCCTTCAGTACTTGCCTTAAAACACATGTTCACAGGCAAATCCATTTAATATTACATCCTTCCCCCATACTCTTTCTTCCCCATAATTGCTTTATTAGTTATTTCTGTAGCATTTGCCAACTTCCAATAAACTGGATAATTGTTTTAATTTGTCAGCCTCTTAACAAATGTAAGGCAGGATACAAGTAGGGATTTGGGTGTGTTTGAATACCTGCCTTTTCCTCAGCACCTAGAGCAGTACCTGGTGAATAATGGGCACCTGAAAAATACTTGTTGCAGGAATGAATTTCAGTAAGCAGTCATCCAAAGAAATAATGCTCAATGCCATCTTTACCATTTTTTTGTAACCTAAAATAATGCCAGTTTTATTATTAAAATTAAATTCCTACCAAAAAAAGCAAATATTCCATGTTTAGATAGTAGGTTATAAAGCTCATTTAGTAATTAAATAGAGTGTAGTATTATATTTTCAAAAAAGTCATAATTATATTGAGTCTTCTAATGTTTACTATTGGGATCATCTAAAAGTAAAGTATATATTGTAGTGTGCTATTTTTTGTGCTTACTAAACTGTAATGATGAGCTTTGCCTTAGAATTTATAATCTAAGAAGTCCTTGATTTGACAAGCACAATGGAGCTGAGCCTATTCTATCTCTTATTCAGAATAAAGTAGCAGATAAATTTAATAATAATGACATTCATTTATTGAATGCTTAATTTGATGAATGCTAGCCTTTGTATTAAGTGGTTTACATGTGTGTACACTCTCATTTAATCTTCAAAACACTCTAAGAGGTAAGGAATTTACAGATAAAAAAAACGCCAAAGCTTGGAAAGGTGAAATAATCTTTTCAGCAAATGAGAGGTAGACCTAAGATAACAGGCTGCCGGATACCATGCTATTAACCATTATTCCATAAAGCAAAGGAATAATAGAGAATAGTAAGCAATTGACAAATTATGAAATGCTTATAAGAATATACCAAATAATGTGGATGTAAAGTACAGCTTAGGAAATATAGTCAATAATATTGTAGTAGTTATGTGTGGTGCCAGGTGGGTGCTGGAAATATCAGGAGGAACACTTTGTAAAGTGTATGATTGTCTAAACGTTGTGCTGTGTACTGAAAACTATGTGCTAGTTGACCACAAAATAATAATAGTGAACAAGTTAGGTGCAGTTTGTGCTGTCAAGAGATTTGTATCCTAACAGGAAAGTCATCATCATTTAATTTGAATTTAGAGATCAAATACCCATTTTTTAGTGTTCTGTAAATAGATCAGCACTGGACTGAGCTCATTTGGGGAATATTTATTGAAAGAATTAATGAAATTGATGTTTTAAGGGAGAAAATTCAGATAGTAGTCCTGATGGAATATTTTTCTATCCAGTTGAAACCAAATAAGATAAAACCTTATGAAACTGTATGTTTATTGAAGGAGAATTATATTGATTACAGGTGTTTTGGAGAACACTTTTTAAACCTTAACTGCTTTCCTTTTATTATAGCAGCTTCATGGAGTTTGGCCACAAGATGTTGTTGATGGAACTTGTGTAGCAGTAAATAACAAGTATCGACTAATGGCATTTGGTTGTGCGAGGTAATGGATATAGACTTAAAATGCAATTTAAGTGTTATTGCAAAAAATAATGTTTTTTAAAACATCAGATGTTCCTAATATACTTGTAAAGTTTGTCATTCCATTATAATTTATGAATCAGCCTTAATATAAAATCTAACAGTATTTTATTTTATTTTTAATATATTTTCATTGATTTCAGAGAGGAAGGGAGAGGGACAGAGAGATAGAAACCTCAGTGATGAGAGAGAATCATTGATCGGCTGCCTCCTGTGCACCCCCTACTGGGGATCAAGCCCACAACCTGGGCATGTGCCCTGACCAGGATTCAAACTGGGGCCCTTCAGTCCGCAAGCCGATGCTCTATCCACTGAGCCAAACCAGCTAGGGCAACTCTAACAGTATTTTAGGTTGGAACAAACCAATCTAAAGGGCAGATTTTGGAGATTATCTTAATTTGTAAAAGTGTAGCTTTTCTTCAGTGGTAAGAAATTGAGTTACAACTTTAAACAAATTTAATCAGTTAAAATTTAGGTACTTTATTATTTAACAGGATCAGGAAGATATTTTTTTCTTTTTCATATAATCTTTTCTTTTTAAGACATCCAGTGTTGACATTGTCTTTGAATCAGTGGATATGCCTTAGTTAAGGAGCAAATTTAAAGCTCATACATAAAATCAGTTTCTTGTTTTAATTCAAATAGTGCATGTTTTAGAAGTAAAATAGAATACAGTTACTCAGTACATACCTGTGTGTCTGCCATGTACCAGGCACAGTTATTAGCACTTGGGATACATTAGAAAACAGCAATGATATCTGACTGTCAGGCTATTTTAGCTCAATTAAAAAGATTGTACATGGTGGGCAAAATAGGTTTACAGTTATGAGTACACAAAACACAGTTTATTCTTATTCTTTATTAATTTGTATTATTTTCCATATGAATAACTGGCAACCTACTTGCGCCATCCTGTATCAGGTACTTACAGTAATGCCTTACAGTATGTATAATGCTCTTTAGTCTTTAAAACTTTCTTAAATATAAAATTCCATTTGCCCTAAAAATGAGACTTAGTGTTTCTGTAGAACATACAGCTAGTATAATCTCCAGCTACAAGTGTCAAAGTATCTTTTTAATATAAATAATTCACATGTATAATTCATCACCACCTTAATTACACTCTCAATAATCTCTTTGTAAAGTGAGGAATCTTCATCCTCTCTGCGTTTTACTGAAGAGGTAAATGTAGAAATATAAGTAAACTTAGTACAAGAAAGAAGAAAAAGCATATTTTTTTCATATTCACAAATTTGATTTGGTCATATTTTGTTTAGAATTTTAAAATCTATGTTCATGAGTACATTTGCCTATAATTTTTCTTACTCTCCTGGTTTTTAACTCTCTTGCCTCATAAAACAAGTTGAGGAAGGGTTTGTTCTTCTCATTTCTTCTCTGTGGTCAGATTTGTCAGTGAAGCCATCTGAACCTAGAATTATCTGTATGGGAATTTTTTTGTGTTACTGGTTTAATTCAGTTTTAAGAATAGATTTAAGAAAATTCAGATTGTCTATCTCTTCCTAAGTAATTTTGGCCATTTTTATTTTTCTAGAAATTGGGGTTTTTTCATACGCACTGTCAAATTTATTGGCATAAAGTTTGTAATATCCTTTCTAACTTTCATATTGTAAAGTAAAAATATACTTTCAGGAAAGTGCATACTGCAAATATTCTGTTTTACAAATATATTTAATACATACACATATCTATTCACAACTGGGCCAAGAAATAGAACATTGCCAGCCAATACAAGTTTTACCCTCGCTACATTCTAATCACAACTTCTGTCCCTTCCCCGACTCACTTAAAGGTAATCAATTTTCTGTCTTTTGTGATAATCATTTCCTTGTCTCTGTAGTTTTATCACCCATGTATGTGTTCTTAAAGAGCATAATTTAGTTTCACCTGGTTTTGAACTTATATGAATAGAATTATATTCTATGTTACGTGTCTTGCTCTTTCAGTCAATATTATAAAATTTATCTGAGTTCTTTGCCTATAGCTGAAATAGTTTTTGATTGATTTATAAATAATGTTACAGTGTATGAATATACCATAATTTATCTGATTTTGCTGTTAGTGGACATTAATATTATTTCTTGGTTTCAAAAAAAAAAGAGACATCTTACCTAATAATAGACAAACATGTAAATTGACCCTACCTCCACTACACCTACAGCCAATCAGAGTGAGTATGCAAATTAGAAGGCCAAAGATGGTGGCGGCCCAGCTGCTCCAGGCGCGGAGTGGCCAGGCGGGGCAGGATGCCTGCTATGAGAGGGAGGGCAGGGGGCGAAGGGATCTACAGGAGCAGAGTGCCAGCGAAGACAAGACTGCAGACTCCGGAGTCTACAGCGAAGACAAAGATGGCAGACTCTGGCCGGAGCGAAGGCCTGGGTCCCGGGTGCCAGAGGAAAACTGGTGCTGGAAGCCAAGGGAAGGAAGGCCTATTGCATGAATCTCTTCGTATAATGGGCCTCTAGTTCTCTTATAAAAACCCAATATGTTGCCGAAACTGGTTTGGCTCAGTGGATAGAGCGTCGGCCTGCAGACTGAAAGGTCCCAGGTTCGATTCCGGTCAAGGGCATGTACCTTGGTTGCGGGCATGTCCCCAGTAGGGGGTGTGCAGGAGGCAGCTGATCGATGTTTCTCTCTCATCGATGTTTCTAACTCTCTATTCCTCTCCCTTCCTCTCTGTAAAAAATCAATAAAATATATATATTTTTAAAAACCCAATACATTTATCACATATGAGAAAATTAATAAACCCCTACTAAGATCTGATACTCAATTCGTGTTGAAATTGTTATTTTTCTTTTTATCCTCACCCAAGGATATTTTTTCCCATTGATTTTATTTTTTAGAAAGAATGGAGGGTCAGAGAAAGAGAAACATTGATTTGAAAGAGACACATCAGTTGTTTGCCTCCCGCACTCGCCAGACTGGGGTTGGGGATCGAACCTGTAACTGAGGTAGATGCCCTTGACTGGGAATTGGACCCATGACCCTTTGGTCCATGGGCCGATGCTCTAACTACTGAGCAAACCGATCAGGGCCATGTTGAAATTAACCAAGATTTTTTTTATAGCTTCTTTGTTCCAACCATAATCAAGCAAAATTCGTGAATTATATTTGATTATTATTTCTTTTTAGTCACCTTTTGCCTATAACAATCTTTACACCTTTTTTTTCTTATTTGTATGACATTAACTTTTTTTAAGAGTCCATATCAGTTGTTTCTAGAATATCTCACATTCTAAATTTCTATTCTTTCTTCATAATACCATTTAATTAGTTTTTCTAACACCTGAAATGACTGGAAGTTGAAGCTGGTTCTTGTTGAGCCAATACAGTTAATGACTAGGATGCTCACATGTCATCATTTAGGGGGAACTCAGAGACATGAGCAGTGGCGGATGTAGTTTCACATCACCTACATTCAGGGCTGGCACCCAGGGGTCTAGCAAGGCCGATGGGAAAGGCCGAGGTGCTCTAGCTTTCCCCAGGATAATGAAGGTAGAGTCTTGGCCTTCAGCCTTCCATTTCTCAGTTTTCACCAGTTAACTGCCATGCGCCCAAAAGGGAAACCATTCCCACACGCCACGATATTTTGAATTTAGCGTCTTTAGATGCTTATGGTGTACAAAGGATTCATTGGTTGGGAGAGTACCAGCCCATCTGTCATGATCATGGGCTGGGTTGTAAATTTTGTGATTGTAGCTGTGTGACATTGCAGCCTAGTGGCTTTTACCCTGATCTGCCGCCACTTACCAGGATTAATTGCCTTGAGCACTGGACTGTAGCTGTATTTTTCTAGAAATTGGTTTTCCTATAGAATCCTGTAAGAAGCCAGCTTTCTTTTAGGATGCCAATTTGCAGGGGATCAGTCTTACAACCTAACGTTTACCTTTATACTTAAAGTTTTGTTTAGATTCGGCTAAATATTTTTGCCATACATGATGTTGTGTACTTCCTATGAAATTGGGTAATAGTAATGTTGAGTTGTTCCAGTATTAATACTGCTAATTTTGATCACTTATGGTGGTAGTAGCCATATCTCTGTTATAGAAAGATGTTTTTGCTTTAAGATTAGTAAATAGTGTCTTTTAATGAAAAAATGTTCACTTACCATGGGCTGAGAAATGGAAAGAAAAATAATTTAAAGAGTATAGGCACTATAGAATACCTAAAGGGTTACTTTTCAGTCTTTTGAAGTATTGACTTAATACCTACTTCTTAAATTAGAAATATTTGAACTCCTCACTGACGTGTTAGAGCTCACGTGAGTTATACCCAGAGTTA
Source organism: Plecotus auritus (assembly GCF_963455305.1). Taxonomy (NCBI): domain Eukaryota; kingdom Metazoa; phylum Chordata; class Mammalia; order Chiroptera; family Vespertilionidae; genus Plecotus; species Plecotus auritus. Next base: position 134,769,774 of record NC_137776.1, on the reverse strand, counting down.
GCACTTGACAGTGTGTCAGATGCAAAGCAGAAACCTGCTAGCTACTTAGTGTTGTCTTTCAGCCAGGTGTTTGGGCAGGTGGTCTGCAAAGATATATTTAGGCATTTGGCTTCTGACTGAGATGGAATAACAGATCAAATTTCCTCTCCCACCTAAAATTAAAACAAAACAATAGAATGGACAAAAATATGAAACAGGCATTTTGAATTCAAGAAATAGGACATCAGGTAACTAAAGACAGCAATCCCTGAAAGATGAGAAACAAAATAAGAAAACTCTACAAGTGCCCCAGCTTTAATTACTTTGAGAGGTTTCCAAGGCATAGCATGAGGTTGGAAGATAGAGCCTGGCAGACTCCCTGAGTTTAGTACCTGGAAATGAGAGTTTGGGGAGACCAAAGCACCTAAGACTCACAGGACAGACACCGAAGAGAGAGTGGCGCAAGGAGAGAGCTCCAGAGATCTGTAGAGGGTCCGATTTGAGTACTAAACTGAAACACTGAAGATACAAAGAAGACCCAAATAAAAAACTGATTAATATTGAAGAACGTGGCAAGAGAAATTATTTGGAATAAAATACAGAGAGAGAAAAATAGAGCATTTATGAGCTGTGAGGTAGCTGCAGGTGGCCTGTTATTGCAGGTCTTTTATTTTGCCCCATTCCTAACCCTTGAGGGAAGTTGGACCTGACTGGAAGTGGATCAGAACTGCTGTGGGAACCATCTGATTTCTCCTGCCACAGAGAAGCGTCCATAAATGCCAGGATATTCTGGCAGCCCCAAGCCAGTGCCACCACCCTAAGGTGTGCCAAAGCAACCTTGGAGTTAAAATATTTTATAGCTCTTTCACCAGGGACCCGCCACCATGGGCCGCGTTTCCACCAAGACCATGAGCAAGGTGGCCCGGGTCATCATCGATAAGTACACGCGCCTGGGCAACGACTTGCACATCAACAAACGCGTGTGCGAGGAGATCGCCATTATCCCCAGCAAGAAGCTCCGAAACAAGATCGCAGGCCATGTCACACACTTTGAAGTGGATCCAGAGGGGCCCTGTGAGAGGCATCTCCAACAAGCTGCAGGAGGAGAGGGAGAGGAGAGAGAACTGTGTGCCCGAGGTCTCCACCCTGGATCAGGAGATCATTGAAGTTGATCCTGACACTAAGGAAATGCTGAAGCCCTTGGACTTTGGCAGTCTGTCCAACCTGCAGGTCACTCAGCCTACAATTGGGATGAATTTCAAAACACCGTGTGGAGCTGTTTGAATCTTTTGTTATGGTGTAATATTACCAATAAACCATGGACAACAACAAAATATTTTACAACAATATTTGTGTTAAAAAATTTTTTGAAAACTTCATAAGCAGAAATTTTTTAAATGATCATTAAGTTTAGTTTTGAAATGTAGTTTAGAAGTAACATAGACTTTGTTTTGCTTTCTTATACTTCATAAATTTGACCCTTGTAAAGATGTTTGTTTTTTAAATATATTTTTATTGATTTTAGAGAGAGAGGGGAAAGGAAAGGAAAGGAAATGGAGCAGGGAAAGGAAATGGAGGGAGAAGCATCGATTGGCTGTCTCCTTCACTCCCCCTACTGGGAATCAAGCCCATAACCTAGGCATATACCTTGACCAGAAATAGAACCAGCAACCTCTTGGTTCATGGGATGAAACCCAACCAACTGAGCCACACCGTGCGGGCTGTAAAGATGTTTTAAATGAAATAATTACATATACCTTATACCCAAAAGAGCATGTATCATGTATAGATTAAAAAGTGATGTGACATAACAATAATAAAATGAAAATCTGTATAAATTACCATCTAACATGAGAAATAGCACATTACCAATCCTGACGAAGCCCTGCCTGCCCCCTTCTCCACAAGCGCAGTCACTGATCTGCAGTTAGTGGACCTTAGGACTTTGCTGCATTTTTACCACAAGTATATTTAACTACTATGTTTTGAATGCTTTTTACTATATAGAAACAGAATTATACTCTATACCTATGCTACCTATTTTAGTGCATGTAACTAAATTTTATTTCTTTTTAATACTATGTGATATATTACTGTATGATTATACCACAGTTCATTTTCCTTTCTGTTATTGCTGAACATTCAGATTTCCATGTTTTGCACTTTACAGAATACTACGATGAACATTATACATGACAAGGATGTTCTGGGGTTATAGCTAGAGGTGAAGTTGCTAGATTACAGAATATCTGATCAAATTTATGAGATGACTACAACTTATTTACAATTTCATTTTGTTCTAGTTTATATTCCTACCAGCAGTACATAAGTGTTCCCATAATAATGCTTTTTATATTTGCATTTATCTTTTTTTACTGAAGTTTGTTTGTTTTTTACAGTGGTTCTGTACAGGTTTATACAATAGATAACACCACTGGAGCTATGCTGCTGTCTCATAAACTAGAGTTAACAGCAAAACAGTATCCTGGTGAGTCTTCTTCTGATTTTAACATTTTGATGTACAGGTATGTGTAGTGAATGCTAATTTCAAATGACTGAAAATTATCTCCTGGAACCCCTTGTGAGTTTTCCACAGTGCTGTGAGATACTTTGGCACATGGCTGGCAACTGCAATCTTACGGTTCATGTAACTATGAAAATACATGCAGGTCCTTGAGAGTCAGCCTTTGTCTCATCTGTTCTTTACCTGAAATGCCCCATATTTCTACAGGGAGGGTACATTTTCATATTCCAAGTTACAGCTCCAGTGAAAAAAAATTTTTTAATGAACTGATTAGAATACTGTTCCCTCTTATGCTCCATTGCTTCTTAAGTTTTTATCGTTCTTTCTGTATAGCCTTTAAAGGTCAGCATGTAGTATTTTTTTAATTTATTCTTTATTGATTAAGGTATTACATATGTCTCCTTTTTCCCCCATTGACCTCTCCCTGGCCACTCTCACCCCCCAGCACATGCCTTCATCGCCCTACTGTCTGTGTCCGTTGGTTATGCTTATAGGCATGCATACAAGTCCTTTGGTTGATCTCTTATCTCCCCCACTTCCCCTCCACCCCACACACACATTCCCCTACCTTCCCTCTTAGGTTTGACGGTCTGTTCTGATGCTTCTCTGTTTCTGGATCTTTTTTTTGTTCATCAGCTTATCTTGTTCATTATATTCCACAAATGAGTGAGATCATGTGATATTTATCTTTCTCTGACTGACTTATTTCACTTAGCATGATGCTCTCCAGATCCATCCATGCTGTTGCAAATGGTAGGAGTTCCTTCCTTTTTATAGCAGCGTAGTATTCCATTGTGTAGATGTACCACAGTTTTTTTAATCCACTCATCTGCTGATGAGCACTTAGGCTGTTTCCAAATCTTAGCTATTGTAAATTGCGCTGCTATGAACATAGGGGTGAATATATCCTTTCTGATTGGTGTTTCTGATTTCTTGGGATATATTCCTAGAAGTGGAATTACTGGGTCAAATGGGAGTTCCATTTTTAGTTTTTTTGAGGAAACTCCATACTGTTTTCCACAGTGGCTGTAGCAGTCTGAATTCCCACCAGCAGTGCAAAAGAGTTCCTTTTTCTCTGCATCCTCGCCAGCACTTGTTTGTTGATTTGTTGATGATAGCCTTTCTGATATTGTGAGATGGTACCTCATTGTTGTTTTGATTTGCATCTCTTGGATGATTAGTGACTTCGAGCATATTTTCATGTGTCTCTTGGCCTTTATGTCTTCTTTCGAAAAGTATCTATTTTGGTCTGTTGCCCATTTTTTGATTGGGTTGCTTATCTTCCTTTTGTTAAGTTGTATGAGTTCCCTGTAAATGTTGGAGATTAAACCCTTATCGGTGATAACATTGGCAAATATGTTCTCCCATGCAGTGGGCTTTCTTGTTGTTTTGTTTATGTCTTTTTTTATTCCAGATGAATTTTTGGAGAGTTCTTTCTAGGTCTGTGAAATATGCCATTGGTATTTTAATGGGGATTGCATTGAATCTATAGATTGCTTTGGGTAGTATGGACATTTTAATGACGTTGATTCTGCCAATCCATGAATACGGTATATTCTTCCATTTGTTATGTCTTCCTCTATCTTTTTTCAACATCCTATAGTTTTCCGAGTACAGGTGTTTTACCTCCTTAGTTTATTCCTAGGTATCTTAATTTTTTGTTGAAATGGTAAATGGGATTGTTTTTTTAATTTCTCTTTCTGTAAGTTCATTATTAGTGTATAAAAAAGCCATAGATTTCTGGGTGTTAATTTTGTATCCTGCTACATTGTCAAATTCATTTATTGAGTCTAGTAGTTTTTTGATGGCATCTTTAGGGTTTTCTATGTATAATATCATGTCATCTGTGAATAATGACAGTTTAACTTCTTCTTTTTCAATTTGAATACATTTTATTTCTTCTTCTTGTCTAATCGCTGTGGCTAGCACTTCCACTACTATGTCGAATAGGAGTGGTGAGCGTGGGCATCCCTGTCTTGTTCCTATTCTTAGGGAAAATGGTTTTAGTTTTTGCCCATTGAGTATGATGTTAGCTGTAGGTTTGTCATATAAGGCTTTTATTATGTTGAGGTATGAACCCTCTATCCCCACTTTGCTGAGAGTTCTTATCAAGAAAGGGTGTTGGATGTTGTCAAATGCTTTTTCTGCATCAGTTAATATAATTATGTGATTTTTGTCTTTCAGTTTGTTTATGTGATGTATCATGTTTATTTATTTGCAAATATTGTACCAGCTTTGCATCCCTGTATAAATCCCTCTTGGTCATGGTGATGATCTTTCTAATGTAACATTGGATCCGATTTGCTAGAGTTTTGTTGAGGATTTTAGCATCTTTGTTCAGCAGGGATATTGGCCTGTAGCTATCTTTTTTTGTAGTGTCTTATCTGGTTTTGGGATTAGAGTAATGCTGGCTTCATAGAAAGAGCTTGGAAGTGTTCCTTTCTCTTGAATTTTTTGGAATAGTCTGAGGAAGATAGGTTTTAGTTCTTTGAATGTTTGGTAAAACTCCCCTGTAAAGCTGTCTGGCCCAGGGCTTTTGTTTGCTTGAACTTTTTTGATTACTGCTTCAGTTTTCTCCATAGTTATCAACCTATTCAGATTTTTTTTTTCTTCCTGATTGAGTTTTGGAAGGTCATATTTTTCTAGGAATATGTCCATTTCTTCTAGGACTAGGTTGACCAGTTTGTTGGAATAGAGTCGTTCATAGTATTTTTTTATAATCCTTTGTATTTCTGTGGGGTCTATTGTTATTTCGCCTCTTTCATTTCTGATTTTGTTTATTTGGGTCCTCTCTCTTTGCTTCTTGGTGAGCCTGGCTACAGGTTCATCAATCTTGTTTATCCTTTCAAAGAACTAGCTCTTGGTTTTGTTGATCTTTTGTTTTTTGTTTTTGTTTTTTTGTTTGTTTGTTTGTTTTGGTCTCTATGACATTTATTTCTGCTCTGATCTTTATTATCTCCTTCCTTCTCACTCTGGGCTTTTCTTGTTGCTCTCTAATTCTGTAAGTTGTAGAGTTATATAATCTATTACCACTTTTTCTTGTTTTTTGAGGTAGGCCTGTAATGCTATGAACTTTCCTCCTGGTACTGCTTTCCCTGTGTCGCATAGATTTGGGATTGTTGTGTTTTCATTGTCATTTGTTTCCAGGATGTTTTGAATTTATTCTTTTATCTCTTTGGTAACCCAATCATTGTTTAATAGCATGCTATTCAGCCTCCAAGTGTTTGATTTTTTTTTTATTGTTTTTATTGTAGTTGATTTCTAGTATTATGCCATTATATCTGAGAAGGTGCTTGATCTGATTTCAGTCTTCTTGAATTTGGAGAGACTTTGCCTGTGTCCCAATATGTGCTCTATCTTTGAAAATGTCCCATGTGCACTTGAGAAGAATGTATATTCCATAGCTTTGGGGTGAAATGTTCTGAAGATGTCCATTAAGTCCATCTGATCTAGTGAGTCATTTAGGATTGCTGTTTCTTTGTTGATTTTTTTGGCGAGAGGATTTATCCAGTGATGTCAATGGGGGTATTAAAGTCCCCTACTATGTTTGTATTGCTGTCGATCTCTCCCTTGATATCTTCCATGAGTTTTTTTTTTATGTATTTGGATGCTCCTGCATTGGTTGCATATATGTTTACTGGCATTATATCCTCTTGTTGTATCTCTCCCTTTAGTATTATGAAGTGGCCTTCTTTATCTCTTGTTATGGCCTTCACGTTGAGGTCTAGTTTGTCAGATATAATTATTGCTACCCCAGCTTTTTTTTTTTTTCATTTGCATTTGCCCGAAAGATATTTTTCCATATTTTTTTTCAGTCTGTGTGAGTCCCTTGTTCTGAGATGGGTCTCTTGTAGACAGCATATATATGGGTCATGTTTTCTTATCCATTTACGTTTAAGGTTATTAGTGGTAGGTACTTGTTTGTAGCCATTTTTATTCTTTGTGCCTGTGTTCCTTGTATTTCTTTTCTATTTCTGTTTCTCTTGTTTGTTTGTTTGTTTGTTTGTTTTACAACAGTCCCTTTAGCATTTCTTGTATTGCTGGCTTGGTAGTGATAAACTCCCTTTGCCTTTTTTTGTCTGTGAAGATCCTGATTTCCCCTTTTTGAATTATAGCCTTGCTGGATAGCGTATTCTTGGATTCAGTCCCTTGCTTTGCATCACTTTGTATACTTCATTCCATTCCCTTCTGGTCTGATGTGTTTCTGTTGAGAAATTATTTGATAATCTAATGGAGGATCCCTTGTAGTTAAGTCTCTGTCTCTCTCTTGCAGCCTTTAAGATTCTCTCTTTGTCATTAACTTTTGCCATTGTAATTACAACATGTCTTGGTGTGGGTCTTTTTGGGTTCATCTTGTTTGGGACTCTCTGTGCTTTTGTGACACCCCCCCCACCACCACCACCACCACCACAAAATCAGGGAAGTTTTCTGTCATTATTTCTTCAAATAGGTTTTCTAATCCTTGCTCCTCCTCTTGTCATTCTGGCACCCCTGTGATATGTATGTTACTTGTTCCATGTTGTCCCAAACTCCCTTAGGCTCTCCTCCTGCTTTCTAATTTTTTTCTCCAGTTGCTGTTCATATTAGGTGTGTTTTTCCATCCTGTCTTCTAATTCGTTAATTTGGTCCTCTGCTTCTTATAGTCTACTGTTGAAACTTTCCATTGTGTTTTTATGTAGTTATATCATTCTTTATTTCCTCTTGATTCTTGCATAAGTTGTTGATTTGCTCATCTAGCTGCTTTAGAAACTGTATGACACTTACTCTTAATTCTTTTTCTGACATATTGAATGCCTCCATTTCATTTAGTTCCTTTTCTGGTGTCTCCTCCTTTTCTTTCCGTTGAGAGTTGTTTCTTTGTCTCCCCATTTTTGCTCTCACCGAAGGGTCTAGGGGGAGTTGCATCGTTGCAAGCAGTGGGCCTGGTGAGCGGGTCGCACAGTCCAATACTCGCCAGGACCCAGTTGCCAGGAGGCATGGGGCCCAGGATAGAAGCAGCGGGCTTGGCAGGAGGGTTGCACAGTCCGAGACTTGCATGTAGTATTTTTCTCTAAGGACCATTTTGCAGCAACTTACAAGAACAGAGTAATGTATATTTTGATTGTGGTTTTGGCCCTTGAAAGGGTTTTTATTTTTTTAATGCATACTTATGTTGTGTTGTCCCGTACAGTAGCTACCAGCCACATGTGGCTATTTAAATTAGACTAATTGAAATTAAGGAAAATTAAAATATTATTTCCTTAGTTGCATAGTCACATCTAAATGTTCCATAGCCACGTGTAGCTAGTGACTGTGAGACCAAGCAGATGTAGAACATTTATGTCATTGCAGGAAATTGTGTTGCTTCTGTTGGACAACACGGTACTGTGTTTTTTAGATTGTTCTCTTTACTCGGGTTCTTGGAGTGCCAATTGTACCTTTGGTTATCTACTGGCTCTAACTCTTGTGATCTTTGTTGTGGGAGAACTCTGCCTCCCTGAGTTTTATAACTTTGAACTATAAACCTGTGTAAGATGTAGGGAAACTTGTATTGTCCTGCATTTTAAACAGAGATGGCTGTCCTTGTTTTTTTTCTGGCTCCATTGGCCGATTTTTACAGGTTGCGGTGCTTTGAGAGTCCTTATGTGATGCAGCAGCTGCCATTCTTATTCCCAGACTCATGCTGGCCTGAGACCCTTTTTGCGTTTTGCATATGGAATGTGAACTCCAACTCCCTAGTCATCGCTAGGTCTCATCCCAACATTCTATACCTGTATTTCCAGCCTTTTTCCCCACCTTCCACCCCTACCTTAGGCAGTTTTCTCTTTTCTTTCTGTTCCTGGAGATCTTTCTTTCTGTCTTGTAAGTTCAACTCTGTTAACGGAATGTCTTTGCATTACTCTTTTTTATTTTTCATTTTATTGTTGATGGTATTACAGATGTTCTCCATTTTCCCACTGAATTACTTTTAACATTTTTCTCATTCTCATAATCTGTGTTCATTGTAGGTTACCAGCTAGATAAATTTTTCATAGTCCTGCCACTCGAAAATTAGGTTAACTACCATTAACATTTGTTAATATCTCTACAACTATATTTTAATATGTGCATAATACTTAGAAATAGATAAACATATTAGGTGCATATGTGTGTACATATACATATATATACATATATATTCCTTTTTATGTTTAATCTGTCTTTTCAGTGAACATTAACATCTTTTCATGACAGTAAACACATTTAAACCTTTTTTTTTCTTGCACTTGGGATTACTTTCATATTGTAATCTTTGGTTTGATTTTGTATGTTTCTTGGTTTGGTTTTCAATTTCTCCTGGACAAGTGTAAAGTATACTAATAAGTTATTATGTTTCTTTTGTTTGTTCCCATTTATTTTTTCATCTGCATAAATAACAACAGTTATTCATATACATGAACTAGGGGCCCAGTGCATGAATTCGTGCACTTTGAAAGGCACTGTGGGCCGCAAGGCCAGGGTGGGCACAGGGGCGGGTCTCGGCCCATCCTCCACACCCCTGCCCGGCCCCTCCCACTGCGGGCCCCTGGTCCCCTGTCTGTCGGCAGCCCCGCTTTCACCGCCGCCGCTCCCATGCACTCACGGCGCTGGCCCTGCTCGCACCCACTGCTGGTGCAGAGCGATTGCAGCCAGTGCCAGCAGTGGGTGCATGCAGGGCGAACAGCGGCTGCTACCCTGATCGTCCCTCAGGAGCAGGGGGAGGTGGAGAAGCCCTCAGGGGCGATCAGGGCCAGCAGCCGCCACTCACACCCACTGACGGTGCCAAGCAATCAGGACCTGCACTGGGCGCTGGCAGCAAATGCGAGCAGCAGCTCCAGCACTGGCAGTGGGTGCGAGCCGGGCCATCTCCTGCAGCTGGTGTGAGTGGCAGCTGCCGGCCCTGATCGCCCCTCAGGAGCAGGGCGAGGTGGAGAAGCCCCGAGGGGCGATCGGGGCTGGCAGCCACCGCTTGCATCCGCTGATGGTGCCGAGCAATCAGGGCCGGCGCTGGGCGTCGGCAGCGGGTATAAGCGGCAGCTCTGGCACTGGCCACGGGTGCGAGCGGGGCCGGCGCTGGCAGCAGGTATGAATGCCCGGCAGGACCACAGCACATGGGAGCAAAGAATTTTCAGTAACCACCAGAGGCGCTCTCCAATGACAGCGAACAGCGCCTCACCTTGGTCTGGCGCCCCCTCTCACCTGTTGTACCATCCCACCGCACCCGATGCCTACCATGTTCAGCACTCTGCCACCTGCAGCCGACACCTGCCATGTTCTGCGCATGCTCCCTGGTGGTCAGCGCACGTTATAGCGACCAGTTATTCAATTGTTTTGTTGTTTGGTCTATTTGCATATTAGGGTTTTATATATATATAGATTATATTGGGAATTGCTAATGTGAGGCAGAGGGAAAAAGTTCTTACTCTGTCAACAAAGCCTGTCTTCTATAAGGCTAAAATCTATATACCTCCCCTTTGTAGCAAATGTACTTATAGTAAAAATTTATTAATACTGCAAATGAAAAAACTTAATTTTAAAGCAACTGATACTATAGGTATTCTTGACTTGCTGATGGAAATGCTGGTATGTTTTATTTGACTTTACAGTAACAAAATTTGGATTTTACTACACATTGAAATTTCCTCCTTTAGTAGCTGTATATGGGGGTGAAAGAACAATTATTAATTAAAGGATAGTATGAGCACCTGGCGTACCCAAAATGGAGTTTACTTAATTCTAATGTAAGGTTAAACTTCAGGGGTTTTGTTTTTGTTTTTTTATTTATATTTTTATTGTCTAAAGTTTTACATATGTCTCCTTTTTCCCCCGCTTGACTCCTCCCCACCCCCAAGCCATTCCCACCCCAGGCAAGCCCCCACCGCCCCAGTGTCTTTTGTCTATTGGTTATACTAATATGCATGCATACAAGTCCTTTGGTTGCTCTCTAACCCCCCCACCTCCCCATTTGTCTCTGGATCTATTCTTGTTAATAAATTATATTGATCCTACATATGTGTGAGGTCATGTGATATTTATCTTTCTCCAACTGGCTATTTTGCTTAGCATAATGCTCTCCAGTTCCATCCATGCTGTTGCAAATGGTAAAAGTTCCTTCTTTTTTATAGCGGCGTAGTATTCCATTGTGTAGATGTACCACAGTTTTTTAATCCACTCATCACCTGATGGGCACTTAGGTTGTTTCCAAATCTTATCTATTGTAAATTGTGCTGCTGTGAACATAGGGGTGCATATATCCTTTCTGATTGGTGTTTCTGGTTTCTTGGGATATAGTCCTAGAAGTGGAATTACTGGGTCAAATGGGAGTTCCATTTTTAACATTTTTGTTCTCCACAGTGGCTGCACCAGTCTGCATTTCCACCAGCAGTGCACGAGGGTTCCTTTTTCTCCACATCCTTGCCAGCACTTGTCGTTTGTTGGTTTGTTGATGATAGCCTTTCTGACAGGTGTGAGATGGTATCTCGTTGTTTTGATTTGCATCTCTTGGATGATTAGTGACTTTGAGCATGTTTTCATATGTCTCGGCCTTCTGTATGTCCTCTTTTGAAACGTGTCTATTTAGGTCCTGTGCCCATTTTTTGATTGGATCGTTTATCTTCTTTTTGTTAAGTTGTATGAGATCTCTGTAAATTTTGGAGATTAAACCCTTATCTGAAATATCATTGGCAAATATGTTCTTCCATGTAGTGGGCTTTCTTGTTGTTTTGTTGATGGTTTCTTTTGCTGTGCAGAAACTTTTTGTTTTGATGTAGTCCCATTTGTTTATTTTCTCCTTAGTCTCCATTGACCTAGGAGCTGTGTCGGTAAAGATATTGCTATGACATATGTCTGCTATTTTGCTGCCTATGGAGTCTTGTAAAATTTTTATGGTTTCCCGTCTTACATTTAAGTCATTTAGCCATTTTGAGTTTGTATTTGTGTATGGTGTAAGTTGGTGATCTAGTTTCTTTTTTTTTGCATGTATCTGACCAAATTTCCCAGCACCATTTCTTCAAGAGACTGTCTTGAATCCATTGTATGCTCTTGCCTCCTTTGTCAAATATTAATTGAGCATAATGGCTTGGGTTGATTTCTGGGTTCTCTGTTCTGTTTCATTGGTCTCTATGTCTGTTCTTGTGCCAGTACCAGGCAGTTTTGAGAACCGTGGCTTGGTAATATAGCTTGATATCTGGTATTGAGATCCCTCCAACTTTGTTCTTTTTTCTCAGGATTGCTGTGTCTATTTGGGGTCTTTTTTTATTCCATATGAATTTTTGGAGAGTTTGTTTTAGATCTTTGAAGTATGCTGTTGGTATTTTAATGGGGATTGCATTGAATCTGTAGATTGCTTTGGGTAGAATGGAAATTTTAATGATGTTGATTCTACCAGTCCATGAACATGGTATGTTTTTCCATTTGTTTATGTCTTCCTATGTCTCTTTTTTCAATGTCCTGTAGTTTTCTGAGTACAGGTCTTTAACCTCCTTAATTAAGTTTATTCCTAGGTGTCTTAATTTTTTTGGTGCAATGGTAAATGGGATTTTCTTGTTTGTTTGTTTCTCTTTCTGTGAGTTCATTATTGGTGTATAAAAAGGCCATAGATTTCTGGGTGTTAATTTTGTATCCTGCTACATTGCCGAACTCATTTATTAGGTCTAGTGTTTTTTTTATGGAGTCTTTGGGCTTTTCTATGTATAGTATCATATCATCAGCAAATAAGGACAGTTTTTCTTACTCTTTTCCAATACGGATGCTTTTTATTTTTTCTTCTTGTGTAATCGCTATGGCTAGCACTTCCAGTACTATATCGAACAGGAGTGGTGAAAGTGGGCATCCCTGTCTTCTTCCCGTTCTCAGGGGAAATGAGTTTAGTTTTTGCCCATTGAGTATGATGTTGGCTGTAGGTTTGTCATATAAGGCTTTTATTATGTTGAGGTATGATCCCTCTAGTCCCACTTTGCTGAGAGTTTTTATCAAGAAAGGATGTTGGATTTTGTCAAATGCTTTTTCTGCATCAATAGATATGATTATGTGATTTTTTTGTCTCTCAATTTCTTTATGTGATGTATCACATTTATTGATTTGCGGATATTGTTCCATCCTTGCATCCCCAAAATAAATCCCACTTGGTCATGGTGTATGAAACTTCAGTGTTTTTTTTTTAACTTGGATCCCTCTGATATTGTCAATGGAGCATGAAGATAGCGGGGAAAGTATTTTACATTTTAAAATACCTTATATTTTATGAACTACTTTAACATTTATTTTAAATCATTCAAGGAAGGGCTTATCCCAATTTTATAGAAACTGATTCACCAAAGCCAAAGACCTTTAAAAAAAATGTTTTTTATTGATTTGAGAGAGAGAGAGAGAGAAACATTGGTGGCCTTCCACACACATCCCACTCGAGGATTGAGCCAGCAACATTTCAAGTGCACAGAACAATGCTCAACCAACTGAGCCATACCAGCCAGGGCCAAAACCAAACACTTTAATGCTACATACACAGTTGTAGTTATTCAAGCTGATACTACCCCAAACTGCTTTCATTTCTTATAAGTAACTTGGGCACTAAGTTAATTCTGCTTAGGTCAGGGGTCAGGTCAAGGCTAATGTCCTTACAGTCTTCAAATAACCCTAAATGAGCAGGATTCATCTCATTATTTGAAGCACGCATGCCTTTCTATTTATTTCAACTTGAAAATACAGACTAAAAAATAAGTATTTCTGGAGCAATCATTTATTTTTAATTCTTCTCACAATTTCTTAACAGATATTTGGAACAAAACAGGAGCAGTTAAATTGGTCAGGTGGTCTCCTGACAATAGTGTTGTAATGGTGACCTGGGAATGCGGAGGCTTTTCTTTATGGAGTGTGTTTGGAGCTCAGCTGATTTGTACACTTGGAGGAGATTTTGCGTGAGTCAATAAAGACAAATTTTAGATAAAAGTTTAATTCTACTATCTCTCAGACAGTACACACACTCAAAAACTATGTCATATAGCTACCATTTTGCCTTGACTGTTACCCCAAAACAATTTGTAAGATACAGAATTAATTTGTTCAGAATGTATTGATACTGCAAATATCCATCCTCTTAAAACTTCCTGTTTATTCAATAAAAATGCAGTTACTTATTGAACCCCTTTGTTTATATGATAGCATGTTAGATTCAGGGTTAAATATGGTTCTCTTCAAGTAGCTTATTATTTAACTAGAGGCCTGGTGCACGAAATCCATGCATGGGTAGGATCCCTAGGGCAGCCTGGCAATCAGGGCCGATCAGAACCTTCCGGCAGCCAGCCGGGGCCTTCCTTCATTCCGTGCCGCCCCCTGGTGGTCAGAGCATGTCATAACTAGCCATCAGTTTCCTGGTCAAACTCCCGTGTGGACAATTTACATATTAGGCTTTTATAGCCTATATAATAAAAGCCTAATATGCTAAGTGTCCGGTCGTCCAGTCGGCCATTCAACCAATCAAAGTGTAATATGCTAATGATATGCTAAGGCCACTCAACTGCTCGCTATGATGTGCACTGACCACCAGGGGCAGGTGCTCCGACCAGTAGATTAGCTTGCTACTGGGATCCAGCCAATTGGGACGGAGCGAGATGGGCTAGACACACCCTGGAGCCCTCCTGCAGTCCCTCCCCAGCTGGCCAACCTCGCATGTCCCTCCCTGGCCCTGATCGTGCACTGGTGGGGTCCCTCGTCCTGGCCTGCACCCTCTCGCAATCCAGGACCCCTTGGGCGATGTCGGAGAGCCAGTTTTGGCCCAATCCCGCAGGCCAGGCCAAGGGACCCCACTGGTGTATGAATTCATGCACCGGGCCTCTAGTATATAGATAAGAGTGGTAAGCCATGCAGATAAGTAACTAGTAGGAAATGGAAAATTACATTATCTCATAGGGTAGGTTATTGCATGGACTGATAGGGGTGGGTTGATATGTCTGCCCTCTTCCTATACTACTATGAACCTCAGTGCTGATGAAAGGAACTCATGTTCCCAAAGTGCATGGTGGTGCCAGGAAGTTACTTAGGGCCTGGAAGACTGTGTCTCATCAGTGGGAGACCTAGGCCGTCTTCTATTTCAGGCATTATTATGTAGTTCTATTTTAAAGATACAAAATAAATTTGCTTTTTTTAATTAAAGCTAAATATCCATATAATAAAAGCCTAAGCGACGATTAGACCAGAACGACCGGTTGCTATGATGCGCAATGACCACCAGGGGAAGACGCTCAACACAGGAGCTGCCCCCTGGTGGTCAGTGCTCTCCCAAAGGGGGTGTGCCGCTCAGCCAGAAGTCGGGCTCATGGCTGGCGAGTGCAGCAGCGGTGGTGGGAACCTCTCCTGCCTCCACAGCAGCGCTAAGGAGCAGCAAGCAGGTGGGTGGTAAGGAGCAAGGGGTCCTGGACTGTAAGAGCGATGTCTGACTGCCAGATTAGGCCCGCTCCCCACATCCCCCGAGGGGTCCCGGACTGCGAGAGGGCACAGGCCAGGCTGAGGGACCCCCTCACCCCCTGTACATGAATTTCGTGCACCAGGCCTCTAGTCTATATATATAAAAGGCTAATATGCTAAGTGTCCCATGGGCCGTCTGACTGGTCGCTATGACATGCACTGACCACCAGGGGGGCAGATGCTCAACACAGGAGCTGCCATGACACGCACTGGCCATTTACAAAGAAACGGCATCGCGGACCTGGCACCAACGAAGCAACACTCGGCTTCTCCCAAGTCGGACACAGGTCCCACCACCACCCCAGAGTGACACCCCACCAAATCACAGCCGACGCTGCCGAGATCCCATGGTGCAAAATTGGCCCAAAGCCCAGCCCAGCAAAGGTCGCTGTGGGTACCGGGTAATGACATCAAGTAGCAATGCCCAGCATTTCTTCAGCCCAGGAACACGACTTGCTTTATAGCCAGGTGCAGACATTTTACACTTGAACCAAATGTCTGTGAGGCATTTTCCTGTGCCTCATCTCATTTGATCCTCACAGTCCTGGAGTAGGTAGATAGGAGACTTGGTAGAATCCTATTTTCTTTCCATTAGCCAGAAAACGGAGATTTAGAAAATTTAGAAATTTGACCCGACTGAAAAGAAGAAATGGTGGACCTTGAAAATGACTTAAGGTTTTCTCGCTGCACAGAATATAATCAAACACTGCTGCAGTTAAATATTTTACCCTTTGTTCTCCCTGCGTGATCTACAGTAATAATCTGCTTCGTGATGATATTTACTGCTGTGTTGCTGACAATTACCTGAAAGAGAAGTTAGGGTGTTTCACTGGGCTGGAAAAAGTTTAGTTAAATCAGAAAGCAGGTCCTATTAAGCAAGTTTATATATATAAAAGGCTAAGTTGATTCACACATGCATGATACATATAAAGCTCTTGCTGGCACCAATCACACACGTGTGTTTCGATCTGTGTCAATTGTGAATTTGGTTGACACTTCTATTATAGAGAGAGGGCGAATAGCGATATTAAAATACGTCTTCTAATTCATTGTGCACGAATCTGTGCACCGGGCCACTACTTATATATAATTAGATGACTCTTTTTAATTAAGTTTCTATTCTGTTTTAGTTATAGGTCTGATGGTACCAAAAAAGATCCCCTTAAAATCAATTCTATGGTAAGTACTTTCTATAAAATACTGGTATAGTGTGGAAAACTTGGATTTTTCTTTTTTTCCCCTCACGTTGGTCTGATAAAATTACAAAGCTATTTTAGTCTCAGCAGCCTCTTCTCATGCAGTTCTTGCTTTGGGGGAAAAAAAAAAAAAAAGGTTGTTTTTGTTTGTTTGTTGTTTCAATCAGGAGTCTGTTCAACTTTCAGTATCCAATTTTGGTTTTGCTTAGCAAACCCCATCATCTTTGAGAACATAGTGCCATAGTGAAATGAGACCATTATATTTCCTAAATATACCTCCATTTCTTGTGTGACTCACTAGCACCCACTTCTCATGACCTCCTTTCTTTTAACATGCTCATTGACTATTTTTCCTGGAGGCCATGCTCTTGTGCATTATTTGAGCACATTTTTAGAACTTTCTATAAATGTATATCAAGAGAATTGTAGTTGCTTTCACAACAGTATTTTCATGTGTTTCTTTAGAAAGCAGTGAGGTGTAACCCGTCTGTACATAAAAGCAGTGTCTCACTGCAGTCTCTCTGCGTACCATCTCTGTGACGTTAGTGCTATGAGTGCTGTACACGGGAAGAAATTTCCTGACCTTCTGTTTCTTGAAGCATTAAAATCCCCATGAGACTTGAATAGTGTTTCCTAACCTTTCACAACCAAGAACCCCAGTTGATGTCTATTCCCACCTCCATATTTTAAAATAGGTTTTGAACAAATGCCATTTCTGTAACTGCCAGTCAGTGCTTCTGAATGGCATGCAATAGCCAATGTTATCAGCCTCACTAAGTTATTTCAGTCATAAACTAAGAACCTAATAAGCATTTTAGTTAGCTTGTACAACTTTTATCACGGGAAAGCAAAAATATTACACTTTTGAAATTTTGTAACAATTCTTCGACTCCCCATTACTATTTTCTTGGCCTTGCAGATTTGAAATCACTAATTTTTTGTTGTTGGTGGTTTTGGTTTTTTTTTTTTAACTATCATGGGATTTATAGAATATTAAAATTGGCTGGGTCTGGAGAATTTATTGGAATGTTTCCATTTTACAGAGTAAGAAACTTACCCTGAAAAACCAAATAGGTTGGCCAAGCTGGAGGGAAAACCCAAGTCACATGGCTTCCAATCCACTGTTCTTTGCTCCATGCAAACTGCACCTGTTTTGGGTCTTTTTTTGTGTGTGTGTCAAGCTTCAGCGAGGCAACTGGGTCTTCATCTGTAAGGAATGTCTCTGTATTTGAGAGTCAGTTAAATTAATGGAGAAGAGTGAAGATTGATGTGTAGTGCTTTCATTATTGTAGGTAGAGAGCAGGGTTGGGGGTTTCCACTGAGACAGCTGGCCTGTGGTTGATGTAGGTATTTGCAGTGGATGCAGATGCTTGTCTGGGTTGTTTGTCATAGTTTCTCTGACCTTCAAAAGCCTGTTGTTGGTTATTTCAGAATTTGAATATTTGAAGCTAAGAAAGGATAACAAGAAACTTTTTAGTGTTTTGATTTCCCCCCCTTTACCTTTTCTTTCTCCCTCCTTCTCTCTCTCAGAGCTGGGGTGCAGAAGGCTATCACCTATGGGTAATCAGCGGATTTGGTTCTCAAAATACTGAAATTGAGTCTGAGTCCAAGAGTATAGTTAAACAGCCTGGCATTTTGCTGTTTCAGTTTATCAAGAGTGCACTCACCGTAAACCCTTGTATGGTAAGTTTATTTAATTAAAACTGTTTTGGGGTGTTTTTTTAGTGGCTTTCATATTAGAATCAGACTTTTCCTATGACACACACGTGTTGAGTATACTCTTAAAATTGGCATATTCTTTTGTATATTTTCTGTGATTCTGTATTGTTTTTTTAATTTCTGTTGAATTTACACCAAAATTTTATTTTTGAGCTGTTGTTTTTTTAAAAGAAAGGATCACAAGCAACTTGAGGAAAAGCAGTGTTTACTGATTTACTTAAATAACTTGAATAAAATTTAGTCTTTATCTGAGTAGCATTTCCCAAAGTGTGTTCCAGTAGGCTTTATGAGAAATATCCATAGCAATTACACAGGATAAGAAAAGGTTATGTTCTGTGTGAAATAAGGGAGTTAAAGCTGTAGAGATTTCTTCATTGTAGGTCTCCAGGGCTTTCCCATGCTAGTATGCATTATGAAAGTCCAGGAGCTGGTGTATAAAAACCAGTGTTTCCCAAGCTTATGTAACTATGAAATTTTAAGGAATACCTTGAAGAAAATATGCCTAGGAATCTATTTGGGAAAATATTGCCCCAAATTATAATTTAAATTCCTCATGTTTTACCAATCTGAAATAACATTAATATTATATATTGTTAATATGTAATAATAGTATATGTTACATGTTAGGAGGCCTATCTAAATATCTGCCACCAATGGGTTTTTAAATATTTGGTGCAGCTAAAATTTACAACACATTGAGAAAGAATGTGGAAATAGCCTGACTCTTTTATTACTATAGTTGAAGAATAAGGATGCCCAGAAAAACAAAAATAGAGTATTTCTTGTTCTCCCCATCCCAAATAACAATTTAAAAGCACCCTTGAGCTTTATGTCAAGACAACATTTGTACTACAATGGGATGGTGAGGATCTCTGGGGCACTGATCTGTCTGATTTGAATAGCCACTAAAGAATTTTGCCCGTGTTTCCTGGCCTTCTGATTGAAAACTAGGGCATTATCATTAAGAAAATAAACTGTCTTATTTGTCTAAATATCCTCGGAACTTGGCACAGTCCTTGGCACTAACCAAGCATTTTCCCAAGTGATCACTGAATTGTTCCAAACCAGGACCACGGACTTAAGCCTGTCCTTCCTCCTCCCATGGCTTAAAGATCCTCCAGCATTATGTTATCCCCTTCCCAACCCACCGCTTCCTGCCATGTGGGCATGAGTGAGCACATACACAAGCTTTTCAACCAGACATGTTCTCTTACCACCATTCATGAGGCATTTTATGTGAAACTAACTTGTAAACTTAGATAATGAGTAGTTAGGTTTAGTTTTCAGATGGACAATCTCATAGCATTGCCATGTTGAAGTAGTAATCAAAGCTACTGCTATAGCAGTTGCAAACCTGGGCATATTTTGGAATCTATATGATGAAAGGACTTAAAAATTTCATTTACACTGGGAAGTAAGAATTGAAATATAACAGTACATTAGATCATTTTGTAGTCGTGTCTTCTGTGAGGAAAATCACCATTAAGATATATGGTACATTTCCTGTAATAAAACTAAATTTATGTACTTACTTACTTTCCCCTACCTAATACTGAGTTGTTTTTATTTCCTTCTTTGCCCTGCTGCTGCTTTTTTCCCTCATCTAGAGTAACCAAGAGCAGGTGTTGCTTCAGGGTGAAGATCGATTGTACTTGAACTGTGGAGAGGCCTCACAAACACAGAACCCCAGGAGTTCTTCAGTTCACTATAAGCCCAGCTCGTTGGCAGAGGGCGGTTTTGAGTCTCAGGGTTTAAGCACTTTACTCGGACATCGACATTGGCATGTGGTCCAAGTAAGTCTTCATTGGCTGTTGACTTAGTCCTCGGTAAGACAGCACCTGGAGCAGATTTTTAGATATTTCCTCTTTTGCTTTAGAAAACTGAAAACCTTTTTGACCTTTTTGACTGTCATGTGTCTCTTTTGCTTTTCCATGTTCTTGTTTTCTTGTCTTCTGCTTCCTTTCTTTCCACTTGATGTAGAGCATATTACCACCTGCTTTAAGTCATTTAATAGTAAGTTTCAAAAATAGGAAGTTTATGTTTTGCCCTCTTACTGAGCAAAACTATTTTATTTCCAAACTTTTTTGGGAGTATAAATTTAGCTCTGTAAATTTGCATAGGCAAAAATGTAGTAATTTCATGGAAACTAACAATATTGATTAGTACCCTGTGCAGCAGCTGGCCTTGTAGTCCTAATTGGGACATATTGAGGTTAATTGTTTGACTTTAAACCAAATTTTCAGACTTCTGGTCAGCATAAAACTTTATTGTTAATAATTTTGTTATTACTTAATCTTGTTCCAAATTACTCATTCTACAACTTTAAATTAGCAGTTTCTTATAGTAATTCTGATAAATTGGCATTTAATATGAAAATTTTGATACCAAATAAAATTAATTTAGTTTAATCAATAAGTTGAAGTTTCTTGAAAGAAACTTTAATATACAGTTTCAGTCCTGAGTGTGTTCTTTCACCTTTTGATATCAAAATGCCTTAGGTACATCAGTGCCTACTCTTAGATTATGGTTTTAGTCAGTTTCTCTTTCCACAATTCTTTGCCTTCTATATTCTGTACTTTTCCCTCACTAGCTTACTTTAGCTTCCATGTCACTTTCAGTTGACTCTGAATAGAGATAATGAGAGACAGAAGAATGGTCATTAGGTGAAAAATTAAAGGAAGAAAATCTACATTGACGCGGTATACACTAAAATGTCAAGAGTATTTAACTTACATTAATAAATTCATAAAATCAAACAATGTGCATACCATTTTATAATTAGTAACAATTTTTAAATAAAACTGCATCAGCTACTTCCTTGACTAAAATTTTCCACTGCTCCCTTCTCTCCTATAGCCATTTCTCTGCTATTTTCATTTCCCCATACTTTGAACTATTCATTCTACACTGACCTAGCATCAATGCCAGTTCTGCCTAGCCAGGTCTGTGTTGCCAGAGAGCCAAGTAGAGCAGAGGATCAAAGAAGGTAGGTCTGGAACTCAAAATCCCTCAGGCAATAACAAAAATTGAATTTCCTTCCAGCTCAAAAATTCAGTGATTCTGTGATTCTTAACCATCTGTGAAGTATCCCATATTAGAATCCTATAACACTGATTTTACAACTTTAGACAAAGTAGGTACTAGCAAGATTCTGTCATTCTGTTCTTCAGATATCTACAATATTTGGAAAAATGAACTCGTTGAACTCTAGCTTTACCTAATTTCTTTCAGTTCCTTAAAACTAATGAAAATAATGCAGGGTTGTACTCCCACAACAATTAAGTTATAATAGACTCATAGAATTTTTAGAGCTGGGAGGACCTCAGAGATCATGTAGTTCAACTGGATTTTATACATCAGGAAACAGGCTCAGGGAAGTTAGGTGAGTTGCCCAAGGTCACACAGCAGAGTAGTGTCAGACTTATTCTTACCATAATGTAAGCTAAAGTAATAGTCTAACGTATTTCAAAACCTGTGCACTAAATATTGAATCATGTAATATGCTGCTGGCCTTGAGCTAAAACCTAGAATGTGCCTTTTTGGCAATGTTTTTACCCTGTATTTTGTTTGCTGGCACTCCAACTGCATGCGTCAGTGCAGTGTGGTGATGTTTTGGTGGGGTGTTTATAGTGTTCGTGTAATTTTGGTGCTTTACTTTTCATGTCCTTAGCCATTAGCAATGATTTTCTGAAGAAACAGGTCAAGACAACATTCCCTGCTTCAACACATGCTCTTGTCTAGGATAAGTGCCCACATAGTCCATCAGAGTGGCTTTGTTTGTATGCTTTTTGTACAGCTAGAGTTAATCAAATAAGCTCCAGCTAATTCTGCTGCTCTGTCTGTTCCTCATCTAAATTACTGGGTGTTTTGTTTAAGTTTTCTCCCTTGCGTTTGTTAGTTTCCTGATCAGAAGATTCTATGTTATGTTTTTTCCTTTAACTAAAACATCACAGATACTTATAAAAAGCAGGGTTGGTAGTTGCTGGTAGAGATGGTGTTTGTTTGTTTGTTTGTTTGTTTGTTTGTTTGTTTTAACTTAGTTTCCCTAGCTACACATTTTTAAAAATTTGGAAGTAGTTTGTTGACAGATGGAGCACAAATAAAAAAAATAAAATATGAAATTAAAAAAAATAACAGTATGCTTGTGGTATTAGGGTATGTTCCTTCTTTGATTGCCCTTTATTTTAATACTCAGCATTTTGTCTAATATAAGTGTTTATTACTGAAGGGTGCACGAATCATTACCACCCAGTGTTCTGAAATGTTGGTTTTCTAGTTAACCTGGCTATTTAGAAAGTAAGCTTCATGAATTATGGGAGATGAACACCTACAATGTGTTAAGCATGTCAGCAGCAAGGATTCTAAAGGCTATTTTATTTATAAATGATTTACTCTCATTCCTGTGTACCATGTTTGGTGTTGGCACAGATCAAATCTTCTAGGAAGAAGGCCCTCACAGTCTCACCAGTTACAGACAGAAGTGGGTCTAGGCAGGAGACAGGGTTTTAGCAGAATGACTTTAAGAGAAAAAATTAGGTTCTTTGAGACTGAAGAGAACCCTAAGAAGTTAGGAGTAGAGATTCTGTACCCCAGCACTCAGTTTTCTCAGTGGTCTGGCATGGCTGTGAGCCTGAGTATGGAATCCTGACCTGAGTTTCTGCAGTATTTATTAGCTGCCGCTTTTCCTTCTGCCATTTCTTCTTCTCAGTATTAGGGGCAGAGCTCAAAGTTCAGGTGGCACAGATCAGTAAAAGTGACCTACTGGGGTAAAGATAAAACTTTTTATTATTTTATGGCATCTTCAGATACAAAACTACATGGGTAATAAAGCACTTTGAGTTTTGAAAATAAACCATTTGTGGCACCTCAGAGACTTTCGGGGGTTAAAAGAAGAAATTGTTTCTTACAGATATTCATCAGAGTGTGATCATATACGATTTAACCTAGGTTCCCATGATTAGAAACTCCTTGTGTTGGCACCCACCTTGCGCTCTACCCACCCACACATTTCATAAATGCTTATGAAACACCAAGGTATTGGGGAAGGGTGTTCTTTTTAGTGTCATGGGTGGCTGGCCCAGTTATACTCCAGATACATCCTTCAGGTGACTGTTTTCTTCATCCAAAAAAGAAAAGAATTTTCCTTACAGCCTCCTACAAAACTACTTTCATCTTTTATTTTGCCACCTATTCATGACCTTAGATTATCATTATTCTGAACTAATTTCACCCATCAAGTGAGTTTTATTATTGGCCTGAATAGTATGGCATATCCATTAAGATACAAGTTAAGCATTCTTCAAGCATATATTGTGACACCGTTATCTTTAATTTCAGCACTGGAGTTAAAATTTTCTAATGTACAAACAGCTAGTAATTTATTTAGAATATAGGTTGGCTTACCAGATAATAAGTGAAATCTAACAAATGGTTTTATAAATGAACTTTGTCCAGGTTAATGCAGATGTTTTCAGCATATTATTTTTTACTTGGTTTCGTTTTATCTTCATATCATGCAAAGAATCCCACTGGATTTGATGACATTTTCTTGACTTTTTAATTTGGCTTTCTTTTTTTGAATATGTAATATTTTTTCTTTGAGTAAAATGAATATAAATTTAAATAAATTGAAGGTTCTCTTACTCCAAGATCAAAAGATTCTTTCCTTGTTCTCTCGTTCTGTTAATTTTCACCCCACATTCACCACATGTTCATGAAAATGACTTAATCAGTAGGCTACTAAAAAAAAAATCAGTCTCTGTAAAGCTATAATTTATTTAATCTACATTGATAGCTAATAGAGAATTCGTTAAGTTTAAAATTCTTGTTGGAGTGATATAAAGACCCCATGTACACAGATGTAAGATAGACAACATGGGGAGGCATTTTTATTATTTAGGTTGCAGATAATGAGTTAATACGGGTAATAATACTAAAAGTTCTTGTAAATGAACACCTCAACAAAAATAATAGCTTATGCCCTAACCGGTTTGGCTCAGTGGATAGAGCGTCGGCCTGCAGACTCAAGGGTCCCAGGTTCGATTCCGGTCAAGGGCATGTACCTTGGTTGCGGGCACATACCCGGTGGGGAGTGTGCAGGAGGCAGCTGATTGATGTTTCTCTCTCATCGATGTTTCTAACTCTCTATCCCTCTCTCTTCCTCTCTGTAAAAAAATCAATAAAATATATTTTTTTAAAAATAGTAGCTTATACACAATATTACATGTACATGGATGTTTGTTTAGAGATAGAGTAAAAACTACCCAGTGGTTAGCCCTGAGCAATGATGTTACAGGAGCATTTCATTTTGTACTTTGTACATTTTTATATTAATTTTTTTTAATTTTATAAGCATGCATTGCTTTTTTATTCAGAAATGAAAAATATAAAAATAATAAAAACAAAGCTCTTGCAGGGGCTTTAATTTTACTAGGTAAGGTTGTTTTGAGGATAGTTCCGATCAGCAAGCCCAAACTGCAGATAACATCTACACAGTGCTGGGCGGCCCTGTGGGTGTATCTCTAAAAATCTTTTGTCAGTTCATGTTTGCTGAGTATTGAATATTTAAAACAAAGAAAAACTGTGTAGAGAAAAAAGAAAAAGAAAAGCCTGGTGTCTAGAAACTTAGAATGAAATGACTAAGAGAGAAGATGTGAAATATTGGCTGGTATACAAATAGTAAATGCCAACTACTCTGCTAGTAATACCCATATTTGGACACTCTTTAAACATTGTATAAGAAAATGAATCTCATATTGTGACGTTAATGCTTTAAGGTTTAAATTCATTTCATAAGTCTTACCAAACGAATGTGTTATTTTCTTTAGATTTCCAGCACCTATCTAGAGAGCAATTGGCCTATAAGGGTAAGTTATTTTGTTGGTGTTAACTTTCATTGGATAGCATTTGCTGTTAAGAGGCAATCTGGGAATTGAGCCTTTCAATGAGTGCATTAATAAAAGTAAAGATTTTAATACTTGATCCTTTTTACATTGTTAGTGTATAACATCTATAATTTAGATAAGTGTAAGTTGTATGTAAATATACTAGAGGCCCAGTGCATGAAATTCGTGCACGGGGGAGAAGGGTGTCCCTCCGCCCAGCCTGCACCCTCTTCAATCTGGGACCCCTCTCACAATCCAGGACTGCTGGCTCCCAACCACTCGCCTGCCTGCCAGCCTGATCACCCCCTAACCACTCCCCTGCCAGCCTGATCGATGCCGAACTGCTCCCCTGCAGGCCTGGTCACCCCCAACTCCTCTTCCCTGCTGGCCCTGTCACCCCCAACTGCCCTCCCCTGCTGGCCTGGTCGCCCCCAACTGCCCTCCCCTGCAGGCCTGGTTCCCTCGAACTGCCCTCCCCTGCAGGCCTGGTCTCCCCCAACAGCCCTCCCCTGCAGGCCTCGTCCCCGCCCAACTGCCCTCCCCTGCAGGCCTGGTCCCTCCCAACTGCCCTCTCCTGCAGGCCTCGTCCCCCACAACTGCCCTCCCCTGTAGGCCTGGGTCCCCCCCAACTGCCCTCCCCTTCAGGCCTGATTGCTTCCAACTGTCCTCCCCTGCAGGCCTGATTGCCCCCAACTGCCCTCCCCTGCAGGCCTCGTCCCCCCCAACTGCCCTCCCCTGCAGGCCTGGTCACCCCCAACTGCCCTCCCCTGCAGGCCTGATTGCTTCCAACTGTCCTCCCCTGCAGGCCTGATCGCCCCCAACTGCCCTCCCTTGCAGGCCTGGTCACCCCCAACTGCCCTCCCCTGCTGGTCAACTTGTGGCGGCCATCTTGTGTCCACATGGGGGTGGACATCTTTGACCACATGGGGGCAACCATCTTGTGTGTTGGAATGATGGTCATTTTGCATATTATCTCTTTATTATATAGGATAGAACTTTAAATTTTACATTTCATTTATTAATAGTCTTTTTGCCTGGTGCAATACTAAGTTCTTTATATCTAATAAAGAATATAGGTTTGTAAGGAAGAGTTTTTAATTATTATTCTTTAATCAGTTTTCAGCGATTGATAAGCTTGGACAGAATATTGCTGTGGTTGGCAAGTTTGGTTTTGCACATTACTCTTTACTCACCAAAAAATGGAAACTTTTTGGAAACATTACCCAGGTTAGTCTTTTTGAAATTAAAAATTGATTTATTAAAGTAAAAGAAGACTACAGTATGAAATAACTACAATGTAAATCACTGTTTGCTTATTTAGAAATAAAATCAACTATTAAGTGATGTTGGATTATGTATGAGTCAGTTCTCATAAAGTATTTGATACTTGATGAAGGATTTTGTGTTGAGATAGTTGGTTTGTCTTTCATTTTCTTTAAGATCAGAGACTATAACTTTTTAACTTGAGGATTTACTTTTACATTCCAACTTGAGTTCATCAGATATAATCAGGATATACTTCCACAAAATTTGAGATCATTTTTCTGCTTGTCTTGTGTGCATGTGATACGAATATTTGGGTAGCATACAAACAAATGCAGTTGAATTTTGCATGAATCAAATAGGAGGAAATTAATATTTAAAGGGTGTCTACCGTGTATCAGGCACTTTAAGATGCTTTCATATATGTTAGTGCATTGATCTTCATATCAACCCAGTGAGAGCACTATTGTTACTTACCATTTTATAGAAGAAATTAGGATTCAGAATCAAGCAGCTGATAAATGATAAAGCCAGAATTTAAATGAGGGTCTTTGAATGTGGGAATAATGATGCTGCATTATTCCCATTATTTTGAATGATGTATTTTCAGTCTTACAGAAATGTTTATATTTTTCAATAGAATATGAATCAGTAATAAAGACCCTAGAGTAATGTTTAATTGGGAGTATGAGACTAGAACAGAAATAACTTCAGCTTTCATTATTTTTTTAGAATATGTTATTAGTGTATTAATGTAATTTCTGGCAGCATAAATAAAGGTAATTTTTCTTTTTTCTTTTAAGGAGCAAAATATGATTGTGACAGGTGGCTTAGCCTGGTGGAATGATTTTATTGTCCTTGCATGTTATAACATAAGTGACCGTCAAGAAGAGGTAAGTTTTTTCTCTCAAAAATAGCATTGTTTTATTTTTCAAGATATTAGTCACTATTTTGTTTTATATAAAAACTAGTGGCCCAGCACACAAAATTTGTGCACCAGGGTGGGGGTTGTCCCTCAGCCTGGCCTGCACCCTCTCCAGTCTGGGACCCCTCGGGGCCACAGGGATCGGGCTTAAATCGGCTGTCGGACATCCCTCTCGCAATCCGGGACCACTGGCTCCTAACTGCTCACCTGCCTGCCTGCCTGCCTGATCGCCCCTAACCACTCTGCCTGCCGGCCTGATCGTCCCCAACTGCCCCCTCTGCTGGCCCGATCACCCCTAACCACCTCTGCCTCGGCCTGTCACCATGGCTTTGTCCGGAAGGACATCCAGAAGGTCTCCCGGTCTAATTAGTATAGATAATTTATTGGAAAATAAATAAAACTTTTTATTTTTTAATCAAGAATTAGGCATTTTTAGATCATGGGATTTTCATTACAGGTTACTACTTTTTTTTTTTAAGTATATAATTTAATGTAATGACATTTACACACCAAGAAACAATCACCAAAGTCGAGATAATAAATATATCCGTTACCCTTAAAAGTTTCCTTTGGGTTCCTTATAATTTTTCCTCCTGTCCCACATACCTAGCTACAATTTCCCATCACCTCATTCTCTGGCAACCTTGTACCTGATACTTTGGATTAGTTTACATTTTTCTAGAAATATTTATAAATAGAATCATACTCTTTTTTGGTCTTCTTTCACTCATAATTATTTTGAGATTCCTCGATGTTGTTGGAGTTTATCAATAGTGTATTCCTTTATCAGGTTACTACTTTAAAAAAATTTAAAGGGATAATAAGGAGTTCTAGATAACTTTTTCTAATG
The DNA here is from genome assembly GCF_963455305.1 of Plecotus auritus. Classification (NCBI taxonomy): domain Eukaryota; kingdom Metazoa; phylum Chordata; class Mammalia; order Chiroptera; family Vespertilionidae; genus Plecotus; species Plecotus auritus. The sequence goes on along the minus strand of NC_137776.1, from coordinate 134,741,975 downwards.
ATTTTTATCTGTTAGACCTTCTCTATAAAGTTTGTAAATAGTTAAAAAGTAAATTAAAAGAAGAAAAGTTGTAAGGATTGTTTATTGATTTGTATGTTTATTTTTGAGAAATTGTTTGTCTCCTTGAGTTAGGTCTAAATATTCAGATCTAAAAGGAGTATCATAATAGTACAGTCTCAGTTTTGATCACTTCATCTTTTGATTATTTGTAGAATGAGCCTTCCCTGTCAAAATATAAACATCCATTTATTATTAATGCTCACATTAACCTTTTAACTCCTCTTGAAAAACGTCAGTAGATAAAGAGCATGGATTTAGGCATGTCTGGTAGGCATCTTGTTTTTCCAGTTTTCTTTATTTCTGTTTTCTGCAGCTGAGAGTTTACTTGCGAACATCGAATTTGGACAATGCCTTTGCTCACGTCACCAAAGCACAGGCAGAGACCTTACTGCTCAGTGTGTTCCGGGACATGGTGGTAGTGTTTAGAGCTGACTGCTCAATATGCCTGTACAGTATTGAGAGCAAGTCTGAGGGGTAAGTCCAGAGCATGTGACAAGTCACTCTTTGCTCCTGTGTATCATGTTTCCTCTGTAGTTTTTATGTTTTAAAAGCTACTCTAATTTCGTATTTAGTGGGGGTTTTGTTTGTTTTAGGAGTTTTAAAAACAAGGAATTTTAATTAGTGATATTCATACAGTATTTTTTAGCTACCAAAGTAAGTAAATAAATAAATAAGCCGGCACTAACTTCTTCGGGTAATTTTACTGGATTCATTTGAAAATAATATCTAGTTTGGGGTGGGGTAAACCTTTCAGATACTAATTTTTTCACAACCTTAAAAACAAGTGGTCAGTCACTACCCAAGTATCCCAGACACATGGGGAAATTTAAGGACTCTGCAGCTTTTTTTTTTTTAATATTAATTTCTTTATTGATTAAGGTATCACATATTTGTCCTCATCCCCCCATTCCCATCCCAAACCCCTCCCCACGCATGTCCCCACCCCCCTGTTGTCCGTGACCACTGGTTAGGCTTATATGCATGCATACAAGTCCTTTAGTTGATCTCTCTCCCTTTCCCCCACCCTCCACTACCTTCCCTCTGAGGTTTGACAGTCTCATCGATGCTTCCCTGTCTCCGGGTCTATTTTTGTTCATCAGTTTATGTTCATTATTTCCCCTAGATGAGTGAGATCATGTGATTCTAGAAATACACTTATAAGAACCGAAAATGAGACAAGCAATAATGGTTATGCTGAGAGGCAAATGAAACAGTCTGTAGTGAGTTTCTTTCTGGGCCAACAGTTCTTTTGAGTCCCGATTTCAGTGTCAAACAGTTCCTTATGTGTACATGTCAGCGATGATATTTCAGTTCTGGATGGTGGACAAATGGTGGTAATGCAGGTCCAACCCTCTCTGGTTTGGTCCTGGGCAACCTGCCGCAGTGCATAGCTGCTGACTGCTAGTATGGCAAGGTGTCGTCAGCGTCTTCCATCTCTGGACTGTTTCTCTTCTGTCTTCATGGCTGGAGCAGTCCTGTCGATTCCTCTCTGTTGCAGGAATACACATGGTCTTGGAGGTGTTTTCTGAAAATATACAAACATTTTCTCGACCAAAAGTTAATAAAGCAATCTTTTCTATAAATTTGACTTGGGATCCTTTTTTATTTTTTGCCCAAACAATTTTCCTTTGGCTTGTTTAGACACCATGTGTGTTTTTCATGGGTGTCTTGCTGTTAGCATTACAAATGAAAGTTAATTTTCTAAAGTAAAAATTTTCTAGATGTAATTTACTTACAGGATATTTTTCCTTACATGATATTCTTCTACTATTCCCCCTTTTTTTATTTAAATATTAGGAGGCTTTTGGAAATTTTATAATGTAGTCTTGATATCTTTTAAATTTTAATTTTTGCACTAAAATATGACTGCTTTAGGTTCTCAGACTAATTTAAATTGGCTAAGTGAAATAAGCGAATATTCTAGAAAAATTAATGGTACTGGACAAAAAGCTGTTCCTAAAGTGTTAACTAAAATTTTTATTGGTAGTCCATCTCATGGTATAATTGCGTAATATCTAAGGACTCCGCAGCTTTAAGGCATTAGGAAGCATGTCCTCAGCAGATGCACCTTTTCCACTGAGCTGGTAGCTGTGGTCTGGGCAGGAGAAGCGGACAGTCCTGTTGCTGCTGTGTGTTGCCTGCATTCCTCTTGGCATCTGGTTGGCTTGCAGCGTTTAGATCATGCCTCTCGAGTTTTGTTTTGCTCTCAGGTTTTTTATTTGTTTCTTTTTTTAAGCAGCCATGAAGTGTGTATTTGGTAAAGTAGAATAGTGATTGAAGAGTAATGTAAAGATAAAAATTAAGAAATCTTACTAGTCTAGATAAAACCTATATCCTTTCTCAACCAACTAAGCTGTTCTTATACATTCTTCCCTAGCTTTTCTTCCCTTTCACATCTTACTTCCTTTCTTTCTCCCTCATCTCCCTGTGGATGCCTCAACCTTGTCAGTCTGCTGCTTACTAGTAAAGGATACTCGGGGAAGAGGGAACAATAGGTAGAAGGCATTCGGGTCTCCATAGTATGAAATCTAATACTTTTAGTAGCGGGGTTGGGGGGAGCAACCTTGCTAGAATTGTTTTTGAGGTGTGTGGGTTTCTTTTTTGTTGTTTCAGTCCAAATACTACTGCTGGTATCCAAGTTCTTCAGGAAGTCTCCATGTCACGCTACATTCCTCACCCTTTCCTGGTAGTATCTGTCACTCTGACATCAGTGAGTACAGAGAATGGAATCACCTTGAAAATGCCACAGCAGGTATCATTCTGTTATGAGCTCTTTAGAATTGTCATCTCAGTTTTTAGTTTTTTAAGTTGATATTGGGAACTGTTTATTTGTTGATTAAATAAATACTGTCTAGTATATGCCTTATATGTAGATGGTGAGTTACAGTGCAAGCTAAATATGGTTTCTGCTCAACAATAAAGAAGTAATTATATACATAAGTAATTACAATTGTGAGGTGTGTACCAAAAGTAGTACAGGTTACTCTAAGTGTGTGTAACAAAAACACGAGTAGTCTAAACAATCAGAAAAGATTTCTGTACCATTCAGATGGAGACCTGAAGAACAAATGGTGATTAAGTAAAGTGGGGGGAGAGGGGGACAGAGAGGGAGAGACGGTTGAGGCAGAAGGAACAGCAGTGCAAAGACCTGTAGATAAGAGAGAACATGACATGTGCAGGGAATTGGAAGAGTTTCAGGGTGACTGAAGCATAGAATGTCAGGACATGAGTCCTGTTGTTGATACAGACTTCAGACTATCTTAAAGTCTAATATATTTTAAGCTGGTATATTACTACATGTAAACTTTATAACATGTACTCTAACTGTAAGGAGGAAAATGAATTAGAGTAGGACAAAACAGGATGTAGGGAAAGTCTCTGGGAGGCATTGTAATGATCTAGGTGAGTTGCATTTAGTGGCCCAAACTTGGGCAGTGACAAAGAAGATGGAAAGAAGTAGCATGGATTTAAGTTTAGAGGACTCCATTAGTTAATGATGAGGAAAGAGGAAGGAGAATGCTATCTTTTATGGTGAAAGCATGTAGTGGTGCCACCAGGACCCAGGTTGCATAACTTCTATTCCAAGGCTCCTTTCATTAAACCAATGGTTTGTAAACTTCATGTCAATGTGGAACCCATTTTCGCAGGAAAATTCCATGTAGATTTGTCATTCCTCTCTGCTCAGTCTGTCTTTTGCTTCCTATTAAGGCACTTTCATGAAACTCCTTTAAAATAAAGGTCCCATTTCCTCTGCAAAATATGTCATGGTAACCAGATAGTCCTAGTTGATAAGGAAAAGTTCTGTTTTACAGAAGAATTCTAGGCAAAAGATGTGGGAGGAATGTAAGAATTAAAGAGTCACCCAAGGAAATAACTGATTCAGGCAATGGTTATTATTAGGTGAAATCATCAGACAAAAGGTTGGTGGGGGTTTTACAGTGAAAGGATGAGGTGGTCATACCTTAGTCTTAATAAATCTTATCACTAAAGTGGGAGATTGAGGTGTGGCATGCTTCCCGGGTGATGCAACATGAAGAGTTACTACCAAAAACATTGAACCCAAATTGTATAAAGTCATTTTCCATTCACAGGAGATACAGGGAATTTTAGTTTTAACACCACAGGAAACAGAATGTAGGACATTCTGTAGACCAGCTAGAACAAGTTAATGACATGGGAGAGAAAAGTATAGTAAGAGGAGACTCTTCTAAATAAGACTTTAGAGCCATAACAGGTAAAAGTAATGCGTATCCTGAGTCAGATTGACTATAAAGAGACACTGTTAAAACAAAGATATTTAAGTGTGGACTGAGAGATGACACTAAGGAAGAATTATAAATTTTATTAGATGTGATACTGGCATTATGATTATGTAAGCAAACATTCATATATTTTAGAGATGCAGATTAAGTGTATAGGGATAAAAATGGCATGCTATTTTTAAAATACTTTGGCAAAATAAATTTTATAAAAGGGATTGATAGAACAAATACAACAAAATCTTGATAATTGTGAATTAGGATGATTGGAATATGGGGCTTAATTATACTATTCTCCATACTTTTAATTATGTTTGCCATTTTCATATTAGGAAAAAAGGGACTCCTGATATCTCAGATATAATAGGCAATCAGTAGCATGATTAGTACTGGGTGCCCTGTTTTAGGAGGGCATTTCACAAAGAGGAGATATCTAACTTGGTAAAGAGCAGATTGAGGTCAAACTATAATGGGAAATAGACGGAATACATCTTGCACAGAGGGAAGACCAAGATTGCTACAGCAAAGCATGGCTTCATTAATATTAAAGATTTTTAAAAAGCTAGCAGTGAGGACAGTTCAACAGTGAGATGCCTCCCCCATGAGAGGGAGCTCTTATCTCTGAAACTCCAATGAGAATAATCTTTCAGGGATTTGGGGAGGTAAGAGATGGTGTGTAGGGTTCCTTTAGATTTAGGGTTTAAAGGATACAGGTTGTCCCTTCTTTTGGGTTATAGGTCTCTGAAGAGTTCATTAAAATTGCCTGAAAATGCTGTTGTGGTCACCTGTTCTTGCATATTGTAATATTATCATTAGAAAATGTTGAATGCATGGGTCCAGCTGAAGAAAGTAGAATTTGCTTCAGTTCTCTTTTTCTACCTTTTATGTTTAGGATATCAGTAAGCTTTTGTTTTGTGGGGTTTTTGGGGGGGGGTTTTTAGTCAAATTACTCTTCCTCTTTATAACTGAAGATTTGTTACCATCCACTGTTTTTCTCATAATACTCCTAATCTAGACAGATTGTTCTCACTTTCCCAAAAGAATTATTCCAGCCTATCCATGTAATTTACATTTGTTCTTCAACTAGAGTACCAAACCTTTCCCACCTACCCATGTATGTCTTCCTCATGCTTCAAGCCTTCTCTAGCTATGCCACCTGGATCACTGAATTAAACTCTCATTTTTATGAACTTCTGAAGATCTCTTAGTTTTTCCAAGATAATTCAGCTCAGCCCTCAATTTTATATTCATTTGCATATTCATTAATTACATTGTGTTAGGCATTTCCTACCCTAGTCAGAAAGCTTCTGTACATACCCACAGAGCCTAACAGAATGGTACACGGGGTACACACTCAATAAATATTGTTGGTCGTTTAAACTGTAAACCTTAGGGGCTGGGGAGAAAATGCTGAAAACATACCTAAAAATTAGTATGGATTCAATTTCTTTTTCTTCAGGCTCGTGATGCAGAGAGCATCATGCTGAATCTTGCAGGGCAGCTCATCATGATGCAGAGGGACCGGTCAGGCCCACAGATCCGGGAGAAGGACAGTAACCCGAACCAGAGGAAATTGGTGAGTGAATGCACAACGTCTAGAACGTTAAGAATGTATGGCATCAGGATGAGGAAATAAAATAATTTAAGAGGAGAGTATTGTTTTGTGATTTGGATACTAAGAAAGTACGTGAAATTAATCTTAAGCCTCGGGGTATCAAACAATTTGTGAAGGGTGAAGGATAAGGTCCCGAAATAATAAAAAAATGTTCCATACTCCAGATGTTATTGCTTAGGCTATATTTCCAAATTCTAATGGGAAAATAGTATAAACTGGTGAAGTTCATAGGTTTTGGTTTTTAGATTTAAATACACATACTCTGAAAGGCCAGGGGACTATTATTAACTCTAATTCTAAATAAGTTACCGTAATTTTCCTTAAAAGTTGTACTAGCATTTTGAAAGTCTTGGGAAATTAGTGCCTAGGAACTTAACCTACAGATTAAATAGGAAAAAAAAACCTGATTCTTGTCTCCTTTTCCAGCTGCCATTCTGTCCTCCTGTTGTACTAGCTCAGTCTGTTGAAAATGTATGGACTACGTGTCGAGCAAATAAACAAAAGCGGCACCTTCTGGAGGCCCTCTGGCTGAGCTGTGGAGGGGCAGGGATGAAAGTTTGGCTCCCTCTCTTCCCCAGGGACCACCGCAAGCCCCATTCCTTCTTGTCCCAGCGGATCATGCTGCCTTTCCACATCAACATTTATCCGCTGGCGGTTCTGTTTGAAGATGCGTTAGTCCTCGGTGCTGTCAATGACACTGTGCTCTACGACTCTCTGTACACTCGGAGCAGTGCTAGGGAGCAGCTGGAGGTGCTCTTCCCCTTCTGTGTCGTGGAGAGAACCTCGCAGATCTACCTCCACCACATCCTCCGTCAGCTGCTGGTCAGGAACCTCGGGGAGCAGGCCTTGCTCCTGGCCCAGTCCTGCTCCACGTTACCCTACTTCCCTCACGTGCTGGAGCTCATGCTCCACGAAGTGCTGGAAGAGGAAGCTACCTCACGGGAGCCCATTCCCGACCCTCTGCTTCCCACAGTGGCGAAGTTCATCACCGAGTTCCCCCTCTTCCTGCAGACCGTTGTGCATTGTGCCAGGAAGACCGAGTATGCCCTGTGGAACTACCTTTTTGCAGCCGTCGGAAACCCCAAGGACTTATTTGAAGAATGTTTGATGGCTCAGGATTTGGACACAGCTGCCTCTTACCTTATTATCTTACAGGTAACAGTTCTCTTCTTACAAAGATACAAGAATTAATGATCTTAAACTTCTGGGGAAAAAGAAACGTCCTGTTTTGACACTGTGATTGTGCTTAAGGAATTAATTCAGTCCTGTTTTCTGTTCAGTTTATATCTTTGCTTTTGAAGAACTTATTTTTATCAAATAACAGAAAATTTCTTTGAATATTAAAAAGGAACATTGCAGGGTTTTTTAATTGTATTTATTTTCAGAGAGAGAGGAAGGGACACAGAGAAATATCATGTTGTTCACTTATTTATGCATTCATTGCTTGATAGTAACATTGTAGAGTTTTAAAAATCCTGTTTGTCCATAAATAGGCCTAAAACAGACTGATGAGTTTATAATATTATTTTGAGTAATACTGAAGAAGTGTCATATTATATGTATTATAGTACATGTAACATGAATATTACTGGGTTTGTCTGAGCCGCCTTAGCATAATAGGTGTTTCCTTGTAGTGTGGACTTGATGCAGGGACTCGGTTAGAGCCTGGGTCATAACAGAGCACCTTATATGAGGCTCCCCACAGTGAGTTAAGAGGTCTCAGGCCTGCCACAGTAATTACTGTCATTGCAGTTCTCAAAATAATGTGTTCTTTCAGACTCTAGAAAATTTGCTTCATTATATATTTGACAAGGCTGCTTGATAGTTGTTGTTCCTGTGTGTCTGATGTAAAATTTTGATGATTGCAAAGTTCTGTTGCAGATGTAAGAAGCTAACCATAAACCTGGTTTCAGACTGCCTGAAGCAGATTTCCTGTCTGCAATGACAACTGATTGAAACCAGAGATACTCCAGCAGAGTATCGGCTGGACCGCCATGGAATTCTGATTCTTTGATTAATCTTAAAGAGCCACAGAATCATAAAAATAGAAACAAATTAATGCAGCTATTTGTTGTATTTTTTTTTAAATATACTTTATTGATTTTTTTACAGAGAGGAAGGGAGAGGGATAGAGAATTAGAAACATCGATGAGAGAGAAACATCGATCAGCTGCCTCCTGCACACCCCCCACTGGGGATGTGCCCGCAACCAAGTTACGTGCCCTTGACTGGAATCGAACCTGGGACCCTTCAGTCTGCAGGCCGACGCTCCATCCACTGAGCCAAACCGGTTTTGGCTGTTGTTGTTTTTTTAGGTCACTCCTTAGACTTTCAGTGATCTCTGAAGCATTGGAATTGGAAACTTTTGTTCTATCAGAATTCCTAAGTTGCTGTGGATTAATTACAGTTAAACTTGTCTATTAGTCACCTTTCCGTGAAGGTCAAAGCAGACAGTAAGGTTAAATTTGTGGAAGAGCCCTGGCCGTGTGGATTAGTTGGTTTCTAATGTTGTCCCGTACACCAAAAGTTTGCAGGTTTGACTCCTGATCAAGGCACATACTTAGGTTGCAGGTTCAATCTCCAGTCGGGGCAAGTACAGGAGGCAATTGATCCATGTCTCTCAAATCGATGTTTTTCTTGCGCTCTCTTTCCCTTCCTTTTTCTCTAAAATCAAACATATCCTAGGGTGAGGATAACAAATAAATTTGTGAAAGAATGCTGTTTGTGTAACAGTACTACATACTACTGCCCAAAGCAACGATTTTTTAAGTCCCATCCTCAGAAAGCTGTCCCAGGAGACAGACCTGGGCGTTTTTGGAGTCTGGCAAATCTAGATTTTTATTCTTGCTTCAACAAGTCACTTAACTCAGTTTCCTCATCTGTGAAATAGGAATGACGCACCTATTTTGCCGATTCACTAGGAGAAACGAAAGAGTGTGTGTGAGGTTTGTATAATGATCTGGCATGTAGTGGGAGTTCAGTAATCACAATTTATGTTACGCGGCACAGTATGCACCTCAGCTTTTCTTGTCTGATACTTCTAGTGCTCCTTTAATTTTACTGCTAAACTGTCCCCTGCGGTGTTGCAGCTGCATTTCTCCTCTGGGTTTAGGGAACCATGGAGATAAAGAGTTGCTCATAGTTTCCCAAATTATTTGCAGTATAAAAGGAATGCTTGTCTTGGTTGTTTTTGTAGAATATGGAAGTCCCAGCAGTAAGCAGGCAACATGCCACACTTCTGTTCAACACAGCCCTGGAGCAAGGCAAGTGGGACTTATGTCGGCACATGATTCGATTTCTTAAAGCCATTGGCTCTGGAGAATCTGAGACACCTCCATCCACACCTACAGCTCAGGTTAGTTGCAAATAGGGCAGCTTCTCTGGGCATATACTCATGTGGCATCCCCTCTAACCGCACTGCACGTTGTGTGCACTCTCAGGAACCCAGTTCAAGCGGAGGATTTGAGTTCTTCAGGAATCGTAGCATCAGTTTGTCCCAGTCCGCTGACAACGTACCTGCTAGTAAATTCAGCTTACAGAAAACACTAAGTATGCCATCTGGGCCTTCGGGAAAAAGGTAAAAGGATGAAAAGCTGTTATGCTTTTAGGGTGTTGAGTGACACATTTCATTTCAGGGCATTTGTAAAGTCAGATCTCATGAAAACAACTACTTGATCTATTTGCACTTCCTTTTGCAATTCTCAAAAATCTTCCCTTCTTCCTCCAAAGTTCACTTCTACAGTTTCTGCCCCTTGTATTAGAGTAGGTCTCGATATACCTGTTCTGAATGTAATTAACTTTAAATTACTTGATTATAGGATAAAAAGGAAGATAATAAAGCTGCAGGTAATCCAAAAGCCTTCCTACAGTCAACATTTTATCCTCCTTTCCAACTGTACCTCTTGACAAAAAAAATAAAATTCAGTCCTCATATGCTTGACTCTCCTGTGACTTTGATTGGAGAAGTCATTAAAACAGTGGGAGAGCAACAAGGAAGTGCATCTGGAGATGGAAACCTCCATCCTCCATGGGTGGGCTGTTGCTTCTGAGAGGTCAGCTACGGACTCACACTGAACATTATAAAATAGAATTTCCCCGTTTGTGAGGTCCATGATTCCTTCTTGTGTTGCATGTTCTTGGCTCCTGTTTTCTTTCCTCTTCCCTAATCCTTTCATAATGTTCGTATTGTGTCTGCAGTGCCTGGCACATAGAGCTTACTGAACTTTTTTTATTGTGATGTTTAACTGCTTTTCCATATCACAGCCATTAATATCACCCCCACTTGCAACATACACACAATCTTGGGCTGTATACACATGAAATGCAACCAATAAACAGTTGTCAGGCAAACAGAAGCTTCTCAGCCATACCCTGAACTTAAATCCTAATGCAGACTCAGTGCTCACTATGTGCTAAGCATGGTTCTGGCATTTATATGTATAGGTCTTTAATTCTTTCCACAACTGTTACATGTATAGGTCTTTAATTATTTCCACAACTGTTAAGGGTACATAAGGTAGGTACTGTTGTTACCCACATGATTCAGGTGAAGAAACAGAGGTCCAGAAAATAAACTTGGTTATGTTCACACAATTAATGAGTGCAGAGCTGAGACTTGAGTCCATGCCGCCTGCTCCAGTGCTGCCTCTCTCCAGAAGCACCACATACCGTTACAGACCGGGTGGGAACACCAGCGCCCATGAGTAAGGGATGATAGACTGGATTTAGTGAAGTCATTAATTTTTTTAAATTATTTTTTATTCGTATTTTTACATAACTACGTAATTCACATTAAGAAACTTCATTTCACTTTCTCATTAGTTTCTTTGATCTGATTTCCTTCCCTCTTTTCCTTGGTCTTTTCAAATATAGCATTTATGTGCTCCCTTTCTTTCCTTCAAGCAGTTACCACCTCTTTCCTGGTTTGGCTTTGCCTCCTGTTTTCTCCTATTCCATGTATTCATTCTACAATTATGTTGTAAAAGCCTGCTGAGTTCCAGGCATTGTTCAGCGGGTTGGTGTATCACAGGGAGGAGAAGACCTAATACTTTATCCTCCTCTTCAATCAGAATTAGATCTTGGATCTTTTACCTCCCTATCTGCGCACTCAGTGCTACTACGTAAAAGTATGTGAAGTCTTCCAGTAAAGATTTTTCTGTAGCTTCCTTGTGTTCCCACTTACAGATGGAGTAAAGACAGCGACTGTGCAGAAAACATGTATATTGACATGATGCTCTGGAGACATGCTCGGCGTCTCTTAGAGGAAGTTCGGCTCAAGGACCTGGGTTGCTTTGCAGCCCAGTTGGGCTTTGAACTCATTGGTTGGCTCTGCAAGGAGCGTGCCCGAGCTGCCCGAGTGGACAACTTTGTGATAGCCCTGAAGAGACTCCATAAAGATTTCCTGTGGCCACTTCCCATCATCCCAGCCTCTTCTCTCAGTTCTCCTTTCAAGAATGGCAAACTCCGAACAGGTAGTGCAAGCTTGTGTCAAGGTACAGGCAAGTGTATTTTACTCCAGGAACTTAGACAGTTTGCAGTTAGTTGATATTCAAAGAAGTCTTTTCATTCCAAACTCAGGAAGAGATAAAAGCCAAGTTTTTGTACATCAGTCGGATCATCCACCATTTTGATCAAGGATGTGAATAAAGTAGAACCTATGTCTCAAGAGACTTGTGACCTTGAAATCCAATGTATAAATATAGCCATTGTTATCTCAGATTCTCAAGTTGAGAATTGACTGAATATAGAATTACCACACTTATTATGGGAAGGAGTTTTGGAATTGTTCCTTACCTGACAGAGCTCATTCCAGAGAAATGGTAAAAATGCATCTTTGAGAGCCCATCTTCTAAACTAGGAGAGGACAAAGTGAAACTGCACTTTGGTGAAAGAAAAATTAAAAGATAAAGTTTTTTAGTTCAAGTCTTTTTAAGGAAGACTGTTCTAATTGTCACTTATGAAAATTGAAACAAAAGCCTTTAACTATGGCATTTGGAAACTTCATGTCATCTTAGAACCAAGGAAAATCACATCAGAGATGAACAGAGTAAAATTTTGCCTAGTTCTAGTAAGATTTGATGATATTAGATGACTCTTAGGTGGCATTATATAATCAGTCTGTTTTGTTACAGTCCCACAGCCCTAATTTATGGGCAGGGGATGTAGTGTAGGACAGTAATTGGCTTTGAACTTCTAATATTGAGCGAGTGCGGGGAGAGAGACTGAAAAAACTGAATTGGAAATGGCAGTGTGTGCATCTTGAATTTCCATTTTCTTGTTTTTGGACCTGCCTTGCAGTGGGAGAGCAGCTGTTAAAGTCTCAATCAGCTGACCGTTTCTTAAACCTTGAGATAGATGCTGGCCTCTCTAATGTCCAACGAAGTCAGAGCTGGCTGAGCAACATTGGCCCTACCCACCATGAGATAGACACAGCCTCATCCCAGGGACCACAAATGCAAGAGGCCTTCCTGTCACCTTTATCTAACAAAGGTGAGTGTCACTTTAAGACCTAGCTCTTCTTCAGTTCCTTTGGGAGGGAGTTGAGGTGCTGCAGCACTTCAGAGAGAGAGAGCTTCATTCTTCTTTGAAGATGTTTCCTTGAGGATTACCCATTAGCATCTGCTGGGTAGGTGAGGGTTACTTAAACAAGGCCAATTGGCCTTGACTGTATGTCACCATATTTATTTTAGGTAAAATGAAATAGGCAAAATCTTAATACAGATCAGCACTAATAGCTGAACTTTTGCAATAGATTTTAATGTACAGAAACACTGACTTTGAACCTCATGTAAGCAGAATGTTAACTATTCCCGTATAAAAATTCCATTTTTCTCATAAGTATACCTGTATCATAAAAAAATTGTACTCACTTATCTTCTTTTTATTTTGTTTATTTTAAAATGTGGACATTTTCTTTTAACTTCCTACATAATATCCTTAATTTTGCCTCTTAGACTTTAAACCCTAAAATATTTGCTATCTGGCCCTTTACCAAAATATGTATGCCAATCTCTGCTTGTAAAGTAATGGGTAAGGCCTGGCCGGTGTGGCTCAGCAATTGAGCGTCAACCTAGAAACTAAGAAATCACCAGTTTGATTCCCTGTCTAGGCACATGCCCAGGTTGTGGGCTCAATCCCCAGAAGGGAGCATGCAGGAGGCAGCCAATCAATGATTCTCTCTCACCATTGATGTTTCTATCTCTCCCTCTCCCTTTCTCTCTGAAAATCAATAAAAGAAAAATTAAAGAAAGAAATGGGTAAGATAAAATTTGAGGAATTTTTAAAGTGATTTATGTTGCTTAGGTTTATATAATTTAGAGCAACTAGTATTAACTAATCTGATTTTCTGCAGTTTTTTAATGGCCAGGTATTCACCTGTCATCACTATAAGCTGAGCTTCTGCTATGTGGGTAGGCTTATAGATGCCATTATTTTTTTTCCAAGTGTGGTAGAATACATAAAAAATTTACGATCTTAACCATTTTTAAGTGTACAGTTTAGTAGTGTTTACAATTCCCGTTCACATTGTTCTACCAATATCCAGAACTCTTTCATCTTACAAACTAAAACCCTGTACCCATTCATAACTACTTCCCATTCCTCACTCCCCAATTATTGGCAAATACCATTCTATTTTTTATCTCTCTGAATTTCACTACTTTAGATACCTCATGTAAATGGAATCATGCAGTATTTGTCTTTTTGTAATTGGCTTATTTCCGTCAGCATAACATTCTCAAAGTTCATCCCTGTTATAGAATGCATGAAAACTTTATTAGATAGAGTAATATTTCATTGTATGTATATACCACATTTTGTTTGTCCATCCATCTACTGATGTATACTTGGGTTGTTCCACCTTTGGTTATTATGAATAATGCTGTAGTGAACATGAAAGTATATATCTCTTTGATACTGTTTTCAGTTCTTTGGGGTATATATCCAAAAGTGGGATTGCCAGATCATATGGCAATTCTGTTTTTATTTATTTTATTTTTTGAGGAACCATCATATTTCCATAGCAGCTATACCATTTTACATTCCCACCAATGTTGACAAGGGTGTTAAGGTTTCTTCACATCCTCGCCCACACTTATTTGCTGTTTTGTTTTTTTAATATTAGCCATTATAATGGACATGAGGTGGTACCATTGCTCTCTATTCTTTTTTTTTAAATTCTCGCCTGAGCATATTTTTCATTGACTTTTTTTTGGGGGGGGTGAGTGGAAGGGAGAGGAAAAGACAGAGAGAAACATCCACGCGAGAGAAATACATCGATTGGTTGCCTCCTGCACACGCCCACCGGGCCAGGGAGGAGCCTGCAAATGAGATACATGCTCTTGACGTGAATCAAACCCAGGATGCTCTATCCAATGAGCCAAACTGGCCAGGGACTATTGCTTTTTTTTTTTTTTTTTTTTTTTTTTTAAGAAACTTTTTAAAGAGATCATTTCAGCCCTAACCGGTTTGGCTCAGTGGATAGAGCGTCGGCCTGCAGACTGAAGGGTCCCAGGTTCGATTCCTGTCAAGGGCATGTACCTTGGTTGCAGGCACATCCCCAGTGGGAGGTGTGCAGGAGGCAGCTGATCGATGTTTCTCTCTCATCGATGTTTCTAGCTCTCTATCCCTCTCCCTTTCTCTCTTTAAAAAATCAATAAAAATATATATTTTTTAAAAATCATTTCAGACATAAAGGTTGAGATAATAGTATAATGGATCCACGTATCCATCACCCAGCTTCAATTAGAGGCCCGGTGCAGCCTGGCTAGGGGGAGGGGACATGGGCGGTTGGCAGCCTGCCTGCTGGTCAAACTGCCGGTCGAGGGGGCAATTTGTATATTAGCCTTTTATTTTATAGGATTATATAGGATATACACTGAGTGGCCAGATTATTATGCATTCAGAGATCATAATAATCTGGCCACTCAGCCTATATTTTGTGAATATTTCTGAAAATTTATCTTTAAAGGACTCTTTTAAAAAATAGCCATAATACCATATCATCCTTCTAAATTTTTAACCCAAATATCCAGTAAGCTTTCAGAGTCCAATTGTTTTTGATACATTGCGATTGTTATGTTTTTAATTCTCTTTTTAGTGATTGTTCCCCTCCCCATCTTTTTTTTTTCTTCTTCCTACTTATTGAAGAAACTTGCTTAATGGATTTTCCCATAATGTGGATTTTGGTGATTGCATCTTGATGATTTAGTTTAACAGTTACCTCTGTTTTTCTTGCCAATTGGTAATTAAATCTAAAGACTTGATCAGATTATAGCTTTTTTTTTTAATAGGTAGTGGCATGTTTTTCCATGTGAAGGCACATAATGCCTGGTTACCTCTCTAATGTTTCTTTAAAAAATACACGTTTTTATCGATTTCAGAGAGGAAGGGAGAGGGAGAGAGATAGAAACATCAATGATGAGAGAGAATCATTGGTTGGTTGTCTCCTACACACCCCTCAATGGAGATCGAGCCCACAACCCAAGCATGTGCCCTGATCAGGAATAGAACCATGACTTCGTGGTTCATAGGTCAGCATTCAACTACTGGGCCACACTGGCCAGGCTCTAATGGCTTTTAAAAAATATACATCTACTACTGTTAATATAGCTTGGGAATTTTAGCAATGGGTTTATGTTTTAGTTTCAAACTCTTCACGAGAAATCAACATCTAAGGAACAGCCATTATTTAAAGCTAAAGTTAAAACATTTTCCACATGAAGTTTGTTTATAACTTTTGGCACTTCTCCATCAGGTGATGAATGCAGTATTGGTTCAGCCACAGACTTGACTGAAAGTAGCTCCATGGTGGATGGGGACTGGACAGTGGTGGATGAAAGCTTCTCCACACTCAGTTTAACTCAGTCAGAGCTGGAGCACATCTCCATGGAGTTGGCCAGTAAAGGGCCTCACAAATCCCAGGTCCAGCTGCGGTGAGTTTCTCAGCCTTTTGAAAGTACAGAATCCCTACTTGGGATATTTGGGCAAATAAGGTACAGGGGCTACTTTCCTGATAGATTGCCCTTCTGACATCTAGATTCTTCTTAGCTCCATATTACCTTCTCAGTTATTCTGTTCCTGTTTATGTATAGGTATTTGCTACACATCTTCATGGAGGCAGGATGTCTGGACTGGTGCATTGTCATAGGCTTGATTCTTAGAGAATCCTCAATAATCAACCAGATTTTGGTGATTATACAGACGACAGAGGTAGATGGAGAGATGTTACAGAACATAAAGACAGGGCTACATGCGGTGGACCGATGGGCCTCTGCAGACTGGTAAGTACTCGTTTCTGTCAGCTTGTTTCTCTGCTGTTCATTGGTGAACCATGTCCTTTCCCATTAAGGCTTAGCTCTGGTTCATTTATTTGGAGATTTTAGGTTGGTCAATATAAAAATGCTTTAATATGTTCATTTTAAGGATGTGTTCTTTAGTTACTGTTCTGTACCAAACATTTAGATGAGTGATGTCCAGTGAGAGAGTGTTGGTCATTTTAAAATGGAATGCATATCACTGACTTAAGATTGATGCAGCACAAATGATCTTTGTTTTTTTCTTTTTGGTTTTCTTTATTGATTAAGGTATTACATATGTGTCCTTTTCCCCCAATTGCCCCCCCACCCCCAACTCATGCCCTCACTCCCCTGGTGTCTGTGACCACTGGTTAGGCTTATATGCATGCATACAAGTCCTTTGGTTGATTTCTCCCCTTTACCCCCACCCTCCCCTACCTTCCCTCTGAAGTTTGACAGTCTGATCAATGCTTCTCTGTCTCTGGATCTGTTTTTGTTCATCAGTTTATATTGTTCATTATATTCCACAAATGAGTGAGATTATGTGATATTTATCTTTCTCTGGTTTATGAATTAAGACTGGAACTTAAGGTTTGTGGTTCTGTGGAATTAAATAACCTAAAAATTTCTACTTGAAAAAATAAAAGCTTAGTCTATATGAATTTAACATTGCATGGCCGTTACTAGCAAACCAAATTAAGAGTAGTGGATGGCCCGGCCAGTGTGGCTCAGTGGTTGAGCATCAACCCATGAACAAAGAGGTCACCAGTTTGATTCCAGATCAGGGCACATGCCCGGGTTGCGGACTGGATCCCCAGTAGGGGCCATGCCGGCGGCAGCTGATCTATATTTCTCTCTCATCAATGTTTCTGTCTCCCTGTCCCTCTCCCTTCCTCTCTACAAATCAATAAAAACATATTTTTTAAAAAAAGAGTAGTGGATGCTAATAAAACTCTATTAGGACATACAGAATAAAGGACACTTCAGTTTAAAATAAAAAAGTAGTGGATAGAAGTTAGGTGCCTGGGGTTCTAGCCCTTACTCACCAATTGTGTGTGGATTTGGGGGCTTCCCTTACTTGGATGTAGTTTTCCTTAATTGGAAAGTTCATTCAGGTTCTCTGAAAGTTCTTTTTCAAGTTTAAAATCCTGTTGGTCCTTAACACTGTGGAATATGATTTTTAATTGTAATACCAGGTAATTTGCTCCGAGTGCTCAGAAATTTAAGACTCACGCTAATGCTATGTGCAGCCCTTCTATGCTGGCCAGGGCACCTAAGAAACCTTCCCTTCCTACCTCCCTGTGCTGCCTCCTCTCCCCCCATAATCAATCACTAACGTTACTGAATTTGTGTTTAATAGTTTTCCAATAACACTGTAATGCCCGGCCAGTGTCGCTCAGTGATTGAGCATCAACCTATGAACCAGGAGGTCGTGGTTCGATTCCCTGTCAGGGCACATTCCCGGGTTGCGAGCTTGATCCCCAGTGGGGGGCATGTAGGAGGCAGCCTATCAATGATTCTTTCTCATCATTATGATTCTCTCTCTCCCTTCCTCTCTGAAATCAATAGAAAAAGTATATTTGTATATATAAAAGGCTAATATGCAAAGTGTCCCTTCAGGAATTCTACCAGGAATTCGATCACTCGCTATAACGTGCGCTGACCACTAAGGGGTGGGCGCAGAATGAAGGAAGGCCTCAGCCAGCAGCCAGAAGGCCCTGATCGACCCTGATCACAGGCCAGGCCTAGGGATCCTACCCGTGCACAAATTTCATGCACCGGGCCACTGGTATATACATAACACTCTATGGAGCCTTTTGAATATGGCAGATGAAAACTAATTTCCTCTTTCTTTTACTTAGTCCTGGATATAAGCCATTTTTGAACATCATTAAGCCACAATTACAGAAGCTCAGTGAGATAACAGAAGAGCAGGTCCATCCTGAAGCCTTCCAGCCAATAACTGTGGGTAAGACTCCTGAACAGACTAGTCCCCGGGCAGAGGAGAGCAGGGGCTCCTCGGGACATGGAAGCATCCCCCAGGGCGAGGTCGGAGGTAGCGGTATGGTCAGCCGGAAAGAGGAGAACACAGCCCGCACAGAGGAGGAGGAAACTTTTCAGGATGGGACTTACGACTGTTGTGTGTCCTAACAACAGTGAGGTGCCGTCACCACGGCAGTATTAATTAGCAGCAGCGTGCGTGCAACTGAGGACACTGTGACCTCGTTGGATGATTTAACCAGGGAGCTCAGCTCAGAGACTCTGGTAAGGTATTAAATTTTAACTAACTCTTCTCTAAGAAATCTCCTTGACTCCAGAAAAATGTGATATCAGAATAAATCATCTTTCATAAAAAAAATTTTAAGCTTTGGTGGAAAGTAATAAAGAATACTGTACAGATGTACATGAGAATATTTTGGTTTTATTCTTAAAGGTTGGTAGCTCTTAAACCATAGGGATTGTTTTGGCCCAGATGAGCTTGCTTTTTCACTACATATAGCTTCTTACATGTTTTCTGGTTCAGTGTGTCCCTGCTGCTTTTTTAAAAATAAATGCTCATGTGCTTGCTGTAGCTTGTCGGGTACCTGAGCTACCTGGAATGCCCTAGATTGAGAGCACTGGACTCTAACTGGGCCTCCTGAGCAGATGCCTGCCCTGGCACAGCACATGCCAGTCCTGAATGATGGGAGCACTTTACCTGTGAGTCAGTGTGCCAGCAGCATTCCTGCTGGACCAGCATGGGTAGAGGTCAGAGGGGTTCTTGTCTAATTATGTGTTAGATACCACTAAACTATTTTGTATCAAGAACTTTATCTTTTTGTGAATAATCTTGTGTAAATATACTCAAAGGCACTGTTCATATTTTTAGGGCTTGTATTATAATTTGTAAGGCTTATGCTGGATTCTGCATGGCTATGTATACTCACTCTTGGAATAAAGACAGGGCTTGCTCTTCTTTCCAAATATGAGCAGTCTTCATAGAGGAAGACAGGTTGATTCACAGAGGAAGACAGGTTTATTTTATTGGCTTGGTCATAAAATAACAGAAATGGTCACACCAATCATGAAATGAAACAGGTTTTGTGCAAATTGATGTAGTTTCTTATTTATTGCTTTTGTAAATTGAGTAAAAATGGACTTTTATGTAAATATACTGAATCCTGTATTATCACGGCTAACTAAAAATTAGTATGTAAAGAGTGCATTCTTCATTGTAATTTTTAAAATATTTTATGTATTTCTAGATATGACTTAATTTTAGTTTTCATATATTATGAAAACTGCATACTCCTTAATTGCTTCAGACTAAACACATACCCACTGTATGTACTTCTAATTACCTTATAACAGTATTAATTTAGATAGCTTGTTTGTACTGTGCAATTTGAACAAAGGAATGCAATGTTATTTTTTACAAAAACAAACTTGTTTATTTTTATAACAATGTATTTCATGTGGACCAAATTCATACCACTATGTAAAACAGCCTCTTAGTGCAATTACAGTTTAGAAATAAAATTTGGTCCTCTATCCTTGTTTTTAAAAGTAAGTGGCTAGATTTAGTTGTCCTAGCCAGGTTTCCTTTGACGGGAAACTCAAAACCATTTTGAAATTGCTTAGTTCAGAATTCATCAAACTGTTTTAAATTATTGGGTTTGGTAATTTACTGTCATTTACTTTTTACAAGTGCAATAATTTCACATACTGAAACTCCTGAATGGGTGGAATATGTGATTATTGGTACCTGACCTGGTCCTTCTGGTGCTACTTTTATTTAAGCCTTTGTTTTAAACCACCTTTCCCTGAATCTTAAGGTAGAACTGTTTCCCAGGTGAGTACATCATGAGCTCAGCAAGAAACTAAACTGAAATTTCTTCTGCCCTAGTCCACTAGGAGAAGACCTAGCATTACTTTTGTGTTTGGTGTGAATATTCCGTCAATAAAAATGATTTACCATTTAAACAGCTGTCATCTTTTCAAATATCCTAATGTGCTGCTGGGTTCATCTTGCACTCTCCCAAGCAGGCGTCAATAAGAGCTGTATTCCTGGGGTTAATGCCATAAATGAGTCCTCTAGAAAATACTTGTTTGTTTTTTTTTTCAAATAATAGGAATGGGTGGCCCCCAAGGCAAAAAAAGACAAATTTATAGGAAATTTCTCTGATAATTTGTTAAATATTAAATTGTATTAAAAACTCAGTCTTATTTTGCCTTGTTTGGTTCACATATCAACTGTTTAAGCCATATTTTTAACCAGTGAATTTAAATATTCAGTATAACCGAGGTTTAAATTATTTGCTAATACCAAAACAAGAAGTCATTTGGGGATAGAGTCAACCTTTGCTTGAATTAAAGTTGCTGCTACTTTTGTAATGTGTACTTTTTTACTTGGTAAAGGACAATAAAACCATTACATGAACTTTTGTTTGTTCACCATCTCAGGTTAACAGCAAAAAGTGTAAGTATTAAAAGCCACATAAATATTCTTTTGATCAGCCGAAACCGGTTTGGCTCAGTGGATAGAGCGTCAGCCTGCGGACTGAAGGGTCCCGGGTTCGATTCCGGTCAAGGGCATGTACCTGGGTTGCGGGCACATCCCCAGTGGGAGGTGTGCAGGAGGCAGCTGATCGATGTTTCTCTCTCATCGATGTTTCTAGCTCTCTATCCCTCTCCCTTCCTCTCTGTAAAATATCAATAAAATATATTTAAAAAAAAAATATTCTTTTGATCATATAATTCCACCTCTTAGAATTTTTCTTACAAAATAACTTAGAAATTCAGCAAACTTAATATTTATTTATATGCAGAATTATTTAGAATAGGAGCCTCAAGAGTTGGAGGCATCCTAGATGCTTGACAATGCAAGATTGGAACAAATGATTCATGTTGATGGCATGGAAAATGTTTTAAACTATCATGAAAAATGATACAAAATCATGTATGCCATATGATTTCCACCAAGCAAAACTTTATATATAAAAGTGTAGAGGACACCAGGCATCATTTCTAACAGGTGGGATTAACAATTTGATTTTTACTTTTTCCTGTTGTCCTATATTCCTAAATCTGCTGTGTCTATGGATTTGCCTATTCTGGACATTTCACATAAATGGAATAATGTTATATGTGGCTTTTTCTGTCTGGCTTCTTTCACTGAGCATGATGTTCATCTTTGTATATCAATGCTTCATTCCTTTTCAAGGCTGAATAATATTCCATTTTATAGACAGACTATATTTGTTTATCTAGTTATTTAAGGAATTGGGTGGTTTCCACGTTTTGACTATCATGAATGCTACTGTGAACATGCATGTACAAGTAGTTTGTGTGGACATATTTTCAGGTCTGTCTAGGAGTGGAAATGCTGAGTGATGTGATGCGAGGTAATTCTTTGAGGAAATGCCTAACCATATTCCCAAAGTGCCTGGGCTATTTTCTTTTCAATTCCTAGATTTGCATTTCCCTTATGGCTGTCTTTTCATGATTATTAGCTATTTGTGTATCTTTGGATAAACATGTTCACATCCTTTGCTCACTTCACATTTGGGTCATTTATCTTTCTATTGTTGATTTGCAAGAGTTTTTATATATTTTGGATACTAGATGCTTATCAGATAGAGGTCTCATTCCCCCACTATCCAAGAGTAGGGTGTTCCTGCTTTCTGAAAGTTTGTGCTGTGGCACTTGGCTTTTTTGAAAGACCTACATTAGTATGGTAACAGCTTTTTTCAAAAAAGTGAAAATCCTCTCATTTATTTCGGTTAGCAAAAGCAGGTTCTAATGCCAATGTTTTCTTCTAAGGGTTTCATGATTTTAGTTTCCACATGTTAGTCTTTGATCCATTTGAGTTCATTTTTTTTTTTTATGTCCTATGAAGTGAGGGGGTCTAACTTTGTTCTTTTGTATGTGAAGATTGTGTCCCAGAACCATTTACTGAAGTTTTTCTCCCATTGAATTGTCAAAACTCAATAGACTATGAATGTATGAGTCTATTTCTGGACTGATTGCACATCTATGTCTGTTTCTGCCAGTACCACACTGTCTTGATTACTGTTGCTACTTTGTAGGAAGTTTTGAAAGTGTGAGTCCTAAGTTTTTCTCAAGACTGTTTTGGCTAGTCTGGGTCCCTTGCAGGATCAGCTTGTCAAGTTATGTGTGCGCACACACAAAAGGCAGCTGGGATTTGATAGGAACTGTACTCAATCTATAGATCAATTTGGAGAATATTGCCATCTTAATATTAATAAGCCTGTTGGTCTTAGAACATGTCTTTAATTCCTTTCAGCAATGTTTTATATAGTTAGCATTGTAAAAATCTTGTGCTTATTCCTAAGTATTTTATTCTTTTCCATGCTGTTGCAAATAGAATTACTGTTAGTATGTTGAAATTAGATCCTACAATACTGCTGGATTCATTAGTTAACTGTAATAGTTTTTGTGGCTTCCTTAGGATTTTCTTTAAAGATCATGTCATCTGCAGCTAATCTGGATGCCTCTTGCTAGAACCTACAGCACAGTATTCAACAGAAGTGAGTAGTGTACATCTTTATCTTCTTTCTGAACTTAGGGGCAAAACATTATATTCAGTCTTTAATCACAAATTATTTTCTTAAATGATTTTTATTAGGTTGAGGAAGTTCCCATCTATTGTTAGTATGTTTATTGAGTATTTTTTATCATGAAAAGGTGTTAGGCTTTTTGTCAATATTTACCCAATAATTGGTCATCTATTGAGATGATTATATGGTAGTTGTCCTTTATTTTATGAATATGGTATATTGCATTGATTTTTTAGGTATTAAACCAACTTTGCATTCTTGAGATAAATGAAATTATCAACATGTTATATTTTTACAAATCAAATAATGTAGTAGTATCAAAAATATATTATTGATATACTTCCAAATTGGCTAGGCTGTTTTTAAATAAAGAGGTATTAAGTGCATTTTGGCTTTATTGGCCATAAATGTCTGTGAACTATTAGGAATGTCATTCTGCTATTACACCTTGTATTGGACTGTTTTGAGGAGCAGTGGTGTCCTTTTCTTGTGTGGAGATTAGAATGAGCTCTATCTCAGTCCCCCAACAAAATACCACTTTCATTAGCCTTTCAGTGATTTCCTTTGCCAATGGATATGATTTAAAACTGCTAAATACGATGCTGAAACTCAACATTTACCAAGTAATTGGTCATTCATTTCTGTGAAATTCAGATGCACAGCCTCATTCCACAGCCAAAAAGATTCCAGTTGAAGTAAACTAACATTTCCATGTTGAGTTCTTTGCTTACATGTCCCATTAAAACAGCAGTTATAACCACAGGCGATCTAGGCCTTTTAACAGCTATTAAAAAGAACAAGACTTTAAAATTTTCAAATATGAGGATACAGAATACAATAAAGATCTATTTTTCAATATACTAACTAGTATATTAAAAGTTTATTTCAGTAACATTATAAGGCAACAATTCTCAAGTGAAACCAGTGAAAAGTAATGGACAGACATAATCATTTTTTCTATAGCTTCCTGAGTCAGCAAGCTGGGTTATGGCCCCTCAGTGGTAACATTTTAAGAATCCTAGCATGCTGGAAACAGATACTTCATGCTACAATAATTCTTTTAGGACAACACAGTAAATTTTAAGAAATAATTCCTTCAAAATCACAATTATTTACCCTTTCCCTGAATGTGCAATACTGTGCTACTTACATTTAAATTCTGTAGGAAAGAATGTATTTTAGAATTTGCAAAGACTTCTTGAAATGTTATTCAAATGATCAGATATTAAAAAAGAAAACAAAATTCTTTTAATTTCAGAGGGCTTCTCATCTAACAGTGGTGTGCTTATTAACAGAGCCATGAATATCAGATTTAACCATTTCTGCCATTAAATCAATATCCCAGGATATTAAGCATGCCCAGAGATTTGTTACCAACCTTGCATAATATGGAAGCTTTATAATACTAAAGAAAGCCTAAAAACATAATTATTTACATATGAAGGTACAATTCAAGGACAAAAAGAAAACCATGATTGTTACTGAAAAAAATGAGTAACAACATCCTTCCCAAAGGAAACTGATCACAAGTAACACATTTGGGCTTTTGCCTTTTTTTTTTTTTCCTTAAAACAATTTCAGCTTACTCACAAAAATATGCTTGTACAATCATCCCTTAGAACCCGGGTGGGATGGTGTGTTAAACCACCATCTTGGATACCTAAACCCATGAATGCTTAAGTCCCATATATAAAATAGCATAGTATTTGCATATAGCCTACATACATCCTCCCATATACTTTAAATCATCTCTACATTACTTATACTGATAATATCTAATACAATGTAAGTAATTGTTATACTGTATTTTTTAAGGATAAGGAAAAAAAGTCTACATGTTTACTACTGACACAACCATTGTAGACCTAACTACTTAGTCCATGTCAACAATAACTTTTTTCCCCTGCATATTTTCCATCTGTGGATGTGGAACCTACAAATATGGAGGACTGACTTTTTGTATTTTAAAATTCATTGAGCTATTAAGTCTCTAACTTTTCCTCCACAACTGTGATTCCATACAAGCTATAAACACTGAACTTTATTACCGCCTGACAGATAAATGTGGCAGGAGTCAGGCACTTGAGGCTAGTAATATGTGGTTTCTACAAAGTAAAAAAAAAAAGCAACGGCTCCAGTGTCCATGCATGTCACAGCCAGCATGTTATCACTCAGCTCTGGCTGCAGCCCTGTTTGTGTGGGCCCAGTGAGTTTTAAAGAGCCACAAATTAGGCAGGCAATATGAGGAGCATGATTAGAAATGACATCGTGTATCGCACAAGAATTTCCTCCCGTGATGCACACTTACTATACTCTTTCTGTTCAAATGTGTCCAAGTGCCAATTTTTACTGTGGCTTTTCTTTAAAAAGATTTTTTTGGGGGGGGGGGGGGTTGCTTACTACACTCAGAATTTGTCCGACTTTTTATATCTCTTAACAGAAAAAAAGAAAGCTAGCAAAATTTACCAGTGATCTCACCAAGCCCTTCCACTGCTGGCGCCAGGAGCCCAGGGGCACTGCTGTGATATGCTCACAAGCCACACAGCCACCTTCTTCAAAACAAAAAGCACCTCTTAAGTCCTAGGGTTGCCATTAAGCGGGTCTGAACCCCAACAGCTACAGGGAAGCCAGTTCTGCTGGACAGTAAGTTACTGAGAAAGCAATCTGTTCAGCAGGTTAGAAAACAGACAAAAATAAGGACCCCATGCATCAATAAAATTACGCCCCTTAAGGATTAACCTTGGAAAATTCCCTTCTACAAAACAAAGAGAATAAGTATGTATACAATGCTCAGTCACTATTACCCACCCACCTCCCTCCCCAGAACAGCCGCCATGGCAACCGGCTCTGAGGCAGGAAGTGCAAGTCCTGTACTTGCAAACAACTGACATTCTGGACCAAGAGAACCTGTGAAAACCGAGGGGGGGGGGGTAGAGCATCGGTAAGGTGGAGAGGGGGACAGATGTTTCAGAGGGGAACGGGCATTGCGACAAGGACCGCACTGACCACTCCTCAGTAGGCTAGGAACCACCAGCTGAACACCGGCTTCCACACGGGTCCTGGGCTCCAGCACACGCTAGAAGCTGCCTGAAGAGGCACTTCTCCCAGCACAGGCTGGGGCCTCCAGAGCCCCATGCTGCTTCCATCCTTCTGTAATAGTTTCCTAGTGACCTACAGTAGGCCTCAAGGGGAATCATTACTCCACTGACTGGCAATTTACCCAACATCCATGACACAACCAGTGGTCTTGGGCTTTCACTGGAAATGTCATTTGTCTCATTAACAATGGTCTTGTAGTACTTTCAACATCTTTCATGACCCTCAGGGGACAACTGTTGCAGTAGTCTGTTGGCTTCTGTCCATAAGGTCATAAAAAACGACATGTTAGTGTAGTGGTAGTACCCACGTGTGCTTGAGCGCCAGAAAGCTGGCATTTTCAAGTTTTAAAAAGGCCATGTGTCACTACCCCACAGCACAACCACTACAGTGCTTGGCCCTGAGAGAGCTAGCCCAAAAACTTACTAAATTCATTGACTTACGTTACAAATATCCATGTAGCATAAGGAGAGACCATGTCACCTGAAGTATCCCACGGGGCATTTACCTAGAGCTCATTCACAAGGTTAAAACGCATAGAGATCATAGGTGCACACCCAGGCAGAAGGGAACGTCCAGTCTGGGAATTTCTCTTTCAGAGCGTCCAGCTGGGAGGACCGCTTGTCTTCCCCAGAAAAATAGTGGGCAGCAATGGCCACAGTGACGACTCCCTCGGGCTGCTCTTCCAAGACCTGGCAGAGAAAAGTTGTTAGTTTTCTAGCTCTGTGAAGGCATAATACTGATCCCAAGTATTTGATACTTGCCAACTACACCTGGGAAATCCCCACCTGCACTTCTATCCAGAACTGCCATGCAGAGGCTTGGAGTCCATGGGAGTAAAACACAAAGTAGTCCCCTCCTTTACTTGTGACTGGGGTGCCATTGCCGAGAGACCACTGAGACAGTGTGGACCCTTTGTGGGGTCGAACATACAATGACATATGGCTTGGTCCTGTAACATAAGAGGAAGAAAGGTCAGTTATAACTATCTTTAAAACTGCATCTACAAGAAAAGCAGTTAAGCCACCAACCAAACCAGACTATGAAATTCATGCCTTTTATCACTTTAAAGACACTCATTGCAAACCGAATGGAGGTTTGCCAATCTGTGTAGATCCATAAAGGTAAGTAATGAGGTGCAGCAGAAACCTGGGTTCAAGTCTTAGCCTTGTCATTGAAACATTCTAGCACTCATGAGAGCCCTTCTTCAGAAATATAGAAAATAAGTGTCATCAAACCAAGAGATAACTGCAACAACCATAGCAAAAGAACTGGCACGGAGGATTTTATCTTACTAAAACAGATACTAGGGTGGGAAACGGCCGTGTAAATGCTGCATGTAGCAAACCAGAGGGAAGAGCAAAGCTAGTAAGCGCACTCCCCAACACAATGAAGGGTTAAATAATAGGTGATCAGAACAAAAATAAAATATAAACTTCCTTAAATGCCAGCAAAGTAGACATCAAAGGAAAAGGAGTATTACACATAAGTCAACTATAAACCACTGACAAAGACAGAAAGCATCAGGCATAAAATGTAAATAGATCTAACTCGGCCACTAAAAGAAAAGTTTTCAGCTTGGCTTACAAAGCCAGACCAATCATGTACTATATTCAAGGAATATACTTAAAGAGATTCAGAAAGGGTAAAAATAAAGGTATGAACAAAGGTGGTAGAGGCAACTGGACACAAGGTTAAAAAGAGCTCTTTGATGTCAGGAGAAAATAGAATTCAAGACAAAAAGCATTAAAAGTAAAGGCATTTTTATACTAAAAGCTGCAAGTTCACATAAAAACTGTTAGTTCTGTACACCAAATAATAGATAGCAACTATTTTATCAAGCAAAACTACACAGGGGATGCAAAACATATATATAAAAATACATATAAGACTATAATATTTCACTCTAAGATGTCAATTGAACAAAATGATATAAAAGACCTAAACAAAATCATCAGTGAAATAGACCATATGAAATCTGTATCAAATTTTACATGCTGATAATATAGATATATATCATCTTGGGTGAGCATAAAATACAAAAGTAAAATATTAGATCATTAAAATAGCAAAATTCTATAAAATTGAGATTACAAATAACACTGATCATAAATCAAAGCTTGAAATTATCAACAAAACAAACCAGCCTTCTCCCTGGAAATTAATGGTGTCCTACTTAAAAGAAGCATGGGTAAAAGGAAATAGAAACAAAAATTATGGAAAATTTTACAATAAAAATAATACATATACCAGAAACGATTGGACACAGGTAAATCAATGAGAGAAGAATCCATAGCAATAAACCTTGTTTTCAATAAAATGACAGGTATATAAAAGGAAAAATAAAAAGCACAAGTTAGGAAATATTGTAGACAAAATCAGAAATCAATGAAATGGAGAACAGAACAAAACAGATCCACCTTAAACAAAAGTCTGTTACTATTTTAAATTAAGACAACCACTAGTTAACTTGATTAGGAAAGAGGCATGGGGGCGAGGAGGAAAGTGGAGCAAAAAGAGAAATAAAAATAAACAGAAGTTTGCAAATCACATATGACTGCTTTGAAGAACTCTACACTAATAACTTGGAAAACCCAGATGAAATGGAGATTTTTCTAGGAAAATATAGGCAACCAAAACTGAACACAGAGCCATTAAGCTTAAGCAGACCAATTTCCCTAGAAAAATAAGCTACTCCACAAAAAAGACACAGGTGGTTTCAGAGAGGAATTCAAGCCAACTTTTCAACCAAGTGGTTCCAATGCTCCATAAACTTCCAAAGCATTGAAAATTAAGGAAAACCTGCCAACTGTTTTCATGATGTGTGACATTTATGATGCTTTTACATTTATAATGCATAACACTGGTACTTAAATCTGATAGAGTATAAAACACACACAGACCAATGTACTCTGAGTGGCCAGATTATTATGATCTCTGAACGCACAATAATCTAGCCACTCAGTGTATATCCTATATAATAAAAGGCTAATATGCACATTGTCCCCTCGACCAGGAGTTTGACCAGCAGGCAGGCTGGCCAACCGCCCATGTCCCCTCCCCCTGGCCAGGCTGGCTGGACCCCACCCATGCACAAATTCATGCACCAGGCCTCTAACACACACGCGCGCCAGATTATTATGTATTCAGAGATCATAATCTGGCCACTCAGTGTAATTCGTGAGATATGCAAAATTTCTAAAGAAAATATTAGCAAACATCCAAGATCACATTAAGAAAATAACAGGCCATAACCTGATGGAATATGTCATCTATGATTATCTTTACAGATGGCTAAAAATAAGCCTTTCACAAAATTAAAAGTAATTATTTTTAAAAAGATTTCAATAAGTGCCAACTGATGAATGCTAAACATGATAAAATCATCTATCATGGGAAAACACTATAGACTTTGCATAAGAACAAGGCAAGAATGTCCCTGTCTCAGCAGCTGTTCTACACAATGCTAGAAGTATTAATCACTTAAATCAATTAGAGGTATAAGAATTGGTAAAGAAGAAATACTACATTTGCAGATGATATGCAGTAGTCAACAAGCTATGCTTTTGTGTAGCTCTCAGGCTAAAAATGGTTTTGTGGGTTTTTTTTTAATTTATTAATCTGTTGTTTTTATTCAATTCTCACCTGAGGATTTTTTAAAATTAAATTTAGAAAGAGAAACATCAGTTGCATCCTATACAAACCCCAACCAGGGACTGAACCCACAGCCTACGTATATGCTGACCGGTAATTGAACCTGCAACCTTTTTGGTGTACAGGATGACGCTCCAACCAACTGAACCACTCAGTCAGGCTTAGATTATGGCAAAGCCTAAAATATTTACTATCTGGCCCTTTAAAGTTTGGCAATTCCTGGCATACCTGGAGAACCCTAAAGTTTCAAGAGTAAAAAAATAAAAGATTCAATGAGGTAACAAAATATAAAATTGACATACAGAAGTCAATTGCCTTCACACAAATTATAACCAGTTAAAAGACATACTGGTAGAGAAAAATCCAATTATAATTGCAACAAAACCTAGATAAGAAAAATTTTATAACACTTTTGAGAGACAAAAAAGTAGGTTTGAATAAATAAAAGGACATTCCAAGTTCATGGATAAGGAGACTCAAAGTAACTGCAAAACACTGAAAAAAACTACAAAGGATCTTAACTGTCCCAATTATTACCTATAAGCTTCTATAATTTAAAGTGTGGTAAGTGGTACACAGACAGACATACATATAAACAGTCAAAAAAAACCTGTTCTGATTTCTTGACATCTGTAATCACAAAACATAGGATGGGTGATGTACAGCTTGCCTACCAGGAACCTGCCTTTACTGGAATTCTCCAAATTGTGCATAAAGGATAGAGGAAGGTTAGTGCTTCCTGTTAAATTTTCTTTAAAAAAATCATAATCAGCTGCAATTGCTTTTAGAAACACTAAGCTACTGGTCACTATTATAAACCTGAGGAAAAAAACATTCATGCTTAAAAATTTTAAGAACTATAGACAAGAAGAAAACTGCCATATGACTTGCCTGATGCTTCAAAGGTCAGCTTTACAGAATCCCAGGGGGTCTGCTCTTTGGATATAAGTCTGAAATGAACAGGTTCTCCAGGAGAAACTTCTGAGGCAGGAAGATACCAGTTTTTCCTATTTGGAAAGGAATTCAATATTCACTATTTCAAAAATATTTAGGATGCTTGTGTTCAGAATATTTGAAACAGATTTCGGGGCATGAAAATAAACTCTGATGAATATAATCCCCTTATATAATAAAAGGCTAATATGCAAATTGTCCCCTTGACTGGGAGTTCACCCAGGGGGCAGGACCAGCCAGCCAACCTCCTGTGCCCCCTCCCCCCATCTGGTTGGGCCGGTCGGACTCTACCCATGCACGAATTCGTGCACCAGGCCTCTAGAAATAATGCCAATTCCTCTGAAGCCCAGGTTATTGCAGAATAAAACCTTCCCAAAGTTAAGAATAAAGGATCATAGGTGATCTTGATTCCACTACCCAAACTATTTCTTCTCATCTAATCCTCCAATATCAAACACTAGAAATTTCTCAGAAATGGCCCTGGCCAGTGAAGAGCAATGGTTAGAGTGTTGTGGATTGGATTCCTGGTCAAGGGCACATAACCTCAGTTGTGGGTTTGCTCCCTGTCCCAGGTTGGGGCACGTGCAGAAGGCAACCCATCAATGTGTCTCTCTCACATCAATGTTTCTCCCTCCCCCTCCTTCCATTCCCTCTCTGAAAAGCAACAGAAAAAAATATCCTCAGGTGAGGATTAACAACAACACAAAAATTTTTCCCAGAAATGAAATACATGATTTGAACTTGATGCTTAACTGCTGTCTAGTAGCTCAGTTAAGAAGGCCGCCCTTTCTAACTACTGAGATTTCTAGAGGACTTTTCTAAATTTGAAAAAAAGCAAAACCACTCTTCTGAGTGCTTCATCCCACTAAACACAGAACTGTTGCTGTGATAGGAAAAAGCAATGTGAATAGCACTTGACTTCCGTGTTGACCAGTTCGAAAAAAGTGTGGATACAGTGACAGGCCCTGAGAACACACTCACCCCCAACTGAAGCAGAAGAGCAGTGAACCAACCTGATCAGAAAGTGCACTGGGAGGTACCACGGGAAACCACAGAGGGGTGCCTTCTCCTCGCAGCGTGCTCGGATGGTGTCGTTGATCTCCGGAACGTAAGGGGTGATGTGAGACATTCCAGTGTAATCAAACCCATTGATCCATATTCCAGAGTCTCGTTTAACTACTTTTCCATCCAAGTCATGAAATGTCCTTGTCATATGCTGAAAAGAACAAAACTAATGAGAAAACTGTTTCAATTCCTTCATCCACATCCCCTCCCCAGACTAACCAGAAAGAGTAAGTCAGACGATACCAGAAATGAGGTGGCTGTGGAACAGCATCAGGCACCCTCGCACACTGCTGGAGGGAGTGTGTGCTGGCACGGTCACGTTAGGAAACGGGTTAGCGTTGCCTAACAAAGTGAACGTGCACATACCCTTGAAGCCAGCAATTCCACTCCTGAAGAGACACCTTAGAGAACCCTCTGCACTGCCCACCTCAGCAAAACGGAAACAATCCAGATGTCTGTTAACAGTAAAGTGAGCAAACTGGGGCGTCATCCTACAACAGAAGTCTGCTCGGCAGGGAAAACAATGCACTACAGTGACCAAATCAACCTGGAAGGTTCTCTCTCACATACTCGGGCAGAAGAATGTTTATGGAATGGCTTTACCTGTAAGAAATTCAAAAGCAGGCAAAACTATGTGTTGCTGTTTAGGGGTTTATACATATGTGGTAAAATAAAGAAAAGTAAGGTAATGATTAACTCCAAACTTCAAGATGTTGGGTGAGTACTTCTTTAGGGGCTGGGAAGAGGGAGAGATGGAGAAAGAGTTGGATCAATAAGGGTCCATTGGGTTTTCTTAAGTTCTGTTAATGTTCTTTCTTTTAAACTCAAAGATGGGTTGTTTTATTATTTTATTATTTCTGACAAATACATTTTGACTTTTGTTTCATTTTTTTTCTTACAAATATATTTATATATTTAAATTTCATATAAATTCTGAAAACCATGGACACTAGAACTCCTTTCAGATAAGGACTTACGTAGTACACACGCACATTTCCCTTTCAGTGTTACATGAGACTAATTCATGTGCAGAGAAAAATGGGACTCACAGCTCAGCAGTACGAGACAGACTTGTGCTTAACAGAATTCTGGGAAGGGACACCAAGTTCCTTATGGAACAGCTTTTTTTTTTTAAAGTATCAATGCACAAATAGCTTTTATTTTTTAAAAAATATATATTTTTGTTGATTTTTTTACAGAGAGGGAGAGTTAGAAACATCAATGAGTGAGAAACATCAATCAGCTGCCTCCTGCACACCCCCTCCTGGGACGTGCCCGCAACCAAGGTACATGCCCTTGACCGGAATCAAACCTGGGACTCTTGAGTCCACAGGCTGACGCTCTATCCACTGAGCCAAACCCGTTAGGGCTGGAATAGCTTTATTAACAACAGAAAGCAGCGTGAAGAATATCATACAGGAAAAGAAAAAGGGTCGCAGAGGGCTTAGGTACTGTCTGTGGCTGCTTTCACTCTAAAAAAAAAAAAAAACAGCAGCTGGAAGATCTTAAAATATTATCTGGCCCTTCACAGAAAAAGTTCACCAACTGGCACTGAAGCAAACCCCAATTCCAATCAGAACAGGAGTTTTTAAAAATAAAAATCTGGTTTGTCCTAAATAGTACTGATTTAATTAATTATAAAAATTAGAAAGACATTCTGTTGTACACCTGGAACTAATATTGTATGTTAATTATACTTTTAAATTGAAAACATTTACTAAGTCACAGAAAACATTAAATCTCCTAAAAATTAGCTGTTCTCACGCAGCTGGTGTGGCTTAGTGGCTGAGTGTCGACCTATGAACCAGGAGGTCACGGTTCGATTTCTGGTCAGGGCACATGCCCGGGGTTGTCGGTTCCATCCCCAGTAGGTGCCATGCAGGAGGCAGCCCATCAATGATTCTCTCTCATCATCGATGTTTCTATCTCTCCCTTCCTCTCTGAAATCAATTAAAACTTTTTTTTAAAATTAGCTGTTCTTCACCAAAGGTTTTTTGCAAACAGTCACATAAAATGTATCACTATGTCCTCCAGTATATAAACAAGGACTAGTTGGCCCTTTTTCAAAACCTCTCTGATATTTAAGTTCAAATATTATTACTTATGCAAGTCCTTGAATAATTATCTGGGTTGTGACTCAGCTCTTCTGTTGGGCCTCTCCACAACCTCTAACAGAGAACTGTAAATACAGCAACTTAGTCCTTTTTTCTGCTTTATAGAGCCAGTTTAAAAGTTTGCAGAAAAACTTGAAATATAAGAAAATTCTAAATTTCATTTCATTAAACCCTTTCTAAATTACTGCATTTTCATTGTCACATATTGCTTGGAGTGTTAACTGAGATCAATTTTACTAGCATTTAAAAATAGCTATTTTAGAGCAGCGGTCACCAACCAGTGGTCTGTGAGGTCCGAAAGGTTGTCGACTACTGGGTCAGAGCATCGTCCCCATACACCAAAACGGTGAGTTCAGTCCTTGGTCAGAGCACATAAAGAATCAATCAACGATGCATAAATAAGCAGAACAACAGATCAATGTTTCTCTCTCTTCCTCCCTCTCTCCTCTAAAATCAATAACTTTAATAAATAAATAAAATACCTATTTTATTTTGCCAATTGATAATTCAGATTTTTACTGGCCTGCAGAAATTCTTACAATCTGTACTTCTAAAAGCTCATTACCCCATGATATATATTTGCTCTTATTTTTCAAAGTGGGTGCATTTTTACAAGTTGAACAGTAGTAAAACAACAGGCAGGTATTTCCAGTTTGGACTCTTGGGAAGTATCTACTAGTAGCTGATAGAATGCCTCTCGATGGTCGGGCTTTTCCTCACTGTCGTACACAGAATAGTCGACTACAGCTTAATAGGTCAACAGGAGGAATGTCAGTTGGTTTTCCTGTTGACTAGTGAAGCTCAAAACACACGAGGCTTCCCTCTCCAGAATTTCAAATAGCTCACGCAGAATTGCTCTTACCTGAAGAAACACTCTCTTTGGCTTTGGACTGGCAGGATTGGAGCTGTATGGGAAAAAAGTTCCACTGCAAACAAGGAGGAATGTAACTGTACACACCAGAGTTAAAGTTAGCATGGTTTTTTGTGTGCTTTTGGCAAGGTAAATGAAGTTAATCTAAAACACAAAACACAAAAAAAGGAAAAATTACCACTGGCAGAAAGGTGGCTTTAGCTGACTTTATTTTGTGACGGGTATTATACGACAGATAATGAAGAAAATTTATCAGCACGTGCTAACATACTCCAACACCCAGTAAACAAAGCACTAATTATAAGGGATTTCCATCACACGTCAGAACCTAGATGAGTGAGAAATGCCCCCAGCTGCCATGGTGGTGCCTTTCTGACAGACAGCAGTGGGAAAAAGAGAACAATCAGTGTGTCTGCTCAGTTGGCAATGAGACTAGAGGATGTAGATCCATCACCAAACCATGACCTCATTTTATTTCCTGTTCTGTCAATGTGCTATTAACACCGCATGACTGTTAACACAGATGACCTAACTACCAACTCTTCGTGACATCAGGCCTTTATTAAAGAAACGGAGGTGGTAAGCTTTTAGGCCCATTTCAATAAAACACATTTCACTCATAATGCTTTAATAATATGCCAAGGTGTTGGATCCCTTTGGATGGACTTTCAAGACTTCCTCCTCCACGTGAGGAAAAACTACAACACAAAGTAATAGTGACCCTCCAGACGTGGGCACGAGAGTGTCTCAGTCTCAACGCAGCAGCCAAAATCCTAAATATGCTTATTAATTGTAATGAAATCACTGAATTAAAAGTTATAGGGGACACACATGACTCAGATGCCTTAGGGAACCCCTCTGAGAAACCATGATCTAATCCCAGCTTCCCCTTTTGTCTTCTCCTTATTACCAACCCTCTAGGGTCAATAAGTAGAAAAGAACATAAATATGAAAATACTTTTGAGATGAAAATAGAAAATTAGGCAAATATTCATAACCTACCATATACTCTACTACATAAAATTAAAAAACTTTATAGTGTACCAATATCCCATTCAGTGTACTCTCCAGCAAAACAATACTGGTCTTAGAGAAAGGATCTGATGTTTTTGCTCTGTGAGCCCAGAACTAAGTTCCCCAGGACTCAAAGCAGTGAGTTAGCAAAACACTACCTGCTACCCCATCTAACAGCATGACCATGACAGCCGCAGCACAGGAACCCCCGGAGACCTGCTAACTGACCACCTGACAGGAATTCAATTGCTTTCTAGCAAATATGTAATAAATCCCTAAGGACTGAAAGAAAAGCTCTCCGAAGTATGCTCTGTGTTTCAGTTTCCCATTGCCCAAACAGAACGGCTCACCCTATTAATAAGCCACTATCCTTAACACTCCACACACAAGAAAATAATGGGAATGATAACCCGCAGCAGCAGAGCTATTTCACATAATGAAAATTATATGAGGTTTTAAAGTATTCGAAGAGGCACTTTTTAAATATATTTTTATCGATTTCAGAGAGGAAGGGAGAGGGAGAGAGAGATAGAAACATCAATGATGAGAGAATCGTTGATCAGTTGCCTCCTTCACGCCCCCTACTGGGGATCGAGCCCGCAACTCAGGCATATGCCCTTGACCAGAATCGAACCCAGGACTCTTCAGTCCACAGGCCGACGCCCTATCCACTGAGCCAAACTGGTTAGCGCCAAGTGGCACTTTTAATAAAATCAAAGCTTTCCTAAGAAAATATAATTTAGAAGATAATATACTTTAATCCCCTTTCTTATGATTTCCAAGATTCCATGCTTTGGGGTCATTTTCAGTTTCCAAAGTGAGGTTCTCAGAGTTCACTTTGAACCCTTCCATGTGGAACAGAACTGAATGTCCATTCACTGACTATGACTTAAATACTCATGGGGTCCAGTTCATAACTCAGCTACTAGATTAGAACCTTTCTACAAGACAATATTCCACCATCTTTAATCTTCATAACACTATCTAGTAATATGTACAGAGGATTTAAAGGCTTAATATTAAAACCAAAATACGTAAACCCTGAAGGTAACAAGAAACATTTTAGGATTTTCCATCCATCTCGGCAAATACCAGTAAGGACTGAATCGTTATATTAAAGGTAAAAGGCTGGAACTGGCTCAGATTTTTTTAGGACTAGTACAACTGACTGCAAACAACCGTGTGCACAGGAATCTACAGGACTGTGTATGCCGCTGCATATACAGCTACTTACTGGCTACTTAAGGGACTTGCGTGGATAATGCTGGTCATGCACGTGGTATGCTGACCTGCTGTCACTAGATCCTAACGTCCTCCACACAGATGCCCTTTACTGAAACAAATGGGAGAAAGCTCACTATCATCTCCACAGAGGAAAGAACGCAATAAAGCCACAACCACTTTTTCTATTTGGTCCCCTAGCTCCAAATTTCAGAGTGTGCCCCCGGGTATTCAGTGAGTAGGAACTCCAATGAGAAGTGCCACAATCAGAGACCTGCCTCCCCTGGAGGGGCCAGGCCAGCGTCCGGAGTCCTGGACCGTGTCTGCACCACACAAGGGCAGAACTCCACATGGAGCCTGTTCTAACCAATGGGGTCCGGCCATCAACTCTGCTCATGTCCTTTCTTCCCTCTGGAGAGTCCCGGGGAAGAGAAACAGGCTGGCAAGGGTGGAACTCTCTTCGAGGGCAGAATACTGACAAAGCAGAATGACAAGCCTGTGATACTCTTTCATCACTGCTAAATAAAAGCATTGTGGGCGTCCTAAGAGTACATCACTCGAGGAGACAGACTCAGTTGTAAGCCGATCGATCATGGAAAACGCCTCATCAGAATTAGTCTTCCTTCACTCGCTCTAACGAGCACCAATAAAACTACTATGTATTATCACTAGCCTCTAATGAGTGAGTTCAAAGCACACAATTAGGAATCATTCTAAAAATTCACCACTAAGCCACCCCTACCAGTCCTCACTTGGTAATAAGCATTCTGCAAATTCACGTTCAGGTAGTTTGAAAAGTTATTTGAAAAGCGATATAATCAGATGAGGGGCAAAAATAACAACAAAAACCCATTCTACATTTTCTTACCATACCAAACCCACAATATGCACAGCCATTCACTATTTCTTTTGCTTAAGAATTTCTCAATAAATTATAAGTAACACTATATTACAGAATGGTATGGCTAAACTCATCACATATCTATATTTTTTTAAAAAAAGAAGAAAAATTTTCTTACGAAATAAGAGGAGAGAATCATTGTACAACCAGCCAAAATGGAAGCCAGCACAACATCAGGTGGGATTTCCGAACCACTCCTCCCAAGGATAGGGGTAAACATCTCAAACACCGCCCAGATGAGGTATAATGCATAAAGATAAGGAATAAACATCCCCAGTAGGTAAAAGGCAATGAATTTTCCTCGGGCACCTGGAGAAAAAGAGAAAGAATCCACAGATCTCTGAAACTCTCCAGTGAGATAAGGATTTTTATAGTACTGGTGTACCTTGGCACCTATCAGAAACTAGGCTAGATGTGACTCTTGCCCTTTGGTTCATGTTATCCAGTGAGATAAAACACTTTCACTCAGAGAGGCTAAAGTACAAATAACAATTAAACAAAATACATAAGTAATATATTAGCATGTGTTCATAAACGTGAAAATGGGATAGGGTATAAGGTATGAGATAAAAATCTGCGTGATCTGGAAATTAAAAACAAACAAACAACAATTTAGAACACCTTCCCAAAAAGATGAAAGAAATAGTCCCCAAACGCCTTATCTTATGTGTTTTAAGGTATTTTCCCATTTGTATCCAAACCAAAAACACCGTACCGTGCTGCTTAAAATCCTTGTGCACACAAAACTTTGTGAGCAATGGAAACGCCACCCAGACGGCACTGATAAATGCCGAGCAAAATCCTCCATAAATGAGAGCTATAAGGGAACCACAATTCACAAACAGTGCGATGTCAAAAAATACTTCTCCCAGATACTGGTCACTGGCGTTCTGAAAGAAAGAAAAATACTCAAGAGTCGTATTCATGGGCCACTCATAAAGATACTCTATTGTAATATAATTCCCACTGCTCAGAGAAGCTACACATTTTAAGTGGGGTCTAGCCTTTATAAACAAAGCTACCTCCTAATTTGAAGCAATAAATTCAAATCGCTGTACAGGAAAGGGGAATTTAACAAGCTGGGGTAAAAGCAGCATTACTTGTACATAACCTGTACTTTTCCTCCACCGGGCCGTAGGTAAACTTTGAAAATGTTATAAGATAGAAAAAGGAGTCTCCTAAAAACATTCACCTCTGGAAGCTTTCCCATTTATACAACTCCCAAAGAATTTCAGGCAAACTAGAGAAATGACCTGTGAAGGACGGTACAGTCAACCCTCTGTATCTTCAGGTACTGCATTAAGTGGATTCAACCAACAACAGACTGAAAAATTCCTTTAAATATTACATTGTTGCTGATGTGTACTGAACATGCCGCTGACCTTTTTGTCATTTTTCCCTAAACAACACAGCCACTGTTGACATAACATTTACACTGTATTAGGCATTATAAGTAAAGGGACCACTGGTGGTCTGTGAGGTCCGAAAGGTTGGCGACCGCTGATTTAAAGTACCAGCAAGAATGTGCTTAATTGGTTTATGTCAAATACTTCACCATTTTATATAAGGGACTTGAGCATCTGAGGATTTTTATATCCCAGGTCCCGCCCACCCCCCCTCACCCTCCACCCCCCTCTCCCCGAAGCCAATCCCCCCAGGAACACTAAGGGATGACTGTATAGGCTGCTGCAGTGCCACCAACAGCACACCAGGGGAAGTGTCAGAATCTACGTCAACAACATACAGGTTAAAAAAAAAAGTGAAGGAAACTAAGGAGAAAACTTTAAGTGCAGCTGTAAGTGCATTCTTTTTTTTTATGATATTTTATTGATTTTTTTACAGAGAGGAAGGGAGAGGGATAGAGAGTTAGAAACATCAATGAGAGAGAAACATCCATCAGCTGCCTCCTACACACCCCCTACTGGGAATGTGCCCGCAACCAAGGTACATGCCCTTGACAGGAATCGAACCTGGGACCCTTCAGTCCGCAGGCCGACGCTCTATCCAACTGAGCCAAACCGGTTAGGGCTTTGCAGGCGGCAAACACTTACTGTGTGTTAGTGCTGTGTCAGACGCTGCCTCAGCCCAGGGGATAATAAAACAATCCCTGCCCTCATGGAGCCTACAGCCCAGTGGAGAACAGAGTTATTCAAACATAAGCAATTAGATGAGCCCAGGAAGGGCTGGCAGATTCAAGAGCAGGGTTACAAGAACAGAGGCAGATGCAGCAGCGCTATCACCCCTAACACCACTTACAGCTTTGTCACATTTGAAGTCTGCAAGAAAACCCTCAGAATAAGAAGCCTTTCAGAAATTTAACACAGCTCTGGAGGCCAGTTTTCTATGACCATGACATACAATTTTTGATAGCTCAAAAGGCCAAATCCAGCCACGTATATAATTTGTGCTTTTCCTCCACCGGGGAAAAGCCACACGAGGAAGTCAAGGACAGACCACATTATGATGGTAGTTCCATCGCATTATAACGGAGCTGAAAATTTCCTGTCGCCTAGGGACATCACAATGCACTGCCCAGCATTTGCGGTGATGCTGCGCAGCCGTTCTGTGAGCGCACAGCACAGGCAGTTCCAGCAGCAGCTACACCAGCCGTGGGCAAACTACGGCCCGCGGGCCGGATCCGGCTGTTCTATCCGGTTCTCTTGCTCTCCCCTCCGCTCCTTTACTTTGAATTTACATTAGTTCACACAAACACTCCATCCATGCTTTTGTTCCGGCCCTCCGGTCCAGTTTAAGAACCCATCGTGGCCCTCGAGTCAAAAAGTTTGCCCACCCCCGAGCTACACCATCCAGGTTTGTGTAAGTGCACTGGATGAGGGTTTCACAATGATGAAATCGCTTAATGACCTCTTCTAGAACGTATCCCATGGCTAAGAGACACATGACTGTCCAACGAATCCCACTGAGTTTGTCTTCAATCCTCGAAGGCAGCAAACAGAAATCAATAAATGTGCTTAACACTTACCACATAATAAAATCTTTTTGCAAGGGTATGTATGAATATTATTTTGGCTGCAGCAGCAGTTCCATAAAGACAAACGGAGACATAGAAGTGGTTGTACCATGAGAGAGACTGTCCAATCAGAGAGATGAACACGGCTATGATGAGGACGGTCACCAGGCTAGTGAACCAGCCTATCACAGTGATGCCAAGCCCACAGAAGAAGTCCTTCGTGTAGTTAGCTGCTAAGGAAGAGAAGCACAATGTGGAGACCACCATCTTTACCAAACAATTTCCTAACCAATCAGCAGAGTTAGAGGGGCACACGTTAAATCGGAAAATCTGCCATGTAACTGAAAAGTATTGAAACGACCCAGGGATAAGATTTGTTAAATACTAGAACAGGGAAGGTAGAAAGGAATAATATTCAAATAACATTGACGGAGAGTTTGTGGGTATTAAAGACTCAGAGATGATCTTTCAGGACTACTTCAGATTCATTCCTCACTGGGAAAGTGGGTCGTCTTAATCTTTGTCCATTCGGGATGCTCTGTGTATCGAACTATCAGCAAGAATGGAAAACAAGTTCCACCTAAAATTTTGCTAAAAGAAGCTATCACAGGAAAAGCAGCAGCACAGAAAGTAACTGGTGATTGAGGATTATTTAAATTAGCTGCTGAATATTTTATCTCATAACAGCGGATACCAGCTTAGACTGTAAAACATTTCAAGCAGAAAGGGACCCATTTAACTAGCAGCAGTTCATTCATACTTCAGAACAGTGTGCTAGTGGTCTGTAGTGTAGGCCTGATGTTTTGATGTAGGACTTTTCACTAAAAGTCAATCTGTACAAACCATTTTTCAATAGTTCCTATGTGGTACTTCTAAGGCATGCATTAGTACATAAAAACTGTCTGTTTCACCAAGACTAAAAATACAATGAGCACATTAATCTGATATTCATTAAGAAGTTTCTTACATTACAAATCAAGTAGTCTTTTTCTTAGGATTTTTAATGTCTTGGAAAGATAAAGCAAACTGACTAAAAAAAACTTCCGGCAAATTCTATACCAATGCCAGTATTGTAGTTTTAGGAGAAAATACTCACTGTTATGTTTGGGCTGCAACCATTTCTTGCCCAGGTACAGAACAGCAGCCATTACCACCATGCAGTTAATTATGGAGCCAACACGAGAGGGGTAGGCAATGACAAACAGGCCGAGCACATCAAAGAAGACCATGTTCCCGTGCCGGTACTTAGAAGAAGAAACCAACACATCAGATGTAGCTAGATATTTAAGAACTGCTAAAATGTTGTCACCTATCAGTAAAGAAAAGAAAGATAAAGTTGAATAAGCCATCCAGTATCTGAGTAAAGAAACACCTATCAAGAATGTGATAAGAAATAGCTTTCTACCACCTTATTGCTCAGCCCCACTTTCTTACTAAATTTTTCAAATAAGCTCCAAGCTTGTACTCCACTTCCTCTCCACCTATAAACTCAGCCAAATGGCCTTCATCCTTTCCCATCTATTGGAACTATATTTACTATGATCAGCTGTACCCTTGCTGTTGACAAACTCAATAGCTGTTTCTTAGTGCCTATTCATTTACTATATATGTAATGCAGCAAACGTGTGCTCTAGACACCACAGTTCAGTGGTAAGCCAAGAGACTAAACCTCTCGT
This sequence comes from Plecotus auritus, assembly GCF_963455305.1. NCBI lineage: Eukaryota > Metazoa > Chordata > Mammalia > Chiroptera > Vespertilionidae > Plecotus > Plecotus auritus. The sequence goes on along the minus strand of NC_137776.1, from coordinate 134,699,649 downwards.
GAAGCTCACGGACACCAAACCACAAGTTAGTATACAAGTTATTAAGAATTAATAAGGAATGTCAATTGTATCTGAATAAAGATAATTAATAAGGAGAGGTATTAGAGGTCCCTAGAAACATATCTTGGGAGACTAAAGGAGTCTGAGAAGTCAGAGAAGCAACCCTGAGCCAGTGGTAGGTATAGCTCACACAGTGGGGAGACTGTCCAGACTGAGAACTGTGGAGGTGCAGGCCCTGAGGAGGGAAAGTTCCAAATCAGAAACAGGAGTCATGAATGAGGAGAGAGACTGCTCAGCAATGACGGGAGGGTCATTATCACGCAGAACCTGGCACATCAGAGGTAATGAATGTTTGCTGTGTCAATGAAAGAATGAATGAGTTTGAGCTTTAACACAGGAGTAATAAAAAGCCTTGAATGATTGGCATTTCTTCCGCTTGCCCATCCCATCCTTAACTTTCTCTTCTTTTCACTTCAGACACCACACTGTCTTACCACAGGATTTCTTACACTGCCTCTCCTGGCTCCCTAAAAACGTGGTAATGGGACTTTAAAAGCTCAAGTGTAATCCTCTACCTTTGCTTTGCTCTTCCAAAAAAACATTTCCATTCTCCATACTTTTTGTGGTATTCTCTATGCCTTTCACACCCAAACCCATATACCAAGTTCCTCCAAGAGCTCTGAACTGTACCTGTATTTCCATCTGGTCGGTTCACAGACGCCCCCCACCCTATGGGTCTCACAGGGTTCATGGTGTCCTTCCCTTCTCTGTTCCCACATCCCTATTACAGTCAATAGCATCATCTCTCCCGAGCCAGCTAAACTTTATATTTTGCAATCATCTTTGCCGCCGTCCATCTGATTCATCCCTTCTATCTAACTTGTCAAGTCTTGTCGAATTTACATTAAAATGAATCTACTTTTCTACCCCTCCCCTTTCCTTTCTATCTTTTGTCAACACCACAGTCTAGGTCCTCATTGATCCACACTTAAATTATTGTCTCCTGGCTTAAGTTACCTCATTCATGGCTTTCCCCACTCTCTACCATCCACTCCAGATAGCATCATGAGACTAACAGCATTTAAAGCCATCATTCATTCATGTACTCAAGCCTTTCATTATCCCTTATTTCTACAGCATCTTCTGGCTGATTTGTAAAGCTTTCTACAATTTTCTCTACCCTCCCACTTCTACCTCGTTTCCCTTTATTGCTGAAAATACAGCTTCCATTAGACTGCAATCTGACAATCTACTCACCAACAGCCCCCCCCACAACCCCAACACACAAGCACACCCTACCCCATGCTGTGCTCTTACTTGGAATGTAATCCCCACTAGGCCAAATCCCAACAACTCTTTAAGGCTCAGTATCAGACTTACCTCCCCTCACTACCCCACATCTCTCTGGAGAGCACTTTAACTCCCTTGCCCTGTGTTCTCCTGACACGTGTCCTATAACCCTCACCACCCAACCTTGGATCGATGTGACTTTTTTGCACCTGGACAAGATACCCAGATGTGATGGTGCCACCTCCAATGCACAGCTTCCATTTTGGCTAGACTCTCATCACTCAGCAATCCTACCATAACCCTGGGTCAACCCCTTTCCAATTCCCCACAATGAACAGTCTTATGCTCTTAATTGCAAAACTAGTCTTCAAGGCTTAATTTAAGTCCTCAGATCTCTTAACTCCAAAGCCCCAGCTCATTCACACCATACACTACCTCCCTAATGCTCAGGCCACGAAATATTTATAGATTTATAGGTCATCCCTAATATTCCATCTTACCATGTATGAAAAGTCTAAATTAGAATACCAACCTGCTCTCTGAATGGAATCTGTTAGAATTCTGTCCGCTGTGTCATACTTGGTGTGATAAATGTATCCGTTCTCAATAAAAGCTAAGTCTATTCCTAAAACATACACAAAAAAGGTCATTTTGCTTTAAAGATCAACTTGTTTTAGGCCTATTTAATGTATTAAATTCCTAAAAGACAAAATGTCAAAGCAGCAGCATGATTGCTTTGTCCCATTTATGAATGAACTTCCCTTCCAAATTGCTTACAGAACTTATAGCTGTGGTACGTAATTCAAAACATGAGTGAGGAGGCACACTACTGTACATTAAAGTCCCACAGCAAGGAGCAGCAATACTGAGCTTGGGACATCCTTGAAACTTTGCCGTCTATAGCCTTGCCAGGCCAGAGCCAAATTTAACTTCAAATAAGCTGTACAGTCCACCAAGGCTGTTGGCAAAGCAAAACAGCAATGTAAGTCAAAAACCCCCGCCAAGATCTATTACCATCTTTTGGGAATGAACTGCTGAACAGTTACCTCAGTTCTTCTGTGGCACTGTGGGGCAAGGTGACATGTTCTAAAAAAGGCAAACATTTTAACTAGAGCAGAATTTAAAAGAAAAGGAAAATATCAGGAGCTTAGTTTCAGTGAGTCAGGATACACAGCTCTCACAGAGAATGTGCTCAGAAAATGCTGTCTACTCACAGACTTCAAAATGTAAAACTTGCTACTAATTACGCATCGTCACACTGTAGCACACAACTGACAAAATACCTGGAATGTTCCCAAAGTCCCTGTAGATGCGGAAGTCAGTGTCTGAAGGAATGATACCACTCTGAAAAACCTCCTGAGCCACCACAGACGCAAAAGGATGTTTGGCTGTGGAAGCGTAAGCTTGGACCAACCAAGGATTTTCAGGACCTGAAATGAAACATGACAACATAACCTTTCAGAAAATAAAATTATTTTAATTATAAAATAACACCATAAAAAGTTTTGTTTAAAAATTAAAAATCACTCAAAAGTCCATCATCCTAACTTCTTTTCATATCTTCAATTTTTTAAAATATATTTTTATTGATTTCAGAGAGGAAGGGAGAGGGAGAGAGAGATAGAAACATCAATGATGAGAATCACTGATCGGTTGCCTTCTGCACGCTCCCTACCAGGAATCAAGCCCACAACCCAGGCATGTGCCCTTGACCGGAATCAAACCTGGGACCCTTCAGTCCACAGGCCAACACTCTATCCACTGAGCCAAACCGGCAAGGGCCATATCTTCAATTATTAAAAAAATGTATGATTGTGTGTATGTAGCTATACTCATAGGGTATATCCTATATAATAAAGAGGTAATATGCAAATTGACCATCACGCCCTCGCACAAGATGGCCACCCCCAGTGGTCACAAGATGGCAGCACCCATAAGGTCACAAGATGGCCGCCCCCATGTCATCACAAGATGGCCACCATAAGATGGCTAGCAAGGGAGGGTAGTTGGTGGCAAACAAGCCAGCAGGGGAGGGCAGTTGGGTGTGACTGGGCCTGCAGGGGAGGGCAATTGGGGGGGACTGGGCCTGCAGGGGAGGGCAGTTGGGGGGGACCAGGCCTGCAGGGTAGGGCAGTTAGGGATGACTAGGCTGGCAGAGGAGTGGTTAGAGGGAGATCAGGATGGCAGGCAGAAGCGGTAAGGGGCAATTAGGCAGGCAGGCAGGCAGGCGAGTGGTTGGGAGCCAGCAGTCCTGGATTGTGAGAAGGATGTCCAACTGCCCGTTTAGGCCCGATCCCTGAGGGGTCCCAAATTGGAGAGGGTGCCGGCTGGCCTGAGGGTCACCCCCCCCCCCCCCCAGTGCACAAATTTCATGCACCGGGCCTCTAGTATAATTGTAAATTGCTCTTTCACTAAACATTATGTTCAATGCTTTTCCTGAGTTGCTAGATATTACAATGGTCATTTCAATAACTGCAAAACACTGAATATACCACAAAGTTCCTTATTACTATATATAATTTTTATCATAATTAATAACTAGAGGCCAGTGCATGAATTCGTGCACAGGTGGGGTCTGGCTGGCCTGCCCTAATCGGGGCCAATCGGGCCAGGCCAGCCTGGGGGAGGGGCCACAGGTGGTTGGTTGGCTGGCCTGCCCCCAGATCAGGGTGGTGGGGTCCAACTGGGGGCAGGGCTGGCTGGGGTGAGGGGCTGCAGGTGATTGGCCAGGGTATGGGGGCCAATCGGGGGTGGGGCCAGCCAGGAGGAGGGGCCACAGGTGGTTGGCCAGCTGGCCCGCCCCTGGATCAGGGTGGTGGGGGCCAATCGGCGGTAGGGCTGGCCGGGGTGAGGGGCTGCAGGTGGTTGGCCAGCCAGCCCCGCCCCCTGGTCAAAATCCCGGTTGAGGGGACAATTTGCATATTAGCCTTTTATTATATAGGATTCTACACTCATATCTTCATACATATACAACTTTTTCCAAATGTGGCCGTTTTCTCTTTAGGATAGTGAGAGAAAATGTATTTTTGTTCGCAGTTACTCCCTCCTCCCTCCCATGTAACTGGTAATGCCTCCCTGTGGAAGCAGCACGTACATTTCTTCACCCCGTTACCAGCAGGCTCAGCCACAGGAACTGCCGTGGCAAATTAAATCCGAATGCGAGAAACATGAAACTTAACCGAGAAGACTTCTCAGAGCATCACATGGTCCATCCCTTTGGCCATGAGATCAACTCATCACTGACTGGGGCGTCTCCTTCAGCCTGGATCTCAGCATGAATAAGACACGTGGGACATAATAACCGTGAGACATAACTTCAGTTATCCAGCAACCAAAATGTAACACGAGGAAGAAATAAGCCTTTGCTGTTTATTGTAACCCACTGAGATTCAGGGTTGTTTGTTACAATAAAAGTTAGCAAGCCCTAACCGGTTTGGCTCAGTGGATAGAGCGTCGGCCTGCGGACTGAAGGGTCCCAGGTTCGATTCCAGTCAAGGGCATGTACCTTGGTTGCGGGCACATCCCCAGTGGGGGGCGTGCAGGAGGCAGCTGATCGATGTTTCTAACTCTCTATCCCTCTCCCTTCCTCTCTGTAAAAAATCAATAAAATATATTTAAAAAAAAAAATTAAAAGTTAGCAAAAAGCTGACTAATGTTAACAAATAAGGTAACTGTCTGCCAGCTCTAGATTTGCTTGTTGAATGTGCTCACTCTCCCCCATCAGAAAAACTTGTTTTACCACCACTCGTTGGCCTTTTCTTTTATTTTCTTTCTTATGTTTCTTTTCTCCATGGCATGATTCAGTTTTTTATTTTTTTTATTTTTATTTTTTTACTTGGGGGTTCTGGTGGTTTTTTGCTTTTATCATTTTCTTTTTTCTGTTTTTAGCCTTCATTTTTCCATGGTGTTTTGAGGATTAAGTGGCATATATATATATATACACACACACACACACACACACACATATATATATATACACACACACACACATATATATATACACACACACACATATATATATATCTCCTATATAATAAAGAGCTAATATCTAATTAGACATGACAGCAGAACAACCTTCCGGAATGACCAGTAGGCGGGGAGCAGAGGCAGTGAGCCTGCACGACCAGGCCAGCCATGGCGGTCCCGGCACGCCCTCTTCCACAGAGGCGGCGGGAGAGGGAGCAGCGTGGTCCCTGCGCCTCCGCAGAGGCGGGACAGGGCACAACTGCGGCACCTCAACTTCTCACGGCCACTCTCCCAGCCAGAGTTGAGTGGCGCTCCCCCCTGCTCAGCCAGAAGCCAGGCTCACGGCTGGCAAGCGCAGCGGCGATGGCGGGAGCCTCTCCAGTAAGAAGCAAAGGGTCTTGGACTGAGAGTCCTGGACTGCGAAAGGGATGTCTGAGTGCCAGTTTAGGACCGATCCCCCTGGTGGACATTTAAGCCCGCAGGTGGACATCCCCTAAGGGGTCCTGGACTGCAATAGGGTGCAGGCCAGGCTGAGGGCCTCCCCTGACCCCCCGCCCAGTGCATACATTTTGTGCACCGGGCCTCTAGTATCTCTCTCTCTCTCTCTCTCTCTACATATATATATACACACACACTGAGTGGCCAGATTATTATGATCTCTGAACGCATAATAATCTGGCCACTCAGTGTATTTGTATCTCAAATGGGTACCAAAAGTATTCTAGACTTTTGCTGGAGATCAACCACCTATTTGCCCTGAGCTTTCTATCAGCCAGTGCAAAGGGGAAAACTGATCAGGGGCATGATTTATAGTATCTTTGATATCAAATAAATGAGGTACTCAAGAGAAGTACACTGAGTGGCCAGATTATTATGCGTTCAGAGATCATAATAATCTGGCCACTCAGTGTGTGTGTGTGTGTGTGTGTGTGTGTGTGTGTGTGTGTGTGTGTGTGTATATATATATATATATATACACACACACACACATATATACATATACATATATATGTACACACATATACACACACCCACACACATACATATGAAGTACTTTGAACATTTGGCATATAATAAGCACTATATAAGTATTAGGTGCTATTAACATTATTTGGTTAAAAATTTTAACAAAGACAAGCTAAAACTATCTTATGCTTTAAAAAGAATGTTCAGCCCTAACCAGTTTGGCTCAGTGGATAGAGCATTGGCCTGCGGACTGAAGGGTCCCAGGTTCGATTCCGGTCAAGGGCATGTACCTTGGTTGTGCGCACATCCCCAGTGGGAGGTGTGCAGGAGGCAGCTGATGGATGTTTCTCTCTCATCAGTGTTTCTAACTCTCTATCCCTCTCCCTTCCTCTCTGTAAAAAAAAATCAATAAAATATGTTTTTTTAAAAAAATGTTCATTTCATTAGAGAGATAACTTATTTTCATAAACTTTCCACTTCTATAAAAACAAGAATTACATTAAAGTATACAATGCAACTGCATTCAAATATAAAATACAGGGTGGGGCAAATGTAGATTTACAGTTGTCCATATGGGAAATAATACAATAAGTAATAAGTAATAATACAAGAATACAGTCTGTGTTTCATGTACTCACAACTGTAAACCGACTTTGTCCCATCCTGTATAGTCTCACATACCTGTTTGGAATACAAGTTCTTTCCCTCCTACACCTGCTGCCTCCAGGTTAATAAATGCACGAATTGAGTTGGCCCAGGAGTGCTGAGTAATGAAACCATGACTGGCCTGAATGAGAAAGAAAGAAAACAAATATAAGTTAAACAATTTGAGATTATCAAAGTCTCTATTTTGCTTAAAGACAGAACATCTATGTTGACAAGGGGAAGAATAGGAAAATAATCATTTTTTCAAAGGCAATATCTAAAGACACACATCTGTTTCTCTCTCAATGCATAATGGCTGTGTGCAGTTTGCTGAGTGGAAAGTCACCACCACAGAAAACATCCTGGTTTCTGTGAGTGGCGCCAAACAACATCCTCAGTGTGAGGCTACGCAAAGGAAAGAACAACAACAAAAAAAGCAACAAACACGAGAAGGGACGATCCCCATGGCTGGGTGTTCATGCTGTGTGCCTGCCTCAAAACACCTCTGAAACTGCAGTCAAAGAAAACCTGAGGTGAATAATTATGCCATCACACTGACAAGAATCAAACACTGACAAGATGACCTGTTCTAAGTTGAGTTTTCAAATACTGAACATCCTATATAATAAAAGCATAGTATGTAAATGTCCCCCGACGGGGAGTTGTCCAGGAGTTCAACCAGAAGGCAGGGCTGGCTGGGGGAAAGGAGGGAGGCCCTGGCCGGTGGCGGCAGGCGACCAGGGAAAGGGAGGGAGTACCCAGCCAGTGGCCGGTGGCCAGCAGCCGGCAGCCAGGAGCCAGCAGCCACTAGGGACCCTTCCAGTGCACAAATTTTGTGCACTGGGCCTCTAATGTATACAGAAGTGGCTGTAGAATTTTTATAGTACTGCAGGTACAATATTTCTTCTGTATATGATCTATATATATAAAAGCCTAAGCGACCGTTGCAACCGAAACAACCAGATGACTGAACAGGCTGCGTGGGGCGACCAGGCCAGCAGAGGGGTTAGTGAGGGATGACCAAACGACTGAGCTGCAGCTGCATGGGGCGACCAGGCCGGCAGAGGGGGGCAGTGAGAGGCGAGCAGGCTGGCAGGGGGAGGGGGGAGTCCAGTAAGGGGCGACCAGGCTGGTGGGGGTGGGGGACTGTTGGGGGCAACCAGACCAGCAGGGGGGGGCAGTTGGGGGTGACCAGGCCATCAAGGGGGGCAGTTAGGGGTGATCAGGTAGGCAGGCAGGTGAGTAGTTAGGAGCCAGTGGTCCTGGATTGTGAGAGGGATGTCCAACTGCCCGTTTAGGCCCAATCCCGGTGGTCGGACATCCCTCAAGGGGTCCCAGATTGGAGAGGGTGCAGGCTGGGCTGAGGGACACCCTCCCCCCCGTGTACGAATTTTGTGCACCAGGCCTCTAGTTTTATAATAATACTCAAATGAAGAATCAAAATGCATAAGTTATTATTATTACTATCATTATTATCCAAGCCTAGTACTTACAACAGTAAAATCTTACCTGCAAAACATTTTCCTCAGCACCATTAAAAAGAAATATGACAGCATGATGCAAGGCTTCTGAAGATGTCGACAAGACATGGAGGACTTCCAGCATCACCGAACAGCTAACAGCATCATCACTGGCACCTTTCAATAAAAAAATAAAAAAAAGACTTGCTCCTCAGATTTTAAAATCTTTACAGGATGAAGCATCAGGGCAAGGAATGGGGTTTTCTCATCAGGGAACATCACATAGCTAAAGGCCAGAAGCACAGCTCCACCTGTCACCGTCGTGTGACAATCATACCCACCAGCAGTATCCGCCACGAGAACAGGGATCTCTGGTTTGCTGGATGACTTACTCTCAATGTCTAGAACTATACCTAGGCCAGAGTATTAATGTCTGTTGAATAATCAACCAGATTAGACCTAAATTAGCACTAAAATCTGGTATTCTCTCCCCTGGCTGGTGTGGCTCAGTTGGTTGTAGCATCATCCTATATAAGGAAAGGTCAAAGGTTCGATTCCCCATCAGGGCACAACCTAGACTTCTGTTCCATCCCTGGTCAGGGTGGCTGCAGGAAGCAACCAATCAATGCTCACTCGCACATAGATGTTTCTCTCTTTCTCCATCTCCCTTTCTTTCTCTCTCAAATCAATAAAAGCATGTCCTCAGGTGAGGATTAAAATAAAATAAAATCTGATATTCTCATTAACCCAAAGTACTTTATTCCCTTCTTTATCCTTATTCCACATCCTCTATAATATTCTCACTTCTAGTGCTCACAGCTTCCTAGATCATTTCCCCCTGCCACCCCCTCCTTTCCTGCCTGGTTTCCTGCCAAAATCATAAAATCTTCAGATCAATCGCATTTACAGAGGGGTCAGTTGGGATGGTATAGCATTTTTTAAGATTTCGCCAAGGAGATGTGATAAAAAAGTACAAAGAAGACACCAAATCTAATAAGACAGGGAAGGAGACTAATGAATTGAATAGTATCCCTAGTCACAGCACTGATAAAGCAGAGGACTTCATCAAATCACTTAACTACTTCTTCATTCGGAAGCTTTACATATTAATTAATAAAGGTGACTATAAAGATGGCTTTAGTGCCTGGATTTTTTTTTAAATATATTTTATTGATTTTTTACAGAGAGGAAGGGAGAGGGATAGAGAGTTAGAAACATGGATGAGAGAGAAACATCAATCAGCTGCCTCCTGCACACCCCCCACTGGGGATGTGCCCGCAACCAAGGTACATGCCCTTGACCAGAATCGAACCTGGGACCCTTCAGTCCTCAGGCTGAAGCTCTATCCACCGAGCCAAACCGGTTTCAGCGTGCCTGGATTTTTTTAAAGCACTATAAGAGGTAAAGTAACTGATTAGATACTTGATATTAAGGAATTATTATTTTTTAAATGAAGTAATTCATAGTATTATGAGCATGTCCTTATCTTTCAGTGATTTAGACTGAAATACAGAGAAACAGACACAGCTGAGATCTGCTTCAAAATAATTAAGAGTGGCAGGGGTGAGGTAAAGAAACAAATCAGACTGTCGAAGCTGGGTGACATTAAACAATTCTGTTTTTATACATATTTGAAATTTTCCATAATAAGGAATTTAAAGAGTAATCGATGGTTTGGTTTTGTTTTTTCATTCTTACCAAAGGCCACGCTTAGAGGGAGAAAGGGAGAGAAACATTGATGTGGGAGAGAAACAGCAATCCGTTGCCTTCCACACGTGTGCACAGGACGACGCTCAACCAACTGAGCTACCCTGGCTGGGCAGTTCAGTACGGCTCTTAAAGAAAGAAAGACTTGGAAATAAATCTAGCTCTGTCCTTTACCCTACAACTTCCTGGTCTAGGGAGCAGGCTAATGATAGCTACCTCACAGGTGTGTTGTGAGGATTACAAAATAACGTGGCCTGCATTCAATGTCAGTTTTTCCTTCTCTTTGCAAACTTAAGGAAGGCTCTGTAGCTAGCTAAAACGCTTGTTGTGGTGGTGTTAAATTCCAGACTCCATTCCTACTCAAGAAGAAACTACTTATTACCTATTATTACTTGTCTTGGCAGTGAATACTGAATTGCATTTTAAATCTAAGTGAAACTAAGTAATAACTACCTAACTACTATCAAACCAGAAGTATATGTAGCAATCAGTAAAAAGTGCCACCTTCCAGGATCCAAACGAAATGAATGGACTTTAAACTCTGAGACTGTGAGTTACTTTAAATTAAAAATCAAGCCATAAAATTTTTCTTTATTCAAAGAGAAAGGGAAATTGAAAGAGATATCTACACAGGGTTGATTTAAAAGTTAAAATGTCCATTTATCTTCATTTTAATGGTTCTGTTGTCTGAGAACAGAACCAGAGAGGGTCAAATATCTTTAAGAAAGTGAAGGAAAGTTAGAGAGCAGTATCTATAACTGCTGAGTGGATAACCAACATCTCTTTCTATTTAGAATTAACCCAGAAATTGAAGCCACTCCTAAAATAACTCAATGTCTCTTCTACCAACAACCTGGAACCACGCAGCAAACCCAAGAAGACATTTAAGTCCTTTCTGTGGGTAACATTACTTCTAACTGGTAATGATCCCTAAGGTCCCGATATGTTGCTGAGAACAACTTTAAAAGAATGCCCATATTTCAACTAGTTCATGCACTGAAAGGATTTAGGTGATCATCTATTTTATGAGTGTGTTTTTTAAAACTATTTTTAACAATTTATTATTGACAGAAATGTCCTTGGGACTGTTGGTATAGATGATCTTATAAAATTTTAATTTAAAGTGAGTTCCAATGACTCACAAAAATGCCATCCTTTCATTATTGGACTCCATATATATAATTTATAGCACTTGGCACTATGTTTCTGATACTTGTATGCACATCTTTTTTTATATAATGCTCTTAAATAACCTTGATGTTAATTTGTCCCGTCCTAGAATTTAAGCATCATAATAGTGGCACAAGGTGACACTTATTACTGCTTTGAAACAAGCATAAAAGACCACTGGTTTGAAACCCTAGCACACACAAAGATATTTCTGACTTTATAAAAACAAATGGGTATATACTTTTTTTAACATTTGAAAAAATATTTGATAGAAACAAGACAATTTCATAATAAACATGTCATTGGGACATTGTGCCAATATGGAAGTAAGGGATGATGTCCATCTCTTCTCATGCTACAAATGCATGTGAATCTCCTACCCTAAGCAATTCACATTGGTCCTGCCGACCTCTCTACTGACAGCCGATAATTCACCTTTTTCACCAGATCATTCTGTACTCAATGTGCTCAACTGTTTTGTTGAAAACTCAAAAAACATTTTTTTTCAAATCTAGTTGCTTTTATCATGTAACCTTCTTAGAAATATGTGTATGATTTTTTAAAAAGCATGTTACAGCCTGGCCAGTATGGCTCAGTGGTTGAGCATGACCCATGAACCAAGAGGTCACCAGTTCGATTCCTGGTCAGAGCACATGCCCAGGTTGCTGGCTTGATCCCTAGTGCAGGGGGGGAGAGGGGTGAGGGAGAGGAGGGAGGAGTGGTGCAGGAGGCAGCCAATCGATATTGACGTTTCTATCTCTCTATCCCTCTTCCTTCCATTCTCTCTCTAAAAAAAAAAAAAAATCAATAAAAACATTAAATTAAAAAAGCATGCTACATTCTAAATGCAATTGGCAGGCTTCCTGATTAAAGATGTCCTGGGATGAATCAAGCAAATAAATGTTATTATATTTTGCGTAGTTCTAGATTATCATATTGGGTCTGCTGTAGGTTTAAGCAATCCAGAAATATTAATATTAAATAACAATTAATAGTGGGGGAAATGCTAATAGAAAAGTACTATTATCTCCACTTCATAGATCAAACACTGAGGAGAAAAGGGGTTAAGTAGATTGCCAAAGGGAGCATTAACTCTCCTTCCTTTCAAATGTAGATGAAAGAACTGACTGGCCAGGAAACCCAGCAACTGGTCCTACCTCTGTCTCAGATCAGTGTTGATCAGTTGTTTATTGCTGTGTCAAATGAAGGGCAGAGGGAGGGCTGAGTTTGAACCAGATGCCATCTCAGGTCTTGTCTACCTCTAGCCTGCTATGATTCCATTGTAAAACGCTACAATTTTCTATTCCTCCCTACTTACAATCTCTTCCACAATTACTAAAAACATTTTTCTCATGAATCTTACGTTTTTAAATGAAAGTTCAATTTAGGGGATTCTCACTCATTGAAAATATTTATTGTGTCAGACACTGTCGTAAAATCAAGTATCCTATTTTGACAAAGTATTTTCAGAGGAAGATTTATGGATTAATGAGGTATTCTAACAGAATGGCATCCCCAGTGGGCTGTCACTTTACAGGTTGACAGAAACTGCTCGGAAAGATGTCCTCCAAACCCTGTGTCTGTGAAGGCAAGGACTGCTCCTTTATCCTATGTCCCCAAAGCTTGTAAGTACAATACCTGCGTGAGTAAACACACGAAGAGGCAGAACTTAACTCCAGGAATCAGGGACACATACTGGTAACACTGATAAAGCTGCTTCCGTCTACCACCAGCATGCCATGTCCTGTCCTTGGGCTGCTGGCACTAATCCTATATAATAAAAGCCTAATATGCAAATTGACCAAACAGTGGAACCACTGGTCACTATGACACACACTGATCACCAGGGGGCAGACGCTCAATGCACGGGCATGGAAAGATGGAACAGACTGATGAATCTCAGAGTGAAGGGGGAGTAGGGGAGGGTGGGAAGAGATTAACCAAAGATCTTATATGCATACTAGAAGCCGACCTGGCCTGCAGGGATCAGGCCAAAACTGGCCCAGTGCATGGATTCGTGCACCCGTGGGGTCCCTCAGCCTGGCCTGCGGGGATAGGGCCGAATCCGTGCACCTGGCTTCTAACATCCCCCGAGGGGTCCCAGATTGCGAGAGTGCGCAGGCCAGGCTAAGGGACGCCACCGGTGCACGAATCTGTGCACTGGCCGCTCGTGTTTAATAATAATAATAAAGCACTTGAGAGAATAGCAAGGGGTTAAATCTTAAACTAAATGATACTATTCTAATTATCCTGGCCTGCCAAAACTAAAAAGGTTTGTCCAAGAAAATGATATCCCAGAATTGACCAAGCAGCTTGGCATTCATAAGCTTTCTGGGCTGGGATGACTTCAAGTAGACTGGAAAACAGGCACATACCTGGTGAGTTTGCCACAGAGTCAAAATGACAATTAGCCAGAACAGCATGCTGGGCTCCATCTCTGGGTTCCAGCTTTACCACAACGTTGGTAATATTGTCATAGTAGCTTGTGAAACCTCCCAAAAAGTCAATGCTAAAGGAGCCTGTGGGCCGTTGTACATCTACTGAAATCTTGTGAAGGCTGTTGCTTTGAACTTCAATCAGTTTAATCTGTTCCAAGAGGTAATGCACAGTCAGAATTTCATTTTCTGGACTTCCTGTAGTCCTGGGGCCAATGGATGTTATGTGTTCAAGATGATCCCTGGAAGTCACCAAAAGAATGATGATTAACACTTAGCACAGAACAACTTTTCCTCTATAATTCCCCTCACCCTGCAAAACAAGTTCTTTCACTTCTTACATAAAAAAGGGTACCTTCTTGGGGGAAACATTTGATGAAGTATATGACCGTCTAATCACTATGCTGTATACCCAAAACTAATACAAAAGAATATTGAATGTAGACAATAATTGAAAAAATAAATTTAATTTAAAAATAAAACATAATTTTTAAAAAGGTTGCCTTTTATCATTTCAGGAACGTTCCATCATTTCATCTCCCACGAATGCATCCCTTCAGAGTTTTCTCTACCCACCCACCCACTCCCAAATTCTGTCAACCCTCATGCAAAGACGAGAGATTCTATTCAAAATGTGTAGATGCTTAAGACTAGACAGCACAGAGTGCAATTTCATTGTGCCACACTCTGGAGGGCTACTGATTCTGGGTTAGGGAAACCAGTGAGCAAAGACAATTACGTCAAGAGGTTAAATAAGCAAACAAAACTTTTTTATTGTAAGGAATGGACTCAGCCCTCCTATTGTGCACACCAAGGCCTAATAACTTCAATTCAGTCCAAAACTAACTCTACTCCTAAAACACACAAACAAAAAAATGTTTTGTCTTTTCACTGCATTCCAAGTGGGGAGAAAGGAGGGGGGAGAGGAGGGTGTTCCGGAAAGTCCTTAATACGCTTCCAGCACACTGTATTAAAAAGAAAAAGGTTTTAAATCACAGTGGCTGTTGAAAACTCAGCTAGCTGAAGATTTTGAGCTGACACTTATGCTACAATACATTTGACTTAATCACCTTTCTAGCACACTTAATGGTGTCTTCTAATTTAAAAAAAAGAAAAAAAAAAGTTAAACCTTACACACCAGGGACCCAAGAATAACCGGGAATCTGAGAACTTGTGAAATTGTAAATTTTTGAAGTGTATGTAGTCTTCCAGGCTGAGCCTCCATAGCTTTCAGACGTGAGGACTGTGACACTCAAAAAGTTGGACCACTGACTGCATGATCCCCTTCCGATACCTCCCCAGGCACCGAATTTACAAAACCGGCTAGGGACACAAATTTCCTGCATTTCATTTGGAAAGCAGAAGGGTTAGTAAAAAGTGAAAGCTGCTCCAGAAGATGAGGGACGGCTAACAAGCAAACCATCTGCAGGTGGGGCAGAAAGGGAGAGGAATGCCGGCGCGGTCCCCTTGGCCACCCCCACCTCCACCACCAGCTTAGCAGGGGGCAATGCAAGCCAGCCCCGCGTCCTGTAAATCGGGTCTCCAGGAGAGGGACGCGCAAGGGCACCCCACCCCACGCGGAGTCAGGTGGTGCCGGCGAGCCCGGGCGGTCCCGCAGGGGTGGGTGCACCAGGTGCGGCGCCCGGGCTCCGGCAGGGGACGCGAGGGAACGAAAGGGGACGCGCGGGCGGGATGGCGGCCAGTACCTGGCTTGGCGCGCGTTGAACTCCCGGGGGTGGTCCGGGGCCCCGTACAGCACGAGCTGCTGCAGCGACAGCTGCACGAGTGTCCGCAGCGCGAGCAGGTAGAGCGCCAGCCCCAGCGCGGCGCGCGCCTCGGACAGCCCGGTCCGCGCAGCCCCGCTCGCGCCTCCGCTACCCGCCCCGCTCCGCTTCCGCGTCCTCGCGCTGCTGCTGCCGCTGCCGCCGCCGCCGCGCGCGTCCACCAGGGTCTCCAGAGCCCGGGCCTCCCGCTCCGGTTGCGGCGCGGCGGCCGGGCCGTCCCGGCGCTCGCCTCCGACGCGGTGCCGCCTCACGGCCGCCGACTCCGAAACCCACTCCATGGCCACGAGCCTCAGCCGCCAGCCCAACAACCCCAGCCCGCGACAGCCCGGGAGCAGCCGGGGCCGCCGCAGCGCCGCCTAGTGAGCGGACGGAAACTGCAGAGGGCCAAACTTCTTCTGATTGGCCCGTCCCGCCGCGCGGAGACCCAGTCTCTGCGGGCAGATCCTCGGTGGGCATCGCGGCAGGGCGGGCCCGGGCTGGGCGGAACCAGGTTGGGCGTGGTGGGTGTGCCTTTCTCCTGCTGGGCTTCCCTGCCAGGTGTAGGATGGAGATTTCCAAATGGAAAGATACCCATACACCTAGAAACGTGAGGAAAGCGAGAGATGGCTTTTAAAAGAATGCACATGGTGCACCAGTCAGATGAAGACAATGGCCTAGCTTTATTGTAGGCTTTAAAAATGGGGGGGGGGGGGGGGGGGGGAAATAGGACCGCGCAAAGGAGGCCTAAACTCATGCTTCCACATATCTTAACCGTGGGAGGTAACCAGCACTATCATTGCCTCCATGAACAGCTGAAGAAAAAGAATAGCTATTATTTATTGAATGCCTGCCATGAGCCAAGCACTGTGCTAAATGATTTAATATATTAACTCATTTGAGTCTCATAAGAACCATGAAAGGGAAATATTTTTATTCCCATAATAGCTGAGAAACTTACAAGTAACAGCTGAAGAACTTTAAGTCAGTGGGCTCTCCAAACAGCATTCTATCCCAGCACTGAATGTGGCACTCTGGAAAGCGACCACCTAGTCTTCTTTCTGCCTGCTGGTGCAGCCAGCCTCTCTGCTTCAAAGTTCTGTGTCTCCAGCATGGACTTGTAGGAGCACCATGACCATTAACCTAGAGACCAACCGGGAAGGTGCACTACCCTACCTGCCTGCCCTACCTACTGCTCAGGCTCACCTGGCCTCAGGGTGCTCCTTATTCTCAGCTCTCCAGCTGGCCTCTTTCAAAATCCTTCCTGCTCACCCATTTTTCCGTCTCACATGCTGTTCGAGCTGCCTGGAATGTTCTTCCCTCCCCTCATTGCCTAGTTAACTCCTATTTAACCTTCATGTCAGCTTAAGTGGTACTTCCTCAAGCAAGAATCTCCTCACCTAATGAAGCCAGTTTTCCCTATTTGTAGGATCTCACAGCACCATGTGTGCTATGTAATTATTTAATATTTTCCTCATTAGACAGTAAGCTCCATGAAGGCAAGAATCATGTCTGGCTTTGCTCATCATTTCATTCCCTCCTCTTAACACAAAGCATGACATGCAGCATGTAATCAATAAACAGTTGTTGATTAAATAAATGACAAAGTAACAATGTTATGGCAGCAGCATAAGTTTAGCGCAATAAGATCCTTTTTAGCCGGTAAGGTAAATAATACCAAAGACAATGTCTATCTTATTTATTCATCACTATGTCCCCAGTGCCTACCTCTGTGCCTAGCAAATGAATATATATTGTCCTTTTATAGGAACCAGCTGTCTTGCTATTCTTTCCAAAAACTCTTATCGCCCGCACCATCTTTGGAAAATAGCAGCTCAGAAACAACTCTGCCCACCAGAGCAAAACAAGATATGGGGGTCTGTAGCTCCAAGGCAATGGGCGCAAGTGTCTGTGTGGTGTTTTTTTTTTTTAAGTTTTACTTATTTTATGCTGTCACTTGCTGGGCTGGGTGGATGTCAGAAAACCTAGAGACCAGGTGCACCTATCAGGAGCTGGGTTATTGGTTAAATCATTGAGCTCTCTTTCTGAATGGATAATGTAAGTCAAGCATCTCTGACAATATTCCGGCAGTGTACCTCTCACAGAATATTGTCAGTAGTAGAATTAAAGCCCAGCTGCTGAAGTCAGCTAGTCTGAGTCCCTGACTCAGGAACCTTCAATACGCATGGCATTATGCAAGTTAGTCTCAGAGTTGCAGTGTCCTTATCTGTGATAGTGGAGATAATGCTTGCCTTACAGGGCTTCGATGAGGATTAATCACCTGGTACTTGTGAAACATCTTCACACGGAAATCTCAAATACTATTTTCCAGAATTTTTTTCCTTATACAATCATTTGCTGATGGGATTAAAAGCCATTTCCCCTTATGATATCATAGAGCCCGAGGTAAGAGAAATTGAATTATTATAATTGGAGTCTTGGAAGGCAGATTTTTCTCTGGATTTGTGTAAACTGTGGTAGTCACATTTGGATATTTTTAAGCTGCCAGTTGTTGAACATCTACTCTGTGTCAGATACTGATCAAGGTGGAAAAACACACAGAAAAACAAATCAATGTTTCTGCCTTCACAGACCTTACATTCTAGTTGGGAGACAATAAACAAGTGTGTGTGTGTGTGTTTGTGGGTGAATAAAATGTCATATAAAGTGCTACAAAGAAAAATAAAGTAAGGAATTGAGAATGACCAAGGCTGCTGTTTTAAGTAGGCTAATCAAAGAAGCGATCTCTGAGGAGACGACATTTGAAGTGACCTGAATGAAATGAGAAATGGGGCCTAAAAACCTGAGGCAAGACTGGCCTGGGCAGAGAGAAATGAAATGGGATGTTCAGGGCATGTGGCTGAAGCAGACTGAGCAAGGGGGCAGTGATCGAGGTGAGGTCAGAGAGGTAGGCAGGGGCCGGGGCAGGAGGCCCTCCTGGGTCACCTCAAGGACGCCAGGGCTGTTTTAAACAGTAAAAGCTCATGCTCAACTTTTGTCTTATGATATAGCTCAGCGTCCTGGTATCAGGCAGAGCAGCACAGTGACCACACCTAGATCATAGAGGCTAATAAACGACGTGGCTAATGTCGGGCCTTTGAAGTGCTGGAGGCCGATGAGCTGTTATTTTATTTGTGTGGGAAGTACAGCACAGTGAATTGAAACACATACTCTAGTTCCCACATATCAAATTGCTGAGGAGGACAGAACAAGATGTGAAAGGCTTCTGACCTGACAAAGAATTGTGTTTTTCTTGTGTGTCCGTCCCTTTAGGACAAAGGGAAAGCCAGGCCTACCTACAGGCGTAGAGATGTCCCAAGTCTCCTCGGTTTTGCCATCTCTCTGGTATTTCCTAGTAAACTGGCTACGGTGAGTAGAAAGCCAGGTGAGGTGTCAGGATTCAGGTGAATTGTTAGTCTGTCTTCCACAAAGGTCACCCTCAAGCCCAAGTGCATTTTTCCTCAGAAAAGGGGGCTACTCTGGCACTTGGTGAAAGTTGTCTGTGACTGAGGCTGGCAGCATGCCTTTCATCTGATGTTACAGTGACACTGAAATCAAGGGAGATGCCCCACCAAGAGGTAACGAGGGAATTCAAATCAGTTGCAAGAAACAGAAGCAGATGTCCAGAACAGACGGGCAGAGCGAGCCAAAGATTGAAAAATTAAGAACAAAGATTCAGAAGGAAAAATAAATCTTGGATAAATATTGTAGACAGGTATTGTTGCCTACAGCTCAGTCTTATGTGCTTATTGAGGTGGCCAGCTGTGTTTAAAGGGCCAGAAATGAAGGCTTATGACCATGTTTTGGGATCAGCATTAGGTTCGTTTTTTGTTGTTGTTTTTTGGGTGTTTTGTTGTTGCTGTTGTTGAGATCCCTGCAGGCTGAAGCTGGGGCTTCCTAACTACAAAGATCTGCAATGGAATATTCTGGAGCTAGAGACCATGGTCAGCTACAGGGAGCACATCCCATAAGCCAGGCAGACTGGCAGAAAGGGGCACCTAAAAGGTACACAGGCCAGATCTGTAAATCCCCTTTTTCCTCAGAGCCTAGGAGAGCATGATGGCACCCCACTGTTACCTCCCTGTGAGTCTCAGGTCCTCCCTCCTGCTCCCTAGTTCCCTGTAGCTGGTGGCCACATAGGAGTTAGAAAGCCAGCCCAGCTGCATTACTAATTGAAACCACATGTCAGATTACCCTTCTCCACGGCCAGTTAGAAAGGAGATCCTCTCATTTTTTAAATAACCTGTTTCTAGCTAAAGAGCCCTTTTGGAGACAAATAGAGTGAAGAAAATTAGCTCTTTGGGGGAAAGAAAATCAAATTTGAACCTCCATATTACCCTCCCTCCCAAATCAAGTAGAATTAAGACTTAAGCAACTTTTTTTAACAGATAAGAAATAAGGTAAATATAATTAATTATAATAATTAAGACTCAAAGTGGACAAGAACTCTATGGAAGAAATCATAAAGGTAAAAATCACATGTTGCCTAAGCAAAATAAAAAAAAATTCTATATGCCAAAAAAAATGAAAAGTCTAATGACAAACTTGGAACATTATTTTCAACAAATTTTAAAAACAAGGGAATAATAATTTATACTCTCTCTGCCACTGTCTCTCTCTCTCTCTCTCTCTCTCTCTCTCTCTGTCCCTACATATAGATTTAATTTATATTTTTATATATTATATAATCCTATATTATAAAAGCCTAATATGCAAATTGTCCTCTTGACCAGGAGTTCGACCAGGGCCCCCGCCCCCTGGCCGGCCCAGCCCTGATCAGCCCTAATCAGGTAGGCCGGCTGGACCCCACCTGTGCCCTAGTTCATGCACTGGGCCTCTAGTTCATTATAATGTAATAGATATATTTAATTTAATATACATTAAAAATCAGTAAGAAAAATACCAATGCTTCAATAGAAAAGTATGTGATCCTTTTACCCTTTGTATTAAAGGAACCATGTGAAAATGTGGACCACTTTTAACTCATCACATTGAAAAAGTTTTTTGTTTTAAGTTGTACTATGCCCTGCTGACAATTTTATTTAATGGGCACTTTGATATGATGCAGGTGGGGTACATTTTGAAAGGACCCTTCTGGAAAGCAATTGGGCAAGATCTATCAGGAGCCTTTAAGAAAATTCACATTTTTAAACATAGTATTCTCACATATAGGAATCTATTGAAGATGTGATAAGAAAAAAAAAGGAAAAGAATGTTCATCTATAAAAATAAAATGTGTGGAAACTACATCAACATGTAAATATAAAAGAAAGGTAAAAAAAAATATATAGTATATCCAGACTATGAAACATCATGTAGTTAAATACAACATTACCAAAGTCTATTCAATAAGTTGGGGAAAATGCTCATGTTATAATAGAAAGAAAAAATAAAGAGCAACATTGAATAAAGAATATACTGTAAATAGATGGAAGAAGTACGCTGAGGCAATGACAGCGGTTCTCTATGGGTGATTTTTTTTTTTCTTCCTTATTCATTTCTCTATTTTCCAACTTTTTCTACCATGAGCTGTGTTCCCTTTAAGAGCCTCAGGCTCCTCAGCCCCGTGCCCGGGAAGACACTTAAAATCTACTGCATTTTGATCCTCAGGAAGGTAGTTTATAAACTGATTCCAACATGGATGTAATCCAATAAGGGAACACAATGTCAAAAAGCTCATTCCTGGCCTGTGCTCCGCAAGCACATTTCTAGACTAAAAAGCTTAGGGTGAAAGTTCAATTGCTAAAGCAATAAAATTTTTTTGAGAGCATGTTCACATAATTATTCTTTAAATTCAGCCCATGATGCAGAAGAACTGATACTTTTAAGTGGCTCTTTTGAATTTTCTTTTCCCTCCTCCATAGCACATTCCTTGGAATAGAGGGGAAAAAGCCATGAAGCCCAAAGTCTCTAGGGATTTATTTGAGGATCACTGATCCAGGGCTTTGCATTTCTCCCTGGGCTGCAGGGCAGGTGAGCCAAGACAGAGGGGGTGAGTCAGCAGTTTAGGGGCTGGGGGAGGCTGACTCCATGCTGAAGCTCGGTTGTTGGCGTCTACTGAAAAACTAGGGTGTGTGTGTGCACTGGCAGGGCTTGGGGCATTTAGAAGCCCATGTCCAGAGACCCGCGCCTCCCCACCCCCCATCTCTCTGCCCGAGCCCCACGCTGAGTATCTATCTCCTCCTGCAGCTCCTGGAACTCCTCTTGCAGGCTCTGTCTGGGACCTGTTTCACGTGGCCTGTGAGCCAGTGACCTTCATCGGGTCCTTACCGGCTGAAAATAGCTTCTGCAACTGCTGCTTTTCCAAGATGCTCAGAGGAGAATAGGGACAACAATGGATCCTAGATGAGAATGACAAATCTCTCTCAGCATTCAGTCTGAGGACCAGGTAGCCTGGGAATCACCTGGGGACCTTCTAAAATCATCTGTTTCCTACTCACCCACTGCCTCTGACTGGGGAGGCAGTGAGACCAGTGTGGGAGGCAGTGAGACCAGTGTAATTTACTAGTTAACGAATAGCTGGAAAGGAGCGAAGGGAAGGCCAGATGATAGAGCCTTGCCATTTGTGCCAGGAAGCTGCAGCTCAACATCTCCAAGTCTGTTCCCAAAGAACCTGGAGGAAGGAACTGGACTAAGGAAGAATAAACGCAGGCTCCTGATTACTCTATGGTTCTAATTTCTCTTAACACAAGGAGCTACCCAAACATCCTAGCCAGAGGTAGACCTAATGTTTCAGGGTCTCCTGCTAGGCTCGGAGCCCAAATTGAGAGACTCGGGGATTAAAACCCAAATGAAGAACAGACCTTGCTGACTCACATGTGCCATTGTGACAGCAAGATGGCTGTGACTTACTAGAGTGACAGAGCAGAGCATTTACAAACCACTTCCTGATATGGGAGGAGAAGGTAATAATCAAACAGATCAGATCAGGATTGTAGGGACTGGGGTAACCTGCAACCCCGAGCCCCACCTACCTGAGGAATTTGGGACTCCGCATAGCCAGATCTTCTAATTTTTCAAAAAATGGCAGAAGTTCATGTTACCTTTATCTCTGTTAATGTTCGAAACTAATTTTACAAAGAGAAGACAGTTGCATGTGCCAAACAAAACAGGTCTGGAAACTGGATTCCTCCCACCTGCTGCCAGTTAGGAGCCTCTGAGCCCTCACCTTTAAGCCCTCAAGGACACACTTGCTACAGATAAAATATTTCCCTGACAGTCAGGCTGCAGATGGAATCCTTCTCCCTCAATTCAGGGGAAAGTATACTGTGCTAGAGTGGATCAGATCCAGCCCGCCAGGCCTCTTTCCTCTGTCTCTCTCAGATGAAAGGTGAGTCTTGTCAAAAGCTCCTCTCCCCACCACCCCCTTTTCTAGCCAGTGCTCTGTTTATTTGGCATTAACCAAGGAATAAGTAGGAGAACCCTTTCCGAAACTTTAGCTGATGCAGAGCAGAAGGTTCTGAACTGGATTATTCCCTCTCACTCCCATCCTGTAACACAGTACAGTTTTCAAATGCACTGAAGCATGAAACTGAAATGTCTAGTTAAACCCCTGTTCCACCCTCCTGGGTTTTGGACCAACCCTGGGGCTAGGCAGCTGTATTTACTCTTCCTGTGTGTCCTGTGGGGAGCAAGCGGGTGTGAGTGGGCCTACAGTAAACTCACAGCTATGGAAAACAAGCATTCCTCCACACAATGGCCAGTGCCAGCAGCACAGATTTTCTTTTTCTTTTTTTAAATATATTTTCATTGATTTCAGAGAGGAAGGGAGAGGGAGAGAGAGATAGATTCATCAATGATGAGAGAGAATCATTGATCAGCTGCCTCCTGCACGTCCCACACTGGGGATAGAGCCCGCAACCCCGGGTATGTGCCCTGACCGAGAATCCAACCATGACATCCTGGTTCATTGGTCGACACTCCACCACAGAGCCATGTCAGTCCAGCATACTAGTAGATTCTTAATTTAAAGTGTATTCTTCTGTAAACTGTGACAGCGTTTCCAGGAGTTGAGACACAATCAAACCTACGCATTGGTTCTGATATTAAGGAAGATGCTTTGTTCTGAAAATTAGACACCGTGTCTTGGCAAACTCTGGCATCCTAAATCCTGAGCGTCCCTTCCTGCAGTCTTCGAGCTCTTTCTACCCAGGCTCAGACATAGTGGCCAAGTAGCCACAGGGAGCCAACAGGCGAGATTAAGTTCAATTTTTGTGAAAACTAAAGAGAAGCCTCTACAGTCCACCTTGCTGAGACCTGACAAGGAGCCTCTGGAGTCAGACTGAAAGGAGCTAGGCATGCTGCCTGCATCCCTGCCCACCCCCATTATGTTTACATAGGGGCAGATGTTTTCCCTCTTTATCAGCCTTTTAAGAAACCATACATAGATTTCCAGTTGACATTCATACTTTCTGGTTATGTCAACCCAGTTCTTCCTTCCAGAGACGCCATGCTGGCTGTAGAGATAAAGATCAACAAATACCACATTCTTTCCAACCAGTCCACCATAAATTATGGCTAGATGGAGCATGTCAGCCTTCTGGTTTTCTCCAGAATACAGGTATGTCCTGGCCTCACAGGTGGTTTAGCTGGGTTTCCTGCTGACACAAACCAGAAAATGGGCCCCTCTATGCTGTCCGGCCCCTCCCTGGGGACAGTGTTGGGCCTTTGAAGCTTAACACTCACATTTGCTGAGACTAAAACCTGTGTTGTGGTGTTTTACATGTTTCTGTTTTCACCGGGCAACCTCCAGTGTCCTTTTTTGTGTTGGCTTTAAGAAAAGAAATTGTTTATTTTTAAACTGTAATGCCCCTGACCTGTGACCCTGAGAGAATTTGACAATTATTTGTGCTCTTAAAAAAAAAGTTTCTTAAAGCTTGGGGAGGTAGGGAGGAAAGCAAGAAACCGTGAGAATGACAGAATAACGTTCTTCAAGTTATTTATCTTCTGTCTTTTCTCTCTCACAAAACGAACTCCCAATTAATTGATGATTTGGACTCTGCCTGCCTGTGGGTTAATCATACCCCTCCTCATCTCTCTCTCCTCTCTTTGCTGCCAAGGTTTTTTTTTGTTATCTCTGCCACAGGGGAGGGAAGAAAAAAAACCTCAAATTAGTTCTCTTTTATTGCACCAGGGAGGGTGGTAGGGTCCAATTCTTATCTCGCCCTTCTTAGAACAAACAACGGGGTCAGTTCTCTCCTCTGACACCTTGCTGAGAGCCTTTGGGTGCTTCTGTGAGGAAACTTCCTGGAGTGAACTGCTTGCTAGAGTGAGCCAGGACTCCAAGGTCGCTGGGCTCAGTGGCCCTGACCAGTTCTTTTGAGGTCATAAAGCCATTGACTGTACAGGGGGAAGTTCCAGAGGGAGAGAGGAAGTGAGTGAAACTCCACTGTTTGGGGCCAGGAGAAGGGAAGAGAAGCCACTATGAGTGCCAGGCAGGCCTGGGTGGGCAGATGGGAGTCGGAGGGGGGGGAGGAGGGGAAAGGGCTTCCTGAACTTGACCATATATAGGAACTTCCCGGATCTGGGTCTGAAGGCCTGAAGGCCTGGGGTAGGAGAGATCCTGCATGTGTGACAGGTTCCCTAATAATGCTGGTGCTGCCTGCCCACACTGGTTAACCACGTGTTGTGAGGCAAAATGGTAGAGTATTTTGAAAGCTAGGGACAGCAGGCGAGGTGAGGGACAGGAGAGAGCAGGCAAAGCAGTCTGCACTCCCCACAAAGGCAACAGATGGGCCGTCTTACAGGGAGGCTGCCAAGAGAAGAACCAGACAACGTCTTCCCCGCCCCCCGTCCCTCCCCCCGCCCACCCCCCCGCCCCGCCCCCCCGCCGGGGTGGATAGATCTGGGTTCAAATCCAGACTCTGCCACTAATTTACTGTGTGACTTAAGGAACTTATTTCAACCCTCTGAGCCTTAGTTTATTCATCTGTAAAAACAAGAGAATTAAAACCCCCTTGGGTCACTTCACAGGCTTACTCTAAGGATTAGATGAAATAAATATGAGAAAGCTTTTTTAGATGCCAAAGTACTTTGCAAATGTAATCTATGATTATGTCGTAACATTGCAAAGTTTCACCCGTATATGAGTAATAGCCACATCTAACCACATTTCTCAGAGGACTGGGTGAGGGTGCAGAGGAGCAGCTCCTGTCTGTCTCATCGCCTCTCCCTCTCTCTCTCTCTCTCTCTCTCTCTCTCTCTCTCTCTCTCTCTCTCCCTCTCTCTCTCTCTCTCTCTCTCTCTCACACACACACACACACACACACACCAGCCCTTGCCCCGGGTCTTTCCCATCTCTCTGGCTCAAGATCAATCATTTTCCTTGTTTAATGGATGATCGTTCCTTTCTAAAAGAATGAAGAACCCGTTTGTGTTGATGGAAACTCTTTTCTATTTTGGCCTATCTCACATTTCACCTACACTCTGGGCAGAATTGTTGATTTTCCTGTTTGACCTGGAACCAGAGGCCCTTTCTTTAGGGAACTCAGATGGGTAGGCTGCAAAGACTGTTGCGGATGCCTTCCCCTGAAAAGAGGGCTCGTTTCCCCTCAAGTTTGACAGAGAGTGTGATAGTGTCCCTCCCACTAGGCTCAGTATGTTCCCTACTGCTTCTCCATGACCTTGATCGTGCGGGGGAGCGGGGGAGGGAATCCTGGCAAATGAAAATTTCTGTTTAACTCACTGTTATATCTAGAGAATATGCAACCCCCCCCCCCACTCTTATAATTAAAAATCTCTCTAAACAGCTCTCTGATTTACTACCTGAACAATGAAAGCTTTTTGAAGATTAGGATTTTGTAACATCTGAGTCATCATCCTGAATATCATCACTGATTACACAGTGGTGCTGAGATGTAGATGACTGTGGACAGGTTGGATTTTTACCTAAAGACCAACTTCTTCTCCTCCATGAATAACATGTCCCAGGCAAGCAGTATGACACATGCTTAACCAGCATTACCTTATTTAATCCCCCAAACACCAACCAATCACCACAAAAGGAAAAACCCTTGAGGTGGATTTGTTATTAACCCACTTTCACTCGTATACTTTGATAGATTAGCTTTATATAGAATTGTTAGGCTTTAAGTAATTTTCTCCCGACATTTTTTAAAATCCTCACCTGAGGATATGTTTATTGATTTTAGATGGGGGGGGGGAGGGAGGGAAGGAGAAAGAGAGAGACACATCCTTCTGAGAGAGAAACATCAGCCAGTTGCCTCCTATACACGCCCTGACTGGGGGGATTCAACCCACAGCCTTTGGGTGTAAGGGATGGAGCTCCAACCAATGGAGCCACCCAGCCAGGAACCTACTTTTCTCGAAGAGGAAACTGAAGCTCAAAGAAACGACATAATTTACCAAAGGCCACGCCCACAATAAATGGCCTTGGTAGGATTTGAAGGTAAGTCTGTGTGGTAAGCAAAATAATAGCCCCCTAAGGATGTCCACACTCTCAACCCAGAACCTGTGACTATTTGACTTATTTGACAAAAGGACTTTGCAGATGTGCTTAAATGAAGGACCCGTAGACGGGGCGATTATGGTGGGTTATCTCGATGGGCTCAATATAAACACCAGGGTCCTTATAAGAAAAAGTGGGAGACGGGAGAATCAGAAAAGTGATGATGGAAGCACAGGTCAGAATGATGTGGGGCCACAAGCCAAGGAAACAGAGAGCCCCTTGGAGCTGGAAAGGCAAGGAAACGGATTCCCCAGGACCTCCAGAAGGAACACCGCC
The DNA here is from genome assembly GCF_963455305.1 of Plecotus auritus. NCBI lineage: Eukaryota > Metazoa > Chordata > Mammalia > Chiroptera > Vespertilionidae > Plecotus > Plecotus auritus. The sequence continues at coordinate 134,672,507 of NC_137776.1, read as the reverse complement.
CAGCCAGGCCGTTTTGGACTTCTGACCTCCATTACTGTACGTTATAAAGATGGGTTGACTTATGTCACTAAATCTGTGATGATTTCTTACAGCAGAAATAGGAAACTAATACATCTACTGATATGAGAAGTAATGGGGGGGGGAGGAAGAGTCTGGTTTTGTCTATGAGTCATATATATGTCGCTGTTAGACATTTCCATGTAGATTTAGGGAATCATAATCATTTTTTAATGCTCGGAGCCTGAACTCTTAACCACTGAGCAATGGCCTCTCCCCACCTGTGTTCCCCAAAGCCCCTTGTTGTTTGAAGGTTGTTTGTAGCTAGAATTATGGTTTAATAGGGATTGCTACATAGAGGTCTACAAAGTTTATTTGTATTGGAAATTATTGGTAAGACTACTTTGAATATCACCTTCCCAAGAGTGAATGGTGTGGACGGTTTACAGAGGTGTCAATTTGAGTACAGGTGGATGCCAGAAAGAGAAGCAGGGACCCACGTGACTATCCATGGTCAGAAGGGGCCATTCTGACCTGGCAGAGAAAATGAATGGAGAAGCCTTTCTGAGCTTCAGTCTTGCAATCAGATAATCATAGCCTGTGGAGAGCAGAAGGGACTCCCGGGATAATCATTCAGCCCCTTCATTTTCCAGACGAGGAATGTGGTCCCAGTGAGGATAACTGACTGTCTGAGACACACAGTGAGTCCTGGGCCAGAACCAGGACCCAGATCGGTTCTCTGATCCCTGTTTCCCTGCTCCACCTGCTTCCCTCATCTCGGCACTCGGTGTGTTTTGTGTTCACTAATTGGGCATTCCACATAAACAAGGTCATGGTTTGGTCACTGAAGGTGATATTTGTAGACACTTTTCTCTCAGATCACCAAGAAATGTTCACACTTGGCCAAGAAAACCCCTGCTGCTATAACAAGTTTATTCAGAGCCACATGTGTTATAACATAAATCATTCTGTTGTAGCTCACCTTTGGCATGTCAGTGGCCAACTTAATCATCTGCCAGTTGGGACGTATATAAATTCACCCACATTTTGACACAAGATAGACAAAACTAGGCCAAACTAGGTCAGTCCTTTACCCAAGTCCCCAAACTCACACACAAAGGCTTGGAATGAATGAACCCAGAGACCTAGGATATCCATCTGGGCTTGCGGATTCCAGCCCAGCCCCCTACACACACACACACACACACACACACACACACACACACACACACACACGCATAAGACCACAGATATACTTAATTCTTTCTAATCTGCTTTCCAAAATATGAGTTCATTTTTAATTTACTTGTTTACTATGTGCCAGGCATTGATCTAGGTCCTGGGAATACATAATGAATAGACCCGAGTTCCTGGCTTGGTGGAGCTCCCACTCTAGTTGGGAGCTATTGGAAATTTGACCAATGAGGGAACAGAGCCAGGGTGCTTAAGTAATAGGCCCACGGAGACACAGCCTGCTGTTCTCTGAGCAGACTACAGCCCAGGTCTCTTCTCCTTCAAGCTTTGGGTACTTGTGGGGTCCGTGGAGAGGCTGCACTAGAATTTCCTGGGGTTCTTGTTTCGTGGTCGGTTTGCCACTGGGTTAGGGTATTGGGAGGAAGAGTGTGGCTGAAGAATCTGAACGTTTAATGAGCTCCTCTGGGGACTGATATACACTGTAAACCTCTGAGTAGATCCAGTTGTCAGTGGGTCTCCACCCATCTGTATGTAAAAATTAGCTGGAGCATTAAAAAAATATATCATTTCCTGGGCCTGATCCCAGAGATATGCATTCAATTAATCTGGGTGGTGCCCAGGCAATTATGTAATTTTGGGAAGTTGCCCACATGATTCTAACGTGCAGAGTTGGAAACCCACAATCCTGTGAACAGTGGTAACAAATACTATACCTCAAAGTCAGAGTAACCGCCCTCAAGTAAATTGACCTATTTTTCTGGCTGTATCCTAGCTTGCAGGCTCCCGGGAGGAAGCAGAGAGCTTAGGGAGAATGGAGAAGGAATGAGGAGCAAGGTTGGGTTCCCTGACAACCCAGGGCTTTGGATCAGCAACCTCACCCACAAATCAGTGAGAAAGGAACTGCCCAAACCCTGGCATCCTCCCCAGATGACTTATACCAAAGACCCCACCATGCTCCCTCCTTGAGGCCCCTCAGGAGACGTTGCACGTGCTGGTATCAAGCAAAGTCTCTGGAGTGGCTCTATGTTATGACATAGCTGACAGCCCTGATCCATGACCTATTTAAAACCACAGACCTTTTACTTAACACACAGTAAATTTCCACTACTCACCCCACCCAGCTCTAAGTCTGTTCTAGATATGGCTGCATGCTGGCCTGAGAACAAAGCATGCTGTCCATCTGGACCCTGCTGATCCCAGCTCCATCTCAGAGTCCCCACCATAACCTGCTTTATCAGGCCAGCCAGAGGCAGCTGCACATCACCCTTTGTTATTTGTAGCCTTGAGTGAGATCCCTTGGAGATCTGCCCATTTCACCATTCATTCATTCATTCATTCATTCCCCCTCCCATTCATCCACCAAGCATTTCTTGAGCACTTAGCACTAGACTATACACTATGATGTGTATTAGAGGGTTAAAAAGTTAGAAGCTATAGCCCCCATGGAGATATCTGAGCACCTGCTACTAATGTTTTTGGTGCCCAGGAAAAGTCAAGACCCAAAGAAATGTCCCTGCCCTGACAGAATGCACAGACCAGAGCAGGAAAAAGACGAGTGAGTGAAGGACCTTGCCCTAGGGATGGTAAATGGAACTTGTCAGGGGAACAATGAGGGGGCGCAGATGTAAATAGGGCTGGGAGGGTGACCATGGGGTTGTCAGGGAGAGCTTTCTAGTGGTTTGAAGGACTCTGAGTCAGTGTCTGGAAGCCAGGAAAGGGAAAGTAAAAACGGCAAGGGATGAAGCCATGTTTGTGCACAAATGTGATTATATTATGTGTTCAAATGCTCAGAAGTGCCAATGAGAGGAACAGATAAAGCACGGTAGGAGCTCCCAGGGGGTAAGGTCACATGGAACTGGCCCTAAAAGGATGAAAAGGACTCGGGCACGTAGAGGAGGACCAGACAAGGTATTTCAGGGCTCCTGGAGTACCTAACAGGCTGGACTTACTCCATCGCTCCCCACCCTCTGGGCTTGCCACACACAGTGCCATTCATTCTCTAATCTACTGGGGCTCCCATTGCCTGAGCTCATGCTTCTAGCCCACAGCTGCCTTCGACTGCCCACCTTCCTTCCGGTCTTGAGCTCAAGAGTCCGAGTTGAAAGCAAAGTTCCCTAAAGAGAGACTCAAAAGTTTAAAAAGGGTGAAATTGTGGGACAATAGGAATACTGGGGAGCTGTTCAAATCATGTCATGCAAAATGGCCCTCTTCACCCTCATGGTGGCCTTGAGATCAGAGAAATCAAGGCACAGACTTTCCCAGCTCAACAGCAAGTGGACACACACAGGCAGGAGAAGGGGGAAGGGAAGGGGAAGAGGAAGGGGAAGGGAGGGAAGGGGAAGGGGAAGGGGAAGGGGAAGGTAGGGAAGGAAGGGAAGGGAAGGGAAAGGGAGGGGAGGGGAGGGGGAATGGGAAGGGGAATGGGAAGGGGAATGGGAAGGGGAAGGGGAAGGGGAAGGGGAAGGGAAAGGTAGGGAAGGGGAAGGGAAAGGGAAAGGGAAAGGTAGGGAAGGGAAGGGGAAGGTAGAAAAGGGAAGGGAAGGGAAGGGAGGGAAGGGAAGGGAAGGGACATAGCAAACCTACATTCGCTTCACTGTGTGAGACTGGGCTGGCTCCGAGCTGTAGTTCCTTCTACACACCGAGGCCGGGAGTTCACCATGTCCCTACTGTGTGCCGGACTCGGCACTAGACCCTCTCACAGACGTGAAATCATTCCACATTTCTAATAACCCTGAGAGTGGATGTTCCACCTAATGGATGAGGAACATGAGGCCCAGAGAAGCTTAGTAACCGGTTTCTATGGCATGTCTGGCCAGAGGCAGATCTGAGACTTGAATCTAAGCCTCTGCCTCCAACTTGCGTCCTCTCTCTTCCTTTGCTTCCTTTTCATTTTGCTTCCTCTTTTCTTTTCCCTTTTCATCAGTAAGAAGGAAGTCCTCTGGAAACAGCATCTTCTCTGTTCTAAACAGGCCTTCATGGAGCTTGGTCATCTGGCAAAGGTGCCTTTTTGTTTTTGTTTCTGGGAGCTCTTGGGAGTGCCTTGCTCTTTTCCTCTTTCAAGCATTTCCATCCCTCATACCATTTAAATCTCCTAAGGGCTGTATGGGAATAGTTAGGGGAAGCTATGATCTCCATTTTACAGATAAGCAAAAACATGCTCAGAGGAATTCAATGACTTACCTCAAAGTCATGCACCCTTGACCTTGAGAGAAAATAAGGAAGGATTGTTAGACTCCCAATTTCTTTCCCCTGGCTTAGGAATGGCAAATGGGATATACAACTTTCACTGAGAGGAGGATTCTGAGTTCAGGCTCAATGGAAGAGACCTGCAGTCGATTAGCAATGTCTGCCATGGGTAGGGAAAGTGTTAAATGGAGACACTGTCCTGGCCTGTAATAACTATTTCAAAGCCTTAGGTTGTGTCTTACCTTAATGAAGAATTATGTTAATTCTCTTAGCCTGGCACATAGTTGATGCTCAGTACAGAGAGCTACGGTCATTGATTGAGTGACTACTATTCCTCCGGCCCTGGGCCAGGCTACATAGCCACATTTACAGCCATTCAACTTGATCATAGATATACATCCAGATTCAGCTAAATTTAAACTTGGTGAGCTGTTTACACTCCCAATGGTTCTAACCAAATCTGTGGTGTTTTCCCCAACACCCACAGACACTGTAGCTCTCTGGATATCAACTGGGTTCCCCAAAATTTAATTCACTTCTGACACTAACTACCCAGAGTTAGCGGAGACCCCAAAGGTTAAGGGCTCAGTCCCATAACACTGCCCGCACGTAAGATACCAGCCGCAAGCCCCAGGTTGCCACCTGCACTTCTGACCGACTGGCTATAATTTGGGGTTCCCATGACCCCCTCCTCTGGTTTGATCACTTACCAGAATAGCTCACAGAAGTCAGAAAAACACTTAACTTACATTTACTAGTTTTTAAAATAAAGGACACAACTTTGGAATAGCCAAACAGAAGAGATTCCTAGGGTAAGGTGTGTGTGTGGGGGGGGGCGGGGGGGGAGGGAGAGAGGAGGAGGGGGAGGGGGGAGAGCCGAGGCATGCGTACGTACGGTAGAGCTGCCAGGCCCTCCTAGGAGTGCCGTCCTCTCTGGGCATGTCACTGTCCCAGCACCAACACCAAAGCTCTGGAAACCCAGCAGTTAGTGTTTTTATGGAGGTTTTGTTAGGAGGGAAGATGGGTTAAGTTATCACTCACTGGTGATGATCTCAACTCCATACCCTCTCCCCTCCCAGGTGATTGGGGGTGGAGTGGTGAAAGTTCCAACTTCCCAGCCAAGCCTTGGTCTTTCTTGAGATAACACCCACGCTGGTGCCTTCCAGGGACCCTCGGCCCCAGGCATCTCATTAGCATACAAAAGACTCTGAGCCCTCTGGTGACCCCAAGGGTTTTAGGAGCTGTGTGCCAGGAACCAGGGAAAACGACCAAATGTACATTTGTCACACACGGCCTTAGATATAGCTTGGAAAAGCGCGTCTCTTCTATACAGATTCCAGTATCAGGATGAAAAGAGCTCTAATAAAGCGTTCCCAGGCACCTAATGGGCTTAAACGAAGCTTGTAAAGACAGCACTTACACACTGTCAGTATTCCAGGCGTGGCAGTTACCGCCGGGGCGGGGTGGGGGTGGGGGGGCAAGGATGCAGGAGCTCTGTTCTGTTCATGTCATGTCTCTAATGTCTGGGCTGCTGTGGGCATCCAGAGAGAATGCATGAAGCCGAGAGCCACTTGCTGACCATTTAACCAGTGACACGTCACATGTCCTCCCTCTAGTGGCCGTGAAAGTTGCCAGGACAATTCCTACACTCTCTGCCTGCATTTTCTCTTAAGTGTTTTTATTTTTAAATACATTTTTATTGATTTCAGAGAGGAAGGGAGAGAGATAGAAACATCAATGAGGAGAAAGAAGCATTGATCAGCTGCCTCCTTCACGCCTCACACTGGGGATCGAACCTGCAACCCAGGCATGTGTCCGACTAGGTCAACGCTCAACCACGGGACCACGCTGTCTGGGCTCTCAAATGCTCTTATTATGAACACTCTGAACCTCTCAGATCACTGGTGACCACTTTCTGTGTGTATGTGGACACGTGCAAATGTGGTGACAAATACCAAGGAGCAAGTCAAGGTGACCTTCCAGCTTTCCGACCCCCGATTTGCATAGGGGACAACAGGCTCTGCCCTTGGGGAGGGAGAGAAAGTGTGGGGTCTAAGTCTGGTCAAGGTTTTAGGTGTGGGCAGGAGAGGAACATCCTGCCTGGGAGACAGATTCCAAAGCGTGAGTCTCGCTTGGCGAGAGCAACAAGAAGAGGAACATCCCAACTCATGTTCCTGGGAAGTCTGGGCAGCGGGAACCTGTTATTCATCCCAATACCACCTGCTTCTCAGCCTCTGCTCGTGACCCTGGGACGACCTGCAAAGGTGGGAGAAGAGAGAGCGTGGTGCCGGGGGTTCAGGCCCAGACTCAGAAGCCAGGAACGGCACTTGCTCTCGTCTTCAGTTTCTCTCTCTTCTTTTTTTTAATATACTTTATTGATTTTTTTACAGAGAGGAAGGGAGAGGGACAGAGAGTTAGAAACATTGATGAGAGAGAAACATCAATCAGCTGCCTCCTGCACACCTCCTACTGGGGATGTGCCAGCAACCAAGGTACATGCCCTTGACCGGAATCGAACCTGGGACCTGTCAGTCTGCAGGCCGACGCTCTATCCACTGAGCCAAACCAGTTAGGGCTTTAGTTTCTCTATTCAATTTCTATGTCAAGTGCCCAATTCCCCGAGTACTGGAAATAAGTCTCATTTGACAGTGGCTCAACTGGCCCACTGCTATTTGTCTTTGCCAATCCCTGCTGAGATGTCTGGGTTCTGACTTCCTGGCACCTTCAACTGGGGATGTTTCTGTCCCCAGTCTGCCAGCTGGGCACTTGGAAGTCATTCTGCTTTCTCGTGCCCCTGGGACACTCTCAAAGGCCTGCCAGCCTGAGCCCCCTCTGCCAGTCCCCTCAGTAGGTCTGGCCAGGGGAGCAGGGCCAGGGCCCCGTCTGGAACCCACCAACTTTACCCGTCACTTCTGTTGTTTGGCCCCCATTTTAAGTCGGAATCTTTTGCAGTCTGGGGGAGGTGAGGGGCTTGGTAAAAAGCCGTGATCTCCGTCGGATGTTTCTGCATTCCTGAGAGACAATAAACACACGATAGCCTGTGTGTGTGTGTGTGTGTGTGTGTGTGTGTGTGTGTAATCCAAGGAAAAAGAAACCATCAGGGAGGGGAAAAAAAATCAGTTAATAACTCAAAGTACTATCCCAGGATGTCATTCTGGGCTGGGCTGGGTTTGAGTAAAAATGGGACTAGGGAGGGTGTATGACTGAGTCTTTACAATTGTACTTCCTGATTTTTTACTTTTTTTTTTTTTGAGACACAGTAAGGAAGAGGAAGCAGGAGCCATGTGAGTCAGCCTTGATTAAAGACCTACTAAAAGCAGGCTCATTTCCTTCTAAAGGGGTGGACAGTTAACTGGAAACTCAGACCCAAAGTCCAAGGATTTCAGTATGTGCAACAGCATCACGAGGGCGGGACACAGTTTATTCCATTTGCCCAAGCAACCCTGGGGAGATGGCTCCTCGCCCCTCTCTTTTTAAGGGGCCAATTGGATGGGTCCTTCCCGTTACCCAAAGTGGCCAGATGTTCAGGGGCTGCCTACCTAGACACAAGCAAACAAGCAATCCTTTAAAAACATAGGCCTAAAAGACAACCACACTTTTCCTTTCACATATAGCTTTGGTGCCTAACACGAAGCTCCTGTATTAAAATCAAGGGTCATCGGCCAGCTGCATAATCTTTAACGCCAACGGCTTTCACTATTTCAGGGTCCAGGCCAATCACCACAGCAAGGTCTCATGACAAAGGGGTATTTACCTGGGACCTTGGGATGGATCTCAGGCTCCATAAAGGGACTTGCCCCAGGGACCCGAACCAAAACAGTGTGTGACCACCCAATGAAATACAATAGGAAAGCCCAAATCCATGTTTCCCTTAAATGTGACAGAGCTGATGGAGCAAAAGTTTGTGTACAAGAGGAAAAGACTTAAACAGGAGAAAGAGATCAAAGCATTGTTTCTGGTCGTACAGGAATTCAGAGAAAAATTCTTTTGAGAGAATTTCTGCTTTGAGTTTGGAAACAGCTCCCGGAGTCATTGGCAATTCTCACCCCCTTAATTATGGCTCAGTGCTCTGCGGGAGCGGACCAGGACCCTGCTTTCTCAGGCTCAAGCCAGGTGAACGGCCCCGTTAGACACACTATGGTAGTCATGTCGCATTTCTGAGTCGCACTTGCACTTTATTGCAGCTGCAGCCGAGTTTAAAGGCTGGGGTCTCTGCGAATGTTGCCACCTGACGACTTAAAAATACACTATGTTTCAATAATAAAGATTAAAAGGAAAAAAAATACATTGTGTTACAATCAGAGAGTCAGCCAATTCCAAGAATTGCTTTGCCATCTCCACCACATTTAAAATTTTTGTTTTTTGATTCCAGTTTGCATTCAACACTATTCTGTATTAGTTTCAGGCGGGCAGCGCAGGGCAAGGCCTGCAGGTAGGTTACAGTGTTCCCATCTGGCACCATACATAGCTATTACACTCTCACTGACTGTCTCCTACCTCCCTGCGCCTATTTTGTAACTACCAGTTAGTACTGCTTAACCCCATCGCATTTCACCCCACGCCTCCGTCACCACCAAGGATGACCAAATCAATTTTCCATTTTGACTCCTTGCAAGTGCCCTTCAAGACTGCAGTTGTTTTTACTGAGGTGAGAAAGTGAAAGCGATAAGAACCGTGGTGATAATGAACGCAGCAGTGATAATGAACCCAGCAGGGATAATGTGAGGTTGAGGGAGTGTTGAGCTGTGCCAAGGGCAGTGTGCCCAGATGACCTTCTCCGGGGCTGATACAGGTCCCCCTCCCAAGTCTCATTGTTGACACATTGTGTAAGGCCCAGGAGAAGGTCAAGGGCATACCTGCCCTTTGAAAGTCAAGCAGAGATTTTCAGAGCCTTCAAAAAATAATTTCAAACACAATTTCCTTATCTCAGAAGCCAGGCCTATTATCAAAATTTAGCAAATTATGTATAGCTTTCCAGACATATATGTGCTTTTTCTCTCTCCTTTTTTTTTTTTTTTTAAAAAAAAATGGGATCATTCTATTCTATAACTTGTACCTTTCACCTAACAATACAGTATGGGCATTTTTTTTTTTGTATCAACAAATATTTACCTACATCATTTTTTGTGTGACTGAGTAATAGTCTAGTAATGTAGATCTATTGTACTTCACCTGAAATCTTTTATCAAGTATTTTGAACATTCCAATTTTTCACTTTTACAAATAACAGCCTTGTAAAAGGCATTTCTGTTGTCTACACCCATTAAAAAAATTTATGATAGCCCTGACCAGGTGGCTCAGTTGTTTGGAGCGTCATCCCCTACACCAAAAGGTTGCAGGTTCGATTCCCAGTCAGAGCACATACCGAGGTTGTGGATTGGATCCCCAGTCTGAGTGCGTATGGGAGGCAACCGATCAATGTCTCTCTCTCATATCGATGTCTCTCCCTATCTCCCTCCCTTCCTCTCGCTCTAAAATCAATAAAAACGATATCCTCTGGGTGAGGATTAAAAAAAAAATAAAAAGGCCGAAACCGGTTTGGCTCAGTGGATAGAGCGTCGGCCTGCGGACTGAAGGTCCCGGGTTCGATTCCGGTCAAGGGCATGTACCTTGGTTGCGGGCACATCCTCAGTGGGAGGTGTGCAGGAGGCAGCTGATCGATGTTTCTCTCTCATCGATGTTTCTGGCTCTCTATCCCTCTTTCTTCCTCTCTGTAAAATATCAATAAAATATATTTTAAAAAAATAATAATAAAAAAATAAATAAAAAATAAAAAGACAATTTATGATAGTTATTACCAAGTTGACTTCCAGAATATACACTTCTAGCATTGTATGTTTTTACTAGTAGTAAAGTTTCATGTCTCCTCATAGATTTGTCCTCTGAGGCCATTTTCTAAAGGGAACAGAACGTCTGAGTAAGCGTCGTTACATTGTTCTTGCGTCTGCTGACACTCAGTATCGGTGGGTGACACTGTTCACTCAGGCAGGAAAGGGGCTAACCTGGGGACACTGTAAAGCAGACACACTCTTCTCTAAGAGACAAAACATCCTTCCACATCAGGTTCCACGGCCCTCTTCCTCACCCATCAAAACCCACTGTCAAAAAAAAACACACACACCAGAGACTCATTTATAGCGGAGACTGACTGTTCTGCTGAGCCACCCTGCCCAGGAACATTCAACCTAAAAACCTTAAGCTTTTGGTGGGAAGAAACTATTCTTTTCAGACTCAAGAATCTTAGCCCCGCTTTTTACCAGGAGGTGATCCGATCTGCTAGGAGAGGGTGGCGTTGGACAGAAGGCTATGTTTCAGTATTAACCTCTGGACCCCCAGAGCCTCCGTTCTGAGCGCCAGTGAGCAGCTGCCCTGCAGTTCCGTGCGACCGTTGGTGCCTAATGTGTGTGTTGATGCCGAGGTCCAGTGCAATAACATGGTATTAAAATGAATAAGCTGAAAGATGTGATGCTGCTTCATATACTTATAACATGGGCTCAAACCTTTGACTGAACAACATCTCTCCTGGGAGTTGTTTCAAGGGAAAAAATTACTGTGGGGAAAATAATCTATATTCATGAAGATGGTTATTGGAACACAACTGTCCAACCACTTGGAAATGGGATAGTACATTATGGGACAACTGCTGGGTTAAAAATTAGGCAATCACTGTGATTTTACACACACACACACACACACACACACACGAATATGATTCAGCCATAAAAAGGAGGAAATCTGCCTTTAAAGACAACATAGATAGACCTGGAGGACAGTATGCTACATGTGACAAGTCAGAGAAAGACAAGTACTGCACAGTCTCACTTATAAAGGGACTCTAAAGTCAAACTTGTAGAAATAGAGAGTAGAATGTTAGTTGCCAGGGCCCAGAGGGTGGGAGAAATGGGGAGATATTGGTGAAAGGGTCCAAATTTCCACTTATTACCAGTAAGATAAATGAGATGTGGGTATCTAATGCATAGTGAGGTGACTATAATTATCAATACTATATTAAATACCCTGAAAAATTTTAAGAGAGTAGGTGTTAAACATTATCACCACATACACACATACAAATCATAATTATGCAAAGGGGTAGAAATGTTAACTAACTTAATTGTCCTAATCATTTTGCAATAATATATACATATATATTACCATTACACTATAACTTAAATATTATATGTCAATAACATTTCAATAAAGCTGGGGGAAAAGTTATGCAACCATTAAAAATGACCATCAGGATTATTCCTTTATATAAAACTAAATGAAAAAAAAATATATATATATGCACAATGATGGCTTATATATATACTAGAGGCCTGATGCACGAAATTCGTGCATGGGGCGGGGTGGTTCCCCTCAGCCTAGCCTGCACCCTCTCCAATCCGGGACCCCTTGGGGGATGTCCGACTGCTGGTTTAGGCCCGATCCTGGCCTAAACCAGCAGTCGGACATCCCTCTCACAATCCTGGACTGATGGCTCCTAATCACTCACCTGTCTGACTGCCTGGTTGCCTCTAACTGTCCCCCCCGCCCCGCCCCGCTGGCATGATCGCCCCTCACTGTCTCTGCGTGCCAGCCTGGTCACCCTTAACTGCCCCCCTGCCAGCCTGGTCACCCCTCATGGCACACACACACCACCCCTGCCGGCCTGGTTGCCCCACGCAGCCTGCTTGTTCAGTCGTTTGGTTGTCCCTCACTACCCCCCTGCCAGCCTGGTCATAGGCAGCCATCTTGTGAGGGTGTGAGGGTTAATTTGCATATTACCTCTTTATTATATAGGATAGTATGATGGCCAATTATCCTTTAAAGTATATATACAAATGGAAGAGTCTAGAAGGTAATAAAACAAAGATAGCAGGGGTTATATTTGGGTTCTGGAGTTAGTATTGAGTTTTCTTCCTTATTCTTTTTGCACTTTTCTAGTTTTTGCCAATAAGTATGTATTGATTTTAGAATAATGTTTCTTTATAAAAAAATATAAACATTTAAATTATTATGTGACTGTGTACATGGTAGAATAGAAATAAATAAAAACAGCTTTCAAAAACTTAGTCATGCCATTCTACATATGTGTATTTATTACATATGGAAAAGGCTCAAAGGAAGCTCTTGGAAATGAAAGCCCTTCAGTTTGGGGCTGATTTGGGTGAACATTTTTTTATGTCAGCTTGCAGGAGTGTTGGGACTGTTACCAGAAAGGGAACCTGGCCTGGAGCGGGTCTGCCTAGGGCTGGCTGGTAGTGTGTGGGTTCTTGACTTCCTGCAGGGACAGTTTCACAACATGGGTCCAGGTGAATTTTAGAGGATGTTTATTAAAGCTGGGGACATGGAACAAGGAAGGCTGGTCTGCTTTGGCTAAGAATTCAGAGAAAAGGGGGCCTTGAGGACAGATTCAGGGGGTTTGTCTGGGACGAACTGCTGCTGCCCATTGCTGCCCTGGTTATTAGCCTCATGGGGTCCCTTAGAATTTAGGAGCTGCGTGCCTGTTGGGGAAGGGGGCGGTGGGGGGGGGATGCTCCCGGGAAGCAGAGCATGCATGAGCTCTTTGTCTTGAGGCTTTTATCTCTCTCTTGCAGGCAGGAGTCTTAGGGGAGGTCAGGGAAGGGTTTCAGCAGAATATTCAGCCGTTTTCTAGGTGTGCTCCTCCAGGGCCATGGTCTCCACTGATTGGTCAGTGTCAGGGCAGGGAGTCGCTAGTCATGGCAGCTGGTCCTGCTGTCACCACATGGTTTTACTGCTTTTCTGAGTCTGGAGCTGAAATACAGCTGAGGCCTAGATGTTATCTCTAGGGAGGTCTCTAGGAGTCTTTCCCTGCTGTAAATTGTTCTGCCAGTTTGTTCAGCTGTCGGTCTCAGTTTCCCTGTTCCACTTGTCCTGGCTTACTGGCCTGTCTCAGGAGTATGCTATTTGTAGAACGGTTCCCAGTTACCTTTGCGATTTCTAGGTTGAATAGACCATATCAGGTTGGGTGAAACTGGCTTTGCTCTGGGACTTCACAGAGCTAGCTGCTCCTCCACACGGCCTGGAAACTGTGCCAGATGCTATTAATAAAGATGAAAATGAAATAATAGCCCAGAATTGGTGGATAATGTGATGCTTTTGAAATCATTTGCACATATATTACCTCACCTCTCTCTCTACCACTTCAAAAGACTAATTTGGGGATGGTTCAACTTATCATTTCACAGAACTGGAGACATGGAAAAATTAAAGCAAACTGAAATCAAATTTGAAAAGAAGGTATTGAAACCCCAAATACTTGCTTTGAGTTAATAATGTTAATAAAGGCTCTTTTTCACGAATTGGACAGTGATGAGAAAATCGGGGCGATGACATGCAGTGTGGGAAGAGGGTAGAGAGAGCATGGTGCATGAACTGGTACAGTATTTCCTGTTCCTTTTCTAGCTGTGGGCCTGCAGGCAAAGTTGCACATGCTCCCTAAGCCTCGTTGTCCTCATCTGTAAAATGGGACTAGCAGTAAGGATTGGTTGTTTTAGTAAACCAAATGCATGAGAGGGCAGGGATAGATCTGGGCCTCAGGAAATAGGGACCAGGATGTCCAGGGATATCAGCACCTCCCTTATCAGGTACCTGCTCCTGGACCAACCCAACAAGCCAGGAGGGAAGGTTCTATAAGACCATGAGAATTCCCACATGTACCTCGTGGAGTTGGGGTGGTGGTGGGTGGATCTCAGATGAAGGACATGCTATTCCACAGAGAAAGAGAAGGATAATGGCCTTCGGGGTCTCTTTTTTCCAAGAAGTTGAAGTGGCACCGTGGACCTGGGCCAGACTTTTCCCTAGAAAAGTCTGGGAGTTGGGAGTGGGGATGGAGGGGACTAAGTCCATTTTTGCTCAAGGCCTTCGGGAGGAACATCTCTGTTCATTTGGGTTGTCTTTCCCTGCTTCTTCCTGCTCTCAGGTGGTGAGTCCTCTAGGACCAAGATTAGGGCATGGGCCTTGAGGACAGAGGTGAAGGCAATCAGTAGAGGTGCTAAGCCTTAGATCAAGCATAAAATGAGTGCTCAGGGCTCCCATAAGTCCCAGCCCTGGAGGATCCACACGGGGCTTTGAGATCCAAAACTAGTCAGTAGTAAGGGTCCCCTGTGTGTATCTCCCTCCGGCACCTGTAGTAGCAGAAAGCTGAGGATGTGGGGCTTAGGAACCCTGGCCAAATATCTGTTCATCACTTCATGACTAACAAAAAGGGAAGCACATCTTTAGGGCTTTTGAGACCTTGTCAGATTGCTGTCCTGAAAATTGCACCCCATTTATACCCTGTCTGGTAGCAAGGGAAAGAGTCCAATCCAGGGGGTCTCTTGACAATCCTGGACCCATCTCAATTAGCTACCAACAGCACCCCAGTGTTCTGCATGAGACAGAGTTTTCCTTAGAACCAATCAATCAAATATGATCATCACAATTATACAATGGCACCTGACAAAATATTGTATTGGTTTCTTCGATGCAAAGAACCATTTTTCAGTTTTTAAAAAATAAGAAATTGTGAAGGGACTGGAGTATTTTCAAATGGTGCAGCATTCAGAAGGGATTCTTTGGGAAACCTTGTTCTGTGTGCTTTTTTCTCACACAGACGTTTTCTATGAGCACAGGCATTAGCATTTGGGGTGTAGTTTTTCTGCTTCCTCGGGGGTTGAGATCCATAGTTTGAAGACTGAACAAATGTGAATGGACACCTCTTTGCGAGTGCTGCCTGCCATGACTTCCCTAAGCAAACACGACATGATTGGCAGTGGGCTACAAGGGCATATGAAGGGCTCACGCCAGTAAACACAGGGGTATTAGCTGGGACATCCAGCCCTGTTTGCAGTTGCATGATTGAATGAGAGAGTGATGGAGCTGGAAGACCTGGAGACCATCTATTCCAAACATTTCCACCAGAATCTGTGCACCTTACAGATGAGGGAACTGAGATCATGGGAATGGAAGTGGCTTGTCCATGGTTACAAATGCAGAATATTCAGTCAGGAAGAAGGTCTGGGTCTCCTCCTTCCTCCCTACCAGAGCTCTGTCAAAAGTTGAATATGCATGGCACTGGCTGGCGTGGCTCAGAGGGTTGGAGCACCATCCCTTACACCGAAAGGTCGCAGTTTCGATTCACAGTCAGGGCACATGCCCAGGTGGCAGGTTCAATCCCTAATTGGGGTGTGTATAGGAGGCAACCAATGTTTCTCTCTCACACTGATGTTTCTCTTGCTCTCTCTCACTTTCTCTCACTCTAAAAAAGTCAATTAAAAATATTTAAAAAGTTGAATATGCATTTAAAAAAAGAATTTACATTTTGTGTTGCTTATGTACAAATATTGTAATACACACTAAGAATGGTCAGGGTTCTGAATTCAAGACAGCAGTGGAGTAGGTGGAAGTTACGCTCACCTCCCCGCAAGTCAAAACTGGAACTAGAGAACAATCAACCTGAATAACCAAATGAAGACTACCTGAACAGAAGACGGATAACCAAGGATTACAAAGAAGCCACTTCAAGGCTGGTAGGAAGGGCATAGATATGAAAAGCGCTGGCCCTGCACCCATGGGTGGTGGCTGAGAATTTGGAGGAGTATCTCAGCTTCAAACTTCCTCCCTGAAGAGCATGGGGCCTCAACCCAAGACCAGGCTCCCCAACCCAGAGCTCCAGAGCCAAAAAAAAGAAGCCCACATAACATCTGGCTGTGAAAATCAGCAGGGATTCTGTCTTCCAGGGAGAGATAGAAGTCTGCTAGAAACCCAGGCACTCTCTTAAAAGACTAGCACACAACTTCTCATTCATGGCCACTCACCCTGGCTCCAGCAGAGAGGGCATGGATGGAGCAGACTGGAGTCACGCGAGGAAAGACTAGTTGTGTGTTTCCAGGGAAAAAACTGAAGGGATGGCAACCAGGGTCCCTGTGCTGAGTTCATCTCCCACACCGCCACAGACGTTATCTTTCCTGGGTGGAGCACTCCGCTCCATGTCGCATCAGCCTGGAATGCGTAGCCCCACCCTCCTGACTCCCTGTCAGTCCATCTGCTGAGCTCACACCTTGCAGAGGAGCTAGCTGCCTGGGCCCGTGGTGAAGACTTTCTTGGAGGCCTCTTGAGGGAGAACTCAGAAGGTGTCAGAGACTGAGTTCTGTGGCTCTGGGGTAAAGCCATTTCCAACCACTAGCTCACCTGGCTGACCAGTGCTGCCACCCCACAGGAGAGCCACTAGCTCCACCCTCCCAACACCTGGTGGCACCCCTTGCCAAGCTTGAGCCCTGCATAGAAGTCAGCTGTTTATGGCCAGCTTAAGCCTCTCTGAGAAGGCTCTTAAGGTGGGAGAGAGCCTGACCAATATTGCTCAGTGGTTGAGCATTGACCTATGAACCAGAGGTCATGGTTTGATTCCTGGTCAGGGCACATGCCCCGGTTGTGGGCTCAATCCCCAATGTGGGGTGTGCTGGAGGTAGCCGATCAATGGTTCTCTCTCACATTGATGTTTCTATATCTTTCTCCCTCTCCCTTCCTCTCTAAAATCAATAAAAACATATTTTTAAAAAAAAAAAAAAGGAGGGAGAGAATGAGTTGTGCAGCTCTAGGGTGAGGGCCGTTTTCCCCTGCACAATGACCGGCACTTGTGCAGAGCCCTCCCTTCACATGGCCAAATCTTGAACTGTTTGGGCCTGATAAACTCTGCTGGCCTCACCCTGAAGACTCCGAGAAACCCCACCCCACCACAAAGGTCTGCAGGTACCCAGCAGGTAGCAGCTGGCCTTGCTGCACCCTGAGACATTTGCTGAGTGGCCTCAGTTCAAGCACTGGTGTGAAGTTCGAGTCTGTACCAATATGGTGAGTACCACTCACCCCAAACTAGTGACTCACCAAGAACCTACTTCACGCAACTCACATGTTACCAGAGGCTCTTTCAGTGACTGAGCCTAACAGGAAGCCAGCAAGCGGAGGGGGTTCTTGGGGTATCTTGGGCCTTTTCCTGACCTGGCCTGAGGCTCGGTGCTGGTGGAAGCCAGCGTTGGTATGCCACTTAGCCAGTCCCATGCACACCCAGGCACAGAAGAGGCAGCCACAACCTGTGCATTGCTTTGCAACTACAAACAGGTAGCCCAGGGCTGTTCACAGGCAGTGCCTGACGTTGACCTGCACCTGAGTTCCTCCCAAGGGGACCCACAACCAACACCTTTTGGGGTGAGATTCACACCACATCAGAGCACAACCCAATTAGCTCCACAAGCAGTGCGCCCAAAAAGAGATCTCAACAGGCATCAGACACTGCTGGGGCCAATTCTGTTTCCTGGGGTCAGCCCCACACAGTAGCGCATACACTGTGGTCACAGTTGATCCTCATAGTCAGCCAGCCTGCCGAAGATTGACCCCACCTACACATGGGCAAATAGTCACCAAGATTCAACTATAACAAGAGGGTTCACATGACCCACACAAGAAACCCCTGGAGCCCTGACTGGTTTGGCTTAGTGGATAGAGCATCGGCCTGCAGACTGAAAGGTCCCGGGTTCGATTCCGGTCAAGGGCATGTACCTTGGTTGCAGGCACATCCCCAATGGGAGGTGTGCAGGAGGCAGCTGATCAATGTTTCTCTCTCATCAATGTTTCTAACTTTCTATCCCTCTCCCTTCCTCTCTGTAAAAAATCAATAAAATATATTAAAAAAAAAAAAAGAAAAGAAACCCCTGGAGCACCTAGAAGGTGATTGGAGAGACTGTGCCAGTCCCATAAGATACTACTACAAAGGCCACCACAGAAAGACTGGCAGGCAAAGCAGACATACTTAATACACAGAAACAATTAGAGAGGCAGCCAAAATGGAGAGACAAAGAAGCATGCCCCAAATAAGAGAACAGAAGAAATCTCTAACTAAATGAAATGAAGGTAAGCAATGTATCAGATAGAGTTCAAAACAATGATTATAAGGATACTCAAGGAACCTAGAGGAGGAATGGATGTACTCAGAGCTTAAACAAAGAGATAGTAAACATAAAAAAGGACATAGAAACCATAAAAAAAATCAGTCAGAAAGAAGAATATATCTGAAATAAAGAATACACTAGAACAGTGGTCGGCAAACTGCGGTTTGCCGCTCTGTTGACTAATGAGTTTGCCAACCACTGGTTTAAGGGACCTCTGGGACATCAATTATAACAACATCCTCATTGTAGGGGTACCAGAAGGAGGAGAAAGCAAGGAATTGAAGACCTGTTTGAAGAAATAATGACTAAAATCTTCCCAAACCTAGTAAAGAAAAAAGATACAAAAGTCTAAGAAGTGCAGAGAGTCCAAAACAAGATGATCCCAAAGAGGCTCAAAACAAAACACATCAAAATTACAATGGCAAATGTTAAAGACAAAAATAGAATCTTGTGAGTGGGTTAAAAAACTGTGGCACATCTACACAATGGAATACTACGCTGCTGTAAAAAGGAACTCCTACCATTTGCCTCAGCATGGATGGACCTGGAGAGCATTATGCTAAGCGAAATAAGTCAGTCAGAGAAAGATAAATATCACATGATCTCACTCATTTGTGGAATATAATGAACAACATAAACTGATGAACAAAAACAGATCCAGAGACAGAGAAGCATTGATCAGACTGTCAAGCCTCAGAGGGAAGGTAGGAGAGGGTGTGGGTAAAGGGAAGAGATCAATCAAAGGAGTTGTATGCATGCATATAAGCCTAACCAATGGACATAGACACCAGGGAGGTGAGGGCATGAGCAGGGGGGGGAGGGGCAATGAGGGGATAAGGATACATATGTAATACCTCAATCAATAAAGAAAAAAAAGAGAAAACAATTAAAAAACAAATAATTAAAAACCGAAGAAAAAAAGATAGAATCTTAAAAGCAGCAAGAGAAAGACAGTTACCTAAAAGGGAGCTACCATAAGACTGTCAGTTGATTTCTTAACAGGAACATTTCAGGCCACAAGGGACTGGCACAAAATATTTAAAGTGATTAAAAGCAAGGACCTACAACCAAGATTATTCTACTCACCAAGGCTATCATTTAAAATTGAAGGAGAAATAAAGAGCTTCCCAGACAAGTAAAAGCTAAAGGAGTTAATTATCACCAAACCAGTATTACAGAAAATGTTAAAGAAAATTCTTTAAGAAGAAGAAAGAAAAGAAAAAGAGGAACATGGTTATAAAGCATAAAATGGCAAGAAATACGTACCTATCATCACTTTAGCTCTGGCCAGTTTGGCTCAGTGGATAGAGCATCAGCCTGTGGACTAAAGGGTCCTGGGTTTGATTCTGGTCCAGGACACATGCCAGATTGCAGGCTCAATCTTCAATAGGGGGCATGCAGAAGGCAGCTGAAAAATGATTCTCTCTCATCATTGTGTTTCTAGCTCTCTCTGCCTCTCCCTTCCTCTCTGAAATCAAGAAAAAAATATATGTTTTTTTAAGAAATCACTTTAAATGTAAACCAAAAGACACAGGGTAGCTGGATGGATAAGAAATAAGACCCATCTATATATATAAGAGGCTAATATGCTAAGTGTCCCTCTGACTGTCCGACTGGTCGATGTGATGCACACTGACCACCAGGGGGCAGACACTCAATCGCAGGAGCTGCCAGGATGCACCCTGGCCATTTACAAAGAAATGGCACTGCGGACCTGGTGCCAACAAAGCAACACTCAGCTTCCCCCAAGTGGGACACAGGCTGCACCACCACCCCAGAGCGACACCCCACCAAATCGCAGCCAGCCCAGAATGAGGTAAAAGAATGGAAAAAGGTATTTCAGGCTGAAAGTAAAAGGTTGTAAAAGGTATTTCATCCAAGTGGAAAAAAAAAAAAAAAGGCTGACAGTGCAATACTTGTATCAGACAAAGTAGACTTTAAAAACAAAGCTATAATAAGAGGCAAAGAAGGACATTACACAATGCTAAAGAAATCAATCCAACAAGAGATACAACCCTTGTGAACATTTATGCACCCAACATACCAGTAGGAGCACATAAATATATAAAACAAATCTTGATGGACATAAAGGCAGGAATTAACAGTAATACAGCCATAGTAGTGAATTTTAACACCCTATTGACATCAGTGGCTAGATCTTCCAGTCAGAAATAAAAAACACCACCGTCACTGACACATTAGACCAGATGGATTTAATTGATGTTTTCAGAGCATTTCTCTCCAAAGCAGCCAAATATACATTCTTTTCAAGTGCACAAGGGACATTTTCTAGGATAAACCAGATATTGGGCCACAAAACAAGTCTCAACAAATGTAAGAAGTCTGAAATCATATCAAGCATCTTCTCTAACCACATGGTATGGAACTAGAAATCAATTATAAGAGAAAAACTAAAAAACACACAAACACTTGAAGGCTAAATAACATGGTACTAAACAATGATTGGGTTAACAATGATATTAAGGCAGAAACCAAAAGATACCTTGAGAAAAATGAAAACACAAGAACACAAAATCTGTGGGACACAGCGAAAGCAGTACTAAGAAGACTGCGTTCATAGCATTGCAGGCCTACCTCAAAAATCTCAAATAAACAATTTAACCTTACACCTAAAGGAACTAGAAAAAGAACAACAAACAAAGCCCCAAGTGAGTAGAAGAAATGAAATAATAAAGAACAGAGCAGAAATAAACAAAATAGAATCTAAAAAAAATAATACAAGAGATCAATAAAACCAAGAGCTGGTTCTTTGAGAAGATAAACAAGATGATAAACCTTTAACCTGACTCATCAGGAAGAAAAAGGACTCCAATAAAATCAGATATGAAAGAGGAGAAATAAAACTGATACCACAGAAATACAAAAGATTTTAAGAAAATATTATTAACAACTACATGCCAACAAACTGCACAATCTGGACAAATAAACATATTCCTAGAAACATGTAATCTTCCAAAATTGAATCTGAAAACAAATAAACAAACAAACAAACAGAAAGCCCGAACAGACCCATTACAACTAAGAAAATCGAGCAGTAATGAAAACAAGAACTTCCAACAAACAAAAGTCCTGGACTCGATAGTTTCACAGGTAAATCTTACCAAACATTCAAAGAAAAATAACACCTATTATTCTCAAAGTACTCCAAAAAATTCAAAAGGAGAGAAGACTCCCAAGCTCATTTAATGAGGCCAACATTACCCTATTTCCAAAGCCAAGTAAAGACACTACAAAGAAAGAAAGTTATAGGTCAATATCCCTGATGAGCATAGATGGAAAAATCCTCAGCAAAATACTAGCAAACTGAATTCAGCAGACATACACCATGATCAATAGGTTTTTTTATCTCTGGGATGCAAGATTGGTACTCTATGTGCAAATCAATTAACGTGATATACCACTTAAACAAAATGAAGGATAAAAATAATATGATTATATCAATAGATTCAGAAAAGCATTTGATAAAATCCAGGGCCCATTTATGATAAAAACTCTCAGCAAAGTGGAAACAGAGGAAGCATACCTCAACATACTAAATGCCATATATGACAAACCCACAGCCAACATCACACTCAATAAGGAAAAACTAAAAGCATTTTCCTTAAGATTAGAAACAAGACAGAGAGGTTCACTTTCACCACTCTATTCAACATAGTACTGGAAGTCCTAGCTACACCAGTCAGAGAAGAAATAAAAGGCCTCCAAATTGGAAAGGAAGAAGTAAAACTGTTATTATTTATAGAAGGTGTAATATTGTATATAGAGAACCCTAAAGATTCCACTAAAAAACTACTAGAACTGGGAAATGAATTCAGTAAAGTGGCAGGATACAAAATAAGCATTCAGAAATCAGTTGCATTTTCATACAGCAATAATTAAGTAAGTATCAGAAAGGGAAACTAATAAAACAATCCCATTTACAATTGCATCAGAAGTAAAACAAAATAAAATACCTAAAATTAAATTTAACCTGTACTTAGAAAATTATAAGATAGTGAAAAAAGAAATTGAAGAAGATACAGATAAATGGAAGCATATACCGTGTTCATGGGTAGAAAGAATTAACATCATTAAAATGTCCATACTACTCAAAGCAATCTATAGGTTTAATGCAGTTCCTTTCAAAATGCCTATGAAGTTTTTCACAGGACTAGAACAAATAATTAAAAGTTTTGTATGGAATCACACAAAAGACCCCAAGTAGCCACAGCAATCTTGAAAAAGAACAACAACATTGGAAGTATTACACTACCTGATATCAAACTGTACTACAAGGCTATAGTAATAAAAACAGCATGGCACTGGCATAAAAACAGATGGATGGAACAGAAGAGAGAGCTCAGAAAAAAAAAAAAAAACCATGCATACATGGTCAATTAATATTTGACAAATGAAGTAAGAACATACAATGGGATTAAAGCAGTCTATTCAATAAATGGTGTTGGGAAAATTGAACAGATACATGCAAAATAACAAAACATTATAAAAAAAGAAACCTTATACCATATAGAAGAATAAACTCAAAATGAATTAAAGACTTAAATGTAAGACTCAAAAACCATAATACTCCAAGAAAACATAGGTAGTAAAATCTTGGACATTTTCGTAGCAATGTTTTTTTCTGATATATCGCCTGGGGCAAGGGAAACAAAATAAAAAATAAAAAGAAGACTATATCAAACTAAAATATTTTTGCACAGCAAAGAAAACCATCAACAAAACGAAAATACAACCTACTGAATGGAAGAGAATATTTGCCAATGATACATCTGATAAAGGGTTAATATCCAAAAGTTATAAAGAACTCATGCAATTCAATACCAAAAAACCAAACAACCCAATTTATAAATGGACAGAAGACCTGAATAGACACTTTTTCTAAAAGGACATACAGATGACCAATAGACATATGAAAAGATGCTCAATGTCACTAATTATCAGAGAAATGCAAATTAAAACCACACTGAGATATTACTTTACACCTATCAGAATGGCTATCATCAATAATCAACAAACAGAGATGGTGAGGATATAAAGAAAAGGAAGCCCTTTTGCACCATTGGTGGAAATACAGATTGGTGCAACTATGGAAACAGTATTAAGGTTCCTGAAAAAGTAAAAAATAAAATTGCCTTATGACCCAACAATTGCCTTATGACCCAGTAATTCTACTTCTGGGTATATATTCAAAGAAACGCAAAACACTAATTCAAAGGAATATATGCACCCCTATGTTCATTGCAGCATTATTTACCATAGCCAAGATACGGAAGCAACTCAAGTGCCCATCAATAGACAAATGGATAAAAAAGTGGTGGTACATATATAAAGTGGCATATTACTTGGCTATAAAAAATGAAATCTTACCATCTGTGACAGAGGGTATTATGCTAAGTGAAATAAGTCAGTCAGAGAAAGACAAATACCATATGATTTCACTTATATGTGGACTCTAAAGGACAAGATAAAGGAACAGACTCATAGATACAGAGAACAGACAGATGGTTGCCATAGGGGAGGGGTGACTGGGTGAAAAAGGCAAAGGGATTAAGAACTACAAATTGGTGCTTACAAAATAGTCACGGGGATGTAAAGTACAGCATAGCTAATGTAGTCAATAATATTGTAATAACTGTATGGTGCCAGGTGGATACTTGAAATATTGGGTGGACCAATTTGTAAAGTAGATGATTGTTTAACCCCTATGCTATATACCTGAAACTAATACAAAATAATATTGAATATAAACTGTAATTGAAAAAATAAAAAGAATGGTGAGTCAAGCCCAATAGATCTCTGAAAGACCTATATTCAAATATTTTCCAATTCCAGGACTCCAAGACATAGTGAGAAGAAGCGAAGATTGAAGGAGGTATCACACAAGCCCAATGGTAACCATACCAGTCTGATTATAGTATTTGTTAATGATAATCCTTTATTAAGGGCTACTGGCGCAAATTCATCCTGTGTAAGTCAAGGATGCTAAGTTCAAGGCCACAAGACTGAGTTCAATGCAATGGTCTACTTCTCTGGTAACGATGTGACCTTAGAGAAT
The DNA here is from genome assembly GCF_963455305.1 of Plecotus auritus. Classification (NCBI taxonomy): domain Eukaryota; kingdom Metazoa; phylum Chordata; class Mammalia; order Chiroptera; family Vespertilionidae; genus Plecotus; species Plecotus auritus. Next base: position 134,648,126 of record NC_137776.1, on the reverse strand, counting down.
GACTTCTCTGAGCCTCAGTTTTCTCATCTTTAGTGTGGGGATAATAATACTTGCCTCATGGGTAAAAACAATAATGAATGTACACAGTCTTGTGGTAGCTAAACCACTGCCCCCAAAGATACCCTAGTCCTAGTTCCTGGAACCTTTGCATCTTACCATATGTGTAAAAAGGGTGTCTGTAGATGTGTGAAATGAAGGATTTTGAGATGGATAGATTATCATGGATTATCTAGGAGGGCCCTAAATGCAATCAGGAATATCCATGTAAGAGGGAGGCGAGGGAGATTAGACTATAGACAGAAGACAAGGCAGCATGGTCACAGAGGCAGATATGGGAGTGGTGAAGCCACAAGCCAAAGAATGCTGGCAACCACCAGACGATGGAAGACTCAAGGGAGGGATTGTTCCCTGGAGCCTCCAGTAGGAGGGTGGCCCTGCCAACACTTTGATTTCAACCCAACAAAACTGGTTTTGGACTTTTGGCCTCCAGACCTGGGAGAGAATACATTTCTGTTGTTTTAAGCCCCCAAGTTTATGGTAATTTGTTACAGCAGCCCTAGAAAACTGATGTAGATCCCATTGAAACAGAAAAGATTGTTTGAGGTACAGGTCCTGTGATGTCTCAGACTTTGCCAATGTCTAACAGTTCCATGAAGGTGAGAAAAGTGTAAACCCCCATGCTCCTATGCTAGCCAGTGTTCTAGAGAGAAGCAGAGGCGAGATTTAGGAGAAATCTGGTTCTGCTCCGGGCAGGTGGGTCAAGTGGGGCAGGTGGCTTTACGGAGGTGGGTTGACACAGTTCTTCACAGGAGACAGAGAAGACTGCTCTCAGGTGCCTTTCAGGCAAAGCACTGTGTTTCTTTAGCGATTCTACAAAAAGGAGGGAGTGGGGCTCCAAAGGGCCTTATGGGGTTGATGGAGCTACCCTGCTAGAAGAGGGGCAGCATTTTGTTGGTTTTACTGTAAGTGAGGGAACAGAGAGAGGGAAGGGAACAGAATGAGCAAGTCTCCAGAAGGCTGGGTGCCTGTGATACCTTTCTTCCAACCCCTTCCATTTTCATTCAGGTTACAAACATCTTAAGATGCTTGGTATATTGGACTCCCCCACCCCCAAATTAGATCATGAACATTTCCAAATACACAGGGAAGCTGAAAACATCAAACAGCCATCACTCATATACCCACTACCTCAATGTTCCAATTACATCTTACTAAACGTATTCCCTATGTTCCAATTACATCTTACTAAACATATTCCACATGTAATCATCTGTGTATTCTTATATTCATCCATCAACTCATCTTACTTTTGGTACATTTTTTACTAAGTGGCAGACATCAGCATCCTTTGCTCCTAAACACTGTTAGCAGGAGTGCTCTGACCGGTGAGAACCACAGAAGATGCTTGTCTTTGCTTCCGAAGCAACGTGAGGAAGAATCTGGGCAGCGGACATGGAGAGCACGGGCAGAAGGATGAGAGTGATGCAGGAAGAGCACTAAAACCTGGGGAGGGGCTGGTTTCCCACACGGCCAGCCACTGGACTTGGAGACAAGTTTAACCATGTCTTCTTGGGGGAGTGGGGTTCCCCCCCGCAGGTGCTCACTGCATTCTACGGCCGAAGGCTGAGGGGGAGGCTACCTGTGTGTGGGCAGCGGAGGCTGGAATGGTGCTTGTAAGTCTAACAGTCTTTTTCATGTTGGACACACAGTAACTCATCCATCAATACAACATTTTAAAGGGGGAAAAGACCTCTTATGTTACTCTTAAAAATATCACCAGAAGGAGAAGAAAGAGATAAAGGGAACAGAAGAAATATGTGAAGAACTATGCCTGAGAATTTCCCCAAATTAACAACAGATCCAGGAAGCTTGGAGAATAACACCAAGCAGGATAAATGCAACAAACAAACAGATAAAACCCTAACCCAAACCAACCAAACAGAAAGCACATAAAAAACCCTATACCTAGGCATATATCATATGCAGACTGCAGAATAAAAAAGGTTAAGAAAAAATCTTGAAAGAAGCCAGAGGGGGGGTGGGGTGGGGAAAACACCTTACCGATAGAGGGACAAAGACAGGAATTACATCCATCTTCTCAGAAACCATGACAGCAAGAAGAGAGTGGAGTGACACATTTGAAGTGTTGAGAACAAAAAACCAACTTAGAATTCTGTGTCTGTGAAATGATCCTGCAAAGGTGAAGGAGAAATGACTTTCTCAGACAAACAGAAATTGTACGTGTTGTCAGTAGACCTGGCACAGAATGTTAAAAGAAGTTCTTCGGAGAGAAGGAAAGTGATAAAGGTAGGAAATTCAGATCTAAAGAAAGGAAGAGTGTTAGCAAAGGAATAAATGAAGGTAAAATTTCAGATTCCTGAAGTAAAAGCCACACACACACACTCACACTCACACACAGTCCCCATGCCGTGTGCTTTTACACAAACCGTTGTGACTGCAGCGGGGAGGAAGGACGACTCAGTGACTCAGAGTCATTGTTCCCTCAGGGAAAAGGGAAGGCGGGATCCTTCCTGGGAGCCTGTGCTGTAACTTGGCCCAGGCCTGGATGAGGGGCACCCAGGCCTGGCACTCCCCGGGGTGGGGAGAGGAGAAGAGGAAGGCCCACGCCTGCCCCTGAAACAACATCCAGTCCAGAAGTTGGGTGCTTCGCTCTCAGGGAGGCCGGAGGAAAGAAAAAAGCAAGAGAGACCGAGTGAGGGAGTGAGGGAGGCCTTTGATCACAGGAAGCATCAACTCCAAGGCAAGGAGCCAGCAGCCACCAGCCCCGTGGGCACTGGAGGTGCTGGATGTTCCAGACGCCCACAGGTGGCGCTGCAGCAGAGCCCTGGACCAGATGCTGCAGCCCCTTGACCTGCCACCATCTGTCCCTTCCTTTCCTGCTTGAAGCAGCCTGTGGGGGGGGGGGAGAGGGGGGAGGGGATATAGGATTCATGATTTTCCTCTCTATGTCTGTGCTCTGTTAGCCACAGACAGGGAAATTCCAGGCTGGAGAGTAAATCTTCAAAGTCCCATGCTCAGGAGAACTGAGATGGGCCAGAGGACACAGGCTGTCATGGGGGGTGGGATGGGAAAGGGAGCCTGGAGGGTCTTCTGGGTTCACCCTCAGACACCTTCTGCCCTCAGAGGTGCGTCCCTCCTGCCACCGATTCTGATGCCAAAAGACAGCCACCTGTTCAGTTGTTTTCCGTCAAAGATGGTGGCACTGCTTGGTTTAGAACCAGCATGTCAGTTATTGCCTAAGCATGCCGGGACGCCAGCAATGCACGGCCAGGGTGGGACTTGCAACACGAGTGGGAAGCACTCTTTGGAGGCACCAGGGACACTGGGCTCTGGGCTGGGCTTTCCCACACCTTTGTGTACCCCGGGCGGGTCTCTCACTTCTCTGTGTCTCTGCCTCTGCCCTCGGGGGAGAGAACTTACCACCTAAGATTCATTGAGCCCAGCCCCGTCGTCCGTCCACAGAGAGGAGTGGGCAGGGCTGGGTTGATGTCTGGTGGAAGGGCGGGCGTGCCCCTGTCCTTAGATCTACTACCCCCAGATTGTGAGGTCGAGAATGTTCCCACAAAGACACGGTCTAGCAGACCACACCTGGCCCAACACCGAGTGTGTCAACATGCCGGGGTGGACTGGCCCAAGGCTAGGGAGGGGCAGCTTAAGGGACACCCTGGCCTCCAGGGAATGGGACGTCCAGGCCTGGGCTGCTCAGACGGTTTTCCTGGGAAGCTGTGGGTGGCTCCAGAGTTGGGATGGGTTTTTCCAGGGCTTCTCCTCATCAGCCTCACTGCTGCCCGGGCCAGAAAACTGAATAAAACCAATGATTCTCAAACTTTCGCTTGTGTGAGCATCACCTGGAGGACTTGTTAAAGCAGATGGGAGCCTCCTGAGTTTCTGATTCAGCAGGTCTTGGGGGGCGGGGCGGGCTGGAGAGTGTTGAGACTGCACTTTGAGGACCACTGACCTATGGGAAAACAATTTTATTTTCTGCGACATCATGGTAGACACTGCATGTATATCATCTCATGTAACACTCACCATAACCCCGCTGGGTAGATGCTGGGCAGACTGTGAAACTCTCTGTTCTCTGTGGAATTGTATCCCCAAAAACTCTCATAAAATCCTAACCCCCAGCACCTTGGAACATGACCTTAGTTGGAAACAGGACCATGGCAGACGTAGTTAGTTAAGATGAGGTCCTATTGGAGTAGGGGGAGTCTTTAATCTGATATGACTGGTGTCCTTATAAGGAGACAGACACACAGAGCGAGGTCAACACCATGTGAAGACAGACACAGAGAAGACAGACGTGGGACAACTGAGGCAGAGACTGGAGTGATGCATCTACAAGTCAAGGGATGCAAGGACTCCCAGCAAACACCAGAAGCTGGAGAAGCCAGGAAGGGTTCTCCCCCAGGGTTCAAAGGGAGCGCGGACGACACCTTGCTTTCAGAGGTGTAGCTTCCAGAGCCGCGGGACAATAAACTCCTGTAGTTTCAGCCACCCAGCGTGTGCTACGTCGCAGAGCAGCACTAGGAAACCAACACTCAGCCGTTAGCTGTTCCTCCAGAGACTTTGCTCAGCCTCCACGCCACTGGCAGAGCCAGGGGACCCTTCCTGAGACAGAGAGAGCGAAGGACACGGTGGTCCGGTCCAAAGACATTGCCCCACGGGCGTGTTCCATTCGGGATGGGGACAAACCAGCCCAATGAGGCCCTTTTACTGTGTGAGAGAGACAAGGAAGTAACAAGAAGTCTCAGAAGGAGCAGAGGTGCCCTTTGCTGACTGGTTGCTACAGTGGCCGCCATCTCCTTAATGAAGATGGGCTTGCCCCGGACCTCCGCAAAGCAGCAACAAGCTCAGCCTTGAAAATGTCCTGCTCTTCCTAATCATACCTTTCTCTGCCTCCTCTGAAGCCACTTGTGGGTCTCTCTTTGCAACCTGGAAGAAACTAAACAAATAAGGATAATCCTAAATTTAAACAATTATTATCCCCATTTTACAATTGAGCCAACTGAGGGTCAAAAAGGTTAGGTAACTTCTCCAAGGTCACATAACTGAAAACAAAAACAAAAACAACCTGCAAAGATAGGACTTGAACCCCTGGCTTCTATTTCACCCCTGTATCTCTCATGGGAAAGGCCCAAGTAGAGATGCTTGGGGTAGATGGATTCTGCTGTCAGCCTCCTACATTTCGGTCAGGGCTCCCTAGGAGCACCTGACAGCCTTGCACAGGCTCCTGCAGGATTTTCTCTCTCAGAAAGCAGCAAAGACCAGGGAGATTGCTCAGGGAGAAAGCCTAGCCCAGTGGTCGGCAAACCGCGGCTCGCGAGCCACATGTGGCTCGCGAGCCGCGGTTTGCCGCTCTGTTGACTAATGAGTTTGCCGACCACTGTCATATACCACCCTTTACCTCTTTGCACCAATTGCCTAATCCTCACGGCTTCCAGCTACACGGTAACATTTAGTCTAGTGCCTATAAGCCCTATGTAACTCGCTGGCCACCATTTGCTGAACGCTGTAGAGGACAGCTCTGTCTTTGTCTCTCTTGCATCCCTTCCTTCTTATTCCCTCTGAAAATTTCTCCTTCCCTGTTTCATCATCCTGGAGCGAGTGTTAAATACCACACTCCCTGCACCCCCGCTCCAGACCATTCCATGCCTGGGCAAGGATTTGGCACAAGGCCCAAGCCACCCAAACAAGATTCCCCAGGGAATCTAATTACTGTACACAGACAAACAAGGATGAACGTGGTTAGAGCTGACTACTTTCTAATGGCAACAACTGAAAGGTCACCCATTAATTCCTCCTACCTGTGTCCACAGGCCTGCTCAGTTCCGTTCCTTCTTCAGACCTGCTTTGCTCAGACTTTTTTTGTTAGTTCTGTGGGACACCTTCAGAACCTCCCTTATATCCTTAAGTAGCCTGAGTTGCGTTTCTGTTGCTAGCAATCGAAGAACCCTGACACAAGAGCTTACTCCGTGCCAGGCACATGAACCCTCACCCCACAGCCTCCCCGAGACGCAGATAATGTGTTCCCGTTCTGCAGATGAAGAAACTGAGGTGGCTGAGTGTCCTGGGTAATTTAGGACACACAACCAGTCCTTGCTGTAGCCAGCATTTGAACCAGAACCCAAAGCCCAGGCTTTCTGCTATCCATCGCTCCATGCCACCAGCCCAACACCCTGCCGTTTGAGGACAAGCTGCTGCTCCTAGAGCCCCTGTCAATATGATGTACTGTTTACAAAATGTCTTCTCACACGAGAACACGGGTAAGCCTCGCAGCCACCTGGGAGGGAGATATTTTCATGACCCCAAGTCTGGTCAGCCCCAGTTTTTTTCCCTTGCTACAAACCTTTCTGTGACTCAACACAGCCTGCAGAGGAGGTCCAACAGCCTCGCACGGGCTCCCAGTGCCTTGAGATCCAGGCCTCGGGTCAGCACTTTCTTTCTGGTACTTTGAGCTCCAGCCAGGATAGAGCTATTGGCTGTTCCCCAAACCTGCCAGGCGGTGCTGCGCCTCTGAGCCCTCCCTCCACCTGGAGTCACCTTCCCCTCTCTCCCTAAGTCCTGACTGGACTGCCCCCCTCCCACCTCACGCCTGTGAGCCCTGCTTACCTTTCCAGACTCCAAGGAAGCTCTTCTTCCTCCGAGAAACCTCTCCTGTGCCTCCGGCCCCAAGAAGAGCCAACACTCCCGCTGCATCCTGGGCAGGAATCGGGTGACATCGTAGTGGACACTGAGGTTGACCCCTCACTATTTTCCACTCCAAAGTCCTTCTAATCCAGCCCTGCAAGCCCACCCTTCTTCATAGACACTGGTCAGAGCGGCCATAGGCAGTTTAAGTGCCGTCTCTGATTTCCTGGTGCTCTTCTCTGCCACGGGAGCAGTGTGGGGACCTGGGCACCGTGCTCACCGGCACCAGCGTCTGTGCCTGTGTGGGGGGCAATGCTAGTTCTGGGACGACTTTCCTACTGGAGTGGAAAGTGACGGCGCCCCCCAGCTCCTTCCCGGGAACCCAGGCTGAGGCAGCAGAAGCCACTCCTGCTCTTGTGTCTCAGGGAGGAGGGGCTCCTGTTGTCCTCCAGGTGCCCGCCCCCCCCCCCCCACCCCAGGCTGCTGGGCTTTCCTGGTAGGCGCCCCTGTGGACAGACTTCATTCTTTCTGTCTCCATCGCACCACTGCCTCCAGCTTCAGAGCTGCTCCGCCCCCTCCCTGGGCTCCGCAGGCAATAACTCAGCTGATGAGCAGCAGCCAGCTCAGGCCACAGCTGACCGGGAGTTGAGGGGATGAGCCCGCTATCCCTCCCTCGCAAGGCTGTGGGCACGTTTGCGGGAGATTCTCAGTGGTGTCCGCTTTTCTCAGACTTCAGCAACTTGCCAAGCTCTGTGCTGGATGCTTTTAGATATTATTTCTCATCTAATTTTTACAGCAATTTTGTAATTATTATTTATTGCCATTTTGTAGAAGAGGCTTCTGAAGCTCAGAGAGGTTAAGTAACTTGGCCAAGATCACACAGGTATAACAGGAGCTGGGGCTGAAGGCCATTTTGTCGGTCCAGGACCCTGCAGCCGGCCGCAGATGTGCCTACCTGTTTTCTCTGCCTCCTAAACAGCCAGTTCTGTTTGTTCCAAGTCTCCTGTGACAGGGCAGCAGCATCAACCCCACTTAGAGCAATGTCCTTCATTGATCACATTCTAGAATTTTCTGTTGGGGTGTGTGTGAAGGAGCAAGAACTCACTGTTAGGTCTGATCAAATAATTGAATCGATACCCCCTCCCCTGGGAACGGACCTCTAGGCCACCTCACAAAGGGCATTCCCTTTTGCTTTGATCACATTCCACTTGCTAAGACCATTATCCTCCCTCTCCTGACCTTCCCAGGATTCCCAGGACCCTGACCGCCCAGAGAATTCTCCGCCTGCCCGGAAAAGCCCGCCTAGAGTCCTTTAAAATCTCTGACTCCACATCGCTGGGTAGGGCGTCATTTGGGGGCTCAGCCCATCTGGTCTCCAGATGACATAATAAATTTATAATCCTTTACCACTTTTGGCCTCCTGCGTTCCTCCTTGGGAGACCCTAACACTCACACCTTAAAATCACACTGATTGAAAAGATGAACTGCAGGCAGTTTGGACTCCACAGCCCCTGGTGGGGGAGTGGGGGGATAGGGGGATGGAGGAAGGGGAGTGAGGATGGAGAAGAGGAAGTCACTGGAAGTGGGGAGAGTGAGGGTAGTAGGGCCTTGCCTGGTCTTCTTGGAGGCGGAACCCGAGGCTATGACGATCCAAGGACAGTGACCAGCACTGAAGAAGGCTCTAAGTCCCAAGGAAGATGAGTACCATGGGTCCTGGCCCCTGAGCACTGTGAGCGGAAGGTGTTTTTTTTTTGTTTGGTTTGGTTTTGTTTTTAATTATAAAACTATATTTTATTTTTATTTTTTATTTTTTTTAAATTTCTTTATTGATTAAGGTATCACATATTTGTCCTCATCCCCCCATTCCCATCCCAAACCCCTCCCCACGCATGCCCCCACCCCCCTGTTGTCCGTGACCACTGGTTAGGCTTATATATGCATACAAGTCCTTTGGTTGATCTCTCCCCCTTCCCCCCACCCTCCACTACCTTCCCTCTGAGGTTTGACAGTCTCATCAGTGCTTCTCTGTCTCCGGGTCTGTTTTTGTTCATCAGTTTATGTTGTTCATTATTTCCCCTAGATGAGTGAGATCATGTGATACTAGAAATACACTTATAAGAACCGAAAATGAGACAAGCAATAATGGTTATGCTGAGAGGCAAATGAATCAGTCTGTAGTGAGTTTCTTTCTGGGCCAACAGTTCTTTTGAGTCCCAATTTCAATGTCAAACAGTTCCTTATGTGCACATGTCAGCAATGATATTTCAGTTCTGGATGGTGGACAAATGGTGTTACTGCACGTCCGACCCTCTCTGGTTTGGTCCTGGGCAACCTGCAGCGATGCACAGCTGCTGACTGCTAGTATGGCAAGGCGTCGTCAGTGTCTTCCATCTCTGGACTGTTTCTCTTCTGTCTTCATGGCTGGAGCAGTTCTGTCAATTCCTCTCTGTTGCAGGAATCCACATGGTCTTGGAGTTGTTTTCTGAAAATATACAAACATATTCTCGACCAAAAGTTAATAAAGGAATCCTTTCTATAGCGGAAGGTTTTTAAAAGATCGAAGAGGCATGTCTACAATCAGTGCCCCGCCCTCACCATGGCTTCATCAGGTGGGCTTGTGGTGCAAGGCCAGGCCCACCAGGTGGCAGCAGAGCGCCAGTGAGTGGCCAGCAAGGTGTGACTAGGTGCAAGCTCTAACCCAGGAGCTGGGACAGGGGAGGTGGCAGCCACTTCTAAACTCAAGGCAGGTTGAGCTGGGCCAAAGGGGTAATGGGTCAGACAGCCTCCTAGTATGGTTCACACTATGATGCTAAACTTATTCTGTACCAGATACTGTGTCACCACGTGGTGAGCATGATCTCTTTGCACTCACACCACTAACCTCGGGAGTAGATGCTTTTCTTAACCCTACTTTTTAGATGCAGGCAATGAAGCTCCAAGAGATTTATAATTTGCCCAAAGTGACACAGATTGAAGAGATGATGTGCAGGCAGTTGGGACTCTAGAGCCCCTGCTGTCAGCCTGGGGGGAGGGGGGGCGCTACGCTGTCACTAGGAAGTGTGCAGGGTGAGGGCAGGTAGGGCCTGGCCTGGGTTGGTCCTAGAATAGAGCCTGAGTCCTAGGCCAGTCCAGGGACAGTGACTAGGAGCCCAGTCAAAGGGAACTTCGGGCACTTCCAGGAAACAGGATGTGGTAGGATTTTCAGGCTGAGGTTCCTTGGGAACCCTATTCGAAGAAGCCACACCAGCCAATCCTGGGCACCTAACCCTGACAGGACTGGGTACCTCAGAAGCTGCAAACCACTCAAAGGCCCAAAGAGATGCCCTTGTACAGTCTGATCAGGACTTTCCTGCTGAACTCCAAAGAGCAGAGGCACTGGAGAGTATGTCCCAGACAGGTCACAGAGTCCCCAGTGTGCTGGGTCTGGTCCTGTAGCCCCTTCTGGGCGGGGGGGAGGGGGTGATGCCAGCTGCTCTGCAGTCTCCATGCTGGAACAATGCCCGGGCACTCAAGGCCCCTGAATCAGCACCCGGCACCAGGGGAATGGACTGAGACTGGAAGCGTCCCCTTCCCCTGAGATCCAGGTCAGTGCCTCCCTCCTCATTGGTTTTGCTGCCAATATCCAGGGGCCCAGCTGTAGAGCCCAGGTTTACACAAACCTGTGGCTTCTTGGCTCAGAACAGTACCTGCCACGGGCCTTTGTGAGAGTTACTGGGCATTGCCCCAAGGTTCAGCTTGAAACTGCTTTCCCCAAATCCCTGGACACCAAGAGCTTTTACCCTTCCGGACTTTTGAGCAAAATCTCCTGAATCAGCCTCAGTCCTGGGAACCCAGACCAAGTCATGTTCTATTATTCTGCCTCAGAGCCTTCGCACTGCTTCTTCTCTCGTCTGAAATCTCTCTCCATCTTCCTATGGCTGACTCCTCATGTAGGTCTCAGTTTACGTTTTCCCTCCTTCCCAGAAAGGCTTTCCCTGTCTCCCCTAATAGGAGGAACACCCCTCTTTTCTGTTCTGTCTCTCCCTTGCCATTTCCAGTGATGATGATCCAGGATGCCGTAGTTCAGTATGTCCTCACACAGGACAAACCCAAACGTTAACTGGAAACCCACAGGATTTGGCAGGAGTGGGGGCCTCATATGTTATGAGGAAGGAGAACTGAGTGGCCATTTAGTCTACGTGCTCAGGGATGAGAAGGCTCAGGTTGCCTGGTTCTGGTGGTGTTTTGTCTGGTTTGTTCACGATAGTTACAGAGAGCTGGTGAGCAGAGGTAGCTGTCTGTCCCACGGAAACGCTTCTGGCATTGACATGTTTGATAATCAGGGTAGAGCGTAGAGTCCAGTTCAATCAGCCCTGCTTTCAGTTAGATCTACCTTCAAAGAGAAATTTTTATCTGCTTCTCCCCGGGGGGGCCGGTTACCTCTGAGAACATCACAAGGAAACCAGGGAGCTCAGCTTAGGAAGTTTTAGGGATCTTCTATTTCCTCTTCTTGACCAGAAGGGGGTGGGCCTAGATGGTCTCTGGGTCTAAGCCTGAAGGCTCTTCAACCCGTGGAGGCTCCAGGAGGGAGGATGTGAGGGGCCCAGTTCCATCAAAATGTTAGATAAATAAATATAATCTCTTTAGTAAAAAATATATCTCGTGCAGTAAAGGGACATATTTATACTAATAAATGAGCCACAGTTAATCATTTTTAGAGTACTAAAATTATTGTTTTTCTGAAATGGCTGGAGCAGTTCTGTCCATTCCTCTCTGTTGCAGGAATCCACGTGGTCTTGGAGTTGTTTTCTGAAAATATACAAACATATTCTCGACCAAAAGTTAATAAAGGAATCCTTTCTATAGTAAAAGGGACATATTTATACTAATAAATGAGCTACAGTTAATCATTTTTAGAGTACTAAAATTATTGTTTTCCCACTCCTGCCAAATCCGGTGGGTTTCCAGTTAACGTTTGGGTTTGTCCTGTGTGAGGACATACTGAACTACGGCATTCTGGATCATCATCACTGGAAATGGCAAGGGAGAGACAGAACAGAAAAGAGGGGTGTTCCTCCTATAAGGGGAGACAGGGAAAGCCTTTCTGGGAAGGAGGGAAAACGTTCTGAAATTACTGTTTTTCTGAAACTAGCATCCTGTATTTTAACCAGCGACCCTACAGAGGTGGTACTAGCATGGAAAATAAATGGCTTCCCCAGGATGAAACCCTGGGCTGAGGAAAACAGAAGCCACAGTGAGCCATGACTTTTTGAGGGGAGGAATGAAGTTGGTTTCATTCATGCCAATTAAGCAATCACAGATGACCCCATCAGAAATCCAAACTCATGACCAACATGGGACTCAAGACCGGGGGTGGGGGGCGGGGGGAAAAGAAAGATTAAGAGAGGAGAAGCAGTCTTCACACACGAGCAGCTGCAGTCAGAGGACGAACCCATCCAGAAGGTAAGAGCATTGCCTTCTCATGCACGGGGCGGGGGGTGGGGGGCCTGTTCCTGCAGAGCAGGGCCGGGGCCTGGTGACCCCCACCCTCCCTCATTGCCTCCCTGATGCTTGGCCATCACAGAACTCCTCCTCCATGTTTGTAATTCTCCAACTTCTGAAGGTTCATAAAGTCTCCTAGATGCTCTCTGGAGGCTGCCAAGCAGCAGAGCAGAGGCCCCGGGAGAGCCCACTGTGAGCAGCAGCGTCTGTCCCTGGAAGGACTGCTTCTCCTGGGCGGGGCATTGTTGTCCCTACACCCTTCCCCACGGCTCTGAACTGGAGGCAGAGATTCACCAAAACAAGTTAACCCAGAATGGATGGAGTGCCGTGTCTGTAATTTTGAACACGGGGCTCACCCCTACATTATTCCCCAGAGCTGATCAGTGAGTTCAGCTGTAATTTCTTTTTTACCACTGGGACGGGCTAATTATACAGGAAATACCCCCGTGGAAGCGGTCATGTGGTGAATTCCCCACTCTGCCTCCCACTTCTCTCCTGCTGTTCTAAACAGTCTCATTAATATAATTATATGGGGACCAGACCTTTGAAATTCATGAGAACAATAAGAGGAAAGAAAAATACATAATAGCAAGGGGAGAAGAGAAACCGCTGTTGGGTTTTAACAAGCACACTTTAATCACGCCCACTGCCGTTCATGAGCTTTTTGTCTATTTGTATTACAGATTAAATTTTTGTAATATATATATATATATATATATGGTCACACACACACACACACACACACACACACACACACTTTAAATCCCAGTCATGAGACTTGAACAAGGGAGAAGCAAAAATTGATTTCAGTGGGAGGGACAAGAAATTATTATGAAAGACAGGTTGTGGGCTTCTTCAGCCCATTTTGTGAGATGAATGTGGATCAGGCACCTGTAGGGGGTGGTTTTCTTTGTTGAAAAGTGGGCTGGGAGGGTGCTGTGCATGGCCACACACATTAGGTCGTCATAGCCTCCTATTTGTCCAAGGATTGATCTCAAATAATACCTCTAGAGCAGTGGTTCTCAACCTTTCTAATGCCGCGACCCTTTAATACAGTTCCTCATGTTGTGGTGACCCCCAACCATAAAATTATTTTCGTTGCTACTTCATAACTGTAATTTTGCTACTGTTATGAATTGTCATGTAAAAATCTGTGTTTTCCGATGGTCTTAGGTGACCCTGCTAGCGGTTCTCACAGGTTGAGACCCACAGGTTGAGAACTGCTGCTGTAGAGCCTAAGACCATCGGAAAACACAGATATTTACATTATGATTCATTAACAGTAGCAAAATTACAGTTATGAAGTAGCAACGAAAATAATTTTATGGTTGGGGGTCACCACAACATGAGGAACTATATTAAAGGGTCGCGGCATTAGAAAGGTTGAGAACCACTGCTCTAGAGAGAAATAATTCCTTTTATTAACCACAGTCTTGGGCCAAGGAAAGGAAGGAATAATAAAAATGTTTTTTGCTTGTTTCTCTAGTGTGTTTTATAGAGTCAAATTGAAGGCAAATGAAGAACATCCCCCCCCCTAAAAAATAATTTAATTTGAAAGCATTTTGCTTTTGTTTCTTCTTTGAACTTAATTTTCAGTTGGTGGAAGGGGTTAGAAACCTGAGCCATTTCCACTTGGTAGCAAGGACAGAAGCAGGTACACATCCTCTCACCAAGAGAGACCAGGTCCCAGCTGTCGTTCCTGGTCACCTAGCGGGAGCGTCGGTGGGGTCTTCATGAGATGAGGAGGAGGATGCTCTGGATGCATTACATGATGCCCGTGTGCCTCTGCTGTTAGGTGTCCTGTGGTCCCTAGTGAAGATGCCTAGTGAAGAGGCCCAGGGCGTCTATGGGTACCCCAAGAGAGGGCACGGCCACTCCTACATCACAGCTAAAGAGTAAGTTCAAAAAACGTTTGCTAACACAGCTTCTGAATTCCGCCGGCACGCGCCTGTCCATGAATCTCTCCAGTGCTTATTTCTCCAGAGCGTAAAACTGTGGCAATGAATCGGGGAGACCTGTGGTCCCACAAGGGCCACTAGCTTCTCTGAGGCCGAACAGGCAAGGTGACAGGAATGGTAAAAAGTTGGATCTGGTCACTTTGGCCTGCATTCTTGGCTCTTCAGCCTTTGCTGTGGGTTCCCAGGCCGAAAAACATGTCTGGAAGCAAGTTGCCTCTTTCCCCAAGCCATGTTCTGTCTACGCCTCTCAGGGTCCGGAAGGTGGTCTGCAGACAGAACAAAGGTGAGTTGCCAAAGAGCAAGCGAGGATGAAGGGCCGGTATGATTCCACCTGCGGTTTCTCCAGGGCGGACATGGTGGGCAGACCCTTCCCATCATGACTGTCCTCTGGAAAGGCGTTTGGTGTTTTGAACCCGTGAAGCGTTTCTAAGAGCTAAGCATTGTATCACCTGCTCAAGATGCTGTCCTTCCCTTGAAAAAGGTCTTATGATCTCGTGGGAGAGTTAGGCACGAGGATGATTTCACAAGGGCAAGTGCTGTCATGGGAACACGGGCTGCAGGGACGCTGGGCGAGTCTGGGTGTGGCGGCAGGAGGGGGGCCCGCCCTCGGAGTGGGCATTCCAGCAGGACAGACAAGGACCGTCTCCTCAGCGCGGCAGCTTCCTGCACGCCGGCTCGCCCTCGGGAAAGAGCTGCTGGCAGATCCTTCCTAGACTGAACGAGCAGGGTCAGCAAGTGTCAGGCCCAGCCAGACACGGCGGGAGCATCTCCCCACGGCCCCGTGGGGTTTCCTAACGTCCCGCATGGCCATCGGGGTGGGGTGGGCAGATGTCCCGGAAAACTGTCCCCAGAGCTGAAGGACACTCTGGGGGCTGCGTTGCACAGGGTATTGAGCAGGATGCTGTTTCGGCTTCTGCCCGATGACTCAACAGACCCCATAGCTGTGAGGCCTCAGGAGAGGGGTTCTCTGAGGTGCGAGGGCACAAGTCACATGAGCTGGAAGAGCTGCGGTTTCCGAGGCGCCGCCACCCGAGAGGCGGATTCGGTTGGGGGGGCGGGGGGGCAGGATCTGCACTTCCGCACATCTCAGGCGACTCCTCTGCGGAGGTATCGGGGTGACACTCTGAGGCTCAGCCCAGCTGGGGTGGGTTTTCTGGGTGCGCGCGGCATAGGCTGGTGATCCCGCCCTCGGTCAGTCCCTGGGGGTGTGAGTGCCACGTGACTGTGGTAAAGGGCGGGAACAGAGCTCGCTCTGTGCCATGGTGTCCGGGCGTAGCCGCAGACCTGGCGGTGGAATCAGCGCCGCCGCTGGGAATCCAATCAGCTGCCTGTGTCACGCCCCCCCCCCACCTCCACCCCCCCGCGCGCCCGCCGCTCGCTCCATGGGGCAGGTTCATTCCAGGAAGGGGGGTCGGGCAATGCACCGGCCCAGGCGAGGGGGGCTGGGTCTGCCCAAATTCTAGACGTGCGCGCTGGGTATATGGGGCCAGTCGCTGTGAAAGCTGGTTCTACCACTTACTGCGTGCAACCTGAGGCACTTTACCAGCCTGAAGTCTTGGGGTGTCAGCTGCAAAACGAACATCCTACTTACCTCAGAGATTGCCATGAAGATGGAATAAAAGCCCATATGTGGGGGGCCTGGCACAGATTGGTGCTCAGGGAGTAGCCCCTAAGGTGGTGGAGATGCTGATGAGTTGTGGTGGGTTTCGGCTGCATGATCTATAAAGTGGGGGACTGGCCTGCAGCATCGGGTCAGAGCTGTGTCCTGCCCTGCCATCCCCCTGGGAGGTGGGCCCTGGCCCCTCAGCGGATTTGAGATGGCGGTGGTGCAGCAGGTGGCTCTGGGCAAAGGTCTCTCAGACCCTGTTTCTCCTGCAGCTGCTCCGTCCCATACACCGCCCAGCTCTGCGGAGCCTTTCTTTAGCAGGTGGCAGGTAAAAGACTCAACCCTCTCCATTTTGGTGCCGTTGTTCATGCTGTGAAGTGGAAAAGCAGGCAGGTGCTAGTGAATTGGCAATGTTATGCAGGGGAAGCAGAGCCCCAGGGCCTGGAGAGGGACACTGGACACGGGGCCCAGAAGGCTGGTGTGGCTCCTGCCCCTTCTCAGCGAAGCTGCAGCTTCGCTCCAGGTGCAGCTGGGACGTTCCCCCCAGGGCTGGGCCCAGGCTGTGTTTTTCAGTAATCCCCACCAGGCCAGCACCTGGCTCCCGGTGTCCGCTGGCCTCTCTCACTTGGCAGCCAGACCGGCCGAGAGGTCAGACCTCTCATCTCAGCTGCTCCAGGGTCTACCGCCAGCTCCGTTCTGAGATGCCCCCTCTAGTCCCTCGGGTGAGACCAGAGGAAGCAGAAAGCACCTGCACTGGGTTCCTGGAGCACGTGGAGGCCAGACAGCAGCTTGCCTCGCTGAGCACACACAGGACACATGTCCTGGCTGGGCTGGGCTCTGGCATCCCTGTGACACTTACAGTCTCCTGGACCCCTCGGTCCTACAAGTCCTGCTTCCATCCCTTCCCTCAGAATGCCCCAGTTCTAAGCCCTCAGGGGCCGGTTTCTGAGCTCTCTCTTTCTCTTTATTAACTCTCTCCATCCCAAACCCAAGCCTGCTCTGTGGTATGTTGCCGATCCCTGTATTCCCACTAGAGTGCCAATGACTCACAGGAGGTTAAAGTCACATTTTGTCAAAAATCCACATAATTTTAGATAGTTATTTTAGGAATACATGAAATTGTTCATTCATTTTTCAGAGAGAGTGGTGTTATGGATTTGAATTTGTTATGGATTATGGATTTTGTTATGGATTATGAATTTGTAATAAGTCATAATGCATTTGTTCATTTTTTTATTAATTTGTTTGGCCATCCATTCATCCATCCACCCAGCTTCAAAAGATATTTCTTGAAACACCTATGTGCCTGACTTGTTCTAGACATAGAAGACAGACACACACACACATGCACACACACACACACACCAAAAAAATAAGCTTCTGGGGAGCTCTTTCCATTTCTAGAAGAAACAGGTGAGCACACAGTGATCACCACCGCAGGGAGGCCTAGGAGAGAAGGCAGGATGGGTTGCCATCACACTGGGAAGAATGATGCTGAGTCTAGGAACCTGTGTTAGTGAAGGCAGGAAGGGAAAGAGGACCTGGGCAAGGAGTGAGGTGTGGGGACGGATTGGGCTGAGAGGGCACAGGGGAGAGTCAAGTTCAAACCCTCTGCTATCTTTGTGTGACCATCAGCAAGGCACTTAACCTCTGCATGTATTTCCTCATCTGTGAAATGGGGACGATAAGTGGGGCCCGCCTTCCAGGGCTGTTGTGAGAATTAAATAAGCTAATGTATCTAGAACAGTGGTCGCCAACCTTTCGGACCTCACGGACCACCAGTGGTCCGCGAACCACCGGTTGGCGACCGCTGAAATGTTTAGCATGGGCCCTGGCTAATAGTAGATGTCCAGTCAATGCTAATTTCCATTTCCCTTTTTGTGGACTGATAGTTGGGGAAAATGATTTAAGCCAGCCCCAATGAAAAGATAATTCAGCTTCAGAAAGCATATTGTCCACATAAGGGTCAGTTGCCACTGCACCTCCTGCACCAGGAACTTGGGTGCTTGTGCCCATGCCAGGTAGCACGGTTCCTGTTGGCACATACCTGAGAGGCTCCTAGAGGAGGTGCTGCCCCTGGATGCAAGTGCCGAAGGCCTGCTGGGTGCTCGGGGTGCCATGTGGTGGGAAATTACTTGGGGACTGGGTGGTGCCGTGCTGGGCTGGCCAAGTCCCTGTGAAGAGAGGAACGGTTGGCCACAATGTGGAAGAAGTACCAAGATGGGTCTGTCTATCTCTTGGGCCAGGATCGCAGGGATTGGCGTCCTGATGGTGATCCTGGGACTTGTGCTGTTCCTCGGCTGCTGGTATTGCAGACGACGAAATGGATACGGGAGCCTGAAGGTTGGTAAAGCTCCCACTGCTGGGATCCATCCAGAGCCATGGCCCCACTTCCCCTTCTTCCTCTGAATTTCTGGGCAATGGGGTAACATTCTCATGATCACCTCTAGCTCTGATTCCTGGTCCTTTCTCTACATTGTACTTCTTACAACTCTTCCGTGGCCTCTGCCCAGGCATCAACCCCAACCAGGAACTTGGCCGCTCTTTGGTTCCACTCAGAGCAAACGAGTGCTGGCCGTGTGTGTGCTGAGCACTGATAGTTTGGGGGGCACAGGGCAGGTCTGTGGTCCTCTTACACAGCAAACAGCAGCAAGGAGACACTCCAGGTCCTACCAAACTGTCTGGGGATTCTCATTGCGTCTGCTGCTCCACTTAGTGGCCGCTCCTCTCTTCTTGCCTCTTCACCCCTTTCCTCTCCGGTTGCCTGGGAATTCTAAGTCTGCTCCACTAAGCAACCCAGTACACCCAGGACCCATCTAGCCATCAGTG
The DNA here is from genome assembly GCF_963455305.1 of Plecotus auritus. NCBI lineage: Eukaryota > Metazoa > Chordata > Mammalia > Chiroptera > Vespertilionidae > Plecotus > Plecotus auritus. The sequence continues at coordinate 134,629,601 of NC_137776.1, read as the reverse complement.
CAATGAGGTAGCCATTCACTCCTCAGCAGCACAAAGAACCACCAGGTGTTTAACAGGCTCCATCTTCCTTTGATGGCTGATGTGGTGCTAGTAGGATTTTTTCTCCTTTACTTTTATGATCAGGAAGCTAGCAAGTGACACAGTTCAGTCTTGGGGCAGCAGGATCTTCCGCAAATGGACATCAACTGAGTCTCAAAACTATAAAAACTACAGGTTTCAGAAACCTGGCCTCAAAGCCAGGTAGCACCCTAGCACCTAAGCATCCGAAGGCATTATCCACAGTGAGCAACAGAATAAAAGGAGAGCTGTATGTTCTCTTCTCTTCCCTTCTTCCCTCTTGTCTTCTCTTATCTCTCTCCCTCTCCTGTCTCTTTCTTGTTATTACAGATCTGAAGGCTTCCGAGGTTGATACGTAATGGAAAACATTTATCTTGATAAAAGATGTTGGAAAGTCCGATTCCTCACTCAGTGGAAAAGGCTCTGTGATAGAGGGGAGGAGTGGTGTGGGTGGGAGGCCGTGGCTTGGCAGACCTAGGTGCAGAGGGGAAGGTGAGGGCTGTACCTTCGAATTCTCCTCCTTGCCAGGAAGCTTGGGCAGTTCCATGTACCCCTTTTCTCAATATGCATCTTGCCAGAGTGTCCCAAATACAAACCATGAAAGCCAGGGGGAGTCTGGGGGCTGACACACCCATTGAGCAGCAGCCCTTCAGTGTGTTGACATTTCGGGGGAAGGAGGAAAAGTTGCTGAGTTTGCATAAGACTCCAAAACCAAGTACCATAGGAAAGCCTTGGGTTAGGAGGTTAGGGATGACACCTCTCTGTGGCTGTCCACAACAGGTTAGTTGAGGGGAGCTAGGGGGCCTTTGCTCTCTGCCACAGAACTCCATTGTACTTCTAGATCAGGGTTATGACAGTGCCTTGTAATTGGCTATTTTACTTTTTGCCTCTCCCACCCCTTCTCTTTCCCTCATTTATGAACTGGAATGGAGAATATTTTTTTCTTTTTCTTTTTTTTTTTTTTTAGTATGTTCTTATTGATTTTTTAATTTAATTTAATTTTTTTTAGAGAGAAAGGGAAGGAGAGGGAGAAAGAAGAGAGAAACATCTCTTGTCTGTCTCCTGCATGCCCCCTACTGGGGATTGAGCCTGAGATCTGGGCATGTGCCCTGACCTGAATTGAATCAGGGACCCCTTGGTGCATGGGTCGTTGTTCAACCACTGAGCTACACAGGCTGGGCAAGAATATTTTTTTAATTCATCTTTGTTCCTTGTGACCAGCACAGTGCCTGACACACAGCAATCACCCAATTGTGTGGCATTGGGTTTGGCCTCATTGTCTGCCATTGACTTGCGAGGTGACCTTAGATTTTAACTCCTCTAAACCTCATTTGCTCTGTTCTTTATCTAGACACATGATATAAGATGACCTATATCTGTTTTTATTTTATTTACCTTTATTGTTGAAAGTATTATAGATGTCCCCTTCCCCCACTACATTCCCTCCCCCTGTTTTTATTTAATATATATCTTTTTTATATAGTTTTTATTCCTTTTGTTTATATATTAAAAATCACAATGGTTTAGTTTTTCAAGGAGTAAAAGTTCTACAAACTCAGTATGTTGGTATTCATTTCTTAACTGTCCACAGTTGCTAGCTAGATGATTCGGGCAAAAAGACAATGTGTGTGTGTGTTTTTAATTTTTTTTTATTTTCCTTTCTGCTTCAACACTCTCATCTTAAACTCATTCAACTTAAGGGTAACAGAGTCTTAACATTGTGGGCTCAGACACTGGGAACATTTTGCTTGGTAAGGCCATTACTCTAGGCCTTCTTCAGTGATGTGTGGGTTCTGGAATTTTTATGTGTTTATATTCCCTGCTTCCCTACTGTCTAAAAACGCTCCCCGTCATATATTTTTTAAAATTAATATTAAAATCTTGTTTTGAGACTTTTATAACTCCTGAAATGCTAGGTTGGGAATTAGCAGTCTAAGAAATGTAGGCAAAATTATGTAAAATAGGACATTAAGTACTGCATTTTAATTACGTAATCACCTCCCTGTCTCTCTTTGGTGATTCTATTTTCACTTTAAAACAGAAGTACATACATGACAATAAATGCAAACTGTGGGTATCTGAGTTACTCCACCTTGAGCAAGTTACTTCACTGAGCTTGGAAATGTCCACGTTCCTACTTTCCCTGAACACAGAATGGTAGCAAGGTTGGTTGGAATTAAGATCTAAAATTTCTCCCTTAGCTAACAATTCCCCTTAGACCTGGAACACTCCCTTTGAAAGGAAAGACTGCTTTTTGCAGCAATGTGTTTCTTCGGGAAAATGATTTGTAAGGCGCTGGAACTTGTTTTTGTATTTACCGATTTTACTCTTTCACCTGGAAGTTTAGCGCACAATCCTTGTGATCCTGGGAGAGCATTTTGAGGGCCCTGCTGACAGCGGAGTTTGCGCCCATGTCTTGTGGTGTCTGTTTCTCCGTGCATGGCCAGGGGCTCCTGCACGCCAACCACTGGGGGTTCTTGCTGAAATGCAGATTCTGGGGCCAGCTCTGGTGGCGAGACCCAGGAACCCTCGTTTTAACATGCACACCATGCAGGTGAGAGAGCTGAAAAGCAGAGAAAAAGAATAAAAGCAATGATTGATAAAGGGAGAGACACATTAAATATTGTTTTACTTTTCTGAGGGGTAGCTCTGGGATGTGGGGAGGAAAGTGGAGCCTCCCTGTGTGCTCATGTCATTAGGGCCCTTGTGGGTGATTGCTTTAAGCCACTGCACTTTAGGGACGTTTGTTATGTAGTGATAGACAGCTGACTTATAATATTTGCCTTAATTTGCTTACGTTTTATTTAGGATTTTTGCACACACTTTCAGAAGGAAGGTTAGATTATGTTTTCTCTTCTTTTTCACTGTCCTTGTTGTCTGCTTTTCATATCAACATTATACAACCCTTTAAAAAAGGAGCTGGGATGTGTTCCTTTTTTTCCTAGTTTCTGAAAGTATCTGGGTAAGTTTGACATTATTTTTTCTTTAACATTTGATTAAAAAGAGACAGCGCCTGGCAGGCATGGTTCAGGTGTTAGAGTATCAGCCCGCACACCAGAGGGCTGTGGGTTCCATTCCTGGTCAAGGGCACACATACCTGGCTTGCAGGTTCCATCCCTCCCCTCAGGTCGGGGCTCTTTGAAAAGGCAATGGATGTATTTCTCACACATCGATGTTTCTCTCCTTCTCTTCCTCCCCGCTTCCTTCCACTCTCTAAAAATCAATGGGGAAAACATATCCTCAGTCCTTAGGCGAGGATTAAAAAAGAGAGACAAAATCCTATCTAATAAAAGAGTAATATGAAAATTAACCATCACTCTGCTACACCCACAAGCCACGCCCACCAGCCAATCAGGAGTGAATATGCAAATAAACCCAACCAAGATGGCTACGGCCACAGAGAGCAGGAGGGAGGCTTGGGTTTCCCCGGCAATGGAGGAAGCCAAGCTTTCTGCCTGCCCTTGCCGGCCTAGGCCTCCACTCAAGGCTACAAAGTTTCAATGATAGAAGATTCATAAAACTAAACAGAAATGGCGGCAGCCACAGAGCTGGAAAGAGCAGGAGGCTAGGGTTGCCCGCGGCGATGGAGGAAGCCAAGCTTTCCGCAGCCCTGGCCAGCCCAGGCCTCCACTTAAGACTACAAAGTTTCAATTATAGAAGATACATAAATCCCAAGAGAAATGGCTGCTGCCACGGAGCGAGCAGAAGGCTTGGCTCCGCTCCAGGCTACAAAGTTTCAATTGTAGAAGATAAATAAACCCCAGATACCAGGGCCTCCGCTTGGGTCGCCAGGGGGTGTGGCCAGCCTGCAAACCACAACAGGCCCCTCACCCAGGCTGCCCCACACCCCAAGGGAACCCCCACCCTGATCCGGGACACCCTTCAGGGCAAACCAGCTGGTCCCCACCCATGCACCAGGCCTCTATCCTATCTAATAAAAGAGTAATATGCAGATTGACCATCACTCCAACACACAAGATGGCTGCCCCCATGTGGTCAAAGATCCTGCCCCCATGTGGACACAAGATGGCCACCACAAGATGGCCAGCAAGGGAGGGCAGTTGTGTGTGATCAGGCCAACAGGGGAGGGCAGTTGGGAGGGACCAAGCCTGCAAGGGAGGGCAGTTAGGGGTGACCCGGCCAGCAGAGGAGGGAAGTTGGGAGTGACTGGGTCTGCAGGGAAGGGCAGTTGGGAGGGACTCAGGCCTGCAGGGGAGGGCAGTTAGGGGTGACCAGGCCTGCAGGGAAGGGCAGTTAGGGGTGACCAGGCCTGCAGGGGAAGGCAGTTAGGGGCAAACAGGCTGGCAGGGGAGCAGTTAGGCATCAATCAGGCTGGTAGGGGAGTGGTTAGGGGGTGATCAGGCTGGCAGGCAGAAGCAGTTAGGGGCAATCAGGAAGGCAGGCAGGCGAGCAGTTTGGAGCCAGCAGTCCTGGATTGTGAGAGGATGTCCGACTGCCCATTTAGGCCCGATCCCACCGGACATCCCTCGAGGGGTCCCAGATTGGAGAGGGTGCAGGCTGGGCTGAGGGACACACACCCCCGTGCACGAATTTTGTGCACCAGGCCTCTAGTAATACATATAAAAAAGATTAGGGTCTTTGTTCAGGCTGGAGTTTAGGAAAACTACTTCTTTACAGCCTGCAGACTGTGTCGGTATCAGCCCAATCCATGTATGGCCTCGTCCAATTGATGCTCCTAATGCTCCTCCTCCCTGGGAAACCTACCTGGATGCCTTTCTCATGCAACCTGGCAGACAGACCCCAGTGGTCTGCCTCAGCCCACAGAGGAGCCGAAGAGCCGCGGATCCCCTGCACACCTCCCCGTCCCAGCCTCCCTCAGCCACAGAGCATGCTGCTAACACCCCGCTGGCTGCATTTGGCTCCCAGATAGGTTTGGGCCTGTCTTTTTGAAAATTGAATTAGGTGCTAACATTGAAAGTAACATTTTATATAAAAATCTTAATATCTAGTTTCTCTTTTAAAAAAAATCAAAAGATCTGGGGAAAACTGGCAGCTCTGCAGTGGCTGTCCCTTCAGATGGGACATACACTCCCTCCTTTCCTATGGCCTCACCTGACCCCCTTCATTACCTGCCTGGTCCCGCTGCGTATCTGAGTATAGCCGAGTTGCACTAGGCACAGGCAATAAGAAGGTACATTGTCTGTGGAGCAGTGGTTCTTGGTGTGGTCCTGGCCCAGCAATATCTCCTGGGAACTTGTTAGAAATGCGCATTCGTGGGCCTCACCCCAGGCTGACTGAGTCAGAAATTCTGGGTGTGGGCCCAGCAATGTGTTTAGCAGGCCCTCCAGGGAATGCCGATGCACGCTCACGATTGAGAACCGTTGCTATAGAGAATTTAACAATAATAAAAGCAACTAAACGTTAGTCTGTTTTTTATTATCACAAAATGCCAGCAATTTTTAACAATATCTGTGATTAAAGACTCCACCTCACCAGGGCGGACCGCTCCTGCAGTCTCTACTTTAGTTTGTGTCTCTGTCTTGTACAAACTGTTGCCATTCTATTCTAGGGGTGAAGAGCATCACCCTCTAACCCTATGCAAAGCACTAAGCTTTTAGCCATCCTCCCCCCAATAACTCAGGGTGCATCGCTTAGCCATAGACTGACTTGTCATCATTGTTGCAACTTGACTTGGAAGCCCAGGGCCACAGCCACAGCATTTCTATCACAGTACATGCATTCGGAGTGTTTAAGATATTTTGCTGTCATTATGCAAAAGGCAGAAACAAAGTATGTCCCTGCTGTCATGTGGTCATATGCATGTCCTCACTGTCATACCTGCTCCTGCCTCACTAGTTCTGATCTACTCCACTTGCATTCATTCTGAAGTTCTTTTTTTTTTTTTTTTTTTAGATTCACTCTTTTTCTCCTTCCCTTTAAAAATAGTCATTGAGCATAGCCTGTGTGGCTCAGTGGTTGAGCGTCGACCTATGAACCAGGAGGTCACGGTTTGATTCCCAGTCAGGGCACATGCCCGGGTTGTGGGCTTGATCCCCAGTGGGGGACGTTTAGGAGGCAGCTGATCAATGATTCTCTCTCATCACTGATGTTTCTATCTCTCCTTCTCTCTTCCTCTCTGAAATCAAGAAAAAATATTTTTACAAAAGTCATTGACAACTGGGTATCGGGCACTGTACTAGGTGCTCTACTTTTAGTTAACTCCTGCAACAGCTCGACAGGTAGATGATGTTATTTTCATGTTACAGATGCAAAAACTGGAGTTCAGAGGGGATACACAGTATGTGCACAACCAGGATTAAAATCTATTCTTAAAACTTCACCTTCTTTCTCATGTCTTTAATGGGCTCAATCTTCTCTTCTCACGCACTGATCTTCATGAATTCACCTTTCAGGGCAAAAGCCGTTATGTTGGTACTCAACGTACCTTTACAGGAAGATGTCCACGTGAGGGACTTGGTCACCAGGACAGTAAGCTGCCTTTTCTAGAGAACAATTACGAACCTGTGGTAGGTTGAGATCCTGCATGTTGGTGTTTTCGTGTGTGGCTGCTTTTAACTCAAATGAATAAAATTATTTCTATTTAAAAAGCAAGGACAACGTGAAATGTATTTAATACTACTGAACAGTACACCTAAAAAGTTAAAATAGTAAATTTTATGTCTATTTTACCATAATGAAAAGTAAGATAGGTAATAAACAAGGGAAGCACAGGAATGTTCTCGGACTGTGCTCTCTCATACCCCAATTTTCCAGGTCAACAATGAGAGCTTTACATGTAGGATCCAAAGGAAGAACTTGGTTCTGGATACAATATCCTTTTGTCTTACGTTTTTAGTATATTTGTCTATGTCCTGAACATAGATATATTTAAGGGCGAAAATAAAAGACCTGTTATTATTTGTATAGAGCTGTGCTACCCAGTAGGGTAGCCACTACCCACATGTAGCTGTTGAGTACTTAAAACACAGCAGTTTGAATTAAGATGCACTCTACTACATACCAGATATCAAAGACGTAGTATGAGGACAGAACAAAGATAATCCATTAATCATTTTTATATCAGTTACATGTTGAAATGATATTTTGATATGTGGGGTTAAATGAAATATATTAAGATTAATTTTACCTGCAGTAAAAATGCAATGTATTTAGTGCCTGCAAACAGGGTTCAATAATTCATTAGTTAGGGCTTGGGACTTCTACTGACAAGGATATTCTAGGTATATAGGGTGCCCCCCAAAAACTATACACCCACTTTGAATAATTATAAAGGCAGTGTTTATTAAAATACGTTTTCAAAATTGAGCTATCAGCTACTGAAGTGTGTATACATTTTTGGGAGATGCCCAGCATATAAGTTCTTGAGATTTTGGAAAGCCCTTAGCCCTTTTTTCCTCTACTCTTGCCCCAACAATGTTTCAACATACACGCTTGTGAAATTTAACTATGATTACCTTGTTGGATGGAAATTAGATGTGGACACTTAAAGGTTCAGTCCAGAGGAAAAGCAGAGTTATGTTACCTCATGGCTGTCCCAGAAACATGCTTTGTGGCCAACGCCCTATCCTCCCTTTCTCGCCCTCCCAGGTTCCCAATGCCCCACCTGCCTACGAGAAACTCTCCGCTCAGCAGTCCCCACCACCTTACTCTCCGTGAGAGCCAGCGAGGCCCCTGAGAGATACTGAAATGATTCGCCTCACACTTTGGATTACATTGAATATGGACATTTAATGTTCTGCTTCAGGATGCTGTAGAAACAGTGTACATCATCACTAACAATGAGCTTAGTGCTAAATTCTTAGTAGGGAAACTAGCAATACTAATTGAGGAAACGAAACATATTAAAATGGAAACATGTTGTCAATAAACATTTGATGCATGATACTATCTGTGCCAGTAGTAATGCTAATACATCTGTGGTGTTATTTCTGGAGGGACAGAATTTAAATGTGTGTTCTGGGACCATTCAATTTCTTTTCAGTTGAAATTTGGCTAATAACTAACCAACTACTATTCTGATTTCTGAAGAAGCAACCTCTTGGCCAAATGGAACTCTAACAGGTGAGTTTGTGTTCTGGAGTGCTCACAAAGGATACCTTTACAAGTTTAAGACCAAGAGCTGATTGACCTTCCAGGTGACACAGGCGGCCGCATCTGATCAGGAAGGTGTCAGCAATGTCTCTGTTTGCTGAAATTCCAAGATGCTGCAGAGGTCCTCTTCCCTAAGTAACACACAAACACAGCCCTAATCCCATTTCCTTTCAGGGCTCAGTGTTATCATAACTAATGACAAGAATTGCCTGTTACTCCAGAAGGTGGTGTCAGAATTTAAATAAGTAAAAGCCACTGTAGTTTGGCTGACTTCTTACCTCCTTAAACGTCCCAATGGCAGTTTAGTTCCTGTGGGCTCCCAAATTCCTCTCAAAGGAGCGTATAGAAGAAATCACAAAGACCCAGAGGTCCTGGAAGAGTGTCGTTATTTGCTAGCAACACTGCAGTTTTTTGTTGTTGACATCTACGTATCATGTATACTATTATTTATCTAACATTTTTTTCAGCCAGCTCATTAAAAAAATTGGCTCAAATTTCCACCCTAAGTGGAAAATAGTATCTTTTTCCATAAGTAGAGAATAACTATAAGCATGAAGATAATGAAAGCAAATTATTCTTATTAAAACCTAGGAAGAGACTAATGGTTGCAGAAGGCTGTCAACCTGAGACCTGCTCTCTTTACTAATGAGGGAGATGAGCAAGAGCCGGAGAAAAGCTTTTAACACAATGAAAAGGCTTGCAGGAGAAAGAAATGACTTCTTACTGTGTGACTCAGTGTTACCTAGTGCTGAGTCACCAAACCACCTAAAATCGCCTTGTGTCATCGGAAACACCAGTGCAGCCTAACTGCATCATTTCCCTCAAAAGACCGAATTGTACGGAAGAGAAGAAAACACCGAGCAAAGAGACTTATTACACACATTGACAAAAATGTCATTCGCCCGGCCAGTGTGGCTCAGTGGTGGAGCGTTGACCTATGAACCAGGAGGTCACAGTTTGATTCCCAGTCAGGGCACATGCCTGAGTGTGGGCTGGATCCCCAGTGTGGGGCGTGCAGGAAGCAGCAGATCAATGATTCTCACTCATCATTGATGTTTTTCTCTCTCCCTCTCCCTTCCTCTCTGAAATCAATACAAATATATATTTTTTAAAAATTCACTTATGTATAAAAAAGTCATTCAACAAAATACTAAAATACTTCCCTGCCCTTTCTGACTGTCCAGTCCTACCACTTAAAATAAGCCCTGTCCCCATCCCTATCGTCCCCTCCCCCAACACCCTTTTCCACCAAATAAGTGAGTTCTAAACAAAGTAAATTTGCAGCTCCTTTCCTCATTGAAAGGCCTAATTTGAGCCCTAACCCTGCACATTCATAGAATAGCCTATGGCTTGCTCCCTGGACCCCTCCAAGATCTCCAGCCCATCCACCATCTGCTGAGTGTTCTCTCCTTTCCCTGTGGAAAATGGCTCTTTCCCCAGAGTCCCTCAGTGTCCCAGGTGATGGGCAAGGGGGTTGAGCTGTCTGCCAGAAGAAACTAGAAGAGTGAGGTTTTGTTTCAAGGAATAGATATGGGGTGCCAAAAGGTCCTGCCCCCTACACAGAGGCAGCCACACTTTTGAAAACAACTCCCTGGATTGGGGACCAATTGTGGGACAACCTTGGGAGCCAGGAGCTGAAGACTGCAAGGTCGCATGATGGGAGGAGCCTGGGTCACAGACACCAGTGGAAGAGTCTCCTCATCTAGGAATGCTTGGATTGAATGAGGACAAACTGGCTCCACAGAAAACTGGCTCCATGAACTGTTAGGCTTTGCCAAATCTGACACTGAATCCAGGGCTGTTAGTTAATACCGTTGTTGAGGCCCTTCACTGCTCTGCCCCTGCACACCTGGATGGAACACACACAAATGAGGGCTAGATCCCTGTGACCTCTGCAGGCGGGATCAGGCTTCCCTGTTGCCCAAGGAAACTTGAACACAGGAGCACGAGCCTCACCCAGGCCCTGCGCACATGTGTCCTCTACTGCAGTGTGTCCCCCCACAATACCTCGTGGGCCGAGTGGGTAATGGCATGGCGTGGCTTTGACCTCCTAGGTTTCCTGCAGGACCAGGTCAGGACTAGAGTAGCCAGAGCTCATGGATGATCTCCTCTGGCTGCAACCCTTGTTTTGTGTGTCCAAATGCGCTGGATAAATAATATCACTTTCCATTTGTGCCGTTTGTCTGTTTTATAGAACCTGGTCTTCCCTCCCTCTCCTAGCCCCTCATCAGCCCTCAGGTGTTGTCTGATGCTTGATTCAAGGCCCAGGTCTCTATGGGTTTCCCTCTAAGATTCTGATATGGACTCTCTGATTGTGAAGAGAGTAAAGAGCAGGCAAACTTAAGGAGGGAAAAAGAGCTAGCCAAAATAGTCTCTGCCTGGGTTAAAGTCAGTGAGGAGCTGGCAAATCAATGAAGCCCCAAGTCCCCTCTAGTGGAGACCAGTCCTCTGCAGTTATAAATACTGAGTTTGGTAGCACTTATAAATCTGGATAGATCTAGTTATCACTTGAGAATTTTCCAAAAAGGACAGAAAACAGGGAGCCCCCTAAACTTTCATTTCATGGCTTTAAGGACTGTGTCACCCGAAAATGCATCGAAATTCCTCTATCTCAGGTGACTGATGACAAAACATAAAATCATTTCTGAGGAATGCAGAGCAAGTTCGGAGGGAAATCATCGATGTCTTGGATAAAAACACTCATTTTGAAGAATGCCCAAAACTGCTACCCCAAGAAGCTGTAAGATCAAAGAAAGTGTGGGAAATGAAGGAACAGAGAAAAAAAAAAAGCTGACAACTTGAAAACACCAATGAAAGAGGCGTTAAATGATAAAGAGAGTCCATTAAAATATCTGAAAAGGTAATGAAGGTAAGTCTGCCTGCTTTCTTCAGAAACAATTACATGGTTGATGGCTATCTGAAATCAGACAAGAGAACATTAAACAAATGAGAACCCCTCCACTGTCAATGAGACGTCAATTTGAAGGAATATACCAATCCTGTTAAGTGTTTCTTTAAAAAGACTTGAAGGAGAAAGATTAAGGACTATTTAAAAATTTAAGTGAAGAAATTTAAATTAACAAGTCACTTACAGTTCAAATGAATGGTGTCCAAACTGAGCAAACATCTTTGCAGTCTGAAAATAGTTTGAAAGTGAGACTAAAAAACTTCAGCTAAAACTTCAAATACTGCTTGCAGGACTAGTCAACAATATGTGAATTACAGATTTGCAAAAAATCAATGGAGGAAATAATTTACTGCTTGGCAATCTGGAAGAAACTTCCTGAAGTGTACGAAAATACTAGCTATATACATTAGAAGCACGGCTCCTACAAGATGGCTTTGGCAGTGGGAAAGAAGCACTTCCTTTACGATCAGCTGGATTGCCTCCCATGAGAAAAAAGCTCAGGAAAGTGGATGGCAGCCTGGCGGAGAGAAAGCTCACTGAGCCAAGAAATGAAAACGATCACAACAGACAAAACATTGGCTGGAGAAGTTTAAATTCCAGCTTTCCCCAAGTGGCCCCACTGTCCCACATGCAGCCCTGGGCAGAGGCCAGGAAGTATCAGGTCACTCCCTAAGTCATCAGGTCCCCAGAGGAGGAGAGGTTAAGCTGTGAGGACTCAGGTATTTGAGTCATCTGCAGGTTTGATTCAGGTTTACAACAGCCAACTCAATTTCTAAAGAAGGACGTGTTTTCTCTTTAAAAATAATTTTTAGATAATTCTTCTTTCCATTTGTTTTTACTTCCTTGTTGCTACATTTGCTCAAATTGAAGTTTAATGGAATCATTAATTCCTAAGATAGTGTTTTGAGGATCTAGATGGTTTTATTAAAATTCTAGCCCATTTCATTAATGTTCTAGAATTAGATCCATATAAACATTGTATTTAATCCTCACCTGAGGATATTTTTCCATTGATTTTTAGAGAGAGTGGAAGAGAGAGGGAAAGACAGAAATATTGATGTGAGAAACACATCAATTGGTTGCCTTCAGCACAAGCCCCAAGCAGAGCCTGGGCCGGGGAGGAGCCTGCAACCGAGGTACGTGCCTTTGACCAGAATCGAACCCAGGACCTTTCGGTCTGAAGGCCGATGCTCTATCCACTGAGCCAAATCAGCTAGGGCTGGCATTACATAAGTGCATACAAGTACTTTTATTACAGTTGTGGAGTGATCTGTCATTCTCAATCTATGACCGCAATCTGTAACTGCAGTATCATGATGCTGACTGGGGTATGGTAAAGAGAGGAAGTTATGTAATATGTGATGAGAGCCTATAAGTCAAAGAAAACATCTGGGAAGACCTTGAGGTGTCTCAAACTTTTTAGGACCAAAAACCAAACCAAACCAATCAAACAAACAAAAAAACTAGAGTACACTGAGCAAGGAGAGTAGGTTGAAATGAAGCTGGCGAGGTAAGCAGAAACTTAAAAGACTGGAGAGTCTTTTAAGCCCTAAGGAGAAGGAGGGGAGCACTTCACTCTAAAAGGTTCAACAGATCACACAGAGCTTCGAAGGTCATTATCAGAATTTTGAATTTAGGAGTTAGAAAAGAATTAGTGGTTAAGAAATTATTTAGGTCCCTCATGAGATTAAAATTGGACCAATAGGTAATTCAGTTATTTATGGAAGTGGCTTAGATAATTCTTTTCAACAAAAGAGAAACAGTTTTGGGTGATTTTACTTTAAAAGTTAAGTACATAGCCCTGGCCGTGTGGCTCAGTTGGTTGAGTGTTGTCCCATGCACCGAAAGGTTGCTGGTTCCAATCCCAGTCAGGGCACATACCCAGGTTGTGGGTTCAGTTCCCGAACAGGAGGCAACTGATTGACGTTTCTCTTCACATCGGTGTTTCTCTCCCTCTCTCTTCCTCTCTAAAATTAATTAAAAAAAACATATTTAATAAAGTTAAATACACACATTCATTTATTGAGTACCACCTATGTACAATGTAATGCATTTCAACATCACCCACTTCCCCCTGAAATCCATAGTCTTTCTAAACTGACAGGGAAAGGGAAAGGTGACTACAGAGTTGAACATAGACATGATTGGTAAAAGTGCTCTAAGAACACAAATACAGGTTTTTGAGAACCTTTAGCAACTTTCTAGGAATATCCATCCTCACTGCCCACTTAGATAACTACTAAATTTCAATGTAGTTTCGAAAGAAGTCTGTAGGCCTATTCTTCCCTACCATTTTCAACCCCAGGTTTAACAATCCTATATAATAAAAATCCAGAGGCATCATGATGGAAACGATCAGAGACCAGACCACCACGGCCCCTCGCAGGCTGGCCCCACCCCCAAGCAAGCGGTTAGGGGCAACCAGGCAGGCAGGCAGAGTTGTTAGGGGTGATCAGGTAGGCAGGCCAGTGGTTAGGGGTGATCAGGTAGGCAGGCAAGCAGTTAGGGGTGATCAGGTAGGCAGGCCAGCGGTTAGGGGAGATCAGGTAGGCAGGCCAGCAGACAGCCCATTGCCGGGCTGGCCCTGCCCCTGTCCCCAAGCAAGTGGTTAGGGGCAATCAGGCAGGCAGGGAGAGTGGTCAGGGGTGATCAGGTAGGCAGACCAGCGGTTAGGGGTGATCAGGTAGGCAGGCAAGTGGTTAGGGGCAATCAGGTAGGCAGGCCAGCAGTTAGGGCTGACCAGGTAGACAGGAGAATGGTTAGCGGCAATCAGGTAGGCAGATGGCCCCTCGCAGGGCTGGCCCTGCCCCCCAGCAAAGAGGGAGGCCCAGGCCAGCCAAGACATCGCACCCCAGCCTGTCGCCTGCAGAGGGAGGCCACCGGTGGCAGGGGAAGGGGAGCAGCGCTGCACAGATGGCAAGCAGTGGCAGTGGCGGGGGTGGGGCCAGCTGCCTGCAGCCAGGCGAAGGAAAGGGGTCCCGGATTGTGAGAGGATGCAGGCCAGTCTGAGGGACCCCCTTGAGTGCACGAATTTTCGTGCACAGGGACTCTAGTATTACAAATGGAATGTGGATGAATATACAATGTCCCAAATAAGATAATGGATATAAAGATCTAATAAATATAAAATCTTTTATTTAAAATGAGGCATATCCTGAAATACCACAATGTAAAACCCTGAGAATAAACTGACCCATAAAAATTGCTTTATAATGGAATTTAAGTAACTGTTCTGTAATTGACAAAAACAAATAAAAAGCAAAGAGTACTTATAACTAATCGAAGTGTCCACATTTGTTATGCTAAACTAAAAAATCATGTTTTAAAAAAATACCAAATTGGAAAATTAGCCACTATGAACCAACACCTCAATATAAAAATAAGCCTATCAGGGGGAAACTTGGTAAAGGGTTCAAGGGACCTCTCTGTACTATCATTGCAACTTTCTATGAATCTAAAATTATTTCAAAATAAAAAGCTTATAAAAACATATCTGGGGTGTATAAAAAGACAGCAAATACATTGGTCTGAATGATTACTTATTTTAGTTAATGTCGAATTTGGTGGTGGACTTACAGAAAAAAGTTAAAATAATGAAATCTAGAGTAAAATTTTATAACAGAAATAGTATAAAATCATGGAAAAAGAATGTAAAGCATCATGTCCAAATACTGGCTCTACCACCCACTAGCTGGGTGACTTTGGACACATCACTTAACCTTCTCAAAAATACTGTGAAAATGAAATGAGATGTGAAAGTACAGTTTGTGAACTGTAAAGCCTGTACAAATGCTAGCTATTAATTCAAATTCCCCAGCCTCAATTCTTTTTTGTAAGGGACTATCTCCATTTTATATCATATATTCTTCCAATGGAACAAGAACGCACTTAAAAAAAAATGGTATTCAAACAAACAAATACAGCAACTCAGTTTATTACATGCAGATTCTTCTGCATTGTTGCTAACAGTTCACTGGTCCAAAATTACTAAAATACTTAAAAAACTATACATTATGTAAACAAAACATAAATAAGACAGCATAGTTCTTTGTACATATAGTTTAGTACAGGTTGTTAGGAATTTAGGAATATGTACAATTTTACACCATGGGCTGCATTTTCACAATGCATAAATATATATATATATATATTTTTTTTACAGAAACAAAAATAAGATTTCACTAATGACACAGAATACCATATTGTAGATACACACTGCAATAGTCCAAATTCAAGAAGAAACATGTCAATGCAAGTGCGCAAAAGGCTAGCTTACTCCAAACTAGTCAATCTTGACTTTGTTCAATTTGTTATACAGACAGGTAAAGCCTGTCTACTTTAAACAAACAACCTCTGAGAACATATACCAATGAGTGAAATGGAACAGGTATTTCCCTCCCCAAGAAAACAAAGCCTTGTTGCAAGCTAATGAAAAGATACATTAACACACACACACACACACAAACAACACACACACACACACACACACAATGTGTAGTATGTTTTCAACAGTATAATAAACAGTTAAAATTTATATGGGAATCAAAACAATGCCCCATTATTTAAAAACTGGCTCGTTTAGTCTAAATTCAAGATGCAGCTGTGTCAGGCTTTTCTAAGCCAGATGATTGAAACGCAGGGAAGACAGAGGCAGGCTTTCGACTGGCAGATACAACAATTTGAGAGAGAGATGAAGAGAGTGAAGAAACCTTAGATGCTGGAGTACTTATGGTATTCAAAATGGCTCCTTCTGGGCTAACCAACAATTTTTTGACTGATGTGTCCAAATGAAATACTGAAGTACTACTTGGCAGTGGAGGATTACTAGAGCAAATGGCAGAAACCAAAGATGTCTTAGCTAAAAGAGTACTTGGAGGAGACTTAATTACTGAAGTCAATGACACCGCTGGTACAGGAGGTGGAACAGAAACTTGAGCAGTTGTGTTTATGATTTGTGGTTGTGTATGTACTGTGGGTAGAGAACTTGCATTCCCAAGAGAGTTTACAATTTTTGTAGAGGTTCTTAGAGCCTGTTTCACAGGTTGCCCATTTACATTATTTGATGCTAGTGTGGTCTTTTGGACAGGATTATCTACTGGTGTAGGCTGAATGCTTTGGCCACTGTTAAGCACTAAGGGAGGTCCATATTTTGGATTAGTAGATATAAGGAGAACATGGCTGCCAGCTCCAAGACCTTGTGGTGGAACAATAAACCGGGTTCCATTAATCATGATCTGAGTACCAGGTGCCAAAGGCGTACTGGTGTTGATGACTATTTTTTGCTGAATACAAGGTTCAGTGAACTGACTTTCTACCACACTAGTTACATGTGATGGTGCTGTAGCAGTATGAATGGCAGAGCCACCTGGAGTAGAACTGTAACTGGAGGTTGACTTTACTAAAGCAGGGGATATTGGCTGGTTTGGCAGAGAAGCAACATTGGAAATATTAACTATTTTACTTGGACTCGGTGAAAGGGATGGCAATTCAGTTTGAGGTTTATTTGTGTTCATATTTGTTGGCACTGTAGCTGAAATCCCTGGTGACTGAAACTGGACAGAAGTCTGAGATTGTCTTTTAGAAAGAGATACAGAACGTGTGGCTCCTGATACTGTTGCCACTTGTGGGACTGTGTTGATTTTAGGGGATATAGTCACAGGTGTAGGCAAGGCAACATTAACAGGGATTTGCAAAGCTGATGTCAAACATTTAGGAGACACTGTTGGTTGTGTAGTTGAAATCAGAACAGATGATGCAAGATGTCCTGTTTTCACAGTTGATATCGCCACAGTGTTTCCGAGATTTGACGTGCAAAGTCTATTTGACAAAATAGGCATAATTCTTGAAGAGGTATCATTTCCACTGACTAAAACAGGAGGTCGTGTCACAACTGAAGCAGAGGTTGAGGTCACTGAAAGAGAACCTAAAGATACATTTGCTCCTGTTACTGAAAACATGTTTACTGCTCTTGTTGCAGAAACCACTGATTCATTAACAGTAGTAATATTCTGACTCACTAAATTTGAGCTTACTGGAATTGAATTACCACTTGTGGACAATGGCAAAACATAGCCCTTGGTACTTTTTTCTTCTCCTTTTGGGGTTACATTTTGCAGTATGTTAATTGATGGTATAGCTGGCACACTCCCTGAAGTATTTACAATTGCTTGACCTATGTTTAGCCCGATTTTCACATCTTTAATCTGAGACACAGTTGTTGATGAATTTATTTTCATTGGTGCTCCCACTGTAGATGGAATTAGTACTATCTGAGGCTGCTCTGGAGTCTTAACATATGTTTTATTCAAGGGGGGAGTTTGTTTTAATGGTTCTGCCACAATAGTTGAAGTGCCACTGGAAATTGGAGCATTAATAAAAACTAATTTCTGGGCAGATACACCTGTAGGTGTTGGTGCAGGTGTCACATTAATTGGAGTTCCACTGCCAGAAGAAAGAACAGATGGAGCTGATACCAGCATAACTTTTTGAACTGTAGTCCCACTGATCACATCTCCATTTGTTGCTACTGATGCTTCTGATCTTGTAACAGGGTAACTTTTTGTGATATAATCTGCTTGTTGCTGTTTAGTTGGAGTATGAATAGCATTTGCATTGGTTTGTCCAAAATTTCCTGGTGGAAGGCTAATTACACTTACTGAACTATTTGCTGTTGATGATAGCAGAGTACTAGAAGAAATAGAGGACTTTAAAGGAGAAGAGGGCATGTGTGAAGTCTTCTCTATCATGTGGCCCAAATTACCACTTACAAGAGGTTGTCCTAATGTAAGTTTGAGATTTTTCCCCACGGACGGATTAAAGCCAGCTGGAATGGAAGCAGAAGTCGGTGTTTGGCCAAAAGGTGGAAGACTAGATGTAGTAGTCATTCCAGCTACTGGTGAAAAAGCAGAGGAGGATGAAGTTGTTGATTTTGGCACCAGAAATGCCTGAAGCTGAGGAGCAAAAGTGAAAACTGAACTCGAAGATAAACTGTTGGGTGAATTTTGATCTGTATTTGTTTGTACTTTCACAACTCCAGTGTTCCCACCTCGTGTCCTAACAAGAATTGACTGTGAATCTCTGATACACACAGTTTTCAACTCTTGCTTTGCTTCAGAAGAATCAGAAGTTTGTTGTGCAAAACTGTTGAGGGAGCTACCAGGATTTGTAGATCCACTTAGTGTTGTTGCCGATAACAGAGGCTGAACTATGGAAGAAATGGTGGGTGAAGCAATGGGATGGGGGAATGTGGTTGCTGAAACTGCATTTTTGACTTTTCCTACCTCACTCTGGCCATTCTTAACTGGTGGTGTTAATAAACTACTTATGGTGGTTACAGGTGACAAAGGCTGTGGTCTACCACTATTCACATTTGACAAAGGTGTAATCGTCTTGTTGAAAACTGCATTAGGTAGATGGGTAGAAGAAACAGCTCCTGTTGACTTGACAAGAACTGTTGCTGAAGAAGAGTTTACATTTGCTGTCTGCTGGAAAGATAAACCATGTTGTTCTGTATCTTTTTGTTGAAGTGGTGGTATTTCTTTTGCAACTGCTTTTCCTTCCTTATGATGAATCACAAAATTCTTAGGCAGAATGAGGACCTGCTGCATGATTTTTTCTCCTGTCTTAGGATCCAGCATAGGTTGCATCTGAATCTTTACCGAGCTGTTATGAAGATCTATGGGCAACCACTGGCCACAGGGTGTTTTGTATACCATCTGTAAAGGACCTTTTGTACTGGTGTGGCAGGTCAATGCTGGCTTTATGGGGCTTGCTTCTGGAGGAGATATAATTGGCTTTTCCACAACAGAAGCACTTTTACCTGTGGAAGGGGGCAGTTGATTTGTTAAGGTCACTTTGTTCCCAATATTCGTTGCAAGCAAGGCCTGAATAGGTTTGGTCCCTTTCTGGAGAGTAGACACTGGTGTTGAATCCACTGAGACAAATGATTCTGGAAACAGTGGCTCTGTATGCTTTGATTCATTCAAATAGTCAATCTGCATATCATCTTCTGCATTCTCAACTGTTGTCTCATTTGTGCTTAACTTTGCTTTCTTCCTTGGAGAAAGTTCTTTTGTGCTATCATCCAGATGACTAGTTTGTTTGGACTGTCGCTTAAGTGTTTTAGGCAGTGTCTTCAGTATATCTTTAGAAGGCAATTCCTTTTTCAACAACTTGCTTCTGGCCATAGGAAACTCTATTTCTGACAATTTCATATCATCTGAAAATTATAAAACAAGCATTTTGTTAATATAAATTGCAAGTGAATAGTAATAAGACCAATTATTTTTTAAAAAGTCAATCTTTGAACTGACAATTTATTAAGAAATTTATAAGGTGATTCAAGTCTCAGCACCACTGATGGAAATTAAGGTAAGATGACCTTTGACATAGTAATCTTGATATAATAAAGATTTTCAAGAACAACCTATTATTAACAAGAAAATTCTTTTTGGTTAACTTCTCTAATTCTGCTGACTATGTAAGTGCAAAAGGAAATTTTACATCTTTTAAAGAGATCAAGCCAGCAATTAAAGGCTAAGAATTTAGATTTGGAAAGAAATCTAGTCTAGTTCTCTTCACAGGAAAATCTTGATGTCAAAGAGAGATGGTTCTCCATTCTAATCTATTTTTAGAGACTCTAAAGCAGGCGTCCTCAAACTACGGCCCGAGGGCTACATGCGGCCAGCAGAGGACATTTATCCTGCCTGCCGGGTGCCGCTGCCTGTCCTGCTTAGCAGCCGACTCGTCCCGGGCCCGCAGTGCGTATAGGAATTTGTTCATAGTTTTTTTTTTTTTTAAAACTATAGTCAGGCCCTCCAACGGTCTGAGGGACAGTGAACTGGCCCCTGTTTAAAAAGTTTGAGGACCCCTGCTAAAGGATGAAAAGTGTCCAGCTTTTACTGGTGTTTAATTATCCCTATAGTAAAAAATTTATGCTCATGTCAGGTCAAACTGGGTTGATAAGAACTTACTCTTTTTCAATTTACTAAAGACATAAAATACAACAGGTTAATTCATTTCTAACCACAAATTTTCATACTAACCCTCATATAACTAAAGAAAGTCATTTAATTAGATTTATATAATAATATAATCTAATGAGTTGAAATGAATTACAGATAATCTAATCCAGCCTTCATATAAGAATAGTGTGTCCACTCAGGTATCATTAGGCCATCAATCTTGGTCATTCCTTATTAAAAAATAATCTTCACAGTATTAAGGACTTTCCAAGTTCCCATTTAAAGTAAACATCAGAAACAGTGCTTCAAACACAGTGATAAAAAGAGGCTGAACCTATTTCAAAGGAAGTGCAGATCAAGGCTGTGTGGTCTGTAATGAGCAGAGGCACACATATAGTTTGGAGTCAAGCATTGATTCCAGAAACTCCCAGAAATGTAGTAACTTCAAAGAAACTTTTATTAAGGACATAGTACACCTTCAAAACATCAGATTTCCCCAATCAATACATGTCATCAACCAGATGATATTTTATCTCCACATAATATACTAAAACTTCTCTGAGCTTTTAGTGTTGATTTAAAAGAAAAAAGTGTTTTTTTTATTAAACTTATGATTTCTTTGATTAGTACTGAAGTAACAGTCTTTGATTTATTATAATTCCATGATAATAATTAGCCATATTCTGAAAGTAACAATGGGGACTGAATTACAGAGGTGTAATGCATAGTTTTTTTTAATGCCTACCTGAATCAAAGTGATCTTTCTCCAGGATATCTAGAGGTTCTGTTGAGTCTATAGACTTACTGATTTCAACTTTAGGAGATTCCTTTCCAGGATCTCCTTCACCTTCTTCAGTAGTCCATAGTTCTCTAGTAAATTTATCATGATCAGGCTGTCTTCTGAAATCATCATAGTCTTTCTTTAGGCGGCTCCTGAAATATAATGCCCAACATAACAAAAAAAATACCCATGTTTAGTTCAGTCTTTCCAATGATTATTGTTTAAGAAGACAAAACCCAGGGTATAGCATAAGAAATTGAAAAGATTATATCTGCAACTTCAAAATAAAGTGTTTGAACATTCTACCTATTTGTCTTTCTAAACGCTGCTGATAGAGAAAAAGATAATTCTTTCTAAGAATACTGATTTTAGATAGTCTTAAAATGACTAATTATAATATTTTAAAAGGTCATTAAAAAGTTAATCAAGAAATTCTAAGAAACAGTACCTATCTAGAGAGATTAACAAACAAACAAAAAATTCCACCATTTAATCCTGAGAGTAATTATTTCTAAACCTTTGGGTCTACTAGAAAGAATTCTTTATTAAGCACCTACCAAAGCTAAATCATGAAGAAATAGAAAATATGACTAAATCTATAACTAATAAGGAGATCATATCAATAACAAAAAAAGTCTTTTGACAAAGAAAAGCCCCAGACCTGACTACTTCACTGGTGAAGTTTACCAAACATCTAAGAAGAACTAATATCAATCCTTTCCAAACTTTTCCAAAAATCTCAAAAGGATAAAACATTTCTTAACTCATTGTTTGAACCCAGCATTATCCTGATGCCAAATCCTGGTAAAGACACTACAGGAAAAGAAAACTACAGACTGCTATCTCTTATAAACATTAATGCAAAAATTCTCAACAAAAGACAAGCAAATCAAATTCAGCAGCATATTGGAAGAATTATACATCATGACCAAATGGGATTTATTCCTGAAATGCAATGATGGTTCAACATACAAAAACTGGTTAATGTAATACACCACATTAACAGACTGAAGAAAAGAAACTGCATAATCATCTCAATTATTGCAGAAAAAGCATTTGACAAAAGTCAACATCCTTTCATAATAAAAACACCCAACAAATGAGAAACAGAAGGAAACTACTTCAACATTAAAAAAAAAAACACCATACATGAAAAACCCACAGCCAACATCATACTCAATGGTAAAAGACTGAAAGCTTTTTCTCTAAGCACAGGAACCAGGATGCTTGCTTTTGCTACTTCTATTCAACATAGTACTAGATATTCTAGCCAGAGCAATTAGGCAAGAAAAAGAAACAAAGGCATTCAAGTTAGAAAGGAAGAAGTAAAATGATCTCTGTTCACAGATGATATTATATGTAAAAAAACACTAAGGGCTAAAAAATATTGCTAGAACTAATAAATTCAGCAAAGTAGGAAGATATTAAGTCAATACACAAGAATCAATTGTATTTTTATGGACTGACAATGATCAAAGTGAAAAGGAAATTAAAATACTTAGGAATTAATCAAGAATGTGAAAGACTTATACAATGAAAACTAAAAAAACATTGGGGAAGGAAATTAAAAGAAGACATAGGTATATAGAAACATACCATATTCATGTATTGGAAGATAATATATTTTTAAATTTTTTTCAATTACAGTTTACATTCGATATTATTTTGTACAGTATTAGTTTCAGCTATACAGTAATAATGGTTAAGACAATCATACTTTACAAAGTGGTCCTCCCAATATCTTAAGTACTCATCTGGCACCATAGATAGTTACTGCAATATTATTCACTATACTAGAGGCCCAGTGCACACATTCGTGCATCAGTGGGTCCCTCAGCCTGGCCTGTGCCCTCTCGCAATCTGGGACCTCTTGGGAGATGTAGCAGTGCGTGAAGTGGCAAGCAGCCAGGGAGGAGCCTTAGCCAGGGCTGGCGCCTCGCCACTCCTGCTCATCCCGGCCCTGCTGTGTCTGCAGCTTGGTAGAAATGCCACAGAGGTGGGAGAAGCTCCCGCCGCCGCAGCTGCACTCACCAGCCGTGAGCCCGGCTTCTGGCTGAGCAGTGCTCCTGCTGTGGGAGCACATTGACCACCAGGGGGCAGCTCCTGCATTGAGCATCTGCCCCCTTGTGGTCAGTGTGCATCACAGCAACCAGTTGTAATGGTCACTTAGGCTTTCATATACATAGATTCCTTATGCTGTACTTTACATTCCCATGACTATTTTGTGATTACCAATTTGTACTTCTTAGACCCTTCACCTTTTCACCCAGACCCCCAACACCCTCGCCTCTGGTGACCATCAATTTGATCTCTATCTATAAGTCTATTTCTATTTATTTTGTTCTTTAGATTCCACAAATATGTGAAATCATATGGTATTTGTCCTTCTCTGACTTATTTCACTTAGCATAGTACCTTCTAGGTACATCCATACTGTTGCAATTGGTACTTTAATAATTATTTTTTTAATCCTCACCCAAGGATATGTTTTTATTGATTTTAGAGAGATAGGAAGGGAGGGAGGGAGAGAGAGAGAGAAATATCACTGTGAAGAGAGAAACACTGATTGGTTGCCTCCTGAATGCACCCTGATCAGGAGGTATGCATCCTGGAACCTAGGTATGTTCCCTGACCAGGAATGGAACCTGCAACCTTTTGGTTTATGGGACGATGTTCCAACCAACTGAGCCACCCAGCCAGGGCCCACTTTGCCCATTTTTAATACTTTTTTTTTTTAATTCTCACCTGAGGATATTTTTTCCATTGATTTTCAGAGAATGAAAAGGAGGGGGAAGTGGGAGGGAGGAGGGAGAGAGAGAAAAACATCAATGTGAGAGAGACACATCGACTGGCTGCCTCCTGCATGTGCCCTGACCGGGGCCGGGGATGGGAACCTGCAACCTAGGTACATGTGTCCTTGACTAAAATTGAACCCGTGACCCTTCCGTATACAGGCCGACACTAACCACTGAATCATGTTGGCCAGGGTTGCCCATTTTTAAATTGGATTGTTTTATCTTCTTTGTGTGTGTGTTGAGTTGTATGAGTTCTTTATAAATTTTAAATATTAACCCATTATTAGATGTATACTGGTGAATACCTTTCATTTAGTAGGTTGTCCTTTTGTTTTGTTGATGGTTTCCTTTGCTGTGCAATACATGTAGTTCCATTTGTTTATTTTTCTTTTGTTTCCCTTGCATGAGAAGATTTATCAGAAAAAATATTGCCAAGAGAAATGTCAGAGATTTTACTGCCTATGTTTTCTTCTAGGAGTTTTATGATTTCCAGTCTTATATTTAAGTCTTTAATCCATTTTGAGTTTATTTTTATATATGGTGTAAAAGGTGGTCTCATTTCATTTTTTTTGGCATTTATTTTTCCAATTTTCCCAACACCCTTCCAGGGGTCCTCAAACCAAGGCCTGCGGGCCACATGTGGCCCGCCGAGGACATTTATCCGGCCCGCCGGGTGCCGCTGCCTGTGCTGCTTAGCAGCCGACTCGTCCCGGGCCCGCAGTGCGCATAGGAATTTGTTTCTAGTTTTTTTTTAAAACTATAGTCCGGCCCTCCTACGGTCTGAGGGACAGTGAACTGGCCCCCTGTTTAAAAAGTTTGAGGACCCCTGGTCAATAGACTGTCTTTATCCCATTGTATGTTCTTGCCTCCTTTGTCAAATACAGGGTGTCCCCTCAAAATGTATACACACTTTAACAGCTGATAGCTCAATTTTGAAAATGAAATGTATTTTAATAAACATTGGCTTTATAATTTTTCAAAATGTGTGTATACATTTTTTGGGACACCCTATATTTACTAACCATAATAGGCCTGGGTTTATTTCTCAGCTCTCTATTCTGTTCCATTGATCTATATGACTGTTTTTATGCCAGTACCATGCTGTTTTGATTATTATAGCATAGTTTTATATCAGGTAGTGTAATAACATCCACTTTTATTCTTCTTTCTTAAGATTGCTGTGGCTATTCAGGGTCTTCTGTGGTTCCACATAAATTTTTGGATTACTCTCACTGTTCTTGGTACCAGATGATGTCAGCAAGTAAAAGTCGCTAAGTGTTGCTTTTAGAGAGAAATTAAAATGCACATTAGGTCTCAGTATGATTTAAGCAAAGTGCTGAGTTCAGTATTTTTAAAATAGACTCACCATAGGGACAGGAGGGGAAAAAGTGTCAGAATCATCTGTGAATCTACATGTTTTCTAATTATGATGTTGACTGTAGTTTTCATCTGCTGGTTTTGCTAAACCTCCAGACACTAAAAAAGAATGTGCCCATTAGCAGGTATGACCCCCCCTAGCTGTCTCCACCACTGGCATTGGGGAACTGAGGAGTGCGGACTTGTTTAAGACATTAAGGTTCTCCTCAACTGTCCACACCGCACATTGATTTTCTGTCATAGCTCTATGCCTGGGGGCTGGACCTCTTCATTGATCCACTGAGAGCATTTTTAGTGCATCAAAGAGATGCAGGAGGTGAGACTCAGAAGGAAAGATGGAAACCACGCTTTTAGGGCTGGACACGGCTCAGCAGTGTAAAAATCACACACACACACAAAATAAAAATTTTTGGATTACTTGTTTTAATTCTGTGAAATACGCTATAAGTATTTCAATAGGAACTGCAATGAATCTACAGATTACTTTAAGTAGTATGGACATTTTAATGATGTTAATTCTCCCCATCCATGAGCACAGTATATGCTTCCATTCAATTTTGTGCTTCACTGTCTTATAATTTTCTGAGTATAGGTCTTTTACCTCCTTGATTAAAAATTTTCCTACATATTTTTTAATGCAATTATAAATGGGATCGTTTTCTTAGTTCCCCTTTCTGCTAGTTCATTATTGGTGTATTAAAATGCAGTTGATTTCTGAATATTTATTTTGTATCCTACTACTTCACTGAATTCATTTATCAGTTCTAGTAGTTTTTTAGTGAAATCTTTGGGGTTCTCTATCTACAGTATCATGCCTTCTGTATATAACAACAGTTTTTCTTCTTCCTTTCCAATTTGGATGCCTTTTATTTCTACTTCTTGTCTGAATGCTGTAGCTAGAACTTCCAGTACTATTCTGAATAAGAGTAGTGTAAGTGTCTTGTTCCTGATATTAAGGAAAACACTTTTAGTTTCCCCCCATTAAGTATGATGTTGGCTGTAGGTTTTTGTCATATATGGCCTGTATTATGTTGAGGAATGTTCCCTCTATTCTCACTGTGCTGAGAAATTTTTTCATAAACTACAGGCCCGGTGCACCAATTCGTGCACAGGTGGGGTCCGGCCAGCCCTGCCCCCGATCAGTGAGTGTGGGGTCGGTCAGGAGTGGGGCCAGCCGAAGCGAGAGACCCTCGGCAGTTGGCGGGCTGGCCCCGCCCCCTGGTCGAACTCTGGTTGAAGGGACAATTTGCATATTACCCTTTTATTATATAGGATCAGTACTGGATCTTCTAAAATGCTTTTTCAGCATCTATTGATATGATCATATAATGTTTTTTTTTTAATGGGGATCTTACCATCTTACAGACCATGCTGTAATTTTTTTTGTTTATTTTAAATATATTTTTATTGATTTCAGAGAGGAAGGGAGAGGGAGAGATAGAAATATCAATGATGAGAGTGAATCATTGATTGGCTGCCTCTTGCACACCCCCTACTGGGGATCCAACCAGCAACCTGGGAATGTGCCCTGACCAGGAATCGAACCGTGACCTCCTGGTTCATAGGTCGATGCTCATCCACTGAGCCACGTTGGCTGGGCTGAACATATACTTTTTATCCTTCATTTTGTTTATCTGGTATATCACGTTAATTCTTCTGTGAATATTTTATCAACCTTGCATCCCAGGAAGAAATCCCACTTGATCATAGTGTATGACCTTTTTAATGTATTACTGAATTCAGATTGCTAATATTTTATTGAACATTTTTTCATCTATGCCCATCAGAGATATTGGCCTATAATTTTCTTTCTTTGTAGTGGGAAGACTTAATATTTAAAGATGCCAAGCCCTAGCTGGTTTGGCTTAGTGGACAGAGCATTGGCCTGCGGACTGAAGGGTCCCAGGTTCGATTCTGGTCAAGGGCACATGCCCAGGTTGCAAGCTCGATCCCCAGTAGGGAGCATGCAACAGGCAGCCAATCAATGATTCTCTGTCATCATTGATGTTTCTATCTCTCTCTACCTCTCCCTTCCTCTCTGAAATCAATTTTAAAAAATTAAAAAAAAAATAAAGATGCCAATACTACCCAAAATAATTTACAGATTCCACGCAACCCCTACCAAAATCCCAATAGTGTTTGTTGCAGAAATAGAAAAACCCATCTTAAAATTCATATGGAATCTCAAGGGACCCCAAATAACCAAAACAATCTTGGACCCCCTACCCAGCCAAAACAAACAAAAAACCCCCACCAAAGCTGGAGTAGTCACACTTTCTGATTTCAAAATTTACTACAAAGGTACAGTAATCAAAACAGTGTAGTACTGGCATAAATACAGACATATAGGCCAATGGAATAGAATAGCATTGAGAAATAAACCCTTTTATTATATGGTCACATAGTTTTTTACAAGGGTGCCAAGACCATTCAATGAGGAAAGAACAATATTTTCAATGACTGGTGCTGGGAAAAGTGGATACTCACAAACAAAAATGAAGCTAGACATTTTCCCAGCATCCCATATAAAAGTTTACTCAAAATGGATCAAAGACCTAAATGTCTCTTAATAGAAACACAGAGCAAAAGCTTCATGACACTGGATTTGGCAATGATTTCTTGGCTATAACATAACTCTACAGATACAGGTAACAACAACAAAAAGACAAATTGGACTTAATGAAAATTAAAAAGTTTTGTGCATTAAAGGAACTATCGACAAAGTAAAATGGTAGCCCAAGAATGGGAGAACATATTAATAAAACTTATTATCCAATAAAGAATTAATAGCCAGAATATATATAGAATTCCTCAAACTCAGCAACAAAAAAACAAACATCCTATATAATCCCACATAATAAAGAGGTAATATGCAAATTAACCCTCTCAGAAGATGGCTGCCTATGACCAATTTGGCAGGGGGGTTAGTGAGGGCCGACCAAACTACTGAACAAGCAGGCTGTGTGGGGCGACCAAGCTGGCAAGGGAGTTAGTGAGGGAAGACCAAATAACTGAACAGCAAGCTGCATGGGGCGACCAGGCCAGCAGAGGGGTTAGTGAGGGGTGACCAAACGACTGAACAGCAGGCTATGTGGGGCAACCAGGCCGGCAGGGGGGCGACCAGGCCAGCAG
Source organism: Plecotus auritus (assembly GCF_963455305.1). Classification (NCBI taxonomy): domain Eukaryota; kingdom Metazoa; phylum Chordata; class Mammalia; order Chiroptera; family Vespertilionidae; genus Plecotus; species Plecotus auritus. Next base: position 134,601,515 of record NC_137776.1, on the reverse strand, counting down.
AGGGGGGTAGTTGGGGGTGGCCAGGTTGGCAGGAGGGCAATAAGAGGCGACCAGGCCAGCGGGGGGGAGGGAGAAGTTAGGGGCAACCAGGCCGGCAGGGGGGGGGGGGGCAAATGGGGACAATTAGGCTGGCAGGGGGGGCAGTGAGGGGCGACAAGGCCAGCGGGAGGGGGCAGTTGGGGGTGACCAGGCCAGCAGGGGGGGGCAGTTGGGAGTGACCAGGCTGGCACGGGGGGCAGTAAGGGGTGACCAGGCCGGCAGTGGGGGCAGTTAGGAGCAAACAGGCCAGCAGGGAGGGGACAGTTGTGGGCGACCTGGCTGGCAGCGGGGGGGCAGTTAGGGGTGACCAGGCAGGGAGGCAGGTGAGCGATTAGGAGCCAGCAGTCCAGGATTGTGAGAGGGATGTCCCAGGGATCGGGCCTAAACCGGCATTCAGACATCCCCCAAGGGGTCCCGGATTGTAGAGGGTGCAGGCTAGACTGAGGGGACCGCCCCATGCATGAATTTTGTGCACCGGGCCTCTAGTACTGACTCTATAATTGCCAAAAAACTTAAATAAACATTTCTCCAAAGATGCACAAATGGCCAATAAGCACATAAAAAGATATTCAATATCACTAATTAGAAAAATGCAAGTCAAAACTACAATATACCACCCACTTCATACTCATTAAGATAGCTACTATAAAAAAATAGAAAATAACAGATGTTGGTAAGAAAATGGAACCATTGTACACAGTTTGTAGGGAATGTAAAATTGTACAGTCATTGTGGAAAACAATATGGTGATTCCTCAAAATATTGAAAGTAGAATTACCATATGATCTGGCAATCCCACCTCGGGATATGTACACAAAGAATTAAAAGCAGATATTTGTATACCTATATGCATAACAATATTATTCGTAATAGCTAAAAACATGAAAATTGTTACCTAAGTGTCCATTAAAGAAAATGTAATAAATGCATACAACGGAATATTATTCAGCCTTAAAAAGGATGAAAATTCTAACATGTGCTGCAACATGAATGAACCTTGAGAACATTATTCTATAAGCAAGTCAAAAAAAGACAAATATTGTATATTATATAAGGACTTATAGCAGTCAAAATTATAGAGACAAAATATAGAATGGTGGTTACCAGGGGCTAGGGAGCAGGGAAAATGCGGAGTTAACAGGTATAGAGTTTCAGTTCTTGAGATGGATGGATAACAGTAACAAAACATTATGAATGTATTTAAATCATTGAACTGCACACTTAAACCTGGTTAAGATGGATGGTAAATTTTGTGCATTTTACCGCAATAAAGAAAAAGAATGTAAGGCACAGAGAAAGGGTTTTATTAACATTATTTTTTTCAGGGCTTGGGAGGTCTCTTGTACATAGGAGGCACTCAAAATAGCTGCTAAATTATAAATCAACAGAAAACTACTAAATATTCCAGGACATCTTCTCATAAATCCTAAATTAAGAGCCCTAAAGTAAGTAAAACAAATTATAAAGCTTCAATTACCTGTTTCTTTGAAAAGCTTTCATTAATTTTGGTTCCCATGGCAGCAGTTCATTTAAAAGACGTATCAATGTACTATGCAATTCTTTTACAGCTTGCCTCCGATGATACCATTTGCCCTAAAAACACAATTTTAAAAGTAAATCCCTTAGATTTAATCTAAAAATGAATGTCAACCCTTATTTTCTGAGTAAAAACCAAAACACCAATATCCATGAAATAAGTATCTCTTCTAGAAGATTGCAGAAAGGAGGACGTATCCTGTAATAAACCTTATTTGACACACTGTCATCAATTTCAATACTGCAATGATACACTGAGTTAATAATTACTGACACCTCCTCCACTTGCTAATAAGCATTACTCAAAAGCATTTCATTCATACATGGGGGGAATGGGAAGAGGGGACGGATGGAGTGAGCATGACAACGCATACGCACTCTAGCTGTATGAAAACTCTTCTGAGGTATGTGCACTTTAGTCTCACTTAACAAATGATAAATGATTTAAAGTCCTATAAGGTGACCCTGCATCTGCCTGATGCTGAAGTTCAAGTTCTTAAAATTACATCACTATCTCTTAAAAACTGTAACATATAATTTCAATCTGACATAGGTTATAAAAACCTCTAATAAAGATATGTTTTAGTAGTACCCATAGAATTATTCAAGTTATATCTCTAGGTAGCTTATACCCTATTCTCCACAATGTTAGTGTACACCTATCAACATCACCACCGCCACCATCATCATTTACTGTTATATAACAGATTGTATTTTCTTTTCTTTTATTGGGGAACGGGGGTGGTGGAGGGTAATGGCTTTGAGATGTAATTCACATACCATATAGCCCACTTGTTTTATTTTTTAAAATAACAAAATACACACTACTATGTATGTTATGGATCATATTTAGATGTGAAGAATTAGATTTCATCCCATAGCAACTGTTGAGCCAATTGCACGTTTGTAGAACATTAAGGCAGAAAAATTACCACTCCCTAAAGCAAAATGTATTCTAAATCTGTGCATAAATTTCCCAATTGTATATGTATCTAAAACCTTCAAGATTTCAGTCATGGAAATTTTAGTCACATATAAACCTGAGAGATTAAGTGCACAGTTCTACTCTCAAACATTTTTGTATTTTACACCAATAGAATGTTTATGTACATAAAAATAATAAATAACTACATTTTTACCACTGAGGTGTTTTTTTTTAATCTCGAAAGGGGAATTCTTTATTAAAATAGGAAGATGTGGGATTTTATGTGCACATGCACATAAATAGGCTCACTCATTCTTGTGTCTTCTTAGTGGCATGATAAATCATAGCATTGTGAAAAAATTTTCAAAAAAATAAATTTATTTCATAATATGCTAATGTAGACATATCTTCCCTCTTGTCAAATACTTCCAAGTTAACAATTTATACCTCAAAAGTTCCCCCCCAAAGGAATGTTATGAAATAGTATGAAGTGCTTATTCTAACTCATGAAAACAAACTATTTATATAAAAAGCTAGCGACTGTAATGACCACAACGACCATAACGACCGTAAGAACCAGTCGCTATGACACCCACTGTGGCCAGCAAATGGGCCCGATCAGGGGGTGGGGCCGGACGGCCAACCTCGAGGGCCCTCCCTCCTGCTGGCCTGCCCCTGATTGGACTCTCCCACCCTGATCAAGAACGGGCCTCCAGACAAACGCCCCTTCCCTTCCCCTTGGCCAGCCCCACCCCACCACGATAGGCCAGCAGCCCCTCCCCCCAGCTGGCCCGCCCCTGATCACACCCCCCACACCAATAGGGGCCAGGACTGGCCAGCCAACCTCCTGCAGCCCCTCCCCCCAGCTGGCCATGCCCCCGATGGGCCCCCACCACCCTGATCGACCCGCAGCCCCTCCCCTATCTGGCCCCACCCCTGATCGCCCCCACCCCATCAGGGGCAGGGTCAGCTGGCCAACCACCCATAGCCCCTCACCCAGGCCACTGGCCCCTGATTGGCACCCCAACCCCAATCGGGGGTGGGGCCTGCCAGCCAATTGCCCAGGGCCCTTTCCCCCAGCCAGCCCAGCCCTGATTGGGCCTCAATCGGGACAGGCCGGCTGGCCAACCTCCCGTCATCTCCTCCTCCCAACAGGCCCAGCTCCGATCCGCCCTGACTGGGGCAGGGCCGGCTGGACCCCACCCGTGCACGAATTTGTGCACTGGGCCTATAGTTAAATTATAAACAATAAAACTGACCAGAAAAAAACTTTCATCTAGGGAAAGCTAACTGAGGAAGGTAAAAAAGGCAAATGACAGCTGCCCTAAATCCTTTGAAGAATGAGATAGGTCTTTATTAAAAAAAAAAAAAAAAAAGAAAATTAAAAAAAAAAGAAAAATAGCAAGGTGGAGACTTTTCCCTTTAACAGGGCATGTCAACAATGTTATTTTTCTATTTAACTATCATTTGGCTCAAAAATAAAATGGTGAGAGTAGAAGTAAACTTTTCCTAAGTTAAAGACAGCAGAAAGAAAAGAGAAATGAGGAATGAAGGTGGAGAGAATATACTCTTTGTGGTATAATTAATTGGAAAAGTGTGAAGAGGCCAGGGAATACCAAGCATGCTGAATTCCTTTTAACTGGGGGTCAGATGGGGCAGAATGGCAGATCAGAATTAATTTGAGTAGTATGGCTGCTATCTGGATTAGTGTGATGGTGATGGGATGGGGAATGCATAAAGACTACCAGTATTATGGGACCTTAGAACTAGGTGAGGCACAAGAAGAGAAGACTGTGCAACTGGATGTCGTTATTGCAAAACATTTGTCATCTGTGTTTGTGTCTCTACTAAATTGCAACATTAATTTTTGTAGAAGAGAATTTTTAAAATATTAGGAAGATTTCATCTTTTGGTTTTCTTTTGGTTTATTAAATTTTAATTAATCCAATGCCCAGAAATAAACTTCTGAACTAGCTGATGTACACAGGGAAGGAGTCAGTAAATATTAATCAGAAAATAGATTTCTAACTTCAGTACAATTCTGTCTTACCCACTGACCTGTTTGGGAATGTCTATGGCCTTCTAACTTTATATACATATTTTGCTTTCTTTCCTTTTTTTATATTGCATATTCCCAAATTGGGATAGTGATGGAATGATATTTTATTTACATTTGAAAATGTGTATTTAACCATTCTGTATTTGGGAAGCAAACAAAAAGTTTATTACTTACATAACACAAATTATAGAAAGACTGATAAAATGTTTTGACTATAAGATACAAACAATACAATATGACCTTGACGAAGGGCATTCCTATACCCTGCCATGGAGTATGGGTGTCCATAGTTTTTAGGTTGATTAAAAGGGGACACAGGTTTTAAAAAGTTCAGAATCACTGCGCTGGGATTGGTATTTGAGGTAAGGTACTTTAACTACTTGGTAGTAAAAGAGAAACTCACACGGCTTATTTCATTTATCATCTTTGGTCAATAAAACCAAATGAAATTAAAATAATATGTCCCTTTCTAATAAGAGATGATCTCAGAGTGTCACAGTATACAATGGGACTAATGTAAGGAGAAGAAAAGTTACAAAATTTTAAGTTAGTCAGAGATGGTAAAAATTTACCTTAACTTGGGTCTAATATTAAAATCAAACAAATATTGCCAGAACTTTAAGTCAGGTCATTAACTAAACAGAGGCAATAGCTTTGCTGACTGATCAACTTGATTTGCAAATGCAGATAATATAATGCTATCTTTCTTGGCCTATACAAAGGCAATTCCTAAAGAAGAAAGAGACTATCTTGTTGTAAGTACCTGTATTTACAGGTAGGTATCTCTGTAATGCAAAAATTAAAATATCAAATATATTGTTTAATTACAACAGTACTTAAAATTACAGTGAACTAAAGTTTAAAAGTGAATTAAAAAATAAGGAAAACAGCAAGTTCCCCTATTTTCAAACACGTAAGATAGAATATGGATATAATAAAAATTAGAAGACTCTTACAATCTTTGTCACCACTAATCAATATAGAATCAAAGATAAAGATGGTAGGTAGAAGGATTAATAAAAGGTCATTTGTGGAACAGAGCTATAACTGTTTCTCTAATAAAATATATTTAATAAGCTTTATGTATATAAATTTAGCCCTGACTTTTCTTTATAAACAGGCATATAAATGAGGATAAATAAATTGTTCTCAAAATTAGAATTCTATTTTCAGGGGTAAAAAATATTTTCTAAGATAATCTCAATGTGTTCTGTGGATTTAATAATTCAAACATCTACTGAAAAATCACTTTAAAAAAAGAGGAAATAATTTTTTAAATGAACGTATTATAAAGTTTAACATAGAATACAGTATGAATTTCAAGCATAAACCATGAAACCAAAGGCATACAATATGGATTAAATTTGAAGTTTACCTTTCAATACTTTCTCATCCAATGTCCACAGCAGCTGCAGATTGCCAGCTCCCTTTCCATAAGATGTCCCAAATGTCAAACAGTGGAGGTTTTCTAACCTCATAGGAATTACTACAAAAAAGGAGTTGGTCTATGGTCACAAGGTAAGTCCTTTATTATATTATGCAGTTTTGTAAGTTTTTGAATGTGACACATTAATAACCTAAGGAACCATATGGAAAAAGAAACTTAAAAAAATTCACAAAACTGCACAATACTGTAAAATGAAAAGCTGAGTCTATGTGTGTGAAATGAGTGGGAAGGGAAACTTACCTTACAACTAAAGAACAACTCCATTCTGCTGCAGTAATCTGAAATGGGCATGACAGCACCAGCACAGTGCTGGCTGCGGGGTTGCAAAGAGAGGGAGTTGGCAATCTACTGATGTTGGGGACATTAGACACCTAAAAGGAAGAAAAAGAGGAAAACAAATTCCAGATTTATCAACTGTCTCACCACCATGGACATATTTTGCACATTTTAATAAATTTAGGTGGTTTGAATGTTAAATTTAGGTGAAAGTAACTTGTTTAAATAATAATATATCATACTTTTCAAATAAAATGCAAACAACTTCAGAAAAGCCAAATGGACTCATACACAAAGATGTCTCATTTAAAATCACTAGCAATATCCAAAGGACGGTTGCAAATATTTTAAATTCAGATGTGTAGTAATAGCACAAATCAAATTAACTGTAATTAAGTATTTTAATAAACTAATCACTTGGCATTCTCCTAGTCCAAGTAACATTACATGAAAAGGTAATAAGTATTTACTTATTTTCGTATTGCCTACCTAGAGAAAATACCACCATATTCATATATTCTTGCATATTCACAGTTTTGGGGGTAAAACATCACATTTATCTTGATAAAGACCCCTGAAACAGTGCTAATTTGGCAGTATAGTGAAATGTTTGCACATAATATTGAAAAAGTTAAAAAATATTTTAACATTGCCAGAAGTTCTAATATGAGCTATCACATGCTAGTATTTTCTCTTGAGGTACTCTTACACATTTTCATCTATGACTAATTTAATAGAGACGGAAAACATTTGTACTTGATTTTAAAGAAATCCCATACTGAACAGCATATGTGCAATTTCCATTATATTTCTAAATTAGCATTTAACTAGAAAGCAGGAAGACAGCAACTACATCAACAATAAAATTGCAAGTTTCGGTGTTATTTGGATTTGTAGAAGAAAAACTGGATGACATATCACATTCTTAGTGAGACAGTTACTATTAATTACTGGAAAAGGGAATCTAATATTACCAGATGGATGAAGCTCATAGTTTTGGCCGTAAGCACCTCCAGGATTTAAATTCAATTGTTTAGAACTCTGGTCATTGAAAGGTGGCAAAATAACTACTAAATAGAAGATAACATAAATTTACTTGGGGCTTTGAAAAAATTTGGTATTTAAAATGTTATTCAAATTTGAATAAGCGTGTGAGATATGTAATTCAAAAGCATTTAAGGCATATTATAAAAGCCACACTATTATAAAGCTCTAACTATAGAAGGATATATTACCTAGTTTAACCCTTGCTTGAAGCTCACTCCATTCTGAAAATATATAGCATTAATTCTCTGCCTAGTGTAAAAATACCCAACAACCCTTTTCCCTTGTAATTAGAACTTACTTTGGAAGAAAAAGAGGGTTTCAAATATTCTTTTTATGAAAGTTTCCCTGATGGGATTCAAACTATGCCAAATTGCAGTAAGTCGAAATAGTGAACACTATTAATAAGGGTTCAAATCCTTCTTAGTTGGGCAGAGTAGACTTACCAGTCATGTATTGTTCTGGTTCACATTTCCTGTCATCTAGCTTTATTTTCTTACTATTATTTTGAACATGTCAGTTAACATTTGATTCTTCACAAAGTTCATGTTATGTGTATTTCCACACTATTCTCAAGTAACATATAAACATGCAATTAATGAAAGTGAGCAAGTGCATGGTGACTTCTGAATACACACAGCTTGAAAATAAAAGATTCAATCTTTTATTTAAAAAAACTGGAGCTAGTCCAACCCTTGATTAAAGTTAATAATTTATCCCCAGGGGTTGGGGATAGAATCTTAAGCTCTGTAAGTGATTTCCTTGAGGACAAGAACTTAATTTCAATCTCTAGATCCTACCAAGTTCCAGGTAGTATGCATAGGACACAAAAGATGTTGAGGAAATCCTATATAATAAAAGGCTAATATGCAAATTGTCCCCACGGGCAGAAGTTCGACCAAAAGGAGTTAGATGTGTACTGACCATCAGGGGGCAGCATGGAACGAAAGGAGGCCCTGGCTGGCAGCCAGCAGCCGCTTGGGACCCTACCCGTGTCGTGCACTGGGCCTCTAGTATTTTCCTAATGAATAAGACTGGAATCTGTAACTAAGTAAAGAAACTTATCTGTTGCAAGTTTTCCAAAAGGTCACTTTAATTTTTAAAAAAGCTTTAAATATGACTATTTAAAGACAAAGTAATCCCCCCACAGGTGAGAGAGTTTTCAGTTTTGTTAACCATTAAATAGTTTACCAGAAGATCTAGAATAAAAGAACAATACAGATAATGACTCAATTGTCAAAACTTAATACTAATCTTAAGGACAATTCAGAGATTATTGCAACCATATATACAACTAAAGCCATTAAATAAAATTAATTAGGGCATATTCAAAACTCTGAATATACCTAAAGTTCATTACACACTCTAGTAAAATAGATTTGTACTCTAAACATCTAACTATAAAGATAATTTTGATTTGATGCCTCACTGAGGGCAAATGGGATATGAAATGGAAAGGAGGAGGAAATAGTCCCAGAACCTTTCACTATAATAGAGTAAAATTTGTTATAGGTGTTAGAAAATAAGATAAATGTATAATAACTTCTTTGCCTTATATTAAACTTTTACCATAGGTTTTTTTGGGTCCATATAAATTCATATAAGTGAAATTTTATGCATAATTTGACTTTATTTTTCCATTTATCTGTGCTTCACTTTTAAAACTATATTACATCATATTTCTAAAAATGAATAAAGAAAATATATAAGCATGTTATCTGTAACTTCTTCATTTCCTAAGGAAGGTAAAAGGTGTATGGTGAACAAACTTAAGGGAGGCCATAAATCATAATAGAGTGAAGACAGCTGAGATGGATCTGAAGCTAAACATTTTGCAATATATAAATGTATCAAATCAACACACTGCACACCTCAAATTTACAATGTTAATGTCAATTATATCTTTTTAAAAATTTTTTCAACTATATCTTAATAAAAACATTTTTAAGTGGGAAAAAAAGAATATTTTAAAATTATCTGATGGAATCATAAAGGGTAAATGTTAACACTGATAGTGACAAGTTCTATCAAATACGGGCCTGAATTAGGAGTAAATGATGCAATAAAATACTCTCAATTATGGGATATATGATTTTATTAATTTTTACATAATTTTCAAAATATCAACATAATAAATTGGCAGCAGCAGACAAAATTAGAGGATAGAGCCCTTAGCAAATACGGACTTACCGCCAGGGTTTTACAATGGCCACACAACTAACATTTGAGACCAGATAATTCTTTGTCATGGGGGGGAGGGCTATCATGTGCATTATAGGATCATTAAAATGTAGCATATTTTTAGCAGTATCACTGGCCTCTATCCATTAAGTGCCAGTACCACATCTTCAACTATGACAACCAAAAAGTCTCGGGGGTTGGGTAGTGGGGGTGCAAAATTATCCCTGATTTGATAACCACTGGCTTATGAAGAACTCTATGACACCAAAATATTATCTAGCTAATGTATAGACTTTGATTAGGCAGGAGAAGTATTATTGTATTATGAATTTAAATGATCTTAAGAACATATAAAAATTTCATTCATTACTTGAAATTCCTAATTCCTTTTAACATCTTTTTATATGTTGTAACCATTACACACATTATTTTGTATGTTTTTAAAAATTTAACATTTCACAAATATTTCCATGTAGTAACAATGATCTACAAATATTTTATTTTACTAGCTATATGATATACCACTATGTTAATATTACTGTTTGGTTAGTCATCTTCCTACTGTTGGACATACGAGCTTTTTCCAAATTTCCAATATTAGAGGTAGTCTGTGGAACACACCATTGTGTAAATTACTTTTTTGGGGGGTGGGTAAGGGTGAAATGGGGATAATAAATGTTAAATCCCAAATAGGACTACAGGATTAAAGAGCATAGACAATTTTATAGCTTTTTTATATTCTGATTATGATATTTAGAAATATTAAATTCTGCTCAGTGCAAAGTGCTTAATTGCTAAAAGGTGTATTAGAAAAGATGTGCTCTTATATTTTAATTTTAGTTTATCTATTTGATAAGACTAGCATTCCATCATTTGTCATAATCCAGACAAGGTTTCTTTTCTTATAAATAAGAATTTTTTTTTGCCAAATGTTCATTTCCCCTTATACCCAATTTTTATACAGATATTTGCTTATTAAAAAAGATGGAAACCTCTTTGAAAATATAAACTATGACATAAAACATCTACATTATAAAAGGCCAGGGGCCATCATGACCTAAATGACCAGACAGACTACCGGTCACCAGGAAGTGCATGGAGCACCTCTCGGTCCCTCCCCCACAGCCCACAGGCTCCTATCACAGCAAGGCTGGCAGCTGGCAGGCGGGCGGGGTGGTGGTGTTGGGGGGTGGGCAGGGTGAGGCGGGCATGGCGAGGTCGTTAGCCTCCAACCTGGGGCCGGGCCAGAGGCCTAACAACCTTGCTGCTGCTGCAGTGGCTGCAGATCAGGCCCGGAGAGAGGTCTGGAGAGAGGCCTGGAGATGCTGACTGGCATAGAAACCAACCAATCAGAACCTAATCTGGGTGAACTGTGAAGGCAGAACCTAAGGTGGGGCTGAGGAGGGGTTTTAAAGGCAACAGCTGTTTGGTGTAAGGTATAAGAAATCGGTTCAATTTTTTAATGACCCATTTGGCAGTATAATGCATATGGCTATCAGTCCAGATATAGGGATTATGTATTTTTGTCTGCCAAGAGCATCTCCTCCTGCTGAAAAAGGCTCCCCCCCCCTTTAAGCAATCCTATCCTATATAATCTATCTATACTAATAAAAGGGTAATATGCTAATTAGACCAGGATGACCGGCAATCTTCCAGACGTCCGACTTCCTTCTGGACAAAGCCATAGTGGTGGGGGCCGAGGCAGATGCAGTTAGGGGCAAACAGGCCGGCAGGGGAGGGCAGTTGGGGGCGATCAGGCCAGCATGGGAGGGCCACTGGGGGCAAGATCAGGCCAGCAGGGAAGGGCAGTTGGGGGTTACCAGGCTGGCAGGTGAGGGCAGTTGGGGGCAATCAGGATGGCAGGGGAGCAGTTAGGGGTGACCAGGCAGGCAGGTAGAACTGATTAGGGGCAATCAGGCAGGCAAAGGCAGTTAGGGGTGATCAGGCAGGCAGGCAGAGTGGTTAGGGGCAATCAGGCAGGCAGGCAGGTGAGCGATTAGGACCCAGCGGTCCCAGATTGCGAGAGGGATGTCCGACTGCTGGCTTAGCAGTCGGACATCCCCCAAGGGGTCCCCGATTGGAGAGGGTGCAGGCTGGGCTGAGGGAACCCTCCCATGCATGAATTTCGTGCACAGGGCCTCTAGTAAGGAAATAAAGCCAATGCCCTAGCCAGTTTGGCTCAGTGGATACATCGTTGGCCTGGGACCCAAGGATCCCGGGTTTGATTCCAGTCAAGGGCACATGTCTGGGTTGCGGGCTCAGTCCAATGTGCAGGAGGCAGCCAATCAATGTTTCCCTCTCATCATTGATGTTTCTATCTCTCTCTTACTCTCTGAAATCAATATATTTTTTTTAAAAAAGGAAATAAAGCCAATATGAGAAAAAAAGGGTCACATGAAACACCCAGAAATATAACTACTTCTGTATAAGCTTGGCAAAATCTTTCCAATTTTGATTACTTAGAAAGCAATAATGTTGAATAAATTTAAAATACAATAGGATCAGACAAATTTATTAATACCTTTATTCTATCTTTCTGGAAAACTAATAAACTTCCTAGATAGAAAAATGTTATTTTCCATATAATTAAGGAAAATGCAAATTATATCTCAAGACTAAAACTGCAAAAATAATAAAATGTTATGATTTTCTTTAGCTCACTAAAGAATCCTATGATCTAAATAATAATGAGAAAGAAAAAAATTAAAGGACTTTGTCCAACTACATACCTCTACCTCAACCAGTTGTTTGACTTTAAATGAATCTCTGGTAATTAAGTATAGCATCTCTCTAGGATGTTGAGCCTTTTTTTGAAAAAGCTCCTAAATGAAGTATGGGATCAAGTGAACTAGAGCAAACTCAAGAAATTTAAAGCATTTTTCTCTCCTCACATTATTAACCATAAATAGAACTAGTTGTCTTGCAAGAATGAGTGCTCAATCTAGATTTTAAAAGACTGTATATCTTCCAATACAATGAGTAGCTCAATGGCAAATAGCAAAAAATTATATATGGCAATATATATATATATATATATATATATATATATATATAAAATTTTATTGCCCTGGCCAAGTGGCTCAGTTGGTTGGAGCATTGTCCCACACACCAAAAGGTTACAGGTTTGATCTTTGGTCAGGTTATATACAGGATGCAAGTGATCAATGTTTCCCTCTCATATCAATGTTCCTCTCTCTCTAAAAATCAACAGAATATATCCTTGGGTGAGTATTTTAAAAAATTATTTAAAAAATAATTTTAGACAGAGAGGAAGGGGGGGGGGGAAGAGAGAGAAAGAGAGAGAGGGAGAGAGGGAGAGAGAGAAAGAGGGAGAAATATCCATTTGTTGTTCCACTTATTTATGCATTCATTGGTTGATTGTTTTATGAGCCCTGACCAGGATAAAACCCACAACCTTGGATATTGGGATGATGCTCTAATCAACTATGCTAGCCAGCCAAGGAAAAAAGTTTTTTTTAATGGAATGTTAAGCAAGGATGAGGAAATGGGATAATTCTTCCTTGTTGCTTTGGTAGAAAAAAGTATCTGAAAAGGCCCTGCAGAGAAGCTCCCTAAAACAGCCAAGTGTTTATATGAATCCATTTTAAATCCTCTCTCACATATATAATTTCTACCTTTAGTAATGGCCTTTATGACAACTGAATGTTTATATAGAATATACCCTCTTTGTTATTGGAGCCATTACTGTAAATAGAAAAGTTTATGATAATAAGTTGTTTTGACTCTAAATATTATTTTAGTTTTGGCAGTGATATCCTCTTATGAAGACCAACATTAATATTTTATTTATCTGGCAATAGTGAAGGAAGCTCTCGAGGCAAAGCATCGGTTAAAATGGTTATTACCATCACCAAGTTCAGGCATTTCATTATTAAAAAAGTCCCTCAGGTCCTTACCATGAACCCACTTCCAATAAATGTGGTTACTTGTGTAATCCACAGTATATATGAGGCAGGGCAAGTACATGGACACACACAAGAAATTACAGACTGACAATGAAGAGACAGAACAAAAGCAAAAATACAAACAAACAAAAACCTTCATAATACATAGCATACAGGCCTTTTGGTGTATGTTCAGTTACTGATATTAACAGATTTTTAGGGTATCAGTACAATTATGGATATTCATAATGATACTTCAGTAATCAAGAAAGGGTTAAATTGTGTTCAACACAGTACAAGGAGGCAGGAAATTTTCCATTGAATGATGAATTTCAGTTATGCAGAAAATTCAATTATGTGGAATACTGTATTCCAAATGATACCAGACCAGACAAATTAACTGGTATTCAATATTAACATAAACATTCAATAAAGTTAATTCCTACAACTAATATTTATCACACTCAGTATTAGCTTTTGTAAAAAAAAAAAAAAAAAAAAGGAATGATACTGAGATGCAAACTTTTACTGTGTATTTCCTTTAGAATGCTATGTGGCCATTTAAGTGGTTGGGATAAGCTGGCCATGAAAACCTTTTAGGCAGCCTATACATTGGTAATCTCAATAAGATTATCCCCACTAAGTACAATTCCAAGAACTTCTATTTCTTGAAGAGCAGAAATCATATTTTAAAACTGATATGCAAATACTAGGAGTCATGGACAAGCTAAAAATTTAGAGACATGAAATCTAATCAATTAAACCCTACATGTCCCCAAGGACTAGAGTGCTAAGTATCTGTAATTTATAGGTGTGGTTTTTTTTCACTCTTCTACTTGTTCCTGTGAAGGAAGGCAATATGCTTATACCTCACAATACCACATGGAAGTGAGGTAGATGGCTTTAAATAGAGAAACTCTAGGATGTGTACAGAAGTCTTTTCTCTTACAATACATGATATAAGTAAGTACATAAATCAATTATGCTTAAAAACAAAACCCTAATTTATAATATGGGAACAAATTAAGATGTTATGTTTTACTAAAGCATAAAAACCAATTAGCAAATTAATTTAACAAAATTCTGTTTGGAGTCATAAAGTATAGAAAATAATAAACACGAAAGTATGCACTAAAAATAAACAGCTTCTGCAAAAAAACTTTAACACCCTGATTAAAATATTACTTCTTCTTATTACAGAACATCAGTCCTTTATGAGCATAAAACATCAAATATATTTTTGAAAACTTTGGCTGAGGAGAAAAGTCTAATATAAATGTTGTTTGTGAAATATATCACAGAAGTAAGTATTAAAACAACATTTGGTGTTCCATATCAAGAGAATGTCCGTATACCAAAAGTGTATGTGTGTATATATGAAAATAAATATTCTAATAAAGGTATAAATAATTTTTAATGAAATATTTTTATAACATACTTTTTTGCATTCTCAGATTATACATTGAACATAATATTTTCTTGTTAATTGATGATTACCATTATGAACATTATTCTATCTGTTAGATTATAGCGATATTCTCAGGGGTATCACATGAGGGACTTCTGATATGCTTAAAGCTGTTTCACTTCTGTATTAAAAATAACTTTGAAAGGCTGTAATTTTATGATACTTCAGTCTCCTCCCTTCAGAGTGTTACCAATATGTCTTTTCTAAACAGAATATAAAATGACTACTATAAATCTGTTGATATAAAGCTTGCTGTATCATAACTTTATTTTATACATAATTCTAGATTAACAGGTTCTGAGCAAAGACCTAAAAATGGCTTCATGACATTCCTAAGGGATAAAACAAAGGGATTTTTAAAAATGATGACTGATTTTCAAATTTGTGAAATAACCAAACTATAAATGCCAGTTAAATAGGTAGTACTGATTAAAAAAATAATTGAGTGTTTTACCAAGTATTGAGTGAATAAATATAATGCCCCTCTACTCTATTCTCAAGAACAATATGAAATAAGTATGAATTTAGAATATATAGTGAAAGTTAAAAAAAGACCTTTAGCTGGCAAAGATTCTTAAGACATTTTTAGGCATGTATCAAAAACATCTGGGGCAAGATTAAACAATTTACATCTGTTATTTATGTCACAGCTAATTAAAATTTTGTTACTAAGCAATAAACTTCCATAGAAAGCACATAATTATTAAGAATATTTGCAAGGTAAGCATTACCCAAAAAACTACCAGTCAGACAACGACCAACCAGTATATTGGGAAATATCTAAAATTATACCTGATATAAACCAGGCAAACAAAATTAATTTACTTGCACTGGCACAATTTTTATCTATTAAAAATAAAAAGCAGACCACACAGGAGAAATAAAAGAAACAATGTTTCTATTGTTCATTGCAAATTTTTATGTCATCCAGGAGAACAAGATAAAAAAGGCTTTAGAAAAAAGAAGGAATAAATTTTTATGCTGACAATAATAGATAGAACTTTTGGATCAACACCTACCGATTTTTTTCTACTGTTTTCCAGATCTTTGAGTTCATTCTCGATTTTTGTGATTAAGTCCCTGAGTTCATCAAGATTAGTGCAAATAAGCTAAAATAAAACACAAAAACACAGCTTGATAACACATAATATAAAACACCCAAAATGTGGTAACAGAAGTTGTTTCAACACACACTGAATTCACAATTATTTGTAATAGCTAAAACCAAAGAAAGCTCCGCAATTTATATTTTAAAAGATATTTTTTATGATGTATGAACTTCAGGCTTAGTATAAAAATAGCTGAAATTTCAACATTGGTGTTTTCACCTCTCTTCCCTATCCCTCAGTTTGCTTTAAAATACAGGTAACTTTAACATTCCTAACTTTCAGCCCAGAATGACAAAGATCTGGAAACTCACCCTAGATTTCACAGGTTACTGAATCACCTTTTAAGAAATACTTCACCAGGCAGTCTCCTAGTAGGTGAATAAATGCACCCCTGGAGAATTGTCATACCTTTGCTTTGGTTTGCTAACTACACAATTAAACAAGCTGTATTATTGGTGTTGGGATTGCTAATAAAGGACTTTAACTACATGTGATATATTCAAAGATATAAATGAAATTAAGTACATATTCTTAATATGATCTTAGTAGTCTTTTAGTAAGACCATCTCCACACATTTCCTTTCATAATTGTGTGGCTCATTTTATTTCACTTGGTAATATTAAAAAATGGCCAAAATAATTGGTTTTTAATTATTAATAATCAAACTAGTTTGACTTAATTACTAAAGTTTTAAACTGTAAAGTGTCAGCAACAAAAATATTAGTAACTACATTTTAGTTCTTGTAAAATTATTCTGAGTTTTTCCAATTAGTTTAATACACTTAACATTTTTCCTAAAATAATTTAAGCTCATATTTTAAAACAAAACTACAACCACCTACAGAGGAAAAGTTTTAGATTAATGAAAGTCTTGCTGTAATGTTTATACTATGTGATAATTTTAAAAATATACTATACTTATAAAGCTATTAATTCATTGATTTATCAGCCCTTGTTTGTTTGATTCATTAATTTATGTGTAAGAATACTGTTTTCCTAAAAGTCATACTTTCTTTTAAAAGAAACAAATAAACAAAAATGACAAAGGAAAAGTGTTACAAGATCATTCCTAGTGACTAATGAATAAAACAGGAGACTAGGAGCCCCTTAAACTTCCTTTATTATTAGGCTGAATTATATGAAATTGCTGATATGCCTTTGATCTACAAAAATGGCAATATGGCTCAACCTAATAGACTAAGGAAAATTTATCACAGATATTATAAATTATAATTAATATTAAAATACCATTATTAGAAATAGCTACATAATTTCAAACTCACAGAACTGACAAAGCAGGTAAGATTATATAATTAAGTAACTCAAAACAATTCCAGAGTAGAAAACAGTACACAATATATTAGCAGGACAATACAACTAATACTTATTACAAATTATGCATTCCCATTTGCCAGTCTAGAGTTATGGAAGAAATGCTGATAGTCAAGCAGTGGAGTGGTTAACCATGTAAGTGCCTCAAGAATGAAATTGTCTTCAATTTCTATTAAAGCCTAAGAACAATGTTGGCCCTATACCAGATTTTAAGCAAGAATTCAGTAGAAACTAAACTTCCCACTATATAATCTGCTATTATGACTCTCATGTAAAATTTGCCCCACAGCTTACAGATGGTTGGTTAAACCCCTTTTCACTGAACTTGGTGTACTAGTTCATATCACACAAAGATTTCTAATTTGCACATATAGCAAAGCTCAGAAGAATTTTCACTTGCATCTTAGCTGTCTCATTTTACAAAAAAATAATGGCATATTTTGCATATAGTTTTTAGAAACTTATAGTTACAATGAAAACATATATTCCAACAACTAAACACACCCTTAAAAAGGTAAAGATCTTTTAATTAACCATTAGCCATGAGGTCAACAAATATTTATATTCAATTTAAAGGAATAAATAACAGTTCTGAAGTCAAACCATGAATGATTTCCACAGTCTATGAGCTATATAAAATAACACTTTCAAGTGGCTTACCCAGTTATTTAGTTGTACTAAATCAGTGCTCCTCAAACTTTAATGTGCATAAGAATCACCTGGGAATCTTGTCAAAATGTGGTTTTTGATTTAATAGGTCTGAGGTGGGACCTAGGATTCTGCATTTCTAACAAGTTCCCAGGTGTGGTCTTCAGATCACACTTTTGAGCAGGAAGTTATTGAATGATTATGAATTATAAAACTGCATGGCTACTGAAACCTTCTGGTACTAAGGAGCTAATGAATATGGAAATTCATAAAGATAAATTTCTGAACAGGGGATGGAATACTGAATTAAATGCACAATGAGAAGACAACTATTTCTTAAAATAACTGACATGACTTTTAAACATAAATTTTGTTGAATTTGAAAATCAAAAGTTTTAGCAATGTTTACTTTTACATTATCTTAAAATGACTTAATATTTTAACAATTTATACCCTTTATCTATAATAATAAAAGCGTAATATGCTAATTAGACCGGATGTCCTTCTGGATGACCTTCTGGACGAAGCCGCGGGTAGCAGGAGGCCAAGGCAGAAGCAGCCGCCGTGGTGGGCAGGAGCTGAGCCCCTTGCATGAATTTCATGCATCGGGCCTCTAGTATATTAATACATACCTCTCTCTACATAAATTTGTACTACATACCTAACATACTGAAAATAGGGTCAAATTACACTACTACAAATTCTTGTATAGGAATATAATTCTAATTTTGTTACTAATATTGAAAGAAAAAATAATTTGATTTATGCAACTGTCCTAGTTCTTCTGTTTTGCAATGTAAGGCATATGTGTGGCCTTTAAACTCAACTCAACTTCAAATGATGCTTTTAAAAATACAGCCAATCCATTAAGTAAAGTTCGCCTTAATAAGGAAAACAGATGCATTTCTTGAATGAAGCAAAACACCTTATTAAAACCTCTTTCTCATTACCTTGAATTTGAAAAACATATCTGAGGCTCAGGGCCTCGGAGGGGCTGGGGGAAAGCTCCACAGCAGCTCAGATTACAGTTGGACTGCATTGCCAACACTCATGAGAGCACTTTTCAGTCACACTGCAGGGGTTGAAGAGTTTTATCCCTCAAGAAGAACCTCTTTAAGGCAGTCTCAATCTCCCCTCAAGTTAACCTTTCACTTGATGCAATCCATGACACAGCCACAAGCTAAAGGGACCAAAAATATGTAATTTGGTCCAAACCTTGGCCTAGGCCAGTGGTCGGCAAACTCATTAGTCAACAGAGCCAAATATCAACAGTACAATGATTGAAATTTCTTTTGAGAGCCTAATTATTTAAACTTAAACTTCTTCTAACGCCACTTCTTCAAAATAGACTAGCCCAGGCCGTGGTATTTTGTGGAAGAGCCACACTCAAGGGGCCAAAGAGCCGCATGTGGCTCGCGAGCCGCAGTTTGCCGACCACGGGCCTAGGCTAAAAAGGTGTATACATGCTAGTTAAAACTAACAGTTACTAACCTAAGATAACACACTGGTAGAGAAAACCACAGAACCTGGGATTCATCCTTCTTCTACTATATCATGTTCTTTAAAGGTCTTTCTAAACAAAACAAAACAAAACAAAACAAAACAAAACAAAACAAAACAACATCTAACAACTGGAAATGTATTATAGTTTTAGGATTTAATTTACTATATCTAACCTCTCACTTATATTAAATGGCAATTATTAAAAGGCCCGCTCTTCAACTCAAGCGGCAGAAATGTGTGTACGTAGTAGAGGAGAAGTCCCATAGAGATCAAAAGAACCCCATTACCACATCTCAGAAAAATTACAAAATAATTCATTCCTTACTTTATTACTACTTCAAGTTAGAAACTCAGTAGGTTTGAGAGATGTGTACTCTATTTGTTCCAAAAGCAGTAAGGTAGCATATAAAAATAAAACAATATAGTAAATTACATTAAAAAGCAAAGGGATACAAGGCAGAAAAGTCAGAATGAACAGGTCCAAATGAAATGGATCATGTTCACTACCATTCTAATAAAACATTCCTATATATCTTATTATGAAAATTGTGAGCAAAACACAACATGCATGGTGTAAATTAAAAATATATACTGTATTTAAGTTAAAATTATATTAATATCTGTTAAAGCTGACAGGAAAATTCACTGCTTATGATCACCGTACCAGCAATAATGAGTTCTTCAAAACTTGCAAATAAGAATATCTTGTGTGACGTAAAAAAAATTAAATCTGATTAACAAGTTAAAGTATTTTTACTACTATATGATTAAAAACAGATGTTTTTCTCAATGTACTATATATATTTAAAAATTAAAAGAATTTTAAGGTGTAAATAAAAACCCATGCTGTTAAAAGTGAAACAAAAAGCTGAAGTTGGAAATACTTATCTTAAGAGGTAGCAATTCAAAATAATAATCAAAAGGCCCTTAACAAAGTTAAGCACTTAAAACTCTAATTTTAATTTTGGTCCCAATTTGTTACATTAGGGCAGTACTTTATTTCACATTCCTTAGTTTCTTCATTGGTTAAATGGAGGAACATAGTCGTTGTTTTTTTTAGAGGTATTAAGGTTCAGTGAGTTTATGCTTACATTTAAAAACAATACTTTTTCCTGTGCAAAGCAGCCTTTAGGATAAATGACATATAGAACAGGAGCAAGTGTGCATTATATGAAAGACTGATTACCAATGAAAAGCGGAGTCATGGTAACTAAGGCTTTTAAACTATTTTAAAAACTTGTTTTAAAATAAGTTTTAAACTTATTTTGACTTGACACACTAAGGTTTTAAAATACTTTCTAAAAAATAAAAAAAATACTTTCTATGACTTATAATTATGTACAAAATGAGAATTCATATATGAGATTTCTTTCTCAATTAAACAAATTAAAATAAAAGGCTTTTTGGTAAAAATTAATTTTATTAAAATAAAGGTATTGTCTGATTTTTTGCAACTATTTCTAACTAAAAAAAATTCTGACAAGTTCCCCTATATGCCAACTGTATAACTCAACCTAACACTAGAGTAGGGCTAAGCATAAGTTTTTCCCTCTGGTTAAATATAATGATGCAAATAATATTACTTGGTTCTTTTCACTTTTCAAATTCTTATAAGCTTAATCATGAGATTTCATGATTTATGAAACATGACCAAATCTAAGATTTCTTTCAAGGACTTAAGCAGCTGGAGAAAGTGGTAAAGGTCTAATGATACATGCTCTTGAGCCAATTCCTAACTGATTTTCCTACTCATAACACAGTATTTTTTTGTCTAAAGCATCTGGCATGCTTATTTGAAAAAAAAAAAATAATACCAAAAGAGAAAATAGTAAGCTCTATCATTTAATCCTCACAACAACCCTTTGAGGTAGGTACTATTATTATCCATTGTACAGATGAGGAATTGAAATCACAAAGAGGTTCAGTAACTTACCTAAGTTTCAGAGTTAATGGTAAAGTTGGCATTCAAACCCAAACTGCCTGGTTCCAGAATCCATATGATTAACCACTATGCAGATTACTGGTAAACCCACTGAATCAAGGATGAAACCCAGGAACTTTCATTTTTAATAAAGGCATCAGATTATTTTTATACTATCTAAGGTTTGAGAAGCACTTTTTTCTAAGTTTGATGTCACTTAGGAAAAAGTGGCACAGATATGGTTAGTCCTTTTACAGTACACACAAAGGAATAAATCCAATCCACCATTTGAATATCTACAGTGTATACTTTAAACAGGGATGGGATAATTATTTCCTTAAACTGAGGTATAGATATTAAGAAGGTATATAAATAAACCTGGATTCTTCTGGACATATATAGGCAGACAAGTTTGATTTCTACTTTAGTTGAGGTCAAAATAGGATTCACTTTAATTCATTAGGACTTGCAAGAAGGCATTTTAGAATAAACACCATGAAGCAAATCTTCCAGCTAAACATTTCTGTATAGTACTTTTATGTTTAATATTAGAAATGTGATACTTAAAACAACTTGGATAAAATAAATAATTTGCAGAATCTGAGGTATTAGTTCCTTCACAATGCTAGAGCTTTTGTGAAGGAAATAAATTCACTTCTTTAGTATATAATGATCAGTCTTCTTACATGTGGGGGAACTTCCAAATAATTTA
The DNA here is from genome assembly GCF_963455305.1 of Plecotus auritus. Taxonomy (NCBI): domain Eukaryota; kingdom Metazoa; phylum Chordata; class Mammalia; order Chiroptera; family Vespertilionidae; genus Plecotus; species Plecotus auritus. The sequence goes on along the minus strand of NC_137776.1, from coordinate 134,579,409 downwards.
AAAAACAAACTTTACATAAAATTATTTTGAGAGGCAAAATTCTTAAGTTTTGCATGTAATAACAAAGTTTACTACTGACTGCCCTAGCTGGTTTGGCTCAGTGGATAGAGCGTTGGCCTTCGGACTGAAGGGTCCCAGGTTTGATTCCAGTCAAGGGCATGTACCTTGGTTGCAGGCACATCCCTAGTAGGGGGTGTGCAGGAGGCAGCTGATCGCTGTTTCTCTCTCATCGATGTTTCTAACTCTCTATCCCTCTCCCTTCCTCTCTGTAAAAAAACAATAAAATATATTAAAAAAAACTTTACTACTGATTAATACTATCGACTATTATTTGCTTATTTGAAGCAAATTACCTATTTCCTGGGAGACAGGTGTCCATTTCCTTTATGAATAATACCTTGGTATTCAAATTGTAAACGAGGCATAAGAACCACTATTGTCATGGTCTACACTGAGTGGCCATATTACTATGATCTCTGAATGCATAATAATCTGGCCACTCAGTGTACATCCTATATAATAAAAGGCTAATATGCAAATTGTCCCCTGGACCAGGAGTTCCACCAGCAGGCAGGCTGGCCAACCGCCCATGTCCCCTCCCCCTGGCCAGGCTGGCCAGACCCCACCCATGCATGAATTCATGCACCAGACCTCTAATACATACACACACACACACACACACACTCTGAGTGGCCAGAGTAGTAGTATGCGTTCAGAGATCATAATAATCTGGCCACTCAGTGTATTTCCCATCTTTAGCCAAACTAACTCTCTCTGTCTCTCTGTCTCTGTCTCTCTCTCTCTCTCTCTTTCTTTCTTTCTCCAATGCCTCTTTCTCTCTCCTCTCTCTCCCTTCCTTCCTTCACTCATTTATTTAAAACAGCACAATCTAGCAAAACATGAACTTTTGACAAATTTCTGAGAGTGGTAAGTACATGGTTGGTAACTGATTAAAAGCCTAACTTAAGACAGCGTTTTTAAAACTATTTGTTTACAACCCATGGTCAAATATACATTGCATGTCAGTGTCACACACACACATACACACAAACACACACACACAACACAATTAAAATCAAAGTTTCATGAAACAATATTACCCTTACTATATTGAACACATTCTTTTAATTTATTTCTATTTTTAACTTTGTTAACTTATAAAAGAAATGCTGGTCATGCAATCCACTGATTTCATAGTTTACTAATGAATACCACCTGCTTATTTTAAAATACGGTCTATGTCAGTCATTACATATAAAAGTCCATCCACTAAGATAGGAATGGAGACAAATACCAACATCAGGCCAGAATACTTTGAAGGATTGAGGAAAAAAAATGAGTGAAAGAAATAGCAAAGGCTAGTATGACATCAGTGGAAGAATGACAATATACTACTATAGCATTAAAAAACATGTACAAGCAATGATAGAAAGGCCTCTAAATAAAAAGTAAATACACATTTTTTTACTGAATATGCTAGAACCAAGTTACTTTATATTTAAAATCATTCTAAGAATGTCATTAAAATACTCTATTTTAAAATATTAAGAGAAAAACACGTTTATTTTCTTTCTTTGTTGATTTAAAAATATTAATTTAATAGAACTATAAATAAAAGTAAATGTGTAAATGAAAGTCTTCCAAGAACAATTAGTAACTTTACCAAATAACTTTAAAAGAAACACTTCCAAAAACAGAACTTTTACTGAAAAATAGATGCATACATTTTTGGATATATGTAACTGTTAAACTCACTTTATATACTATCAATATTTTCAAAGTTATTACTCCTTTATTTTCTTCTTTACTTAAATTGACTCACAGAAACACATTTTAACATCATTTTTATTTTTGGCAATGAAGTATTGGGTTATAGAACTTTTGGAAATGAACTGGACACACTAATATAAAGAAATTTTTAAAGAAAGAATCATCTGTTGAAGAAAACACATCTTTTATAAAACAGAAAATAAAAATATTTAATGAGGGTGAGATTCTGCTTATTCTAGTATCAGCTTCAAACAAAAAACTCTTCATATAGTCACATGGTAGTCAGATAATTACTTTTTTCTTCTTGTAGAAATGTTTAAAGACAACTGAATTAACCTTTACTTAATATTCTTTCTAAAGTTTATATATAACTAAGAGTTAAAAGATTTGTTTTTCATATTAACAACTCAACCATTTCTACAGTGCCAAAATAAATAAAAATGGATCACCTTGGCAGTATTTCCATGCACATATATGGCTTGTTCTTGGAAGACTTTCATTTATACATTTACTTTTATATACAGTTCTATTAAACTACTTCTACAAAACAGTATAGTATATAAAAAAGAAATTTCTGACTATCAGAAAAAAATAGAGGTAAAAATTTGTTTGAAATACTAGCAGATTAACTCATAAGTACCAGTTATGTCTGTACTTGTAGGGAAAAAAAGTCACAGTTGGAAACGTTTCATTGAAAGTATGTGTGTGCTACAGTGGAATTTAGCCAATTTCTTTACAAACAATACAAACATTGAAACAAAACTTTAAAAAATGTTGAGAGAAAACTAAAACACTTACCTGAAATTCTGGTACAGTAGGTAACTTTGTGACAGTTTTCCTCTTCTTTGTGATTGCTTTTTTAGATATGGATTTTTTCCCTTTCAAGATTAAAAGAGAAAAACTTCATAATGCTGTTAATAACCCTTCATTAACAAAAATAATACATCGAACCTTGAAAATTCAATTATAACTAACAGATGGATTCCAGTGAGTCAAATAATGAATCAAAACAAGTCCTAGTAAAAGCAAACATTCAACTATAACTACCTATAACAGACACATAAACAAATGCCATATTCTTTATATAAGAACCAAATTATTACAATCTCCAATGTGTGGCACAGTATCAGAATTTACTGTAATAAGATTTATCAAAAGAGTCACATTACAACTCAGTTAAAATTTAATTCACAACTTAAAATGAGGTTACATAAGAAAAAAAAATCTTACCTTTAACAATAACTTATGTAGTCAGGAACCTGCATAGAATTATACTCTGAAGACTATGGTCTATTTAGCCAACCCAATGTAAAAATCCTCTCAATAGCTCAGAAAAAAAAGTTTTTCTATCCCTTTAGCTCTGCACTCATCTAATCTTTCCTCAAGGGCTGTCTTTGGCAGTATTCAATGACCAGTTGTAAAACAAAGTAAACATCTCCCTTTAAAGTGCACCTACCTAATCATTTATGTAATCAAAAATCACTGGGAAATATAAACTTATATTCTTAAAGAAATAAAATTCATAGCATAGATTGAAGTATATCTCTGTGTATTTAACCTGACAAGAGACATAATTCAGATCATGTTAAAAGTAAATATGTTTTGTGCTCACTTCGGCGGCACATATACTAAAATTGGAATGATACAGAGAAGATAAGCATGGCCCTTGCGCAAGGATGACACGCAAATTCATGAAGCGTTTCAAATTTAAAAAAAGACAAAAGAACAAAAGTAAATATTTTTCCCTCACTTGTAATTAGCAAAATCTTACCTAATAAAAGAGAAACATGCAAATTAACCATCATCCCCTACGCCCACAGCCAATCAGAGTATGAAAATTAACCCAACAAAGATGGAGGTTAATTTGCATATGCAGGCGCGCAGATCCGGTGTGAAGCCTGCTATGAGGGGAAGCAGGGTGGCGGAGGGAGCTACTGGAGTGGTGCTCCAGACAGAAGCGAGGACTTGCCGGCTCCGGGCGGCCCAGGAGCAGGGATGTGCTGGCTCCTGGGCGGCTGGGGAGTGGGGACTTGCTGGCTCCCAGCGAGAGCCAGGACTTGCCGGCTCTGGGTGGCCCAGGAGTGGGTATGTGCCAGCTTCCAGGTGGCCGGGGAGTGGGGACGTGCCTGCTCCCAGCAGGAGCGGGGATATGCCGGCTCCCGGGCTGCCGGGGAGTGGGGACTTGCTGGCTCCTAGGCAGCTAGGGTGGGGAGCGGGGACTTGCTGGGTCCCAGACGGCTGGGAGTGAAGCTAGGAGCCTATTCTTGCACGAATATAGTGCAATGGGCCTCTAGTCAACTAATAATAAGTTGGTTGTTAATGATTCAACAAACAAGGGATATAGGGCACTATACAATTTATGGGAATAACTAAGAATTATAAAATGGAAAAAGTCCTTCAAGAGCTTACAATCTATGTAATGGGATAAAAATTAATTGTAAATACTTAGAAGTTAATTTTAATTCTCAATCATTTATAGGGGAAAATTAAAAGTTACTGTTTTTTTCAAAAGGAAAAATGAGTTTAAGTACATAAAGTAACTTTGCTCTACATACACCCTATTGCTCCTTTTTAAACATTATCCTATGTAGAAAAGATCTTGCATGAAAACAGTCAATTAAAAAAAATTTAAATTTATAGGGGTGACATTAATAGGATCATATAGATTTCAAGTATACATTTCTATGATACATGACCTGTATATTGCATTATGTGCCCATCAACCAAAGTCAAATCATCTTCTATCACCATATATTTAGCCCCCTTTACTACCTGCCCCCATCCGCTCTTCCCACTGGTAACAACCATACTATTGTCTGTGCCTATGAGTTTCAGTTTTATATCCCACATGGGAGTGAAATCATATGGTTCTTAGCTTTTTCTGACCGATTCATTTCACTTAGCATAATATTCTCAAGGTCCATCCATGTTGCAAATAAACAGTATTCCATAGCATATATGTACACCTTCTTTATCCAATCCCCTATCAAAGGACACTATGGTTATCTCCATATCTTGGCCTCCATGGATAATGCTGCAATAAATATAGGAGTGTATATATCTTTGCAAATGAAATGTTTGAGTTTTTTGAGTAGATACCCAGAAGAAGGATTGCTGGGTCATATAGTAACCCTATTCTTAATTTTTTGAGGAACCACCATACTGTTTTCCATAGTGGCAGTACCAGTTTATATTCTGACCAGCAATGAATAAGGGTTCCTTTTTCTCCACAACCTCTCCAATACTTGTTATTACCTGTCTTGTTGATAAGAACAATTCTAACAGGTGTGAGGTGGTATCCCATTGTAGTTTTGATTTTCATTTCCCCAATAGCTAGTGAAGTTGAACATCTTTTCATATATCTGATGGCCATTTAAATGTCTGCTTGGAAGAGGTGCCTGTTCAGGTTCTCTGCCCATTTTCTAATTGAATTGTTTGTCTTGTGTTGAGTTGTATGAGTTCTTTATATATATTTTGGATACTAAAACACCTTGTCTGGAATTCCATCTTAAGGAGGAGGGAAAAAATGGCGGCAGAATAGACAGACGTGTCCCAAGCCTTGTCCCAGAGCAGATAGAAAGAACAGCTGAGGGTTGCACGGGGAGTGTTTGTTGGTGAGTTGAGGGACAGCTATGCTCCAGGAGATGGTGGGGGACTGCTGGACGGGGCTCCCCTGACCGGGCAGCCCCCACTGCTGCTGGGTTCCCTCCTGGAGCGACCCACTCGGATGCGGAGACCGCACCATCTTGAAGAGGAAAGTGGATATTATCGGAAGCCTGAAAATCTACAACTACAGCACCCACCAAACAGCTGTGAACCCAAGAACACCCGTCCCCAATTGGTGCAAACACGCGGAACCAGAGGAGCTCTACACTCCACCACGGAAAGGTCAGATTTCGCCTGGGATAAGGTGAGTTCTCTGGTCCTGGCAGGAGAGAGAAATGTGCTCACTGCGGGAGCTGGAGGACTGGGGGAAGTCTGTGCCTAGAAAAATTCGTGGCTGTTGGGGCTGGTGTGATCCGTGAATGTGGAAGGGGGTCCTTAGAGCTGCTAACAGAAAGGAACTCTAAAAAGCAACCCATTTTGACCTGATGCAAAAGGACAGCCTAAAAATTTAAAAAGTGTGCCAGCTGCTTAGACCCAAGGAGGAAAAAAGACTGCACAGACTTGCGTGCAGCCCCAGAGTTCGCACACTTATGCTGGCTATTTTTTGTTTGTTTTTTTCTTTTTCCTTTAAATCCTTGCTTCTGATTACTAAGCCCAATACATGGGATCACCCAATTGGGGACACCCTAAGAGACTGCAGGGGAAGTTGTTTTTCTGGAACCTGGGGATCAGAGCGGGGAATAACCATCAGAGAACCAGCTCTGGGGCAACCCACTCCCACAAACCGGTACTGAATGCCACAGGGAAAGCAGAATCTAAGCACTAGCTAGAGAGGACCTATAGACCCGGAGGTCAATCCAGAAACACTGGCACCCAGGGATTGAATCACAAATTGACTCTTGTGTAAACACAAATAAAGGAATACAAGAAATTAAGACACACTTGCCTGCTTAAAAATCAGGACTGGCTTACAACACTGAGGAGCAGTGGAATGCAGGGAACTGCAATACTGTCCTGACTAGGAAACAGGTGTGCCAAACAGAACAGTAGAGGAAGTGAATGACCTTCACTGCTGCACATTTTTATTTTTTTTTTCATCTTTTACTTAAGAAACTAATTTTTTCTTTTTTCCTCACTTGATTTTACCTTTTTAATTATTACATTTTTATTTTCAATCAGTATTATTACTACTGCTATTTACCTTTTTTTTAAAAAAAGTATTTTATTTTCTCTTTATTTTACTTTGGGATTAGTGTTCTACATTCTATTTTCATCTTCCCTTTAGCATCATTTTAATCTATCTCAACTCTACCTTTATGCCATCACTCTCTTCCTAACTTTTCCCCTTTTGTTGTCCTGTTTCTCTTACCCTTTTCCCACTTTAGATTTTCCCTATTCCTTCTTTTACCCCGTTAAAATTTCACCCTACTTATATATCTAATTTCATATCCCCTGCTCCAAGTCCATACACACCTCTCTTCTCTGTCTTCACTATCCAAAAAATTGTTTTTCTCTCTGTCCTTTTGTTGTTGTTTGCTTGATTGTTGATTATATCGATTTTTATGCTTGTTTGTGAGATTGTTTTGCTTGTTTGTTTGTTTTTTGCTTCTGTTTTTCTTCACCTCGCTTGATATTAGTTGTTGTTTGTAGTTTGCATTCACCTCCAGGTACTAGTTCCTAGCATTTGTTGGGTTTAGTGGCTGTTCTATTGGAATTTTCTCCCCATATATATAGTTTGTTCCCCTCTTCTTTCTTATTCTCTTTCTTTTCTCTCTCACTTTTTTTTCCTTTTCCCAATTTCATTTTTGCACTCCTTTCTTTCTTTTCTTTTTTTCTCTATTTTCTTCTCTTCTTTTTTCTCTCCTATCCTCTAATTTGCCTTCCTCTGGTGGTCACCTTCATTTGGGGTTATTAATATCATGAATACATTTCTGTTCAGTGCCTTGTGCATTGTACCTGGTTGTGTTGTACTTTGTGCCTTTAAATCAAAGCAGAAGAGAGAGAACTACATAACCAGACACCCGGAGAAGAGAGACCATGGGGAGACAAAGAAACAGCCCGCATATGAAAGAAAAGCAGGCATCACCAGAAAAGGAAGTAAACAAAATGGAGGCAAGCAACCTGCCAGAGAAAGAATTCAGAGAAATGGTCATAAGGTGGCTGAAAAGAATGGAAGACAAATTCGACAATATGTGTAAGAACCAAGTGGAAATGAAGAAGAACCAGGAAGAAATGAAAAATGACATCGCTGCTGTAAAGAACTCAATAGAAAGCATCAAGAGTAGATTAAAAGAAGCAGAGTACCGCATCAGTGAGCTAGAAGACAAGGGGGGGGAAAATACCCAAGTAGAGCAGCTTCTAGAAAAGAAAATTAAAAAGCAGGAGGAGAGCCTAAGAGAACTTTGGGACAACACAAAACAAAACAACATCCACATAATAGGGGTTCCAGAAGGAGAGGAAACTGAGCAAGGAATACAAAACCTGTTTGAAGAAATACTGACAGAAAACTTCCCTGATATAGGGAAGAAAAAACCACACAAACCCAAGAAACTCACAGAGTCCCAAGAAAACCAAACCCCAGCCGAAACCGGTTTGGCTCAGTGGATAGAGCGTCGGCCTGTAGACTGAAGGGTCCCGGGTTCGATTCCGGTCAAGGGCATGTACCTTGGTTGCGGGCACATCCCCAGTGGGAGGTGTGCAGGAGGCAGCTGATCAATGTTTCTCTCTCATCGATGTTTCTAGCTCTCTATCCCTCTCCCTTCCTCTCTGTAAAAAAATCAATAAAATATATTTTTTAAAAAATGTTAAAAAAAAAAAGAAAAAAGAAAAATGAACCCCAAAAGACCGATGCCAAGGCACATTATAATTAACTTGGCAAACTCCAACGACAAAGTAAGAATCTTAAAAGCGGCCAGAGAGACACAGAAAGTTACCTACAAAGGAACCCCCATCAGACTAGCGACTGATTTCTCAACAGAAACTCATCAGGCCAGAAGGGAATGGAATGAAATATACAAAGTCATGCAAAGGAAGGGTCTGAATCCAAGAATACTGTACCCAGCAAGGCTATCAATCAAAATTGAAGGTGAAATCAGGAGCTTCACAGACAAAAAAGGACTAAGGGAATTTATTACCACCAAACCAGCAATGCAAGAAATGCTAAAGGGTCTGTTGTAAAAAAAAGAAAAAAAAAAGAAATAGGAAGCGAAGAAGGAACACAGGGGTACAGAATAAAAATGGCGACAAATAAGCACCTATCAATAATAACTTTAAATGTAAATGGATTAAATGCCCCAATCAAAAGACATAGAGTAACGGATTGGATAAGAAAACACGACCCATATATCTGCCGTATACAAGAAACCCACCTCAGAAAAAGACGCACACAGACTGAGGGTGAAGGGATAGAAAAAGGTTTTCCAGGCGAATGGATATGGAAAAAAAGCTGGAGTAGCAATACTTACATCTGACAAATTAGAACTCAAAGTGAAGGACATAACAAGAGATAAGGAAGGCCACTTCATAATACTAAAGGGAGCAATCCAACAAGAAGAAATAACTCTGATAAACATATATACACCCAATACAGAAGCACCCAAATACATAAAAAACTCCTGGAGCATATCAAGGGAGAGAGTGACAGCAATACAATCATAGTAGGAAACTTTAATACCCCACTATCACCATTGGACAAATCCTCTAAACAAAAAATCAGCAAAGAAACATCAATCCTAAATGACTCACAAGACCAGATGGAATTAATTGACATCTTCAGAACATTTCACCCCAAAGCAACAGAATATACATTTTTCCCAAGTGCACATGGGTCATTTTCAAAGACAGACCATATGTTGGGTCATAGGCAAAGTCTCTTAAAATTCAAGAAGATAGAAATCATATCAAGCATCTTCTCAGACCACAGTGGCATAAAACTGGAAATCAACTACAATAAAAACAATCCAAAAAAATCAAACACATGGAGACTAAGCAGCATGCTATTAAACAATGACTGGGTTACCAGAGAGATCAAAGAAGAAATAAAAAACATCATGGCAACAAATGACAATGAAAACACAACAATCCAAAATCTATGGGACACAGCAAAAGCAGTCTTGCGAGGGAAGTTCATAGCTCTACAAGCCTACTGCAAAAAACAAGAAACAATGGTAATAAATTACCTAACCCTACAACTCAAAGAGTTAGATAGAGAGCAACAAGAAAAGCCCAGTGTAAGCAGAAGGAAGGAAATAATAAAGATCAGAGGAGAGATAAAGGACATAGAGACACACACATATAAAAAAAAAAAAAAACCAATACAAAAGATCAACAAAACCAAGAGCTGTTTCTTTGAAAGGATAAACAAGATTGATGAACCTCTAGCCAGGCTCAACAAGAAGCAAAGAGAGAGGACCCAAATAAACAAAATCAGAAATGAAAAAGGAGAAATAACAGACCCCACCAAAATACAAAGGATTGTTAAAAAATACTATGAACAACTCTGTTCCAACAAAATGGACAACCTGGAGGAAATAGACATATTCCTAGAAAAATATAACCTTCCAAAACTCCATCAGGAAGAATCTAAACATCTCAATAGGCCAATAACTATGGAAGAAATTGAAGCAGTCATCAAAAAGCTTCCGACAAACAAAAGCCCGGGGCCAGATGGCTTCACAGGGGAGTTTTACCAAACATTCAAGGAAGAACTAAAACCTGTCCTCAGACTATTCCAAAAAATTCAAGAGGAAGGAACACTTCCAAGCTCATTCTATGAAGCCAGCATCACCCTAATACCAAAACCAGATAAAGACAACACAATGAAAGAGAATTACAGGCCAACATCCCTCATGAACACAGATGCCAAAATCCTCAACAAAATTGTAGCAAATGGGATCCAGCACTACATCAGAAAGATCATACACCATGACCAAGTAGGATTTATCCCAGGAATGCAAGGATGGTACAATATCTGCAAATCAATCAACGTCATACATCACATAAAAAAATTGAGAGATAAAAATCACATAGTCATATCAATGGATGCAGAAAAAGAATTTGACAAAATCTAACACCCTTTCTTGATAAAAATTCTCAACAAGGTGGGAATAGAAGGATCATACCTCAACATAATAAAAGCCATATATGATAAACCCACAGCTAACATCATACTCAATGGGCAAAAACTAAAACCATTTCCCCTAAGAACAGGAACAAGACAGGGATGCCCACTCTCACCACTCCTGTTCGACATAGTACTGGAAGTATTAGCCATTGCAATTAGACAAGAAGAAGAAATAAAAGGCATCCAAATTGGAAAAGAAGAAGTAAAGCTGTCCTGATGACATGATATTGTACATAAAAAAACCCGAAAGACTCCATCAAAAAACTAATAGATTTAATAAATGAATTCGGCAATGTAGCAGGATACAAAATTAACGCCAAGAAATCTATGGCATTTCTATACACCAATAGTGAATTTATAGCAAGAGAGACTAAAAAAGCAATCCCATTCACCATCGCACCAAAAATATTAAGATACCTAGGAATAAACTTAACCAAGGAAGTAAAAGACCTATACGCGGAAAACTGTAGGACACTGAAAAAAGAGATAGAGGAAGACATAAACAGATGGAAGAACATATCATGTTCATGGACTGGTAAAATCAATATCATTAAAATGTCCATACTACCCAAAGCAATATGTAGATTCAATGCACTCCCCATTAAAATACCAACGACATATTTCACAGACCTAGAAAGAACTCTCCAAAAATTCATCTGGAATAAAAAAAGACCCTGAATAGCCACAGCAATCCTGAGAAAGAATAACAAAGTAGGTGGGATCAATACCAGATTTCAAGCTATACTACAAAGCCACTGTTCTCAAAACAGCCTGGTACTGGCACAAGAACAGACATATAGACCAATGGAATAGAATAGAGAATCCAGATATTGACCCAAATCACTATGCTCAACTAATATTTGACAAAGGAGGCATGAACATACAGTGGAGTCAAGACAGTCTCTTCAATAAATGGTGTTGGGAAAATTGGACAGATACATGCAAAAAAAATAAAACTAGATCACCAACTTACACCATACACAAAAATAAACTCTAAATGGATTCAGGATTTAAACATAATATGGGAACCCATAAAAATACTAGAGGAATCCACAGGCAGAGAAATCTCAGACATATGCTGAAGCAATTTCTTCACCGATACCGCTCCTAGGGCAATGGAAGCTAAAGAGAAAATAAACAAATGCGACTACATAAAAATAAAAAGCTTTTGCACAGCAAAAGAAACCATCAACAAAACAAGCAGCCCACTGTATGGGAGAACATATTTGCAAATGTTATCACTGATAAAGGTTTAATCTGCAACATCTACAGGCAACTTATACAACTTAATAAAAGGAAGATAAATGATCCAATAAAAAAATGGGCAATGGACCTAAATAGAATCTTTTTGAAAGAAGACAGAAGGAAGGCCAAGAGACATATGAAAACATGCTCAAAGTCACTAATTATCCGAGAGATGCAAATCAAAACCACAATGCGGTACCATCTCATACCTGTCAGAATGGCTATTATCAACAAATCAACAAACGACAAGTGCTGGCGAGGATGTGGAGAAAAAGCAACCCTCGTGCACTGCTGGTGGGAATGCAGACTGGTGCAGCCACTGTGGAGAACAGTATGGAGTTTCCTCAAAAAACTAAAAATGGAACTGCCATTTGACCCAGTATTCCTACTTCTAGGATTATATCCCAAGAAACTAGAAATACCAATCAGAAAGGATATATGCACCCCTATGTTCACAGCAGCACAATTCACCATAGCTAAGATCTTGAAACAGCCTAAATGTCCATCAGCAGATGAGCGGCTTAGAAAACTATGGTACATCTACACAATGGAATACTACGCTGCTATAAAAAAGTAGGAATTCTTACCATTTGCAGCAGCATGGATGGACCTGGAGAGCATTATGTTAAGTGAAATAAGCCAGGCAATGAAAGAAAAATACCACATGATCTCACTCATTTATGGAAAATAAAGAACATTATAACTTCATGAATAAAAAGATAGATACAGAGGCAGTAAAGCACCGAACAGATGGTCAAATTACAGCCGGAAGGCTGGGGAGTGTTGGGGAGGGAGAGAAACAGATCAACCAAAGGATTTGTATGCATGCATATAAGCACACCAATGGAGGCAAGACACTGGGGGATGGTGGGATGAGGGCATGCGACAAGGGGTAGGGGAGGCTGGGGAAAGGTCAATGGAGAAAAAAAAAGGAGATATATGTACTAATATATGTAATATTTTAAACAATAAAAAAATATTTTTTAAAAAAACAAAACTCCTTGTCTGAGCTGTTGTTTGCAAATATCATCTCCCATTCAGTTGATTGCCTTTTTGTTTTACTGGTAGTTTCTTTTGCTGTGAAGAAGCTTTTTAGTTTGATATAGTCCCATTCATTTATTTTTGCCTTTACTTCCCTTGCCTTTGGGGTGATATTCATAAAATCTTCTCTTAAGACGAAGGTCGGTAAATTTAGTACCTATGTTTTCTTCTATGTAATTTATCGTTCCAGATCTTATATTTAGGACTTTGATCCATTTTGAATTACTTTTTGTACATGGGGACAAATTGCATCTGGTTTCATTCTTTTGCATGTGGCTTTCCAATTTTCCTAGCGCCATTTTTCAAAAGGCTTTCTTTTCTCCATTGTGTACTTTTGGGTATCAAAAATTATTTGCCCATATACATGTGGTTTTATTTCTGGGCTCTCAATTCTATTCCATTGGTCTATGTGTCTGTTTTTCTGCCAATATCATAGATCTATAGTATAATTTGAAAGTCAGGGAGTGTGATATTTTTGGCTTCATTCTTTTTTCTCAGGATTGCTTTGGCTATTTAGGGTCTTTTTTGGTTCCGTACAAATCTGTTGATTTCTTGTTCTATTTCTTTAAAAAATGGCATTGGAATTTTGATGGGGATTGCATTAAATCTTTGGGTAATATAGCCATTTAAACTATGTTGAGTTTTTCAATCCATGAACACAGAATATCTTTTCATTTCATTGTGTCTTTTTCAATCTTTTAATAATTTTGTAGTTTTCAGTACATAGGTCCTTCACATCCTTTGTTAAGTTTATTCCTAGGTATTTTATTCTTTTGGTTGCAACTGCAAACGGAATGGGTGTTTTTTTCCCCGTTTTTTTTTTTTCCCTTTAGTTTCATTGCTAGTATATAGCAGTGGATTTTTGTACATTGATTTTGTATCCTGCAACTTTACTATATTTGCTTATTGTTTCAAATATTTTTGGTGGTCTTCAGGGTTTTCTATATACAGAATCATTTCATCTACAAAAAGTGATACTTTTACTTCTATTTATTTCACTTGCCTGACTGCTCTGGCTAGGACTTCTAGAATTATGCTGAATAATAGTGGTGAGAGTGGGCATCCTTTTCTTGTTCCTGACTTTAGAGAAAAAGCTTTCCATTTTTCACCATTGAATATGATACTGGCTGAGGAAAACATTGACAATGAGTTTAAATAAATAACACAATTTACCAAAGAGCTTCACAACATGACCTAGGAGTGGTAATAAGAAAACATTTATTGAGAGCCTACTATGTATCAGACACTTAGTAAGATGATTTATATAAATGATCTCATTAATTCTTAAAAAAAAACACACAAAAAAACCCTCGAAGGCAGGCAATTCCTCATTTTAATGTGAGATAACTGAAGAGAAAAAAAGATTACTTACTCAAGTGTTACACTGTAAGTAAGCACCGCAGCCAGGGATTCTACTGCCAAAGTCCAAGTTCCATTATGCAATGCTAACCTCTCAAAAATCATAGTTACCATTTATTGATTCTTACAACTTGCCAAGCACCATGTTAGGTACTATGCTTTGCTATTCAAATTAATCTGTGTAATGCTACAGCAAGGTAGGTATTACCTCATTTTTTTTACAGATAAGCAAACTGGCTATAAACAGGCAAATAAATCGATGGATGACTTATAGCTAATGTGCACTGGAGCGTGTATCTGTACTAGACATGTCTCACATCAAAGCTGTGCTCTTTTCTTTTTTAAAGCACGTTATTTGTTTTTGAGAGAGAGAGAGAGATTTGTTGATCCTTTTATGTGCCCTAACTGGGGATTGAACCTGCAACCTTGGGATATTGGGACGGTGCTCTAACCAACTGAGCACCCAGCCAGGGCTAAAAAGCTGTGCTCTTTTTAATGATAAAATACTGTGTTCTTTCTAACTTTCTACAGCAATATAATATGCTTTTGACAGATTTCAGAGCATTCCTTTATACTAGGGGAAGATTCGCATATTCACTATTACATAATACTTTCAATCTATAGCCTCATAAAAACAATCTGAACAAAAAATTTCCTGTATTCTTCAATAAAAATTAGTTATTCTTTTTAATTAAATACTTACTTTTAAAATAGAGCATTGTGTACTATAAAACCTCACAGTCTTTATTTAGTAATCTGTTTTTGTTTCAGGTCAAGATATATACAGGGCAAGTTACATACTGCCTCTCAGTGGGCTTCCACTGCTCTAAGTCACCTGTTACCATACAACAGATCTAGGATTGTGTTGAAGTCAAGAACAGTTAAAACATACACAGAAATGCCCTAGCCGGTTGCTCAGTGGTTAGAGCATCGGCCTGCGTACTGAAGGGTCCTGGGTTTGATTCTAGTCAAGGGCACATGCCTGGATGGCAGGCTCCATCCCCAGTGGAGGGCATGCAGGAGGCAGCGGATCAATGATTCTCTCTCATCACTGATGTTTCTATCTCTCCTTCTCCCTTCTTCTCTGAAATCAGTAAAAGTGTATTAAGAAAAAATAAAGAAGCATTTAAAACACACACACACACACACACACACACACACACACACACACACACACACGGATTTTCAGCTTTAATTCTTGGGCTTAAAACACAGCCATGGGCAAAAAGTTGAATCTCAACTTGTACCAAGAAAATGGATAAAAACCTTAATATAGTCTAGTAATTAAGGTTACAAGTGCAACCTAATGAAGCTTTTTAAAACTATGCTTAGAACAGCTCAAGAAAAGAAAGCTCAGCTTGAGAGGAAAAATAAAACTAAAAATATATTTTACACTATAAATGTAGGCACAAAACTCTAGTCTTCTAGAATATGCAGATACACTTACTAGAAAAATGAAGATGATTATCATCCCCACTCCAACTCCTCTTTCCTCAGTCTCTCATTATCATCTTTATCCCTCTCCTTCACCTGGCTGCCCTGCCTGTCTTTACCCCTTGGCCTTCCACTTCCACTCCAATTCCCTCCTAGATTGGCCTTCCCATGTATAAGAATTTCCCAACACATTCACTACTCTCTTAGTGTTTTCATTTTAGGAACCATAAGTGAATGGATAATAAGACATTAATCACTGTTAAAAGTAAAGGGCATTTGTATTATTAAATACCAAATCTGGGAAGTACTTAGAATGTGAGGCCACAACTGGATTTTAAACTTGACCTTTATTTACTAAAAGTGCATGTTTTGAACGAATATTTATATTCTACAGAAATTTCTGGAATGTTCTATCTCTAAGCAAGCAATTTGGCCTTAACAAAACAGCTGATTTCCTCCTATTCTCTTGGGCAAATTTTTCATCATACTGGTAATTTTTAACCCTATCATATAATTCAGTAACTGCTGAACACCTATTTCTTTTTTTCTCCTTTAATTTAGAATATTGAGTCAGTTGTCAAATTCTGCTTTTTTTTTTTTTAAATATATTTTTTATTGATATTTTACAGAGAGGAAGGGAGAGGGATAGAGAGCCAGAAACATCGATGAGAGAGAAACATCGATCAGCTGCCTCCTGCACACCCCCCACTGGGGATGTGCCCGCAACCAAGGTACATGCCCTTGACCGGAATCGAACCCGGGACCCCTGAGTCCGCAGGCCGACGCTCTATCCACTGAGCCAAACCGGTTTCGGCTCAAATTCTGCTTCTTATTGCAATATATTTCTAAAAATGTTTTTTCTTTCCTGTCAATGTGATAGAAAAGTCATGTAATCATTCCTTATCTGGATTTAGAATTTCCTCTTTCTGAAGTTACCTTCTACCCCACTCCTTCATCTACATCTCAGTCAGTTTCTTTATAGCTATTTAATGATATCCTAATTACCTGGCGAGATCCTTTCTGCTAATCCTGCCACTTACTAGCTGTGTTACCTTGGACACAGGAATAAATTTCTCTGTGCTTCAGTTTTTTTAATCTATAAAATCTATATAATAGGAAATAACAGTATCTACTTTATGGAGTTTTTATGAAAGTTCAATGAGACAATATGCATAAAGGCTTAGAACAGTGCCTGGCATACATTAAACAATAGATGAGTATTCACTTTTGTGGGGGTGGGACAGGGTGGGAGAGTAGAAGGCAATAAAATAAAAGGATATGGAGTACAGTTTATCCTTTTACTCTCTTTTACCATGGCATCTTGAGTTGGTTCTCTAAAAGTTTTCCCCATAAAGACACACATAGTTAAGTGCTATAATAGTGCTATCAACACAGAACTATACAATCTTTTTTACAAATATCGGTCTGGATGTAACCCAATATTGTAGATTACATTACTTTCTCAGTTATTCCCTATAAACCAGGATACTGTTTTTTACACATCTGATAGATCTTATTTAGTGCTCATTTCCTTGTACTGGGCTCCTGATTCAATTATTTAAAATAGCACAACAGTATGAAAAAAAGATATAGTAACTATGAAAAAAGAACAGTCTGAGATAAAGAATGACACAACACAAATAAAGAACATATTGGAAGGAATACACATCTGATTAGGGGAAGCTGAGGATTGAATCAGTGAATTAGAAGACAGAGTTGGAAATATCCCTCAATTAGAGAACCAAAAAGAAAAAACAATTACAAAACAGGAGGACAGCTTAAGGGAACTGTGGGATAATGTGAAACGAAACAATATTAGAATAGTAGGTGTGCAGAAAGGGAGAAAGGAATAGAGAAGGTGGTGTTTGAAGAAATAATGGTAGAAAACTTCCCTAACCTGGTAAAGGGAAAAGTCACACAAGTTTAGGAGGCACAGAGAACTCCAAATAAGAAGAACTCAAACAGACCCACACCCAGACACATCATAATTAAAATGCCAAAAATTAAAACAAAGAAATAATCTTAAAGGCAGCAAGAGAAAGAAAACTTTACCTACAAAGGAATTCCCATAAAGCTGACGCCTTGATTTCTCATCAAAAACTCTATAGGTCAGAAGGGAATGGCGTGAAGTACTCAAGGTAATGGAAAGCAAGGATCTGAGACCAAGATGACTGTATCCAGCAAGGCAATCATTCAAAATAGATGGTCAAATAAAGAGCTTCCCAGACAAAAAAAAAAAAAAAAGGCTAAAGGAGTTCATCACCACCAAACCAGCATTATAAGAAATGCTAAAGGGATTGTTGTAAGGGATTGTTGAGAAGAAGAAAGAGAGAGAAACCTAGCCATACAGAATTAAAATGGCTATAAATAAGTACCTCTCAATAATAACCCTAAATGTGAATGGATTAAATGCTCCAATCAAAAGGTGTAGGGTAGCTGAATGGATACAAAAACATGACCCAACTATATGCTGTCCACAAGAGACCCACCTCAAAACAAAAGACACTCACAGGATGAAAGTGAAGGGATGGAAAAAAATTGTCCATGCAAATGGAAAAGTAAAAAAAAAGCTGGAGGAGCAATACTCATATCCAACAAAACAGATTTTAAAAGCATCATGCTAAGTGAAATAACCCAGTCGGAGAAAGATAAATATATGATCTCAGTCATTTGTGGAATATAATGAACAACATAAACTGATGAACAAAAATAGAGCCAGAGAGGGGGGGAAATATACTAGAGTATAATAAAAGTAATCCTGTTATTTGCAGATTTTTAATATTTCCTACAACTTTTGTGATATTATACTATGTTAGTACAGTTTTGGTAATATTATTATACTTAAAATCCTTTTATTCTTAAAATATTAATGTTTATTGCATGAAATATTATATGTAAGATCATTTTCTTCAATAATTGGTGTTTATTGCATGTAACATTATTATATTTAAAATCGTTTTTCTTGAAATAAAAAAAAAAAGGTCATAAACAAAGAATCAATAATCCCAAGGTTGGCAATAAACCTAACCTCCAGTGGCAAATACAGTTTACAACTTAAGTGATTAAACTCTGCTCTCTATAATATATACACTAACAAATAAATGTAGTGTATTCTAACACAAACTAATAGTCTCAAAGTTACTTGTCAATGTTCCAAGGTTTGCATTAAATAAACTTTTGACTTTTATAGTCAACTCTGCCTTTTCAGAAAACGGACTTAGCCTTAAAATCAACTCAATGATGACAAGATACATGTTAAAAATAAGTTACAAAAAAAAAGTTTAACCTCATTTTTTTGCAACTGGTATATAAATATTTTTTAATCTTCCTAATCTATGTAAAGCAATGTTTGCCTTCTCAAAAGCACTTTCACTGACAACTTACGATCTTTTCAGATTTACTGCTATGGAAATTGTAAAACTTCCTGATAGTTTAATAATTTTAATCCTTAATTTTAATCAAGGCTAAAAAAAGAATGTTATAGAACAGAGTATAGATAATAACCAAAATAACCTAGAAATAAATGTAATTGTTATGAATAGATTTAATAAATAAGTATTCTGAAGGAGAAGTATCTGGTGCTATAATTATGCACATTAAGAAAAATTCCACATTGGGGGGTGAGGGCAGGTATGGGAGTGGGGTGGGGGGGGGGGGCAATGGTAAGATATGTACACATATAATACCTTAATAAAAAATTTGAAAAAAAAAAAAAGAAAAATTCCAATGTTTTTCTATTCTATAATGTTTCCAAGAGTAAGGAACAGGCTTAAATTAACTAAAAATGAATTCAAAATTTTAAAAGGCAGAAAGAACATTCTCATTCTGAAAAATAGATAAAAATGGTTACAAGTTACAAAATTCTCTTATAGTGCATTAAAATTATCAAATCATTTTTAACCAATCTGCCTTTGTGCCTTCTATTAAAAACCATCTCCCATCACAATAAGGTGGTTTACTAAATTTGGAGATGCAACCAAAAATTAAAACATAAAAGGAACCAGATTAACCACATGTAGAATTTAGTCTACCCTAAATGAAGGTTAATAAATCAGTCATGGATGACACAGCTTATCCCAAAGCATATTCTACACAATACTATTATTTGGAAAAAGGGGAAAAAAAGCCCTGTGTTTAAATAAACTTGAAAAATACTAAGTTAAAGAAAACGAAGCAGTTTCTTTTCTTCAAGACCTCGAAGCAACCTTAATATTCAGGCACAGAATCAATTATTCACAATTCTAAAGTCTAAAAGATTCCGAAAAATAAAGTTTTAAAAAATAATTTATATGGTAGCAAAATCTGACCTGAACTGTTAAGAGGTTCTTTATAGTCTTCATCCTTTAGTCTGATTATTCATACATTTTTCTTTTCTGTAGAAATTATGTATTTGATTACAGAGCTACTCCAAACTCCACTGAGGATGTTCCTTCAAAAACACATCATTAACACCCTTCTAAAATCTGAAGATTTCTGAATCCCCAAACATAAATGGTACAAGAGTTTCATAAAATGCATTGTGGACCTGTACTAATGCACAATGTAACTCTCTAAGAGGAACAGCTCCCAAACTTGGGACCATGGAGCTCACTCTTAAAAAGAGAAAGGAGCCCTAACCGGTTTGGCTCAGTGGATAGAGCGTCGGCCTGCAGACTGAAGGGTCCCAGGTTCGATTCCGGTCAAGGGCATGTACCTTGGTGGCGGGCACATCCCCAGTAGGAGGTGTGCAGGAGGCAGCTGATCGATGTTTCTAACTCTCTATCCCTCTCCCTTCCTCTCTGTAAAAAATCAATAAAATATAAGAGAGAAAGAGAGAGAAAAAAAGCCCTGATTGGTTTGGCTCAGTGGATAGAGCATCGGCTGTGGACTGAGGGTCCCAGGTTCGATTCCGGTCAAGGGCATGTACCTTGGTTGCAGGCACATCCCCAGTAGGGGGTGTGCAGGTGGCAGCTGATCGATGTTTCTCTCTCATCAAACTCTCTATACCTCACCCTTCCTCTCTGTAAAAAATCAATAAAAATATATTTTTTAAAAAAGAAAGGAAATACTGGATTAGAGTATGTCCAAAACTGACTATCAAAGGCCACACAATATCTCATACCTATTAAAGAAGCCCAGGGCAAAATGATGTACAATAAACTTTTGTTGTTATTATAACATTTTATGTAATATTGTAAAACAGTAAGAAGCTTAGTGTCTGATGATGAAAGAGAGCTGGTCTATGCTTATCCACTGCTAACAACAGAACGGTATTTGCCAAATCCAAGTATTTTTGTTACTGAAGACTTGACTCTCTAAAATTTGCTCTGAAGATAAAAACGAAAAAGTATATAGGCAAGAGCATTATTTTCTCCTATTTCATGCCTGTAAGACTTCTCTCCTCAACTAAAAAGGCACACAGAGGATACACAAGTACTAGCTGAATTTGCTTCTGACCTTTTTTCATTCACTTGTCTAGAATTGGACATGAAGTTCTCCAATTTTCTCTCTGATCTACATTCTGAACTTATATTTCAAAAATTGAACACTTTATTTGCTTACAATACAAATTCATTTTATTCTAATCCTCATCAACTAATATTTTTATTCTGCTACATCAATAACTATGTTACTTTCTAAACCACTTTAATTCATAATTAACTTTGAACACATGAATAGTGGGTCATAAATAAAAACTTAATCAAAGGTTTTAGGAAATAATGGTATTAATAAAACAGTATTATATATTATAAAACTGGAAACATTTTCAAATTTAAAATATTTAATATTTCAGAGGCCAACATTTCAGAGAACTCCTCAAGTCAAATTTAATTTATATAGCCTAATGGATTGCTTATAAAATTTAAAAGGTTTATTTCTGAAAGTTACTTTAAAATATTGTAGCTTTTCATTACTTGGCCAATTTGGACCACTTTGCAATTTTCAGTTCAACTAATTAAGCCTGTTCTTGATAGTAAATTTTATACTACTTCTTTATCAATGATACATTGCATATACATTTAAAAATACATTAAATTTTATTTAATGATTTAAATAACTAAGGTATAACATCTACTATAGCAGTTAAACTAAATTCACCCCATTTGCCAATTCATTATCAAATTATTGCCAAATCTTAATTATCTTTGTAACTGAGATAATGAAAAAAAACTGAAATCCACAAATAATTACAATAAACCACAATTTATTTTAGTAAACAATTCAAGGTTTTCCCAATCAGGCAACTTTTTATTAGGGTTAATAAATGAAGTTAATCATCTGCTTTTATCTCACCTATCCTCTCAATAAATGAGACATTTTAAACTGATTAAATGGCAAAGATTAGGAAAAGCAAAAGCAATTAAAAAATAGAGCAATCAACCACTGAATACTATAAGTCTGTATACACACTTTAACAGCTGATAACCCATTTAGTTTTCACTTCTTTTCAGGTTTAACTGATTTGAAATGGGTGAAGCCAGACTAATCTTTGAACAAAGAAAATTTATCCTGAAGTGCCACTAGACTTTTTCTTTTGGAGATACATAAAAAATAAAGTTTACAGTACAAAACAGTCGACGAATCGAGGGCACACAAATACTAAAGAAATAATTCTTGATGTTTGAGATTCCATGAGTTTGTGTTATCACCAGTGCCTGGACCAGAATTGTCATCATTTCAAAAACAGGCAATGACAAAAAAAAATTATTCATTTCTGTAGATTCTTTTAAATTTTGAAAATGAACTATATGTTAATAAACACAGACTTTATAATCATTCAAAGTGCATACACATTTTGGGGGGACACCCTGTATATTTATCGGATTTTTTGCTTTAATTTTTAAATAGGCTTGTGACAAATACATTATTTAAATTAGGTATAAGACAAACTTACAAATTCTGTTATAAAAATATGATTCATGTCTTATTAGTTGATATAGCTCTTTCCTTATATTTCACAACATTTTTCTGGATATGCAAATAACAAACTGAAAACAGTGCTGAAAAATATATGATGTGGGGAAAAACTGAGACCCAGAAAGATAAACTGGCCTGCCTTGGTTTAAGAAGCTAGTTGCTATGAACTTTAGTCCTGGGAATGCAATCTCCTGATACCAGTGCTTTTTCCACGGCACTGTAACTGCCCTTACCCAGGGAAAAAAAAACACTTCTCATCAGTGATGGAAAGTATCACTTATGGAGAAACTGGTCCAAAGAAATGTAAACACATAATGTCCAAAGACTGTCAGATGAAAATTAAATTCAAATGCACTGCATCAGTATTTTGTTGTTATTGTTGTTAATAATAAAACCTCTTCTGCTCTGGGTTTTAATCATGGGGAATAATATAAAACTTGACCCTTACATATGCATGCAAACACACATACATACATGTTCATTTCATTCTGCTACGATGTCTAACTGAAAGAACTTGAAGT
Organism: Plecotus auritus; assembly: GCF_963455305.1. NCBI lineage: Eukaryota > Metazoa > Chordata > Mammalia > Chiroptera > Vespertilionidae > Plecotus > Plecotus auritus. Next base: position 134,556,414 of record NC_137776.1, on the reverse strand, counting down.
ATGCATAAATGTAATTCTCACCCATTTGTGTTAGCTTACCAGATTTGTGCTTCTTGTGTTTTGCTTTCTTTTTGATGATCAATAACTTATTCTGGATCTCAGGTTTGTAAGACTTGAATGCAAGAGAATGAAGACCTTCACGCTTTCTCTGTAAGTTTTCATTCAAAGCGTCTTTTAATTTCTTTTTTTTCTTTTTCTTCTTTTTTGCCCTCATTTTAGTTAGCTTGAGTTTCTTGTGGCTCTGCAGTGACTGCTCTAACAGAATATCCCTTACAACTTTGGGGCAGCTAATTTCTGCGTGATCATTGTGACTTCCATTTACATGTATTTGGCAAGATTTCAGAGCATTTTCTTTTAATGGACTGGGTTCAGGCTTTACTCTAGAAGCTTCACCAAATCTTTCGTGATTTTCTATAAACCTTATTTCACCTGGACTAAGAGGCTCTCCAAAGCCAGTAACTTCACCTGGACTTCCTGGTTTCTCTAAATTTTCTTTACAGCAATCAGTTTTCTTAATTTCGCAGGGTCTGCGAATTCTAATTTCACAGTTGGATTTCACTTCCATTTCAACAGAGATGTCATGATTATCCAAGTTCATTTTAGCATGGCAGCAAGTTGGATCCAAATTAATTTCTTTCTCTTTTTTGAAGGCAGAGGGCAGGCCTTCTCTACCACACCTATGTTCTCCATTACTTGTACTAAAATAGTCACACTTCAATTTCTCCAGTTTAATCCGAGGTACTCTTTGTATTTTAATGGGTGGAATTGGAAATTCTGGGGCCTGAAAAGGTCTCTGCTTGTAAATCCGTACATCTGCACCACAGAACTGTGGAAAATGTACATAAGCATTCTCCAAATAATCGTAACCAAGTATAACTTCCCTGCATTCATGAATAGGCTGTCCAAGTACAGCATCTTGAACTTCTTTTTGTGTTTCATACACAAAATCACAAAGACCCTTAAGTAACCACACTTTTTGGTGGAAAGGTAGTTCGTGAAAGGGTTTTTCTTCCAATGGATTAACTTCTCCAAGAACTTTAAAAAACTGAGGACACAACCCAAGTTTCTCAGCACAGTTATTGGGATTTTCAGTCTGCCCTACAGCAGTGTACCACTGGTGTACTTTCTGTCTCAGTGCTGCCTCCCAGGTCCTATAAGGCAAAGTAGGTCTTCGATGTAAGGTAGGTCTGCGATGAGGAGGACTTAATAGAGAAGTCATTATTTTAGATAAAAAAGCATTACACTGAGGCATCAGAAGACAGCGTTCCAATTCGTAGAAGACTATTTCTGGCAAGTTTAGAATTTGCTGGGCTAAGCAAAGGAAATGCCCAATAGCTGGAATTTCCCACATGGTCTCCATACAAGTTGGAGCTGCTTGAGCTAGAAGTCTTCTTTCCCATTCTTCTATTTCCTTTTGACTAGCTTCTTCTGCCTCTTTTCTCTCCTGCTCCCGAAGCCTAAAGGAAATTTAACAAAATATACTATTATTGTTTAAAGTAGAAGATGCCATAAAATAACAAATTTTGTCATATTTATCTTCAGTCAACAAGATAAATTCATGGCTGGTCCAGTTTACAGTATCAGTACAAAGTGTTCCATTGCCTGTACCATTTTTTTTTTTCAGATGAAGAAATACACATTTAACTTGATCACGAGATTTCTTGATAGAGGATTATCACTGACGATATTGTCACTCAAAGTAAAACTCTTATAATGGGCATCAACTTTAAAATAAATGAAAAAATAATTTAAAGCATGTTTTCTAAACAAAAGAAGTTTAGTGCTTTCTAGAAGTAATGTGACATCATAAAGGAGCTGTAAAGATGTTTATATCATTTGAGCCCATAATTCCATTTCTAAAAAGTTATATTAAGAAAATAATTCAGTACAAGCAAAAAGTTATGTGACAGTGTTAATCAGTTTTATCATATAATATATTACAAATATATTATATCATATCATATAAAGAAGTTGCATTACACAACTAGAAAATAAACTGGCTATATTATGTAGCCTTAAAATTAGAATTATGAATATGACATATAAACACAAAAGTATCAGAACACAACATAGTACTTAACCAACAATAGCAATAATAAAAATATGCATACATTGGACAAGGACATTATAGCATTTCAAAAATAAATGACTCCTAGATTGATTATGAGTGCTTTTTTCCCCTTAAAAAAATTCTTTACTGACATTGCTACAAAATCTTAAAAATTTTAAATTATTTGTAAAGATAGATATAAATCTTTTTGATATTGTATTAGGCAATGTGTTCTTAGACATAACACCAAAAGCACAAGCAATAAAAGAAAAAATAAACGGGACATCATCAAAACTAAATGCTTTTTTATGGTGAAAAGACAACCCACAGGAGAAAATTTTTTGTAAATCGTATATCTAATAAGAGATTTGTATTTAGAAAATATAAGGAACACTTACAACTCAATAGTAAAAAGATAAATAACTGGATTAAAAAAGGGCAAAGGATCTCAATAGACATTTCTCCAAAGGTATACAAAAGAACAATAAGCACATGAAAAGATGCTCAACATTGTTATCCATTAGAGAAATATACATCAAAACCACAATAAGATACCAATTCATACCCACCAAGATGACTATAAGAAGAGAGATAAGTATTGGTAAAAAGGTAGATAAATTGGAAACTTTATACACTGTAAAGGTTTCAGCTGCTTTGGAAAACCGTGTAGCAGTTCCTCAGGTGTTTAAGATTACCATGTGATCCAGCAATTCTACTCCGAGGTTTATACCCAAAAGAAAGAAATGAAAAGTTATGTCCAGCCCTGGCCAATTTGGCTCGGTGGATAGAGCATCGTTCTGCGGACTGAAAGGCCCCAGGCTCGATTCCAGTCAAGGGCATGTACCTTGGTTGCCGGTACATCCCGGTAGGGGGTGTGCAGGAGGCAGCTGATCGATGTTTCTCTCTCATCGATGTTTCTAGCTCTCTATCCCTCTCCAGCTCTCTATCCTTCTCCCTTCCTCTCTGTAAAAAATCAATAAAAATATTTTTTAAAAAAAAGAAAAGTTAGCCAAAACTGGTTTGGCTCAGTGGATAGAGCGTCAGCCTGCGGACTGAAAGGTCCCAGGTTCGATTCCGGTCAAGGGCATGTACCTTGGTTGCGGGCACATCCCCAGTGGGGGGTGTGCAGGAGGCAGCTGATCGATGTTTCTCACTCATCAATGTTTCTAACTCTCTATCTCCCTCCCTTCCTCTCTGTAAAAAATCAATAAAATATATTAAAAAAAAAAAAAAAAAGAAAAGTTATGTCCACACAAAAACCTGTATGTAAATGTTCAAAGTAGCATCCTATCTAATAAAAGAGTAATATGCAAATTAACCATCACTCCACTACACACACAAGCACACCAGCCAATCAGGAGCGAGTATGCAAATTAACCCAACCAAGATGGCTGTGGCCACGGAGTGAGCAGGAGGCTTGGGTTTCCCCGGCAATGGAGGAAGCCAAGCTTTCTGCACACCCTGGCAGGCCCAGGCCTCTACTCAAGGCTACAAAGTTTCAATTATAGAATATAAATAAATCCCAACAAAAATGGCGGCAGCCACGGAGCTGGAGAGAGGCAACTCCGGCAATGGAGGAAGCCAAGCTTTCTGCACACCCTGGCAGGCCCAGGCCTCCACTCAAGTCTACAAAGTTTCAATTATAGAAGATAAATAAATCCCAACAAAAATGGCTGCAGCCGCGAAGCAAGCAGGAGGCTTGGCTCCGCTCAAGGCTACAAAGTTTCAGTTATAGAAGATAAATAAATCCCAGATACCAGGGACTCTGCTTGGGTCACTGGGGAGCATGGCCGGCCTGCAAACCACCACAGGCCCCTCGCCCAGGCCACCCCATGCCCCAAGGGAACCCCCACCCTGATCCAGGACACCCTTCAGGGCAAACCAGCTGGCCCCCACCTGTGCACCAGGCCTCTATCCTATCTAATAAAAGAGTAATATGCAAATTGACCATCACTCCAACACACAAGATGGTTGCCCCCATTTGGACACAAGATGGCTGCCACAAGATAGCCAGCAGGGGAGGGCAGTTGGGAGGGACCAGGCCTGCAAGGGAGAGCAGTTGGGGGTGATCAAGCCTTCAGGAGAGGGCAGTTAGGGGTGACCAGGCCGGCAGAGGAGGGAAGTTGGGGGCGACCGGGCCTGCAGGGAAGGGCAGTTGGGGGAGACCCTGGCCTGCAGGGGAGAACAGTTTGGGGGGACCAGGCCTGCAGGGGAGGGCAGTTAGGGGTGACCAGGCCTACACGGGAGGGCAGTCAGGGGCAATTAGGCTGGCTTGGGAGTGGTTAGGGGGTGATCAGGCTGGCAGGCAGAGGCGGTTAGGGGCAATCAGGAAGGCAGGAAGGCGAGCAGTTGGGAGCGAGCAGTCCTGTATTGTGAGAGGGATGTCCAACTGCCCGTTTAGGCCTACCAGGATTGGGCCTAAACGGGCAGTCGGACATCCCTCGAGGGGTCCCAGATTGGAGAGGGTGCAGGCTGGACACACCCACCGTGCATGAATTTCATGTACTGGGCCTCTAGTTATTCATAATAGCCAGAGTGTCTGTCAACACCAAATGTCTATCAACTCCTGAATGGATAAATAAAATGTGGTATATCCACACAATGGAATATTATTTGGCAATAAAGCAAATGAAGTGCTGATACATGCTACTGAACATGGATTAACCTTGAAAACATGATACTAAGTGAAAGAAGACATCCACAAAGACCACATATTGTGTAACTCGATTTATATGAAATGTCCAGAAGTCTATAGAGACAGAAAGTAGATTAGTAGTTTCCTAGGATTAGGGAAGTCAGGGATAATGGAGAGTGACAGTTAACAATCTTTCTTTTTAGAGTGATGAAATGTTTTAAAATTGATTTAAGTGATGATTGCACAACTTTGTGAATATACTAAGAATAACTGATTTTTACACTTTAAATAGGTAAATGTATGGTGTATAAATTTTATTTCAAGAAATCTGTATAAGATAATATGAAGTTTTTTTGGTGGAAAATAGGATACAACAACAAATGAAGGAAAATATAATAATTTATCTTATTCTTGATTTTTGAAAAGCAAGAATGCTTCCTCTAAAAATGATGTATAAAAACACTGATATGTGACTAATTCTTGGGCTTTATATGAAAACCCAGGTATAATGTCTGACACTGGCTATTTTCTATACTATTATATTGTAATTTGTTAAAACAAATACACAGTAAGACACTATTTTAGCAATATCAGGATGTTCTCTTTCACTGAACATGCCTACATTTACCTTTTTTGGCTGAGAGGTCACATTACAACTACCTTGCTACAACAGATACAACAAATTATTTGATCAAATGGTCCTAGTTCATTAAAAATATTAAACTGTCACTTGTAATTTGACATCTATACTAATAAAAGGGTAATATGCTGCCGAAACCGGTTTGGCTCAGTGGATAGAGCATCGGCCTGCGGACTGAAAGGTCCCGGGTTCGATTCCGGTCAAGGGCATGTACCTTGGTTGCGGGCACATCCTCAGTGGGAGGTGTGCAGGAGGCAGCTGATCGATGTTTCTCTCTCATCGATGTTTCTGGCTCTCTATCCCTCTTCCTTCCTCTCTGTGAAATATCAATAAAATATTTAAAAAAAAAAGGGTAATATGCTAATTAGACCGGGTTGACCGGCCATCTTCTGGACATCTGACCTCCTTCCGTACAAAGCCATGGTGATGGGGGCTGAGGCAGAGGCAGTTAGGGACAATCAGACCGGCAGGGGAGGGCTGTTGGGGGTGAGATCAGGCCTGCAGGGGAGGGTAGTTAGGGATGATCAGGAAGGCAGGCAGAGGGGTTAGGGGCAATTAGGCAGGCAGGCAGAGGCAGTTAGGGGCGATCAGGCAGACAGGCAGGTGAGCGGTTAGGAGCCAGCGGTCCCAGATTGTGAGAGGGATGTCCGACTGCCAGTTTAGGACATTTCCCAAGGGGTCCCCAATTGGAGAGGGTGCAGGCTGGGCTGAGGGACAACCCCCCTTCCCGTGAACAAATTTCAAGCACCAGGCTACTAGTTTACATATATGATTACATCTGAACACCCGAACAATGCTACATTTAATAAAATTTAGTTTTCTTCAAATGTACTTATAATTTTGAAGAGTTTTAACTTCTTACTGTGAATGGGGGTTAGTTAAGGTGGGCTGGCAGAATCAAGTTTCCCTGATACAAAGCTGGGACTCCAAAAGCCCACATAATCAGTAGGAAAATGTAATAGAAATATCAGTCTCTTCCCCTGTCCCCAGTTAGGGAACTGCAAGGAAAACTGTCTTCACAATAGAAGTGGTAAATGGAAGGAAACAAAATCTCTCTTAAGAATTTATGCCTGCCCAGCATGGCTCAGTGGTTGAGTGTCGACTTATGAACCAGAAGGTCACAGTTTGATTCCGGTCAGGGGGTTGCGGGCTCAATCCCTAGTATGGGATGTGCAGGAGGCAGCCAATGAATGATTCTCTTGCATCACTGATGTCTCTCTCTCTCTCTTTCTCTCCCTCTCTCTCCTTTCCTCTCTAAAACCAATAAAAACATATTTTTTAAAAAGAATTTATAACCATAAGTTTACTCTCATGTGGATTTTTTGCCCACATTCACATTTTCAGGGTGCTCAGAAAAACTTCACACTGAAAAATGAGTTTAATGTGGTCTCATTCCAAAACTGTTGTCAGCTATTTGACCAGAAAAAAATATTAAATCTCTTAAGGAAATGCACCCTAGTTCTAGATCTTCAGAAACTCCCACTGATACAGTCGCAAGAAACAAGTTCATAATCAAAGATACATAATATCAAAGGAAACAAGGTATTATGAGGACAGGAAAAAACATGTATATATGGCCCACCAAAAACTTTAGATATAGTAATAACAGGACATGGAAAATAAAATGTTTAGTACAAAGAAATTTAAAACATGGGTAAAGTAGAAGAGATTATTAAAAACAACAAAGCAGTTTGAAAAAGAACTTAAGAGAACATGTAGATATAAAAAATATAAAAATTAGTTCTGGCCCAGTGGCACAGTTTGGTCCTGTGCACCAAAAGGTTGTGGGTTCAATTCCCAGTTGGGTGCATCTTGGAGGCAACTGATAGATGTCTCTCTCTCTCTCTCTCTCTCTCTCTCTCTCTCTCTCTCTCTCTGTCTCTCTCAAAAAAGAAAAGAAAAAAATCAATAAAAATATATCCTTGGGTGAGAATTTTTAAAATATACAAAAATTAAAAGAAAAAAGATTTACAGTTATTTCCTCAACAGCAATAATTAAAGCCAGCACAGACAATGGAATATCTTCAATGAACTTAAAAAATAACTACTGCCCGGCCAGTGTGGCTCAGTGATTGAGCATTGATTGATCTACAAACCAGGAGGTCACGGTTAGATTCCCAGCACATACCTGGGTTTCAGGCTCAAACCCAAGTAGGGGATGTGCAGGAGGCAGCTAATCAATTAATCTCTCTCACCATTGATATTTCTCTCTCTCTCTCACTCTCCAAAATCAATAGAAGTATTTTAAAAAAAAATAAAAAGTTTAAAAAAATAACTATCAATGTAAATTTTCACTGAGAACAAAAACATTTTCCAAAAATGAAGACCAAACAAAAAGATACTTTTCAGACAAAAACTCAACATCTGTGATAAAAGGAACCCCAGCTAAAGGAAATTCTAAGGGACATACATAAGATAGAAGGACAGTAATCGTTTCCTGAAGATCAGAGATAAGAAAAGAGCAAAAAACTGGTAACAGGTTAGTAACAGGCTAATCTATACAGATACGGCATAAATAATGATAAAAATGTTTTGTGGAGTTTTCAAAAAAGACAAGAAAAAATTAAAATACATTATAATAATAGCAAATAAGCTGGGCAAAAAATTTATTAGAGTTAAGTGTTCCAAGATCCTTGTATTAAACAGGAAGAAGGTAAAAATACTAATTTTAGGCTTTGATAAGTTAATAAATGTGAAAATTTCTAGGGTAGCTACTAAAATAACAGATTTTATAGCATTAAAAATAGTAGAGATGGAAATATTGAAGAAAAGAATAATAATCAAAAGTGGTAGGATGCATCCAAAGTAGTATGTTGAGGGAAATTTATAGATTAAAATGTATATTTAGTTAAAAGGAAAAGTTGAAAATCAAATATATGTGATTTTTAAAAGGGAAAAAATAACTAGAAAAAGAACAGCAAATCAAATCCCCAAAGCTGGAAAGATGAAAATAAAAAGCAGAAATCAATGAGCTAGAAAACAAACATATGATAAAAAAATAAAATAAATCCAAAAGTTGGTTCTTTAAGAACATTAATAAAAACAATAGCCCTATAGCAATATTGCTCAAAACACACACACACAAGCCTGCACACAACAAAAATGAAAATATGCATGTCCTATAGATCCTATAGGTATAAATGATATAGGATGATATTATAAGCACTTTTTGCCAAGAGACAATTTAAATGAAATACACAACTTTTATAGAAAACAAAATTAACAAAACTGACAAAAAAGAATGAAAATAAAATTAATTCTGTATTTATTAAAGAAACAATATAACTTTGAAACTTTCCCCTATAGAAAAACTGGTGTCTTAAAGTTTAACTTCACTATAAGAATTCACCTCAAAATTCTCAGTTAATTAAATTATTAGGAACAAAATATAAAAGATATGTTAAAGAAGTAAAAGAGGGAATTAAAATAATAAATAACAAGAAATTATCAAAAAACTTCAAGAACTTACTTTTGGATTTGAATTTGGCATTGGAAGATTTGAAAAAGAAAAAAAGGAGTTTTTAGATGTTAAAAACAAACAAACACAAAAATAAAATTCTCAGTGTATAGGTTACATAGCTGATTATGCACAGGAAAAGAAGGTAGGGCCAAAGAAATTTCAAAGAATTCAGTTTCAAGAAGCAAAGATATAGAATATAAAAAAGATATATAAAGACAGAAGGACAAATTAAAACCCAATGAGCAAGCAATTGGAGCTCCAGAAAATAAGAATACATAAGAAGGGTTGACAAAGGACTTGTATGCAAGCATATTAGCATAACCAATGGACACAGACACTGGGGTGGTGGAGGCTTGCCCAGGGTGGGAATGGCTGGGGCGTGGGGCGGGGGTCAATTGGGGGAAAAGGAGACATGTGTAAAACCTCAGACAAAAAAAAAAAAAAAAAAAAGGTTAAAAGGGGGTGATGATACCAACATTTAAAGAGATAATAGATGAGAATTTTCCAAATTGGTGAAGGACACAAATCCTCAATTCAGGAAGCCCAAGAAAATAAACTGAGAAAGCTATATTTAGGCACATTACAATCCTATATAATAAAAGGCTAATAGGCAAATCGACTGAATGGTGGGACGACCGATCGCTATGACATGCACTGACCACCAGGGGGCAGACGCTCAAAGCAGGAACTGCCGCCTGGTGGTCAGTGCGCTCCCAGAGGGGGAGCGCCACTTGGCCAGAAGCCAGGCTCATGGCTGGCGAGCACAGCCGCGGTGACAGGAGCCTCTCCCGCTTCTGTGGCAGTGCTAAGGATGTCCAACTGCTGGCTTAGGCCCACTTCCCAAACAAAAAACAGAACTGATTCTAACTAAAGTAACAACTTCTAAAGTGTATTCTGTTACCCAAGATGAAATAACCAGGAATCAGATTTACTTTCCCATCTGAACAAACAACAACAACAACAAAAACCCTGAAAAAATAGATAAAACAGTAGTTTTCAAAAACCTAAAAATCAAGCAAAGGATAGTGATTCTCTGAGAGAAACAGATAGGTGAACCTAACTGCTGCAGCTGATTGAGAGAACTTCCAGGCCATGACATAGGGAGGGAAAACCCAGGAGAGCCCACCAGACTTCTTGAGTTGAGAAGAAGCCAACAGTCCATATCTACACCAAGGCAGCTAGAGTCTGCAGAACACAGTACCAAACAATAAGAGAGCTGCATAAAGTGAGAACACCAAAGATGTACAGATGGTCCCTCTTGAATATTCAGCATATTGATTAGTGCATGCATGTAAAGAAACAATCCAAGGCTAAAGCGGCGGGGGGGGGGGGGGGGGGGGAGACACCCAAAATATTATAAAACATAGTATTTATTCCCACCAGCCATACTGGAAAAATCTCATAATGCATAGGACACTGGGTAAAATAGGAAAGTTGTGCCTTGATAGCAAAGAATAATTTAGTCCTAGACTGAACAGAGCATTCTCTGGACCTAAGTAACAAATTATAAAAGATCCAAAATGATCCAACTGTTTATAAGTAACAACTACATTTCAGAAAGAAATCTCAAGAAAGTTTATAGGAATATAAAAATACCTGGCACCAATCAATATAACACAACATTTGGCATCCAAACCAAAACTACCAAGCATACAATGAAGCAGAAACTCATGACCTATAATGAGGAGAAAAAACAATCAATGAAAACTGACCCAGAAAAGAAACAAATGCTAGATTAGCAAATAAAGTAGTCATTGAACGTAATCCATATGGTCAAAAAGTTAAGTAGAGACTTGTAAGATATAAAATAGACCCAAATCAAACTTTTAGATATGAAAATTAAAATGAAAATATACTGAATGGGACTACTGGCAAATTAGGTGTGGTAGAAAAAAACGTTAGTGAACTTGAAGACAGTAATAGAAACTATCCAAATTTCTATAATATATACTTCAGGGAAAAAAAAAATCACAGGAAGAAGTTCTAAGATGCAAAAAGGATTGGAGAACAAATCAATTATTAATCATGTGGGTAAAAAACATTATAAAAAGACAGCAATAACTGCCTAGTTTGGGGGTAAAAATGAGACAGAGCCAAATTATTAATCAACAATATGTAAGATAGATGAGGAAGAAGAGATCATAATTAAGAACAGAAATTGAGCATGTAAGTTCCAAATTTAAAGAGAACTCAATCTTCATTTTCTACAGATGAATATCAATAGATAATGCCAAATTGAAAAATGAAGAAACAGCAATATAAGCATGCACTGTATTTAGAAATGTGGAAATAATTACTAGAAGAAATGGCTAAAAGTTAAAAGTGGATATTTCGAAGTCATAGACTTAAGGTGGGTTGAAGTGAGGCTACCGCCTTTCATTAGAGGCCTTTGAGGATACAAAAATGATAAAAGTATGCACACCACTTTTTTAAGAGTTTACAAAATATACATAGGAGCTTTAATCCAAAATAATCCATTAATTTAGGAACTAATGTAATGTATGCAAATTAATGGCATGAAAAGGGAAAGCAATACATGTATTTACATTTTCTAAAGTGAATAATATATAATACTGTATTTTAGAAAAACCAACCATTCAGATTAAATGTTCTGTCAAGCTTCTTTCATAGGTGTCAACAAAAGAATCTTGTCTGGTTCATTAAAGCAAAAAAGGAATTTATTTAAAGATTAGTAGAGAGCTTACTTAAACTGTTAAGGATCAGAGAGCCAAATTTACAGAAGATAGGAAGATGTAAATTCCAACCACACTTTGGAAGCTTCTCCAGGAAATACTAGACTGCCACCACTACTTGGCACCTCTGATACTAGAAAACTAGAACAATCAAAAGTTCCCACCACCACCTGTGCCAAAAAATAAACTCCGCTGCCCAAGACTGCCACCTCATGTTGTAATATCAAGTGTGAAGTATATGACTGGACACATTCCTCTATCTTAGTTTTGAGTATAAGAATATAAATTTTCTGGCTTCTTTGGGAAGTCAGGACTTGTAACATAGGATATTACCAAAATGTAGGGAAGATGTTAAAAAAAGCTGGGTGGTCCACAAATGATGAGTGTTTACTTCATTAAGTCCCTGTTATTTAATGTTACAGAGAATTTGAAAATAAATCAATAAGTCATAGTTTTATTTCACAAAAAAATTTGTTTTAAATCGTGATTTCCAAATCAATAAAATACCAATTAAGTTTATACAAATATATGAAAACAAGAGTATTAAAAACACACACACTATTTCACCTGGTAAACCAAATAATTTTGCAAAAAAGAATGGTAAGCAGATCCAATATTTTTAATACAGCTAACGTAAACTTTACTGATCAAAACTGCTACCTAGTAATGTCATATTCCACATTAAAAGAAATTTACTTCATGGGAGCTAACTTTCGATTATAACCAAATTTTTTTAAATTAAAGTATTATATACTTCCCTGCTTATTAAGCAAGGCATATAAAATGTAATTTAATTTTCTGTAATGGCTCAAGGTCACCACTATAAACAGAATGCAGTGTTGTCATAAGTAGCTTAAAGACTATTTCAGCAACTATAAATTAACTAGCCCTTTCAGTTCATTTTCCCAGAACTCTGACTTGTAGTGTCGCTGTCTCCTAATTCAACAGTGCCTCTCTATACCTATCAGCCTCAAGAATGCCTGCCGTCCTATATGCATTTACCTGAACATGGCAAGACTAACAAGCCATATTCAGTATTTATTCCTCTTTGTTCAACAAACACCATCTGCCATCTCCTTTCATTGGTTTCTATTGCTGTCCAAATAAAGACAGCAATAAAGGAATGCCAGAATTTTTGCAATCTGATATTTTAAAAAAATTACTGCCCTGGTTGGTGTGGCTCAGCAGTGGAGCGTCAGCCTAAGCATTGAAGAGTTGCAGATTCGATTCCAGACAAGGGCATGTAGCTGGTTTCCAGGTTCATTCCCCAGCCCCATTTGGGGCTGGGTGTGTGTGGGAGGCAACCAATGGATGTGTCTCTCTCACACAGATGTTTCTCTCTCTCTTTCTTCCCCTCCCTCTCTTCCACTCTCTCTAGAAATCAATGGGGGAACGGGGGAAGTGTCCTTGGGTGAGGATTAACAAAACAAACAAACAAAAGCAACCACATTATTTTATGGCATATGTTGTACAAAAAAGGGAAAATATAAAAATTAAAATACAGAGTGGGGATTCCCTTCCTTTAACTGGGACAGATTACAAATCAGAGACCTAATAGTTGGACTTAAAATATATTTTTTTAAAATTTATTTTTATGTTTGTGTCTGCCCAGGTGATCAGCTAAAAATAATCAAATGCCTATCACACAACTAAAGTATTACCACATTAAAATATGTATTAGAATTGTTCAGCTTGCTGCCAACTTGAATATAAAAGTTGTTTTAACCTAATTAGGATGGAAATTTTATCTTCGCACATCTTATATCAAAGGTTTTAATTTTCTTTTTTAAAGCCTATGCCCAAGGCTAAGGCACAACTACAGTAATCAAATAATCTTTGCAACCTTTTCCAATATGACCTTTCCTTATAATGATTTCAAAGTCCTTTTCTAGACCTAATTTTACACTATCAATAATCTCTGCTAGTCTGACTAACTCTTGGAAGGGTATTAGATTGACAGAATTGATATGATAGAATTCCAGGTATCATGATAGATGGTAAGGAAATTGTACGAAGGGAGGCTTTGTTTAGCAGTCCAATGTATTATACCACATGTTGCTGCCTAAATGTCACATGTTCCTTCTGAGGACAACAAAGAAATCTTAGGATAGGTTCAAAAGACATTTCAAAAATTCTGCCTGTCACACTATCTAAGGGGCACATTACAAATTTTAATACTTCTTATATATTTTCAATTATAAAAGAAAAGCATCCTTATTTTAGGAAATTTAGAAAACACAGGTTAAAAGAAAAGTCCCACCATTCTTGATACATTTCACATGGGTTTTTATGTGAGCTCTGAATTTGGATGCACAGAAAGTTAGCCATCTCTTGGCACTGAAGAGAGGGAAAGACGGCCACTAAAGCTAGGATATCAAAAATGAGAGAAAGAAATGGATGAGGTTAGAGAGATAAGCTGAGGCCCCAAAGTGAAAGGTCTTATATTCAGCCACTAAACTTTTTGTGTGTGCAGCTGACCCATGAACAACAAGGTTTGCATGGGTTCACTTACAAGCAAATTTTTTTTCAATACATATAATGAAAAGTTTTCTGGAGATTTTCTTACCACTATGAAGTGATCATATAAATTATATTAAGGAACCATAAAAATCATATTGCTGCTTCTTCATTATCAATATATGAGTCATAATACCTATAAATAAATATGAATTTCTTTTTCACACTCTTCATTTTTGATGTCTAGTGTTAGGCATACATATAACATCTACAGTGTTTTGTATCATGTAAGACAATAATGATGTAGGTACTGAAAGACAATTCACCTTATGAACAGACTATGTAAACTTATATCGATAAGTACAGTAATAGTATTGTAAATGTATTTTCCCTTCCTTATGATTTTCTTTTCTCTAGCTCACTGTATCACAAGATACAGTATATATTACATATAACATAAAATATGTGTTATGTTATTAGTAAGGCTTCTGGACAACAGTAGATTATTCGTTGTTAAGCTTTGGGGGAGTCAAAAGTTGTACTTGGATTTTTGACTGTGTGTGGGGTCAGCGCCCCTAACCCCCATGTTGCTCAAGGGTCAACTGTACTTGCTTTGTTCTGGGGAGATAGTAGGCAATGGGATAGATAAGGAGCATGATCAATCTTGCATTTGGAAAAGTTCATTCTATCTTTTATGTGAAAAATAGACTGGAAAGAGGCAAGCAGAATCATTTAAGTCAATTAAGAGAAAATAATAGTAGTCTAAAGGAGAGATGAAGATTCTGGATGGAGGCAGAGAAGATAGAGGGAAGTGGGCAGATTCAAGAGAGACTTAGAAAATAAAATTGTCAAGATTTGGGGATGACTTCAATTTCTATATGAAGGAAAAGGAAGTGTCATGGGTGAATCCCAAATTCCTAACTTGCATATTCCAAAAGAAAATCAATGGTGTCATTCTCCAAGATAGTGAGCATTACAGACTAAATTTTAGAAGAAAAAAAATCATGTTTTCATAGTTACTTTTAGATGTAAGCAATCTGAAGATATTTATACCAAGTATCTTGTTTGCATTCAGATTTATGCTCTCCCCATCACTGTATAGTTTATCTGTATCATCCATCAACAGGTAACCTCATCAGAGGAGTATTTATTTCAATGGCTCCCTCTGTGAGGTTGCCTTGAGCTGACCTTCAAAAGAAGGTCTCATCTCAATACAGTCTCTTCTTTGTAACTCTCTCCTGAGTACCAGTTACACTAATCAAGATAATCAATACACGCACACATAAACTCAAAGGCACATTACAATTAAACTGCTGAAAACTAGTAATAAAGATAAAATCTTATATATTTTTTAAAACTATGTATGGTAAAAAACATGCCATGCTTAAAGTGCTGATAGGAAAAAAATACAACCAAAAATATACCCTCCCCCCCCAAAGAAAACCTGTCAACACAAAATAAAAGCTCAGAATTCATCACTAAGAGACTTATATTATAAGAAATGTTAAAGGAAATTCTTTAGGCAGTAGAAAAATGACACCAGAGAGTTTCATGGGAAGGGAAATGAATGAATAAATATAAAATACTTTTTTCTTAAATTTCTTCAAAAGATTAACTATTTAAAGCAGGGGTCCTCAAACTTTTTAAACAGGGGGCCAGTTCACTGTCCCTCAGACCGTTGGAGGGCTAGACTAGAGTTTTAAAAAAAAACTATGAACAAATTCCTATGTGCACTGCGGGCCTGGGACGAGTTGGCTGCTAAGCAGGACAGGCAGCGGCACCCGGCGGGCCGGATAAATGTCCTCGGCGGGCCACATGTGGTCCGTGGGCCGTAGTTTGAGGACGCCTGATTTAAAGCATACACACTAATAGTGTATTGGGGTTTATAACACATGTAGAAGTAAAATGTATGACAACAATAGCACAAAGGATGGGAAGAAGGGATACTCATAAGAAAAAAGCCAATCCATCAAAAAAAATAAGAATCATAATATGTATGTATCCAATACCAGAGTTTCAAATTACATGAAGTAAAATCTTTCAAAGTCAAAGAAGAAATAGACAAAAGTATTTTGATTTTCACTATACTAAACTCATTTGTATTTCTATATATTGGCAACAAAAATTATAAATTGAAATTTAAAAGTAATTTACAATTACATAAAAAACATGAAATATGTAGGGGTAAAGTTAACCAAATATGTGGAAAATATGAAAAAAAAAGTGGAAAATATGTACAACACTGAAAACTACAAAATACTTCTAAGAGAAATTAAAATTAAACAATTATCTAGAAACTGATCGATAACATCCAATCTCAATATTCCCTTAGGCTTTTGTTTTTATGTAAGAATTAACAATATGATTCTAAAATGACACAGAAAAGCAAAGAACCTAGTAGAGCCTAACAATTTTGAAAAAACAAACAAATCAGAAAATAAAACACCAAGTTGGAAGACTCATTTACCAAATTTCAAGGCTTACTATATAAAACTATAGTAATCAAGTCATTAGTACTGACTAATAGATAAATGGAACAGAATAGAAAGTCTAGAAAGATTCACAAGTATATGTTCAACTGATTTTCAACAAAGATGCAAAATACAGTGATGAAAGAATAGTTTTTTTCAACAAATGATACTGGAACAACTGTTTATCTGGAAGAAAAATAAACTTTTATCCTTACCTCAAATTACCCACAAAAACTAATTTCAAATGGATCACAGGCCTAACCATAAAAAATAAAACTTCAGAAATTTCTGGGGAGAAAAAGGAGAAAATCTTCATAATCTTGGGTAAGCTAAGATTTCTTAGGTCACCAAAAGCACCAAATATTTTTAAAAATTGAACTCAAAGTTAATATTTTCTCTTCCTCAAAAAAACACTGAAAATGAAAAGGCAGGCCACAGACTGGGAGAAAATATTTGCAATGCATATATATATGACAAAGTATATAAAAGAATAGTTAAAATTCAATAATAAAATTCATGGGAATCAGGATAATGGTTTCTTTTGGCAACAGAGAAAAAATATTGGGGAGCTTGATTATACCTATGCTTAATTTCTTTAAAAACTGCTGGGAAGTGAGTATATGGGCTTTTATTGTAATTTTATTTTATTCTTTACTCCATGCATAAAATACATATAATTAAAAGAAAGAGTAAACACTATACCCAAAAAGAGAGCTTAATTTATATTATTCTATTAAATTATCATAGTTACTAAGACACTTAAAGAAGGATTTCCCCCCAGGTCTTACTCACCAATGACACACACAAGTATATATAAAACTGAAGAAAAGAAAAAGATTCAGTCATATTTCTAGTTTCCTACTAATCATTCCTACTTGAATGTTTAAATGTTGCCATCATAACTTCAAACTTATTAAAACAAGTGAAGATTGCTGATCTTTCCCCACACCATGGATTCAAGCTTTTCTTTGTTCTTTGCTGGTTCCACCACTTTACAAGTTACAAGTATAGCATATTGCTTAAGAGCATATGCTCTAGAGCCAAACTGTCTATGGTTATATGTTGCCCATAGCTCAAGCATTGCCTGACTTTAAATTACTTAATCTCTTTGTGCCTCAGAATAAATGTTGAATATGTAAGGTTCTTAGGGCTAAACGTGCCAAATAGTCATTCTCAATATGTGTTAATCACTCTTTTTTAAATCTTCCTATTGCTAATGTCTTTATTGCAATTATGTCTTGATTCATCTTTGTTTCTTCCTTAGTCCCCCTATATCAAGAAAGGTACTAAGCCCTGGTGATTGTTCCTAGAACAATCTGACCTCTCCCTATTTCTGGACATCAACAGTGGCTAAAATACTATAGCCTCCTCCCTACTACAAGTCTTGCTTTTCTTTAATTTCTTGCCATTCCAATCTACTCACACTATTGGGTTCCAAATTAATCACTAATATAAAAGTACTAGAGGCCTGGTGCACGACATTCATGCACTGGGGGGCAGGGTAGGGGGGCCCCCTCAGCCCAGCCTATGCCCTCTTGCAGTCCAGAAGCCCTTGGGGGATGTTCGACTAACGGCTTAGGCCCACTCCCTGCCCAAGCCAGCAGTCAGACATCTTTAGCACTGCCAGGGAGGTGGGAGAGGCTCCCACCACTGCCACTGCGCTCACCAGCTGTGAGCCCGGCTTCTGGCTGAGTGGCGCTCCCCCTGTGGGAGCACACTGACCACCAGGGGGTAGCTCCTGTGTTTAGCGTCTGCCCCCTGGTGGTCAGTGCGTGTCATAGCGACTGTTTGTTCCGCTGTTTGGTCAATTTACATATTACCCTTTTATTATATAGGATGGTGGTAGAAAGCCTCCAGGTTAAGTGTTAATCCTACAAATATCAAAACGAGCTACATTTATTACTATGAGAGGAGCAACAATATATTATAAATTGGCCCACCTGGCATGGCTCAGTGGTTGAGCATTGACCTGTGAACCAGGAGGTCACGGTTCGATTCCTGGTCAGGGCACATGCCCAGGTTGTGGGCTCAATTGCCCGTAGGAGGTGTGCAGGAGGCAGCTGATCAATGATTCTCTCTCATCATTCATGTTTCTATCTCTCTCTCTCTCACCCATCCTCTCTGAAATCAATAAAAATCTTTTTTAAAAATATTATCAATTACCTTTGAGTAGAATTAGCAGTTCCCTATTATATCAGAAATCACTCCTAACATAGTTTGAGACTTGATTTAGTATAAAAATCATCAGTCTTTTTGAATACTCACCTCTTTAGGCCCTAGTCTCTTTTGTTATAAGTAAAACGTTTATAAATGCCATCAGTCTATGCTCCCAGATCCTAGAAGATAACACTGATTGAGCACAACATTCTTTCCTGATGAGCCCAGAATAATCATAGTTATCAAGGAAATTAATACCAATGGAGGAACTGGCATAGGTGAAACCTATGTGTCATTTTGAACTACATAATCTCTGGAGTTTCTCCTAATTTTAAAGGTCTGTGAGTCTATTCTAAGCTACAGAAATCTATATAAAAGTCCCCTAATTTAAAATTAATAATTAATTTGCCGTGGACATGACCACAAAACATTTCCCAATAGGTTTTTTTTTCTGCTATGTTGATAGCATAGCATTCAGCCTACTGGGAACACTTTACTAACCTTAATTTACAAAAAAATAAGAAAATAAAAATAAATAAATAAAATTAATAATTAATTTGAAATAAAATCTAGAAAGCATTCTGAAATCTTTTATAAAAATTATATTTGGCCCGCTGGAGGTCAATGTTCGATTTCTGGTCAGGGCATATGCCTGGGTTGTAGGCTACATCCCCAGTGTGGGGCATGCAGGAAGCATCCAATCAATGATTCTCTCTCATCATTGATATTTCTATCTCTCTCTCTCCCCCTTCTTCTCTGAAATCATAAGAATATCTTTTAAAAAATTATTTTTGTATTGCTTCAAAATAACTTGGTTTAAAACTTAAAATTGTCTTTCAAAACAAATTTCATTGTGATATTTCACTATAAATTCATACTTTGGTGGCAATGCATTTTGGAACACTATTAAAATGAGCCCAGAAATTTGATATGGGCACACAGAAGTTACACAACTACTCTTCGAAAGTAGTTCCTGGAAATTTGAACAACATGAACTTAATTTTTTTTAACATTTACCTTTTTTCTTCTTTTGCTCTCAGCTGTTCTTCCTGTCTCAAAACTTGAACCATTATAGATTCAAAAACTCCACTTGTCAAGCCCGCCAAACTTCGCGGTGTTGACCGACGCCTTGTTGAAGTACATGCAGTTCCCTTCTCATCCTCCAATCCATAATAGCCTCTAGATGTAACTGCTATCGTTGTCTTTTCTCTCAAGTGCCTTGGAGAAGAATAAGTCAATTCACAAGGTCAAAACTCCTGAGTAAGCATAAGCCCCCTTAAACAGCATCTTAAGAATTCCTTTTGCTAACTACATAAAAAGTATTTAGTAAAATTAACTATGCTCCAGATCATTTTATCCTCCCTATATAATTTTAAATTTTCCTTACTCAGCTCATAAAACCACTGAGTGATAGCTCCTTCCCTATGTTAAAAAAATACACATAACTGAAGTATTAAAGTCAGTTATTAAAGCACTACATCTTTAAAGAAAAAAGTTTACTGTGAGCAAACTTAAAATGTACCTTATCTTTATATCTCTTCACATATTTCATTCTACCAATCATTGGTGTGGGAAAATGTACAATAGAAAAAGACTCTGGGAGAGAAAATTTATGATATATAAACACTTTGAAGAAGTTATAAACAAATGAATCATTAGAATACATAGTTTTAAGTTGTATTACAATGTAATTATAAATTTGGAAATCTTCTGACTAAACTATAAGAATATAACAATTCCTCTTCAATCTCACCACAAATGTTTCCCTGCTCTATAATATTTTATTAATACACTAAGATACTGACCTAATTTTAAAGATATTGCTGTGAAAAAGTTTCTCAGCAATTTGCTTAATTGTCCATAAATTCTCTTAATGAATTTGAAATAACTTATTAAAACCATTCACACTGGAAAAAGAAACATTACATTAAACAAAGTTTTTAAGTCTAGACTAAAAAGATTTCTGAATTTGTATCAATATGTGTTAACTGTAAAAAGCATCACAGGGAAAAAAATCTGCTCTTCTACCTTTGTAAAGAATGCCAGAGCCTCTGAAGGTTTTGTATATGCTGTTGTTTCTACAATGGCAAAATCAAGTCACTACTCAAAGTAAGCATTCAATATACTAGAGAAGAATTTATATACATTCAAAGTTGATCCTATAGTCATATTTCCCTGCTTTCCTATAGGCTTCAATATAAAATATGCTAAAAGTTCACCAAAACATAAGCCTTTATGGCATGTAATACAATTAAACTCCTGTCCATCTTGGACTATATTTACAGTTTTGTTTCTCTAAGTTAGAAAAACTTAACAACAATCTTAGTCTTAGGCCATTTAGGTCCCACAAATGGTATAGCTGCAAGATTCTACTGAACTATGGTATTATTATGTGTTTTCTCTGTTTTAAGAAGGTAATATTTTAACTAATTCAGCTTTAGGAAGGGAATGAACTTTTAAACTAGCTTTCCAGTAATTCTGAAGAATTGAGGCTAAATTATCCATACTTTTCAGGCTATGATTCTTTTATGTACAATAGCATTACATCTGCATGCTGAATTGATATACGTGGGTTCATTTTAGTATAGAGTTTTTACTGGGGAACTAACTATGTCTGTAATTTTAATCACTTCCTCATCAATACTAATAGAAGAGAACATTAATAAACAATATTACACTGAAACATAATAACTTCTCAGAGGTCACAGTGTATGTAGAGCATTGGAGATAAGGAGAGTTGAGGAAAACAGTAAGTCACATGGGTAAATTGTTGCATAAAAAAGTCAGAAATTCAATTGTATCCTTTAACTTCAGTCTTATAAGTAAAGATGAAATTAATAATTACTTTAACAGTATTTTCTCAGAACAAAGACCAAAAAGAAATTAATATCCTTTATTATTTATCAGAAATAAAAACTTATAAGCTTTGATACTTATTCATAATTAAAAAACAAAACTATGTTTCTCTCATAGCAACAAATAAAAATACTGACACTACTCAGTGTTGGAGCAGGTTCTAAGGAAAGAAAAATTCTCATACAACATTAGTGGATGTGTAAAATTGACACAGTCAATTTGATAATAATCATTAAGATTTAACATGCACATACCCTTTTACCTGTCATGCTTCTAATAATGTACCATATATACACACACACACACATATATATGCAACTATAAGCAACACACACACACACAGAATATTGTTTATTTAAAGAAACTTGAAAACATAAACATCTTTTGATACAAGATAAATTAACTAAAATAATATACCCACAATATGAAATAGCACCCATCCATTATAGAAACTGTGTAAGTCTATTTATGCTCACTGTAAAAGATGTCCACATTACTCTGCTGAATATAAAAAAGCAGTTTCTAAACAAAATATATTTTTTAACCCAAAAGAAATTATATACAAGTGTATATGTAAACATACATATGGCACCGAGTAGTGTACATGTACGAGTTCAAATTCTCACCTAGACTATTGCAATCTCTTCATGACAGGTCTCCTGGCTTCTGCTCTAATCTCCTTACAGTCTATTCTGCATGCAGCAACCCAGGTAATCCTTTTAAAAGGAAATCAGATCATGTCATTCCCTGCCCTGTCTCCTCCAAAGCCTTCCAGTTACACTTAAAATATAATCTAAAGTTCTGATGGCATATAAGATATAGTATGATATGGCCCTCATCTACTTTTCTAGCCCTCATTTTCTACCACTCTGCCCTTAGGTCTTTCTGTCCTGGCTATCAAAGTCTCCTTGTTAGTCTCAGTCACACCAACATCAACTTTGCACCGGATCTTCATCCTGGAAGGCCTTCTTCCCCAGATATTTGTATGGTTAGCATTGTCACTTCATTCATTTGTCTGTTCAAATGCCAGCATATCTGAGAGGACTTCTTTGACTACTGTAACTCTCGAGAGGATCCCCCGTCACTCTCTATTTTTCCCTTCATATTACTTGTCACTACATTGCATTATATAATTACTTAAAATAAGCTTAATCTCACATTTTAAGTATCTAGGTGAACAGTGAGACACACCAACAGCACAGTGGAGAGAGGTGAAAAATAGATCCAAGTACAGAGGGCCAGGATGAGGCACTGGGGATGAGCCACTGGGACCACTCTGGAGGCGAGCAACCAGGAGCACATGAGATGAGGCACAGCCAGCAAGCATTGGGGCCCTGTTGTGAGGTGTGGGGCAAGGCCAAATGGGGACTCAGGGGACATCAGGTGAGCAGTGAGGGGCATATGAGGTGAGAGGGGGGTAGGAAACAAAAAGAAAAGAAAAAGATCCAAATACAACAGGAATTTAATGTACTAAAAATGGTAAATAATAAAGAAACGTGATGCTGTGACCACTGGCTGAACATGAGAAAAATGTAAAGCTGAATTTCAACCTCACTCCTTAACCAAAACAAATTTCAGACAGATCCATTCCTTTGTTCATTCATTCACTTATTCCTTCATTCAATATTCATTTAGGTGTACGCAAACACACTTATAAGCAAGATTCCTGTCCTCATTAAGCTTACATGCTAGTAAAAAAATATACAAAAAGCAAACAAATAGGTACATAAGTTCTAATTATAAATTAGATATTATAAATTCTGTGAGGTAGTCAAGAATAATTTCTCTGAGGTAGTGACAGGAGGAGGAGCCACCTAACAAAACCAAATGAACAAACAAAAAACCTTTGGTGATAGTGTTCTATATAAAAGAAAGAACAAGTATAAAGGTCCTCAGTTGAGAAATGGCTTGGCAGGTATGTAAAGAACAGCAAGCCAAACTCCTTTCTATAACTCATAAATGCCACTGAAGTGCTTTAAGCAGAGTGCTGATTTCTCTTAATGTACATATTTCAAAGTTCACTCTGGCTGCTGGTTAAAATACAGACTATAAGAGAAAAAAGCAGAAGAAATTTAATTATAAATTCTTTCTTTTAATTATATGTATTTTACAAGACAGGAAACTACAGCAGTATTCCAGGCAAGAGATAATGATTCCATATTTCAGTGATAATGGAAAAAATAGACAAGATTTAAAATACAGTTCAGAGGAAGAAAACTCTGAACTGGTTCATATGTTTAATATGGGAAGTAAGTGAAAAGGTCTCAGTTTTTTGCCCAGAGCAACTTGGTAGACAGTGGGGTCATTTACTCAGAAGGCAAGAATAGGCTTAGAAAAGCAAAACAAAACAACAAAAGTTCAGTTTTGAATACGTTTAAAATTTGAGATGGCTATTAGATACCCAATTGAATAAAAGAAACTAGTAACCACAGTATTCTCTTGATAGTAGGAGACCAATGGGCTGGTGAGAAGGAGAGACATTTTTATTGCATTACCTCTTGTACTATTTAATTTTTGCCACTAGATGTACATATTTTTTCAATTAATAAACAATTAATAAAATAAACACTAAGCACTAGATTGCTAAAAAAAGTCCATATATAATAGTTACACTTAATTATATCCTTTAGATTTTCACAATAGTTGTATTTTATATGCATAATAATTTTAATAATTTATACTACAAATATTGTTAATCCTACTACCACAGGTATCAAAATGCTCCCTTCTCCCTGAAATCATTTATAATTTTCTCCGCAGCCTCTCTCTCAGGTAGAAAAGTTCCTTTCTCTCAACCCCACAGCTCTTGTTCATAAGCAGGATAGCACACTGGTTAAGAACCTGGGCTCTAGAGCCATACAGTCTGGATTCAATTCCAGGTCCTGCCACTAACTAGTTTGGCAATTAATCTTTTGTGCTTCATTTCTTCATTTGTAAAGCAGGTTGTGTAAATCATTAATCACCTCAAGGGTTGTGAAGATTAACTAATTTAATATAGGTAAGGCCCCAAAGTGACACAAAGGCACTTCATAAAATGTTAAAACTATTACTAAAAAAATGTAATTTCAAACTTTCTGCTGGGCTTTTGTATATTAAAGGCAGCCAAGACAGGCTCTGTCTCTACTCCTTGCTCTACATTGGCAAATTATGAGTTCTGTTGAAAAGGTTAGTCATAAAACATTCTAATGAAAGTATCGGGAAGCTAGCTAACTTGTGTGATTAGAAACATTAAAATATATTTTAATCTATATTCTTACTATACATTTTACAAACTCATCATGATATAACCTCAACCTACTTCTTAATGACTTAGGCTAATTTTTAGTGAAAGTGGTCTGTTGAACACAGCAAAAGATAGCTAATCCACATGGCAAAAATTAGAATTTTAGAAAACAACAACACACACACACACAAAAAATACCAGCCCTGGCTGGGGTGACTCCATTGGTTGAGCATCATCCTGTGCACCGAAGTGTCACTGGTTAGATTCCTGGTCAGGACACATGCCCGGGTTGCCAGTTCAGCCCCCCACAGGGTGCAAACAGGAGGCAATGAACATCTCACACATTGATGTTCTCTCTCTCCCCGCTCCTCCTAAAATCAATAAAGACATATTACAAACAAAAAACCCAGCCCTGGCCTGTGTGGTTCAGTGGGTTAGAGCATTGTCCCGTACACCAAAAAGGTCATGGGTTTGATTCCCAATCAGGGCACATACCTAAGTTGTGGGTTCAGTCCCCAGTTGGGGCACATAAAATGTTCCTCTGTTTCTTTCTCCCTCTCTCTAAAATCAATAAACATAGCCTCAGGTGAGGATTAAAAAACAACAAAAAAACCACCCTAAAAAACAAAAAGCATTACAGAGTTTTACTATTGTTACCCTGTCAGTGTACAGTTTCATATGTAACAATATTCATATGTAATATTTGGTTAACAGTAAGTAAAATCAAATCTAATAGGTGGTAAGCAGAATATAAAACTATATGTGGCAAATCCAAATCTTGTATTAAAATTTTGTATGTGTGAGTAAATAATACACATGTATATACAGAGTGGCCAGATTATTATGATCTCTGAATGCATAATAATCTGGACACTCAGTGTATATCCTATATAATAAAAGGCTAATATGCAAATTGTCCCCTCGACCAGGAGTTCAACCAGCAGGCAGGCCGGCCAACTGCCCATGTCCCCTCCTCACCCTGGCTGGCCTCGAATATTAATACACACACACACACACTGAGTGGCCAGATTATTATGCGTTCAGAGATCATAATAATCTGGCCACTCAGTGTAGATGAGATCGTGAAAGCTAACAACTGCAATAGCTGGTTTGACTCAGTGGATAGAGCATGGGCCTGCAGACTGAAGGGTCCTGGGATCAATTTTAGCCAAGGGCATGTACCTAGGTTGCAGGCTCAATCCCTAGCCCTGGTTGGGGTACATGCAGAGAGGCAACCAATTAATATGTCCCTCTCACATCAATATTTCTCTTTCTCTGTCTCTCCCCCTCCTTCTACTCTCTCTGAAAACCAATGGAAAAATATGCTCGGGTGAGGATTAACAACAACAACAAAAAGCTAAACAACGGATGATTACTTCTGTCTGGTTATTTTAAATATTTGACCGTTTTCTATTATTTTCCAAATCTTCTTCAAAGAGCATGTGGATTGCTTAGTATTTAGTTTATGGAAAGGAATGAATGAATGTTAACTATTAGAAAAAAGATTTTAAACTGCTAATAAAATAATAGATCTGTTATTCTATAACTTAAGCAATCTTGCTATGAAAGTGTTTTAAAATTAAGACTGGCACCCTGGCTGGTATGGCTCAGTTGGTTGAGTGTTGTCCCATGCACCACTCTTCGATTCCCAGGCACTGGGTTTTGGACTCTATCCCCAGTAGGGGATGTGCAGGAGACAGCCAATTGAAGCTTCTCTCTCATTGATGTTTTTCTCTCCCTTCCTCTCTCTCTCTATCTCAAGTCAACAAAAACATACTTTTAAAAAAATAAGTAACACTTGAATATAACTTTTGAATTAAATTTTACCACCAACCAAATTCCCTACAATGGAATTAATAAGTAGAAGAAATTACTAATGTATTAGCAATTGCACAGTAACAAAGACTTAGATAAACTGGAGTATCTGTGGATCACCACAAACTACCATCATATTTAATTATTTCTAGAAACTTTTATTTAGGACGTTATGTTATTAATTTTAAGGCTATGTTCTTATAAGTATCTGTCTGTAACAAACTTGGGTCTATAAAAACCAAGCTGTCAAAAGAAGCATTAAACAACTGATGTCAATATGTGTTTGCAATTTCTTAATTATGTTTGTCATATTTCATTGTTTTAATCATTGGCAAACAAAGTTGTTGAAAATATCTCGGTAGACAAATGGGTAAAATTCTGTATATAACATAAGTTTTTTTCCTGAGAACTGGGAGAAGACAGAAATTATTCAATTAGAAAAACAAAACAACTAAGTCCAACCTAAATTATGTATATATTTAAATCTAGCATATTATCTAAATTATCTGGCTAAAGAAAATACTGTCTTTCTCTTCTTTCCAGCATTACTTTGGAATTCTGCTTAATGTAAAACAAAATTTTCCAGATATATTTTGATATAATCCTTCATTAACTCTGTTACCCAAGAGAAACAAAGTCAAATGGAAATTAAAATTGAGAGAAGCTGAAAATTAAGGGATGGAAAATGTTAAATTGACATTAGTTTTCTCCTCTAATTCATCTCAGATGTGTCCCTTTTAACTTTCTAGCTTAAAAGCTTTTAATATAGTAACTCACTAAAATGGACTATCAAACTCTTTATCAGCACAGCATATTTGGCCCTGTATGATCTAGCTCAGGGGTGGGCAAACTTTTTGACTCGAGGGCCACAATGGGTTCTTAAACTGGACCGGAGGGCCGGAACAAAAGCATGGATGGAGTGTTTGTGTGAACTAATATAAATTCAAAGTAAACATCATTACATAAAAGGGTACCGTCTTTTATTTTTTTATTTCAATAGTTTTATTCATTTCAAACATTTTAACACCAGCGTTGATGCTAATGTGCAGTGGTGCATGTTAACACAAATGCCCTGTAGCACGCATTTTTACAGGCGCAAGGGGGAGAAGCAAATGCAGCGCAAAATGCATTTGTTTTGCCGCTAATACATGCAGTTAGTGGCCACGGTAGCGTTACTGATACCGCATCCGTATCAGCAAAAAAATGCAGCCGCAGCATGGCTAGTGTGACATGTCCTCTGTGTGTCTTTTTCCCTGCTGCACGTGTCCGCAGTGGGAAAAAAAACTGCAGTGGATACAAGCCCTAAAAGCTGAAAGTCTTTGTTGTTTTATTAACAAGTCATTGTGATGTACAGAATGTGGGAACAGGAAAAAATTGTGTTTGAGTAGAGCTCTTAATCTTACCTCAGAAAGGCTCTGACACTGTGCTCTCCAGGGGCGTTGTCTCCCTATATCACCACGATAACGTGTCTACGCATTCCCAGGGTGATGTCGGGAGACGCGTCCGCGGGCATTACAAGGAGCCTCTGGAAGATTGAGAGGTTGTTCCTTCTACTGAATTTATATCCGCCCACTCAGAAGAAGGAGCTGTGGCCGTGTTTCCCAACGTTGCCATGTTAACACTGCTGCTGGTGAAGGAGCGGAGGGGAGAGCAAGAGAACCCTCCACTCTTTCGGCTCCACGGGCCAGATAGAACAGCCGAACGGGCCGGATCCGGTCCGCGGGCCGTAGTTTGCCCACGGCTGATCTAGCTCCATAATCTGGCCCTCCCAGTCACACCTTGTCACTACTTTTCTATATATAACTACTAGAGGCCTGGTGCACAAATTCATGCATGGGTGGGGTCCGGCCCCCTGCCCCGATCGGGGCTGGTCGGGCCAGGCCGGCCAGGGGGAGGGGATGCGGGAGGTTGGCCGGCCGGCCCCACCCCCTAGTCAAACTTCCAGTTGAACTCCCAGTCGAGGGGACAATTTGCATATTAGCCTTTTATTATATAGGATACTCTAGCCCAGCCGTGGGCAAACTACGGCCTGTGGGCTGGATCCGGCCCATTCGGCTGTTCTATCCGGCCCGCGGAGCCGAAAGAGCGGAGGGTTCTCTTGCTCTCCCCTCCGCTCCTTTACTTTGAATTTATATTAGTTCACACAAACACTCCATCCATGCTTTTGTTCCGGCCCTCCGGTCCAGTTTAAGAACCCATTGTGGCCCTCGAGTCAAAAAGTTTGCCCACCCCTGCTCTAGCCAAATTAAACTATTGGTATTCCTTAGCTATATACAGTGACTTTTTTGCCTTTGTACTTTTGAACATGCTATTCTTGTTGCCTGGAATGACCTCTATATGAACTTAGTTTATCAACTCCTATCCTATCTAATAAAAGAGTAATATGCAAATTGACCATCACTCCAACATACAAGATGGCTGCCCCCATGTGGTCAAAGATGGCTGCCCCCATGTGGACATAAGATGGCTGCCACAAGATGGCCAGCAGGGGAGGGCAGTTAGGGGTGACCATGCCTGCAGAGGAGGGCAGTTAGGGGTGACCAGGACTGCAGGGGAGGGCAGTTAGGGGCAAACAGGTTGGCAGGGGAGCAGTTAGGCATCAATCAGGCTGGCAGGGGAGTGGTTAGGGGGTGATCAGGCTGGCAGGCAGAAGCGGTTAGTGGCAATCAGGAAGGCAGGCAGGCGAGCAGTTGGGAGCCAGCAGTCCTGGATTGGAGAGTGTGCAGGCTGAGGTGAGGGACACCCCCTCACCTCATGCACAAATTTCGTGCACAGGCCTCTAGTCTTTCCATATTCACCTTTGAATCCCTCCATAGTACCTATCAAATAATAAGCATTATAAATATACTAGAGGCCTGGTGCACAGATTCCTGCACTGGTGGGTTCCCTCAGCCTGGCACCAGGCCTCTAGTATGCATAGAAGATCTTCGGTTAATCTCTTCCCGCCCTCCCCCCTTCCCTCTGAGATTCATCAGTCTGTTCCATGTATCCATGCCTGTGCATTGAGCATCTGCCCCCTGGTGGTCAGTGCGCATCATAGCTACCAGTCGAACGGTTGGATGATTGCTTAGGCTTTTATAATACATTAATCATACATATATAAATACTATATTCATCCCTTAAAGGAGGATATGATACCTGCATTCAATTCAATAAATACCTATTAAGCTTCTCTGCACTTGAAGAGAGACAAAAATGCATAATTCAATCTTAAAATTTAGTGAGGCAAATAGATATGCAAACAGATAACTCCAATATTAAGGTATTCAAAAACTTCAGTATAAATCATATGACCCCCAAAAGTGGGCTCTGTAAGAACAGAGGAATATATGGAACCCATGCTGAAAAGAAAAGGGAGAAAGAGATGTGCAAAGTTTTCCTGCGGAGATGGCAACTCTGCTGAGTTTTTTAAAGAAGAGGAATTTTTACTTGATATAATTAAACTAGTGGCCTGGTGCACGAAATTCGTGCACATTAAAAGGGAATTAATTAGAGGAAATATTTTAATATTGCTATTTGCCCTTTCTCTATAATAGAAGTGTCAGAGATGAAAGAAAATTAGTAAAATGTATATGAAAATCTCCCTCCTGTCAGAGTCTGGGGCACGCCGCGGGACCCAGAGTCAAGTCCCCGCCCACCCGTGTGTGCTTCAAAATCATGCCAGACTGAGACCCGGCCAACCCCACCCCCATCAAGCCCTGCCAGGCATGGGGGCACAGCCTCAGGTCCCCCGGCACAGCACCACATAGCCTCAGGTCCCTGCTGATCAGTCGTTACGGCATCATGGCGTGATGACCATTAGCATATTAGCCTTTTATTATTATGATATTTCATTTGATCTTTTTTCATATGCTCATTTATTTCATTAATTCAAGAATTACCAAGTAACTATTATGTATGCCCAAGACCCTGAAGATACAGTGGTGAAGAAGACATATCCTCTGCCTTAATAGAGAAACAGTACAAAGAGAGAGACAGATATATTCCTAACATAATTTTTTTAAAGAGCTATAAACATATGCAAAACAAAGAGTCATGGATTACAAGGAAAAAAGCAATTAATTCTACATCAGGTTTCATAAAGGAGATGTCATCTGAGCTGAGCCTTAAGTAATATTAAAATTTTACTAGACAGAAAAAAAGAGACTTCTAAGTAGATAGAGAAGGTACTCAAGGTGTTTTGAAATTGTTCTGAATTTGATAAAATTAATGGACAATGACTGCAAATGGAATTCTAGAGAAAGCTAATGTCTAGTTCAACACAGTGTCACTGGCAAAACCAGAATTAAACTCACTTTACTCACAAAGGTATGACATCTTCAGTATAATAAGTCACATTTAAGACTTTCAATGTGCTAAATACCAAGAAAGCTATTTCCAAGACATTCCTCCTCTAACTTAATGCAGAACAAAACCATTACTTAAAGGTCAGAGTTAAACAAATCTCTTTAAAAACCTAATAGTATAAACATGTGCATAATACAAGAGGTACTATTTAGATTCTCAGTTGTTATGGCTGTTAAAGGCCTAATTTTTTCTTCAATTTAGTTAATTGGAATTTTCTCCACTTTAACCAAACATCATCATAACTTACTGGATACTGGTTAATTCTGTGGTTTAAACATATGGTTCTTAACCTTTTTAGGGGTCTATGCCTTTCTACTGACCTAATAAAGTTTTGCGCCCTCTCTCTACAAAAACAAATTCACACACACACACACACACACACACACACACACACACACACACTTTTGAATACTGTGGGGCAGGAGGAAGGCTGTTTAGAACTCCAGTTAAAAACTCTAAACTTTATAAAGGCTTGGAACTCATACAGAACTATAAAAGAGAATCACAAATTAAAATACCCATCAAAAGGCTATTAGGTCAATTAATATAATACTTTACCTGACATAATTCAGAGCAATGCTATGAGAGCTAACCTTGGATCTCTTTTCATTGCTCCCCAAAATCAAATGAGAAACACAACAAATAACTGACAAGTAATGTAAGATCATACAAACAAGTTTAAATAGGTACCAGCGGATGGAAATAGGACCTAAGGTACTTATCTTCAGGCTTTTGATTTCGACCAAACTGCTAGAACCAACCACAAATTTATATGAAATACAAAGGACAAAACATGAAATGCTATCAACAAAATCCAAGACTGTGGGAGACTAGACAAACAACCTTGTTTCTTCAACAAAATCACTGCAAGGAAGAAGGAGACAGGGGTATGAATAAAGAGAGAGAAGGAGAAAGGAAAGAAAAGGAAATCTATATTTGCTATTAAGAATTCTTTTTTGTTTGATTCGGCATTGTAGTTACATTTTAAACAAGAGTCCTCATCTCTGAGTTACAATCTGAAGCATTTATAGAATAATCTGCTGTCAATGATTTGTTCAAAATGATACAGAAGTTAGGTATATAGAAGACATGGATGAGGCAGAACCAGCCATAAATAAATATTGTTTGGGACTGGGTAACATGCACGAGGGTTCGAACCTTCTATTTTGCTTATTCCCCTCCCCCTTAATATATATGTCTAGATCTCAGAGAGGAAAGGGAGAGGGGGAGAGAGAAAGAAACATCAATAATGAGAATCATCTATCAGCTGCCTCCTGCACGCCCCAACTGGGGATGGAGCCCACAACCCCGGCATGTGCCCCAGCATGTGCCCCGACCAGATATTGAATGGCAACCCCCTGGTTGATAGGTTGATGCTCAACCACTGAACCACACCGGCCAGGCCCGTTTTGCTTTTTTATGTGTTAGAAATTCTCTGATTAAAAGTTTTAAAACAATGTAAAAACTTATGTAAAAATAGTTTGTTTTGTGTAATATTCTATGACAAACTCATGACTTCCAATGTCCCGCCATTCTTTTTTTTTAATTGATTTGAGAGAGGAAGGAGGAGGAGAGAGAAACATCAATATGAGAGAGAAACATCAATGTGAGAGAGAAACATTTATCGGTTGCCTCCCATAAATACCTCAACTAGGGACTGAACCTGCAACTGGGGCATGTGCCTTGATCGGGAATCGAACTGGCAATCTTCCAGTGCACGGGGCAATGCTCAACCAATAGAGCCACACCAGCCAGGGCTCCATTCTTTTTCAGAGGAATAATTCAAACACCTGATATCATGTCTCCTTACCCTCCTCTCCCCACAACTTTCATTTTTTACCAGTTACTTCTTCAAGGTGTATTCCATGCAAAGACATGAGCATGAGTCTGCTTCTCTTTGCTCCCGTCTTCCCTTCATTCCAACTATAACCCAAAATACAATGCTAATAAGGGTTGACAAGTGTAAAAGCAGTGCAAAAAAATTTTTTTTTCAATAAAAGGAAAACTATAAATTGTGAGGTGAAATTCAAACATGAAACCATGTTACTATATCCCGAAGCATCAGTCCTCAAACCTTATTGTGCATAAAAATCAATTCAGGAGAGAAGTAAGATGGTTGCTAAGTAAATGCCGGTACTCATCATCTCCTACAACCATATCAAAATTACAACTAAAATACAGGACAACCATCAAAATTCAGAACCATCTGAAAGTTGGCTGAATGGAAGTCCTATAACTAGAGAAGAAGAAAGCACACTGAGACTGGTAGAAGGTGTGGAGGCTTGGAATGGGCTGGTCTGACACCCACGTGTGATGCTTTTTTAATCAGCAGGGACATCTCCAAGGCCACCTGTGAGGAGCTAGGGGTTTCAGCCCCAAACCAGACCCCCAGCCCAGGGTTCCAGAGCTGGGAAGAGAAGTCCCTGTAACTTTGAGCTCTAAAAACCAGCGGGGATTGTGGCTGCAGGAGACCCAGGTGTTCCTCCTTTTTTAAAAAAATATATTTTATTGATTTTTTACAGGGAAGAAGGGAGAAGGATAGAGAGTTAGAAACATCGATCAACTGCCTCCTGCACACCCCCTACTGGGGATGTGCCTGCAACCAAGGTACATGCCCTTGACCGGAATCGAACCTGGGACCCTTCAGTCCACAGGCCGACGCTCTATCCCAGGGGTGGGCAAACTTTTTGACTCGAGGGCCACAATGTGTTCTTAAACTGGACCGGAGGGCCAGAACAAAAGCATGGATGGAGTGTTTGTGTGAACTAATATAAATTCAAAGTAAAGGAGCGGAGGGGAGAGCAAGAGAACCGCATAGAACAGCCGGATCCGGCCCGCGGGCCGTAGTTTGCCCAAGGCTGCTCTATCCACTGAGCCAAACCGGCTAGGGCCCAGGTGTTCCTCTTAAAGGAACAAGCCCAATACAAATAGCAGCCATCTGCAGACCTCTCTGTACTTCTGCCAGGTGGTCCCAGGCAGTGGCTGACTTTGCACCTTCCAGGAGGCCCCCAGAACCGTGCATCCAGTGGACAGCTTCATACCATACCATAACTCTACACATCCACAAGTGACACATTCAAGGGGCAGACTCAGGAAGCACCAAAGAGCCCCACTGAAGCAAGTCCTGCTCCATGGGGGAAAAAGGGGGCCTGCACAGCAACTCTTCCACTGTAGTAGCACCTGGTCCTCACAGCCAATTGGCCTGGAGGTCAATTCCTCCCAGTGACACTAACAGCAATAAAGGCTCAACTACAAGACTATGCACACAGCTCACACAGGGAACACCTAGAGTGCCCAGCTCAGGTGACTGGGGAGGCTGAGCCACTGGGCCCTATATGACACCTACTACACAAGGTCACTCTGCCAACTCCAAGAGACATGGCAGCTCTACTTACTACATAAAAACAAACACAGGGAAACAGACAAAAGGCAGAGACAAAGAAATATGTCACAAATGAAAGAAATGGAACCAAGCAAACTACTGGATACAGGGTTCAAAACCATGGTTATAAGGTTACTCAAGAATCTTCATGAGAACTTCAAGGAACTTAGTGTGACTTTCAACGATCTTAGTGAGAATTTCAAAGACATGAAAAAGGACCAGTCAGAAATTAAGCACACACTAACTGAAATAAATAATAATTTACAGGGATTCAACAGTAGAGTAGAGGATTCTAAGAATCAAATCAATGATTTGGAATATGAGGAAGCAAAAAACACCCAATCAGAAGAGGAAAAAGAATAAAAAATATGAAGATAGTATAAGGAGCCTCTGGGAAAACTTCAAGCATACCAACATTCACATCATGGGGATGCCAGAAGGAGAAGAGAGAGCAAGATATTGAAAACCTATTTGAAGAAATAATGACTGAAAACTTCCCCTACCTGGTGAAAAAGTAGACTTGAAAGTCCAGGAAGCACAGAGAATCCCAAACAAGAGGAATCCAAAGAGGCCCCACAAGACACATCACAATGAAAAGGCCAATGGTTAGCCCCCACTGGTTTGGCTCAGTGGATAGACCGTCAGCCTGCGGACTGAAAGGTCCCAGGTTCGATTCCAGTCAGGGGCATGTACCTTGGTTGTGGGCACATCCCCAGTGGGAGGTGTGCAGGAGGCAGCTGATCAGTGTTTCTCTCTCATCAATGTTTCTAACTCTCTATTCCTCTCCTTTCCTCTCTGTAAAAAATCAATAAAGTGTATATTTTAAAAAAAATAAAAATAAAAAAAAATAAAAGGCCAATGGTAAAGACAAAGAAAGAATCTTAAAAGCAGCAAGAGAAAAGCAGTTAGTTACCTACAAGGGAGCGCCCATATGACTGTTAGCTGACTTCTCAACAGAAACTTTGCAAGTCAGAAGGGAGTGGCAAAAAATATTCAAAATGATGAATAGCAAGGACTTACAACCAAGATTACTCTAGCAAAGCTATCATTTAGAATTGAAGGTCAGATAAGGAGCTTCACAGACAAGAAAAAGCTAAAGGAGTTCATCACTACCAAACCAGTACTACATGAAATGTTGAAGGGTATTCTTTAAGAAGAGGAGAGAAAGAAATATGAACAATAAAATGACAATAAATAGCCCTAGCTGGTTTGGCTCAATGGATAGAGCGTTGGCCTGCGGACTAAAGGGTTCGATTCCGGTCAGGGGCACATGCCCGGGTTGTGGGCTCGATCACCAGTGGAGGGCATGCAGGAGGCAGCCAATCAATGATTCTCTCTCATCATTGATATTCTCTCTCTCTCTCCCTCTTCCTTCCTCTCTGAAATCATAACAATATATTTTAAAAAATAGCAATAAATACATATCTATCAACAATTGATTCTATAAGGCAAAATAAATGAACAAGAAATCTAATGAACAAAATAAACTAGTGAATAAAATAGAATCAGAGGCATGGAAACATAGAACAGACTGACAAATCTCAGAAGGGAAGAGGGAAGGAGGGGGTGGAAAGAGATTAACCAAAGATCTTACATGCATATATGCATTATCTATGGCCACAGACAACAGGGTGGTGAAGAGAAATATTAGTAAAGTACTTACAAAATATAGCAAGAGGTTTAATCAAGCAGTTTTACCTTAAACTGGTTATCACAATCTGTATTCTTTTTTTATTTTGTAGTGGGATAGAAATGAATTCCCAGACATACATTTAAAGAAATATGCCCTAGCTGGTTTGGCTCAGTGGACAGAGCATCAGTCTGTGGACTGAAGGGTCCCGGTTTCAATTCTGCTCAAGGGTACATGCCCAGGTTGTGGGCTCAATCCCCAGTAGGGGGCACACAGGAGGCAGCCAATCAATGATTCTCTCTCATCATTGATGTTTCTATCTCTCTCTCCCTCTCCCTTCCTCTCTGAAATCAACAAAAATATATTTTAAAAAAAGAAATATAAAACCTGTCAGAAGAGTTATTTTTTTCTGAAGGTACTTTCAAATAGCTGTACTCAAATGTTTTAAATATGAAAGTTTTGTGTGAGTTCTTAGCACTAGCTATTTCAAGTCCTTAAAACTGTACTTACAAAATCTGTAGATTTTATATTTTGAACATTAAAATAAAATATTAGAAAAAATTAAAAAGAGTGAAAGGGAAAATTAAAAATCACTTACAGTTCCACTACTCAGTTACAACATTTAATATGAATGTATACTATCTTACAACTTCGGTGATACATATCTTTAACCCTATTTTACCAATACATAATTTATTCAAATCTGTAAATAGTAATTTCGTTTAAGTAAAATCTTTTAACCATAAAATATGCTTATTGTAGAAAATCTAGGACATACAGCAAAGTTAAAAGAAGAAAATGAAAAATAGCCAAAATCTTTCTACTTCGTAATAGCCATTACTAACACTTTGTTGGTTTGCCCAAGTATTTTTTCAGTGTATATACTTAATATCCTGGCTTTTAAGCATGATTAATTCTGGAATATTCGCAGGTCCCAGGTAGGAGATAATATACAAAAGGCTAGGAGATAAATAATACTACCACTGGGGTTTATTATTCATTCCCATTTTTTTAAAAAAAATCACCCCAATTAACTCAATATGTATTTTAAAGATTTATATCACTATGTAAGTTCCTTGGAAATGAAAACTGCTATATTTGTCCTTGGAAATGAAAACTGCTATGATTTGTTCCGGGCACCTCTAAGTTCAGGGATATAGCCTACAGATGACTTGAAAGCTAAAATACAACTATTGAAAGGAATCCAATCTTCTCTCCAAAAACATGATTTTCTTTCCCCCTGCTCCAGTTTTTCTTAGAAATAAAAATGTAGTTACAAAATGATGTTAACAAGGGCACAAATACAATGAGAAACAGACTGGAAGGCAGAACACATTAGAATCTATTGGTGCATTTTTACTGTATTAAATCTAAATCAGTCTCAAATTAATATTTTCAAATGGAACAAAATTTCCTAAAATAATAAAGTCTACAAGTTTACTATCCTATCTAATAAAAGAGTGATATGCAAATTGACCATCACTCAAACACACAAGATTGCTGCCCCCATGTGGACACAAGGTAGCCGCCACAAGA
Source organism: Plecotus auritus (assembly GCF_963455305.1). Classification (NCBI taxonomy): domain Eukaryota; kingdom Metazoa; phylum Chordata; class Mammalia; order Chiroptera; family Vespertilionidae; genus Plecotus; species Plecotus auritus. The sequence goes on along the minus strand of NC_137776.1, from coordinate 134,519,062 downwards.
TGGTCAGCAGGGTCGGGCAGTTGGGAGGGATCAGGCCTGCAAGGGAGGGCAGTTGGGGGCAATCAAGCCTGCAGGGGAGGGCAGTTAGGGGTGACCAGGCCAGCAGAGGAGGGAAGTTGGGGGCAACCAGGCCTGCAGGGAAGGGCAGTTGGGGGAGATCCAGGCCTCCAGGGGAGAACAGTTGAGAGGGACCATGCCTGCAGGGGAGGGCAGTTAGGGGTGACCATGCCTGCAGGGGAGGGCAGTTAGGGGTGACCAGGCTGGCAGGGGAGCAGTTAGGCATCAATCAGGCTGGCAGGGGAGTGGTTAGGGGGTGATCAGGCTGGCAGGCAGAAGCAGTTAGGGGCAATCAGGAAGGCAGGCAGGCGAGGAGTTGGGAGCCAGCAGTCCTGGACTGGAGAGGGTACAGGCTGGGCTAGGGACACCCACCCCCCCTTGTGCACAAAATTCATGCACCGGGCCTCTAGTATAAAATACCACCTTTTACTTATTCCAGAATAAATTCTTTTCATTTTCATTAACTGACTCTTCTTAATTAACCATTTCAGCTTTTAATATATATCATACACACTTTAATCATCTTCTTCTAAACTTTCATCTTTCCAGTAAATGTACTCAATCCTTATATAAAGTTCTGCCTTTAGGTCCCCTTTGTATTTTAACTAGATTCTGTTCTGGGAAATCTCATTCACTCACGTTTCTTCAACCATCACCTTTCTGCAGGTTAATTCCTAATCAAATATTCTCTAATCTTGCCCTACTCATTCTGCTGAGCTACATACGCAGTCTTCCAATAATTCTCAGTTGAGTATCTTCAAATAAATGCCTCCTCTCATATTCCCTCAGCATCATCATCACCATCACCTGGGCTTGAATTCACTTTGGACATCATCCTTTCCTTCACATCCCACATCCAATAGCTTGCCATTTTACCTGCTGAATATACCTCTTTCATATCCTCATCCACTTTTTTTCCTACTGCCTATTATCTTTTCATGGAATTAACTCAATAGCCTTCTAATTGGTTTCTTTTCTTCATTCTTTCTTCTTCCATTTCAGCTTTCAAACTCACAATACTAGTAAAATCATGTCACCCCTTAGCTAAAACCTATAATAGATCTATATGGCCTACATTCTAACTTCCTTAGCAAGCAATTAAGAATCTCTATAGCCCCAATCTACCTTTCTAGACTTATCTGCCACTACAGCCCCTCATTATCCTATACTCTAATCACTGGTATAAACTATTCCTCTGTAATACTCTGTACTCTTCTGACTCCATACCTTGGATTGTTTCCGTTTATCTACTATGTTGAAATAAGAAATCCTGTCTAATAAGAAAGCGATATGCAAATTAACCATCACCCTGCTACACCCACAAACCACGCCCACTAGCCAATCAGGAGCGAGTATGCAAATTAACCCCAACCAAGATGGCTGCGGCCACGGAGAGAGCAGGAGGGAGGCTTGGGTTTCCACCGCGATGGGGGAAGCCAAGCTTTCCACACACCCTGGCCGACCCAGGCCTCTGCTTAAGGCTACAAAGTTTCAATTATAGAAGATAAATAAATTCCAGCAGAAATGGCTGCCGCCATGTAGGGAGCAGAAGGCTTGGCTCCGCATAAGGCTACGAAGTTTCAATTGTAGAAGATAAATAAATCCCAGATACCAGGGCCTCCGCTTGGGTGGCCGGGGGGCGTGGCCGGCCTGCAAACCACCACAGGCCCCTCGCCCAGGCTGCCCCACACCTCAAGGGAACCCCCACGCTGATCCGGGACACCCTTCAGGGCAAACCAGCTGGCCCCCACCCATGCACCAGGCCTCTATCCTATCTAATAAAAGAGTAATATGCAGATTGACCATCACTCCAACACACAATATGGCTGCCCCCACGTGGTCAAAGATCCTCCCCCCAGGAGGACACAAGATGGCCACCACAAGATGGCCAGCAGGGGAGGGCAGTTGGGAGGGTCCAGGCCTGCAAGGGAGGGCAGTTGTGGGCAATCAGGCCAGCAGGGGAGGGCAGTTGGGAGGGACCAGGCCTGCAAGGGAGGGCAGTTGGGGGCAATCAAGCCTGCAGGAGAGGGCACTTAGGGGTGACCAGGCCGGCAGAGGAGGGAAGTTGGGGGTGACCGGGCCTGCAGGGAAGGGCAGTTGGGGGGGACCCAGGCCTGTAGGGGAGAGCAGTTGGGGGGGACCAGGCCTGCAGGGGAGGGCAGTTAGGGGGTGACCAGGCTGGCAGGGGAGCAGTTAGGCATCAATCAGGCTGGCAGGGGAGTGGTTAGGGGGTGATCAGGCTGGCAGGCAGCAGCAGTCAGGGGCAATCAGGAAGGCAGGCAGGTGAGCAGTTGGGAGCCAGCAGTCCTGGACTGTGAGAGGAATGTTCGATTGCCTGTTTAGGCCCGATCCCACCAGGATCGGGCCTAAACGGGCAGTCGGACATCCCTTGAGGGGTCCCAGATTGGAGAGGGTGCAGGCTGGGCTGAGGGACATCCGCCCCCATGCACGAATTTTGTGCACCAGGCCTCTATTACTTTATAATAAAGCTCACCACAGTAGTCTTCAAAGTATGCAGCCTTGTAATACAGTTATTTCATGAGCTGAATGAACCAAGATGTACCATCGTGATTATGTTCTCTCAATTTGTAAGGGGGAAAATACTAAAGTACTAAATACAACTTCTTCAATCAAGGGTTTCCTCCCGTAATTTTACAAAGCCTTTTGGGCTCCCTAGCAAAAAAAAAAAATCATGATACAACCAAATATATCAGTATTTCATGATAGTCTGTAAATAGTTGCATGACTGCCAGTTGTTTTGACAATGGAATAAGTTTGAGAATGAACCACAGTTTCAACACATTTTACTTTTTTTTTTAATGTAACTTTTTTATATATATATTTTATTGATTTCAGAGAGGAAGGAAGAGGGAAAGAGATAGAAACATCAATAATGAGAAAGAACCATTGATTGGCTGCCTCCTGCATGCCCCCTACTGGGGGTTGAGCCCACAACCCAGGCATGTGCCCTCAACCGGAATCAAACCTGGGACCTTTCAGTCCACAGGCCGATGCTCTATCCACTGAGCCAAACCAGCTAGGGCAACATATTTTACTTTTTATCATAACTGTGTATGCACCATCTTTTAAACCTCTTGGGGAGAAAAACTGCCCCCCAAGTACCCAGCAGGTACTCAATAAATGTCTTAATTAAAATCCCTCACTCTTCCATCACTGCACTTAAATATTTTCTGAATCTTCTCTAAATAATACAACTATTTTTTTAAGAATGGCAACTCTAGCCCTGGCCAGTGTGCTCAATGGTTAGAACATCGGCCCAAGCACCAAAGGGTCATGGGTTCGATTCCTGGGTCAAGGGCATGTACCTGGGTTGTGAGTTCGCTCCCCACCCTGGGTCAGGGCACTTGCCAGAGGCAACCAGTAGATGTGTTTCTCTTTCTCTCTCTCCCCCTCTCCCATTCTCTCTGAAAAGTAATGGAAAAAATATCCTCAGGTGAGGATTAACAACAACAACAAAAAAGAAAGGAAACTATTATAAATAGAACTACATGGAGTATCAAGCTCTAATATTCTATAGTTCTGAACAAGAGGCAAATCCAGACTCTATTACCAAAAGGTCCCCAAGTTTTAAAGATTTACATAAAAAGGATAGAATTACAGAATCCAATGGAGGGGGGGTAAGGACAGTTAAAATTACTAAGAAGAAAGAAGCATCTTGTTAAAATTCCCAATTAATTTCTAGGTTTTGATCTTAATGGAGAATAAGCAAGTCAACAAATTTAAAATTTAACTCAGGAGAGAATTACAATCAGTCCACAAAATTCATTTGTTTCACTTATTACTCTTACTTGGAAATCTCTATTTTAAAATTTTTGAGGTTTCATGATGATGCTTTTGTACTCTCATTCCCAAGAAAAATATCCTGTCAACTAAAAATCAATTATAAAAAATAACCTTTAGCTCTATTTTAAGAAAGTCTTTTTACCCATGTACCATTTAACAGCAACTTAATTCAGAAATGAAAAAGAATTTTAACAAACATATATTACATTCAAGCTTATTTTCACCAAAATATTATTTTAAATGGCCAAAATTAAAATTTTAGGTTCAGCTCTGTTGAGATCACTGATGATACCTCTTCTTTAACCACAACGTTTTAAAACTAGGAAAAGCAATCTTCTGACTATATAGCAATATTCTTAAATCTTTCAAAAACATCATGGTTTAAAATTTGCCAGAGTCAAAAATTTTTATTACTATTTGACAGTTTCTAAAGCTTTGTGCATAATTTCCTAACTATTAAGTATTCTCTATTCCTTTCCACTTATTTTCTCCCCATTTTTAATGTTAATTGATATTTCTTTCAGTTGGTTCAAATGAGTGAGATCCTTTCTAAAACTATAACCTTCCTGAGAATAGATATGTTGTTTCTTGGTTCTAGTTATATTACAAATATGCATAACATGTTGTTATATATTACCAACATATATTAACATATTATTATACTTATAAACTATAGACATAGTGCTATTAAAAACACCACAAAAAGCAAGCCAAGCCCTGGCCTGTTTTGCCGCCTGGTTAAAGTGTAGGACCCAGCACCAAAGGGTTGCAGGCTCCATCCCTGGACCAATAGGGGCTTGTGCTGGAGGCAACCAATCAATGTGTGTGTCTCTCTCTCCCCCCCTCCCACTGTATCTGAAAGCAATGGAAAAATATCCCTGGGTGAGGATTAAATAAATAAAATAAAAATTTTAAAAAGCAAGCCAAAAATTAAAAAGATAAAATAAAATCTATATATATAAAGGGCTAATATACAAAGTGTCCCCTTGGGAGTTTGACCAGGAGACTGGGAGTTTGATCGCTCACTATGACGTGCACTGACCACCAAGGGGCGGCACGGAATGAAGGAAGGCCCCAGCTGGCAGCCGGCACCGGCAGCCAGGGAAGGAAGGCCCCGGTCAGCAGCCGGAAGGCCTTGGCCAGCAGCTGGAAGGCCCCAATCGGCCCTGATCGCTGGCCAGGCCTAGGGACCCTACCTGTGCACAAATTTCGTGCTCCAGGCCATTAGTTAGAATATACTGACCTTATAATATTTTCTTTTCTCACCCCAATCACCCTGCATATCTCCTGGGTTGCAGACACTATCTGGAGACCATTACTGTAGCCATATAGAAGTACCTATAGTTCCCAGAAACACTATACTGTTTCATGCCTTGCATTCACTGCAGCTCAGCATTCTGGAATGCTCATTTCAAACCCTCCAAAAAAAATCCCAGTAGCAATATTCAACTTCGAAAGTTGGTTCAAGTGTAAACTTCTATATGATGTCTTGTAAGTATTGTAGTCTCTTTCCCCTTTCTCCTTCTTCCTTTCAATTGCCATCCCTAGGGTTCGTCTGTTCCCTTCAGATTTATGTCTCCTTCCTCTTAAATTTCCCTGTACCTTGTTTATATGTCCATTACAGAATCATTATCTTTTTTAAGTCTCTGTTTCCCTATTGAACTATAAACCATTTAAAAGCAGAGAACTTATCTTTTGATCTCAGGGGCTTGAATGTCTTGCTCTGACAGATACTCTCATATACAATCAACCAATCTAGCCTACCACTCTCATAGCACAGATGAAGCAATCGAGATTCAAGTTATATGAGTTTGAAGTACTAATGCCATTGGGCTTTTCTATAATAACTAGAGGTTCAGTGCACAAAATTCATGCACAGGTAGGGTCCCTAGGCCTGGCTGGCGATCAGGGCCGATCAGGGCCTTCCTTCCCCCGACTGCTGGCCAGGGCCTTCCTTTGTTCCACGCCACCCCCTAGTGGTCAGCACACATCATAGCAAGTGGTCAAACTCCCAGTCGTTGAACTCCCGAGGGGACAATTTGCATATTAGCCCTTTATCATATAGGATATAGCATCCTTTTAACCTAACCTAACTTGTCTTGTGCTCACTAAATTTAGGACTCACTAGTACATAAAGCAGATGTAAAGTTCTCCTTACTGTAAATTTGAAAATAAGAGCTAATTCAATATCTAACAGAAGACAGGACAAAACTTAAATGAGCCCTGGCTGGGTAGCTCAGTTGGTCAGAGTGTTGTCCCGATATGCCAAAGTTGAGGGTTCAATCCACGGTCAGGAAACATATAAGAATCAACCAATGAATGCATAAATAACTGGAACAACAAATTGATGTTTCTCTCCTTACCTCTCTCTCTAAAAATCAATAAATAAAAATGTAAATAAAATACACAACATACCTTAAGTGATAATATCTAAATGATTTTTTTTATTACTAAGATACCATGTACCACTTATTTACAAATAAGGTATCTGGGTCATCTATTTGCTGAAAATCTTATTTATATGGACAGTCTATAGAACATTGCTCTGGAACATCTATACATCCTAAATGCATACTGAAGAGTTGCAACCTATGCTTTTTCTCAAAGTTGTGCCCACTCAAAGCATTTATTGAGTACGCTAGTACATAAAAAGAAATGATTTCTTAGTATCAACAGGTGTGGTCTGGCAAACCTATTATTTACAAAACTTTTATCTGTTTAAGACCATCATATTACTTTTTGCTACTAAAATGCAAGAATTTTATCTCTTTTAGAATAATAATATCACATATATATTATGTTTACAAACAACAGAATGTTGTAAGTTTAAATTCTAAGTATGGATGCTATTAAATCATGTCAGAATGAGCATAAGCCACTGGGATTGATTCTAAGCATTTAGAAATTTACCTTTACATACCTTTATGTGAAAGAGAAATAGTTTCCCTTGCTCTTTTGTGGGACTCAAAAATTATTTACTATAAGCACAATGCTTTTGAAAATATCTGTAATTCATTCAAACCTATATGCTGCTTCTTAGCGCTCTCATACAGCCATTCTCTTGCCTCATTCTAAATTCCGTTTCTACATCTATAAAACTGTATACTTGGATTAGATTAAACCTATGGGTCCTTCCACAGTCTAAATCTTGTGACATCAACTTGAAGTATATTTTATTACTTAAAAATAAAAACATATGTATGGATTATTTTTTATGTCGGTCATAACTACAAAACACTGTGGAGTCAAGAGTAACAAATACACAACACACAAGAATAATGTCACTAAAAGAGTATTAAGAGTAATCTACAGGAAAACTACAGGACACTGAAAAAAGAGAGAGAGGAAGACGTAAACAGATGGAAGAACATACCATGTTCATGGACTGGGAGAATCAACATTATTTAAATGTTCATACTACCCAAAGCAATCTATAGATTCAATGCACTCCCCATTAAAATACCAACGACATATTTCACAGACCTAGAAAGAACTCTCCAAAAATTCATCTGGAATAAAAAAAGACCCCGAATAGCCACAGCAATCCTGAGAAAGAAGAACAAAGTAGGTGGGTTCTCAATACCAGATTTCAAGCTGTATTACAAAGGCACTGTTCTCAAAACTGCCTGGTACTGGCACAGGAACAGACATATAGATCAATGGAATAGAATAGAGAACCCAGAAATCGACCCAAATCACTACGCTCAATTAATATTTGACAAAGGAGGCATGAACATACAATGGAGTCAAGACAGTCTCTTTAATAAATGGTAGTGGGAAAATTGGACAGATACATGCAAAAAAATGAAACTAGACCACCAACTTACACCATACACAAAAATAAACTCAAAATGGATCAAGGACTTAAACATACGACGAGAAACCATAAAAATACTAGAGGAATCCACAGGCAGCAAAATCTCAGACATATGCCGAAGGAACTTCTTCACTGATACTGCTCCTAGGGCAATGGAAACTAAAGAGAAAATAAACAAATGGGACTACATCAAAATAAAAAGCTTTTGCACAACGAAGGAGACCATCAATAAAACAACAAGAAAGCCCACTGCATAGAACATATTTGCCAATGATATCAACAATAAGGGTTTAATCTCCAACATTTACAGGGAACTCATGCAGCTTAACAAAAAGAAGATAAACAACCCAATCAAAAAATGGGCAACTGATCTAAATAGACACTTTTCGAAAGAAGACGGAAGGCCAAGAGACATATGAAAACCTGCTCAAAGTCAGTAATCATCAGAGAGAAGCAAATCAAAACGACAAGGAGGTACCATCTCACACCTGTCAGAATGGCTAATATCAACAAACCAACAAACGACAAGTGCTGGAGAGGATGCGGAGAAAAAGGAACCCTCGTGCACTGCTGGTGGGAATGCAGACTGGTGCAACCACTGTGGAGAACAGTATGGAGTTTCCTCAAAAAACTAAAAATGGAACTCCCATTTGACCCAGTGATCCCACTTCTAGGAATATATCCCAAGAAACTAGAAACACGAATCAGAAAGGATATATGCACTCCTATGTTCATAGCAGCGCAATTCACCATAGCTAAGATTTGGAAACAGCCTAAGTGCCCATCAGCAGATGAGTGGATTAAAAAACTGTGGTACATCTACACAATGGAATACTACACTGCGGTAAAAAAGAAGGAGTTCCTAGCATTTGCAACAACATGGATGGAGATGGAGAGCATTATGCTAAGTGAAATAAGCCAGGCAGAGAAAGATAAATATCACATGATCTCACTCATTTGTGGAATATAATGAACAACATAAACTGATGACAAAAATAGATCCAGAGACAGAGAAACATCAATCAGAAAGTCAAACCTCAGGGAAGGTAGGGGAGGGTCGGGGTAAGGGGGAGAAATCAACCAAAGGACTTATATGCATGCATATAAGCCTAATCAATGGACACAGACAACAGGGGGGTGGGGTCATGAATGGGAGGTGGGGGGTAATGGGGGAATAAGGACACATACGTAATACCTTAATCAATAAAGAAATAAAAAAAAAAAGGAATGAAATACTGATACGTGCTATAACATGGATGAACCTTGAAAACATTATGCTAAGTGAAAGAAGCCAGTCACAGAGGATGATATATTATATGATGCCATTCATGTAAAATGTCCAGAATAGGCACATTTGTAGAGGCAGAAAACAGGGTTGGGGGCAGAAGTTGCGGAGAAATAGAGAGTGGCTGCTCATGGGGATGGGGTTTCTTTTGGGGGTGATGAAATGTTCTAAAGTTGGATTCTGGTGATAGTTGTACATTCTGTGACTATACTAAAAATCACTAAATTGTACACCAGAAATGGATGAAATGGATGGTATGTGAATTATATCTCAATAAAGCTGTTTTTTTTTTTAAAGAGTAATCTACAAAGCAAATCTGTGAATAATTGTTACCAAATAATTCTACTTTATAAAAGGATTCAAGAAGAACCCTACTGTTTTCAATGAAAGAAGTCACTGATGGTAGTGAAAACAGCATAAAGAAGCCAGTTGACAAATTAGATCACTTTAAAATTACAATTATAAATCAAGGACCAAAAAATTAACAACTACTCCAGAAAAACACTAGTAGAATGCCCAGTTTCAGATATGAGGAAAATATTCATTTTATTCAACTACTACTACTATAATGATTAACATTTATATTTGGCCCACTATGGGACCGGCACTGTTGACTTTACATGTAACTCATTTAATCCTACAGCAATCCCATGAGGTAGGTACTATTATTATCCCCATATTACAGATGATGAAACTAAAGCCAAAAAAGTAAAGTGACTTGTTCAAGTTCACTTCAGCTTGTAAAGAGCCAAACTACCATTCAACTGTTTTCAGCAACAGTCAATTATTTTTCTATTCTTAAAAAATTGCCACTTGAGAAATTAATTTTGTTTGTATAAATTACATAATTATTAGAAATTAATACATTTATTTTAGTAGCCTCCATTATTTCCTCTTACTAAATTAAAATAACTGTAGTTATATGGGTGGAGTACACCAGCAGCACTGTGCCACCTGAACTGCCTATGATTTGTGGTAGAATAAACACAAATATCTAAACGTATTAACAATTTTGCGTTGATGCACCCACTATTATTGCAAAAGTTCAGGTGAAGCTGAGAGAAAAGATCAGGAGTACACCAGAGTAATCATTAACCATTTAATAACTCCATAAATCTCCGATGGCCGACACAAGGTAGAAAACGATACTATTTTTTAATGGTATGAAACTACCACCTTTATACATGAGCTAAAATTATTTTCCTAACGACATTTCATCCTAAACATTTTTTTAAACTGTCATGCTAAAACTGTCTAAAAGATACGGATCCAACTTCCATCCCACTAAAACTTTTCCTCTGCCTACCCCTATAATTCTTCCTAAGGGCACCATTTTACTTTACATCTACAAGCTTTACCCGCTCTTTGGGTCTGGCCCGGGCTTCCTCCTCAGCTTCTTTCCACCTGGGTGCTGGGTTCGTTCGCCCACACCCGCCACACCACACCCCTGCGGGCCCCCGCCCCGAGCGGCTGCTCCTCCCAGGGTTCTCCAGCACCGACTCAGCACCTATCAGCGACGCCCCCCGGCCCCTGGCCCAACCCATCCTCGGACACGTGTGAGGGTGTGTTTGTGTCAGTCCGCCAGTCCCACCTGGGACGGCGTTCACTTACCGAGAGAGAAGCGCCAACTTCTGCTCCAGCATCATCTCCAGCTTCTGGCCCTGTCTGGAGATCCAGTGGTCCACTCCGTGCAGGCGGTAGCACATTTCCAGCATCAACCTGAAGTCCGCCACGAACTCGGTGATGCCCCCGTACTGGCCGCTACTGAACTTCTCCTCCATCTTCAGCAGACACATGCCCTGCCCGGGATGCTGCGGGAGGGAGCGACTGCCCCGGCCCCCGCCGCGCGGCCCCTCTGCCGCCTCCTCCTCTCCGGCGGCAACGCCCCCCAAAGGCTGCAGGAAGGGGGCGGTGAGGCCGCGGTGCTTCTCCTGCAGGAACTCGCCCAGGATGCGGTAGCCCTGCTGCAGCTCGTAGCTCAACTCCTGCTCCTTGCAGCCACTGCCCCCGACCATCGCCGCCTCCTCTTCTTCTTCCTCCTCCTCCTCCTCCGGGCCGTCCGCGTCTTCCCGCGAGGAGGCACTCCTCCGTCGGGCCGGCCCTGAGGCCGGGGCCGCCGCTGCCACCTCCTCCTCGTCCTCTTCCTCAACTGCGGGTGGCGGCCTCTCCTCCTCCCGGGCCGGCTCCATCTCCCCCGGCGTCTTGGGCACGCTCACGCCCCCGGCAGGCCCAGGTTGGGCGATGTGGAGCGGCCGCTCGAGGCGCCGGGGGACGCGTGAGCGCGGGCCACCTCCTCAGGGCGCCGCCACACCGCGCAGCCCCAGCCGCATCGGGCCTCGCTCTCCTCCGCAGCCGGCTCGGCTCCGTGCGCGCGGGGGTCTCGAGCTCGCCGCCAGCGGGGCGGGGTTACATGGCGCGCGGGGGATGGGGGAGAGAAGAGGAGAGCCTAGGTGCCCTCCTCTCCCCTCCCCCCAGCGGCGGCGCGCGCGCGGCCCTCGCCGGCCTCACCCCTCCGCGCCCCGCCCGCTCTTCACCCGCCAGGCCCGGCCGGGCCGCCGCGGCCTCGGCGCCCCACCCCCTCCCGGGCCGGCGAGGGGACTGGGAGGGGGCGAGGACGAAGTGCGGGTCTTCTCGCCTCCCCGGAGGGGGCCGCAGCGCTGGGCCGCGGCGGCTCGGGCTCCTCCTCCTCCTCCTCTCCCTCACACCCCTCCCGCCCCTCTCTACCTGCGGGGCACCCGGGCAAGGAGGAGGCGGCGCGCGGACCAAGCCGGACGACAACTGTCAGTTAGAAGCCCCGCTGGGCGGGTTGGGGCTGGGGGGTGGTGAGGAGGGAAGGGGAGGGGCAGAGAAAAGAGGGAGGCACACAGGTCCCCACTCCACCCCCCCACTGGGGCAAAGAAAGAGTCGCCGTCGCCATCCACGATGCGCATGCGTATTAAGACAACCCCACCCCCTCGCGTCCCGCCCCGCTACGCGACAGCAGGGACTTCGGCGTAGCTGCAGGTCCCGAGATCTGGTAGGTTGCGCGGACCAATGATGTCATCAGCTTGCAGAAGACTTTAAGGGCGGGGTGGCGAGGAAGCAAGGCGCCTGCGCAGAGTGGCCGAAAGGCTTTTGAGAGTGAACTGCGGGAGGATCATTTCTTTTGCGATAGACCCTTACTAGCCCTAAAAACTAAAATTATTCGAGAAGGAGCTTGCTAGATAACTTTTGTTAATAGCAGATGAAAAGTAAGAAGACACAAAATGTAAATCCTATCCTACTTTTCAATTTACATTTTCTTTGCACACAGTTTCTTTCCCTTGTGATTGCCGGGTTTTAAATATAAAATTAGAATTTTGAAAAGTGTAAAAAGAGGCTTAATAACTAGACTAACTGAAACATATGTACACATGCAAGGGACAAGGAGATGATTTGCATAACTCGGATTTCTGAAACTATTTCCAGTTCTTAACATCAATTCCTATTTTGGAAACTAACCTCATGTTTTTCGTTAAAATGAAAAAACATATTTCCACATTTTTTATTCTTGATATCTGCTAAGAATAAAGGAGGGGAATGGAACCTCATTGAAAAATATATCCTTGGGACTAAAAAGTTTTCAGATATTTCAAGTCAAATCTGTATAGCATTAGTTAGCTATTAAGTAGTCATTAGCATGACCTTGTAATCTCTATACATTATAAAATTACTGTTTAGATATCTTAAAAGTGGACTCATCCTTCACACCTGCTTAAAAATAAGTGGGCAGAAAGGAATTAATGGTTCCATAAAGCAGACATTACTGTTTTCCCATGTTGTTTGAAAGATGCACATAATACTTTCTATTTAGAATGAGAAATATACCTTTTTAAAAGTTATTTAACTAACTAAATGGTCAGATATTCTGACTCTTGAGATTGTTTCTCATTAATATGGACCTTTAAAGACATTTGCAACTTATTAGACACTTACAGCATTCTCTCCTCAAAGCCTATAGATGTACTTCAGCTCACAGGTACAAAGGCAGGAAACTATTTCAGCAACTGGTAACCAAAAATGTGTCTGACTGGACATCCCTCATTTCCTTTGACAAAGCCCAAAAATCTGGACCCACCCTACACCAGCAGATAACCCCCTTCCTCTTTAGCCACCAACCCTATTTCAGGACTCTCCAGTATATTAGCTTGCATTTGTTGAACCCTGTACTAAACACTTTATATTCATTATCTCCTTTAATTCTCACAACAATCTTATCAGCTAGGTATTATGTCTATTTTACAGATAAAGAAACTGATGCTTAGGTTAAGAAAGTAGTTTGCCAAATTTTAAATCTAGGTCTGTCATATTTCAAAATTCTCTAGGGGCCTAATTCCTAGTCATCTGGCAGAATTTCCAATTGTGCATGCAAAAGAGTGTAGGAAATTCCAAGAAATGTTGATCAAGGGCTTCTTAATTTAGGGATATTAAGATAAAGAAGCATGGCTGAGTTGAAGGAACCTCAGCCATAAGTCATAGAGAAGCCAAGATGATTGTGATTAGGTCCTTGAACCTAAAATATGTATATATAAGAAATATGTTGGTTGTAGTTAAGTTAGAAAATATAGAAAAGTAAGTTTCAAGAAAAAAAATTGTCATTTAATCCCATTACCCAGAGAAAACGTCTATTAATATTTTGTGGTGGGATTTTTTCTATTTATTTGTATATTTTTAAATTTATCTTAAACCTAAAATTGTGACTACACTGTATTTAATGTCCTTTGCTTTTCCCCCTTAATTAATAAATAATTGTATGGAATGGACAGGAATTGCATACCTAAAATTTCACCTTCATATTTATGACCACAATGGCCTAGATGGCCTGCTTATCTGAACTGGTAGGTGGAAAATCAGGGATATTCTAATGTAAAAGGCATTCTAAACCATAAAAAAAAACCAAAAACAAAACACAGTAGAAGTACAAACAACAGCAATAATAGCTACCATTTATTAAGCACTTACCAGTACTTGCTAAATAGTTTACATATACAGTACTCACAATAGTACCAGGAAATCATGATAGATTTATTTATTTTTAAATTTTGGATCAATGATTTGTTTAGTAGAAAGCTTTTTTCTACCCTACAAAAGCTCAACATTAAAGACTGACATTCCAATTAATATAATTAACCCTACATGTCTAGTACTGTTTTCTTATAATGCACATCTAATGCTAAATGACTGGTCTCAAAGCTGTTTACATTTTCATGTCTGAAGATAATATTAATTTTGCTTTCCTTTCATTTTCACAATAGAATACTCTTTAGTGCTACTATAGACTCTATTAAGAACTTCTTCAAAACAGAAATCTATTTAAGCCCCTTTAAATTAGGTCTTCTTGTTGAGCTGCTTTGGAGGAGAAAAATAGCATACATACACAATACAATATTCTGTTCAAATACATAACATTGAATGACTCCCACAAATATTACTTTCCATTTGTCAAACTGTTATTACAGTATGTTACATGCTACCAATGTTAGATGTTAAGACACCCTTTTCAATAAACATGGTTTTTAGAGTCCTAGATAACAGAGACCAGTCTGGCTAAGAAAATTCTGAAGTTCTCATAACTCTGAGCTGGAAGTAGAATGTGGATGTTTCATCCAGTTCTGAGGAAGGCATTGTGAAAAAGTTCATATATATTATAAATTCCCCACATCCACTGGAATATCTCAAAACTCCCAATTTCCACATCTTCCTATTACCATGAAAACCAGGAATATTATCAAGGAGGAATAAGCCTGCCACTATATTCTTCACCCATAATTACAAAGATGTTTGTCCTGGAAGTTCTCCTATCCTAACATCGTGAGCTCTTAGCATCTTGTGATAGGCAGTATGACATCCTGACACCAAGTATAATGCTTGCTCAGCATCAATAATTCAGACAAATAGCAACAATTTATATACTTCACATCAACTAGGGGAAGGAGAATAAACATTCTAAGACAGTGGAAGCACAGGTCATCACCAAGATCTATGATTATGAGATAAAACATGCAAGGTGAACAGACGGTTATAACACCGGCTAATCCTGGAGAAACATGGGGAAGGAATACAAACTGCTTAGCAGGGAAAAAACAGTTTTCTCAATTACAATGGAATCCATTCACAACACTTATTTGGAGTTGCTTTTACGGTAGATGATATTCAAGTGGTATTAAAGTGCTTCAAGCAAAATTTAGCAATTCCTGCAAGGCTTCCTGATGCTCATCATCAAGTTGGGATATACATTCCAACCACAATTCTTCAGAAGTCTGTACCTCACGCACAACATTAGCTAGGCGTCTGGCACAAGGATCTTTATAGTTAATAGTCTCATTAATTTTTCCTTCTGCAATTATATTGATTATTTTGGGAAGATTGGAATTATTTGGACCAAGTACAGCTGGGTGGTTACTTTCAATTAAGTCACAGAGAAAACTCAAAGTCTGAATAGCCTCCTCTTTATCCTCATGCAGTGGAAGCCATGACAACCAGTGTGGAAGGACTTCATCTACATTTACACAGTTAGGCTTAAACCTCAAAATCTTGCCTACTGCTGAGATACAGTTCTCTGTAGCAATGACATTTTTTTTGGTTTTAGAATTTGCACACTTAATAATTTTTACCAGCAGTGGAACAGCTTCTGAACATAAAGAATGATAATCATCTCCACCAAACTGTGCCATAACACCCAGGCCATAAGCAGCAGCTTGCCTGACTTCAGGGTTATTATCTCGCATATTTAGTAGCATTGGCCACCGAAAATATTCTACATATTTAAATGAGGTTGGACTACAGTGTTCTATAATATCATCAAATATACACAATCCCCACTGTCTATCTGGCCATGGCCTATTAGAACAAATTAGATTTACAATTAATGGAAGCAGCTGTTCAAACCATGGTAAAATCTTTTCTTTGTAAGTACTAAATAATGAGTGCAAAATATCTGATACTTTGGTCAGAATGTAAACATCACATTCATCCTCATCTTGCAAGGACATTTCAACCTGTTGGTCATAGTTTTCTTCCTGTCTTTTAACCTGTCTCAATTCTTGGTTTTTAAAGTGCCCTTCAAGTTTTGCTTTCAATATTTCTCCCAGTTCTTCTAAGTGTTCATCATTAAGGCAGCCATCTCCCATTACTTCAATGGACTTTGCAAAAGAACTCATTATTTCTGAGAGTACATCTGTATCAGGTTCAGTCCCAATAGCCTTGATTAAGGGATCACATATGAATTGCCACATCTGTGCAAGATACTCTGGGCCACGAATTCTTGCACATTCCAGCAGAAATGGCATGGACTCAGCTGCTGCCACTCTAACATTGTCATGGAAATAAAATTTCAGTAAAGGAACCATCAGCTTTACAATTTGTTCTGTATATTCCACAAGTCCTTCCCTTAATTCCTTAGCATAGTAAACCAACATCTGGCAAGCAGTTGCTTTTGCTTCAAGTCCTGAGGTTTTAATTCCAAAACTCTGCTGATCTCCAAGATTTACAAATTGCCAGCCATCATCATCACTCATATTTTCCACATCTTGTGTATCTAAGAGAGCAACATCAGGTTTAGCTGAAGCAGTCTTAATAAGCGGCTCAATAACCAGTGGAAGGTACTGTTGAAAATCACTTCCAAGAATTTTACACATTCTAGCCCATGCTGAAACCATATAAGAGGTCTGAGGGTCATCGTCTTCCATATTATTTAAATCTGATTGTGTCTTCAATAATAGCTGCATCACATTTGATGCATCTTGCATAAATTTTTCCTTCCCAACAGCAAGACCAACATGGCTAATGCATTCAATAGTTTTTCCTTTCAGAAGCTTGAGTTCCTTTTGAACAGCAAGCTCAACAATGTGCTTTAGTGATGGCATAAATATATCATAATATGGAACAAACTTTTCTTCTATTGTATCTGCAACTGAGGCAATAGTTGTCACAAGCTGTTCCAGAGCCAACTTAGTTCCATTCCGAATCAACTCTTGAAGTTTAATCACCAAGATGGAATGTAGATTTCTCACCATACTATCCAAATATATAACTAGCAATGATTTGGGGCAGTCTTCAATAAAAATAACAAGCGCAGAAGCTGCATGTGATTGCACACGCTGATTACCTTGATTTTCCATGGTACGCAACAGAGCTGCAATCACTGTTTCATGGAATTTCTTTTGGAAATTAGGTGCAAAATCTGTAGCCATCTGTCCAAGCGTAGTACAGGCTGCAGCCCTTACCCTTGGATGAGGGTCCTGAAGGAAAAGCAAAACAGAGTTAACCATTTCATCTAGAATTGGTTCCATTTGCTGATGGCATCCTTCTCCAATGGCAGATAAGGCCATTAATCCAGCATGTCGATATTTCCAGTCAGGGCTCTGAAGCATCTGCATGATATGCTCCTTAGTGATTGGTAAAACAAGTTTTCCACCGAGCCCACAGGCCAGTCTGTCTAGTGCACTCTCAGCAGCAACTGCATTGCTGTCAAAATCATCTCCTTCCAGTTCATCAGCATTTACCCAATCCTCATCATCTTGTAGATCAACCATCATTCCTAATATATGAGGAATTGCCTGTGCAATAATATTTGTATATTTTTTCAACATTGGGGTTGCAGTTTCAGACAAGGTCACTATTACTTCAAGGGCCAGCTGGCGTTGCAGATTACTAAGTCTAGAGTCTCCACATAACTTTAGACTCAACTGCAGAGTATCTTCTAAATAAGGACCCAAGTATTTAGGTACAGTATCTGCAATCTCAACAAGGGATTCTAGCACGGAATCGTCATCCTGGTAGCAAGAGTCATTCACAGCCTGTAAGATTCCAGGAAGCAAGTCTGCAAAGTCTTTGAAAAGAGCGATATTATTCTCATTGGCAAGTACAAATGCAGCTGCAGCTCTAGCGGATAATGTCCTGATTGCTGGATGTTCTTGATCTTGAATACACTGGTCCAACAACCGTTTGATGATATCCAAATCATGCCGCTCTTGGTTCCCAAAAATTCCAGGAAAGTGCCAGAAAACGTGAAGCGCAACTTCCCACAGAACCACATTTTTGGAGTAGATTGAATCAATAAGGAACTTCAGACCTTCCGGCCAGTGGTTCGTGCCATCCTCATCTATCAAATTCCTAGCCAGCACGGCAAAAATATCACAAAGCTTTTTCCTCATACTAGCATGCGTCTCTAACTTCACAGCCAGTATCAGTTCAATCTTGACGTCCCTCTGCACATCAGAAGGCAAATTTGGATAGACCTCTTCAAACCCAGAGGACAAAAGCCGTCGTAGCAGTGCGGCAGCCATTTGTCTCACCTCATAACCTGCTCTTCTGTTTCTGACGGCATCTAAGAGGCATGTCGTCTTACACAGACCTGGGATGTTTTCATAGATTTCCTCGGCCTGCCTCCGCACCATACAGCTTGGATTGATCAGGTTCTTCAGAAGCTGGTAAAACTCTGGCTTTCCCGACACGGTCGCCGGTACCCCTGCAGCCCCGGCCGCCGCCATCGCGCTCTGTCAAAGCCTCCGCGACCCGGCAGGAAGGAGGGGGTCTGCGGCTCCCGCCGTGACGCAAGCGGGGCGCCGGCGGGGATGGGCGGGGCCGCTCCGCCCGCGGCCGCGGGTCCTCAGGCTGAGCCTGGGGAGGTGGGGAGCTGGTGGCGGGGAGGGGTATCCTTTCTATGTGTTCCAGTCAGATAAAAGTGCACCGGCAGAGGGGGGGAAAAAAGAAAGAAAAGTATGTCATTGATTGTATTAGAATGGGATTATGGGTGATCGCCCTCCCTTTATTTCTAAACTGTCTCTACAGTTACCCAATAATTTTAAAACAATAAACACACCTTGAAAACCGGCTAAGCGAAAGAAGCCGATCCCAAAAGGCCACATATTGTGTGGTGTCATTTGTATGAGCGGTCTTGACTCGGCAGGGCTACACAGACGAGTGGTGGCCAGAGGCCGGGCGGAGGGGAGAATGGAGGATGACAGCTATCAGGTATGGGGTTTCTTTTCGGGTGATGAAGATGTAAAGACGAAAATTGATTGTGGTGATGGTTGCACACCTCTGTGGTTATGCTAAAAATCATTGAGTTGTACAGTTCAGAATGGAGAATTGTGTGGTATGTGAATACCAGTAATACCTCAATAAAGTTATTTACCAAGTAAGTGCAATAAAAGGTAAAAAGAATTACTGCCACCCCACTACCACACCTAATGCAGTAGAGCAGTGGTGCTCAAACTCGGCTATGTATCAGAATCATTTGGTCTATGGACTATAAGAAAGAATGAAAAGGACAAGTATGGTGTGGAAAGTGACCTGGACTAGTAATCAGAAGACTTGAAGCCTGGTTTTATCTCTACATTAATTTTGTATCCTTTGTCATGTCACTTAAGGTTTTCTTTGCAACGTTGTTTAAACTGTAAAATGCTTTTCAAGTTTTCCTTTTAATAGGAAGCTGCTAAGATTATTCCAAAAAACAAATGCCTCTGAGGCTAAATATCATTTCTTTAATTCAGGCAGGTGTGTCACTCAAAAACAATTATTCCTCAGAAATGACTGGATCTTACTTTTGTATTATTATTACTTTATCATTCTGTCATTTTGACCTTAGTTTGCAAGGTTGGTGGGATAAGTATAACACAATATAATTTTAGGTGAGAAATGGAAACTCAGGGAGGTTAAGGGATTTGTCTAAGATGACACAGCTGAGTGTCAAATTCACTTCTTCAGAAAGCAACACTGATGCTCTTTCTCCATATCACTTGCCCATGATTATTCTTGGTTTTGCAACATGGTCAGAGGTCTTCACCTATTGCAAAGTAGGTCTTAAACTTATCCAAGTGGGCTTAATTTTAATATTGTAAAATGCTATTGTACATACCCACAAAGTTAGAAAATCGCAAAGTAGTCAGTCTCATAAATTGCACTGTAATATGTAACTATGTTCCTTTAGGAGGAAACATAATCTGTAAACAGTGTTTCTCATTCTGTGGACTGAAAACCAACTATGGCAGAATAACTTGAGATAATTATTTTAAAATATAGATATTATGTCCCAAACTCTGAACCACTGAATCAGAATTTCTGGGTCATAGGTAAAGAATAGGCAGATAGTACTGGTGGTTAGGGTCGGGATGGGGGAGTGGAGGGATTGACCAAAAAAGAAAAAAGAAAAAGAATTCATGGAGAGAACAACATTGTGGTGACTGTAATGGGGCAGGGGTGGTGGAAGAGGGTATAGGGGGATAAATGGTGATGGAAAAAAATAAAATAAAGAAAAAATTAAAAAAAAACATTTAAAAAGAATTTCTGGGGATGCAACCCCAGAGTATTCAATTTTAACCAACAAAGTGGATTTTCATATAAATACCAAAATTTGAGAACCATTGGCAGCTTTGGTTCTGATTCCAAAATCTTAACTACAGTTCTGCATCTGTCTCCAGACTCACTGGTTTTCTTACTGTTCCTTGAAAAAGTCTAACTGCAGGGCCTTTGCATTTGCTGATTCAGGAAACGTTAATAAGTATATGTAAAGGGAAAGGCTTCTCTTAACACTATATCTATTAGCACATTAAAGATATTAGAAACTAGCCTTAGTTGGTTTGGCTCAGTGGATAGAGCCTTCGCCTGCACACTGCAGGGTCTTGGGTTCAATTTCGGTCAAAGGCATATGCCTGGGTTGGGGGCTTGATCCCCAATAAGGGGCGTGCAGAAGGCAACCAATCAATGATTCTCATTATTGATGTTTCTATCTCTCCTTCTCCCTTCCTCTCTGCTGAAATCAATAAAAATATGTTGAAAAAAGATATTAAAAACTATAAAGAGATGCCACCACAGACCCAGCACAGTGTTTTACATTTTATTTATTATTTCTTTATTTATTTTACCCTGAGAACATGTCTTCATTGATTTAAGACAGGGACCTGGGAACGAGGGGGAGAGGGAGAGAAAGAGAGATCGGTTGCCTGCAATACTTTCCTGACTGTGGTGAACCCTGGACCCTTCTGGTGCCCCAGATGACGCTCCAACCAACTGAGCCACACCAACCAGGGCGATCAAAGTCTGACATATCAAGGGTTAATGAGGAGGTGTAACAACAGAGAACTCAGTTATATTTTTGGTGGTAGTATAAATAAATTGGTATAAACAGTTTGAAAAAATGTTTGGATAATGCTCGGTTCAGATTATTCAATAACTAATTAACCACATAGGGTTGTGGAGGAAGTTAATCTACTTCGGGTGTAGAGGAAATCAAGTAAAAGGAGGTGATATCAGGGCTGACTTTTGAAGAATGAATCTTCGTTAACTATTTGAAGAAAGAGAAGAAGGTTGTTCTAAATAGAAGAAACATCTTTGCTCAAATACAGCCCGTTCTGCCCATTTTTAGTACCGCTAGAGCATTGGGTATGGGACTTGAGATGGCCTGGGGATGTCACAGGAGGCAGGAAGGAGACAGGTGGCTAAACAGAGGGAAGGTCATGAAGGGTTTTATGTTCCATGTTAAGAAGTTTTTTCTAAAAGTAACAAGGAGCTTTTTAAGGATTTTAATCAAGGGCTGTGAAATAATCAACTTTTAGAAAGATGACTTTGATAATATCATGAAGACTAGAGGTGTTGAGGAGGACAATAAGTTAGTTAAGCTAAAAGTCTAAATTATAGCAGTAGTGGAGGGCAAGAAAAGAGGGCAAGGGTTGGAGAGGTTTTAAGAAGTCACATCAATAGCACTCAGAGGGGAAGGGGAAGCTTAAGAAATCACCCCAATTTTCAGACTGGGCATCTGGTTGGAGGTGTTGTAATTTATCAATTTATTTACCTATCCTATCTAATATAGAGGGAATATGATAATTGACCATCACTCCATCACAAAGATGGCTGCACCCACAGCTGAAGCCAAGTTCCCATAAGGAGCCTTAACGAGCAATCAGCAGGGACCTGAGGCTAAGCCAGGGGTGGACAAACTTTTTGACTCGAGGGCCACAATGGGTTCTTAAACTGGACCGGAGGGCCGGAACAAAAGAATGGATGGAGTGTTTGTGTGAACTAATATAAATTCAAAGTAAAGGAGCAGAGGGGAGAGCAAGAGAACCGGATAGAACAGCCGGATCTGGCCTGTAGTTTTCCCATGGCTGGGCTAAGCCCTCCCCATCCCCGTAGGGCCTGACAGGGAACCTCAGGCTGCGCCGCCTGCCCTGGCATCAGGCTGGGGGACCTCAGGCCAGGGACATGAGCCCATGCCCTCCACCCGGCAGGGCTTGATGGGGGACCTCAAGGTGTGCTTTCTGTCCTGGTGCTGGGCTAGGGGACCTCAGGCTGCTTCCTACATCCCAGCGCCAGGCTGGGGGACCTCAGGCTGCGCCCCCCACCCTGGCATCAGGCCGGGAGACCTCAGACCGCACCCCCCGCCCAGCGGGGCTTGACGGGGGACCTCAGGCCGCATCCCCCGCCCTAGCACCAGGCCATGGGACCTGAGGCTGTGCCCCCTTGCCTGTCTAGGCTTGACAGGGGACCTCAGACCACACCCTCCACCCGGCAGGGCTTGACAGGGGACCTCAGGCCGTGCCTCCTGCCTTGGCACCAGGCCAGGGTACCTCAGGCCACGATCCCTGCCCCAGTGCCAGGCCAGAGGACCTGAGGCCACGCCCCACACCTGGCGGGGCTTGATGGGGGACCTCAAGGTGCTCTTCCTGTCCTGGTACTGGGCTAGGGGACCTCAGGCTGTTCCCCCCGTCCCGGCGCCAGGCCAGGGGACCTCAGGCCGTGCTCTCCACCAAGTGGGGCTTGACAGGGGACTTCAGGCCATGCCCCCCACCTCAGCACCAGGTGAGGGGACCTCAGGCCACACCCCCTGTCCCAGCACCGGGCCAGGGGACCTGAGGTTGCACCCCTTTGCCTGGCCGGGCTTGACAGGGGACCTCAGGCCATGCTCCCCACCCAGTGGGGCTTGATGAGGGACCTCAAGGTACACTCCCAGTGCTGGGTTGGGGGAACTCAGGCTGCACCCCGCCCCCCCCCCCACCTGGCGGGGCTTGATGGGGGACCTCAGGCCATGACCCCAACCCTGCAGGGCTTGACGGGGGACCTCAAGGCACGCCCCCCACCCTGGTCTGGGCTGGGGGAACCTCAGGCCACGCCCCCAGTCCTGGCACCAGGCCAGGGGACCTGAGGCTACATCCCCTGCCTGGCGGGGCTTGACAAGGGTGGGACTGGCCAGGTCTGGATCTAGCCCATTGGGGGTGGGGGCCGGCTGGGTCTGGGTCTCATGTGATTTTGAGATGCATGTGGGTGGGCAGGGACTTGACTCTGGGTCCTGTGGTGCGCCCCAGACTCTGACAGGAGGAAGGTTTTCATATACATTTTACTAATTTTCTTTCATCTCTGACACTTTTATTATAGAGAAAGGGCAAATAGTAATATTAAATTATTTCCTCTAATTAATCACCTTTTAATATGCACGAATTTCGTGCACTGGGCCACTAGTATATGAATAAAGAGCAGTGTTAATGCAGACCGAAAGACTGGTAACTCTTTCTGGAGGAAAAAGAGACTTCGTTAAAAAGGTGAGTCCCAGAATTTATGTCTAGCTGCTCCTAAATGCTATACTTGCAGTCATAGTTTCAACAGTAAGAGCTAAACTGAATCCATTTTAGGAAAATTATTTGTATATTTTATTTTAGAAAAACATACACTGATTTAAAATCTTAAGGTATTTTCTCTTAGATTGCATAATCCTGTTATATTTACTTTTTGCACTGGTATTTCCTTTCTTTCTTCTCCCCTAAGGGGGGAATAATGCCCAAGATTTCAAGACTGGACTTGCAGATTTAGTTAAACAACTTTGTTAAATTTTGTCATTAAAATTGGCTTTTAAAATTGTTTGAACTGTTGTGAGGCCATTTAAGATTGTAAGGCGGCTCAATACCAGACAATGCAACTGTTTATTAGCAACTTACTAAAGGGGGAAAGTACAAAATAAATTGCAAATTTCTTCCAAGATGTGGGAGATTTAGAGTCAAATGAGAGGGATAGAATTAAATTGGACATACTTGACATTTTTACAAGAATAATCCAGAATAAATAAAAAAAAATACAGAAAAAATACCATGAATATTCCTACTTGCCTTAACTGAGACAGTCTGAATATCAAAAAGAATAATGCCTGCCATGGATTAAAAAAATATCAGAGATATAAACAAAAGTGATGAGTTTCTAATATTAACAAAAGCCTCCAAAATAATCATCTTTGGAGGTTACCAGGTCACCAACTCTGAAAACTGATGAAGATAAATAATCAAGGTTTTTCCCCTATCTTTCTTGTACAAACTGTATTTCAGGTTAACTAAATAGTTGATGAGAGTACATTCTTCTTTATAGAATTCCACCTAATAGATTCACAAAGAATGCTAAAATCAGAAAATTGCTGTGTCATAACCCCAAATGAAAGAATTTATCTATGTAACACTAAGCAATGGATGTTAAAAATCATTAAATGAAACATTGATTGGGAATTTAATAATAGAGGAATTAGGCTGAAACCACCTGAAATTAAAGACTAATCTTAAAAGTAGGATAAACCAGAGGTGTCATTTACCTGTTATCTACAGCTCCATATCCATACCTCCTGTAATTTGTTCTCTGATGCTGAGATTAGTCTCTGGAAACAAAGTCATAGTAGTGATTTTAAGAAAAAAGACAAAGTAGACATATTAAACTATCTTATAAAGATAAAACACTTTAAAAAGTGTCACTTGTGAGTTGGCATCCAAGATGGCGGCGTAGGTAAACACCTAAACTGCTGCCTCGCACAACAATTTCAAAACTACAACTAAAAGACAAAACGTCTATCACCCAGAACCACGGGAAAGCTGGCTGAGTGGAAGTTCTACAACTAGAAGGAAAGAGCAAACAGCATTGAGGGGTGCACAAGCGCTGAAAAGCTGAGGTACTGAGTCACGTGAATCGGGCTGGCGACAGGTGACTGGGAGCGCTGCTGTTTTCAACCCGAAGGGAGGTAAGCTCCCGATTACTCCGAACTCCAGTTTCTGGGGAGACGCAGGGGACCCAAACTCCTACGGGGAGAAGCTGGACTGTCTGCCGTGGGGTCGGAAAGTGAGGGAGGCTTGCTTGCAGGGCTGCACGCAGGAATAATTGTTTATTGTGCTGGGGCGCTGGGCACGGGACACGGGGACACAGTCCGAGAGACGCAGAGCTGGCTTACTGGCAGCCATCGCTGTTTGCCACGCCCTAGCCTAGTCACGCCCTGAGACCCCGCCCTGCACAATCTATGAACCCACCCAAGCTCCAAGCAGCGGCTTTAGCATATGAATGGCCTGCCCTATCGCAGCTTAACCTAACAAACTGCAGCTCTGGTCAGACAGCTCCAAAACCTCCAAACCCCAAGCAAAGAGGAGAAAACTATAGTTCTCACTGTACCTCCTGCTGGGTAGCCTCAGACAGTAGCTGACCTGCACCCCATTGGAGATCCAGAAGCCAGTGTACCTAGTGGTCAGTGTGAGACACCAGATTTCAACTCCTCACATCCGTAAGTGACACATTCAAGAGGCAGACTCAGTGAGCACCAAAGCCCCACTGAAACAAGTCCTGCACCATAAGCGTGTCTCCAACGCAGCAGTTCTTCCATTTTAGACACAGCAGGTCCTCACAGCCAATTGGCCTGGAGGTCAATTCCTCCCAGTGTACCAACAGCAATCAAGGCTTAACCACACCAAGACTTTGCACTCAGCCCACAAATGGGTGTACCAAGAGCGTCCACCTCAGGTGATTGGGGAGGCTGAGCTACTGGCCCTATAGGTCACCTACCACACAAAGCCACTCCATCAACACAAGGAAGCAGCAAAATGAGGAGACAAAGAAACATGTCACGAATGAAAGAAATGGAGGAAAGCAAACTACTGGACGACATAGAGTTCAGAACCACATTTATAAGGTTACTCAAGAATCTTCTAAAAACCGCTGAGGAACTTAGTGAGACCTTTAAGGATCTTAATGAGAATGCCAAAAAAATGGAAAAGGACCAGTCAGAAATTAAGCATACACTGTCTGAAATAAAGAATATACAGAAACTCAACTATAGATCAACGTACCCCAAGAATCAAACCAAAGATCTGAAATATGAGGAAACAAAAAACGCCCAACCAGAAAAACAAAAAGAAAAAAGAATCCAAAAATATGAAGATAGTATAAGGAGCCTCTGGGACAACTTTAAGCGTACCAACATCCAAATTTTTGGGGTGCCAGAAGAAGAGAGAGAGCAAAATATTGAAAACCTATTAGAAGAAATAATGACAGAAAACTTTCCCTACCTGGTGAAAGAAATAGACTTACAAGTTCAGGAAGCACACAGAACCCCATACAAGAGGAATCCAAAGAGGACCACACCAAGACACATCATAATTAAAATGCCAAGGGCAAAAGACAAAGAGAGAATCTTGAAAGCAGCAAGAGAAAAACGGTTAGTTACCTACAAGGGAGCACCCATATGACTGTCAGCTGATTTCTCGGCAGAAACTATGCAGGCCAGAAGGGAGTGGCAAGAAATATTCAAAGTGATGAACAGTAAGAACCTACAACCAAGATTACTCTACCCAGCAAAGCTATCATTCAGAGTTGAAGGTCAGATAAAGAGCTTCACAGACAAGAAAAAGCTAAAGGAGTTCATCACCACCAAATCAGAATTACATGAAATGCTGAAGGGTATTCTTTAAGAAGAGGAAGAAGAAGAAAAAGGTAAAGATAAAAATTATAAACAAAATGACATCAAATACATACCTACCAACAAGTGAATCTAAAAATCAAGTGAATAAAAAATCTGAAGAACAGAATGGACTGGTGAATATAATAGAATCAGGGACATAGAAAGGGAGTGGACTGACAATTCTCAGGGGGAAGGGGGTGTGAGAGGTGCGGGAAGAGATTGGACAAAAAGCTTACACCTATGGATGAAGACAGTGGCGGGGGGTAAGGGCATGGGGTGGGGTGGGGAATCAGGTGGAGGGGAGCTATGGGGGCAAAAAAGAGGAACACCTGTAATAATCTGAACAATAAAGATTTATTTTAAAAAAAGTGTCACTTGTATTATTAGTACTAATACTAATATTAGGATTACAAAATTCAATATATATGATTAATTACCAATAATATTTTAAACAATTTCTTAGGTAATAGACAAAATATAAATAGGACCTGTCGAACTAGGTAATATATTGGGTGAGATAATCTTGGACAGTGCCAAAACATTTTTATCTGCATCTGACTTTCTAGGTAAGTTGAGGAAATTGTACCACCAGGAAGAAGTAACAATCAGATGTGCAGAAATGTGAGAGACCATGAGTATCAGTATGTGCAGATTTCTAGCTATGTTTTTTAAATCTTGGCTGCATCTATGTAAATAATGTAAATAATCCTTTCAGTACATTCTCTTTTTTAAATTAAATTTATTGGGGTAAACCCGTCTGGTGTGGCTCAATGGTTGAGCATCAACCTATGAACCAGGAGGTCATGGTTTGATTCCAGGTCAGACAATACGCCCAGGTTTTAGGCTTGATCCCCAGTAGGGGGCTTGTGGGAGACAGTCGATCAATGATTCTTTCTCATCATTGATGTTTCTTTCTCTCTCCCTCTCTCTGAAATCAATAAAAATATGTTTTAAAAATTTATTGGGGTGACATTGGTTAATAAGATTATGTAGGTCTCAAGTGTAGATTTCTATGATACAAAATCTGTATATTGTATTGTGTGCCCATCATCCAAAGTCAAATCATCTTCCGTCACCATATATTTGCCCCCCGCTTTATCCTTTACTACTCCCCCACCCTCTTTCCTCTGGTAACCACCATACTGTTGTCTATGCGTTTCAATTTTATATCCCACATATGAGTGAACTCACATGGTCCTTAGCTTTTTCTGACTGATTTATTTCACTTAGCATAATATTCTCAAGATCTATCCACATTGTCGCAAATGGCAGTATTTCAACTTCCTTTTCTTAAAGCTGAGTAGTATTCTATTGTATATATGTACCACATCTTCTTATCCAACCATCTATAGAAAGGCACTTTGGTTGTTTCCATGTCTTGGCCACCAGGAATAATGCCACAATGGGCATAAGGGTGCAGGCTGACAGAGTAGCTACCATCTTGAATGTTATCTTTCTCTATGTCAGTGGGAAAGAAAATTCTGGGCAGTCTTATATTGACAATTAAACCAGAAGAGAAACATGTCACTCCCACTGACAAATCATTGGCCTGCACCTATCATATGACTCCATTCACTATAAGGAGCTGGAAAGTGCAACCCTGCCATATGTGCCCAGGAGAGCCTGAAGTATTTGGTAAGTCTTTATTATTGCTAAAATCTGCAGTGCTAATTGTCATTCTCCCCACACCCCCAGCCTCTTCCTCGATCCCCCATTTCAGAGAGCTGCAGTCCAATAGCCACTGCTCACCTGACTAGCAACAGGGTCCTCAAGGTGCCCTGCAGTGGTACCTGGAGCTACTTCTTCTTTTTAAAAATTTTAAATATATTTTTATTTATTTAAGAGAAAAAGGGAGAGGGCGAGAGAGAGGAAACATCAATGATGAGAGAGAATCATTGATTGGCTGCCTTTGGCACCCCCCAACACTGGGGATTGAGCCTGCAACCAGGCATGTGCCCTGACTGGGAATTGAACCGGTGCCCACCTGGTTCATTGGTCCACACTCATCCACTGAGCCAGGCCAGTTGGGCTGGAGCCACTTCTTTGGCCCTCTGAGGGAACGTAACTCTGGGCATGCTGTAGCTGAATTTATCCAGCAGAGCTGTATAATAGCATTAATTGTCCACCTTGGCCCACTGTGGGCCCTGTAAAAGCTCACAGAGTAAGCCCTTACGGTCAAGATGACCCTTTCAGGAGTACTGTGAAATCCATTCTTTCTTCTTGCCAAGAGTATCCAAATTTCAAGTATTTAAAGGACCTGGATACAAAACCCAACATTTTTCACTGTTCAGACTGTTTTTATTCCATAAAAACTCCCCTTCAGCCTCCATTATCTTCTTAAAATATATATCATGTAGATAAATATTAATAGACATTAAGCCAAACCCATTATGTAATTTCTGAAGGAATATCTGCAAAATCAATTACAATAAAGATCCTTAATTAGAAGAATAATAGAGAGAAGTTGCTTTTGAAGGAACCATAATTTCATGTTCCTAGTCTCCTTTTATGACTTCTTAACTGGAGTTCTTGAACACCTGACTACAACATGTTTTTGTATAATTGGTTTCTTTTGTAATTCTTTGTATTGTGTTTACTGCATTTAAAAACATTAATCTGAGAAGGTATCCAAAACTTCACCAAATTGCTAAAGAGTTACTTGGCATGTTAAGAACAGTTCTAAAAAGTTCTAGTGTGAGAAAACATTTCCATATTTCCACAGGGTGGTGCTATTGCTTTAAGAATAAGGACGAGTAAGTCAGGCTCTTTGAACAAGAGTACAAATTACCCTAGAGAAGTTTGAGGAACAAAGGGGTGATGTGGCTACAGTTATAGTCATCTTAATGTTAAGAGAAAGTTTCCATTTCTAACAGGTAAAATGCAAATCCATTATTATCTAGTATATAAAATGTGTAGTCTAATGGGTGTTTACTATTTTAAAGTAGTATCTAACACAAAAATGCAAGCTCTTGAGGACCTGTTAGCCAACCAATTCCCTAAACATTTATTCTACACAATATTACAGATTTTCTTCAACATACAGAGCTCTCACTGTGGTACCATTTTTCTTGCCCATGTTGTCAGGGTTTTATTTTCTCTGTTAGCTCCATTCTGAATTTATATATGTAGACATCATATTTCATATGCACTGAATTCCAGCTAGATTCGGTCATTTATCAGATGCACATGGCAAGTTCAAAAGTAGAAATCCAACTCCTGAACAGAAACTGGAAGTCCTATGATGGATATTGCATGAAGACCCCAAGGAAGAAACGGAACTAGTTATGTTAGCAAAAACAACATATACAGGTATGCTCAGCTTTTTGCAAGTTCAAGTTACATTTTATGAAAGACCTACATTACTACTGGTTTTCACTAACTGAAAGAAATCTGAAGAGGATTTTTGATTTTACAAAAAAAAAAAAAAAAAAAAGGCAAAAATAGCGTTCAGCATCTGATTTGCAATTAGCCGTTTTAGAGGCAGCAGCAAGAGTGTGGCCTCCCAAGTTCCTTCCCATCACGACGCCACTATAGCTTCGAGCTGTGTCTGTGAGCATCTGTGCTGTATCTCCATTTATTTTGTGCATTTCTGCTTTAACAGTATGTTAGTATTATTTTAGGTTTTATGTATTATTTGGTGTGATTTGGTAGGTTATGTTTTTGGGAATGCTAAAAAATATTTCCATATAAATTAATGAGGTTCTTTGCTTTACACCATTTTGACTTACAAAAGATTTCACAGGAGCCCTGATGGGGTATCTCAGTTGGTTAGAGTGTGTTGTCAGGATATGTCAAGGTTGCGGATTTGATTTCTGGTCAGGGCACATACTAGAAACAACCAATGAATGCATAAGTAAGTGGAACAACAAATGGGTCTCTCTCTCTCTCTCTCTCTCTCTCTCTCTCTCTCTCTCTCTTTCTCTCCCCCCTCCTTTTCCCTCCCTTCCTTAAAATCAAGAAATAAAAAATATTTTTAAAAAGTTTTCATAGGAACACTGTACTTGGTGGGAGAAACATATACTTGAAACATGTTGCTTCAAAAGAATCTGAGGGGGAAGATGGTGGTGAGAAATGGGTGGTGGCATAGAAGAAATAAGATGACTATGTGATAATTGTTAAAAGCAAGGTGATCTTTTTTATTTTTGTATACACTGAGTGGCCAGATTATTATGATCTCTGAATGTATAATAATCTGGCCACTCAGTGTATATCCTATACAATAAAAGGCTAATATGCAAATTGTCCCCTTGACCAGGAGTTCGACCAGCAGGCAGGGCAGCCAACCGCTCATGTCCCCTCCCCCTGGCCAGGCTGGCCGGACCCCACCCATGCATGAATTCATGCACTGGGCCTCTAATATGTATATAGATAGATAGATATAGATATAGAGATAGAGATAGAGATAGAGATAGAGATAGAGATAGAGATATATACTGAGTGGCCAGATTATTATGTGTTCAGAGATCATAATAATCTGG
Source organism: Plecotus auritus (assembly GCF_963455305.1). NCBI lineage: Eukaryota > Metazoa > Chordata > Mammalia > Chiroptera > Vespertilionidae > Plecotus > Plecotus auritus. Next base: position 134,487,911 of record NC_137776.1, on the reverse strand, counting down.
CCACTCAGTATATGTTTGAAATTTTTTGTAAAAAAGAAAATTAACACATACATAAAATAATAAAATGCTCACAGGCTACATAAGTGAATATTTGGTTATCAGAGATTTTTTTTATTTTTTATTTAAACTCTATCAGAGATTTATTTGTGAGAATACACACCAAGCCACATCGCCGTCTCCTTCCTCTGTCCTCTGGCATGCTCCTTGGCTGGCCTGGCACCACCTGCTCATCTGCCCTGCCCCCCCCCCCCCCCCACTGACCAGTCATTCCACCGTTCAGTCAATTTGCATATTACACTTTTATTATATAGGATAATCCACTTGAAGATAATTGTTTTGAGAAGTCTATTTTATCTCCACTTATAAAAGAAAATCTTCCCTGGTTGTTATAAATGTATATCTATGGGATTTAATATTTTTTAAAGGTTAAATGAAAATGCTTTTTTTAAGCATGAATACTTCCATTTCTGCTCTAACTCCGGGGGCAGGGGGGGACCTTTCTTAGCACTCAGAAATTCCCTCATTTTTTACATTTTTTCAGGATAACAGAAGACATTTCTATTTTCAGTTTTACAAGGATAAGGTGGAGTCAAAACATATTTTCTGTCAGTATAAGAGTAGCACTTCATCCTCTCGAATAAAAAAAACAATTAACAGTAATACACTGCATTTTTATTTAAACCAAAAGTAATTGATAACCCAATGATTAATATATTCAGTTCAAGTGTGTGTGTGTGTGTGTGTGTGTGTGTCCACTGGGGGCCTGCCCCCAGCCCCACCGCGGAGACTAGGAGCAGGCGCCCCTGTGTGTTGTTCTCTCAGGCCTGGCCCCTCCTCCTGTCTAGTCGTCTCGTTATGGCATCCAGTCCTAATTTGCATATTACCTCTTTATATATTAAGGTAAGTTCTTTGTTTAGTCTCTTCCCGTCCCCCCTACTCCCTTCCCTCTGAGGTTCATCAGTCTGTTCCATGCTTCTATGTCTCTGGACCTTTTTTTTATATATAACATATTTTTATTGACTTCAGAGAGGAAGGGAGAGAGAGCTAGAAACATCAATGATGAGAGAGAATTATTGATTGGCTGCCTCCTGCACGCCCCACACTGGAAATCAAGCCCACAACCCTGGCATATGCCCTGACCGGGGATCGAATCCTGGTTCATAGGTTGACGCTCAACCACTGTGCTATGCCAGCCTGGCTGGACCTATTTGTTCATCAGTTTATTTTGTTCATTAGATTCCACATATGAGAGAGATCATGTGATACCTGTGTTTCTCTGACTGGCTGATTTTGTTACCAGAAAACCCCCGGGTGGGCTCAGGCTGCCTGTCGCAATGTCCAATAACTAAGGCAGGATTGAATCATATAAGGCATTTATTGAGAAGGCCAGCCAACCAAGAAGACAGGGAGCTTACAAGCATCCAAAACTTGTTTTGCCCATAGGGTGCAGGGGACAGGGTTATATAGGAAAAATGGGCTGGGGTAAGGTTGCAAACAGAATGCAATTGCATGCAGTCCTGGACGTCAGCAGATGCAACCATTGTTCTTGGTTTTCAGGCAATGAGATAACAGCTTGGCTCCTGGTGGGGTCGGCCTGGTCTTGCTTAACAGTTCTGCTTGTGTGTTGGGTACAGTATACATTATCCGCAGTTGAATCACCTCCTCCGTCACGTTGTTTAGGATCAAAGGGAGTACGCAGGTGCACTGGCCCGAGAAATGACACTTAGAAAAGAAAAAAACTTAACCCTCTGTTCCCACCTATATATGTATTTCAGAATTTCAAACTAATATGATTATCTTTTAGATTAACTCAGGTGCTCTATCTATTAGATCATGAGTCCCCCCTATCAATTTGGTTTAGCATAATACTCTCCAGGTCCCTCCATGCTATCTCAAGGGTAAGAGATCCTTCCTTTTTACAACTGCATAGTATTCCATTCTTACTTGTTATACATTTCTAATATTATCTCCATCAACTTCTGGTGAAAGAGTAGGGCATAATAATAGATACTGAAGATAAGGCAGTACTGGTAAATAAGACAGATATATTCTGGGCCTAAGTCCTTTGTCAGGTTTGTATTGTACATATAGTCTCCCATTCTATAGATTGCCTTTTCTTAATGGTGTGTCTTGAAGAGTTAAATATTTTAATTTTGATGAAGTCAAGTGTATCATTTTTTTTCTTTTATGGTTCATGTTTTTGTGTTATATAAGAAATGTTATATAAGACATCTTTGTATGTCAAAAGATTGCAGATTTTCTCCTATGTTTTCTTTTATGAGCTTTATAGCTACTTATATTTTAGGGCTTGTGGGAATAATTTATCACCTAGTTTGTTGTAAATGCTAACAGTTTTTAGTTTACTATTTTGTTTCTCTATTTTAATGTGGGAATTCAAAAATTATGTCACTGCTACTGCTGTATCTCCAGATGTCCCTACAACATTTTATGGCTTGTAAAACTGTTATATTCCTTTAGAAATAATTATCTTCATTTTTACTTGCTTAGTGTTCAGTACCTTTCACTAATTAATTCCATATTTTCACACAGCTGCATATCTGTTTTCAGCATTAACAAACAGATTGAATAATCAGTTGCACTTGTTCCTGGAATCTTTTCTCATTCCACACTGATTTTATCATGAGACTTTCCTTCACTGACATTAATATGGAAAATCTTCAATATTCTCCTTGATAGATTGCTTGATTCCTAGATTCCATATCTCCTACTTCTCTGGGGTATTTTTTGTGTGAAGAGATTGAACGTTGCCTGTCTGGCTGCCTGATATTCATTATTCCTTATGTCTAAGGAGAATTCTGGTTTATTTGTAAGTGGCAGTGAGTCCAACGCAAACTCATATTTCTCAGCCCAACTTACAGATATATTGGGCATGTGACAGTGTACTGGTTGACACTATATAAGCTCTTTAAAAGGTAGGGGTATAGGCAGTCTCAGCTGACACGCACATTGTGCCCTTTGCCTTTCCCTTTTCTTCCTTCAAGGAATGAAGATATGCCTGGCTGATGTGGCTCAGTGGTTGAGCATCAATCTATAAACCAGGAGATCATGGCTTGATTCCCGGTCAGGCCACATGCCTGGGTAGTGGGCTCAATCCCCAGTGTGGGGTGGGCAGGAGACAGCCCATCAATGATTCTCTCTCATCATTGATATATATATATATCTCTCTCCTTCTCTCTTCCTCTCTGAAATCAATAAAAATATAGATTTTTTAAAAAAGGAATAAAGATGTAAGTTGTCCCATTGGGAGAGAATATATAAGTCAAATGGACTTACTAACTTAGGTCTCTATAATTTAAAATTTCTCATTGTAAATTGATAACTTGGCATTCTGGTTCATAGATCAGACTCTGTGAACCTATTTAATTGGAGTTTACCTTGAGAGATAAACCCATTTTTGGCATATTTTCGAACTAGTTTTCGTGGACTGCAAAATTGAGGGAGAGACTGAGAAATTCATCACTCTGTGAGTTTCTTAGGTGCTAGACACAACCAGTAACTCCCCCTCCTCCAACATCTTAACACATCAAGCCTTTCCTTTGAACTGCTACAGATTGGGTATCCTCTGGATTTGTACTGATAATCATAAATCCTCCACTTAACAAGGAATGGAACTTGACTCAGAGGCAACCCAGGATGAGGCATAAGCGCTTTCTACTTCGAAAGGGCACTCTATATTGGCTGATGATTTACTCAACCGATCATATTCTCTCTTTGAATATGAGAATATGAGACATAACACAGAAACAGACAGTAATGTAGAGAAAACTGTAAAAGTAAAAGCCATGGAATAGTGAAATCACAAGTAAGCAAAAAGTATGAGCAAGTTGTAGTAATATCAGAGTGAATGAGTTATGTCATGTCCTGATAATGATCCATTTCTCTACAAAACCTTGAGATTACTTACTGTTCTTTATTATTTTATCTGTCTTTGCAATCTATCACTTGAATCATCTGAGTGGGCCTAGGTGCCTTGCAACGTGAAAAACTAGTCTAATTACTAATATTTCTCAAATCTGTTTCCTCATTTCCTTGTCCATTGCCCCATTTAGAGTAAGCTTTCATTCTTACTCACAGAGATGACTAGAATAATGGTCATTTACAGTTTCCCAGCTTTCACTCTTCCCTCATCTAACCTTTCTAAAATACAGATCTATGTCACTCTCTCTGTGTACATGAATAATGCGTGTCAGTATTGGCATGTCATGTGACAGTGCATCACCGAGTTGGCTCTAGAATGGTTTCACTCTGTGGGTATGATCTGGAGATTGAGACTTAGAGGTGCCTTATCATACTGTTTGAGGGAGCTGCAGCCCACAAAGGCCAGAGGTAATTTCATTCAGTCCTTTGGCTTCCAGCATCAAGTCTGTGTTCCACTTTCTCCTGACCTTAAACACATGTAATAAAAAATGCAAAGTGCTGTTCCTGAGTTATATAACCTTTTACACTAAACTAGTGATATAACTTGTTTCTTTGAGTTCTGTGAGCCTCTCCAGCCAGTTGATCAAATTCAAAGAGGGGATTTTGAGAAGTTCTGCTTTGTAGCCAGTTGCTTAGAAGTACAGGTGATAACAAATGACAAGTGCTGGCGAGGATGTGGAGAAAAGGGAACCCTACTACACTGCTGGTGAGAATGCAAACTGGTGCAGCCATTATGAAAAATAGTACGGAGTTTCCTCAAAAAATTAAATATGGAACTGCCATTTGACCCAGTGATCCCACTTCTAGGACTATATCCTAAGAAACCCAAAACACCAATCAGAAAGAATATATGCTCTCTTATGTTCATAGCAGCACAATTTACAATAGCTAAAATCTGGAAACAGCCCAAGTGCCCATCAGTAGACAAATGGATTTACACCATGGAATGCTATGCAGCAGTAAAAAAAAAAAAAAAAAAAAAGAAGGATCTATTACTCTTTGAGATAGCATGGAGAGACCTGGAGAGTATTATGCTAAGTGAAGTAAGCCAGTCAGAGAAAGATAAGTATCACATGATCTCACTCATATGTGGAATCTAATGAACAAAATAAACTGATGAACAAAATAGCTCCAGAGACATAAAAGCATAGAACAGAATGTGGAATCTCAGAGGGAGGGCAGGGGAGGGTGGGTGGGTGGGTGGGAAGAGATCAACCAAAGAACTTGTATGCATATATGCATAACCCAGGGACACAGACAATAGGGTGGTGAAGGCCTGGGGCTGGGGGCGGGGGCAGACTAGAAGGGATCAATGCCAGAAGTAGGGGAGAGAGGGGAACATATGTATTACTTTCAACAGCAAAGACTGGGGTGGGGGGGTGGGCGGGGAAAGAAGTACAGGTGAAAGCCTGGGATGAGACTGGCCTCTGAAGTGGGAGTGGGGTGTATATGCAGTCTCCGGGGACTGAACCATCAACCTGCCGTGCCTAGTGCCATCACTGGGTAGATAATGTAAGAACTGAGTTGAATTCCTGGACAAGCAGCTGGTTTTCTGAGGATTGCTTGGTGGAAGTATGGGGAACCCCCACCCCCCTGAAAGCAATTTATATCTAATTCAAAACAATATTTTTCAATACATACTTTGTAAAATTTTTTAACCAGCTTAATCTCTGAAACGTCTGTAATTTTGTTCATTTTTCATGTTTATTTGCTCAAGATCTATTGATTTTGAATAAAATTGTCATTAAAGTAGGATATATTTTTAGCTTTCAAAACCACTTTGAGATATAATTTAAACTTCACCTATTTAAAGTATAAAATTCAATTACATTTAGTATATTTACAGAATTATATCACTATCCTCATAGAAAATTTTTATCACCCCCAAAAGAAAAGTTATATGAGCTGGCATTTACTCTGCATTCCAGTACCGCCACTTTCCATGTAACAGACATTTTATGAGTTGACTTTCTATGGACTGGCTTTACTGTACATTTCATGTAAATGATATAACACTATGTATGGTCTTTGTGAAGACTGGTAATGTCCTTGAGGTTTATTGGTTTTGCACCATAAATCAGCACTTTATTTATCTTAGTTCCAAGGGATATTCCATTGCATGAATACTCCATATTTTGTGTATCTGAGTCACTTGATTTACTTTAGAATTGTTTCCATGCTGCTGTGACTATCTGCTCATTAGTTTTTTGTGTTGATAGTTGTTTTCACTTCTCTTCAGTATGTAGACACCTAGAAGTGGAATTGCTGTTATGTGGTAACTATGCTTATCATTTTAAGGAACCGCCAGATTGTCTTCCCACTCTAATTCCCATCAGCCATGTGTGTGGGTTCCGACTTCCTCACATCCTCTCCACCACTTGTCTGTTTTCACAGCCATCCTAGTGGTGTGATCAGCTATCTGCTTTAGTTTTGATTTGCAATTTCCTGATGATTAATATCTAGCATCTTTCATGTGCTTATTGGTCATTTGAATCTCTCCTTTGGGGAAATGTCTGCTCATATCCTGTGCCCGTTATTTAATTGTATTAGCTGTCTTTATATTGTTATCTTTTATCGCTGTCATATGAGCTTTTCCAAATATATTTAGAATATAAGTGTCTTAGGTATGTGACTAGCCCAGTTGAATTGGTGTTTTTGTTGTAGCTAATGTAATTGGGATTTTTTTTTTTCTGTAGATTTTAAGAAAAATTCTTTTGGTTGTCTAAAAAATTTATTTTTTCATAATAGTTTGCTCTTTATTTCTTGGGTACCATGTCATCCATATTGCTCTAAAGATATTGAGTAGATGTATTTTTTTTTCTCTCTCTCTCTGACAGTTGCCTTTCGCTCTATCACCATCAGATCCTTCAGCAATTCTTTGTGGGGCCATTTTCTTGAATTCTGGGCACTTGGTTATTGATTTGGGAGGCCCTGCTAGAGTCTTGATAAATTCTTTAGTAAACATGCACTCCTCTTTGCTAATAGGTGTGCCAGGCTCAGTCCCTGGCCTATGTCTATGCCCACCATGTTTATTTATCCCGGGAGGGGCATGTCTCTTCCTCTGTGGGATATGAGGTGACTAGACCTATATAATTTCCTTATTTTTTCCTAATTGTTGTTTATTCCCTTTTCCCCCTGCTAGAATGTAAGCTCCATGAAGGCAAGGATCTTTATCTGTTTTGTTCACTATTGATATAAAACTTAGAGGAGAGAGCTGGGACATAGTAGGCACTCAATAAGAATATGTTGAATAAATTAAACTTCTTTTTCTAGAAATAGGATGTAGTAATGTTTTTCTTATCAACTTTATTGAGATTAATTTACATATAGCAAAATGTATATATTCTAAGTATATAGTTCCATGAGTGTTTTTAAAATATATTTTTATTGATTTCAGAGAGGAATGGAGAGGGAGAGAGAGACAGAAATATCAATGATGAGAAGGAATCATTGATCGGCTGCCTCCTGCATGCCCCACACTGGGCATAGTTCCATGAGTTTTGACAAATGACAGAACCACCATGATACTCAAGATATAGAACAATTACAACACTTCAAAATTTCCCTTGTACTTCTTGTCAGTCAATAAACGCAGGTCCCCGAAAGCAATGATGCACTATCAGTATGGGTTAGGTTTGCTTGTTCTAGAGTTTCATATAAATGGGATCATGCTATATGTACTCTTTTTGAGCCTGGCTTCTTATTCTCTGCATAATCATTTTTTTTGAGATAATGATAAGTTTCTTGTTTTATGTAAGTTTGTTATCTCCATATCATGATGTGACTTTTGGGTATTTCTGCCTGCACTTTAGGCCTGCACTAGATGTTCCTGTGCCCTGTGTTACTATAGGAACCGAATGGCAGCACAGCCCACTGCACAGAACTCACCACAGGGTTCGGGGCCCACACCTCCAGTAGGTTGGTAGCGTGGCTGAGGGAGACGTGAACTATGTTTCTTTTTCATAAATGGTTCACTCTGGCTTTGTTGTTCCTTGGCAAGTTTTCTTTATTCTTATAATTATCTTTTAAGAGAAGACATTTGACAGCTTTAGATTTAGGAATTTTCTAGAAATATATAAATTTCCATGAGAATACTTTGTTGAGGGCTGATAGAATAGAAGCTAGCTGTATGGGTCCTGGAACCAGACTGTAGGCTCGAAATCCTGGCTGTGCCACTAATTAGCTGTGTGACCCTTGGCAAGTTAATTAGTCTGTAAAATAAAGATCCTTTCTAGAGTCATTATGAGGATTACATGTGTTAAACTATGCTAAGCACTTAGAATAGTGCCTGGCATGTGATAACCTCTCAGTGAGTTTTTATTGATGCTCTTGTTTACATTGTTGAAGGAATGTTTTACCAGCTTTTGCAATATATATATTTATGCCCAAAGACCTGAATTTGTACACAGGAGGCTTCAGAACTCTCTGGCAGAGTCATTTCCTTTTTAAACTTCATTTTGATATGTTCTGAGTGCTGAGATTTATCAATTTTTGAGAAATCTGCTTATTTATTTATTTATTTATTTATTTATTTATTTTAATCCTCACCTGAGGATATTTTTTTTCCATTGCTTTTCAGAGAGAGTAGAAGGGAGGGAGGGAGTGGGAAAAAGAAAGAGAAAGAGAGAGAGAAAGAGAAAGAGAGAGAGGTCAGAGAGACACGACTGGTTGCCTCCCATATGCACCCCCACATGGGGTGGGGAGCGAACCTTCAACTGAGGTATGAAGTACGTGCCCTTGCGGGGTTGGGAGGGGGCTACCCAAGACCCTTCTATGAGCAACACTGGTGAGGGTGAGAAATCTACACATTTTTATTATACAATTCAAATTCTGATCATGTCCCTCTGGGGGAAAATGTCTCTCCCAAACCTTATAATGAAGCAGCAACTCCCTAGATATATTTACTTTCTTTAAGAGAATAATGACTCTTAATAAATGGATATATTTTGTTTCAATAAATGAGGGTTTAATTTCTATGTGGAATGACGATGACTAATAAAGTGAATGTTATATCTGTCAGACGTAACTTTTTAAAAATATCATTTTAAGTTTTAAATCACTTATTTGAAAGAAACGATGATTTCTAAAAAACAAAAGTAAAAAACACTAAAATCTAAGATATGTGTTGATTATTAAGCTACTGATCCTTAGCCTCAAACCCATTCTTCTCTGTTCACCTTTATGATGCTGAGGCCAGGATTCTGCAAAGCCCACTACTCTTTTGCCAGATAGACCCCTGCTAGGCCCTCTCAATAGGTGGTACTGAACAGAGCCTGGAAGTTTGGAGGAAGCAGAAAGGCCTGACTCTTCCTTATCTGTTTCCCACTCCTCTCCCATCACCCTAGCAAAGGATCTTCACCTTGAGTACAGTGCCATCCATTAGCCAAATTGATTCTAATTTGCAATTTTCCCCTACACTCCTAGAACCAGCTCCACTGCACCTCTCCAGAGACACCAACCCCTGCTAACTCATGTCCCTTCCTCAGGGGTCTCAGTCCAGCTCTGTGGCCCCTCCTCCAAACACCTCTAGCCCGACTAACTGCTGAGCAGACTTCCTCAGAAGTCTCTGAGTCCCAGCCCTTAAAGACTTCTCCTTCAAGCTTGTAAGAGTTAATTTTCAAACTCTTCTCTTTATTTTCCCACCTCTAGCAGTCATAGCTGCTTTCTTCCATTTCCACAGTATCTTCAGTGTTCCCATTTGGCCTGGTCTGTTCTCCAATACCTATTAACAATTCTGTATATTAAATATGTGATGAGCCCTGGTTGGTTTGGCTCGGTGGATAGAATGTCGGCTCACGGACTGGAGGATCCTGGGTTCAATTCCTATCAAGGACACATACCTCGGTTGCAGTCTCTCCCCATCCCTTCCACTTTCTCTGAAAATCAATGGGAAAATATCCTTGGGTGAGGATTAACAACAACAACAAAAATGTGATGAGATGTCATTTAAGTCATCATCAGCAAACTTCCCAGACCATTTGTATATTTATTCATTATCCATTTCTGCTTACCTATTTATCCTTCTCCTTAGCTAGTTAGTACATTTTTATCAAGAATTTTACATGTTTTGTGGAGACTGCTTGACTTGGTGTAAGCAATTCTCTTCATGGTCTTGTCTGAAATATACCTTCTGGCCCTAGCATTTCTCCCTCATGAGCCTGTTGCCTACTAAAATTTCCAGCATCAGGGGAATTATCCTTTTAGGATGAGTTTTTCATTTCTGGAGATCCTCTTAAAATGCAGGTACTCCTCAGATATAGAGTACTAGTAAGGTATCATTTATATAATTTCACATAGATTAGTGGATCCTACTGGAACACAGGGCACTGTAGGTCTCCATAACTGGCCTATGAGCCCTTGTCCTCCACATCCTCCTGTATCCTCAGGACCTTCTTGGTGACATACGTACATTATGCCCCAATGAATATGTGTTAAATGCATAGGGTAGGTGAGGTGGGGAAGACTTGGTGTGGGACAGAAGGCCCTGTTGGAGTGTGTGTGTAGTCCTAATGGCCACGAGGCACTGAGTGGAATGGCTATCTGACAGGGGGAAAGGAGAAAAATGGCAGGGAAAGAGTGTCGAAAGTAAACTTTGATTACTTCCAAAGTCTTGCTCAGGCTGGCCCCTGACGCAGAGATTGTGCTGAAGAGAAATAATCTTCCTGGGAATTGCCTTAAGAAATTATTGCTTACACCATAATATTAACACCCCTCTTTCTCTATTCTTATCTCATCTCTATTAGTGCAAAATTAGTCATGAGATCAGGCTTACTGAAAATCACGAACCTAGGCAAAGTCAAGACGAAAAACAAGTCACGGATTAAGAAATTGTGTGCCCTCTGCAATCCCTTTTCTCCCTCAGGGGAGACCAGTTTTCCTTAAGCAGCTGTGGAAGTTGGCAAGTGACAAAGACTTGCTTGCTCACTTAGCCCTGTTGTCTCTGTCTTGACTTCATTCTCATTTGCAAGGTTTCTAGCATGGACGCCTCTTTTTTACTCTTCTCTAAAAATTGCCAGAGAAATGTTTAGCTATATTAACATCCATGTCAAAATCTGTATTTATATTTTTTCTCAGAGCTCTCCTTAAAAGGGCCTTCTTTTTTTTTATCTAAGCAGCAATGTAGAAGTGTCAGAAAACCAAACGAAAAGATGGTTCAAAAAGAATGACATCAGCATCCTGCTGGAATAAGGCATCCCTTTTGTTCCCCACCCTCACCACAATAATAATTTGTCATTTATCCACAGACAAAAGTGCCTTTGTGTGAGCTGTGGGACCCAGCGCAATACCAAGAGACCCAGGAGAAGTCTCACCCACTCATGCGTTGGATAACAGGCACACAAAGCTTAGTTCTAGCTGTGGACTCACTCTAAAGTGGCCTGTAAACCAGTTCCAGCCCCTCCTCGTAGCTGCAGTCTGGGAACCCTGGAAACAGCCTCTTAGACAATGACCCACGGATGAGAGAGCCTTTGTGGAAGTCCAGGTTTTTAGAAAAGTTCCAGCACATTGCTGGAGCAGAAACAAGTAAGAGTTTAGACACACTTGAGTGAACAGTTTGACTTTGGTCACATCTTCCCTCCCCCAGACGGCACAGTTTTGGGCCAAGAAAGATCTTCCTCAGCCTGTGATTTATGCTGTAGGGGAAAGAGAGCAATACATACACTTAGTTATGAAAGTCACATAATATTAAATAGTTTGAAATATTAAATAGCAGTCCCCATCTCATCTCTCCCCACCCTTGATTCCTGCTCCACATTGGCAACCACTTTTAATTGTTTTAATGCAATTTTTATTTCCATGTAGAATATACTTATTCTTCTTGATAAGTAAAATTCTGGCATTATTCGTAGACTTCCTTTTATGGTACTGGATTGAATTGTGTCCCCCAAAATTCATGTCCACTTGGATTTCAGAATGAGACTTCATTTGAAAGTAGGGTCTTTGCAGAAGTAATTAGTTAATGCTCTTGAATTGAAATTACCCTGGATTTAAGGTGACCCCTACATCCAATGATTGGTGTCCTTATAGATTAAAGCACGCAGAGAAGAAGAAGGTCATGTGAAAATGGAGGCATAGATTGGAGTTCTGCTAACCACAGGCCAAGGAATTCCTGGGGCCAACAGAGGCAAGAAAGAATCTTTGCTAGAGGCTTCAGAGGAGCATGGTTCTGCTGACACCCTGATTCCAGACTTCTAGCCTCCAGAATTGTGAGAAAATAAATTATTGTTGTTTTAAGCCACCCAGTTTGTGGTAATTTGATACAGCAACCCTTAGAAACTAATACACTGGGAGAGGGTTTGGATTATCTGTGCACCCCCATTATCTCAGCTCATTTCCTTCATTCCTACTCCTACTCTTCTAATCCTAGAATTGTTATTAATATTTTTGGTTGAATGAGTATTTACATTGTTATATTGTTCCCTGCTAATCCACGTATGCTATGATTTTATTTCCTTTGTTGATAGTAACCTCTACATAGTTAATTTGCTTAATTTTCTATGTGTCTATTATGTCTATTATAATTTTTCCACACTCTACAACAAGCTCTCAACACACACCATTTTATCAGTGTGTGTGTGTGTGTGTGTGTGTGTGTGTGTGTGTGTGTGTATGTGTTTGGTTTGCTTGTGTTTTCCTGAAATCCTCTGGCTCTGATCTGGACTGGCGCTATCTAAGACAGTTACACAGCTACACCCAGATCTTGCTTTGTCATCATCCTAGGTATTCCCATTGTCTCCCTGTTGTGTTGGAGTCCAGTTTCCTGGATCCTGTGTCTTCTACTTTTTTGGTTATACTTTGATTTGGTGAAGCACATTCTCTATGGCTTCCTTAGAAAGAGTATTTGGAGGTGAATTTATTACTACCATGTATCTCTAAAAATGTCTTGATTCCACCATTATACTTAATTGTTAGTAGGACTAGGATGAATTTTTTCCCCACAGAATTTTAAGGCATTTCCCAATGCATTCTTTGTCTAGTAATACTTTTGGAACATTTTAATTTCTGTTCCATTGCTTGTGACCTTTATCTACCCCATTCCCCAAAGCATCTGGAGTTTTCTATTTATCTGAGATGAGAAATATAACCACAATGTATCTTTGTGTGGTTGTTTATTATCTTTCATTTGTGTTGAACTCTAGACAAGAAAGAAGCCCTTTCAGTCTGGAAACTCACATTCCTCACTTCTGGGAAAGATTATCATCCTTTAATAATTGGTGTTTTCTTCTGAGTTTGTGACATTCCCACTAGTTGAATATTGGACTTCTTGGGTTAGTGCTTTATTTTCCTTTACTTTTATCCTCCAATTTATAAAATAACCTTTTTATTTTAGAACTAGAGGCCTGGTGCACGAAATTTGTGCATGGGAGGGGGGGTCCCCTCAGCCCAGCCTGCATCCTCTCCAATCCAGGACCCCTTGGGGGATGTCGACTGCCAGTTTAGGCCCGATCCCAGGGATCAGGCCTAAACCAGCAGTCAGACATCCCTCTCACAATCCTGGACCGCTGGCTCCTAATCACTCACCTGCCTGCCTGCCTGGTTGCCCCTAACTGCCCCCCACCTGCCAGCCTGATCGCCCCTCACTGCCTCTGCATGCTGGCCTGATCGCCCCTTACTGCCGCCCTGCTGGCCTGGTTGCCCCCAACTGCCCCCCTCTGCCGGCCTGGTTACCCCTAACTGCCCCCCTTGCCAGCCTGGTTGCCCCCAACTGCCCCCCCCCCCCCCCCGCTGTCCTGATCACCCCACTCAGCCTGCTTGCTTGTTCAGTCGTTTGGTTGTCCCTCACTACCCCCCCTGCTGGCCTGGTCGCCCCACGCAGCCTGCTTGTTCAGTCGTTTGGTCGTCCCTCACTAACCCCCCTGCTGGCCTGGTCATAGGCAGCCATCTTGTGAGAGCATGATGGTCAATTTGCATATTACCTCTTTATTATATAGAATAGTTCTGGACTATATCCAGAAGAGTTGTGAATACAGTCCACATCCAGCTTTCCCGATTATTAACATCTTATATGTATATGGTACATTTGTTACAATGAACCAATATTGATCCATTAGTATTAAGTAAAGTCCATACTGTATTCAGATTTTCTTAGTTTTTACCTAATGTACTTTTTCTGTTCCACGATTGCTTCCAGGATACCACATTACATTTAATCATCATATTTCCTTAGGCTCTTCTTGGCCTGACAGTTTCTTAGATTTTCCTTGTTTTAGATGCCGTAAACATCAAAGGATGGGTACTTGTCAGGTATTTTGTAGAATGTTTGTCAATTGAGATTTGTCTGATTTTTCCCCTCATGATCAGGCTGGGGTTATGGGTTTTGAGAAGGAAGACCACATAGGAAAGTGTAATTCTCATCACATTAGAGTCAAGGGTACATGCCATCAACATAACTTACTACTGTTGATATCAACTTTGATCATCTGGCTGAGGTAGTATTTGTAAAGTTATTCTTTTCCTCTTTCCATAATGTACACTTTGAAAGGAAGTCACTGTGCGCAGCCCACACTTAAGGAGTGGGGAGTTATGTTCTATCTCCTGACTGTAGTATCTATACAATTATATATAACTAGAGGCCCAGTGCATGAAATTTGTGCATGAGGAGGTTTGTCGCTCAGCCCAGCCTGCACCCTCTCCAATCTGGGACCCCTCATGGGCAGTCGGACATCCCTCTCACAATCCAGGACTGCTGGCTCCCAACTGCTCGCCTGCCTGCCATCCTGATTTCCCCTAACCGCTTCTGCCTGCCAGCCTGATCACCCCCTAACCACTCCCCTGCCAACCTGATTGATGCCTAACTGCTCCCCTGCCAGCCTGTTTGCCCCTAACTGCCCTCCCCTGCCAGCCTGATTGCCCCTAACTGCCCTCCCCTGCAGGCCTGGTCCCTCCCAACTGCCCTCCCCTACTGACCATCTTTTGGTGGCCATCTTGTGTCCACATGGGGGCAGCCATCTTTGACCACATGGGAGCAGCCATCTTGTGTGTTGGAATGACAATTTGCATATTACTCTTTTATTAGATAGGATTCTTCTGCAAGAGAGATTTGTCTATTCATATTTATTTATTTATATCAATATAGATTCACTGATAATATTTATTTTATAGTTTTCTTATAATTCAATACTTTTGTTGTTGTTCAAATTGTTCTAACTATGGCCATCAGGAGTTCTTCAATTGACTCCTATGTCCCTTTAATGTACCCTCATTATTGTATTTTTGTTTTCTTTTGTTTTAGCACTTTCTTACTTTCTGGCACTACAAGATGCTCCAGGCTCATCTTGTATATTTCCTGCCCCAGTTCTAAAACTAGCCATTTCTCCAAGGATTTCTGGTCCCTTTTATTGGAGACACCAAAATTAGCACCAAAATCTGGTTATTATATGTGATCACTGTCACTGGCTTCTAAGCCCTCTCAGCTGACAGAGCAAGGAAATACTAATCCATGTATATAAACATATTTCTAAATATTTCTATACCTAACCACTTATATCTATATGAAGCTGAACATTAGTTCACACAAATGTCTAAAACGAATCCATTATCGCACAGATAATTTTAGCCTCCTCCCTGTGCTTATCTGTAAATTCCTACTCCAACAGTGAGAAACTTGGCTCTCACCATCTGTTCACCCATTTACTTAATTATTCAAATCAGAATTCATATATAGCAGTATCATAATTGTTCATCTATATCCTCATGGGAAACAATTTACCCACCAGAGTACAGTGCTTATGTATATTTTTTCTGCCCGTAGTTTTATAGACGCCACTTATTTCCAAAGTTTTGTAGGTTAGCACCTTTTCTCTCATGCCCTTTAATGAGGATGTTTCATATACTTCTAATAGAGCTAGATTCTTTTGTCACAGCATAAATGTCTTGCTTAGATTCCCCAACCCCCTGAATAAGTTTTGAAAATTTGCATACATTACGGTTTTCTCTTTGTCCTGTAAGATTCTATGGGTTTTGACAATTGTATGTGTCAAATACAATATTGTGTGTCCACTATTACAGTGTCATAAATAATCCTCTGTGCTTCACCTATTCAATCCACCCTCGCCCTTAAATCATGGCAACCAATTAACTGTTTCCTATCTCTTACAGTTTTGTCTTTTCCAGAATGTTATGTAAATAGAAGGGTACAGTATGAAGCCTTGAGGATTTATTTTATAGTTTATTCTATTTAGCAATATGCATTTAAGATTCATCCATGTCTTTGAAAGGCTTTATAACTCATCCTTTCTTTAAATCCTCACCCGAGGATGTAAAAGAAACACATCAATTGGTTGTCTCTGGCCGGGGAGGATCCTGCAACCGAGGTACCAGCCCTTGACCGGATTAAATCCAGGACCCTTCAGTCCATAGGCTGACACACTATCCACTGAGTCAAACTGGCTAGTGCTATAACTCATCCTTTTAATTGCTGAATTATATTCCATTGTATAGATGTATCACAGTTAGTTTGTCCATTCATCTATTAAGGACATCTTGGTTGCTCCCGTTTTTAAAGGTTATGAATAAAGCTGCTTTAAGCATTCATGTACAGGCTTTTGTGTGAACATACATTTTCAAATCAGCTTGGGTGAATATCAAGGAGCACGATAGCTTGCTATATTGTAAGAATATGTCTAGCATTGTAAGAAATGGCCAAATTATCTTCCATAGTGGCTGTATCATTTTGCATATCCACCAAATGAGCTCCTGTTGCTCTACATCCCCACTAGTATTCGATGTTGTCAGTGTGTTGGATATAAGTTATTCTAATAGATGTATAGTGGCATCTCACTATGTATCTTCATCGATGGGGTGTTTATTCAGATCTTTTGTATTTTTAAATTGGGTTGTTTGTTTGCTTATAGTGTGTTTTCAGAGTTCTTTGAACATTTTGAATACAAGTCCTTTATCACATTTATGGTTTACAAATATTTTCTCCCAGATTATGGTTTGTCTTTTTGTTCTCTTAACAGTGCCTTTTGCAGAGCAGAAATTTTAATTTTGTTGTTGTTGTTAATCCTCACCCGAGGATATTTTCCCATTGATTTTTAGAGAGAGTGGAAGAGTCGGGGAGAGACAGAGAGAAAAACATCGATGTGAGAGAGACCAGGGTCGGGGACCGAGCCTGCAACCAAAGTACTAGTATGTGTCCTTAACTGGAATCAAACCTGGGACTCTTCAGTCTGTGGGCCAATGCTCTATGCACTGAGCCAAACCAGCTGGGACAGAAGTTTTTAATTTTAATAAATTCTAGGTAATTAATTTTTCTTTTATAAATTATACTTTTGGTATTGTATCTAAAGACTCATCAGAAAACCCTAGGTCACATAAATGTTCTCCTATGTTTTCTTCTAGAGGTTTTATAGTATTGCTCTTTGCATTTAGATCTCTGATCCATTTTGAGTTCATTTTTGTGTAAGGTCTGAGGTCAGTGTCTGTGTTCATTTTTCTGCAAATGGATGTCCAGTTGGTCCAGCATCATTTAGACTATCTTATCTCCATTGAATGCTTTGGCACTTTTGTAAAAACTAATTTGACTGTATTTGCGTGTATTACTTCTGGACTATTTGTCCCATTGATTTATGTGTCTATTCTTTTGTCAATATCATGCTGTCTCACTGTAGCTTTATAATAAGACTTGATATTAGGTAGTATGAATCATCTAAACTGTTTCTTTTTTATTAATATTGTATTGGCTATTCTAGGACTTTTGACTTTCTATGTAGTAAACTTAAGAATCTGTTATACAAAACTGCTTGCTAGAATTTTTATGGGATTATGTTGAAACTATAGATTAAGTTGGGAGGTATTGACATCTTAACACTATTGAGTCTTCCTATCCATGAACATGGAATATCTCTCCATTTATTTATATACTAGAGGCTCAGTGCACAGATTCGTGCACAGATTTGTGCACCGGTGGGGTCCCTTGGCCTGGCCTGTGCCCTCTCACAATCTGGGACTCTTTGGGGGATGTCAGATGCCCAGTGCATGGATTAGGACCCCTGCAGGCCATGCCGAAGGACCCCTCCGGTGCATGAATCCATGCACAGGGCCTCTAGTATGCATGTAAGATCTTTAGTTAATCTCTTCCCACTCTCCCCCCTCCCCCCTTCCCTCTGAGATTTATCAGTTTGTTCCATGTTTCCATGCCTTTGCATTGAGTGTCTGCCCCCTGGTGATCAGCACGCATCATAGCTACTGGTCGAATGGTCAAATGGATACTTAGCATATTAGCCTTTTATATATATAGATTTTTTCATTTATTTCTTCAGTGTTTTGTAATTTTCTATAGATACTTACATATTTTGTTATTTTATACTAAAGTATTTATTTTTTCTTGCTATTATAAATATTGTTTTTAAATTTAAATTCTAATTTTTATTGGTATTTGGAAAGCAATTGACTTTCATATACATGTAATTGGCCTTGTTCTTTGTGACCTTGCTTTTTTGTTTCAGAAGTTTGTTTGCTTTTTTGTGTTGTGTGTTTTGGGTTTTTGGTTTTTTTTTTAGATTCTTTCAGGTTTTCTAATAGATAACCCTATCATATACACACCAAGGAGTTTTAGATCTTCCTCTACAAAGTGTATACTTTAAAAATCCTTTTCTTTTCTTATTGCACTACTTAAGACTCCAGTATGATGTTGAATAAGAGTGGTAATAGAGGACATCTTTGCCCAAAAACTAAGGTGAAAGCATCTATTTATTCTCTCATCATTAAGTATGACAGTAGCTGTAGGGTTTTTTTTAATAGGTGTTTTTAACTAAGTTGAGGAAGTTCCCACAATTTCTAGTTTGCTTAAGACCTTATTATCACAAATAGATGTTGAATTTTGTTAAATACTATTTTTGCATCAATTGATATGATCATACATTTTTCTTCTTTAGTCTATTAATATGGTAGACTATATTGACTGATTATTAAAATATTGTACCATATTTCCTACATGACATGAATTCCACTTAGTGTTGGTATATAATTCTTTCTATGAATTGTTGGATTGATGTGCTAATATTTTGTTGAATAATTTTTGCATTTACATTCATGAGAGATATTGGTTCATAGTTTTTATTTATTGTAAGGTCTACATCTGATTTTGCTGTTAAGGCAAGAAAAAAGTATCACAAGATCATTAAAGACTATAACTGGCAAGAAGTTGTTATTACACCCCCATATCAAGTTGGAAAACTGTAAAGGCAAAGAGGGGAGTGCACTGAGCCATGTACACAAAATAGATGAAAAACAATTTAGAGATGTGGAAAGCCACAAGGTACTGCTGCATTCACAGGCCAACCACAGAAGGAGGCTGCCCTGTCATCCTGAGTCCACATACCTGGAGGACTCTTCCAGCATCCAGCCAAGGAGGCGATGGGGGTGGCTTCAGCAGGGGGAGGAAAGAGATCCTATATTTCCTGATGGCTCTTGTTAACAAAGGGTCAGTCTGAACTTCCGAATCTTAGACTAAACAAACAAAAACCCAACAAAAAAGAACAAGAGAATAGTTTATAAGTTGAATCATGACTTGACTAATAAACTTTGGTCCACCGTGTCCTTTTCACAGTCCGTTACTGGAATAGTCATCTTGTTAAATTTAGTTTGGAAAATTTATTTCTGGCTTCTAACCTTTCACTTCTGACTTTCCTTTCCTAGTCTGTCCCTGCCATTCTATTTTTATAAGTGGCTAGCCTTGCCTTCTGAATGATTGAAAGAAACTTTTACATCTTTACTTCCAAAATAAAAGTAACAGGCTGACTGTGATACTTACATTGAGATTAGAAAAGCAGATAGAAGTCTCACTTGAAATTTTTTAAATTAGTTTTCTTTTTCTTTTTTTACATATATATATTTATTAAGGTATTATATGTGTACATATCTTACCATTGCCCTCCCACCCGACTCCCATACATGCCCTCACCCCCCAATGTTTTGCGTCTATTGGTTATGCTTATATGCATGCATACAAGTCCTTCGGTTGATCTCTTATCTCCCCCACCTCTCCCTAACCTTCCTGCTGTAATTTGACAGTCTGTTCAATGCTTTACTGCCTCTGTATCTATCTTTTTGTTCATCAGTTTATAATGTTCTTTATTATCCACAAATGAGTGAGATCATGTGGAATTTTTCTTCCATTGACTGGCTTATTTCACTTAGCATAATGTTCTCCATTTCCATCCAGGTTGCTGCACATGGTAAGAATTCCTTCCTTTTTATGGCAGCATAGTATTCCATTGTGTAGATGTACCATAGTTTTCTGATCCAGTCATCTGCTGATGGGCATTTAGGCTGTTTCCAAATCTTAGCTATGATGAATTGTGCTGCTATGAACATAGGGGTGCATATATCCTTTCTGATTGGTGTTTCTAGTTTCTTAGGATATATTCCTAGGAATGGGATTACTGGGTCAAATGGGAGTTCCATTTTTAGTTTTTTGAGGAAACTCCATACTGTTCTCCACAGTGGCTGAACCAGTCTGCATTCCCACCAGCAGTGAAGAAGGGTTCCTTTTTCTCCGCATCCTCGCCAACACTTGTCCTTTGCTGATTTGTTGATAATAGCCATTCTGACAGGTGTGAGATGGTAACGCATTGTCGTTTTGATTTGTATCTCTTGGATAATTAGTGACTTTGAGCATGTTTTCATGTGTCTCTAGGCGTTCCTTCTGTCTTCTTTCGAAAAGATTCTATTTAGGTCCATTGCCCATTTTTTTTATTGGATCATTTATCTTCCTTTTATTAAGTTGTATAAGTTGCCTGTAGATATTGGAGATTAAACCTTTATCAGTGATAACATTTGCAAATATGTTCTCCCATACAATGGGCTTTCTTGTTGTTTTGTTGATGGTTTCTTTTGCTGTGAAAAAGCTTTTTATTCTGATGTAGTCCCATATGTTTATTTTCTCTTTAGCTTCCATTGTCCTAGGAGCAGTATCAGTGAAGAAGTTCTTTGGGCATATATCTGAGATTTTGCTGCCTGTGGATTCCTCTAGTATTTTTATGGTTTCCTGTCTTATGTTTAAGTCCTGTATCCATATTGAGTTGATTTTTGTGTATGGTGTAAGTTGGTGATCTAGTTTTATTTTTTTGCATATATCTGTCCAATTTTCCCAACACCATTTATTAAAGAGACTGTCTTGACTCCATTGTATGTTCATGCCTCCTTTGTCAAATATTAATTGAGCATAGTGGTTTGGGTCGATATCTGGATTCTCTATTCTATTCCATTGGTCTACATGTCTGTTCTTGTGCCAGTACCAGGCTGTTTTGAGGACAGTGGCTTTGTAGTATAGCTTGAAATCTGATATTGAGATCCCTCCTACTTTGTTCTTCTTTCTCAGGATTGCTGTGGCTATTTGGGGTCTTTTTTTATTCCAGATGAATTTTTGGAGAGTTCTTTCTAGGTCTGTGAAATATGCCATTGGTATTTTAATGGGGAGTGCATTAAATCTATAGATTGCTTTGGGTAGTATGGACATTTTAATGATGTTGATTCTCCCAATCGATGAACATGGTCTGTTCTTCCATCTGTTTACGTCTTCCTCTATCTCTTTTTTCAGTGTCCTGTAGTTTTCTGCGTATAGGTCTTTTACCTCCTTAGTTAAGTTTATTCCTAGGTATCTTAATTTTTTTGGTGCGATGGTAAATGGGATTGCTTTTTTAGTCTCTCTTGCTGTAAGTTCACTATTGGTGTATAGAAATGCCATAGATTTCTTGGCGTTAATTTTGTATCCTGCTACATTGCCGAATTCATTTATTAAGTCTATTAGTTTTTTGATGGAGTCTTTTGGGTTTTTTATGTACAATATCATGTCATCTGCAAATAAGGACAGCTTTACTTCTTCTTTTCCAATTTGGATGCCTTTTATTTCTTCTTCTTGTCTAATTGCAATGGCTAATACTTCCAGTACTATGTCAAACAGGAGTGGTGAGAGTGGGCATCCCTGTCTTGTTCCTGTTCTTAGGGGAAATGGTTTTAGTTTTTGCCCATTGAGTATGATGTTAGCTGTGGGTTTATCATATATAGCTTTTATTATGTTGAGGTATGATCCTTCTATTCCCACCTTGTTGAGAGTTTTTATCAAGAAAGGGTGTTGGATTTTGTCAAATGTTTTTCTGCATCAATTGATATGACTATGTGATTTTTATCTCTCAATTTGTTTATGTGATGTATCACGTTTATTGATTTGTGGATATTGTACCATCCTTGCATTCCTGGGATAAATCCTACTTGGTCATGGTGTATGATCTTTCTGATGTAGTGCTGGATCCGATTTGCTAGAATTTTGTTGAGGATTTTGGCATCTATGTTCATGAGGGATATTGGCCTGTAATTCTCTTTCATTGTGTTGTCTTTATCTGTTTTTGTTATTAGGGTGATGCGGGCTTCATAGAAGGAGCTTGGAAGTGTTCCTTATTCTTGAATTTTTTGGAATAGTCTGAGGAGGACAGTTTTTAGTTCTTCCTTGAATGTTTGGTAAAACTTCCCTGTGAAGCCATCTGGCCCCGGGCTTTTGTTTGCTGGAAGCTTTTTGATGACTGCTTCAATTTCTTCCATAGTTATTGGCCTATTGAGATGTTTAGATTCTTCCTGATTGAGTTTTGGAAGGTTATATTTTTCTAGGAACATGTCCATTTCCTCCAGGTTGTCCAGTTTGTTGGAATAAAGTTGTTTGTAGTATTTTTAAACAATCCTTTGTATTTCATTGGGGTCTGTTGTTATTTCACCTCTTTCATTTCGGATTTTGTTTATTTGGGTCCTCTCTCTTTGCTTCTTGGTGAGCCTGGCTAGAGGTTCATCAATCTTGTTTATCCTTTCAAAGAACCAGCTCTTGGTTTTGTTGATCTTTTGTAGTGTTTCTTTGGTCTCTATGTCATTTATCTCCACTCTGATCTTTATTATTTCCTTCCTTCTGCTTACACTGTGCTTTTCTTGTTGCTCTCTAACTCTTTGAGTTGTAGGGTTAGGTAATTTATTACCATTGTTTCTTGTTTTTTGCAGTAGGCTTGTAGAGCTATGAACTTCCCTTGCAAGACTGCTTTCGCAGTGTCCCATAGATTTTGGGATTGTTGTGTTTTCATTGTCATTTGTTGCCATGATGTTTTTTATTTCTTCTTTGATCTCTCTGGTAACCCAGTCATTATTTAATAGCATGCTGTTTAGTCTCCATGTGTTTGATTTTTTTGGATTGTTTTTATTGTAGTGGATTTCCAGTTTTATGCCACTGTGATCTGAGAAGATGCTTGATATGATTTCTATTTTCTTAAATTTGAAGAGACTTTGCCTATGTCCCAACATATGGTCTGTCTTTTAAAATGACCCATGTGCACTTGAGAAGAATGTATATTCTGTGGCTTTGGGGTGAAATGTTCTGAAGATGTCAATTAATTCCATCTGGTCTAGTGAGTCATTTAGGATTGATGTTTCTTTGCTGATTTTTTGTTTAGAGGATTTGTCCAATGGTGATAGTGGGGTATTAAAATCTCCTACTATGATTGTATTGCTGTCGATCTCTCCCTTGATATCCTCCAGGAGTTTTTTTATGTATTTGGGTGCTCCTTATTGGGTGTGTATATGTTTACCAGAGTTATTTCTTCTTGTTGTATTGCTCCCTTTAGTATTATGAAGTGGCCTTCCTTATCTCTTGTTATGTCCTTCACTTTGAGATCTAATTTGTCAGATATAAGTATTGCTACCCCAGCTTTTTTTTTCATTTCCATTCACCTGGAAAACCTTTTTCCATCTCTTCACCCTCAGTCTGTGTGTGTCTTTTTTTCTGAGGTGGGTTTCTTGTAGACAGCAGATATATGGGTCTTGTTTTCTTATCCAATTCGTAACCCTATGTCTTTTAATTGGGGCATTTAATCCATTTACATTTAAAGTTATTATTGATTGGTAATTATTTGTTGCCATTTTTATTCTTTACCCTTGTGTTCCTTCTTCACTTCCTATATATATATTTTTTACAGCAGACCCTTTAGCATTTGTTGCATTGCTGGTTTGGTGGTAATAAATTCCCTTAGTCCTTTTTTGTCTGTGAAGCTGCTGATTTCACCTTCAATTTTGTTTTTGTTTTGTTTGTTTTTTTAAAAAATAAATCTTTATTCAGATTATTACAATTATTTCTCCTTTTTCCCCCCATAGCTCCCCTCCACCCAGTTCCCACCCCACCTTCTGCCCTTATCTCCCCCCCACTGTCCTCATCCATAGGTGTATGATTTTTGTCCCGTCACTTCATGAACCACCCATACCCCTTTCCCCCCGAGAATTATCAGTCCACTCCCTTTCTATGCCCCTGATTCTATTATATTCACCAGATTATTCTGTTCCTCAGGTTTTTAATTCACTTGATTTTTAGGTTCACTTGTTGATAGATATGTATTTGTTGTTCATAATTTTTCTCTTTACTTTTTTCTTCTCCCTCTTCTTTAAGAATACCTTTCAGCATTTCATATAATACTGGTTTGGTGGTGATGAACTCCTTTAGCTTTTTCTTATCTGTGAAGCTCTTTATCTTCCCTTCAATTCTGAATGATAGCTTTGCTGGGTAGAGTAATCTTGGTTGTAGGTTCTTGCTATTCATCACATTGAAAATTTCTTGCCACTCCCGTCTGGCCTGCATAGTTTCTGTTGAGAAATCAGCTGACAATCATATGGGTGCTCCCTTGTAGGTAATTAACTGTTTTTCTCTTGCTGCTTTTAATATTCTCTCTTTGTCTTTTGCTCTTGGCATTTTAATTATAATGTGTCTTTGTGTGGTCCTCTTTGGATTCCTTTTGTTTGGGGTTCTGTGTGCTTCCTGGACTTGTAAGTCTATTTCTTTCACCAGGTGGGGGAAGTTTTCGGTCATTATTTCTTCAAATAGGTTTTTAGTATCTTGGTCTCTCTCTTCTTCTGGCACTCCCATAATTCTGATGTTGGTACGCTTGAAGTTGTCCCAGAGTCTTCTTACACTATCTTCAACTTTTTGGATTTTTTTTTTTGCTTCTTGCTTTTTCAGTTGAGTGTTTTTTGCTTCTTTGTGTTTCAATTCTTTGACTTGATTTTTGTGTTCCTCTTGTCTGTTTTTGGGTCTCTGTATAATATTTTTTATTTCAGTCAGTGTATGTTTAATTTCTAATTGGTCCTTTTTCATATCTTCGAGGGTCTCGTTATATTTATCGGCCTTTTCTAGGATATTCTTAAAAAGCCTTATAACCGTGGTTTTGAATTCTATATCCAGTTGTTTGTTTTCCTCCATTTCTTTCGTTTGTGATCTGATTCTTTGACGCCGCATTTTCACTGCTTCCCTGAGTTGGTAAGGTAGATTTGTGTGCTAGGTTTCCAATATGGCCCAGTGGGTCTGCCTCTCCAGTTAACCTGAGGTGGACACTCTTGGTGCACCCCTTTGTGGACTGTGTGTACAGCCTTGTTGTAGTTAAGTCTTGATTGTTGTTGGTATCACTGGGAAGAATTGACCTCCAGGCCAGTTGGCTGTAAGGATCAGCTGTGTCTATGCTGGGAGAAATTCGGTGCTGGAGACAGACTTATAGGATTAGACTTGCCAAATTGCAATAGCCTCTGTGCTCAGCTTGGATGGGGTGGAGTCTCAGTCTTGGCTTCCTGTCAGCCTTACCCTTGCTCGCACGTGTGCGCCTTCAGACCTCCACCCTCCCTGGCTCCTGAGTCTCTGCCCGAGAGTCCAGACTCCCCCCACAAGAGCGTGGGTCCCCAGGGGCTCGCCTGGAACCGGGGTTCAGTGCAGTCGGGAACCTCCGACTCCCTTCCACTAGGGAAAGCCTGTGGCAACCTCCGCAGCCTTTGTGCGCACTGGCGTGCGCGTGCGCGCTTTCAGTCCTCCACCTTCCCTGCTCCCGAGTCTCCGCCCGAGAGTCCAGACTCCCCCCACAAGAGCGTGGGTCCCCAGGGGCTCGCCTGGAACCGGGGTTCAGTGCAGTCAGAACTGGGGCCCAGTGGAGTCAGGAATCTCCGACTCCCTTCCACTAGGGAAAGCCTGTGGCAGCCTCCGCAGCCTTTGTGCGCACTGGCGTGCGCGTGCGCGCTTTCAGTCCTCCGCCTTCCCCGGCTCCCTAGTCTCTGCCCGAGAGTCCAGACTCCCCCCATAAGAGCGTGGGTCCCCAGGGGCTCGCCTGGAACTGGGGTTCAGTGCAGTCAGAACTGGGGTTCAGTGCGGTCGGGGGCTTCCTTCCCCCTTCCGCCAGAGAAAGTCAGCCAGGCTCTCAGCCGCCCTTCCTCTCTGCGCGCACAAAGACCCTTTGCCGTACCTCCAATTCTCTGTGAGCTTTTCTCTTTCCTTCTAGTTGTAGAATTTTCACTCAGCCAGCTTTCCTGTGGTTCTGGATGGTGTCCGTTCTGTCTTTTAGTTGTAGTTTTGAAATTGTTGTGCGAGGCAGCAGTTTAGGTGTTTACCTATGCCGCCATCTTGGTTTCTCTCACCTTCAATTTTGATTGATAGCCTTGCTGGGTATAGTATTCTTGGATTCAGACCCTTCCTTTGCATGACTTTGTATATTTCATTCCATTCCCTTCTGGCCTGATGAGTTTCTGTTGAGAAATCAGTTGCTAGTCTGATGGGGGTTCCTTTGTAGGTAACTTTCTGTGTCTCTCTGGCCGCTTTTAAGATTCTTACTTCGTCATTGGTGTTTGCCAAGTTAATTATAATGTGCCTTGGTGTCAGTCTTTTGGGGTTCATTTTGCTTGGGACTCTGTGAGCTTCTTGGATTTGTGTGGGTTTTTTCTTCCCTATATCAGGGAAGTTTTCTGTCATTATTTCTTCAAACAGGTTTTCTATTCCTTGCTCAGTTTCCTCTCCTTCTGGCACCCTATTATGAGGATGTTGTTTTGTTTCGTGTTGTCCCACAGTTCCCTTAGGCTCTCCTCCTGCTTTTTAATTTTTTTTTTCTAGAAGCTGCTCTACTTGGGTATTTTTCCCCACCTTGTCTTCTAGCTCACTGATGTGGTCATCTGCTCCTTCTAATCTACTCTTGATACTTTCTATTGAGTTCTTTACAGCAGCGATGTCATTTTTCATTTTTTCTTGGTTCTTCTTCATTTCTTCTTGTTTCTTACTCATATTGTCGAATTTGTCTTCCATTCTTTTCAGCCACCTTATGAGCATTTCTCTGAATTCTTTCTCTGGCATGTTTCTTGCCTCTATTTTGTTTAGTTCCTTTTCTGGTGATGCCTGCTTTTCTTTCATATGCGGGCTGTTTTTTGGTCTCCCCATGGTATCTCTTCTCCGGATGTCTGGTTATGTAGTTCTCTCACTCCTTATCCCAGGCAAAATCTGACCTTCCTATGGTGGAGTGTAGAGCTCCTCTGAATCCATGTCTTTGCGCCAATTGGGGACCGGTGTTCTGGGGCTTGCTGCTGTTCGGTGGTTGCTGCAGTTGTAGATTTTCAAGCTTCCTCTAACCTCCACTTTCCCCTTCAAGATGGTGAGGTCTCCGCATCTGAGCCCATAGCTCTGGGAGGGGACCCAGCAGCAGTGGGGGCTGCCCAGTCAGGGGAACCCAGTTCAGCAGTCCCCCACCTTCTCCTGTAGTATAGCTGTCCCTTAATTCGCCAACAAATACTCCCCGTGCGACCCTCAGCTGTTCTTTCTTTCTGCTCTGGGACAAGGCTTGGGACCCGTCTGTCTATTCTGCCACCATTTTTCTTCCCCTCTCTAGTTTTATTTTTCTTACCTTTAAGAACACATATAAAAATACATATTTAAATGCTCTCTAAATATTTTCTGCTTCTTCCAGTTCTCTTTTTACTAGATCATGACCACTCTTCCCACCTCACACCTCTGAAAATTAAAATGTATTGCCCTCCCCACCATCCATAGTCAGACAACAAACTTGACTTAGTTCACAACAAGAATCTTTGGCAGCACTTTGTAGAGCCAGTGTGTGCAGATGGGTGTTGACGCTGAGGGTTCCTGAGGGTTTTTAGTCTTTATTTGTGTACTAGTCTTACATTTGGCTAAAATCTCAGAATTCTTCCTCTGCCTTTTATCTTACACTTGATGGTACTGGAAGAACCTCCTCACCACTCTCCTGACTCCCAGATGGGAGAGCCAGCTGCCCTTTCTCCAGTATCCTCTGCAGAACTATTCTGCATGGCACATCTGAGCTCCTCCTTCTGGGATGATATTCTTTCATCAGAAACCTGGAGCCCACTTATCCAGATCTCTCTTTAAGTGTGTATCCACAGTCATTAACCCAGTGAAAAGCTTGGGTTACTTATAGTTTATCTTCTGCCAACCTCTTGCTCTTATGCCATCCCTACTCCTTTTAAATTTTACACACTGGGATGCGAAAGAAAAATATCCCTGCGCTTTCTGTCTGTCTTTGTGGCGGCCCAGATTGAATAAGGGACTACATTTGCAAAAAAAAAAAAAAAAAAATTTTACAAGTTTATGACAGTTTGTATATGCTCAGCTGACAGACAGAAAATCTGGAAAGAATTCTGGACTTTAGCCCACCAGTTTGTCTGGTTTGAATAACCTGCTAGAGCTAAAACTGGCACCCATTGCCCCATGCCTTCAGGGTGATCCAGTGGGACAGAGTATACCACCATCTGAATATCAGACACTCAGTGGGATATGGTGTTACTCATGTGACTGGCTAGAGCTTTGGGGGTGGAGTGGGAGTTAACTACAATTTTTTGTTTGGGCTATGATCTCTTTCCTCTTCCTTTTTTAAAAAAATAACATAAATGGATCAAAATTAAATAATTCAAGCCCTGCTTTCAAAATAAAAAATTTTCAAGTATTATTTAACAAATTTTTCTTAACCAAAAAACACAAACAAGAATTGATCCATTTCATATAAACTGTCAAATTGGTAGCATTCATTTATTAATCTTATAATGTGTTGTAAGTAGTGATGACCCCTTATTCTTTGCTGATATTGATAATTGGTATGTTCTCTCATTTTTTCTTGGCTAGACTGACTAGAAATTTGTCAATTTCATCCGTTTTCAAAGAATCAGCTTTTGGTTTCATGGATTGTCTTCATTAAAACCCCCCCCCTTTTTATTTTGCAATTTTATTTATTTATGCTTTAATTTCTTTTTATCATTTATTTTCTTCTGTTTGCTTTAGGCTTAAATTGTGCTTTTTTTAGTTTTCTAAGATGGAAACTAAGTCATTGATTTTAGATTTTCCTTCTCTTAATATATGAATTGAATGCTTTAAATTCCCTTCTAATTTCTGCATCTCACAAAAAAATTTTTATAAGTTTTTATTTATTTTTTTTTAAATATATTTTATTGATTTTTTACAGAGAGAAAGGGAGAGGGATAGACAGTTAGAAACATCGATGAGAGAGAGACATCGATCAGCTGCCTCCTGCACACCCCCCACTGGGGATGTGCCCGCAACCAAGATACATGCCCTTGACTGGAATCGAACCTGGGACCCTTCAGTCCGCAGGCTGACGCTCTATCCACTGAGCCAAACCGGTTAGGGCTATAAGTTTTTATTGATTTTCAGAGAGAAGAAGGGAGAATGAGAGAAATGGAAACATCAAGGATGAGAGACTCATCGATTGGCTGCCTCCTGCATACCCCCCACTGGGATCGAACCCAAAAACCTAGGCATGTGCCCTGACTGGGAATGGAACTGTGACCTCCTGGTTGATAGGTTGAAGCGCCACCACTGAACCACACCAGCTGGGCTGCATTTCACACATTTTGATAAATTGTATTTTCATTTTCATTTATTTCTTGTAGATATTAGTGTCAGAGGCTTCAAATTCCTATAGTGTCCTTATTTTGGGCTCATCTCTTAACTTTGGGCATCCCTTAGTATTCTACCTCAGAAAATTTGTATCTTGTCTTTCTTTCAGCTGTGATTCACTATTGTCATAGTGCAGCCCCAACAGTATGATGTGGGGGAGGGGAAACATTCTACTATTTTCTGATTATATCTCAGGCTGTGACCTTCACAAGGATTTCTTCAGAGATATAGTTTTTCCATCTTATCCCCTACTTCCTAGAAGTGAGCATGACAAGATATGAGGGCTGAGAAGATGCAGTCAAGGGTCTGCAATCTGGCTTAGGGCACAGGTTCTGCACCAGCCTGTGGTCCTTCCTTTCCTGCAGATCTCCTTTGTGCAACTTCATCCCCACCATGGGAACCACTCTACTCTTGTCTGTTATGATTGTTTGCTCATCTTGTACACGTATGCAGAGGTATTTTTCACTCAGGCTGTCCTTACTCATGACCATATTCTATTTCCCGGTACGAAAGGTTTGATTATCAAGACTGATTTATCAGTGAGTCAGTCTCATGTCAATGTAAGTCATGTTTTATAAGACGTCTACAAATTTCCATATATGTAAGAACTGGATAATTAGTTTTTTCTCAGCTAGGTTTAGGTTAGCTTACCATAGGTGGGAGAATCCTTTCTTTGGTTTTAGTCGGTGCTGAGGTACCTGGTAGGATCCATCGTTTCCTTCTTTTAGAAGCATCCTTGGAGTGTGCCTCACAAGGCCCAAGACTTTTTTTGCCAAAAAATGTCTGGAGAGGAATGATACAGATATGGATCTCTGTGAGTGTCCTCCCCATGACCTGTGTGGTTCAGGGTTCAGGTTCAGGGCTCAGGTTCTGGAGGAAGCTGCACACAAATGAAAGAAACTAGACAAGAGAATATAAATTTGGGAATTGGGGGTCAGGGGGCCGCCCAAGAGAGGACTCTGCTTTGCTCTGACCTTGCCATCCTTTTTATTCAGGTTTGGGATACACCCATAGCCCTTAGGCAGGCAATTCCAGTAACAGGCAGATTATCTTATCAGTAAGGATTTGCATGATTGTTTGGTAGGTAAGTTGCTTCAGCTACCATTGTCTCAATTAGATAGGGAGTGGTTGGCTCTGACCTTTCAGAGCTTCAAGGTTGACCAGCCTTCCGGGTTCCTTGTCCACACCTTTCTGCTAGTGAGGACAGGCTTTATAAGTATATTATAGCAATACACATCTGTAACTTTTCTCATTCCTAATTTTAACATATATTCATCAACTGACAAATTTGGCTCTAGTACCTAGTGAGGTCAACAAAATAGGGACTCATTATTATTATTAGTTGTGTTATAGTTGTGGTTACTTTTCAAAAACTTTATTTTTAAAAAGTTTTAGATTTACAGAAAAGTGTTATTGTTTAAACCTACATATAATCCTTGTGCTAGTGGCACAGGAGACCATAATTATCTTCCTAGACTCAGCCACTCAATCCTGCCCCTTTTCCACCAATATCTCACTTTGTAAGCACACTGGCCAAATCACTTTGAACCTTTTGGAAAATCCCACTCACCAGGAGTCCATACTCAAAACCAGAACCAGGGAGAAGGGAGAGAGGATACCAGACATGGTCCACTGGATATACTCTTAGCACCATTAACAGAAGGTTATTGGTACCAGCCAAAGGGGACAGTTACTGTATAACAGAAAGTTAGAAGTTAGGTAGGAAGGAGACAACTGCAAACTAGCAGAGGGAGTGAAAGCAAAGCCAGTAGCCCAAGTTGTCAGACTAACATGAGCTGGAGCAGAGGAAAGCAAAAGACCTGCAGGAGGAGTCACCACAGAGCAAACAGGGTTGCATGAGGCTTGGCACTCAAGGGCCCAGCCTGATACTCTTCAGAGATGCCAGGTCCAATTACCACATGCCTTTCACACGTGGTTTGGTTGCTCTGAAGTGTCTGGGGGCTCAGATGTTCCGCAGAGAGCCTGCCCAGCACACTAGTGCCCTTAGCACTCCCATCCCACATTTCCTGTCAGGTCATCCTCCAGAACAGTAGGCTGAACATTGGACTCACCTGGGGGCTTTTGAACTCGACCAATGTCCATACCCATGGTTGTAAAACACCACTCTCTGAGACCAAGCTTTTTCTTATGTTCCCAGAGTGAAGCCAGAGAGAAGGGAAAGAAATAGGAACCATGGAAAGCACTTGCAGGGATGTGGCAACTTTCTGCCCCCAAGCCCCTTCTCTATACATCTACCACCTCCCACCAGGGAGGGCCCTACAGATCATGGCTCATCAGCCATCGGGAAAGGGGCAGAACTCCAATCCAATTCCAGAAAGGGATCATCGTCAAAGAGGCCCCAAATCAGGGTGTGGACCCGAGTGTAACTCTGTTAAGTAGAGGACTATCAGGTAAATAAGAGGACATATCTAGGGAAACAAATGAAATGAAGTTCTGACCCGGGGCAGGCACCAGCACTGCCAAAAACAAGGCAAAAGGGTCAGGCAGGAGCCTGCTGACTCTACTGTGGCTGCCAGACAGGCAGATTCCTTTCTGATTTGGGATTCTGTTCCTGCGGTCCTCCATCCCCACACCTCTCCTGTGCCCTGATCTACCTGCTAAGAGTAGCTCAGACAGATCCTAACAGGAAAACCGTGGAACCCCAAACAGAGAAACTGAGCAGGGTTAACAAAAGGACCAGTTACAAAAGTTTGGGAAGGGTGAAGGGAAACCAAGGATGGTGCTGCTTCCTGTGTTGGAAGCATCAAGGGTAAGAAGCAGAACTGGGCCCAGAGAGCAGAGCTCTAGGAAGCGACTGTCGGGTGGCAGCTGAGGGTTCAGCACAGGGAGTCTGCAAACTGCAGAGACTTGGTGAGGAGGGAGCCCAGGGGAAAAAAGCTGCTCTCACTCTGTTCTGTACGCCCCAAGAGTGACTGATCCTTCAGCGAGGGTCCTTGAATGAGAACCGACCTGCATGCCCACACACCCAATTGAACCAGAGCCACATATGTCCCACCCACCCTCAGACCTTGTGTAACACAAGACAGAAATAGAAATTTGCTATAATAATTTAGAGTTGGTTACCCAGCTCACTGGATCCCACCAGAAGGTTCTCAAGTGGGGAAGCCTATAAAGTCAGCCTCTGTGGTCAGAGCAGGGTTGTGGAAGTGAAGAGTGGGCCTGGAGGGGCACTCAGAGACATCCAGCGCAAAGGCCAGGGGTCCTCGGGTCTAGGCATCTGCCCAGGGCAAACATCTCAGTTAAAGGCCCAAGAGATTAGCTTGAGACAGAGCTGGCAGCATGGGTCCAGGGTTACTGGGTGTCTTCCCAGGCAACTGCTCCTAGCTAAAATTCCTAATAGCTCATTCTTCCTTGTAGCTCAGCACTTGCCCACAGAGATGTAGTTATTGCTTGTGCATAGAGCCAGGTATTTCTGTCACATCAGTTTCAGAGGATCGATCATATTACACAGGACCCTCTGGATAACCTCTTAAAAATTAATTTGAACGTTTTTTCCCCATTGTCAAAACGTTTGTTAAGGTATTGGCCAGGTAACTCAATTGGTTAGAACAGTGGTCGGCAAACTGCAGCTCACGAGCCACATGCGGCTCTTTGGCCCCTTGAGTGTGGCTCTTCCACAAAATACCACGTGTGGGCACGCACGTACAGTATGATTGAAACTTTGTGGCCCATGCGCAGAAGTTGGTTTTCGGCTCTCAAAAGAAATTTCAATCGTTGTACTGTTGATATTTGGCTCTGTTGACTAATGAGCTTGCCGACCACTGAGTTAGAATGTTCTCCGATTAGCCAAGTTCAATCTCCGGTCAAGGCACATACAAGAATCAACCAATGAAAGCATAAATAAGTGGAACAACAAATCTATCTCTCTTTAAAATCAATAAAAATATATTTTTTTAAAAAAGAATGTTTGTTGGGCAGAGTGTGATATTGTTACAGCATCCAGGGCAGGAGGAATAGGGAAGCTGAAACTGGAAAGTTAAAAAAAAAGGCCAGTGTGGGCAATTTGTGTCAGCTTGTAAATAACAAGCCATTATCTCCCCCAGCCAAGGACAGGAGGAAAGCAAATGTTTAAAAACCTCCTGAATGAAAGAATGCATAAAGGGAGGGGAAGGGAAAGGAAAAGAGGGCAGTTTTGCTCCCTAAGCAGAGAAGCCAGCAGACCCAAGTCTTTGCAGGATAAAGTTGCCAAGTGCTTCTCATGAATTCTGGAAAAACCACAACACAGTAAAAAGGGAACTTGAGAATTAATCTGTACCAAAATATTCAGCAAAGGAATTTTAAAACCTATAGACAGGAGGTTATATAACACCTTGAACCCTCAGCCAACCTGCTCTTTAGATTAGCCAAGAGTCCATCATAAGCCAGATGTATAGGTTTGCTTGCTTTGCTTTTTCAATAAAGGCGCATGCTCTAATTGTTTTTAATAAATTGGCTTTTCACAACGCAGTCAAGGTCTTTTGTATAAATTCATTTATATGAGAAGACAAGGATCGAGGTTGGGGCTGTCCGGTAACACCTATCTGGTGCTGGTGAGATGTGCCTCTAACAGTATGACTCAGTTACTGTATGTGTTCTACCTTGAGTCTGAAGCCGTTAGCTCTTATTCTCCTTCAATTTCACATAAATCAGAATTGTTGAAAGGTTGGTCTCGTGTGTAGTAAACAATAGAACCCGAAGTTTTGGGGTCAGCCAGGATAGAAAAATCTAGTTTAACCCTGAAACGCGGTATCGGGTATACTAATTCCTGCAATTGATTTAAAGCTCTTGTTTGGTAATGTGGCCCTGCATAGATGCTGAAAGATTGGCAAAATGCAGAGACTCACAGGTGTGTCCCCAAAAGACATTTTAGTAAATTAGATTTGTGCCTGGAATTTTCTGTGGTCATTATAGTTGGGCATTTCTAGCTCACATCCAATTACTTTGCACTTCAAAGTGTAGCAGTCTCAGATGCATCCAAGTGCCTTACATGAGGGGTATAACCATAACCCCTTCAAATTTGTACTTGTATTCAAAGTGAAAATATTTGTTTCAATAAGTAATTTCTACATGCATATTAAATGAATGGGTGCATGATTTTCTGAAGCCTTTTAATAAGACTTTTGGTTCCATGTCCCATTGCGTACTTTGAGCAATTCGTCAAACTAAATACCTTACATGTACTATCTCCTTTAATCCCACAATAACCCTTGAGGTGGATGTAGATGTTATTTATCCTCATGTTAATGAGTGATAGCTAATGTTCAGATATGTTAATGACTTGCCTGAGTCAACTTTCATAATATATCCAGAATTTAATAATTTGTCACCTTTCAAGTGACCATTTATGGTATATTTCATCCACGGTCACTATGAACCACATCCTGTCTCTTCTGCTGTGCTAGTCTTCTTCCACTGGTCTCAGCATTCCAGAACTTTCCACCTCATGTGGTGTGAAAGTCTTATAGATATGTGAATATACAATCCTCTCAGGCTCTTATTTGGGAGCCAGAACCCCCAGGTCAGTCTGGATTTGAGTTGCCTCTTCTGCTTACACCAGGCAGCTGTGTAAATGTTATTATCTATGAGTGCTAAGTGAAAAAATTTAGCAGGAAATGATTTATGCAATCATGTAGATAATTTAACTTCTCAGGTGTCTTACTGATAAACAAGATAAGAAGGGTACACAAAAGAGAAGTTAAAAATCAAAAGATGTTTTAACAGTCTTAGACAGCTGCCCTAGCCAGTTTGCTCAGTGGATAGAGTGTCGGCCTGCAGACTGAAGAGTCCCAGGTTCAATTACAGTCAAGGGCACATGCCTGGGTTGCAGGCTTAATCCCCAGTAGGGGGTGTGCAGGAGGCAGCCAATCATTGATTCTCTCTCATCATTAATGTTTCTCTCTCTCTCTCTCTCTCTCTCTCTCTCTCTCTCTCTCTCTCTCTCTCCCTCTCCCTTCCTCTCTGAAATCAATAAAAATATATTTTTTAAAAGTCTCAGATAGCTAAATCTTCTTAGGTACAAAATGGAATAACATTTAATTACATACATTGCAAAAAAACAACAAAGCTATAATAATTAAAATAATGTGGTATTGGCACAAAAATAGACAAATAGATCAGACTAGTTTTGTTGGTTTTTTAAAAATATATTTTTATTGATTTCAGAGAGGAAGGGAGAGGGAGAGAGATAGAAACATCAATGATGAGAGAGAATCATTGATTGGCTGCCTCCTGCATGCCCACAATTGGGGATGGAGCCTACAACCTGGGCATGTACCCCGATAGGTAATCAAACCATGACCTCCTGGTTCATAGGTCAACACTCAACCATGGAGCCACACCAGCCAGGCTGATAAGATTATTTTTTACTTTCTATTTTTTGAGGCAAATTTCAAGTTTACAATACATTATTTTAACTATAGTCACCATGCTGTTCATTAGATTCTCAGAACTTATTCATTTTACAACTGAAAGTTTATACATTTTGAACAGCATCCCCTCCCCACCCCATCCCCTGGCAACCATCATTCTACTCTCTGCTTCTATGAATTTGAGTATTTTAGGTTCCACATGTAGGTGAGATCATGCCACATTTGTCTTTCTGTATTCGGCTTATTTCACTTAGCATAATGTCCTCTGAGTTCATCCATGTGTTGCATATGGCAGGATTTCTTCTTTTTAATGGCTAATATTTGTGTGTGTGTGTGTGTGTGTGTGTGTGTGTGTGTGTGTGTGTTTTGTTTCCTTTGCAGAAAGTTTAAACTTTAATTTTATTTTATTTTCACAGAAACTGTTTTGTTTTTTCTCTTTCCCTCTCCCTTCCTCTCTCTAAAATCAATAAAAACATATTTAAAATTACCTCATTAAAAAAAAAAGAGGTCTAACAGTTCCGAATGATTTTACTAAGCTCGGAGCCCATGCTCAGTCAGCAGATTCTAAAAGCACAAAAACTTGTTTTAAGAACCTCTCATACCAGACTTAGCTAGGTGCATCATGGGTCTTGTTATAACCCAGTAACTACTCAAGCTTCATTTGATCAACAGTTCAGAGCTAAATCTGATAAACTGAGCATTAGTAAGGACAATAAGTTCAGCAGATTGAAACATACTGAATATGTTTAAAACTATGCATTCATGATCGTGCAAAAAATCTTATTTGCTTACCTTTGAAAGTTGCTAGAGAACCAACTTATAATTTTGAAAAGTGGGAAAGAGCAAGAGTCAAGAATTTATCCTGCTACTGGGTGATTAAAGAGCAGATGAGGGAAAGTTTCTCTTGATATAACGTTCCAACAAATAAATGAAAAAGAAATTACAGAATTGGAAAACAGCATTTTGCACATGTAGTGAATTAAGGATCTAAAGCATTAATGGCTGCTAACAATTCAAAGCATGTGCTACTTGGTACACGATACCATCTGTGAAGCAGATTTTACTCTAAAAAATCAAACTTGATTTTTATTATCCTTTAGACCCAACTACCAATTATAGGAAATATAGAGGACAGAGATGCATGCTTGGATGGTAAAGCTATAAATAAAAGGAGTGATTACTGTAAAGGTTAGGACTGGTTATTCTTAGTGGGGTCTGGGACTTGTGTTTTAGAGGGAGCTAATGGAGAGCTCATGGGATGGATGGCAAGGTTCTATATTCTTCCATGGGTGGTGGCTAAAGGGTTGTTTCATTTATAATTTATTAAGTGGTACATTTGTTTTTTGTATGCGTTAATTTACCAATAAAAAACACTTTTAAAAATCATTAAGTCCAGCCCTTGCTGGTGTGGCTC
Source organism: Plecotus auritus (assembly GCF_963455305.1). Lineage (NCBI taxonomy): Eukaryota > Metazoa > Chordata > Mammalia > Chiroptera > Vespertilionidae > Plecotus > Plecotus auritus. Next base: position 134,450,479 of record NC_137776.1, on the reverse strand, counting down.
AGTGGTAGAACATCAGCCTGCACACCAAAGGGTCATGGGTTTGATTCCAGCCAAGGGCACATATCTGGATTGCAGGTTCATTCCCCAGCCCTGGTTGGGGCATGTGTGGGAGGCAGCCAATCGATGTGTCTCTCTCACATCAATGTTTCTCTATCTCTCTCTGCCTATCTCTCTCCCTCCCTCCCTTTCTCCCTCCTATTATCTCTCTCTCTCAAAAAAAAAAAAAAATCATTAAACCTGAAAAAGGTTATGGCAGACTGAGGTTTGCAGTGACATGTACCATGAATCAGTTCCAGAAGGGCAGGGCAGAGAGAGTGGGAACAGGGTAGACAGAAACATCATGTGCCAAGGCTGCTTCCAGGAAACACAGCAGCTCAGTCACTAGCTGGAAGGTAACATCCACGCTCTCCAGCTCAAGCTCTAGGACTGAAAGAGGACAGAGGAATTCTGGGAATCCTTGGGCTAGAGGGAAATTGGTGCAGATCGTGAGCTGCCTTTTTAAGGTGTTGAGAAGGTCTGTCAATCTAACAAAGCTGTAGATTGCATCAATAGCCACATCTGTGCTGTGGAAACACTTTGGCAGTTCCTCAAAAAGTTCAGCATAGATTTTCCATGTGATATACAGTAGCAATTCTAGTCTTAAAGAATTGAAAACAGTACTCAAATAAATACATGTACACACTGTTCATAGCATCACTGTTTACAGCAGCCAAAAGGTGGAAACAAGCAAACATCCACCAACTGTTGAATGGATAAACAAACTGTGATATTAATGTGCAATGGCATGTTGATCAGCTATATTAAAGAAGTACTGATGCATGCTACAATACAGATGAACCTTGAAAACATTATGCTAAATGAAAGCAGCCAGATACAAAGGGTCACATATTGTATGATTTCATTGATATGAAATATCCAGAATAGATAAATCCACAGAGAAAGGAGATTGTTGGTGGACAGGGGTTGTGGGAGTAACCACTAAATGGGTAGGAGGTTTTCTTTTGGAATGATGAAAATACTTTGAGACCAGATAGAGGTGGTAATTGCACAACAATGTGAATGTACTTAAATGCCACTGACCTGTACTTAAAAATAATTAACATGGTAAAGTTCATGTCATATGTATTTTGCCACAATTTTTTAAAATGTCTTAAATTTTATAATTTAATATTCTACGAATTTCACCTTAGTAATAAAAAAAGTCAAATTGGTTCATCCACCTGACATCCACTGAATCCCTCTTCTGTGCAAGCACTGTGCACATGAAAGAGAAATGGCCCCAGCCCGCAAGGTGCTCACAGTCCAGTCTGGGGTAAGACAAATGGAGTGCATATGAATTCCAGTGGATACATGTGGGAGTGAAAGAAATGAAACATTTTATTTTTCTTTCATTCAGTCTAACTCTGACTTGAAGCTTTTATTTCATGGGGTGGTGGGAGAGAAGGGAGAAGCAGAAACATGATTTCAGTGAATTTGGAGTTCCCAACCCTTTCCCCAGAGCTATACCTAAATTCCTGGGGCTTATAGAGCAAAGGCAAGGGGATGGAGTGGGCCCAGTCAAGCTTTCAATCTCTGTCTCCTAGATAACTTAGGATGCATCCAGAAGCCCAACTGGCTTCCTGGCCAGAAACACAGGTTCTGAGATAATATACTGATAATAACAGCTTATCCTATATAGTAAAAGGCTAATATGCAAATAGACCAAATGGTGGAACAACAGAACAATGGAATAACAGAACAACCGAACAACCAGTTGCTATGACGTACGCTGACCACCAAGGGGCATGCGTGGAACATGCACGTGTTGGCTGTGGCAGGATAGTGGAGCAGGTGAGAGGGGGTGCCAGATCAAGGCAGGGCGCCGGTCGCTGTCATTGGGGCCAGCCTCTGGTGGTTACTGAAAATTATTTGCTCCCGCGCAACACGGTCCCACCCGGCTCTCACACCTGGTGCTGGTGCCAGAGCCGCCACTCGTACCCACTGCCAATGCCGGCCTCGCTTGCACCCACAGCTGGCGCTAGAGTCACTGCTCACACCCGCTGCTGGTGCCCGGCGCCGGTCCCAATCGCTCGGCGCCATCAGTGGGTGCAAGTGGCAGCTGCTGGCCCTAATCACCCCTGAGGGCTTCTCCACCTCCCCCTGCTCCTGAGGGGTGATCAGGGCAGCATCTGCCACTTGCACCCACTGCTGGTGCCAGCCCCAATAGCTCTGCGCTGTCAGCGCGTGGGAGCGGGGATGGCGGGAGCAGGGCTGCTGGCAGACAGGGGACTGGGGGCCATGGCAGGAGGGGCCAGGCAGGGGCATGGAGGATGGGCTGAGACCTGCCCCTGTGCCTACTGCAGCCTTGGGGCCCACAGTTCCTTTCAAGGTGCACGAATTCGTGTACTGGGCCTCTAGTCTATATATATGAAAGCCTAAGGGACCAGCCGACTGGCCGACCGGTAGCTATGATGTGCACTGACCACCATGGGGCAGATGCTTAATGCAGGAGCGGAAACCACAGGCATGGAAACATGGAACAGACTGATGAATCTCAAGGGAAGCGGGGAGGAGAAAGGGCGGGAAGAGATTAATCAAAGATCTTATATGCTGCGCCCTTTGGCAATCCGGGATCCCTCAGGGGATGTCGGAGAGCCAGTCTCAGCCAATGCCCACAGGCCAGGCCGAGGGACGCCACCGGTGCATGAGTCCATGCACCAGGCCTCTAGTCTTTACATAATACTTATTATATGCCAGGAATTACCTAAGCACTTATTTAAATAGCAACCCTTCAAGCTAGTACTCTCTTTACTTCTATTTTACTGACGAGAGAAGTCAAAAGACATAGAAGTTACATGATTTGCACAAGGTCACACAGGCTGGTAAATGACAGAGCTGGTACTGAAACCCAGTGAGTCTGGCTGCAGAGTCTACATGGTGAGCAGTACACCATCCTATCTCTCATCCTTTTGTGACCCTCTCTAGTAGGTCAGCTCTTCCTGCTGTTTCCCTGACAAACTTGGAGACTCAAAAATCTTTCTGCTACCTCTGTCTCTGGCCCCTTGTTCTAGGTGTGCCCTGTTGGCTCACCAGGTTCCCTGTTGGCTGCCCTTCAACTCTTTTCCACTCCCTTCCCTTTTTTTCCTCTTGTTCCTGAGGCAGCTGTTCTAGTCTCCAGGGGGAAGTCCCTCCTTCTATTAATTTTGCTGTTTTCCCTAAACACTTTATTTTGTTTTTAGACTTTGAGTTTTTAGGAACCAAATCAAGAAATAGATGCTTTAAAGTGTGTGGGGTGATTTGGGGACGGAGTAAGAAGAGAAGGGAAAAAATATATGGGAAATAGCAAACAAAAGAAAGAATCTAAATAAAAATTTTAAATATGATGCTAGTGTATTCTGGTTTAAATTAGTGGATTAACCATCATGTTTGTCTTTCTATTTGAGTACTCCTAATTTTTGCAGGATGCCTCAAGGATATTTTTGTGTGTCTTCAGCCAACAAGTAGCAATGCTTCGTTCTCCTCCCTGAAGTCATTGGATGTGTTTTTTTTTTTTGGTGTGTGTGACTCAGTGTAACCTTATTACTGTTGTTAGTGTGGTTTTAGTCATGCTTTATTTTTATCACAGCAATGAGTATAACAGGAAAAGGGCACTGCTTTATAAAAATCTGGGAGGCTGGTGTGATAAGAAAAATTATAAAATGTTTTCTTTCCCTGTACTTATGCTCTTTACAATATGACTTTACAATCACTCTTATAAAGAAGTGGGATCTATTCATCCACCCCTGGAATCTGGACTGGCCTATGACTTGTCTAAACTTCAGAAGTGTCCATACTGGTTCTATCTAAGCCTAGGCCTCAGAAGCCGTACACATTTCTGCTCTCTCTCTTGCTCCTCTGCCTTCACCATGGAAGCATGCTGGAACTAGCCAGTTGGAGGATGAGACACATGGAGCAGAGCCATTATTCCCAGCCAAGGCTATCCTAGATCAGGCAAAGGCCAGTCAACCACTCAATAGGTGAGTCCCAGCTATGACAGAAGCCCTGCCAAGATCAGCAGAACCATCCTTCCTACCCACAGACTTAAAATAAATGGTTGTTCTTAGCCACTGAGTTTGGGGATGGTTTGTTATATAGCACTAGAGGCCCAGTGCATGAAATTCGTGCACAGGGGTGTGTGTCCCTCAGCCCAGCCTGCACCCTCTCCAATCTGGGACCTCTCGAGGGATGTCCAACTGCCTGTTTAGGCCCAATCCTGGTAGAATCAGGCCTAAATGGGCAGTTGGACATCCCTCTCACAATCCAGGACTGCTGTTTCCAACTGCTCGCCTGCCTGCCTTCCTGATTGCCCCTAACTGCTTCTGCCTGCCAGCCTGATCACCCCCTAACTACTCCCCTGCCAGCCTGATTGATGCCTAACTGCTCCCCTGCCAGCCTGTTTGCCCCTAACTGCCCTCCCCTGCAGGCCTGGTCACCCCTAACTGCCCTCCCCTGCAGGCTTGATCACCCCCAACTGCTCTCCCTTGCAGGCCTGGTCCCTCCCAACTGCCGTCCCCTGCTGGCCATCTTGTGTCCACATGGGGGCAGCCATTTTTGACCACATGGGGGCAGCCATCTTGTGTGTTGGAGTGATGGTCAATTTGCATATTACTCTTTTATTAGATAGGATTATTGTGACAATAGATAAGTGCTCCAACTGGGTGTTCTGAGTATCTTACAAGGTTCCTAGTTTGGGACATTATCTGTTTTTAAAGCTCACCTACACCAGAACCTTGTTTCAAATCCCTTAGACCAGTAGTCGGCAAACCGTGGCTCACAAGCCGCATGTGGCTCACGAGCCACAGTTTGCCGACCACTGCCTTAGACTGAGTTGAGAGATTAGAGCACTCTACCTCAGGGTAGGAGTACAGGAGCCAGTGCCCTGAGATTTCCTTTGGTGTTGAGAGTTGGGAGGATCTTATTCATTTGAAATATGGCAAAACACTGTAAGTCTTTCCTTACACTGTAAAGCCTCCAAAGTTTAACAATTCACCTCTGTTCTCTTCTCTTTGGTCTGAGGTAAGTAAAGTGGGGTTGCTTATTTTTAGCAGAAACACCAAAGTGGATGCTGGAATCACAGACCCTAGTTTGAAATCACTTTATAATAATCTATTGTTTTTCTTTTTCCTACTAGTTTGGGTGCTCTTAAAGAGTGAAGACCATTCTTCTGTGTCCCCAGAACCCAAAACAATGCCTGGCATAGAGAAGATATTTAGTAACTGTTAAAAAGATTAATGAATCAATGAATTTGGAGTATGAAGACATTCAGATCCATCAAAGAAAAGGTGTATAAAGTGGAAAAAGAGCGTGTGGGTTTTCAGAGATGGTGGATATTGGGACTAGCTCACAAACAGTACAAAGCGTATATGGTCTATGATCTTATTAGTAATGCAAATGTGAGGTATAATGATTTATTATATGTATAATAAACCCACCATTGAGACCCATTAAAGCATTGGGCTTTAAGAAACTGGTGTGAATGATTCAGAAAGAGAATAATAATAGTTGATATTTGTTGAGTGGTTAGGGTCTGTCAGGCATTATTTTAAATGTTTTATAAATATTAACTAATTTAAATGCTTTGTAAGCATTAACTTAGTTGATTCCTTATAAGGTATGTATTTATTATGTGGTGTTGAGTCAGCTTCGCCTCCTGGAGACCCTGTGAATGAGTGATGTTCACAATGTCCTGTTCTTAACAGCCCTGCTCAGCTCATGCAGATTCTTGTCTATGGCTTCTTCTATGGAGTCAATCCACCTAATATTTTGTCTTCCCCATATTTTTCATAGCATTATTGTCTTTTCCAAAGAATCCTGCCTTCTCATGATATGTCCATATTAGGACAGCTTCATTTTTTTCATTTTGCTTCCAGTGATGTTTCAGGCTTAATTTGCTCTAGGACCCACTTGTTTATCTTTCTGGTTGGTAGTCCAGGATATCCATAGAGCTCTCTTCCAACACCACATTCCAAATGAGTACATTTTTATCCTATGAAGTAATTATTATTATAATACCCATTTTCGTAGAGGTTAGATAATTTGCTCAATTATCTACCACCAGTAAATCACAGAGAACCTGCTTTTTTTTGAATAAGTCTCACACCTTACTCTGCTTATTTTCTATTTAAACTGGATTTTGGTTTCTGGATGATATAGCTTATTCACTTTTAACTCCCCAGTGTTAGCACAATGTCTGGTACTTGTTTAAATAAACAAACAAACAAACAAACAAACAAATAAATAAAGGAATAGGTGCAATGATGGTAGAAGTTTAAACGACCCTAAGATTTTCTTCACATTTGGTGATTTTCTATTTAAAACCACAGGATCTAGGCCAGTGGTCGGCAAACTCATTAGTCAACAGAGCCAAATATCAACAGTACAACGATTGAAATTTCTTTTGAGAGCCAAATTTTTTTTAAATTTACTTTTATTTTTTTTAATTGTTTGAAGTATTACAAATAGTAGTACATATGTCTTTTTTTCCCCATTGACCTTCCCCCAGCCTCCCCTACCCCCCAGTACATGCCTTTACCTGCCCCCCCACCAGTGTCTTGTATCCATTGGTTATGCTTATATGCATGCATACAAGTCCTTCGGTTGATCTTTTACAGCCCACCACCCCCCCCCCCCCCCCCCGCCAACCTCCCCTGCCTTCCCGCTGTAGTTTGACAGTCTGTTCAATGCTTCTTTGCCTCTGTATCTATTTTTCCCCCCATTTCTTTCCTTTAAAAAATCTTGCCTCTGCAGACTAGAAATAAACATATAATAACAAAAAATGTTTGAGTCCCAATTTCAATGTCCAACAGTTCTGAGTCCCCGTTTCAATGTCAAACAATTCCTTATGTGTACATGTGAGCAATGATATCTGGATGGTGGGCACATGGTGGCAATGCAGGTTCGACCCTCTCTGGTTTGGTCCTAGGCAACCTGCTGCGTCGCACAGCTGCTGACTGCTAGCGTGGCAAGGCGTCATCAGCGTCTTCCATCTCTGGACTGTTTCTCCTCTTGTCTTCGTGGTTGGAGCAGACCTGTCAATTCCTCTCTGTTGCAGGAATCCACATGGTCTTGGAGTTGTTTTCTGAAAATATACAAACATATTCTCAACCAAAAGTTAATAAAGGAATCTTTTCTATATAATTGATTTGGGATCCTTTTTATTTTTGCCCAAACGATTTTCCTTTGTCTTATTTAGACACCATGTGTGTTTTTCATGGGTGTCTTGCTGTTAGCATTACAAATGAAAATTAATTTTGTAAAGTAAAAATTTTCTAGATGTAATTTACTTATAGGATATTTTTCCTTACATGATATTACCCTACTATCCCCCCCTTTTTTTTGATTAATGGAGGCTTTTGTAAATTTTATAATGCAGTCTTGATAACTTTAAATTTTAATTTTTTGCACAAAAATATGACTGCTTTAGTTTCATTGCATGTTCAGGAATTTTACCATGAGATGAACTACCAATAGAAATTTTAGTTACCACTTTAGGAACAGCTTTTTGTCCGGTACAATTAAATTTTCTTGAATATTCACTTATTTCAATTAGCCTATTGATTATTATTTTACTGTCAAATTTAATACTCTACCAACAATCTTAGTTTACCCTGTAAATATTAGTGGAAAGGATTATTTGCATTCTTGAGTAGGCCCTGAGCATTCCTGGTGCTAGGCTGGATTTCGATATAGGGCAGCTGCTGTCGGCCAAGTCTCTGTTACCTGGGTCCCTGAGCTGGGCCAAGTCACTGTCTGTCACCTGTGTCCCAATCTGAGCTGGGCGTGGGAAGCAAAGCAGCCATGGGGGCAGGAGACCTCCCTCTGACGGGGTGAGGGTTCAGGCCCTTGCAAGGTTGGGGGGGGTGAGGGTCTGTGCCCCACCTCTGTTGATCCCCAAGTTCTCTCCTGATGGCCCCTCTGCGACTGTGCCTGTCTTAGGTTGTTCCTTCCCTGAGGAATCTTACCCGTCTCTGGCTAACCAGTCATCCTCTGGGGCCAAGCAGGGTGATGTGAGGTTCAGTTCTGCCTCCTTGGTAGCCTATGCCCCCGGGCCTCCACGCCCGGCACCTGCCTTGGGATCCCCTGGCCTCCTAGCGGGGCCCCAGCACTGATCACATATCTCAGGGAACTCAGGTTTCTTCTCCAGGGAGGGCCCAGCTCACACGATTGGGCGAGAGACAGATCCATGGTACCAGCCACCACGAGGCTTCAAGCTCAGCATGAACAGAAAGCTCAGGCAACAGCTGTGGGCAATTGGATTGTGAGAAGAGGGTCCCTCTTGGCACAAAAGGCAAGAGGTGGCCAATATAGAATGCTCAAGTTCCTTCCCAGCGCCTTAATTCCTTCTGAAAGGGATTAAATCCTTTCATGTCCTTTTTTTAAAAAAATTGCTGCCAAACATTCAAAGAATTAGTTTGTAAGTTTGTTTGGGATAATTGTACAATATGCTGTTGTAAAATATCTAAGATTATAATGACATTGTGGAATAATATCATGTAAGGATATTCTTTGCTCTAGGGCCTAGGCCATGGCAATTCAATTTCAAACTGGCTGTCAATTTCTTTTTGTAACTTTATATAAACTTTATCGGGGGGATCTCTGCCCTTCCCGGCTGCAAACTGTTTCACCAGCTGCGCCTCCTTCACCAATTCGGGCTGGTTTCCACTCGTTTCAGCTGCTCCCTCTATTTGCTCCGGGACAAGAGAGAGCCAAATTTTTTAAACTTAAACTTCTCCTAACGCCACTTCTTCAAAATAGACTCGCCCAGGCCATGGTATTTTGTGGAAGAGCCACACTCAAGGGGCCAAAGAGCCGCATGTGGTTCTCGAGCCACAGTTTGCCGACCACAGATCTAGGCAATTAAATCAAAGAACTGAATGAACTAGTCAAAGGCTTCCCTCCTCTCACAGACTGGGCTATGATCACAGGGAGGACTTGGCAAACCCTCAACTCAGCTGCTTAGAGAACACAACATAAGCTGAAGGTTTGAGTTGCCCCATGTGCCTTACAAAGGCCATTTTACCCACTGATATCCTATGACCCTTTCAATCTGACTACACCATTGCTGCCATAATTCTCTTGCCCCATTATCCCCTTCATTAAGAATGCTCCCAAGACCAAGAACTTCTTCCAAATGGTCAGTTCTTCCAGCAAGTGGAGTTATCTGGTTACTACAGTGCTATCTAGTAGACTTGAGAGAGGGTGTGGAAAGGGGAATAGAAACAGTGACACCTGAGGCCTGTCCTGTGCATGCCAGGAATAGCTTCCATGACTTCAGGGATCAAGAGTCTCAGGTTGCTGCTCTTTGCTATAAAGTAAGTGGGGTATTTCCTGCTTTCTAAATTTCTACTATCTTTGGAGATTAACCCATTGGTATGTGATTCAGGAAAAAATAAAAACGTTTAATCCTTTTAACAATTTAGTTTAAGCCTTTTGCACTGTGGTCATACTTAGTAGGGCATGAGAAAGCCTTCATTCCACCTTCATCATTCATTTCTCCACCTGTCTAAATTATGTTCCTTATAGCAGGAAATGATTTCATAATTTGTGACTATACTCGGCAATTATTAAATCAATATGTGTCATTCAGGAACAAATTTCAACTTCCATCCCTTTTATAGATAAAGGTAAGTCTTTTCATAGCCATGCTAATCTATGACCTTAGAAGAAAATTAACTTTCATAATTTATTGTACTGATTTCCACGCCCACCCCCACCTGGCAAGTACTCACTCATGGGCAAGGATAGAGAGAAACAGATACAGGTCCAGAATCTTCTTAAGACTTTTCAAGTCTCTTTAATTTATTTTTTCATTCATTCATTTGTTCATTTAACAGATACTAACCATTTTCTATGTGCTATATTTATCTGGGCCAACTGGATCTGATTCAAGCTGCACATTGGTTCAGGTGGGCTCCCAGCACATGTTTTTTCTTATGATGATAACAGAAGTGCCAAAGAGCAAGCCCAGTTGCATAAATATATTTCTAGTCTCTGCCTGTGTCAAGTCTGCTAACATCTCATTGGTCAAAGCAAGTCATATAGCTAAGCTCAAGATCAAAAGACAGATACGTACACTCTGTCTTTAATGGGGGAAACTATAAAGTCACCTGGCAAAATGCATAAATACATGAAGGAATAAATAATTGGTCACCAATATACAATCAATCACGCTGACAAAAGACATCATGATATAGTTTCAAAAAGCCCAATGAACCCCAAGCAGTATAGAATATCTAAAAAGTCAAACTTAGGCAGGTCATAATAAAACTTTGGAATAAAAACTAAATGTTTTAAAATCTAAGTTCCAATTATTATTATGGTATGGTGTGAGAAACAGATCAGGAGATGATTGTCAGTGAAGATAATTGTTACTCATAGTTCCCAAGAGAAGGGGGCATGCCATGCCATGTAGAGTCACATGGAGAAGCATCAGGGCCAGCCAGGAAGCAGAAATTGTGAGGGGAAAACGAGGGCAAGAGTTTCTATGGTTTCTGTGAGAAGGAATGAGCAAGGCAGTGAGGTTTTTGTGGGAAGGAATGAGTAGGTTAGGATTGGCTATTTTGAATAATTTCAGTGGGCTCTAGGGTGTTGGAATGGTTTCCACCTGTCTAGTACATGTGGTGATTAGGGTAGGAAGATAGTGACTTGGTATTATGAGAGCCCAGACCAAATAAACCAATGGAATAGAAACAAGAATCCAGACATAGAGCCACACATATATGATGAACACCTGAGTAATGATAAAGGTGGTATGGCAAAGCAGTGGGTAAGTATAGTCTTTTCAATAAAGGTTGTTGGGACAATTGGATACCCTAATAGAAAAAAAGAAAAGGAAAACATAACCCTTATCTCACACTACATATAAAAATAAATTTTAGATGCTGTATAAATCTAAATATGAATGATCATAATAAAGCTTCTGGAAGAAATTATATGGTAATGCTTTTGTAAACTTGGAGTAGAAAAAAATTTAAAGCAAGATATAAAAAGTACCAACTACAAAGGAATATTGAAAAATATTCAAATATTCCATCAAAATAAAGTTGAAATATAAGCAATAAGTTGGGTGAAGATATATGCAATGTGTATTACCAAAAACTTGTACTTAGAATATAATATATATGTATATTTGTACTTAGAATATATACAGAACCCTTACAAATCAATAAAGAGAAGACAACTAGAAAATTGGTCAAAAGATCAAACAGGCATTTTTAAATGACCAATAAATATATGGTAAAGTGGTCTACTCATAATTGCTACAGTCTGGAAATTACTCAAATAAAAATCAGTTAGTGAGTGGAAAAACAAATTTTGGTAAATCTATACCATGGAATATTATTCAGCAATAGAAAGAAAAAAAAACTATGGAAATATGAAATAACATGGATAAATCTCAAAGCATTACACTAGGTAAAAGAAGCCAGCCACAAAATTCCACATGACAGAAGTTCTCTCAAAACAAAGCATCAAAGCCAGAAAAACTTGGAAATATATTTTTCATGTGTTGAAAGAGAATAATTGCCAAACCAAAAAATTCCACGTCTAAAGAAAATATCCTTCAAAAAGAAAGACCAGATATGATGGTTAATTTTATGTGTCAGCTTAACTGGCCACATTTGACTAAATATTATTATGGGTGTCTGTGACAGTGTTTGTGGATGAGCTTCACATGGTAATCAGTAGACTGAGTAAAACAGTTTGCCTTCCCAGATGCAAATGGGCCTCGTCACCTGAAAATCTGAATAGAACAAGAAAGCCAATAAGAGGGAACTCCTCCTGCCTGACTGTTGAGCTGGGATACTGGTCTTTTTCATTCCTCTGACTTGGGTTGAGCATTGGATCCTTTTGGATCTTGAGACTGACAGCTTTCAAACTGAAACTTACACCATCAGCTCTCTCAGTTCTCAGGCCTTCAGACTCAGACTAAAACTACACATCTGTTCTCTTGGGTCTCCAGTTGGCTGACCACAGATCTTGGGACTTTTCAGCCTCCATAATCACATGAGCTAATTTCTTATTATAAGTACTCTGTAGAACCCTACCTAATACACCAAATAAGAGCATTTTCAGATGAATAAAATCCTGGAGAATCTTTAATTGCTAAAGTATACTAAAGAAATTTCTTCAAACAAACAAACAAACAAATGAACCCAGAGAGATTCACAGAGATGCAAAAATCCTTATTTCATGCATCACTGTAATGCCTATTTTCCTTCTTGTGTTTACAACATTTATTATTAAGTATATAGTACCGAAATAGAATATAATATACAATTATTAAATATAAAAATTAAATGGTTTTATATTTGGAACAACTGGATATCTCTGGAAAAGAAACTGAGCTTTGATTCCATGTCCCACCATGGATCATAGACCTAATTTTGAAAGTTAAAAGTATAAAGCTTCTATGGGTAAAAAACCACAAACAGTAGATTATCTTGAAAACTTCAGTGTAGGCAAAGATTCTTAGGTCATAATATTCAAATAAAATAAAAATATTAAAAAACTAGACATGACTAAAATTAAAATTTTCTGTTCATCAAAAGTTATCATTAAGACAATGAAAAAAATGAAATAAAATGTATGCAGATTAGAGGAAGAAAGAAAACTATATCTTTATATGACATGATTGTGTATATAAAAAATCCAAAGGAACCTGCTTTAAAAAAAAACAACTATAAGAACTAATAAATGAGTTCAGCAAGGTTGCAAGATAATATACAAGTTATATAATCTGTATATACATATTAATATACAAAAACCAATGGTATTTTTATATAGAAGCAATGAGAAAACAAAAAGGAAGCAATTCCATTTCTAAAAGCATTAAAGAGAATAAATTACTTAGAAATAAATTTAATGAGAAGCTGAAAAGTGATTATTGAAATTATAAAATATTGTTGAAAAATTTTAAAGAAAATATAAAGAAATGGAAATATAGCCATGTTCATGTGTCATAAGGCTCAGTATTAAGATGCCAGTATTCCTGCAAATTGAACTACAGCTTCAATGCAATTCTTATCAAAACCTCAACTGACTCTTTGCAGGAAATGACAAGCCAATTCTAAAATTTATATGGAATTACAAGGGATCCAAATTCTTCTTTTTTCAATATTGAAAAAGAAGAACAATGGTCAAGTACTCACACTTTCCAATTTCAAAACTTACTACAAAGTTATGATAATGAACACAGTGTGGTAGGGCCCTAAAAATAACATATAAATCAACAGAACAGAATTTAGTAGCCAGGAATAGACCCTCACATTTAGAATCAATTGACTTTCAACAAGGATGCCATGACAACTCAATGGAAGAAAGAATAGTCATTTCAACAAATGGTACTAGGACAATTGGATATTAATGAACAAAAGAATAAAGTTGGACTCCTATCTCATACAATATACAAATATTGACTCAAATTGGATCATAAACCTAAATGTAAGAGCTAAAACTATAAAACTCTTAAAATAAGTTTTAAGAGTTTTATAGTTTTAGCTCTTACATACTTAATACTTGAATTAGTGATGAAAAAAAGGTATAGAGTTTCTTTTTTATATATATATATATTTTATTGATATTTTACAGAAAGGAAGGGAGAGGGATAGAGAGCTAGAAACATCGATGAGAGAGAAACATCCATCAGCTGCCTCCTGCACGCCTCCCACTGGGGATGTGCCTGCAACCAAGGTACATGCCCTTGTCCGGAATCGAACCCGGGACCCTTCAGTCCGCAGGCCGACGCTCTATCCACTGAGCCAAACCAGTTTCAGCTAGAGTTTCTTTATGGGGTAATAAAAATATTCTAAAATTGATTGTGGAGCCCAACCAGCATGGCTCAGTGGTTGAGCATCGACCTATGAACTAGGAGGTCACAGTTCAATCCCTAGTCAGGGCACATGCCCTGGTTGTAGGCTTGATCCCCAGTGTAAGGCATGCAGGAAGGCAGCTGATCAACTATTCTCTCTCATCGTTTATGTTTCTACCTCTCTCTTCCTCTTCCTTCCTCTCTGAAACATATATTTTAAAATAAATAAATAAAATAGATTGTGGTGAAGGTTGCACAAATTTATGAATATACTGAAAACTATTGTACACTTTAAATGGGTCATTTATATGGTATATAAATTCTATCTTAATAAAGCTGTTTCCTAAAGGAAAAGAAAATGATGTCACAGACAATGATGTCACAAGGAGAAAACAATGCAGTACATACACGGTGTCCCCCAAAAATGTATATACACTTTAACAGCTGATAGCTCAATTTTGAAAATGAAATGTATTTTAATAAACACTGCCTTTATAATTACTCAACGTATGTGTATACACTTCGGAGGACACGCTATATACTGGTTAAAACTTATGCTAAGAACAAAGAAAATCTACAAATCAATAATGAAAAGACAAGCAAACCAATAAAAACGTAAACAAACAAACAAAAAACTTGAAAAAGCAGTTTACCCCCTTGATTCACTTACTGATGGTGGAATTGTAAAATGCTACAATATTTGGAAGTCTATTTGGCAGTGTTTAATAAAGTTAAACATACAATTCTGTTTTGATACAGATTTTCCTCTATTATGTAAATAGTGGAAATAATTGAGAAATAATGTGTATGTCTACAAAAAGACATGTACATGAATAATCACAGCTGCTTTATTTACAATAATCCAAAGTGGAAAATGCCTAAACATCCATCAACAAGTAAATGAATAAAAAAAAATTGTGGTACATTCATACAATGGGTTACTACTCAGCAATAAAAAGAAATAAATTACTGATGCATGTAGCAATAGGAATGAATTTCAAAAACATGTGGAATAAGGAAGCCAAACACAAATGAGTACATATTGTATGACTTCATTTTTTCTTTCTTTATTTTTTATTTTTTTGGAAAATCACTTTTTTAAGTCTTTTTTTTAATTTAATTTTATTGTTTAAAGTATTACAAATAGTAGTACATATGTCTCTTTTTTTTTCCCATTGACCTTCCGCCAGCCTCCCCTACCCCCCGGCACAAGCCCTCACCCCCCACTGCCCCCAGTGTCTTGCATCCATTGATTATGCTTATATGTATGCATACAAGTCCTTCGGTTGATCTCTTACCTCCCTCGCTCAACCCTCCCCAGCCTTCCTGCTGTAATTTGACAGTCTGTTCAATGCTTCTCTGCCTCTATCTTTTTGTTCATCAGGTTATAATGTTCTTTATTATCCATAAATGAGTAAATCACGTGGCATTTTTCTTTCACTGACTGGCTTATTTCACTTAGCATAATGCTCTCCAGTTCCATCCATGCTGCTGCAAATGGTAAGAATTCCTTCTTTTTTATAGCAGCATAGTATTCCATTGTGTAGATGTACCATAGTTTTCTAATCCACTCATCTGCTGATGGGCATTTAGGCTATTTCCAAATCTTAGCTATTGTAAAGTGTGCTGCTATGAACATAGGGGTGCATATATCCTTTCTGATTGGTGTTTCTGTTTTCTTGGGATATATTCCTAGAAGTGGTATTACTGGGTCAAATGGCAGTTCCATTTTTAAATTTTTGAGGAAACTCCATACTGTTTTCCACAATGGCTGCACCAGTCTGCATTCCCACCAGCAGTGAAGAAGGGTTCCTTTTTATCTGCATCCTCTCCAGCACTTGTCATTTGTTGATTTGTTGATAATAGCCATTCTGACAGGTGTGAGGTGGTACCTCCTTGTCGTTTTGATTTGCATCTCTCAGATGACTAGTGACTTTGAGCATGTTTTCATGTGTCTTTTGGCTTTCTGAATGTCCTGTTTCGAAAAGTGTCTATTTAAGTCCTTTGCCCATTTTTTGATTGAATAGTTTATCTTCCTCTTGTTAAGTTGTATGAGTTCCCTGTAAATGTTGGAGATTAAACCCTTATCGGAAATAACATTGGCAAATATGTTCTCCCATGCAGTGGTCTTTCTTGTTTTGTTGATGGTTTCTTTTGTTGTGCAGAAGCTTTTTATTTTGATGTAGTCCCATTTGTTTATTTTCTTTTTAGTCTCTCTTGCCCTAGGATCTGTGTCTGTAAAGATATTGCTACGACATATGTCTGCAATTTTGCTTTCTATGGAGTCTTGTAGGATTTTTGTGGTTTCCCATCTTACTTTCAAGTCCTTTATCCATTTTGAGTTTGTTTTTGTGTATGGTGTAAATTGGTGATCTAGTTTCATTTTTTTTGCATGTATCTGACCAAATTTTCCAGCACCATTTACTAAAGAGACTGTTATGACTCCATTGTATGCTCTTGCCTCCTTTGTCAAATATTAATTGAGTATAATGGATTGGGTCAATTTCTGGGTTCTTTATTCTGTTCCATTGGTCTATATGTCTGTTCTTGTGCCAGTACCAGCCAATTTTGAGAACCATGGCTTGGTAATATAGCTTGATGTCTGGTATTGTGATCCATCCAACTTTGTTCTTCTTTCTCAGGATAGTTGTGGTTATTTGGGGTCTTTTTTTTTATTCCAGATGAATATTTGGAGAGTTTGTTCTAGATCTTTGAAATATGCCATTGGTATTTTAATAGGTATTTCATTGAATCTATAGATTGCTTTAGGTAGTATGGACATTTTAATGATGTTAACGTTACCAATCCATGAACATGGTATGTTATTCCATTTATTTATGTCTTCCTCTATCTCTTTTATCAATGTCCTATAGTTTTCTGAGTACAGGTCTTTTACGTCCTTAGTTAAGTTTATTCCTAGGTATCTTAATTTTTTTTGTTGCAATGGTAAATGGGATTGTTTTTTTCATTTCTCTTTCTGTGAGTTCATTATTGGTGTATAAAAAGGCCATAGATTTCTAGGGGTTAATTTTGTATCCTGCTACATTGCCAAATTCATTTATTAGGTCTAGTAGTTTTTTGATGGAGTCTTTGGGGTTTTCTATGTATAGTATCATGTCATCTGCGAATAAGGACAGTTTTACTTCTTCTTTTCCAATTTGAATGCCTTTTATTTCTTCTTCTTGTCTGATCACTATGGCTAGTACTTCTAGTACTATGTCAAACAGGAGTGGTGAAAGTGGGCAATCCTTGTATTGTTCCTATTCTTAAGGGAAGTGGGTTTAGCTTTTGCCCATTGAGTATGATATTGGCTGTAGATGTGTCATATAGGGCTTTTATTATGTTGAGGTATGATCCTTCCTATTCCCACTTTGCTGAGAGTTTTTATCAAGAAAGGGTGTTGGATTTTGTCAAATGCTTTTTCTGCATCAATTGATATTATTATGTGATTTTTATCTCTCAGTTTGTTTACGTGATGTATCACATTTATTGATTTGCAGATATTGTGCCATCCTTGCATCGCCAGAATAAATCCCACTTGGTCATGATGTATGATCTTTCTAACATATTGCTGAATCTGAATTGCTAGAATTTTGTTGAGGATTTTAGCATCTATGTTCATCAAGGATATTTGGCCTGTACCTCTCTTTTTTTGTGGTGTCTTTATCTGGTTTTGTGATTAGGGTAATGCTGGCTTCATAGAAAGAGCTTGGAAGTGTTCCTTCCTCTTGAATTGTTTGGAATAGTCTGAGGAAGATAGGTTTTAGTTTTTCTTTGAATGCTTGGTAGAACTCCCCTATAAAGCCATCTGGACCAGGGCTTTTGTTTGCTGGAAGATTTTTGATCACTGTTTCAATTTCTTCAGTAGTTATCAGCCTATTCAGGTTTTTTTATTCTTCTTGGTTGAGTTATGGCAGCTTGTATTTTTCTAAGAATATGTCCATTTCATCTATGTTGTCCATTTTGTTGGAATAGAGTTGTTCATAGTATTTTTTCATAATCGTTTGTATTTCTGTGGGATCTGTTACTTCACCTCTTTCATTTCTGATTTTGTTTATTTGGGTCCTCTCTCTTTGCTTCTTGAGGTTAGAGGTTCATCAATCTTGTTTATCCTCTCAAAGAACCAGCTCTTGGTTTTGTTGATCTTTTGTATTGTTTTTTCTTTTTTGGTCTCTATGTCATTTATCTCTGCTCTGATCTTTATTATTTCCTTCCTTCTGCTTACACTAGGCTTTTCTTGTCGCTCTCTTTCTGACTCTTTGAGTTGTAGGGTTAGATAATTTATTACCATTGTTTCTTGTTTTTTGCAGTAGGCCTGTAGAGCTATGAACTTCCCTCTCAAGACTGCTTTCACAGTGTCCCACAGATTTTGGATTGTTGTGTTTTCATTGTCATTTGTTGCCATGATGTTTTTTATTTCTTCTTTGATCTCTCTGGTAACCCAGTCATTGTTTAATAGCATGCTATTTAGCCTCCAGGTGTTTGATTTTTTTTATTGTTTTTATTGTAGTTGATTTCTAGTTTTATGCCATTGTGATATGAGAAGATGCTTGATATGATTTTTATCTTCTTGAATTTGAAGAGACTTTGCCTGTGTCCCAATATATGGTCTATCTTTGAAAATGACCCATGTGCTCTCGAAAAGAATGTATATTCTGTGGCTTTGGGGTGAAATGTTCTGAAGGTGTCAATTAATTCCATCTGGTCTAGTGAGTCATTTAGGATTGATCTTTCTTTCCTGATTTTTTGTTTAGAGGATTTGTCCAATGGTGATAGTGGAGTATTAAGGTCCCCTACTATGACTATATTGCTGTCAGTCTCCCTTGATATCCTCCAGAAGTTTTTTTTTATATATATTTGGGTGCTCCTGTATTGGGTGCATATATGTTTACTAGAGTTATATCTTCTTGTTGGATTGCTCCCTTTAGTATTATGAAGTGGCCTTCCTTATCTCTTATTATGTCCTTCACTTTGATATCTAATTTGTCAGATATAAGTATTGCTACCCCAGCATTTTTTTCATTTCCATTTGCCTGAAAAACCTTTTTCCATCCCTTCACCATCAGTCTGTGTGAGTCCTTATTTCTGAGGTGGATCTCCTGTAGGCAGCAGATATATGGGTCATGTTTTCTTATCCACTCAGCTACCCTATGTCTTTTGATTGGGGCATTTAATCCATTTACATTTAAAGTTATTATTGATAGGACATTGTTTGTCGCCATTTTTATTCTTTTTTTTAATATATTTTTATTGATTTCAGAGAGGAAGGAAGAGGGAGAAAGATAGAAACATCTATGCTGAGAGAGAATCATGGATCGGCTGCCTCCTGCAAATCCCCCACTGGAGATTGAGCCTGCAACCCAGGCATGTGCCCTTGACTGGAATCAAACCTGGGACCTTTCAGTTTGCAGGCTGACGCTCTATCCACTGAGCCAAACCGGCTAGGGCCCATTTTTATTCTTTATGCCTGTGTTCCTTCTTCACTTCCTATTTCTTCTTTTTACAGCAGACCATTTAGTATTTCTTGCATTGCTGGTTTGGTGGTGATAAATTCCCTTAGTACTTTTTTTGTCTGTGAATCTCCTGATTTCACCCTCAATTTTGATTGATAGCCTTGCTGGGTACAGTATTCTTGATTCAGACCCTTCCTTTGCATGACTTTGTATATTTCACTCCATTCCATTCTGGCCTGATGTGTTTCTGTTGAGAAATCAGTTGCTAGTCTGATGGGGGTTCCTTTGTAGGTAACTTTCTGTCTCTCTCTGGCCACTTTTAAGATTCTTTGTTGTTGGTGTTTGTCAATTTAATTATAATGTGCCTTGGTGTCGATCTTTTGGGGTTCATTTTGTTTGGGACTCTGTGAGCCTCTTGGACTTGTGTGAGTTTTTTCTTCCCTATATCAGGGAAGTTTTCTGTCATTATTTCTTCAAACAGATTTTCTATTCCTTGCTCAGTTTCCTCTCCTTCTGGCACCCTATTATGCAGATGTTGTTTCATTTTGGGTTGTCCCAAAGTTCCCTTAGGCTCTCCTCCTGTTTTTTAAGTTTTTTTTTCTAGATGCTGCTCTGCTTGGATATTTTTTTCCTACCTTGTCTTCTAGCTCACTGATGCGGTCCTCCATTTCTTCTAGTCTACTGTTGATGCTTTCTATTGAGTTCTTTATTGCAGTGATGTCATTTTTCATTTCTTCTTGGTTCTTCTTAATTTCCTTTTGGTTCTTACACATATTGTTGAATTTGTCTTCCAACATTTTCAGCTTCCTATGACCATTTCTCTGAATTCTTTCTCTGACATATTGCTTGCCTCCATTTTGTTTACTTCCTTCTCTGATGTGTATGGGCTGGTTTTTTTTTTTTGTGTGTGTGTGTGTGATGATCCTTTTATATATCATCTTTTGCATACACATACATAAATATTTACATCATTGGGGCCATAGCATATATGCTATTGTATTTTAGATGCTTACTTATTTTGCAGTAACTTGTGTATAGTAAGTTTCACAAATCTTCAATGTACAGCTCCACGAATTTTTACATAGATCAGCTCCCCTTGTAACTACCCTGGAAATACCAGGTCAAGATACATATTGTCCAGCATGCCAGAAGCTTCCCTTTTGTCTCCTACTCATGACCCTTGCTCCAAAGATAACCACTATTCTGATATCTATCACCATGGATTACTTTTGTCTATTCTTGAAGTTAAACTATAAATGGTTGGTCCTTTTTCATATTTGACTTCTCTCATTCAATATTTCATCTGTCGAGATTCATTGTATTATTGCATGTAGCAGTAGGTCATTTGTTTTCATAGCATAGCTGCAGCTACTTAATTTTTTTAAATAAATCTTTATTGTTCAGATTATTACAGGTGTTCCTCTTTTTTTCCTCCCATAGCTCTCCTCCACCTGATTCCCCACCCCACCCCATGCCCTTACCCCCCCCCACCACTGTCTTCATCCATAGGTGTAAGATTTTTGTACAATCTCTTCCCGCACCCTTCACACCCCCTTCCCCCTGAGAATTGTCAGTCCACTCCCTTTCTATGTCCCTGATTCTATTATATTCACCAGTCCATTCTGTTCTTCAGATTTTTTATTCACTTGATTTTTAGATTCACTTGTTGGTAGGTATGTATTTGATGTCATTTTGTTGTTCATAATTTTTATCTTTACCTTTATCTTCTTCTTCCTCTTCTTAAAGAATACCCTTCAGCATTTTATGTAATCCTGGTTTGGTGGTGATGGACTCCTTTAGCTTTTTCTTGTCTGTGAAGCTCTTTATCTGACCTTCAACTCTGAATGATAGCTTTGCTGGGTAGAGTAATCTTGGTTGTAGGTTCTTGCTGTTCATCACTTTGAATATTTCTTGCCTCTCCCTTCTGGCCTGCATAGTTTCTGCCGAGAAATCAGCTGACAGTCGTATGGGTACTCCCTTGTAGGTAACTAACCATTTTTCTCTTGTTGCTTTCAAGATTCTCTCTTTGTCTTTTGCCTTGGTATTTTAATCATGATGTGTCTTGGTGTGGTCCTCTTTGGATTCCTCTTGTATGGGGTTCTGTGTGCTTCCTGAACTTGTAAGTCTATTTCTTTCACCAGGTAGGGGAAGTTTTCAGTCATTATTTCTTCTAATAGGTTTTCAATATTTTGCTCTCTGTCTTCTTCTGGCACCCCAAAAATTCGGATGTTGGTACACTTAAAGTTGTCCCAGAGGCTCCTTACACTATCTTCATATTTTGGGATTCTTTTTTCTTTTTGTTTTTCTGGTTGGGTGTTCTTTGTTTCCTCATATTTCAGATCTTTGGTTTGATTCTTGGGGTACGTTAATCTACAGTTGAGTTTCTGTATATTCTTTATTTCAGACAGTGTATGCTTAATTTCTGACTGGTCCTTTTCCATTTTTTTGGCATTCTCATTAAGATCCTTAAAGGTCTCACTAAGTTCCTCAGCGGTTTTTAGAAGATTCTTGAGTAACCTTATAAATGTGGTTCTGAACTCTATGTCATCCAGTAGTTTGCTTTCCTCCATTTCTTTCATTCGTGACATGTTTGTCTCCGCATTTTGCTGCTTCCCTGTGTTGATGGAGTGGCTTTGTGTGATAGGTGACCTATAGGGGCCAGTAGCTCAGCCTCCCCAATCACCTGAGGTGGACGCTCTTGGTACACCTCTTTGTGGGCTGAGTGCAAAGTCTTGGTGTAGTTAAGCCTTGATTGCTGTTGGTACACTGGGAGGAATTGACCTCCAGGCCAATTGGCTATGAGGACCCGCTGTGTCTATAATGGAAGAACTGCTGTGCTGGAGACACGCTTATGGTGCAGACTTGTTTCAGTGGGGCTTTGGTGCTCACTGAGTCTGCCTCTTGAATGTGTCACTTATGGATGTGAGGAGTTGAAATCTGGTGTCTCACACTGACCACTAGGTACACTGGCTTCTGGATCTCCAATGGGGTGCAGGTCAGCTACTGTCTGAGGCCACCCAGCAGGAGGTACAGTGAGAACTACAGTTTTCTCCTCTTTGCTTGGGGTTTGGAGGTTTTGGAGCTGTCTGACCCGGGCTGCAAGTTTGCTAGGTTAAGCTTCGATAGGGCAGGCCATTCATATGCTAAAGCCACTGCTTGGAGCTTGGGTGGGTTTGTAGGTTGTGCGGGGCGGGTCTCAGGGCGTCACTAGGCTAGGGCGTGGCAAACAGTGATGGCTGCCAGTAAGCCGGCTCTGCATCTCTGACCGCGTCCCCACGTCTCCAACTGTGTCCCTGTGTCCCGCGCCCCAGCACAGTAAACAATTATTCCTGCGTGCAGCCCTGCAAACAAGCCACCTTCACTTTCCGACCCAATGGCAGACAGTCCAGCTTCTCCCCGTAGGAGTTTGGATCCCCCGCGTCTCCCCAGAAACTGGAGTTCAGAGTAATTGGGAGCTTGTCTCCCTTTGGGTTGAAAAAAGCAGTGCTCCCAGTCGCCTGCCGCCAGCCTGATTTGCGCGCCTCTGTACCTCAGCTTTTCAGCGCTTGTGCACGTCTCAATGCTCTTTTCTCTTTCCTTCTAGTTGTAGAACTTCCACTCAGCCAGCTTTCCCGTGGTTCTGGGTGATAGACGTTTTGTCTTTTAGTTGTAGTTTTGAAATTGTTGTGCGAGGCAGCAGTTTAGGTGTTTACCTACGCTGCCATCTTGGATCCTCTTCCCGGGTTGTTTATTTGTCTCCCCATGATCTCTCCTCTCCGCGTGTCTGGTTATGTAGCTCTCTCTCTCCTGCATTGACTTAAAGGCACAAAATACAACACAACAAGGCACTGAACACAAATGTATTCTTGATACTAATAACCCAAAATAAAGATGACCACCAGAGAAAAGAGAATTAGGGGATTAAAAAAGTGCAAAAATGATATTGAGAAAAGGAACAAAGTAAGAGAAAAAAAGAGAATAAAAAAGAAGAGGGGAACTATTTATATGGGGAGAAAACTCCAATAGAACAACAACTAATCCAAAAAATGCAAACAACTAACACTGAAATATGAATGCAAACTATAAACAACAACTAATAACAAGCAAGGAGAGGAAAAACAGAAGCAAAAAAAAAAAAAAAAAAAGAGAAACAATCACACAAACAAAAAAACAATCTAATCAACAATCAAACAAACAACAACAATAGGACAGAGAGAAAGAAGGGCAAAACAAAACAAAATAAAACAAAGGGAAGAGAGAAAAAATTTGGGATAGTGAAGAAAGAGAAGAGAGAAGTGTGTATGGACTTGGAGCAGGGGATTGGAAATTAGATATATAAGTAGGATGAATTTTTAACAGTGGGTAAAAAGAAGGAATAGGAAAAATCTAAAGGAGGAATATGGTAAGAGAAACAGGACAACAAAAGGGGAAAAGTGAGGAAGAGAGTATTGGCATAACGGTAAAGTTGAGATACAGTAAAATGATGCTAAAGGAAAAATAAAAATAGAATGTAGAACACTAATCCCAAAATAAAATAAAATAAAGAGAAAATAAAATGAAACTTTTAAAATAAGGTAAAATAATAGTAGTAATATACTGATTAAAAATAAAAATATAATAATTAAAAAGGTAAAATCAAGTGAGAAAAAATTTAAAAATTTTAGTTTCTTAAGTAAAAGATAAAAAATAAAAATGTGCAGTAGTGAAGGTCATTCACTTCCTCTACTGTTCTGTTTGGTACACCTGTTTCCTGTCAGGTAGTCAAGATAGTATTGACATTCCCTGTGTTCCACCGCTCCTCTGTGTCGTAAGCCACAATCCTGTTTTCAAGCAGTCAGTATTTCTTTGTTTCTCAGCCTGCCTGTAGTTGTATTTACACAAGAGTCAATTTGTGATTCAACCCCTGGGTGGCATTGTTTCTATACTGACATCCTTGCCTATAAGTCCTCCCTGCCCAGTATTTAGATTTTGTTTTTCCCTGCCACACTTAATACTGGTTTGGGGGAATGGAATGCCCCAGAGCTGGTTTTCTGATCATTACTCCCTGCTCTGATCCCCAGGTTCCACAAAAACAACTTTCCCCTGCAGTCTCTGAGAGTGGTTTTAATTGGGTAATCCTATGTACTGGGCATAGTAATCAAAAGCAAGGATTTAAAGAGAAAAAAGAGCCAGAGCAAGCGTGTGAACTCGTGACTTCCCCTGGCACAACGCAGCCGGTATACTGGTAAAGCTTCAGGCTGCCTTTTTGTGCCCAGCCCAGCTATGGGTTGATTTCTAGAGTTCCCTTCTGCCAGCAGTCCTGTGGACCCCCTTCCACATTCACGGACTACGCTGGCCCCAATGGCCACAGATTTTGTAGGGCACAGACTACCTCTGAACCTCTAGATCCCACAGCGCCCATTTCTCCCTCCAGCCTAGATCGCAGACCTCACCTTTCTCTTGGTGAAATCTGACCTTTCCGTGAGAAGGTGCAGAGCTCATCCGAGTCTGTGTATTCACGCTGCTTGAGACCTGGTGTTTGTGGGTTCGCAGCTGGCCTCTGGATGTTGTGATTGTAGGGTCTCGGGAGGTATCTGATTCTTCCCGGTTGAAGGTAAGGCTAGGTTTCCGATCACAGCCACCCTTCCCTACAGGATGGCGTGGTCTCTCCAGCAGAGCTGGTTGCTCTGGGAGAGATTTCAGCAGCAGTGGAGGCTGCCCGGTCAAGGGAGCCGGGTCCGGCAGTCCCCAACAGTCCCTTGGAATATAGATGTCTCTCACTCACAAATAGACACTCCCCGTACGTCCACACACTCTCCTTTCATTCTCTCACTCACACACTATCTTGCAGCCTGCCTTCCCGTTGGCAGCCATCTTCAATCTCCATGACTTCATTTTTTAAATGTTATTTAAGAACAAACAAATCTATTGTGATAAAATAGGGATTACTCACAACAGAGATGCTACTGGGGTGAATGTGGAGATACTTAAGGTTGGTTTGTATATTTTATGATATGTAAGGTACACCTCAATAAAATATGGTTAGCCAAAAAACAAAATTAAAAACTAAAAAATAATAATTTATTGTATTAAAATTCAGGATAGTACTATTTTATTTTAAGAAATAATTAGGAGATCAACTTCCAGCATGACAGTGTGAGGAGCTCTGCTGACTCTGTAGACAAAAATGGGGCCACATACTGAAATGGAATTTTTCGACTGGAACACATGGTATTCCCCTGGGCAGACTGGTTCCTAGGCTCTTGTTCGGTGGTGTCGAAGAATGAAAACCATGATGGAAGGTGGTATAGCAAAGGTGGAAATTTATTGAAGAACTAATACAGATTCCAACGTGGGGAAGAGGAGAGAATCTCACAGCACAGACTCCCACGTGGAGAGGGAGAAAGAGTCCCACAGAACAGAATCCCATGTGGGGAGGGGGAAGAGTCCCACTGAGTTCCTTTTCCCTACGACGTAGGCTTATAAAGGCTGCAGATCTTGGTGCCTTGATACTTCCTCTAATTGGTCACTATTTCCTTGGACTGGTTACTATAGTAACTTCTCAGCTCAAAGGTTGAACCTCACATGGGACATGTGAGGTTTTCCTCCCCTCCTTCCTTATTGTTTTCCTATTCCTTTTGGGGTTTCTTCTTCTCCTTCTGGATGAAGAGCTTCCTTCCTTTTATTTTGTAAAGATAGACCTTTTGCTGTTTCCAGCTCCCTCATTGTATGGCAGGGGTGGGCAAACTTTTTGACTCGAGGGCCACAATGGGTTCTTAAACTGGACCGGAGGGCCGGAACAGAAGCATGGATGGAGTGTTTGTGTGAACTAATATAAAAGTAAAGGAGCGGAGGGGAGAGCAAGAGAACCCTCTGCTCTTTCGGCTCCGCGGGCCGGATAGAACAGTAGAACGGGCCGGATACGGCCCGCGGGCCGTAGTTTGCCCACAGCTCTTCTATGGAAATGTACCTGTTACAGCTTTTCAGCTTCCCTGTTGTATGAACCTTCTGCTGCTCTGCAGTCCTGTGCTTCTTCCATGGTCCTCTTAATTTCTAAAATTTCTAAAATTTCCTAAATCTGTCTTTTTTACCCCCCAAAATTCCTATTTCAATTTAAACCTGACAAACTCACAGGGGGCCTGCATGGTGGCCTTCCAAACTTAGAGACCTAAAGTAACCACATAGGATGCTCTGAAATTAAAGCTTCCTAACCAAAAGCAAGTCATGGAGGGTAGTCATGTTGTAGCCCAGTATCTTCCTTAACAAAGGTCAGTGATTACCATAGTGAGCCTGTCTATTGTCTTTTGCATCTACTGTAGCAAACCTTTGCAATTTCTGAGTAATCCCCTTTTTCCAGACCCCTCAGGGCACAATCTCCCACTAGAGCTCCTGACCAGGAAACCCTCATTGTTATTTTGTTGCCCAAATACCATCTTTGTGTATCATAAATGTTAATTATTAACTATCCTGTACCCACTAATGTAAAAGAAGTATGTGTCTATCCGGTTTACTCTTTATCCAATCTCAGAGATTTCCCCACTTTGCTTTCTCCTGCCTCCCTAATCTACCACCAATGGATTTCATGTAAACGCCCCCCCCCCCCCGCCTTACTTCTCTTCCTTTGACTATAATGTACAAAATAAAGTGCAAAAATGCTATTCTCTGGAACATTTTTCAATTCATTGAGATTTTGTTTCCCGGAAATTGTCGTCAGTTTGGCTCAAATAAACTCATAAAAGTTCTGTACAGGTTTGTACATTTTTTATATTGACACTTTCATCTCAATAACACTGGTGAAAATCATTTTTAAAAAACAAAACATTTATAAATGTAAGGAACATTCAAACCTGTGCCAGTGGCTTCTCATCCTTGAAAGTCTTAGATCTCCCCTGTAGACAAAGGCAAGTGTTGGAGACAGGAGTAGATGTCCATTCATAGTCAGGTGCCTTTTTTAAAATGAGAAATGTGAATCCATGAGTTAACTCCTTTGAGTTTGGCTGCCCATGGGTTAGTTAGTAATACTTGGTAAGGTCCCCTCCAATAGATCAAATCTCCTGGTTATAAGCCAGGATCTTTGAAATCTTTGTCTCCCCGGAGTGCACTGTGAAATAAATCGGTTACTAATCTATCGATTTCCTTAAGCTGGTTAATAAGCTGTTGCCAATAATGTAGAATGTCTCCTTTTGAGAAGGAAAATGGGGGGGGGGGGCGGCAACTTTGGGGGCTTATAGCCTAGTTCAGTATCTAGTGAAACAGTAATCTTACTTCCCCATTCTGACTTGGGTGGAGCTACAAAGCCCACCCCGAGAGGCCCACCACAAGAAGATATATATATATATCAAAACCTCCCCATATTGGCAGTTCAGGCTTTGGATCAGAATCCCCTGGACTAGCAGCACTGCATAATAAAGGTTTACTTTCCTGATTCCTCTGGGTGCTGGCTTCGTTCCCTGGGCCATTTGCCACAACACTTTTTAGCAAAGTTAGTTCATATGCCACTTCATCCAGATACATAGGGTGGCCAGTGACTATTTCATAAAAAGTTTATGTTTACCAAAAGGAGATCTCAGGTTGAGGAGTCCTATAGGGAGAGCTTTCATCCAAAGGAGATAAAAGGCTTTTGAAATCTTGGCTAGTTAAATTTTTATTATACCATTGGTACGTTCCACCAATCCAGAGGACTGGGAGTGATAAAAATGCTGTAGAATATGCCAAATGTTACAGACACATTTTATTATTTGCCCATTGAAATGGGTCCCTGGGTCACTATGCAACTTAGAGGGAATTCCCCAATTGGAAATTATTTTTTCTAATAACAATTTACCAACCATTAAGGCTGTTGTTCCCCTGTAAGGGAATACTTCAACCCAGTAAGAAAACATACAACTCATAACTAATATATATTTGTATCCCTGAAATGGTGGTATTTGGATGAAGTCCAATTGCCATATCTCAAAAGGACCTAAAGAAAGTGGGAAATGTCCTTGGGACACATGGAGTGGTTTCCTGGGTTATATTTTGGACAGATAGGACATTTGCTGTACACTTTATGAGCGACAGTAGGAGAAGATTTCTAGTAATATTGTTGACTCCATGAAATTATCTTTTCAGGACCCCAATGTGTTAGCTCATGTGTCACAGAGAACAGGAATAAATCAAGCAATGCTCGGAGAGTTTGGAGTCACACTTTATTCACCGGTGGGCTTAGAGAAAATGAATTCAAATTCTAAGCAAGGCTACAAGCAGAACTTCCCTTTTTATTAAAGAGCCAGCCCTATGTGCGCTTAGTGGTTATCTTGCTGCTGGCCTTGAAAACAACACAGTTCTATCCAATTAAAAAATACACCTGGCATGGCATTGAGATTATGGGCATATCTAGTCTCTGGCCTACAAAGGTCAGACAGCTAAGTTTATCTTCCTCATTATTCAAGCAGGCTAAAGCAGGCTAGAAAGCAAAGCTATTTTTTTAGAATAAGAGGCTGTCTAAAAAAACAGCAGAGAATTCCAAACAGTAGTTTTACAAAATAGGGGTTAGCCTTCTCACATGCACATTTTGAAGTACAGGGAGTTGGGCCCATATAGGTAAAATGGGTTTCTGATGGGGTTCAAGCCATATCTGTTTCTTTGGGTCAAAGCTTTCCCCCTTTTGTTGCCATACCCGCTTTTCTTCCTTGAAACTGCAAAAGATAATATTTTATAGTTGATAGAAAGCAAAGAACATTCTCAGATCTGGATAATTTGACTGTTCAATGTCATCTGCCTAACTGCAGCGTTGGCAAAATGATTTCCTTTTGCTTCCATGGTGGTACCTTTAGAATGCCCTGGAAGTTTGATAATTGCCAATTGTTTTGGTTGCTTTATGGCATTTAATAATTATGCAATCAGTTTTCCACTTTTTATGGACTGCCCTGAGGAAGTTAAGAAGCCCACTACTTTCATAACATTCCAAAGTCATAAGCTATATCAAATGCTTAGCAACTATCAGTGTATTATTGGCTACTTGATCTTTGGCCAATTGACACAGCAATTAGTTCAGTTTGCTGGGAAGATTTTATTTCAGGTAGATAAGAACTTTTAATTATGTCCACCATGGAAGTTTTTGCAAATCCAACTCAGTAATATTCCTGTTCATCTTTTATAAGATCCATCTGTAAACCAAATTAAGTCATCATTATCAATAGTAGTTTCCTGTAAATTATCTCTAGGAACAAGAAGGTGGTCAGTAAGCAAAACAAACTTGTGGTTATCTTTATCCTGTAAAGAGGGTAACAAAGTTGCAGGGTTAAGACGATTACCCTGAGTTAAAGTAATATTACATGCAGAAAGCAGGAGCACTTCATAAGCAGTCAGTTGACTGACAGAGAAATGTTGATTGTGATGAGAATTCAGTAAAGATTCAACAGTCTGAGGAACATAAATAGTTAAAGAAGAGCCCATAACTATCTCTTCTGTTTGTTTACATAACATAGCTATAGCAGAGATGGCACTCATACAGGGAGGGAGCCCTTTTGCTACAGAGTCTAGTTCAGCCGTGGGCAAACTACAGCCCGCGGGCCGGATCTGGCCCGTTCGGCTGTTCTGTCCGGCCTGCGGAGCTGAAAGAGCGGAGGGTTTTCTTGCTCTCCCCTCCGCTCCTTCACCAGCAGCAGTGTTAACATGGCAACGTCGGAAACACGGCCGCAGCTCCTTCTTCTGAGTGGGCGGATTTATATCCGCCCATTCAGTAGAAGGAACAACCTCTCAATCTTCCAGAGGCTCCTTG
Organism: Plecotus auritus; assembly: GCF_963455305.1. Lineage (NCBI taxonomy): Eukaryota > Metazoa > Chordata > Mammalia > Chiroptera > Vespertilionidae > Plecotus > Plecotus auritus. The sequence goes on along the minus strand of NC_137776.1, from coordinate 134,420,481 downwards.
TAATGCCCGCGGACGGACGCGTCCCCGGACATCACCCTGGGAATGCGTAGACACGTTGTCATCGTGGTGATGTAGGGAGACACGCCCCTGGAGAGCACAGTATCAGAGCATTAGCTAAAAAGGAGACCAACAACACTGTTTCCACTGAGGTTGATGTTTTAAAGACCAAAAACCTTTCAACCCAGTCTACATTGCCATCTACATCTACGTCCTGGGCATAATTTGGAAGTTGCACTAAAGAAATTGTTTAATTTACTGTTTACACATTTTGTTCTTTTCTATTTGTTTTAGTTTTACATTATTTTATTATATTTAAGTTTAATTTGAAAGGCTTTTGTACCTTTCCTTTGTTAGGCAATTTTATTTTGCCTTTCCCATCTTCAATATAAGGTATGTTATTGTGCTATGATTCCTCCATTTTTTGAAGTTTCAAATTATAATAATTAGTGTTTACATTCTTCTTGTTAAAATGTTTGAAATGAATAAAACTATTGAAATAAAAAAAACGTACCCTTTTATGTAATGATGTTTACTTTGAATTTATATTAGTTCACACAAACACTCCATCCATGCTTTTGTTCCGACCCTCCGGTCCAGTTTAAGAACCCATTGTGGCCCTCGAGTCAAAAAATTTGCCCACCCCTGGTCTAGTTGCTGACTATAAAATCCTATAGGTCTAAGATGGTCTCCATGTTGCTCAGTTAGAACTCCTAAAGCATATCCTTTACTTTCATGTATGAAAAGGAAGAAGGGAAATTTATAATTAGGATGTCCCAGAGGGGGAACTTTAGATAATACTTCTTTTAGAGCTTTTACACCTTGTCTCCCTTCAGGGTTCCATTGAATTGGATCAGGTTGATGTGACCTAAATAGGGCATATAGAGGCTGGACTATTAATGAAAAAATTGGAACCCAGTTTTGACAATATCCAGTCAAACTCAAGAAGAAAAGATAGGATTCATCTGAGTCAGGGTTAATTAGTAGCCCATCTTTATTATTTATTGATTGAAAATATTTTATTGATATCAGAGAGAAAGGGAGAGATAGAAACATCAATGATGACAGAGAATCACTGATCAGCTGCCTTCCAACTATGAAATACTTAACTCTTCAGAGAGATGGTAAATTTATTAAAGCACCTGCATTCATCATGGGGCAACTTTCTTGAATTATAAAAAGACTGCCACAAGAAAATAAACACTTCCTCAAAGTGATTACAAATCCAACCTTAAGAAGTGAAAAGAACTAGCCATAACTAGCATTGGTAAACAGAAAGAAATGTAACTGCAAATCAGTAGTGCTGCATTGCATGTGGTGGGGAGAGAATAGTAAAAGTAAATACGTAGTCTAATTCCAAATACTCTAATTGAACAATTATTAACAGATCTGAAGACGGAAATAGAAAAGCAATAATACTAGAAGACTTCAATAGCCCACTTTCAACAAGTGATATGGCACCCAGACAGAAAATCAATAATGAAATAATGGATGCACACTACACATTAGATTTAACAGACCTAACAGACATATACAGAACATTCCATCCACATTTTTCTCAAGTGCACAAAAAAAACATCCTCCATTGATAGGTCATATGTTAGGTTACAAGAAGGAACATTCTTCAACACAACTTTCAAGAAAGTTAAGAATATATAAATTATATCAATTATCTCTTCCAACCGCAATGATATGAAACTAAAAATCAGTTACAGGAGGAAAGCTGGTAAGTTCACGAATACATGAAAATTAAACAACTGTTCCTAAGAAAATAAATCCAAAGGGAAATTTTAAAAAATCATAAGACAAATGAAAATGAAAACAAAATATACCACATCTTCTGAGATGTAGCAAAAGCAGTTTTAAGAGGAAAGATTATAATGATAAATGTCCAGATCAAGAAAAAAGACTGTCCCTAGCTGGTTTGGCTCAGTGGATAGAGCACCAGCCTGCGGACTGAAGGGTCCCAGGTTCAATTTCAGTCAAGGGCACATGCCTGGGTTGCAGGCTCGATCCCTAGTACGAGGCATGCAAGAGGCTGCGATCAATGATTCACTGATGTTTCCATTTCTCTCTCTCCCTCTCCCTTCCACTCTAAAATCAATAAAAATATTTTTTTTAAAAAAAAGAAAAAAAGACTGTGGAGTAGTCCAGAAATGAAACAAAATAGATAAGACAAAAGCTTTTACATATACAACCTAATCTCATTCCTTAAAGAACTACTAAAGAACAAATTAAGCCAAATATTAGCAGAATGAAGAAAATAACAGATACGAACAGAAATGAAATAGAGAATAGAAAAATAGAAAAGATCAACAAAACTGAGTTGGTTTTTTGGGGAAAAAATTAACAAAGCTTTAGCTAGAGGAGACATTACAACTAATACCACAGAAATACAAAGAATCTTAAGAGACTACTGAGAACAACTGGACAACCAATTGGACAACTGAGAGGAAATACATTCCTAGAAACATAGAAATTATCAAGACTAAATTACGAATAAATAGAAAATATGAACAGACTAAAAACAAGTAAGAAGAATAAGTCAGTAATTAAAAACCACACAACAAGAAAAACTGACAACTAAATGGTTGCACTGGTGAATTTTACTAAACGTTGAAAGAAAAATTCACACCAAACTTTCTCAAACTATTCCAAACAAAAGAAGAGGAGCGAATATTCCCAAACTCATTTTATGAGGCCATCGTTAACCTGATACTGAAGTGAGATAAGGGTATTATAAGAAAAGAAAAATATAGACCAATATCCCTAGTGAATATGAATGCAAAAATTCTCAACAATATACTAGTAAACTGAATTCCATCGCACATTAAAAGGCCTATACACCATGATCAAGTGGAATTCATCCTTAGGATGCTAGAATGGTTCAACATATGCAAGTCAATAAATGTGATATACCATATTAGGAGAGAAAGATAAAAAAATAATGTGGTCATCTCCATAGATGTAGAAAAAGCATTTGACAAAATTCAATAAAAACTGAATAAAAAATCCATTCATGATAAAAACTTTCAACAAGGAGGAGCATTCTTCAACACAATAAAGGCTATATATGACAAGCCCATAGGTAATATTACACTCAATAAAGATTGGAAGTTTTTCCTCTAATAACAGATATGAACAGAAATGAAATAGAGAATAGAAAAATAGAAAAGATCAACAAAACTGAGTTGGTTTTTTGGGAAAAAAATTAACAAAGCTTTAGCTAGAGGAGACATTACAACTAATACCACAGAAATACAAAGAATACAAGACAACATTGTCTACTCTTACCACTCCTATTCAGTATGGTACTAGAAGTCTTATCCAGGGTAATCATCAAGAAAAACAAATAAAAAGGCATTCAAAATTTGACATATATGCAGTGCAATATTATGTACTCATAAAACAAAAGAAGTCATGCTATTTGTGACATAGATGAACTTGGAGGGCATTTAGTGAAATAAGTCAGCCAGAGAATGACATATACTGTATGATCTCATATGTGAAATTTTAAAAATATAAACTTATATAAACAGCGTATAGCCGAAACCGGTTTGGCTCAGTGGATAGAGCATCAGCCTGCGGACTGAAGGGTCCTGGATTCGATTCCGGTCAAAGGCATGTACCTTGGTTGCGGGCACATCCCCAGTGGGAGGTGTGCAGGAGGCAGCTGATCAATGTTTCTCTCTCATCGATGTTTCTAGCTCTCTATCCCTCTCCCTTCTTCTCTGTAAAAAAATCAATAAAATATATATTTTTTAAAATATTCTCACCATAAAAATATGTAATGATGTGAGGTAATAGATGCAATAAATAAACTTATTATGGTAATCCTTTTACAATCTATACATCTATCAAATAAGTATATTGTATGCCTTAAATATATACAATGTTATATATTATTATGTTAATAAAATTGGAATAATAAAAAGAAAAAGTTGTATATATGTATATACTAGAGCAAACAGACAAGAAAAAGAAATAAAAGGCATCCAAAATGTGATTTTTCAGGCCCAACCACAGGCAATTAAAAAGGCTTTACCAGGCAGACCTCATGGGGAAAAGCTGCCCTCCCATACCAGATTTGGTGCACAGCCAGTGCACTGCAGTTTCTAAAGAGAGTTGCAGTCAAGGACTCAAGCAAGCTCCCCTTCTAGCCATGCTCTTACATATATCTTCATCCGTATTCCAGCATCTCCTTTTGGAGATCTCCTTATCAGGGAACCCAGAAGACACTTTTCTTACTCTGCCACAGTATTCGGTATTTTCCCACTCCTAACCCTCCTTCTTTTCTCTCTTTTTTGGCCCTACAGACTATAACTCTGTAGGAACCTTTTGTTTGGTGATCCTTCAACAGTGAGTCAACCTCACCCTCACACTATTCCATGGTGGAAATTGAAACGGAGGGAGTTGACACTTTCTCTGGTTTTAGCCTCTTCCTTGTACTATTGACTGTTATTTTCATTTTGCCTCATTTTTAATCAGCTACTCCAACAGATGAAAACTCAGTTAGTTCTCTCCAGTTCAGTTGAGATCCTGACAGAGAGAAGTATGTGGATTCCAAGATATTTTAAAAATAGAGTTGATGGGTTTGGCTATTGATTTGCATCAGGGTGGGATGGGTAGAGGACAATTAGGGAAGTTAAAATGACAAGGAAGCTGCCTAGGTTTCTTTTTTGTTCAACTGAGTAGATGATGTTTCCATTCACTAGAACACAAAACAAGGAACAGGAGCAGAGCAGTAAGGAGATACTTCCAGTAGGGTCTGTGGTCATGTTCAGTAAATAGTTGGATATGTAAAAAGATATTTAGGGGAGAGATCTAGATTGTAATATAGATTTAAGAGCCATTGATTTATAAAAAGTAATTGTAGCTATGGACATGGATAAAATGGCCCTGGGAGAATATATAGAACGAGAAGAAAAGATGGCCTGGGACTAAAGCCCACCATGACCTCTTCTTACAGCTAACCTCTTTGGGTTTTATAGATAGTTCTCTAATTATGTGTTTTTATATGATTCTATCAAAACCCCTCTTAAACTTACTGGATAAAGTAGAGATAGCAGGTTATAATGGAAAGCCAACATTTAGAGTCAGCCCCATCATCCCTCTTCTCTGGCCTCCACATTCCCCAACCCCTACCTCCACAAGCTGGAGGATGATGGACTCAACTAAGCACCTTACTCAAGGAGGAGGCATCGTGCCTCTGAAAAACTGCAGAGTAATTGCTTGACTCTTTTAAATTTTCTTTTTTTAATTTTTTTATTGGCAAACTGAACTGGGCAAAAGGTTAAATTCCTAAGTATTTAGAACCAGGGAGAAGGGGGTGTTGCTGGGTATAACTTCAACCAGAAATGTTGATATTAAAGCATTCTGATAAAGATGGGGATTTCCTGATTATTTAGTTTGTTTATACTGTTGCATCCCCTTTTTTTGTTTGTTTAAAATGTACTTTTGAAACAAATACCTGGCAAGAAGCCTGAGTAGACTCTCTAATCTCTCTTCTACCTTCTGTGTCCTCAGGAGGCAGCACAGATCCAAAAGTTCTATGAAAAGAACACAAGTGTTGAAATTAGGCAGACTTGGGCTCAAATGTGAGCTGCATTAACCAGATATGTGACCTCAGATCAATCACTTAACTTCAGTGAGCATTAATTTTCTACCTGTGCATTGAGAACTTCATTAGGGTTCTGATAGCAATTAAATTAAATAATATTAATAAAGCCCAAAGTACATAATAGGTGCACAATAAATGGCAGCCAGGATGATATTAGAATATTATTTAGCAATATAAAAAATGAAATACTGATACACGCTATAACATGGATGAACCTTGAAAACAACAAGCTAAGTGAAAGAAACAAGATACAAAAGACCAAGTATGAGTGGTCTTTTGTGTGAGTCCATCTATATGAAAAGTCCAGATAAGAAAACTCCATAGAGACAAAAAGTAAATTAATGGTTGCTAGGGTCTGGGATAGGATTGAGAAAGAAGTGAGTAATGACTGCTAATGGTTACAAGGTTTCATTTGGGGTCATAAAAATATTCTAAAATTGTGTGTTGATAGTCCCACAACTCTGTAAATACATTATAAACCATTGATTTGTATATGTGTAAATGGGTGAATTATATGTATTTGAATTATATTTCAATAAAGTTATTTTATTTCTAAATACTAGAGGTCTGGTGCATGAAAATTCATGCACTGGAGTTGGGGGGGGGGTCCCTCAGCCTGGCCTGCCCCCTCTCACAGTCTGGAAGCCCTCAGGGACGGGAGGCAACCTGGCAATCAGAGGAAGGCGATGCCCCATCACACCTCTGCTGCCACCACTGCCGGCAGCACAAGCCTCGGCTGGCCCTGGTTACCTGAGCCTCGGGCGGCCCTGGGCAGCTGGGCAGCCACCATCCAAGGCTTGCCTGTGCCTTGGGCTGCCCTGGGCGGCTGTGGGGCTGAGGAGACTGAGGGACTCCGGAGGCAGGCGCGCGGAGCAGCTGGGCCTGCCTGCAGGCAGCCTGGCCTTGCTGCACCTGCCGCCCGGCGGGGCTGAGGGGACTGGGTGCCACCATCATGTGGCTGTGGGCACTGCCATCTCTGAGGGTGTGGCAGTCAATTAGCATATTCCCTCCTTATTGGCTGTGGGCACCACCATCTTTGAGGGCAGGGCAGTCAATTAGCATATTCCCTCCTTATTGGCTGTGGGCGCCGCCATCTTTGCAACGGCATGAGGGTCAATTAGCCTATTCCCTCTTTATTAGATAGGATATTTTTACTGATTTCAGAGAGGAAGAGAGAGGGAGCGATAGGAACATCAATGATGAGAGAGAATCATTGATCGGCTGCCTCCTGCATGCCCCCTAGTGGGGAAAGAGCCCACAACCAGGGTATGTGCCCTTGCCTGGAATCGAACCCAGGATCCTTCAGTCTGTAGGCTGACACTCTGAGCCAAATCCACTAGGGTTTAAGTTATTATTTTAAACATAATACAGCAACAGCAAGCACTCAAATGTCTTACTTCTTAAGTTACTGCCATTGCTACATCTCCTCTTTTATTCCTCTTGGCCTAGATCCTGTGGTGATGATTTCTCAGCATCACTTGTCATCACATTCAAAGAACTGTGGGAGCTAAATTTCCTTTCTGGCTATCTTTTCATCTCTCAGATTGTCAAGCTTATTCTTTAAGCTCTCCAGAAGTACTAATTCCATGATAATCCTTAGTAAATTAGTATAAGATGAAAATATTTACTTTAAATCTTTCTGCTGTACTGGATCAGAAAACTATGGTACATCTACACAATGAAATACTATGCTGCCATAAAAAAGAAGGAATTCTTATCATTTGTAGCAACCTGGATGGAATTGGAGAACATTATGCTAAGTGAAATAAGCCAGTCAATGAAAGAAAAATTCCACATGATCTCACTCATTTGTGGATAATAAAGAACATTATAAACTGATGAACAAAAAGATAGATACAGAGGCAGTAAAGCATCAGACTGTCAAATTACAGCGGGAAGGTTAGGGAGAGGTGGGGGAAATAAGAGATCAACCGAAGGACTTATATGCATGCATATAAGAATAACCAACGGATGCAAAACATTGGGGGCATGAGGGCATATATGGGAGTGGGGGGGCAATGGTAAGATATGTACACATATAATACCTTAATTAAAAAAATTGAAAGGAAAAAAAAAGAAAAATAAATAAAAAATAAATAAATAAAAATAAATCTTTCTGCTGTAACTACATATTTTCTTTGTTAATATCCACCATGACATACTAAATCCTAGGAAATGTGAATTTTCTATACAGATAAGTAAAATATAATCGATTCCATCTTCCACATGAGATTATGAAAATATCCACAGTGGATTTAGTGGCCAAATTTTCTCTTCCAGATTGGTATCTAATTCCCATGCTTACATAGGAACATCATTTTCTGAGTACGAACCTATATATATACTTTGAATTAAGTTGTCATAAAGTGTGGGCTTTAATTTTTTTTTGGGTGGGGGCATCATATTTCTCTTCTAAAAAGTATACTTTATGGAAGTTCCATTTATAACTTCCTGTCAGTGACTACTTAATTTTCCCTGCATATCTTGCTTTTTATTATAGTCCATGTCTATTTTACCCTAGTTTTTGAGATAAGCTTGACAAAAGCAAAAATCTCTGGAATATGTGCTCATGCATGCAAACCATAACCATGCTAGTTATGGTTATTTCATTGGGGAGGGTCTCACACCACTGTTTCATACCAGAAGTCCTATTTTATTTCTAAATAAAGGCATTAAAAATAACTTTAGGAGCTAGAGGAGATCTCCATAGGAGCTAGAGGAAATCTAGAGAAGATCAACTGAAATGATTATAAAGATAATTATACTAAAAAAGATTTTTTCATTTAAAAACAAAAATACTGAAAAGATAACTAATTGATTATAAAGTACTTAGAAGCACATGCCATCAAACTATTCCACCCACAAAACTTCCCATTCCTTCCTTATTTCAGTTACTTATCATCATTCTCATTGATCCTTCTTCATTTAATATTTAATTACAGTCTTTCTGGCTAACAGTCTTTCTCTCCACCATTCATCTTATCATCCTTACTGATTATTTTAATATTTATGAAGGTAATCCAAGAAATTTATCTTCTAATCCACTGCAGTTATTCTCTCTCCTAGTCATGTTTGAGATCATTTATTGTATCATTTACACAATTTCTATTTTGAGCATACTGCTTTATGATCACTACCACCTTTCTTTCCATCTTATCCTTAGTCCAAGTCTTTGACCTAACCGGCACCTTCAGCTCACTGATTTTACCACCTTTGCACTATCACTTCAATCACGCTCTCCCCTTCCTCTCATCTAGTTGTCATTCCATCATTAGTCATTTTTATCATTTCTTTGAATATGTTTTTAACTCCTTTGCTCCTATCTCCCTCCATCATTCTCACCCAACATAATCCATTGTGTGCGTGTATAAAACATCTTTTTATCCAGTCATCTATTAATGGACTTTTAGATTGCTTCCATATCTTGGCTATCCTATCTAATAAAAGAGAAACATGCAAATTGACCATACCTCCGCTACGCCCACAAGCCATGCCCACCAGCCAATCAGGAGTGAGTATGCAAATTAACCCAACAAATATGGTGGCAGCCATGGAGCTGGAGCCAGCTGGAGGCTTGGGTTGCCCCCGGCAATGGAGGAAGCCAAGCTTCTCACCCGCCTTGGCCGGCCCTGGCCTCTGCTCAAGGCTACAAAGTTTCAATTATAGAAGATAAATAAATCCCAGATACCAGGGCCTCCACGTGGGTCGCCGGGGGGCGTGGCTGGCCTGCAAACCACCACAGGCCCCTCGCCCAGGCTGCCCCGCACCCCAAGGGAACCCCCACCCTGACTGGGGACACCCTTCAGGACAAACCAGCCGGCCCCCACCCATGCACCAGGCCTCTATACTATCTGATAAAAGAGTAATATGCAAATTGACCATCACTCCAACACACAAGATGGCTGCCCCCATGTGGACACAAGATGGCCACCACAAGAGGGCCAGCAGGGGAAGGCAGTTGGGAGGGACCAGGCTTGCAAGGGAGGGCAGTTGTGGGCAATCAGGCCAGCAGGGGAGGGCAGTTCAGAGGGACCAGGCCTGCAAGGGAGGGCAGTTAGGGGTGACCAGGCCTGCAGTGGAGGGCAGTTAGGGGCAATCAGGCTGGCAGGGGATTGGTTAGGGGGCGATCAGGCTGGCAGGCAGAAGCGCTTAGGGGCAATCAGGAAGGCAGGCAGGTGAGCAGTTGGGAGCAAGCAGTCCTGGATTGTGGGAGGGATGTCCCAGATTGGAGAGGGTGCAGGCTGGGCTGAGGGACACACCACCCCCTGTGAACGAATTTCATGCACCGGGCCTCTAGTTACTAATAATGCTACAATGAATAGAGGGGTGCATATGCCTTTTCAAATTAGTGTTTTTATTTTCTTCAGATAAATACCCAGAAGTGGAATTGTTGGATCATATGGCAGCTGTATTTTGGATTTTTTAATGTTTTTTTAATAAATCTTTATTATTCAGATTATTACAGTTGTTCCTCTTTCCCCCCCCCCATAGCTCCCCTCCATCCTGTTCCCATCACACCCCATGCCCTTACCCCCCTCATTGTCCTCGTCCATAGGTGTAAGATTTTTGTCCAATCTCTTCCCGCACCCCCCACACCCCCTTCCCCCCAATAATTGTCAGTCCACTCCCTTTCTATGCCCCTGATTCTATATTTACCAGTTTATTCTGTTCATCAGATTTTTTATTCTCTTGATTTTTAGGTTCACTTGTTGATAGATTTGTATTTGTTGTCACTTTGTTGTTCATAATTTTTATCTTTACCTTTTTCTTCCTCTTCTTAGAGAATACCCTTCAGCATTTCATATAATACTGGTTTGGTGGTGATGAACTCCTTTAGCTTTTTTTTTGTCTGTGAAGCTTTTTATCTGACCTTCAATTCTGAATGATAGTTTTACTGGGTAGAGTAATCTTGGTTGTAGGTTCTTGCTATTCATCACTTTGTATATTTCTTGCCACTCCCTTCTGGCCTGCATAGTTTCTGTTGAGAAATCAGCTGACAGTTGTATGGGCACTCCCTTGTAGGTAATTAACTGTTTTTCTCTTGCTGCTTTTAAGATTCTCTCTTTGTCTTTTGCCATTGGCGTTTTAATTATGATGTGTATTGGTGTGGTCCTCTTTGGATTCCTTTTGTTTGGGGTTCTGTGTGCTTCCTGGACTTGTAAGTCTATTTCTTTCACCAGGTGGGGGAAGTTTTCTGTCATTATTTCTTCAACTATGTTTTCAATATCTTGCTCTCTCTCATCTTCTGGCACCCCCATAATTCAGATGTTGGTACGCTGAAGTCCCAGAGGCTCCTTACACTATCTTCATATTTTTGGATTCTTTTTGCTTTTTGCTTTTCCAGTTGGGTGTTATTTGCTTCTTCATATTTCAAATTTTTGGCTTGATTCTTAGGGTCCTCTAGTTTGCTGTTGGATCTCTGTATATTATTCTTTGTTTCAGTCAGTGTATGCTTAATTTCTGATTGGTCCATTTTCATATCCTTGAGGGTCTCACTAAATTTCTTGGAGGTTTCTATAAGATTCTTGAGCAACTTTATAACCGTGGTTTTGAACTCTATTCTATATCCAATATTTTGCTTTCATCCATTTCTTTCACTTATGACTTGTTTCTTTGTCTCCACATTTTGGCTGCTTTCCTGTGTTTGTTTCTATGTATTGGGTAGCTGCTAAGTCTCCTTGAGTTGATAGAGTGGCCTTGTATGGTTGGTGTCCTATAGGGCCCAGTGGCTCAGCCTCCCCAGTCACCTGAGGTGGAAGCTCTTGGTGCACGCCTTTGTGGGCTGTTTGCACAGTCTTGTTATAGTTATCCCTTGATTGCTGTTGGTGATATCCAAGGAGGTACAAGGTCAGCCACTGTCTGGGGCTGCCCAGCAGGAGCTACAGAGACATCTGCAGATTCCTTGTCTTTGTATACGGTTTGGAAGAGCCCAGATGAGGCCCAGCTGTGAAGCAAGGCCGCTGTTGCTGCCAGGCAATAGGCCTTCTTTTGGAATCTCTGGGGCTCTCTGACCCAGTTTGTTTTAGGGACAGGCCATTCATATGCAAAAGCCGCTGCTCACAGATTGGGTGGGGTTTAAATTGGGTGGGGTGGGGTCACTGGGAATCACCAGGGTGGAACAAACAGCAATGGCTGCCCTGAACCAGAGAAGTTCTCGGTTCTCCGTGTCCCTTGCCCCTGTGCAGGAACAATGATCGCTGTGAGCACTTCTAAGAGAAAGCCACCCTCACATTCCTGTCCCGATGCCAGACAGTCCAGTTTCACCCCGTATGTGCCTGGGTCCCCCAGAGTCTCACCCAGAACTGGAGTTCAGAGCAAGCGGGAGCTTGTATCTCCCGGTTTAAAGAGCAGCACATCCAGGTGCCAGCACTTTCTGCACCTCCGCACCTCTTACCGGTCTCAATGCGCTTTCTTCACCTCTCTAGTTGTGGAACTTCCACTCAGCAAGCTTTCCCGCAGTTCTAGGTGGTAGTTGTTCTGCCTTTTAGTTGTGGCTTTGATGTGGTTGTGAGAGGCAGCAAGTATAGGTGATTACCTATGCCGCCATCTTGGTTTCTCCAGATTTTATTTTGGATTTTTAAAGAAATCTCCATATTGTTTTCCATAGTAGCTGCATTAATTTACAATCCCACAAACAGTGCAGGAGGGTTCCCTTTTCTCCACATCCTTGCCAACACTTGTTATTTGTTGGTAAACTCCTAATGAGACTACTATTTTTTTAAAATATATTTTTATTGATTTTAGAGAGTAAGGGAGAGGGGGAGAGATAGAAACATCAATGATGAGAGAGAATTGTTGATCAGCTGCCTCCTGCACATGCCCACTGCGGATCAAGCCTGCAACCCAGGCATGTCCTCTTGACCAGAATGGAACCCGTGACTCATCAGTCCACAGACTGACACTGTATCCACTGTGCTAAATCAGCTAGGGTGAGTCAGTTACTTTTAATCATGTGGAAATTTCAATTCATTTTATTTTTTAAACTTAATTAAATTTAATATTTTTTCTTTATCATTTATCCCCTCTATGCCCTCTTCCACCTCCTCCTACTCCATGCCCCCAATCACCAAACTGTTGTCCATGTCCATGAGTTCTCTCCCTTTTTTTTTTTTTTGCTCAATCCCTCCACCGCCTCAACATCCTCCCACCAGAGCTGTCTGCCTGCTCTCTATCTATGAGCTTGTCTCTATTTTGCTTGATAGTTCAGTTTGTTCATTAAAATCCATATATGAGTGAAATCATATAGTACTTGTCTTTCTCTGACTGGCTTATCTCAGCATAATATTCTCCAGGTCCATGCATGCTATCACAAAGGGTAAAATTTTCTTCCTTTTTATAGCAGAGTAATATTCCACACATCCACTAATGGGTACTTGGGCTGCTTCCAAGTCCTGACTATTGTAAATAAGACTACAATAAACATATAGAAACATATATTCTTTTGAATTAGCATTTTGGGTTTCTTTGGATAAATTCCCAGAAGTGGAATCACTAGGTATAAGACAGTTCAATTTTTAATTTTTTGAGGTAACACCATACTGTTTCCCACAATGGCTGCACCAATCTGCATTCCCACCAACAGTACACAAGGGTTCCCTTTTCTCCATATCCTTGTCAACCCTTGTTGTTGATTTATTAATGATAACCATTTGACAGGTGTGAGGTGATAACTCATTGTGGTTTTAATTTTCATTTTTCTGATGATTAGTGACATTGAGCATCTTTTCACATATCTGCTGGCCCTCTATACTAGTATGTCCTCTTTGGAGACGTGTCTATTGAGGTCTAAATTTATTGAGACTTGGTTTGTGTCCTAAGATGTGGTCTATCCTAGATAACATTCCATGCACACTTGAAAAGAATGTATATTCTGCTGCTTTAGGGTGGAATGCTCTGAAGATATAAATTAAATTCATTTCATATAATGTGTCATTTAAGGCTGCCATCTCCTTGTTGATTTTCTGTCTGGACGATCTATGCATTGATGTCAATGGGGTGTTAAAATCTCCTACTATATATAATTGTATTACTGTCAGTCTCTCCCTTTATGTCAATCAAGTTTTGCTTTACATATTTAGGTGCTCCTATATTGGTTGCATAAATGTTTGGAAGGGCTATATCTTCTTGTTTGATTGATCCCTTTATCATTATGTAGTCTCTTTCTTTGTCTCTTACTATAGCCTTGGTTTTAAAGTTTATTTTGTCAGATATAAGTATTGCTACCACAGCTTTTTTTCTCTTTCCATTTGCATAAAATATCTTTTTCCATCCCTTTACTTTTCATCTATATGTATCTTTCATTCTGAGGTAGGTCTCTTGAAAACAGCATATACAATGGGTTTTGCTTTCTGAACCATTCAAGTGATTATTGATAGGTAAGTATTTATTACCATTTTATTTTTTTAACTATGTTCCCCCACCCTCTCCTCTTCCTTCTTCTCTTCCTCCTCCTCCTCCCTCCTCTCCTTTCTCCTCTCCTTCTTCTCCTTCTTCTTCTTCTTCCAAGCCCTGTAACATTTCTTGTACTACTGGTTTAGTGCTAACAAACTCCTTTAGCTTTTTTCTCTCTGAGAAGTTCTTTATTTCTCCTTCAATTTTAAAGAATTGCCTGTCTGGGCAAAATAGCCTTGGTTGTGAGTCCTTGTTTTTCATCACTTTGCATCTTTCATGCCAATCCCTTTTGGCCTGAAATGTTTCTGTTGAGAAATCAGCTAACAGTATATGGGAGCTCCCTTGTCAGTAACTTACTGCCTTTCTCTTGCTGCTTTTAAGATTCTCTCTTTGTCTTTAACTTTTGGCATTTTAATTATGTCTTGATGTAGGCCTCTTTGAGTCCAATAATGACTGCACATGTACCTGATAACAGGCTTTAAATACATGATGTCAAAATTGATAGAGAAACAGACAATTTTATAAGCATGGTTATAGATTTCACATCCCTTTCTCAGCACTTGATAGAACTAGACAAAAATTATGTGAAGACATAAAATATCTGAACAACACCATAAACCATCTTGAGCAATTGACATTTACAAAACACTACACTTAGGCAAAAATTGATGGTGACTTGGATCAGATGAGAGCAATGAAGTGGTAACAACTGATCACTTCTAGATATATTTTAAAGACTAACTTGGGAAAGTCACCTAACATTTCAAAACACTGGTTATAAACCAGTGAAATGAGGATAAATAATACCAACCTCATTGAGTTATTGTGGGATTAAATGAGATAATACATGTAAGGTGCTTAGCATAGTGCATGGCTCAGAGTAAGCAATCAGTACACTTAGAATTAGTCTTACTATTACAATCTTGGGAAATAATTCATTCAGAAAATACTTATTGAGCTCTTCTATGTGCAAGGGCCTAATATGGGCACAAAGGATACATATTTGAATATGATGAGGTTCATTAAGGAGCTCACACCTTATAGATGCAATGGAAACCAAACATTACACTTCACTGAAGTACCAATGGGAGCAGGAATGCCCATCAGTGATAACAATGGGACATAAAAGCCACCACACTCAGTCAAATAAAGAGAAATACCATATGATTTCACTTATATGTGGAATCTAATGAGCAAAATAAACAGAATAGAATCAGACTCGTAGATACAGAAAACAGATTGACAGCTGTCAGAGGAGAGGAGGCTTGGGGGCTGGATGAAAAAGATGAAGGGATTAAGCAAAAAACAAACAAACTCATAGACATGGACAACAGTATGGTGATTATAAGAGGGAAAGGAGAATGAGGAGGAGGTAGAAAAGTTAAAGGCGGGATAAATGGTGACAAAAAGATTTGATGTTAGATGGTGAGCACACAATACAAGATACAGATGCTGTATTACAGAATTGCACACTTGAAACCTATATAATTTTATTAACCATTGCCATCCTCGTAAGTTCAATAAAAAACATTTTTTAATGAAGAAAAAAGAAGCCACCACATTCATTTGCTAATATGGCTTTCAGGAGGACACAGCTATGATTCTCTGCATTTTACAACTCCCACAATTTTATCTTTGAGTCCCTCTGCAGAGTCAAATCATCCAATAATAGCTTTAAGTCAAGCAAAAATTGGTGGAAAACAATGTGATAACCTGATACCAGGTTTCAGGGTTGAACTTAGTTTTTTTCTATCTTGAATGAATTCAGGGCTTCTATTGTTTTTAACTAAAGGAAGACTGACCTTTAAGCAGTGCTGGTTTCTGTGGGATTAAAGGAGAATAGGAACTCTAAGAGCTGGAAACTCAAGATGGAACATTTACAATAGATAGTTGAGAAGCACATTGTTTAAGTCATACCACATTCTGGCCAGTAAATATCTTGACATGAGGACAGAGCCTTTTCAAAGTAAATTTTCAAAGGTATTAATTCCAGAGGATCTTATATGAGTTGGAAGAGAAATAGGGAAATTGTATAATATAATCCTGTAAAATTAGTGGGTTGGAAGTAAGTGTTTCTATGGGTCAACACCTACATCTTTATTACACCTCCCATGAGCAAGTGCTGGGCCCAGAGAATACAAAGAAAAATGAGGTACTTCTAGAGGTTTCTTCCAGGAGGTGATGTCTGTCTTGGAGGACCACCCAGTGACCCAAGGATCATGCCACCAGCTCTGACTCAGGCTAGATTCCTAGCCTTCAGAGAGACATGACTACTGAAAGCAAAAGCCTAAAGAAAGGGACCCCCTGACCTTTGGGCTGTATGCCTTCTAGTGCCCCGCCAGGCCCACTCTCTACTACCTACAACCCTGCTTTGTGACCACAAAGGCTGACATTCTAGGCTTCCCCACTTGTTTCCATTGCCTTCAGGCTTCTGGTGAGCTTTCACTAAGGGATGCTGCATAGCCAACAACCTCAGATTATGACAACAAATATCTGTTCCTGTCTCACGTTACATAAGGACTGATTTTAAAATCTGCTGCCAAATATAAGGTCATAAAGACTTACCCCTATATATCCTTCTAAGATTTTAATACTTTTAGTCCTTAAATTTAGGCTTTTGATCCTTTTTTATGTATTTTGTACATTGTGTGGTAGGGGTCCAACTTTATTCTTTTAATTGTGTATATCCGTTGTCCCAGCATAATCTGTGAAAAAGATTATTCCTTCCTCCATTGAATAGTCTTAGCACCCATGTCAAAAATCATCTCATCATATATGTGAGGAATTACTTATGAGCTCTCTATTCTATTCATTGTTCTATAAGTCTATCTTTATGCCAGTATAACATTATGATTACTGTGCTTTGTAATAAGTTTTGAAATTTGGAAGTGTGTGTCCTCCAATTTTGTTCTTTTTAAAGATTATTTTTGCTATTCTGGGTCCTTTGCAATTATGCATAAATTTTAGAATCAGTTTGTCAGTTTCTATAAAGAAGTTAGCTGGAATTCTTGTAGGGATTGTGTGCATCTGTAGATCATTTTGTGGAGTTATGCCAACTTAACAATATTAAGCCCTTTAATTCATGAACATTGAATGTCTTTCCATTCATTTAAGTCTTCTTTAATTTCTTTCAACATTTTGTAGTTTTCAGTGTATAATTCTTACACCTCTTGTAATCAAATTTATTCCTAAGTATTTTATTTATTTACTAGAGGCCTGGTGCACAAAATTTGTGCATGGGAGTGGGTCCCTCAGCCTAGCCTGCACCCTCTCCAATCCGGGACCCCTTGGGGGATGTCCAACTGCCGGTTTAGGCCCTGTGGGATCAGGCCTAAACTGGCAGTCAGACATCCCTCCCGCAATCCAGGATCATTGGCTTTTAACGGCTCACCTGCCTGTCTGCCTGATCACCCCAAACCACTCCACCTGCTTGCCCGATGCCCCTAACTGCTCCCCTGCCTGCCTGATCACTCTTAACCTCTCTGCCTGACAGCCTGATCACCCCTAACTGTCCTCCCCTGCCAGCCTGGTCACCCCTAACTACCCTCGCTGCCGACCTGGTTGCCCCTAACTGCCCTCCCAGTTGTCCCTAACTGCCTCTGCCTCAGCCCCCACCACCATGGCTTTGTCTGGAAGGATGTCCAGATGGATGTCTGGAAGATATCCGGTCTAATTAGCATATTACCCTTTTATTAGTATAGATTTATTTTAGAGAGAGAGTGGAAGGGAGGAGGAGAGACACAGAAACATTGATGTGAGAGAGACACATCAATTGGTTGCCTCCCACACGGACCTGACCAGGGCCAGGGATTCAGCCTGCAACCAACGTATGCGCCCTTGACTGTAATCAAATCCAGGACCCTTCAGTCCACAGGCCGATGCTCTATCCACTGTACCAAACCAGCTAGGGCAGTATTTTGTTCTTTATGACACTATTGTAAATACAATTTATTTTTATTTTTATCTTTTTATTTATTGTTGTGGTGTAGAAATACAACTGATTTTTATGTGCTAATCTTGTAACCTACAACTTTGCTAAATTTATATATTAACTCTAATAGTTTTTTGTGAAGTCTTTGAAATTTTCTACATATAAGATCATGTACCTGAAAATAGAGATTTTACTTCTTTTCCAATTTAGATGTCTTTTATTTCTTTTCCTTGCCTGGTTGCACTGGCTAGAACTTCCAGTACAATGTTGAATAGGAGTGGTGAAAGCAAGCATCCCTGTCTTATTCCTGATCTTAGGAATAAAGCTTTCAGTCTTTCACCATTGAGTATAATGCTAACTGTGAGTTTTTCATAAATGCCCTCTGTTTTGTTAGAAAGTTTCCTCTACTCCTATTCTAAGTGAGTATTTTTATAATTAAATGGTAATGGGTTTTGTCAAAAGTGGTTTGGTGGGTGTCTTTTTTTTTTTCTTTCTTAAATCAAAATAATCATGTGATTTGTTTGTTTTTTCCTTCTTTCTATGAGTTTGATTTTCATATACTGAATCATTCTTGCATTCCTGGTATAAATGCCATGTAGTCATAATGTAGAATCTTAATATTTTGTTAAATGTGTTTAGCTAGCATTTTGTTGAGAATATTGGCATCTATATCCATAAGAGATATTAATCTGAAGTTTTCCCTTCTTGTGATGTTTTTTATATGACATTGACAGAGTATTTCTGGCCTCATAGAGTGATTTAGAGTGTGCCCACCTCTTCTATTTTTTGGAAGAGTTTAAGAAGGATTGGTGTCAATTCTTCTTTGAATGATTAGTGAATTTCACCAGTGAAGCCATTTTATCTTGGATTTTTCTTTGTTATAGGTATGTTCAGATTTTCTATTTCTCCCTCAGGCAATTTTAGTAATTTCTGTGTTTATAGGAATTTGTCCATTTCATCTAGGTTATTTAATTTTTTCCCTTCTATTTGTAGTTTATTGACAGTTTTTTCTCCTTCCCTTCTTCCTCCCTTCCTTTCTTCCTCTAATTTTTTATTGAATTTATTGGGGTGACATTGGTAATAAAATTATGTAGGTTTCAAGTTTACAATTTTATGATACATCATCTGTGTCTTATACTGTGTGTTCATTGATATATTATTGTTCATGGTATTCTCTTGTAATCCTTTCTACTTCTATAAGGTCTACAGCAATATACCCACTTTCATTTTGGGTTTTAATAATTTAAGTGTTCTCTCTCCCCCCCCCCCCTGCCCCCCCCTTGGTCAGTCAAGCTACAGTTTTATCACGTTTGTTGATTTTTTCAAATAATCAACTTTTGGTTCCAATGATTCTCTATCTTGTTTACTTCTCTATTTTATTGATCTCAGTTCTTATCTTCATTATTTCCTTTCTTCTACTAGTTTTGGATTGAGGTTGCTCTTCTTTTTCTAGTTTCTTAAGGTTTAAAGTTAAATTATTGGTTTGGGGTCTTCTTTTCTTGCATAGACATTTACAAAATGTATTCCATAATTTTTGTCTTGTTACACTTTTACTTTCATCCATTTCAAATTATTTTCTAATTTCACTTGTAATTTCTTTTTTTTAATATTAGTTGTGTTAATTTCCTCATATTTGTAAATTTTTCCATTTTCCTTCTGTTAATTAATTCCTAGTTTTATTCCATCATGCTTAGAGAAGAAACTTTGGATGATTTTAATCTTTTTAAATTACTTAAGATTTGTTTTGTGGCCTAACATTCTCTTGGAGAATGTTCCATGTACACTTGAGAAAAAAATATGTATTCTGCTGTTGTTGGGTGAAGTGTTCTAAAGACATCTGTTAACTCTTAGTTGCTCTATAGTGTTATTCAAGCTCTATATTTCTTTCTCAAACTGTCTTGTTGTTTTACTCATTATTGAAAGTGGGTGTTGAAATCTTTAACTATTACTGTTGAATTGTCTGCTTTTTCCTTTAAATCTGTCAGTTTTTGCTTCACATACTTTTGGGTTCTGTTATTTGGTGTATTTGTTTATAATTGTTAATTTTCTCAACGAATTGACCCTTTAATCAATATGTAATACTAGTGGCCTGGTGCACAAAATTCATGCACGGGGTGGGGGGTTCCCTCAGCCCAGCCTGCACCCTCTCTAATCGGGGACCCCTTGGGGGATGTCTGACTGCCGGTTTAGGGGATTGGGCCTAAATCAGCAGTTGGACACCCCTCTTGCAATCTGGGACCGCTGGCTCCTAACTGCTCACCTGCCTGCCAGCCTAACCTCCCTAAATGCTCTCCCCTGCCTGCCTGATCACCCCTAACCACCTCTGCCTCAGCCCCGCCACCATGGCTTTGTCCAAAAGGACATCTGGAAAGTTGTCTGGAAGTTGTTTGGTCTAATTAGCATATTACACTTTTATTATTATAGATTCTTACTCTCTTGTTACAATTTTTGCCTTAAAGTCTACTCTGTCTGACTTTAGCACAGCCACACCAAATCTCTTTTGGTTACTATTTGCATGGAATACTTTTTATCTTCCTTTTACTTTCAACTTATTTGTGTCTTTGGATCTAAAGAAAGTTGTTTTTATTTTCTTAATTATTTTTATTTTTTTTTAATTCTCACCAGAGGATATTTTTTCCATTGATTTTCATAGAAAATGGAAAGGAGAGGAGCGGGGGAGAGGGAGAAGGGAGAGAAAGAGAAAAATATACATATGAGAGGGACACATCAATTGGTTGCCTTCCACACTCACCCTGACCAGGGCCGGGAATCAAATCTGCATCCCAGATATGTGCCCTTGACTGGAATGGAACCTGCAACCCTTCAGTGCACAAGCCAACACTCTAACAACTGGACCACACCAGCCAGGGCATATTCAGAACTTTTTCATCATGCCAAACAAAAGCTTCGTACCCATTAAATAATGATTTCCTTAAACAACTTCAGCCAAAATTAGAAAAGAAAAAGAAAAAAATTACTGTCCAACCCTGGTTGGAGTGGTTCAGTTGGTTGGAGCATTGTCCCATACACCGAAAGGTCATGGGTTCAATTCTGGGTCAGGGCACATACCTAGGTTTCAGGTTCAATCCCTGGTTTGGGCGAGTTCGGGAGACAACCAATCAATGTTTCATGCTCACAACAATGTTTCTCTCTCTCTCCCTCTTTCTTCCTCTCTCTCTAAAAATCAATAAAGGCATATTCTTGGGTGAACATTTTAAAAAAAAATTACTGTCCCAATTTTTGCAGAGTGGTTCTGTATTAGGCATGCCTTCAAAGCTTAGCTACATATTTTTTAACTATATAATAGCCTTAACTTCATGTTAGTATAGAGCCTAAGGGTCAGCCAGAGGTGAAAGTGTAGGGTCTTCTCAGGCCTGCTCTGAACATGTGTCTAGCCTTAGGTATGAGCAAAGTTTTTGGATTCCCCAGTATACATGAGAACAAAAGTCCTTACTCTCCCACGTATCTCCTTTCTCAACTTCTTCCTTCCTAGGATTAAAAAAAAAAAATTGTTTGTTGCTTATTCTAATTGGTTTATCTCTTGCCCCAGACTGCTGCAGCAAATACTTTTGCCTCTAAATGCTTTCGGCAAACACTGCCTGGGAAGCCACTCCAGCCCCGGGAACACTTCCAATCAGATAAAACAAAGGCAAGCCTTTGTACCAGTCCTTTCAGGTACCCCCAGACAGGTAAAAAACACACAACCACAGTTATCTGAGTATAACGTTCATCTTGCTCCCTCTGGCACTAGCACCTGCATCAGGTGTGTAGGCTGCCATCTGCATGGCTGCAATTAATTTGGGAGGTAAGGGATGGCAAGTTGGCAATTTAAAATAGCACAGCACTATCCCACTGCAATGCATCAGCTTCTTTCTTCACTAAGCTTTCTGTGGTTGTAAGTCTTCACTAGAATGCAGGGTTATGAGACATTTATTCCAACAGTTTTTACCAGTTTATTAGCTGCCTTTGTGGAGGAATTCCCTACTCTGATATACTCAGTGACATAAACTGAAATAGTTTTACAACTCACTTTATGAACAAGAATATGTTTAATTTTATGAATGTTCTTTGTGTGTGCGTAAAGAGTATGTAAACTCCACTCTTAGATTAAGTATAATTTATATATCCATATGATGTAATTTATTGATGGTATCATCCAAAATTTCTATATTCTTACTAATGTTTTCTCTGCTTAACAACAATTGTTAACATATATGCATTTTATTTCTCATTAGAATAATAGATATGTGTATTTCCTCCTGTAATTCTGTTCATTTTTGTTTTATACACTTTGGACTGTGTTAATACGGTGTTTGTTAGTTTAGATATATTTCTTCCCAGTGAATTGAATGTTTTGTCATTATTCAGTAAACTTCTTTATCTTTAATGTTCCTTAATCTTAAAGCATAACATGAATGGAGCAATATCAGCTTTCTAATGATTAGGATTTGCCAGCATATATTTTTTTTGTCTTTTAACTTATAGATTTGTAGATATGTCTCTTAAAAACAGGATATAGATGGGCCTTTTCTTTGCCAGTCTAATATAAGTTCTTTGATCAGAGCTTTTAATTCGTGTACTGAAATTAAAGATATATTGGGTTAAATCAATCATATTTTGTATTTTCTCTTGTTTTGCCTTTCCTATGTTTTATTCTGATTCCTTGATTTCTATTTTATAGATTATTTTTTTCCTCATTGCATTTTTTCCTTTCAATAGCCTAGAAATTAGCTATGTCCTCAATCTTTATTATTTTGAAAAAATTCTCCTAGAAAATGTAATAGGCATGCTTAATGCATCAGAGCCTAAAATTCAGTAATATTTTTATTCCCTTCCTGACCAACACATAATCTTTGGGAACGTTCATTTTTATCATCACCTCTCCAGATGTATGGGCTACTTTCATCATGTATTTAGTTTTAGCTTATTTTTCTTAATATTACAAAATATTATTAGCATTATTTACAGTTATAGCATTACCTTCATATTTATCATACTCTTTGCTCTTCAATTCCACCTTGAATCTCAGACTTACCACCTAGGGTCATATTTCTCTGTTTGAAATATGTCCTTTATAATTTCATGTTTTAAAGTCTGTTGGTAGCAAACTCTGTGTTAGCTTTTTTTCTTTCTGAATAAAATAACATCACCAGATGTATCCATGGGTCAGCAAACTTTCAAATATCACCTGTATACCTTTAATCTACCCTGAAAGGAGGCAGTTGGTAGGGAAGATTTAGTATTTGAGAAGGAACCAGTAGTAGAGAAAGAACTATATAAAAATCATAAAACATGACTAAAGTGACCATATCTCAGTGTTCATCCATTTTGGGGGGGACCTAATTATTAATAACATTCTTTATTTCAAAAGTTTTGTGGTTTGGATAATAAATTCCATGATCACTTGAATCAAGCCCAAATGGCATGTTGTCCTGGCTTCTGGAGCCATGCTTTCATTTGTATTTAACTCAAATCGCTAGGGACTTTCACTTCTGATGAAATGGAGAAGTTTGTGGCAGTCCAATGTTTTAACTTGATAAGAAGAAGAAGAATGAGCAGATAAAATACCAGAAGAAAAAAGAATTACAGGCAGGAGAAAGCTGCTAAAACACTGAGGGCAAGAAACCAAAATTCCAAGGGAAGAGAAACTGGCAGTTACAGCTGCTTCTTCTCCAGAGGCATTTGCTAATTCTGTGTGTGTGCAGCATGAGGCAGGGAATCTAAATTTTGTCTAGGAAGAAGCCTGGTTGTTTTATGGGGCTGGATAGACAAAATTGGAGGCTTAATGGGCCAAGCATTCAGTGGAAAGGGTGGGCTGGAGATTGAGCCTAGCATACAAAGAGCTTTCTCCTTAAAACTTTTGCCAAATTATACAACTGCATGAGGTAGATTCAAAAAATAAAATTATAAAGCCTCTTAAAAGCATGGTTAAAGTTTGTTTTCCAGTGTTACTCTACTGAGGAGACAGTGATTATAGTGCATGACTACCAGGGGAAGATTTCATAGTTTTTAAAACTGATTAGTCCAAAAGATGCAAAAAAAAGGAAGAAAATGAGGTATAAACCAGTGGGACAAAATAGAAAAGGGAGGAGCAAGATAGGAGAAATAAATCCAAATAGCTCCATAATTACAATAAATGTAAATAGACTTTTCCAGTTCAAGGATACAATGGTACTCAAACTGTGTTTTTTAAAAAACAACAACAACCATATGCTGATTATAAGAGACACTTCTTAAGTAAATAAGGAGGGATCTATATATATAAAAGGCTCAGCAACCAACCAACTGGCCAGTAGGTATGATGCACACTGACCACCAGGGGGCAGACACTCAACGCAGGAGCTGCTGAGTGACCACAACTTTGCAGAGTGCCCTCTCACAGTCTGGGACCCCTCAGGGGATGTCAGAGATCTGGTTTCAGCTGATCCCCACAGGTCAGGCTGAGGGACCCCACCTGCGAGAGGGACCCCGCTCACTTCGCAGATGCTCTTTGAGCCCCAGCGTGCCCCAGGTGCAGCTGGCCAGGGAGGGACCACAAGAGGTTGGCTCCAGGGTGTGTCCAGCCCATCTCACCCAGTCCCACCCACCGGCCACCTTCTAATTAATTTCCTTCCAGTGTGCACGAATCTGTGCACCAGGCCTCTAGTATTTTATAATAATGTAGAGTACAGCATACATGAAAAAGTCACACTATCCCTTGTAACCTCAGTATTTGTAAGAATTCCCATAATAGAGTATGCTGACATTCCCTTGGTTGTACGAACCTCTCGCTCCCATTTACCTCACACAGTTCAATTTCCTATTAGCACGGGTCATCTTGGCTTCCTTCCTGTTTGCCTTCTGTCTTCACTGCTTTAGCCCAAGAATGGACACAGCCCTCTTCCTTCATTTCTGACAAACACAACACTATGGCTTGTAGCAAATAATTGCTCAGAAGGAATTTACTACACAGAACAGTAAATTCCTTTAAAATAGATAAGACTTCTGTGTTCCTCATTTCCTTGGTTGTTTTTGCCAAAGGAAGTCTATCACAGTAATAAGTTTCCCAATTCCTGACCAGCTACCTATTGCTATCTCATCTCCGCTTTCCCCTGGATTTCAGAATCCTAAAGTTCTATTTTTTTCAGTATACCAAGAGTAAAACTAAAAGATTCCTGTTATTTAATTTTACAGAACATTTTTTTCTGCCCCTTTGTTTCAAGTTCACCCTTCTAAACTCGTGGGTAGGATGATTGTGGGGCTTGCTAAGCCTGCACATATTTAACAAACAGCCCCAGCACAATGTCCTTCTAAGAACAACAGCAGTCTTTCTTCTGATGTGTGATCTTAAAATGCAGAAACAGCCCAAGTTTTTAAAAAGCATCTCGCAACCCTTTGTTTCCTGCTGTTGTTATATTACAGATGCCAAGAGAGAGGGAGAGGGGACATGTAACAGCAAAATTTCTTATGAGGTAAGAAGAGCTGGGATCTATAGTTCAGTATTTGCTTTTGCAAGAAAAAGCAATATATTCTGTGAGATTTTGGGGATAAATGGAAATGGGGAGCAGAGAGACATGTCAGGTATGTTAAGATGCATGGAGTATCTGAGAACTTCTCTTTGCAGATGAGTAGCATATTACTGATAAGCAAGTGAGTGTGACTATGCATCAAGGAGTTTAGAAGAATAAGCTGATCACTTAGTGAAGGCTGCAAGTGAAGAAGCCAATTGCCCAAAGTGCAAATATAAATAGCCAAGAGTTTCAAAATAACAGCACTGAAGGTGAAGTTGTGAAATTGAACTCTGAAGGGAGCCAAGTTGAAATTTGTAGGGGGCAGAGGAAGGTTGTGAGCCGGACATGGGATGAGGGTTGCATGTGAAATGATTCTGATGTGATTAGTAAGTAAAACACACACACACACACACACACACACACACACACACACACACACACAACCAAGCAAAACAAAAATGCAGAACATAAAATCTGTAATTGCTGTATTAATTTTCAGATGAATATGGGGAGATAGCAGTGAATCTTAGATGTTGACAGGACTGATCCCTCTACTGGCTTTTTACATGTAATTCAAGACCTAAAATCTCACCCACTCAGATTTCCCCTCTGCAGCATCTTGGTTCTCTACCAAGTTTTGGGTAATAAATAGAGTCTGCAAGTTCTCTGAACACAGAGCTGCAGCTTTTCAGGGAGAATTCAAAACAAGATCACAAGGTAAGAATGAAACCACTATTTTGATAGATTTTTGTCACATTTTGCAAACTAAGATCTTAGAAACCATGAAAAACTGTTTTATATTTATATGGAATAAATGAGGCTAACTTGCTATTATTATTGCAAATAGCAGTATAAATTGATTATGACAGTTGCTACCAACTTATAATACCGCTTTGATTTCCTTTGGGTGATTTGGAAAATCAACTAATTGCTAAAATAGATTGTAATAGACTTTATAGTAAATGTTCCCTTCCCTCACCACAAAACTTCACAAAGGAAGTTAGTGATTCTCCTAATGCTTATCTAAGACAAACTTACAATTGTTTAGGTGCCATCTCCTCAAAATCATCTGTTAAAAAAAACCCATTTGTGTAAAAAAAAAAAGAAATTGACATCCGAACAGGATAAATACAAAAGCTCATTAGTTTTGATACTTTTCTTTATTTAAATTTTCCTTTAAAGTTTGTTTTGCTCTCTTTATTTCTTCCTGTCCATTTCATGGCATTTTTTTTCTCCTTGTCTATTTTTCTGCCTTATCTTTCCATGCATGAATATATGCCTCCAGACTATTTTAATAATGAAGGTGAAGCAAGTCAGAAGCAGTCACTAAAGGAAATTGTTGTTAATTACTGAACATGCACTAAATGTAAGATATGTTTCCCACATTACCCCATTTGCTCCTTATAGTACCTCTGTGACAGAAATACTGTCTTTTCCATTTATTAAATTAAACAAGTGAGATTTGGAAAGATTGTACTAAGCCAGGATGACATAATCAGTAAATTTTAGATGAGAGATTTAAACCCAGATGCAAGAAAGGAAAAAGAACCATGAAGGAAGTTGAATTCCAAACGATATCATTTAGTGCATTTCTAATCCTCTTTGAGAAGACATCGTCTATTCAAAGTTTCCATCATTATCAAACATAAAATATATTAGTGAGATGACCCATTTTCTTTAGGGCTACATTCATAGCCATGTGAAAGAAAGAATGCCCTGCCAAAACCGGTTTGGCTCAGTGGATAGAGCGTCGGCCTGCGGACTGAAGGGTCCCGGGTTCGATTCCGGTCAAGGGCATGTACCTTGGTTGCAGGCACATCCCCAGTGGGAGGTGTGCAGGAGGCAGCTGATCGATGTCTCTCTCTCATCGATGTTTCTAGCTCTCTATCCCTCTCCCTTCCTCTCTGTAAAATATCAATAAAATATATTTTAAAAAAAAGAAAGAAAGAATGCCCTGCCAGCCACCATTCTTGTATGTAACTTTCATTTGCCATTCCATTGGTATTGCCTGATTCAAGAGGAGTCCATCCACAAAATTGGCTAGGTGCTTCACTTTTAATCAGCACACTAGTCTACATCTAATTCCCCTTCACTTTATAAATTGGATGATAGTCACAATTTTTCCTAGTTCATCTGAGACATTTTGTACAAATGTTTTGCTCATTATGACTCTTGGATGTCCTAGCCGAAGATTCAATTTTTTTTTATCCTAACCCAAGCACATGCTGAGAGAGAGAGAGAGAGAGAGAGAGAGAGAGAGAGAGAGAGAGAGAGAGAGAGAAACATGACTGGTTGCCTTCCCCAGGTGCCCTGACCAGGGATTAAACCTGCAACCCAGGTATGTACCTTGACCGGAAAGTGAACCGGCAACCTTTCAGTGCACCAGATGATGCTCAACCAACTGAGCCACTCTGGCCAGGCTAAATATTTTCTTGAAGTGTTTGACAGAACTTCATTGTTGTTCATGTCTGCTGGGTTCAACTCTAAACTACTCAAACATCTTAGCCTGTTGGCTCTACCAATGGCAGTTATTTAAGAAATGCGATTTAAGCAGTTCTATTTTCTTTATAAAGAGGAGATTATATGCTGTTTCCCATCTATAAATGAATGCCCAAACCTGTAAATATTTTTATTTATTTATTTGAGAGAGAGACAGGAAGAGTGAGAGAGATTTGTTTTCCCACTTATTTATGCATTCATTGGTTGATTCTTGTATGTGCCCTGACCACTGAAAATAACTTCTACAAGAATTTAGTTGAACCAAAATGACATCAATGCCAGGAAGCAAGATCTCAAATGCTCCAAAGAATGAGTTTTGCAATTTCCTTTATAACTGTGGAATGAAGGAGGGAACATAAGGAAGATTACATGAAGGTGGAAGAAAGCAGGTGGAGATTGAATTACAGGATAGTTAACAAGATTATGTGCTCTCCTGAGAGTAGTTACACCTTGAGAGGGGTATTACTTCTGGCATTTCAAAGGTGTGTTAACCTAGATGCACAAGAACAATGGACAGGACTAGTTAAAAACCTTTCACTAAAGACGTTATAGGCCTGAGATGAGACTACCCACCATGACCTGCTCAGTGAGGAATTTATAATCACATCACCCTGTGAAGTTACTTTTGGTTCCATTTATTATAGTTCTCCTTTTTTTTTTTTTTTTTTTTTTTGTCCACACCCCTTTGTTCTTTTATTTGGGGGCTTATTACATCCAAACATGAATTTTTCTCTAACTTGAATTTATTAGTTCTAAAGTTTTCCCTCCTGAGGTTTTATTTTTTTCATTATCATGTATACATTTTTATGTATTATTTGTCCACTTCTTTAACAATCCTTTTTAAACAATACTTCATCAGTAGTCAACATGATTGGTTCATAGCAGTAAATTAGTGGTAGTAGTAGTATTAAGTTTCCTTGAGTAAGATTTCTTTCTAATCTTTTTAAAAGTTCAGTCACAGACATAGATGCCAACATTCTTTCTAATATAATTTGGTGACTATCTTCAGCTTCCTCTTTTTTTTCTTTTCTTTTCTTTTTTTTATTTCAGAGTGGAAAGGAGAGGGAGTGAGAGATAGAAACATCAATGATGAGAGAGAATCATTGATTGATCGGCTGCCTCCAGCATGTCCCACACTGGGGATTGAGCTCACAACCCAGGCATATGCCCTGACTGGGAATCAAACTGTGACCTCCTGGTTCATAGGTCAACAACACTCAACCACTGAGTCATGCTGGCTGGGCTTCAGTTTCCTCTTTTTAAAAAATGTATTATTTATCCTATCTAATAAAGAGGGAATATGCTAATTGACCATCACTCCATCACAAAGATGGCTGCACCCACAGCGGAGGCCAAGTTCCCATAAGGAGTCTTAATGAGCAATCAGCAGGGACCTGAGGCTACACCCTCCCATGCCCACGTGGGGCTTGACAGGGGACCTCAGGCCATGCCCCCCACCCCAGTGCCAGGCCAGGGGACCTGAGGCCATGCCCCCCACCCGGTGGGGCTTGATAGGGGACCTCAAGGTGCACTTCCCGTCCTGGTGCTGGGCTAGGGGACCTCAGGCTGCTCCTCCCGCCCCAGCGCCAGGCTGGGGGACATCAGGCCGCGCCCCCCACCAGGTGGGGCTTGACAGAGGACTTCAGGCCATGCTCCCCACCCCGGCACCAGGCTGGGGGACCTCAGACCACAGCCCCCGCCCGGCAGGGCTTGACAGGGGACCTCAGGCTGCACCCTCCCCCTGCCCAGCAGAGCTTGATGAGGTACCTTAAGGTGTACCCCCAGAACTGGGTCGGATGAACTCAGGCTGAGCCCCAACCCAGCGGGGCTTGAGAGGGGATCTCAGGCCGTGTCTCCCACCTGGCAGGGCTTGATGGAGGACCTCAAGGGACACCCTCCGCCCTGGTCTGGGCTGGGGGACCTCAGGCCACGCCCCCTGTCCTGGCACCAGGCCAGGGGACTTGAGGCTATGCCCCCTGCCTGGCAGGGTTTGACAAGGGTGGGACTGGCTGGGTCTGGATCTAGCCCAGTGGGGGGCTGGCTGGGTCTGGGTCTCATGCAATTTTGAGGTGCATGTGGGTGGGCGGGGATTTGACTCTGGGTCCCGTGGTGTGCCCCAGACTCTGACAGGAGGAAGGTTTTCATATACATTTTAATTTTCTTTCATCTCTGACACTTCTATTATAGAGAAAGGACAAATAGCAATATTAAATTATTTCCTCTAATTAATCCCCTTTTAATGTGCATGAATTTTGTGCACTGGGTCACTAGTATATATATAAAAGCCTAATATGCAAATTGCCCCCCTGAGCGTTCGACCGGGAGACCGGGAGTTCCACTATGACATGCGCTGACCACCAGGGGATGGCGTGGAATGAAGGGAGGCCTAGGCCAGCACCTGGAAGAAAGGCCCCAGCCAGCACCTGGAAGGCCCTGATTGGCCCTGATCACCGGGCAGGCCTAGGGACCCTACTCGTGCACGAATTTCATGCACTGGGCCTCTAGTGACTTGTATAAGATCCATATTACCTGAATGTATATGTAGCATTATTTTATCAAAAAGGGTGAATATTTTTCATTCCCTGACTTACTCAAGAGCCATATGGTTTGTGAAACCATATTGTAATTATCACTATGTGGTGGTTGTTAGAATAAAGTAGATGTCATTAACTCAAAGGAACATAAGCTGTTTTACTAAGAAATTTTGGAGGGTTTCATGCCTAAGATATGGCATGTAATGCTTACATCTGGCTATCCAATTATTATTAACCTTTATTATGTCATATGGAAAGATTTCTCCTCGGTACTATGAAGTCTATGAAATTAGACTCAACATTAGAAACATTAAAGTCATTTTGCATTGTGAGTGCTAGTGTGTGTAGGGGGGAGATATTGTTTATAAATCTTTATATCTTTTAATTCATTATAGTATAAAAATTAGATAGAAGTCCATTTTTTAAGTACCATCCAATTGTTTTTTTCCTGATTGTTTGTGTCAAATGCTCCTAAAAGAGTATCTGGGTTTAGACTCAGAGACTCTCCCTACTATCTAGGCAGAATCATGCAGTGACTACTATAACCTCTAGGGTTGTGGTTCATTGTTAGTTCCAGATAACTTTTATGCCTATAATATGTAAGTCCTCTTCTTGGCAAAGGAAGAGACACCAGTTACATTCTTTTGCTCTGGATTGTTGAGTATAAACAGGAAGAGGTCATATCTATTCAGAGGAAAATGAGTAAGTCTTATCTTGGAGAAAAATAAGATATAGAAGACTGTGTTTAGCACAATTTTTCCATTTTAGTAGTTTTTATCTCAAACCCAGCTATCAGCTTACCAAGGCTGAATCCCATGTAAAAATTATTAAATCAGCTGAAGCAGTCTATGAAGTAGGCAAGGTGGGAGACAAAGGCTTGTCATACTATGGTGGACAAGTTTCTAGACTTCTGAGCTGTATTTTCTGAATCACAGGGAAGCTCTGTTTAATCTTTTATTAAGTATCCAGAGTGTGGGTTTTGACTTAGTTCACTCCGGTCAATGGCCATCTGTGAGTGGAAAACTTCCATACTCTTAATTTTTAAATATCTTCTAAAAATCAAATTCAATATTATCTAATGCACTATGTGGTGGTTGTTTCATAGAATAAAGAAGATGCAGTTTATTACTGAGTGGTGATCGTATTTTTGACTGTGAAAAAAAAAATCTCATGGCTCATCCAGGGGTAATGTTTAAAATAGTTAATAACTGGTATGTATGAGCATAGATAAATGAAAGAGGAACCAGTCACATGGAGCATGTGTCCATTTCCTGTCTGACCATTTTCCAGTCAGCTCAATTCATTCTTTCTTTTAAAATATTTTTTTAATTTTCAATTACAGTTGGCATGCAATATTATATTAGTTTCAGATGCACAACCCAACAATTAGACAATTTATATAAGTTAAAAGTGACGACCCTGAAAAATCTAGTACCCATCTGACACCATACCTAGTTATTACAATATTATTGACTATATTCCTTATGCTATTCTTTACATCCCCATGACTATTCTGTAACCACCAATTTTTACTTCTTAATCCCTTCACCTTTTTCACCCCTCCCCCAAACCTCTCCCATCTGGCAATGATCAAAATGTTCTCTGTATCTATGAGTCTGTTTTTGTTCTGCTTGCTTGTGTAGTTTTTTAGAATCCACATATAAGTGAAATCATATGACATTTGTCTTTCTCTGTACAACTTATTTCACTCAGTATAATACCCTCTAGGTCCATCCATGTTATTGGAGATGGCAAAATTGCATTCTTTTTTATTTTTAATGGGTGAGTCATATTTTATTACATATATGCACCACTTCTTCATCCATTCATCTATTGGTGGACACTTAGATTGCTTCCATATCTTGCCTATTATAAATAACTAGTAGCCCTGCACACATATCCGTGCACCAGTAACTCTCTGCGGGGCCTGGCCGCTCCGTGCCCACTACCCAGAGGCTCTCCGCAACCCAGAGGCCCATCGCGGCCAGGCACAGAACGCTTGCCTCATCGCTGGGGCAACAATGCAAGCATTCCATGCCCTGGCCTGGCCAGAGGCCCATCCACGGCCGGGCGCAAAACACTTGCCTTGTCGCCAGGCCACTCACGTTGCCCGCTCTCAGCGGCCGCTCCCCTGGGACTGGGGGACTCTGGCATGGCTGAGAGGACTGGGCACCATCTTGTGGCTATGGGCATCGCTATCTTTGTGACAGAGTGATGGTTAATTTGCATATTACCCTTTTATTAGATAGGATGCTGCAATGAACATATAGTATATGAATGCATATGTCTTTTCAACTTAGTGTTTGGGTTTCTTCAGATAAATATCCAGAAGTGGAATCGTTGGGTCTTTATTTGTCTCTTGTTATAGCCTTTGTCTGGTGTTAATATTGCTACCCCAGCTTTTTTGTTGTTGTTGTTTTCATTTTCATTAAATATCTTTTTCCATCTCTTTCAACTTATGTGTCTTTTTTTTTTTAATATATTTTATTGATTTTTTACAGAGAGGAAGGGAGAGGGAGAGAGAGTTAGAAACATCAATGAGAGAGAAACATCGATCAGCTGCCTCCTGCACACCCCCGACTGGGGATGTGCCCACAACCAAGGTACATGTCCTTGACCGGAATTGAACCTGGGACCCTTCAGTCCGCAGGCCAACGCTCTATCCACTGAGCCAAACCAGCCAGGACAACTTATGTGTCTTTCAATATAAAATAAGTCTCTTAACGACTGCATATGTTATGAATCTTGTTTTCTTATCCATTTAGCCATCCTTTTGATTGGAGTATTTAATCCATTTGCATTTAAAGTAATTGTTGATATATACTTATTGTCTTTTTATTATTCATATGTTATATTTTATGTCTTCTTCTTCTTAAGACCCTTTAACATTTCTTGTAATACTGGTTTGGTGTTGAAGAACTCCTTTAGCTTTTTCTTGTCTGGGAAGCCCTTTATCTATCCTTCAATTCTAAATGATAACTTTCCTGGGTAATCTTGGCTGTAGGTCCTTGCTTTTCATCACGTTGAATATTTGTCACTCCTTTTTGGCCTGCAAAGTTTCTGTTGAGAAATCAGCTGACAGTCTTATGGGAGCTCCCTTGTGGATAATTAACTGCCTTTCTCTTGCTCCTTTTAAGATTCTTTCTTTGTCCCTAACCTTTGGCATTTTAATTATGATGTGTCTTGGTGTGGGCCTCTTTGAGTTCACCTTGTTTGGGATTCTCTGTGCTTACTGGACCGGTGTATCTATTTCCTTCATCAAGTTAGGCACATTTTCTATCATTTTTTTTAATAGGTTTTCAATTCCTTGCTCTCTCTTCTCCTTCCAGCATCCCTGTGATGCAAATTTTGATATGCTTGATGTTATCCCAGAAGCCCCTTAAACTAGCCTCATTTTTTTTGGATTATTTTTGCTTTTCTGATTGGGTTGCTAATTTAATCCTTTACTTTATCTAAACTGCTGTTGATTCCCTCTAATGTATTTTTCATTTCAGTTATTATATTATTCATTTCTGACTTATTCTTTTTTATGTTTTTACCTCCATTTTTACCTCTATTTCTTTGTTGAAGTTCTCACTGAGTTTATCTACTCTTCCCCTAAGTTAATTGAGCATCCTTATAATCAGTATTTTGAATTCTGCATTTAGTAGATTGCTTATTTCCATTTTATTTAGTTCATTTTCTGGATTTTTGTCCTGTTCCTTCATTTGGGACATGTTTCTTTGTCTCCCCATTTTGGCTGCCTCCCGGTGTTTGTTTCTATGTATTAGGTAGAGCTTCTATATCTCCCAGTCTTAGTAGAGTGGCCTTACATAGTAGGTGTCCTGTAGGGCCCAGTGGTACAGCTTTCCCAGTCACCCGAGCTGGGCACTGCAATCCCCTGCAGGGGGGTTTATACATACTACTGTTGTTGCTGAGCCTTGATTGCTGTTGGCATGTCAATGGAAGGGATTGACTCCCTGGGCTGATCAACTGTGCGGACCAACCATGACTACAGCAGAGAAGTTGCTGTGCAGGGACCAAACCCATGGAGCAAGACTCACTTCAGCAGGGCTCTGGTTCCCAATGAGTCCACCCCTGAGTGTGTCACTCGTGGAAGTGGTTGGGTGGCACTCCAGTGTGTTCTAAAGCTATCTACCTAGTGTGCTGGTTTTGGGTCTTCCTGAGAGGTGCAGGCCAACATCAGCTGCCACCTGTGCCCTGCCCAGGGCCACCTGGCATGAGCTACAAAGTGATCTTAAGATGGCTGCTACTTGTGTTGAGAGAGAGGCTAAACTGTGAACTGAGGCCGGCTGCTGCTAGTTGCCAGGCCTGGGACTACTTAGCAAGAGGTATGGGGCATATGGAGGCCAGATGCAGCCTGTGTGGAGTTTATGAGCCTTTGAGAGAGTTTAGGAAAGTGCAGCATGGGTCATTTCAGGTCATTTGTATGAAAAAGCTACTGGAAGCAATTTGCATGAGCCCATATTTTGGGGGGTGGGGCATCTCAGAGAATCATCAGGGCAGGTGATCAGTGTTAGCCAGGTTGAAGGAGACTCAGATATGGTGACCACCTGCAGGAGGAGGGCTCAGAAAAGGAACAATGGCTTCTGTCAGCACTTCTATCTGGAAGAAAGCCGCTCCTCTAGCCCTTGTCCCAAAAACCAAACAATTCAGTTCCTCCTGTGTGTCCCTCGTGCCTTCTAAGCTGCTTCCCAAGCACTGGAGCTCAGAGTGAGTGAGTCCAAGTAAATCTGTGTGCCTGTTCTTCAAGAGGAACTTCCTAGGACCCCAGCAGCTTCCTGTATCCCTCAGGACAATCCCCACTGGTTTTCACAGCCATAAGTTATAGGGACTTCTGTTGCTGGCACTGGAACCCTGGGCTGAAGGTCCTTATATAATGCTGGAACCCCCTCACCCCTCCAGAGCTGAAATATCCTTCCTGTTCCACATCTCCACCCCTTGTAGTTTCTTCTGTATATATTTAGTTAGAGCACTTCGGTTCAGCTAGATTTCAGGTGATGCTGAATGTTGGTTGTTCTGTAATTTGGTTGTAATTTTGATGTGGTCATGGGCGGATGTGAGTACCTCATTTACCTACTTTTCCATCTTGAACAAGAATCTCAATTCATTTTTTTAAATTGATTTTTAGAGAGAGGAAGGGAGAGAGAGAGAGAAACACACATGCTGACCTAGGATCGAACCTGCAACCTGCATATGTACCCTGATGTAATCAAACCTGTGATGCTTCAACCAAATGAGCCACATCAGGGAGGGTTCAATTCTTTCTTAAACACAGATGTTGATGCTCCCTTAATTGTTTTAACCACAAAATAGAGTACTTATTTAATTCTGTCAATGCGTCTCTTTGACCACCACACTTGAAACTGTGGACTTCATTTTATTTATTTATTTAGTTAGTTAGTTAGTTAGTTAGTTAATCCTCATCTGAAGATATTTTTTCCATTTATTTTTTAGAGAGAATGGAAAGTAGAGGGAGAGAAAGAGAGAGAAAAACATCGGTGTGAGAGAGAGAGAGACACAGCAATTGGTTGCCTCCCAACAGGAGCCAGGGATAGAGCCTGCAACTGTGGCACCTCCCTTTGACTGGAATTGAACCTGTGCCACCCTTCAATCTGCAGGCTGACCCTCCAACCACTGAGGCAAACTGGCTAGGGCTCAACTCCATATATTTTAGAATCAACTGACAGTCTCTCTTCCCTTTAACTTAAGTTTAATTTAATTAACATATAAATATAACATACACATAGAAAATTGCACAAATCATGACTCCACAACTTAAGGACTTGTCACAAAGTAAACAAACCTAAGTAATTGTATAAAGAAATAGAAGAATACAGAATTTCAGAAGCCTCTTCATGCTACTCTACCTTGAGAATAGCCATTGTTATACATTCTAATATCATATATTTAATTTGCTGGTGTGGTTTCAGAACTATTTATAAATGAATTCATACATTATATACCCTTTTGTTTCTGGCCTCTTTCACTCAACATTAGGTTTCTGAGTTTCATCTGTGTTGTTGCACATAGAAGTAGCTTGTTTATTCTCATTACTGTTTAGAATTCCTCTAAATAAATGAGCCATAATGTATTCGTTATACTGTAGATTGATATTTGTGTTGTTTACAGCTTAGAATTATATGAATAAGATGCTATAAACATTTCCTTATATGTATTTTGGAGACATTTTTATGCCTTTCTTTTGGGTATATACCTTGAGGTGGAATTGTTGGGCCAAAAGCATGCATATGTTCAGCTTTAGTGGATACTACCAAATTATTTTCTAAAGTGGTTGTAGCAATTTATACTCTCATCAGCCATGTACACAAATTCCAGTTGTCCTGAATCCTTGCAAACACCTATATTTTCTGTCTTCCTCATGTTAGCCATTTTGATAGGTGGGCATTGTGGTCCTCTTCAACTTTAATGCATACATTTATTTCACCTTTCCTAGGAATATATTATGTCAGACTCAGACAACTGGTATTAATTCCCCAGACTTGAGTTACATAGCAAACACACTTGAGAAGAAAAAAATCTTTTCTGGGATTATAATTTTGGAGCTGAGGCACTCCTCTGTTGTGTCACATCCCAGTTGCAAGGCAACATTAAGTAGAGAAGAATACATGTCATTATATTGCATTTGGATTTCAAACTAATAGCCAGGAATCACATTTTTAAAAATTATACTATCTATAATAATAAAAGGGTAATATGCTAATTAGACCAGATGTCATTTCGGACGTCCTTCCTGATGAATCCGGGGCCAGAGAAAAGCCAGCCCAGTCCCAGGTGCCTGCCGGCAGCTGAAGGAGGGAAGCCCGGGTCCTGGGTGCCAGAGAGAAGGCCTACTCTTGCACAAATTTTCGTGCATCAGGCCTCTAGTAGTAAAATAAAAAGGGATAATCTCTTAACCCCATGTTCAGAAATTGAGATTTTTTACACTTTGACTACAACATAGATTAAAAATTTAGTCAAGTTATTGTTGAATCATTATGAGCTAAAAATAATCCACCCTTGTTCATTTTCTTAATTAAAACATTGTTCAAATAACATATAATTTAACAAAGTATCTACTTTGTGTGATGTATCACAAGCATTTGATAACTTGATCATCTAGAGCAGTGGTCGGCAAACTGCGGCTCGCGAGCCACATGCGGCTCTTTGGCCCCTTGAGTGTGGCTCTTCCTCAAAATACCACGGCCTGGGTGAGTCTATTTTGAAGAAGTGGCGTTAGAAGAAGTTTAAGTTTAAAAAATTTGGCTCTCAAAAGAAATTTCAATCGTTGTACTGTTGATATTTGGCTCTGTTGACTAATGAGTTTGCCGACCGCTGATCTAGAGGTTCTACATGTGACATCAAAGTACTAAATGCTGATTGGTTGACAGTTTTTTGTTCATTTTTAGCACAAAGATAGTTGTTATAATCTAGTAGGGTGTCAGAAGCTTTAAAATAGAAAATTCAGACAAAGCAAAGTGCATTTTTGAAACTTATCTTTAGTCTTCATAGTATAACTAGCAAGCAATTTACAAACCAGTAGTTCACTCCTATCCTTGAGAAAACTTTTTTAAATGTTTTTATTTTAAAAGCTGATACATTAATCTTCCACCAGTACTAAGTTTTGCTACATCATTTAGTACTTTGGGCTCCCTTTTCTTGATCCTAGATTTTAGAGATTGGAGTCCTTCATTCCCCATTTCCATAAACATCTGGCTCATTCTTTTAGAAACTCCTCTGTTATTCCTTCGTTTTCCAAATCTGCCTTCAAAGGAAACCTACTAGTTCCCAGGTTCAATTCCAGAAGTACCTAGTGGCATCCCTATGCACTGGGAATGGAAATTGGGCATACTTTCACTGACTTTAAACATACATGTGTGAAATCAGAAATAAATTTCTTCTTATCAATGTTTTATGTGGTTGAAAATTATACCCAAATCAACCTTCTTCTTTACAAATGAGCCAATTTAAAGTTATATATATCACTCTACCTTGAAGATTATCTTCAAAATAATAAAGACCTGTCTGTCTAAAAATCTTGCTTCTCTTAAAAAACAAACAGCATGCCCTTACCACCCTCCCAGTGTCTTGCGTTTATTGGTATGCTTATAAAAAACAACAAATTACTTGATAGAATTTAAGGTAGGTAATGCTCAAAGAACCATGTATTTGTTAGGATTTGAAATTGTGCATATTAAACCACTTTAGGTTTTGGAATCTGGACACTATTCCCAGAGTAAAAGCTGACATTAATGGGCAAGTTCTGATCCTCAACTAAGCAATCTGTTTTGATTGTATTGTTGCCAATTCCAGATGACCTCACACTTGTTGGCCTATATTTGCAAAGAATTAGGAGAAATCCAGAAATAATTCTTACTTACTTACATACATTCATTCATTCATACATACATACATACATACATACATACATACATACATTCAAACATACATACACACATAGATGCAATTACTATCTTTTCATGAATAAACAGAGATGATACATTTTGATATGTCAGCACTGCCTACCCTTGCAAGTTGTCTTCTTTTGTGGATCCAGGTGTAAACATTTAGAGATCAAAACAAGCCATGTCTAAAGCAGTGAACTTAATTAAAATAGATTAGATTTTATCTCCAGTGTTGAGTGCTGATTTATGACCTATGACTCAGATATACACACATGTTTTTTCCTTGTCTATCTCTCAGCAAAGCCTTTGTCCAGGTGGAGATTTTGCCCCCACCCTTTGTTCCTTTGCCACCTTCTTCTGTGGCAGAATGCTGTGCCAGAACTATTTGCTATGACTCAGTTTTAATCTAAAACCTTTCTCTACCTGCATGTTCTCTTATAAGTTAAAAGGAAACAAATCAAAGCAAGAACTCCTAACCGATCCAAAAAAGTGAGCAGTTTTATTGGTTCCCAGAGATGGCACACTGCATTGTGTAAGAATGTTTTCAAACGGCTATTAAATTCCATATATGAGACATAAGGACAATACCAAAAATTTTCCTGATTAACTGAAACTGTTCCCTGTACTTTCTTCACTTTTTGTTTCTTTTTGCAGTTAATAAGTATTTTATTTTATTATTTTTTAATAAACATTTATTGTTCAGTTTATTACAGTTGTTCCTCTTTTCCCCCCCATAGCTCCCCTCCACCTGGTTCGCACCCCACCCCATGTCCTTACCACCCCCCCACTGTCCTCATCCATAGGTGTAAGATTTTTGTCCAACCTCTTTCCGCACACCACACCCACTTCCCCCTGAGAATTGTCAGTCCGCTACCTTTCTATGCCCCTGATTCTATTATGTTCACCAGTTTATTCTGTTCATCAGATTTTTTATTCACTTGGTTTTTAGATTCACTTGTTGATAGATATGTATTTGTTGTCACTTTGTTGTTCATAATTTTTATCTTTACCCTTTTCTTCTTCTTCCTCTTCTTAAAGAATGCCCTTTAGCATTTCATGTATTACTTGTTTGGTGGTGATGAACTCCTTTAGCTTTTTCTTGTCTGTGAAGCTCTTTATCTGACCTTCAATTCTAAATGATAGCTTTGCTGGGTACAGTAATCTTGGTTGTAGGTTCTTGCTATTCATCACTTTGAATATTTCTTGCCATTCCTGTCTGGCCTGCATAGTTTCTGTTGAGAAATCAGCTGATAATCATATGGGTGCTCCCTTGTAGGTAACTAACTGTTTTTCTCTTGCTGCTTTTAATATTCTCTCTTTGTCTTTTGCTCTTGGCATTTTAATTATGATGTGTCTTGGTGTGGTCCTCTTTGGATTCCTTTTGTTTGGGGTTCTCTGCACTTCCTGGACTTATAAGTCTATTTCTTTCATCAGGTGGGGGAAGTTTTTGGTCACTATTTCTTCAAATAGGTTTTCAGTATCTTGCTCACTCTCTTCTTCTGGCACCCCCATAATTCTGATGTTGGTATGCTTGAAGTTGTCCCAGAGGCTCCTTACATTATCTTCATATTTTTGGATTCTTTTTGCTTTTCTGATTGGGTGTTTTTTGCTTCTTTGTATTTCAAATCTTTGACTTGATTCTTGGGATCCTCTAGTCTGCTGTTGGATCTCTGTATATTATTCTTTATTTCAGTCAGTGTATGCTTAATTTCTGATTGGTCCTTTTTCATATCCTGAGGGTCTCACTAAATTTCTTGGCGGTTTCTAGAAGATTCTTGAGTAACCTTATAATCATGGCTTTGAACTCTATATCCAGTAGTTTGCTTTCCTCCATTTCTTTCATTTGTGACCTGTTTCTTTGTCTCCGCATTTTGGCTGCTTCCCTGGGTTGATAGAGTGTCCTTGTGTGCTAGGTGTCCTATAGGGCCCAGTGGCTCAGCCTCCCCAGTTACCTGAGGTGGACACTCTTGGTGCACCCCTTTGTGGGCTGTGTGCACAGTCTTGTTGTAGTTAAGCCTTGATTGCTGTTGGTATTACTGGGAGGAATTGACCTTCAGGTCAACTGGCTGTGAGGATCAGCTGTGTCTACAATGGGAGAACTGCTGTGCTAAAGACACCCTTATGGGGCAGGACTTGCTTCAGTGGGGCTTTGGTGCTCACTGAGTCTACCCCTTGAGTGTGTCGCTTATGGATGTGAAGGGTTGTAATCTGGTATGGTCTCACACTGATCACTGGGTAGAATGGCTCCTGGATCTCCAAGGAGGTGCAAAGTCAGCCACTGCCTGATGCCACTAAGCAGGAGCTACAGAGAGACCTGCAGATTCCTCCTCTTTGTTTGGGGTTTGGAAGTGCCCAGATGAGGCCCAGCTGTGATGCAATGCAGGCTGCTGCTGCTGGGCCTTAGGCTTTCTTTTGGACGCTTTGGAGCTCTCTGACCCAGCTGCAGTTTGCTAGGTTTTAGGTTGCAAGAGGAACAGGCCATTCATATACAAAAGCTG
This sequence comes from Plecotus auritus, assembly GCF_963455305.1. Lineage (NCBI taxonomy): Eukaryota > Metazoa > Chordata > Mammalia > Chiroptera > Vespertilionidae > Plecotus > Plecotus auritus. The sequence continues at coordinate 134,379,116 of NC_137776.1, read as the reverse complement.
CTGTGCACAGCTTGGGTGGGGCGGGGTCTCAGGGAATCACCAGGGCGGAGCAAACAGCAATGGCTGCCAGTCTGCCCTGCCCTGGAGAGGTCCCCAGGTCTATGTGTCCCGCGGCCCCATGCAGGAACAGTGATCACTGCGAGCACCTCTGATAGGAAGCCACCCTCGTGTTCCTGCCTGATGCCAGATAGTCCAGTTTTTCCCCGTATGAGTCTGGGTCCCCAGAGTCTCGCTCGGAACTGGTGTTCAGAGCAATCGGGAGCTTGTATATCCCTCCCGATTAAAAAAAAAAACAACAATAGCGCACCCAGTTGCCAGCCTGTTTCATGCACCTCCATACCTCCGCACTTCTGCACCTCCACACCTCCTACCAGTTTCAATACGCTTTTTTATTTCCTTCTAGTTGTAGAACTTCCACTCAACCAGGTTTCCCGTGGTTCTAGATGATATTTGTTTTGTCTTTTAGTTGGAGTTTTGATGTGGTTGTGAGAGGCAGCAAGTACAGGTGTTTACCTATGCCATCATCTTGGTTGTCCTAATTAGTATTTTAAAGAAACAGTATCCCCCTAGCTGGTTTGGCTCAGTGGATAGAGCGTCGGCTTGCAGACTGAGGGGTCCTGGTTCAATTCTGGTCAGGGGCATGTGCCCAGGTTGTGGGTTCCATCCCCAGTGGGAGTGGAGGTGGGGGGCATGCAGGAGACAGCTGATCAATGATTCTCTCTCATCATTGATGTTTCTCTTTCTCCCTCTCCCTTCTTCTCTGAAATCAATAACAATATATAAAAAAAGAAGAAACAGTAGCAAGATACAGAAGAAAAAGCAGTCACAGCTACCACCCTGAGTTGGGAAACCTGAGTTCTAGTCTTGGTTCCACCCTGTACCCACTCAATAACTGCGACTTTGAGTAAGATCTGCTCTGAATGTCACTTCCCTCATCTGTAAAATAAGGAGTTTTAAGTCAGCTGTGCAGGTTTTTTAATATGTGTGTGTTTTTTTAATCCTCACCCGAGGATATTGATTTTAGAGAGGGAGGAAGGGAGAGAGAGAGAGAGAGGTGAGAGAGGAACATCTATCAATTGCCTCCCACACATGCCCCAAGCGGGAATTGAACCCACAACCTAGGTATGTGCCCTAACAGGGAATCAAACATACCACCATTCAGTGTACAGGACAATGCTCCAACCAACTACGCCACACCAGCCAAACATATTAAAATCAGTTTATTTATATGTCATTTCTTTTTTTAAAATATATTTTTATTTATTTCAGAGAGAAAGGGAGAGGGAGAGAGAGATAGAAACATCAATGATAAGAGAGAATCATTGATCAGCTGCTTCCTGCACGCCCCCACTGGGGATGGAGCCTACAACCCAGATATGGTGGCCTTAATCGGAATCGAACCTGGGACCCTTCAGTCCACAGGCTGACACTTTATCCACTGAGCCAAACCGGCTAGGGCTATACATCATTTCTGATTGTTCTAGTACATGAAGCCTTTGCAGATTGGTTTCTGCTGTCTGTTTCTGCTGTGGGCTCTCGCCATGGTGTTTAGTACTTTTGTTCGCTTTGTAAACTTTGCCCAAAAACTACTCATTTGGCCTGGAAGTTTTTCTGTGTAAATACTTTGTGGCTTTGACTACAGTTGAATTCCTCAAGATAAGATTTATGTTTGCCCTTCCCATTTGTCTTGGAACACTACCAACCTAAAACCATTTTGTATTAAATTCTCTATTTCCGGCTTTTGGAAGCACACAGGTAGTGTGATTTCAGATTGCAACTCCATGTGGGAGCTGACTTTTCATGAGGAGATAAATTCTCAGAGGAATAGTTTTCTTTCCATCTAGAGCCAGAGTTAAGACAAGCTTCCTAGCTGTCCCTTTCATTTATTTACCTCAATGACCCTTACAGTGTGAGTTTATTCTTTGGGCATCTGGGTTTAGGCAACAGTTTCCTATTAGATAAGGAAAATAAGAGTACCCCCAATAAGGTTGTTATGATAATTGGATGAGTTAAATGTATAAAGCACTTAGTACAGTACTTGGCACATAATCAACACCATATAAGGGTTAATTTTTTAAAAACACAGAACTTTTAACTCTGCACACTCCTATTGATTTTTTCATACTCCTCTGATTTTTTTTTACAAAATTCATCATTTGTATATTACTTGTCCAGTTTTACTTAAAAAGAATTTTAAAAGAAAAGGAAAAAATTATCTTAAGTTTAAATTTCAGAGTTAAACTAAACCAAAGACCTATGTGTTCCACATCGTTTCTTTCCCATACGTTGTTTTCTTCTAGCACTTAGAGTAGGCGCCGCGCGCACACACACACGTCCATAAACTGCCCTTTTCACTGTAATATTTCCTAAGAGAAAATGAAGCCAAGTTCTTGGCTTACCTGGATTTCATATTTCCTCCACCTAAAACATAACTCCAGGTTAATTAAATTTATTGGGGTGATGATATTTGCAAACAGTAACTCTGACAAAGGCTTAATATCCAAAATACTTTAAGAGCTCATAAAACTCAACACCAAACAAACAACCCAATTTTAAAAATGGGCAGAGGACCTGAACAGACACCTCTCCCAAGAATACATACAAACAGCCAAGAGCTGTTTGTTCAACCTCATTAGTATTTAGGAAAATGCAAATCCAGGTTACTTAATTCCAGCCTTATTCGCCTGTCTCATCCTGTCTGCTGTAAGGTTAATGAAATGAGAGGAGGAGAACACAGGGCTGAGGCATAGCTTGTGCATTTCACCAAGGGTGGTATCTTTTGGGTGGGCAAGGGGCTGGTGTAGCTGCTTGTGTAGAAGTGGCCCAGGAAGAGGGGAAAGAAAGGGCTGAACTGTGAGCCTATACAAGAGCACAGGAAAGAGAGTCAAGGGATGGGAAGACTCTGGCTTCCCTGCATCCTCTTCATTTTTGAGCTAAGAAGACTGAGACCTGCAGAGATCTGGGTCTAAGTTTGGGAATGGCGGGGAGCTGAGAGGGGTGGGTGTCAACCATTCTACCTCTGCTTCTTCAAAATCACTAGAGACTTAGTCCAACACACAGCTGATTCTCCCAAGTATGTGAGGCATGAGGAGGGGCATTGGAGGAGAATAAAACAACACATTGAAATGAATAATTAAAATGTTTTAATTTAAAATGTTTAGTCACACTAAAACTACAGGGCCAATTGCTAGTTGTCCAGCAGAGGAAGTAGAGAAACAAACACAGTTGAATATAATAAGCAACTAAGAAAGGAAGCAATAAATTCTGCCTGATTGTTGGTGGTTAAGGAGACAAAGACATTTGAATTGGGCTCCAAGGGTTAGCTAGCAGCTTTTTAGGCAAAGACTATGAGGTATCTATAACAAGAGGAACAGCTTGAACAAAGTTGTGAACATGTGAAAGTGTGTGATGAATTAAGGAACAGGGAGCAGTCCAGTGGTTCTAAAATGTACAGGGTGTGGAAAGAGGGGCTGTGTGAGGCTAGAAAGACTGAAGGGGCAGGTAGTATCAGTGCATAAAAATGATTAGATAAGACTGCATCCAGGAAAACTGTGGAAAAGCATAGAAGTGCTGTATAAATGCTAAGGGTTTTTCACCTTGGAGATGTTAAAATAGTTTTCCCTAAAAATTCATACTATCCCTCCTCTCTTCTCACAAGGGGTTGGCTTGAGTCATAGATTGATTCACCAGATTTCTTTATTCAGTGTTTCCTCTCTCTAGGAGAATGTTTTCTCTTAGGTCCAGGTAAGTGACACATAGGAACTTTCAGAGTGGTGAAGAGTGGGGGGACAGGAAGTGATTCAGTTTGGGTAAGGAGAGTGCTATCTCACTTCCCCAAACTTCAGCCTCTCCTTCTTCCACATCACTTATTCTGATCTGTCCCAAGAAAGAAGTGAAGCCACTACACCAAGGGAGCAGAGAATCAGTGTGAGCACCCTCCTTTCCCGCCCTCTCCTTTCTGCTCCCATGCAAAATCTCCCAGAATGAAGTCATATAGTATGGCCAAGCTTAGTCATGCACCCCATTTCCTCTCCCTCCTACCAGCCAGGACCAAAGAGGCAAACTTGACAAGGTGGCGAATGGATTTTAAGGCCCAGGAGTTCAATCCCACCTCATTCTTATAATGGCTGTCATGGAGTAAGAGAAAGAACCAGATGGTCTTGATTTCAGAGATTGGCTTTACTATTTATTAGCTATCTGGCCTTTTGCAAGACACTTAATCTCACCTCTAAAATGGAGACAATCAGCCTTGGCCAGCATGGTTCAGTTGGATGGAGTGTCGTCAGGTACACTGAAAGGTGGTGGGTTCAATTTCCAGTCAGGGCACATATTCAGGTTGTGAGTTCAATTGCTCAACCTTTTTTAGGCAAAGAGGAAGAGGTATCTATAGCAAGAGGAACAGCTTGAACAAAGCTGTGAAGATGTGAAAGTGTGAGATCAAACCCAGGAACTAAGAGTCCACCAGTTGGATACCAGTAAGAGCTCATGCTCAGGTTGCAGGCCAATTGATGATGTCGGGGGGCGGAGGCAGCCAATTGATGATATTTCTGTTTCATGGATGTTTCTATCTCTCTATTCCTCTCCCTTCCCCTCTCTCTAAAAAATCAATAGGACAGTTTTTGTTGTTGTTTTGTTGTTATTAATCCTCACCAGAGGATATTTTTCCATTGATTTTTTTAGAGAGAATGTAAAGGAGGGGAAAGACAGGGACAGAGGAACATTGATGTGAGAGAGACACATCTGGTAGCTTCCTGCATGCATCCTGACCAGGGCCTGGGATCTAGCCTGCAAGCGAGGTATGTGCCCTTGACCAGAATTGAACCTAGCACCCTTCAGTACAGAGGTGGATGGTCTATCCACTGAGCCAAACTGGCTAGACCAGATAGGGGAGTTTTATAAAAAAGAAAATGGAGACAATCATACTCAAATACCAGGGTCATGGTGACAATTACAGATCATGTATATAAAGCATCTGGAGAGAAAAACCAAGATGGCGGCATAGGTGAACACCTATACTGCTGCCTTGCACAACAATTTCAAAACTACAACTAAAAGATAAAACAGGCATCATCCAGAACCACCAGAAAGCTGGCTGAATGGAAATTCTACAACTAGAAAGAAAGAGAAAAGGACACTGAGACACAGAGGAGCTGTGGAGGACAGAGGTGCAGAGACACAGAGACGCGGAGAGGCATGCGCTCACACGGAAAGGGCAGGCGGCTGAATATGCAGCTGGCTTTCTCAAACAGGAGGGAGACAAAGGCTCCCCACTGCGCTTAACTCCAGTTCCGGGTGAGACTCGGGGAACCCAGACTCATACTGGGTGAAACTGGACTGTCAGGAGGAAGCACACTGAGACTCAGGGGAGCTGCGGAAGGCAGAAGTGCGGAGGCGCGCGCATGGCTGGCTTTCTCATTCGGGAGGGAAACAAATCCTCCAGACTGCACTGTATTTCAGTTCTGGGTGAGACTTTGGGTACCCAGACTCATTTGGGGAGAAACTGGACTGTCTGGCAGTGGGCAAAACTTGAGGGCAGCTTTCTCTCAGAGGTGCGTGCAGCCATTGCCGCAGGACACTGAGACCCAGAGGCCTCTTAGGGTGGGGCTGATGGGAAGCCATTGCTGTCTGCTCCACCCTGAGACTCCGCCCCATCCAAGCTGAGCACAGAAGCTCTCCCAGTGTAGACACAGCTGATGCTCACAGCCAATTTGCCTGGAGGTCAACTCCTCCCAGTGATACCAACAACAATCTAGGCTTAACTACAACAAGACTATGCACACAGCTCATAAAGGGGTACACCAAGAATGTCCACCTCAGGTAACTGGGGAGGCTGAGCCACTGGCCCTATAGGACACTTCACACACAAAGCCACTCTATCAACTCAATGGAGCAGCTAAAATGCAGAGACAAAGAGGCAGGTCACAAATGAAAGAAATGGAGGAAAGCAAATGACTGGATATAGAGTTCAAAACCATGGTTATAAGGCTTTTCAAGAATTTTCTAGAAAAGGCCGATAAATTTAGCGAGACCCTCGAGGATATGAAAAAGGATCAACTAGAAATTAAGCATACACTGACTGAAATAAAAATATTATACAGAGACCTAAAAGCAGACTAGAGGATCGCAAGAATCAAGTCAAAGATTTGAAATACAAAGAAGCAAAAATCACTCAACCGGGAAAGCAAAAAGAAAAAAGAATCCAAAAAGTTGAAGATAGTGTAAGGAGCCTCTGGGACAACTTCAAGCGTACCAATATCAGAATTATGAGGGTGCCAGAAGAAGAGGGAAAGCAAGATACTGAAAACCTATTTGAAGAAATAGTGACCAAAAACTTCCCCCACCTGGTGCAAGAAATAGACTTACAAGTCCAGGAAGCACAGAGAACCCCAAACAAAAGGAATCCAAAGAGGACCACACCAAGACACATCATAATTAAAATGCCAAGAGCAAAAGACAAAGAGAGAATATTAAAAGCAGCAAGAGAAAAACAGTTACCTACAAGGGAGCACCCATACGATTGCCAGCTGATTTCTCAATAGAAACTATTCAGGCCAGACGGGAATGGCAAGAAATATTCAAAGTGATGAATAGCAAGAACCTACAACCAAGATTACTCTACCCAGCAAAGCTATCATTCAGAATTGAAGGTCAGATAAAGAGCTTCACAGATAAGAAAAACCTAAAGGAGTTCATCACCACCTAACCAGTATTATATGAAATGCTGAAAGGTATTCTTTAAGAAGAGGAAGAAGGAGAAAAGGGTAAAGATAAAAATTATGAACAACACATATCTATCAAGTGAATCTAAAAACCAAGTGAATAAAAAATCTGATGAACAGAATAAACTGGTGAATATAACAGAATCAGGGGCATAACAAGGAAGTGGACTGACAATTCTCGGGGGGAAAGGGGTGTGGGGGGTGCGGGAAGAGACTGGACAAAAATCGTACACCTATGGATGAGGACAGTGGCGGGGTGGTAAGGACATGGGGTGTGGTGGGAACCGGGTCGAGGGGAGCTATGGGGGGAAAAAGAGGAACAACTGTAATAAACTGAACAATAAAGATTCATGTAAAAATAAATAAAATAAAATAAAGCATCTGGCCTGTAGAAAAGACACAAGACACTATAATTGTTTCACCATTATTATCATCACCAACAATGCCATTATTTAGAACTTGAATTAATGCAGACTCTTTGATGATTTCATTTCTTCCCGGTTACTATCCTTACATAGCAGCCAGAGCACTCTTAAAAACCTCCCATATTACTTAAAACCCTTCTTTGGCTTCCCATTGCACTTTGAATAAAACCAAGCTCCTTCTCCTCATCTCCAGGATGCAGCCTTCCCCCCTTTCCCTTTTATTTCCACCTTCATTACATTATACTCTCCCCATTGCCCACCTGCTTCAGCCACACTGGCCCTCTCAGTTCCCTAAACATTACAAGTTCTGTCAGGTCCTTTGCGCCTGAGATTTTCTCTGCCCAGAGAGTAACCTCTGTCCCCTCCTTTCCATATGTTCTCACACCCTTTGGTTACAGCTTAATGCCACCTTCTGTGGCCGCTCCACTCCTTTATGTTTTTTACCAGCCTAATTCTTATTTATCACTGTTCATAAATGATTTGTTTTGTGATTATTTGTTCAATATCTACCTCCCCCAAAGAAAATAAGCTCTAGGAGGGCAGGAAAGAGTTAGCTATGTAACCCCAGCACCTAGCCCAGCATGAGACAAGTGTTTGAGTTATTTTTGTTGTTATAACAAGGCAGCACTCTGTGCTATAGTACAAACAAATACCAATCCAGCATCATTTGTGACCTCAGGACCTCAGGGAGGTTAGGATTTCCAACAATGATTTGCATGTTTCCTTTCAAAGGACTTAACTACTTACTAGGGCAGTGATTTTTAACCTTTTTCATTTCATGGCACACATAAAGTAATTACTAAAATTCTGGAGCACACCAAAGAAATATATTTTTGCTGATCTGACAAAAAAAATATAGGTATAATTTTTATTTATTTACTCCGGATGGCTATTGTTGTGTTGGCTGTTGTCATTATTTCTTTTTTTAAAATCCTCATCTGAGATGTTTCCATTGATTTTAGAGAGAGAGGAAGGGAAAGAGAGAGAAAAAAACATCAGTATGAGAGGGAAACATTGATTGGTTGCCTTCTGTACGCACCCCTACCAGGGATCAAACCCTGCTACCCAGGTATGTGCCCTGACTGGGAATTGAACCCCCAACCTTTTTTCTTTTCTTTTCTTTTTTTTAATATATTTTATTGATATTTTACAGAGAGGAAAGGAGAGGGATAGAAAGCTAGAAACATCGATGAGAGAGAAACATCGATCAGCTGCCTCCTGCACACCTCCCACTGGGGATGTGCCTGCAACCAAGGTACATGACCTTGACCGGAATCGAACCCGGGACCCTTCAGTCCGTAGGCCGATGCTCTATCCACTGAGCCAAACCGGTTTCGGCCCCCCAACCTTTTTTGGTGCATGGGACAGTGCTTCAACTGAGTCACCTGACTAGGGCTAATGTCATTTTTTTAATTTGACAATTTAATGGAAAAGAGGTCAGTGTCCCTGAATAAAAAGTTAGGCATTGCATTTTATAAAAATTCTTGCAGCATACATGTTGAAAATCACTGTACTAGGGCATCAAAGGTTGAACTTACAATTTTCTGTACTGTCCAAATTTTCCATAACAACATGTATTTTTTTAAGAACATGTATTTTTAATAAAAATATCTTGTAAACCCTGTATTTTAACAACAAGATATCTCATAGGAAAAAATATAATTAAATGCATTTGTTTTAAAAGTAAAATTCACAGTAAGATAAGAAAGACCAACAATGGCCCTGCCAGCATGGCTCAGTGGTTGAGCGACATCAACCTATGAACCAGGAGTTCAAGGTTCAATTCCCAGTCAGGGCATATGCCTGGTTGTGGGCTTGATCCCAGTGTGGGGTGTGCAGGAGGCAGCCAATCAATGATTCTCTCTCATCGTTGATGGTTCTATCTCTCTCCCCCTCTCCCTTTCTCTCTGAAATAAATAAAAATACATTTTAAAAAAGACTGACCGACAACATTTTTATGGGTATTTTAAAGGAGAGAAACTACTAAACAAAGGGTATTGTCTGGTATGTAAAAGAAGGTTAGTGATTCAATAAATGATTTTCCAGTTGGTCAAATGTAGATAATATGACAAAGTTAAATGAAAATTTTTACAGTGTCCCTTGGGTTAAGGCTGATGGAATACATAGTCCCTGGCAAATAATGAGCACTTAATATTTGTTGAATGTAAGTTTCTGGAAGCCTTTTCCAATCAAAGAGGTAACCACACATGTTGTAACTTTGGAAAGGACTATATCCCCATATATTTTTCTTGTTGCTCTGGGGTGCATTACCAATTACAATTTCTATTTACAATTACATTTCTATTTAATTTTGATAAATTAAAATCTTCTTTCAGGTTTAAAAAAATAAAAATTTAAATGTATGTCATCTCCTCTGTAATATTCCCCTCCCACACATATGCATACTCCTTACCCACTCCCTCCTCTTTTCTTGAAAAGTTCCTGTTTCCTGTTATTACCTAAAATGTGGCTTTTCCCTGGTGATACCATTATTCTCAAAACCCACTCCCTTTCCTTGTGTGCTCATTTCCCAGGGCCAATAGAGAAAGTGACACATTTCTTATTTTCCACTGCCCTTGCTAACCCCAACCCTGGACCCAAGGACTTACGTTCATTTCTTTCTATTCTGGTCATCAGAGACCCTGATGTTCTTTTCTATTCCATGTTGCTTCTGCTGTCATCACCCTTGATAACTTGAGTGCCTGTCTTGATGACTCTTTAATACTTTTCCATAGCTCACCCACAAAAGCTCATCCTGACTACCATTATCAGCAGAACATCTCTATCTCCAGGATAGGGAACATTGGCATTTCCTGTTTGCAAACAACCGCCTCTTCCCCACTCCCTCCCACCCCCCATCTTTCTATTTTTCTCACTCCCATTTTTTTAAATCCTTTAAAAAATAAATTTCAAAATTGTGGTAAAATATACATAAACATTTTACCATTTTTACCATTTTTAAGTGTACAGTGCAGTAACATAAGTACTTTCACATTGCTAAACAACCATCTCCAAAACTTTTTTCATCTAACTAAACTAAAATTCAATATCCATGAACAGTAGTTCCCCATACCTTAGTTAATTTTTGTATACATTCTCCAAGAAACTGTTTCAGGCTTTTCCCACTTATCCTCAAAAAATCATTCGCATTTCTATTAATCTCTACAATTCTTCTCACAATCTATTTTATGAAGAAGATTCAAACCATTTACAAGATTTTCAAGGTCATGTTCCTAGACCTTAAAATCTCTCTCATTCTTTCACTTTTCCTTTTCTCCTATTAAAAAAAAAAAAAAAAAAAAAAAAAAAAAAAAAAAAGAAGTATGCCTTCTCCTTTTCAAAGCTTACTCTTCCACTAGAGTTATTTCCCTCTCTCTTCTCTGTCTCCACTAGGGCTTTATTATATTAGTTTTCTCCTTTTCATTGGTTCCTTTCTCTATGAATTAAAACATTCTCAAGAGTCCCACATCACAGTAAAATACTGTTAGGGTTGCGGAAGGAGAAATGCATGAGGCCAAAAGTGGTAAATTTTTTAGGTCATCTGGATACCAAATGGGCTGAGCCCCAAAATGGCACCAGCACCCAGAGACAGGAAGTCAGAGATTTTAAAGGACTCTAGGCAGGCTTTTTCTGGGCAGAGAATTCTCTAGGTAGGTATAGTTCCAGAGGGGAAGAATAATAGTCTCAGCAAGTGGAATGTGGTCTAAGTAAAAGGGAATGTCGGTTGTGAAATGATCTAAAGGTCAGTTCCTAGTGGAGGGGGTGTTGATTCAATTATTTGATCCAACCTAACATTCCAGCCTTTTTGTTTTATGGAATAGGGGCAAAGGTCCTATCTTCTGTAGTTGCTTCCTGCTGGGGCTGGGGGTGGGGGGTTGTTGAGATCAGAGGGGAATGGATTTTGATTGTGATCAGCTGGAACACTGTATAGATTTCTCATGGTTGGAGTGATGGGTTGCAGCAGCATGATTTCCCCAAGAGACTGGTTGGTGAAGGCTCAAAAGCAGTCCTGCTGAGTGACTTGGGAGGTAAACGCTGGTCCAGAGGCTGCCACAGTGTCACTTGTCTGGTTTTGCTATTTTTATGGGCCTGGAGCTAAAATACAGTTCAGTCCTGGATGTTATCTTTAGGAATGAAAATATCAGGGCTCTAAGCTGCCTTCCTAGTTAAATGAAAGGGGAATATAGGTTACCCTGGGGGTGAGGTTCTTGTTTTCCCAGTTTTGCCCCTTGCTAGGAGCTTTCTGGCCCAGTGAGTTTCTATACCTATACCTGGCCCATCATCCTTGCTCTGGAGGTCTCAGAGTCTACATCCCCTCCTCAAGGACTTTTGGCACTGAATTCTTTCAGGGAAAAGGGTGCGCAGGGTCTCTTAGCTGCTTCCTGCTGAAAGAGGATGTTTTCCTTCAAAGCCCAAATGCTTGCTCTCTGTCAGAGAGACGATGAGGCCTGAGCAAAGGAGGTTGTGATGGTGTCTAGGAGTGGTATATCCTGAGTACAATCAGGGCTTGTAACATGGTGGAGATAAACTGTTTTATAAATTTTAGTACTATTGAGGCAACAACTAGAACAACAAGAATTATAACAAATGGTCTGGTGAAAGGAAAGAGACATTAGTTTGGAGGGTTGTAGTCTAATATAACAAAATGAGGTTTATTCTCTTAGCTTCACTTGTCTTTGGGTGTGGTCAGCAAATGGCAGAAACTGGATTTCTGTTATGTGTCTCCCTGAGTAGGTTGATTTAAGCTATTTATCCTCTGGCTGGGGAGGAATAGTGCAAATCATATACTTTTAAGTGTCCTTGGTTTATGGAAAATAGGATTTACTAGATGGCTACAGACTGCTTAGCATCTAGGTTTTCTAGATGGCTGCAAACTGCTGTTTAACCATCTCGGTTTCCCTATTCTGCTTGTCATGGCTTACTGGCCTGTGTCATTTATATAACTTCCTTTTAACATTTCTCCCTACAAACCTTCTATAACTTTCACAAACCTTCTTACAACTTTACCTCACTTTCTTTTTCCTTCAAAATGCATGTCCATGCCTTATGCTTCTATTACCAAAACCATACAATTTCTTTCCAATTTAATTAGAATTCTTAACTCTTAGAAACCTTAATTTTCCAATGATAACTAAAAAATAAACAACAAGCATTTCTTAGATTGACATTTATGAACACCTTTCAAGAAACACACCTTCAACAAAGAACAAGACATTACATTAACAGTTACAAATCTACTTTATAGATTTTCTGTAACAAAAGCTAAAATCAGTTGAACTTAAAAATTGGAAAATTATGTATAGGCATATGAGGCTGGAGGAAAAGAGGAAGCAGGCACCAAATGTTAGCATCACCGAAGGAGGAATGCACGAGGGCAAAAGTGGTGAGGGATTATAAATTTATTAGATCATCTGGATACCAGGTTGGCTGAGCCCCCAAATGGCACCAGCACCCAGGGACAAGGAGTCAGAGATTTTAAAGGATTCTAGACAGGCTTTTTCTGGGCAGAGAATTATCTGGGCAGGTCCGGATCCTAAAAAGGTCCAGAGGGTAAGAATAATGGTCTTAGCAATTGGAATGTGGTCTCAGTAAAAGGGAATGTTGGTTGTGAAGTGGTCTAAAGGTCAGTTCCTATTGGAGGGGGTGTTGATTCAATTATTTGATCAGACCTAACAAATACCTCAATACTAACAATAATGATACAACATGTATTAAGTTCTTGCTATGTGCCAGGTACTGTGCTAAGTGCTTAAAATATACCTTTTCATATAATTCTCACAAACCCAATGACTTCAAATCATGAGGATAAATCATTATTATGAAGAAACTGAGGCTTTAGAGACTGATTTTCCCAATATCACCTAACTGGTGAGCAGCACTTGCTCTTCTACATGTATTCTGTCAAAATACCATTCTCTCTTTCTTTGTTTCCCTTTCACTATTGTACTTCTTGAAAAAGTCTCACTTCCTCCTTCTTCAGACTGTGCAGTCCACTGCAGTTTCTTGGAGAGCCCACCATGCTTAAAGGACTCTCTCCAAGGTCTCTAATCTCCAGCTCGGTCTCTAGTGCTCCTCACCAAATGTTCATTTTTGAGAAGATCTTCTCTCTTAGCCTTCATAATATGACCTCTTTTTTTTTTTTTTTCCTGCTTTTCTTTTTGGTCTTTTTCTTTTTTTATTAATCCTCACCTGAAGATATTTTCTATTGATTTTTAGAGATAGTAGAAGGGAGGGGGAGAGACAGAGAGAGAGAAACATCGATGTGAGAGAGACACTTCAATTGGTTGCCTCCCACATGCGCCCCAACCAGGGCTGGGGATCAAGCCTGCAACCAAGGTATGTGCCCTGACCAGAATCAAACCCCACCCTTCAGTCCACAGGCCGACGCCCTATCCACTGAGCCAAACTGGATAGGGTTGGTCTTCTTTCTAATTCTTCTCTTACCTCTTAAATGTAATATTCCCTATAGTTCCATCTAGAACAAGCACGTCAAACTGAAAGGCTAACACAGGCCAAATAAACAAGGTTTAAGTTTATGTGGGCAGCAAAAAAACAAAAGCTTCAATTTTCATAGAAACATAGGTTTATTTCGATAGAGACATGCTGAATACAAAGAGCTGAAATAAATGAGTAATCATTAACATAAAATAATAGAACATTTTAATAAAAATTAATATTTTTTCTTGAACATTAACTTACCAGACACTGAATAATTGCACAAATTAATAAGTGTAATGCAAATAAACCTATTTTTCTTGTTCTCCAAAAGTTAAATATTTTCTGTTGTGCACACCAAACAAGTCAGTACAAGACTAATGGCCTGGCAATCGGCTGCTAAAATATGCACTGCTAGTATCAGTGGATAGAAATGGTGCGCCTGCGTGTAAGGCACTAAGGGAAATGAATGCAACACGATTATAGTAATCAGTCATTAGCGAATGTTGTAGTTCGTTATTAGTAATTATGTAGAACAGGATATTATAAAAATTAAGTTACAAAATTTTTATTAAAACATTTCTTGCATACCGTTATATTGGCTGGGCCACAAAAATATTCCTTGTGGACCGCATGTGGACCTCGGGCCACAAGTTTGACATGCTTGATCTAGAAAAACTATGCTTTCTCTTTCTGCTCCACATTCAGTTAATACAATCTCATTTATTCCTACACCATCTTCAACTCTTATGCTTTCACAATGAAGAACAAATCCACATAACTAATTCTGGCCTCCTGTTCCCATAACTTAGTTTCTGCTCCCTGCCAAAATGTCCATATAATTGTTCTTCAAGAATCTCAAATGTCACCTGTCCCACATCATACTCATTACCTGTCCTTGCCAATGAACTCTACACCTGAGTTTCCTACCCTGAACCACTGGCACCACTTTAACTTCCCTTTATCTCCTGTCTCCCCGAGTCCAGAGCTGATACACTCACATCCAAAAAGGGCTGTGGAGGCTCTGTGGCAGACACAACCCAGAACTGGGAGTGAAACTTAGATTGTAACCTTACCTAGCCACTAGGGATTGTGTGACTTAGTGGAGCTAGAATAGAGATCTCTGGGACCCTTTCTAGTGAGACAGGCTAGTAAACCAGGACAAGTGGAATAGGGAAACTGAGACAGATAGTTAAACAGCCAAGCAGTTTACAGCCATTCTAGTAAGTTGCAAAATCCTAACTCCTCTACCCAAGGACACTTAAGAGTAAATGACTACCATCAACAAATGACAAGTGCTGGGTAGGATGTGGAGAAAAGGGAACCTTATACACTGCTGGTGGGAATGCAACTGGTGCAGCCATTATGGAAAACAGTATGACATTTCCTCAAAAACTTTTAAATATGGAACTGCCATTTGACCCATTGATCCCATGTCTAGGGATATATCCTAAGAAACCCCAAACACCAATCAGAAAGAATGTATGCATCCCTCTATGTTCAATTTACAATAGTTAAGATTTGGAAACAGACCAAGCACCCATGAATAGACAAGTGGATAAGAAAGCTGTGGTACATTTACACCATGGAATACTTTGCAGCAGTAAAAAAAGAAGGATCTCTTACCCTTTGAGACAGTATGGAGGGACCTGGAGAGTATTATGCTAAGTGAAATAAGCCAGTCAGAACAAGAAAAGTATCACATGATCTCACTCATATGTGGAATCTAATGAACAAAATAAACTGATGAACAAAATAGATCCAGAGACATAGAAGCATAGAACAGACTGGGGAATCTCAGAATGAAGGCAAGGGAGGGGCAGGTTAAAATGAGTCAATGAAGGGGAGGGCAGGAAGGGGACATATGTAATACTTTCAACAGTAAAGATTTAATTTTAAGAAAAAGAGTAGAAATCAACCAAAGGACTTGTATGCATGCATATAAGCATAACCAATGGACACAGACACCAGGGGGTAAGGGCATGAGCGGGAGGGTGGGGAGAGGGGGGGAGGGCAGGGGGAGGCAATGGGGGGATAAGGACAGGACACATATGTAATACCTTAATCAATAAAAAAAAGAACAAAAAAATGTGTAACAACTAAAAAAGAAAAAGAGTAAAAGGTTTATACTTCTCCTCAACCAGAGGGTAAATAGCTTAAATCACCCTACTCAAGGGAGACAGATAGCAAAAATCCAATTAGTGCCATTTGCCAACCACACCCAAGGACCGATAAAATTAAAGGAATAAATCTCATTTTGGTGTATCAACATAAAGCTGATGAATATTCTATTGAGATCCTCCTCTAAGATCTTGCCTAAACTCCCAGCCTTTAAAACCCTCAAGACCCAGGACTCAGAGCATGCAGAGCATGCTCTTCTCCCAGGAGCATGCTCATGCCTTTCCGTTCTCCTTCTTCTTTCCTCACAAACTCTAAGGGACCTCATGAAACTTGCAATCAGGGGAGCCATGGGCAGCAGCAGTTTGTCCCAGGCTAACCCCCTGAACCTGTTTCCAAGGCCCCCCTTTCTCTGATTTTCCAGTGAGCTGACAGATGCCCCACCTAGACTCACTTCATTTACTGTGACTTTTATTTCTCAAGTGAGCCAAAGCAGCCCCGCCTCAGCTCCCTCCTGTTTCTTCTTCTGTCCTACACCCTTCCTGTTTCACCGTCCCCACTTTAATAAACATACTCTCAAAATCACCTGGATTTGTGCTGTGAAATCTTTCCTGCACAAATCAAGAACCACACACTACTGGCCGGCTCTGGGCCTGTTTCATGTCCGGTAACACTAGGACTATATAAAATGCCTGCAGCACTCATCACCTTCATTCCCTCCTTACCAGTCTCACTAATATTGACCTGGCCCTGTCCTCACTACTTTTTGCCACGCTATTTTAATGCCTTCCAAACTGGCCTAAAATTACATTCACAAAACACATTTTAATTATATCTCACTTGCTTTAAAAACCTTTAAAAGATTCCAGTTGGCTACAGGATAAAATTCAAAGTTCATATTGTTGCACTCACAGCCCTCTACTTTCTGGTCCCTACATAACATGAAACTTACCTTTGTCTAAATTGGATTACATATGTAGTTAGGATAAGCACTTAGGGAGTAAAAAAATTCTAACCTATTCTCTTTCTTTAAAATATATTTTTATTGATTTCAGGGAGGAAGGGAAAGGGAGAAAGAGAGAGAGAGAAACATCAATGATGAGAGAGAATCATTGATGGGCTGCCTCCTGCATGGCCCACACTGGGGATCAAGCCTGAAGTCTAGGCATGTGCCCTGACCGAGAATCGAACTGTGACCTCTTGGTTCATAGGTTGATGCTCAACCACTGAGCTATACCAGCTGGGCCTAACCTATTCTTTACACTAAATGTAATAGTTAATCAAAAATTTAGGTTTTAAATAGTAAGCTGTAAGAGTTTTAGAAAATGTCATAATCCTATCTAATAAAGAGGGAATATGCTAATTGACCCTCATGACATCACAAAGATGGTGGTGCCCAGAGCCAATAAGGATGGAATATGCTAATTGACTGCCCCGCCTTCAAAGATGGCAGCGCCCACAGCCACAAGATGGCAGCACCCAGTCCCCTCAGCCCTGCCTGGGCAGGCGCTTAGCAAGGCGGGGCCCACCCCCAGGTGGGCCCGGCTGTTCCACGCGCCTGCCTCTGGAGTCCCCCAGTCCCCTCAGCCCACCAGCTGCTGAGGGCCAGCCCAAGGCGCAGGCAAGCCTCAGATAGAGAGGCTTCCCAGCCACCCAGGGCCAGCCCGAGGAGCAGGCAAGCCTCGGATGGTGGCTGCCCAGCCTCCTAGGACCGCCTGGGGCTTAGGTGACCAGGGCTGGCCGAGGCTTGCACTGCCAACAGTGGCAGCAGCATAGGTATGATGGGGCATCACCTTCTCCTGATTGCTGGGTCGCCTCTCACCCCTGAGAGCACCCAGACTGTGAGAGGGGGCAGGCCAGGCTGAGGGACCCCTCTCCAGTGCATGAATTTTTATGCACCGGGCCTCTAGTTTATTTATAATCTTTGAAGAGCGGAGGGAATCCTTTAGAAGCAGGACACAAAATCCAGCCTCAGTTTGTCCCAGGATAACCCCCTGAACCTGTTTCCAAGGCCCCCCTTTCTCTGATTTTCCAGTGAGCTGACAGATGCCCCACCTAGACTCACTTCATTTACTGTGACTTTTATTTCTCAAGTGAGCCAAAGCAGCCCCGCCTTGGCTCACTTGAGAAATAAAAGTTTTACCTCAGAATATTTGAAAACTTATGTGTGGGAAAAAAATACCATTAACAAAGTTTAAAGATAAATGGTAGTGAAAAAAATTTTTCAACACATAGCACAGGCAAAAATTTAATGTCTTAATTTACAAAGAATTCATATAAATCTCAGTAATTTAAATTGACAACAAATATGTTTTTAAAAAGATGCTCAATCTCACTAAATAATAAAATAATTTGAAACTATGAAGTATTGTCCTCTCTTTAGAAAGACAAACATTTTAAAGGTGATAACACTCATTGCTGCTAAGGCAGAAGAGAAAAAGGCATGAACCTGGATTGTTGAAACAATTATAAATCAATACAAACTACTGGAAGTTAATTGGGTAATATCTATTAAAATAGAAGATACATGTATTCTTTGATACAGCAATTCTACTGCTAGGAATTTATGCTACCAATGAACTTACAAAGATTTACTAAGAATCAGAAAACACACACACACACACACACACACACATACAGCTGTCAGTTGCAACATTGGTGATATCAGAAAAAAAAAAAGAGGGGGGTAAAGGGGACAGGAAGAGATTAACCAAAGAACTATATGCATATATGTATAATCCATGGGGACTGAGGTGGGGCAGGAGCTGGGTAGAGGGGTCAAAGGTGGGTAAAATGGAAGACAATTGTAATACTGTCAACAATAAAAAAATTTTAAAAAGAAAAGGAAAAACTAGAAAAAGCCAAAGTGTTAATCAATAAACCATTAGTATTGGCATACTTATATGATTGAATACTATTTATAATGCTTCCTGTAAAATAATATTTCTGACATCTCAAGTATTCATACTATTAATTGAAAAATGAGAAAAGTCAGCTTACAAAATATTTGTAGTTGATTCTATTTTTTTTATAAAAAATAGATATGCACAGTATTTCTACATTGAAAGAAAAAGTCAGAATCTATAGCATATATGCTTTCCTGTCAATTACACATTTTCTAAGTGCATATACATCATTTTTATAAACAGAAAAAAAACACTTCACAAGTTTTAAACTTTGTAGAAAAGAGAAAGGCAATTAAATAATCTGTTCCCTTAAATTCTGTATACTGAGCAATAATCACTAACTAGAGTCCATGTCATAGAGGTTTGATAAAAATTAATGATTAACTGAGAAGACTCATTGAAAGTACTGCAGCTAAAATAATGTAAAAGCTCTGTTTAGGATTTCACTGTGGGAACAAAATATGTTCTTATTCATTCTAACCTACTCAACTGGCTCTATTTGCATTGCCTCATTCATCAAATGCTGTCATTTGATATTGCTTAATCCAAGTGAATGTATATAAGTAGCGTTGGAATATAACTGCCTCAACTACTACCAAGTGTTAACGACAGGAAACCTCATCATTTGAAACCAGCCCTTCATGTTTATAACTTAGGTGAGTATCATAACCAGTGTGCAAAAATATTTGCCATAAATTATTGGAAAAGCAGCACAAAAAATAATGTTTATATTGTGATATAGTCTGAAACATTTGTATTTAAAAGTAGGAGAGTAAAGAGTAAACTTTAAGTCTGAAAAAATAGTGAAAGGAGTGATGGTATTTTTTTTTAAGTAAAAGATTTGTAGGTTGTTTAAAGAGAATGCTTTATTTTTTAGAATAGGATTTTCTGATTCTTGGTAAATCTTGGTAAGTTAATTGGTAGCATAAATTCCTAGCAGTAGAATATTTCCTGACTATGCTTTTGACTTACCATGTGATTCTTTTTTTTAAAATATATTTTATTGATTTTTTTACAGAGAGGAAGGGAAAGGGATAGAGAGTTAGAAACATCAATGAGAGAGAAACATTGATCAGCTGCCTCCTGCACACCCCCTACTGGGGATGTGCCCGCAACCAAGGTACATGCCCTTGACTGGAATCGAACCCGGGACCCTTCAGTCCGCAGGCCGACACTCTATCCACTGAGCCAAACCGGTCAGGGATATCATGTGATTCTTAAAAAATAGCCAGCTTTTTCTGTGTCAGTGACTCCATCATAAATGTGGTATTTCAGTTTCTAATACACCTTGCTTAACTCTGCAAGCTAAGGGTTTAGAGCAGAGTTCCTCCAAGTGTGTTCTCTTAAACTAGTCCATGGGGGTATTAATAGAGCAAGTAATTATTTACAAAATCAAATAACTACTGAAAATAATTAGTTAAACAAAGATACTCATGGTTCTTCAATGAAGGACTGTTAGCACCTTTACTATGCTAATGTAAGTTCTGACTTCCCAAGAGATGGAATATAGATTGGAACATTTCGCAGATTTATTTGAAAATGCAACATTTTATGTTTGTTTGCTTTTTAATGTGTATCCACGGGAATTTTTTTTCTAGGGCATAATGATCCATAGATAAAAGAGAAAACAACAAAAAACCCAGCATTGCAACTTTCATGTTATCAGTAAAGTAGTATACCTGAATGCCTACTATGTGCAGATTACTATTTGACTTATTTTCTGTACAATTTAAAGTTTAACTACAATAAGGTTACTGACCTGCACTATCCCATGTTATGATTAAAAATTAACTACCATATTCAAAAATTTATTATTTCAAACAAGTTGGACAAACAGCTAAGCATTTGAAGTTAAATTCCCAGTTCTGATTCTTTTATTCCTACATTTGGATGGGGAAGAAAAGGAGACAGGGTAGGGAAGCTCTGGCATAACAGATACGGTAGATTCTGGTCCCAGTTCAACTTTTGTGATCCTGAGCAAAGCACTTAATTTTTCAGTTTTACCTGGCCTGCTCATCTATAAAGTTAGGAGCTCAGTAAAATGATGTCTAAGGCTCTATACTTCTAAGTGTTCTTGATCAGTGAAGGTGAGAAAATCAGAGAAAGAAGATAAGGATTTATGTGAGGCCCTCAAGCTCTGTGAGGATAATATTCATTCTCAGGAGCAGAAGAGGGAGTCCTCAACTGCCCTACCATTAAAGGATTTTGCTCATGAAACTGTCTGAACATAGTATGGCTGCATGGAATATTCTACTTCCATCTAGACAAGAAAATTTTAGCCTATTTGGGGTTGGCCAGGGACAAAAATAAAGGTGCATGAAGTTTATTTTCCAATGAGTCCTTTGAGTCAGGAACTCAATGCTGCTTCCTTACCCTACTAGAAAAACTGAGCAATATGAAGAGATTTCAATGGTACCCAATCCAATAATTTGGATTTTATTTTGTTTAACATAGAAAATAAAAGGCAATGCTTAATAAAGGAAGCAATAACTACTAGTAGAATTCAGCAACGTCAGATTTTAAGACTAGAGAAGAAGTCCCATTTTCCCCACAAACCACAGCATCACTTGTCTTACCTTGATTATGAAGCCAGGTTGCAGAACCCTACTGAAAGAATATGGAGCTTTCTTCAATTTATGACAGAGAACTCCAGGGTTTTTCAGTAGAGCACTGCAGTCCACCGACGATCAAGTATTAAATTGGGGACTGGAAGATGGTGATTTTTCTAATTTTATCATTTCTTCTGTAATAAATAAATTCCTCATTCACTCTTTCTTGATAAATGCTACGGACTTGTGGGTTTCTTTTTTCATCAAATGCCTTATAGTCAATTACCATCATTATTCCTTTTGATGTCAAATTGTCCCAAATTTGGCCAGCAGGAGAACCTTCATGTATCCTTTTGACACAACCTCACTAGTTTTTGAATGATTCACTGATTTCTGGCACAACAACATATTCCATGCTCACTTCTACTTTCCCAGCCCACATCTAGAGTCCCAGTTCCCTTTAGTGAAAAAAGTACGTAGAAACTAAGATATAGGTATACCAATATTACTGATTCAAATTTAACATCATAGGAATTTCTTCTTGGATTCTTTTATTTTATATTTGTCTTTTCTCCTACAGTGAAAATCCTATGTCAAACATCTACTTATTTGCTGTATCCTATAGTATAGCAAATGGTCTCAGAGTTCCAATACCAATATTACCATCAACAACAAAAGCACTAAGTAAAGTTTAAGATTTCTTTGCAGTTCTTTTTGTCCTATATTCCAGCATAGATACATATTCAGAATACTATGTTCAAATTTTACTAAAAGAATTATTTTCTCTTGGGGGTTGTGTTATCAATTGTATATTGACTTAGCCAGAGTTGTTTCTGTTTGCTTTCAAGTTGAGACAACTGAACTAATACTATATTTAATCCAACAGAAGCCTGAAAAAAAGGGCCTGAAATGAAGTATTCAACCACCAAAATTCCCCCCGCAAATATGAACAACTCAGCAGGAAAAGTCTCGGTAAAATCTCCCAGGATGAGAAGTAAGGAATTAAGCATTTCTGATTACTTTACACACTATTTTTATCTGTTATCAAATCTTTATTATCCAATGTTCATACATGCTACTTTATCAAAAGTTACTAAGAATACAAGAGCTGAAATTGAAAGGGATAGCTCATAAGTGTGCAGTACAGCAGCATTTGGTTTTAAACAGACTACATACAGCCAACTTTTACTTATTTGATGCATCACAGGACAGGAATGGCTCAGATAATTTAAAACTGCTAATAGTAATAAACATAGTTATAGCCCTTCATATCAATCCCTTCTTTCCACCCACACCCCCTACCACCAAATCCCAAAAACTTTTCCCCGATTAATTCACAAAATTTAAATTGACCCACTTTCATTCAACAAACATTTATTAAGACCTTTGGTGTATCAAGCTTGTGGTCTTAACTGGCAATTTTTGATAAATGAGAGAATATAAGTGAAGATATTTGAATAATCCAGGCCCCAAAGAAAGCAGATTTGACCAAATGATGCTCAATTCTATCCAGTTACAAACTCAAAGGGTTTGTAATAAATTGAAGAGTAAAAAGAACCAAGTAGAAGCCATAGCTTTAAGATGAAAGGGCTCTATACTTCTTTGATCCTTATACTATCTATCCTAAGCAATAATTATACAAATTTATACTTATGTTTTTCATAAGGAGCAGTTATACAAAAGAGTTAAGAGAGCCCTGGTGGGCTAGAGCAAAAACAGAGGATGAGGAATGATGGTGGGGACTGCATATCCTTGTTTTTTGGGCTCCTCTCCATTTCCCTGAACATCTTTAAGGCTAGAAGAGAAAGCAGTGTTAAAGTACATCATTTCTGTTCTCGCTAAGGCTCTGGCTCACCCACAGTGTTCTTTGGTAATCAGGAAAAACACTAATTTGACTGTGATTTCTAAACAGCCAGGAAATCACAGTTGTTAGGTTTTGTGGTTTTTTTTTTTTTTTTTATCTGAGTCTGAGTCAAACTGCTCTATGTAGAAACAGTGACTCAGTGGAAGTGACTCTGCATCCCAAATTCCCTCTTAATAAATAATGTATTGTCTTTGTACCTCAGGAGATGTAGACTCTTTAAAATACTGGAATAAGAGAGCAGGCTGGAGTTTACAGCAGAGTTAGTGGCACTGATACAAAAATTAAAATGTAAACTTCTTTAAGGTTGCAGTGGCTTATTTAAAACATTTAGAAAAACAGTAATAAAGATATCCCCCAAATCACTTATATTAATATCATGTTATTTTAATTGTCCCTTAGCAGATCTTCCTTTTCAATAATATTGGCTCAGTTTAACACTAAAATTGTCATTAATTACTAGTAAACACTCCTGGCCCCAAACCTGAAAGCTGTGAGGTATGTGACAGGTATGAACCACTTCTCAAAACCCAGGGTGCAATAAATGTCACATTTTTCCAAAGAAAATGCTCTGAGCCCTCAAAAAAAAAAAGCAAAAAAAAAAAAAAGCTCATTTTAATTACTTTTCCTCCCTTGAGCTAACACGATCTGACACAATCCACAGCTCACAACGCCACAAAACTCATTATACAACCACTACAGGTACAGGTATCCACACAGTCAGGTTCCCTATGAGTTCTGGTCACCACCACGCCATTTCATTTTTAGTGCCAAGAAGATACAGGAACACTTCATGAGCTAGAGGTAAGCCCCTCCTAAAAATCATCCCATTCCAAGTTTCAGTCCATTCTCCTCTGCTACTTCCTCTTCTCCCAAATCCATCAATTCTTTCCCTTCCCTGACAATCCAGCTTTTGTATGCATACAGCCAGAGGTCACAATATAGAGAGCCTTGAGAGATTCATCCAGCAGAAGTATTTTATTTGGCCTGAACACTATTATTGATGTTGTTTTTCAATTGAGGCAACAATTAAAGATTAGGAGATTTTGCATAAAAATCTGAATGTGTGGTTTTGTCAAAAAAATCTGAAGATCTAGTAACACTGGCTCATATTCCTACATGCAACAATTGAGGATAGAGCTGCATAGAGATCACATACTTTAGTTGGTATCTGTCCATGGAAAATCTTCTGTTACAGTGAAGGAGTTTGTGGACAGTAGAGAATCATTGAAAACGTTTAATTGGGGGGAATTACAAGATATTTTTATTTCAGAGAAGTCACACTGGTGGTGGTATGAAGAGAGATTGAGGGGACAAGCATAGAAACTAAGACTTGTCAGAAGTTTACTACATTCATCTAGGGGACTAATAATGAGGGCCTGACCTAAAACAACAGAAAGGAAAGGAAGGACTAAATTTCACATGCTGTCAGAAGGTGAAATCATGAAGATTTAGTGACATATAAAATAAATTGAGAGAGAAAGAAGGAAAAATTGATGTTTCTCAACTTTCTGATTTAAGAATTGGGCAGACAATGGTAGATAGTGGTGCTGTTTTTCAAGATAGGGAATTCAGGAAGAATATATTGGGGGTAGGAAAGGGTAAAAAAAATTATTATTGTGAGTATAATTTTAATTTGGAGGAGGTATAGATCATCCAGGTAGAGGTATCCAGAGTTAAGGAGGCTTTATATAGATATAGAGATGTTTTATGGTAGCTGAAGTCAAAATGCCCTGTGGAGAAAGAGCAACAAATATAAAACTCAGGAGAGAGAATAAAGGTAGAGTTACAGTTTGAGGAGTCATCCGTATATAAAAAGATGACTGAAGTTGTTGGAGCAAGCAAGATTGCTCAGAAATAAAAGTCTAGAGTGAGAGGAAAAGGCAAAGGGCAAAATCCTGAAGAACACCAACATTTAGGAGCAGGTAAAGAAGAAAGAACTAACCGAGAGACCAAGGCGGACTGATCAGAGAGAAACAAGAAGAATCTAAGGAAACTGGTGACCTGACAATAAGGGAAGAAGGATGGGGTCCCTAAAGTCAAATGCCACAGACAGGTAAAAGGTAGTAAGCAGTGAGAAGACACCATGGTGAAAATTTGGGGAAGAAATGAAAGATTAAGTGATTTGCTTCTACAGATCCTGTCAGCCATAGTCTGGGTCTCCAAGTGGCAAAATTACAGGCAGATTTCCAGGCCCCTCCCATTTACTCCCCAGAAATGCCTGAGAATTTCAACATGCTGATGCTATGGTGAAATTAGTTATTTTCTTAAAAGCTATAGTAAGACACTGCCCTCAGACAGCAAATATGATGGAGATTGAGAAAGTGGCAACAGCCCTTACATAATCTTGACCTGGGTCTTTGACACCAATGGAGCACTCTCTCCTACACTGTTCCCATGGCCATGTCAGCTTTGTGCTTTCCTCCTGAGAACACAACCCTCACACCACATTTCCAGCTACCCTGAACACCAAAGTATACCTTCTTTCAAATACTCCCCATGTAAAGTATCTTTAATACAACTATAATCACCCCCAATGAATTATAGCCAGTGTTTGTCCCACTAGCCTGTACATCCATATCTTTAGCCTGACTCTTCTTGTACATGCACAATACTTTAATATCTTGACCCTCACTTCTAACTACCCAAGACCCATATCCCACTCCCCATAGAGTCCACTCGGAATATAAGACATGCCTGCCATGTCCCTATGGGATACTGATAAGCATATAAGGAATGAGAATGCTTGCAGTATCATCTTAAACCTTTTAGCTCTGAAGAGAAAACTGACACAGTAAATAAAATATTGTATTAAATTAGTTATCAGGAGACCAAGTTCAATGCTGGCTCTGGCACAGCTTTGTAAATTATCTTTGTAACTCTAAAAACATTATATTAATGTGCGATACCATAGTTGATATTTCTGAATTTGAAGCAATGTTACGGAATTCCAGGGTGGGTGTGAGTATAATTAAGTGATCTTGCCCTGTTCAGACAGTTGAAGATTCTTAAAGGTAGATGCCCATCTAAACTGGAGGCAAGATATAGATAATTCAAAATGGTAGCTAACAAATGTTTATTCTACTTGACTTTTGAAAGCATACTAGGAAGGCAAATCTTAGAGAATAAAAAAAGGTTATAGAATGGATCCCAAAGTCACAAGTAATTATTTTCATTTTCTGAAATTGCTTGATAACTCATTTACTTACTATAATGTTGAAAGTTGAGCTCCTTTGACTCAGGGGTTACAACTTTCTTTTCTACTTGACACTGAAAGTCTTTTTATGATTTCAAAGTAGCAAATTTTTATTTTATTTTAGACTTTAATTTTTCTTTGGTTACTTAAATTAAATTCTAATAAAATTAGAATTACTGGATAATATTTTTATTCAAATGATTTAATTTGAGCTTATATTTTGTTAGTCCCTAAAATTGACTGTAATATTTTCTTAGATAGAGGTAGATGGAAAGAATATCTTTAAAATATATATATATATATATATATATATATATATATATATATATATATATAGTTTTTGTTTTTGTTTTTGTTTTTGTTGACTTCATAGAGGAAGGGAGAGGGAGAAAGAGATAAAAACATAAGTAATGAGAATCATTGATCGGCTGCCTCCTGTATGCCCCCTATTGGTGATCGAGCCTGAAACCTGGGCATGTGCCCTGACCAGGAATTGAACCGTGACCTCCAGATTCATAGGTCAATGCTCAACCACTGAGCCACACCAGTTGGGTGTAAAGAGTATCTTTGATATTAGATACACTTGAGTCACAACTTCTCACCAGACCTGTAACTTTGGGTAAGTGTCATGACTTCTAGATCATCATCTGTAAAATGAGAAGGATAATACCTGCTTTGCTTGCTATATTATTGTGATGGATTACATGACATAGTATGTAAAATTATTAACACAGTGGTTGGTTCACTGCAGACACTTAGTAAATGACAGCTATTTTTAAAATCAATAACCTTTACAGACTACAGCCATGCCTCCAAAATTATTAAAAGTATATTCTAGATAAGTAGAAAAGATTACAGACTTCATATGACCATAAGAGTCTCCCGTCAGTGAGGCAAAGAATAATATATGTTGGATGTAGGTCCACACTCCCTTATATGGAATTCTGAAAAACAAAATTTTTTCTAAAGACCTAAAGTATTTTATAACTCATTTGACAGAAAAATATGACCTAAATTCACTTAACAGTTAAAGCCTGAGCTGAGTCACCATGAGGTCTTTATTCCACCTTATATACAATTTTCTATATTTCACTACAATATTATTAATTTTTAAATTTGGGTTACTGCCCTAGTCCCTGCTGGGAATGCTAAATATATACCATATATGTTCTACATGACAATTCTAATATCTAAAAAACTCTGAATCTTGAAACACAAGTGGCCCAAAAGTTTCTGACAAAATACCATGGATCTGCAATTTCCTTCTTGGTCTGCTACACTCAGCGTTTGTAAAAGGATGAAAATGGATGAATGCCCAGCCAACGTAGCTCAGTGATTGAGTGCTGACCAATGAACCAGGAGGTCACGGTTCGACTCTCTCCCCCTCCCTTCCTCTCTAAAATCAATAAAAATATATTTTAGAAAAAGAAAATGGATGGAATGAAACAGTATCACATTTTTTTCATTTGTTTAGAATCCCAACAGAAGGGCAAAGAAATTTGCCAGGTGTACTTTATGCAGCTACGCTCTGGCCTTATCATAGAAAAAAAGGCCTGTTACTTTAGGAAAGAAACCACCAAAAGGCATTCACCACACTCAGGTAAGGGAAAACTACAATTCCTGGTAGTTCTTTAATATAGTGATGAGCATCTATTTGCCTTCAATTTCTACATCTAGGTATGTAATTTTTTTCCCCCTCACACAAATTTTCCTTCTGGGAAAGAGTAAAGATAATAAACTCTTTTAAAGCCGTTTTTAAAAAGGTTTATAAAGAGTTTTTAATATAATGGGAGAAATGTTTATGTTATAATGTTAAGTGAAAACAGAGGATATAAAATAATATATATAGGTATACCTCGAGAATATGCGAGTTTAGTTCCAGACCACCACAATCAAGTGAGTTGTAATCTTTCACTGGTAGAGGGCCTTGCCTTCAATTTGTAAGAAATGCAACATCTGTAAAACACAATAAAGCAAAAAGTGCAATAAAGTGAGTATGCCTGTATATTAACAATATCTCTTAGGTGATTTTTTTTTTTCATTTAAAGGAAGTACTATAAACTAAAATGTTCATAGTGGTTGCCTTTTGGGTGTTGAAACATGGGTAACTAGTTTTTTTCCACCTAGACTCCAATGGGTGTGCCCTTCTGGAGTGTAAGTGTTCCAAGAGGTATTGAGCCCTTCCAACCTTTGGGTGGCCAAAGTCCTGGGGTCAGTCACCACTGTCAGCAAGCAGCCTTGACTGTGACTCTTCAAGTGGGGGTAGAGGGAGTGGGGAGGGGATCTGGGCATAGTGAGCACTGATAGTCCACTCCTAACCCCACCTGTCTTGCAGCTGAAGATTACAAAGAGCCAAACCTGCTACTCGCTACCTGTCAGACACGCCTGCAACACTTTGAAAAATCGGCGAGGGCCTTTGCCTTTGATATACCTATGGTCCAGGAAAATACTAGAACAAGTGATGATTCAAGAATCCTAGGTGTGACTGGTTACAGGGGTGGTGTGGGTGAGAGGAGGGAGGTAAGACACAGGACCCCGGCAAGTGCTGCTCTAGGAAGCAGCCCCAAGTCTATGTCTTCAAGTATATTAGAAACTTTTGTCCATTTTCTGCTGATGTGCCCATTAGGTGGTATCTAAAATAGGTGCAGGGCAACTGCTCTAACAATGTATGCACATTCTATAGTTAGCACTCCATTGTTATTTTGAAATGTTTGCTATGGATTAGAATCCCATATACATTATTCCTGGGGAAAATACATTATCCTTTGGGGCGGGAGGAACCCAATACATTATTCCCCAAAAATTTCAACATTTTGATAATAAAAAAGGATGGGCTATGAAGTATTTTAAATATAATTTCGACTAAATAT
The DNA here is from genome assembly GCF_963455305.1 of Plecotus auritus. Lineage (NCBI taxonomy): Eukaryota > Metazoa > Chordata > Mammalia > Chiroptera > Vespertilionidae > Plecotus > Plecotus auritus. Next base: position 134,350,037 of record NC_137776.1, on the reverse strand, counting down.
TTTAAATAGTTGTTAAAATTATTTTAAGTTGCATCACCAACTGAGCAAATGAAGTCCAAGTAGATGCTGACTATCAAGAAGTGAAGAGATCAGGAGAAACCAAGATGGCGGCATAGGTAAGCACCTAAACTGCTGCCTCGCACAACAATTTCAAGACTACAACTAAAAGACAGAACGGACATCATCCAGAACCACAGGAAGGCTGGCTGAGTGGAAATTCTACAACTAGAAGGAAAGAGGAAAGGTCATGGAGAATCAGAGGAGCGGCAAAGGAGGGCTGAGGTATGGAGACGCGCGCAGAGAGGAAGGGCGACTGAGTGCCTGGCTGACTTTCTCTGGCGGGAGAGGGAAGGAAGCCCCCAAATGCACTGAACCCCAGTTCCGACTGCACTGAAACCCAGTTCCGGGCAAAACCCCGTGGACCCAGGCTCATACAGGGGGAGTCTGGACTGTCAGGTAGAGAGAAAGGCACATGGAGACTCAGAGACCTGGGGAAGCTGCGGCGGGTCTGGAGGCGCACGCAAGCGCACGCGAGTGCTCGCAGAGAAAGATGAATGCGGAGCCTGCCGTAGGCATTCCCTAGCGGAAGGGAGTTAGAAGCTCCTGATGTCACGGAACCCTAGTTCTGACTGCACTGAACCCCAGTTACGGGCGAGCCCCTGGGGACCCACGCTCTTGCGGGGGGAATCTGGACTGTCAGGTGGAAACTCAGGGGAGTCACGGAAGGCAGAGGTCTGGTGGTGCGCGCGCAAGGGCAGGGCTGACGGGAAGCCAAGACTGTCTGCTCCGCCCTGAGATTCTGCCCCATACAAGCTGAGCACAGAGGCTTTTGCAATTTTGCAAGTCTAATCCTATAGGGCTGTCTCCAGCACCGAACTTCTCCCAGCGTAGACACAGCTGATCCTCACAGACAAATGGCCTGGAGGTCTATTCCTCCCAGTGATACCAATAATAATCAAGACTTAACTACAACAAGGCTCTACACACAGTCCACAAAGGGGTGCACCAAGAGTGTCCACCTCAGGTTAACTGGGGAGGCCGACCCACTGGGCCATATAGGAAACCTAGCACACAAAGCTACCCTACCAACTCAGGGAAGCAGTGAAAATGTGGCGTCAAAGAAACAGATCACAAACGAAAGAAATAGAGGAAAGCAAACAACTGTATATAGAATTCAAAACCACGGTTATAAGGCTTTTCAAGAATATCCTAGAAAAGGCCGATAAATTTAGCAAGACCCTCGAGGATATGAAAAATGACCAACTAGAAATTAAACATACACTGACTGAAATAAAAAATATTATACAGAGACCCAACAGCAAACTAGAGGAACGCAAGAATCAAGTCAAAGATTTGAAAAACAAAGAAGCAAAAAACACTCAACTGGAAAAGCAAAAAGAAAAAAAAAATCCAAAAAGTTGAAGACAGTGTAAGAAGCTTCTGGGACAACTTCAAGCGTACCAACATCAGAATTATGGGGGTGCCAGAAGAAGAGAGAGAGCAAGATACTGAAAACCTATTTGAAGAAATAATGACCAAAAACTTCCCCCACCTGGTGAAAGAAATAGACTTACAAGTCCAGGAAGCGCACAGAACCCCAAACAAGAGGAATCCAAAGAGGACCACACCAAGACACATCATAATTAAAATGCCAAGAGCAAAAGACAAAGAGAGAATCTTAAATGCAGCAAGAGAAAAACAGTTAGTTACCTACAAGGGAGCACCCATATGATTGTCAGCTGATTTCTCAACAGAAACTATGCAGGCCAGATGGGAGTGGCAAGAAATATTCAAAGTGATGAAAAGCAAGAACCTACAACCAAGATTACTCTACCCAGTAAAGTTATCATTCAGAATTGAAGGGCAGATAAAGAGCTTCACAGATAAGAAAAAGCTAAAGGAGTTCATCACCACCAAACTAGTATTATATGAAATGCTGAAAGGTATTCTTTAAGAAGAGGAAGAAGAATAAAAGGGTAAAGATAAAAATTATGAACAACAGGGGGACCACAGCCATTCCGTGTGTTTGTTTGCTTTTTAATTTAGACAAAGCTTTTACCTGTGATTCTTCCCCTTCCGATACAGTGTTGTGGCCGTTTTGATGCTATGTATGTAAATGTGAATCTAGAAAGTGTGTGTGTCTGTGCCGGCCTTTTGATGTCTTTGCGGACTTCCTTCTCCGTGGGAATATGTAGTGCAATCCCCCTTTTAGCGAAGCCCCTGTGCCCACACCGTCCTGTCCAGTCCCCGTCTGCCTCTTCAGTGTCTGCTTGGCGGGACCCAAAGATCCAGGAGTCCGTATACATACCTTTGTATATAGTGACATCATTGCAGATCACACAGTCTGGTGCTAACGTCTGCCCTCTACGCGGGTGGCTGTTCCGGACTCTCTGTGAAGCTCGCGGTGGAATGCCCTGAATCGCCATCGCCTGCAGCTCACTGTGGAAATGTGTGCGGATTCATGCTCGACGCTGACCACTTACCTCTCAACAGATCATCCTGCCTGACTTTGATGAAATAAATAGTGTCCTTGAAAAAAAAAAATATGAACAAATACATATCTATCAACAAGTGAACCTAAAAATCAAGTGAATTAAAAATCTGAGGAACAGAATAATCTGGTGAATATAATAGAATCAGGGGCAAAGAAAGGGAGTGGACTGATAATTCTCAGGGGGAAAGGGGATGGGGGGTGCAGGAAGAGACTAGACAAAAATCGTACACCTATGGATGAGGACAGTGGGGGGGAGGTAAGGGCAGAGGGTGGGGTGGGAACCGGGTGGAGGGGAGCTATAGGGGGGAAAAGGAGAAACAATTGTAATAATCTGAACAATAAAGATTTATTAAATTTAAAAAAATAAAATTAAAAATAAATTAAAAAAAAAAGTGAAGAGATCACTGAGAAACTTGACTGGGAATTGCAGTTGCCATTTCAAGTATTATTCCTGACATAAATGTCTTAAGTTCCCAGAAAAATACTGAAATTTCTCCCTAGGTATTTTTAAATCATTTTACTTTAGAAGTTTACCTACAAATTCAACATTTAACATACTCATTAATATTTTGTACATTTTTCTTAGCATAATTCTATAATGTAAAGAAAAGAAAATATTTTCTTCTCCAGGACCCATATAGATAGTTCCTATATCTACTTCAGTTTACACCATTGAAATATTATAATTTTTCATGTGTGTTGGAACATTTTAAAAAGTTGGGAGTACTGCTCTCAGTGTCTCTGTTATTTAGCCAGAGGTCAGAAGGGGCTCACACCTGTATTCTCCAGGACTATTGGAAGTCTCAGAATAACTCCACACCTTACAGATGGGTATTTATTTATCCATGTCTATTTAAATTCTGTCCCTTCTTACCTACAATTCCCTAGTTCATGGGGAGCCAGGAAGCAGAAGTTTCCTCAGGCAATGTCTATCACTTTTCCAGTTTCTTTCTCCCCACCAAAACCTCCCATAAACATACTAGCATGGCCTCCCATGGCCTTTATGCAATAAATTAGTGCCTTTAATCCCATTCAGGTGGTACAGTTCAGCTTTGAGCTATGTTAAACTTGCACCAAAGGTTTTCATCCACCCAACAGCAATGGACAAAGTACAGCTCAAATAGTTATAATAAAAAGCCTTTGGGGAGGCATTTTTAAAAAATGCTAAATGATTGTTTATGAGAACAAGTTTTTGCATTCTTAATGACAAGATTTTCACTTGTTACAGAACGTTCTGTTTCCCTGAGCACATACAATGATCAATCCATTACTTTTGTTTTTTCGGATGGAGGTTATGAGATCTATGTTGAAGATTTGAGGAAAAAGGGTGAGAAAGGTAGAATATTTCCTTTTGTCTATAATGATATAATGATTACTAATAAGTAAAAAATAAATTTACCAAACCATTAACAATGGATTAACTCAAATATGGTAAATAGATCTTATGTTGTGTGCAAACTGTGATGTGTTGGCAATAGATGCTTGAATATCACTGTGTTGAGGAGGATTACAAAGCTTAGTAAGCGTTCATTGGGAGGAAAGAACGCTGACATTGAGAAGTGGTGTCGTGAAAGATGGAAGGAGGACCATACATATTTGATATTGCTAAATTACTTACTAGATCTTTCTAATCTTATCAATGTCACCAAAGTAAATCCTCAAATAAGAGTATATCTGCCTTAGCTGGGTGGCTCAGCTGTTTAGAGCATCATTCTGTACACCAAAATGTTGTGGGAAGTGGGAGAAGGAGGAAAGAAGAAGGGAGGGGTTCCTGATCAGGACACATACCTGGGTTGTAGATTCTATCTCAGTTGGGGTGAGTATGGAAGGCAACTGATTGATGGTTCTCTCTCACATCAATGTTTCTTCTCTCTCTCTCAAATCAATAAACATATCCTTGGGTGAGGATTAAAAATATATATATACAAGTGCTATGAACAATATTTTAAGTATTTTATGGGGAATTCATCCGAGTATACCATCATTTTCATTTTATGCATTCTCTTTCAGACAAAGTGTTATTCCATTACTATGACTCACAGTCACCTGCAAGTGAAACAGGTAATTTGGACAGCTGTAATGTTTGAATTCTTAAATGTGACTAAAAATAAATCCAAAAATGCTCCATGTGGGCAGGCTGTCTCTGAAGGTTCTCTCCAGCCCAAGCTCATAGTGAAATCTTAGATTCTTAGAGGATTAACTTCATTCCAACCATTTTGCAGTTTTATAGGATAAATGCTTGGCTACATTTAGCAGAGACCCAGAATAATGGGTGCTAAGCTACACAAAACTTTATTTCTGTCTGAGCCAGGGCTGGAATGGGAACTCTATTGAATAGGTTGTCCAGGAACCTAGCTCCTTCTCTCTTTGTGGCTCTGCTAACACCTACATCAGGGGTGAGGAACCTTTTTCTGCCATGGGTCACTTGAGTATTTAAAAATCATTTGAGGGCCATACAAAATTATCAACCTAAAAATTAGTCTGCTATATTTGGTCAAGCATTTAATTAACTCACCCCTAATGCCTTGGCAGGGCCAGACCAAATGATTTCTCGGGCTTATACTGCCTGTGGACTGGACGTTCCCCACCCCTGATCTACATGTTTTAAGATTACTTTAGCCCTGGCCAGTTTTGCTTAGTGGTTACAATGTCAGCCTGCAGACTAAAGGGTCTTGGATTCAATTCATGTCAAGGGCACATTTCTTTTCTTTTTTTTTTTTTTTTAATATATTTTATTGATATTTTTACAGAGAGGAAGGAAGAGGGATAGAGAGCCAGAAACATCGATGAGAGAGAAACATCGATCAGCTGCCTCCTGCACACCTCCCACTGGGGATGTGCCCGCAACCAAGGTACATGCCCTTGACCGGAATCGAACCCGGGACCCTTCAGTCGCAGGCCGACGCTCTATCCACTGAGCCAAACCGGTTTTGGCAAGGGCACATTTCTTGGTTGCAGGCTCGATCCCCGCCCTAGTCAGGGCATGTGTGGGAGACAACCAATCTATGTGTCTCTCTCACATCATTGTTTCTGTCTCCCTGTCTCTCCCCTCCCTTCCACTCTCTAAAAATCAATGGAAAAAATATCCTCAAGTGAGGATTCACAACAACAAAAAATTATTTGCCCCCATGACAATATCCAATTAGCTGGACAGAGAAAGATGGGTATGTGAATTCTCTTCCCCTTTAAGGACACAACCTGGAAGTTTCACCTGACATTCCACTCACCTCACGTTGGTCAGAACTTAGTCACATTGCTACACTTAGCTACAAAAATATGTTTTATTATATCACAAGAAGAGGAGTTGAATGTTGGGGGACAACTATCTGTGGCTTTACATGCAGACAGACAAACACTCAGAGAAATACTCATTAGAGTTCCAATTCTACAATTAGAAAGCATGTAAGAAAACTAACCTCTCTTCTTCAAGGGGCTTGGAATTATCTCCTACTTATCCAATGACTCCTTAGTTTCATTTAGGTACAAATTTCTAAGAGACATGTTGCTGAATGAAGTAGTTATTTTACATGACATTGTAAACTTGTTTCCTGGGTATTAAATTTGTTTAAATTAAAATGAGTTACAATCTTTAACTTTTTAATTTACTTTTTAATTGCAAGGTGATGATGTTGATGGTCACAAATTAATGGTAAGGATGAGTCCTGCAAATGACAAAGACTTCTTGCTGCATGCCAACAACAAGGAGCACTCTGTGGAGGTAAAAAGAAATATGCACTTAACTGTTGTGATTAATATCACTAGTTTGTATGGATTTGGGTGTTTGGATATTTTGAAGAAGGATTTTTGTTTGTGCTATTGTACATAAAACACAATGAGTTACCACCAATATCTTGCTCTTGGAGCTACTTAAAGTCTGGTCTCTGCCAGCAGTACATCATCCCCTGGGAGCATGTTAGAAATGTGGAATTTCATTGTCAAGGAGAAAGACAGAGGCTGTAGTAAGAAAAACATCACTTTCATGCTCGAAACAGAAATACTTTGCATGCCACATATGGTCGACTGTCATTTGGCATCCATGCTTGACACCTCCTAGAGTCTATAGGATCTGGAAAAGGAACACTATATTTCTCAGATGCTCTTATAGGTAGGATTTTTGTTGTATATAAAGAACTGGCATATGTATGCATCCACAAGAGATGTAAAATGTGAAAATAAAACAGAAGTTTTTTGCAAAAAAAAAAAAAAAAGTGGAATTTCAGGCTCCCTCACAACTGAATTAGAATCAGCATTTTAACAAATCTCCAGGATATTCAAATGCACATTAAAGTTGGAGAAGCACTACTATATAGAATGATCTCAATCCTTCCTATTTGGCTTTAGGAAGTATTGTGTTCTTCTAGGAAATGTTTCTTTGTAAAACATAGTTTTGTTAGGAAAATGTATAAATAACTTTATACCCTAAGCCTGCTAAAGAGAAGGTCATAAACATTTCCATATGCCAAGATTTATAGATAGCATAACAATCTACATTCTATTCATAGGATTCACTGCATAGTCTTCTTCAGTTAGTAAATGGCAGTATTATATTGGTCATGATGAAGAATTATAAACAGCCCAGCCGGCATGGTTCAGTGGTTGAGCATTGACCTATGAACCAGAAAGTCACAGTTCGATTCCCAGTCAGGGCACATACCCGGGTTGCGGGCTCAATCCCCAGTGGGGGGGAGGGGACATGCAAGAGACAGCCAATCAATGATTTTCTCTCATCATTGATGTTTCTATCTCTCTCTCTCTCTCCCTTCCTTTCAGAAATCAATGAAAAAATATATTTTTTTTAAAGAATTATAAACATACTAGTGGCCCGATGCACGAAATTCGTGCAAGAGTAGGCCTTCCTTCCTCTGGCTGCCAGCACCGGCTTCCCTCTGGCACCTGGGAATCGGGCTTCCCTTGCAGCCCTGGTTTCATCCAGAAGGTTGTCAAGAAGGATGTCCGGTCTAATTAGCATATTATGCTTTTATTATTATAGATTAAGTAACAAAGAAGCCAAAGGTGGAGACAAGTAAGAAAACATGGAAGTCTAATATAGAAGATAAATTATATAAATACACAAAATTATAAAGCTAACTCATACAGCCATGTAAGGTATTAACATAAACACTGATGGTAATTAACATCTTCCTTAACAAAACATTCTTAAGTATATATAACATTCTTAACAAAACATTCTTAAGTATATATAACAGTGTTTGGCATATATAAGTACTCAGTAATAAGAGCTGACCCATACTGAACTCTATTATATATCAAGCACTATGCTAAATGTTATATAAGTACTATCTCATTTAATTCTCACAGTAACTATAGTAGAGTTATTGTATTGGTCAGGTATTGCTGTGTAACAAATCATCCCAACACTTAGTGGCTTAAGATAATAATCATTTTATCACTCACATGTTTGTGGGTAAATTAGGGGTTGACTGATCTAGAAACTAGATCAGTTTTATACAAAAAAAAAAAAAAAAATGAGGCCTGAGAAGTAAAGCAATGTGCCCAGGTCTCAGAGATAATATGTGGCAAATCAGGCGTACAAATTCAGAACTATTGCATTTAGATCCAGTCATTCTAAGCCTCTCTCAAAGTATACTATTAGTGAATCAAATCAAATTCTCCCACTTTGACCCTCTACTTCCACCCCTTCCATTCCCTGCTCATTAAGCAGCTTTACTAAAAATACCAAGTTATATGTAATTATTCCCTTTTAGTTTCTAATACAGGGCTGTGGAGTTGAGTCTGGACTTCCTACTCACATATTGGTTGCTTTCTCTCTTGTTTCCTCAGCTACAAAAATATGAAAATTCGTTGCCAGACCCGACCTTATTTCTTCTTCATACAGAGCTCGGGCCCTCGCCATGTGTTTCCTTTGAATGTAAGAGCAATCCTGGAGTGTTTCTAGGAGTAAAGGATAACCATCTTGCTCTAATTAAATTAAAGGACCAAACTGAACATTCAAGAAGAGAGAATATCAAATTTAAGCTCTCTTAAATGTAAGATGTTGGAAAGTTGTGAATCCTGGGTTGAGTAGCCCCAAGAGCTACCATTGAAGAGACTGTCAAAAAAAGAGAGAAACAGATAACATTTAAGGGAAATGGAGAGTGCTTAACATGCTGTGGAATGTTTTACGCATTATGTTAAAATTATATATTTTTTGTAATCCTCTGTTCTGTTTTTTATTTCCCTCTGTATCACTGCATATTCAATACAAGTATTGGTATATTAAATAGGGTATTGGTAAAGCAACCCCCCAATATTCTAAAGACATACAGACCTTTACTTTTTTCTACTTTCAGTCCAGAGAGAACTTTATATTTAGAACTGAGATCTCTGGAAAGAAACAAGCCTTAGCTCAAGTTTCATTTTAGACAGAGATCTATTTTAAAGAGCTACATACGGACATACTTTTCCCTGGTTCCAAACAATGGCTCAAACCAAGAGCTGCTAGTAAAAACCAGATGCTGCATAGAGTGACTATTTCATAAATACCAAGTTAGTAGATGCCCAAAACTTCACTTCAGGTGCCTACATGGCTAGGCAGGTTATATATATATATATATATATATATATATATATATATATATATATTAATTTCAAAATTAAGAAAAATAAATCCAGTACAGATTTGTGAAGTGGGTGATTTCACCTCTAATTTTTCATTTTAAAAATTCTGATTTTTATAGACTAAGTTAACTATAAATAAAGCAAGACATTCTTGCATTAGGAAATGAAATAAATTTTAGTTCAGACATAGAATTAGAATCATTAGGAATAAACTAAAACATTTTTTTGAAAAAGCACTAAGCCACAATGTAGGTTAGGGCATCCAAGTACCATGGTGGAGCCAGAAGTCCAAGATAGAACACAAAATTAATATTACAATTTCAATAACTGGCTAGCCCTCATGTTTGTGGCATACCATGTCCTTCTGACCCAAACTTCCAGAAATCAATGACTTTTTATATACTTTGTCACCTTGGATAAAATTTCTTCTAACCCTTTGTTGTCCAACTTACCAATGACCCTACTTACAATGAAATATGTATTTGATTTCTCTTTTACCTTCATTTCTTTTGACCAACTGTGTTCTTGATATACCTTTGGCATCCCCGAGCTTAATTTCCAAACCACCTGACATATGAATGCCAGAACCTTTATTCTGCTTTGTCTACCTGATATAAAATTTTATATAAACTTATTGATAGCAATATTTTTTATTAAACATCTTTGTGTTTTACTGTTACTAAGGTAGTAAAATAATTTATACTCAACCATAATAATATTTCAACTACTAATGGAATAGTTTCTGCTTATCTTAAGGCCTTAACAATTTCTACTATGATTTTTCATAGGCTTAATACTGACAATAAATGATAAACATAATAATGGAATACATATGAAATATGACTTTTTCTCAAACTGTAGGCTCTTTGATTTCTAATTTGTTGAAATCTACTGGATATAATTGCTGGTGGAACATAAGATAAAAAGGTTGAGAATTGTAATATAGGGGCAAACAAGTGTAGAACAATATAACTTTGTTTCATTACTTTGCCAATAATTTTACTACTATAGAGACAATAAAAGCAAAATCTATATCACCATAAATATTGACTATGTGCATTTTGTATGACATACTTAAAATAATAATTATTATTATTAAGTAACCAAATATATCCATTACATTATTTATATTCTTAAATAAACTATATTTTCAAAAGTATGTAAAGCCATAATGATTTTTTTCATAAGACAGTTCAATATTCTAAAATTCTTATGTGAACGTAAGCATATCACAATACACCAATATTGGTATCTGGAGTAGGTCATTTGTCTGATATTTTGGTGATTCAAAACTAAGTAAGATTTTCCAGAGTAGGAATTATATCTTTCTTTACCTTTGTACTCCAAGTGCCCATCATGGTGATCAACACATGGCAGGTATTCAGTGACTTTAACCCAAGATCAATTAGCCAACATGTACCTGCATTAGAACTTTAACCTGAGATTTCTGACTCCTTATTTAGATACCTTTCAACCTGGCTATCTTTTTTTAAATATTTTCCATCACCACTTTAGTCGGTGTTTTTTAACTAAAATATTCAAATGTGGAGTGGCCTTTTGTCACTCACTTGCATGTGTTTTGATGGTCCACAACACATAATCCTGGAAGGAGCCTGTCCATTTTATTATATAAGAAATGACAATTATGTCAAAATTTATTTTCCTTTATTTTATGTATATTCTTTGGATTTTTTATATATTTATTGAATACCTTGAAATATTGTCAATTAAATTTTATTTGAATGAGTAAAGTTACTTGGAAATGGAAAAGAAAACAGTTGAAATTTGAGGGAATTGGGTAGGAAATTGATCATTTAATTAGATGCAGCAGCTTAATTAAAGTCTTAAAAGATTGATTCATAACCTCTACATCTGTAGCACAAAACAAGCCAAAAATAATAATAATTTCAACTTGTACAATATATAGTAAAACTCCAATTCTGCAGTACACAGTTACACAAAGGTGAGAGAGATCAGTGTGCGTTTCTCCTTAAGGAAAGAAATAAGACTGAATTCTCTATCCCCATACCCTAGTGCCTATCCCTGTTCTATTCATATATCTATTCTCAAGGTCATGTTAAACAGTTTCCTTCTTTAGGGCTCAGGCAGAAGGGAGAAAATTCAGTTGTTCCAAATCTTAATAGCCAGGGTTAGGGCAAGGGGGCTAAGGAATCTGAGGAATGAATGAATGCAAGAGATAGAAGTGAAAGCCAATTGGTAGAGATAGAATCTATGAGCTATTTCCTGTTAAGGTGCCAAGATGATGAAACACTTGTCTGAGTCCAATTACAGTCCCAGCTCAGAAGACACTCCCATAAAGAGAATGCATGAATCACTAACTAGTATATTAAGAACATAGGCTTGGTTTACTACTTAATAGTCTGTGCAACTTCAGCAAATTATGTAAGCTCTCTCCATCTCTGTTTATCCTCTGTAAAATGAGGAGGTACCAAATGCTGTGGTAGCTTACCTAATATCCATTACCACCAATCCTATTTCCTTACCAACAGAACCTCATTTTGTTCTGGGAAGCAATTTGCCCAACTAAAAACACACTCCTTCCTAGACTCCCATGCAGTTGATGTGGTAATCATTTGACATTGTTCTGGACAATAAAATATAGATAAGATAATGGTTTAAGAAAAAAAATTTTAAAGAAGACATATTCAACTCGCATGTCCTTTTTCACCCTCTCCCCTTCTTCCTACTTAGACCCTAGATATGGGGTTGAATGTTGAATAGCCAACTTCTGATTACGAGGTAAAGAGCATGGGGACAAAAGCCTATACATTAAAAATGGCAGGAGGGAAAGATGGAAGAACTCTGGTGTAGTGAACAATATTGGTATTCTGCCCAAATCCCCTTGGATGCCTTTATACTGTATTCTTTTATAAAATTTCTATGTGTACCACACACCCACACCACTACCACCACCACCTTTTATGTGCTTTCAATATCCAGCACTTGCAGCTCTTCTTAGAAGGATTGCTAATTACGTACTGGTGCTGATTTGCCCTCTTACATAAAGAGGTTAAAGTTTTTCTAAGTCTGAATTCTTCCCATCAGCCTCAGAAGGTTTTTGAAAGCCCAGCTCCCTTGTCTTGGGTGAAAAAGTTCTGTCCTCATTTTTACTCAAAAATTCCCCTCCAGGGTTCAAAAATTCCCCTCTGCTATACTTCAGCATTAGATCACCTTCTTGCTTAGATTCCTGTCCATTCTTGCCAAACTCAACTCCCTTTCTTGGGAACATTTCCTAGTAAATCACATGCTCATACTAGTAAATCCTTAACTCAGGGTCTGCTTCAGGGAGTCTAATGTAAGACACCACATCACGTATGACAGTTTTGTTTGCCATACTAGTCTTGCAGAATTAACTGCAGACTTTCTTGTTAAAAGAGAAAAATAAGCCCATGTGTGCTAAGTTAGGGTTGGGTTTTCTGTTGCATGTGGCCTTTAAAGTAAACTTTGCCCATAGAAGAGATAATAGTAACACTTGCATATTAGGACACTGATAAGAATTGTCTTGCACATAGCAACTTTCAATGAATGTTAGCTTAGAAAGACAAGAAAACCTGATTGGTATTAAATGAGAAAAGTTTTTCTTAGTTTCAATTATAAGATAGGAAGACACAAGGAAATCCCTCTATTACTTTAAGAGAAGTCACCCTGTAAGAGATAAAGTGGAGGAAAGAATCAGAATACATGAGATCTGATAGGCATGGAAGTAATCCAGCAAATTATAGGTATACATTTGATTATACTTCTTAACCTATAAATAATTTATATATATTCTTTCAGATGTATCAAATATCACATTATACATATTAAAAAATTTAATCATAAAAAAGTATCTATATTCCTTCAAAAGTTCATTGGATATATAAAAATAGTCATAGGGATATAAAGTACATTATAGGGAATCCTATATAATAAAAGGCTAATATGCAAATAGACCAAACGTGGAACAACTGGAACAACTGAACAACTGAACAACTAGTCACTATGACTGCACACCAGGGGGTGTGCGTGGAACATGGCAGGCATTGGCTGCAGAGGGATGGTGGAGCAGGTGAGCAGGGGTGCCAGACCAAAGCAGGGCACCAGTTGCTGTCATCAGGGCGAGCCTCTGATGGTTACTGAAAATTCTTTGCTCCCACACTCCACAGTCCCACCCGGCGCTCGCACCTGCTGCTGGTGCCAGCCCTGCTCATACCCACTGCCGGCACCAGAGCCTCCACTCGCACCTGCTTCTGGTGCCCGGCGTGAGTCCCGATCGCTTGGCACCATAAGCAGGTGCAAGTGGCAGCTGCTGGCTCTGATCACCCCTGAGGGCTTCTCCACCTTCCCCTGCTCCTGAGGGGCAATCGGGACTTGTACCCGCTGACAGCACCATTCCCGCTCGCAACCGCTGCTGGTGTCGGTCCCAATCGCTCTGTGCTGTCAGCGCGTGGGGGCGGCGGTGGTGGAAGCAGGGCTTCCGGTAGACAGGGGACTGGGGGCCATGGCAGGAGGGACTGGGTGGGGGTGCAGAGGATGGGCCAAGACCCACCACTTTGCCTACTGCAGCTTTGCTGCCCACAGTTCCTTTCAAGGTGCGCGAATTCATGCACTGGGCCCCTAGTATAGTCAACAATCCTATTATATAAAAACCCTGGGCCTGTCACATCCTCCAACCAGGAGGCTCAACCATTTGCCAGGCTGCATGCGCAGCAGGCGAGCGGGCTGAACTGCTAACCTCTCAGACAGAGAGAGAGGTGGGGCTGATCAACAGTGGCAGCGGCTGCTGGCAAGGGAGAGAGAAGCAGGGTGATCAGACCCTGCTTCTCTCTCCCTCGCCAGCAACCAAGCCTCTCTCTCTCTCCCAGAGATCAGCAGTTCAGCCCACTTGCCAGCAGCCTGGACCAAACACCAGGCTGCACACACAGCAGGCAAGCGGGCTGAACTGCTGACCTCTGGGAGAGAGAGAGAGACAGGGCTAATCAGCATTGGCAGCAGCTGCTGGCAAGGCTGGGAAAGAGAAGCAGGGTGATCAGACCCTGCTTCTCTCTCCCTCGCCAGCAGCCAAGTCTCTCTCTCTCTCCTCCAGAGGTCAATAGTTCAGCCACTTGCCAGCAGCCTGGGGCGGCTGCTGATCAGCCCCACCTCTATGATCAGGCCCAGAGATAGGCCTGGAGATGCTGACTGGCATAGAAACCGACCAGTCAGAACCAAATCTGGGTGAACTGTGAGGAGCCAATGGCTGCCTAGGGGTGGAGCTTTTGATGCTGACTGCCATAGAAACTGACCAATCAGAACCAAATTGGCCAGCAGGAAAGGGCAGTTGGGGGTGAGATCAGGCCGGAAGAGGAGGGCAGTTGGGAGTGATCAGGCTGGCAGGGGAGAGCAGTTGGGGGCAAGATTAGGCCGGCAGGGGAGGGCCATTGAGGGCGAGATCAGGCCGGCAGGGGAGGGCAGTTGGGGGCAATTGGGCCGTCAGGGGAGCAGTTAGGTGTTAATCAGGCCGGCAGGGGAGCAGTTAGGGGGTGATCAGGCTGGCAGGCATAAGCAGTTAGGGGCAATCAGGAAGGCAGGCAGCGAGCGGTTAGGAGCCAGCAGTCCCGGATTGTGAGAGGGATGTCTGACTGCTGGTTTAGGCCCAATCTCTACCGGCAGTTGGACATCCCCCGAGGGGTCCCAGATTGGAGAGGGTGCAGGCTAGGCTGAGGGACAACCCCCCGCCCAGTGCACAAATTTCGTGCACCAGGCCTCTAGTATTGTAATAACTATGTATGGTGCCAGATGGGTACTAGACATTGGGGTGATCACTTTGTAAGGTGTATAAATGTCTAATCACTATGTTGTATACCTGAAGCTAATATAATATAGTATATTAACTGTAATTGAAAATTACATTTAAAAAAATTTTAAAGATCATTGGATAAAAGTATAGATGTTTCAAAATACAGAAATAGGATAAACAAAAAATTATGTAATTATTTATTATTATTATTATTATTTAATAGGTCAGAAAAACAATAGAGAAATCAATGAAACCAAAAGCTGAGTATTGGAGAAAACTCAATAAAATTGATAAACCATTAACAGACTGATCAGGGAAAAAAAGAGATAATACAAATTAACAATATTAATAATAAGAGAGTTAGCACCATAGCCAGTTTGACTCAGTGGATAGAGTGTAGGCTGGCAAACTGAAAGGTCCCAGGTTCAATTCCTGTCAAGGACACATGCCTAGGTTATAGTCTTGATCTCCAGTGGGGGACTTACAGGAGGCAGCCAATCCATGATTCTCTCTCATCATGGAGGTTTCTATCTCTCTCTCCCTCTTCCTTCCTCTCTGAAATTTTTAATAAAAATATATTTTTAAAAAACACAAATGTATTAAAAAAAATAAGAGAGTATCACTACAGATTCTAAAAATATTAAAAGGATAAAAAGGGGACTATTATAGATAATACTTTGGCAATTTTAATGAAAATAGACAAATTCCTTGAAAGGTACAAACTATCAAGAACTCATTCAAGAATAAACAGACAATATAAATAGACCCATATGCATTTTTAATGTAAATTTGTAATTTAAAACCTCCTCATAAAAAAAAAAAACCTGCCAGTATTTATTGGTGAATTCTTCCCAACATTTAAGGAAAAAATAATATCAATTCTAAACACACTCTATCAAAACATTACAGAGGAGTGAATTCTATTGAACTCATTCTATGAGGTAATCATTACACTGACATCAAAACCAAAAACATTACAAGAAAACTACAGACCGGAGAGGGAATAATGGCGGCGGAATAGACAGACGTGTTCCGAGCCTTGTCCCGGAGCAGAAAGAAAGAACAGCTGAGGGTCGCGCAAGGAGTGTTTGTTGGCTGGTTGGGAGACAGCTGAATTCCAGAAGGAGGTGGGGGACTGCTGAACGGGGTTCCCCTGACCTGGCAGCACGAACTGCGGCTGGGTCCCCTCCCGGAGCTGCGGGCTTGGACGCGGAGTCTGCGCCACCTTGATCCGGAAAGTGGAGCTTATCTGAAGCCTGAGAATCCACAACTGCGGCACCCCAGGAACAGCTGCGAGCCCCAGAACAACGCTCCCCAACTGGCGCAAGCACACGGGTTCAGAGAAGCTCTACACTCCACCACGGAAAGGTCAGATTTCGCCTGGGATAAGGTGAGGTCTCTGGTCCCGGCAGGAGAGAGGAACGCGCGTTTTGCGGGAGCTGGAGGACCAGGGAAGTCTGTGCCTAGAAAAATCCGTGGCTGTAGGGGCTGGCGTGATCTGTGACTGTGGAAAGGGGTCCTCAGAGCTGCTAAGAGAAGGGCACTCTAAAAAGCAACCCATTTTGATCTGAAGTGCAGGGACACCCTAAGAATTTCAGGCAGTCCAGACTTACGCGCAGCCCGTGCGCTCCCTGGGTGCCTGGGCTTACTCGCAGTCCCGGAATTCGCACACTTGGGCTTTTTCCTCTTCAAATCCTTGCATCTGATTACTAAGCCCAATACATAGGATCACCCAGTTGGGGACACCCTGGGAGACTGCAGGGGAAGGTTGTTTTTCTGGAACCTGGGGATCGGAGCGGGGAGTGACCATCAGAGAGCCAGCTCTGAGGCAGCCCACTCCCACAGGCCCGTGGCGAGTGCCACAGGGAAAGAAGGCTCTAACACTGCCTAGAGAGGCCATAGATAGACCCGGAAGTCAATCCAGAAACACTGCCACCCAGGGGCTGAATCACAAATTGACTCTTGTGTAATCAAAAATAAAGGAATACGAGAAATTAAGACACACCGCCTGCTTAAAATCAGGACTGGCTTACAACACCGAAGAGCAGTGGATCGCAGGGAACTGCAATACTGTCTGGACTGAGAAACAGGCGTGCCAAACAGAAAAACAGAGGAAGTGAATGACCTTCACTACTCCACATTTTATTTTTACCTTTTATTTTTTTTAAAATTTTCATTTTTTGCATCTTTTAATCAAGAAACTTTTTTTTCTTTTTTCATCACTTGATTTTACCTTTTTAATGATTACATTTTTATTTTCAATCCGTATTACTACTACTGCTATTTTATCTTTTTTTTTTTAAGTGTCATTTTATTTTCTCTTCATTTTATTTTGGGATTAGGGTTCTACATTCTATTTTTTATCTTTCCTTTAGCATCGTTTTACTCTATCTCAACTCTACCTTTAGGCCATCACTCTCTTCCTAACCTCCCCCTTTTCAGTGTCCTGTTTGTCTTACCCTTTTACTGCTTTAGATTTTCCCTATTCTTTCTGTTTACCCCTTGTTAAAATTTCACCCTACTTACATATCTAATCTCCAATCCCCTGCTCCAAGTCCACATACACCTTTCCCTTCACTGTCTGAGTTATCCATAAACTTGTCCTTATCTCTGTCCTTTTGTTGTTGTTTGCTTGAATGTAGATTATATCCAATTTTTATGCTTTTTTTGTGAGATTGTTTTGCTTATTCTTCTTTTATTTATTTTTTTGTTTGTTTTGTGCTTCAGCTTTCCCTTGCCTCACTCCATGTTAGTTGGTGTTGTAGTTTGTACTAATCCCCAGGCACTTGTTGCTGGCATTTGCTGGGATTAGTGATTGTTCTATTGGAGTTTTATCCCCAATATATATAGTCTGTTCCCCTTTCTCTCTTAGTCAATTTCTTGTCTCTCTTACTTTTTTTTTTTTAATCTCTTTACTTTCCCTTTTCCCAATTTCATTTTCACACTCCTTTTTTCTTTTTTTTTCTTTCTTTCTTTCTTTTTTCCTCTTCTTCTTTCTCTTCTATCACCTAATTTGCCTTTCTCTGGTGGTCACCTTTATTGGAGGTTATTAATATCGTGAATACATTCCTGTTCAGTGCCTTGTGAGTTGTACCTGGTAGTGCTGTATTTTGTGCCTTTAAATCAACCCAGGAGAGAGAGAACTACATAACCAGACACCCAGAGAAGAGAGACCATGGGGAGACAAAGAAGCAGCCCGCATATGAAAGAAAAGCAGGCATCACCAGAAAAGGAAGTAAACGAAATGGAGGCAAGCAACCTTCCAGAAAAAGAATTCAGAGAAATGGTCATAAGGTGGCTGAAAAGAATGGAAGACAAATTCGACAATATGAGCAAGAACCAAGAGGAAATGAAGAAGAACCAAGAAGAAATGAAAAATGACATCGCTGCTGTAAAGAACTCAATAGAAAGCATCAAGAGTAGACTAGAAGAAGCAGAGGACCGCATCAGTGAGCTAGAAGACAAGATGGAAAAAAATACCCAAGAAAAGCAACTTCTAGAAAAAAAAATTAAAAGGCAGGAGGAGAGTCTAAGGGAACTTTGGGACAACACGAAACAAAACAACATCCGCATAATAGGGGTTCCAGAAGGAAAGGAAGCTGAGCAAGGAATAGAAAACCTCTTTGAAGAAATAATGACAGAAAATTTCCCAGATATAGGGAAGAAAAAACCCACACAAATCCAAGAAGCTCACAGAGTCCCAAGCAAAATGAACCCCAAAAGACCGACGCCAAGGCACATTATAATTAAATTGGCAAACACCAACGACAAAGTAAGAATCTTAAAAGCAGCAAGAGAGAGACAGAAAGTTACATACAAAGGAACCCCCATCAGACTAGCAACTGATTTCTCAACAGAAACTCATCAGGCCAGAAGGGAATGGAATGAAATATACAAAGTCATGCAAAGGAAGGGGCTGAATCCAAGAATACTGTACCCAGCAAGGCTATCAATCAAAATTGAAGGTGAAATCAGGAGCTTCACAGACAAAAAAGGACTAAGGGAATTTATTACCACCAAACCAGCAATGCAAGAAATGCTAAAGGGTCTACTGTAAAAAAAAAAAAAGAAAGAAAGAAACAGGAAGCGAAGAAGTAACACAGGGGTAAAGAATAGGAATGGCGACAAATAAGTACCTATCAATAATAACTTTAAATGTAAATGGATTAAATGCCCCAATCAAAAGACATAGGGTAACAGATTGGATAAGAAAACACGACCCATATATCTGCTGTCTACAAGAAACCCACCTCAGAAAAAAAGATGCACACAGACTGAGGGTGAAGGGATGGAAAAAGGTTTTCCAGGCAAATGGAACTGAAAAAAAAGCTGGGGTAGCAATACTTATTTCTGACAAATTAGATCTCAAACTGAAGGACATAACAAGAGATAAGGAAGGCCATTTCATAATACTAAAGGGAGCAATCCAACAAGAAGAAATAACTCTGGTAAACATATATGCACCCAATACAGGAGCACCCAAATACATAAAAAAACTCCTGGAGGATATCAAGGGAGAGATCGACAGCAATACAATCATAGTAGGAGACTTTAATACCCCACTATCACCATTGGACAAATCCTCTAAACAAAAAATCAGCAAAGAAACATCAATCCTAAATGACTCACTAGACCAGATGGAATTAATTGACATCTTCAGAACATTTCACCCCAAAGCCACAGAATATACATTCTTCTCAAGCGCACATGGGTCATTTTCAAAGATAGACCATATGTTGGGACATAGGCAAAGTCTCTTCAAATTCAAGAAGATAGAAATCATATCAAGCATCTTCTCAGACCACAGTGGCATAAAACTGGAAATCAACTACAATAAAAACAACCCAAAGAAATCAAACACATGGAGACTAAACAGCATGCTATTAAACCATGACTGGGTTACCAGAGAGATCAAAGAAGAAATAAAAAACATCATGACAACAAATGACAATGAAAACACTACAATCCAAAATCTATGGGACACAGCGAAAGCAGTCTTGAGAGGGAAGTTCATAGCTCTACAAGCCTACTGCAAAAAACAAGAAACAGGGGTAATAAATTACCTAACCCAACAACTCAAAGAGTTAGAAAAAGAGCAACAAGAAAAGCCCAGTGTAAGCAGAAGGAAGGAAATAATAAAGATCAGAGCACAGATAAACGACATAGAGACCAAAGAAACAATACAAAAGATCAACAAAACCAAGAGCTGGTTCTTTGAAAGGATAAACAAGATTGATGAACCTCTAGCCAGGCTCACCAAGAAGCAAAGGGAGAGGACCCAAATAAACAAGATCAGAAATGAAAGAGGTGAAATAACAACAGATCCCGCCGAAATACAAAGGATTGTTAAAAATACTACGAACAACTCTATTCCAACAAACTGGACAACCTGGAGGAAATGGACATATTCCTAGAAAAATATAACCTTCCAAAACTCAATCAGGAAGAATCTAAACAGCTCAACATGCCAGTAACTATGGAAGAAATTGAAGCAGTCATCAAAGAGCTTCCGGCAAACAAAAGCCCGGGGCCAGACGGCTTCACAGGAGAGTTCTACCAAACATTCAAGGAAGAACTAAAACCTATCCTCCTCAGACTATTCCAAAAAATTCAAGAGGAAGGAACACTTCCAAGCTCCTTCTATGAAGCCAGCATCACCCTAATACCAAAACCAGATAAAGACAACACAATGAAAGAGAATTACAGGCCAATATCCCTCATGAATGTAGATGCCAAAATCCTCAACAAAATTCTAGCAAATAGGATCCAGCAGTACATCAGAAAGATCATACACCATGACCAAGTAGGGTTTATCCCAGGAATGCAAGGATGGTTCAATATCCGCAAATCAATAAATGTGATACATCACATAAACAAATTGAGAGATAAAAATCACATAGTCATATCAATTGATGCAGAAAAAGCATTTGACAAAATCCAACACCCTTTCTTGATAAAAACTCTCAACAAGGTGGGAATAGAAGGATCATACCTCAACATCATAAAAGCTATATATGATAAACCCACAGCTAACATCATACTCAATGGGCAAAAACTAAAACCATTTCCCCTAAGAACAGGAACAAGACAGGGATGCCCACTCTCACCACTCCTGTTTGACATAGTACTGGAAGTATTAGCCACTGCAATTAGACAAGAAGAAGAAATAAAAGGCATCCAAATTGGAAAAGAAGAAGTAAAGCTGTCCTTATTTGCAGATGACATGATATTGTACATAAAAAACCCGAAAGACTCCATCAAAAAACTAACAGACTTAATAAATGAATTCGGCAATGTAGCAGGATACAAAATTAACACCAAGAAATCTATGGCATTTCTATACACCAACAATGAACTTACAGAAAGAGAGACTAAAAAAGCAATCCCATTTTCCATCGCACCAAAAAAATTAAGATACTTAGGAATAAACCTAACCAAGGAGGTAAAAGACCTATATGCGGAAAACTACAGGACACTGAAAAAAGAGATAGAGGAAGATGTAAACAGATGGAAGAACATACCATGTTCATGGATTGGTAGAATCAACATCATTAAAATGTCCATACTACCCAAAGCAATCTATAGATTCAATGCACTCCCCATTAAAATACCAACGGCGTATTTCACAGACTTAGAAAGAACTCTCCAAAAATTCATCTGGAATAAAAAAAGACCCCGAATAGCCACAGCAATCCTGAGAAAGAAGGATAAAGTAGGAGGGATCTCAATACCAGATTTCAAGCTGTATTACAAAGCCACTGTCATCAAAACAGCCTGGTACTGGCACAAGAACAGACATATAGATCAATGGAACAGAATAGAGAATCCAGATATCGACCCAAACCAATATGCGCATTTAATATTTGACAAAGGAGGCATGAGCATACAATGGAGTCAAGACAGTCTCTTTAATAAATGGTGTTGGGAAAATTGGACAGATACATGCAAAAAAATGAAACTAGATCACCAACTTACACCATACACAAAAATAAACTCAAAATGGGTACAGGACTTAAATATAAGACGGGAAACCATAAAAATACTAGAGGAATCCACAGGCAGCAAAATCTCAGACATATGCCAAAAGAACTTTTTCAGTGATACTGCCCCTAGGGCAATGGAAGCCAAACAGAAAATAAACAAATGGGACTACATCAAAATAAAAAGCTTTTGCACAGCAAAAGAAACCATCAACAAAACAACAAGAAACCCCACTGTATGGGAGAACATATTTGCAAATGGTATCACTGATAAAGGTTTAATTTCCAACATCTACAGGCAGCTTATACAACTTAATAAAAGGAAGATAAATGATCCAATAAAAAAATGGGCAACGGACCTAAATAGAAGCTTTTCGAAAGAAGACAGAAGGAAGGCCAAGAGACACATGAAAACATGCTCAAAGTCACTAATTATCCGAGAGATGCAAATCAAAACAACAATGCGATACCATCTCACACCTGTCAGAATGGCTATCATCAACAAATCAACAAACGACAAGTGTTGGCGAGGATGCGGAGAAAAAGGAACCCTCGTGCACTGCTGGTGGGAATGCAGACTGGTGCAGCCACTGTGGAGAACAGTATGGAGTTTCCTCAAAAAACTGAAAATGGAACTCCCATTTGACCCAGTAATCCCACTCCTAGGAATATATCCTAAGAAACCAGAAACACCAATCAGAAAGGATATATGCACCCCTATGTTCATAGCAGCACAATTTACAATAGCTAAGATTTGGAAACAGCCTAGGTGCCCATCAGCAGATGACTGGATCAGAAAACTATGGTACATCTACACAATGGAATACTATGCTGCCGTAAAAAAGAAGGAATTACTACCATTTGTAGGCACTTGGATGGAATTAGAGAACATTATGCTAAGTGAAATAAGCCAGTCAATGAAAGAAAAATACCACATGATCCCACTCATTTGGGGATAATGAAAAACATTATAAACTGATGAACAAAAAGATAGTTACAGAGGCAGTAAAGCATCAAACAGACTGTCAAATTACAGTGGTAAGGTTAGGGAGAGGTGGGGGAAATAAGAGATCAACTGAAGGACTTATATGCATGTATATAAGAGTAACCAACGGATGCAAAACATTGGGGGGTGAGGGCATGTATGGGAGTGGGGTGGGGGTGGGGGGCAATGGTAAGATATGTACACATATAATACCTTAATAAAAATTTGAAAAAAAAAAAAAAAGAAAAAAAAAGAAAACTACAGACCAATATTTTTCATGAACATAGACACAAGAATTCTAAAAATTTTAGTAAATGAAATCCAACAACATAGAAAAAGAATATATGATATATATATTAAAAGAATATAAAAGTACATCAGGCCTTTTATAGTGGAGTTTATACCAGATATACAAGTTGTTTACTATTCAAAAAATCAATTAATGTAATTTACCATTTCGACAACATTATTCTCTCAACAGGTGCAGAAAAAGTAGTTGACAAAATCTAACATCTATTCCTGATAAAAATACTCAATAAACTAGGAATAGAAGGAAACATTCTCAATCTGATAAAGGGCATAGACTAAAGCAAATTTATAGCTAATATCTAATTAATAGTGAAAGACTAGCAAAAGACTGAATAAGATCAAGAACAGTAAAAGAATGTCTACTCTCACAACTTCTATTTAGTATTTTACTAGAGATTCTAGTCATTGCTATAAGGCAAGACAAAGAGGTAAATAATCCAAATTGGAAAATAAGAAGTAAAACTTCTTTTATTTCAAAACAACATGAACATCTATGTAGAAAATTTGATGGAATCTATAAAGAAGCTGATAGAACTAATAAATGAGTTTAGCAAGAATACAGGATGCTACAAAATTAATGCACAAAAATCAATTATATTCCTATATAATAACAAAAGGCAATTGGAAGTTAAAATTTTTAAATACCATTTATAGTTCAATTATAATTTTTAAAATATTTAGCAACACATCTTACAAAAATGTCCAAGACTTAAACACTGAAAACTACCAAACATAACTTTCAGAAATTAAAGGAGAACCAAATAAATGGAGAGACATAACCTGTTCATGGGCCAGAAGACCCAATATGGTTAAGATATCCATATTCCTCAAGTTGATATATAGGTTTGGTGCAATCCCAATTAAAATTCTAAG
Organism: Plecotus auritus; assembly: GCF_963455305.1. Classification (NCBI taxonomy): domain Eukaryota; kingdom Metazoa; phylum Chordata; class Mammalia; order Chiroptera; family Vespertilionidae; genus Plecotus; species Plecotus auritus. The sequence goes on along the minus strand of NC_137776.1, from coordinate 134,326,038 downwards.
CTGATTTTAAAACTTATATGGAAATTAAAGGTCTAGAATAGCCAAGACAAATTTTTAAAAGAACAACACTAGCTGTCTCTAGTACTTACTTTCAAAATCTATAATAATAAAAGAGTAATATGTTAATTAGATCAGACATCCTCCTGGACAACCTTCTGGACAAAGCTGGGGCTGCAAGGGAAACCCAGGTCCCGGGTGCCTGCCTACGGCTGGAGGGAAGCCTGGGTCCCGGGTGCCAGAGGGAAGCCGGTACCAGCAGCCGGAGGAAGGAAGGCTTACTCTTGCATGAATTTCATGCATCGGGCCTCTAGTTTACTATAAAGCTACATTTATGTAGACAGTGTGGGATTTCCATAAAGATAGACAAATACATGAGTGGCACAACCTAGAGAGTTTAGAAATAGACTCAATGACATGTAACAACTGATTATTTACAAAGATGAAAGGGCAATTCAATTTTAAGAAATAGTCTTTTCATCAAAGGATGATGAAACAATTGTATATCTGCATGAAAAAAGCAACAAACAAAACAAAAATCTGAACTTACAATTCATACCTTGCTCCCTATATAAAAATTAACTCAAGATGGATCACAGACCTAAAACGTAAAACCTAAAACCATAAATCTTCTAGATAAAAACATAGGAGAAAAATCTTTGTAATATTCAGTTAGGAAAAGATTTTTTATATATGACATCAAAAATATAATCCATATGCCCTAACGCCCGTGGTCGGCAAACTGCGGCTCGCGAGCCACATGCGGCTCTTTGGCTCCTTGAGTTTTTAGCAAAGGCCAGCTTAGGAGTACCCTAATTAAGTTAATAACAATGTACCTACCTATATAGTTTAAGTATAAAAAATTTGGCTCTCGGCAGAGGGGCGAAAAAATGGTGGTGGAATAGACAAGAAAGAACAGCTGAGGGTCCCACGAGGAGTGTTTATTGGCAAGTTAAGGGACAGCTAAACTCCAGAAGAAGGTGGGGGACTGCTAGACGGGGTTCCCCTGGCCCGGCAGCCCCCACTGCGGCTGGGTCCCCTCCCGGAGCTACAACTTGGATGTGGAGTCGGCGCCATCTGGAAAGGGAAAGTGGAGCTTATCGGAAGCCTGAAAATCCACAACTGCGGCACCCACGGAACAGCTGCGAGCCCCAGAACACCAGTCCCCAGTTGGCGCAAACACACGGATTCAGAGGAGCTCTACACTCCACCACAGAAAGGTCAGATTTCACTTGGGATAAGGTGAGGTCTCTGGTCCCGGCAGGAGAGAGGAACGTGCGTTTTGCGGGAGCTAGTGGACCAGGGAAGTCTGAGCCTAGAAAAATCCGCTGCTGTTGGGGCTGGCGCGATCTGTGAATGTGGAAGGGGGTCCTCAGAGCTGCTAACAGAAGGGATCTCTAAAAAGCAACCCATTTTGATCTGACGTGCAGGGACAGCCTAAGAATTTCAAAGGTGTGCCGGCTGCTTAGACGCGCGCACACCCATTGTTCGCACACTTGGGCTTTTTCCTCTTCAAATCCTTGCTTCTGATTACTAAGCCCAATACATAGGATCACCCAGTTGGGGACACCCTGGGAGACTGCAGGGGAAAGTGTTTTTCTGGAACCTGGGGATTGGAGCAGGGAGTGACCATTGGAGAGCCAGCTCTGAGCCCACTTTCACAAACTTGTATTGAGTGTCACAGGGAAAGAAGATGTAAATACAGGCTAGAGAGGCCAAAGAGATCCGGAAGTGAATCCAGAAACACTGCCACCCAGGGGCTGAATCACAAATTGACTCTAGTCTAATCAAAAATAAAGGAATACGAGAAATTAAGACACACAGCCTGCTTAAAAATCAGGACTGGCTTACAACACTGAGGAGCAGTGGAACGCAGGGAACTGCAATACTGTCCTGACTGGGTAAACAGGTGTGCCAAACAGAACAATAGAGGAAGTGAATGACCTTCACTACTGCACATTTTATTTTTATTTTTTTTATTTATTATTATTTCTTTATTTTTTTCATCTTTTACTTAAGAAAATAATTTTCTTTTTTCCTCACTTGATTTTACCTTTTTAATTATTATATTTTTATTGTCAATCAGTATTATTACTACTACTATTTTACCTTTTTTAAAAAAAGAGTCATTTTATTTCCTCTTTATTTGACGTTGAGATTAGTGTTCTACATTCTATTTTCATCTTTCCTTTAGCATCATTCGACTCTATCTCAACTCTACCTTTACACCATCACTCTCTTCCTAACTTTTCCCCTTTTGTTGTCCTGTTTCTCTTACCCTTCTCCTGCTTTAGATTTTCCCCATTCTTTCTTTTTAACCCCTGTTAAAATTTCACCCTACTTATATATCTAATTTCCAATCCCCTGCTCTGAGTTCATACACACCTCTCTCTTCTCAGTCTTCACTATCCCAAAATTTGTTTTTCTCCTTTTGTTGTTGTTTGCTTGAATGTTGATTATATTGATTTTTTATGCTTGTTTGTGAGATTGTTTTGCTTATTCTTTTTTTTTTGTTTGCTTTGTTTCTGTTTGTTTGTTGCTTCTGTTTTCCCTTGTCTTGCTTGATATTAGTTGTTGTTTGTAGTTTGTATTCATCTCCAGGTACTTGCTGGCATTTGCTGGGATTAGTGGCTGTTCTATTGGAGTTTTCTCCCCATATATATAGTTTGTTCCCCTTCTCTTTCTTATTCTCTTTCTTTTCTCTCTTACTTTTTTTCCCCTTTTCACTATTTCATTTTGGCACTCCTTTCTTTTTATTATTATTATTTTTTCCTCTTCTACTTTCTCTTCTATCCCCTAATTTACCTTTCTCTGATGGTCACCTTTATTTGGGGTTATTAATATTGTGAATACATTTCTGTTCAGTGCCTTGTGTGTTGTACCTGGTTGTGTTGTATTTTGTGCCTTTAAATCAACGCAGGAGAGAGAGAACTACATAACCAGACACCCAGAGAAGAGAGACCATGGGGAGACAAAGAAGCAGCCCGCATATGAAAGAAAAGCAGGCATCACCAGAAAAGGAAGTAAAAGAAATGGAGGCAATCAACCTGCCAGAGAAAGAATTCAGAGAAATGGTCATAAGGTGGCTGAAAAGAATGGAAGACAAATTTGAAAATATGAGTAAGAACCAAGAGAAAATGAAGAAGAACCAAGAAGAAATGAAAAATGACATCGCTGCTATAAAGAACTCAATAGAAAGCATCAAGATTAGACTAGAAGAAGCAGAGGACTGCATCAGTGAGCTAGAAGACAAGGTAGGAAAAAATACCCAAGTAGAGCAGCTTTTAGAAAAAAAAATTAAAAAGCAGGAGGAGAGCCTAAGGGAACTTTGGGACAACACGAAACAAAACAACATCTGCATAATAAGTGTGCCAGACGGAGAGGAAAATGAACAAGGAATAGAAAACCTGTTAGAAGAAATACTGACAGAAAACTTCCCTGATATAGGGAAGAAAAAACCCACACAAATCCAAGAAGCTCACAGAGTCCCAAGCAAAATGAACCCCAAAAGACCGACCCCAAGGCACATTATAATTAAATTGGCAAACACCAACAACAAAATAAGAATCTTAAAAGTGGCAAGAGAGAGACAGAAAGTTACCTACAAAGGAACCCCCATCAGACTAGCAACTGATTTCTCAACAGAAACTCATCAGGCCAGAAGGGAATGGAATGAAATATACAAAGTCATGCAAAGGAAGTGTCTGAATCCAAGAATACTGTACCCAGCAAGGCTATCAATCAAAATTGAAGGTGAAATCAGGAGCTTCACAGACAAAAAAGGACTAAGGGAATTTATTACCACCAAACCAGCAATGCAAGAAATGCTAAAGGGTCTGCTGTAAAAAAATAAAAAGAAATAGGAAGCGAAGAAGGAACACAGGGGTAAAGAATAGGAATGACGACAAATAAGTACCTATCAATAATAACTTTAAATGTAAATGGATTAAATGCACCAATCAAAAGAGATAGGGTAACGGATTGGATAAGAAAACAAGACCCATATATCTGCTGTCTACAAGAAACCCACCTCAGAAAAAAAGATGCACACAGACTGAGGGTGAAGGGATGGAAAAAGGTTTTCCAGGCAAATGGAAATGAAAAAAAGGCTGAGGTAGCAATACTTATATCTGACAAATTAGATCTCAAAGTGAAGGACATAACAAGAGATAAGGAAGGCCACTTCATAATACTAAAGGGAGCAATCCAACAAGAAGAAATAACTCTGGTAAACATATATGCACTCAATACAGGAGCACCCAAATACATAAAAAAACTCCTGGAGGATATCAAGGGAGAGATTGACAGCAATACAATCATAGTAGGAGACTTTAATACCCCACTATCACCATTGGACAAATCCTCTAAACAAAAAATCAGCAAAGAAACATCAATCCTAAATGACTCACTAGACCAGATGGAATTAATTGACATCTGAAGAACATTTCACCCCAAAGCCACAGAATATACATTCTTCTCAAGTGCACATGGGTCATTTTCAAAAATAGACCATATGTTGGGACATAGGCAAAGTCTCTTCAAATTCAAGAAGATAGAAATCATATCAAGCATCTTCTCAGACCACAGTGGCATAAAACTGGAAATCAACTACAATAAAAACAATCCAAAAAAATCAAACACATGGAGACTAAACAGCATGCTATTAAACAATGACTAGGTTACCAGAGAGATCAAGAAAGAAATAAAAAACATCATGGCAACAAATGACAATGAAAACACAACAATCCAAAATCTATGGGACACAGGGAAAGCAGTCTTGAGAGGGAAGTTCATAGCTCTACAAGCATACTGCAAAAAACAAGAAACAATGGTAATAAATTACCTAACCCAACAACTCAAAGAGTTAGAAAAGGAGCAACAAGAAAAGCCCAGTGTAAGCAGAAGGAAGGAAATAATAAAGATCAGAGTGGAGATAAACGACATAGAGACCAAAGAAACAATACAAAAGATCAACAAAACCAAGAGCTGGTTCTTTGAAAGGATAAACAAGATTGATGAACCTCTAGCCAGGCTCAACAAGAAGCAAAGAGAGAGGACCCAAATAAACAAAATCAGAAATGAAAGAGGTGAAATAACAACAGATCCCGCCGAAATACAAAGGATTGTTAAAAAATACTACAAACAACTCTATTCCAACAAACTGGACAACCTGGAGGAAATGGACATATTCCTAGAAAAATATAACCTTCCAAAACTCAATCAGGAAGAATCTAAACAGCTCAATATGCCAGTAACTATGGAAGAAATTGAAGCAGTCATCAAAAAGCTTCCAGCAAACAAAAGCCCGAGGCCAGACGGCTTCACAGGAGAGTTTTACCAAACATGTAAGGAAGAACTAAAACCTATCCTCCTCAGACTATTCCAAAAAATTCAAGAGGAAGGAACACTTCCAAACTCCTTCTATGAAGCCAGCATCAGCCTAATACCAAAACCAGATAAAGACAACACAATGAAAGAGAATTACAGGCCAATATCCCTCATGAACATAGATGCCAAAATCCTCAACAAAATTCTAGCAAATCGGATCCAGCACTACATCAGAAAGATCATACATCATGACCAAGTAGTATTTATCCCAGGAATGCAAGGATGGTAGAATATCCGCAAATCAATTAACGTGATACATCACATAAACAAATTAAGAGATAAAAATCACATAGTCATATCAATTGATGCAGAAAAAGCATTTGACAAAATCCAACACCCTTTCTTGATAAAAACTCTCAACAAGGTGGGAATAGAAGGATCATACCTCAACATAATAAAAGATATATATAATAAACCCACAGCTAACATCATACTCAATGGGCAAAAACTAAAACCATTTCCCCTAAGAACAGGAACAAGACAGGGATGCCCACTCTCACCACTCCTTTTTGACATAGTACTGGAAGTATTAGCCATTGCAATTAGACAAGAAGAAGAAATAAAAGGCATCCAAATTGGAAAAGAAGAAGTAAAGCTGTCCTTATTTGCAGATGACATGATATTGTACATAAAAAACCCAAAAGACTCCATCAAAAAACTAACAGAATTAATAAATGAATTTGGCAATGTAGCAGGATACAAAATTAACGCCAAGAAATCTATGGCATTTCTATACACCAATAGTGAACTTACAGAAAGAGAGACTAAAAAAGCAATCCCATTTACCATCGCACCAAAAACATTAAGATACCTAGGAATAAACTTAACTAAGGAGGTAAAAGACCTATACGCCGAAAACTACAGGACACTGAAAAAAGAGATAGAGGAAGACGTAAACAGATGGAAGAATGTACCATGTTCGTGGATTGGGAGAATCAACATCATTAAAATGTCCATACTACCCAAAGCAATCTATAGATTCAATGCACTCCCCATTAAAATACCAACGGCATATTTCACAGACCTAGAAAGAACTCTCAAAAAATTCATCTGGAATAAAAAAAGACCCCGAATAGCCACAGCAATCCTGAGAAGAATAAAGTAGGAGGGATCTCAATACCAGATTTCAAGCTGTATTACAAAGCCACTGTGCTCAAAACAGCCTGGTACTGGCACAAGAACAGACATGTAGACCAATGGAATAGAATAGAGAATCCAGGTATCGACCCAAACCACTATGCTCAATTAATATTTGACAAAGGAGGCATGAACATACAATGGAGTCAAGATAGTCTCTTCAATAAATGGTGTTGGGAAAATTGGACAGATACATGCAAAAAAATGAAACTAGATCACCAACTTACACCATACACAAAAATAAACTCTAAATGGATACAGGACTTAAACATAAAACGGGAAACCATAAAAATACTAGAGCAATCCACAGGCAGCAAAATCTCAGACATATGCTGAAAGAACTTCTTCACTGATACTGCCCCTAGGGCAATGGAAGCCAAAGAGAAAATAAACAAATGGGACTACATCAAAATAAAAAGCTTTTGCACAGCAAAAGAAACCATCAACAAAACAACAAGAAACCCCACTGTATGGGAGAACATATTTGCAAATGTTATCACTGATAAAGGTTTAATCTCTAACATCTATAGGCAACTTATACAACTTAATAAAAGGAAGATAAATAATCCAATAAAAAATGGGCAACAGACCTAAATAGAATCTTTTCGAAAGAAGACAGAAGGAACGCCAAGAAACACATGAAAACATGCTCAAAGTCACTAATTATCTGAGAGATGCAAATCAAAACAACAATGCGATACCATCTCACACCTGTCAGAATGGCTATCATCAACAAATCAACAAACGACAAGTGTTGGTGAGGATGTGGAGAAAAAGGAACCCTTGTGCACTGCTGGTGGGAATGAAGACTGGTGCAGCCACTGTGGAGAACAGTATGGAGTTTCCTCAAAAAGCTGAAAGTGGAACTCCCATTTGACCCAGTAATCCCACTCCTAGGAATATATCCTAAGAATCTAGAAACACCAATCAGAAAGGATATATGCACCCCTATGTTCATAGCAGCACAATTTACAATAGCTAAGATTTGGAAACAGCCTAGGTGCCCGTCAGCAGATGACTGGATCAGAAAACTATGGTACATCTACACAATGGAATACTATGCTGCCATAATAAAGAAGGAATTATTACCATTTGTAGGCACCTGGATGGAATTAGAGAACATTATGCTAAGTGAAATAAGCCAGTCAATGAAAGAAAAATACCACATGATCTCACTCATTTGTGGATAATAAAAAACATTATAAACTGATGAACAAAAAGATAGATACAGAGGCAGTAAAGCATCAAACAGACTGTCAAATTACAGCAGGAAGGTTAGAAAGAGGTGCAGGAAATAAGAGATCAACCGAAGGACTTGCAGGCATGCATATAAGAATAACCAAAGGATGCAGGACATTGGGGGGTGAGGGCATGTATGGGAGTGGGGTGGGGAGGGGCAATGGTAAGATATGTACACATATAATACCTTAATAAAAATAATTTTTAAAAAAATTTGGCTCTCAAAAGAAATTTCAATCATTGTACTGTTGATATTTGGCTCTGTTGACTAATGAGTTTGTCGACCACTGCCCTAACCACTTTGGCTCAGTGGATAGAGCGTCGATAGGCAGACTGAAAGGTCCTAGGTTCGATTCCAGTCAAGGGCATGTACCTTGGTTGCAGGCACATCCCCAGTAGGAGGTGTGCAGGAGGCAGCAGATAGATGTTTCTCTCTCATCGATGTTTCTAACTCTCTATCCTTCTCCCTTCCTCTCTGTAAAAAAGCAATAAAATAAATTTAAATATATATATATATATATATATACATATATATATATATATATATGTATATATATATATATATATATTCCATAAGAAAATAAATAAATTGGGAGTTCATCAAAATTAAAAACGTCTACTTTTATAAAGACACTGTTTAAAAAGTAAAAAAGACAAGCCGCAGACTGTGAGAAAATACAGGGGTCGACAAAAGTAGATTTATAGTTGTTCATAAGGAAAATAATATAATAATTAATAAAAAAATACAAGAATAAACTCATGTACTCATAACTGTAAACCTACTTTTGCCCACCCCTGTATTTTCACATAGCTGATGAAAGACTTGTATGTATCCAGAAAGACTTTATGTATCCAGAATACATGAAGAACTCTCAAAACTCAATAATAAAAAAACCCAACATTTTAAATAGAACAAAATATTTGCATAGACACCTCATCAAAGAAGATATGTGAATGACAACCTCACGAAAAGATGCTCATCATCCTAAGTCATTAAGAAATGTAAGTTAAAACTACAATGAGAAACTACTTCACAGCTACTAGAATGACTCTAATCAAAAGACAAAGAATAACAAGCTTTGATAAGGATACAGAGGAACTGAAACTCTCATACATTGCTAGTGGAAATGTAAACTTGTACAACTACTTTAGAAAATAGTTTGACAATCTCTTTAAAAAATTCCCTAAGTCCAGCCAGTGTGGCTCAGTGGTTGAGCATTGACCTATGAACCAGGAGGTCACGGTTCGATTCCCAGTCAGGGCACATGCTCAGGCTGCAGGCTCCATTTTTATTTTTTCCCATTTTTAATTAAATCTTTATTGTTGAAAGTATTACATATGTCCCTTTTTTCCCCTCATAGACCCCTTCTAGCCTGCCCCCGTGCCCTGCCCCAGGACTTCACACCCTGTCATCTGTGTCCATGGGTTATGCTTATATGCATACAAGTTCTTTGGTTGATCCCTTCCTATCCACCCACCCATTTCCACCTTCCCTCTGAGATTTGACAGTCTGTTCCATGCTTCTATGTCTCTGGATCTATTTTGTTCATCAGTTTATTTTGTTCATTAGATTCTACATATGAGTGAGATCATGTATTATTTGTCTTTCTCCAACTGGCTTATTTCACTTAGCATTATACTCTCCAGGTCCCTCCATGCTGTCTCAAAGGGTAAGAGATCCTCCCTTTTTTTACTGCTGCACAGTATACCATGGTGTAAATGTAACACAGCTTTTTTATCCACTCATCCATTGATGGGTAGGTAGGCTGTTTCCAGATCTTAGCTATTGTAAATTGCGCTGCAATTAACATAGGAGAGCATATATTCTTTCTGATTGGTGTTTTTGGTTTCTTAGGATATATTCCTAGAAGTGGGATCACTGGGTCAAATGGCAGTTCCATATTTAATTTTTTGAGGAAACTTCATACTGTTTTCCATAATGGCTGCACCAGTCTGCATTCCCACCAGCAGTGTACAAGAGTTCCCTTTTTCCCACATTCTCCCCAGCACTTGTTATTTGTTCATTTGTTGACAGTAGCCATTCTGACAGGTGTGAGGTGATACCTTATTGTCATTTTTAATTTGCATCTCTCTGATGATCAGTGACTTTGAGCATTTTTTCATATGTCTCTTGGCCATCTGTATGTCCCCTTTGGAAAAGTGTCTATTTAGGTCTTTTGCCCATTTTTTAATTACAGTTTGTCTTCCTTTTATTAAGTTGTATGAGTTCCTTAAATATTTTGGATATTAACCCTTTATCACATGTATCATTGCCAATTATGTTCTCCCATACAGTGGGCTCCCTTTTCGTTTTGTTGATGGTTTCTTTTGCTGTGCAGAAGATTTTTATTTTGATGTAGTCCCATTTGTTTATTTTCTCCTTAATTTCCTTTGCCCTAGGAGATGTATCCATAAACATATCACTATGAGAGATAGCTGAGATTTTACTGCTGATGCTTTCTTCTGGAATTGTTATGGTTTCACGACTTACATTTAAGTCTTTTATCCATTTTGAGTTTATTCTTCTGTATGATGTAAATTGGTGGTATAGTTTCATTTTTTTTGCATGTATCTGTCCAGTTTTCCCAGAACCATTTATTGAAGACACTGTCTTGACTCCACTGTATGTTCTTACCTCCTTTGTCAAATATTAATTGAGCATAATGGCTTGGGTCAATTTCTGGGATCTCTGTTCTGTTCCATTGATCTATATGACTGTTCTTGTGCCAGTACCAGGCTGTTTTGAGTACAGTGGCTCTGCAGTATAATTTGATATCTGGTATTGTGATTCTTCCAACTTTTGTTCTTCTTTCTCAAGATTGCTAAGGCTATTTGGGGTCTTTTTTGGTTCCCTATAAATTTTTGGAGGGTTTGTTCTAGATCTGTGAAATACACCCTTAATATTTAGTAGGTATTGATCTATAGATTACTTTGGGTAGTATGGACATTTTAATGATGTTGATTCTACCAATCCATGAACACGGTATATTCTTCCACCTGTTTATATCTTCCTCTATCTCTTTTTTCAACGTCCTGTAGTTTTCTGAGTATAGGACTTTACCTCCTTCGTTAAGTTTATTCCTAAGTATTTTTTTGTTGCAATGGTAAGTGGGATTATTTTTTTAGTTTTTCTTCCTGAAAGTTTATTATTGGTGTATAAAAATGCCATCGATTTCTGGGTATTAATTTTGTATCCTGCTACATTGCTGAATTCATTTATTAAATCTAGTAGTTTTTTGGTGGAGTCTTTAGGATTTTCTATGTACAATATCATGTCATCTGTGAATAATGACAGTTTTACTTCCTCCTTTCCAATTTGGATGCCTTTTATGTGTGTGTTTTTTTCTTGTCAGATCACTGTAGCTAGTACTTTCAGTACTATCTATAATAATAAAGTATAATATGCTAATTAGACCGGACGTCCTTCCGGACAACTTTCCGGACGAAGCTGGGGCTGCGAGGGAAGCCCAGGTCCTGGGTGCCAGAGGGAAGCTGGTGCTGGCAGCTGGGAGAAGGAAAGCCTACTCTTGCACGAATTTCATGCATCGGGCCTTTAGTGTTGAATAAGAGTGGTGAAAGCAGACATCCCTGTCTTGTCCCATTCCTAAGGGAAACACTTTTAGTTTTTGTCTATTGAGTATGATGGGTGTAGATTTGTCATATATGGCCTTTATTATGTTGAGGTATGATCCCTCTATTTCGACTTTGCTGAGAGTTTTTATCAAAAAGGTACACCCCATTACTTTAGTCTTGGACATATTGCCATTTGACCTGTCATAACTTACAGTGACTGCATATTGGATTTTCAAAAGGTGTCCAAAAAGTCTGCTCTATTCTTTCTCTATACACAGGCATTTATAAAAACCCATAGTACTGTGCAACACAAAGAGTGAACTCTAATGTCAACTATGGATTTATGTTTCAATATTCATTTATCAATTATAACAAATGTAACATATCAATGCAAAATGCTAATAAGAGAGGAAGCTGTGGAAAACTGGGTGCAGTATATGGGAACTCTGTACTTTCCACTCAATATTTCTATGAATCTAAAACTTCTCTAATAACTAAAGTATATTAGTTTTTTTAGAAAGAAAGAAAACATGAATGACAGGTGCCAACTACCTGACTTCAAATCCTGGCTCTGTCCCTTAAACAGCTGTGTGAATTAATGTAATGATTTATTCTCTGCTTTCTTGTCTACACACTGTGGAGACTGTAATAACTATATCATAAGCTTGTTTTGAGAATAAAGTAAGTTAATATACATAACTCCCTTAGAAACCTGTTACTCAAAGTATGGCTCTTAGACCAGCAGTTTCCACATTGACCTGGGAGCAAATTAGAAATAGAGAATTTCACACCTCATCTATAGAATCTGAATCTGCATTTTAATAAGATTCTCTGATTACTTATACATGTGTTAAGGCACTGTTTTATGTGAATGGTTCTCTCTATGGTCATGCAACATAGGGCCTCTGAGGAAACCTTAATAAAATTAGGGCTTCATTCTACTCTCCCAGAGATCTTTAAACTCTACTTCCCCCCAGGAAACTTTTGTTTGTGGACTTAGAAGATAAGGCAAAGGACAAACCAGGAAAGGCATCTACCCATCTTACCCCTTCCTTATTCTCCTCTCCATCATGCGTCTTTTTTGCTCTCCACCCAGATCAAGACCTTAGTTAACAGCTACTTTACCCAAAGGTCAAACTATCCAGTGAAGCTACTGAACACAGTCATTAAAAAAAAAAAAAGAACTCTCTCTCTCTCTCCCTGGCCAGATGGGGTTGGTTAGAGCATTGTCTCATACACCAAAAGCTTGCGGGTTCGATTGCCAGTCAGGGATTTGGTCCCAGTTGGGAAATGTAGAAGAGGCAACTAACTGATCAGATGTTGCTATCTCGCATTGATGTTTCTCTCTCTCTCTCTCTCTCTCTCTCTCTCTCTCTCTCTCTCTTTCTCTCTCTTTCTCTCTAAATTATCAAGAAACATATCCTAAGGTGAGGAATAAAAAGAATAAGTCGTTCTATTTTTTGTAAAAATGAGCAGATTCCAAAATTTTATGAAAAGATCTCTATTATATCAATCCAATATTTTCATGTTTGGTTACAGAAACTTCTAAGAAAAAGAGTTATTCAAATAAACATTGATATTCTCCCAAAAAAGGAATGTCTGATTAAAGAAAGGTCACTAGACTCTTGACTGACAGGGAACTGGCTGAGTAACTAGTTTCCCAGAACAAGTTTTCATAACATGAACATTTATCAGAAAATTGACTAAGAATCTTAGTAATGTTCATTTCTTTCCAGAAAGAGGCTGTGAATTATATCATGTAGATAAGTTCTGTTCCAGGTTTGGAACAATTTTAATTCTTTTTAATTAATAGATTTTATTTTTTAGAACAGTTTTAGATTTACAAAAAACTGAGGAGATAGTACATAGAGTTTTTAATAACCCAGACCCAGTTTCTCCAATATTTATATCTTACATTAGTATGGTATATTTGTTATAGTTTATGAATCAATTTTGACAAATTATTATTAACTAAGTCCATAACTTATTCACATTTCCTTTGTTTTTTTGTTTTTTTATTTTTTTAATTCTCACCCAAGGATTTGTTTTTATTGACTTTAGAGAGAGAGGAAGGGAGAGAAAAACATCCATGTGAGAGAGAAACATCGATCTGCTTTCCTCCCATACACACCCCAATCAGGGATTGAACCCACAACCTAGGTATGTGCTTTGACTGGGGATCGAAACTGCAACCTTTTGGCCAGGCCTATGTGGCTCAGTGGTTGAGCACTGACCCATAAACCAGGAGGTCATGGTTCAAGTCCTGGTCAGGGCACATGGCTGGGTTGCAGGCTTGATCCCCAGTAGGGGATGTGCAGGAGGCAGTCAATCAATAATTCTCTCTCATCATTAATGTTTCTATCCCACTCTCCCTTCCTCTCTCTGAAATCAATAAAAAGTATATATTATTTTTTAAAAAAATAAACTGCAACATTTTGGTGTATGGAACAATGCTCCAATCAACTGAGCCCCCCGGGGAGGGAAGATTTTCTTAGTTTTTTACCTAATGTTATTTTTATGTTCCAGGACTTCTTTTAAGATACCACATTACATTTGGCTGTCATGTCTTCTCAGGCTCCTCTTGGCTATAATAGTTTCTCAGACTTTCCTTGTTTTTTATAACCTTGATGGTTTTGAGGAGTACTATTCAAGTGTATTGTAGGATGTCCCTCTATTGGAATTTGTCTGATGTTTTTCTTATAATTAAACTGGACTTATTGTTCTCTCAGAAAAAAATCAGAGAAGTTAAGTTTCATTTTCCTAATTTCATATTATACTATCAACATGAGGTATGACTTTGATCACTTGGCTGAGATAGTGTTTGTCAGGTTTCTCCACTGTGAAGTCACTCTTTATTTTCCCCCTTTTCTGTACTGTACTCTTTGAAAGGCAGTCATTGTGTGCAGGCCACATTTAAGGAGTGGGGAATTATGCTCCACCTTTTTTAGTGTGAAATATCTACATAATTTATTTGGAATACTTCTACATAAGAGAATTTGACTATTCTCCCCATTAGGTAAGTCACTTAACTCATTCATTCAACATATAATTAATAAGTATCAATAATATGCTAGATATCAGGATAATTTCCTCATTTGCAAAACAAAGGAATTAAACTGGAGAATTCCAAAAATTCTATGATCCAAATTAAGTCCATAATCTGTAGATACTGTGGTCTGATGGCAACTTCACAACTCTTACTCTTGGCACAAAAATTGTATTTGTTCTTCTCAGGATTTAGATTTAAAACAAATATTTATATTCTAGAATATGACCCAACAAACCTTGATGGTTTTATTGAACAGGTCAAAGCTTAACAAAATTTTTGCCTCAACCAATAAAAATTTCAGGGGAAAGGCACATGTATTGCTCTGCACCCTGAAGGCTAGCACAAGATTGAGGAAGTTGGAGGCATTCCATGGTAGGTAGTTTCACCTGAAGTACAAAGGAGTACTTATAATAATGGTTATTATCCAAAAGCCCTCCTTCTCCATTTTCACCATTTTACAAAGAATTCAGGCCCTGGGACCCTTGGACCTCTCCACCAGATTAAAGATATAAAAATAAATTAGTGAAGAGATGTTTTGCCCTGGCCGGTGTTTCCCAATGGTTAGAGCATCAGCCCGCACACCAAAGGGTCTCGGGTTTGATTCCCAGTCAAGGGCATGTACCTGAGTTGCAGGTTCCCTCATTGCTCCTGGTCAGGGTGTGTGCAGAAGGCAACCAACTGATGTTTCTCCATCACTTCGATGTCTCTCTTACTCTTTCTCTCTCTCTCTCCCCTCCTCCCTCCCTCTTTTCCTCTCTCTCTCTCTCTCTCTCTCTCTCTCTCTCTCTCTCTCTCTCTCTGAAAAGCAATGGAAAAAATATCCTCGAGTGAGGATTAACAACAAAAAAAAGAGATGTTTTTAGGAAAGCTGTTGCCAGGCTATGAATATACACCCACTTTGACATCCCACACATCCTTACCTAATGAGTTTTTGAATGTGTTCTCTGAAGTAATCAAACAAGGGCAGGAATCCAACTGATAGCTGAGAAAGCTTAAATGGAATGTGAACTGGGGTCTGACTCCTGCCTGGGAAATCTAGAGGGTGATAAATGGGCTGACTAAATGCTCTGGCAGCAGGGTCATGAGAACATGGCTGCATAAAGATGGGCCTGCATTATCAAAAACTGTCTAAGTAAGATGTAAGTTATCCCTGAGGTTCAAATGTAGGAAACAGAAAGAGACAGCTTGGGATATTTTTGAGCCCCATTGGTTAAGGACACTTTATATTAGAGAGGAGCAAAAAGTATCAGGAATAGCCCTGGCCAGTGTGGCTCAGTTGGGCTTGATCATCATCTGGTGCACAGAAGAGACACTGGTTTGATTCCCAGTCAGGGCACATACCCAGGTTGCGGGTTTGACCATCAGGGAGCATGCGGGAGGCAGCCCATAGATGTGTTTCTCTCACATCAATGTTTCTCTCTCCTTCTCCTTCTCCTTCTCCCTTCCTTTCTCTCTAGAATCAATGAAAAACATATCCTTGGAGGAGGATTTTTTTTTTTAAGTGCCTGGAATATATTGCCAGATATCGAAGGGTTGAGGATGGAGTTGCAAGAGTTTACTTAGAGTAACAAAGATGCATCTCTCCAGGACAAAGGGGATACAGGACACAGATGCAGGGAACCTCTGAAAAGCATATAAAAACAACTATTCCAGAGATTCACTTTTTACCATCTTCTAAGCCCAGAGGTCACCATGTGCTTAAAAAAAAAACCCACAAAACTGGAGAGAAACCAAGATGGCGGCATAGGTAAGCACCTAAACTGCTGCCTCGCACAACAATTTCAAAACTACAACTAAAAGACAGAACGGACACCATCCAGAACCACAGGAAACCTGGCTGAGTGAAAATTCTACAACTAGAAGGAAAGAGAAAAGCTCACAAAGAACTGGAGGTACGGCAAAGGGTCTTTGTGTGCGCAGAGGGAAGGGTGGCTGAGAGCCTGGCTGACTTTCTCTGGTGGAAGAAAGAAGGAAGCCCCCGACCGCACTGAACCCCAGTTCTGACTGCACTGAACCCCAGTGCTGGGCGAAACCCCGTGGACCCAGGCTCATACAGGGGGAGTCTGGACTGTTAGGTAGAGAGAAAGGCACCCGGAGACTCGGAGACCCGGGGGAGACCCGGGGGAGACCCGGGGGAGCCCCGGCAGGCAGGGTTCCGGAGGCGCGCACACCAGTGTGCACAAAGGCTGCGGAGGTTGCCACAGGCTTTCCCTTGCAGAAGGGAGTCCGAAGCTCCTGACTGCACTGAACCCCAATTCTGACTGCACTGAACCCCAGTTCTAGGTGAGCCCCTGGGGACCCGCGCTCTTACGGGGGGGAATCTGGACTCTCGGGCGGAGACTCGGGAGCCGGGGAAGGCAGAGGTCTGCAGGCGCGCGCATGCCAGTGCAAACAAAGACTGTGGAGGTTGCCACAGGCTTTCCCTAGTGGAAGGGAGTCAGAAGCTCCTGACTGCACTGAGCCCCAGTTCTGACTGCACTGAACCCCAGTTCCAGGTGAGCCCCTGGGGACCCGCGCTCTTACTGGGGGGAATCTGGACTCTCGGGCGGAGACTCGGGAGCCGGGGAAGGCAGAGGTCTGCAGGCGCGCGCATGCCAGTGTGCACAAAGGCTGCGGAGGTTGCCACAGGCTTTCGCTAGTGGAAGGGAGTCAGAAGCCGGGGAAGGCAGAGGTCTGCAGGCACGCACGCGCACAAGGGCAAGGCTGACTGGAAGCTAAGACTCTCTGCTCCGCCCTGAGACTCCACCCCATCCAAGCTGAGCACAGAGGCTATTGCAATTTGGCAAGTCTAATCCTATAAGGCTGTCTCCAGCACCGAACTTCTCCCAGCGTAGACACAGCTGATCCTCACAGACAACTGGCCTGGAGGTCAATTCCTCCCAGTGATATCAACAACAATCAAGACTTAACTACAACAAGGCTGTACACACAGTCCACAAAGGGGTGCACCAAGTGTGTCCACCTCAGGTTAACTGGGGAGGCCGACTCACTGGGCCATATAGGAAACCTAGCACACAAAGCTACCCTACCAACTCAGGGAATCAGTGAAAATGCGGCGTCAAAGAAACAGATCACAAACGAAAGAAATGGAGGAAAACAAACGACTGGATATAGAATTCAAAACCACGGTTATAAGGCTTTTCAAGAATATCCTAGAAAAGGCCGATAAATATAACGAGACCCTCGAAGATATGAAAAAGGACCAACTAGAAATTAAACATACACTGACTGAAATAAAAAATATTATACAGAGACCCAACAACAGACTAGAGGAACACAAGAATCAAGTCAAAGAATTGAAATACAAAGAAGCAAAAAACACTCAACCGAAAAAGCAAAAAGAAAAAAAAAATCCAAAAAGTTGAAGATAGTGTAAGAAGACTCTGGGACAACTTCAAGCATACCAACATCAGAGTTATGGGGGTGCCAGAAGAAGAGAGAGAGCAAGATACTGAAAACCTATTTGAAGAAATAATGACCGAAAACTTCCCCCACCTGGTGAAAGAAATAGACTTACAAGTCCAGGAAGCGCACAGAACCCAAAACAAAAGGAATCCAAAGAGGACCACACCAAGACACATCATAATTAAAATGCCAAGAGCAAAAGACAAAGAGAGAATATTAAAAGCAGCAAGAGAAAAACAGTTAGTTACCTACAAGGGAGTGCCCATACGATTGTCAGCTGATTTCTCAACAGAAACTATGCAGGCCAGAAGGGAGTGGCAAGAAATTTTCAAAGTGATGAATAGCAAGAACCTACAACCAAGATTACTCTATCCAGCAAATCTATCATTCAGAATTGAAGGGCAGATAAAGAGCTTCACAGATAAGAAAAAGCTAAAGGAGTTCATCACCACCAAACCAGTATTATATGAAATGCTGAAAGGTATTCTTAAAGAAGAGGAAGAAGAAAAAAGGAAAGATAAAAATTATGAACAACAAATACATATCTATCAACAAGTGAACCTAAAAATCAAGTGAATTAAAAACCTGAGGAACAGAATAATCTGGTGAATATAATAGAATCAGGGGCATAGAAAGGGAGTGGACTGATAATTCTCAGGGGGAAAGGGGTATGGAGGGGTTCAGGAAGAGACTGGACAAAAATCATACACCCATGGATGAGGACAGTGGTGGGGAGGTAAGGGCAGAAGGTGGGGTGGGAACTGGGTGGAGGGGAGCTATGGGGGGGGGGGAAGTAGAAACAATTGTAATAATCTGAATAAAGATTTATTTAAAAAAAAAAAAAACTGTCCTTACCTCTCCTTCACCTTCAACCATGACTATGGGTGAAACAGCTTTTGAATGGGAGGAACTGTGACAGAAAAAGAGATGAAAGAAGAAGGGCCAAGTCTCCATTTTCCATGACGTCAGGTTCAGAGTTTGAATATTCTACTTAGTGAATTAAGACCTTTTTTTCTGACTAAAAGTTTATTCCCTAAAAACGAACTGGAAAGCCATGAGAGTAGCTTGGGTTTTTGTCCAGGAAAACGGAAGGGGTAATCCCACTGAGTAAAGTTTAAAGAGATGGTGGGAGACAAAAATAGATGAATTTGATCACAATCTACAAGTCTTATTTGTTCAATACATTATACAAGGCTCTAACAAGCAACATCAGTCTCAGTAGCAAGCTGTAATATGAACACTCTGGATACCACTGCCCACCCAAAGCCACTTTCATCAGCATGGAATGGTATTTCTATCTAAGTAAACAGTAACTAGACTCTTCCACCAGGCAGTCCCTCCTTCTCTTCTCCTACAGTCTTACAGAGAAAAATCAAACTTACCCTTAAGTATTGGAATCAATTTACCCTTTAGAATGGAGGATTAACTACTGGGAAGTGAGAACCATCTTTCGCAATCTTTGAATCCACCAACACTAGTCCCCTCCTTTATGCTTTTGGTCATATAGAAAGTCAACTGTGATATCATCACATTAAAAAATAGTAAATATTTTGGTATATTTTTCTATTTTTCTAGGCATTCATTTATATCTTTCTATAAAACAAGCAAAATATAAACTAAAATGTACAAACTTTACATGTATACAGCAAATGTATGTAAATGTGTAACAAATTATACACACATACAATGAACAGAAATGTTACTTTTTATTTATATCTAATTTTCACACAAAAATTATATCACATAGTCTATTATTTTATAAGACTTTTAAATGTGTACAGTGTATTACTAATATTTTTCTTTATTACGTGTTCTGCTACTATAGAACTTTATCTACATTGTGAAATATAATAAAGTGCACAAAGTATAAATGTAGAGCTTAATGAACTGTCATAAAAAGAACACAAATGTGACCCCTCCCCTTCCAATTCAAGAACATAAGCAGATGTAGAACCAAAATGGCAGCAGAATAGAAAGACGTGTCCCGAGCCTTGTGCCGGAGCAGATACAACAGCTGAGGGTCACACGAGGAGTGTCTGTTGGAGAGTTAAGGGACAGCTATACTCCAGGAGAAGGTGGGGGACTGCTGGACAGGGTTCCCCTGACTGGGCAGCCCCCACTGCTGCTGGGTTCCCTTCCGGAGCCACCAACTCGGACGTGAGATGGCACCATCTTGAAGGGGAAAGTGGATGTTATTGGAAATCTGAAAATCTACAACTGCGGCACCCACCGAACAGCTGCGAACCCCAGAGCACCAGTCCCCAATTGGCACAAACACAAGGATTCAGAGGAGCTCTACACTCCACCACGGAAAGGTCAGATTTCACCTGGGATAAGGTGAGTTCTCTGGTCCTGGTGGGACAGAGAAACGCGCGCACAGCAGGAGCTGGAGGACCGGGGGAAGTCTGAGCCTAGAAAAATCTGTGGCTGTTAGGGCTGGCATGATCTGTGAATGTGGAAGGGGGTCCTCAGAGCTGCTAACAGAGGGGATCTCTAAAAAGCAGCCCATTTTGATCTGACGCAGAAGGACAGCCTAAAAACTCTGGGAGTGTGCCAGCTGCTTGGACACAAGGGGGAAAAGGGGATTGCTCAGGCTTATGAGCAAACCCAGAGTTCACACACTCACGCTTTCTCCTCTTTGAATCCTTGTTTCTGATTACTGAGCCCAATACATAGGATCACCCAGTTGGGGACACCCTAGGAGACTGCAGGGGAAAATTGTGTTTCTGGAACCTGCGGATCAGAGCTGGGAGTGACCGTCAGAGAACCAGCTCTGGGGCAGCCCACTCCCACAAACCGGTATTGAGTGCCATAGGGAAAGCAGGATCTAAAGCAGAGGTTAGAAAGGACCCATAGACCCAAAGTCAACCCAGAAACACTGCCACCCAGGGGCTGAATCACAAATTGACTCTTGTGTAATCACAAATTAAGGAATACAAGAAAGTAAGACACACTGCCTGCTTAAAAATCAGGACTGGCTTACAACACTGAGGAGCAGTGGAATGCAGGGAACTGCAATACTGTCCTGACTGGGAAACCGGTGTGCCAAACAGAACAATAGAGGAAGTGAATGACCTTCACTACTGCACATTTTATTTTTATTTTTTATTTTTTAAATTTTTTTATTATTTTTTCTTTTTCATCTTTTACTTATGAAACTAATTTTTTTCTTTTTTCCTCAATTGATTTTACTTTTTAATTATTACATTTTTATTTTCAATCAGTATTATTACTACTACTATTTTACCTTTTTTTTTTAAAGTGTCATTTTATTTTCTCTTTATTTGACTTTGAGATTAGTGTTCTACATTCTATTTGCATCTTTGCTTTAGCATCATTCTACTCTATCTTTATGCCATCACTCTCTTCCTAACTTTTCCCCTTTTGTTGTCCTGTTCCTCTTACCCTTTTCCTGCCTTAGATTTTCCCTATTCTTTCTTTTTACCCCGTTAAAATTTCACCCTACTTATATATCTAATTTCCAATCCCCTGCTCGGAGTTCATACACACCTCTCTCTTCTCTGTCTGCACTATCCAAAAATTGTTTTTCTCTCTGTCCTTTTGCGATTGTTTGCTCAAATGTTGATTATATCATTTCTTTATGCTTGTTTGTGAGATTCTTTTGCTTATTCTTTTATGTTTTGTTTTCTTGTTTGCTTTGTTTTTGTTTGTTTGTTGCATCAGTTTTTCCTCGCCTCGCTGGATATTAATTGTTGTTTGTAGTTTATATTCATCTCCAGGTACTTGTTGCTGGCATTTGCTAGGATTAGTGGCTGTTCTATTGGAGTTTTCCCCCCATATATACAGTTTGTTCCCGTTTCCTTCTTATTCTCTTTCTTTTCTCTCTTATTTTTTTTTCCTTTTCCCAATTTCATTTTCGCACTCCTTTCTTTTTTTTTTCTTTTTTTTCCTCTGTTCTTCTTTCTCTCCTATCCCCTAATTAGCCTTTATCTGGTGGGCACCTTTATTTGGGGTTATTAATATTGTGAATACATTTCTGTTCAGTGCGTGCCTTGTGTGTGGTACTTGATTGGGTTGTATTCTGTGCCTTCAAATCAACACAGGAGAGAGAGAACTACATAACCAGACACCCAGAGAAGCAGAGACCATGGGGAGACAAGGAAACAGCCCGCATATGAAAGAAAAGCAGGCATCACCAGAAAAGGAAGTAAACGAAATGGAGGCAATCAACCTGCCAGAGAAAGAATTCAGAGAAATGGTCATAAGGTGGCTGAAAAGAATGGAAGACAAATTTGAAAATATGAGTAAGAACCAAGAGGAAATGAAGAAGAACCAAGAAGAAATGAAAAATGACATCGCTGCTATAAAGAACTCAATAGAAAGCATCAAGATTAGACTAGAAGAAGCAGAGGACTGCATCAGTGAGCTAGAAGACAAGGTAGGAAAAAATACCCAAGTAGAGCAGCTTTTAGAAAAAAAAATTAAAAAGCAGGAGGAGAGCCTAAGGGAACTTTGGGACAACACGAAACAAAACAACATCTGCATAACAAGTGTGCCAGACGGAGAGGAAAATGAACAAGGAATAGAAAACCTGTTAGAAGAAATACTGACAGAAAACTTCCCTGATATAGGGAAGAAAAAACCCACACAAATCCAAGAAGCTCACAGAGTCCCAAGCAAAATGAACCCCAAAAGACCGACCCCAAGGCACATTATAATTAAATTGGCAAACACCAACAACAAAATAAGAATCTTAAAAGCGGCAAGAGAGAGACAGAAAGTTACCTACAAAGGAACCCCCATCAGACTAGCAACTGATTTCTCAACAGAAACTCATCAGGCCAGAAGGGAATGGAATGAAATATACAAAGCCATGCAAAGGAAGTGTCTGAATCCAAGAATACTGTACCCAGCAAGGATATCAATCAAAATTGAAGGTGAAATCAGGAGCTTCACAGACAAAAAAGGACTAAGGGAATTTATTACCACCAAACCAGTGATGCAAGAAATGCTAAAAGGTCTGCTGTAAAAAAAAAGAAATAAGAAGTGAAGAAGGAACACAGGGATAAAGAATAAAAATGGCAATAAGTAAGTACCTATCAATAATAACTTTAAATGTAAATGGATTAAATGCCTCAATCAAAAGACATAGTGTAACGGATTAGATAAAAAAAACATGGCACATATATCTGCTCTCTACAAGAAACCCACCTCAGAAAAAAAGACACACACAGACTGAGGGTGAAGGGATGGAAAAAGGTTTTCCAGGCAAATGGAAATGAAAAAAAAGCTGGAGTAGCAATACTTATATCTGACAAATTAGATCTCAAAGTGAAGGACATAACAAGAGATAAGGAAGGCCACTTCATAATACTAAAGGGAGCAATCCAACAAGAAGAAATAACTCTGGTAAACATATATGCACCCAATACAGGAGCACCTAAATACATAAAAAATCTCCTGGAGGATATCAAGGGAGAAATTGACAGCAATACAATCATAGTAGGAGACTTTAATACTCCACTGTCACCACTGGACAAATCCTCTAAACAAAAAATCAGCAAAGAAACATCAATCCTAAATGACTCACTAGACCAGATGGAATTAATTGACATCTTCAGAACATTTCACCCCAAAGCCACAGAATATACATTCTTCTCAAGTGCACATGGGTCATTTTCAAAAATAGACCATATGTTGGGACATAGGCAAAGTCTCTTCAAATTCAAGAAGATAGAAATCATATCAAGCATCTTCTCAGACCACAGTGGCATAAAACTGGAAATCAACTACAATAAAAACAATCCAAAAAAATCAAACACATGGAGACTAAACAGCATGCTATTAAATAATGACTAGGTTACCAGAGAGATCAAGGAAGAAATAAAAAACATCATGGCAACAAATGACAATGAAAACACAACAATCCAAAAGCTATGGAACACAGTGGAAGCAGTCTTGCAAGGGAAGTTCATAGCTCTACAAGCCTACTGCAAAAAAACAAGAAACAATGGAAATAAATTACCCAACTCTACTACTCAAAGAGTTAGAAAGACAGCAACAAGAAAAGCCCAGTGTAAGCAGAAGGAAGGAAATAATAAAGATCAGAGTGGAGATAAACGACATAGAGACCAAAGAAACAATACAAAAGATCAACAAAACCAAGAGCTGGTTCTTTGAAAGGATAAACAAGATTGATGAACCTCTAGCTAGGCTCACCAAGAAGCAAAGAGAGAGGACCCAAATAAACAAAATCAGAAATGAGAGAGGTGAAATAAGAACAGACGCCACCGAAATACAAAGGATTGTTAAAAAATACTATGAACAACTCTATTCCAACAAACTGGACAACCTGGAGAAAATGGACATATTCATAGAAAAATATAACCTTCTAAAACTCAATCAGGAAGAATCTAAACATCTCAATAGGCCAATAACTATGGAAGAAATTGAAGCAGTCAACAAAAAGCTTCCGGCAAACAAACGCCCGGGGCCAGATGGCTTCACAGAGGAGTTTTACCAAACATGTAAGGAAGAACTAAAACCTATCCTCCTCAGACTATTCCAAAAAATTCAAGAGGAAGAAACACTTCCAAGCTCCTTCTATAAAGCTAGCATCACCCTAATACCAAAACCAGATGCAGAAAACACAATGAAAGAGAATTACAGGCCAATATCCCTCATGAACATAGATGTCAAAATCCTCAACAAAATTCTAGCAAATCGGATCCAGCACTACATTAGAAAGATCATACACCGTGACCAAGTAGGAGTTATCCCAAGAATGCAAGGATGGTACAATATCCACAAATCAATAAACGTGATAGATCACATAAACAAATTGAGAGATAAAAATCACATAGTCATATCTATTGATGCAGAAAAACATTTGACAAAATCCAACACCCTTTCTTGATAAAAACTCTCAACAAGGTGGGAATAGAAGGATCATACCTCAACGTAATAAAAGCTATATATGATAAACCCACAGCTAACATCATTCTCAATGGGCAAAAACTAAAACCATTTCCCCTAAGAATAGGAACAAGACAGGGATGCCCACTCTCACCACTCCTGTTCGACATAGTACTGGAAGTATTAGCCATTGCAATTAGACAAGAAGAAGAAATAAAAGGCATCCAAATTGGAAAAGAAGAAGTAAAGCTGTCCTTATTTGCATATGACATGATACTGTACATAAAAAACCCAAAAGACCATCAAAAAACTAGTAGACTTAATAAATGAATTCGGCTATGTAGCAGGATACAAAATTAACACCAAGAAATCTATGGCATTTCTATACACCAATAGTGAACTTACAGAAAGAGAGACTAAAAAAGCAATCCCATTTACCATCACACCAAAAAAATTAAGATACCTAGGAATAAACTTAACTAAGGAGGTAAAAGACCTACACTTGGAAAACTACACGACACTGAAAAAAGAGATAGAGGAAGACATAAACAGATGGAAGAACATACCATGTTCATGGATTGGTAGAATCAACATCATCAAAATGTCCATACTACCCAAAGCAATCTATAAATTCAATGCACTTCCCATTAAAATACCAATGGCATATTTCACAGACCTAGGACAAACCTTCAAAAAATTCATCTGGAATAAAAAGAGACCCCGAATAGCTGCTGAAATCCTGAGAAAGAAGAACAAAGTAGGTGGGATCTCAATACCAGATATCAGGCTGTATTACAAAGCCACTGTTCTCAAAACTGCCTGGTACTGGCACAAGAACAGACATATAGATCAATGGAATAGAATAGAGAACCCAGAAATCGACCCAAACCACTATGCCCAATTAATATTTGACAAAGGAGGCATGAACATACAATGGAGTCAAGACAGTCTATTCAACAAATGGTGCTGGGAAAATTGGACAGATACATGCAAAAAAATGAAACTAGATCACCAACTTTCACCCTACACAAAAATAAACTCAAAATGGATAAAGGACTTAAACATAAGACGGGAAACCATAAAAGTACTAGAGGAATCCACAGGCAGAAAAATCTCAGACATATGCCGAAGGAACTTCTTCACTGATACTGCCTTAGGGCAATGGGAACTAAAGAGGAAATAAACAAATGGGACTACATGAAAATAAAAAGCTTTTGCACAGCAAAGGAAACCATCAATAAAACAACAAGAAAGCCCACTGCATGGGAGAACATATTTGCCAATGATATCAACGATAAGGGCCTAATCTCCAACATTTACAGAGAACTCATACAACTTAACAAAAAGAAAATAAACAACCCAATCAAAAAATGGGCAACTGATCTAAATAGACACTTTTCGAAAGAAGACAGAAGGAAGGCCAAGAGACATATGAAAACCTGCTCAAAGTCACTAATCATCAAAGAGATGCAAATCAAAACAACAATGCGGCACCATCTCACACCTGTCAGAATGTCTATCATCAACAAATCAACAAAGGTCAAGTGCTGGTGAGGATGCAGAGAAAAAGGAACTCTTTTGCACTGCTAGTGGGAATGCAGACTGGTGCAGCCACTGTGGAGAACAGTATGGAGTTTCCTCAAAAAACTAAAAATGGAACTCCCATTTGACCCAGTGATCCCACTTCTAGGAATATATCCCAAGAAACTAGAAACACGAATCAGAAAGGATATATGCGCCCCTATGTTCGTAGAAGCGCAATTCACCATAGCTAAGATTTGGAAACAGCCTAAACGCCCATCAGCAGATGAGTGGATTAAAAAACTGTGGTATATCTACACAATGGAATACTACGCTGCGGTAAAAAAGAAGGCGTTCCTACCATTTGCAACAACATGGATGGAGATGGAGAGTATAATGTTAAGTGAAATAAGCCAGGCAGAGAAAGATAAATATCACATGATCTCACTCATTTGTGGAATATAATGAACGGCATAGACTGATGAACAAGAACAGAACCAGAGACTGAGAAACGTCGATCAGAACCTCAAACCTCAGGAAAGGAGGGGGTCCGTGGGAGTGAGGGGGTAAGATCAACCAAGGTACTTGTGTGCATGCATATGAGCCTAATCAATGGACCCAGACAACAAGTGGGTGCGGCATGAATGGGGGTTGGGGAGTAATGGGGGAATAAGGACACATATGTATAAAAATAATAAAATAAAAAAATAATTTTAAAAAAATAGAAAAGAAATTTTGAGGTAGACAGAACCCCAAGAATGCCTGAGAACGTCTTTCTTGCCATGCTAGCAGTCATCAGCTGTATGGTAATATTACCTGGGGCAAATGGGGAAGTATTTTGGACTTATGTTCCTGACCCTTCATGGGTAAGAGCCCTTACGTGGGCTGATCCCCCGCCTAATGTAGTCACCAATAATACCAAACACCTTGCTCATCCAGGAGGGGCTAAGAAGTATAATTATACAGGGGTCGCCACCCAGCTTCCCTTTTGTATGACACAAAATCAAACCACTGCTCCTTTGTGTGTAAAATTAAAGAGAGGTTTCTGGCTTGCGTGGACACCAAAGAAAGGGGCTATCACTACTTGCTCCTGGGAGAGGTGCAGAAAATGTAACTAAGACCTTGTCTATACAAAAAGAAATTGACAGCCAGTTTGAAATGGAATTGCCATGGCCTAGAGCAAAGAATATCCTTACATGATATTATTCTACAATCTCATTATAATTTTTCCCAGATTTGTATTACCCCCATTACCTATAATAGTACCTTGCACCCTTGGGAATCAATAAAAAATCATCATTTTGGTGCTTGGAGACAAAGGTAACACATCTCTTGATATTTTAGAATTACAATAGCATAATATACAATTATCCCAAACAAACTTACAAACTAATTCTTTGAATGTCTGGCAGCAATTTAAAAAGGACATGAAAGGATTTAATCCCTTCCACTGTATAGAGGGCCCCCTGGGAAGGCACCAGAGCATTCTATATTGGCCCCTCTTGCCCCTTTGGCCAAGAGGGACCCTCTTTTCACAATCCAATTGCCCACAGCTGTTGCCTGAGCTTTCTGTTCATTCTGAAGTTGAAGCCTCAAGGTGGCTGGTACCATGGATCTGTCTCTCGCCCAGTGGGGTGAGCTGGGCCCTCCCCAGAGAAGAAACCTGGGTTCCCCAAGATTTGTGATCAGTGCCCGGGGGCCCTGCCAGCAGGTGAGGGGATCCCAAGGCAGGTGCTGGGTGTGGAGGCCACGGGGGCATAGGCCACCAAGGAGACAGAACTGAACCTCACGTCACCCTGCTTGGCCCCAAAGGATGGCTGGTTAGCCAGAGACGGGTAAGATTCCTCAGGGAAGGAACAACCTAAGACAGACACAGTCGCAGAGGGGCCATCAGGAGAGAACTTGGGAGTCAACAGAGGTGGAGCACAGACCCTCACCCCCCCAACTTTGCAGGGGCCTGAACCCTCACCCCTTCTGAGGGAGGTCTCCTGCCCCCATGGCTGCTTTGCTTCCCATGCCCAGCTCAAATCAGGACCCAGGTAACAGACAGACTTGGCCGACAGCAGCTGGCCTCTCACTGCAACAAGACTTGTTTGAGTTGTCTTGTACCCATGGTGTGGGGAAGTGGATTTTTGATATCTAAATCCAGCCTAGCACCAGGAATGCTCAGGGCCTACTCAAGAAGGCAAATAATCCTTCCCACTAATATTTACAGGGTAAAATAACATTGTTGATAGAGTATTAAATTTGACAGTAAAATAGTAGTCAAGTTCTCAGACTAATTTAAATTGGCTAATTGAAATAAGCGAATATTCTAGAAAAATTAATGGTACTGGACAAAAAGCTGTTCCTAAAGTGTTAACTAAAAATTTTTTTAAACATATTTTATTGATTTTTTTACAGAGAGGAAGGGAGAGGGACAGAGAGTCAGAAACATCGATGAGAAAAAAACCAAGATGGCGGCATAGGTAAACACCTAAACTGCTGCCTCGCACAACAATTTCAAAACTACAACTAAAAGACAGAACGGACACCATCCAGAACCACAGGAAAGCAGGCTGAGTGAAAATTCTACAACTAGAAGGAAGGAGAAAAGCTCACAGAGAATTGGAGGTACGGCAAAGGGGCTTTGTGCGTGCAGAGAGGAAGGGCGGCTGAGAGCTTGGCTGACTTCCTCTGGCGGAAGGGGGAAGGAAGCCTCGGACCGCGAGCTGGGAAAGGCAGAAGTCTGAAGGCGCACACGGGCCAGTGCGCACAAAGGCTGCGGAGGTAGCCATAGGCTTTCCCTAGTGAAAGGGAGTCAGAGGATCCTGACTGAGCCCCAGTTCTGACTGCAGTGAACCCCGGTTCCAGGAGAGCCCCTGGGGACCCACGCTCTTGTAGGGGGAGTCTGGACTCTCGGGCGGAGCCGGGGAAGGCGGAGGACTGAAAGTGCGCACACGCGCCACGCCGGTGCGCACAAAGGCTGCGGGGGTTGCCACAGGCTTTCCCTAGTGGAGGGGAGTCAGAGGATTCTGACTGCACCGAGCCCCAGTTCTGACTGCAGTGAACCCCAGTTCCAGGCGAGCCCCTGGGGACCCACGCTCTTGTGGGGGGAGTCTGGACTCTCAGGCGGAGACTCGAGCTGGGGAAGGCGGAGGACTGAAAGCGCACATGCGCGCAGGGGCGGGGCTGACAGGAAGCCAAGACTGAGACTCCACCCCATCCAAGCTGAGCACAGAGGCTATTGCAATTTGGCAAGTCTAATCCTATAAGGCTGTCTCCAGCACCGGGCTTCTCCCAGCATAGACACAGCTGATCCTTACAGCCAACTGGCCCGGAGGTCAATTCTTCCCAGTGATACCAACAACAATAAAGACTTAATTACAACAAGGCTGTACACACAGTCCACAAAGGGGTGCACCAAGAGTGTCCACCTCAGGTTAACTGGGGAAGCAGACCCACTGGGCCATATTGGAAACCTAGCACAAATATCTACCTTACCAACTCAGGGATTCAGTGAAAATGCGGGGTCAAAGAATCAGATCACAAACGAAAGAAATGGAGGAAAACAAACGACTGGATATAGAATTCAAAACCACCGTTATAAGACTTTTTAAGAATATCCTAGAAAAGGCCGATAAATATAACGAGACCCTCGAAGATATGAAAAAGGACCAACTAGAAATTAAACATACACTGACTGAAATAAAAAATATTATACAGAGACCCAGAAACAGAATAGAGGAACACAAAAATCAAGTCAAAGAATTGAAATACAAAGAAGCAAAAAACACTCAACCGAAAAAGCAAAAAGCAAAAAAAAAAATCCAAAAAGTTGAAGATAATGTAAGAAGACTCTGGGACAACTTCAAGCGTACCAACATCAGAATTATGGGGGTGCCAGAAGAAGAGAGAGAGCAAGACACTGAAAACCTATTTGAAGAAATAATGACCGAAAACTTCCCCCACCTGGTGAAAGAAATAGACTTACAAGTCCAGGAAGCCCACAGAACCCCAAACAAAAGGAATCCAAAGAGGACCACACCAAGACACATCATCATTAAAATGCCAAGAGCAAAAGACAAAGAGAGAATATTAAAAGCAGCAAGAGAAAAACAGTTAATTACCTACAAGGGAGCACCCATACGACTGTCAGCTGACTTCTCAACAGAAACTATGCAGGCCAGACGGGAGTGGCAAGAAATTTTCAATGTGATGAATAGCAAGAACCTACAACCAAGATTACTCTACCCAGCAAAGCTATCATTCAGAATTGAAGGGCAGATAAAGAGCTTCACAGATAAGAAAAAGCTGAAGGAGTTCATCACCACCAAACCAGTACTATATGAAATGCTGAAAGGTATTCTTAAAGAAGAGGAAGAAGAAAAAAGTAAAGAGAAAAAATTATCAACAACAAATACATATCTATCAACAAGCCAACCTAAAAATCAAGTGAATTAAAAACCTGAGGAGCAGAATAATCTGGTGAATATAATAGAATCAGGGGCATAGAAAGGGAGTGGGCTGATAATTCTCAGGGGGAAAGGGGTATGGGAGGGTTCATGAAGAGAATGGACAAAAATCATACACCTATGGATGAGGACAGTGGGGGGGAGGTAAGGGCAGAAGGTGGGGTGGGAACTGGGTGGAGGGGAGCTATGGGGGGAAAAAGGAGAAATAATTGTAATAATCTGAATAAAGATTTATTTAAAAAAAAAAAAAAAAAAAAAACAGAAACATCGATGAGAGAAACATCGATCAGCTGCCTCCTGCACACCTCCTACTGGGAATGTGCCTGCAACCAAGGTACATGCCCTTGACCGGAATCAAACCTGGGACCCCTCAGTCTGCGGGCCGATGCTCTATCCATCTAGCCAAACCAGTCAGGGCATTAACTAAAATTTTTATTGGTAGTTCATCTCATGGTAAAATTTCGTAACATGTAATGAACCTAAAGCAGTTATATTTTAGTGCAAAAAATTAAAATTTAAAAGTTATCAAGACTACATTATAAAATTTCCAAAAGCCTCCTAATATTTAAATCAAAAAAGGGGGCACAGTAGAAGAATATCATGTAAGGAAAAATATCCTGTAAGTAAATTACATCTAGAAAATTTTTACTTTAGAAAACTAACTTTCATTTGTAATGCTAACAGCAAGACACCCATGAAAAACACACATGGTGTCAAAACAAGCCAAAGGAAAATTGTTTGGGCAAAAAAATGAAAAAGGATCCCAAGTCAAATTTATAGAAAAGATTCCTTTATTAACTTTTGGTCGAGTATATGTTTGTATATTTTCAGAAAACAACTCCAAGACCATGTGGATTCCTGCAAAAGAGAGGAATTGCTCCAGCCATGAAGACAGAAGAGAAACAGTCCAGAGATGGAAGACGCTGACGACGCCTTGCCATACTAGCAGTCAACAGCTGTGCGTTGCTGCAGGTTGCCCAGGACCAAACCAGAGAAGGTTAGACCTGCATTACCACCATTTGTCCACCATCCAGAACTGAAATATCATTGGTGATGTGTACACATAAGGAACTGTTTGACATTGAAATTGGGACTCAGAAGAACTGTTGGCCCAGAAAGAAACTCACTACAGACTGATTCATTTGCCTCTCAGCATAACCATTATTGCTTGTCTCATTTTCGGTTCTTATAAGTGTATTTCTAGTAACATATGATCTCACTCATCTAGGGGAAATAATGAACAACATAAACTGATGAACAAAAACAGACCCGGAGGCAGGGAAGCATCAATCAGACTGTCAAACCTCAGAGGGAAGGGAGGGTAGGGGGTAAGGGGGAGAAATCAACCAAAGGACTTATATGCATGCATATAAGCCTAACCAGTGGTCACGGACAACAGGGGGGTGGGGGCATGCATGGGGAAGGGTTCGGGAGGGGAATGGGGGGATAAGCACAAATATGTGATACCTTAATCAATAAAGAAATTTTAAAAAAAATAAACTAAAAAAAAAAAAAGAACATAAGCAGCACTCTGTAATACACACACATGCACATGCACACACTCACATATACACATTCCTTCCTGATCAGAACCTGATGTCTCCTCAGCAGGAACCATGATCCTGACTTTGATAGAACTAACTTTCTTGTTTTTCTACCAAAATGATATACTTTAATTTTACTGGTTTTGAATATATAATGTTCAAACTACTATAATACTTAGTATTTTGCTGTTTGATTTCTTTTATTGAAAATTATGTCTTAAAACTTCATCTATGTTCTTTTATGTATCTGTGGTCATTCAGTGTTATAGATTATTAATTATAGATTATTCAATGGAATGAATTTTCATCCATTCTACTTTTAGTGAATATTTAACCTCACTATAAACAATTCTGCTATGAACCTCCTTGTACATGTGATTCTTTTACATGTGTCCTGGTAAATATAACATGTATTTTTCTGGGATTTCTAGTAGGGGATTGTGAGGTAGGTTTAATTTTAGCTTTATTAGATTCTGTTGAACTTATTTTTCAAAACAATGATTCCAGTTTATGCTCTTCTGCACACAGAAGTAGATTACAGTTCCCATTGCTCTATGGCTTCACCATCCTTTGTATTGTTAGATTTTAGCTTTTGCCAATCTGGTGAATGCGTATCTTTATCTTATCATTTTAATTTGTATTTCTTTGATTGCTAATGAAGTTGGGCCCCTTTTCATATATTTACTGGACATTTGGGTTTCATTTTTCAGAAATGTTTGCTTAGGTCTTTCCCATTTTCCTAGCAAGTTATCATTTTCTTATTGGGTGGATGAATGATATAGAGAGATTTTAGGTACTCTTTGCAACTTTTATGTGAGTCTAAAATGTTTTCAAAATGAATAATTTGAAAAGTAAAAAACTCTGCTAAGATAAAAATATGCACCTTTTATTATTGTTATGTTTCTGAAAATTTTACCCTGGGTTTAAATGTTCTATTCTAAACTAAGCTGTTTTTCCAATTGTTTAACATATAAACGTGCAGATAATTATAAAACAATAAGACCCAGCCTTAATTTGTCCTTAAGAGATTTACTAAGGCCTCTCATTTTCCATGTGTGCTTTGTAGGGAAGGAAGAATTTGGGCTTCAGGAAGCTTTAAATATTTACCAAGGTTAATGGATGATAAACAGCCCTTAAGACAAAGTTTGAAGTTTGTCTTGTGGTTCTGCACAATCTATAATTTGTTACTCAAATTACATCCTCTACTTCAGGAGAAAATAACCATGAAATCTTACCCAAACCACAAATAGTAAAACCCAACTTTGAGAAACAGATCAGTCACTGATTTAAAAGTGTGTGTGTGTGTGTGTGTGTGTGTGAGAGAGAGAGAGAGAGAGAGAGAGAGAGAGAGAGAGAGAGAGAGGAACTTCTCTAAGGGAAGTCATCAAAAAAAGCAAAGCATTTTGACTACCTTCAAAACCTCTATTGGCTAGGCTGAGAACTCCTCTCATGTACTGCCATGGCGCTATTCTTCCTTCACTCTTATTAGATGGTATTATAATTGTCTGTTTACTTCTCTGTGTGAACAGGCATCATGCCATTCTTATTTACCATTTTATCACTAGCAGCCAGCAGAATGTGATAATAGGACAGATACTCAACAATATTTTTTGGCAGGCTCATGGGGATACAGGAGGACCTCAACACCAAAGTGAAGAAGATATGGACATCCAGGTACAGGAAGCTCAAGAGTCCCTAAGCAAGATCAATCCAAAGAAGATTACTTGGAGACACATTAAATAAAAATGTTAAAAATCAAAGACAAGGAGAAAAGTAGGAATTTCATTTCTACGTTAATAACAAAATACCTGAAATATCTGAAAGAGAATAAAGATAGCATCAAAAACAATAAAATACTTAGGAATCAATTAACCAAAGAAGTGAAAGATACATACATTGAAAACTGTTACGATATTGATGAAAAAAATTGAAGAAGATACAAATGGAAAGATATTCTGAGTTCATGGATCAGAAAAATTAATATTATTGAAATGGTCATACTACCCAAAGTCATCTATAGAGTCAATGCAATCCCTATCAAAAATCCAATGGCATTTTTCACAGAAACAGAAAAAGCAATGCTAAAATCTGTGTGGAACTACAAAAGATATGGATTAGCCAAAATAATACTGAGAAAAACAAAGTTGAGGGCATCATATTTCTTGGTTTCGAACTATATTACAAAGCTAGAGTAATCAAAACAGTATGGTATTGGCATAAAAATAGACACATAGACCAATGGAATAAAATCAAGAGCCCAGAAATAAATCCATTCATAAATGGTCAATTAATATTTGACAAGGGAGCCCAGAATACTCAATGGTGAAAGGCCAGTCTTTTCTTTTTTTCTTTTCTTTTTTTAAAAATAATTCTTTGTTGTTGAAAGTATTACATATGTTCCCCATTGACCCCCTCCAGTCCATTCCCCCCTACCCCCCGCCCAGGCCTTCAGCACCCTACAGTCTTTTCAATTAATTTTGTTGGGAATACTGGACATTTATATACAAAAGAATGAAATTAGATGTCTATCTTGCACCACTCACAAAAATTAACTCTAAATGGATTAAGGAATTAAGTGTAAGACCTGAAACTGTATAACTCTTAGAAGAAAACATATAGAAAAACGCTCTTTGACATTAGTCTTGGCAATGATTTTTCAGCATATGATATTTTAACATCCCAAATCACTTGCTTCATGATTTCTCCTATACAGTAGGTCCTTGGGTTATGTCGGAGATCCGTTCCTACAGCACGAGGAACCCACCTACATAAGCACTACGTCGCTCACATGGAGCACATACACAGCAGTAATGAAGTGAAACAGTAAAAAAAAATTTAAAAGAAAGATAACAATTCCTGACCTTTACTTGTGATAAATAAATAATAAAAAACATACAGCACATATATACATACTTCGAAATGATGGAACTTGTTATTTTTATAAATAAATGGAAGATGGTGACGTAACCACGAAACGATGTACATCAAGTCCAATGTAACCCGAGGACTGTCTGTAATTATGAGGCCTCTTATCTTGTAGGGAGCCTGTTAGGCACCTCTGAAGAATGGACATTGATGAGGCCAAGATTCCAGGGGCAAGGCCCAGGTAGGTATTTCACAACACAACTTCTCTTTACCATATGGGTACAAATTGCACCTGAACTGTTTTTTACTGATAACACTTATGCTATCAAATGCATGGATTTTTTTAAAGACTAGTTAATTCTTCAACTCTCTGGATACCAACCAGGTGTCTTGCAATTCAATTCAATTCTGACACTGATTACCCAGACTCCACAGGTTTAAGGCTTCTGTCCTACAAGATCGTCCCCATTTCAGATGCTATTCACAAGTCCCAGGTTGTTAATGGTACTTTTGACTGACTGGCTATAGTTTTGGAGGTTCCCATGCCCCTCTTTGGGTTCAAAAATTCACTGGAACAACTCACAAAACTCAGGTAAACACTTTACTTTTTATTTCCAGTTAATTATAAAGGATACAACTCAGAAACAGCCAAATGGAAGAGATGTATGTATACAGGCAAGGCATGGAGGAAGCGGCACAGAACTTCAATGACCTATAAAGCCACACCATCTTTCCAAAACCTCTATGTGTTCACCAACCTGGAAACTCTTCAAACTCCATCATTTAGGAATTTTAATGGAGGTTTCACTATGTAGGCATGATTGAGTAAATCAGTGGCTATTGGCAATTAACTCAATTACCATCCACAGAGGTAAAGTGTGGGGAGTAGGGGTAGGATTAAAAGTTCTAATCCTCTAATACTGCCTTTCATAGTCTTTCTGTCTATCTGAAGCTATCATGGGGTCCCCAACCACCAGTCATCTCATTAGCATATCAGAGACACTCTTAGCACTCCAATGATTCCAAGGTTTTAGAAACTGCTAATAAAGACCAAATATGACTTTATATCACAGCGTCTTATCTCCTACCTCAGTCATGCCATCTATGCAAACTCTTGGCCTCAGGGGTTAATCTAATGATCAGAGTAAATAATTTTAGAAATTCATTATTAAATTTTGAAAAATACATATAAAGACATTATTGAGAGGTCAGTAGCAGCATTTTATTTCCAAAAAGTACTGCAACAGTATAAAAGCAGTCTTAGGGTATAAAAAACAAGGTTCACTCCTAGACCTTCTAAATTCCAGGAATAAATCATTAACCATTCTGAGCTTTGTTCTTCTCACCTGGTTTGTAAAATGAGAGATAAACCATTATGCTTTATAATTTTTTTTGTTATGTCTCAAATAAGAAAATATATGTTGTTAACCCAAAAATAAAAGCCATAGCCCTTGCCGGGTGTCTCAGTTGGTTGGAGCATTGTCTGGTATACCCAAAAAGGTTGTGAGTTAGGTTTCAGGTTTCATCCCACATTGGGCACATATAGGAGGCGACCAATGATGTTTCTCTCTCACAGCGATATTTCTCTTTCTCTCTCCCTCTCTCTTCCCCCAGCTACTCTCTCTAAAATCAATAAACATATCCTTGGGTGAGGATTAAAAATAAATAAAAAATAGCCACTGGGGGTGGGGGGATGGGAAGCCACAATGAAAGGCAACAAGCTTTTGTTTGAGATCAAAGGATTGTAATCCAGGAAGCACTGATTCAGGCAGAAACCCAAATAGCATTCATATTTCAGGGTGTAGACAAGAAGTTTTTATGAGATAAGAAAGGGAAATAATTACATAATTTAAAAAAGGAATTTCTATTGGTGTTAACAAGCTAAATTACTCTTTAGCTATATGGCTGGTTATTGATTCTACTTTCCTGTTTGTTTTTTTGTAAGACAATGTTGATTTGGTCCAATCTAAAAGTTATTCTGCCCAGTTCAAACATTCCTAACATTCAAGGAGTAAGATGTGCAAGACAATTCCTCTGAAATGGCTTTTCTAGTTCTATTTTTAAATGGCTCCACTTATGTCAATTTTTCACAATGTGAAGATGCTTGGTTAATTATATAAAGTGTTTTATGAAAATATTACACAAAGGACAGGATTTCATATTTGGTTTCCAGAAAATTGTTCCATTTAAACAAACAATTCTATTAGAAAAGAAGCTCTTTCAATACATTTTCTGCTATTTATACCACTTTGATATTGCCATTTGAAATTGCACCTTTAGCATATTTATCTCTCCTTAGCTTTGAAAATTAGAGTCACTAGCCCGCTCTACCTAGCTGTAAATGCTTTCCAAAACCATGTGCTTTGAAATGCTGAGCAACATTCATAACCTATTAAAAAACGTTTTAATCCTTACCAGAGGATATGTTTTTATTGATTTTTAGAGAAAATGGAAGGGAGAAAGACATCACTGTGAGAGAGAAACATTGATGGGTTGCCTCCCAAATGAGCCCCAACCTATGTATGTGCCCTGACGAGAAATAGAATCAGCAATTTTTTGGTGTATGGGAGGATGCTCCAACTAACTGAGCCACCTAGCCCGGGCCTATTAAAATTTTTTAAATATAATTTTATTGCAGAGTGGTTAAAATATGAATGGGAGCTATAAATAGAAAAATTTTATATATTTATTTATAAAATACTATTAAATATTTTTATATATTACATAAAACTATATATTTGTATAAAAATATTAATTATATATTATTTATTTAATATATTCATATATTTATATAATAAATTTTTATTATATTAATATAAAAATATCATGGGAGATCTGGCTGACCTTTGTCCCTAGTTTCTGGGAGGCACCCTTCAAATCCTTGGAAATTTCCTGAGTGGTAAGAATCTTTTTTATTCATGGTATAATAAACCTTAAACCACACTTGATAGTTTATGCTAATAAGATGACTCATTGTGAGCCCCTATAAGTTTATGATAAGGGGATGACTCAGAATGGGACATGGCTACACCAGAAAGACTTACCATGCAATTAGACTCTAATTTTTGTTTGAGATCAAAGGATTATAATCCAGATCAAAGGATTGTAATTATTAGAGGGTTGGGCCTTTGAGTCATATCATACAAGCATGACCTCCAGGAAAGGAGTAAACTAGAGATTGAGTTCAACCTTCTGGCCAATGGTTCAATCAGTCACGCCTAAATAATGAAACCCCAATAAATTCTGGACACCAAGCTCAGGTAAATAACCCTTGTTAACAGTGTGGGAGGGTGGAGTTTGGGGGAGGGGGATATGTTCCAAGAACCCCAATGGATGCCTGAAACTAAGGATAGTGCTGAATCCTTTATATACTATGTTTTTTCCTATACATACATACCTATGGATAAAGTTTAATTTATAAATTAGGCATAGTAGGAGATTAACAACAATAATAATAAAATAGAACAATTATAACAAAATGCTGTAATAAAAATGTGAATGTGGACTCTTTCTCCCTCAAAATCTCTGATAACAAATGTGGTCATCGAGAGAGCTGCTAATAGGCATGTAGGGTTTACAGCTGGACAAAGGAATGACTCATGTCCTGAACAGCATGAAGGGCGGCACCGAGAGATTTCATCACACTACTCAGAACAGTTCACAATTTAAAATGTCTGTATTGTTTATTTCTAGAATTTTAACTTAATATTTTCAAACAGCTGTTGACCATGGGTAACTGAAACGGCAGAAAACTACACCACAGATAAGAGGGGACTACTGTACTCTGGGAATTGTTACACATCAATAAGCTGACTCTGTTGGGGAGAGGACATGAAAGCTTTGCATTTGAGACCTTCCCAGACTTTTCCCTATGGTCTCATTTTTTGGGGTGTCCTAATTTGTGTCTTGTTTTTCACTTTTTGCTATCATAAAATTGTTATGGTAAATATAGCACTTACCTGAGTTTTGTGAGTTGTTCTGGAGAATTATCAAAACTGAGGGGATAGCCCAACCGGTGTAGCTCTGTGGTTGAGTATCAACCTATGAACCAGGAGGTCTCGGTTTGATTCCCAGCCAGAGCATGTACTCGGGTTGTGGACTTGATCCCCAGTGTGGGATGTGCAGAAGGCAGTCAATCAGTTATTCTCTCTCATCATTGATGTTTCTATCTTTCTCTCCCTTTCTCTCGAAAGTCAATAAAAAATATTTTTTAAAAACTGAGGGGATAGTGGAAACCCCCAAATTTGCAGCCAATTGGTCAGAAGTGCAGGTGTCCTGGAAGCTCTGGAGCTTGTGGCTGATGTCTGAAGTGAGGACAGACTGTGTCCTTAATTTTGAAGTTGACCTAACTCAAGATAGTATCAGAATTACATTGTAGGGCCCTACCCATCCTACCTGCCTACCCAATCCTCTTTCCTACTCCTCTCTCAGAATAAAAATGATGGAATCATTTGAAATTTATGATATCATTTGAAATGATAGAATCTTTGAAGCAAGATTGTCTATTCCTACCTCCACAACTTTTCAGGAGGCAGTATAAGAAGATGGTAGTAAAGATATTGGGTTCTAAAATCAGAATGCATGAGTTCAAAATCTACCTCTGCTATTTCCCTGGTTATATGAATTTGAGCAAGTTATTTAACTTCTCAAAGTTTTACTTTCTTCACCTGCAATATGGAAATAATAAAAGTAGCAATTGCTTTGCACTAATTAAATGAAATAATGCTTAGTGCTATACCTAAAATATATTAAGAATTCAGTGATGTGATACCTTAATCAATAAAGAAATTTTTTAAAAAAAGAAAGAATTCAGTGAATGTTAGCTGTTTCTTTGTCATTATTATGAAACACAGGAAACAAACCAAAGAAGCTAAGAATTTTGTTTACAGGCATACAGCTGGCTAGAAGTAGAGATGTGCCTGGAGCACAGGTCTCCTTACTTTAATACTTCTATTTCATTATTCTGTCTTTATATCATGATGCCTCTTTCCTGTAGCTTCCTCATTGTTCCTCTACCTAAAACATTGATTCCTACCAGTCTACTTTTTTCACACACTTAAAATATCCTCTTGTTTCTTTTCCATCAATGTCATTATTATGCTTCCTTCAAAATCCAGCTGTCTCCACCTTTTTACCGGTAAGCCTTTACGGATTACTCTAGTCAATTGTGGTGAAAAGGTTGATTATATTCTGCCTAGTATTGTATGTATGCATGATTTATCTATCTATAATTTATTACACAAAATTGTATATACTCCAAGGGCATGTGTTCTACTTGTTAGGTGTGTTTTTTCTTTTTAATCTTCCTGCTGGGACACAGAGTAATTTATAATTAGGACAAGTTAAACGTTATTCTGTTCTTATTTGTAGATTCATCCCTGAATTACAACAAATTTTTGTCAAAACACATCTTTCAGAGAATATGCCAAATCTCAACATTCTTGGTCCTATATCACTATACTCCTAAACAGCTATTAATGGCATCATTTATGCTTGAGATCTTGGTAAGTCTTTTCAAGCATTACACATTACTGATGCTAAATTCTCACACTGGGCAAATTGAGTTCCCATTTTAAACTAATGGAGAGTATAAGGGAGAGAATAGTGATGGATAAGGCTAAAAAGCTAGGCATGGGACATATCATTTAGAGCTTTATAAGTCATACTAGAGGCCCGATGCACGAAGATTTGTGCAAGAATGGGCCTTCCTTACCCTGGCTGCTGGCACTGCCTTCGCTCTGGCTGGAGCCACCTTTCTGCCTTCCCACGCTGCCCAGAGGCCCGGAGTAACTGGGGTGATGTGGAACGCCTATGTCGTCGCCATGGCAATGACGCAAGCATCCCGCCCCGCCCTCAGCCGCTTGGCACCTGTGTATGCAAATTAACCCACCATCTTTGTTGGGTTAATATGCATACTCACTCCTGATTGGCTGGTGAGTGTCATAAAGGTACGGTCAATTTGCATCTTACTCTTTTATTAGTGTCGATTAAAGATTTTGGATTTATTCTGTGTGCAAAGGGCATCCACCAAGCTTTGCAGCAGGAAGATGATTAATCCAACAAATTGGAAGGGGAATGAAAACAGAAATGGATAGACTAGTTGGAGAGCTATTGCAGTAATCCAGGTTTTTAAAAAAGGATGATTTGAATTAGGATGATCATGACAGAAATGGACTGAATACATTACAGTAGGTAGCTAGTTAGATATTACTGAAAGAGAAGGGAGCCAGACATCTAATTAAGCTGGATTAACTAGGAAACTACAGCTTCACAGACAACACAGGGGACAGTTGCATCCTCTACAAAAGGGATGTTAATTGCCAAGCAGGCAGTAAACACTGGCTTTCCAATCTCCCTGGTGAATAACAAGCCCATTCACCTGGATTGGGGTTGGGGGAAGGGATAAACAATAAAAGGGAAATTCCTTTACTGGGCACATTCACAAGATGGCACAAGGGGAAGTCCTTCTACTAAGTGCCATGTGCAGTAGAAGCCAGATGATGAAGCAGAACTTTGAAGCCTGCACCATAGGAGCCAAAATGGCAATCATAAAGGGAGAGAGTTTAGCCTGAGAAAAGGATCGGATACAATGAGGGGATGAAACCCCAAGATTCAGGAAAGGGATTGAATAGGGGAAGGCCAGCACAACCCCTGAAGAATTAGGAAGAACATTGGTTAATTTGAAAGGAAGCTTACCCCTTCCCAAACCCAAAGATACAATCAAAGCTTAACAAAGGCCCCAGGCACATTCTCTCTCTGCAGCAGCCCCATTGGCCCAGCTGCGAGATTGTTGTTGCCTAACATGACAACCTAAAATATCAGCAATATTTTCTTTCCCTAGAATATGAAATACAAATCCCCTCCTCTGCCCCAAGTCTCCTTTTTTCCCAAGGGCTTCCTTAATTGTTTTCTTTCTCTTAGAAAAAACAAATAAATAAAAACCAGAAAAGTAGTTCCTACCTGAGTGATGGATGAGAAAAGCTGGGTAACATTAAAATAGTCCAATGATGCTGGTAAAAGGAGGCTTTTAAAAGGCGCTATTGAATATGCTCAGAACTGTGAGCCACAGAGAGAAAACATTCACCCTGGCACTGCTGCCTTCACCAGAAAACCATTATAATTTGATGGATGGGGGAATGAACAGCTGCTACAGCAGTAGTTGTATTCATTAATTACTCCTGTAGGCTTAGCTATGAGGAAAAGGTAGTCTATTCAGACAATTAGCCTGTTACTATTACAAAAACAACTGACCACACCCTCTGAATGACTCTCGTGATCTCATTTTATTACAGTGCATGTCAGCTTCATAATTCATACAAAGTAGGTGTGCAACTTAGAGACTGTCAAATTGACTTCAAAGTTGGCCTTGAAATTGTTTTTTTAATCTTTTCTTGCATACACCCACCCTAGACTTTCCAGAATGCAGAAGTTCAATTTAGCAAATTATTCCTCTCTTTGGCCAATTGTTGACACTATACTCTTTATCCCTAAAGAATTGTGAGTTATTTTCGCCCTAACCAGTTTAGCTCAGGGTATAGAGCATTGGCCTGAGGACTCAAGGGTCCCAGGTTTGATTCCAGTCAAGGGCATGTACTTTGGTTGCTGGCACATACCCAGTAGGGAGTGTGCAGGAGGCAGCTGATCGATGTTTCTAACTCTCTATCCCACTCCCTTCCTCTCTGTAAAAAAATCAATAAAGTATATTTTTTTAAAAAGAATTGTGAATTATTTTTAAAGTGAAAGGGGAAAAAAATGAATGTAATGGACCATGTTACTATTTCTTGGGTTTAAGAAATAATTTGAGGCCCCTGGCAGGCTCTTCCACTGCCGCCTCACGCACTCTCCGGGGTCCGAGAGAGACCCTCTGTCTCTAACGCGTCTCGCCTCCGTGACGACGTGAGCAACAAAGAAGGACCGGGAGGGTTCAGAAAGAGGAAGCATGACAATTTCCCCCACAGCCAGCGGAGGGAAGGGAAGGACGTGAACGCGTCGTCACCCGTGATGGTGGCCTTCAAATCATTTCAGCAGGAACTTGATGCAAGACATGACAAATATTAGAGACTTGTAAAACTTAGTCGGGATATAACTGTAGAAAGTAAAAGGATAATCTTTCTGCTCCATAGGATTACAAGTGCTCCTGATATGGAGGAAATACTGACTGAGTCGGAAATTAAATTGGATGGTGTCAGACAAAAGATACTGCAGGTGGCCCAGGAGCTCCTGGGAGAGGAGATGCATCAATTCCATAGAGCCATTATGACAGGACTACAGGAATATGTGGAGGCCGTCTCTTTTCAACACTTTATCAAAACACAATCACTTATCAATATGGATGAAATTAATAAACAATTGGTATTTACAACAGAAGACAATGGGAAAGAAAATCAGACTCCCTCTTCCGATGCTCACGATAAAGAGTTTGGTACTTGGCTGAAACCGGTTTGGCTCAGTGGATAGAGCGTCCACCTGTGGACTGAAGGGTCCTGGGTTCAATTCCGGTCAAGGGCATGTACCTTGGTTGCGGGCACATCCCCAGTGGGAGGTGTGCAGGAGGCAGCTGATGGATGTTTCTAGCTCTCTATCCCTTTCCCTTCCTCTCTGTAAAATATCAATAAAATATATTTTTTTTTAAAAATAAAAATAAAAAAAGAGTTTGGTACTTGGAGACTGAGAATCACCCCTGTCGATTACCTCCTGGGAGTGGCAGATCTGACTGGCGAGTTGATGCGGATGTGCATTAACAGTGTGGGCAACGGAGACATCGACACCCCCTTTGAAGTGAGCCAGTTCTTACACCAGGTGTATGATGGGTTTTCATTCATTGGCAACACCGGTCCTTTTGAGGTTTCCAAGAAGCTCTACACCCTGAAACAGAGCCTGGCCAAAGTGGAGAATGCCTGCTATGCCTTGAAAGTCAGGGGCTCAGAAATTCCCAAACATATGCTGGCAGATGTCTTTTCAATTAAAACAGAAATGACTGATCAAGAAGAGGGCATTTCTTAGACTAACATCACCCAGTTGTTATTCTCTGGAACTCCTAAGAGAGACCAGTTTGTAAGACTGTTATTTGGTATTGTATTTGACTTTATTGTGGCTTTTACCTAGGAGATTTTCAGTTGCACTTGTTTGGAATTATAAACAAGCTGTACATAAAATTATCAAAATGAATCATTTTCTATGTCTTACTCATGAAAGCTTGCATACAAATGTTTGCCTAGAAGCCTCTCTGAATTTTTGCAGGCTAAATTCCATGCCTGGTCTCTGTCATGTGAATGTACCTGAGTGCACTTTCTGCACTCGTTTCGCTTCACTTGGTGTGGGTTTTGAGTGCTACTAATTAGTGGAAGCCAATCATAATTTAAGTCGTTGGTTTTGTAATATATAGAAAAGACTTTCTAGTTATACACCTGGACTTGAGCTTTTTGTTTAAATTTCTTGATAGTATTGTGTGAAGCCTCCAAAATACACTTATTACATAGAACAGAATTAAAATGACTAAGTTATCAATATACTTTAATTTTATGTGGCATCATGGTAAGAATTCACAGTATGTTCTGGCTAATTTAGGCCACTTTGAATCCATATGA
Source organism: Plecotus auritus (assembly GCF_963455305.1). Classification (NCBI taxonomy): domain Eukaryota; kingdom Metazoa; phylum Chordata; class Mammalia; order Chiroptera; family Vespertilionidae; genus Plecotus; species Plecotus auritus. The sequence continues at coordinate 134,281,403 of NC_137776.1, read as the reverse complement.
TGAAATAGCCTTCCAGAAAAATTGACAGATACCCAGATGTTAGTTTCTACGTTTAACTTTTGTGCTTTATCACAGAAAATCTGATAGAGAATTGGAATTAATATTGTAATATTTTTACTGGTGTTTGAGTTGAATTACATACTTGTACATACAACTGTAAAACTTTTAGTAGTGATTAGTTAGCAATTTTTTGTTGTCTATTATATTGACATTAGGCGTTTTTGGAGACTTCCCTATTCTAGCATCTATAAGAAATTATATTTAAGTAATTATAATGAAGTTTTGAAATTTTTGAAATACTAAGTTAACCCAAACCTTTATAGTTGTCTAGTTGTCCAGTTGTGTTAATCGATAGTATAAAAAGTTGCCAAAGAAAACTTATCCTGTACAATTCAGCAATAAGACAATTGTCAACACATTGGGAACAACAATGGTAGTTTCTGGTTCTATGTAGCGTTGGCATTTGCCTACAAAAATTAGTTGTAGTTGTCCCCTGTGATGTGAAACCGACCTGAGCATGACGCTGTTGGCCGACAACCAGACATTTCCATTGGGTTTTGTAAGTTTTGAAAATCTAGCAACTGCATGTCATTTTTTGAAAGATTAGCTGCTCTGTTTGTAAGGGCTGATTCTTTGAAAGCGTAATTTCCTTCCAACAAATTACCTAGAGGAAAATAAAACATAGGCATGCCTAATAAATTAGGTTTGTTTGATAGTTTGTTTTGGTGGTAGTGAGTTTTTTGTTTCCCTGTTCAAAGATATATCGCTGAAATGTAGTCTCATGACATATTTTTGTTTCTTCTGCCACTTGACGTTAAATTTATGTTAAAAGCAAAATATCTTACAGATGTTTAAAACTGAAGTCTTTGAATAAAATATTAAAACAAAAACAAAAAAAAATAATTTGAGGTGGGGTGAGAGGTTGGAGGGTGGAGAGATTGAGAAAAAAAAAGAGGAAAAACAGTGTGGTGATTGCAGGGAGGAGGGTAAAGGGGGGATAAATGGTGATAGACAGAAATTTGATTTGGGGTGGTGAACACAATACAGTATAGAGATGATGTGTGGTGGAATTGTGCATCTGAAACCTGTATAATTTTGCTGTGTCACCCCAATAAATTGAATAAAAAGGAGAAAAAAAGAAATAATTTGAATTATTTTGAATCTTCCTTTTAAATGGCATGCAGACACTGTTCATGAACTATTCAACACTTGGGACAGTAATAAATACCATCCTTCTTCCCTGTTCATGAACAGTGTGAACGAAAGGGGCCACATGCTAACCTGACAAGCTCAGGGGAGGCCTGCATGGCACTCTTGCAAACTCAGAGACCCAAAGTAACCACAAAGGATGGTCTGAAATTAAACTTTAACCAAAAGCAGTTATGGTGGGTAGTTAGGTCCTAGGCTGGTATCTTCACTGACAAGGTCAACCTTTACCTTAACTGAGCCTATCTATCTTTTTGCATCTATGATGACATATCCTTGAAATGTCTGGGTGACCTGTAACTTCCCTTTTTCCAGACCCCTTGGGGTCCTTCATTGTTATTGTTATCATGTTAATTGTTGACTATTGACTATTCTGCACCCACTTAAGTATGTGTCTATCATTTTACTTTTTTTTCTTTCTTTTTTTCCTTTATTGATTAAGGTATTTCATATGTGTCCTTCTACCCCTATTGTCCCCCTACACACACACCCCGCTCGTGCCCTCACCCCCCCCGCCAGTGTCTGTGTCCATTGGTTATGCTTATATACATGCATATGAGTCCTTTGGTTGATCTCTCCCCTTTCCTCCCACCTTCTCCAGCCTTCCCTCTGAGGTTTGACGGTCTGATCAATGCTTCTCCGTCTCTGGATCTGTTTTTTGTTCATCAGTTTATGTTGTTCATTATATTCCACAAATGAGTGAGATCATGTGATATTTATCTTTCTCTGACTTATTTCGCTTAGCATAATGCTCTCCAGGTCCATCCATGCTGTTGCAAATGGTAGGAGTTCCTTCCTTTTTACAGCAGTATAGTATTCCATTGTGTAGATGTACCACAGTTTTTTTTTGTTTTTTTTTTAAATATATTTTATTGATATGTTACAGAGAGGAAGGGAGAGGGATATAGAGAGCTAGAAACATCGATGAGAGAGAAACATCGATAAGCTGCCTCCTGCACACCTCCCACTGGGGATGTGCCCGCAACCAAGGTACATGCCCTTGACCGGAATCGAACCCGGGAACCTTGAGTCCGCAGGCCGACGCTCTATCCACTGAGCCAAATCAGTTTCGGCTGTACCACAGTTTTTTAATCCACTCATCACCTGATGGGCATTTAGGCTGTTTCCAAATCTTAGCTATTGTAAATTGTGCTGCTATGAACTTAGGGGTGCATATATCCTTTCTGATTCGTGTTTCTAGTTTCTTGGGATATATTCCTAGAAGTGGGATCACTGGACCAAATGGGAGTTCCATTTTTAATTTTTTGAGGAAACTCCATACTGTTCTCCACAGTGGCTGCACCAGTCTGTATTCCCACCAGCAGTGCATGAGGGTTCCTTTTTCTCCACATCCTCGCCAGTACTTGTCATTGTTGATTTGTTGATGACAGACATTCTGACAGGTGTCAGATGGTACCTCATTGTCGTTTTGATTTACATCTCTCAGATGATTAGTGACTTGGAGCATGTTTTCATATGTCTCTTGGCCTTCTTACGTCATCTTTCAAAAAGTATCTATTTAGGTCCGTTGCCCATTTTTTATTGGGTTGTTTATCTTCCTTTTGTTAAGTTGTATGAGTTCCCTGTAAGTATTGGAGATTAAACCCTTATCAGAGATAACATTAGCAAATATGTTCTCCCATGCAGTGGGCTTTCTTGTTGTTTTGTTGATGGTTTCTTTTGCTGTGCAAAAGCTTTTTATTTTGATGTAGTCCCATTTGTTTATTTTCTCTTTAGTTTCCATTGCCCTAGGAGCTATATTGGTGAAGATATGGCTTTGGAATATGTCTGAGATTTTGCTGCCTGTGGATTCCGCTAAGATTTTTATGGTTTCCTGTCTTACGTTTAAGTCCTTTATCCATTTTGAGTTTATTTTTGTGTATGGTGTAAATTGGTGGTCTAGTTTCATTTTTTTGCATGTATCTGTCCAATTTTCCCAGAACCATTTGTTGAATAGATGGACTTGCCTCCATTGTATGTTCTTGCCTCCTTTGTCAAATATTAATTGAGCATAGTGGTTTGGGTCCATTTCTGGGTTCTCTATTCTATTCCACTGATCTATATGTCTGTTCTTGTGCCAGTATCAGGCAGTTTTGAGAACAGTAGCTTTGTAATATAGCTTGATATCTGGAATTGAGATCCCTCCTACTTTGTTCTTCTTTCTCAGGATTGCTGCAGCTATTTTTTTATTCCAGATGAATTTTTGGAGAGTTCGTTCTAGGTCTGTAAAATATGCCATTGGTATTTTAATGGGGAGTGCATTGAATCTATAGATTGCTTTGGGTAGTATGGACATTTTAATGATGTTGATTCTACCAATCTATGAAAACGGTATGTTCTTACATCTGTTTATGTCTTCCTCTACCTCTTTTTTCAGTGTCCTGTAGTTTTCCGGGTACAGGTCTTTTACCTCCTTAGTTAAGTTTATTCCTAACTATCTTAATTTTTTTGGTGTAATGGTAAATGGGATTATTTTTTTAATCTCTCTTTCTGTAAGTTCACTATTGGTGTATAAAAATGCTATTGATTTCTGGGTGTTAATTTTGTATCCTGCTACATTGCCGAATTCATTTATTAAGTCTAATAATTTTTTGATGGAGTCTTTAGGGTTTTCTATGAACAGTATCATGTTATCTGTGAATAATGACAGTTTTACTTCTTTTCCAATTTGGATACCTCTTATTTCTTCTTCTTGTCTAATTGCTATGGCTATCACTTCCAGTACTATGTCGAACAGGAGTGGTGAGAGTGGGCATCCCTGTCTTGTTCCTGTTCTTAGGTGAAATGGTTTTAGTTTTTGCCCACTGAGTATGATGTTGGCTGTAGGTTTGTCATATAAGGCTTTTAATTTGTTGAGGTATAATCCCTCTATTCCCACTTTGCTGAGGGTTTTTATCAAGAAAGGGTGTTGGATTTTGTCAAATGCTTTTTCTGCATCAATTGATATGACTATGTGATTTTTATCTCTCAATTTGTTTATGTGATGTATCATGTTTATTGATTTGCAGATATTGTACCATCCTTGCATCCCCTGGATAAATCCTACTTGGTCATGGTGTATGATCTTCCTGATGTAATGCTAGATGCGATTTGCTAGAATTTTGTGAGGATTTTGGCATCTATGTTCATGAGGGATATTGGCCTATAATTCTCTTTCTTTGTGTTGTTTTTATCAAATGATATGATGATGATGAAAATATCATTTCACTTTTTATCCAATACCAGGGGTTCAGCCCCCCACTTTGCTTTCTCCGGCCTCTCTAATCTATCTATCACCAATGGATTTCATGTAACCCACCTATGTCCCCTCCTTTTATTGCAATATATAAAAATAGATAAAAACCTGCCATTCTCTGGAGAATTATCTCAATCCATTGAGGTTCTGCTTCCCAGCAATTGTCGACAGTTTGGCTCAAATAAACTCACAAAAATTCTTTACAGGTTTCAATGTTTTTATGTTAGCAACAGTAAAGCTTATAGTTGTCACTGGACATTTGAGTCATTTTCTGTTTTTTGCTATTACAAACTGTACTGCTATGAACATACCTATACTTCCTTCACATGTCTCCCAGTACAAATATGCAAGAATTTCTCTAGGAGTGAGACTGATGAACCATGGGGTATTTTTATTATTTTTTTTCCAAAGTGGTTATACCAAATTATTTTCCCACCCACAGTATATATGTTCCTCCTGCTTCATATGATAACCATCACTATTTATTGTTAGAGTTTTTTATTTTTGCCAGTCTCATGGGTAAGGTTATGATTTTTTGTTTTGTTTTGTTAATCCTCATCAGATGATATTTTTTCCATTGATTTTTAGAGATAGAAGGAGGGAGGGAAATAGGGAGGGAGAGAAAGATAGAGAAACATTGATATGAGAGAGACACATCGATTAGTTGCCTCCCCAGAAGCCCCAACTGGGCCAGGAATCGAACATGCAACCCAGGTATGTGCCCTTGACTGGGAATCAAATCCAAAGCCCTTTGGTGCATGGGCAGAAGCTCTAACCACTGGACACACTGGCCATGGATATGTTCATGGTTTTTGTTTGTTTGTTTGTTTGTTTGTTTGTTTTTGTTTGTTTGAGAAATATTTTATTTCTTAAGCCATACCATGTCACACCTTATATGTACCGTCTTACTAATCAGTTGGTCACGTGGTACAAATCAGTAGTTCCTGGAAAGCATTATGAAGGAGAATAACATTTCCTGCCTACTGAGAAACTTGTCTTTATCCAATAGATACTTCTTTTTTTTTTCATTTCTTTTTTTTTAAATAAATCTTTATTGTTCAGATTATTACATGTGTTCCTCTTTTTTCCACCCCTAGCTCCCCTCCAGCTGATTCCCCACCCCACCCCATGCCCTTACCCCCCGCCACTGTCTTCATCCATAGGTGTAAGATTTTTGTCCAATCTCTTACCGCACCCCTCACACCCCCTTCCCCCTTGTCAGTCCACTTCCTTTCTATGTCCCTGATTCTATTATATTCACCAGTCCATTCTGTTCTTCAGATTTTTTATTCACTTGATTTTTAGATTCACTTGTTGGTAGGTATGTATTTGATGTCATTTTGTTGTTCATAATTTTTATCTTTACCTTTTTCTTCGTCTTCCTTTTCTTAAAGAATACCCTTCAGCATTTCATGTAATCCTGGTTTGGTGGTGATGAACTCCTTTAGCTTTTCCTTGTCTGTGAAGCTCTTTATCTGACCTTCAACTCTGAATGATAGCTTTGCTGGGTAGAGTAATCTTGGTTGTAGGTTCTTGCTGTTCATCATTTTGAATATTTCTTGCCACTCCCGTCTGGCCTGCATACTTTCTGCCAAGAAATCAGCTGACAGTGGTATGGGTGCTCCCTTGTAGGTAACTAACTGTTTTTCTCTTGCTGCTTTCAAGATTCTCTCTTTGTCTTTTGCCCTTGGCATTTTAATTATGATGTGTCTTGGTGTGGTCCTCTTTGGATTCCTCTTGTATGGGGTTCTGTGCACTTCCTGAACTTGTAAGTCTGTTTCTTTCACCAGGTAGGGAAAGTTTTCTCTCATTATTTCTTCTAATAGGTTTTCAATATTTTGCTCTCTGTCTTCTTCTGGCACCCCAAAAATTCGGATGTTGTTTCGCTTAAAGTTGTCCCAGAGGCTCCTTACACTATCTTCATATTTTTGGATTCTTTTTTCTTTCTGTTTTTCAGGTTGAGTGTTTTTTGTTTTCTCATATTTCAGATCTTTGGTTTGATTCTTGGGGTAAGTTGATCTACAGTTGAGTTTCTGTATATTCTTTATTTTATTTTTTTTAATATATATTTTTATTAAGGTATTATATGTGTACATATCTTACCATTGCCTCCCCCACCCTACTCCCATACATGCCCTCACCCCCCAATGTTTTGCATCTATTGGTTATTCTTATATGCATGCATATAAGTCCTTCGGTTGATCTCTTATTTCCCCCACCTCTCCCTAACCTTCCCACTGTAATTTGACAGTCTGTTTGATGCTTTACTGCCTCTGTATCTATCTTTTTGTTCATCAGTTTATAATGTTTTTTATTATCCACAAATGAGTGAGATCATGTGGTATTTTTCTTTCATTGACTGGCTTATTTCACTTAGCATAATGTTCTCTAATTCCATCCAGGTTCCTACAAATGGTAATAATTCCTTCTTTTTTATGGCAGCGTAGTATTCCATTGTGTAGATGTACCATAGTTTTCTGATCTAGACATCTGCTGACGGGCACCTAGGCTGTTTCCAAATATTAGCTATTGTAAATTGTGCTGCTATGAACATAGGGGTGCATATATCCTTTCTGATTGGTGATTCTAGTTTCTTAGGATATACTCTAGGCGTGGGATTACTGGGTCAAATGGGAGTTCCATTTTCAGTTTTTTGAGGAAACTCCATACTGTTTTCTACAGGGGCTGCACCATTCTGTATTCCCACCAGCAGTGCACGAGGGTTCCTTTTTCTCTGCATCCTCGCCAACACTTGTCGTTTGTTGATTTCTTGATGATAGCCATTCTGACAGGTGTGAGATGGTATTGCATTGTCATTTTGATATGCATAACTCGGATAATTAGTGACTTTGAGCATGTTTTCACATGTCTCTTGGCCTTCCTTCTGTCTTCTTTCGAAAAGATTCTATTTAGGTCCATTGCCCATTTTTTTAATGGATCATTTATCTTCCTTTTATTAAGTTGTATAAGCTGCCTGTAGATGTTGAAGATTAAACCTTTATCAGTGATAACATTTGCAAATATGTTCTCCCATACAGTGGGATTTCTTGTTGTTTTGTTGATGGTTTCTTTTGCTGTGCAAAAGCTTTTCATTTTGATGTAGTCCCATTTGTTTATTTTCTCTTTGGCTTCCATTGCCCTAGGGGCTGTATCAGTGAAGAAGTCCTTTCAGCTTATGTCTGAGATTTTTCTGCCTGTGGATTCCTCTAGTATTTTTATGGTTTCCTGTCTTATGTTTAAGTCCTGTATCCATTTTGACTTTATTTTTCTGTATGGTGTACGTTGGTGATCTAGTTTCATTTTTTTGCATGTATCTGTCCAATTTTCCCAACACCATTTATTGAAGATACTATCTTGACTCCATTGTATGTTCATGCCTCCTTTGTCAAATATTAATTGAGTATAGTGGTTTGGGTCGATATCTGGATTCTCTATTCTATTCCATTGGTCTATATGTCTGTTCTTGTGCCAGTACCAGGCTGTTTTGAGAACAGTGGCTTTGTAATACAGCTTGAAATCTGGTATTGAGAGCCCCCCTACTTTGTTCTTCTTTCTCAGGATTGCTGTGGCTATAAGGGGTCTTTTTTTATTCCAGATGAATTTTTGGAGAGTTCTTTCTAGGTCTGTGAAATATGCTTTTGGTATTTTAATGGGGAGTGCATTGAATCCATAGATTGCTTTGGGTAGTATGGACATTTTAATGATGTTGATTCTCCCAATCCACGAACATGGTACATTCTTCCATCTGTTTACGTCTTCCTCTATCTCTTTTTTCAGTGTCGTGTAGTTTTCCACGTATAGGTCTTTTACCTCCTTAGTTAAGTTTATTCCTAGGTATCTTAATTTTTTTGGTGCGATGGTAAATGGGATTGCTTTTTTAGTCTCTCTTTCTGTACGTTCACTATTGGTGTATAGAAATGCCATAGATTTCTTGGCGTTAATTTTGTATCCTGCTACATTGCCGAATTCATTTATTAAGTCTGTTAGTTTTTTGATGGAGTCTTTCGGGTTTTTTATGTACAATATCATGTCATCTGCAAATAAGGACAGCTTTACTTCTTCTTTTCCAATTTGGATGCCTTTTATTTCTTCTTCTTGTCTAATTGCAATGGCTAATACTTCCAGTACTATGTCAAACAGGAGTGGTGAGAGTGGGCATCCCTGTCTTGTTCCTGTTCTTAGGGGAAATGGTTTTAGTTTTTGCCCATTGAGTATGATGTTAGCTGTGGGTTTATCATATATAGCTTTTATTATGTTGAGGTATGATCCTTCTATTCCCACCTTGTTGAGAGTTTTTATCAAGAAAGGGTGTTGGTGCCGAAACCAGTTTGGCTCAGTGGATAGAGCGTCGGCCTGCGGACTGAAAGGTCCTGGGTTCGATTCCGGTCAAGGGCATGTACCATGGTTGCGGGCACATCTCAGTGGGAGGTGTGCAGGAGGCAGCTGATCGATGTTTCTCTCTCATCGATGTTTCTAGCTCTCTATCCCTCTCCCTTCCTCTCTGTGAAATATCAATAAAATATATTTAAAAAAAAAAAAAGAAAGGGTGTTGGATTTTGTCAAGTGTTTTTCTGCATCAATAGATATGACTATGTGATTTTTATCTCTCAGTCTGTTTATGTGATGTATCACGTTAATTGATTTGCGGATATTGTACCATCCTTGCATTCCTGGGATAAATACTACTTGGTCATGGTGTATGATCTTTCTGATGTACTGCTGGATCCGATTTGCTAGAATTTCATTGAGGATTTTGGCATCTACGTTCATGAAGGATATTGGCCTGTAATTCTCTTTCATTGTGTTGTCTTTATCTGGTTTTGGTATTAGGGTGATGCTGGCTTCATAGAAGGAGTTTGGAAGTGTTCCTTCCTCTTGAATTTTTTGGAATAGTCTGAGGAGGATAGGTTTTAGTTCTTCCTTGAATGTTTGGTAAAACTCTCCTGTGAAGCCGTCTGGCCCCGGGCTTTCGCTTGCCGGAAGCTCTTTGATGACTGCTTCAATTTCTTCCATAGTTACTGGCATATTGAGCTATTTAGATTCTTCCTGATTGAGTTTTGGAAGGTTATATTTTTCTAGGAATATGTCCATTTCCTCCAGGTTGTCTAGTTTGTTGGAACAGAGTTGTTTGTAGTATTTTTCAAGAACCCTTTGTATTTCGGTGGGATCTGTTGTTATTTCATTTCTTTCATTTCGGATTTTGTTTATTTGGGTCCTCTCTCTTTGCTTCTTGGTGAGCCTGGCTAGAGGTTCATCAATCTTGTTTATCCTTTCAAAGAACCAGCTCTTGGTTTTGTTGATCTTTTGTATTGTTTCTTTGGTCTCTATGTCGTTTATCTCCGCTCTGATCTTTATTATTTCCTTCCTTCTGCTTACACTGGGCTTTTCTTGTTGCTCTCTTTCTAAATCTTTGAGTTGTAGGGTTAGGTAATTTATTACCATTGTTTCTTGTTTTTTTGCAGTAGGCTTGTAGAACTATGAACTTCCCTTGCAAGACTGCTTTCGCAGTGTCCCATAGATTTTGGATTGTTGTGTTTTCATTGTCATTTGTTGCCATGATGTTTTTTATTTCTTCCTTGATCTCTCTGGTAACCCAGTCATTATTTAATAGCATGCTGTTTAGTCTCCATGTGTTTGATTTTTTTGGATTGTTTTTATTGTAGTTGATTTCCAGTTTTATGCCACTGTGGTCTGAGAAGATGCTTGATATGATTTCTATCTTCTTGAATTTGAAGAGACTTTGCCTATGTCCCAACATATGGTCTATTTTTGAAAATGACCCATGTGCACTTGAGAAGAATGTATATTCTGTGGCTTTGGGGTGAAATGTTCTGAAGATGTCAATTAATTCCATCTGGTCTAGTGAGTCATTTAGGATTGATGTTTCTTTGCTGATTTTTTGTTTAGAGGATTTGTCCAATGGTGATAGTGGGGTATTAAAGTCTCCTACTATGATTGTATTGCTGTCAATCTCTCCCTTGATATCCTCCAGGAGATTTTTTATGTATTTGGGTGCTCCTGTATTGGGTGCATATATGTTTACCAGAGTTATTTCTTCTTGTTGGATTGCTCCCTTTAGTATTATGAAGTGGCCTTCCTTATCTCTTGTTATGTCCTTCACTTTGAGATCTAATTTGTCAGATATAAGCATTGCTACTCCAGCTTTTTTTTCATTTCCATTCACCTGGAAAACCTATTTCCATCCCTTCACCCTCAGTCTGTGTGCGTCTTTTTTTCTGAGGTGGGTTTCTTGTAGACAGCAGATATATGGGTCTTGTTTTCTTATCCAATTGTTAACCCTATGTCTTTTGATTGGGGCATTTAATCTGTTTACATTTAAAATTATTATTGATACGTACTTATTTGTTGCCATTTTTATTCTTTACCCCTGTGTTCCATCTTCACTTCCTATTTCTTTTTTTTACAGCAGACCCTTTAGCATTTCTTGCATTGCTGGTTTGGTGGTAATAAATTCCCTTAGTCCTTTTTTGTCTGTGAAGCTCCTGATTTCACCTTCAATTTTGATTGATAGCCTTGCTGGGTACAGTATTCTTGGATTCAGACACTTTCTTTGCATGACTTTGTATATTTCATTCCATTCCCTTCTGGCCTGATGAGTTTCTGTTGAGAAATCAGTTGCTAGACTGATGCGGGTTCCTTTGTATGTAATTTTCTGTCTCTCTCTTGCCGCTTTTAAGATTCTTATTTTGTCGTTGGCGTTTGCTAATTTAATTATAATGTGCCTTGGCGTCGGTCTTTTGGGGTTCATTTTGCTTGGGGCTCTGTGAGCTTCTTGGATTTGTGTGGGTTTTTTCTTCCCTATATCAGGGAAGTTTTCTGTCATTATTTCTTCAAACAGGTTTTCTATTCTTTGCTCAGTTTCCTTTCCTTCTGGAACCCCTATTATGCGGATGTTGTTTTGTTTCGTGTTGTCCCAAAGTTTCCTTACGCTCGCCTCCTGCTTTTTAATTTTTTTTTTCTAGAAGCTGCTCTACTTGGGTATTTTTTCCTACCTTGTCTTCTAGCTCACTGATGCAGTCCTCTGCTTCTTCTAGTCTACTCTTGATGCTTTCTATTGAGTTCTTTATAGCAGCGATGTCATTTTTCATTTCTTCTTGGTTCTTCTTCATTTCCTCTTGGTTCTTGCTCATATTGTCTAATTTGTCTTCCATTCTTTTCAGCCACCTTATGACCATTTCTCTGAATTCTTTCTCTGGAAGGTTACTTGCCTCCATTTTGTTTACTTCCTTTTCTGGTGATGCCTGCTTTTCTTTCATATGCGGGCTGTTTCTTTGTCTCCCCATGGTCTCTCTTCTCCAGATGTCTGGTTATGTAGTTCTCTCTCTCCTTTCCATGGTGGAGTGTTGAGCTCCTCTGAATCCGCGTGTTTGTGCCAATTGGGGATCGGTGTTCTGGGGCTCCAGCTGTTCCGTGGGTGCCGCAGTTGTGGATTTTCAGCTTCCAATAAGCTCCACTTTCCCTTTCAAGATGGCACAGACTCTGTGTCCGAGCCCATAGCTCCTGGAGGGGACCCAGCCACAGTGGCGGCTGCCCGGTCAGGGGAACACCGTCTAGCAGTCCCCCACCTTCTCCTGGAGTTTAGCTGTCCCTTAACTTGCCAACAAACACTCCTTGTGCAACCCTCAGCTGTTCTTTCTTTCTGCTCCGGGACAAGGCTCGGAACATGTCTGTCCATTCCACCGCCATTTTTTCCCCCTATATTCTTTATTTTAGACAGTGTATGCTTAATTTCTGACTGGTCCTTTTCCATTTTTTTTTTTTTTTTGCATTCTCATTAAGGTCCTTGAAGGTCTCACTAAGCTCCTCGGAGGTCTCATCGACTTTCTCGGCGGTTTTTAGAAGATTCTTGAGTAACCTTATAAATGTGTTTCTGAACTCTATGTCGTCCAGTAGTTTGCTTTCCTCCATTTCTTTCATTCGTGACATGTTTCTTTGTCTCTGCATTTTGCTGCTTCCCTGTGTTGATGGAGTTGCTTTGTGTGGTAGGTGACCTATAGAGGCCAGTAGCTCAGCCTCCCCAATCACCTGAGGTGGATGCCTTTGGTACACCCCTTTGTGAGCTGAGTGTAAAGTCTTGGTGTAGTTAAGCCTTGATTGCTGTTGGTACACTGGGAGGAATTGACCTCCAGGCCAACTGGCTGTGAGAACCCGCTGTGTCTATAATGGAAGAACTGCTGCGCAGGAGACACGCTTATGGTGCAGACTTGTTTCAGTGGGGCTTTGGTGCTCACTGAGTCTGCCTCTTGAATGTGTCACTTATGGATGTGAGGAGTTGAAATCTGGTGTCGTCTCACACTGAACACTAGGTACACTGGCTTCTGGATCTCCAATGGGGTGCAGGTCAGCTACTGTCTGAGGCCATCAAGCAGGAGCTACAGTGAGAACTACAGTTTTCTCCTCTTTGCTTGGGGTTTGGAGGTTTTGGAGCTGTCTGACCTGGGCTGCAAGTTTGCTAGGTTAAGTTAAGCTGCGATAGGGCAGGTCATTGATATGCTAAAGCCACTGCTTGGAGCTTGGGTGGGTTTGTAGATTGTGCGGGGCGGGGCCTCAGGGCGTCACTAGGCTAGGGCGTGGCAAACAGCGATGGCTACCAGTCAGCCGGCTCTGCATCTCCGACCGCGTCCCCGCATCCCACGCCCCAGCACAGTAAACAATTATTCCTGCACACAGCCCTGCAAGCAAGCCTCCCTCACTTTCTGACCCGATGGCAGACAGTCCAGCTTCTCCCCGTAGGAGTTTGGGTCCCCCGCATCTCCCCAGAAACTGGAGTTCGGAGTAATCGAGAGCTTGTCTCCCTTTGGGTTGAAAAAAGCAGCGCTCCCAGTTGCCCGCCGCCAGCCCGATACGCGCGCCTCCGTACCTCAGCTTTTCAGCGCTTGTGCACCTCTCAATGCTGTTTTCTCTTTCCTTCTAGTTGTAGAACTTCTACTCAGCCAGCTTTCCCGTGGTTCTGGGTGATAGACATTTTGTCTTTTAGTTGTAGTTTTGCAATTGTTGTATGAGGCAGCAGTTTAGGTGTTTACCTATGCCACTATCTTGGATCCTCCCTTGTTCATGGTTTTAATTTGCATTTCCTAAATTATTAATGAGGTAGAACATTTTTAATAGCTTAATTGGCTCTTCAGATTTGTTTTTCTGTGAAATATCTACTCAAGTTTTTGTCCACTTTTCTATTGAATTTTTTCCTAACTGTTGTGTACAAGTAATATATATCCTGGATAATGGATATTTTATCAGTTGCAAATGGCCTATCCCAGTTTGTGCCTTGTATCCTTATACTTTGTCTTTTAGTAAACAAAAATTTTAATATAGCTGAATTTATAAATCTTTTCCTTCATGGTTTTTTCTTTTTGTATCTTATTGAAGAAATCCTTCCATATGCCAAGTCATTAAAATATTTTTCTATATTGCTTCTAACAATGTCATAAATTTGCTTTTCATGTTTTAAAATTTATTTTTATCACATGAATAATCTATTTTCCCAGCATCACACATTCATTCTTTCCCTCACTGATTTGCTTTAAGTTTCCATATACCATATACAGATCTACTTCTTATCTCTCTATTCTGTTCCATTTTTGTCTTACTTTGAACCAACAGCTTTATAAATCTTGATATCTAATATTCTGGTAAAGCAAGTCCCCCAATCTTATACTTCCTCAGGATTTGCTTATCTCTTCTTAGTCCTTTGCATTTCCACCTGAATTTTAGAATTAGCTCATTAAGTTTAAATATACAATTGGAATTTTTATTGGAATTGCATTGAATCTGTAGATCCCTTGGGGAAAGTAAATTCTTTACAGTAATATGTCTTCTAACCCAGGAATATGCTATATTTCTCTATGTAGGTCTTTTCTAAAGATTTTAATAAAGTTTCGTAATTTCTACCATAAAGTACTTGAACACTTCTTGTTAGGTTTATTCCTAGAACTTAATATTTCTTAATGCTATTGTAAATTTTATTATATCATACCAACTGTTGCTATTGTATAGAAATGGAATGACTTTTTAGTATATACTGTGCCCAAAAGGCATGCTAAACTTTCTTATTAATTCAAATAAGTTACCTATTGACTAATATTTTATCTTGATACATTTTTTTTTCTTGCCATATCACAGTGGCTAGAACCTTCAATACAATGTTGAAAGAAAGCAGATGGTAGACTATCTCCTCTTGTTCCTGATCTTAAAGGGAATGCTTTTAACATTTCAAAATTGAGTTTGCCAATATTTAAGTTGAAGAAACTGTGCTGCTGAGAAGTAAAGCAGTTGCTCGGGATCATAAGGCCTCTAAGTGATAAACCCAGGATTCAACACTGATCCAAGACCCATGTTCTTTTATTTTTTTTCAATATTAAAATATTTTTATTAGCATTATATTGAGCCAAAATCAAATTGCTGAAAGGCACACAATACAGATCATTATGTGAAGTTAGGAACATGTGAAACAGTAGTGCAACACATACATATATTGAGAAGGTAGAAAGACATGCATGGGAATGAGCAACAACAAATTCAGAAGAGTGGGGCTGGAGGGGAAACTATAGAGGTCGGTGGGGAAATGGCACAGGGAGTTCTGCTTGGTGTTTATTTTATTTTATTTTTTTAATTTAAATTCTTTATTGTTTAAAGTAAAACATATGTCTCCTTTTTTCCCCCTTGACCTCTCCCTGACGGTCCCCACCCTTCAGCACATGCCCTCCCCCTCCCCCGTCTGTGTCCATTGGTTATGCTTATATGCATGCATACAATCCTTTGGTTGATCTCTTACCCCCTCACCCCCGGCCTTCCCTCATAGGTTGGACAATCTGTTTAATTCTTCTATGACTCTGGTTCTATTTTTGTTCACCAATTTATGTTGTTCATTATATTCCACAAATGAGTGAGATCATGTGATATTTATCTTTCTCCAACTGGCTTATTTCAAACTGCAGCTCTCGAGCCACATGCGGCCCTTGAGTGTGGCTCTTAGGCCAGCTTAGGAGTACCCTAATTAAGTTAATAACAATGTACCTACCTATATAGTTTAAGTTTAAAAAATTTGGCTCTCAAAAGAAATTCCAATCGTTGTACTGTTGATATTTGGCTCTGTTGACTAATGAGTTTGCCGACCACTGGCTTAGCATAATGCTCTCCGGTTCCATCCATGCTGTTGCAAATGGTAAGAATTCCTTCTCTTTTACAGCAGCTTAGTGTTCCATTGTGTAGATGTACCACAGTTTTCTAATCCACTCATCTGCTGATGGGCACTTAAGCTGTTTCCAAATCTTAGCTATGGTAAATTGTGCTGCTATGAACATAGAGATACATATATCTTTTCTGATTGGTGTTTCCGTTTTCTTGGGATATATTCCTAGAAGTGGGATTACTGGAAGACCCATGTTTTTTTAATCAATTTGTCAGTGGAGAAAAAAAGTTAACTAGTGAGACTTAAAATAGGCAGAGGCAAGAGAGTACATTTGTATTTAAGATCTAAACTACAATAAAAACACACACACACACACACACACACTTTGAGCTTTGCTAAAACTTCAGAAAATCCTGGGACTCATTCAGAGGGGCAAGCATGGATATGATCCTTCCTTAAAACTGTCAGATGGCTCTCACTATTCACAAGGATAAAGTCCCAATTCCCAGCAGGCTACCCTTCTAGATTTACTTCTAGCAATCCTATCCCCAAATACCTTCAACCCTGCACAATTCATCATTCCCCAAACTTGTTATATATTTTCACTAGAGGCCCAGTGCACGAAATTCGTGCACGGGTAGGGTCCCTAGGCCTGGTGGGTGATCAGGACTGATCTGTGTGGTGACTGGTGGGGTGATCAGGGCCCCCGCTCACACCCGCCTTGGCTGGCCTGGCGCCGTCCACTTGCTGGCCCCACCCCCCGCTGCTGCCGCCACCAGTCGGGCCTGCAGGCTGGGGGCAGCTCCTGCATTGAACGTCTGCCCCCTGGTGGTCAGTGCACATCATAGCAACTGGTCATTCTGCCAGTCGTTCAGCCGGTCAATTTGCATATTAGGATTTTATATAGATAGATGCTACTGTGACAGAGTATTCAGTTCTTCCCCCTGTTGCACAATTAAGATTCCTAACCATTCATTTAGTCAACCAACCAATACTTAAGCACTAAGGTTATAATGGTACAGAAAACAGAATTAGTCCATTCATTTGTCAGGGGTTCAGAGAAGAGGAAGTTGTGGGGGAGAAATAGAGGAAAGAATAGCAATGTTATAACTGTCTTTTCATTTGCTTTGAGTTTTTAATTTGTAAGCTGTGAAGTCCCCTATCTTATCCCTTTGCTTCTTTTATTAGTCACAATTTTCCAAAGAAACAGAACCGAAATCCCAACCAACAACATTTTCATGCCTACCTCCCTTAGAAGTTCCTAATGCATGCATGGATCACTCTGCCAACCTTGCTGCAGCTAAGGAGGGGGGAAAAAAACTTTATGGAGCAGAGTATTGATTTTCTTTCTTAGGAGACGGTAAATATTAAGTTGTCTGGGGGTTTTGTTCACTTATTTCAAGCCCAAGAGGGCTCACATAGACTTCCAACACTAAAACAAATTTAATTTTAAATCTGGGTTAATCAAAATAATAGAAAATGATTATTTAAAGTCCTGCAAAGTAAAAATATGGAAAAAATCATATTGAATGCAAAACAAGAGGGATGCTGGAGACATATGTGTGTGTTTTTCTAAATCTCTCTTCCATACAGATGAAAAAAAAGAAATACCAAATAACAAAATATATCCTGCTTATAAGATCATGTAAGACAGTTTCTTTAGGATGGGCATAAAGCTCAGTTTATCCATAGAGTCTATGAAGCAGCATAAGATAAGACTGCAAATATATACATCTGAATACACCTTGGTTTAGTTGAATAGTCCACCATCAGAAGAGTTTACACTACCATCTAGTGGTTCTTTTAGGGAAAAAACATTTGTTTCCTTCAAAATGTTTCATCTAGATAGGCAATCTGGTATATACAAATAGGTCATTTTGTTCTGAGGGAAAATAGGCTAAGAGCAATAAAACAAACACCTTTGTATACAGTAGACCATGGTGGACAAATCATTAGATTAAAAGTCTGAGATCTGAGCCCTAACCAGTTTGGCTCAGTGGATAGAGTGTCGGTCTGCAGACACAAGGGTCCTGGGTTCGATTCCGGTCAAGGGCATGTACCTTGGTTGCAGGCACATCCCCAGTAGGAGGTGTGCAGGAGGCAGCTGATCGATGTTTCTCTCTCATCGATGTTTCTAACTCTCTATCCCTCTCCTTTCCTCTCTGTAAAAAATCAATAAAATTAATTTTTTAAAAAAGAGATGCATCTTATTTTTTTTTAAAAAAAAAGTCTGAGATCTGATTTTCTATTCTTCATAACTTTGTGATTTTGGACAAGTCTTACCTCTCCAAAATTGTTTTTCTCATTTGTAAAATAAAGTGACTGCACTAGATTGGTGTTTCTCAAATGGCAAGTTATAACATGGTAGTTATACAATAGATTTAATAAGTCATGACCAGAATTTTAAAAAATTTAAATATAACAAAAAAAACTATCAGATGTTATTTAATAAAGTAAATAAATGTACGCATATGTGTTGCATGAGTATGTTTCCAGAAGCACAATATAAAATGTATCTGTTACTATGGGTCACAGACAAAAAATGTTGGAAAGTCTCTAAGATTCCTTTAAGCTCTAAATTCCATGTTTCTATGAATTGTGGCCATGAGTCCTGACTCAGGATATTGATAAGGGTTTGAATCTGCTTAATTTATATCTGATATCTAATAGACTGGACTGCTGACCAGCGGGATGGCTTTGTTTCTCTCTTACAGTAACTTAAAGACTCTAGTCCGGTCAACATGGCTCAGTGACTGAGTGTGGACCTATGAACCAGGAGGTCCTGGTTCAATTCCCCATCAGGGCACATGCCCAGGTTGTGGGCTTAATACCCAGTGTGGAGCGTGCAGGGGGCAGCCAATCAATGATACTCTCTCATCATTGATGTTTCTATCTCTCTGTCCCTCTTCCTTCCTCTCTGAAATCAATTTAAAAAAAAATTTTAAAAAGACTCTTGACTGAAATAGATAAAAATATTTGCCTAGTTTTATTATGGGTTCTGTCTTATTTTCTTTTTACAAAGACTACTACCAATCTTTCTAATGCAATATTTCTCAAAATAATGGTCCAGGAATTAAATGCCTTAGGAATGCCTGTTTAAAAATACAAATTTTTGTTTCCCTATCCCACTTTTAGACCTACTGAATCAGAACCTTGAGGCAAGGAGTCCAGTAATTTGCACTATCCTCAAGTAAACCTAGGTGATTCCTATGTGCCTTAAAGTTTGAGAAATACTAGTTTAATTTTCAATGACATTTCCAAGGAGAAAGTTCTTAGCAAGTAATTTTGTTGATCCCTGTCCATCCTAACATTCTTTGTGCTATCTCGTCCTTTTCTCCACTTACCTCTTCCAAAAGGAGATAATCCTTGCTTATTTCCATCTCAAGAGAACAGATCTCTAATACCTATAGAAAATTAGGCCAATGGAAGCCCCAGCAATTTCCAGACATAAAATCTATAATATCTAACATACCACCTGAGAACAATTTGATTTTTAATATATTAGACTATACTTAACAGATATTAGACAAAATTGCTCATATGTACATAGTCATGCTTGATACTTTTAAACAAAGGCCAAATCCTTTTTCTTCCAAATTCCCAAATAAATACTTATGAATATTAGTGGTTTACATCATCCTTACTACTCAAAGTGTAGTCCCTATACCATCAACATCAGCATTGCCTATGCGATTGTTAGAAATAGACTCTCAAAGCCTACCCTAGAATCTGAATCATCTGCATTTTAACAAAATTCCCCCAAGTTAACCATATGGACACTACAGTTTAAGAAGTGCTACGCTATAAATAGTTGGACCTGAGATAATCAATCAGTAAATGCACAGTGATTGTAGCCAGGATTTTTTTTTTAAATATATTTTTACTGATAGGAAAGAGGAAGGAAAAGGAAAGAGAGATAGAAACATCAATGAGAGAGAATCATTGATTGGCTGCCTCCTGCACACCCCCTACTGGGGATCAAGCCTGCAACCCAGGCATGTGCCCTTGACCAGAATCAAACCTGAGACCCTTTAGTCCGCAGGCCAGCGCTCTATCCACTGAGCCAAACTGGCTAGGGCTAGACAGGATTTTTTTCTTTTTTTCAAAGAGGAAGAGAGAGGGAGAGAAAGATAGAAACATCAATGATGAGAGAGAATCATTGATTGGCTCCTGCATGCTCCACACTGAGGATCAAGCCTACAACCTGGGCATGTGCCCTGAACAGGAAATGAATCATGATCTCCTGGTTCACAGGTCGACGCTCAACCACTGAGTCACACCGGCCGGGCTAGCCAGGATTTTCAATGGAGTTCACAGGGGATGGGGGAAATATATGGCTTCCATGCATTGTTATGGACTGAATGTTTCCTCTCTAAATTCATATGTTGAAGTCCGAACCCCCATTATGATGGTAATTGAAGGTTGGGGGACCTTGGGAGGTAATTAAGTTTAGATGAGGTCATGAGGGTAAGGCCCCATGATAGGATTAAAAGCTGTAATAATAAAAGCCTAATATGCTAATTAGACCAAACAGCTGTACGACCTTATGGATGTCATTCCGGACATCCTTCCTGACCAAGCCGTGGTGACAGGGGCCAAGGCAGAGACGGTTAGGGGCGATCAGGCAGGCAGGTAAGCAGTTAGGGGCAATCAGGCAGGCAGGTGAGCAGTTAGGGGCGATCAGGCAGGCAGGCAAGTGGTTAGGGGAGATCAGGCAGGCAAGTGGTTAGGGGCAATCAGGCAGACAGGCAGAGATGGTTAGAGGCGATCAGGCAGGCAGGCAGAGGTGGTTAGGGGCGATCAGGCAGGCAGGTAGAGTGGTGAGGGGCAATCAGGCAGGCAGGCAAGCAGTTAGGAGCAATCAGGCAGGCAGGCAGAGGTGGTTAGGGGTGATCAGGCAGGCAGGCAGGCGAGCAGTTAGGAGCCAGCAGTCCCGGATTGCGAGAGGGATGTCCAACTGCCATTTAGTTGGACATCCCCCGAGGGGTCCCGGATTGCGAGAGGGTATAGGCCAGGCTGAACTGTGAGAAATAAATGGCTATTGTTTAAGCCACCTAGTCTATGGTATTTTGTTAAATCAGCCCAAGCCAAGACAATGTAATGTTCTCTTTCTTTTCCAACACCTCTCCTGCCTGTGTAGGAAATCTCAGAGCAACATACTGGAGAAAGGATGAGGAGGAGAGGAAGAGGGAGAGAGAGAATTTTTTAGATAGGAACACAAATCTCCATGTAGTTATTAAAGGTTTTGCACTAAATGAAGTGTTGCAGGTGGAGAGACTGAGAAATATCTGATATCAGCATGAAATCCTTGATACAAGGAAATGAGCAAATCAACTCCAGGAGAATCTGACACAGAAAAAGATCAAGGCCAGCATAAACCAGTAAGATATTAGAATAAGACTATAGTGGCATTCCTGTAATTGGCAATCCCATTACCTAGAGTCAATAAAGCAGATATTATTTTTGTCTCGATGTTTACATGTTACATAAACCCCATAACTGCTGTCATAATATTTTAGAAAAAGTTGAGTCTATTTGAGGGAGCTACCTAGACAGTAAGGGCACAATTTAAAGACTTAAGGCCTGAAGGCTTGATTTTGGGGTCCAAATGGAAATGACAATAAAATTATAATTGTAATATCCTTGACATTAGAGGCCGCTTCTTTCTTAAGAAGCAAGAAATGAGAGGAACCAAGATGGCGGCATAGGTAAGCACCTAAACTGCTGCCTCGCACAACAATTTCAAAACTACAACTAAAAGACAGAACCGACACCATCCAGAACCACATGAAAGCTGGCTGAGTGGAAATTCTACAACTAGAAGGAAAGAGGAAAGCACACAGAGAATTGGAGGTACGGCAAAGGGTCTTTGTGCGTGCAGAGAGGAAGGGTGGCTGAGAGCCTGGCTGACTTTCTCTGGTGGAAGAAAGAAGGAAGCCCCCGACCGCACTGAACCCCAGTTCTGACTGCACTGAACCCCAGTGCTGGGCGAAACCCCGTGGACCCAGGCTCATACAGGGGGAGTCTGGACTGTCAGGTAGAGAGAAAGGCACCTGGAGACGCAGAGACCCAGGGGAGACCCAGGGGAGCCCCAGCAGGCAGGGTTCTGGAGGCGCGTGCGCCAGTGTGCACAAAGGCTGTGGAGGTTGCCACAGGCTTTCCCTAGCAGAAGGGAGTCCAAAGCTCCTGACTGCACTGAACCCCAATTCTGACTGCACTGAACCCCAGTTCCAGGCAAGCCCCTGGGGACCCACGCTCTTACGGGGGGGAATCTGGACTCTCGGGCAGAGACTCAGGAGCCGGAGAAGGCAGAGGTCTGCAGGCGCGCGCATGCCAGCGCGCACAAAGGCTGCGGAGGTTGCCACAGGCTTTCCCTAGTGAAAGGGAGTCGGAAGCTCCTAACTACACTGAGCCCCAGTTCTGACTGCACTGAACCCCAGTTCCAGGCGAGCCCCTGGGGACCCACGCTCTTGTTGGGGGAATCTGGACTCTCAGGCGGAGACTCAGGAGCCGGGGAAGGCAGAGGTCTGCAGGCGCGCATGCACGCAAGCGCAAGGCTGACAGGAAGCCAAGACTGTCTGCTCCACCCTGAGACTCCACCCCATCCAAGCTGAGCACAGAGGCTATTGCAATTTGGCAAGTCTAATCCTATAAGGCTGTCTCCAGCACCGAACTTCTCCCAGCGTAGACACAGCTGATCCTCACAGACAACTGGCCTGGAGGTCAATTCCTCCCAGTGATATCAACAACAATCAAGACTTAACTACAACAAGGCTGTACACACAGTCCACAAAGGGGTGCACCAAGTGTGTCCACCTCAGGTTAACTGGGGAGGCCGACCCACTGGGCCATATAGGAAACCTAGCACACAAAGCTACCCTACCAACTCAGGGAAGCAGTGAAAATGCGGCGTCAAAGAAACAGATCACAAACGAAAGAAATGGAGGAAAACAAACGACTGGATATAGAATTCAAAACCACGGTTATAAGGCTTTTCAAGAATATCCTAGAAAAGGCCGATAAATATAACGAGACCCTCAAAGATATGAAAAAGGACCAACTAGAAATTAAACATACACTGACTGAAATAAAAAATATATACAGAGACCCAACAACAGACTAGAGGAACACAAGAATCAAGTCAAAGAATTGAAATACAAAGAAGCAAAAAACACTCAACCGAAAAAGCAAAAAGAAAAAAAAATCCAAAAAGTTGTAGATAGTGTAAGAAGACTCTGGGACAATTTCAAGCGTACCAACTTCAGAATTATGGGGGTGCCAGAAGAAGAGAGAGAGCAAGATACTGAAAACCTATTTGAAGAAATAATGACTGAAAACTTCCTCCACCTGGTGAAAGAAATAGACTTACAAGTCCAGGAAGCGCACAGAACCCAAAACAAAAGGAATCCAAAGAGGACCACACCAAGACACATCATAATTAAAATGCCAAGAGCAAAAGACAAAGAGAGAATATTAAAAGCAGCAAGAGAAAAGCAGTTAATTACCTACAAGGGAGCACCCATACGATTGTCAGCTGATTTCTCAACAGAAACTATGCAGGCCAGACGGGAGTGGCAAGAAATATTCAAAGTGATGAATAGCAAGAACCTACAACCATGATTACTCTACCCAGCAAAGCTATCATTCAGAATTGAAGGGCAGATAAAGAGCTTCACAGATAAGAAAAAGCTAAAGGAGTTCATCACCACCAAACCAGGATTACATGAAATGCTGAAAGGTATTCTTAAAGAAGAGGAAGAAGAAAAAAGGAAAGATAAAAATTATGAACAACAAATACATATCTATCAACAAGTGAACCTAAAACTCAAGAGAATTAAAAACCTGAGGAACAGAATAATCTGGTGAATATAATAGAATCAGGGGCATAGAAAGGGAGTGGACTGATAATTCTCAGGGGGAAAGGCGTATGGGGGGGTTCAGGAAGAGACTGGACAAAAATCATACACCCATGGATGAGGACAGTGGGGGGAGGTAAGGGCAGAAGGTGGGGTGGGAACCGGGTGGAGGGGAGCTATGGGGGGGGGGGGAAGGAGAAACAATTGTAATAATCTGAATAAAGATTTATTTAAAAAAATAAATAAATAAATAAAATATATATATAAAAAAAACAACACAGAAAAGCTATGATTGAAGGGCAGTAGGCACAAATGAGCAAGGATTTATACTAAAACAGGGATAAAATTTAACAAAGCCAAAGATGGCCAATGAAGATATTTTATGTTCAACTAGTAGTAATCGAAGAAATATAAACTAAAACAGCATGATGTAATATATCCCTATTAAATTGGCAAAGACTAATGATAATACCTAGTGTTAACAAGAATGCACGAAAACAAACTCACAATCTGCAGCTGGTGGGTAAATAGTTTAAATTTTTCCAGAAGTTAAATATATATCAAAAATCTTAAAAGTGGGGTCCAGCCACTCTGCTTCTAAGACTGTACCTTATCTGCCCTAGCTGGTTTGGCTCAGTGGATAGAGCATCAGCCTGCAGACTGAAGAGTCCCAGGTTTGATTCCAGTCAAGGGCACACTCCTGGGTTGCGGGCTTGATCCCCAGTAGGGGGTGTGCAGGAAGCAGCCGAGCAATAATTCTCATCATTGATGTTTCTATCTCTCTCTCCCTCTCCCTTCCTCTCTGAAATCTGAAATATATCCTATCTAATAAAAGAGTAATATGCAAATTAACCATCACTCCGCTACACCCACAAGCCACGCCCACCAGCCAATCAGGAGGGAATATGCAAATAAACCCAACCAAGATGGCTGCAGCCACAGAGAGCAGGAGGGAGGCTTGGGGTTCCCTGGCAAGGGAGGAAGCCAAGCTTTCCGCCTGCCCTTGCCGGCCCAGGCCTCCACTCAATGCTACAAAGTTTCAATTATAGAAGATAAAGCCCAACAGAAATGGTGGCAGCCACGGAGCTGAAGAGAGCAGGAGGCTAGGGTTGTCTGCGGCAATGGGGGAAGCCAAGCTTCTACAGCCCTGGCCTTCTCTGGCCTCCACTTAAGGCTGCAAAGTTTCAATTAAAGAAGATACATAAGTCCCAACAGCAATGGCTGCCGCCATGGAGCGAGCAGAAGGCTTGGCTCCACTCAAGGCTACAAAGTTTCAATTTTAGAAGATAAATTCCAGATCCCAGGGCCTCTGCTTGGGTCGCCAGGGGGCGTGGCTGGCCTGAAAAACACCACAGGACCCTCACCCAGGCCACCCCACACCCCAAGGGAACCCCCACCCTTATCTGGGACACCCTTCAGGGCAAACCAGCTGGCACCCACCTGTGCACCAGGCCTCTATCCTATCTAATAAAAGAGTAATATGCAGATTGACCATCACTCCAACACACAAGATGGTTGCCCCCATGTGGTCAAAGATCCTGCCCCCATGTGGACACAAGATGGCCACCACAAGATGGCCAGCAGGGGAGGGCAGTTGGGAGGAACCAGGCCTGCAAGGGAGGGCAGTTGGGGGCAATCAAGCCTGCTGGGGAGAGCAGTTAGGGGTGACCCAGCCAGCAGAGGAGGGAAGTTGGGGGTGACTGGGTTTGCAGGGAAGGGCAGTTGGGGGGGTACCAGGCCTGCAGGGGAGGGCAGTTAGGGGTGACCAGACCTGCAGGGGAAGGCAGTTAGGAGCAAACAGGCTGGCAGGGGAGCAGTTAGGCATCAATCAGGCTGGCAGGGGAGTGGTTAGGGGGTGATCAGGCTGGCAGGCAGAAGTGGTTAGGGGCAATCAGGAAGGCAAGCAGGCGAGCAGTTGGGAGCCAGCAGTCCTGGATTGTGAGAGGGATGTCCAGCTGCCCATTTAGGCCCGATCCCAGGATGGACAGCCAGGCATCCCTCAAGGGGTCCCAGATTGGAGTGGGTGCAGGCTGGGCTGAGGGACACCCCCCCCCCGGTGCACGAATTTCGTGCACCGGGCCTCTAGTTTTATTTAATTAATTAATTTAGTTAGTTAGTTATTTAGAAAAGCAAGCAAGAATTTACTGACCACAACAAAAACACAATTAGGACAGTGAAACACAAAGAAGGGCATAGAAGAGGCAACAGGAGAGTCTAGGCTGGGCTGCTTTGACTTTCTGATAAGTCAGAAAAAAGAGTTCCTCAAAGACAGATTCAGGGGATTAGCCTGGGATGAGCTGCCACTGCCCACTGGTCCCCTGGTTGTGAGTCTTGTGGAGTCCCTTGAAGTTTAGGAGATACGGGCCTGTGGGGGAAGTAGAGGGGAAAGAGAATATAATAGGCATGCTATGCTTCCTGGATTTTAAATATAAAATACAAAATATAATAAGACTAGAGGCCCAGTGCATGAAAAGTTCATGCACTGAAGGGGGGGTCCCTCAGCCCGGCCAGCCCTGGTTACCTGAGCCTCAGGCGGCCCTAGGCAGCTGGGCAGCAGCCATCCAAGGCTTGCCTGCACCTCGGGCCGGCCCTGGGTGGCTGGGTGGCTGAGGGCAGGTCCAGCCGCATTGTGCGCCTGCCACTTTCCTCCTCACCACCCCGGCTGGGCTGAAAGGACTGTGGGACTCCGGCGACAGGCACAAGGAGCGACTGGACCTGCCTGAGGGTGGGTCCGGCTGCACTGCGCACCTGCCAAACCACCCTCCCCCGTGGGGCTGAAAGGAATGGGGACTCCAGCAGGGCTAAGGGGACTGGGTGCTGCCATCTTGTGGCTATGGGTGCCGCCATCTTTGTGATGGTGTGATGGTCAATTTGCATATTCTCTCTTTATTAGATAGGATATTTAACCATTTGAACACCATAAGCATCTATAAACACAAGGGGCAGATCTTTTATAATTAAATTCAAAATATCATGGAGTTAACTGGTTAAAATCAAAAGTTTATTTTTTTTTTAAAGTATGTAACAAAGGTCCTGGCTGGATGGCTCAGTTGGTTGGAGCATCGTCCTATACACCAAAAGGTTATGGGTTCAATTCCTGGTTAGGGCACATACCTAGGATGTGAATTTGATCCCCAGTAGGGGGCATGTATGAGAGGTAACCAATTGCTGTTTCTCTTTCTCTCTTCCTCCCTCTGTGAAAATCAATAAACCTATTCTCCGGTAAGGATTTTTTTGTATAAAGTATGTAACGAAGTAATTTGATTTTTACTTCCCATCACCACCCATCCCTTGAGGTATTTATTGGTGAGATGTTGAACAGAATAGCAGCTGATGTCAGAAAAACACAAAGAGGAAACCAAACAAGAGGTTTTCTTTCCCATGCCAGAGGACTTATGGTACTCTAGGCCAGAGGTCGGCAAACTCATAGTCAACAGAGCCAAATATCAACAGTACAACGATTGAAATTTCTTTTGAGAGCCAAATTTTTTAAGCGTAAACTTCTTCTAACGCCACTTCTTCAAAATAGACTCGCCCAGGCCGTGGTATTTTGTGGAAGAGCCACACTCAAGGGGCTAAAGAGCCACATGTGACTCGCGAGCCGCAGTTTGCCGACCACGGCTCTAGGCAAAGAGGATAAATTTTATCTTGTTGATCTTGGAGAAAGTCTTCTGGAATCTAGCCAAAAGTCCTGAAGGCAAATGAAAATAATATGAATTTATCCATCTCTTTCTTTATCAATAAGGATGTGATGTGTGCCCTACCTTCACTTTAAGGACATTTTAAAAGTTCGGTACTGCCCTAACTGGTTTGGCTCAGTGGATAGAGCGTCGGCCTGCGGACTAAAGGGTCCCAGGTTCGATTCCGGCCAAGGGCATGTACCTGGGTTGCGGGCACATCCCCAGTGGGGGGTGTGCAGGAGGCAGCTGATCGATGTCTCTCTCTCATCGATGTTTCTAACTTTCTATCCCTCTCTCTTCCTCTCTGTAAAAAATCAATAAAATATATTTAAAAAAAAAAAAAAAAAAGTTCGGTACTGACAATTCTAAGTGGCATTTCCATGTTTCCTGTTCATTACAGTTACTACTATACAAAACAGACCTTTTATACAGTCTTTCCAGGCACCAAGTACAACATGGGATTTTATTCAGTAATATATTAGACTTTGAAAAACCAACTCTGACTAAATCCTGAAATAATAGGAGGGAACCCTCTTTGTTAGCTCAAGAAGAAGCCCCAGCCCAGCCAGCGGCTCAGTGGTTGAGCGTCAACCTATGAACCAGGAGGTCATGGTTCAATTCCCAATCAGGGCACATGCCCAAGTTGTGGGCTTGATCCCCAGTAGGAGACATGCAGGAGGCAGCCAATCAATGATTCTCTCTCATCATTGATGTTTCTATCTTTCTCTCCGTCTCCCTTCCTCTTCAAATCAATAAAAATATATTTTTTAAAACGGCGATAGATGTTAACTAGACTTATTATGGTGATCATTTCATAATTATACAAATATATTGAATTATTTCACCTGAAATTAACATGTTATATGTCAATTATACCTAAATTAAAATGAATAAATAAATAAGTCCCAAAACAGGCAAAACTAAACAATGCATTATTTATAGATACATACATACCATGTTTCCTTGAAAATAAGACAGTGTCTTATATTAATTTTTGCCCCAAAGACACGCTAGGTCTTATTTTCAGGAGATGTCTTATTTTTCCATGAAGAAGAATACGGTACACATTTATTGTTAAATGAAAATAAAGGAAATTTATTACCTGTATACGGTACGGTAGTACGGTAGTTGTCAATACAAACCAGACAAACTGTGAATCCTATAGTATCAAGAATTTACTCATTTATTCAATGACAATCATGTCATCATATTCTGGAACATCATCATAACAATCCAATTCCTGAATTTCCTGGTGAATTTCTTGTGACTCCATTTCTTTCAGAATCAGTGGACCAAATCTCTCATGTTTAGCAATAGCACTGTCTTTAAATGAGTACTTCTTGTCAAGGTAGCCTGCTCGCAGTGCATTTGCAATGCAACTGTCAGTGATTTTCTCCCATGAATTCTTCACCCAAGTCACAACTTCTTGCAGTTTAGGTTTCACAAAGTTTCCACGCTGATTTCTCTCCATTCTATTTTCAATGTAGTCATTAATTTCCATGCGCAAACTGTCTTTGAATGGCTTGTTTATTGCAATATCAAGAGTCTGGAGATAGGCCGTCATTCCTGCAGGAATCATTATCTGATCTATTTTTCTTTCGTGAAGAAATGTCTTCATGTCTTTAGCGCGGTGAGTGCTGGCTGCATCCCAGACTAGCAGACCTCTTTGGCTCCCTCGCATAACAAGCGGCAGCATTAAATCGACCCACTTCCTTATAACTGCTTGTGTGGCCCAGGCTTTTTCAGTTTCAAGAATAAAATCGCCCAAAACACGTTCAATCTTTTCCTTCTTGCCCTTAGAAATGATTAAAGGTGGGATTTTAGTGCCATCCAGACGAATTGCCAAAATACAGGAAACACGTGCACTTTCGTAAGCAGTGGAGGGAATGTACGCTAAGGAGGCACCCCGCCATTCAATTGTTGTTTGAGATGATTGGCCCATAAACACTGCAGTTTCATCCATAGCAATCATGTTGGAAAGATTGTATTTAGAGAAGTCAGCATCATCAATAAAGGACTTGAATGCAAGTGCTCACTTAATAACTTGAGTATCTTCCAACCTAAACAATGTTGTAGATCTTCTTAAAGACAGTTCACTTCGCTGAAGGAAATTTTCCAGCCAGTGTTGTGATGCTTTGAAGTTTTCGGGGGCTATGTCAAACTGTGGTGCCATTGCAAGGGCAAATTCTTGAATCTGAGCCCTATTCACAACCAAAGCCTTTGCTCTCCTGTCAACAACCCATTCACAGATCAGGTCTTCCAGCTCGGAAAATAATGGTTGCCGACCTGATCCACACTTGCGCTTTTTAGCATTTCCCTTGTCCACTTGTTCAATGAGGTTACCATACTCTGCTCGCCATTTTTGGACCAATCGGATCCTCAACATCTTCTCTTTGCAGAAAGCAGTAAGATTTTGGCCCCAAGAGTCTTCCACGATTCCTTTCTTGTACTCCATGGAGTAGCTTTTTCTTTTTGCGCTCATTTCTAGGGGTAAAAAAAAAGGAATTGGGGTATCAAGGTGGGGGGAGGGGGATCACTCAAAATGACACAGGGGGGATCAGAGGGGGGAATCAAAATGGCACAGGAGAATCAGAGGGGGGATTACCATTTTAGTAACCCCTTTTGATCCTCCTGTGTCATTTTGATTGCCCCCTCTGATCCTCCTGTGTCATTTTAAGTGATCCCCCTCCCCCCACCCCTGTGCCACTGAACACCTTCACCAGACATCCCCCCTACCCCTTTATCAGACATTTACCCCCTGGGGCCTGCCTGGGGACTGTCACTGGGCTTGCTGGGGCCTGGATCTGGGCTGGAGCAGGGTCTGCCACTGACTGAGAACCTTCAGTCATCATGAAGGCGGCCGCGAGCATCAGGTAGTGTCACCAGAGACAGACCAGCACTCACCACCTTCGCCGCATCCCGTCCGCTCTAATCCTCCTGTTCTTCTACACGCATCTGCGAAAGTCTCCTCCTCTCTCCCGCCCTGCGCTCACCGCTCACTCCGACCTCCACTCCGCTCCACACAGCAGTGACGTCAGGACTCCGCATAATGTCACTGGTTGCTAGACGCCAGTCGGGGCGGCCCTAGCGACCAGTTTACGGTAAATTAATTTTCATTCTGAGACAGAGCCTGGGGGCCTTATTTTCGGGGGATGCCTTATATTTTACTCAGAAGGAAACCTGTAAGTAGGTCTTATTTTCGGAGGATGTCTTATTTTCAGGGAAACACGGTAGGTGTTAAAAACTTACAAAGAAGAGAAGAAATGATCTCCCCAAAATTTGGAGTAGAGGTTAACTGGGGGTATAGAAAGAGAAGGACATGCAGCGAATTTCAAAAACATGGGAATTATTTCTAACTTGAGTGGTGAGTTCCTAGTTATTTACATTTATAATTTTTAAAGGTACATATATACTTTTGTACACATGATTTATTTCAGTTTTAAGAAAGAGCTAAACATGTGTTTTATAAAAAACAACCTAAGTAGCCCTGAGTTTATAGATTAATCTCCTAAGTTTTTTACTTAACAACTATGTGACCTCAGACAAGTTATTCTTTATGCATCTTGGTTTCCTAATCTTCAAAAATAGGGAAATTGAGTCTCACAGAGGGTAACAGTATTTCTAATACCTACCTTTCAGGAATATTATGAGGGTTAAATAAAATAAAATGTGAAAGCACTTAGACCAATTCATGGCACATGATAAGCAGTCAATAAACATTAGACATTTCCATTATTTTTATTATAGAAGATATTTAATAAATGCTAATTTCCTTCTGTCTTTTCATTCAGAAAGGAAAGAGGAAACTCTACAGTCCATTCTGAATTCCAGTAGAAGAATCAAGCAGTCATTACTGTTTGTAGTTTTCTGCATTACTACAGTGTTTCTTCAATTCTTAAATGCTTATTATGTGAAATTTTAATGCTTTTAAAATTAGGATTACATCTTAAAATCAATGTACAATTTGGTATAGGTTTTCCTCCTAGAAACCTTTTATTAAAAAGATGTCTTACAATTGATTATGTCTCAGAATTGAGGAAATAAACTAATTGTGCTGTCGCTATAGCAGGCATGACAGTTTTAAACAAGAATAGCTATGCAACCAGTTCAGGCCTCAGGTTTTTTGTGTTACAGCAAAATACCACAATGGTCGTAACCTTGAAAAAAACATGAATTTTCTATTATAGTATGATTTTCCCCAGACCTCTGCAGAGTTAAATTGCTTTGGCCCCCACATTTTGCTGGTTCTAAATCTTCAGTGTCAAGCTTCAGGATTTAATACTCCACCTTCAAGTCTCCCCAGTTACTTCTGGGAGTCCTCTATGCTCAGGCCAGCCCTTCCATGTGCTTCTGCTCTACAACTCTCTGTAGATGTCTCCACTTTGTGCCCAGTCACTTGAGAAAGGGTGTATCTACCACTACTCAAAATCTAAACATTCTCCAGATAAATTTTCCTGCTAAATTTTTCTGCTTGGTTAAAGGTCAAGTAATCTGGGTCCCCTGCAGACATGTTAGCAACAGTCTAGTCTTTGTTGAAATTGCATGTAATTCAGGAAGTGTCAGAGAGGAGCGTGATAGTGAAAAGCAAGTTTCAATCTTGTCTTTTTGCAATCCACTGCTCCCTTTTAAGGCACCCTCTGAATTTCTAGATCCTGACTAGAGAAACAAGCTAAGCCCTACGTTCCTTGACAGAACACAGATGACCTACATCCATCAGCACATAACTGATCAAGTCTTTTCTGGCTCATGTACCAGCTTTGTCTACTTTCTTCTCTTAGGTGATTCTCCACTATTGCCACTAGGACTTATCTTCCAACATGCTATCCTCCAAAATGTAAAAAGATCAAGACTTCTAGGAAGTTCTCCCCCACTTTCCTCATCCAAATGAAAAAAGGGAATAAGAACAACTTCCATTGTGAAATTTCCCCTAAAGTTTGTCCATATTGTCCTAAATAGAGCCCAGGGGCTTTAATATGTAGTTCATGGGCTTCCTTGTACTTCATCTTCAGTTTTAAGAGCAGTTTCTGATTCAGTCTGAGAGAATTTCTGGAACCACTAGCTTTTTTGCAAGCATCAAAGGAAAAGTCCATTCTTCTAGAACAAAACACAGTGTTTAAGGAGCCCTTACAACCCTTTGCAGGCATTTATATATACAGCCCATCATGTTTCCAATAAGAAGAATCTTCATTTTTAATCTAGAGAAGTTGTACATCTTTTGATAATTTTCCTTTCCCCCCTCTCCATGTCTTCATCTCCCTGTCATTCCTCTTCTTCTACCTCTGAGGATCTGTACACACAAAATTACAAACCCCTTCATCCTGTACGTATCAACTCATGTAAATGAACACTTGGGGGCAGGGGGGACACTAATTCTTCAGATTCAACTGGATTTTGAATTTAAATTGATTCCCATGGGGACTCCTACCACAATTATATACACCACCAAAGAGAGTGAATAACAGTATTAAGCTCCAATTTAATATCCTGATAGTATGTTTGGGCTTCAGAGAGAAAAATCCTATTCTATAATATACCTAATCATTTTAAAAAAAACACACGCTAATTGATCCATGTAAGAGGAATGCTGCAAGAAAATGTCATCCTGGTACTAAACGAAGATCAACTTAATTACTAAAATATGAGGTTTGCTAGCAATAACACTTGCAAACCTATCAAAATGGTCATAATCTTCAAAAAAAACATGAATTTTCTATTAGTAGCTGTAAACTGCTACAAATATTCCAGTTCATATTGAAGGATATCTATGGGAGGTGACTCACTGCATATATTTTTGATGGAGCTGGGCTATGATATGAGATTGTAGTGAAAATAAAAATCAAATATAATATTCTGACTTTCCACAAGAAAAGCCCAACTACCAATTTTCTCCTCCTACTCTTAAAACATTCTGACTGGATTAGAGTTTCAACTATATTACTTGTTTTCAGGCTCAATTAAATATTTAAACATTTTTCCTAGTATTCAGCTAAAATGAACAAAATGTTTATGGTAATAGTTCTGTAATAACAGAGATAAAGCCCTAGAGAACTCACTGTAGTTAAATCTAGCAGTGCAAATGACTGGACTGCAGGGTAAATTGTCAATTCTTTTTCTTTTTTTAACTCATTTTAGAGAGAGAAAGGAATGGGGAGAGGAAGAAAGGGGTGGGGAGAAAGGGGGGGGAGGAGAGAGAGGAAGAAAAAGAGAAAAAAACATGGATTTGTTTTCCATTCATCGGTTGATTCTTGAATGTGTCCCGATTGGGGATCAAAACCACAACCTTGGCATATCAGGTTAACACTAGTCTAACCAACTGAGCTACCTGGCCAGGGCTGTCAGTTCTTTAGAAGCAGCTGGAACCACTAATGTGGGTTATTTTATAAATCAATGTAATCAGGAAGCACCATATTGATCTTTTATAACAAAAGATGTCAATGTTTAAACCTGTTGGCACTGATACAAATCCCTATTCATTTCTAGATCTAATATCAATTACTACAATCTCACTTCTTTCTTCCCCAAACAACCCAGACCTAATAAAGGGTATGGCTTTGTTCTTTTAATTCAAGTTTCAATAACTTATTTATAAAACATATCATACAGGCTTCTAAAAATTAAGATTAAAAAAACCATTTTGTTGTACCATTTACCTTTATGTTTGAAAAGGATTGGTATTGAATCCATCAACCTTACTAGAGAAATAATTCAAAATTCACTTTTTACTAAAAATGGGTCAATAATATTTTCCTTGGAAACAAAAGATAGCAAACCATTGTAGAATTAAAAACAATTCTCAAGCTCTTTCTTCATAGGTTGCTGAGTCAATTTTCTTGGCTGTTTTTAGTGCCAAAATAGCAGCAAAAAGCTTCCCATTTCAGATGACTAATTTTATGAGCCTTTCTATGTAATATAGATTATTTCATTATCTACTCTAGAGATGTGAAATTCTAAAACCATGGGGCAATGGTTTGATAATTTACTATTTAATAAACTAAAAAAGTAGTTTATTCATCCTCTCTCCCATTTTTGGGAGGAGAGAAGCAACCTAATTTTCGGTGGCCTTGTTTTGACAAAAATTAAAAAAATAATTTATTCAAGTAATTGGTTAAAATCACTATAAATTAAATGAAATTTCATTTGATAGGTCTATATTTTAAAATACTGTTCTTTTTTATGCAGTTACTAGTGGCCCGGTGCACGAAATTCATCCACATTAAAAGGGGGACCCAGCCGAAACCGGTTTGGCTCAGTGGATAGAGCGTCAGCCTGTGGACTGAAAGGTCCCAGGTTTGATTCCAGTCAACGGCACATACCTTGGTTGTGGGCACATCCCCCAGTAGGAGGTGTGCATGAGGCAGCTGATCGATGTTTCTCTCTCATCGATGTTTCTAACTCTCTATCCCTCTCCCTCTCTGTAAAAAATCAATAAAATATATATTAAAAAATTTAAAAATAAATAAAAGGGGGACCCAGAGTCAAGTCCCCGCCCACCCACATGCGCCTCAAAATTGTGTGAGACCCAGACCCGGCTGCCCCCACCCCCTGCAATTGGGCTAGATCCAGACCCGGCCAGCTCCACCCTTGTCAAGCCCCACCGGGCAGGGGGCGTAGCCTCAGGTCCCCTGACCCGGTGCCAAAACGGGGGGCACAGCCTGAGTTCCCCTGACCCAGCACTGGGGGTGCACCTTGAGATCCCCTGTCAAGCCCCGCCAGGCATGGGGGCGCAGCCTCAGGTCCCCTGGCCCGGTGCTGGGGCGTGCGACCTGGTGCCGGGGTGGGGGGTGCGGCCTGAGGTCCCCAGCCTGACGCCAGAGTGGGAGGCACAGCCCGAGGTCCCCTGTCAAGCCCTGCTGGGTGGGGGGCACAGCCTGAGGTCCCCTGTCAAGCCCCATGGGGGCAGGGGAGAGTGTAGCCTCAGGTCCCTGCTGGTTGCTCGTTAAGGCTCCTTAAGGGAACTTGGCCTCAGCTGTGGGTGCAGCCATCTTTGTGATGGAGTGATGGTCAATTAGCATATTCCCTCTTCATTAGATAGGATATATAAGCCTAATAAAATGGATTGCTCCATTGTGTTACTTATTTTTCCAGGTCTACTCAGAACATTGCTAGATGGGAAGCACCCTTCCAGAGGCTATGTTTTGATTTGGCATCTGGAAGCAAAGTTGCTGAGAGAGGTCAGGTTAATTTTGCTACGAGGGAAATCATTACCTACAAGAATCAAAGTTTAACAAAAGATTTCATACTCTGAATTGAAAGATGAGGAAGCATAGAAACAAGAAATTAGACAGTGGAGTTGATGGCTAAAATAATTCAGAGAAGGATAGTCAAGTGCAAGTTCAAATCTAGATTTAGAATCTCAACTTTGAATAGATAATGTATGTTCCATGTAATTTAGCTTAATCCAGGAGGTTCTTTACCCTTCATCCTCATGAAAGAGGAGTTCTGGTTCAGAAGTCAGAGCATTCCTAAAACCACTCATGTTTCTGCAAGCAATGGAGGAAGAGTCCACTCTCTGGAACAAAATAGTTTTTAGGCAGTCCTGGCTGCCCTTTTCAGGCCTCTATTCACATAGTCAAATCCCTTCATGTTTCCAATTCCAATGTTTTCATTGTTCCAAGAACAATTCGCACTTTTTAATCTAGGGAGGAACAATCAGGACAAGACACTAAATACTATTCAATTATGTGAAAGAATTGTTAAATATAAACCCAAAGAAGGGTTGAAGTTGGTTAGATGCTTTATTATAGATACATAGGCATGAGTATGGCAAATTGCTGCAATTTGCTGAGAATCATATCATGTTCCACAAGTTAATGTTTGCAAGAACTACCACAGTATCCAACAAAATCACTAGAATCTAAGACTTACTCAAAGCCATTCCTTGGGAATCAATAGCCAGCTATGGGATACTTGACCACCTGCCCTCACTGGATTGAAGTACTGATTTTTCCTCTGTATAAATTAGCTCTGAAATTAGAAATAGGGGAATATGGTGGGTTGACATCCTGACAGACCTTATCCAACTATTTCTACTTTACTGTGCAGACCACCTTCCTCAACTGATAACCATGTCTGTGGGCAGACACTTTAAGAAATGTGAGTGAACGCTTCAAAAAGAAAGAAGATGCAACTGCAGTATTAAAAACCCACGCACTATCCATTTGCATATGTCTTATTTCTTCTCTCCTAAATTCTCACTGTACAATAGTATGTGGTTATTTATTAAGCTTAAGTTTGGCTCAACTATTATAGATTTACTCCTTCTCCCCTCCAAAACAACAGACAATTGTGACTGGTCAGACTCACTTTCTGAATTCTGCTATCCCAAGCCTCTGACACTGTTGATACTTCATGCCATGGGAGCATGTTAGTCACTACTGGGCTTAAGAGTTCTGAGGAGACTTCAGATCCACTTTATAAGTGGTGCTAGGAGTTTCTCGGGGTCACTTGGGGAACCTAGTAGGGGAAAATAGGTAGGATATGAGGCCAGGAGTGACTCCCTGCCCCACTTGGGGGCAGTTTTTATTTATGTATTGGGCTTTTTCATAAATTTCTGTCAGTACAATTGATTTTCAATGGTTTGAAAATGGCTGGTGTGGTACACAAGGGGACTTAGACTTGGTTAGAAGGCCAGAACCTGCCACTTACTGTAGCAGGAGGGAAAGCACCTATCCTCTCCAATAATAATCTCCGCACTGCTACGTCACAGGCTTGCCCCGATGTCGAAACACCACTACGAGTGTGGGAGGCGTAAAGGGCTGAGCCTGGGTTCTACTGCAGTTTTCTCCAGCCGGAAGTCCCGTCTCCATGAGCCTCCTCAGCCCCGCCCCCCTCACCCCTCACCTGTCACCCGGAAGTGGACCCCGCGGGTCTGGCCGTCCACTCTGCGCTCTAGGTCTTCCATGCGCGGGTGGAGACGTCCATTCCACCCACCAAGATATGGATCCCTCCAGCCTAAAGTCCCACCCTACCCCCCGAGAGTCTGACCGCGCAGACCTAGATTTCTACTCTCCTGGCCAAGATTATTTCTCCACTAGCCATGAGTTCGACTCTCTCTACCTAGAATTGGACTTGGACTCTGTTAACGAAGATCTTTGTCAGCCCATGACAGACGCCATGACAGAGACCTCTGCAGGCGCGTATGAACCCCATCCACCTACCAAACCAGAGGATCTCAGAGAGGCTGAGCAAAAAAAGCTCAAGTCCGAGCTTGCTAAATTGGAAGCTGAAATTGTAACCCTACGCCATGCGCTGGCAGCCAAAGAAAGACACTGCGTGGAGCTCCAGAGGAAGCTGGGCCTCACAGCCTTGGTGGGGCTGAAGCAGAATCTGTCCAAGAGCTGGCACGAGATTCAGGTCTCCAACGCCTACATGAAACAAAAGACGTCAGCTGCACTGTCCACCATGGGCTCGGCCATCTGCAAAAAGCTTGGAGACATGAAGAAGTCAGCCACATTCAGATCCTTTGAAGGTCTGGTGGGGACAATCAAGTCTAGAGTTGCAGGTGGCAGAGAGCTTGACAGTGACTTCCTTCCTTCAGCGGGGTGTGGGGATGATTGGCCCCCAGTTTCAGGGAATAGAGATGATTCACCCCCAGTTACAGGGAGCGAGAATGATCCAGTTCCAGGGAGTGGAGATGATCTGGTTACAGGAACTGGGGATGACCTGCTTCCCTTTCTGGAGCAGGAATGAGCCCTTTATAACTTGCCTGGCCACCTAACCAATGCAAGAACTCCTTTCCCTCATCACAACTGCAACTCTGCCCATCAAAAACAAGCAACCTAACCACAGTGGTAACGTTAATTCAGGAAATGGACAGAGTCCGATTTTGAGAAAAATAATGTCCATTTTACACAGGTATTTGCTGCTGTTGAGATAGAAAATCTAACATTTTGTACCTGGTTATTTTACACTAAAGTGTGTAGATCAAATGCATCACTATACTAGCCTTCCTGGGGTTGCATTTAAATGGACAAGACAATGGCTCCAGAGGGGTCTAAGGCCAAAGTCCAAACACTTTTTTTGAAAACTAGTCTCATCAGAAGGCAACGTAGGTTTCTGTTTAAAACTGGGAAAATGTATAAAGTAGGCTATAAATCTATCTACTCTCCATCTCCTTCACTAAATCTCAGAAGAAAACTTGAAAGCTTCAACTAGTCTACGATTTTTATTTTAAAAAGATGTTCAAGAAAACATATTTTTTTTAAAAAAGAAAACATGTTCTTTTTCTCTGAGACCCTCAGAAAGGGAAAGAATATTAGTAGACTATTTGTTACATAATACTATAACTTTTATAAGACTTGACTTTTTAAAAGTTCCTAATTAAGCAAAGTAACTTTAGCTTCAGTTTAGTTAACTACTTTGGATTCAAGCCAAAATTGCAACTTTACTTTCCTTATGCTGTGCTAGTTATCTTCTTGTATAACAAAATGAGGGTTTTAAAGTTTAAACCTGTGGCAGCATCTCTGCCATAGCAGCATGCCACCTAAAAGGGAGAAAATTGCTCCTCAGTTCTGCAGTAATTCCTAGTTACCAGTTGAGGGGCTGGAGGGAAAACAGCATAGCCACATTCCAGAAAAAAACCCTCTCTTAAGCAACATTTAAAACAGAAAGCCCCTCCCCTGTAATGCTGACTGTTATCCCTTTGAATGGGATAACTAACTGATTATACATCACTGGTCACCTTGACTCCAGGTCTGTATTTATAGCTAACCCCAACTGAAAGGAAACAGAATCCTGTGAGTTTGTTTGAACTTTCTCATATCTGATTTTTACAGGAGCTATGATGTTTTTTCCTCTCCCGTTTTCAAAATGCCAGGACTTGGCAGCTTCTTCATTCCTCCAATTCACACTGCCTGAGGTACAAGTTTATGTCTTAATGGCTTTCAGCAGGGGGACTAGGACACTTATTTGCAGTGGGTATACACGATAACATCTCACTGCCTGAAGGTAGCCCCTCCAGCCTAAGAAGATTATCCTGTTTTATTTATTATTGAATGCTCCCCCTATATTCCTATAAGCAAAACCAAATACCACTATAAAGTACTTGGTAAACTGTAAAGTCAGTAATGTATCCCAACCCTCCACAAATTTCTGAAGACAAAGTTTTGCTTGGATTAAAATAAGATATTCAACTATTTTTTAATCTGTTTGCTTTTTAATCTGTTGTGTTTATCAACTAAAATGATTTTCTATGCTAAAGAACTGGAGACAAACTTGGAGCATGCATAAAGCCAAAAAATTCCAATAGGCAAAGGCTTTGACCCCACTGCAGACAGCTTTGTGTTTGAGAAAAATCTCAGACTGACATCACAGGCCAAACCAGAATATGTTCTATTTTATTTAATAAATCAAACACATGTAGTAACAGTTTCTCCAAAGAAATCCTCAACTCACTGAGAGCATTAAGAACATATCTATCTTTGTTCACCATTGTATTCCCATGCCTGGCTCAGGGTAGACATTCAATAAATACCTTGCTGAGTTAATGAATTAATATCACATACTTCAGACATAAAATCTTTGACCAAAGAGATTATCAACAACATGACCTGGTTGACAAGTTCCCTATTCAAAGAAAACTAGCCCTAGAGAGAAACCAAGATGGCGGCATAGGTAAGCACCTAAACTGCTGCCTCGCACAACAATTTCAAAACTACAACTAAAAGACAGAACCGACACCATCCAGAACCACAAGAAAGCTGGCTGAGTGAAAATTCTACAACTAGAAGGAAAGAGAAAAGCTCACAGAGAATTGGAGGTACGGCAAAGGGTCTTTGTGCGCACAGAGAGGAAGGGTGGCTGAGAGCATGGCTGACTTTCTCTGGTGGAAGGGGGAAGGAAGCCCCCGACCGCATTGAACCCCAGTTCTGACTGCACTGAACCCCAGTTCCGGGCGAAACCCTGTGGACCCAGGCTCATACAGGGGGAGTCTGGACTGTCAGGTAGAGAGAAAGGCACCCGGAGACTCGGAGACCCGGGGAAGACCCGGGGGAGCCCTGGCGGGCAGGGGTCTGGAGGCGCGTGCGCCATTGTGCACAAAGACTGCGGAGGTTGCCACAGGCTTTCCCTAGCAGAAGGGAGTCCAAAGCTCCTGACTACACTGAGCCCCAGTTCTGACTGCACTGAACCCCAGTTCCAGGTGAGCCCTTGGGGACCCGTGCTCTTACGGGGGGGATCTGGACTCTCGGGCGGAGGCTCGGGAGCCGGGGAAGGCAGAGGTCTGCAGGCGCGCGTGCCAGTGCACACAAAGGCTGCGGAGGTTGCCACAGGCTTTCCCTAGTGGAAGGGAGTCGGAAGCTCCTGACTACACTGAGCCCCAGTTCTGACTGCACTGAACCCCAGTTCCAGGCGAGCCCCTGGGGACCCACGCTCTTGCAGGGGGAATCTGGACTCTTGGGCGGAGACTTGGGAGCCGGGGAAGGCAGAGGTCTGAAGGCGCGCACGCGCGCAAGGGTAAGGCTGACTGGAAGCCAAGACTATCTGCTCCACCCTGAGACTCCACCCCATCCAAGCTGAGCACAGAGGCTATTGCAATTTGGCAAGTCTAATCCTATAAGGCTGTCTCCAGCACCGAACTTCTCCCAGCGTAGACACAGCTGATCCTCACAGACAACTGGCCTGGAGGTCAATTCCTCCCAGTGATACCAACAACAATCAAGACTTAACTACAACAAGGCTGTACACACAGTCCACAAAGGGGTGCACCAAGAGTATCCACCTCAGGTTAACTGGGGAGGCCGACCCACTGGGCCATATAGGAAACCTAGCACACAAAGCTACCCTACCAACTCAGGGAAGCAGTGAAAATGCGGCGTCAAAGAAACAGATCACAAACGAAAGAAATGGAGGAAAACAAACGACTGGATATAGAATTCAAAACCATGGTTATAAGGCTTTTCAAGAATATCCTAGAAAAGGCCGATAAATATAACGAGACCCTCGAAGATATGAAAAAGGACCCACTAGAAATTTAATATACACTGACTGGAATAAAAAATATTATACAGAGACCCAACAACAGACTAGAGGAACACAAGAATCAAGTCAAAGAATTGAAATACAAAGAAGCAAAAAACACTCAACCGAAAAAGCAAAAAAAAAAAAAATCAAAAAGTTGTAGATAGTGTAAGAAGACTCTGGGACAACTTCAAGCATACCAACATCAGAATTATGGGGGTGCCAGAAGAAGAGAGAGAGCAAGATACTGAAAACCTATTTGAAGAAATAATGACTGAAAACTTCCCCCACCTGGTGAAAGAAATAGACTTACAAGTCCAGGAAACGCACAGAACCCAAAACAAAAGGAATCCAAAGAGGACCACACCAAGACACATCATAATGAAAATGCCAAGAGCAAAAGACAAAGAGAGAATATTAAAAGCAGCAAGAGAAAAGCAGTTAGTTACCTACAAGGGAGCACCCATACGATTGTCAGCTGATTTCTCAACAGAAAATATGCAGGCCAGACGGGAGTGGCAAGAAATATTCAAAGTGATGAATAGCAAGAACCTACAACCAAGATTACTCTACCCAGCAAAGCTATCGTTCAGAATTGAAGGACAGATAAAGAGCTTCACAGATAAGAAAAAGCTAAAGGAGTTCATCACCACCAAACCAGGATTACATGAAATGCTGAAAGGTATTCTTAAAGAAGAGGAAGAAGAAAAAAGGAAAGATAAAAATTATGAACAACAAATACATATCTATCAACAAGTGAACCTAAAACTCAAGTGAATTAAAAACC
The DNA here is from genome assembly GCF_963455305.1 of Plecotus auritus. Taxonomy (NCBI): domain Eukaryota; kingdom Metazoa; phylum Chordata; class Mammalia; order Chiroptera; family Vespertilionidae; genus Plecotus; species Plecotus auritus. The sequence continues at coordinate 134,239,534 of NC_137776.1, read as the reverse complement.
TGAGGAACAGAATAATCTGGTGAATATAATAGAATCAGGGGCATAGAAAGGGAGTAGACTGATAATTCTCAGGGGGAAAGGCGTATGGGGGGGTTCAGGAAGAGACTGGACAAAAATAATACACCTATGAATGAGGACAGTGGTGGGGGAGGTAAGGGCAGAAGGTGGGGTGGGAATCAGGTGGAGGGGAGCTATGGGGGGGAAAAGGAGAAACAATTGTAATAATCTGAATAAAGATTTATTAAAAAAATAAATAAAATGAAAACAAGAAAAAAAAAAAAAAAGAAAGAAAAGAAAACTAGCCCTAGCTGGTTTGGCTCAGTGGATAGATCCTCGGCCTGTGGACTCAAGGGTCCCAGGTTCAATTCTGGTCAAGGGCACATGCCCCGGTAGTGGGCTTGATCCCCAGTGGTGGTGTGCAGGACGCAGCCAATCAATGATTCTCTCTCATCATTGATGTTTCTATCTCTCTCTCCCTCTTCCTTCCTCTCTGAAATCAATAAAAATATTTTTTTTTTAAAAAAAGAAACTTTAAGACTCTACTTACATGTCTGAAGGCACACAAATTAACTAGATATGGTGAATGCTCTCTAGAAATAGATTTTCTAATTGTTATAATTCACTTCAATGGGTGCTAAAATAGAAAAAGCCTGTGAAAAAAAGAGTATTCAGCTCTGCCTTGATAGGTCAGAAAAAATCATAAAGACAAAGTCTTAAATGACATAGTAGGAATTTGCCAGACATATAAAAGTAGAACATTGCAGACAATAGCCAGAGGAACTAAGTCAGGAAGGAATATAATAGAATGTCATGTTTCAAATAATACCAATAAGCCATTGTGGCTAGAGAGAAAGGATAAGTGGTGAGAGATAAGGATGGAGAAATAAAACAGGGGAAAGATCATAAATAGTCTTATATGCTAAATCAGACATTAGTATTAATCCTGTAGGAAAGGAGGAGGAAGGTACTTAAATCAAATTTGTGTTTCTGATAGATCACTCTGGTCACCATAGAAATAGATTCAGATGTATTTAAGAGGTAGAATCTCCAAGACTTAGGAAACAACTGAATGGGCAAGAAGGATGGATAGATTTGAGTTGATAAGGATGAAGAATTTAAAAGACTTGATACTAACAATGCTGGAGCTGCACATTTATTTTGCTTTGGCTCTTTTATTGGATTCCAGCATACCTCCACCAATAGCCATGGACACCAAACACATGCCTCCATATGCATATGGACTCTTAATTAAAGGCTTCCTCCAGATCTCCTTTCTTCTACTTGCTTCTACCTTTCCTATGTATTGCTTACCCTCATTTTCTAGCCTACCTTCATAATTTGATAACCTTTGCTCATCTAGCCCTATTTGCATGTTGGAGCCTAGCTTCAGTCTATTTAACTGTAACCTGGTCACATCCAATAAGGATACAATTTCCAATAGTTCTTGGAGTATGTGAATCTCCAAAAATGCTCCTTATCTGAATCTGGCTCTACCCCTGAGAACCACTAGTTAAGAGGAATATTGGAACAAAATTCTCTGAGGCTCCCAATTTTCTTGGTCTTCCCTCACCCAGATGAGTGAAGGAGTAGGGGTGGAAAAGTAGAGACAAGGGTTGAAAGTTCTAATTCCCTCCATATTACACTCCCTATGCAGCTGGCAAGAGAGGGAACAGAGTACCAAGCCCTTGTTTATTAGCATGATAGCATACCCTGGCATACTGCTATCATCACCCTCAGAGAAATTCACCAGGAACTTCTGGAGACTACTTTACTTCTTAGCTCCAGATTTGAGAGAAACGATATTACATACCTTCCTTCATGGACTGAAATGAGGTAAGCAATCATCAGTGATCTAGAACTATGTAGGTCTTCTCACAGTGGTAGGGTACTTGATAGCCCTCCAAACAAGAGAACAATGATGCCATTTGTTGATACTGTTAGGGGAAAAGGTCAGTTGGATCTGGGCCATGGATTTTCAGTTTTTGCCCATTAACTCCACTGTAAGAAAAAAGGATGAGTGTTACTCTATCAAAATTACTGGGGCCTTGCCCAGCCAATGTGGCTCAGTGGTTGAGTGTCAACCCATGCACCAAGAGGTCACCTGTTCGATTCCTGGTCAGGACATATGCCTGGGTTGCGTGCTTGATCCCTAGTGTGGTTATACAGGAGGCAGCTGATTAATGATTTTCTCTCATCATTGATGCTTCTATCTCTCTCTCCCTCTCCCTTCCTCCCTCTCTAAAAATGAATAAAAACACATTTTAGCCCTAGCCGTTTGGCTCAATGGATAGAGCATTGACCCGCAGACTGAAGGGTCCAAGGTTCGATTCTGGACAAGAGCATTTACCTCAGTTGCAGCCTCGATCCCCAGCCCAGTCAGGACATGTGTGGGAGGCAACCAACTGATGTGTCTCTCTCACATCAATGTTTCTCTCTCTCTGACTCACCCCCTCCCTTCCACTCTCTCTCAAAAAAAATCAATGGAAAGATATCCTTGGGTGAGGATTAAAAACAAAAAAAAATACATATATATCCTATATAATAAAAGGCTAATATGCAAATTGTCCCCTCAACTGGGAGTTCGACCGCGAGTTCAACCAGGTGGGGGGGCTGGCCTGCCAACTGCCTGCGGCGCCTCACCCCTGGCTGGCCTGACCCAATTAGCCATGATCGGGGCAGGCCGGCTGCACCCCACCCATGCACAAATTTGTGTACCGGGCCTCTAGTATGTATATAAAAAAAACAACAACAAAAAAAAAACTACTGAGGCCTCAATGCAATCATCATTTGAGACCATGTCCCACTCCTGCTGACCAGATCTATTGATGGGATGCTCAGTAATGCCACAACTTCCAGTGCCTAGCATTGTTCCCATAAGGAAAATGACAAGTGAAAGAATGCCTTCTAGGTGATGTACCTTGGACAGGTAGTATGAACACATTATCTTGTCACTTGGTCATCTGTCAGAAATTACTAAGCAGATCCTTAAGTTAAAAATGTCTGACAATTCCTGGGAGTTCACCAGGTAGTTTTAAAGTTCATTTTCAGTTTATCTATACTACCACTCAAATAATTGACCACCTCAAGAAAGGAAGTAGATTCTTCTGGAAGATGAAGGTTTTGGTCACCTCAACCCCAGTCATGCCTACCTGGCTTCACACCATAGCATCAAAACTGATGCATCCAACATGCTGCCACATCTCCAGGAAGACTTTCCTTGTGGATCCTGGTCCATCTAGACTTTATCCAACTTCATGTATTATCTCCCATACCCAAAAACCTGGGCTCAGAAGCCAGAGCACATAGAACTATTAAACACCTGCTGGTTGATGCCTTAGCTGCCTTTATACTTAACTAGAGGCCTAGTGCACAAAATTCGTGCACAGAGGGAAGTTGTCCCTCAACCTGGCTTGCACCCTCTCCACCTGGAACCCCTCAGGGGATGTCCGACTCCTGGTTTAGGCAGCCAGACATCCCTCTCACAATCTGGGACTGCTGGCTCCTAACCACTTGCCTGCCTGCCTGCCTGATTACCCCTAACCGCTTCTGCCTACCAGCCTGATCGCCTTCTAACCACTCCCCTGCCAGTCTGATTGCCGCCCAACTGCTCCCCTACCAGCCTGATGGCCCCCAACTGCCCTCCCTGCCAGCCTGATTGCCCTCCCCTGCCATGACCCGCCTCCTCCACCAGGACCCACCTCCTCCGCATGAGGTGGTGGGGACACTAGGACCAGCCTCCTCCATGCCGCACAGAGCTGCAGGACCCCCAGGCCTTACTGCACAGAGTGGCCACCAGGCCCCACCTCCACTATGCAGGCAGCCATCTTGTGGTGGTCATCTTTGTGGCAGCCATCTTGTGGCAGCCATCTTGTGATGACATAGAACGAGGGCGTTGCACGAGGGCGTTATGCCACCTAGGTTTTTATTATATAGGATACTGTGAAGAAGTTATGAAGCCAGGAAAATGGTGGTGGGAACCAGCCTCCCACTAGCCTCTATCTCACTCCAAACCTTTGGCTCTCCTTAGCCGAAATTTTGAATCTATATCTGGCCTGTGGATCTGGTATTCAAACCAAGTGGTCCCATCAAATGGCTCTTATCTTTTCATAATGCACTTTTAAAAATTTAGTTTGCCCCCAGGGGGGCCGAAGGCTGGCTCCCTCCCCTTTCTTTTCCCCCAAATAAATAAATAAATAAATATTTAGTTTGCCTTTTTTTTTTTTAATATATTTTATTGATTTTTTACAGAGAGGAAGGAAGAGGGATAGAGAGTTAGAAACATCAATCAGCAGCCTCTTGCACACCTCCTACTGGGGATGTGCCCGCAACCAAGTTACATGCCCTTGACCGGAATCGAACCTGGGACCTTTCAGTCCGCAGGCTGACGCTCTATCCACTGAGCCAAACCAGTTTTGGCAGTTTGCCTTTTGATCTCTGACTCTGTGATACTATCTATGAAAGCTTGACAAACCCATCTGAACCTTATAGGAGAGGAGATGGGCACCCTACACATTTGGAGTTACCAAAGATTGGCTAGTTTACAATGTGTATAGTTGCAAAAAGGAAAAAAAATATATATATATATACATATATATATATATATATATATATATATATATATATATATATATGGCTAATATACTAAGTGTCCGTCCGGGTAATGACATCATGTAGCAATGCCTGGCTTCCTCTCCCTAGCGATGACTAGCCTCCTTGCAGTTTCTTCAGCCCAGGAACACAACTTGCTTTATAGCCTGGTGGAAACATTTCACACTTTAACCAAAAGTCTGTGAAGCATTTCCCCATACCTCATCTCATTTGATCCTTGTGCCACGCCAGCACAGCCAAGGGCTCAGCGAGCCTGAGGGAGGGCCAGCGAAGGATGAAGAAAAGACAGACAAAGAGAATAAGCTGGGTCTAGGTCAGGGGTGGGCAAACTTTTTGACTCGAGGGCCACAATGGGTTCTTAAACTGGACCGGAGGGCCGGAACAAAAGCATGGATGGAGTGTTTGTGTGAACTAATATAAATTCAAAGTAAACATCATTACATAAAAGGGTATGGTCTTTTTTTTTTTTATTTCAATAGTTTTATTCATTTCAAACATTTTAACAAGAAGAATGTAAACATTAATTATTATAATTTGAAACTTCAAAAAATGGAGGAATCATAGCACAATAACATACCTTATATTGAAGATGGCAAAGGCAAAATAAAATTGCCTAACAAAGGAAAGGTACAAAAGCCTTTCAAATTAAACTTAAATATAATAAAATAATTTAAAACTAAAACAAATAGAAAAGAACAAAATGTGTAAACAGTAAATTAAACATTTTCTTTAGTGCAACTTCCAAATTATGCCCGGGACGTAGATGTAGATGGCAATGTAGACTGGGTTGAAAGGTTTTTGGTCTTTAAAACATCAACTTCAGTGGGAACAGTGTTGTTGGTCTCCTTTTTAGCTAATGCTCTGATACTGTGCTCTCCAGGGGCGTGTCTCCCTACACCCCCACAATAACATGTCTACGCATTCCCAGGGTGAAGTCGGGGGTTATGCGTCCGCGGGCATTACAAGGAGCCTCTGGAAGATTGAGAGGTTGTTCCTTCTACTGAATGGGCGGATATAAATCCGCCCACTCAGAAGGAGGAGCTGCGGCCGTGTTTCCTGACGTTGCCATGTTAACACTGCTGCTGGTGAAGGAGCGGAGGGGAGAGCAAGAGAACCCTCCGCTCTTTCAGCTCTGTGGGCCGGATCCGGCCCGGGGGCCATAGTTTGCCCACGGCTGGTCTAGGTGGATCTTCTGTGCCTGGCTGAGGCCACGGAACAGATCCAGACTGCAAGCTGATGCTTTATTTTATAGTCAGAGGTAAACAAGGTAGTGGTCACCATAGTTACAATGTTCTTGTGAGTTTCACTTGTTTTGGCAGCACTTGCTGCACCTTCCACAGCCCATTAGCTACCCAGGAAGGATCTAGGGAGCGTCATAAGATCAAGCTTAATTATGCTAAGAGGGCTCTGCATAATTATGCTAAGAGGGCTCTGCCCTCTAAGCTGGCACTTGTTTGCAGCTTTGTCAGCAGGTCAGTCCAAGGCTTAACCCTATAACCGCTCCCTACAGATCCTCACAGAAGTCCTGGTGTAGGTAGATAGGAGACTCAGTGGAGTCCTATTTTCTTTTCATTAGCCAGAAAATGGAGATTTAGAAAGTTTAGAAACTTGACCAGACTGAAAAGAAGAAATGGTGGACCTTGAAAATGACTTCAGGTTTTCTCACTGTGCAGAATATAGTCAAACACTGCTGCAGTGCCCTGACCAGTTTGGCTCAGTGGATAGAGCGTCGGACTGTGGACTCAAGGGTCCCAGGTTCGATTCCAGTCAAGGGCATGAACCTTGGTTGCGGGCACATCCCCAGTAGGGGGTGTGCAGGAGGCAGCTGGTTGATGTTTCTCTCTCATCAATGTTTCTGGCTCTCCCTCTCCCTTTCTCTCTGTAAAAAAAATCAATAAAATATATATTTTAAAAAAACAACACTGCTGCAGTTAAATATTTTTCCCTTTGTTCTCCCTGCATGATCTACATAAATAATCTGCTTCGTGTTGATATTTATTGCTGTGTTGCTGACAATTACCTGAAAGAGAAGTTGGGGTGCTTCCCTGGGCTGGAAAAAGTTTAGCTATGTCAGAAAGAAGGTCTAATTAAGCAAGTTTATTCTATATATATATATAAAAGGCTAAGTTGACTCGTGCATGAGCAATACATATAAAGCTCTTGCTGGTGCCAATCACACACATGTGTTTCCATCTGTCACTGTCGATCATGAATTTGGTTGACACTGTTATAGAGAAAGGGCGAATAGCGGTATTAAAATATATCTTCTAATTAATTTCCTTTCAATGTGCACAAATTCGTGCACCGGGCCACTAGTGTGTAATAATAAGAGCTAACATTAGATGTCACTTACTATGGACCAGAAACTAGTCTAATGCATTTTATGTTTTAAATCATTTAATCCTCACTATAGCTCTTCAATGTAGGTTCTTTATTATTCCAGTTTTACATATTAGGAAACCAAGATTCAAAGAGGTAACATAACTTGCCCCAAAATACACAACTAGTGTCAGAGCCATTTACAAGCCAGGAAGAGAGGTCTCACCAGAAACTAACACTACCAGCACCTTGATCTTGGATTCCAGCCTCCAGAACTGTGAGAAAATAAATGTCTGCTATTTGAGCCACTCAGTCTGTGATATCTTTTTATGATAGTCCTACCAGAATAATAAAATTTCCTTCAAATTTTAACTCAGGAGTTTTAGGAAGATAGCTGCTGACAGGAAGGCAGACTGCAAGATAGTGTGTGAGAGAATGAAAGGAGTGTGTGTGGTCACATGGGGAGTGTATATTTGGGGGTGAGGGACAGCTATAATCCAAGGGGCTGTTGGGGATTGCCGGACTGGGTTCCCCTGACCAGGCAGCCTCCACTGCTGCTGAAATCTCTCCCAGAGCAACCAGCTCTGGCGCAGAGACCACGCCATCTTGAAGGGGAGAGTGGCTGTTATCGGAAGCCTATACATCCCGGGAATCTACAACAACAACACCCAGGGAACAGCTGCGAACCCAGAAACACTGGATCCAAGCTAGGAAAAGGTGAGGTCTACGATTCAGGCAGGAGAGAGAAATGCGCACAACAGGGAGCTAAAGGTTCTGGAGATGTCTGCACCCCACAAAATCCACGGCCGTTTGGGCTAGCGTGATCCACGAATGTGGGAGGGGATCCACAGGGCTGCTGGCAGAAGGGAACTCTTAAAAGCAACCCATAGCTGAACTGGGTGCAAAAAGGCAGCCTGAAATTTTAACAGTGTGCTGGCTGTTTAGTGCCAGGGGGGAAAAAAAGATGCACACAGAGACTTTAAAAGAGGTGCGCACAGTGCCAGAGGGTAAAAGTCGTGAGTTCGCGCACTTACTCTGGCTCTTTTTTTTTTTCTCTTTAAATCCTTGCTTTTGATTACTAAGCCCAGTACATAGGATCACCCAATTGGGGACACCCTCAGAGACTGCAGGGAAAGTTGTTTTTGTGGAACCTGGGGATCAGAGCGGGGAGTAATGCTCAGAGAATCTGCTCTGGGGCAGTCCATACTCCCAAACCAGTATTAAGTGCGACAGGGAAAACAAAATCGAAATACTGGCTAGAGAGGACTTATAGCTCCAGAGGTCAATCCAGAAGCACTGCCACCCAGGGGTTGAATCACAAATTGACTCTTGTGTAAATACAAATAAAGGAGTATAAGAAACAAAGAAATACTTCCTGCTCGAAAATCAGGACTATGGTTTACAACACAGAGAAGCAGTGGAACACAGGGAACTTCAATACTGTCCTGACTACTGGACAGGAAACAGGCATACCAAACAGAACAGTAGAGCAAGTGAATGACCTTCACTACTGTACATTTTTACTTTATCATCTTTTATTAAGAAACTAAATTTTTTATCGTTTTTCCTCACTTGATTTTACCTTTTTAATTATTATATTCTTATTTTTAATCAGGATTATTACTACTACTATTTAACTTTTTTTTTAAAAAAAAAAAAGAAGTGTCATTTTATTTTCTCTTTATTTTATTTTATTTTGGGATTAGTGTTCTACATTTTATTTTAATTTTTCCTTTAGCATCATTTTATTCTATCTCAACTTTACCTTTATGCCAATACTTTCTTCCTCACTTATCCCCTTTTGTTGTCCTGTTTCTCTTACCCTATTCCTGCTTTAGATTTTCCCTATTCCTTCTTTTTACCCCCTGTTAAAAATTCACCCTATTTATATATCTAATTCCCGATCCCCTGCTCTAAGTCCATACACACCTCTCTCTTCTCTTTCTTCACTATCCAACTTTTTTTCCTCTCTGCCATTTTTTTGTTTGTCTGGGTTTTTGTTGTTGTTGTTGTTGTTGTTATTGTTTTTTTGTTCTGTTTTGTTTTTTTGTTCTAGGTTTCTTTGTTTTATTTTGTCTTGCTTTCTCTCTGTCCTATTGTTGTTGTTTGCTTAATTGCTGATTAGATTGGTTATTGTTGTGCTTATTTGTGAGATTGTTACTCTTTTTTTTGTTTTTGTTTTTTGCTTCTGTTTTTGTTCTCCTCGCCTGTTATTACTTGTTGTTTGCAGTTTGCATTCATCTTTGGGTGTTTGTTGTTCGCATTTTTTGAGATTAGTGGTTGTTCTATTGGAGTTTTCTTCCCATATAAATAATTTCCCCCCGCCTCTGTTATTCTCTTTCTTTTCTCTCTTACTTTTTTTATTCCTTTTCTCAATATCATTTTTCCACTCCTTTTTTTTCTTATTCCCTAATTATCTTTTCTCTGGTGGCCACCTTTATTGAGGGTTATTAGTATCATGAATACATTGGTGTTCAGTGCCTCATGCATTGTGCCTTGTTGTGTTGTATTTCATGCTTTTAAATCAATGCAGGAGAGAGAGAGAGCTACATAACCAGATACCTGGAGAAGAGAGATCATGGGGAGACAAAGAAACAGCCCACACATGAAAGAAAAAGAGGCATCACCAGAAAAGGAAGTAAACAAAATGAAGGAAGCAATATGTCAGAGAAAGAATTCAGAGAAATGGTCATAAGGTCGCTGAAAAAGGTGGAAGACAAATTCAAAAATATGTGTAAGAACCAAGAGGAAATGAAGAAGAACCAAGAATAAATGAAAAATGACATCACTGCAATAAAAAACTTAACAGAAAGCATCAACAGTAGACTAGAAGAAGTGGAGGACCACATCAGTGAGCTGGAAGAAAAGGTAGAAAAAAATACCCAAGCAGAGCAGCATCTAGTAAAAAAACAAAAAACAGGAGGAGAGCCTAAGGGAACTTTGGGACAACACAAAATGAAACAATATCCACATAACAGAGCTGCCAGAAGGAGAGGAAACTGAGCAAGGAATAGAAAACCTGCTAGAATAAATAATGACAGAAAACTTCCATGAAGAAGAATACGGTACACATTTATTGTTAAATGAAAATAAAGGAAATTTATTACCTGTATACGGTACGGTAGTACGGTAGTTGTCAATACAAACCAGACAAACTGTGAATCCTACAGTATCAAGAATTTACTCATTTATTCAATAACAACCATGTCATCATATTCTGGAACATCATCATAACAATCCAATTCCTGAATTTCCTGGTGAATTTCTTGTGACTCCATTTCTTTCAGAATCAGTGGACCAAATCTCTCATGTTTAGCAATAGCACTGTCTTTAAATGAGTACTTCTTGTCAAGGTAGCCTGCTCGCAGTGCATTTGCAATGCAACTGTCAGTGATTTTCTCCCATGAATTCTTCACCCAAGTCACAACTTCTTGCAGTTTAGGTTTCACAAAGTTTCCACGCTGATTTCTCTCCATTCTATTTTCAATGTAGTCATTAATTTCCATGCGCAAACTGTCTTTGAATGGCTTGTTTATTGCAATATCAAGAGTCTGGAGATAGGCCGTCATTCCTGCGGGAATCATTATCTGATCTATTTTTCTTTCGTGAAGAAATGTCTTCATGTCTTTAGCGCGGTGAGTGCTGGCTGCCTCCCAGACTAGCAGACCTCTTTGGCTCCCTCGCATAACAAGTGGCAGCATTGAATCGACCCACTTCCTTATAACTGCTTGTGTGGCCCAGGCTTTTTCAGTTTCAGGAATAAAAACGCCCAAAACACGTTCAATCTTTTCCTTCTTGCCCTTAGAAATGATTAAAGGTGGGATTTTAGTGCCATCCAGACGAATTGCCAAAATACAGTAAACACATGCACTTTCGTAAGCAGTGGAGGGAATGTACGCTAAGGAGGCACCCCGCCATTCAATTGTTGTTTGAGATGATTGGCCCATAAACACTGCAGTTTCATCCATATCAATCATGTTGGAAAGATTATATTTAGAGAAGTCAGCATCATCAATAAAGGACTTGAATGCAAGTGCTTGCTTAATAACTTGAGTATCTTCCAACCTAAACAATGTTGTAGATCTTCTTAAAGACAGTTCACTTCGCTGAAGGAAATTTTCCAGCCAGTGTTGTGATGCTTTGAAGTCTTCAGGGGCTATGTCAAACTGTGGTGCCATTGCAAGGGCAAATTCTTGAATCTGAGCCCTATTCACAACCAAAGCCTTTGCTCTCCTGTCAACAACCCATTCACAGATCAGGTCTTCCAGCTCGGAAAATAATGGTTGCCGACCTGATCCACACTTGCGCTTTTTAGCATTTCCCTTGTCCACTTGTTCAATGAGGTTACCATACTCTGCTTGCCATTTTCGGACCAATTGGATCCTCAACATCTTCTCTTTGCAGAAAACAGTAAGATTTTGGCCCCAAGAGTCTTCCACGATTCCTTTCTTGTACTCCATGGAGTAGCTTTTTCTTTTTGCGCTCATTTCTAGGGGTAAAAAAAAAGGAATTGGGGTATCAAGGTGGGGGGAGGGGGATCACTCAAAATGACACAGGGGGGATCAGAGGGGGGAATCAAAATGGCACAGGAGAATCAGAGGGGGGATTACCATTTTAGTAACCCCTTTTGATCCACTTGTGTCATTTTGATTGTCCCCTCTGATCCTCCTGTGTCATTTTGATTGTCCCCTCTGATCCTCCTGTGTCATTTTGATTGCCCCCTCTGATCCTCCTGTGTCATTTTAAGTGATCCCCCTCCCCCCACCCCTGTGCCACTGAACACCTTCACCAGACATCCCCCCTACCCCTTTATCAGACTTTACACCCTGGGGCCTGCCTGGGGACTGTCACTGGGCTTGCTGGGGCCTGGATCTGGGCTGGAGCAGGGTCTGCCACTGACTGAGAACCTTCAGTCATCATGAAGGCGGCCGCGAGCATCAGGTAGTGTCACCAGAGACAGACCAGCACTTACCACCTTCGCCGCGTCCCGTCCGCTCTAATCTTCCTGTTCTTCTACACGCATCTGCGAAAGTCTCCTCCTCTCTCCCGCCCCGCACTCACCGCTCACTCCAACCTCCGCTCCGCCTCCACACAGCAGTGACGTCAGGACTCCGCGTAACGTCACTGGTTGCTAGACGCCAGTCGGGGCGGCCCTAGCGACCAGTTTACGGTAAATTAATTTTCATTCTGAGACAGAGCCTGGGGGCCTTATTTTCGGGGGATGCCTTATATTTTACTCAGAAGGAAACCTGTAAGTAGGTCTCATTTTCAGAGGATGTTTTATTTTCGGGGAAACACGGTACTTGCTCCTGGGAGAGGTGCAGAAAATGTTAACTAAGACCTTGTCTATACAAAAAGAAATTGACAGCCAGTTTGAAATGGAATTGCCATGGCCTAGAGCAAAGAATATCCTTACATGACATTATTCTACAATCTCATTATAATTTTTCCCAGATTTGTATTACCCCCATTACCTATAATAGTACCTTGCACCCTTGGGAATCAATAAAAAATCATCATTTTGGTGCTTGGAGACAAAAGTAACACATCTCTTGATATTTTAGAATTACAATAGCATAATGTGCAATTATCCCAAACAAACTTACAAACTAATTCTTTGAATGTCTGGCAGCAATTTAAAAAGGACACAAAGAGATTTAATCCCTTCCACTGTATAGAGGGTCCCCTGGGAAGGCACCAGAGCATTCTATATTGGCCCCTCTTGCCCCTTTGGCCAAGAGGGACCCTCTTTTCACAATCCAATTGCCCACAGCTGTTGCCCGAGCTTTCTGTTCATCCTGAGGTTGAAGCCTCATGGTGGCTGGTACCATGGATCTGTCTCTCGAGCAGTGGGGTGAGCTGGGCTCTCCCCGGAAAAGAAACCTGGGTTCCCCAAGATATGTGATCAGTGCCCGGTGGCCCCGCCAGCAGGTGAGGGGATCCCAAGGCAGGTGCTGGGTGTGGAGGCCACGGGGGCATAGGCCACCAAGGAGACAGAACTGAACCTCACATCACCCTGCTTGGCCCCGGAGGATGGCTGGCTAGCCAGACAGGTAAGATTCCTCAGGGAAGGAACAACCTAAGACAGACACAGTCGCAGAGGGGCCATCAGGAGAGAACTTGGGAGTCAACAGAGGTGGAGCACAGACCCTCACCCCCCCAACTTTGCAGGGGCCTGAACCCTCACCCCTTCTGAGGGAGGTCTCCTGCCCCCATGGCTGCTTCGCTTCCCATGCCCAGCTCAAATCGGGACCCAGGTAACAGACAGAGACTTGGCCGACAGCAGCTGCCCTCTCACTGCAACAAGATTTGTTTGAGTTGTCTTGTACCCATGGTGTGGGGAAGTGGATTTTTGATATCTAAATCCAGCCTAGCACCAGGAATGCTCAAGGGATATTGAGACCCGGGCAGGGCTGATGGGAAGCCATTGCCGTATACTCCGCCCTGAGACTCCGCCCCATCCAAGCTGTGCACAGAGGCTTTTGCATATGAATGGCCTGGTCCTTTGAAATCTAAACTTACCTAACAAACTGCAGCTGAGTCAGTGAGACCCAGAACATCCAAAAGAAGGCCCAAGGTCCCACAATAGCTTGCATTGCTTCACAGCTGGGCCTCATCTGGGCACCTCCAAAATCCAAACAAAGAATAGGAATCTGCAGATCTCTCCGTAGCTCCTGCTGGGTGGCCTCAGGCAGAGGCTAAATTAGCACCTCATTGGAGATCCAAGAGCCAGTGTACCCAGGGGTCAGAGTAGGACCATCCAGATTACAACTTCTCAGATACATAAGGGACACACTCAGGGGGCAGACTCAGTGAGCACCAAAGCCCCACTGAAGCAAGTCTTGCATCATAAGGGTGTCTCCAGCACAGACATTCTCCCATCATAAAAACAGCTGGTCCTCACAGCCAATTGGACTGGAGGTCAATTTCTCCCAGTGTTACCAACAACAATCAAGGCTTAACTACAACAAGACTGTGCACACAACCCACAAAGGGGTGCACCAAGAGTGTCCACCTCAGGTAAATGGGGAGGCTGAGCCACTGGGCCCTATAGGGCACCCAGCACACAAAGCCACTCTATCAACTCAGGGAAGGAGCCAAAATGCAGAGACAAAGAAACAGGTCACAAATGACAGAAATGGAGGAAAGCAAACAACTGAATATAGAGTTCAAAACCACGATTATAAGGTTTTTCAAGAATTTTCTAGAAAAGGCTGATAAATTTAGTGAGACCCTCAAGGATATGAAAAAGGACCCACTAGAAATTAAGGATACACTGACTGAAATAAAAAATATTATACAGAGATCCAACAGCAGACTAGAGGATCACAAGAATCAAGTCAAAGATTTGAAATACAAAGAAGCAAAAAACACCCAACCAGAAAAGAAAAAAGAATCCAAAAATATGAAGATAGTGTAAGGAGCCTCTGGGACAACTTCAAGCGCACCAACATCCAAATTATGGGGGTGCCAGAAGAAGAGAGAGAGCAAGATACTGAAAACCTATTAGAAGAAATAATGACCGAAAACTTCCCCCACCTGGTGAAAGAAATATACTTACAAGTCCAGGAAACGCACAGAACCCCAAACAAAAGGAATCCAAAGAGGACCACACCAAGACACATCATAATTAAAATGCCAAGAGCAAAAGACAAAGAGAGAATATTAAAAGCAGCAAGAGAAAAACAGTTAGTTACCTACAAGGGAGCACCCCTACGACTGTCAGCTGATTTCTCAACAGAAACTATGCAGGGCAGAAGGGAGTGGCAAGAAATATTCAAAGTGATGAACAGCAAGAACCTACAACCAAGATTACTCTACCCAGCAAAGCTATCATTCAGAATTGAAGGGCAGATAAAGAGCTTCACAGATAAGAAAAAGCTAAAGGAGTTCATCACCGCCAAACCAGTATTATATGAAATGCTGAAAGGTATTCTTTAAGAAGAGGAAGAAGAAAAAGGTAAAGATAAAAATTATGAACAACAAATACATATCTATTAACAAGTGAATCTAAAAATCATGTGAATAAAAAATCTGATGAACAAAATAAACTGGTGAATATAATAGAATCAGGGGCATAGAAAGGGAGTGGACTGACAATTATCAGGGGGAAAGGGGTGTGGGGGGTAAGGGAAGAGACTGGACAAAAATCGTACACCTATAGATGAGGACAGTGAGTGGGGGGGGGGTAAGGGCAGAGGGTGGGGTGTGAACGAGGTGGAGGGGAGCTATGGGGGGAAAAAAGAGGAACAATCATCATAATCTGAACAATAAAGATTTATTTTAAAAATTTTTAAAAAAAATAAAATAAATGACATGAGGGAAGTAAATCCACGAACTGACTGGGTCCTCCTTATATTTCATCAAACTCCACAGGACAGGAAGGAGGCAGAACTGGGCCAGTAAGTAAAATCTGGTTTGTACTTAAAATGAGTCAGCATGATGACAAATATCATCTTCAACAAAAGATCAGAATAGTCAGAGCCAGAAAGGCAAACTAGGTCCAAACCAAGCAGGCATCTTAAGTGACTAAAAAATTAAGGGCATTTAGGCAGCCAACAACTAATTCTGCCACATACCTAGTTGTTAAGCCTTGTGGCTTTTACTTCTGCTTGGTTCACCTGGTTATATATTTGTCTCCAGAAGGCTTTAAAGACTTCTCACTCCTATTGTGGCACTCTTGTCCTTGGCCCAGGCAGGATTGGTGATTTTAGGAATGATATGCATGTCTACTCCATGCCTTCCAAAGTTTCCTTCCCCCCTAGAGCTTGAGAGTCCTAAAAAAGGAAATGGTGATAGCACTCACGCAGGTAGCACCTAGTAGACTCTCCAGGCTCCCCCTGGGAATCTCTTGCTTTGGCCCCCATTGTCTATCTCATTGCCTGCCACTTGGATTTCACTTCTCTCCCTGGATCCTTTTGTGGCATCAGAATTGTGATTTAATTTCTGGATGCTGTCTCTTTAATTACCTTCAGCACTTTACTCAAAAGTCTCTGAGCAGCTAAACCCAGCATCTGGGGATCCTACTCCTACAGGAGTGGTTTAGAGCAAAGGAATAGAGAGAAACTGGAACATAACATTTCTCACAGCCATCTCCCCCCACTCACAACTTCTCCTCAACACTAGGGGGTGCTACTCACACAGTCATTTTATCCTGTTTTGTGCCACACAAACCCCACTGCTTTGCTCTTCACCCCTAAACCTCCATCAGCCACATCTCTTGATGAAATGTTTATCATTAAAGCCTAAATCTATGATTTCTCCTGAAATATGGGTAAATCTTGCACCAGTTCCTTAAGCAGAAAAAGACTTATCATTAACTAGGATTTTGACCTTAATCTATAGCACCTACTTGAAATACTGAGAAGGAAGTCAGGGGATTTGTTGTTGTTGTTAACTCCATTGAGTATCTAACAAAGTCCATGTATTTCCTTCAGGACCAGGCAAGTAGAGTGAACTTCTTGTTCTGATTGAAACGAGGAAAGAAAAATCCTTCTCTGAAGGAAGAGATTATTTGTGGCATTCCCATTATTAAAGAAGAAAGAAGATAAATTATTTGGGTCAGTGGATGAAAAGAAAGGAAATGTACCAGGAGCTGCTCTGAAGCTGAGCAAGAAAAAATTCTCAAGTTCTCACAACACGCCATCCCGTGGGCCCCAAATTCTGAAAGCCTCCAGCTCCACACCTCATTTCCCTCCTCCCAATTACCTCATAAGGGGATTCCCTGCCCTAATCTGACAGAGGTTTACAAGTAGGGGATAGTGGAAAAGGGAAGAGTCCCCCATTCCTGGCATCATTAGTTGAACCCCTGATCACACCTCCCTGCAAAAATACTGTTTATCAAGTGGCCAAGCACAGTAGTTCTGTTGGAACTCTACTTTAGAGCATTGCAGGTTACAGCTAATCACCATGCATAAAATGGTTTCTATGGAGAATGCATTCTGATTTCCACATAACTCACTTCTACAAATGAGCCACTGGAATTCTGCCATTCTGATATAGGGACTGCCTGTGCAACTCTCAAATGAGAGGAAGATGTATTGATGTATTTCAGGACTGACAGGTTCATAGGATAAGGAAAGATTGTGTGTTCTTTTTGCTTGAGAGCTTTCTTACATTGCCTTTTGATCATTCTAGAGATAAAGAAACATGTTCTCTTCCTTTTTTGCTGGGTCTCAAAGGAATGTGAGGCACTGACCAAAATATCCATTATTTCCTGTAGAGTCAAAGCAAAGGTGTTGTGTCTCACTTGCTTAGAAATGTAAGAGAACAAGTAAAAGTCAGAAGGAAGTCTAATTTTAGCTTCTTTTGGGCACTTTGATCATGAAAACTACTAAAGCATGTCTGATAAAAGTGCACTTCTTTACCAAAGCTCAGAGATTTTGAGTTTATCTAAATTCAGATTATTAAACTGTACTTTAGCCACTTTAGTATATTTGTATATGTGTTTGGGGGATGGTGTTGACTCATGCAGTCTTCTCAGTGAAGCTGAAGTCTAGTTAACTCTGAAAAGATGCCATTACTAAGTGAGCTGTAGCTTCATTGTTTATATGCAAGCTAGCCAACAAATCATATTTATCCTTTTTGGGGACACTTAGCAAAACAATGCAATTAACTTCTAATACATGGAAATGTTTCTACACTGCAAGTTTTTTCTGAGGGGAAAAAGACATGATTTGAAAACAGCAAGAGATGAAACACAATTTTTCATATGAGGCATTGGTAAGTAACATTTTTACATACAAAAAAAAATGTCCTGCAACTATTTAAAGAACATTCAAATAACTCTCTTTTGAGGCTATGGCTAAACTGTGTGAGGATAGTGACAAAGTTCAGTAAACCTTGATATCATGCATTTGAGCACATGCTATGTGCTAAATACATTACATCTATTATTTTCTATAATCCTCACTAAAGCCCTTGGGGAAAGAAATTAACACTCCTATTTTATAAATGAGGAAATTAAGGCAGAAAGATTAAGGAATTTGCCCAAGTCTTTGCAGCTTGCAAATAGCAGAGTGGACATTTGAATCCAGTTGCTTCTGACTCAGAGCCAAGCACTCAGCTAAACTGTTGCTTCCAAAATGGCAAAAGTCCTGCTGCCACTATTAAACATTAGCCACTATGGCCAAGGATTGCCCAGGGGCATCTTTGTAGTGTAAGCATCACATGTAAAATCCTCCCAAGGGTTTTCTCTGTAGGAAAGAGGGCACTTGCAAAAGGAAGGTGATCTTGAATATTATTGCCAATATCAAGTCCTTAAAGTTAATCTATACTTTTATGCAATAGATGGTCTTTAAGCAAGTATCTTTTAGAAGTAGAATATGAATAATGCAATCTGCATAAAAACAGGCATAATGGCTTATAGGGGATATAGGTGCCCTGCTTGGGGAAACTGGCAGACATAGGGGAACAAGCATGCACATATAGACATGTGTGCACACACATGCATGCACCTTGTGGATTGGCCTTGCTACCACACAAAAGAGAGCGGCAAGGCATGTGTGTGCTAGTCCCATCTCTATCCTTATTTAGAGGCTTGTTAATATTGGGAGGCTCAAGCCTGGTGACCTGAGCTAGCTCTCTTGAGGCTATGGCTAAACTGTGGTGGAAGTTTAGATCACTTACTCTCAATCACCCCAGGATAGCCCATAAAGCTATAGAGGTATAAATCCTTCCTCCTGGAAGATGAGCAATGTCTACCCATTCTTGTGGGTAGACCTTTGTTGCTCTTCCTTTGGACATGGCTGTTGAGCATCAGGAGCAGAGCTATAACCCTCCATATCTCCTAAAATTCAGTATGTTAGAAATGCAATCAGTTTGTACCCAACAGAACCTACTCCATCCCAATTTCCAACCAAAGCTCTGGATATTCATGAATCATTATGACTGTTTAATTTCAGAGATGTCTGCTGATTTGCCTCTAAATTTCTCTGGATGGTGAATAGGGGTGCGTTTAGCTGCCCACGGCAACTGCTAGTCCCACTATCTGTGAAAGCAGGGTTTGTATCTGCATCGCATCCTCCACTGACTGGGTGGGCCCAGCAGGAACTTCTTCTCAGGGCTCTGAATTTTCCTTCTGTAGTGTCATATTCCCCAGGTCCAAGGACTAAAGAAAAGCAGAGCCATTGCCTTGTTGCTAGGGCAACCAAGCAGGTGCTCTGAATCCAGTGGTTCATAACAAAACACTCAATTTCTCCTTGCTGGGAGGCAAAGGTTGTTCTAGCTAGGGTAGAAGTTACATTCCAAGTGGTCAGAACTGGAACAGTGTTTGCCATGTGGCATCAGAAGGTCAGATGAGCCAGCTAAATCAGCTTACATTGAGCTGGCAAGACAAAGTGTTAATATGTAACCCAAAGGTTGAGGTTGGGGTAGAAATAGGACTTGAGAATTGGGCAGACTGGGGTTCATTCAGTTTACAAGAAGGTAAGGAACAAAGAAAGGTGTCCAAGAGCACTGCTGTAAAGAACCTCAGAGTGTTCATAAGTGAAACCAAGACACCATGAAATATAAAAGGATACATGGGTAGATTTGTTAGCTTCAGAGCAAAGTATGCAGCCCTCTCCCTCCTGACAGTTTGGGGGTGAGTTGGAACAGTCCTGTCTCCATTCAGTTCCAGGCCCATGGGTGTACATCAGTGAATCATATTATAGAAAAGCTCCTTTGTCAGAGCTGTGGTATTACCTTGGCTCCAGTCTAGTGACTTTTGTCTACTTTGACCACTGCTTGACCACAGATTAGGTGAAATCTCAAGCCCCTTCTTTCAGAAGGTCTCCTGTTCCAAAGCTTTCAGGTAAGCCTCAGACAAGGTCCCAATCAGCTACCATTTAAGGCTCTGCAGGCCTAAGCGCAGTCTGGCAAACAAAAAAAGCGTACCAAAAGAACAAAAATCCAATGCCTTGTCAGGGTCTTTAAGACTTACCTCATCAATTTATCTTATTACCACAGCCTCCCATGCTTACCTCATTCCAGCTTCACTAGTCATTTTGGTCCTTAACTATGCCAAACTCCCATACCACTCCTAGACCCAGGCCCTGCTCTGAGTCCTGCATTTTATGTCCCATCTAGCTTTCCTTCATCCATGCCCCTCCCTATAAGTTGAGGTCGACAAACCATAGGACAAACACCCAGTACCTCCTACCCTTCTAGACCACAGTTGGAATTCCTGGGACCACAAAGGGCTCTGTGCACACAGCCTCAAACCTGATCCTGGAGCCTGCAGGACCTCTTATCAGGTCTATCCTCCTGAGAGGACCATTCCCACTGGTATGTACGTCTCTAGACTCTGTGTTGCATATCATATGACTCAGTGACATATACACTATAGTAACATTTCCAGGTTTTTCCTCAAGGGGTCCTGGTCTCCCCTTTAGTCAATGAACTCTCGGTCTATATCCCACTTTAGTTCTAGAAACTGGGTGATTTTTTTCATTGCAGTACTTATGTCAGCTAGCTCTCAATTTTTTATTATACAAATGCAACAATGCCCTGATCAGATCTCCATCTATTTTGCCCCTAAAATCACCATAGATCCATGTAGGCCAAGGCACTTTAATTTCTATTCTGATTTTGATGCCATGTGCAATAATTATGTCCAAATTGTCTCTGAGAATTAAAACCTGCCATGGCCTCTCATTCTGAAATCCCATCATCCTCATTGATATCAGGCAGCCTAATTTCCATATCACATCTGCAGGCATGGCCTGTAGAGAACAGGCATCACGGAGCTTCCTAAAGAAACTGATGGACCCAGTGCTAGTATATTTTCTATTGCCTCAGAAATGGGAGTGAACACTGGGTCTTTCCAGGGAACACAATTAGTGACAGGTTCTCAGCTTGTACTTAGTAAATCCACTCTAACATTCCTGCATCCCTGATCTGTATGGTCTCTTTGCTCAATAATGCCAAATGACTGCCAACTTCACATCTTCTAGGTCATTGCCATGAATTATGTTTCAAGGAGCCAACCTGACAGTGTGTTTAGATCAGCTCTAGGTCCTAAAACATTGAATCCTGAGTCATGGGAGAATACCCCATACCAGTAAATTTTTCCAGCCTTATATTCCTCTGATCTGATATCTTCAAAATCCACTCCTACACATATTCTGTTACCTGCTAAGTATATAATAGCCAGATTCTGCCATTTGTGTGCTAAGTAGTCTATTTCCTTCCTAAGCAGGGACTGTTTCTTTCCTCTCAGAATGTGCTGGAATATGATCCTGGTTACTGGCTTGGAGGCACTGAGGTATGGTGGAGGCAATTTTTGGAGAATAAACATCATCTTGTTAGACACCTGCTTCAGGTGAGGCCATTGCACAGCCCTCTAGGAAAAAGGGGGCTAATTTCCTTTGGCAAAGGAAGCAGGTAAATTCTACTGGCCCAGGAACATTCCAGGGAATTTTTCAAGTCAGAGTTCTTAGGTTGATCCACTCAAGTATCTGCATCATAAGTCTGTGCCCTCTTCCCATCTGGGTTCTGGCTTTAATATAGTATATTCATGAAAGCCACACATTGAATTTCCTTTACATTTCCAGGCTGCCATCGACACCTCCAGTTTCCAGAGAATCCCTTAAATTAGCAATTAGCTGCCCTGCGACAATCATTTTCTTTTTCTAAGACTTCTGCTGCCAACAAAAGCAGCAACAAATCTTATCATTATCATTTCCCACATAATGCTTTGTAACTCCTCCCACCTAACCACAGGCAAGACTTCATTAATATGACCCTACTCTTACGGGTTATTATTGTTCCACTTACCACCAGCAATGTGGTCTCTATTGCCTATAGTCAAGTAGACAATCCAACTCCAAAATTCTACCTTGAGAGTTTGCTTTTTAGGGCTAGTCCTGAAATCCACTTTCATAGCCTCAGTTTCCTAAAAAAAGACAGAGCCTGAGGTAAAGCTTTTGTGCTAATATTTTAATGGAGAATGCAATCCCAAGGAAGCAAGAATGAGGGAAAAGGAGAAGTCAGTCAGGAAAGGAGAGAAGGCAAATACTAAGCTGACCATAGTTTTATAAGGCACATAATGAATTAATTGCCCAATGTCATGGGACCTCTCTAGAAAGGCCATATGGAGATACTGTGTCTTGAAATCATCTGCTAGGGAGAAAAAGAGTGGGCAATTTATCTGCTGACTCCTTCTTGTTTCCCATCTCTCTTTGTTTAAGTTTGCCCCATACAGCATCGATACCCCTGTACTTCCACATTCCCTCTGGACATCCACTGGTTCCAGATGGAAGAGACAAGGCCCTAGAGATACTGTGACAAACAGCCAAGAACCATGGAACCTGTGGGGTTGAATGGATCAGAAAAAGCACATAAGCTATGTCTGGTATAGCCATAGCACAAATGGGGTGGGGTTGGGGTTAGGGATATCTCACAATTAGAGCCATGCAAACTTAGTATGAAAACTGTCAAAGAGAACTTTGACACCAGTTAAAATTCTAGCTAGACACTAAAGTCAGTAAAAACAGAGTTACTCACTAACTACTGCAGCAGGAAAGAGAGTCCAGTGTAAACCAAGCTCAACTTTGATTCATGTAGAGGTGAATGGGTGTCCTAAAGGAAGAATAAGGGATTAGAAAGAGAGAATAAGTAGGAGTTCAACAGAATTAAGAAAGTAAAAATTACAAAAAGCACATAGGGAGCCCTAACCGGTTTGGCTCAGTGGATAGGGTGTCGGCCTGCAGACTGAAAGGTCCCAGGTTCGATTCCGGTCAAGGGCATGTATCTTTGTTGTGGGCACATCCCCAGTGGAACATGTACAGGAAGCAACTGATGTTTCTCTCTCAATGATGTTTCTCACTCTTCCTCTCTGTAAAAAATCAATAAAATATGTTTAAAAAAAAAAAGCACGTAGGGAGTTTGGTCAATGTAATTAGACCATTTGAGTTTTCCTACAGGTATTTATCAAAGTTAGGCTCATGCCCTCGCATAGAGACTAGGAGACTGGTGTTAACTGAAACAAATAGATTGTTTTGGCAGATTTGAGATTTCCCAGGCGGAAAGTTAATGGGTGCTTGGTCATCCCAAATATGTGGGCCTGAGCTGTTAGACACCATGCTAGAGCTTATTCAAGTCTTCTGGGGTGGGCAGGTGTTGAAGGGTGTGAGCAGGAGTGTAATAAAATTCTTTATGCTGAGAGTCTACAATCTCTATAGGTCAAGGTTGAGGCCTAGTCAAAAAGAGGGCTCAGGCAGTGCTGCCAACGCCCCTGCAGAGAGGCTGAGGTCATCATTGATTTGAAATATTTAAAGTGGATATGAAACTGTTTCAGCAATGCAGACAATTAAGTGCATTGTTGTGGGCGATGGTGCTGTTGGTAAAACATGTCTTCTGATATCGTACACAACAAAGAAATTTCCATCTGAGTATGTACCGACTGTTTTTGACAACTATGCAGTCACAGTTATGATTGGTGGAGAGCCATATACTCTTGGACTTTCTGATACTGCAGGGCAAGAGGATTATGACAGATTACGAGCGCTGAGTTATCCACAAACAGATGTATTTCTAGTTTGTTTTTCAGTGGTTTCTCCATCCTCATTTGAAAATGTGAAAGAAAAGTGGGTGCCTGAGATAACTCACCACTGTCCAAAGACTCCTTTTTTGCTTGTTGGGACCCAAATTGATCTCAGAGATGACCCTTCTATGATTGAGAAACTTGCCAAGAACAAACAGAAACCTATCACTCCAGAGACTGCTGAAAAGCTGGCCTGTGACCTGAAGGCTGTCAAGAATGTGGAGTGTTCTGCACTCACACAGAAAGGCCTAAAGAATGTATTTGACGAAGCAATATTGGCTGCCCTGGAGCCTCCAGAACCGAAGAAGAGCTGCAGGTGTGTGCTGCTATAAACATCTCTCCAGAGCCCTTTCTGCACAGCTGGTTTCGGCATCATACTAAAAGAAATGTTTAAATCAAGCTAAAGATTAAAAATTAAAATTCATTTTTGCAATAATGACAAATGCCCTGCACCTACGCATAAGCATTCGTGTGAAACAAGGCCCATAGATATGGTCCCTTTCCCCCTCTCAATAGTAGTTAATTTTGAGTAATTGTGTATTGTCAGAAAAGTGATCAGTACTAGTTTTTGTTTTGTTTTTTGTTTTGTTTAAAGGCAAGGCATGCTTGTGATGACTCTATAACAGACTAATTTGGGTTGTTGAAGCTGCTCCCAGGTTCCACTCTAGAGAGTGATCTGAGACATCTAGTTTTGTGTGTGTGTGTGTGTGTGTGTTTTTTTGCAGTGGGAGGGGAGGAGTGTGTGTGTAGAGTTTGTTTTTATTTAGTCACTAGTGGCCCGGTGCACGAAATTCGTGCACATTAAAAGGGGATTAATTAGAGGAAATAATTTAATATTGCTATATGCCCTTTCTCTATAATAGAAGTGTCAGAGATGAAAGAAAATTAATAAAATGTATATGAAAACCTTCCTCCTGTCAGAGTCTGGGGCGCACCACGGGACCCAGAGTCAAGTCCCCGCCCATCCATATGCGCCTCAAAATCGTGTGAGACCCAGACCCGGCCACCCTCCACCCCCCGGCCATTGGGCTAGATCCAGACCTGTCCAGGCCCACCCTTGTCAAGCCCTGCCGGGCAGGGGACATAGCCTCAGGTCCCCTGGCCCAGTGTCAGGACAGGGGGCATGGCCTGAGGTCCCCCAGCCCAGACTGGGGTGGAGGGCATGCCTTGAGGTCCCCTGTCAAGCCCTGCCAGGTGGGGGACATGGCCTGAGATCCCTTGTCAAGCCCCACCAGGTGGGGGGCATGGCCTGAGGTCCCCCATCAAGCCCCGCCAGGCAGGGAGGGTGCAGCCTCAGGTCCCCCGTCAAGCCCCGCTGGGTGGGGGCGTGGCCTGAGTTCCCCCGACCCAGCACTGGGGGTGCACCTTGAAGTCCCCCGTCAAGCCCCACTGGGTGGGGGGCACGGCCTGAGGTCCCCTGTCAACCCAGCCAGGCAGGGGGGTGCAGCCTCAGGTCCCCTGGCCCAGTGCTGGGGCAGGGGAGCAGCCTGAGGTCCCCTAGCCCAGCACCAGGACGGGAAGCGCACCTTGAGGTCCCCTGTCAAGCCCCACCGGGCGGGGGGCAAGGCCTGAGGTCCCTTGTCAAGCCCTGCCGGGTGGGGGGCAAGGCCTGAGGTCCCCTGTCAAGCCCTTCCATAGCCTCAGGTCCCTGCTGATTGCTTGTTAAGGCTCCTTATGGGAACTTGGCCTCAGCTGTGGGTCCAGCCATCCTTGTGATGGAGTGATGGTCAATTAGCATATTCCCTCTTTATTAGATAGGATTTTTTAAAAATTCCTTAACCATTGGACAGGCCTTTAGGTGAGGAGGATGGAGTGATTCCACATTCTACTTCCTAGATCTAGTTTAGAAAACATGTTCCCTACTGGTGCTCTTAGGAAGGAGTATAGTAAATGCCTCATTTAATGACATACTCCCTTTTGAAAGTTGCCTTTTCTCTCCACCCTTGAGTAGGTTCAGTATTTGATGAAACTCATAAAAGTGGGTGGAACCTGTCTTCCCCCTCCTCTTTTCTAGGATGCACTATATACGTGACTGACTTTCAAGGAAATTTGTAGCTGTTTGCTGATATTTTTTTAAGTTAATATCTAACTTCTTTCACTACTAAATGAAGGAAAGTATTGCACCTTTTGAAATATACCAAATGGATTAAGTACATAATTTAAAAAACTGTGGTGGAAATTTGGATCACTTAACTCTCATTCACCCCAGGATAGCCCATAAAGCTGTAGAAGTGTAAATCCTTCCTCCTGGAAGATGAACAATGTCTATCCATTCTTGTGGGTAGACCTTTGTTGCTCTTCCTTTGGACATTGTCTTATATGCTTAGCATAGATGTGCAGCTCAATAGTGTATGATATGGTTCCTAGAACACAGCTGAAGACCTGGTATATATGAGGGGTGCTAGAAGACAGATGTCTGGAATGATTCACATCCTCTTCAAGTTATGAGGATGGAGACCTGCTTCATTAGAATGGTGTATCAAGAATCTGCATTTTTAACAGCTCTGCAAGTGATTCCTATGGCCACTGAAGTTTAAAAACTAGGGTGGAAGGAGATGAGGACTCTCATACACTACTGATAAGAGGACAAGTTGATAGTACTTTATTGGAAGGCAGTTTAATAGAAACTTTCTCAACCAAACCTATATTAAGTAAGTTAATAGGTAAACTGATAATAGTCCTTCTATAAAACACAATACTGGCCAGGACCCATCGAGTCCTTGATACCAGTAGGTTAGTCTTTGCTCAGCTCTTGCCATTTTGAATTATCTGCAAGCACGTGCACACACACACACACACACACACACACACACACACACACACACACACAAACTTTTATGGCCTGGGGGTAGCAATACTTTACCAAACAAAACAGACTTAAAACAAAGGCTATAGCCTGACAGCATGGCTCAGTGGTTGAGCATCAACCTATGAACTGGGAAGTCATGGTTCAATTCAGGGCATATGCCCAGGTTGTGGGCTTGATCTCCAATAAGGGGCATATAGGAGACAGCCAATCAATGATTCTCTCTCATTGATGTTTCTATCACTCTCTCCCTTTCCCTTCCTCTCTGAAATCAATTTAAAAAATATTTTTTTAAAAAAAAACAAAGGGCCCTAGTCAATTTGGCTCAGTGGATAGAGCATCGGCCTGCAGACCAAAGGGTTCCAGGTTTGATTCTGGTCAAGGGCATATACCTTGGTTGCAGGCTCCTCTCCGGCCCGGATGTGCAGGAGGCAACCAATAGATGTTTCTCTCTGTCTTTCCTTCTCTCTTCCACTCTCCCTAAAAATCAATGGAAAAATATCCTCAGCTGAAGATTAACAACAAAACCAACCAACAAACAAAAAAAACCCACAAATGTTATAATAAGAAATAAAGAAGGAACCAGCAATTCCATTTCTAAGTATTTATCCAAAGAAACCCAAAATACTAATTTATAAAGACATTTCATCCATATGTGTGTGGGTTGTTGTTGTTTTGTTTTGTTTTGAATATATTTTTATTGATTTTAGAGAATGGGAGAGGGATAGAGAGATAGAAATGTCAATGAGAGAGAAACATCTCTCGGCTGCTTCTCACATGCCCCCTACTGGGGACCAAGCCTGAAACCCAGGCATGTGCTCAGACAGGGAATCAAAAGGAGACCTCCTGGTTCATGGGCTGATGCTCAACCACTGAGCCACACTGGTTGGGCTCCATATGTTTATTGAAGCATTATTTACAAAGCCAAAATATGAAAGCAACTTAAGTGTCCATCAATAAACAAATGGATAAAAATATGTGGTACATATATATGATGGAATATTACTCATCCTTAAAAGAGAATGAAATCTTGCCATCTGCAACAACCTGATTGAACCTAAAGGGTATTATGCTAAGTGAAATAAGTCTGACAAGGACAAATACCATATGGTTTCACTTATATGTGGAATCTAAAGAACAACAAAAATGAACAAACAAACCAGAAACAGTCTTATAGGTACAGAGAACATTGTATGTGTGTGTTTGATGATTGCCAGTGGGGATGGGAGTTGAGAAACTGGTGAAAATGTGAAGAAAAAAAGAAGCACAAATTGCTAGTTATAAAATAGTCACAGGGATGTAAAGTATAGTGTATGAAATATAGGCAGTAATACTGTAATAACTATGTATGGTATCAGATGGGTACTAGATTTATTAGGGTGATCACTTTGTAAGTTATATAAATATCTATTCACTGGGTTGTACACCTGAAATTAATATAATATTGTATGTCAACTATAATTTTAAAACATATTTAAAAAATTTTAATGTGATTATACTGGTTTTATAATTTTTATTTAATCAATATTATGTAAAAGAAAAGAAAAAGAGTTGTTCCGCCAAAACCGGTTTGGCTCAGTGGATAGAGCGTCGGCCTGCGGACTGAAAGGTCCCAGGTTCGATTCCGGTCAAGGGCATGTAACTTGGTTGCGGGCACATCCCCAGTAGGAGGTGTGCAAGAGGCAGCTGATCGATGTGTCTCTCTCATCGATGTTTCTAACTCTCTATCCCTCTTCCTTCCTCTCTGTAAAAAAATCAATAAAATATATTAAAAAAAAAATCTTTAAAAAAAAAGAAAAAGAGTTGTTCCAAGGAAAACTAATTTGAATGCTTTTGTTAGATTCTAAAGGCACGTCACACACATACAAATGTTGTCAAATTAGGAGCAAAAGATTGGAGGAGCAGTGTAAGTTTTTTCAGTTCTTGCTCCACCTTAAAAAAAGGGAAACTAGAAATACTAAACAAGTCATGAATTTCATTTATCCAAGAAAAATTACACAGAATTTTAATCGAGTCCCATTGTCAACAACAAAATCCTTAGTCCTAAAAAGAAATTTCAAAATGTCATCTAAATTAATGAATTAATATGCATATATATTTCAAGTCAAAATAAAATACTTACGATATATGTGTGTTTATTCATGTTATATATATAACATTTTTGTCCTGACTATATGGCTCAGCTGGTTCCCATATACCAAAAAGGTGGTGGGTTTAATTCCTGGTCGGGGCATGTGCAGGAGGTAATGGATTGATGTTTTTCTCTCACATTGATGTGTGTGTATCTCTCCCTTTCTCTCTCTAAAGTCAATTATATACATACATACATACATACACACACACATATATGTATATACTAGTATAAACACACATACATATATACACACACACACACTGAGTGGCCAGATTATTATGATCTCTGAACACATAATAATCTGGCCACTCATTGTATATCCTATATAATAAAAGGCTAATATGCAAATGTCCCCTCGACCAGGATTTCGACCAGCAGGCAGGCCGGCCAACCACCCATGTCCCCTCCCCCTTGCCAGGTTGGCCGGACCCCACCCATGCACAAATTCATGCACCAGGCCTCTAATACACCACACACACACTGAGTGGCCAGATTATTATGCATTCAGAGATCATTCACCGAGGCCCGGTGCATGAAATTTGTGCACTGGGGGGGGGGGGGGTTCCTCAGCCTAGCCTGCACCCTCTCGCAGTCTGGAACCCCTCAGAGGATGTCCACCTGCCAGCTTCAGACATCCCTCTCGCAGTCCAAGGCTCTTGCAGTCCGGAACCCCGTTCTCCTTACTGCCTGCCTGCAACAGAGGCTGGAGAAGCTTCAGCCACTGCCGCTGCACTCGCCAGCCATGAGCCCGTCTTCTGGCTGAGCGTCGCTCCCACTGTGGGAATGCACTGACCGCCAGGGAGCAGCTCCTGCGTTAAGCATCTGCCCCCTGCTGGTCAGTGCACATCATAGCGACCGGTCATTGCAACTGGTCATTCTGCCATTCAGTCAATTTGCATATTAGGATATATATATATGTATACACACACATACATACACACACACACTAGAGGCCCGGTGCATGAAAATTCATGCACTGGAGGGGCGGTCCCTCAGCCTGGCCTGCCCCCTCTCACAGTCCGGGAGCCTTCAGGGGCTGGAGGCGACCCAGCGATCAGGGGAAGGTGATGCTCTATCACACATCTGCTGCTGCCACTGCCGGCAGCGCAAGCCTTGGCCCTGGTTACCTGTGCCTCGGGCTGGCCCTGGGCGGCTGGGCAGCCGCCATCCAAGGCTTGCCTGCATCTCAGGCGTCGGTTGGGCAGCCGCCATCCAAGGCTTACCTGCACCTCGGGCTGGTCCTGGGCATCTGGGCAGCCGCCATCCAAGGCTTACCTGCACCTCGGGCCGGCCCTGGGCAGCTGGGGAGCTGAGGGGACTGGGGAACTCTGGAGGCAGGCGTGCAGAGCAGCCAGACCTGCCTGGAGGCAGGCCTGGCTGTGCTGCATGCCTGCTGCCCTGGCAGGGCTGAGGGGAGTGGGCGCCGCCATCTTGTGGCTGTGAGCGCCACCATCTTTGAGGGCGTGGCAGTCAATTAGCATATTCCCTCCTTATTGGCTGTGGGTGCCACTGTCTTTGTGAGGGTATGACAGTCAATTAGCATATTTCCTCTTTATTAGATAGGAGATTATATATATATATATATATATATATATATATATATATATATATATATAATACTGTATGTTATTCCCTCTTTAACCAGCTATTTTGATTAATAAGCTATTTACCAGTTTTTGTCTATTTGGTTAAGAGGGCTATGTGTGAAAATATGCATGTTCTTTAAACCAATAGTTATACATCCAGGAACTTAATCTAAGGAAATAATCATTTATGTGCATAAAGATAGATAGGTACAGATATATAGGTATATAGGCATGTAGATATATAGATATAGATGTATGTGTGTGTTCATGTTGGAATTCATTAGAGTAGCAAAACTTGAATCTTCCCAAATGTCCATCAATGGGAGTTTATTAATTATGTTATTCATTCAATTAAATATTATGCAGAACCATCAAAACTATGAAAATAGGTCTATATAGTGGCAGGGAACATTGTTCAGGTTATTCTATTGAGTGCAAAGTAAAAGTAATAGACAGAGAAATGTCTAAAGGTTTTGTTTTTTGTGTTTTTTTTGTTTTTGTTTTTGTTTTTATTTTTTTACAGAGAGGAAGGGAGACGGATAGAGAGTCAGAAACATCAATGAAAGAGAGACATCAATCAGCAGCCTCCTGCACACCTCCCACTGGGGATGTGCCCGCAACCAAGGTACATGCCCCTGACTGAAACCAAACCTGGGACCCCTCAGTCTGCAGG
This sequence comes from Plecotus auritus, assembly GCF_963455305.1. NCBI lineage: Eukaryota > Metazoa > Chordata > Mammalia > Chiroptera > Vespertilionidae > Plecotus > Plecotus auritus. The sequence continues at coordinate 134,208,883 of NC_137776.1, read as the reverse complement.
CCGAAGCTCTATCCACTGAGCCAAACCGGTTAGGGCTGTTTTTTTGTTTGTTTGTTTGTTTTTTGTTAATCCTCCCCTGAGGATATTTTTCCATTGATTTTTAGAAAGAGTGGAAGGGAAAGGGGGGGAGAAAGGAAGAGAGAGGGAGAGAGAGAGAGAAAGAGAGAGAGAGAGAGAGATGAGAGAGACACCAGTGCCGGGGATCGAGTCTGCAACCAAGGTAGATGTCCTTGACCAGAATTGACCTGGGACCCGTCAGTCCACAGGCCAATGCTCTATCCACTGAGCCAAAATGGCTAGGGTTCTAAAGGTATTAATATTTTAAAATTCACAGTGGTTTTCTCTAGAAGAAGGTAGAAATTCAACTGATTTTTTTCTATTATGTTTGTCTCTATTTTCTAAAACAAATATGTATTTCCTAGGTATTAAAGATAATAAAATGAAACAAGTTTTGGGCTCAGAAAGACAATCATTTTTGTTGTTTTAAAATTTATTAATTCTGATTTTTGGACTACTTTAAACCATATTTACCTTTGTGGAACTCAATGTGAATTACCACATTGTTCTCTAAACTTTACCCTATAAAGTAAGGTACTAAAAGCTTTTGAAGGCAACTTCTCATTATAAAGGCATTTTTGTGGATATTGTAATAGATTTTTATCATTGCTTTATAGGCTTTTGGAGTGCATTTATTTACCAGTGTCGGGGGGCGGGGGAGAGAAAGGGGAGAGACTTTCTCTTAATGTTCATAAGACATTCTAGAAACTATTAAAGTGAAACATACATGTATATAAAAATTTCTTTTCTCTCAGAAAATGTCATTGAGCAACAACAACAAAAGTAAAATTAAGATATTTACAGTGGATGAAATCTGTGGTTATGGTTATTGGAGAAAAAGAACAGATTGTAAATTTTTTCTATCTCAAATATTGAAGAATAAATCTTAAACGTCTTTCATATTTATACTGTGGGACTGTAATGTCATATTTTAAGCCCCAATGAAGGTTTGGACTTTCAAAATGGGGATAATTTCTGTGAGAACAAGCACACTGAACCTTGCCAGCACTCAAGAGCCACTCCAGACTTGCAGACAAACCAATCAAGCAACCACAGGCTGTTTCTCTTGCATCCATCCCATGATTATTTAAAAAGTAGGTGAGCCAAATCAGAATAATCATCTTTCAAAATTATTTACCTCAGTACACTCTTTCCTCTTTTTCTAAAATGAATAGCTATTATTTTTTTATTTTTCAATTACGGTTTACATTGAATATTATTTTGTATTAGTTTCAGGTATACAACATAGTGATTAGACAATCATATACTTTACAAAGTGGTCCCCTCCAGAGCCTGGCCGGCATGGCTTAGTGGTTGAGTATCGACCTATGAAGCAGGAGGTCTTGGTTTGATTCCCGATTAGGGCACATACCTGGGTGGTATGCAGGAGGCAGCCAATCAATGATCCTCTCTCTCTCTCCCTCTTCCTTCCTCTCTGAAATCAATAAAAATATATATTTTTTAAAACGTGGTCCCCCGATATTTTAAGTACCCACCTGGCACTGCCTAAAGTTTGAATAGCTATTAAGATAAAATGTACATAGAGCTTCTACCTCTTTGGGTTATATATGCAAAGCTCTTTCTTTTCTAACTACATATTTGTAGAACTTACTAATTGGAATTATTGAGTTCTTTGTTTTTTTTAAGGAAAACATTTCATTTTAACTATCTAGGTTTAGAAAACAAAATATTTGCTTTGGCTATTTTAGAACTAATATGATCGTTAAAAGGAAAAAAGGGTTTTGAGATTGTTTGAATTTGCAAAGTAAAAAAGATCAGATCACTAGTTCTTAAAAAAAAGATCAGATCATTTTATTCTTTCTCACAGTGTCATTTTTCTATGCAGTTGTTTTTTGTTGTTGTTTACTTGCCAGTGATTAACATTTTAGATAACTGAATTTTTAAGATTAATATTTGATACGTAGTTATAATTTATTCAGCTCCTAGCAATCTGAGTTTATACCTGGCTGAAGTAAATTTTAAATTTCTAAATTATTTCCAAGGAATTTTCTAATAGTAGTTTATCTGTTACCTAAGGTATTTTGCTGTTTATAATTAGTAATAAGTTGTCATCTTAAAAGGAAAAGGGGTAAAGAGAGAATTTCAAGCTCATGAGTGCATCAATATCCCATGGACTGAATTGTGTCTCCCTCTCCCCTAAATTCCTATGTTGAAGTCTGGGAAAATTAATAAAAAAGAACTCAACCAACACTGGAGTTGTGATAGCCAGAAGGGGAAGGTCCCATGCTCTACCACTCATTGTGGGCTGTCCCAAACATAAAGAGAGGTTCCTTGCATTTCCAACAGGAAGATTGTTTTCTACTCTGCTACCCCAGCAGTAGGAAGATTTTTTTCCTCCCCTGCAACCATGGCCCAGCCAGTGAAAAGCCACTACACTTCAAACTCCCAGTTTTATCTAATGAACTCTTTGTTTATAACAGCTCCTCCCTTTCCTCTATAAAAGAATGTACCTCTCTTTGCCATAGCTTACATGTCCCAAATTGAAGTTCTTTGCCATTCCTGAATAGTGTTTAATTTTTCAGATCAACAATTCCTAACGTGCAATGGGACTGTATTTGGGACTTTTAAACAGGTAATTAAGGTTTAAAAGGGCATATGGCTGAGACCCTAATCCAATATGACTAATCCTAGCTAATAAAAGAGTAATATGCAAATTAACCATCACTCCGCAACAAAAATGGCAGCACCCATAGCCACAAGATGGCAGCGCCCAGTCCTCTCAGCCCCGCCGGAGTCCCCCAGTCTCAGGGAGGGCTGCTTCTGAGAGCCTGCAGAGTAAGCGGCCTGGCGGAATGCTGCCCAGAGGCCCTCCTGACCCTTTATAAAAAACAAAAACAAATTCACTCCCCACGGGCCTGATCCCCTCCCAGTGGCAGCAGCCTGGGGTCTCAACCGCTGAGTCACACCAGCCAGGCAGATATGGAGGAATCTTAAATGTTTCTTTTTTAAAAAAATGTATCTTATTGATTTTTTTACAGAGAGGAAGGGAAAGGGATAGAGAGTTAGAAACATCTATGAGAGAGAAACATCGATCAGCTGCCTCCTGCATGCTCCCCACTGGGTATGTGCCCCCAACCAAGGTACATGCCCTTGACTGGAATCGAACCTGGGACCCTTGAGTCTGCAGGCTGATGCTCCATCCACCTAGCTAAACCAGTTAGGGCTGTCCAATATATTTTTTGTTTGTTTGTTTGTTTTTGTTTTTTTAATATATTTCATTGATTTTTTTTACAGAGAGGAAGGGAGAGGGATAGAGAGTTAGAAACATCAATGAGAGAGAGACATCGATCAGCTGCCTCCTGCACACCCCCTTCTGGGGATGTGCCCGCAACCAAGGTACGTGCCCTTGACCGGAATCGAACCTGGGACCCTTCAGTCCGCAGGCCAACGTTCTATCCACTGAGTCAAACCGGTTAGGGCAAGGGCTGTCCAATATGTTAAAGAAAAAGCCCTATCTAATAAAAAGGGAATATGCAGGGGAGGGCATTTGGGGGTGACCGGATTGTCAGGGGAGAGCAGTTAGGCATCAATCAGGCTGGCAGGGGAGTAGTTAGGGGGTGATCAGGCTGGCAGGCAGAAGCGGTTAGGGGCAATCAGGCAGGCAGGCGAGCAGTTGGGAGCCAGCAGTCCTGAATTGTGAAAGGGATGTCCGACTGCCTGTTTAGGCCCGATCCCTGAGGGGTCCCAGATTGGAGAGTGTTCAGGTTGGGCTGAGGGACACACCCCCCAGTGCACGAATTTCATGCACCAGGCCTCTAGTATCCTTATAAGAAGAGAGAGAGACATCAGAGATGCACACATATAGACAGAAAAAACTCATGTGAGGACAGAGCGAGAAGGCAGACATCTGCAAGCCCAGGAGACAGGCATCAGGAGGAACCAAACTTGCCAACACATTTTTTTAATCCTCACCCACTGATTTTTGGAGACAGTGGAAGGGAGAGAGAAAGAGAAAGAAACATCCATGTGAGCGAGACACATCAACTCATTGCTTCCCATACACACTCCGATTTGGCTGGAGATCAAACCTGCAACCCAGGTACATGCCTTTGACCAGGAATTGAATCCGAGACCCTTTAATGTGAGGGCCAGTGCTCTAACCACTAATCCATGCCATCCAGGACTAATACCTTAATCTTAGATTTCCAGCCTCCAAACAATGAGAAAATAAATTTATCTTGTTAAAGCCACCCAGTTTGTGGTATTTTTAATGGCAACCCTAGCACACTAATAATACATCAACAAGTATTTAAATGACCAAGTATTTTTAACCCACAGATAAATGCCTACCAATAAGAATAGAAAATAATCACTTTAGGAATCCTGAAAATAATTTACTAGAAAATGATAAACTGATTCTATACACAGTAGCAAATAGAATGACCATGTGATACTTTAATGATTACACCATGGTTGAATTGACTGTCCTAAACTGGGCCACATTCAGAGTTATCATGCTAATCACTATATATAGATTGGGATTAAGCCCAGAAAAGATACAGGGAAATCATACTTCCTCTGTGTACCACACTACCTCTAGTATTGGCCCGATTGGGCTTTCTGCTTCAAAAGAGACATTCAGGGGCATCTATTCTATTTCTACTTAAACTCAAAGACTATCTATAATAATAAAAGCATAATATGCTAATTAGACCGGATGTCCTTCCAGACGACCTTTCAGACAAAACCAGGGCTGCGAGGGAAGCCCAGGTCTCGGGTGCCAGAGGGAAGCCAGTGACGGTAGCCAGGGAAAGGAAGGCCTACTCTTGCATGAATTTTGTGCATCAGACCTCTAGTGGGACATATAAAACTCTTCTAGCAATATTTGTGAGAGTTGTTTTACTGAAGTTACTGAATACAAAATCTGACAAGGGCATGGCCCTGACTCAATTACATTCACTCTCCTTGAGTTCCTTTTGACCTTTTGACAATTAAAATTCATTTAGCATATTTGCTGACTTTGGATAAAGTTGCTGAAGATATGCACCAATTTTAATCACATTCATTTCTAATCCATAATTCCCCCCAACACACACACACACACACACACACACACACACACACACACACACACTGATCTATGAATAATTCAGAATAGCTGAAATCCTCAAGGAATATCTTTTTTTTCCCTCTATGTCATCATTTCATTCATATATATATATACACATATATATATATTTTTATTATTGAAAGTATTACATAGGTCCTCCTTTTCCCATTAACCTCTTCTAGCCTGCTCCCATCCTCCCCCACACCCCAAGCCCTCACCATCCCATTGTCTGTGTCCATGGGTAATACCTTTTGAGTATAACCTCACTTTTAAAATTTATATCTTTCTTCAATTTGTCCCCATAATTTCATTATATCAGGAAGCTTAAATGCAAATGCATTTTGGCTTTTTATTTTGACTGTTTAAAATATACACAAGGTATATTTCAACAAATGAAAAAAAAATCCAATAGGTCTCATTCTTTCCTATCATCTCATTCACATGTCATTCCAGTCTCTTCATCAAAGATATTAAAATACTGTGAGCCAATTGTGGGCTCACTCCCCGCCTCCACCTTTCCAATCCCTGCCTCACCTCAGGGATTGGTATCCCATCCCCTTCTGCATTTGTCCATGCTACAGCAGCTTCTCTGTTGTCACATAACTCCACAACCACCCCTACAATAGTGGGGTTTGGTTCACTTCACTCTTGATGGCCTTGAGAATTCTAGGATCACCATCCTCCCCCTCACTAAAACCCTGTGGTTCTAGTTACATTGGCCTCAGGAAGAAGCGAGGTGATAAAGCTGCTCTTCCATTTACTGCCTTTTCGCTTACTTCCGTGCCCACTGATTCCACAACACCACTAATATAAGGCTACAGAATGGCTTCCAGGCTTTTCTGGAGAATTGTGAGAGACATAAAGTGAATTACAATGTAGGAAAAGACATAGAAATTGATGTTAAAGGTCCAAAGGAACAGAAATAAGGACTCCCTTGGGCGAGCACCACAGTTCCTAGACTTGTTTCTACCACCCTCCTTCAAAGTTTACTTTGCCCCAGAGAGCCCTTCCTTTTTTATTCACAGTGAGATGCTAACCCTACTTTAGAAATATCCTACTCCCTAGCATAGGAGTAATATGCTAGTCCTAGGCTCTGTGCTCCACCCAGAGCAATTAATCTGAAACTGAACATTTTCCCATATCTGCATTTACATCTACAATAATAGCACTCAGGATCTTCAGCAAAATTTTGAGACTCAAAGCAGTAAACCCTTTCATGAAACCTTTGCTATTTTAGAGGAAAGCTATGCCTCCCCACTCCTCCTATGGAAATCTAGCAGAAAATGCACATGTACATTCATATACATTCACCACATGTGCTCACAGAGCATATGCATATACATGGTCACACATATACATACATATTCACACACATGCATACACACACTACCATACTTTTCCAAAAAAAATAAAACAACCAACCTCTCATCAATATCTTTAATGACAGAACCTGCAGAAGCTTTTAAATTTAGCTTTTAAATTCCTTACTTTTGACCAGATCAAATTATTGGGCTTTATCCCTAATTAATCTCTGAAAGAGGAGGAGGAAGAACAAAAAGCTTTTTATTTCTCTATACAGATCAACCCTGAGACCAGGGGTAGGATTTATATTTTCATTAATATAATTAATAGATATTAAAAATTACTTTTTCTGCCCTAGCCGGTTTGGCTCAGTGGATAGAGCATCGGCCTGCGGACTGAAGGGTCACAGGTTTGATTCTGGCCAAGGGCACATGCCCGGGTTGTGGGCTAGATCCCCAATAGAGGACGTGCAGGAGTCAGCTGATCAATGATTCTCTCTCATCATTGATGGTTCTATCTCTCTATCCCTTTCCCTTCCTCTCTGAAATCAATAAAGATATATATTTTTAAAAAATCACTTTTTCTAAGAAGTGCATCTATATAATTATGTGAGTATAGACATATACTAGTATACACATTTGTTATACACACAGTAAAATGTATTATCTACGTAAGTGTATAGTTCACTATTTTTACATATATAAACTCTCCTGTGGCCACTATCCAGATCATAATATAGAATACTAGAGGCCCAGTGCACGAAATTCGTGCACTTGAGGGGGGAGAGGGAGTCCCTCAGCCCAGCCTGCGCCCTCTCACAGTCCGGGACCCCTCGCTCCTTACCTCCCACCTGCAGCGGAGTTGGGAGAGGCTCCTGCCACTGCCACTGCACTCGCCAGCCATGAGCTCAGCTTCTGGATGAGCGGTGCTCCCACTGTGGGAGCACACTGACCACCAGGGGGCAGTTCTTGTGTTGAGCATCTGCCCCCTGGTGGTCAGTGCGCATCATAGAAAACTGGTCGTTCTGCCATTTGGTCGATTTGCATATTAGGGTTTTATTATATAGGATCACTATCACCCAAAAGTTTCTTTTTTGCTTTCCCTAGTCAGCACCACCAATTTCCCCACTCCCCAAAGTTTTGACTTCTAACACTAAATTTGCATCTTCTTTAACTTTACATAAAGGGAATCATACTAAATGTAGTTTTTGTGCCTGGTTTCATTTACTCAGCATAATTTTTTTTTTAATATATTTTATTGATATTTTACAGAGAGGAAGGGAGAGGGATAGAGAGCTAGAAACATTGATGAGAGAGAAACATCGATCAGCTGCCTCCTGCACACCCCCTACTGGGGATGTGCCCGCAACCAAGGTACATGCCCTTGACTGGAATCGAACCCGGGACCCTTCAGTCCGCAGGCCGACGCTCTATCCACTGAGCCAAACCGGTTTCGGCCAGCATAATTTTTTGAGATTCACTCATGTTGTGGCATATATTAGTAATTCATTCTTTTTTATCACTGTGTAGTATTCCATTGTATGAATATACTGCAAACTGTTCATCCATTTTCCTATTTATAGACATCTTGGTGATTTCCAATTTAGAGCTATTATAACTAAAGTCAATATGAACATTCTTGTACATACTTTGTTGGATATATGCACTAATTTATATTGCATATAGTATATCTATAAGTGGAATTACTCCTAGGGTAGTAGGTATGTAATAACTGCCCAGATTTCCAATTTGATTGAATCAATTTGCACTCCCACCAGCGATATACGAAAGTCCCACTTGCTCTATATTCTTGCTAACACGGGATAATGTCAGTCTTTTTATCTTTATTAATTCTACTGTAACTTGTGATAAGTTTTAAGAAACTAAATATTACTGTGATATTCCTAAAAGTAATTTTTATCGCTATGGATTTAAAACAAACAAAACAATAATTCCTACTGTCTTTCAGATAGTACCATGATATATTCTGAGGGGGTCACTCAAGAAAGTATCTAGTTTTGGCTTAGCTTGGATTAGATAAAATGATTCTGGGTCACGAATTTTAGGTAAATCAGAGTTTACTAGCATCAACTGGTCATGTGACAAAAAATCCAGCCTGAACCAGCAAATATATGAAGCACACTTACAGAAATAACATGTGGTGGGACCAAGAGACTAGAAGATCAAGAGAAATACAATAACAAGATTACTAATGCCTTAAAAATTTACCATTGGGCAACCTATTACAACTAGGGTTAGTAGCAGATTGTGTTTTAATTACAAAAATGGCCATAATTGCCGAAACTGGTTTGGCTCAGTGGATAGAGCGTCAGCCTGTGGACTGAAGGGTCCTGGGTTCGATTCCGGTCGGGGGCATGTACCTTGGTTGCGGGCACATCTCCAGTGGGAGGTGTGCAGGAGGCAGCTGATCGATGTCTCTCTCTCATCGATGTTTCTAGCTCTCTATCCCTCTCCCTTCCTCTCTGTAAAAAATCAATAAAATATATTTTAAAAAAATGGCCATAATTATTTCCCTGCCTTCCTCTTTGCAATGAGTTTTTGCAGCTCCTCCTCTTAAGAAGGGGAGCTGATTTTCTCTCTCCTTAAATTTGGGCTAGCCTTGAAACTTTCTTTGGTCAATAAAGTCTGGTGCCAATTCTGAACCTAGGCCACTGGCTCTCTTAGAACCCTGCACATCCACCATGTGAACAAATCCAGGCTAGACCCATATGGAACAGAAACAAATCATCTAAGGTGAGACTATTCTAGACCATCCAGTCATCACTTGAGACCTGCAGAACTGCTCAGTAGAGCCCAGACCAAACTGTTGATATCCTATCTAATAAAGATGGAATATGCTAATTGACTGCCCTGCCCTCAAAGATGGCAGCGCCCACAGCCAATAAGGAGGGAATATGCTAATTGACTGCCATGCCCTCAAAGATGGCGGTGCCCAGAGCCACAAGATGGCGGCGCCCAGTCCCCTCAGTCCCGCCAGGGCAGCAGGCGCGTGGCAAGGCCGGGCCCACCCCCAGGCAGGTCCCAGCCACTCCACGCGCCTGCCTCCGGAGTCCCCCAGTCCCCTCAGCCCGTCAGCCCCCCAGCACTGGCCTGAGGCGCAGGCAAGCCTCGGGTGGCGGCTGCCCAGCCGCCCAGGGCCGCCCAAGGCTCAGGTAACCAGGGCTGGCCGAGGCTTACGCTGCCGGCAGTGGCAGCAGCAGAGGGGTGATGAGGCATCACCTTCCCCTGATCACCGGGTCGCCTCACACCCCTGAGGGCTCCCGGACTGTGAGAGGGGGCAGGCTGGGCTGAGGGACCCCCCCTTCAGTGCATGAATTTTCATGCACCGGGCCTCTAGTATAAAATAATGAGTTAAATAAATGGTTATTATTTTAACCCTCTAAGTTTTGAGGTGGCTTATTATGCAGCAAAAACTAACAAATGCAAGAAGTATATCACAAGTACTTGATGGAGAAGGAATTCTTAACTATCATTTTGAGAAGCATATATCAATTGCTTCTGAGTCCTACCAACAGCTGCTGCTGATAATGGCAGTCAACATTCACTAAATGATATGATAAGTAATTACATATGATATCTTATTAATTATTACAACAAAGCTATTAGGTATCTAATAGATTACAATTGAGGAAACTGAGGTTTCCTTCACACAGCTGACTTTAAAGCTAACTCCAAAGCTTAAGCTCTGAACCACTGCATCACTAGCTAAGAGCTAGTGATTTATTCTAATCCAATACAGGCCTTCCTCATTTAATTGCACCTTGCTTTATTGTGCTTTGCTGTATTATGCTTCACAGATGTTGCTTTTATTTATTTATTACAAATTGAAGGCAATACCTTCCACCAGCAAAAAGATTACAACTCCTTCAATAAATGGTGTTGGGAAAATTGGACAGATACATGCAAAAAAAAGAAAGAAAGGAAGAAAGAAAGAAAGAAAGAAAGAAAGAAAGAAAGAAAGAAAGAAAGAAAAAGAAACCAGACCACCAACTTACACCATACACAAGAATAAACTCAAAATGGATAAAAGACTTAAATGTAAGTCAGGAAAGCATAACAATCCTAGAAAAAAATCATAGGCAGCAAAATCTCAGACATCTCTCGTAGCAGTATGTTTATGGATACATCTCCTAGGGCAAAGGAAACTAAGGAGAAAATAAACAAATAGGACTACATCAAAATAAAAAGCTTCTGCACAGCAAAAGAAACCATCCATCAACAAAATGAAAAGGGAGCCCACTATATGGAAGAACATAATTGGCAATGATACATCTAAAAAAGGGTTAATATACAAAATATATAAGGAACTCATACAACTTAACAAAAGGAAGACAAACAATTCCAATTACAAAATGGGCAAAGGACCTAAATAGACACTTCTCCAAAGTGGACATATAGATGGCTCAGAGACATATGAAAAAATGCTCAAAGTCACTAATCATCAGAGAGATGCAATTTAAAATGACAATGAGATATCACCTCACACCTGTCAGAATGGCCATCATCAACAAATGACAAGTGCTGGGGAGGATGTGGAGAAAAAGGAACCCTTGTATACTGCTGTTGGGAATGCAGACTGGAGCAGCCATTATGAAAAACAGTGTTGAGTTTCCTCAAAAAATTAAATATGGAACTGCCATTTGTCCCAGTGATCCCACTTCCAGGAATATATTCTAAGAAACCAGAAACATCAATCAGAAAGAATGTATGCACCCCTAAGTTCATAGCAGCACAATTTACAATAGCTAAGATCTGGAAACAGCCCAAGTGCCCATCAGTAGATGAGTGGATAAAAAAGCTGTGGTAGATTTATACCATGGAATACTATGCAGTAAAAAAGAAGAATCTCTTACCCTTTGAGACAGCATGGAGGGACCTGGAGAGTATCATGCTAAGTGAAATAAGTCAGTCAGAGAAAGACAAGAACCACATGCTCTCGCTCATATGTGGAATCTAAGTAACAAAATAAACCGATGAACGGAGTGGATCCAGAGACATGGAAGCATGGAAAAGAGTTCGGAATCTGAGAGGGAAGGCAGGGGAGGTTGGGTGGGTGGGAGTTAATGAATCAAAGACCTTGTATGCATATATGCATAATCCATGGACACAGACAATAGGGTGGTGAAAGCCTGAGGCGGGGGGCAGGGGTGGGCTGGAGGGGGTCAATGGGGGAAAAAAGAGGGCATATGTAATACTTTCAACAATAATTATTAAAATAAAAAAATTTTAAATATATTACAACTCACTTTATTGCAGTAATCTAGAATTGAACTAGTAATATCTCTAAGGTATACCTGTCCTACCTTTCCTGCTTATCTCAATTTACAGATAGACAGTTGATAACCAAGAAAAGCTATAATTTTGCCCAGAGCAGTCCCTTGTAATTCCCAGTGTAACATAGTCTTTTGCTAAAATTTTTTATAATATATAAATCACATTAATGCTCATCATAAAAATCTCCATGGCATTTTGTAAAAGAAAATATCTAGGCTAGATATCCTATAAAATTATCTTTCAACAACCTAGAAAATATAACAAAATTTCCTCACTGTATGGAAACCTTACAAAACGCAATTTTAACGTATAGTTGGAAGGAATGCATTAGATGTATTTGGTTTACTTGCATTATGTAAATACTATCTCAGGTACCAGGGAGAAAATGAGACTGTTAGGCTGTTATAAATATTTTTTGCAATGTATTGTGATTTTGGGGGCCTTACAAAGTTGTTTTAGGTCTTAAATCTGGCATCTGGGAGTGGGCAAAGAGAAGACAATGGATCTTTTTGAGTTTTGGAAAACCTCTGAAATGTCATAAGAGAATAGAAAGCTGCTTCAAGTACCTTAATAACATTATGATTTGCCTGTTGAATTAACAAAACACCAAAATAATTTAGGTATGTAAATTTGCCCTCATCAATTTGGCTCAGTGGATAAAGCGTTGGCCTGTGGACCCAAGGGTCCCGGGTTTGATTCCAGTCAAGGGCACATACCTTGATTGCAGGCTCCTCCTGGCCTAGGTCCTGGTCAGGGCCTTGCAGGAGGCAACCGATCGATGTGTTTCTCTCACATTGATGTTTCTGTCTTTCCCTCTCTCTTCCACTCTCTCTAAAAATCAATAGGAAAATATCCTTGAGTGAGGATTAAAAATAATGATAATAAGATATGTAAATTTGCTAAGCAAAAGTTAGCACTTTATAATTTATGTCCATCTTGAGCTGACTGGACACTATAGGAAAGAGTTTTCTCAAACTAATAAACCCAAAGCTCTAATATGCTTATAAAAATTTTTTAATATTTTTATTGGTTTCAGAGAGAGAAGGGAGAGGAAGAGACAAATAGAAACATCAATGATGAGAGAGAATCATTGATCGCCTGCTTCCTGCATACACCCTACTGGGGATCGAGCCCAAAATCCAGGCATGTGCCATAACGGGAAATTGAACTGTGACCTCCTGGTTCACAGACCCAAACCGGTCAGGCTAATATAGTTTTTTAAATGACAACAATGCTTCCTATTTCAAATTTTTTATTGTCTCAAATCACCAACAGAAAATCAAAATAAATTCTATTGATTGAATGCACTAAGATATTGTAACAAAAATGGAGGAAATTAAGTATTATTAAGTGCCTATACAATGAGATTTTGTCTCATGAGATGTATTATACCCATTTCAGATACAGAAATCAAGGCTCAGAGAAATTAAATACATTGCTCAATTTCATAATGCTGGAAATGAGCAGATCCGACTTAAATTCAGGCCTATCACGCTACACATCTTCATTAAGTCTTCATTAAACAAACGAATTACTAAATGGATATAGATTAAGTCATATAGGATTCTTGCTCATGCAAATCAACAAAGTAATGTCAACATGTGTTTTTAACTGGAAAACCAGAGGAAAATACCATCCTATAGAAAGCATTTTAATATCAATAACCTTTCCTCTTCACAGGCAATAATCTTAAACAGAAACCTCACTTAAATTGGAGTTGGGAGGGCCTGTCGCTCATTGTCAATCACTCTAAACAGGAAGAGAGACTTTTCCAACTTCAATAGGAAGATGTTTTTATACTCTACTACTCCAACAGGCAGAATGAGTATCTTCTCTTTGCCTGCAACAACTTTCAACTAATAAAGACTGTTATAACTCAGCCAATGAAAAGTCACTACACTTCAAAATCTGATTCCTCCAATGGACTGTTTACAACAGCTTCTGAACTTTCCCTTTCCTCTATAAAAGAATGCTCCTCTCCTTTGTTCTTTGGATGTGTGTATGGTTCCCCATTAGACTACATGGCCTGATTGTGATTCTTTATTGTTCCCAAATAAACCCATTTTGTTGGAGAACTATCTGGCTATTTGTTTAAAGTCAACAGATTGAACATTGCATTTTTCCCTCTAAACAAGTCTAGAAAAATATCTATTCTTAATTACCTCAGTTTTCTTATCTTTCTTCATAAATAGGGATAGCTTTGAATGTGTTCAACCTCTTAGAACCTAGAGATTCAGATTATAAGAAAATGTACAGTAAAGTGTTTACTATGCAAAAATTATGGTTATCTGTATAAAGGAAGACATGATTTATCTGCCCCCCTGAAAAGAGGAAGTGGGAGGGCATGAAGAAATGCTCTAAGGTAAGAATGATGAACAGAGTCATCTCTGCTTTTAGAGGCCTGCAGATTATGCACATTTATGGAACTGTGACCTCCCTCCCTCTCTTCCATCCTTCAACAACCACTTATTAAATATATCTAGGTACCAAGCTCTAAGTTTTATGTTGGAAACAAAGATAAATAGAATACGTCCCTGTCCTCTAGGGAATAGAAAATGTAATGGGTGGTGAACACACAATACAGTGAACAGATTGTGTTCACTGAATTGTACACCTGAAATCTGTATAATTTTGTTAACCAGTGTCATCCCAATACATTCAATAAAAAGGTAGGGGGGAATGTAATGGGGAAGGCAGTCATGCAAACAAATAATTACAGCTCTAAGTTAAGTGTTTGAGTAGAGATATGGACTAAGTAGGGAAATAAGAAGGAAGCATTTCCTTCACCTGGGAGGTATTAGAAAAAACATCCTGCAGGAAGTAGCATTTAAGGGAAATTTTGACATTTGAGTTTAAGTTTTCTAGGCTGAGAAGGCATGGTAAGAAAGAGACAGGCCAAGTTCAAAAGATGATGGCTAGAGTGGTCTAAAGGCAGGAGTTTACTGACCCTTACCCTCAAGATAAAACTAGAATGCAATGAAGTGTTCCACAAATCAAAATCCAGCAAATCTGTCAATTTTTCTCCTAGACCAGTGTTTCTCAAAATTTCTTCTTAAGGCAGAGGATCATGATAAGGATGGGGTTAGGGATGGATTATAACCTAAAGTAACTTTCAGAGAACACAATACATCTGAAGTGTCATAAATTTTACTAGAGGCCCAGTGCACGATTAAATCGTGCGCTTGTAGGATCCCCTAGGCCTAGCCTGCCATCAGGTCCATGTCCGCAGTGCTGTGATGCCTCACACGCTCCGCTCCGCAGACGCTGCCAGTGCCCCGGGGGAATGGGGGGTGGGGGTGGGGAGAGGGCGGGACCCCAGACTCTTCCATTCACACTGGCGGGACCCCAGGCCCCACCACCGCCACCATCGCAGGCCTCCCAAGCTCATTTGTGCCTGGCTGGTCCTCATTCCTCTCTACCCAGTGTTGAGTATCTGAGCTGTTGGCTGCTCCAAACCTTATGGCTCATTCCCTTAGTAACAGCTTTTACTTTCTGCCTCAATTCCTCCCTGCGCTGCCTCCCTGCCGCGGGCCACGTGTGCCCTGCCCCTCCCCCCACGGCAGGAGCACCTCCGCATGCCACCTGGGGACCTGCACACACTGCGCTTCCCACCCCTGCCTGCCTGCCGCCCGCCTTGCTGCGATCTGAGCCTGTGGGCCACGGGACCAAGAGGTGCTCCATGCACCTCCTGGTGACCAGTCTTTGGTCGTTATGGTGTCACGGCGTTACAGCCACAGGCCTTTTATTATATAGATACTTAAGCTGGGCTCAGTAAACTATGTCCACAGGCCAAATTCTGTACTCTGTCACCTACATTTGTGAATAAAGTTTTATCAGAACACAGGCACATTCATTCATTTACATACTGAATAGAGCTACTTTTGTACTTCAATTGCAGAATGAGTAGTTGTAACAGAGACTGTCTGCCCATAAAACTTAACATATTTACCATTTGAGCCTTTAAGTAAGTTTAGAGCTATATATCAACATGAATAAATCTCAGAAACATAGTATTGAGTTTAAAAAATGTTTCAATGTTATAAAGAATCATGTTAAATAAAGCTTTAAAAGACCCCAATTTACTATTGTTTAGAGATACATGTACAGTATTAAAAGTAAAAAGACAGATATACCAATAATAAATACCCAACTAAGGACAATATTTATCTCTTTGGAAAAAGGAGGGAAAGAGGAATGTACACAAAGTGGGGTTTTAACTATTTGAAATGTTTTGTTTCTAAAGCAAGGTGGTAAATAAAAAAGTGTTCATTATATTTTTTTGTATGACTGATATA
Organism: Plecotus auritus; assembly: GCF_963455305.1. Taxonomy (NCBI): domain Eukaryota; kingdom Metazoa; phylum Chordata; class Mammalia; order Chiroptera; family Vespertilionidae; genus Plecotus; species Plecotus auritus. The sequence continues at coordinate 134,192,864 of NC_137776.1, read as the reverse complement.
TTTCATAATTTAAAAAAATTTTGGTCATACAAAAAATTACATAGAAAAAATTAGATGGAGTTGTTATGGGGCAGATTCTATTTCCCAGAAATGCTTACAGTATCTTCCATCCCACATTCTCTTCTTACAATCTGGCTGACACACCTTCCATCGAGAGGTGGGGATCTGTGTTCCTCCCCCTGAAACTGAGTGTGTTTTGGTCAAAAGAATATGGTACAAGTGACACTAGGTGACTTTCAAACTGGGCCATAAATAGTGATACAGCTTACGCTTTGTTCACTGGAAGTCTCATCTTTGAAGTCTTCAACCACTGTGTAAGCAGCCTTACTGCTCTGAGGCAGGCCTGCTGTGAGGAAGCCCAAAGTAGCCCACAGAGAGAGACCATGTAGAGAATCTAGCCCTGAGACTTTCAGGGAAGAGATGCCTAGCTAGTTCTCAACTGCCCTGGTCCCGATTCTTCCAGTTTTAGTTGTATATGACTGCAATGGATTGACAGAGTCTGAGCTAAACCCAGGCTTTCCAATTGAATTATTTCAGAATTCCTGTCCCATTGTGAGTGATAGGAAAGTGATTGTTGTTATTTTAAACCTCTAAAATTTGTTTTACAGAGCAAGTTGTAACTGGAAGTTGAACCCTAAATTGACCCCATCATCAGAAGTTGAATTCTAACTGCCTTCCGGGAAATAGGAACTGAATTGATCCAAAGACCCTCAGAAAGGTTCAGCAATAGGAAGGACCAATCTGAGAAGGCAGAAGAAGGCATGTGATTGAAAACAGGATTAAATTGTAAGTCTTTAATGAGAATCCCAAATTCCCAATCCTATATGAGCCATCAAATATTCCAAAGAACCAGGGGCACTCACAAGGATTATTCTCAGAACCAGGTGAAGGGAGAAGCCTCCAGAGAAACAAAAGAGGGACAACTGAAGGGTAAAAAACACTGGCTAAAGAGGAAGGACACTGAGGATTTAAGCTCTTACACTGTCACTCATTGATTGCATGCCTTTGTTCAATCATTGTCTCATTTAAAGAGGTCAGACAGAATGATCTCTAAAGTAGAAGTCCACAGTAAAAATCAGTGATTCTATTAAAAAGAAAGAGGACACACTTTAAAATATGACTAGTTTAAGTAATGAGCCACAATATGAAGTGCTTTTTAATCTATGGAAATTCTAATTTGCTTCTTTAAACATGTAGTTCTTTTAAAAATAGCATTAGAGATTATAACAGAAAACTTCCAGTTAAGGTACTTTAATGTTTCTCCTTCCCTCTCCCCGGGACCAGTTAAAAGGGTGTGGGCTAAAAAGTTATAGAAAACTAATGGAATATGCATGAACCTAAGACTATAAAGCTGTTACACCTAGATCCAAAGCAACAAGAGGAGGGAGAGGTTTCCACAACATGAACGAGTGAGTCACCTAGAGCAGGCCACTTTAAGAGGAGTGAGTAGTGCTTTCCCAAAAAGGAAACAGACAACTGGAGGTAACCTTTCAGGGAGAAAGCCAGGGAAATAAATATACTGACCTCATTCTCTTCTCATCCTGCATTTCCTGTCTGTGCTTCCTCCCCCTCGCCTAACTCAGAAGCCTGAAAGCACTGACCCCATTGATGTACTTCTTGCCCTGGGACCCCAGGACAGAGAGCAGGTTGAGTGTGGCCCTGGAGGAGCAAAAGGAAGACAATCAGCATAGAGGTACCATTGAAAAGGTAGTAATCAGACCTTCAGAGAGCATATTAAAATTCACTATTTCGATATATATACTAGTAAAAGTTCTTGACTTTGGGACATGAGCTAAGAAAATGAGATATTCTGAGGTGTGATAAGACTCTAGAATAATTCTACAGTCAATCTTTTACTTTTTGTTTTGCCTATTTTGACTTGAACACACATTGGATCATAACTGGTGGCATAAACTTTAGTATCTGCTCTGCATCCATATAAATAATTTATTTTTTATTTTACTGTTCACATCTAAGTTGTTTCAGCTATACATCTAGTAAGAAGTCATGGTATGTTTAAACTGTCTGCTATTATGGTTTTTGACAGAGAACTTCTATCTTCTTTTTACAACTGGGAAGCTTTGAACTAAGCAGACACAACACTATCATAGGGAAGGAGAGAAAGCCTTCGTTACAGTATGTACTGTGTGGAGAAACAGAAAGCTGTATTTTGTTTCATATAGAATCACTATTTGCAATTATTTATTTATATCTTAAGTAACTTACTATACATATGAGCTTGTTTCCAGATGTAATTAATTTGGTCTGCACATGACAAATAATGTCTTTTCCGAGTCTCATACCTCTAAGCTCTGGCCTGCCAATCCTTTGAGATCTATCTTGATTAGAATAACAGAGATCCTATACAGTCCCAGTAGATACCTAATTTTGACAGTAGTCCCTCCTCTCCCCACCCAAAGGCTTCCTCATGAATAAGTCCAACCACATTGGGAAGGAGAAATCACCACATGGAAGTGAGTACACTACATCTTGACCAGTTCTTCTTTCAGAAAAGGAACTTTTCTACTTCCTTTCAAAACTTTGGATTTATATTTCCATCTGTAAGATATCTCCATTTCAAATGCAACACAGCTCAAATAGAAATCACTGCATTTTCCCAACTTGCTTCTTCTTCAGTTAAGAGTATCACCATTTACCCAAGCCATTAAGTCTCCCAAATTAGAAACTTGGGAATTATTCTCAGCATTCTGTTTTCCTGATCCCTCATATCCACACATTCTACAAGTATAATAGGCTTGATTTTCTAGAATTCTCTGAAATCTATCCTTTCTTTTACCTACTGCCATAGATTTCACCAAAACTGACACAATTGCTTCTTCTCTAAGCTTTCTGACAACAACCCCCCTGCTTCTCATCCCTTAGTTATTCCCTAAGGCATCCTTCCACATTCCTCTGCTGTCTTTCCAAATGCAAATTTAATCACAACAGTGGACTCCTTAAAAACCTTAGTTTCTCCCTGGGGCTCACAAAATATACTGCTTTGAATGCTAATTTCCACACTCTGCCCTTTTCTATTTAGTCAACCTTTCTTGGATATGAAACCTCTTCCAACCTGTAAAAATGCATACCTTCTGTCGTTGCTGAAGCACTCTTCCCTTTTTGAGTATGCTTTAGATTATAAATCCTTTCCATAATAACAACATGAAAATAATTTGTGTACTACCAAGGGACAGGCACTATGCTGAACACTTGACATTCATTATATGTTATAAGCACCATTTTACATTGAGAACACTGAAGCAAATAATTTGTCCAAGATCATACTTTAAACAGCAAAACTGGAATTACAATTCAGGTCCATCTCAATCCAGGAACTGAACATGTAAATGCTTCCTTTCTCAGTTCCAGTTGTTCCCTTATCCTTAAAACTCCCAGATCATTCTTGTCCCCTTTCTCTCACTTCTAATTGCTGTTTTAACCTGAACAAATATTGGATCATAACTGGTGGCACACACTTTAGTATTTGCTCTGCATCCATATAAATAATTTTTTATTTTACTGTTCACATCCAAGTTCACATCAAAGCATACTGTTTAGTACTAAATTATTCTTTAATATCTTCATTATTCTAAATCTTAGAATTGTAAATTCATTGTGAACAGGGAATTAAATTCTTAATATGCCTCCACAAGGGCATAGCGTATCTTTTAATAGCAAATAACTATCTCCTATTGGGGCAGGAGATAAGTGTGCTTTACATATCTTGATCATCGTATTTATACATGCAATGAATACTCAATATTTACTTTAATCAGGAACAGACAAGATGAATTATATTTAGAGGATATAGATGAAGGTAAACTTTTCGGCAAGGACAGAGACTATATATATATATATAATAGACTATTATATATATATATAGTCTATTAAAAGGAATATATATATTCCTTTTTTTCCTGCCCCTCCTGTGTCGGGCTTTTTTTTTTTTTTTTTTAACACTACCGGTCTTCTCTGTACTTGTAGTTAATAGGTCATTAGAAAAATGTTGCTCTACCTTTATGGTAATAATTAGCACCGGTCTCAACATTCAGGTTATGTAAAGTCCCAGTTATAAATATATTTTTTCTACTTTCATATGCTCTCTTCCTTCTGAAGACATTATTTTCACTTTTTAAAAAAGCCCACTGGTTAGGTAACGCGGCGATGGGCCTATTTCTGAAGAGAATTTATTCCTAGTAAGATCTTAATAGTTCTTTCTTGAGGTGTGTAGTTTCGCAGCCTTTGTTTTCCATGATCCTGCAACCCGTAGGCCAAAAGCGCACTAAACGGAGGGTGCACAAACAGAAAGTCCAGTTCTGAGGAGTGGCCCTCCGGGGGGCGACACCCGCACTCCTGTGGCCAGAGGTCCGGGGTGAGCCCCGCGGGCCAGGCAGGGCGACCCCAGCAGGACCGAGGCCTGTGGGCCTGGGGCCCACCGCCTCGGCTCAGCGGCGGGAAACCGCCGGAAGTGGTTTCCGAGCTGAGGTAGCTTTCGGGCCTGGCGGCAAACGAGTTGGCGAAGCAGAAGGGTCCCCAGAGCAGCCAACCCCGCCAGGCCGCGTGGCGGGCGGCGCCCCAGTGAGCTCAATTGAACGGGTTCATTTCCTTATGTGCTTTCTCAGAAATGTAGGCCGCGGCCGCCCGCTGCTTATACAAGTGCACGCCAGTTTCTTATTTTTGGTGTTTTTCTTAAACCACAGAACCGTACCCGCTACAACTGAGGAGTCGCTCGCCCCCAGTGTGCCGAAACAAGGACCAAAACTGCAACCATCGCGGAGGCCCTCGTAACCGCTCAAAATCCCAAGACTTGAGGGCGTGCCCAGAACCTAGGTGCAAGCAAAGGAGCAAGTAACGGCTCTGGGCAACCCCGCCTCTCCGCCCCGCCTTTCCGCCCCCGCCCATTTAGTTCCCTCGCCACTTCCCCGGGCGCTTCCTCTTTAAGGCGGAGCCCGCTGTGGATCTCGCGAGATCCGGGTTGGCGCCGTGACCTCCATGTGGGAGCTAAAGCTCTATAAGTAAACACTCCGCGCGGCGCAGACGAGGTTTCTTCCTATTTGTGAGGCGCGGCTCTAGCAGCGGCACCTCAGTGTAGTTCCGGTTCCCTTTCGTTCTCAGCTCCGCTCGGTGGGTGCGCGATCTAAGATCGCGGCCGCCTATCGGGCCCGGCGTCTGGTCGGTGTTCCTCGCTCGTGCGCGCGCTCGCCCGCGGAAAGCCAGAGCCACCGGGAAGCGGCGCAAGCCAGGCGGGGCGCGGCGCCCTAAGCGCAGGGGGAGACAAAGCGGAGCCAGTCCCCTTTCCTGGCGCCAAGATGTGGATCCAGGTCCGCACCATCGACGGCTCCCAGACGCGCACTATCGAGGACGTGTCTCGCAAAGCCACAATTGAGGAGCTGCGCGAGCGGGTTTGGGCACTGTTCGACGTGCGGCCCGAATGCCAGCGCCTCTTTTTCCGGGGCAAGCAGGTGAGGCGCGCCCACCGCAGCCCTCGAGAAGCCCGAGGCGAGGGCAGCGGGGCGCCTCCAGGATGCGTGGACTGGGCGGGTCGAAGGGCTTGGTGCGCCACGCGCGCAGAGCACACCTGGCTCCACTTGGAGTGGGCAGCCCGCGAGCGTCAAAGTGCGGGCCTGGGCCCGCTAAGGGTGTGCAGCCGGGTCCCCGCCAGCCCCGAGTGCAGGTGCGCTCGGCGGAGTCGGAAGCGAGGGCGCCTAGAGCCCTGAGACCTCGCTGCCCTTTCTAGTGGGGCAGCAGCCGCAGGCACAGCCGCCCAGAGCGCGTGGGTTCCTGCACTTCCCGCGCTCAAGGAGGTCAGGGGCCCCTGGAGGGCGGGGAGAGCAGCGGGCCGTGGCGGCCATGCCACAGTGCAGGTGGGGAGGGCCGGCGGCTCGGGCTCCTGGTGGCGCTGAGCCGGCTAACGGCTTTTCCGCGCTCCGGTTCCCAAGTAAGAGGGGGAAACTTACATACTGGGCACAAGAACCCTAGCTCTGCCTCCTCGGTGTGGAAGGGATTTGTAAACACTGAAGATTTGCAAGGTTTCCAGAACTTTGTATCCCCTTTCCTCACCTTCTAGAGTTGCAATCTATCTCTCATGGGGAAGATTAGAGACCTGGGCTGAAGGAGCTATTGATGGAACCCAGGACCGGGATTCCACTGCCCAGTATAGGCCCAAAAGGTTATTCCCAGAAAGGAGGGGAATATGAGAGACTGTTTTGCTCTTCTTGTCACCTTCTAAATAGTCTCCTCACCTGTTTTTAACAGGGCAACTGGAGCACAGCCAGCGGTACATATTTAAAGGCTGAAAGTGTTCTTGGCGGTGAAAGTATCTGTGGTCGTCTCTGGTAGTTTGTATGTTATGGCCATGCACTGGCCCATTGAAGATTTTTCCTGTTCCACAAGTCTCTCTTGGTCTATACCAGAGACCCAGAGACATCCTATTTTTCTTGTTTTTTTATTTTTTATGTTAACCCACTGAAAAAGTTGGCATTCACCCGTGGATAGACCACAGTTTGGCTCTGATCCTGTGGTTTGAAATAAATGTAGCTATCTTGGATTTGGTGGTAGCCGTTTTCCTACAACCACAAAAGGATTTGAAAGGAATCTTTTTCTACCCTTGATATGCTTACCCTTCTAAATCTGCCCAGAAATTTCAGAGTAACAAGATTACACTCTGAGAGAAGAGTGAGCCATGAGATTATTTTAATTTGTTTTTAAATGTTATAGCTTCTTTGCTCTGTTCTTGCAGCCAGTTTATATTGATCCTTTACTGTTTGACTTGTAATAAAAACGGGTGTTCAATTTAGTTCTAAACTTCGCTTTTGAAATAATTGTATAAAACACTATGTAGATTTATATTGCTGTGCTGCCAGTGGCTGGTACCTTTTAATATTTTGGTCAAAGGTGAAAAGCATGTAATCAAGTCTTGTGAATTGTACTAGGGACAATAGTACATGAATGTCTGGGATGCTTTGGTGACTTCAGCACCAGTGATGGAAATGAAGCATGAGATTGTACTCCTGGGCAAAACCCCCAAGTCAAACATGCTAAAAGAAAGTATGTACCTATGTTGCCTTGAGAAAAGGTAGGGGTTGGGTTAAATTCAGTTTTAACACAATAGATTTCCAGTATACCAGGAAGCTGGTTCCAGGTTCAGGGAACTGTTTGGGATAATAACCTTTTGTGCTTCTTTCCCCAGGATAGTTGATAAAGTAATTTTGATTTTTTTTTTTTCAGCTCAATGATAAACCAATAAGGATAAGGAATGGACCTTTGATGTTCATTGAGTAGGAGACAGAGAAGGAAGACAGCTGTGTTTGCTTCCTTATGAGCTTAACAGGGGTCCTCAAACTACCGGCCCGCGGGCCACATGCGGCCCGCGGAGGACATTTATCCCGCCCGCCAGGTGCCGCTGCCTGTCCTGCTTAGCAGCCGGCTGGTCCCGGGCCCGCAGTACACATAGGAATTTGTTAATAGTTTTTTTTTTTTAAACTATAGTCCGGCCCTCCAACGGTCTGAGGGACAGTGAACTGGCCCCCTGTTTAAAAAGTTTGAGGACCCCTGGCTTAAAAGTTGTCATGGCAGTGATTATTATCTCCATCTTCCCTCTTTGGAGTGCATAGATAGGGTAGTATGTCTGTAGCAGGCAACTACTGGATTGGTGTCACAGGACTGCCCTTATCTTGTAAAATGCCTTCATACTTATTAGAAAGAGGCACCCCTTTTTCAAGAGGCTTTACTGCCACATAGTGAAAAATGTTAAAAACAATTTTACACTGTCTGTGATGTAAATGGTACCTTTTCCCCTTTGTTTTTTTTTTACTTTTTGGTGTGTATCAGAATCACTTGTGGATATTTTATTATAGATGTTCAGCTCACACCAGAATTGCAAGTAGTTGAGTTTTACAAGATCCCACAGGAGAGTCTGATGAACACCAGAGTTTGAAAATGAAAGTTGAAGGAGAGTCAATCTCCTATTAGTTTCTTACTATTCAAAGTATGGTCCTTGGGTCAGCAGGGCTAGCAGCATTAACTTCACCTTGGGAGCCTCACACCAGACCTACTGAAGTAGAATCTGTCTTAACAAGGACCCTAGGTCCGTGGCCGGCAAACTGCGGCTCGCGAGCCACATGCGGCTCTTTGGCCCCTTGAGTGTGGCTCTTCCACAAAATACCACGGCCTGGGTGAGTCTATTTTGAAGAAGTGGCGTTAGAAGAAGTTTAAGTTTAAAAAACTTGGCTCTGAAAAGAAATTTCAGTCGTTGTACTGTTGATATTTGGCTCTGTTGACTAATGAGTTTGCCGACCACTGCCCTAGGTGATCGGTATGCAAATTAAAATTGAGATGTTATGTAATTGACTCCACTTTTGAGGGTCAAAATGGAGAATTAGCAATTCAGGGTTAAGTTCTGGTTAAAGTAGGGTAAACGCATTTGGGATTCTCTTATGAGGGGTGGGGGTTGAGTTTGAAGCACCCTGGGGATTGGTGAGTTTTGTTGTTGTTGTTTTAAAGAAGTTGCGCCCTAGCTAGTTTGGCTCAGTGGATAGAGTGCTGCACTGTGGACTGCAAGGTCCCAGGTTTGATTCCGGTCAAGGGCACATGCTTGGGTTGCAGGCTCTATCCCCAGTAGGGGGCGTGTAGGAGGCAGCTGACCAATGATATTCTCTCATCATTGATGTTTCTATCTCTCCCTCTCCCTCTCTGAAATCAATAAAAATATATATATATATATTTTTTAATATATTTTATTGATTTTTTTACAGAGAGGAAGGGAGAGGGACAGAGAGTTAGAAACATCGATGAGAGAGAAACATCGATCAGCTGCCTCTTGCACACCCCCCACTGGGGATGTGCCCGCAACCAAGGTACATGCCCTTGACTGGAATCGAACCCGGGACCCTTCAGTCCACAGGCCGACGCTCTATCCACTGAGCCAAACCAGTCAGGGCTAAAAATATATTTTTTAAAAAAGAAGTTGCATTGGTGCATCTCTAAATCTTGTAAGAATTCAGAGCTTTTCCTACTTTGAAAAAATCCTCTCTCCTTTCATTCTTTCCCCTGTACCACTTAGAGGTAACCTTAGAGTAGATGATAGCTATGAGGTATGAACCAAAACTGAGTAGTAGTTGCCTTTTGCCCATGGACTCTTCCTTTTTACATAGACTACAAAGTAAAAATGTTTGCCTATTTCAAGGTTGTGTTTGTGTGTTATCTATTGTATATATTACTAGAGGCCTGATGCACGAAATTTGTGCAAGGGGTTGAACCTCGTGGCCCCAGCTGCCTCGACCGGCCCTTGCAGCCCCAGCTTCCTACTCAAAGGAAGGTCATGGGGAAGGACATCCGCTTCGGTCTAATTAGCATATTAGCTCTTTATTATGTAGGATAAGTGAAAGGTACATGAAAGTTGTTAAATTAAGGCCGTCCTGCCTGCTTATCATTAGCTTCTTGGGAATGACTTCCCCGCTGCCTTCTCAATCACTGCCACTTGGTGTTTGCTTCCTAGTTTTCCCTTGTATCACTGTTAACAATCCTTTGTTACCCAGAATGCAGTCTGGCAAAACAAAATTCTAGGACCATTCCTGCCTCTCTAGCATTATAAATGTTGGGCCTCCATCTTCTAGGAAGGCAGTTCTCAAACATTTTCTGCTATGAGACATTGATGGACTTACAGTTACGTGCCTGAAATTCATAGGTGTTTGTAATTTCTAGGTGACCCAACCCCCTTCCTACTCAGAGTATAATTTAAGTGACAGGTAACTATTAAATTTAGTACTTTTCCAGTAACAAATCATTCCAACGTTCTTTACAACTCTTCACAGTGGCTTAGCTATGTGGAATTTGATGTGAAATAGATAACTGTTTTAGGAAAACTAGAAAGATAGCTATGAATTAGGGAAGGGAGTGGATAATATGAGTCAAAGTGGCTCTCATAGTAAGCATGAGTAATTGGAAATATGGTTACATGTTAATGTTAGCTTAACTTCTATTATAGGACCTCATACCTTGAATAGGCTTAGTACTTCACTCTGACATTCACTCAGGCATTGCTTTTCCTTTCAAACCAGGTATCCTTTGAAGCAGCTTGTATTTTACTGACTTGGTAGAAACTACTAAAAGGGGTTGAGTATATAAGAATACCCTCACCCTAACTGGTTTGGCTCAGTGGATAGAGCGTCGGCCTGCAGACTGAAGGATCCCATGTTTGATTCCGGTCAAGGGCATGTACCTTGGTTGCAGGCACATTCCCAGTAGGGGGTATGCAGGAGGCAGCTGATCGATGTTTCGCTCTCATTGATGTTTCTAACTCTCCATTCCTCTCCCTCTCTGTAAAAAAATCAATAAAATAATAATAAGAAACGAATACCCTCAAGGTCCCTCTGACTCTTGTGCCTCAAATTTCAGTGGGAAAATGTTTATGGAAACACGTTGGATTTCCAGTTATATCACCTTAACAGCTCATCATTTTAGGGAATGCCCTACCAGTTAACTTGCACATTCCGTGCTATTGGAGAGGTGTTTTTGTTTTCTGTTTTAAACACTTCCATTTTTTTTATAATTGTCATAATATGCAACAGTTGTATGTTCAATCAAATTGTGTTTTTTTCAGCTGTTCCAGAATTACTGTTTTCTTTGGGGGGGAGGGAGGATCTTGGAGAAGTGTCAAAATGAAGGTGTGAATGCATGGTTTTTTCCTACCTTGGTGTTTTTAACCCAGGAGTTCAGGATTAGAGGGAGTTCTTGTTTGTCTTTTAATAAGGTAAGCAATATTAACTTTGCCATCCCTATAAGGGCATATCTGTTTACTGACTTTTGGAAGACTCCTTACACTTATTTGGAATAAGCATATTAACTAACGCGTGAGATAGTGTCTTAATTTAATTTCCCCACTGGGAATTTTATGAATTTCTTGATCCCTTGTTCTACTTAAGAATTGTGAACACCTGTAATGTGCAGGATTGTGTGTTTCTGGACCACTTGAATTAAGATTTATCTAGTACATTACTAAGTTTATTATTCAAGGGCAGACTTTTGTTCTTTGGTTGACTTCTTAAACATGGTCTTATAGTGATGGAGTTGTAGATGGTGATAGGTAATTACATAAAAGAGGGGGAAATGAACAACAATTAAATTGTTGATGTGCCTAGGGAAATGATAGTTCTAATCTGAAGGAGTTTAGTTTTATTGTATCATAGTGAAATGGCCAGCAAATTTTACAAAGAAACAAATGGAGACTTAGTTTCCTAGGGCTTCCTTAACAAAGTACCAAAACCTAGGGGTGGTCTAAAACCACAGAAATTTTTGTGTCAGCGTTCTGGAGACTATCCCTTTGAAATCAAAGTGTCCTATCAGTAGGAACCTTCACTCTCAGCTCTAGGGAAGAATCTTCCTTGCTTCCTTTAGCTATTAGTGTTTGCTAGCAATCTTTGATGTTCTTTGGCTTGTAGTAAATGCATCACTCCAGTCACATGGTTGTTTCCTCCCTGTGTGCCTTTGCACCTTCCCTCTGTGTGTCTTTCTATCCCAAGTTTCAACTTTGTATTTACTTTTTTAAATCCTCACCAAGAGGATATGTTTTTATTGATTTGAGAGAGAGAGGAAGACAGACACACATCAATGTGAGAGAGAAACATTAATGTGAGAAACATCGATCGGTTGCCTCCTGAACATGCCCCGAGCAGAGATCAAATTAAAACATGGGTATATGTCCTGACCTAGGAATGGAACCCACCACCTTTTGATGTATGGGATGACGCTCCAACCAACTGAGCCACACCAGCCAGGGCCAAATTTCAACTTTTTATAAGAATACCAATCACAATGGATTAGGACCCACCTATATGACCTAGTTTTAACTTGATTACTTCTGTAAAGACCGTGTTGCCAAGTGTCACATTCTGAGATAGATGGTATTAGGATATCAAATATTTGGATTGACACAATTCAGTGTATTATAGAGACCTTGCCAAAATATGGGTAAGTTGCAGGATAATTTATTCAACCTGGAAGACTTTTCATGATGTAACTTACAAGCTTGAGGAATGGATGGGCCCTGGCCAGTGTGACTTAGTCGGAGTGTCATCCCCTATGCTAAAAGTTTCCGTTCCCTGTCAGAGTACACACCCAAGTGGTGGTGGTCCATTTGTGTGCATGTGGGACATAACCAATCAGTTTTTCTCTCAAAGAAAGAAAGAAATGGATGAAATTAGAGAACTTTAGGCAAGTGGAATAAATAGCATGAGCATGTAATTATTCCTGCTTGAATTGTTTTTTTCTGCTTGATTTAAAAAGAAATTTAATGACAATCTTCAGAAAGTTGAAATGGTTAATGTCTTTATGAACACAAGATCATAAAAAAAGTCACTTTCATAAAACCTTTCTCTTGCAGTGTATTCAGGCACTGTTCATTGAAATAAAATTTGGTGAGAAATCTAGATTTTTTTTTCTTCTTAGGTGATGGGGTCATAACAGCAATGATGTGTTGTTTTTTATTTCAGTGGCTATCAGTGTACCCCATAGCTAATATGGAATGATTCTTATTTTATTGAAGTCCTGAGAAGATACTGACATCAGAGGCCATAAAGTAATAGGAATAGTTTCAGGATCTCTAAATTGCAATGCTATGCATTTTATTTTAATAATTTGGCTAGGACCTTTGGGTACCTAAAGATACAGAAAAATCAAGTTTTGAGAGAAGCATTTTAATCTGTTTCTATCTTTTGTTTCTAGTTGGAAGATGGATATACTTTATTTGACTATGATGTTGGACTGAATGATATAATTCAGCTACTAGCTCGCCCAGACTCTGATCTTCCTAGCACATCTAAGCAGAGTGATGTGCAGGCCAAACCCTGTTCTGATAATCCACCTAAAGTGAAGAAAGCATCAAGAGTGAGATCTTCCAGTCAGCCACCTACATCAGCTCGTGATTTTCTTATTGATCCTGACATTGGACTGTATAAGGTATGTTGTATTCAGAATTCTTGTTAGTTGTGCCCTGGCCAGTGTGACTCAGAGGTTGCCCGTTTGATTCCAGGTCGGGGCATATGCCTAGATTTCAGGCTCAATTCCCATGCGGGGGTGTTGGAGGCAGCAGATCGAAGTTTTACTCTCACATTGATGTTTCTCTAAAAATCAATTTTAAAAACTTTTTAGCCTGACCAGCATGGCTCAGTGGTTGAGTGTTGACCTATGAATTAGGAGGTCATGGTTGGATTCCTGGTCAGGGCACATGCCCAGTTTGCTGGGTCGATCTCCAATGTGGGGCATGCAGGAGGCAGCCAATCAATTATTCTCTCTCATCATTGATGTTTCTATCTCTTTCTCCCTCTCCCTTCCTCTCTTGAAATCAATAAAAAGTGTGGGGTTTTTAAAAAAAAATTTTAATAAAATAAGATAAAAATGTTTTAAACATTCTTGTTAGTCTGTTCTCTTCAGGATGTTGTGAATAAGTACATCGATTGCCATTGGAAAGTAAAGCTTGGGCTGTTAATACTTTTTAAAGTCTTTTTAAAATGTACAATATATAGGTAGAATTTAAAGCATAATAAAGCAAATACCTGTGTAATTCCACCAAATTTAAGAAGTAGAATGATGCCAGTTCCTTTATAAAGCCTCTTATATGCCCCTACCAACAACACATTTCCCTCTCAAAACAAGGTAAACTACTTATTCTGACTTTTATGATCATTTTTTTGTTTTTCTATAGTGTTGTTAATGTATATATCTCTAAACAAAATGTTTTCTTTTGCCTGTATTTGGATTTTATATAATGGAATTCTACTTTTTCTCAACTTTGAGAGATTCTGCATAAAGCTTTATTTATTCACTTAAATATTTTTATTGATTTCAGAGAAGGGAGAGAGAGATAGAAATATCAATGATGAGAGAGAGAATCAATCATTGATCCACTGCCTCCTGCACGCCCCCCCACTGGGGATGGAGCCCACAACCCGGGCATGTGCCCTTGACCAGAAATGAAACTGGGACCCTTCAGTCTGCAGGCTGACGCTCTATCCACTGAGCCAAACCAGCTAGGGCTAAAGCTTTATTTTTCACTTTTATATTATTTCATTTTATTAATATGTCACAATATATGTATCTATTTTATGATTATTAGCTATTTAAACTGTTTCCACTTTCAGTTGTTTTAAACAGTTCTGCTGTGAACCTTCTATTTGTATCTTGGTGTGAGTGCTCAAGAATTTCTCTAGGAATTTTTATCTAGAAATAGAAGGTGCTGGTTGTTCACTCACAGGATACTGCCAAACTGCTCTTTGCTATATTCCATTGGTCTGTTGGCCTATCCCTGTGCCCATGCTGTTCTAAGTACCATAATGTTGTTTCGATATCTTCCTTTTCTCCATCTCCAAATTTAATTTCTTTTCAAAGGTGTCTTGGTTTTTGGCTTTTAACACTTGCATGTAAAAATTTTAGAATTAGCTTGTCAAAACTACAGAAAAATCTGGAGGGATTTTGATGGGGATTGTATATAGATCAGCTTAGAATTGACATCTTTTCAATATTTAGTCCTTCTTTCATGAACATGATAGATGTCTCCATTAATCTAGATCATTGACATCTTAGTTTTCTCTTTACATATCTTGTTTTGATTTCTAGTAGCTTTCTTCTTGATGCTATTATAAATGGTTATCTTTTAAAATTGTGATTTGTTTGTTGATGTATAGAAATGCAATTTATTTATTGACCTTTGCGATTAGCAACTTTTTAAAATTCTAATAAGTTTTGTAGAAATAATTCAATGACAGTTTTGTTTTATCCTTTCCTATCCTTATAGCTCCTTTCTTAATTCTTTTATTTTAATTGATTTTTTACAGAGAGGAAGGGAGAGGGATAGAGAGTTAGAAACATCGATGAGAGAGAAACATCAATCAACTGCCTCCTGCACACCTCCTACTGGGGTTGTGCCTGCAACCAAGGTACATGCCCTTGACCCGAACTGAACCTGGGACCTTTCAGTCTGCAGGCCGATGCTCTACCCACTGAGCCAAACTGGTTAGGCTCCTTTCTTAATTTTTTTTTAAAATACATTTTATTGATTTTTTACAGAGAGGAATAGAGAGTTATAAACATTGATGAGAGAAAAACACTGATCAGCTGCCTCCTGCACACCTCCCACTGGGGATGTGCCCGCAACCAAGGTACATGCCCTTGACTGGAATTGAACCTGGGACCCTTCAGTCTGCAGGCCAGCACTCTATCCACTGAGCCAAACCAGTTAGGGCTCCTTTCTTAATTCTTAACAGTTGAGATAAATTGGGACTGAGACTCATTTATTATTTATTTATTTGTTTGTTTGTTTGTTTGTTTGTTTATTTCAGAGCATTTTCTAAGGTTAAAAATTAAAATTTGGGCCCTAGCTGGTTTGGCTCAGTGGATAGAGCATCGGCCTGCGGACTGAAGGGTCCCGGGTTCGATTCCAGGAGGGGGCGTGCAGGAGTCAGCCAATCAATGATTCTCTCTCACCATTGATATTTCTATATCTCTCCCTCTCCCTTCCTCTCTGAAATCAGTAAAGTTATATATTTTTAAAAAATTTAAATTAAAAATTGGTAGATGCAGTGAATTATCTAAAAGTACCTGGCCAGGGTGGCTACATTTATGAATTGCTTTAAACATATAAAGAATAGATACTTACAATATTACCTAAATTGACCCACAACATAAAGAAATGGGAGTCTTGCCCTAACGGGTTTGGCTCAGTGGATAGAGCATCGGCCTGCAGACTGAAAGGTCCTTTCATTAACATGAAAGGTCCCAGGTTTGATTCCGGTCAAGGGCATGTACCTTGGTTGCTGGCACATCCCCAGTAGGAGGTGTGCAGGAGGTAGCTGATCGATGTTTCTCTCCCATTGATGTTTCTAACGTTCTATCCCTCTCCCTTCCTCACTGTAAAAAAATCAATAAAACATATATATGTGTGTGTGTGTGTGTGTGTGTGTGTGTGTATAAAAACTGGACAAGAAATTCTTTAAAAAAAAAAGAAATGGGAGGGTTTTGCTTTTATAAAAAAGAAATAGTAATAACTTCCTTTTTTTAAATCCTCACCTGAGGATATTTTTTCCATTGTTTTTTTGTTTTTGTTTTTAAGAGAGAGTGGAGGGTAAGGAGGAGGAGGGGGGCAGAGAGAGAGAGAGAGAAAGAGAAACATCAATGTGAGAGAGTCATCGAGTGGTTGCCTCACACAGGAGCTCTGATCAGGGCCCCAGGTTCAAACCTGCAACCCTACAACTGAGATATTGAACCAATGACCCTTTGGTCCCAGGGCTGAAGTTCTAACCACAGAACCATACCAGCCAGGGCAAAACATGACAAAAAGCATACCTATATTACTAACATATTCATATAAAGCCTAAGTTATATTTAGCAAATAAAACTGTGACTATATATTAAAAGAACATAGTACCTTGATCATGTATACTTTGTCATGAAATGGAATAGTTTATTATTAGAAAGTGTTTGGGTTTTTTAAAAATATGTTTTTATTGATTTCTGAGAGGAAGGGAGAGGGGGAGAGAGATAGATACATTAATTCTTCTAGTGGTATTAGTCTTTCTGTGTTATCATTTACCTCCATTAAAATTAAAGTCCATTGGTACACTTGAGACACTATTCCCAACCCTCACATATTTCTCTTTGTCATCTTGTCTGCTTTTTCATTGCTCTCTTCTGGCTATAATTACTTTTTAGTTTTCAGTTTTTTTAATAGACTTTACATTTTATTTTTAAATTTTTATTTATTTCAGAGATAGAAAGGAAAGGGAAGGGAAACATCAATTTGTTGTTTCACTTATTTAGTTTTCATGGATTGATTCTTGTATGTGCCCTGACCATTTATCAAACCCACAAGTTTGGCACATAGGGACAACGTTCTAACCAACGCAGCTATCTGGCCAGGGCAAGAGACTTAACATTTTAGAACGATTCTAGGTTCACAGCAAAATGTAGTGGGAAATACAGAGATTTCTCATATACCCCCTGCCAAAACACATGCATAGCCTTCCTCATTACCAACATCCCCTACCTGAGTGGTACATTTGCTAGAATTGATGTACCTACGTTGACACACCATCACCCACAGTCCATAGTTTGCATTAGGGTTGACTTCTTGGTGGTGTACATGCGGTAGCTTTGGACTTTTTCAGTTCTTGATTTCAAATGGATTACTAAGAAAGTTATGATTAACATGAAAACAGAGGATACTGCCAAGAAAACTTAAGTATTCTCTTCTGAACTGTCTTCAAAAGATAGGTTTTACAAAAGAGTTTTAACCTTTTTCTTATAGGCATTTTTACCCAAATGTAATGTTCAGAAACTACTTCTGAACTTAAAAGCATTTTTTCCATACAGTTTATATGCATATCATGAGTGGGTAATTATACTTAACTAGTGGCCCGGTGCACGAAATTTGTGCACATTAAAAGGGAATTAGAGGAAATATTTTACTACTAGAGGCCCGATGCACAAAATTTGTGCATGGGTAGGGTCCCTAGGCCTGATTGGCGATCAGGGCCGATCTGTGGGGTGACCAGCGGGGCAATCAGGGGGCCCTCCACTGGCACCTGCCTTGGCCAGCCTGATGCCACCCACTTGCTGGCCCTGTCCCCCACCGCCGCGGCTGGTCGCCTCCCTTGGTGGGGCGATTGGGGGGCCCCACTGGCACCCACCTTGGCTGGCCTGGGGCCTGCAGGCTGGGGGCAGCTCCTTTGTTGAGCATCTCCCTGATGGTCAGTGTGTATCATAGTGACCAGTCGTTGCACCAGTCGTTCCGCCCTTTGGTTGATTTGCATGTTAGGCTTTTATTATATAGGATTGCTATTTGCCCTGTACATGAAAATCTTCCTCCTGTCAGAGTCTGGGGCATGCTGCGGGACCCAGAGTCAAGTTCCCGCCCATCTGCGTGCCTCGAAATTGCACGAGACCCAGACCCAGCCAGCCCCACCCTCATTGGGTGAGATCCAGACCCTACCCCTGTCAAGCCCTGCTGGGTGGGGGGCGCAGCCTCAGGGCCCCTGTCAAGCCCCGCCAGGGCGGGATGCATGGCCTGAGGTCCCCGTCAAGCCCCACCAGACGGGGGGGGGGGGGGCGGGCACGCCTTGAGGTCCCCCGTCAAGCCCTGCCAGACCAGGGGGTGGGGGGCTCAGCTTCAGGTCCCCTGCCCCGGCACCATGCAGCCTCAGGGCCCTGCTGATGGCTCATTAAGGAAACCCAGCCTCTGCTGTGAGCGCAGCGATCTTGTGTTATGGGAACCCAGCCTCCATTGTGCATGCCACCATCTTGTGATGGTGTGAGGGTCAATTCGCATATTACCTCTTTATTATATAGGATAGGAAAATTTGTAGTTCTTGTTTCTAGTTATAAATTTAGGGTTACTCAAAGAATGCCTTACCTTTATGAGCTATTAAGTTCTCTCTTATGTGTGATGTTTAAGCAATGACAGTATTTTTAGTTTGACATAGGTTTCTGTTAACTCTAATTGTGTTTCCAAATACTACGTTATCCAGACACTAGATCTGCATGCTAGTTTCTTATTTTTCATATGCAAATTATTTCATTTGTACCTCATACTGTTCCATAGTAAGGTTTATATTGCTAAGTGCATTTTTGCTGTGACTGTTTTTGTATCAAATATATGCTCCATTCTCTTCTAGAATAATAATTGTGTAATGTGATGTGAAACCTCTTACATTTTGATTTGCTCTGAAAGAGTAGTAGCTTCAGTTTATTCTCTCAAGTATTATAGACCTTAACATTGATTTTTTTTTTTTATCTATTTTTTGTTTTGCCTGTAAGAAATTGAATTATCCCTAGCCAGTTTGGCTAGGTGGATAGAGCCTCGGCCCTTGAACTGAAGGATCTCTGTTTTGATTCCCGTCAAGGGCACGTACCTTGAGATCCCCTGCGTGCTGGAGGCAACCAATTGATGTGTGTTTCTCTGTTTCTCCCCGTCCCTTCCACTCTCTCTAACAAATCAATGGAAAAATATCCTCAGGTAAAGATTAATCAAAAAGAAAGAAAGAAAGAAAGAAAGAAATTAAATTCTTTACACTTGTCAGTGGATATTATGGAAGAAAAAGACCTTGTGTTCATTTAATGAATGAGTTAATTTATGCAGTGTATATATACCATGCTCCATCCCTGATCTTTGTTATATCTAGCCTGGTTGGCCCTTAGGTCTTTTCCTTTTCTCCTAAACTCTTCATTCTTATGATACATTGAACCTTATGTTTGCTGCCATGTTACTAAATACAGTGTCTTTGATCAAATGTGGTACTTCTTCTGATAGTGATAGTTAATTTTTTGTTTTGTCTGTATTCTCTCTACCTTCTATATTAGCTGGGTGGTTTGAAACCTTTTTATATTTTTAATATCTTATTTCTTAGTTCATCAGTTAACCTTTGAAGTTCTTGTTTACCTATCTTGTCATCTCATGGCAAAAACATAAGCTTCAAGGTCAAGATGTTTTCAAATCCTAGCTTTACATTTCATTAGCTTTCAGTGGAGCAAGTTAACTTTGTTTCCTTATCTTGTAAAATGGGAAGTCTTAATTATAAAGGTTGTTAGAGTTAGACAAGCCTAAATAAAGAAGGCTTGAGTAATATCTGGCATATGGGTATTTAACTTTTAGTATATACTGCCCCCTTATTCCTTCCCCTGCTATCAGAATTCTTTTGGATACTTTAAGTGGTCAAGTTTAAAGGGATGTCTTTTGTGTTTTTGGCTCCTGAAAGGGTCTTGACCTTTAGACCAATTTCCTTAGATTTTTTTTAGGAGAGTTTTTTTATTTGTTTGTTTTTAATAACCAGCTTTCATATTGTAATTCTTAACTTCTGGTATACTGTTTTTCCTTTTATCACACTGCACAGTTTAATTCTGGATCACCCACTAGACTTGACTATATCTGTCTTGCATCATATAGCTCTGTTCATTTTATCTCTAGTTTTTGAGGTAATAATGCATTTGCTAGAGAGTTACTAACTGGTAGAACTTACCTATTTTGTATAGATGGGTTCACTAGATTCTTCCCTTTGTACATGTGCACAATTTCTTCATTTTTGAGTTTTATTTTCAGTTTAATACTTTACTGTTTTCTGGTTGGACTGACTGTGTAAGCTATCTTTAGGATTCTGAAGAAATTAATGGAGCAAATTAATAACACAATCATAACACTTTAAATTTTTGGCTTTTTGTTAGTAACATTCTTTTATTAAAAATTTTTTTTAATCCTCACCCGAGGATATGCTTATTGATTTAGAGAGAGGAGAAGGGAGGGGGGGGACATCAATAGGTTTCATCCCAACTGGGGATTGAACCCTCAACCATTTTGGTGTACAGATTGCTCCAACTAACTGAGCTACCCAGCTGGGGCTCATTAGTGACATTCTTATTGAATGACTTTCCAGAACACCCTTGAGTACTTCCATATTTTTAAAAGTCAAATATAGACATCAGAGTAGTCAAAGAAGACACCCATTTTATCACTCATTTCATTGGAGGAAAGTTAATTTTTATACTAGTAAATAACGGATTTAAACAAAATAAACCGTTGAACAAAATAGATCCAGAGACACAGAAGCATGGAACAGATTAAAATCTCAGAGGGAAGTCAGGGGTGGGTGGGTAGGTCGGAAAAGATCAACCACAAAGAACTTGTATGCATATAGGCATAACCCATGGACATAGATAATAGGGGGAGTGAAGGCCTGTGGCAGGGGTGAGGATAGGCTATAAGGGGTCAATGGGAGGAAAAAGGGGACATATGTAATACTTTCAATAATAAAATTTTTTTAGAAGGAAAGTTAATTTTTATACTAGTAAATAATGGATTTTTACAGTATAATACAAAAAGAATAGTTTTGATCTAATCTTTGAAATTACTTTAAGCATGGAGTAGCTACAAATATTCTTAACTGTGATAACTATAAAAATAACCTGAGTTATATTAAGGTTTTTAAAGCAGTAAATGAAATTACACTTCATTAATTAATTTTAAACTTTTTTAGGTAAATGAATTGGTGGATGTCAGAGATGTTACCTTTGGTTCCTGGTTTGAAGCACGTATACATAGTGTTACTAGAGCTTCTGATGAATATTCACGTGGCAAAACTCCCCTGAAGAATGGCAGTTCTTGTAAAAGGACTAATGGAAATATAAATCATCATTCCAAAGAGAGCACAAATAAATTGGACAATGTACCCTCTACGTCTAATTCAGACTCTGTTGCTGCTGATGAAGATGTTATTTATCATATCGAGTATGATGAGTAAGTGCTCATGCTATTGAGGACTTCATTAATGTTGTGTTTATAGAAACAAAGCCTTCCATTTTAAGATTGTTTTCAAATAATAGTCTTTTTGAAGAAATCATTTAGGGCTCTGTTCAGTCTATTACTGTTTGTTTGTTTAATGTTTATAATAAGGGCTTCTTAACACTCAGTTATCTCTGGCTCCTAAGTGGTTTGTTGTTTTTGGTAGCCTAATACCTGGCTTAATTTAGTATGTTTCTTCCTCTATAAGGTTTTTTTGATATATATTTTAATAATATTTTAGATAGTATATAATAACATAATGTAATAGCTGTTAGAATGAGATTGAAATATATATGTATTTTAAAATATATTTTTGTTGATTTCAGAGAGGAAAGGAGAGGGAGAGAGAGATAGAAACATCAATGATGAGAGAGAATCACTGATTGGCTGTCTCCTGCACGCCCCCACTGGGGATCGAACCTGCAACCTAGACATATGCCCTTGACTGGAATTGAACCCAGGACCCTTCAATCCGCAGGCCAACGCTCTATCCACTGAGCCAAACCAGCTAGGGCTTGATATATATTTTTTTAAAACAGCTTACTATTGAGATAATGCACATACAATTTAACCGTTTAAAGAATGCAATTCGTTGGTTTTAAGTGTATTCACAAGATTGTGCATTGCCACAAACTAATTTTGGAATGTATTTATCACCTCCACCTTCCCAAACCCCATACCCAGCAGTAACTCCCCAACACAATGTTTTTAAATGTTTATATGAAGACATATTAAGACCTTAACTTTTCTAACACTAAATTATTTTTGTTACTTATTTTCAAAATCCTACTATAAAAGTTACTGTTGTGAAGGATTTAATATTTATTCAACACACTAAATGAACTTACATAACATGTATGCCTAATATTATGCTACCAAATCCTTATCGAGTGTAAGTGTTCAAGATCCTAAAGTGGTTGTGATTTTTCCTACCACAAAATCTTTTAAAAGAATTAGGTGTTGACACAGATTTTCAGGATGGGTTAAAAGGGATCCCTTTAATCTTTACCTTCCTAATACTTCTGACATGGTTGTGTCTAACTTGAAAACATAGCTTATTTCAAATGAGCTATCATCCTGCTTTCTACCATAATAGGTGGTAATAGAACCAACAACCAGAATAATATTAAGATCTGAGATTGGCCAAGACTGACAATATTGGTAAATCGAGGCTGGAATAATTTGTGTTCTTAGTACTCAGTCCCTGGATTCCTGAATGCCATAGCAAAGAGGCAAGAAACTATAGAAGTGGGGCCTTTAGCTATCTGTATATCTGCTGTCAACAAGTAGAGTTCTTGATTTGCTTTGAGTTTTAGTTCTTGAAGCATAGAAGAAACAACTAGGAAAACAACTATCTGGGACCTGATTCTGGTCAATAAATTATTGTTTGGCAAGAAGTATTGTACAGAATGGCACAACATAGAAATAGAGTAAGAAGCTTTAAACATTACATTATCAAATTTTTACAGTTTCAGGGTCTCTTAACTATGGAGTAAGACATTCCAAGGTATAGGCCTGAGTTTGGTATAATGTTAGTTCAAATCACAGTACCTTAATGTTTATTTGGCTTTTTTTTTTTTTTTTTTAATGAAAGAAATTTGTCTTGATTGAAATAAATGTTCAGCCTAGTTTTATCAAGCATTTGCTACTAAAGAGCGTTATGGGGGAAAGGAATTGATAGTGACAGTTTAAATATAGTAAATATGTTTTATTAAAGGCTGAAGATGATATGTAATACCTGATAAATATGAGTGTTCATCCTTATTTTAGTACATGTCTAGTTGTCTTGTTAATTTTTCCATTTCTCATTTAGACAAAAATATTAGAATTAAGACTATTTCTAAAAGAAATTATATTTCATTCAAGCTAAATGATGTGTGTGTAACTTTAAATGAGGGACCATTTCTCAATGTCTTTATCTCTACTAACTTTGCATAGAAAGCAATGTCCATAATGTGTTTATGGGGAATTTATCTATTATGGTGTATTGGTATATTCTCGGTTGGGGGAAAATACTCCATAATAGATGCATATTTGTTCTGAGCTTAGTCCTGGTTTTCCTATTAAATTAGGCTCTTAAATATAGTAGTCATTCTAGGATAAGCTTTCTGAATTTGACATATTGTTGAAGATCTCAAAATCTTCTCTGATACTTTCTTGCTTTAAGGATTCAACATGTACCTTTATTTGGTCTTACAGTCCAGTTAAAAAAGGTGAATTTGAGAATACTACTCTTGTTAATGACTTGCTTTCTTTAATTGCTTTATTGAATTTAGAGATCTTGATATGTAAATTTTAGCTTATTTCTGTAAAGAGAAGTAAACGAGAAAACATCTAATAGTCTGACAAGGAAGTATATATTTAAAGAAGAAAAATGCTTGTGAAAGTTTTTATTTATCATATCTTAAGTATGAATAATTATTGTCTGTAGCTAAGCAGAGCTGACATCTTTAAACATCAGAACAAGAGTCCCAAAAAAATGTGAGCAATGTCAAAATGATTTCTAGGTTTTGGTGGGGGGAAAATCAAGACCAAGCCAAAGTGTCCTGTTGATCTTCAGTATGAGGACCTAGAAGGAGAGGTTTAGTTCCAGAACCCTGGTGCAGTGACCAGTCTGCCCCATTGCTTCTTGGTTGCTACTAACATATTTACCCCAAACTGAGAATATTCCTCTAACTTTCTATGACTTGCAGAATTCTGAAAGGATGATAATCAAAAGGAGGACGGAAGAAGTTAGACAGGTCTGTGACCTTACCCATTGCTCTTCTGTTGTTTTATAAAGATCACATAGTACTTAGAAAAATGACTTTACAGATACAAGTTGATTTTTACCTTTTCAAATATGTACATTATCGCTTTACATTGGTCTTTCTCAAAAAGATGGTCATCAACACTGCAGATTCACCCAGGTAAGTTATTTAAAGTGCAGATTGCTGAGGGACACCAAACATCCCCACTCCCTGCATTGGGTGGTCTGAGGTAGGTTCCTGGAACCTGCTTTTCAAACAGGTACCTCAGGGGCCTGTTAAATACACAGAGCAGTGGTTCTCTTACAGGCAGTTCAGGCATTTGAATTTGGTTTTAATTCTAGGTCTTTGGTTTATTGGTAATTTTTTGGTTTAGGTTGAACTCTTTCAGCTTTAATTTTCTCATCTGTAAATATGTGACTTAGGTTCATTATTTCCTAATAACCTTGAAAAGTACCCAGTAATAATAGTTTTCATTTATTTCTTTCTTTGATTTTCATTTATTTATTAATAAAGCCAGGATATTTTGGTAAGTATTTTTAAATAATATGGATTTATCTTTGGCATGGGTATCTTTTAACCTAATTATGTTGTTTCCATTATTATTACTATAGTTACCAACATCATTAGTGTTCTACAAATGAGATTTATTTTTATGTAATATATAAAGTGTTACTGTAAGCAGTTTTAAGTAAGTTACTCTTAATTATCTGTAAGATTTACATTTAAGGCATGAAATTTAGTAATGTTATCTATTAGAATGAGAAATGCTTTCTTTTGCATGTGGTATGACATTAAAGATTTGCTAAACTAGAACATGCCTCCAGATGAATGGTGTCCTTATAGCATATTAACATCAGAAAACCATGTTTTAAGAGAAAATTTCAGTTATACTACTTTGCTTAGTACAGTTTGAGTTTTCTAAAATTATTTGTTGCCTTAAAGTCACCTAAGGAAATGTAGTTTTACCATTTTATAATAAACCTATTTTTTAAATAGTGCGTAATCAGTTGCCCTAAAACATAATTCCCCAGACTTCACTCAATGATTATTTTATCAATTTATTTTATACCTATATTAGAATAATGCCTTGACTTCAGACTCTGAGAACAAGAGGTCATGTAGTACAAGAGAATAAAGAACCCTATTTTCTGCCGAAACCGGTTTGGCTCAGTGGATAGAGCGTCGGCCTGCGGACTGAAGGGTCCCGGGTTCGATTCCGGTCAGGGGCATGTGCCTTGGTTGCGGGCACATCTCCAGTGGGAGGCGTGCAGGAGGCAGCTGATCGATGTTTCTAGCTCTCTATCCCTCTCCCTTCCTCTCTGTGAAATATCAATAAAATATATTAAAAAAAAAAAAGAACCCTATTTTCTTTTTTTAAAAATATATTTTATTGATTTTTTACAGAGAGGAAGAGAGAGGGATAGAGAGTTAGAAACATCAATGAGAGAGAAACATCTATCTGCTGCCTCATGCACAACCCCACTGGGGATGTGCTCGCAACCAAAGTACATGCCCTTGACTAGAATCGAACCTGGGACCCTTCAGTTCGCAGGCCGATGCTCTATCCACTGAGCCAAACCGGTCAGGGCAAGAACCCTATTTTCATTCTTCCATAGGTATAGGGTTGGCCCTCAGCTCAGTGTAGGTAAAGTTGGCCTTGATACATTCCTGTCTCTGTGTTTCAGGCTTTTGGGATATCTTGAGCCCTGTTTTAGAAGTTGTTAAAGCTTTCAACACTTCCCAAAATGTTTCATACAGTCTCTTGTACAGTTATTCTCAGTGCAAATGCTGGAAGAAATCAGCTGCATAAACTAGTTTGAACTGGTTATCTTCAACCATATGTTAGAACTCATGGGGGTGATGGTAATGCTGTGTTGGGAACTGCCTATACTACTTAAAAAAGAAAAAAGACTTGATTACTACTGTAAGAAGCAGTTGAGCTAATTACAGGTTTTTCATTTTTAAGAATACCAAAACATAATATTTAAAAAGTCTCTTTGTTACTAGCTCTGCATAGAATTCTGTGTTTCCATAGATGTGGAACTGTCTAGATCAAGGCTTCTCAAGGAAGAATAGGAGACACAGCATAATCAAGGAGATCTTTTTGAAATACGGTAGTCATAGTTTATTATATTCTATGTAAGAGCTTTAGTTATATAAAAGCAGACTTTTCTGTGTATGAATTGTGTGTTTCCAAATATTTGTAGGCCATAGTATCCTGCAAATGCTAAAGTTTGAGCATACCTGCTCCTTAATGAAAACTTGCTGTTTTACAGTATAAATACTGTGATAGAAATATGCACACCCAGCATTTAGAGTACCCAGAGCTCAGAATACAGGTAGAAGAGATACTTCTGTATTCCTGAAGAATATGATACCAAAGATAGATAAGTAGGAAATAATGGGGTTACCTAAGGATGATTAGTATGACTGGAGTGTAGGAGGTATATGGTGAGTAGTAAATGAAACAGTGAAACTCAAGATGAATAAAAACTTCCAGTTACTAGTAAACAGTAAACTTGACAGATTAAGATGCGTGTTTGTCTCCATTCCTTAAACCATCCTAAAAGATAGTAAAAGAATAAATGAGTAAATCCCCAAGGACAACAAATAGGAATTTTGGAAGGTAAGCTAATGGATAAATGATACCTAACTTAGCAGGTCAAGAGAAAGCTGAAACCTAAGGATGTGAAGCCAACAACAAGCAAGTAAATTGGCATTGAAGAATCTTTGGGAGGCTCAGGCCTTGGATTCACCAGGTACCTTTGAGGTAGGCATACAAAATAAAGCTGAGAACAAGAGGATTGGTTAATTTATATGAAAGAGCATTTTAACCACTCTTCACCCCACTCAAGTTGAGGGGGAAAAACAAAAGGAAGATGTATTCAGGAAGTAGGATTCAATACAGGAAATGTTGAAAGGAGGTCCTACTATGACATCTGTGGAATAGGTCTAGTCCTATAGCAAGCTTCCAGAGTATGATAGGACAGGGTCTTTAAAATGTTCCCGAAAGATTAGTAGAGTATCAGAAATGTCTGAATGTATAGGAGTTTTACAACTGGCAGAATGGAAAAAAATTAATGATGGGTACACAGAAAACTAAGCAAGTTGGAACTAAAAAGAACAGTTAAGCATCAACAGAAAACAAAGCTGTGGAAGAAATGACATGTAAAGCACATTTCATTATTTAGTTGTGAGTAATATTTAGTCAACATGTAAAAACTTTTATTAAAAATATTAGAGGCCCGGTGCACGAAATTCGTGCACGAGGGAGGGGGGTGTCCCTCAGCCCAGCCTGCACCCTCTCCAATCTGGGACCCCTCGAGGGTTGTCCGACTGCCCATTTAAGCCTGATCCCAGTGGGATTGGGCCTAAACGGGCAGTCGGACATCCCTCTCATAATCCAGGACTTCTGGCTCCCAACTGCTCGCCTGCCTGCCTTCCTGATTGCCCCTAACTGCTTCTGCCTGCCAGCCTGATCACCCCCTAACCACTCCCCTGCCAGCCTGATTGATGCCTAACTGCTCCCCTGCCAGCCTGTTTGCCCCTAACTGCCCTCCCCTTCAGGCCTGGTCACCCCTAACTGCCCACCCCTGCAGGCCTGGTCCCCCCAACTGCTCTCCCCTACAGGCCTGGGTCCCTCCCAACTGCCTTTCCCTGCAGGCCTGGTCGCCCCCAACTTCCCTCCTCTGCCGGCTTGGTCACCCCTAACTGCCCTCCCCTGCAGGCTTGATGGCCCCCAACTGCCCTCCCTTGCAGGCCTGGTCCCTCCCAACTGCCCTTCCCTGCTGGCCTGATCGCCCACAACTGCCCTCCCTTGCAGGCCTGGTCCCTACCAACTGCCCTCCCTTGCTGGCCGTCTTGTGGCCATCTTGTGTTTACATGGGGGCAGGATCTTTGACCACATGGGGGCAACCATCTTGTGTGTTGGAATGATGGTCAATCTGCATATTACTCTTTTATTAGATAGGATAGAGGCCTGGCGCACGGGTGGGGGCCAGCTGGTTTGCCTAAAAACTTATTTCACTTCTGTGCCTCTTGTGTAAAATAGGGATAGAATAGCACCTACCTCTATCCTAAGAATTGTTAGCATATGTGAACACTTAGAGCAGGGTCTTGTGTTAGTAACTATGAGAAAGAGGAAGATGGAGGTAAATGAAGTGTACATGAGGGATGGGTAGAATAACAGTTGAAAGTCAAAAACAAAGTATAAGTGTGTTACTTAAAAATACAGAGGTAAATAAAAGAAATAGCTTAAGAATTGAAAATGGTTGCATCTGGAGAACAGGAATTGAGTGTATTGGCTGGGACAAAAGGCTGCCTGTCTTATTCTAAGCCTTGGGTGTTAACTCCGAATGGGGGAAACTGCAAAAAGTAGAAAGTGCCTTTTGTTTGGATTTTAACTTGAGCCTCAAAGCATTTTGTTTTTATTGTAGAATTTTTTATGCTTATGTAGAGGTTGAGAGAACAGTATAATGAACCCATCACTCAGTTTCAACCATTGTGAACTCCTGGCCATCTATATCCTAGCATTTCCAAGCACCGCTGGATTATTTTGAAGCAAGTCCTAAACCTTCATCATTTCAACCACACATGGCCTTATGTATGGCTTTGGTACCTATGGTGGGCGCACTACTCAAAACTCCCTTCTAGAAAGAACTTGCTGACCAGCTGCAAGGAATGAATGCCGTCAGCTCACAACTTTTAGCCACAGTGTTTGATCAAGGCCACACTCTTCTGGACATCCTCCAGCCAATAACTAAGCATGGCAGCAGTTCTAGGGCGTGGCAGTTTCTACCCAGTGTGAAACTGCTTGGTCAGTCTCTGGACCAAAGTTCACCATTGGGCCAGCCAAGAGTTTGTCAGGCATTCATGCTTTTCAAAGCCCAACCTCTTTCTTTCAGACCATCATGATAAGGGCTTTTGCTACCGAGTCCTGTTCTTGCTAATTTTCATAGGTTCATCTTTATTTTGACATCTTCTTAGAGCATTCAACTGACAAAATAGCTAAAAGCATTCTTTTTAAAGTGTGTAGAAAAGAGCTAACATATTAGACCTGAGACTGCTATTTTTTAAAAGGCCTGTGTGTGGTTGACCTTTGGCTGGTATTTGGGAACTTGACTTTTAGGAGGATTTTCTGAAAAATCCCTGATAAAAATGGTTCACTGTACTTAAACTGTTTGTGTGAACAATATGGTTTATGCTGAACATCTGCTTCTGGGAGTCTGGAATTTTGGTATGTGCTGGGCCTACATGACTAGCCCCTTAAAAATATTGGGAATTCTTTTTTCTCTCTTTTTAAAAAAAAAAACATTTTAAAATTTATTTCAGAGAGGGAGGGAGGGAGGGAGAGAGAGAGAGAAACATCAATGATGAGAGAGAAGCATTGATTGGCTGCCTCCTGCACCCCCCTACTAGGGACCGAGCCCGCAACCTGAGCATGTGCCCTTGAACAGAACCAACCTGGGACCCTTCAATCTGTAGGCTGACGCTCTATCCACTTAGCCAAACCAGCTTTACTGTACATCCCTGGTAGAGAGTATTTCACATGGGTTTTTATAACTTGTTCCTGGATGGATTAAGCTGTAGGCTGACGCTCTATCCACTTAGCCAAACCAGCTTTACTGTACATCCCTGGTAGAGAGTATTTCACATGGGTTTTTATAACTTGTTCCTGGATGGATTAAGCATGTTAGTGTGACTCCACTGGGAGAGAAGTCTTTGAGTTTGTGCCTGATTTCCTCTGGACAACACCCCATGTGCCTTTTTCCTTTGCTGATTTTGCTTTTTTATCCTATCTCTGTAGTAAATCATAGACCTGGGAACAGACTATATGCTATCTTGTGAAAATGAGTCCTGTGAATTCCCCTAGCAAATCACTGAGCCTGAGGATCGACTTGGTGACCCTAACACATTAAAAATAAATCTTAAAAGAAATTTCTGAATTCTTAATATCAAATAACCAGTCAATGTTCAGACTTCCTTAATTGTATTTTTAAAAAATATACTTACATAGTTAAAATAAAGATCAAAACAAGATCTGCCCATTTCATTTAGTTGAGTGGTTAAGTCTCATCCTATAGATTACCCCCTTTTTAATTCAGTTTTCCCATTGCCTGGACTTTGCTGGTTATATTTTTGTAATGGTGTTTAACATGTTTCTCTATTAATGTTAGTTTCCCGAAAGCTTATACTTAATTATAGAGGTTTGGTTGGGTTTAAATTATATTATTTGATAAGGTTACTTGACAGATGGTGTTTATTGTATGTCATTGGGAGGCACATAATACCTGCTTTTCTTCTCTTTTGTGGTAAAATTTTAGGCGGTGTCAGCCTGATCCATCCATTGTGAAATTTGCTACCAACTTTTAATGGTTTTAGCAGTCATAAATCTTTACCTAGATCCATTGTTTCCATAAGTGTTACAGAAATGGTAATACCTCCTTCTATCTTTCCTTCATTTATTAGCTGTTATTCTTTCATAAAGAACTTACCTCAACCAGTTGGTTCATACAGGAAAAGTAGGATAAATGAATGATTCTTGAACTTTTTCAGTGTTCAGAATGAGTAAGTTTCCTAGCACTCTCCAGAGGTTGGCCAGTGAGATTTTTACTTCTAAGTATCATGAACTAATGGATTTTAACACTTGTTTTAATCTAACTCAGTTGTGTGTGTGCGTGTGCCCAAATTGTCCCATCTCTAGGTTGTGAGAGCTCCTTCATGTTGAACCTGACATAATAGTTTATTTAGAAAATGTTTTTATTGACTTGAGAGAGAGAGGAAAAGAAGGGGAGAGAAAGAGAGAGAGAAACATCATTGCGAGAGAGAAACATCTTAATCCCTTCACGATTTTCATCCCATCCCACAACCCACCTCCCCTAAGACAGTTGTCAGTCTGTTCTCTATCTACAAGTCTATTTCTATTTTGTTATTTTATTTGTTCATTAGATTCCACATGAATGAAGTGGTATGGTACTTGTCTTTCTCTGACTGGCTTATTTCATTTAGCATAATGTTCTCCAGGCCCATCCATGCTGTCACAATGGGTAAGATTTTGTTCTTTTTTATATCTGAGTAGTATTCCATTGTGTAAATGTACCACAGCTTTTTTATCCATTCATGTACTATTGATGGACACTGGGCTTGTTTCATTTTGCTTTTGATTTTTAGGAATTTCTCACATTTTGTTGATTGTTTTATAATTATGTGAAACATTACATGGTTCTATAACTGAACCTGTAAATCAAAATAAATACATTAGGAGAAACTGTGTCCCTCCTGGTTCTTCCTATAATTATTTATATATATGTACATATATGTATATATGTGTATATATATATGTATATTCACATTTATTTGTATTTCCCCTCACATTCATTAGGGAGAAAGTAGCACACTACAAACACTGTTTGCATCTTGCTTTTTTTGAGTCAATATAGCTCTCCATATATATCATTCCATAGCAGGTATGGTATTCTTTTTTATAAGAGCACTAGAGGCCCAGTGCACGAAATTCGTGCACTGG
This sequence comes from Plecotus auritus, assembly GCF_963455305.1. Taxonomy (NCBI): domain Eukaryota; kingdom Metazoa; phylum Chordata; class Mammalia; order Chiroptera; family Vespertilionidae; genus Plecotus; species Plecotus auritus. The sequence goes on along the minus strand of NC_137776.1, from coordinate 134,161,270 downwards.
TGGGGGGGTGTCCCTCAGCCCAGCCTGCACCCTCTCCAATCTGGGACCCCTCGAGGGATGTCCGACTGCCCACCGGGATCGGGCCTAAACGGGCAGTCGGACATCCCTCTCACAATCCAGGACTGCTGGCTTCCAACTGCTCGCCTGATTGCCCCTAACTGCTTCTGCCTGTCAGCCTGGTCACCCCCTAACCACTCCCCTGCCAGCCTGATTGATGCCTAACTGCTCCCCTGCCAGCCTGTTTGCCCCTAACTGCCCTCCCCTTCAGGCCTGGTCACCCCTAACTGCCCACCCCTGCAGGCCTAGGTCCCTCCCAACTGCCTCTCCCTGCAGGCCTGGTCACCCCCAACTTCCCTCCTCTGCCGGCTTTGTCACCCCTAACTGCCCTCCCCTGCAGGCTTGATTGCCCCCAACTGCCCTCCCTTGCAGGCCTGGTCCCTCCCAACTGCCCTCCCCTGCTTGCCATCTTGTGGTGGCCATCTTGTGTTTACGTGGGGGCAGGATCTTTGACCACATGGGGGCAACCATCTTGTGTGTTGGAATGATGGTCAATCTGCATATTACCCTTTTATTAGATAGGATAGAGGCCTGGTGCACGGGTGGGGGCCAGCTGGTTTGCCCTGAAGGGTGTCCCAGATCAGGGTGGGGGTTCCCTTGGGGCATGGGGCGGCCTGGGCGTGGGGCCTGTGATAGTTTGCAGGCCGACCACGCCCCCTGGTGACCCAAGCAGAGGCCCTGGGATCTGGGGTTTATTTATCTTCTACAATTGAAACTTTGTAGCCTGGAGCGGAGCCAAGCCTTCTGCTTGCTCCGTGGCAGCAGCCATTTCTATTGGGATTTATGTATCTTCTATAATTGAAACTTTGTAGCCTTAAGCGGAGGCCTGGGCTGGCCAGGGCAGGCGGGAAGCTTGGCTTCCTCCATTGCCCAGGGCAACCCTAGCCTCCTGCTCTTTCCAGCTCCATGGCTGCCGCCATTTCTGTTTGGGTTTATGTATCTTCTGTCATTGAAACTTTGTAGCCTTGAATGGAGGCCTAGGCCGGCAAGGGCAGGCGGAAAGCTTGGCTTCCTCCATTGCCGGGGAAACGCAAGCCTCCCTCCTGCTCTCTGTGGCAGTAGCCATCTTGGTTGGGTTTATTTGCATATTCGCTCCTGATTGGCTGGTGGGCGTGGCTGGTGGGTGTAGCAGAGTGATGGTTAATTTGCATATTACTCTTTTATTAGATAGGCTAATACTCCATTATGTTATTTTAAGTGGTTTTTCTATTGTGGACATTAGAGTGTTTCTAGTTCCATTATAGATAGTACAGCTATAAATTAGCCTTGTGTATGTTTCTTTTCATAAGGATTTCTGTTTATATTTGGGATGGATTCCTAGAAATGGAATTCCTGGTTTAAGAGTTAAATATATAGACAGTTTTTCTGGCTTTGCCCAAATTCCCCTCTACAATGGGACAGTACTACTCTGTATTCCCATCAGTAATGTATGAGAATACCTGTTTTCCCATAGCCTATGAACATATTGTTATCAAACTTAACAAAATAACTTAAGTGGATCTGTGTTTTAGAATCTTTGGCAAAAGTGTGATATGGACTATAAGGTGTGATCCTCCTAATAACGGAGCTGTGTTGGGCCTTAAGAGATTTAGAGAAATGCAGGTCTTCACTAAGTGAGTATAGTTTCATTAAAGAAGTGTTGAAGGTATAGCATAAGAAGGACCTAGTAACTAAATGGAAACATTAGGAGAAATTGGGGATAACTCCTAAGTTTCTGGGAGAATGAAAGATTTCCTCTAGAGAAGACTGAGCATTGGTAGATTATGGGATATGGGAATTCTATCTTGGATAACTTGGATTTCAGGTGCTTCTGAGACATGTGTTAGAGATATAGTTGGATATATGAATTTGAAGAGGAAATTTTGGGATAGACTAGAGCTTTTGAGTCATCACTTTATATAGAAAGATATGTGTAGATGAAGATACCCAGGAAAAGAATAATAGTAATATTTGAGCACTTGCATGTTGACTTAGGAGTAGTTTATATTCCCCTTCCATGTTTATTTTTTACATAGCAATTGACATAACATATCTTTACTAGAATTAGAAAAATACACTTCATTTTTATGACGTTATTTACAGGCTTACTATATACATATATAGAGTACATACATATATGTGTGTGTGTGTGTGTGTGTGTGTGTGTGTGTGTGTGTGTGTGTGTATTGTACAATATAATTCTGTTCTGAAATAGTAGTTTAGTTCCAGGGCAAATGTAGCTTAAATTCTTTAAAATATGGAATGATTTACCTTATCTTCTATAAACATTTTGTATACAATTTTAAAACTTTGTTCAAGTTCTCTACTTTGTTCAAAATATTTCCGTTCTTGGTGTCTAATTTTGGCAAACTTAAGACAAATAAATGGAGGGGGTTTTGCCATTAAAGTATGCTTTTTTATTGTATTAAACATCAGCAATACATGATAATATGATGTCAATATAATTTTCATGTTACCTCTGAGAAAAAAATCTGATCTAAAAAAAAGAGTTTTCTACCTTATATGGCCTTAAAAATATTAAGACAGGAACCATATTCATAACCATATGAGTACAGTTATTACCATTAGGTACATTTTACATATGAGATTCAGCCACAGGGATGTTTTAGTAACTGTCCCAAGGATATATAGCAGCAAGAAGCTAAAGTGGGAATTTAAACACAGACAGGCTGAAAGTAAAACATTTTGAGCAATAACGGTTTCAAAACCTTGCCATGTAAGTTGTAAATTCATTTAAAATGTTTTTATGTAAGAGAAAAGATTGAGGGCTGCAGGGACTTTTTGAAAAGTATTAGGTCTGTCATGGAGAGAGTGTATAGATTTCTTTATGGAACTTAGGCATACAGTGAATGTGTTCCAAAGCTTATCTTTGGTTCAGTATCAAGCATCTTCTCTTTTTAGGGTTAAAACTGACACCTCATCACTTACTGTCTGAGCAAAGGTTGCATGGTTATTTGGAAGACTTGTGGTGGAGGCAATTAAGGCACTGAGAGGGTAAAATGGGCCCCTTGCAAACCTTGAGATTTTTTTTCCTCCAATTAACTAAAATGTGAAGAGACTGGGTAATTAGCTAAAGAAACCTCCCAGGCTTATTAATTTATTCTAAATGAATTAGATATAGTGTGAGAGTCCTAGGCCTGCATAGTACTTGTTGATTCAGAGCAACCAAGCCTAGCTGCTAGAGCTACTTCCAAATTCAAACCCATTTATATTTTGAACTAGGGGCCCATTGCACGAAATTCATGCACTTGGGGGGATCCCTCAGCCAGGCCTGCGCCCTCTAGCAGTCCGGGAGCCTTTGGGGGATGTCCAACTGCTGCAGAAATTAACTGGGTTCATGTTCTTATTATATCTAAAACAAATGGCAGAACTGGAACTGGTTCCAAATTCAGGAAGAGGTCAGCATCTACTCCTATTAAAGTAATTCTTAAACTTGGGTTAAGAAAAGGTGGAGAAAGAAGAACTTGTGTGTTGTTGTTGTTTTACCCATCCCCAAGTTAGCAAAGAATGTCTCACTAAGATTTTAGCAAGATTTATTTATTCTGGCAGTTAATATCATGAATAAATATAATTTACTTTTAAGTACCATTAAGAATAATATGATTAGGTTTTTCTATAGGTTGCATATTATTTTAGTCTTCTTTGGCAGATATCATAAGCACTGCTCTGTGATTCTTTTCTTCTTTTCTTCTCAGATATCCGGAAAGTGGTATTGTAAAAGTAAATCTGAAGGATCTTCGACCACGCGCTAGAACCATTTTGAAATGGAATGAACTGAATATCGGTGATGTGGTAATGGTTAATTACAATGCAGAAATTCCTAGTAATAGAGGACATTGGTTTGATGCAGAAATTACTGAATTGAAGACAATTTCAAGGACCAAAAAAGAACTTCATGCAACTGTTTTCTTGGGGTAAGACTCTTCACTGTTCTAGCATTGCTGCCTTTGGTTCCACATGATTTCTGTAAAATTAAGACCTGCCTCCTTTATGGATTTCTTATGCTTAATATCTAAAAATTAGGAATGTAATTTTTAGATATTAAGCACAAGTTTTTTTTTTAAATGGGGAGCATATATGAAAGATGGAAATTTACTTACGAAAGGATACTTTTAAAAATAAATTCTTGAGAATTTTTTATTAAGAATGACCCTTAAATCTCTATAGCTACTTTATGGTTGGAGATATTATTTTAAAACATCTTAGAAATAACTGAGTGTTTTATTAGAGAAGTCCTTGCACATCTCACAGATTTTTTTTTATTTTTTTTTTTTTAGAGTAAATCAAATAATATACAAGAGCATTTCAATAGCCCTGGTCACTATGAGGATCTATGTTGATATAATAGCTGTGACTGTCTACCTAATCAGCTGTTTGCTGGACTTGTAAAAGTATCTGAAATTTTTCTTTATGTAGTAATTTCTTCCAACTTACAGAATCTGACAAGCTTAACAAAGATAATTCAAAAGGTAGAATGTCACCAAAATACCAAATCACTCTCAGGTATTTTCATCATAAATTCTTTTTTTTTTTTTTTTAAATATATTTTATTGATTTTTTACAGAGAGGAAGGGAGAGGGATAGAGAGTTAGAAACATCGATGAGAGAGAAACATCGACCAGCTGCCTCCTGCACACCTCCCACTGGGGATGTTCCCGCAACCAAGGTACATGCCCTTGACCGGAATCGAACCCGGGACCTTTCAGTCCGCAGGCCGACGCTCTATCCACTGAGCCAAACCGGTTTCGGCTTCATCATAAATTCTTGAAGAAATACTCTTAGATGTTCCTCTCAAGTGATACAGTACCCTGCATTGTTTCACAGCTACCTTTTTACACTTCAGGAAAATATTACCACCATCTTTCTTAGTCCATTTCTTCTGAATAGAGTTTATTGGATGAACAGTTACTAATTTACTTTAAAAAAAGTTTGTTAAACTGTTTTCAATTCTTTATTATAAATAATGTTTAAGTAAACAAACTTGTAAATGCGTATTTGTGCATTTCTTTATTTAGAATGAGTCCTTAGAAGTACATTTGCTGTATTAAGCACTAGGGATTTTAGAATAACCCTGACAGTTTTCTTTTACATAAAGGAACCATCTAAACCAGCGGTCGCCAACTGGTGGTCTGCGATGTTGGCGACCGCTGAGCTAAACTCTTCTTATCAAGTTCTGGTAAATGGATTATTATAATATATATTATATATAATGGATATATTTATGATAACATTGAGATAACAAATCTGGGATCAAGCATCTGCTTATGGTTAATAATAAAGTAGCAGTCTATAAACTACAGCCCACTGACTGCCTGTTGTTATGAAAAGTTTTAATGGATCACAGCAATGCCCATCCATTTATGTATTCTCTATGGCTGTTTTTGTACTCAACAGAATTGTTGGGTCGTTGCAACTGAGACTATCTGGCTTGTAAAACCTAAACTACTTACTCTATTACCCTTGATGGGAAAATGTTTGCTGACTCCTAAGATAAAGAAAAAGAATGTTGTGTGATGTACTGAAAATAGTTTATATTTTAGAAAACACTTGCAGAACTTTATCCAAACACAAGTGTGATTTTATTGCCAGAATTAGGATGCAACTCAATTTTAGACTTACAAGCCACTTGAAATTCTGATATGTATACAAATCATGAAGAAAAGGAGAAAGCACCTATATAAATTGGTTATATAGGGAATCTTATAAGATACTCAAGTGCAGGAAGTACAAAAAAGGCATGTATACACAATAGGAGAAGAAACAGTACATCACATTGAGCTAAAAAAAAGAAAAAAACTTGCTTTAAAAAGAAAAATCACTTATGGTTAATAAGTGATTTTGGGGACTACAAGTAAGATTGAGTAGAAATTATAGATGGGCAGATATTTGCTCACTAGAGAGAAAAATTATGTGATAGTTATCCCAACAGTAAAACACACTGTCCTATAAAGCATTATATTCTTTGTCATTTAATTTTTTACTAGACATGTGAGGGCAGTGGTCGGCAAACTGAGGCTCACAAGCCGTGGTTTGCCGCTCTGTTGACTGAGTTTGCCGACCACTGACCTAGACTCTCGATTCCAATAATTACAGGCTGTTGTTGTTCCTTGTGATTAAGCCCCTATCCCAGTAGTCGGCAAACTCATTAGTCAACAGAGCGGCAAACCGCGGCTCATGAGCCGCATGTGGCTCGCGAGCCGCAGGTTGCCGACCACTGTGTTAGGGACATGAAGCCAAAAAGGATCAGTGTGGCTTGTGGATTGGAATTTTTTTTTTCATGCTTAGAAATCTTTTCCCCTTACTGGAAATAGTGGGTAAATAATTGGAGTAAATGTATTCTGCTGTTGACAGCCACACAGTGCTGCCATGACATTATATGTGTCCTGGTACTTACGTTGCATTAATTTTTGTAGTGCACATCTTGTGCAGAGATAGAATTTCTGGGTTGTAAAACCTGTGTGTCTTCAACTTTAGTAGATAGAACCAAATATTTAAGTAGTTGTACTGGATTATATATACTTCCATAGCAATATGAAAATTCCCTTTTTATTTCCCTGACTACTAATGAAATTAAGAACCTTACGCTTATTGGCAATTTGGATATCTTTTGTGAGGACCCTGTTCCAAACATTGGTGTTTTGTTAATTGAGGAGTCTGTCTTACTGAGTTCTAATTGTGGAAACTTGATCATTTCAGTTATATATCGAGAAAATATCTTCTCCAATCCTATGGCTTATCTTTTCTCTTTAATGCTTGCATAGTGTTCTTAATTTTAAATAGTTGAGTTTATTTAAAAAAATTTCTTAGGCTTATACTTTCTATAAGAAACCCCCTTGCTTAAGAAACTTTCCAGGGTTGAGGGGCTATGGATGAGGGGATGAAATGGGTGAAGAGAGTCAAAAGGTACAAACTTACAGTTATAAGATGTATAAGTTCCGGGAATATAGTGAACACCAGGGTGACTATAGTTAACATTAGTGTATTGTGTATTTGAAAGTTGCTAAGATAGTAGATCTTAAAAATTCTCATCGAGAAAAAAAATCATAACTATGTGAGGTCATGGATGTTAACTAAAACTTTGGTGGCAATCATTTGTCAGTATATATGTTAGATTATTATGTTATATACCTTAAACTTATACAATGCTATGTCAGTTATATCTCAATAAAATATTGAAGGGGAGGGAGAAACTTAAAGACACTCCACTGTTACATTTAAAAACTTGTGGTTGTGCCTTTCTCTAGGTCTTTCATTCACTTGAAGTAGGTTTTTGTGTACAGTGTGAGGTAAGGGTTTAACTTACCTTGATTTTTTTTTAGTGTATGTGCTGCTGAAATGAACACTAACTTACCACGATATATATATGGACTAGAGGCCCAGTGCTCGAAATTCGTGCACTCGGGGGGGTGGGGTCCCTGAGCCTGGCCTGCACCTCGCAGTCCAGGAGCCCTCAGGGGATGTCGGACTGACGGCTTAGGTCCACTCCCTGTGTGGGGAGTGGGCCTAAGCCGCCAGTTGGACATCCTTAGTGCTGCCAGAGGTGGGAGAGGCTCCTGCCACCACACCGCTGCGCTTGCCAGCTGTGAGCCCGGCTTTGGCTGAGCGCACTGACCACCAAGGGGCTGCTCCTGTGTTGAGCGTCTGGTGGTCAGTGTGCGTCAGCGACAGGTCATTCCACCATTTAGTCGATTTGCATATTAGCCTTTTATTATATAGGATAATAATTTACCATTTATCGAAAAGCCCACTTTTCCCTCATTGATCTTCAGTATATTTATATTTGATACAGCCTTCAGGTCACTATTTTGTAACATTGGTCTGTTTTGTATATCCTTATATCAGTTTCATACTTGCATAATATGACAGAACAGATTCTTAGCTTTTGTATACTTTAATTTGAATTTTCTAGCAAAACTCTATTTCAGGACAAAGTGCCATATTGAGAAGAAACTACTGTGAATACAATTCAAATTGAATAGAACAGAGACAATAAAGACAAAGGAAGATAGGATCTAGTTAAAAATAGGGGAGGGGAATAGTGCCAGGAGATTTCAGAAAGTAAACTTCCTTAATGCCTTTTTAAAAAATAATTTTTGAGGCATAATTTTTATGCACTAATATCTATAATAATAAAAGCGTAATATGCTAATTAGACTGGACATCCTTCCAGACGAAGCTGGGGTTGCCAGCAGCCGGAGGGAAGCCCAGGTCCTGGGTGCCAGAGGGAAGCTGATGCCAGCAGCCAGGGAAAGGAAGGCCTACTCTTGCACAGATTTCATGCATCGTGCCTCTAGTGTATTATATATTAAACTAGAGGCCTGGTGCACGGATTTGTGCACCGTTGGGGTCCCTCAGCCTGGACTGCAGGGATCAGTGGACCTCTGCGCTGCTGCAGCCCAGCCTTACCCGCCAGCTTGTTGGGCTCCAGCCTGCTGTCCACATTGATCCCGCACAGCACAAAGTAGTGCGTTAAGCGGCAGGCATCTGGGGAGGAGCCCAAGCACATGCTGGGCACCTCGTTGCTCCTGCTCATCCCCACCCCACTGCACCTGGCACCGCCTGGGCACGCAGGAGGAAGTGTCTACGGGAGAGGCTCACACCAAGCCTGGCATGTGGTGCTCCCGCTGTGGGAGCACACTGACCACCAGGGGGCAGCTCCTGTGTTGAGCATCTGCCCCCTTTTGGTCAGTGCACATCATAGTGACCAGTCGACCAGTCACTTACGCTTTTATACATATAGATGAATATTAACGAGTATATAAGGTGTCCCCCAAAAATGTATACATACACTTTGAAGAATTACAAAAGCAGTGTTTATTGAAATACGTTACATTTTCAAAACTGAGCTATCAGTTGTTAAACTCTGTATACATTTGGGGGGGAAACTTTGTATATACCCATGCCACAACTGTAATTTAGATATAGAATATTTTGAACACCCCAAAAATTCCTGTGAGCTCCATTAAAGTCAACAGTTTTGGCCCCAGACAACTACTGACCTGATTTCTGTCCAATTAGATTTTAGCTGCTATAGTGTATAATGCTTCTCAAAAAAATACCAAAAATAGTGAGCTCTGTGGAACTCTAGCTGTAAACTAGGAAACCTAAGTGAAATTATGCCACCTAAAGTTTCAAGGAAGTCAATTTTATAAAAAATAAGAGAAAGAAAAGAATTGATGTCAAATACCATACAAAATTAGAAGAAAGAAAAAATAAGGAACTAGCATAACACCCTTACAAGGAAAGTATCCCAGAAAGACATGCATGAGTCAAGAAAATGTGAGCCAAGGATTTTAAGTCTAGCCACACTGGCCTTCGGTATAAAGGCTGGAGACATCTCATTTGCCATGTAAGAATTAGGGGAGGCATCATCTTCCTGAATCCTTTCTGGGCAATCTTTTAGAGAACTGGCTTCAGACAATGGAGATGACTGAAGAGAATTTGAGAAAGAATGTAAACATTAAAGTATTGCTACATTTAGAAGTAGGGCTAAAGGAGATATAGAAAGGAAAAAGGATAATATTTATGTAATGGTTATATGAACTGACACTGTAAATATAACTAAGACATGGGAGAAATGAATAGGGAAATTTTAAAGCATTTTCAATAATCATAATGATAACTGGTGAAAATTTCTTGTGTGTACTTTGGGATAAAGCAAAGAACTATTTGTAGGATTCTAATTTAGGTGTCACTGGTATCTTTTCTGATTGAGGGAAAAAAGAGAAACATGTAATTTTAAAGTAAATTCTCCCTTTAGTCTTGAATTTGAACAGCAAGTTTGTATGAACTCATGAGGTATTTTGTACTTGAGTTAATGTTTATGTTTGAACTCTATAGCTCTGTCCACTCAGAAAGCCTAGAAACAGTGATCAATTCAGTTGGAGTAAGTTTTTCTAGTGCCTAAATTATGGTCTTGAAATATCATGTCTACCTAAAAGAAATCAAGCTTCCTTGGAGATAAGACTGCAGGCTACAGGGAGAAAATGTACAAGATGAACTTAAAACATATTGTCCTACTGTATGGTTAGGATACTAAATACCAGCCTTGAATTATATTTATTAGAGAAAAAAAAATGATCAGCTTAAGCCCTAACCGGTTTGGCTCAGTGGATAGAGTGTTGTCCTGCCGATTGAAGGGTCCCAGGTTCGATTCCGGTCAAGGGCATGTACCTTAGTTGCGGACACATCCCCAATAGGGGGTGTGCAGGAGGCAGCTGATCGATGTTTCTAACTCAGTATCCCTCTCCCTTCCTTTCTGTAAAAAAAAATCAATAAAATATATTTAAAATAAATGATCAGAAAACATGTTGTCCTATGGATCAGCAGTCGCCAACTGGTTGTCCGTGAGGTCCGAAAGGTTGGTGACCGCTGCTATAGATAACAAGGAAGCCCACAAAGTTCTTGCCAGAAAAATTTGGGGTTGACTGGAAGATTCCATTGAACAAAGATGAGACAATAAGGAAAATAGCTATACTGTATTGAAGCACTTTAAATATGTGAAATCCCGGTAATATAGAAACTCATTGGTCACTTATATAGGATGTTAGAGGAACTATCCTGTATAATAAAAGGCTAATATGCAAATAGACTGAATGGCGGAACAACCAGTCACTGTGATTTGCGCTGACCACCAGGGAGCGTGCATGGAACATTGTGGGCATCAGCGGCAGAGCATGGAACATGGCGGGCGTCGGCCATGGCGGGATGGTGGAGAAGATGAGCGGGGGCACCAGATCAAGGCAGGGTGCTGGTCACTGTCACCAGGGCGAGCCTCTGGTGGTTACTGAAAATTCTTTGTTCCCGCACACCACGGTCCTGCCCGGCGCTTGCACCTGCTGTCGGCGCCAGAGCCGCCACTTGCACCCGCTGCCGGCCCGATCACCCCTCAGGGTAGGGGGAAATAGAGAAGCCCTCAGGGGCAATCGGGGCTGACAGCTGCTGCTTGCACCCACTGACAGCGTGGAGCAATTGGGGCTGGTGCCATCAGCCAGGTACAAGCACAGCCTGAGTGGTCAGTGCATGGGAGTGTTTGTAGCGGGAACAGGGCTGCTGGCAGACAGGAGACTGGGGCCATAGCAGTAGGGGCCGGACGGGGGTGTGGATGATAGGCGAGACCCATCCATGTGCCCACCACAGCCTCTCAGCCCACAGTTCCTTTTAAGGTGCCCTAATCCGTGCACTGGGCCCCTAGTTTCTTTTAAAAATGGCTAAAGAAAGCACTTAATCTACATTTGTTGTATAAACTATACCACTGAGTCAACAAATAGTTTATGAGGTCAAGCTTCTTTTTTTTCCACTTTATTTATTTATTTTAAACTTTATTGATGAAAGTATTACACATGTCCCCTTTTTTCTCCCATTGACCACTTATAGCCTGCCCCACCCCAGGCCTTCATAACCTTGTTGTCTGTGTCCGTGGATTATGCATATATGTTCTTTGGTTAATCTCTTCCCATCCATCCATCTACCTCCGCCTTCCCTCTGAGATTCCACAAGACTTCATTGTCTTCCATGCTTCTATGTATCTGGACCTATTTTGTTCAGTTTATTTTGTTCATGAGATTCCACATATGAGTGAGATCATATGGTATGTGTCTTTCTCTGACTGGCTTATTTCACTTAGCATAATACTCTCCATGTTCCTCCATGCTGTCTCAAAGGGTAAGAGATCCTTTTTTACTGCTGCATAGTATTCCATGGTGTAAATGTACCACAGCTTTTTTACCCACTTACTTACTGATGAGCACTTGGGCTGTTTCCAGATCTTAGCTATTGTAAATGGTGCTGCTATGAACATAGGGGTGTTGTATACATTCTTTCTGGTTGTTCTTTTGGGTTTCTTAGGACATATATTCCTAGAATTGGGATCACTGGGTCAAATGCAGTTTCATATTTAATTCTTTTTTTTTTTTCAGGAAACACCATACTGTTTTCCATAATGGCTGCACCAATCTGCATTCCCACCAGCAATGTACTAGGATTCTCTTTTCTCCACATCCTCACCAGCACTTGTCATTTGTTGATTTGTTGATGGTAGCCATTCTGATACCTCATTTTCATATTAATTTGCATCTCTCTGATGATCAGTGACTTTGAGCATTTTTTCATATCTCTTAGCCATCTGTGTGTCCACTTTAGACAAGTGTCTGTTTAGGTCATTTACCAATTTTTTAATTGGGATTGTTTGTCTTCCTTTTGTTAGGTTGTATGAGTTCCTTACATATTTTGGATATTAACCCTTTATCAGATGTATCATTGTCAAATATGTTCTCCCATAAAGTGGGCTCCCTTTTCATTTTGTTGATTGTTTCTTTTGCTGTGCAGAAGCTTTTTATTTTGATGCAGTCCCATTTGTTTATTTTCTCCTTAGTTTCCTTTGCCTTAGGACAGTGGTTGGCAAACTCATTAGTCAACAGAGCGGCAAACCGCGGCTTGGGAGCCGCAGTTTGCTGACCACTGCCTTAGGAGATGTATCAGTATACATACTGCTCAAAGAGATGTCTAAGATTTTGTTACCTATGATTCTTCTAAGATTTTTATGGTTTCCTGACAAATTTAAGTCTTTTATTCCTTTTGAGCTTATTCTTGTCTATGGTGTAAGTTGGTGGTCTAGTTTTTTTTTTTTTTTATCTTTGCATGTATCTGTCCAATTTTCCCACCGCCACTTATTGAAGAGACTCTTGACACCATTGTATGTGCTTACCTCCTTTGTCAAATATTAATTGAGCATAATGGCTTGGGCCGATTTCTGGAGTCTCTGTTCTGTTTCATTGATCTGAATGTTCTTGTGCCAGTGCCCTGTTTTGAGTACAGGGGCTTTGTAGTATAACTTGATATCTGGTATTGTGATCCCTCCAAATTTGTTATTCTTTCTCAAGGTTGCTGTGGCTATTCAGGGTCTTTTTTGGTTCCATATAAGTTTTGGAGTATTTATTCTAGATCTGTGAAATATGCCATTAGTAATTTACTAGGGATTGTATTGAATCTATAGATTGCTTTGGATAGTAGGGACATTTTAATGACGTTAATTCTACCAATCCATGAACACAGTATAGTCTCCCACTTGTTTATATCTTCCTCTATCTCTTTTTTCAATGTCTTGTAGTTTTCCGAGTACAAGTCTTTTACCCCCTTGGTTAAGTTTATTTCTAGATATCTTAATGTTTTTGTTGCAATGGTAAATGGGATTGTTTGTTTAGTTTCTCTTTCTGAGAATTTATTATTGGTGTATAAAAATGCCATTGATTTCTGAGTGTTGATTTTTATATCCTGCTACATTGCTGAATTCATTTACTAAATCTTGTAGTTTTTTGGTGGAGTCTTTAGGGTTTTCTATTTACAATATCATGTAATCTGCAAATAATGACAGTTTTATTTCTTCCTTTCCAATTTGGATGCCTTTTATGTTTTCTTGTCTGATTGCTGTGGCTAGCACTTACAGTACTATGTTGAATAAGAGTGATGAAAGTGGGCATTCCTGTCTTGTTCCTGTTCTTAGGGGAAATGATTTTAGTTTCTGCCCATTGGGTATGATGTTGGCTCTAGGCTTGTCATATGTGGCCTTTGTTATGTTGAGATATGATCCCTCTATTGCCACTTTGCTAGGAGTTTTTGTCAAAACTGGGTGTTGGATTTTGTCTAGTGCTTTTTCTGTATCTGTTGATATGATCATTTGATTTTTGTCTTTCAGTTTGTTTATGTGATGTATCACGTTTATTGATTTGCAAATATTGTACCAAACTTGCATCCCTGGAGTAAATCCCACTGGGTCATGGTGTATGATCTTTTTAATATATTGCTGGATTTGATTTGCTAATGTTTTGTTGAGGGTTTTAGCATCTATGTTCATCAGGGATGTAGGCCTGTGATTATCTTTCTTTGTAGTGTCTTTATCTAGTTTTGGAATTAGGATAATGCTGGCCTTATAGAAAGGGGTTGGAATTATTCCTTTCATTTGGGTATTTTGGAATATTTTGAGTATAGCTGTTTGTTCGTTGAATGTTTGGTGAAATTCCTCTGTGAAACCATCCAGACTAGGACTTTTGATTGCTTGGAATTTTGGGTTTTGTTTTTTTTATTTATTCCTGCTTCTATTTCATCAGTTACTATTGGCCTATTAAGGTTTTTCTGATTCTTCGTGATTCAGTTTTGGAAGACTGTATTTTTTTAGGAATTTGTCCATTTCATCCACATTTTCTAGCTTGTTTGCATATATTTGCTCATAGTATTTTCTTATACTCTGAACTTCCCTCTCAGGACTGCTTTTGCTGTGTCCCAGAGATTTGGGGTTGTTATGTGTTCATTTTCATTTGTTTCTGGGAATTTTTTTATTTCTTTCTTGATCTCATTGTTAACCCATTCATTATTTAATAACATGCTATTTAGCTTAGCCTCCACATGTTTGAATGTTTTTGAGTGCTTTTACTGTAGTTGATTTCTAATTCCATTCCATTGTGATCTGAGAAAATGCTTGATAAGATTTTAATCTTTTTAGATTTGTAGAGACTTGTTTTGTATTCTAACATGTGGTCTGTCTTTGAGAATGACCTATGTGCACTTGAGAAAATGTATATTCTGCAGCTTTGGGGTGAAATGTTCTATAAATGTCAGTTAATCCATCTGATTCAGTGTGTTTTTTAGAGTCACTGTTTTCTTGTTAATTTTTTGTCTGTAAGATCTATCAAGTATAGTCAAGTGGGTGTAAAAGTCACCTACTATGACTGTATTGCTGTCAGTCTCTCCCTTGAAGTCCTCCAATAGTTTTTTATATATTTAGGTGCTCCTATACTGGGTGCATATACTATATTTACCATGGTTAAATCCTCTTGTTGGATTAATCTCCTTAGTATTATGTAGTGACCTTTGTTGTCTCTTGTGATGGCCTTCATTTTGAAGTCTATTTTGTCAGATATTATGAGTATTGCTCCCTAGATTTTTTTCTTTTCCATTTGCATGGAAATTTTTTCCATTCACTCTCATCTTATGTGTCTTTTGTTCTGAGGTGGGTGTCTTGTAGACAGCATATATTTGGGTCATGTTTTCATATCCATTCAGCTACCCTATGCCTTTATATATATATATATATATATATATATATATATATATATATATATATATATATATATATATATATTATTGATTTTTTTTTTTACAAAGAGGAAGGGAGAGGGATAGTTAGAAACATCAATCAGCTGCCTCCTGTACTTCCTCTACTGGGGATGTGCCTGCAACCAAGATACATGCCCTTGACTGGAATTGAACCTGGGGCCCTTCAGTCCACAGGCCAACGCTCTATCCACTGAGCCAACTGGTTAGGGCTACCCTATGTGTTTTGAATAGAGCATTTAATTAATTTACATTTAAGGTTGTTATTATTGATAGGTACTTATTTATGGCCAATTTAATTCTTTATGCCTATGTTTCTTTCAATTTCTTTCTTTTTTTTTTTTTAAATATATTTTATTGATTTTTTTACAGAGAGGAAGGAAGAGGGATAGAGAGTTAGAAACATCGATGAGAGAGAAACATCGATCAGCTGCCTCCTGCACACCCCCCACTGGGGATGTGCCGGCAACCAAGTTACGTGCCCTTGGCCGGAATCGAACCTGGGACCTTTCAGTCCCCAGGCTGATGCTCTAGCCACTGAGCCAAACCGGTTTTGGCTCAATTTCTTCTTATTACAGCTATCCCTTTAGCATTTCTTGCAGTGCTGGTTTGGTGGTGATAAACTCTTTTACTTTTTGGGGGGCGTCTTGTAAGCTCTTTACTTCATTATCTATTTTGAATGATAGCCTTGCTGGATATAATAGCCTTGCTTTTTATTACCTTAAATACTTCATGCCATTCCCTCTGGCCTATAGTTTCTGATGAGAAGTCAGCTGACAGCCTTATGGGAATTTCTTTTTAGGCAACAAATTGCTTTTCTCTTGCTGCCTTTAAGATTCTCTCTTTGTCTTTAATTTTTGGTATTTTAATTATGATTGCCTGGGCATGGGCCTGTTTGGGATCTTCTTGCTTGGGGCTCTCTGTGCTTCCTGAACTTGAGTGACTTTTCCTTCACCAGGTTAGGGAAGTTTTCTGCCATTATTTCTTCAAATATGTTCTCCATCCCTTCCTCCCTTTCTGCCTCTTCTGGCACACCTATATTCAAATATTGTTACTTTTCATGTTATCATACAGCTCCCTTAAGCTGTCCTCATGTTTTTTCATTGATTTTTTTCTTTTTGGTTCTGACTGAATGGGGGTTTTTTTCCACTGATCTGATCCTCAGCTTCTCCTGATCTGCTGTGTATTCCTTCCACTGTGGGTTGTTTTTGTTTTTTTTTTTTAATTAGTGCTATGTCATCTTCATAGTTATATTTTTTCTCATCCTGTTGAGCATCCTGTTCATCATTACTCTGCACTCTATGTCTGATAAATTTCTTATCTCCATTTCATTGAGTTCTTATTCTGGAGTATTCTTTTGTTCTTTCATTTGGGGCTTATGTTTTTGTCTCCCCATTTTGGCTGCCTGTTTGGGTTTGTGTCTATTTGGTAGATTTGCTATGACTCCCAATCTCTGGTGCAGGACAATGTCAGATACTGTATCTGACTGATCCTGAGTACCTTGCTTGGAGCTATCAGCAATCCATAGCTTGTGTCTCCTGCTGGGGCTGGATACCTTTGGAAAGGACCTAGTTGTGTACCAAGTTCTGCTTTTCCTAGCCAGGGCCCCTGACTTAGATCAGGCAAAGACTTAAAGTCTCCAGAGACCCACCTCTGCCTGCAGTCTGATTGTATTCAGTCTTGATTAGCCTCAGGCTATAAACCCCATGGTAAAGTGAGGTTTTCTAGTAGGGAAGGGTAGTTGCTTCTGCCTGTAGGCTGATTGTTATTCTCATTCTTTTAATGGGTCTCAGAAACTCCACAGGGTGGAGTGAGAGGTTTTTCAGTAGGGTAGGGCAATTGCTCCACCCCATAGGCAAAACCTGCCTGGATAGTCCACAAGAGAAAGATGTCATTCCATAGTACAAGGGAATGATTCAGCACAGGAAATGGGGGTGTTTGCCTTCCAAGGTCTAATCCCAGAGCCCCAACCCTGGCCTCTACCCACACAGCTCCAGTCTACTCTGCCCTTCCTCTACCAGAGTACCAGGTGAGTGGCTGCACACAAAATTTAAGAGGATGCCTGCATTTCCAGCCGTCGCTCCCTGGCAGACAGCAACCCTGCTGCTTTTCATAGCCAGATATTCTGCGGGCAGCTCTCAGTTTTGGTGCTCTGGGCTAGGGAACACAGCTTGAGGTTTAGACCTCAGAGTTCTCAGTGGGAACTTCCCTCAGCTGAAATATCCCTCAGGAACTCAAGCTGTTGTCTGTGGGAGCCCAGCCAGCCCTCTTGTGCCTCCTCACTTCCTACCAGTCTCTATGTGGTCTCTATTTTCCATGCTTGGTTATCAGGGTTCTCTCCCACTAGTCTTCAGTTGATTATTCAGGGTGGTTTTTCTGTATTTTAGTTGTAATTAATTCCAGTTTGGTCCTGGGAGTGTGTCAGTGTAGCTTCCACTTCCTCCGCCACCATTTTGAATTCTCTTGAAGTTTCTCTTTATGGAATTACTAGAGGACTGGTGCACAAAATTTGTGTATGGGTGCAGTCCCTGGGCCTGGCCGGCAATTGAAGCACGAGCGTCTGGCATGGAAGGACAGGTCCCAGCTGACCTTTGGGGCCCCAGGCCCCTGCTCCTCCCTCTCTCTGAGTCACGGCACCCGAGTCCCCTCGCGGAGATGCGGTGAGCAGAGCTGGGCAGTGAGCAGGGCCGGACGCTGCAGGCTGGGGCACAGTGTGGGCCTCTGGGCCACCCAGCGGCACTGCATGGAAGCTGGGTGAACAGCGCACTCTCTCCCAGCTGGCTTTGCAGACCAGCTCCTGCGCGAACCCATGGGGAGCCCAACCAGCCCCTGCAATCCTGGTGGCTGCGGGGCAGGTTCCTTGTGGGCACCTGGCACCTGAGCGTTGGGGCTGCCCTGGCGTCCCAGAGAGGGTAGCAGGGGGAGTGAGATCAAGCTTGGCAGACACTCCACATTCTCCCCACACCTCCATCCCCATCACCCCACCCCCAGGTAGCCGGCGTCACTGGCACCCACCATGTTCCGCACTGCCCCCTGGTGGTCAGTGCACACATCATAGTGAGCAGTCGGTCTCCTGGTCAAACGACTGCCCAAAGGGACAATTTGCTTATTAGGCTTTTATTATATAGGATTCCAACAAAAAATGAGCAGGGAATGATAGAACTGGAATATCAACATTTTCTAACCCCCAGTGAATTAATCTAGGCATTGAGCATCTGTCATTACTGTCATACAACTAAATAATTAGGTGCTTTCTGGTGGAAATAGACCTAATAAATAGTTTTACCAAAAAAATGAACATGGATTTGATTAAATATTTTGTAAAGGTCCAGATAGTAAATAGTTTAACCTTTGGTGGCCAGATGGTCTCTGTCAAAACTACTCAACTCTGCCATTGTATCAGGAAACCAGCCATTGGGAATACTAAATGAGTAGGCACAGCTCTGTTTCAGTAAAACTTTACTTACAAAAACAGGCAATGGGCCAAGTTTTTTGTCCACTGCTCTGGATCTAACTATCAATTTACTGGAAATATAAACAACAGAAAAAACTAAACTACACTCTGGGAATGCAAATATCAAAATCAAGACTGTGGGAAACTATAGGACAAATGATGGGAGTTCTTTAGCAGATTGCAGGGAAGAAAGAGATGGTGTGGGAATTTAGTCTTTAAAACTCTAGCAAAAACTATACATTTGTCTGTGCAATTTTCCTGCATTTGTGTATATTTGATATTAACAGTTTTAAAACGGTGAAAGGATGGAAAATACCATTTAGCAAATGCTAACCAAACACACACACGTACACTTTTGGTACCAAAAGTATTAGTAGAGACATGATATTTCATAAGAAGCTTTAAGAATTCTAAATCTGTATATACCCAGTAACATAGCTTCAAAAATATAAAGCAAAACTTGACAGATTAAAAGGAGAAATATATCCAAAGTCATAGCAGGAAACTTTGAAGAAATATATGCAAACAGGCATAGACTTTTTCTATGAAAAATATGTCTTAGTATTTGAAAGACTTTTTAAAATCTTCACCGGACATGCTTAGGCATGATTGATTTTTAGAGGGTAAGGGAGAGAGAGAAAGAAAGAGAAACATCAATTGGTTGCCTTCTGTACGTGTCCCTACCAGGGATCAAACCTATAACCTAGGTATGTGCCCTGACCAGGAATGAAAGCCACAACCTTATGGTGTACAGGACGATGTTCCAACCAACTGAGCCACATTGGCAAGGGTTGAAAGACTTCTTTTTAATTATGTCATCTTTTTACCTAGAAACTCACTGTATTTATTGGAAATACGTTTCAATCTTTTAATTGAGAGTATCATTTATCTAGTCTTTAAATTAAATTTGTGAGATAGCTATCTTCTTACCACATAATCTAAGGGAAGTCTCTAAATTTTTTCCTAATATTACATTAAAGTTACACTTAACTTTGAATATTAACTGATTACTATTGGACTTTTTTTCTATTGGAAACAATAACTCAGTAATTAGAATAACTATAATCCCAATTAGTAAATAGACAAAGTTCAGTGAATTTTCACACCTGACTTTTAATTATCGTTTGCATATGAGTAGATTTTGCTGGCAGAAGTTAACCTTTCTTCCTTTTTCAAACAGGGGTTCCGAAGGAAAATTAAATGACTGCCAGATAAAATTTGTAAATGAAATCTACAAGATCGAGAAACCTGGAGCCCATCCTCTATCATTGGCAGATGGAAAGTTTTTAAGTATGAATTTTTTTCTGGGCTTAGACTACATGTATTGTACATGATTGGCATTTTAATTGGCCAGGGAATAACTTTCAAGGAAGTATAAAACTTAGCCCATACAATTTTATTTTCAAGATAGCAGTTTTAAGATCCATTTTGGTCTAATGGATTTCTCACATGATAAAATTTGTTTTCAGAGAAATATATTCTCTTCTTGGCATTTTATTGCCATTTTCTCTACTATAGGTTCTGTTCAAATAAAAATTCTATTTCAGTAATTTTATGGCCACCCAAGATTAATTTTTACTAATGAGACCTATTTTTATACCAGTAGAGCCTAAGAATAATAGTGCTGACCGATCCTTGAATTTCTGGGAGGTAATAAATGAGATTTATATAATCATTAAAATGTATCCCTACCTCTTCATTGTACATATTTTACTTAATATCATGCATCTAGTTGGTAACAGAGGTATGACTAGATTCTAGGTCTTTTCATTTATGATTCAATTGCTGTCTTTCCAAATAGATTACAGTGTCTCACACTCTAATTCTGGATTTTTTGTAAAGAGCAATCCATTGATTTTATGCCACTTGTCAGTGTCTAATATATTCTGGAAAAGGACTGTTCAAGATGAAAGAGATCCTGTCTAACCTCTTCTTACCCCAATTGTGCAAGATTATAAGATAAGAACTTTAACAGATCAATAAACAGACCTTCATGTTACCTATCTAGACCTTTCTAATTTTTTTGTTGTTAATCCTCACCCAAGGATATTTTTTTTCCATTGAGTTTTAGAGATACTGGAAAGGAGGGAGAGAGAAACATCGATGTGACAGAGAAACATCAGTTGGTTGCCCCCTGCATGTGTCCCGAGCAGGGCCGGGGATTGAGCTTGCAACCAATGTACGTGCCCTTGACTGGAATCAAAACCGGGACCCTTCTCAGTCTGTGGGCCAGTGCTCTATCCATTGAGCAAAACCAACTAGGGTGGCCCTTCTAATTTTTTAAGGCTGCAATGCAAAGAACCTTAAAGCAGCAGTCGCCAACCTTTCGGACCTCACGGACCACCAGTGGTCTGCATACCACCCGTTGGCGACCACTACCTTAAAGCATACTCTGTATGACTATTTGTATGGTTATATCTTAAGAAAAAAGGTAACTTGATCAGTAAACCTACTTAATGTGACTTAGTCTTTCTCATTAAAACACAATGGAAAACCAAGATTGTCTAGGTTTTTCTCATGTCTTTCTGTTTTCTCCCACTCAGTATGTCTGTGTATATATATTTTTTTATTCTCTAATACTAATCACTTTATAGCTACAACTTTGCACTTGTGTGTAAAGAAACCATTTCAGAGCCACATCCAGATTTCCATTGATCATATCACTCACTCCCAACCAAAAATCTAAACATGCCTTTTGGGTTTGTTGTATTTCCATTACTTATGTGTTAAGCTACCTTAGTGGAAGTGAAACAAAAGTATCTTTATTGACAAGAACAGGCAGCTGTCAGTCAAAAAGTTAGCCCTAAAATCAGTAGCCTTTTCTCTTTTCCTTCTTCCATCCCATTGTCAGGTACTTTTCTCCATTTCCCTTATATTGCTAGATCTGATATGGTAAATTTCCTTACAAATGTACATACTATATAAATTCAAGTAATATAGAACTCCCAGGAGGTAATCACGCTAACAGCGTATGTCATTTTAGACATTTTCCTCTATATAATTTATCTTTGTATATTTAAATAATTTTGTGTTTTTTAAAAATTATTTCCTTTTTGAAATGTGGCTTCCCCTATATTAGTAGTTCTTGTAAGTTGACATAAAATCTATCCAACTGTTGCTCTTTTGATTGACATTTAATATTAACTTTTGGTATTATGAACATTACTGTAAGACTTTTTGGGTGTACCGATGTATATTTTAAAATTCTAAGGGAATACTTAGTCAAAAGGTGTTTGGATTTAGATAAGGAGGGGCAGGCAATAAATGGTACTTCTTAACTTGCCAGAGTTTTGAACCAATTGATAAGTTGTATAAAAAAATCAAATGAGTTAGAAATGCCACTTATTCAACAAAGTATTGTATTTCCCTTGAAATTGTAAGTTATCTTATGGTGCCCTATTGAGTTCACTGGATTTGTGCACATTTGGGAAACCATGAGTCTAGTCAATATAAATTTTTAAGACAAAAGGGCATTATCCTCATGATTGAGTGTAGTTAGATTTATTACTGACACATGCCTGGGCCCCGTCCCTGAAAATTTGATTCATAAATCTAAAATGAGACTCAGGCACTTATTATTAAAGTCCCATACTCTGATTATTCCGTATGGTTCCTTTCTCGTCATTAAAAAAGCTGTGTGGTATTTTTATGGGTTTTTCTTTAGAAGATTCATAGATATAAAAATGATTTTAAGACTAGGCTTGCTGTATTTATTGTGTTCTTACTAGGGAGAAATGAACCTGAATGTAACTTTTGTCGCGGAGACCCAGATAAAAACTGCCGTGATTGCTCCTGTCGTGAATGTGGTGAAAAACGAGACCCAAGCATGCAGCTTCTTTGTGATGAATGTAACCTGGCCTATCATATTTACTGCCTGAACCCACCTTTGGATAAGGTCCCTGAAGAGGAATGGTATGATTATCAGGGTTGTTTTTTTTTGTTACTGTATTTAAAATTGAATGTGAAATAGGTATTTGAACCGCCAAACATAGATTTCCAAAGATATATAATGTATATTTAAGTACTTAATGTATTAGGGTCTTAATACTTTTATTCAGTTATTACAACAGCTTCTGAACTGGTCTCTAGCTTCATATTTAATCCCTCCAGTCTCTGCTCCAATACAGTGTCTATGTTCTAAAGACACGTGGCATTTCTAATCCTCTTAGCACACATACAACACTGATGTATTTCCTTTATAGCACTTAGCACTTTTCTGAAATTGATTCATTGTATGGACTAGTTTTCCTTAACTACTATGTATAGACACTTTGATCACAAACATTGATCTTAAGCATCAAAATAGTGCCTGGCATTAGGTTCTGAACAAACCTGATGAAGGAATGGATTCCAGGGGTGACTTTAGGATCATATAATTAGAAAACTGTCTTAGATTACACTATGGAATATGTCCACATTCATATTGAGATCCTTCACTTCACCTGGACCTCCTTAACCTTACTTCTTTCCTACTTCTCTAAATCATGTTTGGATATTTAATCTCTGAACTTACTATCTCATCAGACAGATAATACCTGCTTTAACCATAAGATCTTTGATAAAATTATCATTATAAAGGTTAGCACAACAGGTAATATACATTCTTAACAAACTGATTTTTGGAAGCTTTCTTGATTTCATAATTAGGAGGGATTTCACTTGGTAGTATTTATTGCCTTCTTATACATAATTTTACCTTGAATTTGTGTCTGTATCTCACAGCCTAACTTTGCTCTATAGATAATTATGAAATGGAAAGTATAGACAAATTTAAAATTAATGAGAGTGGTCAGACGATCTTTATTAAGATATTAGAGGCGCAGTGCATGATATTTGTGCACTGGGCAGGCCGCGGGGGGGGGGGGGTCCCTCAGCCCAGCTTGGGCCCTCTCATAGTCCGGGACCCCTTGCTCCTTACCACCCACCTGCAGCAGAGGTGGGAGAGGGTCCCACCACCACAGATGCACTTGCTCAGCCGGTGCTCCCCCTGTGGGAGCGCACTGACCACCAGGGGCAGCTCCTGCGTTGAGCGTCTGCCCCCTGGTGGTCAGTGCGCATCATAGCAATGAGTCATTCTGTCGTTCAGTCGATTTGCATATTAGCCTTTTATTATATAAGATTCCGTTCCTTGGTGACACAGAATAGCCCATTTCATGCTATAGACATACTTTGCTTTTTAGAAATGATTTAAGACGGCTTATAATGATATATAGGCATACAGTAGGTCCTCGGGTTCCTATGGTGTGACATAACACTATTTTCGCTGTAAGTCGTAACGCACCTACATAAGCACCTACGTCACTCATGGAGCACATACACAGCAGTAATGAAGTAAAACAGTAAAAAAAAAAAATTAAAGATAACAATTCCTGACATTTACTTGTGGTAAATAAATAATAAAAAACATAAAGCACATATGTATATACATTGAAATGACTGAACTTTTTTTTTTATAAATAAATGGGAGATGGCGACATAACCACAAAACGACTGTCGAATCTGACGTAACCCGAGAACTGCCTGTACTTTATTTTGTTGTGCTTCACAGATGTCTTTTACACATCGAAGGCAAGACACTCTGCCAGAAAACAGATTATAACTTGATTTATTGCAATACTCACTTTATTGCAGTGGTCTGGAACCAGACCCACAATATCTCCAAGGTATGCCTATACAGGTTACAACAGCATGACCAACTACAAATAAGCTAAAGGACAAACAAGTACAAAGAATTAAAATTGAATGAGGGATAAGGCTAATATAAACATCCTTAAATACTTGTTATAATAGACTATACATTTTTCTCTTGCGAATTCTAATAAACAATTTAGATGGGAGATGTATGAGTTGCATACATAGGTCAATGTTCAGTCTAGAATCATCTATTATGTGAATAATTTCCATTCTCAGGGTTAGTGATAAGATGATTCCATTTGAATTGGACAGCTGTGTTGGCTTTTGAACTAAATTTGAGAATTTATGATATTAAAATATTTTATGTTCTCTAAGAGAGTGACAATTTTTTTGTTTTGTTGTGTTGTTGCTGTTTTGACCAGCCTAAACCATGGAAATATTTTGAAAACTTTAATACTTAAGTGCCAGCTGAAGCTCTATAGTATACACTGATTATAACATCTTAAAACTCATTCTACCCCACAAAAGCCATTATTTTGTTACTAGAGGCCTCGTGCATGGATTTGTGCACGGGTGGGGTCCCTTAGCCTGGCCTGCACCCTCTTGCAATCTGGGAATCGAGCTGAAACCCAGCAGTTCGACATCCTCCCAAGGGATGTAGCAGTGCTGAAGTGGCAGGTGGCCGGGGAGGAGCCCCAGCCAGGGCCGGGCACAGCTCCACTGATGCTCATCCCGACCTCACTGCCACCACCACCTGGTAGTGCTGCCACGGAGACGGAAGAGGCTTCTGGCTGAGCAGTGCTCCTGCTGTGGGAGCACACTGACCACCAGGGGGCAGCTCCTGAATTGAGCGTCTGCCCCCTGGTGGTCATTGTGCGTCATAGCGACCAGTCATTCAGTCGTAACGGTCGCTTAGGCTTTTATATATATAGATTGGCTTTAATACAGTATTATCAGAATTCTTTCTTTTTTTTTTAAGGTATTGTCCTTCCTGTAAAACTGATTCCAGTGAAGTTGTAAAGGCTGGTGAAAAACTTAAGATGAGTAAAAAGAAAGCAAAGATGCCATCAGCTAGTACCGAAAGCCGGAGAGACTGGGGCAGGGTAAAGAAAAAAGTCTCCCTTTTTTTCCTAATTATAATATTTATAATAATTATAATGCAAGTTATAATGTTTTAATAACAATAGTAGTAATGGTATAAATGGTACTCTCAGTATCAGAAATGTTAACAAATAATTATGTTGTTGAATGATATTAATTGTTAATTTATAATTATTACTAGAGGCCCCGTGCACAATCGGGGCCGGGGAGGGACCGAGGAAGGGTGTGTCTGGTCCATCTCGCCTGGACCCCAGCAGCAAGCTAACCTACTGGTTGGAGTGTCTGCCCCCTGGTGGTCAGTAGTGTCATAGCGACTGGTCGAATGAACAGTCGGACACTTAGCATATTAGGCTTTTATTATATAGGATAATTGTTTATTGAACTTAATATGAATTGTTTTATATTGTTACTCATATAGTTGGGTTTATATTCACAAGTATGGGATTTAAGGACTTTAAGATTTAACATAACTGATTTCTCAAATTGCTGTTATGTGACTTGTAGGGAATGGCCTGTGTTGGTCGAACTAAAGAATGTACCATTGTTCCTTCTAATCATTATGGACCTATTCCTGGGGTTCCAGTTGGATCGACTTGGAGATTTAGAGTTCAGGTATTTTTAAAATTGGCTTAATGGAAAGGGTAAAATTGTGTATAGTTCAAATTGTAAAAACTATCATTGCCTGTTGATTATAAATAGACTAAACTAACCTACATAGTAACACATGGCATTCAGTTGTTACAATGCAAGATTTTCTGTTATAACGGGTAGCCTCTTCCCCAAAGTTTGACAGAGAAACATGCATCATGAAATTAGCCTAATTTCATCATTTCAGCCTAATTTCAGGGTTTTCATCATTTAATTTTACTCTCTGTTATGTGATGTTAGTTAGTTAGCATTATTGGTAAGCTTTCTAAAGAAATTTTCTTTAAGTCATGTATGTGGTAAGTGCTCATCTAATGTCATTGAACTTCAAGAAGGCCCACTTTAGGTGTTTTCTTTGGGGCTTATCCTCCTGAATGATTGTTAAGGTATTGGTCAGAGGAACTGCCAGATAATTTCAGGATAAAATTACTTACCTTTTCCCCTTGAAGAAGGCTCTGTTGTATTTATTTCTTATTTATTGTTTAGAAATGTAATTTTATCATTACGGAAAACTTAAGTTTCCAATTAGAGGATTTTTAACTTTTATACACACACACACACACACACACACACATATATGTATGTATTGATTGATTTGAGAGAGATTTGAGATTTGTTGTTATACATTCATTTGTTGATTTTTGTTTGTACCCTGACTGGGGATTGAACCCACAACTTTGGCATATTGAGAAGATGCTCTAGCCAACTGAGCTACCCGGCCAGGGTCTACAGTGGTAACATTTTAAAATTAAAATAGTGTAATAGATATACATAGCTTGACAAGTTAAATACTAGTACATGGCATATTTTAAAAACCCACCCTTTGTCCCTATTTTCTATTCGTCAGAGGCAACCACTTTAACATTTTAGTTGTTTTCTTCTGGATTTACCACCTTATTTCTAAATAATGTGTTTAAACTGTGTTTGTCTTCATATATTACTAGTTTTATTAACTTCTATAGAAAACGAAAAATACACTTTATCCTCCCATCCTTACAATGGTTAAAATAATTTTGGCTAAATCAGTATTCAAGGTTTATATTATTATGACTTTGGATATGTAAATACAGTAAAAATATTATAAATAAATACAATATCATAAAATATAAATACAATAAAAACACTCTCTTTTTAATTGTCTTTTATTTTGCTTTGATTTGTGTGTGTGTGTGTGTGTGTGTGTGTGTGTGTGTGTGTGTGTGTGTACGTACATATGTATATACCGGTCATTAATGCATTTCTGAATTCTAAAAGCCCCATTAATAAGGTCTAAGATGATTTTGAGGTTGTTGGTCAAAGTAACTAAAAGGGTGAATTTGCCATTTAGGAAATTGGGGGAAGACGCAGAACAGATGTACTTTCTTCAGGGTTGGTGCGGTTGGGAAGCAGGTGGTCCTGTCTTCTGAAGTACCTGGTGTTTCCAAGGACTAATTCCAGGTTCTGTTGCCCATACCAGCTTCTCATGGCTGGCATGTGCCTCTTTCCCCAGCCCACTATTCAGGCATGGATTTTAGCTCCTTTTCCTCTGCTAAGAACAATTGTATGTTAAGCAGATGAATTACAGCGCTTCTCTGAGGAAGTTGAAGTACACAAAGATGTGACATGGTTTAGTGAGACAGTTGTGAATGTAAATGGAAAAAAATAGGGCATTGAAGAAGTAGAATAGCATGAGTAAACTAAGAAAATGGAAAGCATGTTTGAGTAACATTGAGTAGTTTTGGTTCAAACATAGAGGCTCCATAAAGGAAAAGCTGGAGATAAGGAGAGAGGAGTCAGATTCAGAGAGGATAATGTGTAATACTTAACTTGGGCTCCATAGACTATCAGACCATTTAATATATTTTAAGCAGTTGAAAATTAAAAGCAGATTGCTTCTTAAAAGGATCATTCTGTTTCTGGTGGGTAGATTGAGTTTGAAGGAACAAAACTGGAAGCCGTGAAACGGTCTATTTTAAGTATTTTTTTTTAAATAAATCTTTATTCAGATTATTACAATTGTTTCTCCTTTTTCCCCCCATAGCTCCCCTCCACCCAGTTCCCACCCCACCTTCTGCCCTTACCTCCCCCCACACTGTCCTCATCCATAGGTGTATGATTTTTGTCCAGTCTCTTCCTGAACACCCCCATACCCCTTTCCCCCTGAGAATTATCAGTCCACTCCCTTTCTATGCCCCTGATTCTAGTATATTCACCAGATTATTCTGTTCCTCAGGTTTTTAATTCACTTGATTTTTAGGTTCACTTGTTGATAGATATGTATTTGTTATTCATAATTTTTTTCTTTACTTTTTTCTTCTTCCTCTTCTTTAAGAATACCTTTCAGCATTTCATATAATACTGGTTTGGTGGTGATGAACTCCTTTAGCTTTTTCTTATCTGTGAAGCTCTTTATCTGCCCTTCAATTCTGAATGATAGCTTTGCTGGGTAGAGTAATCTTGGTTGTAGGTTCTTGCTATTCATCACTTTGAATATTTCTTGCCACTCCCTTCTGGCCTGCATAGTTTCTGTTGAGAAATCAGCTGACAATCATATGGGTGCTCCCTTGTAGGTAATTAACTGTTTTTCTCTTGCTGCTTTTAATATTCTCTCTTTGTCTTTTGCTCTTGGCATTTTCATTATGATGTGTCTTGGTGTGGTCCTCTTTGGATTCCTTTTGTTTTGGGTTCTGTGCGCTTCCTGGACTTGTAAGTCTATTTCTTTCACCAGGTGGGGGAAGTTTTCAGTCATTATTTCTTCAAATAGGTTTTCAGTATCTTGCTCTCTCTCTTCTTCTGGCACCCCCATAATTCTGATGTTGGTACACTTAAAGTTGTCCCGGAGGCTTCTTACTCTGTCTTCAACTTTTTGGATTTTTTTTTTTTTTTTGCTTTTTCGGTTGAGTGTTTTTTGCTTCTTTGTATTTCAATTCTTTGACTTGATTCTTGTGTTCCTCTAGTCTGTTGGGTCTCTGTATAATATTTTTTATTTCAGTCAGTGTATGTTTAATTTCTAATTGGTCCTTTTTCATATCTTCGAGGGTCTCATTATATTTATCGGTCTTTTCTAGGATATTCTTGAAAAGCCTTATAACCGTGGTTTTGAATTCTATATCCAGTCGTTTGTTTTCCTCCATTTCTTTTGTTTGTGATCTGTTTCTTTGACGCCACATTTTCACTGCTTCCCTGAGTTGGTAGGGTAGATTTGTGTGCTAGGTTTCCTGTATGGCCCAGTGGGTCGGCCTCCCCAGTTAACCTGAGGTGGACACTCTTGGTGCACCCCTTTGTGGACTGTGTGTACAGCCTGGTTGTAGTTAAGTCTTGATTCTTGTTGGTATCACTGGGAGGAATTGACCTCCAGGCTAGTTGGCTGTAAGGATCAGCTGTGTCTACGCTGGGCTGGGAGAAGTTCGGTGCTGGAGACAGCCTTATAGGATTAGACTTGCCAAATTGCAATAGCCTCTGTGCTCAGCTTGGATGGGGTGGAGTCTCAGGGTGGAGCAGACAGTCTTGGCTTCCAGTCAGCCTTGCCCTTGCGCACGCGCGCACCTCCAGATCTCTGCCTTCCCCAGCTCCCGAGTCTCCGCCCGAGAGTCCAGATTTCCCCCCACAAGAGCATGGGTCCCCAGGGGCTCGCCTGGAACTGGGGTTCAGTGCAGTCAGAACTGGGGCTCAGTGCAGTCAGGAGCTTCTGACTCCCTTCCACTAGGGAAAGCCTGTGGCAACCTCCGCAGCCTTTGTGCACACTGGCACACGCGTGCCTCCAGACCTCTGCCTTCCCCGGCTCCCGAGTCTCCGCCCGAGAGTCCAGATTCCTCCCGTAAGAGCATGGGTCCCCAGGGGCTCGCCTGGAACTGGGGTTCAGTGCAGTCAGAACTAGGGTTCAGTGCAGTCAGGTGCTTCCGACTCCCTTCTGCTAGGGAAAGCCTGTGGCAACCTCCACAGCCTTTGTGCACACTGGCGCGCGCCTCCAAACCCCTGCCCGCAGGGGCTCCCCCGGGTCTCCTCCGAGTCTCCAGGTGCCTTTCTCTCTACCTGACAGTCCAGACTCCCCCTGTATGAGCCTGGGTCCACGGGGTTTCGCCCAGGACTGGGGTTCAGTGCAGTCAGAACTGGGGTTCAGTGCGGTCGGGGGCTTCCTTCCCGCTTCCGCCAGAGAAAGTCAGCCAGGCTCTCAGCCGCCCTTCCTCTCTGCGCGTACAAAGCCCATTTGCCGTACCTCCAAATCTCTGTGAGCTTTTCTCTTTCCTTCTAGTTGTAGAATTTTCACTCAGCGAGCTTTCCTGTGGTTCTGGATGGTGTCTGTTCTGTCTTTTAGTTGTAGTTTTGAAATTGTTGTGCGAGGTAGCAGTTTAGGTGCTTACCTATGCCGCCATCTTGGTTTCTCTCTAGTTTAAGTATTAACGACTCAAACTAATATTATAACCATGAAAGGAGAAAAAGATAGATTTGGGAGATCGAATCAGCAGTATTTGTGACCAAGTAAATGGTTTTGAACAATAAAGGAGAAGATTGAGGCTAAAATGACCTTTGCCTTTCTGACATGAATAGGGAACAGTGGCATAATCAAAAATGAAAAATAAGAAGGGAAGAGATCTGTAGCACTGATAGAAAGTTCTTGTTTACCCGAATTGAGCTATTATTAGCAATAGACCAAAAAAATGATTACTTAATGATTATTTTGAAACTCAGAATTCCAAGCTTGAGCACTTTTAGGAATCATCAGTTTGGTACCTAAGGGATATAT
This sequence comes from Plecotus auritus, assembly GCF_963455305.1. Taxonomy (NCBI): domain Eukaryota; kingdom Metazoa; phylum Chordata; class Mammalia; order Chiroptera; family Vespertilionidae; genus Plecotus; species Plecotus auritus. The sequence goes on along the minus strand of NC_137776.1, from coordinate 134,130,548 downwards.
ATTTGGGAGATGTAAAGTCATTGAGCAAAAAGTAGAACTCTGGGTGACAGTGCAGTCTTAATTGGAGGCTTTTAGGGTCAAAGGGTATATGTGAAAGTATTTTGTAAATGTAACAGTTAACTAAATGTTCAAAGGTATTTTGAGACTTTGTTTATTTTTTAGGTGAGTGAAGCAGGTGTACATAGGCCCCATGTTGGTGGAATTCATGGTCGAAGTAATGATGGAGCTTATTCTCTTGTCCTGGCTGGTGGATTTGCAGATGAAGTAGTAAGTCATGATACAACCTTTTACTTTATTTAGAATATGTTTTGATCATTCAGTAAAATACAGAAGTGGTATCTAGAGTATATCAAATCCTACTTCTCTTTAGTGCAATATTTATGTTGAAGTGGTTCTATACAGGTTACAGGGTAAATCATTTGACAGTATTTGATCTTTGTATTTTGATATATATATATATACACACACACACACACACACATATATATATACATATATATATATACATATATATATGTATGTGTAATCAGTTACCATATATAGTTAACTGGTTGTTGCAGTGAAAATACATTCCCTGTAGATCTCATTTTTTAAATTAAACTTGTAATTTGGGGATAACTATAGATTGACATATGTAGCATTAGAAATAGTATAAATATATTTGTGCTCTTTACCCACTTTCCCTCAATGGCACATTTTACAAAATTATAGAACAGTATCATAGCCAGGATAGTGGCATGATATATTCAGAATGCAACATTATTTTCCTTACCACAGGTATCCCTCTTGTTGCCCTTTTATAGCCACACATACTATATCTGCTCCCCCAACCCCTTCATAACCCATGATATCCACTCAATCTGTTCTTCATTTCTAAATTTTTTCACTTCAAAAATCTTTATAAGTGGAATCATATAGTATGTAACCTTTGGAAATGGCTTTTTTTTTTGCTCAGCATAATTCTCAAACTATGGCATGTATCAATAGTTTATTCCTTTTTATTGCTGAGTAGTAGTCCATGATGTAGGTGTACCACAGTTTAACCATTCACCTCTAGAAGAATATCTGGGTTATTTATTATGAATAAAACTCTTAACATTTGTGTACAGGTTTTTGTTGTTGTTTTGCTGATATTAGTCTTCAATTCTCTGGGATAAATGCTCAGAAGTACAGTTGCTGAGTTGTATGGTAGTTGACATGCATATTTTGAAGTTGTAGTTTTTAGAAATATAAAGAATGTTATATAGCTTATTAAAGTCAGCACTTAGATTTTCTTTTTTTTAAAGACTCTAAGAAAACCAACTAAAGTGGAATCTCTTCAACATATGTTTTTAGCAATTAGTAAGTTGATTTGATCTGGTCTCTGACCTTTGTGTGTGAGACATTGGCCAAATTATTTAACTCCACTAAACTTCAGTTTCCCCAGGTGTAAAATAGAAAAAATAATATAATTTTATGTCAGAGAGTTATTTATTTATTTTTTTTTTCTCCCTCCCCCCAAGTTATTGATTTTTAAATGAAGTAATTTATGTAGTCCTGGGCATATAATAAGAATGCATGCAGTTCTGTGGTCTGGATCATAAGCTTATCTTAAATATATGAAACATATAAACCTGTAATTATAAAACTAAAAATGAGTACCAAGTTAAAATTAGATGGATGTTATCACTTCCTTTTTTCCCATCTTTTGAATATATTTACTAGTTAAACATTAAACATTTGTGGAGAAAAAGTGCTAATGAAGTGTCTATGCCATTGATTCTAAGTTTATTAAATAATGCAAAGAATGATTTATTTAGGCTTAGAGATTGCCAACTAAGATATATCTGGAGATGTTATATTTTGTAAGCATTTTCAATCTTTTGATCTTTTATTGTAGGCAAATCATATCTACAGAAATAATATATACATAAATATCCTATATAATAGAAGGCTAATATGCAAATTGACCAAACTGCCTGTCACAATGATGTGCCCTGACCACCAGGTGGTAGACACTCAATGCAGGAGCTGCCCCCTGGTGGTCAGTGCGCTCCCACAGGGAAAGCACCGCTCAGCTAGAAGCCTGGCTCACCACTGGTGGGAGCTTCTCCCACCTCGTAAGGATGTCCAACTGACAGGCAGGCTAGGGGTGGGCAAACTTTTTGACTTGAGGGCCACAATGGGTTCTTAAACTGGACCGGAGGGCCGGAACAAAAGCATGGATGGAGTGTTTGTGTGAACTAATACAAATTCAAAGTAAAGGAGCGGAGGGGAGAGCAAGAGAACTGGATAGAACAGCCGGATCCGGCCCGCGGGCCGTAGTTTGCCCACGGCTGGCTTAGGCCCACAGGGCTCCTGGACTGCGAGGGGGCACAGGCCAGGCTGAGAAACACACACACACACACACACACCCAGTGCACAAGTTTCCTGCACTGGGCCTCTGGTATAATAACTAATAAATACATAATAAATGCGTTATGGAGAATTTTTTAAATGGTACTCCAAGCTAATATTGATAAGTTTTTTTTTAACAACACTAAGTTAAATGAAATAATATTCCCAACCCATAAGAGCTAATTTTGTAATATTTCGATAGATTATTTGATTATATATGTATTATGAGAATTGCCCTGTTTGGTGGTGTGTAACTTTAAAAAGAGAATTTTAGATTAAGTATATACTTAAAAGTATACTATACATAAGATTGCATTTGAATTGGGCCTTATTTTGGTAGATACCTTGGGAGACCATGTCAGTTTACAACATCCCAACCAGTGTTCTGACTTTGAAACGAGAATTGATGAAATTATACTTGGGTTTAGGTGTCTTAATGATGAAGAAATCTTCTCCTACAGGACCGAGGTGATGAATTCACATACACTGGGAGTGGTGGTAAAAACCTGGCTGGTAATAAAAGAATTGGTTCACCATCAGCTGATCAGACATTAACAAACATGAACAGGTACTCTTTATTGTTAGAGTTTGTAAAGACTATTTAGAATATGGGCTTTGTATAAATGTTTGATTATAGGACTATAATTTGTAACTTAGACTGTAGAGGAGAATCTTACATTGAAAGTTAAAGATCTAAAATTAAAATCCCATTACTTGATTATATAATTGTTCTCAAATCCTAACTTATTTCTTCAAATTATTATTTTTAAAATGAGATATTTCCCAATCTTAATAGCTGTACTTTGCATTTGAAAACATGTTGAATCCTTTGAAAGAAAGAAGCCTATATAACTTAAGTAAAATCGAGGAGAAGGTGGCTTATCTACTACCCCACAGGTCAGAGTTATGTTCTACTGAACACAGATTTATCTTTCTTTTTTCTTTTTCTTTTTTTTTTTTTTTTAAGCTTTTTAAGTTGATTTTTAGAGAGAGAGGAGGGGAAAGGGAGAGACAGAAACATCGATGCCTTCTGCATGCCCCTACCTGGGATCGAGCCCGCAACCCTTTGGTGCAAGAGACAACACCCAACCAACTGAGCCACACTGGCCAGAGCCACAGATTTATCTTGTGCGTTTTTTCCCACACACGCTTTTTTTTGAAGTGACAAAGTTCTTTTTAGAAGAGACACTAATGTGGGACAGGGAACCACACTTATGCACTTAAGTAACACATCATATAGTTTAATCAGAATCATACTCAGGGTATGATTGCATTTGAATTGGGCCTTAGGATTTATAATAAGATTCTTTAAATGTTAGAAAAATGTTTATTTAGGATTTATAATAAGATTCTTTAAATGTTAGAAAAATGTTTATTTAGTGACAAAAGCGATCTTTTTAAACTAAATGCTTGTAAGGCATTACAAAAAAAGCCACCTTGTGTTGTCCTTGATTTTATAGAAATATTAATGACATTCTAGCTTCCATGGGAACAGAAAATTTAGTAACTTCAAAATGTTTTCTTTCATTAGTGCATGCTAATATCAGTAATAATAAATTCAGTAACCCAAACCATGATACAGCAACAGCTACATTGTAACTTGTCATGCTGATAATTTGTCATCATTTCATAAAGTTTAAATTTTTTATATTAATAAAGGTATTTTGTGGGTTGTTGAGTAAAAGTGAGTATTTTTCGCTTTCTTGAGTCTAAATCACTCGGTTTTATATAGTGTACCCATAATTTGATTACCGTGTGAAGTAAAGAATATACCAGTATGATTTCAAGATTTTGTTGCATACCAAGTTATATAGATTCTGTTTTCATGTCTTCCTTCTATATTATTTCTGGCAGTAGGATTATTTTACTGAACCAGCAGAGGAGACAGACCAGATTTGCTGGTGAAACATTCCTGAGGCAGGAGTCCAGTCCCTAGCTAGTCATCTTCTAGCAATACAGCAGCTCTTTAGGGGGAGTGATCTTACAAGTAGTTAGTTTTGATGTGTTTTTGTCAATTAAAATGTATCTCAAATTTGAAAAAGGCTATTCCAGGTTGTCAGATCTGAAAATTATATTTTTCCCTGTAATAATAGATTATTTTGTTTGAATGAGACTTCTTTCATATCTAGCTGCACTTGAAATGTACACAGTAGATTCTTTTAAGCTTTTGAAGAATCTAATAAATATACCCTGTTTTACCATGTTTATAATCTTGTTACAAAATTATTGACAGGTAGTAAAAATGTTTTAAAAGGAAGGTAGTGAAAATGAAATATTAACTCAAAACACTTTAGGATTGATATATCATAGAGACTCAAATATCCATTCAGTTAATTTATACATTAAGCTCTGTGTATGCCTTGTGATTGATTCATTGTAAAGACCTCTTAGGCAAAGGTATCTGTATGATTTGTGAGCATGAAAACTAGGTGAAAGGCCCTTAGCTCTGACCTACAGTATACTCTTTCCTGACTAGTATATAGTCCAATTCATTTTTGTTTCTCTGCTAAGAGGTAGTTTGATACCTGTTTTTTGCTTTTCAGAAGTTTGTTCCTATTCTAAACTTCTGATCTTTATGAAACTGAAAGGATAGGGATAGCAAGGTAACCAGGCCATCCTTTGTCAGGTCAGTTAGAGACAACCAATTGAGCTGTGGATAGAGTAATGGAAGAGCCTTGTTTTAGCTAGTTTCATCGTCTTGGACTCTTTTCACATACTTGTACAGCCTGGTACTTATGTGAAGCTAGAAGTGAGTTAATGCCAGCTAGTGGTGGCAGTCACTATGACTGAAGGAACCTGTGAGGACCAAAGCATTGCACTCATTAACATGAAGATAGTAGTTATTTTTATGTTAGCTCTTTAAGAAGATGAAGTATGTATTGAGATGGATAGCCCATAAAGATGTAATACTAGCCCTAGAGTCATTGGCTGTGTTTTCCTCTACCTCCCAGAGGAAATGTATCTCCCTTTGAGATAAAAAAGATAATAAGCTTTAACTCTGGCCATATCTATAAACGTGGTTTTTGTTTGTTTAAGAAACACTTTCTTAAGGTCATTTACTTTAACAATATAACTATGATGAAGATATTGTTTTAGTTTTTTTTAAAAATCAAGATATGTTTTAGTAGAAAAAAAACAAAGGGGACATCTGTAATACTTTCAACAATAAAGATACATTTTTTTAAAAAAGATATTTTAGTAGATTGTCTACTATTTTTTGAGCCTGCGTAAAGAGAATTATACCCTGAACAAGTATTTTGTATCACCAGACTGTATGTGTATGGTTTTTTTAAAAAATATTTATATATTTATTTACTTAATATATTGATTTCAGAGAGGAAAGGGGAAGGAGAGAGATATAGAAACATTAATAATGGGAGAGAACCCACAGCCTGGGCGTGTGCCTCGCCTGGGAATTGAACCATGCGTGACTTCCTGGTTTATAGATTGATGCTCAACCACTGAGCCACGTCAGTCAGGCTATGTGTATGTATTTTTGACCTGATGTGTTCTCATTGGTTTCTTTTCACCTAAGTTAGGAAGTAGGTGTCTTAGAGAAAAAAATACTAATTTTACATAGATTCTAGTTTCGTCTTTTTTTGGCAGGACTAAGTTCTCCCAAGAAAGATCTAACATCTAGTAACCTTACTGATTAATTATTACTGAGTACTACGCATACTTAGGAAGCTTAAGCTAAATCAGGTGCTGCTTCCAGCTTAGTGTTCCTGCTTGTTCATTTGTCATCAGTAAAATGTACTGATCTTGAGCCGCCAGAAGTCTTTATTATCGTGACTTACCACAGACATTTGAATGCTTCAGTTTTATTTAAACTTATCTTCTTACTGGAGGTTTTTAAAGGATATTCTCGTATTGAACTTGTTCTTAATATTTTCTAAACTTTAAGGAATCTTTGTTATCTGGAAAGTGGACCTAGAGAGGTCATTTGTACATTGCTGACAAATGTATTTTTCTGGGTTTCTTTCTACATTATTCCAGCGATTTACTTCACTCCCATATCAAAAATAACTATTACAACAATCACTTGCTTTAGTTTTCCAACTTTTCCCTTCCCTCAACAAACGTTATTTAAAGAAAATTCCATGTATTTCTAGTTGTTTTCTATTATACGTGGCACAGATGTTATTACTTTCAGAAGAACCCTACAGGCTATCTGAGAACCAATCCCCTGGCTTGGGGATGACATCAGAAAACTGATTTGTCTTCTCTGCTGGTGGGGGAAAGCATAATCCTATTATCTGGAATAATATGGAAAGAATCATAGAATCTTAACCATCAGGTAAGGCATAATTCACCTTTTAATTGAGCTACTGATGTGATTATATACTTGGAGAAAGATTACTTGGTATAAAGACTTTGCTTTATTTTTTAGGGCATTGGCCCTAAACTGTGATGCTCCATTGGATGATAAAGTTGGAGCAGAATCTCGGAATTGGAGAGCTGGTAAGCCAGTCAGAGTGATACGCAGTTTTAAAGGGAGGAAGATCAGCAAATATGCTCCTGAAGAAGGCAACAGATATGATGGCATTTATAAGGTGCTCTATCTGGCATGACCTCTTGTTAGTCATTCTTCCTGGGCTTTTAGGACAGGGTTACCACAGGGAACTACTCTACTGTGGGTGGGCTGGAGGAAACAGTAGACTATCTTAGTTGATACTTCTACTTTTTCTGGATATATAGCAGATACACAATTTTGATACTTTTCTTTTAAGACTAATTTCAAGACCATAAGGGCAAAGATATATTTGGGGTTAAGCTTTTTATAAGTATATTCTCTATGATAAAACCATTTAAATAACTTGGCCATTGTAGATCTTGATTCTTATGTAGCCTTTGGAATGAGTTTAATTGTAATCGATTTTCAAGCAGCACATTAAAATTTCTAAATAGGTTGTATTCTTTGTTTAAAAAATAGAGGCATTTACTGTCACCATTTCTATTTACTGTTATGCAAAACTCTATTAATGAGCATAATCTTGTTAGTATTTCAAATTTATAGCAATCTATACTTATATAGGAAATATCTTAATAAGAAATAAGGTCAAAATAATAATTTGAATATTCTTAATTTATTTGCTACTACAGCAAAAGAAGTACCTTTTGAAGTTGCGTTTAGTTTTGGCTAATTTAAACCACTAATAGGATGACATTATGAATAAGTTTACACTTTAAATCTCAAACTAGTACTGAAATATTATGATTTAGGTGGTGAAATACTGGCCAGAGAAATCAACAAGCCATGGATTCTTGGTTTGGCGTTATCTTTTAAGAAGAGATGATGATGAACCTGCTCCTTGGACCTCAGAAGGAATAGAACGGTCAAGGAGATTATGCCTACGTTTACAGGTTAGGTTACATTTGTCTAGGCCACTTGTATAGTCATAAAAATGTAACCCTACTATCGACATACTTTAACACTGGATATAACCCACAGCAGTTGATCAGTGGATGGTAAGGTGTAAGAATGAGATCATGCAAGTATACAGAAGGAAAAGCAGTAAAAGGTAGCATCCTAGATTCAAACTGCCCTCAGACCAAGAACTGTGCTGGGGAAAAGTTGGGCTGGTTACTGAAAAGTAAAGTATTTCCAATTCAATATGGAATTGACTTTTGAAGTATGAGGGAAAGGGATACATAAACTTTAGGTATAGGAAGCCTTGAGAAGGGATGTGTATCCTAGATGGCACAGGGGGTGTGTCTGGTAAGGGAAACGGGGAGGTGGCTTGTTAGAGTGGTCTGCTTCCTACCCTTCTCACTTTTCCTCACCCCTTTTCTCTCTTCCCCCTCAAAGCTGCTTCCCTGCCCTGTCACCACCTTTAGTGTTATGCCTTTTTTTTCCCCTTTGCCCATGTCAGCTGTTAACTCATATAAGACTTCGTTGGTTTTGTGTGCATAGTGGATAATATGGCTACATTCCCCCTGCACTGCCTAGACTTTGTCCCTGACACTGACTTCAGAGCATGGTTTGAGTTCATCCACCATCATTCCCCATTGTTGTGCTTTCCGTAAAGACTACCAGCTTTATCATTTTCCCTGGCTCTGCCCACACTGCATGTGTAGGGGCTGAACTATGGGGCAAGTGTCTGACCACCCAGGCAGGTGAGTGTGTGTCTTTTAGTGCAAGTCTGTATCTGTTTTTGTTTTCTTTTTAAAATCATAGAATTGATAGTTTAAATGAGACTCATCAGCTGCTAAAATAATTGCCAAAATACAGTTGACCCTCGAACAACATAAGGGTTAGGGGCATCAAACGCTGCGCAGTCAGAAAGCCAGGTATAACATTTGATCCCACAGAATCTTAGCACTAATAACCTACTACTGACCGGAAGCCTTGCTGATAACATAGACTGTTAGCACATATTTTGTTTGTTATATGTATTGTCTATAATAATAAAAGCATAACATGCTAATTAGACCGGACAGCCAAACAGCCGAATGACCGCCCGGATGAAGCCAGGGCTGCGAGGGCCGAGCCCCTTGCATGACTTTCATGCATCGGGCCTCTAGTATACTATATTCATACAAGAGAGTAAACTAGAAAAAAGAAAACGTTATTAAGAAAAATCTAAAGAAGAGAAAACACATTTACAATACTATATTTAATGATACTATGAGTTTACATCATCTGTTTATAAGATGAATTATCTGTCAGTACCTACATCAGTATTGTCTTACATGATACAACACAATATGTGTTACTGACAGTAGAGATGAAACATAAAAAGATAATGTGAAAAAGAAATTTATATCTATTTAGAGATATAACAATTCGTGTAATAAAATCTCCAAAAAATTTTCCAATACATTTATTGAAAAGAATTTACATATAAGTGGGCCCCCACACAAACCAAACCTGGGCTGTTCAAGGGTCAACTCTAATTCTTTTTGTAACTGATATTTTTTAAAATCTTGTGTATTTTTTAAAAGATTTTCTCAGATCCATTGTTCATCAAAGAATGTTCTAAATATTTTAGACATGAAACTGAGTGGAAGCATATAAGCCTATCTACTGTGATGAGTTAATGTATCATTGATGAGACTTGAAACATATTGAGCTTTAAAAATGAGTGTTATCACAAAGCATGTCATAAACAAACAAAAAACATAGCCAGTAAAATACAAGCATAATAGGTAGAATTTATTGCTTAAAGTTTGATCTTTGGCTGATAAAGAATTCAATGATTTAGTGGTATGAATTCTTCTAAAAGCTTTTATTCCCCCTTCCCCTAATTTTGAGAGAGAAGAATTTTGGCCCTTAATGTTTTGGTGGGTTTTTGTTTTGTTTTGTTTTTTAGATTGGCCCCACAATTTAGTGTAATCCCATCTATGTGAGTACCATCTATTGTGCTCTGCGGTTGATCTTCACATATCTTCATATCAAGATTCCACTTTCCTTTCTTCCTTAAAATTTTCAGGCCACCTAGTCACACCTCCTGTAAACTCTCTCCTGTTTTGGATCTGAAACTAAGACCACTGTATTATCAAATGGAATTTCTTAACAATCAAAACTACATGGTTTTACACTGAATGGGATTTTAATATTCTTCTATTCTTTAATTTTGTTTCTTTTAAATGTCTGTTTCCTTTATATAAAGTCATTCAGTTAGGGAAAGTATAGACTCCTCTCTCCCTTTTTAAATTTCTCACCAGGACCTAGAATTCCCCTTCTCTGTAAAGCTTAAGTCTACATTGTACTTTTTCCCCCCCATCAGTATCCAGTAGGTTACCCTTCGGATAAGGAAGGGAAGAAGACTAAAGGACAGTCAAAGAAGGCAGGGGAAACCTCAAAAAGGCCAGTTCCAGATGATGGTAGGTAATGATTACAGAAAATAGATCCTAATAATATAATTTCTAATAAAGAGAAACATTAAGAAACTAAATTGAGAAACTTGTAAGAAATTAAAAGCAAAGTGAAGAGGGGTGGTGGCAGGGCAGTGGGGGTGGGGTTGTACTTATTGTATTCTGGTAGTGTCACAACCAAAACAGCAGCAAATACAGTATTTTACATTCCAGAGGAAGTTAGATGCTGCTTTATGCAGGTTATCTTCGGGCTAAACTTTACTGGTGCCAGTTAACTAATGTTTCATAGTTCTGCTTAGAACCACTTGTAAGCCTACTGATATATTTTTAAATTAATCTAGATGCTTGTGAAAGTGCCTCCAAGGTGTTCAAAGCAGATTCAGCAGAAGCAGTTGAGGCTTTCCAACTAACCCCTGAACAACAGCATCTAATCAGAGAAGATCATCAAAACCAGAAGCTATGGGATGAAGTGCTTGCACATCTTGTGGAAGGACCAGTATGTAAAGATTCCTTAAAAATTATAATTACATGCTTTTAATTTATTTTTCAACTTTATTTTTAAGTATAGTTGACATACAATATTATATTAGTGTCAGGTGTACGACATAGTGATTAGACATTTATATACTTTACTAGAGGCCAGGTGCACAAAATTCGTGCATGGCGGTGGGGGGTGGGTGGGTGTCCCTCAGTCCAGCCTGCACCCTCTCCAGTCCGGGACCCCTGTGGGATTGGGCCTAAACCAGCAGTCGTACATCCCTCTTGCAATCCAGGACCACTGGCTCCTAACCATTCACCTGCCTGCCTAATGCCCCCAACTGCCCTCCCCTGTCCCTAACTGCCTCTGCCCCGGCGCCACCACCATGGCTTTGTCCAGAAGGAAGTTGGATGTCTGGAAGATGGCCAGTCGACCTGGTCTAATTAGCATATTACCCTTTTATTAGTATAGATAGATTATATAGGATAGGATTGCTTAAATGGGGGAGGGGGAGCCTTTTTCAGCAGGAGGAGATGCTCTTGGCAGACAAAAATACATAACCCCTATATCTGGACTGATAGCCAGCCATATGCACTATACTGCCAAACCAGTTATTAAAAAATTGAACTGCTTTCTTACACCTTATACCAAACAGCTGTTGCCCTTAAAACCCTTCCTCAGCCCCCACCTTAGGTTCTGCCTTCACTGTTCACCCAGATTTGGTTCTGATTGGTCAGTTTCTGTGCCAGTCAGCATCAAAAGCTCCACCTCCTAGGCAGCCATTGGCTCCTCACAGTTCACCCAGATTTGGTTCTGATTGGTCAGTTTCTGTGCCAGTCAGCATCAAAAGCTCCGCCTCCTAGGCAGACATTCGCTCCTCTTGGAAATCCAGAACGGCCCGCCTTCATGTCAGCGCCAGCTCTTCAGTCATGCCCCCAGTCCGCTACCGGGTGTGTCTCTGGCTGATCTGAGAAGCGGCACCTCAGGTCTGTACTGGTGGCAATTTTGAATTCTCATCCCTGACCTAACCTTCTTACAGTGCGAGCTCCGTGAAGGCAAGCATTTGTCTTGTTCATTCTTAGTTCACTCATAGACTTTACCTGTGTCTATGCGTTTATGCTAGCACTGCATGGTGACCAGTCAAACCGTCATTTCTGTCATCACAGTCACTGCCTTTTTATATATATTTATGGAAATGGTCACTACATTAAGTCTAATAATCATCTGTCACCATACATAGTCATTATAAGATTTTTAAAATAATAATGTCCTAACATTAACAAATGATGGAATATTTCCCTATGAAGTATCATTTTTAGTGTACACACACACACACACACACACACATACACACACACACACACACATATGGTGGTTTCAGAGAGGAAGGGAGAGGGAGAGAGAGATAGCAACATCAGTGATGAGAGAGAATCATTGATCAGCTGCCTCCTGCATGATTGGGGATTGAGACCCAATCCGGGCATGTGCGCTGACCAAGAATTTCCTGACATCAAGTCGACACTCAACCACTGAACCACCACGGCCAGGCTGTATGTGCTTTCTACCTATATTTAAAGGGAACGCTCATAAGAGTTTTTGTGTTGCTTTTGTTTCAGAGATAGTCATCATTATTATACTAAGAAAGACTCTTCCCAATATAATTTTTAAACTTTTAGAAATGGGAAAGGTTTAGTCAATATCCTTTGGAGTCATCATTTCCTTTGCCCCTAAAAATGCAGTATGTTGGGTTATCCTTGGTAGAATGCAGCTTACGTATTTGGAAAACAGAAGTAAAGTGATTGAGCTCTGTGTATATCCTGTTACCAACAACAGTTATCAAAGTGGTTGAATCCTATGAGACTTGGCAAGGATGCACAAATCAAATATACTTTTCATCCTCTTTTTTTTTTCTCTCTTGTGCAAATTGAGTCTCTTATTTTATTGGATATCTTTGCCCAAAGAACACTTTCTTACATTTAGGAGACATGTCTCAAATATATGCTTAGAAGGCCTGGGACAGGATTACGCTACAAATTCAAACTTTTTAGTCAACATCTTCCTCACCAATAGCTAAGCAAAACTGAGAAAGCATAGGATGGTCAGGCCTGCCCATCCTGACTAGCAAAGTCAAGGCCATGGGGTGCAGCTGAATGTTGGGGGCTGCTGTCAGGTCATCCTCCATCAGCGGTTGTCTTTGGACGCCCCGCAGCATCTCGTATTGGTCAGAGTCCCCAGTCTCCATGCTCCAGATCATAAGGAACAGCCACTGCCTGGCCTGGGGTGGTCTGACTATAGTGACATGTGTCTGGCCTGTGGCTGTACATCTCAAGGGCAGCCGAAGATGCGGTCCTCCTGCTCCTCTTCCATGTAAAATACCAATGAAAGGTAAAAATGTTTAGGCACAGTCCACCATGGCTCCTCGCTGCAAGCCCTTGTTTCCATGTTCTAAACTGCTCCATTCTGATTCAAAATAGGGGCAAGCTCAAGAAACCTGTTGAAAAGGCCCTGTATATTTAATTACCAAGTTAAATGGGTGAAGAGAGTGAGTATGGCTACCATATATTTAATTACTAAGTTAAATGGGACCATCAGGGTCCCATTAAATATATGGCTACCATATATTTAATTACTAAGTTAAATGGGACCATCCTACCTCTTGGACCATCTTTCAATGTAACTTTCATATGAAATCAAGTCATCAATCGATAGTTCTTAAACAGCAATAAAAAGATTCCCCCACCTCCTTCCCCCGCTAAAAAAAATTCTGCCTTCTTGTGGTAGGATCTTACTTGTGTGGGTCAGATGATTGCGATGTAGCTTCTAGTGCTTACTTTGGACATCTATGTACTGTTATTGATTGCCCTGGGTGGGTTGCATGCCCATTTTCTTCTGATAATCCAAAAATACATTTATTAAGCCGGAAAAATCAGGTGTTGGCCGTGGTGGCTTTTAAATAAATGTACATACATATAATATATACATTTATATCCAAACACCTTCCCGAGGCCTACATGATCTTTCATCCCTACCAACCTCTGCAGTCTCCTCTTGCTGCTCTCTCAGGCCCATCTTGCTTTGGCTACACTGATGTCTGTTATTTAACACACTCAGCCCATTCGGGCTACTAGACCTTTACATGCTGAAATTCTCTCCTCTACATCTTCCTGTGGTTCACTCCTTCATATCCTTTCTCTGTAATAGTATTACACTCCTCAGAGAGGCCTTCGCTGACTACCCTTTCTAAAGTAGCCACCCTTTACTCTGTTGCTTTAATTTGCTTTGTTTTCTCAGATATTACTATCTGAAATTTCATTTATTTATTTATTTATTTTATTTTGCTCTCCTAAAAGAATATAAAATTTTGTGAGCATAGAGAATTGACCTTTTTATCACTGCTATGTAAATGAGTGCCTAGCACATTGTCAATTCATTTTTTTAAAAATATATTTTATTGATTTTTTACAGAGAGGAAGGGAGAGGGATAGAGAGTTAGGAACATCAATGAGAGAGAAACATTGATCAGCTGCCTCCTGCACACCTCCTACTGGGGATGTGCCTGCAACCAAGGTACATGCCCTTGACCAGAATCGAACCTGGGACCTTTCAGTTCCCAGGCCGACGCTCTATCCACTGAGCCAAACCGGTTAGGGCAACATTGTGTCAATTCAAAATACCTCCAGTACATATTATAGGCACCCTGGAGGTACCAGGGAAATATCAGTCTTTAAAAAAAGGCATTTGTGAGGGAGAGAGAGGGTACCTGGTACTTAATTTATAGCCGGGAGCCCATAATCCCTCGCTCCCGGCCGCCTGGGAGCCTGCAAGTCTTCACTCCCGGAGCGCCACTCCTGTAGCTCCCTCCACCCGCCCACCCTCCCCCTCATAGCAGGTGTCCTATCCCGCCCGGCAGCTCCATGCCTGTGTGTGCAAATTAACCTGCCATCTTTGTTGGGTACATTTGTGTACTCCTGATTGGCTTATGGGTGTCGCAGAGGTATGGTCAATTTGCATATTTCACTTTTATTAGTGTAGATAGTCACTATGCTGCATATTATATCACCAGAGTTATTTGTTTTATAACTAGAAGTTTGTACCTTTTTTAAAAAAAATAAATCTTTATTCAGATTATTACAGGTGTTCCTCTTTTTTTCTCCCATAGCTCCCCTCCACCTGATTCTCCACCCCATGCCCTTACCCCCCGCCACTGTCTTCATCCATAGGTGTAAGATTTTGTCCAATCTCTTCCCACACCCCTCACATCCCCTTATCCCTGAGAATTGTCAGTCCACTCCCTTTCTATGTCCCTGATTCTATTATATTCATCAGTCCATTCTGTTCTTCAGATTTTTTATTCACTTGATTTTTAGATTCACTTGTTGGTAGGTATGTATGTGATGCCATTTTGTTGTTCATAATTTTTCTTTACCTTTTTCTTCTTCTTCCTCTTCTTAAAGAATACCCTTCAGCATTTCATATAATCCTAGTTTGGTGATGCTGAACTCCTTTAGCTTTTTCTTGTCTATGAAGTTCTTTATCTTACCTTCAATTCTGAATGATAGCTTTGCTGGGTAGAGTAATCTTGGTTGTAGGTTCTTGCTGTTCATCACTTTGAATATTTCTTGCCACTCCCTTCTGGCCTGTATAGTTTCTGTTGAGAAATCGGCTGACAGTCGTATGGGTACTCTCTTGTAGGTAACTGTTTTTCTCTTGCTGCTTTCAAGATTCTCTCTCTGTCTTTCGCCCTTGGCATTTTAATTATGATGTGTCTTGGTGTGGTCCTCTTTGGATTTCTCTTGTTTGGGGTTCTGTGCGCTTCCTGGACTTGTAAGTCTATTTCTTTCACCAGGTAGGGAAAGTTTTCAGTCATTATTTCTTCTAATAGGTTTTCAATATTTTGCTCTCTCTTCTTCTGGCACCCCATAAATTCGGATGTTGGTACGCTTAAAGTTGTCCCAGAGGCTCCTTACACTATCTTCATATTTTTGGATTCTTTTTTCTTTTTGTTTTTCTGGTTGGGTGTTTTTTGTTTCCTCATATTTCTGATCTTTGGTTTGATTCTTGGGGTCGTTTGATCTACAGTTGAATTTCTGTATATTCTTTATTTCAGACAGTGTATGCTTAATTTCTGACTGGTCCTTTTCCATTTTTTTTTTTTGGCATTCTCATTAAGGTCCTTGAACGTCTCACTAAGCTCCTCGGAGGTCTCATCGACTTTCTCGGCGGTTTTTAGAAGATTCTTGAGTAACCTTATAAATGTGATTTTGAACTCTATGTCCAGTAGTTTGCTTTCCTCCATTTTTTTCATTCATGACATGTTTCTTTGTCTCTGCATTTTGCTGCTTCCCTGTGTTGATGGAGTGATTTTCTGTGGTAGGTGACCAGTGGTTCAGCCTATCACCTGAGGTGAACACTCTTGGTTCACCCCTTTGTGGGCTGAGTGCAAAGTCTTGGTGTAGTTAAACCTTGATTGCTGTTGGTACACTGGGAGGAATTGACCTCCAGGCCAATTGGTTGTGAGGACCTGCTCTGTCTGTAATGGAAGAACTGCTGTGCTGGAGACATGCTTATGGAGCAGGACTTGCTTCAGTGGGGCTTTGGTGCTCACTGACTCTGCCTCTTAAATGTGTCACTTAGGGATGTGATTAGTTGAAATCTGGTGTCGTCTCACACTGACCACTAGATACACTAGCTTCTGGATCTCCAATGGGGTGCAGGTCAGCTACTGTCTGAGGCCACCCAGCAGGAGGTACAGCGAGAACTACAGTTTTCTCCTCTTTGCTTGGGGTTTGGAGGTTTTGGAGCTGTCTGACCAGAGCTGCAGTTTGTTAGGTTAAGCTGCGATAGGGCATACCATTTATATGCAAAAGCCGCTGCGTGGAGCTCGGGTGGGTTTGTAGATTGTGCGGGGCAGGGTCTCAGGGAGTCACTAGGCTAGGGCGTGGCAAAGAGCGATGGCTGCCAGTCAGCTGTCTCTGCGTCTCCGCATTTCCAAGTCCCCACGTCCTGTGCCCCAGCGCAGTAAACAATGATTGCTGCACACACCTCTGCAAGAAAGCCACCCTCACTTTCCAACCCAATGGCAGACAGTTCAGCTTCTCCCCATAGGAGTTTGGGTCCCCAGCATCTCCCCAGAAACTGGAGTTCAGAATAATCGGGAGCTTGTCTCAACGCTTCGGGTTGAAAAAAGCAGCGCACCCAGTCGCCTACCACCAGCCCAATTCGCGCGCCTCTGTACCTCAGCTTTTCAGCCCTTATGCACGTCTCAATGCTCTTTTCTCTTTCCTTATAGTTGTAGAATTTCGACTCCGCCAGCTTTCCCGTGGTTCTGGGTGATAGACGTTTTGTCTTTTGGTTGTAGTTTTGAAATAGTTGTGCGAGGCAGCAGTTTAGGTGTTTACCTATGCCGCCATCTTGGTTCTCCTCCAAGTTTGTACCTTTTGACTCTCTTCACCCACTTAACTTACCCCCAACCTCACCCCTGGCAGCCACTAATTTGTCCTCTACATTTATGAGGTTAGGTTTGTTTGTTTGTTTGTTTAGATTCCAATTATAAGTGAGATCATATTGTATTTTTCTTACACTTTGGGATATTTGATTTTTTATTTTTACTTAAAATTCTTATAACTATTATTTTTCTATTACAATAACATAAAATATGCTCCCTTTCTACTAAAAATAACTGGAGAATTATCTTGTGACTATTCAAAAAAGTGCTTATCCTAGTTTAAAAGAAACAAAAAGTTTGAGCAGAATGGAACAAGTAATGATTTGAAGAGTATAGAACACCCATTGGATTGCATTTGCTTTCTCTTGCTCTAACTTTTATTAATTTAGTCCCAATTTGAGTAAACATTAGCATGAGGGAAATATGGGATTTTAGGGTTGAGGCAAAATATTACAGAAAATAGTCCTAGGAAAATATGTTGATTCTTTGGGGTCTTAGATATTATAACTACTCAATGCTCTTTTTTTTTTTTTTAAGCTTAAATACATATTCAAGCTTTGTAGCAAAAGATTGAATAAATAATGCATTTTTATATACTGGAATACCATATAGCTTTTTGGAAAATGTATATAATGATCTTGAGAAAAGCTGTTCATGATTTTTTTTCTTTATTTCATTTTGTTGTGTTGTTGTTTTTTTACATTGCCATTTAGCCCCCATATACCCTCTTCTACCTCCACCACCCCCAACCTCCCATCCACGCAATCACCACCCTGTTGTCTGTGTCCATGAGCCATAATACTTTTTAACAGTGAAAAATAATAATCTCTGAAACGTGAGGTTTGGGTGGGCAGCATTTATATTTTAATGTTACATGTTTAACTTTGCAATCTTTCCAACCCAATCCTGAGATTTAAAACGAATGTGTGTATCTTATGAAGTGGGTTTTTTCCCGTTTCTATGACATGATTGCTTTGCAATCACTACTTGATTTTTTTCTTAATTAAATCCATTAAATGTAACCAAGACACTTTAAAAAATCATTTTGAATTTTATTAATATGTTATGAAATGCTAACCTATTCTTCCTTTTGGATACCATCTAGAATTTTCTGAAAAAATTGGAACAATCCTTTATGTGTGTCTGCTGCCAGGAGCTAGTTTACCAGCCTGTAACAACAGATTGCCTCCACAATGTCTGTAAAGTAAGTAGAATTTCTTTCCCATTTTCCCTTATTAGGCCAGAAGGCACACTGACCTCCAAAACTGTTTTTACCATGTGAAGAAGCATTTTTCCATAAAACAAAACAGTCATAGAACCTTGCCAATTCAGAAGCACTTAATTATATCTTAGTGGTAAGTGCACGTTTTAATTAGATAGTAATAGTAAATCAAATATATGTAGTTGAGCTATTCTATCATGTTTGGCATTGTTAGGAAGGGGTTGAAATGGAGAAGAGAAATAGGTGTCATTGCGTTTTTTTCTTACACCTTTTATATGTTTCGTATAGTTTAGTGCAAACTTAAATAGTTGCAAGTACGTAAGGAAATCTAAAACAGATTCTATTTGGCAGCATGCCCAGAGGAGTTGAATATTGTGTTGTGAAAGGAAAATTTGAGCTATAGTAAAAACAAGGTTGGAATCTTGCTCTACTGCTTGGTGGTTGTGTGCCCTGACCTAAGTTCCAAACTTGAATTTCTTTTGTAAAATGGAAATAAACCTCCCACATATAAGTTTGTCCCTGACCTTGAACTGGTTTACTGTGTAATAGATTTACTTCTTTTTAAAATCTTTGTGGAAGACACATTACATTATAAGTTAAGTGATTAGTTCTAAGCAGGGGAATCTTGAGGGGTTTTTTCTTTAGTGCTCTATCAGAAAAGAACAGGGTTAAAATTCAACCTAGAAGATGAGGCTAGTGAGAACCATAATCTTTAACGCCCTCATTTTACTGGATGAGGAAATTAAAGCATACAAAAGTTGAATCATTTACCTGAACTCTCACAGTATGTTCTAGAACAGTGATTTCAATTGGTGTGCTGCAAGAATTTTTAAAACGTGCAATACCTGACTGTTTGGTCAGGGGCACTGACCTCTTTTTTTCTTAGATTGTCAAAAAAAAAAAATGACAATAGCCAAAATAAAAAAAATGACAGCAGCCAACACAACAATAGCCATCCAGTGTGAATTCCCTGTCTCAAATCATAAATAATATATAGGTCTTATAATAGAGTTTGCATCTTATTGGTCACATGCATAATAAGGTTGTGTCTGATTGGTTAATTCTTGGTACCAGAATTCCTTATAGACAAGTATAGGTACCTGATTTTTTAAAAAGTCTCTTTGGAGCAATAAGGGTAGGTACTTAACTCTTACCTCCCCCACCCCCACAAATCAATAAAAAATATGCCTATTTTTTTTTTTGTCATATCAGCAAAAAGTAGATTTCTTGGTATGTGTGCCATGAGATAAAAAAGGAAGTTGAAAATTGCTGTGCTAGAGGTAGAACTAAAGCCATATCTATAGAATAGTGTTCATAGTATAGATTCAGGCCTTCAATCGTTTTTCATCTTTTATGTTTTTCTTGTTGCTAAACAGTAAGTTTCTAGTTTTTATTTAAAAGCATAAATTGTTGAGTCCTTTTCTGCGTGCCTTACCAGATGAAATTGGATGTATTTTGGGGGGTTTTATTTTGTTGTGTTTTACCTTAGGATTGTTTACAGCGTTCCTTTAAGGCTCAAGTTTTCTCCTGCCCTGCTTGCCGGCATGATCTTGGCCAGAATTACATCATGATTCCCAATGAGATTCTGCAGACTCTACTTGACCTTTTCTTCCCTGGCTACAGCAAAGGACGATGATCTGTCTACTTCCACTGTGTTGCTCCTGGTGATTTTTTTGGACAATAAAGAATCTAAAGTGGTTGGGGGTGGGTAGGGGTGGAAGCAATGTTGGACCATATCTCTCATGTTCTGAAGCAGCTAATCCTCTTTTCCTACATAGCCATCATATTGTGTGTGTAGTAAGAGGTCCATTTCTCAACTGTCTTTTAAATATCAAAAGGTAGTTCCTGTCAGTAACAACTAGTTGTAATGAGTAGAAGTTGAAGCCTCAGCTCTAGTTGATATCCAAGTTATGATTTATTTTGCAACTACCTCAGGACAGAAAAGATTTATGGGGATTTTTAAATCATTAAATAATTAGTTAAATGAAATTTTAGCTACACACTGCCTCCCAGATATTAGTTGTGCCTGGTTCATGTAATTTGATTTTACAGAAAAGGAAATGACACTTAAGATCGTTGGAATGAACGCAGCTTCTGTAGTGTGCGAAATACATTTTTAATATCTTCCATTACAATGTGTGTTTTACAAGAACAGGTTTATTTTTTAGCCCATTTTGTGAGCTCCATTGTGCTTTTCTCTGGTGTTTTATGCAAGTTGACTACTAATGACTAATGAGAACAATATGAATGCATTGTTGCTGCATTGTAATGTGTGGTTTTGCACTTAAAAGAAATATTTGGATGCTCTGATTGTAACTGTTTATGAAAAGTGTCTTCTGTACTAGTCAAACTGCTTTTATTGAGTCTCACCAGTGGTTTTACATCTGCAGAGCATTGAGAACTGGGCTGACTTTTGAGAGGGCTGAAATTGCTTCATATTGTGATCCTAAATTTTATATTCACTGCTCCCTAAAGTATACCTTAATAAATATTTTATGACCAGCAAAATAGCTCATCTTGCTTCACTGTTTTACATTTGTCTGGCTTGTAGTACATGCGTTTAAGAATCAGTCATTTCCAGAGTATTTCATTGTACGACGTTTTTATTGATACAGGTATTTTTTTAAAAGAGATTTTATTTTTTTTAGTAGTTTTAGGTTCACAGTAAAACTGAGAGGAAGGTACAGGAGTTTTTCATATGTTCCTTGCTCCCTCCGCAACCTCCCCCGTTATCTATGTCCTCCACCAGAGCAGTCATTTGTTACAATTGTTGAACCTATATTGACACGTCATTCTTACCCAAAGTCCGCAGTTTACGTTAGGGTTCACTCTTGGTATTATACATTCTATGGGTTTGGACAAATGTATAATGACATGTATTCAATATACAATATTATACAGAGTCTTTTAAAATTTTAAGTCATTTTTCAGTTCCAGTTGACATACAATATTATATTTTCAGGTGTACACCCAGTGATTAGACATTACACTGGTATAACTTACTAAGTGATCACGCCAATAATCTACTACCGATATGATACTGTACATAGTTATTAGAGTATTATTGACTATATTCCCTACGCTGTACTTTACATGCACATGACTATTCAGCCAGATTTCAGATGGTTCTCAATGATGTTTGTCCTTTTTTAGTTGTATTGATACAGATATTCTTGCACAATTTTTCACTCTTCATTTTCAGTAACAAGAACTAATACTGATGGGGAAAATGAGACATTTTTGGGGGCTAGCAATCTGAATCTGTGCCAGTAACCTAATGCACATTCTTGTTAGCCTTTCTATAGTCTAGTCCAGGGGTGGGCAAACTTTTTGACTCAAGGGCCACAATGGGTTCTTAAACTGGACCGGAGGGCCGGAACAAAAGCATGGATGGAGTGTTTGTGTGAACTAATATAAATTCAAAGTAAAGGAGCGGAGGGGAGAGCAAGAGAACCGTATAGAACAGCCGGATCCAGCCCGCCGGGCTGTAGTTTGCCCACAGCTGGACTGCCCCTTCTGTAATTATCTGGTCCTGCAAGACCTGTTTACCTAAGTACTACTCCCATTTTAGAGAGGCCATAAACCATGAATAATACTCAACCCCCAGACAGAATTATCAGCACTGTCTCCAGGCCAGGCCTTTTGATGTGGTCTCACGGCCCCCACCCCAACACATGGGGCTTTTTGCAAAGCCCGCAAAAGATCCAGAAGTCTCATCCCATATTTGGGGGACAAAGAAACCAAAGGGTATAAAGGGAAAGCTTCCTCCATATTGGCTTGCTCAGGATTTGGAGAGAAACAGTCTCCCCTGAGTCCTGTACTAGCACATGTGAAACATCTGAAAATAAATGGGTTTTTCCTGTGCCTCCAGTACTCCTGTGTGTTCTTCGGTCGCCTGGTAAATTCTGTAACAATACGAAATCTTAAGCACTGCCCAGCCTGTGTGGCACAGTGCTTGAGCGTTGGCCTATGAACTAGGACAGTGGTCAGCAAACTCATTAGTCAACAGCGGCAAACTGAGGCTCGCAAGCCGCGGTTTGCCGACTACTGAACTAGGAGGTCACGGTTTGATTCCTGGTCAGGGCACATGCCCAGGTTTCTGATTCGATCCCCAGAGGGCAGCCAATCAATGATTCTCATCATTGATATTTCCCTTCCTCTCTGAAATCAATAAAGATATATTTTTTAAAAAATCTTTTTTAAAAAATCAATGGAAAAATATCCTCAGATAAGGATTAACAAAAACATTTTTTTAAAAACAGACATCAGTGATGAGAGAGAATCATTGATCAGCTGCCTTCCTGCACGCCCCCCACTGGGGATTGAGCCCACAAGCCAGGCATGTACCCTGACTGGGAATCGAACCGTGACTTCCTGGTTCATAGGTCGATGCCCCCCGGGCTGGTTTTAGTTGCTATTTTTTAATGGGGGAAAGAGGAATGTTTCACCATCATATCCATGTCTTTGAACCAGGGATGGCAATATTTCACACACCTGTTCAGTTTCTTAAAAAAGAAATGCTACCAGTATCTTCTCATACATTATTTCACTTACTACTCACAACCTGTGAAGTGAATGGTTTTATCTCCATTTTACAGACAAGGTAGTGGTTTCAGAGTTAGTTACTCACCCTAAGTCACAGGCAGTCAGCAGCAGACTTAGAATTTAAACTCAATACTGTGTGTTACTTTCCACTATTTTCTCTGCTTCACTGTGTTATTTTTAAGTTCTTTTACATCCTTTTGCCCTTTGAAAACCAGGTTTGGGCACTTTGAAAGAGAACTAATGTGCAATGTGACTGAGTTTCATCTAAAAATACCCGTATGGTGGTTGTATGGCACGTTATTTCTTTCAGAGACTCTTCTCATTTTCATAATTTTAACAACCAGGGGCTGCATTCTTAAATGAAACTGGTTTCTGGTAAATAATGAAATTGTTTAAGGACTGTACTGAGCCTGCTTAACTGTGCCACTCCTCCAGAACTGCCTCATGCTCCCTGGCATTAGGCTTCAGATTAACAGCATTTCTCAGAGTGGCAGACTCAGTGAGAGTCCCAGATGCAAGGCTCTCTTTCTGACGAAACACACAAGTAGTGCTAACTTGTCACACTCCTCCCCTACACCTCCCCACATGGCTGGCATCACATCCGAAACTCTTTGCTATTTGCCAGTTTATTTAACAGCCTACCCGACTGTCTCCTTCCATGGAAAGTATTTTCCTCATTGTCTTTTGGAATGCATTTGAAGCAGCTTCTTTTAACCAATAAAAGCATTTAGTTCTTTTATTTTGAGAAACTCATATTCCTGTGTAGTTCACGTTGGATAAAAGGTATTAAATGGAAGTGAGTTATTTTTTTTTTCCGTTCTTTATGCCAGTCTTTTAAAAAGGATCAGGTTCCCAGTGGCAGCACCATTGGGGCGGGAAGTCTGCATTTTTTTAGGATGCCTGACATCACTCCTGGTGCCCGGGATTCCACCCTATTTGGGGGGAGTTTGGCTGTTATTTAAAGCACTTAAATCTCACCAAGTCTTTGTTTTTTTTCTAATGATCTTCAGAAGTGCTTTTGTAGAAAATTTAAAATGTCACACTCGAACCACACAAACATATTTACTAATAATGTTAAAGTACAATGCACAATCAGAGCAAAAGCACACTAAAATTTCTCTTTCTCTTGCATCAGTTTTGAAAACCCTAACCTCTTAAGAGAGGTCTAGACACCCAAAAAGTCCTAACGGCCCATTAAAAAAATAGCTTAGAGTTGATTTCTTCTACTCTCCCATTAATTCTTTTGAATTCAGAAGAATTGCAGGTCATCTCCAACCTGCATCATAGAAGTTAATTTGTAAAATGACAGCCATGACCTGTGACTGGATGTAGGTTAAAAATGAAATGATCTTGTTTGTACAAATATTTCCTATAGGAAATGACGTAGAGGAAATGGCTAGATTCCCAGGTTAGCCTATAAAACCAATTAAGCCATAATCTATCAATCAGCACTCTTGTATGGAAAAGGCACCCAATAACCCTGCTACTTCCATGCACCAGAGACGACCTTCTCCAATTTGACTGCATTTCCAAACTTTGGGGTAAGTGATCTAACGGCCAGAATTGTAACTTTCATATTGGGGACTTACGGCCATCCCCAGGGAGTTGTATGTATGAAAGGTGTGGAGGAGACTGGAAAAGCTCCAGATGGAACATGGGGACAGGTATGAAGGCTGGGAAGTTACAGCCTGGCAAGGCTGGGAGGATTTGAGGAGGAGTGGGGGTGGGAGGTGAAACCAAGTGCTCAGTGAAGCCAGCACTGGAATTACATATGAACAGAAGGAAGGAAAAGCACGTCATACACAGGCACACAAACACTCCACATTAATCACATGTCAGGAAGCCTGCTTACATACATCACAGTAATGCACAAGTGGGTCCTCCAGCCCCTCAGCTCAGCCTCTGGTCTTGGGAAGTGTCCACCAGCCCTGTCCTCAGGGCCTGCTGCTGTGCGGACTCAAATTTCACCTTCAAAGACATTCTAGCCTCTGGCATTGGCATGCCCTCCCACTTGGTCCCCTCAGTTCAATCATTCTGCCTCGTTGGTTTCCAAAAAAGACTTCCTGGCTCTTTTTCTCTCAGGACCCTACCCTCCCACACATCTTTCCCTCCTGTGCATGGGGTCCTCCCCCGGCCCCTTTACTGATGGGCCGGCCCACTCTCTGGCCTTTGCTCTATTTTCTGGTGCTCCCTGTGCTCTTTCTCATCCAGGGACTTGGACCCCAGATCTGTTTCTCCCTTGCCTGCCCCCCTCTCAAACTTGGGACCTCCTCCCCCTCTACCCTTTCCCTTTGCCATCTTAAGCTGACTTTTTTTTTTTTTAATTTTTGTTACTGATTTTTTACAGAGAAGAAGGGAGAGGGATAGTTAGAAATATCGATGAGAGAGAGACATCAGCTGCCTCCTGCATACCCCCTACTGGGGATGTGCCCGCAACCGAGGTACATGCCCTTGACCGGAATCGAACCCGGGACCCCTCAGTCCGCAGGCCGATGCTCTATCCACTGAGCCAAACCGGTTAGGGCTTAAGCTGACTTTTCAATCATCTCCCTTCCCCATTCTTGTGATCTCTCTCTTCCTGATTCCAGGGAGACTTCTCCTGGGCTTGTTGCTCATGCTCTTGACCCCCTTCTCCCACCATCTCTGGCTTTGTCCCCGCCCCCTTCCTGACTCTTCTTTCATTTGCCATCATTTTTCTTCCACTTTCACACCTTAATTCTTTCTCATTCCCACCATAGGCCCTTATCTACCTCCTCTTCCATTTTTTCCTGTTTACAACCTGCATCTTCTCCCACTTCCATTCCTACTCCCTCCTTTACAAATGCTTCCTCCCTTCCTGACACAAGGACCACCCCCACACACACACACACACATCTTTTCCCCCTTTTCCTCAAAGCCTTCCACCTGAGTCAGGGGCCCCTTCTTCTCTGGACCCTAATTTTATTCTCGATGATCTTGACTCTAGCC
This sequence comes from Plecotus auritus, assembly GCF_963455305.1. Lineage (NCBI taxonomy): Eukaryota > Metazoa > Chordata > Mammalia > Chiroptera > Vespertilionidae > Plecotus > Plecotus auritus. The sequence continues at coordinate 134,104,697 of NC_137776.1, read as the reverse complement.
AGGGGTGGGCAAACTTTTTGACTCGAGGGCCACAATGGGTTCTTAAACTGGACCGGAGGGCCGGAACAAAAGCATGGATGGAGTGTTTGTGTGAACTAATATAAATTCAAAGTAAAGGAGCGGAGGGGAGAGCAAGAGAACCCTCCGCTCTTTCGGCTCCGCGGGCCAGATAGAACAGCCGAACGGGCCGGATCCGGCCCGCGGGCCGGAGTTTGCCCACGGCTGCTAGGCTCAAACACCTGCTCCCCGTTTTGACTTCCAGCAAGATTTGCACACCTTGCCTCAAACCCAGCTTTTATTCCTTATCTTTCTCCCCTCCCTATTTCCCAGGGATTCTTAAAACCCTTTACATATGAGATTGAAAACAAATGTTAAAATGTAGATATTAAAATTTTCAAACATGCTTCTCTTTAAATAACTCCCCTCCCCTCTCCCACACCTAGTCATGGCTGGCTTCTTTTTGTTCAGATTTTCTCCTAAAAGGCAGCTTTCCGAGAATCCTTCCCAGCCCACCCAATATAAGGGGGTCCCACCCCTGACACAGGTACCACAGTAGGTTCTGTGTTACAAAGAGCATTTCACATTGTGAAATCTTTATGTGTTGTCTGTTTATACATCTGGAATTGATGCTCCGTGAAAGGCCTAACTTTCTTGTTTACCTGGTGCCTGGTAGGTACATAGTGGCTCAGTCAGTTTTTGCTGAATAAGGTCGTGATTTCTGGTGCCAGACACCATGCTAAGTACTCTATGTTATCATGTCATTTAATCCTTATCACAAGCCTGATTGAGGTAAGTCCTTTTATTGTTGCTATTTTATACCTTAAGAAACTGAAGTGCAGAAAGGATAAGAGAATTTTGTCTATTGTCTCAGTACAACGGGCCTACCTGAGAATCTCATCCATATCTGTGTGAAGTCACAGCCCATGTTCCTTTCACTTCGTCTGGCAATGCAGAGGAAAAGGACCATTAGGAATGGAAAACAAAGGAAGAAGATGGTCTGAATGCGAGGTACATCAGATCTGGTCGGGCTCCTGCCCTGGGGCAAGGAGTGTAGGGGGGTGCAGTATAGGACATAAGGGCCTAAGTGAAGGTGAGAACAGTAAGAGCTAACATTTACTCACTTTGTGCCAGGCACTGCTCAGAACAATATATTGAATACTCACCTGGGAGTTGTAGGTGGTATCATTTCACAGATAAGGAGTCTTGGCTCAGAGATGTTAATTATCTTCTCCAAGATCAGACAGTTAGGATATAGGGGAGCCGGGATATGACCAAAAGCAGTCTGATAACACAGCGAGTATTCTCATTGCTACCCTGCACTCCCTCCAGCAAGAAAATAACCAGATTTACAAGACTAGTGTGCTCCATACTGGGCACCAATTCCTGCTTCCTGGATTCCTATTTTCTTTGTGGAAGGGCTTCAGCTAATGTCACAGGCCTGCCTCTTTCTGCTCTCCATAAAGAAGGTGGCTGATGGCTTCCATTCATCCATGTTACTGCACCAGCACCGGGGAAACCTGGGGTTGGCAGGGGCAGCAATCCTGGGCCAGTGTATCCGTCACAGACTCAGACTCCCTGGGGTGGGAGTCCCAGGCTTAGACTGTGAAGCACCTAGGGCAAAATGGAGAGCAAGCCCTCTGGCTAGAGATCTTAAAAAAAACCAGTCCCAATCAGCTTTATTCCCCAAAACTGACATTTTGATCTAAATAAATAAATAAATAAAAGGCTTCCTCGATTCGGTGCTGGCAGGAGTGAGGGTAGCAGATCAGAGAGCGAGGCTGAAGCGCAGTGGCACCGGCTCGCGCAGTCTCCTCCAGCCCTAGGAGCCTTGGCCAAAGCCAGCAAAGAGGGATTTCCTTTCAAAATAATAAGATTTGCATAAAAAAAAAAACACAAGGGTGGCCCTGTCTGGTTTGGCTCAGTGGATAGAGCGTCAGCCTGCGGACTGAAAGGTCCCGGGTTTGATTCTGGTCAAGGGCACATGCCTGGATTGTGGGCTCGGTCCCCACTGTGGGGCATGCAGGAGGCAGCCAATCAATGATTCTCATCATTGATGTTTCTCTCTCTCTCTCTCTCTCTCTCTCTCTCTCTCTCTCTCTCTCTTCCTCTCTGAAATCAATAAAAAATATATTAAAAGAATATAAGGGTGACTAAGTTCAGCATCTTTCCCGTCCTCATCGTCCTTTAAAGGCTTAAAGTTCTGGAAATTTTCTTGAAATGTGAACAAAGGAAGCTGAGAGGCAATACCTGGAACTTGTTAGAAATGGAAACTGGCCCTGCCCCAGACCTACTGAGTCAGACTTAGTGCCTGGGCCCAGCCCAGCGTTCTGCATCAACAAGCCCTCCCGGTGATCTAGACACACGAGGGTTTGAAAAATCACTGCCCTTGGAAACATCTCTGAGCCTGTCCATGTCTGAGCCACCACGTCTGTCCGGGAGCCCTGGAAACCGCTAAAAGCACTAGTATCTCAGCTTCTAAACTACATGTCCCAGAGGGCTTCTTGCATCCAACACCACTTAATCCCTTATTTGGATGAAAGGCACTGGTGTCATTGGAAAACACGGCCCCTATAAGTGTCTAGACGAGCTTTCACGGGGTTTTGGACGGGGCCCGTGCCTTCTGCCAAGGATTGTTCTGAGAGTGCCCTGTGGCCTCTCCCAGGGTGTGAAGAGGCAGAGGGGGTGACGGAGGCAGAGGAGGAGTGTGTGTCTACCTCAAACCCCTCATCTTCCAAACTGCTCAAACGCACATCCTGCATATTGTTAAGGTCCTAGATGCCACTAAGCAGCAGAAAAAAAGGGTAATACAATGGCAAATGTTATGCATATTTTATCACAATTTAAAAAGGTGGGGGGGAGGAGCATCCTACATTGTCCAGAGACACTGTTTGAGGGCCCAGCATTTTGTACTTTGCTTGAACAGGATTCACAGAAGGCACTGGGAATACTGGTCTTGGTGACAGCATCCCTGTATTCATTCAATTCATATTTCTTTGTGTTTGTTGAACACACACTGCAGGTAGCATCGGGGATCCACTGATGTATGAGATATGGTCCCTGCTCTCAGGGAACTTGGTCTAATGAGGCAGACAGAAGCCAGGGAAACAGAATAATTACTAGTTGTGCTAAAAGTACAGGAAAACAAACTGAGTGCCAAGAGAAAATAGCAGGGCCCATTTCACGGAGGTGCATGGAAGACCTTTTTGAGAGACGCTGAAAGATGAACAAACAGGAACCAGCAAAGGTGGCCAGAAGTGGTCCAGGAGGAGCATATCACATAGGGAAGACCCAGGGGGCAACATGGGGATTTTGAGTGTCAGGTAAACACATGAGTGACCTAATAGTGAAGGACAAATAGTTCACCTTGAGCCCTAGCTGGTTTGGCTCAATGGATAGAGCGTCAGCCTGCGAACCAAAGGGTCCCGGGTTCAATTCTGGTCAAGGGCACATACCTTGGTTGCAGACTCCTACCCAGCCCGGGCCATGGTCAGGGCTCATGCAAGAGGCAACCAATTGATGTGTTTCTCTCACAGCAATGTTTCTCTCTTTCCCTTTCCCTTCCACTTTCTCTCAAAATCAATGGAAAAATATCCTCAGGTGAGGATTAACAACAAAAAAAAAATAGTTCACCTTGACTCTTAGCCACCTGCGTTTGCCTCTGATATATTTTGGGGCAAGCAATGTCTGAGCTGTTGGGGAAGCAACTTTTTCATTCAACCACTAACACTTTGCAGCCTGGCGAAGAAATTAGGAAACTGCTGTTCACCTCCACAATCTCTTTTGCTTGTCCTTCCTCGGAGGGGCCACCCAGCCCTGGACAGCCTGTGCGGAGAGCCTGGTTTTCAGTACAGGAAGGGCAGTCTCAGGTTGGCAGTGGGGTAGCCTGCTTTCCTCGGTGGGCACTGGAGCTGTTCAGCCTGGGTTCAAGTTCTGGCTCTCCCTCTCCCCAGCTGTGTGACCTTACGCATCTCTCCATACCACTCCCCTCATGTGTAAAAGTGGAATGTTTGAGGTTCCAATGAGATAATATGTTTTAAACACTCAGCATAGTACCGGACTCCTAGAAGTACTCCATAGACAGTAATCATTTAATTATTTTGTTAGCCCCGGCCAGGTAGCTCGGTTGGTTGGAGTGCTGTCCTAATACACCAAGGTCGTGGGTTCAATCCAAGGTCAGGGCACATACAAGAATCAACCAATGAATGCGTAAATAAGTGGAACAAGAAGTCCATGTTTCTCTCTCTCCCTTCTCTCTAAAAGCAACCAACAAATAAAAACGTATGCTAAAAAGGAGCCATGGGTCCCATCACTTCTCTACTGCTTAGTTAGGCTGAAATAAATTGTTTTACAAACTTTTTTTTTTTTTTAAGTGTGAGAGTAAGTGGACCACTTGTAGAGCATTCAATAGAGCACTCGGATCTTTGTCCAGATCACTATTCATAACAGCTGCCACACTAGGAACCAAGTAGCCAGGGCTAGCATACATGCTTAATAACTATCAGGGAAGACCATCTGCAGTGTTTGCTATTTCTAGGAGAAACATTTGTGGCAGGCATGCTACTTGCCTACCTGAAACCCATTCTTCCCCTTTTCTTCAATTAAGAAACTCCTGATTTTCTTCGGGGCAGTAACATGCCCAGCTAAAAGTCCTCCCCATCCCCCTTGCAGCTAGGAGTAGCAGTTTGAACCAGTTAAAAGTAAGCAGAAGTTACTGGGTGAAACCTCTTGGAAAGCATTTCAGAAGAAGCCAACTTGGATGGCATCTGCCTTTTGTCTCTCATTTTCTCCCCCTTTTCCTATCTAGAATGGCATGTGATGCCTGGATATGCGGCAGCCATCCAGGACTATGAGGATGAAGACTATACACAAAGTAAGGCAGAACAGAAAGACTGAAGGAGCATTAGGCCTTGGCTTATTACCTCTGGACTTACTGTTAAACAAGAAAAAATAAACTACTATCTGATTAAACTTCTGTAGTTGGGTTTCAGTTACACGCAACCTAACACGATTCTAACAAAAAGGGCCAAAGTGCTAACTAAGGCATACACACTGTTTCTTTAGCCAAAGACAAAGCTGGTAATGGAACAATGGCTAGGGGATTAGGTATTCTCTTTACCCTTCAAATCCCTCTGAACCTGGACATGGACGAAAGAATGAAAACTGGATCAAGAAGGCATTCTTCAAATTGAAATGCTTTTATTAGAACACTAATAATTGCAGATAAAAAAAAACACATGAAAAAAGAGAAAACACTCAAATGCTATTATTGATTAGGCAAATTAGTTGGAAGGAAGATTTCTGCAGTGTATACAAAATGTAAACATTTGCCCTGGGATTTTCCACAGTTGGCACAGTCCATAAGGACTTATTTGGAACAAAAATATGTCTATCAGTATAGCCTCTACAATGTCTGTGAACTCGCTACATTGAAAGTTTACGTTCCCAGCACACCCCAAATCTTCTATGCAAAAAACTAACAATGGCCACCAATCAAGGCAATTTGAACATCAACTGCTACATGTGGAGGCAGAGGCATGGAAGCAAATCAGTCTTCCAACAGTGAGCTCCCACTCACTACACTGATTGTATTTACATTTACCTTGACAGAGATTACAAAAATATACACAGTATATAAAACCCCTGCTTGAGTCTGGGGTAGTGGATGAAATATTTCTTGCTTATCAAACGCTCCAGAGAGAGGCATCAAGTCAGTCACTTGGACTCAGGGAGAGACTACGAAGAGGCCCTCTTCTGTTCAGAAAATGGAGACTCATAAACTGCCATGGGCGGGCAGGTACAGACCAGGTGCTGATCTCCATAGATGTCATCAATCCGGGCAATGGTCGGCCAGAATTTGTTCTCTGGTTTCACAAAGGGCTGTAAGAACAAAGGATGAAGATATTCTGCCATATTCTGAGAGGTTTATCTTGTGAGAGGATATTACAATGATACTCCCACAGCCTAGTATACCACTAGCCCAACAAGTACTCAAAAAGTATAAAAAACTAGCCCTAGCTGGTTTAGCTCAGTGGATAGAGTGTCGGCCTGCAGACTGAAAGGTCCCATGTTCAATTCCGGTCAAGGGCATGTACTTGGTTGCAGGTTGAATCCCTTTGTCGAGGCACGTACAGGAGGCAACCAATTGATGTGTCTCTCTACATAGATCTCTGTCTCTCCCCCTCCCTTCCACTCTCTCTAAAAATCAATGGAAAAATATCCTTGGGTGAGGATTAACAAAACAAAAAAAAGTATAAGGAGATAAAATGTTCTTATCCCATCAAACAAACTACGCAGCATCTTCTCATTCATGTAAGAACCATAAAAGAAAAAGAAATAGCCCTAACTGGTTCGGCTCAGTAGATAGAGCATCAGCCTGCAGACTGAAGGGTCCCAGGTTCTATTCCGGTCAAGGGCATGTACCTTGGTTGCAGGCACATCCCCAGTAGCAGGTGTGCACGAGGCAGCTGATCGATGTTTCTCTCTCTCATCGATGTTTCTAACTCTCTGTCCCTCTCCCTTCCTCTCTGTAAAAAATCAATAAAATATATATTTTTTAAAATAAAAAGGAAAAGAAATAGCCCTAGCTGGTTTGGCTCAGTGGATAGAGCGTCCGCCTGTGGGCTCGATCCCCAGTGGGGGTCTTGCAGGAGGCAGCTGATCAATGATTCTCTCTCATCACTGATGTTTCTATCTCTCTCTCCCTCTTCCTTCCTCTCTGAAATCAATAAAAAAATATATATTTTTTTAAAAATGTGACATAATACATTAAAAAGAAAAAGAAATAATTGCATTTGGGGCCATCTCACTGTTGGATGGTGGGAGAAAACATCTACTTGACAAGGTCTCCTATTGGGACTTCCTCCACTGTGTGCCCTGCAGATTCTCAGACTCTGACTTCAGAGACGTCTACACTCTATGGACTTCCCTTGTCGGGGCTCACATTTCACAATGTGTCCCACAGATAGTTACTATGAGACTAAGAGTGGGAGCCCCTCAGAGTAGGCGATGGCCCCTCGCAGGCACGTGGGCACTCTCACCGCTGGCACAGTCAGCTTCCGAGGAGAACTTACGAGTGGGAAGGCTGCCACCTCTCTGGAATACGGCCGATCCCAGTGCGAGGATGTGACGCAGGTCAGGGAGTGTGGAGACATCTGGGACAGACATGGATGGGAGAGGGATCAGAGCAGAACACTGCCTTCTCCCCCGTCAGGGAGCTTCTAACGGGAGCCCGTTGACAGAGGAGGCTGCTGTTTTGTTTCATTTTGGGGGGAAGGAAATCTTGGTAGGAAATTTTTTATTGTGAAATATTTCAAATATCAGAAAGTTATGGTAATATAATAAGCACATCTACTAACCAACATCAATCCACATTTTGTCATATTTGCTTAACCTTTTAAAATAAAAAACACCGGAGGCAGTTGAAGCTGCCTGGATTTCCCCTCTCCGCCTCATTGTTTGCCCTCTTCCCCAGGGATGACCATATCTTGAATTTGGTGTTCACCAGTCCTATCATGTTTTTATACTATTACTGCATATATTAATAAAGAGCATATAGCATAGTTTTTAATAATTTATCATCCTATGAGTATTATTCTCCACTTGCTTTTGTAACTCAGTATTATGTCCTTTAGACATCTATTTCCATTTTAAAACCAGTCTAAATCCCAAAAGAATCAGCAGTATCGGGGGCGGGGTGGGGTGGGGGGGCGGAAATAGTACAAATGATCATATTGTCTTCCTTTGTTACCCTGTCAAACTCACACTGAGTAAGGTACCTGCCTTCTCCTGCCACCCATTGGTCCCTGCACTCCACCTTCTGCTGGGCAGTTTTGAAACTTGCTCAGCATCTCAGACGTGTTGTCCGGCTTGGAGCCATAACAACACAATCACAGCCTTCATGGTGTTCTCAATTCATGCTACCCCGGCTTAATAATATCTGGACCTAATGAGAAACTTAGGGCTCTCACTAGATATGAAATGAACATATTTTGGAAGAGGAAGGATAATGCCTAACAAATTGTTCTCCAACATAAGCCACAAACATTATAAAACATTCAGGCCAAGGAACAATCCAGTTGTTCTAAGAGGTAACTGCTTATCTTTAATGTAAGAACTTACCTTTACCCTGAGCTTATGAGGTAAATAATCTCACTGGAGTGCACCAAACAGAGACACAGAATAAGACTTCCTCAACTAAATGGAGCCCTTAGGCCTCTGCTCCCTCTTTGGCAACCAGTTGGGTGCATGTGGTGTGAAGCTGCCACAACCCCCAAAACAATGACATGAACAACGTTAAGACATAGAAAATACCTACATTACACTTGAGTAACTGCCATGTTCAAGACTTAAACTTCCAAGTAATGAATGCATCATCTCAGAAGAATGGCCTTGATTCTTAGGCAAGAATATCATCTTCTGATGAGGGAGTTCCGGGCTTGCTGACACACTGGCCCAACCATTTTATCCTCTATGGGACATTTTGAATAAAGTCAGTGACTACAGACCTTCAGTGGATTGACCTGGGGGTCGATGCGGCCCTCCTCAATGTCGGCAATTTCCTGCCGAATGTTTATCATGGCATCACAGAACCTATCCAGCTCTGCCTTGTCTTCCGACTCAGTGGGCTCGATCATGAGAGTCCCTGCCACCGGCCAGGACATGGTAGGGGCATGAAATCCTGCAAGGGAACCGGGGAACATGTGACATTAATTTTGACCTTCCCAATTTGGAAGAGACACTCTCACATCAATGTTTCTCTCTCTCTGTCTCTCCCCCTCCCTTCCACTCTCTCTAAAAATCAATGAAAAAAATATCCTTGGGAGAGGATTAACAAAAAAAAGAAAGGAAGGAAAGAAGGAAGGAAGGAAGAAGGGTGGGAAGGAGGCAGGGAGGGAGGGAGGAAGAGGGAGGGAGGAAGGGAGAGGGAGAGAGGGAGGGAGGGAGGGAGGGAGGGAGGAAGGGAGGGAGGGAGGGAGGGAGGGAGGGAGAATATTATCAAGGCTGGGAGATAGTAAGGGACTTGAAAGATTGGGAGTACTAGATGGTAACTTCAATTACCACCTCCCTCCTGGCCCCTTCTCTCTCTCCCTCCAAATGCTGCTGCAGTCAGACATGAGATGCCAGGAGTCTGATTCAGGTTATTGGAAGAGTCAAGAGGAGATTTTGATGAGGCAATTGCTAATTTCATTAATGAAACCACTCTCTGGCTTTCCCATTTATTATCAGTATAACTTTGTATAATAAGATCATTCATTTGAGAGAGAATGAGTCACACACACACACACACACACACACACACACACACACACACACACACGGGACTCCCATTAAGATGCAGTAGTAAACCTACTAAATTATTAAAGTTTTCATTTTACTTATTAAAAGAAGTCATTCAAAATTATCAAAATTCAGCCGAAACCGGTTTGGCTCAGTGGATAGAGCGTCAGCCTGTGGACTGAAAGGTCCCTGGTTCGATTCCGGTCAAGGGCATGTACCTTGGTTGCCGGCACGTCCCTAGTAGGGGGTGTGCAGGAGGCAGCTGATCGATGTTTCTCTCTCATCGATGTTTCTAACTCTCTATCCCTCTCCCTTCCTCTCTGTAAAAAATCAATAAAATATATTTTAAAAAAAATTATCAAAATTCAGATGGGACTCCACATCCACTGAAAGGCAAAGTTCTCTCCAATTTAGCCTTTCTGTAAATTGAAGGGTCTTTGATATTATTAATAATGTCACTAAGAAAATGTATTTTAATAAGGGCTGTGCTGAGCAAACATCCACTAATATACAAAGGGCCTGCGTCTCTTAAAATCCTTCAAAGAAAATCTGTCACCACTGTGGAAACATATGCCTATTCCTCATCTCTAGAAGCAGCGGAAACAGCTGTGTCATGCCTGAAATGGTTGTAAATATGAATATAAAATGCCACTCATCTCTAACACTTCTACAGGTAACTTGCTCTGCTTCTTTCCCCATATACCACCTTGCCTCTTCATGGACCTCTCTGTTTACCAGGAGTGGGAAAGAAATAAGAATTTACCAGAAACATGGGTAGAGAACAACAATCATTTTCTTTGGGATTTTTAATTTTGTTAACTATAAGGCTTCTTGGCTGCGTGGAGTCAAGATGCATGACTTATCTTTCAAAGGGCAGTACAAATGCAGTCATAAGGGACAGTTTTTTTCTCTTTCACTTTAAAGGTTGCCTAGAACCCTGGGCTCCCCACTTAGCCTATGGATTAGTTTCCTGTAGTGACTGCACATTCGGTTTGTGCCTCCAGGAAGTGGTCCACAGCCAGCTCCAGCAACTGTGTGAATGTCAAAAGCCCCAGTTCCCCCCTCCCCCCCACTCCCACCCTCTACCAGGGGTTGCTCCCAGGAGGCCACTCACCATAATCCTGAAGTCTCTTGGCCACATCCACAGCCTCAATATTTGCAGACTTTTTGAAAGGTCTTGTATCCAAAATAAATTCATGAGCCACATAACCTGTTAGGAAAAATTGTTTCATCTTGAGATTAGCATCAGTTTGTTGTTTTACACAAGCAAATGGGCAAATAAATCATCCTTTTAATGTATATTGAAATGCATGGGTACTTGGTAAGTTTATAGGTGGAAACAAAGACTGTAAGGTCTGGGGCTGGGAAAGCAGGAACTTTACAAACTTTGCTTTCTAGCCTGCTTGAATAATGAGGAAAATAAACTTAAGCTGTCTGACCTTGTAGGCCAGAGACTAGATATGCCCATAATTTCAATGCCATGCCAGGTGCATTTTTTAATTGGATAGAACTGTGTTGTTTTCAAGGCCAGCAGCGAGATAACCACTAAGTGCACATAGGGCTGGCTCTTTAATAAAAAGGGAAGTTCTGCTTGTAACCTTGCTTAGAATTTGAATTCATTTTCTCTAAGCCCACTGGTGAAGCCCACCGGTGAATAAGTGTGACTCCCCCGGCCTGTGCTCTCGGACCGCGGGACCTCACCCGAGAGCTTTCAATAAACGCGATTTTTCGCTTTAACCTGCTTGTCTTGGTCAACTTATTGGTTTCGGTCGGGTTAAGTCTTACATCTCTGATTAAACCTTACAAAGACTTCCTCTGTTCTTACTGCAAATAAAAATGTTTAACACGCCAGGCCAATGTATCCGATCCTAGTGCATAACACACCCTTGAGCCAAGAAGCTAATGGGAGGTGGGACTTTGGTGCTAAGGCTCCGCTGAAACATTCAATCTCATTCTGGGGATGAGATTACTTCTAACCTAAAATCTAGTTGCAACAGTCTTCACAGGCCTGATCCTATATACAAAATATTTCTAAAGCTACAGATCCATTGACACCCTTTTCAGCAACTTTCCCCCCAACATCCAATAACTGTTTTTTCTGTCTGTGTGCAAATATACTATATATATGCACATATATGTATTTATATATACATATACATATATATACACACACACACACATACACACACACACACACACACACACACACACACACACATATATATATATCCATAAGACACAGAATTTTATGTGGTTCTTCAAAGGGGCTTTTGAAGTTTCAGTTTCAGACTGAGAATTAGAAATAAGAGTTGTCAAAGAACACACTGCAAGTGGCAAGGAGTTGATAAGTCCAAAATCTCTGAGGGGTCTGTTCACTTTGTTCTAGTGGTGTAGACAGATTGCCTCTCTATGCCCAGGCTGCCGTCTCCCCAGCATGAGCTGCTGACCACCCATCCATCATCAAAAACCACCAAAGTCAAGTCAGCATTTTCATAAATAGAACAACATTCCTGGGAGCTCCCCAAATTCCATGCCCACGCAACTGATGAATTTCTCTCTTAACCTGCTTTGCTGATTTTCAGCAAACAATGAATTACTTACAGGTCCTTGGAGCAGACAAGTCCTCAGCCTAGAGAATAGCTCCAGGCATTAGCAGCCCCTGAATATAGTCTGTGAAGGGCTCTGCTTTTTATGTAGTTAACACATATGAATAAATTGGTTTTGTTTGAAATAAAAGTATGAGATCCTGAGGCTTTGAATATACAGTTACTGCATACTTACTTTTAACACATGCTTTCTAACAACGATGGCAATTACATTTGTGAGGAGTGTGATTCCAACGTAGAAAGTTGTATTCATAGGTGTGGGGGGCGGAAAGTGCCAGTTGAAATGACCAGGAGGGAAGTCATGAGATTAAAGTCCTCGTCAACTGTTAATTCCAAGAATCCTAATGCCCTATTACGCTACTCCATTTGTGGAGCCCAGGCCTTGACCTTTCTTCTCTGAGCCTCTGGCAGCCAACCAGCATTGTGACAATGACTTAAGGAAGGAGACTAATGCTCTGAAGCAGCGGTCGCCAACCTTTCGGACCTCACGGACCACCAGTGGTCCGGGGACCACCAGTTGGCGACCGCTGCTCTGAAGGACACTCAGCGGCAGTGGAGGAGGAGGAGAGGGACACCTGAGGGTGGAGAGGAGTTGCTCTTGCTGGTGGGCAGGGAGCAGAATCTTCCAGAGGTTCAGTAATAGCTGAAGGCCCCATCAAGCCCAGCCCAGCCCAGCCCAGCGCTGCTAACACCAAGGCTTCATCTGCAGAGGCCCCCACCACAGCCTAGTGGTTTGGGAAGAGCTCCATTTTCAAAATGAGGTTCAGATGTTATTTTCTACATCCATCGTCTAATGCATTCAGATGGAAACTGTAGTGGAATTTCAGCATCTTTCTCTCTCTCTCCCTCTACTGAGCCCTGCAAAGGGTGAAATTTAAACTTGGTGGCTTTTGGAGGCCAGATCCCAAGATGTTCATCTTTGTTTGCAGTTTTTAAGAAGGAAAGATATACAAACCTTCTATGGTATAGGGTGAGTCAGGGCAATCTGAAGTAGAAATTGTATAAACTGATCAGCACAAGTTTTCATTTTCACTGAGTAGGTGTTTCCGCTGGGCCTGACCATGATGACTATAACTGAGAGTCTGACCAGACAGCAAGTCAAAGGAGCAAGGGAAGGAGGGGGTGGGATGATGGAGAAGCAAATAAAAATGATTTGGCTCCAGGCTTGGAACATGTCCCTTCCCAACACCCAGAAGTTAATTATCTTCCAAGGCTATAGACCGTGCTGCAGAAAAAAAGGACTTTTCAAAACCCCTCTTGAGCTTGGTCAGTGTTGCTCAGTGGTCGACCTATGAACCAGGAGGTCACGGTTTGATTCTAGGTCAGAGCACATGCCTGGGTTGCGGGCTTTGATCCCCAGTGGGGGCTGTGCAGGAGGCAGCCAATCCATGATTCTCTCTCATCACTGAGCCTCAGGAGGTGTTACTCCCCAGCCAGGGTGGGCCCAGCTCCCGAGGCCCATGTCCGCCCATAAAGGCCACAGGGAAACCTATTCGGGGGCAAGAATTTCCGAGCAGCACTAGGTTTGTCCAAGGACAAAACAGGACAGGCATTTAAGACTTTAAAACAATGGGATATGAACAAAGTTGTCTACTCCACTGACAGGAACACCATTTAGATTAAAAAGTGAACTTAGCCTCCCACAAGAGTAGACATTCGTGAATTTTTTAAATTTCTCCTTTAAAAAGGTATCGTTTTACCTGAGGTAATTCCTTTCTTTCCATATCCTAACAGAATAAATACTACTGCTGTTCTCCATCCCAATTCTTGCCTGCCACTTCTTTGCTTTGCAAAACTATAACCCTCAATCGTTAAGCTGGTATTTTCAAATCTCTCAAAGAAATGGTTCATAAAGGGAAGCCTGGAGTTCATTAAAATTGTTGTCTCATAGTCAGGGGTAATTCTGAAGTCTTTTTAGAGCTATTAAATAGGAATAAAATGGATAATGGTCTTCGAATATTGCCATTAGACATTTTGGAATACAATATGTTTAAAAACATTTCTATTTTGGGCCCTTGGGAGGTAAACTGATAATTCTTTTCTAGGCCTTAAAATACAAAGGCTCAAATTGTATAATGAATGTGTTTACCAGACCAAACATGAGACAATTTTTGGTTTCATGAACTTTGGGATTGGGTAATACAGTCTGTATTCATCAGTCCTTTTCTGCTTGGGATGATAAATAGGATTCATTATTTAATTCTGGGGTAAAATGTCAAAACAAACGGAAAATGTATCTGTCTTTTTATGCTGCAAATCCCCTAGGGCTGGGACCAAAGAAGTCACTGAACTGCTAAGCACATGGTGGGCACCTGAGAAATGCTTGCTCGCTCTCCTCTCTCCTGGAGAGCCGCCCATCCCCCACAGTCCAAGCAACAAGCATTCCTGCTTTAAACAACTAAACCAGGCATCACAGTACTCTGCGCACTTACTAACCATCACCGAGTTGTACATTTAAGTGGGCAAGTGGTGTGGTACGTGAATTCTATCTCAATGAAGTTGTCAAATAAAGTTAATCATAAGAGAAAATGTCAATATGAAAAATTTGAAAATAGAAAACAAATATTGATAAATTATAGCAAACATATGGCGTTTTATTCATCAAGTTGGCAAAGATATTTTGGTTTAGGTTTGCATTGCTTTTTCGTGCTCAGTAGGCCCTGGTGCCATGGTCATTCTCATCTGTTAACTGTAAAAAAATTCAGTACGAAGTCTCTGGGAGGACAACTAGGCCTGTGTATCAAGAGCTTCAGTGAATTCATAGCCTCTGAGTTAATAATTTCTCTTCTGCGACTCTAACCTAAGGAAATAATCAGAGACTTTGTTTTTAATCTAAGAAATGCAAACAACTCAGGGAAAAACCTATAGAATTGCTGAAATTGTGGTACACCCATACAATAGAATTGATGCAGTCACTTTCAAAGAACATGTAATGGCATGGGGAAATAATCCTTTATAATAAAAGGCTAATATGCAAATCGACTGAACGGTAGAATGACCGGTCGCTATAACACACACTGACCACCAGGGGGCAGACGCTCAACACAGGAGCTGCCCCCTAGTGGTCAGTGCGCTCCCACAGGCGTAGCATCACTCAGCCAGAAACTGGGCTCACAGCTGGCAAGCACAGCGGTGGTGGAGGGAGCCTCTCCCACCTCCGCGGCAGCGCTAAGAATGTCTGACTGCCGGCTTAGGAGCGTGCCTAAGCCATCAGTCGGACATCCCCCGAGGGCTTCCCAACTGCTAGAGGGTGCAGGCCAGGCTGAGGGACTCCCCTGAGTGCACGAATTTTGTGCACTGAGCCTCTAGTCACAATATAAAATAAAGTTTAAAAAAAAATAGGACACAAACCCTAGCTGGTTTGTTTCAGTGGATAGAGTGTCAGCCTGCAGACCGAAAGGTCCTGGGTTCGATTCCGGTCAAAAGCACGTACCTCGGTTGCAGGCTCCTCCCCAGTCCAGGCCCTAGTTGGGGCTCATGCAGGAGGCAACCAATTGATGTGTTTCTCTCACATCGGTATTTCTCTCTGTCTTTCCCTCTCTCTTCCACTCTCTCTAAAAATCAATGGAAAATATCCTCAGATGAGGATTAAAAAACAAACAAACAAAAACAGGGCACAAACTGTGCTTATAATATGATCTCAACTGTCTAAAACTGAGAAGGAATACAGCAACATATTAATCACAGTTGTGTCTGCTAGATTGAACCATGGATCATTTATATTTTCTTCCTCATACTTCTTTATTTTCCCAATTTTTCATGTTGAGCACCTATATATTATTATATAACCAGAAAAAACAAATACTAAAGCTATTCCTGAAGGCCAATATATAAGCAGGATGCATTCCAGCACAAGAACTGTATCTGAATTAATTAGTAGCTCCAGTAACTTCTTTAATATCCACTTCAGAAGCCTTTCACTATGTTGTTTAGAGACCCACAACTTTCTTTCCTGCTCTCTGGGGAGCATTTCTACCCGAGCTTCTGGTTATTTAGTTCTTTTCTATTTCCAAACTCTAGAACCACCCCTTGGGTACATATTTAAAGGCAAGACCAACCTTTAAATGAAAAATCACAGATGTAGTTGTACGCTCTCCTGCACAGAGAAACCCAAAGTCAAAGAGTGGCCTCCTTCCTGTGGCCCAAAGTCTGGGCTTCTGCTTACTGACTGGTCTCTGCTCCAAGTCCCCTCTGTTCCTTCTCCAATTCCAAGCCCACGCACTGTGTGTCTACCTGGCACCATCCCCTCCCATCACCTCCAGGATGACTTTGTTTCCCTATTATTCTCTCTACTGAAGCTTCACTCTCCCCTCTTCACTGCTTTTCCCATGGGAACAAAACAAAACTACATCCTATGCAGCAGCTCTTACCACCCCTTCACCTCCAAGCTCCCCCAAACCATGAGAGCTTCCCACATCTCCTCCCCAACCTCAGCCGGCTTCTCGGCCCATTCCCACCTGGCATCTGCCTCACCATCTTGCTCTGCTTTCTAAGGTGACTGAAGGCTTTCTAACTGTTAAAGGCAAAGGTGCCTTTGAGGACACCTATCAGATACAACCAGCACTCTGCGTGCTGCACTCTGCATTTGTTTGTTGATGGTGTGTGCTATGCCAGGCATGACACCAGCTATGGGAGCTCCAGAACTGCAGCAGGCAGGCCCCACCCTGCAGGAGTTTGGGGTCGATGGCAGAGCCAGAGGATAAACTAAGTGAGAGAAATCCTCAGTGCTGAGGGAGCCAAGAGGAGGACGTAGTTCTCTTCATCCAGAAAGGGAGGCTCCAGGGAGGAGGTGAAGCCAGAATAGCAGCAGGAAGGACAAGCAGAGGGTTTCTGGGGAGAGAGGCTGTGAAGAATGGGGGCAGGGGGTGCTCAAAGCCACCTCAGGAATGGAGTCCCTGCTCACGGTAAGGGGGCTTCTGCACTCCTCTCTTTTTCTTTTTTCAATGAATATTTACTTGTTTCTGTTAGTTTAATATATGTAGGTATTTTTTAATCCTCATCTGAGGATATTTTCCCATTGATATTTAGAGAGAGTGGAAGACAGAGGGAAAGACAGAGAGAAATATCGATGTGAGAGAAACACATCAATTGGTTGCCTCCTGCATGGGCCCTGACCAGAGCCCGGGCCAGGGAGGATTCTGCAACCTAGGTACGTGCCCTTGACTGGAATCGAACCCAGGACCCTTTGGTCCACAGGCTGACGCTCTATCTACTGAGCCACAGTGGCTAGGGCCCCTCTTAATGTAGCCATCTGCTTGAGGGGTTTTGCTCTGGTTTTTCGAAACTCTTTCTTGGGTCTCCCCACTTCCAAGAGTCTGTTCTCACAGGCTGTGTCCTCTGCATGTCTACCTGACTCCATCCCCTCCCATCACTTCCGAGGTGACTTTGTTCCTCCGTATACTATTGCCTCTATTACAACCCTAAGAGGCGTACCTAAAATTTATCTTCACACTCAACTTATCAGTAACTAAGACTCACTGATTCTACTTTTAATAGCATAATATGTTTATAATATGATCTCAACTCCACGCCACCATCTTAATGATTTCAACATTCTCTTAATCTTGTCATTCCTCTCCTCAAAAACCTTTCTGGCTCAGAGGTCAAGTCCGGGGCCTTCCAAGACTTTCAAGGCTTCATACTACCTCTCCAGCTTCATCCTCATCAGATCCTTCTCCTCCTATCTCGTCCTTCAAACCACCCAACACTCACGCCACCCGGACCACTCCTTTGTCCTTGGCTTCTCCTGGATCTCTGTTTACCTGGACTCTGTATACTTCCTTCCAGGTTCATCTCAACAGGCTCCTCCCAGAGGCTGTCCCAAAAATTCCATCCTGCCTCTGCCCAATCCAAATTTCTCCACTCTTTGGGAGCATTCCCATATCACTTTGTAAGGTAAGGAGCTTGTGGAATTTACATATATATCTCTCAGTGGTGTGGGCTTCATGTTGGCCTGAACTAACTTCATTGCAGAGCCTTGCAAATGCTGATACCCCTGATCTGTTAGCTAAATTAAAAGCATCCTATATAATAAAAGAGCAATATGTAAATTAACCATCACTCTGCCATGCCCACAAGCCACGCCCACCAGCCAATTAGGAGTGAGTATGCAAATTAACCCAAACAAGATGGCTGCAGCCACAGAGTGAGCAGGAGGCTTGGGTTTCCCCGGCAATGGAGGAAGCCAAGCTCCGCACACCCTGGCAGGCCCAGGCCTCCACTCAAGGCTACAAAGTTTCAATTATAGAAGATACATAAATCCCAACAACAATGACTGCGGCCACGGAGCAAGCAGGAGGCTTGGCTCCGCTCCAGGCTACAAAGTTTCAATTGTAGAAGATAAATAAATCCCAGATACCAGGGCCTCTGCTTGGGTCGCTGGAGGGCGTGGTCGGCCTGCAAACCACCACAGGCCCCTCGCCCAGGCCACCTCACGCCCCAAGGGAACCCCCACCCTGATCTGGGACACCCTTCAGGGCAAACCAGTCAGCCCTGACCCATGCACCAGGCCTCTAGCCTATCTAATAAAAGAGTAATATGCAGATTGACCATCTTACCAACACACAAGATGTCTGCCCCCATGTGGTCAAAGATCCTGCCCCCATGTGGACACAAGATGGCCACCACAAGATGGCCAGCAGGGGAGGGCAGTTGGGAGGGACCAGGCCTGCAAGGGAGGACAGTTGTGGGCGATCAGGCCAGCAGGGGAGGGCAGTTGGAAGGGACCAGGCCTGCAAGGGAGGGCAGTTGGGGGTGATCAAGCCTGCAGGGGAGGACAGTTAGGGGTGACCAGGCCGGCAGAGGAGGGAAGTTGGGGGTGACTGGGGGGGGCAATTGGGGGGGACCCAGGCCTGCAGGGGATAGCAGTTGCAGGGGGACCAGGCCTGCAGGGGAGGGCAGTTAGGGGTGACCAGGCCTGCAAGGGAGGGCAGTTAGGGGTGACCAGGCCTGCAGGGGAGGGCAGTTAGGGGCAAACAGGCTGGCAGGGGAGTGGTTAGGGGCTGAACAGGCTGGCAGGCAGAAGCAGTTAGGGGCAATCAGGAAGGCAGGCAGGTGAGCAGTTGGGAGCCAGCAGTCCTGGATTGTGAGAGGGATCCCAGATTGGAGAGGGTGCAGGCTGGGCTGAGGGACACACACCCCCGTCGTGCATCGGGCCTCTAGTTTCCAATAACTGTACACTTTTCTCTGGTATACACTCACAAGCACAAGTTTTCCAGCAACTGCAGAAAACCAGATCTACTAGGACAAACTTGGTTTGACCAAGAAAAACCCAAAGTGACTAAAGTTAATACTTGCCTCTTGCACCCCGGAAAAGGACTCTGTAGTGTTTTTCTAATCTCTTGGCCATGTAGTTGGCATTCAAGATAGCAACTTCTGTGGCTTGTTTAAGGCCCTTGCCTCCCATCATCTGTAACAGAGGGAAAAAGAGCCATCAACTATGGAACAGGTAAACCCAAGGGGCACAAACCAAAGACACCTCCGGAGAAATCCCCCCACAAAGAAAGTCAGCCCACCATCACCGTAAATTGCACATGAGTGGAAAACCCTAACAAGGACATATATGTCAGTCCTCTCTAATCCTGAAACAATTTTTGGTTTTCTCCTTTGAACGGTAATTTTACATTGCTTATTATAGTAACAAAGCCTACAGCAGGGTAAAATTGACTGCTGACTACTGTGTTATCTAAAAAGGGAAAAGAATTATTTTAGGTTATACTCATTTAGGGGAGTTTTTGTTTGTTTACTGTGAATTTGAGATGTCTTGAGGATTGCCAAGAATCCCATGGGATCTTGGCCCAAATCCCCACTGAATCCATTTTGTGTTGTTTATCTTCCAACTGTCCACAGTCAAGGCCATTTATGTTTAACAAACGCTGGGTTCAATTATACCTTTTTCTGGTGGTTCATAAGTCTCTGTGATTATATGGGGTGAAGGTCATCACCAGCAAAGAGCGTAAAGTCAGGACTGCACAATTTTTATTGCGTACTTTCTTCCCAGAATACATCACATATGATTGAGGCTTGGTAGGTATTAAATACATAACTAATGTAAAGCACAAGAGAAAGCATCAAATAAAACAACAGAGGCACCAAAGTTCAAAGTCAGGAGAAGACACATTTTGCCAGGCTGGTCACAGAACTGTTACTGTAGAGCCTGGTGCATTGTGACTACCTCTTGCAAGCCTCAAACTTTTGCTAGGGAGGACTTGGACTTGGTTCAGCGACTAGCTTTTTGACTTGTATATCAGAGTTACTGAGCAGCTCGATGGCCCAAGGCCTCCCCTACATACGCTGCATTTGATTCTCTCTGGGACCTAGGCATGTGCATTTTTGAAGAATCCCCTAAGAATTCTATGCAGGCTAGTGAGACCCAGTGGTGATTGCAAAGGGAAGCAAGGAGTGAATTTGGGGCCTTTAGGGAGAATGTCCAAGATGGACTGAAACAGGGAGAGAAAAGGTAGTTCTAGAGTCCAGGTGAAATAAAGACAAGGCCCAAAGTCAAGGGATCGCTTAAACCCTATTTTATTTTTCACCCTTACACTGAGGCTCTGCCTGGTGTTCCTGGCACATGGCCAAATCAGCCTGGGGCATTTATTGTCTATCTGTGGGAAATCATCTCCAACCCAAACAGGTCCATAGCAAATAACCGAGGTTTACAGGACCTTGGGACCAAAAGGAAGATGGGAATTATTAGATTCTGTTTGCAAAGAAGCAGGCCTTTATTATGATGGTTTTTGTTGTCTCCTAATTGCAAAACAACTCGAGGGTCATTTTAAAAAGAAGGTTTTCGTCTCTGAGGTACAGAATTGTTGTTCCAGCTTCCCAGAAAGTTTTCCTTAAGAATCATAAACGCCACACTGTTCAAGAAGAACAGCCAGCCCCAGAGAGCCACCCGTCATGATTTGCATAGCTGAGTTTGAGGTTTTGTTTCACCAGAAGCCACCCTTCCTTTAAAGAGGGGAGCCAATGCGGGAAGGCTGCTCTAATTAGCAGCTGAAGGAATGCTCCTATCCAATACACAGTCTTGTCAGCCTAGGAGGCGGGCAGGCCAGTTTGAACAAGAGCTGCATAAACTCTGGCGCTAGTGGTTTCTTTTGGAGGAACACAAAGGAAGGAAGCCTGTTTTCTGACAAACTCTAATTACCCCCGAGAGTGCAGTTCCACAGGCCGTAAAGGGCAAAGAGCTTCGGGAAACCACCACATCAGCAAATGTCTGCTACTTTTCATCTGATCCTCCAGGCTTCCGAGAAATATAAAGTGAAGTAATATGTATTCCTAGAATTTATCCCAGGACCTCAACCAAGTGTAAGACTCAGTATGCGCACTGTTTTTCACTTGCAAGAGGTCACACAAATCCTCCAGGAAACCAGATGACGTGGCCAGAATAGCCACATGACTCATAGAACTTAAACTCTGTCTGGAAAAATAGATCTGGTGTGTTACTTTCTCTGACGTTAAACCCGCTGTGAGAACCCAAAGGAAATAGCATAATGAAGACGAGATGAAATGCATTTTAGCTGATCTCTGTAGGAAGGTTTCTTCCACCCAAAGACATCGGCAATCTTCACTAATCACATCTCAGATTGTGGGGTTGTTTTTTTTTTTTTTTCATTTTCAAGCTAAGAAGGAAGTCTGCGATCTTAGTTCCCCACCCACACATCACCCCCCTTCCGCCCCACCCCTCCCCCCCACCCACCTAACACACATTCACAGGCCTCACCTTAATGTAAGCCCATGAAATGGGCAAGATGGAACTGGAGCCCCACGGGGCTGCGCTGACGGTACCCACGGGCCGGGCATCCTCATCAGACGTTAACGAAATGACAGGATGACTGGGTAGGAAAGGGGCAAGATGCTTCTTCCTGTAGTTTTTAAGTACAAATTCAGAAGATGTAAAAAGATCCACTACAACCAGCCAGGTACGCGCTGGGCCCTCTCAGGAAGCTCTGTTCCCAACAGAGGCACTCTGAGTGTGGAAGGGACCTGACAGCGCTAAGGCAGATGTTCAGGAAGTGTCCCTGCCTTCCTCCTCCACTGGAAGCACGGCTCACCAGCCACGGGTGTCCCAGGGGCTCATCCAGGAACTGTGGTGGAGGATTTGTCTGAGGCAGGCTCACCCGGATGTGCGGACATCCCAGCCCCATACCCTCTCCCTCCCAGCCCCACACTCTGTCCTGAGGCACCTAAGGGACATAAAAGGATGCTGCTTGGATGAAGTCCATGGGGCTACACATCAGAGGCCGGCATGTGAACCATTCACCCCACCTTCCCCCCAGCTGAGGCACTGGGCCTCTTCCACTTACAATAAATAATAACCATCAAAAAGGAAAGCAGAGCCCTAACCGGTTTGGCTCAGTGGATAGAGCCTCAGCCTGCAGACTGAAGGGTCCCAGGTTTGATTCCGCTCAAAGGCATGTACCTTGGTTGCGGGCACATCCCCAGTAGGGGGTGTGCAGGAGGCAGCTGATCGATGTTTCTCTGTCATCGATGTTTCTAACTCTCTATCCCTCTCCCTTCCTCTCTGTAAAAAATCAAAAAAAAATATTTTTTTTTTTTAAAAAAGGAAAGAAGAAAAGAGGGGGCAGAATCCAACCAGCCCTGAAGACTGGCCCCTCTGGCACATTTTTGGAAGACTGAAGCTCAGGACATGGCTGCTTAGCCTCATTTTCATAAGATGACTTGATTTCACAGTGTAAAAAGATATATAACATCGACAAGACACTCCTTTGATCTTATTTTGACTTCATCCAATTATTTCTAATAATAAGGTTTATTTTTTCCTTACATATCTCAGATGCAATAAGAATTCAAAGCCACTTTCTGCTAGTTCTTTTGCTGTTGTTGTCGTTCGATAATTCACTTTCAATGTAACCATCAGCTGATTTTAAAGAGAAAGAAGTCTAAGTCTGAAAAGCACTTCCAGGTGCTAATATTCCAGTTCTATCCATAATACTCCAGCAAAGCTCCCTCTTTACTACTCTTAGTAAACGTGCCCTGTCTGTGCATGAATGGAAGCTCAGTGTGGCCAAACGTTATCCTATCTAATAAAAGTAATATGCAGATTGACCATCACACCAACACACAAGATGGCTGCCCGCATGTGGTCAAAGATCCTGCCCCCATGTGGACACAAGATGGCCACCACAAGGTGGTCGGCAGGGGAGGGCAATTGTGGGCAATCAGGCCAGTAGGTGAGGGCAGTTAGGGGTGACCAGGCCTGCAGGAGAGGGCAGTTGGGGACACCAGGCCTGCAGGGGAGGTCAGTTGGGGGCAATCAGGCCTGTAGGGGAGGGCAGTTAGGAGTGACCAAGCCGGCAGAGGAGGGAAGTTGGGAGCAACCAGGCCTGCAGGGGAGGGAAGTTAGGGGTGACCAGGCCTATAGGGGAGGGCAGTTGGGGGGGGGGGGACTCAGGCCTGCAGGGGAGGGCAGTTGGGGGAGATCAGGCCAGCAGGGGAGGGCAGTTGGGGGGACCAGGCCTGCAGGGGAGTGCAGTAGGGGCAGGGGGACCAGGCCTGCAGGAGAGAGCAGTTGGGGGCACCAGGCCTGCAGGGGAGGGCAGTTGGGGGGGGGGCAGGACAGCAGGGGAGGGAAGTTAGGGGTGACCAGGCCTGCAGGGGAGGGCAGTTGGGGGCGATCAGGCCTGCAGGGGAGGGCAGTTAGGGGTGATCGCACCAACAGAGGAGGGCAGTAGGGGGGGACCAGGCCAGCAGGGGAGGGAAGTTAGGGGTGACCAGGCCTGTAGGAGAAGGCAGTTGGGGAGGGACCCAGGCCTGCATGGGAGGGCCCCAGGCCTGCATGGGAGGGCAGTTGGGGAGGACCAGGCCTGCAGGGGAGGGCAGTTGGGGGGAACCAGGCCTGCAGGGGAGGGCAGTTGGGAGGGACCAGACCTGAAGGGGAGGGCAGTTGGGGGGGGAGACCCAGGCCTGCATGGGAGGGCAGTTGGGGAGGACCAGGCCTGCAGGGGAGGGTAGTTGGGGGGAACCAGGCCTGCAGGGGAGGGCAGTTGGGAGGGATCAGGCCTGCAGGGGAGGGCAGTTGGGGGGGACCCAGGCCTGAAGGGGAGGGCAGTTGGGGAGGACCAGGCCTGCAGGGGAGGGCAGTTGGGGGGAACCAGGCCTGCAGGGGAGGGCAGTTGGGAGGGACCAGACCTGAAGGGGAGGGCAGTTGGGGGGGGGGGGACCCAGGCCTGCATGGGAGGGCAGTTGGGGAGGACCAGGCCTGCAGGGGAGGGCAGTTGGGGGGAACCAGGCCTGCAGGGGAGGGCAGTTGGGGGGAACCAGGCCTGCAGGGGAGGGCAGTTGGGGGGGGACCCAGGCCTGCATGGGAGGGCAGTTGGGGAGGACCAGGCCTGCAGGGGAGGGCAGTTGGGGGGAACCAGGCCTGCAGGGGAGGGCAGTTGGGAGGGACCAGGCCTGCAGGGGAGGGCAGTTGGGGGGGGGACCCAGGCCTGCAGGGGAGGGCAGTTGGGGGGGGGACCCAGGCCTGCAGGTGAGGGCAGTTGGGGGGGACCAGGCCTGCAGAGGAGGGCAGTTTTGGGGGGACCCAGGCCTGCATGGGAGGGCAGTTGGGGAGGACCAGGCCTGCAGGGGAGGGCAGTTGGGGGGAACCAGGCCTGCAGGGGAGGGCAGTTGGGAGGGACCAGGCCTGTAGGGGAGGGCAGTTGGGGGGGGACCCAGGCCTGCAGGGGAGGGCAGTTGGGGGGGACCAGGCCTGCAGGGGAGGGCAGTTGCGGGGGGACCCAGGCCTGCAGGGGAGGGCAGTTGGGGGGGACCAGGCCTGCAGGGAACGGCATTTCAGAGCGATCAGGCCAGCAGGGGAGGGCAGTTGGGAGGGACAAGGCCTGCAAGGAAAGGCAGTTGTGGGTGATCAGGCCTGCAAGGGAGGGCAGTTAGGGTTTACCAGGCCAGCAAGGGAGGGCACTTGGGGGTGACCAGGCCTGCAGGGGAGGGCAGTTAGGGGCAATCAGGCCAGCAGCAGAGCAGTTAGGTGTCTATCAGGCTGGCAGGGGAGTGGTTAGGGGGTGATCAGGCTGGCAGGCAGAAGCAGTTAGGGGCAATCAGGCAGGCAGGCAAGTGAATGGTTGGGAGCCAGCAGTCCTAGATTGTGAGAGGGCAGTCGGACATCCCTCAAGGGGTCCCAGATTGGAGAGGGTGCAGGCTGGGCTAAGGGACATCCCCCACCCCCGTGCACGAATTTCGTGCACCAGGCCTCTCATGGTTAATAAAATCTAATTATGGTCTTCTTTGGACATACTCTAAAAGCATCTATTTCACTGCTCCTGTCTCAGCCCCTATAGGCACATTACATAGGCAGGTAACCTCGCCATCTGAAGACCTCAATGGAAATAATAGGTTTGGGGATGTTCTTTCATTCTCAGTGTCCAAAGCCATGCTGAACCCAGCAGCCCAGAACTCACACTCCGATGGGCCCCATGCCAGGGCCCCCTCCTCCATGGGGAATGCAGAAGGTCTTGTGAAGGTTTAGGTGCGAGACATCAGACCCAAAGTCTCCAGGACGACAGATTCCCACCTACCACAATGGGAAAGAGCCAAAAGTCAAAGTCAAGAACTGGAAAGGGTGCTCTGGAGAGGCAGCCATGCTGTGTGCCGCGGCCCCTCCCCGCGGAGGAAAGGCAGGCAGAGCTGCTCACAGGCACACCCTCCGTCCTGGCTGAGGCCTGCAGGGAAGCCTGGCATTCCATAGGCAGCATGCCTTGTGGTTTCTGTGGAAACAGCAGCTGACCATTTAGCCTAATTTAGATTCTAAAATACAGAGTTGAATATATAGTCAATTCCTAATTATCCACCCGCTGAGCAGAGAAAGAAAATGCCCCCCCCCCCCCCCCCCCGCACAAGAACGGCTGTACTCCTTGCAACTGACACAGGCACCTCTCACCCCAGCAGTTTACTTCCCCGGTAGGCTCCTTTGGGCACCCTGATGGGAGGAGCTGGAGGGCTGCCCAAGAGGATGCTGAGCCCAGAGAGAGGAAGGGAGGTGGACAGTTTTCCTGAGACCATCCAGATGCCAACGACAACATTCAACGAGCGGCATTAGGGCTGGTTTTGAATGTGGGCAAAGATAAAGGCAGAGACAATCTCTGGACGACACTTACAAAGGGAATCAGGCAGAAGCAAAGAAAAGCAGAAAGAGTCTGAAATAGTAAAACAAGTAAGCAACGAGAAATAAGTTAGGAAGTCTCTGAGAGAGATAATGACACTCCTTGCACACCACACAAGCCTTCTCCTTTTCTCCCTCCCCCCCACTCGGGTCAGGATCTGCCCTCAGGGAAAGAACTATTCAGCTGTTTCACACTAAGGGAGCTGGAAGCTGAAGCCAGATTAATGGCTTGTCCAAGGTCATGGCAGATCAACATTCAAGGGTGGCCAGAACTTGGGTCTGAATTCCCTCAGGAAGGCAGTCAGGTGAGCTTGTCTCTTGCACCCCCAGAGGGATCACACCCGTGACAAACTAAAGGCTTTCAACTCATTCCCTCCTTCTTTTCAACCGTTTTGCCTCCTCCCCAGTGTCCCCCATCACCTATTTAGGTTCTGTAATCTCAGTGAAACTCGGGGGCTTTGTTTGAAACTGTCATCCTCAGTTCTGAACACAGTGTCATGTTTCAGACAACCCTCAAAAGGTCAGAGAAAAATTTTTTTAACTTAACCATTTTCTTAGGGATCCTATCTCGTGTTGCCCACCTGAGCGTTCATATTTGCACCGTCTAGGTAGACCTGGCCTCCGTGTTGGTGAATCAGGTCACACACGTCGCTGATGTTCTCTTCAAACACTCCATTGGTGGATGGGTATGTAATCATGATTGCTGCCAGGTTCTCCTTATGTTTATCCACCTGTGGGATAGAAAAGGGCAGAAGGAGACAAAGGAGGAAACCTTTCTTTCTTGGTCAAACAAACCCTTGCTTTTTATTTTAAAGGATTAAGAAAGATGAATTCTTGGTCTTTTCATTTCTGAAATTTTCTTAAAGTATGATGCCAACAATAAAAGATCCACAGCCATGATTCCCTTCATTAGTCATTCCAAAGAAATAACAAGATCCCTTCAGGCTAGGTCTCCATGGTCAAGACCAAAAACACTGCTCAGAAGATTTTTGGACAGATTGGGCTCAAGTCTCTAAAGTGGTTTTCCTTCGGTTGAAGTCCTCTCAGTAATGATTTCAGATCTTTTTCCTTCCAAACATGTATATTTTCACAGTTAATCTCTCTCTGCTCATCTTGCCATTATTCCCTTTCCCTCCCATTCTATGGAAATTAGAATTCCCACAAGGAGTGCTCCCGCTCTGACGACAAAAATCTCCCTCAGTTTTCCTCCTCAGAAGGCAAGCATATATCAAAGGAAAGCATATGAAAAAGTTCCCGTTTTTCTGGCCAGCAAGTCAGTGCAGGCTTATATGAAAACGAAAACAAAATTTTAATGTCAATAACTTATATCGGCCCCAAATAGTTGTTGGTAAAAACTCTGTGGACTGCTGGAAGAGGGGAGGCGAATGAAAGAGATGAGCACTGTTGTGTATTTTTAGCTTCCCTTTTGAAATCAGTTACTTGAAGTTCCCAGACTCCATGCCTAAAACCCTGACAAAATCACATTGCTATTCAACTGATTTCCTTCCCTCTTAAGATGCAGACTCCAGTCCACCAGTGGAAAGCAGATATGGTTGCTAGGCAACCTCTTCCTGGAGGTTGGGAGGTTGGGAGTGGGGGATGGTGTTTTAGAAAGGAGGGTGGAAAGCTGCTGGATATTCAGCAGGTAATGGCTGGGATGGCCACAAGCATTTGCAAAATCTACATTTATGTTTTAATTCCCAACACAAAGATTGAGAAAAACTGTGGCTACCAGTTTGATTATTAATGGAGGAAAGAGTACGGGTAGGTTGGGCAGGAGTAGGCAGGTCCTGCAGGGAGTACCCTTACTACCAACATGAATAATTCATTCAGTTTCTTACTCATGCATAAATTAGAGAATAGGATTTCAATTTAAAGAACCTGCTCCCTGTTGGTGAAAGAAGTGGAAGGCCAGACTGTGGTCAGCTTAATTCTGGAGCAAAACTGTGACTGTTGCCTTTTATTGTTCTTACAGAAATGGTTAGGTTTTCTGACTTTACGCCATTTTCCCCAGACCCATTCAGAGGAGGAATTGCAGTCTTTTAATTAGGATGCAAAAGAAGCTAATGCTGATATAAACCATCCAGCCCCTGACCCCCACCACCTCTTCCCAACCCAAACCGCTCCCATTTGTTAAGTGGAAGATGGGTACCATGGCCTTGAGGTGAGCTGTGTCGATATTTCCATATTTATCCACCTCCACAGGCTGAATCTTCATGCCTGCCATGTGGGCACTTGCGGGATTGGTCCCATGAGCTGATTTCGGAATGAGGCAAACCTTAGGAATGAAATGAAAGGAAGGAAGGAGGATAAATAATCACCAGGCTATTCATAATGACAGAAAAGCCCTACAACAAGCATGTCAAACTCAAAGGCTAACACAGGCCAAATAAACAAGGTTTAAGTTCATGTGGGCCGCAATAAACAAAAGCTTCAATTTTCATAGAAACATAGGTTTATTTCAATAGAGACATGCTGAGTACAAAGGGCTGAAATAAGTGAGTAATCATAACAAAATAATAGAACATTTTAATATAAATTATTTTTTTTCTTGAACATTAATTTACCAGACACTAAATAACTGCACAAATTAATAAGTGTAATGCAAATAAACCTATTTTTCTTGTTCTCCGAAAGCAAAATATTTCCTGGTGCGCACACTAAACAAGTCAGTACAAGACTAATGACTTGGCAATCAGCTGCTAAAATATTCGCTGCTAGTATTAGTGAAGAGAAATGGTGCGCCTGCACATAAGGCACGTAAGGGAAATGAATGCGACATGATTATAGTAATCAGTCATTAGTGAACGTTGTAGTTCGTTATTAATAATTATG
Source organism: Plecotus auritus (assembly GCF_963455305.1). Lineage (NCBI taxonomy): Eukaryota > Metazoa > Chordata > Mammalia > Chiroptera > Vespertilionidae > Plecotus > Plecotus auritus. The sequence goes on along the minus strand of NC_137776.1, from coordinate 134,075,861 downwards.
TATAACAGGATATTATAAAAATTAACTTATGAAATTTTTATTAAAACGTTTCTTATATATCGTTATATTGGCTGGGCCACAAAAAATTCGTTGTGGGCCGCATGCGGCCTGCGGGCCACAAGTTTGACATGCTTGCCCTACAACATGCTTAGAGCACAAATTAAATAGGCGCCACTTCCTTTATTTAAACTGACCACTAGTGCCTTAAAATCTGCTGCAATTTCATTGTTACTGTATTGCAAAACATTGTCCAAAAGAGAGTTTCTGTTTGGATGCCCAAATAATGTTCCCTAAGTACTTTGCTCCTTTATCCCAACACACCAAAAACACACCTGGGCTCATTCTAGCCTGGTCTCAGTTAGAATACGCACGCACCACCTTACAAAGACATAACATCAGAAGCTCAACTCCAGGACTCAAGTGCCCACGTCACAGTGCCTGTGCCTGCTTGGCTCTGCTGCGATCCGAGAGACATGACAAGGGCAGACAGAATTCCAAAGCCTCCCAGTGGCATCCTTTATTGGCTGTTTATTCTGTGCAATGAATTGTCAGTTCCCATGAGAATCGTAAACTAAGCACTAAATGTGGTCAACCTCTGCCCTGTGCTCACACGACTTGCTCACTGACAACGCTGCTACGTGTATAAATAAATGTCTACAGCCAACAGGTGCGGGGGGGGCGGGGGAGGAGAAGGGAGGGGGGCTTGGAATAAGGGAAGCGGGGGCCACTTCAGGTTGAAGAGATCAAGAGAAAGTGTGTCAAGACCTACAGCTTAAAGATCTATCGAATTCTTATGGAAAGTGGATGGTGGGTGCAATGCTAGAATTCCCAGATTTAAATCACTTTCATTTCCTCCCCCCAAATCACATGAACACAGGCAAAAACACATGCTCATGTAGATCGGACGATGCCCCAGTACAGGAAAATGCATTACAGACTTTTCCTAAAAGAAAACAAACAAAAAAAGCAACAAGCACCCTGAAAATAATTCTTTTTTTAAAAAAGAATTATTTGTATTGATTTCAGAGAGGAAGGGAGAGGGAGAGATAGGAACATCAGTGATGAGAGAGAATCATTGATCAGCTGCCTCCCCCATGCCCTCATTGGGGACCCAGCCTGCGACTCAGGCATGTGCCCTGACCAGGCATGAACCGTGACCTCCTGGTTCATAGGTCGATGCTCAACCACTGAGTCATGCCAGCCAGGCTCCTTTTAAAAAAAAAAAAAAAAAAAATCAGAACCAATATTGCAACCCCTTGAAGAGAAATGGATGCACATTATAAAATGGGTTTACAGAAGGAAAAGTTAGCTTACAGCTGTTTCCTCAAAAACGGCAAAGTCGTCTACTTAGTAAAAATACAAGTGCACAAAAGGAGAACTGTAACCGGAGGCACACATGAAAGTACTTTGTCACTCTTCTGCTGACAGCAAGTTTGTGCCTCTTTTGAATGGCTCCTCATCTCATGCTGCTTATGCGGTGGTATCCTCAAATCCATTTTCTTGTTTAAATGCCTCCCATTTGTATTGAATTTTCTTTAATTTATCAGGACCAAAGCTAGAGTCACTTGTACTTTCTCACAAGGTATTTTTATTCCACCAAAGGATCTTGGTATAAAAGGATCCCTAGGGGCCGAACATTGATGAAGGAAGGGAAAGGCGAATGTTTTAAAAATGAATATAAAATATTTGTTAAAAGCCTAAGTGGAGAATTCATATCAGGGAAGTTCTGCTGAAACAAAAACATTCAAGCTAAGCCCTAGCCAGTTTGGCTCGGTGGATAGGATGCCGGCCTGTGGACGGAAGGGTCATGGCTTTGATTCCAGTCAAAGGCACGTACCTTGGTTGCAGGCTTGATCCCAGGCCCAGGTTGAGGTGCGTGTGAGAGGAAACCAATCGATGTGTCTCTATCACATAGAGGTTTCTCCCTCTGTGTCTCTCCCCCTCCCTTCCACTCTCTCTAAAAATCAATGGAAAAATATCCTCGGGTGAAGATTAACAAAAAGAAAACATTCAAGCTAAAAATGTCAACCACCCCACGGTACACTGAATAATGGGCCTCCAAAGATGCCCACGTCCTATCCCCAAAATCTATGGCAAAGGGACTTTGCTGATGTGATTAAGTTAAGGGTCTTGAGATGAGAGATTAAGGACCTTAAGACAGGATGAAGCAACATGGAGAGGGTGAAAGAGCATAATGATGAGGAGCTGTAGGGGCTACTTCAGTGCAAGGAGGAAAAAACAGAAGAGGGAACTCTTAATGTCAGTCATCTGTTAGTCACTGGACAACTGGAACCTTAACATTCCTCTTGAAATCTGAATTATAGGCTGGGCTCCAAATGTATTCACAAGTGTTCTCATCAGAGGGAGAAAGAGGGAGATCTGATTACAAAGGAAGCAGGAGATGTGATGACTGAACAGAGGCTGGCGTGATGGTAGGAAGGGGCCATGAGCCAAGGAATGAAGGAGGCCTCCAGAAACGGGGAAAGAAAGGCAAAGAAACATTCTCTCCTGAATCCTTCAGAAGGAACCAGCCCTGCCAAAACCTTGACTTTAGCCAAGTGAAACCAATTTCAGACTCTTGGCCTCCACGTACTGTAAGAAAATAAATGTGTATTATTTTAACCCACTAATTTCGTAGTAATTTGTTACAGCAGCCACTGAAAATTAATACACATTCTGATATAAAGAGGAGTGGGGGGAAAAAGCCTCAGTGGTTTTGTCAATGATTCTTTTATAAGTTGCTGTTAGACATTTCTGGTTTTCTATATGGATCTAGGAAGCTTTATTTTTTAATGTTAATTTTTCCACACTCTATTTATTTATATATATGTTTTTTAGATAATTTTTTCACACTTTGGAATTGTGGTGTTACGAGGGACAGAGAAACAACAGGATCCAGATTTGATGTTTTAGTTTATCCAAAACTAACCCATTAGTATCCATTTAGAGATGCTGTGTTTTCCTAAGTCCCCAATTGTCTGGTGTAGAACCCATATAGCTGATCCTTGAAGGATTCAGGGTAACACTCCTTTGCAAGAGAAGTCAATTTCTCACTCATGGTAAAAACTGAACAACCGAAGGCCATTATTTTGCCTCAGGAAATTGGGAAGAGAAAAACACATATAAATTTTTGGAAGGTGTTTCTTCGTTGTTTTTTTCAATGGTTTCCCTTTGTATAGGAAACACAGTCTTTGACTAGCAAAACCTGACTAGCAAATTGAGTTATTACGAAGTGTTTAGGACAGTTCCTGGCACATGGTGATTGTGATATAAGAATCTGATAAATAAATATGCATCCTCCCAAATTAAACTGGTAAATCAAGAACTTGGCTGTTGCATTTTAAGAACGCCTGAAATTTAACCTAAGAGCAAAGTGAAACTAACTTCCCAAACCAGCTTGACACAAGAGAGCCATCAGGACCCTGAGTGGTTCCGTACCACATGACTTCTCTACACTTCATATCTGAATGGATTCCATCAGAGTCTATTGTGCAGGAGCAGCTGTCTCAGACTCCTCTGATGTAAACAAGCCATGTTCTTCTTCTCTAACTAAAAAAGTCAGCCTTAGTTAAAATCTTTCATCTAAAAAGGATGCCAGCATTTCCAAACTTATGAGTTGTGTATTTCTACAAACTCAGTGACTGCCTCTTCCTCCCCTTCCTACAATGCGGCGCCACGGCGCCAGCTCCTCTCCATTCTGCAGGATGGAAGAGCCCCTCATGACATCTCAATGATAGCAATGTGGACCATGGCACCAGAAGAAACATCACACATGAGGGGGCGGAGAGAGAAGGGAGGACTAGAAAACACAAGGTGGGGGTGGGAGGAGCCGAAAAGAATCTGTGCGTAAAGGACTCTGCTCAGGCCCAATCCAAAGGTCTCTCATCCTTTCTGTTTGACCTTTCCAGTTGGGTCCCCAACTCCTGAACATTCACATATACTTCTGGGTGTCAAACTGAAGGACTGGGAAACAAGGAGGGTAGGAAGCATCACAGAGGCTGGAACCTGCATTTTAGCTGGCCCTTTGTCATTAGCTCTTCGCTAGCCTTCCATGAGCGAGAGTGGGATCAGGGAGGGACAACATGGAGATGGCCACACAGATCCCTTCTCAAGATCCCCAGACACCTCCTGATTAAAGAGCATAATGATGAGGCGCTCCAGGGGCTACCTCAGTGCATAGAGGCCAAGGAGAAAAAAATAGAAGAGGGAACTCTTAATATCAGTCATCTGTTATCCTTTCACTGGACAACTGGAGCCTCAACATTCCTTTCTGAATTGATGACAGTGCTGAGGCTCTGCGGTCCAAAAACAATGCTGTAGCTCTAAACTAACCTTTCCTTAGAAAGCTAAAGAATTCAAAACCACGAGAAAACGCAAGTGAAAAAAAACACAAGTTGGAATGCCAGGGGCTTTGTCTCTGGACTGGCACACACAGTGCCTTGCATGTAGCCAGTAGTCAATAATTTATTCAATTAGTGAATGTCCTGGTTTTCAAATGACTTTGAAAATCAATTCTATTCCCCAGCCAGGTCAAAGGCCTGGGAAAACACACGTGGAATCAGAATGAATTAGCAAGGGAATGAGAGAGAAAATGTTCTCTCCCCTCTCCTTTTTTTTGAAAGGGAAGTGAAACAGTTTTTAGATTCCCTCATTGCAAAATCCAGGCAACTAGCCATAAGCAATCCCAGTTTTAATAAAACCAGAAATGGACTAAGATCAGGCCACCACCTATCATATCCCACTTCCTTAGGCAGCCAGTACCACCCTAGCATCCTTTTCTCTAACTCTCCTGACACTTTTATCCTGCTCTTGACTCCTTCCACTTTGTGGAAGTTCTAGCTAAGCCGTGGTCATCACCAAAATGAAGGCCACTCCTTCAGCCACAATTTGAAGCCTGTGTCAGATCAATTGCTACAGACACTGCCTCAGGAGATGAGGGTGGGTCCTGTCAAGCCCATTTGTACCTGCTGGTCCCCACAAGAACAGCTTGGACCCTGGAGACTAGACTCTCATACCCAAAACTAACGATAAAGCAGAACCATGAACTCTGTTCCACATCTTCCTTCATTGCTTAGAGCTGACATCATTTAATTGAGCATTTCTTGACTCAGTATTTTTTGAGCACACATATGACTAGAACTGTGCTTGGGCACAGTAGGAGTTACAGAAGAATTACAGCTCAGCCTCTGTCCCTTTCCAGGCCTGGGGCCAGGGCTGCGCCAAGGACAGGAGGCTTGGAATGGCAACATTCCTGCCCCTTACTCCCTCAGGAAATCAGTTTCACAGCCAACTGGCGGACTTTTACAGACGGGGTTTGAGCAAAAGCCTTTTATCTCTGAATGTTTTCCCTCAGAATGGTCCAGTGAAGTGTCTTGGAGGCAAGAATCGTAATAGCCAGTCCACAGAAATTTGTTTCTTGATTATATGTTCTCGCAGCTGCTTCCAAGAAAGCTCGGAGGGAGTGTCCCACAGAGTGAAAGGGATCCTGGGAACTAGACCCGATGCCACCCAGTGGTAGGCAAGCACCACCTGCCCATACTCACTGTTCTGTGTCTCTCTCCTTTCCCTTCTAAGTAAGCTCGGATAGTGGCCAGCCCGGCATATTCCCCCTGGGCTCCACTGCAAAGGCAAGAAGAGAAGGATTAGGATTTGGGCCTTTTGCTTTCATTTATGCATTCAATATTCACTGGGGCCAGGCCGTGTGCTTGCCAACAAATGACACAAAGTCACTCCCGGACACCATGGAAAGCTCACGGTAGATCTCTGCATGAGTCCACAGGACTTGAACAGCACCCGGTCTGTGCCCTAAAGCTCACCCACTCCCACTCAGAGATGGGCCTTTCCATCCTCCCTCAGAACCATGAACCTAAAAAATCCTTTTTATTATGGAAAATTTCAAAATTATACAAAAATAAAGAAAAGAATATAAGGAACCTCCATGTGCCTATCACCCAGCTTTAACAGTTATTGGATTACTAGAGGCCCGGTGCATGAAATTTGCACACTCCGAGGGGAGGGGGGGGGGGGTCCCATCAGTCGGACATCCTTAGCGCTGCCGCGGAGGCGAGAGAGGCTCCAGCAACCACCGCTGCACTCATCAGCCGTGAGCCCAGCTTCTGGCTAAGCGGCACTCCCCCTGTGGGAGCGCACTGACCACCAGGGGGCTGCTCCTGAGTTGAGTGGCTGCCCCCTGGTGGTCAGTGCATGTCATAGCTACCAGTTGTTCTGCCATTCGGTCGATTTGCCTATTAGCCTTTTATTATATAGGACTAGAGGCCCGATGCACAAAATTCATGCAAGAGTAGGCCTTTGCAGCCGCGGTGGCTGCCTTGATCCCATGGCTGCAGCCCAGGCTTCATTCGAAAGGTTGTTCCACTGTTTGGCCATTCGGTCAATTTGCATATTATGCTTTTATTATTATAGACGGTCAATCTTATTTCCAACTATATCCCTCACTAACCCTCCTCACTCTAGAAAGTATTACTAGATTATTTTGAAACAAAACTCAATCATGCCATTCATCAATTCAAACTTTAATATATATTGTTCAAAGATAAGAATTATTATTTTTTTAAATGTAACTACAACTATCACACCTAAAACTATAATGATTTCTTATATCACCAAATACTTAGTCAATGACCAAATTGCCCCAAGGAACTATGCACTTTGGAAGTGGCACCATTTCTGTCTGTTTCAGGGTTGGCTTTCCAGGCCCCACATACACACAGCTGCTAGTGGCCGGCCGTACCTAACAAAACAGTCCTGAAAGGCACCACTTTTAGAGCACACTTAATGACTAACACCCCAGTGAGCGATGCTGAGTCAATGTTAAAACAGTTACTTAATGTTCTCAGTACACTCTGCAGGAAGGAAAGGGAAGTGACTAATAGGTCTTTTTAATCCCATTCAAAATACATTATTTCCTTCATTTTGCAAAATTACACCATCCTTTGACTCGGTGGAAGACCCAGTGGTTTGGCATTCATCCCTCTAGTCACCCAGTAATTTTGAGATCATACTCTAAAAGCACAAGGCTTAAGAATAAATTAGATAAGATTTCTTTTATTTCTTAGCTAAAAGCTAAAATGTTGAGCATTGGAATTTTTTTAAGTTTATTTTTCAGTTACAGTTTACATTCAGTATTATTCTGAATTAGTTTCAGGTGTACAGCATAGTGGTTAAACAAGAAAAAAATTATATATTTTTAAGAATATATTTTTATTAATTTCAGAGAGGAAGGGAGAAGGAGAGAGAGAGACAGAAACATCAATGATGAGAGAAAATCATTGACCAGCTGCCTCCTGCACGCCCCCCACTGGGGATCGAGCCTGCAACCTGGGCTTGTGCCCTGACCGGGAATTGAACTGTGAACTCCTGGTTCATAGGTCAAAGCTCAACCACTGAGCTAGGCCGGCTGGGCAAAAATTGTATATTTTTTTAAAGAAACTCTGGCAGCCAGCGTGGCTCAGTAAAAACATATTTATATAAAAAAAGAGAAAGTCAACATGCTAAAGATTTGATCAGAAATGCTGTTTTGATATTTGCAAATTTTTGCCTGAGACACTCTTAAAATCAGCTATGTTTCTACTCAAAAGTGTGGAAGATAAGTTCTAAATGCCACACATGGCTTACTACTGGTCTACTCTTAAAGAAAGGGGAGTTATTAGTGCCACCTGTTGGTGAGAAAGTATTATGAAAAGTAAGTGTTTATTTTCATAACCCAGATTAAGAGATCATCAGAAAACCACTTGGTGTGGATGGGGCAGCTAGAATAGTGAATTTCTTTTCTTTCTTTATATATATATATATATATATATATATATATATATATATATATATATATATATATTGTTTTCAGAGAGAAAGGGAGAGGGAGAGAGAGAGATAGAAACATCAATGAGGAGAGAGAATCATTGATCGGCTGCCTCCTGCATGCCCTCTACTGGGATCGAGCTGGCAACCTGTGCATGTGCCCTGACTGGGAATTGAACCCTGACTCCTAGTTCATAGGTAGATGCCCAAGCACTCAGCCACACCAGCCGGGCAGGATAGTGAATTTCTGACTTCTCTTTAAAATAAAGCAGTTAGGACCGGAAAGTGGAGCTTATCGGAAGCCTGAGAATCCACAACTGCGGCACCCCAGGAACAGCTGCGAGCCCCAGAACAACGCTCCCCAACTGGCGCAAACACACGGGTTCAGAGGAGCTCTACACTCCACCACGGAAAGGTCAGATTTCGCCTAGGATAAGGTGAGGTCTCTGGTCCCAGCGCGAGAGAGGAACGCGCGTTTTGCGGGAGCTGGAGGACCAGGGAAGTCTGTGCCTAGAAAAATCGGTGGCTGCTGGGGCTGGCGTGATCTGTGAATGTGGAAGGGGGTCCTCACAGCTGCTAACAGAAGGGCTCTCTAAAAAGCAACCCATTTTGATCTGAAGTGCAGGGACACCCTAAGAATTTCAGGGGTGTGCTAGACTTACGCGCAGCCACGGAGTGCGCACACTTGGGCTTTTTCCTCTTGAAATTCTTGCTTCTGATTACTAAGCCCAATTCATAGGTTCACCCAGTTGGGGACACCCTGGGAGACTGCAGGGGAAAGTTGTTTTTCTGGAACCTGGGGATCGGAGCGGGGAGTGACCATCGGAGTGCCAGCTCTGAGGCAGCCCACTCCCACAAACCGGGGAAAGAAGGCTCTAACACTCCCTAGAGAGGCCATAGATAAACCCGGAAGTCAATCCAGAAACACTGCCACCCAGGGGCTGAATCACAAATTGACTCTTGTGTAATCAAAAATAAAGGAATACGAATTAAGACACACCGCCTGCTTAAAATCAGGACTGGCTTACATCACTGAAGAGCAGTGGAACGCAGGGAACTGCAATACTGTCCGGACTGAGAAACAGGCGTGCCAAACAGAACAACAGAGGAAGTGAATGACCTTCACTACTCCACATTTTATTATTATTTTTTATTTTTTTATTTTCATTTTTTGCATCTTTTACTCAAGAAACTAATTTTTTTCCTCACTTGATTTTACCTTCTTAATTATTATTTTTTTATTTTCAATCCGTATTATTACTACTGCTATTTTATCTTTTTTTTTTTTTTAAGTGTCATTTTATTTTCTCTTCATTTTGTTTTGGGATTAATGTTCTACATTCTATTTTTATCTTTCCTTTAGCATCGTTTTACTCTATCTCAACTCTACCTTTAGGCCATCACTCTCTTCCTCACTTTTCCCTTTTCAGTGTCCTGTTTATCTTACCCCTTTCCTGCTTTAGATTTTCCCTATACTTTCTGTTTACCCCCTTTTAAAATTTCACCCTACTTATATATCTAATCTCCAATCCCCTGCTCCAAGTCCATACACACCTCTCTCTTCGCTGTCTTAACTATCCAAAAAATTGTTTTTCTCTCTGTCCTTTAGTTGTTGTTCGTTTGAATGTAGATTATATCGAATTTTTATGCTTTTTTGTGAGATTGTTTTGCTTATTCTTCTTTTGTTTATTTTTTTGTTTGTTTAGTGCTTCTGTTTTCCCTTGCCTCACTCAATATTAGTTGGTGTTGTAGTTTGTATTAATCCCCAGGTACTTGTTGCTGGCATTTGCTGGGATAAGTGATTGTTCTATTGGAGTTTTATCCCCAATATATATAGTCTGTTTCCCTTTCTCTCTTAGTCTCTTTCTTGTCTCTCTTACTTTTTTTTCTTCTTTTTTTCCCTTTTCCCAATTTAATTTTGACACCCCTTTTTTTTCTTCTTCTTCTTTCCTTCTTTTTCCTCTTCTTCTTTCTCTACTATCCCCTAATTTGCCTTTCTCTCTCTGGTGGTCACCTTTATTGGAGGTTATTAATATCGTGAATATATTTCTGTTCAGTGCCTTGTGTGTTGTACCTGGTAGTGCTGTATTTTCTACCTTTAAATCGATGCAGGAGAGAGAGAACTACATAACCAGACACCCAGAGAAGAGAGACCATGGGGAGACAAAGACACAGCCCGCATATGAAAGAAAAGCAGGCATCACCAGAAAAGGAAGTAAACGAAATGGAAGCAAGCAACCTTCCAGAAAAAGAATTCAGAGAAATGGTCATAAGGTGGCTGAAAAGAATGGAAGACAAATTCGACAATATGAGCAAGAACCAAGAGGAAATGAAGAAGAACCAAGAAGAAATGAAAAATGACATCGCTGCTGTAAAGAACTCAATAGAAAGCATCAAGAGTAGACTAGAAGAAGCAGAGGACCGCATCAGTGAGCTAGAAGACAAGATGGGAAAAAATACCCAAGTAGAGCAACTTCTAGAAAAAAAAATTAAAAGGCAGGAGGAGAGCCTAAGGGAACTTTGGGACAACACGAAACAAAACAACATCCGCATAATAGGGGTTCCAGAAGGAAAGGAAGCTGAGCAAGGAATAGAAAACCTATTTGAAGAAATAATGACAGAAAATTTCCCTGATATAGAGAAGAAAAAACCCACACAAATCCAAGAAGCTCACAGAGTCCCAAGCAAAATGAACCCCAAAAGACCGACGCCAAGGCACATTATAATTAAATTGGCAAACACCAACGACAAAGTAAGAATCTTAAAAGCGGCCAGAGAGAGACAGAAAGTTACATACAAAGGAACCCCCATCAGACTAGCAACTGATTTCTCAACAGAAACTCATCAGGCCAGAAGGGAATGGAATGAAATATACAAAGTCATGCAAAGGAAGGGTCTGAATCCAAGAATACTGTACCCAGCAAGGCTGTCAATCAAAATTGAAGGTGAAATCAGGAGCTTCACAGACAAAAAAGGACTAAGGGAATTTATTACCACCAAGCCAGCAATGCAAGAAATGCTAAAGGGTCTGCTGTAAAAAAAAAAAAAGAAATAGGAAGCGAAGAAGGAACACAGGTGTAAAGAATAGGAATGGCGACAAATAAGTACCTATCAATAATAACTTTAAATGTAAACGGATTAAATGCCCCAATCAAAAGACATAGGGTAATGGACTGGATAAGAAAACATGACCCATATATCTGCTGTCTACAAGAAACCCACCTCAGAAAAAAAGACGCACACAGACTGAGGGTGAAGGGATGGAAAAAGGTTTTCCAGGCAAATGGAACTGAAAAAAAAGCTGGGGTAGCAATACTTATATCTGACAAATTAGATCTCAAATTGAAGGACATAACAAGAGATAAGGAAGGCCACTTCATAATACTAAAGGGAGCAATCCAACAAGAAGAAATAACTCTGGTAAACATATATGCACCCAATACAGGAGCACCCAAATACATAAAAAAACTCCTGGAGGATATCAAGGGAGAGATTGACAGCAATACAATCATAGTAGGAGACTTCAATACCCCACTATCACCATTGGACAAATCCTCTAAACAAAAAATCAGCAAAGAAACATCAATCCTAAATGACTCACTAGACCAGATGGAATTAATTGACATCTTCAGAACATTTCACCCCAAAGCCACAGAATATACATTCTTCTCAAGTGCACATGGGTCATTTTCAAAGATAGACCATATGTTGGGACATAGGCAAAGTCTCTTCAAATTCAAGAAGATAGAAATCATATCAAGCATCTTCTCAGACCACAGTGGCATAAAACTGGAAATCAACTACAATAAAAACAACCCAAAGAAATCAAACACATGGAGACTAAACAGCATGCTATTAAACCATGACTGGGTTACCAGAGAGATCAAAGAAGAAATAAAAAACATCATGACAACAAATGACAATGAAAACACTACAATCCAAAATCTATGGGACACAGCGAAAGCAGTCTTGAGAGGGAAGTTCATAGCTCTACAAGCCTACTGCAAAAAACAAGAAACAGGGGTAATAAATTACCTAACCCAACAACTCAAAGAGTTAGAAAAAGAGCAACAAGAAAAGCCCAGTGTAAGCAGAAGGAAGGAAATAATAAAGATCAGAGCACAGATAAACGACATAGAGACCAAAGAAACAATACAAAAGATCAACAAAACCAAGAGCTGGTTCTTTGAAAGGATAAACAAGATTGATGAACCTCTAGCCAGGCTCACCAAGAAGCAAAGAGAGAGGACCCAAATAAACAAAATCAGAAATGAAAGAGGTGAAATAACAACAGATCCCGCCGAAATACAAAGGATTGTTAAAAAATACTACGAACAACTCTATTCCAACAAACTGGACAACCTGGAGGAAATGGACATATTCCTAGAAAAATATAACCTTCCAAAACTCAATCAGGAAGAATCTAAACAGCTCAATATGCCAGTAACTATGGAAGAAATTGAAGCAGTCATCAAAGAGCTTCCAGCAAACAAAAGCCCGGGGCCAGACGGCTTCACAGGAGAGTTTTACCAAACATTCAAGGAAGAACTAAAACCTATCCTCCTCAGACTATTCCAAAAAATTCAAGAGGAAGGAACACTTCCAAGCTCTTTCTATGAAGCCAGCATCACCCTAATACCAAAACCAGATAAAGACAACACAATGAAAGAGAATTACAGGCCAATATCCCTCATGAATGTAGATGCCAAAATCCTCAACAAAATTCTAGCAAATCGGATCCAGCAGTACATCAGAAAGATCATACACCATGACCAAGTAGGGTTTATCCCAGGAATGCAAGGATGGTTCAATATCCGCAAATCAATAAATGTGATACATCACATAAACAAATTGAGAGATAAAAATCACATAGTCATATCAATTGATGCAGAAAAAGCATTTGACAAAATCCAACACCCTTTCTTGATAAAAACTCTCAACAAGGTGGGAATAGAAGGATCATACCTCAACATCATAAAAGCTATATATGATAAACCCACAGCTAACATCATACTCAATGGGCAAAAACTAAAACCATTTCCCCTAAGAACAGGAACAAGACAGGGATGCCCACTCTCACCACTCCTGTTTGACATAGTACTGGAAGTATTAGCCACTGCAATTAGACAAGAAGAAGAAATAAAAGGCATCCAAATTGGAAAAGAAGAAGTAAAGCTGTCCTTATTTGCAGATGACATGATATTGTACATAAAAAACCCGAAAGACTCCATCAAAAAACTAACAGATTTAATAAATGAATTCGGCAATGTAGCAGGATACAAAATTAACACCAAGAAATCTATGGCATTTCTATACACCAACAATGAACTTACAGAAAGAGAGACTAAAAAAGCAATCCCATTTTCCATCGCACCAAAAAAATTAAGATACTTAGGAATAAACCTAACCAAGGAGGTAAAAGACCTATATGCGGAAAACTACAGGACACTGAAAAAAGAGATAGAGGAAGATGTAAACAGATGGAAGAACATACCATGTTCATGGATTGGTAGAATCAACATCATTAAAATGTCCATACTACCCAAAGCAATCTATAGATTCAATGCACTCCCCATTAAAATACCAACGGCGTATTTCACAGACCTAGAAAGAACTCTCCAAAAATTCATCTGGAATAAAAAAAGACCCCGAATAGCCACAGCAATCCTGAGAAAGAAGAATAAAGTAGGAGGGATCTCAATACCAGATTTCAAGCTGTATTACAAAGCCACTGTCATCAAAACAGCCTGGTACTGGCACAAGAACAGACATATAGATCAATGGAACAGAATAGAGAATCCAGATATCGACCCAAACCAATATGCGCATTTAATATTTGACAAAGGAGGCATGAGCATACAATGGAGTCAAGACAGTCTCTTTAATCAATGGTGTTGGGAAAATTGGACAGATACATGCAAAAAAATGAAACTAGATCACCAACTTACACCATACACAAAAATAAACTCAAAATGGGTACAGGACTTAAATATAAGACGGGAAACCATAAAAATACTAGAGGAATCCACAGGCAGCAAAATCTCAGACATATGCCAAAAGAACTTTTTCAGTGATACTGCCCCTAGGGCAATGGAAGCCAAACAGAAAATAAACAAATGGGACTACATCAAAATAAAAAGCTTTTGCACAGCAAAAGAAACCATCAACAAAACAACAAGAAACCCCACTGTATGGGAGAACATATTTGCAAATGGTATCACTGATAAAGGTTTAATTTCCAACATCTACAGGCAGCTTATACAACTTAATAAAAGGAAGATAAATGATCCAATAAAAAAATGGGCAACGGACCTAAATAGAAGCTTTTCGAAAGAAGACAGAAGGAAGGCCAAGAGACACATGAAAACATGCTCAAAGTCACTAATTATCCGAGAGATGCAAATCAAAACAACAATGCGATACCATCTCACACCTGTCAGAATGGCTATCATCAACAAATCAACAAACGACAAGTGTTGGCGAGGATGCGGAGAAAAAGGAACCCTCGTGCACTGCTGGTGGGAATGCAGACTGGTGCAGCCACTGTGGAGAACAGTATGGAGTTTCCTCAAAAAACTGAAAATGGAACTCCCATTTGACCCAGTAATCCCACTCCTAGGAATATATCCTAAGAAACCAGAAACACCAATCAGAAAGGATATATGCACCCCTATGTTCATAGCAGCACAATTTACAATAGCTAAGATTTGGAAACAGCCTAGGTGCCCATCAGCAGATGACTGGATCAGAAAACTATGGTACATCTACACAATGGAATACTATGCTGCCGTAAAAAAGAAGGAATTACTACCATTTGTAGGCACTTGGATGGAATTAGAGAACATTATGCTAAGTGAAATAAGCCAGTCAATGAAAGAAAAATACCACATGATCCCACTCATTTGGGGATAATGAAAAACATTATAAACTGATGAACAAAAAGATAGTTACAGAGGCAGTAAAGCATCAAACAGACTGTCAAATTACAGTGGTAAGGTTAGGGAGAGGTGGGGGAAATAAGAGATCAACTGAAGGACTTATATGCATGTATATAAGAGTAACCAACGGATGCAAAACATTGGGGGGTGAGGGCATGTATGGGAGTGGGGTGGGGGTGGGGGGCAATGGTAAGATATGTACACATATAATACCTTAATAAAAATTTGAAAAAAAAAAAAATAAAATAAAATAAAATAAAGCAGTTAGTGGCCTGGACCTGCAGAGCAAGCCACAGAAAGGAGGACTCTCATGGATGGGGAGCCTCAGACCCACAGAAGTGCCGAGTGAACACAAGATTAAACTATTTTAGAAAAACAAGTCCCGCCAGTCCTGGCATTTACTCAGGCTGCTGAAGGAATGGCTACATGCGATACTGATTAACACAGAATGAGTAAAAACTGACAACCTCTTCCAAAACCCAGACTCATTCTACAAAGAATCCAGAGAAATCCAGTAGACTAGAAGAAGCTAGAACACATATAACAAGCACAATGACTCCCAAGGTGATAATAAACTGGAATTGATAGGATTCAACAGTTTTGTGATTATGTAAACCTAGACCCTATTAGTAACAGTGTATCATCATAAGTGTGGAAATTCGGGGCAGCTACTCAATGTAAATTTAGAAAGAGAGAGGGAGAAAAAAAAAAGACGGTGAGGGTAGTGGTGGAATTTGAAGATCCCATGATAGGGCTAGGGTCATAGTTCAGCTCTTTTGCCAAGATTAAAACAAGAGTTTAAGGACACAGTAAATTTCAAAGATATTTATCATCTGAACCTGGGCAAAAACGTTGAGATTTAGAAATACTGCAATTTAGTTCCAAGGATTAAATGTTTAGATGTTTGGAAAAAATGTTTTTTGGACCATCACACAAGCTCAACCCCAAGGGACACTGGTAACCTTCTGCTAGATTTTAGAAATAAGGTTGCAGATGCTATGTCTGTCTGAGATGAAGAGGGAACGTGGCCTGCTCTTCTAGATGATTTTGCAGAATATGCATGGCCAGGAGTCACAGGAGGAAAGCCTAGCACTTCTTAAGCATAAAACTTCAGATGGATTACGATGATAAATGAATTGCAGCCTGGCCGGTGTGGCTCAGAGGTTGAGCATCGACCTATGAACCAGGAGGTCACGGTTCAATTCTCAGTCGGGGCACATGCTCAGGTTGCGGGCTCAATCCCCAGTAGGGGTTGTGCAGGAGGCAGCCAATAGATGATTCTCTCTCATCATTGATGTTTCTATCTCTCTCTCCCTCCCCTTTCCTCTCTCTGAAATCAATAAAAAACATATTTTTTAAAAAACTGCCGCCTATAAAGAAGGCATTTTGGTCAGTAACTGTGTACATTTGTCACTGATGTACACACAGCAGAAGACATCCTTGGCCAGCCATGAAGACATCTCTTTATTCTGTTTAAGGAATATGGTGGCTGAGTTTATAGACACCATAAGAAATTTCTCAGAAGTTAGCTACATTGGAATATTTGGAGATAGATTATTATAGCTGCTGTTGTTAATAAAAAAGTAACAGAAGCCATTTTGCCAGACTGCAAAATATGCTATAATTCATGATTTAGGGTGAGTCCCAGCATTCACCAAAACAACTGCTGAATTTCATTTTAACTGTACTGAGAAAACAGCATTTGTGGTCTCAAATAGGATGTTGTATTCACACACATCAGAGAGTGTTAAAAATGTGTCCTACAGAAGATGATCATGTTATGAATCCTAACGTTTTTTAAATTTTGGTGCCAGTAATTTAAAATTTATACATTTTAAAAAATTATCAACTATCTAGATTTGCCAGATCTATTCTTGTTTTACTTTTCCCTGGTAGTCTACTGAAAATCATTTTATAGTTTTTAACACACCATTATAGTGTGCACACTGATGGCCACAGTTAGTATGCGATTTCAGAGAGGTGTGTGTGTTTTTTTTCAGCTGTTTACAGATCAGGGTGACTGACAATTTACCAGTACAGATAACCCTGGAAGCAACAGGATTTTAACCAAACTGTTACATACCTTAAGAGCCCCAAATGCTACCTCGGTCTCTACTTCTATAAGCTTAAAATAAAACCTTCTTGATGTGTCATTCTGGAATGTGTTTACCTATATGTATCTAACTTGATAGAAGCTAAGTTCTACATTTAACCTTCGAATTCTGGTCAAGAAACATCTGGCTAATTCCAGCAGCTCTAACCTTTCGGATACCGGGTTACTACCTTAAAGCGGTGGTTCTCAAACTGGAGATTCCCAAACTATAGCATCAGCATCACCTGGAAACTTGTTAGAAATGCAAATTCCTGGCTCCCACCCAGCCCAGTCACACTGAATCAGAAATTCTGGGGATGCAGACAAGTGTGAGAACCACTGCTTTAGAGCCTTACCAACATCAAAATTATACTTCTGAGAGTTAAGGAAATCGGGGGAGGCCAGACCCTTCTGCCCATTGCTTTATATTTCCCCCAAAATGGCGCTTCATCCTTCATCCTTTCTCTTCTTCCTGGCATTCTGAGCGTGCTATTTTTTGTGTGTTTTTGGGAAAATCAGTCCCTACTCAGAGGTCCCCCATATCCGTTCTCCCGGAGCTCTGTAGGGGAGGATTCTGAAGCTGCACTAGACTCAGCAGGAAAGCATATCAGAGATGATCAATGATAACCGTGGTGAGCCCAGGAAAGGAGACAGAGATGGCAATTACCAGGTGTTTGACTCTGCTATAAACTATGCACATGACTGGTGGTGCTCTCAAAGGTCAGCGTCAAATTTCACTCCTCTTTGGTGTTCCTCCAGGTCCATACAATCTCCAACCCACTGGTGCATGAGAATCACCTGGGGAGCTGTGACTCCTGGGCTCCACCACTAGAGGAGATTCTGTGCAGTCGGGAGGGCATCAGTATTCTTCAACGCTCCCCAAGTAGTTCTAATATGCAGCCTGGGCTGGGAACCCCTGCAACACCGGTGGTTTTCACAGCATGGTGGTCAGACCAGCACATCAGCATCACCTGGGAATTTGTTAGAAATGCAAATTCCCAGGCCCCGCCCAGACTGAATCAGAAACTCTGGAGGAGAGGCTTAGTAATATAACAAACCCCAGCAGACTCACGCACAGTCAAGTTTGAGAGCCGTTGATTATGCCTGTTCCCACCTTCCTTTAAGATCCTTCCTTGGGAGGAGATTCTGGAGAAGCCACTGCCAGTCTATCTACAATCAAGATTAGCTTTGCAGTTTGTTTTTTTAAAATATATTTTATTGATATTTACAGAGAGGAAGGGAGAGGGATGGAGAGCCAGAAACATCGATGAGAGAGAAACACCAATCAGTTGCCTTCCCCCCCACCTCCCCCCCAGGTAAATGCCCCTGACCAGAATCGAACCCGGGACCCTTCAGTCCACAGGCCAACACTCTATCCACTGAGCCAAACCAGTCAGGGCTAACCTTGCAGTTTTTAAAGATAAAAACAACTTCCTCACTCTTATAAGCCAAGTGAGCGAATAATAATTTTAGATTGTCTTCCCTTTTAGAGTAACATCTTTTAACGGTGTTAATTACTGTTTCTATCTGCCTTAAATATTGCATTATATATCATTCTGACCCAGCAATTCCTGGAGTGTGTCTGTGAGCTGCTGAATGAATTTAAGAGCGCCGCCGTGTTATGAGAAACGAGCCAAAGCAACCATGCTGGGCGCAATAGGAAATGGAAAGGTAATTAAATATTGTTTGGCTATGTTCTCCACCGAGCTGGAAAAGCTCTCCGGGTTTGTAGATTAAACAAATAAACTGGAAAAATAAGGTCAAGCTTCCTGACATTTTTGTTTCAAGTTCTTTAAAAACCTTTGGGATCGCCCTGGCTGGTTTGGCTCAGTGGATAGAGCATCAGCCTGCAGACTGAAGGGTCCCGGGTTAGATTTCAGTCAAGGGCACATGCCTGGGTTGCGGGCTTGATCCCCGGTAGGAGGGCATGCAGGAGGCAGCAGATCAATAATTCTCTCTCATCATTGATGTTTCTCTCTCTCCCTCTCCCTTCCTCTCTGAAAACAATAAAAATATAGTTAAAAACAAACAAACAAAAAACCTTTGGGATCTAACTATCCCAGAAATAGAAAGACCAAGTGAAGACTTGGCTACGTGAACCAAGGTTTTCATGTCACAATATGTCCCCTCCCTCACGCCTGTCTTTCCCATTGAGATTGTGACTGGATCTGGGATTGTGATCTGGACATCAGAACTTGTATAAACTCACCCTATGAATCTAATTTCCAGACAGGGTTGGGAACCATTGCTTTAAGGGAAGGCCAGCTTCCTCATCCTTAGGTCAGCCTCTGGGGACTCTGGCTGGGACCTTAATTCACTGCAAGAGCTAATGACTTACTAGTAAGAGTGAGTCTTGAAACACTGCTCTCCAGTATGACACTGAAGATGCGATCCTATTCCATCGCTAGAGGACAAAATTTCTTCCTTTTCAACATTTAATAAAGTATTATTGCCTAAGGTTAAGAATTCAATCAGGTTCCTCTCATACTTAAAAAAAAAAAAAAGCTGAATAATATTTTAATGAGAGTATACTGAAGCCTGACTTTCATGAATGTCAGTTCCTTCCTATTTATGTAATGAGGGTTTGAAAGGCTATTGTTAAAAGAGCTCCATGTCCTTTCATGTGCCATACGCCCTCTTCCTAAAGGATTTGTGCTTGATAGGGTATATTGTTTTCAAAGTGCATGGCTTTGCCCGGCCGGTGTGGCTCAGTGGTTGAGCATCAACCTATGAACCAGGAGGTCATGGTTTGATTCCTGGTCAGGGCACGTGCCAGGGTTGTGGGCTTGATCCCCCGTCGGGGGCGTGCACGAGGCAGACAATCAATGATGTTTCTATCTCTCATCATTGATGTTTCTATCTCTCTTTCCCTTCGTTTCTGAAATCAATAAAAATATGTTAAAAAGAAGAAAAAAAAAGTGCATGGCTTTGCTATGTAGCCTATGTTATCAAACAGGAGGTTAAGCTTGATTATATCTGATTAAAACTTGATTATTTTCTCTTTCAAAAAGTGAGACAATAATTGTCTTGGTTTTTAAATCATTTGATTTTTGTATTTTAAAATCGAAATTCTGTATTTCTAACAAAGTCTTAGGTGATACCAATGCTGAGGCTGCTGGTGAAGAATTACACCTTGGGTTGTGAGAGGTAGAGAACCTAGGAGCAGAGACCGACTCCTCTTCTGAAGCTATCCTAAGACGTTAACTTCACACCGATAACAGGTGCGTCTGCACTCCCAGGAAGACAGAGAGATCACAAACGCAGTGGATTCCAGATTGGCTGTATATCAGAATCACTTTGTTGCTTCTTAAAAATAAAGATTTTTAGTCTCAACTCCTGAAGATTATGATCAGTAGGTCTGGAGTGGGGCCCAGGAATTTATATTTCTTTTTTTTTCTTTTTTCTTTTTTTTAAATATATTTTATTGATTTGTTACAGAGAGGAAGGAAGAGAGATAGAGAGTTAGAAACATCGATGGGAGAGAAACATCGATCAGCTGCCTCCTGCACACTTCCCACTGGGGATGTGCCCGCAACCAAGGTACATGCCCTTGACTGGAATCGAACCTGGGACCCTTCAGTCCGCAGGCCGACGCTCTATCCACTGAGCCAAACCGGTTAGGGCATGGAATTTATATTTCTTTAATGTTTTTATTAATGTCAGAGAGAGGGAGAATGAGAGAGCAACATCAATGATGAGAGAGAATTATCTATCAGCTGCCTCCTGCATACCCCCAACGGGGAATCAAGCCCCCAACCCGGGCATATACCTTGACCGGGAATCGAACACCTATCTCCTGGTTCCTAGGTTGATGCTCAAACACTGAGCGAACACCGGTGGGGCTGGAATTTGTATTTTTTAAAGGTACCCAGGAGATGTTGCCAAAACCCTCTGTTTTTACAAATCACTGTTCTTCCAAGTTTTTTACTTTGCAGATAAAAAGGCCAAGGCCAGAAAGGGGAAGGGAACTTTCAAAGTTAGTGACAGAAGAAACCAGGATCCAGGTTCTTCTGGTCCTGTTAGATTGAGACATTGCTGCTTGGTAGGAGTTAACATGTGTACTTGACTTTACTTCTTTTACTATGTTTTTGATAGGTATAGTAACTAGTTTCCAAAGATGGCCCACAATGAACTATGACTCAACATTCACACCCCTGTTTTTTCCCTTCCCACATGAAATCTGGGCTGGCCCTGTAACCTGCTATAGCAGACAGAATGCTCTGGAAGTGAGGCTGAGTGACGTCAGAGGCTGAGCCTTAAGAAGTTTGCAGCTTCCACATTCTTCCACCTTGGAGCCCTGTACTGTGAACCCTGGTATCATTCCGTGAGGAAGTTCAAGCAATCACATGGAGAGGTCCACATAGAGAAGAACCAAGATCCATCTCAATGGCCTGAACTAACTTCTCCCAGCCAACAGCCCACCACTAACTTCTCAGCAATGAATGAGGCCACTTTAGACCTTCTAGTCATCCACCCCAGTAGAGGGGAACTGTCCACTCAACTCAGAATGATACAAAATATTTGTTGCTTCAAACCTCTAAGTTTTAAGATGGGTATTGTGTTATACCCCAAGCAATAACTAAAATGACAGGAGGTGAAATCCCCTTACCTGTTAGGCTGTAAACAGATTCGGTCGTAGCCTGTGATCTCACACAAATCCTTCTCAAGCTCTCGGAAAAGCTGCTGGTACCCTTGAGCTTGGTCCAAAGGCACAAAGGGGTGGATATTTGCAAATTCACTCCATGTGATTGGCTGAAGAGCAAGAAAGGAGAAAACATATGCATATATACATATTGTAACAGCAGTAACAATATTAACTTTGATGATGATGATGTGATGATGATGATGAAAGCATGATCTGACATGCAGTGCTTACTATGTGCCAGGCACTGCTTTCAGCACTTTAACATATTCCTTCATTTAACTCTCACCACAATCTTACAAGGTAAGTTCTACTACTGTCTTCATTTTAGAAGTGAGTCCCAGAGTCCCAGAAAGCAAACTTGTGCAAAAATATAACCTCTTTCTATCTTTTCTAGGAACAAAAAGGCCCGAAAATAGATTTATATCCATGAAACTCAATGAGCTGTTTCAAGTACAATTTATTCAAACTCATACATAGCATGTACCTTATTGTCTCTTCATTAAGCAGAACTAAGCAACAAAAAAGCAAATGGGGGAAATCTTCCTGACACAATATAAAATGATTTCCTTTGCCTGATGTGATTTGTCACATCCGAATACTCCAGTGGAAAAAAAGGAGCAAGCTAACTTTGCTGAAATGGATCCTAGCCTAGGAGACAAGCTTACCAACATAACAGCAGGTTACACAAATCTTCTGTTGACACAAGAAAGAAATTAAAACCTCAAATCTCTACCCTTCTGGCACTATGAATGGATTTCTAGAAAGAAGGCTTAACAACCACAAATTGATAAAAATGAAAGCTTTTCATGTGGCAGGTTTAACAAAAGAGGGTGGGAGGGTAGGAAGGCATAAATACTATATATTTAATTATTTTAATATTTCAAAATAATCTAACTCATAAATTTAAATGATCAGGTTGTGGTAAAATTAGGGTTTCTGCCAAGATTGCTGAATAACAAGGAAAAGGATTATTAAAGTAGTTATTAAGTCACAGTCCCAGTAGCAGTTTTCTCTAGTTATGTACAGCCAGAACAAGTTCCTTCTTAGAAGTGATCTACTTACTGCAAGTTCAGATGAACTGTTGAGCTTCATGGTACAGGATCCCTTTAAGAAGCACAACCAAAATAAATTGCATTAGTTATTTCCTATGGTCTGTATGATCAGCCCTTCGACCTCCCCGCATAGCCACCCATTCATCCCTCCTGAAGCATATTACATATGACCCAAAGAGGTGGGATCAGGGTGGGGTTATAAGAGGGGATAAAAGTAATAATTACCAGTGGAATCATGCTGTGAACAAGGGAAATGTCTTTGTTTTCTAATTTCTTCATATATCGAACAATATTTGTTTCTGAGTGATAGCTGTGAACACAAAACGCATGATTGGGGCCAATCTAGTTAGATAAGAGTCCATACATATCCTCCTGAAAGATCAGACACACTGAGATCTTCCTTCAAGACACAGATCACATTGGGCCATGCCAACAAAGCATCAGAGGGAAGGGCACGGAACACCACAAACCTCAGTGGATGGCCCATCCTGTGGGCATAAAGGGAAGATTGGGAAGAAGAGGATGTTGACTTCCTGGGTATGGTCTTCAGCCTGGCAACTAGGCATCTAAACTCCCCTCCCCCTGATGAGTAGAATTAGGGTTTACAGTGCCAAGGGATCAGGGCCAACAGGAAATAATGTGTGATTTGCCCAAATCAGCAACGGGATCCTTATGGCGATGATTTATTATTAAGGAAATATCACATCGAAGTCAGAAGCCACTCTCTACTGTGCTCCCAAGCCACAGCACACAATGCAGAAGTCACACTGGCCACACAAACCTGTTGAACACTTGATTTGTAAGGAACGGGCTGGTTCTCTTGAAGGCAGTGGCTAGAATACCTCTCCGTTCCTCGCCCATGCTTTCAGCAACCAGCTCCTGCATGGAGAGACCACAGAAACTAAAGGGCAGGAATTGTGCCTAGAACCACGTGTGGACACCCAGGCCTCAGGTCAGCAAGTATTCTCACAGAGCATCAGAAATCCCCTAGTACCCAGCCTCCCGCCCACCCACTCACCACTTCCCCAGGCCTCTGGCATGGTGTGTTGACAGGTGTCAGGAATTATGAATTGTGAAAATCTCCAGAGCACTGTTTTTAAGTTCTACTGACCTCAGCCACAGAAAATAAGGAAAACTGTACAATTTTTACTGCAAAAAAAAGTTGACATCGCCTGTATGTTCCTTGAATAATAAGTGAGTTCTAGTAAGTTATTTTAAAAGGCTATCAAAAAAGTTACTATGATAACACTCAGGTAGTATTCTCACTTGACACTGATCTTTTATCTTTGAGAACAACTCTAATGAAATTCAAATGCCAAGATCATATAATGGGGAAAAGGACAATCTCTTCAACAGACAGTGCTGAGAAAACTGGATTTACACATGCAAAAGAATGAAGTTGTATCCAGATCTTACATAATATACAAAAAAAGCAACTTGAGATGGATTAAGGACCTAACTTTAAAGGCTAAAACTATAAAACTCTTAGATGAAAACCTAAGGAGACATCTGCATGACCTTGGATTTGGCTATGGTTTCTTAAGCATGAGCAACAAAAAATAGACTCATTAAGATTAAAAATCTTTGCACATCAAAGGACACTGTCAAGAGAGTTACGAGATAACCAACAAGAGGGGAAACTATTTGCAAATCATATATCTATTAAGAGTTTAATATATAGAATATGTAATTAAACAGATCGCCTGCTCCTCATTCTGCTCCAGGCTTCAGTGACTGTTCATTCCATAAATATTCCTCAAACACGTGGAATGAATAATTGTGATTAAATGTAGTGCAAAGTTCTAGAGGGAAGATGCTTATTCAGTCCTGTTTATTAATTAAAATTTTTTTTAAATATATTTTTATTGACTTTCAGAGAGTAAGGGAGAGGGAGAGGGAGAGTGAGAGAGAAACATCAATCATGAGAGAGAATCATTGATTGGCTGCCTCCTGCACACCCCCTACTGGGGATCAAGCCCGCAACCTGGGCATGTGCCCTTGAACGGAATCGAACCTAGGACCCTTCAGTCCACAGGCAGACGCTCTAGCCACTGAACCAAACCAACTAGGGCTATTAATTAAAGTTTAATATGATACTTCTTTGATGATTTCCATTTGCTATGATACTGAAGTCCTCTCTCAAAGAGGACACAGACAACCAGGACAGCAACATTCAACACTCCAAAACCTATTTCAACTTCTTTAGTAAATGTTTTCTTTCATTGATTTATTCATCAAATATTTATTGAGGGCTTCCTATGCATCAAGCCGTGTAGAGTTGTGATTAACACCTGGCCACAGGTCTAGGTAGTCACTGACACCTCTCTCTTTCATT
Source organism: Plecotus auritus (assembly GCF_963455305.1). Classification (NCBI taxonomy): domain Eukaryota; kingdom Metazoa; phylum Chordata; class Mammalia; order Chiroptera; family Vespertilionidae; genus Plecotus; species Plecotus auritus. The sequence goes on along the minus strand of NC_137776.1, from coordinate 134,050,984 downwards.
CTCATTCCATGGAATCGTAACCTTTATCCTCACATGTCCCTGCTATTTCAATGTTTTAGAAACCAACTCAGTCACACTGAACTGCTTCTAGTTCTCAGGAATCGCTCTCCTCTAGCTTTTGTGGCTGTTTTTCCCAGTGTTTGGAACACTTCTGGCCCCATCCTCCTCTTCAATAGTGCCATCTCAGTCTATATAACTCCTACTCATCTTTCAGACCTCAGCTTAGGACAATTTCTTCCAAATCCTGGTAAGAAGACTCTTCTCTGTGCTCAAAGAGCATCTTCAGACATCACCCATCATAACACATCACTTGGATTGCAATCTTGTGCTTGTTTGACTCCCCATTAGACTATAAGCTCCGTGAGTGCAGGAATCATGTCTAATTCACCGCGACCCTCAAGACCTAGCATGCTATCTGGCACATATTAGGTCTTTAATAAATATTTTTTGCGTGAGTGGGTATCATAATTTTCTCAGAATCGACATAACCAAGATGCCAATGTCATGAATCTCTATATTAGGGACAATCCTTCCAAATAGCCAAATAGCCTAGGTGCATGGTCCTGGGTAGGGCACACAGCAGTGACCCCTATCAGCAGTCACTGTACCCAGGGACAGTCAGTGCCATAATTTTAACAGCAAGCCACCAATGTCACACCTGCCCCCTCCCCATTCATTCTCAGGCCCACAAGAAGCAAACCCATCTTTGACACCACCTCAAACAGTCATTATAAAAAATGCAGGCTTTTATTTCACTTACTGCAGATGACTCACAGCCAAAGATCCACAACAAGTCATCCAGATCTTTTTCAGTGACTGTTTCATCAAGAGAAATACCAAGCTACAGAAATAAAAACAAAAGAGAAAAAAACATCAGCTCTAGACCCAAGAGAGGTCAAAGGTGAGAAGGTGCTGGATAAAACTCCCAGTCCTGTTAAAATATCAGAGTGCCAGTTGGTTACCAAATTGGCCCTTAGGCAAAAGGGACTAAGACCAGCCCCAGACTTTATAGGATTTAGTTTTATAAGCCACTTCTGGACTCTAATACCGTGATGGTCGCAGGGTACTCCTATTGGTACTGGATATCCTCACCTTTTTCTTCCCTTAACTTGCTTTATTATATCATTTATCATGGCGTTTACCATGAAAAGTTGTATTGTGAAGAGAGAAGTAAGAAAATATGTGCCTAACAGTCTCCTTTATGAAAACACAGTCTTAAGGAAAGATGAGAATGAAATATCCTTTGAAGGATTACAATGTTCCAAACTAGAGATGAAAATGGTTTATTTAAAAAAAAAAATAGATTGGGGGGTGGGGGTGGGCTAGAAGGGGTCATTGTGAGAAAAAAGGGGACATATGAATATTTTCAACAATAAAGAATATTTTTTAAAAAAATAGATTGTGCCCAAAGTTTCAATATTGATTTTTTTAAAATAAAGAGAAAAACTTTTAATGACAAAAGTCATGAAAATTTATGCAGTAAAAAAAAAGTCATGAAAACCTAGAGACTTTGTTAAAAAGAAAACAACAAACACCTGGAAGTTTGACTTACTGTGCCATCCTCAAAAAGCCGAAAATTGATTTGCCTCTGAGCAGCCCTGCTCAAAACCTCCTTCACTGAGCAGCCACACTGAATCTTCAAAGTGTCAAAGAACAGGTCATGCTGCAGTTGATGCCCCGCCCGCTTGAGACCTAAACAAGAGAGGAGGATCAACCAGTTTCCCCCACAGAAACCTGATCCTCTGCCACTGACATTTTCCAGAGAAATAAAGATTAAAATCCTACTAGAACAGTCTGTTCCTGCCCTACCCAGTGTTTTGTGGCTGCTTAAAAAATTCAATGTTTATTACTATACTACAGAAAATTGTAAAATCTATATATATAAAAGCCTAATATGCAAACTGTCCCGTTGGGAGTTCAACCAGGAGACCAGGAGTTTGATCGCTCGCTATGACATGCGCTGACCACCAGGGGGTGGCACGGAACAAAGGAAGGCCCCAGCCAGCAGCCAGAAGGCCCCGATCAGCCCTGATTGCTGGCCAGGCCTAGGGACCCTACCCTAGGGTCCATGCACCAGGCCTCCAGTCCTATATAATAAAAACCCAATATGCTAAGTGTCTGGTTGTCTAATCGGCCATTCAACCAATCAAAGCGTAATATGCTAATGATATGCTAAGGCTGCTCAACCGCTTGCTATGACGTGCACTGACCACCAGGGGGCAGACAGTCGACCAGTCAACCAGTAGCTATGACGTGTACTGACCACAGGGGGCAGACAGTCGACCATCAACCAGTCGCTATTATGCACACTGACCACCAAGGGGGCAGACGCTCAATGCAGGAGCTGCCCCCTGGTGGTCAGTGCACTCCCACAGGGGGAGCACCACTCAGCCAGAAGCTGGGCTCATGGCTGGTGAGCACAGTGGTGGTGGCGGGAGCCTCTCCCACCTCCGCAGCAATACTAAAGATGTCCAAGGGCTCCCAGACTGTGAGAGGGTGCAGGCCAGGCTGAGGGACCCCCCGAGTGCATGAATTTCCTGCACCAGGAAGAAAAGTCACCATAATCACCATCCAGAAATAACTAGTGGTTACGTTCTGGTATATATTCCTCTAGAACAGCCGTGGGCAAACTACGGCCCGCGGGCCGGATCCGGCTGTTCTATCTGGTTCTCTTGCTCTCCCCTCTGCTCCTTTACTTTGAATTTATATTAGTTCACACAAACACTCCATCCATGCTTTTGTTCCGGCCCTCCAGTCCAGTTTAAGAACCCATTGTGGCCCTCGAGTCAAAAAGTTTGCCCACCCCTGCTCTAGAACTTGTGTGTGTGTGTGTGTGTGTGTGTGTGTGTGTGTGTGTGTGTGATAGATCACATACATATATTTCTTTAACTTTAAAAAAAATTTTTAATATATCATCGACATTTTGCTTCTCTCAAAATCAAAACCCATATCATTGTTTTTAATGGCTGTGTATGGTCAAACTTACAGATGTACTATAATGTAACTATTTTCCATTGGCCATTTAGGTTATTTCCAAGATTGTGCTATTGTCAACAGTGTTTCAATGGAAACCCTTTACTTTCCTATTTTATTATTTCCTTTGGGTTTATACTTAGAAGTAGAATTTCTGCATGAAATATAGATATATTTTAAAAGCTTTTGACACATATTGTTTAAGTGTCCTTAAAAACAGAAGTCATATCAATATCAGCATTCTTTTTCATCTTTGCCAGTGTGATGGGAGAAAAACTATTCTGTTGTTTCAATTTACATTTCTTTGAATAATAGTGAGGTTGAAATTATATATGTTCATTGACTATGTGACTTTTAATTCTGTATAAAGAATTGAATATACAATGAGTTCTCAATTTCACTTACTCATGTTTATCAGTTTTGTTATGCCCAGAAGTTTTTTAAAAAGATATGTGACTCACCTTCAGACAAAATCAAAGTGGCATTGTGTACCCTCCTAGCAATATGCTCCAGCCCTCGGGAACCATGGTAGATGGCAAACATGGCAGCCATATTCGCCAAGAGAGCCTAAAATGACAAAGAGCATTTAAGGAATTATGTTCAACAATGTGATGAAAGACAATTAATAGAAGGGACTATTCTTTTGACTTGAAATGCCAAATTGAAAACAGAGACAAAACAAAATGATCAGATTTCTTGCATTCTCTATGCTACTTGGGGACCACTTATAAGACAGGTGAACACCTGAGGGAAAGACACAGCATCCAAGATACTGTGGACTCACTATGTTAAACCTCCAAATATGACCATTATAAAGGGGTTCCATACATGCAATATAATCATGTCATCCATAAAGGGGAAGATCAGGGTGTCACAGACATCAACATACAAAATTTCATGTTGGAATACAGAGGAGCCATAAAGACCTCGGTGGGGGAAAATGACAACTAAGAATTTTATACTCAAACAGTTCTTCAAGGATAAAAAAAACAAAAGTTTTCAAAAACAGAGGAACTGAGGGAATACAATTCTCCTGAGGCCTTTAATAAATCAGTAGAAGGTGAATTTCAATAACCAAGAGATAAACAGAGAATCTGTGGCAAAGATGACAGTGCAGTTGTTACAGGTAGAAATCTGGAGTCAAAGACACAGAGTGTTCAAGGAACAGCTCAAAATATATCAGTCATCTTTTAACATAAGAGAATAATTTCACGCTTACAAAGAGAATGACACTGGAGTTGTCACTTGTTTAATGAAATCAATTTTGAAAAGGAAACAAGACAACAGAGAGTTAAAAGATCTCCAGAATGAGAAGATGAAACTCAGAGAAGACAGAGTATAGCTATCTCCACTTTAATAATCGCAGAAAAAGATAGAGATCTTTCATAATCCAGTTAAATAATGAAATATCAGCTATACATAAACTGGAATAAAAAAGAATTAACAGCTCTGGCCAGCATGGCTCAGTGGTTGAGCATTGACCTATGATCCAGGAGGACACAGTTTGATTCCTGGTCAGGGCACATGCCAGGGTTGTGGGCTCATTCCTCAGTGGGGGGCGTGCAGGAGGCAGCCAATTAATTATTATGCCTCATCACTGATGTTTCAGTCTCTCTTCCTCTCTTTTCCTCTCCGAAATCAATAAATATATATATATATATGTATATATATATTTTTTAAAAAAAGAACTTGTTCATTGTAGACAGCCCAAGTTCACTTGGAAAATTAGAAAGCCCTAATGCACTTATGATCAGACAGACACATCCTGGGAGAAGATGGGCAGAAAGGATAAGACAGGGGCAGTCAGCTGAGAGGAAGGGAAAATATGTAAGCAGAGAATTCAACAAATGGAGTGTAAACTATAGAAAGTAAAGGCATCATGTAAAGATCCATTAGATGTCAACAGAGGAAAAGCATGTGACAACTGACTCCTTCCTGTGACACTAGAAGAGCTCTTACCTTCCTGAGGCAAAAAATCTTACCTAATAATAGACAAACATGTAAATTGACCATACCTCCACTATGCCCACAGCCAATCAGGATTGAGTATGCAAATTAACCTGCCAAAGATGGTGGGTTAATTTGCATATGCAGGCGAGGAGCGGCCAGGAGGGGCGGGACACCTGCTATGACAGGGAGGGGAGCCACGGAGGGAGCTACAGGAGCAGTGCTCCACCGGGAGCGAGAAATTGCAGGCTCCTGGGCAGTTGGGAGCGAAGCCAGGGGAAGGAAGGCCTATTCTTGCACGAATATCGTGCAACAGGCCTCTAGTAATATAAGAAAACCAACCGAAGAAACGTCTCCAAAGACCAAACTGCCTATAAGAACTAACTATTAGAAGACCTTATCATGTGCTGCCTCACTGAAGAGGCTTTCTAAACCCTGGTGGTGCTTTGAGCCGATGCCCTGAGAGGGAAGAACACTGGACTGCCCATTGAGGTATATGTGAGATCTCTCTCCTTCTCTGACCCTGACTGAAAGAGGTAAACTCAGAACAGACCACATGCTCAGAGTGGCCTTCCACCTGACCCTAGGAGTTGGCTGGATATCAGAAAATACTGCTCCCCCTTGCCTAAGCCCTTGGGCAACTTTCTGGTAACTCCTCGTCTTTTATCCCACCCACTTCAGGAATGCCCCTCATGAGCTCCCAGTGAGCGTACCCTATGCCCACCACCCGCTTGCCAGTGGGATCATCCCCTCAAGTATAGTCACCTAAAGCACACTCACTTTGCCCTCCTCACCCCATCCTGGAGGGCCTCCATCTGAGTCTGAAGAGAAGGTGCCCAGTCACCACACATAATAAACCTGCCCCATGGACAATAATGCTAGAGACCCTAAAGTCTGAAGTGTGTGCATACACAGAGCACCAGGAAAATACATTGTATTTTTGTTTCTGACAAGACCACAAGGCTTCTCTACCAATAAGATCTTAACATTTCTGGTGGAACATAAATTAATGAACAATTAAGTGAATGAATGAGTAGCTCATGTCTATAAAATAGACTAGAAGGCATTCAGGGGACAGGCCAGGTATGTGACCTACCTGAGCAGTACAGATGTTGCTGGTAGCCTTGTCTCTCCGGATGTGTTGCTCCCTAGTTTGAAGAGCAAGACGATACACTTCTTTCCCAGTGGCATCTCTGGGCCAAGAATAAAACATCCAATTAGCACAGGTAATCAGAGTAGTAGGAATTGTCATAAAGGACCTGCTTTTTTTCCTTCCAAGCTTGAAGTGAATTTAGCAAATTTCCTTGGGTACAAGGCCATAAAGAAACAACTTCCAAATCGTCCCCTTCTAACTAGCACTATTAATTTTTAGGTTGTACTGTGGGGATTTGAGGACCCCAGATAGAGACATTAAGGCTGGGAAACTTGAAAGAAAATTTTCCAGGAATTACCCAGCCAAATATAATGATGGTGATTGAGGATTAATTATCACTCTGAGCTTCTTGGCAGACTCAGGAAAAAGAGAAATATCTGACAAAAAAACAACAACAACACACACACACACAAAAAACCAACGGCTTCTCTGTATTAGAAATCTGAAGTGACTATATAGCTATAAATTAAAATTATGTTAATCAGCTTACCACTTGTCTCTAATCAACATTTTCCCCTCCTAATACAATTAAAAATTTGTATAAGCACAAATATTTAGCAGTCTCATCCTTTCTTTCATCAAACTTTGGGGTCCATTTTTCAGAAAGGTAAGAAGTTCAATATAAAAATCAGCAGACAGCCTTGGCTGAATGAATAGCTCAGTTGGTTAAAGCATCATCCAATGTGCCAAGGTTGCAGGTTCAATTCCTGGCCAGGGTACATACAGGAATCAACCAATGAGTGCATAAGTAAGTAGAAAAATAAAAATCAGCAAACAATAATTAACACATTACATTTTTAAATTGGAAAGCCCTGTGCCTCATCTTGTCTGGTGAAGACATTACTGGGGAAAAAAAGCTAATGGAATACTTGAAGAAACTTATTTTTACACTAAAAAACAAGGCGCCTTTTGCTATCGTGTGGCAAACTGAGAGTACTTTTAAACTTCACATCACCATCACATCATTCACTACTCCAGACTATTCACTTACATCAATATGTCAGCTTTTATGAAGGGTCAAAAAGATCATGCTAAATTTCCCAATAATGATCATGGCTTTCACCCTGGCCAATGTGGCTCAGTTGGTTGGAGCATTGTCCCATGCACTGAAGGGTCTCAGGTTTGATTCCCAGTCAGGGCACATACCCAGGTTTCAGGTTCGTCCCCCTGGGGTGACTATGGGAGGCAACCGATCAATGTTTTCCTCTCGGATCGATGTTTCTTTCTCTCCCTTTATCTCTAAAATCATTAGAAAACATGTCTTCAGGTGAGGGTAAAAAAATAATAAAGAATAATCATGGCATTCATCTAACATCTTTTTTAAAAAATCATTTTTATGGATTTAAGAGAGGAAGGGAGACGGAGAGAGAAAAAGAAGCATCAATGATGAGAATCATTAACTGGCTGCCTCCTGCACATCCCTTACTGGGGATCGAGCCTGCAACCTGGGCATGTGTCCTGACTAGGAATTGAACTGTGACCTCCTGGTTCATAGGTCAACTCAACCACTGACCCACACCAGGTGGGCTAAATTCTTAATCTGAGGAGCTTCTTCAATGAGAAGCACTCAAGAGAGTACATGTGGAAATTAGTCCAATGGCCAAGTGGTGGGCCTCTAGGAAATAATGTGGATCTCACTCAATATGTGCATGATAATCTCTCATTGCACTTATCTTTACATAACTGTGTAGCATAATACTTTTGAGAAAGAAAACATATAAAACACATCTAAAATATTCAGTCTCTCAAAGAACTCTTCAACTTAAGTAAATTTATATATGTAACCTCAGAACAACTATGGTATGGATTACACACATACTTTTTCAAATAATGTACAAACTCATGGCATCTGAGAAGAGATACTGACTAGTTCACACCCCAAATAGATTCTCCCTTCTGATTCTATGTTGTACACTTCTTTAATCAACCCCATGTGACCCAGTTAGGTTTAAAGAGAAATCAACAACTTTTGTGATCAAGAGAAGGAACAGGGGCCTGGCCAATATGGCTCAGTAGTTGAGCATCGACCGATGAACCAGGAGGTCATGGTTCGATTCCCAGTCAGGGCACACTCCCAGTCATGGGCTTGATCTCGAGAGTGGGGCATGCAGGAGGCAGCCAATCAATGATTCTCTCTCATCATTGATGTTTCTATCTGTCTCTCCCTCTCCCTTCCTCTCTCTGAAATCAATAAAAATTTGTATTATTTTTAAAAAGAGAGAGAAGGAGCAGTGAAAATCATGGCCACAATAAAAAAGGAGAAACGTGAGTTGCTTTACCTTGTAACTCCCACCATTCTTCCAGGCATCATCCTCACCAGGTTTTCTCTGACAGCAAAAAAGGCTGCATGTGGTCCACCATAGCCCAGTGGCACCCCAAATCTCTGTGAGCTGCCAAGGGCGATGTCTACCCCAAATTCTCCAGGAGGCCTCAAGATACACAGAGCTAAAAGGTCAGTAGCACAGCAAGCCAAGCTCTAGAAAGGAAACGAGAAAGTGGACAAGGTTGTTACCTTCCCTGAGAGTAGTGATAGAGCAGCCCATTACCTCCATTATAAGGAGACTGGCAGAGTTGGTTCCTATTACGTGAACTTCACTTATTCATCCACTTAAAATATTTACTGAGTGCCTTTTATGTGCCAGGGATCAATAAACAAAACAAACTTGAGGAAAGAAGGAAGGAAAAAGACAGCTTTACCATTCCAAGTGATAAAGGTATGTAAATTAAGAGACACCAGAACTAATAATTCAAAGTTGAGATATACCTCCGTGGACCCCCACAAGGAGAGATTTGCTTACCCCAGTCTGATGGGCTCTCTCTACGAGTTCAGTGAAGTCTTCCACCTTCCCCTCAGTGTCTGGGTACTGGAACAGCACTCCACTGACATCTTTCCCACTGAAGTCCATTTCAGGGAATAACTTCAACTCAATGAGGACTCCAGCATATCTGGAAAGAGAGAAGACAAAAAACACTCATGTTTTTGGTTTGTAAGGAAAAATCAAAAAGCCTACAGTTTCTTTTCCATAATATAGCATATATAGCATTCATAATCTGTGTCTTTTCTCAATGCCCACCCACTACCACATCCCAATACACACACACACACACACACACACACACACACACACACACACACACACACACCCTCATACCCAGACCTTCAGTGGTAACAATGTTTCAAACCAACTCAATTGCATCCAACAGCTCAGCTTCTGTTTTTCTCATCCACAGGTACTACTCCCCTTTCCTGCCAGAACCAGCTCCTGAGATAAGACCAGAAACACTGCCTCCTAGGGCTAAAGAACCAATATCTGTAACAGCAGCGTCATTGCCACTTTCACTCTGGATAAGTCTTTAGGTGAATAGAAAACCATCAGTAAGATAAGGAGGAGACAGACCTTCCTTAGGTTCCTAAAACCATCTAATTCCAACATCTGTGAGAAACCCCTTCTGAAGGGATAGTGGCATGGGTAGGAGGAAGATTACCCAGCTTTTACAAGGAGAAAGCAAATAAATACATCCACAAGTGGTAGTTGTGCTATATTTGTGTGATCTCATTGCAACACCTAAATACAATATGCTTTCTTCTACATCACTCTACACTTACAGCAGACTGCAAAATCTTAACAGTTGTGTGAGAATCCCATTTCCCCCCGGTTTTTCAAAGTTTCCACAACATTGTTGAAATTATTTAAATATTTTAAATTTTCTTTTTACAGAAACAAAAACACACACATGATAATAGAAAGCAAATGCAATTAAAAGCACCGTGTATTTTCTACTCAATTCTGACACTGTTTACTTACCAGCAAGATCCTAGGAAGCAAGTGGGAGGGAAAGTAAAACTCAACAACCCCAATTTAAACCAGGTTCACCTCCAACCAGTTTGGAAGTAAGGAAGAAAACCAGTCTAGATGAGCATGATGTTGTCCCTAGTTCAAAATGTGAATAAAAGTAATTACTTGGCTCGCGTCTGGATGACAGCTATTGTCTGTGGGTGGCAACGAGGGTCAACAAAAAATTTCCTCCTCTTGGTGTGTCTGTTGAAAAGGAAAATCACATTCAAGCATGAACATTAAAGAAATCAGAGTATCTTCTAAGAATGCAAAGCAAAGATGGTACTTAGGGAAATTCTGAACATAGCATTGTAAACCAAAAAAAAAAAAGGACTGCTATGGAAAGTAACCCCACAGGGTGATCTGATCATAAATTCCCAACTGGGAAGGCCATGGTGGGTAGTCATGCTCCAGGCATTTAATTTTAGTAAAAGGTTTACCTTTGCCTTAGGCAAGCCCTGTCCACTGTTTCTGTGCATCTAGATTAAAACACCTTTGAAATAAGCCCTAATGTCAAGAAAGCACATAATCTTAACTATCCTGTAATCCCATCCCCATCTCGCTCTCTCCCTTCTCCAAGTAATCTTCCTTACATTCCCTCCTTAATTTCAAATGCATAAAAGAAGCTGCAAACCTGTTATTCTCCCGAGCATTTGAGATCTTGCTCCCTGGCATCATTTGGACTCAAACTCTTGTGAAAATTCTTTACAGGTTTGGACGTTTCTTATGTTGACAGAATCAAAAACACTGGGGCATTAATGATCAATGAGATTTACTGAATAGATTTCCACTGAAATCCAATTCCAATCCGATTTAGCAAAATCGGTGGTGGTAGATGGGAGAACAGATGGATGAGAAAGAGAAATGATGACCATAAATGAAAAGCTAAGAAGAATAACCAGAGGGGTGAGTGGGCAGCATTCCTTTGTAGCTGTTTATCCATCACAGGAGGAAGAGCCCCCAGGCTACCTGGAAAGCAGAAGGGCCTCTAGCTGCAACTTGGAGGTCTCCATACCTGTTGAGCGAGTTTGGGGCTCACCACCTCTCCAATTTGCAGAAGCCAAGAGACTTACATGGGCATTCAAGACCAGAAGCACAAAACCTCAGACAGGTACACCATGAATGTACCAACCAGATGACCATCTACATGAGAATTCTCCAGGTAGATAGCACAAATGTGCTCACAAGGCAAAGAAAGAAATAAGGTGAGGAACTGGAGAGCAATGAACGAACTATACACCATGACCCAGCCATTCTACCTCTAGACACACATCCTCAGGAAATAATCAGAGCTTTTGACAAAGAGGAGAGAGTCTGGGAGATGCCCCTTACCTTGACAGTCTCACACTGGGCCTCTCACCTGTGGCACAGCTGCATCGCCTCTGCAGCCGCGGTCGCCTCATCCAGCAGGGATGCATTGGCCATGTCCATGCCTGTGATGTCACACACCATTGTCTGGTAATTCAGTAAACTCTCCAGTCTCCCCTGAGACACCTCTGGCTGGTACGGAGTATACTGGGTGATCCTGTGAGGGAAATAAAGGACATGTCCATACTGTGACTCCCCTATTCAGAAAAGGTCACCAAATGTCTTCATTTTAGAAATCACTATCTAAAAATTAAGTTTACCACTCTTGAGAATTATATATAATGGATCAATTAGCTTCCCTTTTTGCCTCTCTAAGGAAGCTCAGAATTAAATTATAATAATATTATTCTTTGGCCGAAACCGGTTTGGCTCAGTGGATAGAGCGTCGGCCTGCGGACTGAGGGGTCCCGGGTTCGATTCCGGTCAAGGGCATGTACCTTGGTTGCGGGCACATCCCCAGTGGGAGGTGTGCAGGAGGCAGCTGATCAATGTTTCTCTCTCATCGATGTTTCTAGCTCTCTATCCCTCTCCCTTCCTCTCTGTAAAATATCAATAAAATATATTTTAAAAAAATAATAATATTATTCTTTGTTTGGAGATAATCAGTACTTAATTTTCTACTCCTCCAAGTGATTTTTAAAATTTTAATTTCTATTTTATTATTTTTCTATAAATTTTATTTATTGATTTTAGAGGGGGAGAGAGAAACATCAAGTTGTTGTTCCACTTATTTAGGCATTCATTGGTTATTTCTTGTATGTGCCCTGACCAGGGATCAACCCCACAACCTTGGCACAGCAGATGATGGCCTAAGCAACTGATTTACCCAGCCAGGGCTACAGTTCGATTTTAATGATCTTTTGTATGTCTTTTATTGTAAGCTGGCTCTTACAATCCACTTGAGCCTACCTATGATATTATAAACAGAAATTGTACTTCCTATTATCTTTCTTCTATCTAAAAAGCTCACCCCATTCACAGTTCACAATAGGAACATATTCAAGAATCTTATATCTAACACTTAAACTTGTTTACTGGGGGGGAGAATATTTGTTTTACACTATCCAGAAGTTCTATATGCTCCTAAGATGTTAATAGAGGTTCATTTAAAAATTTTCACTATCCAATTATTAAGAGTCTATGGACATTAACTCCATAGCTATCAATATCAAGGATAAAAATGGTTAGAAGGCAGCATAAATATGAATTCTAATCTTACCTCCTCCAGTTATTAACCAAATATGTATCTTTAAGTAAGTAAGGTAACCCACTCAGTATCTTCATCCTTTTTTTTTCAGTCCTTCATTCATTCACTCACCCTACAAATATTTACCTCATGCTTATAAAGAGAAATACGATAGCTTCTGGTGACACCTAATAAGCACAATGGGTAATAGTAATGAGGAAAAGGAGACAATAAATGAAAGAAATTATTTCAGAGTGATGAATATTATAAAGAAAATAAAATAATGCCCAGCTGTGGTGGCTCAGTGGATTGAGCATCGTCCCATGGACCAAGAGGTCCCAGGTTCAATTTCCAGTCAGGGCAAATGCCCAGGTTGCGTGCAGGCTTGATCCCCAGTAGGGGGTGTGCAGGAGGCAGCCAATCAGTGATTCTCATCATTGATGTTTCTCTCTCTCCCTCTCCCTTCCTCTCTGAAATCAATAAAATATATTATTTTTTTAAAAAAAGAAAGAAAAGAAGGTGATAGAATAGAGGGTGACTGAGGACTTGTGACAGAGCTGCTATTTCTTCACCAAGAATCCGTTCCACCAAAATGGATCGGACTGGGGCTCTGGCTCTTGCACGTCACTGACATTGCTTCATATCAGTATTGTTTTGTCTTCCCAAGCCAGAAGAGTATAAGGAAAAAATGTTAGGTGTTTTGTTTTGGTTTGGTTTGATTTTTTTCAAGCCCTTCTACTTTCTCTCCTGCTCTGGTCATCATGTTCAGGATATTTCCACCCATCTTTTAGTTTTCTTTTTTGAAAGCTTTGAAATAAATGTCTTCTTACCTTTGATGGGGAGTGGGGTAGGGAAGCTTGCCATACCAAGCAGTACAATGTAACGACTGAAATTATTTTCTGGCAGCTTTTATTGGGGGGGGGGGGGTGTGTGCGCGCGCGCGCACGCGCGCGCGCGTGCATAGCAGAGTAAATTTTTGCTTCAGTTAACTTCTTGAACAGCCTGGCTTAGGAAGTATAAGTCCATTTGCCAAATTCTAAGTGAGTGGTGAACTGGAATTAATAAGGCACGCAATACATGATGCAGACAAAGTAGAAAGGGAATCTGAGCAGAAATGCAGTCACACAAAAGACGTAGACAAGGGGCAATTGTGACCTCAGATCAGATAAGACTTTCACACACAGCAGGGCCGGCCACCATGAAGACATATGTTTAGATTGCCTGGCTAGCATTAAACTTTCATTTTACTCAGAATCACTGACAAATAGATGCACAAACTTGCACACATGTGCACGTACCAGCTAGTCCATCTAATAAATGGGAAAGATTCATTATATCCATAAAGATAGATATAGACTATACAATAGGGAGAGGGAGAGGGAGATAGAGCAAGAGAGAGAGAGAGAGAGAGAGAGAGAGAGAGAGAGAGAGAGAGAGAGATGCTCCAAAGAATTCATCACAGCATTGAATATAATATTGAAAAATAAGCAGCCCTTGCTGGTGTGACTCAGTTGGTTGGAGGGTTCAATTCCCAGTCAGGGTACATACATAGGTTATAAGTTCGATTCCTGGCTGGAGCACATGCAGGAGGCAACCAATGTTTCTCGCATCGATATTTCTCTCTCTCTTTCTCCCTCTACCTTCCTTCTGGTTCATGGGTCGGTACTCAATCACTGAGCCACACTGAACAGGTGGTCTCTTTTCTTCTTGATCTGTGACTTTTCTTTATATAGTTTTCCTTCAGCTTTATTGAGGAATAATTAACAAATAAAATTAGGTATATGTAAAGTGTGATGATTTGATATATGCATATTTTGTGAAGTGATTACCACAATCAGATTGATTTCAGTGTCTTTTCCATATCATAGTCACATTTATATTTAAAGTAAGATTACACTCTATGAAAAGTTTAGTATCCTGATTCCTCCCCCCACAACCCATTAATGTTATTCCATGGGCAGTTTCTGATAAGTTTAAATATTGTTCAACAACATAATTTTCATTATGTGGAATTAAATCATTTTTATCATAATTTATTTAACAAGGTCCCTAAAAGTTGAATACTACTTTTTGAAAAATATGTATTCATTAAATTAATTGGGGTGATTACTTTTGATTTAAATATTAGAAGTAGCATAACAATGAACCACCTCATCTTTGTCTTATTTTCTTTTTTTTAAATAAATCTTTATTCAGATTATTACAATTATTTCTCCTTTTTCCCCCATAGCTCCCCTCCACCCATTTCCCACCCCACCTTCTGCCCTTACCTGCCCCCCACTGTCCTCATCCATAGGTATATGATTTTTGTCCATTCTCTTCATGAACCCCCCATTCCCCTTTCCCCCTGAGAATTATCAGTCCACTCCCTTTCTATGCCCCTGATTCTATTATATTCACCAGATTATTCTGTTCCTCAGGTTTTTAATTCACTTGATTTTTAGGTTCACTTGTTGATAGGTATGTATTTGTTGTTCATAATTTTTATCTTTACTTTTTTCTTCCTCCTCTTCTTTAAGAATACCTTTCAGCATTTCATATAATACTGGTTTGGTGGTGATGAACTCCTTCAGCTTTTTCTTATCTGTGAAGCTCTTTATCTGCCCTTCAATTCTGAATGATAGCTTTGCTGGGTACAGTAATCTTGGTTGTAGGTTCTTGCTATTCATCACATTGAAAATTTCTTGCCACTCCCGTCTGGCCTGCATAGTTTCTGTTGAGAAGTCAGCTGACAGTCGTATGGGTGCTCCCTTGTAGGTAATTAACTGTTTTTCTCTTGCTGCTTTTAATATTCTCTCTTTGTCTTTTGCTCTTGGCATTTTAATTATGATGTGTCTTGGTGTGGTCCTCTTTGGATTCCTTTTGTTTGGGGTTCTGTGGGCTTCCTGGGCTTGTAAGTCTATTTCTTTCACCAGGTGGGGGAAGTTTTCGGTCATTATTTCTTCAAATAGGTTTTCAGTATCTTGCTCTCTCTCTTCTTCTGGCACCCCCATAATTCTGATGTTGGTACGCTTGAAGTTGTCCCAGAGTCTTCTTACATTATCTTCAACTTTTGGGATTTTTTTTTTTGCTTTTTGCTTTTTCGGTTGAGTGTTTTTTGCTTCTTTGTATTTCACTTCTTTGACTTGATTCTTGTGTTCCTCTATTCTGTTTCTGGGTCTCTGTATAATATTTTTTATTTCAGTCAGTGTATGTTTAATTTCTAGTTGGTCCTTTTTCATATCTTCGAGGGTCTCGTTATATTTATCGGCCTTTTCTAGGATATTCTTAAAAAGTCTTATCACCGTGGTTTTGAATTCTATATCCAGTCGTTTGTTTTCCTCCATTTCTTTCATTTGTGATCTGATTCTTTGACCCCGCATTTTCATTGATTCCCTGAGTTGGTAAGGTAGATATTTGTGCTAGGTTTCCAATATGGCCCAGTGGGTCTGCTTCCCCAGTTAACCTGAGGTGGACACTCTTGGTGCACCCCTTTGTGGACTGTGTGTACAGCCTTGTTGTAATTAAGTCTTTATTGTTGTTGGTATCACTGGGAAGAATTGACCTCCGGGCCAGTTGGCTGTAAGGATCAGCTGTGTCTATGCTGGGAGAAGTTCGGTGCTGGAGACAGCCTTATAGGATTAGACTTGCCAAATTGCAATAGCCTCTGTGCTCAGCTTGGATGGGGTGGAGTCTCAGTTTTGGCTTCCTGTCAGCCTTGCCCTTGCGCGCATGTGCGCTTTCAGTCCTCCGCCTTCCCCAGCTCGAGTCTCCGCCTGAGAGTCCAGACTCCCCCCACAAGAGCGTGGCTCCCCAGGGGCTCGCCTGGAACTGGGGTTCACTGCAGTCAGAACTGGGGCTGAGTGCCGTCAGGAGCCTCTGACTCCCTTTCACTAGGGAAAGCCTGTGGCAACCTCCGCAGCCTTTGTGCGCACTTTCAGTCCTCCGCCTTCCCCGGCTCCCGAGTCTCCGCCCGAGAGTCCAGACTCCCCCCCGTAAGAGCGTGGGTCCCCAGGGGTTCGCCCGGAACTGGGGTTCAGTGCAGTCAGAACTGGGGTTCAGTGCGGTCGGAGGCTTCCTTCCCCCTTCCGCCAGAGAAAGTCAGCCAGGCTCTCAGCCGCCCTTCCTCTCTGCGCGCACAAAGCCCCTTTGCCGTACCTCCAATTCTCTGTGAGCTTTCCTCTTTCCTTCTAGTTGTAGAATTTTCACTCAGCCAGCTTTCCTGTGGTTCTGGATGGTGTCCGTTCTGTCTTTTAGTTGTAGTTTTGAAATTGTTGTGCGAGGCAGCAGTTTAGGTGTTTACCTATGCCGCCATCTTGGTTTCTCCCTAATTCTGTCTTATTTTCTTAGGATAAATTTCTAGAAGTGGAATTTTGAATCATGAGATCATTAATTTTAAGGCTTTCAATACATATTGCCATGTTCTCTCAAGAAAGATCATACCAAATTGTACTGCCTTAACTAGTAGAGTGCTTCACAGGTTTCCCTGCATGTTCACAACCCTAAGAAGCCCTAGTTTTCAACTTTAATTCTTTAACTTGCTACTTATGAACTGGAACAAGTAACTAAAACACTCTCTTGGTGATCAATAGAGTTAACATCACCAATATTGTATTTTCTTAATACTCAAATGAGATTAATGTGCTCTATGGTGCATTTGAAAATGGTAAAATTCTGCTCAAATGTTGGTTGTTTTAAAAAAGTTGTTTTTGGCCTGGCCGGTGTGGCTCAGTGGTTGAGTGTTGACCTATGAACGAGGAGGTCACAGTTCAATTCCTGGTCAGGCACATGGCCTGTTGCCAGCTCCATCCGCAGAGTGGGGCGTGCAGGAGGCAGCCGATCAATGATTCTCTCTCATCACTAAGGTTTATATATATCTCTCCCTTTCCCTTCCTCTCTGAAATCAACAAAAATGTATTTTTTTTTAGTTGTTTTTGGCTCTGGATAGGTAGCTCAGTTGGTGAGAGGGTCGTCCCAATACACCAAGATTGTGGGTTAGATCCCCAGTCAGGACATATACAAGAATAAATAAATTTTAAAGAGTTATTTTCCCCCTCTATTTTGGCCCTTAAATAAATTGAAGAAGTTAACATAGACTTTTCCCCAAAAGAATCACTCATAGTTCTATTCAAATACTACTATTAGATATTTCTACTTGGGATCTATTTTTTCCTGGACATTATATCCCATGTCAACTTTACATTCCCTGTTCTTCATCCAACTAGATCCCCAAAGAAATGAGTTTCTCTTCTTGGATATTCTATTCCTTGAAAGGTAGCACTCTCCTGACAATTCTCAAGGAAGAAACTCTAGATCTTTTTTAGTCCAAATAATGATCAATTGCCATTAGTCTTCCTCCTGAAATTTTATGTCCACCCCTTTCTTCTTTGTTGCCATACAGCCAGCACAGTACTTAAAATAAAAAGTTATTGAAGATTGTGGTGCAAGTGCGTGTATTTGACTCTCCTGCCCTGTGGAGCGTGGCTACAGTGTTTGGACAGGTTCAAGCCTCGGACTAATGAGAGAGCACAGTCCTCTCATGGCCACATGCAAGTCCCAGCTTTGAAAGCAGAGCCCTCCCGGCACAATTATAGCCAACAGCTGTAGTTGTAAGCTTGAACCTATGGTCCAAACACGTGGTCCCACATGCCTGAGTGATGTGGGCTTGATAGAGTTCAGGTGCATGCAATTGAGTAGGATCAAAACCCACAAAAATGTTGTAAACATCTTGACCACGCCCTTACTTTGCCTCCTGGAATCTGGCTGTAAAATAAAGACACGGTGGACACAGACAACAGGGGGGTGAGGGCATAAGTGGGGGGGAGGGGATGCGGGGGGAGTAATGGGGGAATAGAACACATATGTAACACCTTAATCAATAAAGAAATTAAAAATAAATAAAGACACGACTTGTAGTCTGGGGCGCTGTCGCTAGCTCTCCATAAGAGAAGACAGCGTCCCACTGAGACCCAGCTTTCATTATCTTGTCTGTCTTTTCTCAATCCTTCACTGACCCCACTCAGGCTCACTGAACCTAGCTGAGCTGGCGCGGCACATAAGGCGCCCTGGGGCTGAGTATGCCATGGCCGTGCCAGCTCGCCACACTGCCCAAATGGGACAGCTCCCCATTACCTGCAGGAGGAAACCCCAAACCTTTCAAACAATAGTCCTTCATACCTGAGACTGTTATTCCTTCCATCACAGCCTTTGGGGTTTACTATTCTGCCCCCACTCCTTTGCTCAGTCTTTCTCTTCTTGCTCAACCTTTATATAAGTCCAAGCTTAGGCTGATGCTCATTAGAGAGCTTTAAGATTGTTTTCTTGCAAAGATGACAAATATATGGACCCCCTTCTATACATGTAAACTTCTTCTATAATCTACAGGTTTTTATACTACTAAAATAAAACAGGCATGAAAGCCTTTCACAATCATCTGTTAGACTTGTATATCAAGCTAGGAGATAACAAATAAACACTCATGTGAGGATAAAAATGCTAGCACAGGGCCTGCCATCTTGCATACACGGGTTTAGTTGCCTCAACAGTTAGGCAAAACATGGTGATTAAGAAAATGTGTCTGTGATCCACAATGTCTATGTTCCAACTGACTATTTAACTCAATTGGTTTGTGTTTCTAGATGTATTTTAATGTTAAAAAAAAAAAAAAAAAAGTACCTACATATCCAAGAAGGAATTTTTTTCCTATTTAAATAGGATGTTGATGTATTCAACATACATTAATACTATTCCCAAATAATCAGTATTCTCTATGATTTTGGCTGTGGCTTTCTTTTGGAATTGAGAAAGAGGGAGGTGGTAGGGGGTTCTGCAGTAGAATAAACATTCATGAGATTCTCTCATTTTAATCCTGGTGCCAAAGTTACACAAAACAGAAATAACCACAAAGAAAATGTAGATTTTTTTCTTATATTAGCTACTGATGTTATCAGCAGTCAAAAATTTGGAATAGTGGACCCCATAAAGCAAATTCTAGACCTGATGTAAATTTTCCTGCAAGAGCCCAAATGTTTGTGTTCTTTCAAGGCTATGCTCACCATTTATTTTCACCTCACGTCACCGGAATTTGTTGGTTCCATCTCTATGGAAACCATTTAGAGGGATGGTGAAGTCCACCACCCTCATGTGCACAGCTCTCCCTATCAGTGCTGGCGAGGTGAGCAGCACCCTGTGGCTCAGATCTGCTTTCGGAGAACAGAAAGCAACACTATTTAAAATGCACCCAGAAAACAGGACTGAAAAGCAAAGAACACTGCCTCCCTCTCACACTGCTGGAGGCTCCTAAAGTGAATTAACACATCAGCTCACAGCCAGGAAGCAATATGGTGAATGCTCTGTATGGCCACCAAGAGCGAAGGCCGCTGGCCAGCGTTCAGACAGCCGAATGCTACAGCCCATTTGTGTACTTATTTGTAATGGGGAAGAAAGACAGGCCACTTGCTTTTGAAACCAAACTTGGAGTTTTCCATTCAAATTTTTACCAGTAGCACAGTGAAAAGATGCCCTCAGCAATGCAAATACTTTCACACACACAACAAAAGCTGAAAGACTAGTTTTTTCTTTCCTGTCTTGTTATTAATAAAGAAATGGAGTGTATTGTAACTAAGAGCTCTGGATGCGGATGGCAAGGCAGGAGTGATTATGCCAGCAGATCTGGCTCCTTTAATGATGGGATACAAGTAACTGCATCTAACAGTGGTCGGCAAACTGCGGCTCGCGAGCCACAGCCGCGGTTTGCCGCTCTGTTGACTAATGAGTTTGCCAACCACTGATCTAGGACAAAGCACTCTCACCAACCAGGACTACCTGTGCATTTTTGCAAAAGCAGACAAAAGATGCAAGGTGCTAAGCTGCCCACCCCACCTAACCTATGCCACAAGCTAAATAAATGGCTTGGTCCTCAAAACCGCAAGTCTGGATTTGAGGCAGCAGGTGAGGGCTGGCTGTACTGATGGCCAAACACTCTCTCATTACACAGAAATGAGAATACTGCTCACTCAGAATTCAATTTAATTCTGACAAAATTTTATTAAATAATATATTTTTTAAAGTTGCAAAGTGTTCAGCAAACATTTAAGGTTTATTGCTGGGGAGTGTGCACTTGATATTTCAAAAACTCATATGGAGATACATTTCTTGATTTCCCATAGGGAAGCCTACCTTCCCTTTACTAAAGTTGATTTGTTTTTAATATATGCAAATCTAAAAGACAATCTGTGGGCCCTGGCCGGGTAGCTCAGTTGATGAGAGCATCATCTCAATACAACAAGGTTGTAGGTTTGATCCCCAGTCAGGGCACATACAATAATCAACCAATGAATGTATAAATAAGTGGAACAACAAATCAATGCCTCTCTCTCTCTCTCTCTCTCTCTCTCTCTCTCTCTCTTTCACCCCTCTCTATATCAAAAATCAATCAATAATTAAAAAAAAAAAACAATCCCTGCATCTTACTATAAATGCCTTTCAATTGTAGAGGCCATTACTTACTCTATCCTCACATAATAACGGTCCTACTGGGTATTAAAATTACCTCAGTCTGGGTATTAAAATTACCTCATATACTAACTAACTAAAAAATAAAATCACAAATTATCATTGCCTCCCCACACTTCGTTTCTTTAAAAACAAACAAACTTTGTTTAGCCTGGCCAGTGTTGCTCAATGGTTAAAAGTCAACCCATGCACCAAGAGGTTGCTGGTTCAATTCCCAATCAGGGCACATGCCTAGGTTGCAGGCTTGATCCCCAGTGGGGGCTCTGCAGGAGGCAGCCGATTGATGTTTCTCTCTCATCGATGTTTCTATCTTTCTTTTCCTCTCTCTCTAAAATCAATAAAAACATATTTTTAAAATAAATAAATTAAATAAAATAAACTTTGTTTATTGAATGGAGAGAGAGAATGTCAATTTGTTGTTCCACTTATTTTTGCATTCATTGGTCGATTCTTGCATGTGCCCTGACCAGGGATTGAACCCCCAACCTGGGCATATCAGGACAACGCTCTAACCAACTGAATACCCGGCCAGGGCTTGGTTTGTTTCTATGCTAGGAATAAGTGCACCCAGGCCTTTGGAGACTAAGTCATCAGTGGAAATAAAGTTTCAATTCAAAGATACTGGTATATGCGGTGACATTGACCCAAAAACAAGGGAAAGAAAGGCCGGGGAGTCCCCATCTTTCCTCCTTTACAGTCTGGCAGTATTTCCCAATAGGCAGAGGAAGCAGAGGCCCAAATCTGCTCCCAGGCACTTCTGGAGCCATGGCCTCTGCCTGTCAGGAATATCCAAGGTGTTTCTTACTTAGTATTGGAAAGGAAACCTCTGTTTCATTCTTTACGTCATGTAACAAGCGACAATGGAAAATAACAAAATACTATGGAAGTGGACATGGGAAGTTTTCCTCAGGTGTGAAGGAGACACGTTTAGTATTGTGCAAGCAGTAGCAGTGAGAAAAGGCAAGGACAAAGAAAGACAGACATCACACACACACACACACACACACACACACACACACACACACACACACCCTTAAGGACTAGGAATGTGCCGAGACCGGTTTGGCTCAGTGGATAGAGCATTGGCCTGTGGACTGAAGGGTCCCGGGTTCGATTCCGGTCAAGGCCATGTACCTTGGTTGCGGGCACATCCCCAGTGGGAGGTGTGCAGGAGGCAGCTGATCGATGTTTCTCTCTCATCGATGTTTCTAGCTCTCTATCCCTCTCCCTTCCTCTATGTAGAAACATCAATAAAATATATTAAAAAAAAAAAAAAAGGACTAGGAATGAGTGAGGGGAGAACAGAACGAGCAGCTGAGCATGCACAGCTGAGCCCCTTCTGGTTTCCACTGGAGCCTGTTCATAGGATACACATGTTCTCTTTCTCTACAGAGCACTAAGTAATAAAGCTAATATTTTGATCTCCATTTACCTGACATTGTCTTTTTTTTTTTTTTTTTCTTTTTCAGTTGGTTGTGAATCTAGAATAGGAGTCAGGGAGAGACAAGAGACCCTCCTAAAATCCTGACAAAAGACAATGGACCAAGATTCTGACTCACTGGGTCCCTCTAAGACAGTCTATAACCTAAAACCCCGGTGTTTCCAAAGCGTAAAGCCCTGAATCTGCTCTCCTGCAGGTTTGACATCTTGCTCAGATGTCTTTACAAAGACAGAATAGACATTAGGTCAGAGAGAGAAAGAGATTACCACAATTTAGAGCTCCAGAATGTTTTATGGGGATAAAAGCAGGAAGAGGCTTCTAGTTCCTCCACCAATTTGAGTAAGGAAATTTCCCAAGCCAGAGAAAGCTGGGTAAGTTCCTGGAGGTTAGAGACAGCACGAGTGCAGGGGTCAGTGGATAAGTTCTGAAGGTCCCAGGGATAGGGGGTATGGGAAAGTGGGGAGAATCATGTAAATAAAATCACAATACTTCTGTTTTTAATCAAGTAATACATTACCATCCTGAGTTCTCCAGTAAGTTCCGCAAAACAGTCTGTGGCACTGAGCAGTTATAGTAGCCCATGCCAATATACGACCTCCAGACCTGGTTTTTGCTGGAAATGGCACGCAGAGTTGCAAGGATTTCATTTTCGCCTGATTGTAAGAAAGAGAGAAATGTTACAGAGAGAAAGTGTTACAGAGAGAGCTCTCTTATAGTTGTAAAATTCCAGCTTCCACACTTTCCCCACTGGGCCAGGTTCAGACTGATAAGGGTATAGCAATTATACTAAAAGATACTTTCTAGGTACAAGTGACCTTACATGGCTCCTTCTCTGCCCCTCTGCACCTAGGGAGATCACACTACTGCAATTTAACTGAGATTTAACTACTTAGGCAAATGTCTGGCTCCTTTAAGATCTTCTTAGGGGCTCAGTCACTTAAATGGTGGAAATGATTGATTTTATTGTTACAGTATCAGAAAAAAGTCTAGGTACAGTACTCTCTAAGATAGCAAACTGGCTAAGAATATGCTTCACATTGATTCTATCCTGCTGAACTCTATATGAATATTATTCTCATTAATCCTTCTTTATCCTCCATGAAAACACTTTCACCCTCCATCCCACCCCTCCCACTCCACATGCTTTCACAGGAAATAAGTTCACAAGACGTGCCGTTTTGCCAGACTGGGTTAAGGAAAGAAAGGACAGTTTTGTAAGCATCAGTTTCATGAGTAAATATAACCCAACTACCTTATGATGAGCAATCTTGCCTGCTTCCACTGAAAGTTTAGGAAATAAAAGTGAAAGCATAAAAAATAAAAACAGGATCTGATGAGATATGCAAGTACAGCATCCTTAGGAACAATCCTGCAAGAAATCCAACCACTTCCCAAAGATTTCTATGGGCTGAGTGAGTGAGAAGCCCAGTAGCAGGGGAGATTAATTAGCAATTCCTGGCAGGCACATGATTCAGCAAGGCCAGCTTCAATTAAGATCCTGTGCAAGAGGGACAGGTCCCTGTTTCATATTATACCATGAAGACAAAAGGTCCAGCTCTCAAATGAGAACAGTCTGTAAAGGGCTTGTCAAATCACAAGTTTAACCTTTGGGAGTCACAGAGTATAGAATAATATGATTTCCCCCTACATTACAGAAAGATAATTCTATTGGTAGTATAGATAGGTCAGAGGGGAGGCCCTGGAAACAGGGAGAAATGGTAAGATACCAGCACAATAGTCCAGGAGGGAGATGGGCAAGGGAGAGTTGTGGTTGAACTGTGTCCTCTAAAATGATATGTCGAAGCCCTAACCCCAGGTACCTGTGAATGTGACCTCATTTGGAAATAGGGTTTCACTGATATAATCAAGTTGAGATGAAATTGTGCTGTGTTAGAGTCTAACTCAATGACCAGCGTCCTTACAAGAAATGGGAATGTGGACACAGCACACATACAAGGAGA
Organism: Plecotus auritus; assembly: GCF_963455305.1. Taxonomy (NCBI): domain Eukaryota; kingdom Metazoa; phylum Chordata; class Mammalia; order Chiroptera; family Vespertilionidae; genus Plecotus; species Plecotus auritus. The sequence goes on along the minus strand of NC_137776.1, from coordinate 134,026,626 downwards.
GCACCATGTGATGGCAGAATGCTATAGGATCCACGAGCCTTGCTTCTCAAGCTTGACTTTTCCTGTTACACTTCTTGAGTGATTAAAAGTTTTTTGTTTTTATTATAATGTAAATAAGCCATAGGCATGTAATGTACAACACAGAGAAAATAGTCAACAACATCGTAGTAGGCCAGCTGGAGTGGTTCAGTTAGTTGAGGGTTGTTCTGTGCATCCTGGTCAGGGCACACACCTGGAGTGTGGGTTCGATCCCAGTTAGGGAATGTACAGAAGGCAACCAATCAATGTTTCTCTCATACATTGGTATTTCTCTCTTTCTCTCTCCCTCTCTCTCTCTCTCTCTCTCTCTCTCTCTCTCTTTTTCCTCTCTCTCTCTTGCTCTCTCTAAGCATATCCTTGGGTGAGGATTTAAAAAATGATAACATCGTTAATAACTTTGTAAGGTGACAGGTAGTTACTAGAGTTATTGTGATCACTTTGTAAGGTACATAAATGTTGAATATGTCATACACCTGAAACTCATGTAAAATTGTATATCAAACTATATTTTAATAAATTAAAAATTTTTTAAGTTTTTTTTTTTTAACTCCTTAAAAGGTTGGATTGTAGCAAGTGAGTTAATGGAAACTGAGTAAAATAAATGAATCCCCAGAGGCACAAGGAGATGGGCTGCCCTGGACCCAGTGCGGCCTCTGCTCCTAAGATCTTCCCCCTGGAACTTTCTCAGCTGGAAACATCTGTGTCTGTATTGATCATTTGTAGGCTTCCATGTATTAGCTATCATTATTTTGTTCTTCATTTATGCCAATTGGCCTTTTAAAAATTTCAGGTATTTCATTCAAGTGCATAAAAACATCAGCAGCTTCTGTGAGGGGAATGCTGATATGTATCTGGACACTCTAAACTCTCGACTAGAAGGAAGGCGGGATCTGATTTTTCCTTTTGCAAGAAAACGCATTCTCTCATCTCTCCCAGCGGGGGCTGTCCAGGCAGAAGCCCAGTGAGAGAGCCTCTGCTACAGCCCAGTTCCTTCCTCTTTGCTTCAGCAGCCTCCTGCCACCCAGGCCCTGGTCCTGTCCTGCCATCTACCTTCAACAGTCAGGAAGAGAAGACCTCCAACCAGGCTAGCCAGGAGCCCCCTGGCACCTTCCCCATCAGTTCAGATACATACCAGCATCCCTTACAGCTGCCACTAAGCCTTACACAGGAATGAAACACTTGAACAAATTTAAAAGCTAATTAGCCTAGACTAAGTCCTCAAACTACAGCCTGCAGGCCACATGCAGCCCGCCGAGGACATTTATCCGGCCCGCCGGGTGCCGCTGCCTGTCCTGCTTAGCAGCCGACTCGTCCCGGGCCCGCAGTGTGCATAGGAATTTGTTCATAGTTTTTATTTTTAAACTATAGTCCGGCTCTCCAACGGTTAGAGGGACAGTGAACTGGCCCCCTGTTTTAAAAGTTTGAGGACCCCTGGAGATGAAGAGTAAAATAGTTAATTATAGCTAAGACCCAAAAGCACAAATATGGTCCAACTTGAGACACAAAAGTCCCTGATCCTGTAACACATATACTGTAGTTCCTACAGGACCAAACTTCCCAAGTACCATAGATCTCTGCCTTTACCTAGCTTGAGGCTATTATGAATATTCCCTGACTGGCCCCATCTTAGCCTGGTCTTTTTTTTTTTTTTTTTCCACACACTGATAACATGGCTTTATTTGGCTTACCTTGGTCTTTACAACCAATTTTACCTTCTACTGGGAACAAAGTGAGTTAATGGAATGAGCAGTCCTCTGTACACTGAGCTAATGGACACTCCTGAGCCACCAAGAGTAGGGTAGGTACTTGGTCATGCTTCTGAAAGTGAGAATGGTGTGAGAAGCCCTACCCATCCACTCATCCATTGCTCATGACCAAACTTTCTAGCAGAGAGTTAAGCTGCTTCTTACTGTGATAAAATCAAGACCTCAGGCTTTACCTATTACATATCATAAAAACATTTCCCAAACACACAGCTTAGTGAGTATCTGAATTGTTTGTTCACTGGATTCCATTCCTCATATCCACTAATGAAATCTCACTTTTGGCTCATTGGCCAGTGTATTTTGGAGTCCAGAGTTTGAATTAATACGTTAAATGATGCCAACAGACATGGAGAAAATGAAAGAAGAGGGAAAAGTCCACATCAGAGACCTACCTGCTGAACCTATCTGAAATGGAACACAGCAGGACCAGTCTCTAATTGGGGGTATAATTCATCTAAATAGAAGCCCCAGTCTTAGCCAGGCAATATCCACCACTGCACTTCACAGTACATACAGATTCCTTTCTCCCTTGGAGAACAATTCTTTTCTAGAGAAAATAGTGTGGGATCCAAAGTGGCAACCTTTTTCCCCTTTTATAATGAGAAGCATTATAAAAAGGCAATTGTGTCATCTCAAGCCCAGGCAGCCCAAGGAAATTTGTGTGGACAAAGAGGAGAAAGGAAAGACTTCATATTTCCCCCAGAGCAAACCCCATAGCACATTCCTCACACTTTTCCTTCCCACTTAACAGCTTCCTCCTGTAAACAGGCCCAATTCCAGTAACTTTCTTCCTTGTGGATGTCAATGAAACTAAGGTGGGGGAGGGGGTGATACAAAATGAGAAAGGGAGTATCCTTTAAAAAATCATAAATACAGCTGGGCTAGTGTGGCTGAGTGGTTGAGCATGGATCTCCACCTATGAACCAGCAGGTCACAGTTCGATTCCCAGTCAGGGCATATGTCTGGGTTGTGGGCTCAATCCCCAGTGTGGAGCATGCAGGAGAGTCTCGCTTATCATTGATGTTTCTTTTTCTCTCCCTCTCCTTTCCTCTCTGAAATAAGTACAAATATATATTTTTTTAATATAAACTCAAATACAGAGATAAAATTGATGATTCCCAGAGGGGAGGGGGGTTGAGGGACTAGGTGAAAAAGGTGAGGGATTGAGAAGTACTCATTGGGGCCAAAACCGGTTTGGCTCAGTGGATAGAGCGTCAGCCTGCGGACTGAAAGGTCCCAGGTTCGATTCCGGTCAAGGGCATGTACCTTGGTTGCGGGCACGTCCCCAGTAGGGGGTGTGCAGGAGGCAGCTGATCGATGTTTCTCTCTCATTGATGTTTCTAACTCTCTATCCCTCTCCCTTCCTCTCTGTAAAAAATCAATAAAATATATTTTAAAAAAAAAAAAAAAAAAAAAAAGAAGTACTCATTGGGGAAGAACCAAGATGGCAGCATAGCATAGGTAAACACCTAAACTGCTGCCTCGCACAACAATTTCAAAACTACAACTGAAAGACAAAACGGACATCATCCATAACCACAGGAAGGCTGGCTGAGTGGAAATTCTACAACTAGAAGGAAAGAGAAAAGCACACTGAGACTCAGAGGAACTGCGGAAGGCAGAGGTACTGAGGCGAGCGCATGGAGAGGGCGGGCAACTGAGTACATGGCTGGCTTTCTCAAGCGGGAGGGAGACAAAAGCTCCCGACCGCTCTGTACTCCAGTTCCGGGCGAGACTCTGGGGACCCAGACTCATTCAGGGAGAAACTGGACTGTCTGGCAGCGGGCAAAACTCGAGGGCGGCTTTCTCTCAGATGTGCTTGCAGCGATTACCGAGGGACACTGAGACCCAGGGGCCTCGTAGGGCAGGGCTGATGGGAAGCCAATGCTGTCTGCTCCGCCCTGAGACTCCGCCCCATCCAAGCTGAGCACAGAGGCTTTTGCAAGTCTTATCTCATAAGGGTGTCTCCAGCACAGAAGTTCTCCCAGCATAGACACAGCTGATCCTCAAAGTCAGTTGGCCTGGAGGTCAATTCCTCCCAGTGATACCAACAACAATCAAGGCTTAACTACAACAAGACTGTGCACACAGCCCACAAAGGGGTGCACCAAGAGTGTCCACCTCAGGTAACTGGGGAGGCTGAGCCACTGGGCCCTATAGGACACCTAGCACACAAAGCCACTCTATCAACTCAGGGAAGCAGCCAAAATGTGGAGACAAAGAAGCAGGTCACAAATGACAGAAATGGAGGAAAGCAAACGACTGGATATAGAGTTCAAAACCATGGTTATAAGGTTTTTCAAGAATTTTCTAGAAAAGGCCGATAAATTTAGCGAGACCCTCGAGGATATGAAAAAAGGACCAACTAGAAATTAAGCATACACTGACTGAAATAAAAAATAATATACAGAGATCCAACAGCAGACTAGAGGATCGCAAGAATCAAGTCAAAGATTTGAAATACAAAGAAGCAAAAAAAAAAAAAAAGAAGTACTCATTGGTAGTTACAAAATAATCAGGGGAATGCAATGTACAGCATAGGTAATATAATAAATAATATTGTTATAACTATGTATGGTGCCTGGTGGGTACTGGAAATATGGGCAGCTGGAGGGGGAGGGGAGCATTATGTAAAGTGTATGATTGCATAACCACTATGTTGTACATCTGAAACAAAAGCAAAAATAAAACTGAATGTACACTGCAATTTAAAAATAAAATTTTTTTTTAAAATATATTTTATTGATATTTTACAGAGAGGAAGGGAGAGGGATAGAGAGTTAGAAACATCGATGAGAGAGAAACATCGATCAGCTGCCTCCTGCACACCTCACACTGGGGATGTGCCCACAACCAAGGTACATGCCCTTGACCGGAATCGAACCTGGGACCCTTCAGTCCGCAGGCTGACGCTCTATCCACTGAGCCAAACCGGTTTTGGCTAAAAATAAAAATTTTTAAATATATAAAGACACTGTCATTCCCCAGATGCCTGCCTGGCAAGCCTGGCAGGGCAGCCAGACCAGATGCTGTATATTATCGTGCACTCCACGCCATGAAAACCCTCAAGCTACCCGTCAGGAATCTCAGCAGTAAGTGCTTTTCTGGTGGAAAAAAATAAAACGCCTGCTTCTGATCCCTTGGAGCATTGCATAATGCCCTCATCCTAATGTACCAAGAACAGAGTTCATTGCCCTCGGCACCACTCCAGAAAAAATCCGCAGGTGGGTCTCACACTATTCCTGCTTCTTAGAATTAAGAAGAAATGCTTCCTCCTTATATAATTCCACGTAAGAGCCTATTCAATAGTGACTCCCTCATCGCTTTCACCTAAAATATCAAGGAGAACTTTGTACCAACTACTCTACCACATGAATACTTTCTAACAGGAATAAACCGACTTAACTGTTAAATACTCAAGACACTTCTGGCCCTAGGTTCTAATTTCCCATATTAGTGAATTTTGACAAGAACTGAAAAAAAATATCATCAGAATGGACAGGCAGGCTGGGTCAAAATACCTGCTATACCTAAACACACATGTGTACAAACTGTTCCCCACCCTTAATCCATTACCCTAAATACATTGATTATTTTTGCCCTAATCCTGTCAGGCTCTTCCCCATCTTCTTGCTCAGCCAATTAATACCCCACCTCTCCCAACCCCAAATGATCCACAAGCGTTAGACTCCTTGGCCAGGCACCTCATGATAAAAGGAGCTGAAGAACTGCCAAACTGTGTTTCTTTTTCTTTTTTTTTTTTTTAAATATATTTTATTGATATTTTTACAGAGAGGAAGGGAGAGGGATAGAGAGCTAGAAACATCGATGAGAGAGAAACATCGATCAGCTGCCTCCTGCACACCTCCCACTGGGGATGTGCCCGCAACCAAGGTACATGCCCTTGACCGGAATCGAACCTGGGACGACCCTTCAGTCCGCAGGCCGACGCTCTATCCACTGAGCCAAACCGGTTTCGGCCAAACTGTGTTTCTGATGACTCCTTGGTCCCTCCTCTCCAAAGAAGTGTACAGTCCCTGCTGCTATTTGTGCTCTCTCAAAAGACACACTGATTCTATATATTTGTACCAGCTGTAGGAAAACCAGGACAGCACCCCACAGTGGGGAAGCTGGAAGGAGGGGCACCATGTTGGTTATTGACTCTTTGAACTTGGGTCACACTACTTTCTGTGGAAGGCCTCCTCCATTGCCTCTTTTTATTCAAGCTATGAAAATATTCTCAAGAAACATTACAATTCATAATATTTATCTGGAACACTAGCTGACCTACATAACTGGTCAAAAGATCAGTTTGAAATGAGAATCAGGGTGGAAGTCCTGGAGTATTTGTTTTTCTTCTTTGCTGCCCTGTGGGTACATTTTTATGGCCAGCAGAGCAAGAACAAAAAGGGAAGAATATGTTCTAACAGTCCAACTCAAACAATCTAACACACTTGCAGAAAAGAGATATTATTTTATAGATCAAAGAATAAGCCTATGGAGAAATCTGTAGTCCATCCTAGAATCTCAACAACTAAATTATAATCTCTGTGTGGGCAGGGGCAGAGTGGGTTGCTATGCACATAGTAGGTCCTCAGGAAATACACGTGAATCAAGGTGTTGCAATGAAAATGCACTTAAACTCCCACATATAGCTAGCTCAATATTCATAACAACTCACCCATCACAGAATCCATGATGACAAATCAATGCACAAATTGTTCTCATGTCCCTAAAAGCATGAGTGCCAGAGAAATATTTATAAATGGGAACTTGCAGCTAATAAGCAAGTTCTCTGAAATAATGCAGTGCCTACAATAATTTCGGATTTTCCAAAATTGTTTCCTCATTATCTAATCAATTAGTATGCTGATAATATAGACATTGAGAATCCTTATTAAAATTTCCAGTTTGCATTTTTACAGAAATACTTTGGGTTTCATAAGTGAAACAAACCTAAGAAGTCAAATGAGATGAGCTATTCACACATCACACGACGGAGACTTATTAAATCAAGGTCCAATGCCATTTGGTGGGGTGGAAAGAGTACATAAAGAATAGAAGTCAAGCCCTAACCAGTTTGGCTCAGTGGATAGAGCATTGGCCTGCAGACAGGGGTCCCAGGTTCGATTCTGGTCAGGGGCATGTACCTTGGTTGCGGGCACATCCCCAGTGGGGGTTGTGCAGGAGGCAGCTGATCGATGTTTCTCTCTCGTTGATGTTTCTGGCTCTCTATCTCTCTCCCTTCCTCTCTGTAAAAAGTCAGTAAAATGTATTTTTTTTTTTTAAAGAATAGAAGTCAAAACACTGACCTGCCTGCAAGCAGCTTACAACCTTTGTCTAGCACCTGCACCAGAGCTCCTGAATTCACTCAAAGGTAAGAAGCTCAGAGAAGGGGGTCACTGAGCTTCCATCTTGGTGGACTATCCTTATGTCTTCAAAAGCCTAAGAAATGTCCAGAATATGGCACTGGGACCCACAACCCCCTGCCTGAATATTTATCATCCAGCCTCTTAGATTACTCCATCTCAGGCTGCTCTGTCTCCCTCCTTTTATATGCTCCATTCCCCAACATCCTGGCTTCCACTTTCTTCGCCATACTCCATCCCTAGGAAATCTCACCCATGCCCATTAACTCATTCAGAAGACTCACTGCCCCTGCAACTCCACCTCTTATCTCTCTCTTGAGCTCTAGACTCATATTTCCAACTATTGCTTCAACTTTTCCAAATCATGTTCCATGAGCACCTCCAATTCAATTCTGCTCAAATTCTTGATCTTGCCTTCCTCCAGGACCCTCTTCTCCCTATTCCTTCTCCGTTAATGACATCACCATCACCCCAAGACACTCAGCCTAGAGAGTGACTGACAGCCCCACCTGCTGCTCCTCTGGATCAAGCACCATATTTGTACAGAAACCATACTTCCCACGGGCTGCTCCCAGCCAATTACTAAGCCCAGCAGGAGAACTAATGCTGATCCATTCCTGCAAGCCATGGGCTACTTTAGCTTCAGGACTCCCATTCCAGCTCACCAAACTTTCTTATATCTGTGCTGCTGTCTAAAATTTTTCCTACCTAATCCTCCTTCCATCTGTCTCCCCTCCTTCCAACAGGGTCAGAACTACATCACAATCTAAAGGCTCCCTTACCTTCTCCTGCTCCCACCCCCAATAAATTTCTTATATATCTAATCCTATCGTGATGACTGCTTCATGGTAGACCTGAACTAATGCGCATTTAACATCTCACCTGTAAATTCTCCAGCAATCTCTGTTTGCCTCCTTGCCTCCGACCTCAGAGACACTCGCAAAACACAGAACTATTGTGTTGAATTGTGTCATTTCTCTCTGTAATAATTGTTAATGTTTCCCCGTTATGTAGAAGACAAATCTCTTATCAGGTTCTGAGCCCTCCATATCTTACTTTGCATGCCTCTCTGCAGGCTACTGTTCTATACACCATCTGTCAAATAACCATATATGTCCACTTCCATGCCTCTGCTCATGTCATACCCTCAGCCAAACCATTCATCTTATTTGCAGACCTATCTATCTCCCTATCACTTGTAACCTACACTTACTCAGGGATCATATTTTAACCATCCTTTACCTATCAGTAAATGAGGAATAAAAGCAGATAGAGGAAGTTGTGAAAATAAATTTGGTAATAGCTTGTAACTCAATGGTGATGAAGGTGAGTAGGCTAGAGCAGTGGTCGGCAAACTGCGGCTCGCGCGCCACGTGCGGCTCGAGAGCTGCGGTTTGCCGCTCTGTTGACTAATGAGTTTGCCGACCACTGAGCTAGAGCATTTAATATATGGGTAAATGCTCCTATGCACCTTAATATTCCTCAAGAGTAACACTGTATTTACAATACAGTATAATTGACTTCATTTTGAGAGCAAACATATTTTTTAAAGTTAGATAAAACATTGTAATTTAACATAGGAAGTGTGCTAATTTAGATGAATGTGGTAGTTTTTTTAAAATGTCTTCTAAGAATTTTTAGGGCAGTGAAACTATTCTGGATAATACTATACTGGTAATACATGTCATTATACATTTGTCCAAACCCATAGATTGTACAACACCAAGAGTGAACCCTAATGTAAACTATGAACTTTAGGTGATAATATGTCAATGTAGGCCCATCAGTTGTAATAAATGTACAATGTGATTAGAGGGTTGTAACTTTCAGCCCCTCCCACAGACCTCTGTGAAGGGGAAGAAGGGAAAGGTTCAGATTAAGCTCTATAAAAACTCTAGAACAACTGATTTGATGAGTTTCTGGGATGGTTGCTGGGAGGGTGGCCCACCTCAGTTCCAGAGGGACAGAAGCTTCTGTGCTTGGGATCCTTCTGGATCTCACCCTATGTGCTTCACTATTTGGGTGTCCACCAGTATACTGTATGATATCATTTATAATAAACTGGTAAACTTCAGATGTTGATCTGAGTTCTGCAAACCACTCCAGCAAATTAATCAAACCCAAGGAGTGGGTCATGAAAACCTTCAATTTATAGCTTGTTGGTCAGAAGCATGGGTGACAACCTGGACTTGCTATTGACATCTGAAGTAGGGGCAGTCTTGGGGACTGAGTCTTTAATCTATGAGATCTGATGCTATCTCCAGGTAGATAATGTCAGAATTGAGTTCAATTGTAGGACACCAGTCAGTGTCCATAAGAATTGCTTGGTGGTACTGGAAAACACTCCAGAATCCCCAAATGATTATAACATAATTATTCTGGTAAGATTCAATCAAATATGGGACTACAACAATACTCATGCTCCCATAATTATGCTTTTTGCACATTGCATTTTCCCATTTTCTTTTTCAGAGCAAAGGTACTACCTTTGTTTCTTTGAGTCTTTTTCTTTTTATAACACATGCACACACAAAATCATCCATCAATGTAAAGATATTGTCCTTGCTTCTTACAGAAAGAAGATATATTTCAACTCTTTACATTGTTTCAGAAATCCCAGTTTTTTTCTATTCAATTTCACATCATTTCTGAACACTCACAGCATTTTATCCATAGTTCTTATGGACTTGAGACTTTTTAACTTTCTGACTTAATTTATTACAAAGGTAAGATATAAGCTCCTTGAGGATAGTGAATATGTTTATTCATATATCTATCTCACAGTGCCTTGCACAGAGCAAATGGCCAATAAACATTTAACAACTCGGCAACAGATTGACTAAGTTATCAGTCAGATCTTCAGGCGCCTGCCTACCAGGAATTAACGACAAAAATATAAGGGCTCTATTGTTAGATAATGAATTAAACAGACGGTGGCCAGACCATATATAACCACAGAACTTACATCCTGCAGCAACCTACCTTACCTACAGTAAAGAAGCCAACCCCCTTACCTACAATAAACCACTCCAGAAGCCAGCCTGCTATAAGTTAGACTTGCAGAATGACAGAATGCTTTCTCCAGTGACAATCCAGGAAACTGCACAATAACTTCTGTAATAATCGGCCGCAAATGGCTAGGATTAATAACTGACAGCTTCCTTAACTGTGATCCCTGTTTCCAATTTAGGACCAACCAGACAAAGTGAAATATGCACCCCTAACCAAGCACATAGGAAACCCTGCTTCTAATTATCCTGCCTATAGCTTCTCCACGCCAACAGCCTCCAAAGAGGTAACACCTGAAGCCTTTCCTTTACTCCACAAGGTGGCTTACCCACTTCTCCGCCAAAACAAAAGGCTAACTCCTACGGCAAGTTCAGCATAAATAATGTTTGCTTTCACCATTTGGTTGATCTTTGCTTATTTCCACAATTAAGGTGGGAACGGAAAGAGCAAGGAATGCCCAAGGAAGAGCTTTGTTACAGACTGAGGAGCCTACAGGCAGGGCCTGATGACAGACATCATCTGGTTGGAAGACAACTGGCAGCCTCAGCCTGGGGAACAGCTGCTCCAGCTATCTAGGTGTCCTTGGGGTCAGTTCAGGTGAGTGCCCAACCCCACTGGGGTGACAGAGTAACCACCTCAGCTGCATTACACAACACCCCCTCTCTCTGCTCACTTCCCTCCACTAAAAATTACTCCAAGTGCCCTGGCTGGGTAGCCCAGTTGGTTAGAGCAGTGGTTGGCAAACTGCGGCTCTCGAGCCACATGCGGCTCGCGAACTGCGGTTTGCCGCTCTGTTGACTAATGAGTTTGCCGACCACTGAGATAGGGGCTTAATCACAAGGAACAACAACAGCCTGTAATTATTGGTCAGTGGTCGGCAAACTCATTAGTCAACAGAGCGGCAAACTGCAGCTCGCGAGCCGCATGTGGCTCGAGAGCCACAGTTTGCGGACCACTGAGTTAAGAGTATCATCCTGACATGCCAAGGTTCAGGCCCCGGACAGGGCACATACAAGAAGCAACCAATGAGTGCATAAATACGTGAAACAACAAACCAATGTGTTTCTCTCTCCCTTCCTCTCTCAAATAAATTTTTTTAAAAAATCACTCTAAGTGATGCAACGTAGAACATTAAGTTTTCACAAGTCTGTTAAAAGTCTCACTCTGACAGCTCAGGGGCTCGGTTCTGGTTGACCAACTTGAACCTTAGGCAGTTTAGTTTCTCCTCTCTTCCTAAGCATACGCATGCCCACAATAAGCAAAGTGCAATTTTGTGTAAACTTTAAACCCTGCAGCCTCTGAAATTACAGACTAGTTCAGTAATTTCAGTTCAGAGATGACCTCCCTGCAAGTACCACACGGTGAGGCATACCATAGCTGAAAGTGATTGGCTTCGTCTTTAAAGTACTTCTAAATTTTGTATTAATTACAAAATAAAACATAGTTATTATACAAAATCTAGAAAAAGCAGAGTAACAAAAAAAAAAAAAAAGCTAAAATCATCCATAATGACTATCAAGAGAAACAAATGTTCTGTCTTTTTTTTTTTTTTTAAATATATTTTATTGATTTTTTACAGAGAGGAAGGGAGAGGGATAGAGAGCCAGAAACATCAATGAGAGAGAAACATCGATCAGCTGCCTCCTGCACACCTCCCACTGGGGATGTGCCCGCAACCAAGGTACGTGCCCCTGACCGGAATCGAACCCGGGACCCCCCAGTCCCCAGGCCGAGGCTCCATCCACAGAGCCAAACCAGTCAGGGCTGTTCTGTCTTTTTTTTTTTTTTTTTTCTCCCCTTATGTATGTATGTGGATGAGGGAGGGGGGATTCGATTAATAGGATGAAACTGATAGGGCTTTGAACTGAGTAGCTTTTCGTATTTCTCTAAGTATGACTTACTGAGAAGCCAATTGATAATCAAGGTATTCTTTCAAGTTACTTCCTGAAGTGCCCAAGAGTAGGGGGAAGATCCTACATGACAGGTGAACCATCTGTCCTTCCCTGATTCTGTCAGGACACGCTGTTCTGTACATGCTGGTCCCTCTGCCTGCAGCAGCCTCCCCCAGCCTTGTCCAGCAGAGCAGCACTACCCATCCTTCAAGACCTAGCCCTAGTCCTGCACCCTGGCAGCAGGAGGTGTCCCCTACCTGTGCTCTCAGCACGCCACTGCATTTCCATAGGGCAGTTGGCAAATGGCAGTGATTCCAGTGTGATTGGATTTGTGCACATCCATAAACTGGATACTTCAGAGATTCAGGACAGAAACTTTCTCGTTTGTACACTCACCCCCTGGCAGAGGACACAATGAAGACAGTGTAGACTGGTGGTTGGAGTGTGGATAGTGGAGCTAGACTGCCTGAGTTAGGTTGCATTTTGTCTTCACCGCTTACCAGCTGTGACCTTGGGCAAGTTACGTGTCCTTTGTATTCCATGGTTTCTTCTTTAAAACAGAGGTGAAAATGGTATTTGCCTCACAGGACTATAAGGATTAAATTAACACATGAAAGTACTTTACAAGGTACCCAGTGCAGGGTAAGCACTACATAAACTCTTGAGATTATTAAGTTAGTCATAAGAGCTAAGCCACATATGTCCATGCTGCTTATAGTTCTCACAATGGTTTTACTCAGCTATGAGGGCACTGAGGACTCATGACTAGCTCTTACTAGTCTTCTCTGTACCTGGCGAACAAATATGTGGTCCAGATTCCTCTCTGACTACAATAGAACACAGGCATTCGTGTGAAACCAAGTTTGGATAATGCTGCCTCACTATTAAATGGAAATACTACTAGTGGAGGTTGCCCAGACCCATTTGCTTACCCATGTGGAGAATATTCATTTCCCAAGAAGCAAGTTCTGGGCAGAGCTAGTCTGCTTCAGGGCAAGGGAAGACTCCGGACCATGCAATATTTTCTGAGTCAGCTCAGACCAACCAGATGGACCAGGCTCAAATCTCACAGAAGCTGCTGGGTTTAAAGTTTACACATAAGCCTCTAATTACTTATCAAAAGTGTACTTCCGCCCTAGCTGGTTTGGCTCAGTGGATAGAGCATTGGCCTACGGACTGAAGGGTCCCAGGTTCAATTCTGGTCAAGGGCACATGCCCGGGTTGTGGGCTCCATCCCCAGTAGGGGGCGTTCAGGAGGCAGCCAATCAACGATTCTTTCTCATCATATATATTTCTCTCTCTCCCTCTCGCTTTCTCTCTGAAATCAATAATAAACATATATATATATATATATATATTTAAAGTGTGCTTCTAATCCTGGCCAGTGTGACTTGGTTGGAGTATTGTCCTGTACACCAAAAGGTGGCAGGTTCAATTCCTGGTCAGGGCACATACCCAGCTTGCATGTTTGATCCCCGGCCAGGACAAGTACCCATCAATGTTTCTCTCTTTCCCTCTCACTCTCAAATCAATAAAAACATTTTTTTTTAAAAAAAAAAATTCATTTCCAAGGGAGAGAGAGACAGAGAGAGATGGGGAGAGGGGAGAGGGAGAGGAAGAGGGAGAGAGAGGCACAGGGTGAAGAAATGGAAGCCCCTGATGTTCAAATTATTCTGCTAGAAACAAGTAGTTGAACTAAAAAAGGATAGACAACTCTGACACATTTCCTAGGCTTTGACACTCTTAAAGAACATCTTATTTTCATTTATATTATAAGAAGTGCTGACCTAAATATTCTGACTTTGAAAGTCCCAGAAAGGCATTTACTTGTTTATATATTTACCTAAATCTTGCTTTAAAAATATGCAACTCTTCATTCTTTAAACATCCACTGAGTCAGGATTAAGATTTCCTCAAACTGAAATAGGTAAGGCTTCCAGCTATCCCTAGGTCTGAATCCCTTCAACAGAACAAAACATGCAGATTTTCTTCTATGAACAAGGTACATCCATCTGTCGTGCCGGTCATCCTCTGTTCAGGGAAACTGATTCAGATTTGAAACCAGCAAGGGGAGCAGTCCTCAGCACAGCCTGACTTACATTAGCCAGCCGCAGATGGACTGGCTTCATACTTCAACTTATCTTAAAACAAAATAAAGCTTGCCTTCCATATATCCTCTCTGTCCTAAAACCGAAAACAAAACAAACCAATTGACAAGAGCTCTTCAGTTCTGCCTGTCCCTTTGACTGGTGGATTCTTGCCTCAGTCCTGGAGGACCTCTGAAAGGCAATCTTCAGACTATTAAAAACATTTAAATATAAAATAAAATTCTAAGAATGTCTGTGAGTAAATTAAGCTCTCTGAACAAAACATTAATCTTATTTGTGTGCTTCTCTATAAACATCATTCAGATTTTTAAAAAGTACTGCTGCCTTTCAGTAGGTACAAATAATAAAATGTAGGTGTGAGATAAGAGAAGAATTAAAAGCTATTATGGTATAAAGAACCTTGGGCGTGGAGGCCAGATGTCTGGGTCTCCCCATCTGTGTGTGACTCTCCTGGTTGCATGACTATAGGCAATTCCTTTGTCCCTTCTGAGTCTCTATCCTGATCTGCAGACGTGATGAAGCCTCTCAACCCAAAGGATGAGAGAACCGTCCCAGTCGGTGCCTGAGAAGTGAGACGTCCTCCCACGTGTTGGTGCACTGCCTTCCCTGGGAAGTTTGCAGGGACCTCGACACCTCTGAGATGAAGACCTAGAAGGGTGCTACATCAACTCCATCCGAGGGTACAAAACTGACTGTTTATGGGACTAAATGTTCCACTCTCTCCCTCACCTTGGAGCATCCGCCGCTGTTCTGTTTAAATAAACATATTCATTCCCGGTCTTGAGCAATCCTAACCTAGAGCTGGACTTTCAGAGACCATAGAAGACAACCGGCCAGAGCCAGCGGCGTCTAAGGAGCCCTCCCGGCCACTTACAAACAGGGTCTTCCAATTTCAAGGGCCTTTTCAAACGGATGCTCGCGGGGACCGTCTTCTCCATCAATTCATCAATGCTCTAGAATTAAAACGCGAGACGGTGAACACGAAAGCGGGAGGAAAATGCTTCTGAATTAAAAGAGTCACCTCTGTGTTTTGCATCTGCAAAGACTTGTGGGAACCTCATTTAAGTCGCCTAATTATGGTTTATTTTTAAAAAGGAAAGAACAACTTTGAAAACTAGAAATCGCTTGGAGCAAAGAAAATGATGAAGTGGAGGAGTGATTTGGCCACTCCGGGTTGGATTTCAGTCGGCAACGGGAGATAATTCGATAAACTAGTAGGAGTTCCTCCTCTCCCAAAGTTAGGACTCGTCAGCGGGGCGACTTGGGTTGAAAAAACAAACGGTTTTGAAGCGCGAAGAGAAAATACGCGGGCGGGAGAAGGCTGGGTACGGAGGACCGAGCGCGCGGACTCGCTTCCACTCCAGGGCCCGGGACCGGGACGCGGGTCCCACGCGGAGCAAGGCAGAGCTCGGGAGGGGGGTCGGGAGGCCGAGCCGGCAGAACCCGGGCGGGGCGGGGCGGGGTGAGGTCCCGAGGGCCGGATGGGGGTCCTTACCGCCAGCCCCAGGGCCTGTAGCATCTCCCTCTGGTCTTTGTCCCCAGGTCCGATGTGCCTCCGGGCGAAGTCGTCGTGTCTGGGGAGGAGGCGCTCGAGAAGGCGCGAGGCCCCAGCCCCGCCGCTGTCCCCACCGCCGCTCCTGTTGTCACGGCTCTGCTGCACGCAACGCCGCCCCGCGCCTCCCGCCAGGCGGCCGCCGCCGGGGACCCCGCAGCCCAGACGCAGCCCCCAGGCCCTGGCGCACGTCTGCATGGTCGCAGCCACAGTCTCCAGCCACGGACCGCAAGAGTCAGTGGCGCTCTCGGCCCGTCTTCTGGTTGCGGTCCCTCTGGTGGCGGCTGCCTCCGGCCTGGACTCCCTTCCCAGAGGATGACCGGCGCGACAGAAGGATGTGCGTACGCTCCCGGGCGATGAATGGGCGACGCGCGCAAAGTTGTTGCTCCACTCCAGGCACCTGCTCCGCACACTTTAAGCGTCGCCCTGGGGGCGGGCGGTGGGATGGGGCCAGCAAACGCTCGGCCAATGGGAGTGAACGGAGGGGAGGGGGCGGAGGCGGACCCCACCCCGCCCCTTCTCCCTACCCCCTTTCGGGCGCTTGCTCCCGGCATCCTCAGTTATTCCTACTCCATCTCTGACTGATGGCAGAGGCTGAGGCTCACCAAGTGGGACGCCAGTCTGGGATCTCGCTCATGCGGGATCCGGGTGGACCGCCGCGGGCGAAGTGCCTAAGGGACTCAGCGGAGATGGAAGGTGATTCTGACCCGGAGGCCAAACACTTTGAGTTGGTTAGTTTTCATACCTTAATTTTGGAGTACCTTTCCCTCTGTATCTCATGGAAACCAATGTGGGCAGATGAGAGTTCTTTTATAGTGTAGGATAGTGGTCAAGTTAATCAACCTCAACCTCTGAGCTTCAATTTTGTCATCTCACAGAGTTGAATGGAATTTAAAAATAGATTATACATATATATATATATATATATATATATATATATATATATATTCTGTGTATATATATTGTGCATGGGAAAATGCAAAATATATTAAGGTGTATATTTTGCACTATCATCTTAGTTGGAAAATTATTTATACCTAGGTATTTTGTAAATCTAAGCTCTCTAGCTATATCTTGAGATTTTTATTAAAACACTGAACTTTCGCCGAAACCGGTTTGGCTCAGTGGATAGAGCGTCGGCCTGCGGACTGAAGGGTCCCGGGTTCGATTCCGGTCAAGGGCATGTACCTTGGTTGCGGGCACATCCCCAGTGGGGGGTGTGCAGGAGGCAGCTGATCGATGTTTCTCTCTCATCGATGTTTCTAGCTCTCTGTCCCTCTCCCTTCCTCTCTGTGGAATATCAATAAAATATATTTAAAAACAAAAAACACTGAACTTTCAAAATTCCCATTGTCCTTCTAATATGAGGAAGAGAGTGGGACCAAAATCATCAGAACATTACTCGTACTTAGAGTAGGGCAAGAGAGAACCTGACCTCTTGCTCTTCCTCTTCCTCTAAGCTTCCTCCTTTAATTATGCTCTGCATACCCTGGATTCTGGAGCTGACAGCACAGAGACTAAGGGAGAGGCAGAAAACCTAGAACACTAGGCAAAATGTGTGTGTGTGGCAGGCAGGGTAGATGTTATTAGTCTTCTGATAAAAAGATACACTTGTGTGAGTACTGGAAATGGGATAAAAGCAGAAACCATTTTTTTGTTTCTCTGGCAACAGCAGACAGATGCATGGGTGGTAGAAGACAAGAAGTACTTCCTTACCAATCACTCACAATGGAAGAGCAGGGCAGCTGTTCTCACAATGGAAATGTCCTGTGGTTTTCCAGCCTAGGAGGCAGCAAGAATATTTTGCTGTCCTGGACTACAGACAGCTTCAGTGATTTACCTGAAAATAGGTCTATCTACCCTGTCTTGCTCTTCCAATTCTTCCAATGGCTTCATTTGCACCTATTACTGGCATTTTAATCCTCCTGTGCTTGAAATACTTATGAGTGTTTTTATTTGTTTCCTAAATAAGTTTTTTTTAATATATTTTATTGCTTTTTTACAGAGAGGAAGGGAGAGGGATAGAGAGTTAGAAACATCGATGAGAGAGAAACATCGATCAGCTGCCTCCTGCACACCTCCTACTGGGGATGTGCCTGCAACCCAGGTACATGCCCTTGACCGGAATCGAACCTGGGACCTTTCAGTCCCCAAGCCGACGCTCTATCCACTGAGCCAAACCGGTTAGGGCCCTAAATAAGTTTTAACAGAGACTGTAACTAAGGCCAAAGGTGGCTTTAGAAAACTGACCCCCAAAGATAGGAATCTAGGACTACCTATCTGACTTGGTTCTGTTTTAAGTCAATGATAACATCACTAGTCGAAAATGAGATCATGCTGGTCTTGGGCATGAAATGGAAACAATCACTTAAATTATCAGTGGAGAATAAAGTGCCTATTGAAGACATGCCTCTGCTAGCTTAGACTCTCTGGTAGGAATGATACATAGAAGGACCACTGAGAGAGCTAGTAGCTTCTGAATGACATGGAGAGTTTACAGAATAAAATGACAGCTCAGAGAACTAGAGAGCTTCAATGCTCTAAAAGAATTTCTTAACTTCTGTAGCTGCAGAAAGTATTTACATATTAGACTCAATGCTTGATCCTGCAGATTGCCAAATTATCACAGGAGCTGAATTCACAGTCTTCTTAGGTATTATATATGAAAGTTAGGGATTAATTTAAAACCCAAAGACTTGTAATAGGGACATTTTGGTAGTTTGCATTGAATTTGATTATTTTGAACCCCCAAATCCCACTGAGTCCCCCTTGCTTGCTGAAGCAGTCTCTCTGCCCCTCTCTGAGATACTGGCCATCCCTTGCTTGAAGATCCTATAATGGCTTCACTAAAGCATCAATCTTGCAAAAGTGTGCCAGTGATTCTTTACCTCTATGTCCACAACCAGAATCAGATCTCCCTGTACCCCAGGAAGTTGGGTAAGACATCTGACACCAGAGGAAAAGTCTATATAGGGAAAGAATTGCAAGATACTGCTCATGTAGCCAAAACCGGTTTGGCTCAGTGGATAGAGCGTCAGCCTGCGGACTGAAAGGTCCCAGGTTCGATTCCGGTCAAGGGCATGTACCTTGGTTGCGGGCACGTCCCCAGTAGGGGGTGTGCAGGAGGCAGCTGATCAATGTTTCTCTCTCATCGATGTTTCTAACTCTCTATCCCTCTCCCTTCCTCTCTGTAAATCAATAAAATATATATTTAAAAAAAAAAAGATACTGCTCATGTATATTGGCACTAGAGGGTTTCTGTGTAGGACTGGGTTCTAGAACAAAGAAGAAGGAATATAATATTGAAATTATTGATATATTATAGCACCAGAGATTCTAAAGTCAGTGTATTAGCTCAATCAGCCAGGAGTGGCTCTGAGGATTTTCTCAATTGATTGACTGAAACCAGACTCAACAATGGCCTTCATTAAATTAGATACTAGGTTAAGATACTAGAAATTTCTTGATATAATAGAGAAGAAAGAATCCAAAGGTTTTGTGAGATAGAAATGTTGGAATGGATTGATCACATGCAACATACTCTTCAACCCTCTCAGTGTATCTTTCAGATTGCCCCGGCCCGCGGGGCAGCAACGAGGGCACGCAGGAACCACCTAAGAGAATGAAACAAACAAGGAACGCGAAGAACGGAGGCAAGACAGGGTTCTGATCAAGCCTCGTTTTTTTTTTTTTCCCGAGTGTTGCGGTATATAAGCACTCAGGAGGGGAGGGGTAGGATAAGGAGTTGTCATGGGATGATTGGTTGGGGACTGGGTATCTGTCCTAGCTGATTGGTTTTTCTGATGTGGGAGGTTCTTCTGGCCCTTGGCCCGCGCTTTCTTTGTTCTTGCTTAATCAGGAAGTAGGGCTGACCAGGAAGTAAGACCGAACTGCTTTTATGTCTCCCGGCATCAGATGGGCAGAGAAAACAGTCACTTCACCTAAACATCGAGAAATCTATTGGTAAGAGGAGCAGCAGCATTCCTGTACTTTCTATGCTGGCACCTGTGAGATGATGGTGGAAGATGCCACTTGTTGAAATGGGAAGATCCAGATGGGGCAGGCCTCTTAAACCATGGCCTGAGCACCAATCCTAGGGGACTGAACCACCAAAAATGAGCCAGCACCAGTGCACACTTTCACACAGGTTTCCATAAGGAGGAAACCCACTGGTTTCACCCCTGAATGGAAAATTAAAAGAACTCCGGTCCTAGCCAGTTTGGCTCAGTGGGTAGAGCGTCAGTCCTCTGGACTGAAGGGTCTCAGGTTTGATTCCGGTCAAGGGCACATACTTCAGTTGCAGGCTTGATCCCGGGCCCGTTGTGGTGCATGGGGGAGGCAACCAATCCATGTGTCTCTCTCACATCAATGTTTCTCTGTCTTTCCCTCTCCCTTCCACTCTCTCTGAAAATCAATGGAGAAAATATCCTTCAGTGAGGATTAACAAACAAACAAACAAAAAACCTTCAACTAACATTGCCTAGAAGTACCAGTGCAGCTCCCATTAAATAAATGTTGAAAAAATATTAAAAGGAACTCCAAATTATTAGCTTGCATGAGGTGCCAGCACGTCTCAGGCAGGCTCTCCCTGCCCAAAGTTTGGAATTGTCCCAGGCCTGAGAACCCGGGCTGAGCTTGCAGGTACAGGGCAACTGGTCCCAGCTGTAGCAAGAAGAGGTCCAAAAGTTCTAGTTCTGTTAGGACCTTCCTTTCAGCAAGGAGAGACATTTGCAAAGTCTCTTGGTAAAAGGATATGATCTGGGAGGCTGGGCAATAGTTGAGTCTTTACAGTGATTCAAATAAGGGCTTCAGAGAGTGGTCTCTTTTTTTAATATATTTTTATTGATTTCAGAGAGGAAGGAAGAGGGAGAGATAGAAACATACACGATGATAGAGAATCATGGATCGGCTGCCTCCTGCAAGTCCCCCACTAGGGATCGAGCCCACAACCCGGGCATGTGCCCTTGACCAGAATCAAACCTGGGACCTTTCAGTTTGCAGGCCGACGCTTTATCCACTGAGACAAACCGGCTAGGGCCAGAGAGTGGTCTTAATGGTGTGAATAAAAAGAAAGCAGTAAGGCCATGATTTTTCTGGGTGAATTGCAAAACCCCTCTTTCTTAGAATTACACAAGCCAGAACATTATTTGGGAACATGATCTTTAAGAATAAGAATGCAGATAATAGTGTGGTGACGGCCTGGGGCAGGGGGAGGGTGCGGGCTAGAAGGGGCCTATGGGGAAAAAAGGGGGACATCTGTAATACTTTCAGCAATAAAGTTGTTTCTGTTTTGTTTTTTTTTAAAGAATAAGAATAAGGCCTGGCCAGTGTTGCTCAGTGATTAAGTGTTGACCTATGAACCAGGAGGTCATGGTTGATTCCAGATTAGGCTACATGCCCAGGTTGTGGACTTGATCCCCAGTAGGGCGCATGCAGCCAATTGATGAAGTTTCTCTCTCATGGATATTTCTTTTCTTTTCTTTTTTAAAAAATATATTTTTATTGATTTCAGAGAGGAAAGGGAGAAGGAGAGAGAGATAGAAACATCAATGATGCAAGAGAATCATTGAATGGCTGCCGCCTGCACACCCTCTACTGGGGATCGAGCCCGCAACCTGGGCATGTGCCCTGACCGGGAATGGAGCCATGACTTCCTGGTTCATAGGTCCACCCTCAATCCCTGATCAATATTTATTTGTCCCTCTCCCTTCCTCTTTCTAAAATAATCAATAAAAATGTATTTTAAAGAAAGAGAAAAAAAAAAAAAAGAAGAAAGAAAGAAAGAGCCCAACCGGTGTGGCTGAGTGGTTGAGCATCAACTCGGTCGGGGCACATGCCCGGGTTTCAGGCTCAATCCCCAGTGTGGTGTGTGCAGGAGGCAGCTGATCAATGATTATCTCTTATCATTGATGTTTCTATCTCTCTCTCCCTCTCTCTTTCCTCTCTGAAATCAATAAAAAATATTTTAAAAAAAGAAAATATAGGGATTGGATTAAGAAATCAAGCCATCATATGTATAAAGCCTCACCTAATGGATGAATCCACAGACTTCCTCTTGAATCTCATTGGTCAGAATCAGTCTCATCGCCACTTCTGCATGCTGCGAAGCTCCACTTTTCACTCTGTATTTATAGACAAACCAAGGAGAAGGGAGTTGAGACACCCTTACAGTCACTGTAAAAAGAAGACAGTAGGAGAGGATCCAAGATGGCGGCGTAGGTAAACACCTAAACTGCTGCCTCGCACAACAATTTCAAAACTACAACTAAAAGACAAAACGTCTATCACCCAGAACCACGGGAATGCTGGCTGAGTGGAAGTTCTACAACTAGAAGGAAAGAGCAAACAGCATTGAGGGGTGCACAAGCGCTGAAAAGCTGAGGTACGGAGACGCACAAATTGGGCTGGCGACTGGCATCTGGGAGCACTGCTGTTTTCAACCCGAAGGGAGATAAGCTCCCGATTACTCCGAACTCCAGTTTCTGGGGAGACTCGGGGGACCCAAACTCCTACGGGGAGAAGCTGGACTGTCTGCCGTGGGGTCGGAAAGTGAGGGAGGCTTGCTTGCAGGGCTGCGCGCAGGAATAATTGTTTATTGTGCTGGGGCGCAGGACGCGGGGACACGGTCGGAGACGCAGAGCCAGCTTACTGGCAGCCATCGCTGTTTGCCACACCCTAGCCTGGTCACGCCCTGAGACCCCGCCCTGCACAATCTACGAACCCACCCAAGCTCCAAGCAGCGGCTTTAGCATATGAATGGCCTGCCCTATCGCAGCTTAACCTAGCAAACTTGCTGCCCGGGTCAGACAGCTCCAAAACCTCCAAACCCCAAGCAAAGAGGAGAAAACTGTAGTTCTCACTGTAGCTCCTGCTGGGTGGCCTCAGACAGTAGCTGACCTGTACCCCATTGGAGATCCAGAAGCCAGTGTACCTAGTGGTCAGTGTGAGACACCAGATTTTAACTCCTCACATCCATAAGTGACACATTCAAGAGGCAGACTCAGTAAGCACCAAAGCCCCACTGAAACAAGTCCTACACCATAAGCATGTCTCCAGCGCAGCAGCTCTTCCGTTATAGACACAGCGGGTCCTCACAGCCAATTGGCCTGGAGGTCAATTCCTCCCAGTGTACCAACAGCAATCAAGGCTTAACTACACCAAGACTTTGCACTCAGCCCACAAAGGGGTGTACCAAAGGCGTCCACCTCAGGTGATTGGGGAGGCTGAGCTACTGGCCCCTATAGGTCACCTACCACACAAAGCCACTCCATCAACACAAGGAAGCAGCAAAATGCGGAGACAAAGAAACATGTCACAAATGAGAGAAATGGAGGAAAGCAAACTAATGGACGACATAGAGTTCAGAACCACATTTATAAGGTTACTCAAGAATCTTCTAAAAACCGCTGAGGAACTTAGTGAGACCTTTAAGGATCTTAATGAGAATGCCAAAAAAAATGGAAAAGGACCAGTCAGAAATTAAGCATACACTGTCTGAAATAAAGAATATACAGAAACTCAACTGTAGATCAAAGGACCCCAAGAATCAAACCAAAGATTTGAAACATGAGGAAACAAAAAACACCCAACCAGAAAAACAAAAAGAAAAAAGAATCCAAAAATATGAAGATAGTGTAAGGAGCCTCTGGGACAACTTTAGGTGTACCAACATCCGAATTTTTGGGGTGCCAGAAGAAGAGAGAGAGCAAAATATTGAAAACCTATTAGAAGAAATAATGACAGAAAACTTTCCCTACCTGGTGAAAGAAATAGACTTACAAGTTCAGGAAGCACACAGAACCCCGTACAAGAGGAATCCAAAGAGGACCACACCAAGACACATCATAATTAAAATGCCAAGGGCAAAAGACAAAGAGAGAATCTTGAAAGCAGCAAGAGAAAAACGGTTAGTTACCTACAAGGGAGCACCCACACGACTGTCAGCTGATTTCTCGGCAGAAACTATGCAGGCCAGAAGGGAGTGGCAAGAAATATTCAAAGTGATGAATAGCAAGAACCTACAACCAAGATTACTCTACCCAGCAAAGCTATCATTCAGAGTTGAAGGTCAGATAAAGAGCTTCACAGACAAGAAAAAACTAAAGGAGTTCATCACCACCAAACCAGGATTACATGAAATGCTGAAGGGTGTTCTTTAAGAAGAGAAAGAAGAAGAAAAAGGTAAAGATAAAAATTATGAACAACAAAATGACATCAAATACATACCTACCAACAAGTGAATCTAAAAATCAAGTGAATAAAAAAATCTGAAGAACAGAATGGTCTGGTGAATATAATAGAATCAGGGACATAGAAAGGGAGTGGACTGACAATTCTCAGGGGGAAGGGGGTGTGAGGGGTGCGGGAAGAGATTGGACAAAAATCTTACACCTATGGATGAAGACAGTGGCGGGGCGTAAGGGCATGGGGTGGGGTGGGGAATCAGGTGGAGGGGAGCTATGGGGGGAAAAAAGAGGAACACCTGTAATAATCTGAACAATAAAGATTTATTTTTTAAAAAAAAGACAGTATCAATTAAATGTATATAACTAAGCCTAATATTAGTGGAGGAGGATCATGGTGGGAAAATACACTTCTGAAAAGATTTTAAACTTTTTAAGACAAAAATTGTATTTAATATTAGTAACATATGATGAAGACCCTTACTATGTATATGTAAGAGATAAAATAAAGGAAATACTAAAAGGTCACTCCAGAGTTTTAAGTCTAGAAAAACAGAAGGATGTTGGCAGACAAAATGAAAATAAAAATGCCCAGGTGGAGAGCATGTTCAGGGTATAGGAAGTTGACGTTGCCTCCCAATATGCGAGTTTGTGGTGGTGGAGAGGAGTACTCAAGGGAAGGACAGAGCGGGCCAATGATAATGTAGGATTGAGGTCAGAAGTCTGGCCTAGGGATCTGGGCCTGAGAACCATTTACTTCCAGGGGGAAGCAGCTCTAGGAAGGGATTTGACCAAACAGATCTGTCCAACCGTTGAGAGTCAACCTTATTTGAGGAGAAAAAGCAAAGTCTCTAAAGGAAGCAAATAAGTCTTGAGAAAGAGGGAGGAGCACAGGATGGCCGGCCTGGAGTTCTGGCAACTGAAGACTGAGACTCTGAGAGAGGAAGAGATGTCAGGCACGGCTGTGGGCACTGTATCCAGATTCTCCAAAGAGGTCAGGGGAAAGGGAAACAGGAAAAATTCATTGAAGTTTGCACTAAGGAGACCCCTGTGACCTCTGAGAGAGCAATTGCCCCAGGTTTAAAGCCTGTCCACATTGCCCTGGAGCTAAGAGAGTGAGAAGGGGAGGGCAGGTTCTAGTCATCTGCTTGAGATGTCTGGGAATGAAAGGAGGGAAGAAAATTCTGTGGTGATTGAGAGAACAACGATCATTTTCAAAACGGGCAGACCCTGACCCTCATGGCATTGGGTGATTCATTCATGTGGGTCACCTCTTCTGAGGTCCTGCCATGTGGTGTCCTGGACGGTGCTGGCCACGGTGGTGTAATCCAGCACTCCCTGGTCAGAGTTTTACACCAACAGGTATCAGAGTCAATTCCAAAGTGCACAGGGTGGCTAGCTTGTGCAAAGAGCAAACAGACCATGGGTGTTTGTTTCCCACCCCCACCCCGCCCCCCAAATCCCATTATCTCTAAAAAATGACCTCTGGAATAGCACATAGAACCTCCTCTACCCATTTTGGAAAAGAAGTGTATTAGAGACACTGCATCAGAGAATGCACAGCTCTTCCGTATGTCTGGGGAAGTTGGAGTCCAGACAAATACAGTCCTTGCAAAAAAAGAAAACAACAACAATAAAACAAAGAGGAAAAAGACTGAGTAGAGTGGAGATGAAAGCACACACAAGATGAAAACCCCAACTTTGTCAAACTGGCACTGACTGGTGGTGGTGGTGCCTCTGAGGAGGGGCTCGCAGAGCCTGCGAGAGGGGAAGGATCATGGGCTAGTTCATGGTTCAGGGGGTGGCATTAAGGGTGGGATCTGGGGGTTCAGCTGTTAGCAACAGCCACTGTGGGGTGGGTAGAGGATCTTTCCCTATCAGAAGCCAGAGCTTGGCTTCAGGCAGTTTTTTTTTTTTTTTTTTTAAGTTGTAGTAGGCAGAGGTTCCAGCATGCAATAACTCCAAAGAAAGATCCAGTCACTTGAATTTGAGGATAAATTCCAAAACTATAAGGACCTAGAGACACTGCGGTAAGAGAATATCCACTTAGAACTTAAAGTAACGTGGTGGCAGAGTCAATAAATGATCCAGGATGCCCATTACTAAAAATCCAGGCAAAATCCCAGTTATTGGAACCAGGAATAGGGTCCAAGTGGTCACCACCCATACCTACCCCAGGCTAAGCAGGAAAACTAAGCTCCTAAATATTTACCCTGCTTAAAGACCAGATTAGTGGATTACTCTCAGAGTCTGAAATAAATTAAGGTCTGCAGCAAGGGAGGAAGTGAGAGGGATTTGGGGCCAGAACCAGGTCAGTTATTGCCAAAACTATGTGTACAGCTCAGCCTTGGGCACTGACTGCAGAAGTGTTTTCCAACACTACCAAGTGATTGTTGGAGTTCAGAACAAGTCACCCCTAAGATGTGCCTCTGTGGTTGTGGATTATTTTGAGCTAAAGGCAACCAACAACCTATGGTTTCAAGAGAAACTTGTGCCGCCCCCCTCCTTTAACTACCTAGATATATACTAGTATATGAGAATATTTATGTAGAACATTACAGGGGTAGTAGAAATGAGCCAGCTGGGCTGTGTAAGCTCAGGAAACAAGTTACAGAGGCAGAAGAAGGTCCCTTGGAACTTAGGAGAGAGAAAGGCAAAGGTAATACACCTGGAGGGAAATGACAGGTGCAGACATGCTCAGGAGAGCATGCCTAGATAACCTTCTTTGCCCTATCTTTTTTTATCATCCTGCAATGAGCCTTTGAAGCCCCAAGGTACCTTACCTCAGAACACCGTGTATACGGCATTTTAACTTTCTGTCCCTGAATCTCTTGTGTGTGTGGCGTCTCTGAGTCTCTCATGTATGTGGGGCTCCCATGCATCCATATGTAATTAAATTTGGTTATTTTTTTCTTCTTAATCTCTGCCCTTGATCCCAGGCAGATTTACTTATTAGACTAGCCTGAAAAAAACTTGAGGATAGAGGAAAGTTTCTTTCTCCCACACACAATTTTCAGGGGACACCAACTAAGTGTCTTATAATTTAACTGAATTCTGATACTATCTACCTGGAGATAGCTTCCCATCCTGTAACAGGTAGAATAAAATGTTCCCCAAAATTGTTCCATCCAGTCAAGCCCTACCAAAACAAATGCTCCATTGCGTTAAGCCCTGCCAGAACTATGGCAGTTATCAATAGGTAGCTATAAAACAATGGTCTAGCTAACCCAACTTCTTTTTAAAAAATAAAATTTTAATTGATTAATTTTAGAGAGAGAGGAAGGGAGAGACAGAGAAAAAACAACAACATTGGTTTGTTCAACTTATTTATACATTCATTGGCTGATTCTTGTATGTCCCCTGAGTGGGGATTGAACCCAAAAACTTGGCATATCCAACCAACTGAGCTACAAACCCTCTAATCCAGGGGTGGGCAAACTTTTTGACTCGAGGGCCACAATGGGTTCTTAAACTGGACCGGAGGGCCGGAACAAAAGCATGGATGGAGTGTTTGTGTGAACTAATATAAATTCAAAGTAAAGGAGCGGAGGGGAGAGCAAGAGAACCCTCTGCTCTTTTGGCTCCACGGGCCGGATAGAACAGCGGGCCGTAGTTTGCCCACGGCTGCGTCTAATCTCTAGGTCTTTCTGATGACCAGCCCCATCCTAGGGCTATCCAGGGGCTTCACCCTAAGTCACTTCATCAGTGTCAACTCAAGTGTGCTCAAAAGACGCTTCTCACAAACAAAAAAAGATGCTATCACTCAGGAACTTACCAGAGTTTTAGGAGCTTTGTGTCAGGAGCTGGAGACAAAGATGGCATATATTTCTTATTATACCACAACTCTCCAAATGGAATAAGAATGCCACAGTCATTCCACTGTAGCATTCTGGCTTCCCCACATCCAGTTGGGAATCCTTGGAGCTCCTGGTCGCTCTGACTCTGTCTTCATCCCAGGGTAAGAATTCTCCTCCAGTTCTAGGCCAGGGGTCCCAGGTGCAGACGCAGGATTGTAGAACTGAGCCTGGCCTGGGTTCTCTACCTCTCAGCTCTGAGGAGCAATAAGTAGGCCGTAGGAAGAACTGACTTGATCTCCAAATGTAGCTCCCCGCCCCTCCTCCGTCCCCCTCCCCCCCCCCTGCCCCCTTCATTCTCCTTTCAAAGAAGCACCCTGAGTCTTAGCCTCTGACCTGAGGGCAAGGATGACCAGGAGCCAGCACACTGCAGATCTTATCTTCCCTTTTTAATTACAGTTTCCACTTCAGTGCAGCCTGGTTTCATTCATTCCCCTGTGGGGTCCTGCTCTTGTAACATTTTCCTGGCCAATTATTTTGTGACTCCCTTACTCAGGGTGTGCAGTCTTCCTTTTAACCATCAACTCTCCTCTGTCTCATCTGTGTTAATTAGCCCAGCATGAAAGCTGAGTGTTTAAGGGTCAGGGAAGCTCAAGGTTGGGAGGGGTTAGGAATCAGTCAGAAGCATCCCAGGCACCTGAGCTGTATCTTTAGGGGCTTCAGCAGCCTGAGGCTGAACCCACATATTTATTGAAATATGTAGAGACTGAGAAAGTGTCAGCACAGAGTTGCTGTCAACCTGAGTGCCTGCTTCTTCAGAATCTGGGCTCCACTGCCAGGATTTTCATTTTTCTCTTACCTGTTTCATCAAATGTGAGTTTCTCTGACTCTAAAGTCCATGTTTTACTAGTAACTACTCTGTATGTGTAAACAATATAAAGGGAGTGGCCCTCATGCCCCCTACTATCCTCTAGTACCACCCATTTAACAGGGATTTGGAAGGAAAAGACCTAAGGCAGGGACCTGATATAATGGGCACCTGCACACCGACCTTACAGTCCAGTATTTGGCGTATAATTGGTTTTAGGGTCGAATGGTGTATGTTGAAGTGAAAAAGTCAAAACTATTCTTGTGTGGGGGACCAGAACCCTCCCCTCTCTGAGTTCTGTAGATAAGATCAGAATTTGAAAGGCAACAGGGTAAACACAAACGGGCTGAACTGGAGGGGGCTGCTGGGGCAGATGTAGGATGCTCTTCAACGCTCAACCACTGAGCATCCTGGCCGGCGTGACTCAGTGGTTGAGCATTGACCTATGAACCAGGAGGTTATGGCTCGATCCCTGGTCAGGGCCCATCCCCAGGTTGCGGGCTTGATCCCCAGTGGGGGACATGCAATGATTCTCTCTCATTATTGATGATTCTATTTCTGAAATCAATAAACAATATACTTAAAAATTTCTCTTCTCTTCCCCCTTTTTAAAAAAGGAACTGTTTACACACATTGCCGTCAGACTTATAAATACATTCCTTTGGCCTGCATCTCTTCTACCTCCATTTGACCTATCAAAACTCTACCATACTGTAATGTACATCTATTACTTGATATTCTGAAAATAGATCTGTATTCTCTTTTTTAGGTTGAAACTAAGAGCAGCAATTATTACCCACCCGCAGTGCCTTATTCTTCCTCTTCCTATCTGTGTACCTGTGGGCAGGTTACTTACTCTCTTTTAAGACTGAATATCTTCACCCAAAGATGGGAATATTAATAACCACTTAACATAAATTAAAAATAAATAAAAATACATTTTAATAAGTGACATACTGTATAGGAAGCTTTATTTTTTTCTTTTTTAAAATATGGAATGCTTGCCCTGGCTGGTGTGCTCAGTGGTTAGACTGTTGCAGGGTCAATCCCCAGCCCTAGTCAGGCACAACCAATCGATGTGTCTCTCTCACATCGACGTTTGTCTCTCTCTTCCTCTCTTCCTTCTACCCTCTCTAAAAATCAATAGAAGAAAATATCCTCGGGTGAGGATTAACAATACATAAATATATACATACATACATACATACATACATACAGAAAGCTTCACAAATTTGTGTGCCATCTTTGAACAGGGATCATGCTAATCTCTGTATCAGTCCAATTTTAGTTTATGTGCTGCCAAAGCGAGCACTAGCAAACTTTCAATAAATTAATCTTTGCTCTGTGTGTATGTTCATCCCAATATAAAATAATTCATACCTCCTTTGCCGTCCAGTAAAACTTCTTTTGTGAGAACAAAATGTGCACATCATACATCCCACTTTGTCCTATAGTATTTTTGTTGTTGTTGTTGTTAATCCTCACCTGAGGATACTTTTACCATTGATTTTTAGAGAGAGTGGAAGGGAGGGAGGAAGAGAGAGAGAGAGAGAGAGAAACATTGATGTGGGAGAGACATCAATTGGTTGCCTCCTGAGAACTCAGGAATGAACCTGCCCTTGATCAGTAATCAAACCTGCAACCTTTCGGTGCTTGAACCAACACTCTACCAGGGCAATCAATGTCCTATAGCAGTGGTCGGCAAACTGCGGCTCGCGAGCCACATGCGGCTCTTTGGCCCCTTGAGTGTGGCTCTTCCACAAAATACCACGGCCTGGGCGAGTCTATTTTGAAGAAGTGGCGTTAGAAGAAGTTTAAGTTTAAAAAATTTGGCTCTCAAAAGAAGTTTCAATTGTTGTACTGTTGATATTTGGCTCTGCTGACTAATGAGTTTGCCGACCACTGTCTTATAGTATTAACATGCATGTCCTCTTTGCTCTTCAGTATGTGGTGCCCTTAGAGATTTGAGGCTTAACTTTATATGAATTATTTCACCTTTCCCTTGGTTCAAACTGAGACTCTTAGTATCTTGAACATAGCATATACTTAAGAAATACTTGTTTTGTTGAAAGCATGAATGAAAATAGCGCTAGCCAGTTTGGCTGAGTGGATACAGCGTCGGCCTACGGACTGAAGGGTCCCGGGTTCGATTCCAGTCAAGGGCACATGCCTGGGTTGTAGGCTCGATCCCCAGTAGGGGGTGTGCAGGAGCCAATCAATGATTCCCTCTCATCATTGATGTTTCTATCTCTCTCTCCCTCTTCCTTCCTCCCTGAAATTAATAAAAAATATATTTTAAAAAATAATAGAAGAGGAAAGTGTTAGGACTATAGGGCAATATGATCCTTAACAGCCATTTGTAAGCTTCCTGCCATAGGAGAACAAAGGCCAAGAAGACTTGCTATACATCAGGAATCACACCATATAAGGAATTGAAACTGTTCTAAAAGACACCTGATCTCACACCTGCATTCCATCCACACTCCAAGCCCACCTCCTCAGCCCCCAAACCCACTGATAACAACAATTTCCCGCCAGTGACTGCATATGAGGACGAAATTCCAGCTCCTGGGTGCTGCCATCATCAACCCAATGGCCCCTTGGCTCGGTGCTGTGCAGCCCTTCCCTTTGGATATCCCATCTCCTAGCCCAGTGGTTGGCAAACTCATTAGTCAACAGAGCCAAATATCAACAGTACAACGATTGAAATTTCTTTTTTTTTATTTTATTAAACAATTGAACTTTGTTATTTTTAGGCTTCTTACTCTGCAGGGCTTTTATTTTATTTTATTTTTTTAATATATTTTATTGATATTTTACAGAGAGGAAGGGAGAGGGACAGAGAGCCAGAAACATCGATGAGAGAGAAACATCGATCAGTTGCCTCCTGCACACCCCCCACCAGGGATGTGCCCGCAACCAAGGCACATGCCCCTGACCAGAACAGAACCCGGGCCCCTTCAGTCCGCAGGCCGACGCTCTATCCACTGAGCCAAACCTATTTTGGCTGAAATTTCTTTTGAGAGCCAAATTTTTTAAACTTAAACTTCTTCTAACGCCACTTCTTCAAAATAGACTCGCCCAGGCCGTGATATTTTGTGGAAGAGCCACACTCAAGGGGCCAAAGAGCCGCATGTGGCTCGAGAGCCGCATTTTGCCGACCACTGCCCTAGCCCCTTTTCTTAAATAAATTCAATGTTCTTTAATCACCATCTTGAGATGACTATCTAGCCTGCTTGTGTGCATCAACCACGTTAACCTTTCAGAAAGGAAGTGAAAAAAGGAAGACATTGAAAAATAATCTTCCCAGGAGAAACCAAGATGGCGGCATAGGTGAACACCTAAACTGCTGCCTCACATAACAATTTCAAAACTACAGCTAAAAGGCAGAATGGACACCATCCAGAACCACAGGAAAGCTGACTGAGTGGAAATTCTACAACTGGAAGGAAAGAGAGGGGCACACGGAGACTCAGAGGAGCTGCAAAAGGCTGAGGTACACAGACATGCGCATGGAGAGGACAGGCAGCTGAGTGCCTGGCTAGCTTTCTCTAGCAGGAGAAAGACAGAAGCTCCCGACTGCACTGAACCCCAGTTCCAACTGCACTGAACCTCAGTTCCGGGCAAGCCCCTGGGGTCCCAGACTCATACAGGGGGAGTATGGACTATGGGGAAAAGAGAGGAGTGCATGGAAACTCAGGGGAGCCGCAAAAGGCAGAGGTCTGGGGGTGTGCGCGCGAGTGCATGCAGAGAGGACTGACTGCTGAGTGTGCCGCTGGCTTTCTCTAGCGGGAGCAAGACAGAAGCTCCTGACTGTGCTGAACTCCAGTTCCGGGCGAGACTCTGGGGACCCAGACTCATTCGGAAAGAAACTGGACTGTCTGGCAGCGGGCAAAACTCGAGGGTAGCTTTCTCTCAGATGTGCTTGCAGCGATTACCGAGGGACACTGAGACCCAGGGGCCTCATAAGGCAGGGCTGATGGGAAGCCAAGGCTGTCTGCTCAGCCCTGAGACTCCAGCCCATCCAAGCTGAGCACAGAGGCTTTAGCAATTTTGCAAGTCTTGTCTCATAAGGCGGTCTCCAGCACAGAAGTTCTCCCAGAATAGACACAGCTGATCCTCACAGCCAATTGGCCTGGAGGTCAATTCCTCCCAGTGATACCAACAACAATCAAGGCTTAACTACAACAAGACTGTGCACACAGCCCACAAAGGGGTGCACCAAGAGTGTCTACCTCAGGTAACTGGGGAGGCTGAGCCATTGGGCCCTATAGGACACCTAGAACACAAAGCTACTCTACCAACTCAGGGAAGCAGCGAAAATGTGGAGACAAAGAAACAGATCACAAACGACAGTAATGGAGAAAAGCAAACTACTGGATATAGAGTTCAAAACCACGGTTATAAGGTTTTTCAAGAATTTTCTAGAAAAGGCCGATAAATTTAGCGAGACCCTCGAGGATATGAAAAAGGACCAACTAGAAATTAAGCATACACTGACTGAAATAAAAAATATTATACAGAGACCTAACAGCAGACTAGAGGAATGCAAGAATCAAGTCAAAGATTTGAAATACAAAGAAGCAAAAAGCACTCAACCGGAAAAGAAAAAAGAAAAAAGAATCCAAAAATATGAAGATAGTGTAAGGAGCCTCTGGGAAAACTTCAAGCATACTAACATCCGAATTATGGGGGTGCCAAAAGAAGAGAGAAGGCAAGATACTGAAAACCTATTTGAAGAAATAATGACTGAAAACTTCCCCCACCTGGTGCAAGAAATAGACTTACAAGTCCAGGAAGCACACAGAACCCCAAACAAAAGGAATCCAAAGAGGACCACACCAAGACACATCATAATTAAAATGCCAAGAGCAAAAGACAAAGAGAGAATATTAAAAGCAGCAAGAGAAAAACAGTTAGTTACCTACAAGGGAGCACCCATACGATTGTCAGCTGATTTCTCAACAGAAACCATGCAGGCCAGATAGGAGTGGCAAGAAATATTCAAAGTGATGAATAGCAAGAACCTACAACCAAGATTACTCTACCCAGCAAAGCTATCATTCAGAATTGAAGGTCAGATAAAGAGCTTCACAGATAATAAAAAGCTAAAGGATGCCCTAACCAGTTTGGCTCAGTGGATAGAGCGTCGGCCTGGGGACTCAAGGGTCCCAGGTTCGATTCCGGTCAAGGGCATGTACCTTGGTTGCGGGCACATACCCAGTAGGGGGTGTGCAGGAGGCAGCTGATTGATGTTTCTCTCTCATCGATGTTTCTAACTCTCCCTCTCCCTTCCTCTCTGTAAAAAGTGAATAAAATATATTAAAAAAAAAAAAAAAAAAGCTAAAGGAGTTCATCACCACCAAACCAGTATTATATGAGATGCTGAAAGGTATTCTTTAAGAAGAGGAAAAAGAAGAAAAAGGTAAAGATAAAAATTATGAATAACAAATACATATCTATCAACAAGTGAATCTAAAAATCAAGTGAAAAATCTGATGAACAGAATAAACTGGAAAATATAATAGAATCAGGGGCATAGAAAGCGAGTGGACTGACAATTCTCAGGGGGAAAGGGGTGTGGGGAGTGCGGGAAGAGACTGGACAAAGGTCGTACACCTATGGATGAGGACAGTGTGGGGGAGGTAAGGGCAGAGGGTGGGGTGGGAATCGGGTGAAGGGGAGCTATGGGGGGAAAAAGAGGAATAAATGTAATAATCTGAACAATAAAAATTTATTAAATTAAAAAAAAGAAAAATAATCTGCCCATTCACTACAATAAATATGAAATCATTTCATTTTTTTCTAATGTGTTTATATATATATATATATATATATATATATATATATATATGTATATGGCTTGTGGGCTAAGATTTTGCTTGTTAATTTATTTACTCTTTGTTTTACCATATGTAAAATTATTAGAACAGGGCCTGCCAAATGTAAATATTATATAAACTTTTACCGTTATTACCCTCCTCTACCAAGTATACTTTCAGTTTAGACCCTAGCAAATACTGTCAAATATTGTTCCTCACTTGCTGTTCCAATTGAGACAAGCAGGAAGATCTCTGGACTTCTGTTCTATTTTGGGAAGAGGGGTTTTGGGTGAAGGGAGAAACCCTGTTGGTTTGATAATAGAAAATCCCGCCTGAATGCTGCCATCTAGTGTTTACTTCATAAAACTAGAAGCACCCATTCTTCCTCTCAGCAAGGACCATTTTAAAACTGTTTTGTTATTGAATCCCAGGTTTTGGGAAATTTTGATAACTAAAAGTACAACAGGCCCTAACCGGTTTGGCTCAATGGATAGAGCATCTGCCTGCGGACTGAAGGGTCCCAGGTTCGATTCCGGTCAAGGGCATGTACCTTGGTTGCGGGCACATCCCCAGTGGGGGGTGTGCAGGAGGCAGCTGATCTATGTTTCTAACTCTCTATCATTCTCCCTTCCTTTCTGTGAAAAGTCAATAAAATATATTTTTTAAAAAAGTACAACAGAACTTTGGGCAGTATTGAGGTGTAAATGAGGAAATACAGAGTTAATATTGCTATCCCCATTTTAAAGGTAAGAAAATAGAGGCTTAGACAGTTTAATTTGCCTTCTTTTTTTGAAGCTAGTTGAGAAAAGAATCAGAATATATACAGCGTGGCTCAGTGGTTGAATGTCAACCTATGAATTAGGAGTTCATGGTTCGATTCCTGGTTGGGACACATGCCCGGGTTGAGGGCTCAATCCCCAGTGTGGGCGTGTAGGAGGCAGCCAATCAATGATTCTCTCTCATGATTGATGTTTCTCTCTCTCTTTCTCTCTTCCTTCCTTGCTGAAATCAATAAATATATATACATATTTTAAAAGAATATACCTGTCAAACTATGCATTTTCATCCCTACCCCAGATACAGCCCACAAATCCTGGTTAATATCCTCATAGATTTCCACGGTATCCTTGCTTGAGAACCACAGCACTAAAGAAACACAAAACCCTCTGCATATTAATGTTCTTGAAATAAATTGTACCAATGAGACCTAAACCAAGACTTTCAAATATCTAAGTTAGAAACAATAGGTGCTAACTACAAATCAACTTTGTAAGAATTGAACTATGTCATAATGATTTAAAGGGAAAATGAGCAATAAATAATAAAATACTAAGCTTCCCAAAAGTATCCTACATCCTTATCTTCATGAGCCTTAAAACCAAATGATAGGCTGCATTGTTGTAAAAATCATAGAGATATTATTTTTAATGACTTCTAAATTAAAAAATAAGCTTGTGATCAATGTTTAAATTTATTTCATTTTTGTAGTCGTGGGATTAAAATTATTTTATTTTATTTTTTAAATATATTTTATTGATTTTTTACAGAGAGGAAGGGAGAGGGATAGAGTTAGAAACATCGATGAGAGAGAAACATCACCTGCCTCCTGCACACCCCCTACTGGGGATGTGCCCGAAACCAAGGTACATGCCCTTGACAGGAATCGAACCTGTGACCCTTCAGTCCGTAGGCCGACGCTCTATCCACTGAGCCAAACTGGTTAGGGCTAAAGAAAAAACTTTCAAAGTTTTACCATTAAGTAGGGTGTTATAGGATTTTTTTTTTTTTTTTGCAGATACCCTTTATTAGATTAATTTTCCTTCTACTCCAGTTATTGAAAAACCCAAGTTGGGCTGCTCGCTGCTCTAAAGCCAATACTTGAGAGACAAGTGTTGGGTGAAAAAGGAAAGTTTGCTTTATTCAGGAAGACGGCAGGCTAATGTCCAAAGACCATCTCCCAAGTTCCATACCAAGCAGAAGCGTGTTAAAGGGGAGAGAGAAGGAGGGAGAGTTCCAGGGAACTGAGAAAGAAGTCTGTGTTTCTTCAGCCACAAATAACACTTTTTCACATCAGATTTCTGGGCATCAGTAGCTGGTCTCAGCTACCTTGAAGACATTCTTTCCTTCTGCAGCATAAGCTCATAAATACTCATGGCTACCCTGAAATTATCTCCTGTTTGACAAAGAGGCAGTACATCAGCAATTTATAACTACATTCTTGAGAACAAAAGGAGTTGAGCAGGAAAAGCTGTTAACATGTGAACAAAGGCCTGATTAAGAATTAAATTATTTAATTTTAGCTGCCAAAAATACTAGGGGCATTAAAATCACAAGGGGCTTGCCTGGCCAGCATGGCTCAATGGTTGAGTGTGGACCTATGAACCAGAAGGTCACAGTTCAATTGCCCGTCAGGGCACATGCCCAAGTTGCCGGCTCAATTAGGTTTTTAGCTATCCAGTGTGAGGCATGCAGGAGGCAGCTGATCAATGATTCTCTCTCATCATTGATGTTTCTATCTCTCTCTCCCCACTCTCTGAAATCGATTTGTAAAAAAATCACAAGGGGCTTGGTTACACTCCTGGTTTTTCATGAGCACCTACGGTGTATACATTTTTTAACTTAATAATTTCTTGACATTTGAGATGATCATATTTTCTCCATTAATCAATAACCTTTTTTGTTGTTGTTAATCCTCACTTGAGAATATTTTTCCATTGTATTTTAGAGAGTGGAAAGGAGGGGAAGAGACAGAAAGAAAAGCATCTTTTTGAGACACATTGATTGGTTGCCTCCCACATGCACCTGGACCAGGACTGGGGCAGGCCAACACTCTATCCACTGAGCCAAACCGGCTAGGGCTGTTCACTGTTTTTGAATATCTGGAAGTATTTCATTATCATGGAAATTTTGTTTTCCTTATGTTTGGTTGGACTTGCCAAAGAGCCAGGGCTGCCTGGAGTCTGCTTTGTGGGAAGATTTTGGACTACTCTTAAGTTTTTAATGGTTTTGCACATGGACAAAGTACCTCCCTGGACCTCTCCATTCAGGAAAGCTCCGCAGGGACCTCGACCACAGAACTGGGGAAACGCGGCCAAGAGGCGGCCACAGCCCACCAGGGAGGAAACCGCAAGATCACTCAGGATGCAGCCAGCCCGCAATGCCCGTTTCCCCGGAAACCGTAGTCTGACGTCACCACGCGGCAGCGTCCCCCTCCTAGACTCTCCATTCCAATAATTACAGGCTGTTGTTCCTTGTGATTAAGCCCCTATCCCAGTGGTCGGCAAACTCATTAGTCAACGGAGCCGCAGTTTGCCGACCACTGCCCTAGAACCAGAACGAAGCCTATTGCGTCTGGGACACGCGTAGATACCCGCAGGTCCTACGTCTGCATCGGGGCGTGCTTCCGCGCGGTGCCCGGACACCTGCTTCTCCTTCGGCCCAACTTTCCCTTCTAGGAAGAAGGGGCGGCCCCATTCCCGACAGCAAGTAGATTCAAGGAAATGGCGCCAGTCTAGGGGCCGCGGAAGATACTGAAGCCTTCACTGGGGCGCCAGGGACTCGCTAACTGCTGGTAACCTTCTACAGGCCCCGCCCCAAGGGCCACGTGACGGCTCTGCTATCACGTGACTTTCCGCCTTTTGTGACTGCTCTTTGTAGTAGTAGTTTCGGGCGCGAGTGCTTTTCCTGCCGCTCTACTTCCCCACCCGCCTTGGTCCCCGTCCCTAGGCGCGTGCACAGCACAGGGCTTTCTCGTGCATTGTCTCCCAGACCCCACTTCCCTTGCTGCCTCCGGGCTGCAGAGACGCGCGCCCAAGCCGTCCGCCCCTCTCGGGCTCTGGAGGAGAAGGTAATCTCGGAACTGGCGGCCAGGGGAGTCGGGAACAGGAAGTTTTCGCTGGCGTCTGCTGAGACCTTCGCGGTTGCCACCCGGAGGGTGGGAGGAAGGGTGGGTACCACAGGCAAGGTGGCGCTCCTGTACTGGGTGTGTCTGGTGCTCTGTAGTGATCTAAGGTGGAGTAGGGACTCGCTTGTAGCATTGACGCAGTCACCTCTCTCTCTCCCTTGGGCTCTTTTGGGAGGGAGCGTGCGTCCCAGACGCCCCAGGCGTCCACGAGTATATTCCCACCCTTAGGCAAAGCACAGCCGCTTCCTCCGCTAAGGCATTTCAGGGCTTTACACCACTTTTTGGATTTCTGCCCCCGTAGCCTTGACATTTCAACCCCCCACCCCCGGCTTAACTCAAACCTGCCCCTTGATCCGTATGGGCATATCAAATATAAATTGCCCCGGTTTTTTAGGTTTTTAGCTATCCAGTTCAAGAAATACCTTCCTCCTTGTCCTCGATTTCCTTCCCCACCCCATGGGAGTAGGACTGATCCACCGCTACTAGAGGCTTATTACTGTATCTGGTATTTCCCCGTCCGCTCCTCTCATGTATTTGGCATAATTTTTCCTGGCTACTCTTGTTGAAATACATTCTTCAAAAATATTTTCCTCCATTTATTAGGTTTGCTTGGGTTTTTTGTTTGTTTCTTCTTTTTGTTTGTTTTTTCTTAGAGAAATGTCCATGTGAGATGGAAACATCCATTGGCTGCCTCTTGCACGCCCCCTCACCGGGATCCAGCCTACAATCCTGACAGAAATCCAACCAGCAACCTTTCAAGTGCATGGGACAACACCCAACCAATTAAGCCACACCAGCCAGGACTATAGTATTTTATACCTTAGGAAATCCCCCATTAAAAAAAAAGTTGATGTTTATAACTCAGGGAGGTCAAAAGGACTGGCATAGCACCCTCATTTTTCAGGTGAAGAAACTGATACTCAACTATACTTTGTTGAGCAATTGTAACATAAAAATCATACAACTGGTAAATAGAAGAGATAGGTGTCCAGACTTCCAGTCTAGTCTCCCATTACATCAAGAGAAATATTAGTTAAGAGCGTAGACCCTGGCTCTTTGCAACTTTGAGCAAATTAACTTCACCATATGACAATTTATCTGTAAAATGGGAATAATAAATAGCACCTACTTCACTGGGGTAATGCTTCATTGAGGATAAAGGATGATAATACCTGCAGAACACTTAGAACAATGCTTGGCAAATAATAAGGCTTAATAAGT
This sequence comes from Plecotus auritus, assembly GCF_963455305.1. Lineage (NCBI taxonomy): Eukaryota > Metazoa > Chordata > Mammalia > Chiroptera > Vespertilionidae > Plecotus > Plecotus auritus. The sequence continues at coordinate 133,987,099 of NC_137776.1, read as the reverse complement.
GATAGCAATTTTACCATATCAATCCCTACTGAGATGGAAGTCTCATACACCTTATTAATAAAGCACCCAATTAATCACACAAGTAGGGCTCATCTCAGAAGTATCATGGGTGTGGAAAGAGTAGAGAGCAAATCTTTTTTTACTCCCAACATTCCAACTATCTTTGGCTTAATTTTTATTTCACTGGCCTTCCAACCAAGTAAACATGTAAAAATTGTGTTAAGAACACTTGCCTGGGACTGGAGATCACCAAGTCCTTCAGTTACTAAAGAAGCTGAAATCAAGGGTATTGAATCACTGGAAAAAAGGACATGCCAATCAATAGGTAACACAATCTTATATAATAAAAGGCTTGGGCCCACTGCAAGCTGCTGTGGGGCCTTGGGCCTTCTTTTGGATGTTCTGGGTCTCTCTGACTCAGCTGCAGTTTGATAGGTAAGTTCAGAATTCAAGAGACCAGGCCATTCATATGCAAAAGCCTCTGCACACAGCTTGGCTGGGGCAGAGTCTCGGGGCGGAGTCTCAGAGCGGAGCTTACAGCAATGGCTTCCTGTCAGCAAGAGGCCCCTGGGTCTCAGTGTCCCTTGGTAATCCCTGCAAGCACCTCTGAGAGAAAGCTGCCCTCGAGTTCCACCCGCTTCCAGACAGTCCAGTTTCTCCCCGATTGAGTCTGGGTCCCCAGAGTCTCACCTGGAACTGGAGTTCAGAGCAGTCGGGAGCTTGTGTCTCCCTCCGGCTTGAAAAAACCAGCCTCGTACTCAGATGCCAACCCCCTCCCCGCGCATGCCTCCCTCTCCGCTTGCGCCTCTGTACTTCTGCCTTCGGCACCTCCTCTGAGTCTCAGTGTGCTTTTCTCTTTCCTTCTAGTTGTAGAATTTCCACTCAGCCAGTCTTCCTGTGGTTCTGGATGATGTCCGTTTTGTCTTTTAGTTGTAGTTTTGAAGTTGTTGTGCAAGGCGGCAAGTTCAGGTGTTTACCTATGCCGCCATCTTGGTTTCTCCCGAACCAGCAACCTTTTGATGTATGGGACAACACTCCCTCCAACTGAGCCACCTGGCCAGGGTTGTACACAATTTAAATAAAGGTAGAAACATATTATGGATATTGCTTTGAGACTTTTTCATCAACATAGTAATATATTGGCCAGTCTTTTCTATGACAATAAATATTATATACTACAGTGAGCTTTTTAAAAAAATGTTTTTATTGATTTCAGAGAGAGGAAGGGAGAGGGAGAGATAGAAACATCAATGATGAGAGAGAATCATTGATCCGCTGCCCCCTGCACAACCCACACTGGGGATCGAGCCCACAACCTGTGCATGTGCCCTGATTGGGAATCGAACCATGACCTCCTGGTTCATAGGTCAATGCTCAACCACTGATCTATGCTTGGTCTAGCTACAGTGAGCTTTTAAATGGAAGCATTAAATCCTATAATTTATTTTGTAAGAACAACACCATGAATATTTACCAGTAATGTTTCAATATTTATCAAAATAACAGTAGGATAAGGTCTCATACACATAACTGACTCTTACCAACTGAATCCTTGCAAAATATGTCTAAAGTAGAATTGCTGGCTTAAAGGCAATGCCCATTTTTAAGGATTTTGATACATATATCCAAATTGCCTTCTAGAGAAGATGTTTGGAATGGGAATTGATACAGATCATTAGGTAGTTTTTCATGTTTTTAATGAATTTATTTCTAATTAATAGCATACAAAAAAGTTGCAAGACTAGAACCAAGAACTCCCATATATATATATCCTTTACTTAGATATGTAATTTTTGACATTTTGTTGCATTTACCTTTTCTTTCTTCCTCCTTCCCATATAGTACATACACACACATACACACACACACACACACACACACACACACACACATTTATTGTTTATACTTTTTGAACCATTTGAGCCTGGGTTGCACACATCATGTTTCCTTTTCCCTGAAAATTTTAGTGTATTTTTTAATTCCTTATTATTTAAAGTATTACATAAGTCTCCTTTTTCCCCCATTGACCTCTCCCTGGCAGCCCCCTCCTCCCAGCACATGCCCTCACCCCCCTACTGTCTGTATCCATTGGTTATGCTCAATGCTCATATGCATGCATGCAAGTCCTTTGGTTGATCTTTTAGTGTGTATTTTTAAAGAAAAAGAATATTGTCTCATATAGCTATAGTACATTATTCAAATTAAGAAAACTTAACATTGATAAAATATTTTAATCTATAGTCCATACTCCAATTTTATATATTCTGCAGTCTATATTCCAATTTCTTTAATTGTCCTAATAATTTCCCTAATAATTGTTCTAATTATTTTTTTCCATCGCCATTTATTACCCTATACCCTCTTCCAATGATCATATCTGTTAGTGTTCCTTTAATTTGGAACACTTCTCCAGTCTTCTATGACATTAGCATTTTTGCAGAAGACAAGCCAGTGATTTCATTGAATGTTCCTCAGTTTGAGCTGGTATGATATTCTTCAATAGTTTAAATGCTAAGTCTAGGTCTAAAACAGAAAAATGAAGCTGAAGTAGCATCATAGATATAGCTTTTATTAAGACACAATTTTGCAGAAAAAAAATATGGTGCTGATAAAGGATTACTCAATATGAAAATAACAAGAGATCAAAAGGAATAAACAGCCCTGACCAGTTTGGCTCAGTAGATAGAGCATCGGCCTGCGGACTCAAGGGTCGCAGGTTCGATTCCGGTCAAGGGCATGTACCTTGGTTGCGGGCGCGTCCCCAGTGGGGGGTGTGCAGGAGGCAGCTGATCGGTGTTTCTCTCTCATTGATGTTTCCGACTCTCTATCCCTCTCCCTTCCTCTCTGTAAAGAATCAATAAAATATATATATTAAAAAAAAAAGGAATAAACAATACAGCTGCTAGATAATTAATCCTCTTATCATAAGTATAGCTCATGAAATTAGGTCAACAGAATGGTTTTGTCAGCAGTGGGGGCTCTTGCTTTTTCAGTGGCATCACCGAGACACTTCATGCTGGCAAAGCCATGTCTGCCTTGCATACAACTATCACCAGCATCTGGACAATTCAGGGCACAGGCAGGCACTCAATGAATACCCATCTTCTGAGTTAATGGGCAACAAGGACTACCCAGAGTTTGCATCTTTAGGTTCATGGTTATTTTATTTTGTTATCTGTTGCTGTTAAATGACAGGAAGCTTGAGCAAGGAGAACACAAGATTTTCTGCCTTCTATATAGAAACTGCAGCTAATCTTTGTTCACTTGGCTTGTTGGGGTAGATCTAGTAGCTAAGCGATCTTGTGAAAAGTGGCTTCACCAGACAACATTATGCCACCTGTAGGAGGTGGGGTGGGAAGCAGGCTGTCTTCTGTAGTCTCCATAGGGACAGTCTTTGGAAAAATTTATTTCCAAACAGGTGAACTCCGGATCTAGAACTCAGGTCACCTCCTTGGAAAATCCGTAGCAGTTGAACTTCTGCCAGACGCGAGATGAATGGAGAATATTTGGCAAAAGATCTGGCAAACATGAAGAGGGCCACAGGAAAATGCAAGTAAAGCGAGATGTCAGCCTCCTCTGCTATACCTGTTGACAAGGAGAAAATTCTGAGGTGTTCTAAATTAAATTACAGTGGCTGGAGAGTGAGAGAAAGACTGTTAGTCTGCTCATGGTTGCTGATCAGTTAACAAGACTGCTTACATCCCTGTTTTGCCTGTTGTAACTTTAGATTAATTTCCAGGTGGCTTTTTCCACAAATTATTTTAGCCAGGCACCATCTATCTCCAGGAGCACCGCACACCCTCATCTCTTGTCTACACAAGGACTTTCCTGTCTGATGTTTTCAGCCAGTCTATAGGAATGGACATTTGTTTACTGGGACTCTTGTTTCTATCCCAGAGCTGGCCCCCCTTCACCTTCTACCACCCCTTTGCCTATAGCTTATGTAAATTCTTTCCAACTACCTCTTTCTTCTTCCTTTCCCCTATTTGATTTATTTAAAAAACCTTGTAAAACTCTGGGATGGGCCCAGCTGTTGTTGCTCAGTGGTTGCGCATTGACCTATGAACCAGGAGGTCATGGTTCTATTCCCAGTTGGAGCACATGCCCCTGTTGTGGGTTTGACCCCCCAGTGGGGGGCGTGCAGGAGGCAGCTGATCAATGATTCTCTCTCATCATTGATGTTTCTATCTCCCTCTCTCTTCCTATCTATCTATCTATCTATCTATCTATCTATCTATCTATCTATCTATCTATCATCTATCATCTATCTATCTATCTATATCTATCTATCTATCTGGAAAACTCTGGGAAGGACATGCTGTCTTTTCTACCTCTTCTCCCTGGCCATGGTGCTGGTAGTTTAGACATGAGTCTTAAGTCTCAAGACCAGTTTTCTTTTAGACTAGCATTTTTGGCTCAATAACACCTTATTTTAAAAAAATACTTCAGCCCTGGCAGGAAAGCTTAATTCATTAGAGTGTCAACCTGGTATATCAAGATTTCCGGTTTGATTCCTGATCAGGGCACACAGAAGAAGCAACCAATGAATGTATAAGTAAGTGGAACAAGTTGATGTCTCTCTCTCTCTCTCCCCCTTCCTCTCTCTAAAATCAATAAAATTGCCCTGACCAGTTTGGCTCAGTGGATAGAGCGTCCGCCTGCGGATTGAATGGTCCCGGGTTCGATTCCAGTCAAGGGCATGTACCTTGGTTGCTGGCACATCCCCAGTGCGGGGGGGGGGGGGCGGTGTGGGGGGCTGCTGATCGATGTTTCTAGCTCTCTGTCCCTCTCCCTTCCTCTCTGTAAAACATCAATAAAATATATATATAAAAAATAAATCAATAAAATCTATACATAAAAATTAAAAATCAATCAACCAATCAATAAAAATACTCAGCCCTAGCTGGTTTGGCTCAGTGGATGGAGCGTCAGCCTGCAGACTCGGGGGTCCTAGGTTTGGTTCCGGTCGGGGGCATGCGCCTTGGTTGTGGGCACATCCCCAGTGGGGGGTGTGCAGGAGGCAGCTGGTTGATGTTTCTCTCTCATCAATGTTTCTAGCTCTCTCTCCCTCTCCATTCCTCTCTTTAAAAAATCAATAAAATATATTAAAAAAAATAAAAATAAAATAAAAATACTTCAGTCATGGAAGCTAAAGATTTTTAGTTTAATACTGAAGGAAAATTATAATAGTGGAAATATTGTGGGTTCAAGCAGAATTTTTCTCTGCACATGAATGTTTGAGTTCAATTAAAGAAAAAAAAAACACCTTATAATGTAGGAAGACTAAGAAAAAGCTACAAATCCTACAGAAGTCCCCTTTTTGGTAAAAAAAAAAAAAAAGTGGTTGGGTTAGGAGCTACAAAAACCTACTACTTTCCCATAAAGTTAAATTATTTTAGAAAGCTGTGTGCAGATGAAAAATTCTAAAGACATTTCTCTAGGTGTTAATAAAATTTGATGAAGACTGCTATCCTCCAGATAAAATTTTGATTTTTGATGAAATTTGTCTCTAATGCCCTCAGGAACCTACCTTGTCTAAGGAGGAAGCTGGTCCCTAAAGTCTAAGGTTGCCAGAGATTCAGTAAGGCTGCCAGCCATGCACTCCCCAGGCATTTTAACTGTGCAAGCAGTAGAACTGTTAATGCTCTGGATGCACAGTAATGGAATGGATAGTTCTCTGCATAGTTTTAAGTGGTCTACTCCAATCCTACTTACTCCAAAAGCCCGAAATTGTGAAGAACTTGAGGGTTTTTTTTTTTTTTAAGGACCATATCATTGGAATTATTGCAGAAATGCCTGCAGTAGAAAGGCAATCTCCCCTTTTCTTTTTTACTAAAATTAAGCCCCTTCCCCCAGTCCTGGGTAAGGCTATATCTATTGTCTTTTAGGTAGGGTTAGGCACCCAGACCCCGGAAGCCTGTTTGCTCCAGGGAAGGGATGGAGGGACCCACAAGACTCATTAGGACCCCTGGAGGAGATTATAGACAGCTGCAGGGTTTAAGGGGTGCAGGGTGGGGCCTGGGAGGCACCTCCTCCTCCTGCTTCTGGGTCATCTCCTTGCTGCCCCTTCCCTTTTGATCCTGTGCACCTCCCCCCACCCCCACACCGACCCTGGCAACACTGTGGTGGCTTTGGCCAGCAGCCCATGCCAGCAGCTCCAGACCTCTCTTCTGAGTTAAATGCCTCAAGGAAGGAACGAGCATCTCAAGGAGGAGACTTCCTGTCAGAGAAGAACTAAGGAAAATGTAGTCTTCCTTACCATTTTTTCTCTCATCCAGTTCTTGAACATTTTGGTTACAGGACCTCAGCACTCTTGAAAATTGTCTTTGTGGGGCTTCCTCTGCAACCTGCATGCAGCAGAATGGCTCCTGTGAAGAAGAGTGGCAAAAAGAGGGCCATTCTGCCATCAAGAGGTAGTAAATACACCATCAACATTCACAAGCCCATCCACAGAATGGGTTTCAAGAAGTATGCCCCTTGGGCACTCAAAGAGATCATGGAAATTTTCCATGAAGGAGATGGGAACTCCAGATGTATGCATTCACACTTGGAGTATCTGAGCCAAAGTACTAAGGAATATTCCAGACCTTATCTGGATACTGTTGTCCAGAAACATAAGAAGGATAAAGATTCACCAAACAAGCTTTATACGCTGGTTACCTCGGTACCTGTCACCACTTTAAAATATCTATAAACAGAGAGAAACCAAGATGGCGGCATAGGTAAACACCTAAACTGCTGCCTCACACAACAATTTCAAAACTACAACTAAAAGACAAAACGGACATCATCCAGAACCACAGGAAGGCTGGTTGAGTGGAAATTCTACAAATAGAAGGAAAGAGAAAAGCACACTGAGACTCAGAGGAGCTGCAGAAAGCAGAGGTATCGAGGCGTGCGCGTGTGCAGAGAGAGCTGGCAACTGAACGACCTGGCTGGCTTTCTCAAGCAGGAGGGAGACAAAAGCTCCCAACTGCGCTGAACTCCAGTTCCGGGCAAGACTCTGGGGACCCAGACTCATTCGGGGAGAAACTGGACTGTCTGGCAGTGGGCGAAACTCGAGGGCGGCTTTCTCTCAGAGGTGTTTGCAGTGATTACTGCAGGACACTGAGACCCAGGAGCCTCGTAGGGCAGGGCTGACAGGAAGCCATTGCTGTCTGCTCCGCCCTGAGACTCCAGCCCATCCAAGCTGAGCACAGAGGCTTTTGCAAGTCTTGTCTCATAAGGGTGTCTCCAGCACAGAAGTTCTCCCAGCATAGACAGAGCTGATCCTCACAGCCAGTTGGCCTGGAGGTCAATTCCTCACAGTGATACCAACAACAATCAAGGCTTAACTACAACAAGACTGTGCACACAGCCCACAAAGGGGTGCACCAAGAGTGTCCACCTCAGGTAACTGGGGAGGCTGAGCAACTGGGCCCTATAGGACACCTAGCACACAAAGCCACTCTATCAACTCAGGGAAGCAGCCAAAATGTGGAGACAAAGAAACAGGTCACAAATGAAAGAAATGGAGGAAAGCAAACGACTGATATAGAGTTCAAAACCATGGTTATAAGGTTTTTCAAGAATTTTCTAGAAAAGGCCAATAAATTTAGCAAGACCCTCGAGGATATGAAAAAGGACCAACTAGAAATTAAGCATACACTGACTGAAATAAAAAATAATATACAGAGATCCAACAGCAGATTAGAGGAATGCAAGAATCAAGTCAAAGATTTGAAATACAAAGAAGCAAAAACACCCAACCGGAAAAGCAAAAAGAAAAAAGAATCCAGCCGAAACCGGTTTGGCTCAGTGGATGGAGCGTCGGCCTGCGGACTGAAGGGTCCCAGGTTCGATTCTGGTCAGGGGCATGTGCCTTGGTTGTGGGCACGTCCCCAGTGGGGGGTGTGCAGGAGGCAGCTGATCAGTGTTTCTCTCTCATTGGTGTTTCTAGCTCTCTATCCCTCTCCCTTCCTCTCTGTAAAATACCAATAAAATATATTTTTTTTAAAAAAAGAATCCAAAAATATGAAGATAGTGTAAGGAGCTTCTGGGACAACTTCAAGCGTACCAACATCCGAATTATGGGGGTGCCAGAAGAAGAGAGAGAGAAAGATACTGAAAACCTATTTGAAGAAATAATGACCGAAAACTTCCCCCACCTGGTGAAAGAAGTAGACTTACAAGTCCAGAAGCGCACAGAACCCCAAACAAAAGGAATCCAAAGAGGACCACACCAAGACACATCATAATTAAAATGCCAAGAGCAAAAGACAAAGAGAGAATATTAAAAGCAGCAAGAGAAAAACAGTTAATTACCTACAAGGGAGCACCCATATGACTGTCAGCTGATTTCTCAACAGAAACTATGCAGGCCAGAAGGGAGTGGCAAGAAATATACAAAGTGATGAATAGTAAGAACCTACAACCAAGATTACTCTACCCAGCAAAGCTATCCTTCAGAATTGAAGGGCAGATAAAGAGCTTCACAGATAATAAAAAGCTAAAGGAGTTCATCACCACCGAACCAGTATTATATGAAATGCTGAAGGGTATTCTTTAAGAAGAGGAAGAAGAAGAAAAAGGTAAAGTTAAAAATTATGAATAACACATATCTATCTACAAGTGAATCTAAAAATCAAGTGAATAAAAAATCTGATGAACAGAATAAATTGGTGAATATAATAGAATCAGGAGTATAGAAAGGGAGTGGACTGACAACTCTCGGGGGGAAAGGGGTGGGGGAGAGACTAGACAAAAATCGTACACCTATGGATGAGGACAGTGGGGGAGGGAGGAATAAGGGCAGAGGATGGGGTGGGAACCAGGTGGAGGGGAGCTATGGGGGGAAAAAGAGGAACAATTGTAATAATCTGAATAATAAAGATTTATTAAAAAAATAAAATAAGGACTTATATGCATGCATATAAGAGTAACCAATGAATGCAAAACATTGGTGGGTGAGGGCATGTATGGGAGTGGGGTGGGGAGGGGCAATGATATGTACACATATAATACCTTAATAAAAATAAATAAATAAATAAATAAATAAATAAATAAATAAATAAATAAATAAAATATCTATAAACAGCCCTAGCTGATTTGGCTTAGTGCATAGAGCATTGGACTGTGGACTGAAGGGTCCCAGGTTCGATTCAGGTCAGGGGCACATGCCTGGGTTGTGTGCTCAATCCCCAGTTGGGGGCGTGCAGGAGGCAGCCAGTCAATGATTTTTTCTCATCATTGATGTTTCTATCTCTTTCTCTCTCTCTCCCTTCCTCTCTGAAATCAATCAAAATATAAAAAGAAAAAAAAAGAGTGTGTTGTTAATATTGGGAAAAAAATCTATAAACAGTGTGGTGCTGGGGGGTCGTAATGGCTTGGGAGAGGTCAATGGGGGAAAAAAGGAAACATATAATACTTTTTTTTTGAAACATATAATACTTAATGTGGATAAGAACTAACTGTTGCTGAAACCAGTTTGGCTCAGTGGATAGAGCATCAGCCTGCAGACTAAAGGGTCCTGGGTTCGATTCCGGTCAAGGGCATGTACCTTGGTTGTGGGCACATCCCCAGTAGGGGGTGTGCACAAGGCAGCTGATTGATGTTTCTCTCTCATCGATGTTTCTAACTCTCTATCCCTCTCCCCTCCTCTCTGTAAAAAATCAATAAAATATATTTTTTAAAAAAAAGAACTAACTGTTGATCATCGAATAAAGTTATAAAACTACAAACCAATAAAAAATAAAAAAGAAAGTTGTCTTTATGGATATATCATCAATATTTATCATATTAGATTTTAAAACAAAAAATTTTAGCCCACTAATACAGAAGAACACATTCCATTAGCTTTCAGAGTAGTGGTAAAATCAACCCTAACTGTTCCCTTAGAAAACCCTACTGTGAATGAGAATGAATAAGAGAAAAATGGGCAAATAAAGTCTTAGTGTTGTTATGAAAATAGTTTTAACCTTGCCAATTTTTGTAAAAAGCTTTGAGAACCACTGTTCAAAAAAAAAAAAAAAAATCACAGTTTAGAAACAGGGCCTTTCACTTCCTTGAACAATTTAGATAGGAGCCCCGTGGAACCTCGATCAGGATCTAGGCTGCTGGTGCAATAAAGACAGTAACCCATGGAATTTACAAGGTGTGCTCTGGAATGTTGTCCTAAACTCCTCGCTGGTATTTGTCCTTTAGTCTGGAGAAGATTCCTGTGTAAAAAATAACAGATCATACCAAAGTAATTAAATATCAATTGCTGAGAAGGATAAACTTCAATTTAAAGAAAAAAACCCCAGTTCCTGAAAAGGTATCAGAATTTCAACAGAACTTTCACAAGCTAAGAACTTGCTTGAAGAGAGCAACCATTAAAATAGGAAAGCACCTGTTTGATGAAGTGGAAAAAATTATTTGTTTTGCTATAAACTAAGAAGAAAATGTAAAGAAATCTATAGAAATGTTTTAAGTTCATATGAAAAAATGCTTAAGAATTCCATGAACCTTTTAGAGAAAAGATAGCTCTTAATGAAACAAGCTGTTTGAGAAAGTTAAGTGTGGGCTTCCTATCAGCGACAGAAGAGAAAGTTGGAATGAGCAAAACAAAGTTCAGGAAAGTCTGACAGTACATCAGAGATCTTCAAAAGAGAGGAAATAATCTGATTGTAAAAGTGATGATGCTAAAGTTTTGAATAATTGTCTTGTGCAGATCATTTCTGAAACTGAGGGAAAAAGTAATAGGAAAGTAATTGTATTTTCTGAATTAGACAAGAGAGAGCCAGGACTTGCCAAGTTGAGAAAGTGAGAGAAGAGAGTTTTATCAGTTATCTATTGCTGTGTAATAAACAACCACAATACTTGGTGACTTGCAGCAGTAGTGATTTCTATCTTTCATGATTATCTGGGTTGGGTAACAGTTTATCTGCTGGTTTTGCCTTAGGCTCACTCTTGCAGCTGCATTCAGCTGTGAGGTGGTTGGGCTGGAATGTCAAGGTGGCCTCACTCACACGTCTGGCAGTTGGTGCTGGCTGTCCTTTGGGAGCCTTGGTTCTTGTACGGGTGACCTCCTGTTCTCAGGGCAGCATCGTAAGATAAGAGTGAAAGCAGAAGCTGCAGTGTCTCTGGCTTTGGAATCGCATAACATCTCTTCTGCCACATTCCATTGATAAAAGCAAGTCACGCCCTAACCGGTTTGGCTCAGTGGATAGAGCGTAGGCCTGCGGACTCAAGGGTCCCAGTTTCGATCACGGTCAAGGGCTTGTACCTTGGTTGCGGGCACATCCCCAGTAGGGAATGTGCAGGAGGCAGCTGATCGCTATTTCTCTCTCATGAATGTTTCTAACTCTCTATCCCTCTCCCTTCCTTCCTGTAAAAAAATCAATAAAATATATTAAAAAAAAAAAGTAAGTCACAAGGTCAGCCTAGATTCAAACGGTGGGGAAACAGACAACCTCTTGATGGGAGGACGTGCAAAGTCATATTGCATAGGATCCTGGGAGGAATTTATGGGCATATTTTACAATTTGTCACAGCAGGAAATGACATGGATGTGACAAAGATCTGATCTATATTAACATTAGTTCAAGAAGAGAAAGCAGCCTGGCTGGAGTGGCTTAGTTGGTTGAGCCTCATCTGATTGCTAGTTCGATTCCCCGTCAGGACACATAACTGGGTTGCGCATTTGATCCCTGGTTGTGGCACATACAGAACACAACCGATCAATGTTTCTCTCTCTTTCCTTCCCTCTCACTCTCTCTGAAAATCAATGGGAAAAATATCCTAGGGTGAGGATTAACAAACAAACAAAAAAGAAAGACAAGAAAGCATTTACAACTTTTAGCTGAGTGCTAAAATGTCAATTATACATGATTGGTAGAGAACCCAAAGTACTTGTTCACTGTAGTCACTGCAAGGCCTCTAGAAAATGTATTATAAAGTTTCAAGCTAAAAATTGAACTCATTGATCAGACAGAATACCGTACTGGAAGAATTTCAGCAGAAAAGAAACATTAGAAGCAGTCAGCATAGGAAGGGGAATATTAAAATCAGTGAACTCAATAAAATAGAGATAAGCTATAGAATATGAAAATATAAGGCAACTTTTTCCTCTGCACAAGAATGCCCATGACAATTGGATCCTTCCTCATGAAATGAAAGAGCAGTTGCTGGAGAGATGAACCAAGCCAATTTTCTGAGACAGAAATTAATAGAAGAACAAATAAAAAAAGTTGCTAGTACTCTTAAAACCAGGAACTGTTAAAGCAACTCCAAGAAATTTTGTAGTCTCTTTCCAAATAATACATCAATTTCATTTCTAAGATACCAAATGCTTTGTTTCCTATTGTAATCAGAGTATCTAATGGCTCCCTCAATGAAGGATCTTTTAAATTCATGCCTGAGGGTGGATAAGTACAGTACTCCTCAGTAATGAAGAATGGTCTGTGAAATTACAGATACTCTGACCATTAATGGAAGAGATGTGCTTAGACTGGAACCCTGATGCTACTACTAATCAGTATCCCCTCAAATTCCCCCCTTTACCACCATGGATGGCTTGGTTCACTCTGGTACAAATCCCAACCCTCCTTCGACTGTCTATCACAAGCTCACCAGCAGCAGGACTTCTACCTCCTTCTGGTCAGTTTGGACCACCTTGCTCTCCACTTCATGGGCATAAAACTTTTCCTCCATACCTTGTTTCTGGAAAAACTCCACCTTAGGCCTAAGAGAAAGCATACCTGGTCTGTACCTGAAATAATGGCCTTGTTCCATGATAGTTAAATCTGTAAATATAGACCTCAACCTTTTATCTTTAGTAATATGATTTTGATAATTATAAGTAAATGATGCTCATAATATGTATTTTGATGCACATATACATGCACTTCTGCTGGGTAAATACCTAGGAGAGAAATTGCTGGGTCACAGGGTATGTATATATTCAACTTTAGCAGATAATATCAGTTTTCCAAAGAGGTAGTAAATACCCAAAAGAATATATATATATTTGTATGTGTATATGTGTGTGTGTGTATATATATATATGTGTGTGTGTATATATATATATATATATATATATATATATATATACACACACACATATATATATACACACACACATATACACACAGCCTCGACCAGCCGGTGTTGCTCAGTGGTTTAATGTTCACCTATGAACCAGGAGGTCATGATTTGATTCCTGGTCAGGGCACATGCCTGGGTTGTGGGCTCAGTCCCCAGTGTGGGGTGTACAGAAGGCAGCTAATCATTGATGTTTCTCTCTCTTTCTCCCCCTCTCCCTTCCTATTACAAAAAATAAAATAAATAAAAGCAGCCTCTTTGTCTTTTATTTAAGATTAACTTATTGGTTCCTGTCTCTCCATCAGAGGACAGTGGTCCCACCTGGCCCCAGCTTTTTCCTTCCATCTCTGTGTCTGTCTCTTTCATTTTCTCAATCCCCAGCAGCCCCTACTAAAAAAAAAAAAAAGATTAACTTATTGAAGACCCCAAAGCAATTTTGTATGGAAAATAAGAGTTAACCTATGATGAAATGAAACACAGATATAGTGTGTGTGTGCATCAAAACACCAGTAGAATTTGTTTTGCTTCTGATTGGGACAAGGGTCACAATAATTTCTCCACCAAATAGACCATTTCTTTTCTACAGGGTGGGGCAAAAGTAGGTTTATAGTTGTGAATACTCAAAACACAGTTTATTCTTGTACTGTTATTTATTACTTATTGTATTATTTTCCATATGGACAACTGTAAACCTACTTTTGTAATTCACTCCGTGTAATTCAGAACCCTATTTCCTAGCATATTTCAATGAAAGTTGAATGAGTGAATTAATAGGTCTTCTCTATAGATTGGTTAACGACACACACTTCAATAAAGAGGCACCCGATCAATGATTCTCTCATCATTGATGTTTCTGTTTCTCTCTCCCTTTCCCTTCCTCTCTCTGAAATCAATTAAAACATATTTAAAAAAATAAAATACATTTCATTTTAAAAATTGAGCTATCAGCTGGTAAAGTGTGTATACATTTTTTGGGGACACCCTGTTGTATTAAAAAATTACAATTATTGGTGGGGGGGTGGGGGTTTAAAAAAATTACAATTATTGTTTCTGAGGTGATCTAAACAACAGTTCACATAACATAAGCTTTAGGGGGATTCTATGTATCCATTATACAGCCTTCACCTTATTGCAATTGGAGCTTTCAGTTGGGACTAAATAAGTTAATAAACTATATGGCTAATTTTAAATTTTCATTATAATTGATAATATAGAGATATTTTGATATATTGGGCACACTACACTGTTCTCTGTGCCATGAATCCAGTTGATTTTCTAGTGGGCTCACTTTAGTTTCCAAAACTGTGAAGTGCTTCATAGATTTACAGTGCTTTACAGCATTTGAAGTGTTTGACATTTTACATTATCTTCTTTGATGCTCAAAAGTGCTTGGAGAAGTCAGCAAGGCTGGTATGTCTGTCTCATTTTTTTGGTTAAAAAAAGAGAGACTTGCCTAGCTGGTTTGGCTCAGTGGATAGAGCTTTGGCCTGTGGACTGAAAGGTTTCAGGTTTGATTCCCGTCAAGGGCACATGCCTGGGTTGCAGGCTCAATCCCCAGTAGGGGGCAGGCAGGAGGCAGCCAATCAATGATTCTCTCTCATCATTGATGTTTCTCTCCCTCTCCCTTCTTCTCTGAAATCAATAAAAATATTTTTTTTTTTTAAAAAAGAGAGACTTTACTGTGTTCAACAAATGTTGTTTGTGCAACATCATGCATCTACAAATGGACTGGAATTCAGGTTTCCAGACTTTTTACTCTGATGTACCCTGGTTTTCAGTAGCTGTTTGACATATTTCTTAATCTCTATACTTCAGTTTTCATATCTGTAACAAGGAGATAATACCTGTTCATTGAATGAGCACAATTATTAATTTAATTAACATATGTGAAGCGCTTTAAACAGTGGCAAGCTCACAGTAAGCATTAAATAAAAGTTAAAAGTTAAATTATATGTTTATTGTTTTAGCATATCCAATTTACTTGTAAGGAGGGTTGGGATCATCATAGTATACACATTTGGGAAATTCCCAGGTGAGTGCACATGTTAGGCAAGTTTCAGACGTGTACAGCTTAAGTCTTGTTTATAATTTAATAACTAAAGAGATGTAGTGGTCCAATAATCCCACTAGTCTTACTTAACCACATTTAATTTGTCCTTGAAATGCTCCTCCCAGCGAGAAAAGACTTCAAGGGCGTGGTAAGCAGAACTCAATGAATTGTAATAGAAAAATCCAGCATATTAGATAGCCCAAGTGAGTTCAGTAGTGTAACGATCTACCCAATCTTTCTTAGCAGAGACGATGTTACGGGAAACTCCACATCAGACACACCTGGGAACTCTGTCGAAGTTAAAAAAAAAAGTTTCAGTTTTGTGAAACATCTGGTGCTCAGCCATCTGTTTTTGCCAGTACAAACAAATGCTTAAGGTCTGCGTGGTTTCCTTATGACACCTTGCAAGGCGGAGTTACAGCGCTGAAGCAACAAGTTGTGGCAAAGCTAATTTAAGTATGTTCTCGGGGTCGGAGGCACCTGCACTTCCTGTGACTACAATTCAGGCCAAACTGCTGTCATCCCTAGCTTTTTGGAGGACCTCGCCCCCCCACCCCTCAGCCCATATTCCTACTGGGGCCACCTTCTGGTGTCTCCAGCTCAAGTGCACACCTACACAGGGCTTGACCTACTCCCGTAGTTGCCTAAAATACAGGAGTTTCGCTCCCTTAGGCCAATAACGCGGCCTCTAGCTTGAATTATTTGTTAAAAAGTTAGCAGGTGGACACCCTTTAACCACTCGGGATCTCCCATTGTGGTTGAGAGTTAGATTCCATGGACATAGGACGCTGGCTAAAATCCACTGGGCATTGAGGCCCCACCCATGGCAACGCCGCTCTGACGTCCGCGCGTCGGGGGCCGCCATAGGCCCGCGTTGGAGCCCAGGACGACGTGTGGCGCGTGGGCCCCCAGGTGCACCCCTGCGGGAACACCGTCCGCGCTTCCGGGCAAGGTTCTGTGCACCTGTTCCTTCCTTCTGCTCAAGTGTCTCTCCCTCTGGGAAAAAGTGCACATGAGAACAAGAGACGTTACAGCGAACATATATTAAGAACAGTGACGAAGATTAAGCCCAAAGTAAGAAGCTGGACACCTTTAAGCTTTCTGGAAGTTCACGTGACTAAGGGCCCGGCGGTCACGTGACGGCGCGCGCGCCCTCGCGCAGGAGCAGCGGGCTAGCGCCGTGCGCGCGCCTTCTTCCCCGCTGCCTCCTTCTCCTCCTCGGGAGGGTGAGGAGCCGCGGAGGGATCGGCGTCTGAGTCGGGTGCGCGTGCGCAGCGAGCAGCTGTCACCCAGTGCGGAACAAGTCTCCCAAATTTCCCAAATCTCTCTGGGCCGGAGGCCACCGTTTTCCTTCTCCTATTCCTCCTCCGGGCCGTGTCCTCACCCCACCGCGCGCCAGGTAACCGCTTTTCCGGAGTCCCGGGGATGGGGGTGGCAGGGGAGGGCCCGCGCGGGGCAGCAGGGGTTGCCGGCGTCCGGGCGAGTGGAGACGCCGGATCTTGGACGCTCGGTCCGCTGCCGCCGGGACTGTCAAGCTGGGGAGAGAGTGTCCGGCCGTGGTCGCAGGGGAGGGAGGCGGGAGCCAGTGACAGCCGGCTCCGGCCCTCTCGGGGGTTCGGTGCGGCGCTGGGTGTTCTGCCGGGGGCCGGAGTTGGGGTCGCGCTCTTTGGGGCAGAGGAGCGCGCGGGTGGTCCAGAGATGCCAACTCCTTTCGGTTCCTCTTTCAGCTGGGTCCGCGGCGGACTCGGGGAAGCAGGGCCTGCTGCGCCTCTCGGGGCCATCTCTTGAGACTGTCACCGCCGCGGGGTGAGGATGGGGCTCCTCTCCGGAGCACCCTGTCGCAGGCAGCTAGCCTGGCTCTGGGGTACCTCCTCAGCCTCCGCGGTTGTCCTTTTGGTTCTTCCGGCATGGGGCCATTTCTGCAGTACCCGAAACCACGATGCGGTGTAGACCGTGGGTGCTTACTAAATAGGAGTTGTATCGGGTCGCGTGGAATGCCAGACACGGGACGTGGCTTGGGGTGGAGGAGGGAGCCAGGCAGGCTGGGGCTCTGAGCTCGAGTTTGGGTTTTTATTCGGGGCTTCGCCAATGAAACCCGCAGGGCTCGGTTTGGATGCTTTCCGGGTGAACTCGGAGGCAGTCTGCTCCTGAGTTGCACCGTGCACGTCTGCACGGGCTGGCGTTCCTTATGGGCGATAGCTGGGAGGGGTTTTGTCTGGTTCCTCCTCCGGAAGAAGGGAGGGTAAACTTTTTTTTAGCACTTGGTAAATCACCACGCGAGGTGGTATTTGAAGCACTGCTTGGGAGATGTAGGTTGGAAGTTGCAGCTGGCCCAGCCTTATCTCGGCGAAAGTTTCTGGTAGGCTCTGTTCACCTAGGTTCGGACCAAACTTTGCCCTATTTCACCCACTTGAATTTGCAGTATTTATTTTATTTTATTTTTAATCTCGGGAAACTCTGCTTCACTGTTTCTATGGCAACGGTTACTAATTTAATTTGGAAGCGTAGTGCTTGGAAAGTAGTGGCTTTAATTCTTAAAGGTTCATTTTTACTTTGTAGCACTCGATTCTCTCTCTTTTTTAAAAAATATATATCTTTGTTGATTTCAGAGAGGAAGGGAGAAGGGAGAGAGAGATAGAAACATCAATGATGAGAGAGAATCATTGATCGGCTGCCTCCTGCATGTCGCCTACTGGGGGATCAAGCCTACAACCTGGGCATGTGGCCTTGACGGGAATTGAACCTGAGACCCTTCAGTCCGCAGGTTGACGCTCTACCCACTGACCTATACCAGCTAGGGCTCTGTTCTCTTTTAAGATCATTACTAGTTCTCCCTCCTTGCCAGTTCCCTTCCACCCTCACCCCCCCCACTTTGTTTAGGAATGTATTACGTGGGGGTTCAGAGTTTTTAGGCCCTCTTTTTCCCAGTTTAAGGTGTTATGTAAAGTTTGCACATAATCTTTACAGCACCCTACGAACTTGGTAATTGAATGGAATTTACTTTTTTATTTTTCTCCCTTTTTATTGAATTTATTGGGGTGACACTGATAAACAAAAGTAAAATACAGGTTTCAGGTGCACAATTCCACAACACATCTGTACACTGTATTGTGTGTTCACCACCCCAAGTCAAGTCTATGTCCATCACCATCTATCCCCCCTATGAATGCAATTTAAATTGGAGGTTTGTTTCACATTAACAGACTTTGATCCGTTGCTTTTCTAAAGTTAAAAATATGTATTTCAGTCTAGTTGTAGTGGTTCAGTGGCTGAGCATCAACCCATGAACCGGAAGGTCACTGGTTCAATTTCCGGTCAGGGCACATGCCCACATGTCCAGGTTGCAGGCTCAATCCCTGGTAGGAGGTGTGCAGGAGGCAGCTGATGTTTCTCATTGATGTTTCTATCTATCTCTCTCCTTTCTTCTCTCTGAAATCAACAAAAACATATTTTAAAAAAATCCCCAAATTAAAAATAACTAATCATTAAAAAACAAAAGAAATTCTGTAAACAGGAGAATTTAGAGGAAAAAGAAAAATCAGCAGTAATTGACATTTTCATTTTTGTAAATTTCTTTCTAACCTGTTTGTTTTAATAAACTAAGATTTTACTATAGCTTTACTAATGTAAAGCTTTTATTAAATTTGGACTCTGTCATATATAGGGACTTCTAGGGAACGGTGAGGATACTTACCCATTGGTTACCTAGGGATGGAATTTCTGGTATTGAAATTGAGCTGATTCTTAGGAACAGAATCTTTCATCTGATACTATTAAGGTTTGAGAACTAAGTATGTGCTAAATAACTCATTTCCCTTTCCCCCCTGAGAAACATCCTTACTAGTATATTTGTATGTTTTATAGTACTACAGAGTTTTTCCTTGCACAATTGTTTGCTATATTTGCTTTTTGTCTTACTTTTGCTGGGTGGTTTATTCTGCTTAGTAGTGGGTACATTTCCTCAAATTTTAGATGTAGAACATACAGCAGTGAACATAGTAGACAAGTGATTCCCTACCATTTCATGAAAGAGGAGAATATTGAATGTGAATGCTTAGTTACACTGTAGCTCTATATTTTCAGATAGTCAGTGGTTTTAGCTACTATGGTATTTATGAACTGCTGCTCCATAGAATCTTTAAAATTTATTCTAGATTCTGATAGGTTTGTATGATACTTTACTGTGGCAAATATTTATGGAGCAGAATAATGTGTCATCAAACCATTTTGGTATTGACTTCCTTTTTTATATATATATATATATATATATATCTCCATTCAGTTCCAGTTAATAATTTGGCATCTCTACATGTTAACTCTTAACAAGTTGAACCCCAGCCCAGCCAGAGTTGCTCAGTGGTTAAGCGTCAACCTATTAACCAGGAGGTCAAGGCACATGTCTGGGTTGTGGGCTGGATCCCCAGTGTGCGGCATGCAGGAGGCAGCCGATCAATGATTCTCTCTCTCTCTTTTTAAAAAAATATATTTTATTGATTTTTTTTTTACAGAGAGGAAGGGAGAGGGATAGAGAGGTAGAAACATCGATGAGAGAGAAACATCGATCAGCTGCCTCCTGCATATTCCCTACTGGGGGTGTGTCCCCAACCAAGGTACATGCCCTTGACTGGAATCGAACCTGGGACCCTTCAGTCTGCAGGCGGATGCTCTATCCACTGAGCCAAATTGGTTAGGCCAATGATTCTCTCTTATCATTGGTGTTTCCATTTCTCTCTTCCTTTCCCTTCCTCTCTGAAATCAATAAAAATATATTAAAAATTATGTAAAAAACCCCACAAAAAAACAAACAAAACAAGTTGAACATCTTTCATCTCAGCTCTGCTTCTCTGGGGTTTCTCATGCATCTCATCCCATTTCATTGCCCACTAGGGTAACCAGGAGTTATCACAGACACCTCATGGTTCCTCAGCCTTCACACCCAAACTATCACCAAATTTTGTCATGCCTGCTTCTTAAATATATATCAGATCAGTCCGCTAGTCTCCACCTGCCAACATCTCAGTACCTTCTGCAGTCTCCTTCCTTTCTCTGTTCTATTCAGTGAGCTTTAGAATGCAAATCAGATCTTTCTCATTGTCCTGAGGACCTTTGAAATTCCCATATTGTTGCCTCCTATTCCATGCTCCTCGAAAGCCTTTTCTAGATGGTCTACTTTTCCTCTCTGCCCACTGGCTTTTCTTTTCCTCATACTCTACAGGCCTTTGCTATTTGCTGCCAGGCAGACTTTCCTTCCCACTTAATTCCTTTTCTTACATCATTCTGGTCTCTGCTTAATGCACTTCCTCAGAGAATCCTGACCTGTCACCCCATCTCTTCCTTGATCTAAGCCAGCTTTCCTAGTGAATACCTTAATTTCCTAAGCTTTTCCTTCCATAACACTTAGCAGTTTATAATCTTATTTATGTGATTATTCTCTTGTTTGCTCCTAAATGTAAGAATTCTATAAGGGTAGGGATCAAGTACTTTTATTTACTTATATCACACCAACACACCATTGTCTTACCAGCACTACACTATAAGTGCTCAAAAAGCACTTGTTGTACAAATTAATGATTTTACATATATGAAAAAATTAAGGAAATTAAAATCAGAGCACACTGTAGAAAATACATTTTACCCATTCTGACCCAACACACATATACACATAAAATTGAAGCAAAAATTTCACAAAACAATACTTTGCCAGCTGTGTTGTACTCATATTTTCTATTTGTTCTGTATTACATATAAAAATGTAGATATAATCCACTAAATTGGGTAGGAGTGCAGACTGAGTTTGCACAGCATAGCTCTAAGATAAGGAAAATGCCTCATTTCTACTAGCCCCTCCTCCTTCTTTGAAACACAATGGCTATATCTCAGTCTTTTCTGATGGAAAGTACAAGGATAATACCACTCCCTTCTCCATTAAAAGAAAGTTCCTTCTGCTGATAAGTTCCAGCCTGTTCTCAAAGGAGGGTTAGAAAAATCTAAACCTGGCTCTCCCTTAGGTCTTCCAGGCTTCTTTGGGCCACTAATAGCCAGTACTCACTCTTTCACCCTACTTGGCTGAGCTCATTACAGGTGTGTGGTCAGTCACTGAATTTTAAGGCTGGCCACTCATTAGTTTTGTTTTCTCAATTTGTTACAAACAAAAGGACATTCCTAAAATGAAAACAAGAGGATCAAGGCAAACCAGTAAGTGTTTGTGACTGTGTGAATTAAGGAGCCTGGCTGGGTAAGGGTGTCACAGTTCAATGGATCACTGGAGCTGTGCCCTAGAGCTGTGGTTTTCATTTGTTCACTTACCAGAAGGTGTGGTGCTGTTTGGTCCCACCTTGAAATATTGATCTTTTATCATCTATTTTGGTAGCTAAATATTAGAAAGAACTCAAGTATGTATTTTAAGTGAACACTACGCTGTGATATTCATAACTTACAAAAATATTTAAAAACATTAGATTAAGTCCAAACCTTCTATGTTTAATGAAAATAAAGCAATATACAAAATTGTATACAATGTATGCTCCCAATTGTGTTTAAACGTGTTTATAAATGTGCATGTTTAGAAAATATACACTGGAATCTTAACTTGGTGGTGGGATTAATAGTAATTTGAAATTTTCCTTTATTAAAATTTTTTGAGAATAAACATTGCATTATAATAGGAAAGGCTCAGTTGAAAATACAAATTTCCTATACATTAATATGTATTTGCAAATAGGCAAAATAAAACCTTTATTAAAATGTTGGCGAAAGCCCAGGTTTCTTTTGGCTGTGTTTTGGAGACTCCTGTCCAGGTGGGACATATATTTCACATTCTTGATATGTAATATCTTTTTTTTTTTTAAATATATTTTATTGATATTTTACAGAGAGGAAGGGAGAGGGATAGAGAGCTAGAAACATCGATGAGAGAGAAACATCGATCAGCCGCCTCCTGCACACCTCCCACTGGGGATGTGCCCGCAACCAAGGTACATGCCCTTGCCTGGAATCGAACCCGGGACCCCTCAGTTCGCAGGCCGACGCTCCATCCACTGAGCCAAACTGGTTTCGGCGATATGTAATATCTTGTACTGTTCATTGATTCATCTTTTTGCTCCTAGCCTGATCTTTTTCTCTTTTCTGTCTAAGTTATAAAAGCTTACCAAGCCTTGTTTCTCATCTTTTTTGCTGAGGATTTCCTTTCTCTCTGCTCTGCTCAAGATTGTTGATAATGAATATTCACTTATGGTTGCCCATTACTTGATAATTTGGAAAGTTTTAATATTCATTATTAAGGTCATCCATATGGCATGAGTTTAAGGGGTGGAGAGGGTTTTGGATGAATTAGGCGATATCTTTCTGTTAAGTTTGGAAAATACCTAGTTTTAGTGGGATTCAGAAACAAAATTGAAAGAAACATACAGTGAAAGACGAGGAAAATGGAAGCATTATGAACCAAACAAACAAAACATGGCCTAAATAGTTTGTTTTTGTGGACATTGGTGAGGGTTTGGTCTTGCATTTATTAAAACCATATTTTATGCTCATTGAGAAGCATTAGGTAACATTATGATTTTTCTTTGTGTTTGTATAATGATTGTATTTATTATAATTTGCTTAAATATCTGAGATTTTGAGGAAAATTAAAGTCATCTGGTAGACATTGAAAATACTTTTGGATTTGTTTGCATGTCAAGGAAGCCCTGTATTGGTATCAAGATTAAAGAGAATAAATTATCAGCAAATACCTGTGCAAGGTACTGTGCCAAATATTGCATATAGGGTAAAAATATAGCAAATCCCTCTCCCTCAAGCTGGTCTTTTGGACAGGTAGTTGTCAAAGTTGTGCAAATTATCATAATTCTTTAAAGTAATATTCTTTGCATTCGTTAATAACGAAACAAGCAAGGACCAGCAGATTGTTGTGGCTACTGTTTTCCAACTTTTTTTTAAGTATAGCTGATACCTCATATGCAATTGTGAATCTTTAGGAACAATTTCAAAAAGTTTGCATACTAAATTGCCAAAATATTTCAAATTTTGAGCCTCGTTTTTTATTTACTTATTTAATTAAAAATTTTTTGTTGTTAATCCTCATCTGAGGATATTTTCCCATTGATTTTTAGCGACAGTGGAAGAGAGAGGGAAAGACAGAGAGAAATATGGATGTGAGAGAAACAGATCGATTGGTTGCCTCCTGCACAAGCCCTGACCAGGGCCCAGGCCAGGGAGAAGCTGCAACCAAGGTACATGCCCTTGACCAGAATTGAACCCAAGACTCTTTGGTCTGCAGGCCGACCCTCTATCCACTGAAACTGGCTAGGGCTGGGTCTTGTTTTTTTATACTTGAAACTAAGAATGGGTAATTTCCTGATAGCCCTAAATGGTTTAGTTAAGCTTAGATGTTACCTCTCTCAAGATCTGATGGTGATGTGGTTCCACCCTTGGTGCCAGAGAATCCCTGGGTACACGGGTGGTTCATTGTGGCTGGCCAGGCAGCCTGCCTGGGATGGATGCCCATGGGTTGCGGGGGCATGTGGTGGGCAATGTGGCAGGTGAGGTGAGTCAGAGCATGAGGACCTGGGAGACTCAGGTAGCTCTTTCAGGTACCAGAAAGTGTTTCTTCCTTCCCAGGCCTCTGGAGAGAGACAGTCCAAGTCCAGCAAGCTTTTAGGGGCAACACACAATCATGTGAAATGGAAGTTTTTGAAACTATTGAAATGGCTTTCTTACGTTGTTTTGTGTGGGTGTCCTTACCAATTATATTGCATACTAATAAGAATTTAGGAACCAAATTAGGTTTATGCATTATTCAGAGTAATAGGAAAACAATCCTTTTTTCTACTCATTTAGAATTATTAGTTAGCATTGATTACATTTTTTTTCCGATCCTCTCTGGACCCAAATTTTTGTGTAATTTTCCTAAAAATTGGAATTAATGAAGAATTAAGTTTTTTATTTATTTTTATTTTTTAAAATATATTTTTATTGGTTTCAGAGAGGAAGGAAGAGGGAGAGAGAGATAGAAACATCAATGATAAGAGAGAATCACTGATCAGCTGCCTTCTGCACGCCCCCTACTGGGGATCAAGCCCGCAACCCGGGCATGTGCCCATGACCAGAATCGAAACCGGGACCCTTCAGTCCGCAGGCTGATGCTCTATCCACTGAGCCAAACCAGCTAGGGCAAGAATTAAGTTTTTTAAAAGAAAGTATTTATTGAAAACTCTTCAGAATTTATTTTTGTAGCCTTTTCATAAGAGTCTTTCCTAATTAGATACCTCAAGTTTGTATGTTTTAAAAATGATTTTTACAACCTGCCAAGGTAGCGCTCAGTTGGTTAGACTGTTGTCTTGATACACCAAGGTTGCAGGTGTAATCCCTGGTCTGGATTTGCAATTCCTTCTTCGGTGGCTCCTTCCTCTGCCTAGAGAAATACGCAGGCCACACCTATTTTTGGGCCACGGGAAAAGTAGGGCTGCTTTCCCTGTAACAAATGTTTCTGCAAAGGTAATCTGGGGGCTGTTTCCCCTTTCTCACTGCTCAGATATTTATATTTTTATTCTTTACCAGTCAAACAAATGAATCTGTTTTCTAAGTGACTTTCCTGTGTTTGGGACTAATGGTTTTTTTTTTTCCCCTGCATTTGGTATCATTTTATATAAGTAAAAACATTTTGGCATTTCTTCCTTCATTCAGTTAGCAAGTAGTATTGTAGCAGATATTATGGGCCAGGCTGGATCCCAGACTGGATATCAGGGTTTAAAGAGATGGAGAGCCTGCCTTTTCCTTAAGGAGCTTCGAGTTCATTGTGTGGTTGGAAGTGACAGACATTAGGACAGGTAACCGCTGTAAGAGGAATGCAGAGGGGGAGGTCGAAATACACAGATGGTTTGCATAGGCCTGCTCCAGAGCATTGGGAATCTTGACAGTGGGCAGGAGTTTGCCAGGTAAGGAAACAGGTAAAGGATGCTTCAATGGGAGGAAATAATTTGGGCAAAGGCAGAGAAAGCCATACTTTTTTAGAGAAGCACAAATCCATGAGTTCTGTTGGAGCCTAAAGTATAATGCAGGCTGTGGTGGTGGACAAGGCCATGATAGTTATGCAAGAAACTGATCTAAATGATTCTGTGTATCCTGTACAGGGGTGAGGCTTTCATCCTGAAGCTCATGGATTTGGGCATGTGTACCTGTATAAGTGTGAAGGGAGGCGGGTAGGAAAAGTAAGGGAAGGAGGAGAGGCATTTTTTTGTTTCTTCCCCCCAAAGCAGTCTAGAGAGAGATGAGAGAACAATAGGGTGGTAGAAAGAAGTGGTAAGTAACTAAAAGACATGTTGCTGGGAGCTTACATGCCATTTGGAAGAAATGGTCACCAGCCTTAATCTTAGCAATAATTCATTGCTTATGACCGTGTCCTCTTCTCTGCAGAGGCCATTCCAGCCATTATGGAGGTGGCTGAGTTGGAGAGTCGGCTGAATCCCAGCTGTAAGATCATGACCTTCAGACCTTCCATGGAGGAGTTCCGGGAGTTCAACAAATACCTCGCATACATGGAGTCTAAGGGAGCCCACCGAGCGGGTCTTGCAAAGGTGATTCTCCTCAGATCCTTTAAACAAGAACGATCACTTGGCCTTTCTGTTATGTTCTTAGTCTTCATGATGTGGGAAATGGTTTCTTCCAAAGGAAGATATTTGTAAAATCTTTGTTCTTGTTAATCCATATGGAGCATTTATTTTTTTCAAAGAATATTTTTTTAATTCTTTATACTAGGTTGTGTTCTAGGGTTGTGTTCTAGGGTTTTTGTTTTTTTGTTTGTTTGTTTTAAACCAAAAGCAGTTCATAGAAACCACAGAGATTGCTATATGAGTTTTAGAGGTGTTATTCATGGCTTTCATCAGTTTCCCATATAGGACAGTTATTAACTCCCCTCCCTCCTTCCTATTCTTCCGTCTGTCCCTTCTCTTTTTTCATTCTATATTTTTCTTTCTGTCTTTCTTCTATAAAAAACAATTTTTTTTAGTTGTAAATTTTTATTTATTTTCATATACTTATTTTTAGGGTGTTTTTTAAAGATTTCTTTATTAATTAAGGTATTACATATGTGTCCTTATTCCCCCATTACCCCCCACCTCCCTGTTGTCTGTATCCATTGATTAGGCTTATATGCATGCATATAAGTCTTTTGGTTGATCTCTTCCCCTTACCACTCCCTTCCCTTCCTTCCCTGAGGTTTCATGTTCTAATTGATGTTTCTCTGTCTCTGGATCTGTTTTTGTTCATCAGTTTATGTTGTTCATTATATTCCACAAATGAGTGAGATCATGTGATATTTATCTTTCTCTGCCTGGCTTATTTCACTTAGCATAATGCTCTTCATCTCCATCCATGTTGTTGCAAATAGTAAGAACTCCTTCTTTTTTACTGCAGCATAGTATTCCATTGTGTAGATGTACCACAGTTTTTTAATCCACTCATCTGCTGCTGGGCACTTAGGCTGTTTCCAAATCTTAGCTATGGTGAATTGTGCTGCAATGAACATAGGGGTGCATATATCCTTTCTGATTCGTGTTTCTAGTTTCGTGAGATATATTCCTAGAAGTGGGATCACTGGGTCAAATGGGAGTTCCATTTTTAGTTTTTTGAGGAAACTCCATACTGTTCTCCACAGTGGCTGCACCAGTCTGCATTCCCACCAGCAGTGCACGAGGGTTCTTTTTTCTCCGCATCCTCGCCAGCACTTGTCGTTTGTTGATTTGTTGATAATAGCCATTCTGACAGGTGTGAGATGGTACCACATTGTTGTTTTGATTTGCATCTCTCTGATGATTAGTGACTTTGAGCAGGTTTTCATATGTCTCTTGGCCTTCCTTCTGTCTTCTTTCGAAAAGTGTCTTTTTAGATCAGTTGCCCATTTTTTGATTGGGTTGTTTATCTTCTTTTTGTTAAGCTGCATGAGTTCCCTGTAAATGTTGGAGATTAAACCCTTATCGTTGATATCATTGGCAAATATGTTCTCCCATGCAGTGGGCTTTCTTGTGTTTTATTGATGGTCTTCTTTGCTGTGCAAAAGCTTTTTATTTTGATGTAGTCCCATTTGTTTATTTTCTCTTTAGTTTCCATTGCCCTAGAACAGGGGTGGGCAAACTTTTTGACTCAAAGGCCACAATGGGTTCTTAAACTGGACCGGAGGGCCAGAACAAAAGCATGGATGGAGTGTTTGTGTGAACTAGTATAAATTCAAAGTAAAGGAGCGGAGGGGAGAGCAAGAGAACCAGATAGAACAGCCGGATCCGGCCCGCGGGACGTAGTTTGCCCACGGCTGCCCTAGAAGCAGTATCAGTGAAGAAATTGCTTCGGCATATGTCAGAGATTTTTCTGGCAGTGGATCCCTCTAGTATTTTTATGGTTTCTCGTCGTATGTTTAAGTCCTTGATCCATTTTGAGTTTATTTTTGTGTATGGTGTAAGTTGGTGGTCTAGTTTCATTTTTTTGAATGTATCTGTCCAATTTTCCCAACACCATTTATTGAAGAGACTGTCTTGACTCTATTGTATGTTCATGCCTCCTTTGTCAAATATTAATTGAGCGTAGTGATTTGGGTCGATTTCTGGGTTCTCTATTCTATTCCATTGATCTATATGTCTGTTCTTGTGCCAGTACCAGGCAGTTTTGAGAACAGTGGCTTTGTAATACAGCTTGAAATCTGGTATTGAGATCCCACCTACTTTGTTCTTCTTTCTCAGGATTGCTGTGGCTATTCGGGGTCTTTTTTTATTCCAGATGAATTTTTGGAGAGTTCTTTCTAGGTCTGTGAAATATGCCGTTGGTATTTTAATGGGGAGTGCATTGAATCTATAGATTGCTTTGGGTAGTATGGACATTTTAATGATGTTGATTCTCCCAATCCATGAGCATGGTATGTTCTTCCATCTGTTTACGTCTTCCTCTATCTCTTTTTTCAGTGTCCTGTAGTTTTCTGCATATAGGTCTTTTACCTCCTTAGTTAAGTTTATTCTTAGGTATCTTAATTTTTTTGGTGCGATGGTAAATGGGATTGCTTTTTTAGTCTCTCTTTCTGTAAGTTCACTATTGGTGTATAGAAATGCCATAGATTTCTTGGCATTAATTTTGTATATTGCTACATTGCTGAATTCATTTATTAAGTCTATTAGTTTTTTGATGGAGTCTTTAGGGTTTTTAATGTACAATATTATGTCATCTGCAAAAAAGGACAGCTTTACTTCTTTTCCAATTTGGATGCCTTTTATTTCTTCTTCTTGTCTAATTGCAGTGGCTAATACTTCCAGTACTATGTCCAAAAGGAGTGGTGAGAGTGGGCATCCCTGTCTTGTTTCTGTTCTTAGGGGAAATGGTTTTAGTTTTTGCCCATTGAGTATGATGTTGGCTAGGGGTTTGTCATATATGGCTTTTATTATGTTGAGGTATGATCCTTCTATTCCCACCTTGTTGAGAGTTTTTATCAAGAAAGGGTGTTGGATTTTGTCAAATGCTTTTTCTGCATCAATTGATATGACTGTGATTTTTATCTCTCAATTTGTTTATGTGATATATCACGCTTATTGATTTGTGAATATTGTACCATCCTTGCATTCCTGGGATAACTTCTACTTGGTCATGGTGTATGATCTTTCTGATGTACTGCTGGATCCGATTTGCTAGAATTTTGTTGAGGATTTTGGCATCTATGTTCATGAGGGATATTGGTCTGTAATTCTCTTTCATTGTGTTATCTTTATCTGGTTTTGGTATTAGGGTGATGCTGGCTTCATAGAAGGAGCTTGGAAGTGTTCCTTCCTCCTGAATTTTCTGGAAAGTCTGAGGACAATAGGTTTTAGTTCTTCCTTGAATGTTTGGTAAAACTCCCCTGTGAAGCCATCTGGCCCTGGGCTTTTGTTTTCTGGAAGCTTTTTGATGACTGCTTCAATTTCTTCCATAGTTATCAGCCTATTGAGATTTTTAGTATCTTCCTGAGTAAGTTTTGGAAGGTTGTATTTTTCTAGGAATGTGTCCATTTCCTCCAGGTTGTCTAGTTTGTTAGAATAGAGTTGTTCATAGTATTTTTTAATAATCCTTTGTAATTCTGTGGGGTCTGTTATTTCTCCTCTTTTTTTAAATATATATTTTATTGATTTTTTACAGAGAGGAAGGGAGAGGGATATAGAGTCAGAAACATCGATGAGAGAGAAACATCGATCAGCTGCCTTGTGCACACCCCCTACTGGGGATGTGCCCGCAACCAAGGTACATGCCCTTGACCAGAATCGAACCTGGGACCTTTCAATCCGCAGGCCGATGCTCTATCCACTGAGCCAAACCTGTTAGGGCTTCTCCTCTTTCATTTCTGATTTTGTTTATTTGGGTCCTCTCTCTTTGCTTCTTGGTGAGCCTGGCTAGAGGTTCATCAATCTTGATTATCCTTTCAAAGAACCAGCTCTTGGTTTCATTGATCTTTTGTATTTTTTTTGTGTGTGTGTCTATGTCATTCATTTCTCCTCTGATCTTTAATATTTCCTTCCTTCTGCTCACTGTGGGCTTTTCTTGTTGCTCTCTTTCTAATTCTTTGAGTTGTTGGGTTAGATGATTTATTACCATTTTTTCTTGTTTTTTGAGGTAGGCCTGTAGAGCTATAAACTTCCCTCTCAGGATTGCTTTCATTGTGTCCCATAGTATTTGCATTGTTGTGTTTTTATTGTCATTAGTCTCCAGGATGTTTTTAATTTCTTCTTTGATCTCATTGATAACCCAATCATTGTTTAATAGCATGCTATTCAGCTTCCAAGTGTTTGAATTTTTTGGAATGTTTTGATTGTAGTTTATTTCTAATATTATGCCATTGCGGTCTGAGAAAATGCTTGATATGATTTCAATCTTTTTGAATTTGGGGAGACTTTGTGACCCAATATGTGGTCTATTTTTGAAAATGTCCCATGTGCACTTGAGAAGAACGTATATTCCGTGGCTTTGGGGTGAAATGCTCTGAAGATGTCAATTAGGTCCATCTGATCTAGTGAGTCATTTAGAATTGCTGTTTCTTTGCTGATTTTTTGTCTTGAGGATTTATCCAGTGATGTCAGTGGTGTATTAAAGTCCCCTACTATGATTGTATTGTTGTCGATCTCTCCCTTGATATCTTCCAGGAGTTTTTTTTTGTATTTGGGTGCTCCTGCATTGGGTGCATATATGTTTATCAGTGTTATATCCTCTTGTTGTATCGATCCCTTTATTATTATGAAGTGGCCTTCCTTATCTCTTGTTATGGCCTTTACTTTGAGGTCTGTTTTGTCAGAAATAAGTAGTGCTATCCCAGCTTTTTTTTCATTTTCATTTGCCTGAAAGATGTTTTTCCATCCCTTCACTTTCAGTCTGTATGAGTCCCTTTTTCTGAGGTGGATCTCTTGTAGACAGCATATATGGGTCGTGTTTTTTTTTATCCATTCAGCCACTCGATCTCGATGTCTTTTGATTGGAGCATTTAGTCCGTTTATGTTTAAAGTTATTATTGAAAGGAACTTATTTGTAGCTGTTTGTATTTTTTGTGTCTGTGTTCCTTCTTACCTTCTTTATTTCTTCTTTTTACACCAGTCCCTTAAGCATTTCTTGCATTGGTGGCTTGGTAATGATAAGCTCCCTTAGCATTTTTTTTGCCTGTGAAGCTCCTTATTTCCCCTTCAATTTTGAATGATAATCTTGCTGGATAGAGTATTCTTGGATTCAGTCCCTTGGTTTGCATCACGTTGTAAATTTCCTTCCATTCTTTTCTGGCCTGATGTGTTTCTGTTGAGAAATCATTTGATAATCTAATGGGAGCTCCCTTGTATGTAACTTTCTGTCTCTCTCTTGCAGCCTTTAAGATTCTCTCTTTGTCCTGAATATTTGCCATTGTAATTATGATGTGTCTTGGTGTGGATCTTTTTGGGTTCATCCTGTTTGGGACTCTCTGTGCTTGTGTGACTTTTTTCTTTGCCACATCAGGGAAGTTTTCCGACATTATTTCTTCAAATAGTTCTTCTAACCCTTGTTCCTCTTCCTGTTGTTCTGGCACCCCTATTATTTGTATGTTGCTTCGTTTCATGTTGTCCCATAGCTCCCTTAGGCTCTCCTCCTGTCTTTTTAATTTTTTTCTCCAGTTGCAATTCAGTTTGGCTGTGTTTTGCTTCCCTGTCTTCTAGTTCACTAATTTGGTCCTCCGCTTCTCCTAGACTACTGTTGAAACTTTCCATGGTGTTTTTTTATTTCAGCTGTATCACTCTTCATTTCTTCTTGATTCTTACATAAGTTGTTGATTTTTTCATCCATTTCTTCTTGATTCTTCCATAATGTGTTGATTTTTTCTTCCATTCCGTTTATCAACTCTCTGACCCTTATTCTGAATTCTTTTTCTGACATATTGCATGCCTCTGTTTCACTTAGTTGCTTTTCTGGTGATTCCTCCTTTTCTTTCCTTTGGAGGTATCTTTGTCTACCCATATTTGGTCTCACCGACTGATCTAGATGTCGAGTTTTGCAGGGGCTGCTCCTTGGGTGGCAGTGGCTTCTCTGGCTGCGGTTGCTCTTCGGGTGGTTACGGTAGCAGCTGCTTCTCAGTTGGCAGCGGATCCTCTGGTGGGTGCTGTTCGCAGCAGTGGTGCCTCCTCTGGCTGGTGGGAGAGGCTGCTCGTATAGCTGCTGTTCCTTGGACGCGGGTGGGCTGATTATGAGGTTGCTGCTCCTTGGATGGGGACGGGTTGCTTGTGTCCGCTGCTCCTTTGACGGGGGCCAGCTGTTCACGTGGCTGCAGCTCCTGGGACAGGGGTGGACTGCTCGCGTGGTTGTTGTTCTTTAGATGGGGGCTGGCTGCGTGCTGCTGCTGTTCCTCAAATGGGACGGGCTACTCGTGATGCCGCCGCTCCTTGGACAGGGGCAGGTTGCTTGCAGGGCTGCTGCTCCTCATACGGGTGTGGGTTGCTCGTGCAGCTGCTTCTCTTCGGACGAGGAGCGGTCTGCTCATGTGGCCGCTGCTCCTCGCGTGGGAGTGAGCTGCTCGTGCTGTTGATGCTCCTCGGACAGGGACAGGCTGCTCACCTGGCTCCTTCTCGTCAGACAGGTGCAGGCTGCGTGTGGGTGCTACTCCTCGGACCCGTGCGGGCTGCACAGGGCTGCTGCTCCTTGGACGTGAGCCATCTACTTATGTGGCTGCTGCTCCTCAGATAGGGGGAGGCTGCTCGTGTGGCTGCTGCTCCTCAGAAGGGGGTGGGCTGCTCACACAGCTGCTTCTCCTCGGATGTGGGCGGGCTGCTCACACAGCTTCTGCTCCTCGGATGGGGGCTGGCGGCTCATGCGTATGTTGCTCCTCAGAAGGGGGTGGGCTGCTCACACGGGTGCTGCTCCTCGGATGGTGGCAGGCGGTTCGTGCGGCTGCTGCTCCTCGGAAACGGATGTTATATTCACAAAGCTGCTGCTCCTCAGAAGGGGGTGGGCTGCTTGCACAGCTGATGCTCCTTGGAAAGCAGCTGGCTGCTCATGTGGCACAGCTGCTGCTCTTCGGACAGGTGCAGGGAGTGGGCTGCGTGCAGCTGCTGCTCCTCAGAGGGGGGCTGGCTGAATGGGGCTGCCGCACCTCAGTAGTGGGTGGGCTGCTCAAGCGGCTGCTGTTCCTCTGATGGGGCGAGCTGCTTGCGTGGTTGCTGCTCCTCAGACAGGGTAACTGGCTGCTCACCCAGCTGCTGCTCCTTGGACAGGGGCAGGCCACGTGAAGCTGCTGCTATTAGGCCTGTGGCCGGTTGCTCGTGGGGCTGCTGCTCCTTGGACAGGAGCGGGCTGCTTACGTGTCTGCTGTTCACATGGTTGCAGTGCCCTGGGCTAAAGCGTTGGGCCGGTCAGAGGGGAGCCTGCTTTCGAACTCAAAGGAGCCTGCGCCCAGGGTGGCTGGAGCCTCGTTGACCATGGGATCACAGCCTAGGTAGCATGTCCTTGGCAGGGGTGGCTGTAGAGTCTCAGGTGTTATCTGAGGTCACTCTGAGTGGAGTTGAGTCTGGGAACCCAGTTACAGCAGCTCTCCCCTTCAAAAAGTCTAGGCCTCTAAGGACAAGCAGGCCTCACGGTATTGTTTGCAATGGTAGCAAAAGCTGCCTAGTTAGGCGAGCCTGATTAGCCTGCCCCTGAAGGATCTGTGGGATCTAATTGTGCCTCACTCACTCTCTCTCTCTCTCTCTCTCACACGCACACACACACCACCTGACCACACGCTCCTCTTTTACTCCCTCACTCACTCATGCTCTTTCCCTCACTGCCGCATTCTTCCTGCCTCTATAGTTGGGTCTGGGGTGTTATTGACCTGTTCGTGGATGGAGTTTCCTCTCCAGGTGTCTGGTTATGTGGCTTGCTCTCAAGCCCCTTGACCAGACAGGATAAAATTCACCTCAACAAGACACAACACAGAGGGAACTAAGCACAAATGTACACACAACACCAATATAAGTGACCACCTGAGCAAAGAGAGTTAGGGCAGAGAAAAGAGAGCACAAGTGCTATCGAAGAGAGAGAAAAAGATAAGGGATAAAAGACAAAGGAATAAAAAGGAGAATATATATATGTATGTGGGGGTAAGACACCACAGAACCAATAGATAAACCAAAAAAAAAAAAAAAAAATACAAACACCACACACCCAGCAAAGAGGATTACCATTTTTATTCTTTACCCGTGTTCCTTCTTGGTTTCCTATTTTTTTTTTTTTTTTTTTTTTTTTTTACAGCGGACCCTTTAGCATTTCTTGCATTGCTGGCTTGGTGGTAATAAATTCCCTTAGTCCTTTTTTTGTCTGTGAAGCTCCTGATTTCACCTTCAATTTTGATTGATAGCCTTGCTGGGTACAATATTCTTGGATTCAGACCCTTCCTTTGCATGACTTTGTATATTTCATTCCATTCCCTTGTGGCCTGATGAGTTTCTGTTGAGAAATCAGTCGCTAGTCTGATGGGGGTTCCTTTGTAGGTAACTTTCTGTCTCTCTCTTGCCGCTTTTAAGATTCTTACTTTGTCGTTGGTGTTTGCCAATGTAATTATAATGTGCCTTGGCGTCGGTCTTTTGGGGTTCATTTTGCTTGGGACTCTGTGAGCTTCTTGGATTTGTGTGGGTTTTTTCTTCCCTATATCGGGGAAGTTTTCTGTCATTATTTCTTCAAACAGGTTTTCTATTCCTTGCTCAGTTTCCTCTCCTTCTGGAACCCTTATTATGCGGATGTTGTTTTGTTTTGTGGTGTCCCAAAGTTCACTTAGGCCAGCCTTGGGCAAACTACGTCCTGCGGGCTGGATCTGGCTGTTCTATCCGGTTCTCTTGTTCTCCCCTCCGCTCCTTTACTTTGAATTTATATTAGTTCACACAAACACTCCATCCATGCTTTTGTTCCGGCCCTCTGGTCCAGTTTAAGAATCCATTGTGGCCTTCCAGTCAAAAAGTTTGCCCACCCCTGCCTTAGGCTCTCCTCCTGCCTTTTAATTTTTTTTTTCTAGAAGCTGCTCTACTTGGGTATTTTTTCCTACATTGTCTTCTAGCTCACTGATGCGGTCCTCTGCTTCTAGTCTACTCTTGATGCTTTCTATTGAGTTCTTTACAGCAGCGATGTCATTTTTCATTTCTTCTTGGTTCTTCTTCATTTCCCCTTGGTTCTTACACATATTGTCAAATTTGTCTTCCATTCTTTTCAGCCACCTTATGACCATCTCTCTGAATTCTTTCTCTGGCAGGTTGCTTGCCTCCATTTCGTTTACTTCTTTTCTGGTGATGGCTGCTTTCCTTTCAAATGCTGGCTGTTTCTTTGTCTCCCCATGGTCTCTCTTCTCCGGGTGTCTGGTTATGTATTTCTCTCTTTCCTTATCCCAGGAGAAATCTGACCTTTCTGTGGTGGAGTGTAGAGCTCCTCTGAATCCGCGTGTTTGCGCCAATTGGGGACAGGTGCTCTGGGGTTCGCAGCTGTTCAGTGGGTGCCGCAGTTGTAGATTTTCAGGCTTCCGATAACATCCACTTTCTCTTTCAAGATGGAGTGGTCTCCGCTTCTGATCCCGTGGCTCCGGGAGGGAACCCAGCAGCAGTGGGGCCTGCCCGGTCAGGGGAGCCCCATCCAGCAGTCCCCCACCTTCTCCTGGAGTATAGCTGTCCCTTAACTCACCAACAGACACTCCCCGTGCAACCCTCAGCTGTTCTTTCTATCTACTCCAGGACAAGGCTTGGGACACATCTGTGTATTCCGCTGCCTTTTTTTTTTTTTCCTAAAAAAAAAAAAAAATTTAACATGCCCTAGCCAGCTTGGTTCAGTGGATAGAGTGTCGACCTACGGACTGAAGGGTCGCGGTTTCAATTCCAGTCAAGGGCATATGCCTGGATTGTAGGTTCGATCCCCAGTAGGGGGTGTGCAGGAGGCAGCCGATCAGTGATTCCCTCTCATCATTGATGTTTCTCTCTCTCCCTCTCCCTTACTCTCTGAAATCTATAAAAATATATTAAAAAAATATCCTACTCCTAAAATTTTTAAAACAGATTTATTGAGTTATAATTGATAGACTATACAATTCACTCATTTAAAGTATGTAATTCAGTGGTATTTTGTATATTCACAGAACATCATTAGTCATACCCATATATAATTCCAAAGCTTTTCTTCACCCCAAAAAGAAACTGTACCAATCAGCAATCACTCTCTACTCTCTGCTATGTACCCAGCCCTAGGCACTAATCTACTTTTTTTCTCTTATAGATTTGCGTATTTTATTTTGTTTTCAGTTATTTGTTCACCAAGGATAGAGTTTGCATACTAGATACCAGGCACTATACCATATGTTGGAGGAGGTGGGGGAAAGAGCAGATCAATTTACTGCCTTCATGGAGCTTATATTCTGGTGGTAGCATCTCAAGTTGGTGAATTAAGGACATTCAAGCAGAGACCTAAAGGCTGTAAAGAAACCAACCTTTTATGATGTGGGGCAGAAGGAAAAGAAGTCCAGAGGTCTGGAGGTTGACTTGAGCTTCATGTATAGAATGAATAGGAAGGGGGTGTGTGGAGTTGGGGCTCAGTGAGGAAAGGAAGAGCGTGGTAAAAGGTGAGAGCCCTGGAAGGGGTCAAATGGTTTTGGTCTTGTCTGGCCATAGTAAGTGCAGCAGGAAGCATTGACAACTTAAAGCAGAGGAGAGGAGGACATGATGACTGTTTATTTGATGATTTGTTATTTTGTGATATTTTGAAAAAATCCCAGTGGCTCTTATGGGAAGAATGATTTTGTTGGGGGAGTCGGAGCCGCAGCAGGGAGTACTCTCAGGGGTAATTGTGATTTGCTCAGGGTCAGAGAAGTGGTCATGAAGGCTCTGAGAACTGCATTGCAGGTTTGAACCTATAGACCCAAAGTTAGAGCTTTGAAACAGAGACTGCTCTTTGATTTCAACTTGAGATGGACTGTGTGTCCCTCCCATACTGGAAATCTATTTCAATTTAAACATTCCTCTCAGAAGAATATATTTTATTGCAACTATTTCATTTCATTATTATTTTTTTCTTTTTTTTTTAAAATATATTTCATTGATACTTTACAGAGAGTAAGGAAGAGGGATAGAGAGCTAGAAACATCGATGAGAGAGAAACATCGATCAGCTGCCTCCTGCACACCTCCCACTGGGGATGTGCCCGCAACCAATGTACATGCCCTTGACCGGAAACGAACCCGGGACCCCTCAGTCCGCAGGCCGACGCCCCATCCACCGAGCCAAACCGGTTTTGGCCATTTCATTATTTTTGTAAAGGTTAAGTTCATAATCTGGGTTTTTGTGGACTTGTCAGCATCACTACATAAATTCCTGAGCTCTGGCAGAGCCCTCTCGACTGTGAATGGGTTTTGGGTTCTTCTTGGAATCCCCATCTCTTCAGGAAGGTCCAGGAGCATCGAGAGCAGACAGTAGCTGAAGAGAGAGTTTTAGAACTGCAGGGATCAGTGTTCTAGTCCTACTGTGCATGGCTGCTGCTGCTTATAACCCAGTTCATGGGCTGTTCAAGCATCCATCCCCTGAAGTCCCTCATTCTGTTTTGTATGGTTCAGGGCCCTCCTAGGACAGATTTAAAATTGGTGGAAATTGAATGAAAATTTATTAGGGTTGGGTGAGCGATAAAAAAGGGAAGATAAGCCCTGACCAGTTTGGCTCAGTGGATAGAGCGTTGGCCTGCGAACTGAAGGGTCCTGGATTTGATTTCAGTCAAGGGCATGTACCTTGATTGCAGGACAACCCCAGTAAGGAGTGTGCAGGAGACAGCTGATCGATGTTTGACTCTCTATCTCTCTCCCTTCCTCTCTGTAAAAGAAAAAAGAAATCAATAAGATATATTAAAAAAAAAAAAATGAAGATAAGCCCTAGCTGGTTTGGCTCAGTGAATAGAGCATCGGCCTGTGGACTGAAGGGTCCCGGGTTCGATTCCGGTCAAGGGCACGTGCCCGGGTTGTGAGCTCGATCCCCAGTAGGGGGTGTGTAGGATGCAGCCAATCAATGATTCCCTCTCATTATTATTATTATTATTTTTTAATATATTTTATTGATTTTTTACAGAGAGGAAGGGAGAGGGATAGAGAGTTAGAAACATCGATGAGAGAGAAACATCGATCAGCTGCCTCCTGCACACCTCCTACTGGGGATGTGCCCGCAACCAAGGTACATGCCCTTGACTGGAATCGAACCTGGGACCCTTCAGTCCCCAGGCTGATGCTCTAGCCACTGAGCCAAACCAGGTAGGGCTCCCTCTCATTATTGATGTTCCTCTCTCTCTCTCCCTTCTCCCTTCCTCTATGAAATAAATAAAAATATGTTAAGCCCTAGCTGGTTTGGCTCATTAGATAGAGCGTCAGTCTGTGGACTAAAGGGTCCCAGGTTCGATTCTGGCCAAGGGCACATGCTGGGGTTATGGGCTCGATCCCCCCAGTAGGGGGCGTGCAGGAGGCAGCCAATCAATGATTCTCTCTCATCATTGCTGTTTCTATCTCTCTATCCCTCTCCCTTCCTGTCTGAAATCAATAAAAATATATTTAAAAAATATGTTAAAAAAGGAAGATAAAACAAAGAGAAAGTAAAGGTTTATGATGAATTTCTCAGATGAGTGATCTTCACTTTAACCCGTTTATTGGGTCAGCTCTTTTAAAGATCCCATTTTTAGAACCTCAATACTTTCAGATTATTTTGTGGGAGAATAGTCATTCTCAGTTTAAGAGAATGTTATTGTTTCAGAATCATTTGACAAACACAGTTCATTTACCATAAACTCGCAGTGAGTTGTCAAGAACTTGGGCTTTGTTGGGGTAGAGGGTAGTTGAGGGGACTGTCCTCTTCTCTGGGCTCTGAGTGCAGCCCTTTGTCCTGTTCTCTCCCTTGTGTTTCTTGAAAACATACATAGTCTTGTGTTCCATAGAGATTAGTGATTGTCCTGTGGTGGGGTGGCAGGTGTGTTTAGTAACATGAGAAGAGGAAGCAGCAACTGCCCTCACAAGGGACTGTCAGGCACGGAGTGCACCTGTGCCGCCTTTGGCATTATGGATCAGAATGAAGTTAATGAGAACTACAATTAACTTTCTGAATGTTGAACAAAACACACCTGGGTCCAGACTGTTTTGAAAAGTGAGACTCATTGAGCAAGTTGGAGATATTCATTTATTTAGCTTGTGAAGATTTCCTTTTACTTAATTAGGAATACAGTGAACTGTTTGTTTTCAGTCATCTTTGCCATCTCTTATCAAGTCACATAAATTAAGTTTTACCTAGTTTCCCTCTTTTTTCTGGAACTTGCAGCAAATAAATGTATAAAACTGCATCAAATCAAATCAGATTGCAAAAATCAAAGCTGTTAATGTTGGTAGTTTGCTTTGAGGGCTAGCTCTGGGGAACAGAGCCACGCATGAGAGTCTTCGATAATGCACCATTAATGAATTGGTCTTGATTTATGATTTGAGGACGATGGTTGAGTAGTTCCTCAGTTTCTCAAGAAATGACTTTGGTCTCAGGTTACAGTCTGTCTTAGTTTTTATTTTAGCAACATCTTTTATATTTGTACTAGAGGCCTGGTGCATGAAGGCCTGGCTGGCAATCAGGGCCGATCTGTGGGGTGACGACCTGGGTGATCGGGGCAGCCAGGACGGCCGTTGGCACCCGCCTTGGCTGGCCTAGGGCCTGCAGGCTGGGGGCAGCTCCTGCGTTGAGCATCTGCCCCCTGGTGGTCAGTGCACGTCATAGCGACTGGTTGTTCCACCGTTTGGTCGATTTGCATATTAGGCTTTTATTATATAGGATTTTATTTTTTAATTTATCTTTATTGTTGAAAGTATTATAGATGTCCCCCTTTCCCCTCATTGACACCCCCTTGTTTCCTTCCCCTAGGCCTTCACCACACTATTGACTGTGTCCATGGATTATGCATATGTGCATATAACTTCTTTGGTTAATCTCTTCCCGTCCCCCTCCTTCCCTCTAAGATTTATATTTTAGATTTAACTTTTATTTCCAGAGTGAGAGATTTGACATCCTAACTATCTACAAAGTTGGTGGTTGAGTTGGGAAAGCGTAGTGACAGCCTCCTTAAATGTAAAGCTTGTATTATTTTTGTGGAGGAAGAGTATGATGAACCATTATTATATCTAAAATGGCTGGCCTGGCTGGTGTGGCTTAATGGTTGAGTATGGACCTATGAACCAGGAGGTCATAGTTCGATTCTAGGTCAGGGCACATGCCTTGTTGTGGGTTCCATCTCCAATAGGGAACATACAGGAGGCAGCCAATCATCTTTTTTATTTTTTTAAATATGTTTTTATTTCAGAGATAGGAAGGGATTTTATTGAGAGTCATTGATCAGCTGCCTCCTGCAAGCCCCCTACTGGGAATCAAGCCCACAACCTGGGCATGTGCCCTTGACTGGAACTGAACCTGGAACCCTTCAGTCTGCAGCCGATGCTCTATCCATTGAGCAACACCAGCCAGGGCCATCATTGCTGTTTCTATCTCTCTTCCCCCCTCTCTCTGAAATCAATAAAAATATATTAAAAAAATAAAGTAAGATGGGTGAACTTACTTCATAACAGTCATCTGGACATAGACTCTCCTGAGCCATAGGTTGTGTACCTTATGTAGTTTTAGGAATAGCCTAGGAAGTACAGATAGTGATGCCCTCAAGGTGAAGAAAGATTGTAAGAACACTAGTCTGCCTCCTGCTCTTTGCTCAGTAGGCAGATATTAGTAATAGCAACTTATTCTAAGGTAAGTAGTGCAGCCCAGCCAGTGTTGCACAGTGGTTGGGTGTCAGCCCATGTACCAAGAGGATGCTGGTTCAGTTCCTGGACAGGACACATGCCTGGGTTGTGGCTCCATCCCCCATCTCTTTCCCTACTCCCTTCCTCTTTCTCTAAAAAATCAATAAAAACTTTTTAAAAAATTAATATTTATTGTTGAGATTATTACAGATGTCCTTCTTTCCCCCTCATAGCTCCCCTCCACCTGGTTCCCACCCTGTCCCAGGCCCTTGCCGCCCTACTGTCTGTGTCCATAGGTAATGCATGCATGCATATAAGATCTTTGTTTAATCTCTTCCCGCACTCCCCACACCCCCTTCCCTCTGAGAATCGTCAGTCTGTTTCATTTCCACGCCCTGGATTCTATTCCATTCTCCAGTTTATTCTGTTCATCAGATTTTTTTTTCATTTGATTTTTAGATTCACTTGTTGACAGATATGTATTAGTTGTCACTTTGTTCATATTTTTTATCTTTACCTTTTTCTTCTTCTTCCTCTTAAAGAATACCCTTCAGCATTTCATATAACACTGGCTTGGTGATGATTAACTCCTTTAGTTTTTTCTTGTCTGTGAAGCTCTATCTGACCTTCAATTCTAAATGATAGTTTTGCTGGATAGAGTAATCTTGGTTGTAGGTTCTTGCTATTCATTATTTTGAATATTTCTTGCCACTCCCTTCTGGCCTGCATTGTTTCTGTTGAGAAATCAGCTGACAGTCATATGGGCACTCTCTTGTAGGTAACTAACTGCTTCTCTCTCTCTCTCTCTCTCTCTCTCTCTTTAAAATATATTTTTATTGATTTCAGAGAGGAAGGGAGAGGAGAGAGAGAGATAGATAGAAACATTAATGATGAAAGAGAATCATTGATCGGTTGCCTCCTGCATGCCCTCTATGGGGAATCAAGCCCACAACCCAGGCATGTGCCCTTGACTGTAATCAAACCTGACACCCTTCAGTCTGCAAGCTGACACTCTATCCACTGAGCCAAACCAGCGAGGGTTAACTGTTTTTCTCTTGCTGCTTTTAAGATTATCTTTGTCTTTTGCCCTTGGCATTTTAATTATGATGTGTCTTGGTGTGATCCTCTTTGGATTCCTCTTGTTTGGAATTCCCTGTGCTTCCTGGACTTGCAAGTCTGTTTCTTTCACCAGGTAGAGGAAGTTTTCTTCAAATAGGTTTTCAATATCTTCCTCTCTCTCTTCTTCTGGCACCCCCATAATTCGGATGTTGGTACACTTGAAGTTGTCCCATAGGCTCCTTACACTATCTTCATATTTTTGGGTTCTTTTTTTCTTTTTGCTCTTCTGGTTGGGTGTTTTTTGCTTCCTTGTATTTCAAATCATTGATTTGATTCTCAGGATCCTTTAGTCTACTGTTGAATCCCTGTATATTATTCTTTATTTCAGTCAGTGTATGCTTAATTTCTGACTGGTTCTTTTCCATTTTTTTGGCATTCTCACTAAGATCCTTGAAAGTTTCACTAAGTTCCTCAGAGGTTTCTAGAAGATTCTTGAGTAACCTTATAACTGTGGTTTTGAACTCTATATCCAATAGTTTTCTTTCTTCCATTTCTTTCATTTGTGACATGTTTCTTTGTCTCTGAATTTGGCTGCTTTCCTGTGTTTGTTTCTATGTATTGAGTAGCTGATAAGTCTCCTTGAGTTGATAGAGTGGCCTTGTGTGGTTGGTGTCCTATAGGGCCCAGTGGCTCAGCTTCCCCAGTCACCTGAGGTGGACACTCTTGGTGCATCCCTTTGTGGGCTATGTGCACAGTTTTGTTGTAGTTGAGCCTTGATTGCTGTTGGTGTCACTGGGAGGAATTGACCTCCAGGCCAATTGGCTGTGAGGACCAGCTGTGACTACAGTGGGAGAGCTGCTGTGCAGGAGACACCCTTATGGAGCAGGCTTTGGTGCTCACTGAGTTTGCCCCTTGAGTGTGTTGCTTATGGATGTGAAGAGTTGTAATCTGGTATGGTCTCACACTGACCACTGGGTACACTGGCTCTTGGATCTCCAGGGAGGTGCAAAGTCAGCCACTGCCTGGGACCATCCAGCAGGAGCTAAAGAGATCTTCAGATTCTTCCTCTTTGGGGTTTGGAAGTGCCTAGACGAGGGCCAGCTGTGAAGCAAGGCAGGCTGGTGCTGGTGCCAGGCTTTGGGCCTTTTATCAATAGGTTTGGGGATCCCTGACCCAGATGCATCTTGTTTGACAGATTTTTAGCCTGAGAAAAGACCATTAATATGCAAAAGCCACTGCACACAGCTTGGGTGGGGTTGTAAATTGGGTGGGGTGGGGTCTTAGGAAATCACCAGGTGGAGCAAACAGAAATGGCTGCCAGTCAGCCCTGCACCTGGGAGGTGCCAGCACGGGAACAATGACTTCTGCGAGCACCTCCGTCTGGAAGAAAGCTGCTCCCAAGTTCCTGTCCTGATGCCAGACAGTCCAATTTCTTCCTGTATGTGTCTGGGTCTCCCAAAGCCTCTCCTGGCACTGGAGCTCAGAGGAAGTGGGAACTTGTAAATTTAGTTCGTGGTGCTGGCCTTTTAAGAGGAGCAGCTGGGTCTCCAGCAGCCTGTGTGTCACTCAGCCCCAATCCACACTGGTTTTTATAGTCCGTAGTTCTTACTGCCCATAGGGACTTCTTTCCCCAACTCTGGAACCCTGGGCTGGGGGTCTGGTGTGGGGCTGGGACCTCACTCCTCCAGGTGGCCTCCACAGAGGCGATCTCCCTCCTGATTAAAAAAGCGGCACACTCAGGTGCCGGATCAGCCCGTTCTGCACCTCCGCACCTCCTACCAGTCTCAGTGTGCTTTCTTCTTTACTTCTCTAGTTGTAGTACTTCCACTCAGCCAGCTTTCCCGTGCTTCTGGATGATAGTTGTTCTGTGTTTTAGTTGTAATTTTGATGCGGTTGTGGGAGACAGCAAGTACAGATGTTTACTTATCCGCCATCTTGGTTATCTTCCTCAATAAAAACATCCTATATAATAAAAGACTAATATGCAAATCCACCAAACGGCGAAACGACCAGTTGCTTTGATGCGCACTGACCACCAGGGGGCAGACGCTCAACGCAGGAGCTGCCCCCTGGTGGTCAGTGTGCTCCCACAGGGGGTGTTCTGCTTAACCAGAAGCCTGGCTCACAGCTGGCGAGCACAGCAGTGGTGGCGGAGCCTCAGTGAGCTGAGCCGTAAGGAGCAGCGATCAGGCGGGCGGTAAGGAGTGAGGGGTCCCAGACTGTGAGAGGGATGTCTGACTGTTGGCTTAGGCCCGCTTTCTCTGGGGAGTGGGCCTAAGCCAGCAGGTGGACATCCCCCAAGGGTTCCCAAATTGTGAGAGGGCACAGGCCGGGCTGAAGGACTCCCTCCAGTGTATGAATTTCGTGCATCAATCCTCTAGTATTAAAAGATAAGTAGTGCAAATATAGATTTTGGTTGAAAAATTTCAAATGGGGCCCTAGCTGGTTTGGCTCAGTGGATAGAGCATTGGCCTGTGGAATAAAGGGTCCCAGGTTCAATTCCAGTCAAGGGCACATGCTTGGGTTGTAGGCTTGATTCCTGGTGAGGGGCATGCAGGAGGCAGCCAATCAATGATTCTTTCTTATCATTGGTGTTTCTATCTCTCTCTTTCCCTCTCTGAAATCAATAAAAATATATTAAAAAAATTTTTTAAATGGGGTTTTGGGCATAGGCTGGGGTTGGGAAAATGGTGATATAAAATATATTTTTTAAATTTGATATAATCAGGAAGGTAAACTTTAGGAGGAATGGGTTTTCTTCATTTAGATTAATTAAATGTAAAGGTTTTACATTGCAGTCTTTTATAATCCTCAGTGTATTGTGCTTCCATTTCCTGTATAAGAACATATGATGTGTTAAAGTTTTAAATTACATCCCATAGAAGCACAAATTGGTAGTTACAAAATAGTCATGGGTAAGTTAGTGAGGCATAGGATATATAGT
This sequence comes from Plecotus auritus, assembly GCF_963455305.1. Classification (NCBI taxonomy): domain Eukaryota; kingdom Metazoa; phylum Chordata; class Mammalia; order Chiroptera; family Vespertilionidae; genus Plecotus; species Plecotus auritus. Next base: position 133,942,735 of record NC_137776.1, on the reverse strand, counting down.
CAATAATATTGTGATAACTATGGTGTCAGTTGGGGTGCTGGAAATACATAGGGGACCATGATGTAAAGTATATGATTGTCTAACCACTAAGCTCTTCACCTGAAACCAATACAAAATAAAACTGAAAGAAAAGAAATAGAATAAAATTACAGTCCCAAAATAAGATTTTTGCTATAGGCCTGAATTTATGAATTTTTAAAGTTCTGTCTGAACACTTAGTCAAAAGTAAATTAATGCATGCACTTAATATTTATAATAGCTAGATTTTGGTAAATTTATTGTATTTCTTGCTCCTCTAACTTTTGAAAAGAAAAATTGCTGTAATTAAAAAAAAAATTTGCCCTAACCGGTTTGGCTCGGTGGATAGAGCATCAGCCTGCAGACTGAAAGGTCCCAGGTTCGATTCCAGTCAAGGGAATGTACTTTGGTTGCAGGCACATCCCCAGTAGGAGATGTGCAGGAGGCAGCTGATCGATCTTTCTCTCTCTCATTGATGTTTCTAACTTTCTCCCTTCCTCTCTGTAAAAAATCAATAAAATATATTAAAAAAATAAAAATAAATGAAAAAATACTCACTTGAGGATATGTTTTTTAATTGATTTGATAGAGAGAGAGAGAGAGAGAGAGAGAGAGAGAGAAAGAGAGAGAAAGAGAGAGAGACAGTGATCAGTTGCCTCCTGTATGCAGCCCAACCGGAGATCAAACCCACAATCTTTTTGGTACATGGATGACAGTCCAACCAACTGAGTCACCTGGTGTAGGCTATAACAATAATTTTGTTTGTAGATATATTTATTTTCAAACAGGAGCCTGAATAAATCTATGTTTTTTATTTGTTTTTTTTTTCTTTAAACCTAACCCTAATATTAAACCTAACACTAAACATAAACCTAACCTTAGCTTTCAAACCTTAACCTTAACCCTAGCACTAACACTAACTGAATCTGTACCTATCCCTAACCCAAACACTAACCTAACCTATCACTCTATATCTAACTCTAACCCTAATTCTATCCCTATCCCAAACTCTAACCTGATTTCTAACAGTAACCCCAATCTTAACCGATTATAGCTTATTTTTTAAAAATATATTTTATTGATATTTTACAGAGAGGAAGGGAGAGGGATAGAGAGCTAGAAACATCGATCAGCTGCCTCCTGCACACCTCCCACTGGGGATGTGCCCACAACCAAGGTACATGACCGTGACCAGAATCGAACCCGGGACCCTTCAGTCCGCAGGCCGACGCTCTATCCACTGAGCCAAACCGGTTTCGGCCGATTATAGCTTTTAACTTAACTCTAATCCTAACCCTAACACTAACTTTCTAACCCTAGTCCTAACTTTATCCTTAAGCCTAATGGTAACAACCTAACACTAACCCTAAACCTAAACCTAAACCTACCCCTAACCTTAATCCTAATTCTAAACCTAAACCTAACTTTAAAAGTAACGCTAATCCCCTCTAAATAAACAAAATAAACTTTAAATCAAACAAGGTATTTAGAGGGTATAGAGTTGCTGTTTTGCAAGATAGAGTTCTGGATATGGATGATGGTGATAGTTGCACACAGTATGAAGTACTTAATATCACTAAATGGTACACTTAAAAACAGATAAGATGGTAATTTTATGTAACATGTATTTACCATAATAAAAAGGTTTTAAGGAAAAACAACAACCCTAATCTAACACTAAACTTAATCTTAAACATAGCCCTAACATTTAAATTCTAAATTTAACCCTAAACCTAAGCATAACCATAACCCTAGCACTAACCATAAACCTATCCCTAATCCTAACCCAATCCCTAGCCTCACCTCTAAACTCAACTCTATACCTACTAGTAAACCTAACTGTATTAGTCCTAATCCTAACCCAAAACCTACCCTAACCTCTAACACTAACCCTAAACATAAACCTATACCTATCCTGAATTCTAACTTTGACACTAACCGTATACTAACCCTAACTCTAACTTTCATCCTAATCCTAATCTGTAATTGTAGTATTAATTCTGATGTTTGCTTTATAATAATTTACAGAACTACATATTTGGAATGATACATTTTCTGTATGTGTACTGTTTCATAATTAATTTTTCTAAAAAAGTTTGTCTTAAAAAATTAAAAATACTTCTAAAGGTAGATAAATTTGCCCTAACTGGTTTGGCTCAGTGGATAGAGCATCAGCCTGCAGACTGAACGGTCCCAGGTTCGATTCCGGTCAAGGGCATTTACCTTGGTTGTAGGCACATCCCCAGTAGGTGTGTGCAGGAGGCAGCTGATCGATGTTTCTCTGTCATCGATGTTTCTAACTCTCTATCCCTCTCCCTTCCTCTCTGTAAAAAAAATCAATAAAATATATTTTAAAAAAAGGCAGATAAATTCTAGCTATAAATAATGACTTCATAATTTTGTCCCTTCTAATTTTTAATCATATGAATATGTATTTGTGGTCTTAGTGCTTACTTATCATTCCGTTATTTGTGATGAAGTGTTTGAATACTATGGGAAAACAGTGGTGAGCTGAGCTACCTCCTACAGGCACATAGGAATTGATAGTTCACATCTTTTTCCTACTCCAGTGAGTCATGTTGGTAATCTCAAAGTGGCCATGGTTGGAGTGGTTACCATGGAAATAGGCAAAAGCTACAAGTCAAGGTTTCCCCCACTTTCCCAGTAAGCTGGTTGTTAAATACTAGTATACTACTCTGCTTTTTGTCATATTGCATGAGAGGTATTTAAAATATACTATTGATGAGTGCACATTTCATTGTGTGTGTGTGTTTTTTTTTTAAGATTTTTAAATTGACTTTTAGAGAGAGAGTAAAGGAGAGGGAGAAAGAGAGAGACATCTATATGAGAAAGAAACATGGATTGCCTGCCTCCTGCATGCCCCCTACTGAGGATGGAACTGTAACCTGGGTATGTTTTCTGACTGGGAATTGAACTGTGCGTGGGATGATGCTCAAGCAACTGAGCCACACCGGCCAGGGCTCACTGTCTTTTTTTTCCCTTTAATTTTTTTAAAAAAATTGATTTTAGAGAGGAGCGGGGGAGGGATAGATGAGGGAGAAACATCGATTGGCTGCCTCCTGCACACCCGCTACTGGGGATGGGGATTAAGCCGGAAACCCTGGCATGTGCTCTGACCAGGAATCGACTGGGGACATCCTAGTTCATGGGTCGATGTTCAACCACTGAGCCTTATTGACTGGGCTCATTGTCTTTTTTCTTTATGTCAAGAGACAAGATATTTCTGGTGTGGTAAACAAAGCTTTGGAGGTAAATTGACAGCATGACTGACTTAGCCATTGTAGTCAGTCATTTTCAGACAAGTAAAAAATCAACATATATATTGATTGAATAAATATTTACTTATTTTTCTCATTAGTTCCTAAATAGTACCTAAACTTTAGAAGTTATTTTAGTTCTGTCTCTTTTTTTTAAATTTCTTTATTGATTACGGTGTTACATATGTGTCCTTATTCCCCCATTACCTCCCCATCCCCCCCTCATGCCCTTACCCCCCTGTTGTCTGTTACCATTGGTTAGGCCAGTGGTCGGCAAACTCATTAGTCAACAGAGCGGCAAACCGTGGCTCGCTAGCCGCATGTGGCTTGCGAGCCCCAGTTTGCCGACCACTGGGTTAGGCTTATATACATGCATACAAGTCCTTTGGTTGATCTAGTTCTGTCTCTTAATTTTAAAGTTTAAAATTGAGCCCAGCCGGCGTGTCTCAGTGGTTGAGCTTCAACCATGAATCAAGAGGTCAGGGTTCGATTCCAGGTCAGGGCACATGTCTGGGTTGCGGGCTCAATCCCCAGTAGGGGGTGTGCAAGAGGCAGCTGATCCGTAATTCTCTCATATCATTAATGTTTCTCTCTCTTACTCTCCCTTCCTCTCTGAAATCAATAAAAATATATTTAAAAAAATAAAATTGAGAGGTTAATAGTATCAACTAAGAAATGAAGTTAATATAAGTACAGTATTTGGTATAGTGAGTACTCAATAAATTTTGCTGTGTAAAAGAATCATTGTCAGTAAGGTGAATACTTGGGAGAATGTGAGCATTTCCCTTAATATGAATCTTCATGATTCTTTTACACATTTGTCAGAAATGCTGACAAACTATTCGCTTGTATTTTGTTGAAATATGTGAGCTAAATAGCTACTTGGGATATTTTCAAGATAATATTTTATTTCATTTTATTTTTAGGTGATTCCTCCTAAGGAGTGGAAGCCACGGCAGTGCTATGATGACATTGATAATTTGCTCATCCCAGCACCAATTCAGCAGATGGTCACAGGGCAGTCGGGACTGTTCACTCAATATAATATCCAGAAAAAAGCCATGACAGTGAAGGAGTTCAGGCAGCTGGCCAACAGTGGCAAGTGAGTGGGTTCAATTTGCTTTTATTTCTTTCAAAGACATACTTGGACTTGGTCAGAAACCAGTAGGTGGAGCTTATAATGAAAACGAATCTCCTGCATAATCTCTTTCAGTCCTAATTTACCTATTTCTGTTGTTCATGTGATTGCCTACTTGCGTTTAGTTTGTTGCTAAGAAAATTGTTCCTCATTTTACCATCTCATTCATAATATCTGTAAATGGGTTTTTTTTTTAGTTGTCATGAGTTTTTGATTGTACTCATGATTCATCTTTGTAAGGCAAATTTTCTTTGTGTGACAATGTTTAAGTCTTAAATGATAAATTATACATATTAGAAGATGTAATTATAAATATTATACATAAAAGAAAATCCTTTAATGACTTCAATGGCCACCATTATTGTGTTAGTTGCCAACTGCAGATTGATTAAAAAACAAGTTATGTTGTTGCTGACATGTATTGTGTAGTTAGGCACCAGATGGTTGTGGCTGTACTAAATATGTACAGATATTTTTTCTTGTCATTATTCCCTAAACAATGGAGTATAACAACTATTGACATAGCATTTTCATTGTATTAGGTATTATAAGTAATCTAGAGATTAGTTAAAGTATATGGGAGGATGTGGGTAGCTTTTATACAAATACAATGCCATTTTATATGAGGGACTTGAGCATTCACAGATTTTGGTATCCATGGGGAGATTCTGGAACCAATCCCTCATGAATACTGAGGGATGACTGTATAGTATAACTGGTTCAAGATTTAAGGAAATATTTCAAAAGCTAAAATAATGAATTTTTGACTAATTATCTGCTTCTATTGTTGATACTGTCAGGAAAATATTTTCCTTACTAGTTAAAAATGCAAAGTTTTCATAGTGTTATTTAGAAATTTTAAGAGTATTCAGATATCTATGATAAATACATATGCATATTTACTTCTTAGATTTGACATCATGAGTAGCTAAGTATTTTCATTTTGATAGAATTTTATTTAGAAAGTGATATAAATCAAATGGGTGGGGAAAATCTTAAAATTGTCTTACTAATTTGTACTTTCTTCATGGAATTTTTCCAGATATTGTACTCCAAGATACTTGGATTATGAAGATTTGGAGCGCAAGTACTGGAAGAACTTAACTTTTGTGGCACCTATCTATGGTGCAGACATTAATGGGAGCATATATGATGAGGTATATTTATATTATAATAGGCTTTGTAAAGGGTCATATCACGTTGCTACTTATGTGACCACTTTAGGTGGTTGAGTAGTCATTTGTTGTGCTTTGTGTGATTCATAATTCCTAATAGGTCAAGAGTAAGTAGACACATCAACAGGATTTCTGCAGTTGGTATTTGCAAATAGAAGCCAGCTAATTGAACAAATACCTGGTTATTCAACAGTAATATAGTATGTGGCTATCTGGCTAATCTTTAAATTGTGTCAAATTTTTAAAAAATAAAACTCATGATGAAAATATTTGGAAAACAGGAAATATTCATAATACCACATTAAGGCAAAAAGCAGTATTTTAATATGTGTTCATTTTTCCAGAAGTTTTTCCTTAATAATTTTTTCTCAAATTGTAAGAATTTTTAAAAAAGTGCCTATTATTACAGTCTTTCTAGTTTATTTTACAGGAGCATGTAATCCACTACAATAATCCAATCCTTTTTGCCTCTGAATGGAGTTTGTAACTTCAGTTTTTAAGAATTCTTTCTTTTTTGTAACCTTTTGTCTTTTTTCCATTGCTCTATTTTGAAAAACTTCTCACCTAGCAAAAAGTTGAGGTAATGCAACGAACACCTGAGTACCCTTTACCTAGATTCACCAGTTTGTAATACCGTGTTTCCCCGAAAATAAGACAGTGTCTTATATTAATTTTTGCCCCCAAAGACACGCTAGGTCTTATTTTCAGGGGATGTCTTATTTTTCCATGAAGAAGAATACAGTACACATTTATTGTTAAATGAAAATAAAGGAAATTTATTACCTGTATACGGTACGGTAGTACGGTAGTTGTCAACACAAACCAGACAAACTGTAAATCCTACAGTATCAAGAATTTACTCATTTATTCAATGACAATCATGTCATCATCTTCTGGAACATCATCATAACAATCCAATTCCTGAATTTCCTGGTGAATTTCTTGTGACTCCATTTCTTTCAGAATCAGTGGACCAAATATCTCATGTTTAGCAATAGCACTGTCTTTAAATGAGTACTTCTTGTCAAGGTAGCCTGCTCGCAGTGCATTTGCAGTGCAACTGTCAGTGATTTTCCCCATGAATTCTTCACCCAAGTCACAACTTCTTGCAGTTTAGGTTTCACAAAGTTTCCACGCTGATTTCTCTCCATTCTATTTTCAATGTAGTCATTAATTTCCATGCGCAAATTGTCTTTGAATGGCTTGTTTATTGCAATATCAAGAGTCTGGAGATAGGCCGTCATTCCTGCGGGAATCATTATCTGATCTATTTTTCTTTCGTGAAGAAATGTCTTCATGTCTTTAGCGCAGTGAGTGCTGGCTGCATCCCAGACTAGCAGACCTCTTTGGCTCCCTCGCATAACAAGCGGCAGCATTAAATCGACCCACTTCCTTATAACTGCTTGTGTGGCCCAGGCCTTTTCAGTTTCAGGAATAAAAACGCCCAAAACACGTTCAATCTTTTTCTTCTTGCCCTTAGAAATGATTAAAGGTGGGATTTTAGTGCTATCCAGACGAATTGCCAAAATACAGGAAACACGTGCACTTTCGTAAGCAGTGGAGGGAATGTACGCTAAGGAGGCACCCCGCCGTTCAATTGTTGTTTGAGATGATTGGCCCATAAACACTGCACTTTCATCCATATCAATCATGTTGGAAAGATTATATTTAGAGAAGTCAGCATCATCAATAAAGGACTTGAATGCAAGTGCTTGCTTAATAACTTGAGTATCTTCCAACCTAAACAATGTTGTAGATCTTCTTAAAGACAGTTCACTTCGCTGAAGGAAATTATCCAGCCAGTGTTGTGATGCTTTGAAGTCTTCAGGGGCTATGTCAAACTGTGGTGCCATTGCAAGGGCAAATTCTTGAATCTGAGCCCTATTCACAACCAAAGCCTTTGCTCTCCTGTCAACAACCCATTCACAGATCAGGTCTTCCAGCTCGGAAAATAATGGTTGCCGACCTGATCCACACTTGCGCTTTTTAGCATTTTCCTTGTCCACTTGTTCAATGAGGTTACCATACTCTGCTCGCCATTTTCGGACCAGTCGGATACTCAACATCTTCTCTTTGCAGAAAGCAGTAAGATTTTAGCCCCAAGAGTCTTCCACGATTCCTTTCTTGTACTCCACGGAGTAGCTTTTTCTTTTTGCGCTCATTTCTAGGGGTAAAGAAAAAGGAATTGGGGTATCAAGGTGGGGGGAGGGGGATCACTCAAAATGACACAGGGGGGATCAGAGGGGGGAATCAAAATGGCACAGGAGAATCAGAGGGGGGATTACCATTTTAGTAACCCCTTTTGATCCTCTTGTGTCATTTTGATTGACCCCTCTGATCCTCCTGTGTCATTTTAAGTGATCCCCCTCCCCCCACCCCTGTGCCACTGAACACCTTCACCAGACATCCCCCCTACCTTTTTATCAGACATTTACCCCCTGGGGCCTGCCTGGGGACTGTCACTGGGCTTGCTGGGGCCTGGATCTGGGCTGGAGCAGGGTCTGCCACTGACTGAGAACCTTCAGTCATCATGAAGGCGGCCGCGAGCATCAGGTAGTGTCACCAGAGACATACCAGCACTCACCACCTTCGCCGCGTCCCGTCTGCTCTAATCCTCCTGTTCTTCTACACGCATCTGCGAAAGTCTCCTCCTCTCTCCCGCCCCACGCTCACCGCTCACTCCGACCTCCGCTCCACCTCCACACAGCAGTGACGTCAGGACTCCGCGTAACGTCACTGGTTGCTAGACGCCAGTCGGGGCGGCCCTAGCGACCAGTTTACGGTAAATTAATTTTCATTCTGAGACAGAGCCTGGGGGCCTTATTTTCGGGGGGATGCCTTATATTTCACTCAGAAGGAAACCTGTAAGTAGGTCTTATTTTCGGAGGATGTCTTATTTTCGGGGAAACACGTTATTTGGCCAATTTGCTTTATGTTTCTGTCCCTTTGTCCTTGTCTCTCTCTGTCTCTTTGCTGTAACATCTATACTAATAAAAGGGTAATATGCTAATTAGACTGGGACACCTTCCAGGAGACCTTCCGGACGTTCTTCTGGACAAAGCCATGGTGGCAGGGCTGAGGTAGAGGCGGTTAGAGGCCAAGAGGGGAGGGCAGTTGTGGGTGATCAGGCCAGGATGGGACGGCAGTTGTGGGTGATCAGGCTGGTGGGGGGCGGGGCCGTTGGGGGTAAGCAGACCAGCAGGGGGGCCAGTTGGGGGCGAGCAGGCCATCAGTGGGGATCAGTTGGAGATGATCAGGACAGCAGTGGGGGGACAGTTTGGAGTGAGCAGGCCAGCAGGGGGGGCAGTTGGGGGTGAGCAGGCTGGCATGGGGGGCAGTTGAGGGTGATCAGGCTGGCGGAAGGGGGGCATTTGGGGGCGAGCAGGCCGGTGGCGGGGGGCAGTTGGGGGCAAGCAGGCTGGCAGGCAGAGTGGTTAGGGGCAATCAGGCAGGCTGGCAGGCAGGTGAGCGGTTAGGAGCCAGCAGTCCTGGATTGCGAGAGGGATGTCTGACTGCTGGCTTAGACCCGATCTCTGTAAACTGGCAGTAGGACATCCTTCGAGGGGTCCCAGATTGGAGAGGGTGCAGGCCCGGCTGAGGAACACCCCCCTCCCCGCCTCTCCCGTGCACAAATTTCATGCACTGGGCCACTAGTTTGAAAGTAAGTTGCAGACATCATGACAGTTACTCTTAATTATTTCACATGTGTCTATTAGTTACTAGCAATTGAACCTAAATCGTCCCAGTATTGTTATTTATAAACATTTTTTCCCATTTGAAGGACCCAGTCAAGCATATTCCCTTAAATCAGTAAGTGATCAAGTGTTACTTAGAGAATAGATCAATATCCCCCCCACACACAGCCTTTCACCCGATGAATTTTTAATTGTTGGTGATCCTTGCTTGAATCAATTATTATGTATTGTTAAGCCATTTACATTTTGAAATATAAAACAAGCTTGAAAGTGCATAAAACATAAACTTAGAGCCCAGCCAGTGTAGCTCAGTGGTTGAGCATCCACCTAGGAACCAGGAAGTCACGATTTGATTCCTGTTCAGGTTGGGTGCTTGGTCCCCTGTGGGGGTGTGTAGGAGGCAGATGATCAGTGAATCTCACTCATCATTGATGTTTCTATCTCTCCCTCTCCCTCTTCCTTCCTCTCTGAAAGCAATAAACATAAAAAACAAAACAAAACATAAACTTAGAGCTTCATGAGTTATTGTAAGGTGAATGCCATGTGTCATCACTGACATAAGGGAAAACATTAATCAGCACCCTAGAGTGCACCTATACACCCTCTTTACTTATTCTACTCTCCCCCCTTTTTTCACCAAGACTAATCGCTATTCAGACTTTCTGGTAGTCACTTCCTTTTCTTTAAAAATGCAGCTAATTATATCTTTTATTTATTTATTTTATTTATTTATTTAAAAAAATCTTTATTGTTCAGATTATTACAGTTGTTCCTCTTCCCCCCCCATAGCTCCCCTCCACCCATTACCACCCCACTCCAAGCCCTTAACCCCCCCGAACTGTCCTCATTCATAGTTGTATGTTTTTTGCCTAGTCTTTTCCCGCACCACCCACCCTTTTACCCCCGAGGATTGTCAGTCCACTCCCTTTCTATGCCCCTGATTCTGTTATATTCACCAGTTTATTCTGTTCATCAGATTTTTTATTCACTTGATTTTTAGATTCACTTGTTGATAGATATGTATTTGTTGTTCATAATTTTTATCTATTAAGCCATTTACATTTTGAAATATAAAATAAGCTGGAAAAGTGCATAAAACATAAACTTTTTCTTCTTCCTCTTCTTAAAGAATACCTTTCAGCATTTCATATAATACTGGTTTGGCGTTGATGAACTCCTTTAGCTTTTTCTTATCTGTGAAGCTCTTTATCTGCCCTTCAATTCTGAATGATAGCTTTGCTGGGCAGAGTAATCTTGGTTGTAGGTTCTTGCTATTCATCACTTTGAATATTTCTTGCCACTCCCATCTGGCCTGCATAGTTTCTGTTGAGAAATCAGCTGACATTCGTATGTGTGCTCCCTTGTAGGTAACTAACTGTTTTTCTCTTGCTGCTTTTAATATTCTCTCTTTGTCTTTTGCTCTTGGCATTTTAATTATGATGTGTCTTGGTGTGGTCTTCTTTGGATTCCTTTTGTTTGGGGTTCTGTGTGCTTCCTGGACTTGTAAGTCTATTTCTTTCACCAGGTGGGGGAAGTTTTCTGTCATTATTTCTTCCAATAGGTTTTCAGTATCTTGCTCTCTCTCTTCTTCTGGCACCCCCATAATTCTGATGTTGGTACACTTGAAGTTTTCCCAGAGGCTCCTTACACTATCTTCATATTTTTGGATTCTTTTTTCTTTTTGCTTTTCCGGTTTAGTGTTTTTTGCTTCTTTGTATTTCAAATCTTTGACTTGATTCTTGCGATCCTCTAGTCTGCCATTGGATCTCTGTATATTATTTTTTTATTTCAGTCAGTGTATGCTTAATTTCTAGTTGGTCCTTTTTCATATCCTCGAGGGTCTCACTAAATTTATCGGCCTTTTCTAGAAAATTCTTGAAAAACCTTATAACTGTGGTTTTGAAAACTATATCCAGTCGTTTGCCCTCCTCCATTTCTTTCATTTGTGACCTGTTTCTTTGTCTTCGCATTTTTGCTGCTTCCCTGACTTGGTAGAGTAGCTTTGTGTGCTGAGTGTCCTCTATGACCCAGTGGCTCAGCCTCCCCAGTTACCTGAGGCGGACTCTCTTGGTGCACCCCTTTGTGGGCTGTGTGTACAGCCTTGTTGTAGTTAAGCCTTGATTGTTGTTGGTATCACTGGGAGGAATTGACCTCCAGGCCAATTGGCTGTGAGGATCAGCTGTGTCTATGATGGGAGAACTTCTGTGCTGGAGACAGCCTTATGAGACTAGACTTGCAAAATTGTAAAAGCCTCTGTGCTCAGCTTGGATGGGTTGGAGTCTCAGGGCTGAGCAGACACCCTTGGCTTCCTGTCAGCCCTGCCCTATGAGGCCCCTGGGTCTCAGTGTCCCTCGGTAATCGCTACAAGCACCTCTGAGAGAAAGCCACCCTCGAGTTTCGCCTGCTGACAGTCCAGTTTCTCCCCCAATGAATCTGGATTCCCAGATTCTCGTCTGGAACTGGAGTTCAGCGCAGTCAGGAGCTTCCTTCTTTCTCCTGCTAGAGAAAGCCAGCGGCACACTCAGCAGTCAGTCCTCTGTGTGTGCACTCGTGCGCATGCCTCCAGACCTCTGCCTTTCGTGGCTCCCCTGAGTTTCTGTGCACTCCTCTCTTTTCCCGACAGTCTGGATTTCCCCTGTATGAGTTTTGGACCCCAGGGTCTCACCCGGAACTGGGGTTTAGTGTAGTCAGAACTGGAGTTCAGTGCAGTCGGGAGCTTCTGTCTCTCTCCCGCTAGAGAAAGCTAGCCAGGCACTCAGCCGCCCATCCTCTTCGCGCGCATATCTCCATACCTCAGCCTTTTGCAGCTCCTCTGAGTCTCCGTGTGCCCCTCTCTTTCCTTCTAGTTGTAGAATTTTCACTCAGCCAGCTTTCCTGTGGTTCTGGGTGATGTCCGTTCTGTTTTTTAGATGTAGTTTTGAAATTGTTGTGCGAGGCAGCAGTTTAGGTGTTCACCTATGCCACCAACTTGGTTTCTCCTATTGATTTAATCTTTAGTGTTAACAAATATCTTTTAAGTTTAACACATTAAGATTACTTTTTTTTTGAAAAAATGAGTGCCATTACCACTAAGGCTTTCTTTTTTTTAAATTTTTTAAAAATATATTTTATTGATTTTTATACAGAGAGGAAGGGAGAGGGATAGAGAGTTAGAAACATCGATGAGAGAGAAACATCGATCAGCTGCCTCCTGCACGCCCCCTACTGGGGATGTGCCCGCAACCAAGGTACATGCCCTTGACCGGAATCGAACCTGGGACCCTTGAGTCCGCAGGCCGACGCTCTATCCACTTAGCCAAACCGGTTTCGGCACCACTAAGGCTTTCTTACAGAATGTGGCCCTTTGTCTTATTAAACCAGGTTCTGTGGGATTTTCATTGGAGTGGGTGAGGGCACATAAATACTGTTGATAGTTTACACTTGTGGGCCAGCGAGGTTAAATTGCTTTTTCAAAATTTCGGGGCCAGGAGAAGGGGGTGCCAGGTGCTGTTATCCCCACATCACTTTTTAAAAAAATATTTTATTGATTTTTTACAGAGAGCAAGGGAGAGGGAAAGAGAGTTACAAACATGGATGAGAGAGAAACATCGATCAGCTGCCTCCTGCACAGCCCCTACTGGGGATGTGCCAGCAACCAAGGTACATGCCCTTGACCGGAATCGAACCTGGGACCCTTGAGTCCATAGGCCGACGCTCTATCCACTGAGCCGTACCAATTAGGGCCCCACATCAGTTTTAAGGAAGCAATTTCGTACAGTCAGTCTCATTGTTGTGGAGATGTGGAAAACCAGGTCGATGTCAACTACAAATTTCCCCTGAGCTGATGGTTTATTTTGGGCTTTCTCTATGGTTTCTTCGCTATGGTATCCTGGCACGTTTTCAGGCTTCTGAACAGAAAACTTATTTGAATCATCCTGATCCTGGGCTGAGAAGTTGTGTGTCTGAGTGCTCTAAACAAAATGAAACTCATTCTGAGTTATTATTTCTAACCAGCCCTTTGGATCATTGAGTTCTTTTTACCTCTTGCATATATAATTAGAGTTAGAAGCAGTATATTTGGGACCTTTTTAAGAATCCTATATAATAAAAGGCTAATATACAAATTGTCCCCTCAACTGGGAGTTCGACCCAGGAATTCAACTGGGAGTTCTGGGGCAGGGACAGCCAACTACCCATGGCCTCTCCCACCCCTATCCCACCCGATCGGGGGTGGGGCTGGCTGGCCAACCGCTCTCAGCCCTTCACCTCGGCCAGCCCTGTTGGCCCTCATCAGGGCGGGCTGGCTGGACCCCACCCATGCACGAATTCGTGTATCGGGCCTCTAGTAATTGACATAAAAATCCCTGAACTAGGTTTTCATATTTGATAGTGAAGTAACAGTTGTTTCCTGCACCAGTGAGGCTGCTGGACTTTGGTTTACTATGCTTATCAATTTACTGCTTGTGTTCAAAAACCAGTTATACATTGGCATTGCTTCAAGCAAACATCGACTGTAGACTAAGAGTTGAATAACTTGTTGTTAAAAGCCAATGAAAAAAAAATCCACTGTTTTGCAAAAATGCAGTTTTAAAACTTCCTCATCATTTACAGGTTTGGGGGCCAGGAATCTGTCATTTTGGTAGGATTTGCAAGTCATAGTATGTTATAGATTTCCTGTAGGCTCTGCGGGAGCATTTAGTAGCTCCCGAGCTAAGCTGACATTTTCAGTGCTTTTGTGGCATAAAGAAAGACATGAGTGTCTGTTTCTCTGCCAATACCATGCTGTTTTGATTATCATAGCTCTGTAGTATATTTTGAAGTCAGGTAGCATGATACCTCCAGCCTTGTTCTTTTGTTTCAGGATTGCTTTGGCTATTCTGGGTCTTCTATGGTTCCATACAAATCTGATGATTTCTTGTTCTATTTCTTTAAAAAATGACATTGTGATTTTGATGGAGATTGCATTAAATCTGTATATTGCTTTGGGTAAAATGGCCATTTTAACTATGTTGATTCTTCTAATCCATGAACACAGGATATTTTTCCATTTCGTTGTGTCTTTTTTCAATGTCTTTTAATAATGTTTTGTAAATTTCAGTATATAGGTCTTTCACATTCTTTGTTAAGTTTATTCCTAGGTATTTTATTCTTTTGGTTGCGATTGCAAAAGGAATTGTTTTCTCCATTTCTTTTTCTGAAGTTTTGCTGTTGGTATACAGGAAGGCAATGGATTTTTGTACATTGATTTTATATCCTGCAACTTGACTGTATTTGTTTATTGTTTCCAATAATTTTTTTTTTTTTTTTTTTTTTTTTAAATAAATCTTTATTCAGATTATTACAATTATTTCTCCTTTTTTCCCCCATAGTTCCCCTCCAGCCATTTCCCACCCCACCTTCTGCCCTTACCTACCCCCCACTGTCCTCATCCATAGGTGTATGATTTTTGTCCAGTCTCTTTATGAACCCCCCCATACCCCTTTCCCCCTGAGAATTATCAGTCCACTCCCTTTCTATGCCCCTGATTCTATTGTATTCACCAGATTATTCTGTTCCTCAGGTTTTTAATTCACTTGATTTTTAGGTTCACTTGTTGATAGATATGTATTTGTTGTTCATAATTTTTATCTTTCCTTTTTTCTTCTTCCTCTTCTTTAAGAATGCCTTTCAGCATTTCATATAATACTGGTTTGGTGGTGATGAACTCCTTTAGCTTTTTCTTGTCTGTGAAACTCTTTATCTGCCCTTCAATTCTGAATGATAGCTTTGCTGGGTAGAGTAATCTTGGTTGTAGGTTCTTGCTATTCATCACATTGAAAATTTCTTGCCACTCCCGTCTGGCCTGCATAGTTTCTGTTGAAAAGTCAGCTGACAGTCGTATGGGTGCTCCCTTGTAGGTAACTAACTGTTTTTCTCTTGCTGCTTTTAATATTCTCTCTTTGTCTTTTGCTCTTGGCATTTTAATTATGATGTGTCTTGGTGTAGTCCTCTTTGGATTCCTTTTGTTTGGGGTTCTGTGGGCTTCCTGGACTTGTAAGTCTATTTCTTTCACCAGGTGGGGGAAGTTTTCGGTCATTATTTCTTCAAATAGGTTTTCAGTATTTTGCTCTCTCTCTTCTTCTGGCACCCCCATAATTCTGATGTTGGTACGCTTGAAGTTGTCCCAGAGTCTTCTTACATTATCTTCAACTTTTTGGATTTTTTTTTTTGCTTTTTGCTTTTTCGGTCGAGTGTTTTTTGCTTCTTTGTATTTCAATTCTTTGACTTGATTTTTGTGTTCCTCTTGTCTGTTTTTGGGTCTCTGTATAATATTTTTTATTTCAGTCAGTGTATGTTTAATTTCTAGTTGGTCCTTTTTCATCTCTTCGAGGGTCTCGTTATATTTATCGGCCTTTTCTAGGATATTCTTAAAAAGCCTTATAACCGTGGTTTTGAATTCTATATCCAGTCGTTTGTTTTCCTCCATTTCTTTCGTTTGTGATCTGATTCTTAGACGCCGCATTTTCACTGCTTCCCTGAGTTGGTAGATTTGTGTGCTAGGTTTCCAATTTGGCCCAGTGGGTCTGCCTCCCCAGTTAACCTGAGGTGGACACTCTTGGTGCACACCTTTGTGTACTGTGTGTACAGCCTTGTTGTAATTAAGTCTTTATTGTTGTTGGTATCACTGGGAAGAATTGACCTCCAGGCCAGTTGGCTGTAAGGATCAGCTGTGTCTATGCTGGGAGAAGTCCGGTGCTGGAGACAGCCTTATAGGATTAGACTTGCCAAATTGCAATAGCCTCTGTGCTCAGCTTGGATGGGGTGGAGTCTCAGTCTTGGCTTCCCATCAGCCTTGCCCTTGCTAGCACGTGTGTGCCTTCAGTCCTCTGCCTTCCCGGCTCCCGATTCTCCGCCCGAGAGTCCAGACTCCCCCCACAAGAGCGTGGGTCTCCAGGGGCTTGCCTGGAACTGGGGTTCACTGCAGTCAGAACTGGGGCTCACTTCAGTCAGAACTGGTGTTCGGTGCCGTCAGGAGCCTCTCACTCCCTTCCGCTAGGGAAAGCCTGTGGCAGCCTCCCGCAGCCTTTGTGCGCACTGGCGCGAGCGGACTTTCAGTCTTCCGCCTTCCCCGGCTCCCGAGTCTCCGCCCGAGAGTCCAGACTCCCCCCACAAGAGCGTGGGTCCCCGGGGGCTCGCCTGGAACTGGGGTTCACTGCAGTCAGAACTGGGGCTCACTTCAGTCAGAATTGGGGTTTTGTGCCGTCAGGAGCCTCTCACTCCCTTCCGCTAGGGAAAGCCTGTGGCAGCCTCCCGCAGTCTTTGTGCGCACTGGCGCGAGCGGACTTTCAGTCTTCCGCCTTCCCCGGCTCCCAAGTCTCCGCCCGAGAGTCCAGACTCCCCCCACAAGAGCGTGGGTCCCCAGGGGCTCGCCTGGAATAGGTGTTCAGTGCAGTCAGAACTGGGGTTCAATGCGGTCGGGGGCTCCCTTCCCCCTTCCGCCAGAGAAAGCCAGCCAGGCACTCCGCCGCCCTTCCTCTCTGCGCGCACAAAGACCCTTTGCCGTACCTCCAATTCTCTGTGAGCTTTTCTCCTTCCTTCTAGTTGTAGAATTTTCACTCAGTCAGCTTTCCTGCGGTTCTGGGTGGTGTCCGTTCTGTCTTTTAGTTGTAGTTTTGAAATTGTTGTGCGAGGCAGCAGTTTAGGTGTTTACCTATGCCGCCATCTTGGTTTCTCCTCACATTCAATATTCTCCAATAATTTTTTTTAAAAATATATTTTATTGATATTTTACAGAGAGGAAGAGAGAGGGATAGAGAGCTAGAAACATTGATGAGAGAGAAACATCGATCAGCTGCCTCCTGCACACCTCCCACCGGGGATGTGCCCACAACCAAGGTACATGCCCTTGACCGGAATCGAACCCGGGACCCTTCAGTCTACAGGCCGACGCTCTATCCACTGAGCCAAACCGGTCTCGGCTCCAATAATTTTTTGGTAGAGTCTTTAGGATTTTCTACATATAGCATCATGTCATCCGCAAAGAGTGACTGACTTCTTCCTTCCCTATTTGGATGCCTTTTATTTCTTTCTCTTGCCTTATTGCTCTGGCTAGTACTTCCAGTACTATGTTGAATAAGAGTAGAGAGAGAGGACATCCTTGTCTTGTTCCTGATCTTAGGAGAAAAGCTTTCAGTTTTTTACCATTGAGTATGATATTGCCTGAGGTTTTATCATATACTAGAGGCCTGGTGCACGAAATTTATGCACGGGGAGCGGTGTCCCTCAGCCCAGCCTGCACTTTCTCCAATCTGGGACCCCTGGAGGGATGTCCAACTGCCCGTTTACTGTCCTAAACGGGCAGTTGGACATCCCTCTCACAATCCAGGACTGCTGGCTCCCAACTGCTCGCCTGCTTGCCTTCCTGATTGCCCCTAACCACTTCTGCCTGCAAGCCTGATCACCCCCTAACCACTCCCCTGCCAGCCTGATTGATACCTAACTGCTCACCTGCCAGCCTGTTTGCCCCTAACTGCCTTCCCCTGCAGGCCTGGTCACCCCTAACTGCCCTTCTCTGCAGGCCTGGTCACCCCTAACTGCCCTCTCCTGCAGGCCTGGTACCCCCCAACTGCTCTCCCCTGCAGGCCTGGGTTCCCCCCAACTGCCCTTCCCTGCAGACCCAGTTACTCCCAACTTCCCTCCTCTGCCGGCTGGGTCACCCCTAACTGCCCTCCCTTGCAGGCCTGGTTCCTCCCAACTGCCCTCCCCTGCTGGCCTGATTGCCCACAACTGCCCTCCCTTGCAGGCCTGGTTCCTCCCAACTGCCCTCCCCTGCTGGCCATCTTGTGGTGGCCATCTGTGTCCACATGGGAGCAGGATCTTTGACCACATGGGGGCAGCCATCTTGTGTGTTGGAGTGATGGTCAATCTGCATATTACTCTTTTATTAGATAGGATAGAGGCCTCGTGCATGGGTGGGGGCCAGCTGGTTTGCCCTGAAGGATGTCCTGGATCAGGGTGGGGGTTCCCTTGGGGCGTGGGGCAGTCTGGGCAAGGGGCCTGTGGTGGTTTTCAGGCCGGCCACGCCCCCCGGCGACCCAAGCGGAGGCCCTGGGATCTGGGATTTATTTATCTTCTACAATTGAAACTTTGTAGCCTGGAGTGGAGCCAAGCCTTCTGCTCACTCCATGGTGGCAGCCATTTCTGTTGGTATTTATGTATCTTCTATAATTGAAACTTTGTAGCCTTAAGCAGAGGCTAAAGCAGGCTAGGGCTGCAGAAGCTTGGTTTCCTCCATCGCCGCGGGCAACCCTGGCCTCCTGCTCTCTCCAGCTCCGTGGCTGCCACCATTTCTGTTGTGCTTTATTTATCTTCTATAATTGAAACTTTGTAGCATTGAGTGGAGGCCTGGGCCACCAAGGGCAGGCAGAAAGCTTGGCTTCCTCCATTGCCAGGGAAACCCAAGCCTCCCTCCTGCTCTCTGTGGCTACAGCCATCTTGGTTGTGTTTATTTGCATATTCCCTCCTGATTGGCTGGTGGGCTTGGCTGGTGGGTGTAGCAGAGTGATGGTTAATTTGCATATTACTCTTTTATTACATAGGATGGCCTTTATTAAGTTGAGGTACTTTCCTTCTATTTCTATTTTATTGAGCGTTTTAATCATAAATGGATGTCTTATCAAATGCTTTTTCTGCATCTATTGATAAGATCAAATGATTTTTATCCTTTCTTTTGTTAATGAGGGGTATTACATTGATTGATTTTCAAATGTTGAACCATCCTTGTTCCCTGGAATGAATCCCACTTGATTGTGATGTATCCTTTTTTGGATATACTGTTGTATTCGATTAGCTAGTATTTTGGTTAGTATTTTTGCATCTGTATTCATCAGGGATATTGATTGGTGTGTAGTTTTCTTTTTTTGTGTTAACTTTGCCAGGTTTTGGTATTAGGGTTATATTGGCCTCGTAGAATGTGTTAGGAAGTATTGCCTCTTCAATTTTTTGTAAGTGTTTGCAAAGAATAGGCTTAAATTCTTCCTTGAACGTTTGGTAGAATTCAGTGGTGAAACCATCTGGTCCTGGACTTTTGTTTTTTAGGAGGTTTTTGATGGTTGTTTCAATTTCCTCACTGCTGATCAGTCTATTTAGATTTTCCAGTTCTTTATGGTTTAGTTTAGGAAGGTTATGTGTTTCTAGGAACTTATCCATTTCTTCTAGATTATTGGATTTGGTGGCGTAATAAAGAGCCCAGCTATAAAATCACACATATATGGACAGATAATTTTCGACAAAGGAGCCAGAAATGCACATTGGAGTAAAGATAGTCTCTTCAATAGATGGTGCTGGGAAAACTGGAAAGCCACATGCAAACGAATGAAACTGGATTGCAGTTTGTCCCCATGTACAAAAATTAATTCAAAATGGATCAAAGAGTTAGACATATGACCTGAAACTATAGGTCACATAGAAAAAAATATAGGTACCAAACTTATGGACCTGGAAAGTAGAAAACAATTTTATGGACTTGATCCCAAAGGCAATGGAGGTAAAGGCAAAAATAAATGAATGGGACTATATCAAACTGAAGAGCTTCTGCACAGCAAAAGAAATGGACAACAAAACAAACAGGCAGCCATCCAGATGGGAGATGATATTTGCAAACAGTAGCTCCGACAAAGGTTTAATTTCCAAAATTATATTTATAAAGTACTCATAAAACTCAACACCAAACAAATAAACAATCCAATCAAAAAGTGGGCAGAGGACCTGAAAATACACCTCTCCCAAGAGGACATACAAACAGCCAATAGATATATGAAAATATGTTCAACCTCACTGGCAATCTGGGAAATGCAAATTAAAACTATAATGAGGTACCACCTTACACCAGTTAGAGTGGCCATTATCAACAAGACAAGCAACAACAAGTGTTGGAGAGGTTGTGGAAAAAAGGGAGCCCTCATTCACTGCTGGTGGGAATGTAGACTGGTACATCCACTATGGAAAGCAGTCTGGCGATTCCTCAAAAAATTAAAAATAGAGCGACCATACGACCCAACAATCCCACTCCTGTGTATATACCAGGAAAACTCGAAATCATTTATACTCAAAGATATATGCACCCCTATGTTCATTGCAGCATTATTCACGGTGGCCAAGAGTTGGAAACAGCCAAAGTGCCCTATGATAGAGGACTGGATAAAGAAGATGTGGTATATATACACAATGGAGTACTACATGGCCATAAGAAACGATGAAATAGTGTCATTTACAACAACATGGCTGTACCTTGAGAACATTATGAGAGGTGAACTAAGTCAAACTGAGAAAGCTAAGAACTATATGATTTAACTTATATGTGGAATATAAAACTGAAACTTAAGTACACAAACAGCAGTGTGGTGGTTGCCAGAGGGAGGTGGGTGGGGGAAGAAAGGGATCCTAATATGAGGTGACAGGAAAGATTTGACTTTGGGTGGTGGGCACATGGTCCTATATACAGATTTTGTAAATTAGTAATCCACACTTGTAACCTATATGTTCATGTAGACTAATGTCAACTCAATAAGATTTAAAATAATGGAAAAAAAAAAAAGACATGAGAGAGACGTAAACTGCTACTGGTAAACAAAACTAATCACGCTCAAGACACCTAAATTCAAACAAATGAAACAGAAGTTTGTATTTGCCCCCTTGAGGTGGATGGAGAGTAACAAGAAAAAGAGTGTATTAGAGTGATGAAATGTGAGTGTAAGAATCACCTGTAACTGTCTGGAAAATCTGAAGTCATTGCAATGAATGCACATTGGAAAAGCCCATGTACTGTTTGCTGTCTACTATTGTAACTTTGGATTGTTGAACTGTTCAGCTCAGTATTTAAATTGTTTTGGTTTATGGCATTATTTTGAAAGGGATTATAGTCATCAATTGGCAGTTCACTTTTCCCCTTAATTTCTAATCATAACTATTTTCTTTTTTTAAAATATTTTTTATTGATTTCAGAAAGGAGGGGAGTGGAAGAGAGAGGTAGAAAAGAGAATCATTGATGGGCTGCCTCTCCTGTATGCCCCCCCACTTGAGATCGAGCCAGCAACCTGGGCATGTGCCCCGACTGGGAATCGAACCGTGACCTGCTGGTTCATAGGTTGATGCTCCATCATTGAGTCACACCAGCTGGGTGTGACTATTTTCTTCAATCTTAAAAGAATGATTGAAAATAAACCATAGCTTTTTTTTGGGTTGGCGGGGTAGGTGAGAATTCTTGGAGAGGATGTGGGGAGGTAAGAGAAGTAGTTTTTGCTGGGTACAAAGATGAATGAGAGTCCTTGTTCTCAAATAATTCCCAGAGGAGCAATAAGTTGTAATGAAATTGGCTATAAAGGCAGATGTGGGGTTCCATGGAGCCTAGAGGGAGGCACTTAGAGGAAACTTGGCATTGAAGGAAGACTTTTCCCCTCTCTTTTTCCCCCCATTGGTCCCCTTCAGCCTGCCCTCACCACCCCGTTGTCTGTGTCTGTGGGCCATGTGTATATGCATACAGCGTTCTTGGTTGATTAC
Source organism: Plecotus auritus (assembly GCF_963455305.1). Taxonomy (NCBI): domain Eukaryota; kingdom Metazoa; phylum Chordata; class Mammalia; order Chiroptera; family Vespertilionidae; genus Plecotus; species Plecotus auritus. Next base: position 133,920,915 of record NC_137776.1, on the reverse strand, counting down.
CTCCCACCTACCCACCGTCCCCCGCCTTCCCTGAAAGGAAAACTTTCTTGAGGAGAGGGGACATCTGAGTTGGGCTTAGATGAGTAAATTCAAGTCAGATAAAGGAGGGAGAGGAGAGTATTGGGCAGGAATTAGGTACATTTGAGGGGAAGACTAATTTCAGTATTTTTACTGAATTTGGAGGCTTTTTTTTGCACATGGGCGTGAGGAGGCAGACCTGGAATAGTGGCTGTGGGATCTGAGGGCCACGGATCAGTCCAAGGCTGGAGATAGGGCTGTGGGCCTGAGCTCCCCAGACCCATGGTGCTGTAGCAGCCCCTCCTTTGTCTTGCAGCATTGGGCAAGGAGAGGCCATTGTAGTGTTGATCACAGAAATTTGGGGTAAGGGTGCTCATAAAGAACAGTCGACCTTAATAGTATAGGAAGAAGGGCCTGGAGACTCCAGGGCATAAGTCTTGGTCCCTTGTTCATTCTGTTGCTTTTTTCAGAGCTTAGTTTCCTTAGGATATACTACAAAGATTGTCAACACCATGAGCAGTAGCCTATGGCAGCAGTAACACTCACACGATTTAACTAAATTACTATTTTTTTGTTAAACATTTAAAAATTGATTTTAGAGGTTGAAGAAGGAAGAGAGAGAGAGAGAGAGAGAGAGAGAGAGAGAGAGAGAGAGAGAGAAAGTTCTTTGTGTAAGAGAAACTTCGATCAAATGCCTCCCACATGTGCCCCAGCCGGGGATCGAACCTGCAACTTGGTTATGTGCCCTGACATGGGAATTGAACCAATGACCTTTTGGTGTATGGGATGATGCTCCAACCGAGTCACACTTGGCAGGGTGCAAATTACTATTTTTTAAACTGTAATACCAAGACTATCATAGACATGCAGTGACAAAGCCCAACCTTTGTGTGTATGATGGAGAGCAGGGCATGGCAGGCAGATTCTGTCAGTTGCTTTTCTTTGTAAGTAAAGTTTTATTTGAGCAGAGCCTTATTCATTTACTTATTACATATGGCTTTTTCTGCACTACAGTGGCAGAGTTGAGTAGTTGTGACAGAAATTGTATGGCTCATGCCTGGCCAGTGTAGCTCAGTGGTTGAGCGTAAACCTATGAACCAAGAGGTCACGGTTTGATTTCTAGGTCAAATCCTGCCTGAGTTGTGGGCTTGATCCCCAGTGTGGGGCATGCAGGAGGCAGCCAGTCAATGATTCTCTCTCATCATTGATGTTTCTATTTCCCCCTCTCCCTTCCTCTCTCAAATCAAAAATATATTAAAAAAAGAAATTATATAGCTGACAAAAGCTATGATATTTACTATCTGACCATTTGCAGAAAGGGTTGCCAACCCCTAATATGGAGGCATAATTATTTGTTCTTGGGGAAGGAAGCTGAAAACCTTTTTGAGATAGATGGGATAACATTCTAAATTAGGAGATAGGGATGCATTTTTTTGTTAGTTTCACTAAGGACTGGCCCACTAATAAAATTCTGAATTAGGCTGGTTTTAGGAGAATGAGATTCATATACATTGACTACATTGATACCTCGAGAAAATGAAGTTGAAGTGTGTCATGTCAGGAACCTTTTTTTATTAAAGAAGACCCTGAACTTAGAAAACGAGCCACTTGTGTTCTTACGCAGCCCTACACAATTCTTTGGTAACAGTAACATTAGCATAAGAGTTCTAAGATCTTTTTTAAAAATATATTTTTATTGATTTCAGAAAGAAGGGAGAGGGAGAGAGAGACAGAAACATTAATGATGAGAGAGAAACATTGGTCGGCTGCCCCCTGCATGCCCCCTACTAGGGATGGAGCCCACAACTGGGGCATGTGCCCCCGACCGGAATCGAACCTGAGACCCTTCAGTCCGCAGGCTGACACTCTATCCACTGAGCTAAGCTGGCCAGGGCTAAGATCTAAACTTTTAAAAATGTTTTTTCTTTAACATTTTTATTGTATTTATTGGGTGACTTTGGTTAATAAAATTATAGGTTTCAGGCATACAATTCTATAATACATCATCTGTATATTGTATTGTGTTCACTACCCAAAGTCAAGTCTCCTTCCCTCATCATTTATACCTCCTTTATTTTTACCTACCTTTCCCCACTCCCTTTTCCCTCTGGTAATCACCCTACTGTTGTCTGTCTATGAGTTGTTTTTTTTCCCTCTAATCTCTTCACTCTTTTCACCCAGCCCTCCAATCCTCCTCCTCTCTAACAATTGTCAGTCTGTTTTCTGTATTTATAATCCTGTTTATATTTTTTCCATGAATCCACATACAAATGAAATCATATGGTATTTGTCTTTCTCTGACTAGCTTATTTCTGACTTAGCATAATTCTCTCCAGGTCCATCCATGCTGTAACAAAAGTTAATATTTCCTTTTTTTTATGGCTGCATAAAATTCCATTGTGTGAATGTATCACAGCTTTTACAACATACGTTTTTACTGATTTTAGAGATAGAAGAAAGGAGAGAGTGGGAAACATCGACGTGAGAGAGAAACATTGGTCAGTTGCTTCCTGTATGTACCCCATTCAGGGATTAAACTTGTGACCTTTTGGTGCTCAGCCAACTGAGAGCCACACTGGCCAGGGCGACCACAGCTTATTTATCCACTCATCTACTGATGGGCATTTGGGATGCTTACAGATCTTGGCTATTGTAAATAATGCTGCAATGAACGTAGGGGTGCATTTTTTGTTATGTTTCATGAAGGGCTTGTCCACTGATAAAGAAAGTTTTAATAGTCTTTGCTAACTGTACATTTATAAAATTAGCCCTATGTTGCCCTGGCCTGTGTGTCTTTCGGCCTTTGGACTGAAAGGTCTGGGGTTTGATTCTGGTCAAGGGCACGCACCTTGTTTACAGGTTTGTTGGGGGAATGTGTGGGAGGCAACTAATCGTGTCTCTCTCACATCGATGTTCCTCCCCCCCCCCCTCTCTCTCTCTCTCATTCCTCTTCTCCCTCTCCCTTCTACTCTCAAAAAAGTCTATGGGAAAAATATCATCAGGTGAGGATTAACAGCAAAAAATTAGCCCTCTGTTAAAAGAGGCATAGAAGTTTTTCAGGAATCAAACACACAAAGAAGACAAATGAAAAAGAGGAATAGGGAGAAAAAAGTCCAGTGTGGGATAATTTGGCTTGGCTAAGGGGCATGAAAGTCAACAGGTCTCTATAGGAAAGAGAAGGTAGAACATTTCTGGGATAGCCAGTAGCCTTGTGTACCTCCTCAGGTCTTTGAAGACAGAATGCATCTCCTTGTTCTGTGTGTGAAAACTAAGAAGAGGCATCAAGATTATTTACTGACACTAGTACAGTACTGAGTGAGTCATTCAGGCGTATGTTTTATGCTCCTTCGGGTTGCATTTCTAGTAATACCTGTCATGTAGTATTAAGGTAATCCTCTTAATGATGATAGTGGTTCATTGAATCGAGGTTTAAAATGAAACTCCATGTGCTTTGCTTAAATTGGCTATTATCTCCCTAACCCCTAACACTGGAAGTATCTCCATGAGTATTGTGGGATTCCAGAAGAGTCTTCTTTGCAAGATTTTCCCTTAGTTGAATAGGGACAGATAGCTCCTCCTGTAAACCTCACTCACCTCCTCTGTCACCAGGCTTCCAGTTTGATTGCCTCATTTCATCACAGGCAGTGCAGTCTGCAGCGCCTGTGGGAGAAGAGTTTTTCAGAGCAGAGCACCAGCCAGGAGGAGTCTATTTTATTATCCTCATTATTACAGTGACTACTTAAGAGCACTTTATCCTTCTTTGGATGTTTTATGCCCAGGTACTTCTTTCTTCTGAAATAACCTATGAGGTGGCATTACGTTAAGATTGAAAATTTCCTTTGTATGTAGCCATCTTTGCTGACAGTTTCCGCATCATTGGAGAAAGACCTGCTTCTACAGTGAGGAAGCTGTTTCACCTGTGCTCCTCAGCTTGTGCCATTCACTGTTCTTAAATGTCCCAGACTTTGTTTTGAAACCCAGCTCCTTCACTGAATCATGTTTTCCCCCACTGCAGCCACCTCCACATGTCTGAAGGTAACCACACCTTCTCCTGTACCAGCCTGGCACTCAGTGGTCTCCTACCCTGAGAGTGGCTACCAGTCTATTGTACAGGAATATCTCTAGTTTTTCAAATATTGAGTTGGCTCAAGTAATGAGGCTAAGCTTCCAGGAACAACTTTGCTCTGTTTAGTAGATGGGGATGTGTTGAGATCATGCCTAATGTGCTTCCCTTCCTCCATATGTGTAGTAATCTCCAACTCTTTCTAATGGGTGGCCTTGTCTAGGCTTCTTATGCTCACTTACCTTCTTGGGCTTTTCCACCATCTCAGAAAGCATTGTTACTACTAATAATGGCAAGATAATAGTAGTGATGCCTAATGCATTTAATATGGGCAAAAGAAATAACATCCTTTGGTGAGAACAGCTGAGATACAAGTGGACTACCTGGAACTGTATATAACTGAAATGATTCTGTGGGTGGATGTTCACAGAGTCATTACAGAATTTTTGATTCAGACAGTGAATTTTGGGTAAGGAGATATATGTTATTACAGCCAATATTTGGAAACTGAGTACAGAAAATGAAGGATATGTATTTACTAGAGGCCCGGTGCACGAAATTCGTGCACGGAGGAGGGGTGTCCCTCAGCCTAGCCTGCACTCTCTCCAATCTGGGACCCCTCGAGGGATGTCCAACTGCCTGTTTAGGCCTTATCCCAGTAAGCACAGGTCCCCCCCAACTGCCCTCCACTGATGGCCATCTTGTGGTGGCCATCTTGTGTCCACATGGGGGCAGTTATCTTTGACCACATGGGGGTGGCCATCTTATGTGTTGGAGTGATGGTCAATTTTCATATTACTCTTTTATTAGTTAGGATAAGAGTATTGCTTCTGCAGTAGATTCTGAGTCCAGTAATGGCAGGTATCATTTCTCATAGATTCTCCAGGCCCAACCCCTATCATAGTGTCTGCTGCAAAGGTTGCACCTACATAATTGTACAGTTGATTAGTGCATGACATTGGAAAAATAGTCTAAGGCCAGATTGTGGAGTTTCCTGAATGTTTTTGGTTATTATTCTGTCCTCTTGAAGGACTGTTAGAAATTATTTAGTAGGGAAATATGATAGGATCAGAACCATTCTTTAAAAAGTGTGATCAGCCCTGGCTGGTGTTGCTCAGTTGGTTGAGTGTCATTCTGTGCACTGAGAAGTTGCCCCTTTCCTTTCCTCTCTATCTAAAAATCAATAAAAACATTAAAAAAAAAGTGTGTTCATATAATGGTCTGCAAGATGGCCTGGTCATAGTAAGAGGCTAGGAAAGTGCTTTGAAGAGGAGGAAGAGGAAGAAGTTAGAGTGATCTTTTGGTTTGTGTGTTTTTCTCAATGCCAGTACTCTGAGACAGTGGCTCTCAAACTTTTTTTTTTTTTAATTTAAATTTTTTATTTTTAATGTATTACATAGATCTCCTTTTTCCCCTTATTGACCTCTCCCTGGCCACCCCCAATCCCCAGCACATGCTCCCCTCCCCCCGTCTGTGTCCATTGGTTATGCTCATATGCATACAAGTCCTTTGGTTGATTTCGTACACCTCCCTCCTGTCCCCCCTCCCCTCGCCTTTCCTCATAGATTGGACAGTCTGTTCCATGCTTCCATGTTTCTGGTTCTGTTTTTGTTCATCAGTTTATGTTCATTATATTCCACAAATGAGTGAGATCATGTGATATTTATGTTTCTCTGACTGGCTTATTTCGCTTAGCATGATGCTCTCCAGTTCCATCTATGCTGTTGCAAATGATAAGAATTCCTCCTCCTCCTCCTCCTTCTTCTTCCTCCTCCTCCTCCTCCTCCTCCTCCTCCTCCTCCTCCTCTTCTTCTTCTTCTTCTTCTTCTTCTTCTTCTTTTTTACAGCAGCATAGTGTTCCATTGTGTAGAAGTACCACAGTTTTCTAATCCACTCATCTGCTGATGGGTACTTAAGCTGTTTCCAAATCTTAGCTATGGTAAATTGTGCTGCTATGAACATAGGGATGCGTATATCCTTTCTGATTGGTTTTTGTGTTTTCTTGGGATATATTCCTATAAGTGGGATTACTGGAAGTTCAAATGAAGTTCCATTTTTAATTTTTTGAGGAAACTCCATACTGTTTTCCACAGTGGCTGCACCAGTCTGCATTCCTACCAGCAGTGCCAGAGGGTTACTTTTTCTCTGCATCCTTGCCAGCACTTGTCATGTGTTGATTTGTGGCTTTCAGACTTTTTGGTCTCAGGACCCCTTTATACTCTTAATTTTTTGTGGACCTCCAATAGCTTTTGTTTAAGTTATATTCATCCTTGTTTATTGTTTTAGAAACTAAAACTGAAAATGTTTAAAAAAAGTATTCATATTCATTAAAAGTAATCCATTATATAAAACATATACATTTTTTGGAGAAACCAAGATGGCGGCATAGGTAAACACCTAAACTGCTGCCTCGCACAACAATTTCAAAACTACAACTAAAAGACAGAATGGACACCATCCAGAACCACAGGAAAGCTGGCTGAGTGAAAATTCTACAACTAGAAGGAAAAAGAAAAGCTCACAGAGAATTGGAGGTACGGCAAAGGGGCTTTGTGCGTGCAGAGAGGAAGGGCGGCTGAGAGCCTGGCTGACTTTCTCTGGCGGAAGGGGGAAGGAAGCCTCCGAACGCACTGAACCCCAGTTCCGGGCGAATCCCTGGGGACCCACGTTCTTACGGGGGGAGTCTGGACTCTCGGGCGGAGACTCGAGCTGGGAAAGGCAGAAGTCTGAAGGCGCGCGCGGGCCAGTGCGCACAAAGGCTGCGGAGGTTGCCACAGGCTTTCCCTAGTGGAAGGGAGTCAGAGGATCCTGACTGCACTGAGCCCCAGTTCTGACTGCAGTGAACCCCAGTTCCAGGCGAGCCCCTGGGGACCCACGCTCTTGTGGGGGGAGTCTGGACTCTCGGGCGGAGACTCGGGAGCCGGGGAAGGCGGAGGATTGAAAGTGCGCACGCGCGTGCGTGCCAGTGCGCACAAAGGCTGCGGAAGTTGCCACAGGCTTTCCCTAGTGGAAGGGAGTCAGAGGATTCTGACTGCACTGAGCCCCAGTTCCAGGCGAGCCCCTGGGGACCCACGCTCTTGTGGGGGGAGTCTGGACTCTCGGGCAGAGACTCGGGAGCCGGGGAAGGCGGAGGACTGAAAGTGCACACGCGCGCGCGTGCCAGTGCGCACAAAGGCTGCGGAAGTTGCCACAGGCTTTCCCTAGTGGAAGGGAGTCAGAGGATTCTGACTGCACTGAGCCCCAGTTCTGACTGCAGTGAACCCCAGTTCCAGGCGAGCCCCTGGGGACCCACGCTCTTGTGGGGGGAGTCTGGACTCTCAGGCGGAGACTTGAGCTGGGGAAGGCGGAGGACTGAAAGCGCACATGCGCGCAAGGGCAAGGCTGACAGGAAGCCAAGACTGAGACTCCACCCCATCCAAGCTGAGCACAGAGCCTATTGCAATTTGGCAAGTCTAATCCTATAAGGCTGTCTCCAGCACCAAACTTCTCCCAGCATAGACGCAGCTGATCCTTATAGCCAACTGGCCTGGAGGTCAATTCTTCCCAGTGATACCAACAACAATAAAGACTTAATTACAACAAGGCTGTACACACAGTCCACAAAGGGGTGCACCAAGAGTGTCCACCTCAGGTTAACTGGGGAAGCAGACCCACTGGGCCTTATTGGAAACCTAGCACAAATATCTACCTTACCAACTCAGGGAATCAGTGAAAATGCGGGGTCAAAGAATCAGATCACAAACGAAAGAAATGGAGGAAAACAAACGACTGGATATAGAATTCAAAACCACGGTGATAAGACTTTTTAAGAATATCCTAGAAAAGGCTGATAAATATAACGAGACCCTCGAAGATATGAAAAAGGACCAACTAGAAATTAAACATACACTGACTGAAATAAAAAATATTATACAGAGACCCAACAACAGAATAGAGGAACACAAGAATCAAGTCAAAGAATTGAAATACAAAGAAGCAAAAAACACTCAACCGAAAAAGCAAAAAGCAAAAAAAAAAAAATCCAAAAAGTTGAAGATAATGTAAGAAGACTCTGGGACAACTTCAAGCGTACCAACATCAGAATTATGGGGGTGCCAGAAGAAGAGAGAGAGCAAGATACTGAAAACCTATTTGAAGAAATAATCACCGAAAACTTCCCCCACCTGGTGAAAGAAATAGACTTACAAGTCCAGGAAGCCCACAGAACCCCAAACAAAAGGAATCCAAAGAGGACCACACCAAGACACATCATAATTAAAATGCCAAGAGCAAAAGACAAAGAGAGAATATTAAAAGCAGCAAGAGAAAAGCAGTTGATTACCTACAAGGGAGCACCCATACGACTGTCAGCTGACTTCTCAACAGAAACTATGCAGGCCAGACGGGAGTGGCAAGAAATTTTCAATGTGATGAATAGCAAGAACCTACAACCAGGATTACTCTACCCAGCAAAGCTATCATTCAGAATTGAAGGGCAGATAAAGAGCTTCACAGATAAGAAAAAGCTGAAGGAGTTCATCACCACCAAACCAGTATTATATGAAATGCTGAAAGGTATTCTTAAAGAAGAGGAAGAAGAAAAAAGTAAAGAGAAAAATTATGAATAACAAATACATATCTATCAACAAGTGAACCTAAAAATCAAGTGAATTAAAAACCTGAGGAACAGAATAATCTGGTGAATATAATAGATTCAGGGGCATAGAAAGGGAGTGGACTGATAATTCTCAGGGGGAAAGGGGTATGGGGGGTTCATGAAGAGAATGGAGAAAAATCATACACCTATGGATGAGGACAGTGGGGGGGAGGTAAGGGCAGAAGGTGGGGTGGGAAATGGGTGGAGGGGAGCTATGGGGGGAAAAAGGAGAAATAATTGTAATAATCTGAATAAAGATTTATTTAAAAAAAAAAAAAAACATAAACATTTTTACACAAAACTAGAGGCCCGGTGCACGAAATTTGTGCATGGGCGGGCTGTGTGTCCCTCAGCCCAGCCTGTACCCTCTCCAATCTGGGACCCCTCGAGGGATGCCTGACTGCCCTCTCACAATCCGGGACTGCTGGCTCCCAACTGCTCCCCTGTCTGCCTGCCTTATTGCCCCTAACTGCTTCTGCCTGCCAGCCTGATCACCTCCTAACCACTCCCCTGCCAGCCTGATCGACGCCTATCTGCTCCCCTGCTGGCCCAATTGCCCCTAACTGCCCTCCTCTGCCGACCTGGTCGCCCCTAACTGCCCTCCCTGCTGGCCCGGTCACCCCTAACTGCCCTCCCCTGCAGGCCTGGTCACCCCTAACTGCCCTCCCCTGCTGGCCTGGTCACCCCTACCTGCTCTCTCCTGCAGGCCTGGGTCCCCCCCCCCACCCCCAACTGCCCTCCCCTGCTGGCCTGGTTTCCCCCAATGCCCTTCCCTGTAGGCCTGGTCACTCCCAACTGCCCTCCTCTGCTGACCCAGTCACCTCTAACTGCCCTCCCTTGCAGGCCTGATTGCCCCCAGCTGCCCTCCCCTGCTGGCCATATTGTGGCGGCCATCTTCTGTCCACATGGGGGCGGCCATCTTCGACCACATGTGGGCAGCCATCTTGTGTGTTGGAGTGACGGTCAATTTGCATATTACCCTTTTATTAGATAGGTGACTTTATTTTCCTAATGAAAAAAATTTAGTGATAGAGGAATGGCATTATTTTACATTAAAAAAAAAAATCTCTACAGTGTATTTTAATAGAAGACCTCTGGATTCTTGTATCTACTTCTGGATTTACTTTGTTGTGATGTCATGTAGCCTCTGGAAAACTCTACCTCACACTCCTGTAAGATTGAGAGTGAAAAAGGCAAATACTGTTTTGGTATAATTATGAAAACAGTTTTGATGCCACAGACCCTTTAATGGAATCTGGGTGTCTCCCAGTGGTCCCCAGAACACTTTGAAAAATGCTATCTTAAGATATTCAGCAAAAGATTGATTCTCTGAGCTCAGTCTGCATAGATGATGGAAGGATCTTGAGGCAAGACAACAGTGTTTTATTCTTGTTTACTGACCTTCAGGTAACTGCATCTTTGATATGTACCTTAAAGACCTAATCCATTAGGAGACAAGGTTCTTATACTGTCAGCCAGGTAATTCTTTGGGGAGCATCATGCCATATATTCTGATATATAACTCAGGCAAAATTTTATAAGCAGAAAATGGACTTAGGATATGAAGTCCCTGTCTCTGAAAATATACAAAATATTTTAAATTATATTTTTAAGATTTCCCTTTAATATTAGTTTGCTAGTCTGTTGCTTTTGTCATACAGGTATTTATTAATAGATAATTGATGGAAAATTCAAAACAACTTGAAAAATACTCTGGCAAACCTTTAGACAAAAGTATATATAATATACTGTGAAAAAATTTTTTTGTTTGAATGTATTGTGTGGTTGGTTGGGTGTGTGTGTATGGGGTCCTATATCCAATTTCCATTTGTAGTCTGTGATTATAATTTTTTAAAGTAAAAAAATGATCTCTTTGTTAATATAAATGTTAAATATTAAAATATTGGTATTACATAAGAGATAACTTAAATCACTTATAATCCTGGCATTCAGAGACAACAGCTGTCAAAAAAAATTTAGTGTATTTTTTCCCAATATTTTTTATCAATTTAATGCTTGATAATTTAACTTTTTAAAACAGATGTGATATCATAGTGAACATAGTTTGGTCTTGTCTTTCCCCTCTCCCTTTTTAACATATCGTGAATGCTTTCCCAGAATGATAGACGTTTTTCAATGGGTGATTTAACATTTATTTGATCTTACTTTTATTGGTAGGATGATTTTCTTGGGCAGGAGAAAGCAGATAAATCTAATGTGAAGAGGGATGTAGGCGGATTGGGGAGGCAGGGACAGTATGACCGTTCCTCATCTTGCATGGGTCAGCGTGGGAGTGGTTCACACAATGGGGTGGCTAGGTCATTGCTACTCCAAGAATGGCGCAGTGCTTTATTTCCTGCCTTTCCTCCACAGCGTCTTGAAATAGAAGTCTATAGTAAACAGCACAGAATATTTGACCCATTTACTTATATAATCAATGCCCGTCATCCCTAGCTGTGACTTTTGGGGGAGCTCTGTCTTTGCTTTGAGTCTTCATCTTTAAAGAGAAGGGATTGAATTTAATAGCTGTCTGAGGTTCCTCTCAGTTTAAAAATATTTGCTTTCCGATTAAGCGACATTTCTTCAAGGAGGTGAACTGCATTCTTTGATAATGAGTTTTTATGAGTCCTAGATTTCTTTTGTATTAGAATTTTGTCAAGATCCTATTCATAAGAAATCTGTTGGCTGAAACATGGGAATCTTCATACTAAGATTTTAGCATTAATAGCATTTAGTCTTATAGATGACATTTTTTCCTCTTTCCACAATGGTGTAGCTTAAATACTTTCATCCACCAGATGGTGCTATTGGACAACAAATTTATCTGAGGCTGTGGGTTTCCAAAGGAGATAAAAACAGTTGAGTTTCTTTCCATTTTGTATTTTTTATCATGTCAGGATAATCATTTATCCTGAAATAAATAATTTGAAGCCAGGACAGTAACTGTATGTATAATTTTCACATCCAAGGTAAAATGTCATTATTCTAACATGTTTTGGTGCAAAGAGAGGGTTATGGGCCTGTCTGAATGTGGCTTTCAGATTTTAGTTCTGTGAAATAAAGCTTCCAGTTAATCAAAACGCATTATCTGCTAGCATGTTATGGCTGGTCTTTAATGAATGAAGTCTTAGCCTACCTAATCTTAAATTATGCCCTCCAGGCAGGGGAGGTGATGGCAGTTCTCTTCACATTGCATCAAGAATGTCCCATTAGCCCTAACTGGTTTGACTCAGTGGATAGAGCATCGTGGATAGAGCATCGGCCTGCGGACTCAAGGGTCCCAGGTTCGATTCCGGTCAAGGGCATGTACCTTGGTTGTGGGCACATCCCCAGTAGGGAGTGTGCAGGAGGCAGCTGATCAATGTTTCTTTCTTTTTTCTTTTTTTTTTAAAAATATATTTTATTGATATTTTACAGAGAGGAAGGGAGAGGGATAGAGAGCTAGAAACATCGATGAGAGAGAAACATCGATCAGCTGCCTCCTGCACACCTCCCACTGGGGATGTGCCCGCAACCCAGGTACGTGCCCTTGACCGGAATCGAACCCGGGACCCTTCAGTCCGCAGGCCGACGCTCTATCCACTAAGCCAAACCGGTTTCGGCTGATCAACGTTTCTAACTCTCTCTCCCGCTCCCTTCCTCTCTGTAAAAAAGCAATAAAATATATTAAAAAAAACAAAAAGAATGTCCCATTAGTCTGGAAGCTGTGTTTTCTGAGGGGGTATTGTCCAGGAATTGTTGATGGGAGAGACGTAAAGTTCAGCCTCAGGTTGACCTCAGAGTACATGGCTACTGCCCTCAAGTGTCTTGCTTGTGAGAGGGTTAGGTGTATAGAATCAATATTGTCTCTGGAAAACTTTCCAAAGAATAACAGCTGCCCTAGAACAGATTGGGCAGCTCTCAGCGAAAGGAGCTACTGACCTTGGAATGTTCACGGGGAAATCATTCTGTGAGAAATGATTTCAAAGAAATTGGGTTGGGTAGATTTTGATAGAATTGATAATTTCTATGTTAACTCTTCTCTTTACCACTCAACTGTTAAAGCTCACCAAAGTATACGTAGATGTTCAATTAAGTGCTAAATTGGTAAACCGACAAATAAATGTGGAGTCCCATGCTGAGTGGTTTATGGGGGTGTGAGAAGAGTTAGGGATATCAGGTGTTTGCCAGTGCAGGGTGCTTACTAGGTAGCTGGAGAGTCATGAATGGTTTTCCTAAAGGAGAAATAACACAAGGTAGATTAGGTACCCCATGGGTGGTAGGCATACTCTGCACGATAGGAGTGTAAAGAGGTTAAGCTTCTGGGGACTGGCAGAATTCCTGAGAATCCAGGACATCAGACATGTGAACCACAGTGAAGAATGAGGATGCTCAAGTGTTCTAGGGTATTGGATGGTCAGTATGCTTGGAAGGTCGGGCATCTGTGGAAAAGTGTTAGGGAAACAGCAGTGGGATTTTTTTTCTCCTTTTTAAATCTTCACTGTTGAAAGTATTACAGATGTCTCCCTTTTCTCCCCTGTTGACTCCCTCCACCTCACTCCCCCCCTCCGCAGGCCTTCCCTGCACCATTGTTTGTCCATGGGTTATGCATATATGCATATAATTTCTTTGGTTAATGTCTTACCATCCCCCCTAACCCCTACCCCCTCACCCTCCAGGCAGTGGGAATTATTGAAGGGGAAAGAATATGAAACTCAGAGGTGAAAAAAACAGTTTTAGTGCTGAATTTTTTGGTGATCATAAAATCTTTGATGATTTGGAAGGAGTCTTGGAGATCATCTGAGGTAGCCACCATATTTATAGATGAGGAACCTCAGATTGAAATATGAGGATCTATCTGTCAAAGATGACAACCTACTTAGTGGCAGAGATGGGTGACCCCACTTCCCCTTCTCTTTCTACAATTTCAGACTGTCTCCAGGAAGGATTATGGAAATTTTGAACCATATCATATATGCCGGACCTCTTCTTCTCCTGCATTATTATCTGCCAAGGTCTTTACTGGGTGCTCAGTGTCTTAGTTCCCATTGCAGCTTTGGACCTGCCTGCAAGTTATAAAAGGCCTTTGATAAGGCATGAATATTTGAAGCCCAGTTCTTACTTTGGCCCCATCCTTCCCCATTAAAAAAAAAGAAAGGAAGATGAAGATAATTTAGATTTCATCTTTATTATGATTTTTTAAAAAACATGGAAGCTGGTGTTTTTTTAAAGAGGGAATTTATAAACAGAGTAGAGAGATTCATATAACTATTATAAAAAAGGAACTATTGATCCACACTTACTGCTTCTAGAATCTGTTTTAGAAATGATCAAATATATGGATCAATGTTTTCACACCAAGATTATTTTCCGTTTGTTTTGAATTACAGTAAAGAATATAAAACAGCATATGTATATCACAAAGGAAAATAGTGATGCAAATTGTTAGAGACATGAAGTGATATATACAATAAAGTAAATGTTAGAAAAATGTTCACAGTTCAATGGGGAGTGAATACACCAAGACAACTGTGTATAGATATACTGCCAAGACCTTGAAATGCCCATGTTGCATTGTATAGAGGTATTGTATTATACTATGTAGACGTATTATATACAAGTATTGTACACAGTTTCCCTCATAAATCCTCCCATTTGGCCGTGGGAAGAGAACAGTAGGTCTGGCTGAGATGGAGAGGTTGGGGACTTGCTTCCACACACAGCTTCTTAGTATGGGTTCCTCAAAATAAGTCCCCACTTATCAGTGGGCTTTTGGGATCATTAGAACAGAGTTAGAGTCATGAATCCAAGAAGTCTGATTCTAACTATATTCTAATTTAAAAAATGGTTTCAGAGAAAGATACCACTAAAATGATAAAATAAAATGACTTTCTTTTATTTGCAGGTTTATAAGGAAGTTTGATTATTAAAAAAAAAAAAAAAAAAAGGAACTTATGTTCCAGATGTTCTACAATGAGAAAATCTAGTTTAATGTTTAGGAAAACCATTAGAAATTCTTTAGTTCATTCATTCATTCATTCATTCATTGACTAATGAAAGAAAAACTTAACACTACCAGGCCTCTGCCAAGTGTTATGAGTATGTTAAATCTAAAAGTGCCTTAAGTGAGAAATAGAAGTGAGAGAGAAAGGAAGCAAGGTGGAAAAAACAAACAACTGGGAGAAACAAAAGAAAACGTAGATAGAATTCTGTAGAGGAATTGGGAGAAACAGGTATATTCTTTTATCTAAATTGGGATTTTCCTGAATTCATTGTTATAAAAAGGTTCAAGTCTAGTCCATACTTTGGTGTCATTCAAAGTTGAAGTGGCTTCCACTTTTCCTCTAGTAGGATCACAGTGGTGTCACAGATATTGATATATTACTCTATTACTATAATCCACTAGGGAATGGGGGAGGGGCAGGCCTATGGATTTGGTTACTAAGGAAGAAATGTATCAGTCAGGCATTATTTTGCAGTCAATAATAGGGACCTCAGAATCAATGGTTGAAACAAATTAGCTCTTTTCATGTAAAAATTTGAGGCAGGTGGTTCAGGGCCAGTGTGTTGGTTCCATGATGTCATTATAGACTCACACTCCTAGCAGTTTATTCTGCCATTTTCATGAGGAGATCCTTACCCTTGTACTCTGGTGGCTGCTCGAGCTCTACTAATCACATGTGATATCTGGTGGAGGGAAGCAGAGGGAAGGGCAAATGGGCACCAAGACCTATGCCTGCTGAGGCAGCCCTTTCAAAGCTTTCTCCTGGAAGCCCTGCCCAGTGACCAGTTACATTTTATTGGCTAGAACTGTGTACCATGACTAGCTTTAGCTGCAGGGGAAGTGGAAATGCAGGTTTTACCCAGCTTCATTGTTCTTTCAATTAAATGGGGTTCTATTAATAAAAAAGGTGAAAAAAGGTACTAAGT
This sequence comes from Plecotus auritus, assembly GCF_963455305.1. Lineage (NCBI taxonomy): Eukaryota > Metazoa > Chordata > Mammalia > Chiroptera > Vespertilionidae > Plecotus > Plecotus auritus. The sequence goes on along the minus strand of NC_137776.1, from coordinate 133,905,289 downwards.
ACTTAGGCAGCCTGTCATAAAAGGTTATTATAAGAGTGATTTTGATGATGATTTTTAACTTTATTTATTGATTTGAGGGAGAGGGAGAGAGAGAGAAACATCAATTTATCGTTCCACTTTAATTATGCACTTATTGGTTGTTTCTTGTATGTGCCCTGACCAGGGATTGAACCCACCAGCTTGGTGTATGGGGATGAAGCTCTAACCAATTGAGCTACCCAGACAGGGCTAAGAGAGTGATTTTGAAATATTGTGGTATGCTGTAGTATATATAATTCAGTGTAAAGAGTTGAATGAGACAAGGGACTTATTAGTCTAGAAAATATGAATACACTAGTAAAGATCATTGTGATTTTAATTTTCTATATGTAAAAATAACTTGTCAGGGTCTGAGTATGGGATTTCACTGTTTTATTGAATGTTGAGATAATTGATCCTCTTTAAAGGAGAACATGGCTTTCCCTGGTTCAGGTTTCCTTTAGGATAGTCTCCAAGGGCTACATGTTGGTAGGTTTGTAAAAGTTAACAATTATTTTTATTATTTCTGTGAAAAATTTTTAATAGAATGCATGTCAGTGAGAGGATCCACGAGTCCTGCTATTGGCCTCAGCCAGTATTTCCAAGTTATCTTCTTGGCTGGTGAAAAGCAAAATCACTAAATTAGAGATGGTCCCTGACTTAAAATGTTTCGACTGATGAATTTTTTACTTTATGATGGTGTAAAAGTGTTATGCACTCAGTAGAAATAGTACTTCAGATTTTGAGTTTTGATCTTTTCCTGGGCTAGCAATATGTGTATGATGTCCTGTTGTGATTCTTGGCAGTGGCAGCGAGCCGCAGCTCCCAGTCAGCCAGGCAATCATGAGATGAAACAACTGATACTCTACAGTGTATACAGTGTGTTAGAAGACTGCACAACTGCAGGCTAATGTAAGTGTTCAGAGCACATCGAAGATAGGTTAGGATAAGCCGTGATGTTTGGTAGGTCAGGTGCATGAAATACATTTTCGACAACAATATTTTCAGTTTATGATATTTTCAACTGACTATGGGGTTATCTGGACATAACCCCATTATAAATGGAGGAGCATATACTAACTTTCCATTCCAGTTATTAGTGGTTGGAAGGAAGTTGTCCCTCCATGATTATGTCAAAAGCGTGTAGTGTAGAGTTGACTTTTTGGCTCATTATTTGGCCATGTGGCTCCAGGCACAGTAGAGCCAGTTTGAGTCAGGAGCTTTCCATTCTTGCCTTTGAATCCAGCTCCACAATTATAAGCTGTGAGCTATGGAGCAACTTACCTGATTTCTCTTTGCTGCAGTTTTCCAATCTTTAAAATGGCACAGATAATAGATAATAACAGTGTCAACCTCATAGACTAAAATGAGAGGACATAAAACCCTTAGTTCAGGGTCTGTTCCATAGTATGAACTGAATAAATGTTATTACTGCTAATGGCAATATTAAAGCAAAACGACAAAAATCCGGAGGCTGCAATGTTGATTCTGACTCAGAGTTGTGAAGAATTCTGTTCTGCAGTTGTCATTTATGTGTAAGTTCAACCTGCAGCCCAGCAATTTATATTTTGTACAATCTGTCAAATCCATGAAGATGTTTGTTTAGGGGTTACTGCTTAAGAAATGCCCCTGCTGTTTTCAAGAAATATACCACCATCTTCTTGTCAGTAAGATAAGGTGCCAGGACAGGAGTGGTACCATGGGTTGTGACACAGGAGATATTCTCTTTTTAATGATTTTTTATTTATCTTTTTTCAGAATGCATTATCTGATTATCTACATGCAACATATTTAAATCTTAAAGCACAATGATTCACTGAGTACCTCAAATCCTCAATGAAGTCCAACAGCTAGAACATTAACAGTGCTTCCCATGGGTTCCTTTTTCTATAGTCCTTCCCTCCTCTCCACCCCATCACCCTGGGGTGTCCTGAATGCAGGTTTACCCCAGAGGGTATTGTGAGTTTTGTTCCTGACCACCGCAATTAAATGAATATTACAATAAAGTGAGTCACATTAACTTTTTGGTGTTTCAGTGCATATAATAGGTTATGTGTACTCTATACTGTAGTCTGTATTAAGTGTGAATATCATGTCTAAAAAACAATTACATACCTTAATTACATAATACTTTATTGCTAGAAATTTCTAATGATCATCTGGTCCTTCTGTGTAATCTTGTTGTAATCTTTTTTTTGGTGGAGAGTCTTGCTTCGACGTTGATGGCTATTGACTGATCATGCTGGTGGTTGCTGAAGATTGGGGGTGACTGGCACTTTCTTAAAATAAGACAACAATGAAGTTTGCTGCATCGATTGACTCGTGATTTCTCTATAGCATGTGATGCTGTTTGATAGCATTTACTCAGAACTTCTTTCAAAATTGGAGTCAGTTCTCTTAAATGTAGACTCCATCTTAAGAAATCACTTTCTTTGCTAATTCACAAGAAGCAACTCCTCATTCCTTAAAGTTTTATCATGAGGCTAGAGGCCCGGTGCACTAAATTCGTGCACGGGGAGGGGGAGTGTGTGTCCCTCAGCCTGACCTGCATCCTCTCCGATCCGGAAGCCCTCAGGGGATGTCCTACTGATGGCTTAGGCCTGCTCCTCGTGGTTCTCTGCTCTCTGTGGGGCCTGCCTGCTCCACACCGCGGCAACTGCCAAGCAGGCCGTGCTGGGTGCTGCCTGCGGGCTGCACTTCACTGCTCCCGGGTCGCTGAGGCCATGCTGGGTGTTGCCTGCGGCTGTGCTTGCCTGCTCCCCGGTTGCCGTGGCGAAGGCCAAGCAGGCCATGCTGGGAGCTGCCTGTGGGCCGTGCTTCCCTGCTCCCGGGTCGCCGCGGCGATGACCAAGCAGGCCATGCTGGGAGCTGCCTTCTCCCTGTTGTCAGTCTCCACTTAGGCGATGAGGTTAATTTGCATACTCACTCCTGATTGGTTGGTGGGCATTGTGAAGTGATGGTCAGTTTGCATATTTCCCCATTATTAGTGTAGATTGTAGCAATTCAGTCAGGCTCTAGTTGTAATTCTAGTTCTTTTGCTATTTCTGTCACACCTGCAGTACTTCCTCCACTGAAGTCTTGAAACTCCCCCCACCCCTAAGTCATCCATAAGAGTTGGAATCAACTTCTTTTAAACTCTTGCTAATATTGTTTGTTTTGACCTCTTCCCATGAATTACAAAATGTTCTGGATGGCATATATACTGGTGAATGCTTTCCAGAAGGGTTTTAATTTGCTCTACACAGGATGCCAGGAATCTTTTCTTTGTAAACAAATCATTCTCTGTGAAGTGCAATAAAGCAAAGCACACTAAAATGAGGTATGTCTCTATTGTGTTTGATTTCTTGCTGTTTGAAAAATAGTTTTTTTTTCACATACGCGTATTTTTAAACTATATATTTGGTTTGGCTTATTTTTAACGTTATTAAAAATAGTATCCCTTTATGTAGTCTTCTGGGACTTTGATTTTTTTCTTTTTTAAAAAATTTTTTTATTGAATTTATTTGGGTGACATTGGTTAATGAAATTTTATAGGTTTTAGGTGTACAGTTCTATAATATCATCTGTATCTTGCATTGTGTGTTCACCACCCCAAGGAAAGTCTTCTTCCATCACCATTTATCTACCTTATAGATTTTGATTTTTTTCTCCGAACAATAGGTTTCTTGTGTTTATCCATATTATTTTGTGAGCTCTTGTGCAATGATTTTAATTGCTGTATAATATTTCATTTTGTGACGATACATTTTATTTCTTATTTTCCTGCCAGGAGATATTTTTTATCTTTAAAAGAAATTTTTTATTGATTGATTTTAGAGAGAGAGGAAGGAAGAGAGAGAAGAGAGAGGAAGTGGAAGGAGAGAGAAAGAAACATTGATTTGTTGTTCTAATTATTTTTGCTTTCATTGGTGGGTTATTGTATGTGCCCTGACTAGAGATAGAACCAACAACCGTGGCAAATCAGGATGACATAAAAAAGGAAATATTGCTACTATGAACATACTCCTGTACATGGTTCCTGCACATGTATAAAAGTTTCTCTAAAGCATTTACTGGGAATGGAAATGCTGCCTTATAGAGTGATTTTTACCCCAGATACTGAATTATTTTCCAAAGCGTTTGTACCAGGTTTATTCCTCCAGCAGTGTGTAAGTATTTTTAAGACAGTCTTACATACCACAAGTGATTTTTGTGCAACCATCACCACCAGTCCAGTTGTAGAGCATTTCAGTACCTCCAAAAACTTCCTTGTGCTTACACATATATTCTCTTTGGCACTTAATATTGTTTACCTTTTTACTTATTATGAGTCTTCTGACTGTAAAATGTCTTGGGTGTGAATTTGCATTTTTCTGATTATAAATGATATGAGAATATATTTTCATGTCTTTATTAGCCATTCTGTTTCTTTCCTCTTTTGCAAAATATCCTCTGCCAATTTTTTTTTACATTTAAAAAATTTTTTTCTTATTATTTGGAATTTTTAATGTATTCTGGATACCAAAAGTATGCGATTTAAATTTGTTGAGTTATTTCCTTCAGTTGTGGCTTATTCTTTTCATTTTTGGTTTCTTTTATTTTCAATATTGCCATTTTTTGTGATAACTGATTAATTTTAATTCTAGCTCCTGAAGCTATATAGAGGGTATGCTTTACAAACTTCATTGGACTGTTGTACATATTCAATAAAGTGATAATTGAGAAATACCACTTTGTATCTCAAAATTAGGAACATACTTTTGAATTGCTTAAATACAATCTACAAAATTAAAAGCAAAATCAGAAGCCATACTGATTGTGAATTAAGTGTTTTGCACTTAATACATGATATAATAGCCAATATCTAGTAACAGATATCGAAAATCATTTCAGATTCTCATTCTGTTATACTCTGTTGGGAAGGTTTCTTGATTAAGTATGTGACTGGTCATAGGTAAGTACCACCAGAACCAGAACAGCAAGTAAAAGTTCTACCACAACTTTTGTAGTTTTATTTTATTCATCAGTTAAAATGAACATTGAGAATTAAATACTTATATTTACATGTATACAAATTATACTATGAAAGCATGTTTACAAACAGAAGTGTTTGGTAACTAGTTGGATAAGAAAATAATGTATAAAGGTATATAGCAAAAATATTAATGAAACATGCCTTACCCTGGAAATATCAATTCTATATTTCATATTATATTAAAGCAGTGTTATTTTTTGAATTTCCTATCCAGAAATACTTGTAAAGTAAGACAGATAGAAATTAATAATTTTTATTCTCATTTTAACTATGAAAAAGTTAAATTAGAAAAGCAAGAATGATTGAAATGCCTAAATCCAGAATGAGCCCAAATATTTGGCCACATAGAGTATTATCATCTTCAAGAATAGAAATAATAATGAAGGCTTTATAAGCAGTTTTTATTCTACAAATACAATAGGCGTTTTGGTATTTTGGTCACTAGCAAACAAGTTCAGTAAAGGTTTGAGATGCCTCAGTTTTATAAATTCAATATAGTATATTGAAGGTTAAGTAAAGTTGACATCAACATTTTTTAGAGATGGCTTATTTATAACTAGAGGGACCTTTGTGCACGGGGTGTGTGTCCCTCAGCCCAGCCTGCACCCTCTCCCAATCTGGGACCCCTTGAGGGATGTCTGGCTGCTCGTTTAGGTAGGATCGGGCCTAAACGGGTAGCTGGACATCCCTCTCACAATCCAGGACTGCTGGCTCCCAACTGCTCGCCTGCCTGCCTTTCTGATTGCCCCTAACCGCTTCTGCCTGCCACCCTGATCACCCCCTAACCACTCCCCTGCCAGCCTGATGCCTAACCACTCCCCTGCCAGCCTGATTGATGCCTGTCTGATCCCCTGCCAGCCTGATTGCCCCTAACTGCCTTCCCCTGCAGGCCTAGGTCACCCCTAACTGCCCTCCCCTGAAGGCTTGATTGCCCCCAACTGCCCTCCCTTGCAGGCCTGGTCCCTCTCAACTGCCCTCCCCTGCTGGCCTGATCACCCACAACTGCCCTCCCCTGCAGGCCTGGTTCCCCCCAACTGCTCTCACCTGCAGGCCTGGGTCCCCCGCAACTGTCCTCCCCTGCAGGCCTGGTCCCCCCAAACTGCCCTCCCCTGCAGACCTGGTCTCCCCCAACTGCCCTCCTCTGCTGGCCTGGTCACCCCTAACTTCCCTCCCTGCTGGTCTGGTCACCCCTAGCTGCCCTCCCCTGCAAGCCTGGTCCCCCCCAACTGCTCTCCCCTGCAGGCCTGGATCCCCCCCAACTGCCCTTCCCTGCAGGCCTGGGAGCTCCCAACTTCCCTCCTCTGCCAGCCTGGTCACCCCTAACTGCCCTCCCCTGCAGGCTTGATCGCCCCCAACTGCCCTCCCTTGCAGGCCTGGTCCCTCCCAACTACCCTCCCCTGCTGGCCTGATCACCCACAACTGCCCTCCCCTGCAGGTCTGATCCCTCCCAACTGCCCTCCCCTGCTGGCCATCTTGTGGTGGCCATCTTGTGTCCATATGGGGGCAGCCATCTTTGACCACATGGGGGCAGTCATCTTGTGTGTTGGAGTGATGGTCAATTTGCATATTACTCTTTTATTAGATAGGGTGTCTTTTAATGAACAAAGACTGATTTTAATGTAGGTGATTTTTATCAATCTCTTAGTAATTTTATCTGCTTTTTTTTAAATCTCTCCTGGAACTCTGATCCCATGAACTTTAGCCATACTTATTCTACGTTAGCTTTCAGATTTTCCTTCTCATATTTCTGTACTGCACTGTGTGTTACTGTCTTAAATTTTATCTTCTGGTTAACTATTTCTCTTGTTTAACCCTTTCATTGAGTTTTTTAGTTTAGTAATGATATATTTTACTTCTACTAATAGAAGTCCGCCCCACCTCCTTGATCTGACTGGTCTTTCAAATAGTTTATTTTACTTCCTTGTCTTTGTGATTCCAGTTTTTATTTTTTAAAACATTTTATATTTTTTAATCTCTCTCTGTTAATTCTGATATCAGCAGTCCTTGATATCAGGTCGGGGAGCATTCTACATGCTTCTTCAGCTGTTTTTGTTGCTTTCTCCAGTGGTGGCTTGCCTCCCTGGGTGCTTGGTGATTTTTGATTGTATGCTTTGGCTTGATCTTAGTTTATGGAAAACTTAAAGGTTTCAATGGAGGATGCTTTTCTTCCAAAAGGATTGGGTTTGTTTCTGCCTAGAATCAGGGATACCATTAACCTCAAACCCTTAATGGTCCAGACTTGGCAGGAGTCCCAAACTCTCTGCAATCTATTATTTGACTGGGTATTCCCCCTTTTTATTCTCTGCTCTCCTTTACATATTCATATTTACCTTTTAAAGATGACTAGTCTTTTTATATGGCCCTTTTGTTGCAGTTTTTCCCCTCCCAAACTTGCTCTACATTGGGTATTGTTTAGACCTTTAGAAAGAAAAGAAAGCACTACTGTAAAATTGTAGATATTCTGATGTGTGAAAATGCAAAAAAGAAAAGTGATCTGTTTTAAAAGTAAGAAGCTTAAATAATCTATATTATAAAATGCCAGTGACCGTAACGCCGTAAAGCTATAATGACCAAACGACCGGTCACCAGGAGGTGCATTGATGGGTCTTGCGGCACGCCGGGTCTCTGGGTCTCCAGTGCAGCGGGGGTCTGGGTCTTGCGCAATTTTGCACGCTGAGCCTCTAGTATGAGATATTTTTGTGGCTAGGAAGACGCAAAAAGAGCTATCATGTCACACATTGTAATTAACTTTAAAGCAAAATGAATTTCACAGGGGTCTAATTTTATTTTTATTGTGTAAAGATCCTAAGAAAATCATCAGTCTAGTTTAAAATGTCAACCAGAGCTTTCATTTTAGTTATTGAAAGGTACAATTTTCACATATTACCATCTGAAATGGATTGAATTTTGAAGTCTTGAAAGAACCAATCAAGTTTTATTTTTTCTTTCTCCATGTGCGTTATCTTTGAAACTTTGAGGGCTTGTTACAGCCATATGAATTAGGGGCAGTCATGTACTGTAGCCTAATCTTAACTTATCATCAAATTAATGGTGATTGGGTGGATGGTCTTTTGTTTGGATCACAGCAGTCTAGGTGTTGAGTGGGCTGTGATAAGGGTTTTAGAAAGAGATGGTAAGAGCCAAATGAGGAAAAGCAGAATCTTAAAAAACCCCCACCAGAACTTAAAAATTAGTATTTTTATTTAATTAGTTTAAGCAAAAAATACCTACAAAACACTGCACAGTAATGTGCTAGAGAAACTACATATCATATGCTCTGTTATAAAAATGGGACCCATGTCAGTATTTATGAAGGGATTGATTACAAAAAATTGTGGTTTGCTAGACTGACAACACATTTACTACCGAGGAGACTGGCTGCTCTGTTCTCAGTTTCAAACAAGGAGGGCTGGTAAGTTACTGAGAATCTTATTTCCATCTGTAAAATGAGGGTGTTTTGCTCTTCTTTTCCCAGCTTGGGGATTATCCCAGTGCTTTTGAGATCCCTGTGCTAATGAAATAATTACTGAGTACCTACAGAGTTTTAAGATTTAGTTCTAGTTTTCTGGATGGATGACAGATATAAAGAAAATGTTACTTTACTTTTTAAAAAGTTTTTAAAAAATGTTTTTGCATGCATTGCCTTGTTCCTTCCTCCTTCATCCCTTTAAAATTATTGCAATAAGTGTGAACTTTTTAAAAAAATATATATTTTATTGATTTTTTACAGAGAGGAAGAGAGAGGGATAGAGAGTTAGAAACATCGATGAGAGAGAAACATCGATCAGCTGCCTCCTGCACACCTCCCACTGGGGATGTGCCCGCAACCAAGGTACATGCCCTTGACTAGAATCGAACCTGGGACCTTTCAGTCCACAGGCCGATGCTCTATCCACGGAGCCAAACCAGTTAGGGCAAGTGTGAACTTCTTAATACCTGTTACCTTTCTGCAAATGTGGCCACAGATGTATTTTGTTTGATCCACAGTTTTAAAAGTTTGTTAATTTGGATTTTGAGCTTCACTTAAAAGTTCAGAACATCTAGCAGCATTCCCAGTGACAGCAATAGACAGGAGCTAAGTAAGGGCTCTTCTAGATAGGATAGTAGATGGTCACCAAATGGTCTTCCCTACACTCCTTTTGATTTGCACCGGGCTGTGTCACTCACGATGTTACTTGCTGGCTCTTTGGGCACCTCATTGTAGCTTCTGCTTTATCACTCAGCTCTTCACTTCCTGATGTGCCTTTGGAACATGCTCCTGACAACCCTCTTTGAGGTAGGGTAGGCCCTGAGCCCCAGGAAATACAACTCAAAAATAAGCTCTGGTCCTCCCACCTCTTAAAAAGAAAAACGTAGTTAGAAAGAAATTTTTTCATATGTATTTTGCAATCTTGTCTTTACAACTGTCCCTTGAGGTAGGCAAGTCTGGAATTATGTGCTGTTAGGAAGTCTTGATCTCCACTTGTGCTGCCAAGGGCATATTTATTTTAAAGTAGTTCCACTGAGGGGCTAGACCTTTTCTGTGGACATCTCAAGGTGGCCACAATTCTTGTCATGTCCTTATTGGCAGACTTGAACCCTGGTCACTGCTCTGCCATGAATGTTCATTGAGAAACCATCAGCTCCTATAACTGGTGAGTGGCAGAGCCAGTATTTGGTTAGAGAGCTTTCAACTCCTGTACAGCATGCTGCTTTTCTGATATTGTGTCATTCTTTGAGAAAAAATTTCATTTCGTTTTGCTCTTTGCTGGGTGAGGACCGAAGAGAAAGTGTGTTAACCATGATTTTTATGAGTTTATTAATTAGTCTGTTATCTCAGAAGAACCTTTTTGTAGTCTTTGATGGGTGTGCCCTCATTTTTATGTCCTTAAAAAACAAAAGCCCATTCTCTGCTTTGCTAGCACATTTGGTAGGGTTAAAAGTTTAAGTCTTCCCTCTTTTCTTTCTACTTTTAATCCATCTTCATTTATAAATACCTTTTGGGATGTTTTAAATTTACCATCTCTGTGTATTTGTAGGTGACACAATCAAATTACATATGTGTGTCATAACAACAACAGATGTGACCATGGAATATGGGTTCTTAAATGCCCTCTCCGCTGTGGTTGGAGTTATTTTCTGTTTACCAAGATACGTTTCGGCTGAGGCACAGAGGGAACAGTGTAGTACTAGAATGCCTCTCCTGGTGTGTTGTCCCACATGGTACTATTTTACAGATGGTAATGGAGTATGCAAACAAGGTTTTGTGGTCAAATAATATTTGGGAAGCACCGAGTTAAGCAAAATTAAATAGGTTTCTATAGTAGGGCCTCTCAAGGCCTCGGAATACCTGTCAGCACTGTGACTAAGAGGAGGAGAAAAGGAAGCCAAGGGTTTCTGACCAGTGCCTCTGGTAGGGCTAATGTTCCATTAGAAATAGTTTGGGAAAAATTGGTTTACGATGATATTGCATCATTTCTCTGTATTAGGTGGGAATGATGCATTATTAGTGAGGTTTCTAATGTGTCTTATTGCTGCCGTGTCATCCTTCAGTTTTCCAGTGACTGAACGCAGTCTTATGAGAAGAGGTTGCTCATTGGCGTGGAATTGGCCCAGAGGGTAAGGGCTGTGGCCTCAATTTCGGTATAGTCTCTGTGGATGGTTATGGGTGCATCATTCATACTCTGATGCCAGTAACTCCCTTAAATAGCTCCTGATTCTAGTTATGCTATTGAAGACTGAAGAGTTCTTTTAAACTGCCATCTGATTCCCGATAGGTGGAAGGTAAAGGAAAGATCCTTGATAAAATTCTCAGTTTCACATATGTGCACAGATCATGATCCAATGATGAATTATTTTAGAAAACCAGATAAACACAGGGCAAATAGACAAACAGAGCAGGACAGGCCTAGAATGTTGACTGGGTAATTGGGGTGAAGGGAGAGGAGAATCAGGAGGAGGTCAGTTGAGTGACAAATACCCTCAAGCACCTACTGAACATGTAGAAGAGCTAATTTGATGGAGTCTGGAAGAGGCATTTGTCTATGAACTTGGGCTGGTGTGCAGACTTTCTGCTGAGATTCTATGGCTTTAAGTGTTGAACAGTTTGGCAAATTTCGACTTGTCATTGTGGGGCTTGTTTGTAGCTGAGGTCTTTCTGGAGACCTTTACTTTACACCAGTTCTATCACCAACCCCCAAGTGAAGCAGTTTCTATTATAAGCTTTGCCAGTGTTTGGGTAGAACAGTTGTACCTCTGGGTGGGGAGAACGTGGCAGCTTTATGTGTTTGCCTGCCCTAAATTTTAGCTCTTTGGATCTTTGTTGACAATTGTTGCTGAGAGAGGAGGATGATATGTTGTATTTTAAAATGATCAGAACTGGAAGCATAGTGTTTACAAGTGAAGGCCCAGGAGTCAGGCAGATTTAGGTTTATCTTTGCCACCGACTACTGGCGAGGAGTATTAGGTTTCCCCATTTGTTCATTTAGGTTTAACATTACCTATGTTACCAGATTGTTTTGAATAGGTGTGGTGTATAGGTATGTGTAGTGTAATGAGGTAGAGTGTGGTTAACACTTCACCTAAATGACAGACTAGGCATACTCTGTCTGAGTTTGTTTAGGAGACTGGTGCTTGTTGGTGTTTGCATAGAGCCTGTCCTTGGAGGCAGTAGTTCAGTCAATAGTAGAGAATGGAAACTGGAGAAGAAATTTTGAAGTGGTAAAATTTGTCTATGGTCTCTTTACACTTATTCTTAGTATTTTAACCACTTTTTAAATTGAAATTATATGAAATTCTAGTAATTTCATGAAAAGAAGTTAAAGTTTCAGCCTCATGCCAACCTTGGCCTTGCCTGTCAATTGGTCTTGAAAAAAATATGTTATTTGCCTATTAATGAGGATAACATCAATAATAAATGTCATAGGACTTCATTATCTCTTAACACATATTCGACTGTGATTTTGGGGGAGGCTTTTCAGTAAGATTTACTAGAGAATAGTGGAGATATTTATTCTATCTGTTCTAAGAAATTTTCTAAACATTTTGTGAACTTTAGCATGTTCAATATTCCATGAATCTCTGGGAAGGTGATAGTCCTCATGTTTTCGTGAAGAAAGACTGGCAGCTCAGAAAATTTCAGTGTTTTTTGCCCTGGCTAGGGGCAGAGCTGGGGTTATAATCTGGGTCTTCTGCCAGCATTCTTACTTCTCTACCCTTATCCCCTTAGACACGCAGGTTTGAGGATGTCAAACGAGTCAGCCTTAGTTATTTAAAAAAAAAAAATCTGTCAGTAATAAAGTTAAGATCTCTCTAAATGTAGGAGTTTCAGAGGAATGCTTTGTTCCTAAATTTGCAAGTTCATTCAGTTTAAAAGTGATTCCTATAATATAGCTCTCATATTCATTATTCATATTCATATTCATTGCCTCAGTAATGACTTTTAAATAGGACTTTATTATTAGAATGACTGGACTGAAGTCTGATTGGACTAGGGTTAAGAGATTGCATCACTATAAATAGAGATAAAATATTTTATATAAGTTGATCTACTTTTTATGAAGTTTCATAAGTTGGAACTTAGGATCTTCTCTAAAACACTTTCACCAATTTCCAAATAGCAAACTTCCCACTGTGGGGTTAAAGATAGAATGACCACTTAGGAGAATTTGGGAATTAAATTATTTCTGTTGGCACTTTCAATTATGTTAAGTGAGGCAGAGCTTCATTAATTGCTCCATCAACAATTTTTCTAACCCAAAAGCTTGAGGAGGTAAGATTACTACACTGATTAGAGAATCATCTATAGACCAAAATGAAAACAGAAAAACCTATACATTTTCAGTGTGTAAGAGAAATATTAGATGTGATTATCTGTGAGGCCATTGGCATAGTTATTGGAGAGGGCCTTACGGGTATATATAAATTAATTTAATGTCCCTCTTTTAAAAAAAAAGTTTTTATTGACTTTAAAAAATATATATTTTTATTTATTTTAAATATATTTTTATTGATTTCAGAGAGGAAGGGAGAGGGAGAGATAGAAACATCAATGATGGGAGAGAATCACTGATTGGCTGCCTCCTGCACAACCCCTACTGGGGATCGAGCCCACCACCCAGGCATGTGCCCTTGACTGGAATCAAACCCGGGACCCTTCAGTCCGCAGGCTGACACTCTATCCACTGAGTCAAACTGGCTAGGGCAAAAAAATATTTTTATTGATTTCAGAGAGGAAGGGAGAGGGGAGAGAGATACAGAAACATCAGTGATAAGAGAGAATCATTGATCAGCTGCCTCCTGCACTCCCCCTACTGGGGAGTGAGCCCACAACCCGGGCATGTGTCCTTGACTGGGAATCGAACCCAGGACCCTGCAGTCTGCAGGCTGACACTATCCACTGAGCCAAACCAGGTAGGGCAATTTTTTTTTTTTTTTTTTTTTTTAGCGAAAGAGACGGAGGAAGGGTGATGGAGAGGAATATCAATGTGAAAGAGAAACAGTGATTGGTTGCCTCTCATATGCACCCTGTCCAGGAATCAAACCCACAACCTGGGTATGTGCCATGACCGGGAATTAAGCCAGTGAAGTTTTGGTGCAGGGGATGATGCTCAACCAACTGAGCCACACTAGCTAGGGCAATGCCAGTCTTTAATAGCACCTTGAATAGGTTGAGATGGGTTTAAAAGCATTGCAGTTCCTTCATGATTGCATTGGAATGTCACATTCTCTGATATTTATATTTTATTATGAGAAAGGCATATGGGAAAATACATAGTTTGTATACATTTTAAGTTATCGTGAATACTATAGTGAATTAATTGATTGGTAAGGTCTAATAAAATCAGAATCTTTTCCAAAAACCTAACTCTGTTTTAAAATTGATTTTTACAGAGATAGGAAGGGAGAGTGCTAGAGAGATAGAAACATCTATGAGAGAGAAACATCATCAACTGGCTGCCTCCTGCGCGCCCCCTATTAGGGATCCAGCTCTGAACTGAGAGGCATGTGCCCTGACTGGGAATGGAATTGGGACCCCTTGGTTCAGGGGCTGACATTCAACCATTGAGCACTGGCCAGGCATAACCTTAACTCTTATATACCAGCAATTCTAACCTTTTCTTTCTATTATCACCTGCCATGTTGGGTTATTGTTACAAAACTGTATTATTCCAGCGATTCTACCAAAGTTTGGAGAAGAATTTTTTTTAACAGCTATTCTGTGTTTAAAATTCATAATCAACATGAAGTTTAATATTTACTTGAAGAAGCAATAAAAGCACAATGTACTGTGGCTTAGGGTAGTGCTAAGAGTTTTCCCAGTAGAGGTCAATTTTTAGGAAATGATGTATCATGCTAAAATTGAATTGGATGGGGATGAGAGAGGGATGAAAGAACATGTATTTTGCTAATGGTATCCTGAAATATTACCTGATGTTGAATATGACTTCTAAACTAATATAAAAATAAACAAAGTGAAAATAAAAATAACTCAAATCTAAAAGGTGTACCAAAAATAGAAAACACATTCCAGATCATATGTTTTGGAGAAATGATTGTTTTGCTAATAGCAAGTGGGGACTTACCTTACATTTATGTTGGGAATCAGGGAGTCATTTGGTATAGTTTTATACTAATATTTATATAGAACTACATTATGCTCATAATAACCTTACAGAATTAATAATGGATACACACACACACACACACACACTAGAGGCCCAGTGCACGAAATTCGTGCATGGGGGGGGGGTGTCCCTCAGCCCTGCCTGCACCCTCTCCAATCTGAGACCCCTTGAGGAATGTCCGACCGCCCATTTAGGATCGGTGGGATCGGGGCTAAATGGGCGGTCGGACATCCCTCTCACAATCCAGGACTGCTGGCTTCCAACCACTCGCCTGCCTCTGCCTGATTGCCCCTAACCGCTTCTGCCTGCCAGCCTCATCACCCCCTAACCATTCCCCTGCCAGCCTGATCAATGCCTAACTGCTCCCCGGCTGGCCCAATTGCCCCTAACTGCCCTACCCTGCCATGCTGGTCACCCATAACTGCCCTCCCCAACAGACCTGGTCCCCCCCAACTGCCCTCTCCTGTAGGCCTGGGTTCTCCCCCAACTGCCCTCCCCTGCAGGCCTGGTCCCCCCTCAACTGCCCTCCCCTGTAGGCCTGGGTTCCCCTCCAACTGCCCTCCCCTGCAGGCCTGGCCCCCTCCCAACTGCCCTCCCCTGCAGGCCTGGTCCCCCCCCCAACTGCCCTTCCCTGCAGGCCTGGTCCCCCCCAACTGCCCTCCCCTGCAGGCCTGCCCCCCCAACTGCCCTCCCCTGCAGGCCTGGTCTCCCCCAACTGCCTTCTCCTGCTGGCCTGGTCACTCCTAACTACCCACAACTGCCCTCCCGTGCAGGCCATCTTGTGTCCACATGGGGGCAGCCATCTTTGACCACATAGGGGTGGCCATCTTGTGTCTTGGAGTGATGGTCAATTTTCATATTACTATTTTATTAGATAGGATTGCTTCTTGAATAATAATTGCTTTATTTTTCATTTCTAAGTGAATTAAAATATACAGTGTAATAATTTTGGCAGATGATGGTTTGATTAGTAAATGTTATCTTTACTAGTGTAATAATGTTTGATTTTTTTTTTCTCTCTCTCTTCTGGTTCCAGGGTGTGGATGAATGGAACATAGCTCGCCTAAATACTATCTTGGATGTGGTTGAGGAAGAGTGCGGTATTTCTATTGAGGGTGTAAATACCCCGTATCTCTATTTTGGCATGTGGAAAACCACATTCGCGTGGCACACTGAGGATATGGACCTCTACAGCATTAATTATCTCCACTTTGGAGAGCCCAAGTCTTGGCAAGTTACATGTTTAATATTCATTTGCTTTGGAATTTTGACGTTTGGTCAAGGCACTATAACCTATTGAAGAGGATGTTTTTCCCTCGGTGGAATCAGATTTAATATGAGCTGTAAGAAAGTTTTTGACTGTAATAATGAATTGTCTTCCACTTTTCCCAGGTTTTTGCTCAAAGTCATGAAGCTAGTGGTGACTTGTCTATCTAAAGTTGCCTACAGACCATTATGTGTATATGTGTGTGATATGTTGATAGATATTTTAGTCTTGAAGAATTTGTTAGGCATCTTTACTTATCTGACCATTTGTTGGAAGGTGTATGGGAAAGTTGGCTTCCTGGATGTAAAGTATCAAATAATCTTAATAATCTTCCAGTCCAGCCTCCTCTAAATAAATGACCATTTCTATAATAGTATGTGGTGGCTGGAGGGAGAGGAGAGATGAATCAGGAGGTCTGTTATCGCTCTTTGAGTAATAGGCATAGGTCAGAGAGTAAGTGAATGTTGATATGTGTTCTTAACTTATAGTTTCCTCTGTTTCTGAACTTCTTTCCTCATTTTTCTTAAGATTTATTGCTCTGTAAAATGCATTATATAGTACATTCATTGTACATTTGTAATTATGCTAACCCTGGTATCCTTTGTGGTCGGGCATTTTCATGTTTTAAAGAGTTAAGTCTATTTTCTATAATATCAGCCTACTTTCTTTAATACATGTACATCAGGGTAACACATAGGCAGAAGCATATGAAGCATAATCTGGACAACAGGAAATAGGATGTTCTGATGAACATTTAGGACGCTCTTCAGGTATTGTGCCAGCCCAGCAGCTTTCTTGGTTCCAATTCAAAGAGAATGGTCTCTTTCATGTTCTGCTCATCATGAGTTGAAATACAGTGTATAAGTTCTAGTCCAATCTTGCCATTGAGGTTTTATCATTTGGTGAAATGAGAAATGGTAAGCTTTCTCCAAAAAACTCAACTATAGGAAAACTTCCTAATGACTGAAAATGACATCTAATTGGAAGGAAAGTATTAGGTGGAAGGGCAAAGTTCTTAGGATATACAAGAGAAACCCAGGCAGTTCTTAGTTTGCTGTCAAGTTTTTTTCATCTAAAAAAACTTAGTGGGAAGCTCTTTCCACTGAGCCAAACTGACCAGGGCTGTTTAACTTATTTTAAAGGTAAGCACATTTAATTTGATTAATTCTTAGCATTCTTCTCTTTTAATGGAATAAATCAAACAAACATTTTGAATACATGGTCTAGGACAGTGGTTGGCAAACTGCAGCACGCGAGCCACATGTGGCTCTTTGGCCCCTTGAGTTTTTAGCAAAGGCCAGCTTAGGAGTACCCTGATTAAGTTAATAACAATGTACCTACCTATATAGTTTAAGTTTAAAAAATTTGGCTCTCAAAAGAAATTTCAGTCGTTGTACTGTTGATATTTGGCTCTGTTGACTAATGAGTTTGCCGACCACTGGTCTAGGATGTTGAGAGGTTTTATGACAATGTGATGGGATTATTCATTTCACAGTTGTTTACAGGAGGCTCAGTTGTGAACACACACTCTAGGCCGTGTGGGTCTCTATTTGTCATCTTTCTTCAACAACTTTCTAAACATCTGTCATCCTTTAGTACTTTTGGGACTTAGCTCTTGGAGACTTTGAGAAATATTACAAAGTAGTGCATAGGCTCCTGGACAGTGATCTCCATGCTTTCTGACACCCCCTTTCAGAGTGGATAAAATTAAATGAAGTGGATCAATCAACATGTTGGTGAAATCTAGTAGCATTTAGGTAACTACTAGTATATACTATATTTCCCTTAAGAAAAATGAAACGTTAGTAGCAAAACTTTTCTGGAGGTTTGTTAGATATTAATTAATAAGAATGCTTGGGACATTAATTTGAGTTTTTAGTGGTAGAGGAGTTAGAGATGTGGTTCCTGCTTTCTTACAGAGGAATATTATTCTTTCCTCTTGTCTTGAGAACAATATTATGTTGTCTCCTGAAGATCACTTAGGAGAGAATATTCTGGTCAGGAAATGGACTGATTCTAGAATCCTCTGTCTTTGGGAAGGAGCACTGCAGTTTGTGAGAATCATTATGCTAGTATCCAAGGTATTTCTTTCTTCCAGCATGTATATTTTCAGTATTTAATTACTCTATTAGTTATTAAGCATATAGACGCCATTCTATGCATTAAGGGTAGATTTATAATAACACTGTTATCTTTAACCTTGACCATTATTTATAATGATAAAGTAATAAAACACAGCAGTGAGTATGACAGCTAATCTACATTCTATTTTCTAAGATAACTACTGTAGGAAAAGAGTGATATAAATGACTGTAAGTATATTTCCCAATAGATTTATGAAAGATTATATTAGCTCAGCATTAAATACTTTGAGGCAAACTCAATCATCATTAAAATTCATTTTAGTAATCATCGTAATATATTTAAAGTGAGCTTTGCAAGTTGGTAGAAGCAATACAAATTCATATAAATATTGGGAGGCAGGGAGTGTGTGTAGCAGAGCTAAGACACAAGGGACCAGCAATCAGGGCTCTAGTCCTTATTCTGCTACTAACATTTGGCTTTGGACAGATAACTGTACTTGTAGTTTCCTCACCCACAAAATGACAAGGTTAACCAATATGATCTCCAACCATAGGAATATTTTCACTTACTCTACAAAGTGAGAGGATGACACAGTGATGTAGGTGTGTGTGCACATGAGCACACACTGGTTTCCTTTCCTGCTGTCCTCTGCTTGTTGAGTTGGATCTGAAACAGTTGCCTTTACTGAGCTTGACATCTCTTTCCTGGCTGTGTCTTCCTCCTTCTCTCTGGCCTTACAGGCTGGCACTGAACTTCTGCTTCTTCATCTTCAGTTCTTCATACCATATTTTTGGTATGATTATTGCAAAGACTGCTGCCTAGAATCCCCTCCCTACTTCCATGTCTACACTGCTCTCCTCTGCCCCTGTATCGCTTAGATTTTTGCCTGAAGACTTTTTAGATCAATCTGTTTAAGGGAAGAGAAGGAAAAAACACACATGTTATAAAGATTCTTGTCTAAAATGTAACTATTAAGAAAACCAAGTTTCCTGAGATTTCTGAGTAGCTGCAGAATATGCACGGCCCCAGGTGGGAGCCCCGAGACATACTTTTTTGGGCACTATATATGGCAGATTTTGCTTAATAAGTTTTCATGAATACAGGGATGTACTGAAGAGACTTTCAGAGGGGCTGATGATTTATTTAAACATTTCTGGCATAAAGGTTTAAGGGGAAAAGAATGCTTAAAGTAAGCAGATAGAAAACTGCTCTGGCAGTCAGTGGTATTTATTATTTTTTGAATTAATATTGACTTTGGAGCAAGAAGACCTGTTTTAAAATCCCAATCTGTCACTTACCAGCTGAATGACTTAGGGCAAAACACTGTTCGACTTTAATCATAAATTTCTTTAACTGCCAAATGGAGGCATGATTTATTCACTGTCTACTTACAGGATTGCTAGAAGGGTCCAGGGATATACTCTGTGTGAAAGTGCTTTGTAATCTGTAAAGTACTATCCAAATATTTATAATTACCATTATTTTAATAACCTTATGAAAATGAATCCCTTCTTTTTGGTCATAGTAATTACTTTAAGTCTAAACTTGGCATATAATAGGTTGGAAGTTTCAAGGATACAATATGATTCTCCCAAGCATCCTGTGATTATGGTAGTGGTTAACTGCTGGGGATATAGAATTAGATAATGTCTTGAATCCTCCTTTCCAAGTCCATGTCCAAACACAATGAATAACAGACTTTCAGATTTACTCTGTAGAGAATGAGAGAGGTGAGGTTTAAGAAGACATGTCTTAAGCTGTGGAAAGGTCTAAAATCAAGAGAGAAGGTTTTTCTGAATGTTATGGATTTGGTTAAATTTTATTCAACAAACTGAGATTTTGTTAAAATGCCATGCAGCAATAAGTGATGTCAGATGATTCAGAATAAATATAACTTAGTTTGATGTTTTTTTTTTATTGAATCATTTTTTAGTGTTTTTTAAAAAATATGTTTTTATTGATTTCAGAGAGAGGAAAGGAGAGGGAGAGAGAGAGTGCGAGCGAGCATAGATGAGAGAGAAACATTGATCGGCTGCCTCTGCATGCCCCCTTTTGGGGGTTGAGCCCACAGCTCAGGCATATGTTCTGATTGGAATCAAACAGTGATCTCCAGGTTCATGGGTCTATGCTCAACTGAGCCATGCTGGCTGTTTTTTATTTTTTATTTTTTTAAAAATTTCTTTATTGATTAAGGTATTACGTATGTGTCCTTATTCCCCCATTACCCCCCACCTCCCATTCATGCCCCCACCCCCCTGTTGTCTGTGTCCATTGATTAGGCTTATATGCATGCATATAAGTCCTTTGGTTGATCTCTCTCCCTTACCCCCACTGTCCCCTACCTTCCCTGAGGTTTGACGTTCTGATTGATGTTTCTCTGTCTCTGGATCTACTTTTGTTCATCAGTTTATGTTGTTCATTATCTGGCTGAGTTTTTTAGTGTTTTGTAATATTTGAGAGTACCAGCTGTTTTTTATTTATTTATTTATCTTTTATTGTTGAAAGTGTTTCGGATGTCCCTCTTACCCACCCCCTAGCAACTCCCCCTGCCTTCACTGCACTATTATCTGTGTCCATGGATTATGCATATCTATCTACCTATCTATCTATCTATCTATCTATCTATCTATCTATCTATCTATCTAATCTATCATCTATCTAAGTGACCTTCAAGGCGAAACGACTAGAATGACTGGTCACTATGATGCACACTGACCACCAGGGGCAGACGCTCAATGCTGGCGCTGCACCCTGGTGGTCAGCGCGCCATTTAGCTAGAAACCAGGCTCTGCATCCGTGGTGGCTGGAGCCTCTCCTGTGGACACTCCTCCTGCGTGCTCCTCCCACATTGGGACCGGACTGGGATGGGGACTGACATTGAGACTGACTTAGCGCTAGCCCACGGCTGCTTCTCAGCACCAGTATTGCCCGGCAAGGAGAACGCAGCGAGCCTACCTACCGAGCTGAGCTGTGGTGGCAGGTGCAGCGGGGCCAGAATGAGCAGAATGGCACTGGGGCTCAGGCTCCTCCCCATCCGCCTGCGGCTTCGCTCACTACCATATCCCTTGGGGGATGTTGGACTGCCCGTTTAGGCCCGATCCCTGCAGGCCACACCAAGGGACCCCCACAGGTGCATGAATCTGTGCACCAGGCCTCTAGTATGCATCTAAGTTCTTTTCTTCGTTCGTTCTTTTTTTTTTTTTTTTTTTTTTTTTTTTTGCATATAAGTTCTTTGGTTAATCTCCTCTTCCCACCCCTCCTTCCCCTCTGGGATACCTCAGTCTGTCCCATGCTTCCATGTGTTTGGAACAAAATAGACCAGAGGGGGGAAATAAAGAGCACCAGCTTTTTAAAAAAATAATTCTTTATTGTTGAAAGTATTACATATGTCTTTTTTTCCCCCCATTGACCCCCTCCAGCTGGCCCGCCTCCCACTCCAGGCCTTTAGCAGCCTATTGTCTGTGTCCATGGGTTATGCATATATGCATACAAGGTCTTTGATTGATTACCCCCCCCATTCCCTCTGAGATTCCACACTCTGTTCCATCTTCCATATCTTTGTATTCACTCCGTTCATGTTAACTTAGATTCCACATAGGAGGAGCATACCAGCTTTTGTACCAGCGTGTGTGTTTTGAATTCTGGCATTACTTTTTCGTGAGATGTGACCTTGAGCAATTGTTAGATAACCTCAATTTCCTCTTGTTAGACACTCATATGGTTCTGATGCCCACTTTGTAAGGTGGTTGTGTGGATGAAATAAAATAACTGTGTACATAGCATATACCACAGCTCCTGATATATCATAAGTGCTCAATTGATGTTAACATATTTCATACAGTTACCAGATACATAGTGCATGTCACATAGAAGTTCATGTATGAGGTTATATATAAGACCTCGTTGATTTTATATTAATAAGAATTCTTGTTCTAAGAGGCAGAACCCCAACTTAAGCAAAAAGGCTGTTTTCCATTGTAAGTAGTTGGGATAAGCTAGAAGCATGGCTCAATCCAGGAGATCAGTTGCTCCTACTGGGTGTCTGTCTCGTCTTCTCCCTTCATCTTTCCTGATCTCCATTCACTCCCTCTCATCTCCCTGCTACCCCTTCTTTTTTTTTTTTTTCTTTTTTTTAATTAAGGTATTATATGTGTACATATCTTACCATTGCCCCCCCCAACTCCCATACATACCCTCACCCCCCAATGTTTTGCATCCGTTGGTTACTCTTATATACATGCATATAAGTCCTTCAGTTGATCTCTTATTTCCCCCACCTCTCCCTAACCTTACCACTGTAATTTGACAGTCTGTTTGATGCTTTGCTGCCTTTGTATCTATCTTTTTGTTCATCAGTTTATAATGTTTTTCATTATCCCCAAATGAGTGAGATCATGTGGTATTTTTCTTTCATTGACTGGCTTATTTCACTTAGCATAATGTTCTCTAATTCCATCCAGGTGCCTACAAATGGTAGTAATTCCTTCTTTTTTATGGAAGCATAGTATTCCATTGTGTAGATGTACCATAGTTTTCTGATCCAGTCATCTGCTGATGGGCACTTAGGCTGTTTCCAAATCTTAGCTATTGTAAATTGTGCTGCTATGAACATAGGGGTGCATATATCCTTTCTGATTGGTGTTTCTAGTTTCTTAGGATATATTCCCAGGAGTGGGATTACTGGGTCAAATGGGAGTTCCATTTTCAGTTTTTTGAGGAAACTCCATACTGTTCTCCACAGTGGCTGCACCAGTCTGCATTCCCACCAGCAGTGCACGAGGGTTCCTTTTTCTCCGCATCCTCGCCAACACTTGTCGTTTGTTGATTTGTTGATGATAGCCATTCTGACAGGTGTGAGATGGTACTGCATTGTCATTTTGATTTGCATCTCTCGGATAATTAGTGACTTTGAGCATGTTTTCATGTGTCTCTTGGCCGTCCTTCTGTCTTCTTTCGAAAAGATTCTATTTAGGTCTGTTGCCCATTTTTTTATTGGATCCTTTATCTTCCTTTTATTAAGTTGTATAAGCTGCCTGTAGATGTTGGAGATTAAACCTTTATCAGTGATAACATTTGCAAATATGTTCTCCCATACAGTGGGGTTTCTTGTTGTTTTGTTGATGGTTTCTTTTGCTGTGCAAAAGCTTTTTATTTTGATGTAGTCCCATTTGTTTATTTTCTCTTTGGCTTCCATTGCCCTAGGGGCCGTATCAGTGAAAAAGTTCTTTTGGCATATGTCTGAGATTTTGCTGCCTGTGGATTCCTCTAGTATTTTTATGGTTTCCCATCTTATATTTAAGTCCTGTATCCATTTTGAGTTTATTTTTGTGTATGGTGTAAGTTGGTGATCTAGTTTCATTTTTTTGCATGTATCTGTCCAATTTTCCCAACACCATTTATTGAAGAGACTGTCTTGACTCCATTGTATGCTCATGCCTCCTTTGTCAAATATTAATTGAGTATAGTGGTTTGGGTCGATATCTGGATTCTCTATTCTATTCCATTGATCTATATGTCTGTTCTTGTGCCAGTACCAGGCTGTTTTGAGGACAGTGGCTTTGTAATACAGCTTGAAATCTGGTATTGAGATCCCTCCTACTTTATTCTTCTTTCTCAGGATTGCTGTGGCTATTCGGGGTCTTTTTTTATTCCAGATGAATTTTTGGAGAGTTCTTTCTAGGTCTGTGAAATATGCCGTTGGTATTTTAATGGGGAGTGCATTGAAGCTATAGATTGCTTTGGGTAGTATAGACATTTTAATGATGTTGATTCTACCAATCCATGAACATGGTATGTTCTTCCATCTGTTTACGTCTTCCTCTATCTCTTTTTTCAGTGTCCTGTAGTTTTCCGCGTATAGGTCTTTTACCTCCTTGGTTAGGTTTATTCCTAAGTATCTCAATTTTTTTGGTGCGATGGAAAATGGGATTGCTTTTTTAGTCTCTCTTTCTGTAAGTTCAGTGTTGGTATATAGAAATGCCATAGATTTCTTGGCGTTAATTTTGTATCCTGCTACATTGCCGAATTCATTTATTAAGTCTGTTAGTTTTTTGATGGAGTCTTTTGGGTTTTTTATGTACAATATCATGTCATCTGCAAATAAGGACAGCTTTACTTCTTCTTTTCCAATTTGGATGCCTTTTATTTCTTCTTCTTGTCTAATTGCAATGGCTAATACTTCCAGTACTATGTCAAACAGGAGTGGTGAGAGTGGGCATCCCTGTCTTGTTCCTGTTCTTAGGGGAAATGGTTTTAGTTTTTGCCCATTGAGTATGATGTTAGATGTGGGTTTATCATATATAGCTTTTATTATGTTGAGGTATGATCCTTCTACTTCCACCTTGTTGAGAGTTTTTATGAAGAAAGGGTGTTGGATTTTGTCAAATGCTTTTTCTGCATCAATTGATATGACTATGTGATTTTTATCTCTCAATTTGTTTATGTGATGTATCACATTCATTGATTTTCGGATATTGTACCATCCTTGCATTCCTGGGATAAACCCTACTTGGTCATGGTGTATGATCTTTCTGATGTACTGCTGTATCCGATTTGCTAGACTTTTGTTGAGGATTTTGGCATCTACATTCATGAGGGATATTGGCCTGTAATTCTCCTTCATTGTGTTGTCTTTATCTGGTTTTGGTATTAGGGTGATGCTGGCTTCATAGAAGGAGCTTGGAAGTGTTCCTTCCTCTTGAATTTTTTGGAATAGTCTGAGGAGGATAGGTTTTAGTTCTTCCTTGAATGTTTGGTAAAACTCTCCTGTGAAGCCGTTTGGCCCCGGCTTTTGTTTGCCGGAAGCTCTTTGATGACTGCTTCAATTTCTCCCATAGTTACTGGCATGTTGAGCTGTTTAGATTCTTCCTGATTGAGTTTTGGAAGGTTATATTTTTCTAGGAATCTGTCCATTTCCTCCAGGTTGTCCAGTTTGTTGGAATAGAGTTGTTCGTAGTATTTTTTAACAATCCTTTGTATTTCAGCGGGATCTGTTGTTATTTCACGTCTTTCATTTCTGATCTTGTTTTTTTGGGTCCTCTCTCTTTGCTTCTTGGTGAGCCTGGCTAGAGGTTCATCAATCTTGTTTATCCTTTCAAAGAACCAGCTCTTGGTTTTGTTGATCTTTTGTATTGTTTCTTTGGTCTCTTATGTCATTTATCTCTGATCTGAACTTTATTATTTCCTTCCTTCTGCTTACACTGGGCTTTTCTTGTTGCTCTTTTTCTAACTCTTTGAGTTGTTGGGGTAGGTAATTTATTACCATTGTTTCTTGTTTTTGTTTTTTTTTTTGCAGTAGGCTTGTAGAGCTATGAACTTCCCTCTCAAGACTGCTTTCGCTGTGTCCCATAGATTTTGGATTGTAGTGTTTTCATTGTCATTTGTTGCCATGATGTTTTTTATTTCTTCTTTGATCTCTCTGGTAACCCAGTCATGGTTTAATAGCATGCTGTTTAGTCTCCATGTGTTTGATTTCTTTGGGTTGTTTTTATTGTAGTTGATTTCCAGTTTTATGCCACTGTGGTCTGAGAAGATGCTTGATATGATTTCTATCTTCTTGAATTTGAAGAGACTTTGCCTATGTCCCAACATATGGTCTATGTTTGAAAATGACCCATGTGCACTTGAGAAGAATGTATATTCTGTGGCTTTGGGGTGAAATGTTCTTCAGATGTCAATTAATTCCATCTGGTCTAGTGAGTCATTTAGGATTGATGTTTCTTTGCTGATTTTTTGTTTAGAGGATTTGTCCAGTGGTGATAGTGGGGTATTAAAGTCTCCTACTATGATTGTGTTGCTGTCAGTCTCTCCCTTGATATCCTCCAGGATATGTATTTGGGTGCTCCTGTATTGGGTGCATATATATTTACCAGAGTTATTTCTTCTTGTTGGATTGCTCCCTTTAGTATTATGAAGTGGCCTTCCTTTTCTCTTGTTATGTCCTTCACTTTGAGATCTAATTTGTCAGATATAAGTATTGCTACCCCAGCTTTTTTCAGTTCCATTTGCCTGGAAAACCTTTTTCCATCCCTTCACCCTCAGTCTGTGTGCGTCTTTTTTTCTGAGGTGGGTTTCTTGTAGACAGCAGATATATGGGTCGTGTTTTCTTATCCAATCCGTTACCCTATGTCTTTTGATTGGGGCATTTAATCCATTTACATTTAAAGTTATTATTGATAGGTACTTATTTGTCGCCATTCCTATTCTTTACCCCTGTGTTCCTTCTTCGCTTCCTGTTTCTTTTTTTTTAAAGCAGACCCTTTAGCATTTCTTGCATTGCTGGTTTGGTGGTAATAAATTCCCTTAGTCCTTTTTTGTCTGTGAAGCTCCTGATTTCACCTTCAATTTTGATTGACAGCCTTGCTGGGTACAGTATTCTTGGATTCAGACCCTTCCTTTGCATGACTTTGTATATTTCATTCCATTCCCTTCTGGCCTGATGAGTTTCTGTTGAGAAATCAGTTGCTAGTCTGATAGGGGTTCCTTTGTATGTAACTTTCTGTCTCTTTCTTGCCGCTTTTAAGATTCTTATTTTGTCGTTGGTGTTTGCCAATTTAATTATAATGTGCCTTGGCGTTGGTCTTTTGGGGTTCATTTTGCTTGGGACTCTGTGAGCTTCTTGGATTTGTGTGGGTTTTTTCTTCCCTATATCAGGGAAATTTTCTGTCATTATTTCTTCAAACAGGTTTTCTATTCCTTGCTCAGCTTCCTTTCCTTCTGGAACCCCTATTATGTGGATGTTGTTTTGTTTCGTGTTGTCCCAAAGTTCCCTTAGGCTCTCCTCCTGCCTTTTAATTTTTTTTTCTAGAAGTTGCTCTACTTGGGTATTTTTTTCCCATCTTGTCTTCTAGCTCACTGATGCGGTCCTCTGCTTCTTCTAGTCTACTCTTGATGCTTTCTATTGAGTTCTTTACAGCAGCGATGTGATTTTTCATTTCTTCTTGGTTCTTCTTCATTTCCTCTTGGTTCTTGCTCATATTGTCGAATTTGTCTTCCATTCTTTTCAGCCACCACCTTATGACCATTTCTCTGAATTCTTTCTCTGGAAGGTTGCTTGCCTCCATTTCGTTTACTTCCTTTTCTGGTGATGCCTGCTTTTCTTTCATATGCGGGCTGTTTCTTTGTCTCCCCATGGTCTCTCTTCTCTGTGTGTCTGGTTATGTAGTTCTCTCTCTCCTTTCCGTGGTGTAGTGTAGAGCTTCTCTGAACTCGTGTGTTTGCGCCAATTGGGGAGCGTTGTTCTGGGGCTCACAGCTGTTCCGTGGGTGCCGCAGTTGTCCCTTTTTTTTTTTTTAATACTCACCTGAGGATATTTTTCCATTGATGTTTAGAGGGAGTGGGACGGAGAAAGAAAGACAGAGAGAGAAATATTGATATGAGAGAAATACATCGATTGCTTGCCTTCTGCACAAGCCCTGAGTAGTCCCGGGACTGCTCAAGGTACATGCTCTTGACCGGAATCGAATTTGGGATCCTTTGTTCCAGAGGGTGACACTCTATCCACTGAGCCAAACCAGCTAGGGCCCCCTACCCCTTCTTATTTCTTCCTGGGATAGAGGAGAAGCTGTTTACAAATAACTACATATTTGATTATTGTTGCATTTTAGAATTCAAGTCTTACTTTAACAAACAAACAAGCAAACGAATAAATTATATGGTGTCATATTGACCTAAGCATCTTTTCCATCAAAATGTTAGCTCCTGCCCTAGCCGGTAGAGCATCGGCCTTCGAACCAAAGGGTCCCAGGTTCGATTCCAGTCAAGGGCATGTACCTTGGTTGCAGGCTTCTACCTGGTCAGGGCTCATGCAGGAGGCAACCAATTGATGTGTTTCTCTCACAGCGATGTTTCTCTCTGTCTTTTCCTCTGTCTCTTCCACTCTCCCTAAAAATCAACGGGAAAAATATCCTTGGGTGAGGATTAACAGAACAAAACCAAAAACCAAAAACCAAAAACCAAAAAAATGTGAGATCCTGGGTGGGGAGAGCCTAATTGTCTTGTTCACTGGCCCGGCTCCTGTGCCTGACACCTAGAAGGTACTCGATAAATTTTTCTTTTTTTTTTTTTTTTTTTTAAATATATTTTATTGATATTTTACAGAGAGGAAGGGGGAGGGATAGAGAGCCAGAAACATCGATGAGAGAGAGACATCGATCAGCTGCCTCCTGCACACCCCCCACTGGGGATGTGCCCGCAACCAAGGTACATGCCCTTGACCGGAATCGAACCCAGGACCCTTCAGTCCGCAGGCCGACGCTCTATCCACTGAGCCAAACCGGTTTCGGCTCGATAAATTTTTCTTAAATGAACAGTTTCCTTCTTGAGTTTCTTTTTTTCTTTAAACACCTACAGTAGAACATTACTTTAGGGATTGGACAGCTTGGTAATATTTAATGAAACATTGAATTAGTAACCTATGCTACTAACTCCTACTTTTAACCTACATATTTGGTAAATTTAGCCTCATTAATATGTTCTCATTGCAAATGTTAGACTAATTGGGTAATGGTAAAAGCTGTATCCTTTTGATGGTTTGTATAGAAAAAATACTCTTCAAAGTAATAGTGACTTGTTTCTGGTTTTATTTACTTAGAAAAAAAATGCTTTTTAAATAAAAACAAGACTATATTTTAAAATTTTTTATTTATCAATTTTAGGGAGAGAGAGAGGGAGATCGAGAGAGTGCAAGAGAAACATTGACTTGTTGTTCCACTTATTTATGCGTTCATTGATTGATTCTTGTATGTACCCTGACCAGGGATTGAACCCACAACCTTGGGTATGAGGATGATGCTGTAACCAATTGAAATACCTGGTCAGGGCCCTCCAAAATATTTGATTAATACTTTAAAAATTGATTTTAGAGAGAGAAGGAGAGGGAGAGGGAAAGGAAGATGGAGGGAGGAAGGGGGATAGAGAGAAGGAGAGAGAGTGAGAGAGAGAAACATTGATTTGTTCTTCTACTTATTTATGCACTCAGTGGTTGTATATTGTATGTGCCCTGCCAGGGGATAGAACCTGCAACCTTGGTGTATCGGAATGATGCTTTAACCTACTGAACTACCTGGCCAAGGCCTTTAATTAATACTTTTATATCAAAGTATTACATAACATTAACTGGATAAGTTATCTGATTATTTGTAGGCATACTCTGTATATATTGTTAGAAAATATTTTTTAAAAAGACTTAAAAAATTGGAAATAATCCCCAAAAAGTATGGTATTAATTTTGTGCTTATGCACTAGCTATTTTTATAGAAAGAAGAGAGTACAATGATAAATGATAGGAATAATTTTTATTGATCAAATTTTACTTAGAGCAGAGCCTGACTTGGAGATAAACACAACCACATTCACATGCCTGTAGTTCAGACCGTTGCTCAGCACAGAGTTCCCTAAAGCAGCTGTCGCCAACCAGTGGTCCGAACCACTGGTGGCCCGTGAGGTCCGAACGTTTGGCGACTGCTGCCCTAAAGGAAGCTCATGAGGTCTAGTGTTCGTGATTTTGAAAGTAAATATCATTCTTTTCCACGCCTGGCCCTCATTGCCTGAGCCTTGGGCCCTAGAAGCGGCAGCGGTCATCAGGGTCTTGCCAAAGCCCCGGGCAAGCCCAGGGCAAGCGGCAGCGGCCATCAGGAGTGCTCATAGCTGCCGCCGCCATGTGGGGAGTACAGGCATCCCTCTGCTGGGCCCCGCCTCCCCTGCCCCGTCCCCGCTGCTGCTTGCCCAGGGCCGACCAGGGCCAAGCAGTAACAGCCATCAGTGGCTTGCCGGAGCCCCGGGCCGGCCCTGGGCAAGCGGCAGTGGCCATTGGTGGCTTGCCGGAGCCCCAGACCGGCCCTGGGCAAGTGGCAGCTGCCATTGCATCCCCAAAGCTGCAAGTCCCCACCCCCGTTCCCAACACTGCAAGTTCCTGCCCACCTGCTCCACATACAACCTGCTGATTGGTTGTTACTGTGATGGCGTCCCGACCAATTTGCATATTACCCTATTATTAGATAGACTAGAGGTCCAGTGCACGAAATTTGTGCATGGGGGTGGGTGGTCCCCTCAGCCCAGCCTGGACCCTCTCCAATCCGGGACCCCTCGGGGGATGTCCAACTGCCGGTTTCGGCCCGATCCCATAGGATTGTTGGACATCCCTCAACTTTCAGTTTCAACCTGATCCCAGAGGATTGTTGGACATCCCTCTCGCAATCTGGGACCGCTGGCTCCTAACTGCTCACCTGCCTGCCTGCCTGATTGCCCCTAACTGTCCCCCCTGCCAGCCTGATCACCCCTAACTGCCTCTTCCTGCCAGCCTGATGGCCCCAACTGCCCCCCTCTGCTGGCCTGGTCACCCCTAACTTCCTGCCCCCCCCCACTGGCCTAGTTGCCCCTTAGTGCCCCTCCTGCCAGCCTGGTTGCCCCCAACTGCCCCTGCTGCCGGCCTGGTCACCCCCAACTGCCCCCCCCTCCAGCCTGGTCATCCCCAACTGTCCCCCCTGCTGGCCTAGTCACCCCCTACTTCCCCCCCCTGCTGCCTCAGTCGCCCCTCACTGCACCCCTCTGCTGGCTTAGTCGCCCCTAACTCCCTCCCCCCCTGCCCCCCCCCGCCGGCCAGGTTGCCCCTCACTGTACCGCCTGCCGGCCTGTTGCCCCACGCAGCCTGTTGGTCAGTCATTTGGTCATCCCTTGCTAGCCACCGCCCCCGCCGGCCTGGTCACCCCATGCAGCCTGCTGTTCGGTTGTTACTGTGAGGGCATTGTGACTAATTTGCATATTATCCTTTTATTAGTATAGATTGCATCTTTGTTCAGTGATTTTTGGTTTTATTTGTTTGTTTCTTTTCTTTTAACCCTTACCAAGGATATTTTTTCCATTGATTTTTAGAGAGAGTAGAGGGAGGGGGAGAGACAGAGAGAGAGAAACATCGATGTGAAAGAGACACATTGATTGGTTGCCTCCTGCATGCCCCATTTGGGGCTGGGGATCGAGCCTGTAACTGACCAGAATCGAACCTGAGACCCTTAATTTTTAAATTGTGTTTTAAAGGTGAGTAAAGGTAAGGATAGCTGGGAGAAGTGTTGTTCTGTATGGATATTGGAAGTTCTGTCTGCTAGCAGGCATAAAACATTTTCTTCCAAAGGTTGGATCACCATCCAGCAATTATTGTAAAGGGTAAGACTTCTGTTACTTCTTTCCTGTTGGCATCTTCATGATGATTAATGAGGGAACATGAATGAAATATGGGGTTGGAGAGCACAACTTGGACTTTGGTGTGAGATAGGTCTGGGATTGGGTGTCACTCTGTTACCACTTTGTGTTAGTAAATTAATTTCTCTAAGCCTTGGTTTCCCTATCGATAAAACAGAGGTGTTAGTACCGGATCTTAGCACAAGGTCTGACATATTATAAAGGCTCAATAAATGGTAGCCGTGATGAGCTCTAATCATGTTGATTATAATTGTGGTAGCTTTCAACCCTTTAGTAACTGAACTTTCAACCTTTTAGTAACTATAGAAAGCATAGTCAGAAGCATAAGCTTATGCCAGTAAAAAAGGGGAGGGTTACTTTAGAGTTGTCACCTGTCAGAAAACTGTCCCTGGATACTTGAGCCCCATTATTCAGGGGAGATGACTGTAAACAAAACAAGAGGAAATAAACTGTGAGGAAAGGGCTACTTCACACTCAGCCTCAGTCGGGGAGGGAGCAAGAGAAAGAGGAAATAAACTAAGGAGGAAAGGGCTACTTCACACACAGCCTCAGTCAGGGGGAGGGAGTAGAGGACAACACTGTTTTAGGATTGAACTGCCTGAGCATGGCATGGACCTGGGACCTGGAAGGGTTATCCCCTCTGTGCCCTGGGCTTGATAAGACTGCCTTGGATGTTGGACTGCACAGTGACATAGATATAGGTAGGGGATGGAACTGAGAACATTGGTTTCTGAATCTATTAGTGATGGCTCCAGGGGTCCCAAATGAAATTAGGGAGCCTGAGGAAGTGATCTGAGAAATAGTAGTTACCCTTTGAGAAGTGCTGGTAATCACTTCTAGTGGACAGATGGACTGAGCATATTTTGAAAAGAAAAATACAGAGACCAGTTCATAGAGAAAACCTAAATCATAGAAAAGGATCTAATACAGTTTTACCTACTGGCAATTTGAAATGTTAGTCTTATCATTCTTCAGTCCAAGATAGTGTTTATATTACAACCACCAGGATAACATCATTTTAGGTCTATTTTTTGAGCAGACTACCACCCAAAAATATGCTTAGTGGGATTATTCTGTTTTCTTCGGCTTTCAAATTAGATCTTTTTTTTTAAAAAAAAATTCTTAAGAGACTCTGGTTTTAAAGAAAATATTACCTTATCAATAATTAGTGATAGATCCTTAGTGATTCATAGTTACTTAATGTTATAGCATAACTGTTTGCAATGTCATTTTATATGAAAGAAAAAACACTCCTAAAGTTTAAATGAACAATTAATATTTAAAAAAAACTGGTATGTACTTGAGGGTACACAATGGTGGACATCTTATTTGGTGGTTTTCAAAGTATACAAAAAAGTACGAGACATAGATATCTTCAAACAATAAAGTTAGCTCCATAACTGAGCAATGGTGGCACTTAACAGAGTGCCTGGCTGTGAACTAGGCAGTCATGTACCAGGTGAGTTAGAAAGGACAATTCATGTGAACATTTCTGGGTTGCAGTAGGTATTCTCTCCTTCGCAGAATTCAGTGCTTATCAGACAAAAGTGATTTATGCATACGAAACAGCAGCTAGTTATGAAAAGTAGTAGATGATAAATGCTACATGAAAAATGTAACAGAAGGGTCTGGTAGAAAGAAGAGGGGTGAGATTGCTGAGGTTTATGATGGTCAAAGAAAGCTTCAGGAGGAGGGGGAATTGGCACAGGACTTGGGAGGTTGGGATTTGAAGCAGAATGGAAGGGGCTGGTTGAGGTGAGGAATGATGTCAAAACCTGAGTGATTGATCGAATAAGTCATAGTCTACCAATTGAGAATGGACTGTTGATATTTAAGGCTAGGGCTGAATTGGGGAGGGTAGGGTCTTGAAAGCCAGGCAGTAAGGAATAAAGGTATTTTTTTGCTCCTATAGTAACATGAGGCTATAGCTGCTCAGGAGATACAGGCAGGGAGTTCAGTTATGATTGTAATCTAGCTGTGGGCAGATCAAGGTTGAAATTGAGGTGATGTTGCCGGGAGATGAATGCGAAGTTTTGAGGCTATAGAGTGGGTAAGACTTGTGATGAGAAATCAAGAAGAGGTGACTTGGATAGTTCTAGTTTGGAAGGCTAGGGGAAGATGTGAACGGAAATGGGAATGCTAGGAGAGATACCAGCTTAAAGGAGGAAATATGAATTTGATCTTGTGTACATTGAGACTTTTGAAGTGATGGGATACTTACATAGAAACATCGAGGAGGTGGTCAGGGCCATAGAAGTAGGACTCCTCTGACTGAGGTCACTAATGTCTGTAGTGAAGGTCTCTGCTTACAGGCCCTCCAATCTGTTGCCTCTACTTAGTCACCAACGCTTCGTGCTGGATAGATTTTAAATAGGGAAGCAAATTGAAAGGATCTGATTGGGCTCCATGGGCTAGTGAGGGCAAAGCTTGAGGCAGGATTGACTAGCTAACAGGTTGCAATAGTAATGTGTGTGACAGAGAATCGTGACCTGGACCAAGATGGTCTCAGTGGGGATAAAGAAGTATAGGCAATATCACAAAACTGCTCTTGAACAAGTGAAAGGTAGAACATGTAAAACTTGAGGATGGGTTAAATAAGGGGAATGCAACCACAGCTCCCACATTTCTGGGCAGTTGATTGGATGGGGAACTAGAGAAGCAGGAAGATGATGGAAGACAAATTGTTTGAGGGCTGCCAAATGGACTTGTTCAATTGCTGGTCATTTTAGAGGTTCAGAGCTCAGGAGACATGCGTGGAATGGAGCATATGGGTCTTGAAGCCTTAAGTGAAGGTGATTCCCTCGGAACAATGTGGAAGCACTGAAACATGGAGCTCTAGGGAGCATCAGTGTTAGGTGGGGCATAAGCAGAAGGTAGAAAACCACTGTAGATGAGTGGGATCATGAAACTGAAGGGAAATGAGTGTTAGATAAAGACTGAAAAACGTGGCAACCTTTGTCTAGGCAGGTATATTGAGAGTGATGAAAGTAAGATCCAGATTACACTGAACTCCAGTGTGAATGGGAGGACAAAATGTGGCAGCCATTGGAAGTAGTGTGTGTAAAGTGAAGAAAAGAAAGCAGATGAATGGTAGCAGGATGAAAGACTCAGAAAAGTTGTTTGTTATTATATTTACAGGGTGGGGCAAAAGTAGGTTTACAGTTGTTTGTATGGGAACGGATACAGTAATCTATATATATAAAAGGCTAAGTGTCCGTCTGATCAGTAGCTATGATGCGCACTGACCACCAGGGGGCAGAGGCTCAATGCAGGAGCTGCCATGATGCACACTGACCATTTAAAATAAACCACAGACCTGGCGCTGACAAACTAACACTCGGCTTCCCCCAAGTGGGACACAGGCCCCACCACCACCCTGGAGTGACACCCTACCAAATCACACCCAACGCTGTCAAGACCCCATGGCACAAAATGTGGCCTACAGCCCAGCCCAGCCCAGCCTGGTCACTGTGGGCGCTGGGTAGTGACATCACATAGCATCGCTTGGCTTCTCTCCCTAGGACTACCCTCCTTGGAGTTTCTTCAGCCCAGGAACATGACTTGCTTTATAGCCAGGTGCAAACATTTTACAGTTTAACCAAATGTCTGTGAAGTGTTTTCCCATGTCTTTTGATCCTCACAGAAATCCTGGAGTAAGTAGATAGGAGACTCCATGAAATCCTATTTTCTTTTCATTAGCTGAAAAATGGAGATTTAGAAAGTTTAGAAACTTGACCCAACTGAAAAGTAGTAAGAAGTAGTAGAACTTGAAAATGACTTCAGGTTTTCTCACTGTTCAGAATATAGTCAAACACTGCTGCAGTTAAATATTTTATCCTTTGTTCTCCCTGCATGATCTACAATAATAATCTGCTTTGTGTTGATATTTACTGCTGTGTTGCTGACAGTTACCTGAAAGAGAAGTTTGGGTGCTTCACTGGGCTGGAAAAAGTTTAGCTAAATCAGAAAGCAGGTCTAATTATGCAAGCTTTTTTGTGCTAATAAAAGGGTAATATGCTAATTAGACCGGGAGACCTTCCAGACGTCCTTCCAGACAAAACCATGGTGGCGGGGTTGAGGCAGAGGTGGTTGGGGCGATCAGGCTAGCAGGTGGGGCAGTTGGGGGTGAGCAGGCTTGTTGGGGGGGGGCAGTTGGGGGCAGGCAGACTGGCGGGGGGGCAGTTGGGGGCATCAGGCTGGCAAGGGGGGGCAATTGTGGGTGAGAAGGCTGGCAGGCAGAGTGGTTAGGGGCGATCAGGCAGGCAGGCAGGTGAGTGGTTAGGAGCTACCGGTCCCAGATTGCCTGTGGGATCGGGCCTGAACTGGCAGCCGGACATCTCTCGAGGGGTCCCAGATTGGAGAGGGTGCAGGCCGGGCTGAGGGACACTCCCCCCATGCACGAATTTTGTGCACTGGACCACTAGTCTATATATATAAAAGGCTAAGTTGACTCGTGCATGCGCGATACATATAAAGCTCTCACTGGCGCCAATGGCATGTGTGTGTTTCGATCTATCATTGTTGATCGTGAATTTGGTTGATACTTCTATTATAGAGAAAGGGCGAATAGTGATATTAAAATATTTCTTCTAGACCTAACCGGTTTGGCTCAGTGAATAGAGCGTCGGCCTGCAGACTGAAAGGTCCCAGGTTCAATTCTGGTCAAGGGCATGTACCTTGGTTGCAGGCACATCCCCAGTAGGAGGTGTGCAGGAGGCAGCTGATTGATGTTTCTCTCTCATCGATGTTTCTAATTCTATCCCTCTCCTTTCCTCTCTGTAAAAAATCAATAAAATATATTTAAAAATATTTATTCTAATTAATTTCCTTTCAGTGTGCATGAATCTATGCATCGGGACACTAGTTAATAAATAATAGTACAAGAGTAAACTCTGTTTTGCATACTCACAATTATAAACCCACTTTGCCCCACCCTGTATTTAGGGAGAAGAGCTAATCATGTCCAAATGCTGGTGGCAAAGTGTCACACAGGTGGGCAGGCAGTCAGTATTTTTATGCTATAATTTAAAAAAATTATTGAGAATTGCTTAATGTTTCCACCAAGAAATGAACAAAACTTTGGATGTCATCAGAGCAGTAAGATTTCAAACTTTTTGAAAGCATACTAGTAATTTAGGTTTTTTAAAGGGCTTTTCTGCCCTTAATTCAGAGCTTTCTGTTCAAATGTAGTCTGATAATGATTTTTAAAATTATTTTCATGAAAAATATTAACATATTCTTATGAAATTGGAACTTTTTTCTGGTAGACTTTTACTATTACTCATTTTTTTCTTTTTATTAAATAATTAGATGATAATTTTCAGTGCTGGCTGCAACAATCATAGGAATTAAATTTTTAGGGCAGTTATATTGGGATATTAGATCCCCCCACCCCATGCCATTTAATTGGAAACTAAGCACCCCAAGTCTGTGGATTGTATGCATTACAGCCCTAGGTACTATCCAGGAGGAATGAAGAGAGGGCAGGGCAAAATGGGGAGACCATGCTGAAAAATGTGGAGTCCTGTGAGATGCTTAAATCTTGGGAGAGAGAAAGTTTTGATTGAAGTAGACATTTGAACTGATCAGGAAGTTGAGGCAGTGTATGAGTGTGTATATGTATGTTATGGGGGAGGTGACCCTCCTGTCTGGGGCACATCTATGTTTTTTCTTTTCTGCGTATATATGGTGATATAAATCAGGGATTTAAATGTAGTAAGAAGTGACTGTAAATATACACTGAGTGATTATCATTTATTTATGCTGAAATTTTATCTTCCCAATTCAGTTGGAATAATTTCATTTGCGGTGCCTTTAGGAACAGGCTATATGGTTGAATTTTCTTTCAGAGAATTGCCTAGTTACATCGGATCCAATTAAGGTTTGCATACATTATCAGTGGCTTTAAATGCAACCAAGTGTGGTGTTCAGTAAAATTAGAAAAGTTATTTTAGTAAAAAGTAACTTGAACTTAAAAGTAACTTGGGCTAGTAAACAGCAAATGTATGCCTTGGGAATAACATATTTTTACTTAAAACATGAAATGATCATTTAACTTTATTTTTAATATTGTTAATTTTCCTCATTAGACTGCCTATAAAATTTAGTATTTGTATAGTTTATTGTGAGATCATTGTTTTAAAATTTGTTATTAAGTTTACAGAAAATCCATTCAGGTATTTTACTTTTGAAAACACCAGGAAATAGAAATGAATATTTCTGTTCTTCAGGGGTGAAAAATTATTTGTCTATAATCAAGATTTTAAAAGTCACATAATCATGAAATAAATAATAGCTGCCTTTTTATGGCTGATAATTTTTAAAAAATTTGAAGTCTATTCAAAAGTACAATAGAAAGGTTTGGTAAAAATCTAAATGTTGCTGTAGTAATTTTGTGTTCTATCCTGCTTGTCAATAAAAACATTTAAAAAGGTTAAAAAACATCTTGCAAATCTAGGTTTTCTTAAAAAACAAAGGCCAGCTAACCAACCACAAAACTAAAACATACAACCCAAAATAACCCTGGATTTCTGGGGTGCTATGAGTGTTTGGAGAGAGGTCTAGTCTCCGTGCTGTGGCTAGCTGCCTCCTGACTAAGCAGTTTCTTGCTCTTGGGCCTTTGTTCTTTAAAATGTGGTTGGGATGGTGAGCCTGGCATTGAAATAGTGACTTAAGAGTTTATTTTTCTTCTATTCTTTGTCCAAGGGATATGACTCTGTGATTGTTTTTATGATCTCTATTCAGTTCATCTAAGTAGATTTTGTTACTGATTTTTTTTTACATGACATTATTTAGGAGTAGATATGTTTAGGAAGTAGCTGAACAGTTATAAACCTAAAATCTTCATTTATGTTTAAAATTTTAGGTATGCAATACCCCCAGAGCATGGGAAACGACTTGAACGACTAGCTCAAGGTAAACTTGCTTTCTGTGCTTTTCATCCAGATAGGTTCATAGTTTTTGAGGGTTTTTTACAGTATAGAATCTCAGTGAGTTAATTTTATTTTTGTAAGTTATTGGCTTTTAAATGCTTCTCTAATTGAATAATTTTTAACTTTTTTTTTTACATTAATGTATGCATAGTTTTCCTCATTGCATAATATTCATGGTTATTTTAGTTGGCTGCTTAGTATTTCATCAAGTGACTGCATATAACTATCTTGGTTATCTCCAATATTTTTCTCTTTTATATAATGTATTAACTTCATTGTGTCGATAATATTTTTTCTTCTTTTAAGTTACCACATCTAAGGGTGAAGGTTTTTATAAATACTTTTTATGTTGCTGGATCATTTCACCAAAAGGGACTTCTGACTCCCAGATCTCATTTGGCACTGTTGGCCTGGGACTGCCCTTATTGAAACACTAGAGGCCTGGTGCATGAAATTTGTGCACTTGGGGGGGGGGTCCCCCAGCCTGGCCTGTGTCTTGTCACAGTGCTTGAGCCCCATGATTGATCGCCACAAAGAGGTGGGCCCCGCCCACCCATCTGGGGCTCCTCGATGGATTGCCCCAAAGAGGTAGGCCGGAGCTGAGGGTCCTGCCTCCCCAGCGCACAGAGCTTGGAGGCGGGACCCCCAGGATCCCCAGGCAGGGCTCACCATGTTGAGCCGGGGGACACCCAGGCAGGCCTTGCCTCGCAGAGCCAGGGGACCCACCGCAGAGCTGGGAGGAGGCGGGATTCCCAGGCAGGCTCTATGCAGCGCACGCAGCCTCAAGCCCAGCCCCGCCCACTGTGTGCGCAACCATCTTGTGACGGTGTGAGTAGGATGGCTTTTATTAGTAAGTAGGGTGAAGATGAATGGTCCCCGGTTACTGGATGAGTGTGAGAATGTATGTCTTCTTAGACTGGCAAATTTAAACATTCTTTACTTGAACTTGAATTATTATCTTATCATTATCTTTTGGCTTTATCCATAGTTATTTCTGAGAAGCTGATTGATGGTTTTACTTTTTGTTCACTTGTGTTTGTAGATAGTACCTTCCCTTTTTTCTTCTCTGTCTTAAAGATATACCACACAACCTTGCCCTCATCCGCTTATACAAGGGAGAAGAATCAGATTCACCTCCTGCCAGCCTCATCTTCTGTTTTGCTAGTCACCCTTACCAAGGCTGAGAGTGACTTATTTTCAGGGGAAAGTAAAATTTATTGAGCGACAACTAAACAGAAGATGTTCGGTCTTTATTCAGGATTAAATCCTCAGCAAATATTGCCCCTTTAGTCAGGTACTAATCTAAGTTTCATTGGAATGTTAGGTTTGCCTTCTAGTATGAAAGGAATTTTGACCCTGCTGTATGTAGCCTTCTTTTAATAACGAAATGTGCATACTGAGAAACTCCGTTCTTTGACTTGACAGTTCTGAAGAGAAATTGTTAATAACATCTGAAAATTACTTTCCTCCAAATTATAAGAGTATTAGAACAGTTACATGTCACATTTGTAAGAAACGTTATTATAATTTTGGCAAGTAATAAGTATAAAGCCTTAGTGTTTTTATAATGTAATACATTATAGTAATAATACAATGTAATTGTAACCTTAAACTTTGTTGAGGACTATTTTCATGAATGCTAAGGTAGATGGATTCTGGATAACAGGTTATGTAGAGCACAGCTTAGAAAATGATTCCTGTAATCCTTAAATACATAGGCAGCGAACTTTGTGCTAAATCTGTATGCGGAACTATCCTCTTCTCTGTAGTAATTACCCCACTATTTTCTATTTGCACCCTGAGAATTTTAAAGTGGAGCCAGTGTAAACTTTACAGTATAGAGTCATACTGAAATTTTGGCTGGAATCTGTCTGTCACCACTTTGACATATTCTATCTGAAAATGACATTCCAGGAAAATAGATTCCATTTCTTTAATCAGTAAGAGGTTAATAAACTTGAAGGATGAACAAGAATTTTAAACTCAGCTGCATGTTTATTCAAACCTGTTTTGCAGCATTATTTTTAGAAATGACACAGGGAAAAGACCCTGTAAGATAGTGAAGGATTCCCATCCGCTGACTACATGCCAGCCAAATTAATTGAATTCTGCTAAGTAATTAAAATGATAAAGTAACAGTAAATGTGATGGCGCATTGCAGGATGGCTAGGTCAAGGCAGCACTTGATACACAAAGTGAAAAGTGGCCTCGGATGTTTTCCATTATCTTGTCTCCATATCATAATTATCACTCTTGCCTTTTATGCATGAATGCTTTCATCTTCGGTTCCTGTTGAAATCGTGATTGACTGTGGCACCTACAAATATTTTATCTGAAAGACATTAGGCCTGCACCTAATAAAGCCAGGAGTTTGATTTTGCTCTTTGCCGCTTTCTCATTTATACAGTTTTTTTTTCAATATTATGTAGACATAAATGTAATAAAAAATCTCCAGTGAATTGTTGCAATTTTTATACTTGCTATGTTCGCCTGTAATGCTATTGCATTCTTTCTAATTTTTGGTTTGATACAATTGAATGGAAAGTATAAAGTAGAATAGAGGTATAATGTTAAATCATAAATGACAGTTTTGAAGATTTCAGTTTTCAGAATGTTTAAATCTCATCCATTTTAGAAAGGAGAGAATATCTGTGCCCTTCTATTAAGTTAAGCAAAGTTTGGATTAAAGATAATTGGGAATGGCTAAAATCTTTTGTGCAGGGCTGAATTCCATTGATTTTTTTTTTTTATTGTGAATAACATGCCTATATTAAAGAAAAATTAAAGATGACTTACTTTGGTCAAAATTTTGGTTACTGGGGAAAGAATATGTGAGTTAGGACTTTGTACAGCTGATTTTAGAAGTGTGAATGATCAGCAGGAATCATGTTTTAAATTACAGGATGTTAGAACTGAATAAATTATTTTAGGTTCTTATGTTTACTTGCAACAAGTGTTTTAGTTTTGACTTTATTAAAAGAACAAATTTCAGCAAAATGGAACAGAAGAATCGTTATTAGGAAGGATTAATTTAGTTCATGGTTTTTTTAAATAGTTACCTTTGGGGTGTGTATGTTTATGTGTTTAAATGACTAGGAATATTGACTGTAGGCCTGTGGAGCAGATTCTTAGCCTGATGTGCAGGGATCCTTATCCCAGGAGGTGTGGACCAGCATCTGTGGTGGGATGTAGGCAGTTTGTGGATTCTCTGAAATTATATTCAAAATTGGGAATATCTGTGCATTTCTGGAATCAGTCGTCAAATCCCTTAAAAAAGGGTTTGTTCCAAAAGAGATGTTATCAAGAGATTAGAAGAGCAGCAATAATGAAGTCATTTTTAATTCTATGAACATATTTGAAATTTACTTGTTCTCATAACTCTGTGTTGGAATTAGGAAAATGTACTTTTGCAAGTTCTCAAATTGGTAAATACATTATTTTCTTTCTTTTTGTGTGTGTGTGTTTTATTTATTTATTTTTTATTAAGGTATTATATGTGTACATATCTTACCATTGCCCCCCCCAACCCCACTCCCATACATGCCTTTACCCCCCAATGTTTTGCATCTGTTGGTTACTCTTATATGCATGCATATAAGTCCTTCAGTTGATCTCCTATTTCCCCCACCTCTCCCTAACCTTCCTGCTGTAATTTGACAGTCTGTTCGATGCTTTACTGCCTATGTATCTTTGTGTTCATCAGTTTATAATGTTTTTCATTATCCCCAAATGAGTGAGATCATGTGGTATTTTTCTTTCATTGACTGGCTTATTTCACTTAGCATAATGTTCTCTAATTCCATCCAGGTGCCTACAAATGGTAATAGTTCCTTCTTTTTTATGGAAGCATAGTATTCCATTGTGTAGATGTACCATAGTTTTCTGATCCAGTCATCTGCTTACGGGCACCTAGGCTGTTTCCAAATCTTAGCTATTGTAAATTGTGCTGCTATGAACATAGGGGTGCATATATCCTTTCTGATTGGTGTTTCTAGTTTCTTAGGATATATTCCTAGGAGTGGGATTACTGGGTCAAATGGGAGTTCCATTTTCAGTTTTTTGAGGAAACTCCATACTGTTCTCCACAGTGGCTGCACCAGTCTGCATTCCCACCAGCAGTGCACGAGGGTTCCTTTTTCTCCACAT
Organism: Plecotus auritus; assembly: GCF_963455305.1. Classification (NCBI taxonomy): domain Eukaryota; kingdom Metazoa; phylum Chordata; class Mammalia; order Chiroptera; family Vespertilionidae; genus Plecotus; species Plecotus auritus. The sequence continues at coordinate 133,863,028 of NC_137776.1, read as the reverse complement.
CCTCGCCAACACTTGTCATTTGTTGATTTCTTGATGATAGCCATTCTGACAGGTGTGAGATGGTATCGCATTGTCGTTTTGATTTGCATCTCTCGGATAATTAGTGACTTTGAGTATGTTTTCATGTGTCTCTTGGCCGTCCTTCTGTCTTCTTTCGAAAAGATTCTATTTAGGTCCATTGTCCATTTTTTTATTGGATCATTTATCTTCCTTTTATTAAGTTGTATAAGCTGCCTGTAGATGTTGGAGATTAAACCTTTATCAGTGATAACATTTTCAAATATGTTCTCCCATACAGTGGGGTTTCTTGTTGTTTTGTTGATGGTTTCTTTTGCTGTGCAAAAGCTTTTTATTTTGATGTAGTCCCATTTGTTTATTTTCTCTTTGGCTTCCGTTGCCCTAGGGGCAGTATCAGTGAAGAAGTTCTTTTGGCATATGCCTGAGATTTTGCTGCCTGTGGATTCCTATAGTATTTTTATGGTTTTCCGTCTTATATTTAAGTCCTGTATCCATTTTGAGTTTATTTTTGTGTATGGTGTAAGTTGGTGATCTAGTTTCATTTTTTTGCATGTATCTGTCCAATTTTCCCAACACCATTTATTGAAGAGACTGTCTTGACTCTATTGTATGCTCATGCCTCCTTTGTCAAATATTAATTGAGTATAGTGGTTTGGGTCGATATCTGGATTCTCTAATCTATTCCATTGATCTATATGTCTGTTCTTGTGCCAGTACCAGGCTGTTTTGAGGACAGTGGCTTTGTAATACAGCTTGAAATCTGGTATTGAGATCCCTCCTACTTTATTCTTCTTTCTCAGGATTGCTGTGGCTATTCGGGGTCTTTTTTTATTCCAGATGAATTTTTGGAGAGTTCTTTCTAGGTCTGTGAAATATGCCGTTGGTATTTTAATGAGGAGTGCATTGAATCTATAGATTGCTTTGGGTAGTATGGACATTTTAATGATGTTGATTCTACCAATCCATGAACATGGTGTGTTCTTCCATCTGTTTATGTCCTCCTCTATCTCTTTTTTCAGTGTCCTGTAGTTTTCTGCATATAGGTCTTTTACCTCCTTGGTTAGGTTTATTCCTAAGTATCTTAATTTTTTTGGTGCGATGGAAAATGGGATTGCTTTTTTAGTCTCTTTTTCTGTAAGTTCAGTGTTGGTGTATAGAAATGCCATAGATTTCTTGGCGTTAATTTTGTATCCTGCTACATTGCCAAATTCATTTATTAAGTCTATTAGTTTTTTGATGGAGTCTTTAGGGTTTTTAATGTACAATATCATGTCATCTGCAAATAAGGACAGCTTTACTTCTTCTTTTCCAATTTGGATGCCTTTTATTTCTTCTTCTTGTCTAATTGCAGTGGCTAATACTTCCAGTACTATGTCAAACAGGAGTGGTGAGAGTGGGCATCCCTGTCTTGTTCCTGTTCTTAGGGGAAATGGTTTTAGTTTTTGCCCATTGAGTATGATATTAGATGTGGGTTTATCGTATATAGCTCTTATCATGTTCAGGTATGATCCTTCTATTCCCACCTTGTTGAGAGTTTTTATCAAGAAAGGGTGTTGGATTTTGTCAAATGCTTTTTCTGCATCAATTGATATGACTATGTGATTTTTATCTCTCAATTTGTTTATGTGATGTATCACATTCATTGATTTTCGGATATTGTACCATCCTTGCATTCCTGGGATAAACCCTACTTGGTCATGGTGTATGATCTTTCTGATGTACTGCTGTATCCGATTTGCTAGACTTTTGTTGAGGATTTTGGCATCTACATTCATGAGGGATATTGGCCTGTAATTCTCCTTCATTGTATTGTCTTTATCTGGTTTTGGTATTAGGGTGATGCTGGCTTCATAGAAGGAGCTTGGAAGTGTTCCTTCCTCTTGAATTTTTTGGAATAGTCTGAGGAGGATAGGTTTTAGTTCTTCCTTGAATGTTTGGTAAAACTCTCCTGTGAAGCCGTCTGGCCCGGGCTTTTGTTTGCCGGAAGCTCTTTGATGACTGCTTCAATTTCTCTCATAGTTACTGGCATGTTGAGCTGTTTAGATTCTTCCTGATTGAGTTTTGGAAGGTTATATTTTTCTAGGAATCTGTCCATTTCCTCCAGGTTGTCCAGTTTGTTGGAATAGAGTTGTTCGTAGTATTTTTTAACAATCCTTTGTATTTCAGCGGGATCTGTTGTTATTTCACGTCTTTCATTTCTGATCTTGTTTTTTTGGGTCCTCTCTCTTTGCTTCTTGGTGAGCCTGGCTAGAGGTTCATCAATCTTGTTTATCCTTTCAAAGAACCAGCTCTTGGTTTTGTTGATCTTTTGTATTGTTTCTTTGGTCTCTATGTCATTTATCTCTGATCTGAACTTTATTATTTCCTTCCTTCTGCTTACACTGGGCTTTTCTTGTTGCTCTTTTTCTAACTCTTTGAGTTGTTGGGTTAGGTAATTTATTACCATTGTTTCTTGTTTTTTTGCAGTAGGCTTGTAGAGCTATGAACTTCCCTCTCAAGACTGCTTTCGCTGTGTCCCATAGATTTTGGATTGTAGTGTTTTCATTGTCATTTGTTGCCATGATGTTTTTTATTTCTTCTTTGATCTCTCTGGTAACCCAGTCATGGTTTAATAGCATGCTGTTTAGTCTCCATGTGTTTGATTTCTTTGGGTTGTTTTTACTGTAGTTGATTTCCAGTTTTATGCCACTGTGGTCTGAGAAGATGCTTGATATGATTTCTATCTTCTTGAATTTGAAGAGACTTTGCCTATGTCCCAACATATGGTCTATGTTTGAAAATGACCCATGTGCACTTGAGAAGAATGTATATTCTATGGCTTTGGGGTGAAATGTTCTTCAGATGTCAATTAATTCCATCTGGTCTAGTGAGTCATTTAGGATTGATGTTTCTTTGCTGATTTTTTGTTTAGAGGATTTGTCCAGTGGTGATAGTGGGGTATTAAAGTCTCCTACTATGATTGTGTTGCTGTCAATCTCTCCCTTGATATCCTCCAGGAGTTTTTTTATGTATTTGGGTGCTCCTGTATTGGGTGCATATATGTTTACCAGAGTTATTTCTTCTTGTTGGATTGCTCCCTTTAGTATTATGAAGTGGCCTTCCTTTTCTCTTGTTATGTCCTTCACTTTGAGATCTAATTTGTCAGATATAAGTATTGCTACCCCAGCTTTTTTTTTTCAGTTCCATTTGCCTGGAAAACCTTTTTCCATCCCTTCACCCTCAGTCTGTGTGCGTCTTTTTTTCTGAGGTGGGTTTCTTGTAGACAGCAGATATATGGGTCGTGTTTTCTTATCCAATCCGTTACCCTATGTCTTTTGATTGGGGCATTTAATCCATTTACATTTAAAGTTATTATTGATAGGTACTTATTTGTCGCCATTCCTATTCTTTACCCCTGTGTTCCTTCTTCGCTTCCTGTTTCTTTTTTTTTTAAAGCAGACCCTTTAGCATTTCTTGCATTGCTGGTTTGGTGGTAATAAATTCCCTTAGTCCTTTTTTGTCTGTGAAGCTCCTGATTTCACCTTCAATTTTGATTGATAGCCTTGCTGGGTACAGTATTCTTGGATTCAGACCCTTCCTTTGCATGACTTTGTATATTTCATTCCATTCCCTTCTGGCCTGATGAGTTTCTGTTGAGAAATCAGTTGCTAGTCTGATGGGGGTTCCTTTGTATGTAACTTTCTGTCTCTCTCTTGCCGCTTTTAAGATTCTTATTTTGTCGTTGGTGTTTGCCAATTTAATTATAATGTGCCTTGGCGTTGGTCTTTTGGGGTTCATTTTGCTTGGGACTTTGTGAGCTTCTTGGATTTGTGTGGGTTTTTTCTTCCCTATATCAGGGAAATTTTCTGTCATTATTTCTTCAAACAGGTTTTCTTTTCCTTGCTCAGCTTCCTTTCCTTCTGGAACCCCTATTATGCAGATGTTGTTTTGTTTCGTGTTGTCCCAAAGTTCCCTTAGGCTCTCCTCCTGCCTTTTAATTTTTTTTTCTAGAAGTTGCTCTACTTGGTATTTTTTCCCATCTTGTCTTCTAGCTCACTGATGCGGTCCTCTGCTTCTTCTAGGCTACTCTTGGTGCTTTCTATTGAGTTCTTTACAGCAGCAATGTCATTTTTCATTTTTTCTTGGTTCCTCTTCATTTCCTCTTGGTCCTTGCTCATATTGTCAAATTTGTCTTCCATTCTTTTCAGCCACTTTATGACCATTTCTCTGAATTCTTTCTCTGGAGGTTGCTTGCCTCCATTTCGTTTACTTCCTTTTCTGGTGATGCCTGCTTTTCTTTCATATGCGGGCTGTTTCTTTGTCTACCCATGGTCTCTCTTCTCTGGATGTCTGGTTATGTAGTTCTCTCTCACCTTATCCCAGGCGAAATCTGACCTTTCCGTGGTGGAGTGTAGAGCTCCTCTGAATCCGTGTGTTTGCGTCAATTGGAGACCAGTGTTCTGGGGTTCGCAGCTCTTCCGTGGGTTCCGCAGTTGTGGATTCTCAGGCTTCCGATAAGCTCCACTTTCCGTTCAAGATAGCGCAAACTCCTCGTTCAATACATTATTTTCTAAGCTTGATTTAGATGATAGTCTGAAAATATTATATTAAAATTTGTGGTTTTGAAAGGTGAATAAATAAAATACGTGATTATAAACCATCAATTTTAAGCCATAATAAATGAAGAAGACCAGTGACATATCATCTGCCCTCGTGCCTGTTTCATGGCTCAACAATGTGTCGTGTGTCATGGTGTGGTTTTTTTTTTCCATCTCACTGTTAGTTGAGTTGCTTTAAGAATGGTGAGACAATCCCTAAACTTAATTTCCTCATCATTTGATTTTAGATGTCATTGTCTGTGTTTAGATTTCTGAATATTTTTAGTCAGCCATGTTTCTGTCTTAGTAGGATTTTAGACATTGGATGGTAATATATAACATACATACACCAAGCTAGTAGAATTTGGATGTGGGATGAAATACAGTTCTGAGAAGTGACAATAGGAGTGGGGAGGAAGAACTCTGGAAGGGAATGCCAGCTAGCAGGGAGGAGTTACCTTGGGATGAAATGGAGAATTCTTTGATTCTCCAGGGTGAAGCTGGCCTAAGGAAATCCTGGTTAGTTTGACTGTGACCTGTTTGAGCCCCAAGTGCATAGCCTGGAGAGTCCTGCTGACCTGTGTATGTGTGGTCCATATGTCCATTCAAGTGGGGGGAAAGCAGGAACTGAAGCAAAGTGACCTCAGGATGCAGTAAAAACCATATGTAATGGCCCCACATACCTGTTACATTGGGTGGAACCACCATCCTTCTCAATACCAAGATCAGTATGGATTCCTCCTGGCCGTCCTCCTACAGAGCTCAATGGGGCTATATCTCTACCAGTAGAGATGTCAATGGATTATGGACATTTGGAGCTGAGTGAAGCCTGCAGTATGGTAATTTTCTACCAGGTCCGAGTAATTAGTTGTTCCATGAACGGGAGGAAGCACGGAGAGGCCAACTATAGCTTCAACACCTAATGTTGACCTCTTATGTAGGAATGTGGGTAAAAGTGACCAGGCTTCTTCCCACATAATGTAGCTCATTGGTTTATTCCGTTAATAAGCTTTCATGTGTAGATGCTATCTAAAAAGCATTCCTCACGGAAGCAATACTTCTGTATCCTTTTTCTGTGTCCCCCCCCATTATTATTTGTTTCTCCATATTCCTTCCCTCCTGTTTCTCTTCTCTACTTCCTTTCTTTCCTAATCGATTAATAACTAAATTCAGCTTCTCCAAACTATCTATACTAATAAAACTGTAATATGCTAATTAGACTGGGTCGACCGGCCATCTTCCGGACATCCAACTTCCTTCCAGACAAAGCCATGGTGGTGGGGGCCGAGGCAGAGGCAGTTAGGGGCGATCAGGCCAGCAGGGGAGGGCAGTTGGGGGCAAGATCAGGCCGGCAGGGGAGGACAGTTGGGGGCGAGATCAGGCTGGCAAGGGAGGGCCATTGGGGGCGAGATCAGGCCGGTAGGGGAGGGCAGTTGAGGGCGAGATTAGGCCTGTAGTTGGGGGCGAGATCAGGCTGGCAGGGGAGGGCAGTTAGGGGCGATCAGGCAGGCAGAGGCAGTTAGGGGCGATCAGGCCGTCAGGGGAGAGCAGTTAGGGGCGAGATCAGGCTGGCAGGGAGGGCAGTTAGGGGTGAGATCAGGCTGGCAGGGGAGGGCAGTTAGGGGTGATCAGGCAGGTAGGCAGGTAAGTGGTTAGGAGCCAGTGGTCCAAGATTGTGAGAGGGATGTCCGACTGCCGGTTTAAACCCAAGGGGTCCCTGGTTGGAAAGGGTGCAGGCTGGGCTGAGGGAACCCTCTGCACCCCCCTAATTGTTAATATACCCATAGAAACTGTTACTAAACTTTAATTTTTGAATCTTTTTAATTTTTGAAACTTTGGTGATTTTAATAGCCTCAGCCATGTGTTTATGTTTGTCATATGGGATTGGAATTTAAAAAGAATTTTTTTTTAGTAATAGCTAACATATTAGAAAGTGTAAACCAGTTGACAATTTGGAAAAATTTTTCTCTGTTAGAAAGAGCGCACTATTTTTAGAACAAATCTGTTCTATTTCTAAAATGCACTAACAGTAAAAGCCACCCCATTTGAATATACTATTTATTGAGTTTTGACAATATGTGCAGTAGTGTAACTACCATAATTACTGAGATATATAGTAGTATTCTCATAAAGTTATCTTGTGCCCCTTTGCACAAATCCTTCTCCCAAGCCACTGGCAGCCACTAATCTGATATCTGTCCCTAGAATGTCATAAAAGTGAGGTATACAATATGTAGACTTTTGTATTTCATTTCTGTCACTTAGAATAGTGCTTCTTACATATGAGCAGTTTTACACTGAATACAGGGCAATCTTGAATATGTCCTGGTCCTTGGGAGGGCTTACGTGGTTCTACACTTACCTGTGCTGCACAACTCCCAGCAGTACCATGGCAGTCTCACCAAAGGTGGTTGTGGGATGCTTTTAGGGTTTCAGGGCTCTGTTGGGAATCTCTGGAGTATATATCCTTTAGTATGCTAGCCTTCATATCTCTAACATGTTGTTTGGATTGAAAGAGTGGTCCAAAGACCACCTTTGCTTGTTTACCACTGTATAATATCTTAAAGAAAAAAAGCACATACTGACTTTATTTTGTTAGGGAATTGACAGATAGTGTCTTATCTTTGAAGATGATATAACCAAGCTACAGACCCCAAAAAGTGACTTCCTGAGTAGTCTATTGTAACTTGATATTATTGCTCTTCCCCTTCTCTTGGATGCTCTACTCCCAAGAGTTGATTCTTCTTGGAATAAATGTTAAAACTATTTTGTTCCATGAATTCTATGCAATATTTCAGTTCTAATTTTTGAATGTTTATTTAAAATGGAAAGTATGTATTATTTAATAGTTTAGTAGAAATGCAGTTTTATTTCAAACAGTTCTTTCAGTTTTTTCACCCCCAAATTAGATATTATTTCATTGAGAACTCATTGGTCTACTGTCATAGAAACCAATGTGTTACTTGTAGAGAGGAGTTGGTATGGGGGGAATAAGACCAGTCTCCATAGCTTGGAATGTGAAATAACTGATTATCTTCTCAGTTTGATCTTTTTAGGATTTTTACATTGAAACCCATTTGTGAGTAATTCAGAATTCAGACTAAAATTTCATATTTAATTTTAAAACAGCAGAGAAAAGATGGAAGAACCTATAGGTGAATTCAAAGTAAAACATGAATCAACATAGTTTAACCCTAGCTGTACTTGATTTTTAGAACTCTTTTATGGGGGAGAAGTTTGTTACTTGTGACCAACACTGCTTGGTTTGAGTCACAAGGCCTAAGGGAATGAGATGATTTTTAAGGTTTAGTAACCATTGACTTCTTCTATTTTTTTTTTAATCCTTACTTGAGGATGTTTTTCCATTGATTTTTAGAGAGAGGGAAAGACAGAAATATTGATGTGAGAGAAACACATTGATTGGTTGTCTCCTGCATGTGCCCTGACCAGGGCCCGGGCTGGGGAGGAGCCTGCAATTGAGGTACGTGCCCTCGACTGGAATCGAACCCAGAACCCTTCAATCCATAGGCCGATGCTTTATCCACTGGGCCAAACCAGCTAGGGCCCGTTGACCTCTGTTTTTAAAAATCCTCACCTGAGGATATGTTTTTATTGATGAGAGGGAGAGAAGAGAGAGACAGAGACATCGATGTGAGAGAGAAACATTGATCAGTTTGCTTACCATATACACCACCCTGACTGAGGATCGAACCCACAACCTAGCCGTGTCAACTGAGCCACCTGGCCAGGGCAGTAACCATTGATTTTTTTCTTTTTTTAAATAATCCTCACCCGAGGGCATGTTTAGAGAGAGGGAGAGGCAGAGGTGGAGGTGGCGAGGGAGAAGGAGCGGGAGAACGGAGGATGAGAGAGAGAGAGAGAGAGAGAGAGAGGAAGGAGAGAGGGCCACACCAGAGGGGCTATTTTGGAGTTTTAAAATATATTATCACATTATGTTTAATAATATTCTGGTTATATTGGCTTGTGTATATGTTGAATAAAATAATTTTCATGGACTGTGGAGTGAGGGTGGGTATGATCCATGTACTCCTGCAGGTGTTTTGAGGTAAAACTCATTTTGACATACATGCTTTGTATATAATTTGTGCTGTTCGTGAGTCTTTTTCCAGGGTGATATAAAATATAATTCTGATAGCCTGTTGTAAATATAAATTCTGAAACAATGTGAAGTTCTTAATATACTGCAAATTACCTTCCTTCAGTGGTTTTCCAATTTAAATTCACTTATGACCAGTCACCACATTGTTCAGGTCCTGATTACAAATCCATAGCAAAGGAAAATTAAATAGACTCCCCTTTCTGCATTGATTTTAATTTAAAATGTAATTCATTTAGAGCTGCACAAAGTTACAGATTTGAAAAGTTTGATAGATCCATTTAAATCATATTATTAAAGCGTTTCCATGGGTTTTGCGTGTGGGGACATCCCTGCTGTTCTTTACACTGTGATGTAGGCCTCAGGTCATTGTATTGTGTACATGTGACCATTACATCCATGTGGTTCTTTGTCTCCATTCACTGAGGTTTGCATTCTTTCAAAGGGTTGCTTGTTTGTCATATGCTTTATTTTCCATTTATGTATTATGAATGTTAACCATAAACAGAGGACTGCATCAAGTGACCATATGAAACAGAATCATTCCTTTTATTCCCGCTGGTATTGTAGAAAATGACAGTATTTCTGATGTTTTTGTTGGCATTTTTAAAAAATATATTTCCATTTTTCTTTTTAAAAATCCAGGTGCAGATGCTTAAGCAAATTGTACTGCTTTTTGCAGGTGGTTCCTTATACCCAAATGGCTCTTTCCTGGCTGTTTGTTTTGTTTCCTTCTGATGATCTGTGGCCTCACTTGACGGTGTCATCAATTAAGGCTTATTTACTTTAAAAATATTCTTGTGGAACCCCACTATTCTAAGAGATTAAAATGGTACATGATTAGTTAATGAGTTCTGATCATTCTTTTGTCAAAGTGGTCACATTTTTTACCTATTTGTACATAGTGAGCCACAGAGTTAGATAAGTAACATTTTCAGTGGTTTTATCTTCATTTTGGCGGTAAAGGAGTTAAAATCTGTGGTTCATAAACCACTTTACTTATAAACGTTGCACATGTTTTCCTGATGAGTTCTGTTTTCCTCTGGGTTCTTTCTCTGTGATTCTCCTGTCTTTTCCATGTTTCTCTTCTCTTTCCCCTCTTGCTTGCCCACTCTCCTCAGAATTGTAGTTTTCCCTCTGAGTGAGGAAGGAAAGAGCAGGGCATCAAGCATATTCATTTTCTCCTAGATGCGTAACGGAGTTAATGTGGGTCTGCCTCAGACAGAACTGCAGGGTTGAAGTCAGCAATGGAGAAAAACAACTGTGATATGATTTGTAACATACTGTAGGAAAAAGGATTGCTGCCTGTTTAGCTTTCTCAGGTAAAGGCCTCCTCAAAGCTCTACTCCCATACTGGTTGGTGAGGCGGGTTTCCAAGTATTTGACTGATGCTGGACAGTAAGTTGTTTAGGAAATTAGTAGCAGTTAAACTGTTTAAAATTGATCAGAAAGAAACAAAGAAAGGTGGGAAACCGCTTTGTGTTTAATGTATGCCATGCATTGGGACAAGGGCTTCTTGAATGATCAACTTGTAAGAGTCTAAAATGAGAGATTCCGCTATTAAAACACATTGACCTCTGCTAACCTCCCTTAATATTTTGTTCATTAATCAGATATTAGGCAGGTTGAATTCAAATATGTTAGAAATTGCACAATTTTCAGGTTTAGTAATTTTATATGTTATGAAAACACCTCTTGGTAGATCTTTTTGTAAGGTCAACCTTTGGTGATATAAGTATGTATGTGTTAATTTTTAAGAATTCTGACTCTAATTTTTGGTATGAGCTGTTTTTGTTTTTTTTTTTTGTAGAGTTGGCCTATATTTGCATAAAGCTGTCATTTTGTAAGAAGTACAAAGCTTAAAAAAAAAATCTGAAATTTTATCTTAATTGATACATTGCTGAATGCTTATATTTTATTTCCATTTAGGTTTTTTCCCAAGCAGTTTTCAAGGGTGTGATGCATTTCTTCGCCACAAGATGACGCTGATATCTCCCTCAGTGTTGAAGAAGTATGGTATTCCCTTTGATAAGGTATATTAATATTACTCTTTAAGAAATTCAATTTTTGTGTGTAGTATTTGTATTTAAGGCAAATTTAACATAAATAATATAGCTTTGACTTCAGGTAGGATTTTTAGGATGTGGGGAGAAGAATTCAGATTCATGTTTTTTGACATGATTATTTATCTAAATAGTAATTTAAAGTTACTTTTATTTCAGGATACATTTATTAGAGACTTCATGCTATTATAGTTTACTTATAACTACTGATAATAAGATGTAGCATATTTGACAAAATAAGATGTGGCACTTTTACATTGAAGTCTTTTATATGAGCAATATAATTTGTCTCTTAAAAAAAAAAGTAAAAAAGAATTCAGAGCAGTTATTATTAGCAGTTTGGTTGGTTAGAATCAATGATTATGGTACCAGTATGTTGCTTCTAGACACATTTGGAAATAATACAATTGAGATTTCATTAAGGATAAAATTGCCTGATGATTTAATAATCAGATATTGCTTCTTGGAAATATTTCTAAAGATTAAGTTCTGTAAGACTCTGTGCATGCTAGAGCTCTCTTTCTTTGTGTCCATGGGTAGTTATTGGGTCAGAATTATTACAGAACATGAGCATTTTTATGTGAAGAAGCTGGAATGAAAATAGCTTTTGACCGGATAAATAAAAGCTCTCTCTTAGTTGGAGGAGGATTAAGTCCTTAGCTACTTGCAGAAACATTAAAAAACAGTTCCACTCTCGTCTTCATTTTCTGTTTGAATTTCTTCCCATAATCCTTGCTATTTTCTACCTTAGAAGCTTTTCACTTGTGACTAAATCTTTACTTATTCTTAATCTTAGGCCCTTAAAATCCCCTCCGCTCCTGCCCCCTGCTCTGCTTTGGCTTTGTTCGAAGTATAATTTTTGCAAGAACAAGAATCTTTCTGTGACTTGAGGTGTCCCCACTTTCCCACAAACTGTCTCTGTGGCAGTCATCATGACACATACTTGTCTGTGATGAGGATGCCCTCACCTCTGGTTTACTGACATACTTCTAACCATGACAGAAAGCAGGGCTCCGAGATGTGCACTGTGGGGACGCCCATCGTGTGGAGAGGTCTGGTGATGGGGTACAGCACTGTTGGCAGTCATAGACGTCAGAGGCTGTGTCCCAGAGGGCCCATTGTTATTTTGGGGCTTTGCAGACACCTCTGGGCCTGGGTTTTTCAATTTCAGACACATTCATCAGTGAGTGTTTTTTTTTTAGGTGGTTGGAATAAGTTTGATTGAGTACTTTTATTTATGTTGGAATATTAGAAGATCGAAGAGGAGTGGACTAGAGTCCCCCAAGACAGAAAAACCTCTGTTGGGTTTAGAGCTGGTGATAGGAATTAATCGACCTGTTCTTTGGAGAGGGGTTATATAAAGTAGCAGGACTGAGGGATTGGCTCATTTTCCCAGGATGGAGGGCTTTGGGCTTGTAGGTCCTTCCAATCTTTGGGGTAGGAGGTAGGCAACCTGCACCCCTTTCTAGGCTCTGGCTCCCTAAATACTACTTGGAACATTACTAGTTGTGTCAGGCTCTTGTATGGTCTTTTGAGGATGGGGCATTTTCTCACTTCTGTGGGAAGTGACAGGGTGATTGTCCTCAGATGGCGAGACACCCATGGCAGGAGGGCTGATTGACAATTGTTTTTTCTATGAAATACTGCCGCTTTCCCTTTCACCTTGATGAATGGTGTGATGCTTGACTCTGTGCTCCTCAAGTAACTTATTCTCTGATGACGATAATGTAACATGGGACAGAGTTTCCAAGGTCATTCCTGATTCTGTCACTTGGGTAAATTGCATAATTTTTCTGAGCCTCATTTTCTTCATCGAGAAAATGGGATAATAATAGTACCTACTTAATAGGACCATTATGAGGATGAAAAGAGATAATCTATATCAGCATTTTTTAACCTTTTTTTTTTATCTCATGGCACACATAAACTAATTATTAAATTTCTGTGGCACACCAAAAATGTTATATTTTTTGCCAGTCTGACAAAAAAAGAAAAGCTATAATTTTGATTTATTCATATTGGATGGCTATTGTTGTATTGGCTCTTGTCAATTTTTCATTTGATAGTCTAAGGGAAAAGAGGTCACTGCCCCTGACTAAATAGTCAGGTGTTGCATGTTTTAAAAATTCTTGTGGCAGACTGACTGAAAATGGCTGATCTACATATGAAGGACTTTGCATAGTTTTTGTTACATAGTAAGGCACTCTTCCTCCTCAATTCAGCCCTCTTTCTTAGACCATCATTTCACAGCTGGAGTAACATTTTATTCCCTTCTTTCAGTGTATTTGTACATATTCATACATATATATGAAAAAGCATATTGAAGAAATAGCTAATGTCTACTTTTAGATTATGTGTATTACCCTTATTGAACTTTTTCCATGATATGGAATTACAATGGTTGTTTAATCTTATAATAAAAGGGACTCATTCTTTTTTTTTTTCCCTGTACGTTAAAAAAATTATTATCAGTTTGTTACATAGAGGCAGTAAATTGGCCTTATATGTTGGCTGTGATTGACATTTTTCTAGAAATTTTACAGAGGCATCTTTATAGGGTTAGAAACAGTTGGGCAGGGTGAATTTTTTTTTTTTTTTTTATCAGAGAAGCTGGCTTTTATTATTTATTTATTTATTTTATTATTTTTATTTTAATAAATCTTTATTCAGATTATTACAATTGTTTCTCCTTTTTCCCCCCGTAGCTCCCCTCCACCCAGTTCCCACCCCACCTTCTGCCCTTACCTCCCCCCCACTGTCCTCATCCATAGGTGTATGATTTTTGTCCAGTCTCTTCATGAACCCCCCATACCCCTTTCCCTTAAATATCAGTCCACTCCCTTTCTATGCCCCTGATTCTATTATATTCACCAGATTATTCTCTTCCTCAGGTTTTTAATTCACTTGATTTTTAGGTTCACTTGTTGATAGATATGTATTTGTTGTTCATAATTTTTCTCTTTACTTTTTTCTTCTTCCTCTTCTTTAAGAATACCTTTCAGCATTTCATACAATACTGGTTTGGTGGTGATGAACTCCTTTAGCTTTTTCTTATCTGTGGAGCTCTTTATCTGCCCTTCAATTCTGAATGATAGCTTTGCTGGGTAGAGTAATCTTGGTTGTAGGTTCTTGCTATTCATCACATTGAAAATTTCTTGCCACTCCCGTCTGGCCTGCATAGTTTCTGTTGAGAAATCAGCTGACAGTCGTATGGGTGTTCCCTTGTAGGTAACTAACTGTTTTTCTCTTGCTGCTTTTAATATTCTCTCTTTGTCTTTTGCTCTTGGCATTTTAATTATGATGTGTCTTGGTGTGGTCCTCTTTGGATTCCTTTTGTTTGGGGTTCTGTGTGCTTCCTGGACTTGTAAGTCTATTTCTTTCACAAGGTGGGGGAAGTTTTCAGTCATTATTTCTTCAAATAGGTTTTCAGTATCTTGCTCTCTCTCTTCTTCTGGCACCCCCATAATTCTGATGTTGGTACACTTGAAGTTGTCCCAGAGTCTTCTTACACTATCTTCAACTTTTTGGATTTTTTTTTTTGCTTTTTGCTTTTTCGGTTGAGTGTTTTTTACTTCTTTGTATTTCAATTCTTTGACTTGATTCTTGTGTTCCTCTAGTCTGTTTTTGGGTCTCTGTATAATATTTTTTATTTCAGTCAGTGTATGTTTAATTTCTAGTTGGTCCTTTTTCATATCTTCGAGGGTCTCGTTATATTTATAGGCCTTTTCTAGGATATTCTTGAAAAGCCTTATAACCGTGGTTTTGAATTCTATATCCAGTCGTTTATTTTCCTCCATTTCTTTCGTTTGTGATCTGTTTCTGTGTCGCCGCATTTTCATTGCTTCCCTGAGTTGGTAGGGTAAATTTGTGTGCTAGGTTTCCTATATGGCCCAGTGGGTCGGCCTCCCCAGTTAACCTGAGGTGGACACTCTTGGTGCACCCCTTTGTGGACTGTGTGTACAGCCTTGTTGTAGTTAAGTCTTGATTGTTGTTGGTATCACTGGGAGGAATTGACCTCCAGGCCAGTTGGCTGTAAGGATCAGCTGCGTCTATGCTGGGAGAAGTTCGGTGCTGGAGACAGCCTTATAGGATTAGACTTGCCAAATTGCAATAGCCTCTGTGCTTGGCTTGAATGGGGTGGAGTCTCAGGGTGGAGCAGACAGTCTTGGCTTCCCGGCAGCCTTGCCCTTGCACGCACACGCAGACCTCTGCCTTCCCCGGCTCCCGAGTCTTCGCCCGAGAGTCCAGACTCCCCCCACAAGAGCGTGGGTCCCCAGGGGCTCGCCTGGAACCGGGGTTCAGTGCAGTCAGAACTGGGGCCCAGTGCGGTCAGGAGCCTCCGACTCCCTTCCACTAGGGAAAGCCTGTGGCAACCTCTGCAGCCTTTGTGCGCACTGGCACGCGTGCTCCTTCAGTCCTCCGCCTTCCCCAGCTCCCGAGTCTCTGCCCGAGAGTCCGGATTCCCCCCACAAGAGCGTGGGTCCCCAGGGGCTCGCCTGGAACTGGGGTTCAGTGCAGTCAGAACTGGGGCTCAGTGCGGTCGGGGGCTTCCTTCCCCCTTCCGCCAGAGAAAGTCAGCCAGGCTCTCAGCTGCCCTTCCTCTCTGCGCGCATAAAGACCCTTTGCCGTACCTCCAATTCTCTGTGAGCTTTTCTCTTTCCTTCTAGTTGTAGAATTTTCACTCAGCCAGCTTTCCTGTGGTTCTGGATGGTGTCCGTTCTGTCTTTTAGTTGTAGTTTTGAAATTGTTGTGCGAGGCAGCAGTTTAGGTGTTTACCTATGCCGCCATCTTGGTTTCTCCAGGGTGAATTTTCTTTTATCATATGGTTACAAGGATGTGCCTAGTTTCCAAGCACAATTATAATTAATGAGATTCAGTGAGATCAGGAAAGGAGAGAATCAGGCTTTGTTCTTACGTGGCTCAGAATGATGGGACTGGAGCCATGCTGAACACTGATAAGCCATTCTCTCTCTCTCTCTCTCTGCCAGGTGCCAGCTGAGTTGCTACTCATTGCAATAGGACACCTGCTGGGGTATCATGGGGGTAGGGGATGATGAACTAAATTTCAGAATTATTGGGAAAGAAAATCTCCCCCACACAACATTTTAGCATTCCTAAACTGGCAAGTAAATTGTAGTGTGAGCACCTTTATTTGTACAATGTGTCTCTTGTATATTTACACACATGTACATACCCATATATTCATTTCTCAACCTTAAGGACTGAAATGAACCATGGTGACTGAATGAACTAGAGAGCAATAAACTTGATAATATATTATAGAGTAGTCTAATTAAAAAAAACAAAGAACTCTGACCCTGGCCAGTTTGGCTCAATGAATAGAGCTTCGGCCCACGGACTGAAGATATTGCAGGTTCGATTCTGGTCAAGGGCATGTGCCTTGGTTGCAGGCTTGATTCCTGGCCCTGGGGTGCTTGCAGGAGGCAACCAGTCGATGTGTCTCTCTCGCATCAATGTTTCTCTCTCTCCCTCCCTCCTTTCCACTCTCTCTAAAAATTAACTGAAAAATATCCTTGGGTGAGGATTAACAACACACACACACACACACACACACACACACACACACCAAAACTCTGAAAATTTTATCTTTAATATTTTTCTATAGGTCATGGTGTATTTTGTGTGCTTTGGTGATTATGAAAATGATTTTTTAAAAAATTTCAAAATGAAAATAAATACATTTTTCATCTTTGCTTTTTAGCTCCTGATTGATTTATGTATTTTAATTATACTTAAAAATGCATTTCTCACACATGCCTACATATATACATTTATTTGAATAATTACTTGATAGAAATTTTACTATTAAGTGAAATATGGTTAATTGAATGTTTTCTAAGTATTATAAAAGAATACTAGTAATTTGGTGAATACCACCAACTCTTTAACAATAGGAATTCATAACGAAGCCTGTTCAACACCCACTATCAAAGTTTTTGCAGCTCCAACTTGAAAAATGTCAGTTATGATATGTCCTAATATAACTCCAACAATGCAAAAATTTTTTTTAAATATATTTTTATTGATTTTTTACAGAGAGGAAGGGAGAGGGATAGAGAGTTAGAAACATCGATGTGAGAGACATCGATCAGCTGCCTCCTGCACACCCCCTACTGGGGATGTGCCCGCAACCAAGGTACATGCCCTTGACCGAAATCGAACCTGGGACCCTTCAGTCTGCAGGCCGACGCTCTATCCACTGAGCCAAACCGGTTAGGGTAACAATGCAAAATTTAAAAAATAATAAAATACACCCTAGCTGGTTTGGCTCAGTGGATAGAGTGTTGGCTTGTGGACTGAAGGGTCCCAGGTTTGATTCCGGTCAAGGGCACATCCCTGGGTGGTGGGCTCAATCCCCAGTGGGGGGTGTGCAGGAGGCAGCCAATCAATGATTCTCTCTCATCATTGATGTTTCTATCTCTCCCTCTCCCTCTTCCTTCCTATCTGAAATAAAAAGAAATTATCCTATATAATAAAAGGGTAATATGCAAATTGACCCTAACGGCGGAATGACCAGAACAACCGCTCAACCAGTCACTATGAGGTGCACTGACCACCTCTTGGTTTTTTTCCCAGGCTGGCAGGCTCTGAACAGGAAACTGTGGGTGGGTGGTGGGGGATGTGGATGGCGCCAAGCCAAGACCCCTGCCCCACCAGTCACCCCACACCCAGAGGGCAACCAGCAGCGGGGGTGGGGCTGGCAAGTGAGCGGAATGGCCGACCTCTCGGTTCCTCCCCCCGGCCAGCAGGCTCTGATCACCTGATGGTGAATGGGGAATCAGGTGGGTGGGTGGCAGTGGGTGTCGGGGCTGGCTGCGGGCAGCTGGGGAAGATGGTCCTGATTGCAGGCCAGGCCTAGGGACCATACCTATGCACGAATTTCGTGCGCCGGGCCTCTAGTATAGACATCTATACTAATAAAAGGGTAATATGCAAATTGGTCAGGATGCCCTCACAGTAATGACCGAACAGCAGGCTGCGTGGGGCGACAAGGCCGGCAGGGGGGTTAGTGAGGGACGACCAAACAACTGAACAGCAGGCTGCGTGGGGCAATCAGTTCGGCAGGGGGATTCATGAGGGACGACCAAACGACTAAACAGCAGGCTGCATGGGGCGACCAGGCCGGCAGGGGGTGGCAGTGAGGGGCGACCAAACGACTGAACAGCAGGCTGCGTGGGGCAACCAGGACGGCACGGGGGGCAGTGAGGGGCGACCAGACCGGGAGGGGGCAGTTTGGGGCGACCAGGCCAGCAGGGGGGGGGCAATTGGGGGCAACCAGGCTGGTGGGGAGGCAGTTGGGGGTGACCAGGCCTGCAGGGGGGGGCATTGAGGGGCGACCAGGCTGGCAGGTGGGGCAGTTAGGGGCGATCAGGCCGGCAGGCATAGGTGGTTAGGGGTGATCAGGGTGGCGGGGGGGGGGCAGTTAGGGGCAATCAGGCAGGCGGGCAGGTGAGCAGTTAGGAGCCAGCGGTCCTGGATTGTGAGAGGGATGTCCGACTGCTGGTTTAGGCCTGATTCCTGGGGGGTCCCTGGGATTGGGCCTAAACCAGCAGTTGGACATTTCCTGAGGGGTTCCGGATTAGAGAGGGTGCAGGCTGGTCTGAGGGACCCAAATTTTGTGCACTGGGCCTCTAGTGTATAAATAATAAAATATATACATTGCTTGATTATATAAACAAATTTATTAGAATAACAGAGATGTTTTCATATGAAATATGATATCTTTCATTATGGATTGAATGATTGAACTAAACCTTGTTTAGAAAAGTCTTTGAAAAGTTTTCTGAAGAACTATTAAAGATTAAGTAATGGGTTTGGGGGTACTTCTTTTATACTGGTACAACTCTGATGTCATGGCATTTTTTTCTGTATTTTTTTTCTAGGAAATGTATTTTACTTGTATTCACAAAGTAAAAGTCTTACAATTGGAAAATATTATATGTTTTCTACCCTGCAGATCACCCAGGAGGCTGGAGAATTTATGATCACGTTCCCATATGGCTACCATGCTGGTTTTAATCATGGTTTCAACTGTGCAGAATCTACAAATTTTGCTACTGTCAGATGGATTGACTATGGGAAAGTTGCTAAATTGGTAAGTTATGCCTGAGAAATAAAGCATAAATTAAATGTGTATTCTGGTTAGTGTAGTGAGAAAGCTAAGATCACTTGTAGCATTTGTGTTTGACCTCTTACCATGGTAATTTATTTCATACTAAATATTTTACACAGGCTGTATTACCATTTGTAGCTATATTTATTTGTTTTGAAATTAATGTGAAATAATTTACCTTGAGAGGTAATTTTATGCAACTGATATTTGCTTCTCTCTTAAGGCCTCCGATTTTTTTTTTGGTGAGATTTTCCAGTGGCTCCCTGTGTGGCTATATGACTGAACTCCATGCTAGAATTCAGTCCATGGCTTAAAAAACAACTATTTGCACAAAAAAAGTGTCTGGTAAAATTGTAACAAGTTGAGGAAGAATGATAAGAAGGAATGATTAAAACTTACCTTAGTGCCGAAATAAATTCTTAACAGTAATAATGTAAAATAAG
This sequence comes from Plecotus auritus, assembly GCF_963455305.1. Classification (NCBI taxonomy): domain Eukaryota; kingdom Metazoa; phylum Chordata; class Mammalia; order Chiroptera; family Vespertilionidae; genus Plecotus; species Plecotus auritus. The sequence continues at coordinate 133,843,676 of NC_137776.1, read as the reverse complement.
AAATATATCTTCATGTTAAATTTGGGATAAAGTTTTGCATCTTCCGCCTAGCATATTTAATTTAGTTTTACATACTGTGTATTTTCATTCATAAGCAACAGCTTCTATAAAATTTAATTTATTTCCCTCAGTGGCATTAAAGAGAGGACAGCTTCAAAGTGATGGTGGCTTCTATTAGGTTGCTGTCTTTCCTTGGCTTTTAAAGCAAAGGTGCAGGCTGGCAGAGGGCAGCTTGTTGATGAAACTATGTGTTTTATAGAGTATGCAAAATTGACATAGACTTAGTGGAAAATGATACACACAGCTTACATGTCCTTACCTTGGCCACTGCATGGCACAAGTGAGTATTATTCATTCTACATTGATAAAACTTGAATGCAAATATACTAGTATGCAGGACAGATAACTCCAGGTTTAATTTATATGTGTATTTAGAAAATTGCATAATATATTTAAATAAAAGTATAGCCCTTTGGCAGCTCAGGAAGCATTCAAATGAATTCATGACATAAAAGAAAGCTCCTGCTATTAGAAGACTTTTTCTGTTCTGAGTAATTTCTATTTATGAGGGGTAATTTAGAAAGGAACAGAACTGAACTATTTCTTCCCATTACCCATCCTGCCTATTACAATAAACCTAATAAAAAAAAAATAGAAAACTCAGTGTGTAAGTACCTTGGCTAGCTACTGCAGTGTTATTTTGCATAAATGTAATGCTGGTATCTGCATTGAAACAGTGTCATAGCCTCGAGGTTAGAACAAGGTTTGCTATTTTATAGTTTGCATCTTTAATCATTGCAGTAGCAACTCAGCTCTCACAGCTGTTCAGAGTCTCTAGAAAAAATTAGTTGGTGTTTTTTTTTACTATGTTTCAGATCTAGGTATTGACCAAAATAGCTTCTCCCCAAGGCTGAAATGTGTCCACATTTACGTGTGGACGTGGGGTGGAGTGTGACCAAGTCAGAGAGGCCAATAGTAATCCTTTCTGAAATCACAGCTTTTGGAACCTAGAATTGTGGGGTTGTTAAGGAGCCATGGACTGTGGTGGAGGAGGCAGGGATCTGAGGCCCAACTTTTCTTCTTCCTGGCCATGTAACATCAGGAAAGTTATTCTTTTTGTTTCTTCCTATGTAAAGTAGAAATACCTCTCTACCCCATAGATTTGTTGTGAGGGGAAAAAAACTCAGGTATGTTCATATGCACTCATGCTGTGTTGATTTATAGCTTTCAGTTTAGTCAAAGATATGACTGTCTGGTTCTGGGTATTTTACTAGGTATGCAGTATTCAATGGTTATAATGCAGTTTGGGCAGTCAATTTAAAATTGTTGTAATTGTATATGTTTTTAGGTGTTGTCTCAACTTGTCCCTTATTTTTGGCGAGGTGGTGCTACTCGGAGAATGTAGTCTTTTTCTATTGCTGCTGTAGCAAATTACCATAAAATTAGTGATTTAAAACAATGTCCATGTGCTTCTCAGAGTTCGGTAGGTTATAGGTCACCAAGTGAAAAGTCAAGGTGCTTGTGGGTCTGTGCTCTTACTGGAGGCTGGTGAAGAACCCACTTCCTTGCTGTCAGGTTGTTGGCGGAATTCAGCTCCTTGCAGTTGTGGGACTGAGTTCCCCTTTCCTTCTTGTCTGTCAGCTGTGTCTTTGCTGCTAGAGGCCTCTCTCAGCTTCTTGCCTGGGGTTCTCTACATTTCAGAGCAAGCAATCTACAAAGTCCCTTTTGTCATGTAAAATAACAGTTACAGATTTCAGGGTTTCGGACATGGGTATATAGACATTCTGCCTACCACAGAGAGTTCCAATGAATAACTGACATGATGATATACTAAGAACTTATTTTGAATCATGTAAATAATTTTAGTTATTTTGATTAAAACCGGAAACTAAACTTGTAACGGATACAATTTAAAAGTTTTCACTGAAACATCGTTACACTTTCTAAAATTATATTCCCCAATGTTAATATTTTCTTGACTGTTCTCAGTTAATAAGTTCTCTTCCATTATAGTGTGCTGTGATGGAGTGCTTTGTGCAGATTTTGGTGTCTTTTATAATTTATTTGATATATATTATATATATTTTTATTGATTTCCAGGTCTGTTTCTTTAGGCAGCCTTATGAAATTACGGTGTGTGTGTGTGTGTGTGTGTGTGCATGCGTGCGCATATGTGCGTAGACACACGTAGTTTTTAATCTTTGAAAATTAATGGCTTGGTATTAGTCTTTGTGTTTGCTGGGGACAAATGTAATGTATGGTAGATTAATTATGGATTGCACTTAAAGGACATTTAGCTTTGAAGATGACCAAATTTGTTACTTTTTCTTAATTCTTTGCCTTCTTCACTTTATCCTAAATGATAACTATTAAAAAAACAGTTATTTGTCATAAGTGATGGTGAGTTGTGCATTTGGGAGGGATGATTTGAAAAGCAGTGGCATACTTTTTCATGGTTTAAACATCTGCTTCACCTGTCACGTATTTGATTTGAGTATGTAAAAGCATCTCATATAGTATCTGTTTGTGGTGCAGCAAAAATTAATTAATGTGGGGTCTCCACTGATTATATTTCATATATTACAAACCAGCATCTCTGATTTCATGACTTGGAAAAGAACTGTTACAGAAGACTAATTTTTATTTAAAAAAAAAACCACTAGGTTTTGAAAAGATAATCCCCAGGTTCACTGATATATTGATGGTCTCTGTTCAAGGGCCTGCAGACTTGGGTTAACAGGACCTTTTCAGCCCATTCAGGTGGCTGCTATTGAATGAAGCTCTATTTATTCTGAGAGTGCTTGTCTGCTGTGTGTGGGCACCATGCATGTTTCTGTGAATTCATCCCTTGGAGGATAACCCATTTGATGAGAGCAAAGTGAGAGTAGAGGTGGCGCTGGCAAGGGATCAAGGACCGCTTCCTTTGTCGTTGGCTGCTTGCCATCTGGTGGCTTCTCTGGAGTAGGATGGGAGAGGGGATTTCTGTGGGTTTCTTTTGACTCTTATTACTGACCTATTGGTATGTGATATTTGTTCAAGAAATGGCTAACATTGACTGGAACTCCCATTCCGTTATTTGTGCTAAGCCCAAATAGCTGTTTTCCAAATTTTAGCAAATTCATGGATGTTTTATATTCTCAACTAAATAACAACAACAACAAAAACAATACTTATGTGACTATTTCACTGCCTTTTGGTGTGTTCATATCTACCCAAACTGCCTTGTCTCACAGAAGGCTGTTTATGCCGTGGTTGTGGAGAAGACTCAGAAAATGGGCAGAGATGGACATGAGGAGACATTGACCTCATAGCCTTGAAACCAACTTAATTTGACTATCCCTGTTTCTAAAAATCTCTGCTAATGCCCTAGGCCCTTACTGTTCCTCTTTCTTTCTCTCCTCACTGAGGATCATTCAGCTCTCTCTTTCCTTGACCTGCAAAATACAGCATAGCAAATCCTTCATGGTATTACAGAACATAGCAAATCCTGCATGATATTGCAGATCAGAAGTTCTGTCTTAAGGGGACACACTTACTTAACAAGGCCATTATGTAATTTTCCCCATTTCATTAATCAGAGGTAAGATTTTCACTGAAAACTTTGAGGGGGATGTTCAGGGATAGCCACATGCCCGTTTGCCTACTGGCTCAGGCAGAGCTGGACTTGGAGAGTGCTCAGCGAGTTCCTCCTCTGCCCACGAACTGTGCTGCATGCATGTGTACAGAGGAGAAAGATGTGTAGTCTTTGTCTTCAAGGAGACTTCATAAGGAGCAGAGGGCTTTTACAAACCTTCATTTGTAAAATTGTGTTATGAGTGGAACATGCTATCCTGTTACTTATTTTAGGCATTTTAATAGCAATCTAGAGTGAAATACTATATATATTTTTTCTAGTAGAGGTTTAAAAATATGTAACATAGCTTAACGATTGAAATGAGGTATCGGTGCACAGTCGAGGTGAATGTTTTCCGTTTGTGGAATATTCTTTTCTTCGGTGCTGAGATGGAGTCCATGATTATGTGGTGGCACATAGGGCTGCTTCCTGCCTGGGTTGGATCAAAGAGCTGGCCTGCAGGTTGTATTTCATTTTTCTGTTTGGTGGGATGAAGTGCAGTTGTTTTGATGTTAGGTTTGATGGATTTGTTTGCCACTGCATTCATTAGCTTCACATCAAAAAACTGACAGGCTGGTAAATGAAACTTTGGCTTAGATTTTCAGCTTGACTGTTTGGAGACATTTGTGAAGATATTTTGTTGTGTTGCAGCAGCCTCAAGCACTGTGTTTGTCTCAAAGGGAAGAAAAGTTATTTACTGTACGGATTTTCTTGAGTAAAAAAGAATCATTGTCTTGGGGACAGTCATGTCTAGCCTACACTATCAGAAGTAATGTATTTATGACAGTGTGTGCAGTGTGAGAGACTTATCTACAGCACAATAAGTAATGCTATCTTCTTGGAAGGAGAGGTAATAGTTGGTAACTCCAACATGCTATCTCTTATTTTGCATTAATTTTACTTAAAGTGATACTCTATTAATATTATATGCCAAAAAGTTGAAAAATTACACTCCAGGAGCGTTACCTCACGATCTAATTTTAAAGCATTCTGATATTTGAGTCCTCAAACGTTTCAACAAATTTAAAAAGAGATGATAGAATTTTGAAATTGATTTCCCTTTCATCTGGAAGAATTTCAACTATGAGATTGTCTCGCATACAAAAACCACGATATGGGCTCATTCTATTTTGTATTTCAATCCTTCTGTAAAATTAAATTTGTTTCTTTTTTAAAAAAAATCAGCATCCTTCCCAAAAAACCTTTAATCTTGGGCAGTATTTATTAAAACCATCAGGAATCATTGTAATGGTGAGTCACTAGGTTATACTTTAATATTCTTTAGATCACAAAATACTAGTCGAGTGATATTTCTTTATTCTTGTGGCTTATGAAGGAAAGAAAATATAGATTATTTTGCACATTGCTCATTTACCAGTTCTTAGCATTCTAATTTTAAGTGTCTGATAATACATATATAATATAAACTTTGTGAGCCATGGAGATTTTATATTCTTCATTTTCTCTTTTTACCTCTACTTTGCTTCTGTTTCCTGGCCCCTGGTGGTACTGTACAACAGTGCTGACGAGTGCTCTGTGGTGTCCTTTTTACAGAGCTTCAAAGGAAGAATAGACGATATTATGTAGAAAAAAGGAAGCATAAGAACTCATGTTCTTAGGATCTGTACTCCAGCTAGGGAGTTAGTATTTATATACTTCAAAGGGGTATTTAGATAGAAAATATTCACATTTGTCCCTATTTTGCTCTGATTACGTGTTGAGTTGTGGTATTCAGAAAATCAGAGACTTCCAGTAGTAGACTAGAAAGCTCATTGATTGGCATATATTGTGTCTGCAGGAGAGATAATCGGGGGCTCAGAGCAAGGGAGCCGGATTTCATTTATTGCTAACTTAAATTTGGCTGGATTATAGGATTTAAATGTAAGTGGGTATATGGTTTGTGCCATTGACATTTAGTTGCTAACCTGAAATCACGGTAATATATTTTTTGAGGCTTTAATTTATGTTATTACCTTAAGAAAGTAAATTGGCTTTTTTAATAACTTACATACCCTTGAAAAAAATTAATTTGTCTTTAAGCTGTTTTACGTTCATATAGTTTGAGAGTAATAGTACTTGCCATTGATCACAACATGCCAGGCCTTCTCCAGGGCACTTCATACATGTAACTGATGGTGCCAATTCAGAGATAATTGGATGGATGCCTTCTTTCCTCTACTAGCCCCATCTCGAACTGGGGTCATTGGGGTAATGCACTAAATGAGGATGGTGAGGCTGGGTTTGGAGGCAGATGGTTGGCTCCCAGTGCCCTGTATTTCCTGAACTCGTTTCCTGGATGGGGTGGATTAAATAGTATGTAATTTGTGGGATCACTTTCAAGATTCCTGAAGACTCAAAATTATCCTGTCCCAGGTAAGTTGAAGTTGACACTAGGTGGCCCCATGTTCTTTCTGGCATCTGTTTCCATTTGGTTTGTTAAAGCCAATGGACACTTATTTTGTCGTCTTTTGCCCTGTCGAGAAACCTACATATGAATTCTTTTTCAGCCCATAAAGCAACCATCATTACCTCTTACTTTGCTCTTTGGTTAAGTGGGAAAACCCCCCACAAAGGTTCTCTACTCCATCCGTCATTTTGAGGAATGAGGGGGATTCTGAAGCTTCAGCCTGGACAAAAAGATGGGTGTGTGTGTGTGTGTGTGTGTGTGTGTAGAATCAAAACAAAGTTGAGGATGCACCTACCTTGACATACAGGGTGGGGCAAAAGTAGGGTTACAGTTTTTCATATGGAAAATAATTCAGTAAATAATACATAATAATACAAGAATAAACTCAATAAATAATAATCTAAGAATAAACTCTGTGCTTTGCGTACTCAGAAGCATAAACCTACGTTTGCCCCACCCTGTATGTTTTTATGATTACCAGGGACCAAATTTTACTGCAGTAGTTTTGAAGCTTTAGGGGTTTTTTTTATTTTTTTATTTTTTTTTACTATTTTTTCTGCCTTTTCTAGTGTTTATAATAGTAAACTCATAGTAAAAATTTACATGAAAGGCTCTGTCCTAGATTTGGAGAGGAGGGGAGAAGTTGGGAGAGTGTGTTCTGGTCAGTGGTGATCCAGAATTCTGTGGGGTAGTGGAAAGAAAACCTGGAGATGTTTGAGGGAAGCAGGTTGGCCAGCCCTGGAGGGAATGATGGGAGAATCTTATGGGCTCTGGGCACCCAGAGTTTATATAATAGCCAGAATCCCTGGTTCCTTGCTGAGACTATAATGTTTAAATAGTGGTCTTGGCCCGGCTGGTGTGGGTCGGTGGTCGACCTACGAACCAGAAGGTCATGGTTTGATTCCTGGTCAGGGCACATGCCCAAGTGACAGGCTATATTCCCAGAAGGGGATGTGCATCCATTCAATGGTTATCTCTCATCATTGATGTTTCTCTCTCTCTCTCTCCCTCTCTGAAATTAATAAAAATATATTTGAAAAATAATAGGGGTCCTGTTCCTAATTTGATTCAAAGCCATGGTTGAAAATGTACAGATGTGGTTTAGGAGGCAGCATGGCAATAGTAAAGAGCAGTTTGTGGCCACTGGGGCTGCATTAGAATGAAGGCACCCCTGTTGCTGGCCATGGTTCCTTTTACTAGCAGTTTAATTCACTTGAAAACTTTATGATCTAATTTCTAATTGTTTGTTCTTAACCATTATCTCTCTCAAAAGACATATACATATACATACACATATATGTATATGTGTACGTATATGTGTGTGTGTGTGTGTGTGTGTGTGTGTGTGATTTAAAGAAAAAGCTAGTTAACGGAGGACTTGGGGAAAATCCCTTAAGTGGGCTCTGAACCCCTGGTCCAGCCACACAGTGGTTTTTTCATTCTCCTTGGAAGAGCTAAGTGTGAAATAGTACTTCTTAAGTAAGGCATGCTGGCCAAGGTCACTGGTTCCCTTTTTGTTCTCTGCTGATGGAACAGTAGCAACATGTGCACATGCCCAATTTGAAGCCTCAGTGCAGAAGTTTTTGCTTACTTAATTATTTGATATAACCTCTTTGAATGAAAATAAAGTTTTAATGGGATTTCACTGAGGTCAGTGGCTACAATTAGACTTTAATCTGTGGATCCACAATCTATCCTCCCTCTGCTCTGAGCAAGGTGACAGAAAGGATGGGCACTCCTCCTTCAGAAACTGCTGAGTAGAACTGTAGTCTGGCAATTTCCCCAAAGGGGCTGTGGCCACAGAGCACTTTCTGTGCCAATGCCAGGGCCCCTTTTCAGGAAGAAGACTGAAAGTGATGGAGGTAATAATGGAATAGGTTTTGATATTTAAATATCAGAGGGAATAAAGAATGGGTGAAGAAACCCATGATTAATCTCCCTTATTGTTTTAACAGTCTGCACCTTTGCAATGAGAAGAATCAGTGTTAGTCAATTCAAAGAAGAAAGGTGTCCCCAGTTAGGGAGACCCTAAATAAATCTGATGTAATATAGAAGCCCAATGCTTAGTTCTCTTCCTCCTTTAGCATGCCTATTATTTTTATTTATTTTTTGTTAATTCTCACCTGAGGATATTTTTCCATTGATTTTTAGAGAGAGTGGAAGGGAGGAGGGGGAGAGACAGAGAAACATCCATGTGAGAGAGATTCATCGTTTCGTTTTCTCCTGCAACTACGTGCCCTTGACTGGAGACTGGAATCAAACTCAGGATCCTTCAGTCTGAGGGCCGATGCTCTATCCACTGAGCCAAAACGGCTAGAGCGCCTATTATTTTTAATTTACTAGACTTTTATCCCCTGAAAACTGTGGCCAGTAATATATTTTGCCTCTTTGTAAAACAAGGGAAGCAAAGCAACTGTGTCTTCTGGACACTTGGACACTGAAGGAATGATTTCCATCACAATAGCTTAGAGCACTGATTAATTCTTTGTAACACTATTTACAAAATTTAATACTTATAGCTAATTCTGCCAGGCATTGTTTTTGTCTTTCATTTGTATTGATGAGACACTTTTATGCCTTGTTGCTTATAGTGCTGAGTGTAATTTTTATGATTTTACATCTCTTACTGTTATTGTTTGAAATTTAGATTTTTATGCTTAAGTATGACTAATGAATAACTAAGTAAGGGAATTTTCAACATAGAGTTATAATGTTATTAAAAATGTGAAAAAATGAAATCTTAATATTGGGAAATTATCTATTTTATAGTTAGATATATCAGTATTTTGGGGGCAGGGGAGAGGATTGTACACATACATACATATAGTTCACTATTATTGCTGTTACTTTATAATCTTTTAGGAAAGGCTAGAAACCATTATAGAAGAAAAATTTTAGCATGCCTATGTTCCATGTGTAATCTCAAAGTTTTATAAAATTAATTATATTTTGCCTCTCCCTTCAAAATGCTTAATTAGAAATATAGTCAAGTAGTTCAGGTTCCCTGATCTCCGTAAGATTGCTGTCAGAGCACTCAAGGGAGACAATGCAAGGTGGTGGAGGCGGCAGGCGCTTGGAGAGCAGTATTCTTTGTCTTGAATTTCTCTCAGACTGCATGTAATTCTGATGGGTATCATTTCCTCATGTGTAAGGGAAACATTATTTTGTAGTGTTGAAAGGGGTACAAGTTTAAGGGTTAGCCAAACTCTGATTCATTGGAGACATTACTTAACTAACCTGTCTAAATTGCTCTTTCCCCATATGTAAAATGGACATTGTAGCTTCTTTATAGTTGTTATGAAAAATAAATGAAATTAAATATGTAAGGAGCCTTGAAGAGTTGTGGTGGAGACTGGGGAGATTGGTGGTGGGTTAGGATTGTGTTTTCCCTGCATTTTTCTTCCAGAATTCCAGTTTGGGGAATTGACCTTGGCTCAGTGATTGGCCTGTCTGGCATGAGGGAAGTCCTGTTTCCTGTTCCAGTGATGATGGATCAGTTCAGTGGGTCAATCCTAGTGAAATAGAAAGAAGAGTAGGATTGGTGGAGAAATAGAGGAAAATGCCAGCTTGCCCTAGGAGAGTAGTGGGATGGGCATCTCTCTGTCTAGATGAGGGCAAGGAAGCACTGAAATCTGCAGCCTACTATCGTAAAGGGATCAGACGTAACAAAGTCCATGCTTTGGACACCAGACCAGAGACATGAAAAGGTCTGTTTAAAAATCAAAGCCCGGAGAAAGCATGCCAGGGTTTTATTTTCCAAAACTCTGTCAGAAATACAAATGGTCATTGCTCTAAGTCCAGAGTTCTTCCTTCCTGAATAAAAGTGTTGTTTATTTGTTATTTTATGCCCATGTTTTTGTACCCCAAAGTTAATAAAACAAAAAACAAAACCAACCCAATCACATCCCATGTTGGAACCACATTTTGGTTCTGTGTGGGGTACTTGTGTCACCTGCCTCTGTGAGCTGCAGTTTCCATACCTGCGGAGAGAGCTTTAACTGGTGCCCCACCAGCTGTAGTGGGGGTGGGGGCGGTAGCTGGAGCAGTCACCTTAGCACCATCCTCTAGCATTGAATGCATTTTAAAAAGTGATTCATCGTGGGTCATTTCTAAGCCTAGGAACTCCCTGATACTAACTTGGGGAAGCCAACAGAGTTCAGGCTTGAGGTGCTGAGAAGCAGTGGCCGTGGGGACAGTATTTGCAGGATACGTGCTAACAGCAGGCTGGACAGATGGATTGCTTTATATATTTCTACTGATTTCTCACATCCATTCACTTTTACTTTCCACCATAATGAGGGCAGCATGGAAAGAAATGACATCAACTAACAGTGTCTGGGGTTCTGTGGGCCAGATTGCTGAGGGGAGGAATTTGAAGGAGCTGTTCTTTTGTCTTCAAAAAACATATTCTAGCTCCTGGGCCTCATGCTGAATTTGAAAGACCATGTGTTGTAAATTCTTGGAAAGAAAACCATCATGGGTGTTAGAGATTCCTGCTAAGTTTGACTCTAGTCCACACATGGCTTTTACATGCTCCAGGTTTTTATTTGAAAAAAGTAGGTAGTTTCCAGCAACTTCTTAATTTTCAAAAAGGACATTTTAAAAGATCTACTGATAATTTTCACCGATTCTTGGTAGAGTATTCCCAGATCTCAGGAATGTATATTTTGGATTGTTCTTTAATTTTAAATATTAAATTTTTAAAAATTGGATTGTTCTGATGATTATTAAAGTGCATGAAAACGTGTTTCTTTGCTGGTAAATACAATTGAAAAATTGTTTGAACTTCAGTGTTATTAAAAGTAATAGTTAAGGATTTCTTTTTGTATTAGTAAATATAAAAGGGAAGTCTATTTGACATGAGAATGTAATTGGTAGACTGGGCACTCTGCCCTTCTGTTGGTTTTAGGATGCCAACATAAGCATCCACAAAAGCAGGTAGGTAGTATGTATTAATACTCCTCAACATCTCCATGCCCTTTGACCCATTTCTTAACACTCCTAGGAAGTACTAGTAATCAGAAATACAGACAAAAGTTCATTTACAGAGGTGATTGTTGTAGTGCTGGTTTTATCAGCAAAAATTGAATTATAACTAAAATGCCAAATGATATGGGAATCATTGAGTATCGTTCTAGAATACTTTTAATTTTACAGAAAATTATTTGAAAGGAAATCACTATGGTTTTTAATATTATTACCCAAATATCAGTTGTTCAAATATATAAAAATAAAATAATATATGCCCATGATTTAAAAAAAATTAAGAGTACAGCCGAAACCGGTTTGGCTCAGTGGATAGAGCATCGGCCTGCGGACTGAAGGGTCCCGGGTTCGATTCCGGTCAAGGGCATGTACCTTGGTTGCGGGCACATCCCCAGTGGGGGGTGTGCAGGAGGCAGCTGATCGATGTTTCTCTCTCATCGATGTTTCTAGCTCTCTATCCCTCTCCCTTCCTCTCTGTAAAATATCAATAAAATATATTTAAAAAAAAGATTATAAAAAAATTAAGAGTACAGAAAAATATTTAGACACCTCTTCCAATCCCTTCCTCAAAGGTAAAACCTGTTGACAACTCCTTGTATATTCCTTCAAAGATATCCACATGTTTATATCTCTCTTAAAAATCAACACAAAGATGATCAGTATTGAACACATTGTTTTTCAATGTCTTTCCTTTTAACATCATTTCTTTGAATATATCTTGTATTTATGGCAAGTAAAACATTTTTAGAGTATAGATGTTTATTAGAAAAATCTTCTCACTTATCCCAATAGAGTATGACAGATGGTTTGCAGTGGATTTTTTTCTGAGGGGCATCATAGAATCACAGTAGTGCATAAGAGTTCATTGCACAGATCTTGTTAACAAATCAGGACTTTGAAAATGAACGCCTTAGTTCATTGCTCTCTTTTCATTCCCTTCATGCAAAGCAGATGGCTTCGTAGACCTGGTGCACTTGCATGTTTCCAGTTCTGTCTTTATTGACGGGCCCTGCCTGCACCTGCCATCTCAGCTTATTTTACCACAGTTAATACTGAAAAATAGTTAATGCCATCATAGTTCTGTTTTACTAAATGACAGCATTTGAAGCTCTGTCCTCGTATTTGAAGAATTGGATTGGTCAAATACATTTTAATAAGTTCATTCTAATTTCATTTCTCTGGCCTCATAAAGGATTATCCCAGTGAATTTGGAAGACATGACAGGAAAAAGTAACGAAATGACTTTCTCAACAGTTCTGTGATAATGGGAAATTGAAATAGGAATGGCACAAAGGGGAGATAAAACCCAGCCTGGTTTCTAAATGTACACATAGGCAAGGAGGGCTACATAAAATAATAAAATACGAACTGCAATAATCATAAAGGGTATTCTAGATTTAAAACACGTACATGAAGTAAAACAATCAGGAAATTATTGCCCATTGTTGCAAGGGAACAGATGGTGCTTAAAATACCTTTTAATTTTATGTCATTCTTAAAATCAAACAACCAAAGAATATATACCATCTATATTTAAAAAGTTAAATGCATACTTTTCTATTTTGGGGAGAATGCTAGAGTAGAGTTGAAGAACAAATGCAGCATGAATCTGCCAGTAAAGACACATGTTGGAGGCTGTTTTGCAGGGGATGAAGGGCAGATGAAGGAAAAGATTTCTGAGAAAATGTTCCAAACCTGCTTAGCTCCTATGTGAGACTTCTCTATTACATATTTCTCCCCTAAGTGGTCTAGGGAGTGAGTTGATATTGAACGTTTAAATTCTGAAATGTCTAGGTTATGTCTCTAAAACTGCATCCATTTCAGTACATGGCCGTAAGTTTTAGAAAATGTGATTTAATGCTTTAGTATTTCACATTTGATTAGAGAGAATGTTAGGTTTTTCTGAATTTTGGTGCTGTGTTAACTGGCCTTCAGAATTAATGCTGAATCCTAAGCCCTAAAATGTTTAGTTTGAGTAAGCCTGACCAAGACTTCTTAATAGATAAACTTCTATTCTCAGATTTGTACATAGGTTTATGTTACAGCAGTGGATCTTAAAAGGCGTTTCTGTTGTATAGGCTCCTTATCATGAATTCCTGGTGCTTCTCCCCCCCCCCCCCCCCCCAATCAGTATATACATGTGCGCTGGTGTTGCTGAGATGGAAGGAGACTGTGGCAGAGCTTAAGCAGTCTGATTGATTCAGCCATTCAGTGCTGGGTTGAAAACGTTGGTGCTGAACACAGATTCTTGTTCAGTTCCTGTTGCCACGTTACTTTTTGTTCACATTGGTGATCCTGCCAGTCAGAGCAGCCTATATAACAATGAAGAGAAAAAATTGGAGGTTCGGATCCATATTTCAGAGTATCCACTCTTTGAGTTGTGCAATGGAGATCTAAAGGCCATATTTAATTACCACGTAACTGATGCAGTTATCAAGAAAATTGGGATGTAATTCACTGTGTTTTCAAAGAAACATTTTTAGGTGGGGAAATTTACAGGCCTAGAATTTCAATGGTTATATGTAGAGTTTAGCTTTATTAGAGTAGCTTAATGATATAATTAGTTTGTGTTGATTTTATTCTAAGAGAGCCTCCCTCCACCCCCCTCACCCACCATTTGTCTTCCTCATTTACTATCTGGAACCATTTGACACGATAGCAGATTGAATCACATGTATTTTCTTGGTCTTTATAATTATTAAACTTTGAAGGAAATGTATGGAAAACTCCATAGGATAAAGGCAAACAGACACCAACCACTATGGAAGGAATTGTCTTCAGTGGATATCATGTGTCCCGCTCTCACCTTCCTGTTTCCTCAATCACTCAGTAGGGTCTGCCCCTCAGTGGGTAGATTAGTGGTTCTGGACCTTTGTCTTCAGTGGGTTCATCTCTGAAGCAGTTGGCCAGGATCCACTAATCAGTGCTTACCAAATTTCTCTGACTGTCTTTTAGTTTAATTCAACTTAAATTAATTGCCCGCTGTCCAGTGGCCTGTGATTAAGCTTTTGGGTGCAGGCCCTTGTCTTGTGTTCTAGTTATTCCAAATACTCTGGGACCATAGAGAGTCTATTTGATGAGATCTTACCCACTTTCCTAAGACAGGCTTTCTGTCATACTTATTTTTTAAAAATTGGAATATTATCAAACAAACTAGAGGCCTGGTGCACGAAGTTTGTGCACAGGGGTGTGTGTCCCTCAGCCCAGCCTGCACCCTCTCCAATCTGGGACCCCTCGAGGGATGTCCGACTGCCCGTTTAGGCCTGATCCCAGTAGCATCGGGCCTAAATGGGTAGTCGGACATCCCTCTCACAATCCAGAACTGCTGGCTCCCAACTGCTCGTCTGCCTGCCTTCCTAATTGTCCCTAACCACTTCTTCCTGCCAGCCTGATCACCCCCTAACAACTCCCTTGACAACCTGATTGCCCCTAACTACCCTCCCCTGCAGGCTGGTTACCCCTAACTGCCCTCCCCTGCAGGCCTGGTTACCCCTAACTGCCCTTCCCTGCAGGCCTGGTACCCCCCAGCTGCTCTCCTCTGCAGGCCTGGGTCCCCCCCAACTGCCCTCCCTTGCAGGCCTGGTCCCTCCCAACTTCCCTCCCCTGCTGGCCTGATCGCCCACAACTGCCCTCCCCTGCTGGCCATCTTGTGGTGGCCATCTTGTGTCCACATGGGGGTAGGATCTTTGACCACATAGAGGCAGCCATTTTGTGTGTTAGAGTGATGGTCAATTTGCATATTACTTTTTTATTAGATATTAGATAGGATAGAGGCCTGGTGCACAGGTGGGGGCTGGCTGGTTTGCCCTGAAGGGTGTCCCGGATCAGGATGGGGGTTCCCTTGGGGCGTGGGGCGGCCTGGGTGAGGGGCCTGTGGTGGTTTGCAGGCTGGCCACGACCTCCGGCGACCCAAACGGAGGCCCTGGTATCTGGGATTTATTTATCTTCTATAATAGAAACTTTGTAGCCTTGAGCGGAGCCAAGCCTCCTGCTTGCTCCATGGCTGCAGCCATTTTTGTTGGGATTTATTTATCTTCTATAATTGAAACTTTGTAGCCTTGAGAGGAGCCCAGGGCCCGCCAGAGCGGGCAGAAAGCTTGGCTTCCTCTATCACTGGGGAAACCCAAGCCTCCTGCTCGCTCCATGGCCGGCCACCATCTTGGTTGGGTTAATTTGCATACTCACTCCTGATTGGCTGGTGGGTGTGGCTTGTGGGTGTAGCAGAGTGATGGTTAATTTGCATGTTACTCTTTTATTAGTGTAGTTAGGCTTATTCAAACAAAACATTTTAGGGTTTAGGATTCAGCATTAATTCTTGTTGTAAGCTATTGTTTTTGAATATTTTCTTATGCCACTTCAAAGCCCTCAAAAATACTATTTGAAATTGCTGAATATTTCATCCTAAGAATGAATCCCAATTTAAATAATTTATTGTTATGAAGGTTGTTTACAAATTTCAGTATTATCAATTACACTACAGTAAAGAGCTTTATGCATAAATTAGTGTCCAACTTTCCTTTTCTTAAGGGATCATATGTTAGAAGGCTAATTATTGAGTCAAATAGTATTTGGAGACAAGTCAGATTGTTTCCAGTATTTGTACTCACATAAGTAACAGGAAAATGATGTTTGGTAATACTGAAGATTGTTATGAAAAGAATTATTCTTTTTTTTAAATAAAAAGGTTTAATCCTATTTTTTTAAATCACTAGGATGTTTGAACAATTATAATAGCCTATATTTTTCTATTCATATTTTAGTATTTTAAAATATTTTTTTATGAATTAAGGATATGGACTTTGGCTCTATTTTCCATAAATATCATTCTCAGTTTGTTTGCTTTTCGATTGTATTGGAGTGTTTTTTTTTTTTTTTTTTTTTTTTTACAGAAACCAGTGTTTGCTTATGGCCCTAGGATTGAGCCTCTCTTTCTCTTTCTTCTTAGCTGCCACTATTTACCCACCTGGGCTTCCTTTCCTCTGTCTATGACTGTGGAACATGTATAGCCTTCCCAGTTCCCATTCTGTTCCTGCAGCAAGTTACATATGTCCTGTTTATCTTAAGATTTATACTGCTAGAAGCTGCAGGAAAGCGGGATTGAGAGTCATCTTTTGTGGGAGTTGCAGAGGTTCCAGGTGGGAGTATGTCCTGTCTGCTTCATAATGTCACAGATTATCTTTCTCCTGGTTCCTTTGTTCATGCAGTTGGATAAGGAGGTCTTTGCTATTTCCAGGCTCTCAACCTACATTTTCAGACCACTTCTTATCCTTTTATGCTTCAGCTTGGCTGGACTGCTCTCTGTTCCCGGACCAGTGTTACTCAGTGGTTAGAGCATTGGTCTTGGGTTCAATTCCTGGTCAAGAGCATGTACCTGGGTTGCAAGTTCGATCCCTTGACTCGATTGGGGCACATGTGGGAGACAACCAATCAATGTGTTTCTCTCACATCAATGTTTCTCTCTCCTCCCCCAACTCCCTTCCTCCCTTTCACTCTCTCTAAAAAAATCAGTGGAAAAAATATCCTGCCGAAACCGGTTTGGCTCAGCGGATAGAGCGTCGGCCTGTGGACTGAAGGGTCCCGGGTTCGATTCCGGTCAAGGGCATGTACCTTGGTTGCGGGCACATCTCCAGTGGGAGGTGTGCAGGAGGCAGCTGATCGATGTTTCTCTCTCATCGATGTTTCTAACTTTCTATCCCTCTCCCTTCCTCTCTGTAGAAAATCAATAAAATATATTTAAAAAAAAATATCCTTTGTTGAGGATTAACAAAAAAAAGTCTTTGATAAAGCTTGTAGAAAATCTATCTACTAGTATGTATTCCATGAAACCTTTCTTGGAGTTGTGTATCTTTCTTGGGAAGCTATAGTCTATTAATTGTGTCTGCCATCTCTGTCCCCTAGACCTGCGTCTTTTTTTGTTTTGTTTTGTTAATTCTCACCCAAGGATATTTTTCCATTGATTTTTTTTTCTATTTAGAAAATATATTTTATATTTGAAGGTTTTTTATTTTATTATTTTATGTACAAAGAGAGAGCATTCTGTCACAGGTAGATGTCTTGAACGACCCCTTCATGGAAGTTCACTTAGTCCAACTTAACGAAACCTTATGTCCCTCGTGTACTGATGGAAACACTGGCAGCACATGTTGAGGCCGTACTTCCAGATCAGACCGTGGCAGTTTGAGCAGACGTGGCAAGAATGAGAACCCTGGCCGAATTTCCTTGGATGGCTCCAGTAGAGTTGCTGGTGACCCATCTTGCTCACTCTGTAGCAAATGAGGCAAAAAAAAAGGCTAAAAATATATTTTTTATTAATGAGAGAGAGAGAGAGAGCGATCAATGATGAGAGAGAATCATTCATTAGCTGCCTCCTGCCCTGACGGGAATCAAACCATAACCTCCTGGTTCATAGGTCGATACTCAACCATTGAGCCACATCTGGCTGGGGTTTCCATTGTTTTTTTTTTTAGAGAGAGTGGAAGGGAGGGGGAGAGACAGAGACACAGAGAGAGACATTGATGTGAGAGAGACACATTGATTTCCCATTGGAGCCTGTGAGCCTGCAACTGAAGTATGTGCCCTTGATCAGAATCGAACCTGGGACTCTTCAGTCCATGGGCTGATGCTCTATCCACTGAGCCAAACCAGCTAGAGCTGGACTTGCCTCTTTTGAAAGGATGCTTTCTTTGTACTCATTTTCACAGAGCAAGATAAGTCATCATGATAACCCAAGGGATCAAGAGAAAGTGTTTGTTTGCCTGCCATTCTTGGAGGCTGTGACTGTGAAACCAAGTGTCTTGACTTGAACTGAACTGGGAAGGCAAAGAATGAGACAACTACAGTCTTGGGAAAATAGAAAGGCTCAGAAAGTCAAGACACAACTATAGGCTAAATATTCATTCACTCATAAGCTATACATTTAACAGAGGATGATGGATTCTTTGGGACTGGCAGTTTGCAGGGGGGCGGGGGGAACTTATTAAAGATCACTTCCAATCTGTGGATCTGTGGCTTTACAAATGTGTGTGGAGATGTGCAGACAGTAGAGTGCATGCTTCAGTAAATTTAGCAGCAAGGAGCCTGATGACAGCTTGAGTGTTTATAACTGTGCTGTTCATTAATAAACCTTCGAGGAAATTTATAACTCAGTGAAAAGAGGACAAAGCCAGCCCATTTTATGCCTTTTGTATGTTATGGTTTAAGCCTACAGCAGAACTAATCACTGGAGTTGTATGGATTACTGAACAAAGATGAGCAAGGTTGAACTTCAAGGAAATGTACTATTTATAGAGTTGTTTGTATTTTCAGTTGGGGATTTTAACTGTGGTATAAAATAAAAGTCATATAATGAGGAAAGATCAATGGGATGCTAAGTGGTGAAAGTGTCATTCTGAGGGTTACTAGCTATTTTTTATGATATTTGATAGTTCTTTAATGTAAGGTAAATTTTTTAAAATAATCAAAAACATATGAATACTCACATAATTTTTTTCATGAATATGAATACTCACATAATGTTTTTCCCTCTGTTTAGGTCCAGCTTTTGGTTTTTAAAGATTGCTCTTTGAGTCACTAAAAAGAATTGAGTCCACAACTGGAGATTTAAGTTTTAAAATCATGTTGCTTCTAAATGTTAGTTTGACAAAAATAAAACTGTACTGCACAGCATTTGTTTATTTACACTTATATATTTTATTTTATGGAAACATGTCAAGTTATGATATAGATCAATAACTCTAGAAATTATTCTTGTGGACAGTTTTAAGCAAGGAGATTTATAACATCCCTTCCCCCATTTCAGGTGTGAAAATATGGTTATCAGCAGTAGAGGATTGATGGGATAAAATTGTAGAACATCTCTACTGTACAGCTATTAAAAACAATGGGGTCAATCTATATGAACTGATGTGACAACATCTCTAAAATATATGAAGTAAAAATAAAAAAAGCTAATTAAGGAATGCCATGTATAGTGTGAAGCTGTGATTTAAAAAAATCTTTAAAAATATGTAAACAGATAGAAAAAGAAATGAAAGGATACCTACTTAATTATGGTGGCCTGTGATCAGTGGCATGAATTTGAGCCATATAAAGCTGGGACCCTCATCTTGTATATATTTTACTGCTGTGTTGTTGGAATTCTTTTTTACAAGATTTTTTTCTTGTATTATTTTGTGCTATTTGAAAAATATCCAATAAAATTATTTTTATAGTTTTTAAACATATATTTATATAGAGAGCTCTAAACTATTGTTTAAGTGTGTTATAAGTACATGGTAGAGATGTTCTGTAATCTATGTACTTCCAGATATTTAGCTTATAACCAGAATTTCACTGTGGGTGAGGATAGTAAATGTGTCTATACATGCTCATAGTACTTTTAAAGCATTTAAAACTTTATTCTAGACTTACTAATTGACCTCTAAGTAAGGTGACATTTCTCATGGATTCTAAAATGGCAAAAAGCATCTTTGACACATATTATTTAAATAATTGTTGGAAGAATTAAAATGGAAATTGGCTTAGAAACCATTTTCAGATAGAATATAATGTTCTGTAAGTATTGTAGTAAAAAAAGTCTGAAATTGCATATTAGCTTTTGATAAAAGATGTAATACATGTGTGTGTATCATTCCCACATAATCAAAAGTCACTACATTGTATTGCAGACTTTGGTGCTTAAATATTAATGTATTTCATTACTTTTGTTCTCAAATTAAATATTTATGGACAATGTGTATTTTTCACCAGCAGAGGGCGGTGGCTCATTACATTTTTTTTTTTCCAAAATCCCTTTAGGAGTGGGTTTTCCTTAGAGCATTTGACCTAATTTGACATTATAGTCAGAGATATTTGCTGACTGTAAATTTGTAATTGATATTTTTATATAGAAGAAAATATGATAAAACGAATGTAACTGAATTCAATAAGAATTATTTATGCTATTGTTTATATTCCTTCTAGATTGATTAAAATAAGTGCTCATTTTATGTATAGGAAGTATGTGCATTTAGCTTAAAATGTAATCAAATTCAAGTGTTTTTTTTCTTTTGTGAAATGAAGTTAAAATTTGCCCAAAGCTATTGCCAACTGTGTGTGGTCTCTGCCTGTTGTATAGTGTAGCTGCTGTGCAAAGGGGAAGCATTTACGCACACACAGACACACAGAAGAAATATAAAATAAATTTTTTTGGGAAAAATTACAAGCTGACAAGTAGCAATATCTTAGGTAATTAATGTAGATTAGTTGAATGGCATGCAATAAATTTGTCTCTTCTTTCTCTCATGAGGTGTTGACATTTATTAAACTTTGAAAAGCAATTTGGGATCCACATTTTCTCAAACTGTGCCATGGCAGTGACCTACAGTGCAGTGCATCCCTGCTTTTATCTTGCTTCCCAGATCTGTCCCACGAACTAGTTAGAAACCAACTTAATTATGCTCCTTGTTTTGCGATTACGCCTTTGGCAGGTACAGATCCAGTACCCTGTCAATGGGCAGCTATCACTTAAACACATGCAGCCATGCCATGTTACCTGTCCTTCAGAATAAACTGTGGAGGTACCCACTGTGGGGATGCATTCTTATTATCTGAGTTCTGTGGGATTTCAAATAGGTGAAAATATTTATCCTTTGGTTTTCATTGGAGCTGTGTCCAGAAGATCCTAAAGGACTGTAGTTCTGGGATAAGACGTTTTTCAAGTCAGTCACTCATTAGAGACAGAAACTGTACTTCTGAGAGAAAGGTTCAAGTCCTGAGAACCCTGTTCTAAAGTATCCCTTGGTTTTTGTGTAATGAGCCCTTTTTAATGAAAAAAAAATAATTTGTATTGATTTCAGAGAGGAAGGGAGAGAGAGGTAGAAACATCAATGATGAGAGAGAATCATTGATCAACTGCCTCCTGCACACTAGGGACCAAGCCCGCAACCTGGGCATGTGCCCTTAACCGGAATTGAACCTGGGACCGACGCTTTATCCACTGAGCCAAACTGGCTAGGGCTGAGCCCTTCCTTTTTAAAATAAAGCAAGAACATGAAACATTTTGAAAATGCAAAATCCTACTTGAGAGTATTTGTAAGTAAAAGATTGTAATTCTTTAATTTGCTGAATATGTACATGCACAGTAGAAGTGTTTGATCTTAGTCCAATTCTAACTCTGTGGTTGTGGAAGGATGTTCTTGATTTTGTGGCTGTGACTAAGAGAGCTGTACAGGTGCATACATATGCAGGTGGGATTAGGGACAGAGAGCTGCAAAGATCAGCATTTGCCCTCTCTAACATGGGCCAAAGAGGCTGGAGAATTCAACATGTTCCTTTACTCCTACAGATCATTAATCTGGATGTGTTATGACTGTCTGATTTAGCATTTCAGTGATGTTGGTGTGTATTGGGGATAGAAATTTAATTTTATAACTCAATCTATTTAGCAGTGGCTGTGAAAAATCACCAGAGATGTAGATAGATCTTTGCTATTGTCCGATGTTTCAAAGATATCTTCTATTTTTTTTAAAAAAAATTGTATTTTATATATTGATTATTTATTCATTTATTGCTTGATTCTTGTATGTACGCTGATCAGGGATTGAACCCAACAATCTTGGCATATTGGGATGATGTGCTAACCAACTGGCCTACCGGGCCAGGCAAAGATTTCTTCTATTGCTGTTCTAAAGTGATAGAGTACTCTTTATTGAAAAACAACAACAACAATAACAACAAAAACATCCTAGCTGGGTAGCTCAGTTGGTTAGAGTGTTGATCAGTGTTGCTAATTCCATGCAAACCTAGAGGATGTTCAGACCACCAGCCTTAGAAATAAGAGTGCCCTGTGACTCTGCATTCTGTAATGGGGGGTTTATTCTGTGGAAAAAAATGAGAAAGTCACACCAGATGTGTTTATTTGGATAATCTGCAGAGTTGATTATGAAACTGAAAAACTGGTAGCAAGTAAATATCCAACATTGAGGGAAGGTTGAATAAATTATGGTACATATACCCATCCATGATATGCTAATGAGCATGATAAATGAATGGATGTGTATTTATTGATACAAACAGACATTTATAATACACTGTCAAGGATTAAAAGCAGATTACAAAAACAGGATATTTTCCTTTTTATGATTGAAACTACATGTGTATTGTAAATTATAGAGTGGTATTCATTAATTTGTGACATTGTCATGGTCAGGGCTATAATTTTCATTATTATATTTCTATACCAACCAGTTATTACATATGCAATTATAAATATAGAAAGCTTGTTTTTATAAAGAATGGTTTCTGTGTTTTGCAGGTAAATATAAATTTCAAAATATTGAATTTGCTTAAAATTTAAGTATCTGTCTATTGGTGAATACATTTTAAATGGAGTTAAAAAGACAAAAACAGTAGCTTAGGAAAATATCCAAGATGATAAAACTGATAGATCAGGGTTTACTAGTACATACGTTGCTAGATTTGAGGCTTTGAATGTTACTTGTCTTTAGCTTCAAACAGGATTGTAAATACCAATAATCCCTGAGTGTGTATATCTATATCTAATATTTATAGTGATGACTGTGAGCTATTGCCCCGGCCCGCGGGGCAGCAACGAGGGCACGCAGGAACCACCTAAGAGAATGAGACAAACAAGGAACGCGAAGAACGGAGGCAAGACAAGGTTCCTGATCAAGCCTCGTTTTTTTATTCGAGTGTTGCGGTATATAAGCACTCAAGAGGGGAGGGATAGGATAAGGAGTTGCCATGGGATGATTGGTTGGGGACTGGGTATCTGTCCTAGCTGATCGGTTATTCTGATATGGGGGGTTCTTCTGGCCCTTGGGCGCGCGGGCTTTCCTTGCTCAATCAGGAAGTAGGGCTGACCAGGGAGTAAGACTAAATTCTTCTTTTATGGCCCCCGGCAAGCTATTATGCTAGTTAATGATTTTGATTAATTGCATAACATGATTAAAAAAGTAAGCAAGTATATTAGGGAATGTTAGAATTAACAGCATCAAATAGCTACAATTCATGCCCACCCTTCTTATGGTACATTGCATTTCTTACATTAGATAAATCATGCCTGTTTAATAATGTTAGAAATTGTATAAAGATATTCTTACTTCAAACAAAAGGGGGCATTTGACTAATCTCCTGGATCACTGAAATAATTTATTTTATCTGGAATCTTAATTAAAATTTTTTGGTTGTGGAGACTTCTTTGAGGTATTTGAAAGGTGTATTTATGAATCTGTGTGATATAGCTGGCTGCCTCAGAGCCTGTGTAGGATCATAGGGACTGAGGGAGGAAGGTGGGAGGGGCTGGACACTACTTCCTGAGAGGGGGGACCCTCTGTGACATGAATAAGGTAGGAACCTGGTCCTGAAATTCCTTGCTCGCCAATTCCTGTCTCAATGTTTCTCTCAGGTGGTTAGGACAGAATGGGCAGGTGGAAGGTGACCTCTGGGAATAGGTTTCCCAAGGTGCAGGCAGAGCCAGGGAGGGGCCCACACAGTGTTCTCCTCTGACCTCTCAGCCTCATTCCTTCTCCCACCCTCTCTATCCCAACTCTTCCCTCCCTGCTCTCCTGCACTTCCTTACAGCCCTCTTTTGGGAATTGTGCTGCTCCTTCCCAGTCTATTGAACCCTGTGTGCTTTGGGTCTCACCTGTGCTATTGCTTCTTGCTGGCAGCATTCCTGACCTCAGGTTAATAGACCATATCTGCCTTCCCAGGTTAGTCTGCAGATTCCATGTACAGGAAGTGCTTGCCTTCCTCACAGTGCCCCTGTGAACTGCTGTTCTCTGAGGCAGAGTCATAGGCGCCTACACAGTCCTGGAATTCACTGTAGAAGGAACACAAGTACTTTGGCCAAACACAGTGGATCAGAACAGAAATATACTTTAATGTATGTGCATGGAGTAGTTGAAGGTACAGAAAACCCACAGACACAGCTGGTTACTTTTCTGTCTGAAGGGTAACCTTTTCCATAGTGTGTGATGAGAGACAGATTGTGTATATTCACAGCTTTGTGTGTTAACTAATTTTTGTTTTGCTGTGGTCCATAAGAATTGCTGCGTAGACAAGGAGGTGTTTCTTTTCCCAGGACTGGATTCTAAGCAGATGGCATGTGTCAAGAGTCCTCTGATCCGCAGGTTGCTCTCAGAGTTAGGTGTGTGTACTGCCTTATGAGTTATGATGGGATTTCCCCCTTCCTTTTTGTACCAACTTTGATGTAGAAATAAGAATGAAAGGA
The DNA here is from genome assembly GCF_963455305.1 of Plecotus auritus. NCBI lineage: Eukaryota > Metazoa > Chordata > Mammalia > Chiroptera > Vespertilionidae > Plecotus > Plecotus auritus. The sequence continues at coordinate 133,819,436 of NC_137776.1, read as the reverse complement.
TACATTTTCTCATTATCAGCATTTCTACTATTGATGTTTTAATAATTGTGGTATTCTATTCTTGGAGGTTTTTTTTTTTTCCATTTGGTAACTTTTCTAAATTGTTGAAAATCAGCGGATATTTTTAGCATGTTGAGAAATTTAACAAAACAAAAATAAAAAGCAAACAAAATACTGGCTGTTTCAGTCATGAAAAGAAATGAGGTATAACCTTATTTCAGTAATGACAGTTCACTTCTATAGTTTCAAATAAACAAGTAAACAAAATACCAACATGTATACTAGGAAAAGTAAATGATCAGATATTCTTTCTAGGTAATATAACTCTTAAAATTAGTCAACCAGGGATGTTAATTGAAAAATAAAAATTCTTGCACAAAAATGTTTCCCTAGTATTAAAATTTAAATTGATTTAAAACTTAAATATTTAGGTATTATGAAGCATGTGGTGAAACAAACATATTTCTTATATTGCAATGCAACACTTGTGGGATCTATTGCACCGTCTTAGGCTTAAAGTTTGCAAAATGGATTTTTACTAGTATGAAGTATATCCTTCTTTACTCCATGACAGTGCCAGCTGGGGAAGAGTACATGTTACATACAGAGTGCTTCTTCAGTGGGATTGGTGAGAGGCAGGTAAAGGAATGTTACTTGGCCCCTCTTGGAGGTGTGGATAGGTAGACATCACTTTCCCCACATGCCCTGTGGGTGGGTTTGTGCAGAGGCCCCTTGTTAGGGGGTGCTATCTTAGTTCCACAGGATGCCCCTACAGTCTGCCTGCTTGCCTGTCTGCCTGTCTTCCTGCCTTTCTTCCTTCTCTTACTTTATTCTCTTCCTTTTTTTTGTTGTTGTTGTTAATACTCATCTGAGGTTATTTTCCGATCATTGATTTTTAGAGAGAGTGGAAGGGCGGGGGAGAGACAGAGAGAGAAACATCGATGTGCGAGACACATTGATTGATTTCCTCTCACACGCAACCTGACTGGGGCCACCTGATTGGGGCCGGGGATCAACCTGCAACCGAGGTACATGCCTTTGACCAGGAATCGAACCTGGGACCATTCAGTCCATGGGCTGATGCTCTATCCACTGAGCAAAATCAGCCAGGCCTATTCCCTTCCTTTTTATCAGTGAAATTAGCACTTGGGAAAAATAGGACAGCTTTAACTTAATTCTGATAATACATATAAGCAGAATTGAAAATTCATGTAGTTACTATTAAAATCAAACAGCTGTATTTGACATCCCCTGAGGCCAGCTGATATCAGAGTTTCTGATATTTTATGCAATTTTAATTGAAACATAGTGCTGTCAATGTCGAAGAAAAAGATAGCATTGATAGATGTATACAGGTAATAAATCGAGGGTCAGGATGCTAAGAATTCTTTTAGGAGCAGCCACACTTTCTGCTTTTCCATTTGAATTTTGTTCCATTGTCCTTGTTTGCAGTTTGGATTCCAGTTCTGATCTTTGTCTACAACAATTATTTTTCCATTCTAAATGGGATTTTCAAAGACAGCGACTAAAGAGTACATTACTCCCTGGCCAGTTGTAAACATTCTGAATGCATCTAGAATGATAGAATTTTTTTATGAGATGCTTTTTTGTTTAGGAAATTCATCAACTTTCTTTACTGCTTCTAAGATACGTCATCTTATTAATTTGCTAGGATGCATTATACCTAGTTTTTTTCTCCTAGTAGAAACATGCAAGAAGTACATTATCTGTTCCTGCTATTTAGATTATGCAAAATGGGTGTTCTCTCCTCTGCCTAGGAGCCTTTGTCTTAGGGTCACATTTCCCTGAGGGGGTTAAGCTGTTGCGTGGGAAAAGGGATAGGAAACAAGAGAAATTGACCTTCCCCTGAAGCAGTCATGTTCCAAATATTCTCTTCTAACTACCACCTTGATGAAGAATTGGAACTGCCACTTTGAGGTTAAATTCCCTTTCAATTTCAGAAGACAGAAAATGATTGTTACACCTAGTCATTAAGAGAACATTATCCTCATTGTGCTTAACACCTTTTAGGCTATTCCATTGTTAAGATTTGATTGTTTTTAACCCTTTAGAAAGAGAATAACAGTATGGGAAAAAATTTCCTCTGTCTCAGTAATAAGGAGATTTCTTGGTTTTGTTTTTCTTCCTGGAACCTTACTGTAGCTGTATCTTTTTTGTTTTTGTTTTTTTAATAAATCTTTATTGTTCAGATTATTACATATGTTCCTCTTTTTTCCCCCATAGCTCCCCTTCACCTGATTCCCCACCCCACCCCATGCCCTTACCCCCTGCCACTGTCTTCATCCATAGGTGTAAGATTTTTGTCCAATCTCTTCCCGCACCCCTCACACCCCCTTTCCCCCAAGAATTGTCAGTCCACTCCCTTTCTATGCCCCTGATTCTATTATATTCATCAGTTTATTCTGTTCATCAGATTTTTTATTCACTTGATTTTTAGATTCACTTGTTGATAGGTATGTATTTGTTGTCATTTTGTTGTTCATAATTTTTATCTTTACCTTTTTCTTCTGCTTCCTCTTCTTAAAGAATACCCTTCAGCATTTCATATAATCCTGGTTTGGTGGTGCTGAACTCCTTTAGTTTTTTTCTTGTCTGTGAAGCTCTTTATCTGACCTTCAATTCTAAATGATAGCTTTGCTGGGTAGAGTAATCTTGGTTGTAGGTTCTTGCTATTCATCACTTTGAATATTTCTTGCCACTCCTTTCTGGCCTGCATAGTTTCTGTTGAGAAATCAGCTGACAGTTGTATGGGTACTCCCTTGTAGGTAACTAACTGTTTTTCTCTTGCTGCTTTCAAGATTCTCTCTTTGTCTTTTGCCCTTGGCATTTTAATTATGATGTGTCTTGGTGTGGTCCTCTTTGGATTCCTCTTGTTTGGGGTTTTCTGCGCTTCCTGGACTTGTAAGTCTATTTCTTTCACCAGGTAGGGAAAGTTTTCTGTCATTATTTCTTCAAATAGGTTTTCAGTATCTTGCTCTCTTCTCTTCTTCTGGCACCCTCATAATTCGGATGTTGGTACGCTTGTAGTTGTCCCAGAGGCTCTTTAAAGTATCTTCATATTTTTGGATTCTTTTTTCTTTTTGTTTTTCTGGTTGGGTGTTTTTTGTTTCCTCATGTTTCAAATCTTTGGTTTGATTCTTGGGGTCCTTTGATCTACTGTTGAATTTCTGTATATTCTTTTTTTTTTTAAATATATTTTATTGATATTTTTACAGAGAGGAAGGGAGAGGAATAGAGAGCTAGAAACATCGATGAGAGAGAAACATCGATCAGCTGCCTCCTGCACACCCCCTACTGGGGATGTGCCCGCAACCAAGGTACATGCCCTTGACCGGAATCGAACCCGGGACCCTTCAGTCCACAGGCTGATGCTCTATCCACTGAGCCAAACCAGTTTTGGCTCTGTATATTCTTTATTTCAGACAGTGTATGCTTAATTTCTGACTGGTTCTTTTCCATTTTTTTGGCATTCTCATTAAGATCTTTAAAGGTCTCACTAAGTTCCTCAGAGGTTTTTAGCAGATTCTTGAGTAACCTTATAAATGTGGTTTTGAACTCTATGTCCAGTAGTTTGCTTTCCTCCATTTCTTTCTTTCATGACATGTTTCTTTGTCTCCGCATTCTGGCTGCTTCCCTGTGTTGATGGAGTGGCTTTGTGTGGTAAGTGACCTATAGGGCCCAGTGGTTCAGCCTCCCCAATCACCTGAGGTGGATACTCTTGGTGCACCCCTTTGTAGGCTGAGTGCACAGTCTTGTTGTAGTTAAGCCTTGATTGCTGTTGGTATGCTGGGAGGAATTTACCTCCAGGCCAATTGGCTGTGAGGACCCACTGTGTCTATAATGGAAGAACTGCTGGGCTGGAGACACCCTTATGGTGCAGGCCTTGTTTCAGTGGGGCTTTGGTGCTCACTGAGTCTGCCTCTTGAATGTGTCACTTATGGATATGAGAAGTTGAAATCTGGTGTTGTCTCACACTGACCACTAGGTACACTGGCTTCTGGATCTCCAATGGCGTGCAGGTCATCTCCTGTCTGAAGCCACCCAGCAGGAGCTACAGCGAGGTTTGCAGATTTCTCCTGGTCTGACCAGAGCTGCAGTTTGTTAGGTTAAGCTGTGATAGGGCAGGCCATTTATATGCAAAAGCCACTGCGCACAGTTTGGGTGGGTTTGTAAATTGGATGGGGCGGGGTCTCAGGGAGTCACTAGGGTGTGGCAAACAGCGATGGCTGCCAGTCAGCCATCTCTGCATCTCTGAGTTTCCCAGTCCCAGCGTCCCACGCCCCAGTGCAGTAAATGATTCCTGTGCGCAGCTCTGCAAGAAAGCCACCCCCACTTTCCGACCCAATGGCAGACAGTCAGCTTCTCCCCATAGGAGTCTGGGTCCCTAGAGTCTCACTGGAAACTGGAGTTCAGAGTAATGGGGAGCTGTGTCTCCCTTTTGGTTGAAAAAAACAGTTCACCCAGTTGCCAACCGCCAGCCCGATTCCCGCGCCTGCGTACCTCAGCTTTTCGGGGCTTGTGCATGCCTCAGTGCTCTTTTCTCTTTCCTTCTAGTTGTAGAGCTTCTACTCAGCCAGCTTTCCCATGGTTCTGGGTGATAGACGTTTTGCCTTTTAGTTGTAGTTTTGGTGTGGTTGTAAGATGCAGCACGTACAGGTGTATACCTTATGCCGCCATCTTGGTTTCTCTGTAGGTTGTATCTTGATAGGTATACACTGTTTCGAAGGTATAGCTCTTGAAGAACAAGGAAAGGGCCAGTTGCACATGTTCAGATTCAGGCTATCTGTTAACAGAGTTAACATTAACAGCTTGTGGTAAAGGAAGGACCTCTTCTGGGTGTGAGAAATTCACAAAGATAATTTGGTAGCACTTGAACATAAACAGCCTGGACTTTTATCACCGATTAATGCTGGGATTAATGTACAAGGTAATATGGGAATACAGGATGGGGTGAGTTTAATTCCAACATGGCAGGGATCTGAAACATATTTGGAGAGCGCTGATATTTGGGCTGATTAAGATTGGATGGGATTTTGCAAGACTTGGTGGTTAGGAAGTATGGATCTGAAAGGGAGTCAGCAGCTTGAGTAAAGTAATGTCGGCAGGATATGGTAGGATGTTTTTGACAATTGACTCTGAGTAGTTTGAAATATGGTACAGTTAGAATGGTGGGTAGAGCCAGGCTATGAAATACCTTGAGTGTTATATGAAGGAATTTGGACCATTTTATTCTGTGTAATGGGGAGTTATTGAACATTTTTAAATAAGAGGTCCAATATAAACTCTTTATAAAACATAGTGGTGAAAATAAATAATAGATGAGTTTATAATTTAATAGCATATTTCATTCACATTTAATTACTACTATAAATAATTTCCCTCAGTTTCAACTTGAACTTCTAATTTGTAGTAACAAGATACCTTTACTAATTATTGTATGGCCAGAGATGCACCATTTTATTTATTTATTACTTAAAATTTTTTATAGCATTTATTGGGGTGACATTAGTTATTTAAATTATAGGTTTAAAGTGTACAATTCTATAATATAGCATCTGTATATTGTAATGTGTTTTCACATCCAAAGTTAAGTCTCTTTCCATCACCATTTATCTCCCCTTTACCCTCTTTTACTTCCACCCTATCCCCCTTTTTCCTCTTGTAATCACCATACTGTTGTCTGTGACTATGAGGTTTTTTCTTTCTTTTTTTTGCTTAACCCCTTCACCTTCTCTCCCCACCCCCAACCCCTCTGACAGCTGTCAGTCTGTTTTCTGTATCTGTGAGTCTATTTCTTTTTTTAAATTTTGTTCATCACATCCCAAATATAAGCATTGAATGTTGCATGTCTATTAAGAGGATCGTATCTTCTAAAATAAGCCTCACTTTAAATATTCTTACCCAGGTGCACAAATGCTACATGATCACTGTTCAGCCAGTGCCCACCATCTCCAGACACAGATACTTCTCCCCTCTCTGACTTCTACCACCTCTCTCTGCTGCTTGCCCACTGAGCTCCAAAACTCAGCCCCTGGCTTCGGCCCCAAGGCCCCTGGACTCCCCTGTCACTTTGCCGGAAATGGTCCCTGTATGGCTTATTCTTCCCTGATGTATTTGCTTAGATATCATCTTTTCACCTTTTATTAATTTAAATTGGAGCCTTCTCCAAAATTCCTATTCTTCCTTCCGGTGTTTCTTTCTTCATAACACCTATTACTTGACATGCTCTTTTTCTTATTTATTTTTATCTCTTTTCCCCAACTTGGAACATAAGCTCTATGAAAATAGAAATTTTTGTGTAATTCACACCTGTATCCCCAGTATCTCACACTGTAACTTGTAAATAGTATGTACTTAATAGTTACTGAATGACTACAGTGTCAAAATGAAGGATGTACATTTTAATCTGCCAGTTTAGCCCAGTTTTAGCTGATGCTGGTAAATTTGGGGAAATTTCTATCCAATCCCCACTTTCACTTTTTGTTTTATAACCAACACAACATTTCTAATTTCTGTTGCCTTCAAAGAGTGCTGTTTGTCAGTGTCCAGGGTATTTGGTAGTTACAATGGTAAGTAAAATGACTCCTATACTATTTTCTACAAAATTTTTATCAAAGGCCAGCTCTCAATGTTCATAATAAAAAGAAGTAGGATTCTTGGAATAGTCAGCTAACATCTCCAACACAAAAGCGTCAAACATTTTCAGAAGTGAAATTAAAAATGTTGATCAGCCCTAACTGGTTTGGCTCAGTGAATAGAGCGTTGGCCTGCGGACTGAAGGGTCCCAGGTTCAATCCTGATGCATACCCAGTAGGGGGTGTGCAGGAGGCAGCTGATCAATGTTTCTCTCTCATCGATGTTTCTAACTCTCTATTACTCTCCCTTCCTCTCTGTAATAAATCAATAAAATATATATTTAAAAAATGTTGATCAGACCCTTTCACCGACAGTAGTCATTGAACTCCAGCCTCAAAGCAGAGATGGGATGCTTGACACTCTTCTCTGCTTCTAGCCACTTGAACTGTGCATTAGCTACAGAAATGGATAGCATATTAGATTTATTTCCAAAATGATATTTCCCTACTAACTTAAAAGCCAATGTTGTAGGGAGATTTCTCAGGAAATCTCACTTCTTATTTTGAAATATGCTTTAGGTTTTCAGGTGTGAAAGTTCTCTCTGTAAATCATTCTATTTTGTTTGGTAAAGCCTGTGTTTCTCAAAGTTTAGAGGCAGTAGTTCTGTGATCATCTTGAACACTATTTCAGTATCCTGGAACATGGTTGGTTGCCTCACTCACCTGTGTCCTCTTTTTTTTCCATAATTGTACTACCTCTCTGTGGCAGATAACACCTGGGGTCTTCTGCTGTGTGCTGCTGTCTCCTCCATTATTTATCTCCTGCCATCAGTTACTTTGCAGACTTCACTGTTACTGGCTGTTTCTTTTCAAACCTTCACCGTTTAACCACTTTGGAGGTTGCTGGTTAACCCTTGGCTCTAACCCCACCTCTTTTTTAAAAAATATATTTTTTTATTGATTTCAGAGAGGAAGGGAGACGGAGGGAGAGATAGAAACATCTGTGATGAAAGAGAATCATTCATCCGCTGCCTCCTATATACCCTCCACTGGGGATCGAGCCCGCAACCCGGGCATATGCCCTTGACCGGAATCAAACCTGGGACCCTTCAGGTTGACGCTCTATCCACTGAGCCAAACCAGCTAGGGCTAACTCCACCACCTAAAATCTGTCAGATTACTCTGAGAATATAAAACTCTGAAATTCCTTCATGAAAGGATTTTGAGCAAGGAATCCCACCTGCCAGCATTCTCCGTCCCTGCTTCTTTGGACACATACTCAGGGTCCTCTACAGTTTGTCTGTAGGCTGTGTTCCAGTCTGTTGGCCCAGTACTACCTGCACCCTGATTTGGCAAAACTGAGTTACCTTATACCCCGCACCTGTGCCTCTTCATCTCCTTGCTTTGCCACCTGTGTACAGTTTGGATTAGGCTCTTTATCCAAACTGTACACATACTTCAAGGCCATTTCAACTGCTTCCTCTTTTGTGAAGATTTATCTGCTCACCCTAAGCTTGCGGTAATCTCTTTCTACGGCGAAGTCCCTAGTTATCTTTACCTTAATTATAGACTTTTCTCTCTTGTGTTTGCTTATGTCTAATATCTCTTGTAGGTCAGGGAAAACAAATGCTTAGCCCTTGCCTTTTGTTCAATAAATATTGAAGGAATAAAAGAGACTTGAACTCACTTAAACAAACAAAGTGCCCTTTAACTATTTACTTACCTATTCTGCGTGTCAGTTCTCTTTTAATTGTGTTTATTCTTCCATTTCCAAGTTAATAACAGCTAACATTTGAGTGTAATGCTTCACTTTTCACACAGCAGTGTACATTTATCCTATTTGATGCTCCCCAGTCGTTCAGGAAGGAGACAGTGTGTGTAAATTATGAAATAAGACAGACATTGAGGTGCAGAGGCTGTTTCTTCAGTTAAGTGCTGCTCTGTCCCTGCCGCTGGTCCAAGAGCTTTATCCATCCTGTTAAGTTGACTTTCTTAGCAGCCCTGTTTTATAGAGGAAGAAATTAAAGTCCACGAGTTACCCACTTGAGGTCACACAGTGGGTACTTCAGTCCGGTTTGCAACCCAGATATATTCTTTTTGGATGTGTCTGAAGGAGGGATATTTTATGGGTCCCCAAAAAGAATATTAGAGAAAAGTTTGTCTTTCCTATTTTGAAGGAATTGTAGAGATTCTTTCAAATGTTTTCCTTAGTTTTTTAAGGATTAAAATAGACTTGATTTCTGCAACCCTCTGCCACTTCTTTTATGGCTCATGAGAGTCTCATTTCTGAAATGTCATTAATTTTATTGGCCCCTAAAGGAGTTATTCACTCTTGGTGAGTCCTGAGACTCTTGGGGATATTAGTCGTATTTTAACTCTTCCTGGTGCAATTGGATCCATTAATTATCCAAAGGATGCTTTTGACTTAATTGGCTTCAGTTTGTCAGAGGAGAAAGGCATTCTCCTTGGTGCTGGGCTAAAGTGTCTCTATCTCCCAAGACTTCCTACAGAAATCATGTTATTCAGGCAGCAGTTCATGGGATCTCCTAGAGGTGAAATTCTCCAGGGCAGTCCCAGGTAGGCTTTTTGGGGGTTTGTGATGAATTTTCACATCCTTGAAATAACTGCTGCCCCATTCTGTCAATATTTACAGAATTGGCAACATCAGTTGTTTCTATAAATTCCTCTCTAGTCTTTTAATGTAAATTTATTCATTTTTAATTGAACACCTAATACAGAGAATGCCTAGAAAATAAAGCAGCTGTTGAATTTAGTGGCATTTACTTAAAATATATTTTGAGAGGATATGCAGAGCATAATTCCTTCCTACTTCATAAACAGTCAGCATTCCTCTGTTAGAAGAGGATTATTCTCTTTAATCCAGTAGTTCTTTCAAATTAATTAATGGGCATAAGAAACCTGGAGAGCCCTGGTCAGATGGCTCATTTGGAGCATTGTCCCATACACCAAGGGGTCACTGGTTCAATTGCCAGTCAGGGCACATACCTAGTTTGCGGGCTTAATCCCACTTGTACTAGAAGCAACCGATTAATGTTTCTCTCTCACATCGATGTTTTTTGTTTTTTGTTTTTTTTTTTTATCTCTCTCTCGATTCCTCTCTCTCTAAAATCAATAAACATATCTTGGGTAAGGATCAAAAGAAAAGTAGAAGCTGGGTCCTGCTCCCCTACACCTGTGTTTTGATTCAGACAGCACAAAGTTTTCTGAGGCCCATGATCCTCTGAGTACATGTTCAGATACACTACTGCGGTCTTCTTCTTCGCCTGTCACTACTGCCTTTTTTTGCCAGGATCCTTCAGGACAACACTGGCATTTACACAGAATTGCTTAACTCCTTGACTTGTGGGTGTTCGGAGTACTCTGTTTCTCCCAACCACACATACCATGGGCCTTAATCTCCTGTAACGAGTATAGCAGGCATTGCTGGGTACTCCATTTGTTCATCCTCCTCTCCTCCCCTCATGAAAATACCATCACCTCACTACAGTAAGTTTAGAGTTGCTCAAAGGGGTGTATACAGTAAAAAATGTTTACTATGGAGCAGTATAATCAGCCTATAAGAAAATTACAATTAATTATCCAAAGGTAGCTGCCCAATTAAAAAATAAATCTTAAGTAATAATGTGGCTGGGCCCTGCAGGCTAGATGGAGATGAGGGTAGAAAAGGTGCTGAGGTTTACAGGGAAATGAATTCTACGGGCTCTTGCCTTCACTGAATCACTTGTGCCCTGAAGAGCACAGGTACTATGAGAGAGGTTCCACCATAGTGTTTTGGGGGGTGAGTAAGAGGAGAGTTAGTTGCCATCAGGAAAATACCTCATGGAAGATGCTGGATTCTAATAGGTGTGTAGGAATACATGTGGTGGGGTTATGCTACCTATTAGACAATAACCACAGCCAGAATGCAGGGGGGAAAGTATGTGATGTGTTCAGGGTCCAAGTAGATAATCCTGGTTCTCTGGTGTTTAGACTATGAGTAGGAAGCAGGAGTTGGGATCATATCCTTATGATCCACAATACTGGACTTATAGGAGGAATCTTTAAATAAGCCATAAGTCTAGTGATGCCCTCTTCCCAACTTTGTAAATCCTCGAGTTTTGGGCCTTCACTGATTTTTTGTTGTTGAAAAGAGTACACATTTGTGGTATATGGAGTCTGAAGTAGAGAGAGATGTTACAAAGTATATAATTAAAATAATCCTAGCAGTAGCACTAGCCACAATTCAATTCTTTTCATATTTAATCCTTACAAGTAACTTGAGGTAGGAGAAACTGAGACCAGGGGGGTGAAATTCTCACCCTGGTGCACACCCACAGGAGCAGAGCTAAATAAACTCCAGCCCCTTCGTGGCCATTTCCACTAACTCATTAGTTCTCAATCCTGACATGATATTGTCCCTAGAGTACGTTTGACAATGTCTAGGGACGATTTTGATTGTCATGAATGAGCATGGGTGCTGTTAAACATACCATGCACAGGACAGCTCCCTGCATCAAAGAATGGTCCCAGAATGTCAGTGGTACTAGTGTACTACCTGTACTACCACTACTGCTCTTTGTAACCACCTTCATGCAGACCTATTAAGGTTTTCTCTTAGCTGTAGAGCTAATTTAAGAAAACACAGTTTATCTTTTTCTTAGTGTCTTGATTGTACAGGAGGTCTAGTGAGTTGATTTATGTATCTGAAGTAGTAAAATCTTAAAGTATTTTAATTCGATAAGAAGTGTGTATCTCATGTACTAAGTAATACTATATTTAAAAGGCATAAAAGAGGCTATCAGCATAAATTGAATTAACTTCTCTAAAGCACATTATGGAATTTTCCTGTGGGAACAGTAGGTATCAGGATATTAACTTTAGAAAGGCTGCAGTAGATTCTGACAGGTAATTATGCCTACAGGTTCCAAATCCCTCGGTTTCTTTAATTCTGCAGGTGGTGCCGTTCGCTAAGGGAACAATAAATACCAGCATCACCTGCCTATCTGAAGCAGATCCTAGTTATCTGCGGCGTGCACCATTGCATGAGGGGCTGAAATGGAACGGATTCAGGAAAGGAATGGTTTGTTCCACATTCAGGGGCCACTTTCCTTATGGAAAAAAGTCATTCTAATGAATAATGTTCTTCCCTTGGGAACCTGGCTCTTCAAATAGCGTTAGGCTAAAATTTTATGTACAGTTTTAAAAAGAATCTTATGTTAATAGTAAACTTTTTGTTTGTTTGTTAATCCTCACCCAAGGATATTTTTCCCCCATTGATTTTCAGAGAGAGTGGAAGGGAAGGGAGAGACACACAGAGAGAAACATTGATGTGGGAGAGACACATCAATTGGTTGCCTCCTGCACGAGTCCTGACCTGGGCTGGGATAGAGCCTGCAACCGAGGTATGTGCCCAAACCAGCAACCCTTCAGTCCAAGGGCTGATGCTCCAACCACTGAGCCAAACTGGCTAGGGCGATAGTAAACTTTGAAAGGGCAATTATAAAAGCCGTTTCAGTACAATTGAACTGGCATAATTTTAATGTACACATAAGACAGTGTATAAATCTCAAAAAGAATAAACATTTCAGTCAAGAAAATAGGCTTGGCAGTGACAAACATAATGTGATGGCAAGGATTTTGGCATGTTTATTTCTGGAGTGAATGGTTCTTTGATTTGCCATTTTCCAGTCTTATGTATTATAAAAATCAGAGTTGGATAATGGTTTCTAAAATTAAAGTTTAAAACCAGTCTATATCCTCCTCTAATTTTTATTAGGAACTTTAATTGTATATGAGCTGATCCTTTTTAAAAACTTAAGCTTTTATAACTAAGACAAGGATAAATGGTTAATATTCAGGATTTTTAAAAAATAATGTTTCTAATGTTTAAAGTGTGTCTGTATTCCCACTTTCCTAATTTTTAATAATCAGTGGTTTTTATTATGCAAATCATTCAGGACTTCATTTTTATTAGAAACTATGGGTATAAAATGAGATTATAAAGAGGCCATTAGATGTATTTCTGTACTATATCTGTTTGTAGTTTGTGTTGTTTGTATTTCTGTTGTCACTAAACAGCTAAGTTCCTGCAGAGAATTACTTGCTGGATAGAAAAGTACCCACAGGAACATATATTCCAGATTTAAGGCTTGAATTTTTTAAAGACGTCGTGAAAAGTAGATGAACAAGTAGTAAACAGTAATAATTTTAAAATGTCAGCTTCTTGTTAATTTTAAAATGTCAGCTTCTTGTTTAATGAAACCTATTAAACTACATTGGCAGACAAGTATACTTATGTTTAAGATTTAACATATTTTGTTTGGATTTAAAAAATAATTTATTTTGGCTTTCAAACGAAACCTAGAATTACTTAGAGCCAGAAGGTAGCTTCAACACATGGAGTTTATTCAAATGTTAGTGAGAAGGGAAACAAACCCTTAAACTAACAGCATAAAAAAAATACCTTGTGATTTCTAGATATCCAGATGTTTGTGTTTTCTTTTTAAACCCCATTACTTGCTAAATTGGTGTTTTTACTTAAGTTGGAAAGATTTCCTCCCACATAATTATGTAACTTCATATCTATTTTTAAAATGACATATGCTATAAAAATTGGAGATTTGTGGGTACGTGTACACATCTTCTATATATATAAAAAGCCAGTGACCAGAATGCTGTAACTACCGGAATGACTAGTTGCTATGATGCCTACTGTGGCCAGCGAACCAGCCTGATGGTGGGTGAGGCCAACAGCCAAATTCCCACAGCTCCTCCCCCAAGGCTGATGCGCCACCGATTGCTCCCCCTACCCCAATAGGGGGTGGGGCCAGCCAGCCAACCTCTTGCAGCCCCTCCCCCCACCCGGCCCCCCCTCAGATCGGCCCCCCCCACCTCAATTAGGGGTGGGGCTGGTGGCCAACTGTGGCCCCTCCCCCTAGCAGGCCTCGCCCTGATGGCCCCACCCTGATTGGCCTGTGGCCCCTCCCTGCAGCCAGCTCCTCCCCTGATCAGCACCCCCACTCCTATCAGGGGCAGGGCTGGCTGGCCAACCATCCACAGCCCCTCCCCCTGGCTGGCCCCACCCCAGATCAGGCTCTCCCCCGCCAATAGGGGGTGGGGCCAGCCAGCTAACCACCCACAGCCGCTGGCCCCTGATCGGACCCCCCACCCCATTCGAGGGTGGGGCCTACCAGCCCACTGCCCATAGCCCCTCCCCACGGCCAGCCCCACCCCCGATCAGCCCCCACCACCCCGATTGGCCCGTGGCCCCATCCCCCCAGCCAGCTCCACCCCTGATTGCCCCCCCCCCCCACTTTGATCAGGGGCAAGTCCAGTGGCTACTGCCCGCGGCCCCTCCCCCTGGCTGGCCCTGCCACTGATCCCCCCCAATTGGGGGTGGGGCCGGCTGGCCCACCCCCCACAGCCCCTCCCTATGGCTGGCCTGGGGCCCACCGGCCAATCACCCACAGCCCCTTCCCACATTATCAGAGCGGGCCGGCCGGCTGGCCAACCAACCTCCCGCTGTCTCCTCCTCCTGAGAGGCCTGGCCCCAATCCTCCCTGATCGGGGCTGGGCCGGCTGGACCCCTCCCATGCATGAATTCATGTACTGGACCTCTAGTATGTATATAAGCAATATTACTTTACTGGACTTGCTTTGCTAAGCAAACCAGTGCATACATTTATCCATAGATGACAGGGTGTGAGAAAAAGATATTGCCTTAGGCTTTTTAACATTTTCACTTTTCATTTCAATGAAGTCATCATCTCCTTATATAGTCCACAATTAGAGAGTACCCTCTTAAGATAAATTAAAGGTTTTTCAACTTAACTCATTTAGCTGATTCTCTAAATTGAGCTCTTTAAATTAATTTTTAAAATATATTTTTATTGATTTCAGGGAGGAAGGGAGAGGGAGAAACATCAATGATGAGAGAGGATTATTGACTGGCTGCCTCCTGTACGCCCCCTAGTGGGGTTCAAGCCTGCAACCTGGGCATGTGCCCCAACTGGGAATCAAACCATGACCTCCTGGTTCATAAGTCAACACTCAACCACTGAGCCACACTGGTGGGCTCTCATGAGTTTGTTTTTTTTTTGGTTGCTCCTGGTGCTTTAGTTAACTAGTTTAGGTTGACCACTCACTGTAGCATTCTGGTGAATGAGAAAGGCCCTTACCTTAATTATTTAGACAATGGCAGTGTCCATTCTCTGGGATCCAGTTTGTAGAAAGGCTACATGGGGGAACAATATTTTGGGAGGTAGAGTGTAGTGGTTACCAGCAAAGGCTTTGAAATAACTAGAGATCAGCATTTAACTCCCATTTTTGCCACGTAATAATTGTGTTCCCTTTTTCAAAGTACTTACCTTCTCTGTGCTTGACTTTTCTCATCTGAGATAATACCTACCTCATAGAGTTATTGTGAGAGGCACCTTATGTAAGAACTTCAGCACAGTGACCAGCACTTAGCACTGAGGACATGACTAAATGTCTGTTATTGACCTGGTTTCAGGAACAGGATCAGACCTAGATTTCCATAGATACTTAAATCTTTTGGCCATTTTATGATGTAGACTGTGTGATCATAGCCACTTTTATCAGAGAAATAGAAACAGCAAAAAACTACAATTAATTTAATGTTGTTGTCAATAAGAAATACTAGAATTAAAAGTTTATTGATAGTTTCCTTGTTTATTATATTTCAAGACTTGATGGTCTTTTAACTATAGAGTGTTCTAAGTTTTAAAAAAGAAACTATATAGCTCTTCAGGCTTTAAAAAAATACATTTCAGGTTTTGAAAAAAAATTCATTATCATTATCATCATCATAAAAAATTAAAGTTATTCCTGCAAAAGCAGTAGCATCTGTAAGGAAGGATTTTGTAAGCCTAACAGTTCAAAATATCTTTAGGGAGACAATATTTGTAGCTGACACTGTAAACTCCTTGTCTTTTTAAGGTTTAAACATTAATCAGTAAAAATAGGTTTTAAGTGGAAGACTGTAACCCTGATTTTATGTTTCTAGTGTTAAAATGTATTTATTTGGCTTAGAAATCTACATTGTCAATTAGATATCAGGTATTGTGTGTGTGTGTGTGTGTGTGTGTGTGTGTGTTTATGCATTTTGTTTTTGTTTTGGATGTCAAAATTGGAGTTCAAATTTACACTTCTACTCCTGGAGGAGGAGTAGAAGACCCTGAGATTTTTATGGGAGGTGAAGATGAAAGACTCCCTAAAAGCAGCAAAAAGAATGATATTAGGATGCATAGTTTTGTAACAGGTTAGAATTGGCAATCTATACATAGCCTCTCTTATTTCCTCTCATTGTTTTTCTTGCAAAATTGAGCTTCAGAGTTAAAGTTTGATACTCTTGAAAATGCAAATCAGATTTAAAAAATAGATGGCCAGTTGGTGAGTGGAAAGGCAGATAGTTTTAGGTGCATCAGATTCTCTTGTGCATATTACATAGCAGTGTACCCCTGAAGGAGGGCATTTTTTACCTTGCAGTGTGGCTGTGCACTTAGGTTTTGTTTGGGCGTAATGGTAAGGATTTAATGTTAGTTGTAACATAGTAGGGTTATTCTTGTGACTAAAAGTGATCTTTCTGTAATTGTACATATGATTGGATTTTGACGGCTCTTATAGCAGAACAAGCAGTTCTACCTGTTGTGCCCATGTTGAGAGTCCCCTCTATTAAACTAGCTACAGAACAGTAGTGTCTCCTGATCCCTCCCCCTTCCTGTCTCTGCTGCAGAGTAAATTTTTAAATTTATCATATTAGTCAATTGCTTTCAACACTTACAAATTGATGGACATATCTAAACAGGGCAGAACAGAGTAATTTATTCTAATTATATACACAAGGTGTTCTCCTCCATCTCCTTCCTCAGCCAAAGGCTTTCCTGTTTGCATGAATGTTATGTATACATGTGTGTATGCATATGCAATTATATATATCAATGTATATGTATATATATAATTTAATACATCAATAGAATATATACTGATAATTTACATCCTGAAGATATATCATATTTATATATTTGATATATAAGATGTATTTAAGAAATACATTTGTTTTGTTCCTCACTCCCATGACTTAACACCTGTTTTCATGAGAGTTGCTTGTGGTCCTTTAGAGAATACAACAGCTGGATGGTGATGATTTTACTAAATGAGTAAAACTCAGGTCTAAAACTTTTCAGGAGGACAAAAAGAAACAGTAAGTCTTTTGTTTGTTCCCTTTTAAAGGAAATTAATGTTTTCTGTGCTCCGCCTGTCTAAAGGCTGAAAAGGTAGCTTAACAGTGTCAAAGACAGGGAAAATTGAAACCAACCACATAAAGCTGTTTTTGGAAGATACTTTAAATGAGAACAATCTTCCAAAACTCAGCTGGCTTTTAGTCGGCTAAGCCATCTGTGTGGTTTTTCAGCTGGCACTGTCTTCAGTCTCCCTGATTTTTATAGCTTTCCCTTGGGAGACCACGAGATTCTAAATCATCACAGCATGGCAGAGCCTTTTGAAGAGCTGTGTGTGGCTTTGAGGTTCATTTGTCAGTCTTCTATTGTATAATTCCAAACTATTTTTACTTCTATGGAATTTATGGTTTTATAAATTCTGGAAGAGGGAGAATCAGAGAAAAGAAGAAAGATGGTCAAAATTCTTTTTCTTACCTAAGCATGTATTTCCAGATATGCCAGTAATAAAATGGTAGCTCTGTCATTGAGGTGAACATACTCATGTTTCATTTACTGGAAATGCACAAACCATTACTCAAAGCATATGGCATTATATTTTTCAGTTCTACCATTATTTTATTTTTATCTCAGATTTGGTGATGTTACAGTTTTATTGCAAACACTCATTAGAGGATATTGATGTTAGACTTATTTAAAGCTTATTACACTGATTATAGTTTTTTAGAACTATAGAATGAATATTTTAAAATTGATGTATAGACATCAGCATGTTTCTAATAAGTGAATGTTCCTTGATGTTTTATTTTATTTTTTTATTTTTTTAAAATATATTTTATTGATATTTTACAGGGAGGAAGGGAGAGGGATAGAGAGCTAGAAACATCGATGAGAGAGAAGCATCGATCAGCTGCCTCCTGCACACCTCCCACTGGGGATGTGCCCGCAACCAAGGCACATGCCCCTGACCGGAATCGAACCCGGTACCCTTCAGTCCGCAGGCCGACGCTCTATCCACTGAGCCAAACCGGTCTCGGCTGTTCCTTGATGTTTTAGAAGTTAATCATATCTGTAACAATGCACTTGAATATTATCATATGACAGTCAACAAGTGACTCACACCATCTCCTGGCATCATGTAAAATTCTTGGCGGGGAAAATTACTGACGAAAAGATTTAGGCTTTATCCTGTGGGTAGGAACAACATTTCTTGTTCCAATCACATGTACTATAAACCTAGAGAATAACAATTCTCAACCTGAGTCTCATTTGAGCTTCAAAATGAGAACAATTGTTACCTATTATTGTCACTACTCTGCAGACCAAGGTGTGTAGAACAACTGTTAAAAGCCTTTTTTAGCCCTGGCCAGTGTGGCTCAGTTGGTTGGAGCATCATCTTGCACACCAAAGGGTCACGGTTCAAATCCCTGTCCGGGAGCATATGGCAGGCAACTTGATTGATATTTCTCTCTCTCTCCACATTCCTCTAAAAAAAAAAAAAAAGGCTCTGTGGGAATTGTGACCATTTCAATTTCACCCCACAAAAATAGGACCTATACCTCATCATGATAAAGGCCATATATGACAAACTTATGGCCAACATATACTCAAAGGGCAAATTTCCTTCCCCAGAAATGGATTACTTCATTGTCATTTTACTTTCTCTTTGGCTGTCTTCATTGAGTGACCTTTATATAATATTTATTCTTTTAGTTGATTTTGAAACATTAAAATATCCTATTCACAGTGATTCCTCATTCAACCTTCTCCTCATTGGAGAGGAGAAGGTACCTCTCTTCCTTTCCAACTGAGTCACATGTCCTCATTGTCTTTCCCTATGCAGCTTCCTGGGGCTTTACCTCTCGGGCTTCTTACTGTCAGTCCACAAGCACGTCTGGCCCTGCCTCAGCATCGTCTTCAGCTCCAGAACAGTCCCCGTGCACTCTCATTAGCACTGGGTTCCCAGGTTTCTCTCCTCACAGAAACTAGATTGCTGCTTTGTATATATTTGCTGCTCAGTATGTGACTTAAAAATTTAATCTCATATTAAAACTTCTTTCCACATTGAGTTAGTTTAATTATAAACTCTCTTGATGTAGCGAGGATGAAAGTGCTTTTCCATTCTCTGTTGAGGAACAGTGCTCAGTAACTCGTAAGAGTTGCTAAAAAGAATAAATCTAGTAAAGATATAAATATTGATTTTATTTTTTTTCTCTGATGAACAGTGTCTCAGTTAAGAGAATGCCTTCATTTCTATTATAGACTAGGGGCCCGGTGCATAAAATTCGTGCACTGGGGAGGGGTCCCTCAGCCCAGCCTGCCCCCTCTCACATACTGGGAGCCCTCAGGGGATGTCCTACTGATGGCTTGGGCCTGCTCCCTGTTGGGAGCGGACCTAAGCTGCAGTCTGGCCTCCCTTTGCGGGAGGTGACCGGGCTGATCAGGGGAAGGCGCCAGCCCCATCACCCCGCTGCTGCAGCCACTGCCAGTCACCGCAGCCGCCAAGGTATTTTCATCAACACGGACTCCAGTCCCTTCATCATGAAAAAATGACAATTTTCTTTAGGCATCTTCAAGATGTGTCTTTCATAGGATATGACATTTCTTTCTTTATTTTTCTTTTTTTATCCTCACCTGAGGATATGTTTCCATTGATTTTTTTCCCCTTCCCTCCGATCCCAGGCTGGGCCCCTGCCCACCCCTCCGATCGCAGGCTCGTCCCCTTCCCAAGCCTAAAGCTTTCTCTTGAGGCTTTAGGCTTGGGAAGGGGGGGGCCCCCGCCCCTCCGATGGCTGGCTGGGAGTGACCTGGGTGCCGAGGAGGTTCCCAGGACCCAGGTATGTATGCAAATCAACCTCCATCTTTGTTGGGTTAATTTGCATACTCACTCTGATTAGCTGTGGGTGTATCGGAGGTACGGTCAATTTACATGTTTCTCTATTATTAGGTAAGATAAGGCTAGTTACTCTATTTCTGTGAATTTTATCCTAAAATACATAGAGGTTCAATGTAATTTCCTCTTCTGTGGACAGATTCCTAAAGAAGGATCTTTATTTTTTTGTTGTTTTAAATCAAGCTGTGTAAAATTTTACTGCTTTGGTTCAGCCTGGGATACTGGATGCATTTTAGTTATTCCATGTACAATTTTGGTATTTGAAATAGATTTTTGTTGTGTTTTGTGGTAGTTGATTTTGCCTTGGCTTCTGTTTATAAGAATATCTTTGCTGCTGTTTTCCAGAATAGTTTTTCTCTGCTTCTTATAACTTAAAATTATATTTAAAGATTTATTATATTCCTAAAGTTTTTATTTTTTTAGAAGCAAATGTACAATAGCTCAAATTATACAAAACAAATTCATTATGAGATTATTAATGGGACATACTCATGGAACAATAAAACATATAAACTCAAAAAATCTATTAAATGTTTTATGGGCCAATAATTTCATTTTATTTTCCCTTGGGTTTTATCAGGAGAGCAGAGTGTGCTGGTAGCCAAGAGAAGGAAGAGAGAGAAATGGAATTGGCTTGCTTTTTATCAGTTGTGTCATTAATACCCTGAGGTTTGTCCTCAGGGCAAAAGAGCTAGAAATGGCTGTTCACTTCTTGCCATGGTCCTTCTCAACCTGTAAGCACAGTAGTTTCACCTGGAATCCCAGGAGGCTAGCGGTCTGCAGGCCACCACCAGCCTACAAGTTCAGCCTAGTGAGCACACAGTGGTGGCTCAGTGTTCCAGAAATGGTTGAATTACATTCATTGGCAATGTTCAAATATCAGGAGATTTTACACAAAACTCTGGAGTTACAGGTTCTTTTGAAAACTGGGATGATTTGAAAACTCTGCCTGAGATTTCTCCTGGGCATCATTGAGCTGGATCCTGGCAGAGGCTGGCTGGCTGCTTCAGACCATGCAGCTCTTGCCAGTCCGTTGGTTCTAAGCTTGCTCATCACCTGGCCCGCTGCATTCATATCATCTGCCTGGGTCTGGGGCTTTTTGAGTTTGCTCCTCACTCCTTTCCAATTTTAGCGCTCCTTCAGTCAACTAGACTGTTAAATAGATTATTTTGGCTGTGTTATTTTAATCTAATTCCTTGAAATTATATTGAAAATTGTCTATGTTTCGGGTATGTGATAGTAGTCAATTAGGATTAAACTAAAAAAGCCTCTACTAACACCTGTGTGCATAAGATATCTGATTAATAAAGCTGCTCTTTCCACATTCTAAGGAAATGACATAGTGATGAAAATTCTAAAAATACTAATTATTTTCATTAGAATTTCTGGAAGGAGATCTCATTATGAAAGAATCTTCCACATCACAGGCTGTAAAGTTGAATGTTTGTGTGTATACACAAGAGCTTGTTCTCTTTGATTCACTGCTGCTGGTGGATTTGCCTTCCTGCTTCCCCCACTGAACTCTTCCTTAGCTCTCTTTCTTGGCATGAGCTTGGCAATGCAGCACAATGCAGCTCTAAATGTGCACGACCCCGGTTCCTTTGCAGCCCTGAGTCCAGGTGATAAGGAGCCCCCACCACCCTTTTTATATTTAGAGTTAGAGGAAGGAAGAGGGAGAGATAAAGAAACATCATGCCCCCCACTCTGAATCTAGCCCACAGCCTTGGTATGTGCCCTGACCTAGAACCTAAACAGCAACCTTTTGGTGCATTGGACAATGCCCAACCGAGTCACAGGGCAGACAAAGAGCCCATTTTAAAGGGATGGTGGGTATTAATTGGCAGAGTAGTTATTTTGAATATATATGCGTTTATCTTCTTTAGGATAGGTTTGACCATATTATGTTTGGAGGAAAATGTATCACATGAGTTCCAGAAAATAGTAGAGTAATTCTTAAACTAAGATGAAATTGGTTTATCTTCATCTATCATAATTATTTGGTTTCCTCTCCTATACTTAGTTTCCCTTTTTTAATTATGTCTGTTTAGCCGTATCTATTTTTTATTTCTAGTTTTCAGTTTTATTTTTTCTTTATATATAATTACCCACAAATCTAGTAGCTACTAAAACTTTTGTAACCTAGGTGGTTCGGTGCTGAATCTCATGGCTACTTCTCTTACATAGACAGCACCTACTTATATTTTACTAGTATGTGTCCTGAACTTCATAGTATGTCACTCCTGCTGTTACTGTTCTGATACCAAGAAGACATGAGCTTAGCATAAACTGTGTCACGTGTGCTTTCCCTCAGTTATGATAATTCTTTTGTGAACTGATTGCTAATTTTTATGTTGTTTTAAGCCTGTGGATTTTATTATTAGTATCATTGTGTACTTTTGTAAATTAAGGTAATCATCTAGTGGCCATCTAACTTTCTTTTGACAATTTTACCTTCATGTTTTATATAATGAAGCAAAGCTCAAGATGGGAACATAGAAGCATAGAAAACAAAAAATATTTTATAGTGCTAAGCAGTGGTTACCTCTGTGATAGGATTTCAGGATGTATGTAATTTTGTGCTTATCTCTATTGTCTAAATTGGAAACAATTGAACATCATATCCCTTAACCAGAATAATATTATAGACATTTTTAGAACATCAATATTAAGAGAAGTAAATTAGTTTTCTTTAGAAAGTTATAAACATTATATAGTCATCATCATTATTCAAAAATATTATTGAAAAAATTTTGTGTTCCTTCCTTGACAAAGTAGAGGACACCATTAAAAAATTGCACAAATAATGGTCGGCCCCAGTGGAAACACTTTGGTCTGCCTCTAAAGGCTATTTCAGCACACTGTGCACAAGTATGGCCTTCTGTGTCAGAACTAGCTGAAATATTTGTTAAAAAGACAGATTTCAGGGCCTAATTTCAGGGCTCACTGAACCAGAATCTTGAGAATATTTGAGAAAAATCTGTGCTTTCTATAAACTCCCCAGGTGTTTCTCATGCTTGCCAAAGTTTGAGATCCACTCCCCTGTGTTTGGCTGCCAGGAGAGCAGTGCCAAAGTTCAGACTTGATTTTTACTTGGATTTTTGTTAAATTTCAATCATTGTTGGCTTTAGTGTAAAATGTTATGATGTATTCTTTCTAGTTAGCTTAAATTTATATATCAGCTAAGACTGCACAGTTTTAAAGATTGCTTTTGTGGAATTATGATATTTTAAGAAACATTTAAATGAAATTATCTACAAGTAGAGGGTGCTGTTGAATTGGCTCTGTATTCTGAATTTATTATTGATTGAATGAACATCATTACATGTGAATTTATGCCAGATTCTGGAGGCCCAGGCGGTGCCAGGAAGTAGTTAATATTGCAGTGATAGTTAAGCCTGTAAGTGCCTGGAAGCTAGGGTGTTAAACTCCCATCTGCAAATTGATTTTCATTTGCAGGATTTCATGCACATCGCTGATGGAACAGCAGTGTCTTTTAATAGTTTGAAATCATGGTTCAATGGATATGCATTGTGTCTTTTGGTTACTCTAGAGTTTGGCTCACGCCATTTTTGCTTTTTTTAAAAAAAAAACACAAAAAAAAACAAACCTAAATTGGGTACAGTGAAATATCTGAAAACTATCACAGGATTTTGGCACTCATTTTCATTGTGAAAATTCTGTTCATTTTTTCCCCCAGTCTAAAACATATGGGTTACTTTGGGGTAAAAAAATTAACTTACATATGCTTTCTGTAGATGCCCTCTAACCAAACCACCAGAAACACACTTTTCAAACACTGTAAAGTAGAATCTTTTGCCTCTTTTTTTGAAGAAAGGAAACAGCACAGCATAGGAAATGGTGCATGTGAGAGGGGCTTGTTGTTGGATTTGGGCTTGGTTAATGGATTTGGGGGGGAGATTTAATGGAAGAATGTTTTGGTTTGGATTGGATGCTGGCAGAAAGTAGGAACAATTGTATGATTTGTTATCTTAATTTTATCTGTAGGGCAACAGGATACAATAGGCTAAAGCTCTAGTTGGTGAAGAAGTAGCAGTTACTCATATTAGCAGGAACTGGAGATGTTAGATTATTGTTGTGGTTTTATAGTGTTCTTATTTTTTCTGTCCTTCAACACAACTGTGTAGTGATCTTGTTTTTGTCTTACTCTATCCTGATCAGAATGGCCTTTTCTGATCACTCTCATTCTTGCTTTGTACACACGCACGTGTGTGCACACACAGGGAAGCTTTCTCTTTTGTTTTAGTCAGCTCCTTTAAGTGAGCAATAAAAAAATGAATATAATTTGTCTTTTATTGTTAGAATCAGTCCAACCTTCCTTTTGAAAATAGACTGTTTTTGCTTGAGTCTGGTTGTAAACATTATTTTGGGCAACAAAACTTCAAAGTATTTGGGGATTATAAACGATGTAAAAGTAGCATTCTTATATTTTATTCTGATATTCATTTGCCTAAGTGTTTGTTTCTTGAACTTACGATTAAGGAGAAAATGATATAAGGTTAAATTAATTAACTTGATTTTAATTAAACCATCACCTTCCAAGTAGGACTTACTTGGTAATATTAATGATGTGCCTATTAAATTTTTTCTGAGGATTAATCTGAAGTTAAATGGATTTTAATACTTCTTGGAAATAATAATACATGTAAGTTTAATTACCTTTTCAGATCTTAAAGATGGCTTAAACCAAATATTGTTTTATTAAATATAGTTTGACTTTTAATCTAAGGTACATGCTAATATTTCTTGAAGATAGTGGAAATAATTTTTGAGATGTTAAGGTCGAGAATCCCAGGCAAAGCGTATTCTTATACCTGCTCTCAGATGTTTACGGAAAAGGAGCTCTTCTGGTCATGTAAAGGACTACATAAATGTGCTTAATTTCATATAAGTCAGAAGCAGCACAACTGGAGCCCACAGATTTTAAGATATTTTGTTCGATACAGATGTCTTTTCTGTAGTTATTTATGGAAAAATTTATACCATGCAAATGAAAATTCAGTTGTGATAAATCATAATTTAAAAATAATTTTTTTTGCCATAAACAAATTATGTCCACTTCTTTGTAATTGGATGATCATCATCTTATGGTGTTGCTCATATGACCAGAGTTGCTAGTGATTCCTACTTATTGGAGAATGTGAGGTGGTTTAATTGATACTATAGATGAAGGAATTCTAACAATTTATATTTAAAAAAATTTTATTTCCTGTATTTTTAAAATTAAAACAATAGAACAATAGGTTATGCAAAGTGGAGTTCTGGTAATGGTATATGAATACTACACTTTAATTTTACATTTTAATTTTATTTCTTATGAAATATTTAGAGGTGTACATGATACCCCTGCATAACATTTTTTCTTACTCTTTTTGGCTGCCTATCATTGATTTCCACTTCACATCCTGGCAAATTTAGAATATGTTCTAAAGAGTATAGCAAGGTGATTTAGTTTTTACTTTACCATTGTTAAAAAATTTTGTTATTGCTAATTAGTTTTTAAAAATTTATTTCATTGTCAGAACTCATTATTTGTAATGCCATGCACATTTTTAGGATTGATATCCAGATTTGGGATAAACTCCTGTCAAGTTTCTTCATATGTAGCTGTAACATTTTCAGGCTTTTAAAGGGGCTTGTTTATGTGAGTGTGTATTTGCATAGGTACATAGAGAATAAGTAAATATTGAATATATTCTTTGAATTGAAGGTACTCATTAGTATGTTAGTGATGTTCTTTTGTAGTAGCTTATGAATTTTACATTATTTTTGTTGTCACTATTCAATGCCCCACAGCAGAAAACTTGTCTTTTTCGCTCTTCCTCATTAACTTGATTAGCAAGTTATCCTAAAGTTTTAAAAAATATTATTTATACTTAAAATGTTACCTTTAATCTTAAATTAAATGCATCCCAATCCAGCTGCTTCTTGCCCAGATCCCAAATATTCCAGCAGCACTCTAATGCCACGTGACATAAGGTGAAGTAGGGGGAAGGAAAATTAAATGGAAGAGGTCAGTGCTTTTAACAGAATCAAATGCAAATCTTATACTTTTGTAAATTAACAAACAAAAAACCACATGAATGCATTCCTATGTCCTTTCCAAGACAGTCTCTGGAAGGTATTTATACTTACTAATTTGTGCCAGGTTTCCTTCAGGAATTTCAATTTATAATTTCTCCAACTATAGTTCTCTGTACCCTTAACTAGTTCTGGATATGAACACTTTTTCTAATTTTATTGGAAAACTCCACAATGAACCCTATCTTTTGGATTCAGAACCCAATATCAGTTTCTTTAAGCCATGATCTGATAATATTCAGTTGGTCATAGGGAGATTGATACATCCCATGAAATATGGGTACCATTGGTTGCATCTTGTTTGTTATTGGGAGTTAGCTTTCTGTGAAATTGAGGAATGTCTTGGAAACTGGATCAAGAATACATATTTATGGTGGTGGCTGTTAAATATTTCTTATAACCAGAATTGACCACGTTAGCTGAGTGTTAAGCTCTGTGCAACCCACAAATTATTATAATAGGTCAGCGGTACCAACATATAAAATTTAGAAATAATGTTGCAAAGCACTTGTTACATTGAGAATTTGACTATCATTCATATATTTTTTAAATTTGAGTATAAAATAAGCACGCAGCATAGATATTCATTTACAAATAAAACTCATGTGATTTCTTCAGTTTAGTACTTTGTATGTAAATTGGGAACAAAATTGTAAAAGCAGTAGCTAGCAATATTATTTAAATGACTTGTATTATTTTTTCATCATTATTTTTTATTTTTTTCAATTACAGTTGGCATACAATATTATATTAGTTTCAGGTGTACTCCCCAGTGATTAGACATTATAAAACTTAAGTGATCATCCCGAAAAATCTCATTTCCACCTGACACCATACATAATTATTAGAATATTGTTGACTATATTCCCTGTGCTATACTTCACACTTCCATGATTACACTATAACTATTGACTTGTACTTCTAAATCTCTTTTCTTTTTTAACCCATCCCCACATTCCCCTCCCATCTGGCAAAATAGTCTCTATATCTGTTTTGCTTGTTCGTTTGTTTTGGTTTTTAGATTCAATTGTTGATTGATTTTTATTATTCATATTTTTGATCTCTTCTTTTTCTCCTTTTTCTTAAAGAAGACCCTTTAACATTTCATGTAATATTGGTTTGGTGGTAATCAACTCCTTTAGCTTTTCCTTGTCTGGGAAGCTCTTTATTTGACCTTCAATTCTAAATGATAGCTTTGCTGGGTAGAGTAATCTTGGTTTGTAGGTCCTTGGTTTTTATAATTTTGAATATTTCTTGCCACTCCATTCTGACCTGCAAAGTTTCTGTTGAAAAATCCCCTAGTTGTAGGACTTCTATTCAGCTAGATTTCAGATGGTTCTGAATAATGGTTGTTCTGTATTTTAGTTGTAAATTTTGATGTGGTTATGGGAGGTGGTGAGTACCATGTTTACCTATTCCACCATCTTGACTGGACACTTCTTTATTACTTTTTTAATAGTCACCTGAGGATACGTTTTTTTTTTTTCTTCTTAGAAGTGAAAATTTATTTATTTTTTTCAAGAAAAATGATTTTAAATATAAAAATGTTACATGCAATAAACATTAACATTTCCAGCAAAACAGTCTTAAATATACTATTACATGCAATAAACATTAATATTTCAAGAAAAGGATTTTAAGTATAATAATATTATCAAACTGTACTAACATAGTATGATATCACAAAAGTTGTAGGAAATGTTAAAAATCTGCAAATAACAGGGTTACTTCTATTATATTCCAAAATATTCCCCCGCCTCCCTACCCCCACCCCCCACTCTGTTTTTGTTCATCATTTTATGTTGTTCATTATATTCCACAAATGAGTGAGATCATGTGATACTTATCTTTCTCCAACTGGCTTATTCGCTTAGCATGATACTCTTCAGGTCCATCCATGCTGTTGCAAATGGTAAGAGTTCCTTCTTTTTTTACAGCAGCGTAGTGTTCCATTGTGTAGATGTACCACAGCTTTCTAATCCACTCATCTGCTGATGGGCACTTAGGCTGTTTCCAAATCTTAGCTATTGTAAATTGTGCTGCTATGAACATAGGGGTGCATATATCCTTTCTGATTAGTGTTTGTTTTCTTGGGATATATTTCTAGAAGTGGGATTACTGGGACAAATGGGAGTTCCATTTTTAATTTTTTGAGGGAAACTCCATACTGTTTTCCACAGTGGCTGTACCAGTTTGCATTCCCACTGCATCCTCACCAGCACTTGTTGTTCATTGATTTGTTGATGATAGCCATTTTGACAGGTGTGAGGTGGTACCTCATTATCGTTTTGAGTTGCATCTCTTGGATGATTAGTGACTTTGAGCATGTTTTCATATGTGTCTTGACCTTCTGTATGTCCTCTTCCGAAAAGTGTCTATTTAGGTCCTTTGCGCATATTTTGATTGGGTTATCTTCCTTTTGTTAAGTTGTATGAGTTGAGGATATGTTTTTTATTTTAAATTGATTTTTAGACAGAGTGGGAAGCAGGGTGAGAAGCAGGGAGGGAGGATGGAGATAGAGATAGAGATAGAGATAGAGATAGAGATAGAGATAGAGATAGAGATAGAGATAGAAAAATGGATGTGGGACGGAAACATTGATTGGTTGCCTCCCATATGTACCCTGACCAGGGATAGAACCCTCAGCCTTTTGGTGTACAGGATGACCCTCCAACCAATGGAGCCACCCAGCCAGGCGTGACTTGTTTTATTAATATACAATTTATGGAAATGGACATGCTTTGTCATTTTAAGTGTATTTAGATGTTTTCTCTTTATTCTTTTATTTTATTTTATTATTTTATTTATTTTTTAAAGTATATTTTTATTGATTTCAGAGAGAAAGGGAGAGGGAGAGAGAGAGATAGAAACATCAATGATGAGAGAGAATCATTGATTGGGTGCGTCCTGCACACCCCCCACTGGGGATTGAGCCTGCAAAGCAGGCATGTGCCCTTGACTGGAATCGAACCTGGGACTTTTCAGTTCGCAGGCTGACGCTCTATCCACTGAGCCAAACTGGCTAGGGCCCTCTTTATTCTTTTAATATCATGAGTAGGGTAATGATGATTTTTAAAAATTGTTTTTTTCTATTATTTGGTTCATAATTTAAGAAATATGATAACTAGAGTTTGTAAGGATGAACTTAAATTTGCTTAAAACATATATTGTTGGTGACATTGTAAATTGGTTTAATCTTTTTAAAAAATTTTTTATTGATTTTTACAGAGAGGAAGGGAGAGGGATAGAGAGCTAGAAACATCGATGAGAGAGAAACATTGATCAGCTGCCTCTGGCACACCCCCTACTGGGGATGTGCCTACAACCAAGGTACATGCCCTTGACTGGAATCGAACCCGGAACCCTTGAGTCCGCAGGCCGACACGCTATCCACTGAGCCAAACTGGTTAGAGCAATTGGTTTAATCTTTAAGAAAGGAAATGAGAGCCCTAGCCGGTTTGGCTCAGTCCATAGAGCCTCGACCTGCGGACTGAATGGTCCCGGGTTCGATTCTAGTCAAAGGCACATTATGTAACTAGTAGGGGGCATTCAGGAGGCAGTCGATCAATGATTCTCTCTCATCATTGATGTTTCTATCTCTCTCTCCCTTCCTTTCTGAAATCAATAAAATATATTAATAAAAAAGCAAGAAAATTAAGGAAAATGTTAAAAATGTACATATCATCTGGCATTTTTTTCTAAGAATTTGATCTAAAGAGATAGATATGGAGAAATAGTTACAGGTACATGCAATATTTTATTTGTGAAGATGCTCAAGATAACATTATTTAAAAGAGCAGAACAAAACACCCTCCTGGCAGCACCACTATGTGTGACAGTAGAGGGTTAGTGACTTTACTCAGGGTGCAGGTACACAGGAGAATACTGTGCAACCGTTCTACAGGGTTGTTAGGTAACTGCTTAGTCCATGGGACAGTGTTCACAGTGTGTTTTAAGAGAAACATCACATATAATATTGTTCCAGTGACATAAGTGCACCTAGAAAGGTGAGTTCAAGAAGGTTTCATTAAATGCTGTTTCTCCCTAGGTAGTTATTATTTTTCAACATTACTCCAACGAGCAGGTTTAACTATGCAGTGGGGAAGTGGTGGGGGGTGGCACCTACACATATTTTTAAAAGATTTTGAGTCCTGAGATGACTAGTACTTGGATTTCTATGTGTTGAATTTGGATTTCTATGTGATGAATTTTTATAAATGGTTTCAGACACCAGGATGAATATGATAATATGTAACAAAATGTAACACATTATCTAAGCCATTTTCATGATTAATTGATACTTTCTATTTTAGGTGTTAGAAAATTCCTTGCCAACTTTTTCTGTGAAATGGCTGGAATTGGCAATAGATCTTTTTTTCATTTCAGCACATTTTATGAATGAATATTTATTATGAGAAGCATCAAGCATCTTCCTTTCAAGAGTGTTCTCGATTGAGCTGATGGCATGTAATGGTCTATTTATTTAATCACTTTTGCTTCCTCAGCAATTTTGATCTACGATGAAGTAAAGGCTCTCCTTGCCTTCAGTTTTTGAAGATAAAAAATGAGAGATTTAAACATGATTTATTCTGCTTAGATCTTGGTTTGAATTAACTTTGTTTGCATTCATTTTCAAGAGAAGCATTTAATCCTTGCAAAATAATAATCTAATCAATCCCTTTGTTTTTCCAATTGCTCTAGAGCCGCCTTGGGCAAACTACGGCCTGCGGGCTGGATCCGGCTGTTCTATCTGGTTCTCTTGCTCTCCCCTCCGCTCCTTTACTTTGAATTTATATTAGTTCACACAAACACTTCACCCATGCTTTTGTTCTGGCCCTCCGGTCCAGTTTAAGAACCCATTGTGGCCCTCGAGTCAAAAAGTTTGCCCACCCCTGCTCTAGAGACTGCGCTAAGCTGACTATAGAGCTTTCTTTATTATTAGAGTATGAAATACAAAATTGCTTTTGATAGCTCATTTTAAAACAATATGTATTTAAGAGAGTAACATTTTGTTTCATATAAAAGTCTCAGTGTCTGATGTCATGCAAACATTTCCCCAATTCATGCTGACCTTTTCATATCCTTCAGATATGATTAGTGAGCTTTGAGAGATCCAAGATTTTTTTAAAGTGCCATTATCAAATTAATTCTGGGTAATAGTAAATACAGTGATTTCCTAGGACATCACCGCCTCTTTTCTTCTACCAAATTTCTGGAATGAGGACCATATACTTTCAGGGGTAGCTGTTGGGGAGTCAGCATAGTGCTTCTCTCAGAGGTCATCCATGCTCTTTTTCTTTTACTCTGTTCTTGGATACTACACCTCATTCTATGTTCACAGTGAACTGACCAGGCAGGATCCTTCTACCTGAACTGTTCTCCCCCTGTCTTCTATTCCTTCATTTTCTATTAGTTATGATCCTGTATATTTTTCAATGTCTACTTCAAATAGCATGAGCCCTCTTCCCCAGGCAGTACGACTTTCTCCTGGGACTCCATCTGAATCTCTGTTTAGTACTTGGTCATGTAGATAGATACCTTCATGGTACATTTGTTTTTATGTTCCTAGGACAGTGGTCGGCAAACTCATTAGTCAACAGAACGGCAAACCGCGGCTCGCGAGCCGCATGTGGCTTGCAAACCGCAGTTTGCCAACCACTGTCCTAGGAGAATGTGGCTGTGCTTTTCTCTCTGTGCTTTCTTAGAACCCTGCAGAATTCCTGCACATTTGTTACATTGAATAACATTAAAGATTTTGGTAGCCACACTTGTCAAGTAAGATAGAGAAATTTTATTTGGAGACGATATTTTATTATTCCTTGTAGGAGTACTTATCCTGGGGTCCAAGGAGAGTCCTTAGTGAGCCCGATGAAATTGCATGAAAAATTCTTCTGTATGTTCTATGTGCATTTTTCTGGAGTTTAGGTCCACTGCTTTTTGTCAGACTGCAAAAGCAACTTTTACATGGTTAATAACTTCTACTTAAAATGATTTAGCATTCTAAGAAATTTCTTAAAAGTACATAAGCCCAACAAAGGAGAATGAAAGCCAGTAACTATTGTCAGGTAGTTTGTTCAGAATCTGAGTGGTCAGAATTCATACACCCTCTCCCTATTTCATGGGTTTTAGATCTTGAGGAAATTGGAAAATTCTTGTTTAGCTCAATTTTGGGTTAAGTAAATTGACCAGGGGCAGAGGATGGCAACTTGAGAACTGAAGGCTGGATTCTGGCCCTAATTACTTTGTATCCTTCTCCAGCATCAGGGAAGTTTGGTTTGAAGAGGGGGAACTCTTAGTTTGCTAGTGTGAACGGTCATATACTCATGAACGTTCAGTGCTAGATGGCAGGGCCTCCCCTTTAGAAACAGGTGAGTGCACTGGGGGTTTAAAGAGCCCAGTGCTGGCGACTGGATAGTGGAAGCCTCTGAACTTGAAGCATAGAGCTTATGTCTGGATGCCTCCCTGTGTGTTAGCAGAAATTCTGCTTCTCTGGGATGGGAGGAGTGGACACAGAGTTTTAAGAGGATAATTTTTGGTCAGTGATATGAGACAAAAATAATCAGTTATTTAGGTGTGAGAAAGCCCAGAAGATGAAAGGCTCCACGCACAGCTCCATATGGCAGTGGGTTTTAGTTTACACATCTGAGCGGAGACAGAGCTGCCTGCCATGTTGTTCCTTGCCCTTGGTTCACCCTTTCTTTTTCATGGAGGGCAGTGGACCATGACCCAGGCTCTGAAGAACTGAGGGTAGAGGATCTGTCTCCAAGAGAGGAGTAGGGATGTCTTTGATCTGGATTCACCTAATTATTCAGCCCTCCCATTGTGTTGCTGGCAGGTTTGCAGGGAATTTGTGCTATACCCTTATTAAGCATGTCTCCCGGAAAGGGAAGCGTGACCGACTCCTAATTAATGGCATGATGGCTTTTGAAATTTGGCACTTGAAAATTTTTTAGCTTCCTCTTTCTTGTTTTGTTAAATAGTTACAATCTTTCAGCTTCTTTCCACATTTACCTTATCAGCAGTACCAAATCAGTTAACTCATTTTCTGGAAAAATGCTCTCTTTGTATCACAGTATCTCATAATTTGATGTATTACCTTTAATTTTCATGGAAAATCATTAACCTCTCTTGGAATACAGCATCATTTTTGTCTAATACAATATTATTCTCAATTGTTGTAATGTGAATAAAAGAGCACATTACAGCCAGCTGTCTTTCACTTGGGATGGAACTATATCAGAGCTGCGCCACCTCTGAACAGGCCTCATTTTCAGAGCCTCCTCAAATCCTTTCAGAAATGGTGATGTGGGTGCTGGTAACTCCTGGTTTTTAAATACTGTGTTTGACTTCTATTCAAAGAGTCAAATACCGCCTCACCTGTTTTTCTAAAATTCTGTTCTTTCTAAGTCAGGGGTTGGCAATTATGACCCCCTCCATTTTCGTGAATAAAGTTGTATTGGAACACAGCCAGGCTCACTTGTGTATTACCAGTGGCTGCCCTTGTACCACAATGGCAGATCCGAGTAGTTGTGGCAGAGATCAAAATCTTTACTCTCTGGATTTTTTCAGTAAAAGGCTGCTGACCTCCTTGTCTGTGCTGTCTGCCTGGGCCCAGGGGCTTGGCATATTCAAGTGTGTTTGCACAGCTTAGGTGAAGAACCTGCTGGCTGCTTTATGCTTATTGGTAGCAGAGAGATGTTTCTTCCCTTTCCCAAAGCATGGGTAGTGGTAGCTCTTTCTTTGGCCTAAGATCGCATCCGGAGCTCTCTAATGCGTGGTGGCCTTGTGTGTCATTATTCCTGGTTCCTAGTGCTCCACCCTTTCCCAGCATCCCCAGGCTGGGCTGGGCTTTGGGATGGTGTCTTAGGGTCAGCCTGGTTGAGCTGCGTTCCTCCCGATGCGAGCTCGTGCTGCACTCTCACAGTGCGTTCAGGTGGACCAGGGGCCCGCTGGCTTTGCTGACTTGTTTTGTAGTGGGGCTGATTAGCATAAAGCATAACTTCCTGCTTGTGATATTTTTTAGGCAGCAGCATCTAGAGGTAGAAAGTAATGACTTTGGCATAAGCTCTTTTTTTTTGTAATACCCTTTGAATACATGTGCAAATTCTCCCTGGCACACAGCTGCTTAGGAAGATTATGCTCTGTAAAATTCTACCTGTTACCACTTTTGATATTTATTTCTACTAAAAAACCCTTACTATGTTTTATTATAAATATTACAAACTAAATCTACCATTTATTTTCTTTACGAAATGACGAATTCAAGACTGAAATCTATGTCCTAGCTTTCATGGAAGTTTGTGGCTTTTGCCATGCCATTCTTTATCACAACCTTTCTAATGGGACCCTTTACCTTCCAGGCAAAAAAAGGCTGCATTTTGGCCAATTTAGAGCTTGTCAGAACCATAGGAGAATTAGAGAAAAATTTTTTTTCTCTGCGGTAACAGCTGCAGCAGCAGTGGTGGCAGCTATGTCATCAAAGAATGTTTGTTGATCATGATCCCACCACCATAGTAAGGTCTGAAACATGGAGACTACTGTTTCTCAGAAGGCCAGGCCATTCCATTCTTCTTTTTACAGACCATGGTGTCTTCCCAGAAGTGTCTCATGCTGCTGCTGATGTCTGCCGTGCATGCCTCTGTGAACAAAGATTCTTGTCACAAACTTGGTGCTGAGGTGTGATGGATCTTCTCTAACAGAGACATAACTTCATGGTCTGTCAAAGGGACCCAGGAATGGGTCTGGGTGTCCATGCTAAGGTGGAGTCGTGTACAGGGAGTTGAGGTAATGACAGGTTGCTATGTGTTCAGGTTTGGAGTCAAAGAGCTAGACCTCCATGGCAGCTCTGCTTGCGCAAACTGCCTGGCCCTCTGACCCTCACATCCCTCTATAGTAAGATGCACACAGAGTACATATGTTTATGGTGTTCATAATAAAAGTGTTATCACTAGAAACCTACAGAATTCATGTTTATGGCCAGAGAGATGTTGGGTATTGTGATAAGATGACCTGCAAGTACATAACTCATTTAAGGGAAAGAGAACAGTTGTAGACATGAAAGCATTAGTCGCATTCAGCTAATCCTGATTTTCAAGGCAACATTTGGGGCTTTGCTATAGCAAAACTGCCTTAAAAATTGCTCATAGATTCTTTTCATTGTAGGGCAATGAAAAGTTTTATCCAACTAGGTGTTTTCAGAACTGATTCATAATGCTGTCTTTCCTTGTCAGCTTCACAATCTTGCTCAAGAATAAATAGTACCACAGTTACAAAAAACGACTAAAGTGTTTTCAGTAGAAATCACTTAATAATTGAGACCCAGGAACCCTAAAACCAAACAAATTAGTTTGATATAACTCTATCCTAAATATTTCTCTAAAAGAAAGAGGCAAGAAGAGGACAACCAGAGAGCCCCAAGCTTTCTTCCTGGTTTACAGTCCTTTAAAAACCTATGGATGATCCTGCCCTGAAGTCTTAGATGGTGCTCCCCATGTGGCCACAGACAGAGGAGAGGGTGTCAATTGCCTCTTCTCTCTTTAAAGTGTTGGTCTGTTTTGT
The DNA here is from genome assembly GCF_963455305.1 of Plecotus auritus. NCBI lineage: Eukaryota > Metazoa > Chordata > Mammalia > Chiroptera > Vespertilionidae > Plecotus > Plecotus auritus. The sequence goes on along the minus strand of NC_137776.1, from coordinate 133,784,094 downwards.
TACATCATTGTCCTTTTCTTTTGAATTTAGATGTCATCAGGGGCTCTTGGAGAATATACGTGGTATTATTATTATTATTGCTGAAGGTTATCTGCCTAGTACATTCTAAGCATCCTGGTTATATCTTGCTTGTGATTTTCATGCACAGTGCCACCCAGTGCACAGTCGTCACACGTTTACTGGGAACAACCGGTAAAACCATTGATTGGGCTTTTACACTGGTCAGATTTACTGAGGCAGTGCACAGCTACTGTTATTCTCTAGATTCATTTAAATTTATGAGTTCCTATTTTAGTTCATAAGACGACTTCAAGAAGTGCAAGTAATTTGTAGCCATGGTATGTTAACTCTGTGAAATTGTAGTCTAGTTAGGCTGTACGAATTATGACTGCAGTTATGAGTTGTTTACACCAAACAGCATGATAGATACATATGTCTTCTATTGAATCATTCTAAAGGAAATGCCTGTCAATTTAATTTATCACCAGACATATTCATATTTAAAGCCCTTTATAGTGAAATGAAAACTCGACCTAAAGATTATGGTTCATGCAGACTTGGCAGCCGCTGTGACCAAGGTAAAATACTGGAGGGTGCTTGACTGCTGTAGTAAAAACTGGGGAGCACAAAGGAATTTTTACGTGAGTGAATGTTCTTAGACATAAAAACAATTAAAGCAATTCTTCCAATCAGAGATCTGAGAGGTCAGCTGCTTAAAGTCCCGGAGAGGTCCCTGTGAAGTTAAGGACTTTCCCATGTCACATGGTGGAACTGAAACAGTGGCCAGTGTGCCTTTCCTGTTACCTCTCTGTGCCAGGGCAGAGCTACACCCCTAACCTTTATCAAAGATTTGTGCACTCTGTCATGCCACAGTGTCTGTGAGGCAGCAGAATGAAGCAAAAAGGAAGCTCTTTAAAGAGTGTCATATGGAAAATGATGAGTTAAAAATTCACACTGACCAAAATTTTCGTGTGCACATGCATCCGTTTGTCCTGTATCTGAGTGCCCACAGTGCCCCTCGCTGTAGAGTGAGCAGAGTGCTATAGGCAGTGGATACACCATGTCCTCCCATAGCTTAGACTCGTGCAGTATTTCTTAACCTCAGCATTTTTTCATTTTTAGCAGCTTCTTGGCCCCTACCCACTGGAGTTGTATCAGCTGCCAGTTGAAACAACCAGAAATGTCCCCAGGCATTCTCAGGTATACCCTGGAGCGACAGGGGCTGGGAGCAAAGGGCCTACAGCTGAGAACTACTGAACTTGTGCGCACTACTACTAGCTATGAGTAACAGGCAAGCACACAGGAAAATAAGTAAGTACACACTGTGGATGGACTACATATGAGCCATATGGAGAGCTGTGAGAGACAGCAGGGAGAGGTGGTTTCCAGAATGCTTTCTAATTCATTGTCTTCCTCCCAGGGTGACACTTACCCACATAGTAACTAAACAAGTTTCCATTATATCAAAATTATTGTTTTTTAAACATTTAAAGCATTTTGTTTACTAAAGGAAGTATCTACATTTTTTCTTTTATTAAAATTAAATACTACTAGTGCTAAATAACCATGAAATATGAAAGGATGGTTTTATAATTATGTCGTGGCAATTACATAATACAGTCCTGCCATCATGCTGCTACATATGAGCAACACCAAATGGGCACTGATGAATTGATTCTGTACAATCATAGAAGAATCAGGTGGTTTGCATACAAGTTTAGCACATTTTATTTATTGTTACTGACTGACTATAGCACTGAAAGTTATCCATCTACTTCCCATCTGAGATATAAGTGATTATACACACTGTCAAAAGAAGTTTTTGTTTGTATAGAGCAGTGGTCGGCAAACTGTGGCTCATGAGCCACATGCGGCTCTTTGGCCCCTTGAGTGTTGCTCTTCCACAAAATACCACAGCTTGGGCGAGTCTATTTTGAAGAAGTGGCGTTAGAAGAAGTTTAAGTTTAAAAAATTTGGCTCTCAAAAGAAATTTCAATCGTTGTACTGTTGATATTTGGCTCTGTTGACTAATGAGTTTGCCGACCACTGGCCTAAGCGACTGTTTGACCGGTAGCTATTACGTGCACTGACCACCAGGGGGCAGACACTCTGACCGGTAGGTTACTTTGCTGCTGGGGTCTGGCCAATCAGGCCTGGGCGAGATGGGCTGGACATGCCCTGGAGCCCTCCCGCAGTCCCTCCCCAGCCCCGATCGTGCACTGGTGGGGTCCTTCAGCCTGGCCTGCACCTTCTCGCAATCCGGGAACCCTCGGGGGATGTCGGAGTGCTGTAGGCCAGGCCGAGCGACCACACTGGTGCACGAATCCAGGCCTCTAGTTATATCTTAAAGTGTGACTTAAGTTCAAAATCATTTATCAAAAGAATATAACCTGTAAAAGTAAAGGAATATACCCCTCTCAAACAAAAACAAAAACAAAAACCTTCTAACCTCTTTGATAATATTTAATGCTGTTACTTTTCTGATGTCTGTTCACTGCAATTGTTGTGTTGGACCATTACTCTTCCTTGCCATTGCTTCTGCTACAAAAATAACGCCATCATTTTAGGCCTCTTTGCTTACTGGTCCATGGTGTTTGAAGGGTGTTGTAGATGCAGTTTTCTGTGCACGAACAAGTGTATGCATTAATCAAATATTGTGAGATGCCTGTGGCACTCTCAGTAGAGTGCCTGTGGCACTCTAGGTTATGTTTGTCAATATTCACTCTATTACATTTCATGTCAGAGTGGCGGGGAACCATGGAGTCATGGCAGGATACATGATGAGCACAGGTGACTTCCTGGGTATGATTTTGAGGAAAATGAAATAAATGGATTGACAAAAGCAAGAATAGGACTGAAGGTGATTAGGTGTATGTTTTAATGTCATTTACTCAGGAAATACTCAATGAATCTGCATTAACACCCTGTAGTAGAGTCCTTACATCATAGCATATGCTTCCTTCCAACAGCTGTGTTATCGGTTTAGTAGTAATGTGAGAAAAAATTCTGTTCAGTGCATTTGAAGACCAGATGTACACAACCCTTCCAGTTGTCTAGTGTTTAGAAATGTAAACTTTGACCTTTGGACTCTGAATCCCTTAATTTTCAGATGAGTTAAGATAATTGAGATTTTCAACTTCTGGTAATCACACAATTAGGACATATGAAGGCAATACTTTGTGGTTTCTTTTTTTTTTAAACTTTATTTTATTTTATTTTTTTTATTAAGGTATTATATGTGTACATATCTTACCATTGCCCCCCCCACCCCACTCCCATACATGCCCTCACCCCCCAATGTTTTGCATCCGTTGGTTACTCTTATATGCATGCATATAAGTCCTTCAGTTGATCTCTTATTTCCCCCACCTCTCCCTAACCTTACCGCTGTAATTTGACAGTCTGTTCGATGCTTTACTGCCTCTGTATCTATCTTTTTGTTCATCAGTTTATAATGTTTTTCATTATCCCCAAATGAGTGAGATCATGTGGTATTTTCCTTTCATTGACTGGCTTATTTCACTTAGCATAATGTTCTCTAATTCCATCCAGGTGGAATTAGAGAACATTATTAATGTACTAGCTTATGTTTAAGAATGTTCATCTCAGTAGTGTATATCAAAGACCTAAAAAATGAAAAAAAAAATTTTCTAGAAATAATAGGGTATTAAAAACGGTATAACTTATGGGAGAACACTTAATGATAGAAAAAGCATTACCATTAGTTAGAAACAGTGAAAAGGAAAATGGTGGGGGTGGGGGCTTGCAACCTAGTTCACTATCTGGTTAAAACTGTAGTCTTACTTCCCCACTCTGACTGACTTGGGTGGAGCTGCGGGGACCCTCAGGGGCCCACCACAGGAGGAGATATATAGATTAGAGCCTCCCCACGAGTTCAGTTCAGGCTTTGGATTCGGAATTCCCCTGGACTAGCAGATCTGCGAAATAAAGGTTAAACTTCCCTCCCTCAGAGTGCTGGCTGATCTTTCTCCCTTGCATTCTGCCACAATATTAGCATGTTATATAATGATCATATATGTAATATATATGTATGTCTACCTGTGATAAGCATACATATGTGAGAGACTGATCCACTTTCCTTACACCTGATTTGGGGGAAGCAGTGAAAAAACAGAGGTGGTGGGTATAACTAGAAGTGGGCATGGCAAGAGGAGGCTGCTTAGACTAAAGCCCCACACCTGGAGTGGAAATATCTATAAATTGATGGATCCCTTCTGAAGTGCTTCACTCTTAATCTTCCTATTTTTTCCTCAAACGAAAAGTATTTAATTTCCTAGCGCCTTATGCTCACTAAAAGCAATTTGCAATCACATGTTTCTGTGTTTATTTAGTTAATCTCTGTTTCCCACTCTAGAAACTATGCTCTGTAAGGAGAGGGCTCAGGTCTGTTTTATCACTGTATACCCATCACCAACACTTACATGCTCCATAAATATTAGTTGAATGGTAGCCAAAACACTATAGTATTGCCAGTAACATAACAAGCAAGACAAAAATGAAAATTAAACTCTAATGTTGATCTCATTATATTTGTATTATTTAATGGTTTGGCTCATTTCTATTTATATACCTGATTATTATGTAGAAACTTTGATTAGAACACCTCAAGATTATTTCATTAGTAAATATGGCAACCCTACCTTAATTAATAGAAAACATGGTATAAATGTTAAGGAGTACCTTTTTTTGTCCAGCAGATGACATGCAGCTATAAACCACAACTCAGATTTCTCACTGTAGGTCTATTCTCTAAGAAATTGGTTAATGCAAATAAAATGTAGAACTGTCACTATTCCAATGAATCATTAACACACTCTGGACAAAAGCAGCCCTTCACTACTCCAGGGACAATGGGTCTACTGATAAAATCTAGAAAGTGGTTTGGCGGTATGTGCTCTATTTTTACTCTATAGAAACTCATTAATCAGCCCAAATATAAAAATGGGTATATAATAAATGAATTTTTAATGATCTACATTTTCTCATATTCACATGTACTTTTAATATCTTGAAATCTAAGCTGGACTGAGTCCATAAAGTCATCATGAATACAGATGATTTCAGCCTCATGATTTGCCAAGCAGTTAAGTCCTCTTTAAATAATTCCAGAGAGACTCTCCAAGGTGGCAGAGTAGGTGAAAATGGTACTCACCTCCTTTCAAGACCCCATTGAATGGGAAATGGAAAATCCCAGAGAGGTTAGCAGATAGGAAACTGAATCTTGCATCTCTTGAACCTTTTATTCCCTCTCAATTCACTATCCTATGACATCCAACAAGTCACTGAGCATTTTTGTGCCTCAGTTTCTCATCTGTGAACATAAAGAAAGATTAAAGTGGGTGCAGTATTAATTTCTCATTGTGTCTACTTAGTCATTTAAAAAGTATTATCTGAATGTCTCTCAAAAGTCAATATATCTGTCTTGGCCACTGGTGCTCAGTGGTTGGCAACACATTGATCCATGAACCAAGAGTTCCCTGGGTATGGGCTCAACCCCGGTAGGGGGCGTGCAGGAGGCAGCAAATTCATGATGTCTCTCTCATCGATGTTTCTATCTCTTTATCCTTCTCACTTCCCCCCTCTCTCTCTCTAAAAAAAGAAAATCAATAAAAACATTTTTTAAAAAAGTCAATATAACTGAGCATCATAGAAGGCTTATATGTTGAATGCATCCATGCTATTTCTGACTACTCTCATACATGATCTTATACTAGTATACTCTTATGACCTAATATTTATATTCATAAACCACTTAGATTCCTCAGAATCTGCAGAACCTTGTTTTATCTGATCTTGCCCAATATATCGTCCATATAACATGTGACATGCAAGCATGAATTCAGAAAAAAATAACTTCATCTGTCTCTCGATACTAGAAAGTTCAATTTCATGCTGTGTTTTGCATGGCACAGCAGGAGTGGATTGTTTAATATCTGTAACTCTGAACTTCCACCACCTCTCTATCAGATATGCCTATAAGTGTTGAGAAGCAGACATTCTAAAAATAATTTCTACAGAATTTTTTGGAGACCCTTGGAGCAAGCTATTTGAATCTATTTCCCTTCTTTTGCATGGTTTTTCTTTGTCTGTTTGAGCTATGTCCCCATGGGTCAGAAAGATAGAGTTTTTAGTCCCATACCTTAAATTGCTTTATAATTGCCTTACTTTATAAGGGAGCCATATCCTGGCATGGAGAAGCCTGGAAATATTCAGAAGAAATTAATCTGAACCTGTTCAAAGTAGGAGGAGTGGAGGAAACACATTTTGTAAAATTGTTAGCTAGACTGGATAAACTCTATCAACACGGCATGATATCATACATAAAAATTAATGAGACCCAGACATTTGTTCTCAACAACATTTCAGTTTGGTTATGGGTCATAGAAAAAGAAGTTTGAGATGGAAAAATATGGCCTACACTTAAATGTAAAACCATTTAAAATGTATTGAATATGGTTTGTTTTTGGAATTTCCTCAGTGGACTACATAAGAGTATGGGAGTTGTTCTAGATTTGAATGTGAGCTGTGTTACCCTGGGCAAATTGACCCAGAATCTTTGTGTGTTTGTTTCCTCATATGTTTTTTAAAAAGGCTTTGCAGAAAGTATTTTGAAGATCCTCTTAATCCTCTAAATTCTGTCTAGAATGCACTTCTCAGTAAGACAGACACTATTTTCATGGTTTAAAATAGAATGGAAGGGGAAGATCAGATAGGGCAAAAGTAGCTGAAACAACTCACAACAATGATTGACTTATTAAAATTAGAATAAGATATTTGGTTCTGGTGTCATACTTTTTGCTATGACTGTGATATACCTTTTGCTTTTAGGGAACTTTAAAAGCTATTCTCTATGAAAACAAAACATTCTGAATTTTTTTTCTGAGTGTGTATTTCGGGTCCCCTGGAACCTTCAAATGCATTGTACACCTTGACAAATTAGGGTTCTGTGAGCTCTGCAGACCATTCTGGGGGAAAACAAGGGAACTTCAGGCCTCCTGCAGACCTTGACTTCTTAACCCTTTGTACGCCATAAGCATCTATAGACGCAAGTGAGATAAAAGTGTCTTCGGATGTGTGGCAGTGAACTGGTTAATGGACATAAGGACAAAGGAAATGGCCTTGGCACTTCTTATATGCCAGCTTTGTTGATTAATATTGATCATAGCATTGTATTTCTATTTTCCCCCTGCTCAGTCAGTGTAAATATAATCACATAATTTACTTTTCGTGTACTCTGCTGAAACAGCCTATCATTTGTCTTTGACTGGTACTATATGAATTGTAACCCAGAAAATCAAAGTGCTGTTTAAATATTATTTTTCAACTTAATTAGATCTAAATATTTTAAAACTCAATTTCCTGTATTAAAATTATTCTTATACATTGTCAAAGTAATTATAATTTTCTCCCAAAATTATTTGTCTAAGAGGGCACATGTACACATGAGCAATGATTGAATAAGTATGTGGATGAAATAAATCAGGGTTATAGTTGACAATCCTATATAATAAAGAGGTAATATGCAAATTGACCCTCACACCCTTGCACAAGATGGCCGCCCCCATGTGGTCAAAGATGACTGCCTCATGTTGTCAAAGATGGCTGCCACAAGATGGCCGGCAGGGGAGTGTAGTTGTGGGCGATCAGGCCAGCAGGGGAGGGCAGTTGGGGGTGACCAGGCCTGCAGGGGAGGGCAGTTGGGGGCGACCAGACCAGCAGGGGAGGGCAGTTGGGGGGCCAGGCCTGCAGGGGAGGGCAATTGGGGGCAACCGGGATGGCAGGGGAGGGCAGTTAGGGGCAGTCGGGCTGGCAGGGGAGGGCAGTTGGGGGTGACCGGGCTGGCAGGGGAAGGCATTTGGGGGTGACCGGGCTGGCAGGGGAGAGCAGTTGGGGGTGATCTGGCCAGCAGGGGAGCAGTTAGGCGTCGATCAGGCTGGCAGGGGAGTGGTTAGGGGGTGATCAGGCAGGCAGGCAGGTGAGCGGTTGGGAGCCAGCAGTCCTGGATTGTGAGAGGGATGTCCGACTGCCAGTTTAGGCCCGATTTAAACAGGCAGTCGGACATCCCCGAGGGGGTCCCAGATTGGAGAGGGTGCAGGTTGGGCTGAGGGACAAACCCCCCCCCCCCGCCCCCCAGTGCACAAATTTCGTGCATCGGGCCTCTAGTTACATAATAAGGTGGGTGAACAGTGGCGGGTGTCCAGTATGTTCCATAGATAGAAATTGGCAGGAAACAGCATTTTCTGTTCTATTTTTACATTAGTTTCTTGTAAAATTTTTAAGCTTTGATTTGCTATCAGAAGGATCACACATCTTTACCATCTCTGAAAAAACATTCTGTAAAATATAAGTATTTGAGTAAAAACTGAAAATATGAAAAATTTCTTTGGTTTATAACAGCATTTTGAGTTTACTTCAGTTTTTCTGGAGTCCAGTATGTTTACACACTTTGATTTTGAGCCCCTGTGACAGAGCTAGGAAAGCATTTTTTATATGAAGAAGATGACCCAGAGCTCATTGTGTCTCCAATTTTAAGTAGGTAATAACTAGGAAACCTAAAGGAGCTAAACTCAGAGCACAATTCATCAAGCAGAAAGAGAAATGTGGCTACTACTTATTAATCATATTAAACATAGTCATATTCATTAATTTGTTGGAATAACCACCATTGTGGACTTTAAAAAAATCTCGCTTTTTCATCTCAACATAATGTATGTTAGATTCATCTACATTTATTACACTGATTCTGAATTCCCCTTTTTGAATGTAATTTTTTAGAATGAAATTTCTAATTTCTTAAGCCAGCTAAGAAATACTAGTCCATTGGACGTACTCCAAAGAGGGTGAAATTCAGTTCAAGTTTGTAACTGGTAATGAACATTTTATGATAAAAGAATGAATGGGCTACAGAAGTATTTTACTCACCTTTTGGTATTTATTTAGAGGAATTCCAATATAAATTGATCCCTTTGTATTTTTTGTAGTTAATTCACATATTAAATACTTTTTATTGTTGTCTGGTGAACATGCAAAGAAAAAAATTCATCAATTTTTATAGTATCTCATTAGGTTAGGTATTTCTATAAATAGATTAATGTCAATAGATGCTGGATTTACTAACTGTATAATTATCTATTTTCTGAATTTGTTTTATGTAACAACTCTAAATTAGACCATGTTTCTCATAAAATAATTGATTAAATTCCTTAAAAGTTGAGTGGTTTCTTCATTGGAACAAAATGCTAGAAAATACTGATCAGAAATACTAGTTTATAGAGTGCATATTGCAAAATTTTGTCCCTCAATTATATTTGGAACCAGAAATAACTATGCTTAGTATAGCAGAGTAAGTTTTCAGATTTCTGGACATCTATAAATTTAGTGTGAGTTAACAGTATGGAAGTTTCCCAAAGAGCTGGGCCTTTCTTTTCTATATGTTTAGTATGATGTAGTATAAACCTACTCCATCTTCATATCGCATCTTCTTTATTCATTTACCTATCAGTGTACAGCTAGGTTGCTTCCATATTTTGGCTATTGAAAATAATGTTGCATTGAACATAGGTATGCACATATCTTTCCAAAGCTATATATATATATATATATATATATTATAAATATCCAGAAGTTGAATTGCTGGGTCATATGGAAGCTCTTTTTAATTATTTGAGTAATCTCTATACTGTTTTCCATAGTGGCTGCATCAGTTGTCAATCTCACCAGCAGTACACAAGGGTTCCCTTTTCCCCACATCCTCACCAACACTTGTTTGTTGGATTTATTGATGATGGCCATTCTGATCAGTGTGGCTATTCCCCTTTGTGGTTTTAATTTCCATTTACTTGATGACTAGTCATGTTGAGCAGCTCCTCATATGTCTGTTGGCTATCTCTATGTGCTCTGTAACAGCCTGATGAGAGCCCGAGGCTCAGTCCTCTTCATTGTGGCTTTGCCATTAGAGTCATTTTCCTTCATTTCATGCTTCCTCTGTCCCTTTGAGTCCTGGCTGGCAGCATTTCTTAAAAAATGTTTAAAAACTGTTTTGGTCTTCTGTATAACTCATGGATGCCCAAGCCATCAGATAAGAAGGTCCTCCACACATCTTTCCTGGGTAATTGCATCTTCATACACCAATGTGACCATAAGTAATTACTTCTGTCATACCCTATTTCCAAATAAGGTCACATTCTGATAGACTGGAGGGTTCGCATTTTCACATACCTTTGCAGGGGGACACAATTCAACTCATAATACCCATTTAACAACCATATAACTACCTTAACAGGTACATCAAGAGGCTTACTTTGTTGTATTTTAAGGTATTTTTTCCTTTGTTCTTTCCTAATTATCATTTTAATTGTTGTAAATATACTGAAAAGCAGAGTAATTTCACACATTTTTGCATACCTTCAAAGCCTTCCTTACCAGAAATTTGCACATAAATGCAATTAAAAAATTAGTCATGCTGTGTCACAAAAACATATAGTAAAGTAATACTTTAGTTTAGGTGTTTGTTAAGTATTACCTTATTATTTTTTAATCTTTTATTTTGGTTATATGAATTTTCTAATTCTATAATTCAAATTCTACCTTACTATTACCTGTCTTAGAAAGTTGCTTATTTTTAAAAATATTTTTATATTTAAACTAGAGGCCCATTGCAGGAAGATTCCTGCAAGAATAGGGCTTCCTGCGGACTGAGAGAAGCAGAGAAGGGCTTCCCTCCCGCCTCCCGCCTCCCGCCTCCTGCCGACGCCCTGCCCCGCCCCACTTTCCACTTTCCCTCCCTCTTCCTTGTATACTGTCTTCAGTATTCACCTGCATATGCAAATTAACCTTCATCTTTGTTGGGTTAATTTGCATACTCGCTCTGATTGGCTGGTGGGCGTAGTGGAGTGATGGTCAATTTGCATGTTTCTCTTCTATTAGTGTAGATTAGATGATTGGTTTTCAGTATAAATAATAGAGAGCATGTATTTGACTTGCTGGAGACAGGAACAACATAATCATGATTCTGTATAATAAATCTTAGGGTAGTGAACATAGAAGAATTCATTGTACACAGACTCCTGATAATTCTCTTTAAATTTGAACTTAACACTTAAAATTAATACGTATATTCTTAAAAGGAAAAGCAACAAAAGCCATTTATATTGGTATTTTGACTTCATTTAAAAAATAGTTTGTTTGAAAAGTTTTACCTGGTTATTGCTCTTTGTACCATTATGTGGTCACTAAGTTTTTTTTATATCTAAATGAGACTGTTAATATCTTCATTTCCTACTATGCATTCTCTTAGATAATCTCATTTAATTTTCACAGGGGTTTAGATGAATGTTATTATTTTCTAGTATTAACAAGAGTCGATTTTCACTGTGCTGCTGAAGCTTATTGTTTTTGACTCTGACATTGTTTCTTTCATTATTTTGAGTTTTTTTTTTTACTTCATTTCTGAATGTTTAAAATTAAAGATAATATTTATCTATTGTAATTACAGTGAGTCAAGCAGTCAGCAGAGTGGTTGATCTTGTTGCATATTTACAAAATTCAAGACTTCTGGAAGAGGGTCATAGGAAATTGAAATGTGTGAGACAGAATTCTCCCTGACAAAGAAACTTATAGTACCTATATTCTGCACTCAATTTTATTTTTCATGAAGCAAATATTAGTAACACTAAAGAATATAAGAAAGTTTCTGCTGCTGAGTCTAAGCTTCTATTTTTTCTTTAGTGCAAATATTACATCTTAAACCAAATATATTAAAATTTCTCAGGATCCTCATTTTCCATATTTCTAAGCCAAGATGAGTACAGCAAAATGACTTAGAACTCTCTCTGTACGAAACAGTAGAAAGCAGTGATGTAGATTAATAGTACCACATGCAGACCTTCGGTACAGTTTGCTTCCAGTGTTTATTATGAATTTTCTTTGGATAGCAGAATGGTGAGCAGAAGGGCTTTGTGGTAGAAGCAGTAGTGTTGAGGTGAGGAAGCATATGGGGGCACTTGGGCTCCCGTGACTATACTTCTTGGGTTGAAAAGGAATATTCATGTTTACTGGCAATGGGAGAGAAACGTGGAAATTTTACTGGTGGAGTTAAATCTTGGAGCCCTTGAATGCCCAGCTCAGGAATTGAGACTTAATTCTAAAGGGTGATTACACTCTATTGAACTCATATTCAAAAGATTACAAGAAGAGGCAAAAATGGCGGTGGAATAGACAGATATGTTCGAGCCTTGTCCCAGAGCAGAAAGAAAGAACAGCTGAGGGTCGCACGAGGAGTGTTTGTTGGCAAGTTAGGGGACAGCTGAACACCAGAAGAAGGTGGGGACTGCTAGACAGGGTTCCCCTGACCGGGCAGCCCCCACTGTGGCTGGGTCCCCTCCCGGAGCTGCGGGCGTGGACGTGGAGTCTGCGCCATCTTGAACCGGAAAGTGGAGCTTATCAGAAGCCTGAAAATCCACAACTGCGGCAACCACGGAACAGCTGCAAGCCACAGAACAACGCTCCCCAATTGGCGCAAACACACGGGTTCAGAGGAACTCTACACTCCACCACGGAAAGGAGAGAGAGAAATACATAACCAGACATCCAGAGAAGAGAGACCATGGGGAGACAAAGAAACAGCCCGCATATGAAAGAAAAGCAGGCATCACCAGAAAAGGAAGTAAACGAAATGGAGGCAAGCAACCTTCCAGAGAAAGAATTCAGAGAAATGGTCATAAGGTAGCTGAAAAGAATGGAAGACAAATTCGACAATATGAGCAAGAACCAAGAGGAAATGAAGAAGAACCAAGAAGAAATGAAAAATGACATCGCTGCTGTAAAGAACTCAATAGAAAGCATCAAGAGTAGACTAGAAGAAGCAGAGGACCGCATCAGTGAGCTAGAAGACAAGATGGGAAAAAATACCCAAGTAGAGCAACTTCTAGAAAAAAAAATTAAAAGGCAGGAGGAGAGCCTAAGGGAACTTTGGGACAACACGAAACAAAACAACATCCACATAATAGGGGTTCCAGAAGGAAAGGAAGCTGAGCAAGGAATAGAAAACCTCTTTGAAGAAATAATGACAGAAAATTTCCCTGATATAGGGAAGAAAAACCCCACACAAATCCAAGAAGCTCACAGAGTCCCAAGCAAAATGAACCCCAAAGGACCGATGCCAAGGCACATTATAATTAAATTGGCAAACACCAACGACAAAGTAAGAATCTTAAAAGCGGCAAGAGAGAGATAGAAAGTTACATACAAAGGAACCCCCATCAGACTAGCGACTGATTTCTCAACAGAAACTCATCAGGCCACAAGGGAATGGAATGAAATATACAAAGTCATGCAAAGGAAGGTTCTGAATCCAAGAATACTGTACCCAGCAAGGCTATCAATCAAAATTGAAGGTGAAATCAGGAGCTTCACAGACAAAAAAGGACTAAGGGAATTTATTACCACAAAACCAGCAATGCAAGAAATGCTAAAGGGTCTTCTGTAAAAAAAAAAAAGAAATAGGGAGCGAAGAAGGAACACAGGGGTAAAGAATAGGAATGGCGACGAATAAGTACCTATCAATAATAACTTTAAATGTAAATGGATTAAATACCCCAATCAAAAGACATAGGGTAACGGATTGGATAAGAAAACATGACCCATATATCTGCTGTCTACAAGAAACCCACCTCAGAAAAAATGACGCACACAGACTGAGGGTGAAGGGATGGAAAAAGGTTTTCCAGGCAAATGGAACTGAAAAAAAAGCTGGGGTAGCAATACTTATATCTGACAAATTAGATCTCAAAGTGAAGGACATAACAAGAGAAAAGGAAGACCACTTCATAATACTAAAGGGAGCAATCCAACAAGAAGAAATAACTCTGGTAAACATATATGCACCCAATACAGGAGCACCCAAATACATAAAAAAACTCCTGGAGGATATCAAGGGAGAGATTGACAGCAATACAATCATAGTAGGAGACTTTAATACCCCACTATCACCACTGGACAAATCCTCTAAACAAAAAATCAGCAAAGAAACATCAATCCTAAATGACTCACTAGACCAGATGGAATTAATTGACATCTTCAGAACATTTCACCCTAAAGCCACAGAATATACATTCTTCTCAAGTGCGCATGGGTCATTTTCAAAGATAGACCATATGTTGGGGCATAGGCAAAGTCTCTTCAAATTCAAGAAGATAGAAATCATATCAAGCATCTTCTCAGACCACAGCGGCATAAAACTGGAAATCAACTACAATAAAAACAACCCAAAGAAATCAAACACATGGAGACTAAACAGCATGCTATTAAACCATGACTGGGTTACCAGAGAGATCAAAGAAGAAATAAAAAACATCATGGCAACAAATGACAATGACAACACTACAATCCAAAATCTATGGGACACAGCAAAAGCAGTCTTGAGAGGGAAGTTCATAGCTCTACAAGCTTACTGCAAAAAACAAGAAACAATGGTAATAAATTACCTAACCCAACAACTCAAAGAGTTAGAAAAAGAGCAACAACAAAAGCCCAGTGTAAGCAGAAGGAAGGAAATAATAAAGATCAGGGCAGAGATAAACGACATAGAGACCAAAGAAACAATACAAAAGATCAACAAAACCAAGAGCTGGTTCTTTGAAAGGATAAACAAGATTGATGAACCTCTAGCCAGGCTCACCAAGAAGCAAAGTGAGAGGATCCAAATAAACAAAATCCGAAATGAAAGAGGTGAAATAACAACAGATCCCGCCGAAATACAAAGGATTGTTAAAAAATACTATGAACAACTCTATTCCAACAAACTGGACAACCTGGAGGAAATGGACAGAATCCTAGAAAAATATAACCTTCCAAAACTCAATCAGGAAGAATCTAAACAGCTCAACATGCCAGTAACTATGGGAGAAATTGAAGCAGTCATCAAAGAGCTTCCGGCAAACAAAAGCCCGGGGCCAGACGGCTTCACAGGAGAGTTTTACCAAACATTCAAGGAAGAACTAAAACCTATCCTCCTCAGACTATTCCAAAAAATTCAAGAGGAAGGAACACTTCCAAGCTCCTTCTATGAAGCCAGCATCACCCTAATACCAAAACCAGATAAAGACAGCACAATGAAGGAGAATTACAGGCCAATATCCCTCATGAATGTAGATGCCAAAATCCTCAACAAAATTCTAGCAAATTGCATCCAGCAGTACATCAGAAAGATCATACACCATGACCAAGTAGGGTTTATCCCAGGAATGCAAGGATGGTACAACATCCGCAAATCAATAAATGCAATATATCACATAAACAAATTGAGAGATAAAAATCACATAGTCATATCAATTGATGCAGAAAAAGCATTTGACAAAATCCCACACCCTTTCTTGATAAAAACTCTCAACAAGGTGGGAATAGAAGGATCATACCTCAACATAATAAAAGCTATATATGATAAACCCACATCTAACATCATACTCAATGGGCAAAAACTAAAACCATTTCCCCTAAGAACAGGAACAAGACAGGGATGCCCACTCTCACCACTCCTGTTTGACATAGTACTGGAAGTATTAGCCACTGCAATTAGACAAGAAGAAGAAATAAAAGGCATCCATATTGGAAAGGAAGAAGTAAAGCTGTCCTTATTTGCAGATGACATGATATTGTACATAAAAAACCCGAAAGACTCCATCAAAAACTAACAGACTTAATAAATGAATTGGGCAATGTAGCAGGATACAAAATTAATGCCAAGAAATCTATGGCATTTCTATACACCAACAGTGAACTTACAGAAAGAGAGACTAAAAAAGCAATCCCATTTTCCATCGCACCAAGAAAATTAAGATACTTAGGAATAAACCTAACCAAGGAGGTAAAAGACCTATATGCGGAAAACTACAGGACACTGAAAAAAGAGATAGAGGAGGACATAAACAGATGGAAGAACACACCATGTTCATGGATTGGTAGAATCAACATCATTAAAATGTCCATACTACCCAAAGCAATCTATAGATTCAATGCACTCCCCATTAAAATACCAATGGTATATTTCACAGACCTAGAAAGAACTCTCCAAAAATTCATCTGGAATAAAAAAAGACCCCGAATAGCCACAGCAATCCTGAGAAAGAAGAACAAAGTAGGAGGGATCTCAATACCAGATTTCAAGCTGTATTACAAAGCCACTGTCCTCAAAACAGCCTGGTACTGGCACAAGAACAGACATATAGATCAATGGAACAGAATAGAGAATCCAGATATCGACCCAAACCAATATGCGCATTTAATATTTGACAAAGGAGGCATGAGCATACAATGGAGTCAAGACAGTCTCTTTAATAAATGGTGTTGGGAAAATTGGACAGATACATGCAAATAAATGAAACTAGATCACCAACTTACACCATACACAAAAATAAACTCAAAATGGATACAGGACTTAAATGTAAGACAGGAAACCATAAAAATACTAGAGGAATCCACAGGCAGCAAAATCTCAGACATATGCCAAAAGAACTTTTTCACTGATACGTCCCCTAGGGCAATGGAAGCCAAAGAGAAAATAAACAAATGGGACTACATCAAAATAAAAAGCTTTTGTACAGCAAAAGAAACCATCAACAAAACAACAAGAAACCCCACTGTATGGGAGAACATATTTGAAAATGTTATCACCGATAAAAGTTTAATCTCCAACATCTACAGGCAGCTTATACAAATTAATAAAAGGAAGATAAATGATCCCATAAAAAAAATGGGCAACGGATCTAAATAGAATCTTTTCGAAAGAAGACAGAAGGACGGCCAAGAGACACATGAAAACATGCTCAAAGTCACTAATTATCCGAGAGATGCAAATCAAAATGACAATGTGATACCATCTCACACCTGTCAGAATGGCTATCATCAACAAATCAACAAACGACAAGTGTTGGCAAGGATGTGGAGAAAAAGGAACCCTCGTGCACTGCTGGTGGGAATGCAGACTGGTGCAGCCACTGTGGAGAACAGTATGGAGTTTCCTCAAAAAACTGAAAATGGAACTCCCATTTGACCCAGTAATCCCACTCCTGGGAATATATCCTAAGAAACTAGAAACACCAATTAGAAAGGATATATGCACCCCTATGTTCATAGCAGCACAATTTACAATAGCTAAGATTTGGAAACAGCCTAAGTGCCCGTCAGCAGATGACTGGATCAGAAAAGTATGGTACATCTACACAATGGAATACTATGCTGCCATAAGAAAGAAGGAATTACTACCATTTGTAGGCACCTGGATGGAATTAGAGAACATTATGTTAAGTGAAATAAGCCAGTCAATGAAAGAAAAATACCACATGATCTCACTCATTTGGGGATAATGAAAAACATTATAAACTGATGAACAAAAAGATAGTTACAGAGGCAGTAAAGCATCAAACAGACTATCAAATTACAGCGGTAAGGTTAGGGAGAGGTGGGGGAAATAAGAGATTAACTGAAGGACTTATGTGCATGCATATAAGAGTAACCAACGGATGCAAAACATTGGGGGGTGAGGGCATGTATGGGAGTGGGGTGTGGGGGCAATGGTAAGATATGTACACATATAATACCTTAATAAAAAATATTGAAAAAAACACACACACACAAAAAACACACAAAAGATTACAAGACATTTGGGGGAGATTAAAGTTACAGCTATAAAGATGAATTGGTGCTTGGAGAGACCGGTATAAGGAATTTGTACAGGAGACATTTCAGAAGAAGAATTAATGGTAGTTGATGACAGACTGGATTTCTAAGGGAAGAGGGGAAAGATGGATTAGGAAATGTTGAGTATGTATGTAGGAGATTGGAAGAATTTTCATATCATTGATGACAGCATATTTGTTTGCAGTAAAAGTTGCTTTAAGGCATGTTAGTTCTCTGAACTTTTAAATCATAATGCCTGTCAACATTTGAATTCTATGGAGGGAAGTTTTGGACTGGACATTATTAAAACAGTAATTAATTTGCATGGAGATGATAATTGTATCAACAAAATATTGAGAGACTTACAGTTTCAAAGCTGTTGTTGAGTCAACCAGTCTGTTGCCCAGTGTGTTAGGGTTTGTCAAGGTATATTCGTTACACCTTTTTAAAAAAATATATTTTATTGATTTTTTACAGAGAGGAAGGGAGAGGGATAGAGAGTTAGAAATATTGATGTGAGAGAAACATCAATTAGCTGCCTCCTGCACACCCCCCACTGGGAATGTGCCCACAACCAAGGTACATGCACTTGACCAGAACCGTACTCGGGACCCTTGAGTCCGCAGGCCGACGCTCTATCCACTGAGCCAAACCCGTTAGGGCTATTAGTTACACCTTTGAGACAATTCTGTGCCACTATTTGATTAATGTCTGTCCTGTTGGATGAAGTTTGGGCTGGATGCAATTTAACCTGTGTGAAGTCTTTATAGGAAACTTGCTTTATAAGATACTAGAGGCCCAGTGCACGAAATTCGTGCATGGGGTGTGTGTGTGTGCGTGTGTCCCTCAGCCCAGCCTGCACCCTCTTCAATCTGGGACCCCTCGAGGGATGTCCGACTGCCCATTTCGGGGCCTAAACGGGCAGTCGGACATCCCTCTCAGAATCCAGGACTGCTGGCTCCCAACCACTTGTCTGCCTGCTTGACTGATTGCCCCTAACCACTTCTGCCTGACAGCCTGATCGACGCCTAACTGCTCCCCTGCTAGCTCGACTGCCCCTAACTGCCCTCCCCTGCCAGCCTGGTTGCCCCTAACCGTCATTCCCTGCAGGCCTGGTCGCCCCCAACTGCCCTCCCCTGCTGGCCCGGTAAACCCTAACTGCCCTCCCTTGCCAGCCTGGTTGCCCCTAACTGCCCTCCCCTGCTGGCCTGGTCTTCCCCAACTGCCCTCCCCTGCAGTCCTGGTTGCCCCCAACTGCCCTCCCCTGCAGTCCTGGTTGCCCCCAACTGCCCTCCCCTGCAGTCCTGGTCCCCCCCAACTGCCCTCCTCTGCAAGCCTGGTCCCCCCAACTGCCCTCCCCTGCCGGCTCCGTCACCCCCAACTGCCCTCCCCTGCCGCCCTGGTTGCCCTCAACTTCCCTCCTCTGCAGGCCTGGGTTCCCTGCACCTCTCCTTCCCTTCTGGCCATCTTGTGTCCACATGGGGGTGGCCATCTTTGACCACATGGGGGCGGCCATCTTTTTTGTTGGAGTGATGGTCAATTTGCATATTACTCTATTATTAGATAGGATGTCTTCTAGGTGCTAGGTAAGTATATATTCATGAAAATCAAAGTCTTAGTGGATTCAAAATAATATTTTCTTTGAACTCACTTTAATAGTATTCCTTTTTCCTAGTGGATATGTTTGTAGTAGTGTTTTGTAGTGGGTATGTTTTATGTGATATGATGTAGAAGAGACTCTTCTTTTGCTCCTAATTGTTGGCCACTTTTTGAGAGTATGTTTGTTAATAAATATAATGTGATTAAAATTTATCTTGAAGAAAATTTATCTCTTCCCATTGGTTTAATTATTCTAATCACATTCATTGGCTACTTTTGTTTGTGAACCCAGGTTTTTAGCTTCACAAACCTTTCAGCATTCAGCTCACTGATACAGCCTTTTGATAGGAGAGATGTTCGTCCTGTTGCAGGCATGCTTTTGAATGGGTGCACTTTCCTTTTAGTTGTTCTTGGTACACAGTTTCCTATCAACTTTTACCATGCCTTTGAGCATATTATTTTACCAGTTATCAGTGTGAATTTGCAGGTTCTCGCCTCCCTTTAGAAGAAATTGAATTTACCCCTCACTGAATGTTTGAAAATGTAAAACATCCTCATATATGTAGTGACTAAATATTCTTGTGAGTCACATTTAAAGTAGGACTCAGTGTAACTTCATGTAGCTAGTGAAATGTGTAAAGCACAACATCCCCTTTGTGTTTCAGTGCACCTGCAGGAATGACATGGTGAAAATTTCAATGGATATTTTTGTGAAGAAATTTCAGCCAGACAGATACCAGCTTTGGAAACAAGGAAAGGATATATACACCATTGATCACACAAAGCCTACTCCGGAAACCACCCCTGAAGTAAAAGCATGGCTGCAAAGGAGGAGGAAAATAAGAGCATCCAGGAGGTAACGGTCCCACCCTCCCCCATTGCACTTGTACTTATGCAGTTAAAATGGGTTATGATGTGATATTCTTAAAGACTTTTTGCCTTGCTGAAAATTTATTCCTCATAAGTTTACATCATATCTTACTGAAAATTTGAGGCAAAATATTTTAATTCTTGAGAAATGTAATAAATAAATAGAAGTAGAAAGAGTTGTATTTTGTGTTTGAGAATATTCCTGAAGTTGTTACACATGGCAAGTAAAACAATACTAGAACATCTTGGATCTCTTACATTAATGTATTTTAAAGTTGTATTGGTGGTGCTCCTTATTCATCTCCATACTTTTATTAACTTCAGTAACTTGATTTCCAACCTTTTCATTTTGCTGTTGATTTTCTTTCTGACTTCAGTAGTTTTCTTCTTCATTTGATATTAATTTTCTCATCGGGATGCCTATTTTTTGCCCCATTTTATACACTCAGTTTTATTCTTTTATGAGATAGAAAGCCAAGCATGTGGTGTTTCTGTAACATGGTTGTCCCCGTGAACTTTATTCTATATTCCATTTTCATGGCCAGGGCCATTTCAGAAGCTTTTACACCTGTCACGGGCATCTAGCTAGTTTAAAACCTATTGAATAGGGTATGTGTTATGTTGCTCAGGTCCTCAGGCAACATTTTTAGGCTCTTGATGTTTTCCAGGGTTATATTACATTTTTACTCTCCAATATTACTCATTGTTTTTCTTTCAGATTGTAAAGGTAATATTTGTGCATTGGAGAAAATTTGTAAAATAAGGAAAAGAATAATGAAGGAATCCCAAATCACTCATAACCTCACAATCCAGAGATAACCAGTGTTAACATTTTGTATATATCCTTTACATATATATTGATTCTATATCATATAGTATTATATGCCTTTCTAAGATTGGGGCGATGCTCTATTAGCAATTTGATGACCAGTTTTGTGAGTGTTTTAATGTAATCAAAATGATTGCTACAACGTGATTTTTAATGACTGCATGTATTTAACTAATCCCCTGTGTTTGGACCTGTAGCTTGTTTCCAGTTTTTTTGCTATTAACTAAAATAACACTGTAATTTTAAATCTTTGCCCACACTTTTGATGCTCATTTTCTGATTCTCTTTTATTTTTCCTGACATTTATTTTCTGCTATTTTAGAATGATAGTGAGCGGAGGAACCTTAAGAACATGGAGTCAAACTTCCGCATTTTATGAGAGAAATCCCTGAGGCACAGATTTAGTAGCAGGACTCAAACTGAGGTGTTCTATTTCACCCTATAGTTTATAGCAGTGATTTTCAAACTGTTAGTTTTCAGAGCAATTTAGTAGGTTAGGAACAACATTTTTAAATTAGGAAGTAAAATAGAATAAAAAAGTATCATAGTCCTTCCTGTGTGGGAAGGGTAAGTATTAACTCATGACATGTATGAGTATGTGTGCATGTGTGTGTTGTGTCACCATCTAGAATGTATAACTTACTATGGGTTGCATTAAAAACAGTTTGGGAAACACAGATTTAGAGAGTCAATGCCTTTGATAAACAGGTTAATCCACATTACAAAAGACACTAGCTGTGGAAGGGGGCAGTAGTTAATCTTGAGTTCAGAAGAAACACCAGTAGATCTTGTTGAGAATTGCTCTTTAATGGTCAGAAAAAATATAATACTTTAATTAGATGTATATCTGGTCTCCTAGTTACTAACCACAGTGGCCCTTTTGGGTTGACAGAGACATAGATCCATGACATGGAACAGATTTGAAATGCCTTCAGCAGGTTAAAATAATCAGTAGACTTTGCTCATGCTCACTTAGTTTGAAAAGCTAATGTTAAGGGGCTTGTTGATTATGCTCAGCTTTGCGGCTTGATCATAGTTCTCTGACTCCCTTAAGTAAAGCCCTATCTAGGGAAATCTGATGTAGGGAATGATTCATTGAAATCTCAAAGAGATGTCAGTCATCTAACTTTACCTGTACTATGCTATTAGTAATGTGAAGATTTTCCACATAGGCCCGTGCATGGGTTCTCAGTACACATGATATTGGTGATGTGGTACTAGTACTGTCACTACCAGCAACAGCCAGAGCTAATTTACATAGGTTATCCAGTGGTCAGCAAACTCATTAGTCAACAGAGCCAAATATCAACAGTACAACGATTAAAATTTCTTTTGAGAGCCATTTTTTAAACTTAAACTATATAGGTAGGTACATTATTATTAACTTAATTAGGGTACTCCTAAGCTGGCCTTTGCTAAAAACTCAAGGGGCCAAAAGAGCTGCATGTGGCTCGCGAGCCACAGTTTGCTGACCACTGGGTTATCCAAAGCTACCCCTTTATCTCAGATCTCTGCTCTTCCTGTCTTCCTTTGTGCTGTTTGTGTGACTATGTGTATGTATTTGGGGGCACTGAAATACATATTGCTTTGATTTGAATTGCACTTTTTCCTAAATGAGTGTTAGAAATGTTGTGTCATATACAAAAGGCATCTATGACAAAGCTATCAAGTGACTTGCTGGAAAATACTGAAAGAGGAAAAAATTAAAAAATGGTGTCCACTCTGAAATAATAAGTTGATATAAATGTCAAATACATACAGTTGACCGTTCTTCTTATTTCCTTTAGCTAATGATGATTTGGCATTTATTTTTAATGATTTTAATGAAAACTTAAGACTTAGACAAAAATCAGGGAAATGTGGTCACCTGTTCACATTGGAATGCAAACCTACACAGATTTTAACAATGGCTTTATGGGCTCTCCTCATTTTCGTCTTTATTTCTCATTACCTAAATACTTGATTCGTTGATTGGATTTCCCCCATGGCATCATTTTTCACTTTCTTTTTATTTTTAGATTTCTTTCAATATTGTTATAAACTTTTAGCAAAGACTTCCCCCCAACAGTATATAATAATCAATTATTTACAATTGTTTTAATTTTAAATTAAAAATTATATTTTTATTGATTTTAGAGAGGGAGAGAGAGATAGAAACTTCCATGATGAGAGAGAATTGGCTGCCTTCTGCATGTCCCCTATTGGGGATCGAGCCCACAACCCAGGCATGTGCTGTTGAATGGAATGGAACCCAGGACCCTTCAGTCTGCAGGCTGATGCTCTAGCCAATGAGCAAACTGACTAGGGCTTAATTTTAATTTTTAGTGAATTGTTAAAACTTAAGATTTCAACGTCAAAATTAATCTTTTAATTGTGAAGATAATCTCTGCCAAATAATTAAAAAAAAACTATCAATTTTTTTTCTTCTTTCAGTAAGAAGAAAAATAACATTTGCATTGGTATGTTTTATCCTGTTCTTTGCAAATATTGCTCTGACCACAGCTTCTCTTGTTAATAGCTTCCAGTGCACTAGTTCTCACTCTAAGCGGCCTAAGAATGAGGAGGATGAGGAAGTGTCAGCTGCAGTCGATGGGGCACAGGGCCCTACCCCTGACCCAGACCCAGAGGACCTCAAGGTCAGTGAACAGCCAGAAGCAGCAGTGAAGCTGGAGAACATAGAAGCACCTTCAGAGGGAGTGGCCTCTGCTAGCAGGATGCAGCTGGACCAGAATCTATCAGATAATATCGGGCTCTCAGGTGAGAAGCTGGCTGATTGTTTCACATATAACTAGTAGGTGGTTGATGATCTCATGCCTTTGATCTATATTCACTGGGACAGATATCTCACTTTTCCACATAGCTTAACCAAGAAGCCTTCTAGAGTTATGGGGTAATTCAGTCAGGAAGCCAAGGGAGTGCTGTAAAGGTCAGGAGCATCCCTGCTACATTGAGTGGACTTGTGAGACATACAGCCTGCAGGTCCTGTGTGGTTAAATAAAAAATATCCTAAAATGCCCTAGTAGTTTGGCTCAGTGGATAGAGCCTTGGCCTGTGGACTGAGGGGTCCCGGGTTCCATTCCAGTCAAGAGCACATGCCTGGGTTGTGGGCATGATAACCAGTAGGGGGTGTGCAGGAGGCAGCCGATCAATGATTCTCTCTTATGGATGTTTAATTCTCTCTCCCTCTTCCTTTCTCTCTGAAATCAATAAAAATATATTTTAAAAAAAGATTCTAAAATGGAAAAAAGTATTTTTTGTGCAAGTCAATTACACTACATTTTTAGAAAGCTTCTCTTGAGCTCATATGGAACAGAGAAAACCAAATATAGGTAATTCTTTGCCAATTCTTTGTTTTTTACTTAATTTTAAGACAAAAAAATAAAGAATAAGGTTTTAAAAAACAACATGTTGTTCATTAAATTCCACAAATGAGTGAGATCATGTGATACTTACCTTTCTTGGACTGGCTTATTTCACTCATAAACTGATGAACAAAAATAGATTCAGAGACATAGAAGCATCGGACAGACCGTCAAACCTCAGAGGGAAGGCAGGGGTAGGTAGAGGGGTGGCGGGTAAGAGATCAACCAAAGGCCTTATATGCATGCATATAAGCATAACCAATGGACACAGACAGTGGGGGGTGAGGGCCTGTGCTGGGGGTGGGAGCAGGCGGGGAGAAGTCAATGGGGGAAAAAGGAGACATATGTAATACTTTCAACAACAAAAAAATTTAAAAAATGAAAATAAAAAAGAAAAACAAATATTACTTAGTCTTGGGAAATGGTATGTATAGTCCCTTGGCTGTTCCTCTATACCAGTGGTTGGTAAACTGTGGCTCACGAGCTGCGGTTTGCCGCTCTGTTGACTAATGAGTTTGCCGACCACTGACCTAGACTCTCAATTCCAATAATTACAGGCTGTTGTTGTTCCTTGTGATTAAGCCCCTATCCCAGTGGTCAGCAAACTCATTAGTCAACAGAGCGGCAAACCACGGCTCGTGGGCCGCAGTTTGCGGACCACTGCTCTATACTAAAGCTATCATCTGCAAGTCTCAACTACTTTGCTTTCCCCCCTGAAACTGCATATATCTCTGAAACTGCTTTAACACTTTGCCGCTTTAATATATGTTGGGGCATTTGTCCTTTTACTAATCGAGCTTATTGGTAATTCCTGTCTTCTTCTTGTGCCCCTCTACCAGTCTGTCTTTCAATCATAGGCTCTTCGAATCCAGCCATTGCCTCCCCCCGAGCCCGCCCTGCTTTCTCCTCCTTCAAGATACCATTATCTCTTGCCCGGGTTATTGCAGAAATTGCTTCCTTCCTGTTTTGCCAGTGTTCACTCTAGAAACCTCTGCTAGTTAGTTTTCTATATAGCAGTGATCTTTGAAAACTACTAGCTTATTTATTTATTTATTTTTTACTATGAGGGAACATTCATTAAAGCCGGGGACAGTAGAACGAGAAAGGGCTTAGCATAGAAGAAGCAGTGGAGAGTCTAGGCTGGGCTGCCCTAGTTCTCTGGGCAATTAGAGAAAAGGGGGCCTTGGGATCAGGTTCAGGGGTTAGTGTGGGACAAGGGGCCAGTGCCCATTGCTCCCCTGGTTGCAAGCCTCAAGGGGTCCTTTAGGGTTTAGGACAGGGGTGGGCAAACTTTTTGACTTGAGGGCCACAATGGGTTCTTAAACTTGACTGGAGGGCCGGAACAAAAGCATGGATGGAGTGTTTGTGTGAACTAATATAAATTCAAAGTAAAGGAGCGGAGGGGAGAGCAAGAGAACCCTCCGCTCTTTCGGCTCCGCGGGCCGGATAGAACAGCCGAACGGGCCGGATCCGGCCCGCGGGCCGTAGTTTGCCCACGGCTGGTTTAGGAGGTGCATGCCTGTGGGGAAGGAGAGGGAAAAGGAAATGGTGGAACTACTCCCCAGAGGGTGAGCATACACTGGCTCCTTTGTCTTATGTAGCTTAGGTCTCATCCCCACTTATTTCTTTTTTATTCATATTCCACTTATAGTGTAAAAAACGTCCTTATCATAGTCCTAATTCATTTGACCTTCAGCTGCTTCTCCATACTCATTACCTTTTGCTCTTGAAATATCTTTATTAATAGAGTTTAAATCATAGACTTTTCTTCAGTGAGTTTATACTTTAGTGGAGAGCCAGTGTGGTAAGTGCCATGTTAGAGATTGCATAGAATGTTGCTGGTATTCCAGGGAAAGACCCTAAAGAGACAGGAGGCTGGACTGGCAATGTTTCTTGAAGTAGGTGGTATTGAATTGACTTGAAATAAATGGATAGGAGGTAGGAAGGTGGAGAAGGCAGAAAAAGGAACAGCAGCAGGCAGTGCAGAGAAGATGGTTATGCAATACATATGGCTATTTCTTTAGAGTCTGTTACCATAGTTTAATTACTGGGTCATTTAGGCCAAGGGCACACAGTTTTATTACACATTTCCTTGCATTTTAACCTCCAGGTTTAGAGACCTGGCAGAACACTTACGTAGAAGATGTGGTTAGGTTCAGCACCACAGCTAGTATGTGACAGGTGAAATGCGTGCATGTGTGTAAGGGAGGGAGAAGGGTGAATAGAGAAGGCTGTGGAGAAGTGCTTATGATCATTGTATGATACAGCATTAGTGTAGGAAATAACTTTTACTGTATCTGCTCAGCCTTACATGTGCTCTTTACATATATCCTCTGAACTGGAATGTTTCCTCAGTAGCATCTCTTAGCATCATATATTAGAATATAATTCTTATTTTTAGAAATATTTCAAATTGCTATTGCTTTGGATAATTATTGTTGTTGTCCTGGCTTTTGTCTGTAGTAAAACCTCTTTTTAATTCCTTATTTTGTCAGTAAGTATATTCTTTTGCCAAACTCCAAGGTCTCACCTTAACAACTATGAAGGCTGCATGGTGCTACCATGACCTTTTCTACCCTTGTCTGTGGAAGTTTACTAGTACAGGGGAAGTTGGAAGATAGAAAGTTAGCTGATAATAGTTTAACAGTTGTACTCACTAATAACACAATGCAAGATTTAGTAAGTCTTTTGTTTTACTCCTCAGGAAACAGCTGCTTAAGTACATCTGTGAAGGAGGAAATAAAAACTAAGGATGACCAAGCCTATGCCATAATTCCATCTTCGAACGCCAGAGAAACCGCTGATTCTATATCTATTGGCCATTTGACCCCCAAGGAATCAGACCCACCCAAACACCCATGGCCAAAGTTACCAGAGTCGTGCTCCTCAGTACCTGCAAGTAACAGATTGTTGACAGAAGGAGAGGGCAGTAATGTGGAAAGTCTTGTGAGTGGCCTTGAACCTGGGGAAGTCCCAGCGGTCCCCAGTGGAGAGAGGAATGGTTTCAAAGTCCCCAGTGTATGTGGCAATGTCTGTTTTTACTGTATTTATTGTGTGATGAGAGGACTTTCTGAAAGCTGTGCTGTGCATCTGAATCTTGCTGTAGGCCAGAAATAACATTTTACAGTGTATGGGTCTTCATATTTTCTTCCATGATTGGGAGGTAAGCCTTCTGTGAGCTTTGGCTCACACGGTGATAATTCAGAAAGCATAGAAATTTTTGCCACATGTTGAACCTTAATTTTATTTTTAAATTATTCTAAAATTAAACTCTTTATTTTGAGATAATTATACATTCATATGTAGTTATAAGAAATAGTACAGAAAGCTCCTGTGTAGCCGGTTTCCCCCAATAGTGACTTCTTGGAAAGCTATACTAAGATATTACAGTATATTGACATTGATACAGTCAAGATACAGAGTGGTTCTATTACCTTCAATGTTTACCAGACTGGAGATGAGTTATCATCAGGGTTTTGATCTCCTCCTGCCAACAGTTAATTCCTGTAAGTCCCATAGCCTCCATTTTAACAGTAGACTCCCCTGGTCACACCTCCCCCTGATACGTTCCTCATGGACACTGATTCCAGGGCCAGGCTGACCTTTTTGGCCCTGCCCACTACCAGAAACAGGCCATTTACCTCTTGGAAAACTCAAGACCCCTCTTGATTACCAAGCTCTCCATTCTATCTGTTTGCATAGGACCGCCCTGTTTCTCATATGTTCTCATATGATGTTAATGTCATATGGTTTCAGCATAAACTGTTACTGTGACCATAAGGTTGTGAGCGGATCAGGCAATCACACACACTGATTGTGTATAGTGATCATCAGAATTCATTAACCTCTTTGACCTGAATAACTTGATGAAGGAATTCAAGTGGATGAGTAAGGAGAACCTCAGTTGTGGGAGCTGATAGAGTGAGCCCCTGAACAGACCCACTTCTTCATTCCTCCATTTCAATCACCACAGTCCTTTTCATATCTTTGAGTAGCCAGGGAGATTAGATAAGGAAATCCACTTGGAATATTTTACTTATAAGTAGTTTAAAAATGTTAAATAATATATAAATAAATTTTCGAATTTGACCTAATAACCTTCATCATTTTATTTGTGATTATATATTCCTTTTTAAAAAATGTATTTATTTGAGAGAGAGAGAGAGAGAGAGAGAGAGAGAGAGAGAGAGAGAGAGAGAGAGAGAGAGAAACATGTATTTGAGAGACAAACAAGGATAGGTTGCTTCCTGTACACATCCCAACCAGGGATTGAACCTGCAAACCGGGTATGTGCCTTGACTGGGAATCGAACTGGCAACCCCTCCGTAGGTGACGCTCAACCAACTGAGCCACACCAGCCAGGGCAGGATTAGTACTCTTTTCTCATACCATAGTGTCAGCCCCTCTAATACAGATCCATCTCATGTTTGTATAGTTTTGAGCAGTGTTTCTTCCTATCAAGTGTAATACTATGTGTATTCTGGTAGCAATCAGCTTTAGTAAATCTTCTCAAGAAATACTAGGTTAATTTTTGAACATTATGTCTCTGTCTATAATTGGGCTCCATGGAATATACCAAATATGTTATCACTTTACCTGTTATTCCTGCTGACCGACATACTCCTTCCTCAGAGACCTGAGTGCATCGCTCCTTCACTGCACTCAAGGGTTCACTCCATGGTCTCCTCATCTGAAAGGCCTTCTCCATTGACCTGTAGGAAATAGCCCCGCCCTAGCACTTTCCATTTCTTTGTTCTGCTTTATTTTTTCTTTACTGCATATTTGCTTAGTAGTACCTGATAGAGATTTACTTTTTACTTATTGTCTGTGCTCTTCCCCTTCTATAGAGCACACTCCTTGAAAGCAGGGGCTGGTGTACTTTTTCTTGTTGTAACCCAGTTTTTACAACAGTGTGGCCTGTAGTAAGGGCTTAGTAAATTTTTGTTGTTGACTAAGTTATAATTTCCCAAACCACAGATAAAACTCATCCTGTTTCACTTTTCCTTCTCATAGCTTCGATTAGAACGTTTTTTCAGCAAATCCTGTTTTGCTGTCAGATGCCAGGGTAGTTTCTCCACTTTTGGCCATTGCTGTTTTAGCTAACAGGAAAATTTCTGAGAGTCCTTTTTCCCCCAGTGAACTGTTGATATAAACCTAGTAATTTCAAACTCTCTGGGAGTCTTCCTACCTTTTTCTTTTTTTGGATTGAATGGGTAAGAAAGCTTGCAAGTGGGTTCTGTCTGGAAGATGTCAGGGTGCACATAGCCTTTTTTCTCTACCCTTGAAAAGAAAATGTAGTTTACAGAACCCAGATTTTCTAGAAAATTTAAGTGATTTCAGCCCTGGCCTGTGTTGCTCACTAGTTAGAGCATCAGCCCAAGCCAAAAGGGGTCAAGGGTTCAATTCCTGGTCAAGAATATGTACTGGGTTGCAGGTTTGTTTCCTGGCCCCGGTCGGAGTGCTTGAAAGGTGACCAATCGATGTGTCTCTCTCACATCGATGTTTTTCTTCTCTCCATCCCCCTCCCTTTTATTCTCTCTAAAAACCACAAACAAAAAAAAGGTAAGTGATTTCAAGATGACAGTAATTTATCATATTGGCAAAAAAACACTTTTGATTTCGTGTTTAATCCTCAGAGAAGTGATGATTCATGTCTGAATGAAAGGAAGTGTATGGGCTCAATTTGGCAGTGTGGTTTTGTGTGTGGATAGAAAGCAAAATAATATGCTATATATTCTCATTTGACCAGCATGGATGTGACCAAGTGCCATAGTCCTATGTTGTTATGAAAATATAACCCTAAATTTAAGTTAGTTTTAAAGAACATTTGAAAACTTGCTAACTGCTAAATTTATTGCTGGCTGGATAAGCCTACCCTGAACTATATACAGATAGTATTTTAATATGAAGCAGAAGGATAGTTAATGGATATTTTGGTAAAATAACTAATAGAATGGATTCCTATTTTTTTACTTAAAGGTTTACATTTTTTTTATAAAAGGGCTAACTTTCTAGGAGGTAAAAAAAGTATAAGAGTTCTTCATAATTAAATTGTTATAAATCATTGTTTTGTTTAAAACAAGTTTTTAACTGCTTGTGTTTCTCCCCCATTTTTTTGTTTTGTAATCAGAGAATAGAGGGAGAAACCAAAACAGCTAAAAGTTGGCGCCATCCCCTGAGCAAGCCTCCAGCAAGATCCCCAATGACTCTCGTGAAGCAGCAGGCAACTAGTGACGAAGGTAGGCTTGTGATGTTTTCAGGATTTTTAACTTGAATCTTTTAAATTTATGAACACCATCTTGAGTAAGAAACTACATACAGTACTTCCATATCCTTTTATACCTGGTATGTGGCAAAGCACAGGAGGAGGGTGATAGCTGAGCTCTCAAGCAGTGAGGGAACTCCAGAGGAGATTCTGAGAGAAATGACATCCAGATTGGAAGGAAGAGCTAATGCTGTGGCTCTTTGGGGGAAATACGCCAGGACTGGAGTGGACATAGGGAAATTAGAGCTGAGACCTCATAGGTCCCTCAGACACACAAAGCTGGACTCTTATAAGCCTGTATCCTTAGTTAAGGATGTACTAGAGAAAAACCAAACCACAGCTGACCTAGGCTCAGGCAGAGGACAATTGGACTTGATGCCTGGGTTTGGGCTTGTGTGAGGACAGGTGATAGGATAAGACGAGAAAGTTACCCTAATAGTTCTTAATCGTAGGACTGGTATCACATTTATACTTTCTTATTCCAAGTCAGAAATTTAAAGTAAAAGTGGGTACTGACTGTTAAAGCCTCCAGGGCATCTAGCAGAAGCAGTTGACAAATCTTTTTGAATCCACTTTGAAGAGGAATCTGGTTGACTCATGGACAGTAAACTCTCTGACTGGAGTCTTGGCTTTGTCCCTTATAAGTTTTTTGCCTTTGGACAAGTCCTCTCTCTGGCTTCAGTTTCCTTTTGTGTAAAATATGAGGACTGGTCGTTAATTGTCAGGGTTCCTAACCTACAGGTTCATGAGTGGATTTTTGGCACTTCAGCTATCCTGAAATAACTTGTGGTAATATGCTGAGCTCAGCACCATTAGACAAATTTTTATTTGTTACTCTTAAACTATAATTTTATGATTTCCAGAATAATTATACAGAAAGGTTGAAAGATGCAGGTACCCATCCATACTGCATTCACCCAAGTACAGAGCTGACCCACCTACAAGTTTGAAAATTGACAAGATTCAGATTAAAACCTTGGTTATGGTTCTAATTTTCTGTAATCTGAGCGCCGTCTGGATAACTTTTTATAACTCATCAATTCAGCAAGTGCAACACTGTGATGAGCTGTTAAGCATCTCTTTGAAATTAAAGACAGCTTGGACCCTGATCCCTATCTCTGTAATGTTTGCATGCCTTGAGAGTTTGATTAGGAGAATATTTCAGGCTATGTAACAGCAATTTAGTTTTTGGACAGTCTGTCTTTATTAATATTATAATTCATTTAGTAATGGATTGAATATTTAAATACAAAGATGGAAGAGATGGAAATTGCTGCTTTAATTAGAGATTATATTGGCGTTTGACCATTATTTAACCCATTTAATCTAGGTTTTCAGTTATTTTAAAGAATAAAATGTATACATTTAAGTGCAATTAAGTAAGGAAAATCTCAGGAAATCAAGTCTGACACAGTTTGATTACTTTCCCAGTGGTGTTCTCTGTTTCACACTCCTTTTATTAAAGCTCTCATGTTTATGATGCAGTTGAATATTAAACCGGCCCTGAGTGTATATTCCAAAAACTAGAACTACTACTGATTTCACTTTGTTGAAGATTTTTGTTTTCTTCTGGGATTGTGTGATATTTCCTGTGGTATTTTATGAAATTTACCCTGTGTCAATAGTCACTATAAGTGCTATTTCTGGTGCACAAACTGACTCTTGGGCACTTTCCACTTACTCCTCACACAAGGGACATTATTTAGAATTGGCTCTTTCACTTTACCTTTGGTAGATAGATATTTTGGGGAGAATTATGCCCTCCTGCCCCTGGCATGCTATAGCTCCTTCCTTTCTAAGAGAATTGGTATAGATTTGTTGGTCTTCATTTTATTTCTTTTACTTCAAGGTTTTATTAAGGATATATTGACCAAATTTAATAATAGTGTCATTTATTGATTCAAACTTTACAAATGTTATTTTAAGTATTAAATGAAATTAAATTTTCATTTTAAATATTAAAAGCACCCACTTATTTGTTTTGCTGGGTGGTAATGGGCACTTGTCTCTGTTTACGGTAGGGAACCTGAGACCTGCCTGCCTTCTGGTCTCTCCTTGGCTGTTAATGGCTGCTCCTTGGAGAGCTAAATCATGGAATCTCTAAGGCTCATCAGATGTTTACTCCTCTGTATGGTGAAATGGTTGGATTATTACTGATCCCAAAGTTTCATTCAAACTCTAAAGGTCTTTGATTCTTTGAAATTATAATAGGAGAGGATACTATATAGTCCCCATGCCCCATACTAGCCTTCATTGAAAAGCAAAATAGTGAAGTATAGGAACATCCCTAATCAACAGTGTTTCCCTTCTGTAAAACTTCTGTTTTCTGCCAATTTTGAAAACAAATGCTATTTTATGACTGTTGCATGTGATGCTCCAAATGTTATTAATTTTTATAAAATGATCTCTTTTTGTATCAATTCTTACTAACTTGAGGTAATATCATACTTTCAGAATGAGCACAGTTACATTTTCTGTTTGTTTAAGCACAGTTATATTTTCTGTTTGTTTAAAACAGCAACTTCAGCAGATTACTAAGTAGATTGGCTTGGAATGTTTGTTGATAACAGCAAATGCTTTCCTGCATTATGTGGACAATAAAACACTAGATGTTTTTGGCATTCAGATGTTATGGCTATTTTATCTAGCACTCAGCTGAGTAGTAATAGGCATTCTCAGTTTAGCTTATTTCTTTGCCCATAAATTATATTGGGAGCCCCAGTGGCATTGACTTTTACTGTAACATAGGGGATAAAAATTAAAAACACCTTTCTTTTATTATGCTAGTAGCTTCATAAGGGTTTGATTGAATTAGAGGGAAAATGTTAGGTTTGAAATTTATATGGTTGCTTTCTGTACTTATCAGAATCATTCTTGAAACTTTTCTAAATGTGATTGGCATAAAGTGTTAGGTCTGAATGTGCTGATAGCGTTGGGATTGTAAAATGATAGCTAAGACTCAGACTCTTGTAAATTCACGTGTGCATTGTTGCTCTTAAAGTCTTGAAGGAAACAACTGAGGAACAGGAACAGCTTTTGATACTGCAAGTGTGTGGTCATTCTATTCTTGAGATCTTGAGAAAATTAAGTTACTGCATTGGTTGAAACAGATGAAATTGGTAATGTTTGATTTTTTTTTCTACAAAACTGTAATTTTGTACAACTTAACTCAAATATATTGCTTTACATTTCCTCAAACTTGTACACAACTCCCTTTCCTAGGAGACAAAGATGTCTTAACCCTGCAGGGCATTGAATTATCCTTTATTTTGTACCAAATTTTCTCCATTTCTATTTCCACCTTTTATTTGGTCATGGAACTAACAGTGAAAATCAAAAATAAGCATGCAAAGTTTGCTAAGTTTTCGTAGATTTTAAAATTTACTTTATGATCTTCATTTTCCATATTTTGCCTCTGACTATTGAAAACTTAGTCCCGGGCTGGCAATGTTCTGTAGGCTGACATTTGGGGACCATTGTCATGGATTTTAGAAAGGGACTTTTCACTTTGTGGGAGGTAAGTGTGTGGGTTAAGTGCCATTTATAGGCTTCCAGATAGTGAGTGGCTCACTTTATCATCATTTTTTAAAAATATATTTTATTGATTTTTTACAGAGAGGAAGGAAGAGTGATAGATAGTCAGAAACATCGATGAGAGAGAAACATCGACCAGCTGCCTCCTGCACACCTCCCACTGGGGATGTGCCCGCAACCAAGGTACATGCCCTTGACCGGAATCGAACCTGGGACCTTTCAGTCCGGAGGCTGACGCTTTATCCACTGAGCCAAACCGGTTTTGGCTCATCATTTTAACTGCATAAAGTATTGTTTTATTTCTTTTCTCTTTTTTGGGTCTTAGGTTCCCAGTTTTTGGGAAATGATGACATGACTTCATTTTATATATGTCAAATGGACTTCTAAATTCTATACTGATGTCTATTGTTTTACTGCTAATGTTTTGTTTTGGGGAACCATTTTCAAGATCGAAAGTGTAGGAATTTTTGTTGTGCTAATCAAAAAGAGTAGAAACTTAAGGAGAAAAGCTTTGTAATAGTACTAGTATGTGAACATTTTTGAATATTACTAAAATATTTTCATAGTTGCCAAGGTCTTTTCTTGAGGAAATATACTTTATTAGAGGCCCAGTGCACGAAAAATCGTGCACTTGGGGGTGGGGAGTTCAGCCCAACCTATGCCCTCTCGCAGTCTGGGACTCCTCGGGGGATGTCCACCTGCCGGCTTAGGCCCGCTCCCGCCACTGCTGTTGCACTTGCAGCCATCAGCCCGGCTTGTGGATGAGCAGAGCTCCCCCTGTGGGAGCGCACTGACCACCGGGTGGCAGCTCCTGCGTTGAGCATCTGCCCCCTGGTTGTCAGTGTGTGTCATAGTGACCGGTCATTCTGCCATTAGGGTCAATTTGCATATTACCCTTTTATTATATAGGATAATGTCTTTAAGTGAGTTATCATGAATCTGGGAGTAAGAATCTCTGTGGGAGAGGACAGTGAGTACAGAAGCCCAAAAGAGCTAATAAGTGTGGCATGTTTGAAGAACAGGAAGAGGTATAACTGATGGGACCACCAGAGGTTTTGGATGTGGAATGACAAAATGGACATTTGCTGCCTTTCCTTTTCTTCTTTCTGTACATTCTCTCTATGGGCTAGTCCTGTGGTCGGCAAACTCATTAGTCAACAGAACCAAATATCAACAGTATAATGATTGAAATTTCTTTTGAGAGCCATATTTTTTAAACTTAAACTATATAGGTAGGTACATTGTTATTAACTTAATCAGGGTACTCCTAAGCTGGCCTTTGCTAAAAACTCAAGGGGCCAAAGAGCCGCATGTGGCTTGCGAGCTGCAGTTTGTTGACCACTGGGCTAGTCCATACTCTTGTTTCTCCAGTAGTTGGCATCATGGCTGCCCTGAATGGGGTTTTTTTCTTCTCCTTAGCAGCTGTTTTGTGTGATTTACCTGATGATACTTCTTTTAGTTTTGGGGCCAATATGTCTAAGGGTCCTGCTGTCCTTTACGTAGATGACAAGAACTGACTTTTAGGTAAGGGGAGCTTTTTTTTTTCCCCAGGTAAATTGCAACATGCTTATAGATCTTATTCTGCCTTTTTTTTTTTTTACTTTGTATTATAGATGCTATTAATGAAATAGTTTAAGAAACTGGAGGTTTCTCCCATGGGAAATTTTGAACTCATTGAAGGCAGGAGACTATTTATTTCTAGGATCTGTCATATTGCCTAACATAACGTGAGTTGTATATGCTCACTCTTTCTTCACTTACTTTTGATTTGATGATTAGAATATGTTCCTTTTGATGCTATGTTGTCATCAAGTTTTCTAAAGATATGCCAACTTTCTGTTAGAAGTTTTCTTTTCCCCATCCCCACTGAGATATGGAAATTCACCATACTGCTTTCTTCCTACTGTACATATTATTAGCAATTGCAATTTACAGTTTCTAAAGATAGATGGTGTTATCATTTTTACTGCTGAGGAAACTGAAGCTCAGAGACATTAATTCACTTGTTCAAGGTCACAAGGCTGGCAGTTGGTAGATAACAGGCTTTAAATTATGTCTCATTCCTAGGTTTGCACTCTTTCTACTTTATCACACTAGCAACCCCAATAATGGCTCAGTACTGATAAAAGAAGCTGAAGTGAGCACGTATAAATGTCTGATAAGAACCAGCCATCTCTGTTGCGATAGTAGATCATCTGTAGTATTCCTTGTTATTGTCCATGTGTATTGTAAGAAAACACACATTGGTGAAATATGAGTGAACATTCTTTAAGAAATTTAAGCAACATTGGTAATGCCAAAGTTCTCAGTGAAACCTCCCCAACCCCCAGAGGTGCAAGTATCAGGGCATTGTTTTGTAATAGGAAATTAGAAGGGGTGTGCTGTAATGTCACCACTTCCCCTAATGTCACCACTTCCTAGTAAAATCATATGTAAAAAGCCCTGTGATTTTTTTTTCTTTTGTACTTGATATGTTTTTTCCCTTTTGTACTTTGAACATACCTTTACAAACCTTTGAAATTCAGGGTTTTAAAAAATCATTGAAATACAGCTTGACGACAGATTGTGTTGTAATAGTTTGTATGGGAGCAATAAAGTTCCCAAATTTGAATTTCTTTGCTTTTTTTGAGTAACTCATTCTTACCCTCTTCCCCACCCCCAGTTTCCTCTAGGACATTTGAAATCATATATATAATGCTTCCCAGGGCTGAGATTTTGTTCAAGTATCTGAAAGATAACAGATGCTGCTGTGTTCTTCATAGCAGAGAATAGTGCTATACCAGCCAAAACACATCACTGGAACCTAACCTCAGCAGCAAAATCATTGTGGTGACTGGTAAAGGGAAATAGTACTGTAGCAGAGTTGATGGCTTTCCCCATCTGCCAGGCTCCACCAGCAAGTCCTGGCAGCAGCCCTTCCACAGTCGCCCAAATGTTTTTCTATTGAGAAATCCACTTACATTGAGTAAGTAAAATTTGTTCAAAAATCTTGTACTGAGAAGTGAATAAATCTGAATAGGACTTACCTCATATTATTCTGAACACATTTTTTCAAACTTTAAAGATTATGTCCTATATAATAAAACCCTAATACGCAAATCGACCGAAGGGCGGAACGACTGGCCGCTATGATGCGCACGGACTACCAGGGGGCAGATGCTCAATGAAGGACCTGTCCCCTGGTGGTCAGTACACTCCCACAGGCGGAGTGCTGCTCAGCCAGAAGCCGGGCTTGTGGCTGGTGGGCTTGCGGTGGTGGTGGGAGCCTCTCCCGCCTCCATGGCAGCGCTGGACAGCACTGAGCCCGGCTTCTGCTCACGGCTGGCAAGTGCAGAGGCACTGCAGGCAGGCAGTAAGGAGCGAGGGGTCCCGGACTGTGAGAGGGTGTCTATCTGCCAGCCTAGGCCCCATCTCCCCGGGGGGGGGGGAGGGATCGGATGGGGCCTGGGCCAGCAGGCGGACATCCCCCAAGGGGTCCCAGACTGCGAGAGGGTGCAGGCCAAGCTGAGGGGACACCCCCTCCCCACAGTTCATGAATGTCATGCACAGGGCCTATAGTATTTTCGTAATTATAAAAACTTACAACACCCCTGTCCTTTATTCCAGACTTTTAAATATATTTCTTATAGAATTGACATCATTCTCTATATACAGTCTTATATTCTGATTTTTTCTCTAAGTTAATATTTATTTTTATTTAATATTATATGTTACATAAAACATGTATTTATGTTATACTTCATTAATATTCTTCAAAAGCGCCCTTTCTAATGCTGGTATAATGTGGCCATGCCATAATTATTTATTTTTAAGTGGGTACTTTTTGGGGGGATACTTTTACAGAGGACATTAATCAAAGTAACATGCATATTTACAGAAAAATAAGCAAAGTTGATATGTATGTACACATGGGGGATCCATTAGAATATGAGACCCAAGGACAAATGGGGCAGTTGAGGGATTTATATGCCATTTTGAACTCAGGAGAAAGGATTGTGGTTTGGGACTTCAGAGTGCAGGAAGGTAATTCACATGGAGATGGAAAAACAAAACTGTCCCCCATCCATCCATCCTCCCTCTCTCCCTCCCTCCCTCCCACCCTCCCTTCCAGACACACACATACACACACACACACACACACACACTCTACAAGGTAGTCGAATATAATGACTGCATTGGTACCACTGCCTTGATTCAAGTGAAGGCATAGTTTTATCCTCCATTGCTTTGTATCACACATTACAAATGTTGACAGGGTGACAGACGAATAATAGCTTTGTATTATCATAAAAGTATTTTTGACCATACAGACCCTGTGCAATTATGTGTGTTTGTTTCCTAGAGTCCATAAACTCCTTATCTTGAGAACTGCTGTTATACTCTTAATTCTTCTTTTGTTTTTGTTGAGAATACAGTTGGGAAGGAAGGGAATTTTATGCTGGTAATGTTTTCACGTATCTCTCAGACTTCATCACTTGTTTGTTGATTTACTGATGATAGCCATTCTGACAAGTGTGAGGTGATAGCTCATTGTAGTTTTAATTTGCATTTTTCTAATGATTAGTGACCTTGATCATTGTTTTATATGTCTACTAGAGGCCCGGTGCATGAAATTCGTGCAAGGTAGGGTTCTAGGCCTGGCCAGCGATCAGGGCCGATCTGTGGGGCAACTGGCAGGGTGATTGGGGGGCCTTCTGCCTTGGCCAGCCTGGCACCACCCACTTGCCGGCCCTGCCCCCCGCCGCCACAGGCGGTCACCTCCCTCTGCGGGGCGACCAGAGGGGCGATTGGGGTCTCCCCTGGCACCCACCTTGGTTGGCCTGGGGCCTGCAGGCTGGGGGCAGCTCCCGCTTTGAGCGTCTGCTCCATGGTGGTCAGTGCGTGTCATAGCGACTGGTCATTCACCAGTTGTTCTGCTGGTCGTTCCACCCTTTGGTCGATTTGCATATTAGGCTTTTATTATATAGGATTTGCCATTTGTATGTCCTCTTTAGAGAAGTGTCTGTTCAGGTCCTCTGCCTGTTTCTTAATTGCATTTTTTTTTTTTCCTGTCTTGAGATGTCTGAGTTCTTTATAAATTTTGGAACCTCTTATTGGATCTATCATTGGAAAATATCTTTTTCCATTCAGTAGGTTTTCTTTTAGTTTTGATGCAAAAGCTTTTTAGTTTGTTATAGTCCCATTTGTTTATATTTTCATTCCCCTTGCCTGATGATATATATCAGAAAAATATTACTAAGAAAAATGTTTTCTTCTAGGAGTTTTATGGTTTTAGGTATAATGTTTAAATCTTTAATCTATTTTAAGTTTAGTCTCTTTTTAGAAAATGTGTTTGTATTGATTTCTAGAGAGAGAGAAGGAGGAGGAGGGATAGAGAGTTAGAAATATCAATTAGAGAGAAACATCATCAACTGGCTGCCTCCTGCATTCCCCCTACTGGAGATTGAGCCTGCAATCCAGGCACATGCCCTGACCAGGAACTAAACTAATGACCTTTTGATTGCTGGTTTGACACTCAACCACTGAGCCACACTGGCTGGACTATTTTGAGTTTATTCTAGTATTTGGCATAAGAAGGTAGTCTAGTTTCTTTTCCTTTCTTTTTTTGAGGGCATTTATCTGTCCAGTTTTCTCAAAGGGTTTAAAATTTAAATTCAGGTCTCTGGACTGACAGTTCCCTGTACTTGGTGCTGCATAGTGTTGCTGCTGTGTTTTTTTTAATGTATGGTATTACATACTTACTGTGTTCAGTGCATACTCTAGCTTGGGGAGCATCCAAACAGAAGACAGATGCTCTTGGGCCAGAGTACAGCATCATCTTTGGAGGACAGCTGTAGACCTGGGTCCTCTACCAGGTCAGTGTTGAGAGGGTTTGAGGACAAGCTCAATTTACATAGGCTATCATAGGTCATGTCTTGCTGTAGCCCTTGCTCTCTGTCCATTGTCAAGAATTGTCCTTTTTCACTACTTCTTTTTCATTATTGCTAGGCTTTTAGGAATTAAATACTATTTCTTCCATTCCTAAAAATATTTTGACAATTCTTCACATTAACTTATGACCAACTAAAGGGATAAGGGCATCATCTGTAGCGTGTGTTTTAATCTTTTATAATAAAGTAAGTGATATGATGAATTTATTGTATGTCAGTGATAGCAACAGCTACTCAAATTTGGATTTCTTTTTTATTAGATCCATTTTTAGTACATATGTGGGAGATATTGGCCTATAGGTTAAAGGTTTAATATTATTTCAAATTCCTGGTTAACTTTTCACTCCCATCTTTCATTTTTAAAATCTTAGTCTTTGTAGTAAGTATTCTAATATTATTGTAGGGAAACTGAGGTGGAAGCAATTTATGTTTAGAGTAAGATTACTGCATTACAAATCCAGATAGGCAAAGGTTGTTACTTTTGTTGTGTTTTCAAACCACTTCCCCT
The DNA here is from genome assembly GCF_963455305.1 of Plecotus auritus. Classification (NCBI taxonomy): domain Eukaryota; kingdom Metazoa; phylum Chordata; class Mammalia; order Chiroptera; family Vespertilionidae; genus Plecotus; species Plecotus auritus. Next base: position 133,743,503 of record NC_137776.1, on the reverse strand, counting down.
GCCTGATTACTAAGCATTTTCCATTGTAAGCAATTAGCAATAATAATAATACCACCAACATGGAAGCAGGTATGCTCCTTTTTGCTTTAGTTAGCTTCTTTAGAGTTATTTTCAGCCTCATGAGCCCTCTTATTTTTTTATCTGAGCAAATCTCTTTTGACTTTTTCTAAAATAGTTAAGTCAGCAATTCCAGGGCTGGTGCACATTAGTTCATAGGAACACCCATGCTTGGGAATTGACGACATTGTCCACAATATTTATTCTTAAGCCTGTGTAAGCTACTGGTGAGGAATTTTAGAGTGTGCCACAGCTCGAGACGCTAAATACTGGGCAGAGCTATGGCTGCTCCCACCTCTCAGATACATTGTCCTCTGCTATTGGCGTGAAGAATTTTTTTCTCTTAACCTGTTAGGTCTTTCCATATTTTTCTCCCTTGTATAAAATTTTTCTAAAATGGTATTCTCATGGAGTGTATTTCTGTCCCTTTTATGTTAACAGATGCATATACTTAAGAAATTTGACCCTCTGGGGACATCATCCTGAACAAATAAGAAGTTTAGACATAGTGATTGTCTTTTATATCCATGTAATGGCAGTATATTGCTTGGAATATGATAGATGCTCTGCAGATGTTATTTGTCATGAATTCTTGAGCCCAAAAGTTAATTAAATGAAGTCCTCTAATTAATAAATTTATATAGAACCATGCACTATGTTAGGTGAGGAAACTAACAATACTGGTAAGCCAGCTATTGGGTTAGCAGATGCCTATGCTGCCTGGAGATTATCTCACACATATAAACTCTTACCGTGGGAGGTGTTCTGATAGTAGTAGAATTACAGAAGTAGTGTAGTCGAAAGGAGGGAACTGAACAGGTTAGTTATTCCTGGCAGGGAAGGAGATGTTGTCAAAAGGAGGGTGGTTGTCTGGCCATCATATCTGATCTAGTCCTTGAAGATGAAGAGGATGAAAAGGAAACTTTTGTTCCCCTTCTCTCCGAATCTATTTGAAAGATAAAATAGGTTTCCTGTCTGACATTAATATCAGACACTTTGGAATGTTTGCTTCTTTTATAACCAGGGATGTTTTACCTTGGGTCTCATACTCACTGTGTTTTCATGCCCTGTCTCTTAAGAATTACCTGAGGTTCCATTAATTGAGGAGGAAGTGCAAGAAACGGAGTCTTGGGCAAAGCCTCTGGTCCACCTTTGGCAGACAAAGGCTCCAAACTTTGTGGCTGAGCAGGAGTATAATGCAGCCATGGGCAGAATGGAGCCACACTGTGCCATCTGTGCTCTCCTCATGCCCTACTACAAGGTAATGAGGCTGGTGGGGTCATTGTCAAGGTTCCTATCACTGATGCACTCTTTCTGTGACTGTGAAAGCACATTGAATCATTGTAAGGTAAGTGTGCACATGAAAAGGAAGACATTTATATTTATGTAGCTAATGGCCATCATAGAGCCCCAACCAGAATTTCTAAGTGCTACTTGAGAGACATTTCCCTGACAGTGAGTTACCACTTTTGAATAAATGATTGGTTTACTTGTTGGCCTTGGTTTATTTCATTCAGGGGGCAATTCCAACCTTTCTTTCCACCCCTTTCACCAAGAAACACAGACCTTAAAGCTTAACAAGAGAGATCTTAGACCGAGTCTCTGTTTTATGCTTGAAAATATCACTCTCAATAATATAAATGTTAGCTCTGGGACCACATTTAAGTATCTCTTTATCTTCCCATGCAAAAGACACCACAGGATTAAAATCAAACTGAATTGTCCAGCGTATGCTAATCAGCCAGCTGTACATGATGCCAGCTATGCATGATGTTTTCAATATCATTCCATATCCGTTATACAGATGACATTTAGCTCCCTGAGGACCACATTCTCCAGCTCTAACAGCGACAAAATGATCTCTAGGAATCTAGTAAGGGTGATGGAACTACATGATCTATTTTAAGGTGCAATAAAGTGTATTGATGTGAACATTGTGTTCCGGGTTATATTTTCACTAATTGAATCAGAAATATTCTCCTCAAGATCCATGTAAAGTAAATGCTTTTCTGTTCAGATGTTTCAGAGCATGAAAATGTGTGAAATCTCACATTTCAGACCTTTGTAAATAGGAAGTAGGTACTTGCTCATCTTTGAATGTGGCCCTGGTGAGTGACAAGCAGTTTTGTTTTCCTTTGAAGTCACTAAATTTCTGTTTTCTTGGGACAACAACCTTTTATTGATTCTTATTTATATATCGTAATCTACCTGTATATTTCCCCAATAATTAAAACATTCCCACAGAAATTATAAGATTTAGGGAAATTAATATCATATCTCTGTAGATAATATGATAGTTATTAAAGTTTCAAATAAACAGTAAACATTTTCCATATATTTTGATAAGAGGTGACAATTTTGTTTTGCACATTATATTTTTTATTTAATGACAGTTGCCAGATCTTTCTGTTTTGATGTTTTCAAACTTTGTGGAAAGGCAGAAGCCTTCAAAAACTCTCTCAATACTTTTGCACAGACTTAAGCTTAGGTCTTAATAACACTCCTGTTAGGTGTAACTGGGTAAGATTCTTCCGTAAATGAAACCAGTTCTGTTAACAAAATGCAAATAAAGAAATGAAAAAAATCATTAGAAAAACTGATGCTTTACATGAACTATTTATGTAAGAACATAGTTTTAGTAGCTCAGTACTTTCTCGTACAAGCAGATGCACAGAGTATCTTCTTGTTCCTATAGCTTAGCACCTGATGGGAGCCTGAGGCGGAACATTAGGAAAAAGCTAGTAGTTGGGTCAAGGAGAACAAGAGGAAGAACAGGAGTTGAAAGTTAGTGGATGGAACAGCTGTTAGTAGATATGAGTAGCAGAACTAAAGAGTTCATTTCCATGTTTTTCACTCACGTGGAAATATTGTGTTTTTCAGCCAGATAGCAGTAATGAAGAAAATGATTCTAGATGGGAGACAAAATTAGATGACGTGGTTGCTTCGGGAGGAAAGACTAAGCCCCTCATTCCAGAGATGTGTTTTATTTATAGCGAAGAAAATATAGAATATTCGCCACCTAATGCCTTCCTGGAAGAGGATGGAACAAGCCTTCTAATTTCCTGTGCAAAGTGCTGCGTACGGGTTCATGCAAGTAAATGAATCTCTCATTCATCAATCATTGGCTTTTTAGTGCTTCACAGTCTTTATTTCTTACCCCTATGTAACCTGCCAGATCTTTGGCATTGAACTATTGGTATATTAGATCATTTTTTCTCACATTGTAAAAAATGCAAGTATGAGTAGGTATAATCATTCTTTTTTCTCCAGTTTTATACAATACCGAATCACAGGGTTTCTCTTTGTCAGTTTAGTATGAATGGTTTATAATATAATATACACTGTATTTACCCCAGTGTAATACCAATCTTACATTGGGTTTGAGGTAGTCTTACTGACTGTCATGTATTTATTAATCAGATACTATTAGCTTCCCCAAAGTATTTGAACATAATCTGCTTGAAATATAATTATAGCAACCTTCTTATTGTATTTATATCAATTCATAACACGTATTCACACACATACTCACCCTACATTATTATATGTATATCAGAGGCAAAGCATCATTTCACAAAAAAGCTAGGATTTTAATCTTGATTTCTGAATATACTAGCTATGCAGTTTAACCATAATATTTTATGTGCTTGAACTAAACATTTTATGGTTTTGCTTAACTATGATAGGTTTTTCTTTGGGTAATTACACTTATGTTATTTTCTCTTCCTATCTCAAATGTTATAGAAATGTGATATTAAAAATTACTCATTTAAATCTTTGAAAACCTTATTTCAAGAAGTCAGATTAACATATTTGTTGGTTCTGCATAATTGCTATTTGTATTGGCATCATCAGCTATCTCCTTACATAGTTCTTTTGAGTCAGGCATGTACAGAATAGACAAGTGGAATTGAACACATCCCTTTATCACTAAACACGAATTGTGTATCCTCTGTCCCTATCAGTGAAATTAAAGCTAGTTAAACATAATATTTGAAAAGTAATTTTAAATTACATTAATTTCAAATATTGTCAAAGTTTGTTTTATAAATTTTAAAACTTCTCCAAACTTTGTTTTCTGAATTGCAACTTATTTTGAAATACGTTTTGCATGAGTAGAGGAGTAGACAAGAAAGTTTGAAGTTTTATTATTGCCCATTCAGGAATTATCAGTATTCTTTACAATAACTATTGTGAGCATTAGTTACTATTAATGCCCGCACTCATATTTCCTGGAACTGATATCCATGAGAACCCAAAGTATCTTTGTTTTGTTCTAAGAATCAAAAACTGTAGGGTAGGTAGTGTCTTTTATTTAATCAGTGCTAACATGTGGAATATTGTCACAATGCAAAATACCTAATTCTTTAATCCATATTAATATTTTATAGGTTGTTATGGTATCCCTTCTCATGAAATCTCTGATGGATGGTTATGTGCCCGGTGCAAAAGAAATGCATGGACAGCAGTAAGTAGCTTATGTTAATATCTCTTAGCTCTTCTTACTTCCTCCACTGTGGACACATTTACATCTAGTGGTAAGGTAAGATTGTACACATGCTTTTGTGTACAATTCTACACTTACTGTATTTCTAGTCTTCTCTTTCTATGTCATCCTACGTGTTGTTTATAGTCATTGTAGAAATATTAAATAAAGTTTTAGGTGTCACTTCTTATCTCTGGAACCTACAGAGATTGCCAGTTTATCAGAGCAGGTCCAAAGTATAGTCCTATTTTGCGATTCTTGAAAATAATTATTTAAAGTGGGGATCTTCTCTGAGGAAACCACACTCATACATAACTCCTCAACTAGCCTGAGGACTTCTCCACTTATTTATTCTTATATTCATACTTTTAGAGTTCTACTTTTGTCCCAGGCATTTGCTGTGAACTTTAGATAGAATCTTCAGCAACAAATGATCCCCTATGTAGGGGACACAGATCCCTCTTCATTGAAATTGTTTTCCTGGAAGCCCTGTCAAAACTTTAGCTTATATCCTAGCATTGAGTCCTGTTTCATTAATCCAGTATGTCACTCATTTTGCCATTTAATTATATGCTATCCGAATTTTTCATAAAATCGTTTCTTTCAAGAGGTACAAGAACATTCTTGAAAGGGAGAATCTGTCAGGTCTTAACACCATATCCCTCACTCTCGATCTTAGAGTATATGCTCAGCTTGATGGTGTTGATGGTAATAGTAGCAATTGCTTTCTTCCTCAGTTAATAATGATAATGAATTAAATATCCTTGTAACCAGAGTTAAAAACCTGAAGGACAATATAAGGAAAATGCCTTGCATGATGCAAATTTATGTCATGATTATGTATGTTTAGCTCTCATTGTTGAAATAGACATATGCTAACTATAAATTAAAGGTGTCTGTGGGGATGTTGTTTGAATACTTTTTTGCTGGCATTCACCTTGGCTAGTGAGGGGGAAATGGATGAAAATGTAAGCACTCTTTCTAGTTTGAGTAATCTGATATATTTGATGTTAGAGGTTATATCTTCAACTTGAGAGGTCTTTTCATTAGTGGGTTCAGAAAACATGTTGGTATTTTCTTTAGTGTGATATTATGTTAACAAAAACTATGTAGCCCTGGATGGTTTGTTTCAGTGGTTAGAGCACCGGCCCTTGGACCGAAGGGTCGTAGGTTCGATTCCTGGTCAGGGCATGTACCTCAGTAGCAGGCTTGATCCCTGGATTGGTTGCATGTGGGAGGCAACCAATCATTATGTCTCTCTCACATAGATGTTTCTCTCTCTGTCTCCTCTCTCCTCCCTCCCCTCTACTCTCTTTTAAAAAATAAGTCAGTGGAAAAACTATCCTCAGGTAAGGATTCACACAAACAAACAAATAAACAAACAAAACATATGTAAATGCAGAGCTTCTATAAACCAGCCAGGAACGCCTATAATAAATACATTCGACTCTTATTTACTATGCAGTTCCTATTCCCATTGTAGGCACCGAAGCAAAGCCTTGTAAAATCAGTTTAACCAGGGATATCTTCTCCTTTACCCTCAGGTGTAGGTTTAGAGATATGCTAATCCAGGTCACTAGGCCGAGAAGAGTTCTCTGTTGGATCCTTGGTTATTGCTTGGCACCTGTGCTCTCACACCGAGCAGTCCTATATTTATTTGAGGTACCACTGTTCTCTGCATGGCAGTGCAGGGCCAGAGCTAGGCCACTCACCCTGATTCCAAGGCTGCTTCTGATTAATTATGTTGTTTTCCTTAAGCATGTCTTAAGAAGGAAATTGTTTTAAAACATCTTTCTATTAATCTTCACCCCTCAACACCCTCAGAATATACAGTAAGCCTTTTGTAATTTAATATTGATATCATGTAAGTATTTCAATTTGCAATAGAAATGGAACTCTTGAATAGAACTTTACAGTGATCATCTAGACCAGTGGTTCTCAACCTTTCTAATGCCGTGACCCTTTAATACAGTTCCTCATGTTGTGGTGACCCCCAACCATAAAATTATTTTCGTTGCTACTTCACAACTGTAGTTTTGCTACTGTTATGAATCGTAATGTAAATATCTGTGTTTTCCGATGGTCTTAGGCTCTACAGCAGCGGTTCTCAACCCGTGGGTTGTGAAATTTGTGCGGGGGCGGGGGGGGGGTGGTCCCCCAGCCCGGCCTGCACCCTTTCCAATCTGGGACCCCTTGAGGGATGTCCAACTGCTGGTTTAGGCCCGATACCGCAGGACAGTCGGGCATTCAGCTTGCAATCTGGGACCACTGGCTCCTAACCACTCACCTACCTGCCTGCCTGATCACCCCTAACCCCCCTGTCTGTCTACCTGATCGCACCTAACCACCTCTGCCTGCCTGCCTGACCACACCTAACTGCCTCTGCCTGCCTGCTGATGCCCCTAACCGCTCTCCCCTGCCGGCCTGATCGCCCCTAACCACTCTCCCCTGCCAGCCTGATCACCCCTAACCGTCTCTGCTTCGGCCCCCGCCACTGTGGCTTTGTCTGGAAGGACGCTAGGTCTATCCAGTCTAATTAGCATATTACCCTTTTATTAGTATAGATTCTAAAGAGTGGGCATCACTCTGGACCCTAGAGCCCTGCTTGGAGGCAAGAACTTAGTTTCATTTCTGAACTGGAAGAGCATAAACTAGGAAGGTTGTGATCACGATGATATGGGCCAGGCCTTTATCTGTGACCTTCATTGCTTTCACCATTTCCAAAGTTTTGGTTTAGTGCTCACTGTTTCACTTTGCTACCATTTTTTTACTTTATCCATTCATGTCAATTAAGATAATAAAGGAGAAGCTTTATTGCGACTTCATGTGTTGGAGAAAGAGAATAGGTACAAATTTTGGGTTATACCCTAACTTGGATTCTAGGACCCTGGCTTTATGCCCCAGTTCAAGTGAAATGAAATGAAACAGTCCAAGACATCCCTGCTCCCCTCACCAATACCTTTCTGTCCTGAGATTCAGGTTGTATATTCATCATCCTAACTAAAATCATTTCTTTGGGCCTATTTGTCCTATTTCAGTACTGCTCAGATAAATAGACACAACTATGTAAATGCTATGCTTGCATTTATGGTTTATTAAAACCCAGCTTTAGTAGATTATTTTATTTTCAGCTATTTGTTTTCTTCCCTTTTGTGGCTATATAATTCATAGTGGAACAGTTTTTACTCCTTCATTATAGTATCACTTCTGAGCACATTCCAAACATTACCTAGTTCTGTTTTTAGGTGTTGGATGTCAGTATTCTGATTCTAGGTGTGTTTCTTGTTGATACTTAATGTGGATCAAATCACTTTTGACATAAATTACTGTAATTTATGTCTAATCTGTTAATTGAATTCCATGGTGTAATGACTATAAGTTACTACTGATTAAAAACATAGTGCTAATATTTTCACTGTAAAAATGTAAAATTTATATTATTTTCTTTGAGGTTTGTCTCCACTATTTTCTTTTTTATCCCTACATTAAAAATGTTTGTCTAAGTCTGGGTATTTCTGTATTTACAGAATACTATTTTAGGGCTATACTTCTAATTATGAAGGAAGATGTTAGTTAAATGTCTAAATACTTCTAAAAATTAATAACCCATATGCTTAATACTATGTATTTAAAAATAAGAGGATTTTCTATAATACCTTCTGAAGAATTTATAGTATAGAATTCTAGAGAGTAAATAAATATAAACAGATTTAAGAGGGTAAGAAGGAATATTGATAGGGTTTTTTGTTTTTGTTTTTTTAAATTTAGGGATAATGTAGCTCATTAGGGATAATGTAGTTTCTTTCCAGATATGCAGTTCTTTCTTTAGGGATCTTTGGGGTGGAGGTCTGTGAGGTTTTGTGTTATTGCCATAGATGGGAGTGAAAACTGAATGTACAGATCGGATAGGTATCATGGGAAGTCACATCATACACAGATTTATGACTGTGACAAATCATGAGTTACCAGTTTTCTGTACATGGCAGCATTAAGTCTGTGCTGTAGTTTTTCATTGTCAGTGTGAAGAATTCCAAATAAAGTTACCATTTGTTCTGTGTCTTACTAGGGAGCTCTTTTATTACCTTAAATAATTCTTTGGGGGTGGGCAAGGCAGATGCAGTAGCTCACAACCTATAATCTAAACAGAATCTAAATTAAAGGAAGATTTAAAAGTAACTTAATGTGAAGGTTTGACTAGAAATGTATATCTAAGGCCTGTTCTACTCCTAAAATGCTTTGATTATGTGTTGCTTTGTATTTCCATTTTTCTTTAGTTTTCCTTAAGAATTGGGGACCTTCAAGGAAACTAAACTTATTTCTGTGCTTCTTAACCTGGAGATGATGAATAACAGAAACGTATAGGAATAGAAGTGATGCTGGTAATTATTGGTAAAATTAATGTAGTTTTTATGAGCTAAAGGAAACTTTCATTGGTTTTTAAAAAAACAATGACCTCAGAGCCTTACTATAATTTTATCTATCTGCTCTTTGGGAATGCATAGCAATAGACACTATCTTTGAAATTCCTTTTTATTTCAATACTAGTGGCCTGGTGCATGAAATTTGTGCACATTAAAAGGGAATTAATTAGAGGAAATATTGTAATATTGCTATTTGCCCTTTCTCTATAATAGAAGTGTCAGAGATGAAAGAAAATTAGTAAAATGTATATGCAAATCTCCCTCCTGTCAGAGACTGAGGCATGCCGCGGGACCTAGAGTCAAGTCCCTGCCCACCACCTGTACGCACTTCGAAAATGCAGGCGACCCATACCCGGCCGGCCCCACCCACATTGGGTGAGACCCAACCTGGCTGGCCCCACCCCTGTTAAGCCCCTCTGGCGGGGGCCACAGCCTCAGGTCCCCCGGCCCAGCATTGGGGCAGGGGCGTGGCCTGAGGTCCCCTGTCAAGCCCCGCTGGGCAGGGGGCGTGGCCTGAGGTCCCCCGGCCCAGCACTGGGGCAGGAGGGGCACGGCCTATGGTCCCCCGTCAAGCCCAGCTAGGCGAGGGGCATGGCCTGAGGTCCCCATTAAGCCCTGTGGGATGGGGTCATGGCCTGAGGCCCCTCACCCAGGCCAGGAGCCATGCAACCTCAGGTTTCTGCTGTTTGGTCATGAAGTTAGGGCATCCTGGCTAATTTGCATATTCCTCTATTATATAGATAGATATCCTATTTCACTTGCTTCAGGGAAATTTGTTTGAATATTTTCATTTGAAAGTAATACAGTATTAAAAAACATGGAACTATATATTATATTCTTGGATGAATATTGCCATGCTATGAGAAAGTAAATTTTATAATGAAAAACTTAAGAAAACACTTTATAGGCTAGAATTTTTATTCTGTATAATGAAATGCATAAACTGGATAACTGCACACATATCTATTGAAGAATATCTATTTACTTTGTAGAACAATATTGTACTAGTATATGTACGACAAACATAACATTCTAGTTTTTCCCCCCAAAATGGTTTTAAGAAAGCAAAGCCCAGGCATGAAATTGTTTTTCACCTTGGCTATATATACATTTATTCACTGTGCCCTTTATTTTGCTTATTTATTTTTCAAAATAGAGTAACAATTAGATATAAGCAAACTATAATTTGATGATCATTTGGAATTAGCATTTTCTTTTCTCTTAGAGTGGAATATGTAATTGTGATGATTAAAAACAAACATTTTGGTGTCTGTTTTTTTTTGTTTTTTTTGTTTTTCCAAATTTTTATTAAGGTATTATATGTGTACATATCTTACCATTGCCCCCCCACCCCACTCCCATACATGCCCTCACCCCCCAATGTTTTGCATCCGTTGGTTACTCTTATATGCATGCATACAAGTCCTTCAGTTGATCTCTTATTTCCCCCACCTCTCCCTAACCTTACCGCTGTAATTAGACAGTCTGTTTGATGCTTTACTGCCTCTGTAACTATCTTTTTGTTCATCAGTTTATAATGTTTTTCATTATCCCCAAATGAGTGAGATCATGTGGTATTTTTCTTTCATTGACTGGCTTATTTCACTTAGCATAATGTTCTCTAATTCCATCCAGGTGCCTATAAATGGTAGTAATTCCTTCTTTTTTATAGAAGCATAGTATTCCATTGTGTAGATGTACCATAGTTTTCTGATCCAGTCATCTGCTGACGGGCACCTAGGCTGTTTCCAAATCTTAGCTATTGTAAATTGTGCTGCTATGAACATAGGGGTGCATATATCCTTTCTGATTGGTGTTTCTGGTTTCTTAGGATACATTCCTAGGAGTGGGATTACTGGGTCAAATGGGAGTTCCATTTTCAGTTTTTTGAGGAAACTCCACACTGTTCTCCACAGTGGCTGCACCAGTCTGCATTCCCACCAGCAGTGCATGAGGGTTCCTTTTTCTCCGCATCCTCACCAACACTTGTCCTTTGTTGATTTGTTGATGATAGCCATTCTGACAGGTGTGAGATGGTACTGCATTGTCGTTTTGATTTGCATCTCTCGGATAATTAGTGACTTTGAGCATGTTTTCATGTGTCTCTTGGCCTTCCTTCTGTCTTCTTTCAAAAAGATTCTATTTAGGTCCGTTGCCCATTTTTTTATTGGATCCTTTATCTTCCTTTTATTAAGTTGTATAAGCTGCTGTTGGAAATTAAACATTCATCAGTGATACCATTTGCAAATATGTTCTCCCATACAGTGGGGTTTCTTGTTGTTTTGTTGATGGTTTCTTTTGCTGTGCAAAAGCTTTTTATTTTGATGTAGTCCCATTTGTTTATTTTCTCTTTGGCTTCCGTTGCCCTAGGGGCAGTATCAGTGAAAAAGTTCTTTTGGCATATGTCTGAGATTTTGCTGCCTGTGGATTCCTCTAGTATTTTTATGGTTTCCCATCTTATATTTAAGTCCTGTATCTATTTTGAGTTTATTTTTGTGTATGGTGTAAGTTGGTGATCTAGTTTCATTTTTTTGCATGTATCTGTCCAATTTTCCCAACACCATTTATTGAAGAGACTGTCTAGACTCCATTGTATGCTCATGCCTCCTTTGTCAAATATTAATTGCGCATATTGGTTTGGGTCGATATCTGGATTCTCTATTCTATTCCATTGATCTATATGTCTGTTCTTGTGCCAGTACCAGGCTGTTTTGAGGACAGTGGCTTTGTAATACAGCTTGAAATCTGGTATTGAGATCCCTCCTACTTTATTCTTCTTTCTCAGGATTGCTGTGGCTATTCGGGGTCTTTTTTTATTCCAGATGAATTTTTGGAGAGTTCTTTCTAGGTCTGTGAAATATGTCGTTGGTATTTTAATGGGGAGTGCATTGAATCTATAGATTGCTTTGGGTAGAATGGACATTTTGATGATGTTGATTCTACCAATCCATGAACATGGTATGTTCTTTTATCTGTTTACATCTTCCTCTATCTCTTTTTTCAGTGTCCTGTAGTTTTCCGCATATAGGTCTTTTACCTACTTGGTTAGGTTTATTCCTAAGTATCTTAATTTTCTTGGTGCGATGGAAAATGGGATTGCTTTTTTAGTCTCTCTTTCTGTAAGTTCACTATTGGTGTATAGAAATGCCATAGATTTCATGGCGTTAATTTTGTATCCTGCTACATTGCCGAATTCATTTATTAAGTCTGTTAGTTTTTTGATGGAGTCTTTTGGGTTTTTTATGTACAATATCATGTCATCTGCAAATAAGGACAGCTTTACTTCTTCTTTTCCAATTTGGATGCCTTTTATTTCTTCTTCTTGTCTAATTGCAATGGCTAATACTTCCAGTACTATGTCAAACAGGAGTGGTGAGAGTGGGCATCCCTGTCTTGTTCCTGTTCTTAGGGGAAATGGTTTTAGTTTTTGCCCATTGAGTATGATGTTAGCTGTGGGTTTATCATATATAGCTTTTATTATGTTGAGGTATGATCCTTCTATTCCCACCTTGTTGAGAGTTTTTATCAAGAAAGGGTGTTGGATTTTGTCAAATGCTTTTTCTGCATCAATTGATATGACTATGTGATTTTTATCTCTCAATTTATTTATGTGATATATTGCATTTATTGATTTGCGGATATTGTACCATCCTTGCATTCCTGGGATAAACCCTACTTGGTCATGGTGTATGATCTTTCTGATGTACTGCTGGATGCGATTTGCTAGAATTTTGTTGAGGATTTTGGCATCTACATTCATGAGGGATATTGGCCTGTAATTCTCCTTCATTGTGCTGTCTTTATCTGGTTTTGGTATTAGGGTGATGCTGGCTTCATAGAAGGAGCTTGGAAGTGTTCCTTCCTCTTGAATTTTTTGGAATAGTCTGAGGAGGATAGGTTTTAGTTCTTCCTTGAATGTTTGGTAAAACTCTCCTGTGAAGCCGTCTGGCCCCGGGCTTTTGTTTGCCGGAAGCTCTTTGATGACTGCTTCAATTTCTTCCATAGTTACTGGCATATTGAGCTGTTTAGATTCTTCTTGATTGAGTTTTGGAAGGTTATATTTTTCTAGGAATCTGTCCATTTCCTCCAGGTTGTCCAGTTTGTTGGAATAGAGTTGTTTGTAGTATTTTTTAACAATCCTTTGTATTTCGGCGGGATCTGTTGTTATTTCACCTCTGTCATTTCTGATTTTGTTTATTTTGGTCCTCTCTCTTTGCTTCTTGGTGAGCCTGGCTAGAGGTTCATCAATCTTGTTTATCCTTTCAAAGAACCAGCTCTTGGTTTTGTTGATCTTTTGTATTGTTTCTTTGGTCTCTATGTTGTTTATCTCTGCCCTGATCTTTATTATTTCCTTCCTTCTGCTTACACTGGGCTTTTGTTGTTGCTCTTTTTCTAACTCTTTGAGTTGTTGGGTTAGGTAATTTATTACCATTGTTTCTTGTTTTTTGCAGTAGGCCTCTAGAGCTATGAACTTCCCTCTCAAGACTGCTTTTGCTGTGTCCCATAGATTTTGGATTGTAGTGTTGTCATTGTCATTTGTTGCCATGATGTTTTTTATTTCTTCTTTGATCTCTCTGGTAACCCAGTCATGGTTTAATAGCATGCTGTTTAGCCTCCATGTGTTTGATTTCTTTGGGTTGTTTTTATTGTAGTTGATTTCCAGTTTTATGCCACTGTGGTCTGAGGAGATGCTTGATATGATTTCTATCTTCTTGAATTTGAAGAGACTTTGCCTATGTCCCAACATATGGTCTATCTTTGAAAATGACCCATGTGCACTTGAGAAGAATGTATATTCTGTGGCTTTGGGGTGAAATGTTCTTCAGATGTCAATTAATTCCATCTGGTCTAGTGAGTCATTTAGGATTGATGTTTCTTTGCTGATTTTTTGTTTAGAGGATTTGTCCAGTGGTGATAGTGGGGTATTAAAGTCTCCTACTATGATTGTATTGCTGTCAGTCTCTCCCTTGATATCCTCCAGGAGTTTTTTTATGTATTTGGGTACTCCTGTATTGGGTGCATATATGTTTACCAGAGTTATTTCTTCTTGTTGGATTGCTCCCTTTAGTATTATGAAGTGGCCTTCCTTATCTCTTGTTATGTCCTTCAGTTTGAGATCTAATTTGTCAGATATAAGTATTGCTACCCCAGCTTTTTTTTCAGTTCCATTTGCCTGGAAAACCTTTTTCCATCCCTTCACCCTCAGTCTGTGTGCGTCTTTTTTTCTGAGGTGGGTTTCTTATAGACAGCAGATATATGGGTCATGTTTTCTTATCCAATCCATTACCCTATGTCTTTTGATTGGGGCATTTAATCCGTTTACATTTAAAGTTATTAGTGATAGGTACTTATTTGTCGCCATTCCTATTCTTTACACCTGTGTTCCTTCTTCGCTCCCTATTTCTTTTTTTTTTACAGCAGACCCTTTAGCATTCCTTGCATTGCTGATTTGGTGGTAATAAATTCCCTTAGTCCTTTTTTGTCTGTGAAGCTCCTGATTTCACCTTCAATTTTGATTGGTAGCCTTGCTGGATACAGTATTCTTGGATTCAGATCCTTCCTTTGCATGACTTTGTATATTTCATTCCATTCCCTTGTGGCCTGATGAGTTTCTGTTGAGAAATCAGTTGCTAGTCTGATGGGGGTTCCTTTGTATGTAACTTTCTGTCTCTCTCTTGCCGCTTTTAAGATTCTTACTTTGTCGTTGGTGTTTGCCAGTTTAATTATAATGTGCCTTGGCGTCGGTCTTTTGGGGTTCATTTTGCTTGGGACTCTGTGAGCTTCTTGGATTTGTGTGGGTTTTTTCTTCTCTATATCAGGGAAATTTTCTGTCATTATTTCTTCAAAGAGGTTTTTTATTCCGTGCTCAGCTTCCTTTCCTTCTGGAACCCCTATTATGTGGATGTTGTTTTGTTTCGTGTTATCTCAATGTTCCCTTAGGCTCTCCTCCTGCCTTTCAATTTTTTTTTTCTAGAAGTTGCTCTACTTGGGTATTTTTTCCCATCTTGTCTTCTAGCTCACTGATGCGGTCCTCTGCTTCTTCTAGTCTACTCTTGATGCTTTCTATTGAGTTCTTTTCAGCAGCGATGTCATTTTTCATTTCTTCTTGGTTCTTCTTCATTTCCTCTTGGTTCTTGCTCATATTGTCGAATTTATCTTCCATTCTTTTCAGCCACCACCTTATGACCATTTCTCTGAATTCTTTTTCTGGAAGGTTGCTTGCCTCCATTTCATTTACTTCCTTTTCTGGTGATGCGTGCTTTTCTTTCATATGCGGGCTGTTTCTTTGTCTCCCCATGGTCTCTCTTCTCTGGGTGTCTGGTTATGTAGTTCTCTCTCTCCCGCGTTGATTTCAAGGCACAAAATACAGCACTACCAGGTACAACACACAAGGCACTGAACAGAAATGTATTCACGATATTAATAACCTCCAATAAAGGTGACCTCCAGAGAAAGGCAAATTAGGGGATAGGAGAGAAAGAAGAAGAGGAAAAAGAAAGAAAGAAGAAGAAAAAAAAAAGGAGTGTCAAAATGAAATTGGGAAAAGGGAAAAGAAGAAGAAAAAAAAAAGTAAGAGAGACAAGAAAGAGACTAAGAGAGAAAGGGAAACAGACTATATATATTGGGGATAAAACTCCAATAGGACAATCACTTATCCCAGCAAATGCCAGCAACAAGTACCTGGGGATTAATACAAACTACAATACCATCTAATATTGAGTGAGGCAAGGGAAAACAGAAGCACTAAACAAACAAAAAAAATAAACAAGAATAAGGAAAACAATCTCACAAAAAAGCATAAAAATTCGATATAATCTATATTCAAGCGAACAACAACAAAAGGACAGAGAGAAAAACCATTTTTTGGATAGTTAAGACAGTGAAGAGAGAGGTGTGTATGGACTTGGAGCAGGGGATTGGAGATTAGATATATAAGTAGGGTGAAATTTTAACAGGGGGTTAACAGAAAGAATAGGGAAAATCTAAAGCAGGAAAGGGGTAAGATAAACAGGACACCGAAAAGGGAAAAGTGAGGAAGAGAGTGATGGCATAAAGGTAGAGTTGAGATAGAGTAAAATGATGCTAAAGGCAAGATAAAAATAGAATGTAGAACATTAATC
Source organism: Plecotus auritus (assembly GCF_963455305.1). NCBI lineage: Eukaryota > Metazoa > Chordata > Mammalia > Chiroptera > Vespertilionidae > Plecotus > Plecotus auritus. The sequence continues at coordinate 133,727,418 of NC_137776.1, read as the reverse complement.
CCAAAACAAAATGAAGAGAAAATAAAATGACACTTAAAAAAAAATGATAAAATAGCAGTAGTAATAATACGGATTGAAAATAAAAATGTAATAATTAAAAAGGTAAAATCAAGTGAGGAAAAAAGAAAAAAAATTAGTTTCTTGAGTAAAAGATGCAAAAAATGAAAATAAAAAAATAAAAAATAAAAATAAAATGTGGAGTAGTGAAGGTCATTCACTTCCTCTGTTGTTCTGTTTGGCATGCCTGTTTCTCAGTCCGGACAGTATTGCAGTTCCCTGCGTTCCACTGCTCTTCAGTGATGTAAGCCAGTCCTGATTTTAAGCAAGCGGTGTGTCTTAATTCGTATTCCTTTATTTTTGATTACACAAGAGTCAATTTGTGATTCAGCCCCTGGGTGGCAGTGTTTCTGGATTGACTTCCAGGTTTATCTATGGCTTCTCTAGGGAGTGTTAGAGCCTTCTTTCCCTGTGGCACTCACTACAGGTTTGTGGGAGTGGGCTGCCTCAGAGCTGGCTCTCCGATGGTCACTCCCCGCTCCAATCCCCAGGTTCCAGCAAAACAACTTTCCCCTGCAGTCTCCCAGGGTGTCCCCAACTGGGTGATCCTATGTATTGGGCTTAGTAATCAGAAGCAAGAATTTCAAGAGGAAAAAGCCGAAGTGTGCGCACTCCGTGGCTGCGCGTAAGTCTAGCACACCCCTGAAATTCTTAGGGTGTCCCTGCACTTCAGATCAAAATGGGTTGCTTTTTAGAGATCCCTTCTGTTAGCAGCTCTGGGGACCCCCTTCCACATTCACAGATCACTCCAGCCCCAACAGCCACGGATTTTTCTAGGCACAGACTTCCCCGGTCCTCCAGCTCCCGCAAAACGCGCGTTCCTCTCTCGTGCTGGGACCAGAGACCTCACCTTATCCCAGGCGAAATCTGACCTTTCCGTGGTGGAGTGTAGAGCTCCTCTGAACCCGTGTGTTTGTGCCAAATGGGGAGCGTTGTTCTGGGGCTCGCAGCTGTTCCGTGTGTGCTGCAGTTGTGGATTCTCAGGCTTCCGATAAGCTCCACTTTCCGGTTCCAGATGGCGGAGACTCCGTGTCCAAGCCCGCAGCTCCGGGAGGGGACCCAGCCGCAGTGGGAGCTGCCAGGTCAGGGGAACCCCGTCTAGCAGTCTCCCACCTTCTTCTGGAGTTCAGCTGTCCCCCAACTTGCCAACAAACACTCCTAGTGCAACCCTCAGCTGTTCTTTCTTTCTGCTTTGGGACAAGGCTCGGAACACGTCTGTCTATTCCGCCGCCATTTTTCTGTCTTCGGTGTCTGTTTTTTTATTGCTTCATTGTAAATCAGTGGCTTCTATAGATTGGATAATGGTTGCCATTCATGCCCTCCAAGGCTGTACATAGCTATTTTATTTGGCTTTGGAAAGAAAGTGAAGTATTTTCTTTGCATAAATCATAGTCGCAAAATTACAAGGTACCTGAGGTATAGTGGTCTTTATAAAATCCACTCCCACAATGCTGCTCAAGCTTGTGGGCTAAGTCATTTGTTAGAACATAGTTATCTGAACTTCTGATGTTTGGAGTATATCTTAGTTTTAACACTCAATTTTTTCTTTTTTTTTATTACAGTTTACATTCAGTGTTATTTTGTATTAGTGTCAGGTGTAGAGCACAGTGGTCAAACAATCATATACTTCATTAACACTCGATTTTTAAGTCTCAGGTAAATGTGCTTAACTTCTTGGAAAACTAATAAACTCTTGACATCTTCAGAAAGTAGGAAGCCCTAACAACCCCTGGTGTTAGGTAGAGTCTTTGACTCCCACATTACATTGAGGCTAGGTTTTATAGAGGTGCATTTGATGTGGAGCAACCCTAACACACTGTTGAATCTGAAGATACTGCTTTCTCTACTCTCACTCCAAAGTAGGAGTTCTCTTAGGGTGTAAATTACTAAAGAAAATTTGTGTGGTTGAGGATTATATTACCTTTACTCTACAATAATACAACCTTTGTAGCTCCTCTCCAACTTAAATAAAAATAGTGGTAATGATAATAGATGTTAAAAATAGCCAATCATTTGGCTCTTGGAAGTCTTATTTTTAAAAAAGTAAAGTTTCACTTGTTAACTTTTGACCTACAAATCCAGAATAATTGTTGATTTAAATATAAACTAATATATGTGGCAGGGTTAGAATTTTTCTAGTTTCCATACAATTTAATGCTGACAAAGACTAAAGAATTCTTTGTCTCAGAAATCTCATTTTGCAGATAATGAACCAGGGGTTTGAAAGAGTAAGTCTTGCTCAGGATCACCCCACTCAGGGCAATACCCAGCCTCCAGATCCCCAGGCCCTGGCTCTTTTCCCCTCTCCAGTTACTTATGTTTAGAGTGAGAAGAAGGCCGAACAGATGGCCTAATTCTGACCCACATTTTTGAATGATTTTGGTTAGTTTACACTGAAAATAAAGTCTCTACTAATTTCTGGTGTAATTGGTTATCTACTTAATATGGAATAATTAGTGTTATTGGGTAGTTGTGGAGAGCAGTTTTTGTACCCTTTTACGTTTTCACTAGTTTCTGTCTGGAGAACCTGTCCCAGAACTGGGTAATCTCCTGAATTCAATTTCCCAGCTGACAACAGTGCTGACATTTTTCTTATGCAAAGAGCTCTGAAGTGGCTTTGTAGATTAGAGCCATTGATTTTCAGATCCGGTTGGCTTATAGCCTTGAGCGGTCACTGTGACGCTGCAGTCTTTGTGATGCGTTTTATACTATATGTTTTTTATTCCATGGGATACTGTCAAGACCTGGTGATGAGAGGCTGTCAGCCCGAAAGGCTGACTTTGATCCTCACATACAGTAAAACCAGTAGAAAAAAAGAAATGCTCTCTTCTATTTTTTAAAACTTCATTGTTGAAAGTATTACAAATATCCCCCTCCCCCTCTTTCCCTCATTGACCCTCTGAAAGACTCTGTTCTTTAAAAAAAAAAATATATATATATATATATATTTTTATTGATTTAGAAGAAAGGAGAGGGAGAGAGAAATAGAAACATCAATGATGAGAGAATCATTGATCAGCTGCCTCCTGCATGCCCCACACTGGGAATCGAGCCTGCAACCCCCGGGTATGTGCCCTGACTGGGAATTGAACTGTGACCTCCTGGTTCATAGGCTGATGCTCAACCACTGAACCATGCTGGCCCGGGCTGAAAGGCTCTATTCTTGATAAGGTTGCGCAGTCACAGGTGGGCAGTGGCCATTTGTAGCCATGTGACACCATTGCGGTATCCTGTAAGCCTGTAGCCAGGACCACATGTCCCATTTGAGGTGTGATGCATTTGCATTCAAAATTACCTCTTACCTCCTAAGGAGGCACATAATTTTGATTAGCTGCACCCTGGCTCATAAAGGCAAGGGCAGTAATAATTATTTGACTTTAACCAAACAGAATAGCACATTTGCATCTATCAGTTATCCTGAGAGCATAGCTACGATGTGGAGGCCTTTGTGTTAGGAAACTGCTCACAGACTATAAAGTCACAAATCATTTTTTTCTATTCTTCTCCCTTTTGCTCAAGAAAAATCATTCCTCCCCTGCCCCCCCCCCCCCCTTTTTGGTAATGGTGAGAAAGAAAGAAAAGTCTACAAAGCTTATTGTAAGTGGAACTATATTCATAAATAGCTTCTTGATTGAGAACAAATGCCTCATTAATCTTAAGTGCTTCAACCAGAGAGCACAAGTAAAGTCAGGAAGAATAATGACTGACATTATGGGGAGCATAACATACTGTACTCTACACCAGGATGTGCATGCCCGGAGGTCACTGGGCTGCAAGGTACAGCTCCTTAGAAACGCAGTGCAGGCGTTTCTCATGAATGGCAAAAGTTAGTCCAGTGGCAGGGTGAAGAAATCATGTACTTTGCTATTTATTATCGAAGGTCATGTTGGGAAGAAAGAATAAACCAGCTGAGCTTTTATTTGAAAGCCAAATGTACATTTAAAAAAAAGTAGGATGTTCAACTTGAAGTACTTTGCTCAGGATCCTGGAAATACCATTATGTAAATGCAGTAAGTCCCATGTAGATTACTTCTGACCTCTCTTCAATTATAGAGGTGCTGCTCCTTGCCACTAAGCGTGTATCTGGCTTGCTACCAAACAGGTGCTCTGCAAACCTCAAATTAATTTTTATATTGGTGTAAGCAATGGCATTAGAAAGACAGATCTAAGAAAAAAATTTGAAGCCAACACAAAGTGTAGCTTTCTATTCTTCTGTTACCTTCTTTTCATACAAATGGTTAATGATATTTAAGTAGTTAAAATGTAGCAAGCACACCCACCCTCCTCAAGATGTCCACATTCTAATCCCTGGAACCTGAGGGTCTGTCGTGTTGCATGAAAAGGGGAATTATGGTAGCAGATAGTATTCCGATTGCTAATCAGCTGACTCTATGAGAGGAAGATTATTTTGGTTACTTGGGTGCAGTCACAGCGTTCACTCCCCAGAGTTCAAAATCTGGGCCTCTTCTCTACACTAACAGCATCTAGTCATTGCTACCTTTCTCTGTCCAGCTCAGCCTCTCCATTGAGCTGCAGATCCATATGGCCAACTTCCTGAGCAGCATGTCCAGTGAGTAGCTCAAATTCACCCTGTCACAAATTGAATTCCAGATCTTCTTCTCCTGCGGGCTTCCTAATTTCCAGACCTTCCAGCTGCTGAGGCCTAAAACTTTAGAGTCAGATATGCTTTTCTTTTTCTCATACCCTATATCTGTCTGACCTGTCTTGTCTGCTTTTAAATAATCTAGAATCCTGGATACTTTTTCTTTTTAATTTATCTTTATTGTTGAAAGTGTTACAGATGTCCTCCCCCCTCCCATGACCCCATTCAACCCGTTCCTTCCCCTTCCCCAGGCCTTCACTGCACTATTGCTGTGAACATAAGGTTGCATATACTCTGTCTGATTGGTGATTCTGGTTTCTTAGAATATATTCCTAGAAGTGGGATCACTGGGTCAAATGGGAGTTCCATTTTTATTAATTTTTTGAGGAAACTCCATACTGTTTTCCACAGTGGCTGCACCAGTCTGCATTCCCACCAGCAGTGTACTAGGGTTCCCTTTTCTCCACATTTTCACCATCACTTGTCTTTTGTGTACCAAAGCTTTTTTATCCACTCATCTGCTGGCCACTTCTTAATTACCTCTGCTTATAATACCCAGACCAGTGGTCGGCAAACTCATTAGTCAACAGAGCCAAATATCAACAGTACAACGATTGAAATTTTTTTTGAGAGCCAAATTTTTTAAACTTAAACTTCTTCTAACGCCACTTCTTCAAAATAGACTCTCCCAGACCGTGGTATTTTGTGGAAGAGCCACACTCAAGGGGCCAAAGAGCCGCATGTGGCTCGTGAGCCAGTTTGCCAACCACGGACCAAAACCAATCTACTCATTACCTCTTTCCTGGGTTAACACAGTAACCTGCTAACTTCTCTTCTCACTTCTACCCTTGAACCTCTATCCTCTGCTATCAACATAGCAGTTGGCAAGATCTAATCTATCTATCTATATCTATCTATCTATCTATCTATCTATCTATCTATCTATCTATCTATCTATCTAAAAGCCTAAGTGAACAGAATGCTGGAAGGAGCAGAGCAACCAGATTGACCGGTTGCTATGAGGCACATTGACCAACAGGGACAGATGCTCAATGCAGGAGCTGCCCCCTGGTGGTCAGTGCGCTCCCACAGGCAACCTTCCGCAACTGGCCAACCTCCTCTGTTCCCTCCCCACAGCTGGCCAACCTCCCGGGTCCCTCCCACCGTGCCCCCCCCCCCTCCCCAGGAAGGCCCTGGCTGGCAGCCAGAAGGCCCTGATCGCCAGCCAGGCCTAAGGACCCCATCCGTGCAGAATTTCGTGCACCAGGCCTCTAGTTAACATATAAGTCAGATCATCTTCTTGCTGTGCTCAAGCTTTACTGTGGCTTTCCATCTCTCTCATGGTAAAGTCATCACCTTTTTTTCATGACCTATGAAGCCTTATCAGATATTCTCCCACTTTCTTTTTTTTTTTCTTTTTGTTTTGTTAATCCTCACCCGAGCATAGTTTTCCTTTGATCTTTTAGAGAGAGGGAAAGAGAGAGGGAAAGAATGAGAGAAACATCAATGAGAGCGAAACACATCGATTGGTTGCCTCTTGCACTTGCCCCGACCAGGGCCTGGGCCAGGGAGGAGCCTGCAACCAAGGTATGTGCCCTTTGACTGGAATTGAACCTGGGACCCTTTGGTCTCCACTGCTCTATCCACTGAGCCAAACCAGCTAGGGCTCCCACTTACTTTCTGACTAGCAGGATCTGCTGACATCATCTTTCTCTAGGTAATTCCCTGGCTCATTCCCAGAGTACTTAACATCCTCTATCATCTAAATAATCTCCTGATTTATTTTGCTGCTGTCCCAACCAGAACGTAAGTTCACTGAGGACAGGGTCTTTGTCATTCACTGCTATTGCGCAGTGTGTAGAACATGGTGATTAATCAATATTTATTGAAGGTATGTTTTCATTAAAAAAATACGTTTTTATTGATTTTAGAGAGAGAGGAAGGGAGGGGGATAAAGAGAAACATCAATGAGAGATAAACATCAATCGGCTGTCTCCTGCATGCTCCCCACTGGGGACTGAGCCCACAACCCAGGGATGTGCCCTCATGGGTTATTGAACTGTTGACCTCTTGGTTAATGGGTCAATGCTTAACCACTGAGCCACACAAGCTGGGCAGTTTTCATTTTTAATACAAGTTAGATGTGGGTTCTAAATGGCAGAACTCACTTGCTAGTATAAAATTCATTGGAGCCTGTTGAATTTCCATTCAGAAGATAGCTGTAGGAAACCTGTCATTCACTTTCCAATCACTCAGAATTCATGCCAGCCCTGTCCAAATGTGAGATCCTGCCCTCTCGCCAACCCTGATAAATGAGCCACATCTTCAGAAATGGTTCTTCCATGTTTTGTTGATCAGCACTTTGTAAGCTAGCTTTCCGTTAATGTGATTAATTACTTTTTGTTTTCCCAGCTCAGACAGCCTTATTTTACGGTTTTGCATTTCTGTTATGAACGTGTCAGATAAATAAGGGTGTGGGGAGGTACTTCAGTCTCATAATTTTTCTATAGCTCTGAAAATTGGCTTTAGTGGCACTTACGGATATGTCAGCTAAAATGAGAGCCTCTTACCAGGCAGCTTGAGAATGTTGGTATTGGCATTTCTTTAACTGATGTTTTATAGAAGAGGCATTGGAACATGAATTCCCTCTACTGCAAATAATGAACAACTGTGATAGCTACATCATAACAATGTCCTTCTCACCATTGTTGATGTTGTGTCAGCACTTTGATTATAAACACTCTTTTTCATGGTTTAATAACTGAGCCATAACAAAATCATTCCATATTGTAAATTGGTGTACTAGCTGTTCATCTCAGGGGTGATTTTTTATGGAACCAAAGTTTTTAAAGTACTTGGTATTGCTAAAAGGTGATTTTGTGCATGGTATTAGGTGAGGGAAAGGTACAATGTTCAGAATATATAATCCAAATTTATATTTTTTCATTCAGCTTTCAGCTGCCCGGGGGTGGTGGTTAGGGGACCCAATAGAATGAATCTTTTAATGCTGCACTTGGAAGTCAGGATTAGCAGCAGCCTTATAGAGTAATCATGTCGTAAATGGCATTTCAATATTTTGTCTTCTTTTGTTTTAGGAAACATTGGTTGACTAGCAGTATATTTAAATTTTTATAATAGTCAGTCATTTTATATTGGGTGTTACTGTTCCTGGAAAAGCATGCTCATTACACATAAGATAAAACAAGGATGGCAGTAAACTCTGGCTGTTTAATTTTACTTATTTTGTTCTGCAAGCCTGCACAATTTTGGTATTTCCATAGGTTAGATTAGAGAGAAGTTTTAATACACTGAAAAACTCTGGAAGAAATCATAGGTGTCCTATTTATAAATTTAAATTTAAGTGCAAAAAGGAAAAATAGGATAAGCCTCCACAGTTATATTAAATTATTTAATAGAAAAAAGGTTTAATTTCTTCATATGTCCGTATATTGTTAGAGGAGTCTCCTATATTCAACACTCTCATTCTCAAATCTCATTTTCTTTTTATTATTATTATTTTTATTATTGTTTAAAGTATTACAAATAGTAGTACATATGTCTCCTTTCCCTCCCCATTGACCTCCTCCTGGCCACCCCCACCCCCTGGCACATGCCCTAACCGCCCCCCCTCCCCCCCAGTGTTTGTGTCCATTGGTTATGCTTATATGCATGCATACAAGTCCTTTGGTTGATCTCTTACCCGCCTCCACCCCCCAAACCTTCCCCTGCCTTCCCACTGAAGTTTGACAGTCTGTTTGATGCTTCTTTGTCTCTTTATTTTTGTTAATCAGTTTATGATGTTCTTTATAGTCCACAAATTAGTGAGATTATGTGATATTTATTTTTCTCTGACTGGTTTATTTCGCTTAGCATAACGCTCTCCAGTTCCAACCATGCTGTTGCAAATGGTAAGAATTCTTTCTTTTTTACAGCAGCGTAGTATTCCATTGTGTGGATGTACCAGTTTTCTAATCCACTCATCTGCTGATGGGCACTTAGGCTGTTTCCATATCTTAGCTATTGTAAATTATGCTGCTATGAACATAGGGGTGCATATATCCTTTCTGATTGGTGTTTCTGATTTCTTGGGATATATTCCTAGAAGTGGTATTACTGGGTCAAATGGCAGTTCCATTTTTAATTTTTTGAGGAAACGCCATCCTGTTTTCTATAGTGGTTGCACCAGTCTGCATTCCCACCAGCAGTGAAAGAGGGTTCCTTTTTTTCCGCATCCTCTCCAGCACTTGTCGTTTGTTGATTTGTTAATGATAGCCATCCTGACAAGTGTGAGGTGGTACATTATTGTTTTTATTTGCATCTCTTAGATGATTAGTGACTTTGAGCATATTTTCATGTGTCTCTGTAAGTCCTCTTTCGAAAGTGTCTTTTTAGGTCCTTTGCCCATTTTTTGATTGAATTGTTATCTACCTTTTGTTACATTGTATGAGTTCCCTATAAATTTTGGAGATTAAACCCTTATCAGGGATAACATTGGCAAATATGTTTTCCCATGCAGTGGGCTTTCTTGTTGTTTTGTTGATGGTTTCTTTTGCTGTGCAGAAGCTTTTTATTTTGATGTAGTCCCATTTGTTTATTTTCTCCTTAGTTTCCATTGCCCTAGGAGTTGTATTGGTAAAGATATTGCTATGACAAATGTCTGCTGTTTTGCTGCCTATGGATTCTTCTAAGCTTTTTATGGTTTCCCGTCTTACATTTAAGTCCTGTATCCATCCATTTTGAGTTTATTTTTGTGTATGGTGTAAGTTGGTGGTCTAGTTTCATTTTTTTGCATGTATCTGTCCAATTTTCCCAACACATTTATTGAAGAGACTGTCTTGACTCCATTGTATACTCTTGCTTCCTTTGTCCAATCTCAAATATAATTTTCTATAGAAAACTACTGCTACTATTTTGTCAATTGACCTTTCAGGGCATGTGAGGGAGGCAACCAATTGATGTGTCTCTCTCACATTGATGTCTCTCTTCTCCTCTCTCACTCTCTCTTCCACGCCCCTTCCTTCACCTTAGAGCCACAAAACTCAGTCTCTTTCTGTCTTTCTCTGCCACCCCTAAGTCTGGGTGTGCTGGGTATGTGGACTGGGGGCTGGCATAGGACTGCGGCTGTCAGAGAGGTCACTGCTGGAGGACCTCTGTGGCTTAGGTGCTATAGCCTCTTGCAAAGCCTTGAGCATGATGCTCTGACCTTCTGGCACCTTCTGTGAGGCCCCTTTATTGTGTGCTGGACATTTTGTCTATAGCAAATGAAGTCAATATTACTATTTCTAGTAAAGGCCTGCTTCTTCATCTGTCAGATATCTAGAGTAGGAGTGATGTCATTCTGATTTGTATTTGATCAATGTCTGTGCTTTGTTGCAGCTTTAGTTTGATTTTGTGTACTCTGGTTTCAGATGTTTCGAGGGTGAGACCAGGGCTTTGCCTTTAGCAATGTCTGTTCTCTGAACACTGTGGAGATTCCAGCGCTATCTGTTTTTTACAGCAGAGTTGGCAGCTTTTCGAGCCGTGGAAGACCTCTCCTTGGTTTAGAGCCTACCTGCCGGATTTTGGGTTCCTGGGGAGTTTTCTTTTCTCCCCAGTTCTGCATCTTATTTTTTGCACCTCAAGAGAATTATTAGTGACAGATCCATATTTTGTTCCTTGTGTTAACCAAAGAAGAGGTTCTGGCTGTAATAAAGAACATAAAGCATTTATTTGACCAAAAGGGTTGCAACCTGGGAGAGACAGATTCAAGTAGCAACCTATGCTCCAAAGAGAACAAAGGAAGGCATAATTTTTATAGAAGTGAAATTTACAAGTGTGGTTCCTATTTTGGTCCTTCATGCAAATGAAAGATTCTTGCAAAGTTAGCAGGTTCTGGTTAGTTCCTGTATGGTTAAGTACCCACAGGTCTTCTCCCTTTCTCAGTTGTGAGCTTCCTAGGGCAGGCACAGTCTCTCATTGATTTTGGCACTCTAATTTGATATCCTGTGTCTTGCCTTGTACCTGGAGGCAGAGGATGGTGAAGACAAAGAGCTTGGACATGTGGTCAAGCAGACCTGAGCTTGAATCCCAGTTGTTACCTTTGCTGGTTGGTTAGGGGTTGGAAAACTATGGGTCATAGAAACCACAGGGGAAAACTGTTTCAGGCATGATCAACAATGTTGAATGCTGTTAAGATGTCAGGCAAACCAAGGACTTGGAATGATCTGTGAGATTTTGTGACATGGGGGTTACTGGTGATCCTAGAAAGAGCGAGTTTCACAGTGTGGTAGGTGGGAGTCTTCTCAACTCCACTGAAAATCTTAAGTCTACACATTCTACTTTAGGGGACTTTTCCTCCTGTTATAGTAGCGCTCTGCAACATGTGTACCTGTTAATGATCCTAATCAGGTGCTTAAAGCAGCATCCATGCTGCTTTGCTGTATTTAACTCTGCTAACTTGTCCCTTTAGGCGTCTTCTCACTACTAGTTTCATTAATCAGACATCTAATTCTCTGAGTGTCTGAGCTTCTCAAAGTCCACAGCTCTCCTTTGCTGCATTCCCACTTTGATACTATCTTTTTATATATTATTTTGTCCTCGTGTTTTGTTTTCATTTTCATTCTCCCCCCACACCTGTGGAAAGCATCTTAAATTAATGGCAAAAAAATAAAGTTAGTAATGGTATATGAAATTATTATGGAATAATTTGTATATTTTAAATAATTTGAATTATTGCAATTCTCATTTTTAATACTTGGATTTTGAAATATTTCTTTCATTGTGTGCTGCATCAAAACAAGTTCTTTCAAAGACTTTGTGATGTGAATAGAGAAATTCTCCATTGAGTTATCTCTTTGAGCGGGATTTATTATGGATTCAAATGTATGTACACAGAGCAGTTTTTGCTACTCAGAACCATTGATAATCACCTAGGAAATTTCAAATGGATGTGCAGAGATGTTCTAGACACATAAAACCATTGAATGTCTTTGGTTGTTTGCTTTTTTTTGCTGCCTATTAAGAGTTACACAGATACGTTATTCTCCTCAGTTGTTTGTTATTGTTCTCCTCAGAAAAATAAAAGCTATGGAGTCTGACACTCCATTATTAATAGTTGATACGTTAGAGAGAGTCCTTTTAAAGCTAGGCAGATCTGTTAAAATTACTTACAGGTCACCTTGGAGAACAGATAAAGAAATTTTATGCATACCACTTAGAGAAAAAAGAACAAAATAGCCTGTAACTATTTTTAATTGAATTTATTGGGGTGACATTGGTTAATATAACCATACAGGTTTCAAGTTGTACACCTCAATAAAACATCTGCATACTGTATCGTTTGCTCATATCCCAAAGCCTATAACTATTTTTAAAAACTATTAATGCAGTAAATTGGGAGGACAAGCTTGAAGTTGAAAATAAAAAGAATTACTTAAGTATTTAATAACAAGTCAACAAAAGGCATTGAATTGCTTTCTGGCCCTATTTACACATAGATTTTTCCCTAAGATTATAATGAGAAATGATGACTGTAGTCTGTATTTATAGTAAAGGGAGTCATCTTGGAGTGAAAACGTCCATGTCAATCTAAGACACATAAAAGTGTCAAAAATATAAAACTTATGTGGGCAAAGGAAAACATTTTTATGGCCCTGTCTTCTAGGGCGGGATAGCCTGGGTTTATCAGAACAATCTTTTCAATACCATTTGCTCACAGAAAGACCAAAATGATAATTTTATGATCTCTAGTTGATTCTCAGCTTCCTTTAACAGGCCTCTCTTTCATGCTTCTTAAACACTGCAATTTCTGTAATAGGCCCTTTTCACTACTCTAGCCACATCTTTTACAAAGTGCTCCCTGCTTCTCCTGACATTGGAATGAAGTGTGCCAGTTCTGTTTTTTAGCCATCTGGTTCCCAGATCACGAGAACCTAGTCATGGTCTCTTCTAGAATTGTAGTTCGTACCTCTCCAGGTACCAAGTTCTCTGTGCCACTGCTTTCCTCCACAGGTGGCAGCTGAACATGGTACCAGCACAGTGATGGTTTTCTTCTAGATATGTATATGAGGACATTGTGGGTTATAGCCTTAGCTTCCCACCTCTCTTTTGCTTTTCCCTTTCAAACTGCTCAGAGATAGGCCTTAATAAAATTCCTAATGGTTTTAATTTTAAAATAAAACAATGAGAATTTATGGGAACATTTAGTTAACTACTATTTTATTATATAGGTCTGGTAATTGTGTGGCATTTTTTTTTCTCCTCTAGGAGTGCTGTCTCTGCAATTTGAGAGGGGGTGCTCTTAAGGAAACTAAGGATAATAAGTAAGTAATACATTCATGTGTTGAATTTCATTGTTTTCTTCTCCTCTCTGGAATGGTTGAGCCTCTGGGTGGCAGTTTGCTTTACCTGTCATTATTAGACACACCGTTCCAAGGCTTGTGCTGTCCAGATCTGAGGTTGGGACTCTGTGCAGAGACCTTTACTGACACCACATTCACCTCTGCTGACAAAGGTGTTCCAACTCTTGTTTTTGTTCTGTTTTTGACACCATGAAGAATAACCCCTTTGTACTAACAGAGTCTTTTAAATAAAGGCAGCCCATATAGTTTTAGGTGCCGTTGGAATTGTAGCATTTAATATGATGAATCCTATTTATTCAATAAAAACAGTATGCCAGAAAACAGTGAAATTGTTATCTTCACATAAATAAAATCAATCATGGCCATAACATTAAAGCAAAACCATTTCTTTTTAACACCAATAAACTAACAAGAAAGTATATATACTACAATAGAAATACAGAGAGAAACATTGATTTTAAGACTTAGAGGGGACAGTTGGAGAATATGAAGGTCTTATGTGAACATAAACGAAAGGTAATCTGGACTTTATGGCAATTATTGAAATTATTTTTGTGTGAATTTTATTTTCATGACCTGAATTTACTATTTAAAACGGGGCAAAGTATTTATAGAATCCTTTAGAAATAGAAACATGTAGACATGGTTTAGGCAGAGGTTTTAAGCTGGCACTTGAGGGCCAGATTCAGCCCCAAGGTATGTTTTAGTTGACAAATACACATTTTATACATTTGATCCAAAATTTAAAAGTTGAGAGATTTTTATAATAAAATACAAGTTTTCATCTTTACTTGAAAAAATGATTGTGCCTCTCTATATGGCCATAACAAGTTGGAATGAGAACCTGGTCTAAATGGGCATGCGTTCCCCAAGTTCCCATGATTTAAACTGTACTCTATTTGTTTATGTCCTGCGAGGTCTCACCGGCACTGGATTTGGGACCCTGGGTGTAATGTAATGATGGAGTTTGCATAATTGTGTACATGTGCACGTGTTTCTGATTGCTTATAAGGAAGAATAAAGTTTAGTCTATGAAACTGTATTTTCGCTTAATTTGGGATATTCATCTTTTACAGTTAATGTGATTGGCACTTTGCTAAAAAGTAATGACTAGTTCTAGGATGTTGTACAAGTCAGGCAGACTGTGAGATTACTTAGGTGGCTCCTATAAAGACAGATGATAAGAACTTCTTTTCCTACTCTTGGGCTAGGACAAAAAGTGTTTGCCGTGGAACTATAGTATTTATCTAGACATGGAAGAGTGTGCCATGATGGGGTTGACACTTGTCTTCTCCTCCTGTGGTTTTTAAAAGCAGCACGGACAGTTTGAGTGAAATAAATATTGTTTGATTTAAAAATAGGTTGATGAATTGATAATTCTTTCAAGATCTTTTTAAACCTCAAGAGTCTTTTTTTGTGTGGGGTATAATATTGATGAAAAACTTAATGGTGTTAGTGGGGATGTTATCATTTTCTGGAGCAACTCAGAATTTGAAAGGAGATGCTAGATTTTAAGTAGAAAACAAGGGAGCAAGCTAATTTCATTTCTTCTTGTCTCTAATAGGTTCCTTTGATTATAGTGGGGTTGCAATGAGAGACAATTTAATTAAAGACTTAATCAGTATTAGTTCTTTTAGAAAACTTGTTGTTTGTTCTGGTTTGCTTTATGGCTTTTGTATTATGTAAAAAGATTATGTGCTATACCCAGTTCTTAACTTTTATTATTTGAATTAATCTTTTGCCACATGTTAATTAGCTAAAGTATATTAAACACCTGTATTGCAATATCAAATGAAACAGCAAACATACATTTCAGTATTTTGCAGGTCAAGCATAGAAAAACCATACATATATTGATAGGATTGAGTCTTCGGTCTTTACCTAGTTTTTCATGTCACAGTGTTGGGCAGGTGTGCTACTGAATCCATCCAGGTATTGTCTAATAGATTTAAAATTCAAAGAGTAGTCTGTTTGTGATGGATTCAGGCTCTTGGCTTTCATTCTTATCTGTGTGTTTCCCCTCTGTGAGAATTGCATTGCCTGGTTGAAGTACAAGGTATATAAGCTTAGGGAACTTGTGTTTATGTTTGATGTCTCCTTTTCTGTAGGTGGGCCCATGTCATGTGTGCCGTCGCGGTCCCAGAAGTTCGATTCACTAATGTCCCTGAAAGGACACAGATAGATGTAGGCAGAATACCTTTACAGAGGTTAAAATTGGTGAGTGGCAAAGCTTTTTTACCTCATAAATTAGTATTAATTTCAAGTTCTGAATATTTTTATTAATACACACATTTCCAAGGTGATTTTTCTCTTAGCTTCATTTTATTGTTCTACCCTTTCCTTTAGGCTAAATTTACTTATCTGTACATACACTTTTCCTGTTATATTGTAAGTATGCTTATAACCTTCCTCAAATTCTGTTTGAAATAAGGCAAAGGAATACATTTCCTGGGTTAATGTGAATTTTCAGACTATAGGCGATCTGGTGAGGTTTGTTTGTAACAGACCTGAACTATCTATTTCTGTTTAAGTTGTTTAGAGTTTCTGTTTCTCTCTCTTGCCTCTCTTTGGTTGGTCTTGACTTAGCAAAATGCATCTAACCTGGTTTCATCTTCTCTTCACCAAAAGACTGGTAGAGAAATACAAATTATTACTATTACCCAGGGATTTCCTCACTTATTAATAAGATACAAGTCATTTATTGTGCCAAACTCTCAGGCTGATTTTCTTCTGACCTGTTTAGATACTTTTATAAAAATCTTTCCAGTGGTTCTCTTTGTTCAGAGTATGTTTTATTGAAAAGATAGGCTTTTAATGTCCTTAACATTGAAGTAATCTTGGAGTTCTATTCAGTTGGTAGCCAAAAGATCATTAGGTTAGGCCCTTATAATTCATATTTAATGAGAATTTTCCCTAAAGTTAAATTGCATGACCTTAAAATATGGGATCGTATCTTACACATGGACTTAATTCCCTAGAATGTCTTCAGTTCTTGTTATTTTTAACTTGAGGTACTTCCACTTGAGAATGTCTCAGGCACTGTAGCTGTAGCACTCGTTCTGCCTATTACTTGTTTTGTTCATTACCATTCTTTTCCCCAACAGGGAACGGGGTGTACTGTCTCTATCTTAGGTACTTGGAATCTAATCTGTTGTCCCTCCTCCCCCAGAAGGAAAAGTGAACACTTACTTTTCATTATAGTTCTTTCTAGGATTTCACATTGCTAGACAACAGAGGCCCTTTGTAGAACTGATGACTGCTGGGCAGATGTGAGCGGTGGGACTAGGATGCTCAGGGTTGTAAATGAGATGGAAATGAATGGATCATTTAAAAGGCCCTTTAAAATTCAATTCTTTGGCTCCTGGACTTCCATAGGAAAGCTTGAAATCTTATATCTTGGTCACCAATTAAAAAAATCACCAATAAGAAAGAAAAAGATCTGCTTTCAGGCAGGTTATTAAAAAATGTTGAATTCATATGTCAAAGAATTTTTAATATTTATTGTGACAAATACTAACAAATATCTTACTTTTTTATGATTTACAAGTAATATGTATTTTCAAAAATGTAGACACTTCATTGAAAGTGACTTCTGTTCCCCAGGTTAATGCCCCTCAGAATGAGTGGTCACGGCTCTTGAAGCTGGACCTTCATTTTGCTGCCGTTGTCCATGAGTGTTTTCTTTTTTTTATTTTTTAAATATATTTTATTGATATTTTACAGAGAGGAAGGGAGAGGGATAGAGAGCTAGAAACATCGATGAGAGAGAAACATCGATCAGCTGCCTCCTGCACACCTCCCACTGGGGATGTGCCCGCAACCCAGGTACATGCCCTTGACCGGAATCGAACCCGGGACCCTTCAGTCCGCAAGCCGATGCTCTATCCACTGAGCCAAACTGGTTTCGGCCATGAGTGTTTTCTTAATGGTGTATTGTTATCCATACCAGTCCTACATGGGTTGTAAGGAAACAGCAGGAGGGACAGCACGACCATTTCAGTGCTGTTCAGGAAGCTGTGTCTAGAAGGCTGGAATCGGATGATTGCATGGGAAGGTGGCAAGCTTACTGTTTTCTTCACAATGCTGTGCCTAACTTTGATTGTGTATATCACATACTCCTTATGCTTTTCATCCTTAAACAGTTGGTACCTTTACAACAATATGTCTTGAGTGAATTTAAGATTTAAGATCACCTAATGTCTGTTATTGAGCTGATTATTGACATACAGATATCCATGAAATAATTTGGGTGAAAATAGCAGGCGATATATCAGATTTCCCCCAATTTTTAAATATAATTTTATATCCATAGAGAATGTCTTAATATATTTATCGATATGCCCACAGTGGTTACCTTAAATGGGAAATTTCAAGGAGAAACTTCATTTTGTGTGTGTGTGTGGTGGGGGGGTGGGAAATCACTCAAAAGTGCTGTAATTGTTTGCAAGGGGGCAATGGTCAGAAGTCTGGCTAATTTTTTCACCAAGAAACCTCATCACAGCACCATCACCTGTGACCCTCCTTAGTGCTGTCTGTGCCCTGGTATTATCCAGTGTCCTGTGGTGATTGGACTCTGACAGGCTGGCCTTGAATAACAAAATTTACAAATGATCATGTGTGTGGGGTGGAGTGCACCTTCCCAGAGAATAGGATGCTCTGCCCTATTGCAGTCAAGGATGTGCTTTCCAACATTAGCATTCTTTTGAACATTCATTTAGTGAGTGCATCACCAATCCGAAGTCAGAGCAGTAGTTTTGTGTGGTATTTCACACAGGCCACTGTCCGTATAGGCAAATTATTTCACTATGTCTATCTAGTGAACGCGTGTATGTCTGCTGGTGTCAGTTTCAGTCTTTTTCTGGGGCTGCAGCCAACCCTTTTCTGGATGCTAGACTGCCCACCCACCTTCCTATTCACATGGATGGGGGATATTAAGAATGAGTTAGATGTCAGTGTCAACTTATTTCACCAAACTGTTACCTTACCTTACCAAATACTTAGTGTATATTTTTTAATAAGACATTGCTCTTGTCTCGTATCTTAAAGTCTAGATTGGGCTTTCTCAGCGTTGGCTCTGTTGACCTTTTAGAAAAGATACTTCTTTGCTGTGGGTGACTGTCATGTGCGTTGCAGACGGCAGCATCCTTGAACAGACAGCGCCGCATATCCCCATCTGAGAATCCACTGGTCTACAGAGAAGACATAAACATACAGAGAAAATTTTCATTTTCAGATAGAGACTATCTTGATTGAAAGAAGTAAGTTGGAGACTGAGAGAACAGAAATTCTTAATTGCTTTTAAAAACATCTTAGAGATCTTTTTTTTCCAATTATTCTAATTTCTTATTTGTCAAAAAATTAATAGAATTTGACAACATATGTGTATATTTACTAATGTATTAGTTATATAATCTGATTTAGTATTTTAACATCTGTTTTTATAGAAATTGAACAACCTTGAAAAATAATCAGGTTTCATAAATATTAAAATTCTGTGAGGTTTGTGTGCACACACTTATGCACATGGTAGTTACTAAGTGAATATTTATGAAATAAAAGGCAGAAAATAGTTATTATTTGTGCTTCTGGCTTAACATATTATGGCTGGATGCTTTGATCAGACAATACCAAATGGTTTGTGCCTTTTTATGGTTTCCACTGAGAAAGCTGTGGTGGTAAATTCATGCACAGTTCTGTGCTCACTGCTCTAAGCCAAGGTATTGATTTCCATGCTGGCATCACAGGGTACATGTGGTTAGGTTAATATAGAGCCTCACAGTATTTCGGAGAGCCTGTGGAGCATCCGTGCAGCACTTGCCCTATTGTCTGTGAGTCCTGATCTTGGAACCTCTCGAGGAAGAACAAATTGCTCATCCATGAAGCAGCAGCAAGGGGGCTCTGAGTCTCTCTCCACTGCCCACTAGGTGGTGCTGGTGTACCATTCCATCTCCTTGCCCTTAAATCACCTCTCCTAGCAAGTTGCCTGCACTTGCAGAGGTGTGTGTGTGTGCGTGCCACGGATGCATGCCATGCTCATGGATGCATGCCAGGGTGCTCTAACCCAAGGAATAGCAGCAGAGTAGGGAAGGTGCAGCTTGCTGTGCATTCAAAGTGAGAATTCCAGAGGGCAAGTTTTTAGTTCAGTTTTTCATTTAGTCATCTGAAAAGAGCTGCTTTCCCTTGGGGGTAAGTTAGTGTTTTCTATATAACTACTAAGCAACACTAATAAAAGCCAGTAACTGCAAGAGGCCAACGTGAGTTTAAAATGTCTTCTGATATATGAAAGCTACATATTTAAAAGAAATGCTCATTATTGTTAGCAATCTTTCTAGATTGTGGGATACTGGTATTTACACAGAAGTATTTGAATATTTTAGTAATACTGTTGTTAGCCTTTTATTTATTCATAAGGTCAACATGTAGCTTTTGAAATACCCCTCTGTACAATTATTTGTGTAGGAAGATTTTTATTCAGGGTGTAAGAAAGGATTTGTTGGCTTTAGCAGATTTTTGCTCTTGTATAATAAAGACCATTAGGAAAGAAGAGACAGGAAATGGAAAACAAGAGTTCCAGTGCTCTTCAGTGGATTATATTGATCCTTAAATGGTGTATGCTTTAAGAAGAACTTTTATCTCATCTGGCCACCTGGTTTGGTAATATCACAGCTGTGGCCTTTACTCATCAGGTAATTAAATGGACAGCAATGATGAGACTAGACTTATTTTCAAGTCATTATACTGTTTTTATTTACACTGCTGATAATTTGAAATACTTTAATAAAATTTATTATTTTTAAAAAACAACAAAATTTTAGTGCAAAAATATATTTGGCTATAGTGGTCTTTATCTAATTAGTTCTTTCCTTTTTATGTTTAAAAATATTTAGCTTTTATGAAGAATAATTATCTCGGGGATTATTAAAGTAATTGCTGTCTCATCTGAAAAATGCTACAGGTTGCTATCCAAAAGCATCAGGTTATTAAGCAGAGCCTTCCTTTTATAGGAAAGAAATGGCTAAAAGTTATCTGAATAGGCTATATCCAAAATCATATTTGAGAGGGAAAACCATTTTCTCTGTCAGCTTAATTACTGCAGATTCTAGATTACTTAGTATTTTTCTTACTTACTTACTTAGCATGAATTCCTTTGCTTCTAACTGACTTTTTAACATAGGAAAAGTTACCCATGTGACAAGTCTTGTCTTTCCCCACCACTTCCCATGTGCTTCAGTACCTTCTCCGCATGTCCAGAGAGCATTAGAGCCTGGGCCCCTGGCAGGATGCTGAGGACACCTCCTGCTCTGCATTTGATGGTGTGCTCGGGGATTGCCAGGGAGGGGTTTGTGAGGAGTCACAGAAGCTTGGTGTGCCCGAGGACAAAAAGAAAGCAATTGCCCCCACATGATGTAGATTTTAGAATTTACGCAATCATTTCCTTTTCTTATTTCCTTCTGTCTTGGTTGCCCATGGTCATAACTGAGTCTCTGGAATAGGAACACAATTGTGCAAAGATGAGAACACACACACACAAAAGTAGAGAGATATAAAACACACAGGAAGTTAGAATGTATCTTTTTGGTTTTCACAGAAGACAGCATCTGGTTAAACGGTCTTGAGTATCATATGGTCTTTTAGAAGCAGGTCACCAAAAAATCATTAGATTTGATTATAAAATTAAAGGGAAGAACATTAAAAAGGTATAAAACAGCATAAAGTTTTGGTATTTGTTACATACTTACCATGGATATCTATTACCTACATTGATTGTTTTATGAAGATTAAATTAATCAAATTAAATTAACCAGTAGAACAGTAAGACAAGTTTATGGATTCTAAGAAATCTTAGAAAATTATAGCAGACCCTAAATGCAACCATTAGTTTTAAACATTCTTCCTGTTTGGAGGGAAAATTCTCAAATATAAGTGTTGTAGGAACATTTAAATATTAAATTGCATGTATCAAGGCAAATGATGTCTATCTCTATTGTTGACATTGCATACAAAACTTGGTGGTGTTCATGGACCACACATCCCCTCAGTGGCATAGCACCGTGACTTTGGTTTCTACGTCTGTAGACATTCCTAGGATTTTTACATTTGAAATCCTATTTCTGCAACCAAATAGACGGAGAAATGAATTTTGGAGTAGCTGAAGTTGCCCCCAGGCATTCGATGACCTCCATCCGATTTGTATTTGACAAGTGAACCAGGCACAAGTGTTCTCTGAGTGAAGAACATTATTTTGAAAAGGAATTTACACTGCAATGATGGCTGAGCTACAAGCCTTTTAGTATCTGGCTGAGACCAACTATTCTGCTTAGAAGCCTCTATACACTTTAAAATTTGTACCTGAAGGCAAATAATAGTGAACTTGAAAGCCAAAGATTATAGTTTTGAAAGGTACATCAATTCTGAAAGTAGAGTGGTTTCACTGTGGTATTCCATCCGAAGAGTTGAATTGAGGTGGGGAATGCATTCAGGCTTCCCATTTCTTAGAAGAAGGAAGGCACTTGTTCTCTTGCTAACTGGCTTATGTTATCATATGTATTGAATACTAAAAACGGAATTACTGAGAGAGATGGGGTCTGCCTCTCGTGCTGTAAGATCACTCCTATCTAGTTAATGTTACCACAGTGTTAGAGAGTAGCTTTGTTCTCTTTGTAGAGGAATCACAGTTGTATTTGACAGAGCCTCTGTTAATGCATTTTGGGAAATGTAAAGATATATTGATGATCTTTCATCACTTTAAGAGCAAAAAATGTAGCATTGTACAGGCAATAAAAAAAAGTCATTATGTTCTGCATTAACTCATGTACTGATTTATTCACGTCTTCAGTGATTTTTCAAGGAAAAGAGGAATTCTAAGAGAATAATAAACATTGACAATGATGAGCAAGTTTATTGTTTAAATGAGGTTGAGGAAAAAATGTGCTTTTAATAGGGAACTACTGAAGGAGGAGTGATACTAGAAATGGCATAATTGTGGGGTGGTGTGTAGGGTCCTATTATTTAACAATCCAGTATAAAATTTACAATGTCATTAGGAACATTCTTCAGGACTTAAACATACACATGTCCCTAACTTTGTATGATTTTTAAATAAGTGTAATGTAAAAAAAAAAAAGTACATTAGTAGCTGTATAGTTCTTAACTGTCAGAATGATTTGCTACAGGGAGTAGATCCTATTGCAAGCTGTCAAATTTGTATATTGCTGTAATACCAAACCGTAAAATCTTTTGAGTAAAATGGAAAATGTCAGATGGGCATGACTACAAATAATATACTTTCTGAATGCTGTAGATATCTATAGGAGAAAATGTGTAAGTGCATGAAATGTTATCTTGTTACTATGGATTTTTCTTTTATCTGCTGAAAGAAGACTGGGAGGCAAAAGGAAATTGATTGGAACCTTTACATTTTTAGTTTTGAACTCATTTCCCCCACCCCCCCTGAGGACTAATTTTAAAAACATTATTAGACAGATAAGTAGAACTTCAGATAATTTATTATTAGAGTATTGTGAGGGAGTAATCTCATTTTTAGCTTGTACTGCTGAATGGTCCATTTTTTCTGATCTTGTCTGTGTGAGGAGTGATTACTGATGGAGTTTTTAATTGAGTGAGTGTGTTGGGGTCAGGGTTTCAGAGATGGGGTCACCCCTTTCACTCCAGCATTGACTGGGTCAGTACCAACAAGCACATGCCAAACCGAGGCAGCTGCCAGACAGCTCTAAACAGGCACCAGGGTTTTGCTTGATCAACAGTGATTGACAGCAGAGAGGTTATAGTTTTCCAAAGGAACAGTCATTATTGTAAAACAGTAGATTTATTATTATTTTTATAATATTTTTAGATAAGTTAGGCTATGTATTCCCTCAGAAGGTTGTTTTAAAAATCAACAAAAAGTTATAAAATGCTTTTTGTATAAAGTGAGAATCTTTCCATACTTTAATTAATTTAATATGTCATTGTGGTATATTTTAGCCATGGTCCCACAAGGGAGTGATGTCATTTTCTCACATGAGCTCATAAATGCAGGTACCAGCACTGCTCTAGGCAGCCACGGCTGGGATTCACTGATTTAAAATCAAAGGCTCTCTGTATTCACCCTGATTACCCTTTGGATCTTGCAGTTCTAAGCCACTGAGGTTGAGTGTGCAGGCTCTGAATGAAGACTGTTTGAGTCCTGCATCTTCCACTTAGGCAAACCTGGCCTTGCAGATTAACCTCTCTGTGCCTCATCTGTAAAGTGGGTGGTGTGAGGATGAATGAACAAGTGAAGGGCCTGGCATGTAGTTTCATTCAAGGTTCCTCATTGCTTTCTGCTAATGATGCAACCCCTGCTGCATAAATCTCTGTAAGCTGCCTTCCAGCCAGAAGGACCAGTGCAGATAAATATTTCTAAGGGAAGAGTAAGCTCTGGTTTCTCCCATGTGTTCATTCATTCATTTGTCCAACAGATATTTACTTAGGCATTGCTTTGTGGTTAGGTGATAGATGTACTGTATTTTCACTTTGATAGATAATGTAGAATAATGGAAGCTATTGAAAATGAGATACACAATTGCAAAGCACTATGAAAACATGTATTACAATAAAAATTCCAGAACACCTTAGCCGGTTTGGCTCAGAGCATCAGCCTGCAGACTGAAGGGTCCCAGGTTCAATTCCTGCCAAGGACACATGCCTGGGTTGCAGGTTCAATCTCCAGTAGGGGGCATGCAGGTGGCAGCCGATCAATGATTCTCTCTCATCATTGATGTTTCTCTCTTCTCTACTTCTCTGAAATCAATTAAAAAAATATATGTATATATATTAAGAAAAATATCCAGAATGTATTGAATGACCTAAGTAGATCTGGGATACAAGGCTGGCGGTGTAGGGGTGTGGAAAAGCTTTTTGGAAGAAGCCGTGGCTAATCATGCCCAAGCTGAGACCTGAAGGATGAGAAGAACTCATGGAGGGGCCGGGAGAGGAGCTGTATGCTCAGTAGCCTGGAGGTGGGAGAGAATTGGACAGTCTGGGAAGTGGAATTCCAGTGGAGCTAGAACAGGAAGGGAAGAGGGAGAGGTAAGTGTGGAGAAGAGGAAGCCTCTGAACTAGGGCTGATGCGTCCAATACCGTAACCACTGGCCGCTTGGGGCTGTGGAGTCCTTGTTAGTATTACTCAAGAATTGAACATTAAGTTTATTTAATTTAAAATAAGCTAAAATTTAAAACTGAAGCAGCATAAACACATGAAACAGCTATAGTTTTAGTAGTCTACATTTCACATTTCTAACACCCTTGAAAATGGAATGTACTATTAGTGTAAATATACTACACATTTCAGAGGCTTAGAATGAAAAAGAATGTAAACAACTCAATAATAATTTTTTATGTTGGTTTTATGTCAAAATGATAATAGTTTGGATTTGTCGAGTTAAATAGGATATATTTTTAAAATTAATTTTACCCTTTTTATTGTGGTAAAATATTCTTTAAACATTTTCATTCTGTTCATTTTTAGGTGTATAGTTCAGTGGCACTAAGTACATTCACAGCTTCCTCCACGGCTCGTCTGAGCCACCTGCCTCTGATCAGTTCACTTCTGTCTATCCCCGGGTTCACACACAAATCACTTCCACATGATTATTGAAACTACCCTTTCTTCCTCCAGTCCTGCTCTCTTGAATCTCCAGAAAATCTGTCTCCAGAACCTTCTCATGTTTCTAAACCAGGGGTGGGCAAACTTTTTGACTCGAGGGCCACAATGGGTTCTTAAACTGGACCAGAGGGCCGGAACAAAAGCATGGATGGAGTGTTTGTGTGAACTAATATAAATTCAAAGTAAACATCATTACATAAAAGGGTACTTTTTTTTTTATTTCAATAGTTTTATTCATTTCAAACATTTTAACAAGAAGAATGTAAACACTAATTATTATAATTTGAAACTTCAAAAAATGGAGGAATCATAGCACAATAACATACCTTCTATTGAAGATGGCAAAGGCAAAATAAAATTGCCTAACAAAGGAAAGGTACAAAAGCCTTTCAAATTAAACTTAAATATAATAAAATAATTTAAAACTAAAACAAATAGAAAAGAACAAAATGTGTAAATAGTAAATTAAACATTTTCTTTAGTGCAACTTCCAAATTATGCCCGGGACGTAGATGTAGATGGCAATGTAGACTGGATTGAAAGGTTTTTGGTCTTTAAAACATCAACTTCAGTGGGAACAGTGTTGTTGGTCTCCTTTTTTAGCTAATGCATCAAAGTCTGGAGTTAGTTTTGTTGTGGCTATTCTCAGGATAGATCTGAGGTGTTCGTCAGTTAAGCTGGATCTGTGAGGGGCTTTGTTGATGTTCATGACGCTAAATGTCTGCTCACAAACATAGGTTGACCCAAACAGCACCAGTATCTTCTGTGCCATCCTCCGGATGTTTGGAAAAGTGGCTTCATTAAGTGAAGCATAAAAGTCTCTTAGTTCAAGAGAGCTGAATTTCTCCTTTAGGACAAAGTCAGACTGAAGATCGATGAGTTCCAGTTGCACCTCTTCTGGTGCTGTTTCAGGGTTTTGTGACAAAGGACAGGCCACCAGTTGAAGTGACTAAAAGCTGAAAGTCTTTGTTGTTTTATTAACAAGTCATTGTGATGTACAGAATGTGGGGACAGGAAAAAATTGTGTTTGAGTAGAGCTCTTAATCTTACCTCAGAAAGGCTCTGATACTGTGCTCTCCAGGGCATGTCTCCCTACATCACCACGATAACGTGTCTACGCATTCCCAGGGTGATGTCGGGGGACGCGTCCGCGGGCATTACAAGGAGCCTCTGGAAGACTAAGAGGTTGTTCCTTCTACTGAATGGGCGGATATAAATCCGCCCACTCAGAAGAAGGAGCTGCGGCCGTGTTTCCCGACGTTGCCATGTTAACACTGCTGCTGGTGAAGGAGCGGAGGGGAGAGCAAGAGAATTCTCCGCTCTTTCGGCTCCGCGGGCCGGATAGAACAGCTGAACGGGCCGGATCCGGCCCGCGGGCCGTAGTTTGCCCACGGCTGTTCTAAACTGTAAGTCTGTATCTCCCCCTTTTCTCCTCTCTCACCTGTTTTTAATGTGGCACCTAAAAAATTAAAAATTGTACATGTGGCTCGCATTGTATTTCTTCTGTAGAGTGCTGGTTTACAGGATTTGTACTTACCCCAAACACACCGGAGAACCTTTGATGCCTGTGAGGAAGTAAACTAGGATGATGAGAGGGTGGCTCTGACTAGAGGTGTGGAAGAAGCCCAGCCTGGCACAGGTGGCTGGGGAAGTGGTCATGCTATGCACAGGGAAGCACATTTTGGACACACTTAACTTGAGGTCTTTGTAGTGCATCTGGGTGGCTCAGGAGAGAGGTGTGCCAGAACATTACTCTCATGCGTGTGCAGCTATTTCACAGCTTGATCCTAGGTTGTTAGGTCTGGAGGCCTGTGATGGTCAGTAATTCAGGGCAGGGAACAATCGCACTTTGCCTGGATGTGAATTTGGTTCGTGAAAATACTGTATCTGCTGCTCCGTGCTCTTTTTTAAGTGTAATAATCAGGTAGAACAGTGTCAGCTCTGGAAGTTGCCTTTATGCTTTCTCTTAGAGCCAAGAAATGAAATACATTGATAATGAAAACAAAACCTATAGAAATGAAATAGAATAATTTGCAAAAAGTTGAGCAAGAAGGAAAAGTTCAGTGTTCTCATGAAAGATGTGTCCTGGAAACCAATAAAAACATAGCCTACAACAGGATAGCATTGCCAAGGTGTGTGGCCACATAGGAAAGGGGATTTGCAGTAAGAATCACACAGGATTGTACAAACCTATGAAAAAGTATTCACTTCAGAATTGCTTTTAAATTTCACTTTTAAAAAATTAGCTTTTCACTAATAGTTTTGGAACTCAAACTGCCTTTAGGATAACATTTTAAGTTGCGGATCTTTTTCTGTTTGGAATATAAAATTCCATCTTTCTTTAGAAACCAAATATTTTAATATAAATAAGTAGAAAAAGTAGTCAAATAAATTGACCACTTTTTATTATAGGAATAGTGTATAAGGTTAATTAAAACTTCAAAAAATTTTTCCTAGCACCATCTGTTACTCTTTATTGTTCTTTATTGATTTAGAAATCCATCAATTTTAAACACTTATTTTCTGTGTACAAAGCAAAAAATAGTATGAAATCTTTTCAGTAAATAGCAGATATTTTTTCAGTAAAAAGAATCATGATATCCTGGCAAAAGGTATAATTTTAATAGACTAATGAGCTCTCTGACCAGAGTTGACTGAGCCTCATCTGCTTTTTACAATGATAAACTGACTGTGTCAAAATTTGCAATCTAGTCTGGTGAAATATTTTACTATGAAAGTTTAATTCTCATTTTTTATTTATGAAAGCAGTGGTAGCACCACAGCAGCTTCTAATGTGCTGGCCATTTGGTATGATTTATTTCAATGAATGTCACTTGTTGATGTGTTTAGTCATTGTTGACCCACATTTAATCCTAAAAACTCTAAGTGGTGTGAAACGTAATAAGTTAATTACCCACTATAGTTAAACAAACAAATAAAAAACCAAATCATGATCCACAGATCTATTCAGTTCTTTTCCCAGCTTTAATGATGTCACGGGTGTAGATTTGACAGCTGCTGGTTTTGGAGCAATGGAAGAATGACAGCTTTCTTTAGTATTGTAGGGATCTCCTCAGAATAACTTCTACCACAAAGCATGTATTTGAAATGTAATATAGTCATCTTTCATTGCATAATTTGAGGATTCCAGCTTGTCATTTTTAAGGTTTAGAGGAAAATTGTGGAATAAAAGCATTTCTCTCATGCATTTATTAATTTTTTATTCAGCAAATGTTTATGGAACTGCTCAAATTGTTTGGTGCTTGGTGACAAGGGTCATTCCTCTCATGGAGTTTAGATGCTGGAAGGATTTAGATGTAGAACTTCTAAGGGTGCCATTTGTTCTTTTGGTAGTTTTGGAAGGCAGAAGGGAAGGCCTAGATTAAAGCATTCTAAGGCATTTCTTTCTTTAAAAAAATGTTTTTATTGATTTCAGAGAGAGGAAGGGAGACAGGGAGAGAGACAGAAACATCAATGATGAGAGAGAATCATTGATTGGCTGCCTCCTGCATGCCCCCTATGTGGATGGAGCCCTCAACCCAGGCATGTGTCCTGATGGGGAAACAAAGCATGACTTCCTGGTTCATAGGTCAGTGCTCAACCACTGAGCCACACCAGCCAGGCCTAAGGCATTTCTTTACAGAGATATGCAATAAGCATTTCTGTTTCCTGATGTCAGGATATTTATCTAGTGTAGATAATTTCGAACAAGTATATAAAAATATTAGAAGTGTATTTTTTTCAGATATGATGAAATTAGTTTGAGATCATTTTTAGAAATAATAATGAACATCTTTAAAAAAAACAAAAGTTTTCAAATGGTCTTATATTGTTAACATAAAGTTTCAAATTATTCATGGCTCACAACAAAAAGAAATATCTTATAAATAATTAAACACTTCAAGTAATGAAATATTATTCATAATATGTAGTTTTCAAGTATCACAGTATCTTAAAGTTTTTTATCATAAAGAATTGCAGGGTTGTGTTGTCACTTCTTATATAATATACAATAAAAGGCAGAAACTCACTACTGCTGCAGAAATGTGCTTTGAAAAGTCTCTAGGAAGAAGCCATATAGAGGTAATTATCCTTTGGTATCATCCTTTTTTTACGTTTCTCAAAGCTATTTATAAATATAGGGCGGGGCAAAAATAGGTTTACAGTTGGTGTGGAAAGTAATACAATAATTAATAAATAATAATACAAGAATAAGCTCTGTGTTTCACACACTTACAACAGTAAGCCTACTTTACCCAGCCCTGTGATTTTCAAATAAGGTGACCATTACAGAACATTTCAGTTGTCAGGTCGATTTAGAAAGTAGAGGGAGATCAGTGGCCCAAATGTTTTTAGAAACAACAAGAAAATTAAGAAACTTCTCTTAGGTACCATTTCTTTAACAATCCTTTTTTTATAATTAGAAAATGAAGAAAGCCAGCAAAATGAAAATCACTCCTTTTCCTGGTAGGCCCAGGAGTTAATGTATGTGCATTTTTAGGCTTCTCAATTTGATAGGGGGCAATCACCATTTAATTTCTAAATTCTATTTATCTTAGTGATGGCTTAGAACTAGTGAGTCTCATTTTCCTGCCCATGACAGCCTTACTGTGTCTGTGTTCTTTGCCACATTTTGGTTTGGAGAGCTGACCCCACAGCTATGGCACATAACACCACCTTAGTGTACATTCTGCGTAGATAAGGTATGACAGCCTTTTAACCTCCATTTGCACGCAGGGGATGACAGCCCACCTGCCCCGGGGAAGGCAAACAAGCTAGGGTGATGTGTTCATTCTTAATCACATTCTCTCTCTTCCAGAGATGTTCCAGGAATATGACAGGCCAGGCTCAGTGCAGGTTATCAGCCTCTGACATGCAGGGCCCAGGGCATCTCCACCACTGATAAGGCTAAATCGTACTTTCGAACTTTAACTTGTTTATTTATTGTTAGAATTTTAACATATAGATCATATAAGACTCTTGGTTCTTATTTTTAAATTATATTTTAAAGATTTATTTACTTACTGTTTTAAAAATTATTTTTTTTAAAACCAAAGTGTTCAAAATAGAAAATGAGAGTCATCTCTACCTCTGTGCCACTCCATCCAGGTGATCATGTTTAACATATGGGAGTAATATTTTTGACTTTTCTGTGGAGAAAACAGCTTAGAAGGATACAGCATTGTACCATATAGTGTTATAATTAAGTGTGTTTCAATAGCATACTATATATGTGTGATACTCAGACACATATGTGAATCTGTTTTATAAAAATACTAGAGGTCTGGTGCATGAAATTTGTGCATGGGGGTGTGGTTTCCCTCAGCCCAGCCTGCACCCTTTCTGATCTGGGATCCCTCTCGCAATCCAGGACTGCTGGCTCCCAACCACTCGCCCGCCTGCCTGCCTGATTGTCCCTAACCCCTTCTGCCTGCCAGCCTGATCACCCCTAACTACTCTCCTGTCAGCCTGATCACCCCCTTCTCTCCTACTGGCCACTTGATTTTCAGGTTTCTCCCTGTCTTCCTCTGGAATGTTTATGTTCTCCCAGTTTCTGTCTGAAGCCCCTTTTTTTTCTTACCACTCTTTACATTCTCAGGAAGGATTTTGTAAAATTATATCCATGATAATAGTACCTTCTAACATTGTTGTCAAGTTAGGTAAGGCATGTGGAGTCTTTCACCCAGACCTGGCTATAGTAAGTTCTCAAAAAATGTTTCTTCTTATTGTTGTTAGTATGATTATATTATGTTAGTAATTTTGTTATAATAACAAAATGACATTAAAATAACTGTAGATAATCTTCAACTTATAAATAAATGAAATTAGGTTTGTTTTAAAGTTTACTTTTACCACTTGTGATACATTTTCTCATACATAAAATATTACAAATAATTAAGTACCAATAAATTCGCAAATGTTTATTTAACTTAAAAAACCTGTTGTATTTTAAATAATTATATATTTACAGGAAGTTGTGAAGGTGGTATAGAGATTCTTGTGTGCCCCTTTGATTATACCTTATATAAATATAGTCTAATATCAAAACCAGGAAATCGACATTGGTACACTATGTGTGCTAGTTCTATGTAATTTTATTGCAAGGAAATTTAGTTTTACAGAAATGATTAAAAGGAAGGTAAAGCAAAAATAGTAGTAATGTATATGGTTTATAGCATTGAACTCTTGGCACACGATATAAAACAATCCTATAAAAATTGTGCGAAAATTTGATCTTATATTTCACCAGAAATTAAATATAGATAGCATGTATGCACATGATAAGATGCTTAATGTCATTATCCATTAAGTAAAAGCAAGTAAAAACCACAATGTGAAGCTGGTACATAACTGTGGAATAGTTGAAATCAGTCTGACTGACAATACTAAGGGGTGTGGTGCCACCATGTAGCAATAGGAGCTCTCCTGCATTGCTGGTGGGAATGCACAATGCTACGGCCATGTTGGAAGCACTGGCAATTTCTCATTAAGTTAAACATACAATTTACCATGCCTTCCAGCACCCCCGCTCTTAGGAATTTACCTAAGAACAACCATAGTTTTGTTCACACAAAAACCTACAAGTGATTTTTATGGTAGCTTAATTTATAATAACTAAGATCTGGAAATAGCCCATTGTCAACTGGTGAATTAACCAACCATGGTACATCCACACAATATAATACTACTACTTACTGTAGCATTAAGAAGGAACAAACCACTGATACCACCAGTGTGGGTGAATCTTAAATGGGTCATGCTAAGTGATGGCCCCATATTGTCTTATTCCATGCATATTACAATCTGGAAAAAACACAAAAAAAAACCTGTGAGGACAGAAACCAGATTAGTGACAGGACTGTGCCTGGGTGGAGCGGTTGACTACAAAGGAACACAGGGAATTTTTTGTGCCAGTGAACTGTTGTATATATTGATTGAGGGTGAAGGTTGCATGACTGCAAAATTTATAAAGTGTAAACATTAAAGGATGAATTTTACTACATGTCAATTACATTATCTGTTAAAAATTAAATGTAAAACAAGATTGTTAATGCCGCTAGACTGACTGTGGATTTGTCTAATGAAACTAATGATAACTCTGTGGCATAGGAAGAAGGAAATGTGAAGAGAAGTAGAAGGAGAAGGAATGAAAGGAGAGAATGTAGATGGCAGTACAAAGGGAAATGTTGCGGGAAGTAGAGTCCTTGACCACCCCCATCCCACCCCACACTCACTGTGTACACTCCTTCTAGACAACACTGGACTTGTGGATGGAATCATCCCCTCAGAAGGCTTTTCACGGATCTCCCTTCATTCCGAAAGTTCTGATCTGAGGTCGCTATTTCCATAGCTAAATTCCTACTGCCAAAATCATTCCTAAGAATGGGATTAATTTTAGTTTCTACTGCTGCATCATCATAATTATTATCTCATTGAGGATTAAATGAGGTATTTGTTACATTAGCACAATGGTGGCACTGAATAATGAAGAGATGAGAAATCAGAGGCTTAAAGTGGTTATGTTATATAGATAATAACTGAACAGCTGTGTCAAATCTGGCATACTGACCCCAATCCCATGCTCTTTGCTAGTAGGCTACATTCACTGTTGACTTAGGTAGCTTCCTGATCTCCTCAAAGGCTGATAACAAACACGAATGTACAAAAGTTAATTGTTTCCAGTATTTGCCATGAAAACAATTACTTCAATTCAGATATGCTACCTGTTTTTTGTTTTGTTTTTCATTTTGGAGGACTTTAAACGAATGCAGTACTTAAAATGATGTCTGCGCTATGTCCTTGGGAGAAGTAGTTTGCAAGAGAATGGGGGAAGTGTTCTTAAATTAAGTTTTAAAATATTCTCACACAGCATCATTAGCCTTGCAGGGCCCGTCAAACTCTAGTTCACTCTTGCTTGGTGTCGGATCTGTTGGAAAGCTTTGACAAAGAGTTGGTATGTCAGAGACAGCTAAAGCCTCAGAGAGGTGTATTGAGACGCATAAATCTATCACCTAAATAAACTCCACCCGTGGCAGGTGTCTGAGAACTCTAACTCATGGTGATGTGGGCACAGGGGTTTTGTTAACCAGAAACAGCATTTTACCACTGACAGCTTTTAAAAAGACAGTTCTAGACAGGAACTTGCTGTCGGAAGCACTGCAAATCCAACATTGTCTTCAGATGAAAAGACTAGTGCCGCTCACCTTACAGAGGAGAGGAAGATGTCATTATCAGATTTGTTTCTTAATGTCTGAATCTTATACGTATATAAGCACCTGTTTAGTTGGGTTGGCCTTACTTATCAGAAAGGATAAGCTAGCTGGTAGAGAAGAGAGAGAGAGACCTCTTCTCGTGGACATTTTTTGTAGTCATTTTGAAAGATTTTGATTTGGGAGAGAGTTGAAATCTTGATTCAATGATTTGTCTTGTTATTATTCTTGAAACAAGTCAACCCTCACTTGTCCCAGTCATGGAGCTAACATTTATTGTGGTGTGCCCTGCACTGGGTGCTGTCCACAGTGCCGTCACGTTTGTCACCCATGTGGTCCCCAGCAGTTCTCGAGGTGCTGCAGTTTCAGTTCCCTCCTTGCCAGGCCCCTTTGTAAGCACCCTCCTGTAAAGAAACAGCAGTAAAAACACCAGTATCCCCCCTTCCCATGTTATTGCTCTCATGAGGTTTTATGCTGGGCATTATTTCAACCCGTTTTTACTGGAAACTCGGATGATTTTAAGGCAATTAAGATAAATGAAATTCATTTAAGATATACATATGGGAAGTGGCTGGCCTGGGATTAAATTGACCCGTATCACAGCTAAAACAATTGCTATTTGCACAAAAACTCATTAATGTCTGGCATTTGGACTGTTGTAAGTTTTCAAACATTGTGCATTTCAGACTTGGAATTCAGACACAGAACAACAACAATAATGAACTGTGAAAACCGCAGTTCAGTAAGAATTGGAAAATTGCATTGGCGCTTCCTCTCCTGACACTCTCTTTCCTCCCGCCCCCCAACCCCCACCCCAATCTTGTTTCTCATCCTAGATGGGAATAGTCAGCAGCAGCTCTAGGATGGGGCACAATAGCCTGAGCTCCTGCTGAGTCAGTCCATGGGTTTTTCCTAAGATATGTCACCTGTGCTTTCCCCCTGGAACCTTAGGACATTGTGCTCAGATATTTTAAGTGTTGTTTGTTGACCTAATGTGTGGATAAAGCTACTTCTTTTGACTGGTGTACTTTCCCTTTCCTGGAACCTCTTTCCTTTTGTAATTGAGTCTAACATATATCCTACTATAGCCTCAAAAATAGTGCCTGAAATCAAATTCCTTCCATTGAGTTAATGATTTTGGTACATCCTGGGTTCACCTCTGTAACATGGAGGCATTTAAATAGCAGCCTTAGAAGTAGAGCTGGTAATCCTGCAGCACATCACAGGCCCCGAGGCTTGTTTGGTGGGGAATCCACTTTGCATCTCTCAGTCTGAATCTTGCCTTCCTGCAGCACGTCAAAGCAACCCGATGTATTTTGAGTTTTGGAGAAACTATCACTCATTCATCAAAATTCTGTCTGGGTGATAATTTTTGCTTTTGAAAACAGACGTGGAAACAGAGCTGACAGATGTTAGAATGGACCTGTTGATGAAGCTCCTGTTGTCACGCATGCTGTAGGAAGACAGGTCGTTAGCATTCAGAATGGAGCACCTACAGTCTGGTGAATTAAAGATGCTGTTTGCATGTCTCTTGGATGAGTCTTTGTAGTTTGATTGCATTGCTCTGGAGGTAATTAAAAGGTGTCCCCACCTCCACCCGACCTGTGCTAAAAAAGCAAATATGAAGTAGGGTAGCTTATTCTATTTTAGTGGTTAGTAAGATGTACTAATGTTTTTGTGTTGAATATTCTTTTTCATTTTGGCTGCTCTTTACCAGGCAGTGTCTAGGTCAGTGGTCGGCAAACTGCAGCTCTGTTGACTAATGAGTTTGCCGACCACTGACCTAGACTCTCAATTCCAATAATTACAGGCTGTTGTTGTTCCTTGTGATTAAGCCCCTATCCCAGTGGTCGGCAAACTCATTAGTCAACAGAGCGGCAAACCACGGCTTGCGAGCCGCAGTTTGCTGACCACTGGTCTAGGTAATCTTACAACTCTTTGAGGTTGATATCATTATTCCCATTTTATATTTGATAAAACTGACACTAAGAAGAATTCAGTAATTTTTGCTCATACAGCCTGTAAGAGGACCTCCTCCCTCTAGCTCAGTTTTCACCTCTGTAAAATGCACCTTACGCTCACCCACTGTGCTGCCTGTACTGTTTGTATTTTTTAAAATTATTTTTAATTTTTCAACTACAATTGACATACAATATTATATTAGTTTTAAGTGTACACCCTGGTGATTAGACATTCTATAACTTTATAAGTGATCATCCCGATAAGTCTTGTACGAATCTGACCCCATACATAGTTACTAGAATACTAGAGACCCAATGCATGAAATTCATGCAAGAGTAGGCCTTCCTTCCTCTGGCCGCCAGCAGGCACCCGGGACCCAGGCTGCTTCCCTCCTCTAGCCATCGGCAGGCACCCGGGACCCAGGCTGGCTTCCCTTCAGCCCCAGCTTCCTCAGGAAGGATGTCAGGAATGACATCTGGAAGACGTCCGGTCTAATTAGCATATTACCCTTTTATTATTATAGATTATTAACTATATTCCCTGTGCTATACTTTACACCCCCATGACTATTCTGTGACAACCAACTTGTACTTCTTAATGCCTTCACCCTTTTCACTCATCTTCCCAACCCTCCCCCTGTCTGGCAACTGTCAAAATGTTCCCTGTATTTATGAGTCTGTTTCTGTTCTGTTTGTTTGTTTATTTTGATATTTAGATTCATTGTTGATAGATATATATTTATTGCCATTTTATTGTTCATATTTTTTATATTTCTTCTTCTTCTTAAAGAAGACCCTTTCACATTTCAAGTAATACTGGTTTGGTGATGATGAACTCCTTTAGCTTTTTCTTGCCTGACCTTCAATTTTAAATGATAGCTTTGCTGAGTAGAGTAATATTGGTTTAGGTTCTTTTTATCACTTTGAATATTTCTTGCCACTATCTCCTGGCTTGCAAAGTTTCTGTTGAGAAATCAGCTGACAGTTGTATGAGCGCTCCCTTGTAGGAGTGTCAGAGAGTGTCTCTTGGGTTTTCTCCCTTTGTTTCAGCACAAACACCCTGAGTCATTTTTTGTTTTATTTTGTTATTTCTTTCAATTATAGACAATTTTTTTCTTGTAATGTTCACAATTTCATATTTATTTTCTCTTTAATGGTTCCTTTCAGTATGGAAGTTTCCCTTCTGATGTCTTGGTAGTCATATTAAGTTTTGCTTGCTAGCTATAACCAAGCTCTGTATTTTTAAAGTGATTTTCATTATCTGTCATTTTAAAAGTGTGTAGATTATTTAAATTGAATATAAATTGCCTTTACCCTTTTCTAGAGGTTCCATATTAAAAAATAACTTTAATTCAAAATGTACTGAAATTTCAGTCTTTACTATGTTCTTGTTATCCTACATTTAATCTATTCTTGTCTGTCAAACATAGTTTTTATGTGTGTTGGGGCCTCCAGACTACCCCAGATTTGAGACTTGTCTAGGAGGACACACAGGACTCAGCATATAGTTGTACTCACAGCCATGATTTCAGTGAAAGAATACAAAGCAAAATCAGTGAAGGGAAAAAGCCCCTGGGGATGAAGTCTGAGGAAGCCAGGCACAAGCTTTCAGACCCTCTCCCAGTGGCGTCACATAGGACTCCTTAATCCCCCCGGAACAGGTTGTAACAACACAGTGGGAATGTTGCCAACTAGAGAAGCTTGTTAGAGAATGAGTGCGCAGAGCTTTCATTCAGGACTGATCACATAGGCACCTTCTACCTGGCATGTACCAAAATTCTAGATTCACAATGTAGGTTCCTACACACCGGCCAAGCCAGTCTTGTAAGCAGGACTTTTTGAAGGATAGCAGTGTCCGGCCTTTCTAGACATTGTGCAATAAAAACTAGAAATAGCCATTTTCACCAAAGACAAAAATGAGTTTGCTAGAGTAAAGAATGGCCCCACTATGTTCATTAACTTTTACAAAGGTGACTTTGGACCTCTTTCCTCTAGCTCAGTTTTCACCTCTGTAAAATGCACTACTACTTTGCACTTTATTTTAAGAACAATTTTAAATTTATTTTCCTGAGAGAGACATTGATTTGTTGTTTCACCTATTTATATATTCATTGGTTGATTCCTGTATGTGCCCTAATCCAGGATCAAACCTACAACCTTGGCATATTGGGGCAATACTCTAACCAACTGAGCTACCTGGCTAGGGTATACTTTGCACTTTGTTTTTTATTATTATTTTACAAGAATATTTTATTGATTTTTAGAGAGAGGAAGGGAGAAGCAGAGAGAGGGGGGGAGGGGGGGGAGAGAGAGAGAGAGCGAGAGAGAGAGAGAGAGAGAAAGAGAGAAAGAGAAAGAGAAACATCAATGTGACAGCATAACATCTATTGATTGCCTCCACACCCCCGTATCGGGGATTGATAATTGAGAATCAAACCATTGACCTTCTGGTGCACAGGACAAGGCCCAACCAACTGGGCCACATGGGCCAGGGTTACACTTTAGAATTCTATGATTCTGATTGTTCTCTAATACTTTATGTCAGTGATTCTTAAACTGGGGTCCAAGTACCCAAGGTTTATGGGAAGACTGTCTTAGAGGACAGAACCTCAACTTTCATGCATACTCTCCTCATAATTGATCTGGATGAGAATGAACCTGGAAGGGGCTGCTGGTTTTCCTCTCTTTACAGAATAAGTACACTACTCTCAGGTAGAGAAACAAAGGGAAAGATTCTGAGGGCATGTTTGGAGAGAGCAAAGCAAAGATAGATTAGGTAATAAATACTGGAAAACAGCATGTTATTTTACCTAGGCCATACATTTAACTGCAAAAGTGGTGACCTTACCTACCAGCTGCTCACTAAAAGCAATGGATCCCTTTTCCCTGGTCCACAGCTAGTCCACATCATCCAGCCTCCCTTGCAGATTGGAGGGAGCTCCACCAGAGGTGTCAGAGCAAAAGGTGACAGATAGCACTCCCAGCTTGGCTCCTAAATACCCTCATGTGCCCTCCTCCTTGCTCTTTTCAGGAATGGAGTTGACCTAGAGAGTGACCTCAGTACCCAAACTTTTGTCCCTGAATGACTGGAGCAGTGCTAACCCACTGAACTATTTGCCAGCCCAATGCTGTTATGTAAGGCAGGACTGAATTTCTGTGTGTTTAAGACATTACATAGCTGGGGGCTTATATTTTTTCCTAAATACTAGTGGCCTGGTGCACGAAATTCATGCACAGGGTGGCGGGGTCGGGGGGGGGGGGGTGTCCCTCAGCCTGGCCTGCACCCTCTCACAATCCAGGACTGCTGGCTCCTAACCTCTTGCCTGCCTGCCTGGTCGCCTCTAACCACTCTGCATCCTGGCCTGCTCGCCTGCCCTGCCCCCGCCCCCCCTCCCCACTGGCCTTCTAGCCCCAAACTGCCCCCCCCACTGGCCTGCTTGTCCTCCCCCCACCCGCCGGCTTGATTGCCCCCAACTGCCCCCCACTGCCAGCCTGCTCACCCCCAACTCCCCCGCCCTGCTGGCCTGCTCATCCCCAACTGCCCTCCTCCCCGCTGGCCTGATCACCCCCAACTGCCCTCCCCTCCTGGCCTGATTGCCCCTAACTGCTTCTGCCTCAGCCCCGCCACCATGGTGTTGTCCAGAAGGTCTCCTGGTCTAATTAGCATATTACCCTTTTATTAGTATAGATACCCTTGATTATCTCTTAGAATTAACATTCAGAAATGAGATGCTTTTCATATTAATATTTATTTTATTCATATTAATATGTTTAAAAAATAATTTAGACTTTTTTTGGAAAAATAAATCTTTTGTGGCAGATTTGTTCGGTAATGACGACTGCCTTTGTCTATTAGGTTGTCTATATGGCAGACATTTGACATAAATTTGGCTTAATTTGCAGTCTCAAAGTTTGACCACAAAATATATAAAGCACACCTATAATTATATCCTGGAATTCTGTGCTGGAAAATAATATTGTTTACTTTTTTTACTCCTAAAATTGAAAAATTTATAAGGGCCAACTTTAACATATTTAAGGAGAGATGTCATTTTGCAAAACTCTTTTGGGAACTATTAAGCAAGAATATTTAAAGAACATTAGTATATAAAAGAGGGTTGTTAGTAAGTAGTTTGAATGAGTCTTGGTTGACCTGATTAATAACCAGACAGTTAGCTATTCACTTGTGTAAATGAGCTAAATGTTGGGGCAAACCTAAAACAAACAAAACAGACTAATGCTACAGAACAACTTCTACTGTTGTAAGTCTTCCAAATTACCCTCTTAAAATATATGTAGATCTCATCAGGCAGGTGAATGGAAAGGTTGAATAAGTGATCTTCCTGTAAGAAAAGTGTATGCATAGGGGGATTACTTCACTTAGTGCTACCAGTAAACCTGAAATTTTATTGTTCATTCTCCTTTCCTCAATCTCTT
Organism: Plecotus auritus; assembly: GCF_963455305.1. NCBI lineage: Eukaryota > Metazoa > Chordata > Mammalia > Chiroptera > Vespertilionidae > Plecotus > Plecotus auritus. The sequence continues at coordinate 133,688,164 of NC_137776.1, read as the reverse complement.
TTATGTGCCAAGGAGACACAGATATGGGATGGACCTCGGGATCGGGGCCAAGTGTTTGTGGGAAAGATATTGAAGAATAACTAGGTGACTAAAGTGCTCAAAGAAGGACTTAGTTTAACAGAATGCAATTTCCTAAATTTATGATTTGGCAAGCCTGGTGCCCATAGGGTTTTAAATAACTTAAGGGAACATTCCTACCTGTGCCTCATACGGCATAGCAAACTCACTGCAGCAAGGAACGGTGGGAAACCTGAGCATCTGTCCTCCGTGTGGCTGTGTGAAAGATTGGAGGACACCAGCAGAGCTCACAGTTGGTACCTCCACTACCCCCATAGACTAAGTGTCTCCAGGAGTATGTCCCTGGCACTCATCCACTTTGACGATGCTGGCAATCATAAATGCCAGAATCACACCTGGCATTTCTGTTGAAAAACTTTGAACTCCTAATAAGCCCAGAGCCTGTAGGGGTGATGGGGAAATCTGGGAAGTAGAACAACTGCCTTGCATGAATAAGTAGGAAGACAGACCTCTTCATGTTGAAGGAAGGAATCCTTTAGGTTTCCGGAGTCTACAAAACAAGTTGTCTGAAGCCCTGAAGATGAGAGGAGAGGGGCAATAGTAGAAGACAGGTGAGATGCAGTAAGGAATAGCAAATGTTACTGCAGAAACTCAAGGGGCAGGATGCACTTCCTGACTTTCTTGCACTGCTATAGAAATTGCATGACAACAGGATCCTAGAGAGCTAATTGCTGGCTACAAGGACTTTTCAGGAAGAAATTTGGATGGGTGTTTTTGGACATCAGGTGCCGTCCACTCTGTCTGTTCTGTGTCCTGTGAATGGCATGGTAGTGACTCTGAGAATGGAGTCATCAAAGAAATACTCCCGAGGCCTCCTTCCCTGGAGATTCTGTCATTTCTCCAGGGCTGAGACTGACCTATTCATCTCTGCATCACTAGAGCCTCATGTGGAGCCCCAGTCCTTACTCAGGAAAGGTTTAAATGATGAATGCATGGACCAGTTACAGGTTTTCCTTCAACCTCACCCACTGGGAGGCACAGAGGAACTCAGACTAACGTTCCATTAGGAATACTATGTGCTCATCCAAGTTTCATTTCAGAATCCTTAGCAGATGAGATTCAGGACAAGTTGGAAGGAGAACCAAGTCAGGTGTTGTCACTGAGACGGTGATCAGGATAAGACACTAAGGACAAAGGTATCCCACTTAGAGTGCTCCACAAACCCTCACTGGATCTTCCAGTGCCTTGCAATTCCGTCCTCTCTGAGGGTGATGATGGAAGGGATAGTGCTTCTCCTGTAGCCATGTGCAGAAGTGGAGCTCTGAGGCTTCCTGCCTGTGAGTCTCCCCGTGCCTCCGAGGGCTGCAGGCAGTCCTTTTCCTGAGAGCCTGCTTTGCTCCTGCAGGCAACATTGTCTGCTGACTTGACACTTCATCTGGATCTCATGCTGCTTTAGAATTGCTTCCTTGAGGGCGGAAGATCTACAGGGAATAAAAAATGAAACGAGCAATTTTGTCAAACATTTTCAGTAGCACAACAGAGAACTGACAATAGGAACTTATGTGTATTGTTCAAAAGAATGAATGATCAAGTTATATGCAATCAAAGGAGATAGTCAGATTTAGTAGAAATGATACTATATAGCAGCAAACATTAAAGACTTGTTCTTTATTTAATATTTATGATCCTAGACATTATTTGGATTCAGTCCCAAGCAAAGATGAGACCTGCAGTTCTCTATTGTCTATTTTCACACTATTTAATTATTTACCAATAAGTAGAGTTCACCAACTCGCACGCATTCAATATTTCAGGAACATTTCCTCCATTCTGAGTCAGTGTTTTATTCATGTGTTTGTGTGTGTGCATTTATGTAAAACACACATATGAAATATGGGTTAGTGTGTGTGGATGTATGCATTGGTGTATGTCAGGGGAGAGGTTTTAATGATACTGACTTTGGCCATGTCCTAACTTTAGCTCAAGATCATCAAAAAGTCTAGGTTAGCATTTCTATGCAAAGGGCAGACCACTAAAAAGGGATCTTGTCCCCGTTTTGCTGCTGGGTATGAAACTTTAGGCAAGGAATTTAGTCTCTAGTTATCTAAATTATTGCTACCTGTAAAATGAGACATAGGAATCATGAATTATTACGGCTAAAGTGCCTGAGGCAAGTGGAAGTTATGTTCTTTATGAGACAGGGTGCTATAATTTAAACAGTAAAGTTGTTGGACAGATTATGTTCCTTCCATATCATCCCATCTCTCAAAGAAAAAATTGGAGAGGCCTTTTCATTGTACCTCTTTGAGAATGTGGGTCCCAGTCCTCAATGGTGTTTTTGGTTGGAAGAAGATGGAATGAGTAAAAGCATTATGTAAAGACAGGACTAAAAGCCATGGAGAATTATAGGAAAGATTCAACTGGTAGTTGATGGTATACAGGGCAAGGAATTACTCAAATGATCAACTTTACATTGCTGTCATCAAGTGCTTAGAGAAGACAAGACTCTGTGTGACCAAGTATTTGCTGCCATAGAGAACATTTTAGTGAAAATAAGGCGCTTAATGGAGTCAGTTGGTTGCTTCTAAAGCACTGGGGAACTTCGGGAAAGAAAATAATGAGCCAGGGCTTTTAATTTAACGCAAACGGTAATGGCCTGTGCTGCTACTAAAAGAAAGCTTTAGGAGCCACTGCGTGGTGCCGCCACCTCTGTTTTCCCATCTGTGAGAATGGCCTGGTTCGGAGAGGGCTACTCCCTCGGCCTGGACCAGACCAAAGAACACCTAGAACAAAGTCACAGCCAACATTCAAAACGAGCAAGAAACAAACATTTTATGGTGTTAGCCATTGAAGGTTTGAAGATTGTTAGTACTGAAGCATGAAAGATGATTAACATATATCTGCTATCATATGCTTTGGAAAATGTAATAGGGCCCACTCTGTTCATGGACGTATTCTTTAGTAATTGTTCCATGCATTGTGTCCTCTTGCAGGCCTCCATGGCCATTCATAAACCACTGCCATAAATGATGCCTAGTGCCACTTTATGTGTATTTTAAACACTTTCATTTATTAGCTGTGTGATCTTGGTGAAGTTTCTGAACTGCTCTGTGCCTCAGTTTCTTCACCTGTAAAATGGGAATATTACTATTACCTTGTCTCAGGGAATTTAGAGGACTAAATGTACAGTATGTGAAATACCCTCAAAGCAGTATCTGACATGTAAATATTATTAAATTTATCAGTAAATATTTAATGAGTATACATCATGTTTCAGGTCCTGAGCAGTTACTTATAAGGGCTTATCAGGATGAGCTCTTAAGAACATACTGGTTCCAGTGCTCTTGGAGTTCTAGGTCTAGGAAGGGAGAGATGTTAGAAAATGATTAATTATGAAGAGGTGTAGTGCCACGAGAATGGCCAGCAGGGAGACTAACCTAATTTGGACAGTCACGAATGGATGGCCTTGAAGGCATGGCATTTAAGAACTGAAAGATGAGTAGGTGTAGCCAAGATAAAAGTAGAGTTTGGAGGGGTGACGGGGGATAAGTGATCCAGGTAGAGGGAGTGGTGTATTCAAGGACCCTGAGGCAGGAAGAAGCTAGGCACATCAGAGAAATGGAAGAAGCCAGTGGGGGCAGGAGTAGCAGAGGGGCCAGGGCCCAACAGAGGAGGAAGAAGCCCAGAGTAGTGTGGCTTCTGGGGGGCGTCTCGGGCATGGTGTGTGACGATGGGCAGACACCTTCAGGCCTCAGTTTCTCATTTCTAACATGAATGATCCTTTACATTCCAAATTTCCTGTTCTAGGATTTTTCTTGCCCTTTCTGTCCCTTGTTTCAGAGCCAGTGAGATTGTGCTGAAAGTGATTTCTTATAAACTCCAACTTGTTTAGAGAGAACTGAGAGGAACAGCCAAAAGGAGGGTAAAAATGGGCTCTTTCTGGTTGGTGCTTAACCTGACTTTTGCACTGTGAAATAGGGGTCATGATGGCTGACCCTTGGCAGCTCTAGGTCCTCAGATGGCATTTAGTTTTGCTTGAGGATGGCACCCTGGTGGTAGCTCCGCAAGATGCAGAAAGGCAGGAGTTAGGGTTGTGGTTCTGCACCCATTCTCTGCTCATAGGAGTGTGGGTTTTTAAAGCTTTTTCTGTTGTGGTGTTTTCATCTCAGACTGCATGGTGAGATAATTTCAGCATTTATGGAAAGCGGTGCTCCCCACCGGGTTTAGACGTTAACCCCTCCTGAAGTGAATGGAGCATGCAGAAGAAGAGCTGAGGGTTTTTCCTTTCTCTTTTATTATTTTTCATTTAAAAAAGCTATTCATCTCCAGCACATTTGAATCCCAGAGCAAGCAGGAAAGTTTAAAAATTGGTAGATATTTCTGTAGTTTAAAACTCAACTGGCCTTACTTTGTGAATTTTGAGTTGGGCCACACAGGATTCCAGTTGTGTGTCCTCTTAGGCACTTTGATTGCTGAAACACGGTGTCAGAATAATCATTACTCTGTTGAGTAAATATGCCTTTTGTCACGTGGGGGAATAATTATCCACATTTTGTGCCATGTTTCTCAATGGGATCTTTATAGGAAAGTGAGGCTGCTGGGTGGGGGATACTTGGGAGAGTCCACTTTGGAGCTGATCTAAGAGATGCCCACCCACCTTCTCAGTTCCATTCCTTCCCCACCTTCCCCGCCACACTGCCCTGGAGTAGAAGTTGCTGCGCTGTGCACTGCCCTGGTCAGCCCTCTCTCCTGTCTGAGCTGCTGTCAGACAGAGTGCTCTTCCCCTTGGACAGTTCTGTAGCTGCCAGCAGAGGCCCTCTGGGATCGTGGACTGCACGATCATCTGGCAGCACCTTGGAACTGGTGTGCCCCCCTCACCCTTCCTAAGGACAAGGGCAAAGATAATTCACACTTCTCCTTAAAGTTGACCTGCCTGAGAGTAGGCCTGTAGTCCACAAGGGTTCTTGTCCTCCACCCGCTCACAGTCCCACTTGACTCTCCTTCATCTCTGCCCTTACAGTGGCACCTGCTCTGTGTTGGAGGACCTCTGGCACAATGAACAGGAATGATGCAAAATGTTGGTCTTAGTAAAGTTGAAAACAGGAATGAATGTAAGGAACCAGTAACAGGTGTTTATTTGCAACACAAGTGGCTCCTTTTCTTTACTTTTGACAAAATTAAAGGAGTCTCCAAAAGAGGTAAGCTGATTGTGATGGATGGTGGTTGCTGTGTGTTTTAGGCATATAACTTGGGAAGAGTTAGAAAATGAGAGACATTGCTGCAACAAAACTCCAATCCTATCCACTTATTAATGTGAATGCTTTACATATATATAATTAAAATGACACTAAACCTGTCTATTCTAGCAGCGTGATGTATACCCATATTTGCATAAATAATTAAAAAATTCTTTATCTGGTTGACGAATACATTTCCAAAGAAAATTACCTTTTTACTTTAATATTTACAAGTTACAAACTGAAGATAAGTGTAATTATTATTAAAACAAGTTTTTTAAACATAGAGCTTTGTTATAGAAAATTTAAAAAAAAGAAACTTGAATGTAATATGCATGTTTTTGTTATACAGAGGACTATGTTAGTTTTGTCAAGAAAAGAGTTTTAAGCATAAAAATACCTTATCTTCAGATAAAATTTTGTGGGGAAATGGACTAGAGGTAGTATAAGTTTAAGAGAATAAGGAATGCTATAAAAACTGTTAAAGAAGAGCTTATTCTTTTATTTTTTTTTAAGTGGATAATGGAGGTATCAAATCACCATGGTACTTAGAGACTCATGTCTTATTTCTAAATGCCAATATTTAATACATAAGAATTATAACTTTCACAATTATTTAAAATTAAGATGTGGAATTTATGTGTTTCCATAAAATTATGCAAGGGAGTACATAGATTTTAAAAATTCTCTCTGCTTTTCGCTCTTGAAGGAGACTAATTTGGGATGCCACAGTGATTTCCAAGTCTGGCTTGGGAGTGCCTTTTAAAAATGCTGATTTCTGGCTTCCATTCAGACCTCTGAATCAGAAATCATACTTGGAGGGAATGGGACCTTATTTTTTTAAATTTATTTTTATTTTTTATTGATTTCAGAGAGGAAGGGAGAGGGAGAGAGAAAGATAGAAACATCAATGATGAGAGAGAATAATTGATTGACTGCCTCTTGCACATCCCCTTGAGCCCGCAACCCAGGCATGTGCCCTTGACCAGAATCGAACCTGGGAACCTTCAGTCCACAGGCCGACGCTCTATCCACAGAGCCAAACCAGCCAGGCGGGACCTTATTTTTAACAAGATTCCCTGATTCCCAGTGACACTGATGCAGCCAATCCCAGTGTGTCTGCTTGCTTCTCCTTCCAGGCCTGAAGCCCTGCTTTGTCCTCTTGGGAAGGGCTCAGGAGATGGGAGGTGACAGATGCTGTGGAAGTGGTGCAGTGGCAGACACTCAGGTGGGAAGGAACCACGAAGCAAAAAATTCCTGGCCATCGTGGGATGATGACCTAGGACAAAGACTGTTTTGTCCATTCACTTTTAAGGGAGGTTCACATCCTCTCCTTAAGTGATCTTTGCCCAGCTCATCCTAAAAGGTGGCACTTTTGAGCTCTCCTTTAAGAACTTTCATTTCTTCACTGCAATTTTCTAGATTGAGTAATCAGGATTAATATTGGCCCAAGATATACCTGGGATCAGTAAAAAACAATGCATTTTGAAAACAAATTGGCTTCCAAAACTCAAGTCCATCAGAAAATCAGGAGCAGCCCTAACCGGTTTGGCTCAGTGGATAGAGCGTCGGCCTGCGGACTGAAGGGTCCCAGGTTCGATTCCGATCAAGGGCATGTACCTGGGTTGCGGGCACATCCCCAGTAGGAGGTGTGCAGGAGGCAGCTGATCGATGTTTCTAACTTTCTATCCCTCTCTCTTCCTCTCTGTAAAAAATCAATAAAAATATATTTAAAAAAAAAACATCTCTCTCATTGATGTTTCTAACTTTCTATCCCTCTCTCTTCCTCTCTGTAAAAAATCAATAAAAATATATTTAAAAAAAAAAAAAAGAAAATCAGGAGCAGTCAGTGATTTCTGGCTATGCTTCTGGATCTTTGGGTTATGCAACATCCCCTCAGGATATGACATGGGGCTTTCATTAAGCAGTTATGAAACAGTCTGAGGGTTTGACTTAATGGACTAAATTTGCTACACATTGCTAGGGGTGTATTGTCTTTCTCTTCTTTCTTTCATGTGAGACATTTGTTGCTGTTTCCTGTGTCTCAACAAGATAAATGAACTAATTTAAAATATTTTCCATGCCTCATCTGTCCACTCCACAGCTGTCAGTGGGCTTGTGTTGGGAGCTTGCATGCCAGCAGCCCTCAGCCTGTACTGTTATTGTGAAAAAAGAATGTCGTTTCCATAGCAGCTTGGAACGCCTTTGCAAATGTGCTTTACATTCTTGCAGGATTGTGTAAGAAAGTCGATATTTGGTCCAGCTTTCTAAAGCACACTTGGCTGATTTAACTGAAGTCATTAATTTTTTTTTTAATTGAAGAGGTGGGAGAACATTTCCAAGAATCGATGAAGGGAAAAATATTTGACATAAGTTAAAAACCAACATAGAAAGAAAGAAGAAAAATATTGGAGTTATTAAAATTTAGAATTATAAACATTAAAATTGGAAAAAATTAGTTTTTCTTTAAAGTAATGGTTCTACTTTTACTGTGTTTTGTGAGATGAGTAATTTTTAAAAAAATCATGGAGTCTTCGCAGGTTTATTATTTTTTTTACAGTCACTTAAATTTGTTAAATATTCCTCCATAGTAGGTTTAATGGAAAAATTATATACAGCGCATCATAGTGGCATACAACTTTAAGGCATTTCATCCTTCTTTGTATCAGGATTGAGTTCCTCACAGCATTTACTTGCTGTATTTGTAGCGAAGGCAGAGCAAAAGAAGTGATAAGTTGGAAAGAATTTTTACTGTGTCTGAGATAGTACAGACGGTTTCTTTTAGGAATTTCTGAACTTTTTTTCTGCTTAATAATACATTTTAATGAGTCTTTGGGGGAAGTCATAACTCTACTACACTGCTTATCGCTGCCGCCTGCTCACATGACACAATACTCTTGTGAGGTATAATATTAAAATCATTTCTGGCTAAAAGTGGATTTTGGCTTTTAGCCCAACATTGAGCAAACAACCTTTCCAGGTCAAGTTAAATGTTCCCATAAGCTCCTTAAAACCAAATTTTCCTAGTTAAAAAAAGTTACTGAATATAATTCCCAAAGGGTAAGGTATGGAAGCTATTTAAATTAGACTTAAAAAAATATCATTCCCATGATTTGCTGGCCTGGCCTTTCTTTTGCTATTGGACGGAGAGCACTTTGCGAGGCTTGGAGTAAGAGGTCAGAATTCTCTCTAGGAGTTTGATGGGTTCAGGCCCTTAGCTTGAACTGGAGCTTAAGGCAGAACTCGGCTGCCTGCCGCCCCCTGCCAGTGTGACTTCCCTGGGGAATCTTCGAAGGATCTCTCTCAAGCCCCATCGTCTTTGTTCTTGATTGTGACCCAGTTATTGTCTCTAGAACTTTAACACCCCCACCCCCTTACACAGGCCAGGCTTTCTATGGTTCCCCCCATAGATCAGCCCCAAGGCAGATGGAAATTTGATAAATGCACTTATGACTTCTTCAGAGCTTTCTGTAGGAACTTGGCAAGTATATTCTTCCTCCTAAATATTTTAACACAGACTTTAAAATGACATTTACTTCTTCTAGGACCATGTGTTTGATAGTGGCATGTAGTATTTTATTTTATTTGAAACATCATTTTGGGTTTTATAGAGAAAAATAAAATATTTATCTCCACAGCTTGTTATCAGCAGGGAAGATAGGTATTCTTGGCTGGATGGAAAGTTTATTGGTGGGAAGATTTGGGAAACTATTTTGTGATAAAGGATTTCTTTGCATTTTTGCCTCTAGTCAAGTAGATTGCTTGTGGGTTCTTGCTAAGAAAAATAATCCCTCTTTTAATTCGACCAGGTTTAAAATGTTTTCAGGAGAGTTAAGCTTCCTTTAGCATTAGTGTCTGGTGTGGTCAAATAAAGGAATGGCTTTGGAATGGGCTAGATTTTTTTTTCTTCATGATGCCCCATTTGACCTTCCCACAGAAGGTTCAGTACCATTTTCACTTGACTTTGTGACATGTGTTGTATCCCCTTACCCATGACAGATACAACTTCCTAAGCATATTTTTCTTTGATGTTGTAAGAGTTTATGTTTCCTGTGATACATATCCTATGTGCCCAACTGTTTCTTTCAAAAAATAGGCACATACCACAATATCAACCCATTGTCACAATTTCTTCTATGGCTACTGATAACTACACTAGTTGCAAAGGGAAGATTTCATTTACATCTTGTTCTTGTTCATTAGGTGAAAGTTTATCAGATAAAATATAATCCTGGTGGGACATGGGCATTTTATGAGCAGGTGGGTCAACCTGTGAAAAGACCACCATAAAGCCTTCTTTCTGTTTCCTCATTTTGCATTAGACCTGGGCAAAATCCTCTGCTGCTGGGCTGTGTTTCAGTCAGCTCCTCTGCCGAGTGCAGGAATATGCCAAGTGAACCAGGCAGGGGACTCTCCTCCCTGGGGCTCCCACAGTTTTCAGTGGAAACTTAGTGTGTCACTTTCACAGGTCCAAAACAAGGTCTGAAATTACTTTTGAGAAACAGGAAAATCTTGTACAACATTTTGTCCAGCTTCACACAAGTCTAGTAACAGAACAGAATATAATCCCACTATATAGATGTTGTTCTTTTAAAAACTAAAAATCTTTACTGAAAATCATTTAAAGAAAGAGTTTTTCCCTCTAGAAGAAAGCAGAAATATATGCTCCCTATATTTCAAGAAGGGTCTGTGAGCCCAGGTATCTTAGTGTCTTGTATTTTGACAAGTGCTAGGTAAGGTACATGATTTTGGTATCTGATTTTGAAAATAGTTTACTAAACATGGTTAGTGTAGAAAAAATGACGACACTACTTCAAAGTCCTGGATGGAAACCCAGAATCTGGTAAGATATTCCCCCTCCCATCATAAAATACCTGAAAAACACACACAGGTGATAAAGAGTTCAGCTGCAGCCCACGCACTTGCCATGGAAGAAGAAGCGGGGATTGAAGGATGAGCATACAGGCTAGCTGTCAGGAAAACACCACATGGCGCTGAGCAAGGCAGAACGAGGGGGCTTGTCTTGATGCAGGGCTCCAGCCACAGGCTCCTCCGTGCTGCCACTGCTTTGTGGAGATTTAACAGTCACATTCTTGTCCCTTGGTGGTGCACTCCCAACAGCCAGTGTGATCCGTTTTCCTGCCCCACTTTATTGTATGCCCAAGCTCTTGTGCCTTTTGCTTTGGCAACCTGAAAGGAACTGATGTATTATCACATTCTGCTTTTTCTTTTTTCTTTTTTCCTTCTTTTAAAGAACATGGTAACAATGGCCATGTTTGTAAAGCCTTTTATGTTTAGAGAGCACTTCTGCATCCATTAGCCCATTAATTTCCATGGTGATCTTGCCAAGTACAGCTGTGGAAACTGAGGTTCAGAGGCACATGGGAACTCACCCAAGCACCCTGCTCCCTGCTCTTCAGTGTGAGAGCTGGAACCCACACCACAGCCTCCATCAGCGCTTCTACCCTGGCGGGTGGGGGATAGGGGTTAGCGTTATAAGGTTATAATTTTACCTGTATAACAAAAACACTAGAGGACTTGAACTCTTCTTTCTGTTTCCTTATTTTGCATTAATCTGACCAAGGCCATTTGAAGAAGATTCCAAAGAATAATGTTTTTTTCTTGGTAATTTACCATTGAAAGGTACCACTTTGAACTCAATATTGTAGCACTGAAGTATATGTACTAGTATATATACATACACTTAGACAGAAGCAGGGTATAGTTTACTCCCCTAAAGCTTGCCGGGCTCTTCTTGCATGGAGCAGCAAAGGGGCTCTCCTTGTACCTAAGCACACACACGAGAGAAATGGAAGTGTGTGATTTCAGGATGAACCGGATTATCTTCATCTTTTAAAATCATATGTGGATGATAGAAGACCACACTTTAGTTTTATGATTGCCAGTGAGCCATAATATAAGCAGTAAATGTCTCTCAGAGTATGAACACGTTCTTTCACACATCTGCTTGGGTAATTCACTGTTCAGTTTGAAAGGATCTCACAGAAATGGAATTTTTAAATATTGAGAAAATTCCATTAAGAAATAGAGGGAGAATGAAAGGCTCATTATAAAAGCCACGCCAAGAATAAATCAGATTTGGCCTACCCTGTGAAAAATACTTAACTTGTAAAAGAAAGGAGCTTTTAAAAGAAGGTAATGTTCTTACCATTGAAGGTGGTCAGCCAGTTTTTCATGACATTGTAGATAATGTAGATAAAGTATTATTTCCATGAAGAAAATCTGCATATTTGGAATTACCTGTTGCAGCTACACTTTTTTCATGACCTGTTCATGGCTAGTTCCAAGGACAGGAAGCTGAGGGTGGTACATTGTGTCTTTGATTCATTGTGGGAGCAAATCTGCGATAGGAGAAGAAAATAAATGGCTCTAATTGTGTCAGTAGCTCTAGTCTTTTATTATTGTAAAAACAATACAACAACAACTTTAAGAAAAAGAAAAACCTAGGATTCCACTAATCTGAACATGATGTTTTTAATTTTTTCTTGAAATCTCTGTTCATATGTGTGCCTGGTTGTAATCTCTCTGTTCATAGTGATTGTAGGCATTTTAATCTGTGTCCAGGTCCTCAACTCTTTTTTTTAAAAAATATATTTTATTGTTTTTTTACAGGGAGGAAGGGAGAGGGAGAGAGAGTTAGAAACATTGATGAGAGAGAAATATCAATCAGCTGCCTCCTGCGGATGTGCCCGCAACCAAGGTACATGCCCCTGACTGAAATAGAACCTGGGACCCTTGAGTCCGCAGGCCAATGCTCTATCCACTCAGCCAAACTGATTAGGGCAGTCCTCAACTCTTTTGTTTCATGGACTCCTTTGGCAGTTTTTGGTAAAGACTATGGGTCTCTTTTCAGAAAAATGTTTTTAAATATTTAAAATAAAACACATAGGATTACAAAGGAAACAATAATATTGAAAGGCACTGATTAAAATATTTTTTAAAATTGTGTTATGGTAACGTGCTTTTCTATCAGTACATTAAATAACAACATTGGAAAATTCATAGTTGCATAATTTCTGAGTAATTATGAGCATGGATATTTTGAAACCATCTGTGGATCTGAGTGAGGAATGGAGAAGGGCCAGGGTGGTTGACGAATTTCATTCCTGAGGGTCCCTATTATCTGAGTGAAGGAAGAGGTTCAGTTGTCTTAGGGTGGGGTTGGAGAGTGTTAAGATTTTGGGACATAGGAGGGGTCATTGCTTAGCTTTTGCTATGTCTCAGTTACTGTGCAAAGCCTGTTGTATACGTTATTTCTTTTAACCCCGAGAATAGCTTCATGAAGAGGATTTGCTATTGTCATCTTTACCTGACCAGTGAGGCAACTAATCTTGGAGAAATTACCCACAAATAGTTCATTGAAAAAATATTGTCCATATACTAGCCCTCAAAGGAAGTCTGCCTAAGTAATCCAGAACAATGTCCTGATTCGTGATGCAGTGTGGGGCCACAGTGGGGACAGCGTTTGGATTCAGTCCCAAACCTTTGACCAGAGCCTGTTTTACCATCTTCGTCCACTCCCTAAATTGGGGAAGATAAAAGGAATTTCTAAGTGACCCTAAGGGCCACTGGAGATTAGCAACCCCAAATTTGTCTTAACTAGAAGACAAATTTCCAAACTCATTGCGGGGTGATTTTTCTCCTGAAACAACCATCGTAGCATCTGAACCAAGCAAGGCGGTGGTTAGGGGCTGCCGGAGAGGGGATGGGCTCTGGCTGGACAGTCTGTGTTTGCACAGGGGAGCTACCCTGAACCAGTCTTTCTCAGGGCCACAGTTACTCCGCCAGAGAGGTCCTTCCTCTGAAAGGTCACCCCATTGAAAGGTCACCCGGACACGCCTGCTCCGCATTGATTTCATAGCGTTTCATCACTGCTTCCTCAGTCTTATATGGGGACCTGATGCCAGAGACTTTTAATTTAAGCATTAGCCTTCTCAGTGTGGTCTGCTGCTGGCATAATTGAAAGACAAGAGGCAAAGAGGTTGGGGCAGGCCACAGACAGAACGATCCGTGGGTGACAGTTTCTAATAAGGGTCAGGTGTATTCAGAGGCCTGGGGATAGCGTCTGGTGTTCAGGCAGAAAGTGCACGTGTGCCCAGAGTAGCAGCTTGTGTCATTATCAAAGAAAAGTGACAAGATCTCTTTATTTTTCCTCTTATCAATGGTTTAAGTCAGTACCATTCACAAAGATAAGCATACGCAGCAGGAATGTGTATAAGTGTTCATTTAAATGGTTCAGAAATGCCTGTGGGAAGTTGGACAATCGAGAGCTGCTTAAAGCCTGACTTGTGGGATCCGATTCCTTCCTTGAAGACTAGCAAATGGGAGGCGCATTTACTGTTTAGTCCCCAACCTCACCAGTGCATGAAGTTTCAGTAAATATATTGAAAACAGGGATTTGAGAAACATACACACCTTTCTAAAAATACACATTGAACAAAACATCACCTTTCATGGGGTTGGCTGTTCACACTGTCTCAAAACAAATACTGCGAAGGAAAATTAGTCTTTGTCTTTGATTTATTCTGTGCTTTTGGTCAGATATCTTTAGGCCTTCAGGCTCGAGGCCAGAAATAAATAGAAATGTGTCCTAATCCATGATTTGATAATGCTAATAACAAATCATATCCGATATTTATAATAAAGATTTCCTTTTTTTGTCTGTCCTTGGAACAGCAGAAAGCTTGTTAGCCAGGCTTCCTCCATTGTGTCAAACAGGAAAATTGTGTTTCTTCTTAAATTTAACACTGAGAATTAAATGATCGAAATATTATCATTTCCAACATTAATTCAGGGAGATCTAAAAAAAAAAATAGAGTTAAGAAATCCTCCTAAGTTATAAGTAACTTCACAAAGCTGAGTATGTTTTTATAGGGTGAAGAGCACACACATTAGTTACTTTAACGGCCTAGTTTTACCAAAAAGGAAAGAGTGCCTTTTTTAAAAAGTAAATAATTCAGTAATTCTGACTTCTATTAAAAGCCTTATTCAGGGAGAGAAAGAATTTCTGTTTGATCTCTTATAAACAATAATTTCAAAGAATGAAATTTCCTCAAGGAAACAGGTGCTCTTTAATATCTATAATAATAAAAGCATAATATGCTAATTAGACCAGACGAAGCTGGTAGCTGGAGGAGGGAAGCCTGGGTCCCGGGTGCTAGAGGGAAGCCGGTGCCGGCAGCCAGGGGAAGGAAGGCCTACTCTTGAATGAATTTCGTGCATCGGGCCTCTAGTTAAGAAATAAAAGTGCAGAAGTACTTAGAGATGTTTATTTTGTGGTTTAGAAGACTTGCTTTCCCTGCCCGTCAGCTGAAAGATGTTTAGTGACCATAAATACCCAAGAATATTTGTTCTGGTGCTCTTTATATGCTGTAATTGTATACCCCTGTTGCACTTTATATTGGAAAGAAACTTGAAATAAAGGTTGGAACTCAAATAGGCGGTTAGAGAAGTAGAAACGATAAGTGATTGATTTTTCTCAACATAGATAACTTTACCTATTTTGTGATTCAGCAAATGCTGCTCTATACTATTAGAGAAATGACCCTTTCAACATGAGATTGTGATGTTGCCTTTAATAGTTAATTTATTTACAAATGCTGCTTATATGTCTGACAGCCCAGGTCATAAGTGCAGAGGGAAAGCTGAGGGGGCGTGTAGGAAGGAAAGGCAGGAAGCATTCGGAGGCTAGCCTGTTTCCCCACAACCTCCTTTCTCCTTCACTTCTGTTTGCTCCTGCCAAGCTATTTTTGCTATTCATGTGACTTGCCCGTGTACCTGTGCTGAGCTGGAATTCAGACTCGGGTGTGACTTCCCAGTTCATGCTTCTAATATGATGAAATACTGTTCACATAGGGAAGACAGGAAGACTGTGGTTATTTGGTCAAGGTACTCCCCAGATACTTAGTTTGTACACTACACCAGGTCCCTTTGATAACAAGATGAGTAGAATTTGTCCAGCCCAAAGGGGCAAAAGGTGGTCAAGCAAAGAGATGTGCCTGATCAAAAGGCATTCTTAGCCAAAGGTCATTCTGATTTTCTGTGTGGGCTGCTCTAGAGAGTTGCTTGGTTGCCTGAAGTTTAAAACTAAGTCACTCAGAAAATTGTAATAAAATACTAGTCCTATTTTTCATCTAAAAATTAGCTGCCACTACTAAGCCACCATCATTCTTCCCCTTGGC
The DNA here is from genome assembly GCF_963455305.1 of Plecotus auritus. Lineage (NCBI taxonomy): Eukaryota > Metazoa > Chordata > Mammalia > Chiroptera > Vespertilionidae > Plecotus > Plecotus auritus. The sequence continues at coordinate 133,672,707 of NC_137776.1, read as the reverse complement.
ACATGAAAGTGAGATCTGTGTCAGGGTGCTACTGTCCATGATCTGCTGAGCTCTTGCCTTTCCAGCCTGCCATCCCTTAGCTGTGCTCACACTTCTTAGCACAATTTAGCTTCATGGTTTTCACCTCTGAGCTTTGTTGCATCCATCTAGAATGTCCTTCCTCTGTCCCCGTTCCACTGCACGTTCATTGTCTGAAACCTCCTAGCTCTTTAAGAGGAGCTCACAGTCCACCTGCTCTTGCTGACTTCCCCAGTTCTCCACAGCCGCTGGGTGGCTTCTCCATGGCACATGGCAGACCCTGTGCCAGTGTGCAGCATGTCCCCAAGGCTCTCCAAGACAGCGCCTGGCCTGGGGCAGACGCACTGCAGGTGGCCTCTGAACTCCAAGAAGTTAATTACAGGAACCTTCTGACTTTGGAGAAACCCCATTTTACTTTATTCCGAGTTCTCAGGAGCCAGACCGATGGATCTCACCCAGCAGTGCCTAGACTTGGTGACTCATGGCCCTGAGTTCTGAGTAGCTCACAGGTCGCCTGCCTGAGCTCTCTTGCCACGTGACCTGAGCTGTTCAGGCAGAATCACATCCTTGTCCTGTACCTTAAGTGGCCGTCATGAATTTCATCCTCCTTTAGATTTCAGTAGAGAAGTGTGGATGTGCTGGGGTGGAGGCAGGTAACTAGCCAAGACACACATGCTGGCCCTCTCTCCTTCCAAGTCCGGTAGCACTTTAACTTGTTTATCATAATTACCACTGTGAAGCTTTGGTTACAGCTATTTTTGTATGCCACATAAAGCTCCTTGAATACACAGATTGTTTTTTAGTATTTTTGCATCTCCTTTCACATTTTGTATAATTCCTTTTATATAGAAGATACTTAATAAGTATTAAAATGGTTGAAAGAATGAATTAACATACTATATAAGGAAACAATCATTCATTTAGTCAGTGGGTATTCAATCATTCATTTAGTTATTGAGCACCGACTATGTGCAGTAATGTTCTGGTGCTGGGATTAAAAGATTTCTCCAGAAAGATTCCTCTTTGGTGATCTCTGTGGAGTATCTGCTGATCCAAAGTGAAAGGAAGTGTGCCCTAACCGGTTTGGCTCAGTGGATAGAGCATCGGTCTGCGGACTGAAGGGTCCCAGGTTCGATTCCGGTCAAGGGCATGTACCTTGGTTGCGGGCACATCCCCAGTAGGGGGTGTGCAGGAGGCAGCTGATCAATGTCTCTCTCTCATCGATGTTTCTGACTCTCTATCCCTCTCCCTTCCTCTCTGTAAAAAAGTCAATAAAATATATTTTATACAAAGTGAAAGGAAGTGTGATTGGGCATTTCATATAGTGCATTTCAAGAGTAATTTGTTAATTTGTCAGTTTGTGTCTGAACTGCAAAGGCCTTTCCAGTGCTGGCAGTCTTTTGTGTTTTTTTTTGCTGTTCTCGGGGCTGATAATGACACTCTAGCCTTGTTTGGAGTGAGTGCAGCCTTCTCTCTGACCCCTGCCACCTCTGCCTGTTCCTCTAGCTCTGCCCATGGCCTGGCTGAGCTCATTCCTCTGCCCTTTCCTCTTCAGCCGGCTACTTGACTTCTTAGCTTCTCACCTTTTGAAGGGTGAATCTCACCAAACAAAAAGCAATGAGATAAATGGCTTCTGACACATCTCATAAATAAGGATTTAATTCAACACACTTGACATCATGAGCCATTTATTTTAATGCTCTGAACTTGAAGTGTAGAAGTAACTTTTCTCAGGGAGTGGCTGTGTGGAGAGACAGAGGACTCACCATGTTATGAGCTGATGCATGCATGGTCAGAATTGAGTTTTACTGTAGCATTCCATGGTGTCTGCTGTTAGATGGCTGAGAAAGGAACAAGTCCATGTGACTAAAGTGACATGAGACTACATATCAATTGCTGCCTCTCACAAAAGCAGCCCAAACCCTGTAGGCTCCGTCCACCTGGGATGTGAGGTTTCAATATTCCCCTTTCTATCCATCCCCAACTGCTCCTTACCTCCGTGGATAAGCTGATTGGTATCAGTCTTCTCCCTCCTCTCTCTGCTCCTTCTGAACCTTGCTCTCCTAACAGCTGTTGCATCCCTGCTTGCCTTCAGCTAAGTTGTCTGTTTCCTCCCCTAGACTGTGAGCTCTTGCTGTAGAACTCAGAACAGTGTCCTCCCAGTGCTGGCCAGTATTGGCACATGAGTGATTCATTTAATGATACTGATGAGCAGAACGTAAATTTTGTGAGTTAAAAAAAATTCTGCTTTAAAACCAGTATTAAAAACCTGGAGTAGAATTAAACTTTTGACCCCAATCCTCTGACTTGCCTACAACAATAGTGGCATTCATTGAGTCCAGCATTATTCCCTGTTTTGAGTTGGGAATGTTAGCTTGCTGTGTAGTGCTTGGTGGCGGCGGGGTGCAGGGGGGGGCGGGGGGTACTTTGGAGAGCTAAGGGAAAAAGGAATTCGCTAATATATCATTATCATTAGCTTGTTATTTGTATGAGAGGGAAGCACTAATTAAAATAAAAAGCATTTGTGCCTGATTTGGAATTACCTGCCTATTTATGGAAGAAAAAAGAATCATAAAACTGGTGAAACAACAATAAAATTATACTACAAATAATATTAAAATAAAAAAAGGGAAGGTGATGTGCTTTGAACCTCCAACTCCTTCACAGCTCATCATTTCTTTATACCCTTTGCCAGGCTGTATGTTCAAGGAATCTAATGATACACAAAGTCTCATTGCCAGATACTTCATTAATTCCTCAATCCATTAGGAGCCTTAATGGCCTATGCCATTGGAATGAGTATGGAAATCCTGTCCTCCAAGAAAGTACAGTGCTCTATAAATCATACTCGCCTTAGGATTCTCTCAGCCCTTGACACAGAGAATAGATGAAAAACATTGTACTTCCTGAATTCCCTTATTCTGTATTATAGAGGCTCTCAATAATTGACACCCTTTAACCCTTTCATCCTCCAACCCAGTAGTTCTCAAAGTGTGATCCCTGGATCAATATGGTCAGCATCCCTGAGAACTCGTTAAAAATACAAATTAAATGTCTCCCCCCCAACTCTGGGGGTGGGGCCAGCAAGCTGTGCTTTAAGAAAGCCCCCAGTCATTCCAAAGTGCTCTAAAGCCACTGTGGCATCCTATATAATAAAAGGCTAATATGCAAATAGACCAAACGGTGGAACAACTAACCAGTCGCTATGATGTGCACTGACCACCAGGGGGAATGTGCGGAACATGGCGGGTGTTGGCCATGGCGGAGCAGGTGAGTGGGGGCACCATAACAAGGTGGGGCGCCGGTCGCTGTCATCCGGGCAACCCTCTGGTGGTTACTGAAATTCTTTGCTCACCGCAGTCCCACCTGGTGCTCACACCTGCTGCTGTAGCTGTCACTCACACCTGCAGCCAGTGCCAGAGCCGCCGCTTGTACCTGCTGCCGGTTGATCATTCGGTGTGGCAGCTGTCAGCCCTGATCGCCCTGAGAGCTTCTCCACCTCCCCCTGCTCCTGAGGAGCGATTGGGACAGCAGCTGCCACTCGCACCCGCTGACTGTGCTGCTGGTGCTGGCCCCAATCGCTCTGTGCCATCAGTGGGTGTGAGTAGGGCCAGTGCTGTCAGTGTGTGGGAGCAGCGGCGGGAGCGGGGCTGCCGGGCTGCGGGCAGACAGGGAACCGGAGGCTGCAGCGGGAGAGGCCGGGTGGGGGCGCAGAGGATGGGCCGGGACCGCCCCTGTGCCTACCGCAGCCTTGTGGCCCACAGTTCCTTTCAAAGTGCGCGAATTCGTGCCTTGGGCCCCTAGTAGTTATATAATGAGGTGTCCTTTTTCACTATTGAGGGCATAGATGAGAGGGCCAGACCTTGACAAAAAGTCTTGCTTGGATTCAGTTTAATTCAGCAAACGTTACTGAGTAGCTCTTACGTCTCAGGCACCCTTACTAGGAAACCATAAAGGTAAAGGACACTTTAAAGTCACTCTGTGTCAGCATTTTCCTGGTGTGCCATGTTTGTCGGTCTCCCTGGACATCAGCCCCTCCTTGACTTCGTGGTGCAGCACCCAGAATGATGGTTCTCTAGGCTGCCTCATTTGACTTCTCAAACCTCCTTTATTAATTGCCATCCTGAAATTGGCTTCTATTCCCTTTCACTGGTACCCCAGTGACCTGGAGGAAGAATGGCCCTGTCTTTCTGAACCTTCCCTACTTTTAAATGCCCGATAATCTTACTGTTCACCAGCTCCCCTCCATTCCTATCCCTCTAGAAATTTGCGTCGCCTCCACACTCATCCATTTTTAGACTTAGGCAGCTGCTAGAGAGGTTCTTTCCCACAGAAGACAGACTGTCCAACCCTGACCTTGAGCTAAATAGAGTAGTTCTATTTAGAGGAAGATATAGAGTCTCTGACAACGAGTAACGAGTAAAAAACACTAAGAATTTACCTTCCTCCTAATAGCCACTTCCCTAGCCCGAGTACTCACCATCCTTTGTCTCTGAATTTCCTTGGCTTCTGTCAACATAAGAAACATCCAAACCTATGGAGAATTTTTACGTTTATTTGAGCCAAACTGACAATTGCCAGAAGTAAAATCCAATGGATTGAGAAAATGCTCTGGAGAATGGCAGTTTATTTTATATACGCTACAGTCACATGATTAGCTAAATGATACTTTTACTCTTTCCCAAACAATTCAAGAACGATTGAACATTTAAAACTTCACTTTTACCACTTCCTCCTTATATGCTACTATTGTCATTTATTTAAATTCTCTCTATATTTAAAATCCAGAAGATATTGCTACTATTGCTTGCAAAGTCAATATTCATTTAGATTTACCTACATGTTTAGAATTTTGGTTGCCTTTTCACTTCTTCATGCATATTTCTGATCCTTGAATGTTCAAAGGAAAAGAAAAAAATCTTTATTGCCCTCACATTTGGATGATAATTAGGCTGGATGTAGACCTGATTTAATTATCCTTTAGAAGCTGAAAGACATTGTTTTGTTGTCTTTAAGCATTCACTGTTGGCAGATTAGAGATTTTATGGTAATCTGATTTTTCTCTTCTGGAAGATTTTGGGATTTTCTTTTTTTATTTGGAGATCTAGGATGTAGTTAAAAGATTTTTAAAAAATCAGTCTTACATGTTAGGTCTTTTTCAGGTCTGGGAATTTTCTGTTCGTTTCTCTTTTTCTTTTCACGTGGAATGCCTTTTAAGAGATAGAACATCTGGATTGCTTCTGCATATGGGTTAGCATTTGTGTTCCATTTTTCTTCTTTTTGATATTTTCTTTTGTGTACAACCTCTAGGCTCCATCTCCCAGTTGCTAATTTCATCTCCAATGGGATCCATTCAACTATTTAGCATATCTTGAATATTTTTATAATAATATTTTTAAAATTCTTAGAGTTTTTACTGTAGAGTTGTTACTTTTTTTTTTTTTAAATTCATGGGATATATTTTAGAATCTCTATCAAAATCTGTACCTCTTTTAAACTCTTGTTTCCCTAAACTGGCTCCTGAGGTCAAATATTCTTCTGCTTATTAATTATGGCACCTCTCTTTTATGACATTGGTTTTCCTCAAAAGTTTGTGATTTTTAAAGTATCTATTGGTATTTTTGTTGCACATCTTGGGTGTGCTTGTTCTTTCTGCAGCCCAATGAGAGCCCACTTGTCTTGTTGAATGTTGGGTTGGATACAGGACTTGGATTCAGATCAAATCAGGTTATCTCACGTGCTACTGATGATTGGGGGCAGGGTGGGACATGGGGCTGGCCTGACAGGTAGTTTGTCTTTTAGGTATTGGCTCCCACTCTTAGCATTGGTTTTGTGAGAACTGTCCCCTCAGAGATACCTACTAATAGCTTTTTGCCGGGGATCTGCTTCTTGGAGTTAGTTACACCCTTTCTTGTTAGTTCTGTTTTCATTCCTTTTCCTATATCTTTATTTAGGCTTTGGGGCTGGAGGGGTGGTAGCAGCGGCTGACTGAAACCAGTCAGTCATTGTGTTTCTTTAAAGCCTTCTTCCCAATGTTGCCCCTAAGCATAATGCATTGCAGCAGCCATTCTCGGTCCATAGAGTGTCTTGTCCTTAATTCTTTCACAGTGCTTATTCCACTGTAACCTTCTTAAGAAGTATCTTATTTGTCTGACTCTTTGCCTTACTGGATTAAACTCTGCAGCCCAGACATTTATAGCTGTCAGATTGCCACAGATGCTTCAGCCAGGGCAGAGAGCTGGTTTAGTAAGTGATCATGGTTGGGGCTTGGAATACAGCAAGTCCTCGAATAAGATGTCTTTCCATTCAAAGTTGTTTCTTTGAGAAAACTGAAATGGCAGCCTCTCACTCTCCTTTGTTATGCTTGGCTCTTCTTGCTCCGGGAATAACTTAACTCTTTTAAAAAAAATTTCTTTATTGAGTAAGTTATTACATATGTGTCTTTACCCCCTCATTACCCCTCCTCACCCCCCCCCCCCACTCATGCCCTCACCCCCTGTTGTCTGTGTCCATTGGTTAGGCCTATATGCATGCATACAAGTCTTTTGGTTGATCTTTCCCCCTTACCCCCACCCTCCCCTACCTTCCATCTGAGGTTTGACGGTCTGATCCATGTTTCTCTGTCTCTGGATCTGTTTTTGTTCATCAGTTTATGTTATTCATTATATTCCATAAATGAGTGAGATCATGTGATATTTATCTTTCTCTGACTGGCTTATTTCACTTAGCATAATGCTCTCCAGTTCCATCCATGCTGTTGCAAATAGTAAGAACGCCTTCTTTTTTTTTTACCACAGCATAGTATTCCATGGTGTAGATGTACCACAGTTTTTTAATCCACTCATCTACTGATGGGCACTTAGGCTGTTTCCAAATCTTAGCTATGGTGCATTGTGTTGCTATGAACATGGGGGTGCATATATCCTTTCTGATTGGTGTTTCTAGTTTCTTGGGATATAATCCTAGAAGTGGGATCACTGGGTCAAATGGGAGTTCCATTTTTAGTTTTCTGAGGAAACTCCATACTGTTCTCCACAGTGGCTGCACCAGTCTACATTCCCACCAGCAGTGAAGGAGGGTTCCGCTCCCCCCCCCACCCCCCCCAATCCTCACTGGCACTTACTGTTTGTTGATTTGTTGATAATAGCCATTCTGACAGGTGTGAGATGGTACCACATTGTTATTTTGATTTGCATCTCTCGGATGATTAGTGACTTTGAGCATGTTTTCATATGTCTCTTGGCCTTCCTTCTGTCTTCTTTAGAAAATTATCTATTTTGGTCCATTGCCCATTTTTTGATTGAATTGTCTACCTCTTGTTACGTTGTATGAGTTCCCTGTCAATGTTGGAGATTAAACCCTTATCGGTGATAACATTGGCAAATATGTTCTCCCATGCAGTGGGCTTTCTTGTTGTTTTGTTGATGGTTTCTTTTGCTGTAAAAAAGCTTTTTATTTTGATGTAGTCCCATTTGTTTATTTTCTCTTTAGTTTCCATTGCCCTAGGAGCAGTATTGGAGAAGTAATTGCTTCGGCATATGTCTGAGATTTTGCTGCCTATGGATTCCTCTAGTATTTTTATGGTTTCCTGTCTTATGTTTAAGTCCTTTATCCATTTTGATAAAGGACTTAAACATAAGTCCTTTATTTTTGTGTATGGTGTAAGTTGGTGGTCTAGTTTCATTTTTTTGCATGTATCTGTCCAATTTTCCCAACACCATTTATTGAAGAGGCTGTCTTGACTCCATTGTATGTTCATGCCTCCTTTGTCGAATATTAATTGAGCATAGTGGTTTGGGTCGATTTCTGGGTTCTCTATTCTATTCCATTGATTTATGTTTGTTCTTGTGCCAGTACCAGGCTGTTTTGAGAACAGTGGCTTTGTAATACAGCTTGAAATCTGGTATTGAGATCCCACCTACTTTGTTCTTCTTTCTCAGGATTGCTGCAGCTATTTGGGGTCTTTTTTTATTCCAGATGAATTTTTGGAGAGTTCTTTCTAGGTCTGTGAAATATGCCGTTGGTATTTTAATGAGGAGTGCATTGAATCTATAGATTGATTTGGGTAGTATGGACATTTTGATGATGTTGATTCTACCAATCCATGAATACGGTATGTTCTTCCATCTGTTTATGTCTTCCTCTATCTCTTTTTTAAGTGTCCTGTAGTTTTCCGCGTATAGGTCTTTTACAGAACTTAACTCTTTCCCAAGAAATCAGAAACACCAATCAGAAAGGATATACGCAACACAATTCACCATAGCTAAGATTTGGAAACAACCTAAGTGCCATCAGCAGATGAGTGGATTAAAAAACTGTGGTACATCTACACAATGGAATACTACGCCACTATAAAAAAGAAGGAACTTTTACCATTTGCAACAGCATGGATGGAACTGGAGAGCATTATGTATGCTAAGAGAAATAAGCCAGTCGGAGAAAGATAATATCACTTGATCTCACTCATATGTGGGATATAATAATCAACATAAACTGATGAACAAAAATAGATCCAGAGACAAATGGCAGGGAAGAGGGGGCCGGTTAGAGACCAATCAAAGGACTTGTATGCATGCATATTAGCATAAGGAATGGACACAGACACTGGGGCAGTGGGAGCTTGCCCTCAGGGATGGGAGTGGTGGGGAGGGCATCTGTGGAGGGGAGGGAAGGAGAGACATATGTAATACTTTAAACAATTTAAAAAAAGAACTTAACTCTTGTTTACATCTATTAGCCTATGGTAAAATTGGTTTCATTATACATCCTTTTGCTTAAAGTCCCAGAACCTATCAACAGCATCAACTGGGGACTTACTGTACCACAGAGACTGTCCTGCAGGGCACAGAATGGCTTCCCCTGGATTTTGTGTAGTTCTCTATCTCAGCAGGAACCTATTTGATGTTTAAGTCAAATTTCTCAAACCTCTGAATAAACATCTTCCAAAGTATTGAGTTACATAGTTATAGCAGCAATTTTCCACCTTTTTTCAGCTCATGCACACATAAACTACTGAAATTCTGCACACCAAAAAAGTATATTTTTTGCCAATCTGACAAAAATATAGTTATATTTTGATTCATTCACACCGGATGGCTTTTGTTGTGTTGGCTATTGTCATTTTTTTTTATTTGACAGTCTAAGGGAAAAGAGTCAGGTATTTCATGTTTTTAAAATTCTTGTGGCACATCGGTTGAAAAATCGCTGGTCTATAGTTAGGTCAGCTTTCCAAGGATACTGGTTCTATCCTGGGAAAGGAGGCACTTCCCTTACTAGATCCCAAGCATTGGATCCTCCTGGGCTTAAGTGTATTCTTTCTGTCTCCACCCTTTCTGGAAGGCCTCTGTTTAATGAGTTGATGGTGGAGGAGGCTGAGAGTTACTAATTCATTAATTAGTTAAGTCATAATACTCTTTCCCACTCCTAAGTCCTGTTTAATTAGGAAAATAGGAAACAAGTTCTCATTTTATACATCTATTACTATCTGAACTTATCAAATGCTGACCTCTATGATTAGGCTCTTAAAAGATTGTCTGATTATGCCTGGGGCTCCTGGTATGAGTTTTGCTATTATATCTGTCATCACATTTCAAATGATTAGAATTGTCAAAAAGATACCAACATACCAAGTATTACCAATAATGTATTGACACTGATATAAAAAATATATTAAGATAAGATACTAAATAATGCTTTTATTCATGTTATAATGGGTCTTGTTTAGTTCTATGGTGTGTTCTCTCTTTCTGTAATTTCTTAGTTAGCTAAGCCACATACCTCCCCTCTCCCCACTTAGATTGTTTTAATTGTACATTAAATCCAGATGTATAGGAGGATCAGATAAATGCCCGGGATGCAGGACTCTTATGGGGACGATTGAGAGAGAATACGGCTCAGACAGACCGTGAAGGGCCTTTTATAAGTTTTCCTCTTCCATCTCATACTGTTGCTTTTTTTCTAAAATGTCTTGGAGATAAGGAGATGCCATTGAAGAACATTACACAGGGGGTGACATAGGATTTATGTTGTAAAGACTCTGGCAGGCCTGGAGAAGATGAATTGAAATGGAATGAAATAGAAGAGGGAGAGACCATTTAGAAGGCCATTATTATGCTGGGCAAGACACCATGAGCAGAGGCAGAGGCAGTGGCAGTTGGTATAGATGGGCAGAGAGAGATCAAAGCAAGATTAAGGTACAGAATCTATAAGACTGAAGTGGCTGATTAGATGTGAAGGCAAAGAAGAGTTAGAAGTTAAGTGCACATTGATTCTTGCAGCTCTGTGATAAAATATTACAGCCCCCAAAAGGCATTGAGTTTAAGTACTTTTTTTTTTTTTTTTGGTCCAAAGAAGGAAAATGTACCTATAAAAGAAGAACAGTTATTCCAGCATTTGGTCAGATTGCAGGCCTTCTTTATCCTTAGGAATGAAAAGTTGAGCGTTTCGATCATCCTGTTTCTTTTTTCTGAACCTAACCTATGTTGTTCTACAATCAATATTTTTCCTAACCCAAGTATTAGTTCACAGATCTTATATTTAGTGAAGCTGTTTTATTTTTCCTATCTCTAGAGGAATTGTACTGATGATGTTTAGTGCTAATTGTATGCAATTTAATTTTCAGATTGTAGTAATCATTATTGCTGTTTTTATTTTCATTCTTTCTTCCCCAGGCTTAGTCAGCTATAGATATTCAACAAAATTATGCCCTTTGGAATGATTTTCAATTTTCTCACTTTGGGAGGCATATTTTTGTCAGTCATGAAGGGTTTGGATTTGGATTATTAAACACTTGAACCCCGAGTTTCCACATTGGACCATTTAACACTCTTATATTTTCTTGCAAATGGAAAACTTAGTCCATCTGTGTGCTATTTGGGTACTTTTGAAGACCTCATCTATTTTAGGCAAGTGTGTGCCTGTCTTCCAAACCTGCATTCTATCTCTGGATGTACAAAAAAGCATGCCATGCAGGAAATAAAGGAGAAGTAGCTTCAGCTTTCATGGGCGCACCCTTGGGCCTTGCCTCAGCTCTGCTCCTGAAGAACCATGTATAGAAGGGCTTGGCTTTTCCTAACCACAAGAAGTATTTCAACATGTCTGGGAGTATGTGACCGTAGCAGTGTGTTTTCTTGAAAGTGTTGCTGTCACTACTTGGGCCCCTGGAGGGTCAGGGCTTGTTGATGTAATGAGTTTTCTTCATCTCTAATAGCTATTTTTCTGTGAAGTGTGGAAATTGGCTGTTAACAGAGTGAATTGATGTTCTTCTTTGTTTTAACTCTCCAGAAATGCATCTTCTGCAGACACCGGGTTAAGAAGGTCTCTGGAGCCTGCATCCAGTGTTCCTACGGCCGCTGCCCGGCCTCCTTCCATGTCACATGTGCTCATGCTGCCGGGGTGCTGATGGAGCCTGATGATTGGCCATACGTGGTGAACATCACGTGCTTTCGACATAAGGCCAACCCAAATGTGGTAAGGCCTGCTCTCCCTTCCCAGGTGCCAAGATGTGTATGAATTCTACTCTGTAATGTTATTCATTGTTGACATGTCTAGATTTGAGGTGTGGGTTTCTGGAGGGCAGGGATTGTGCAATATTATTTACTCATATTTGCCCAGGACCAGTCAGTGTCTGGTGCATGTTACACACGTACATATTTTTTGAGTTGAATGAGTGAATGAATGAATGAATGAATGAACAGATGAAACTCACTATGCCTGTTCTGGTTTTGGATTTGTGTACCGGGCTGCTAAATGTTATGCATATTGTGCACTGCAGTATCAGGGTGAGGGTGAGACCATTTCTGGGACGGAGAGATGTGAGAGCTCCACCTTAGATTATGTGGTGCTTAATCTCCACAACTGTATACTCTGGCCTTCGGAGTTTATTTCATCTCTTCTAGAAGAAACAAAGAGAGCAACACAGGACAGTGAGAGGGGTGGTCATACACATTGGGGGCCTCGCTGCCTGAGATGGGATAAACTAGGGCAGTGGTCGGCAAACTGCGGCTCGTGAGCCGCGGTTTGCCGCTCTGTGGACTAATGAGTTTGCCGACCACTGCGTAAGGCATTACTCTTACCCAGAAGTTTTGACTTCAGGTTAAAGACATTAGTACATTATTAAAATGTTTTTTAAGTGTTTTTCCCTAAGGCAGTGGTCGGCAAACTCATTAGTCAACAGAGCGGCGAACCGCGGCTCGCGAGCTGCAGTTTGCCGACCACTGAACTAGGGGAAGCATGAGGCCCTGGGAGGGGTGAGGGCAGTCTCAGAAAAGTGGAAATGTTGAAGAGAAGTTTAGAGATCAATTTCTTCTGCCTTGACCATCTCACTCAGGACTGTACCTATTTCTGAGGAAAGAGTGTTTGCAACAAGTAACATGTGAGTTTAACTATAGTTCAGTCCTGAGTGAGTGGAGTCTTTCCTCTCTTTTAAATGCTTAGAAATGTTACGACAATGTAGAGATAGTTGCTGTGTTCCTATTATCTTTCCAGTTCACCGTAATTGTTTTCGGTTGCCAGTGAGGAGGCTAAAGCATTGTATCAGAGCTCAGCTTCACTACCTTGCTGCCCTTTGTTATTCCTGGGAGGCTTGGCCACAGACTAGTTGCAGCCTAACGTGCTTGTCTATGTCTCTAGTAACCTCCTGTGAGCAGCCTGCCAAGTCACCAGCATGGGCTTGAGGAGCCATGACCCACACAACAAGTCTCCCAAATTTTTTAACGATTCCAGCAACTTCCATGGGTGTCTTGAGAGATTCTTAATGTCTGTGGATTGGGACTTACTCTGTGAGGTTTTGTGTGAATGTGCAAATGTACAAAATGACATCACCAATTATGGCATCTATCTTAAAGTTATTTTCCATTGTCTTAGGTCTCAAGTAGAATATTTATTTGTGCTTTTTCTTTAGTTCCTTGAGTTCATGGACTCTTGCTAAGAATAGTATTATGTATTCAGCAGAAAATACATTTCAGCAACTTAAAAAAATGTTCCAGTGTTACCGTATTGCATCACGCTGGTGCTTTGCCATTTACAATGTCCAGTTAGTAGCATTACCTCATTAGATGTCATGGGGGGATGCATCTTGAGATGTAAATGAGGTCATGACCTCTGGAGTCAGAGCACTTGATGTTCACACCTTGATTCTGCACCTTATGTGGTAACACACGTGCACCTTATGCAGGTTTCTGTCTGTGCCTCCCATACATACAAAATGGCTGCCTACCTCCCCATGTGCTTTTAGACCACAGCACAGAGTAAGCCCTCAGAAGATGGAAGTGGTATCACTGCTTTCTCTTTTTACAATGACCACTACTACTGCTGGCTTCAGCGCTATAATCCTGTGGGAACTGGGATAAGAAACCTAAATGCAGTGATGGCTCAGTTCCTTGCCCAAGTAGATTCAGTTAATGAGTGGCAGGTGCTAGTATGTGAATGCATTCCAAACCTCAAACCTTGAATGGTGGTAGAGGTGTTCATCTGGGCTTGAGATTATACATTGCCATTTTAATATTCCAAAGTTCTGTGGTTACTGATGATTATATAGCCTTTACTATTAAAGAGATCCAGGTGTTTAATCAGGACCTCGTTCCTCTGAAGCATTATGTGTGTGGTTCAGTCACGTTTATGTTACTAATGTTCCATAAATGATGATGAAAAAGAAAATACTTGATTTTGAGGTGATTTAGAAACTACTCTATTCTTCTCTTTGAGCATGGTATGCCTTGTAAGGGCAGGGAAAACATCACATAATTTATAACATTACATATGGCAATCTTTTCTTATGAGGGAAGAATTTTAATGTTTCTAAATTGCCTTTGCAAAGTTCTCTAGTGGGAAGCACTATGAGCACAGGATTTCTGAAAAAATATTCTCATTAGCTCTTATTTACCCAGTATTCTTCAGTTAGACTCCAAGTATGGAGTCCTCCCCTAAATGTGTGACAGCAACTCCAGGGAGGAGCATTGTGATTGCCCCTGTTGCATTCAACGTTCTTTCCTTTTCAAGCATAACGAAGTCCAAATTCACTCACGTATTTCTCCTTGTGTAAACTGTGAATGCTAGGGCATGTGCTCCCGAGAGTCAGAACTGTGGTTTGTCTATGTTCTTAGCCATGCCTCGGGTATTTGGGAGTAATGAGCAATTGCTGAATCATAGCAGTGAGTACTATTAACATCAAGCTAACTTGGCAGCCTAACCCTGTCTTTTTCCAGAATAGAGGATGCTTATACAATTTGGGTGAAATGAAGTATAAAGCTATAGTTATTTCAATAGGATCTCCATTTTTACCCACTTTGGGGTTTTTGTCCCCCCCTCCCTTTTTTTGTTTCTTCCAATTATTTGCATTTTGCATCAAAAAGACCATCTTAAGGCAAATTCTAGTTTTCCTTTAATACCACAAATTATTTTATTTTTTAATATTTTTTATGGACTTCAGAGAGGAAGGGAGAGGGAGAGAGATAGAAACATCCATGATGAGAGAAAAATCATTGATTGGCTGCCTCCTGCATACCCCCCTATTGGGGATCGAGCCCACAACCTGGGCATGTGCCCTTGACTGGAATCGAACCTGGGACCCTTCATTCCGCAGGCCGACACACTATCCACTGAGCAAAACCAGCTAGGGCACAAATTATTTTAAATATACTGGCTTATTCAATGTTACTGAGCTTTGGGTGTAAAATATAATGATGCATAGTGTTATAAAAATTCTTTCATTAAACAGTAAGCACATTCTGTAATTTAAAAAAATACTATTTGAAAAAAAATAGGTAGTTTTCATATTCTTAAAGGTAGAAAGAAGTATGTACCAGAAAGTTCACAGATAATCCCTTTCATTTTAATCATCACAGGTCCACCATAGGGGTGCGCATGTGCAGAAGAGTGGTAGGTCTCTCTTGACACAGAGCAGAAGAGATGAGAAGAAGCAGGAAAGCTAGTCGGGAGGTGATGTCCTGTTGCAGGTGATAGGAGAAGGGGAATTGGATATCCAAGTGGCCATGTCAGGGGTGAGGAGAAGCACATTGGTTCTAGAGACCTGTTGGAGGTAGCCTCACAGGCCCTAGTAACTAATCAGGTGTGGGAGGGGGGGGAGGGAAGTCTCAAAGACAACCAGATAATGAGAACTCACCACATGTGAGAGTTGTGTCTGCTTTCAGTGTGGCCTTCTAATGCCAGTGAGCTTGCCATGGCTTCAAAGGGTTGACCCATCCAGTGTAGCTATGGGGTGATTCCATCCTTTCTTTCCCTTTTTATTTTACCTCCTTTAGTTTGGAGCTCAATCCCATGGCTTGAATATGACCCCTTTTAGTTTCTCTTCAATACTTTTTAGAAAGAGAACCAGAATTTAACTCACACTCATCTAACAATGGTGAGAATGGTGCCATTTCCACAAACTCTCTTCCTGTCTCCAGATCTCAGCTTCTTTGTGTATAGCTGGCAGTGGAATTGTTTTGGTGGTGGTTACTATTCTTATAATGATTTAGATTTTGCTAACCTCCATTCTGTTTAGTAAAGTTGATTATGACCAAGTATTCTCAGATCAGACTTGTGTATATTGATCTGGTATTTGTATATGGGTTGTTTCTTCTACATAAGTTATTTTCCAGATACCCGGCTGAATTTGTACTGATATTGAAAAACAGAGAGAATTCTGATCAAAGCAAAGTCTGGGGTAAAAAATTCTTAGCAAGGATTTAAAAAAAAATATTATAGTGACTCAGGAGGCCTGAATCTGATCAATCTTCTTAAATTAAAAATACATTTTAAAAAGAGAAGAAATCATTCACCTGTTATCAATAGAAGTAGTTTGTTGAGATCTCAATCCATTTGTGCCAGATGATAAAAGTTAAGCCTGGCTTGCCTGGGAGGAGAATTTTTAGCACAGACATTTTAGAATATTTACATCTGGAACCAGTCTTTTCCTTGCTCACTTTATCAGGTAAAACCAGTGAAGACAGTGTTTTTCTAAATTATATTGAGATAATTAAGTGTATCGCATTTTAAACTTCTGCACTTTATTTAATATGCCTTGTTTTCCTTTTTTACTTCCCCTCCTGTAGTCGTTTCCACAGGCAGGCTGGGTCAAGGAACCTAGAGCTAGAACAGGCTTGAGTGGATCCGAAGCACATCCCCGTGCCCTGGGCTCAGTTCCCTTTGGGGCCCATTGTTCCTGCCCTTTTAGTCAGTGCAGTTAGAGAGAGCCTGCCTTCTGTGGGGCCTTGGCTGTTCAGTCACAGGGCCTGGCTGTGGGGCATGCAGGAGAAGATCCAGGATACTGTCCCCAGAAGGTCCCCACAGTAACCTCACATCCCCTGCCAGAGGCTCTTCAACCTCCTTTGAGGCATCTTCAGCCACACCTTCCATCTTTCCCCCCTTTCCAGATTTCTTTCAAAGCCTGGTGTCTTGGTAAGGGTTTTTGTGCCAGTCCCCATCCGGGCACCAGCTGCAGTGGTCCAGGCCCATTTCTGATGCTACAGTGTTTCAAGGGGTGTTGAATTTGTGGGAAGAGAAAACAGATGCCTCCATTGCAGATTCCAATGTTAATCAGCCAAGGATACAGAAACTGATCAGAGCGTGGAGACCCCCGCAGGCAGAGCAGAGGTGGAGTGCCCTGGGTGGCCCAGGGTTGGCTGCTGTGGGATCTGAATGGAAGCTGTGCTTTGCTACCATACTCTTGCTCTATATTAGGGGTTTACACCTTCATTCTGGAAAATTTACTCTTAACCATCTGGGCCTTACCATTTAAGGAAAGTTTTGCAAGTAGTTGGCTCTTGCATCAGACACTGGCCAAGGCCATATACCCATTTGGGGGCAGAATGCAGTCAGTACCCAGGTGGCTCAGCATATTATCTCTGCCTTTAAATATAGCCTTTCACCAGACTCTGATTTCTTATCCTTTAATCTGGTTGGAGAAAAAAGAATGTAATTCAAGTGTATACTGTATTATAGTATAACTAGAGGCCCGGTGCATAAATTTGTGCATGGGTGGGGTCCCCTGGCGTGGCCTGCGGGGATTGGGCCGAAACTGGCAGTCCAATGCTGCCTGCTGCTTCTGCCTGCCGCTCCTGCTCATCCCGGCCCTGCTGCACTTGCCACGGGCTCGCGCCCAGTCAGTCCTGCTCAGGAGAGGCTCACACCATTGCAGGTGCACTCGCCAGCCATGAGCCCTGCGTCTGGTGCCTGACCCAAGGGGGTCAGGGTGGGGTCAGCCGGGATGCGAGTGGCCCTCTGGGCGGGCAGTGGGACACCCTTGCCCGCCTAGGATCTGGATCCGGATCTGTCCTGCTGATGTTCATGCCGGTTGTCGGGAGCCACCTGGCAGCCACTTTTATATTGTTTCTTCCTTGCAGAGCATCTAGGGAGGGGAAGCGACTGCAGTGCCCGAGGCCAACTTCCAGGAAGCCAGGGGCACTGTTGGGATCGTGCCAGTGGTGCCAGTCCATCAGTGCCTGACCTGTTCTCTGGAGATTGGACCTGCAGGACTACTGAGGGAGTGAGTGGCTGCCGCCGGGATGGTGGGCCACCTGGACGGGTTGTTAAACTGAGTAGCACTCCCACTGTGGGAGCACAGTGACCACCAGGGGGCAGCTCCTGCATTGAGCGCCTGCCCCCTGATGGTCAGTGCGCTTCATAGTGACTGGTTGACCAGTTGTTTGGTCACTTAGGCTTTTATATATAGAGATATAAATATAATAGACTAGAATTCGTGCACCAGTGGGGTCCCTCTGTCTGGCATGCGGGATCAGGCCAAAACCGGCTCTCCGACATCCCCCGAGGAGTCCTGGATTGTGAGAGGGTGCAGGCCAGGCCACGGGACCCCACTGGTGCACGATCGGGGATCGGGGCCAGGGAGGGACGTGGGAGGTTGGCCAACTGGGGAGGGTCCGTGGGAGGGCTCCAGGGCATGTCCAGCCCTTCTCACTCAGTCCCGATCGGCCGGACCCCAGCAGCCAGCTAACCTACCAGTCAGGAGGAGGCTGCGCATGCTGGTGAGGCCCAGAGTGGAAACGGAGATAGAGACGGGGCCTGCCCGAGCCGCCATGCCCGCTCAGGCGGCCCTGGAGCAGACACTGACAGGGGGCCTGGGGCACCCTCGGGCTGCCCCAGAGCGGACACTGACAGGGGGGCCTGGGGATGTTCCAGCTGCAACTCACCAGCAGTCCGCCTCTGCGTGTGAGCTGCAGAGGAAACACCTTTTCTTACTGCTCATTGACTAAGTTCCCTGTACACCACTAGCAGTGTTCTTGGTAACTTGGGTAATAA
Organism: Plecotus auritus; assembly: GCF_963455305.1. Classification (NCBI taxonomy): domain Eukaryota; kingdom Metazoa; phylum Chordata; class Mammalia; order Chiroptera; family Vespertilionidae; genus Plecotus; species Plecotus auritus. The sequence continues at coordinate 133,654,434 of NC_137776.1, read as the reverse complement.
GAATCCAAGAAGGTGATCTAGGATTTTTCCACCTCACTCCTGGAGGAGAAAACAAGGTCCGCTGCTGGAGGGGCTAAGAAATGTCATATCCTGCCATAGCCGGTTTGGCTCAGTGAATAGAGCCTTGGCCTGCGGACTGCAGGGTCCGGGTTCGATTCTGATCAAGGGCATGTACCTAGGTTGCAGGTTCCTCCCTGGCTGGGGCCCAGGTCAGGGCTCATGCAGGAGGCAACCAATCAAAGTGTCCCTCTCACATTGATGTTTCTCTCTGTCTTTCCCTCTCTCTTCCATGCTCTCTAAAAATCAATGGAAAATATCCTCAGGTGAGGATAAAAAAAAAAAAAAAAACAGAAAGAAATGTCATATTCTATGAAAGAGACATTTTGAAAATGCCTAAAGAAAGTTATCATTTTTTCGTGGTGAAGGGACTGGAGTCTGTGTTGATGAAAACACCTTGGCAGCTGCGGCTGCCGGCAGTGGCAGCAGCAGCGGGGTGATGGGGGTGGCGCTTTCCTCTGATCAGCTGGTCACCTCCCACAGAAGGAGGCCAGACATCCCCTGAGGGCTCCCAGACTGTGAGAGGCGGAAGACTGGGCTGAGGTACTCCCCTCCACCCCCCAGTGCACGAATTTCATGCACTGGGCCTCTAGGCCTATCAAATAAAGAGTGAATATGCTAATTGACCATCACTCCATCACAAAAGATGGCTGCACCCGCAGCTGAGGCCAAGTTCACATAAGGAGCCTTAACAAGCAATCAGCAGGGACCTGAGGCTATGCCCTCCCCCGCCCCTGTGGGGCTTGACAGGGGACCTCACTCTTTCTAAGTTTGCCACCTTGTGACGGCAGGGCTTGACAGGGGACCTCAAGGTGTGCTTCCTGTCCTGGTGCTGGACTAGGGGACCTCAGGCTGCTCCCCCCGCCCCAGCACCAGGCCGGGGGACCTCAGCCTGTGCCCCCCACCAGATGGGGCTTGACAGGGGACTTCAGGCCGCACCCACCGCACCCGGCAGGGCTTGACAGGGGACCTCAGGCTGCGCTCCCCACCTGGCAGGGCTTGACAGGGGACCTCAAGGTGCGCTTCCTGTCCTGGTGCTGGGCTAGGGGAACTCAGGTTGCTCCCCCCGCCCCTGCGCCAGGCCGGGGGACCTCAGGTCGTGCCTCCCACCCAGCAGGGCTTAATGGGGGACCTCAAGGTGCACCCCCAGTGCTGGGTCAGGGGAATGCAGGCCGCAGCCCCGCCCAGCGGGGCTTGACCGGGGACCTGAGGCTGCACCCCCAGGCTGGTGGGGTTTGATGGGGACCTGAGGCTGCGCCCCCCACCCCGCCTGGTGGGGCTTGACGGAGGACCTCAAGGCACGCCCCCGCCCCGGTCTGGGCTGGGGGACCTCAGGACATGCCCCCCATCCTGGCGCTGGGCCAGGGGACCTGAGGCTACGCCCCCTGTCCGGCAGGGCTTGACAAGGGTGGGACTGGCCGGGTTTGGATCTAGCCCAATTTGGGGGGGCGGGGGCGCGTGAGTGGCCGGGTCGAGGTCTCACGTGATTTTGAGGTGCATGTGGGTGGGCAGGGACTTGACTCTGAGTCCTGTGAGGAGCCCCAGACTCTGATAGGAGGAAGGTTTTCATATACATTTTACTAATTTTCTTTCATCTCTGACACTTCTACTATAGAGAAAGGGCAAATAGCAATATTAAATTATTTCCTCTAATTAATCCCCTTTTAATGTGCACGAATTTCACGCATCAGGTCACTAGTATAATATAAATGTGTAATATATTGTACAAAATGTAGACTATTTTACTTTAACTTTTTATTCTGGCCTGTGAAACTACAAATTAATGCTGATTTTTAAACAAACATTTCAAGAAAAATCTGCAACTTGAGGCAGGTGTTTGACTTTTTCACAAGAGCACGCTCATCAGAATCAGGAGCCTCGGCAATGCTGTGCTTCCCACTGGGCTCTGTTATTCTCCCACGAAGTGCGTGTGGAGCCAATAGTCCCCCAGCAGACCCGGGCTCCACTGTGAGGGCCAACTGCCTGAGGAATATTTACAAGGCACACTTGATATTCAGCAAGTTCAAGGACCACACATACTGAGGGAAATCTAGTTTTCCATTCCAAAGACAACTTACTTGGTTGCTTCTTTCTCCCTCCTTCTCTCTCTCTCTCTCTCTCTCTCTCTCTCTCTCTCTCTCTCTCTCTCTCTTTCTCTCTTTCTTTTTTTGTAGGCAATGTGTGTTTCCATGTAAAATGCTTGCTCACTTTTCCATAGCATTAATATTTCTCAGTTCCCAGGACATTTTAAGATTTTCAGCAAATTATATTTCTCTTTTAGAAAAATAAGGCATGCATTATTGTCTGATAGCTTGTTAAGAAAATTAAGTGGTGACACGAATTCCATATTTTAACATTGGTGTTAGAGTCAAACACCATGAATACGGGGAGAAATATAAATGGAATGTGTCAACAGACATATGACAGCAAAGGATATTTGACATTCCAACATCTTGTAAAGCATAAGAAACAGGATTTTCAATTCCTTCAGGTAGAAAACAGTAATTAGATACTATAGTCATAGTGAAATCCATAGATATTGACAAAATGTAATGGAAGTATAACTTTTTATGATAACTGCAAGCAATAGAAAAGGCAATTAAGTAAGTTTCAACATTTCTATCTGAAGGACCATTCTCTATGTCGACATTATATGTCCATGCTCAACAAAGCTGATGTATAAAAGTCTAGATTAACTAGAAAGGCCTCCAGAGGCCTGCTGACAGGCAGCCAGGCAGCCTGGCATACCCCAACTTCTTTGTCCTGCCCTCTCACATTTCTCACATGCAGATCAATACTTCTTTTCTTTTCTGGTAAAATGGGCAGTTACTTGATCACTCCTTATCTGAAGTTGTCTTCTTTTCATCCTGAGGTATTACGTATCCTCTCGTCTTCTTGTCCCACACTGGGCATAGTGGGACAGTGAATTTATAGAGTGGTATCCAAAGAAACATACGAAATTCCTGTTTCTACATTCTTCAATGAAGCATTCTTTCAGTTTTTCTTTCAGCCATTTCTGGGTTGACATAGCACCAGCTTTTGCTTGAGCAGGAGACAGGGAGAAGTGAAGCCCTCTTTGTGGGCCTCGGATATCCTCCTGAGTTATTGTCCCCATTTTGTGTTTCTCTCCTTGAGTACTAAGTAGACCTTCTAGTCAAGTTGGTCTGCCTTTTCCCATACATCTGAGGAATTAGAAGAAAACACAGAATTTGAAAACTCTTGTATTCAGTAACTTTTAGTTGTACCTTAAAATCTGTTAACATATTCCTTTGTCACATATTTGGAGTAAAAAACAGCATCCTTACTAGAGACTGGGAAGTGGCTTTTGCTGAGGCTGTAGGGACCCAGAGATAACCCTTGGTGAAATGAGAGAACAGAAGGGCTGCAGGCATGAAACCGGGAAAGAGGGGTGACAACTACAGTCTCTCAGTTCTTTCCTTTCCTTTCCTGCCTCTACAGGAACCCCACACACTTCTCTCTCCATCACAGTGCTAGGCCCATACATGCATTTAATTAACACTAGATAGACTGAAAGATGGCCATTACCTTCTTGGTTAATAATGAACTGTAAAGACTGGTTTTATCCCCTTGGGTTAACACAATGAGCTAGCTGGGCAGAATCTGCCCTCCTGCTGCTGCTGTTGTGATGGGCAGGAGAAAGCTTTGGCTGACTTTTCTTCCACTATTCCTTTGGCTATTTATCCTAAAATTTTGAAAGAAACCAGGAAGCTTGTGCTTGATCAATCTCTCTCTCTCTCTCTCTCTCTCTCTCTCTCTCTCTCTCTCACCGATATAAGTAGTGTGTCTTTATAGAACCACTGAAGACTTGTTCCACCCTATTTTTCTCTCCTGTTCAAGGTACCATTTCCTTTGTTGGTAGCACTGTATCAATGTAGATAAAGTAAATACAAATAATAACGTGTATAGTGCCTTTATCGTTTCTGTGCATTTTCATACATAGTACATTATCTCATTTGGGCCTCACAGTAAATAATCTTGTGTGGAGTTATTATGATTGTATTTATTTTTTATAGCTGATGAAATGGAACTTCAAAGGGTTCAACTTCCTTACAAAAGTTTTGCATCTATTTTAGCTATTTTTATCCCATTCACAAACTTTAATTGAGATTCAAAAATCATTATTGGCAAGAGTACCATATAGTAAAACCTTATGCACCTTGCTTCTCCTATTGAAAATGTCTCATCCAAGATAATGAAACAAAATTGTTGTATTATCTTATAATTGAACAAATGCTTTCCCCCCTCATTTCCCCAAAATTGTAATTTCTTAAACATTTTTTCAAGATTATTTGGAGTATTTTAGATGCTTTGCATTTTCAGATAAATTTTAGAACCAGTTTGTTAATTTCTACACATATACTTAGAATTATTTAAATTATTGAGATTTTGTGAAGTTATAGTTCTCCCCCAATTTCACTCTTGCTACACAAGAAGCTCGAGGGCTCCTGAAATATAAATACCAAGGCAGAGCTTCTCAGGGCAGGCATCCATGGAAGACTCACCTGTTCTCTAGCAACTAATGAGAGTGAACATGTCTTAGGAACGCACATCAGGTTCCATCTTAGCAGTGGGATGCTGCCACAGCCCTCCAGCTCCACCAGTCTACCTGCTGTGAGCTTCCTCCCTGCTCTTTATGTAGCAAGTTGCTTACTCTTCAGACTAGAAAGTAGGAGGTGCTTACCTAGTGATAGTTTCCTACATTAACACAGGGAAGCACAGTTCTCCCATTCTAGTTCTCTTCACTTACCTCCCAAACAAGACCATGAGGTGAGCTCATGACTCAGATGGAAAAGAATTAGTTCCCCCCCCACTTTCTTCTGCAGTTTATTTGTTATACTTCTACACACGTTAAAGTGAGTAAGACCTAAGTCTGCTAGAAAACTGCTTACCACTATTTCCCACTTATTTTATGTTTGCACTTAAAAACCCATGAGAAATAAAAGTACATGTGAACAAGCAGACATGTAGAAAATTAAATACTTGTGACATTTTTATGAGTGTGCATGTGCATTTGTCTGTAGGAGCAATTATTTCTTCACGAAGCCCCAGGGCTTTAGGTTTTTCTGGGTAGGAGATTTTTACCAGGCTCTTGTAATTTTATGAAGAAAGCTGTCATTATTACAGGGCAGGTTTAGAGGAGTGACTTCTGCTGCATTCGTTTAGTAAAAGAAGGACAGTTTGTATTAATGCATTTACTCAGATCCCTCTAGAAATTTATATAAGATGGATACTTGAAAAGGTACAATAATATCTCAAAGGTTGTTACTTTGTAGAAGTAAGGGAGAAAAAATAAAGTGGAGAAGGTGGAAGGGTCAATGGCTAAACATGGAAATGTGCCTTTTTGTCTGTTCATGGGCTAAGTTACTTGGCTTTGTTTCTTCAGCTCCCTTGCCTTGCTGGCTCTGTGAGCCTCTGAGTACACTGTTTTATTTGGATTTACACCCTTCAGTAACATTTTATAGATGGTTAACCCAGTCATGGATTTTCCCAAGATGACATCTCTGCCCATGGCACATCTTGGCAGATATTGGGTGACCCTCATTTACAGCATAAACACAGATTAGCCTTGCAAAGTCTTGGATAAGACTTTAGGAATCTTGGATAAGAGCATAGGAATCTTCCTCCCTTTATCACACAGGACTCTTTCCCTCTAAACCCTCTCTGTAGAGGTCATATTGAACTAACTGTTCTCTGCTCTGTCAGAAACTTACTGGGATAAATTATATTTGAGAATATAGTACATATTCCAAACCCAGAACTTGTTAGATTCCTGTGTCAGTCAGTTACCCATTTCAGCTTCTATAAATTAACCATTTTACCCCAAAATTACCCATTTCATCTTCCATAAATTAACCTGTCACAGAGGTGTCTTCTTTGAGTTTCATTTCACCACCGTGTCCTTTTATGGACAGTGTGTACAAACATCATTATCTAGATGACTGCTGTTAAAAGATTGACTGATGTATGTCTAAATATCCCAGACAATAATATCTTTTTTATAATTTAGTATTAAGAAATATTTGTGTTTAGGGGATGAGAAAAAATATAATTACTTTCACTAAATTCCAGCTAGAATTGGACAATCCTGTCAGTTTTGAGTATAGGCAGCGATGGCATTAGCAGTTTCTGTGACCTGTCTGCAGTAGTAATCATGTCATCATTGTCACTAGACGTTAGTATTTAATACATTATTATAGAAGCATAGGTCTTAAACCACAAATTTGGTTTTTTTTCCAGTATAATTTGTTTCTTTTGTAATCTTGTGTGCTTTATTTTATGCAGTTAAAAACACCAATCTGAGCTGGGGTTCACAGGCTCACAAGGTGACCACTCTGCTTGCAAATGGCCTTCCCGCCATCTGTGCATGTGGGCTTCCTGGCTCTTTTGGGCCTGGCTCAGGTGTTTCCAGGGGTGAAGCCTTCTCTGGAAGGCCCCTTCCTGCCCCTACCTGGGTGCTCTTAATACCTACACTGTGGTCAGCCATGTCTGTCTTCCCTTCTGCCTGTGAGCTTTTGAGAGACTGGACCCTCTCCCTCCTTTATTTTAATCCTTAGCACCTAGCAGTGTGTCTTGCTTGTAATAAGCACTCAGGACTGCTTATTTAAATGCCGTGCTCCCACTCCATGCCGTCCATGCATTGCTTTTCCTCTTTTCATTGTGTGCCTGCCAGTTCTTTCTTGGCTCTGGCTCAGAGTTTACTGCTGTAAAGTTCTTGTCAGGTAAGGAGCGGTGATTTTTCCATCCTGTTTGCCAGCACTGCTTTAAATGTTCTGGAGTCAGCCTGATGGATGTTGGCATGCCTTTGATGAGCCAGTATTAGGGACATATTTTTCTCCCTACTCAGGTTGTAATCATTGATGATTAGCCATCTTTTCTCTAAGTGTGGAAATATATGTCAACATTGGTTAGAATCTTAGGAAAGTTAGAAAGCTTTGTAATAAGGGCCCATTTAATTTTTAAGCCCACCCTGATTGAAGGCAACATGGTATCAGTGGAGAGAAAACTCTTTCACATCTAAACAATTAGTTTTTATTATTGGTGTTGCCCTGTAGAGGTGGCTTAGTTTGATGGGAAGGACAGGTATAGCAATGAGTTTCAAAAAGACAATGAGGCTTTTTGTGTGTGTGTGTGTGTGTGTGTGTGTATTTTAAATGAATACAGCCCCAAACCTGAGCATAAAATACCCATATTGTGGGTTTGATCCCCAGCATACAGGAGGCAACTGATCAGTGTTTCTCTCTCACAGGGATATCTCTCTCTCTCTCTCTCTCTCTCTCTCTCTCTCTCTCTCTCTCTCTCTCTCTCTCTCCCTCCCCCCACCCCACCTCTCTCTAAAATCAATAGAAAAATAATCTATTCATTTGATTGAAACAACATTTCTTAGTAATGAGTAATGTTTATTAAGAACAAAATAAAAGTGCCTTTTTTGTTACATCACATTTGGCCTCAATGTGAGATATAAGTCAGATGAAATTTTATAATTAAATTTGTGTATCATTCCACTTTATAAAGTGTTCATTTCCTCAAGTCCTTCTTATATCATATTTACTGAACTGGAAGATAAATATTGAAGATGGTCTTACTAAGTAATTTGGCTTCAGCTTTTTTTTTTTAGCATCTCAGTTAAGTAGGTCTAACTGTGGATTGGTTGCTATTTGAAGAATTAGAAACTTGCAAGGACTCTTTTATTTTATTAATTTTAGTGTTTTCAAGAATTATTAAAGAAATATATAATGGAAAGTACAGAAAAGTACATAAAGAAACAAATAAGTACAATTTCATTACCTGGAGTTATACAGTTTAGTATACACTGAGTGGCCAGATTATTATGATCTCTGAACGCATAATAATCTGGCCACTCAGTGTATGTCCTATATAATAAAAGGCTAACATGGAAATTGTCCCCTCGACCAGGAGTTTGACCAGCAGGCAGGCTGGCCAACCCGCCCATGTCCCCTCCCCCTGGCCAGACTGACCGGACCCCACTCATGCACAAATTCATGCACCGGGCCTCTAATACACACACACACACACACACACACACACACACACACACACACACACACACACACTGAGTGGCTAGATTATTATGCGTTCAGAGATCATAATAATCTGGCCACTCAGTGTATTTTTTCATAGTATTTATTTTATATATTATCTGTGTGTGTTACAAACAATCACAACACTTAATGGCTTAAAGCAGTGGTTGGCAAACTGGCTCGCGAGCCACATGCGGCTCTTTGGACCCTTGAGTGTGGCTCTTCCACAAAATACCACGTGCGGGTGCGCACGTACAGTGCGATTGAAACTTCGTGGCCCATGTGCAGAAGTCAGTTTCCGGCTCTCAAAAGAAATTTCAGTCGTTGTACTGTTGATATTTGGCTCTGTTGACTAATGAGTTTGCCGACCACTGTCTTAAAGCAATGACAACTCTTTGGCTGGTGATTCTGTTGGTCATAGTTTAGGCTGGGATCAGCTGGGTGGTTCTTCTGTTCCAGGCTGGTTGCCTCATTCATCTGTGGTCAGGTGCAGAGCAGTTCTCCTTCTCTTGGCTGGATTCTCTCACATGTCTAGGGCCTCAGCTCTGGTCAATGTGATCTCTCATGCCAGCAGAGTAACTTGAGTTTGTTCATGTGACAGAATCTAGGGCCCCTGGAGAGACAGCAGAAATGTACAAGGCCTCTTGAGCAAAAGGCTTTGAGTTGGCATACTATTGCTTCTACTGTTTTCTTTTGGCCAAAGCAGGCTAAGCTACAAGGCTACCCCAGATCAAAGGATGGGGAAATAGACTTCAGCTCTTGATAGGAGGGGCTGCGAAGTCACATTGCAAGGTTGAGGGAAAAGGGAAGAGTGAAGATTCGTAGGCATTTTTGCACCTTATTGCAGTGTGTGTGTGCATGTCATATGTATGCATATGTGGAAACCGAGAGCTTATGCAGTTATTTCTGCATTTTTCATCACCAGATAGGCTTCAAATACCAGTGGCTATTTCAATGCTGTGAGATACTGGGGAGATGAAATGAATTTAAAAAATCTTTTTAAATCTTTTTATTTATATATTTAATATAAAGGGAGAGAGAGGGAGAGGGAGAGAAACATCAATGATGAAAGAATCATTGATCAGTTGCCTCCTGTATGCCCCCCACTGGGTATCCAGCCTGCAACCCAGGCATATGCCCTTACCGGGAATGGAACCATGACCTCCTGGTTCGTAGGTTGACACTATATCACTGAGCTACATTGAATTATTAAAGAAATATATAATGGAAAGTACAGAAAAGTACATAAAGAAACAAATAAGTACACATGGGGCCCAAGAGCCGCATGTGGCTCGCGAGCCGCAGTTTGCCGACCACTTCTTTAAGCCATTAAGTGTTGTGATGGTTTGTAACACACATGGGCTTAAATGAATTTTTATATGAGAAGTTCCTTAGAAAGTATGTAGAACAGAGGAGGCAGATACTCAATAAATCATAGTTTAAAAAGAAAGAAAAAGAAAATAAAAGTTCTTTAAGAAACTGCTTAAATCCCATCAGTCTAATTTCTGGTTGGTTTTATTTCTCCTCTGATTTCTTTCCACATTTACTCTTCTGGTTGATGATATCGAGGCACTGGTAATGGGAGAGAACTTGTTTCTGGGCCCTAGTTCAGCCTGTCACCAGCTGTGAGACTTTGGAAAAGTCACTTGACTTTGTATCTCTGTTACTTCATCTATTTAGTGAAAATAATTATTTCACAGAGTTATTGGGGGAGAATTTAATTCTCATGTGTATCGACATGTGTTGGGAACTCTAGATGTGTTATTATTTTTTAAGAACTCTTTGAACATTTGTTTTGTAGAATTTCTAGAACATTTTTTTACTTAACATTTTTTTCACATCCCCAGCATCTCAAACTGACTGATTTTAGCTTTTCTTTAAAAGAAGTTGTGTTAAAAACAAATAAAAACAACAGTTATTTCTGCTTAGTGCATATTAAAGAAAATTCGACTTTCACAGCCTTAGCCTGCATACTGATCTTCAAAATACCATGGCTATTTCTTTAATCTGATGGAGCCCCCTTGCATAACATCTGTCTTCTCTGATCAGAAATGACATTCTTAACATCAGTAGACTCGTGGGCTTTTCTAACAGGAAATACTTGTGAGGATGTATGATCAGTTATGGGGTATGCTTATCAATAAATTTTTCTTACAAAAATAAATCAGAAATCCTATCAAAATAGCACTATGAAAAAAATCTATTTTCCTTAGTACTTCCCATGAAATGGTCATGCTTGAAGCTTATGAATGTTTTTATTTAGATGAAGGCTCTATATTTAATCCGTGTGCTGGCCATCTTTCCATCCAGTCAATTTTCATAAATTTCATGTCCTAAGTAGGAAGAAAATGGTTGTGGTCTGGTGTCAACCTTTGCTCTGTCAAGTTTATATCACTTTTCTTTCCCTTGACTGGCTGCTTCCACTTACCACACCCTGTGAATTTCACTGTAACCCTCCTTTATTCCCTCCCACTACCGACATCATCCTTCCTTACCCCCAGAAAAAGAACGTCTTCCTGAAACTTGCTTTTACTTTGCCAGTTTCTAAACAGTGAATGAATCGAGTTCTCTCTTATTTTGAAAATGTGTTTGTACCCATCTTCATAGTTTATGCATTCATTTTTGTTCATTCATTCATTCATTCATTCACTCATTCACTATTTAGCAACAGCGTTGTACACACCCTGCTGGATGCCATGGATAAAAAGACAGATAGGGCCTAGTGCTGTCCTGTGGATGTGCCCTGTCGTAGGAGGGACAGTATATGAAAGTGACATTTGGCCAGGGCTTTAAGTGAGAGAGAAACGAGGCTCTGGGAGCCTGGGCAATGGGGTGGGGAGAAGACCACATTGTGCCTTCCTTCCTGAGGACCATAGCTCTGTGCTATGACAAGAGTTAGAGTCAGGAGTGGATGTGGTGAAGAGCAGGACAGTGATGATTTGGAGCTGGATTAAGCATTGTCATGTGAAATCAGGGTGCTGCACAGGCATACACACCGATTACTGAGTAAGGAGGGAGAAGTGGTTTACTGACCGGGTCTCTGGTATGTTCTTCATTTCCCAAAATGAAGCCATTTCACATTTGCTGAGGACAAATTGCCTGTGAGTCTAGGTATTTTATGTACTTTATACTATTTTACAGCAGACCTTCCTCATAAATATCCCCTTTTTGTAGATAAGCAAACTGAGGCTGAGGAAGGCTAAGTAACATCCCCAAGATCATATAGCTAAAGAAGCAGAGCTTAGAATTCAGATCCAAACCACTGTCTCCATAAGATGCTAAATCCAGTGTTAAAATAACAGGCACAAAGGAACAAATATCATAGTGAAATGCAGTTTGGAGTTCTCATCATCCTCATAGTAAAGGCTGGATCGGGCAAGGCTCATCCATGATGTTAAATTCAAGCATAGTGTGCAGGATATATGTGTGGTGCTAAAGTTCTCCCACAGATTGTTTATTATTAATAAAAGAAAAGGGTGATTATGAAGTGGAGAAATTGGACCATACTTTTGACCATGATAAAAATTCACATCCCCATGGAGAGGCAGACAAGCAGCATGTGCCTCCAGATGTGATATCCTGAGTGGAACATAGCATCACCTGTGTAGGGTTCTGGCCAAGAACATACAGCCTGGATCTGATCATGAGGAAACATCAGACAAATGCTCTATTCACAAAGCAGGGGGAAGGAGGAGTGTATCCTTCAAAAGTACCACTATCATAAAGGACAAAGGAAGGTTGGGGAAATGTTCCAGATTAAGGGAGGCTCAGGAGCTATGGTGACTACATGCACTGCCTAACCTTTGACTATATCCTGCACTGGAGTGTGGGGACCAGGGGCTCAGGGGCCCTGAGTCATCATTGGCTCAGTTGACAAAATTGGAATATGCATTGTAGAGAATCAGACATGTCAATGTTATATTTACTAACGTTAGTAACTGTAACTGTTATATAACTATGGTTATGTAAAGGAGAATACCTCTTCTTAGAAAACACACACTGATGTATTATTTTTTGTTTTAATTTAATAAATCTTTATTGTTCAGATTATTACAATTGTTCCTCTTTTTCCCCCCATAGCTCACCTCCACCTGGTTCCCACCCCACCCTCTGCCCTTACCGCCCCCCCACTACACTGTCCTCATCCATAGGTGTACGATTTTTGTCCAGTCTCTTCCAGCACCCTCCACACCCCTTTCCCCCCAAGAATTGTCAGTCCACTCCCTTTCTATGCCCCTGATTCTATTATATTCACCAATTTATTCTGTTCATCAGATTTTTTTATTCACTTGATTTTTAGATTCACTTGTTGATATGTATTTGTTGTTCATAATTTTTATCTTTACCTTTTTCTTCTTCTTCCTCTTCTTAAAGAGTACCTTTCAGCATTTCATATAATACTGGTTTGGTGGTGATGAACTCCTTTAGCTTTTTCTTATCTGTGAAGCTCTTTATCTGACCTTCAATTCTGAATGATAGCTTTGCTGGGTAGAGTAATCTTGGTTGCAGGTTTTTGCTATTCATCACTTTGAATATTTCTTGCCACTCCCATCTGGCCTGCATAGTTTCTGTTGAGAAATCAGCTGACAGTCGTATGGGTGCTCCCTTGTAGGTAATAAACTGTTTTCCTCTTGCTGCTTTTAAGATTCTCTCTTTGTCTTTTGCTCTTGGCATTTTAATTATGATGTGTCTTGGTGTGGTCCTCTTTGGATTCCTTTTGTTTGGGGTTCTGTGTGCTTCCTGGACTTGTAAGTCTATTTCTTTCACCAGGTAGGGGAAGTTTTCTGTCATTATTTCTTCAAATAGGTTTTCAGTATCTTGCTCTTTCTCTTCTTCTGGCATCCCCATAATTCGGATGTTGGTACGCTTGAAGTTGTCCCAGAGGCTTCTTACACTATCTTCATATTTTTGGATTCTTTTTTCTTTTCTGGTTGAGTGTTTTTTGCTTCTTTGTATTTCAGATCTTTGACTTGATTCTTGCGTTCCTCTAGTCTGCTGATAGGTCTCTGTATAATATATTTTTTTTAATTTTTTATTTTTATTTATTTATTTATTTTTATTTATTTATTTTTAAATAAATCTTTATTCAGATTATTACAATTATTTCTCCTTTTTCCCCCCATAGCTCCCCTCCACCCATTTCCCACCCCACCTACTGCCCTTACCTCCCCCCCACTGTCCTCATCCATAGATGTATGGTTTTTGTCCAGTCTCTTCATGAACCCCCATACCCCTTTCCCCCTGAGAATTATCAGTCCACTCCCTTTCTATGCCCCTGATTCTGTTATATTCACCAGATTATTCTGTTCCTCAGGTTTTTAATTCACTTGATTTTTAGGCTCACTTGTTGATAGATATGTATTTGTTGTTCATAATTTTTATCTTTACTTTTTTTCTTCTTCCTCTTCTTTAAGAATACCTTTCAGCATTTCATATAATACTGGTTTGGTGGTGATGAACTCCTTTAGCTTTTTCTTATCTGTGAAGCTCTTTATCTGCCCTTCAATTCTGAATGAAAGCTTTGCTGGGTAGAGTAATCTTGGTTGTAGGTTCTTGCTATTCATCACATTGAAAATTTCTTGCCACTCCCGTCTGGCCTGCATAGTTTCTGTTGAGAAATCAGCTGACAGTCGTATGGGTGCTCCCTTGTAGGTAACTAACTGTTTTTCTCTTGCTGCTTTTAATATTCTCTCTTTGTCTTTTGCTCTTGGCATTTTAATTATGATGTGTCTTGGTGTGGTCCTCTTTGGATTCCTTTTGTTTGGGGTTCTGTGCGCTTCCTGGACTTGTAAGTCTATTTCTTTCACCAGGTGGGGGAAGTTTTCGGTCATTATTTCTTCAAATAGGTTTTCAGTATCTTGCTCTCTCTCTTCTTCTGGCACCCCCATAATTCTGATGTTGGTACGCTTGAAGTTGTCCCAGAGTCTTCTTACATTATCTTCAACTTTTTGGATTTTTTTTTTTGCTTTTTGCTTTTTTGGTTGAGTGTTTTTTGCTTCTTTGTATTTCAGTTCTTTGACTTGATTCTTGTGTTCCTCTATTCTGTTTCTGGGTCTCTGTATAATATTTTTTATTTCAGTCAGTGTATGTTTAATTTCTAGTTGGTCCTTTTTCATATCTTCGAGGGTCTCGTTATATTTATCGGCCTTTTCTAGGATATTCTTAAAAAGCCTTATAACCGTGGTTTTGAATTCTATATCCAGTAGTTTGTTTTCCTCCATTTCTTTCGTTTGTGATCTGATTCTTTGACCCCGCATTTTCACTGATTCCCTGAGTTGGTAAGGTAGATATTTGTGCTAGGTTTCCAATATGGCCCAGTGGGTCTGCTTCCCCAGTTAACCTGAGGTGGACACTCTTGGTGCACCCCTTTGTGGACTGTGTGTACAGCCTTGTTGTAATTAAGTCTTTATTGTTGTTGGTATCACTGGGAAGAATTGACCTCCGGGCCAGTTGGCTGTAAGGATCAGCTGTGTCTATGCTGGGAGAAGTTCGGTGCTGGAGACAGCCTTATAGGATTAGACTTGCCAAATTGCAATAGCCTCTGTGCTCAGCTTGGATGGGGTGGAGTCTCAGTCTTGGCTTCCTGTGAGCCTTGCCCTTGCACGCACGTGCGTGCCTTCAGACCTCTGCCTTCCCGGCTCCCGAGTCTCCGCCCGAGAGTCCAGACTCCCCCCACAAGAGCGTGGGTCCCCAGGGGCTCGCCTGGAACTGGGGTTCAGTGCAGTCAGAACTGGGGCTCAGTGCAGTCAGGAGCCTCTGACTCTCTTCCACTAGGGAAAGCCTGTGGCAACCTCCGCAGCCTTTGTGCGCACTGGCGCGCGCGCGCTTTCAGTCCTCCGCCTTCCCCGGCTCCCGAGTCTCTGCCCGAGAGTCCAGACTCCCCCCACAAGAGCATGGGTCCCCAGGGGCTCGCCTGGAACTGGGGTTCACTGCAGTCAGAACTGGGGCTCAGTGCATTCAGGAGCCTCTGGCTCCCTTCCACTAGGGAAAGCCTGTGGCAACCTCCGCAGCCTTTGTGCGCACTGGCGCGCGCGCGCTTTCAGTCCTCTGCCTTCCCCGGCTCCCGAGTCTCCGCCCGAGAGTCCAGACTCCCCCCATAAGAGCATGGGTCCCCAGGGGCTCGCCCGGAACTGGGGTTCAGTGCAGTCAGAACTGGGGTTCAGTGCGGTCGGGGGCTTCCTTCCCCCTTCCGCCAGAGAAAGTCAGCCAGGCTCTCAGCCGCCCTTCCTCTCTGCGCGCACAAAGACCCTTTGCCGTACCTCCAATTCTATGTGAGCTTTTCTATTTCCTTCTAGTTGTAGAATTTTCACTCAGCCAGCTTTCGTGTGGTTCTGGATGGTGTCCGTTCTGTCTTTTAGTTGTAGTTTTGAAATTGTTGTGCGAGGCAGCAGTTTAGGTGTTTACCTATGCCGCCATCTTGGTTTCTCCTCTGTATAATATTTTTTATTTCAGTCAGTGTATGCTTAATTTCTAGTTGGTCCTTTTTCATATCCTCAAGGGTCTCGCTAAATTTATCGGCCTTTTCTAGAAAATTCTTGAAAAACCTTGTAACCGTGGTTTTGAACTCTATATCCAGTAGTTTGCTTTCCTTCATTTGTGTTCTGTTTCTTTGTCTCCGCATTTTGGCAGCTTCCCTGAGTTGATAGAGTGGCTTTGTGTGCTAGGTGTCCTATAGGGCCCAGTTGCTCAGCCTCTCCAGTTACCTGAGGTGGACACTCTTGGTGCACCCCTTTGTGGGCTGTGTGCACAGTCTTGTAGTTAAGCCTTGATTGTTGTTGGTATCACTGGGAGGAATTGACCTCCAGGCCAGTTGGCTGTGAGGATCAGCTGTGTCTACGCTGGGAGAACTTCTGTTCTGGAGATACCCTTATGAGACAAGACTTGCAAGAGCCTCTGTGCTTGGCTTGGATGGGGCAGAGTCTCAGGGCGGAGCAGACAGCATTGGTTTCCTGGCAGCCCTGCCCTAATAGGCCCCTGTGTCTCAGTGTTCCATGGTAATCGCTGCAAGCATCTCTGAGAGAAAGCCGCCCTCGAGTTTCACCCGCTGCCAGACAGTTCAGTTTCTCCCTGAATGAGTCTGGGTCTCCAGAGTCTCACCTGGAACTGAAGTTCAGTGCAGTTGGGAGCTTTTGTCTCCCTCCCGCTTGAGAAAGCCAGCTGCGTACTCAGTTGCCCGCCCACTCTGCGCACACGCCTCAGTACCTCTGCCTTCCACAGTTCCTCTGAGTCTCAGTATGCTTTTCTCTTTCCTGACAGTCCAGTTTCACCCCGTATGAGTCTGGGTCCCCAGAGTCTCACCTGGAACTGGAGTTCAGTGCAGTTGGGAGCTTTTGTCTCCCTCCCGCTTGAGAAAGCCAGCCGTGCACTCAGTTGCCAGTCCTCTCCGCGCACGCGTCTCAGTACCTCTGCCTCCTGCAGCTCCTCTGAGTCTCAGTGTGCTTTTCTTTTTCCTTCTAGTTGTAGAATTTCCACTCAGCCAGCCTTCCAGTGGTTCTGGATGATGTCTGTTTTGTCTTTTAGTTGTAGTTTTGAAATTGTTGTGCGAGGCAGCAGTTTAGGTGTTTACCTATGCCGCCATCTTGGTTTCCTCCACACTGATGTATTTATGAATAAAAGCCCAGTAAAGCTTAAATGGTTGGTGGTGAGGGGCTAGTGTGCATGCGCATGCGTGCGCACGCGCGCACACACACGCACACACACAATTTGTATATAATACTTAAATATACACATATATAAAATTGAAGTATAATATGCAAATAAAGGAAATGGTAAAATGCTAATAGGAATAGATAAAGGGTCAAAGAGTATGTGGGTGCTCTTGTACATACACATCCTTGCAATTTTTAAGTCTGAGAGTATTCCCCAATACAAAGTTAAAAAATAAAAAATGATATTACTAAGCCAATTACTGGTTTTTTAAAAAAATATTTCTTTTATTTTCTGTCCTTTTCTCTTTTTCCTCTTTCTTTTCTCTCTTCTGCCTCCACCCCTCATTAGAAATTGAAGGCTGGCGAGAGGGGCATCTCTGTGGGGCAGACCGTTATCACGAAGCACCGGAACACCCGGTACTACAGCTGCAGAGTGATCGCTGTGACATCGCAGACCTTCTACGAGGTCATGTTTGATGATGGCTCCTTCAGCAGAGACACGTTCCCTGAGGATATCGTGGTAAGTAAGTTCCTGGGGTGCATGTCCCCAGTTTACTTTTTGGTATAACTAAAGCAACTGAACCTTTTAGGAATCTTTCTTCTACCTTTGGTAGTAACTCTTTCATTTATTATTTCATTCAGGTGTGCTTTTTTCTCACCACACATAAATATTGTTTTCTAGGAGGTTCCTTAGCCTTCATCATCCTAAATAGTAGCTAGGTAAATGGAGACTCATCTCCTCAAATTCTTTTAATTAAATGAGAAATATATGGGGCCAGGGAACATAAAATGCAAATTCACCTATTCTTTTCTGTTACAATTAGCACATTTGAATACCTTTATTACTTCTTTTTCTTTGTGCTTAGCTAAAGAACATGGCATTTACTAATCTGACCTGACAGTGGCATCTGTGATCTGGCAAATGTTTCATACAACAGTACCAAAAGTCACACAGAAAAAGGCTGTGACTTATACTGAGTTTCTTAACCATGGTCTGGAATGAACATACGTGTGTGTGCGCATGCATGCGCGCCCATCTACCTGTCTATCTCCTGTTTCCTCGGTCCCCTCAGTGAACCCTTGGGAATTATTCAGAGGACCAGGTGAATGTGTCTCAGGAGACTGTTTCTAGCAGGATGTTTCACAAGAACAATTTTCATGGAAGGGTTTTTGAAACGGAGATCAACCAGATAACTGGGGTCAGAGTTAGTCTAGTGGTCATCTTGTTACCCTTATGTGCTTAAGGGAAGTATCGTTTTGGGGAGCCAGGCCTCAATATTGTATTTGTAACTTCTGCCTTGTTCTAGGTCTGTTGATGCTTTGCTCTTTGCACTTAGAAGGTCGTTTTTAATGACTTGATAGTAATAATTATGTGTTATGTGCAGTTGATAATTAGATTTGACCATATGAGATTGCTCATAGTTATTTCTAGAACTTCAGTCTCTTGGGGCCAAAGAAACATTGATTTAGTTATCTTTTTATGCTTACTTCTCTATGCTGTTAAGAGACACACGTTTGTAAACACAAGTGACCATATTTGGAAGGTTTTAAAGCAAATGAAGCTAGACAAGTTAACAATCGCAGGACCTGATCCTACACCAGAAGGGTGAATTGTGCTTCTTTGCAAAATTCTGATTGGAGCTTCACTTTGCTGCATTGCCATCGCCGAGTGTAAACTGCAGCCCTTAGATAATGTGCTTAACTGGTCAGAGTAGGTTGTCCCTTTGGGCACTCAATGCACAGTCACTGGGTACCATCACACTGGGAGCTGGCAAAATAACAAGAAAGAAGGTGCGATTACTGCTCAGTTGTGGGGGAAAGCAGGCTAATAAATGGGTGCTTTCCGTAAGTGTGATCAATGCCATGAATAAACCAGATGCAATTTATCACCTGTTGGGTTCAGAAGAATGAGTAGGAGACTCCCCAGGGTTAGTCGGGCTGACACTGACTGGCATGTCCAAGGCCAGGACTTCTTCAGGAACCTAATGTGCATGAACTCATTTTCTCCTCACAACCTTACGTGTTAGGCACGTCTGTTTTCCAAATGTTGCT
Organism: Plecotus auritus; assembly: GCF_963455305.1. Taxonomy (NCBI): domain Eukaryota; kingdom Metazoa; phylum Chordata; class Mammalia; order Chiroptera; family Vespertilionidae; genus Plecotus; species Plecotus auritus. Next base: position 133,635,617 of record NC_137776.1, on the reverse strand, counting down.
TCTGAAGAAACTTAGGCACAAAGAGGTAAATAACTAGCAAGTGTCAGAAAGAGTTTTCAGTCCCAGCGCCTGGCTTTAGAGCATGTGTTTTTAACCCCTGGGAAGAAAGGCCATTTGAAGCAGGAGGAGAGTGGTTTGCAAGGCCACGAAAGGCCCGACCATATACAGGAGACCAAGGCCCATGGCTATGGCCAGCCTTGCCTAGGCAAAATACTTACTTCAGAATCAGCCTTCTTTTGTGCAAACTGTGAATCCTGAGCCGCTAAAAGAGAGAAAACTTGGGTGGGGAGTGTGGTAGGGTGTGATAAAAGACCTCTGAGAACTAATCCCCAAACCTGAGCAAATAGTTAGGTCTCTGTCCATGTTAGGACATATGAGTCCTAACTTCCCTTTCACTTCACAAGCCTTCATACACCCAGCCAGTTTTTTTTTTTTTTCCTTTTTGTTGAATTTATTGGGTGACACTGGTTAACAAAATATACAGGTTTCAGGTGCCCAATCTACAGCATATCATCTGTACACAGACGGCCAGGTGGTAAACTTCCCTGGAACGTCTTTAACTTGTACATTGGAAAAGAATGTCTGTGATCCTGGAAGTTTCTGAAATTCCATAAATTTTCCTTTGACACTGTCTACTCCGACTCTCTGTGAACCTTTAAGTTTGGTTCTAAGTACGTGTGGGTATTGTGAGAACCCTGGCCCTAAAATGTGTAAGATTGTTCGGAAGCACCATGGCATTGAAATCAACAAGAATGGAAAAGCAAAATTCTGTACAGCTTAGTTAGCATTACTTAGCATATTCGGCCAAGGTTTGGGGGCATTTTGTAGGCACTTTGTGTGTGTGGTCAGAGCACTACCCTTGAAGGGAGGGACAGCATGTGCAGTGATGAGGGGCATAGATTGGAGGGGGACCTACCTGAATATGTGTGATTGGTAATTTCTTCAGGAGAAAAATATTATAGTAATCTGCGAGCAGGTCTTCTCTCTTTCATCCAATCGTTCCTCCCTGTATATTTCCCCCCACCCCATGCCATGTCTGACATTTTTGGTTACTTGTTTCAGGCCTTTTACACCAAGTAGGAAGGTTTCAATCATGTTATCTTTTCAAATTTCACCGACTTTCTAGTAATCCCACCCTTTCTTGTCTTCCTGCTCTTTGTTATCTTGGTACTAAGTGAGGCATTCCCAGGACATCTTGGATGGCTCTATAGGGAGAGTTTTTTCCCTTAAAATATTGTATCAAAGTTCTCTAGAGAAACAAACCAATCAGTGTGTTTGTATGTATTTAATATAATAAATATATTAAAAGTGTGTAAGAGTGTGATTTATTGGCTCATGTGGTTATGGAAGCTGAGAAGTCCCAAGGTCTGCTGTTGGCGAGACAGTGGTGCAGTTCCATCTGAGTCTGCAGGCTGGGAACCAGGTGTGGTATGAGGCCACAGGCTTCAGACCCAGGAAGAGCCCTTTTCATTTAGAGTCAAAGGCAGGAAAAAGCCGAGCCCCAGTTCAAGGCAGGCGACAGGAGGAATTCCCTTTTTGGAGGAGGCAGAGGTCTCCCTTTTTGTTCTGTTCTGGCCTTCAGTTCATTGGCTGAGGCCCACTCACACTGGGGATGGCACTCCTTACTCAGTCAACCAACGCAAATATTGAACTCATCCAAACACCCTCACACACTTACCAAGAGTAATGTTTGACTAAATATCCGGGTGCTTTGCAGCCCAATCAGGTTGACACATAAATTAATCATCACAAATGTATGATCCTGATGCACTTTAGAAGACTCTTTACCTTGTGGGGCCGGGAGCTCGGACTCTGTGGCAGAGAGTAATTTCCTTTTCAATGAAACAGTGGCCACGTTGTTTTAGCCGGTTTGTAGCACTCTGTCGATCCAGTCCATTAGCCATGCACTTGATCCTGGTCATTGTCCAGGCTCCACAAGGTGAAGTCATGGGGTTTTAAGGCAAGCTTTTAAAGGCTTATCCAAGGTTGGTTGGGGTCTATGCTTTTCACTGAAATTAATGAAAGCTATACAATTAAATGCCATTATAGTATGTCACCTAGACTTCAGTTTGAGATCGGAGAATTTGGTGTTAAACTTTAAGGCATATTGGGTGACTGTAATTAAGTACATAAAAATTACATTGATTCCCCTATATGATATAATGTAAATATGTTTACATCATCATTGTTAGGCCATGTAGTTTAATTGCTATGATCATCCCACTTCTACTTTTGATATTCATCTACACTAATTTACACAATGTACTTACCAGGTGTGAGTGCTGCTGGAAAGGTTTTTTTCTCAAATTTAGTGTGACGTCAGTGTTACTGGCTACTGAAGAATGAGCTTCTCTAAGCTGTGGAGCTTGCTAGCTAGCACTGCTGTAAAGGTATAGCACAATTTCACTTGTTTAACTATGAAAATCAGATTTAGAATATAAAGTTTAATCATTCCAACTATTTATGTATGTCATGAATATCTTCCCTTTTGAAGCCTGATGCTTTAGTAAGGAAAGTCACATTCCCTATTTATAGAATCACTGATTACAAATCATTTTCTAAACCCAGAGAAGAGAACCTTTCATGCAGGCCAGCCTGTCCGTGTTTCAAAATAAGTTTGCCAAGCATTAAAATGCCCATGTTAGGCTTACGTGACTAGAGAGAGTATTTGAAGCTATAGAGAGAAACATTCCTTGGACTACCAGGAAATTTATTTCCATACCTTTATTTCTGTGATAGCTAGAAAAATGTCCAAAAATTCTTCTCTCCACGGTGCACCTGCAGAATGTGTGTATCAGCCCAGTTACACTCAGCATGCAATCTGTAGCTGTCAGGGGCAGTAATAAAAGATGTATTGCAACATGCCTCCACCTGTCGGTCTATGAAATTGCGACACACTTCCTGATGAATTTTTTGTCTCCTACTATTTTGATGGGAATGAAAGTTGCCCACCCGAGAGAACTCAAGGAACATAGAGATTCCGGGTCCCCTTTTAAGTTCTGGCATCCCATGCTGACACCAGAGTGATGACAGGTTCCTTTCGTCTGAACTTAGAGCTCATTTCAGGAAGGAGGCTGGTGCATGGGATCTAGATAGTTCTAGGACGAGCGCTTAACATTCACCAGTGGGCATGCGAAGAGAAACAGGACCATTTAGAGCAGGCGTCCTCAAACTACGGCCCGCGGGCCACATGCGGCCCGCCGAGGACATTTATCCGGCCCGCCGGTGCCGCTGCCTGTCCTGCTTAGCAGCCGACTCGTCCCGGGCCCACAGTGCGCATAGGAATTTGTTCATAGTTTTTTTTTTTTTAAACTATAGTCCGGCCCTCCAACGGTCTGAGGGACAGTGAACTGGCCCCCTGTTTAAAAAGTTTGAGGACCCCTGATAGAGACTCGACAGCAAGAGTCCAACACTGCAATTTCCACAAGGACTCGCTGCATTTTTCAGCCTGGGCTGATGTGTGAAAGAAGCATGAGAACTATATTTTTCAGGGTTTTAGGGGTGTATTGTCAAGGCCTTTAGTTCATGGGCTGTATGGTGCAAACTGCAGTTCTTAGAGCTGATTTTTTCTCTCAGGTGTTTTTAAAGCACATTGCTTAAACATGCGAGCCTCCATTATTTTCTCCTCATTTTCCTCGCCGACTAGTTTATGCTGTCTTTTCTGGTCATGATGACATTTGGTTAGAAGATGTGTTCTCAGAACTTGGTTCCTACTTGTTAGATTAAATAGTGCCTATGTGAGATTTTACACAAACAGCTTCCTGTTTCCACTCTGCAAGTAGGGGAAGGAGGCAAAGGAAAACATCTGAGGGGCAGGGTTGAGAAACTAAGAAAAGAGTTGTTCCCAGCAGCAGTCTCTACTGTGGGACCCCGGGAAGCACTTTCAGATTCCCCCTGGCTCTGCCCTGATTTTCAAGTCAGGTGGAAGTTGTACCTCATCCCAGACCATCTATTCTGTTTCGTCCAGACTGATGCCCCTAACTATCTTCCTTCCCCCTAAACCCCTACTGCGGCCTTTCTAGAATCAATGGAAATTTGCCAGGGAAGTTTCTGGAACTTTGTTGTTAGGGGTTCTTCAGGAATGGTGCACATGGCATCTGACTGCTCAGGAGCGGTGCCCTTTCCTGACTGAGGACCTGGGAGCCTATGAGGTGAAGGCTCATCAAATTCCCACTACCTGTTTGCCAGCTCTTTTACCTTATCCTTCACCTCTACCCAACCAGGATATAGCATGTACATTGATAACACATCCCTAAAGATATTGGGCTCATAAATTAACAGAGTGTATGTTCCTATTTGACCATAAGGTTTAAATTATTTTGGTAATAGAGTGATCTTAGATTATTATTTGGCAAATATATCCAGTAGAAGCCAATACTGTCTATTTAGTGATGAACTGACACTGCCCTCATTTTTATTATTTCCTTTTTACATCTTTTTGAGTTTAGCTGATTTTATCAGGTTAGACAGAACCAGTACTAAATCTGGCCTTTTGTTTTACTAAACAAATTATATTTTGAGATCGGAGTATGTGGGTAAAGGGAGAACAATGATATAAGGAAACGTGGAAAGAGATTGGATCGGGTACATTTTTTTCTTTCACATTCTAATCTTTCCCACAGTCAGAAAATGATCTCTACTAAGAAGTGGGTGAAAACTTGGAAGCTATCACCTTCTTTAACCTTTGTTGGCTGTGTGTATTTCTGTAAATCAACCGCTTCACACCATCTGATTTCTTGGCTTCTATAAAATGGAGGATATTGATGTTTTTAAGTCTTCTGTGATTTAGATATCTTATCCAGGGCCATTAAACATAGAGAATGTTTAACTCCTCTAAATGTTATAATACTACAATGTGTTGTATAATGATTTATACATGGTTTTTCAGGTCTGAGTAGGATTTTCCACTAATAAATAATGCTGATGTGATCTGTGCTTGAAAAAGATGCCTTTTGCAAATTAATGGCTAATACTTTGTCAAAAGGAAAGGGGGTTTTAAATTATGCATATTTCCAGTAGTATAGTTCTCAGGATAAATGTATAGGTAATTATTTTTAAAACATGCTTGATATTTACCCTTTTTAGCCATTAATTAAGAATAATGAGACCCAGTAATTCCTTTATATGTGATATTCTCTTTTGGGGATGGGGGAAATTACAGATAAAATCAAGTCTTCTGAAGCCTTTTATCTGATTTATACCATAAAAGTAGTGATTAGCACATAACAAATCAGGCTTTAGTGATTTCATGCTAAGTAACCAATATCTGAAGCCCTGTTGAAATAGGAACTTTAAGAGAACTGTGAATGAATGTGAGTGCCATTAACAATAGGTGACATTCTATAATGAGATAAGATATATATATAATTTGCAACAAGCTTTACGAGACCCTATAACTTTGCTAATTCTTCTTTTTTAAATATATTTTTATTTATTTCAAAGAGGAAGGGAGAGGGAGAGAGAGATAGAAACATCAATGATGAGAGAGTCAGTGATTGGCTGCCTCCTGCACATCCCCTACTGGGGATCGAGCCCGCAACCCGGGCATATGCCCTTGACTGGGAATCAAACCCAAGACCCTGCAGTCTGCAGGCTGATGCTCTATCCACTGAGCCAAACCAGCTAGATAACTTTGCTTCTTAGTAGGTATTTTATTCTCTTCTTGGCAAGGAATTTTTAAATGATTTGTGTATGAAATTTAATATTTTATTTAGAGTTTTAAAATTTATTTCAATAATAGTAAAACCCCTTTTCTGTATTATTTATGCTGAAACGCTACCCCACATCATTAGTTATGTTTTTACAGGGTTTTGTTTGTTTTGTGTTGTGTTTTGCTTTTCTGTTTGTTTGCATGAAATTGGAAGGGCAAACATCTAACCATTATCTAAGAGTAGGTTTCCTCCAGAAGTGGTATAATAAGGATAGGGAAACAGGGTGTGTGGTGCTCAAGTCCTCTTCTTTCTCCAAGAGTGAGGGGCTTGTATTGATGTGGATGGTTGATGCTCCCCCAGGAGGTGCTTCCTCTTGTAGAGAAGAAACTCCCGCAGGGCAGACAATTGATAAGCCATATCTGGGTACCTACATATGGTGATTTGGTGATTTATGGATTCTGTAGTCAAGGGATATCTTACTCTTCCATAAGCAGTAGCCTTATGAGTTTTTTTTTGTTTATAGTGAGTACCTGTTCTGGAATTAGGATGATGAGAAATAAAATGGAAATGGTTTGAGCTCTCATGGAATTTATAACCTACTGGGAAAGAGTAACATATGACAGTCACACTAATAAAAATGTACTCCAAATTGAGATAAATCCTGGGATGATAGGAATATAATCCTGTAAGAACATGTAGTAGAAAACAAACAAACCTTATTTAGATAAGTGATCACTGTGAGAGCTAAGATCTACTAGATATGTTAACTAAACAAAAGGCAGAGGGAGAGTATTCCAGGCAAAGCATACACAGGCTGTTGGCAGAAAGGAGTTGCTTAGGTTGCTAAAAGAGGTAAGTGATGAGCCTAGTGGAGGAGAAAAGGGCCAGACTAGGTTAGGCTTTGAAGACCATGTTGTAGGATTGGGTCTTTACTCTTAAGAGCAGGGGGAAGCCATTGATGGTCTTTTTTTTTTTTTTAATATTTTATTGATTTTTTACAGAGAGGAAGGGAGAGGGATAGAGAGAAACATCGATCAGCTGCCTCCTGCACACCCCCTACTGGGGATGTGCCCACAACCAAGGTACATGCCCTTGACTGGAATTGAACCCAGGACCCTTCAGTCAGCAGGCCGACACTCTATCCACTGAGCCAAACTGGTTAGGGCCCATTGATGGTCTTTAAGCAGAAATCAACATGAAGACATTTGTATGAAGCATTTCTTTGGCTATAGTGGAGAAGATAAATTGGAGAGTGGGTGGTAGTGGATGCTGGGAGGCTGGTTAGTTGAGCATTGCAGTAGATCAGAGGAAATAATGTAGCTTGGACTAAGTTAGGAGAAGTGGAAGAATCTGAAATACACTTAAGGAGGTAGAATTGTTATTCATAGGGAGAGGTGCTTGTTCCCATCTGTGGCTTATCAAAGTGGGCTCCTTACAATATCTGGAGAAAATGAATTTTATGAGACTTGCATGGGAGAAATGAGGTATTGTAAAAAGCTTTTCTTGTGGAATTACAACCCTGAGTTTCTAAGGTCCCATTTCCCTTTGTCCTGCCAAGGAAGAAGTCCCATTTTGCTTTTAACGGGCTAAAATCAGAGTCAGTGACTAGAGTTTTTGCTCCATTTTAGAAAAGGTATCCAATCCAGCATCAGGCTAGCTTAGTTGTATTCCCAGCTGCAGTCCATTCCAGTGGTCGGCAAACTCATTAGTCAACAGAGCCAAATATCAACAGTACAATGATTGAAATTTCTTTTGAGAGCCAAATTTTTTAAACTTAAACTTCTTCTAACGCCACTTCTTCAAAATAGACTAGCCCAGGCCGTGGTATTTTGTGGAAGAGCCACACTCAAGGGGCCAAAGAGCTGCATGTGGCTCGCGAGCCGCGGTTTGCTGACCACTGCATTAGTCCATTGTATGTGGGATCCTCGTGGCTTGGGAGAGCCAAGATCCAAGAGAGTGAGCTCCTTTGTTTAGGGGATTATGTATTCCAAAATATTTCTGGGCTTGCAGTGACCCTGCCCATTCTGGTCAGTGATCTCTGTTCTCAGGTTTGACTGACAGGTAACTTCCCATGTCACTCCAGCTTCACTGCATTTATTGCATTTAGGGCCATTCCAAGACCCCTAGTTTCCAAAGCTTAGGCTTGGAGTTTTGTTTTATTTTTTTGTCTCAGAGTTGAAAGAGGCTGAGTGGAAAGCCCCATGGCACCGTGTGAGAACAGACATCCAATATTTCAAAAATAGTATGGCCCTTCATTTTCATCTCTAAATGGATATATTGTAACACACACACACACACACACACACACACACACACACACACACTTACCTCACTCTCACCCATTTGATAAAACAGTGAATATTTGCCCAAGTAATTCTTCAACATGACAATATGGCCACCAAAATTGATGAGTCATATTTAGCCTTTATGGGGCTTTCATCTTGACACATAAACATTTAATTTGAGGTAACCACACATACGTACACTTGACCTCACTGTGGAGCTCATCAGAACTCTCTTAGTCCATAGCTCTCTTGAGCATTCATGTATTGATATGGCTCCCCCAACCCTGTTTTCTGTGTGTGCAGCCTTGGCTCCTACCCTGGGACTTTTACTTCCCCTTTGCCTTCAGTGTCTGTGCCGCCCCCACCCCAGGGCTCCCACATCTTGAACCACATAAGGGTGATGCATCTGCTGTGGGTCCTAGGAAGAGCTCATTTTCTTTTTTTCCCTTTCTTTAAGTTAAAAAAAAATATTTTTATTGATATCAGAGAGGAAGAGAGAGGGAAAGAAAGATAGAAACATCAGTGATGAGAGAGAATCATTGATCAGCTGCCTCCTGCACATCCCACACTGGGGATTGAGCCTGCAACCTGGGCCTGTGACCTGACTGGGAATCGAACCTTGACTTCCTGGTTCATAGGTCAACACTCAACCACTGAGCCACACCGGCCGGGCTAATTTTTTTAAATTGATTTGAGAGAGAAGAAAAAAAACCCCACCCACATTGGTTTATTTATGCATTTATTGGTTGATTCTTGTATGTGCCCTGACTGGGGATTGAACCTGCAACTTTGGCATATCAGGACAATGCTCTAATCAATTGAGCTACCTGGCCAGGGCAGAACTCTCATTTTCTGAAGGAGATGGCATACCCTTCCAGGGTCTTGTACACCCCTTATTTTTTAGATTCATACTAGTATACCTTATTTAAAGGGAGGGATCACTGACATGTTGGTAGACAAAATGTGTGTGATTAGGAGTAATAACAAGAATTAGCAGCTTATATTTAACATCTAAAGGCCCAGTGCATGAATTCGTGCATGGGTGGGTTCCGGCCGGCCCAGCCCCAATTGGGGCGTATCGGGGCTGGGCCTGTTGAGAGGAGGAGATGGTGGGAGGTTGGCCTACCTGTCCGCCCTGATTGGGGCCTGATCAGGGCTGGGCTGGCTGGGGGAAGGGGCTGTGGGTGATTGACCGGCGGGCCCCGCCCCTGATTGGGGGGGGGCTGGCCATGGGGAGGGGCTGTGGTCAGTAAGTTGGCTGGCCTCACCCCCAAATTGGGTGGGGGGTGCTGATCGGGGACCAGCAGCCTGGAGAAGGGGCCATGGGTGGTTGGCCAGCCGGCCCTGCCCCTGATGGAGTTGGGGGGCCAATTGGGTGGGACCAGGAGGGGGGAGGGGCTTCAGGAGGTTGGTGGGCTGGCCCCACCCCCTATTGGGGTCGGGGGCTGGCAGAGGGGGGGCTGCGGGCTGATCAGGGTGGTGGGGGCCCATCGGGGGCATGGCCAGCCAGGAGGAGGGGCTGCAGGAGGTTGGCTGGCCAGCCCCGCCCCCTATTAGGGTGGGGGGTGCAATCAGGGTTGGGCTGGCCAGAGGTTGGGGCTGCAGGCCTATCATGGTGGGGTGGGCTGATCGGGGGTGGGGCTGTGTGGGGGGAAGGGAGGGGGCATTCGGCTGGCAGCCAGCTCTTGGTGGGGTGAGAGAGTCTGATCAGGGGCAGGTCAGCAGGGTTGGCCGGCCCCACCCCCTGATTGGCCGGTTCGCTAGCCACAGTGGGCATCATAGCGACTGGTCGTTATGGTCGTTATGGTCACTGGCTTTTTATGTATATAAAAGATTGCATATGTACAGTGTTGTGCATAACATGCCCATGGCTGGCTAAAGTTCAAGAAATACAGCACTAGCCAGTTTGGCTCAGTGGATAGAGAGTTGGCCTGCAGACTGAAGGGTCCCCAGTTCAATTCAGGTCAAGGGTACATGCCTGGGTTGCAGGCTCTATCACCAATGGGGGCGTGCAGGAGGTAGCCGATAAATGGTTCTCTCTCATCACTGATGTTTCTATCTCTCTCTCCCTCTCAGAAATCAATAAAAATATATTTACAAAAGAAATACTGAAGGGTATGAGATGAAAGTACAAGTAGTCCTATAGCACCCCACATCTGGGTGCAGTCCCACCTGCTGCTTGTATATCCCAAGGTGTTTCAAGTGCATAGATAAACTGCGTATGTGTGTGTGAGTGCACACGCGTGCAGATCTTTGTTTGTTTGAATGCACCTGGCATCATGTTGACTTGCTAAAAGCGAAAACGCTAGGAATCACATTCTGGATACTATTAATGTTACTGCTAATTAGTTGTTAGTGATGGATGTTTAAAACTGGTGTTTAAACTGGTAGTTGGCGAAGCTGTCACCTTTTATGTTCCTCTACTTCCATGTTTATTTTTCACAGTATCATCCCTGGGGGCTTGTTCCCCACCTTTTATTTTTACCTATAAAAGCCAGGCTCAGCTGTTCTGGCTCCATCAACACCTCCACTGACCCCCTGTTTCATATGCCCATATATCCTGCCCTCCCTCTCCCCATTTGGCATATTTTTGGCTCACAGTTGCCAGTACATGCAAATCTGTATCAATTCAATACTATGGGTGTTTGTTTCAAGGAAAGTAACAGGAAGCTAACAAAATATCACAGAGTTCTTTTTTGGGGGGAGGGGGGGAGGAGGAGAGGGATATTGGGAAAAAAGTCATAATTGAAATATTAATTGACTGACTACTCAGTGATCATTAAGCAAATCAGATTATAGCAAGAATCAGGCTTCAAAGAAAGATTAACATCTGGCATGAAAAAGAACAGAGAAGTCAGTATTTCAAAGGTTCGTTATTTATCAGGAAAAGGGCATAAAATAATCCTCAATGTAATGCTGAAGCAGGCATTCTAAGCTAGAGTGTGATCAGTAAAGCCAAATTCACTGCCTTCCTCTAATGTATTCTTAAGCTTTTGGATTAAAAGCTCATGTTTGGATAAATCTGACAATGGTGTGTTATCTACATACTATTTTCATTCTTGTCTGGAAAGACGGCAATACAAACGGCAATATTCTCCTTAATTTCACATTAAGATTATTTCGATTTGACAGTCTTTTGACAACACAAGAATCATTTGGGGAGTTTTGGAAATTTCTGCTTTCCCTGTACGGGTAATAACGTTGAGTAAATAGATTGATGCATTATCCTCTCCTCAACCATCTTATTTATCTGTCTCCCATTTAGCCTGTGAGGAAAGAGGCTGGTAGTAATTACATCCTGTTCTTCACAAGACAGTCTGTTATGAACATGATTGTTTCAGTTTATGCATTTCCATTAAACCTGAAAGGAAGGACATGTTAAATGAACAGAGATAGAAGCAGTAGCTTACATGGAAAGTGTTTATAGAGTAGAACTGCTTCCATTGTATTGCCATGCTCAGGCACATTTGTAACTTTGAGGCCATTCTGGATTACTTCATTTGTACATATATACTTCAGGAATCTCTGCTTCTGAATTTAATGTAATGTGAGCTGACATTTTTTGACAAATCATGTTCTCCCAAATCCTTTTGTTTTTCTTCACCCTTTTCTGGTTCTCCTTTTTAATCCTCTCCAGATGTTACTCATTTGCTTAAAACCTTGCACTGCTGGCTGTGAAATGCGAAGTTAAATTGTAGCCATCTCTTGGTGCGTCGTGACTCTGTGCAAGTCATTTCATTTTTTGGTCCTTCTCTTGAAAATGGGGGCATTTGACCTAGGAGCTCTCATAGGCCTCCTCTGCTTCTGGCGGGGAAGAAATGCAATTGTCCATAATCATCTCTGACTGTAAGCATGGGAATGTCCCTGGCCAGCTGTCCACTCTTCTGCACACACACGCTCTCCTTTTACAATTCCAGGCCTTAAAGGCTACCTGTGTGGGCAATGTGAGGCCAGAAGCTGGGAAATAGCTGTTTATATGGGTAATAACTCCACACTACATGGTAGTCTGTCATTTGTGTACGGCGGTATCATTTGGAGACCAAGCTATTCTTAGGTTTCAGCCCAGACGTAATTAATCCTATACTTTTTGCTTCACCCATTTGGGTTAAGTTAAAGCAGACCTTCTGTGTGCCCACCAGAAAGTAAGGTAGTGCTGCATGAGTAGGTCTCCTCCTTGTGGTGTTGGTCCAGGAGGATGCTCCCTTTCTTTGACCACAGAAGAAGCTGGTATTATAAAGAGCTAAGGGAGTATAGCCAGAGAATGACTGAGACTGGATTAAGGGAAATAACAACTGTCATCTGTGTCTGATCTTTCTCCCATTCTTTTCCATACTCCATTCCCAACACTTCAGTGAAAAAGAGAACACTTAGACAAGAGCTTGGGACATTTCAGAACCATAATCCTCGCTCTGCCTGTCATTTCCAGTGGGCAGGTCTTTCCATGAGAGAATCTTAGCCAAGATATCTCTTGTTTAGAAGTTCTGAGTAGCTATGGCTCAATTCAGGGCTGCTGAATAAATAAGACTGGCTAAGGGGTAAGTGTGCAGTCCCCTCCCACCGCAGCCTTTAACCCACCTCATTCCCTCCTCCTCCTCCTCCTCCTCCTCCTCCTCCGTGACTCCCTCAAACTCCCACCCACTCCAGGCAGTTTGCTCTGCCATCCCCTGGTGAGTGGTTCTCAGGCCCTTTGTTGAATACTGCAAGTGAAAGGTAGCTCACTACCAATTTATTGCTGTAATTATTAGGAAGCATTGACTTCTTTGTGTGGATTCTAAATACTGCCTCTGAAGCATAGAACAGTGTGGAATCTCAGAGGGAAAGTGGAGGGGGTGGGTAATCAACCAAAGAACTTGTATGCATATATGCATAACCCATGGACACAGACAATAGGGTGCTGAAGTACTGGGGCAAGGGGTCAGTGGCGGGGAAAAGGGTACATATGTAATACTTTCAACAATAAAGAATTATTTAAAAATAAATAAATACTGCCTCTGAAATACCCCAAAAGCCATTCTTGCTTTGTGACCTCTAGAGCAAAACTGACAAAAAACAAATCAAAACAAACAAAAACACACACACCAAAAAACATTCTCTCCTCACTCACAGCTTTCTGTGCTTGTAGAGAGCTATCAGCTTTCTCCTGAGTCTTCTCAAATCCAAACTAAACCATCCTCCTGCCTGAATCACTTAGTACATATTTGTTGTGACAAGAAATGAATGATTTAATGAAAAAGTGGTTTTCAGAGTGCTTTTCCTCCGGGAGACTCAGGATGGAATTTTTTGGACAATGTCCCACTCAAAATGTTGCTCTGAGGTGTGAGAACACAGTGCCAAACCCTGACCACGCAGGCGTGGCAGGTCTGCTCCTTTGATCTGGCCACCAGACACCCCCCCTGCAGCCAGGAGGCGAGCTCCATGAATATTCACGTAGCTATTAAAAATCATGTTTTCACAGGGTAGTTAATGGCCTCATATAATACACGGAAAAAATCAGGCTCAAAATTGGACATACAGTATGATCCCAATTACATATAAAATATAAATATGCAAAGGGAAAAATCCTCAAAGGAAATGCATCAGAATGTACTGATGATCTCTGGAGAGTGTAATCATAGGTGATTATGATTTTCAACTTTACCACCTTCTTACAGTTTCAAATGAGCATGTTTTATTTTTATAATCAGGAAAAAAAGTTATTTTTTTAAAAGACCCTTCTGAGAATTCTTTAAATTGTGACTCATTTTCCTAATCTGGTTTCTTTCACATTCTTGTGTCAAATTTTCATGTTAGTTCTCCCATATCTTGAGGTATCTTGAAGCTCTCTGAGACACAGTAACCACATACTATGCTAGTAGTCGTTCCGTTAAAAGCTTCTACTTTACACTGTAGTTCTATACATAGCAGTTCTTACACTTATCTTTCTTTTTTATTATTTAAATTTTTATTGAACTTGTTGGGGTGACATTGGTTTAAATCATATAGGTTTCAGGTGTACAGTTCTATAATACATCACCTGTATATTGTATTATGTGTTCACCACACCGAGTTTTGTTATTTATTTTAATGCCTGCATTTTCCACCAGAGTTGCATGAAGTAAAAAACCACATCTGTTTTTCTGACCACTGATTCTAGAGCACAAGAGGTGTTTGAACATGAGGTGTTGAGTGAATGCCTGCCCCGTTGTCCACTTTGTAGCTGTGTAACCTGGGGAATGTCATGCACTTATGTAATATATGGGGGTTGACACCTGCCTACCTACTCGACTGGGTTGTTTTGGATTTCAACTAGGATAACATTTTCTGATCTGCTATAGTAGGTTATTGGCTTCTTGCTGCATTCTTCTTTTTTTAATTTAATAAATCTTTATTGTTCAGATTATTACAATTGTTCCTCTTTTTTCCCCCCGTAGCTCCCCTACACCCGGTTCCCACCCCACCCTCTGCCCTTACCTCACACCCACTGTCCTCATCCATAGGGGTATGACCTTTGTCCAGTCTCTTCCCGCACCCCCAACACCCCTTTCCCCCCGAGAATTGTCAGTCCACTCCCTTTCTATGCCCCTGATTCTATTATATTCACCAGTTTATTCTGTTCATCAGATTTTTTTATTCACTTGATTTTTAGATTCATTTGCTGATAGATATGTTTGTTATTCATAATTTTTACCTTTACCTTTTTCTTCTTCTTCCTCTTCTTAAACAGTACCTTTCAGCATTTCATATAATACTGGTTTGGTGGTGATGAACTCCTTTAGCCTTTTCTTATCTGTGAAGCTCTTTATCTGCCCTTCAATTCTGAACGATAGCTTTGCTGGGTAGAGTAATCTTGGTTGTAGGTTCTTGCTATTCATCACTTTGAATATTTCTTGCCACTCCCATCTGGCCTGCATAGTTTCTGTTGAGAAATCAGCTGACAGTCGTATGGGTGCTCCCTTGTAGGTAATAAACTGTTTTCCTCTTGCTGCTTTTAAGATTCTCTCTTTGTCTTTTGCTCTTGGCATTTTAATTATGATGTGTCTTGGTGTGGTCCTCTTTGGATTCCTTTTGTTTGGGGTTCTGTGCGCTTCCTGGACTTGTAAGTCTATTTCTTTCACCAGGTGGGGGAAGTTTTCGGTCATTATTTCTTCAAATAGGTTTTCAGTATCTTGCTGTCTCTCTTCTTCTGGCATCCCCATAATTCGGATGTTGGTACGCTTGAAGTTGTCCCAGAGGCTCCTTACACTATCTTCATATTTTTGGATTCTTTTTTCTTTTTGCTTTTCTGGTTGAGTGTTTTTTGCTTCTTTGTATTTCAAATCTTTGACTTGATTCTTGCGTTCCTCTAGTCTGCTGTTAGGTCTCTGTATAATTTTTTTTATTTCAGTCAGTGTATGTTTAATTTCTAGTTGGTCCTTTTTCATATCCTCGAGGGTCTCGCTAAATTTATCAGCCTTTTCTAGGAAATTCTTGAAAAAGCTTATAATCGTGGTTTTGAACTCTATATCCAGTCATTTGCTTTCCTCCATTTCTTTCATTTGTGATCTGTTTCTTTGTCTCCGCATTTTTGCTGCTTCCCTGAGTTGGTAGAGTAGCTTTGTGTGCTAGGTGTCCTATATGGCCCAGTGGCTCAGCCTCCCTAGTTCCCTGAGGTGGATACTCTTGATACACCCCTTTGTGGACTGTGTGTACAGCCTTGTTGTAGTTAAGTTTTGATTGTTGTTGGTATCACTGGGAGGAATTGACCTCCAGGCCAATTGGCTGTGAGGATCAGCTGTGTCTACGCCGGGAGAACTTCTGTGCTGGAGACAACCTTATGAGACAAGACTTGCAAAATTGCAAAAGCCTCTGTGCTCAGCCTGGATGGGGCGGAGTCTCAGGGCTGAGTAGACAGCCTTGGCTTCCCGTCAACCCTGCCCTATGAGGCCCCTGGGTCTTATTGTCCCTCGGTAATTGCTGCAAGCATCTCTGAGAGAAAGCCGCCCTCGAGTTCTGCCCACTGCCAGACAGTCCAGTTTCTCCCCAAATAAGTCTGGGTCCCCAGAGTCTTGCTGGGAACTGGAGTTCAGCGCAGTCGGGAGCTTCCACCTTCCTCCCGCTAGAGAAAGCCAGCGGCACACTCAGCAGTCAGTCCTCTCTGCACACACTTGCGCGCGCGCCTCCAAACCTCTGCCTTTCGCGGCTCCCCTTAGTTTCCGTGCACTCCTCTCTTTTTCTGACAGTCTAGACTCCCCCCGTATGAGTCTGGGACCCCAGGGTCTTGCCCGGAACTGGGGTTCAGTGCAGTCGGAACTGGGGTTCAGTGCAGTCGGGAGCTTCCATCTCTCTCCAGCTAGAGAAAGCTAGCCAGGCACTCAGCTGCCTGACCTCTCCGCGCGCGTGTTTCCGCACCTCAGCTTTTTGCAGCTCCTCTGAGTCTCCGTGTGCCCCTCTCTTTCCTTCTAGTTGTAGAATTTCCACTCAGCCAGCTTTCCTGTGGTTCTGGATGATGTCCGTTCTGTCTTTTAGCTGTAGCTTTGAAATAGTTGTGCGAGGCAGCAGTTTAGGTGTTCACCTATGCCGCCATCTTGGTTTCTCAGGCTTGCTGCATTCTTTCTTCACAATTTTAAATCCCTAGCGTCACCTTCTACCAAGGTTTTTTGTCCCCTTTCTATCATCCTCCAGATGCTCCCTGTTAATATAAATTATATTCAGTCACAGTTCACATCAAATTTTCCAGCTGCCAGTCACTATGCTTTGCTTTTCTATTCTCTTTTAAATTATAGGGTGTCTCAAAAAATGTGTACACACTTAATTCCAATGGGTTAAATCCGTAAAGAAAGAAACGTCAATGGAGCTATATCAGCTGTTAGGCATATATACATTTTTTGGGACATTCTGTATATTAGCTATGATAATATAACCTGGTAAGGTTGTATTATCATCTCCATTTGACTGATGAAGAAGCCAAGACATAGAGAGGTAAAATAGCTTTTAGACCCAGGGCAGTGTGACTCGGGACATTGGAAGCACTCATCTATGCTGCTTCAACATGACTGTCCTGTGTGAGTCCAGTGTGTGCTCTAGGAGGTGAAACATACGCTGCACAGAAGGGGAACTTGTAGAGGGAGGGCTTGTGCTGGCTGGTGCTGCGCTCTGATCTCAAGGCATTTCTTCTCCCCTCCCTGTCCCCCACTGTGTAGTGTGTGAGCACAGGGCAATCTTCTTTCCCCACAAGGCTTGTCTTTATCTTTATCCTGTCATCTTTTTTCAGATTTTGGAACTGACCTTCATTTTAAGAAACCACTATAGATATTCCCCTCAAGCCTGTCTTCCTGCATTTTGCAACATGTTTTTATTGACACAATAAATATTTATATTTCCCTCATGCATTTAGCCTCTTCCAACAGCTATAAATAGGGGAAAGATCTGTCCTCTGCAGATGGAATCCTTTCCCCTTATTTGGGTGTGTGGAGTGTTCATCCTAGGGTCCTTATGCATTAGTGTCTGCAGGAGAAGTGAGAGGAGGATGCAGCCACCCAGGGCAGTTCTTAAATGTGGGCTTCCTGTCTTTCCACGCTGGGAAGAGTTGGATGTGTAGCAGACAACCATACAACCCTGGACATGGGAGTTGACACCAGTTATCTTGTCCATAAATTTGAGGTAAATGCCGGGATTATTATTGGAATTGTTGAAATACAATGTATACAGCAGTTAGGATAGTGCCCAGCACATAATAAACACACTGGTGGTGTTTGTGACTGTGGTTCTTTTTGTTGGTGGTGGTGGCCAGTAACTTGTAGTCAGCACCTTGGTCAGAGGGACCGGTCCCTGAGCACAAGACTCCTAGTAACACTTGGAAATTATACATCTTCTATGCGTTTACCAAAGGAGAGGTTATTAAAAGACCATCTAAAAGAAGTACCAGAAAGCTTTAAACATATAAACCTCCTCTTCAAGTAGTTTGTATATCAAGGGCTTTTAGGAATTGAACTTGAAAGACTGTGTTTTGGCCCCTGGTATGACGGGCATTGGACCTGAGACTGTTGGTGGGATTATCCAGAGCTCTCTTTGAGAGGCTGAGACAAGGGTTGGGCCACAGCGCTGGCCCCCTGGCTTGGCCACACCACTCAATCTAGTCAGTGCGATAGCCTGACCAATAACATGAAATTGCTGATGCCAGAGGCTCCAACAGTGCTCCTGCAAAACACTGCTGGAGCTGCCAGTTCGCTGCTCCCCTGGGCCCCCGTCTTTAAGGACTGCCTTCCTGCTCGCACCACAGTTTACCTAGCCAGGTGAGTATGGGAGAGTTTAAATGGGGACTCTGTGATTAATTCAGCTTACATGGAGGGTGATATAGTGCCTTGTATTGTAGATATTCATGTGTATGTTTGAGTCTCCTGCTGGACTCCAAAGTCCTTGGTAGAAAGGACTTCAAAAGGACCATTTTCGTCTCTGTTTTCCCAATGCTGAGCTCAGTGCTAGGCACAGAGGAGGCACTAAGTATATGCCAGAGTGAGGGAGGAAGAGGGAGAGAGGAAAGGAGGGGCAAGGGCCTCTCTCAAAGGCAGGTAGTTGGTGAATAAATGATGCTTTTTGTGCTCTTCATACTCTCCAATTCCTAGAATGCAGAGAACCTTTGTTGGCTTTCAGAGCCTCCTGCCTTGTCCTGTGTGCCCACATATGCTCACTGCCGCCCTGCGTCCCTCCCTCACATGCCCTTTTGTTTAGATCAGCTCCCCAGTGTCACCCCTGACTCTGGTTATCGAATTTTCCATGCTTCCTCTCTTCAAAGAACCAGAAAGTTAATTTCCAAAGAAACTGCCTAAATTTATGCTTTCTATGCCTTTTGAACCTTTTGCATGCCAGAATCTCACCTGTTTCTAATAGCATAAGGAGTTAACTTCTGTTAGAAATATTCCTTCTGAGGCTTGATATAGTAACTTTCAGAAAATAACCTCCATCTCGACCTCAGTGCCTTATCAGGCATGTGTTCACTCTCGGCTTATGGCAGAGGGAAAGGATATACTAACAAACCAGTGATCCTCAGGAATCCACCACATGTCAGTGCTGTTCCTTCTGCGAAGACAGGTGTGTCAGGATCCTGGCGAAGTGGGACTGGTGGGAAAGAATTTAGCTGTCCAGCTTAACGGAGACAACTGGAGTATCTCAGAGTAGAGAAAGGGTGTGTGTGTTTCCATTAAAAAAAGAAAAGAGTTAAAAAGGACATTAGACTTGGAATTTTCCCAGAATTATGAGGATCAGTGTGGAAGGGGATTGGCTTGATCCTTTATCCCGCAGGCTGAAATGACTGTTTCATACCTAGAAAAGAACTCTGAGATAAGATACCTCAGTGCAGACGCATTCCAAATTTTCTTTCAGGTATGTTAGAAGACTCGCACTGCAGAGAAGCGATAGAGGAAGCAGCATGGAATTAGTTTTTTCTTTATATGTAGACTATAGGGTGTATGCTGGGAGATGACCTCACAGTGATTCTCCATCTGGCTGAGCATCAGTTTGCTTGGGAGGGCATCTAGCCTGGAACCCGATCTTGGACTGACTGAATCAGAATTTTTTCTGTTGGTGAAGATAAGATTGACTGCACTAGAAGAATGAGTCAATAATTTGGACAACAATTTGTGGAGAAATATGTACAATAGCATTATAGTTAACTAGTGGCCCGGTGCATGAAATTTGTGCACAGGGGGGTGGGGAGTGGGTGTTCCTCAGCCCGGCCTGCACCCTCTCCAATCTGGGACTGCTCGAAGGATGTCCTTCTGCCGGTTTACAGGGATCGGGCCTCAACGGGCAGTCGGACATCCCTCTCGCAATCCGGGACTTCTGGCTCCTAACCACTCGCCTGCCTGCCTGATTACCCCTAACCACTCTGCATGCTGGCCTGCTCGCCCCCATCTGCCCCCCTGCCATCGGCCTGCTCGCCCCAAATGCCCCCCCCACCAGCCTGATCACCCCCAACTGCCCCCGTGCCAGTGTGCTTGCCCCCAACTGCCCCCCCTGCCAGCCTGCTCACCCCCAACTGCCCCCCCTGTTGGCCTGCTTGCCCCACCTTCCCTCCCCACTGGCCTGCTCGCCCCCAACTGCCCCCCTGCTGGCCTGCTCACTCCAAACTGCCCCCCCACCCCCGCTATCCTGATCACCTCCAACTGACCCCCACTGACGTCTGCTCACCCCAACTGGCCCCCCTGCTGGTCTGCTTACCCCCAATGGCCCTGACCCCACCAGCCTGATCACTCACAACTGCCATCCCATCCTGGCCTGATCACCCACAACTGACCTCCCCTCTTGGCCTCTAACTGCCTCTACCTTGGCCCTGCCACCATGGCTTTGTCCAGAAGAATGGCCAGAAGGTCTCCTGGAAGGTCTCCCAGTCTAATTAGCATATTGCCCTTTTATTAGTATAGATAGAGGCCTGGTGCACAGCTGGTTTGCCCTGAAGGGTGTCCTGGATCAGGGTGGGGGTTTCCTTGGGGCATGGGGCAGCCTGGGTGAGGGGCTGAGGGCCGTTTTCAGGCTGGTCAAGTCCCCCAGTGGGGACCCTCAACCCATGGGGGTGTGGCCAGCCTGGGTGAGGGGCTGATGGCTGTTTTCAGGCTGGCCACACCCCCTTCAGGGGGGGTCCCCACTGGGGTGCCTGGCCAGCCTGGGTGAGGGGCTGTTGGCTATTTGCAGACTGGCCACGCCCACCCTGTGATCTAGGCTCCCAGCTCCTCGTTTTTTCTTTCTTTCTTTTTTTTTTTTCAGCACCTCCTTGAGCAGAGGCTAGGGCAGAGGTGGTCAAACTTTTTGACTCGAGGGCCACAATGGGTTCTTAAACTGGACCGGAGGGCCGGAACAAAAGCATGGATGGAGTGTTTGTGTGAACTAATATAAATTCAAAGTAAAGGAGCGGAGGGGAGAGCAAGAGAACCCTCCGTTCTTTCGGCTCCGCGGGCCGGATAGAACAGCCGAACGGGCCGGATCCGGCCCGCAGGCTGTAGTTTGCCCACAGCTGGGCTAGGGCCAACTGGAAGCAAATATCTGGGATTTATTTATCTTCTACAATGGAAACTTTGTAGCCTTAAGCGGAGGCCAGGGCTGGCCAGGGCGGGTGAAAGCTTGGCTTCCTCCATCACCCGGGGCAACCCAAGCCTCCTGCTCGCTCCAGCTCCATGGCCATCTCCATCTTTGTTGGGTTAATTTGCATACTCACTCCTGATTGGCTGGTGGGTGTGGCTGGTGGGTGTAGCAGAGGTATGGTCAATTTGCATGTTTCTCTTTTATTAGTGTAGATAGGGGAAATTAGAATGACCTTAAATCTCACAGTAGGAATGTGTTTAAATTAATTGTGGAAGATCCATAATGTTGTATATGTTCATCCAATACAATGGAGTTTTTAAATGATAATAACTAAGGATTGGAATCCAAGATAGTGGTGGAGTAGGTGGAAATTACACCCACTTCCTCCCAGGCCCAAACTGGACTTACCACTAAAATGTAGAACAATCATCCTGAATAATCAATAGAAGACTAGCTAAAGAGTCTAATAACCAAGGACTACAGAAGAAGCCACATTGGACAGGCAGGAAGGGCAGAGATGCAAAAGGGCTAGCCCTGCTCCAACTGATAGCGCTGAGGTTTCGGAGGGATATCTCAGCTGCGGGGGATCTTAAGTGTTGGGTCTCAACTCCAAGCCTGCTCCTCAGCCCAGAGCACCAGAGCTGGGAAGAGATGCCCACATAAATCTGACTCTGAAAATCAGTGGGGATTCTGTCCATCAGGGAGAGACAAGAGTTTGCTAGAGACACAGATATGCTCTCAAAGGACCAATGCACAAAATGTCATTCGCAGCCACTCACCCTGGGCTCCGAGGGAGGGAGAACAGAGTGGACTAGAGTCACATGAGGCGAGTGGGGGTGGGGGAGTGGGATTGTGGCTTTGGGGAGAGAGCTGAAGGGATAGCCACCAGGATCCCTGTGCTGAGTCACTCTCCCTACATCACTAATGCCATCTTTCTTGGGTGCAGCACTCCCTCCATGTGGCATCAGCCTGGGGGAAAGCAATATCCCCATCCTCTGGACTCCCTGTGCATCCTTCCCCGCCCCCCCTCCACAGAACTTAAACTCTGCTGCGGAGTTAGCTGCTTTGGCCCAGATGTAGAGGTCTGGGCAGGCTCAGGGGGTGTCAGTGACTGAGTTGTGTGGCTGTGGAGCAGGGGTCATTTCCCCCACATTCCCATGAACCTGACTGGTTCTTCCTCCTCACAGGAGATCTGCTAGAACCACCCTCTGGGCTTCTGGTAGATCCAGCCACTGGGCTCAGGAGGCCTGAACCACCGGGAGGCTCCTCCCTGCTGAGGTTGGGGCAAAATCTGGGACAGACTGAGTTTTGTGGCTCTGGGGTGAGGGCGGCAGCTCCTAACACCTTCCCTGAAGCCTGACCATCACTTCGTCACAGGAGATCCACTAGCCCCATCCTCACAATTCCCAGCAGCCACATCCTCCTGATTCCCAGCGATCCAACCCGGCTGAACTGTCTCCTCCTGGCAGAATCTGGGACAGACTGAGCTATGTGGCTCCAGGACAGAGGCCATTTTCCCCTCACACCCCGACTGGAAGAGAGCCCTCTCTTCATGTGACCAAATCTTGGTTTGTTTGGGCCTGATAAACTCTGCTGACCTCACTCTAACGACTCCCTGAGACCCCCACCCCAATACAAAGGTGTGGGAGCGCCTAGCAGGTGTCAGCTAGACTTGGTATACCTTTGGGACATTTGTTGAGTGGCCTCAGACCAAGAACTGGCACCAAGTTTGAACTTGCATCAGTCTGGTGAACACCACTCGCCCCTACCTACTGACTCACTGAGAATCTACCTCATGCAACTAAAGTACTGCCATAGCTCCTTTCAGCGACTGAGCCTAACAGGCAGTTGGCAGGTGGAGGTGGAACTCGGGATGTTTTGGGACTTTGCTGACCTGCCTTCCAGGCCTGCTGCTACTAAAAGCCAGGTTTGATGCAGAGATTGGTCCTTCCTGCATGCATACAGGCTCAGCAGAGGCAGCCACAAACTGAATTGCTTATAGCTCCAAACAGGTTTTTCAGGGCCAATCACAGGCAGCATATGACAGTAGCCTGCCCCAGAGTCCCTCTCAAGAGGCCCAGAACCAACACACCCAGTGGCCAACTTCAGACAGCGTCAGTGCAGGATCTTAGTAAGCTTCACAAGCAGCATATCCAGTGAGATCTCAGCAAGCACCACACCTTGCTGAGGCGATTCTGCTTCTTGTGGTTAGCACCAGCACAGCTGCTCGCCTGCTGTGGTTGGGGTGGAGCCTCGCAGTCAGCCAGCCTAAGAGTCAGTCCCATACATGAACAAGTCAATAGCAATCAAGATACAAATACAACAGAAAGGCTCTTACTAGGTGTACCGGTTAATAATGCGAATTTTGTAATCAAAGACAACACCATAATTTCAAGAGAAACATCAAAAGTGCTTTATTCAAAGTAATGTCCATCGCTAGCTACACATTTCCCCATCTTTCAGGTAATTTGTGGATACCGTCCCAATAGAACTTTTTTGTTTTAAGGCAAACCATTCAGAGACCAATTTTCCACTTCTTCGTACATTTTGAAGTGCTGCTCAGAAAGTGTGTGTGCCATTAATCGGAACAAGTGGCCATTTGAAGGAGCAAGGTGTGGTGAATATAGTGGATGGGTTAATACTTCCCAGGCAAGATCTTTTAACGTGTCTTTAACTGGTTTTGAAGTGTGTGATGGTGTGTCATCATGAAGCAAAATTACTTTGCCGTGTCTTCTGGCACATTCTGGTCATTTCACGATCAAAGCGTGGTTCAAATTGATTATTTGTTGTTGGTAGTGATCAGTATTAATGGTTTCACCTGGTTTTAGAAGCTCATAATACACCACACCTTCCTGATCGCACCAAACGCAGAGCATTATCTTCTTTCCGAAGCAATTTGGCCTTGCAGTTGATGTTGATGGTTGACCTGGATCAACCCATGATTTTGTGCATTTGGGATTCTCAAAATAAATCCACTTTTCATCATCAGTCACAATTTAATGCAAAAAAGACCTTTCGTGCCGTTGAAGCAACATTTTACTGATGACTTTTCGGTTTTCCATTTGTCTTTCATTCAGTTGATGTGGCACCCATTTTCCTTCCTTTAAAATTTTTCCCATTGCTTGTAAATGATTGGAAATGGTTTGCTGAGCAACATTTAATCTTTCTGCAAGTTGTTTTTGAGTTTGACAGGCATCTTCATTCAATAATGCTTGTAATTGTTGGTCTTCAAACTTTTTCGGTTGACCTGGATGTTCTTTGTCTTTCACATCGAAATAATCATTTTTAAAGTGTTTAAACCAGCATTCACAAGTATCTTAAGATGGAGCATGTTCACCATAAGCTTCCCAAAGTATACGATAACTTTTTCTTCAAAATAATGAATTAAAACTTCCCGCAAATGCTCTTTTTTTGGCGCGAAATTCGACATTTTTAAGTGTAAAAATATCTATGATGTTAACAACTTCAGCAAATTTGACATATGAAGTTTTGAAGCTTGCTGTCAATACAACAAAATAGCATACATATCAAATCACATACATATCAACATATGTGTAACTCCATCTATTGAAAAAAATCTGCATTATTAAGTGGTACACCTAGTATAACCCACACAGGGAAGATTCCTGGAGCACCCAACTCAGGTGACCAATGAGACAGCACCACGGGACCTCATAGGACACCTATTACATAAGCCCACCCCACGAAGCGTGTGAGTTCTAGCAGATCTAGCTAATACATAGAAACAAATACAAAGAGGCAGCCAAAATGGAGAGACAACAAAACAGGCCCCAAATGAAAGAACAGGAGAAATCCCCAGAAAAAGAGCTAAATGAAGTGGAGGCAAGCAACTTATCAAATATAGAGGTCAAAGCAGTGGTTATAAGGATGCTCACTGGCATGAAAAAGGACATAGAGGGAAATTCATAGCAATATAAGCCTTCCTCAAGAAATAAGAAAAATCTCAAATAATCTAAGTTTACACTAAAAGAACTAGAAAAAAGAACAACGAATGCAGTCCAAAGTGAGTAAAAGAATGGAAATAATAAAGATCAGAGAGAAATAAATGAAATAGAATCTAAAAAATGCCCAATATAAAAGGTCAGTGAAACCAAAAGCTCATTCTTTGAAAAACAACAGCAAGGTTTACAAACTGTTACAAACTCATCAAGAAAAAAAGAGAGAGGATACAAATAAATAGAGTGAGAAATGAAAGAGGAGAAGTAACAACTGACACCGAAAGGGTTGTACGAAAATATTATGAACAACTGCATGTCAATAAATTGGACAAACTGGACAAAATGGATGAATTCATAAAAACATACAATCTTCTAAAACCAGTCCAGGAAGGACACGGCCACAGAACCAGCCCAGGAAGGACACGGCCACAGAACCAGCCCAGGAAGGACACGGCCACAGAACCAGCCCAGGAAGGACACAGCCACAGAACCAGCCCAGGAAGGACATGGCCACAGAACCATCCCAGGAAGGACATGGCCACAGAACCAGCCCAGGAAGGACATGGCCACAGAACCAACCCAGGAAGACATGGCCTGAACCTGGACTCTGCCCTCAGCTGATACTGCTGCCTTCTGAGAGTGTCCTCTCCTCTTCTCTGCATCCCTGGTCAAAGGTTGGACATCCTAGGCAGGGGAGCCAACTGGCCAGGCCCCTGTCAGTGTTTGCTGCCACGGAAGCAGGGCAAAGGAGTATCTGGCATTTTCCAGCATCAGTGATGTCATGCTAGCTCTGCTCCCACTTAGACTCTGAAGGGGAGAAAAGGATTCAGGTGCTGGGCAGCCATACAAATGACAGATAGCCAGTCTGATTGGTACCTGGCTGTCAGTCAGTCTTGTTCTCCCCTGCCAGAGCCCAGTAATGAGCAGGCGATTATCCCTCAAAATGCCAGCAGCTGCCAGCACCAGTTTGCTCCTGGTCACTTAAGCATTTTTCCTAAGCGGTGGCCATCACAAGCTCCAAACTAGATGTGGATTAACTGCTGGGAATTCACGCACTGCGTCGTCACCTGGTGCAGCTGCGTTGATAGGGCTGCCTGCTTCGTGGTTCATACCTGATAGGAGTAGAGTGGTCATGGGTGGGGAGGAGGGTGTAAGACAGGTAACCGTCAAGGACAGCAGTTTGTAAAAGTTTGTGCCCAGAATAGTCCAAGAACACAACTTCAGAATTCAGATAATCAGACTGGCAGTTGGCTTTTCTCTGTAGTAGGTGGAGCAATATAAGAGTTTGGCTTGACATTGGCAAGAATATATGAACAGTCTTCTTGCCTGGATCAGTGACCCATCTCAGTCCTTTAATCATAGTCCTTTAATCAAAGCCAAAAGTCCACCCTTCACTGTGATTATTATTTTCACATCATCTATTTAGTATTCTAGCTACTGGCTTAGTGGCAGCTCCAGACACCTGTGTCCCCGTGGACAGGACTCTGCCAGATTTTTAGGGATGTTTATACATCTCTGGAGGCAACACTGCAAATGGTAAACAGCTATTTTTGTCAGGTGAGGGCAAACTGCTTCTGAGGGTCTAGACAGCAACTGCGAAAAATGCATTAGTCGATGTTTTTAATGCATGTAATTTTCCAGCAGAGGTGTGTACTTGCTCCAGCAGCACATTAACAGCTGAATTAGGAAAGACCTTGTTAGCATGTACATCCTATAGTATAACATCTCAGATTCCAGAATCCTTTTAAAAACTCGCCCAGGTCACTGAGGACTGTGGGAGAGGAGGCTGGAGTCTCAGTTTTCCCGTGTGTTCCAGAGGTTGGGACCATGCTCTAAGAAGCTTGTGCTTGTCTGATTCCTCGGGCACAGCCCAGGGACATGGGAGCCAGCGGAAGAAAACAGGGTCCAGCTGTGGTTTTCCACAAACTAAATCCTCTCATGTTTAGACATTTTATTTTTCATACCTTTTATTTATAACATAAATTTTTTCCTCCCACATGAAAACTTACTCAGAAACTCAATCTATAAATCAAAAGTTGTGTTCTGATTGAAGTAATCATAGGGGCCAAAGCTGACATGCTCCGTGCCTATTTCAGCCCCTTAGGGCCCCTGCAGCCCCACCCCACAGAGCTGTGGAGCTCTGTGTGTCAGGCCTCGGGGTGCAGACAGAATGCCCCTTGTCTGTCTGTGAGTTGGGGAGCTGGACACTGTTGATCCCTCTAGTGGCTCACATGGTCAGTGGTCAGTAAATAGATTTTAGATTAGTGATTGTGACAGTAGCTTCGGCTTTGGAGGGATCAGGAAAACCTAAATATCACACCTTTCAACTCCTCCTCATTAGCTCAAATGTTCCTGGTTCCATTTCTGTTTAAATGCTTTATACTCCCCGTAGACATAGAAAGTCTCTGGTGAACTCAAACTTTGAGACACCTGATGAACTGAAGCCATTTCTCTATGGAGGAAAGTAGATGCTACAGAAATAACTCTTCGCCGAAACCGGTTTGGCTCAGTGGATAGAGCGTCAGCCTGCGGACTGAAAGGTCCCGGGTTCGATTCCGGTCAAGGGCACGTACCTTGGTTGCGGGCACATCCTCAGTGGGAGGTGTGCAGGAGGCAGCTGATCGATGTTTCTCTCTCATCGATGTTTCTAGCTCTCTATCCCTCTCCCTTCCTCTCTGTGAAATACCAATAAAATAAAAAAAAAAAAAAAAAAAAGAACTCTTCGTGTATTACTGTGAATGCCTTAAATCTATTTGGAAAGTAGCTGGGATTTAAATACTGAATAATACTCACTAAACGAATGCATTTGCAAATCAAATATATCCACTTCCAGCTAAAGGGTCTGGCCAAGGGTGACAAGTGGCCCTCATGACATTGAATAGTGCCTCCTGGTGGTGCAGAAAATCTTTATATTATATTGTTGGTTTGTGTTTCTTTTCCTTTATTTTTCTACTAGGGATAAAGAAAAAAAGTTCTAAAAGCTAGAAGGTTGAGGAAGCAAGCTGAAGTCTCTTCCCTAGATTTTGACATGGAAGAGTATGAATTGAATTTTATCTTTGTGGCTTATACAGAACAAAGCTAAGCTGTGGCTGAGTAAGAAGGTCTTAGAGGTCCAAATTAGGATTTGTTCTGATTAAAGGGTTGATTGACAAATAGTAAGAAAGATACCAAGCTGTATCTCAGGCATGTGGTTTTCAAACACCTTTTTAAAAAAAACTGTTTCTCACTTGATAATGTTGCATACATTTCGTTCATTAATAAAGCTATGGTTTTATGATAAATCAAGTAAACTTTGTACTTTGCTTAGCCCATATTTCTGTGGCCATTGCCACATTCTGGTAACATGGTACCTAAAATTGCAGGTCAGGATGTGTTTGGGAGAGTTATTTTGAAAGCTAGAACACTTTTGTTGAAGGTTAAAACTATAAAACTAAGGTCCTAACTCTCCTGCTTGGTGGTGGTTTTTTGGTGGGTAAGTAAATGGGGAGT
The DNA here is from genome assembly GCF_963455305.1 of Plecotus auritus. NCBI lineage: Eukaryota > Metazoa > Chordata > Mammalia > Chiroptera > Vespertilionidae > Plecotus > Plecotus auritus. Next base: position 133,607,201 of record NC_137776.1, on the reverse strand, counting down.
GTAGCCCCCATAATTCCCTGAGGCCTTGACTTAATCTCTGTTGGGAGTGAAGAAGGCTCCAATAAATAGAACTTATCTTCCTCAAGGAAAAGCAATATACAGAGACAAAGAAGCCAGGATTTAGAGATTTAAAAAATCTTTATTAAAAATAAAGCAGATATTGTAGAGTGTGGCTTAAGTCTGTAGGCAAAGAGGTTTCCTAATATTAGACCTGTGATTAGACAGACCTCCTAGGGACACCACCAGCTCCTCTTGGGGGAAGGAGCAGAGCAGAATGAGTTCTCTGCCCACAGGGTGGCTCCAAAGAGAAAGGGAAAGTGAGGGGTTAAGACTGAGTTACCTAAGTGCCCTGGCTCACAGCCCCCTGGATATCTCAGCACATTGAAAAAAATGTTTTTATTTGATTTTTTTAGAGGAAGGGAAAGGGAGAGAGAAATATCAACATTAATAAGCTACCTCCTGCAGACCCCCTACTGGGTATCAAACCCACAACCCAGGTAGGTGCTCTGACTGGGAATCGAACCGGTGACCTCTTGGTGCATGGTTCAACACTCAACCATTGAACCACACTGGCCAGGCACACTCAGCACATTTTTTATAGTACCCCCAGGCCAGTGGTCGGCGAACTCATTAGTCAACAGAGCCAAATATCAACAGTACAATGATTGAAATTTCTTTTGAGAACCAAATTTTTTAAACTTAAACTTCTCCTAACGCCACTTCTTCAAAATAGACTCGCCCAGGCCGTGGTATTTTGTGGAAGAGCCACACTCAAGGGCCCAAAGAGCTGCATGTGGCTCATGAGCCACGGTTTGCCGACCACTGCCCCAGGCCAAAAGAAATACCAAAAGGTTCAATCAATTAAGTTCCGTCTCAACAAGTTAACAGTAGTAAGTGTTGCTATGCTTCTGAAAATATCCCATAGAGCCCCTGTGAGTTTGCTGTGGCAGCCAAGGCACCATGGAGCATAGTTGGAAAATGCCCTTTCCTTCAGAACTCAACAATAAAATTAAGTCACTCTTTATTCTCTTAGAAGAGTGAATCAACGAGGAAGTAGAAAAAAAGGCCAGGAGCATTACTCTAATGGAGCTTCCTGCACATGGAAGGAAATTTGAGGAGAGGGAAGAAACATACTCTTGTCCCAAAGCATCACCACAGCATCCAGGTTTCAGCTCAGAGTTAGCCCAGAACTGATGCGGCTCCCTAACCCAGGAGACTGGACGGCATGTATTTAGAAGTTACACCTTCTAGTATTTTTAGTACCACATACATGTTTGGAAGGGAAATGGAAAGCGAGGTGATAAACCCAGGGACGTAGATGGAATACATTTCTATAGCCTGCCCTTTCAATTCTGCATGCCCGAAGTCAAATATTATGAAGGCCGAGAATAAACTCATTTTTATTGGCCTAAGTTCGATACAGACAGTCAATTCTGCTGAGCCTCTAAGCAGTCTTTTTCTTTGTCCATAGCTCTAAATGGAAGTATAGCCTATGGAGGGAAAAATGAATAGCTGAGCCTTTCATGTATACTCCGACCCCAACAATAAAATGGCCACTCGGTTATAATGCAGAATTTCCATTAATAATGAAAAGTAATACATGGTGGATTTCTTACCATAAACAACTAAATATTTCCTGTGTGTGCCTCTCATTGTATCACAGAATCATGCCCCACCTGCATTTATAGCTTGATTGGTCAAGTGTGCATTTCAATCAGTCGGATTTGCCTCATGAGTGAAACACCAGTATTAGCAAAACATGAATTGCTCAATGTGCAAAAAACTTACCAAAGTAGTCAAGTATTTAATTCCTTTGTATTAAAATTGTATTGTGCCATACTGAACACATAAATTTAAGAGTTTGCAACTATGTCTATGAAAGCATTTTATTGTTTTACCTGTACCCCTTCTGTGCCCCCAAAAGAGGCATTTTCCAGGATGAATTCACTTTGCTCTGAGGAGGAGGCAGTGTTGAATAGAATACCTGAAGTGAGAAGATGGGTATGGCTGTCACCATGATTACCTGTGGAAAGAAGTGGGCTAGTCACTTATTGGGAGATGCCCGTAGAAGAATACCTCTTGGAGGAGGTCCTGGGGTCTTCAGAGGAGGCGTGCCGTGCCCCCAGCCTCACCTGCTATTTTGCAGTCGCTCCCTGAGTTCCTTTTCCTTGCTTCTTCCTCAAGGCCTCCTAGTTGGCATCTCATTCTACTCCTATCTTCCTTACTCCCCCCTCAGCTCTTGTTCTATCAGCTCTACTCCTCCCTAACAGAGCTTCCTCAGAAGCTCAAGTTCCTTGTCAGTAAAATGGGGTAATTAATAACCTCTGCCTACTTCATGAAGTAATCATGAGAATGGAATGAGATGTATGTTAAAGCATTTTGTTAACTGCAAAATGCTACATAAATGTCAGGTGTTATAAATCATTAGCTGGTCTTTTCCTCAGCTAAAGCATTTTTATGTATATTTTACTCACCCTCTGAACAATTCTTTGTCAAATAACAAATGTAAATGCCGCTGTTTTTTCCTGCTTGTATTATGGTGGTTCCTTTGCAACTTTATGATGTAGGCTGAATCTTTACTCCTTTGGCTCATATCTCTTCCCCTGAACACCCATGCAGGATCATAATCCATAAAACACAGAAGCAATAACTCCTTTTAATTGCCAGGAGTTCATCATTTGCTGAGTTCTAACTGCAGTCACTTAGACACTTGTCTTGAAAAGCCTGTCTCTGTTTATTCCGCAGAGCCGAGACTGCGTGAAGCTGGGCCCTCCTGCGGAGGGAGAAGTCGTTGAAGTCAAGTGGCCCGATGGCAAACTCTATGGAGCGAAATATCTCGGATTGAATGTGGCCCACATGTACCAGGTGAGTGCTGAGCAGTGTTTGATGCTTGCTGAGATGGACAGGAGAAGCCAGAGGGCAGATGGTATATTCATTGTGCTGCTGATCAGTAAACCATATCAATATGGGGTACCTCTTATTTTGTAAAGGAGGCAAAGACTTGATGTCTGATGACCCAGGTATTTCTAGAGTTTTATTACCATGTTTGCCACTGGGAAACCCTAATAACATTTGGTGAATGGTAAAGAACATTGTTAGGCTGGAAGGGTAGGCAGCTGGATGCTAGGCGGCTTTCCTGTGTTTTCATGATATGGGGAGAGCCTAATTGGCTAGTTTATCTCACCAGAGCCAACACAGTGATGGCTGTTCACCACCAGCAGCCCCTGAATTTGTGGCTTTTGCCTGAGATGCCCATTGCAAACCTAAACCAATGGTGCGTTGACACAGATGTGGCCAGTTGTACACCCAACCTTAAAGGAGTGCTGTCTAATGCGGAGTACAGCTATCAGTTGTATATTCTGCTCACGAGGGCACGCTACATTGTATTAGAGTATGTATACAATTAGAAAATGAATTTTATCCCTATCAAAAGTGAGAATGAGTTAAGCTCTAACAAGGAAAATAACATGGATAGCACACATGCATTTATGTTCCTTCAGAAAGTCTTTAAAAAGGAGTAAATTTATTGAAACCAGTACACTGCAGTTCTTTCAGTAACACGGAGGTGGAATCAACATTCCCAGGCTAAGCAGTAGAGTGAAAACAGGAAGATTGAAGTAAAAGGAGAAAAAGCAAGAAGGGTCAGTCCTGTTAAGTTGGGTGGAAAGAGATCCAGCAAAGATGCATATATACATAACCCATGAACACAGATAATAGGGTGGGGCAGGGGTGAGCCAGGAGGGGTCAATGGGGAAAAAAGGGGAGCATATATAATATTTGCAGTAATAAAGATTTAATGAAAATAACAGTTTAAGAATGCTAAGACTGCCAGTTTCAGCAGAGAAGTTGTTCAAAGATCAATAAGGGGCTTAAATGGAAGAGTACATGGCAATACAGTACACCAGGGGCTGGAGCCCAGTGTCATTAAAAGTATTCAGAAAAGTTTGGAAAACTTAGGGAAGAACATTTTTTGAAGTCTAGAAAAGTGCAAGGGGAGTGGGGAGGGGAGGACATTTACATAGTGTGTGTGTGTGTGTGTGTGTGTGTGTGTGTGTGTGTGTGTAGGCCATTTTCCCCTTTGCTTTGGTGGCAATGTAAACTTACAGGTTCAGGTCATCTATACTAATAAAAGGGTAATATGCTAATTAGACTGGGAGACCTTCTGGACAAAGCCATGATGGCGGGGCCGAGGCAGAGGCGGTTAGGGGAGATCAGGCCAGCAGGGGGGACAGTTGGGGGTGAGCACGCCGGCAGGGGGGGCAGTTGGGGACGATCACGCCAGCAGGGGTGGTAGTTGGGAGTGACCAGGCTGGCGTTGGGGGCAGTTAGGGGTGATCAGGCTGGAAGGGGGGAAGTTGGGGGCGATCAGGCCAGCATGCAGAGTGGTTAGGGACGATCAGGCAGGCAGGCAGGTGAGTGGTTAAGAGCCAGTGGTCCTGGATTGCGAAAGGGATGTCCGACTGCTGTGGGATCGGGCCTAAACCGGCAGTCGGACAGCCCCTGAGGGGTCCCAGATTGGAGAGGGTGCAGGCCGGGCTGAGGGACACCCCCCAACCCCCACATGAATTTTGTGCACTGGGCCACTAGTCCTATATAATAAAAGCCTAATATGCTAAGTGTCTGGTTGTCCAGTTGGCTGTTCAACCAACCGAAGCGTAATATGCTAATGATATGCTAAGGCAGCTCAACTGCTCACTGTGACCACCAGGGGGCAGACAGTTGACTGGTTGACCAGTCGCTATGATGTGCACTGACCACCAGGGGGCAGACATTCCAACCAGTAGGTTAGCTTGCTGCTGGGGTCTGGCCGATTGGGACTGAGCGAGCCCTCTCTTGGTCCCTCCCCACCTGGCCAACCTCCTGCGTCCCTCCCCGGCCCCAATCGTGTACCGGTGGTGTAAGAATTCGGGCCTCTATTTTATAATAGGGTAAGTGCTAGAGCATCTTTGCATCGGGATGTTTAAAATTGGACAAAAATCACAAGATAGGCTGATAATACTGGTGACTCCTAGAAAAGAGGCATCATTGAATATTACATCATTCAAAAGAAAATAATTACATTTAATTAGACAATAAATGCAAAAGCAACGCATCTCACATGTAGCAAAGCTATTTGCTCAATGAAAAGTATAATGAGGACATGTTGAAATTCAGGCTAATTAGTAATCAGTGTGTGTGGACTTCAGGTGAATTTATGATGGCCTATCAACAGAACTGTGGGCACATTCATAGACTTAATGAAAAAGTTAAGACTAATATTAAAATTAGCTCTCAAGTACAAGTAGTTTAAAATTCCTCATTAAACCAAGCAGCCTTTTGCCATCATTTTGTGTTTTGTGTCTCTTCAACCTCACCATTGAATAAGCGAAGACATAAAAATAGACATAACTAAAATACCTACTGCACGGTGATAAATATCCTAAGTATATGCATTTTTGGACCCTTACAGTAGCCCTATAAGGTAGGTGTTTTTTACTCTTATTTTACAAATGAGGCCAAAAGGGATCATTGAATTTAATAATTTGACTAAGAGCACACATCTGGTCAAGGGAAGGGCCAGAATCTGCTCTCAGCTCTGTCCCAGTCATGGTTCACAACCACCCCAGAGTGCAGGGGCAGCCCCTGATTTTAGCCCTGAGAGTCCTGCATCCCAGGAGACCCCTCAGTCCCCGGCAGCCAGGATAATCAGTAACCATAACTCCCCTTTCGTTTTATAATTGCCTTTTCCTCTTGTAACGATTTTCAAATTATCTAAAACAGAAGAAAGGTAGGCACAGGTGGTTCTGCCTATGTTCTCAAGTTGTGTAAATGAGATGACACCTTGGCCTGATTAAATATTAAAGAAACCATTGTGATCAAACAAGGACAGGAAGAGAAGCCTCCTGCCTCAGCCTTCTGGAGTAACAGGGAGCTCTCCTGTGAGGGAGGCCTACTTCCACCCGCTCAGCTTAGTCAGATGTGAGCAGGACATGGTAATAGGGTTAATTGTGTAATTTATTATACTGTTTTCTTAAACTCCAGAATATTTTTTATAAACATAGCTCAGCTCCGTGGTTTAACTTACCTTTTAACTGGAAGTGCAAGCATTTTTTATTTCTTAAAAGTAAAACATTCAGACAAACAGACAAGTTAGGGACTTCAAAAATATCCTGAGTGCTTCAGAGTTAGAACACATTAGGTATTCCACCCTTTTTGCATCTCTTTTGTTGTTTTCCCTTAAAAGAGTTAACTTGGGATTAAATGTGAACCAAGAACAATCCCTTCAAATAGGGCATTTGATGAACTTCTCCCAGATGCTCTAGGTTTCTGTTAACTCTGTCACTTATGCCCTTTTCTCTAACAAAGTCTGCTGAAATGTTGGGGGAAAAACTGGTTTTGAAATGATTGCTCCCATTTGGTTAGCTTGAAAAAAGTTTTCAAACATTTGCATTTTAGGTAATAATATGTTTTTACACATTAGTGAGGTTTAATTGTTACGAGGGTGAGAACCTAGGGTTTTTCTGGCCGTTCAGTTGAATTTGACAAAAGTGAGTTCAGAACATAAAAGCTTTGTAAGAACTTGAGAAATTATTTTATCTGGGAGGATTATTATATCATCATTTCTTTCTCATGGAGAAACAGCCCTCCCTCTTATATTGTCAGAACCTCTTAAAGCCATGGTCGGCAAACTGCGGCTCGCGAGCCACATGCAGCTCTTTGGCCCCTTGAGTGTGGCTCTTCCACAAAATACCACGGCCTGGGCGAGTCTATTTTGAAGAAGTGGCGTTAGAAGAAGTTTAAGTTTAAAAAATTTGGCTCTCAAAAGAAATTTCAATTGTTGTACTGTTGATATTTGGCTCTGTTGACTAATGAGTTTGCCGACCACTGTCTTAAAGAATCAAATGGTGCTGACAGGCCCAGCCGGTCCTAAATTGGCTACAGTCTCAGTTTCTGAGCAATTACTTAAGCAGCAGCTACTGTTCTTTGTTTTTGCTGTGGTGGGTAAAGTTTTTACATCACATATTCCAAGACAGTCATTTTCAAGAATTTTTAGCTTGTTTGAAAACATATTTTGTTCTTAGTTTGATAAGGGAAACTTATCAAACTTCCTTCCTTGGCTGTTGGCTAGTTCCCTTTATCTGCTTTATCCTTTTTTTCTGTTTAGCATGTTCAATGGAACCCTGAAAAAAAAAATGGTCAGTGCTCATTTGTTTTTTAATATATATCATGATGCCTTACTTCTCATTAGGTTGAATTTGAAGATGGATCCCAGATAGCAATGAAGAGAGAGGACATCTACACTCTAGATGAAGAGTTACCCAAGAGAGTGAAAGCTCGTTTTGTAAGTGCTGGCAAATGCCACTCAGGGATCTGCCCTGTAGTTCCCTTATCCTCTCCAGCGGGAAACATGCTTAGTTCTCACAGAATATCTTCCATAGCGTCTCCCTCCTCTCCCCTCTCCGCCCTCCCTTCTTCTCCCCTTTCCTTTGTTTTTAAATTAAACACACACACACACACACACACACTTTTTTTTACCTGCCTAGATTTTGAGGATGGGAAATGGAATGAGCAGCCCTCTGGAAGTCTCCCAGGTCTTTGACTCTCTAATCCATGTATGGTTAAGCATCCTGTGCGCCTGGTCTTGCAGATTTTACATACTGTTTCTTATTCGTATTAGAAGAAATCGTTCTGCTTTCTTCTCTGACCACAATTCCTTTGTTCCACAGTAGATTTGGTTCTAGTACCAGGATATGTTCTCATATGGCTTTATTTGAACTCAGCTCCTGAGTTTTCTAAGGTCCATTTCGCTGAACAATTACACCAAATTCAACCTTTTTCTTTTTTAAATTATCAGAGGAAAAAATGTTAAGAAACGGCGGTGAAAAATGTATGTCACATATATAATCTGAATGTAACCTGTTATGACACACAGTTGAGCCTCGTAGAAAATATCTTCAGGAACAAAGGCTTATGGTCCAGCTTGCTGCCAGTGCTTTTATTGAGTCAAAGACTTGGGCGCTCCTGTTGTAGGAACGGCTTTTCCCTCAGGTTGATATGCAGCCCTCTGGCCCTCGGGCAGTTGTCTATGACTTCTATTTTTTTTTCCCAGTTGGCGAAACAAATCTAATTGGAAAACTCATTGAAGGGAGATATTTATGACTAGAGAAATCTCTTTTGTGTGTTTTAAGGAGGGGTGGGTTAGCAGCCCTCCCTGGGTGGCCTCCATGTTTTAATGAATTGTGCTCACCCAGACACATGCTGATTTGGAAAGAAATTTTTCAAGAGAGTCAGCAGTCCACCTCGGTGATTGTGCTGGGTTCTTTCCCACTAACTTCAGAAACAGCCCCATTACCTTTTATTGTCTCACAGAATAACCATAGCAACAGTGCATAATTAACTAGAGCTACTGGTAAATCGGTTTTATTATTGTGTTTGAGAGGCTGAGTTTTGCTGTTCTCACACAGTGGCAACACTGTCGATGTTTTATTTTCTCCTTTGATAACTTGAGCATTTATAAAAGGGAAAGATTACTCAGAGGAAGTACTTTCCTCAGAAAGAATGAAGCAAAAATGTTTTCTCCCAATGGCAGAGAGTGCCCAACCAACCACCAGGCTTCCTGGGTGAAACAAGGTAGTGTCTGGGGACCCTTGGAAGCAGCCTGTTTCCCTGGGTAACCGTCTCATAGCTGGCAGGGAGCATGCCCCGCTGTGCACTTGGGTCATTTTTTTAGTTTTCAAGCTTCATTGTAACTATTCCATTATTTGCCTCTTCTTCACAATTGACTGTGTTTTCAAGCCCTAAAAGCCGGACTGTGTCTCCGTCACCAATCCGGGAAGGAAGCCTCCATTGACATAGTAAGATGCTCTACACCAGCCGTGGGCAAACTACGGCCCGCAGGCCGGATCCGGCTGTTCTATCCGGTTCTCTTGCTCTGCCCTAAGCTCCTTTACTTTGAATTTATATTAGTTCACACAAACACTCCATCCATGCTTTTGTTCTGGCCCTCTGGTCCAGTTTAAGAACCCATTGTGGCCCTCGAGTCAAAAAGTTTGCCCACCCCTGCTCTACACATTGGTTATTCTGTGTGATCCAACTCAGTGAAAACCAGTTGGGAATGATTTTAGGAGGCAAAATAGTAGGGAGTTAGGAAACAAAAACAGTGCTTTATAATGTAGAATTTACCTGATCCTAACAGAAAAGCCCACATTCTTTCCCCCAGCTAACACTTACTGAGCAGTGGCCGAGGGCTGGGCATGTTGCTTGGTATTGAGAAAATGTGTAAAATCAATACTCAGTCCCAAATATCCTCACCCTTAAGGGTTTTGAGAAACCCTTGATGGGGAGAAACTCACCTGTCCCTGTCCTTGCCACTGCCCTCATTCCACTGCACTGCCATGGAAAGTCTTACAGGGACCCTAAAGGAGGGCTTCAGATTTGCCTGTGGCAGAGAAGATGGAGTCTGTCCCATGCAAAGGAAACAGTGCGTCTAAGACAGGCTTGCACGAAGAGCCAGTAGTGTGGCCGGGACCTGAAACAAGTCAGTCTGACCGGAGCTTGGCATAGGATTCTGCCAGGTTATATAGGTACAGCCGAGGGCATTGGGATGTTGTCTTTATTGAAAGATTGTAAGCATGAGTGTCACTTAGTCAGAAAGTTTTTAAAGAACTTTTCTCTACTGGTTCTATAGAAGATAGCCTGAGGGTGTCGCATTTGTCTCAATGCTTCAGAAAAGGATGTATGAGGCCTGCACCATGGGGTCAGTGGTGTTAAAGAATAGAGGATGGAGGGCTTCATGTAGGAGGGGTACTGGACAGGCTGGGGACGGGGGAGTTTGCAATGACTTTTAGGTTTCTGATCATTGTAGCTAGATGGATGGAGATAGTTGTGCCATTTATGAAATACTATAGGCCCAGTTCACGGATTCATGCACCAGTGGGGTCCCTCAGCCTGGCCTGCAGGGATTGGGCCGAAACTGGCTCTCCTATATCCCCCGAGGGGTCCCGGATTGCGAGAGGGTGCAGCCAGGCCGAGGGACCCCACCGGTGCACGAATCCGTGCATCGGGCCTCTAGTATGCATATAAGAATCTTTGGTTCATCTCTTCCCACCCTCCCCTGTACCCCCTTCCCTCTGAGATTCATCAGTCTGTTCCATGTTTTCATGCCTGTGGGTTCCACTCCTGCGTTGAGCCTCTGTCCCCTGGTAGCCAGTGCACGTCATAGCTACCGGTTGGCCCGTCAGCCAGTCTCTTAGGCTTTTATATATATAGGTAGGCAGGACAGGGATGGAGAAGGAAGAATTTGAGTTTCATTCAGGACAGGTTGATTCGAAGTGCCTGTGGGGTAAACACTCTGAGATGCCCGCTAGGCAGTTGGACACGCAGGCCTGAGCACAGGAGGAGTTCTGGATGGATGAGAAATGTCAGCATCATGGGAATAGATGCAGGAATTGAGGCCATGAATGTGGGTGTGAAGACCTGGGGAACATATGGGGAGAGAAAAAGGCCAAATGTAAAATCCCAGGGGCATCAGAGTTGAGCAAATAGTTAAGAAAGGGGAACCCCTGTGCCATCAACAGTGAGTACCCGGAGGAGGAGGGGAGTCAGGAGGAGGGGCTTATAAAATGACAGAAAAGAGAGCTTTGAGCAATATGTGACAGAATAGTTAAATAAATTTAGGATAGAAAAGTGTCATAGGAACTAGGACTTGAGCAAGGATAGTTTCAGGGAGGTTGTGGGGGCAGAGACCTAGAGTAAATAGGAATAGGGGTGAATTAGAGATGACTATTGACCAATTTCTCAGAAATCTGATTGGGCAGGAACCAGAGGGAAGATGGAGAATGAGGGAGATTTAAATGAGACTTTAATCATGCTGGTGCTGGGGCAAGTCCCTGGGGTTGGAGACCCTGAAGAAAGAGGGGTGAGGTGGAGGGGGAGGGTAGGAAGGTTCCAGAGCCACCTGTGTGGGCCCTTCACCCGGGGCTGGTGACCTGTCCCTGGCACCCCTGGATCAATCTTTGTACACTCTTGCCATGGTCAAATGCCGTGCCCTTCTGCAACGTAACGCCGGCTAATTTTAGTCCACAGCCTCTGATATGCGATTTGAAGACACATTTTATGGAGCAGACATAATCCAAGGAGAGAAAAAGAGACAAAGAGTGCTGAGCTCCAGGTTTAAAAACGAATATGTGGACGACCCCGTGTACCGCACGTTTCTGAGGAGCTCTTTCCAGAAGAAGTGCCAGAAGAGACAGTAGTCTGCGTGTGCTGCTGCAGCACCAGAGCAGCGTGGGCAGGAAGAGGAAAGGCAGGGGCAGCCATGGGCTGTGCCACGCGTTCCACTGCGGTAGGTGACGGGTCTGTCTCTGACGTTGGAAAACTAGGCTCCCAGAGCGTGGTAACCCAAACCGCAGAATACACATATTGTTAATTGGCTACAACAACCTGGAGCCATCCCCTCGTCTTGCTTTCACATGGGCACAATTGTCTTTATGATCCCAAAGGATTTTTCTAAGTGAAAGGAAGTATTAGTGAGTCACCCACCAAAAAAGCCACTGCCAGAGGACATGGGTCCCCAGGTGTGGCTGAGGCCCCTAGGCAGGAAACACAGGGAAACTCCCCTCCCCCTGCAGGTGGGAGCCTCCCAGGGGGGCAGGGAGGGGTGTCATTTCTATATTTTCCACAGTCAGGGAAGGATTCTCACTTGTTTTAAATGGCAGTTTTTATAAAATATTTTTAAACCTCAAATGGCATGGATGGTGATGAGATTTACCCATGTGCTACCTGTATTTCCCTTGTACAGAACTTTTACATTTTTTTTATATCCCTATTACTTTTGATTGTGTCTGCTGAGAACTAAGTTGTTGGCATTTGTGAAATTTTTGGCTCTTGAGAAAGAATTTTTATGAATTGTATGGAAATTTTATGAATTGTATGGAAATTTTATATATTTAAAGAGGGAGACCTGGGACTGTTATTTTTAAACACTTTTTTTCATAATACATATTCTAAGTAGATATTTATAAGAGGTTTCTTTCATTATGTGTTTGTAAAATTAGAGTTTAAATAAATATGCTTTGATGCATAGTTTTGAATTAATATGATTTTCCCTTTTTAAAACAGCTTGAAAATGTACTAGTGTTTAAAAATAAAGATTTCCATCTTCTCCAGTTCTGTCTTCTGACTTGCTTATTCACCTAGGTTTCAACCAATAGGAAATCTGGTTTGTTTGGGAGCTGGCTATCATGGACATGGTGCCGGGATCCAGGACAGTCACCGGGGACAAGGCTTTTCCGCCTGCCCACCGTGCCAGCTGGGGTTTCCTCAGCTCCTTCCTCCAGGCCTGGAAGAGATCCGAGCACCTGGAGTCTCAGCTCTTTTCATCCCGGTTTTCTTGGTCCCCAGTTGCCATTAGAAGAGGCTGTATGGATCCTCTAACCCCTCCCTTGCTTCATAGAGGACAAGTCGGGGATAGGCGGGAAAGGGATTGCCCAAGGTCACACTGTTCCCAGTGATGCTCCAGTTGACGGTGGCCGCAGTGATGCCCCTTAACAGCTGCCAGCTCTCAGTGGCCTCTGGGAGAAGCACTTCTTTTGCTTATGAGCCTGTGCCAGGCTGGGCTTGGCTGGCAGCTGTGTTGACCTGGGCTTGGGCTGGCTCTCATATCTGCTCCACATGTCTCCTGTCAGCCCACTGGACCTCGTGGGTAACCCAGGTAAGGTCTTCTCAGGTCAATGGCAGAGGTAGAAAGCAAACGAGCCCAGCTGAGTAAGTGCATTTCAGCCCTGTCTGGGATGTTGGTTAACCTCTGTGGGCCAAATCCCACAGCCAGGGATTGGAGGGCATTTCAGAGTTTCATGGCAAGGAATGTGGATGTATAGGGTTACAGGGTAGAGTAAAGAGCTGAATTTCCAGTGCCTCATGGCTGAACTCTGAGCTGGGGAAGAGCCCGCCAGCTTTATTTTCACAGACTGAGCACTTTACATTCTCTGCCATTATAGTCAGATATTTTAGCCGGTAATCAAGCTTGCATTTTATATTTCTCGGTTTTGAATGACACTGACCTGCTGTGTCTACGATATGCCAGGAAAGTAGGCCTGTGTAAGGCATTAAGAGGAATTAATCTAAACAGGATCATTCGTTTTGTACATGTTTGCCTGTCAGCAAGATTGCTCATTGGCTGCCATAGGGAGAGAATGTACAGAGTCTTAAGTGATGTCAAATACAGCTGCTTTTTATAGTCTCACCTAACTAGTGGTTGTATAACCAAGTACAGCTGTCTACAGCCTTAGCAAAACAGTGCCAAGCACAGTTGTACGCGACTCTGGAGAGAGACACTTGGTGTCACTGCATCCGACATAGTCCTTACTAGTTCTATGACCAGAAAGGCTGTTAAAGCTTTTCCACTTACTGCAGAACACCTCAGTTGTAATGTTCATTGCTTTGCGTTACACTAACTGCATTTTTAGTGTGTATGTGTAGCATGAAATCAGTTGAAGTCCTTCTAGTATTTAAAAAAAAAAATGTTGCTAGCTGTGATATTTCTAATGTAATTCTAAATGCACGCCTTTTCTCTGGAGGTTAGAGGATTAGTAACAACTGCCTGACATATTTCACAACCTTTTAGTTCTTTTAAGTGTGTTTGAAATGAGAACAATGTGATCCTTGTCAGTTTGCTTTTATTAAGGTACTTTTGTTTAGTTCTTCTAGAGAGAAATTGAGAAGAAGCATCAACACTAAAATATCCCATGGGTTTTCAGAATACATTATAAATTGCCATTGGGTAATTATATATGAAAACATGAGGACTCAGAATACAAAAATATGCGGGAGTAAATGGTCTGTCTGCCACTTCTCCCTGCACCCAACCAATGGGAAACAAGGCCGAAATGCCTACGTGACCGTGAGTGGCCTGGAGGTCCAGGAGCAATCATATTGGAGTAGGATATGCTGCAAGATAACAATATGCTTTATTTTTGCCTTTCATTAAAAGGCAGAGGGAATGAAACTATCTTTATTTCACATATTAATCAGCCCCCTAAACTTGAAGCTAACTAGAGATCCCAAGACAGTCTCATTACCTGAAGTAATTGGTTGGTTGCACGACTCAGTTGTACTACAGACTCTTTCTGGGAATTCAGATGGCAGTCATTGGAGGTGTTACGCCTTCTCTCACCCATCACAGTGTAGAGACAAATAGCACTGTGGTGGGGAGAATGGTTCCTGGCCTTGAGACCCGAGTAATGCATCAGTGGGCTGACAATGTAAAAACCCCATGCTCCATTCTCAGAAGGTGAGGATCTCCGTAGAAATGGAACTTCATCGAGAGAAGCTGACACTAATGATGTATGGAGCATCTGTCGTGTATACCCAGCCTGGTAGGCTCCTTAGTGGTGTTTATCTTACTTAGCCTCCCCAAGAAATTAGCAAAGTAAGTATCATTTCCCTCTTTCATGGATATAAACTAAGTTTCAGAGAGGTTAAACAAAATTTGAATTACTCAAAGTTCTCATTGCATGAGGGACAAAGAGGATTCTAAACCTGACCCAAATAAAAGACATTGGATGGATGAGTCTGAAGCTCAACGACAGGTTAGCACTGGAGTCATAAAGAAGACATCATCTTTATTAAAAATACATGAGATTTACCTTTTGGCAAAGGCAAAACTATAGGGACAGAAAGGGATCAGTGCTGCCAAGGTAAGGAGGGATTGAGAACAAAGGGGTTTGATGAAACTTCTTCGTAGTGATGGAAAGAGTGACATTGAGGAAAGCATTTCAAGTAGTTTCAGATGAGAAATCTATTAACATTGAAATTTGTGTTCCTATTGGACATGTACCCTCTCTTTTCTTTTTAAACATTTTCTTTAGTTTTCAGAAGTGTGATGATAATGTGTCCTGGCTTTGATTTATTTTGTTTGGAGTTTGTTCAATTTGTTGGCCTTTCACCAAATTTGGGAGAAATTTCAGCCATTATTTCTTGGGATATTTTTTTAACCTCATACTCTTCTTTCTTTCTGGGACTACAATGACAGAAATGTTGGGTCTTTGGTTATTCAGGTGATCTTTACAGTCTATTTTCTCTGTTCAGATTGGCTAAATTCCATTGATTTGCCCTCACATCCACTGATTCTATGCTGTGTCATCTCCAAACTACTATTGAGTCCTTGAGTTTTTTATTTTCGTTATTGTATTTCTAAGCCCTATAATTCCCATTCGGTTCTCTTTTATATCTTCTATTTCTTTGTTGAAATGTTCTGTTGTTTTCATTTGTTTCGAAGGTTTTCATGATTATTCATTGAACTCTTTTTCTGGTGGCTGATTTAAAATCTTTTTCAGATTATTCCAGTATCTGACTCATTTTGGTATTGGTGTCTATTGATTGTCTTTTCTCATGTAAGTTGTGATTTTCCCAGTTCTGGCCTGACCAGTGATTCAACTGTAACCTGAACATTTTGGGCGTTATGTTTAGAAGACTGGCTTCTACTTAAATCTTTCCTTTCAGTGGGAAGTCCCTCTGTTTTGGTTTAGTGCTAGGCCCTAGCCTACTTTTATGGGCTGTGGTTCCAATGACCATGTAATTTTCGGTGGTCTTACTGTTCTCCTCTGCTCTGCTTTGTTTGCGTGCTGCCCAGACGCCACTCTGCAAACCTGGGTACTGTTCCACACTTTGGCTCAGTTCTCAAACTTGCTGGTGAGTGAATGTAGGTCAGTTTCATGTGTGAGCTGCTCAGTGAGTTCCTATGCAGGTTTAAAGAATTCCCATTTTGAGCTCCCTGCTCTCCAAGATCCTCCTTCCATTCTCTACTTAGGAAGGTGGGGATGCTGCCTCCCACTGGAAATCTCACTCAGTCTCCACTGACAGCATGCTGGCAGGGAGAGAAGTGCCCTTCAGGCCCTCCAGCTGATGCCAAGTCAGGGCAGGGCTGGAAGTCCGGACTCCCCACTCAGTCTCCACCTACACAACACTGGGTTGGGGGTGGACATCCAGACTCCCCACTTGGTGTCTACTGAGATTGTACAGGCAGGGGCCATTCATTATGTTTGATTAGGGGTAGTGTATTGTCCAAAAGGATTTTGTCATGGTATGGTGCTCCTTTCTGGGTTCTTTGACTAGAGAGAGCAGCCTTTTCTTATAGCTTTAGAATTCCTTTTCTGTGCCTGTAGTTGGGGGGTTCCAGTTTGCAGGCTGGTCTAGTTCCAAGTTCAGGGTACATGAGACATAAAAAGCAAACCCAGACTATTCATCCCTGTGTAGTTCCTATATCCTGAAGTCCCTCGTTAATCTGCCTGCCTCTTTCAATATTTCATAGTTCTCCTATGATTGTTTGTTGTATTACATCCATGGTTTTGAGTTATACTTAGCCTGGAGGAGCCCGAAGAACAAAGTCGTCTCTATCTTGTCGAGGACAAGAAGTCCTCACTTTTTATTATAGATGGGAGAAAATAATTTATTGCTAAGAGCATGGAGCAAGAGATTCGTTTAAAGTCAGATATTGAAGATTTAAAGGGAATAATTGATAGAGGGATTCTGAAGGGAGGAAAGGGGATTGAGAGCAGAGGTAAAATGGTTGGCCTGACACAGGAAGGGGAGATTTCGTCCATAAAGACTGAACTCCTGATTATAAGAGCAGAGATGGCAAGTTACAGAATTGTTTCAGGAAGGGGCTTTCCTGGTGTTTGGTGTATGGAAAAGGGTGTGAGAGAATTGAAGATGCTAGAGAAAGTATTTCTGTCCATTAGTCTTGGTTGAATAAGGAAGGTAGCTGGTGTCTAGAGGGGATTTCTTGGGAAAATATAGAGGGATCTAGGAAGTGGATGGCTGTAAAAGACCGATTAGGCCTCCCCTGGTCCCCCTAGCCCAAGAGATGCCCATAGCCTAAGGTGACTATGTCACCTTAAATGACAAAAGGGACTTTGTCATTGCTATTAAATTAAGGATCTTGATACAGGAATGTAATCCTGGATGACCAGGAGGGGCCCAAGGTAATCACTAGGGCTGTCATAAGAGGGAGGCAGGAGGGTCAGAGACAGAGAGGAGATGTGATGATGGAAGCAGTGGGCGAAGTGATCTACTTCAAAGACAGAGGCAGCGGCCAGAAGCCAAGGAATGCAGGCAGCTGCTAGAAGATGGAAAAGGTCAGGAAACAGATTCTCCCCTAAAGCCTCTGAGGGACCACCCTGCTGACACCTTGACTTGAGCCCTGTGACACCGGCCTCTGACATCTGGTCTCCAGAAAGGTAAGAAAATACATTTCTGTAATTGTAAGCCAGTAAACTGGTGGCAATGTGCTATAGTATCCATGGGAACTAAGACAACTGCTAAACAGATACAGCAGGAGGAGGGGAGAGAAGGATTTCAAGTCAGAAGCATGTTCAGAAGAGGGGCAGTAGTTAAGGTTTCTACTGTTGGGTTTCCAGTGATGACAAGGCTTAGGGTATGGTTGTGGGAATGGAGTGGAGCTTCAAGTCATTGCACTGAATTAACTCATTTCTTTTAACTACTTAGTTTTTTTAAATTGATAACCCATATGGCATAAAATTCACCCTTTTAAAATGTACAATTTAATGGTTTTTAGTGTATTCACAAAGTCGTGCAGCTGTGACCAGTATAGTTTTGACTCAGAAGTGTTTGTTGTCTTCATCCATTACAACATTTAAAAAACACTCGATTTGTTTTTGCTGCAGCTCCTTGAGACCCAAGGAGAGTATGGTAATGAGAATATATCCTTGAGTATGAAAAACTCTTCTGAACATATTTAAAATACCCATTTGAAAAGACTATACACTGGGCCAAATAGAGACGCACCTCCTGTTGATCTGGCCAGGTTTGTGATTGTGGTGGTGGCCATGGTGGGTCTTTTCAGTGGCAGACAGGGCACAGGGGGAAAGCACTCCCTGGCCACAGAGCTGCCCTTGAAGGTTGGGTTGGGAGCCTGTGGTGGAGTGTGGTCTCGGCTCCACCAGGAACACTGGAGCTCGGGCCTTTTGCAGCCGCTCTTTGGAGAAAGATGAATTCCTGGCCCACACTCAGTGATGGGCCTCTCCCACCCTACCTGCAGGGGTCCCGCGGGGTCCAGGAGAGGTCAGTTCCCTCAGGTCACCGCACCAGGTTTCTTCTGGGAATTTCTCTTCCCTTTCTCTCGAGGGTCCTCCTCTCCTGTGTGAGTGCTCTGTTGCTCCCAGAGATTTTTCGTGACTCATAAATCATTGAGAGGCAAATTCGACCTGACCTGAACTGTTTGTAGTTTTTATCTCACTTAGTATGAATATTCTAACATGTCACTATAGAATATTCATGTAGGGCAGTAGTCAGCAAACTCAGTCAACAGAGCAGCAAACCGCGGCTCGCAAGCCGCAGTTTGCCGACCACTGATGTAGGGTGTTAGATAATGTAAATTAGGGATGAAATTACTTTCTAAAATTCTAAAAATTCTGAACTCACACAAAGTACATCTAGCCGCACGAATTCCAGATAAGAGAATGTGGCCTTTTATTTTACACCCACTTCTCACCCCTGCAACATGGGCCTTACTCATCTCCATAGTCCCTGTGATCATCACAGACCCTCCCTGAGCCTGCCACTCAGATCTGTTCTCTCCTGGGACAGGGACTGAGGGTATTTGTCTTAGCTCCGGGAGCTAAATTAACATCACCAGGCTTAAGAGTTGCCATACTGCTGACCAGGGGCAGACACTCTGCCAACTGAGGTTAACTGTGAACACAGCAGGGCCCTGAGGCGGGATATGATGGCACTGGGCCATCCTAGTGGCTGCCCCTGGGAAGAGCCAGGTGTCGCTCAAGGATGGAGGGGCTCATTCACAAGGCAGGCTCACGCTGCAGGCTGCTGCTTGCTTCCCTGACTCCAGAAAGCAAACAGGTTCTTCTTTGAGGCTATGAAAGGAATAGGGTAGGCCACCTGGATAGGGATAAACGTTTCTTGTTTTGCCCTGAAGCAGAGATTTGGACTCTCGGTGAGGCCTTGTTCGAGGCCTGCAAGGCTGGAAATGGAAATGGCTGCTTAGTCTATAGAATGCCCAGCATCAAGGCTTTGAGGCCATCCCCTGTGGGCTCTCAATGTGTGACTTCACTGTGATATGATTATGAAGCTACTTGCTCCATTTCCCCCCCAAAATCAAAGCCATAATGAGAAAAAGGGCCCCATAGTCATTTCTGCATATTTTGGTAACAAAGAAAATGGCTGTTGATGATGATAATAAAAACTGCTGTTCACAAATGTGTCCCCTTTGTTTCCATTTATAATAGAGACCTTGTACAGTGAGCTCATTAGTAGCTGAACTTTATTTTGTCAAAATAAATGGAGTCAAGAGAGATTATGTTTCATCTTTAATATGGCTATTCAACAACAATGCCATTATCCTGCATTTCAGACTAATTTAATTGAACTTTAATGAACAAAATTAGTTGTTTTGTGCAATTAGAATCCCATTTAAATGGGTTAGAAAATGAATAGAATGGGAAATGTAGTTGACTTTATTTTCCTCAAGACTGACTCTTTAGGGTACTTTTCGCCCCTGGGTTCCCCCCCCCCCCCCCCCGCCCCATTGAATAAGAGACTAAGATTTTTAGAGTTTAATAAGATTTTTGACTTGCCAAGTTTTTTTCCCCCTCAAGCAATAGAAAATTCCTAAAACCTACAAGGAGGTGGGAGGCAAGGGAACCAGTGAATAGGAACCAGTTACAGAGAACCAAGGTAGAAACACTCTTCCAGCCCAGCGTGGCCCAGCCTCACATAGCTGAACTCCCTTCACTTCGAGGTGAGAACGTGGTATTGAGCAGCATCTAACAAGAGGTAAGGAGGGATGATTGGGGAGCAAAGCTTTCCTCTGCCACTGAGTAACTTGGTGACTTGACATGTGACTCTCAGCATTTGAACCTCAGTACAGTAGGAATAATAATACCTACTTCTTAAGAGTGATGGTAAGCATTCAGAGAGAAAATGTATATAAAGTATTTGGCATATTGTCCAGCTTAAAAAGTGGGAGCCACTACTGTTATTAGTATTACTGCTCTTCTTTATCTCTTCATCTTCAATCTTACAACACCATTCAGCTCAGCTAATGTTTGGTGATTCTGGTCAACAATAAGCTTTCCCAAGTATTTCCCTACTCAACTGGAGGGAAGAGGTGAGATGATAAGGTCAGTGTGCTTAGGGGGCTGGGAGGGTTGGCACTCTTCAAGCTGATAAGGCTTATGATATGGGGAAAGGGCATGGTAACATGAACTTCCTGCAGAGCGCCACAGAAAATCCTAATTTGTTCTCCTATTTGTGATGTGAGGAAATTAAAGAGGCCATCCCTATGGACCTTTCCAGCTTTGAGGCACTTACAATACTGCAGCTACGACCAACTCTTTTGCCTAATGGACCACATTCCAATGAGCCAGACCTCGCCAAGAAAACCTTCCGACTTGCATCAGAATCGCTGAAGCTTCCTGCTGAGTGTTCCCTACCAGCATGTGTGTTGACTCAATGCTAGGATGTGGCTTCCTGAGACTCACCAGAGGTGAGAATGAGGACCAGGGGGATTTGGCACAGCCTTAATAAACATAGCCTCTCCTATGCAGAAGAGCTCAGACCTGGGTGAGACAAAGGAAAAATCAAAGAAAAGACTTATTCATGACCTCCTTGCTTCCATCAGACTGAAGGTTTAAATGGGTTCTCAGTGAGAAATTTAAAAAAATAGGATTACTTTCATTTTAACTATAAGATGCTATTGCAATATTTCAGTCTTCTATCAAATGCTCCCCAATTATTTCTGACAGTTCCCAAGGGATATCTTAGATGTGCTCATAAATAAAAATAAATCCTCTTGGTTTCCACATGGTGGCTATCATTTCGCTCTGTTCCTTCTCCATGACAACCTCAGGAGTGTCAGCTTCCTCGGGGGTCACTCCCCTCCAGATTGAGGGAGAGAGAGGGCCTCTCCTCTATATCCTGTTGATAAAATTGAAGATATCCCATATCATACCCCAAAACCAGTGTGGATGATGCCCTGTTGTAATGCCTAAGGTACAGTGACATTGTCCTGTTGGCCTCACTGCTGCTAAACCTGGGGATTGCAGGGCTAGGCCTGTCACCACATCCTTTTTTTAAAAAATATATATTTTTGACAGAGAGAAAGGGAGAGGGATAGAGAGTTAGAAACATCGATGAGAAACATCGATCAAGTGCCTCCTGTACACCCCCTACTGGGGATGTGCCCGCAACCAAGGTACGTGCCCTTGACCGGAATCGAACCTGGGACCCTTCAGTCCACAGGCCGACGCTCTATCCACTGAGCCAAACCGATTAGGGTGCATTCTTTTTTTTTAAGTATATATATATATATATATGTGTGTGTGTGTGTGTGTGTGTGTGTGTGTGTGTGTGTGTGTGTGTGTGTGTATATTGATTTCAGAGAGGAAGGGAGAGGGAGAGAGAAATAGAAACATCAATGATGAGAGAGAATCATTGATTGGCTGCCTCTGGCATGCCCCCCACTGGGGATTGAGCTGAAAACCTGGGCATGTGCCCTTGACTGGAATCAAACCTGGGACCCTTCAGTCTGCAGGCCGATGCTCTATCCACTGAGCCAAACCAGCTAGGGCATGTCACCACATTCTTAAATGAGGTTGACTCCCATTGACCTTGCTCTGCACCAACCCTACACTTCTCTGAAGCAGAAAGAACTGTCATCCCTTCTGTGTCTGTGCTTATCCCAAAGTAGTGCAACTTCCTACTCTTAGCCTCTCTAGGAGACTGTGTTTTGTGTTTATTTCTTGCAGTCCTTGCTTTCAGGCAGGATTAGGGCTCCACAGGGCTGAATGTTGGAGGCTGTTAAGTATGTGAAGAACAAAAATTCACTCAGATGACTTCAGTACTACTGGACCTACTGTAGTACAACCTGCACACTCAGCCACGAAGCGGAGCCTCATGGAAATGAAAATGACAGGCAACATGCTCTTGGGATCTGTTAGTCCTGTTGGGCCCTCACCTTCAAGCCACCAGTCTTTAACTTCTTCTATATTTGCAACCACCTCCCTCACACTTCCTTCGAAGGCCTCTGCTGCCAGCCTTCACCCTTTGATTTTTTTCAGCTTCTGTGCAAGTACCACTGACTCTCTCCCCAGACATCCAGACCAAATCATTAGTAGAAAGTAAGTTTGCTGAGAACATGGATTTTGGTCTCATTTGTTTATTAATATATCCCTAGAACTTAAAAGACTGGTCTTACCACTTAATAAATAGTAGCGTTGGGGTAGGTTTCATGGGCTCTCGTTATTTATTTATTTATTATTTATTTATTTATTTATTTTACCTTCAAAATGGGGATAGTAATAACTTTAATAGGGTTGCTATGAAAATAAATTAATAATTAAAAAGTACTTATATTAGTGTCTGACACAGAGTATGTTCTGTAGAACTATTTGTTAAATAAAATTAAAAGATAAAGTATCTACACATAGTTGGTGCTCAACAAATATTTGTTGAATCCATTAAATACATTTCTTAAAGGATCAGATAGACTTAATTGCCTGTTTTCTATTGGAGAACTTTTGTCCCAGGCTACTTCACATTCCCCTTTAGCCTTTACTGACCATCCTCGGGTTGCGTTCTCACTTCAGGCCATTTATTGGGCTAGCAGTTTAGGGTTCTGTGTTACCAGCAAAATGACTTATATAAAAGGAACCCCTTAAAAGAGGGTTCTGGAAGTGATGGGTACTCTGAGGCATGCCTGTCTGGTCTGTGACCTCAAACCATATTCAGTGTCATCCCATTTTTCTAATGGCTGAATTACTGTTGACAAATTTATGCACCAACTCCTTCTTCAGGGCAATTTTACCCAGATGAGTCTCTGTTCTTCCTGAGTGGTCTCTCCCATGCACTTGCCAAATAGGCTCAGTCTTCTTACTCTCAGTGGTAAATAAAATGCCAAGACTCTTGTTATATAGCTCCTTTCTCTTTGTCCATGTCATTCTTTGACCTTCTTTAGCTCAGGGACCTTTGGATTCCAGAAAAGAGGCCTCCTCCCCTGAGCACTACTGTGCATTTGTATGCACATACCTGCATTTTGATGCCAAGATGCTCCCTCTTGGACTTGAAGGTATTTGGATTTTATATTTTCCAGCTAAAAGGCCACCTGAGAGCCAGTGATAACATTTCTGGGGCCGCCAATCAGACAGCTAGCAGAGCTCTTTATTATTCTTTTCCTCTGGCTCCTATGAGAGCCAAGTTCCACAAGAGATCCTAAGTTATCAGGAAGGAAGTTTTTCAATTTAATTTTTTCAGGAAGTTGCGTCCCTTAAGTTCCACAAGCTGAGATGGAGCAGTGGAGGGAGCTGACAAGGAAGTCTCCATTATGTGCGTTGGCAGACCAGGTACTGAGAGCAGAAGTGAGGTCTGCCAAGGGCCAAGAGGAGGAGAGGAAGGGATGAAGCTATTAGCTTAGTCAGGGGTCCTCAAACTTTTTAAACAGGGGCCAGTTCACAGTCCCTCAGACCGTTGGAGGGCCGGACTATAGTTTAAAAAAAAAACTATGAACAAATTCCCATGCGCACTGCGGGCCCGGGACGAGTCGGCTGCTAAGCAGGACAGGCAGCGGCACCCAGCGGGCTGGATAAATGTCCTCGGCGGGCCGCATGCGGCCCGCGGGCCGTAGTTTGAGGACGCCTGGGACTGTGGCAGGCTGGGATGCCTGCTATCTGGATGGCTAAATTATTACATTCTGGGAACTGGAAGCTTTGATTTTCTTCACCTTGAAGCCTGAGAGACCCCTCCAGATCACGTTCATGCCCTTTAGGGCAGTGGTTGTCAATCAAGTTACAAGCTAGTATCATCTAGGGAACTATTTAAAAATACAGATTCATGGGCCACATTCCAGACCTTATAAATTAGAATCTCTTAGAGTCCAGGAATTTTAGGATCCTTTAATTCTACAAGGATGGTCCTGGTGTGGACCATCATGGGCCAATGTGGACAATATATTGGAAATGGATCCAATCCTGTTGGGTTGAATGCTATCCTGAGTGAGTTACAAAAGCAGAAATATTGATGCCAGGTGGGTACTAGAATTATCAGAGGGATCATTTTGTAATTTATATGTGTCTAAACACTATGCTATACACCTGAAACTAATATAAAATAATATTGAATGTCAACTGTAATTGAAAAATAAAATTAAATAAAAAATAAAAATAAATCATAGAAAAAAATAAAGCACAATATTCCACATTTTTAAAAAAAGTAGGACTATTACCACTTGGAGAAAGCCTGGACCAAAGGAAAAGCATTAACTTTGGCATTTTAAGACCTGAATTGTAGTACTGGCTCTGGCACTAAGCTGGACAAGTCATTACAGATAAATCATTTAACCTCTGTGAATTTCAGGTTCCACATTTGTAAAAAGGGGATAGTAGCACTTGTCTGCTTTATAGAGAGGTTTCTCTAGGGACGAAGGGGATAAATACATGGAAGTGCTCTAAGATCTGGAAAATAGCATTCAAATATATGGTATAAAGCTCTATGGAGAGGAATACTATTTGTGTTCTGTTGATGAATTTGTAATGAATCCCATGAAACAAATAAACCTTTGTGATTGCCTCCTCTGATTCTGCTCCCTGTACAAAAGGTATATAAGCACGTCTATGTACTCTATTACCTGGGTTTCCTTGCTGGGTTTGACCAGTAGAGATGCTGGCACGTGTTCAGTAGGAAGGAAGTGAGGTGATAATATTTGTTCCCTATGCTTCCTCCTTGCTGGGCCTCACTTGGGCAGAGGCTGTATTCTACAGAAGACCATGACTCCCATTGGGTGATCCTTCTGCCCTGGCTACAGCTCTTACCAGTTTCAGATAACAGTTTCTCCCCTTTGCTATTATTGCTTTCTACTGCTGGTCAAAAAGATGAAAACAATAGAATCCTTAATGTGCTTGAAGGTATTGAGGGGAGAGATACACAACTGGAGGGTAGATTTGGGTTGAATTAGTGTCAAGAACATTAAACAATACAAATATTAAACTAAGGAAAACTAAAAAGTTGTATTGGAAAGGAAAAATAATTATCATGTACCATATATCTCAGCTACAGCACTTACAGAGTCATAATAATGTAACCGAAACTGACCTAATCAAATTACCATATGACTTAGAATAGAGGAATAGAGGGAGACAAACACAGGTGTGTTGGTTGGTGAGAGTTGGTGATTGTGGTGGTGACAAGTGAGATTTACATCCTCATCTTCCTCAGTGAGAAATTCCTAAGTAATACCTAAAAATTAAACCCAAAGAAATAGCAGAATATAATATAAGTAGCAGAAATAATCTATGAGATTACTTTTTTTTAAAAACAATTTTAATCTAATCATTTATTAAGCATGAACATTTCTATAGTCAATTATTTTGGAATGGCATTTATCCACTAGTTTTTTATAGTATTTATTGAGGTGACATTGGTTAATAAAATTGTGTAGGTTTCAGGTGTACAAGTCTATAATACATCATCTGTATATTGTATTGTGTGTTTGCCACCCCAAGTCAAGTCTCCTTCCATCACCACTTATCTCTCCTTTACGCTTTCCTTCTTATCTCCTCTTACACCCCTCCACCCCCTGAAATCACCATACTATTGTCTGTGAGGTTTTTTTTCTTTTTTTCTTAATCCCTTCACTTTTTTCACCCAAACCCCCAACCCTCCCCTCTGACAGCTGTCAGTTTGTTCTCTGTATCTATGAGTCTCTGTTTTGTTAGTTTATTTTGTTCATTAGATTCCACATATAAATGTAGTCATATGGTTTTTGTCTTTTTCCGATTGACCTATTTTACTTAGCATAATACTCTCCAGTCAGTCTATAGACAGATTATTTAGGGTAATAACCAAAAGAATCAACGGAAAGAGGTGAAAAGAATTGCCTTTGGGGAAAGGGGATAGTGAGGTAGAGAATTGCTGGTTTTGTTTTTTAAACAAGATATGTAGAATTACTGTGTCTAAACTATGTTCAGGTGTACATTTAATCAAAATAAAACAGATTTTTCTTTAAAAAGGGGAAAGCAACTAACTTCTCAGTTCTCTCTTTTTATTCCCATCTCAAATAGTATAACTCCCTAAACTCCCATGCTGCCTTCCAGAAGAGCAGAACTTAAGACAAAAGATCGAGGAGCAAGGAGGCAGAGAGGATGGGAGAGCTTGTGTGGGGTACCATCCTGTTGGGGTGGTACAGAGACAGAGAGGCAGCCGATGGAACCTGCACCCAAGAAAGCTCCACATGGAAATTATCAAAGGGCACAAGCAGAACAGGCTGGCTGTTCTAGACATCAAGGGGCAGACTTAGAAGAAGGAGCCCTGGAATGGTACAGAAAGCCAAGTTCCTTTAGCAGGGCCTCAAATCTGCTGCCAAGCTCTTGGCAGTCAAAAACCAAAACTGGGACATGAACTGTTACATAATCCTGATGATCAGAGAGAATTATGGAAAGTTCCTCAGGGCAGGCAGAAAAACTTTACTTAGCAGTAAATTCTCAAAGAAGTATCTCATGTGAGGCTTTTATAGGAGACATTCAGGGATGTAGGTGACAAGGCCCTCAGTAATGCTGCCACAGGAAGTGTAGGGATGCGTTGCCCACGTTTCCTTTGATTAAAGCCCAAGGCAGAGAGCTTTGCAAGGGCTAAGGATGTGGGGCTTGATCAGAGGAGTGCCCAAGGCTGGCTGGCTGTGGAGCTAAGTATCAAAGACAGAAGAATATGTTGACAAAATCTGAGAAACAGAGACTGGTGTGACCAGCAGGTGAAACATATTGGGAGCAGGTCCACAGCCAGGAAGGTGCCGCAGGGGAGTGAGAGGAGCATCCTGTGGCTGTGAGCATAGCCAGGGCTCTCGGGCTGCCAGGGAAGAATTGATCTACACTTAGACAGAACCAGCTCTGCTTCCCCAGGGGCTGGGAAGGGACAAGGAGAGCTAGTACCTTGGCACTAGCTCCTGAAGGCTGAGCCTTCTGCCTTGGGAATGAAGCACGGGGCCCAGGGTGCCCTGGGCCTGATGACTAAGCAGGGTGGCCGAACCATGTGCTGCGTCCCTTCTCAGAGTCTTATTATACTCAGAGTATCTAAATTCAGCAGAAAAGTTGTCATGCCTGTGATGTGCTTGCATTTCAAAGGGAGACTTGAGAAAACACAGAGCCTCCTGGATTTACTAACCTTAACAGTGCTGTGGAAACTAAGAGGAGGATGAGTTTTATTCCAGCTGGAGGTTGGAGAGGCTTCCTGGAGGAGGTGGCGTTTGGATTTAAGGCTTGAATGATGCAGGGGATGCTGACACTGGTAACGACATAGATGGCCGGACCCTCAGGGGCAGGAAAGGTAACAGTAGGCTATGGGCAGAGTGTCAGCGGTTTGAAGGAAGTTGAGAGAAATGAAGATTGAAAGCAAGACTAGGACGTGCTTTGGAGGGTCCTGAAGGTCAGGCAGAAGAGCACCAGGCATCCCGTGGCTGGTGCTAGCTCTCATGGACAATGGCAGGACTCTAGATCCAAAAGTGGAGTGGGAGTAGCGGTCTATGCGTGTTAGGTGTTACTTCTCTCCCCTTCTGTCCATTACCTAAATGCCATTTCTAATCTTGGGCAGCCAGTCTGTAATTTCCTTAACTATTAACATTACTTGAACTCACACTATGAATTGAGGCACTATTCTGGGTGCTTACATCTCCAGTCAATGAAATTGGTACTGTTTTATTATAAAATTGTAGCAAGTGAAAGCTGCTGGAAGTTGGGCATGTGCTCAAGGTCACACAGCTGGTAATGATGGAACTGGATCAGAACCCAGCCCCGTGCTTTTTGTTTATTTGCACTTAATGCCCTCCTTCAAGTCAAGACCAGTCCTTCTTTTGAACCCAAAGGTGAGTGCAGAGCCAGAGTTTGAAAGATTCCTCTCGGGCCCCTGACTCTCAGAGTGGGATGCTGGGAAGACCAGCTTGGGTCAGGCAACAGGGTCAACTTCCCTGGAGTCAGACTGGGGCTCAGTCCCTTCCCAAGCTCAGGAATCCTAACTAGGACCCTCTGACGTCCTACTTCTGGGGACAGAGCCCAAAAAGGCAGATGGTGGCTGCCTGTCTCCTGCTGGGTTTATGGGGAGAGCCCCTGGCTCTGCTCTTGGCTTTGAGATATCTAGCTAGAGCAGGAACTAGGCATGCAAATGCTTTTTAACTCATAAGGGGACTGCTCTCAGGGGCTGTGGCCTCTGCAGCTCTAAGTAGATAATGGCTGGCTGAGGTTTCTGGCGTGGCCAAGGATGCCTTTCAGCAGAGACAGTGGCTCTGAGATGTTCTCCCCTCAGTTCCTGCGTCAGGCTGTGGGTGGGAGTCAGGGATGCAGACTCCTCATGGTAATTCCTGTTCCCTCACAGGAAACCTGGCCACACAGGCTTACGAGTCAGGGGATACATAGGTAATTAGACAGGGTTTCTCCCCACCTCTTATTATAGTGTCTAAAATTTCATTACTAGAAACCTATATAATTTCTGCCTTTTGCAAAATCCTATTAAAATGCATATCCCCCTGGCAAAGACTATATTTTAAATGCCTATTATCTGACTTCTCAGCTAGGAATATTTGAGTGAGGAAATTATGGAAAACCTACAGTAAGAACTTTAGGGGGATAGGATGGAGGTGGGTTGGAGGAACTGGGTGACTAGTAGCAACAGGAGTGGAAGGGGGACATTGGGGAATTTCAGGGCCCTTAGGGACAGCCTGAGACAGGTTCCAGAGTTTAAATAAAATAAAACACAATCCTCAAAAATGTTACCAAGCCAGGGATAGGTAGGGAATTCATTTATCTATTTCTTCATCCATTTATCCATCCATCCTTCGACCCTATGTAATAGGTTGTGCCCAGTACTATCCCTTCCCTCTAGAAGTTTCCCATCTGGTGGGACAAGATATATGTGAAAATGACCTCCAAATAAGGTAGTAAGTATTAATGCTCACAAGACAGGGACAGATAAAGAGCTGTAGGAGTTCTGAGGTGGGCAAGCCCAAGGACATTGGGCAAAGCTTCCTGGAGGAAGTGGCATCTGAGCTGGGCCTTGAAAGAGTGGGTAAGACTCTAGCATATGGAGGCAACAAAGGACATCTGGACATAGGAAGGGCATAGGAAAGGGAAGGAGGCAGGAAATCACAGGGTATGTTGCGGGGGTAGGAAGTGGCCTGTGTGGCTTCGCAGAGCTTGTGAAGAAAAGATTGGAGATAAAGGTGGAAAGGCCCTGGCCTTGACTCCACGGAGCCCTGAGGCTTTGACCCAGAGTGGACATTGTTCCCAGAAGAGCTACTGCTTCGCTCTTAGGCCTGAGGAAGCTTGGGAAGGGCTAGTGATGGTGGCAGGGCAGTGTGAGTCAGAGAGTGCAATGGACAGGGCCGAGGCGAGGGCTTAGAGTTAGGTAGACCCAAGCTTGTCTTTTTGCTTTGCTGAGAAATTTAGAGCAAGCTATTTGGCTTCCTGTGCCTTCAATTCTTTTTTTTTTTAATCTCTTTTTTTAAGAAAAACATTTAACATAAAACTAGGCCAAAATGTTTTTAAAATTTTCCAGGACTGGAGGCTACACCCATGGCACTCTCCAAATTTTTTAGCGCTTGAGTTCCAGAAATGGCAGATACAGTATCCATAGCTGTAGATGGATGCATGCTGGCCCACATTATAGCATAAATCTATTCACTTACATGTTTATTTTCTGACTAGAGGCCCAATGCACGAAATTCGTGCAAGAGTAGGCCTTCCTTCCCCTGGCTGCCTGCATCAGCTTCCCTCTAGTACCTGGGACCCAGGCTTCCCTCGTAGCCCTGGCTTTGTACAGAAGGTCGTCCGGAAGGATGTCCGGTCTAATTAGCATATTGTGCTTTTATTTTATAGATTCTGTAAGCTCCTCCAGGATGGGGACTTGGAATACTCCAATATATAGAACAGGACCTACAACATAGCAGATGCTAAAAACTTATTTGATATATGAACTAATATGTGCTTAGTGTAT
The DNA here is from genome assembly GCF_963455305.1 of Plecotus auritus. Taxonomy (NCBI): domain Eukaryota; kingdom Metazoa; phylum Chordata; class Mammalia; order Chiroptera; family Vespertilionidae; genus Plecotus; species Plecotus auritus. The sequence goes on along the minus strand of NC_137776.1, from coordinate 133,577,219 downwards.
GCATGTATCTGTGTTGATGCTTAGGGGGGAAAGGTCTACAAAGAAATGTACCAAATGTTGATAGTGATTATATCCCAGCAATGGAATTACGTGTGGTTTCTCACTGTTTTCTTTATCCTTTCCTCAGGGCATAGATATTTTAATAATATATTATTTTTATAAAAATGGAAGTATTTTGGAGTCAGATAAAGCTTAGACTGAATTTTAGCTCTTCTCTTTACTTGCTTTGTAGCCTTAGGCAAACTTATTAGTATCTCTGTGTCCCTTTAAAATAGAGATACTATCTATTTCATCGGGCTGCGGTGAGGATTAAATAAAATATGTATGTTGAAGCCTGGTGCAGCACCTGCCTGAGAGTAAGCCTTTAGTACATAGTACTGCCTCTCTTCCTCTTCATTATTATTGTTTTTCTTATTCTTTTTTGAGGGGAGGGAGATCACTAGGATGTAAATAAAGGCCCCCAAGCCTTCAGGGACAGAGGGGTCTATGTTTAATCTCAAGTGTCCTTTCCTGATGGTGGGCAGGAGGGAGTCACTGGGCTCCCAAGACAGTGCAATGTGGTGAGTTCATGAAGGACAAGCCAACCAGTGCCATTCACATCTCAATAAAGACCCATCATTAATATGATATTAAATCTTTTAAGACTTCTAGACCCTTATCTGTTTTATTATGGATTTTAGCAGTAAGATGGACTGGGTGGGCAGGAAGACGAGGGAGGGAATCCTATCCTCTATACTTCTCTGGCTGGGATTAGTAGAAACCCAGGTGAAAGAATGACTGAAGCCCTGGGAGCCAATAGCATGAGCTCCAGGGTCTGCTGGAGGGAAGAAGGCTGCAGGGGAGCGGGTCAGAAGCTGTGTGTCCACCCTTGGCCAAGGGCCAGAGCCAGAAGAACTTCTTTACCTTGGCCCAGAGACTTGACGGCACGAGCTCCAATCTCAGCATGCCATCTTTTAGCTCAAAAGTGAGAGAGCAGATTTTCTAGTCATAGATTTATGGTATTTATCTTGGTCAAAACTTTCCTTCTTGTCCATCACAGTGATGAACTTCATTCCTTACCTGCTTGCTTTCCAGAAAGCCCACCAGAGAATGTCTCAGGCAATGACTCAGTTGTTAACTATGGTAACTTCTGGCCTGAATCCTGCTACCTCCCACTATGGAAGGTTCGCTTAAATTAATTTAGAGTGAAGCCTGAAGGTCCTGCTTTTTCTCTTTCCTTTAAAACTGAAACAAGCTTTAAGACAGGCAGCTCCCGCCCCCATCCTCTGGCCTACCCTCATTCCTATAGGATTTTCAGAGCCATTCTAAGCAGAAAATTCCCAAGACCTCAAACATAAGAGTAGCAACAAATTTTGTCATTGACTAAAATTTCTGATTAACCAAGTGTTTTAAGATCCCAAAAGAGATCTCTTCCCAAGCCTTGAACCCCAAATGTTTCTCCGTAGTCCTAACCAAAAGCAGATAAAGCCCTTGTTTCTGGTTCCCTAGAGGCACTCCCAGTGATCTCTCAGCCTTTTGAGTGCTCTTCTTGATGAAAAGGAGAGAAGGCAAGGAAATGAGTTTTTCCTCCTAGGCCTTTAGGCCAGGGGTCCAGGAATATCTCTCATATCCATACCTTAGTACCATGTCTAATGCTGCTACCCCAGCTACACCTGATTGGACCAGGAGTGGGGACCTGACCCAAGAGCAAGTAAACATTTGCTGGCCAGTGGCCCGTGAAGTGCTAGAGACTCTCTCCTAATAGGAAAGAGCAGAGCAGGAGTTGGAAATGAAGATGATCTAAGGCTGAAAGTATGCATCTCACAAGCCAAGACGGGTCATTAATCAGCTGACGTTGGGATAAGTTAAATTGATGAGAGAGCAAAAAAAATAATATACTGAGGCAGTTGCTGGGTCATTAGAAGAGGAGCGGATATAAATGGACATAAACACTGTCACTAGGACTCAGTTGTCCTCAGTGGAACTGATTGTGGGCTTGCGAGTTTCATACTCAGAGTAACACCATAAATTGACATGTAGCGGAGAGACTGAAGCTAGTTTTGCCAGATTTTTTTCAGCAATCCTTAGACCAGGTGGTGCCAGTGTCCCCTGTGGCCTCAGTCTTCCCAGCAAACATCACTAGCACATTCTTAGTGCCCAAAATCAGTCTTGGCAGCCTGGCTCTTCTCTGACCTCTTTGGCCATCTGTAAAGCTACTTTCCATTGAGCCTTCCCCCTCACCTGAGGCTCACATGAAGATGACATTAGAGGTAGCCTCTGTTTTCCCTGTTTGGCATGAGCTCTTCTGGTCTATATTCAGTCACAGCCCCACAATTAGACAAGCACATTCTCCTCCCTTCATGTGCTCCCACTTTCCTCCTGGGGGAAGCCCCAGTGGATTCACAGCCCAGCCAAGCACGTTTTATTTATTTATTTATTATTCATTCATTCATTCATTTATTTTTTAAATATGGAGCGCTTCATGAATTTGTGTGTCATCCTTGCTCAGGGGCAATGCTAATCTTCTCTGTATCGTTCCAATTTTTGTATATGTGCTGCCGAAGCGAGCACAGCACGTTTTACATTTGGTAACAGAACCCCCTGAGATTGTGTGAAAGGAGGCGGCAGAGATCAAATCTCCTCAGACACTTTGCTTTATATTGAACCTTGGTTTTTCCTGTGTCTTCTCTAGTTTTTGTCTTTGATTTTGTCCATGGACTAACCCTAGAAGTTGTGGCCAAGAAGAATTTCAGGAGGGTAATTGGAAGTTATTTTATTTCCTAAAAGAAACATTGTCCTAAATGGGAGATGATGAAATGATTATAGGATTTCCTCTGGTTCAAAGATTTTTAGGGGTATACATAAAAACTATCTAAATCTTTTAAAAGCCAAAGAAATGCAAAATTCAATCCGTATAGCAGCGTGGATAGATGTGGCAAATTTGCCTGAAGAGATGAGAGAATTGAGAAATGCTCCCTCTCACAAACACATGGGAATACATGTGTCCCATCAGTGCTGTGGTAAAAACTCAGTCATCATCCCACGAGGAACCTTTTCTGTAGTTAATAAATCACAGCAAGAAAGGACACAGCAACCCCAAAAACATTTGGGGAGATAATCCCAAAATTGTTCGGGATTATATAGTTTGCATCTTTTAACCTCAGATATAGGATTCTGAGTATAATTTTGAAAGAAAACTAAAAACACATTAATATTTTTTTGCATTAAGGAATCTGTGAATAATTGATCATTTCCAAAGGTTAAAAATAATTTAGCCTGTTAGAATAAAGGCATGTCTGGTAATTCTAATTTCATAGGTGTACTTCAGTTTATTTAAATTTGTGATATTAAGTTGAAGTTACTTTATAAATAGTATTGGGACATGTAAAAAATTAAGATTCACTGAATTTATAAGTTTAATTGATAGCTTTACAAGGGTTAAGTACTTGGTTTTATAAGCTAAATCAGACAATTGGTATGCTTCACAAGGCTAAAATATGGTAATGAAGGTAGATTTAACATCCATATCACTTCCCTCTCTCTTGAAACCTCAGAAAAACAATAGCAAATGGATTATTTTTTTTTTTTTTTAAAGACAGAAGCCCATAAAGATGGAGAGAAAGGCAAGGAGACAAAGGCAATAATTCTGGAAGCTGAAAAGCAGATGGATGACTGTTAATTTACTTAGCAGATGCAAGAAAACTTAAGCTGGAATGTTAAGCCTGAAATGGAGAAAGTCAAGAATATCCTGATCTAAACCATAGCACCCTCAAAAGACTCAGAGCAGAAACTGGGGAAAAAGGTGGAGGTAGTGGTCAAAAAGGATCATTGGTTAAAAGTAGTTAGAGCCCTAGATCACATCCCCCATTGCAAACCTCCAGCTGAGTGCCTCTCTCCATTCTTGGCAGAATAAACATGGACATTTCTTCTCTAAGCAGAATCAAACAGGGATTCTGGACTGGAGGGTATGAAGGCACAGTTGACAGCGTGAGCACTGTGCCAAAGAAAGTAGAGTAAATAAATGAATGTATGCACATGGCATGCTGAGTGCTGAGACCTCCACAGAACCCCCGCTCCCACCTTCACCAAGTCATTCTTCCCATTCAGTTCCAACAGCCACCGAGAGCTAAGCTTCTGTCTGTCAAACAGGGTTTGCTAGACATCTGAAAAAAGGCTCTACTATGGATGATAGAGACCAAGACAAACCAGTGAGTGGCAGGAAGCAGAGACCACATAGGGAAGGAAACATAAATAATGTGATTCTTGCAAAAGCAAAAATAAGCACAGATATTACATCCATGAAACAAGAACAAGGTGGGATAAAAGGAAGATTTAGGAAATAATAAAAGGTCCTTGGCAATGAAGAACAGGATAACATAAGTGAAAGAAATAAAAAAAAGAAATAAAGGTGAGGAATTCCTCCAGATAATCTGCAAAATAACAGAGACCAAAAAAAAAAAAAAAAAAAAAAGGATAAAAGAAAAACATTAGATGACCAACTTAGGACAACTAACATCCAAATACCAGAAGTTCTAGAAAGAAACAGAAAAAAAAAATAGCTGAATTAATCATCAAAGAAATGATTATGAACATTTCCTAGAGTTGTAGGACAGGAATTTCTGGATTTAAAGGGCTCATCATGTTCCCAGCATGATGGATAATAAGAGTCCATATCGAGCACAGAATATAGAATATCATCATTGTGGGGTTACATAGCTGCTAACAAGAAATATAAAAAGGCCCAAAAATTAATAGTTGAAACTGGATGAAACTTTGCAACAGCCATAACAGAAACTAGAGACAACTGAACAATGACTTCAAAATTTGGAGGAAAAACAGTTTTTAATTTAGAATTTTCTACCCAGACAAATGGTAATTAAATGTGAGGGTAGAAAGATTATTTCTAGACACAGAAATATTGAAAGATTTAGCTACCATGCATACATTCTTGGGAAGTAAGTGGGGGATGTATATCACCAAAACAGGAAATTAACAGTCCATCCTATAAGGAAACACTGAAAATATTGAGTTTCTATATTCTGATTTTCTTTTGGGGTGAGAAAGTGGGCCACTTGGCTCTGTGTTAGATGGACATTTGAGAATGGTTAGGATTTAAATAGGAGATAAGTCTGAAGTATTCTATTATATAGATTATACAGGGTTAAGAAAACTGGAGTGTAGCATAAGGCACAGGTGCAAGGAATCTCCAGGACTGTGGTGAAGGCAGGTGTCGGGTGCCCTGCAGTGAGACTCAAGAGGTGGACGGATTGTCATCACCATATTGGCCATCATCCCCACCTTCTAAATCAGTTAACCGACTGGAGGATGTGCTCCTACAAAATAGGGGAGTAAACCAAGAAGGAGGGCGACATGAGATCCAGGAAACAGGGATCTTACTCATCAGAAGACACAGGGAACTCTTGGAATGACAGTACAGAGAATCACGGCGACAGTCTGCAGCAGGCCTAGACCAGCCCAGGAGCCAGAGAATAGGATCCTCCAGGAGGGAGGCCTCCAAGAGGGAAAACGCTGTGTTAGATACTGACATTATAACATTTATGAAATGTTGTACTGAGTTTTGGAAGAAAAAGCAAAATGTACAAACAAAAATCTATAAGCAAATTTTTAAAAAGCAAGCAATTGTTAACTTCAGGGAAAACAAAAAATAAGAAATAAAATAGAATCATAGTGTCTTACGATGCACAGCTGAGAATAACGTTTACTTCATAGACACGTAATGTGACCACTGAGAATTGCCTCAACCAAAGATCTTGATATAACTGTAGTGAGACAATGATCTGGAGAAGCAAAGAGGACGGTGGCATGAGAGCAAAATCCTTTTCTGTTATTATAGGTCAGGAGAAATAACTCAGATTGAGTGACCAAAAGTTAGCAGTATATGCATATTATTTAGAAATGTGGAGGAGTGTATATTTCAAAAGAAATGTCTGGAATAACAGAGAGCAGGTAGTATGAGTGGTGAGGCAAGGAAATTACATTTTTAAAAATTGATTTTAGAGAAGGAAGAAGGGTGAGGGGAGGGAGAAAGAGAAAGATAGAGTAAGGAGAGGGAGAGAGAAACATCGATGTGAGAGAGATACATCGACCAGTTGTCTCCCGTACACACCCCTACCAGGAATCGAACCCACAACCTACGTATGTGCCCTGAGCAGGAATCAAACCCACAGCCTCTGGTGCATGGGAGGATGCTCCAACCAACTGAGCCACCTGGCAAGGGCAGGAAACTACATTTTTTTTGTTATAAGGCTTTTGTACTATTTGGCTATGAATTATGTGCATGAGTTACTTTAACAAAAAAAAAATAATTTAACAAGATAAACTAGAATATATTAAATTTATAAATACAATTTTAAATGTTTAATGCTTAATTAATTTTGTAAATGGGACCGGTTTTAACTAAAGGCCCCTAAAAGTGATGGTCAGATTTACTAGAATAATATATAAAATAATAAAATTGAATGCAAAAGCTTAAGGAAGAATTAGGTTTAATTTACTTGAATAAATTTAATATTATTCTTAACAAACCAAAGTAACTTCTGAATATCTTTTTCTGTACATAAAAGCCCATTTAGAAAACATGAAATTCCCTCATCTTGTCAGATTTAAGAGCCTGTGGTAAGTGCTGGAGCAGGGGAGACGGCTGGGGGTGCATGGCTGACTCAGCTTTGGGGTAAAAAAGTCTTCTTCCCCTGTGGGTTGTTCATGAGTGCCCACCATCTCTACCCTGGAGAGATGGCCTGCTGGGGGCACCGCTGTCTCACTCACCCAGACGCCGGCTTCCTCCCCGCGGTTCTGCATCAGGCGATCAGAATGGGCGATTTGATCTTGGAGCTGGGTCTGGTCCCTCCTAAGTCACATATTGCGCCGAGCAGCCTTCTCCTCAGCTCTGGGCAGCTCCCAGTGGGATAGAGAGTAAGGCTGACAAATTGCTTTCTCAGTCCTGTTGGTGACCTTCACTGCCACCCTCGTTAGGCTGTGGGGAAATGAGCAGTGGCGCCTAATTAGGAATAGATTGGGGTGGGGGCGGGCAGGCTGCAGGGGGTGCTGGGCATCCAGGGACACAGATCAGAGACTTTTGTCTAAAGTCCAACCTGAAAGGAAGGACAACTGTTGAGTTAGCCCACACTAATGGGCACTCATTTTCTTTTTAAAATATATTTTTATTGATTTCAGAGAGGAAGAGAGAGGGGGAGAGAAAGAGAAACATCCATGATGAGAATCATTGACCAGCTGCTTCCTGCACGCCGCCTGCTGGGGATCAAGTCCACAGCCAGGGTATGTGCCCTTGCCCGGAATGGAACACGGACCCTTCGGTCCACAGGTCCACAGGCCGATGCTCTGTGCTCTGAGCCAGACCAGCTAGGGCTGGGCGCTCGTTTTCAAAGATCACAACAGATGGTTCCATAGTCCCGCTCAGGAACCAATTTTTGTCCGCGTTTTACCGGCCTCCTGCTCTTCAGAACGTGGGACTGGGAAGGCTACACTTAGATAGGCAGGACAATTCTGAGGTGCAGTAGTCCCCCCTTACCTGTATTTTTGCTTCCCATAGTTTCGGTTACCCATGGCCAACTGTGGCCTGAAAATATGAAATGGGAAATTCCCAAAGTACACAGTAAGTCTGAAATTGCGCTGTTCTGAGCGGCGTGATGAAATTTCGCGAGACTTCCTGGTTCCCGCGCAGGACGTGAACCACGCCCTCGTCCAGCGTCTCCACGCTGCTTACGCACCTGTCGCCGTGCGGCAGTGCTTGGGTTCAAGTCACCCTTGTTTTCCTAAGTAAGGACCCAAAGCGCGAGAGCAGCGTGGTGGCAATTCCAAAGCCAAAGAGAAGCCACGAAGTGCTTCCTTAACGGAAACGGTGAAAGTCCTTGATTAATAAGGAAGGAAATGGATCATATCCTGGGGTCGCCACGATCTACGGTAAGAAGGTAAGAACGAACCTTCTACCTGTGAAATTGTGAAGAAGGGAAAAGAAACTCTTGCTAGTTTTGTGGGTGCAAACTGCAAAAGTTATGGCCCCAGTATGTGATAGTGCTTAGTTGAGGCGGAAAGCCGTGGAATTTGTGGGTGGGAGACATGAATGGAAATCGTGTTCCAGTGGACGCAATGTGTCGCTCCAGGAAGCACGGAGCCTATAGGAAGACTTCAGAAGGGGTCCCCTGAAACAAGTGAGTACATCCACATAACTTTTTATTCTAGTACACTGTTGTAATTGTTCTATTTTATTCGTAGTTATTGCTAATCTCTTATTGTGCATAAATTATAAGTTAAACTTTAGTAGAGGTATACAAGTATAGGAAAAAAGGTTATATAGGGTTTGGTAATATCCACAGTTTCAGGCTTCACTGGGGGTTTTGCGTCACATATAAGGGGGGACTACTGTGCTGTGTTGAACAGAACTTCAGAAGAACTTAGACTCGGGCCTGCAAAATTTTTCTGTAAAGGGCCAGATAATACATATTTGCATGCCATATGATCTGTGTCACAACTGCTAAACTGCCATTTTAGCAGCCGTAGGCAGTATGTAAATGCATGAGTGTGGCTGTGTTCCAATAAAACCTTATTTGCAAAAGTAGATGGTGGGCCAGATTTGGCCCAGAGAGAGTAGTTTGCTGACCCCTGCCTTAGATGAAAGTGTGAAGAGGTAGAAATGCTAAGAAATGAGTCTCTAATGGTGAAATTTCAGGTCATTTGACAAGAGGGTGGTTACCAGTCAGAACCGTACCTGTTGCAGCTATTGGGAGACTCTCCAAACTTGCTTACCCAAATGGAAGTCCAGTTTGACCAGCATTACCTTAGTAATCTGGCATAAAGTTACTGCATGGTTAATTTTTATTATTAAATGTCATTATTGAGAATTTATGCCAAGCAAAATAAGTCAGTTAGAAAAAGCTGAGAACCATATGATTTTACTCATATGTGGGATGTAAAACTGAAACTCATAGGCATAGACAGCAGTATGGTTGTTACCAGAAGGAAGGGATTCCGGGGCTAGTCATAGGTAAAGGGGGCCAAATATATAGTGACAGAAGATAATTTGACTTCGGATGGTAGGCACACAACACAATATACAGATCATGTAGCATAGAAATGTACACTTGAAACCTATTAAAACAATGTTACCGAATACATATAATTTAAAAAATAATCATTTACATAATGAAAAGAAGTTTGCTTACGCAAAAGGGATTTTGTTTGTTTGTTTGTTTAACTGGAAATCTAGAAGTAGACTGGCTTTAGGAGCAGTTCTAGTTCATAATGACCCCTCTTCTTTCTCATCTTTGGACTCACATTCTCCTCTGTTGCGGGCATTCTCAGTCAGCTTCTCTTCTCAGTCACAAAATAAATGGCTGCCACCAGCTACGAAGGCTAGCTCCTTCCAGATTTACATTCTGTAGAAAGAGCATGGGATTCTGGTAGATGATTTGAGGTGCACTCAAATTATACTAGCATTAACCCAGCTATCTCTTTACTAGGATAAGCTCTCTTTGACTTTTTTTTTCTTTTCTTCACAAAGGTTCTGATTACTCTGGGGCTTTATTTTCCTATAAACATTACAACCAGCTTATCAAGTTCCATGATAAAACCTTGCTGGGCTTTTGGCTGGAACTGTATTAAATCTATAGACCACTTTGGGAAGAATCAACATCTTGATGATATTAAGGCTTCATTTTCGTTTAGATTCTCTTTAGCATCTCTTATAATTTTCCCTGCATAGTTCTTAGGTAGGTTTTGTTAGATTGATTCCTAGATTCTTGATGTTTTTGATGTAACCATAAATGTTGTCTTTATTAGTTATCTATTGCTTCTTTTCTCCAAACTGAGTGACTTAAAACAGCCTTAAACATTTGTTATCTGTACATTTGTGTGGGTCAGGAATTTGGGAGTATCTTAGTTCTGACTTGCATCTCTCATGAAGGGCTGCCATCATCAGAAGGTTTGACTGGAGCTAGATTCTAGCTAGCTGCTAGAGGATCACTTGCAATGTGACCACACACATGGCTAGCAGGTTGGGGCTGGTTGTTGATGGGAGGCCTCCAATGGGGGCCTCTCCATAGGTTGAGTGTCCTCACAATATGGCAGCTGGCTTTCCGCAGGATGAGTGATGCAAGGGAGAGACCCAGGAAGAAGCAATTCTTTCTCTGCTCTAAGCTCAGAAGTCACATAGCATCATTTTGTATTTGTTAGAAGTGAGACACTAGCCTGGCTCATTTTTGGAGGGAGGGAAATGAGGTGCCACATTTTGAAGCTTAGGAGGAAATAAAAAAGCACACTCCCCCATGTGAGGTGTTTTGTTTTGCAAAGATACCTTTATGCTTATATAGAATGAACGTTTTCTTTTCCTGCTTTTACAATGTGCTTCCACTGGATTCTTGGGGAAATCCCATAGAACAGTGGTCGGCAAACCGCGGCTGGCAAGCCACATGCGGCTCTTCGGTCCCTTGAGTGTGGCTCTTCCACAAAATACCACGGCCTGGGCGAGTCTATTTTGAAGAAGTGGCGTTAGAAGAAGTTTAAGTTTAAAAAATTTGGCTCTCAAAAGAAATTTCAATCGTTGTACTGTTGATATTTGGCTCTGTTGACTAATGAGTTGGCCGTCCACTGCCATAGAAGAAGAAGGTATTGTTTTTTCAACACTGTTCTCACCGTGGCCCCTGTTGGTCTCTGAATCCCAGTCCTGCTGTCATTGCTTTGCATGTGCTTGTCTCTGCCTGGAACACATGTCACCTGGCTTACTCCCACAATAAGCTTTCCCTGACCAGAGTCTTGGTAGGGTCCCCCTTTATAAGCTCCCACTACACCCTTTGCTTTTATGTTCACACACTAATCATGCTACATATAGTGCAGTGGTCCTCAAGGTCTGGTCCTTGGGTAGCATCAGCATTACCTGGACATTTGTTAGAAACACAGATTTTCAGGCCCCAAGCACAAGCCCTGAATCAGAAACTTTGAGGTGGGGCCCCCAAATCTGTGCTGTATAGCCCTTCAGATGGTTGTGGTGCTCACTCCGTCTGAAAACCGCTGCTCACTCTAATGTAATTGCCTGTCCACCGTTTGGAACTTACCCACACCAGAGGTAAGTTTCATGGGCAGGGCTGCAACTGTCTTACCTCTGTGTCTGCCAAACCCATGGTAGGTGAATTCTTCTGGGTAGAACCAGAAAGACAAAGGTAAAAAAGAGTGAGGGGACCTGGTCAGAGAGAACTGCCAAGCGTCTGACTTCTGCCTTCCTGCTTCCACTGTCTTCCACTCACTTCCAAAGTCAGCCACACTAGATGCTCCAGACGTTTTGTTTGTTTGCTTCTTTGCATTGCCTGGGGATTCATTACCTTCCAAGTAAAATTGCCTCTCAAGAAGCCAAATGTCCTGGGGTCCCGGGCAGGCACCATTAGCTTGAAGGAGTGCGCTGGGACAGCACCAACAGCTGGGCTGGGGGTGAGTGGAGGCTCCGAGTTAGCAGGGGGATTTGGCTGAGCGCCAGCAAGTCCATGTCCCTCTCTGGGGGCTTCTGGCAGCCTGTGGTGGGGCAGGTGCCTTGTCTTCTCCACGGGAACTCATAACACAGCATAGGATGTGTAATGAGACAGGGCGGAAGCCGGATGACTGTGAGCGCACCAAGGGGACCAGCAGGAGAACATGAGGGTAACGGCCCAGTGACAACCGCTGCAGCAGCAAAAGGAATTTTAACTGCGCTGTTCCAAGTTCTTCCCCTTCTCCCCTCCCCACCTTACCCACCTCTCGCTGCTGCTTGTACTCTCCGTGTCTTGATCTGGTGGCACCCATCACATGTGGTCATTTCCAGGTAGGACAGTGTATCCAAGTAGAATCATATTTTTCTTTAAATAAAGCAGAACATTCACCATACAGTGTGGGGTTGTGATTTATGAGGAGCAAGCTTCCCCTGCCTGTGTATGGAAGGGGAACTTTTGCCCCTTCATATCCAGACTGGCATTTGTAATGACATTCTTGTCTGTCTCCTGCTGAATGTGAAGGCTGTCATCTGTGTTCTCCCAGCTGTCCCGTGGTAGCCGGCAGATGAGAGGGCTTCCCTCTGCAGTTTCTCCTGAAGAAAGTGGAGATTATTGATGTCAATCACTGTGATCAGATGGTAGTGAGGGTGGCAGATGTTAAAGATGAAGCCTGCCACAGGGAGAGAGGTGGGGACCCCAGTGGAATGGGAGTAAATTAGATCCCAAAGGCCCAATTATTTAGTTCAGGGGTTGGGAAACTATGCCCCCTGGGCCAAATCCAGCCTGTTTTTATAAATAAAGTTTTATTGGAACACAGTCAGGTCCATTCATTTACATATTGTCTATGGCTGCTTAACACTACAACGGCAGAGCTAAGTATTTGCTCTCTGGCCTTCTACAAAGTTTGCAAACTCCTGCTCTGGTAGGACCCCTTAATGACCCCAGCCCCTGGCCTTAGCCTGGTCATATTTAAAGGGTCCAGCCTGGTTTCATTTATTCCAGTGGTCTTAAAATACTCACTTTAAACTTTTAGCTTAGATATAATTTTCAATTTACAGAAAAGTTTCAAGAATAAGAATAATACAAAGATATTACATGAACTTCACCAGATTCAACTCTTGTTAACATTTTACACCATTTATTTTATGTGCTCACTCTCTCTCTATTTATATTTAATGTTTCATATTTATTATATACTAGAGGCCTGATGCACGAAATTCGTGCAAGTGGCTCGGCCCTCGCAGCCCCGACTTCGTCCGGAAGGACGTCCAGAAGGACATCCAGGAGGTCATTCTACTGTTCGGTCTAATTAGCATATTAGCTCTTTATTATATAGGATAATATTTTTAATCATTTGAGGCTTAGCTACATACATCAAAGCTCCGTTCATGTACATGTGCAGGCTTCCTAAAAATCGGAATTGTCTCTTTTTATAACAAAGTACACTTTTCATCTTTAGTAAGGTTAATACTGATACAATACTTTTATCTACTCCACCAGCCATATTTCAGTGACTGTCCTTGGTAGTATTTGTCCCCCTCCAGTATAACATTCAGAGTTAAGAATTTCATTTACTTGCTATGAACCTTAGGCTTTTGAGGTTTGATTCTAGTAAGGATTAAAGCACTTCCTATATAGTTCATCTCCCCAGAAAACTGTAAGGGAAAGGCAACATTTCCTCTGGTCCTTTGGAGCATTTACCTGGGGAGCACCTAGAACAGTCTGGGGATGTTTCCAGTAACAGGGTAAATGTCCATGGAGCACGACTTCTAGAAAGGCAGGTTCTTACAGCGGCCTGCCCACCCTCTGCATGCAGCCAGGATGTGCATTTCCAGCAGAACCTGTTTACTCTCTGGCTGCAGTGACCCCGAGATATCCCTTCCCAGGATGAACACCAGCCCTAAAGGGGAAATGCAAGCTAGCCCTTCCAACATCCTGACAACTTGGGAATGTGGGTGTGAACAAGGACCTTAGGACCCAATATACAGATTTGGAGGCTGCAGATCTGGGGAAGATCTGAGCCTGGTCACTTGATACAGATCAACTTTACGACAAATTAAAATTAATTATATCAATTAAAACTACCATTTAAAGCATAATTAGTGATCCTTCTGAAATAAAAAGATATTTTCATTGGTATAAATGTGTTAAATAAAAATTTATACTAGATGCAATAAAATTCAGTTGTGGTATATGTGTAACCTGTATCTGTAATCTTGCAGAAGTGTGCATGTATATAACATACCATTCACTTATTCCCTTTTAAATCAATGATTTATTAAGGGTCTATTGTGTGCTAAGTGCTGGGGATGGAGAATGAGTCACACAATACCAAGTGTGCTGGGAGGCTGCATTAAAGAATTTGGATTTATCTTTCAGACAGTATTATTCTCATTGGCCCTTGCCTGGGCCAAGAGAATGCAGGTTTGAAATTTTGAGCGCTTGGGGGGTGGTTTGGAAAATGTGATGCCTGGCTGGATGCCAGTCTTGTGGCTGGACTGAAAATAATAGTAAAGGGTTTAAGACTAACGATTCTTCCAGAACAACCAGCCTGACAATGAGTAATATGCAGTTTGATGTGAAAATTAGAAAACTGGCAGATGAACCTGCAAGAGGGAAATTGGATTTCCAGAGAGACGAATGGGAGGCCATGTGGCTGAATGGAGTTCATAAGATGCAAAGGCATGCAGGGGAGTTGCCATCCCCCCCCCATCCCAGCCTGTAAAACAGGTCCCTAATATTTATTTATTTGTGAGTGAAAAGCAAGAGTTCTGTGGTCCTGGTGTTTATTATCAAAATGGATGGATTCAATATTGAGCAATGATGTGTTCGAAATGAAAAGTCACATCATTAACTGTCACAAGCATTTGTTATCTGTTTCCTCCTTATTTGAATAAAACAGGCATTATCCCCACCAGGTCCCACATGACTCTTTTTTTGGGTCTGGCTTTGGCGGAGTCTCAGTTTCTGGGAGGCAGTGGCATCAAGAACAAATCTGGGAAAAGCATAGATGTCCAGGGGAATGTGATGAGGAATGGGAAATGCCTGACAGTAACTTTAACAAGGAGGACTCCATCTTCTGAAAGTACAGGTGTGGTCTGTTAACTTACTGCTCTCTCTCTTTTTCTCTCTAGCTCCCCAATCATCTGTCCCATTAGCTCAGCCACTTGTTTCATATCTCTTTCCCACTCTCTCTCATTCCTCTCACTGCCCGCGATGGATATCAAGAATGAACTTCCATCCTTGTGTACTAAACTTCTTACCTGGACACAACAATTGGTGGGGAGGAGGTTACCTACATCTCAGGATCCTTTGAATTGCTCCATGCCCAGAGCAACTCCTTGCTATAAAGACTACATAGTTTTGAATGTCCATGCTCCAATCAAAAGAAACCGACTTGGGGGAAAAATGATATAGATCCATTATTACTGTTCTGAAACCTCTTTCTGCTCCAGGCAAAGAAGATAAATTACCAGCCAAGTGATATAAAGTTAGTTTGAATATTTCATAGGAGCAAATACATCACAATGTCTGGAAATCTCTCCTCTTTTAAGTTTGAATTAAAGAATGGTTATCAGACCAATAATAGACACTATCATTTGCATACATTTCATCTCAAGAGATTTCTGAAGTTATGCAATACTCCAGTGGTTAACTGTTCTTCACATTCCTTTCAAACCAAATTACAGCTCAGATTAGGGAGGACCCATTGGTGATTGAGATGATTGGCAGGAGCACACAAGGAGGGCATCTTTGAGGACTGAAGGAGGTTATGGCCAGTCAGGGCATTGTGGGGCTTTTTAATGTGTTCCCATGTTGGAGGCAAACTTTACAAGTTTATTTAAAGGGCTTTTCTTCATGTTCTGCCCAGCTGGCATAGCTCAGTGGTTGAGGGTTGACCTATGTAAGCCTGATCCCCAGAAGGGGGCATGCAGGAGGCAGCTAATCAGTGATTCTCTCTCATCACAGATGTTTCTCTTTCTCTCCCTCTCCCTTCCTTTCTGAAATCAATAAAAATATATTAAAAAAATAAAGAGCTTTTCTTCACGTTTTATGATTCCAAACCACCAAACATTCAATGATGACAAAAATGCCAGTGTTATTTCCTATTTTATTGTCCCCTTTTACATTAAAGGTTTAATTCTTGAAATAGCTTTTAAAGTTGCCATTAATTCCATTTTTCCTTAGAATTCTTCTTGCGCAGGTTTCTGGTCTCATAGGTTGTGCTGTGGATGGAATTAATTTTCAGTGTTTACTTAGAATGTGTAACATCAGCAGGATGATATTTGAAAGTTCTTCCTGATTTCTGTAAAAACCCCTGGAGATCTTTGAGGAATAGTAGACCCATTTTATTTACTCTGGGCTTCTCGAGCCCAGCACAGAGCCTGGCATGGAAATGATATGCCTCTCTAGTTGAGTAGAGAAAGGTGGTGACATTGCTGGTGGTGACATTCTTCTTATACTTCCAATATTATCTTCACAGCCGGCAGGCTACTTGAAGCTATACAGGTGCTGAGCTGACATCAACGCTAGCCTGGTTAGGCACTTTTAGCTTCAATTGAGAGGTAGTTCAGATTACCATTTGTAAAGTGGACATCCAGCCAGGATACAAAGGTATGTGAGGTAATGATACCATTAATAGCCTGGCTGTTATTAACAGGAAAGGAGTAAAGGGAGACTACATAATACAGGCACGCCATTCATACAGCTTTGCCAGGAAGCTGCAGTGTAACATTCCCATGTCTGTTCCCCACAGATCGATAGGGCGAAGGGACTGGACAATAGACGCATGGCCAGTAAGGTCTGGATGGTATGGAAGATGCTTACCTGTCAGTCACACCTGGGAACAAGTCAGTGGCCAGAATAGGCGTGGCCACTGCAAACTTGGGAAGATTTGATATTTAAACTCCTGCACAAAGGGAGTTCCCTCTCTTGCTCTCTTGTGCTCTTGGCCCTCTTGCTCTCTTGGGACCCCTGTTGCAGAGGGCACACTCCCCTGCATTCGCCCGCATGGCTCATGGCCATGTGGGACCCACACAATGGACTGATGGACTGAGCTACATCGGACCCAGCTCCATCATGGAACGGAAGCTCTGGACACTGGCCCTGCTTTTGAATCTGTTGGAGCCCCAGATGGATATTTTTTAGCATTGGTTTAAGGACAATGGGACTTTACAACCAGAGGGATAGAACTCTAAATAAAAAAACATTCCATTCTCCCATGAGCGTCTTAGAAATTTCCTTTTCTGAAGATATCACAAGAGCCACCCCACTCACACTAGTGATGGAGGAATCCCACCAATCTAATCCTCTGGCAGCAGTAGCATTAGAGGTCATCTTTGTCATGCAGTCATGTCTGTGGCATAGACAGTGTCACCAAACATTCTATGTGTAACCCTGAACTTTCAAGCCTCCCTTAGATTAGCACCACGTGACTGTGTGTGGCCAATGGACTGTGAGAAAAAGTGGCATGTGTCATTTTTTAGCATAGGCAACAACTCTTGTCTTTTCTGTCTCTTTCATGATGACTCTGGAGACCACAGTGTAGATTGTTCCATTCTAACATAATGAAGACTTCATCAGCCTGAATTCCTGGGTGAGTGTGGAATAATAGTTCCACCTCCTGCCCCTTACATACATTTACAGTTACAATGTGAGATAATCTTTCTTGCATTAAGTCACCAAGGCAGAGTTACTTTGTTACTGTAGCATAGAGAATTATGACCAAATCCAGCAGATTTCCCCTTCCATCTAATTGGCCAAACTGAAGTTTTATGATCACTCATAGCTGCATGGAAGGCTGGGAAAATGGGAAGATTGCTAATTTGCCTTAAATGAACCATGCTTTACCCCTTGGGGCTATTTTACCCTAGAAAAAGCTGGGGTTTTGTTACAGGGAAGACACTGGGTAGGCACTCTCAGTGTCTACCAATCACAAGACACTATTCATGCTAAACAAGGAAAAAAATAAAGCCAAAAAGGCAGAGGTGGATAGCGAGGTATTTTTGCAATTTCGTGCCTCAGACTAAGTGTCCCAGGAATGGTGCTGATGTCAGGAGGCTCCTTCTCTGAACTGTCAAGGTACCTGGTTAAGTGGCTGTTAAACAGCCTCTACTTCCTACCTCTGGCCTCCCACCACCCAAAATGCTTCCCTTGAGGTAGGGAGGGAAGTGATCCCTGCTATCCTTTTGCCAAATCTCTGGGAAAGGTTGTGAAGCTGAACAGATTTGTGTTTGAAAAGGGCTCTGTGGCTCTGGCTTCAAAAGCACCACAGAAGTGCAAATGCCTGCAATTCATCGCCTGCTGAAGGAAACAGGAACTGAATTGCTTTAAACTGGAATTTCAGGGCCTGTGGCTGGTGTCTGGGACTCACAATAACTTTTTTTGAAAGCACCTTCTTTTGTATAGACTGCTATTTGTTCCCTCAGTTTCTTACCCAACTTAACCCTCAATGGTCTCCTCACCCACGGTGTTTGGTGAAAAGTGTGGCTCAGAATTTTATCATTTCTTTCCCTGACTTTTTTAGTACTCACTCCTTCTACCCTTTATCCACCCCCCTCTACTCTGGCCCTTCCTGTGGGGAGAATCGAACCCCTATCTGCTAGACCCAGGGATTGGCCCCATGGTGGGGTGGGGGTGAGCTTCTGAGCATTAAGCTCTGAACCTCCTCTACAAGTTACCGGGAGGGTTGTTAAAAGTGCATATTTGCAGCCCCAGCCCAGAGCCACTGATGTGGGGGTCTGTGTTTTTCCAAGCACATTAGTATTTGCCAGAGAGAAAGCTCAATAAAGATTCCTCAAATGATGAATGATTTGTGAAACGCTCATACCGCGAGGTCCTGTGTTAAGTGTCTTCTGCATAAGTTCTCATTTTATCTTCCCTAAACCCTAGGAGGCAGCTATAATTCGCAGCATTCCTCCATTTTCCAGATGAGGAATCTTGGCCAAGGAACTCAGCCAGGATTGGGACCAGTACCTTAGCTAAGGTTTGATTCCAGCACCTTAGCATGATTGAGTCGTCTGTTTCTTCTCCCTGAGGATCAACATTTTAAAAGGATTTCAGGGCAAGAACCCAGTGGAATGGATCTCCAGTGGTGATATTTCTGGCAGCAAAACTTGTGGGAGGCTATTATCCAATGCCGATGTGTCAGGAAGAGTTAAATCTCTTTGACAATTCAATAGCCCCCTTTGGGTTTGCCCAAATGGCACCTGTTGTTGAAGTCAGTAGAGCTTACAATTTAATTTCATCTGCCTGCAAACAATCTCTCTCATTAGGGGGTGGAATGATGATGGGATTCTCCCAGCCATGCAGTTTCACTTTCTACAGGGCAATGCATACAGTCACTGTTTTCTGCAGAGAGGGAGAGTAACCTCCTCCTCCCGCCCCCAGGCTGCTTATAACCAGGAAGCCAGTGTCTGGGTTAGGAGAAATGGGGGAGGCAACTACTGGGGGTGAAAAGGGGTTAAGCTCCACACAGGGTTCCTAAGAGATAGTTCTGTTTTCCCCCTCTGGGAGCTGGGAGCTGTCATTGCCACTTGCAGGCTAACCATTACGTCCAACAGAATTTGAATGTTTCCATTATCTAAATGACAAGGAAGTGGTTTTTCCATCTATTAGAGATGAACTCTCAGCATGGGCATGAGGGACTCTTTCTGTTTTTTACTTTGAGCTAATAGGACAGCTTAGGTTCAATAATAAAGGTGATGGTGATAGTAACCAGCAATAACAGCAGTACTAGTGTTGTAGAAGACCGAAGAAACCCAAGCCACGCTTAGAGAAATGGAATTACACAGCTTTATTACGCCGGTGGTCTCAGAGGACTTTCCTCCAAAGTCTGAGCAAACCAATATGGTGGAAGCTCTTCTTTTATACCCTTTGGTTTCTATGTCCCCCAAATATGGATGGGACTTCCAGACCTTTCGTGGGCTTTGCAAAAAGCCCCGTGTGTTGGGATGGGGGCTTGAGACCATATCTAAGGGCCTGGCCTGGCGCCAGTGCTGATAACCCCCTCCGGGGGTTGTGTATTGTTCGTGGTTTATGGCCTCTGTAAAATGTGAGCATTTAGGTAACAGGTCTTGCAAGACGAGATTCTGGAGAAAGGGGCAGTGACTTAATCATAGGTTATCAAGAATGTACGTTAGGTTACTGGCACAGATTCAGATTGCTAGCCCCCCCAAACATCGGGGTTACATTGGAATTAGACTTTTAGACTTCTCACTAGTAGTACTTACTGTTAGACAGACATGAGCAGGGCAAAGATGATGAGCCAGGTACAGAAGTTCACCAGGGCAGAAAGCCCTAGATGCCTAGCAAGGGGCAAATCTGGGAAAACAAGAACCTCGCCCCCAGAGTAACCTATCCTCCCCTAGCATATCACTGGTCAGGCGGTTTAGACCCCCTGACCTTTTCCTCCCTAAAAATAACATCTAGTCCTCAGTTGTATTTCCGCTCCAAGCCCAAAAAAGCAGCAAAACTAGACAAGTGATGCCGTGGCTGCCTCAGGACCAGCTACATTGACTAATGACCCCCTGCCCTGGCTCTGACCGATCAGTTAAGAGCAGGACCCTGAAAGAGCACACCTGGAAAGCTGAATATTCTGTTAAGGCTCTCCCCTGAGAGTCCCCCTCAGATTTCCACCTGCAAGAGAGATAAATATGCTCAGGACAAAGGACCCAGTATACACTCTCCCTCCAAGGACAACACCCATGCCATTCCTCCACAAGTACATATCCACCAACCTCTTAAGGGACCCCATGAGACTTGCAACCAGGGGAGCAATGGGCAGTGGCAACTTGTCCTAGGCCAGTGGTCGGCAAACTCATTAGTCAACAGAGCCAAATATCAACAGTACAACGATTGAAATTTCTTTTGCAAGCCAAATTTTTTAAACTTCTTCTAATGCCACTTCTTCAAAATAGACTCGCCCAGGCCATGGTATTTTGTGGAAGAGCCACACTCAAGGGGCCAAAGAGCCGCATGTGGCTCGCGAGCTGCAGTTTGCCGACCACTGTCCTAGGCTAACGCTCTGAATCTATCTCAAAGGCCCCCTTTCCTCTGACTTCTCAGTGAGCCAAAGCAGCCCAGCTTAGGCCTTCCTGTTGCTTCTTCTGTGCACTTCCTTGTTTCACTGTCGTAAGTATATTTTTATTGCCATCATTGACCCAATACCCCTTGGTTTGGTGCTATGTAGTCCTTCCCTTTGGATATCCCCATTAACTTTTCCTTAAATAAATTCAGTTTTTCTTTAATCACCATCTGAGATGGCTATTTAGCCTGCCCACGCACCACCGACTTTAACCTTTCAGTTACCATTTGCTTGCTGCTATATGAGATGTATTGCATATATTTCTTTAATTCTCACAAGAGCTCTGTGAGGTAGGAATTTCATACCCATTTTACAGAGGCAGAAACTGAGGTAGAATAAGTCATTGTCTAATGTCACAAGGCTGGTGAAAGAAAGAGCCAGGGCTGGAACCCAAGTTTGTGTGACTTCAAATGTATACCTTTCCTATTGCCCCCTCATTACCCATCCTCCAACTGTGTGTCCCAATTACTCTCTGTTGATAATGAGGCTGACTGTGACAACCAAAAATCTCTGTACATTGCATCCAGAATGTTGAGGCTATTTAGATGCCCCCTCCTCCGTTCCCCAGGGAATTCCTTGGAGGAACTGGTGGGGAGGATGCTGTTGGATATTTCATTTTATGAGTTATTGGCAGTAGAATATTCATGTGTGTTTGCATCTTCTGGCAATACTAGTGTCTGACATGTGACCAGGTTTTTTTTTATTATTATTATTAAAGTTATAGCTTTTGAGGGGAGTTGGGATTATTACTGGTGTTTTGAGTGGGCAGGTGTCAAAGTAGGATTCACTCTGGCAAGTGGAAGATGATTTGAAGATTTTGGCCCAGGAGACATATATGCTAATAGGAAAAATGCTTTTTTCTTCTCTTCAGGCCAAGTTCTGAAAGATTATACTAGCTTTGTGGATTGCAAATGGAAAATAAAAGAACAGATGTAGGCTTGGGAGGGAAAGAGGAAAAGGAAGAGAGAGTAACATCACTGAGGCAGACTAACAAAGGGAGGGTAGTGTCGTTCCCAACAGTACTATGGAGTACATGTGGTATGGGCAATAGCGAATGCCTGTATAATTGATCGAATGAATGAATTGTGGTATTTAATTCAACAGGTTCTTAGATCCAAAAATTAGAACTATGGAAAACTCAAGTCATATATATATAACTTCCTTTCTTTAATTTATGTTGAACAAGAACCTTCTGATGGTACTAGATGAGCTTGTCTTCAGGTCATGCTATGCAGTGGGTATTTGTCATAATCATGCTGCCCTACATTTTTTGGACTATCATCTTCCATTTTGGTGATTTTTATCATTGAGATTTTCACCTTGCAACACTACAGGCAAGACAGCTTGCATTCCAAGCCATCCTTGAGGCTAGCTAAGGCCAGATAGGTGAGCCAGGTTCCACCGGGGAAATGGCCACAGAAGGAGGAAGGTCACATTCAGAACCTGCCTTTTCATAGAGAATGGCAAGCCATGATTGGGCTTTCAGGAGGAGGAGTAGCAGCAAAACTCCTAACAGTAAAATCCTGGATGGGCATAATTGGCTCAGTGTCCTGTGGTCTGTGTCCTGCAGGTTTTTTTGTGGTCCTGCATCCATAGTGCCAATAAGACTAGCCTATGAGTGGTCTGGTATTAATTAGCATTTGGATTTTCTTCTTGGCTGTAGAGTCGCTGAGCTTGATTCTTTGGCTCTTGAGTTTCTGAAAATTCGGTGAGTTTCACATTAGTTGTAATGCTCTTCCTTTTAGCTAGAGTTGGTTCTGTTATGTGCCATGGAAAATACTGATCTACTTCAGGATTGGATGGCACCGCTTACATTGGTGAGGGTGATCTTCACTTAGCTGACCAGTTCAAATATGAATTTCTTTGAGAAATACTCTTACAAACACACCCACAAATAATGTGTTACTAGCTATCTGGGCATCCCCTAGTCCAGTCACATTGATATTACCACTATCAATTGCAATGTTCCTTTCCCTTTGATTTTTTTTTTTAAAAACTCTGGCCATTGATTTTGCTATTCTTTCTGTTTGCAGGAATCTTTCCTACATCTCTGTCTACCAGTATGTTACCCATCACTCAAGACTCCATTCAGATTCCATTTCTTTAATTAAGACTTTTCTGGTAACTCCCTGCAGCAATGTTAGCTTCATCATCTGAAATCTTCTCTTCTGTTGAGAGGGTTTATTCTATCATGACTTGTATAAGAATTAGTTTGTCCATTTAGACATCTTCCTGACTATATTGTGAACTTTTTGAAGACAGGACCATGTCCTAATCATTTTTTTTTCTTTTATCAATGAATAATGAGCCTTGGATATGATAAATGCCAACAGATTCAATTAATTAATTAGTGAATTGCTTACAGTAGATACACTATCTGTCAAACCAAAAATCAAGATTGGTGTGTCTTTGTGGACCATCCATAGGATCATAGCTCTATAGCAGGGGTCCTCAAACTTTTTAAACAGGGGGCCAGTTCACTATCCCTCAAGCCGTTGGAGGGCCGGACTATAGTTTAAAAAAAAAACTATGAACCAATTCCTATGCTCACTGCAGGCCTGGGACGAGTTGGCTGTTAAGCAGGACAGGCAGCGGCACCCGGTGGGCTGGATAAATGTCCTTGGCGGGCCGCATGTGGCCCGCGGGCCATAGTTTAAAGACCCCTGCTATAGTAATGCAACTTATAAACCTTGAGACAGATGCATTTATAGTGTTGGAGGAATATTATGTTCAAGCCCCACTTCAGTGCTAAATTGTGGGTAAGAAAAAAGGTTTATCCTTCTTTAACATCTTCCTTCACATGTAGACTCAGGAGTGGGTGGGAGAATTGGAAGAACAGAAGTCTTAAGATTCCAAAGTCCTGGTTTCTGTAGTATTGATTTTGCTGTAAATAGAATGACAAGTTGTAACCGTGGGCAAGTAATTCATCTTTTCTGGGCCTTCGGTCCTCATCTAAAAATTGGTTCATGATAATGTTTGTGCTTCATTTGATTGCTAAAAGGCCAAATAAGGTATACATACCTTGGAAGTAAAGGAGGGGAAGTTGGGGATACAGATCAGTGGGACAGAGTGAAAGAGTAATAAGAAGGGGTGAGTAAATGTGGGATAGAGAATGGTCTAATACAGTGGTCGGCAAACTCATTAGTCAACAGAGCCAAATATCAACAGTACAACGATTGAAATTTCTTTTGAGAGCCAAATTTTTTAAACTTAAACTTCTTCTAACGCCACTTCTTCAAAATAGACTCGCCCAGGCCATGGTATTTTGTGGAAGAGCCACACTCAAGGGGCCGAAGAGCCGCATGCGGCTTGCGAGCCGCAGTTTGCCGATCACGGGTCTAATGGAACCAGAAACTGGCCTAGAAACACTGTAGGTGGAGCACACCAGGGATCTTTCTGAAAGAGTCTCTCAGGGCTGTAGCAGAGATTGCTATTTGCTTACCAAGATTTTGTTCCCCACTTTTTTCATGATCAAACCCCTATATTGTTAGGGGGAACCACCTTGGAAAGAGCAAGTGCTATTTTTTCATGTGCTGCTTTCCTCTCTAGCCTGGGTCTGGGGCCTAGGAAAGTATTTGCATATTGTCGGCATTCTGCATGCCTTGGGGAATCAGTACCATTGAAAGAAAAATTATAAACTTTCTCATTAAAAAAAAACCACAATTTGGAACAAAGCTTAAATAAATAACATGAGATTGGGGCTTCTTTATGGTTTAAAAAGATCTCTCCCTGTTATCTCCTGGGGAAAGCCTCCCCTCTCCTCCCTCCCTCCCTCCCTCCTTCCCCCCTCCCCTCTCCCCCCTCCCTTCTTCTCTTTCTTTCCTTCCCTTCCCTTCCCTTCCCCTCCCTTTCCTTCCTTCCTTCCTTCCTTCCTTCCTTCCTTCCTTCCTTCCTTCCTTCCTTCCTTCCTTCCTTCCTCCCTCCCTCCCTCCCTCCCTCCCTCCCTCCCTCCCTCCCTCCCTCCCTTCCTCCTTCCCTCCTGCCCTCCTGCCCCTGTCTCCCTCCCTCCCTCCCCTCTCTCCCTCCCTCCCACAGTCATATAGCTGGTATTGTTAAGCAGTGGAGAGCAATGCTAGGATTTTCTGTAAGACTTATCATAACAAGAATCTGAGTTTATCTGGTGAGCCCAGGCCAGCACATTTTTGCCTACACTTTCACTTTTGCTCATTGCTGCTGCAGCCTCCTCTTCTTTATTATGATGATGAATTTTCATCATGCTGCTTCCCAAATGAGAAAAGATTTTAAAACAGCCAGGTACAGTCTCATCTCTGTGGTCCTGCTTTATACCAGCCAGACCCAGAACAGGGAAGAACATTTTCTCCTCATTATCACCTCATCACTCAGTTCCCCTTGTCTGAGTGGGGTCAGTGAGGTGGGGCGCTGAGCCCAGTGCAGGAACTGAAGTGCTAATGAAGAGAAAGTGTTCAAGCATGGATCCTGCCCTCTCACTCAGGCCCCACCGAAAATGCTAACATCATGAGATCATCTTTCTTCTGATTGCTAAGTTTAAATGAATTTTAATGCTGCTATTTTCTGCATGTAGATGGCTTTAGTTCTAAGCAATAAACTGTCCATCCCACAGAGAGGGAAATTAACAAATATTAGGTTGATGCAGAAGATTCTTTTCTCTTTACAGAGAAAAAGACAATTTGTGTCCTGGGAAATGTTTTAGAGCTGTAGCAATCAATTTGGGATATAAACCATGTTTCTATTTAACAAACAAAATTGGAGCACCTGCTCTGTGTTAAGCATTGGGCTAGGTCCACAGTGGTCGGCAAACTCATTAGTCAACAGAGCCAAATATCAACAGTACAACTATTGAAATTTCTTTTGCGAGCCAATTTTTTTAAACTTAAACTTCTTCTAACGCCACTTCTTCAAAATAGACTCGCCCAGGCCGTGGTATTTTGTGGAAGAGCCATACTCAAGGGGCCAAAGAGCTGCATGTGGCTCACGAGCCGCAGTTTGCCGACCACGGGGCTAGGAGGTGCTTAGAATACAAATAAGTACTTAACATTTATTAAGTGTTTTCTTTAAGATAGGGACCATGAATTAAGAGCCTTTGTGATGTTTGTATATTTTGTTGACTTAGCAAAACCAGAACTGTAGTTCCCAGATTACCTTCCTGGCATGATTGTGGGTTAAGGTTAACTACAAGAGAAATTTGCATGAAATCTGAAAGGCAGAATTGAAGCATCAACAATATGTACTCTGGAGGGCGAGGCAGGGGTCTGTGTGCTGTTACAGCTCATGCACTTGGGCCCTCTCTTCCCAACATTACTGCAGTGGTCTTCCAACTGGTCTCTTTGGTCTATGTGCAACACGTGAATGCTTCTTGTCACTCCTCTGCTTAAACCCTGCAAAGACTCCTATCAAAGTCCACTCCAAGGCTTGCTTACAAAGCGTGACCTGCTGCTCACCTTGCTGGCAGGGGTGGGGCGGCAGCTGAGCCTTCAGATCTTCCAGCACCTGCAGACTCTGGTCCTTCAGTGTCCTGAGCCAGATGTACCTGCATCTTTGTGGTGAGGGCGCTGCATCTTTGAGGTACATGTGATGAAAGACACAAGTGGGTTTGGTGTGTCCTGTAAGTTCAGGCTTGACTTATGGGTTCAAATCCCCCCGCCCCCCACTTCATGTCCAGCTTTTCTGATTTCTGACCCTGCTGACCTACAGCAACTCCAGCCCCACCTCCAGATATAGAGCCAATAGCTCTCCACAGACCTCTTTGGTGGCTTCTTCTTGCAGTTTCTGTTAGGAACTTCTCGCTGATCCTCTAGTTATCACTTTCTGGACTTGTATTTCACTCGTTTCTCCCACAGTGGATCAGATCTAATCTGTTCAGTCGATCCATTATGACTCATGTGACATTGGTTTTGACATTGGCAGAGATTTGAAGGGTCTCAAGGAAACTAGTTGTAAAGGTTTGAAGGGTTTTTAGGAAGTTGATATCAGAGGACAAAGAAAAGGCAATTCATGCGTAGTGGTGAAAAGTTTGGCAACACTATGGTCCGTAGTAATTGGAAAATAGAAAATACACTTAATGAACTGGTAGATTTGGTTAAGGGGATCCTGGATGAATACTGGAAGTACCAGCTAGTTTCCTTCAGCAATATGTGATAAGGTAGAGATAGAGATGAGATTTAAGGGGTACTGTTAAGGTTTTTAGCAGAATTTAGAAGAAATATAGGGGAATGAAGCAAAAGCCAGCAAAAGGACCTCCAAGTGATAAAGGCTCTGCAGTGGTTCTCAACCTTTCTAATGCCGCGACCCTTTAATACAGTTCCTCATGTTGTGATGATCCCCAACCATAAAATTATTTTCGTCGCTACTTCATAACTGTAATTTTGCTACTGTTAATGAATCGTAATGTAAATATCTGTGTTTTCTGATGGTCTTAGGCTCTACAGCAGCGGTTCTCAACCTGTGGGTCGCCTAAGACCATCGGAAAACACAGATATTTACATTACGATTCATAACAGTAGCAAAATTACAGTTATGAAGTAGTGACGAAAATAATTTTATGGTTGGGGGTCACCACAACATGAGGAACTGTATTAAAGGGTCGTGGCATTAAAAAGGTTGAGAACCACTGCTCTAGAGGAAGGAAACAAATTCAGGGCTGTAAAACATTGTCTTGAAGTAAAAATAAAGTCAAGGGTATGACTGTATACCTGATGTTAAAAATTCAGAAGTACTTAAGAGTGTTACTGTAGACCTTAGGTAGATAACAGGACATCTAAGAATCTTAATGATGTGCCTCTTAAATGTTCTTGGCTTGACAACAGAGCTTCTAAGACTCTTAAGAGCTTTGTTCCACAGCAGCCTGGCACACAGCAGAAAGGGGCCTATCACAGGAAGAGATCTGGATTCATTAAACATCCACTGAGTGTCCTGGCCTGTGCCGATGCTGGGAGGGAATCAGGGGATATAGCCTTGGCCTCCCGTGAACGCATAGACTGACTAGTGAGAGAGAGTCAAGCAAGCAAAGTAAGCAAGTGGCCAAAAGAGAAAGATGCCATGGGACCCAAGGAAGAGGACGTGACTGAAGAGAGCAGCAAGGTTTAAATTTCTCTAGTCTGAAAGGAGAGGGGATCCACTGGAACATACTTCCCCACAATAGGAAAACCAAGAATAATATGCATGAATCTAAATGACTCTCTAGAACAGGCGTCCTCAAACTACAGCCCACGGGCCACATGTGGCCAGCCGAGGACATTTATCCGGCCCACTGGGTGCCGCTGCCTGTCCTGCTTAGCAGCCGACTCGTCCCGGGCCGCAGTGCGCATAGGAATTTGTTCATAGTTGTTTTTGTTAAACTATAGTCTGGCCCTCCAACGGTCTGAGGGACTGTGAACTGGCCCCCTGTTTAAAAAGTTTGAGGACCCCTGCTCTAGAAAAATCACAGGGAAGTATAAAATGATGCATATTTGTTCCAACGATGAATTAAATGGAAATGAATCCATGTCAATGACAGAGCAGGTTTTTCATGTCCAGGGCAGCCATTTTAAGTTTCCTGCACCTCATCTGTTCTCTATCCCCCAAGATAACTCCTGCATTGGCATGTGATAAATATCTCCAGGGGCTGGTGATGGGAAGGGATACTAGTGTTGGGGATGCTGTGTGGCTTAGAAAGGAGAATTACTATTTTTTATGTATCTTTTATTCCTGTTCCTCATCACCAATCCTCCCAACTGGAGCATATGAACATACACAACAAACTAATGCACACTCTCTCTCTCCTCCCCCACACTCTGTAATTCCCAGTCAGCAACACAGAGCTGTGGCCACGAGTGCACAGAGAGCAGTGTTTTGAATTCCTTCCTGATGTTATGGATCACTTTATAGGGAAGCATGGAAAGGATGGGGCATGTTTGCTAATGGGGCATGTTTGCTAATCCAGTGTTAGCAGAAAACCTCTGGGGTTTGTAATCTATGGGCTTATTTTACTCACCGCCTGGATATATGGCTGTATCAGTGCTAACATTCCTCACTGGGTTGTCTCGGAGCCTCCCCCACCCACTCCTGTTAACATCCGAACATCCGGCTCCCCAGTGCTGTGGAGGCTATTAAATTAGCTTAGACAGCAGGTGGCCACTAAAGAAATTGGAAAACAACAGCTGATCTAAGTCATGGTGCACTGTGGACTCTTGTGAGGGGGATGCGAGATATAGACTCTATCACGAGACAGGCCATCTCCCCCTCCATGGCCCCAGAAACACAGCTCCACACAGTCACCTATGAGGGAAGAAAGGGGAGTGCTAGGTTCTCTTAGCAGCCCCATGTAGCATCATCTCTGCATGGAGTCATCCAGCCTCTCTAAGCTGTCTTGGGCAGTGTGTGTGTGTGTGTGTGTGTGCGCGCGCGCGCGTGGGAGAGTCTATGGAGTGATGATCCTGCCTCATATTGGTCAAAATCAAGGAGCTTCCATGCCACAAGAATATAGACAGGACTAAGTGGAGACGGGAGAGAGGAAATACTAAAAAGAGCCAACATTTGTTAAGTACCCACCTATGTGCCAGGCACTGTGCTTTACCTGCATTGTTTGCATTTCGTTTCCCTAACAACCCTATGGTGCAGGCACTGTAATTTATATGCATTTTACAGAGGAGACTTAGGCACAGAGAAGAAGCAACACAATTAGCATTTGAACCTCAGCAGTCTCATTGCAGAACTTGTACTCTTCACTACTCTGTGGGCCGGCAACAAACATGGACAGGGGGAAGCAACAAATAGAGAAGTGCCTATAGTGGGCAACTGCTAATGGGCAGGAGTAAACCATGCCTTAGTCCCTGGGAAAATACCAAAGCAGGACCTAGAAAGCTCATAGGAACTGAGCAAAGAGAACTACTACTGCCTTTGGGTCTTTGAGTTGCTAGGGAGCATGATGTAGATAAGGGCTAGCTGGCTCTGCAGAAATGATTCCACCCCTAAGCTCTCTGCTTACTGAAGATAGATTCCTTGGATTAGCTGGGTGGGGAGAGGAGATAATTTTCCCAGAGTCTTCAGAATGGCTGGACTATAATAAGATGAACCTGAACCAGCAGCTGCGGCAGCACGGGGTTGGGGGGGGGGGCAGTGATGGGGCCACAGAGAGCCCAGTCCAATTACTGTTCTTGTTATCACTGACAGTTTCCTATGGGTATCAACTCCTGATAACAAATACTGTAATAGTACTAAAGCTACTATGCACACATGCTTTATTCGATGCTGGGCGCTGTTCTAAGTACTTCCCCGTACTAATCACTTAATCCTGACAATAACCCTATGAAGGTAGGTCTTGTTATCATTTCTGTTCCATAGGTGAGGAAACTGAGTCACAGGGATGTGAAGTGATTTGCCCAAAGTCACCTACCTAGAAAGGGGCAAAGCTAGGTTTTGACTTAGGTGACCTGGTACTGGCATCCAAGCCTTTAACACCTCAAGCCACCTTCTGGGGCTTGCCCTCTGAGAGATGTCATGGTGAATGTAAAGAAGTCCTTGCACCCAGCTAAAGAGCTATGCACATGAGCAGAGGAGAGGAAACATTCTGCATTGAAGTTGAGGAGAATAACATTGCTGAGCAGGGCGTGACACATGAAAGGGGGGCTGTGGCTGGAGTGTTCTGTGGTCCCTGGGGAATTCGCATATGTGAGTAATCTCTGCTTTCTGGAACAGTCCGGTTCCTTTCTCTCAAGATTCTGCTCCGGCTGCTGTTAGAGGAAGTTACTCCCTTTGGGCCAAAGCGGGCAGCAGATGTTGCCAGTTTGGAGAAGTGACATGATCAAGGTGTAAAAACACCACCTTGCCACCCAGCTCTGAGCCTACAACCTCTGCTCTTTGTCCTGGTAGAGAATTCATTCATAGAAGCCGGAGAGGCTGAGTTGCCAAGAGTCCCACCTGACCTGTGCCATAGGTGGTACAGAGCTCAGCATGGTGGGAGAGAAGGGTCCAGTGTTGCCTTGTGGGGACCCTGCTGCACCGGGGAAGTAAAAAGGAGTGTGTGAAGCAAAGGGTCTCCTTGTGGGGCAAGAAAGAGGTGTAGATTAACCCACATGGAGCTTAGGGCAACCTCACTCCAGGTAGAAAGATACCATTAAGTCAATATCCATGGAAAAGAAGTGGAGCTAATGCTTATCAAACAGCCCTTGTTTGCCAAGAATCGTGCAGGTATTGTTTCATCCAGTCTTCTCAACTTCTGAGTGAGGATGGTGCTGTTTTATTATCCTCATTTTACATTTAGGGAAAGTGGAGTTTAGAGAGGTTAAGAATCATACTCAAGGATGTCCAGCTAGTTAAGGGCAGAGCTGGGATTTGAGACCAGCTGGAATTAGGCCTTTAGAGCCCATGATGACTGTGGATGCTAAGCCAGTACACCCACTGTTCTGTGTAGGTAAAACAGTGCACCTGTTAATCTCTCCAGGTAAACCAGGGTACCCTGCTGCTCCAAGGAGCACACTCCACTGATTTTTGCAGGTAACCTGGGAGTTATGGGCATAGTGTTCTAAAACCAATAGATGAGATTTTACAGGACAGCTTATAGCAGAGAGGAACCAAATGCTCACTTTGCAAAGTGAACATTTGGGGAAAGTTGAAAGCACCCTGCAGGGATTTAGTTCAGGATAGAGAGGCCTAGAGAGCTGCCTCCGTACAGCTTTAAGGATTTGAAAATTTCCTTGGTGGCACTTTAAAGATGCATTTGTCCTGAGAATAGGAGATGTGGGACATCCCAAGCGTATTTAGGTCAGAGTCTAAAGGGAATTTTTTTTTTCACTGGAGATTACATAATCTCATTCCCTGAGTCC
Organism: Plecotus auritus; assembly: GCF_963455305.1. Classification (NCBI taxonomy): domain Eukaryota; kingdom Metazoa; phylum Chordata; class Mammalia; order Chiroptera; family Vespertilionidae; genus Plecotus; species Plecotus auritus. Next base: position 133,545,882 of record NC_137776.1, on the reverse strand, counting down.
TTTAAGTAAAAGGAAAATGCCTATTAGGGAAGGAGGGTGGATACTAAAGGTTGTCGAATCCAGCTGGACTCCCCAGCCCCAGCCTGTGAGCTATGTAAAATACAGACTTCTGGGCTCCATGTGAGACTTACCAAGTCAGATCTGGAGGTGTGCCCAGGCATCTGGCTAATGAGCTCCAAGGTAATTTTGACTCACTTGAGATTGACATCATTGTTGGGAGTTTCAAACTTGCTCTGAAGCTGTACTTTCCAAGTAAATGTAGAGTTCTTCAAAGCCACGTCCTGTCAACCACTTAGGCATTCTGCTAAATTAGGTTTTCTTAATCTGAAGTTCATTGCTAACTTAAAGGGCCCCAAGAATCCTGTAAAATTTGAGGTAAAATTGTGTGTTTTGTGGAAAGAGGGTCTTTTATACCCATCAGATTCACAGAGAGATTCATGATTACAACATTTAAGAGGCTCAGCAGCATATGTTTTGGCAACTGCTCTGAGCCCATTTAAGATCCTTATAAGAAAAGGGGTCTCACTGATTAGAGATACATTTTGGGTTGTTTATGTTCATTTGTGTGTGTGTATTGGTATGTTTGGTGGAGTACAAAACGATACTACTCAGAAACCACTCAAGGTGTTCATAACACTTTGCTGAAGTTACTTAATAAAAAGTTACATGTAGTAAAAAAAAAAACAAAACACCCCAAACATTTAGAAAATGAGCAAAAGACATGAACAGACATTTCACCCAACACAGACAGATGGCAATAAGCACATGAAAAGATGTTCAAGATCATTAGCTATTAAGGAAATGCAAACTAACACCACAGTGAGATATCACCACACACCTTGTCCTAATGGCTAACATTAAAAGTAGTGAGTGGTGAGGAGTCAGAGAAACTGGATCGCTAATACATTGCTGGTGGGAATGTAAAATAGTACAGCCATTCTGGGAAACCCCTTGGCAGTTTTTAATGCAACTAAACATATAACTTACCATGTACCCTAGCAATCTCACTCTTGTGTATTTATCCTAGAGAAATTATAACTTAGAGATGTTTGCATAAAAATCTATACATGAATGTTAGTGGTAGCTTTATTCATAAGACTAATAACAAGAAATAACCAAGATGTCCTTCAATAGGTTAATGGTTAAACGAACTGTGGTGCATCCTTTTAATGGAATATTTTACCCAGCAATAAAAAGAGTGACCTATGGATACATGCAGAAACTTGGATAAATCTCCAGGGAATTTTGTTGAGTGAAAAAAAGACAAGTTCCCATGTATATAACATTCTTGAAATGACAAATTTATAGAAATGGATAACAGATTAGGGGTTAGGGAGGAGTTGGGGATGAGAGAGAGGTGGGTGTGGCTATAAAAGAGCACTATGAGAAATCCTTGTGGTGATGGAAATGTTTTGTATCTTCACTGTATCAAGGCTGATACTCTGGTTGGGATATTCTACTATGATTTTAAGATGTAACCATTGAGGGGAAACTGGGTAGTGTAGTCAGGGTATCTGTGTATTGTTTCTTATAACTGCATGTGAATCTACAATTGTCTCAAAATAAAATTTTTTTAAAAGGATCATATCCACCAAAAAGGGTAAAGTTTACCACCCCTGACAGTATTCCAAAGAATGTGCTCTATTCTATGAAGGCAATTCTGAAAGAAGAATTACATAAGTGCATGGGGTAAGGGTGGCAATACCAGGACAATGTGCATCCTGCCAGGGACTCTGAGGGAGGGCCATCAAACACCTGCGTGCATCAGCTCTGGTCTGCCAGTTAACCATGGCGCTGGGTAAGAGAGAAGATGCAGTTCTGTGAGACCTCATATGTGGTTTTGCTTAGATACTATCCCAGGATGCTCATGATGTGCTTTGAATGAACCAGTTTGGGTCACATGGTTAATGAAACTGAAGGAACTTACTGAGTGCGTGGAGTTTTGTGTAAATGTATGTGAACCTGTGTGTGCATGAAGATCACAACTGCAGTGTGCCCGCAAGGTGCTGGCTAGGTGCCTTCATGAGCATTGTTCCACTGAATCCTTATGACAATCCTATGAGTCATGCCTTATTAGTCCCATTTTACAGATGAGGGATGGAGGCTTGGAAAGGTAAAGTCACTTGCCTTAGGTCACATAACTAGAGAGTAGCATAGTTAGTATTGAAACTAGGGTTTTCTGACTTTAAAATCCATGGTGCCTCTAGCTCATTATGTGCAGGTCTTCACAAAGGTTCACCTGCAAAGGGGAACCTGCAGGAAGCAAGATAGGGAAGGAAACCTAAGGGCTTTTTCCTTTCTGAGCCTAAGTTTTAAGCTGATGGTTTGAATGATGGTGGAATTAAAGACAAGCTGTGTCAGGGAATCTTCCTGAACAAGAGTAAAAAGGAATGATTTTTCAGAATCTTTGTGAAGCCAAAGGCATCCTGATTCCTCTGGCCTTTATCGGGACCTTCCTTTGGTTCCCCCAGTGCTGATATCTGCCTGGCACTAGCTGCCATGTGCTGAGGAGAGTGTGATGGCTGTGTTGTGAGCTGGCACTCTGGCCTGTCACATCTGTGCTCAGTCGGCTTCTCCTCTGGGCCTACACCAGGAGACCACAGGTGGTTTGGGGCTGCTGCTCAGCAGTGAGGGGCACATGGGACAGGGGTGGTGTCCTGGGAACAGTGGCCGCTACCCACCTTTTCCCTTTTCCCAGAGGAAATACTAGAACTTAGTAGAACAAATGAGGAAGATCGAGAGGTAACAACACAGCAACTGTTGAAAAACAAAATAACAGCGCAGCAAACAAAAGCATGAACAAAAATGACACCTCATAGTAATAATGTCACTGCAGTAATGATTGACACAAGTAGCTGCGACTGAAAAGATCATGGATTTACAATTTAATTTATTGAGCATTATCATTAGTCACTGTGTTGAGCATTTTAAATTGGTTATGTAAGTTCACCCAGCAACCCATGAGGTGGGTACTATTATTATTCCCACATGAGGAAATGAAGACAGAGAAGTTAAGTCGCTTCTCTAAGTCACACAGTTAGTATAGGAGGGACCCGATTTCAAATCCTGGTAAGATGACTCTAGAGCAGGGGTGGGCAAACTTTTTGACTCGAGGGCCACAATGGGTTCTTAAACTGGACTGGAGGGCTGGAACAAAAGCATGGATGGAGTGTTTGTGTGAACTAATATAAATTCAAAGTAAAGGAGCAGAGGGGAGAGCAAGAGAACCCTCCGCTCTTTCGGCTCCGCGGGCCGGATAGAACAGCCAAACGGGCCGGATCCGGCCTGCGGGCCGTAGTTTGCCCACGGCTGCTCTAGAGCCTTCTCTTAACCGCACTTTGCTACCAACTCTGCTACCAACTCAAAACAGTATTGATGGTGCCTGTTACCGGAACATCCTTCTTACTGATTAAGTAGATTTGTGACTTTTCCAAGTGTGGCATGGTTGCCAGATTTCTCAGAATGCTGAATTAGTGCTTCACAAATTCTAGTGATTTGCTCATTTAAATTTGGAAATACCTAGGGAGCGGTGGGGGAAATAAGAGATCCACTGAAGGACTTATATGCATGCATATAAGAGTAACCAACGGATGCAAAACATTGGGGGTGAGGGCATGTATGGGAGTGGGGTGGGGGTGGGGCAATGGTAAGATATGTACACATATAATACCTTAATAAAATAAATAAATAAATAAATAAATTTGGAAATACCAAACTTCAGTCACCCTCAGTAACTCACTCAGTGGATTAAGGAGCCCTCTGATGCAGGCAAATATTGAAAGTTTCTTGAACTGAGCAGCATTCTGAGATTCAAACAAATGACATTTATATATATGTTTGGAGCCACCAGGGAGTCCTAGGATCCCCAGGTCTTATTTTGAGAAATATTGACATACAGGACCAGTCAGGACTCTCAGGAGGATCATTTCCCTAGGTCTCTCTCTGGTGAGGTCCCTAGGGACCAGGTAGAAAAAACTCTCCAGAAATTTTACGTCTAGTCACAAGTCTGGAATTTGCTTAACTTATAAAAACATGGCAGTGCAATTGTGTTGCTGACTGTAGTGGTCACAGGGTCCCACCAGTCTCCACAGAGACCCTAATTCAGGGCTGAGTTTCATGGGATAGTTTGGATTATGCCTGAATTTGAATGTCTGGACAAGAATTGGGATGTTGCATTGGGAAAATTGGACAGATACGTGCAAAAAAAACCAGATCACCAAATTACACCATACACAAAAATAAACTCAAAATGGATAGAGGACTTAAATGTAAGATGGGAAACTATAAAAATCCTAGAAGAAGCCCTAGGCAGCAAAATAGCAGATATTTGTTGTAGCAATATCTTTACTGATACAGTTCCTATGGTAATGGAAACTAAGGAGAAAATAAACAAATGGGAACATCCTTCTTACTGATAAGCAGAAGATTTGTGACTTTTCCAAGTGTGGCATGGTTGCCAGGTTTCTCAGAATGCTGAATTAGTGCTTCGTAAATTCTAGTGATTTGCTCATTTAAATTTGGAAATACCAAAATAAAAAGCTTCTGCACAGCAAAAGAAACCATCAACAAAACAAGAAAGCCCACTGCATGGGAGAACATATTTGCCAATGTCATCTCTGATAAGGGTTTAATCTCCAAAATTTATAGGGAACTCATACACTTAACAAAAGGAAGATAAACAATCCAAACCAAAAAAACGGGCAAAGGCCCTAAATAGACACTTTTTGAAAGAGGACATACAGAAGGCCGAGAGACATACGAAAACATGCTCAAAGACACTAATCACCCAAGAGATGCAAAGCAAAACAACAATGAGGTACTATCTCATAACTGTCAAAATGGCTATCATCAACAAATCAACAAACGACAAAGTGCTGGAGAGGATGCAGAGAAAAAGGAATCCTCTTTCACTGCTGGTGGGAATGCAGACTGGTGCAGCCACTGGGGAAAACAGTATGGCATTTCCTGAAAAAATTAAAAATGGAACTTCCATTTGACCCAGTAATCCCACTTCTAGGAATATATCCCAAGAAAACAGAAACACCAATCAGAAAGGATATATGCACCCCTATGTTTATCGCAGCACAATTTATAATAGCTAAGATATGGAAACAGCCTAAGTGCCCATCAGCAGATGAGTGGATTAGAAAACTGTAGTTTACATCTACACAATGGAATACTATGCTGCTGTAAAAAAAGAAGGAATTCTTACAATTTGAAACAGCATGGATGGAACTGGAGAGCATTATGCTAAATAAAATAAGCCAGTCAGAGAAATATAAATATCACATATCTCACTCATTTGTGGAATATAATGAACAACATAAACTGATGAACAAAAATAGAACCAGAGTCATAGAAGGATCGAACAGACTGTCCAATCTATGAGGGAAGGCGGGGGATGAGGGAGTAAGAGATCAACCAAAGGACCTGTATGCATGCATATGAGCATAACCAATGGACACAGACGGGGAGGGGAAGGGCATGTGCTGGTGGGTGGGGACAGCCAGGGAGAGGTCAATGGGGAAAAAGGAGACTTACGTAATGCTTTAAACAATAAATAACTTAAATAATAATAATGATAAAAGAATTGGGACATTGCCTCACCAATAACCTAATCATATTTTCTCTGATGCCCGGAGAAAACTTCATGCCATTCAACACTTAAATATAGATAATATCAGGCTCTTGCTAGGAGGACATTTCAGTAATTAAAGAAAATAGAATTTTTATCAATTCAACATTTTCCATTTGTAATTAGCCTCTTGAAGTCCCTTAATTATTCTTTAAAAAAAATCTGTATTAGCATATTTAATTAAATTATTTAATTAGATGATGGTTAGCTCAAATTAGAGATGAATAAGTTTCCTGTGTAACCCCCAGAAAAGATTGTTTTGTGCTTTGATACATTGATGGAGAGAACACCAACAAGCAAGGGAGAAAGGCAGGATTGTGCAGCCATCTCCAGGTAATGGTGCAAATTCCATTTACATGCTTTAAGCCCCTCCAGCTTTATGTCACAGGCAAATATCCAACTGGCCAACTTGCATTTGCCAGTTGCCCTAAGCTAGGTTGTTCATTAATTCCTTGAGTACCTACACTGTGCTAGACGCTAGGAGCTGGACATGGTAGAACGAAAAGAGCAAGTGTCACAATCTTCGAGAGCTTACAGTTTTGGGGAAAGACAGGTATTCATCAAGTAATCACAAGTGAGTTTTACTTTCCAACTCTCTATGCAAACATGGAGCTCATGCTGCTTGCTGTGTTGTGACTAATAAAGTCCTTTGTTTTAAATCCACAAATCTCCTGTCTTAATAGGGTGTTGTGGGCCTGGGACGGGGTGTGGGGGGGGGGGGGGCGGGCTGGAGGGGTCAATGAGGGAAGAAAGGTGACATATGTAATACTTTCAACAATAGGGAATTATTTTTTCTTTTTAAATCTCGTGTCTTCTGCTAGCATCCATGAAACTGTGGCAGGCTAACTTAAGTTGCAAGTAGGGTAAACTCCCAGATCTTCTCCAATCTTTGGCACAAATGGTGGGAGGATTAGAGTACATAAAATTCTGCTTGCAGGCTCATTGGTAGAGGTCGAAAGGGAAGAGAGGTCACTGGTGAATGCTTGTCTTTGGGGGCACCACCTCCACATCCAGCTGGAAGCCCAGCATTTCCTACTGCTGTGGAGAAGGACCAGGTGCTGGGCTGTTATTTATTTTTATTAATATTAATATTAAGCTAAGAGATGGGGAGCAGGCCACACCTCCCCAGACTTCATCAGGAAGAAATCAATTTCTTGGGGACCAACGGCAGCTATTCCCCAATAAGAGATTCAGGGTCTGAGGTCTGAGACGTTTTGAACTTCATGTTGAGCCACCCTCTAACTTCTAGTATCTGTTTTTTATGAAATGTGAAGTATTTGTCTCTTTCCCTTCCTGCAGGCTGGTTGGGACCATGTCATGCCACCCTTCCCCCACAGCTGTATAAAGTTGAAAGCAGTGAGGGAATGAGGGAAAGCGTAGGGGACTGGCTGAGGCAGGTCCCTGGGCTGGGTCTTAATTTAATTACTTTGACAAGCCTCTGAATGCCTTTAAAAATAGTAGTTTATCTTACTATTTTTTTTTCAGTGACAGGTTTATACAAAAAATTACATATTTCAGAAATAGGTCCTTTATTAGGTAAAAGTAAAGGAATTGGGGATGGTGCTGAGTATTCAAAGCCTCTTTCAGCCTCCCTCCATGTGCCCAAGTCTTCTAAATTATGTTTGACTGTTGGAGCAAAAATTTTAATACTGCCAAGGATGGTTCTAAGTGTATGTGGAGGAAATATTTGAAATTTTGTCATACAGGCAGAGGGTAATGTTTCTGCACTTCATGGTGTAGAAATTGGTAAAACACGGACACCAGTACACTCAGAGAACTGAGGAGGGCTAGGTGCAGTGTTTACACTCCTTGGATACTCCAAAAATATTATTTTATTAATAATAAAAATGAGGAAAAAGCAATCTTGAAGTCACAAGCTGACTCAGTTTGTTTTTCCTAATGTAAGTCTACATATTAAGCTGTTTGATCCCAGGCAGACATCAACAGAAACCTCAGAACTTCCCCTCAGGTGGCGTTTAGCAATTGCTGAATTTTTTTTTTTTTTTTGCCCTTAAGGAATGGAGGGAAATAAAACCCCTTAGAAGGGCTGGTGTGGGGAGGTAGGTACTAGGCCCCTCAAGAGCACCCTGTCTCAGAAGCCTCGAAAGCACATTTACAGCAGTACAAGAAACATAGGCCAACCTCTTTGTGGTGCATTTCATTCCAAGTGCAGTATTATTTCTTTACCTTAATTTTCCCTCACAAATAGCTTTGAGTATTTCAAAGGCCATACTCCTTTCCTACCCTAACTCTTCCTCTTCCTCCTCCTCTTCCTTCTTTCTTCCTCTCCTCCTCCTCCGTCTCCCTCTCTCTTTTCTTCTTCTCTTTCTTTTTAACATAGACATCTCCAGCAGATATTTTTTGAAAGGAACAAATTTTAAGGAAAGGGAAACATGGGATCTGGGAGAAGTATATAATAGAAAATAAATACAAATCCAAACTGTTTGGTAATTGTTTTATAAACACCCACCACCACCACCACCATCACCACCAAATACAGAGACTGCCCTGTACAAAATAATACAATAAAGGCTTAAACATGGAGGTATTCCCTTAGCAAAGCTGAAGATTTCAGTGTCTGGTATTTGGACTTCAGGCTGTAGCCCTTATTTTGAACGTATCACTGGGTATGTGGCACCCAGTTTGCTGTTGCTGTGGCTTTTATGGAGAATGAATGGAAGGTCAGCAGGGCCCTGTCAACAGGATAGTCACATGCTCTAGTGATGATATTTCTTTTTTTCCTTCTGAGAAGACTGCTCAGCACTCCCATTTTCTGATCTACATGGAGGAGGTCTGCCCTGGCTTAGTCACAGAACTTCATAGCTATGACACCTGTTCGCAGCTTCTCACCTTTGGTACAGTTTTATAGTTTATTTTCTCACAGGGTCAAACAGTTGTGTGCTGGGAAGTACCTGAGTGTGGTGGTAACCAAGAGGGAACCTAGGGCATGGTGAGAGAGGGGAAGTAACTTGAAACTGATCCATGGTGCTCTGTACCTAAAAGCTACCTCTAGGACCTTTTAGTCAAGTCCTTCTAATATAAAAAGCACTGTGCAGCTGGGACCTGGGTTTGAGTCACTGACAGGATGTGACACTTTGGAAAAATCACCGAGACTCAGTTTCCAACTTTATGAAGTGGTTCTCTCAATAGGTGCAGACTCAATGAGCTGAAATATCTATAATAATAAAAGCATAATATGCTAATTAGACTGGACAGCCAAATGACCTTCCAGACATCCTTCCGGACGAAGCTGCAGAGGCGGGAGCTGAGGCAGAGGTGGTTAGGAGCAATCAGGCAGGCAGGAGAGTGGTTAGGGGCGATCAGGCAGGTATGCAAGTGGTTAGGGGCAATCAGGCAGGCAGAGGGGTTGGGTGATCAGGCAGGCAGGCAGGCAGAGTGGTTAAGGGTGATCAGGCAGGCAAGCAGGTGAGCGGTTAGGAGCCAGTAGTCCCAGATGGCAAGAGGGATGTCCGACTGCCTGTTTAGGAATGATTGGGCCTAAACAGGCAGTCAGATGACTCTGAGGAGTCCCGGATTTTGAGAGAGTGCAGGCCGGGCTGAGGGACTTGTGCCTCCACCCCCCACCCCCCACTCCCATGCACGAATTTCATGCACCGGGCCTCTAGTGTGATAATAGAGATCCAATGGTAGGCAGCCCCAAGTTGTTAGGGCAACAGTGCTGTCTTCAGGGACATTGGCTCCCTATCTTTCGGCTCTATTTTATTAGCATGTGGTTGCCATTTCCAGTGTCATCTCGTGGTCTAAGATAGTCACTGAAACTCTAGTCCTCCCCCTTGACTTTCAAGAGCTTAGGAAAGAGGGTAGGAGTTAAAAGGTCATAACCCCACCACAGCTCCCTTTAAGCATGTTAGCTCTAAGGGAGTCTGGGAAATGTAGTCTTTTAATTTGACCACAGACTTTCTGTTAATGAGGAAGAGCAGCATGGTGGGAGGGGATGGATACTGGCTAGACTACCAGCATTTTATGCCATAAGCAACAATCTGGCCCAGATGGGTGTAGGGAATAGTGGTCAAGGGGTCAGAGTGGGGGAATGTCCAAGTGATGGTGGGCATTTATCCTATAGCATTTAAAAAAAATTTATTCTGACAGTCAGGTGGGCATGAACATATTTTGCCCTGCAGAAGAGACTTTTTCAAAGCTCTCTTTGGTCCAGTGTAGGAGATAGGAGGTTTATATGGAAAACAAACAACCCGGCTGGCAGTTGGGGCACACATGATAAATTACTGCTAGGCTGTGGGTAACAGCAAAGGAGCTCTGAGCAGTGATGCTCATCTCTCTTCCTCTTTTATGGACACAAGGTCACACAAAGTCCTTCACTGTGACAGTGGTTTTAGCACCAGGGTTCAGAGTGGCTGCCTTCTGTAGAATTTCAGAGTAGAATGTTATTTACCATTTTTCTTATCTGGAAGGTGCAACTTGGGACAAGATAGTGACATTCTGGTGGGTAATTTCAGCTATAAGGGCTCAAAATCTTGCCCACTTCCTTCTCTTTTGTCCTTCATGCCCAGTCAATCAATAACATTGGTGATCCCCCCATCCCCCGCCCCTGCTCAGCCCCACAAATATCTCCTCTCTGGTTACATAGCTTTTTGGTCTGGATTACTGTCCCACACACCTCCTAACTAACATCCCACTCATCTTAGTTAACCCACCCACCCTCCAGAGCAGATAGCTCTTCATTAAATATGGCTTTTATTCCGGTCCCCACCTGCTCAAAACCCTTCTACTGTTTCCTCTTTTTTTCATGAAATTATCTGTTTAATTATTTTTTACATGGAATTAGCTATTTAGTTATAGGTTTAACAATGAAAATGGTTAGTGGATGAAGGTACAGAATAGTTAGATGAATTATAGATTACTCAGCAGTTTTAGATACCCCTGTAAAATGGCATGCCTAGGCTTTATTTTCTATATTGATGAAAAAATTGTCAATTTTTAACACTTGCCCCCAAAGAAATACAATAATGGCCTGTGTGGTCTTTTATGTGGACTACTTCATGTGTTGTGTATAACTCTATCAATATTCTGATGTGTGAGAAAGCACGCACGTGTATGCATGAGTGGGCGCGTGCGTGCATGCGTGTGTGTGTGTGTGTGTGTGTGTGTGTGTGTGTATTCTGGGCAGTTGGATAGGCGTGTACTTCTACCCCCCCATGCTCATTCTTTTATTCAGTCAGTTATTAATTATTCTAACAAGAATTTTTCCTAGAATTTTCTATTCACCTGGCACTGTGATATCCCTAGAGTTGCTGAATGTGGGAAGTCCAGGGGAACCCATAAGCCCAGGGTGGCTACAGACACATTGAGTGGCTCAAGTTTTGAGTTTTTACCACCAGTAAATATTTGAATATTTCAAACAATGGTGCTGCTATACTTTGAAATCCTCTATTAATCCTGAGGATAGTAATTGGACTTCACAGGGCTCTTGTCAGGGCCACCAGTTACTGGTGTGCAAGGGGCGGGGGGCTCTGCTCAACTCCAAGGCATCATTTTCTTGGAGCCATTGTAGGTGTGTGAAGTTATAAAGGCAATTTTCTGGCAGACAGCAGTCTAGTGTTCAGAGAAAGAATACCTATTTCTAATTTGCAATAAGTTGCCATTTGTATTAGTGGTGGGGCTGGTTGCTGTGAATATGAAATGAGATAACCCATCCCACGTGCTTAGAACAGTGCAGGTTTATAGAAAAACGGCAATGTAAGTTGATTATTACTCTCTATAAATGAAGCCCTACTGACACACTGACAACATGCAAAGAAGTAGTTGTTTATCACACAATTTTAAACTCATACCACATGCTCGTACCACAGAAAGTGAATGCACATTAAAAATAAATTTGTCTTTATATTTTCCCCCAACATTGAAAAATTTCAAACATTCAGAAAAGTTGAAAGAACATCCATGTACGTTGAACATCCATGTACCCACAATCTGGATTTAAAAATGAACATTTTGCTGTATTTGCTTTGTCACATATTTATCTACCCATCCCTCTACCTAACATTTCATTTAAAAATGCATTTCAGAGTAAGTTAAAGGTGTCAGTGTACTTCATTCTTAAACTTCATGCATGTTGTTAGAATTCAATATTTATGTTTTTTAAGGTCAAGTTACATACAGTAAAGTATACAAAGTTTAAGTGAACCACTTGGAAAGTTCTTTAAAAAAACGGTTTATTTTATTTTTTTTTATTTTAGAGAGAGGAAGGGAGAGAAGAAGAGAGGGATAGAGACATCAATGATGAGAGAGAATCACTGATCAGCTGCCTCCTGCATGCCCCCTACTGGGATCAAGCCCTCAACCCGGGCATGTGCCCTGATGGGGAATTGAATTGTGACCTTCTGGTTCATAGGTTCATGCTCAACCACTGAGCAACACCAGTCTGGCTGTTTGGTAAGTTTTGACAAATTGTTGGAGTAGACCATTGAGAGGACATAACCACAGGTTGACTCTGACAATAGGAGACTCCTTACCCCCTCCCCCATCTGCTCACCATTCCTAAAACCAGACCATTTTCAAGGGCACAGCCCTCTGGATGATAGTGACCAAACACAGTTAAAGCCTCTATCTAAACTCTTAAGATTCGGAATGGCAGATGCAGAGATCTACTCAAGACAAGCCTCGTAAGTTCCCTTGCTTGTTAAACCTGCCAGTGACCAATTGCCTCTTTCTTTGGTCTCTCCCTGCCCTCTTTATGTGTATGTGCTTGGGGCCTGTGGTGAGCAGGAGGTGGTGGACAGTTTGTGAACCAGCACAATTCATACACCAGTGTAACCCAAAACATTATCATTACTCAGAAAATTCCTCATGTCCCTTCCCAATCAATGACCGTTGCCACAACCCCCAGAGGCAACCACCATGTGATTTCTTTTTCACTATACCTTAGTTATGCTTACTTCAAAATTTCATATAAATGGATTGATATGGTATTTATTCTTTCATATAGGATTTCTTTTACTCAGCATACTGTTTTTGAGATTCATCCATGTTGTTGAATGTATTAATAGGTCTGTTTCTTTTAATTTATGAGTACTATTACACTATTCGCATGAATATAACAGTTTGCTTAGCTATTCTCCTATTCTCCATGGACTCCTGGAATGTTTTCAGTTTGGGGCTATCACAAATAAAACTGCTGTGAACATTGTAGTACACATCTTTTTGTGGACATAAGTTTCTTTTTGGGTGGTAAATATGTAGGAGTAAGATTCCTGGGTGATAGGGTAGGTATATGTTTAGTTTTTAAAAACTGCAGTCAGGTTCCTAAAGTGGACATGCCATTTTATGTTCCCAGCAACCTGTGTGTTTACAGTTGCTCCACATCCTTGCCACCATTTGGTGTTATCAGTCTTTTTCAGTTTAGCTCTTCTATGATTGTGAACTGGAATTGTGGTTTTAATTTACATTTCTCTAATGACTAATTGCTTGACTACTTTTTTATGTGCTACCAGTCATTCATATATTTTTATGAAGTGTCTGTCCAAATACTTTACCCATTTAAAAAAACTATTTTGAACTAATTTTAGACTTACAGAAAAGTGGCAAAAATAGCACAGTTTCTCTATATGCCTTACCTAGCTTCTCTAATGTGAGCATCACGTATAACTATAGTATTGTTATCAAAATGAGGAAATTAACATTGATATAATACTGTTAACTAAACTATAGATTTTATTCAGATACACCAATTTCCCTGCTAATGTTAGTTTTCTCTACTAATGTAAATTTTTTTTAAAAAATGGGTAGCCCAAGCTAGTTTGGCTCAGTGGATATAGCATTGGCCTGTGGTCCAAAGGGTCCCGGGTTAGATTTCAGTCAAGGGCATGTACCTCAGTTGCAGGCTTGATCCAGATGTGTCTTTCTCACATCAATGTTTCTCTGTCTCTCCACCTCCATTCCCTTTTCTATAAAAATCAATGGAAAAATATCATCAGGTGAGGATTAACAACAACAACAAAAAATGGGTAAAGAATTTGGACACTTTATATGGATACCCAGTTGTTCCAGGACTATTTATAAAAAGACATCTTTGCCCCATTGATTATTTTGGCTCTTTGGTTGAATATCAAATGATTTCATAAGTGTCTATCATTGATCTGTTTTTCTATCTCTATGCCAGTACTACACTGCCTTGATTGCTGTAGCTTTAGAGTAAATCTTGAAGTTAGTTAGTGTAAATCCTCTAAAGCTGTTACTGTTTTTCAAGATTGCCTTGGCTATTCTAGGAGCTTTGTATTTTCATATAAATTTTATAATAAGCTTGTTAATTTCTACCAAAAAAGGCTACAGCATTTTTATTGGAATTTGGGAAGAAATGGTGTCATAAAAATGCAGTCTTCCAATTCATAAACATGATACATTTTTTAAAACATTATTTCTAAATAGTTCCAAAATTTCCATATTATTAAAGTCTTCCTCTTTACTTTCAACAATATTTTGTAGTTTCTATGTCTTGTCCATCTTTGCATTTACTTTCACTCTTACCTTTATTACTTTCTTTTACTTACTTTGGGTGTATTTTGCTTTTCTTTTTCAACCTCTGATGGTGGACCCTTAGGTCATTGATTTTTTTTGTGAGATTGCATTTTTCAAAATAGTCATAAAAATATCTTTCATCCCACCTGCTCTTCTAGAACTTTATCACACCCTGTCAAGAGTGAAGTCTAATTTCCCTCCGCTTGGATGTTGGGGGCTTGTGATTGACTTGTAACTAATATAGTGCAGTGGAAGAGATGCTGTGTAACTTTCGAGTTAGGTTTTGAAAAAGCTATATAAGTTCTGCCTTATATGCTATAAATTTTATGCTTAAAACCGAAGCCTTCTTATAAGAAGGCCAATTACCCTGAGGTCTCAATGCTGTGAGAAAGCCAAGCTATGTGGAGAGGTCATGTGCAGGTGTTTGAACAGTCCTTGCTTTTGAAGTCCTCCCAGCCCAGGAGCCCAACAAATGAATGAGAATTTAGATGATTCTAGATCCAGCTATCACGTCTTCCTCAGCCTTCAGGTCTTCCCACTTGATGCCTGTTCACTTTCCAGATGTTGCAGTAGCCGAAGATTTAGCCCCCCAAATGTTGCTTACTTAGGTTGCTTATTTATAAAAGACTAAATAAAAGTCCAACTCACCCAGGGCCAGTCCATTCTTCCAGTGTCAATGCTTCTCTAATCTCTGCCTGCTTCTGGTGACGCTCATAGTTTGGGGTGGGGTTTATAGAAGCTCCTCTGCCATTCAAACTGAGCATCTATATTTTAAATCCATGAAATTGCATTATCTGCTCTATTAATAGAGGGTTGACCTGTTCAATGCAAATATTTAGTATTTGTCATAATTTTAGTAAACTTATTTAAGAATATTTTCAATTTTTAACATATTACAAATCTCCCACGTGAAAGGTTCATGGTTCCTCTAAGCCTGGTCTCCATCTGCTCCCAGAGAGTAGCATGAGGAGAACCTGAACTCAATGTCAGCTGTTCTAACTCTTGAGTTCACAGTGGGGGGTCTGCATGTCTTATCCTGGATAATTGTCCTTGGGAACCTTAGCAGAGTTACTTTGATCCCTGGATAGATTTTTCAAAGAGTAGAATCAGCTCAGCAGGCCTAACAAACAAACAAAGAAGACACAGAGGAAAGTGAGGACTTCTTCTAGGGAAAGTTTGTCCTCTAGCGAGAGAGCCTTAAAACAACCGGCTGGTGGTGCTCGGGGCAGTCAGAGAAGACCTCGTTTCTACCTCAAGAGAGCATTCACCTCTGCATTCCGGCCCCCCTCCAGGTTGCACTGAGCTTATTTCCGCAGTGCTAAATGCCATCTGATTTTCTGTGTCGTCTTGTTTTTGCTTGAATTCGTTTTGGCTGGGGTAGAAGGTGTGTCCCTCTCCTCTGAGAGGTGGGAACAGAGATGGCTTTGTGGGAAACAAAAGTGAGGCTTTTCCTCAAAGTCAGTTGGAGTCTATTGTTATAATTTATTAAAGGGCAGTTCTGTTCAGAACATGAAATGGGGATAATGGCCTAAAAGACACATCAATGAGTGTCAAATCATGCACAGCTGAAAATGGACCCAAGATAGGAGAAGGTGTAATGCTGCAGAGAGAGGACCAAGGTTTCAAGTTAACACCACACCTATTTAACTGTATAGGTTATCAGCAAGGATTTGAGAAATGATCCTCACACAGGGAGATCTGCAGTGTTAAGTGTGTGTGTGTGTGTGTGTGTGTGTGTGTGTGTGTGTGTTTAGGTGGAGGAGTAGGTGTGAAAGCTGTGTGATAAGAAAGAATAGACTAACTACAAAGACTGGGAATAAAATGAGCCTTCCCATTCTTTTTCTTTCCAGTCTCTACACATTTTCTTCTCTTTCTTTTTTAAAGTTAAAGCACAGATCTAACTTACAATATATTGCATATAATCAAGTTTTAGATTCAAGTACCCCATCACTTTCTATCTGTGTGACTTGAATAATGGGAAAAATGATAAGCAAAACTGAAGGATTGTTGTGACAGCTGATTGAGATGAGCTATCCAAAAGCATCTAAGATAGTCCCTGGCAATCGCAGCTGCTAAGGCTGGCTTAGTCTTCAGCCTCTCTCACCTTTTCCCCCTCACCAGTTAATACTTGCATAATTCAAGTATTAATTGGGTGTATTGTTACAGTTCTAGCATCGGTGTTGCACAGAATTACAGATTCATATAATCCTTGATGTGGAAGGGGTCATAGAGTTTAAGGGACCTACCTAACATCTTTCCATTTGTTCAGTTGACTAGTATTTATTTAACACCTTTTATGTGCCAGTCACTGTGGGATACAGCAGTGAACAATATCGACTCAGTCCTTGCCACGTGTGGAACTTGAAAACTCGTAGGGGAAAGAGGCTTTCTTCAAGCAAAATGTTACACAGGTAACTAATCAATCAGAACTGTGTGGTGTGAGAAGTGAAGAGCTCTATGAGTATCCTGGGGAACCTGATGTAGACTGGCATGTCAGGGAAGGCAGCCCCAGAGAAGTGGCTTTGAACTGAGACCTGAAGGATGAGCTGGAGTTAGCTTGGTAGAGTTGGAGGGGATGAAGAGAGAAGCATCTGAGAAACTGAAAAGTGTCAGTATAGCTGTCAGAGTTGGGGAGGGGTTGAGGGAATTGGGTGAGTTGTGTGGTTGGAAACTGCTGAGAGGAGAAGCTCAAGAGATGCTGTAGAGGTGAGCTAGGCAGGGGCTAGATCAGCTGTGGAGGCATGTCCAGGGAATTGACAGCATAAAACAATGCACAACATTGGTTTCCTTAGGTCTTCTGAATGATACTTATCAGCTCTTCATGGCAATTCAGGACTGTGGGATCCCGTATAACATAAACACAAAGAGCTGATTGAGGGCTTAAAGCTAACATTTTAAAGGAGTCAAGATCAAGGAGTCCTTTCTTTCCAAGTGAGTTAATGAAATGCCAAACAATGAATCCAAGTGTTCTTGAAACGTTTTTTTCTGGTTGTGAACTGGCCAGAGTGAAATGTTGACAGCAAATTTTGTAGGTTTTTATTTTGCTTAAAAATGTGTACTTAGCCCTAACTGGTTTGGCTCAGTGGATAGAGCGTCGACCTGCGGACTCAAGGGTCCCAGGTTTGATTCTGGTCAAGGGCATGTACCTTGGTTGTGGGCACATCCACAGTAGGGGGTGTGCAGGAGGCAGCTGATTGATGTTTCTCTCTCATCAATGTTTCTAACTCTCTCCCTCTCCCTTCCCCTCTGTAAAAAATGAATAAAATATATATTTTTTAAAAAGTGTACTTAGCTTTCTTTTGAGAATGCAAACTCAAAGAATGCTTCTTTTAGTTTTTTATCAGAAAAAAAAGATTTTAAAACCATTTGTATGCCATAAGTATCTATAGACGATGCAGGCGGCGGACCTTTTTTAAATTAAATTCAAAATATCGTGGCAGTTAATTGGTTAATTGAATTAATTGAGGTGACATTTGTTAATAAGATTATATAGGTTTCAGGTGTACAATTCTATAATATAATATCTGTATATTGTATTGGGTATTCAGGTCTCCTTCCATCACCATTTATCCCCCCTTTAAACCTCTTCTATCTCCCACCACACCCCTTTCCCTCTGGTAATTCCCATACTGTTGTCTGTATCTATGAGTTGCTTTTTGTGCTTTTTTTTTTTTTTATCTAGTCCCTTCACTTTTTTTCACTCAGCCTCCCAACTCCTCTTCCCTCTAACAGCTGTCAGTCTGTTTTCTGTATCTATGAGTCTCTTTTTATTTTGTTCCTTAGCTTATCTTGTTTATTAGATTACAGACAGTTTATTCAATAAATGGTATTGGAAAAATTGGACAGGTATGTGCTAAAATAAAATTAGACCACCTTCTTACACAAGAATAAACTCAAAAAGGATTAAAGATTTAAACATAAGACTCAAGACCATAAAAATCCTAGAAGAAAACATAGGCAGTAAAATCTCAAACATTTCTCGTAGCAACATTTTGCAGATATATCTCCTCAATCAAAGGAAACACAAGAAAATGTAAACAAATGGGACTAAATTAAACTAAAATATTTTTGCACATCAACAAAATAAAAAGACAATGCACTGAATGGAAGAACATATTCACCAATGATAAAAACTGATAATGAGTTAATATCCAAAATTTATATAGAACTTACACAACTACAAAAACAACAACAACAACAATAAACCAATTAAAAAATGGGCAAAGAACTTGAATAGACATTTCTTCAAAGAATGTTTCTTTAGAATCCTTCGACCCAATTCACTGTTCACTGCAAGGAATTCCTCACAGAAACTTGTAAATAAGCAATTCTGGGATTAAATTAACTACCAGCTATCTTAAGCAAATAACCTACAAGAGAAATTATTATTTAACTGGCCAGCTGATTCTTGGCTCTTTTCAGGTTCAAGGAAGAATTTAAATGGGATCCCTGTGTGTTTCTCTCATTTCAAATCCTCTAGAGCAGATAAACATTATCATGAAACTGGTCAAGGATGAAATTTAAATAAGTAGTGATTGGAAAGGATGACAGTAAGAGTTTCCAACTCACAAAAACAGACAAATTAGTTTAATTAACTGCAAAATTTGGAGGACAGAGATACAAGGAGAATTATTTATGTTGATGTACAATGTATGCTTAATGTTTTTGTAAACAAACCTATTAGGGGAAAGGCACCCCACCAATATAACTATCCCTCAAAAATGCGCCACGAGAGCACATTTTGGAGCCAAAAACCTGTATTTATCCTTGTAAGTTACTGGCCCTTTATAAGGCAGTGTAGATAACAGCCCTCCCCTCACCAACACAGGTCTTTGTTGTGCCACAACACTGCCAGTCTGACCATGGTTCAGCTACCCTGTGTATTTGTGTGGGGATCATGATGGCTCTTCATGTGGTTGAGTCATTCTCTGAATAGAGGAAATAGAGGCTGCCTTTATGCTAAAAGCAGCGATTTCTTCCTGGTGATTGGGATGGTGGGAAGAACTTTGAATAGACAGCAGACCTTATCACAGAGTGGTAGAAGGCCATTATCTTGGCCTAATAGTTAGCAAGAGATGCCTTCAAAACAAGGTGGATGGCTAAATTCTACTCTTTCTCCAACCCCAACATAAAGCCACGTACTGTAAACTAGTACATGTATAGACTTAAACTTGCTCCTCTGTTACTCCGGTTGTGTAGATAAGGATTCATGTTGACATAGTAAAGCAGAAATCAGTGTGATTTAAATCTGGAGAACTAGGAAAACATTCTGGCAAGGTACAGTGTAGTTTGTCTGTTTCTGTAGGGAACATCTATTGATTTTTTCTATCTAGGAATTCTGTGTATTTTTTTTTTTTTTAGAACTCCTTTTTCCTCTTCCTTCCTTCTTCATCCCTTGTTCCTTTCTTCCCTTCCCTGTTCCTCTTGTACTAACCACCTACTATTTCCTGTGGATCTATCAATCATGGCAGGTAGAGCTGTCAATCTTGATACAATGTATTATAACTTGGGCCCTGGACAATAATAATTCCTTATTTCTCTGTATGCAGTAATTGGTCCATAGTTAAGTCATGATCCAAGCAGAGCCCATCGGAATTCTTTCCTGGGAGCAGTATACAGACATTGAGAGAGAAAATTCCTTTCTGCTGGAGAAGATAAGCTGGGAGGAAGTAACTCTAGAGCTGCTGCTACCAACCTTTTTGCAATCTGGAGAGACACTAAGCTGATACGAGTAAGACAAGTAATTTTGATATACTATAACCTCTTATTTCAGTACCTGAGGCTCTGGTTCTTACAGTCCTCTCTCCCTCCCTCCTTCCCTCCCTTTTCCCCTTTCTTTCTTCCTTTAATTAATTAATTAATTCATCATTCATTCATTCACTCAACAATCTTTATTGAGAATTTATGATGTTTCAGGCACTTTTCTAAGGGTGGGGGAAATTATGGTGAACAAGACAAACAAGGTCCTTGTTCTCTTGGTCTTTACAGACTAAGTAGAGAAAATAGATAACAGATTAGTAAGCAAATAAATAATTGCAGTAACCTCAAATACCGTGTTCCCCGAAAATAAAACATCTTCCGAAAATAAGACCTACTTACAGGTTTCCTTCTGAGTGAAATATAAGGCATCCCCTGAAAATAAGGCCCCCAGGCTCTGTCTCAGAATGAAAATTAATTTACCATAAACTGTTTGCTAGGGCCGCCCCGACTGGCGTCTAGCAACCAGTGACGTTACGCGGAGTCCTGACGTCACTGCTGTGTGGAGGCGGAGCGGAGGTCGGAGTGAGCGGTGAGTGCGGGGCGGGAGAGAGGAGGAGACTTTCGCAGATGCGTGTAGAAGAACAGGAGGATTAGAACGGACGGGACGCGGCGAAGGTGGTGAGTGCTGGTCTGTCTTTGGTGACACTACCTGATGCTCGCGGCCGCCTTCATGATCACTGAAGGTTCTCAGTCAGTGGCAGACCCTGCTCCAGCCCAGATCCAGGCCTCAGCAAGCCCAGTGACAGTCCCCAGGCAGGCCCCAGGGGGGAAATGTCTGATAAAGGGGTAGGGGGGATGTCTGGTGAAGGTGTTCAGTGGCACAGGGGTGGGGGGAGGGGGATCACTTAAGATGACACAGGAGGATCAGAGGGGACAATCAAAATGACACAGGAGGATCAGAGGGGACAATCAAAATGACACAGGAGGATCAGAGGGGACAATCAAAATGACACAGGAGGATCAAAAGGGGTTACTAAAATGGTAATCCCCCCTCTGATTCTCCTGTGCCATTTTGATTCCCCCCTCTGATCCCCCCTGTGTCATTTTGAGTGATCCCCCTCCCCCCACCTTGATACCCCAATTCCTTTTTTTTTTACCCCTAGAAATGAGCGCAAAAAGAAAAAGCTACTCCGTGGAGTACAAGAAAGGAATCGTGGAAGACTCTTGGGGCCAAAATCTTACTGCTTTCTGCAAAGAGAAGATGTTGAGTATCTGACTGGTCCGAAAATGGTGAGCAGAGTATGGTAACCTCATTGAAAAAGTGGACAAGGGAAATGCTAAAAGGCACAAGTGTGGATCAGGTCGGCAACCATTATTTTCCGAGCTGGAAGACCTGATCTGTGAATGGGTTGTTGACAGGAGAGCAAAGGCTTTGGTTGTGAATAGGGCTCAGATTCAAGAATTTGCCCTTGCAATGGCACCACAGTTTGACATAGCCCCCGAAGACTTCAAAGCATCACAACACTGGCTGGATAATTTCCTTCAGCGAAGTGAACTGTCTTTAAGAAGATCTACAACATTGTTTAGGTTGGAAGATACTCAAGTTATTAAGCGAGCACTTGCATTCAAGTCCTTTATTGATGATGCTGACTTCTCTAAATACAATCTTTCCAACATGATTGCTATGGATGAAACTGCAGTGTTTATGGGCCAATCATCTCAAACAACAAGCGGGGTGCCTCTTTAGCGTACATTGCCTCCACTGCTTACGAAAGTGCACGTGTTTCCTGTATTTTGGCAATTCATCTGGATGGCACTAAAATCCCACCTTTAATCATTTCTAAGGGCAAGAAGGAAAAGATTGAACGTGTTTTGGGCGTTTTTATTCTTGAAACTGAAAAAGCCCGGGCCACACAAGCGGTTATAAGGAAGTGGGTCGATTTAATGCTGCCGCTTGTTATGCGAGGGAGCCAAAGAGGTCTGCTAGTCTGGGATGCAGCCAGCACTCACCGCGCTAAAGACATGAAGACATTTCTTCACGAAAGAAAACTAGATCAGATAATGATTCCCGCAGGAATGACGGCCTATCTCCAGACTCTTGATATTGCAATAAACAAGCCATTCAAATACAATTTGCGCATGGAAATTAATGACTACATTGAAAATAGAATGGAGAGAAATCAGCGTGGAAACTTTGTGAAACCTAAACTGCAAGAAGTTGTGACCTGGGTGAAGAATTCATGGGAGAAAATCACTGACAGTTGCATTGCAAATGCACTGCGAGCAGGCTACCTTGACAAGAAGTACTCATTTAAAGACAGTGCTATTGCTAAACATGAGAGATTTGGTCCACTGATTCTGAAAGAAATGGAGTCACAAGAAATTCACCAGGAAATTCAGGAATTGGATTGTTATGATGATGTTCCAGAATATGATGACATGATTGTCATTGAATAAATGAGTAAATTCTTGATACTGTAGGATTCACAGTTTGTCTGGTTTGTGTTGACAACTACCGTACTACCGTACCGTATACAGGTAATAAATTTCCTTTATTTTCATTTAACAATAAATGTGTACTGTATTCTTCTTCATGGAAAAATAAGACATCCCCTGAAAATAAGACCTAGCGTGTCTTTGGGGGCAAAAATTAATATAAGACACTGTCTTATTTTCGGGGAAACAGGGTAGTGAAATGGGCTATGAAGGAAATAAAATAGGAGGTGATTGAGTCAGAAGAAAGCCTGACTCAAGGTGGGAAAGATAGCTAATTTCACTTGAGTGTTCAAGGAAAATGTCATTGAGAAGGTGATGCTTGAGCTGATGCCTGAAGTACAAGTATTAACCATGAGGAGATCTGGAGAGCAAGTCCAACAGAGGAAACAGCCAGAACAAAACCCCTGAGGAGGAAAAGATTAGGGTGTTCAAAGAAGAAAAATAAGTGAAGAAAAAAGGGAAGTATGAAGAAAAAAGTAGAGTAAGATGAGATTGGAGATGATGTAAGGCTTACAGTCTTTGGCTAGGAGATGAGATTTTATTCCTGGAGCTGAGGAAAGACTTTGGAAAGGTTTTTAAAAATATATATTTTTATTGATTTCAGAGAAGAAAGGAGAAAGAGAGAGAGAGAGAGAGAGAGAGAGAGAGAGAGAGAGAGAAACATCAATGATGAGAGAGAGTCATTGATTGGCTGCCTTCTCCACATCCCCTACTGGAGATCGAGCCCACACCCTGAGCATGTTCCCTTGACTGGAATCGAACCCGGGACCCTTCAATCCACAGGCCGATGCTCTATCCACTGAGCCAAACCAGCTAGGGCAGACTTTGAAAAGTTTTAAGCAAGAGCATGACATAATTAAATTTGAATTTAAAAGGACTACTTTGGTTACTATACAGAGAATAATTAGGGAGGAAAGAGTGAAAGCCAGGAAGCCAGTTCAGTGTTTTGCTCTTTATTAATTAGGATAATTATAATTATAATGATAACAAAGCTAATACAAATTATTATATTATTAATATTATTAATATACACAGAGTTCCAGAATGGTTCTCCAGTCTCACAAATATCATTCAGGACACAGTCTCTTTCCATTGTTTAGGAGTTATGCTCAGCATAGTAACTTGGTTTAGGGCTCTACTTTCTTGTTCACTAAATGGTTGCCCCAGTTCAGGCATCTTATGTAGACACGCAATGTCTGGATGATGAGGAAATTGTCCTCTATTTATTTTCTTTTTATGGGCACTGAAACTCTTTCTAAAGGCCCTTTCCACCACAGAGACCATGGTTGGATCACATATCAAGGGGAATAGAATAGAATTACCAAGGTTTTATTAAACCCATTATGGTTCAGTCCTTTCCATGAGTACACAGAAGGGTGAGCATTTGAACAAAACTAGGAATTGCCAGCAAGGGAGGCTACTAATGATTGATTTGAGTATTCTGAATAATCCAGATAACTTTTTAAAAAACCTTAACACTCCCTGCCCCCTGCCGCACCACCACCACCTTTGGTCTTTATCCATGTTAAACTCTCTTTTTGATAGAAAGGGACACCTTGCGCGGACACCTTGCACAATGATGCCATTCTAAATATCTTCATCACAGGTTGGGCTTAACTTTGACAACCACTCTAGGAACTATAATTCATAGTGGGTCTTCCTGAATTTGTCATTTAACAACTTTTCTTGGCCAAAGAACTTTCTTTTATTGTAGTTGGGTCTAATGGGGCCAAAGATGGTGATTGTCAAGTCCAGGTAACATTGTTACTGTTTGTGGGTTGTTCCTTTTGAGATCAATTCAAATCATCACTCTCCTGGTCCATTCCCTCATCCTCTTTGTCATTTTTATCTTGCTCAGTAATGTGCCCATCTTCATTTTTATATGTTGGTGACCTGAGAGTTCTCTTTTCTTGAAATCAGATGGCATTATTTTCTTCTGATTGTACTTGCTCTGGATTACTTTGGTCAAAGTTCTGGCCCAGCAACTTCATTATGAAGCATTGTGCTGCTCCCATTGTCTTCATTGCTGCTGCCAACCCCCCTCTACCACATTGTTTATCCTCCACTTAGCTGGAAGAAGGTTATTTCTCAGGGATCCCCTAGAGAACAATTCTGGATTTCTTTCCAAAGCCAGATTGCTACTGCTATTCCATGGGGATATCTTATCGTCCTCATAAAAGAGCCAATATAGTTATTTGTTACTGAAGTTACTCTGAGTTTTATTTTTGTCACTTGTTATCAGTGTTACTAACTAAATATACTTTCTGTGTATAGATTGCATTCTCGATGGGAAGAGGAAGATAAATAATATAGGTAAGTATGGCTTAAAAAGGAAGACTGCCTTGTCCTACTAATCAGCTGAATCAAAGATAGCGCAGGGCAGAATTTTCTTGACTGTCAGTTTAGTGGTCTTTCCACTCTCTCGAAGCCTGTGAAATCTCTTTCCCTATCCAGCCTTACTCATTATTTAAAGTCATTTAAGTCAGTGTTTGCAGGCTCTCCTAAGAGAAGCAGGCAATGGTAACGTTCACTCTTGTCCATGGCTCCGGCAACTCCAGTGTTCAGGCGTGCCTTTTAGCTGGACACTGGGTCTGACTTTATCTACAAATAAGGTAAGTAGCTACCCAGTTCGAGAGAGTCAAGAAAATATTACAAGACCCTCTTGCTTTCCATCTCTCCATAAGCAGCAGAAGTTACAATATCCCTAAAGGAAGGAATATCCAATTGCCATTGAAGAGGACAGAGAAAGGATGCATAGCAGCTCATTATCATATTAACTTGGATTTATTTATCACATTAGCTGATAAGCGGAGTCACTCAAGTGGTAAGGATACTTTGAGTGAAATGCAGTTCAGAATAAGATCACACAACAGGTGGTCTTTGGCTTCTGTTTTCCTCGAGCTCAGAGTAATGAGGGGACCAAGGAGAGCTAAGGGGAAAGGATGGTGGGAGGTGCCCTTAGAGAAGGGCAGAAACAAACATTTTTACCTCCTTCTGTAGCCCCACACCTCGCGATCAATGTCCAGCCATGTAGCTGCAGGCCGCAGGGCCTGGCATGGCATCTGTGCCAGTCACCAGAATGATGAGTGTGTGGCCAGGGGCACTGCCAGCCAAGGTCGGCTTGGGAAGCAGCCTTTCAAGCTGGCCGCGTCCAGCTGGATGTCATGTGCTGTTTATGCTTGTATGGCACAATGGAGCCTCATTATAGGAACAGCTCTCCGCCAAACATCACAGGAAAGGCAAACCAGACTGGCCTGGCTGTGGCCTTTGGAAAGCCACAAAGGCCGCTCGTGTGTGCAGCCAGCGAGCTGCATGGGCAATTAAATCACTCCCAAGGAAAATCTTGTTTGAGCACTAAAGGTCACGGCTGTGATTTGTCTGTGATTCTTTGTCAATACGTTTTTCTAACCAAGTACCACATAAAGGTTCCATTATATGGGCTTCGGTGCTGCCTGCATGCCCAGGGATGGGAACGGAAAAATCTGTGGGCAGACTCTGTTAAACGCACCATTTAATGCTGTGCAATTGCTCTCCATCCTCGTCTGCCTTTTGTTTATTCAGGTCTTAATTCATGTGTGTGTGTGGGAAATTAGTGTAACTAGAAGTTTAGGGTCCCATAAAAGGCTTTAACTAGTTTCACAAAGATATTCACAGATGGCTGCACAGTAAACATTGTAGAGGCATAGAGCCAGGTGAGAAGTTTGAAGACTAAAGTCCTGAACTGTGTTTGTGTTTTGCTTCATGGTTCTAGGTTGATTACAGTAAATCACTGGGATAAGCATTATAACTGCTTCCCCCCGGGTCCCTCCCTGTCCTTTCTTACAGACAGGACCTTGAGAAACCCCTGCATTAAACTCTGGCATAAGGCTTAAGAGTTGTGGACATTTCACGGGCTCTTTTAGGAGCTGGTGTTAGATAACAGCTCAAGCACTTGGCTCTGTCTGAGGGACCAGAATACCTCTGAATCACACAGCCTTGACTGGCTACCCAACTGCACAGAAAAGAAGGGGAGTTCCCAGTTGCTCAAGGAGCAGCCCATGTGGTCAAGCATCTCTTCCTATGGAAACTCCAGCTCAAGCCCCACTTTCTTCATGAAAAGCTTCATTTTTCTCCCAAAGAAAGTAAGACCAGGACACGTATGGCAGCTTCATGACCATCTCAGACCTAGGCCCTTTTGATCTTTTTGTCCTTCCATCCCTTAATATGTGGTCCCTGTTATAGCTGAAGCTATGTTTGTTGTATTTAATGTGAAAAATGAAAATCTGTTCTTTTGCCTGGCCGGCGTGGCTCAGTGGTTGAACATTGAGGAGGTCACGGTTCCATTCCCTGTCAGGGCACATGTCCAGGTTTCGGGCTCGATCCTCAGTAGGGGGTGTGCAGAAGGCAGCTGATCAATGATGCTCTCTCATCATTGATGTTTCTCTCTTTCTCCCCATCTCCCTTCCTCTCTGAAATCAATAAAATAATTTAAAAAAATGAAAATATGTACTTTTTAATTTCTCTCTTTCATGAAGGAAGTTTGGAAGCAATCAGTCCAATTTGATGATTCCTTTATGCCACCTGGGACCAGGCTCCTAGATTATCACTTTGCTGTTTCTAGGGTGGGGCTCTCATCCTTAAGGTCTAAGATGTCCCAGCCATCACATCTGAGTTCTAGGCAACACAATGGAGAAAGGGAGAAGGGTACTCTCTGACCATGTTAAGGTTAGAAAAGAAAGACCCTCCCGGCCAGCATAGCTCAGTGGTTGAGCATCAACCTATGAACCTGGAGCTCATGGTTCAATTCCCAGTCAGGGCACAAGCCGGGTTGTGGGCTCGGTCTCCAGTAGGGGGTGTGCAGGAGGCAGCCAATCAATGATTCTCTCTCATCATTGATGTTTCTCTTTCTCTCTCTCCCTCCCTTTCCCTTCCTCTCTGAAATCAATAAAAATATTTTTAAAAAAGAAAGAAAGACGCCAGAATTTGGAGGCCAGGGAGATGAGGGTGTCAGCCAGCAGTTGAGATCAAGTTAAGATGAAGTGGTAATTTTATGGATTTCTTCTAAAATGCATTTAGAAGACTGAGCCCATGATTTAGAGCTAGGATTCTGGTTTCACATCTTGCTGGGTGATTAATGTGATCTTTGGCCTCAATTTCCTCATTTATACAACAAATGAGTTAGATTTTTTAGAAACCAGACCATGAGGTTGGGCTCCCTTGGCTCAAGAATGTGAAGGGGCTTCAGGATCAACCAAAGTGGTTTTACTGGTTGAGTAGGAATCCCTTGAGAGGATGGATCCAGAAGGAAAATGCTGGGTAGAATCCAGGAATTGGATCAGAAAAGCTGAAAGCCAGCAAGGTAGGACAAAGAGCATATAGGGCTGGAGAAAGTAGACTGCAGAGGAAATGGGAGAATTGAGTTTGGAATTGATGTAGCCAGAAATCAAAGTACTCAGGGGTAAAATTAGTTGTGTAAGAACTAATTCAATGCAGGTGGCCCATCTGCCCAACATCCCTCTTATGTCTGAGCTTTTGGGTTTGGAAGAAATCTCTGAAGTGGGTGGAACCTCTCAGGATAGAGATATATGGGGCTAACATTCTGATGGCCCTAAAATGGCTGTAATCCAAATTGAATGAAAATTCTGAGTAATTTAAGCTGACCTGGGAGCTGCTGCCTCTGACCTCTCTGTCCTTCCTGATCTTGGGTTGGGCCACAGGCTTCACTTACTCTGAGAGAGGAATGAGCAATATTAGATTCAGGGTATTCAAAGAAAAAAGTTCTCTGTCAGATGGAGATAAATGGGTTAGTCCAGTGGTCAGCAAACTCATTAGTTAACAGAGCGGCAAACGGTGGCTCGCGAGCCACGGTTTGCCAACCACTGGGTTAGTCCAAACCAAAAGACTGGAGACTTTCTGGGAGTAATTGTGCTCATCTGGCTTTTAAGAGGATGGGCTTTGTGTGGTGTTTCTTTCTGGTTTGGGGAAAAGGAATGAGCAAAGCAAAGAAACCTTCCAGAAAAACTTAAGTATTGGATTTTAAAATTTGTGCAGATAAATATCCCTTGTTGGAAAAGACAGAACACTTTTTTAAAATATGTCCTGAGGATACCAAGAATTTTCCAGATGCTCTCAAGAAAGCAAGCAGTCAGGGGGGTGTTTCCAAATAGTTCCTTCAGTTGTTTACAGGCTAGGGTTTTAAAATTCCTGAAATCATTGTGCTCTTTACCCAAATTCTCAGTAACTACTCTGCCTGTAATATTCACTGGTTCTTTTTTTAAATTTTTATTTATATTTATTTATTTTTTAATTTCTTTATTGATTACGGTGTTACATATGTGGCTTTATTCCCCCATTACCCTCCCATCCCCCCCTCATGCCCTCACCCCCCTGTTGTCTGTGTCCATCGGTTAGGCTTATATGCATGCATACAAGTCCTTTGGTTGATCTCTCCCCCTTACCCCCACCCTCCCCTACCTTCCCTCTGAGGTTTAATGGATGTTTCTCTGTCTCTGAATCTATTTTTGTTCATCAGTTTATGTTGTTCATTATATTCCATAAATGAGTGAGATCATGTGACATTTTTTATTTTATTTGATAGCATGTGAAACAGAGAGACAGGAGCAGGAGGATAAAACTGAGGGTTGCGTTTTCTGCAAGGACCAAGCATTTATCCCATCCTGGGGGAAGATGGGAAGAGAGGCTTCTGAAGGGAACTATGTCAGTGCACCCTGCTAAGCTGAACTGCAGTCAGCTGGGCTGGAGGGAATTTTCTGGTATGATGAGAAAAACTGAGGGTAGTGTTGTGTTTCAGACAAAATTAAAGGGCCTTTTTGTTTGCTTCTCTCTTGTATGTCTTGTGACTCTATCAAAAAATAGAATCAGGATGTGCTTTGGCAGTTAGACATTTCTATATTTCCAGGTGGACTCAAATAATTTATTAGAATTTATTTATAACAAATAGAGTTCCATTTTTTTTATATTGTTAGGAAAAACTACCTTGTTGACAAGATAATAGCAAATGAGTCAAAGGACCCTGAAAAATAATATTTTGAAGGTTTGCAATAATATCTTGAAGGTTAAATCATTAAATGATCATGATTGAAGATATATTATTTGACCTAAATTATAGTTTAAAATACGTAGGGAAGAAAAAAAAACCTTAATCAGCAAACCTTAAAAAATAGTTTGAGAAAAACAGCTATCTATAGTTTTGGCAACATTTTCTTGAGTGGAGAAAAGCCAAAAATTAGGTTGAGGTATATCTTCCATGGCACATTTTCAGGTATTACAGTGCATACAGGTTGCAAGGAAGACAAATGAATAAATGAATGAATCAAAGGTGATCTCTGTTTTCAAGAAGACAAGATATAGACAGAAAAATAGAACATATGGCTGCCTAAGAAAAGTGCTCAGTGAGAAGGAGCCTTGATTCTGTTCAGAGTTTCCCCATCTGCCTGATGATACAGGGACAGAAATTTGGGGTCATCTTTAACTTCCCCCTTTCCTTAGTCTCTTTACTTGTGTTCCCAACTCTTGACCATTGTTCATGCTGAATCTTCCCCCTGGTATTCCTTCCACTCCATCCATCTCATCCTTTAAGGCCAAGGTCAAATGCCAACTCCTACCTGGAGACTTACTTCCCTGATGTCTTCAGTACAAAGTAACTTCTGAGACTTAAATCTACTGGCAAAATTCTAGTGATCCAGGGTAGACCACATGGAGACTAGAGAGAGTGAGAAACCAGAAAGGTTTTACTTTTCCCCTATAAGTTCCAGACCTAAACTGACTCAACTGATTCTACACCTTAAGAATTTTCAGGCCAGTTATTTATACCTTCATATCTCACCTGCTTGGTAGTAAAGAATAAGAAGTGGTGGGCATGTGTCCCTTTGGAAAAGACCACACTAGGATAAGGCTGGTTGGGGAGGAGGAGAGAGGGGGACAGAGATAGGCAGATACAGGCTGAAATGGGCCCTCTCTTGGGAGGGAGCAGGCCCAAACCATTCAACTACCCCACTTCTTCAGCTTTATGGCAGCAACAAATGTGGCAGGATAATGTAGTATTGGCCATATCAACCGCTATGTTTCTCATTTAGTTAATTCCTGTGACCTTTGGTTCTTTCCCATTCAGTCAGTGGCTGACCTTGCTTTAGAACTGCCACAGATAAGAATCTCAAAGAACAAATAAGTGGTACTTGGCTCTTTGAAATTTAGGACAGACATAAGAGTCATGAGAAGTAGAGTTGGGGCAAAGCTTAGATTTTATGTGAGCCAGAAACAAGAGGCTAGGAGATGAGGCAGTTTTATCTACCTGTCTAGACTGGAGAAAACCACTGGGCACAAAGCTGCAGAGTTGTAGGGAGCTGGGCAGTTGTATTCTGAGAGTGGCTGAGACCCCATACTTCAGTGGGGGTCCTAGGATAGAGTGATCTGTGTCTTCTCAGGGGAAGCCCAGGGAGGGGTTAGGCTTCTCAGTTCTCTTGTACCATCCAGGTTGGCATATTGCATGTATCTCAGCAAAGAGAACCTGAGATAGAGGGCCCACTATTAGACCACCTTTGTGCCCTTATTCATACTGGTACCCAGAATATCCTTCCCCTTTGTCCATCTGGCCCCACTGACTTTCCCACAAAGTGACTTTCCCAGGGTGGCTTGGGGGAACATCTCCTCCCCATTCCCAATCACCACCAGTCTAGAGAAGGCCTCTCACATATCTAAGAGAGGACCAATGGGCCAGATGAGGACTTGAAAATCTCTGGACAAAGCCACAGAAAGAAAATCTTGGTTGACCTGTGCTTACTTACCATGTTTAAGATGAAACTTATGTTACTAAGAGGAAGAGGGGTTTGAGATATAAATATAAAAATATAGAAAGATAGATTTATTTTCTTATCTCAGTTTTTGGCCTAAAAAATTCCTAACTTCTATACAAAGTGTAGTAAGAGATACCTCCATATCCGTGAGTGTTATGAGTGTCTCCTGATTTATTGTCAGAGTAAAAAGCCCCACCTATGAGTACAATTGCTAATGAAATGCCCTGAAACCTGACCAGCTGTTCATTCTCGTTGGAAGTGAGCTGAGCTGGGGAAGGATGAAGTGGGGGAGGAGACTTGAGCCTCCACTAGGGACAGCCAGGTACCACAAAGCTGCAGACTTCACTGTCAGAGTCAACATCAGCCACTTCTGCAGAGTTCCTGCAAGCCACCTAGCAGAAATATGTACCCTGTTGAGTCCTAGTCTGAACTTGCAACCTATCCTATATTTGCATTGAAACTTCTGATGTGGGAATAGAAGGGTCTTTGCTTAGAGGGTTTTGGTGAAAGATTCTCCTTGAAAGGAGGGAATGCTTTATTGCTGAGAACTGCTTTTACAAATAGTTCTTTTCTTACAGAGAAGCTGATGCTTTAACAATCACTTGGCACAGTCTCTGGTTTCCTTGGAGATATGAGATGGCTTGGTTCTTGGTAGAAACTCAGCAGCCGTGTCTTTTTCATTGGAGGTCTGATTGATTGCATTGAACTTTTGTCAGTTACCATGAGAAGTTCCCAGATTAGGGAACAGCTGGGAAAATGCTTTACCTTTGCCTGTTTCAGGGACATGTAAGCACTTTAAAAGCCTTTTTTTCAGCACTTGGGAACCTAATCAGTTGGATATCTCAATTTCACTTTTTAGATATGGCTCTGAGTCTTAGGTGTTAGATACAATAAAAGTGATGAGCAGCTTGGAAGTGCTCTCTTGTCCTGCTTGTAATGAGCCATCAGCATCCTTTTTGTGGCAAACTCAGGCTGGCCACCCTCCTCAACATTCATTTAATCTTAAAGTCAGTAAAATCCTTAGATTCCCCAGGAGTCCTAACTCCTTAGCATGGAGGGCTTTCTTGGCCTAACTTTTACCTTGACGTCAGCTCTCACTTCGCATCTCTTTGTAGCCTGATACTGCAGCTACAGAAAAATAAGTGTAGTTCATGAAATAGACCACCTTTGTGCCCTTATTCATACTGGTACCCAGAATATCCTTCCCCTTTGTCCATCTGGTTAAAACTCGTTTGTATTTTAACACTCACCGCCTTCGTGAATCCTTTTCTGAACTTCCAAGAAATCCCAGATCCCTCATGCCTCTGTTGCACCTTGTTTGATAGCCTCTTTAACACTTTATGGGAGTGATTTAATCACACTATTGTCACCCCTTCTAGATTGTGGGGACTTTGAAGGCAAAAACGATGTATTTTTAGCTGACTCTGTGTTTCTAATGTCTGGTGTCTAATAGGCTCTCAGGAAATGTTTATTGAGTAAATGAAATCTGCTTTGATTTCTTGTAAAAATCTTCTGTATGCTAGTTTAACAATGGTGCCAGGAAGTGCATTTCCAGTGAGCTGGATGTGGTTGTGTTGAGGAGAAATATTCCAGCTCAGGATTGGGAAGATCATGGTGCCCCTCAATCCTGACTTCAGGTCAGAGGGACCACTGAATCACAAAGGTATTTCTTAAAGCCAAGAATTCATCAACACCAAAACTGGGAAAAGGACTTTATTGCAATTCATCATGTACGGTCCCTTTTAAGAGAGTTTACTGCCATTAGGGATTCAGCCAACCATGACCTCTCCCTCATCTGAAAAGGTCCCAAGAAGCTCTTGAAGTTAACTCCTGGGAAGCCTGACTTGAAGGGCAGGTTCCAAACTGTGACATAGAGGACTTTTGTCTTGACGCAGCAATTATCCCTCCTCTCTGGTTCTTCCTCTGATCGCTCAGATTATAAGATTGTAACTAAAAGGCTCACAGTGCCCTTTTCAGTTCCCTTAAAAGACTACCAACTTCTGAACATCTCTCATTATTAACACTCCTCTCAGGGTATTATAATCACGTTTGTGCCATTATAGCCCCTATGAGACCTTGGGCTTCTGAAAGTCAGGAAAGTATATCCTATTTATTTTTATACTAGTGACCAGTACACAGATTCGTGCATATTGAAAGGAAATTAATTAGAAGGTGGCCGGTGGGGTGGGACTGGGTGGACACACCCTGGAGCCAACCTCCCGTGGTCCCTCTCCAGCTGGCCGCACCTGGGTGGCTCAAAACGGCGTCTGTGGACTGAGCAGGTTCCCTCTGACAGTGCCCCAGCAACAACATAACCCATGGCCGAAGATGGAATTGCATGGCCCTGTGAGGAATTGGGCTTCCTCCTCTCTGGTTTTGGGGTGCGTCACCCGAGAACTGCTGCTGCCAAGTCACTGCAGCTCAGCAGCTCCTGCGTTAAGCATCTGCCCCCTGGTGGTCAGTGTGTGTCATAGCGACTGGTTGGATTGTCGGACACTTACCATATTAGCCTTTTATATATATGTAGATTTTGGGGTTCTGTAGTGTTAACAATAGTCAGCACTTGAGAAATGTTAGTTGAATGAATGTGTAAATAAAAAGTATACAGATTTCCTAATTCCTACCATGTTTTTGACATTTCCTTTAACAGAGGAGCACAAGTTTTCCTGGCAAAGAATATGCTCCTAAGCAGAAGCACACAAACTTGTCACACATCTCAAGATTGTCTTGATTCGGTAGTGGAACTGGAAGAGTTTATACTCTCCTTCTGCAGCGTACTTTATAGTTTAAAATGCATAGCCATCACCTTTTATTTGACCTTTCTAATGACTTTGTGAGATGAATATTACTCTTAATATTTTACCAATGAGAAAAAACTGGTGTTCAGAGAGGTTAGTGACACCACAGAAGTTGCACAGCTCGCAATTTCCTGAGTCAGAGCTAGATCTTCAGTCTTTTGAAGACAATTCAATGTTCTTTTCATTATAACTAGAGGCCCTGTGCACGAAATCTGTGCACTAGGGGGGTGCCTCAGCCCGGCCTGCGCCCTCTTGCAGTCCAGGAGCCCTCGGGGGATGTCTGACTGCTGTGGAGGTGGGAGAGGCTCCTGCCACAGCCGCTGCACTCACCAGCCATGAGCCCAGCTTCTGGCTGAGCAGTGCTCCCCCTGTGGGAGCACACTGACCACCAGGAGGCAGCTCCTGCATTGAGCATCTGCTCCCTGGTGGTCAGTACGTGTCATGATGACCATTTGGTCGATTTGCATATGTGCCTTTTATTATATAGGATACACAGCCTTTCCAGCTCAGTCACCTTTGGACCTGGTGAGATTTATGATGGTAATGCAATGCCAATTTTGAATGCAAACTTAATTGAAATGTTTTAAAACATGAAACTAATGTTAGTGGTTTCCATTGTTCTAAGAATTATGCAGTAAATCATTGAAAAATATATGCTTGTATTTTAGACCTTATGCTAATAGCATACATATTGCAAAACAGAATCACTAAAATACTCTTATCTCTTTGCTGGTACAATGTATGCAGAATATGCTGTACACTCTGAACTTTTCACTTAAACCCGACATAAGAGCAATGGAAAAAAATCAGTAAGTGAAGATATCTGCAGCCTCTTCAATTTGTGTGTTTGCTGTATCTATAATAGTAGGCAAATATGAAACTTTGTCATATCTATGCAGAGTTTAACAATGAAATGCTTGGGAAAATAGTATACCAAATGAATGTTGCATAGCAAATTTGGAAATTTGACTTTTTATAACCTTAGGCATTGTCAGATTCTCTACATGTGTTTAAATCCTTCTGCTTTATGGTTTTCATATATCTGAAAAGATAAGTACTATACTATATGTAAAATTGGATATTTTCCAAGTAATATGTCTTTCATTTGTAGTTCTTGAAGAGCTCAGCTATATGCAGTAATATATTTATGTTTTAGAACGCTGACTATGGAATAAAGTACTTCACTTAAATACACAATACCTCTACCAACATTTCCTAAAATGTTTAGATAAATGTGGTTATGACTTCTATATAATTTATTGTGTTTTATCAAATCATTCTCATAACTCCCACTTCGTGTTTTAGAAATTTGAAAACATATTTCTACCCCTAGAATATGGATTCCTTGCGGGCAACATCTGTAACACATAGGATTGTATTTAGCTACCAGTAGCCGGAAACTTTACTAAGGGGCTAAAACAGATAGGAGTTGGCTTATTTCATAGAACAAGAAGTCCAGAGGCAGCTGCTGGGGCTGGTTTGGTAGTTTAATGATACCAGGCCACATTTTTTTTGCAGTTATCTTGCTCTTTTCCTCACACATGTTGCCTCATGGTTGCAAGAGGGCTGCTGTCCCTCCAGTTATCAAATTAAGAGTAAGGGCAGGAGCCCTGACAGGTTTGGCTCAGTGGATAGAGCGTCGGCCTGCGGACTCGGGGGGTCCCAGGTTCGATTCCAGTCAAGGGCATGTTCCTTGGTTGCGGGCACATCCCCAGTAGGCAGCTGATTGATGTTTCTCTCTCATCGATGTATCTGACTGTCTATCCCTCTCCCTTCCTCTCTGTAAAAAATCAATAAAATATATTAAAAAAAAAAAAAGAGTAAGGGCAGGAGAAAAAGAGGAAGGTCAGTGGCAGCTATTTCTATTCCTTTTGTTTCTCAAAAACCTGCTTGTAGACTTTCAATTCATTGTCTCCTTGGCCAGAGCCATGACTTGACCACTCTCAATTGCAGCAAAATCTGGTAAAGTGGGTATTTAGCTCTTCTAACTTTTATGGCAGATGGTGGCAACATGCAAGGTGGTTAGGAGTGGCCAGCCTGCAGTGTTTGCCACAGAGTCCTTTTTAATTTCTCTGAATCTCCTGTAGTCCTAATACAGTGTCTTGACTAGCATAGTTATTTTCAAATGGATGAAACCCCTTCAGTATAATCTGATTTAGAAATTATTACATTGACCTTGTTGATATAGGTTTCCAAAGAAAAGGAGATAATGTGAGTACATGTGATGTATAAGTAGACATTCCACATACTTCGAGACACTTAATCCTTAGAATAATCCCCATTTTACAGATGGGGAAACTGGAGCTCATGTGGATTAAGAAGCTTGAATTGAAAACACCTCTGATGCCAAAACCCATACTGTTTCTACTTTACCACCCTGACTAATGAATAATTAAAATAACTTTGATATGCAGATCATTCTAGTTGACATGCACATTCTTGATATTCCTTATAATTGTGAAGTGGAAAGTCTGACAATATTGTCAGTGACCTCTGAGATAACATTTTTTTCTTTGTCCTAGGGCCCCGTGGTTGGCAAACTGCGGCTCGCGAGCCACATGTGGCTCTTTGGCCCCTTGAGTGTGGCTCTTCCACAAAATACTACGGCCTGGGCGAGTCTATTTTGAAGAAGTAGCGTTAGAAGAAGTTTAAGTTTAAAAAATTTGGCTCTCAAAAGAAATTTTAATCGTACTGTTGATATTTGGCTCTGTTGACTAATGAGTTTGCCGACCACTGTCAGGCTGTAATATCATTATTAGAGCATCATTAGATGCTCTAAACTGTGATTGCTTTTGAAAAAGCAGAGATTAAGTGGAGATGCCTGGGATGGGGTTGAGTG
The DNA here is from genome assembly GCF_963455305.1 of Plecotus auritus. NCBI lineage: Eukaryota > Metazoa > Chordata > Mammalia > Chiroptera > Vespertilionidae > Plecotus > Plecotus auritus. The sequence continues at coordinate 133,509,129 of NC_137776.1, read as the reverse complement.
AGAGATATGGTTTATACCAGCCTCTGCTACATCCAGGGGTAGTGACAGCCTATCCCTTGGATCTGACTTTCTTGTTCAGGGAAGAGTCATTTGCATGAATTTCTTAGCTATGCAAACTGAAGGTTAGTAAATGCTCCCTGCCCAAGGAGGGCATCAGGACCTTTCGTGCCTTCATTAGCACTGTCAAATATGCAGAGATGATTTACTGGGGAGTATTTGCATGGCTCCAGAGCCTTTGGGACAGGAGAGGCTGTGACTTCAACCCCTGCTTCCTGAGATTCACATTAAGAACATTTATTGGTTGGTCCATTGGCAGAAACATGAAGAGATCAAAGAACTCCTCTAAGGGAAACCTTAACCAGTGAGGCAACAGCAGAAGTGAACTGATCAAGCTCTCCAGTTCTCTGCTTGCCTGGAGTTTGGTCAATACAACATCCCTGCAGACTGAGCCCAAGAGCTTTGGGGTGGGCCATTAGAATCCAAGAGAAGACCCCTCCCAATTTGCAGCTCCAAAAGGGCTAATATAGGGTCTGAAGTCATGTCCAGGAGAAGTAATCAACTGTATTTTATAGTGAGTACACAGGTTATGCATGAAGGTCAATGACATAAAGATACAACTAAGCTGAGGCTCTGCTGAAGAATTGATATATTTCTGCCCCTTCAGGTGTAGGTGACTAAAGGCACTGCCAGATGATAAGGTATTGAATTATGGGGTATAGAATCTAGAGGTACAGAAGAATGTTAATGAAGACGTCTCTTTAATGAAAAGTGATTCCTGTTGCAGATTGACAAACAGAAATGAAGGGTACAGAACAACCTGGGGGTCATGTCATAATGTGTGTACACACATAGAGAATTCAATGACTAAATTGACGGGAAACAAGGGATGGGAGAGCTGAGAGCAGAGACTAGTGGGACTAACTATGTAATTTATTTGTTTTTGAATAGTATGTTCACATGTTGAAAATTCAAAGGTTCAGAAGCATATAATCAAAATGTCTCCATTCCTGTCCCCATCTACTCAATTCCCTAGCTTAGAGGCAATCAAAGTTATGGGCCCCTTACGTACTTCTTGAGAGATAGTTTATGTATATGCAAGTGTGTGTGTGTGTGTGTGTGTGTGTGTGTGTGTGTGAACCTTTTAAACAACTGGGATTATAGCATATATACCCATCTGCATCTTTAAAAAAATCTTGGCAATATGACTTGGAAATCATTTCATATTAGTATAGAGAGAACTTTGCCATTTGTTTTTCTTCTTTTATAGATGCTCATACCCCATTGCTATGGATGGACTATACTTTATTTAACCTGTCTTCTCTTTGTGGAAATTTTAAGTTGTTTCTAGTATTTTGCTATTGCATTGTATAGCAATGATTAATATTGTCTGTACATGGTGTGTGTGTGTGTGTGTGTGTGTGAGAGAGAGAGAGAGAGAGGAGAGAGAGAGAGAGAGAGAGAGAGAGAGAGAGAGAGAGAGAGAGAGAAAGAGAGAGAGAGAGTCAGTTTTATGCTGAAAGAAATTCCTAGTCAACCATGTATTCTGATATGTGAAAACATAGTAATAGCCCTGACTATTGGTGTTTTGCAGCTACTAAATTGACCAAGAGGGCTCCAACTTTGGTTGTGAGGTTCAGTTGAATCCAACAAGTTCTGCTGTGATGGATAATAAGTTCTGGAAAGCCGTAATGTTTCCCATCTTGCCTCTATGAGACCCTAATTGTCCCTCACAGTTTTGGGGATAGATGACATTATTTCAAGCATCAGCGTAAGGAGACAAATCTAGATCCTCTAAGATTGATGTCTCTCACCCTTTCATAGTCTCTGCAAGTAAAGGAGATATTTGATTTTGAATGTTCCTACTCCAGAGATGCCCTCTTTGTCCAGGTATAAGAAAGTATAGCTAGAGGCAAAGTAGAGATTTTGGTGACAGACTGGGTGGGTGGGGCCGGCAGAGCAGATATTCAGGCTAATGAGGAGCTAAAATTAAGATCTTTTTATGGTGGATCTACTTGTAGATATTTGAGAGTTGGCTGTAATTGAATTTTTATTGTTCAGTCGAACTGCAAGACATTCACTGGCCCTTTAAATTTTTAGTTGGGGAGACATATTTAAAGTTTTAAATTACTAGATCTATTTTGCTTTGATTGGTTACTATATAAAACCAGACAGAGTCCATCTATAGTGGCACCTAATAGTTCTGCACCATCAATCAAAGTGTGTTTTTCCATTTTATTTCTTACATCTACTATTAACTTGTCACTACTAACCTGCTTTTATTCTTTCACGTGGTGTGTGATGAATTAAACTAGTTAGCTGGCCAGATAGATTTTACAAGGTACATTAACACTTAGTGTTTTTGATGGAGCGCTGTGCAAAACAAAGCCATTCCTTAGGAAGACAATTAAGCCTGCTGCTTGCCTCGTTTTGGACTTTGTGGCTCCCTTTTTCTCTGAGTGGGCAGATAATAGCCATGTAATCATTTCAGTGCAGACAGTTTAATTAGTTTCTTTCTTAAGAGGTTTATTGTTGCATAAGGGTCAGTCCTTTGAGTAGCCAGTATCCTGCATCAGGCTTTCCTTTCCCCTGCTCCTGGGTCTATTTTTGGGAAATTACTGAGAAACTTTTGAAGCAAACTAAACTCCACAGGGTCTTTGTTTCTGAGAAATGGGCCTTTGGGTTTCTGAGCAGGCAGCTGAAGAGGTTTTCTTCAACTTTCTATGTTTAGCCTGATTTTCTGCTCTTTAGTGGCAGACTGGAATCAGCCAGGTGCTACTCAGATACCCTGAGGCCCACATGTCCAGTGTGGGGCCTGGCTTGTCTCTGCCTCACCAAGTGAGACAGGTGGCCCGTGGTTGGCCCCCAGCCGATCTCTCCTGTTGCTCAGGGCTCGGGCCAGTGCACACCTGATGCTGTTGCCTGCTTGCTCTTAGTGGGTTTGAACTTCTGATCTCCATGGAAATGCCATAGGCGTTCTCTCAGCACTTCCACGGCAAGGACAGAGAATACCTTTCTTTGACATTTGGTCCCCTGCGGACCAGTCACTGCTCCTGAGAAACTCTCACACCTTTGGTCACCTTGGCCCACATCGTTGGTAATGTTTGATGTCCAGGCAAAGGATCAGTGTGTTTTATGGTTTCCTCACTTTCATGTTCATTCTTAACTCCTGGGGCAGCTGGTGGGGCCTGCTGGCTATGAAACCAGACACAATGGGTCTGAGGCTGCCTGTCACTACTTGAGCCAAATTAAGCTGAGACAGGGTTGAATTATATATGAGCATTTATTCCAATAATGCCAGAAGTATGGGGAGAGGAGTCAGTCATCCTGGAAGTTCTACTCTGACTCCCCCCTTTCCCCTTGCCAGTTGGCTGATTATAGACACATAAGGGAGAAGATAGTAAAATGCAGCTGCGAGCAGTATATGTAACAGGGAAAGAATAAGGTAGGGTTTGCAGTCCATCCTTCAGGAGCTCAAAGTCAGATAACAAGGTAGCTAATCTCTATGATGTTACAAACAGCTCAGCCTGTTCCTGGGACTGGAGAATGGTCAACGTTCCTGAGGCAAACTCCGAGACAGGGTCAGGGTCCGGGCACAGTGTCCAGGCACAGCAACCAAATCAATGCGTTTCCTGTTCTCAAAACGTATTTCTTTTCTGAGTAATGGACCCATCAAGGCATCTTTTTACAGCCTTGTTTCATCCTCTAGTTTCCCAGGGTCTGTAAGAAAACATCTTATCTATAGTTAGTAAGGTGAATAATTATTAGACAACTGTGGCTCTATTCCTATGACATGCCCTTCCCCTCTATCAGCTCCTGTGGGTCTAGGAACAATGGGGAAGGAGCTGAGGGAAAGGCTAGTCTGCTTCCTCATACTGTCAACGTCCTGCTGACTCTCTCATTGCGGGAGAGTGGTAATCACACCCATGAAAGCTGCTCTCCAGCCAACTACCTTGGAGGCTGGCCTGGTCCCCACTGGCACTCGAGGTAGGGGTAGGGGCAGGGGTATTGGGAGTGAACAGTGAGACCCAGGGCTTTTCCTCCTTGCTTGCACCTTCAGGTAGAGGCTGGATCATGTCTATCTCTACTCCCCCACAGGATAGGAACACTTGGCCTATGCAGCTGCTCAGCTGTCATGCCATATTACCGCTACTTCTTGCAACCCTCATAAAGGTAATAGCAATCACAAATGATGTTTTCTCTGGGAACCAAAATGGGGCCTTTTGTCAGGATTTTTGAAAACTACAGCTTCCCCAATCCTCCATCCCTGACATCATTCATCACCTTCCTGAGAGGTGAAATGATCAGATCTCACATTATTGATATTCTATCACGTGCCATGCTTTACACACATCATTGCTGGTCATCTCAGTGTTAAGAGCCTGCCTTTATTAGTCATTATATCCTAGATGCTGTTTTAGCTTATACGTATCAGTTGGTCCTCACAATAACCCTGTATTGTAGGGACTCTTATCTTCCCAAGGAAGCATGTTCAAAGTCTTTTTAGATCAGATGTCTGATAAAATAACAGAAGCAGCAGCAGCTGCTGCTAACATTTGTGGGTTACTTACTATGTACCAGGCACTGTTCAAAGTCCTTTGCATATATTACTTTATTGTAATTGTCACAAAAACCTTGTGAGCTATGAGGTATGTATTATTATTTATCCTTATTTTACAGATGAGTAAACCAAGGCACAAAGAGATTAAATAATTTCCCTAACCTGATAAATTTTTCTAGCAATGCTGCAAGAAAGGTATCGTTATTCCCATTTTAAATGTTAATGAAAAAAATCAATGATATTTTTAGAGCTGCTTGTTTGACCCAAGGGGAAGGCAGAATTAATTCCTCTTTCAGACACAGAATTAATCTTTTGTTTAGGAAAATGCCTTCGTAAGCCTGTTTGTTATTGAAAGCAAGGTATCTGGACATCCCTGGAATGGAAGACATTTAGACAAGATGAGGTTGTTGGTCTGTATAGTAAAATAACAGAAAGTTTGGAGTTGTTCTATGGCACCTTGAGATGGTAGAAGAAGGTAGGAATAGGGGAGAGAGGAGGTGGCTGGGGGAGAGAGAGAGAGAGAGAGAGAGAGAGAGAGAGAGAGAGAGAGAGAGAGAGAGGAGAGAACACTCAGTAACATGGTGGGAGGTTAGGATCCTTGAAGGAGTGACCAATTTCCTGTGGAGAGGACCACTAATGAAATTCTTGGAACAGGGAGGACTGACATTCAGTGTGAAGTTGTTTTTTCATGTATTTATTATAACTGCTCTTTGTTAAGCCTAAACCTTCAGTTAAAAGTTTTCTACTCACACAACCTAGTGCTGCTGCTTTGGAAGAGTAAAGGGAAAGGACATGGACCAGGTTTCTAGGCAGTGATCAGCAGCAAAAGGACTTAGATCAGCCGTGGGCAAACTACAGCCCGTGGGCCGGATCCGGCATGAGTAGGTTCCCTAGGCCTGGCCAGCGATCAGGGCCGATAGGGGCCTTCCTTCCCCTGGCTGCTGGCTGCCGGCCACCAGCTGGGGCTTTCCTTCATTCCGCACTGCCCCCTGATGGTCAGCGCATGTCATAGTGAGCAGTCGAACTCCTGGTCAGTTGAACTCCCGAGGGGACAATTTGCATATTAGCCTTTTATTATATAGGATTGGAAGATGTATATCCTTTAGGGACTTAGTTCAAGTAATAACAAGCATCATATTAAATGGAACTAGACAGCAAGGGAACTTATTATCTTACACATCAGGAGGTCCAGAGGTGGGGTGACTTCCAGGTTGGTTGATTCATCAGCTCAACCATGACATCAAGGATGTAATTCCTCTTGATCTCCTCTGCTATCTTCAGGGTTGGGGTCATCGCTGGGGTGGAAGCAAGATAACTGCAAAAGCCATCTCCCAGCTTTGGAACTTGGATTTCTATGGAATTGAGTTCTTCTGGATGTGACCTCTTTAGGTGTCAGATCTACCTACCTGTCATCACCAAATGGCTCCAACTGGAATTTGATGTCTCTTCTTTGTAGCACTTCTTTGCTTCTTTGTCAGTGTTCCCTGGTGGAATAAGGAGAAATGGGAGGTAGGGAGAGGTAAAAACATAGCCTTTTCTAGAAAAACAACAACACACAAGCAGACCAAAACCCCACAGTTTGTGGAGAAATGGAATTCCATGTTTGGGAGAAAAAAATGTATAAGGTGAACGAGGAACATCTTGTCATATCAGAGAGCAAGAAAACTATCAAAGACTTGGCAATGGTGTTAAGAAGATTCAAAAGCCAACTTGAAGGACTCTCACTGGCCAAAGATAAACCAATTTGAGAATCAAAAAGAATAACTGTGAATAGATTAAAATACATAAGAGAGATTAATATGCATGATTTATAATGGCATTAAAAAATGGTCACTTTTGCAGGATGCTAGGGAGCTAATCCATTATTCTGAAAATAGGCAAATATGAGCAAAGAGCTCAGTCTTTAACTTGTTTTTCCTCTTTGACCTGTACCTGAGAACAACAAAATATTTGATGAAAGTTTTGTTTTAGAGAAAAATTCCAGGTAATGAATGGAGAATGATAGACTTAAAATATCAACATTTCAATCCTTAATGAGATAATTGATCTAAGCAAGTAATATCAATGCCTGCTAAGACCATTAGTTGAACAGCTGATAGGGAACATTATAATGGACTAGAGGCCCGGTACACGAATTCGTGCACCAGTGGGGTCCCTCGGCCTGGCCTGTGGGATCGGGCCAAAATCGGCTCTCCGACATCCCCTGAGGGGTCCCGGATTGCGAGAGGGTGCAGGCCAGACCGACAGACCCCACTGGTACACAATCGGGGTTGGGGAGGGACGCGGGAGGTTGGCCAGCCAGGGAGGGACCGTGAGAGGGCTCCATGGTGTGTCCGTCCTGTCTTGCTCAGTCCTGATCAGCCAGACTCCAGCAGCAAGCTAACCTACCAGTTGGGACATCTGCCCCCTGGTGGTCAGTGCATGTCATAGTGGTTGAGGGGCCTTAGCATATCATTAGCATATTACACTTTGATTGGTTGAACGGACGACCGGACACTTAGCATATTAGGTTTTTATTATATAGGATAAATGAGGCTGGCAACACCTGAACTTGTTGATCAATATTAACCTCAGACTTTATGTTCCTCCTGATGTGATGCAACAAGAAGTACACAGCACCACCTATGAAGTCTTCTTGCCAAAGAAAAGGAAAAAAATAAAAAGAAAAAAGAAAAAAATTGAACCTAAATATAATTAAGCCTTCCAGTTTACAGGAAAAACTGGGATATAGGAAAAAATGTAACATATGGACCTGTTTTTTATTCTGATTTAAACAACCCAACTACTAAGAATTATATGAGACAATAGGAGAAATGTGAACACTGATTATTTGATAATATTAAGGAATTGTTAACTTTTCAAAGTGATAATGTAGTATGGTTATATTTTTAAAGTCTTACATTTTATAGATATACTAGAGGCCCGGTGCATGAAATTCATGCAGAGGGGGTGTCCCTCAGCCCAGCCTGCACCCTCTCCAATCTGGGACCCCTCAAGGGATGTCCAACTGCCTGTTTAGGCCTGATCCTACCTGGATTGTGCCTAAATGGGCAGTCGGACATCCCTCTCACAATCCAGGACTGCTGGCTCCCAACTGCTCGCCTGCCTGCCTTCCTGATTGCCCCTAACTGCTTCTGCATGCCAGCCTGATCACCCCCTAACCACTCCCCTGCCAGCCTGATTGATGCCTAACTGCTCCCCTGCCAGCCTGATTGCTCCTAACTGCCCTCCCCTGCAGGCCTGGTCACCCCTAACTGCCCTCCCCTGCTGGCCTGGTCACCCCCAACTGCTCTCCCCTGCAAGCCTGGGTCCCCCCCAACTGCCCTTCCCTGCAGGTCCGGTCGCCCCCAACTTCCCTCCTCTGCTGGCCTGGTCACCCCTAACTGCCCTCCCCTGCTGGCCTGATTGTCCACAACTGCCCTCCCTTGCAGACCTGGTCCCTCCCAACTGCCCTCCCCTGCTGGCCATCTTGTGGTGGATATCTTGTGTCCACATGGGGTCAGTCATCTTTGACCACATGGGGGCAGCCATATTGTGTGTGGGAGTGATGGTCAATTTGCATATTATTCTTTTATTAGATAGGATAGAGGTCTGGTGCATAGGTGCAGGCCAGCTGGTTTGCCCTGAAGGGTGTCCCGGATCAGGGTGGGGGTTCCCTTGGGGCGTGGGGCCTGTGGTGGTTTTCAGGCCAGCACACCCCCCCGGCAACTGAAGTGGAGGCCCTGATACCTGGGATTTATTTATCTTCTATAATTGAAACTTTGTAGCCTTGAGCGGAGCCAAGCCTCCTGCTTGCTCCGTGGCCACAGCCATTTTTGTTGGGATTTATGTATCTTCTGTAATTGAAACTTTGTAGCCTTAAGCAGAGGCCAAGGCAAGCCAGGGCTGGGGAAACTTGGCTTCCTCCATCGCCGGGGACAACTCAAGCCTCCTGCTCTCTCCAGCTCTGTGGCTGCCACTATTTTTGTTGGGATTTATTTATCTTCTATAATTGAAACTTTGTAGCCTTAAGCGGAGGCCAAGGCAGGCCAGGGCAGGCGGAAAGCTTGGCTTCCTCCATTGTCAGGGATACCCAAGCCTCCTGCTCTCTCCGTGGCCGCAGCCATCTTGGTTTGGTTAATTTGCATACTTGCTCCTGATTGGTTTGTGGGCATGGCTTGTGGGTGTAGCAGAGGTATGGTCAATTTGCATGTTACTCTTTTATTAGATAGGATAATGAAATATTTACATTTGAATTAATATAAATCTGGGACTTGTTTAAAAATAATCCAGTGTATGTGTGGGGGAAAGTAAGTGGAGGTATAGATTGGCAAACCTGGCCATATATTAATAACTAAAGCTGGATGACAGGGACATGGTGTTCACTCTGGTATTCCATTGGCATGTGTGTGACTTTTTCCATAATAAAATTTTGAAAAGAATCAGCTATCGTTAACCACCTTTGAATCACTGTAATTCTGGTTACTGTTAATTTGGCTGTAGGCAGGGGCCTATGCAAAGGTCTCTGGCAAAGACAAATGATGGCTGTGTAGAGGATGCCTCCAGAATGAGGATGACATTCCCAGGACCTCTTTAAATATATGGAACCATTGTTTTTCAGGTCTTAGCCACATTGTATTGATCTTACTTGTTCTCCACTTCTTCTCCTCTCACTTCTACTATATTGTGGACTGATGGCAGGATCCAGTGGAACAAATTGGGTAAGATAAACTGAGGAGAATCTGTTCCTAGGATTTGTGGCATTGGCTCTTAATCAGCCTTGCTTACTCTGTGATTCTGGGAGGTTACCACAGACCACAAGTCAGAAAACCCAAACCTTCCTACTAGTGGCTAAGATTTGACATCACTTCTTTACCACTAAACATAAAGTCTTGGATCCTGTTGAAAGGTAAAGCCCATAAAAAGTGACTGATTCTAAAACCTATTAGTTTTCAAGTTAAGGTTCCAAGAAAAAAACTTGTCCATAGAGGGTTCTGCTATTCATCTGGGTATGGCCATTTTCATCAACTCTAATAAAAATGTTAAAGGATGGAAATTATCAATTGTAAATTTTCCCCCATCTAACTCTTCATATTCTTGATGTGTACTGTGTTTTATGAATCTAAGATGATATCCAATTTAATATAGAATTGTATAATTGATTTTAATTTGTATATGGTAATTGTTTATGATATTTCAAGAAGAACACTGTGATTTTCAGGGGCTCTGCTACTGATCAAGTTTGAAAACAGAGCTGTGAGGTATAATTATTTACATTTTAGTGTGAGTGAAGGATCTAGGGGTGAATTTGATGGGATGCAGAATAGCTTCATTCTGGGTGAGAGCTGAGAATAGAAAAACCCAACCCAACCCTGTCTGTTTTAAGAATGTGTTTCCTTGACAGCATCATTTAAATAAGATGACTTAAGTAAAGATTGAACTCTCTTATGAGCATCACCCAAGCTGGAGAGAAGATGTTTCAGGGTAGATTTAAGCTCCAAGTTTCCTGGGCATTAGTGACTGGACCTACCAGCCATAAGCTGTGAGATTTATTTCTTGCTTTAAAGGATACATACAGTTAGTTGTAATGACACAACACTGGAAATTAACCCGAAAATTTTCCTTTCACTCCTTCTGATCTGTGTTTAAGTAGTTCAAGATCTTAGCCAAGGGATGGTAAGAGACAATTATTGGCAAGGAAGGAAGCTTTCAGCCTGGGGTTGGACCTTGAATAAGTCAGTGGAAAGGGACATATTTAATTTAATTCACATTTTTTAATCTGGCAAATTGGAAGGAAGGGCAGGAAGCATTTAGGCCATCAGCTAATTAACTCTTATTGTCTCAGGCCTCTCTCTCAGCACAAGGTGGCCAGGTGTTGCTGAGGGCCATCAGGTTAAAATGGAGTAATTAGAATCCTGAAGGCTGTATATAATAAAAGCCTAATATGCTAAGTGTCCGGTTGACCATTCAACCAATCAAAGCGTAATATGCTAATGATATACTAAGGCCGCTCAACTGCTCACTATGACGTGAACTGACCATCAGGGGGCAGACAGTCGACTGGTCAACCAGTTGCTATGATGTGAGCTGACCACTAGGGAGTAGACACTCTGGTAGGATAGCTTGCTGCTGGGGTCTGGCCGATTGGGACTGAGTGAGATGAGCCAGACACGCCCTGGAGCCCTCCCTCAGCCCCACCCTGGCTGGCCAACCTCCTGCGTCCCTCCTTGGCTGGCCGGCCCCAATTGGCCCAATCAGGACTGGGCAAGACAGGGCTGGACACACCCTGGAGCCCTCCTGCGGTCCCTCCCCAGCCCCGATTGTGCACCGGTGGAATCCCTTGACCTGGCCTGTGCCCTCTTGCAACCCGGGACCCCTCAGGGGATGTGGGAGAGCTGGTTTCGACCCAATCCCACAGGCCAGGCTGAGGGACCCCACTGGTGCACGAATTCATGCACCAGGCCTCTAGTGTGTAGATAAAACCCAAGTTTTAATTAAGAGATTTCATTTATTTGTGGTGTCTCTACTATATAGGAATTCTACTTCTTAAATTATGGGACTAATAAAAATACTTCATTCCTTTTGACTAAATGCAGAGAACAAAAAATTTTACACAAACAGGAAGCCACACTGCACAAGGAACGTGGCCAGAAGGCATTGGCTTCTGGCAATTTCATCAGATCATTTATAAAACAAGTAACAGTCAACTCAACTATCACAGGCTTTGGTTTGTTTCAGTTCCTTTGGAACTGACCTTTTGCCTGAAGTCCTCTTTGGACTTGTACTATTCTATGTCTCTATATTCCTCTTTTGGGTGAAGAGCACCCATTTACCGTTCAGATAAAAAGTGCTCTGTGAGAACGAAACTGAATGCTTCAATGGCTTTCAGAGGCTTCCTGGTTCCCATCCTATCAATTTCAAACTCCTTTGTCAAGCTTTCAGGATCTTCCGATATTGTCAAACACATATCCCTTTTCCCCATGACTGCATCTGTGCCTTTATTCTTTTTGTTGGTTGCATCTAAAGTTGCTTCACTCCTCCTCATGTTCTGGCTCTTTAAGGCTTCATTTAAGTTCTACCTCCTCAGTGAAAATTTCGTTGTTCCCTGTAGCTTTTCTGAGTACATTTAATCAGTACCCACACCAGAACATAACCGGCATTGTTCACTATTGGTTCAGGTGTGTAAGTTGTATCTCTCAGCTAACAGTGGCCAAGCCATTGACATTTTACTTTATACCCCCCAAACCTATCTACTGATAAGGTTACTTGGCTTTTATTACAAGGGATCCGTTCTGACCATTAGAGCTGCACCACGTGGAATGAGATCCCTCAGGTCAGAGTGAATTTCTTGTAACTGGAGGATATTCACTACAGACCATTTCAAAGGGCCTTCCGAGTGCATAGGTCTTAGTCGGTGTTTTATACGGATTTGATGAATGAGTGAATGTGGGGTGTTGGAAAAGAGATTAAAACAGAGTTGGGAGGGTCTGATAAAATTCTTTAACTCTAAACTTCTGTTATTCTGCAGGGTATCCTCAAAAATGTTATACACATTTTTTTTTTCTGATAGCTTAATTGATGTTTCTTTTCCAATTTAACCCATTGGAATTAATAATTATTCAAAGTGTGTATACATTTTGTGGGACACCCTATATAAAACAGTTGCTCACAGCCCTAGCTGTTTTGGTTCAGTGGATAGAGCATCGGCCTGCGGGCTAAAGGGTCCCAGGTTCAATTCCAGTCAAAGGCACCAAACAAACAAGCAAACAAATAAATGAAACAGTTGCTCACTAAGACAAACATTTGTTGCATTCAAGTATGTCTTTACTCCTTTGAAAACAGTTTCACACTCATTTCCTCATTTGATTTTTGCAAATTTGTGAGGTGTGAACTTTCTCTATTATCTAAGTGTTACACCTGAGGAAAATGATGGAAACATAAATGCATGAGAAGAGAGAGACCTAAATAACCAAAACGTACTGATCCTCATGCTCTGGTCTCAGGCCGTTTGGTGGAGGGCTCGGGAGAGAGGTTAGGGGTAGTCATGGCCAATTAATCCATAGTTGGCCTTAGTTCTCTGGTATGGGCCTAACCTCATTTGACGTGGTTTATTGAACTTTCTATTAAATCAGAAGCCCATGCAAAAGCTGCTGATAACACTCTTGAACAGAAAAGTTAGAATTGCAATTTGGATGAACATTTTTAGCTGAGTCATAGTTACTATTTGTTACTCAGTGATAAAGTATAAAAAGCACTCCAAAAATTGAAAATCCAAACATGGGCCTTGAGCGGATATATATGAAATTTATTTCCTGATTTGAAAATGGTATTTTGATAGTATGGCATATAGTAAGTCATCATATAACAAGGAATTCTTATTTTAAGAGTGGAATGTATTAAAGAGCTGAGGTAAACCATAGCAGTTTTTGCTTGTACTGTCTTGCAAAACATGACAGTATAATATCAATTCAGCAACAAAGTTACCAATCATATATTATGTGCAAATCATTTTGTTGTGCACCTGTCAATGCTTTGGTTGTGCTTCCTCTTGAAGAGGACACCATGAAAAGACTTGGGAAGCATTGTAAGAATGAAGAGGAGAATGGGAAATTGATCAGTGTGTATGATATATGGTTATATTTATTTTCTTTTGATGCATATTGAATTATCACAAACTTAGCAGGTTAAAAGGACATTATATCACAGTTTCTGTGGATCAGGAGTTCGGGCACATCTTAGCTGAGTCCTTTGTTTAAGATCTAGCAAGGCTGAAATTAAATGATTGATTGGGTGATTCCACTTCTGGGTATATATTTGAAGAAGCCCAAAACACTAATTCGAAAGAATATGTGCACCCCTATGTTCACTGCAGCTGAGATATGGAAGCAACCTAAATGCCCATCAATAGACAAGTGAATAAAAAAGTTGTGGTACATATACACATGGATTATTACTTGGCCATAGAAAGAATAAAATTTTAGCACTTGCCACAGTATGAATAGAAGGTATTATGCTAAGAAAAACAAGTCAGAGAAAGACAAATACCATATGATTTCACTTTTATGTGGAATCTAAAGAACAAAATAAATGAACAAACAAAACTGAAACAGGCTCATAGATACAGAGAACAGACTGATAGCTGCCAGTGTGTGTGTGTGTGTGTGTGTGTGTGTGTGTGTGTGTGTGTGTATGGCAGGGGGTATGTGTGAAAAAGGTGAAAAGATTAAGAAGTACAAATTGGTAGTTACAAAATAGTTCCAGGGATATAAAGTATAGCATGGGTAATATAATCAATAATATTGTAATAACTATGTATCTTGCCAAGTGGGTACTGGAAATATTGGGGCAACACTTTGTAAAGTATACGATTGTCCAACCACTATTTGTACACCTGAAACCTAATATAAAATAACTAGAGGCCCGGTGCACGAAATTCGTGCACGGGGCTGGGGGGTGTCCCTCAGCCCAGCCTGCACCCTCTCCAATCTGGGACCCCTTGAGGGATGTCCGACTGCCCGTTTAGGATCGGGCCTAAACGGGCAGTTGGACATCCCTCTCACAATCCAGGACTGCTGGCTCCCAACTGCTCGCCTGCCTGCCTTCCTGATTGCCCCTAACTGCTTCTGCATGCCAGCCTGATCACCCCCTAACCACTCCCCTGCCAGCCTGATTGATGCCTAACTGCTCCCCTACCCCTATGAGACTATTAATCATAAGCAATGATTCTCCAGGTACACTGATTAAGAAATAGAATGCAGTCTCTTGTGAGCCTGAATGAGTGATCCTTTCTTGCCTCTCTAATGCAGGTAAATGATATATTCCCTGTTGAAATTTAAGAAAAAGCTTTTGGGTAAGTCAAGGATTTTGCCAGGAGAACCATAAAAAAGTTCAAGTCGTCACATTTCAGATCGCAATTCTGATCTAAACTTCTCGGCATCCCTGCGTTGAGCAGGTTGGCACACATAGAAAAAAATCACAAGAGACAGTTTACTAGGAGAATTCTGATTTCCTCTGGGCTGACAATTGGAGTCTATGTCCTGTACATCTCTGTTGGCAAGGAAGCCTGCTCCCACAGGAAGCCTAATTACAACCACAGGCTGCTTGGTAAGCATGGAGATGGCTGAAGGGAAGCTGGTTATCTAATTGAGACAAGAATTTCATGTTTTCTCTTTCCTCAAACCTTCTGCCAAACCTATTTTACCTTCTTACTCAGTTGATGACTTATCATAATTCACTGAGAAGAGTAGCCATTAGGCGGGAACAACATCATCTTCCTATCATGGACACATGCACCTTACTGCCTGGCTTCTTCAGACTAGTGAAGGTCAAGGTCATATATCGTTTTCTGTCTCCTCAAGAACTTTGCTCTTCTAGTTACCCACCAGCTCTTATGTATCAACCATCTTTCTCCGTCTACTTACATTCTCCTCAAAATACACACATGTTTTAGCATAGCCTTTCTCACACACACAAATACACAAAATGCCTCCATTGTCCACATATTCCCTGCCAGTTTCTACTCCATAAACGGGCAGTCGGACATCCCTCTCACAATCCAGGACTGCTGGCTCCCAACTGCTCGCCTGCCTGCCTTCCTGATTGCCCCTAACTGCTTCTGCATGCCAGCCTGATCACCCCCTAACCACTTCCCTGCCAGCCTGATTGATGCCTAACTGCTCCCCTGCCAGCCTGATTGCTCCTAACTGCCCTCCCCTGCAGGCCTGGTCACCCCTAACTGCCCTCCCCTGCTGGCCTGGTCACCCCTAACTTCCTTCCCTTGCCAACCTGGTCGCCCCTTACTACCCCTCCCCCCCCGCAGGCCTGGTCACCCCTAACTGCCCTCCCCTGCTGGCTTGGTCACCCCTAACTGTCCTCAAGGCCTGGCCCCCCCTTCCCAACTGCTCTCCCCTGCAGGCCTGGTCCCTCCCAACTGCCCTCCCCTGCTGGCCATCTTGTGGCAGCCATCTTGTGTCCACATGGGGGCAACCGTCTTGTGTGTTGGAGTGATGGTCAATTTGCATATTACTTTTTATTGGATAGGATATTGAGTGTAAAAAAATTATTGGCTGAGTTGCACTGCTTTTTAGAGCTCAGGGCCTTCTTTCAAGCTTTGTCGGGTTGCTGACAGAATTCAGCTCCTTGTGGTGTGGGACTAAAGTAACCATTCTATAGCTGACTTTCACATGGGGTCTGCTTTCAGCTCCTGGAGGCCACCCCATTCTTGCCATGTGCTCCTCTCACAGGCCCTCTCTCATTGGCAGGAGAATCTCTGACTTTCTCTGATATATATTCTCTCTTTGAAAGGGCTTACCTTTTTAGGTCAGGCCTGCCCAGTATAATCTCCCTTTTGATAAACTAAAAGTCAACTAATTAGGGACCTTAATGTCACAAAACGTGATTCACTGTTGCCATCAACACAACTTAATCACAGAAATATAATCCTATCATATTCACACATTCTGCCTATGCTAAGGGGAGGTGAATTATATAGGGCAAGCACACCAAAGTTGGGAATATTGGGATCATCTTAGAATGTTGCCTATGACACTGACCATTCAGAAGGCAAAAACACCATTTTGTTTGCTAGAGGTTGGAATGGGGTCATGACAGGGTATTTTTTTCCAATACCAATTCTCCCATACCAACTGGGTGTCCTACAATTCAAATTAGTCCTGGAGTTAGCATAAGATCTCACTGCTTAGGGGCTGAGTCTGACAGATCATCCTCAGTTAAAAAAAAAAAAATGAGGTACAATTGCCATAAAATTTTATTAGTTTCAGGTGTATAACATAATTATTAGTTATTTGTATGATTACAAAATGATCACCACAATAAATCCAGTTAATGTTTGTTACCATACATAGTTATATTTTTTTTCTAGTGATGGGAACTTTCAAGATCTACTCTCCTAGCTACTTTTGAGTATGTAATACAGTATTATTAACTATAGTTGCCACGCTGTGCATTACATTTCAATGACATCTGTTTGTAACTGGACATTTGTACCTTTTGATCCCCTTCACCCATTGGCCCTCCTCCAACCCCCTGCCTCATACCAGCACCAATCTGTTCTCTATATCCATTAGCTTTTTAATTTGCTTTGTTTTTCTTAAATTTCATATGTAAGTAAAATCATATGATTGATTAAATTATTAGCCCCATGATTGAACTCAATTTCCAGCTCCTGTTCCCTCCTGGGGACTTCTTTCCTGGAGTAGGGCTGAACGTTCCAACAAGGGTATGTAATTAGGTGATAGTTTTTTCTAGTGGACATACCCCCACTCCCATCCAGAGACTATTTAGGCACCTCCTCCATGAGTCATCTCATTAGCATAAATTCAGGTTTGCTCAAAAAGACTCCTTATGAGTAACAAAAGACACTCCTATCAGGAAATCCCAAGGGTTTTAGGAGTTCTGTGCCAAAAACCTAGGATAAAGACTAATATATTATTATATCTGGAAGATTTTACCAACTTTGTGTACAAGAATCTTGACAGAAAGTGTCAATTTGGCCCAACCAATTCAGGTACTTCTTAGTCATACCTAAAAAATTATGTAAACATATAAACCTAGAGAGAGAGAGAGACATATAACTTAACACTAAGCTACTATACTGTATATAGTATATGTATTTAACATGTGTATATGTATGTGTATATATACACACATATGGAATGTTTGTGTGGTTTTGAACACCAGGACTGATAAAGGATCTCTGGAGAATTGTCAGTTTCCCTGGATGCATTTGCACTATGTCTAAGCTTCGTTCTGGGGTTTTCGTTAGCTGGGTGTATACAGTTATCATTTGCCCTGTTTACGTTTATAATTGTTTTTCTTTCCACTCTAAAACTCAAGCATGTTGGCCCTCAGCTGTTGTCTAATACTCAAGAACTGCTTTTTTTCCTCACCATTATTTTTAGTGGGGTTTTACAATCTACTTTTGCTCTGAGGACAAGAAGAGTAATCTTCACGCAGAGAAATGCTTCCAAAGTTTTCACCATTTTTCTTCAAATATGTGCCATATTGTACTCTCAAATGTGTCCCTTAGCTGCAACTGTGTGTCACCATTTCATTTCCATGCATGCTCGTGCTAAATATGTAAACTGCTTTAAACTGTTCCTCCATGACTTAACACAACTTTGAACTGACACTGTGTGCAGAATAATGAGTGTCCTCTTTATCATTGAGTGTCACCAGTCAATAAGCAATACGTGTCAAAAGGTGTCAGATACAGGTCGAGGTAATTGTCAGGAGTAATAAAGGAGAGGAAGAAGGCAGAGGTAAAGACATTGGAAGGGAAAAATGGAAAAAGATACAGAGTAAAAGGAGAGAAAAAGAAACTAGTCCCCCTGGTGGCAGAGAACGACCCCCCTAAAAAGACACCCCTAAACCCAAATAATCTCAAAGCTACTGCAGGTAACAATCAACAGTGAAACCTATTGAAAACATAGTTTTAAAAGTAATTTAGGTTTTTGAGGTGTTCTCTTACAGAAATAATCTGAACCAGGCCCCAAATAGTCTAACTAAAGACCAGGAATGTAGATATGGGACCAAATGGGGCAGAGAAACTAGGAGGAGTGAGGGGGTGGGAGGTGGATGAGCCTGAATTAAATTGTAAGGTGGAGGAGAGACAATCATGGTGTTGTTTATGGGGCAACTTGCCTCAGGTCTCAGAGACAGGGGTGACAGGGTAGGATCTGGAGGAGGACCTCCCGACCCCATTGTGAAGCTCAGTGATCTCTGAGGCCCAGACCATGCAGGAGGTCGGCACATCTGATTATGTGACTCTGACAAAATGTCAGAGAAATGAAAATAAATGACAGCACTCCCTGGAGGGATAAAGAGTTCAGTTATTAAGCTCCCCAACCAGAAACATTGCGATTTAGTCATCTAGGATGATTTTATTCCATCTTCTATTACAGCCTGCACCACATAAATCTGTGTTTTATTGCTGGAGCGAGATGCTGGAGAATTTCAAGATGACTTTTGGCACTGTCTGAGTTGGCTCACTGCTGTGCTGACAAGTGCTTGTGGAAAATTAGCAGCGATGATATTAATCACCTTCTTTGGGGCTCTTTCCCCCCAATCTGCTAGAACTTATTTTTGTCCTTCTTTTAAAAACAAAACCCCCAAAACCCCACAACTCTTCTACAAGTGAAAGTAGAGAGAGGGGTGGTGTGGAAGGCGAGGTGGTAGTCATGGCCTGGGACCCTTGGGGTGGAAAGTCAGCTGTGTGACACTGTTATTGTGTTACATATCTCATAGCTGGAAATCTCTGTGCTGTGGCTACTGGGAAGGGGAAGGAAAAGAAGTGTTGAGGAATATGAAAGTGTGGCCACTTTTCTTCTTTGATCAGCACATTCAACTAGTGTGATATACTAGTAAGAATGTAAATAAAGGTAAAAAAGAGGAGGTGGTTGGTGAGGAATTTGAACACACACACACACACACACACACACACACACTTGTACACATACATACACTCATGGGGTGATAAAAAAAAAAAAAAGGCCATTTATTTTGGGGCCAACACTCCTTGACAACTGATGCCCTCATTCTCTGTCCCACAGTGTCAAATACTCTCCTATCAACAGCTGATATCATGTCTTGCCCTCTACTACTGCTGCTTCCTAGTCTTCTTTGTATAGTCCAACTTTATTCCTTTTGCCCCCACTGAAGTTATCTGCCCAAGGTTTGCCCTTGCTCTTCCTGCCTCTGCTTTTGGGCAACCACATCTATTCACTTGGTTTCCAATGACATCTCTTTGTTGATGCCTTCCAAAAATATATCTCAAGCAGGAATAGATATTGCTATTCAGCCCTGGGTGAGATAAAAGGAGATAAGATAAAGCATAGCTGGTGCTTGCAATTGCATATCTGTATCTTTGGAAGGGGCGTGGAGGGCGCAAGGTGTTTAAGGAAAAGGCTGGAGTTTTATCTATGCTCTGATGTCCTCTGTACCCTGAATATACTCCATTTGGTCTGACCCAGTTAAGTAAGGTAAGGACTTTCCATGAGGCTATGTTGGAATTCTGTGCTTAGGAAACAATGAGTTCCTGTGAACCTGGGAGTCAGATTGCTTAGATTCAAATCCTGACTCCACCAGGTCCTCACTGTATGTTCCCCCACAAGCCTGGAGTAGCCCTCCTCTGGTTCTTTATAAGCAACAAAGGATAATAATTAGATCTCTTCCCTAGGGTCGCTATGAGGATTAAGTGAGATGATGCATGTAAAGCGCTGAGCCCTGCACATAGTAAGGACTCACTAAATCTTAACTATCTCAAAGCCATTTGGCTTGTTTCTCTCCCTGAAGAGAGAAGAATGTCTTTTCCAAGAAGCCTATGACAGAAAGCAAAAGGTATTAATGTGGAAAGCTCTTTTGTGAAATAAAATGCTGCACCGAGGTCTGGGGCTTTGTGATGGACTCATTTATAGCTTATTATGAATAGGTTGATGAGAAGTAGGTGGGTTAAAGACCTGTGAAAAGCTTGACGATGGAGTTTATCCTGTTTTCTGGGCCCAGCTCTCGGAAAGCTGATTAAATGAGACTGGGACTGTGCAGGGCTGCCCTACTTAAGGCTTTTGTCAGCACTTCCTTTGTAGATTCTAATTTGCGGGACATAGAAATGTCTGTGTTGAAAATATTCTCCGAGGGCTTGAGTTTGGTGTGGAAGATCTTTATCTGGCACCAAATAATCTTGTCAAGTTTTAAAGAGAGAAAGAAAGGGGAAAAATGCTGTAAAGGGAGAATAAAAAAGGAAGATAGCAAAAGAGAGAAGGGTAGAGTGGAGAAGTGGAAAGGTGAGGGAGAAGAAAAGAGAAAAATAATTCTTTTTAGAGTTTCTTAAACATGCACTTTAAAATAGCAACTCTGTGTCAGGCATTTCTCCCACATCCTTGTCTAGGCCCTGTGCTGTTATAATTAACTAGAGGCCCAGTGCATGAATTTGTGCACATTGAAAGGTAATTAATCAGAAGAAATATTTTAATATCACTTTTCACCCTTTCTCTATAATAGGAATGTCAACCAAATTCACGATCAACAATGACAGATGGAAACACGTGTGTGATTGGCCCCAGCAAGAGCTTTATGTATATAGATAAAATGGCTTAATTAGACCTGCTTTCTGATTTAGCTAAACTTTTTCCAGCCCAGTGAAGCACCCCAACTTCTCTTTCAGGTAATTGTCAGCAGCACAGCAGTAAATATCAACACGAAGCAGATTATTATTGTAGATCATGCAGGGAGAACAAAGGGTGAAATATTTAACTGCAGCAGGGTTTGACTATATTTTTGAGAAAACCTGAAATCATTTTTAAGGTCCACCATTTCTTCCTTCTTCTCAGTCAGGTCAAGTTTCTAAAATTCCTAAACCTTTGTTTTCCAGCTAATGAAAAGAAAATAGAATTCTACTGAGTCTTCTTTCTACCTACTCCAGGACTTCTGTGAGGATCAAATAAGATGAGGCATGGGAAAACTCTTCACAGACATTTGGTTAAAGTGTTTCCACCTGGCTATAAAGCAAGTCATGTTTCTGGGCTGAAGAAACTCCAAGAAGGCTAGTTGCTAGGGAGAGGAAGCTGGGCATTGCTACATGACATCATTACCTGGCGCCCCCAGTGACCGTTTCTGGACTGGGCTGGGCTGTGGGCCACATTTTGCGCCATGGGGTCTCGGCAGCATAGGCTGCAATTTGGTGGGGTGTCACTCTGGGGTGGTGGCAGGGCCTGTGTCCCACTAGGGGGAAGCTGAGTGTTGGTTTGTGGGTGCCAGGTCTGTGGTGCCATGTCTTTGTAAATGGCCAGTGCGTGTCACGGCAGGTCCTGAGTTGAGCGTCTGGCCCCTGGTGGTCAGTGTGCGTGATAGTGACCAGTTGAATGGTTGGAGGGACACTTAGCGTATTATCCTGTTAGATAGATAGATAGATAGATAGATAGATAGATAGGAAAGAGTTACACCACAGAGCTTCCTACTGTCTGTGTTTCCCTAAGGTGTGTTCTCTTTTCCCGCAAGCTGAACACATTGTTAGTTGCCTGCCCTTCATTCCTGCCAACATGGAGTTTACCATACCCCTTTCTATTCAAGAGTTATACATACCTGACCTGTGGCATCTTTCAAACTTTGGTTTCCTATAGATATTCTCTTCTTGGAGGGTACCAAGTGGACTTAGGCAAGGAATGGGTAAGGACCTACAAAGGAAAATAAGGCCATAATTAGGTACTCACCACAAGAGTTCTGGAATGTTAGGTGCCCTGTGGCAGAGTCTATGTGGTGGTTTGAGAGGGTTTAGGGTAGTTTGCTATGTTGGGGTAGGCATGCACAAAAGAGGTGTGAGTGACAGTGCCTCTACCCTGTAAAAAAATGGAAGAGACTAAAGGAGATTCATGGGGAATATGCTCTCCTGCTCTGTAGACTCTGAAAATTAGTAATATACAGAGAGGAGCCACATTCTGGAGCTACCTATTCCCTGTAATATTTGGTCTAGTTCTGTCAACACCGGAAGAGGTAGCTAAGAAAGAGAAGCCTGGAAGGCTGACTGCTTGTGACTCACTGTCCTTTTCCTTCCCAAGACCAATGAAAACAATTGGAGAGGAATAAGATAGATATAAACCTACATGTACCAAGAGAATAACAAAGGAGACAACTTAAGAAAAAAAACTCCATATATTTTAGGAAGCTGGAATATGGAGAGGAGACTTGTAGCTGACTAAACAAAGTGGAGGCAATAGCAATTTAGCGTCCTTAGATTGGGGAAGAGATACTTGGTATACAGAACTTCAGAAAGTCCCAGGATCTGGAGGGAGGGGTGAAGAAAAAAGATGACATCAAGGGCATTGGCTACAAGTAAGTACAGAGTGGTCTGACTCCAAGGTACCATCTTTTCCTCACACAGCCAGGCAATCACTCCTCTGAGTCCAGGTACAGAGGGGTAAGGTGGTTGTGATGAAACAGAGTTGAAAAGGGGAAGGATTTACTAGTAATTAAAATGCAAACTTTGAATTGTAGGACACCCTCATATCCACCCTTCCTCACAGAGTTTCCAGAAATCCTATGACCAGTATAGATATAGGCAGGGGATTGGATAAAGCTTCCCTGCAAAAATTTTGGTCCCACCAAATAAAAAAGCCAGTTTATGAGATGTTCACATGTGGTCAGAGTCATAAGTTGACAAGTTCATGCATGTTTATCGTATTTCCAGTTAGCTTTTAGTAGTTTACTTCTGGATCTAAATGGCCAAGCATAAGACAAGATATTTGAGGAACTCTTCTAATCTATACTAAAGAAACTAAAACACAGAACATAGAATTCCCTCTCCCCAGAAAAAGAGACAATAGTGAGAGCAAAATAAAATATACATAATTATATTCTACCAGTGGCCCGGTGCACAACATTTGTGCACTCGGGTTGGGGGCGGGGAGACGCGGGCCCTCAGCCCGGCCTGCACCCTCTCGCAGTCCAGGAGCCCTCGAGGGATGTCCGGCTGATGGCTTAGGTCAGCCATGGGCAAACTACGGCCCACGGGCCAGATCCGGCCCGTTCGGCTGTTCTATCCTGCCTGCGGAGCCGAAAGAGCAGTGGGTTCTCTTGCTCTCCCCTCCGCTCCTTCACCAGCAGCAGTGTTAACATGGCAACGTCGGGAAACACGGCCACAGCTCCTTCTTCTGAGTGGGCGGATTTATATCCGCCCATTCTGTAGAAGGAACAACCTCTCAATCTTCCAGAGGCTCCTTGTAATGCCCGCGGACGCGTCCCCCAACATCACCCTGGGAATGCGTAGACACGATATCGTGGTGATGTAGGGAGACACGCCCCTGGAGAGCACAGTATCAGAGCATTAGCTAAAAAGGAGACCAACAACTCTGTTCCCACTGAAGTTGATGTTTTAAAGACCAAAAACCTTTCAACCCAGTCTACATTGCCATCTACATCTATGTCCCGGGCATAATTTGGAAGTTGCACTAAAGAAAATGTTTAATTTACTATTTACACATTTTGTTCTTTTCTATTTGTTTTAGTTTTAAATTATTTTATTATATTTAAGTTTAATTTGAAAGGCTTTTGTACCTTTCCTTTGTTAGGCAATTTTATTTTGCCTTTGCCATCTTCAATAGAAGGTATGTTATTGTGCTATGATTCCTCCATTTTTTGAAGTTTCAAATTATAATAATTCTTCTTGTTAAAATGTTTGAAATGAATAAAACTATTGAAATTAAAAAAAAAAAGACCGTACCCTTTTATGTAATGATGTTTACTTTGAATTTATATTAGTTCACACAAACACTCCATCCATGCTTTTGTTCCGACCCTCCGGTCCAGTTTAAGAACCCATTGTGGCCCTCGAGTCAAAAAGTTTGCCCACCCCTGGCTTAGGTCCACTCCCCACCTAAGCCAGCAGTCGGACATCCTTAGTGATGCCATGAAGGTGGAAGAGGCTCCTGCCACTGCCACTGCACTCGCCAGCCGTGAGCCTGGCTTGTGGCTGAACGGCGCTCCCCTGTGAGAGATCACTGACCACCAGGGGGCAGTATCTGCATTGAGCGTCTGTCCCTGGTGGTCAATGCGTTTCATAGCGACCGGTCATTCCACCGTTCAGTCGATTTGCCTTTTATTATATAGGAAGAGAGATAAGATAAATATTATTGGCTGGTGCTCAGCCTTGAAAGCTTATATTAAAGGCTTCATCAGCCATGTCAAGCGACCACAATCTCGAGGGAGGAGGAGTGATGAGTACCTGCATCTCACCTCTAGCCTTTGACCCTAGGGCTTAGATAGGTCCTAGTGAACTGACAAAGAAGCCAGGTCAGAGCTTTATAAATGAGGGCTCCTTCGTTACCAAAGGCCAGGGTAGAGCCAAGCCAGAGAATACAGAGAGGACCTAAGGCCAAGGTGGAAGTACCTCTTCTGGAGCCTGAACAGTGCCTCCTACCTGTGGGGGAGCTGGCTCTGCTCAACAGGCTTTGATAGCTCTGGACAATCGCTGTAGGAAGGACCACCCTTCACAGAGCCCACTGCTGGCACACTGGAGAGCTACAGGGAGTGGAGGAAGGCAGTAGGGGTCTTTCAGGTACTTACCACTCCTGGAAAACCAGAAGGAGTGCTGGCACTTCTTATGCTTTAAGGAGGCCATGTAAGCAAGGTGGTGGAGATGGTTTTCCATTTTTGTTTCTTTTCCACACCAGTGTGTGACTTGATGGACTGGGCTCAGCAGTGGGCAAATAACCTCACCTATGAGTACGTGTGGGTGAAGGGAGGAGAGAGAACCATAGAGTCTGGTCAAATATTACTCTCTCCCATAGAGAGGGGCATAGAAATTACATCCTATGGGGAACTAGAGATGATGGAATGAAAGTCTCCCCAGCAAGGGTTGTGGGGTATTTTTGCTCTCCCTTTGACAGGCAATTACATGTAAAGGGAACACTACAACCAGTCCTTGGTAGAAGAGAGCTGGGAAGAGGAGCCTCTGGGGATTTTGACCCAAACAATCTGGGTGAGAAGACCAACCCCTTGGTCTCTTAATAGTAGGTACCATCAACCAGGATTAAACAGGATAAAGCACCAGTATCAAGAAAAAGCAGGGTTTCTAAAGGGCCTTGGCTTCTAAAGAGTCAGTAAAGCCTCTTCCCATTTCAGTTCTTCCAACCTTAAATAGTTTTGTGAATATGACAAAGCCTATAGCTCCTATGAGCCTCAGTTTCCCCATTTGTGAATTATTACTTGGAACTGATTCAAGTATTAAATGGTAATTCATTCTTATCCTTTCATTTGACAAGTCTTATTCAAGCTTTGGAATTTTCAGCTCCTATCATATGTCAGGTGCTATGCTAAGGATATAATTAAAGAACTTGGCACTACTTAGAAGTTAAGAGATGTTGGTTTCTCCTCTCAGACTACTTTACCTCTTTGGGTATTCAGTAGTCCCAGTAGGGCCTCATGATTTCCGAGCTTTTTTGTAAGGGAGTAGAGTTGGCTATTTGGAAAGCAGGAGGAAGTCATTGTAGATCATCATTCACGCTCTGGCTAAGCTTGCATTAAGGAAGTTCTGGCACTTTTTCCATCCATCAGAGCTGTCTGCATTGGTTTAACTGTTCTGAACTCTGACGCCTCTGTCAACCAAAGCCATTTCCTCCTGGCCTGCCCAGCCCTGGCACCTCTAAGCCGGGCTCAGCTCCATCTTAGGGACACTTATGGTGGCAAGAGGTCCTTCAGTGTCTGTGGCCTTTGCACTGTTGACAACTGTAGCTGAGGTCACCTTCTTTCCTCAGAGGAGAAAGTGGTTTGATGGAGTGCCCTGGGTCATGGGGTATGCCTCTGTCTGCTTAGAGCTTGACAGAAAGCAGCTGAGTAAAGATGACTAGCCACTTAATGGATGTTAATTACTGCTTGCAGCATCCCTGTAGGTCAGAGGACAAGAGGATCCTGGTATCAGGGTTGACTTGCTGTGGCTGGCGGCAGGCTGGCGCTTACATTTGATTAGGGTTGTGGCTAGTTTAGTACAGCCAGAGGGACCCAGATGGCAAGTCCGAGATTTACCTAACTTGCAGAGGGACAGTTCATAGTTACTTTCTTCTTCAATGAAATTTTCACAGTGAGCTTTGGCCTTTATTTCCTCTATCTCACACCTGAATTCCCCACATGGATTTCAGTCAGAACCCCCGAGGTACAATCTGGTTTTGAGCTTTACTTCCCTTGATGGAATTAGAACCAATGATTCTAAAGAGTATGGGTTTATCCCAAACACTCATTTGCTGAAACCCTGCATTGCGGCTTTGCAATGCTTCTGTTTAAGTGTAGAGGCAGATTAAAAAACACAAGAGTAATTAATAGTATTACAAATGGAGAAGCAAATGGCAGTCCTGTTAATGTTGACCTCTGGTCCCTGCAATAAAGCAGAGATTTGTGTAGTGCATCATTTTAAAACATCATCTTCTAAGTATTCCTTAGTTCTGTTTTAGCCTACGTGGCATATGGAAGGTGTCAATTGTGAATACTTATTAGGACTGAAATGGACTCTTAAGAGGTGAATGTGGAGGGGAAGCATTTTGTGATATTAATAGAGCCCATATATGCCACCCAGAGGATAGACTGATGGGCTGGCCCTTCCCCGCTCCAGGAGCTGGGGAATGGTTCCTTCTGAGAGTAATGAGGAATAATGCAGGTTGCAAGGACCTGGTGTCATCTCCAGCTGTTTGTGCTACAGATACTTGAATTCAAGTGCAGGTTTGGGAAAGGTACTCAGCAGAGAAAATAAGAGGCAGATTTCCCTCTCCTTTAAGTGAGGAGTTTAACATCACAAAGAGAGCCTTCAGTTTAGGCAGTGCCCATGGGGGCATGCTTGGCCTCTCTCCATTTATATGGTAAATCCAAGACAAAAAGGGCTCTGGTCTCAGAAAGTGGGCTCTGGAGGTGAACACAGTGGAGCCAAAGGAGGAGCTTTCACTTCTGATCACAAATGCACGGAAGCAGTCTAAGACACTCAAGGTACCTTGGGTTTGCTGTGAAGTTGAAAAATATTTTCCAGTGAGAATCTCTAATGTGGACATTAGTGCAGTTAAATAGGAGTTCATACATTATACACTATATTTGTTGATAAATGTGTATTTTTTTCAACTTTTTACTTATGGCATTATTTCCATAAAATAAAATTCACTCTTTTTTAGTGGACAGTTCTGTGAGTTTTGACTAAAGCATAAAGTTATTTAATCAACACTCATTCCAAATATACAATATTCCATCACCCCTCAAAATTTCTGTGTGCTCCTTTGTAGTCAATCCCTCAGCCCAGCGATTTTCAACCAGTGTGCCTCAAGAATTTTTAAAACATGCAATACCTGAGTCAGGGGCACTGACCTCTTTTCCCTTAGATTGTCAAATAAAAAAAATGACAACAGCCAACACAATTGCCACCTGGTGTGAATGAATCAAAATAATACTTACATTTTTTTGACCAATCCGTAAAAAAAAAATTAAATATTTTTTTGTGTGTCACAGAATTTTAGTAATTAGTTTATATGTGCCATGAGATAAAAAAGGTTGAAACGCTCTGCCTCAGCCCATGAAAACCACTGGTCTATTTTCTTTCTTTTGCCTTTTCCAGAATGTCATATACATGGAATTATATAGTATATAGCCTTTTCAGTCTGGGTTCTTTCACTTAATATTGAAACATTATTTTACTCATTGCATTTGAGATTCATCCATATTGTTTGTGTATCAGTAATTTGTTCCTCTGTTGTTGAATTTTATTCTAGGGATGTATCACAGTTTGTTTATCTATTTCCTAGAGGGGGGATGCTTGGATTGTTTCCAGTTTTTGACAATTATGCATAAAGTTCCCTGTGTACAGGTTTTGAAATAAATATATGTTTTTATTTCACTTGGGCCAATACCTAGCTGTGGGTGGCTGTGCTGCGTGGTAAGTGCATGTTTCACTTTATAAGAAACTGCTGAACAGTTTTCCCAAGTGGGTGTAAACTTTATATTTATACCAAAAAAAGAATGATCTTTCTGGTGCTCCACAGCCTTAACAGCACCTAATATTATCAATTTTTTAAAACCTAACCAATGTAATAGGTGTTTAGTGGTATCACATTATGGTTTTAATTTGCATTTCTCTAATGACTAATGATGCTAAACATCTTTTTATATTTTTCCTAGAGGCCCGATGCACAAGATTCGTGCAAGAATGGGCCTTCCTTACCCTGGCTGCCAGCACCGCCTTTGCTCCGCAGGAGCCGCCTTTCCACCTTCCCATGCTGCCCAGAGGCCTGGAGCAGCTAGGGCAGTGCAGAACGCCTGTGTTGTCACCATGGCGACGACGCAAGCGTCCCGCCCCTGGCTGCTTGGTGCCTGTGTATGCAAATTAACCTTCCATCTTTGTTGGGTTAATTTGCATACTCACTCCTGATTGGCTGGTGGGTGCCGCAAAGATATGGTCAATTTGCATCTTACTCTTTTATTAGTGTAGATTTGCTAATTCAGGGGTGGGCAAAAGTAGGCTTACAGTTGTAATACAAATAAATAATAATACAAGAATAAACTGTTTTGTGATGAACTTCATGTACTTACAACTGTAAACCTATTTTTGTCCACCCCCTATATTCTTTGATGGAGTGTCTTTTTTAAAAAAATGTATTTTTATTGATTTCAGAGGGAAGGGAGAGGGAGAGAGAGATAGAAACATCAGTGATGAGAGAGAATCATTGATTGGCTGTCTCCTGCATGCTCCCTACTGAGGATTGAACCTGCAACCCAGGCATGTGCCCTTGACTGGAATCCAAACCTGGACCCTTCAGTCTGCAGGCAGACGGTCTATCCACTGAGCCAAACCAGCTAGGGCTGATGGAATGTCTTTTTATCTTATATAAATTTGAAAGCAAGTTGTTAATTTGATAGAAAAAATGGTATTTTGTATTATTATTATTGTTATTATTGGTTAGGCTGAAATTTTCAACTCTCCGTTAGCCTATCTATCTAAACTCCTCCCCTTTCCCCCAGTTTTTGGCTGTAGGAAAGACATTGAGATAAACATTTAGTATAGTCACATTTCTTTAAATCAGAGAGCAGAAAACTGAACTAGATGGAACATTTTCCTGGATGGCTTTGGAAGTAAAAAATAACTGCTTCCATTTTCTCTGCAAAAGCCTACCCCATCCAGTGAAATGGGGTCATTAAGCCAAATTCCCGTTATAGGAGAAGAAACAACCATAGATGGTTCTTTTAAGAGGATGACTTGTTTTTCCTAGAGCTATAAGACACCAGAGGATTATAGGATTCTGGTGTTTAAAATAGCCCTAAGATTTCCTCAGGCCAAATATTGATTATTTGTGACTTGAAGTCTTAAATGAAGCAAGACATAAGCTTCGGATGCCACAAATATGAAGTTGATGTGTCTGTAAGATTGACAGAATTCTTTTAGATATAAAATGCAAATAGAAGTAACAGCAACCTGTGCTACTTACCTGGAAGAAAAAAATAAATAAGACTTTGAAATATTTTTTGTTTTGGTAGAATATACTTGTAATGGACTTCTTTTAGGACTTTTTCCAGCCCCCAGTGCTTTTTTCCTTGAGAACCACTTTCCTTCTCATATCACTTCTCATTTTCCATAGTCCTGGGTCCTCAGGGGCTGTGTTTCTAGTGCCTAACGCTACCCTCCTCCTTGGCCAGAATTGATGTGATCAGAGGTAGTTAACTGACTCAGCTGGGGTCACAGATCTTCTCTACTGTTGCTGAATCTGACATGATGTCAATATGGCGGTATGACATTTCCTGCCATGTGGACATGAAGTTAGAGAAACCCATTCTGCAAATAAAATAAAAATGAAGCTGATTCTTGGAATGACCAAGATGCAAAGGGAACTACCTACATTCCCGATGGTCCAGCTCTTTTCCTCATCCTCTCTACACTTGAAAACCACAAGACATTCATTTCTTCTTAGATTATGCTTCCATTCATTTCTTCTTAGATTATGCTTCCATTCATTTCTTCTTAGATTAAGAGTAGTTTGTGTTGGCTTTTAATATAGAAATCAGGAGACCCTCAACTGAAGTAGCATTGGATGGTCTTGGCTAGGTAACCCTTCTCTCTGAGTTGGCATCCTGTAAAACATTGAATCACAATTCACACACATACTTGGATTAATAATGTCAGATGAATAACTGACATTGAGAGTAAACACAGTCCATTTGAAGATAGGTCTCAGTGAAGAAATGGAATCACTTCTTTATTTCAAAATTTATTAAGATTCTTAGGATCTTAGTGGATATATAGTCTGTTCATATTGTCCAATCTTTCACACAGAGCAGATTGCTGTCTTGAATTAGGCAGATGACCACCTGACCTCTAATTATATCATATCAGTTGGTTCAACTCAGGGTCTACACAGACCTCAAAAGATAAATCTTATTTTCTGTTTTAAAATTTACATTTCTTCCTCCAGACCCTATTCCAAATATTTTAAGATGGTATTGCTCATAATATTCTCTTGGGATTCCTCTTCTCATTCACTCCTAAGGCCATCAATAGATAACGAAGAGCTTTTGCTAGCAGGCATTCCAATTTCAATTCAGAAACAGTGATCAAACTTACTTTTTGCTTTCTGGTTGTATGTTGGTGACTCATGCACTCAATGCCTTAGCTTGTGTCTTTTCTATTACATTGTAGTCCACTCTTAGAAAACTCTGTCTGCTTAGGGCAAGGACATCTTTGACAATATGAAAAACATTCACCTCATACAGACCTTGTTTATGTCAAAAGAGACAGGCCCGCTATTTGGGGGCTTACACAGACTAATGGTGGGAAGAATAAAAATGAGGCACCTACGATAGTACCTGTATGTAGTCAATGATCTATCTATTTGGTGGGCCGAGTGAATTATTGATGACTAAGTCTGTTCCATGTAGAGAGAATTCATTTACATTCTTTCCCCCCAAACTGGAAAGAAAGTGGCCTTGAAGCTTGTGATTAGATTTCTCTCCCCTCACTTTAGAACAAACAGCTAACGAAGGGTCTATAAGAATAGCACCATTTTGTAGCTGGTTTTAAAGTGTCACGGACCAGCTGGGATTGAAAGTTCCTGCAACTCCAGAGTTGTTGGGCTGTGTCAGACTGATGAATTATGTAAAACCTGTTTTCCCTGAGTATTATTAATCATCCTCAAGCAAATGAAGACATGCTAATTAATTTGTGGTGGTTTTTACCTGCAAATGCCGAAGGAACTAAACCAAATTAAATCTTCCATTCTCTTCAAGACCAGCACCCTGTTAAACACCCTCTGACTTACCTAATTCAATTTGAAAGATGTGATTCTTTGGAAACTTAGTTTGCCTGTGGTTTCAGAATCCTAAAGGCTCTTTCCTGAAAGTGTAGCCCAAAGTTTTCCACATAATGACTTGGAAAACGTATGAATGGAATTCATTGCTGTGATTTACAGAGGACCCAGCATACCCCAGACTCTGTATTAGATAGTTTACTTATGTTATCTCATGGGTAGGTATTACAAAAGCCTAGAGGTTGGTTTTATCATCTAATTGTACAAATGAAGAAACAGACTCAGAGACTTGATGTAAGTGTCCCTTGTAATATAACTTAGTAGTATTGAGCTAGAATAAAACCCAGGTGTGCCTGACTCCAGAGTCCATGCTTTCCCTACCAATAAGACATTCTACTATATATGTGAATTTTCACCAGTCAGATAATATGTGCTGTGCATTGTACACTTTACACTGTATTTGAAGAGTTAGGGTTTCACATTTTATTTTACCTAGTAGAGGCCCAGTGCACAAAATTTGTGCACTTGTGTGTGGGGGGCTGTCCCTCAGCCTAGCCTGCACCCTCTTGCAGTCTGGAAGCCCTCGGGAGATGTCCCTGCATGGGGAGTGGGCCTAAGCCGGCAGTCGGACATCCTTAGCACTGCCGCGGAGGCGGGAGAGGCTCTCACCACCGCTGCTGCACTTGCCAGGCTGAGCGGAGCTACCCCTGTGGGAATGCACTGACCACCAGGGGGAAGCTCCTGCATTGAGCATCTGCACCCTGGTGGTCAGTGTGCATCATAAGGACCAGTAGTTCCACCGTTTTCGGTCGATTTGCATATTAGCCTTTTATTATATAGGATTGGGGAAAAAATTCAGAGAAAGGAGTTTTAGGGTTTTCTAATGATTTTCTTTAGAACAGCATCATGTGTAATACTATTCCATTCTCACTCTCAACTACTTGTGTACTCTGATGTTTCTGAACAAGGTTATTTTTTCTTGGTAACAATTAAAATATTGTTGCTCAGGTAAGAGCTGCTTTTCCATTCACAGCTGTGAGTTTGCCACGTAAGCCATGTTTAATGGGCCTCTGAAAGCAAGTGGTTTCTGAACATCCCACCAGATCACTGGGAAGACTGAGAGAAAGTAGCAGACTCTGACCACAGATGGTTTGCAAGGGATGGTTCTCTGCACCTGATGTCCTTGTCTAGTTCACTGTTCCTGGTTATCTTTCCCAACACCACCTAAGTGACTGACAAAATTAAATTGAAGGCTCATTTGGGGGATGTTGACTGCCATTACTAGTTTTCATTGCAATTGCCTGGCATGCCCACAGAGGTAAGAATGCTGACTAATGCTCCATGGATGGTATAGGTGTCAACGTGGAGTCCTCTAAAATATCTCCTGACAGCAAACCCTACTGAGGATTTTCCCTACCTTAAAGGGCTGTTATGAATGAAAATTAAATGTGAATGAAATTAGCAGAGTCTGGCATATAGAGGACATGCTGGATCAGCAGTGATCCGAGAGCTGGTCACGGTCCAGACAAGAATCCAAGAAGCAAGGTCCTGGCCATGATGCTTGGAGCTTCCTTTCCTTCATGCATGTCTGGGTGCTTGGTTACCAGCCCTCTTTCAAGGACTCAAAGCACTGGAACTGCTGTTAGAGGAGAAGCCCATGAAACACTTTACCTGAGACAAAGAAATTAGTGAACTGATGTGCACTCTGCTGCTTCTTTGGATGACATGTTAATTATCTTCACTGTTAGTT
This sequence comes from Plecotus auritus, assembly GCF_963455305.1. Lineage (NCBI taxonomy): Eukaryota > Metazoa > Chordata > Mammalia > Chiroptera > Vespertilionidae > Plecotus > Plecotus auritus. Next base: position 133,476,071 of record NC_137776.1, on the reverse strand, counting down.
ATTTCACTTATTTTGTCCTACCCATATTATAGAAATACTAGTGATGGTATACATAAAAATTCCACACTCGAGCATCTCTCCTTTTCACCATTTTAAGCAACAGATATTCCTATTTTGTCAGTGAGTTAGTGAGATGCACAAGAGCATATATTCTCGAATCTCCATCTGTCACTAACTGTGTCACGTAAGGCAAGTCACATTCTCTCTGAGCCACACGTGTGTTGTTGTTGTTTTTTGTTACTTGTTAAATGGGATGATTATTTCTATCTTAAAGGGTTGCTCTGAATGAAGATTAAATATGAAAGAAATTAGCAGAGTCTGGCATATAGAGAATGCTCAAAAATGCATGTTTTCTTTTGCTAAAATGAAGAGAATTGCTTTATATTTCTAAAGGTCCCTAGAGAAGAGGGTCAATGGGGGGGGAATATAGGGGGGCAGCAGTAATACTTTCAAAAATAAAGATAAATTATAAAAATAAAGGTTCCTAGAACCCTCCTTTGTCATCTCTACATACTAAACATACATATACACACCACTTCCCTATGTGTCTTCCAGGCAAACATTTCCATGTTACATGGTAGTGTTTGCAAGTTTCAGTCAGTATTAATAAGTTAAAAATTTACTAATATTTTTTTCTCTTACCCTCTTCTCCTCCACAGTGTGCAACAAGATAAATATGAATTAGAATTGCATTGTATAGTGCTTAATCACTTCCTGACTCCTAATTAGAACCTCCTTGCATGCACACATGCACACGTACACTCCCCCTCTTTGCATTTTATGCTCCTCCGTCTTCCTTTTCAGATGCCCTCACTGCACACAATTTTATTGTTGGATGTGTTTCTGCTGGAATCAGAAATAGTGAAAGTGTCCACTTGAAAGTGACACGGTAATGCATGTGTTGCGTGGCATTGTCAAACCCTCATTTAAAAGATGAGAAAAATGCTCCCACGCTCTCATGGGCTAGTCAAATGGGGAAGTGGTGAGTGTTGTTGGGAGAGGAGTGACAAAGGAAAAAAAAGAGATTGTTGCTCTTTCCAAGAAGAAAGAAAGGAGCAAGGAGCAACTGAATAGTCTTTCTTTTCCTAGAGACTAAACTTGAGTATGTAACTGGATCAGAAAGGAAATGAAAATAAATCCCTTTGAGTCCCACTGCCCTTCAAAGGGAAGGAGCACTACATTGTTTCTCTTTTTGCTGAAATAATCTCTTCTGGAGCCAGTGCTAAAATTCAAGACTTTGTTCTGTCTTTCCCGCCACCCCCCACCCCCAGCCATTCTCCCATCAGTTCTAGCTCTTGCTAATGTCAGCCAGATTCCCTGTGTGTGAGTGAGGTGTTCACCTGACATCAGCCTCCAGGTGCCCTAATGATCCCTTCCTTGTGATGTGCACAGCCCTGTGCATTCCCTTCCATATGGTGCTGCGCTTGAGCTGTGTAGCCAGCAGAATATGGCAGAAGTGACGGTATGTCACTTTTGAGACTAGATTATAAAAGATGCTGCAGCTTCCATTTTGGCCACACTTTTTCTCTCTTGGGTCACTTTCTCTCTTGGGTCACTTGCCATGTTTTGAGGACACTCCCAAAACTGTGGAGAGGCCAGTGTGGTGAGGAACTCATGCCTCCAGCCAACAGCCATATAAATTAGCCTTCCTGACATTGTATTTTTCAGCCCCAATCAAGCCTTCAGATTTTTGCAGCCCCAGCTGAGAGCTCCACAGCAATCTCAAGAGACCCTGAGGCAGAATCACCCAGGTAAGCCAATTGCAGATTCCTAACTCTCAGAAACTGTGAGAAAATGTGTTTGTTGTTTGAAACAACTGTCAAAAACTGAGAAGGATCTGCGATGTTACCCTACTTGTAAGCTAACAAATTAGCCTTCCACAGTTTATGAAAACCAGTGGAAGTCACAGGACTCCTGAGTCAGAGACAAAGACTTTCATTAGTCACAGCACAGCAGTCAGTGTGAGCTCACATTTGCATCTGTTCCTCTTGTCTCCAAGTCCTGTGGGGGTGATGCAGGGATACACATAGGTGGATGCTGCATACATAGTGGGTTTGCCTCACAGCTGAGGAACCCTCAGCTGAGAAATTCCAGCTTTCATAAGAGGGTTTCAAGAAAATCTGCTCAGCCGAAACCGGTTTGGCTCAGTGGATAGAGCGTTGGCCTGCGGACTGAAGGGTCCTGGGTTCGATTCCGGTCAAGGGCATGTACCTTGGTTGCGGGCACATCTCCAGTGGGAGGTGTGCAGGAGGCAGCTGATCGATGTTTCTAGCTCTCTATCCCGCTCCCTTCCTCTCTGTAAAAAATCAATAAAACATATTTAAAAAAAAAGAAAGAAAGAAAGAAAGAAAATCTGCTCAAACTTTACCCTGGAGGGAGACATTACTTTTATTGTACTGGATGGCAAATAATTCTGGCCTTTGCCCCAGAAGGATATACCATCTCCATTTTCCCAAGTTGTTTGCTATACAAATACCCTAAACAAGATTATCTGGACCCAAAGCAGTCAGTGCCTCTGCTCAAAAGAAACACAAAGGGCCCAGTGGAGACTTGCCTGCAATAGCCACTGAGTTTTGGAATAATTTCCTGTGCAGCAATAGATAGCTACTGCAATGGGGACACCTGTGTCTGTGCCTCACCTGTCAGAACCACTGCACTGATGGTCTGTGTGGCAGGGGTGTGTCCATTTACAGAGAATGAGTGCAGGGTCTTTGAATTTAGTAACAGGAGAAGTACAGGAAGTTCCCTGGTTGTGGGGGGTGATAAAAAAGGGAGAAGAGGAAATGTAGGGGATGGACTGGATTTGACATGCTTAGCTTCCTCCAGAAACAAAGGTTTTACCTAGAGAATAGTTAGATTTGTAAAAGAAGAGGATTTATTAATTGGCACTTTGCTGTGTTAAAAAAAATCTACTTTCATTTTTCCTGGTAAGCTGCTTTTCTGCAAAGTGTCTGGGTGTTGCTAGTGGTTATTTTCATAGTTTTTCCCCCAGTACAGGAAAATGAGGTGCTATTAATTTTGAACCAATCCATAGAGAACCAAATTTAGAGAATTCTCTTTGAAAGGTCCATGAGAGAAAGTACTTAAAAGATTCTTTTTGTTTGTTTTATTCTGTGAAGATAAAGAATCAATTAAAAGATATTTTGGTTTTCTGCCAATATCTTCCATTCTCCTCACAAAATCAACTGAAGGGACAAAGAATTGACAGTGATTTTAATTTGAAATCAGATTTTGTTTTATGGTTTCATTCAGTTTTAAGAATAAAAGTTTTAGAAATATTAAATGATGCTCTTCGTGGAGTCATTTTTAGAAACACATGTCAGAATCCAGAAATGTGAGTGAGCTTCCATTGGCTCATCGGAATGGAGGATCTAAGATGCTCAGTAGCTGACATTTTTCCAGGCTTCCCCCAGCTGGGGTTCACTGATTGGACAGAGCACAAGGATGCTTTATTAGTTCTCTAATATGTAATTTCATAGCTGCTTATCCAGATTTTCAGTAGGATCTTCCTATAAAGACTCCCGGGGCAAGTTATAGCCTTGATTATAGCTTGTGGGATTTAAGACCATGGGTTAAATACAAGTTCTTTATTTTAATTTGTCATAGTTTCTTCATCTCTTAAATGGGAACTGTAATACTTATCTCTCTTAGTTGTTGTAGATAAAAAGTTTAGCATTGTTCTTGGGTTATAATAAGTACTCAGTAAATTAAGGCCAGTATTGTCAATCCTCAATGATATAGTAGTGACCCTCCGTGGGTTATATTATGTTATTTCAAATGCAGTACAGTCCTGTTAGATGACATCTGGCTCTGTTATAGCCTATCTTTACATTACAAGTCATTTCATACTTCTTATTTATATAGAGGTCTCATTCATATGGTGTTAGGTATGTACCTCTCTTCCCTGACACATGGTAAAGTCTCTCAATAAATGCTTGCTCTTGATCTTGTCATTTTGATACTAGAAAAAAAATCCCACTCATTACTAAACTTTGAAAAGCCTGGATATTCTCAAAGCATATTGATTTTAACTTTTTCTTAAATAGGATGGCTGTTTATGGAAAATTTTCCTAGAGGCTGGAATCCCTAATGGGTTCAACCTGTTTTGTGTCTGAAAACCACAAACTTGATCCAAGTGGAGGCCAGAATGGTGAGTTTTCCTGCAGGTGTGAGTAGGAATGTAGTGCCCAGAGTCTTTGCCCCATTGGGAAGACCTTTTCAGGAGTGAAAACCGGAGGTTTAGGCAGCATGCATCACAATGCTCAGTATTCCCTAGGCTTGTCATAACATGGGGAAAATCATCTTGCAGCTTTGGCAGTCAAAGCAGGCCTTTTACATCCTAAGGACCTCACAGTGTGTTGGAGAAGAGACTGAGGTTGTGCCACATAACGGTTGGTGCCTCAGCCACATTCCCACTATTCCCGCACACACCTATCCTATGGCTTCTGCTGCAAGGACCCGTGAGTCTTTGCTTAGGGCTTTCTCTGGCCATGGGAGCCCTCTCAGCCCAAGTTTGGGGCAAGTTGGAAGTGCAAAGGAGTTAGCCCTTAGAACTGAAGGACTTGAAGACTAAATGCCAATCTGCTTTGCCCTTCATGTGGAAACTCCATGGTGTCTTCTACACTGTCTTCCAGAGTTCCCCAGGGTCATTGAGACCCCAGTTTCCCAGGTTGGTGCCATGCTTGATAATATTCTCTTTATCTGCTTTCTTCTCTTTCCTTTCTCACTACTCTACTCCGTGAACAATACTTCCTAGGATGGTCTTCCAGCTAAACTCATATCCTTATCTCAGAGCCAGCTTTGGAGGAACTCAACCTAAAACAAAGGACCCACTCTCATTGCTTCACTTTCTCAGTAATTATGATGTGTCCTGTGGAAGTTTATGCCCCAGAACCCCCTTTCTCTACATCTCAGGAAGGAGGAAAAGAAAGAGGGGACTGATATTCTAACTATCTACAATATGGGTGAGTTCAAATCCTTCATCTCATTTATATCTTATTCAGTACTAGGATGTAGTATCTCCATTTTACAGATGAGGATATAGCTTCTCGAAGATATAGGACTAGATTCCAGGTTTTATGTCCTTATCTCCAGTTCATTTCTGAAGTTGTGAATAGATCAGGGAGGAATAATGTGTGTCCCTGCATTCAGTTAGACCAGTGGTAGGCAAACCACGGATCCCGAGCCATATGCGGCTCTTTGACCCCTTGAGTGTGGCTCTTCCACAAAATACCACGGCCTGGGCGAGTTTATTTTGAAGAAGTGGCGTTAGAAGAAGTTTAAGTTTAAAAAATTTGGCTCTCAAAAGAAATTTCAATCGTTGTACTGTTGATATTTGGCTCTGTTGACTAATGAGTTTGCTGACCACTGTGTTAGACATTTTAAAATGAAGCATAAATCACATCACTCCAAAGGTTTTATGTAACAAACAGATTAAATCCATCTCCATCCTATGGCCTGCATGGTCCTACATGATCTGGCTCTTAATTATTTCTCTAATTTCAACTTGTACCACTCTCCCCCACCCCCATACTCTTATAGCCAAACCGACCTTCCCTGTGTTCCATGCACACACCAAGCTCATCTACACTGTGGTCTGTGACCTCGCTGTTTCCTCAGCCTGGAATGCTCCTCAGATCTTTGCAGAGCTGCCTCCTCACGAGCATTCCCATCTTTGTGGAAATACGGCTTCCTCAGAGAGGTACTGCTCCTCTCTTAGCTAAAGCTAAGCTCGAGTACCTGTTCCCTGCTTCTCTCTCCTTACTTGACTCAGGCATTCTCCAGTGTTTTGTGTTTTGTTTTGTTTTTTAAATTATTATTATTTTCAGTGCACTTACTTGCTTCTTGCTTGTTTCCTAACCCTACTAGCTGTAAGCTGGTTGAGGACAGGGACCTCGCTTGCCTTGTTCATTATTGTTTTCCCAGGGCCTAGAATAGTTTGGCACACAGTTGTCAAATGAATACATCAATAAAAGGGAGGCAGTAGAGGAGGAAAATTCTAAGCAAGTATATGAGAGGACCTTAAAACATATTTTGTGTATAACTAAGATTTATTTACCCAGCTCTTTGTAATCAGCAGAATTAATATAACTTGAAAGCAAATGCATCTTGCTGACATTTTGGAACCTGTGTGCATGCATTAATACCCATCAACTTAAGTGTGTGTTTCACAGCATGCCATGGGAATGAGAAATGCGGGAAGGGGAGAAGGTGGACAGTTTCTTAGCTTCTTTTTTTCTGGCACATTTAACATCATTCCAGTAAGCTGGGCTCTGGGTTTAATTAAAGATTGTTTGGGGTATGGATAAGGGATATGGAGAAAGTCTTAACAGTCCTTAACATCTTGGACTTCATTTAAAAAACAAAAAACATATTGTGGTTAAAAGGCTTACTTTTAAGTCCTCTGAAATCTAGTTTTTGGGCTTTCTTATCTTTTTTTATTTTGATATTTCTATTTTTGACCAATGATTTTTTTTTTTGGAGGGGGGTGGGGAATGAGAAGTAGAAAATGATTCTCCTCTGCTCATATATTTGTCTTGATAACATTCCTCACTTTTCCTAATTATGATGAAATTAACCATATCCATTTGAAAATTTAGAAAGTAAAGGAAATGTAAAGAAGAAAGTAAAAATTATCTATAAGTCTATCCCTTAACAATAACTGCTAACATATTGATGTGTTTCATTCTAGTTGTTTTTCTAGGATTATGAATATCTATGTGTACTATGGTTCTCAATTCTAAGATACTACCTGTTATAAAATGGAGTATCATTTCAGCTACTATATTTCAGTTACTATATTTACAAAGTTAAAGCTACTTTTTTTTTTTTTTGCTAAAAAATTGACAATTTTCTTCTCACAGAATTTAAGACTATGTTTCCTTCTCATTCCCAATCTAAAGTTAATTCAGTATTACTTTTGGCCAAGCATAGCTATATAGATCATCTCCATTATGTGCTGTTTCCTATCACATGTACTTCAAATTTTGACCCCAGTGGCATCTTTGTCTGTAGTCTAATGTCAAAACATATTAAAAAGTAATGGGATTTATCTGCATTTTCTATTTGGTTCACCTCATCGTTTTTTCTGTATTGACTTGAAATTCAGCCAGAAGCTTTTACTTATGTATTTTTAGTGCCCAAGTAACAGTCCTTCATAAATGCATGAATCAGTCATACCAAACTCTCCTAGCTTTAAAGATTTCATGATATATTTGGAGAGACTGGGCACCATTCCCATATGTATTACAAGAAATGACAAGTATGTCACAATTTACTCTATTTGGCAGCTTATAAGTTCTTTTTGATATACATTATTAAATGCATCTTAATGTAAAAATATACCAAGCTGTGAAAAAATATGCACCATAGAATCAAAGATACCTGATATATGTGTAACAATGTGGATGTCTTTATTTCAGGATGGTGTTTTTCAAGTCTGCTGTACATTAGAATCATCTGGATATTAAAAATAAATCTATGTGCCCAGCTGGAATGGCTCAGTGGTTGAGCGTCAACCTATGAACCAGGAGGTCACGGTTCAATTCCTGGTCAGAGCACATGCCTGGGTTGTGGGCTCGATCCCCAGTGTGGGGCATGCAGGAGGCAGCCGGTCAATGATTCTCTCTCATCATGGATATTTTTATCTCTCTATTCCTTCCTCTCTGAAATAAAAACACACACACACACACACACACATATATATATATGTATACACACACACACTCATATCTATCTATCATCTATTTATCTATATATTAATCTATGCCATAATTATACCCTCACATCTTTCAGAGAGGCTCGGGAGTGATATTTATTTAAAAAACACAAAAATAACACTTGTCAGATATTTCAATGAGTAACCGGGATTGAGAACAATGATTTTTATTTTTTTTATTTTTATTTTTTTAAATTTTTTTATTAAGGTATTATATGTGTACATATCTTACCATTGCCCCCCACCCCACTCCCATACATGCCCTCACCCCCCCCCCAATGTTTTGCATCCGTTGGTTACTCTCATATGCATGCATATAAGTCCTTCAGTTGATCTCTTATTTCCCCCACCTCTCCCTAACCTTCCTGCTGTAATTTGACAGTCTGTTTGATGCTTTACTGCCTCTGTATCTATCTTTTTGTTCATCAGTTTATACTGTTTTTCATGATCCCCAAATGAGTGAGATCATGTGGTATTTTTCTTTCATTGACTGGCTTATTTCACTTAGCATAATGTTCTCTAATTCCATCCAGGTGCCTACAAATGGTAATAATTCCTTCTTTTTTATGGCAGCATAGTATTCCATTGTGTAGATGTACCATAGTTTTCTGATCCAGTCATCTGCTGACAGGCACCTAGGCTGTTTCCAAATTTTAGCTATTGCAAATTGTGCTGCTATGAACATAGGGGTGCATATATCCTTTCTAATTGGTCTTTCTAGTTTCTTAGGATATATTCCTAGGAGTGGGATTACTGGGTCATATGGGAGTTCCATTTTCAGTTTTTTTGAGGAAACTCCATACTATTCTCCACAGTGGCTGCACCAGTCTGCATTCCCACCAGCAGTGCACGAGGGTTCCTTTTTCTCCACATCCTCGCCAACACTTGTCGTTTGTTGATTTGTTGATGATAGCCATTCTGACAGGTGTGAGATGGTATCGCATTGTCGTATTGATTTGCATCTCTCGGATAATTAGTGACTTTGAGCATGTTTTCATGTGTCTCTTGGCCTTCCTTCTGTCTTCTTTTGAAAAGATTCTATTTAGGTGCGTTGCCCATTTTTTTATTGGATCATTTATCTTCCTTTTATTAAGTTGTATAAGCTGCCTGTAGATGTTGGAGATTAAACCTTTATCAGTGATGACATTTGCAAATACGTTCTCCCATACAGTGGGATTTCTTGTTGTTTTGTTGATGGTTTCTTTTGCTGTGAAAAAGCTTTTTATTTTGATGTAGTCCCATTTGTTTATTTTCTCTTGGCTTCTGTTGCCCTAGGGGCAGTATCAGTGAAGAAGTTCTTTCGGCATATGTCTGAGATTTTGCTGCCTGTGGATTCCTCTAGTATTTTTATGGTTTCTCGTCGTATGTTTAAGTCCTGTATCCATTTTGAGTTTATTTTTGTGTATGGTGTAAGTTGGTGATCTAGTTTCATTTTTTTGCATGTATCTGTCCAATTTTCCCAACACCATTTATTGAAGAGACTGTCTTGACTCCATTGTATGTTCATGCCTCCTTTGTCAAATATTAATTGCGCATATTGGTTTGGGTTGATATCTGAATTCTCTATTCTATTTCATTGATTTATATGTCTGTTCTTGTGCCAGTGCCAGGCTGTTTTGAGGACAGTGGCTTTGTAATACAGCATGAAATCTGGTATTGAGATCCCTCCTACTTTATTCTTCTTTCTCAGGATTGCTGTGGCTATTCGGGGTCTTTTTTTTATTCCAGATGAATTTTTGGAGAGTTCTTTCTAGGTCTGTGAAATATGCCATTGGTATTTTAATGGGGAGTGCATTGAATCTATAGATTGCTTTGGGTAGTATGGACATTTTAATGATGTTGATTCTCCCAATCCATGAACATGGTATGTTCTTCCATCTGTTTACATCTTCCTCTATCTCTTTTTTCAGTGTCCTGTAGTTTTCCGCGTATAAGTCTTTTACCTCCTTGGTTAGGTTTATTCCTAAGTATCTTAATTTTTTTGGTGCGTTGGTAAATGGGATTGCTTTTTTAGTCTCTCTTTCTGTAAGTTCACTATTGGTGTATAGAAATGCCATAGATTTCTTGGCGTTAATTTTGTATCCTGCTACATTGCAGAATTCATTTATTAAGTCTGTTAGTTTTTTGATGGAGTCTTTCGGGTTTTTTATGTACAATATCATGTCATCTGCAAATAAGGACAGCTTTACTTCTTCTTTTCCAATTTGGATGCCTTTTATTTCTTCTTCTTGTCTAATTGCAATGGCTAATACTTCCAGTACTATGTTGAACAGGAGTGGTGAGAGTGGGCATCCCTGTCTTGTTCCTGTTCTTAGGGGAAATGGTTTTAGTTTTTGCCCATTGAGTATGATGTTAGCTGTGGGTTTATCATATATAGCTTTTATTATGTTGAGGTATGATCCTTCTATTCCCACCTTGTTGAGAGTTTTTATCAAGAAAGGGTGTTGGATTTTGTCAAATCCTTTTTCTGCATCAATTGATATGACTATGTGATTTTTATCTCTCAATTTGTTTATGTGATGTATCACATTTATTGATTTTCAGATATTGTACCATCCTTGCATCCCTGGGATAAACCCTACTTGGTCATGGTGTATGATCTTTCTGATGTACTGCTGTATCCGATTTGCTAGAATTTTGTTGAGGATTTTGGCATCTACATTCATGAGGGATATTGGCCTGTAATTCTCCTTCATTGTGTTGTCTTTATCTGGTTTTGGTACTAGGGTGATGCTGGCTTCATAGAAGAAGCTTGGAAGTGTTCCTTCCTCTTGAATTTTTTGGAATAGTCTGAGGAGGATAGGTTTTAGTTCTTCCTTGAATGTTTGGTAAAACTCTCCTGTGAAGCCGTCTGGCCATACAGTGGGATTTTGTTTGCCGGAAGCTTTTTGATGACTGCTTCAATTTCTTCCATAGTTACTGGCATATTGAGCTGTTTAGATTCTTCCTGATTGAGTTTTGGAAGGTTATATTTTTCTAGGAATATGTCCATTTCCTCCAGGTTGTCCAGTTTGTTGGAATAGAGTTGTTTGTAGTATTTTTTAACAATCCTTTGTATTTCGGCGGGATCTGTTGTTATTTCACCTCCTTCATTTCTGATTTTGTTTATTTGGGTCCTCTCTGTTTGCTTCTTGGTGAGCCTGGCTAAAGGTTCATCAATCTTGTTTATCCTTTCAAAGAACCAGCTCTTGGTTTTGTTGATCTTTTGTATTGTTTCTTTGGTCTCTATGTCATTTATCTCTTCTCTGATCTTTATTATTTCCTTCCTTCTGCTTACACTGGGCTTTTCTTGTTGCTCTTTTTCTAATTCTTTGAGTTGTAGGGTTAGGTAATTTATTACCATTGTTTCTTGTTTTTTTGCAGTAGGCTTGTAGAGCTATGAACTTCCCTCTCAAGACTGCTTTTGCTGTGTCCCATAGATTTTGGATTGTAGTGTTTTCATTGTCATTTGTTGCCATGATGTTTTTTATTTCTTCCTTGATCTCTCTGGTAACCCCATCATTGTTTAATAGCATGCTGTTTAGTCTCCATGTGTTTGATTTCTTTGGGTTGTTTTTATTGTAGTTGATTTCCAGTTTTATGCCACTGTGGTCTGAGAAGATGCTTGATATGATTTCTATCTTCTTGAATTTGAAGAGACTTTGCCTATGTCCCAATATATGGTCTATCTTTGAAAATGACCCATGTGCACTTGAGAAGAATGTATATTCTGTGGCTTTGGGGTGAAATGTTCTGAAGATGTCAATTAATTCCATCTGGTCTAGTGAGTCATTTAGGATTGATGTTTCTTTGCTGATTTTTTGTTTAGAGGATTTGTCCAATGGTGATAGTGGGTATTAAAGTCTTCTACTACGATTGTATTGCTGTCAATCTCTCCCTTGATATCCTCCAGGAGTTTTTTTAATGTATTTGGGTGCTCCTGTATTGGGTGCATATATGTTTACCAGAGTTATTTCTTCTTGTTGGATTGCTCCCTTTAGTATTATGAAGTGGCCTTCCTTATCTCTTGTTATGTCCTTCACTTTGAGATCTAATTTGTCAGATATAAGTATTGCTACCCCAGCTTTTTTTTCAGTTCCATTTGCCTGGAAAACCTTTTTCCATCCCTTCACCCTCAGTCTGTGTGCGTCTTTTTTTTTGAGGTGGGTTTCTTGTAGACAGCAGATATATGGGTCTTGTTTTCTTATCCAATCCGTTACCCTATGTCTTTTGATTGGGGCATTTAATCCATTTACATTTAAAGTTATTATTGGTGGGTACTTATTTGACGCCATTTTTATTCTTTACCCCTGTGTTCCTTCTTCACTTCCTAGTTCTTTTTTTTTTTTTACAGCAGACCCTTTAGCATTTCTTGCATTGCTGGTTTGGTGGTAATAAATTCCCTTAGTCCTTTTTTGTCTGTGAAGCTCCTGATTTCACCTTCAATTTTGATTGATAGCCTTGCTGGGTACAGTATTCTTGGATTCAGACCCTTCCTTTGCATGACTTTGTATATTTCATTCCATTCCCTTCTGGCCTGATGAGTTTCTGTTGAGAAATCAGTTGCTAGTCTGATGGGGGTTCCTTTGTATGTAACTTTCTGTCTCTCCCTTGCCGCTTTTAAGATTCTTACTTTGTCGTTGGTGTTTGCCAATTTAATTATGATGTGCCTTGGCGTCGGTCTTTTGTGGTTCATTTTGCTTGGGACTCTGTGAGCTTCTTGGATTTGTGTGGGTTTTTTCTTCCCTATATCAGGGAAATTTTCTGTCATTATTTCTTCAAACAGGTTTTCTATTCCTTGCTCAGCTTCCTTTCCTTCTGGAACGCCTATTATGTGGATGTTGTTTTGTTTCATGTTGTCCCAAAGTTCCCTTAGGCTCTCCTCCTGCCTTTTAATTCTTTTTTTCTAGAAGTTGCTCTACTTGGGTATTTTTTCCCATCTTGTCTTCTAGCTCACTAATGCGGTCCTCTGCTTCTTCTAGTCTACTCTTGATGCTTTCTATTGAGTTCTTTACAGCAGCGATGTCATTTTTCATTTCTTCTTGGTTCTTCATTTCCTCTTGGTTCTTGCTCATATTGTCGAATTTGTCTTCCATTCTTTTCAGCCACCTTATGACCATTTCTCTGAATTCTTTCTCTGGCAGGTTGCTTGCCTCCATTTCGTTTACTTTCTTTTCTTATGATGCCTGCTTTTCTTTCATATGCGGGCTGTGTCTTTGTCTCCCCATGGTCTCTCTTCTCTGGATGTGTGGTTATGTATTTCTCTCTCTCCTTATCCCAGGCGAAATCTGACCTTTCCCTGGTGAAGTGTAGAGTTCCTCTGAATCCGCGTGTTTGCGCCAACTGGGGACCGGTGTTCTGGGGCTCGCAGCTGTTCTGTGGGTGCCGCAGTTGTGGATTCTCAGGCTTCCAATAAGCTCCACTTTCCCATTCAAGATGGCACAGATTCCGCGTCCAAGCCCGCAGCTCCGGGAGGGGACCCAGCCGCACTGGGGGCTGTCAGGTCAGGGGAACCCTGTCTAGAAGTCCCCCACCTTCTTCTGGAGTTTACCTGTCCCTTAACTTGCCAACAAACACTCCTCGTGCGACCCTCAGCTGTTCTTTCTTTCTACTCCGGGACAAGGCTCGGAACCCGTCTGTCTATTCCGCCGCCATTTTTCCTCCCCCGAACAATGATTTTTATAGCTAATATTCCAGGATTACTGTGAGGGTAGGCACTGTATTTATTTGGGGAATACCTTGATAAACGGTCTGAGATAGGAAGCAGGACCCAGCGAGGACTATTGCCCCGGACTTCAGCTGTAAGTAGTAAGAGTCATGTTGCTTGCATGGACAAATAAGAGAATTTATGTTATTGCTCTTAAAGGTGGAGAGGTAGAGAGAAAAGGCAGGATGAAGAAAGATGTGTCCATGTAATGTGATTAATCAAACAGGCATATGGCCAGTGGAAATTTTCCTGCAGTGGGTGGTTAAAAGTAATTTTTAAAAATGGCAATATTTAATATTCAATTTGAAATAGTTTGCATCATGTTAAATGAACTTCTCCTTTATTTCCCTTCCAAATTCTTGATTCTATTCTGCTCTTGAATGATTTGTGTGATTTTCCTTGGTGAAAATTGAGGAAGTTGCTGAGCTAAAAGCCTAAACTCTGGGTTGATACAGGATGAAACAGAAAAGGACCCTGGAGTTGAGATGACTATGCATATAGCACCCTTCCGGAAATCTTACAAAGGATTTAGCTTTTTTATAAGGTACGCAATTAGTGGCTTAAGCCAATTTAGTTCAACATGTAAATCTAGGGAATCTTTACTTGTCATGTAAGTCAACACATACAAACAGGCCCCTCTATCTCTGTGTTCATGTTTTAAAATAAATTGGGATCATCCTGTATACCCAGTTTTGTATCCTGACTTCTTCACTTAGTATAATGTCATAAACATTTTTCCCATATCATTAATTATTCCGAGAGAGCTTGAATTTTAATTGATAGTCTATCTTATAATCATGCTTTGATTTATTTAAACATTATCTTAAGGGACATAGTGTAGGATAATGTAAGTACGTAGGCTCTGCAGCTAGATGCTCTGCCTTCACTATGCCAGATGTATTGCTTGGGCAGGCATCCTCACATCACTATTTCTGTGGTGACACAATATCATCCTTTACAAAACGATTTGCAGTTTTGATGGCTAAAATCTGGTTGTAATTGTTTTAAATTTGTTTCTTTGATAATTAGTGAGTTTGAATCCAACTCTGCCTGTTATTAGTGTTTTACCACTTTATTTACTCTTCTCAGATCAGTTTTTCGGGATTGAAATTTTAATTTATTTGAATGAACATGTGTCTCTGTTGCTCTGTTGAAAAAGCAAAGTTATGTAGAGAAAGCAGATCTACCTCAAAGAAGTGATATTGGCTCATCTGAATGATGAAATAAATTACATACCTGGTTCTTTGAGAGCAAATATTCCAAAGTTACCTGCCAAGTAAGATCAAATCCATCTGAAGATGTCCAGATGAAAAATCTAACCCAGACCAAGGTAGAAGAATACGTATGAAAAGAAAAACAGAAAACCAATGAGCTGCCAATTGCCAGGAGGTTCATATTAGGATCTTATTAGGGAGTGATTTAGAATAACTGAGCATCATCAGCTTCATAATTGTGATGAGCATAGCACAGGAGGTGCTGGGTACCCAACCTGCCAGACAATCTGGTCAAGTTTACTGGGCTGTGCATGGAAACCATGGAAAATAGCTTATACTCAGTCCTAATGGCCACTTCTCAGCAGATCATTTCATTAACATAGTCAGCATAACAATTATAGCTGATGTATTTTTTTAGTGGGAGGAGGAAAGAGTTTATTGAAAAGAGAAGTTTATGCTCCTTGCTTTCACGCTTTAAAAGAAAAGCAAGATGCTAGTTTCTGAGTGCTTTGAAATGAGCTTCCTGGAAAAGGTTGACCGATTAGTGTGTTAAGCCATCTCAAGCTACCTGTGCACGCCAGGCTGCATGCAGACTATCCCTGTGGCCCCTTTCTATCCCCTCATCTATAAGAGTCACCTGTTTAACCTGCACCATGTCTGCAGAGATGTCCTGATGTAAAGGGTCACATTTGGTGCATCTGTGACCCTAAGAATGTGAGAAGGTGAGAGGCAGGGAGAGGAAGTCATAGCTAAATCTTAGGTGAGTGGGAGCAATGGATGAGGGCAGTTTAAGGATGGAGAATTTGAGATGTTAGAAGGAAAACCCCTCTCTGACTCAGTGACTGTGAGCTAGAGGAGGAAAAGCTGGTGAATGGACTTCCAATCCAAAACAGAGGGCTGAGGGCTGAATGGGAAGCTTTTAAAAGAGGAGGTAGATGGTCTCAGAGAGACCTAGACACCATTTGACTCTGTTAAAGATACTTGGAGAATATAGAATAGACTTAAAAATAGGAAAGCTGTACGGGCCAGGCTTCAGCTCAGAGGAGACGAAAGAGAAGGACAGTGGCCAAGATCAACAGCCTTGGAAATAAATGCTTTCCAAGCAGCCAAAAGGTATGATCAGAGAATAAGAAATAAAGGGAAGTAAAGGGTGGAACTTCTGAAAGGGACGAACTGGAGGAAAATGGGGCTGGGTTAGCAAAGCCACAGCATCCAGCGAGAAGTCTGCAGATGGGGGCTGTAGCTGAGCACTATTGGGCTTTAACAAAAACAATTTCTATTTATTTCAAAATCTTTCAAACGCATAGGAAAGACCCAAATTCCACCTTCCTTTAGCCTATACACTCACTTCATTTTGACATAGTATCCAAAAGAAGATTTCAGTGATTACAAGTTACCCCTAAATACATTAGCATGCACCTCCTAAGAACAGGACAAGTTTTTATACAACAGCCCAATTACTGCATCTGAGGAAAAAAAATTAATTCACTAACATTAAAACAGAGTCAAAGCTCAAGTTTCCTCAGTCATCTCGAAAATGTTTTTTGTAGCTGTCTACCCTTTGCCCCACAACCCAAGCTCCAATCAAGGCTCATGAGTAGCATTTGGAAATTATGTCTTTTTAGTCTTGCCCAGTCTGGGAAAGTTCTATTACTTTCCTCCCTCCCTCCCACCTTCCCTCCCTCCCTCCCTCCCTCCCTCCCTCCCTCACTTCTCTCTCTCATTTGTTTTTTTTAAAAATCTGACCTGAATAACTATAAACATATTTTTAAAAGTTCTCTCCCTTTAATATATAGTTATATGAGTTTTGACAAGTATACAATTGTGTTATTACCATCACAGTCTAGGTGTAGCATAGTTTGATCACCTTCCAAAATTCCTTCATGTTTCTTTGCTGTCGACTCTTCTTTACACCCATTGATCTATTTTATTTTTGTCCCTATAATTTTGCCTTTTCCAGAATATCGTACAAATGGAATCATACAGAATTAAGTTTTTTGAGTCTGGTTTCTTTTGCTTAGCCTAATTCATCCACTGTGTGGCATGGGTTAATCACTTGTTCCCTTTAATTACTGGGTGTTATTCCACTGCGTGGATGTACTATAATTTGTTTATCTTTTAACCAGTTGAGAGAAATTTGGGTTGTTTTCACTTCTAGATGATTAAGAATAAAGCCACCATAAACATCCAGGATAAGTTTCATAAGAGCAAATGTTTTCATGTCTCTCTAGTAAACACCTAGGGGTAGGATGGCTGCATGGATGGTAAGTATGAATTTATCTTTATAAGAAACTGCTAAACTTTTCCAAAGTAGTTGCACAATTTTGCATTTCTACAACCAATGTTTGGGCTCCAGTTGCTCTGCTTCCTCTGTTTCTAATGACATTGATTCCTTGTGAAGAGTCCTGGTCATGGTCCTGCAGGGGGCCCACAGTTCTGCTTTCTTTAGGTTAGTTCCTTGTAATTAGACTCAGGTCAGTATTTCTGGCAGCAGCACCACATAGGCCATGCTGTGTAGCTCCCCTGCATTGCATCGGGAGGCCTGCAATGTCAAGCTGTGTTCCACTTTTGGAGATGCTAAACTTGTCCTCCTCGTTAAAATTGTATGTCTCCATAGTAAACATTCATTTTCCCCTTCATAACCTGTTGATAAGAGGTTGCTTTGAGACTATGTGAATATTTCATTCTTCAATCTCCTTCTTTCCATTTGCTTTAGCATGTTTTGATGATTTTGCCTGAATCAACTCTTATATGTGTTTCAGAGAGGTCATTTTGTATTCTATCATTCCTTCTACATGTTTCAACTCACATTCTTCTGTAGAGAGGAGTTTTTATCCCATCTCGCTCTTCTTTGTTTTGAATATCATGATGGACTTATTTATTTTCCATGTGCTTTAATTCATTACCATTATTGTTCTCTTTGATGATCAAATATGACCAGTGGCTATCCCCTTGGGCCAGCTTCTGGGTTCATTAATTTTTAAGTACTTCATTGCTTTTGGTACAGATGTTCCATTATCATCATCTTGTACTTTCCCTGTCTCAGACCTGGACTCAGCCATTTCTCCTAGGAGACCTGGTAACTTCTACTAGGGAATACAGTAATATAAGAAGTTAAGTACTAACTGTGTCTCATTGCTATTGAGATTAATTACTTCTAGATTTTTTTCAGAGTACAGTTAGGAAATTTTTTGTTGTTGATACCTCAAATTCAAAGTCAAAACGACTTTTACTAGCCTTAGTTTTGTATTTGCTATCCTTTCCCCTCCTTCACGTAAATATCTTGGTTTCTAACAACAGCAATATTTTATAATTCTCTCTCCTACAATATATAAAATGGCACATAGATAGATAGATACCATAGATAGATAGATATAGATGTATGTTTAATATACTGTACTAGAGGCCTGGTGCACGAAATTCATGCACAGGTAGAGTCCCTAGGCCTGGCCGGTTATCAGGGCTGATTAGGGCCTAATGGCTGCCACTGGGGCCTTCCTTCCCAGGCTGCCAGCTGCTGACCGGGGCCTCATTTCCCCGACTGCCAGCTGCTGGCTGGGGCCTTCCTTTGTTCCCCTTGGTGGTCAGCGCATGTCATAGCAAGTGATCAAACTCCCGGTCTTCCGGTCGAACTCCGGAGGGGACACTTTGCATATTAGGCATATATATATATATATATATATATATATATATATATATTTCTGTTTTTACTTCATTTTAAAATTAAATTTATTGGGGTGACATTGGTTAATAAAATTATACAGGTTTCAAATTATATAGGTACAATTCTATGATACATCATCTGTGTACTGCACTGTGTGCCCACCACCCAAAGTCAAATCTTCGTCCTTCACCATTTATTTGACCTGCTTTCCCCTTTCCTACCCCCACACCCTCCTTTCCTCTAGTAACTACCATGATGTTGTCTATGTCCATGAGTTTTCATTTTTCTTGTTTGTTAATTTGTTGCTTTCGGTTTTATATTTCACATATGGGTGAAATCATATGGTTCTTGACCTTTTCTGACTTACTTCGCTTAGCATGATATTCTCAAGATCCATCCATATTGTCACAAATGAAAATTATTTCATCTTATGAATGAGTAGAATTCCATTGTTAATATGTACCACATCTTCTTTATCCAATCATCTATCAACAGACATTTTGCTTGTTTCCATGTCTCTGAAGCAAAGGTATTTTAATTTAAAAACGTTAAAAAAAAAAAAGACAATTTAAAGAGAACCATGGTTCCAGTGGTGGAAAAACAGGGATTTTTCTTTCTTCTTTTTTAAAAATCTTTATTGTTGAAAGTATTACATAGGTCCTTCTTTTCCCCCCATTAACCTCTTCCATCCCACTTCCCCCCACCCCTTCTAGGGCCTCACCACCCCATTGTCTGTTTCCGTGTCTTGACCACTGTAAATAATGCTGTAATGAACATAAGTGTGCATATATCTTTGAAAATAAATGTTTTCATATTTAAGGGGTGCTGAGTCATATGGTAACTCTATCCTTAATTTTTTGAGGAACCTCCATATTTTCTATAGTGGCTGTACCAGCAGCGAATGAGGGTTCCTTTTTCTCCACAACCACTCCACTTTTTATTACTTGTCTTGTTGATAATAGCCATTCTAACAGGTATGAGGTGGTATCTCATTGAGTTTTGATTTGCATTTCCCTAATAGCCCACATTACCTGTAAACTGCCCTTTTGCCTACTTCTCCTTCTTTGTCCTTCTACCCAATATAAGCAGCTGGTTTATGGTGGGTGGCAGAGCAGATTTTTGTGGATGACCTGCTGTTCTCCCATACTGTCAGCATTATTGGAATAAACGTTCAGGTGTGATTCAACCCTGTCTCTGCTTAATTGGCTCAGGTAGTAACAGGCAGCTCTGACCCACTGATTTTTCTGTTACATTTAGGCAGCATTCATATTCACTATTTGTGGTTTCCTCATGTCTATTTCCTAGCTCCTTATTTTTTCTGAGATTTCCCTTCACTTTCTGATGGCTGTCATGCCCCAGCTTCCATCTTCTGGTTCTTCAGTGCAGGAGGGTGGGAGGTTTCCTCTTGTAGTTTGGTTCTATACCTGCCATCCTGCGATTTGCCATCAGTATAAAACTGAAAAGTGTAAAACCCATCCTGTCCTAGTCTCTGCTTCCAAGTTTTGACTCATCTGTAAAATCTTCCTGCTTTTGTTCACTTTGCAGAACCTTTAAGAGGTGTTATCTGTGAGAGGGTTGAGCTACCAGTTTACTTTATCATGTCAGAAGGGGAACTCTGCCTTATCTGACTTAATAGAATTATACTATCCTGAAAAGTAAGTCTAAAAAGATAGTGCTACTGATATTTTAAAATCTCAGAGTTAGAGATTTTTGAAGGGAACCAGTGTAACTTTCCTGTTACTAATGAAGAAATGGAGATTCCTTCAGGTTGAATTAATCTATTTCTTCACCCAGCAAACACTTTTTGAGCACTTACCATGTGCCATACACTGTGCTGGGTCAATAGAGACAAGTTCCCCAAGGGGACTTATCCCTTGGCAGAAGTGGGTCTAGGACTTCATGTTTTCTACTTTCTGGTTCATTGCTTTTTCTGCTACATTTGGGAAGAATGAGAGAGGAAGATTAGAAGAAGAAACCACTAAGGGCATAGGCTGTGGTCACCAAAATGACCAAACTATGGTATCTTCAATCAGATACCGAACTACAGCAGCCTTAAGTTCTTACGAACTTCTTCTGTCAGAATCTTGGGGATTCAAGCCATACAGATAAAAAAAACCTTCCTATATATCCTATATATTCATTGTTGGTAGAGTGAACATGTGATACATATCCCTGAACTACAAGTGCATCTTTCATTTAGCGTAATATCCTTCAGGTTCATCCATGTTGTTGCATATGGCAGAATTTCATTTTTTTTTAAAGCTGATAATATTCCATTGCATGTGTATATCACTTTTTCTTTTTCCATTTATCCATTGATGTGAAATAAGTCAGCTATCGAAGGACAATTAGTGCCTGATTCCACCTATTCTAAAATAGTTAACCGCATAGAAACAGATAATTGAATGGTGGATGCCACAGGCTGGGGGAAGGGGAAATTGGGGAGTTGTTTTTCAATAGGTGTAAGTTTCAGTTATGCAAGATGAATAAATCCTAGAGATGTACTCTTCAATATTGTGTCTATAGTTAACAGTATATATTGTGCACTTATCAATTTGTTAAGAGGGTAGATCTCAATCTTAAGAGTGTTTACCACAATCATGTCTGGAACAAATAAGAGCAACAACAAAAAAGATACCTTAAATGTCACCTTAAAGAAAGCTGTCTGTTGTCTCTTGAAGAATAGAGGTTTGAAGGTAATGCAGTTACTTAATTTGCAACAACAAAAATTGCCTTGCTTTTACACACTTAGGTCTTCAGCCCTGGATCTTGGCGAAGGAGTAACTGCCAGGCTCCCATCCTGTTAGGCTTGTGGATTACTTCTTCCTGAGCACCTACTGCCAAGTGGTTGGCTGTGGCTCCCCTCTGCAAGCAGTACATAAACCCTCCTGGTTGTGGGGGTGATTGACTTCAATGGGTTTGATTTCTTTCCATGTGATGAGTCAGAAATTGGCTCTGTGAAAAATGCAGAGGAAGAGGGGGGCAGGCACAGCAGAGTTTAAACCTTTTTGTCGGACCTTTTCAATTATTCATGAAAAATCTATATATTCTGTTATCAGCTTTCAGCAAAGCAACTTTGTTGTTTGTATTGGTCATGCAATTTATTATCTTTATTTAAACTCTTGAGGCAATAAATAAATAAAAAGTAGTTGGAAGGAAAGAAGCTTTTTAGAGAAAGCAATCTCCCAGGCAAGTAGTTTAATCCTTTTAAAATTAGTCTTATAAACTTAAAGATAGTATCTGATTATTCTATTTGATCCCTCTTAAAAAGGGCACTGGTCTTGGTTTTTCTGTTTTAGCTGAAAATTTTCAGTTTTCACTTCTCTCCTCACCAAAATCTCTTTTCATTGTACTCATAAATTAATCTACAAAGAAAAAAAAATAGTAAGATATATTACAACTTTAAATAAGAAAGCTTCCATTTGAGCAATAGTCTCATTTCTCTATCACTTCCTGGTGAAAATAGTCTACTTAATCTCTTTAAGCCTTATTTCTATCATTGGCAACATTGGAACACTAACATTTGCCCTTTCTACTTCATGGTCAGATGAAGATCACACAAGATAACAATGATAATGAAAGAAGTTTTGTATAGTAATTCACTGTTTATTAAATTATTTAACATTTTTGTTTTCTCTAGGTCTTCTGATGTCAAATCCAATGTTTTTGCTTTTTGTTTTTTTATAATATAGCATGTGTAATATTATAAAATTAGAGGGTTAAATGAAATAATATCTAAGTTCTTTTTCTGATTTAAAATGATGTGATTTTGTTGAACCTCTTCACATAGAATTCCATTTCAAGCCAGAGACTCAGTAATTTCTGTTGTGATTTCCCCCTAAATCCTGGGGAAAGCTGTCATTGGTAGAGTCCACTTCTTGGGCAAGTTACATTTGATCGTCTTCACATATTCTTGTCCTCCCTCTGCAGGTCTCCTCCCGCTATCATTAGGTTCCTTTCCTCATTTGACTCAGGATGCACAGACATTTCTGTGCTAGGTTTTACATTAGTGTGTCTCACCTGGAGCCATGTTGATGTTCTCCTTGTTCATGTCATCTGTGCCTCCTCGCCTCACTATCTAGGGCTGTGCTATTGTGGAGTTTCTTAGATTTACTCCTTCCTTCACTCTTGCTGGGTAAGTGTCTCCTAGTTATCTTCATCAGTGAGAAAAATCTTATTTTCTGAATTGAGTCCTTTTCATTTCAAAAGAAAACATGTCCCTTTCTTAGGATAAACATTGCATTACTCCCATATAGTAATTTACAAGAACTTCAGTGGTTTCTGCATGAGCATGAAAAAAGTCAACAAGTAAAGATCTAGTTCTTTGTGTGTGTGCTTATAATTATAATTATGTTTCTTACCCTTAGGAATACAACATAATATCTCCTAACATATGTTTAGTATCCTCCAGAAAATCCCTGCTTATTATTCTAAGGTAACACAGAGGTTTTTGAATTTAAATGCACTTAACCCCAAATCCTTTGGGGATTAGTTATAAGTGATATTGAAAGGAATTTTAGGGATAAAATAGGCAAGTTTAGGGAGTCTTAGGAATAAAGAGGGTCCATGGGGGAGGAATGCGTAGGTGAGGGCTTGGAGCCACCAGAAGGCAAACATTTACAGAGAATTAATAAGTGCCACAAAATAAGGGGAGAGGAAGGCATACATTCACAGAGGACAAAGAAAAGTCACAGAGTATGGGGAAAAAGGAAACATACTTTCACAGAGGATAAAGAAATATCTATAAATGCTGGAAAAAGGGAAACATATGTTCACAGGAGATAGAGAAATGTTACAAGATAAGGGGAAGAGAAAGAGGGGGCACCACGTGGGTTTTGGACTTTGAAGCTGATATTCTGCAAAAGATTAACCAGTTAGAAAAGCACAGGGTCATAAAATGGGGAAGGGGTCCAATTGGAAGGGAGCATGAAGAGACAAAGAACTACAGCCTTTATAAACCTTAAAAAAAAAAAAAAGCTTAGTGGGTTACCCTCTTAGCGGAGTCTGTATTTGCTTCCAATAAATTTCCACCATTATACTAATAAGTCCTTTTAGTCTGTGAATTTTTTTAAAAATAAATCTTTATTGTTCAGATTATTACAGTTGTTCCTCTTTTTTTTCCCCCATAGCTCCCCTCCACCTGATTCCCCACCCCACCCCATGCCCTTAACCCCCGCCACTGTCTTCATCCATAGGTGTAAGATTTTTGTCCAATCTCTTCCCGTACCCCTCACACCCCCTTCCCCCTGAGAATTGTCAGTCCACTCCCTTTCTATGCCCCTGATTCTATTATATTCACCAGTCCATTCTGTTCTTCAGATTTTTTATTCACTTGATTTTTAGATTCACTTGTTGGTAGGTATGTATTTGATGTCATTTTGTTGTTCATAATTTTTATCTTTACCTTTTTCTTCTTCCTCTTCTTAAAGAATACCCTTCAGCATTTCATGTAATCCTGATTTGGTGGTGATTAACTCCTTTAGCTTTTTCTTGTCTGTGAAGCTCTTTATCTGACCTTCAACTCTGAATGATAGCTTTGCTGGGTAGAGTAATCTTGGTTGTAGGTTCTTGCTATTCATCGCTTTGAATATTTATTGCCACTCCCTTCTGGCCTGCATAGTTTCTGCCGAGAAATCAGCTGACAGTCGTATGGATGCTCCCTTGTAGGTAACTAACCGTTTTTCTCTTGCTGCTTTCAAGATTCTTTCTTTGTCTTTTGCCCTTGGCATTTTAATTATGATGTGTCTTGGTGTGGTCCTCTTTGGATTCCTCTTGTACGGGGTTCTGTGCGCTTCCTGAACTTGTAAGTCTATTTCTTTCACCAGGTAGGGAAAGTTTTCTGTCATTATTTCTTCTAATAGGTTTTCAATATTTTGCTCTCTCTCTTCTTCTGGCACCCCAAAAATTCGGATGTTGGTACGCTTTAAGTTGTCCCAGAGGCTCCTTACATTATCTTCATATTTTTGGATTCTTTTTTCTTTTTGTTTTTCTGGTTGGGTGTTTTTTGTTTTCTCATATTTCAGATCTTTGGTTTGATTCTTGGGGTACGTTGATCTACAGTTGAGTTTCTGTATATTCTTTATTTTAGACAGTGTATGCTTAATTTCTGACTGGTCCTTTTCCATTTTTTTGGCATTCTCATTAAGGTCCTTGAAGGTCTCACTAAGCTCCTCGGAGGTCTCATCGAGTTTCTCGGCGGTTTTTAGAAGATTCTTGAGTAACCTTATAAATGTGGTTCTGAACTCTATGTCGTCCAGTAGTTTGCTTTCCTCCATTTCTTTCATTCGTGACATGTTTCTTTGTCTCCGCATTTTGCTGCTTCCCTGTGTTGATGGAGTGGCTTTGTGTGGTAGGTGACCTATAGGGGCCAGTAGCTCAGCCTCCCCAATCACCTGAGGTGGATGCTGAGTGCAAAGTCTTGGTGTAGTTAAGCCTTGATTGCTGTTGGTACACTGGGAGGAATTGACCTCCAGGCCAATTGGCTGTGAGGACCCGCTGTGTCTATAATGGAAGAACTGCTGCGCTGGAGACACTCTTATGGTGCAGGACTTGTTTCAGTGGGGCTTTGGTGCTCACTGAGTCTGCCTCTTGAATGTGTCACTTATGGATGTGAAGAGTTGAAATCTGGTGTCTCACACTAACCACCATGTACACTGGCTTCTGGATCTCCAATGGGGTGCAGGTCAGCTACTGTCTGAGGCCACCCAGCAGGAGCTACAGCAAGAACTACAGTTTTTTTCCTCTTTGCTTGGGGTTTGGAGGTTTTGGAGCTGTCTGACCTGGGCTGCAAGTTTGCTAGGTTAAACTGTGATAGGGCAGACCATTCATATGCTAAAGCCACTGCTTGGAGCTTGGGTGGGTTTGTAGATTGTGCGGGGCGGGGTCTCAGGGCGGCACTAGGCTAGGGCGTGGCAAACAGTGATGGATGCCAGTTAGCCGGCTCTGCGTCTCCCACCGCGCCCAGCGCCCCAGCACAGTAAACAATTATTCCTGCGCGCAGCCCTGCAAGCAAGCCTCCCTCACTTTCCGACCCGATGGTAGACAGTCCAGCTTCTCCCCATAGGAGTTTGGGTCCCCCTGTCTCCCCAGAAACTGGAGTTCGGAGTAATCGGGAGCTTGTCTCCCTTTGGGTTGAAAAAAGCAGCGCTCCCAGTCGCCCGTCGCCAGCCCGATTCGCACGCCTCCGTACCTCAGCTTTTCAGCGCTTGTGCACGTCTCAGTGCTGTTTTCTCTTTCCTTCTAGTTGTAGAACTTCTACTCCGCCAGCTTTCCCGTGGTTCTGGGTGATAGACGTTTTGTCTTTTAGTTGTAGTTTTGAAATTATTGTGTGAGGCAGCAGTTTACGTGTTTACCTAAGCCGCCATCTTGGATCCTCTAGTCTGTGAATTTTATTCTTCAAACTTCATGAGGCAAGAACCTGCAAGAGGGAGATCTGCTCCCCAAACCCTACGTTTCAATACTACTAAACTATAAAGGAGCATTGGCACCATTTCATGCAAAACCAGCATGGTGCAGGTGAACGATTATAGATTTTCGAGTCAGATAGACTTAGGCTTGCATCGTGGCACTGCAACTTATTAGCTTTATGAGCTTAGAAAAGCTATTTAACCTCTCTCTGCTTTAATTTCTTTATCTCTAAAATTGGGTGATAATAAGAAACTCATTGGTTTGTCTTGATGGCCAAAGAGACTTTACCAATGAGAGAGAGACTTTATCCCTTCTAAACTGATTTATGGAGCCCTACCTGGTTTGGCTCAGTGGATAGAGCGGCAGCCTGTGGACTGAAGGGTCCTGGGTTTGATTCCAGTCAAGGGCACATGCCCAGGTTGCAGACTCAATCCCCAGTGGGGAAAGTGCAGGAGGCAGCTGATCAATGATTCTCTCTCATTATTGATGTTTCTATCTCTTTCTCCCTCTCCCTTCCTCTCTGAAATCAATATAAGTAAATAAATGAACAAATAAATAAATAAAATAAACTGATTCATAGAGGAGAATTAATTGCCATTGGATCAATTACAACTGACTGAGTAGACAGTGAACCAGGGGAAAGAGAGGATGGGGTGGGGAGATGAATTACAGAGAAAAGCAGTGAACAAATTACCACGCCTTACAAAATTTAGCAAAAAAAGAAAAAACAGTAGCAGTAGTTCAAGAAGAATGGTGGCTTTATTCTCTGAGCTCAGGGGCAGCTTGTGGGAAGGGAACTTTGAAAGAGAGGAAAGATAAAGCCAAGTTGAAAGACTGGGTCAAAATGAAGGAAAGGAAGGACAAAAGGAAAAGAAAAAAGGGAGAGAATAATGAAATCAAGTGAACCGAGAGGAAAGAGTAGCTAAGAAATGTTTTGTGGCTTTTAGGTTCAAAAGGAGACCTGGACACTTTTGTTGAAACAAAGGGGAGGTTTTTGTTGAAACAAATGGGAGTTGTTTTACATATTTTCAGGTAGAGGCTGTGGTGGACCCAAGGAATATAAATACATGAATCAGTATTGAAAAAGTCAGGAGTTTGTGGTGAGTTTCAGTTTAGCAGAGAAACAGCTAAATTTTTTAACATCTCATGAAAAGAACTGAATGTTGAGGGAGTATTATGAATATGTTACGTGGGCTAATGACCAAAACAACCTATATGCTCTTTTTAGGAAAAGTCTCAACACCAGGTTTGTCCCTTCTAAGAATTGAGGTTAGATGCAGTAAATGATATAACTTGTTTAATGTTCTAATAAATGTAGTATATAAATGGCATTTCTTCTAAGATGTGTGAAAGAGGATTTTAGTAAGGGAACGGTGAGGTCGGTCATTTACTAAGTGTCTTTTATTTATAAATAGCACAGGGTTTTAACCAGTACAAGGGACAGTCAAAAACATTTCAGCCATATGGATTGTGTGATTTCCTATATGTGGTGTGTAGCCTGAGGCAATTCTTCTATAAAGTGAGCTAGAATGGTTGCTTAGGGTCTCTGATGGATAAGGGTCTCAATTGATCACTATGACTATTCTTTTGGCCTAAAGTAAGATTCTAAAATACTCAATCATTGTATGTACATATGTATTTTCCCTCAGTCACAAAGAAAAATTATAGAGTAAAAAATAGGGTCATTTTAAAATCAATATGTTTATAGTTGTATTAGATATTCTATGAATTTAAACTCTTAGAAGGATTTTTTTCTGGAGTCTTGAATCTCCTGTAATCTGGAACAGATTGTCTCCTGACATCTATCTTCATTTATCATACTGTAAATTTTATATTCCTCTTGGTTGATCTCAGATTTTGTAATGGCATTTCTTTTTCTTTCTCAATTTATGTTTTCTCCTTGCTGGCACACATGCTATAGTAGTATAATTAGAAGGAAAAAAACTTTTGAATGCATTGTTCCACTGTTACTTGGCTGCCAGTGTTGCTGTTGGGTAAACTGAAACCAGCAAACTATATCTCTGTGGCCTAATTTTGTATGGCCTATGAGCTAAGAACAGGTTTTACATTTATAAAGCGTTATATAGACCAGCCAACCAACCAACCAACCAGCCATCTTTGGGGGGATAGTCAGATTCTTCAGAGAAAATTATTTCCTTGTCTTGTCTGGAGAGTAGTAGACTTAGTACCATTGTTCATGAACCAAGTGACTGTGGGAAGAGGATTGTGGGTTTCAGATTCACCATATACAGATTCTCTTAGCCCTGTTTTCAGTGTGATCCCTCCTATGTGGGATGGTCCTAGTGGACGGGCCCTCAGTTTTACCTTCTTAGAGTTCTCAAGTGAGGTGAGAAGCTCAGTCACCAAGATGCTCAGAGAGGGACAGGAATATGGGGGTTTAAGTGCCTTTGAAACAGACTTTCAACCCATCGTTGTATTTTTGCTCCACTTTCACCTGCACTTTCAGTGTTTGTTTTGCCAGTTTCTGAACTTTTCAGGGACCTGCAGAGAAAATCGAGTTGTTTTTCTGCTTCCCCACTGTCAGCATAGGGTTCCCTTTGCTCAGTTTTTTTGAAATAAAAAATGTTTCTCTTTTCTCCTTTCCCATTTTCTTTTTCCTTTTAGATTTATGCCTTAAAAATACATTTATTATCAGCCAGGATTATTCATAAATGCTATTTTTAGTGCATGAAAGAATGACAAATAGAGTATTTATAGAGCCTCAAATTATCTTCCCACAAGATAATTATTAATTACAAAATAAAAGTAAGATTTTAGTTAGAAAACCTGGCAGATAGCATCTTAAGCAAGAGATGAATATCAATATCACTATTAAAGAATTATGTAGTCCTGGTATGATGCACTGAGGAAATAATAATATTACTTCTTTAGTGTTCTTACCTAAAATTTAATAGCTTTAATATCAACACAAAAAATATCAGACAACCCAAATTGAAGGATATGCTACAAAATAATGAGTCCATATGCTTAGAGACGATAAGGTCCTAAAAGACTGCACGACTCTCTCAGATTGGAAGAGATGAATATTAATGCATTGTGGAAGACCAGAAAAAGGATATCAGGTTTTTTTTAGTGTAAACAAGATCTTTAAGGTATTTAAAAATTTCTAATCAATGTTAACTTCCTAACTTCAAAATCTTAAAATGCTTATGAAATACTAGAGGACCGGTGCATGAAAATTCATGCACTGAAGTGGGAGGGGGAGAGGAGTCCCTCAGCTTGGCCTGCCCCCTCTCACAGTCCAGGAGCCCTCAGGGGTGGGAGGCGACCCGGCAATCGGGAAGGCAAGGGCCCCAACACACCTCTGCTGTTGCCAGTGCTGGTAGTGCAATCCTCGGCCGGCCCTGGTTCCCTGAGCCTCAGGCAGCCCTGGGCGGCTGGGCAGCTGCCATCCGAGGCTTGCCTGTGCCTCAGGCCAGCCCTAGGTGGCTGGGCAGTTGTCATCCGAGGCTTGCCTGCGCCTCGGGCCGGCCCTGGGTGGCTGAGGGTGGGTCTGGCTGCACCGTGCGCCTGCCACCCCCCTCCTCCAGTGGGGCTGAAAGGACTGGAGGACTCCAGCAGGTCTGAGGGGATTGGGCGCCACCAGCTTTGTGACGGTGTGACGGTCAATTTCCATATTTCCTCTTTATTAGATAGGTTGTTAACATTTGGGGAAATGGGGTGAAACACACACAGGAACTCTGTGTACAATTTTCCAAACTATTTTTATAGTAAAAAATGATTCCAAAACCAAAAGGTTAAAATAAATTTAAAAATGTATTTATTATCCTTATGGAGCTCTCCTTATATATACCTGACCTCTGCTTTTATAATTTACTTTAAAGATATTTTTGATAAATGTTAACTTAGTTTTTCTAACCAGTTGAAGCCAAATTGTATAAATTTGATTTATTATTGGAACATGAGAATGTTCTTTTCTAATGTGTGAATTTGAGTTTACTTAAAATGTCAAGTACTGTAAATCTAGCCAAATACTTTGTAAGTAACTAGCTAGTCTATACACCAGATTAAATTTTATAAAATAACTAGAGGCCCAGTGCACAAAATTTGTGCATGGAACGGGGGGTGCCCCTCAGCCCAGCCTGCACCCTCTCCAATCTGGGACCTCTTGAGGGATGTCCGACTGCCCGTTTAGGCCCGATCCTAGTAGGATCGGGCCTAAACGGGCAGTCGGACATCCCTCTCACAATCCAGGACTGCTGGCTCCCAACTGCTCGCCTGCCTGCCTTCCTGATTGCCCCTAACCGCTTCTGCCTGCCAGCCTGATCACCCCCTAACCACTCCCCTGCCAGCCTGATTGATGCCTAGCTGCTCCCCTGCCAGCCTGTTTGCCACTAACTGCCCTCCCCTGCAAGCCTGCTCACCCCTAACTGCCCTCCCCTACAGGCTTGATTGCCCCCAACTGCTCTCCCTTGCAGGCCTGGTCCTTCCCAACTGCCCTCCCCTGCTGGCCTGATCACCCACAACTGCCCTCCCTTGCAGGCCTGGTCCCTCCCAACTGCCCTCCCCTGCTGGCCATCTTGTGATGGCCATCTTGTGTCCACATGGGGGTAGGATTTTTGACCACATGGGGGCAGGCATCTTGTGTGTTGGAGTGATGGTCAATCTGCATATTACTCTTTTATTAGATAGGAGGATAGAGGCCTGGTGCACAGGTGGGGGCCAGCTGGTTTGCCCTGAAGGGTGTCTGGGATCAGGGTGGGCGTTCCCTTGAGGCATGGGGCAGCCTGGGAGAGGTGCCTGTGGTGGTTTGCAGGCCGGCCACATCCCCTGGCGACCGAAGTGAGGCCTTGGTATCTGGGATTTATTTATCTTCTACAATTGAAACTTTGTAGCCTGGAGCGGAGCCAAGCCTCCTGCTTGCTCCGTGACCACAGCCATTTTTGTTGGGATTTATTTATCTTCTATAATTGAAACTTTGTAGCCTTAAGCAGAGGCCAAGGCAAGCCAGGGTGTTGGGAAAGCTTGGCTTCCTCCATTGCCGGGGAAACCCAAGCCTCTTGCTCACTTTGTGGCCGCAGCCATCTTGGTTGGGTTAATTTGCATACTTGCTCCTGATTGGTTTGTAGGTGTGGCTTGTGGGTGTAGCAGAGTGATGGTTAATTTGCATATTACTCTTTTATTAGACAGGATGCTTTATAAATTAGAGATAATACAAATATGGGATTTCCACTTTAAATACTTATTTGCTAATCAAATGTAATGGAGTAAGAAAGCTCCCATTTTACCATCCACCCTATATTTTTGCCTCATTTTGTTTCTAGGTAAAACTCAGAAGTATTGATTGCTCCTTAATTTTTGACATAATGTGAAGTAATTTAGAGGAAAAGACAAGTCTATAATCAGTTTAAAATCTTTAAAATATTTTTCTGTATCTTTAATTTTAAGTGGGTTTTGTGTTCCAGTTCTAAACAATAATAGCTTAGTTTTCCTTAATACAGTGTGACATTCAAAGTTTGTGTTTACTTGCGACAGTAGCAAAGACAAAAAAACAAACAAGCAAATAAAATTATGTAGTGATGGGTTACTATGTGCCAGGCTGTGAGGTAAATGCATTGCATATAGTATCCCCTTATTACCTGATAAAGCCCACTAATGAATTTGTTTTCCAAATTTGGCTTGCAAAAGATTACATATATGTTTATATATATATTAGTATATTTTATATATTTATGTATGTGTATATGCACACATACATGTGTACATATATAAACATATATATAATATGTTTTAAAATTTCAAAACTCAGTAAGATATAAAATATCTAATAAAAACAGGCAAGATATTTTAACATATATTTACACTGGAAATATTCATAATGTATATATGTGATTTCATTATGTATATAAACTTACCAAATTATGCACTCCAAAATTTCAGTTTATTCATGCTATTTATACCTTAATAAAGCTGTTTTAAAAGGGAAGTAAAAATACATGTATTATTATTTTAGTGGGCTTTGGGAAGGAACAAAAGTAAATGTGCATTTTTAATCCACCGTCACACGTTTTAAACAAATCTTAACATTTTGCCATCTTTGCATAAGATATTTCTTTCTGAAGAAATAAAATATCACACATTCGGTTAAAGCTCCTT
This sequence comes from Plecotus auritus, assembly GCF_963455305.1. Taxonomy (NCBI): domain Eukaryota; kingdom Metazoa; phylum Chordata; class Mammalia; order Chiroptera; family Vespertilionidae; genus Plecotus; species Plecotus auritus. Next base: position 133,444,266 of record NC_137776.1, on the reverse strand, counting down.
TGACCCTTCTCCAGGCTCATTATTTTCTCTGTCCCACCATTAAGATAACCATCTTGAGGTCAGTTTATAATATTTTCTTCCATAGTTATATACCGTCATTACACATGGATGCATCCATTAAAATGCATACTGTTGTTCCATATGTCTTAAACTTTAGATAAGTGATGTTATATTATATGTAGCTATATTCAGTTTTCTTTCTTCACTCAATATTCAGTATCTGAGATATATATACATGGTGATAGATTGTGCTCTAGTTCATTCATTCTTTATTGCCTAAGGATATTTTATTGGATAAATACTGTCAAACTGATCTCCTGTGTTTCTACTAATTTATATCCCCACTAGCTGTATAAAAGAGCTCCCATGTCGCCACATCTTCTCCGACACCTGGTATTGTAACAAGTTCCTCAAATGATAGGTGGTGATAGCATGGGTTGTATTACCTGTGCACTAAGTGACACAAAACATAACATTAGAACTGTGTCTTTTCAGGAATCCCACAGACTACAGCAGAAGGTAATATGGAGTCTGGGGACACCTGAGTTCTTTTTGGCCTGACTTCTCTGTACTTTAACTTCCTCGAATTCTCTTGGATCGTGGCTGCTGCTATTCATGATGATACAGTGCTTTTGCTTAAATGAGCAAAGTTTGAGATGTGGGAATTTTGGGATTTGGGTACGTCATGTAGGGGAAGGGTAATAGTAGTCTTCAAACAGATGGTGCTGCTGTTCTAGGAGTTCTCTCTTTCATTATCTTTGAACTTTCAGATACTGATGCCAAGGTACTCATTAATCAGCGAGACATGGCTAAGTGACGAGCTCTTAAGAAGAGGCTCCCTGTTTGACTTGTGCTTCCTGGTGTGAGCACATCTTTAGAGAGACAGTGCAATCTGGCTACTGTGATAGCGAAGTCTGTGTATAACCTTTATTAACACAATCAGCTCTTCGTTGCTAAGGGGGAAATATCTTCCCTCACTGAGATTTTCCTTCACTTTCCTCATCTTAGGCAGGTCTCTGATAGCAGAATGCAACAGGAAGTTTTAACATTGCTCACCCACACTTCAGCCCTTTCCTTGCCAATAGAAATGGAGTCTCAAGGCCTCTGGGTATTTTGCTAATTTGGTGTTTTTTTTTGTTTTGTTGTTTTTTTCCAGCGAAGACTGAAACATATCTTTCAAATTTAATGTATACCCGAAAATGTGCAAGGAAGTGAAATATATGAAAGTTGAACAACAAACACACCTTACAGCAGAAACTCAGTCATAAAGAGCAAAACCTATTTTCCATTTTCCAATTACATCTTTCTTTTTGTATATAATCTTCAATATTGCATTTCCAATATCATTTAGATGTTCTTTCTTTTTATTTTTCTTTGTATCTGAATGCATAATAAGTTGGCTTATGTCCAGCAAGAATTTAATTCAGATTAATGATTTTCTGCTGTTGGCATGCCTGATAAGTTCCCTCTTTGTCTCAACTGAATAAGTGTATGAGACCTATGCATTTTATTGCTAGTCGGCTATTTAATGTTTTTAACCCTTATTTATAAAATACTAAGGAAAAGTTTTTAAAATGGAATAAATAATGTTGTGTACACAAATACAGTAAGGCTGCTGAAATGAAACATTGGCTGAGAGGTGACTTGGAGAAGTCATTTGTCACCTGAGATATGAAGATGTGAATGTCCAAGTTTGGCATGGAAATATATTAGGATTACATAGATCTGTGTCTATCTATATCTATATTATCTATCTATCTATCTATCTATCTATCTATCTATCTATCTATCTCACTAGCTGTTTAGCCATCTATCCACCCATCCATCCAAATATGTGAGTGGCTTGAAAACTGAATGCATGAATATTGAGAATGTCTGGATTGCTGCTCTCTCATCCTTTTAAATGCTTTTAAAGCTCCAAGTCTTTCCCTTTCTAATTATTGGTATACCATTCTCATCCATACATTTCTATTACAGAACTTATTCACATCTCTACTATGGCAGGTGCCTTTTATATAAAAGCCCATTTGATCATCCTGTGTTGGCCAACCCACCAACCCCTTGTGAATGTCAGGAAAAACTGAAGGATCCACAAATAAGCATGTAAGACAATCAGAGCCTAGTGTATCTCAAAAGCTTGGGATGCGCTGGTGATGTTAATTTTCTTTGACTCTTGGCTGCAGAGCATCAAGCATAAGAAGCCTGAAAGGTGAAACATCATGTGCCTTAAATGCCCAATGTAGCACAAATGGATAGCACTTTTAAGTTCCTGTAGCTATAGTATCTTCTGAGAATCTGGCAACAAAAGAAATAAGATTGCTGTCTGAGAGTTAAATATTTAAAACAAACAAAATGAATTTTCTCTATAAGAAAGAGAATGTCTTGTTTGTCCAGAAGACCAGAAAGAAAACTTACTGAAACTATTAACATACGAAAGAAAGTCTATGTCAAGGTATGCATATGACTAAAAGTATTTGAGAGAGAGAGAGACCATCCAAGAATTTTTTTAAAATGTTTTTATTGATTTTTAGAGAGAGAGAGGAAGGGAAAAGAAACATTGATTAGAGAAGAACATCATGGATTGGCTGCCTCCTGCACACCCCCAATGGGGATCGAGCCACAACCCGGGTATGTGCCCTGACCCAGAATTAATTGGTGAACTCTTGGGTCAATGCTCAACCGCTGAGCCACACTGGCTGGGCCCTTCCCAAGAACTTTACTGTATATATGTGGTCTAATGACCTTCCTCTTGTAGAGATTAATATATTATGTAATTTTAGCCTAATGCTATTAAACATCCACCTCATAAACTAACTCTTCTAGTTTAGATTCTATATTCACCAAGTTACTTTGTTATTACAGCTTGGTTCCCTGCGTAGTTAAAGCGCCTATTGAAAGAGAATGCCTGGATCAGTGGGTGTATGGGCCTTTTGGCATTTTATTTCACTGTAAATAAATAAGTTAGTATTCTGGTTTCAGATATTAGACTTAGAATCCAGTCAATATAAGTCCAGCTCCGAGCAATGGATCTTAAAAACATTTACTAAAGTAATACTCTGGGAGGCCACTTTTGACACACTCCCCTTAGCTGGTGGTATGAGCTGAGCAAGTGCACCTGTTGGACACAAGACCTTCAATCATAAAGGAGGAAAATACAGAAAGGGCACAAACTGTCTTTGGGGTATTATACAAATCTGGCTTTAGCTCATTTTTCACAGGGCCAAGATGTGCTATATGCATGTGGTCTCATGGTCAGACCTCCATTGTTCATTCATCTTCCATGTTTTTCCTGCTTCCATTTTGGTTGTTTTAGTAACAGACTGTTTCCATATTTCAGGCTCTCTTCATCCTGTCTCCTTGTCCTTCCCCACATGCAGTTGTTAATGCAGCCACCAATTTTCCTAGAAGGGCCTCTATTCAGAGGGCAAATATCAATACCAGGGATTTTCAGCTTTTCTGTCCCAGGAATTAGAATTGCATGCAAATCAAAGAAGCCCCTGATTCCTTTCCTAAGGCAGGTCCAAGTATAGGGCAACGTTCTCCAACTGAGGGAATTTTCTGGAGCAAAAGAGAAGTAAGAGGCAAAAGGCAGCAGCCTTTTGATTTTGGGGAAGACCATGCCTGTGGGGCCAGGTCAGTGAGGAGGGTTCTTTCAAGACAAATGAGTACATTCTGAGTTCTTCCTAATCTGATTTCAACATCAGTAGTATCCCTGCAGATAGTTTTAAAATCCTAAACAAACCAAAACAAAAAGAAAGAAAGAAAAAATTTCCAGGATTATAAAATAATCATATCAGAAACACAGCTTTCTACAAATAATAAAAGAAAAGAAATTACATGTCAAACTATGCCAGGCATTAACTTAACATAATTTTTACCCTGGCTGTTGTAAATGGCCCATTTTCATAAGCCCTGTATCTGTCACAGTTTTATTGTTTAGTCTATGGGTAAGATCATAAAAATGAAAAGCCCAAATCCAGTTTCTTATCACATGGCACAGGTGTCAGGCCCAGATGATGAATCTCAAGTGCAGGCGCATTGCTGGTTCTGAGGCAAAGTGCCCACCACTGGCTTTTGGAGCTGTAATTTCATTCTCATTATATTCAGATATTCCAGTCTTCATTGGCAAAATTTCAGAATCTTTTAGTAAATAAAACCAAAGTTTCTTTGGCTCTGCTTACAAGTAATTGAAACAGCAGAATGGTATGAAGGTTGATCTTATAAATGCCAATGTTCACATGAACGATGATAGGATATGCAAATTTGATGTCTGAGACTGCCACTTTGAGGAGCTGGCCCTCCTCAGGAGGTCACGTAAACATACATTCATTTGCTGTGTCCCAGGCTGGGATGTGTGAGCTGCTGGGCAGAGAAAGCAGCCCTGAATTTAGAGTTGGGGGTTTGGGAGATGGGCTGGAGGAACAGGCTTCCCAGTCTGTGAGCCTCTCCCCTTCCTGAGAATCATGTTCCTTTTGCCTCATGGGTGGGTTCCTGACGCCATATCTTTATATTTGGCTCAAGTTTCCCCCAAGATATAGAGGACACGTGATTCAAGTTATACAATCAGAATCTCTGTCCTGGGAATGGAGGAATTTGAACCTAAGAAAGTAATGTCTGTATAGTTTAATTAAATACTATCATATTCATGAGAAAGAAAGAAGCCTGTTTTCAAAGAAAAACAAGAATAAAGAATCTATGCAGAAACAGGGGAGGGGGGAGACAAGAAATGTAGAGAGAATACGTCTTAAGGTTCTCCAATTTTCCAATTACTTCCTTGTGTCTTTTATTAAGAGCTGTTTATGTTTTTGCTTTTGGATTTAATGAGACACCTCAGTATATCCTTATAATAAAATCCTCCTTTGGTTTAATGCTTGAATTAGTTACTTGTAACCCAAAGAGTCTTAATTAATAGAAAGGAATAAACATAAAATGACAGTCCACTTCCTTTTCGTACCAGTGTTTCAGCTTTCTCAGTAAGTGTTGTTTGGATTGCATCTAAGAGAGTTATGTGTGTTTTTGCTTTTTGTTGTTGTTTTCTGTTTGTTTTTTTACTGTTTTCTCTTCAGAAAATTGGGGTTCATCTTAAAAGAACATGTTCACTTGAAATATTCTTTCTTTTGTCTTCTCTGAGAAGCTGTTAATAATCCAATGGCACATCTGATAATCAATGCTATCTCAGAATCAAGGAAATGCCACATTTTAATCCAGCAACACATTTTATGTCCCTGTTTTTTGTATGAATATTTATAAATTTCCACATACTTGGGCTGTAAGGAACAGCTGACCTACTTTGAGGACTCCTGTCAAAATGATTGTGCTTGTGGAGTGGCTGGTTTTATTTGCCTAAGACATCTTATATGACCTGGGCAAATTTTTCTTGTTGTATTATTTTTTTCTAACAAAATGAAGGCAATAAAAGTGGAAGGAGACACCTAGTTTGGGAACCTGAACCCAAACTGGAGCCATTGCCACCAGCAGGAGAAAGCTAGTTGTCTTCCTGGACCTCCTGCAGGGTCTCCTAGTTAGCTGCTCCCTTCTCACATTGCAGACCTGCATTTTCATTTTTTTTTCCTGGCAATTAGATGGTAACAAACACATTGTGACTTTTCAGTGTCATTTTCCTCAAAATTAAAAAAAAAATTAGGAAAACTTTAAACATGATGTTGTTTAACAAGGATGACAATTCTCTGAAATATGAATGCTTTGGTTTTTAAATAGATGCCATTTACCTTTCATTACTTAGAACTGCTTCTTAGGATAGTTTGCAATTTAAATACATAAAATCACTAGAATGAGTAATAGGAAAATCAATCTTTATTCTTTCAGATGAAATAAACCTGCCCATGAAAAATATCTTACATAAATTCCAAAATATAACTAGAGCTGTTTGTGTGTATGTGTGTGTGTGTGGAGGGGGTCATTATAGTACAATGGCTACATCTTTTAAAGTAAGTGATTTCTTTATATTAATGGGAAGGCTGGTCTCAGGAGCGTGGGTCCAAGTACATACTCTGTTACGGAGAGGGGAGGGAATGGTGGGCTTTGGAAACAAAGGGGCTTTTTTTAAATTTTAATTTTAATTTTTTTTAATTGTTTGAAGTATTACAAATAGTAGTACATATGTCTCCTTTTCTTTTTTTCCCCCATTGACCTCCCCCCGGCCTCCCCTTCCCCCCAGTACATGCCTTCACCTGCCCCCCCCCCCCCCGCCCCAGTGTCTTGTATCCATTAGTTATGCTTATATGCATGCGTACAAGTCCTTCGGTTGATCTCTTACAGCCCCCCCTCCCAACCTCCCCTGCCTTCCCGCTGTAGTTTGACAGTCTGTTCAATGCTTTTTTGCCTCTGTATCTATTTTCCCCCCCATTTCTTTCCTTTAAAAAATCTTGCCTCTGCAGACTAGAAATAAATATATAATAACAAAAAGTGTTTGAGTCCCAATTTCAATGTCCAACAGTTCTGAGTCCCCGTTTCAATGTCAAACAGTTCCTTATGTGTACATGTCAGCAATGATATCTGGATGGTGGGCACATGGTGGCAATGCAGGTCTGACCCTCTCTGGTTTGATCCTAGGCAACCTTCTGCGTTGCACAGCTGCTGACTGCTAGTGTGGCAAGGCGTCGTCAGCATCTTCCATCTCTGGACTGTTTCTCCTCTTGTCTTCGTGGTTGGAGCAGACTTGTCAATTCCCCTCTGTTGCAGGAATCCACATGGTCTTGGAGTTGTTTTCTGAAAATATACAAACATATTCTCGACCAAAAGATAATAAAGGAATCTTTTCTATATAATTGATTTGGGATCCTTTTTATTTTTGCCCAAATGATTTTCCTTTGTCTTATTTAGATACCATATGTGTTTTTCATGGGTGTCTTGCTGTTAGCATTACAAATGAAAATAAATTTTGTAAAGTAAAAATTTTCTAGATGTAATTTACTTATAGGATATTTTTCCTTACATGAAATTACCCTACTATCCCCCCTTTTTTGATTAATGGAGGCTTTTGTAAATTTTATAATGCAGTCTTGATAACTTTAAGTTTTAATTTTTTGCACAAAAATATGACTGCTTTAGTTTCATTGCATATTCAGGAATTTTACCATGAGATGAACTACCAATAGAAATTTTAGTTACCACTTTAGGAACAGCTTTTTGTCCAGTACAATTAAATTTTCTTGAATATTCACTTATTTCAATTAGCCTATTTAAATTAATCTGAAAACTTGATTATTATTTTACTGTCAAATTTGATACTCTACCAACAATCTTAGTTTACCCTGTAAATATTAGTGGAAAGGATTATTTGCATTCTTGAGTAGGCCCTGAGCATTCCTGGTGCTAGGCTGGATTTAGATATAGGGCAGCTGCTGTCTGCCCAAAGGGGCTTTTTATTAATGCTTCTGCACTAACTGGCTGTGTGTTCATATGTGATTCACTTAACCTTTCTGAACTTAAGATGTTTCATCTGTGGAATGGTAGTAATATTACTTTTCTTTCAGGATGATCATATAGAACAGGGAAAGTGTATAAAATGAACAACCCTGACTAGGACCACCACTGATCCTGTCATATGTGTGTTCATATGACGGGATCAGTCTCATATGGGTGGGCCCAAGTAGTGGGACCTAACACACAAGTCCTTTCTCAAATTCAAAGCAAAGGAGATTAGGACATAGAATTTTTATTTGTTTGTTTGTTTGGTTTTTTATTCTATGTTGAGAAGGTGGATTGACAGTGTGGAAAATTATCAAAAGGTTTTGGCAGGTACCAGTGACAGATGTCCACTATAATGTCTTAGGTGTGTTAGAGGCATCTTATTCCTATCTCACCAAGCTGTCAGGGCATGAAGGCAATCCTGTAATCAAAGTAATGGCCACTGTCATCAAGATTTCCAGGGTCTATTTTCATTATGTTGCTTCCCAGGTTACCAAAGACAAATTGAAAATATAACTCATGTTTCACATGTTTTATGATTTATGAAGGTCTTTTCACAGTATTGAACTTATTTTTTCTTCTCACAAACCCTGGAAGGTGGTTTTTATTAGTTCCATTTACATATAAGGAAATTGATGATTAATGAAAGTGCATTTTGCAAAAGGTCACTCAGCTAATAATAGTAACGTCTAAGTATGCAATGGAGGTTTTATCAAAACTGGTTATTTCTAACTCAAAATTCACAAATGGTTAAGAAAACAGACTTTTGGGTCTGGTACATGTGGGATTAGATCCTAGTCCTGCCATTTATTAGTTTGCCATTTCACCTCCTTGAGCTCAAGTTTTGTCATCTGTAATGCAAGAATGATGGTAGTCTGTAGCTTGTAAGGTTATTGTGATGATTAAATAATATACCACAACTAAAGCATCTAGCACAGTGTCACTGTAGGTAGTCAACGAATTGTGTGTAATATCATTTCTGTCATAGGGATAGTCATCGTTTGCATTGTACTACACCACCTCAAAAGAACTATGCATGCACATCTCTCACACCCTCATGAATGTGTGCTTTAAACAACCCTAGACAGGAAAAAGGCTTATTTATAGAGTGCCCAGGCAAATAAAACTTTAGGTCTATTTATTGACTTTTTAAATAAATATCTTTTTAGAATTGTAAGTAGTTTTCTTTCTCTAGAAGAGAATATTTATTCATTCTTGGGCAGACTCATTTAGTTATGGGAAGGACCACCAAGTAACCTCTTTAAGGTATTTAGCTACCTGGCCAACTCCACTCCAGTCTTGTAACTTTGCACAAATTTAGAAGGTGCTCAAGGAGCCTTTGAAGTTCTGATGGATTGGGGCAAAGCCCACCTCAGCCAGGAAATCACTGGAGGGAAAGGGTATAAATGAACGACCCCAAGAGAGCACCAGGCCCAAGACAGTTGGCAGGTGTGTCTGGGACTCCAGGTTGGGTTTGGATGGGAACATCCATGGTGGAACCTGATGATGGGATTTAAGGAGTCACTACAGGGGATGGCATTGGGGCCATCAGCTTTGGGAACCCCCTTGGTTTGAGTGATGACACAGTGTCCCAGTAACCACAGCAACAGTAGAAGCAAATGGGAATTACTTCTAATTCCCAGGTTTTCCTAGTGCCTGTTCCAATGAGCAAAGCTTTTCTTTCCCAGTGGCGCCTTCCTTATTTGGTAACAGTGTCAACATTGGCAATGAGCAAGACACTTCTTTGGCTTGCCTAGACCATTGCTTTTACCCTTAAAGCAAGAGAATCCAGACTGAATCTGAGGACCGAATAAGGATACTTGGGGGTTTTGATCATAACAGGGAGAGAGCTTCTTCACGTGATGGTGGAAAGTTTAGACTTCTGCTAATCTGGATGTGTGGGGATTATGTGGCACTGTAAATTGTTTATGAAGGAAAAATGTAATGTTATGTTGTGAGCCCACTCTGATAAAGTTCAGGTTATGTATATAAATAACTATTGTGAATGTACTTAGGAAACAATTAAGTGCTATTGAAATTGAAGGTGGTATTTTATCCCAAACCAAGGAAAGGTTGAAGATTAACACAAAACAGTGAAAGTGGTGATTTTTAGCACACACAGGCTAAGTGCCACTTGAAATTCAGAAAGTGGTTCAAATGTATTTTTAAGGCTCGGCTGCCAACAGGAAGACTCACAAGAGGGAAGGATCCCATGCCCCACCCCCTCTGCATTCCTAGGGGACTCACAGGGGTCCAGTGGAAAGAGGATGGACTCTGTAGTCAATTGGAACTGGACTTCACCTAACCTTTCTGAGCCCCACTTAACCTTTCTGAGTCCCATTTGCAAAAATGAGAATTTTAAGGGTCTGCTATGGCCCTGGTATGACCTAACATAGGAAGGGAGTTTAGTATGATATGAAGAGCATGTTTATTTCTTTCATCCCTCTTCTGTGTTCAGTAAGGGGGCGGGGATTGGGACCTAAAGCCAATGAGGGCTTTCTTCATGCCACCGGCAGGCTTCCAAAAGACTTTTCTGTTGATGATTTGATAGCTTTTCCCAACTCCTAAAAAAAAAAACCTACTTCTTTGGGGGCTTATGATTTGAAAATAGCTAGGAATTTTGATGATTTGGGCTCATTTATTATGTATTACTAGAGGCCCAGTGCATGAAATTCGTGCACGGGTAGGGTCCCTAGGCCTGGCTGGTGATCAGGGCTGATCGGGGCCTTCTGGCTGCTGGCTGGGGCCTTACTTCTGGCTGCCAGCTGGGGCCTTCCTTCATTCCGTGCTGCCCCCTGGTGGTCAGTGCACATCATAGCACATGATCGAACTCCCAGTCGAACTCCCGAGGGGACACTTTACATAGTAGGCGCCTATATATATATAGTATTGGGCTAATAACGTCATGGGTGCCATTTCCACACTGGCAGTTTGCTTCTCATAAAACAAAAATCTGTTTCAGGCTGTTGTCTGCCTTCTTCATTCTTGGCGGCTGTAGGCCTTGAGTGAGTTAGCTGGTGAGGGCACTGTGGTGAATCTGCTCTAGGCCATGAAATTGCATTCACCTTGAAGGGGAAGTCTGGGTAGGAATGAGACTGTATAGAGAGGCCAGGCATGGGATAGCTTGCCATTGCTAAGGGGCACATTGAACCACAGCTGGCCCTCCAAATCCGTCCTTAAATGCCCAGTCCAGGAGGAGGGATTTTTTTTCAGTTCCATTTTATAGAAGAAAAAACTGAAGCTCAGAATGGTTAAATGCCCTGTTGAAGGAAGTCTGGAGCGGAAATAGATATAATTTTATGGCTTCAAATTCAGACAGAGAGCTTATCCACAAGGCAAGAGCGCAAGGCCACGCCTTCTTCTTTTCCATTAAGGCAGACTCTTTCACTGCGAAATTTGTCTCGGTTCTTTAGACTTGCACCGAAATTAATAAAGGTCTCCTTTCCTAATTGCACAATCAAAATAAATTATGTCCACAATTTAGAAGGCAAGGAAATTGCATGCACATTTGGGGTGCCCTGATAATGTCCTGCAGTAAATTGTTTTCATATAAATTGCACGCTTAATTAATCGTTTTAAAAAATGCCCATGTATTTTCCTGCAAATACATCTCTGCCTGTGATTCATAAAACACAAAGACAAATTAAATTGCTGAACCCAATATAAAAGTGTCACCCTTGGTGTGTCCTGGCTGCGTTCAGTCATTCCACCTCCTTTTCAGCAAGTGCAATAAACTTGGTGAGCCTCTTCCTTTCTTAGTTGCCCCTAGGTAACTGATTCAACAGATTTGGGGTCTCTCTTAAACTACAAGCAGAAGAGGCAATAAAGTTAATGTGTGTGCTCCAACTGATTGCATAAAAAATCGGCCGGCTCCGGTGACTCCTGAGACCTCTCTCAGACAAAAGACAACATGAGGCAGTGAGCTTTGGGAAGGCTAGCCACACGTAAAATAAATAAGTAAATAAATAAATAAAACCAACCCCGCAACATCCAAAATTAAAAGAAAACACTCCCCACAAAAAAATTGCATGCATTGTTTTCATGAAAATAGAGAAAAGTATTAAAAAAATTGCCTACCACAAACCCAAGACCCAAATAGTCTCATAGACAATCATGTCCTCTTTGAACAGAAAAATACATGTTAGAAAAATTAAAATAATAATTGGATGATTTAGATGATTTGTTCAGAAAATTATTTTTAGAGGTAAGTTTGGATTTGGACAATTTACATTAGTTAGAGAATTTTTCTTTGTTTTGAGCTCCTGCATACAGTATGCCTCTCAATAGGCAAAAGTTAATGCTTAGAAACAACCCTGGTGTGGCCTGCCTGCTGCCAGTCCTTCTGCTCTGATGTCTAGGAAGGAATTGTGCTTAAAAAAGTGAAGGAAATGTTTTGCTAGATATCAGAATTTATTTGCTAAAAAAGAATTCAATGCCTGAAAATTTTGTTGTTTTTTTTTTTTTAAATTTCAACAAGTGTTTTTGATATAGAAACCCTCCCTCTGGCTTCTCTTTCAACACAGGGGGAAAAGTTACCAGGTGACTGTTGGCTCAGCCAGTATTATCTGAGTCAGTGAGAGGGGACCCAGCAGAGCCATGCTCATCAACCAGCACAGCTGGTCTTTAGCAGATAATTCTTGCAGCTGGAACTGGAGGGCTTGCCTTTTAAAAGCAAAGAAAACACAAGTCAGAGAGTGTTGAGATGGTCCAATTTGTGGAGTGTCTAAGCTGAGGTGCCTATTTACTCCTGTGGAGACCAGGGTGGACTTCCTGTTAAGCTAAATTTTATTGGAATAGTCAAAATGATGATTGAAATTTACTGAAGTGTTATTTCCGATGATAGCCAAAAACAAAAGTCAAAACAGAACTGAATACTCTCCACTGATGAATTTTTGCAGATGTTGTGACTTGCCTTGCTTCTGGTTCCAGTGTTAATTCAGGGTGCATCATGGGAAATTTGGCTTTAACAGGGGCCTAGCTCCTCCCTCAAAAGGCAACATCTGAGCTGTTGTTCAGAGTTAAGAAGCTACTATCCTCCACACTGTGCCATGATTGTATTGAGAATTTCTGGCTAACTCAATCATCTATGGAGGTAGAGATCCTCTCAGGCTCTACAAAAGTCTGAAAAAGAAGTTGTTTTCAAGCAGATTCAGCTTTGGGTTTTATAAATGTATTAGAGGCCTGGTGCACGACATTCGTGCACTGGGGGGCGGGGGAGGGAGGTCCCTCAGCATGGCCTGCGCCCTCTCGCAGTCCGGGACCCCTCAGGGGACGTCCAACTGCTGACTTAAGCCCGCTCCCCAGAGATAGATGAGATAATAAGGAATTATTTCATGGAGGACCCTGGTCCTGTAGTATCAAGTAGAATCAAGAGTCCATGACACTTGAGTTGTCATTGTCACTATAACTGTTATAATACTCTTAGATAGATAAGGCTTAGCTGAATTTGGGTTTTAAAAATAAATATTACACTTCTTCCATTACCCTATTAGACAGAAAACTTTATCACTTGGACCTAAATTCCTTCACATCTGTTTAGAGCAGTCACAACAGGGTAAAATTTTCTCAATTTCAGGCCAGTTGTAAGTATAACAGTGTAGTGTGCCTGGTGCCAATAAAAAATAATATTTTGTACACCATTTTTCTTAGACTTTTAACTTTTACTGTTCTTTAACAGGACAGAGAATATGATATCACCATGATTCTCTAACTATTGCTTCCAAACCAAGATTTTAAGGGAGCTAGTTCATGGTCATTACCTTTATTTCTCCCACTCCTGTTCCCTACTCCCATCCCTTGTTAAAATCTTGAGCTTCTCCACAGATACCATAAGAAACTAAGCTCCACACATCTGTTTTCTGTCATCTCAGCTGACATTATATTTTCAGAACTCTGGAATTTCAGCCATTGCTTAATCTTATATCCAGGAGCAGAATCTATGAAGCTAGGGCAGGAAGCAAAGTCTGTAAACTCTCTGGGATCCTGTCCTAAATTTTGCCTTTTGGAGGGGTGAGTGAGGGGGGTGGGGGTTGGGGTGGGGATGGGGGGCGAAGCAGCTGTCAAGTTTCAATCTATTCTCGACTCCATGGAACTTCCAGCAATAATGGAACAATGATTTCTCAGGCCTCTGAAGGTGGTTAAGAGTGGGGAGCAGGGTAGAACCTACAAAGAAGGTGTCTGGCTTTGAATGAGTCCCAGTTTTGGAGCAGGATGTAGAAAATCAGAACCATACAATAATAGGAATGCAGGAAGCATGGTACAAGAGTAAAATTTATTGCAGGATCTTACTCAGTTATATAAGTCAGCTTTCTGAGGCCCGTAAGTTATTGCTCAGAGAAGATGGAAGAGAAGGCAAATTATTATCAGGCAGGCATATAGCTCTTCAGACACATAATCCATTTAAATAGGATGCTGTTCAACATCATCCAAGAGGGTGTTTCCTACTGGGAGGGAGAGTGGGGACTGGGCAAAAAGCACAGGGCTTAACACCAGGAGACCCAGGTTTTGTCACGATTATACCAATTCATCGACAAAACTTCAATCCTTCTGTTTCAAGGTCCACAAAATGGGATTGAAAACCATCATATTATATATCTCCCAGAATTGCCATGAGGATCAAATGAATTCTCATGTGAAACAGACATATAGCAGCAAAATAGGTGACCCACCAGATCTGATCACATTTCACCCACTCTCCCCACTCTCAACTACCTTCAGAAACCTGAGAAATCATTGTTTCACTTCTACTGGGAGCCTGGCACATGGCAGAAACGTGACAGTTGTCCTCCTTCCTTTAAAAAGCAAAATTTAGGACAGGATTCCAGACGTTTCACAGACTTGCTTCCTGCCCTTGCCTCATAGATTTTGCTCCTGGATGTAAGATTAAGCAATAGCAAAAATAGTAAAGTGCAGGTCTGAAGTTGGGTCTGTGATATGTCATACTCATGGATAAAGCCTAAATAGACCCATGATTCCAGCTAGACTCTTCCTTTTTCAACTGGTCCTGTTGGCAACTTTGCTTCTTTTAGGTCTTGGATCAAATAAAGAACAGTTTTGTGGCATGGCCAAGTTGTTAATGAATAAATTATCCATGAAGTTGCTTAATGTCCAGGTCACTCCACTTCTCAGAGCTTATTTTTTCATCTGTAAAATGGACATAATAATGACCATATTGTAGGTCTCCTCTGAGCATCCAGTGAGGGGATATCTGGCATATAGTCATGTTTAATAACTGTTAGTTTCAATTTGAATACAATAAATCTTCACTTAACTTTTCCCCTCAACATCAAACTTTTGTTTCCTGCCCTAACCGGTTTGGCTCAGTGGATAGAGCGTCCACCCGCAGACTGAAAGGTCCCAGGTTCGATTATGGTCAAGGGCATGTACCTTGGTTGTGGGCACATCCCCCGTGGGAGGTGTGCAGCAGGCAGCTGATCGATGTTTCTCTCTCATCGATGTTTCTAACTCTCTATCCCTCTCCCTTCCTCTCTGTAAAAATTCAATAAAATATATTTAAAAAAACACACTTTTGTTTCCTGTGATGCAGGTTATGCTTTATTTTTATTAGTTAATAAGTGTTCTGCAACTCATTATGCCCATAGAGGAGTAGTTCAAAGCTAGATTATAGGTTCGTTGTGATGAATACACTTAGCTTAGGTTTTCTGCTACAGTGATCACTCTTCTCTACACTCCCTCATTATTCCACATCTCTTGTTCTTTTTATCTTTATCTTAATGGTTCTACTGTATGTGTCAAATGGGTTTGTTTTTCCTTAGAAGGCAATACAAACCTCTATGGAATCAGGGATATGCAAGTACTAAATTTAAAAGGAAGGAAGGAAGGAAGGAAGGAGGGAGGGAGGGAGGGAGGGAGGGAGGGAGGGAGGGAGGGAGGGAGGGAGGGAGGGATAGAGGAAGGAAGGAAGGAAGGAAGGAAGGAAGGAAGGAAGGAAGGAAGGAAGGAAGGAAGGAAGGGGGAAGGAGAGATAGATTGCTCTTTTTGACTCTCTGTGATCTTGAGGTCTTTCTCTAAGAACGTTTATTTGGTGAATGTTTAAACTTGGACCTTGACAGCCGCCCAAGAATCCAGGTGTAGCTGTTTCCCTGGACAGTGTGTTGGAAGGAGGGCTTTCAGGTCTTACCCACTGGCTTTCCTCTTTCCTCCTGCCTAGGGTACCCTTTTTTTCTGCCAGGGTCTGATCCATCATCTCTTTTGCCTATTCAGCCTCACAACTCTGAGCTAAGCTTAGCAATCCCCACCTCCCTGTCCATACACAGTTTGTTGGCGGACAAGCTGGTTGATTGGTATAAAATTAGATTTGAAAAAAAGCCTTAAGTGCAGATTAACATATGAAATCAGATGTTCCCTTCATAAAGGTAAATAAATCCCTTGTTAGCCAAGCGTTATCTCTTCTTTTGTTCTTAAAGTGGGATGACTATCCTTCTTCAGAGGGACAGGAACAACTGCTTGGCCTCATTGTAAGTCCCTGAACTCTGTAGGAGTCCTCAAATTCAAGATAAGGTGAGTGTGAAAGGTTAATGACTTTTTCTTTATGTGGATACATAATTCATTCTAAAGTGTGTAAGTTTTGTAATCATTTGTTTTTTCTTTGTAAAAATTGAATGGATGGGCTTTGGCATGAAGAAGGAAACAGGGTGGCAGATTTTTCTAGCTGCCAGTATCAGACCTCTCAATCATGGAAAATGGATTTGGGAGAAAGCGTATCAGTACACAAATGCCGAGTCTAATATAGAAACTGGAGCAAGATGCCAGAAGGCCCTGGGTTGTGTACTCTTGGAACAGAGCAGCCAAGCCCTGAGGGGCCTCCTAAAGGAAGAGTCAGAAATAGAAGCAGACACGCTTGCTGTCAGAAGGCATGGAGTTCTCTGGGGAATGCTGGAAGCAGCAGGACGCCCTACTTTTTCCATCCTGTTTCCAGTCTTCTGATAATGGTCCTGGAATTCTTGTCCTAAATCCACTTGTCGTTTGATTGTAAGTGGATAGGGGGTAGGATGGGAGAATGAGTGTGTGTGTGTGTGTGTGTGTGTGTGTGCGAGAGAGAGAGAGAGAGAGAGAGAGAGAGAGAGAGAGAGAGAGAGAGATTATTGTGCTCTATACTTCCCTAATGGCTGTTAGGTTTCATATTCCTCACCTTGCCTTTAGGATCCTATGTGCTTTGTAGGAAGCCCATAACTAGAGAAGGACCCTCTGAATCAATCTCCCTATGAAATGTGACTACCAGAAATAAGGTCTTCAAAATTGGAAGTACATCTAGAAAGCACATAGTTTCTATAAGGTAAAATGAAGAATGTGAGACATAACAGCCATTAAAGAAATATAAAACACACATCTCAATCTCTTTTACACACACACACACATTTACACATTTATCCCCCACACCCACCCCTTACCTACTTACAATCAAATGGCAAGTGAATTTAGAGCAAGA
The DNA here is from genome assembly GCF_963455305.1 of Plecotus auritus. Classification (NCBI taxonomy): domain Eukaryota; kingdom Metazoa; phylum Chordata; class Mammalia; order Chiroptera; family Vespertilionidae; genus Plecotus; species Plecotus auritus. The sequence goes on along the minus strand of NC_137776.1, from coordinate 133,427,387 downwards.
ATTTCAGGACCCTTATCAGAAGATCTGAAAAAAATGAAAACAATTATATGATAAAATTATATAATTTATATATAAGTACTAGTGGCCTGGTGCATGAAATTCATGCATGGGGCGGGGGGTGTCCCTCAGCCCGGCCTGCACCCTCTCCAATCTAGGACCCCTCGGGGGATGTCCGACTGCTGGTTTAGGCCTGATCCCACAGGGATCAGCAGTCGGACATGCCTCTCGCAATCTGGGACCGCTAGCTCCTAACCACTCACTTGCCTGCTAGCCTGCTCACCCGCCCCCGTTGCTGTCCTGCTCACCCCCAACTGCCCCTCCCTGCTGGCCTGCTCACCCCAAACGCCCCCCCCCCCACTTTCGGCCTGATCGCCCCCAACTGCCCCCCCCCCCGCCAGCCTGATTGCCCCTAACCACCTCTGCCTTGGCCCCGCCACCATGGCTTTGTCCGGAAGGACGTCCAGAAGGTCTCTCGGTCTAATTAGCATATTACCCTTTTATTAGTATAGATATTATATGTACATATACACATATATGATATATATATATATATATATATATATATATATATATATATAGTTGCTTTGTTAAAATTACATCTGTTTATATGTGTTGGTATTGTATCATTGTGGAATAAAAAATGGTGCCTGCATAGTGACTTGAGCTTGAACACAGCATGCCCTGCCTATTTTCCTGCCTGGGGGTTCCTCCATGATTAGCTTCACTGATAGCCGTATTGTGCTCTCAATCAAGATGGCTTCACCAACTGTCCTTTACACATTCCTGCATACGTGTGCATACACATGCATTACCCACTAATTTTCACCTGCTCATTCATGCCAGAAATTCCCTAATACACAAAACCTGAGGGGTATGATTAGCTTCTATTTGTCTTGTGTGGATGTGAATAAGAAGCTTTCCTGAGATCAGTTTCTAATGGGGAGACGGCACTGAGTCTTTGAGTAGTAATAATGCTTCCCATTTGAATAACATTTCCAAGTGTACAGAATATGTTCACATCTCTTTCTTATGCTCACCTGCTAAGATTGGGTCTTCTTGGATGCTCTTCCCATCTTTCACTGGATTCATAGAAGTCCTGCAGGAATTGCTGTGGTTCCTCAAGGGTCTTCAGGCCTGAAAGGGGCCTTCGTTGTTTTTATTCCACAAAACTGCTGCTGTAAAATTTGAGCCCTTGCTCATCTGTTGAGTATGGTTCTTTTTGTTTATTTGTTTGTTTAAAAATAGACTACTAAGAAGCCTTCACAGTGACTGTCTTCACTAAAAACTGGTGAATGCTCCCTGCTCTGCCAAGATTTAGAACACAGATTCAGAGAAGGCTGACCTTTAGGAAGAAGGGGAAGGATTACTTTCTCTGTTTTTTTTTTTTTTTTTTTTTTTTTTTTTTTTTTTTTTAGGCTTATTAGAGGAGCCAATACAAGATAAAATTATCTTAATAATTTTTTTTCTGCCACTACCCTGAAAATGTAGACATGGTCTTTTATGTGAAATTCCCTCTAGTTCAATCATAGCATCAGAGGATCATGACTAAAGGCTCTGGCTCTACATGAAGTGACATACAAGAAGCAAAAGTGTCCAAGTCACTTGTATTATGTGGGATATGGGTCCAGACAATAACTGTATGCTTTATTGCTGGTCTTTACATACACACAGCCCCAAGAAAGAGTACCAACTAGGTTTCTCAAGATCAAGACGTGAATTTCCAAACATTCTTTGGAAATCATATGGATTAAGTGAGGGGCCTCATATTCATCTCAAGTTGAATGTATTTGCCTCTCAAAATTGCTCCCTTCTGCTGCTTTCTCCTGGTTAATGGCATCACAATCTACCCAGACAGCCAACATAGAGACTATAGAATCATCTTTGCTTTTTCCTTTTCTTCCAAATCTTTCTTCAAAACCCAACTTTAATTTCATCCCTTCATGAAGTTTTCTGCTAGTAAACCATGACTCTTTTATACCTCTGTTAACAAAGTTGTTAACAAGTCTGCTATGTGGCTCTGAATTTTTCCCTACCTAATTACTGTCTTCCCTCTCCCGAGCTCCTTTGGCACAGTCTTAAAGCCTTCTTTACCTTTGTATTCTTCTGCCTCCAAATACCTAATATGGTATCTTCTATATACAGTGTGGACTCACTGAATGTTTGGGAAACTGAAGGACTTAGACCAATCATAGCTTCCTCTCCATTTCCCCAGGATCCTTTGATGTTGGTGTCATTTCTTGATCAATGGGTCGTGGGGTTTCTTGATGTTCTAACAGCAGGTGTTAAAATAAGAGAAATAACTTAAAACTATTCTCATTGTTATCTTGGCAGCACCCTCAAATTTGATAGTCCAAATGGAGCTGCTTTCCATAAAGTTCAGGCTGCAGGATTCCCCCGACACCTAGTGCTTCATGTTTATGCTACTCCCTTTTACGTAGGTTGCCCACTTCCTTCTCAGTGGTCCTGAAGCTTGCAGCAAAGGGAGGAGAGAGGCAGGAAAGGCATGACTTGTTAGTTGTAGCAATTATACTTCAATTCCCTGAAATGTTTTTTGGGGCTTTCTAGTGTCACCTTTTAGGAAATGACTTCCGCTACATACTACCCCCTCACCCCCAACCTGTTTGCCCTTTTGTAGACATAAGGTTTAAAGAATCATAGTATAGGTATTTAAATAAGATGGCCTTCTGGATTCTGAAGATCCTGTTAAATCTGCCACTTTTATCTCAGCTCAGCTGGGAAATCTTTTCTTTTGTACAAATTTGGGAAAAATCAATATAAATGGCTGTGAGATACTGAAATTAATCCCCACTCACCCCTGCTGTTGTCTTACATGCCATCTGATTGATTTCTAAATAAAAATGGTCTTTTGTTTCATGGATAATTTTACACTACCAGCTACAATGGGAATAATTTTTTTCTTGGAGAATAATAAATGGTAATTTTTGAGTCCCTCTGTGAATAAAGGAGAAAACTTTTGTTTCTGAAAGACCTAAAGATTGTGTGGTTTGGGTAAAAAAGATCCCCTTATGGGTATATGTGCTGACATCTTTCCACCCTCCCTGGAACATGAGTGATGTGGGTGAGAGAGTCATGGGCTCCTCACAAAGTAATGAAAATCTCTATGCACTGACCTCTAATACAGCTCATTGAAAATATCCCTTTTCACAGCATGTTTACACAGTGACTACTTGGCTATTGAGCAAATACTGTGTTTAAAAGGCCCAGAGTGATCTGCTTACATGGAAGCCTGTAACAATGAGAGGGAGACCATGCCAGAATATTAAGAAATTAATACGTGGCTTTCACAAGCAATGATCCTAGAAGAGAACAACAGTTTGTGGAAGACAAGACAAACGCCACCTGCCACAGTGACTCCAGGGGAAGATCAGGGTACGGTCTCTGGAGCAGAAACAGTTTTCCAGTATCTCGCACAGCCAGCTGAGGTGGAACGCTAGAAGAATGAGTCAGCTATCTGATTGTTCCCTGGGTAGTCATCTCCCACATCACTGGGGATGACATTGTGCAAGTTATATAGCAGCTGCTGTTTTCATTCTGTGACACCATATAGATCTATGTGGAACCTCAGAGGGTCTATGACCATCATATTTGTCACTTATTGTGCACTCACTCTGTGCCAGGCCTAACACGTATGTGCTTTATATACATCATGTCATTTAATCCTAATGGGACGTTTGCCTATTTTTAATCTCTATTTATAGATAAGAAAATAGTAGCCCACAGAAGATAAGTGACTTGTCCAAGGGCTTACAGCTTTTACATGGTGGGTATAATACTCAAACGTTGGTTCTTTTTAGTTCAGACCCACTGAATGAGAACACTCAGTACACTGTATCAGATGGAGGTCAGAGAATTGCTGGATAAGCAGCCTCACATAAGTCACGGTGGGAATACCCATGTGAGAGTGACATCAAAAAGTGTCAGCTATGGTGTTCCCAGGGGCAGCCGCCTTTATAAGGAGACCTGGATTTCCCTGACCCTGGCCACTACCCCAATGTCTAAGGAACATCAGGTACTTGAGAGAACATTTGTGGATTTGAGATGTCTGAGTTCTAAACCTATTTCCACATGACACACCTCTCACATAAAACAGGAAGGATTTATTACATACCATGTCACTGCATTCCAAGGCTGGGAGTAATTGTGAGGGGTAAAAAAATATACAAATATGGTATGGCACCTTTTTGTTAATTTGTTCTTATCCTGGACACTAGACGCCTGGTGCCTGAAATTCGTGCATGGGTAGGGTCCCTAGGCCTGGCTGGCGATCAGGGCCAATCAGGGCCTTCCTTCTGGCTGCCAGCTGCCAGCCGGGGTCTTCCTTCCCCCAGCTGCTGGCTGCCAGCCGGGGCCTTCCTTGGTTCCACGCCACCCCCTGGTGGTCAGTGCACATCATAGCGAGTGAAGTGATAGAACTCCTGGGGGGGCACTTTGCATGTTAGCCTTTTATATATATAGGTTGTTTTGTTAATGGGGATAATGGTGATGGGTTTTCAAATAAAGCTTGAAAAGACAGTTTTGGAGTGGGACCAGGAGAAAGATTGGAGTTGGAACAGAGAGGAGATTTAGAGCAGCTGCGATGATGAATAGGTTGTGGGGCCATGAGTGGAAAAGAGAATCCTTGGTCACAATCATCTAAACATTTTCAGAACTGATTTTCCTTTGGATGTGGCACTGCTGGGGTTTGCCCTCAAGGCATCCAGGATTATATGGATTATAAAACATGCTATCCTCCCCATGTGCAGAGCACCTTACAGCTTAGAAAGCATGATTGCCCTCATTGATATATATAAAAGGCTAAGTGACCGACCGTACGTCCATCTGACTGTCCAACTGGCCGGTACATATGACGCGCACTGGCAATTTAAAAATAAGCATTGACTCGCGCATGCGTGATACATATCAAGTTCTCCCTGGCACCAATTGCACGTATTCAGGGAGATATTAGAATAAGTTTAATAAATTTATTAGTCATTGTTTTTATCAATGTTTTTATGTCATGTTTTAGTTGTTTTTATATCATGTTTTTGTTGTTTTTATATCATGTCTGTTGTTATATCATGTTATTGTTTATGAATCAATTTACATATATTATTTTCATATACATTTTACAAATTTTCTTTCATCTCTGACACTTCTATTATAGAGAAAGGGCGAATAGTGACATTAAAATATTTCTTGTAATTAATTTCCTTTCAATGTGCACGAATCTGTGCACTGGCCCACTAGTTTCTCATAATACTGTGATGGAGGGTGGACAGCTATAATGAAGCTCATTTCACAGATGAGTTCATAGAGGTTTTGAGGCTTTTCAGAAATCACACAGCTTTTAACAAGCCAGGGCAGCGCCGCAGCCCGGATTCCTTGATGCCTCTGTCCATGGGCTCCTCTGAAGGTTACCTTTCAGACCACAGCCGCAGGGGTTTCCGCTTCCGCTTCCGCTTCCGGTTCCAGCAGCGGCCTTGCTCTGGTTCCTGATGCTGGCGGGAGCCCTGTGTTGCCACCCCCCACCACTCCGCCATATTGTCCGCGGTCGAGCCCTGTGTCTCCGCCCCTGCCGCCATATTGTCTGTGTGAGGAGAGGGCCGAGGTCGGCTACCGCCACAGTTGGAAGAAAAGAGGTTTGAAACAAAGTCTTACCTCCCCGCTTCACCCCAGCTGCCTGGGTGGGATGGGGTGACTGCCGGATCGCCAAACACCAAGTGTACCTTTGCTCGCCACCTTGACGTGTCGGGACCGGGCCAAGCATGGCTGAGTTTACAGACGTTAATCCGCGGACCCGGAGGACTGGGGTCAGGAGTCACAGGTGGTGCAATGGGGAAATCCAGATGACTGCAAGCCGGCTTGGAAATTAGGCCTGATAAATGTAGTGAAGTATCTAAATCCATTAGCATCACAAATAATGAAAAAGTTATCATTCCCAAGCCAGTAAAGGAGAAAATCAGGCGTGAAATAAAGATTTTGGAGAATTAGCGAGGTGGTCCCAACATCAGCACACAGGCTGACATTGTAAAAGGCCCTGTGCCACGACGCCCGCCTTGGTTTTCGAACTTGTGTAAACGGTACAGATTCAAGCAGTTATACCAGACGTTCACATGTGTGAGCTTGTGGGGGCCCGGGTTATTGTCATGGCATGGAGATAATGCGGAGACGGGAAGCCCCATGATGTCATGGCTGATCACGAGCACAGAAAGCGGCTGCTAATAGGCGGGGTTTAGCTGAGTTTTACCACCCTGGCCAAGCATATAATGTCCGAGTTGCTTCTCCATAACCTCCGAGGTCCCGAGCTACTTGCAGACTATCAGATGTACGATTATAGTTTGGATATGTGGAGCTTGGCTTGTATGCTGGCGAATACCATTTTCTGGAAGAAGCCATTTTTCCATGGATGTGACAGATGATCAGTCAGTGAGGATAGCCAAGGTTCTGGGGACAGAGATTTATTTGACTATATTGACATGTGCAACATTGAATTAGATGCATATCTTGGGTAGACACTCCCCTAAGCAATGGGGACGCTTTGTCCACAGTGAAAACCAGCATCTTGTCAGCCCCGAGGCCTTGGTTTTCCGGGACAGGCTACTGCAATATGACCACCAGTCACGGCAAGAGAAGCCAGAGAGCGAGCACCCCTATTTCAACACTGTTATGAAGGACCGTGCTCAAATGGGCTCATCTAGGAGGCAGTATGCCTGTCAGCAGCCCTGGTATGTCAGGGATTTCTTAAGGGGCAACCCCTTCGCCCCTTGGACCTCTGGCAAACTCACCAGTGATTGCTGCTGCCAACCTCTGGGTGCCTGTCCCGCTGCCGCTGGCGCTCAGCAAGAATGCCCCCTTCCTTCTCCTGAGCCTGAGCAGAGGTGGGGGAGTCCACTCTCTCCTTGATGCAGCTTGCACCTGGCAGGGAGAGGTAAAATAGTTAAGAAGCATCGTTTCTGAACAGTTGCTTGTGGATTCATAGTAGTTCAATCATTTAAAGAAATTATAATAGGCTGATTTCTTTTTTTTTTTTTAACTTGAATTTTTCATAACTCAGGGGGTTCCCTGAAAGATTACCTGCGAGTAGAATAATTCATGGACTATTTTTTTTTCTCCCCTTTCAAATTCAGTTCTTCATTACTAAAGATGAACCAACCTTAGTTCCAGTTGCTGCATTTGGGTGCAGATTTCTTCCTATGCCCACCATTGCTCACACTTTGGGGATTTGTGTCTCATGCTCTTTTCCAGAGATTACAAAAATATAGCTTCTTCAAGGGAGGTGGGAAGGAAGGAGGCAGGACCCAACCTATTAAAGCAGTATCCTGCTAGTCATTTATATCACTTTATTCCATAAGTACTTCAATGGGGTTATCCTGGTGAATCTAGTGGAAATATGTCTTAATAGTTACATTGAGATGCTGAAAAATCTAGCCAAAGTGCAGACAGGTCCTGAAAACTTCTGTTCAGTGTGAACCATGTCTTATTGACCCGACCCTAAATCCAGCTCACTTATAAGTTTAGTTGAAAACTTTAATAACCTTCCCTCCCAGACTCCTTACCTTGGACCTCTTCCCTTTCATCTCCCAACATGCTCTATAGCTGGTAGGAGGGGGAAGGCAAAATCTTTTTCAATTTTCTTTGACTTGGCCATTTTGAATTCGTTAGTTACTGGGTATAACTTAATGCTTTTTACAAATGAAAAAAAAACATTGCCTATGTAGGTTTCATCCTAACAACACTTTAAGAGCTAAGGAGATGTGGCCACACTTTCATTTTGAGCTTTCTACCTTCTTTTCCTCTTACCTTCCCCTTTCCTCACATATACCATCCAGTGAGAAGACCATCCAGTGAGAAGACTTGTCCCTCAGTCTTGTAAATGTACCTGAGAGGTAGGAACAGAGCCACTGTTTCCAGTGAAACTGAAACGGTAGACCTGTAATTGTGGGAAAACTATAAACTCTTGTTACAGCCCTACCACTCCTTGCTGTGTGTGTGTACATGTAATACTTTGTCCTTCATAGTGAAAGACCCAGTGTTGGAATTCTTTGGTTTAAATACATGTTTGGTTTTATTGATCAACATTAGATTTAAGTTCTCTTTGTAAAGGTCTTGCTGGGTGGGTGCCTCAGGTTCACAGGTGAAGGGCCTGCAGCCTTGTACTGTGGAGGCTTCCTAAGGCCCCTGTTTTTATATACCCCTTATTCAAACCATGATACTAGACATGGCCAAGAGGCCTTAAAAAAGCACCACAAGTCTCTGGGGATTAAACATCCTTTGCTATAAAACTCATGTTGTATCTCAGCAGTGCAGGGATTGGGGATGGAAAAAGTCACCCGTTTGTGTGTGTGTGTGTATGTAAAGTGGATTTTCCACTGTAATCCAACCACCTAAGTTTATCAGGTGCTTCACTGAGGAAGCCTAGTTTTTAAAGCACAATAGATCTGTATTTTCTCCTGTCATCTTATTGTAGTAGCTGCTTGTGGGGACTTGGAAAAATTCTTCCAACGTATTTTAAGGCCTGAAGTCTTAGTTCCCCATTCTCCTGCCTTTATGGATTCATAAGCCTTTCTCATCTGGGCATCACAGATAAATGTAATTATTTGAGCAGTTGAATTTAATGAACTTATCTAACTTTATAACTCATCTTGGCTCTAGTAACTTTATGAAGGTGGTGGCTTTAGTGAATATAATGGTAAACTTTAGAGAAAGCTGAAGCCTCCTTTTATAACTCTTCTCAACTATAGGGAAAACATTCTGACTGGTAGGGTGGTTTTCTTTTTGTGGCCACTCACAGTCATTATTGTTCCTTTTTTTAAAATATATTTTATTGATTTTTTACAGAGAGGAAGGGAGAGGGAGAGGAATAGAGAGTTAGAAACATCGATGAGAGAGAAACACCGATTCAGCTGCCTCCTGCACACTCCCTACTGGGGATGTGCCCGCAACCAAGGTACATGCTCCTGACCAGAGTCGAACCTGGGACCCCTCAGTCCGCAGGCTGATGCTCTATCCACTGAGACAACCCGGTCAGGACTCATTATTGTTCTTGACCCTTTTATATCCTAGAATGCTATGGGGGTCACCATGTTGAATTTTTCCAGAAGCTAAAAGCACTGGATGTGCCACAGATGCAATTTGTGATGACGTTTGCACTGGATTGCGACTTGAATTTACGATTAATAAATTCTTTTTTTTAGGTGGGAGGAGGGTTGTTGTAAATCAAGACTTCACATCCCACCCTTGTAACTCAGAGAGTCTAGATGTAATAGCGGCTGATGTGGGGAGCTGCAGACAGCTGAACCTCCTAACATGCATTAGACCTTGCAAGAAACTGAATGTGAATGCAAAGGACTTGGAAATGCCACCAGAGAGCCTTTTAAAAGAAATAGGAGTTTTCTGCAAATATTTTGTAATAATCAGGGCAGGCTAAACATTCACTATATTAAGTTCTTTCCCTAGGTCTGGTGATAAACCAAGTCTGATTTATGATTAACCTCAGGAAATGACAGCACAGCTAGTACAATAACTTGAAGATAACCTCTGCTAATTTCATGATTACCAGTTGTCATTAAATGAATTGTAAAATTATTGTTGTTTAAAATAAATAAATTATTTAAAAAATAGAAGTTTTAAAAATGCTACTTAAGGAGTTACTGCAGAAGCATGAAAAAAAGACCCAAGTGGGGGGAGTGTAAGGGTTTACAGAGTAACAACTTCTTTGTTATTGTAAATTACCTCAGCTGTATACCTCGTATTGGGGCACTTTATTTCTCAGCACTACCTGTGTCTGCACTGATCAGATAGTAGGAAATAGAATGCCGATATAAGACAGTTGTGTTGGCAATTACTCGGAAAGGTTTTTGTAAGTATTTTTAACTTTGAAGTGGGCTCCCTCCCTTTTTTTTAAAGTTTGAAGTCCTCTCCTCTCCTCCTTGATTTATTTGTTGTAATTGTATTGTAATTGGTATAACGAAAACATAACTGTGTTGGGACGAAGTTGTGCCATGAATGTTTTTAATTAAAAAAAACAAAACAAAACAAAAACACCCAACCTACGCATTTAAACAAATGGGGGGAAAAAGAATACAAGAGCAAAAGATATGCCATATTGGGTCGGTTTAATGATTCATTCCACCGTGTATTTCATTTGAACAGGCTGGAACCAGGGATGTTTTGTAAAGGAGTGTGGCAGCTTCCTCTGCAACATCAAAAGTCGGGAACACTTCCAAACTCCTTGAACCTCTCTTCAACAACTGGTAAGAGATTGGGCATCTGCAATTTTTCCAAACCCTTCTTGAACCTATTTACATTTCTTGGCTTGTTCAACTCTTAGGGAGTAACAAGTTCCATATGTTTACCACTTGCTGTGTGAGGAAGTACTTCCTTTGGTTATTATTTTAAATGACTGCTTTCCAGGCTTAAGTGCTCCCGTACCCAAATCCCCTTCCCAACTGGTTATAGTCCTCAGGATGCAATGTCTGGCTGGTTCACAGCCCTGGCATGCACATTTCTGCTGCTGTTGAGGTGCGCCTGGTGGTTATATCCACAGGATCACAGCATGAGGAAGCATGTGCCCATGGGATTGCTTTTGGGCTGCAAATGCTACCTTTGTGCTAGAATGAAAATTGGAATGTGTGGTTTCCCCTCAATGCCCTGCCAACTTGAAAAAGTGAAGCAAAGACTGCCCTTCTGAAACTTTTGCCTTTTCTGTGACTATGTCCTTCTGAAAACCTTCACTGTTGTAAGGAATTCCATGCTAGTCCAAATGAAATAACTACAGAATCATACTTGTGTGAATGTCCTATTCCGGTTTGAATCCTTTCTAGCAACTGACCTTGCTAATGTGAACATGTTCACATAGTTATGATTAATGAGTCAATTATTTTTATACAAGCTATCCCTTATGTAGACTGTTTTCCTTGACTTGACTATGTTAATTAATAAAAAACATTCAATCCTCCTATTACAGTTTGTGGTTAATCAGGTACAATTATCAATAAGGCTTTGGTGAATGTCTCTGTGCTCAGGCACATCTAATGAAAATAGGATCTATTTGGCTATGAAGAGAAGTACTTAAAGTTCCTCTTCAGTGAGTGCTTCCAGAAGGAAATAAGGCTATGGATCTTGGAAGGCACAAGCTGCCATTATAAATATAGTTGTGCTTTTAATTAAATAAATACTGAAACAAATGTGATTGAATATGAGATAATCCATTCATGTGGATATTATTTTATGTCATGCCTTAAATTAATGCTTCCTAGGGCTTAGCCTGGCTCTTGCTAGTTGAAGAGAAGAGTACACAGTGTATCCTCCATAAATACACAAAGGCTTGCATGCTCTCAGTTCACCTGCACTAGGACTCTGAAATGACAACATTACTTTAGGAAAATCCAAAATAAAATGAGCTCAAAGTTATAGAAGAATTTAAGAAACTAAGACTTGGAAAGCTTAAGGAATTTGCTCAAGGTCATAGAGTTCATAGCACTAGGTCTGTCTGTATCCCAACCCCACATTTTTTCAGCTGCCCCACATTTCATTTCAAGTCAGGAGCTATTTGTTACATGTGGATGATGAGTAGAAACAGTAAATACTCTGGGAGTGAGAAATCATCATCAGGGACTGTGGACATGAAGTAGATGGTCTTTAGGGTGAAAATTAATAGTTTAGGTGATATTATATCCTCTCTATTTGATTCCTTTGGTGACATTTACGTTAGCACCTTGGCTGATCTGTGATAACCTTTTCCATGGAATCCTAATCTGAAATATAGCTTGTCACATATATATATAATACAGCAGGAGGCTGAAGAATGAGGATTCTCAATTCAGTTACCAAGAAAAGATCTTTGGGATCAAAACACTTTATCTCCCCATCTGCAGAAAAGATGTCAGACAAAAATGTTTAGAGATAATTTTGGATGTGGTACACTTGAGTACTGCATCTGAAGACCAAATAGGACAGCTATAGGGTTTAGGGTTACCTATTAGTCAAAAAATGAAATACTAACTTTTGGTACTTCTACAGCTTGCTTCACACTACTTAACTTAGCTCCTCTTGTGATCTCTGAGTGAGATTGTATACCATGTTTCCCCATTCTTCAGACTAGGAAATTAACTCTTAATCCTTAAATGATAACTTGAAGTGACTCACCACTCATGTGTACTGTATCAAAAGTTGTCACAATGGTAGACAAGAATACAGAAGGAGATCTGCAGGGTCGGATTTTGCATGTGAGGATTTAGGAGCTGGATAATAGTTTGTATTTAGACTTGCCATATTGTAAACATCTGTAGGGTGTAGAACAATGTGAGTAACTTCTGGATAGCCAGTAGTTGAAGGGGCAGCCATTAGAGCCCCATATATTACTCTGCAGTAATAGAGTTCTTGGTTGAAAACAATGAAAGCCTATTCTGATTAAGAAAAAGAGGATTTTCTTGGAAGGTATTTGGGGTAGTTCATGGAATCTAGGAAGGTTGGACAACAAGTTCAGGTAGTAATCAAGGGAGGCAAGACATAGCTGAGGCATGGATGTGGAATGATCCTGCTGGGGACACTTCTGTTTGCTACTTGAGGTATCTCCACTGCTGCTGGCACCACAGTCAGTGAACACTCATCATGATGCTGGGATTGTGTCTCTTCTAGACACTTGTTTCCCTGCTTCTGGACCCTCTGATCCACCAATGACCATGAAAAATCTCTGACAGATTCCACAGTCTTCTTTTAAAGATATATGGGAAGATAAGGTGGGAGCATGTGATTGGCCACGACAAGTCACATTGCTACACTAACCTCCTGGGAGGAGAGAGGGAGACTATCTTTCTCAGAATTCCCCAACAGGAAGTGAACTGTGTCTGCTACTAATACTGTGATTCACCTAAATAGGAGTGGAGTTTAGATGCTGGGCAGTCTTAAAAAATGTGTAGCTCTACATTTCCTAGCTTTTGCATAGAAATGTGCCTAAAAGAAGCTGAGACAGCCTTGTTTATAAGGAACACTATTCTAATAAGGCAGGCTTTTATACAAATGGCAATGAGTCTAACTGTGACACATTTATTTCTCTAAATCTATGACTATCCTGAATCTATTGTGTCCACAAAGCAAATTTGTCCAAGCTCTGGGTTTGTCTGACTCAAGCAAGAATGCTCAAAAACAGGCTGATATCTTTCTCACTGTGTGGCTTTGCAATTCAGAAGATGTAAAGAGGTTTTCCCTGGCTTTCAGCCTCCCTATCTATTTTGATCATAGAGGTTAATAATGCTGAAAAGCACTCAGAGTATATAAGGCCGCTAAGGAAATGAGAGCTCTATGTTTTATGGCTGAGACATGACTGGTAATGTATCTGCTGGGAAAGTTGCCATTTGGAGTGCAGCAATGAATATTGGATTCCATCAATTCTCAGTGACTTCTCTCTTCCCCCACTCCACCCTGCTCCCTTGCCACCCACTGGGGAAGGGAGCACGCAGAGCCCAGATCTGAGCATGCTGGTTGCTTCGTTCTTTGTAAGATTCTGCCAGTGTTGGGCAGTGGCTTACCACTGTGGTTCCACATTGGAATCACTTGGGAGTTTTCAAAAAGTCTGATGCTCAGGTGTTACCCTAACCTCACCACGAACCAGCCTTCAGGAAAAACACCAGGCAATAAAAGTGGAGATATCTCCTACCCTCCTCTTTTTTTTTTTTTTTTTTTTTTTTTTTTTTTTTTTTTTTTTTTTTTTTTTTTTACAGGATGGAAATGGTCATTCCTGAAACAAGGGCTTGCATTCCAGTTTTCTAGCTGTGTGGTCCTGGGCAGGCTACTTTAGCATTCTGCCTTTCAGTTTTCTCGCCTTTAGTAATTTCTGCCTAATAGTGTTTTTGGGATGGATTAAATAAGACATTTCATTTAAGTTTATTAGTGTGGTACCTGGCACATAGTAAAATTTAAAAATCCTAAGTAGCCTTATATATTGCACACAGCCCTTAGAGTTTCATTAGATTTTTTGGCACTATCCTTTGCTATAAGCTAGTCTGGAATTTTTTGCCCCATTTTAGAGATGAAGAAACTGAGATCCAGGAAGTGTAGTGAATTGCTCATATTCACACAAATGGCATCATGATAATAGGACTAAGACTTCATTTCAGGTATTAAGGCTCAAACAAGTCTTTTTTCATACTACAGTGAGTCATATTATAGAGGGGGACAAATGAAGAAAGTATGTGGGAATAGCATAGGGATAAGTGAGGTGGAGGTCTCTGTTGACTGTAAATGGTGGAAAAAGAGACTCATAGGGAAGCTCCTATGTATTGGATTTAACTTCGATGTGTTGAAGTTATAAATAGGACAATCGTAGAATTTATTCAAGCAGCTCCTTGATTTAACTCATGCTTCACTATTGGTGCATTTACGGAGTTTGGGAATTGAGGAGGGTAATAAAAAGTAGTCATATATCACCTCCAAGAACAGGACAGGGATGAAGGAGAAGCTAAAAAGACCAATATATTATTTTGAGCCTGAATCAGCGATTGTGACTATGTGACTATTATCTGGTATGTGTGTGTGTGTATGCACACATGCACACATGAGTATTATAGCCTTATATAAGCTTAAGAAAAGAGAGGAAAATATGTAAAAGGTAGGAAGTGTAAGAGTATTGTTACAGGGTGGCTAAAAGTTCAGTCTTCAGAATCAGAGTTAAGTGACCATATTAGATATATCTCGAGCAGTTACTTGTTTGCTTTGACACTTGGTTTCCTCATCTGTAAATTGGGATAGTACGAACACTTAGCTCTTAATATTTTATGAAGGATTAAATGAAATAAAAAATGTTACTTGGTCTAGTACATAGTCAACTCTCAATAAATATTAGTTGTAATCAATCAATCAATCAATCAATCCATCAATCAGTCAGGAGTTGGAGTTCTGAGTCTGGGAACCTGGCTTCTACTAGTCCCTGTTCTTCTCATAGAGTTTTGGGACCTTCATGATGTCAAATTAACCTGTATCTCCATCAGTTTCTCCATAATGTGATAGGAAAAATTTACCCTTGTTAAAAATTAATTGCTCTATCTCCTTCTTAAATGTCACTTGAGAAGAGGAAAGTCAGGGTGAAGTCATCCTTGTAGGAGGAAGGAAGATATAAGGAGTTCTGAAATTTATTATTTAACCACAAATCCCATGCTGTAAAATGGCCTGAGACTAGTCATTGTGTTTCATATGGTTAAAAGCTTTCTTTTATTCTGTTCTTCCATCTATTCAGTTAAAAAGCACAGATAGAGAGTCTTTTATATGCAACGTTTATGGAGGGATGCAAGGTGAAATTGACATACTGGTCATTTCCCTGCTTTTAGATCTGTTTGCCCTGTTTTAATGTCCCTTGGTCTGTTGTTGTTCCACAAAGCTGTGCTAGCACTCTATGGGATCAACTTCAAAATGTAATGTCTTTTGCACTAACTTTCATGCCAGAGAGTAACATAAGAGCACCCTGAGAGTGGGAAAATGAGAGGCTGACAGTGAATTGTGAGCTGCCTCCAGGTGAAGGGCTATTTTCAGGGGAAGGCTAGGAGTCAAGTGAGCATAGATAAGGGCAAAGGTCTTGGAGGTAGCTTCCTCTGGACCATATGTTCTGGCATTGCACTGGCCGTAGAGACTGGACTAAGTTACAGTCTTATATAAAGAACTTATGCAGTATCCTGAGGGTAATAAGAAAATGCATTCAATGGACTTACTTCTCCAACCCAGATTTCTTATCTCTAACATGGGAATGATAGTGAAAGCTTACTGCGAGGATTAGATGAGGGAATCCTAAAGTGTTTAATAAAGTTCTTGGTATATAGAAAGAATTTTTAAAATTGGATAATTTTTAATACTATTCTAAGGTGATAATTTGTTCTTTGTTTTCTGGTCAGAACAAAGGGAGAAATCTAATATTTACTGTCCATCTTTTAGGTTTCAGGAACTTTCCATATTATATCTTCAAATACCCTCCCCTTACCCCCATAATATCATGCAATGCAAATTCCTAGTCCCATTTTACAGGTGAGCAAATTGAGATTCAGACAGGTCAAGCAATTTGTTTAGACTCAAAGCAGTTAGTAAGCTGTGGAGTATAGATTGAAACTTGTATGTGACCCTGAAGCCCATGCTTTTTCTACGTAATTGGCAGCATGTACTAAATGAGACTAGAAGAAATGCAACCCATCTCCTTACCATTATGTTTATTCAGTACCAAATTCAAGACACAAATAATGATTTTATTGACTCAACCAGTTGTAGGGATCATGTATACCCAGTAATTACTCAACCAAAAATGCTTTCTTATACTTGAGATTAAACAGCCTACCAAGCAATGCAGTAGAATCTCCCTCTGCCAGAATTCTCTAAAAACAGGACAGGTAATTTGTCTCTGCCTGTTTCATCACTGGCCTTTGAGGGGGTAATGGGAGAAAAACAGCCTCCTGGAATTCTTCCTCATCTAGTCTGTCTCTGCAATATGTTGCAAAAGGTATTTTTTTTTCCATCCTAAGCAAAATCTGGGAGAACTTAGTACATAAAACAATATCGATGAAAGGAATCAATACTAATAACTAACATTTGTATAATAATTTCAGAGCTTCTGGAACTCCTTCACATATATTTTCCCCTGAAACTCATATTAGGTGAAATAAGGGAACAAGGAAAGACAAGGGTTATTACAATTTGCTTTACTTTTCATGTGAGAAAATGGAGGCTTAACACTTAAAGAATTCACTCAGTATCCTAAGGGTAATAAGTAACCAAATTCAAGCTTGAATTTGTTCAATACCATAGCCAGAGCTCTTTACCTAAGACCTCACTATTCAAAGCAGGGTCCTAGGATGAGGAACTGGCAGCTTGTCACAATGCAGAATCTTTGATCTCACCCCAGACCGCTGAATCCAAATCTATAGTTTAATAAAATTGCTCTGTGGTTTGAATATTCGAATATTCTTCTCTGAGAAGAGTTAATTCTTAGGTAACACCACTTCTTGCGTAAGTAAGAATTCAGTAACATCCCACTGAACACTGCCCTTTCCTCCTTTTAAGTAAATGGGAATTAACTTGCTTTTAAGCACAAAGCAATCTTGTTTTTATTTTTCTCTTACTGGTAACTTTGAGTCATATTTTGGGGAATCTAAAATGACTAAGTCAGGATAAGCTGGTAGAAGTCACTCAGAAAGTAGTGCTGAAGCAAGTAGAAAGGTAGCCCATGGCCCTGGCCTGTGTGTCTGTTTGTTGAGCGTTGTCCTGTGCACCAAAAGGTTGCTGGTTCCATTCCCGGTCAGGCACATGCCCAGGTTGTGGGTTTGGTCCCCAATTGGGGTGTGTGTAAAAGGCAACTGACTGATGTTTCTCTCACACATTGATTTTTCTCTCTCTTTCTCCCTCTCCCTTCCTCCCTCTCTCAGAACAATAAACACACACACACACACACACACACACACACACACACACACACACACTAGTGGCCTGGTGCATGAAATTCGTGCACATTAAAAGGGGATTAATTAGAGGAAATAATTTAATATTGCTATTTGCCCTTTCCCTATAATAGAAGTGTCAGAGATAAAAGAAAATTAGTAAAATGTATATGAAAACCTTCCTCCTGTCAGAGTCTGGATTGCACCATGGGACCCAGAGTCAAGTCCCCGCCCACCCACATGCGCCTCAAAATTGTGTGAGACCCAGACCCGGCCGTCCCCCACCCCCATTGGGCTAGATCCAGACCTGGCCAGTCCCACCCTTGTCAAGCCCTGCCTGGCAGTGGGCGTAGCCTCAGGTCCTCTGGCCTGGCACCAGGATGGGGGGCGTGGCCTGAGGTCCCCCAGCCCAGACCAGGGCAGGGGACATGCCTTGAGGTCCCCCATCAAGCCCTGCCAGGCAGGGGCAGGCACAGCCTCAGGTCCCCCAGCCCAGCACCTGGAGGGGGATGCAGCCTCCGGTCCCCCATCAAGCCCTGCTGAGTTCCCCCGACCCAGCACTGGGGGTACACCTTGAGGTCCCCCGTCAAGCCCCACTGGGTGGGGGGCACAGCCTGAGGTCCCCTGTCAAGCCCAGCCAGGCAGGGGGGCACAGCCTCAGGTCCCCTGGCCTGGTGCTGGGGTGGGGGGGCACAGCCTGAGGTCCCCTGGCCTGGTGCTGGGGTGTGGGGCATGGCCTGAAGTCCCCTGTCAAACCCTACCTGGTGGGGGGCGTGGTCGGAGTTCCCCTGACCCAGCACTGGGAGTGTACCTTGAGGTCCCCCAACAAGCCCCTCTGGGCGGGGGGCATGGCCTGAGGTCCCCTGTCAAGCTCTGCCGGGTGGGAGGTGCAGCCTGAGGTTCCCTGTCAAGCCCCACGGGGCTTTATCTAATAAAGAGGGAATATGCTAATTAACCATCACTCCATCACAAAGATGGCTGCACCCATAGCTGAGGCCAGTTCCCATAAGGAGCCTTAACAAGCAATCAGCAGGGACCTGAGGCTACGCCCTCCCCCGCCCCCATGGGGCTTGACAGGGGACCTCAGGCCTCCTTCCACACCTGGCAGGACTTGACAGGGGACCTGAGGCTGCGCCCCTCTGCCTGGTGGGGCTTGACAGGGGACCTCAAGGTGCACCCCCAGTGCTGGGTTGGGGGAACTCAGGCCGCGCCCCCTGCCCAGGGAGGACCTAAGGCTGCACCCCCCTGCCAATGGTGCTTGACAGGGGACCTGAGGCTGTTCCCCCCTCCTGGTGCCGGGCTGGGGGACCTGAGGCTGTGCACCCCCCCCTGCCTGGCGGGGCTTGATGGGGGACCTAAGGCCATGCCCCCCCCCCCACCCAGTGGGCCTTGACAGGGGATCTCAGGCCGTGTCCCACACCTGGGGGGGGCTTGACAGGGGACCTCAAAGCATGCCCCCCCACCCCTGTCTGGGCTAGGGGACCTCAGGCCACATCCCCCATCCTGGCACCGGGTCAGGGGACCTGAGGCTATGTTCCCTGCTGGGCGGGGCTTGACAAGGGTGGGACTAGCCAGGTCTGGATCTATCCCAATGAGGTGGGGGGGGGGCGGCTGGGTCTGGGTCTCACGCGATTTTGAGGTGCATGTGGGTGGGTGGGTTTTTGACTGGGTCCCGTGGTGTGCCCCAGACTCTGACAGGAGGAAGGTTTTCATATACATTTTACTAATTTTCTTTTATCTCTGACACTTCTATTATAGAGAAAGGGCAAATAGCAATATTAAATTATTTCCTCTAATTAATCCCCTTTTAATGTGCACGAATTTCGTGCACCGGGCCACTAGTATATGTATATGTGTGTGTGTGTGTGTGTGTGTGTGTGTGTGTGTGTGTGTGTATGTGTGTGTATATATATATATATATATATATATATATATATATATATATTAAAAAAAGAAAGGAAACCCAGGCCACTGGCATGAAACCAGGAAGTCTGATTCTGAAAAGCACATTCTGGGAGGGTGAAACAATCCATAGCTGGCTTTATCTGAGAACCTTCTCCAGGTTTTAAAGCAGTTATTTCTGGCTTGCTTAGAGACGGGATGTACTGAGGCCAGATGCCCTACGTGAGGGACCCTCTTCAAACAGCATCTGGCTAGCGTCATTCAACCCCAGCAAAGCCCCAGAGGGCCAGAGCAGACTTTTGCTGCCCAATGACTTAGCTTTCTTTTCTTTAGAGCCAGCTGTGTTTGTAAGAAGTGCGCACTCTCCAGGTGGGCTTCCTCAGTTACAGCAGGGCCCCCACCCCTGGAAGGTGTGTCCCAAGAGGGCCTGGAGGTCTGCTGGCATTGTGGCCCTGGACAGCATGCTGTCTTCTTGCTAGGATGCTTCTCCATTCTCTTCTGGATGATGCTGGCGAGTGAGGAAGAGCACGCTTTAGCACATTTTTGCCCTGCTGTAAAAACAAGGAATTTATGAGCATGCCGGTTTGAAAAGAGGGCCTGGGGAATCATTACTGAAAGCATAAAAGACTAATTTCCCCCATAAAGTGGCAGCAATAAATGTCCTTAAATATGGGCCTGACTCCTTCAAAAGCATAATTTTACCCCCAATCCAGTAGAGTCTATTTCATGGTTAAACAGAGTAAATGACAGACTCAGTGGCTATTCTCACACACCTGGAGTGAGGCAGTATATAAGGCTAAAGCAAGGGAGAGTAGCCCAGGAGGACACCAGTCAGCTCAGGCTGCTTCCAGTCCGGGAGGAAGAGGGGGCAGAAAGAAGGAAGGAAGGAGATAGGAGGAGGAAAAGGTGGCAAAGCAGCAGCAAAGGAAATCATCAGTGTGTGAAAGTCCACAAAACTGGCAATGGTGAAGTGGAGGCATTGCTCTCCTGAAGCTTCAGTAGTCTGGGAGGATTCTTCTCCTGATTATAAAACATTAGGAACAATGGTATTTTCATAATATCTATTTCAGAAAATTAAGGCCAAATTTGGATATAAGTTCTGTATATTTCCCTGTCCCCCAATTTGTGGCTGTAACAAAGCATTTGAAATTAGAGAGTTCTAGAAAATGTTGAAAATTTCACTTACTTTTGCTAGG
The DNA here is from genome assembly GCF_963455305.1 of Plecotus auritus. Classification (NCBI taxonomy): domain Eukaryota; kingdom Metazoa; phylum Chordata; class Mammalia; order Chiroptera; family Vespertilionidae; genus Plecotus; species Plecotus auritus. The sequence goes on along the minus strand of NC_137776.1, from coordinate 133,406,878 downwards.
TCAGCTAATCAACAAGCAGGTGCTGAGTTTGCGGGGTGTCAGCCAGGAGGAGGATCCCTGCTTTCCTGAGATGCTGAGAGACTGTGACAGTCCAGGCAGTAGGTCCATGGGGAGGAGACATCCCTGGGTGGATCCTGGTGGGGAGTGCAGCTGGTGATCAAGGAGAAGGAAGAAGCAATGTGTTCTTTCATTGTCATTAAGAGAATCTCTGTCAGCAGTAATGATGATTTAAAAATAAAAAAGAGTTGGCAAGTAGAATGTTCTACATTATTTATCTATATTATACCAATAAACCTGTAAAATATTTCTTTTTTCAGCTTTTGCTTTCTGAAAGTAGGACAATTGGGCTGATTAAGGAGTTCCCAGCTGGGAAGATCCAGGACCTAGGCTCTGGATGGAAGGTATTGTGGGGACATATAGAAGCAGATAAGCTTCTGCTGCTGTCATCTCTATGTCACCTGCTTAAAAAGCCCAGCTTAAAAGGCAAAACGACAGAGGTTAGTAAAGCAAAAGCGAAGACCAAGGACTGAGGAACCAGACATGTTGGGTTCAAATCCGTTCCACCACTTAGCAGCTGGGTAAATTTAGGAAAGATTTAATTTGCTTGTGCCTTAGAGTCCTCACTTGTAAAGTGGGGATAATAATAGGGCTGGTGTGAGAGTTAAAAGAGTTAATATTTGTAAATGACTTATAGTAGTGCCTGGCACAGGGTAACTTCATATGTTCTTAAAGTTGGCTTCATATATGTATTCACTAAGTTATTATGAATTACATGATTATCCCACTTGACTTTCTATGCCTCGTGTACAGGAGAGTATCTGTTATGAAAGGGTTGTATTCTTTGCCCACACACACTTTTGAGGCATCATTGACGACAGATTGTGTTTATATATTTAATCAATGAAAAGCACACATTTTTCAGATAAAGTCAATGACTGCTTCTGGGAAATTTTCTTTTCCCACCCCACTCAGTCATGCTCTGTTACTTTTAAGGTGACTTCATTTGAGATGACTGAAGATTAGGCATGTTCTAGTTGTTGGGTTTTCTGGTGACTATGCTTAAATTCCTGATCTTTGCCCTGGCCCAGTGGTTCAGTTGAAATTACAGAGTACACCAAAAGGTTTCAGGTTCAATTCTTGGTCAGGGCATATACCTAGGTTGCAGGCTCGACCCCCGGTCAGGGTGTGTATGGGAGGCAACCAATTGATGTTTCTCTCTCACATCAATGTTTCTTTCTCTCCCTTCCTTCTCTCTAAAAATTAATAAAAACCTATCCTCAAGTGAAGATTAAAAGAATTCCTGATGCTTGAGTTTTGATCTCATCTACTTTTGAACATTTTTCTCATGTTCAGCTGCGATCTCTCCTCTTCTTGAGGTGCCTTAATTCATGGGCTCTTTTCCAACTGCCTATAGACTGTTACCCTCCTTCAGGACTCATGCTTCCTCATTCCACTCCTTATTCTCAGTCACCATTATTGGCTTCTTCTTCCTCTATGAGAGTAGTCGGCAAACTCTTAGTCAACAGAGCCAAATATCAACAGTACAACGATTGAAATTTCTTTTGAGAGCCAAATTTTTTAAACTTAAACTTCTTCTAACACCACTTCAAAATAGACTCGCCCAGGCCATGGTATTTTGTGGAAGAGCCACACGTAAGGGGCCAAAGAGCCGCATGTGGCTCGCGAGCCGCAGTTTGCCGACCACGGCTCCATGACATTCCATCTCCCCTCACAATGTAGCCTTGCTTGTTCTCCTGTGGCTCTCTCAGGAGGAATCTATGAAAGACTTATTTTGATAGTCATAAGATGCTAGGAGGTGAGAGCCACACTGGGGTGGAGCCAGGCATGGCATCAGGGCAGGTTGGTGGTGGGGAAAGTTACTTCTCTTTCCTGTATGGCTATACTCACTCTTGCTTCTGGGTGAAGGATGGGAGGGACAAGCTTGCTACTTCTAAATTCTGGGAAACAGGTCGCTGAGGCATCCTCAATCACCAATCAGATGTTAGATGGTCACCAAGTGCCTCAAATTATTCTATTGCTTATAGGGGGTTAAGACAAAGAGTATGAGATGTCCCTTAGCCATAAGAATGTAAACAATTACAAAATTCTTTTGTTAAGAATAAATACAATTAGGAGAATCATTCTTTAAATAAGAATAGTAGGAGCTTAGAGATGGAGCAAGGCCTAGTAGCTTCCAAGAGAAAGGGTGATTTGAATGAAGAACTCAGGTTAGATAAGGGGGCTTGGACAGGAAGGAGGAAATATTCTAGGTGACAGTGGAATATGGGGTGTGAGGAACTATGTCCATGCTGGCCCAAAGGACTCCAGATGGGACAAATGAGAATAATAATAGCAAAATCCACTTTGAGAAGCAAAATCTATTTCTCTATTTCTGAAGCAAATTCACATGCAATATCTGATTAGAAATGGAATTGTTAAGTTGGAGATCACAGACGTTTGCTAAAGTGAGATCACAGACATTGAAAAAATCAAAGTGCTCTGCCTACTCCTAGTGGAGTCATGAGATTGGCTTGTCTGGCTCTTTCACCCCAAATTCATGAATTCTTTACGGAGACGGACCAGTCCTAGTTGAACTGGTCTTCAGGTACCTGGAATTCCAGCCTCAATTTAGTGGCTCTGTGCCTGTTTTCCTTCCATTTCCTTTTGCTTTGTCTGAGATAACTCACCTTGAGTCCCAATGCGAACCCTGTAGAGAATGCCAAAGACCAGTACCTATGCTCTCTGTCTTTCACTTGCTCTAAAAGTAGATAGGCCCATTTGTTTAAAGACTATTGGAGATAATTAACACTTTTCTTTAGCTGGGAAGAAGCACATGTTAATATAGTGGGTTTTTTAAAAAAGAAAAAATGAGAAATGCCTGTATTAGTTTGACTTCATGCTTTATTATTAGCTATCATTTTCAACTTCTCAGAATGCTGTCACCCACCCCAGAGGACCTGGGCTGATATTGGCACCAATTTAGATTATATTAGTGTTAATTTGGGTTTTCTACTGCCTGCTGCTTAATAACCATCAGCAGGTTTTGTCCCCATCGTATCATTAGCACCTTCTTCCTTCAGGTGCTGACTGGGGGCAGCAGAAGCCCCCAAGCTTCCAGCAATTTACACCTACTGACTCTCCCTGAAGCTGATTCATCTTCATGATCTGTCAGATTCTTCACTCAACTTCTTAACTCTCTCACTATTCTTATGGAGTTGGCCAGTCCAGCATCAATTGATTTTTGAAACTTATAATAAAGTTAGGGAGGCGAGGAACTTTGCAGATCATCTGTGGTCCATCTTCTGTTTTCTGGATGATATAAATGAAGGTCAGGGAGATTAAGTAATTTGTCTGAAGTCAGCAGGAAGGAATAGAGACAAAGCTGAGCCTAGACTCTGCTCATCCTAATTATCCTCATTCCATATTCTTTCAGATTCTCTCATTATAGTTTGGGACCAGGCAGGCACCTCCACAACCCAATCAGCCCTTGGATGTATGACTGCTTGAGGTGGAAGCCACAGCACTTAGGGACAGTTTCTAGGCTGAACTGTCACATTTTAATACAACCAAACAGCTAAAATCAAGATTGCAGAAAATTTCATAACATAACATATGTAATCCTCAGAAGACTGCACACATTAAATTTCTATAGAGTATATGTATTCATTACTATAATGGCTCAAATGGTCACTCTTTGCTTTCTCTTTTCTTTTCTCTCTGTATCTGGTCAGTCATCAATCCAGCTGAGCATTACCTCTTGAAAGAATTTATCAAATTATTTTCTCAGTTTCTGCTACAAAATCTTTCTCCTGTTTCAGATCCAAAGGACTGCAATAGCTTCTTAGCTGGTATCCCTGAGCGCTGCATTCTCGATCCCCATAAATATGTCTTCAACATTCATTCCAGATTCATGGTCAAAAACTGATCCTGTCCTTTCTCAGCATACCTTATAGGTGATGATTTCTCACTTAGAGAAGCGTCTTCAAACTGGGCTACACACAAGGGATACACATAGATGGGTGGATTTTAATAACTCAATTGCCTGGTCTTCAATATCCAATGAGCCTACAATCACAAGATTCTTCTACCCTTTAAAAAATAGAGGTAGGCTTTTTACCAATCCTAAATCTTACTTTGGTATATTGTACTAGGATGTAAAAACCTCCAAATATCACATGAAAGGATAAATGGAAATGTTGGTTTTTAGAAAAATTTCCTTTAATGGTAATTACTACACTTTGATTCCTCAACTGAAACAGTAAATGGTTAATGATGCGGATTCTTTTGAATGTAACTGGATTGAATGGGGCTATCACATTAAAAAAAAAAAACTGTATAAAACCCAAGATAAATATTTTACATGGTTTCTCTCAAATTCAGTGTGCTTAATCAACAGGGTAGTTAAAAAAGCCTATCAAGTCATAAAATACAATATTTGTTTAATAAACAGTTACTTCTTATTTTATAAAGTATTTAACTTTTTTTTTTTTTTAAAGTAAGCCTATTGTGAAAAAATTTAAATATGTGTGAGGGGTAACATAGTTTGTTTTCTCCCAAATACTTTGTTTTGAGAAAATTTTAAACATATAGAGGTGGTCAAAGAATTATACAGTGAGCACCCATATATGCACCACTTTTTGTTTTAATACTCATCTGCGGATATGTTTTTATTGATACATTTTTTTTTTTTTAGAGAAAAAGAGAGAAACATCAGTGTGAGAGAGAAACATAGATTGGTTGCCTCCCATACGTGCCCCAACCAGGGATCAAACCCTAAACCTGGGTGTGTGTCCTGACTAGGAATCAAACCCGCATCCTTTTTGGTATACAGAATGGCCACGGCCCTTTAAGCACCACTTTTATAATATACTAGAGGCCCGGTGCACGGGATTCTTATACTGGTGTGTGGGGGGGGCATGGCCTGCAGGGATCGGCCCGCCGTGGGAGCGCCTCTCATCCTGGTCAGCGGAGCAGCTGTGGACCCGCCCTCTGAGCAGTTGGTCCCTGGTCTGGCATCTTCCATGGAGCTGAGCACTTGCCTCTCCAAGGGACCCAATTGGGGCTGGGCCCAGGGACAATAGCAGTGAGAGGCAGCAAAGTAGGCCTCAATCCCACTGCAGCCATGAACCCGCCTCCCAGCCTTCAGGGTCAGCTCTGCGAGCCCCGTGGTGGTGCTGCACGGCCTGTGGGCGTCTGGAGGAGGAGGCAGGGAACAAGGAGGAGGAGCCTGGGGTGAGGAGGTGACAATTGCAGCCCAGGTTCTTGCCTGTGGGCCCTGGGTTTGCAGCAGGAGGAGCCACTCATCCCAGTCAGCCGAGCAGTGCTCCCACTGTGGTAGTGCACTGACCACCAGGGGCCAGCTCCTGCTTTGAGCATCTGCCCCCTGGTGGCCAGTACACATCATAGCGACTGGTTGACTGGTCGTTCTGGTTGTTCCATTGTTCAGTCACTGGGCTTTTATTATATAGGACTAGAGGCCCAGTGCACAAAATTTGTGCACTCAGGGGGTTCCTCAGCCTGGCCTGCACCCTCTCGCAGTCCGGCAGTCAGACATCCTTAGTGCTGCTGTGGAGGCAGGAGAGGCCCCTGCCACCACCGCTGCGCTCGCCAGCCATGAGCCCGGCTCAGGGCTTCTGGCTGAGTAGCACTCCCCCTGTGGGAACGCACTGACCACCAGGGAGCAGCGCCTGCATTGAGCATCTGCCCCTTGGTGGTCAGTGTGCGTCATAGTGATTGGTTGTTCCACTGTTCGGTTGATTTGCATATTAGCCTTTTATTATATAGGATTTGCCTTATCACACATCTAGCTATCTATGCATCATCAATCTATCTTGTTTTTTTCTCAATGCAATAAAAACTAAGTTGCAAACATTACATGCAGAGGTTTTTCACTTATTTTAGTAGATATACTAGAGGCCCGGTGCATGAAATTCGTGCATTGGGGGGGGGGGGTTGTCCCTCAACCCAGCCTGCACCCTCTCCAATCTGGGACCCCTTGAGGGATATCCAACCACCCGTTTAGGCCCAATCCCTAAACGGGTGGTCGGACATCCCTCTCACAATCCAGGACTGCTGGCTCCCAACTCGCCTGTCTCTGCCTGATTGCCCCTAACCGCTTTTGCCTGCCAGCCCGATCACCCCCTAACCACTCTCCTGCCAGCCTGATCAACGCCTAACTGCTCCCCTTCTGGCCAGATAGCCCCCAACTGCCCTCCCCTGCAGACCTTGTCTCCCCCAACTGCCCTCCTCTGCCGGCCCGGTCACCCCTAACTGCCCTCCCTGCTGGCCTGATCACCCACAACTGCCCTCCCCTGCAGGCCTGTTCCCCCCAACTGCCCTCCCCTGCTGGCCTGGTTCCCCCCAACTGCCCTCCCCTACAGGCCTGGGTCCCCACCAACTGTCCTTCCCTGCAGGCCTGGTCTCCTCCCAGCTACCCTCCTCTGAAGGCCTAGGTCCCCCCCAACTGTCCTCCCCTGCAGGCCTGGTATCCCCCCCCCCCAAACTGCCTTCTCCTGCAAGCCTGGTCCTCCCCAACTGCCCTCCCTTGCTGTCCTGGTCTCTCCCAACTGTCCTCCCCTGCAGGCCTGGTCTCCCCCAAATGTCCTCCCCTGCAGGCGTGGTCTCCCCCAACTGTCCTCCCCTGTAGGCCTGATCCCCTCAAACTGCCCTCCTCTGCTGGCCAGGTCACCCCTAACTTCCCTCTCTGCTGGCCTGATCGCCCACAACTGCCCTCCCCTGCAGACCTGGTCCCCCCCACAACTGCCATACCCTGCAGGCCTGGTCCCCCCAACTGCCCTCCACTGCAGGCCTGGTCCCCCCCAACTGCTCTCCCCTGCAGGCCTGGTCCCCCCTCCCAACTGCCCTTCCCTGTTGACCTGGTCTCCCCCAACTGCCCTCCTCTGCCGGCCCGGTCACCCTTAACTGCCCTCCCTGCTTGCCTGATTGCCCACAACTTCCCTCCCCTGCAGGCCTGGTCCCCCCCAACTGCCCTCCCCTACAGGCCTGGGTCCCCCCCACAACTGCCCTCTCTTGCTGTCCTGGTCTCCCCCAACTGCCCTCCTCTGCTGGCCTGGTCACCCCTATCTGCCCACAATTGCCCTCCCCTGCAGGCCATCTTGTGGTGGCCATCTTTGACCACATGGGGGTGGCCATCTTGTGTCTTGGAGTGATGGTCAATTTGCATATTACTCTTTTATTAGATAGGATTGCTTTCAGAGAGGAAGGGAGAGGGAGAGAGAGATAGAAACATCAATGATGAGAGAGAATCATCAATTTTCTGCCTCCTGCACACCCCCTACTGGGGATTGAGCCCCCAACCCAGGCATGTGCCCTGACTGGGAATTGAACTATGATGTCCTGGTTCATAGGTCAATGCTCAACCACTGAGCCACACTGGCTGGGCTCAGCATGGTTTTTAAATCAGTGATTTATTTTGCTGTGGCTCAACAACTCCCCTTTCCTACACACACACTTTCTGTAATATTATTGGGGAACTGAGATCAATGCATAGACATATTTGAAACTGATGTTTCTATTTGGATGGGTATAAGGAGACAATAGGATTCATTAGATTTTCTTAACTGAGAAGCCTTATTCAATCTCTGCTAGAATGTGTAGTGAAATATGAGAGAATTGATATTACATCGTGCCAAACAAAGTACAAATATTTCTTGTCAATCGTTTGCCTAACAGCTGCAAAACACCTAAACGGGACTTTCCTCATACCATCAAGATACACAAAGTATGACCATTATTCCATTACTAGAGGCCTGGTGCACGAAATTCGTGCATGGGGGTGTGTGTCCCTCAGCCCAGCCTGCACCCTCTCCAATCTGAGACCCCTTGAGGGATGCCCGACTGCCTGTTTAGGCCCTATCCCGGTGGCATTGGGCCTAAACAGGCAGTCTGACATCCCTCTCACAATCCAGGACTGCTGGCTCCCAACTGCTCGCCTGCCTGCCTTCCTGATTGCCCCTAACTACTTCTGCCTGCCAGCCTGATCACCCCCTAACCACTCCCCTGACAGCCTGATTAATGCCTAACTGCTCCCCTGCCAGCCTGATTGCCCCTAACTGCCCTCCCCTGCAGGCCTGGTCACCCCTAACTGCCCTCCCCTGCAGGCCTGGTCACCCCTAACTGCCCTCCCCTGCAGGCCTGGTCTCCCCTAACTGCCCTCCCCTGCAGGCCTGGTCCTCCCCCAACTGCTCTCCCCTGCAGGCCTGGTCCCTCCCAACTGCCCTCCCCTGCTGGCCTAATCGCCCACAACTGCCCTTCCTTGCAGGCCTGGTCCCTCCCAACTGCCCTCCCCTGCTGGCCGTCTTGTGACAGCCATCTTGTGTCCATATGGGGGAAGGATCTTTGAGCACATGGGGGCAGCCATCTTGTGTGTTGGAGTGATGGTCAATTTGCATATTACTCTTTTATTAGATAGGATAGAGGCCTGGTGCACGGGTGGGGGCCGGTTGGTTTGCCCTGAAGTGTGTCCCGGATCAGGGTGGGGGTTCCCTTGGGGCATGGGGTGGTCTGGGCAAGGGGCCTGTGGTGATTTGCAGGCCGGCCACGCCCCCCGGCAACTGAAGTGGAGGCCCTGGGATCTGGGATTTATTTATCTTCTATAATTGAAACTTTGTAGCCTTTAGTGGAGGCCTGGGCTGGCCAGGGTGTGCGGAAAGCTTGGCTTCCTCCATTGCCGGGGAAACCCAAGCCTCCTGCTTGCTTTGTAGCCGCAGCCATCTTGGTTGGGTTAATTTGCATACTCCCTCCTGATTGGCCGGTGGGCGTGGCTTGTGGGTGTAGTAGCGTGATGGTTAATTTGCATATCACTCTTTTATTAGATAGGACGAGCAGAAAAAGTTTGGACTTATAGAAGAGAGCTTGAACTCCTCAGCCTGGCTTTGAAAGACCTCTGTGGAGGGTAGGAGCAATCCTTTGGCAGACGTTGGTGTTTGTTGTGCTTCTCTTTCGTGGGTTGTCCTTGGCATTTTTCGATTCCAGTGCTCCAGATACACAAAGCCACTTGGAGTTCCCTTGCATCAAGCTGATTAATGCCTCTTTGTTATGGCAGCATAGTCTGTTCTCTGGGCCTGGAGTTTCCTCCCTGCTTCCAGCTCTTCTTTCTCATTTCTGCTTATCCTTTTAGACTCAAGGGGTATCTCCTATATCACAGAGGCTTAAAAAAAAGTCTTATTGAACTCTACTGAATATGGCATGGTGAAAATTTTTGGGGTTGGAAATCAGAAAAACTGTTTCCTCAAAACTTGCCTCAAAATATTTTTCTGCACCACTCATATTTTGTTTTAAAGTATGTATTTTCTCCATTATATTATCCTGTAAAAATGTCCTGAGCTGATTCTTTTGTGATTGTATTTAATACTATATATATTTAAATAACAAAGTTAAATATATTTATAAAATAATATATCTATATTTATAATATAATTATGTGTAGTTAAATATATTTATATTTATATCCCTATGTTCCTGGTCTATTTAGGGAATGAAATCCAAAGTCCAGGTACCATCAATACCAACTGTGTAGCTTTGTAAGGGTCATTTAATCTTTCTGGATCTTAGTTTGCTTATCTGTTAAATGGAGGTAGAAATACCTACTCTACCTAGCTTGCATTTTCTTGAGGATCAAATGTATGTGAAGTAATGTTTCCAAGTGTTTTGGAAATAGAAAATGTAGGATAATACAGGTGTTTTTATGCCACATCCAGGAAGGAGGCATTGCTGGTGAAGGTCAGTGGTTTGGGTACCATGGATATAAATCTATCTAATAATTCCAGCCACACCTTCTCCCCTCACTTCTTCTAACTTTTCCCACATGTGTGTCCTTCCTATCTAATCTCAGTGCCAGCTGAATCCAGTGTGAGCCTTCCAGGTCCCTGACCCGGTAGACAAATGATTGCCTACAGAGGGGAGAGGGGAGGAGAGGGGAAGGGAGGGGAGGGGAGGAGAGGATTCTGATCAGAACAACATTTGGGCCTCAATGGGAAGTTTTATAGAAAGCCTTCACTGCATGTATCTTATGCAAAATCCCATGACAATGAACCATGTCCTAGAGTCCAGGACTATGCCTATTTCCCCGCCAGAGCGGAACAAAGATATGGTACCTCCTAGCATGATTCCCTCAGTGCAAGTAAGAGAAAAGTGAAGCAGCTGGCCAAAGCATTTGTTTTCTCATGTAGCATGAAATGATGTTGCAGGGACTCCAAGACTGATCAGTTCAGTAGTGTAGTCATTAGGAGTCAGCATCCTTCTGCTTTTTCCAGCAGCATAGGCACCACATCCAGATAAGACAATATCAGAGAAGAAAAAAAGAACAACTCTTCTTTAGGTCAAGGAAATCTTTCCTCCAAGTTCTGAAGTGTCATTGGTCAGAATTGTTTCCCATGTTTATTCCTGAACAAACCACTGGCGGGGGAGGGCTGAGGCTACCATAAAAAGCTAGACCAGTCAGAATTCACGCCTGTGGATCTGAAGGGGGTCAGCCTGTTTTAAAGCTCAAGGCTACTTGAATAAAAAAGAAGAAAGAGGATGACTATTGGAGAGGCAAGCAACAGCATCTGCTAACCTCCCTTCATCTAATTTAGCAACCTAAGGGAAATGGGGGAGATCTGTATGTACAAAGTAAGGATGGCGCAAATAATTAGTGCAGGCATGTATTGTTGATTTATTTTCCTCCCTCCTCCTCTTCTTCCCTTTTTCTTCTTTCTTTTTTTCTTTGTGGCTGGGCATTTTGTCTAATTATTACTGTTTTAGTTAACAAATTATTAACCTCTGCACTTCCATCAACTTACATTATCTTTTCATTTTATCATTTTAAATTATTCAGGTGCTCTCTTAGATCTCCTCTCGGAATTAATGTATCTCCTCTGTATTTCTATAGCATGGTTTGGTAACTCTTAACATAGACTCCTTCTGTGAAGCTATTTCTGTAGGGTGTGTTTCCCCAATAGGTAGTGAACAAACAGAGCTCAGGGGTTATCTATCCTCATTTCGGTTTCCTGAGACCTTGCCAGTGTTTCACATATAGCAGGTGCTTACTACATGAGTGTTCATTTGAAAAAAGGGCTTGTGTCCTTGGCCATGTGCATATGTGGTCAGGAAGTAGTTTCTTTATTCATTTTGAGTGAACTTAACAACCATGACATTGGTTCCTTTGCTTCTAGATGCTTTTGTCAAAGCTTTTTTCAATTAGCCTGCAACCCTTCTGAGGATTAAAAACCAAAAATTAAAAGGCTCTGTGATTTTCTTTGGTCTAAGGGGAGATTATCTGCATTCAGCCTTTTCCAGTGGCGGGTTTCAACCAGATACATTGGCAGCATTCCCATCCTTTACAGTAGTCCCTCCAGTGGCTTGAGCCTCCAGTTTCTGAACAAACTTTCCTTTAGGTGAAAATAACTATTTTCTTTACTTTGGAGGCTGCTTCACTTTTACCTCCTTTATTTTCATTGCAGAGTGGCCTTTAAAAGCTTAGCCCCCAAAGCTGAGCTTCTTCAGGAAGATTGTACACTTTGCATTCATCCTGGGATGTGAGCCTGAGAACTTTCTTGCTGGACTCAGGGCTATCTTAACTCCAGAAGATTTCCATTTCTGTTTTAGCTTCTTCTCTTCACAACTGCTCATCTAGTGACTTGCAAACACCTGACACATGAATTTACAAGCGAAGGTTTGTGATATATTGAAAGAATAATGGATTCATCACGGAGCCCTAGAGATTCAGAAAAGTCCTTTGAATTAATATATTATTTTTGTTTTTATCCTAAAAGTCGATCAGTTGGCTTTAAAATGGGAAAGGGAAAGTTATTTACAATGTAGCCTTGTTCTATCCTTGGCGAGCCACTCCCACAGGTCAGAAAAGAGAAGAGGAGGAAGGGACAGGGAGAGGGAGATGTGTGTCCTGCTATTCGGATATACAGAGGGGGCAAAAGTAGGTTTATAGTTGTTTGTATGGAAAAATAACACAATAATTAATGAATACTAAGACAAGAATAAACTTGTACCAGAAACTTAGAGACCTACATTCAAGGCCTAGCTTCACCATAATACCATGTGATACTGAGCCATACCACTGCGTTCCTATGAGGTTATTGTTGATGTCCGTGTTTTGAGTACTCACAACTATAAATCTACTTTCCCCCACTCTGTAATGTGTTCTGTGTGGGAATGATGCTATAAATTATGGTTAGGTTCACAGGTTAATCCAAGAAATTCTTCTTTATCCATAAAGTACCTGAAGTCCAAAGTATATGCCATAACTGTAGTTATGGTATGCTTTTGTGTACAGTACTTTATTTGACCTTAATAAATATGGTATGCTAATATGACTATCTCCACTTTACAGATGAGAATTATTCCTAGCTCACAGTGTCTATCACATACCGTGTTCCCCGAAAATAAAACATCCTTCGAAAATAAGACCTACTTACAGGTTTCCTTCTGAGTGAAATATAAGGCATCCCCCGAAAATAAGGCCCCCAGGCTCTGTCTCAGAATGAAAATTAATTTACCGTAAACTGGTCGCTAGGGCCGCCCCAACTGGCGTCTAGCAACCAGTGACGTTATGTGGAGTCCTGACGTCACTGCTGTGTGGAGGCGGAGCGGAGGTCGGAGTGAGCGGTGAGCGTGGGGCGGGAGAGAGGAGGAGACTTTCGCAGATGCGTGTAGAAGAACAGGAGGATTAGAGCGGACGGGATGCGGCGAAGGTGGTGAGTGCTGGTCTGTCTCTGGTGACACTACCTGATGCTCGCAGCTGCCTTCATGATGACTGAAGGTTCTCAGTCAGTGGCAGACCCTGCTCCAGCCCAGATCCAGGCCCCACCAAGCCCAGTGACAGTCCCCAGGCAGGCCCCAGGGGGTAAATGTCTGATAAAGGGGTAGGGGGGATGTCTGGTGAAGGTGTTCAGTGGCACAGGGGTGGGGGGAGGGGGATCACTTAAGATGACACAGGAGGATCAGAGGGGACAATCAAAATGACACAGGAGGATCAAAAGGGGTTACTAAAATGGTAATCCCCCCTCTGATTCTCCTGTGCCATTTTGATTCCCCCCTCTGATCCCCCCTGTGTCATTTTGAGTGATCCCCCTCCCCCCACCTTGATACCCCAATTCCTTTTTTTTTTTTACCCCTAGAAATGAGCGCAAAAAGAAAAAGCTACTCCGTGGAGTACAAGAAAGGAATCATGGAAGACTCTTGGGGCCTAAATCTTACTGCTTTTTGCAAAGAGAAGATGTTGAGTATCCGATTGGTCCGAAAATGGCGAGCAGAGTATGGTAACCTCATTGAACAAGTGGACAAGGGAAATGCTAAAAAGCGCAAGTGTGGATCAGGTCGGCAACCATTATTTTCCGAGCTGGAAGACCTGATCTGTGAATGGGTTGTTGACAGGAGAGCAAAGGCTTTGGTTGTGAATAGGGCTCAGATTCAAGAATTTGCCCTTGCAATGGCACCACAGTTTGACATAGCCCCCGAACACTTCAAAGCATCACAACACTGGCTGGATAATTTCCTTCAGCGAAGTGAACTGTCTTTAAGAAGATCTACAACATTGTTTAGGTTGGAAGATACTCAAGTTATTAAGCGAGCACTTGCATTCAAGTCCTTTATTGATGATGCTGACTTCTCTAAATACAATCTTTCCAACATGATTGCTATGGATGAAACTGCAGTGTTTATGGGCCAATCATCTCAAACAACAATTGAACAGCGGGGTGCCTCTTTAGCGTACATTCCCTCCACTGCTTACGAAAGTGCACGTGTTTCTGTATTTTGGCAATTCGTCTGGATGGCACTAAAATCCTGCCTTTAATCATTTCTAAGGGCAAGAAGGAAAAGATTGAACGTGTTTTGGGCGTTTTTATTCTTGAAACTGAAAAAGCCTGGGCCACACAAGCAGTTATAAGGAAGTGGGTCGATTTAATGCTGCCGCTTGTTATGCGAGGGAGCCAAAGAGGTCTGCTAGTCTGGGATGCAGCCAGCACTCACCGCGCTAAAGACATGAAGACATTTCTTCACGAAAGAAAACTAGATCAGATAATGATTCCCACAGGAATGACGGCCTATCTCCAGACTCTTGATATTGCAATAAACAAGCCATTCAAAGACAATATGTGCATGGAAATTAATCGAGAAAATAGAATGGAGAGAAATCAGCGTGGAAACTTTGTGAAACCTAAACTGCAAGAAGTTGTGACTTGGGTGAAGAATTCATGGGAGAAAATCACTGACAGTTGCATTGCAAATGCACTGCGAGCAGGCTACCTTGACAAGAAGTACTCATTTAAAGACAGTGCTATTGCTAAACATGAGAGATTTGGTCCACTGATTCTGAAAGAAATGGAGTCACAAGAAATTCACCAGGAAATTCAGGAATTGGATTGTTATGATGATGTTCCAGAAGATGATGACATGATTGTCATTGAATAAATGAGTAAATTCTTGATACTGTAGGATTCACAGTTTGTCTGGTTTGTGTTGACAACTACCGTACTACCGTACCGTATACAGGTAGTAAATTTCCTTTATTTTCATTTAACAATAAATGTGTACCGTATTCTTCTTCATGGAAAAATAAGACATCCCCTGAAAATAAGACCTAGCGTGTCTTTGGGGGCAAAAATTAATATAAGACACTGTCTTATTTTCGGGGAAACACAGTAGTAAGTGCTCAGTACATGTTTATTGGATAAGTGAGCAATCAGCAGTGAAGGTTACACTTTCCTCAGTATCACATGGTATTATGGTGAAACTGGGCCTTGAATGCAGGTCTCTGAGTTTCAGATACAACCCAGGGCTCTTTCCATCACATTGCTTTTCAGGCTTTTCTGTTGCTCACAGAAAGACCTCAGTATTGGAAGAGAGTCAATGAATCAACTGTTTCGGGACACAGCCTGAATTTTCCCAGTCATAGATTTTAAGCTTCATTGATTAAAAAAAAATGTTTGCCCCAAATAAAAGTAGACAGGTCTGTTGGAAAAAATAACTCAAACAATGCAAATTTATTTAAGTTAAATACAGGGTTAACTGCCATTTGCAGTTTCTGTGCACATCTGGGTTTTATTTTAAAGGTTCATGTGAATTTAGTCATCTATTCTATATACTCATCTATATGTTATGTTTAAAATGACTTATCATCAAGTGCAACTGATTCCAGGAAGACACCCATGTGTATCCTGTGATTGTGGAATCCCTGGTACATTTTGGCTTGCTCCTGTGGGTACAGGGAGTATCATATTTAGAGGGCAATGGAGTCCCGTTATGAGGGCTGGCCTCTTATTAACCATAACAACTCAAACTGTTTCCATGGGGAAATACGTGCTCAGTTCTTGAGAAAGGAATCTTTGGAACACTAGCTGAAGACTAACTGCATGCATATGAGGTTATTTATTTTCTTGAAATATTAATGTTTATTGCATGTAACATTATTATATTTAAAATAGCTTTCTTGAAATATTAATATTTATTGCATGTAACATTATATTTAAAATCATTTTTATTTTTTTAAATTTTTTATTGTTTAAATTATTACAAATAGTAGTAGATATGTCTCCTTTTTTTCCCCCCCAATTGACCTTCCCCCAGCCTCTTCTACCCCCCCGGCACATGCTCTCACCCCACTCCCAGTGTCTTGTGTCCATTGGAGGTTATTGATTCCAGAGAGTGTTTTAATTTTAGTTCCAAATTTTTGTGAATTCCTTCACTGGCAAGCTATAAAATTTCTCCTTTTCCTTCTTATCTCACATTGACTACATCTGGAGATAACTGGAGATTGGTAGTGCCTTGTGTTGGTTGCCACAACACACAGACTCATGACTATGGAAGCAGCATGTCACCATTTCATGCAGTGATGCTCTGATCAAACCTCTGTTTCAGCATCTTTGAATCAACTTTGGTGTTTCCACCCCCATTTCCTTCAGACCACAACTGCCCTTAAAAAGCTGAAGGTAAAGGTCTATCCCGAGAGCAGTGAGGGTTACACTTTGCTGTTTCAGACATACTGGTGTGATCAAAACAATGAGCTTTGGCTTTGAATAAGGAGAGGGTAAAATTGTGCTTCCTCCTTTCATCCTCACCTGGGCTTCACCTGCTTGGTCTGCGTGGATAGAACATAAATTTTCTCACCCGTCCTTTCCTCTCCTACATCATCCTTCAAATCTACACAAGTAAAGATGGATGGTCTGACTTCATTCAGGAGAAAATAATTCTAATTTAGATTTTGAAAGGGGTGCAAGTGTGGGTGGAGGGAGACAAAGAATGAGTTCAGTGAGAAATAAACTGAGGAATGTCTTCTCATTCCTGACTCTGGAAGGTAACTATTGTACACGATGATGGAATTGTGGATAATCCTCCTGTTTGATTAGGTTCCTGCACATTTCAGGAAATGGCCTGTTTGTGTAGCTGCTGCCTCACTATTGTGTTAGGCCCATCACCCAGGCATGTCTTGGATGACTAAAAGCAGCACTTGCTCTAGGTCAACAATAATATAGCTTTTCTAAAAATATACATGTGTCCTCTATGGTGTCATTGCATTGGGAGCCAGGAAAATGATCTCTATTCTCAGGAGAAATAAAAGGAAAAAAGAATCTAAAGCATCATTATAACTCACTTCTCCCTTAGTCCCTATTGTGCATTTTAGAGTTTCTGGCATATATTTTTTCTTCTATTCACTCTCTTGGTACTTTTCATTAAGAAAATCTGGTACCTGCTGAATTTTGGCACTATGATTAGAGTAATATGATTTCCTCTCATTTGCTTTTACAAGAAGCTGTTTGAAGTGGAGAGAGCTTGGGTTTAAATTAAGATGTAACTGACAAGCATGAGAAAATGTTTAATTAATGTAATAACCCTCTGTTAATAAAGGAAAATGTGATCCGAGATACGTTGGAAGTGGCTACCTGAAATAAAGTGAAGTCCACTAAACAAGCCTGCTCAGAAATAGTGACTCATCTTATCCCTATTGGAACTGAAAGAAGAAGAATCAAGAGAAGAGAATTAACATTTATTGAGCACTTACTACATGTGAGGCATTGGATTTACTGTAAGGATGTTCTAACACTTAAATCTGTAACTCTCCCTGTGAGAGAAGTATTTTTTTCCTCATTTTACAGAGTAGGAAACTGAGGCTTAGATCAGTTCAATGATTTGCCCAAGATCACACACTTTGAAAAGGGATAGAGCTGAGTTTTGCGTTCAGTTCTGACTGACTTCCCATTATACCACACAAAAAGGCAAGTGTTAATTTTAGTATTTGTGATAAAATTAAACATATATAGGCAAGTTTTATATTACATAACTTGAAGATTCAGAAGAGGGTCCATACTCCAAATTCTACCATTATAGATTTATTCCTCTGGATTACATGATAATTTTTTATAATACCTGGTGAAAACAATACTAAATCCCTGATATTTCAAGATTTGATGCTCAGTGCCCTTCTAAGAAAATCTCATGTGTCCCAAATCTAATGTATCCCAAATCTTGAGAAAACTAGTAGCTGCTAGTAGGTGGAGTGGTGGAGATGGGATGGGATGGTAATGGGAGGGAACCAGCCACCATGTCACTTTCCTTAACTCCTGGAAATCTCGGTAAATCAGGTTGCCACACAGAGATAGCAGTTCTATAACTACCTGTCACATATTGCAGGAGCTCAGAGTCCAGACCTCAAGGAAATGTCTGAAATGCTGTCAGAAAGAAGAAGAGGTGAGAATGAATCCCATTGTGGGTTCAGACTCAGTGTCAGGGTTGCGGGAAGGAGAGGGTTAGGGATTAACTCATCCTCTCTCCCAAAGCCCTCTTCTGAATTCTCCAGTGATTGTTTCTGTCACTAGCATCCTTCAAGTCACATTCAGGCCCAGAATCTCAGTCATTTATTATTTCTCCTGGTCTATAACCCCTCGCCCCCACATCCTTCCTTTCTTTACTGATAACACATCAAGATCTGCCAGGATTTTATTTTTACTTCACTAAATTTTAATCTACCCAAAGACAGAATGTTATTAACAATAATTAATGTAATTATTAATCAATCATAAATTGATGGTAATAACTAACATTTAGTTTGCTCATACTAATTTCCTAGTTTCTTGGTGGGTTAATTGTAGCTTATTCCTTATTTTTAGGAGAAAAAAGTAGTGGTAAAATTTTGTTAATGTTACATAGTAATTAGCTAGGCTGGGATTTGAATCTGTCTTTATGTTTCTACAATGTCTGTGGTATTACATGCCAGGATCTTGCACAACTAATTGTGAATGGTTTTCTTCAGATTTTCTAATAAATATTTAGCACTAAAGTATCTGTAGGTGGCACTCTTAGCTCTGATTACACCTCTGCTGGCAGGAATTTAAGCTGGCTATGGAGAAAGTACAGATGGAAATACAGATTTGCTCTAGGACAGGGAGCCTAGCGTAGGGCTTAGTATTTCTTTGGTTACCCGTAGGTATTCTATCAGAACCCCTTTCACTCCATCTCATTCACCAGTACTACAGTCTCTTCACTCCCTATTTTTAATTAAAAAAATATTGTTGAAAGTATTACATATGTCCCCTCCCCCCCCATTGACCCCTTCCAGCTCACCCTCACCCCCTACCCCAGGCCTTCAGCACCCTATTGTCTGTGTCCATGGTTATGCATATGTACATAAAAGGTCTTTGGTTGATTACCTCCCACCCATCCTCCTTCCCCCACCTTTCCTCTAAGATTCCACACTCTGTTCCATGCTTCCATGTCTCTGGGTCCACTCCATTCATCAGTTTATTTTGTTACTTAGATTCCACATATGAGTGAGATCATGTGATACTTGTCTTTCTCTGACTGACTTATTTCACTTAGCATGATACTCTCCAGGTCCCTCCATGCTGTCTCAAAGGGTAAGAGATTATTCCTTTTTACTGCTGCATAGTATTCCATGTTATAAATGTACCACAGCTTTTTAAGCCACTCATCTACTGATGGGCACTAGTACTGTTTCCAGATCTTAGCTATTGTAAATTGTGCTGTTATGAACAGAGGGGTCCGTACATTTTTTCTGATTGGTGCTTCAGGTTTCTTAGGATATAGTCCTAGAAATGGGATCACTGGGTCAAATGGCAGTTCCATATTTAATTTCTTGAGGAAACTCCATGCTGTTTTTCATAATGGTTGCACCAGTCTGCATTCCCACCAGCAATGTACTATGGTTCCCTTTTCTCCACATCCTTGCTAGCACTTGTCATTTGTTGATGGTAGCTATTCTGACAGGTGTGAGATGGTACCTCATTGTTGTTTTGATTTGCATCTCTCAGATAATTAGTGACTTTGAGCATTTTTTCATGTCTCTTGGCTATCTGTATGTCCTCTTTGGAGAAGTGTCTTTTTAGGTCCTTTGCCTGCTTTTAAATTGGATTGTTTGTCTTCCTTTTTTAAGTTGTATGAGTTCCTTATATATTTTGGACTAGTGGCCCGATGCACGAATGACGATTCATGCAAGAATGGGCCTTTGTTCTCCGGGCTGCCGGCACCACTTTCACTCTGGCCAGAGCAGCCTTTCCTCTACGGCCCGGAGCTGCCTTTCTGCCTTCCCACACTGCCCAGAGGCCTGGAGCCCTGGAGCGGCTGGAGTGGTACGGAATGCCTGCATCATCACCATGGCAATGACGCCAGCATCCCGCCCCGTGCGGAGCCTGTGTATGCAAAGTAACCCGTCATCTTTGTTGGGTTAATTTGCATAGTCACTCCTGATTGGCTGGTGGGCATCACAAAGGTACGGTCAATTAGCATGTTCCTCTTTTATTAGGTAGATATTAACCCTTTATCAGATGTATCATTGCCAAATATGTTTTCCCATACAGTGGGCTCTCTTCGTTTTGTTGATGGTTTCTTTTGCTGTGCAGAAGTTTTTTATTTTGATATAGTCCCATTTGTTTATTTTCTCCTTAGTTTCCTTTGCTTTAGGAGATGTAGATAAAGATGTAACATATTGCTATGAGAGATGTTTGAGATTTTGCTACCTATGGTTTCTTCTAAGATTTTTATGGTTTCATGACTTACATTTAAATCTTTTATCATTTTGAATTTATTCTTGTGTATGGTGTAAGTTGGTGGTCTAGTTTTATTTTTTTGCATGTATCTGTCCAGTTTTCCCAACACCATTTATTGAAGAGACCCTCTTGACTCTATTGTATGCTCTTGCCTCCTTTGTCAAATATTAATTGAGCGTAATGGCTTGGGTCAATTTCTGGGTTCTCTGTTCTGTTCCTTTGATCTGTATGCCTGTTCTTGTGCCAGTACCAGGTTATTTTGATTATGGTGGCTTTGTAGTATAACTTGAAATCTGGTGTTGTGATTCCTCCAACTTTGTTTTTCTTTCTCAAAATTGCTGCAGCTATTCATGGTCTTTTTTGATTCCGTATAAATTTTTGGAGTATTTGTTCTAGCTGTGTGAAATATGCCATTGGTATTTTAATAGAAATTGCATTGAATCTGTAGATTGCCTTGGGTAGTATGGACATTTTAATGATGTTGATCCTATCAATCCATGAACATGGTATATTCTTCCACTTGTTTATATCTTCTTTCTCTTTTTTCAAAACTGCATTCCCACCAGCAGTATACTAGGGTTCCCTTTTCTCCACATCCTCGCCAGCCTATAGTTTTCTGAGTACAGGTCTTTTGCCTTCTTGGTTAAGTTTATTCCTAAGTATCTTAATTTTTTTGTTGCAACAGTAAATGGGATTGTTGTTTAGATTCTCTTTCTGAGAATTCATTATTGGTGCATAAAAAAGCCATCGATTTTTGGGTGTTGATTTTGTATTCTGTTACATTGCCAAATTAATTTATTAAATCTAGTAGTTTTTTGGTGGAGTCTTAGGGTTTTCTATGTGCAATATCACATCATCTGTGAATAATGAGAGTTTTATTTCCTCCTTTCCAATTTGGATGCCTTTTATTTCTTCTTGTCTCATCACTGTGGCTAGGACTTCCAATACTTTGTTGACTAAGAGTGGTGAAAGCAGACATCTCTGTCTTGTTCCTGTTCTTAGGGGAAATGCTTTTATTTATTTATTTATTTATTTATTTATTTATTTATTTGGAGAAATGCTTTTAATTTATGCCCATTGAGTATGATCTGGCTGTAGGTTTGTCACATATGGCCTTTATCATGTTGAGATATGCTCCCTCTATTCCCACTTTGCTGAGAGTTTTTAATAAAAAAATGGGTATTGGATTTTGTCGAATGCTTTTTCTGCATTTATTGAAATTATCTTTCAATTTGTTTATGTGACATATCATGTTTATTGATTTGCAAATATTGTCCCAGTCTTGTATCCCTGGAATAAATCCCACTTGATCATGGTGTATGATCTTTTTAATATATTGCTGGGTATGATTTGCTAATATTTTGTTGAGGATTTTGGCATCTAGGTTCATCAGCGATATTGGTCTGTAATTCTCTTTCTTTGTAGTATCTTTATCTGGTTTTGGAATTAGGATAATGCTGGCCTCCTAAAAAAGAGTTTGTAAGTGTTCCTTCTTCTTGTATTTTATGAAATAGTTTGAGGAGTATAGGTGTTACAGTAGTTCTTCTTTCAATATTTGGTAAAACTCCCCTGTGAAGCTATCTGGACCTGGGCTTTCATTTGCTGGGAGTTTTTTGATTACTGCTTCTATTCTATCAGTTGTTATTGGCCTATTCAGGTTTTCTGATTCCTCCTGAAGCAATTTGGGAGATTATATTTTTCTAGGCATTTGTCCATTTAATCCACATTGTTCAGCTTGTTGGCATATAGTTGTTCATAGTATTTTTTTACAATCCTTTGTATTTCTGTGGTGTCAATGGTTACTTCTCCACTTTTGTTTCTCATTTTATTTATTTGGATCCTCTCTCTTTGTTTGATGAGTTTGGCTAACAGTTTATCAATTTTGTTTATCCTTTCAAAGAACCAGCTCTTGGTTTCATTAATTTTTTTGTATTGTTTTTGTAGTCTCTATGTTTCTTATTTCTGCTCTAATCTTTATTATCTCCTTCATTCTACTTACTCTGGCCTTTTCTTGTTGTTCTGTTTCTAGTTCTTTAAGTTGTAGGGTTAAATCGTTTTTTGCTGATTTTTCTTGTTTTTTTGAGGTATGCCTGTAGTGCAAGGAACTTCCCTCTCAGGACTGCTTTTGTGCTGTCCCAGAGATTTTTGGGTTGTTGTGTGTTCATTTTCATTTGTTTCCAGGAAGTTTTTGATTTGTTTCTTGATCTTGTTGGTAACCCATTCATTGTTTAATAACATACTATTTAACCCAGCCGTGGGCAAACTATGGCCCGCGGGCCAGATCCGGCCCGTTCGGCTGTTCTATCCGGCCCGCGGAGCCGAAAGAGCGGAGGGTTCTCTTGCTCTCCCCTCCGCTCCTTTACTTTGAATTTATATTAGTTCACACAAACACTCCATCCATGCTTTTGTTCCGGCCCTCCAATCCAGTTTAAGAACCCATTGTGGCCCTCGAGTCAAAAAGTTTGCCCACCCCTGATTTAACCTCTATATGTTTGAATGTTTTGGGGTGTTTTTACTGTAGTTGATTTCTAATGTCATTCCACTATGATCTGAGAAGATACTTGATATGATTACAATATTCTTGAACTGGTAGAGACTTGTTTTTTTTGTCCTAGCATGTGATCTATCTTTGTGAATGATCTATGTGCACTTGAGAAAAATGTATATTCTACTGCTTTGGGGTGAAATGTTCTATAAATGTCAATTAAATCATCTGATCAAGTGTGTTCTTTAGAGTCACTGTTTCCTTAAGTTTTTGTCTGGAAGATCTATCCAGTGAAGTCAGCAGGGTGTTAAAGACCCCGGCTATGACTGTATTGTTGTTGATCTCTCCATTAAAGTCCTCTAGAAGTTTTTTTTTCTATATATTTGGGTGCTCCTATATTGGGTGCATATATGTTTACCAGAGTTATATCTTCTTGTTGGATTGATCCCATTAGTATTATGTAGTGATCTTTGTTGTCTCTTGTGATGGCCTTCATTTTAAAGTCTATTTTGTTGGGTATGAGTATTGCTACCCCAGCTTTTTTTTTCTTTTCCATTTGCCTAGAAAATTTGTTTCCATCCCTTCACTCTCATCCTATGAGTGTCTTTTGTTCTGAGGTGGGTCTCTTGTACACAGCATATAGTTGGGTCATGTTTTTGTATCCATTCAGCTACTCTCTGCCTTTTGATTGGAGCATTTAATCCATTTACATTTAGGGTTATTATTGATTGGTCCTTATTTATTGCCATTTTAATTCTGTATGCCTAGGTTTCTCTCCGTTTCTTCTTCTCCTTACAGCAGTCACTTTAGCATATCTTGTAATGCTGGCTTGGTGGTGATGTATTCCTTTAAACTTTTTTTTTGTCTGGGAAGTTCTTTATTTGACTCTCTATTTTGAATGATAGCCTTGCTGGATATAGTAATCTTGATTTCAGATTTTTGCTTTCCATTACCTTGAGTACTTCATGTCATTCCCTTCTGTGCTGTAGTTTCTGATGAGAAATCAGGTGTCAGCCTTATGGGCGCTCCTTTGTAGGTAACAGTT
Organism: Plecotus auritus; assembly: GCF_963455305.1. Taxonomy (NCBI): domain Eukaryota; kingdom Metazoa; phylum Chordata; class Mammalia; order Chiroptera; family Vespertilionidae; genus Plecotus; species Plecotus auritus. The sequence goes on along the minus strand of NC_137776.1, from coordinate 133,383,330 downwards.
TGCTTTGATCTTGCTGCCTTTAAGGTTCTCTCTTTAATTTTTGGCATTTTAATTTTGATGTGTCTCGGCATGGGTCTCTTTGGGTTCTTCTTGCTTGGGGTTCTCTGTGCCTCCTGAACTTCTGTGACTTTTCCTTTACCAGGTTAGGGAAGTTTTCTGCCATTATTTCTTCAAACACATTCTCTATCCTTTTCTCCCTTTCTGCCTCTTCTGACACACCTGCTATTCTAATATTGTTGTCCCACAGCTCCCTTAAGCTGTCCTCCTGTTTTTTAATTGTTTTTTCTTTTTGGTTCTCAGATTGAATGATCTTTTTCAACTCTGTCTTCTAATTCTCTGATTTGATCCTCAGCTACCCCTAATCTACTGTGTATTCCTTCCAATGTGTTCTTTATTTGTGTTATGTCATTCTTTATCTCTGACTTTCCTTTTTTCATAGTTACTGTATCTTTTTTCATGCTGTTGAGCATCTTTACCATCATTACTCTGAACTCTGTTTCAGATAAATTTATTATCTCTGCTTCATTTATCTCTTCTTTTGGAGAATTCTCTTTTTCTTTCATTTGGGGGTTGTTTCTTTGTCTCCTCATTTTGGCTTTTTCAGTTTGTGACTATGTATTAGGTAGATCCTCTATGCCTCTCAATCTCTACTGTAGGATAGAGTCAAACTATGTTTCTGACTAATTAGGTCAGGCAAAGACTCAAAGCCTCCAGAGACTGCCTCTGCTTACAGACTGATAGGATTCTGACTTGATTTGCCCACAGGCGATCATCCTCAGGTGTGGTGAGAGTTTTTTTCAATGGGGTGGGGCAGTTGCTTCTGCCTAGAGGCTAATTGTTATTTTCAGTCTCTTAAGTGGCCTCAGGGCAGGGTATTTTTCAATAGGGTGGGTCAACTGTCTTCCTCCCCAGGCAAGGCAAATGTCTGTATCAGAAAGATGTCCTCCACTGTGTGAGAGAATAGCTCAGCACAGGAAACTGGGGGTGTCTGCCTTCTGAGCTCTAACCCTGGAGTCCCCAATCCTGGCTTCTGCTCACACAGCTCTAGTCCACTCTGCTCTCCCTCTGCTGGATCACAAGATGGGTGGCTCCACAGGGAATTTTGTGCATTGGCCGTTTAAGAGGGTGCCTGAATTTTCAGCAATCACTCCCTGGCAGACAGCAGCCCCACTGCTTTTCACAGCCAGATGTTATGTGGATACTCTTCTCAGCTGTGGTGCTCTCTGATGGGTATGCCAACTTGGGGATTAGATGCCAGAGTTCTCAGTGGCAACCCCCAACAGCTGAGATATCTCTCTGGAACTTTAGTTGCTATCTGTGAGCACCTGGCCAGCCCTTTTGTGCCTCTGCCCCTGCTACCAGTGTCTATGTGGTCTCCACTTTCAGGCCTTGGGTATCAGGTTTCTCTCCTGCGAGTCTTCCATTGATTATTCAGGAAATTTTTCTGTATTTTCGTTGTAATTCCAGTTTGTTCCTGAAAGCATGTTCGTACAGCATCCACTTACTCTGCGCCATTTTTTTTTTACTTCCTATTTTTAAATCATTGTCAGAAGTTGTATGTTATTGTGGTTTCACCTCAGGGTCTACCCTGTAGGCTACCCCTGGTAGAAACCCTAGGTGGCCCAGTGCTTTACACTCTGATTTTGGTTTCTCAAGGAAATCCTGTAGCTGGCATAGTCCCCTGGTACACCTCTGTTCTTAAGAGAAAAAGTTGAGTAAGCACAATTGCTATGATTCCATACTCCCAACACCACTGATGACTTGGTGGAATCTTTGACCAAACCTTGGGGGAGGCCAGCTTCCTCCCTCCCCTTTTATGTCAAACAAACAAACAAATAAATAAACAATGAAACAAACAGCAGTAAGAAACCCCAGAAAGGAAAACTCCATTTTTTTTCAGCTGCATTTGTGGTTCAAATAGAAGCAGGGAATACTATAAATGTTCTGACAAGGATTGGGAGTATTTTTATGTTGACAGACTCACATATGGGAGCCGCCTGTGGTACCACTTTAGAAGGAAGGCTCCAAATGCCCAGGTCATTAATGCCAGGTGTTCTTTCTTGCTTGAGTGTTAGCCTCCGTTTGGGCTAAGACTGGTGAGAACAGGCTTGTGCTGTTTAAATCCAGTTAAAAAAAAAACCTGGTGTTTATTGTGAGTGGATGACATGGATGTGGCTTAGACCTCCAGCTCTGCTTCTGGGGGCCCAGAAGACTTAGAAATGGCTATAATAATTTATATAAACTGCCAGCCTCCAAGAGCCCAGATCTAGAGGAAATGACTGAAGGCTGAGTGAGACAGGGGGTAGTGGAAGGGGAATTGTTTTGTGAGTTCAAGTTCAACATAGAAAAATATGGACTCTTCTTTTCCATACCTTCTACTTTTCTGATTTCTTTATTTCTGTTTATGTTACTAGAATTTTCCTCAATATCTGAACTTCCTGCATCCTTCTTCACCTTTATCTCATATCCATCCAATCAACAGCCACCTCTTGCCAGTTTTACTTTGTTCTGTAAATTTTACTTATGTTTGTATTTCTTACATACATACACACATACATGCACACACATGCATGCACATACACACACCTCACATCTCTCCATTATTTATCATCACCACTCTAGCTCAGACCTTTATTAAATAGCTTTCCCACCTCAAATATCTCTTTCTGCCAGTCCATGGCACTCTCCAGTATGAGACTGCTGGTCTGATCAGATTACTCACTTCCTCATAAATCTTTAGTGGCCACTCACTGGACAATAAAGTTCAGACTCCTTACTTAAGAACTGTGTGCCCATTGAGAGAAACCATATTTAATTAATATTTTTTTAAGAGTGCCTAGTATCTAAAAATATTTACTGATTTGAATTCACATGAATGGAATGCAAAATCTTTGATGTTGCCTCATAATTTGGTGTTTTAGCTTTAGTCCCTGTAGCAGGTGCTTCTAGTAGCTCACCTTGTCACCAGTAGCTTCAGTGGACCAGCCCAGGTACACTCCAAGGCTTCTTGCCTCAAGCTGTTGTGTCTCCTTGCCTGATGGCTTACTCTAGCTATAGGAGCATGCTCAGGTGGAAGCAGAATTAACATCCCTGAGGCAGTAACCTTCAACCATTCATGGATGGGAGTTGGTGGCCAATTACCTCAGCTTCCTTGTCCTTGGGGAGGACAATTTTGAACAGTGTTCTGTTGGGTCTTTCAGTAGGTCTCTAGTGGGAACATGTTCCAATGCCCACAGTAGGAACCCATTAACTTACCCTTCATTGGCTTTTTCTCCCTGTCCTGGCTGATTTCCCTATTCCCTCTCTTGAGTGTTCTGGAATCACTCCAAAATAAACTGTATAAACCCCAATTCTTTTTTTTTTTTTTTAAATATATTCTATTGATATTTCACAGAGAGGAAGGGAGAGGGATAGAGAGCCAGAAACATCGATGAGAGAGAGACATCGATCAGCTGCCTCCTGCACACCCCCCACTGGGGATGTGCCCGCAACCAAGGTACATGCCCCTGACCGGAATCGAACCCGGGACCCTTCAGTCCACAGGCCAACGCTCTATCCACTGAGCCAAACCGGTTTTGGCTAAACCCCAATTCTTGACTTAGGTCTGTGTTTAGGGGAACTCAAGTTTCCCTACACAAGTCTAACTCCACCCACTGGGCTACAAACTATTGTCTGAACAAGTCCTGTGATTTTTCTACCTCTGCCTGAGTTGTTCCCTCTGCCTGGACCACCTTCCTTTTCTATCTATGGATGAAAATTCCATTTATCCTTTATACTTCTAAGATATGAAATATATCCTCTCCTTGTATGATAATCTTTATGTATTTTCTTTATTTCTTCTACTATAATATTAGCTCATTGTAAATATAGTGCCTTTATCTTTGCATTCATCATAGTATCTGGCACTACTAGGTGCTCAGTAAATGTATATTGAGTAATATTTAAGTGGGTGGTCAGGGATGATGTCTTTCAGTCTCCACATGTCTGGTTCCTTACAGGCTGATTCACTGCAGCTAGGATATTTCTAATTCTCAAGACTTCAGTGGATCAAGATCTGATTCTCTTTCAGTTGGTTTAAGGATTCCAAGCATTTACTGAATGCCCCTGCTCTGCAATTCCAAAAGCAGAACACCAGAGTGTGATTATTTTTTCAGGTTTGGAACCAAGTAATTGCTACACGTTCTCTGATGCCTATAGCCCCCTGTGCAAGAGCCAGAGCTGACCTATAGCAAATGTATTTTTAGTGATCTTAGAGAACATTGCAACCTCATCTTCCAACTATAATTCTTTCTCACCATCTTGAGTGATCCAGAGTGATTACTAGAGGTATCAAAGAGGGAAAGGTAAGTGGGGTTAGGAAAAAAGTGCTAATAGAACATTTGTGACCTGTGCATATCCCCAAGGGGTCAGTCATCACAGATGTTGTCCTTCCTTTTAAAATCTAGGATCACTGAGATGGCCCAAAATTGCTAGGCTACAGCATCTCTTGCTAGGAATAAATGCCTCAGCTAGGTCCCTGCAGTCTGGGCTACATTAATCACAAAAAGTTGATTGGAAATCATACTCTTAGGGTCAGCAGTCAGAACACAGCAGCTAACTGTTGACAGGATCCCAGATTCCTCAAGTTTGGGTGGGGTATAAACTTGAACCCTTGACAGCCTGTTCCAGCTTTTGGTGTCTTTCAGGTACATGAAGTGAGACTGTGTGTGTGTGTGTGTGCCTGTGTATATTCAATATGGCATATGACCCTAAAGCGTCTTGAGACACAATAGGATTATAGTTCAAAATTTCCTCAAGAGAAGTAAAATGATGTCTGTAGTGAATTTTGTCCACACATCTACATACCAGAGCCAAGGGAGGCAAAGTTTTATTTTTATTTTCACTTGATTAAAAAAAATTATATTTCTACTTTTGCTTATATCTGTATGCTTCTTGGGAAGTGAAACTTTGATTTCCAGCAAGAGCAGGAGTACTGTTTCTTTCTTCTACATAGACTTGGACCATGTAGCCAAAATGTAGTCTTTATTTCATAACAATGGGTCTGTCCCCTTCTCCTTGAATATCTATGGTTCAATTTATAAAATCCAGTTACCGCATTGTGGTCTATGCAACTTGCATCTTCTCTTCCCAGCTTTATTGACATATAAGCCTATATAATAAAGAGGTAATATGCAAATTAACCCTCACGCCCTCACAAGATGGCTGCCTACGACCAGGTTGGCAGGGGAGTTAGTGAGGGACGACCAAATGACTGAACAAGCAGGCTGCGTGGGGCGACCAGGCCGGCAGGGGGGTTAGTGAGGGATGACCAAACGACGGAACAGCAGGCTGTGTGGGGTGACTAGGGCCATGAGGGGCAACCAGGCCAGCAGGGGGGCAGTTGGGGGTGACCGGGCCAGCAGGGGGGGCAGTTGGGGGTGACCAGGCCAGCAGGGGGGGCAATAAGGGGTGACCAGGCTGGTGGGGGGGCAGTTAGGGTCGATCAGGCCGGCACACAGAAGCAGTGAGGGGCAATCAGGCCAGCAGGGGGGACAGTTAGGGGTGACCAGGCAGGCAGGCAGGTGAGTGATTAGGAGCCAGCAGTCCAGGATTGTGAGAGGGATGTCCGACTGCTGGTTTAGGCCAGGATCCCTGGGATTGGGCCTAAACCGGCAGTCGGACATCCCACAAGGGGTCCTGGATTGGAGAGGGTGCAGGCTGGGCTGAGGGGATCCCCCCCCTGTGCACGAATTTTGTGCACCAGGCCTCTAGTGGACATATAACATTCTGTAAGTTTAAGGTGATGATTTGACACATGTATAGAATGCAAAATAGTTACCATAATAAGATTAATAATACACCTATCACCTCACATTGTTACATTTTTTTTGTGGTGAGAACTTTTAAATTTACTCTCTTAGTAACTTTCAAGTGTAGATATGGTATTATTAACTACTAAATGCCTGATGCATGCAATTCATGCAAGAGTAGGCCTTCCTTCCCCCAGCTGCTGGCACCGGCTTCCCTCCGGCCCTGGCTTTGTCCGGAAGGACGTCCAGAATGACTTCCGGAAGGACATCCCCTCTAACTAGTATATTACCCTTTTATTATTTTAGATAATCAGCATGCTGTACCATAGATCCCCAGAACTTACACATTTTATAACTTTACTAGAGGCCTGGTGCACGAAATTCATGCACGGGGCTGAGGGGGCGGTCCTCAGCCCAGCCTGCACCCTCTCGCAACCCAAGACTGCTGGCTCCTAACTGCTCGCTTGCCTGATTGCCCTTAACCACTCTGCCTGCCTGCCTCATCGCCCCTAACCACTCACCTGCCTCTCTCATCACCCCTAATCACTCTTCCTGCCTGCCTGATTGCCCCTAACCTCTTGCCTGCCTGCCTGATCGCCCCTAACCACTCGCTGCCTGCCTGATCACCCCTAACCGCTTGCCTGCCTGCCTGATCGCCCCTAACCACCTCTGCCTTGGCCCCTGCCACTGCAGCTTCGTCCAGAATGATGTCTGGAAGGTTGTTCGTCTCTCTGGTCTAATTAACATAATACACTTTTATTATTATAGATACCCTTGACTAACACCTTTGGACTCTTGACCAAAATCTTCCCATTTTTCCCACCTTCCAGCACCTAGTAACTACCACTCTACTCTTTATTTCTATGCATTTGACTTTTTAAGATTTCATGTATAGATGATATCATATAGTGTTTGTCTTTCTCTGATTTATTTACTTAGCATAATGCCTTCAAGGATCATCCATCTTGTTACAAATGGCAGGGTTTCCTTCTTTCTGATAGCTGAGTAATTGTATATATACCACATTTTTTTTTTTTCTTCATTCATCTGAGAAGGAACACTTTAGTTGTCATGTCTTTAATAGTAAATAATGCTTCAGTGAGCATGGGGGTACACATATCTTTTTTGAGATAGTGATTTCATTTTCTTCTAATATATACCTAGAAGTGAAATTGCTGCATCATATAGTGGTTCTGTTTTTCTTAAATATATTTTTATTGATTTCAGAGAGGAAGGGAGAGAGAGATAAAACATCAATGATGAGAGAGAATCATTGATCGGCTGTCTCCTGCACGCCTCACGCTGGGGATCAAGCCTGCAACCTGCAACTTGGGCATGTGCCTGACGGGGAATTGAACTGTGACCTCCTGTTTCATAGGTTGATGCTCAACCACTGAGTCATGCTGGCTGGCCTAATTTACATCTTTTTAAGGACTTCCATACTGTTTTCCACAATGGCTGTACCAATTTACATTCCTATCAAGAGTGTATAGGATTTTCTTTTCTCCACTTCCTTGCCAACATTTGATATATCTTTTCTTTTTGATGATAGCCATTCTAACAGGTACTAAGTGATCTCATTGCCATATTGACTTGTGCTTCCCTGGTGTTTAGTGATGTTGAGCCCTTTTTCATGTACTTGGGTCATTTAAAAACCTTCTTTGGAAACAATGTCTATTCAGGTGCTCTGCCCTCATTTTAATTAAATTATTTATGGGTTTGTTTTTCACTTTGCTATTGAGTTGTATGAATTCTTTTTATAGTTTGGATATTAACCCCTTATCAGATATATGATTTACAAATATTTTCTCCCTCTTTGTAATCTGCCTTTTCATTTTGTTGATTTTTTTTTCTGTAAAGAAGCTTTATAGTTTGATATAGTCCCACTTGTTTATTTTTGCTTTCATTCCCTTTGCTTTCAGTGTCAAATAAAAAAAAAAAATGATTGCCAAGACCAATGTCAAGGAGATTACTGATTGTGTTTTCTTCTAGGAGTTTTATGGTTTCAGGTCTTACATTCAAGTTTTTAATCTATTTTGAGTAAGTTTTTGTGCATGATATAAGACAGTGGTCTAGTTTCATTCTTTAGTATGTGGCTGCCCAACTTTTCCAATACCATTTATTAAAGAGACTGTCTGCCCTAACTGGTTTGGCTCAGTGGATAGAGCGTTGGCCTGTGGACTGAAAGGTCCCAGGTTTGATTCCGGTTAAGGGCATGTACCTTGGTTGAGGGTACATCCCCAGTAGGAGGTGCAGGAGGCAGCTGATCGATGTTTCTCTCTCATCGATGTTTCTAACTCTCTATCCCTCTCCCTTCCTCTCTGTAAAAAATCAATAAAATATATTAAGAAAAAGAGACTGTCTTTTCCCATTGCATATTCTTGGCTCCTTTGCCATAAATTAATTGACCATATATACATAAGTTTATTTTGGGGCTCTCTAATCTGGTCCATTGATCTAGGGCGGTGGTTGGCAAACCGCGGCTCGCGAGCCACATGCGGCTCTTTGGCCCCTTGAGTGTGGCTCTTCTGCAAAACACCACGGCCTGGGCAAGTCTATTTTGAAGAAGTGGCGTTAGAAGAAGTTTAAGTTTAAAAAATTTGGCTCTCAAAAGAAATTTCAGTCGTTGTACTGTTGATATTTGGCTCTGTTGACTAATGAGTTTGCCGACCACTGATCTAGGGGTCTGTTTTCATGCCAATATTACACTGTTTTTATTGCTATAGTTTGAAATCAGGAAACATAATGCCTCTAACTTTGTTCTTCTTTATCAGGATTGCTTTGTGGTTCCATATAAATTTTAGAATTGTTTTCCCATTTCTGTTAAAAATGCTATTAAAATCTTGATAGAGATTGCATTGAATTTATAGTTTACTTCAGGTAGTATGGAAGTTTCAATGTTAATCCTCCCAATCTATAAACATGAGATACTTTTCCAAGTTATTTGTGTCTTCCTCAATTTCTTTCATCAGTATCTTATAGTTTCCAGTATTTAGATCTTTCATCTCCTTGGTTAAATTCATCCCTAAATTCCTAAGTATTTTATTATTTTTTGATGCTATTGTAAATTAGATGGTCTTTTAAATTTATTTTTCCAAGAATTCATTGTTAGTGTATATGAATGCAAATAATATTTGTATGTTGATTTTGTATCCTGCAACTTTACTGAAATCTGTAAGTTCTAACAGCTTTTTGATGGAGTATATAGCATTTTCTATCTTGTCATCTGCCAACAGAAATAATTTTACTTCTTCCTTTCTGATTTAGGTGCCTTTTATTTCTTTTTCTTGCCTGATGACTCTAGCTAAGATTTCCAGTGCTTTGTTAAATAGAAATGGTGAGAATGATGAGAGTAGGTGCACTCATCTTTTTCCTGATCTTAGAAGAAAAGCTTTCAACACTTCACCATTGAGTATGATGTAGGCTGTGGGTTTGTCATATTATGTTGAATCATGAATGGATGCTGAATTTTGTCATGTTTTGTGTACTAGTATATCTACTGAGGTGATCATAGAATTTTTATCTTTCCTTCTATTAATGTGACATATCATCTTTATTAATTTGTGTGTGTTGAACCATCCTTGCATCATAGGAATTAGTCTCACTTATCATGGTACATGATACTTTTAATGTGCTGTTAAATTTGGTTTACTGGTATTTTGTTGAGGTTTTTTGCACTGATATTTATAAAGCATATTGCTTATGGTTTTCTTTTCTTGTAGTGCCCTTATCTGGCTAAGATAATTCTTGCCTCATAAAACAAGTTTGGGAGTCTTCCCTCTTAGATTTTTTGGTAGAGTTTGAGAAAAATTAGCATTGTATAAATGTTTGGTTGAATTCACCTGTGAAACCATCTAGTCCTGGTCTTGTCTTCGTTGGGAGACCTTTAATCACTGATTCAATCTTCTTACTTGTTACCAATCTGTCCATATTTTTTATTTCTTCATGATTCAGTCTTGGTAAGTTGTATTTTTCCAGGAACTTATTTTTTCTAGGTGGTTCAATTTGTTGACATATGGCTGTTTATAATAGTCTGTTATAATCCTTTGTATTTCTCTATTTAACTTCCTATTGTCTCCTCTTTAATTTATAATTTTGTATATTTGCATCCTCTCCCTCTTTTTTCCCCTTTTGTTTAGTCTAGTTAATAGTTTGTCAAGTTTGTTTATCTTTTTCAAAGAACGAATTTTTGGTGTGTTAATCTTTTTTATTGTTTTATGGCTCCTTCAGAATTTCTGCTCTGATTTTTATTATTTCCTTTCTTCTGCTTGGCACTCAGTGAATGCTAGATCTGTTCTTATTACATCTTGGACACAAGGGAGACGAAACCTTGAGAACACATGTCTATGATCTGAAGTCCTGGAGACTTTTGAAAGTCATTTGAGAATTACCCTTTCCTAAAAACCTCAAAAAATAATTCTATAGAGTTAAATAGTATAGGCTCCATATTCTGACCATAAATGCTATTTTAGGCCCCAAAATAATCAGATATGGAAATTTGAAATTTATAATGGTTTTTCTGTTTGAGCTGGGGCCCAATATTATTTTTTTCCAGTTTTTAATCTTTTTTTTTTTTAACAGGGAAAAAGAGGAAAACACTATATTGAAAATGAAGCCAGATGTCCTTAGCAAAAAATGCAGAAAGGAGCCCACTGGAGTGGCTCAGTTGATTGAGTGTCCCATTCACTGAAAGGTTGTGGGTTTGATCCCCAGTCAGGGTACATACAGAAGGCAACTGATCAATGTTTCTCTATCATGTCAATGTCTGTCTCTCTCCATTCCTCTCTCTAAGCATGCCCTCATCATTTAAAATACCTAAAATTTCATCTAGTTAAAAGTTAACTACCTACTGTGACTATTCTCTGCCACTTTTTTTTTTAATTTTATTTTTTTCTTATCCCCCCCAATACCCTCCTCCCATCCCAATTTTTGTGTGAAGACTCTTATAAGGCTAGGATACAATACTCCCTTCTCTCCACTTCTCAAATAGGGAGAGAAAGTGGGCCATGCAGCATTTCTCTCTCCAAAAGGAAAAGTAATTTATCCAAAACAACTCTTATTCACATAGTTCTCCTTTTTAAATCTTGTATTCCAACCCTTATATCCTAGATGTATGTGATGAGCAATTTGTTTATGTGTAGTATAATCTTTGATTATATGCTGGATATTGTGGGCAAAAGAGCAGAACAGACTGAATTAAATAACATTAACCACCAGAAAAGGGCACATTCTTTTTCTGTCAGGTTTCTACTGTGGGAAGCTGAATCAATCTACTCTAATTGTGCAGCGCCTAGGCTTTATTGTAACTTGAGTTAAATTCAGTTTCCTCTTGACTTCAAATGTTTTGAGGACAGATTTAGGATTTTCCCAATGTCAGATCTTGAGACCTTAGTATCTGTGCAAATCTAGAGATTTCTCTCTGCTTTATTTATTTATTTTTTAATTTAATAAATCTTAATTGTTCAGATTATTACAATTGTTCCTGTTTTTTCCCCCATAGCTCCCCTCCACCCGGTTCCCACCCCACCCTCTGCCCTTCACCCCCCCACAACTGTCCTCATCCATAGGTGTACAATTTTTGTCCAGTCTCTTCCAGCACTCCCACAACCCTTTCCCCCTGAGAATTGTCAGTCCACTCCCTTTCTATGCCCCTGATTCTATTATATTCACCAGTTTATTCTGTTCATCAGATTTTTTTATTCACTTGATTTTTAGATTCACTTGTTGATAGATATGTATTTGTTGTTCATAATTTTTATCTTTACCTTTTTCTTCTTCTTCCTCTTCTTAAAGAGTACCTTTCAGCATTTCATATAATACTGGTTTGGTGTTGATGAACTCCTTTAGCTTTTTCTTATCTGTGAAGCTCTTTATCTGCCCTTCAATTCTGAATGATAGCTTTGCTGGGTAGAGTAATCTTGGTTGTAGGTTCTTGCTATTCATCACTTTGAATATTTCTTGCCACTCCTATCTGGCCTGAGTAGTTTCTGTTGAGAAATCAGCTGACAGTTGTATGGGTGCTCCCTTGTAGGTAACTAACTGTTTTTCTCTTGCTGCTTTTACTATTCTCTCTTTGTCTTTTGCTCTTGGCATTTTAATTATGATGTGTCTTGGTGTGGTCCTCTTTGGATTCCTTTTGTTTGGGGTTCTGTGCGCTTCCTGGACATGTAAGTCTATTTCTTTCACCAGGTGGGGAAAGTTTTTGGCCATTATTTCTTCAAATAGGTTTTCAGTATCTTGCTCTCTCTCTTCTTCTGGCACCCCCATAATTCTGATGTTGGTATGCTTGAAGTTGTCCCAGAGGCTCCTTACACTATCTTCATATTTTTGGATTCTTTTTTCATTTTGCTTTTCTAGTTGAGTGTTTTTTGCTTCTTCATATTTCAAATCTTTGACTTGATTCTTACAATCCTCTAGTCTGCTGTTAGATCTTTGTATAATATTTTTTATTTCAGTCAGTGTATGCTTAATTTCTAGTTGGTCCTTTCTCATATCCTTGAGGGTCTCACTAAATTTACTGGCCTTTTCTAGAAAATTCTTGAAAAACCTTAAAACTGTGGTTTTGAACTCTATATCCAGTAGTTTGCTTTCCTCCATTTCTTTCGTTTGTGATCTGTTTCTTTGTTTCCACATTTTGGCTGCTTCCCTGAGTTGATAGAGTGACTTTGTGGGCTAAATGTCCTATAGGGCCCAGTGGCTCAGCCTCCCCAGTTACCTGAGGTGGACACTCTTGGTGCACCCCTTTGTGGGCTGTGTGCACAGTCTTGTTGTAGTTAAGCCTTGATTGTTGTTGGTATCACTGGGAGGAATTGACCTCCAGGCCAGTTGGCTGTGAGGATCAGCTGTGTCTATGCTGGGAGAACTTCTGTGCTGGAGACACCCTTATGAGACAAGACTTGCAAAGGCCTCTGTGCTCAGCTTGGATGGGGCGGAGTCTCAGGACGGACCAGACAGCAATGGCTTCCCATCAGCACTGCCCTGTGAGGCCCCTGTGTCTCAGTGTCCCATGGTAATCACTGCAAGCACCTCTGAGAGAAAGCCACCCTCGAGTTCCGCCTGCTTCCAGACAGTCTAGTTTCTCCCCAAATAAGTCTGGGTCCCCAGAGTCTCGCCGGGAACTGGAGTTCAGCACAGTCGGGAGTTTTTGTCTCCCTCCGGCTTGAGAAAGCCAGCCGCACACTCAGTTGCCAGTCATCTCCGCATGCGCACGCGCGCGCGCGCGCGCGCGCGCGCGCGCGCGTTTTAGTACCTCTGCCTCTTGCAGCTCCTCTGAGTCTCAGTGTGCTTTTCTCTTTCCTTCTAGTTGTAGAATTTCCACTCAGACAGCCTTCCTATAGTTCTGGATGATGTCCGTTTTGTCTTTTAGTTGTAGTTTTGAAATTGATGTGCGAGGCAGCAGTTTTGGTGTTTACCTATGCCGCCATCTTGGTTTCTCCTCTATCTGCTTTAGAAGACAGTTACCAAATTTCTAAACTGTGATTGATTTCTCTGCTTCACTGCCTGGATGCCAGATTTTTGGGTCACTCAAATTTCTTTGCTCTTTAGTCCCATTCCTGGTGTTCTGAACTATGGGAGAGCTCTCTCTTTTTCCTCCCCTAGCTTTAGGTGGATATAGCTTTGGGGTACCAGGTGAAGGCTTGGATTGTCTTCTGGAATATCTTGAAATATTTCTGTCAGCTCTCTTGCCTGTCTCAGACTTTTAGTAAGCCACTGCCTTGGGGCTTGAGAAATGTCCCATGTGCTTCTTGTAAGATTTCTCTCAGCTATATTTCCCTGACCCCCCAGTAAACCTGTAAACCTTTGACTTTGAGAAGGCTGGTAGAAAATAATTGATGGGTAGGTATGGACTTACTCTGTGACTGGCACTCATCAGGATTTTAGTTTTTATGGTAGTTCACATACAACTATTAAAAGTTTGTTAAAAATACAGTTTGTGTCTCTTCAACCCCATTTAAGATGGCTTTCTCTTTCTCCTGTCTCTCTACCAAAGATGAAAGCAGCTGTATGTCTCTTCTCTTATAAAAAGGCTGTCACTTTCTGAAATTTAGTTCAGTTAACTTATTTTTTTCTATTTTTCAGCTCTTTGACAAGTTTTTAAAAACTATGCTTTTGTAGCTTATCTGTTTTTTCTTCACAGAGTGAGCACTAAACTCATTTAACTTTTCATATTTTAATTGGAGTCCAAGTGTAAATATTATTATTGTCCATAACAATAACAATTTATTTAACCATTTCCCAAGAACAGAGTATTTAGAATTGTTCCAATTTTTCACTAGATTAAATAACTTTGTAATAAACATCTCAGTTTATAAGTCACAGTCTCTTTTCTTGAATATTTTCTTAGTATTGATTCCTATAAGTGGTGATTGGAAGGGGAATGAAGGAGACTTCTGAAGTGCTAGTAATCTGTTTCTTAATCATTATGCTGGCTACAGTAGTGTGTTAATTCTTTCAAAATTCCTTGAGCTCCAAGCTTAGGATTTTTTTTCTTTTCTGTATGTATGTTAAACTTTAATAAAAATTTACTTAAAATATTATTGGGTTATAATTCTTATATTCAGTTTTGTTCCTTTTCAGAATTATCCGTGTTTTATGGGCTGATAATTTAGATCAAATCATTAAACTTTTCTATACTTCACTTTTCTCATCTATAAAATGGGACAATGAACATCACATATTCATGTGAATGAAATGAGATAAAACAATTGAAAATACTTTGAAGACTTGGAAGTTGTATACAAATGTGGGTAACATTTTTTTAAAAATAAATCTTTATTGTTCAGATTATTACAGGTTTTTCCTCTTTTTTTCCCCCCATAGCTCCCCTCCACCTGATTCCCCACCCCACCCCATGCCCTTACCCCCCCCACCACTGTCTTCATCCATAGGTGTAAGATTTTTGTCCAGTCTCTTCCTGCACCCCTCACACCCCCTTCCCCCTGAGAATTGTCAGTCCACTCCCTTACATTTTAAAAAGTATGTTTTTATTGATTTTTAGAGAGGAAGGGAAAGGGGGAAAGTGAAACATCAATTGGCTGCCTCCTGCACGCCCCCTACTGGGGATGGAGCCACAACCTTGAGCATGTGCCCTGCCTGGGAATCAAACCAGTAACCTCTCTGCGCATGGAATGATGCTCAACCAACTGATCCACACTGGCCATGGCAATGTGGGTAACATTTTTCTTATACTTAACTTTGTATCAATTTGAGTCACACAAAAGTCTGGGTATCATGAAACACCTGAGAAAGAATGAGTGCTCCAGAGAGGAGCACTCATAGTTTACAAAGGAAAGGGGCGGAGAAGGCTGTACTTCACTTTTTAAAAAATTGATGGTGTTTTCCTTGAATGGCACTATTTTCCTGTCAGGCTTTTCTTTACTATACTACCTTCTCAGGGGCTGCCACCAACATTATCAAATATCAGACTCTTGGCTCTAGAAGAGTATATAAAATTACCTTTAGGCCTGTTTATCGAACATCTGTCTATAGTAATGGAGATGATGTTGTCTACATTTTGGGGCTTGACAATACTTACCAACCTTCCGACACTGAAACTGCATCTTGGATTCATAAATGAGAAGAGTTAGAACCTTTGAGATGATTTAGTTCAGTGTCCTCATTTTTTAGATGCTGCACCTGAAGTACAGAGAGTTTAAGTTATTGATTCAATGCTTCTGAGTTAGTTGGTGCCAGATATAGAACTCAGGTCAAAACATTTCTTATCTGGGGCATTTTCTGGGACTGGTAAAGAAATGCAGTCACTTTATTGGTGATTGTATTAGTTGGTTCAGGTTGCGATAACAAATTACCACAGACTGGGTATTTTAAACAAAATAATTTTATTTTTTCATAATTCTGGAGGCTAGAAGTTCATGATCAAGGTGCTTCTCTGTGTATCCTCACATGGCCTTTCCTCTGTGTATGTGTGGAGAGAATGAGAAAGCTCTCTCATATCTCCTCCTTTTCTTATAAGGACACTAATCCCTTAAGATTGGTGCTACCCATATGACCTTATTTATTTCTAATTACCTTCCAAAGGCTCCTCTCCAAATACCATCAGATTGAGGGTTAGGGCTTTAACATTTGGATTTTGGCAGATGCAATTCAGGCCATAACAGTGATGAAAGGCCACTATTTTTTATCAAAGTAGAAGATGAATGGCTTGGATCTCTAACCCACAGACTCCAACTACGGAGGGCTAACATGAGGTTGGGTGTTAGAAATATTGGAAGGATATGCAGGTGACTCTGAAGAGAGAAATAAAAGTGTAAAAAAAAAAAAAACAGAGAAAAGACAAAAAGACAGAGAAATGTACAGCAGGCCTAGCCAATGATGGAAAATGATCCAGGCCAGTTCAGACTTAAATTCTGACACCTCTGGACAGCACTACTTCATTTTCCTTGGCTTCCTTTCAGTCCCTCTATTACCCACCTTACATGCTTAGAGAACTGAGGCTACCCAGAGGAATCCCCCTTTTCTACCTCCATTTTTTTTTCTATTCTCCTCTGACTGTGCTCCTTCTTGCCAAGATTAACACCTCTACCAAATGCTATTTTTACACTCACTTGCATTTACAGTTTTTCTCTAAACTAGCCCTCTCCTTTTATCTGCTCCATCTAATCAAATGTCTGCTCCTTTTGCTTCCCATTTCCCTGCAAACCTGGAGCACCAGCTCTGAGTTACAAACCGGGAACCCAAAGGTGGACAAGGCATAGTCACAGCTCTCGAGCCACTCAGGGGTGTGAGATATGCATATGAAGACACAGATGAGAATTCCACAGATTGTAACAAAACCCATAAGAAATAGTACCAGACTTTTCTAACCATTGAACTAATTTACCCTTTCATTTTGCCATTTCCTTTCTATTAAAAATTTCTTTTAAATGTCACCAGATATCTTCAAATCACCTCATAGAATAGGCTTTTCTTACTCTTCATTTTACTTAACCCGTACGCAGCATACAACATGCTTTACCTCACAGCCTTATCTTGGAATGCTTGCTGATAGCTTCTATTAACTTTGGTTATCCTTCTGATTCTCTGACTTCTTATTCATAGATGCCACCTGAGGTTTTGTATTTGGCCCCTTCTCATCTCCCTCTACTCTCTCACTATCTCCCTGGCAGGCTCCCATTGATTTAATTTTCACCTCTCTCCCAATGATTACACCTGAGTTCTAATTGCTTGCTAGAAGTCTCCATATACTGGTAGATAAACTTAGAATTTTGAAACTGAGCTCATTGTCTTTCTCCTCAACACCTTCCAACCAACTCCTACTCCTGACTTTTCAGATTCTGAGTTATTTTCAACTTTGCCTTTATTTCCTGCTTATAAGCAATCACTCAAAGTCCCATGGACTCTGCCTCCTCCATGTTTCTATTATTGCTGTTTTTCCCCTCCTAGAACTCCCATCAAATTTAGGGCTTTAGTGCATTTAATCTGGTGTACTACATTAGTTATCTAACTGATCTCTTTTCATTCCAAACCATTCTTAAAATGGTTTCCAGATATATCTTTCTAAAGTAATTTTCTGATTATTGTTTCTTTTTTGTTAAAATAAAACACACCACTTTTCAATTATCCCCAATCAACCAACAAATTAATTTCCTCACCTTGATGCTCAAATCCCTTAATAGTGTGGACCAAACTTATCATTACTGTTGTTTCTGCCATTTCCCTTTACATCTCACTGTGCGTATTCTAGGCTCCAGGCAGACTCAGATACTCACAGGTTGAGCTTTTTTTCCTCTATGCCTTTATTCTTGCTTTCTCTTCTTCCAGAATTACCCCACCTTCTCCCTTGTTGTGTGAAATCTTATTAAAGAGGTATTGTAGATTCCCCAATATCCATTCACTCTTTAATAAAGCAAGAGGAAATGTATATAATAGAGGAGGGATGGATGGATAGTAATTGGTTCAAGGACCAAGGCTGAAATTGATCAGAGTGGGCACAGTGTGACCACATTAGCCTTCTGAGAAGGAAAAGAAATAATTTTGGCCCATGATTGGGGTAGAAGTACTTTTCTTCCATTGTGAATAAGAAAGCATATCACCCCAATTGCACTAAAATCATATTATGGTCATAAGGGGAACCAGACTTAGAAAGAAACTGATAGTGAGGGCTGTGGAATGGAAATATTATTGAACAGAAGATATCATTGAGTAACTGAGCCAATCAAGTGAGAATCCTGATTTACTTCTGGATTTTTATTGATGCACAAATAAATTTACTGATTATTTAAGCCAGTTTGACTAGGGCAGTGGTCGGCAAACTCATTAGTCAACAGAGCCAAATATCAACAGTAAAACCATTGAAATTTCTTTTGAGAGCCAAATTTTTTGAACTTCTTCTAACGCCACTTCTTCAAAATAGACTTGCCCAGGCCATGGTATTTTGTGGAAGAGCCACACTCAAGGGGCCAAAGAGCCGCATGTGGCTCGCGAGCCGCAGTTTGCCGACCACTGGACTAAGGTTTTCTGTTGCTTGTAGTTAAAAATAACATAAAAATACACCTATACAATCTTTTAGTCTAAAATGCCTCTTTGTCTATAGAACATCTCTATATACACCTAAACTGAACTCTTTACTTTAGAAACCCATAGTAATATTTACCTTTTGTGAGATAGCATGTCTTACTATACTTTTAATTATAGCCATGTGAGTCTTGATATACTCGTGTTTGAGGCCCTGGGAATTAGGGAACATGTTTTTTTTTGGTTTGTTTGTTTGTTTGTTTTTCCCCTGTGTCCCCTATAGACCTATTGTATTACACTGTTTCAGTGAACAGAAGAGACTGTGGTGCAGCAAAAGGATCCTGGAATTCACAAACTGGGTAACCCTGGGAAAGTCACCCTAATATCTCTAGGTCCCAGTTCCCTTGCATGTAAAATTAAAGAATTATACTAAATGATCTTCAAGGTCCAAGATTTTTCTCATTTAATGAAAAATTTTAAGCAAAGGCAAGAAAGAACAAGGTAGTTTATTTCTTTTTCTCATTCTTCATCTAGACTAAGATATAGATATACATTTCATAAAACCAACCCCCCCTCCTTAAAGAACATTTTTTTTTCCTCAACAGGAATTCTTCTGTTTTCTAAAAAAACCAGTTCAGCCCTAGCTTGTTTGGCTTAGTGGCTAGAGCATCAACCTGTGGACTGAAGGGTCCGGGGTTCAATTCCGGTTACGGGGACACTTATCTTGGTTGCAGGCTCCTCCCTGGCCCCAGCCTTGGTTGGGGCTCTTGCAGGAGGCAACCAATTGATGAGCTTCTCTCACATCGATATTTCTCTCTGTCTTTCTATGTCTCTTCCATTCTCTCTAAAAATCAATGGAAAAATATTCTCGGGTGAGGATTAAAAAAATAATAATAAAACAGTTCAAGGAACAGCAAGATTTTAAAACAGGATTTCCCCCTATATAACATGAGGAGGACTAATGGCTATAATGTGACTCAGTGTAAGGATTCAATAAGACATTAGTATTAGTCCAAGTACTAAGAGAGCAGGTCACATGGCCATGTAGACTTTATACTAAACTAATAAAACTCTCCCTGGGATTAAAAAAGGATACCACAAGTAACAGTTATTCTTTGTCATTTCTCTATAGTTCTCCCATAAATATTGGTAAGTTATTTGTGTGTATGCAATTCATTAATTATTGATAACTTGCCTCACTTTTCTATAAAATAGAGAATTGCCTTTCTTACAACTATTTTGAGGATTAGATGAAGTAATTGATATAGTGTTTATTACAATGACTTACATCTAGCAAATGCTCAGTAAGTTGTGATCATCTTTTTACTTTTATTGCCTTTATACTTGAAGGAGGGGGACAAATGAAAGGATTCAGATAGAACTAATGAGATTCAGAAAGCAAAGAGCCAGTATGATGCCAAGAAGCCACCCAAATAAATAATCCAACCTTAAATATGCCTTAAGGAAAGGAAGAAAAGAGACAGGATATTAGAAAACTCTGGTTTAGGAACCATTGCATGGAATCATGGTGGTCAAAAAGCTTTGTATTTAGAAATGAATGGAAGTTCTTGCTGGATCTGGCAGATGGGCAAGCACAACCTGAAACTAAGAAGCCACTCAACCATCAAACAGCTGATGAAGAACCCAAACTCATCCCTTGAATGGGAAAGAGAAATGTTGGTGATCAAACATGGCTTAGTCTATGCTTTGCAAAGCCCTTCCTTATTTCATTTTGAGTTTCACTCAACCTTGTGAGTTAGATAGGGAAGGCATTAATACTGTCCTGTTGCCATGCAGCAAAATTGGCTATGAGAGGACAAGGACTCAGCAATTTTCATATGCTAATGAAATATTAGTATGTTTGATCACAAAAGTCATGATTTATTGGCAGAAGCTATTCATCACTTCTGGTTTCTAGGAATTGCCTACTTTGAACAAAGAAGGGAGACCCAAATGTTATTTTTTTTTCCCTTCCTGTGGCTACCTTAAGTTCTGGTTGAATTTATAACAGCTGTTGGGAGTAGAGTGTATGTGTGTGTGTGATTTAGAGACAAGATATGCTATTATGTCGCATTGATACTAACCCAATCCATGTTTTTCTCCTTCTTGTTTTATCCTGAGCACAGGGATTCTTTTTTCCTGTCATGGTCTTTAAATCTTCAAGCAACAGAAAAACTATATTTTCCACTATTCTTTTCAGGAAACTTCATGGTCTTTTTTTTTTTTTTTTTTTTTTTTTTTTTTTTTTTTTTTTAGGACAAAATACTTATTTCCTAACCATAGATTTTTCTTCCATGTGGAAAAATTTCCACTTTTTCTAACCCTACTCACTCTCTCTACCCCCTCACTGACTTCTCACTTGGTAGAGTGGAAAAGGCTGACTTATTTAGCTGATGATTTTGGGAAGAGAAACAGGACATGTACAGCCCAGCCTTTTTTAGCAGTTTGTTTCTTAGGTATAAGAAATTCTTTATTAAGAGTCAGATATAAGCTTGTGCACAGCAAAAGAAAACAGCAACAAAACAACAAGAAAGCCCATTGCATGGGAGAACATATTTGCCAATGCTATTTCAGATAAGGGTTTAATCTCCAAAATTTACAGAGAACTCATACAACTTAACAAAAAGAAAATAAATGATCCAATAAAAAAATGGGCAAAGGACCTAAGTAGACACTTTTTTAAAAATTTCTTTATTGATTAAGGTATCACATATTTGTCCTCATCCCCCCATTCCCATCTCAAACCCCTTCTCACGCATACTCCCACCCCCCTGTTGTCCATGACCATTGGTTAGGCTTATATGCATGCATACAAGTCCTTTGGTTGATCTCTCCCCCCACTTTTCGAAAGAGGACATACAGAAGGCCAACAGACATATGAAAACATGCTCAAAGTCACTAATCATCTGAGAGATGCAAATCAAAACAGTAATGAGGTACCATCTCACATCTGTCAGAATGGCTATCATCAACAAACAAGTGCTGGTGAGGATGAGGAGAAAAGGAACCCTCGTGCACTGCTGGTAGGAATGCAGACTGGTGCAGCTACTGTGGAGAACAGTATGGAGTTTCCTCAAAAAGTTAAAAATGGAACTCCCATTTGACCCTGTAATCCCACTTCTAGGACTATATCCCAAGAAACCAGAAATACCAATCAGAAGGGATATATGCACCCCTATGTTCATGGCAGCAGAATTTACCATATACAAGATTTGGAAACAACCTAAGTGCCCATTAGCAGATGAATGGTTTAAAAAACTGTGGTATATCTACACAATGGAATACTATGCCGCTATAAAAAAGAAGGAACTTTTACCATTTCCAACAGCATGGATGGAACTGGAGAGCATTATGCTAAGCAAAATAAGCCAGAGAAAGATAAATATCACATGATTGCACTCATGTGGGATATAATGATCAACATAATTTGATGAACAAAAATAAATCCAGAGACAAATGGAAGGGGGGGGGCGGTTTAGAGAGCAACCAAATGACTTGTATGCAAGCATATTAGCATAACTAATGGACACAGACACTGGGGCGGTGGGGGCTTGCCTGGAGTGGGAATGGTTGGGGGGGTCAATTGGGGGAAAAAGCAGACATATGTAAAACTTTAGACAATAAAAGAAAAATAAAAGTCAGATATATATATATATATATATATATATATATATATATATATATTTTTTTTTAAAGCCAGTGTAATACAACATTGAAACTCACTGCTCACAAGAAACTGTAGATGCTATATCTCTACAGAGCCTCTACTCAGTGCAGTCCTGGGGTGCCAAAGTCTGGGGCCTCAAATAGGAAAAGGAAATTAGGAGGCTTTAAATATACCATATGGAAAAGAAAGCTTCCTCAAATAACATCTGGTGACAGTAGTTAGTTCTTTTCAAAGAAAACTGCATTATTCTCTGAGGGAAAAGACAATATATTTTTTTTCCTTAGGATGTGGTTGAATATTTAGTGCCAAAATTGACCTCTTAATGAATTTGAAATCCAAATGTGCTTAAGCTCATAGATCACGTATTCTAGACACCTGGCATAGATTAACCGGCATCTTGGCCAGACTAAAACCAGTGAGGAGAGAATGGTGGTTAGGAGTACGTGCTCTTGGGGCAGCCTGCCTAGGCTTTGCATCCTGGTGCTACTCCTGACTAGTAGCTCTATGCTGTCAGGCAAATTACTCGAGGTGACTGGCTTCTTTTCTAAATGTGGTGGGTTGCAAGGGCAATGCACAATTAAACTACTTTTAAGAATTCAGGCACAGTAAAGACTTAGCCTTGAACTAAGTTAACTTTGAAGGTCTTGAATAAACTAAATCTATTTCAGTAAGAGACCATTGTGCTATTGCTGTTAAAGGACTCCTATCTCCACTCAGGCATTGAGGACTCTTCTGAGACCCAGCTGACCAGAAGAGGAAATTGGGGAGAATGAATTTTGACATTCGTTTCTTAGAATTTTTAACTCACAATGGAAAAGATAATATAGCTTGACACTTGAATTACTCATGGCTTTAACTGCCATAGAAATTTAATTTTTGAACTGTAATTACTCTTTAATAATTTGGTAATGGGAGTTTGTATTAAAATTTGGGGCATATTATTGCTGGCATGTTGATATTGTAGTATTTTATTTGTTTTATTTTTGGAGTATCATGCTAATAGGACTTGGGGAGCAGGAAGTGGCAAGTATTCTAGATGCTCTGGTCAGACACATGCACACAGTTGGGTGGGAAAGAAACCGTACCCAAATTATTGGCTGTACCTCTTTCTTCTAAGAGATAAGCATGAATTTGGTAGGCAGATTTTAGAGACAGCACAGACTACATTTGGAAATGTTGTTCCAGCTCATTTATTATGTGATTCATAAGGATACTGGTTTTTAATGGGGTACAAAGAAAGAGAGGTCTCTACAGGAATATCAGTTTTCAGTACATGTTCAGTATGCCTGATTGGGCCATATGACTCAGCACATCTCAAATTATTAGAGGTATCTGTGATGGGGTCTCTGTCAAACCCTATTAGGAGATTCACAGCTTGGACCCCTGGAGCAAAGCCAATGCCATCTGCAGCAGAGAAGTATTCATTGTTTGAGATGCAGTTCCTGGCATGTTCCTCAGCCTCATGCAGGACATTTAGTGATTATGTATTGGAGCTTCTCATGATGAGTTGGATATTGTCAGACCTATTCAGTAATAAAGTTAAAAGGACACATCAGCAATCTATTGTATGATGGAAATTATATACTCAGAATTAGCCCTGAGCATGTCCTGAGTGCACAGCTGAGTGAGCAGGTGGCCCAGACTCCCATGTTATTTATCCCTGTTGTATTGACGTCTCTTCTTTAGCTCATGCCTATGGTTTCAGGGGGTTCACAATGACTAACTGATGCAGGAATAAAGTATCCAGGCCTGGATCACAAATGAGTTAGTGTAGTATGGGCTGTTGCTGCATTATAGTCACACTCAGGTGACCTTGGAAAATAGTGGGGAAGGGAAATTCTCTCAGTGGACAGAGCTTTGGGCAGTATACCTAACCATCAATTTGGTGGGCAGGGAAAGTGGCCTGAAGTAAAGATATACATAAATTCCTGGAAAATGGTGAGTGGATTTGCAGATTAGTCAGGAGCCTAGAAGGAACAAGATTGGAAGACCAGGGACAACAAGAGAGAGAAAAGAGGCATGTGGATAATCCTATGTGAGTGGGCAGATCTCTGTGTTTTGAAACTCATATCCTAACACCTAAGACAAGGTTATGTTGTAAAACTAGCATCTCCTTATTTCTACTCGTTTCTGCCTAAGCCAGGGGTTAACAAACCACAGCCTGTGGGACAAGTCTGACCCATGGCCTGTTTTGTATAGCTTATGAACTAAGAATTGTTTTTATATATTTAAAGGGTTGTAAAAAAAACACTTAAAATTAAAAAAACACACCAAGAATTATATGCTACACAATGTATATGACCTGAAAGCCTAAAATATTTACCATCTGGCCCTTTACAGAAAAAATATGCCCAACCCCTCATCTAGACCAACAGATACCTCTCCATTGTTTAGGTTCTTACCAAGAGCCTAAACACAGTTAGCTTCTATATTTCTTACCTTAGACAAATTATAGTGTAACAATTCACAAAATGGAAGAAAGCTGTTTCATATTTGATTCTGAGATATATATTTAAGTATTGCCTTAATTAGGGTTCACCCAGAAGCAGATCACGAGACAAAGATTCACAGGCTAGAGGTTTATTTAAGAAGTGATCCCAGGAAAGCCTGCGAATCTGAGGTGGGAGAGATAAGACAGGAAGCAGCCAATACAGGATATACCATGCAAGTTTCCTATTATGGGCAAATAGAGTTTCAACTTTCAGGAGAGTTGCAGCTGGAATGAGACAGGCATCTCAGAGCTAGTCTACATGTGAGGTGAGGGAGGTAGGGACCAACACATCACATCCCATCAAGCTTGGTTGATGGCTGCTTCCAGAAACTAATTCTGAAACTTCCAGTTTGTGGACATACCAACAGAGTGGCCCTCACCAAACTAGCACCTTAGTTGTGTTTAAGAAGCCATTACAATAATTCTACTAGGAAGCATCTCTTGAACGGGGTGGTATATTTTAAGGCCAATGGATCTCATGCTGATCACGTGCTAATTTTAACATGTTCTTCCCTGAAAAATGGGTTGCTTAATGTAAGGTGATGCAGGGCACTATCAAATCAGATAGTACGCACATGATCTCTCTGGAGCTTCAGACAGACGTGCCATTGATTTATATTTATACAGATAGCCAGGGGTCCTAGCTGCAGGACAAGAAATTTCTAAAACTTGTAATGATTTGAGTTTAAGTAAGACAAAAAATGTATGGATTGAATTTTCTTCCAAAACCACATGAAGGGGGAAAGTGCTTGGCACCGCTTTTTCTTGGGGGAGAGAATGGTTATTATTTTAACAAAAACATTTGTGAAATAGTTCCAGAGACTCAAAAAACCAAAGAGGTGATTGACTTTGCCCTTAGGAGTCATTCTGCACCTTAATTCTACACCCCAAATACGTTGACATTTCAAAGTAGAATTTTTGCTTTTATAACCTTCACCAATGTGTTCCCAGCACTAAATATATTGAGAGAAGAAAGTCCAAATGGGGTGATTTATTTGAGAAATTCCCAGATTGGGGGAAGGTGTCTCTTGAAATGGTGGCCTAAGGGAAAGAGTATATTATGATATATTTAGTAAATGATGTTGAGGGAAATTGCAGAGGACTATATAAATTGGGGTTTGGAGAGGGAATAGAAAGAGAAAAATATTTTCCCTGGATAAAATTTATGAGCCAAGAAATAGATGGTTTGGGAGAGAAAATTTTTCTTTTTGTTCCCTTAACCCTGATAGACTAACAGCCTTCAGAAAACTGAGGTAGAAGATTATTTTCACTTCTTATGCTTTTGCATTGCTCTTCACAATTTCTCTATAGTGCATTGCATGGCAATATATTCTCCTGTTTTTATTTCTTGCTCACCACACAAACTAATACAAATTTCCAAACTGGTTACTTACAGACAAGCAAAGTTTGAAATCACATCCATTCCTCTTAGAAAGTGTTTAGTTGTATTGGTCCTCATGGGAATGAGTGCAGTTGTCCTATGCCTAAGTAAAAAGTTATGTTTTTGCTTAGGAGTACAGGCTTCTGTGGTAAAGGAAGTATAACTCAGTATCCTTTTACTGACAAAACAGTCCGAAACATCAGTTCTCTCAGACTTTGAAGTGCTTTGCTGACTCAGTTCATCCATAGTAATGGGGACTATGGGAACATGATGGCCAAAATTCTCAGCAAATGCAGAAATTGCTGGTGAGTCTGATACGCCCTCTTTGAGCTTTTACCTAAAAGCCATTGGTATGTAGGAAAATGGTTGAGCTGGACATCTGGCTCCTAACTGATTTTCTGGTAGAGATGATATAATCAGAGAACAAGACAAAAAGGAATAAAAGAAGAGTAAGAGAAAACTGAAAAGAATATGAATTTATTTTTATTCGATCATTAACCTTTGAGTGATTAAAGATTAGCTACAGCTATGTGTGGCTTTGGGAAAGAGATTTCATGATTTCTTAGATCCTTTCTTCCCAATCTAAGAGCCTCATGGTACATGGGGGTGAATCCACAATTTGGGCTCTTTGCAGATTGTGATACTTAACTACAAGTCACTAGGGAGAACTATTCAATGTTCATATATCTCATATCTGTGAACCTCAAAACTGGTTAAGAACTATTTATGGAGAATTTTCTATATGTAGTCTTGGATAAAGTGTACTAAAGGGAAAAAAAGTATATTGACCTGGTGGAGTTTATGGTATTCCTAAGACACTTTCATATTTCTGGGTATTTACAAATGCTGTTCCTTTTGCCTGATTCTTCCCAATGGCCTACCTGGAAAATGCTCACTCATTTTTCTAGATCAAACCCTCAAAGTCTCAGAGGGAAGGCATATGCATATCAAGGCCACTTGGGATGCTCATTTAAAATACTATTTTAAAGTCTTAAATAGTAGAAACATATTTAAAAAATATTCCACATATAACTCTCTTACCCACTTTCTTCTATTATACTTATTAGGCACATGGCTTATCTCCTCTAATAGATAGCAAACCCATATGGGGAAAAATATTGGTTTATTTCATCTCTGTTATAGAAAGTGTATTGAACATAGCAGATACCTAATAAATGTTTTTTGAATGAAAACCGTAAGTTCAGGAGAAAAAATCAGAGAAAGGAGACCCTGAATTGGCAGAGGTGATTGTGCATGGCTCCATGGAGTATAATAGACTTGACCTTTACCAAAACTAACCTTGTGCTCAGTTCTAAAGGACCATCCCTTTTGGATATATATCCTATATAATAAAAGCCTAATATGCAAATTATTCTACTGGGAGTTCAACTGCTCGCTATGATGTGCGTTGACCACCAGTGGCAGCATGGAACATGGCCGGCATTGGAGATGTGGTGCTGACAGCGGGCGGCAGTGGAGGTGCTGCTGGCCCCAGTGGGCCCTGATGAGAGTGGGACCGTGGCAGGATGGTGGAGTAAGTGGCGGGTGGCACCAGGCCAAGGCGGGTGCAAGCGGGGGCCTGATCACCCCGCTGATTGCCCTGCAGACGGTGACCAGTGGCGGGGGGTGGGGCCGCCGCCTGGCTTTCAGGTGCTGAGGGAGTCGGGTGGGGAGCAGGTGAGGGGGCGGCACCAGGCCACAGCGGGGTGCCAGGTGGGGCTGTGAGGCTGGGGGCACGAGCTGGGTCCTGATCCCCAAAGGCCACCCCGAGGGACCCCACCTGTGCACAAATTCATGCACTGGGCCTCTAGTCTAATATAATGGTCTGTCTATAAGGCCAAATTTCCAAAGGGAGTAGTTAAGGTACAGAAAGAATCTTACTTCCTTAAAGAAAAATACTCTATAAAAGAATTTTCATATCATAATATGTTTGACACCCCCCCCCCCACTCTGCATTTTTACTGAAATATCTGTCTTTACTGAAGAAGAAAAAACCAACAAGCACAAGATGTCACCAAGGGGAAAGAATGTACTAGAATGTTTTATATATATTCTTTTTGTCTATATTGTTTATGACCTTACAGAGACACAGATAGCTGAAACTTGTTGGATTAATATACTTCAAACCATTTGAGTGTTGCAGTTTCTTTTTAAATGAAGTATGCCTTGTTTCTATTAAATTCTAATTATTACTACTGTAAAAGAAAATGAAGACTCTCTAATTACCACAAGAGGAAGGTATATAAGTAACAGTCTAGGCACTTGACTTGCTTCTGTTTGGTACTTCAGCTTGATGACTTCCACATTCTAGAGTACTCAGAGAAAAGAGAGCAAGAGAGAGGTTTTGTGCCTTATATTATCCCCTTATTAGAAGATATCAGCTATCTTTTTTGCTCTGTAATTACTTATTCTGCTCTGATGGTTTTAGCATTCATAACCTGCTTGAAAATTTGTTAGTTTATATGGGTCTACCTCACTTTTTGAGCAAGTCTGAATTGCAAGAATTCTACTTTTGCTCAACAGATTCATTCCATCAATATATATATTTTAGACCTTGGGTTAAAAAAGGGGATATAAAGGATAAGACAATTTTTGACACTGTGAACCTCTCAGTCTAGTAAGGGTGTACTAACACTAAAATGCAGGATGAATAGATTTTATGGTAGTGATACACAATAAATGGTTAAATGATTCAGAGAGAAGGAAGTTGGAGTTGGTGAGTCAAAATGAAAGAAAGGCCATTCCATGGATATTGTAGGAGAAATAAAAGTCATCAGCATGGCTGAACTGAAGGATGCATGGAAGGAATAATGTGGAGAATGAAAGAAGACTGAAAAATTACGATGGCATTTTTCAAACCTATGGGGATTAGATATTTAATTTTAATCTCCTTCTAATAAACCTTTCTCTACCTCAGTCTGAAAACCTAAAAATCTAACATTCCTGAATCTCTTACATATATAAACTCCACCAATCATATCCTTTCCCATGAGATTTGGAAAGCAGAAGTGAGGGAGAGCCCATCTTTCTGCTGCTTTTATGTTTACAAGCATGGTGGTGAAGAATTTGCATTTTTCCCATGTCTAAACTCTAGCTCTTGTGGGTATTGAGAGACTCTTGTGGTGGCAGTGATTTCCTGTCCTGAGATTACTACTATAGCAAAATATCCTATATAATAAAAGGCTGATATGCAAATCGACCAAATGGCGGAACGACTGGTCACTATAGCGTGCACTGACCACCAGGGGGCAGCGCTCAATGCAGATGCTGCCCCCTGGTGGTCAGTGTGCTCCCACAAGGGGAGCACTGCTCAGCCAGAAGCCCTGAGCTGGGCTCACAGCTGGTGAGTGCAGCGGCAGTGGCAGGAGCCTCTCCTGCCTCTGTGACAGTGCTAAGGATGTCTGGAGAGGGCCTAAGCCGTGTACTGGGCCTTTAGTGTAAATATCACCCGAGGATATTTTTTTCCATTGATTTTTAGAGAGAGTGGAAGGGAGGGGGAGAGACAGAAAGAGAGAAACATTGATATAAGAGAGGCACATAGATTGGTTGCCTTCTGCACATGCCCCAATTGGGGCTGGGGATTGAAGCCTGCAACTGAGGTACGGGCCCTTGACTGGAATTGAACCCACAACCCTTCATGAGCAAAACTGGCTAGAGCCAGCAATATATTTTGAAGTCAACAGTTTGAATGGTAGTCTCCTGACTATCTATGTTCTTGTTTGTGGCTGAGACAGCAGTACCTTTGGTGGGCAAATTCTGTTGTATTGACTTGGGAACCATTCCCGGAGATCTGGCATAATGCCTACTCCTTCAAACCTTCAAATTAATATGTAAACCCCTAATTCTATGGACTCAAACTCTTTCTGCTTCTAATAGGCAGTGTGGTTTCCGTTTCCTACGACTCTCGTGCAATTTTATCCTGAGGATAAGGGGAACGATTGCAAGATTTTTTTTTTTTAATATATTTTATTGATATTTTACAGAGAGAAAGAGAGAGGGATAGAGAGTTAGAAACATCGATGAGAGAGAGACATCGATCAGCTGCCTCCTGCACGCCCCCTACTGGGGATGTGCCCGCAACCCAGGTACATGCCCTTGACCGGAATCGAACCTGGGACCCTTGAGTCCGCAGGCCGACGCTCTATCCACTGAGCCAAACCGGTTTCGGCCGATTGCAAGATTTTTAAGGAGAGTAATAACATGACCAGACTTGTGTGTCAGAAATCTCAGGATAGTGACAGAATGGAGTATATATTAATGGGAGCAAAACTCAATATGGGGTTATCAAGAGGTGGTTGCATATCATGAGGGTAATCAAGGGGATGTACTAGAATATTGACATAATGATTTGACTCCAGGAAGGGCCAGCTTCATGGACTTGTCACTGAGTACTATGTGCACAGAGGGGCCCCAAGTTTGGGGTTTAATACTGTTATCACTGTCATAAAAGTCTTAATCTTTTTTTTTATCTTTGAATGTATGTTTTATAAGTGAAGACTGATGAGAAACGGAGCATAAAAACCTCAAAGGTCTCAGAGCCTTAGCTCATGCTGAGTCTCTGCTTCCCTGGGACAGGTCTTTGGCTGCCTGATCTTCCTGCTTTCTAGTGCCCCAGACCTACTCATCTTTTGCTTCCCCATCATTTCCCAGCCGCTGCTGCTACCTCCCATATCCACCTACACAGGAGCCTAGGCTCAGGGAGGATGAGATTTTGGCCTGTAAGGTGCCATGGCAGTATGGCAGGAAACTTAGTGGGGTGAGTCGCCTGGATACCCCCTATTCAGGTACTGATGTGTCCTGGCATGGAGGATGCAATCTCTGTGGGAAGAGGAAATTGGCTTCTTTGCCTATAGCCTAAGGTCAGTCAGTGGCTGGCAGGAGGGGAACCCAGTAGATGGTGTTGTGCACTGATTCACAGGACCCTTGGGAATCTGTGAGGGTTTACACACTCCAGCAATTATCAGCATGCCTAAGAGATAATTGACAAATAAACCCTGCCATATAGGTCAACAGAAAAACCAATGAAGAAAGCAAAGAGTTTTATACAGGGTGGGCAAAAGTATGTTCACCGTTGTAATACAAGTAAATAACACAACAATCCTATCTAATAAAAGAGTAATATGCAAATTAACCATCACTCTGCTATACCCACAAGCCACGCCCACCAGCCAATCAGGAGCGAGTATGCAAATTAACCCAACCAAGATGGCTGCGGCCACAAAGCAAGCAGGAGGCTTGGGTTTCCCTGGCAATGGAGGAAGCCAAGCTTTCCGCACACCCTGGCCAGCCCAGGCCTTCACTCAAGGCTACAAAGTTTCAATTATAGAAGATAAATAAATCCCAGATCCCAGGGCCTACACTTCGGTTGCCAGGGGGTGTGGCCGGCCTGCAAACCACCACAGTCCCCTCGCCCAGACCACCCCACGCCCCAAGGAAACCCCCACCCTGATCCAGGACACCCTTCAGGGCAAACCAGCCGGCCCCAACCCGTGCACCAGGCCTCTACCCTATCTAATAAAAGAGTAATATGCAAATTGACCATCACTCCAACACATAAGATGGCTGCCCCTATGTGCTCAAAGATCCTTCCCCCATGTGGACACAAGATGGCCACCACAAGATGGCCAGCAGGGGAGGGCAGTTGGGAGAGACCAGGCCTTCAAGGGAGGGCAGTTGTGGGCCATCAGGCCAGCAGGGGAGGGCAGTTGGGAGAGACCAGGCCTGCAAGGGAGGGCAGTTGGGGGTGATCAAGCCTGCAGGGGAGGGCAGTTATGGGTGACCAGGATGGCAGGGGAGGGAAGTTGGGGGTGACTGGGCCTGCAGGGAAGGGCAGTTGAGGGGGAACCCAGGCCTGCAGGGGAGAGCAGTTGGGGGAGGACCAGGCCGGCAGGGGCGGGAAGCTGGGGGGGACCAGGCCTGCAGGGGAGGGCAGTTAGGGGCAATCAGGCTGGCAGGGGAGCAGTTAGGCATCAATCAGGCTGGCAGGCAGAAGTGGTTAGGGGCAATCAGGAAGGCAGGCAGGCGAGCAGTTGGGAGCCAGCAGTCCTGGATTGTGAGAGGGATGTCAGACTGCCTGTTTAGGCCCAATGCCACCGGGATCGGGCCTAAACAGGCAGTCGGGCATCCCTCAAGGGGTCTCAGATTGGAGAGGGTGCAGGCTGGGCTGAGGGACACACCCCCCCATGCATGAATTTCGTGCACCGGGCCTCTAGTAATGGAATAATGGTCATACTTTGTGTATCTTGATGGTGTGAGGAAAGTCCCATTTAGGTGTTTTGCAGCTGTTAGGCAAACGATTGACAAGAAATATTTGTACTTTGTTTGGCACGATGTAATATCAATTCTCTCATATTTCACTACACATTCTAGCAGAGATTGAATAAGGCTTCTCAGTTAAGAAAATCTAATGAATCCTATTGTCTCCTTATACCCATCCAAATAGAAACATCAGTTTCAAATATGTCTATGCATTGATCTCAGTTCCCCAATAATATTACAGAAAGTGTGTGTGTGTGTGTGTGTGTGTGTGTGTGTGTGTAGGAAAGGGGAGTTGTTGAGCCACAGCAAAATAAATCACTGATTTAAAAACCATGCTGAGCCCAGCCAGTGTGGCTCAGTGGTTGAGCATTGACCTATGAACCAGGACATCATAGTTCAATTCCCAGTCAGGGCA
The DNA here is from genome assembly GCF_963455305.1 of Plecotus auritus. Taxonomy (NCBI): domain Eukaryota; kingdom Metazoa; phylum Chordata; class Mammalia; order Chiroptera; family Vespertilionidae; genus Plecotus; species Plecotus auritus. The sequence goes on along the minus strand of NC_137776.1, from coordinate 133,350,855 downwards.
CATGCCTGGGTTGGGGGCTCAATCCCCAGTAGGGGGTGTGCAGGAGGCAGAAAATTGATGATTCTCTCTCATCATTGATGTTTCTATCTCTCTCTCCCTCTCCCTTCCTCTCTGAAAGCAATCCTATCTATTAAAAGAGTAATATGCAAATTGACCATCACTTCAAGACACAAGATGGCCACCCCCATGTGGTCAAAGATGGCCACCACAAGATGGCCTGCAGGGGAGGGCAGTTGTGGGCAGTTAGGGGTGACCAGGCCAGCAGAGGAGGGCAGTTGAGGGACACCAGGCCAGCAAGGGAGGGCAGTTGTGGGGGGGACCCAGGCCTGCAGGGGAGGGCAGTTGTGTGCGATCAGGCAAGCAGGGAGGGCAGTTAAGGGTGACTGGGCCAGCAGAGGAGGGCAGTTGGTGGAGACCAGGTCAGCAGGGGAGGGCAATTGGGAGGGGGACCAGGCCTGCAGTGGAGGGCAGTTGGGGGGGCAGGCCTGCAGGGGAGAGCAGTTGGGGGGGACCAGGCCTGCAGTGGAGGGCAGTTGGGGGGACCAGGCCTGCAGGGGAGGGCAGTTGTGGGCGATCAGTCCAGCAGAGAGAGAAGTTAGGGGTGACCTGGCCAGCAGAGGAGGGCAATTGGGGGAGACCAGGTCAGCAGGGGAGGGCAGTTGGGGGCAATCAGGCCAGCAGGGGAGCAGTTAGGCGTTGATCAGGCTGGCAGGAGAGTGGTTAGGGGGTGATCGAGCTGGCAGGCAAAAATGGTTAGGGGCAATCAGGCAGAGACAGACAAGCGGTTGGGAGCCAGCGGTCCTGGATTGTGAGAGTGATGTCTGACCACCCGTTTAGGAATCAGGCCTAAACGGGTGGTTGGACATCCCTCAAGGGGTCCCAGATTGGAGAGGGTGCAGGCTGGGCTGAGGGACACCCCCCCCCCCCAATGCATGAATTTCGTGCACTGGGCCTCTAGTTAATAAATAATACAAGAATAAATTGTTTTGTGCACTCACAACTATAAACCTACTTTTCCCCACCCCTGTATTTTTCTACTTTTAATGACACTTTCCCTCCTGCCTTTTGAACAAGGTGCCCAAATTTTTATTTTGCACTGGGTTCCATACATTATAAAGCTGGCCCTGCCTCTAGGGAGAGCACATATAATAAAATCAGAACGTTAGCATTGGGAAAAATAATCCTGTGCTTGTAAAGGGCCTGTGGCTTATGTAAAAATTATGGTGGTCTCCTCTCCAGATTTGGGTTATCTTATGATAGGAAATGCTCTGTTACTAGAAAAAAATGGGACAAAAGGAAAATAATATTTTTCTTATTTTATCTGTAGACTGTATGTAGAGAGGTAGAAGTTAGTGGTGGGGAGCAATATATAGAGAAAGATAGAATATGAGTAAGAGAGAAAGTGAGAAAGAGTAGAAGGAGAGAAAATACAGGAGAGAGAAAGGTTCACCTCTAACACAAAGGAGAAAAAAGGGACATTGACCAAGAGCATAGAAGAAAGGTTTGCACCTAGCAAAGATATGGGGATGCTTCTTCAGAGAAGGAAGTGAAGTAGATGAAAATAAGAATATTTTTAGAGGTGATGGGGGTGTAGATCATCTGTTTCTTAATTCTGGTTGCCTGAAAGTGAATAAGGTTAAAAATTAGTGGATAGAAGAAATGTATAATTATGGAAAGTGGGAGAAGGGACAAGCCTCGAGGCAAATATAAAACACTGGGAAGTCCCTGGCCAGTGTGGCACAGCTGGTTGGTGTGTTGTCCTGTACACACTAAAAGGTTGCAAGTTTGATTCATGGTCAGGGCACATACCTAGGTTGTGGTTTTGATCCCTGGTCGGGGGACATACGGGAGGAAACTGATTGATGTTCTCTCTCTCCTCAATTAAAAAATAAGAGACTGGCAAGGATGATTTGCTATTTGAGATCATTCCTTGATTTAAAAGAAGAAATCATCCTAGGCTTACTACGAAGAACCAGCACCTTTTATGTATTAGACATGATTTTGTTTCAACAGATTTCTTGCAACACTATTCATTTGCCATATCTATTGCTTAAAGCAAGAAATACTTTAATTTTAACTTTCTTGGCTTCAGTGGATCCCCAGTTTGCATTCCATGACCTTAGCTTTTTATTCTTTGCTTTATCTTGTGTTTTCCTTGCTTAGATTTTCAGAGAGTGCAGGTCATAGCACCTACCAACAGCTTTCTTTGGCTTATGGGGCCTGCTTGTTAAAAACAAGCTTCAAGGGCAGGTTTTAGTTGAAGTAAGTGGGTAGAACCTCACCCTAGCCTGACCATGCTGGGAAAAATATCCTGAAACCTTCTTATTTGTGAACCCTGTGGCATTGACCCTTCTTATTGAGGCTCTATTCCTGAGTGGCTCTTACAGATTGTTTCTGCAACAAAAGAGCCCTTAGAATGTTCTGTGAGGATCTCTGAACATTGCTCTGGAAGAGGGCAAGCCCTGCCTTTTGTGGCCACTTAGTGCTTCCCTTGGGTCCACAGTTCTATTGTTTTTTGATCTTCAAGAAGTGAAAATCTGTGTTAGGCCAGACATTTGTTTCAATCCCCAGGTGTCAACATAGGACCATTTTTACACTGTTAGGAAATCTATCACTGATGTCTTTAAAATCCAGGATTTTTATATGATGGTAGAGGCTAGTTTGGTGGTTTTTCCTTGGTTTGGAAAAATATCTTCATAGTCTGAGCCTCTGTATACAGTAGGTATTAGCATATCTTCTCAGAGGGTAGCATGGTGTCTCAGTATTCTTTGTTTGTAAGAAGAAAACCCCTCTATGATTAACTCAGAAGGAAAAAGGGTAGCAAGGAGACTAGGTAGATGCCAGAATGTAAGCATACCATTCCCCAATGACTAACTCAAGGGGGAAAGGGAGATTTGTCATAGCAAAGAGAATGGGTAAATCCCAGAATTTAAAGCTGAATTAAACAATTGGATCTTATCAAGAGCAGGAACCAGGAGAGTTCTCTGAAACTAGATATGAGGAACTAAAGAACAGATATACTTTTCTTCTAGAAACTTTAATTAGAAAGATTCACTACTATTTTTCATCTTTAATGACTTAAAACTGTTTTTATAATGTCAGGAGAGAGTGTGATTGACCTTGACCTCACATTGCATATGGCCATGCCTTGACTAGGCACCTGGTACAGTTTAGTTGACAGTTCCACCATGATTACACCCAGTAGGAGAGAGAATATTCCCAAATGAGCACCAACTATGCGCCAGGCACATTTACATATGTTACCTCATTTAACCCTCACTACCAGCCCATACCCTATGGGGTTATTATCATTACTTTTCAAACAAAGAAGCTAAAATTTTGAGAAATAAGTAACCTGCCCATGATGACAAAAATTAAGAGGACTAGAACCAGGATTCAAACATAAAGTGAATGATTACACATATTGGGAACTTATCATCTCATGTTATTAATCATTAGTTAGTAGAGATGATGATCATGATGATGGTGATTATGGTTATTTTAGAGCTGTTAAAAATGCTCTCCCCTTCCTTCAGTTTGGTTGGTTTATTAATAGGAAGTAGGTACAAGGGTTTACCCTGCCCAAATGTCCCTTCTTCCTCTCAACTGAATGCATCTTCACCAGTCCTTTTTCAAAGGAGAGGCACTCAGAGCCTCACTCTGAGTTCCCTTATATTTGACATAATTCTAGAACTGAATTTTAACATCAGAAATGGACTTACTAGAATCAGCCATATCAAACAGTTATAGGAATGACAATTGGCGGCCTGGCACACACACAAAAAAGGATCCAAGTAGACACCAGAACTCAAAAGACAGAGTAAGAGGGAAACATTAAGCCTAGGGTGAATGCCATTTGTATCTTAGTAGTCTCAGAGGGCTTCACTATATTAAATCACAGGACAATCACCATTGTTTTAAAAGGATGTTAAATGAGGGTCAGTGACTATCATTTAATTTACACCCTGGTGGAGGTGCCACAGCAGCTCTCCGGTGTGCTGCTCTGAGATGAGCTCCCACATGGAACTACTGGCACAGAGCCTTCCCATAAAGATGATCCTTCCATGAGTTATACCGAAGAGCATTGAGGGCCAAGCCTATGATACTATACGGTGGTTTCTGTAAACACACAATGGATTTTTAAAAACATGCATCTTTCTTCTTTAGTGTTTGAAAGTACTTCGTATGAATTTATCTTACTTTAGTTGAACTGGAGATGAAGTTTCAAACCTTATTTCCTACTATCTGAACTTCTTTATTCTCTATATATCCTTTTTAGTAGCTCCTCCTATCTTTTAGTGAAAGCCCTAAGCACATACTTTGGCAATCTTTACAGCATTCTTTCTAGCCTATAAAGTTTCTTGTGGGAAGAGATCATATTTTGAGCATCTTCTCCCCCTCTCCCACTTTTCTCTCATATATGTCCTTCTCTGACTACTGCCATTATAAGGCTTTTAAATGCTGTCAGAGGGTCTTGGGGAACAATATAAGGGTGCCATTGTCACACAATTGTCAAATATTCTGTCATATCTAAAGCTATCAAGCTGATTATATTCAGGATGGGATGATGCTTTTGGATGAGATGAAGCTAAGCAGGAGTAAATGGTGAAAAAGGAGAAAGTGACTCAGAAAACACTGGCCTCAAAAAAAAAGGGAAAGAAAACAGGCTGGGATTCTGAAAGGAACTATGACAAAGGCAGAAAAGAAGAAATCCTATCTAATAAAAGGGTAATATGCAAATTAACTGTCACTCCGTCACAAAGATGGCAGTGCCCATAGCCACAAGATGGTGGTGCCCAGTCCTCTCAGCCCCACTGGAGTCCCCTAGTCCTGGGGGCGCAGCCGCTGAGAGCGGGCAGTGTGAGTGGCCTGGTGAAATGCTTGCTTTGTCACCTCGGCGATGAGGCAAGCGTTCCACCCCAGCCACGGATGGGCCTCTGGCCAGGCCGGGGCACGGATGGGCCTTTGGGTTGTGGAGAGCCTCTGGGAAGCGGGCGGAGTAGCCAGGCCCCGCAGAGAGCTACTGGCGCACGGATTCATGCACAGGGCTACTAGTAGGAAAATAAAAGTCTTCCTAGATGAAAACATGCAAAGGGACTGAAGTTTAGTTGGTGAGGGAAGTTCTTATGCCAACAACAGTGATTATTAGAAGTTATAATGTATTCAGAGTAGATCAGATTATTAATGGCTGTAGTAGCTGTGGTAGACTAAACTGCTTAACAAATAGACTCAAACACAAATTGGCCCAAAGTAGAAGCTTATTTTTTGTTTATGTAATAAGTAGGCAAAGAACCCTTCTCCATTTGGTGATTCAGAGACCCAAACTCCTTCCTTCTTGTGGCTCTGCCATCCACCCCTAGGACAGTGGTCAGCAAACTCATTAGTCAACAGAGCCAAATATCAACAGTACAATGATTGAAATTTCTTTTGAGAGCTAAATTTTTTAAACTTAAACTTCTTCTAACACCACTTCAAAATAGACTTGCCCAGGCCATGGTATTTTGTGGAAGAGCCACACTCAAGGGGCCAAAGAGCCGCATGTGGCTCGCTAGCCGCAGTTTGCCAACCACGGCCCTAGGACTTTGTCATTGTCTGCACCTACTTGGTGAAAAGGGAAGGAGATAACAGAGAGCCACCTGCCAGGAGGGACACACATGACTTCTGCTCACATCCCACTGGAGACAACTCAGCCATCCAGACTACATTTGTAAGGGAGTCAGGGAATTGTATTCTAGCCATGGGCTCAGATAAAGTCCAGGTATTTTGAATGAAGTGGAGAACAGGTTTTTGTGGGTAGCTTGTGGTTTCTGCTATAGTGGCTCAGGGAATAAGAGCATAGCCACAGGGTTCAGCAGATCTGTTTTAGAATGCTTATCTGGTGAGACTGGTCAGTTATTCAGGCTCTCTACAAATCTCAGTTACTTCTATAAAATATAACTGAGATAGTAATATTACCTATCTCATAGGATTCTTATGAGGATTAAGTGAGCTAATTAGTATAAAGCATTTAGCCTAGCAGTGCATAGCTAACCATAAACACTCAGTAAATGTTTGCTGTTATTCTTAACAGCTATAGCCCAAATAAAGGAAAGCAATAGGCATTGATTCTGTATCTACTCTAGTTCCAAACTGATGATGATAGGCAATTTACATATGTTTATTATATAGTTCTCAAAATAGCACCTTGAGTTAAGTATTTTCTGCTGGTTATAGATGAGTGGTTTGAAGCTCAGACAGGCAACATTGCTAGGATGTAGTAAAACAGGATTTGAACCAAGGTTTGTTTAATTCCAACCTCATGCTATTACACTAAGCATACCTTGAGGGAAGAAACAAATAGGGATTAGGGTGAGGCAGATGACTATAAGAAACAGCTAAATCTGGGACAAAAGAATGGGCATTGTTTGAACTCAGAGCACAGGCTTTAGAGAAAAGGGACCCAAACCTTAACTATCAACTTCACGCTTCCCTAATCCTAACCCATAGTTTTAGATGAGGGACCTATAAACTGACAAGGGAGAAGAGTATGTCTTTTAACAAGAGTTAAAACCTGTGCAGAACTAGCACACGGAGTTGCATTTGTGGTAATATTCTACCTCTAATAAGTTCATTCAAATCTTTGAGATTCCTAGACACTGGTCAAGTTTAAGGGTATGCTTGAAATCATCATGTACTGTTTTTATTAGAACAATTTTTTTCAGAGAAGGGGCACCAGAGGAAGTTTGGGACCCAGGTGTGTAGCCATTGAAGGAAAAATTTTCCCAGGTACTCCTGGAGGTCAATGGATGGGGGTTCCATTTTTATTTGTCAAATATATACTCTCCCATTTCATCTTCAGAGGTAGTAATTCACATCAGTTTTCTGGTATTCCTATTCTTATGAGACCTTATAAAACACCTTTAAATGTTTAAGTGAAACTCAAACTGAACATGTTCTGTATTGCAGTGCTTCTCAGAGACTTTGCTATGCCGATTTGCATTCTAAATATTTGCACTGTGAGGGTATAGTATGCAGTATTTCCCAAATCTATTAGATCACAGACTCTTTTGCCATAGGGACTATTTTTTTCTAGAGAACACACTTTGGGAAGCACTGTTCTAATGTATTTCATTGACTGATAATCCTGAGTTTTGAGATCTTTGAAAGGGATTTGCTGTGTTCTTATAAAAACGCATTTTCCAAAAGCTTGTGAGATTTCTTCCACAATCCTAACAAGGCAAATAAATCCATTTAAACCACTTTTCAAGCTACCATATATAGAGACACTATTAATTTTCTATGAAGCAGTCATTTCTTCCTCTCTTTCCCTTGATAGGTCGGAAGTATGCCCTCTTTAAGGGGATGAATCATGAAGTGTTTAATCAAGTATCAGCAGTCATCTTTTCTGTGTAAGAGTTGGTCTAAGCCAGTGGTCGGCAAACTCATTAGTCAACAGAGCCAAATATCAACAGGATAACGATTGAAATTTCTTTTGAGAGCCAAATTTTTTAAATTTAAACTTCTTCTAACACCACTTCTTCAAAATAGACTCGCCCAGGCCATGGTATTTTGTGGAAGAGCCACACTCAAGGGGCCAAAGAGCCGCAGGTTGCCGACCACTGGTCTAAGCCTTAGACTGTGACTCTGTTTTGGTCAGTAAGGCAAAGCGAAGTAATTCTTCCAGGATTTCTGCAAAAGAATGTTTTTTATTAATTAAAATGACAGACTGGTGAGGAGCAAACCCCATTTTTGCCTTTTCCCTTCTTCCTGAACATTGTCTTGTACGGATATATCACAGGGCATCCTCATAAGGTATCATGGGACAGGTTATGTTTAGGAGAGTTGCATAAATTATATCTATAGCTTTGATATGTTTGATCCAGGCCTAGAACCACCCACTTGTGAGATTCCTGTCAAGTTGTGGGGAGCCGGCACGGCCATGGCATACTCAGCCCCAGGGTGCCTTATATGCCGCACCAGCTCAGCCAGGTTCAGTGACCCTGAGTGGGGGCGATGAAGGATTGAGAAAAAATAGACAAGAGAAGGAAAGCTGTGACTCAGTAAGGCACTGCTTCCCTGATGGGGACTCAGCAGCGCCATGGACTACAAGCTGTGTCTTTATTTTATAGCTGATGCCACGAGGCAAAGTAAGGGCGTGGTCAAGATGTTTACAACATTCTGGTGGGTTTCAATCCTACTCAATTACATGCACCTGATCAAGCTTTGTTTACTTGCAGCCTATATCACTTAGGCACCTGGGGCCACATGTTCGGACCATAGGTTCAAGCTTACAACTACAGCTGTTGGCTATAATTGTGCTCGAAGGGCTCTGCCCTCCAAGCTTGGTCTTGCACGTGGCCACGAGAGGACTGTGCCCTCTCATCTGTCCAAGGCTTGAACCTGTCCAAATACTGTAGCCATGCCCCACACAAGTAAAATTATATAGGTCTGTATTTCTTAATTCACTTTTATCTGGGTATTCTCTTACAGCAGAAGGAATTCTATTTGTTACCTAAGACACATGTGGAATGATAAGCTACATATTCCCTGGGTGCAGTTAGGGATGTGGTAGTACCTAGAGCACCTCTTCACTTCCTCTTAAAAAAATAATTAAAATGAAACTAAGAGTAACACTAATGCACAAATCACATTGCTCTAAATTAGAAAGTAAGAGAGTTATTTGCAAATGTTATTACTTTACTAGTAAATACTACTTACAAATAACAAATTGTGTGGGACACATCTTACAACTGAGTGATAAATATCAATGCTCTATAAAGTTGTGTTTGAAACCTCTGATACAGATAATAACCCCAGAGATTTTGCTTGTCAAATTAGCCTTGTAGATAAGGATCCTAAAGGGTCTACTCCAGAGGCTGGCCACTTTTTTTCTGTAAAGAGCCTAATAGTAAGTATTTTTGGTTTTGTGGGCTATCTGGTTCACCACCACCACTATTGGACTTTGCCTTTGCAGTGTAAAAGCAGTCGTAGTCTGCATCATGGCTGGGTTCCAACACAATGTTATTTACAAAAATAAAGACGAGGCTGATTTTGGTCCATTAGCTTGTCTAATCCACCATTTTTTTCTCCCTCACTGTTTTCTGGCTGACATATGAAGAAAATTCCTATTTTATAGATGAGAAATTTAAAGCTTAGTGAAGTTCAAAGACTTGTCCATGGCCAAGTCACAGGCAAGCTGGGATTCAATCCCAGTTCTACTTCTCATACCTGTGGTCATCCCTAGCACCTGACACTCTTCCATATTTGGGACCTTCTCTGAAGATCCCAAAAGGCCATTTTGGAGCCAGAAGTCCATTTTGGTAGTGCAGCAGAGACATTTAAAGGGCTCCTTGTGAAGAATGAAAGGTTAATCAGAATTGGAAGAGCTAGATTATGATCCTGCTTCCTTGGTCTAGGAATTATTCTCTCAATTTATTTCCAGGAATAAGAAGGCTGTTTTTTTATCCCACATTGGACCTACCTGGCTGGTATCTTTTTAAGTTTATCAAATGCTGACATATGCTCTGCCTTTGAGTCTCAGCCCAAGGAAACCTTGCATGCTGACAAGACAACACTTTTATTGGGTCATTTGTTCTCCAAACTGAGCCCATTTCTGTCAAAGATTCTTCCTCCCCACAGGCCAACTCCTTTCCTACAAACTCTGAAAGGACCTCTGAAGCCAACACTGTTTACCAATTTGTTCTTAAAAGTGTCAGAACTGTAAGCAGATGAGGTCAAGTAACAATTTTCACAGCTGTTATAAAACACTGCTAATTGCTCTATGGGCTTTATAGAAAACACAGAGTTGTAGCCTGGAAATGGTAATTATTGCAACTCAGGTTTCCTGGCCTAAATTCCCCAGCTGCATGTTTTCTTCTATCCAAAGGGGGAACATTAACAAAAAAAGAAAAAGAAGAGCAAAACACCAAACTTTAATAATAATAGTAATAATAATAGTATAAAACTGTAAAAAGTATTCCTAACATGCAGGGTTGTTATGACTACTAAAATTGGAATGTTTAAGAAGTCAGTGTAGATCTCACAAGTCGAAAGAAACTCTGAAGATTTGGATTCTCTACCTCATGTTAAGAAGTATTGATTGCAGCCCACAAGAAGACTTTCACTTAACCACATTTTAAAACGCTTTCATAAATATTGCAATAAAATGAAATTCATTGCTGGTTAAACTCTAACACCAGAATGAGCTTATTTATCATCCAGATGACTGAGCTGCTGGCAAGAGGAAAGAGAAGGATGGTAGGGGATTTATATAGCACATCTTGAAATACCTTCTTGCAAGGTAATAAAGGCTGTGCTCCACATTTGAATCTAATGGCCAATAAACAATTTTCAGAAAGAGAAAAATAAAGGTAGTGGAAATAGAGTGCATTGGGAAATTCAATTTATTCTGTAGTCAATTATTGCAGGGTTCAGCTTTATTATAAACTTTTTTTCCCATTAAGCATAGCTTGTCAGAAATCCTATATCAAGGGAATAAAATGTCAGGATGGTGTCCAAATCATTATAGCATGTTTCTCATAACAGCTTTTTACTTGGAACCTCTAAATGATTTGTGACAGTGTTCATGGCATTTGAAAGTAAGATTAGTCAAGTGATATTTTTTAATGTAGAATTTTTGATAATGTTTGAGTTAAGCCTGCTGACACATAAACCTGATATTTTTCTGCCATGTTTTCATTCACAAAGTGAAAAGTCCTGTCTAAATCTATGCTTACATGCTCATCTTTGAATATGATACTGCTTTAATAAAGTTTATATCCATATAGTCATCAAAATAAGAGTGTGAAAAAAGAGGGAAATTTATTGTTGAAGAACTAGATGAAATTCTATTGTCATTTGAAGGGCCCTTAACTTTAAAGGTGAAATGAAATATAGATAGTTGAGGAAATTAGGTTCAAGGGAAAATGAAGATGGAAACATTTAAAAAAGAGAGAAGTTGATATACAAAATATACTATTTATTCTTTTTCTAGAGGCCACAAATTTTACTCTGAGCCTCTTGGATTCCCAAATAAAAAAGGTAAGTAGTCATATGATTCTGGGCCCGTAAAATAAACATAATATAAAACAATTGTTCAAGATAGACATGATTTTGGTACTGAGACCAAATGATGATAAATTCTTATAAAGAGGAAACCATGTAAACTAATGAACTATGTCCTCAAAAACATTATCACAGTAATTGTAGTAAAGTATCTCATAGAGTTTTTTCTCATAATATCTCTCAGTTTAGGTCAGTGGTAAATTGGTACAGCATAATTCAGCTGAAGCAGCTGTAGTGGCAGAAGGCTCAAACAACGCTGTGTAACTGGAGTGCCTATGGTTTCTCTTTGTTCCTGTCCCTCTCTCTTTCTGTCTGCCCTATTAACTTAACTGGTGTTTAATATTTTATACTTGTTTTCTACATTCCTTAAGGCACACACACACAGTACAACAAACAAACAAACAAACAACCTGCACTAGGAAATATAAGTAGAGAACACATTTCCCTTGTAGAATTATGGACATATGGTCATGTTGGGGCCTAATTTGCATATGTATAAGAGAGAGAGATGAGAGAAGAAAGAGAGAGAGAGAGGGAAAGGGACAGGAAGAGAGATAGAGGGTATGTGTGTCTATGTGTGTCTACGTGAGGGTGCATATATGGGACTTTAGGAGGTCAAGGCAAGAAGTTAGGATTCCTATGTAAAAAGGACCAGAAAGTTTGCCCAGTATAGTTCTGGTTTAAGCCTGCCATCTTGGTGTAATTACATTAGTCCCTCCTTTCATCTCAAAAATATCTCAGTTTGGAAGCTAAGTACTATGGTCACCTTATCTCTAAACACACTAGAATCAAAGGAGGGAGGTTAATGATGTTGCCAATTAGTGTGTGTTTTTTTTTTTTTTTTTATGGGCCAATAGGGCAATTACTGGGGAATAGGAAGAAATTTCATGCCAGAAATAATAGTCAACCTGCAGTATCAAAGCTACCTTTGAATGATCCTAAAGAACTGGAGTCATTGGACAGCTAAATTATCTGTACCATATCAGAGGGTAAGCCCCTTTCTACTTGCAACAGAAAGAGCTTGGACTTTTATGGAGATATGAGAAATTGGATCCAGCAGCTGATTAGGAACTGCAGCACCATTTATAGCATCATTAACTCAAGGGAACAGGATGGTATTGAATTGGCTCAGATAGGAGCAGTGGCATTTAGTGTATGAAAGCAAGATCAGAAATGCCATGAGCCATGGGAGATATAATGGGAAAAGGGAGAAAGGAGAAACTCTTTCTTGAAACTATATACATCCTTAATTACCACTTAAGCTGAGAACCATAATTAGTGATCCTGATTTCTCTCTCTTTCTCTCCCTTTCTCTCTCTCTTTCCCTCTCCTCCCCCCCCCGTTCTAAAATACCATATTCTAAAAGAAATTTCCCATTTGAAAAAAGAATTGCATCCTCCGATGCCCTAAATCCTGAAGAGGATAAATAATAATCAAGACAGTGTGGGAAACTAAAGAACATCAAAGAGAAAGATCTTAGCATCAATCAGAGGGGAAAAAAGAATTTTCTCTAATAGAGGCATTACTGCAAGATTGGTATACTTCTCAAGTGTGACAGTGGATGTCAGAACACAATGAGATGGTATCTTGATGTTCCACAGGACATTCTATACCTCATTTAATAATTTGGGTAAAACAAAGACATTTTCAGAGAAAGAATTAAGGAGTTTACTAATAGAGTTATATAAGGAACTAGAGGCCCAGTGTATGAAAATTCATGCACTGGAGGGGGGTCCCTCAGCCTGGCCTGTCTCCTCTCACAGTATAGGAGCCCTCAGGGGATGTCCACCTCTGCGGGAGGCAACCGGGCTGATCAGGGGAAGGTGCTGCCCCCATCACCCCACTGCTCCTGCCACTGCCAGCTGCTTGGCCCTCGCTTCTTAGAGCTGGCCCTGCCCCCCACCCACTAGTGGGTGGGCAGCGATCTGGGGCCATGCTGGCTGGGGGAGGGGCTGTGGGAGGTGGAAGCACAGCGGGTCACACCCTGTCCAGCCTCTGTGGAGGTGTGGCGCCAGGACGGGGAGAGGAGGTGGTGCCTCCACTCTGGCTCCTGCGGCAATGGCAGGGGCTCCTGTGTTAGTGGCAGGGGCTCCTGTGGCGTGGCGGCCCCACCTCTGTTCCCGCTCCCGCGGCGAGGTGAGCAAAGGCGCTGCTCTGCTCCCACTCCCGTGGCTGCGGCCCTGCCTCAGCTCCCTGCCTCCGCGGTGGCCCCGCCTCCTCAGCGCCTCTCCCATGCAGCCGCTGGCCCTAGGCCCTCGCAGCTGCTGTGGCTTTGTCTGGATGGATGTCCAGAAGATGTCCACCCTAATTAGCATATTACCCTTTTTTTAGTATAGACTAGAGGCCCAGTGCATGAAATTCATGCATGGGAGGGGGTCCCCTCAGCCCAGCCTGCACCCTCTCCAATCTGGGACCCCTTGGGGGATGTCCAACTGCTGGTTTAGGCCCAATCCCGGGGATCGGGCCTAAACCAGCAGTCAGACATCCCTGTCACAATCGTGGATTGCTGGCTCTTAATCACTCACCTGCCTGCCTGCCTGGTTGCCCCTAACTTCCCATCCTGCTGGCCTGGTTGCCCTAACTGCCCTCCCTCCCCCCGCTGGCCTGGTCACCCCTCACAACCCCCCACACCGGCCTGGTCACCCCACGCAGCCTGCTTGTTCAGTCGTTTGGTCGTCCCTCACTAACACCCCTGCCAGCCTGGTCGCCCCATGCAGCCTGCTTGTTCAGTCGTTTGGTCGTCCCTCACTAACACCCCTGCCAGCCTGGTTGTAGGCAGCCATCTTTGAGGGTGTGAGGGTTAATTTGCATATTACCTCTTTATTATATAGGATTATTAAAAGATGTACTTTATTGCTTATTTTCTTCTAGGATTTTTATGGTTTTGAGCCTAACATTTAAGTCTTTAATCCATTTTGAGTTTATTCTTGTGTATTGTGTGAGAAGGTGGTCTAGTTTCATTTTTTGTGTGCATATCTATTCAATTTTCTCAACACAGTTTATTGAATGGATTGTCTTTACTTCATTTTATGTTCTTGCCTCATTTATCAAATACTGACTATAAAGATGTAGGTTTATTTCTGGGCTCTCTATTCTGTTCAATTGATCTATATATCTGTTCTTACGCCAATACTGAAAGGTTCTGTGTTGGGCCAGGGTCGCACAGAACTGACTCAAAGCTCAGTGTAATCAAAATGATATTTATTCAAGGCATCTGGGTGCAGATGGGCTGACTTTGGGAAAGAAGTCAGCACCAAATGGGGAGGGAGCAGGCTTTTTATGTGCCTAGGGAGAGCTGCAGGCTGCGGCTGACACTTGTATCTGGACCATGCTGCAGGTGGCTTCTTGTTAATGCATGTATCTGGGCTGGGCTGTAGGCAGCTTCTACTGAGCACATATCTGTGCTGGGCTGCAGGCAGCTTCTACTGAGCACATATCTGGGTCTCAGAAGTTCCTGTAAGATATTCGCTCAAGGGGAACATGTTTTTACAAGGCTCAGGCTTGCAGAATGAGTTTCCCTTTGACATTTGTTAGATTTTTGTAAGGCTCAAGCCTTGTGTTCTCCAGTTAACCCCTTCAAATACCAGATTTTCAGGTGACCAGTCTTTTGAAATCAGCACAGAAATGTGCAGGTCTCCTGGTCTTTGTGTTTTTAAGTCTTGCCTAGATTATTTAGCAGCCTCACCCATTCTGACATTATATCTCCCTCCCACCTCTGTTAACTATGTCATTTTTACTACTGGAAAGTTAACTTTTTATTTTTTCTGATAATTTTATTTTGTTTTTTAAAATTAAAGTATAGTTGACATACAATATTATATTAGTTTTAGGTTAAACCATAGTGATTCTACATTTATATAACTTATGATGTGATCACCACAATATATTTAGCAACCATCTGTCACTATACAAATTTATTACAATACTAGCGGCCTGATGCATGAAATTCATGCAAGAGTAGACCTTCCTTCCCCCGGCTGCCGGCACCAGCTTCCCTATGGCACCCAGGACCTGGGTTTCCCTCTTGCTGCCGGCACCCGGGACCGGGCTTCCCTCACAGAGGGAGGCCCCACCCACCCGCTGCAGCCTGTCGGTCAGTGGCCTGGGCCTCCCTCTGCAGGGCGATTGTGGAGCCCCCCAATTGATCACCCGGCTGGCCAGTGGCCTGGGCCTCCCTCTGCGGGGCGATCATGGGGCGATGGCCGGGCACCCACCTTGGATGGCCTGGTGCCAGTGGGTGACATAGTGTGGTCCTGGATGGTTATCTGGATGGTCTTTCCGCTGTTTGGCCATTCGGTCGATTTGCATATTACTCTTTTATTATATAGGATTATTGACCATATTCCCTGAGCTGTGCGTTATATCTCTGTAACTTATTTTATAACTGGAAGTTTGTACCTCTTATTCCCCTTTATCTTTTCACCCATCTCCCTACCCACCTTTGGCAACCATCAGTTTATTCTTTATCTGTGAGTTTGTTTATATTGTTTTGCTTGTTCATTTGTTTTGTTATTATTTTTTAGATTTCACATGTAAGTAAAATCATATGGTAGGTATGATTTTTTGTCTTTCTTTTTTTTTTATTTATTTCACTCAGTATAATACCATCTAGATTCATCCATGCTGTTGCTAATGGTAAGATTTTATTCTCTTTATTGCTAAATAACATAACATTTATTTTAATTTTGCTATTTATTTCATTACATTTGTTGTTTTCATTAATATTCTGGTTGCATATACTTTCTATTAGGTGGAGCTTTCAGGAAAGTTTCTGTTTTCCTGATATAAAGTCACACATTCAACAGGCAAAGCTTCTTCCTATTTGGAACACAAATGCCTGTAGGTCACCATTTGCATCTGTGAAGATGAAAACAGCATTCCAAGGATAATAGAAGAGGCACTTAGAAGGAGCCAGGGTCTTTTTTAATTCCTAAAGCAATGGAACTAGCCTTGAGCTGCCTGCCTCTGGACTTAAAGGAAAAAAAAAAATACTATCTGGTATAAGCCATTCTGGTTGAATTTCTCTTATATTCAGTTGAATATAATCATAACTAATACACGCTGTATATTCTGAACAGTATTAGGCATTAATGAATGACAATAATTTGCATTTTAATAGTGCTCAAGGGCTTTTGCACTCCCCCTTTAAACTTGATCTTCCCTGGAACTCTATGAAGTGAGTACAAGAGCTGGTGCTATTTTCATTTTCTAAATGAGATCATTGAGGTTTTTGCAGATTAAGTGATTTTTCTCAGGGTCACATAGCCAGTCTTTGGCAAAGTGGCATATGAGCCCAAGCATCCAGATATCTAGTGTAGTTCATTTCCACAACACCAACTTATAGGATGTTATGCACATTTGTGGTTAGGCAGAAATTTACCCAAATGTTCTCACCAACTCCACAGAAAGGTACAAGGTTCATATGACTGTTGAGATCAACTTTTCATAGCTAAATATAAATCATCACTCAGAATAATAGGTTCTATTATGTCCTCCCATTACCAACAGGGTCTGCCTTTGCTTAGGTAGGCTGATTCTAGGGTACAGCCTCAAGGTGGTATGTGCACCAAGTGTGTGAATTTAGGTTAGGGCTTCTACCTTCCCTCTCTCCTCCTAGAGGTTGTGGTATCTATTCAGGTGGGGATGATTCTGCTTAACAGGATATTCTCAGCGTGGTTTTCCAATAAATCAATACTTGCTGTGGAAGGAGAAAAATGAGTCATGGGGAGGAGATTTTTGTGTTTGCACATGTAAAATGTACCACTGAGATTTTAAAAAGCAAATATTCAAAGCTTTTTTGGAATTGGAAACATTTTATTTAAGAGAGAAACACACAGTTTAGATCAGGGCTTCTCAAACTTTAGTGTAATCCAGAATCTTCTGGAGGATTTGTTAAGACAGAATGTTGGGTTTTACTCTCAGATTTCCTGATTTAGTAGGTCTGCAGTGGCCCAAGCATTTGCATTTCTAACAAGATACTGCTGCTGCTGCTGGTCCAGGAAGCTCTGAATTAGACGAACCAAAACCAACTAATGTCAATAGCTGGAGGAAACATAAACTTTTCTCTAGTCCACCTCTTAGACATGTCCAATGATTTACCCAAGGTTACATGACAAGTTAATAGCAGACTCTACTTTAAATTCTAAATTTCCTAACGCCCAGACCAGGATCATTCCATATTTGTTGCTCTGCTCTTGAATGAACTCACGGATTTGCTTTGCTCTCTTCTAGAGTATAATAATTATTAATAATAACAAATATACATATACATATATATGTATGTATGTTTATAAGTTTCTAGCAAGACTTATAATTTGAATTCTATTTGAGGATATTCTGTTAACAAGGCAAACAAATAATACAGTTGCTCAAAATAAGAGTTTCAAATTCTTTTTTGCTTCTAAACTACCTAGTAAGAACAATCTAGTCCTCCACTTTTCTTTGTCTCTCGCTGTACATCGGAACTATGCTTTCCTCTGCTCAGTGTCACTCTCTTGTGATTCAACCCTCTGAAAAGATGAAAAGTATGAATATCTTAGAAGAACTGATGTTCTTACTAAAAACACCTGAGCAATCCTACACTTCTTACTAACTTACTAGTAAACATTGCTGCACCTACCAGCAGGTGGAAAGTGGTTGCCTAACCAGGGGTCAGAAAATGTTTCCTATAAAGGGCCAGATGGGAATATTTTAGGTTTTGTGGGCATACTGACTTTATCATAGTTATTCAACTATGCTGTTTCAGATTGAAAGCGGTTGTTGGCTATATATAAATAATAAGCATGGATGTATTGCAATAAAACTTTATAGACACTGAAATTTGTCACAAAATAATCTTATTTTGGTGTTTCTTCAAGCATTTAAAAGTGTAAACAGCATCATTAACCGTGGGCCATACAACAAAAGACAGCAGCCTGTGTATGGCCCTTGGGCTATAGTAAACTTGAGGTTTTCTTCCTTCCCCACTTTTTTCCCCAACATCTCTTCCTTTCCCTAGCAGGAAGGAAGAACTTGACTACTGATCAAATTGCATTTCTTTTCTTCCATTAAAATTCTACTGCTGGCAGTTTTAACATATAAAAAATAAAGATTCAACCTGAATTATAAACTAAAACCACAAGGAGATGTCTCATTGATTTTGCAAGGTATAGGAAAATTATAATCAATGTTAATCAAGGACACTAAAAAGACCTCCCTTATGTGGGAACTGGTACAGTGTTTCTTGAAAGAATTTTATTTATTTGTATACATCAAAGATGTTTATATTCTCTTACCCAGACTATCTCAGAAAAGAGTCCATAAAAGTAATCAGGGATAAGAACAAAGGGAACTTGTTTCCTAATGATCAAAGATAGGAAAAAATATATTTATTGAAGTGTTATAATTGATAATGATAAAAAATTTGAAAGATCCTAAATGTCTAACCATAGAGAAATGGCTAAATAGATTTTAGTTTATCTGTACAATATTAAGAGTGATTAGCTCTCCGTGTAACATTAAGAATAAATTTTTTTGTTTATGCTTTTCCATTTTCTTCAGGTCTTCCACAATCCTATATAATAAAAGGGTAATATGCAAATTAACCATCACTCTGTCACAAAGATGGTGGCGCCCATAGCCACAACATGGTGGCGCCCAGTCCTCTCAGCCCCACTGGAGTCCCCTAGTCTCAAGCGGGCAGCATGAACGGCCTAGTGGAATGCTTGCCTCATTGCCCCGGCGACGAGGCAAGCGTTCCACGCCTGGCTGCGGATGGGCCTCTGGCCAGGCCGGGGTGTGGATGTGCCTCTGGGCCATGGAGAGCCTCTGGGTAGCAGGCACGGAGCAGAGAGCTACTAGTGCACGGATTCGTGCGCAGGGCTACTAGTGTGCATATATGACTTTTACAGTCAAGCAAGAATATAATCCTATATAATAAAGAGGTAATATGCAAATTGACCATCACTCCAACACACAAGATGGCCGCCCCCATGTGGACACAAAATGGCCACCACAAGATGGCCAGCAGGGGAGGGCAGTTGTGGGGGACACAGGCCTGCAGGGGAGGGCAGTTGGGGGGGACCAGGCTGGCAGGGGAGGGCAGTTAGGGGTGACCAGGCTGGCAGGGGAGGGCAGTTAGGGGCAATTGGGCTGGCAGGGGAGCAGTTCGGTGTCGATCAGGCTGGCAGGCAGAAGTGGTTAGGGGCAATCAGGCAGGCAGGCAGGCGAGCGGTTGGGAGCCAGCAGTCCTGGATTGTGAGAGGGATGTCCGACTGCCCGTTTAGGCCTGATGCCACTGGGATCAGGCCTAAACAGGCAGTCGGGCATCCTTCAAGGGGTCTCAGATTGGAGAGGGTGCAGGCTGGGTCTAAGGGACACCCCCCCCCCCCCCCCCGTGCATGAATTTCATGCACTGGGCCTCTAGTTAATAAATAAATAGAAATTGAAAAAATTCCATATAATAATTAGAGTCAATATTTTCATTGCCTTTAGATTTTTTTTTGTTTGTGTTATGGCCTGTGTCAATCTGAAGGCCTATAAATTTTCTGAATTTACTTTATCCCTAGTCTTTGCATTTGCTTTGCCACTGTGATGTCACTTTTCTCATCTTCACAGGTCTGCTCTAGTAATTATTCTTGGTCTGTGGTAGGAAACACCTTTTCATACCAGTGGTACAATTCTACTAGGAACAACATTCTTAGTTTGTTGCAATGTTCCTAGTGTTTTCATGTCTTTTAATTTGGAAAGGTTCCTTTATTTCCTATTTATTGAGAAACCAAGTTCCCTGATGCTTGGGTCAAGGGAAAATATTAGTATACACACAGTGCTACATCCAAATGATCTGTTCCCTCTGCAATCAAACATTCTGCCTCTACAGAACATGCATGCTATACCAACCAAGTTGGAACCTTTCTGGGAGTTAAGTGGCAGCCTTGGCATCTCCTCTTTATATTTCCTCCTATTTGATTCTGTTCTCATATCTATTTCCCACAAAAGATGTTAGGTTTTCATGAAAATGAGCCCCTCAAAGGAATAATTGAATAAGATAGTTGGAAAAGACTTTAACGTTTTTTTTTTACATGATGGTAAATGTACAGGATGAAGATAATTTTACAACACAATGAGAAGCATGCTTCTGGCCGGAACTGCTTGGCTTTAAGGCTCTTGCTATTCAGGGCAATGCCCAGTCATCATGGAACACCTGCAATCTATTTGAGACATAGCAGAGTCCTTTGGCATAGTGGTTGAGAAGCTCTATCTTAAAGATCACCTACTTCATTCCACTCTCACTTCCTCTGCTTTGGAGATTAAGAAAATGAGACCCATTCCCAGACCTCAGTGATACCATGAGTAAAGCCAAGATTTTGAACCAATGATCTGGGGAAATGGAAGAGTTGGAGACTGGAAGGCATTCTGTCTCTCCATATGCACTTATTCATGTAGTCGCCTACTTACAATTTTCTAACACTTTTTTTAAGAGCATTTTTTTCCATGAACAAATACTTGTCTCATTATAAGAAGAAATTTCAGGCTGCTTTCAAAGTATTAAGAAATGGAACTGCCATTTGCCCCAGTGATCCCACTTCTAAGAATATATCCTAAAAATCCGGAAACACCAATCAGAAAGAATATATACACCCCTATGTTCATAGCAGCACTATTTACAATAGCTAAGACCTGCTAATAGCCCAAGTGCCCATAAGTAGATGGGTAGGTAAAAAGTCCTGGCACATTTACACAATGGAATACTATGCAGCTGTAAAAAAGAAGGATCTTTTACCCTTTGAGACAGTGTTGAGGGGCCTGGACAGTATAATGCTAAGTGACATAAGCCAGCCAGAGAAAGACAAGTATCACATGATCTTACTTATATGTGGAATCTAATGAACAAAATAAACTTATGAACAAAATAGATTCAGAGACATGAAAGCATGGAACAGACTAATGAATTTAAGAGGGGAGGTGGAGAGGGATGGACCGGAAGAGATGAACTGGGGAACTTATATGCATATATGCATAGCCCATGGACACAGACAATAATGCCATGAAGGCCTGGGATGAGGGTAGCGGAGTAGAGGGTATTATTGGGGAGAGAAAGCGGGGGCTCTGTAATATTATCAACAATAAAGATAAATAAAAAAAGTAAGTTGGGGGAAAGTGGATCTAACTGAAGGCTTGTTAAATCCTATAATGTTCCTCAAGCTGGCATTTTTTTATAAAGTAAAGCTGTTGTGATTTTTACTTATAGATTTGGTAGCAGAAACTAAAGATTTGTCTCAGTTATAGTTCTTGGATATTTATACAAAATACAAATTTTATGAAAAATACTGAAATGAATTTCCTATGGAAAGAAAAAGTTAAGCTGTCACCCACGTAACATTACTAGGCTCAGAGGGTTAGTTAAAAGAGGCCAACTGCCCACTGTCCCTGATCAAAGTAATGCCTTCAGGGACCTGAAGAAAGGTACCCAAAGCAGCTGAGATAAACCCCAAGTGTAATTCTCAAATGGCTATTAATTTTCCCCCTACATGATATGAAAGCAAAACTCTGAAGATCCAGTCATTGAACCAGGAACTTTGGCTTTTGTGAGCATCAATTGAGTTTTTTGAAGTACATTTCAGATTCCTCACCTTTAAAAATAGACACATGAGGGACCGGGGAGGAGGTGTGAGTCTCAGGCTTCAAGTGAGTGAGATCATTCTACAGCCTTCCTATCCCCCACACTGCAGATGTCACAAGGTGAGAATGAATCCTCAGCTTGTTCTGGTTTCCAAGTTACAATCCCTCTGCCTTTTCCCTACTCCCCTTAGGAAATCTGTGGAGTCTGCAAAACCACTTGACAGACAATCATTCTTACAGACAGCAGACACACACATTTCCCCACTGAAACTCTATTACCCAAGACTTGAAAGCTCTTGTGTATAACAGGTTTAAGTATAAACATGTGTTTTTGCCATTCATCATTTTCCCCCTCTTTGAGGAAGCCATATGTGATCATATTCTGGGAGGCAACACAATCTACAGCAGGTGGGCTCTATAATTGGCCTGCTTAGGGAGTAGCAGAAGTTGGGTTCAAAAGGTACTGACCTTATCGGTTTGGTTAGTAGGAGTTTGTGAGTAGGGTTGTAAAACCTAAACAGAGAACTGGGCTGCCTCTCAGACCCCATAGAGGAACAATGGAAACCAATGTGAATATTTCAGGGGAAGTGACAGAGAAAATGTGAAGAGGTTGTGCTGTTGAAAGTCAACAATATTTAGCTGCAAAAATACTCATACTTATCCCCACAACAATCTTATTATGTATGGCTCTAGCTGAAAAAATACTCATATTTATCCCCATGACAATCTTATGTATGGCTGTAGCTGCAAAAATACACATAATTTCTACAACAATCTTATGTATGGCCCTATGGGCTCACTCTGGACCTTTACAGTTCTTCATTCATCTTTCTTCCTGGAACATATTAGGGCAGGGCTGACAGTGACAGAGCACATTGAGGCTTGGGGGTGGGGGAGAGAGAGTGTCCGCTAAGCCACCAAGGTTAATGGCAGATCCAGCACATCTTTGCTCTCATATCTTGACTGTTCCTATTTTGATCAGAAACTAAATCATAAAAAGATAATGTCAGAGCAGTGTCTACACAGCACAGTAGTGATAAGGTGATAGCTGATACATTTTATCACAAGCAAACTATACAGTTCAAGTCCAACTTATCTGTTTAGGTAGCCTACAACATTAAAATTAGCTGGAAGATGAACAATTTGCGTTGTACTCTTGAGGAATTAGTTTATTGTGATTTATTTAGATAGGATTTCTAAATTCCACTATTATTTATTGAGTTCCTGCTAGATCCAAGGTGCTGGGAACAAAACAGAGAAACAGACTCAAGCTTTGCGATCAGCAGTTCATTAGAAAAAGAAAAAGGTTTGTTAACAGGTCATATAAATTCTCTCTGATAGTTGTGACGGAAGCACAGGAGGGACATCAAAATCAGCTTTGCTTGTGGTCAGTGGTGGGAGGACATTTAGGGAAGGTTTTCTGGAGGAATAGGTAAGTTGAAACATGAAGGATGAAAAAAAGTTATTTGGTTGAAGTGGTTGGAGAAAGAATGTTCTAGCTTTAGGAGTTTGTTAAAATGTTTGGGATGGAATAGAAGAGGATGCCTTCTAGGACCTATTGAGAATTCAAATATGTGAGGCAGAAGTAGTAAGGAGCAAAATCATAAGGGATCTGTGTGTCTAGTGGTTAGTTCCATTGTACTTATAATGCATTAGTGGCCCGGTGCATGAATGCATTATAAGTACAATGCAGTGGGGGAGGTTCCCTCAGCCCAGCCTGCACCCTCTCCAATCGGGGACCCCTTGGGGGATGTCCGACTACTGGTTTAGGCCTTCTTGCAATCTGGGACCGCTGGCTCCTAACTGCTCACCTGCCTGCCTGCCTGATCGCCCCCAACTGCCCTCCCCTGCTGGCCTGATCTCACCCCCAACTGCCCTCCTCTGCCGGCCTTATCACCTCTAACAGCCTCTGCCTTGGCCCCCACCACCATGGCTTTGTCCGGAAGGAAGTTGGACATCCGGAAGATGGCCAGTCAACCCGGTCTAATTAGAATATTACCCTTTTAGTAGTATAGATAGATTATATAGGACAGGATTGCTTAAATGGGGGTGGGAGGAGCCTTTTTCATCAGGAGGAGAAGCTCTTGGCAGACAAAAATACATAATCCCTATATCTGGACTGATAGCCAGCCATATGCACTATACTGCCAAACTGGTCATTAAAAAATTGAACCACTTTCTTACACCTTACACCAAACAGCTTTGCCCTTAAAACCCCTCCTCAGCCCCCACCTTAGGTTCTGCCTTTGCAGTTCACCAAGATTAGGTTCTGATTGGTCGGTTTCTATGCCAGTCAGTGTCTCCAGGCCTATCAACGGGCCTGCTCAGAGAGGCGGGGCTGATCAGCAGCCACAGCGGAGGCCCAAGAGAAAGAGATGTGCAGCTGCTGGCCAGGCCCGGAGCGAGAGAGAGGCAAGTGCTGATCAACAGCTGCCACAGAGGCTACAGATCAGACCCTGCTTCTCTCTCGAGGACTCTCTTGGGGCCTGATCTGCAGCCCTCTCAGCAGTCAGTGCTGGGTCGCCATGGTACCCAGCACTGACTTCCAGTCAGTCAAGCCTTCGGTCATTTTGGATGTTATGGACCCTGGGTTTTTATATATTAGGATAATAGTCCCTCTTAGCCTAGAGTACTCCATTTGTGTTTACTACATTTCATTTCTATTCTATGTTTCCAATGCTCTGTTCATTACCTTAGTACAAGGAGTTATACATTACTGGTTTGGGAAAAAGGACATCAATTAGTCACTTTTCCCAAAAAGGAAAATAATGGTCTGATGAAGACACCAAAAACAAAGATAGAAATGAGAACTTTTCGGTATCCACATTGCACTGAGACAGGTGAAGTTTCTCAGGATGGAGACACCAGAAAGTTAGCAACCATTTTCATAAGCAACTATTGTTAAGAATTTAGCTTAGCTCCTATTTTATTGTGTTACATTTTTAGATTACATGCTGGTATCAGTTTCTAGGGGAAGTATTATGGATAAATGATAATTTTTCCAGATGACTATACTGTAATTGGCATGAATTTTATGTAAGTGAACCACATTTTTGCAGGTTTTTTCCTTCTACCTTTGTTAGTACTTTAGGAACAATAATCATTGTTATTCTTGGCATATTTCCCAGATTCAACCCATGGTTTAACAATAACAACTACAATAATTCTTAACATTAGAAGAACACTAACAGATTATAATACATTTCTGCAGGCCAGCATTCTAACCTCTAACAGGTTTCTATGAAGCCTGTCCCCTACATGTCCATGTGATTGAAAGATAAGGTCCGGCTCAATTTTCTCATAAAATGTCCAGGTCATATTAAAATATTTAAACATGCCTTGGATTTGAAACCAGGTCAAATTATTTTTATTTTCTCACTTAAAAATTTTGTTCCCAATTAGGCAAAGTGTTAGCTTTCTTTGTTATATCTTTGAGAAGTATCAGTTTCTCCTACACTACTTTATTTGCAAAACCTCTGATTTACCCAAGAGGAGTGGGGAAAAAACAAAACAAAAAAACGAATGTGCAACCATCAGAAGAACAAAAATAAAATGAATTGTGCCTTATTATTACTATATATGGACCACTTATCAAACTACATGCTAGGCATGTGAGATTATTTTAATTTTCCACAATAAGCCTGCAGGGTAGGGTCTATATTTCCATTTCTAATGAAACACTTTCAGAGAAATTAAGTAAATTGCCAAGAGCTATGCTATTGTAATTGACACGTGTGATTTCCAAGCCTGCACTCTTTTCACCATGCCATCCTCAAATGTTTCCCACTCCAAAGTGACTTATTTCAAATCATTCAGAGCATTTGATGTTCTAAACTTATGTGAACCTCTGAACATCAGGTTGGAAGCTGCAGAACTAAAGCAAAGGGAAGTGCAAAATCACTCTATTAAAATGACAAATATTCCAGATGTAGCTAATTAGTATGATAACCTATGCGTAAAAGAGAATTGTAAAATTAGTGCCATCAGCCTTGCAATGGCATTAACCATATTATAACTCCTCATATGATCTTTCCCCCCACCATGAAATGGTCTTGCAAATGCCTGATCTCAATTTGCCATATCATATGGTGCAGCTCACCAGTGCCACATGCTACATGGATACCGTGGTTTTCACAGTGGGTTATTTTTTTAAAATCTTTGCAAATTGGTGAATTAAAATAATTTCACCTAAGGTGATCTTGCACCAAAAATATACTGGCGACTTTGATAGCAATTCTGTATATTTTTTTGCTCACTTGTTTTTTCATAATTTTCGTTTCCATTTCTGCTCTGAATCACCTACTCTAGGATATAAAGACCCAGGCAGGTTAAGTGGCTGGTCTTGTTTATCCTGAAAGCTTTCTCTAAGAGCTAGACGCTGGGGAGGAGGAGAGCCTTATTTTCACACGATGAAATCAACAAGCAGCAGGTTTGAGTTAAACCATTATAATTCTTCTAAGAAGGAGCACTTGTGGGCTAAAGGGTTTGAAAAAACCTCGGAGAATAGAAGCACAAATTACATCACAAATTAGGCTACAAACAGTCAACACATTCAGTGGTTGCCACGAGACTAACAAATGAAGCAAGAAGAAGCGAAGTCAGGTTTTGTGATTTCAGAGAAAGTGTTTGGGGAAGGTGGCCAGTTTGATCAGGTTTGCTTCAGGAAATGACAGCACAACTAATATAAACTCTTATCTCCTTTTCACTGTTCATCTCTCATCTGAACACTCCCTTCCTCTATTTTGTACATTTTTACCTTCAAGGTAAAAACCTTTTATGAGAATTCCCTGTTTTCCAAAAGGATTTCAAAAAATTTTAATTTCTTTATATATATATTTTAAGTCCTCACTCAAGGATATTTTTTTCCATTCTTTTTTTTTTTTTTTTTTAGAGAGAGTGGAAGGGAAGAGTAGAAGGGAGGGTGTGGAGGGGGAGAGAAAGAGAAAGAGAAACATGGATGTGAGAGAGACACATTGATCAGTTACCTCCCACAGGTGCCCTCACCTGGGCCAGGGATTGAACCTGCAACCCAGGTACATGCCCTTGACCGCAAATCAAACCTTGACCCTTCAGTGCCTGGGCTGACGCTCTAACCATTGAGACACCAGCCAGGAATGAAATTTTTTAAAATTTATTTTTATTGTTGACGTTATTACAGATGTCCCCCACTCCCCTCCTTTCCCCCATCCACCCCCAGAAAGTACATGGCACTAGAGGCAAAAGTTCCGATTAATGAACTTGGGCCTTGTGAAGTACATGTGGGGAGAGGAATTGATTTATATAAAATATATTGTTGACCCTTGATAGCCTATGATGTTTGCCATCATGTTACATGCTTTCTGATTTTACTTTGAGTTGAATTTGGTTTGTCACAATTCCAAAGAACAGAATCTCCAGTGCCAGTTATATAAGGGACTCTCAAAAAATTAAAGAATAAATGAATAGATAAATTGATGCATGCCTGAATGCAATTAAGATATGCTAACACGAGCTCACAAAAGATCTTGACTTAATCATGAACTAAATACAACCTGATTTTTTTATTGTTTAAAGTATTACAAATAATAGTACATATGTCTCCTTTTTTTTCCCCATTGACCTCCCCCCTGGCCTCCCCTACCCCCCAGTACATGCCTTTACCTGCCAGTGTCTTGTATCCATTGGTTATGCTTATATGCATGCATACAAGTCCTTCGGTTGATCTCTTACAGCCCCGCCCCCCTCCCCCCCCCCCCCCCCCGCCACCTCCCCTGCCTTCCCGCTGTAGTTTGACAGTCTGTTCAATATTTCTTTGCCTCTGTATCTATTTTTTCCACAACCTGATTTTTAGGAGAAAATATAGGAGGCATTCATTCATTCAGTCATGAACTCATTAAGATCTAAGCACTGTGCTTGATTCTGAATGTAGAATAGTAAGTAAAAAAGAGATGTGCTTGGCTTCAAGAGTTTATATTCAAGTGAGGGACAAACAATATCAATTTTTAAATTCATAAAATTGAAGGCAACTTTTAGGGTGGGTAATATTTAGATAATGCAGTTATTAAGGAAGGCTTGTTTGAGGAGACCTTCAGGGGAGGAATGCCGTATCAAGAGCCAGAGGCAGAGAGTTGTGCAGGAGTGATAGGTAGTCTAGACAAATGTTCCACGGCAGGAGGGAGCTTCAGTCCGAGGACTGGAAGAGGAGAGCATGACCAGAGTGGGCTGAGCTAGGGGAGGCTGGCCTGAGAGGAGACTGGACAGCAGTACATGCCAAATCATGCAGGTTTGTGTAGGAAGACCCCTTTTAACAACAAATTATATGGTCAAAACTCTTCCATGAGATCATTGTAGGGAACATGGAAGACATTTACTCATAGAAAAAAATATCATCTGTGATTCTTAGCTGGGAAGCCTATAAAAATCACTTAACTTGTAATATCACTACAGCCAAACCACCGAAGATTACCATCCCAGTAGGCAAAGGCGTTTTACAGTTTATACAGCGAGGAGACCCCTGTCTTTCTTCTTCCACAAGCTCCAGCACAGACACCCCCCATGGCGATTTCAAGTGGGGCTGACTTTTTCAGATCAATGTGCATCATGCTGATCATGCTAAAACCTCCCATTCCTATTCTATAAGGAGTGTTTTTTTTCCCTGTTATTTTAAATTTAATTTTGTTTTGTTTTTAAGCATCAGGAATACATGTGGAATTTTACCAAATGTCACTTCTGTAATTATTAAGTTATAATGGTGGAAAACTTTTAAAAGAATAGTGATGGTCGGCTGTTTGAATAACTATCTGCTCAATTTCTTGTCCCTGTACCCCTTTTTTCTTGTCCCTGTACCCTGATCCCTATCTGTGGTTTACCTTAGGTCTGGGCTCAAGCACTAGGTTTGTCAGATATAGCAAATACAAGATGTCTGTTTGATTTCAGATAAAGAAATAATACTTTAACATATGTCCCATGCAATATTAAAAATTACCAATACTCAAAGAAATTCACATTAACCTGAGCATCCTTTATTTTAATCTGGCAACTCTAGATAATCATGCCCTCGGTTGAAATGTGTGACCCAGGACATGAGGTTGTTGGCTCAGCTTCACTTTTGTTCCTCCGCTGGCTTTCTTTCCAGGCTCAGTAACTGGACCACTGCTTTGTCCCCTCTTTCTCAAGTGACTCTTGATTCTTTACATAATGTCCTAGTTCTTCCAAAGGCTGGTGTTGGCCTTTCCATACCCATGCCTCAGGGACTGGAATCTTGTACCCAAATAAAGTCCCCTGGCTGAGTCCCTGCCATTTGCTTCCAGACCTCCCTGATGCCTTCAGATGCAGAGAACGTTGGTGCATTTTAGTGCAGAGGGATGGCAGAATAGGCTTTGGGGGTGAAGGTAAGCTGAATTCCTCTTGCCTCTCTTCACCTGTGAAAACTTGTGTTTAATGTCTCTGAGCTTCAGTATTTATAATCAGTACAATCTACCTAATAAAAGAGTAACATGCTAATTGACCATACCTTCATGATGCCCACCAGCCAATAAGGAGTGAGTATGCAAATTAACCCAACAAAGATGGTGGGTTAATTTGCATACACAGGCGCTGATTGGCCAGGAGCAGGGCGGGATGCTTGTGTTGTTGCCATGGCAATGATGCAGGCGTTCCACACCGCCCCAGCCACTCTGGGCCTCTGGGCAGCATGGGAAGGCGGAAAGGCGACTCCAGGCCGGAGTGGAAAGGCGGATCCAGCTAGAGCTAAGGTGGTGCCAGCAGCAGGGGAAGGAAGGCCCATTCTTGCATGAATCTTCGTACATCGGGCCTCTAGTGGAGTAATAATAACAAACTTATAGGATTGTTACATGGGTTTCTCATAGTGACTGTTAGTGAATGTGAGAGATCTTTCATCTGCCATGATTAGACACTGGTTTACTGTGAGTCCCCTGTATACTGTTTTTCTATTAAACCTCTTCCTATCAACAGATGCTGGGGATTCCCCAGCACCCAATAGATTTAGGGCTTTGTGAAGTCTTCTATGGGTCTGACTATATTTCTCAGTACTGACAATAAATATTTGTTAAATCAATGAATAAAATATCTGTTTTAACTTATCCTGTTTGTCTGCATGGTCTCTGGGTCCTAGCTATCTAATTTGTGTCTCCAGATATGGTCTCACTCAATCCCCTAATATTGCAGGCTCTGATGGGGGTCCCATGGTTTCATTACTTCTCCACAAGTTCTTAGTGGTCAGTGGGAGAGTTGGTTCGCTTACTTTCCTGCAATAGGAATGGTTCTTACAGCCCCTTCCCCGCTCCTGGTCCTAAGGTTCTCTCCTGATCCAGCACAAGACATCTGAAGACAGCTCTTCCATCACTGGACTTGTTTGCCTCTTAACCTCTGCACCATTTCAACTTCAAGTAAATTTTACTAATATTTGCTTAGATCTAAGTGTCCAACTGTCACACCTTTGCAGCTGCTGTAACTGGGTCCTGTGAGTCCCTCCTCACTAAAGTGCCATGCTTGGCTGAGGATGTCCAGTGGATACAGGTGTTTGCTTCTGTGTCCATTGTGGATGCTGTAAGCCTTAGAATACTCTAACACTATACTAACATGAATCTGGAATGTGCTTATGTCCAGCTATACCCAGGCTATTTGGTGTCAGCTCTCTATGAGCAGCCATGAGCATTTTTAAAACCTTCTTTCTTGGCTCTTAGGTCCTATTTCTTAACTCCAAATTCCCCACTAACTAGCTACAAGTGGTGCTGGCTGCCTGTCTGTCACCTTGGTGCTGTGTTCTGAAGCCAGGAGAAACTGAGGAATATGAGAGAGATCTTATCTCACTTGAAATCTTTCTTGGCCTCTACCTCTTCCTGGGGAAGAACTCGCTACCTGCTCTCTAGCCCTCCCCCACTGCATACCCCTCATTCACCTTTAAAAGTGATAGAAGCCAAAGTAAAGAAAAAGCATCACATTTTAGCACTGGGGATTGGAGTGTAGAAAAACAAATCCCACAACCTTCTCCACAAAAACAATGACTTCCAACTAAACTTCTTAGTCTTTTACTTTCTAGTCAGAAGTCTCCAACTTTCCAAGTAATGTTTAAAACAGAGTTAAAAGTCCCCCCTCCAGGCAACTCTACCCCAGAGAGCTTCTAACTTAGTGAAGCTGGTAATTTGCATGTAAAGACTTCTTTTAATTACTCCCTAGAACCTGAAATTTCTACAAATTACCTCTAACAAACTATTACTGTAGCCTATTGCAAAAGAATTCCTGTGAATCTAATTCTAGGGAAATCAGTGTCCTGATCAAGAAAGAATTTTCCACATAAATATTGACCCACAACTACCAAATTCCTTTCTTCCTTTCAAGCTCTTCTGAGCCTTTTGGATCACCTTTTCTAGGACCCAGTAAAGGGTTTTACACCTAGGGTAAAACTCACTATTGCTTGAATTGGATGAGGGCCCTCTACTTTTACCCATGTCTAGTTTGATCATAGTTCATTCAGTGTTCCTCAATTATGGACACTTAGAATCAGATAATTCTTTGTTGTGGGGCATCCCTGACCTCTGTCACTAAAAACTAGTTTCACTCTTCCACCGCGGTGGGACAACCAAATATGTCTCCTGGGGAATAAAGTCACTTCCAGTTGAGAAACACTGGTGCAGTTGTGTCAAAATTAAGCTGAATAGGAAGAACTGCGGAGATGAAAGGGGGAGAAAGGCCATCTCTCGATGCTTACGTCCTTTGGAATTTACCTTTTGCTCTCCTCTTTTCTGCTTACATTGAATATCTGTTCATGATATAGCAGAGGTGAGTGCCTGAAATACTAGGACATTTGTATTTTGACAGACCAGGAAAATTAAATTCAAAGCATATTTCAGGATGGGAATGACAGAGTTTAGAATAGAAACAGAAGATGACTATATCCTCTCAAATATACTCTAATTTACCCACAGCTTCCCCTGGAAACCCATGTTTAGAAGAGAATTATATCCCTGAGCAACTGGTGTGAAAGTAATATATATTAATTAAATGAGTATGTACTATATACCAAATTTCCTTGTCACATAGGTTTTATCAGTTAATTTTCTCAATAATAAATATTCAGGTGAGTTCAATATTATTGTGTCCATTTCACAGATGAGAATGAGGAGACTCAGAAGGATCAAATTACTTGTCCCAGGTCTCCAGGCAGAGATGGGTTTCAAATGAGGACCTGCAGATTATTAAAAACAAAAAAACAACAAACATGTTTTCCCCACTTCACTATGTCCTTCATTGTGCTGATTTTGGAACTCTCAAGCCACAGAAAAATATCTCTGCTGTTCGGGAAACTTTGTATAAAATAGTTTTACAATATATCTTATTTTAATATGCCAGGAAATAATACATGCATATCTCTATGCCAGTCTACCCCGCCCCCATATTCGTAAAGTGGTTTTTGAATGGTATTAAACTTTTGTGGCTATCTGGTTAAGGACTCTTTCGACCTACATGATTCAGCTGTTTTTCCACAGTCCAGTATTGTTCACTATTTTCTGCACATTATCACATCTGCTTTTAGAATAAATAACACCTAATAATGATAAATCCATAAAATTTGCATAGAGGATATGTGTTTGACTGAGATCATATGTTGGATGAGGTGCCTGTTTACTATCCAAATGTTTAAATAATGATAATAAAAGAAACTGCTATTATGTTACATTGCTGAAGCTAATGTTTATAATACTCATTTCCAATGGGGCATAATACAGCCTTGCAAATAAGAGAAGAGTATTTGCTGGCCCTTTTTTTTTTCTCTCTGTAGAATTATCATGAAATTATTATTTTCCACTCCTTTCTGGCATATAATTTTGAATAAAATTATAAAATCATAGAAGTTCAGAACTATAGGAGTAATTAGACTCGGCTTCTGTCTAGATCAAGATGTGCCACTTAACTATGTGAGTCTCAATTTTCTCACCTTAAAGTTGGGATAAAATTACATACCTCATAAATCTTTTAGAATGAATAATGAGTAGATGTATGTGAGAATGTTGTGTAAATACTAAAATGTTATATGGATTTAAATTCAGCAAATATATAATATTATACAAATTACTTTGCTACGAATTCAAAGATGAGTGAGAAGAAACCTTTGACTTCAAGGAATTCTTCCTCTAATGGAAGAGGGAGACAGAAACAACTAAGAGTAATGTAAATTATGCTGCTAGCCTTATGAGAAAGGGCAGCAGAAACAACAGAGGAGAAAGGGATTGTAGTCTGAGACTGAAATATATATAAAGAGGAGGCATTTGAACTGAGTCTTGAATGATAATTAGGGTTTGGACAAGCTAAAGCAAAGATAGTAATCCAGTTCAAGAAAATTACCAAAGCAAAAGCACAGGATATGGGAATAGATGGCATGTTTGGGTTGAAATTTATTTAGTGTAGTTGGGTCTTAAGATGCAAACTGGAGATGGACAGAAGAGGAGACTTATATTTAGAAAGATCACTCTAGTTGATAGCGGACACAGTGGATCTGAGGCCGCTGGTCACTACCTGACCCAAATTAAGCAGAAACAGGATTGAATCATATATGAGCTTATATTCCAATAATATCAGCAGTATGGGGAGAGCAGTCCGTCACCCTGCAAATTCTGCTCTGATTCCCCTTGCTAGTTGGCTGATTATATACTGTCAAGGGTGAAGATAACTACATGCAGCTGCAGCTGTGAGCTGCTAGTGTAACAGGGAAATGGGAGGGTCGGGTCTGCAGTCCAGATTCAGAAGTTCAAAGTCTGATAACAAGGTGGCTAATCTTCTATGATGTTACAAACAGCTCACCCCATTCCTGGGACCAGAGAATGGTCGGCGTTCCTGAGGCAAACTCCCGGGAGGGGGTCAGGGTTTGGGCACAGCAACCAAGTCAGAACATGTCCTGTCCTTGGTCTGCTTTTAAACTGTATTTTTTCTTGCAGCACATCCTCCAATTTTCCAGGGTCTATAAGAAAACCTCTTATCTGTAGTTAGTAAGATGAATAATCATTAAACAACTGTGTTCCTATTCTTATTACGTGCCCTTCCCCCCCTCACAGTAGCAACATGGCATGTAGAATACAATAGGGGAAATTGGCACATGGGCTGACCAGTTAGTTGGCAATTACAAGAATTCTGCTGGAAGAGGGAAACAGTTCCCAGGGGTTGTATGGGTGAAGAACCTGAGTTCTTTGAAACCATGTTTTGGTTCTGGATTATGTTTCTAGGACCACAAATACACCTGAGATTAGGCAGCGTGCCCCAGATTCACAGGGTTATAGATGAGCAAGAGTTAAGGAGGTGAAAATATTAGAAGGTGAATGTGGGAGTGTTTAAAGGATATTATAGGAAGAAGGAATCACCATGGGTGGATCCTCTGTTGGTAATAACACAAAATCAACAGGAGAATACAGGGAATGAGTAGTGAGAAATAAGGCTGGAGATGTCGGCTGGGGCCAGATTATATGTGGCCTTGAATGTCCAAATAGGGGGTTAGTTTTAGAAAGGAGGAGGGTCATGCCTTCCTTTGAGGCAGAGTTCAAACCTCCAGGTCACCAAATGATGGCTATTCTTTGGACCAAAGACCTTTAGTAATAACAAATAAATTGGCCAATAAAAAATCGTTAATTTCTAAATGTAATTTCAACATCCACTTTCCAGACCATCATGTAGTTGCATGGAGTAGGTCCAGTGTCCTTTTGTGTGCTCAGGAGAGTATGTCACAGCCATCCTCTAGTTTCCTCTGCCTCCTTCCAGCCCAAGGTCTGCTCCCTCTGCAAAATGAAAGTCAGAGAGTTCGAACCTGCTCCAAGCTGTCCCCTCCCTCCCTCCCTTTCTTTGTGCTTTGCTGTTGTTATTTTCAAAGTGGTGTGTGAGGGCAGGACAGAGTGTCAGTCTCCCCTTGGAACACATGCTGAAAAAGGAAAATAAGATGCATTGTGACATTTTAGCTAAAGACCTTTCTCTGGCTTTGGGAAAAGCCAGCTGAATGGGCACTCATTGTCACAGCCAGAAGAAAACCGCACAGCCCAAATGTCACCTCATAGCTTGTTTGCTGTTATATTTTCAGTGTGCATTTGATTATTCTTCCTTTTCAGTTTTAAGGATCAGGGGTCAAAGCCACTCCAGCTTTCCCTTTCTTTTCATAAAAGTCTCCCTTGCTCTTCTCATAAAAGCCACCCACAAGAGAGCAAGACTTATATAGCTTTTTCCTGTTTCAAATTGGCAAGAGTACATTTGCAAATGTATTTTACCTGAATGGTGTGATTCACTTAAGCTTATTTATATTTTTTTTTTGAGAAATTGACCACAAAATAGATAAAACTATGTTTTGGGCATTTAAAGTCCTTTGCTCTAAACACTAACTTCTAGTGCTCCCTTTCCATAATCTTCTGTTACTTCTAATACTTTTTAAGAAGGCAAGATCTTGCAAGTGGAAAGAAATAAAACTTTAGAAGCATTCAGATCTGTTTCTCTCTTGCTATCCTCATTACTAGCTGCATAACTTAGGTAAACTTCCATTAAATTTCAGTTTCCTCATTTGATAAATGAGGATAATAATAGTACTTACCATATGGAATTATATAAAAAAATTAAATAAGATAACATATGCAAAACACCCAGCCTATTGCCAGTAAATGTTATCATAAGACCTCCTGACCTATCTCAAAGTGGTCACATGCAGGCCAGCGCTTCTGACAGAAAATGAGTAACCAGGGCTGGGTGGAGAAGAGGGCTCTTTTCTTCTTTGATACCACTGTGGCCTGAGTAAGCACCGGAGGGAGTGTCAAAGTCAGAAGAAAAGTATGGTTCCCTCTGAGTTCCAGGCAAAGACCTGGGGATACAGTGGGGACCTAGGCTAACAAAGTTCCCTTCCCAAAGGCCTCAGGGAGGCCATGTGTTTGCTCCAGATTCTGGGGAGGGAGAATAGTGCTGAGAGTAAAGGTATCACCTCTCAGTTTTTGAGCCCTGGGTTTAATTCCCACTTTGACTTTTAACAGTTCTATGCTGTGGGCAATACATTTAACCCCATGTGCTCCAGCTACTTCATTTATAAAATGGCCAGCAGATCTACATAGTAGGGAGCAATATCAGTTAACATTTAACAAGAGCTAACAGTTTTTGAGGGCTGATCATGTGTCAGAAACTGTTCTAAGCATTTCACATGCATTAGCTCATTTAACTCAGGACAACCCTGTATATTTCATTACACAGATGAGGTATGAAATAGAAAAGAAACCCAAAGTACCTAAAGTTACTCGGGTTGTTGGTGGAAGAGGCAGAATTCAAATAGGCTACTTGGCAACAGAGCTATGCTCTTTAGTGTCTGCTATACTGTCTAGACCAGTGGTTCTCAAAGTGTGGTTACTGGCCCAACTCTATCAGCATTGCCTGGGAACTTGTTAGAAATGCACATTCTCTGCTGGCCCCCAGACCTGCTGAAACAGAAACTGTGTTTTAACAAGCCTTTCAGGGAATTCTGATATAGGCTTAAGATCGAAGACCATAGACCAAGGGTGGTAAACTACAGTAGCACCTGTTTTTGTCAAAAAGGTTTTATTGGCACTTAGCCTTATTCATTTGTGTATTGTTTATGCTTGCTTTTGTGCTACAGTGTCAGAGTTGAGTAGTTGGACCAGAGACCATCTGTCCCCCAAATCCTAAAATATTTACTATTAGCCTTTTAAGAAAATGTTTGCAGGTTCCTGGTCCAGACAATACAGCCCCTGGCACAGTGCTAGCATGTAGTAAATGCCCAATAAGTGGCTGTTATTAATAAGTGCTTGGGAAGTAAAACCTGGTGATTCATAGAGGCGCTCCTGTGCCATGGCAAATCGTGGGCTCGGTCAGTGCAGAACTGGACTACAGTTAATTAATTGTTCCTTAGTTATGATCCCAGTGTAGCTAAGTAATGTGGATATAGTGCTAGTCATTTCTTACCAAGGTGGGGATAGGGAAGGAGGAGTTACTCTTCAGGCCATTATCCTGCTATGTTTTTCTCATCATGATTGCCAGTGTTTACCTAGTAGTTGACAACTGTACTTTGAGTTAGGCAGTATGTTATTCGAAAGGTTTGGAGTGGGCTGGGGTCACACACCTATGACATGAGACCATAATGTATCAAAAGAAGCTTTTATTTCAGGCAACTGTGTGCAAATGGGCTGAGCCCGACAAAGGAATCAGCGGAGACTGAAAGAAGAGAAAGGTTTTTATTAATCCTTGCTGGCTGCAAGCTGTTCTGCTGACGTAAGGGTCCGGTGCGTCCTTGGTTTCTCCCGATGCCAGGTATCTTCTGGTTATCTAAGCTATGCTGTGCTCAAGGCTGCAAGCTTTCTGCAAGATATCTGCTAAGCACAATAAGTTTTCTCTACCCCGTTTTATTCTCTTTAACCCTTTCATTATCCAGATGGGGAAGCTGAGGTTCAGAGAGGGTGGTGGCTTCTGAAGGACACAGAGGTTGAACCTCTGTATCCTAAGTCCTGGACTTAGGCCTCATCTTGCTACCTTCCATGGTGTGATTTCAGTTCCTGTCTCAGGAACAAATTGACCTCATAGGAACACCTGTGTCTTTTCCCTGAGGTTTCTGTCCTTTTAGGGAAAAGACTTGACTCCTTCTGAGGAAGTCAGTTTTGCTGGACCGACCTCCTCTTTGCATAGGATGATATGTGGGTCAGATTCCTGGCAGGCTATGTATGGCACACTTGAAGAGAGTTTTATAAAGAGACCAGGAGTAGCTACATAGTTTAGGGACGCCAGTGCAAAATGAACATGTGGGGTTCTTGTTAAGGTATCAGGAATTTTAAGAGTATTATATCAAGTATGGAGTTCTAAGCACAGGCCCTGTGACTGCACAAGTCACAGACCTATGAAGCCAACCCAGAAAGGGACTGTTTGCAAGGTGAGGATGAGGTTTAGGAAAACCAATGAGTGATGCAGTGTCCTGGGGGAAGGAGCAGTGGAAGCCATTGCTCCCTCTGGGGCTGAAGAGGGAAAAAGAAGGAAAAATTACTAGAACCCAGAGAGAGTAGCTGCATGGAAGGAACCACTAACCTTTCCAGGTTTTTCTCCTGCTAGCCCACTATATGGACATCTCTCAAAAATGGCCATCACAGCAGCCCTCAGAATTCTCACAGTGTAACCAGTAGTTTCACTTTTTCTCATAAAAATACATCCAAAATTTATATCACAAGCCATAGAAAACAAGTTTCTTTTGATGAAAAAAAACAACCACAAAACAACAATTCCCCAGCCCCCCATTTTTCAAGTAAAAGTGGTGACAGAACAAAGTGCCCTTCCTTGTACCAGGGCAGAACTCTAGAAAACCTTGTGGGAGAGCTGAAGTTTACCTCCCAAGAGTCTTTGTGCCTCCCCCTCTCTGTGGCGGAGTGGAAATAGGTGTTGGAATTGAGCTGATCAGGTTCCAGTCCCTTCTCTCTGCAGGATCATTTACTTTGCTGGTCCTCAATTTCCTCATCAGTCGGGATGACACCTACCCTGTGGAATTGCCATTTATTAAAATGATGCTATGTTTTGCACATGTGTAATCTTCCTCATTCACCAAACATTCAGTTCTGTTGGCCTCTATTCGGCACACACCAGTTGATTGCTGATGTTTCCTGGGTGTTGAGTGTGACTCACCTCTGCATCCCCCCAGCACATTTCACACAGTAGTTCTCAACAGTGTTTTTCTGCTTGACTGGTATTCCCAGGAAGGCTGTGGTTAAATAGTGTCCTCCCAAACACTGAGATTTTTGACCCTTGGTCCCTCACTTAACGCCTTAGCTTTGAGAAGAGGTCACTCACTGAACTTCAGAGGAAGCCCCAAGAAGACCTCTCTCCAGGCTCAGTGCTGTGGCCTTTTTGATCCCAGGATCTCCCCCAGCTGTCTAGGAATACTAGTTAGCTAAGAGCTTGGCTGCAGATGCCTGGGAAGGGGCCACTGGGCAGGGACGTGGACACCTGGCAGGTGGGTTTCAGAGAATTCATTGCAGCAGCTGCATGGCCTGATTGCTCCAAGCCCATTATTCATTTTGCATAATTGTTGACCTTTTTGTCTGCACTCTCTGCGGAAAATTTCAAGCCATTTTCCAGAGCACAAATGGATACCTGAAGTACACAATGGCACAGGAGACTGTCAGCATCAGCCTTATATTCCCCCCGTGGCAGGAGAGGCCTACTTATAGAAGAAACTTAGCTCAAATGAGGAGCTGTAGGAGTCAGGCAGTTTCTGGGGATCAGACAAAGGAGGCCCAGTCCTGCTGTCACTTATGGATATTGTCTGCATTCTTCTAAAATTCAGGTCTAACCATGACATTCCCTGGTGACCAGATGTACAAAGCCTTTCAGAATTGGATTCCAGCCTTTCTTTCCAGCCACATCACTTTGTGCTTAGCTTGGAAACCCATGTGTAAACCACAACAGACTCGGTGATTTCCCAGAAAAGCTAATGTCTTCATGCCAATTGGCCTTTGGATGCGTGATTTGCTACTCCTAGAATGTCTCTTTCTTGCCTGCTAAACTTTTTTACTGACCCTCTTTGGCTGAATTAGCCTCTTTATTCTCTGTCTTCCCGTAGCACCCTCTGCTATCACCCATATTACCTTGTATTACATATGTTCACTCCTCTATCTTGTCCTCCTGGAGGGCGAGGGACTGGGCAAAATTCATTTTTGTATTCCAAATGCTTGCTACTTAAGACATTGTGGAAATGCTTAAAAAACTATTGAGAAAATGAATGATTTAAAGAAAATCTTCACCTGAGGATATTTTTTTTCCAGAGAGAGAGAGAAATATGGATGTGAAAGTGAAACATTGATCTTGTATGTGCCCCAATAGGGGATTGAACCGGCAAAACCCACAACCTTTTTTTGTACAGGACAATGCTCCCAACCAACTGAGCAACCCAGCCAGGGAGAAAATGAATGAATTTTTTTCTTAGATACAGACCTACATTGTATTTGTTAGGATTCTTTATGTGAAGAGAAACTCAAAGTAGTTTAAACAAAAAATGAATTTCTTGGTTTATGTAACTGAAAAATCTGGGGAAGGCTAGCTTTAGGAGATGCTTGATTTGGGTTTCCAACAACGTGGCTAGCAGACATTTGTCAGTTCTGCTTCCAGAAGGTGTTGCCTTCATCCACAGCCTGATTCTCCTCAGAGTATTGAGATGGCTGAAGCAGACACTCTCATTCTAGTAAGGCCAGAGGAAGAGAGTGTTTCTTTTCTCCAAAGTCTCAATGGCTCTAACTAGGTTATGTGCTAATCTAGAAACTAATTCTTGTGGTCATAGGGCTAGGGTATGCAAATTGACTCAGAACAATCAGGGTTTACCTTTGTCAGTCCTTTTCAATAGAACAATGGCAGAAAGTGGAAGAAGAGGTGAATTCCTCAAAGGGAAATTAAAGTAATATTTCTGCTGGATAAGAATATGGATGCCTGCCAATCAAACAATCAATTTTCACACTATCTATCCAGTCACACAGGCTTAATTCAAGAGAAAAAATAAACAAACAAAAACATTTTTAAAGTTTAGCAGCCAGTTCCATTTTTTTAAAAAATTAAATTCAAACCCTAAAGCAAAATGTATAGTCAAGTCCTGGGCTCTGGAGTTAAAAAGTCCTAGTGAAGCCTCCATTTCATAGGTCACACAGTTGAGTTTTTTATTGTTAAATGTTATTTTTCATTACAGTAGACATCAGATGTGTCATTCTTTCCTTTGGTCTAAGTTTATTTTCTCTTGCAATAGTTTATGATTTTATGACTTGGGAAATTGTGTTAAGGTCCATGAGTACAGCATTACAAGTTTCCAGACACAGATCTGTGCACCAAATTGCTGATTTTTGTTTGCATCTTTTTCTTTTTCTACAACAAGTATCACTAATTGGGAAGGAAAATAAATCAGGGTAACATGAATTTTTTAAAATCTTTTTAGCAGTGGTATGAAAATTCCTGTCTGGGGAAAGATGAGTAATGCCAAAAAGAAGTGTTGGTAAGCATGCTCTGGGTTAGAGGCAGGTTGTAGTAGTGTACAGATACCCAGCACCCAGAAGAAGGAAGGGACTTCCATTTACAGGTAGGAGAGAAAAGAGCAGTCAGGCAAAGTCAGCGAAGGAAGAGGGAGACCCAAGAAAGAGAGAACAATTTTTCTGATGGGGATTTTATTTTTGCCATGTTTTTTTAATTTAGTATAGAATATAGGATTAGTA
This sequence comes from Plecotus auritus, assembly GCF_963455305.1. Lineage (NCBI taxonomy): Eukaryota > Metazoa > Chordata > Mammalia > Chiroptera > Vespertilionidae > Plecotus > Plecotus auritus. The sequence continues at coordinate 133,310,017 of NC_137776.1, read as the reverse complement.
ATGTGATATTACTTCTCCATATCTTCTAGGAAGTCTTTAGTAGAATCAGTATTGTCCATAACACTTTGATATAAAAAATTTTTAGGAGGAGTTCCAAGAAAGGGTGATGACTTCTTCAAGGTTGATATCAACTTCTTCTATCTACACTAATAAAATAGAAACATGCAAATTGACCATCACTCTGCTACATCCACCAGCCAATCAGGAGTGAGTATGCAAATTAACCCAACAAAGATGGTGGCAGCCATGGAGCTGGAGCGAGCGTGAGGCTTGGGTTGCCCCTGGTGATGGAGGAAGTCAAGCTTCCCGCCCACCCTGGCCGGCCCTGGCCTCCGCTCAAGGCTACAAAGTTTCAGTTATAGAAGATAAATAAATCCCAGATACCTGCTTCCAGCCGGCCCTGGCCTCCACTCAAGGAGGCACTGAAAAAAAAAAAGGAGGGGCTGGGAGCTTGGGTTGCCGGGGGGTGTGGCCTGCCTGCAAACAGCCCTCAGCCCCTCACCCAGGCTGGCCAGGCACCCCAGTGGGGACCCCCACCCTGAAGGGGGTGTAGCCAGTCTGAAAACAGCCCTCAGCCCCTCACCCAAACTGGCCACCCCTCCATGGCCCGATCCCTGTAAACGGGCAGTCAAACATCCTTGAGGGGTCCTAGATTGGAGAGGGTACAGGCTGGGCTGAGGGACACCCCCCCATGCACGAATTTTGTGCACTGGGCCTCTAGTAGTTATATATGATGAAAAAGAAGTTAAGAGTAGTTAGGACTCAAGAGAGTGCCCAGAGAAAAAGTATCTGTAAATATCACTAAGAATCATTTGTCAGGGGAAAAACTCTTTATCAAAAGTTAAAGGCAGATGGGACCCCCTACCCATACACGGTGTTCAATATTTTGGACCATTTGTATAGGGTTCATAGCATACCCAAAAGAGAAGATAAAAACCTAGAGCAAGTCTTTCCAAGGTGGACCATTTCAACTTCAGAATCTTTATTTTATAAGCCCAGTAAAACCATTATGACCTGCTCCCCCAACAGAATAGGGCATTCAGTGGATGAGGACTCCCTTTGTCATCAATGGTAGTATCAAAGACATTAGACAGGTTCTTTGTCCTCCTTACAACGTAGTTCTTTTACTGTTTCCCAGATAGCCACAAGAAAGGGAAAGCAAATAAAATCCTATATAATAAAAGCCTAATATGCTAAGTGTTCAGTTGTCCAGTTGGCCATTCAACCAATCAAAGCATAATATGCTAATGATATGCTAAGGCTGCTCAACCGCTCGCTATGATGTTCACTGACCACCAGGGGGCAGACAATCAACCAGTCGCTATGACGTGCACTGACCACCAGGGGGTAGACGTTCCGACTGGTATGTTAGCTTGCTGCTGGGGTCTGGCCAATTGGGATTGAGCAAGATGGGCTGGAAATGCCCTTGAGCCCTTCTGCAGTCCTTCCTGGTTGGCCAACCTCCTGCATCCCTCCCTGGCCCCAGTCATGCACTGGTGGGGTCCCTTGGCCTGACCTCCACCCTCTCACAATCCGGGACCCCTCGGGGGATGTCAGAGAGCCCAGTCCCGCAGGCCAGGCTGAGGGACCCGCTAGTGCACGAATTCATGCACCAGGCCTCTAGTTCCTTTTATAAAAGGCATATCTGCTTTTGTTCTTTATGGACCCTGGATCAAAACTGTTGGTTAAAAAACAAAAACAAATAAACAAACATCTTTCATAAGAGTTTTGAAATTTAAATTCAACTCAATGGGCTTTTCGAATCTATTGGAGTATTTTGAAAAATCTTTCCAGATAATTGCACTGTATCAATAGCTATATCTTTCCATCCACTTGTAATTTTATTCATCTGCAGGTTTGAGAGTTTTGAATCCCAAGACTGAAGTCAGACCATATTACCCTGTTCTGAGTCCATTGCTAGTAATGGGTTTTCACTTTCCCCGTGGAGGGAAAATACTGCCCAGGAGACAGAAGTGCATTTGGTTCTTCTTGGATTCACTGTTCATTTGTTTTCTTCATTTTCTTTCAATGCCTTCAAGATGTTCCAGCTTTAGTCGGCTTTGCACAGAGCATTGAGCTTAGAGAGCAGCATTCCCTTGACTACCCCTCCAGGTGGGGGATAAGCTGCTCCTCCCTCTGGGTTTGGGGCTGAGGTTTCGATCTTCTCATGGGCAGTTAAAAGTCTCATTAAGAGAGAACTGATCCAGCAGCCTTATTTGTGTTCACAGCAAAGAGATTTCATTTCATTAAACTCTAGAGTTGACTCTCTCTCAGCAAGGTCGGGAAAATGTTACCTGCAATACTATTCCTTAATTCCACTAAAGCCACCAATGTTTGATTTATGGCAGTTGAGCCTTTGTGAACCTCAAAAGGGACTTGCTGAGGAATGCCTACTTCCTCTGAAATTAAGGGGTGCAGACAAAAAGCTGGATGTGAGTTTGTGAGTGAGAAATGGAAACCTCCATCTATCATTGGACTGGGACCAGGGAGGCTGCTCTTTTAAAAGACCAAGGAAATTTTTATAATTATGGTCTCTCCTGTGTGTGTGTGTGTGTGTGTGTGTGTGTGTGTATTTGTGTTTGCACACACATATTATATGGGTGTTAAATCTCAAGCCTGAGGTTTTTAAATTTTTTAATAGACCTTATTTTTTAGAGTAGTTTAGGTTCACAGCAAAATTGAGTGGAAGGCACAGAGATTTCACATTCATACCCTTCCAGCACACATACTTGTATAGAATACATTTTAATAAAATGATCCTGAATTTTATTTATCTTAAATAATTGGCCAAGGAAACCATGAGGGCACTTTTGGGATGTGGTGGATGGTTCTGGGGACATTGGACTTCTGATTCCAAGGCCATAATGTGTCTCCAGGAATCTATCATTCAGGCTTCATAGAACCCAAGCTTTATTTTGACTAAGACCATGCATGGACTTAGCATTTCTAAATTCCAGATAGATGTTAATCTTCAGAATTTTGAATGAGAAATCAGAATTTTTAGGCATTTTCACGTATATATGAAATCATTATTCTTAATATATATACAATATTCCTCATACCATTTGAATGTATTAAGAATATCTAACAATTTTAAAAATAAGAAAAATTTTAGTAGCATTTACCAAAAAATATAGTCTATAATGAATATTCAAACACAGGAAAACAACAGCAACATAACACATACTGTCATTACATGTTGTTTACACATAACTTGATACTTGTATTTCCTAGCAAAGTAAACAGTGACTTGCCAATTAAGGCCATTTTTCTTCCAAAACTTGTTATTTCTCTGAATACCATTCATAGGATTTGTATAAACTATATTTTTTCATATAAAGTTGTTAATATTTTTATGTAAGCATAATTCACTTTTACCAGCTAGACAGGGACACATACACATGCTGACCACATGGTCAACACCTGCAAGTTAGATCTGGGTCAATTCTTTCCTATGCATTCCTCCTCTAGTTCCTTGAAATGCCAATCTTGACTTTTTATCCTATGTGTTAGTAAATTTCTTGTATCCAATAATGTCTCTAAGTTAGTTGTTAAGTTTTAATCTCACAGAAAATTTATAATACTTCCTTGGATTTTCCCAATTTTTTAACTGATATTTTTGGTGATTTAAGAGTCAGGAAAGCATAACTTTTCTAAGTAATGCTGGGAAGAAGTTCCCACATGTGTACACTACCTGGGTTATACTTGCTTTCTCCATTTGTACTTCGAGCAAAGCCTTGTAGAGTCAGACCAATAATGTGACATATGCATTCCTAAAACATTACTGTTCTGTGCAAAATAACACAAGAAAACACCACAGGGCTTTTGTGGAAAAATGGGGCTAGTGACATAATACTTAAAAACTTCATCAGTAACACATAAAAAGATAAGAGGCAAATAAAAATGGTATTGCAATTTCATAAACGATTAAAGAATAAAGACATAGGTAAATACTGCAATAAATATAACACTTTACTTCAAAAAAAGACTTGGAATTTGCTTCTGGAATTGGGTGTTGAAAGAGTTGCAGCTTGTGAGTTATTGTGACCTGGTGGAAGGAGTGAGCTATGAAATAAGATGGAAAGTTGTAACACCAGATGTGAATGGGTGTGGCTCATAACACACATGGCGAACTGAGGAAGTAAGCAGGTATTTGAGGTATGTGTGTGTTTTGTGTATTCTTCTGCTTGGGTTAGCTAGGTGCCATTTTTGGTATTCACCTAGTGTTACTCACATTCCGACTCACACATAAGCAAATGAAGTTGCTGAGTGAAAGAATGGCTGTTGAGGCTTTTTCCATTTATTCTCAAGCTACCCTTTGGGTTGGTTAGGAAGAGACACATCCCCTCAGTGGAGAAATTCATCTCCTGGGTGCCTGGTTGGATTGTGTATTTACTAATACCATGTCCTTGATTTCTCTTTTTTTCCCTTTCTCCTCAGTCTTAAGCATGAGAGATATTCCAGGGACCTAAGAGAGAAAGAGTATATGTAGCCAATGAGGTTCCTGTCCTTGGGGGTATAATATAAAGGGAACCCAAAGTCCTACTTACTCAAGCAGTCCTGCCAGCCTCATACAGTAACTTGAATCACCATTATTGGAAAACAGTTCATTGTGTCCTTTTGGCAAAAGAGACAAGTGACATTAGAATTGGGCATATCGGAACCGCCTATAGTATCTTATAAAAGTATCTATTGTACTCAGCATTGAAAACAGAATTAAATGATATATGTTCCTCTGTTTATGTTTTTTAAGTGCATTATATATTTTATCCTTAATGAAAAAATAATATCTATCTATTAGAGAACATTTTGGAGAAGTACATAGAAGAAACAAAATTATATTCATCTCCTTTGATAACAATTCCATGCATTTCCTTCCCGTCTAGGAATAGTAGATTTGGTGGTGGAGAAAAAGGAGAAAATGGAGTCGGTCATGTGACAACACTCCTTGTTAGTTTCTTTACTCCAACATGGTCTTGATACATGAATGTAAAGGCTGAATAAAAGAAAGCTTAGGGCAACTTCAAAATGACTCCTCCTGATTTCTTGGCTGCTTTTTCTGGTAGAGCTTTATTGCCCCTGGAAATCTAAACTTTCCATTCAGCTATGGACCACAGCTGGCTTTGAACACTGTATTGGTTTGGCAACTTAGCTCCTAGATTTATCTTCTCGGCTCTTGAATTTGTCTGGTGCATTTTACTTAGGTAGTTGTCGAATTTCCTTCCTGGTTTAGGAACCTGGCTTCTATTAGTTACCTGGCTTGTGGATTTAGTGTATGAGTAGAGTTGGTTTTGGTTTTGGAGCATGCCTTTGACCTGGGTGAACTGGCCTGCACTATAACCACAGTTATGAGCCACCTGACTGCTTGAGTGCACAAGCCTACCACTTGGCCCCATTAGTTAATTGCAACCCATTATCTTGGAGAGCAGGTGTTCCTTGGCTACCACAGCAAAGAAGCCTGGACAACCTCAAGATAATATACACAACCTTCTAAGGTCAGTACTACCAGGGTAATGACCCTCAACACTCCCTGAAGACTTCTTCAGCTTCTGGTCTTCATTTTGGCATCTTGGCGGGGACAGGAGGAGACAGGGCAGAGTTTTTGATTGTGCTATTTGATGATTCCACTGCCTTTGCAAGAATACCCTAATGCCCACTGACCAAATCACTTTGATTCCTTTGTCTAAATTTTACTGGGACCAGATCCTTCTGGGAGACCTTAGTCACAGAACACTTGTAAATGGAATGGCCCAAACCAATTGGGAGTTCTGCTGATCCCTCTGTTACTTCAGCAGCCTCCTAGTCCCTGAGTAGTGGTTGCCACTCTATCCCCATGATTATGCCTTGTCTATCTGCCACATTTAGACTGGCAGCTTCAAGACTCATTAAATCATCCAAGGTTGAGGTAGACTGAGCTTTTACCATTGTGCTATGCTCAACAAAAACCGAATGGTATCAAGAACATTACGTAATCCAGGCTTGGTGGAAACATTGTAGGGTGCTTTGGTGAGTAAACCACACCGAAGAGAATGATAATAATGACAGTGAAATCTTTCATTTATATAGGGCTTTAGAGATTACAAAATACGTTTACTTTCATGATTGCATTTTACGACTGCCAAAACTCTGAAAAGGGGATGGGAATGCTCAGAGAGGTTAGGTGACTTGCAAAAATATGCATACCTTGAAGAAAGGGATCCAGAGATCTGAGTCACGGCTTCTGATTCCTAGTCCAGGCTTCACTCTATCATTGTATATCACAGTAGAGTATTCAATTATTCCTTAATATCAGGTCAGAGTTATAAATTGAGGATTAAGGCAATTTCTTTCTTTTAATATGTTTACTCTAATATTAGTACAGAGAGCCCTATGGGGGTCCACTTAACTACTTATAAACTGGCTTATTCTTTCATTAAAAAAATCTCATTATTCTTTTTTCTAAGACTCACACAATTTTGGAAGTATAAGTACTGTAGACATGAAGCTTTGTCATCCCATTTTATAGATGGAAAGATTGAGCCTCAATATATCTAAGCCAGACTGTTAGTGGGAGAAGGCCATCATTATGGCTGAAAATTATCAAGAGAGGGAAGGGGAATATAAAGAAATAAGAATGAATGAAGTTGGAGGCAAGAAGTAATGAAAAGAATGGTATTTATATTAAGAGTAAAATAAAGCCAAGAAAGCAAGGCAAAGTTTAAGTAAGGGCATGATATGGCCTAATATATGTATTTTGAAAAATTACTTTGGCCATTCTGTAGGTATCAGACTGAGGGAGCCAACTCCAGAAACAGGGACACCAGTTAGGAGCTTATTGAAGTTGTACAGGTGAGACATATTTAAGACTGTAAATGGGATGATAGCAGAGGAGGTGAGAAGAGTCAGTTTGTAGGTGTATTTTTAGGATAGAACCAACATGCCTTGCTGGTAAATTAGATTTGGTAGAGGAGAAAATGAAAGGAGCCAAGGTTGACATCAAGGACCTGAGCCATTAAGAGAAATTACTGGGAGACAAATATATTATTTAAGGGGGAGGTTATCAAAACTTCTGTTTGGCCATGCAAAGTTTAAAGGACTTGTTAGAAACACTTCAGGAAATTACTATAATCAAGAACTTCTAAAAGCCTGGGATATTTCTCACCAACTCACCGTTAAATTGGTACCATGACCAAAGACTATTAAGAAATAGGCTTTAAGTTCTTAAGATTGCTTTTACTCTACCACTTTACTAAGGAACCCTAGATTGCATGATATTGTAGAAGCATCCATCTATTCTATCAGTATTTATTGAGCCATGTACTAAGCTGGTGCCCCTGGAACAACAGTAAACAAAAAGCTTACTCTCTAGTGTAGGAGACAGAAAAAGCCAAATGATCACACAACTGCACAACTACAGTCTGTGGTATGAAGGGAAAATATGGCAGCTTTGGATCTCAAGTGAATTACTGAGAGAGGTGCCCTCAAGTGACAGAACTGAATCAAAGTATCCTATATAATAAAACCCTAATATGCAAATTGACCGAACGGCACACTGACCACCAGGGGGCACTGACCACCAAGGGGCAGACGCTCAACACAGGAGCTGGCCCCTGGTGGTCAGAAGCTGGGCTCACAACTGGCGAGCGCAGCTGCAGTGGTGGGAGCCTCTCCTGCCTCCACTACAGGAGGGCAGTAAGGGAGCAAGGAGTCCCGGACAGCCAGAGCCCCAGACTATGAGAGCCCCAGACTATGAGAGCCCCAGACTATGAGAGGGATGTCTGACTGCTGGCTTAGGCCCGATCACCAAAGGGATCGGGCCTAAGCCAGCAGGTGGACATCCCCCGAGGGGTCCCAGCCTGCGAGAGGGTACAGGCCTGGCTGAGGCCCTTACCCTCCTCCTCTCCAGTGCACTAATCTCATGCACTGGGCCTCTAGTGAGTATGATAAAAAGCTAAAGGGAGAGAAGCAGAATAGCTTTGTAATGAGAGGAATAAGTTACTGCATAGGACTTTTGTGGGAATTGTGAAAGACTGATAAGGCTGGACCCAAGAGAGAAAGGAAACTGTGGTGGCACATGAGCAGAAGTAGGCAGGGACCAGAGTACACATGGCCACAATAAAAATATTTGGCTTTATCCTAAGAGAAGTGGGAAGCAGAAAACGATAAGGTCAAATCTTGCTATTAAAGGAGTACTATGGTTTCTTCGGATATATTGCAAGAAGTGAAATTGCTGAGTCATAAAGAAGTTCCACTTTTAATTTTTTGTGGAGACTCGATACTGTTTTCCACAGGGGCTGCACCAGCCTGCATTCCCACCAGCAGTGAACTAATGTTCCCTTTTTTCCACATCCTTGCCAGCACTTGTTATTTGTGGATTTATTGATGATCGCCATTCTGACATGTATGAGGTGATATCTTATTGTAGTTTCAATTTGTTCAATTTGCATTTCTCTGATGATTAGTGACATTGAGCATCTTTTCATATGTCCATTGGCCATCTCTATATCCTCTTTGGAGAAGTGCCTATTCAGGTCCTTTGCCTATTTTTTAAATGGATTGTTTGTTTTGGTGTTGAGTTGAGTTTTTTATAAATTTTTGATATTAATCCCATATCAAATGTATCACTGGTGAATATGTTCTCCCATGCAGTGGGTTGTCTTTTCATTTTATTGATGGTTTCCTTTGCTGTGCAAAAACTTTTTAGTTTGATATAGTCACATTTGTTTATTTTTCTTTTTGTTCCCCTTGCCCAAGGATATATTTTGCTATGAGAAATGTCCAAGATCTTACTGCCTGTGCTTTCTTCTAGAATTTTGTTGCTTCGAGTCTATCTAAGTTCTTTATCCATTTTGAGTTTATTCATGTGTATGGTGTGAGAAGGTGTCCAGTTTCATTTTTTGAATGTATTTGTCCAATATCCCCAACAGCATTTACTGAATATACAGTCTTTATCTCATTGTATTTTCTTGCATTCTTTGTCAAATATTCATTATTCATAACTATGTGGGTTTATTTCTGGGCTATCTATTCTGATTCATGGATTTATATGTCTGTTTTTATGCCAGTGCCATGCTGTGTGATTACTATGGTCTTGTAGTGTGATACCTCCAACTTTGTTCTTCTTTCTCAAGATTGCTGTAGCTATTTGTGGACTTTTGTGATTTCATATAAATTTCTGGAATATGTGTTCCAGTTCTGTGAAATACACCATTGGTATCTTGATAAGAATTGCATTGAATCTATAAATTGCCTTGGGTAGTAGGGACATTTTAATGATGCTAATTCTTCTTATCCATAAACACAGGATATGCTTCTATGTATTTGCATCTTCTTGAGTTTCTTTCCCCAGTGTCTTATAATTTTACCAATACAGGTGTTTTACATACTTTTATAAATTTATTCTTAAGTATTTTATTTATTTGAAGCAATTATAAATAATATTCTTTGCTTAGTATCCCTTTCTGGTAGTTAACTATTATGTATACAAATGCGACTGATTTCTATATATTTATTTTGTATCCTGTTACTTTACTGAATTTAGTTCTCAGTTCTACTAGGTTTTTGGTAAAATCTTTAGGGTTCTTTATATAACATATCATGTCATTTTCATATATATATATATATATATATATATATATATATATATATGCATGCCTGCCTGTTGAAATCATATGTGTGGTGGGATCCTGGATAGAGGGTTAGTTCATGTATCTTATGTAAGAGGACCCTTAAGGTCTTTATCTCTCAGCATGTAGAGACCCCCTGCACCCATTCTAGCAGCTGCTCAGCTTCCCTTGTCTATGTGGACCAGGATTGGTGGATCTTATCATCTCTCCACAGACATTAGTGGTTTTTTCCCAATTTCCAGCTATTTCCTCAATGCTCTGTTGGGTAGTCTCCAAATTACATCTTGGAAAAAAATATGTAAAAATTTCTAGCACTGCCAGGTGCAGGTGTGCACTGGTGGAACTTTGGCAGGTCCTGCACACTGTTCTCCCAGAGGAGGGGCCTTTTCTCCTTCTCCCCAGGGGATCTGCTGGGGCCTCTGCTGCCTCACTTTGTTCCCAGGATTAGTCACCACCAGCCCAGAAGCCTGCCAGCCTGATGGTGCTCTCTCCCCAGTGTTGACAGTGCATGTGTCCCCATCAGGGAGGTTGGTCATCTCTGACTGGCATTGGTGTGTGCACTGTCTCTCATTGGGAGTGCATGTGTTTGTCCTGTGTCCCATTAGAAAACACTGACTTTTGACAGTTTCCTGTACCACAGGATGTTACACCTTTTTCTGGCTTTGGGTTGTGAGGAATGATTTCCATCTTGTGGTTTGTCTTTCCATATTTCTGCATTTTTCTCCTTTTTTATATGGGCACAGGAAAAACCAGCCATAGCCTGATTGGCTTCTGTACCTGAGGTCACACTTAGCACAGAGGTCTCTACCCCAAGATTATGCACCCAGTTACTAAAAGGGCTTCTATTCTTATATATGGTCTCTAATCTACCTGGGATTTCCATTTCAAATCACAAAAATGCTGTTTTAGATAAAAACAAACCAAAAACATGTCAGCAGACATAAAAAGGCACCTATTTTAAGGTTCCATTTCTAGGAAACATTCAGAATAGGTAAAGAAGCAGAGACAGAAAGCAAATCAGGGGTTGCCAGGGGCAGCAGGTGTGGGAGTGAGTACTTTTGGTGCAGGGTTTCCTTTTTGGGGTGATAGAATATTCTGCAACTAGATAGTGGTAATGCTTGCACAGCATCATGTAAGTATTTCATGCTTAGTAATGGCACCATTTAAAATATGAACAATAACTTTACTTCTTAAAATGGATTACACAATGGAAAAATGTAGGCTAAAAACAGAAAAAAGAAAATAATAAAATCAAACCCTCAAACCCAAAAATAATAAAAAGATAAAAAACTAAATCATGCCATTGAGAACATAAAACCATAACAAAGAAAGAAAATGAAAGGAAAAGGTCAAATAGTGGGGGTAAAACAAGTTTTTCTCATGGGACAGGGTGAGTACATTTAATAAGCGGCCCTTGAGCTGGCCCCTCCAGAGGCAGCTCTTCCTCTGAGGCAGGAGCCACTGCAGGTTCCAAGGAGGGTTCTTCATCCAGGGGTGGTGGGGCCCAGTAATGTCTGCAGGTGCTACCCAGGCCAGCCCTGGCTCCACAGTTGCAGCTGGAGAGGCTGCTGGAGGTGGCATGACCTCTGGAGGTGGACTCGCCTCCAGCTCTGCATCAGGCTCCTCAGGATGAATGTTAGGTGCTATAGGAGGAGCCATATCCGCCTCCTGAGCTGGTGCTGGAGTTGGGAGAGAAGAAAAGATCGTCACGTGCCTGCATTTCCATGTGCCCCCTAAAGACAGAACCTGGCCACAGCCCAGAACCTACCACAGACCTCCTCCCCACTGGCAGTCCAGCAGATGGGTGGTCTGAGGACAGTCTTTGTTCCTGGCCAGCCTCTGGGGGTGCTCCCTGTGTATCTAGCACCCCTGCCTCCCCATTAGCTTGCATGTACCTATCCCACCCCTACCTTTCCTACCTTCTCACCCTTGGATTCTGCCTCAGTGGGCTCCAGGTCCCCTGGCCCTGTACTTTTGACAGAAGCACTGTTCTCTAGTTTGCATTTGAATATTTTGAGCTGCCTGTCAAGCCTGGGCTGTTTTGATTTGGAGGCCTGTAGAGCTTGGGCAGCGTTGATGGTGGAGGACTCCCTCTGTGGCCATCTATAGGCCTTGGTTCCCCAGACCCCCAGGTGAAATGTACTCACTTCAGGCCTGCTCTGGCCCTCGGTAGTGTGGCTCACTGACACCTCACTGGTGGAAATGGGGTGAGGGTCTTTGTTGACCAGTTGCTGCTCCTTCATGACCTGAGTTGAGCTCTGCAATGATAGTGATTAGCAGCTGGTCAGGAAGCCTCAAGCCCTACCTGGCCCTAGTTGCTACTGCCTCTGTCCACTAGACCAGTGGTTGCCAACCGGTGGTCCACGGACCACTGGTGGTCTGTGAGGTCCGAAAGGTTGGCAACCGCTGCACTAGACCTTGTGCTCCCAGATCAGGCCCAGCACTGTGTCTGCACATATTTCTACCCACGGGAAATGAGATTCACCTCCAGGGCTGGGGATAAACCTTGGGCAGAGCATACCACCCACACTGCCCATCCACCCAGCCAGCCTTGATCTGGGTGTGAACATGACTGGTCTACCAGGCTTCTGATGCCCCCTCAACCTGTTCCTACTCCAAGCAGGCCCTCTCCATGTGAACCCCTCTTCTACACACACACACACACACACACACACACACACACTCACCGGGAAGGGACATAGGGCTGCTCAGGTGGGATCAGAGTAGTGGCCTGGCCTGAGCAAAACTGCTCTGGGCCTCCCTTAGTTACCTCTGGGTCCCGCTGTGAAAAGGGCCATAGGTGTCTTGCCTGAGTCCTGACCCAGCTGCGGCCCAGTGAAACATCCTCTCATTGCTGCCTCTCTTGAGGCCTCACCCTCAGCATCAGGACACGGGCAGACAACACGAAAACATTGTGTGCTCTTCAATGTCTCTCTCTGAGTGAGATGGGAAGGGGCAATTATAGAATGTGGCTGCCTGGTTACCAGGGTTCCACATTCCTTTGGGCTTTTGGGCTCTATCCTCAGGAAGTTATGTCCCTGCATGGTGTAGTGGGGTTGCTGCTCTTATCAAGAAGTGAAGTCACTGCTCTTGTCGTGATGAACATAGGTAGATGCTAAAATCCTCAACAAAATATTAGCAAACCAGACCCAGCAATATATTAAAAAGATCATACACCATGATCAAGTGGGATTTATGCTGGGGATGCAAGTTTGGTACAATATTATCAAAACAATAGATGTGATATACCAAATAAACAAATTGAAGGATAAAAATCACATGATCATATTAATAGATTGAGAAATAGCATTTGATAAAATAGAGCACCCATTTATGATAAAAACTCTTAGCAAAGTGGGAATAGAGGGAACATACCTCAACTTAATAAAGACCATATATGACAAACCTATAGCCAACATTGAACTCAGTGGGCAGAAACTACAAGCATTTCCCTTAAGCTCAGGAACAAGAGAGGGATGTCCATTTTCACCACTCTTATTCATCATAGTACTGGAAGTCATAGCCACAGTAATCAGACAAGAAGAAGAAATAAAAGGCATCCAAATTGGAAATAAGGAAGTAAAACTGTCATTTGCACATGACATGATATTGTGTATAGAAAACCCTAAAGACTCCACAAAAAAGTTACTAGATCTCATAAATAAAATTTGGCAAAGGGGCAGGATACAAACTTAATATCCATAAATCATTTCTGTATACCAATAATGAAATATCAGAAAGAGAAACTAAGGAAACTATCCCATTTACTATTGCACCAACAACAAAAATAAGGTACCTAGAAATAAATTTAACCAAGGAGGTAAAAAGACCTGTACTCAGAAAACTATAGGACACTGAAGAAAAAAAACTGAGGAAGATACAAATAAGTAGAAGCATATACTGTGTTTGTGGATTAAAAGAATTAACATCATTAAAATGTTCATAGTATCCAAAAGCAACTTAGAGATTCAATGCAATTTCTGTTAAAATACCAATGTTTCACAGATCTAGAACAAAAATTCCAAATCTTGAGAAAAAAGAACAAAGTTGGAGGTATCACAACTGTTATCAAACTATATTACAAGGCCATTGTAATAGAAACAGGCGGATATTGGCATAAGAATAGGCATATAGATTAATGGAACAGAGTCTGGAAATCAACCCACACCTATATGGTCAATTAATATTTGACAAAGGAGGCAAGAATATACAAAGAACATACAGTGTGGTAAGGACAGCCTCTTCAATAAATGTTGTTGGAAAAATTGGACAGTTACATGCAAAAAAATGAAATTAGACTACCAACTTACTCCATACACAAGAACAAACAAAGTAGATGAAAGGCTTAAATGTAAGTCACAAAACCATACAAATTCTAAAAGAAAACATAGGCAGTAACAACTAAGACATATCATGGAGCAATATTTTTGCTGATATTTTTCTTAGGGCAAGGGAAACAAATGAGAAGATAAACAAATGGGACTACATTACACTAAAAAGCTTCTGCACAGCAAAAGAAATTATCAACAAAATGAAAAGGGAACGCACTATATGGAGAGCCAATGATACATCTGATAAGGGATTAACCTCTAAAATATATGAAGAACATATACAACTCAATACGAGGAAGACAAACAATCCAATTTATCAATGGACAAAAGACCTGAATAGACAGTTCTCCAAAGAGGACATACAGATGGCCAACAGACATATGGAAAAATTATCAACGTTACTAATCATCAGAGAGATGCAAATTAAAACCACAGTGAGATATCACCTCACACCTATCAGAATGGCAACCATCAATAAATCAATAAACAGCGTGTTGGTGAGGATGTGGAGAAAAGGGAACCTTAGTATATTGTTGCTGGGAATGCAGACTGGTGCACCCACTGTGGAAAACAGTGTGGAGTTTCCTCAAAATTTTAAATTGGAAATGTCTTTTGATCAGCAATCCTACTTCTGGGAATATATCCTAAGAATCCAAAAACTCCAGTTTGAAAGAATATATGCACCTCTATGTTCACAGCAGCTTTATTTACAGTAGTCAAGGTCTGGAAACAGTCCAAGTGCGCATCAGTAGATGAGTGGATAAAATAGCTGTGGTACATTTACACAGTGGAATATTACAGCTGTAAAAAATAAAGGAAATCTCACCTTTTGTGAAAATGTATGAACCTGGAGATTATTATCCTAAGTAAAATAAACCAGTCAGAGAAAGACAAATACTATATGATCTCACTTATATGTGGAATCTAATAAACAATAAACTGACAAACAAAATAGAAACATGGGACAGTTTGACAGCTGTCAGAGAAGAGGGGGGAGGGAGACTGGATGAAAGAAAGTGAAGGGATTAGCCAAAGAACATATATGCATAGCCCAGTGGTCTGCAAACCACGGCTCACGAGCCACATGCGGCTCTTTGGCCCCTTGAGTGTGGCTCTTCCACAAAATACTACATGCGGGCACGCATGTATAGTGCGATTGAAACTTCGTGGCCCATGCGCAGAAGTCAGTTTTCGGCCTGGGCGAGTCTATTTTGAAGAAGTGGCCTTAGAAGAAGTGGGAGTGTCGGTCGGTCGGGCCACAGGAGACGCGGCACAGGCGGGCCGCGGGATACGCAGCGCGGGGGAGGCGCACACGATTCATGCACGAGTTGAGTGAGCCAGTCAGTCAGCAGTCTCATTGTGCAGTGGTTAGTGCTAGTCGTGTCCGCAAATCACGCGCGGGTGACAAAAGTACCTACTCGAAGCATAAAGTTACCTGTATTTTTCCAACCAGCTGCAAATCCTACAGGTATTTTTGTCATCAATTTAAGAATTGTAATTATTTTGTGTTGGTGGTTTTATTATTATAAAATGAAACCTTTTTTAGGTTCCCTGTTTGACATGGCTACAAAGAAGAAGCAAAGAAAAACGGAAGACGAAAACCGTGAATTTAAAGTTGAATGGACCGAGACTTTTGTGTTTATTCAAAACTTATATGGCCTTCCAACCTGTCTTATTTGTCAGGAAAAATTGGCGCATAACAAGAAATCAAATTTGGAGAGACACTTTACAACTAAACACATTTCATTTAGTACTAAATATCCTGTCGGTGATGCGCAAGGAAGAAAGCAGTTGAGGAACTTCAGAAAAAGATTTTTCAGAAGAAAAATCAAGTTCTGTATTTAATTACTGGATGCAATCTTCCAACAATGTTAATATTGCAAGTTTTGTGGTTAGTTAAGACATTGCTAAGAGAGGAAAACCATATACAGACAGTGAATACATAAAAAGTTGTTTTATAAATGCATTCGAAGAGCTATTTCGGGATTTTAAGAACAAAGCAGATATTCTAAAAAAAATTAAAGTTACCATTGTCTGCTAAAACAGTGAAAGATAGAACAGTAAAAAATGTCTTCGAATATAACCGACCAGCAAGTCGAAGATCTTAAATTGGTTTCAGCTTTATCTATAGCAGTTGACGAGTCTTGTGACATAAATGACACAGCGCAAGTTTCACTTTTTGTATGATTTATTTCATCTACAGGTCCTCAAGAAGAACTTTTAGAATTATTGCCAATCAAAGGTCAAACACGTAGAGAGGATATAGCAAATGCTGTAATTGAGTGCATTGAAAAACATCATATTCCACTCGATAAAATTGTCTCAATTTCAGCAGATGGGGCAAAAAGTATGACCGGCGTAAGAAACGGGTTTGTTGCTATTTTGAAAGAAAAAATTAATCACAAGGTACTTACTTACCATTGCATCATTCATCAAGAAGCGCTTTGTGCGCAGACACTTCCAGAAGAAATTTGCAAAGTTATGGAATTGGTGATTAACATTATCAACTCCATTATAGCTAAAGCTCTTAATCATCGCCAATTTAAAGAATTTTTAGTTGAAATGGAGAGTGAGTACACAGATCTTCTGCTGCATAACAAGGTACCTTGGTTATCAAGAGGAAATGTTTTGAAACGTTTCTCTTCCTTATTAACAGAAATTAAAGCATTTCTCCTTGAGAAGGGTGTTCACTATCCAGAACTAACGATCAGTGGATCCAAAAATTTTATTTCATGGTAGACGTTATGTCTCATCTAAATCAGCTTAATTGTAAACTACAGGGGAATGGAAACAATTTTTTCGATGTTAGAAGGAGTTATTTCATTCAAAAACAAATTATCTCTTTTTGCTCAAGATTTTGAAAGAGAAACTTTGATTCACTTTCCAAGCCTGTTGAAACATCTCCAAGAAAATGATTCTGATATTGACATTTGCTATTTCAAAACAACACTTTTAAATATGAGGGAAACTTTTCTCAATAGGCTTCAGGAATTCAGAAACAGCAAAGTGACATTAGCCTTTGTTAAAAAACCTCTTAATGCTACTGTAACAGAATTAAATTTTTCTCCCTTTTATATTGACATTGGCAACTTTGAAATGCAATTGCTGGATTTAAAAAAACAAAGAATTGTGGAGCTCAAAATTTGAATGTCTTTGTGCTGATATAGAAATATTGGAGAAAAACAAATGTGAACTTAGTTCACAGCACAAGTGGTCTGCTTTGAAAGACCTGGAGAAGGAAGATATGTTGATTTTTAACACCTAGTATAGTATTCCTGACTCATATAATCAACTGAAAAAACTAGTGTTTGCTGTTCTTTCCTTATTCGGGTCTACATATTTATGCGAACAATCATTTTCAAGCAAGAACCTTATCAAGAGTAAATTGAGAAGTCGTCTTATTGATGAGAACCTGGAATCGTGCCTAAAATTAAAAACAACAACATACAAACCTGACTTACCCAAACTTTCCAAGGAGATGCAAGGCCATTGTTCACATTAGTGTTTGTCAGTCATTGTCATGATTTAATTTTATAGATATTGTAAGGTAAATTGTAAGGAATTTAATTTTATCAATAAATAATATCGTTATTAAGTATGATATCAAGTTTTATTCAACGTACCTATAGTTTAAGATGTATAACTTTAAGTAAAGTTTATTAAGTTAATTTTAGGGAACGTTGTGGAGTGAAAGAACATGTAATGTCGAGGATTGAGAAAGGTATGTTGAGATGGTTTGGACATATAGAAAGGATGAATGAAAGGAGATAGACGAAACAAGTATACAAGAAAAGTGTGGATGGGAGAGTTGGAAGGGGTTGACCTCAGCGAACTTACCTCAATCAGATTGAGGACGTTTTTAGCAAAGGCCAGCTTAGGAGTAACCTAATTAAGTTATTAACAATGTACCTACCTATATAATTTAAGTTTAAAAAATTTGGTTCTCAAAAGAAATTTCAATCGTTGTACTGTTGATATTTGGCTCTGTTGACTAATGAGTTTGCCAATCACTGGCATAGCCCATAGATACAGCCCATAGATACAGACAACAGTGTGGTGATGGCCAGAGGGAATAGGGGGAAGGGGCTGGGTGGTGGGACAAAGTGGGGGGAAAGGTGGGAATTGGTAATTGTGTGAACAATAAAAAAAGTAAAGAAAAAATAAACTAAAAGGACAGGAAAAAATAATCTTACAGTTGCAACCTAAGCCAGTCTGTAAGTGGGAGGGCTCATGATTTAATCAATCCTGATCCAGCAGTTTCTTCTACTTTAATCTGTCAGGGGATAACAACCATCTTTACTGATTTTTTTCCTCTCCTATCTCCTCGAATCCATCCACACTGAGGCTTAGTGAAGTCTTAAAGGGCCTGAAGCTCCTCAAGACTCTTTTCTGGTTTAGTGCTCTGGATAAGCCAGGCTATTTGGTTAAAAGCCAGGTTGGTGGTAAGGCAACATTCCCTTTATGGACTTGCCTTGGCCTTAGCCAGACAGTGAGCACATGCGATTGCATGGCGGATCTGGCCAAGGCCTGGTCTCACACACTGACCTCCAGGTGTTGCTGAGCATGATGACATGTCTGCTTTCATTCCTGTCTTTGTTCCTTTTCTCTAGACTCCATGCTCATGAATCCTTGACCCATAGTCATACTGATTGGTAACAGCAAGCCAGACTCGGGGCCTGTTTCTTCAGATGTAACATGGGTCGTGGAGTCCTAAATTATTTCCATGCAGAAAATATAAGAGGAAGGAAAAGCATAGAGAGGCCTTGCCATCTTTATTTCTCCTCTTCATGTCCCTCTGATAGCTCAGCTCTTAAACTTTTACAAAACTTAGGGATCAGAAGGGAAAAAATAACCAGACTTCCAGCTGCAATACCTGATACCATTCATTGAACCAGCATGCTGGCTGATTTTCTCATGTTATCTCATTTAATTCTCTTAGAAACCTCCTTATTTCTCAGGTGAGGAACCTGAACTTCAGAGGGTAAGTGACTTGTTTAAGCTGTCCTTTCTTATGAGGGTCGGTGTCATGGTTTGAGCTGAAGCTCTACCACTTCAAGTTCTGTATTCTTGCCACTATAATGGGTAGTGCCTGGCAGCACTGAAATCGGTGGCAGTGAATGCCCAAAGCTGTGGAGGATGCAGCACCTAGGATGAAGGGGATGGGGGTGGATACCTGGAATAAATTGGGGCAGGAGGAAGAAAGAGCTTTAAAGACTGTCACTCTCCTTCAGTCTGAATTCTCCCCATCAAAGATATTTGGCCTTTTCTTTTAGTCCGTTAGATACATTTTATGCAAGCAAGGGAACTTTTTCAAGCATCTATGAGCTCATAGTACTGTAGGTATGGCCTTGACTTTAGTTACAGTCAACATGGTTAGCTGCCCACTGTTTATACTTTGTAGATTTTTCCAGGAGGAACCTTAATTTATAATACTTTGATGGTGTCTTTGCAGTTGTCCTTTTCACAGCATCAATTTTCCCCTTGCCATGAATGGGCTCCTCTCCATCTCTTCTTCTCAATGATGGTGTCCACATCGTGAGCTGAGACAATTCCTCAGCACTCACACTTGCACACCCATTCCTGATGTTATTTTGATGTATTTGATTGTCAAGCAGTTGTGTGCAAAGGTTTCAGCCAAAATACCCCCATCAAGAGACAAAATGATCTGCTCTGGGTGCCCATGCCTCACAGCAATAGGCAGGATCTTTGGCAACCTGATTTTCTTAAACAGCAGGGTGAGATGAAATGGCTGCACTTGTTGAGTAACTTTGGGCAAGTTCCTTAACCTCTATGAGTTCCAATTAAAATACAAATAATGCTTACCACTAACTTTACAGAGCTGTTAAAAGGACTAAATGAGCCAAGGATGTAATCCTGATACTAGTCAGCCTTCTATATACTAGGTACCCAATAATTAAAAGTTTGCCTACGATCTCCTTGCTCTCCTTGATTTCTTAAGGCCCTGAAAGACTAGTAATAGGACACTTAGGATGAGTCTTGGGCTGGCTAAGCAGGTGTTGGTTTGTAGGCCATCTTCCTGCTTTCCTCAAGAGGTCTGCTCTCAGAAGGGATCCCATGGGGAAACCTCAGGGTTCTTTGTACCTGCCTCAGCTTGTGGCTTTTCCCCCACAGGCATAGACATGCCCGAGGAGGGAAAGCCACCAACAACTCCTCTTGTCTCCTCTTCCCACAACTGCTCCCCACCCACCTGCCATATGTGAGGGTAGACATGATAGGACTTCTGAGATTCAGATGAAGTCAGACATGTCTGAGGAAGCAGTCCCTTTGTTCCCAGGGAGAGAAGTGGGAGACAGAGCACCCTAGAAGCCCTGTATGACCTGGTGTGAAATAGAATTAGAGGGGAGGAGGAGAGAAAAGGCCTACAGCCTTGTTCCCCAGGAGTGGACCTTCCCAGATAGGCAATGCAAAGGAACAGATTTTGACACCCCTCTGTCCTCCTACCACATACAAACATGCATCTCTACTTAGGTCTTCGATCAGTCTCTCAGATCTGCTCCCTCATCACCAGTTCCTTTGAAAACACTTCAGACTTTGAGGAAATGGCACTCACAGGAAGGAAGCAGCAGCTCCACCTAATGCAGGTGGGATTTGGAGCAGCGCTGAGGAGCATTTCAGCAAACATGTATTGTCCCTAGATGTGCCAGGAGGTCTCTATTATATGATTTTATTTAATTTTGACAACTTGGTTAGACAGAACATATTTGGTTATATGAAGGGGTTGTCCAGTGTCATACCATCTGTCAGTTTCAGTGAATGCTGGTAACCAAATTCAGCTCTAACCCTGTCCATTCCTCTGTCAGAACCCTACAGCTGTCACTGAAGAGGTTGCTCTGAAATCTCCAGGAAGGAAAATTTCACCAATGATGAGTCTCACTCAGCTTTATTAAGGTATAACTAACAAATAACATTATGTAAGTTTATAGCATACATGAAAATTTGATATACATATCTAGATCTTTTTTATTTTGACATTTTCTCTTTATTTTAGTTTAATTTTTCCATCACCATTTATGACCCCTGTACCCTCTTCCATCTCTTCCCACCCCCTCCTCCCCCAAAATCACCACACTGTTGTCCCTGTCCATGAGTTCTTTCTCTCTTTTTTTTTCTTTTTTGCTCTATCTCTCCCCATCAAAGCTGCCTGTCTGCTCTCTATCTATGAGTCTGTCTCTAATTTACTTGTTATTCCAGTTTGTTCATGAAATTCCCCATATGAGTGAAATCATATGGCACTTATCTTTCTTTGACTGGATTATTCACTTAGCATAATGTTCTCCAGGTCCATCAATGCTATTGCAAAGGGTAAAAATTTCTTCCTTCTTATGGCCGAGTAGTATTCCCTTGTGCAAATGTACCATAGCTGTTTTATCCACTCATCTACTGCTGGACACTGGGCTGCTTCCAAATCTTGGCTATTATATATAATGCTGCAATTAACACAGGGGTGCATATATTCTTTCAAATTAGTGTTTTGGATTTCTTCAGATAAATTCCCAGAAGTGGAATAGCTGGGCCATAAGACAGTTCCATTTTAAGTTTTTTAAGGTAAAACTCCATACTGCTTTCCACAGTGGCTCTACCAATCTGCATTCCCTCCAACAATGCACAAGGGTTCCCTTAGATCTCTTAGCAAATTTTAAGTATTGTTTATTAGTCAGCATGCTGTACATTAGACCCCCAAGACTTATTCATCTTGTTACTGAAAGTTTGTACCCATTGACAATATTTTGCCATCTCCTCATGATCCCACCCCCAGCTCCTGCCAACTACAAATCTACTCTCTATTTCTATGAGTTTAACTTTTGTAGATTCAATGTAAGTGAGATGATACAGTATTTGTCTTTCTCTGTCTGACTTATTCCACTTATCATAATGCCCTCAAGGTTCATCCATGTTGTCACAAATGGCAGGATTTTATTCTTTTTCATTGGTAAATAATATTCCATTATATATATAATGGATACATATATCTATATCCACTTATATGTAGATGGAAACTTAGGTTGTTTCCATGTCTTGGCTATCTATATATATAAAAGGCTAATATGCAAAGTGGCCGCGGGGGAGTTCGACCGGGAGACCAGGAGTTCTATCGCTCGCTATGATGTGCGCTGACCACCAGGGGGTGGCACAGAATGAAGGAAGGCCCCGGTCAGCAGCCAGGGAAGGGAGGCCCTGGCCAGCAGCGAGCAGCTGGGGAAGGGAGGTCCCGGCCAGCAGCCGGAAGACCCCGATTGACCTTGATTGCTGGCCAGGCCTAGGGACCCTACCTGTGCATGAAATTTCATGCACTGGGCCTCTAGTTGTGAATAATGCTGCAAAGAACATAGGAGTGCAGATATCTTTTAGAGATAGTGATTTAGTTTTCTTCGGATATATACCTAAAATCAGATTGTTGGATTATATGATAATTTTATTTTTCATTTTGGGAGGAATTTTGATACTTTTATACATAGTGGCCATGCCAATTTGCCAATTATGCTCCCATCAACAGTATAAACGGTTCCCTTTTCTGCACATTCTCACCAATACTTGTATCTCTTGTCTTTTGATAATAGTCATTCTAACAGATGTGAGGTGATTTCTTATTTTGGCTTTGATTTACATTTCCCTGATTATTAATGACTAAAGGCCCAGTGCATGACATTCCTGCACTGGGGGGAGGTCCCTCAGCCCAGCCTGCACCCTCTCACAGTCCAGGATCCCTCGGGGGATATCCATCTGTCGGCTTAGGCCCGCTCCCTGTGGACATCCCCTGAGGGGTCCTTAGTGCTTCCGTGGAGGTGGGAGAGGCTCCTGCTACCACCACTGCACTCACCACCCGTGAGCCCCGCTTCTGGCTGAGCTGCACCACCCCTCCCTGTGTGGGAGCGCACTGACCACCAGGTGGTAGCTCCTGCATTGAGTGTCTGCCCGCTGGTGGTCAGTGCGCATCATAGCGACCAGTTGTTCCACCATTTGGCCGATTTGCATATTAGCCTTTTATTATATAGGAATGCTGAGCACTTTTTCATGTACTATTGTCCATTTGAATTTCTCCTTTGGAAAAATCTCTACTGGATTTAGGTTCTTTGCCCATTTTTAAATCATATTTTTTGCTACTAAATTGTATGTGTTCTTTATATATTTTAAATATTAACCCTTATCAGATATGTGATTTGCAAACATTTTCTCCCATTCCATAGGTTGTGTTTTCATTTTGTTCTTGTTGGAGTTGTTGTTTTTTGCTGTGCAGAAACATTTTAGTTTTATGTAGACTCACTGGTTTATTTTTGCTTCTGTTGCTTGGGCTTAAGTGTCATATAAAAAAAAATCATTGTTAAGACAGACGTCAAGGATCTTTTTCCTGTTTTACAGTTTCAGGTTTCACATTTAAGTCTTTAATCCATTTTGACTTAATTAGTTTTTTTGAGTGATATAAGGTAGGGGTCCCATCCTATTCTTTTGCATGTAATTATCTAGCTTTCCCAGACCATTTATTGAAGAGACCATCCTTTTCCTATTGAATATTCTTGGCTTCCTTGATATATATTAGTTAATTATTTACATGTGGATTTATTTCTGGGTTCTTGATTCTGTTCCATTGGTCTATGTGTCTATTGTTATGCCAGTACCATGCTGTTTTGATTATCATAACTTTGTAATAAAGTTGGAAAACAAGAAGTGAAATACCTCCAGCTTTTTTTTTTTTTTCAAGGTTGCTTTGGCTATTTGGGGACTTATATGGTTTTATACAAATTTTAGATTTAAAAAAAATTTTCTTTGAAAAATGCCTTTAGAATTTTTATATGGATTTTTATAGAATCTATGGATCACATTGGGTAGCATGGACATTTTAACAATATTAATTATTCTAATTCATGAACATGGAATGTCTTTTCATTTATTAAATTGTCTTCTTCAATGTCTTTCATCAGTGCCTCAGTTTTTAGTATACAGATCTTTTACCTCCTTGATTAAATTTATTTCTGAGTATTTTATTGTTTATTTCTGAGTTTTTACTGCTATTATAAATGAGATTATTTTCTTTATTTCTTTTTCATACATTTAATTGTTAGTGTATAGAAATACAACTTATTTTCACATGTTGATTCTGTATTCTATAACTTCACTGAATTCATTTATTAGTTTTCATTATTTTTTTGTTGAATCTTTAGGGTTTTCTATATATAATATTATGTCTTCAGCAAATAGAGACAATTTCACTTCTTTCTTTCTGATTTGAGTGCCTTTTATTTCTTTTTCTTGACTAATTACCCTGTCATCTACAAATAATGGCAGTTTTCCTTCTCCCTTCTAATTTGGATTCCTTAGTTTGAGATAACTTTTATACATCCAAGTGAAAATGTTGAGCAAATAGTTGTATATATTTGTCTGTAGTTCAAGGTAGAACTTAGTTCCGGAAGTACAAATTTGGGAGTCATCAGTGTGTAGGTGGTATTTAGAGCCACAGGATTGAATAAGATTACCTAGGAGGTGAGTGTAGGTAAGAAGAGTAGAGATTTGATGCCTAAGCCCTGGACTACTTCAGCCTGTGAAGGTCAATTAGATGAGAAGAAACTAGCCAATGGATCTGAAACCCAAGAGAAACAGTGTTATACCCAGGGCCAGACCAAGAAAGTGTTTCAAAAGGAGGGAGTGATTGTGTTAAATGCATTTGGGAGAGCTGTGCCAAGTGGGAGGTGAATGCCTTTGGTGTGTTCATAAAGTGCTCAATGAAAGGAAGTGCTGGGTTTCATGATATTAATGCAATTCAGGTCAGAAGGCATTCATGATTAGCTTCAAAGCAAGGCTGAGATGAGAGTGCATTTGAGGGAAAGGGGATGGCCCCTGAGAAACAGCTGTACTGGGTTGCCCAGGTAGTTTAGAAAAGAATAGAATGAAAATAAAAACTTTAAGGAGAGATTTTTCTTCAGTGACTTTGCCTGGTTGATGCTCAGAAAATGTGTACCTGGACATAGAGAACAAATCTTATGTGTTTCTTAAGATTTGGATTTTTAAAAAATCAAACAAACAGTAAATAAAAACTATTTATATTTTTGTAAATGAGTAAATTTAAACTAATAAAACTTTACACCTAAAAGGATGAATTTTACTTTATATAATCTATGCCTTAATCATGCTGACCTTAAAAATTCCAGTCAATTCCTCTAAGTGATAAGGTTCTTCCAAATGTCACTCCTCAGATTTGGCCTGAGCTGAGCTATGCATTACATGTTCTGAATGAATTGCCCTTCTTACGAAGAAGAGTTTATCAATGCAGTGACCTTAAAACAAAACCTGGTTTCTTTCTTTCCTGTATTTTTTTCACTCCAATCCATTTGGAGTACGTATTTGCATTCCTCCTTCTGTTTCCTTTATACTGAACTGTGCACTTCAAAATGCAAGGATCAAAAACTATACATTCTGAACACCTGTAAGGCATTACCATTATTATTACAGTAAGAAAGGAAGACAAACTAAGATGGCACTCTACTATTTAGAGGACAGTCTCCCTATGAGGCTATCAGCAAAGTTATAGATCTAGCTTTCTGGAGATTCCTAGACCAGATCCTGCAATGTTCCTATGGCTGACTGCCTGTAATCTTTCTCCAGAGTCCCCTTCAGCCCTAGAAGAAAATCCCAGAGAATGTAATAATTTATAATTATCATAGCTACCCTGTTATTCTTCAATATACAAGACAATGAATCCTTTATTTTCCCCACCCCTTTTTACTTGTGCTTATTCTCTTATTCCTTTCCCCCTTGCCTTTTACTAGAACTGAGGAGGAAAATGTTGGTAAATGTTGATTTTCCTTTCCAACCCTTGGGGCTGCTCATCTACCAGGAGGGAGTCCAAAGACAAAATTCTCACTAAGTGACCTTCTTATGCTATCTGCTATTGTCCTCAACTTCTCACTTTTCCAAATTGTTAAAATTAAAAGAGTGCCCATTAAATGATTTCTCTTTTTCAAATGGATTATGTTTTATAATGGAGCCAAGTTCTGTACTTGTTATGAATCTCCAGGCCTGTGCCAACAAAATGTCGGCACATTATTTCCCACAGCAGCTGAAATAGCAGAGGAAGGTCACTTAATAAGAATTTTGGAGGAAACCAGTGTAGCTTTTAGCCAATGGCTTCCTATCCTTGAATATTAGTAAGGTATTCTTTTTCAACTCAGGCCCCCTGCTCTTTATGAAGTAGGGGTTTAAAAATATGTTGGTATCAAAGTGTTTCAGAACAACAAACAGCCAACAAATCTCAAGCTGAAGTGATGCTGAATTGACCCACACTGACCTGAAAAAATGCCCCACTCTGGGGATCCTGGTGGGTCAAGAAATCCATCACCCTCATTCTGTATTCTCATGCTGTGATTGCACATCTGGGTTGCTGTGACCAGGTTTCCTAATAAAAAGGAAATGATCCCATTAATTGCCCAGATGTTTGGCAGAGAGTAGACTAAACATCTGGTTGACTGACTGAATGGTTTTCTCTTGGCCAGATGTTTGTATCAACTAAACACAGTGTGTGAGTAGACCCTTTAAAAAGGCATTCTTCTGAGGCACCCATCACATATGGTTTCTAGGAACTTCTTTGCTTATATTGTTACTAGACGCCTGGTGCACGAATTCGTGCACAGGTGGGATCCCTCGGGGTGGCTTGCAGAGATCGGGCCCCAGCTCATGCCCCCAGCCTCACAGCCCTGCAACCCCGCCTGACACCCTGCCTTGGCCTGGCGCCGCCCCCTCACCTGCTCCACTATCCTACCTGTGGGGAGATCAGTCAGGGCTGGGGCTGGCCTACCTCCCCTCCTCCCCCCCCCCCCTTACCCAGCTCCTTCAGTGCTTGGGAGCCAGGTGGTGGCCCCACCGCTGCCACTGGTCGCCATCTATGGGGCGATTGGGGCTCCCATTTGAACCTGCCTTGGCCTGGGGCTGCCCGCTCACCTGCTCCACTATCCCACCATGGTCCCACTCTCATTGGGGCCCATTGGGACTGGCAGTGCCACGTCACCGACGCCCGCCATGTAACACGCCACCCCCTGGTGATCAGCGCATGTCATAGTGAGCGGTGGAACTCCTGGTTGAACAACCACCTGAAGGGGCAATTTGCATATTAGGCTTTTATTATATAGGATAGTTTTGATTCTGAGATGGGATCCTGCTTTCTTTGCTTACTATGTAATGTATTTGAATTTTTACCAACTACTCATGAACAACTTTCCAAATCTATTTAATTTCCTTTACTACAAAGGCATCCTTGGCAGAAATGCTAATGGTGGTTGTAGCAATGCAAAAATGTATTAGCATGAACATAATGTTTAAGTATATTCATAGAATATTTCAAAAATTATTGCTGCACTGAGTTTTTTGGAGCACTATCCAGGTAGATATCCCACTTAACAGTTAGACATTTTGGATTCTAGATATAGTAGAGTAGATTTTTGTTAGCATGACAGTGTCTTTTTTACCATCTTCTGTTTACTTAGGAAACTCTCCTCCATTAGACAGGAAGTCTCTTGACTTTGCGTCTGAAACAATATAGAGTTGGTAATGTGCCCTGATGAAAAGAGCACTGGATTAGGAGTCAGGATTTGAGCAATAGGGATACTTCATTTGTTAACTCTCTAAGTGAGACCTGGGCATCAGTTCAACTCTCTAACCTAAAAAAATGATTAACTACAACTAAGGCTTGTAAGTCTCTAACAGTCTGCAATTTGCTGAAAACCAGGGGTGATGGATGAGGTATAATCAATGTCATGACACTGAGTTCGGATTGCTCCTTGAGGAAAAAATTCCATACAGGTACGAAAAGACCTTGTACTATGAAGCACTGCCATTGACACTGAGTAGGGAGAGGTAAAAAGGTCAGGAAGAGAACATGGAAAGAGAATGGAAGGGCCCAGAAGGCTAATTTTACCAGTATCATAATTTTGTCAAGAACAGATTCTCTCTTAAATTCTGATGGATCATAGTATCTCAGGATCAGAAGAATCAAAGACCTGGGCTTAATTAGGTATCAATATAGCTTAAATCAGCCATTGCTTCAACTTGTGAAACTGATGGTGATTGTGTATGTTCCTGAGTCAATAAAATGGATATTCTAAAAAGACATATTTCTAAGACTCTAGAGAGTTTTAGAGAAAATAAGTAAGTCTATAGGTACTGGTTTGTGATGTTTCCAGGTTAAATTACTGAACTTCCTACTTATTGTTAAGCATTTTGAAATCATTATTATATATTTGTTAAATGCTTAATTTCAGAACATAGTTTATTATTACCAGCATTGGTTCACTCTTAAGCAGACAGAACTATAAAAACAACAACAACAACTAAACTAAGCTGTCTGTGGGTCTCAAAAAATCAGTTTGCAAAGTTTAACTCTATGACACTAACATATACTTAACGAAAATCATACCATGAGCAGTTGCCATGTTTTGTTATTCAAAACAAATCTGTTTCCTTGTCTCTTTATTGGAGGATCTGAAGTTTTGTTGTTGGTTTTTTCCTTGTGGGTCTGGAGTATTCTACTCAGTTTTCCACTCAGATTTTCCCTAATTCTTATCTCCTTCAGAAATGGTGTGGGTCATGGAAGAGTGAACATAGAATGAAATTCCCACTCCTTGATTCAAATACTTTTAGAAATAATACCTCACCTAAAGGCCCACACCTTCAAAGAGAGCTTTCAAAAGTGCATTTAATCGGGGCAGCCAATGACTGAGAAAGGATTGGGGTGGGAGATGTGGGTGTTCTTCTCCATACCATATCCTTTACATGCAAGTTGAAGTCTCATCTGCCTCTGCTGGATTAGGGGCAGTTCTGCCTGGAGTACTGGGGCCAAGGTGACTTCTCAGAGGTCCCTCTGGCCCTCTGGTTCCGCAGCAGTACACAAGAACTGTTCAAACATATGTAGCATAAAAGTCCATATGGTTTCAATTTCCTTTACTGCTTTACTGCTTTTGCTTTGTTTGTGCACAAACCTGCCTTACTCAGAATTCCTGCTCTGTTGGGCCCTTTTTGCCACAGAATTAGGGGTGGGATGAGGTTAAAAAAACACCAAAATGGAAGAGAGCTCAACCGGCTCATTCTGTATGATAAAATCCATTCCACAGAGGTCCTAATTTCATCAAGTAATACAAGTCAACATCGAACATTAATGAGAGGTTTCCAATTAGATACAGTCTGACACTGGCCCTGCTTCTCAGTCACCTTCAATTGTCAGCAATAAAAAAGGACAGTTCAATATGATATGGATCATTCACTCCAAATCTCCACAACTCATTTATGACAAACACAACTAACAGAGCATGAGGAACTGCAGAATTGTTTTTCATTATCTTGGCACATTGGCTTCTGACTGCTGCTGTAATGATCTTCAGTAGTTTTCCATACAGCACATTGTTAACGATGGTCTAAGATGTGATGGCAACCAGAATTCTGACAGAAAATCTCAGTAATCCTTTAGTTTTGGGAAGAACAAATGGGTCTCCAGAAGAAGAAAAGGAAAAAAAAATGATTTAAAAAGAAAAAGTGTTTTATTTTCATAAGTGACATGGGTTCTTTTGAGACAGGACAGCATCTCAGCGGTATTTAGGGAGGAAGAAGTTGAAGAGACCAGATCTGAAGCATTAACCCACACAGAATCTTGGAGATAACCACATACCCAAATAACATTGTCTAAAGTAATGGGATAAGCTAGGGTTCATGAAGGCTAGTGTCAGAGTCTATATAATTCCAACATTGTAAGTAGGGCCTAACCACTAGGATATCTGGGAAATAATTCTATTTAAAGACAGTTGTGTGTCAGTACCCCAAGTGGTCAGTCAGGATACCTCTAGTGAGTGGGCAAACAAGGCAAGGAAACAGATCCCCAAGATCTGGGATACAAAGACTGCTGTGGTTGAGCTTTAGCCAATCAAGCAGTCTGGGGCTCATTCATTCACTTATTCACTTAATAAATATTTATTGAACACTCACTTCATGCCACATATGGTGCTTCATAGGTTCAGACACTATATCCTGGGGAAGGGAAGGGTAAGCAGGCAATCAGAGTCAGAGCTCTGAGCAAAGCACATAGAATCCTTTGAAGCTCAGCACATACAAGAATTTCAGTAGACTCAACTATTCTTTCTCTTCACTTAGCAGGCATACTGCCGAGTCTCAGTTCTATTAATTTGTATCACAACTATAATTACATCAGCTACATTTATATCAAACCACATGGGTACTAGGTGCCAGGGCAGCTGACCATAGAATCAGGATTCAGGAGGGCATAGATGTTGAGAACAAGGTAAGTCCACTCCAGGCAGGCATCTCATGCTAGTGGGCATGGCAAAGCTATGAACTTGGTACCCAGGCTAACAATCTAGGCAACACATTTAAAATACTAACAACAAGGAGACAATGATAGTGATACAACCTTTGCCTCAGTCAGGGTGCTTCTTATATGCACTGTTCTGGTACAAGAGTGGGTCCTATTCAGTTTCTTGTGAAATTCATTTCATTTCATTTCACTTCATTTCATTTCAATCTTTATTGCTGAAAGTACTCTACCTCTTTTTTATCCCCATTGACTCTCTCCACCCTGCTCCCGCCCCCTCCCCAGGCCTTTCATGTGGGAGCAGGCAGGTGGGTAGAGTTGAGGGAAAATGGGCCATACCCATCCATTCTCTCATGAAGCTGCTACATTTAATTTTCTCATTTATTTGGGAAGCAGTTTCATAAAGTCAATTCTGATCTCCTCCTATTTGGCTGAGTTAGGGCCTTGCATGGCACATAGGAGTTATGAACACCCGGAGTCAACTACTCTTCCTTCACATAACCTCAGCTTTCAAAATGAATGAAAATCCAAACAGCATTTCATGGTTCCAGGATTACAAAAATGAGAGATGAAAAAGAGCTGTAAGGGCTGTGCTCTAGCTCCAGTGTATTTGTGGAACATGGTTTCCTGTGTCTTTGACTTAGGTATTTTGGTCCAATTAGATTTTAAATGTCCCAAATGACAAACTCCACCTCTTATCTTGAAGATAAATCTAGAAAATAATAAATTTCATTTTTAAGTATTTCATTATGTTCAATTTTAATTTTTTCTTTTAGTTACTGGGTCCTATTAATCTCAGTGGTGTTGGTTTTTCCCTCCTTGTTTTTAAAAGATTCCTCCAAAGCATTCGTACCCTTCATGCATTTGTAGACTTCCTTGTCTTTCCTCAGTCATTAGGCAAGTCATGCATATTTAGCACTTTTAAACTTCTAGACTTTGTTCATAAATCAATGCCCACATTGTTGGTGTCATTTTTCACCCCTCTAGTTATTTGAACTATATCTTTCAGGTTCAGAGGTGTTCAAAACTGGATTCATTTATTCCATTGCAAATGTCAATATTATTGCATATATCTTAGTGAAAATCTTCTTTCTCATCTAACATGAAAGGCAGCCCCGCACTCTTCCTGCAAAATTTCATGACCAACCTGGACCTATTTAATCATCCTTTCCTTTCAAGACCATCTAGGAGGCAACAGAAATTTTGGTTCAAGTGCTTGTTTTGCAATAATCAACTGTATTCTCCAGGAGGAAGTCACTTTTCCTTTCTAAGACACAGTGTCTTATATGCAAAAGAGGGGATTGGACTATATGTTTTTGAGTTCTGAAATTCTATGATGATCTTAATTCATGAATTAAATAAATAACCTTGTTGAAATCACTTCCTCACTTTAACTTCTAATTTTCTCTCCTAAAATAGAAATTACAATTTTCCTCTTGTTTACTCCACTGAGCTGTTTTGAAAAAAAAATTGAAACCATATACTAGTATATGAAAGTGCTTTTAAAATAGTGAAGTGCTAATCAACAGAAGGCTTTCTTCTTATTATTATTGTTGTTATTATTATCATTATCACTTGTCTCTTAGGCTGAAAGTCACTATTCCTGTTACTAGTGGCTTCATTGAGGCCTCTGATTTATGGGGTAACATTATATGAAATTCAACTCTTCCAGGCATAGGATAGTTTTGTGGCTTCTTTAGTTATCGGTGATGGCAAATATGCTTTCATTTTCCTAGCCCGTGTGTCCCAAATTTATTTTGCTTCATCTGACACTGTTATTTTATATTATTAATTCCTAGGGAAATATCTAGCATTTCATATCTAAATTAAACCTCAATATATCTTTGCCAGACAGTTTGTATTATTTATTTGTTTTCAGTGATATTTCTACCACCTCCAAAAGAAAAGAACAGCTGAAAATTTCATCAATGTGCTATTTATTCCTTTTTTAAGACCACTAATGAAATTGATTAAAGGGGGTAGGAAAAAATAAGAACTCTGAAGGTTGAAAGATCTATGATGATAAAATACTAAGCAGTAACTTTAAAAAAAATAGTGCATTACACTGAGAAGCAGCATACTGGAGTGGAAAAATAAAGTAGTATTAAAACTGATATCTTCGAATTCCAAATTCCGTAGCCTCTCTTTGTTGCCCTGTCTCCTTGTTAATTATAGTTCCAGTTTGCCTACTTCTGTGGCATTGGTCTATACTTGTCTTTGGTAGCTTTTAAAAAGTAGACTATTCAGGGATTTTTGCATCTGAAAGCTAAGTTTCCAAAAGGAACAATGGCAGATGCTCTAGCATAGCAGTTGAGTCTAGAGAGGAGCTCTCTTTGTTAGGAGACTTTTCCCAGCTGCACATATAATGTTCACCAGACAGTTTTCATTATATCTACACATGCATAAGGCTGGCCCTGACAGTGGTGCCTGTTAAATGAGAGCTTTCTCAGAGGTATGTATCAATGAAATTATTCAAAATAAAATAATCATAAGAAGAGTAATATATATATTTATTAACACTTTTCTGCTTTACTCTCATGTTTTGATGTATTTTGTAGGAAAAAGTCTTATCCCCTTTAATATATAAATCTCTAGTGAGAACCAGGTTTTAGAAAGAAGATATAAAAAGCATTATCTTAGGAAGGGACTTAAGCTTTGAAAATTTTACTCAGTGTAAACCTTGAATCTTGGAATTGGATTTAGAAGTTCTGGGTTTCCTCTTGTCCCCTAGTTACTTACTGTGTTAACTTGGACAAGCCATTTAACTACCTTGAACTTCTTCTTATGTGTAAAAAGGCATAGTGATTCTTGCCTGGACTGCATCATAGCATTATGAACATTAGTTGAAATCATTGTAAAATGGTAAGCCAATGAAAGGACTGTTGCCCTAACCGGTTTGGCTCAGTTAGGGCGTCAGCCTGCGGACTCAAGGGTCCCAGGTTCGATTCCGGTCAAGGGCATGTACCTTGGTTGCGGGCACATACCCAGTAGGGAGTGTGCAGGAGGCAGCTGATCGATGTTTCTCTCTCATCTATGTTTCCAACTCCCTATCCCTCTCACTTCCTCTCTGTAAAAAATCAATAAAATATTAAAAAAAAGAAAGAACTGTTATCATTATTTCCACTTAAGTTAAGAGAATAACTTAATATGCTGTCAATTAAACATGAGAAGAAACCAAAGATAGGTTGAAGTTTAATTTGAACCATTAAGAACTCAGCATTGAGGAGAGATGGTTCAAGGACTTTTTAGGGAAGTGAAGAACCCAAAAAATAACACTAAGGGTGGCAACTAGATTTAAGACATTTGAAAAAGCCAAGTCTATCAATGGTGAGTATATTCTAGGCAGTTTGACTCAAACTATGCTTCTGTATTAGGTCTGAGTAAAAAGAGTTCTTTAAATGGTGGTTAGTAATGGTGGCACTCTAGCCAAAGTAGCAATTATCTGTCTATAAGTATTACAGCTCATTAAATTTTGCTCTAATATTATGTCTGTTATTAGTATCCACATATTCTATTGAAGTAATAAATAAATACTTAATAGTTTGATCACTTCATGCGCTCTGTGATAAGTGCTCTGCTGTAATAAATTATTTAATCCATACAGTAACCCTATAAGCCATCCTCTATTATAACCCAATTTTCAAAAGAGAAAATAGAGGTACAGAGAAGTTAAGCAACACAATCAAGATTCCATAGCTATTCAGTGGTGGAGCCAGGATTTATATCCCAGGTAGACCAACTGTAGAGCTACTAAAAGATGGATCTGGGTTTGTGAATCCCAAAGCTTATACAATAGGAGGATCCTCTTTAAGAAAAAGAATACAAAAATTGTTGGTACAGAATTGCTAGGGCCTCTCCCAGGACTTTGGAAACTTACGTTTCATTAGATTCACTGTCTTCCTGGCCTCTTTTGTGTGTACCATTTTGATTGAGTTAAACTTTTGGAGAAATAATAATATTGACATCATTTGCTTTACTGATCCACAAACATTTTCCCTTGTGGAGAGTTAATAACTTGAGATTCCATGTAATGACAGTTAATATCTGAGACATCATGCCATAATTTAGAAATCTATTAATATCTAATTAGTGGTGAGGAGAAACCAAGATGGCGGCATAGGTAAGCACCTAAACTGCTGCCTTGCACAACAATTTCAAAACTACAACTAAAAGACAGAACGGACACCATCCAGAACCATAGGAAAGCTGGCTGAGTGAAAATTCTACAACTAGAAGGAAAGAGAAAAGCTCACAGAGAATTGGAGGTACGGCAAAGGGTCTTTGTGCGTGCAGAGAGGAAGGGCGGCTGAGAGCCTGGCTGACTTTCTCTGGCGGAAGGGGGAAGGAAGCCCCCGACCGCACTGAACCCCAGTTCTGACTGCACTGAACCCCAGTTCCGGGCGAGCCCCTGGGGACCCACGCTCTTACGAGGGGAGTCTGGGCTCTCGGGTGGAGACTCGGGAGCCGGGGAAGGCGGAGGACTGAAAGCGCGTGTGTGCCAGTGCGCACAAAGGCTGCGGAGGTTGCCACAGGCTTTCCCTAGTGGAAGGGAGTCGGAGGTTCCTGACTGCACAGGGCCCCAGTTCTGACTGCACTGAACCCCGGTTCCAAGCGAGCCCCTGGGGACCCACACTCTTGTGGGGGGAGTCTGGACTCTCGGGCAGAGACTCGGGAGCCGGGGAAGGCGGAGGACTGAAAGCACGCGCGTGTGCGCAAGGGTAAGGCTGACAGGAAGCCAAGACTGAGACTCTACCCCATCCAAGCTGAGCACAGAGGCTATTGCAATTTGGCAAGTCTAATCCTATAAGGCTGTCTCCAGCACCGAACTTCTCCCAGCATAGACACAGCTGATCCTTACAGCCAACTGGCCTGGAGGTCAATTCTTCCCAGTGATACCAACAACAATCAAGACTTAATTACAAGGCTGTACACACAGTCCACAAAGGGGTGCACCAAGAGTGTCCACCTCAGGTTAACTGGGGAGGCAGACCCACTGGGCCATATTGGAAACCTAGCACACAAATCTACCTTACCAACTCAGGGAAGCAATGAAAATGCGGGGTCAAAGAATCAGATCACAAACGAAAGAAATGGAGGAAAACAAACGACTGGATATAGAATTCAAAACCACAGTTATAAGGCTTTTTAAGAATATCCTAGAAAAGGCCGATAAATATAACGAGACCCTCGAAGATATGAAAAAGGACCAACTAGAAATTAAACATACACTGACTGAAATAAAAAATATTATACAGAGACCCAAAAACAGACAGAAGGAACACAAAAATCAAGTCAAAGAATTGAAATACAAAGAAACAAAAAACACTCAACCAAAAAAGCAAAAAGCAAAAAAAAAAAAAATCCAAAAAGTTGAAGATAGTGTAAGAAGACTCTGAGACAACTTCAAGCGTACCAACATCAGAATTATGGGGGTGCCAGAAGAAGAGAGAGAGCAAGATACTGAAAACCTATTTGAAGAAATAATGACCGAAAACTTACCCCACCTGGTGAAAGAAATAGACTTACATGTCCAGGAAGCGCACAGAACCCCAAACAAAAGGAATCCAAAGAGGACCACACCAAGACACATCATAATTAAAATGCCAAGAGCAAAAGACAAAGAGAGAATATTAAAAGCAGCAAGAGAAAAACAGTTAATTACCTATAAGGGAGCACCCATACGACTGTCAGCTGATTTCTCAACAGAAACTATGCAGGCCAGACGGGAGTGGCAAGAAATTTTCAATGTGATGAAGAGCAAGAACCTACAACCAAGATTACTGTACCCAGCAAAGCTATCATTCAGAATTGAAGGGCAGATAAAGAGCTTCACAGATAAGAAAAAGCTGAAGGAGTTCATCACCACCAAACCAGTATTATATGAAATGCTGAAAGGTATTCTTAAAGAAGAGGAAGAAGAAAAAAGTAAAGAGAAAAATTATGAACAACAAATACATATCTATCAACAAGTGAACCTAAAAATCAAGTGAATTAAAAACCTGAGGAACAGAATAATCTGGTGAATATAATAGAATCAGGGGCTTAGAAAGGGAGTGGACTGATAATTCTCAGGGGGAAAGGGGTATGGAGGGGTTCATGAAGTGACTGGACAAAAATCATACACCTATGGATGAGGACAGTGTGGGGGAGGTAAGGGCAGAAGGTGGGGTGGGAACTGGGTGGAGGGGAGCTATGGGGGGAAAAGGAGAAATAATTGTAATAATCTGAATAAAGATTTACTTAAAAAAAAATATCTAATTAGTGGCAACTACCAGAAATTACAGCTTGGTCCTAGAAGGAAGTAAAACTTTAATTTTTTTTTTTTTCTTTTAGATCATGAAAGGTTTAAGTCGGAAGAAACCTTAGAGAATGAGTAGGGAAGATCCCTCAACTTTGGAATAAAAAAGAGAGGCTTAAAGAGGAGACAGTGTGGGGAATTGGTTAAGAACATGGATCTCAGAATCTATCAATCTGGATTTTGGAATCACAGAGCCAAAGTTCTCCCACTATTTGTATGACTTTGTGCAAGTTATTTGACTCTCTCCAACTCTGTTTTCTTATCTGTAAAGGGGAGATGATAAATGCTAACTTCAAAGGAAGTAAGGATTACATAAGATAATAAGTGAAGAATTCTTACCATAGCATCTAGCAAATAAAAAGAGGAGCAGAAATAGAAGTTAATAATAGTTGTTGTAGTAAACTTACTTGTTCAAGGCCACACAGATGTTACTGGTAGAATTGAGGCTGGAGTAAAGATCTCTTGATTTCTGATCAAATGACCTTTCCAATCCTCTGAACTGTTTCTTTCCCCAAATGAAAGCAGTGATGGATATGCCACAATCATAATTTCAGTATATCTAGGCATTTCTAGGAGACATGTGTGGTAACTGGGAACAAACTGTCTACTCTTTGGGTTCCCCAAGTTAATAGTTAAGCATTTTAAGAGTGGGCCTATACAACTTAATGAGGTGTTATCATTACCTAGCAAGGCTGTTGGTAGAAATTTCATTCCCAGCACTTCTTGGGAACTGGAACTTATTGGTCCCAAAGGGAGAAACATCTTCTGTGGGAAATTTTATGTTTGGGGCCATGGACCTCCCTCTTATTTTATTTTATTTTTTCATTCTCACTACTGAATCACATGTTCTGTAAAGCCTGGTTAGAAAGGTACAAGCTAATTTCTTAGAGACTGCCCTTGCAAATCTGAAATTAAGCTGGGACATGAATATCATTTGTGTTATTTTGATAGATATCATCTCTGAAAGGACAGAAATACATAATCTGTTAGTCATTTTTCTCACTGACCCAAATGAGTTACATTTTAAGGAGAAATTTGATATTTAATCTCTTTGAGCTTAATTTTCTTCATCTTTAAATGGAGAAATGATTCTTACTTTATGTTTATAGGGTGGTGTTATCATTTTACCAGATAGCCTGGCATCTGACATGAGAGGTTTCAATTAATGCTAATTCTTATTTTTATTATTTTGTCCTCTTATACAGCATTTTGAAGTTAATAGATAATATCTAAATAGATAAAATATAAACTTATTGGCTGAATAAGTCTGAGGGATGTTTGTTTGAATGAAGTAAAAACAGATTTCTTTACTATAACATTTCCCAGAATCTTTGTGCTAATATGCATTATGAAACTTCAAGAGGGAAGGAAGCATAGCATGCTGGACTTCCCAAACTCAATTGCTAGGGACAATTTCCATATGAAACAGTGTTTTGCAGAACACATTTTGGGAAAGTCTGTATATCCAGAATAATCCAGAATAATCTTTAAGAAGAGAGGATGACCTCTGAACTCTAACATCAAAATTATGACTCTTAATGGAGATTCTCAGAAGATAATCAGCAATTGTAGCAGAAGAGGTTTATATAGAAACTAGAGGCCTGATGCATGAAATTCCTGCAAGGGGCTTGGCCCTCGCAGCCCCTAGCAGCCTAGGCCAGCCTTCACAGCCCTGGCTTTGTCTGGAAGGTCGTCTGGATGGTCTTCTGCTGTTCGGTCTAATTAGCATATTAGCTCTTTATTATATAGGATAATAGCTCTAGCTGTCATTGCTCAGTGGTGAGAGTGTTTGCCTGACCAAAGGGATTCTGGTCAAGGGTATGTACCTGGGTTGCAGATTTGATCCTGGGCCCCAGGTCGGGGCATGTGCGGGAGGCAACTAGTGGATGTGTTTCTCTAATATTGATGTTTCTCTCTCTCTTTCCCCTCTTTCCGTCTCTCCCCTCTTCCCTCTCCTTTTCACTCTCTCTGACAATCAATGGAAAAAATATCTTCAGGAAAGGACTTAAAAAAAGAAAGAAAGAAAGAATAGATGAGTCAGGAGGTTGAATTTTATTATGACAATAAGCTTCCTTTTAAGAGAAATAGAATTAATTTCACAGAAGTATGCATTTTTATTATCACTTCCTCAAGAAAGACTCCTGTGTCGAGAAGGCTTAATTTAACATCAAATTAGTACTCTTTCTAATGTCCCAAGTTGTTATGAGGAAGATGCTACCCAGTCAGGACTCTACCTCCCCACTGCTTGCCTGTGAGAGTGGCCATGTGACTAGTTTAATGGAACAGAAACAGAAATGACATATGCCATTCTGGGCCAAGACTTTTGAGTAGTGGGTGTGCCTCCCTTGAGTTTTCATTTTCTTTCCTGTGCATGGATGAGAACAATGCTGTAGTCCTTGGTGATGGTACCACAAAAGGGAAGCCAGGGTCTCTGGGTGCTGAGTAGTTACACAATGAGAAACAAATCTTTACTGTGTGATAAGACACTAATGTTTGGGGCTATATTTGTTCCAGCAGCTGATGATCATTAACTAACATTATCTCGTCCTCTTTTTCTTCTTTCCAGAAACATTTTCTTCCTTTATAGAGTGCTATTAAGCATAAGTTGAATATTCAGTGCTGTGAGAAACAAGGGGTTAGGGAAAGGAAAATACAGAAGTTCAAGACATAATCCTTTTTCTTGGAGAAGCCTACAGTTTGATTGGAGAGACAGTGACCCAAGGCACATATGCATAGATGCTAGGGCTCTGAGCTACAAAATTTCTCCCCCTGTTTTTGAGGTTGTCTTATTGTGCAGAACAGCTTCCTAGGAGACATAGGCACCCTGATTGGCTGTGCTTGAGATAGAATGGATGGTAAACAAGTAACGTACATACCAGGGTTTGTAATTCTGTCCAGACCTAGCCTGTCAGCCTTCAACCTGATGTTGAAGTTCCCCCATTAGGCTAATGTATACATCCATCACCTCAGACATTTACCTTTTTTTTCTTTTGTGTGCAAACGTTTTAAGTTTTACTGCCTTCACAAATTTCAGTTGTACAATATAGTGATATCATCTATAATCACCATGTTATATATCAGATCCCCAGCTGAGTAATTTTCAATTGTATGTGAGAGAATTTCTTCCCAGGGTTTCACCTAGTACTTTGTTCTCTACTCCGTAAGTTCATTTAATTAATTCATTCAGAAAACCTTTGAGCACATACATTGTGCTAGGTTCTTAGGATGAACAAAATTCAAGCTTTTACTTTCTGGAGGAGAGAGAGAGAGAGAGAGAGAGAGAGAGAGAGAGAGAGAGAGAGAGAGAGAGAGAGAGACCCCCACAATCTCAGCAAATGTAACAAGGGATGGAATAAAGAAGGAGGGACTTTGCTCTTTGGGATCAAAAAAAGGAGTGATAAACTTAGCTAGAGGGATTTGGGTAGGACTCTCACAGAAGGTGTTGTTTGGAGAGTTCTGAAAAAGGAGTAGGAATTTATGGGAAAATGGCAGCAAAGAGATTGGAAATAAGCTCTTATATGCAACACAAGTAAAGTAAAGGGATTGAGAAAAGGTTGAATGTTAGAGAAAGGAAAGCAGCTCATTGTGGACATTATATTAAACTAGAGGCCCATTGCATGCACCGGTGAGGTTCTTAGGCCTGGCCTGCAGGGATTGGGCAAAACCAGCAGTCTGACATCCCCTGAGGGGTCCCGTATTACAAGAGGGTGGTTCTTGGGTGACGCACCCTGGAATCGGGCTTCCTCCTCTCTGGTTCTGGTGAGAACCGCAGCTGCCAAGTCACCGCAGCTCAGCAGCTCCTGTGTGATCAGTGCGCGTCATAGCTACCGGTCGGAGCGTCTGCCCTCTGGTGGTCATTGCATGTCATAGCTACTGGTTGGACAGTTGAACAGTTGCTTGGGCTTTTATATATATAGATACCTTCTTTATGTATAACAGTACCTATTATAGAAAGGGCATTTAATAAGTATTTTTGAAATGCATAATTGGCATACTAAGGAGGTTGGTATTTATCTAAAAGGGACCTGATGCCATCAAACATTTTAAAGTAGAGGATTCAGATATAAAAAGAAAAAAGCAGAAGATGAAAAAAGCATATTATTTGAGATAGTAACTTAGGAAACTGGCTACAACATAGATTTTCATTATGGGCAATAGAGATGGGAAGCTTATGATGTGCCTTTGAAATCTTAACTATGACATTATTTGCTACTATCTTGCAATGTCAGGAAAAAGAACAGGCCCTAAGGTGAGCATTGAAGAGTAGAGAAAATAAGACTTATT
Organism: Plecotus auritus; assembly: GCF_963455305.1. Classification (NCBI taxonomy): domain Eukaryota; kingdom Metazoa; phylum Chordata; class Mammalia; order Chiroptera; family Vespertilionidae; genus Plecotus; species Plecotus auritus. Next base: position 133,269,178 of record NC_137776.1, on the reverse strand, counting down.
TGATGAGTTATTTATTGAGAACATGTGTGAATGGAAAGTGGAATGTTGAAAACATTCCTACATAAGTTGGACACTGTTTATTCTATAGTATAATCAATACTATTTTGATAGTGTAAATAAAACCTTCAGAGAATCAGAAATGCCAGGGAGGACTTGACATGCTGTTTGCATTCTCATCCACAGATGACGCTAAGAAAACAATGGCGATGAACTCTTTAGGAGTTGCGGACAATGATGGTACACTTATTTGGATTAAAAACAAAAACATCATTTTGAATTAGAAAGCAGCTATGTATGCAAACAAGCTAAGGCGTTTTGGAATCAAGAAACTGAAAATGTCAAAATATGGCTATCTCTTCAGAACTAAGTTGAACCCAAAGAAGATGATTACTTCCAAATGACACCATTGCCCAGAATTAGGGAAGTAGTGAACTTCACCTCCCACCAGGAAAATCGGGAGGTAAAGATTTAGTATAATAGAGTCATACAAAATATCCTGTGCCAACTATTTTAACTAGCATGAAAATAGTTCAATTTAAAGATGTTTAAAACTTTACCTGGGAATTTAGCTAAGAAATAATCTCTCATAATCTCTCTTTTCTTTCTTTTATGGGGTGTTTTGGCAGAATCTCTTCTGACCATAAACAAGCAGGGATAAAGGGGAGATAATTTGAGGAGCCTTACCTGTGTTCTTTCCCTGGAGGAAAAGTATGGAAAGAGTCCATAATTCCTCATTCTCTTTCTAGTCTACTACAATCCCATCCAAGGCTCATCTTTTTAAATGCCCTCTGGATTTGTAGAGGAGTCTCCAAAGGGCTGTTCTGACATGATTCAAATTCCAAATGACCAAAAGAGTCTTGGGCTGGGGGTGAGTTGTCACTGATGAGGCTACCATTACACTTATAAGCATATCTCAATCAGTAGGTTAAGAGAATATCTTTTCGGGTGTTGGTTCCTATGATCTGGTGTGCTGAATATGCTCTGTTTGCTCATTCAGATCCTCTCTCTGCCTTGCTCTCTATTCTGGGAGGCTGACAAGCATGGATAACATGAACAGGCTCCCTTGCCCTGTGCTCAATGGATCCCTCCATCAAATCACAGCTCCTGTCAGACAGCTCCCTCTACAAGACTCTCTTACTTGTTCCAGGTACGTACCTTCTTCTCTCACCCCATAAGGTCTGGGGTAGTGGTAGTACCCCACTGTTCAGTGCTGTATTCTCCTTATGGTTTACGTGGATCCTGCCCTCATCTCTACCAATAGCCCTTTTGTTAATCTCTCCTTAAATTATACCACTTCGAGTATTCCATCTATTTTCTACCTTAGTTTCTACTCAATGTCAGTTTTATTCACAATTGACTCAGCACATGCCACCTTGGGCAGTTGTTACTATGTTAACACTCCAGCTTCCCAACATTTTATAATTTTCCAGGAACAAAAAATTGTCATATGCCCCTTTAATCTCACATAGCAACTAGCATACAGCCTGGTGTTCATCATTGCTCACTAAGTATTGGTTCAATGAAGGACAAAAAAGATAATTTACCATTTTGAGTCTTAAACTCTAAGGCTGATCAAGAATGGAACACCTCCAAAGGGCTTGGAACACTTTTCAGATGATTTAAAAATTCACCAATTTCAAAATTATTTATAGCAAGAAAACATGTTGAAAATAATATTTTCAAGTCAAGTATTAAGTACTGTGTATTTAAAAAGTTGGAATGAGTTAGCAATGATATTTATCTTAACTACTTTTACATGGTCATATCAAAAGGAATTTTTATATCTCTAGGTCCTAAGGTAGATCATGAAAGTGATTTTCAATTGTCAGGATAATAGTGGTTACTTTTGAGTTCCTAGTAGGTTTCTACCACTTCTAGACACTTTACATTCACTTAATTTAATAATGGTGAAAACTTATTATAATTAGCCCCACTTACAAAACAAGGACAAAGGCTTAGAGAAAGTAGCTGTGGTATTAAATGCATGTAGAGGAAGCTCTAGTTCATCAAGGAATTAAGCTTGAATTGCAGTATGGGTGAGGGAAGGCATAATTCTAATGCTTAGTCAAGAGGAAGGGGAGCGGCCTTATCTGGGTTGGGAGATGGTAGAGAGTAAAGGAGAGGGACAGGGATTTCTGTGATGGAGACCTGTTTTCCCATTTGCATGTAGTGCCTGAAGCAGTGCTGGCTGTGAGAATCCTGTGGAGGCTGATATTGGTTGCTTTTGCAGCATTAATCCTGCATAACAAACCTCTGTACAACACTGTGGCTTGACTGAAAATGTGTAGTCTTTGACCAACAACTCCCCATTTCTCCCAACCCTATTATCTATAATAATAAAAGCATAATATGCTAATTAGACCGGATGTCCTTTCTGATGAAGCCCAGGCTGTGAGAGAAGCCCGGGTCCTGGGTGCAAGAGGGAAGCCAGTGCCAGCAGCCGGGGGAAGGAAGGCCTACTCTTGCACGAATTTCATACATCGGGCCTCTAGTATTTAATAATATTGCATTGTGTAATTGAAATTTGCTAAGATAGTAAACCTTCAGTGTTCTCATCATACACACAAATAGTAAAACAAACAAACACAGTGACTTAAGACAACAATCACTTAAAGTCGATCACATATTAGCAGTTCTAGGTTTTGACTGATCTAGTCTGTGCTCACCTGGGTGGTTCTACTGACTGTATGTGTCCAGGTTGCCTGGGGAGGCTCTGCTTCAGTCTGTAGTTACTGATGCAGCCCTGCTCCCCATGGCTCATTGTATGCTTAGGATGTGTGTGCGAGCTAGGGAATGTTCGCATGGCAATGTCAGAGGTATAAAAGAACACGTGGAAACATACAAGATGTAAACTTGGAACTCATACTCTATCATTTCCCTGTCATTTTATTGGCCAAAGCAACCCATGTTTCAACCCAAAGTCAGGGATCGGGGAAATACACTCTGCCCATTTAGTGGTAGAAACTGAGAAGTCAAGTGGCAAACAATGTGGATCCCGAGAAAAGCGAAGCATTTGGGGAAATAACGAGATCCACCACAGTTGAACAATGACTTTCATTTCCCGATTTCAAATGATGTTGATCATATTGGTTTGCTTTGGCTAGATTTCTATGGCATTAGATTTTACAGCCTTGAGAGCAACAGGGAGGGTCGTTGTGGCCAACTGTGTAATCAGGAAATGGCATGCTGAAAGAGACATCTGTGGGCCAACACTATTATGCCATCACTATCCTTTGCATAAGCACCATTGTACAAAGTAACAAAATCAATGCCATAGAATTATTTTCAATCATTTTTGGACTTGAAATGTTCATCCAAACTCTTCAGAGAACTAGTCACTTCAGATGTGGGGCACAGAGAAAGGTATTTTGAGAGGAAACCATAGATGAACAACTTTGAAAGTAAAATAAACTAGTTTAATATCACTTGCAGGGGCTTTGTGGTACAAAGAAACAGAAGCATTCCATGTTGCTTTACCATCACGAAGTTCCTCTGGTCTCCATCCCCTGCCTTTCTCACTCATTGAAATCCCCATGGGAGCCTTGGGTCTCTTCTCCCAGTGTAACTTGCTCTCTCTCCATAAGAACTGCAGGTGTCATCAAATGCTGTGAGGCTAGATCTTCAGACTGCCATAGACTGCAACCACTAACTTTTCTTACTATTTAATATCTTTTTGCTAGAAGTCTCCTGTTTTCATGCCCTTTATATATTGTTTGCATATTACTGTTGTATACATTGTAATATGCATATATAATCTGAGTTAATATAAATATGTTTTCAAGAATAACAACAAATTTTGTTTGACCTGTGATTTTATCTGTCTTATTTGACCCTCACTTTCTGGAGATTTAAACATATTTCAGGTGTGGTAATGCTGATTTGCAAAGCAACATGGGAGTTTCTGGCATGTTTTGATGAGAATAATTGGACAAAATATTGGAATTTTGACTTTGCCTAAAAACTCAAGAAGTTTGCTATGCCTCTTGTACAAAACACCTGGCATCATTTTGTAGTCAGAGGAGAGTCTGTGCACACACCCTTGTCCAGCCCAGGCGAATTATTTATGGCATTTTTCTAGCAGTGATAAAATAGAGCCCAGACATAAAATGTCATAAGGAGTGCTGGAAAGGAATTAAAAGTAACCCTTCTCTATTGCACATTACCTGTTCTTAGCCTCATTGAGTGATATTGACCTTTGATAGGGGTGTGTGTACGTGCTTGTGCTCGTTCATTACTCCAAATGGACTATGTGTTCAACTTGCGAAGACTGGTAACAAAATTATAACTGTCCATTAGAAATGATATGAAATTCATGCAGCTAGATCAAAAGCTTCCCCAGCTCCAAAATGAGCAGTAACTGTAATGAATTACATTATGGAGCCTTCCCAACTGCAGCTTAAATCATTTAAGACTTGTTTGGTATGGCACCTGCTGCTCACTTATTTTTAGGAGAGAAAAATGTACGTTCTGAACATAAGGGCCTGAAGGATTTTTATACTTAAGGAAAAGCCTAAATGTGCCAAGATTTTGGGAGCTGAATTTTTAGAAGGGCAGTTTAATTTGCTGCTCTTTCATGGGGTTTAAGAGGCTGAGATCACATAAAGAGCTCCTAGCATCATGACCCCTCCATGTACTTCCTATAGGAGCCTTAGTGGGAGGCCATTGTGAAGGCTGCTACAAGCTTTTGATCACTTGAGCTTCAAACTTCATTACAGCAGGCAGAAGAACCAGTTTAAGTAAATAAGAAGAGAGACTGGAATTCCAAATATTTGCTTAGCTTTCAGGGGATCTTCAGTCCCCATGATCCTTCAGGGTGACTTTTACATTCCAGAAGTGAAAAACCTTGACCTAATTACTTTCTAAGCTCACTGGAACTGTCACACCTTACATAATATTCTGCTGCTTTTACAGAAATAAGGGTTAGCAGAGAATGCTGAAGCTGTAGCAACATATAAGAGATTAAAAGGAGAACGAGGGCTTGTATCTATATCATTTATGCCAGCTGTGAGAGTACTTGGTACACATCTGCAATGTCTAATGAGGTCCGATGGTTACATGTGAATATTTAAATTTAAGTTAGTTAAAATTCAATGTAATTAAATATGCAATTCCTCAGTCATACTAGCCACACTTCACCAGCCCCATGTGGCCACTGTATCAGACATCACAGATACATAAAATTTCTATCATCACAGAAAGTTCTTTTAGACCAGTGGTTCTCAACCTTTCTAATGCCGCGACCCTTTAATACAGTTCCTCATGTTGTGGTGACCCCCAACCATAAAATAATTTTTGTTGCTACTTCATAACTGTAATTTTGCTACTCTTAATGAATCGTAATGTAAATATCTGTGTTTTCCGATGGTCTTAGGCTCTACAGCAGCGGTTCTTAACCTGTGGGTCGTGACCCACAGGTTGAGAACCGCTAACAGTAGCAAAATTACAGTCATGAAGTAGCAACGAAAATAATTTTATGGTTCGGGGTCACCACAACATGAGGAACTGTATTAAAGGGTCTCGGCATTAGAAAGGTTGAGAACCACTGTTTTAGACAGTAGCAGACAGATGTTTTCCAAAAAGAAATAACTTACTCTTAGTAGAATAAGATTTGGACAAAGTTTTTAAAAGTTCCTACATTTAAAAACACTAATTAATTAAAAATTTATATAGTTGCATGATGTAATTTCTTCTAACTAAATTCAAGTGCATTGATGTTTTGCTTGAGTTTTTGGTGCTTTCCACCTATATATCGTTTTTCTATTATTCCTCATCTCTGACTTTCTACCCAAGTTTTCTGCACAGTTTACCCTATAAGCTGTGTTTATTCCCATATCCATGCTCCTACTTAGAGAAGCCTTTCCTTCCCTTTGCTCTTTGCCTGAAATCCATCCTTCCTTGATGGCCTCATTTACATTTCCATCTCCTTGTGACGATTTCTCAGACCACTATTGCTCATATAATCACTTTTTGTTCTGGTAATTTGTATGTTAACTATATTTTCTTTTGAGGAGATACTTTGAGATATAATGCCCTCTTCCCCATAAACTCTCCTGCTCCTTAAATTTAGCATCTATTGATAATTCTTGACCAGGTGAATTTTTCACAATGATTGTTGCAACATGGTGATTTTCTAAGTTTATTATTTTTTCCTCTATTTTTTAAAATCAGTATTCTATTATAAGGAATATTTCATTATTTCATATTAATCTATGTATGTGCTTGCTGCTTCTTCTTCTCTCTCCCCTACCCCTTTCCTTACTTATTGTATAGATTGATGCATTCTGATTTCTGTAATAGGTTGTAATCTATTGCTGCCCTTCTGTATATCAGTGATCACATTTTCCAGATTTGGTTAGCTAAAGCTCCTTCAAGCTGATGCCTATGTCCTTGTGACATACCTCCACTTTAAATATATATAACACAACAGTATGTTTTAGGCCTCATCTTGAACTTTTCTTGCCCCAGCCTGGGAATCAGCCATATCTCCAAAGAGCCATGCTTCCTTTAGCAGAGAATGGTATTTAGAAACCAAGATCTGGGCACAAATTGACAGTTTGGTCAGGGCTTTGTGGGACAGTTTTGTAGAAATTTTATAATTTCTGTTTGTATTTTCCCTTTTACTCTGAAATAACTTGATTGAGAAGTTTTTGTTTGTTTGTTTTTAGATGAAAGGATGTTTTGGGGATTTGGTGTCATTCTAAATTTCTAATCCTACTTCATCATGATTAGAGAATAGTTTTGCAATATTTCTACTTTTTAAAGTTACCCAAATTGTCTTTGTAGAATAATATATGATTAACTAGAGGCCTGGTGCATGACATTTGTGCACTGGGTGGGTGGGGGGGATCCCTCAGCCCAGGCACAGGCCACGACTCCTGCGGGGAGCAGGCCTAAGCCAGCAGGTGGACATCCCCCGAGGGGTCCTTAACCCTGCCGTGGAGGTGGGAGACGCTCCCACCACCGCCCACTGCGCTTTCCAGCCGTGAGCCCAGCTTCTGGCTGAGCAGCGCTCCCCCTGTGGGAGCGCACTGACCATCAGGGGGCAGCTCCTGCGTTGAGCATCTGCCCCCTGGTGGTCAGTGTGCATCATAGCGACCAGTTATTCTGCCATTCAGTTGATTTGCATATTAGGGTTTTATTATATAGGATTATTGTGAATGTTTTGTGTGTGCTTAAGAAGTTATATTCTCTTTTATCAGGGTGAATTGTTAAATATTTATTCATAAGATTTACATTATCTACACTATTAATTATATTCTTTAGGTCTTCTAAAACATTGCATAAATATTGTCTATCTCAAGCTGTCTCTTACTGAAAAGGATGTGTTAACATGTTATCATTGTTCTTTTGTCTACTTTTTTTGTATCTCCTGTAGTTTTTGCCTTGAATTCTGTTTTGTCTGATATTAGGATTGTAATCCTGCCCTATCTTTGTTTCCATTAGCCTTGTATATATTTTCCTATCCATTCATTTAAGCCTTTTTGAGCCACATTATTTTAGGTGTGTCTATTGTAGCAACACAGAGTTGAACTTTGCTTTTGAGCCAATTTTAAAATTATTTTCTTTTAATTGCTAAGGTAAGCCTAATTGTATTTGTTGATAAGACTGATATGTTTGGTCTCAACACTGTCATAATTGTTTTATGTTACACTGTGTGTATCATTCTTTGTTCTTAAAATTTTTATTATTATTTAGAAAGATTTATTTTATTGTTCTAATGGTTAACTCTATTCATACTTTTTATAGTGCTCTTATTTCTCTTTATTCCTACTTAACTCTTTACTATAATGTTTGTTGGTTTTAAAGAAAAGTTTTGACTTCAACCTATTTACTATATAATGATCAATGATCTGATTTTAATTTTCTCTTTCTCTCTCATACTATGATGCATTTTCTACATTGTCAGAACACAGAATATTTAGATATTATTCTCCCATCTATATTGCTACCTTTGTGTCAGTCTTAAAAATTCAATTAATTAGATTAAACTCTCACTACCAGCCCTTTTGCTAAATTTTCCTAGTAATCTCTTTTTTTAATTTTTATTTTTTATTCTTTATTGATTAAGGTATTACTCATGCCTCCTTTTCCCCCACTGCTTCCCCCCAGCACATGCCCTCACCCCCTTGTGTCTGTGTCCATTGGTTATGCTTATATGCATGCATACAAGTCCTTCCAACTTGATCTCAACCCTTCCCCCACCCTCCCTGCCTCCTCTCTGAGGTTTGATGGTCTGGTTGATGCTTCTCTGTCTCTGTATCTATTTTTGTTCATCAGTTTATGTTGTTCATTATATTCCACAAATGAGTGAGATCATGTGATATTTATCTTTCTCCGACTGGCTTATTTCACTTAGCATAATGCTCTCCAGGTCTATACATGCTGTTGCAAATGGTAGGAGTTCCTTCTTTTTTTACAGCGGCATAGTATTCCATTGTGTTGATGTACCACAGTTTTTTAATCCACTCATAAGCTCCTTCCAATTAAGTAATCTCTTAATTTGAAGGAGCTTATCTTCTAGTACAGTGGTCAGCAAACTGTGGCTCATGAACCACATGTGGCTCGCGAGCCGCCGTTTGCCGCCCTGTTGACTAATGAGTTTGCCGACCACTGCATAAGGCATTACCCTTACCTAGAAGTTTTGACTTCAGGTTAAATACATTAGTACATTATTAAAATGTTTTTTAAGTGTTTTTCCCTAAGGCAGTGGTTGGCAAACTCATTAGTCAACAGAGCGGCAAACCGCGGCTCGCGAGCCCGCAGTTTGCCGACCACTGCTCTAGTAGCTCCTTCAGGAAATGATTCAAACAGCATTCTCTGAATTCTTGCACATTTAAAATTATCTTTCTATAGCTTTCCTGCTTGAAGAAGAGCTTAGCTGAATATAAAATTTTTGGCTCCTATTTTCTTTCTTTGAGTTCCTTGCTATTAATACTTGTCTGTATTTGTATGTTTCTCTTGAGAAATTTGAAGACTGAATAGTTTTGTTACCCTTATATTAATTATTTTTGCTTGTAAGCCCTGAGAAAATTTTCTTTGTCATTAAAGTCTCCTATTTTATTAGACTACATCTCAGAGTTGAGAATACCAGACCAATTTTCCAGCATACACTTTCAAAGTGGTGGACACTTTTAAAAAGATTGTCTATATTTTTCATTTCTAAAAAGAATTTCTCAAATTACATATACTATATATATTTTAAATTAATTTTCTAATTATATATATATATATATATATATATATATATATATATATACTTTTTAAGTGACTCCAATTAAACATGAATTAGATTTTCTTTGCATTTCTTTTCAACCACTTTTTTTATCTTACCCTGTTAAATTTTCTCTTTTTTAAAAAAAATATATTTTATTGATATTTTACAGAGAGGAAGGGAGAGGGATAGAGAGCTAGAAACATCGATGAGAGAGAAACATCGATCAGCTGCCTCCTGCACACCCCCCACTGGGGATGTGCCCGCAACCAAGGTACATGCCCTTGACCGGAATCGAACCCGGGACCCTTCAGTCCGCAGGCTGACGCTCTAGCCACTGAGCCAAACCGGTTTTGGCTAATTTTCTCTAATTTTAATTCTTTAAGTAGTTTTCTTGCCTTTATTCATTGTCCCTTATAATCATTTAATTCTATTTTTCCTGTAGGTACTTTGCAATTTTTATATATATATATATATATATATAATTTCTTTCTGAAATTCATTATATTTTTTCCTGGTACTTTCACTTTTAATATTTGAATTTCTGATTTGGGGTATTTTAATATCTCCAAATAATTGTTTGAGGAAATTTAATTAAGTTTGGAGCATTGGTTTACAGTTTTATCTCATGTTTATTTTTCTTGGGGGAGTTTATTATCAGCTGAAGTGTTTTAAGTCTCACTGTTTGTTTCCTTTTTACTGTGACTTTACATAGAGTTAGCCTGAGGTCTTTTTGTTTTTCTTTAAAAAAAAATTCCAAGATATTTTAGAGACAGAGATCATCACTGAAAAATACCTACCCTCTTGTGCCACAATAATAAAATGCAGGGTTTTGTTTTTTTGTTGTTGTTGTTGGATAATCTTTTTGTTGAAGGTGTTGGGGGAGGAATTGGCATGTCTCTCTCTCTCTCTCTCTCTCTCTCTCTCTCTCTCTCTCTTTGCTGCAGAATTCTTAAATTTTTCCTTTTTATTTCTTTTAAAAAAAATTTTTTTTAATTGATTTCGAGGAGAACAAGGGAGAGGGAGAGAGATAGAAGCATCAATGACGAGAGAAAATCATCTATTGGCTGCCTCCTGCAAGCTCCCTACTGGGGATCAAGGCCACATCCCCGGGCATGTGCCCTGACCTGGAACCGAACCATGACCTCCTAAGCAACGCCGGCCAGGCTCCTTCTTATTTCTTTATGTTGCTTTAATGCCACATTGTTGAATGAGCACCCTTTCTCCTCCATTTATTATTTTCTTGCCCCAAAATGCTTTGCAGAGTTATCAGTGGGAACTGTGATTCCACTCACTTTCAAGCTTCTTCTCTGTAGGTAACACTATGAACTAGTAAGTCCCATATCTGTGTTCAGTATTTTAGAACTCATTATGCACTTTATCTTCCTGGGAGTTATATTTATGTAGTTTTATGTAATTCTTATTTACCTCCTTTTCTTTTCCCTGGAGACTCCTAAAGCAAGCCCCCATTCCCCAAACACACAGTCTTACAGTGGCTGTGGAAGCCCTATTAGAATTTGATGTTTATTTTTCTATTTATAGGTAATTTGAAATTTGTCTCCAAGTAATTCTACAAATGTGGTTTAATCTGATTTTATTTGAGTTCCTTATGCTAAGGCTGACCAGACCCCTCCAGAAACTTTTTTTTTCTCTTTACCGTTTATGATCTATATTTTACTATAATGAGTTAAGATATGGATTTATTTTATGTATACTCTGGGCACTTGAATTGTACTTTATATTTTTAGTTTTTTAAAAAATATATTTTTATTGATTTCAGAGAAGAAGGGAGAGGGAGAGAAAGATAGAAACATCAATGATGACAGTCATTGATTGGCTGCCTCCTGCACACCCCCTACTGGGGATTGAGCCTGCAACCCAGGCATGTGCCCTTGACAATAATCGAACCTGGGACCCTTCAGTCTGCAGGCCAATGCTCTATCCAAACCAGCTAGGGCTTGAAGTGCACTTTAGATCTGAGAATCTAGATGTTTTTAATTTGAAAAATTCTCAGCTAATATCTCTTTCAATATATATTTACCAATTCTTTTGTTCTTTATTTCTGGTAGATACATGCAGAGCCTCCCAAATTCTCCTCTATGTTTTTAAATTACTTTTTCACATTGTATTTTCATGTGTCTTTGAACTGTGCCCAAGTGAATTTCTCAGTTCTATTTTCTGTGTCTCTAATTTTCTTTGTGTCAAGATGGAATTTATAACATCTGTTGAATTTTTTATATCAATGACTACAATGTTTATTTCTAAGATTTCTGGTTATTTTTCTTTTATATTCATCTGTACCTTTTATTTTTTAAAATATTTTTATTTATTTTAGAGAGGAAGGCAGAGGGAGAGAGATAGAAATATCAACGATGAGAGAGAAAATTGATTGGCTGCCTCCTGCATGCCCCACACTGGGGATTGAGTCCGAAACGTGGGAATGTGCTCCGATGGGGAATTGAACCGTATCTTCCTGGTTTACAGGTCGGCGCTCAACCACCAAGCCATGCTGGCTAGGCCATTTGTACCTTTTAAATTTCTAAATTTTAAATGATTTTTATTCCTTCATTTTTCTGTTTGGTCATCGTAAGCATTTTTATTACATTTTTTAAATAAAAATGTTTTTTAAAATAATTTTTTTGTGGAGTCATTTCATATTTGTATAGTTGATGTTTGGGGTAGAGGGAACCATCATCTTTAGCATTATTTGACTTTATGTCTTTTTGATTTCTGTTTTTTCAGGTTTATTTGGGACTTGACATTATTCGGGTTTTGTTTTGTTAAACTATTTCTATGTCATCATTCTTCTCTGTGTAGTATTTAAAAAACTTAAATAGTTGGTATAAATATCATATTGGTTATGTTAGTTTCAGATATACAATTTAGTGGTTTGACATTTTTATACCTTACAATGTGATCGATCATACCACTAATTCTAATAATCATGTGTCACCATGTAAACGTATCACAATATTATTGGCTATATTTCCCTTCTCCTTTTACCCATCCCACCACCTCTTCCCTTCTGGTAATCATGAAATCTGTTTTTGTTTGTTTGCTTTTTTAGATTCCACATATAAGTGAAACCATATGGTATTTGTCTTTCTCTGTTTGACTTATTTCACTTAGCATAATACCCTAGAGATCCATCCATGTTTTGAAAATAGCAAGATTTTGTTTTTTATTGCTGTGTAATATTCCATTGTATATATATCACATCTTTTTAGTCATTCATCCCTATCTATGGGCACCCAAGTTGTTTCCATATCTTGGCTGTTATAAATAATGTTGCAGTGAACATAGAGGTGCATATATCTTTTTGAATTAGTGTTTTTTTTTTTAAATAAATACCCAGAATTAAAATTGCTGGGTTTTATGGTATATCTATTTTTTTAATTTTTTGAGGAATCTCCATACTGTTTTCCATAGGGGCTGCATCAGTTTGTAGTCCCACCAACAATGCATAAGGTTTCCCTATCCTCCACATCCCCACCAATACGTGTTATTTGTTGACTATTTGTAACCGTTCTCACTGGTGTGAGGGTGTATTTCTTTTTTTTTTTATTAAGGTATTATGTGTACATATCTTACCATTGCCCCCCCCACCCCACTCCCATACATGCCCTCACCCCCCAATGTTTTGCATCCGTTGGTTACTCTTATATGCATGCATATAAGTCCTTCAGTTTATCTCTTATTTCCCCCACCTCTCTCTAACCTTCCCGCTGTAATTTGACAGTCTGTTTGATGCTTTACAGCCTCTGTATCCATCTTTTTGTTCATCAGTTTATACTGTTTTTCATTATCCCCAAATGAGTGAGATCATGTGGTATTTTTCTTTCATTGACTGGCTTATTTCACTTAGCATAATGTTCTCTAATTCCATCCAGGTGCCTACAAATGGTAATAATTTCTTCTTTTTGATGGCAGCATAGTATTCCATTGTGTAGATGTACCATAGTTTTCTGATCCAGTCATCAGCTGACGGGCACCTAGGCTGTTTCCAAATCTTAGCTATTGCAAATTGTGCTGCTATGAACATAGGGGTGCATATATCCTTTCTGATTGGTGTTTCTAGTTTCTTAGGATATATTCCTAGGAGTGAGATTATTGGGTCAACTGGGAGTTCCATTTTCAGTTTTTTGAGGAAACTCCATACTGTTCTCCACAGTGGCTGCACCAGTCTGCATTCCCACCAGCAGTGCACGAGGGTTCCTTTTTCTCCGCATTCTCGCCAACACTTGTTGTTTGTTGATTTGTTGATGATAGCCATTCTGACAGGTGTGATATGGTATCGCATTATCGTTTTGATTTGCATCTCTCTGATGATTAGTGACTTTGAGCATGTTTTCATGTGTCTCTTGGCCTTCCTTCTGTCTTCTTTCGAAAAGATTCTATTTAGGTCCGTTGCCCATTTTTTTATTGGATCATTTATCTTCCTTTTATTAAGTTGTATAAGCTGCCTGTAGATGTTGGAGATTAAACCTTTATCAGTGATAACATTTGCAAATACGTTCTCCCATACAGTGGGATTTCTTGTTGTTTTGTTGATGGTTTCTTTTGCTGTGCAAAAGCTTTTTATTTTGATGTAGTCCCATTTGTTTATTTTCTCTTTGGCTTCCGTTGCCCTAGGGGCAGTATCAGTGAAGAAGTTCTTTCAGCATATGTCTGAGATTTTGCTGCCTGTGGATTCCTCTAGTATTTTTATGGTTTCCCGTCTTATGTTTAAGTCCTGTATCCATTTTGAGTTTATTTTTGTGTATGGTGTAAGTTGGTGATCTAGTTTCATTTTTTTGCATGTATCTGTCCAATTTTCCCAACACCATTTATTGAAGATACTGTCTTGACTCCATTGTATGTTCATGCCTCCTTTGTCAAATATTAATTGCGCATAGTGGTTTGGGTCGATATCTGGATTCTCTATTCTATTCTATTGATCTATATGTCTGTTCTTGTGCCAGTACCAGGCTGTTTTGAGGACAGTGGCTTTGTAATACAGCTTGAAATCTGGTATTGAGATCCCTCCTACTTTATTCTTCTTTCTCAGGATTGCTGTGGCTATTCGGGGTCTTTTTTTATTCCAGATGAATTTTTGGAGAGTTCTTTCTAGGTCTGTGAAATATACCGTTGGTATTTTCATGGGGAGTGCATTGAATCTATAGATTGCTTTGGGTAGTATGGACATTTTAATGATGTTGATTCTACCGATCCATGAACATGGTATGTTCTTCCATCTGTTTACATCTTCCTCTATCTCTTTTTTCAGTGTCCTATAGTTTTCCGCGTATAGGTCTTTTACCTCCTTGGTTAGGTTTATTCCTAAGTATCTTAATTTTTTTGGTGCGATGGTAAATGGGATTGCTTTTTTAGTCTCTCTTTCTGTAAGTTCACTATTGGTGTATAGAAATGCCATAGATTTCTTGGCGTTAATTTTGTATCCTGCTACATTGCTGAATTCATTTATTAAGTTAGTTTTTTGATGGAGTCTTTCGGGTTATGTGAGGGTGTATTTCATTGTGATCTTGGTTTGCATTTCCCTGATGATCAGTGATGTTGAAAATTTTTTCATATGACAGAAATCCGTTGCATTCCTATACTAGTACACTAATAAGGACTGAAGAGAAGGAGAAATGAAGAAAACGATCTCATTGGCAATTGCATCAAAAAGAATAAAATATCTAGGAATAAACTTAAATAAGGTGGTGAACGAAACAGGATATTAAAGAAAGAAATGGAGCCTGGCTGGTGTGGTTCAGTGGTTGAGCATTAACCTATAAACCAGGAGATCTTGGTTCAGTTCCTGGTCAGGGTACATGCCCAGATTGTGGGCTTGATCCCCAGTAGGGGGAGTTCAGGAGGCAGCCAATCAATGATTCTTTCTCATCATTGATGTTTCTCTCTCTCTCTCTCTCCCTCTGTCTTCCTCCCTGAAATCAATAAAAACATTTTTGAAAAAATGGAAAGAAATGGAAGAGGACACAAATAAATGAGAGGCTCTATTGTGCTCATGGATTAGAATGATTAATATTGTTAAGATGACCATACTACCCAAAGTGATTTACAAATTCAGTGAAATTACTATCAAAATATAATGTCATTTTTCTGAGAATTAGAAAAAATAATTCTAAAATTTATATGGAACCACAAAATACCCCAAATAGCAAAAGCAATCTTGAGAAAGAAGAACAAAGTCAGAGGTACCACACTCCCTCATCTCAAACTACACATAGATCAATAGAACAGAATAGAGAGCTCACAAATAAACCCTTGCTTGCCTGGTAATTAGTCTATGACAAAGAAGGTAGAAATATACACTGGGGTAATGACAGTCTCTTCCACAAGTGGTGTCGAGAAAACTGGACAGATACATGAAGAAAAATGAAACTGGACCACTCTTTTATAAAATATACAAAATAAACTAAAAATGGTTCAAGACTTAAATGTAAGGCCCGAAACCATAAAAACCCTAGAATAAAACATGGGAAGTAAACTATTTGATATCAGTCTGGGTAGTATCTTTTTGGATATGTCCCCTTGAACAAGAAAAAACAAGCAAAAATAAACAAACGGACTACATCAAACTAAAAAGATTCTGCAGAGCAAAGGAAACCTTCAACAAAACAAAAAGGTAACCTACTGAATGGGAGAACGTATTTGCAAATGACATATCTGATAAGGGGTTGATATCCAAAATATATAAGAACTCATACAACTCAATACCAAAAATAAATAAATAAGCCATTTGATTCAAAAAATGGGCACAGGAGAGGAAGAGACATTTCTCCAAAGAAGGCATACAGATGGCCAAGAGACATATGAAAAGAAGCTCAAAATATATGTAGTATTTTTGTGTTAGCCTCTAATACCCAGACCAAAACCAATATTTATAATAGTGGCCTAAAGTCCCTGTTTTATTGAAGATCATGCAGGTCCTGACACTGATTCAGTTCCTGGTACAGAGGCAGTGTCTTTATCCTCTAGCCTTCTTGAATCCACAGTTCCTACAATCCACAAAATGATGCTATGGTAAGCTGTGGTATTTTATCAGTTTCCTCGCAGGGAAACCTATTCATCTACTAATTTCATGGAGTCTGGTTCCAATCCCACACTGTGTGTTGGATACATTTTGTCTTCAGCATCCCAATATTTGTGTCTGCATCTCAAACCTAGCAGTCCCATGCTCACTACTTTGCATCTTCCTCCTATTATTGGCCCATGAAAACAAATTTTTTGTTTCTTTTAGACTGATTACGAATTTACCTAAGATTGCCTAAGGTTTAGAGCAGAAGATGTGTGTCAGACTGTAAGTGTGGTGCACCTCCTTCAATAGGGAGCTCTTCACTTGGTATGTTAGTGAGCATCAAGAGAAAAATAAAACAAAAATAGGTGATATACTCAAATTAACTATTTTCAGAACATTTTAATAAAGGATTACTTATATGGGTGTATGTAGAGTATATGAAATATCAAGGAATAGTCAAGGTATAGGGAACCACAAGGCTATTGTAGTACCATAGTAACATAGAGGAGCGGTTACCACCACTAAGTCGGAAAGGGCAAGGGGCATGCGAGGCTGTCAGAACCTAGAGAGCAAAAGATGGGTGGAGGGGGCTGCCTGGTAGGATCTAGGATCTTCAGTTGAAGGGCAAAGCCAACCAAGTTGAACCTGTTTGCAAATGGCTAAGGGAATGAATATACTGAATGCATTCTCTCCTTCAAACTCTTTTTGATGCTCCCTTTAGTCAACCCAACAAGAAACTAAGGATATGAGAGCCTATTTGTAGATGCAGTTCATATTGTTAGCTTTGCCAAATAAGAGCAGCATGAAGTCTGAACTATATTTAGGGGAGTGTGGTTGATAAAGTTTTCCAGAAATGACTACAATAATATTTCCTGTCTCACATGTTCTTTCAGATTATTGTCATGCCCCCATAAAGAGCTAGAGCCTGGTCATAGCTTCTTAGGTAGGCCTTTATGACTATCTGGATTAATAGGATAAGGTGAAACTGAGGCTATGTGACTTTTGAGGTTGAGCCATAAAAGATAATACAATGTCCACCTGGTCCTCTCTCTCTGGAGGCTCACTCTTAGAACCCAACCTTCTTGCTTCAAGGAAGCCCAGGGCATGTGGAAAACCTATGGGTGAGAAATTAAGCCTCTAACCCTCAACCCTGGTTGAACTGTCAGTTGACTGATGGCACCACTTGTTAACCTTTGTCATTGAGCCATCTTGATGGACAATCCTTTAGCCCTTGGTTGAACCACCCTGGTTTATACCACATGGAGCAGAGACAAGTGTTTCCCATTAAATTCTGTTCATATTACAGATTTTTTTATCATAATAAATAACTATTGTTTTAAATCACTAAGTTTTAGGATAGTCTGTTACCAAGAACAAGAGGCAAGAGGAAAATATTCAGAATACCCGATTAATGTGAACTTACACTTCATATTGTAGCTCAAACCTCATATCTTAAGAAATTGTGCCCTGACTCAAGTCCTGTGTCTGAGATGTTTCCTTTTGTCTCCCATAGCACTTTGCACTAATATATCGTGGCATTCAACCTATTGCCTTTTAATTAACAATTTGCTTCCCATCCACCCCAAGCTAGAATACATGCTTCAATGGACCGAGATACTATTACTTAATTGTCATTTTACCCTCAGTGCCTAGTATAGAGTCTGAAACACAGTACAAGTGTTTTTAGTTTTTTTTTTAAATCTTTATTGTTGCAAGTATTACATAGGTCCACCTTTTCCCCCCATTAACCTCTTTCACCCTGCTCCCGTCCTCCCCCTGCCCCATTGGTTAAATAAATGAATGTGGATTTTGACCATTTTTTTCCTAGCTTTAACTTCCTAAGAACTTTTATGGGTTGTCATTCATAACCCCAGGGTTGCAGATTAAGAAGCAGTTGTGAGCAATACCACAGCATGAGGCTGCAGTCTGAGCAGTTTCCTGCTATAATGTACCAGCCTTTCAGGGTGCCTGGTGTGACACCACTATCATTTTTACAGAGCACCAATAAAAATGTTTTGATATCATTAAAAATGATTTCTCAGATGTGTTCTTAGGAGGAAAGGGAAATGAGAAAAAGGGACGAGATTTTAAAAAGATTATTATCCTTTTTGAGGAAAGAAATAAGAATAATGAAATAAGGAAGGAAATGAGGGTGAATAAAAGGGGAAGAAAGAAGTGGTGGTCCTACATTTAAGAGAGGCAATATTGCAAAGATGAAAGATCATGGATTTTAAAAGTCAGTACTGAATTCAAATCCTGCCGCAGCTGTTTATAAGCTGTTGGGCAAGTCAACTACAGTGTCATTGTTTTAGATGAATATAGTAATACCCATTATACAGAATTGCAGAGGGTCAAGGTAACCTATCTAAAGGGTTAACACAATACATACTATATGGCAGATGATTAACAAATGGCTGCTACATCATCCATGTCACCACAATCACCATTGCCACAACTGTGGAAATTACCAAATGAGAAAGAGAAGACAGGGAGTGTGAGTGTCTTCTGACCATGAGAGTCTAGCTCTTACCTGGTGGGCTATGGCTGATGCCTAATATTTAGTGTTTTGTGTGTTTTTTTTTGCCTCAGATGTAAATATAAAACACTTGAATTCTATCATGAAGTCATTTCATAGCCATGTTATTTGCTGGTGTTTAAACAAATTCTCCCTCTTGCACTTATAAGGAAGTGCCAGGGGCCCATGAAGTGACAGAGACAAGTGATAAGATAAAAATAGTAGGGATGATGAGATGGAGCCCTTTAGTCATTGCTCTAGCCCTGAGGACCTGAGTTAGAGGTGGTCAGAAGAAAGAAGATGACCCATGGCTCCTTCACCATCAGACCAATGATTCATTCTCATATTTTGAGCAGAAAGCACATCATTGAGTAACCAGAATACACCATACAACGCAATGTCAAAGGGCAAGTGTGCAACTCAGAATTATATGGACAGTTTTACCTAAAGTTGTGTATTAGTTGAATAGAAAAAAAGATGTAATTTTGGTTTCTGGGTTCAAATCCTAACTCATCACTCATTTCCAAAGGGGCCTTAGGCAAGTTTTAATTTTCCAGAACCCAAATTTTATCATTGGCAAAAAGGAGATAAGAATAATACTTACATGGTAGGATTGCTATGATAATTAGTAAGAAAAATATAAAGTACCTATTGTAAAGATAGGTAAATCCTAAATGCTTAAAACACACTTCCTAGAATAATTATTACTAGATCAAGGAAAAGCAAAAAGTGTGGGGTGCAGAGGCAGAGTGTTTTGGAGGGATGAGTAAAAGAAGGGTTTGGGGTAGGTTGGGGATAGATTTTCAAAAGCTATGGAGGTTCTGGAAAGTTTGGATTTTAGTGGATATTAGATCTACTTTGACCTGAAAGACTGGATTGCAGAGATGGCTCTTGTTCATCCTGGCCTCACTAACAATGGGGTCAGTGGAATGTTGGGCATATATGGTGGGAAGGGTCAACTCATAGTCATTGAATCTAACTCTGCTTTTGGGCAGGACTGCATCTACTTAGATCTAATATCTGAGACATTATAAATCTGAGACATAATAAAAAGAGGTTTGTAATTTGGAAAAATAATATGATGTGTAGTTATAGGTAGAGAAAGAAATGGCTTTCAATTAATAATGACTTGGTTGGGCAGTGGAACTAGGTATATAGAGGCAGCAGAGTATACAGTTCAAGAACAAAAGTACTGGAACCAAGCTACCCGAGTTTAAAGCATGGCTCTGCCACTTATAAACTGTGTGACCTTGGACAAGTTGCTTAAACATCTCACCATCTCAGTTTCCTTATCTCTACAATCGGAGTAGTTTTAGTAGTTATAGTGCCTTCCTCACAGGTTTTTTAAGCTTAGGGCAGTACCTGGCACATGATGAGCATTTTTTAGACAAAAGCATTGTTCATGAGTCAGTTTCACTTGACCACAGACTGGGAATGCAGGAGGAATGGAAGGCGGATCTGAGGTCCCACCTAGGGAACTTGAGTGCATGCTGGTGCCATTAACTGACATCAGAACATGAGAGGAAGAACAGGTTTGGGGGCTTTCATGGTAAGTCTGGAATCTGGAAGAAGATCAGAGATGGAGATGTGACTTGGGAAGTATATCCTGAGAAGTAATGGGAGATGAGTTCACCCAATGAAACTAAGTGCTTAGAAAAGAAAAGCATCATAGAAACATGGGGTACAATTATATTCTTCAGGTAGGTTGAGGACTATGATTGGAATAAGGAGGGAGCTGAAAGACAAGAAGACAACCAAGAGATATTGAAGCCAAAAGTACAGAGAATTATAAGTCTGACAGAGTGGTCAGCAGGGTAAAAAGGCCAAATAATTCTATTAATTTATTATCATACAATTTGCCTCCCAAGGGACCATGTCTCTAATGTTTCTGGTAATGAGATCTGTCTTTTTACCTCATGAATTTCCAGCTTCTTTTGATTTTCAGTCATGTAATGAGTCCCAGACACATGCACACATCAGCTGTGCAGCAGGAAGGAGAAAGACTCCTGCATATGCTGGCACATGTGCACACAAACACACACACAAAGCCTAACCTGGGAAATACGTTAATTTGGCCAGAGAAAACTTTTTGCCATAAGTAGAATGCTAAAGGTTTTTTATAAGTGAAGGAAAATGGTGCTAATCAGTTCGCCTGCCTTGCTTTCCAGACCTCACTATTCCCCACCAGACCACAGTGCCTCTTGAATGGTATTGTTTTTGTATTTCGATTTGTGGGCTTAATTTAGTTTGCAGGGTTAACACTTACATTCTTTTTTAAAAATATATATATATATTTTTATTTATCTCAGAGAGGAAGGGGGAGGGAGAGAGAGATAGAAACATCAATGATGAAAGAGAATTATTGATCGGCTGCCTCTTGCATGCTCCACACTGGGGATTGAGCCTGCAACCTGGGCATGTGCTCTGACTGGGAATCAAACCATGACCTCCTGGTTCATAGGTTGACATTCAACCACTGAGCAACTCCAGCTGGGCAACACTTACATTCTTAAAGCCTAAAAGATTGGATTGCAGAAATGGTTCTTGTTTGTCCTGGCCTCACTAACAATGGGGTCTATGGAATCTTGGGCACATCTGGTAAGAATGGTCAAGTCATAGTCATTGAATCTAACTCTTTGCTTTTGGGCAGGTCTGCATCTCAAATGCCCAATAAAGAAACCCTTTAAGTTTCCAGAGAATGAGGACTATTTGATTCCATTCAAAAAAATAACAGCCTGCTTTGAGCACCCACTGTAGACACACTCCTGAGCAAGTAGTGGAGGATGCCACACATGGTACCCCTGTCTTCCAACTCAGAGTCAGTAGGGGAAAAGAAAACCAATTACAAGCAGCATTGGGGTAAGGGGAAGCACTTTGGGGGGTTGAGGAGGTAGAACAAATGCAGAGTAATTGTCTCTATTTTCAGAATGCTAATGATACGAAAAGATGAAAACAGAGAAGTGATGTGCTATTGCCCCATGATATATGTCAGGGTTGTCTTTTTGGGTAAAAAAAAAAAAATGGAAACTGGAATATCAGATGAGAAATAATTAGGCAAGGAGACTTTTTATCAGAGCAATAGAAGAGGTGACTTAGATCATTACTTAATTCACTCAACATATATTTATTACATGCACAAGTTATGGAAGGAACTCTGTTAGGTGCTGGGGCTCCCTCTGGCCTTGTTGGGAATGTCAAGTAATTATTACCATTTCCTGGGAGGGCTCCTGTCCTGCATGGCATAGGGGTGGGTGGGTGGGAAAGGGTTCTTGAAAAGAGGATTATATCCAATTCGGTGTTGTTCACATTTATACAGGACATTTCTGAACCTTGACTGAGTAATTGTTTTGCTGATGCATCAGGCATTTTCTTCCTCTCACTTCCACCATTGTGATGAAAACCAAAAGGGTGGGAATAAATTGTCCATTCCACAAACCATTTGTAGAGATGTTTAGTTAATGGATAGAAAAATGCACAGTAGTTAAATGTTAATTAATTCCTATTTTGAGCAGCATATTCATTGTATGCTATTTATGAGGATTGTCTTGTAAACAAATTCCCATTACTTTGGTTCAACCATTGAATTTTCCTAAGTCACTTATCCTAAATGTTCATTAATTTCAACTAGCTCTAAAGACTAAATTCTTACTGAACATTACCAGAAAATGCAGTTCAAAGGCAAGGACCGTGTCTGCTTCCTGTTCTAAAAAATGCCCTCTAAGGACAGAGAAGTGGCTGAGGGAGCTCCAAAGACAGGATTTGATGGCAATAATGATGATGATGATAATGATCGGGTAATGGAGATGGCAATAATAGTGATGATGTTATTGGATCTAGTCCCTGTTTTGATGCTGCATGAAGATGAGAACTGTAATGTAACTTTTCTTTCTAGGTGTTTAAAAGACATTTAAACTTCTTTAACAGGGGCATCAAGGAAGATGCTTGCAGGGGGTTTGTTAGACATCATTCTAGTTTGGAAAGGTAGCTGAGGAATAAATGGACCAAATGGACTTATTCATCTGCCAGGAATATGAAGTAAATCCTCAGCCAGTGCAGGGGAAGAATTTGAGGGCAACCTGGCCTAAGTAGAAATCCGAGGTCAGTTTTGTGAGTGAGTTCAGGTGGTCATGTAAATGCTGTTTCCCTTTCTCATGTGTAAATGGGATTGTAATTACCTACTTCTTAGGGCTGTTGTGAAGAGTTGATTGGGTAATGTAGTAAAGCTTCCACACAGTTTCTAATACATAGATTGAAAAATAGTATTTTCATCCTCCTCATCTTCCCCATGACCACGCGTTTTCTCACCTATAAAAATGGACTAGTAATATGTGCATCAAATGCAATAGTGTATGTGAGAGCACTTGTAAAGCAGAATGTGTCATAAACTTGCAAAGATTTATTATATTCTGGTGGAATTTGGGTTATTAGAGGTGAACAGCTTCTTTGGAAAGTCCTTACAAATCTCTGGGATTTTTCAAGTTTCTGTGACTTTGAATCCAAAATCAATGTCAATGTTATCCTCCAGTGGAAAGCTAAAGCCATTCCTTTGGAAGGTGGAACCAGTTAGTGGGAAAAGGGAACTGCTTCTTTGTGACTCAGTTCTGCCATCCTGGCTGTGGAGGAAACGCTAAGTCCATCTGTAGTCAGTTGGACAGAGAAAGCCAGAGATGGGAACACTAGCTACCAGGAATTCATGAGGCTTTGAAAAGTTCATCTGTTCAATGGTTGCCAGAAATGGCAGGAAGCTGAGCCTCAGCTATGGAGAGGGTGGTCACTGGGGAATTGTCACTGCCAGGCCCACATGATGCCCTTTGAAGATGGTTCTGAATTGATTACTTCCCTTAATGGCCTGACAGAGTGAACTGCTCAATGCCCTAAGCTCTCACATGCTCCCATTCCAACCTGCCCATTTCTCCCACGGGGAGAGCTGCATCTCAGAACTTCTGTGCAGACAACGGAGAGGGGAGAGAGGCAAAGTTGGGGTGGCAGCAGGACTATCTGTCTGCACTTTGGCTCCCCACTAGCCCCATCAGCATGCAAATAACTTGCTTTGTTGCTGCCAAACTTCTTTATTGAAAAATAGAAACATCTTGTCTTTATTTTAAACAGGCAAATTAATTTTATTAGTTAAACCACTCTGGGGGAAGAAAGAGCTTTTTATCTTAGATGTCATGATATATCGCTTCTGTCACCTTTTAACAGCTCCATGTTTAGAATCAAGCCTCTGGGCAGTATGTGCATTGGGTGGCAGCAGCTTTAAAAAGAGAGAGAAAGTGGGGAAAACCATAAAGTGAACTGACTTTTGGAAGTTTTGTGACATGGCTACAAAGAGTCAGACAGGAGAGCCTGAGCTGGAACAGCTGCTCCAGCCTAAGAGTCTGAGCTCCAGAGACAGCTGGCTCCCAGCATATCACATGCTGCAACAGATGCTAATCGCAGCCGGAGAATTAATGGGTATTAGAATGGGGATAAGGGCTGGAATTGTGTTGGGGGCCAGGGTGCTAAGGAATGACTGTTCTTCTCTTCCATTCAAGCACTATGGAGGTTGACAACATCTAATCTAGGAAGGAATTAGTGAGTTTCTTTCATTGACTCTGAAAATGAGCTGTTCTGTCATTGTTCTAGAGCCTTTAGTTATTAAAAAGTTCAATCAGTAAACTTCTCTCCCCCAAATCCACCACCACCATGGTTGAGGCTACCAGTTTTCATTGCTGTGATATAGTCTTCTAATTGCCCTGCTGACTGGGGTTGGGTTCCCCAGGAAGCAAATTTTGAAAATGGAGATTTGTATGCAAGTGGGTTATTGAGGAGTGCTCTGGGGGGTTAGCTCTGTGAGGGTAACAGGATTGGGCAGAAGTTCCTCTGTGATGTGGTTGCAACAAAGGTGTCAGCTAATGCCTTAGGGAACTCTAGAAATAGCCCTTCAGAGCCATCTCATATGGAAGCCTATGTAGTATCATTGATCAGTCATCTGATTCCAGCTGTCCATAGGGAAGAACTTAGTCTCCCTATGGCAGCTTCCTTTAGTTATGAGTTACTGCAAGAGAGGGTCTTACCTGTGAGTTGTCAATAGCTAACACTCCTGTAACTGGGGAATGAGCCTCAGTCTTGGAGGGGGTAACTGCAATGTACACAACAGCATCTACTACACTGATCTCCTCTACTTCTATACCCCTATCCTCTGTTCTCCATTTTCTACTCCAACTTAACTTTGCAAAATGCAATTAGATATGCCTCTGCCCTGCTTATAAATTCATCAGTGGCTTATTGCATCAAGGTAAAATCCCAAATCTTTATATGGCCTACAAATATCTGAATCAGTAGGACTCTGCCTAGATTTCTAGCCTCGTCCATCTCTCAAAGGCTCTCCACACTTCTGGCCCAGCAAACACTGTGCATCTTGTTCTTATTCTCAGGAATGCTCTCTTCCTTTCTGTCTCAATGGTAGACTTTTTCTTATTTGCTGTACATCATTCTACAGTTCCTAGTTTTGAGAATTCCCATTGTGTGGGTCAATTAGAAGCGGCGCTTTCTTCTTCTTGGATGCCTGACCTAAGCTTGTAAAACTGGGTGTTCCAACCCCAGACTTTGAATCTGGAGTTAGTGACAAAAGTTAAATGACTGGCCTCAGTGGCAGCATCATTGAGCAAGAGTGGCTGCAGGTCCAGAAATATTTCTGACACCAACTTCCTTTGATTTATCGTATTTTCTGAGCATATTCCTTTAAAATAAAAATATATTTTATTGATTTTAATAAAATATATTTTATTGATTTTTTTGTTTAGAAACATCGTAGAGAGAGAAACATGGATCAGCTGCTTCTGCACACCTCCTACTGGGGATGTGCCTGCAACCAAGGTACATGCCCTTGACCAGAATTGAACCTGGAACTTTCAGTCCGCAGGCTGACACTCTCTCCACTGTGTCAAATAGATTAGGGCTCATTACTCATACTTTTGATACCCTCTCACTAGTGACTACCTTAGGGAAGTCTTTGATGGCATCCCTCCACAGTACAGGTCAATTTTCCCTCATATCATCAAGTTCTCTTCATTCAGAACACTTATACATCTGTTAGCAAACATTCATGAAAATGATGATTTTATTAATATCTGTCTTCCTGATTAGAATTTGAACTTTCTGAGAGCAAGTCTGTGTCTATTTTGGTCATGTTTTTCCCCGCAGCTCTAGTATATGGTTTAAAACTAAACATTGAAGTACACATTTTGAATAAATAAAAGAATATGAAAGCCAGTATCTGGAATTGGATGTCTATATCTTTTTAAAAAGTAAGGTTGATATGGACACTGAGGGAGAAAGGCATGGGATATTCTCCTGCAGGACTGGGAAAACACCATTTTTTAAATTTTTTTTTTTTAAATTAAGGTATTATATGTGTACATATCTTACCATTGCCCCCCCCCACCCCACTCCCATACAGGCCCTCACCCCACAATGTTTTGCATCCGTTGGTTACTCTTATATGCATGCATATAAGTCCTTCAGTTGATCTATTATTTCCCCCACCTCTCCCTAACCTTCCCGCTGTAATTTGACAGTCTGTTTGATGCTTTACTGCCTCTGTATCTATCTTTTTGTTCATCAGTTTATACTAAATGAGTGTGATCATGTGGTATTTTTCTTTCATTGACTGGCTTATTTCACTTAGCATAATGTTCTCTAATTCCATCCAGGTGCCTACAAATGGTAATAATTCCTTCTTTTTGATGGCAGCATAGTATTCCATTGTGTAGATGTACCATAGTTTTCTGATCCAGTCATCTGATGACGGGCACCTAGGCTGTTTCCAAATCTTAGCTATTGCAAATTGTGCTGCTATGAACATAGGGGTGCATATATCCTTTCTGATTGGTGTTTCTAGTTTCTTAGGATATATTCCTAGGAGTGGGATTACTGGGTCAAATGGGAATTCCATTTTCAGTTTTTTGAGGAAACTCCATACTGTTCTAAACAGTGGCTGCACCAGTCTGCATTCCCACCAGCAGTGCACGAGGGTTCCTTTTTCTCCGCATCCTCACCAACACTTGTCGTTTGTTGATTTGTTGATGATAGCCATTCTGACAGGTGTGAGATGGTATCGCATTATCGTTTTGATTTGCATCTCTCTGATGATTAGTGACTTTGAGCATGTTTTCATGTGTCTCTTGGCCTTCCTTCTGTCTTCTTTCGAAAAGATTCTATTTAGGTCCGTTGCTCATTTTTTTTATTGGATCATTTATCTTCCTTTTATTAAGTTGTATAAGCTGCCTGTAGATGTTGGAGATTAAACCTTTATCAGTGATAACATTTGCAAATACGTTCTCCCATACAGTGGGGTTTCTTGTTGTTTTGTTGATGGTTTCTTTTGCTGTGCAAAAGCTTTTTATTTTGATGTAGTCCCATTTGTTTATTTTCTCTTTGGCTTCTGTTGCCCTAGGGGCAGTATCAGTGAAGAAGTTCTTTTGGCATATGTCTGAGATTTTGCTGCCTGTGGATTCCTCTAGTATTTTTATGGTTTCCCGTCTTATGTTTAAGTCCTGTATCCATTTTGAGTTTATTTTTGTGTATGGTGTAAGTTGGTGATCTAGTTTCATTTTTTTGCATGTATCTGTCCAATTTTCCCAACACCATTTATTGAAGATACTGTCTTGACTCCATTGTATGTTCATGCCTCCTTTGTCAAATATTAATTGCGCATAGTGGTTTGGGTCGATATCTGGATTCTCTATTCTATTCTATTGATCTATATGTCTGTTCTTGTGCCAGTACCAGGCTGTTTTGAGGACAGTGGCTTTGTAATACAGCTTGAAATCTGGTATTGAGATCCCTCCTACTTTATTCTTCTTTCTCAGGATTGCTGTGGCTATTCGGGGTCTTTTTTTATTCCAGATGAATTTTTGGAGAGTTCTTTCTAGGTCTGTGAAATATGCCGTTGGTATTTTAATGGGGAGTGCATTGAATCTATAGATTGCTTTGGGTAGTATGGACATTTTAATGATGTTGATTCTACCAATCCATGAGCATGGTATGTTCTTCCATCTGTTTACGTCTTCCTCTATCTCTTTTTTCAGTGTCCTGTAGTTTTCCGCGTATAGGTCTTTTACCTCCTTAGTTAAGTCTATTCCTAGGTATCTTAATTTTTTTGGTGCGATGGTAAATGGGATTGCTTTTTTAGTCTCTCTTTCTGTAAGTTCACTATTGGTGTATAGAAATGCCATAGATTTCTTGGCGTTAATTTTGTATCCTGCTACATTGCAGAATTCATTTATTAAGTCTGTTAGTTTTTTGATGGAGTCTTTCGGGTTTTTTATGTACAATATCATGTCATCTGCAAATAAGGACTGCTTTACTTCTTCTTTTCCAATTTGGATGCCTTTTATTTCTTCTTCTTGTCTAATTGCAGTGGCTAATACTTTCAGTACTATGTCAAACAGGAGTGGTGAGAGTGGGCATCCCTGTCTTGTTCCTGTTCTTAGGGGAAATGGTTTTAGTTTTTGCCCATTGAGTATGATGTTAGCTGTGAGTTTATCATATATAGCTTTTATTATGTTGAGGTATGATCCTTCTATTCCCACCTTGTTGAGAGTTTTTATCAAGAAAGGGTGTTGGATTTTGTCAAATGCTTTTTCTGCATCAATTGATATGATTATGTGATTTTTATCTCTCAATTTGTTTATGTGATGTATCACATTTATTGATTTGCGGATATTGTACCATCCTTGCATTCCTGGGATAAACCCTACTTGGTCATGGTGTATGATCTTTCTGATGTACTGCTGGATCCGATTTGCTAGAATTTTGTTGAGGATTTTGGCATCTACATTCATGAGGGATATTGGCCTGTAATTCTCCTTCATTGTGTTGTCTTTATCTGGTTTTGGTATTAGGGTGATGCTGGCTTCATAGAAGGAGCTTGGAAGTGTTCCTTCCTCTTGAATTTTTTGGAATAGTCTGAGGAGGATAGGTTTTAGTTCTTCCTTGAATGTTTGGTAAAACTCTCCTGTGAAGCCGTCTGGCCCTGAGCTTTTGTTTGCCTGAAGCTTTTTGATGACTGCTTCAATTTCTTCCATAGTTACTGGCATGTTGAGCTGTTTAGATTCTTCCTGATTGAGTTTTGGAAGGTTATATTTTTCTAGGATTCTGTCCATTTCCTCCAGGTTGTCCAGTTTGTTGGAATAGAGTTGTTCGTAGTATTTTTTAACAATCCTTTGTATTTCGGTGGGATCTGTTGTTATTTCACCTCTTTCATTTCTGATCTTGTTTATTTGGGTCCTCTCTCTTTGCTTCTTGGTGAGCCTGGCTAGAGGTTCATCAATCTTGTTTATCCTTTCAAAGAACCAGCTCTTGGTTTTGTTGATCTTTTGTATTGTTTCTTTGGTCTCTATGTCATTTATCTCACTCTGATCTTTATTATTTCCTTCCTTCTGCTTACACTGGGCTTTTCCTGTTGCTCTTTTTCTAACTCTTTGAGTTGTTGGGTTAGGTAATTTATTACCATTGTTTCTTGTTTTTTGCAGTAGGCTTGTAGAGCTATGAACTTCCCTCTCAAGACTGCTTTCGCTGTGTCCCATAGATTTTGTTTTATAGTGTTTTTATTGTCATTTGTTGCCATGATGTTTTTTATTTCTTCCTTGATCTCTCTGGTAACCCAATCATTGTTTAATAGCACGCTGTTTAGTCTCCATGTGTTTGATTTCTTTGGGTTGTTTTTATTGTAGTTGATTTCCAGTTTTATGCCACTGTGGTCTGAGAAGATGCTTGATATGATTTCTATCTTCTTGAATTTGAAGAGACTTTGCCTGTGACCCAATATATGGTCTATCTTTGAAAATGACCCATGTGCACTTGAGAAGAATGTATATTCTGTGGCTTTGGGGTGAAATGTTCTGAAGATGTCAATTAATTCCATCTGGTCTAGTGAGTCATTTAGGATTGATGTTTCTTTGCTGATTTTTTGTTTAAAGGATTTGTCCACTGGTGATAGTGGGGTATTAAAGTCTTCTACTATGATTGTATTGCTGTCAATCTCTCCCTTGATATCCTCCAGGAGTTTTTTTTTATGTATTTGGGTGCTCCTGTATTGGGTGCATATATGTTTACCAGAGTTATTTCTTCTTGTTGGATTGCTCCCTTTAGTATTATGAAGTGGCCTTCCTTATCTCTTGTTATGTCCTTCACTTTGAGATCTAATTTGTCAGATATAAGCATTGCTACCCCAGCTTCTTTTTCATTTCCATTTGCCTGGAAAACCTTTTTCCATCCCTTCACCCTCAGTCTGTGTGCGTCTTTTTTTTTGAGGTGGGTTTCTTGTAGACAGCAGATATATGGGTCTTGTTTTCTTATCCAATCCGTTACCCTATGTCTTTTGATTGGGGCATTTAATCCATTTACATTTAAAGTTATTGATAGGTACTTATTTGACGCCATTTTTATTCTTTACCCCTATGTTCCTTCTTCACTTCCTATTTCTTTTTTTTTTACAGCAGACCCTTTAGCATTTCTTGCATTGCTGGTTTGGTGGTAATAAATTCCCTTAGTCCTTTTTTGTCTGTGAAGCTCCTGATTTCACCTTCAATTTTGATTGATAGCCTTGCTGGGTACAGTATTCTTGGATTCAGACCCTTCCTTTGCATGACTTTGTATATTTCATTCCATTCCCTTCTGGCCTGATGAGTTTCTGTTGAGAAATCAATTGCTATCTGATGGGGGTTCCTTTGTATGTAACTTTCTGTCTGTCTCTTGCCGCTTTTAAGATTCTTACTTTGTCGTTGGTGTTTGCCAATTTAATTATAATGTGCCTTGGCGTCGGTCTTTTGGGGTTCATTTTGCTTGGGACTCTGTGAGCTTCTTGGATTTGTGTGGGGGTTTTTCTTTCCTACATCAGGGAATTTTTCTGTCATTATTTCTTCAAACAGGTTTTCTATTCCTTGCTCAGCTTTCTTTCCTTCTGGAACCCCTATTATGCGGATGTTGTTTTGCTTGGTGTTGTCCCAAAGTTCCCTTAGGCTCTCCTCCTGCCTTTTAATTTTTTTTTTCTAGAAGTTGCTCTACTTGGGTATTTTTTCCCATCTTGTCTTCTAGCTCACTGATGCGGTCCTCTGCTTCTTCTAGTCTACTCTTGATGCTTTCTATTGAGTTCTTTACAGCAGCGATGTCATTTTTCATTTCTTCTTGGTTCTTCTTCATTTCCTCTTGGTTCTTGCTCATATTGTCGAATTTGTCTTCCATTCTTTTCAGCCACCTTATGACCATTTCTCTGAATTTTTTCTCTGGAAGGTTGCTTGCCTCCATTTCATTTACTTCCTTTTCTGGTGATGCCTGCTTTTCTTTCATATGCGGGCTGTTTCTTTGTCTCCCCATGGTCTCTCTTCTCTGGATGTCTGGTTATGTAGTTCTCTCTCTCCTGCCTTGATTTAAAGGCACAAAATACAGCACTACCAGGTACAACACACAAGGCACTGAACAGAAATGTATTCATGATATTAATAACCTCCAATAAAGGTGACCACCAGAGAAAGGCAAATTAGATGATAGGAGAGAAAGAAGAAGAGGAAAAAGAAAGAAAGGAAAAAAAAGGAGTGTCAAAATGAAATTGGGGAAAGGAAAAAAAAAGTAAGAGAGACAAGAAAGAGACTAAGAGAGAAAGGGAACAAACTATATATATGGGGATAAAACTCCAATAGAACAATCACTAATCCCAGCAAATGCCAGCAACAAGTACCTGGGGATTAATACAAACTACAACACCAACTAATATTGAGTGAGGCAAGGGAAAACAGAAGCACAAAACAAACAAAAAAATAAACAAAAGAAGAATAAGCAAAACAATCTCACAAAAAAGTATAAAAATTCGATATAATCAACATTCAAGCAAACAACAACAAAAGGACAGAGAGAAAAACAATTTTTTGGATAGTTAAGACAGCGAAGAGAGAGGTGTGTAAGGTCTTGGAGCAGGGGATTGGAGATTAGATATGTAAGTAGGGTGAAATTTTAACAGGGGGTAAACAGAAAGGATAGGGAAAATTTAAAGAAGGAAATGGGTAAGATAAACAGGACACCAAAAAGGGGAAGGTTAGGAAGAGTGTGATGGAATAAAGGTAGAGCTGAGATAAAGTAAAACGATGCTAAAGGAAAGATGAAAATAGAATGTAGAACACTAATCCCAAAGTAAAATGAAGAGAAAATAAAATGACACTTTAAAAAAAAAGATAAAATAGCAGTAGTAATAATGTGGATTGAAAATAAAAATGTAATAATTTAAAAAGTAAAATCAAGTGAGGAAAAAAGAAAAAAAAATTAGTTTTTTGAGTAAAAGATGCAAAAAATGAAAATAAAAAAATAAAAAATAAAAATAAAATGTGGAGTAGTGAAGGTCATTCACTTCCTCTCTTGTTCTGTTTGGCATGCCTGTTTCTCAGTCCGGACAGTATTGTAGTTCCCTGCGTTCCACTACTCTTCAGTGTTGTAAGCCAGTCCTGATTTTAAGCAGGTGGTGTGTCTTAATTTCTCGTATTCCTTTATTTTTTATTACACAAGAGTCAATTTGTGATTCAGCCCCTGGGTGGCAGTGTTTCTGGATTGACTTCCGGGTCTATCTATGGCCTCTCTAGGCAGTTTTAGAGCCTTCTTTCCCTGTGGCACTCACCACCGGCTTGTGGGAGTGGGCTGCCTCAGAGCTGGCTCTCTGACGGTCACTCCCCGCTCCGATCCCCAGGTTCCAGGAAAACAACTTTCCCCTGCAGTCTCCCAGGGTGTCCCCAACTGGGTGATCCTATGTATTGGGCTTAGTAATCAGAAGCAAGAATTTCAAGAGGAAAAAGCCCAAGTGTGCGAACAATGGGTCTGCGCGTAAGTTTAAGCAGCCGGCACACCTTTGAAATTCTTAGGGTGTCCCTGCACGACAGATCAAAATGTGTTGCTTTTTAGAGATCCCTTCTGTTAGCAGCTCTGAGGACCCCCTTCCACATTCACGGTTCACGCCAGCCCCAACAGCCACGGATTTTTCTAGGCTCAGACTTCCCTGGTCCTCCAGCTTCCACAAAATGCGCGTTCCTCTCTCCCGCCGGGACCAGAGACCTCACCTTATCCCAGGCGAAATCTGACCTTTCCATGGTGGAGTGTAGAGCTCCTCTGAACCCGTGTGTTTGCGCCAACTGGGGACCGGTGTTCTGGGGCTCGCAACTGTTCCGTGGGTGCCGCAGTTGTGGATTCTCAGACTTCCGATAAGCTCACTTTCCCGTTCAAGATGGCGCAGACTCTGCGTCCAAGCCCGCAGCTCCGGGAGGGGACCCAGCCGCAGTGGGGGGCTGTTAGGTCAGGGGAACCCCGTCTAGCAGTCCCCCACCTTCTTCTGGAGTTTAGCTGTCCCTTAACTTGCCAAAAAACACTCCTCGTGCAACCCTCAGCTGTTCTTTCTTTCTACTCCGGGACAAGGCTCGGAACACGTCTGTCTATTTTGCCGCCATTTTTCCCTGCTGGAAAACACCATTTTTGTTATTCCCTCCCTCCTCCCCCCCTTTGTCAATAATTTCCTGAGTTTCTTTTCTTCTCTTTCCCCCTCAATAAGTTGTTTTAATAGAATAATGGATTGGCTCTCTTACATTCTGATCCTTATCACACTTCAGGAGGGCGGAAAATTCCAGCTTTATATATTTTTTTTTGGATGTGCGTTTTCTCACTGTTTAGACACATGTTTGCTTTGCTTTCCTTTTCACCTTAATTGAACCTTTTGAAGAATTACTGATGAAATCAATAGGCATGTTATGTGTGGAGCCAGATTCCTTTACACAGTCTTTATCAGGTTGCTCCTGAGAACTCCGGTGGCAAAGATATCCTTTCAGATGAAAGAGCATCAACCGAAGAGAGGCTCCTAATTGTTCCATTTTTGGGTCTCTACCAAACCTCACATTTTCAACTAGTGGGCCCAAACTTAATATCCTCTCCATTTGAGCCTTGCCAGGGAGTTTGGTTTTTGGTTGGCCTTGGGAGCTCTGAGGGCAGAGACGGATGAATACTCTAATGATAGCTGTCAAGGACCACACAGCCACCAACATATTTGTGGGGAGGACGAAGAGGGTTGAGTTTCACAATTTGGAGGCCCCTGCAGATAGATGGCCTGGCTTCAGCCCACATCAGAGCACATAGGATTCTAATGTGTGCTCTATGCATAAAGCTCCATGTTATCTCTGGCCCATGGGTTCAAAGTCCAATTGGAAAAAGAACCTATTACCTTCCTCTACTAACCTCTTACCTCTTCCCAAGCCAAGGATATTAATACCCAGAACTAGTTTCTGTAATAGCATCAATCAGCAGGGAGATTACCTGTAGGGAAAGGAAGGTATTGCTTAAGAAGACAGAAGACAGCTCTCTTACTAGAAACTAGTCAAAGAGAAGAGTACCAAAGGAAGTGTCCAGTGGGCTCTAGAGCTGTGTTGGCAATTACGCATGTTAAGTCTGTGGATCCATTATCTACTTTGAAGATAGATGATTGAGGTTCAGAGCCGTAGGTGACTAGCCCACAATCACACAACATTAAAGTGACATGACAGAGCAATGATTAAAATTGAGGATTGATTCAAGTCTGGGCTTTTCCCATCCTCCAAACTGTCATGCTGCAAGGCACAGTGGGGTAGAGAACTCAATGCCTGATAAGAGCTCCTTCTGGTAGAAACTGCTGCTTACACACAGCACTAGTCCTTCCTCTCTATAGATGTTGCTTGGTATTGATCTGCTGGCACTGCTGCACCCCATATGTCTTCAGATGTTTATATTTAGAATTTTTTCTATATCCTATTTTTGATTGGCATGATCAGACAGAATGGTGTTTTGAAAATTGAAGGGATGTTGCTTAAAACTTAGAAATTCTAGGATTTGAATCCCAGCTCTGCCATTTACTAGTTGTGTGGCTATGGGCAAGTTACTGTACTTCTTTAAACGACATCCTTAGAATGAAAGTCCCCATGCAGGATTAACATTATAATAACAAAAATATGCTCCTTTATTTTCTTTAAATCAGTTTAAATCTGATTTTGAGCTTCATTCTGCCTAGCTCATGGAAGATTTGTTCTCAGACAGCATAGGGGCTCCTCCTGCTATGATTGTGCAAGACTTATGTGTTGGTGACATATGTGATTTGTGCAGAATGGGGGATAAGATTGAAAGGTTGAGTAAGAATCTCCATACCAGCCATTTATTCATAAAGAAACCAGTATGTTCTATTCTGTGACAGATGTCAGGGAGAGAATGGAAAACAGAATTAGTCATCACAGTAAGGATGAGGAGACAAATCATGTTACAATAAAGTGTGATGAATATTATTATAGGGGAAGAATATTGGGTAACTAACCTAGTCTGGGGGCAGGAAGTTGTCTATTAAGCCTGGCACAGAGGGCAATAAAGAATGGTATGAGGTGGGGCTATGGAGTTTGGGAGAGGCCAGATAGTTGAACATTAAGGTTAAAAAATATTAAGATTCAGAAGGGTAGGTGATTAGCTCACATTCACAACATTAAAGTGGTAGCAATGATGAAAATTGAGGATTTAGTTATTCAGTTGTCTGGCTCAGTCTTGTAATCATGGTTTACAAAGTCCTTCCTTGAATAATTTATACACAGTCTTATCTAAAAGGAAAATTTGTGAAGGAGGAAAAATGCATCAACTGGAATTTATTGGTATAATCTGTATGTGTATTTGTTTATTTCTTTAGTGTCCTTGAAAGCTTACTGTGTGTCAGACGTGTTACTGCCAACATTATCTCATTTAGAAATCACAGTAATCTAGTGAAATATGTACCGTTATTATACCCAATTTAAAGAGCAGAATATTAAGGGTTAGTAGGTCAAATAATTTGCTCAAGATTACAAAATTTGTTAATTATAAAATCATGATTTAAATCTAGGTATTCTTATTCCAGAGCCCTCATTTTTGCCTTTGATTTTTCAGCTAGTCAATTGGATTAAGTTACCTTAACAGAGAGCAATAATTTGAGATCATACACCTAGTGTTAATATATTTTTGATGGTAAAAGAAAGCTAGTTTTAGAAGGCTATACTAGAAAGAGAAAATTTGGTGCTTCCAAAAGCAGCAACTATGATGTGTGTGTGTGTGTGTGTGTGTGTGTGCCTGTGTATATGCATACATGCACCAGGATGAGATGGGTGATATAGTAGATTGAGAGCCTATATTAGAATTTTGCAAATTATGTTCTGCAGAGAGTTCTAGTCTGACATAATGTTAACAGATGTTTTTTGAAAGAGGTTTTCTATAGTCAAATTAGTAGAGGAAACATTGGGAAACAAAGTTAAATTTCTTTACTTCAGGACTCCTAAAACCCTTTAATATGCTGTGTAAAATATTACCCTTTAAGAGGGAATTAGTATTTTTCAAATGTAATTGATAACAGTACCTGTTTTTATTTTTTTTCTTGAACATCTATTAAGTAACACCAAGTATACAATAGGACAGGGAATGCTGTTCTAAGCAATCTTAATGATTTTGCATTGATGAATTTTATTTTGGTAATTAGTATAATTCAATGAATAGCTTTTGATAGATAACCTCTGGAGGGATGTATTATTTGAGATGCAGGGATTATTTTTTTATTGATTTGTTTGATTTAATAGGAAAGAATCTTTATAATTTGTTAGGACAGTCTGAATCTAAGGGAACACCCTTGCCCCTCCAGATATATTTGAACATCTGTGGATTATACTGAGATTTCATAAAACCTTCAATATTTTATTACAATGTATTTGTAGAGGTGGATAAATTTGGTATAGGAGGATTCCAAATTAGACTTAAAATCCAGGGGTTGGAACCTCTTTTCCCACAACATAAAGTCTTTTGTGTCAAAAAGACTTATCCATGTTGTAAAGATGAACAGAATGAGAGGAGTGAAGATCTGGCTTTTTGAATTAGGAACAGTAGAGAATGGAAATGCAAATAGAATGAGAGAGGAAGAAGAATTTACTGAATTGTAATTTTCTTTGAAAATCTGTTTGTAGGGGCCTCGTTTTTATCACAATGTTCATCCAGTGAGTGTTCCTTTTTTAGCAGTAAGCATTGATTTAGTGAAATAATGGCTCCCACTGGAAGATGAGAATTTTTTTTAAAAAACATTTCATCTCCTAGTTTATGTTTGTTTGTTTTTTTGTTAAAAATCTAGAAGAAGAAATTGCTAACTTGATTTTGTCAGTTTTTACTGGGATTGTTTTTCAAATTCTTGGACTGTTTCCATTGATAGAAACAATTTCAAAGCTTATGGTTTGGCAGAGAGGCTGTTTTTTGGTCCCCAATAATTGCTTTCTTTGATAGTCTCCAATTCTAAAACAAAAACTTTTTCCAGATGATAAAAGCTTGCTAAGGCTTGAGTATTTAATTCTTCTAAATTCATCCTTATGAATAATGCCAAATAGAACTAATCTCCATTCAATTTTTCCATTTATCAGAAGACTGAACCTTTAGCAAAATGGAGCAATATAAACTTAATTCCACTCTTTGAGGTGGGGTGACAAATGTGGACATCGATACTTCTTACTAACGACTTAAGGTGGCTTTACTAGGAAGAAGGAAGTGAGGGAAAGCTTAAAAAGACACACAATTCTTATAAGTTATATGTAAAGAGTACTATCTAGTTTACATTGCCTCAATCAAACAGTAATCTTGTGACATAAGTGTTGCCATCATCCCCACTTTATAAGTGGGGAAACTGAAGTGCAGAGAGGTTAAATTGATTTGTCCACAAATTGTGAAGTAGAACTAACTCTTCAACTAGGGTTCTCCTGCGAAACAGAACCAATAGGAGAGATGTGTGTGTGTGTGTAGATGTGTACCTGGGAGGGAGGAAGGGATGGAAGGAAGGAGTGAGAGAGAGAAAGTGATAGAGATTTATTGCAGGGAATTGGCTTAGGTGATTATTAAGTCTGACAAGTCCCAAGATCTGCTGTCAGTAAGCTGGAGACCGAGAAGAACAATATGTAGTTCCAGTCTGAGTCTGAAGATCTGAGAACCAGGAGAGCTGGTGGTGTATGTTTCTGTCTGAACGCTGGTAGGTTTAGGAGTAAGACTTTAGAAGAGACAATATTTCATTCTGAATTTGAGGGCTGGAAAAGACTAATGCCTCAACTCAGGCAGCAGAAATTCCTTATCACTCAGCCTTTTGTTCTATCTAGGTCTTTAACTAATTAGTTGATGCCCATCCACAATAGAGAGGACAATATACTTTACTCAATCTACCTCTTCAAATGTTAATCTCATCCAGAAGTACTCTCACAGACATACCCAGAATAAGCAAATATCTGGGTACTCTGTGACCCAATTAAGTTGACACATAAAATACCACACAGACCTTCTGAGTCTAGGTTCCATGCTCTGTTTGTTCAATTACAATATTAAGTTCCCTTTCTAGATATACTTTTGAGGCTGTCATTCACACTCTTGTTTATATTTCTGCAACAGTATTACCTATTGTCATTTTTGATGTTTCTCTATGTGACTCTGTTGATCATGGCTGCCCTACCATAATAGTTATATTCATATTAATACTTTACAGCTACATAAAGCTCAATTGTGGGTGATTTTTGCCCACAGGGGGCAGACATTTTTGGCTGTCACAACTGCAGTGAAGAGTTGGAGGGAACAGACTTCTGGGATCTAGTAGGTAGAGGTCAGAGATGCTGCTAAAGATCTTTCAATGTACAGAAAGGCCTCCACAACAAAGAATTATCTAGCCCCAAATGTAAATCGTGTTAAGGTTCAGAAACTTCTCTAGGGTAAGGTGTTTTAGGTTCCATGGTGGGTTTTGGGAAATGTGTACATACCATGAAAATGTATATGTACACATTGTACCCCCCCTTCCCCAGGGAGAGTCCATGGTTTTTATCAGGTTATAACAGAGGTCCATGCTCTCTGTGGTGGATGTAGCAGATTGAAAATTAGCATCAAACTTATATTATGCCTTCCTGCATTGCAGAGACTAGATTACTGAAAACTATATTTCTCAAACTTATTTTTAGCTAGAGTACTAAATATAAAGTCAGTTTTTTCAGATATATGGAAGCAGAAGTGAGGCAGGAGCTATATTCTTGATGCTTTGGTTATTTTTCTGCTGGAAAGTATATATTGGTAGTTATGTTGGGTTTTTCTGCATTATCTTTCCAAGGATTGGCCAAAAAAAGCTTCATGGACAGTAAAAGGCAGTATAGTGAGATTGGTGGTGAAGAAAGTGGTTTTCTAATATTTTTTTAAAAAAATATTTGTATTGATTTCAGAGAAGAAGGGAGAGATAGAAACACCAATGATGAGAGAGAATCATTGATCAGCTGCCTCCTGCATGCCCCCTATTGGGGATCAAGCCCACAAACCAGGCATGTGCCCTTGACCGGAATTGAACCTGGGATCCTTCAGTCCACAGGCCAATACTCTATCCACTGAGCCAAACTGGCTAGGGCTGGTTTTCTAATTTTAAATCAATATTGAGAATACTAGAGGCCCGGTGCACGAAATTCGTGCACGGGGGAGGGGGGTGTCCCTCAGCCCAGCCTGCACCCTCTCCAATCTGGGACCCCTCGAGGGATGTCTGACTGCCTGTTTAGGCCCGATCCCACTGGGCCTAAACAGGCAGTCGGACATCCCTCTCACAATCCAGGACTGCTGGCTCCCAAGTGCTCACCTGCCTGCCTTCCTGATTGCCCCTAACCACTTCTGCCTGCCAGCCTGATCACCCCCTAACCACTCCCCTGCCAGCCTGATTGATACCTAACTGCTCCCCTGCCAGCCTGGTCCCCCCCAACTTCCCTCCTCTGCCAACCTGGTCACCCCTAACTGCCCTCCCCAGCAGGCTTGATCACCCCCAACTGCCCTCCCTTGCAGGCCTGGTCCCTCCCAACTGCCCTCCCCTGCTGGCCTGATCGCCCACAACTGCCCTCCCTTGCAGGCCTGGTCCCTCCCAACTGCCCTCCCCTGCTGGCCATCTTGTGGTGGCCATCCTGTGTACACATGGGGGCAGGATCTTTGACCACATGGGGGCAGCCATCTTGTGTGTTGGAGTGATGGTCAATCTGCATATCACTCATTTATTAGATAGGATAGAGGCCTGGTGCACAGGTGGGGGCCAGCTGGTTTGCCCTGAAGGGTGTCCCAGATCAGGGTGGGGGTTCCCTTGGGGCGTGGGGCGGCCTGGATGAGAGGCCTGTGGTGGTTTGCAGGCCAGCCATGCCCCCTGGCGACCCAAGCAGAGGTCCTGGTATCTGGGGTTTATTTATCTTCTACAATTGAAACTTTGTAGCCTGGAGCGGAGCCAAGCCTTCTGCTTGCTCCATGGTGGCAGCCATTTTTTTTTTATTTATGTATCTTCTATAACTGAAACTTTGTAGCCTTAAGCGGAGGCCTGGGCCAGCCAGGGTGTGCGAAAAGCTTGGCTTCCTCCATCACTGGGGGCAACCCTAGCCTCCTGCTCTTTCCAGCTCCATGGCTGCCGCCATTTCTCTTTGGGTTTATGTATCTTCTATCATTGAAACTTTGTAGCCTTGAGTGGAGGCCTAGGCCAGCAAGGGCAGGTGGAAACCTTGGCTTCCTCCATTGCCGGGGAAACCCAAGCCTCCCTCCTGCTCTCTGTGGCCGTAGCCATCTTGTTTGGGTTTATTTGCATATTTGCTCCTGATTGGCTTGTGGGGATGGCTTG
The DNA here is from genome assembly GCF_963455305.1 of Plecotus auritus. NCBI lineage: Eukaryota > Metazoa > Chordata > Mammalia > Chiroptera > Vespertilionidae > Plecotus > Plecotus auritus. Next base: position 133,228,749 of record NC_137776.1, on the reverse strand, counting down.
TGGGCGTGGCTTGTGGGTGTAGCGGAGTGATGGTTAATTTGCATATTACTCTTTTATTATATAGGGTATTTTTGAAGTCCATAGTTCCAGAAGCAGCCCTTCTTTCCAATGGAGGCCTGGATAACAGCTCCTCTGATGGATCTTTTTTAAATCCTCACCTGAAAATATGTTTTTATTGATTTTAGAGGGAGAAACATCGATTGGTTGCCTCCCTTATGTGCCCCAACCAAGGATGGAACCCAAAACCTAGGTATGTGCCCTGACTGGGAATCAAACCTGCAACCTTTTGGTGTATGAGACAACATTGCAATGAACTGAGCCACCCGGCCAAGGCTGAACCATTTTTTGAATATTTTTCAAGAGTTATTTCTGGAGCCCTAGCCCAGAAGGTATTCCTCCATGCCATCTAAAATTTTGAAAGCACTTCATTTCTTATATTAAATCCCATTCTGCATAAAATGTTGAGACAGGTATCTGTTTCTTACAATTGAACCTTACTGATAAACCTCCAAAAAGTTTATAACTACTGATTTGTTGGAATTCTGTCTTACTAGAGCTGTTGATTCCTTTTTTAGTGTACTCATTTACGTGGGTAGCAAGGTCCCTATGTCATAGAACTGTTAAAAATATTTTATGTGGTGCATCAGTAAGCTTGTCATTATGAACAAACAAAGCCCATATTCTAATGTAAAACAGACTTCGCTGGTGTAGAACTGTAATTGTGTATGCAAGAAATATTGAAAGGTTAACACTGGAAAGGCCTTAGAGACACTCTAGTTCAGTTATTCTCACACAATGTTGAAAACTGTGGGACATTTTAGGTTGTCACAATGACTGGGAGACGCTACTGGCATTTAATGCTCAGAGGCCATGGATGTTAAATATCGGGCCATATGCAGGACAGACCTTCACCATAAACAATTGCTCCTTGCCAGTCAATGTCCATCATACTCTTGTTAGAAAACACCAGTCAATCTCTTTGTTTAACCAAAGAAGCTAGTAGAGCACAGAACAATGAAATGATTTTCCTCAGGTCATGAGAAATCATAATCCAGGCTCTCTAACTCCCAGGGGAAAGGTCTTCCCTCAAAGGTCTTCGCTCATCCCAATAGGAGAGGCTCTCTGATGTCACCAAGTGACCTAGGGAGTCATGAGGTAAGCCTGGGGATGCAATTAAGAAGCGCTGAAAGCAGGTCCATCAGGTATCGGATGTTCAGTCAATATGCACCTAAATGGCCAGGCTGTTGTTTTATCTTGTTTTATTTTATTTTTACATGGGCAGAGTCAGTTCTGATTGCTCATTATTTGTGCTGTACCAGTTGTTAAATGTTTTGTAATTACCCCTGAGTTAGAGAATCTTGTTGAAGAAAAAAAGCACATGAAGAGACTCTGGCTTGGCATTTGACTTTGTTCTCAACATGGTTACTCTATCTTGCTGTGTGTAGTCTTCATGCACATAGGGAATTTTAAATTATTTTTCCTCGTTACACTCAATTACCAAGCAGTAATCCACTGTTATCATGTCTCAGAAGAACACCTCACTTGCTGTAGATCTTTGTCCTTGCAGTCATGTTTTTCTTTCCCTTTCTGAGATGTTCTAGATTAAACTTGAAGGTTTTGCAAATGTTTCTGAGACTCTCAGATCATCCCCAGCATTACTGGTGCATGACTAACTGTGTAGGGATCAGTGATTAGTTCTGACTTTGGAAAAGAATGTTTCTCAACTGAACAGAAATCAGATTTAATGAGTAGATTAAATCTCTTTCCAGTGTAGAATTCAGCCAAAAATCACCATTCTCTAAGAATCAGGCTCCTGAATCTTTTTGAATAATATTGTAAGCTTGCTATTTACCCATATGGTAATTTTTAAAATGTGGGCATTAGATATTAAATAGATAATTAAGCTGGAAATTAAGACATAAATAAGTTAAATTTTGACTTTTCCCTTGATCCTATGAGCAATAATCACCCGTACCTTCTATAACAGTGAACTGCTTTTTGCCAGGGCTGATGTCTTATTGCTTTTCCACCTGTACAAAGTAGGCATTCATTCATTTGTTCATACAATTGACAAATAGCACTGCTAGGTGCAGGGCATTTATCTAAGATAATTTATCTATAGCTAGGTGTCATTCTGTTTGCGGGGAAGGAGGGTATACAGTAATTTTATTATTAGTCTATTGCTATGGACTGAATATTTGTGTTTCCTCCCTCCCCCTGCCCCCAATTCATATGTCAAAGCCCTAATGTGATGGTTATTTGGAGAAAAGACCTTAGGTTATGAGGGAGGAGCCCCATGATGGGATTAGTGTCCTTATTAGAAGAGAGAGAGGTAGCTAATCTCTCTCTCTCTCTCTCTCTCTCTCTCTGTCATCTGAGGAAATAAAGGGAAAGCAGCCATTTGTAAACCAGGAAGAGGGCCTTCACCAACAACCCAACCATGCTGATCTTTGGCTTCCAGCCTCCAGAACTGTGAGAAATAAACGTGTGTTGTTTACGCCACTCAGTATTCTGTTACAGCAGTCCAAATGGACTAAGGTACCCCTATACACTGAGCACACAGTAAGTGCTCCATAACTTGAGTGGAACTATAATGACATCTGTTAACACTGTTTGATATGCAAATATTACAGTCTGCTCTACTGTGGAGATGATACTAAAGAAAACACAATTGAGACATTTAGGAGGTAGAATCTATTCCACTGAATAATTCAATGTGAAGATGAGAAGTATAGGATAACTAGCAGGGTTACAACTTAGGCAGCTGAGCAGGTGATGATTCCACTTGGAGAAATGGGAAACCCAGGTGGAGGGGTGGGCACGATTTGGGATATCAGATTAATTAAGCTTGATTTATACTGAGTATAACTCATGCTCATCTTCCTAGACTATTTTTTAATTATGTAGTCATTTTATGCATCTTTATTCACTTAAAAACAAACAAAAAATAACAACTGAGTCTTGTAGTGGTCTTAGAATGGTCTTAGATCTTGCAAACCAACAAACCCTGACTTGAGAATATTTCAAAGGCTGCGCTCTTCCCTTCTAAGTACATTGTACCAGAAAGAATGAGTTGGAGAAGCAAACAGGCAGAAGAGAAACTTTTGTCAAGACAAAGCACAAGGTCACAGATTTCAACGTTAATGTGTTTGAATATAAGTGGATAGCTGATGATTTTTACTAAAAGTGCATTTGGTGAGAGGAAGAAAAGTGATTCCAGCTTCTATCACATTCTTTTTATTCATTTATTTTCTTCAGTGGAATGTTCCCACATAAATTGACAGACACCTGTCCAAATGCCTTTGCTTGGGGGATTATCACTTTTTGGGTCCTTGTTGTCCTTGTAGGAATGACAGAACTAGACCAAATTCGGTCAGTTCACCGAGGCCTGTTTCAAAGGCCACAAAAAGGAAATGGTGAAAAGGGTGGCCAGGTTGCAGGGTCCTCCTAGGATACCTGACTGGTTCAGTGAGAGTGAGCTACCTTATTAAGCAAGGAACTATCTCCTGCTTTCCAGTTTGTTTCTAGCAGTCATATTAAGGCTTTTGTTGCTAGTTGGCAATTGCAACTTAATCAGGTCTCCCAGCTGAAATATTTGTCAGCAGCTACTGAGGAGAATCTGCTTGGGTTTGTGGAGACGTTTCCATTCCTTCTGAGCCCAGAGAATGTGGATCAGGAGTTCATTAGCATGCAGAAGCCATGGAGACTGCCTTTTATTGCAGATAGCATTTTATCACCCGGAATGATTGGTATAGATACAAAGGGACTGTTCAAAAATCTTTCTAGAACAGAAGCCCTGGCCTCCCCAGCCTCCTTGCCCCTCCCTCACCTCCAGCTGTTGTTTTTGGATTGTTGATTTCCCTGCTTCATTGTGGCTGCTATTTCAAACACACTGAGACTACTCTGATTGGTTTTGTCTTCTTTTGAGTTGACTGGAACTTTTGAAGCTCATCAGCCTTTGGGGAACTTGGTGGCTCCACTGTGAGATACAAGGAACATACCAGAAGGAACAAAGCAGGATTTTATAATGTGTCTTCTCTTCTTTTGCCCATTCTTTTTGCTAAACAAAAAGCATCATATCTTCTCTTATTTTTCTGGGAAAGGAATAGGAAAAGATATAGAGTGAAAGGATGTAAAAGTATTCAGAGCCCCCCACTGCCACTCTCCAATGTGTGCCTCCAACACACTCAGGCTTCTGTTAAACCTGGGACAGACAAGACCACTTCAAGGCTGATGGCTGGAGGAGGTTTTGATGTGAGGAGAGGAAGGTGTTTCCTAGGCTCCTATTTTCTCTGTGTTGGAGCCATTAATGGGTGTTAACTCAGTAAAGGCGCCAGTAGGCACAGCTGTTTTATTCCAAATACTTGCTGATCCACACAATTTCGACAGAGCTCCAAACAGTTGCTCTGGGCTCATAAAGGACATTTGAGTAGATTGTTCTAATTCTGACTGGCACTGGAGTGTAGAATTTGGACCTTCCCGGAAACAGCGTTTGTCCAAGGGGAGAGATGGTAAATAGAATATTTTCCTCCTCTTCCCTCCCCTTTATGGCCTATGCTGGCTGAGCTGAATTGTTTAGAGACCCATTTCATACTCCATCTTCCTTTCAGAGAGGCTGCAGCATTACAACTCAATTACCATATGGCAATATTTAGAAATGATCTGAATAAATGAAAGCAAGCAAACACATACATGCACACACTCATATAATTTCTAGCTAAAAAGTTAATCTATTGAAAATGTAACTCTAAATTCATAGTTCCTTACTGCCACCCAGGGCAAACTTGAGAACAGTAGATCATTACACATATCTTGAAACCATTAAAATTCTGCCTGATGCAATCTGGGATAAATATAAGATATTAAAGATATCATCTTTACTGCATCCCATTCCAGAGCTTAAACTGTGGGCTTAAGCTGCTCTATTTTGACAAAAGTTCTTTGTCTTCCAAAGTTGTGAAAACCTAATTCCTTTCTGCAAGGGTCCTTGAGTTTTCCCCTCCTTCTTAGTACCACAAAACCACATACCAGAATCTACTTCCCACTGGAGTGCTGCTTCAGCATGTCTGGAGGACCTGTGGGTCTTGGATGCAAGCCCTTGTGAAAGGGGAGACAGGCCCAAGTGGCCTGCAATTCCCAACTAGACTCTAAGCATCACCTCCTCAAGTAGTTCAGGTGATGGAGCACCGTGTGTGTGGCCCCTGAATGAAATATGTGAGCCATGAGTGTGGTTAGAGTGGCTACGAAGTGCCTGTGCTTCAGAGCTTTGGTTGGTGAATGGTGTGGTTATAGGATGGTAGGATTTCTCCTTTTTATATTTAAAGGTTACTTTTGAAAATGAACCCACCAATTTGTGATTTCAGCATTGGAAGTATTGATGTTTAAGGTGTTGTTTTAAGTACAGTGTTTACATAGGCATCCAATAGTTTCTGGAGCAGAATGCCAGAAACTCTTCACAAGCAGAATGCCAGACCTTCTAAGCTCTTGTTAGAGGAGTAACAATGATATGCAGTTAGAAAGTGCTGAATCTTTGACCAGGAAATTAGTCATTACTGTCCTATCTAATAAAAGAGTAATATGCAAATTGACCTTACCTCCGCTATACCCACAAGCCATACCCACCAGCCAATCAGGAGCAAGTATGCAAATTAACCCAACCAAGATGGCTGCGGCCATGGAGAGAGCAGGAGGCTTGGGTTTCCCCGGCAATGGAGGAAGTCAAGCTTTCTGCCTGTCCTGTCCTGCCTTGGCCTCCGCTTAAGGCTACAAAGTTTCAATTATAGAAGATAAATAAATCCCAGTTACCAGGGCCTCCGCTTGGGTTGCCGGGGGGTGTGGCAAGTCTGCAAACCACCACAGGCCCCTCGCCCAGGCCACCCCATGCCCCAAGGGAACCCCCACCCTGATCTGGGACACCCTTCAGGGCAAACCAGCCGGCCCCCACCCATGCACCAGGCCTCAATGACTATCTAATCCTATCTAATAAAAGAATAATATGCAAATTGACCGTCACTCCAACACACAAGATGGCTGCCACAAGATGGCCAGCAGGGGAGGGCAGTTGGGAGGGACCAGGTCTGCAAGGGAGGGCAGTTGTGGGCGATTAGGTCAGCAGGGGAGGGCAGTTGGGAGGGACCAGGCCTGCAAGGGAGGGCAGTTGGGGGTGATCAAGCCTGCAGGGAAGGGCAGTTAGGGGTGACCAGGCTGGAAGAGGAGGGCAGTTGGGGGGGACCAGGCCTGCAGGGGAGGGCAGTTAGGGCTGACCAGGCCTGCAGGGGAGGGTAGTTAGGGGCAAACAGGCTGGCAGGGGAGCAGTTAGGCATCAATCGGGCTGGCAGGGGAGTGGTTAGGGGGTGATCAGGCTGACAGGTAGAAGCGGTTAGGGGCAATCAGGAAGGCAGGCAGGCAAGCAGTTGGGAGCCAGCAGTCCTGGATGGTGAGAAGGATGTCTGACTGCCTGTTTAGGCCTGATCCCAGGATCGGGCCTAAACGGGCAGTCAGACATCCCTTGAGGGGTCCCAGATTGCAGAGGGTGCAGGCTGGACTGAGGGACACACCTCCCCCGTGCACAAATTTCCTGCACCAGGCCTCTAGTAATGTAATAATTAAATAGAAGGTGAAAATTTTTATTTGTCCCTTCTGTGCTCTAGATTTTGTTTTGGTATGTGGTAGGGAGAAAGGAAGGGCATTATTGACTCCTAATGACTGTCACATATATAAAAATGTGGTGGGATTAACTTACATGTTATTTGTTTTTGTTCTTGAACTATTTGCTTTTCTTAAACAGGATGGGGACTGAGATAAGGCATGGGAGGCACCTAGGGCACAGCATTTAAGGAGATACTCAATCTTAGCGCCATGCAAGGCCAAGCCCTGTTGCTAGCCATCAGGACCCACTTTCCAGCAGCAGCACAGACATCTCCACTCTGGGCCTTGAATAGAGTAAAATCTTTGTCTACCATTTGATTGTTATCAAAGCCCTGATAAGAAAACTGATATTTATGAGGCACCATTCAAAGCACCATTCTGCTATTCGCCTGTTCCTCTAGATCAATGATTTTCAAACTTTTTCAGCTCATGGTACACACAAACTAAATACTAAAATTCTATGGCACAACAAAAGTATATTTTATGCCAATTTGACAAAAAAATAGGTATAATTTTTATTGATTTACTACTACTACTATACTACTACTACTACTTCCACTACTAGTAGTATAGTAGTAGTAATTATCTACCCTTTTTGCTCCAAAATGACTTTTTAAAAAATCGGGTGCCTATAGTTTTATATAAGGATTTCTGGTACCAAGGATTAACCAATCAGACACACCCTTATTATGTGACATTGCCAATTAGATGCAACTCTGTTATATGACCTATGTATTTATGTTTCAGACAGGGCATTCACACCAAGCGGCTATTGTTGTGTTGGCTGTTGGCACTTTTTAAAAAATTTGATAGTCTAAGGGTAAGGTCAGTGCCCCTTACTAAATAGTCAGGTATTGCATGTTTTAAAATCATTTATGGCACACTGGTTGAAAATTGATGCTCTAGATACCACATCTATTCTTGGATCCAGTTATTCTGAGAACAATACACAATTGAACTCTTTTAATCTTATATCTTTAGCATGTTTTTCCAAACTTGACAACATAGCTAAAGTTTTCAAAAATTTAAATTATCCTATATAATAAAGAGCTAATATGCTAATGGCTGTGATGCCCTCACGCTGTAAAGACTGTTCAGCAGGAGGCTGCGTGTGCGGCCGGGCAGAGCCGCCATGTTGCTCTGGAGATAGGGCAGAAGTGGGGAGGCGCCTAGAGGAGGCGGGACCATCCCATGGCAGGGAGGGCAGGGGTGAGAGCCCATAGCACCCCCCTCACCAGTCCTTCATCACCCTCCGCTTGCACTCAGTGCACCCGCTGCCCGCCTGCCAGGGGAAGGAGCGCAGCACGTGTGCTGCCAGGAAGCGGCATTCAAAACTCTGCAGCAGGTGGGAAGCTTCCATGCTCTCCTCCAGCGCCATGATGGGGTGGAGCTGCCATGTTGCTCTGGAGACAGGGCGGAAGTGGGGAGGCACCCGGAGGAGGCAGGACTCAAGGCAACTTGCAGGACTGAGGGCAGGGCTTGAAGCAGCCAGAGAAGGCCAGAGGGGTTAGAGGTGGGGCCAGGCGCGCTCAAGCTCTGGGTGGAGAGGTTATGGTGTCAAGGTGGGACAGCGGGCAGGTGGGCAGGGCCATGTGATTTCGCATGCATTGTCACTAGTCCTATCTAATAAAGAGGGAATATGCTAATTGACCCTCATGCCGTCGCAAAGATGGCAGCGCCCACAGCCAATAAGGAGGAAATATGCTAATTGACTGCCACGCCTCAAAGATGGTAGTGCCCACAGCCACAAGATGACAGTTGCCCAATCCTCTCAGCCCCGCCGGGGTAGCAGGTGCGCTCCTGCCACTGGAGTCACCCCGCTATGCAAACCTGCCTCCGGAGTCCCCTAGTCCCCCCAGCCCCCCAGCCACCCAGGGCCGGCCCAAGGCACAGGCAAACCTTGGATGGTGGCTGCCCAGCCGCCCAGGGCTGCCTAAGTCTTAGGTAATCAAGGACGACCAAGGCTTGCGCTACCAGCAATGGCAGCAGCAGTGTGATGGGGCGTCGCCTTCCCCTGATCGCTGGGTCGCTTCCTGCCCCTGAGGGTTCCCAGACTGTGAAAGGGGGCAGACCAGGCTGAGGGACGCCCCCACTCTAGTGCATGAATTTTCATGCACCGGGCCTCTAGTGTATATATAAAAGGCTATGTGACCGGCTGATCCGCTGACGAGCCAGTAGGTATAATGCTGACCACCAAGGGGCAGACACTCAATGCAGGAGCTGCTGAACAACAACAACTTTGCAGAGTGCCCTCTTGCACTCTGGGACCCAACGGGGATGTTGGACTGCCGGTTTCGGCCTGTTTCGGGCTGATCCCCGCAGGCCAGGTTGAGGTATCCCACCTGCTGGAGGGACCCCACTCACTCTGCAGATTCCCTTTGAGCCTCGGCGCTGCCCCAGGTGCAGCCAGCCAGGGAGGGACTGTGGGAGGTTGGCTCCAGGGCATGTCCAGCCCATCGGCCACCTTCTAATTAATTTCCTTTCAGTGTGCATGAATCCATGCACTGGGCCTCTAGTACATTCTATCTAATAAAGAGGGAATGTGCTAATTGACCCTCATGCCATCGCAAAGATGGCAGCACCCACAGCCACAAGATGGCAGCACCCAGTCCCGTCAGCCCCACCGGCACTCCTGCCTCTGAGTCCCCCAGTCCCTTCAGCCCCCCAGCTGCTGAGGGCCAGCCTGAGGTGCAGGCAAGCCTTGGATGATGGCTGCCCAGCTGCCCAGGGCTGCCCGAGTCTCAGGTAACCAGCCTGGCTGAGGCTTGCACTGCTGGCAGTGGCAGCAGCAGAGGTTTGATGGGGGCATCGCCTTCCCCTGATTGCCAGGTTGCCTCCTGCCCCTGAGGGCTCCTGGACTATGAGAGGAGGCAGGCCGGACTGAGGGACCACCCCCCTCCAGGGCATCAATTTTCATGCACCGGGCCTCTAGTGTATATATGAAGACTAATAGCAGTTTATTATGCATCAATAGTAGCAACAGCTTTTCCAGGTTCTGCAGTCATCTGAACAAAATTATAGAGATATCCAGCACATTCCATTAAAAGAAAAAGGTAAAAATACAAATCAACTTGACTGGGCCATGGAGTGCCCAGATAATTGGTTAAAAATTATTGTAGGTGTGTCTATGACGGTGTTTCTAAATGAGGTTAACATTTGAGTTGGTTGATTATAAAGCATATTGCCCTCCCCAATGTGGGTGGGTCTCATTCAATCTTTTGAAGGCTTGAATCGAACAAAAGGCTGTAGTAAGAAAGAATTCACTTTCTGCCTGATGATCTTTGAGCTGGAATATCAGTCTTCTCCTGCCTTTGTACTCAAACTGAAACTTACACCATTGTTTCTCCTGGTTATCTGCAGATTTGGGGATTTCTCAGTCTCCATAATCATGTGATCTAATTCATAATAATAATCTATTTTTCTCTATATGTAAACTAGTGGCCTGGTGCATGAAATTCGTACATGGGGGGGTTCCCTCAGGCAAGCCTGCACCCTCTACAATCAGGGACCCCTTGGAGGATGTCCCTCTAGCAATCTGGGACCACTGGCTCCTAACCGCTCACCTGCCTGCCTGCCTGACCACCCCTAACTGCCTCTGCCTGCCTGATCGCCCCTAACTGCCCTCCTCTGCTGGCCTGATCTCGCCCCCAGCTGCCCTCCCCTGCTGGCCTGATCTCACCCCCAACTGCCCTCCCCTGCCGACCTGATCTCCCCTAACTGCCTCTGCCTCAGCCTCCACCACCATGGCTTTGTCTGAAAGGACGTCAGATGTCTAGAAGATGGCTGGTCAACCCGGTCTAATTAGCATATTATGCTTTTATTAGTATAGATAGATTATATAGGATAAGATTGCTTAAATGGGGTGGGGGGGAGAGCCTTTTTCAGCAGAAGGAGATGCTCTTGGCAGACAAAAATACATAAGCCCTATATCTGGACTGATAGCCAGCCATATGCACTATACTGCCAAACAGGTCATTAAAAAATCGAACCACTTTCTTACACCTTACACCAAACAGCTGTTGCCCTTAAAACTCCTCCTCAGCCCCCACTGTATGTTCTGCCTTCGCAGTTCACCCAGATTAGGTTCTGATTGGTTGGTTTCTATGCCAGTCATCATCAAAAGCTCCTCCTCCTAGGTAGCCATTGGCTCCTTGCAGTTCACACAGATTTGTTTCTGATTGGTCAATTTTTATGCCAGTCATCATCTCTGGGCCTGTCTCTGGGCCTGATCAGAGAGGCAGGGCTGATCAACAGCCCCTGTGGCTGCTGTTGAGGTCCGGAGAAAAAGAGAGGCAAGGGCTGATCAACAGCTGCCATGGAGGCTGCAGATCAGACACTGCTTCTCTCTCCAGGCCTCTCTCTGGGCCTGATCCACAGCCCCCTCGGCAGTCAATGCTGGGTTGCCACGGTGCCTGCAGTGCGGCAGTCAGTGCTGGGTTGCCACGGTGACCCAGCACTGACTGCAGGACTGGCTTCTGGTGTTCAGTCGTCCATTCGGTCATTTTAGACATTACAGACCCTGGCTCTTTATATATATAGATATCCTATTGTTTCTGTTTCTCTCAAGAAACCTGACAATTACAGACCTTTTCTGATAATTAATGTTATGTGATTTTTTTTACCTCCTCTATTTACTTTGGTGTTCATTCAGGATGCAATCTAAATTTGAAGCATCTATGTTGACCACAGTTTGTCTGTGTCTTTGTCTGTTTGGGCTGCTATAGAAAACATGCCATAAACTGCATGGCATATTACCAACAAACTTATTCTTTCTGGAGGCTGGGAAGTCCTAGATCAAAGCACTGGCAGATTCAGTATCCAAGCCAGCTGTCTTTTTGCTGTAACCTCACATGACAGTACAGATAGGAAGGCTCTTTGGGACCTCTTTTATAAGGGACCATTCATGAGAACTCTGCTCTCATGACATAATCAGCTCTCAAAGGCCTCGCCTCCTAATACCATCACTTTGAGGCTCAGGGTTTTGCCATATGAATATGACAAATATTGTCGTAGCAGTCTGTCTTTTTGCATTACTTTTTACCTTGGTATTGATTTTCTACTTTTATTCATCTTTTTAAAATCATAATTATGTAGTTTACTTTATATTTTAAAATAAAAATACTTCATATTTATGAATGCGTAACATGTGACAGGTATCTTCTAAGAACTTACTGAAGGTTATTCCATTTAATCCTTACAACAATCCTAGCAATTTATTATCCCTATTTTATAGATGGAGAAACTGAGGCATGGAGTAGTTAAATAATTAGCCCAAGGTCATATAACTAGTAATGATAGAGTCACAATTTGAACCTTGACAGTATTACTCCTAAGTCAGTATTTTTAACCAATATCTGAGTTATCTTTGAATGTATTAATATAACCATGTTTATGTCTTGCAATAAACCATTTCAAATACTTTGTGGCAGGGAAGAGAGATCCATGTATGTTCAATTTTTCACCTGCCACAAATTTATTTTTATTTTATTTTTTTATTTTTATTTTTTTAATATACTTTATTGATTTTTCATAGAGAGGAAGGGAGAGGGACAGAGAGTCAGAAACATCGATGAGAGAGAAACATCAATCAGTTGCCTCCTGCACACCCCCCACTGGGGATGTGCCCGCAACCAAGGTACATGCCCTTGACCGGAATCGAACCTGGGACCCTTGAGTCTGCAGGCCGACGCTCTATCCACTGAGCCAAACCGGTTAGGGCCACAAATTTATTTTTAAATTAGATGGGCTATTTAACTCCTCAATATCTCTCTGTTATATGCTTTTTAAAAGAAACTTTTTATTTTGAACAAATTCAAGGTTACAGAAGAGTTGCAAGAATAATGCATAAAACCTTAGATACTTTTCACCTAGATTCATCAATTGTTTAGATTTTTTCCTTGTTCTTATTGTTTTTGTTATATTTGCTTTTTCACTTTTTACATTTATATGATCATCATCATTATTTTCTAAACTATTTGAGAGTAAGTTATAGACATCTTAACCCTTCACCATTGAGTATGTCATGTATCTCCAATGAGCAAAGACATCCTCTTACACTATCTACATTAATAAAAGAAAGATGCAAATTGACCGTACCTTCGCGAAGCCCACCAGCCAATCAGGAGTGAGTATGCAAATTAACCCAACAAAGATGGTGGGCTAATTTGCATACACAGGCACTGAGCGGCCGGGGGGTGGGGTAGGACGCTTATATCATCGCCATGGCGATGACGCAGGCATTCCACACTGCCCCAGCAGCTCTGGGCCTCTGGGCAGCGTGGGAAGGTGGAAAGGCGGCTCCTGGCCATAGCAAGGCGGTGCCAGCAGCCAGGGGAAGGAAGGCCCATTCTTGCACGAATCTTCATGCATTGGGCCTCTAGTATGATTATAAATTTCAAGAAATTTGACATGGTTACAGTGCTATTCAAATTTCACCAATTACCCCAATATCCTCTGTAGTATTTGTCTTTCTTCCTTTTCTTTCTTTCTTCCCTCTTCACCTTTTTCCTCCCTCCTTACCTCTTTTTTCCTTTCTACCTTCCTTTAGTCTCTCTCTCCCAACTTTCTAGGACTTGGTCCAGGATTATGGTTTTAGTTGCTATGTCTTGCTATGTACTTTGAAGATTAAATATCTTCAAATTTTCACTTTCTTTTCCACCTAAACCAAATTTTCTATACTTTGGAGTTCCAGGCCTCTTTTCCTTTCCTCTCCTCCAACTGTTTTATTACTATTTCACAAGAAAGTGTGGGCTACAGGTGTTCCTAAACTTTCAGGCTTTCCCTTCCTAGAGAAGGATCCACTTTTCCTATCTGGTTTCTTAAAGTTGCTGCATTCTATTACTTCCACACATTTAGAAATCCTTAGACAAAACATGCATCAAAAAGTCAGGGTTTTTTTCTTACATTTTCATTGGAAAACTTTCTAAACTCTATTATAGCTGAAATTTTATTGCTAGTGCCCCAAAGCTGTGTAAGATCTACAAAGCCAAAAGCAGAGGAGTGTAATTTGAAGACCAAGTATGTTTCTGAGTAGAAATGTTTCAGTGTTTGAGGTTCTGAGAGTGAATGTATGTCACATTTCTGAGGGAACCTTGATAAAAGAAATCACCAAATCAGCACATCTCTGTGTCAAATATAACTGTACTTAAAACAACATTATCTTCTCATTTTGAAGCAGTTAAGACAAAAGCAAAAAATATTCCCAAAGTGAAAAACAAGGCTATTTCAGTAATTTCCTAGAACATATATTCCAGAGCTCCTTCAAAGCACTGTTTAAATTTAAACCCATTGAATTCAACATGGACATAAAGCAAGAATCAAACAATCCACTTTCCATCCACCTCTCTTCTGAGAAACCAGTATTTTAAATTCATACATGATTATTATGATGCTGAAGATTACATTTTATGTTATTTGACAATGTAATGTAAGTAGTTTTTATTTTTAAAAATTCCTCTTCATCAGTTAGTTGAATATTTTAACACTCTAATTTTAAGGCTCTCTCTTTACACCCCCAATCTTCATGTCAAATACTTAATGATCTATAAATATTTAGAAAGTTCTAATAGAGCATGCTATTAAAAACAAACCAAGAAAGTCTGGTTTATATGAGTAATCTCCCTTAATTTATATCTTTGTAAATTTGGATATGTGAATATCTTAATTTTTTCAAGTAGAGTTTTATCCTCAACCATCATTTTATTATATTTCCACCCCCTTTACAAACTGATAGGGAGATGAAAGTACACATCCTATTAATGCTCTGGATAGGTTATAGGAGGTCCTAGATGAGCATACTGGTAGGGTTAATAGGAAGAATGAGGAAGCTCTTTTGTTAAAATAATGTTGTTAGGGAATTTCAAACAATGATTGATAATACTTAACACCCAATCCAGTTGACTGCTTCTGAATTTTTCATATTTGTCCTTCAGTTAGGGTTAGAGTATGTATGTGTTTGTGCTGATAGTGTGATTCACAGGAAAGGCTGATAATCTGGAAATCAGGAGGTGCTGATTTCTGCTTGGCCTCTGTCACTGACTGGCTTTGTGACCCTAAACCAAAAGTTTCACCTCTCTGAAACTCAATTCTCATCTTCAAAGTGATGGACTAGATGATCTCTCAATATCTTTCCAGCAATAACCCACAATCCAATGAGATCTAAGGATATCAGATGGGTGCATGGTACTGTTCATTGACATCTCTTGATTGATATTTATATGTACTCAAGCAATACCTTTACATTTATGTTGATTTAATATTATTTTTCCATTCGTTTGCCAATGCTCTCCTAGATGTGAATTCAGTTAAGTTTCTTAAATTATAGATATAAGAAAATAGTAGGACATAATGGAGATACGTAGAATTAAGATGAGGGAACAGGCTAATTCAAAAGTGTGGGTTGGACTCTTGGAGAGGTTCTAGGGCGGGAATTAGCCAATAGAAATGCAAGGGGAAGGTAAGCCGCACCCTGCCCCCATGTGCAACCTGATTCCGACCAATCAGCGGAGGCCACACTACCTCACCCCTCCTACCTCTCCCAGGCCCCCTATAATTCAGCGCGTTTGGGGGCTGACTCTCTCTCTCTCTCCACCTCGCCACTGTGCCGGTGTGTGTGTGTGTGTGTGTGTGTGTGTGTGTGTGTGTGTGGGACTGAGCTCGAGCTAGCTCGATTAAAAGGCTCTTTGCTTTTGCATCGGACTCAGCTCCCTCGTGGTCTTTGGGAATTACGAAATCTGGGCATAACACCTACCAGGTTTCTTGATGGAAATATTTTGAATTACAAATTTAGTTTCTTTATTTTGATTCTTTTTTTAGGTTTTGTTATTTGAGTTTGTATCTATCATTTTTTCATTTTATTATAGTGGTTGAATTTTTTTTGGCATTGAATTGTCTATCCCAGGGGTGGGCAAACTTTTTGACTTGAGGGCCACAATGGGTTCTTAAACTGGACCTGAGGGCCAGAACAAAAGCATGGATGGAGTGTTTGTGTGAACTAATATAAATTCAAAGTAAAGGAGCGGAGGGGAGAGCAAGAGAACCGGATAGAACAGCCGGATCCAGCCCTCGGGCCGTTTGCCCAAGGCTGGTCTATACTATTCTTTTATTATCTTTCTAATATCTATATTACCTATAGTGATGTCTCTTCTTTCAATTATAATAGTGGTACTTTGTATCTTCTCCTTTACTTAAAACAAGAATTTATTAACTTTATTGATTTTTTTCAGAAACTCAGTTTTTAGTTTTATTGTTTTTTTAAAAAAATGTTTTATTTTATCCATTTTTGCTCTTATCTTTTTATCTTTCTTTCTTCTACTAAATTTGAGTTTAATTTGCTCTTTTAAAAAATAAGTTTTATAAATTCTTAAGGGATATATTATTAATTTTAGACTGTTTATTTTATAATATAAACATCTAAAGTAATAAGTTAATCCAAAAAACTAATCATAACTCACTGATTTTGATATGTTGTGTTTTCATTTTAACTTACTTCAAAATATTTCCTGATTTCGTTTATGATTTTTTTCTTTAATTTAATACTTAACATTAAATATTTAAATATTTTTTATAATTTTCTAGTGTTGATTTCTAATTCAATTCCATTTTAGAAAGAGAATATATTATACATTTTTTTCAGTCTTCTCATTTTATTAAGACTTATTTTTATGGTCCAGGTATAGTCTATCTTGGTGTGCAATTAAAAGGGAGGTATATATATCCTTCAATTATTGAATTTTGGAATGGTCTATAAAAGTCATTTAGATCAAGTAATTTGATAATGTTATTCAAGTTATTAATATTTTCTGATTTTTCATTTACTTTTATCAATTACTGAGAAAAAAAAAGTGTTGAAACCTCTAACTATAATTCATATCTTGTCCCTTTCCCCCTTTTTGTTTTTTCAAGTTTGCTTTATGTATTTTGAAGCTTTGTTATTTAGGTGCATACACATTTAAAAAATATTTATTGTTGATAATATTACAGGTATCTCCCTTTTCCCCCCCATTGCTTCCCTCTATCTGATTCCCCACCCCAGGCCTTCACCATCCTATTCTCTGTGTCCATAGGTAATGCATATATGCATATAAGGTCTTTGGTTAATCAGTTTTTGAGGAATGGTCCTTTCTCATGATTAAATATAACTCTTTATCTCTAATAATATTCCTTATTTTTGAAATCTACTTTGTCTGATTTTAATATAATCATGCCAGTTATCTTTTAAGTACTTGCATGGTATGTATTTACCAGTAATCCATCCTTTTACTACTAATTTGCTTCTTGAAATATTTAACATAGTTTATTTGGGACAGTGTATCATTGGGTCTTGCTTTTTTATCATCTGGCAACTTTTGCCTTTTAATTAGTTGTAGACCATTTGCATTTAATGTAGTTATTGATACATTTGGGCTTAAATATACCATATTATATTTGTTTAAAAAAAAATAAATAAATAAGATGAGGGAACAGGCCCCACCCTACAGTGTCCTGGATGGCCCACCAGGCTGCTCAGCTCAGTTGAGATATGGAGCAGGGTGGGGCTTATGTGGGCTAGGGGCAATGTTGGGGCCTGGGGCATGGGCCAGGACACAGGCAGGATGAATGGGACCTTCCAGCTGGGTGTGTCACTCTCAGCTATCTTCATCTCCTTCACTTCCAGCCACTCCCTCTGCCTCCCTTCCTGAGGCCTCAACCCCAGGTCTCGGCACCCTTGCTTTCCCAAATAAGGCTCAAAGTAGACAAAGTGACCTCGATGTAGGTCACCTTTGATGCACCCAACACCTTAAATCATGTTTAATTAAACCAAGAATCTGTCTTAAATAAATAAAGATGTTTCCTTTAGCGCATGATGGGAGTGAAAAATCAGAAATGGTTCATGTTCCACAGCAGGGGCTTCAGAAATTGATGTGGGGACACAAAAAAAATCCTGAGGTGGAAGAGGACTGACTGTCAGTGTCCACCTCTAGGGAAATGGGATTCCAGAAAGGCACACACCAAGACTACTCCCCACCCAACACCCACAAGTGCACACAGGTAAACACACATGCACATGACGACACAGCATGCACACACCGGGAAAGGACTGGAACGGTGAGCACCCTGTCAGAGCTCTCCTCCCTGGAAGGACTTTGTCCTTTACTTGATTCTGAATTGCTTTAGAATTCATTATTGTACTATAATAAACCTTTATTGTTTGTCCTAAATCCTTTAAAAATGAAAACTAAATAAGATGCTTTCATAGATGACTTATAAATGGATAATGTAGAACATCTGACTTGAAAATACGACTAATATTTTTAGATCAAAGTCATACATGCATTATAAAAATTTTAGATATCACATTAAAGAAAGGATAAGAGATTTACAAGCCCCACCCCAGAGGTGGCCCTCATGAGTGGCTTGGTGGATATTTCTCAGGCTCTGCCTCTCATTCTGTCACAGGCAGACTTGTTTTCACATATAGTGTCTGCCTATTGAAATCACCAGTATGGGGTCTACCTGATGGGATCCTGGATGCAGAGAATTTTCCCACAGGTCTCATGTGAGAGGAACCCTGAGGCCTTTATCTGTTGGCACTTAGAGAGCCCTGCACCCACTTTAGCAGCTGCTTAGAATCCCTCATCCATGTGGACGAGGATTGGTGGATCCCATTCCCTCTCCAAGGACATGAGTGCTTTTTCCAATTCCTAGCTATTTCATCAGTGCTCTGATGGGTAATCTTGAAAATACATCTTTGAAAAATAGTGCAAGAATTTCTGTGGGGGAACCTCCTTGGACAAGCACTGCCAGGTGCAGGTGTGCCCCTGTGGGACTTTGGCAGGTCCTACACACTGTTCTCACAGAGAGGCCTTTCTCCCTCCTCCCCAGGGGACATGCTGGAGCCTCTGCTGCCTCACTTTGTCCCCAAGGTTGGTACCACCAGACCAGAAACCTGCCAATCTTATGGTGACAGTGTTCTCTCCCCAGTGTTGATACTGTGTGTGTCCCCATCGCGAGGTTGGGAATCTCTGATGTGTACTAGCATGTGAACTACCTCTTATTAGAATTGCATGTGTTTGCCCTTTGTCTCATAAGAAAACACAGACTTTTGAGAGTTTTCTGTATCACAGGGATATTAAACCTTTATCTGGCCTTGGGATGTAAGGAATGCTTTCAAGCTTATGTTTTGACTTTTTCCAGATGTCTGCATTTTCCTAATATCTGTTTTGGGCACTGGAAGGGGCAGTCAGCCTTTGCCTAACTGACTTCTGGCCCTGGGGTTACACTTAGCACAGAGGCCTCTGTGAATGTACTTCATGCTCAGGAATTTAAAATATGAACAATAACATTTAAAATACCAACAATAACCATTTAAAATACAAAAATAACAAAACATTTATTTATTATTTAACTTGGATTATACAATGGGAAAATGAAAGCTAAAAACAGAAAAATAATAAAAGCAACTCCTCCAAAAAACACCCAAATAATAAACATTAAAAGATAAAGAACTGAATCATGCCATAGAGAACATAAAAACAAAATTAAAAGAGAAAAGAAAAGGAAAAGATTAAGGAGTGGGGGTGAAACAAGTTTTGCCCTTATGACAGGGTGAGCACATTCAACAAGGGGCCCTTGAGCTGGGCCCTCCACAGGCAGCTCCTCCTCTGAGGCAGGAACCAGCATGGGCTCCAGGGAGGGTTCTTCATCCAGCGGTCCTGGGGCCTCAGTTTTGTCTGGGGCCGGCCCTGGCTGCACAGCTACAGCTGGAGAGGCTGCTGGAGGTGGTGAAAGCTCTGGAGATGGAGATGCCTCCAGCTCTGCATCCTGCTCCTCAGGATGGACTTCAGGTGCGACAGGAGGAGCTGCCTCTGCCTCCTGGGCTGGTGCTGGAGTTGGGAGAGGAGAAAAGATCACCCAGGTGCCTGCATTTCCACCTGTCCCCAAAGACAGAACACAGCTAGAGCCTAGGACCCACCAAAGGATGTGCTCCCCACTGGCAGTCCAGCAGATGGGTCATTTTAGGCAGTCTTTGCTCCTGGCCAGGCTTAAGGGGTGTTCCCTATGTGTCTGGCAAGCGCCTCTCCCCATAACTCACATGGACCTCCCCAAACCTTCCCACCCCTACACCTCCCCACTTTCTCACCCTTGGGCCCTTGAGCTGGCCCGTCCATAGGCAGCTCCTCCCCTGAGGCAGGAACCAGCATGGGCTCCAGGGAGGGTTCTTCATCCAACGGTGGTGGGGCCTCAGTTTCATCTGGGGCCGGCCCTGGCTCCACAGCTACAGCTGGAGAGGCTGCTGGAGGTGGTGAAAGCTCTGGAGAGGGAGATGCCTCCAGCTCTGCATCCTGCTCCTCAGGATGGACTTCAGGTGTTACAGGAGGAGCTGCCTCTGCCTCCTGGGCTGGTGCTGGAGTTGTAAGAGGAGAAAAGATCACCCAGGTGTCTGCATTTTCATCTGTCCCCGAAAAACAGAACAAAGCTAGAGCCCAGGACCCACCACAGGATGTCCTCCATGCCCAAAGTCCAGCAGATGAGTGGTCTGAGGCCGGTCTTTGTTCCTGGCCAGGCTCTGGGGGTGCTCCCTGTATGTCTGGCAACAATCCCTCCCCATAAATTCACATGGATCTCCCCACCCATTCCACCCCTATCACCCCACCTCCTCACCCTTGGGCTCTGCCTCATTGGGCTCCAGGTCTTCCCGCCCAGTGTGATTAACACGGGCATAGCACTCCAAGTCATAGTTGAAAATTGCCATCTGTGTGTTGGGACTGAGCGGCTTCGAGGTTGGAGGCTTGTTGGGCCTGGGCAGCTTTGGTGGAGGAGTCCTCCTCCATCCACCCACGGGCCCTGGCTCCCCAGACACCCAGGTGGCCACACTCACTTCAGGCCTGCCCTGGCCCTCAGTGGTGTGGCTCACTGGCCCCTCACTCCTGTACATGGGGAAGGGGTCTTCCTCCACCAGCTGCTGCTCCACCTTGATCTGGGTTGAGCTCTGCAATGAAGGTGACCAGTAGCCAGTCAGTAGGCCTCAAGCGTGACCCTAGTCACTGCTGCTTCTGCCCCCTGGACCTTCTGCTCCCGGATCAGGCCCAGCCCTGTGTCTTCACAGACTTCTACCCAGGGGAAATGCCAGCACCTCCAGGGCTCAGGATAGACCTCCGGCAGAGGGCGCCACCCACACTTCACGTCCACCCAGCCAGCCTTGACCTGGGGTGCGAACATGACTGGTCCTGACACCCAAACCCAACTTGTTCCTGTACTGGGCAGGCCCTCCCCACGTGAACTCCCCTTCACCACCACCCCTCAACACACACACACACACACACACACACACACACACACACACACACACACACACACACGGAGGGGACATAAGGCTGCTCAGGTGGGATCAGAGTGGTGGCCTGGCCTGAACAAAACTGCCCTAAGCCTCCCTGTGTTACCTCCGCGTCCCGCCGTGCAAAGTGCCACAGGCGTCGTCTGGGCTGAGTCCGGATCCAGCGGCGGGCACGTCGGAATATACTCTCATCGCTGCCTCTCTTGAGGCCTCGGCCTCGGCACACGGGGAGACAACACGAAAACATGGTGTCCTCTCCAATGCCTCTATCCGAGTGAGATGGGAAGGGGCAGTTATAGAATGGGGCTGCCTGGTTACCGGGGTTCCAGGTTCTGTTAGGCTCCATCGTCAGGAAGTGAGGTCACCCCTGGGTCCCCTACCTCGAGCACCTCCTCAGACATGAGCCGCGACCTCACTTCCTGACGATGGAGCCTAACAGAACCTGGTAACCAGGCAGCCCCATTCTATAACTGCCCCTTCCCATCTCACTCGGATAGAGGCATTGGAGAGGACACCATGTTTTCGTGTTGTCTCCCCGTGTGCCGAGGCCGAGGCCTCAAGAGAGGCAGCGATGAGAGTATATTCCGACGTGCCCGCCGCTGGATCCGGACTCAGCCCAGACGACGCCTGTGGCCCTTTGCACGGCGGGACGCGGAGGTAACACAGGGAGGCTTAGGGCAGTTTTGTTCAGGCCAGGCCACCACTCTGACCCCACCTGAGCAGCCCTATGTCCCTCACCATGTGTGTGTGTGTGTGTGTGTGTGTGTGTGTGTGTGTGTGTGTGTGTGTGTGTGTGTGTGTGATGTGGGTGTTCAGGTGGGAGAGCCTGACTGGAACAGGAACAGGTTGGGTTGGGGTGTCAGGACCAGTCATGTTCGCACCCCAGGTCAAGGCTGGGTGGATGTGGATTGTGGGTGGCGCCCTCTGTCCGAGGTCTATCCTGAGCCCTGGAGATGAATCTCATTTCCCCTGGGTGGAGGCCTGTGCAGACACAGGGCTGGGCCTGATCCGGGAGCAGAAGGTTCAGGGGGCAGAAGCAGCAGTGACTAGGGTCATGCTTGAGGCCTACTGACTGGCTGCTGGTCACTGTCATTGCAGAGCTCAACCCAGATCAAGGTGGAGCAGCAGCTGGTGGAGGAAGACCCCCGCCCCATGTCCAGGAGTGAGGGGCTGGTGAGCCACACCACTGAGGGCCAGGGCAGGCCTGAAGTGAGTGTGGCCACCTGGGCGTCTGGGGAGCCAGGGCCCGTGGGTGAAGGGAGGAGGACTCCTCCACCAAAGCCGCCCAGGCCCAACAAGCCTTCAACCTCGAAGCCGCTCAGTCCCAACACACAGATGGCAATTTTCAACTCTGTTCTGAAGCGCTATGGCCGTGTTAATCACACCGGGCGGGAAGACCTGGAGCCCAACGAGGCAGAGCCCAAGGGTGAGGAGGTGGGGTGATAGGGGTGGAATGGGTGGGGAGATCCATGTGAATTTATGGGGAGGGATTGCTGCCAGACACACAGGGAGCACCCCCAGAGCCTGGCCAGGAACAAAGACCAGCCTCAGACCACCCATCTGCTGGACTTTGGGCATGGAGGACATCCTGTGGTAGGTCCTGGGCTGTGCCCAGTGTTGTGTCTTTGGGGGACACATGGAAATGCAGGCACCTGGGTGATCTTTTCTCCTCTCCCAACTCCAGCACCAGCCCAGGAGGCAGAGGCAGCTCCTCCTGTCGCACCTGAAGTCCATCCTGGGGAGCAGGATGCAGAGCTGGAGGCATCTCCCTCTCCAGAGCTTTCACCACCTCCAGCAGCCTCTCCAGCTGTAGCTGTGGAGCCAGGGCCGGCCCCAGATAAAACTGAGGCCCCAGCACCACCAAATGAAGAACCCTCCCTGGAGCCCATGCTGGTTCCTGCCTCAGGGGAGGAGCTGCCTATGGACGGGCCAGCTCAAGGGCCCAAGGGTGAGAAAGTGGGGAGGTGTAGGGGTGGGAAGGTTTGGGGAGGTCCATGTGAGCTTATGGGGAGAGGCTGTTGCCAGACACATAGGGAGCACCCCTTAAGCCTGGCCAGGAGCAAAGACTGCCTAAAATGACCCATCTGCTGGACTGCCAGTGGGGAGCACATCCTTTGGTGGGTCCTAGGCTCTAGCTGTGTTCTGTCTTTGGGGACAGATGGAAATGCAGGCACCTGGGTCATCTTTTCTCCTCTCCCAACTCCAGCACCAGCCCAGGAGGCAGAGGCAACTCCTCCTGTCACACCTGAAGTCCATCCTGAGGAGCAGGGTGCAGAGCTGGAGGTGTGTCCACCTCCAGAGCTTTCACCACCTCCAGCAGCCTCTCCAGCTGTAGCTGTGGAGCCAGGGCCGGCCCCAGACAAAACTGAGGCCCCACCAGCACTGGATGAAGAACCCTCCCTGGAACCTATGCTTCACGTCCACCCAGTCAGTCTTGAGGAGGAGCTGCCTGTGGAGGGCCCAGCTCAAGGGCCCCTTGTTGAATGTGCTCACCCTGTCATAAGGGCAAAACTTGTTTCACCCCCACTCCTTAATCTTTTCCTTTTCTTTTCTCTTTTAATTTTGTTTTTATGCTCTCTATGGCGTGATTCAGTTCTTTTAATGTTTACTATTTGGGTGTTTTTTGGGGGGGGTTGCTTTTATTTTATTTTTTCTGTTTTTAGCTTTCATTTTCCCATTGTATAATCCATGTTAAGTAATAAATAAATGTTATTTTGTTATTTTTATATTTTAAATGGTTATTGTTGGTATTTTAAATGTTATTGTTCATATTTTAAATTCCTGAGCATGAAGTACATTTCAGGTGCTGTATAAACATCACCACTGACCAGTTGCAGGATGTTCCATCCCCCCAAAAGGAAACCCTGAACCAACAGTACTCACTCCTCACTCCTTCTGCCTCTGGAAACCCCTGATCTGTTTTCTGTCTCTGACCTGTTACCTTTTCCCGATGCTTCCTGTAAATGGAATCTTATAATAGGTGCCATTTTGTGTCTGCTCTCATGTTTTGGTTTGTTTTTATCTGAAAAAGCATTTTTTTAATACAAAAATGAAATTCCAGATAGATTAATGTAATATAAAAAATAAAAAGAAGAAGAAACTTTTTTAGTAAGTGTGTGCATAATCTTGGGGTAGAGGCATCTGTGCTAAGTGTGACCTCAGGGCCAAAAGTCAGTCAGACAAAGGCTGGCTCTTCCTGTGCCCAAAACAGAAATTAGGATAATGCAGAAATCTGGAAAAAGACAAAACACAAGCAGGAAAGCATTCTTCACAGCCAAATGCCAAAGAAAGTTTTTAATATCCCTGTGTTATAAGAAACTCTCAAAAGTTAGTGTTTTCTAAAGGGATAAAGGCAAACACATGAACTTCCAAGGAGAGACAGTTCACAAGCCAATACATGTCAGAGATTCCTGTACATCCTGATGGGGACACATGCACTATCAACACTAGGGAGAGAGCACTGTCACCATCAGACTGGCAGGCTTCTGGTCTGGTGGCAACTAGCCCTCAGGACAACGTAAGGCAGCACAGGCCCCAGCAGGTCCCCTGGGAACAAGGGGAGAAGCCCCTATTCTGAGAGGACAGTGTGCAGGACCTGCACAGGGGCACACCTGCACCTGGCAGTGCTCACCCAAGGCGGTTGCCTCAGAAATTTATATGGAACTACAAAAAAATACCGAATAGTCATAGCAACTTCAGAAAGAAGAACAAAGTTGGAGAAATCACACTACCTGATATCAAACTATACTACAAGGCCATAGTAATCACACAGCATAGCACTGGCCCTAAAAACAGATATAAATTCATGGACCAGAATAGAGAGCCCAGAAATAAACCCACATCTTTATGGTCAATTAATATTTGACAAAGAAGGCAAGGACATATAATATGGTAAAGACAGTCTAATCAATAAATGGTATTGAGAAAAGTGGACAGATAACTGCAAAACATTGAAACTAGACTACCTTCTCACACCATACAAAAGAATAAACTCAAAATGGATAAAGGACTTAAATGATAAACTTGAAGCCACAAAAATCCTATAAGAAATCATAGGCAGGAAGATCTTGGATATTTCTCATAGCAATATTTTTTTTCTGCTACATGTCCTCAGGAAAGGGGAACAAAAGTTAAAATAAACAAGTGGTACTAAATCACACTAAAAAGTTTTTGCACAGGAAAGGAAACCATCAACAAAATGAAAAGACAATGCACTGCATGGGAGAACATATTCGCCAATGATACATCTGATAAGCGGTTAATATCCAAAATTTGTACAGACCTCAAATAACACCAATAAAACAAACAATCCAATTAAAAAATAGGCAAAGGACCTGAATAGACAATTCTCCAAAGAGTACATAGAGATGACCAATAGACATATGAAAAGATGCTCAATGTCACTAATCATTGGAGAAATAACAAAACCACAATGAGACATCACCTCACACCTGTCAGAATGGCTATCCTATATAATAAAAGCTTAATATGCTAAGTGCCGGTTGTCTGGTTGTCCGTTCAACCAATTAAAGTGCAATATGCCAATGATATGCTAAGGCTGCTCAACTGCTCGCTATGATGTGCACTGACCACCAGGGGGCAGATGCTCTAACCGGTAGGTTAGCTTGCTGCTGGGGTCCAGCGATCGGGACTGAGTGAGATGGGCTGGACATGATCTGGAGCCCTCCCATGGTCCCTCCCCAGCTGGGCAACCGCCCATGCCCCTCTCCAGCCCTGATCGTGCACCTGTGCCCTCTCGCAATCTGGGACCCCTTGGGGGATGTCAGACAACCAGTTTTGGCCTGATCCTGCAGGCCAGGCTGAGGGACCCCACTGGTTCACGAATTCGTGCACTGGGTCTCTAGTCATCAATAAATCCTCAAATAACAAGTGTTGATAAGAATGGAAAAAAGGGAACCCTCGTGTACTGTTGATGGGAATGCAGACTGATGCAGCTTCTGTGGAAAACAGTATGGAGTTTCCTCAAAAAATTAAAAATGGAACTGCCTTATGACCCAGCGATTCAACTTCTTGCAATATATTCAAAGAAACCACAAAACTCCTTCAATAGCAAGATTTGACCTTTATCATTTTCTGCTTCCCACTCCTTTTAGGATAAAGTCAACAATTTTTGTTATGGCCCTGTGTCCTCTAGTAGTCCCTGCCTACTTCTATCCACATGCCATAACATTTTCCTTTCTCTCTTGGTTCGAGCCATACCAGTCTTTATCAATTCCCTCAAAGGTCCTATGCAGTAACTTATTCCATTCATTGCAAAGCTATTCTGGTTCTCTTTTTAGCTTTTTATCTGTGACTCATACTTTGATTCAGCTCTGTCGCTTAAGGGCAACTCTCTCAGTAATTCACTTGAGATCCGAAGCTGTCATATTTTCTCTTCATACCACAGATTGTAGTTGTGCAGACTTGTGATCATTTGACTTTTGTCTGTCTCTTGCACTAGAGAATAAGCTTTTTGTTCACTATTGTTTCAGGTGCACCAGCTTAGTACGTGGCTCCATAAATACTGATTGAATAGAAGGATTCTTCTACAATATAATGCAACCTACTAGTTCTTTAGTAAAGTTGTAGCATAGAAACAATCTTAGAAACAATCTTAAGGACTTAAAGCCTTTTTCTTAATAGTCTTTGTTCCTGGTACCAATTTAACAGTTAGTTGGTGAGAAATATCCCAGGCTTTTAGAAGTTCTTGATTATAGTACTTACCTGAACTGTTTCTAACAAGTCCTTCAAACTTTGCATGGCCAAACAACCTCTTGATATCCTCCCCTTAAATAATATATGTGTCTCCCAGTAATCTCTCTTAATGGCTCAAGTCCTTGATGTCAACCTTAGCTCCTTTCCTTTTCTCCTCTACCAAATTTAATTTACCAGCAAGGCATGTTGGTTCTATCCTAAAAATACAACTGTAAACTGACTCCTCTCATCTCCTTGCCATCGTCCCATTTGCAGCCTTAAATATGTCTCACCTGTACAACTTCAATAAGCTCCTAACTGATGTCCCTGTTTCTGATGTTGACTCCCTCAGTCTGATCTTTACAGAACGGCCAAAGTAATTTTTCAAAAAACATATATTAGACAATATCATGCCTTTATTTAAACTTTTCTTTGCTTTCTTTTGCCATTAATATAAATAGTATAATTTATCATTGCTTTTTGCCTACAACTCCATTGTCTCTCATCTCTCTATCCCCCCTTCTTAATAATTTTCAGCCATAATGATGATCTTCTTATAATTTTTGAATCATGCAATATTCAGGCATTTATTGTATACTTTCTCTTTTCTTGATATTTCTGTTTTCTAATCACATGTGGTTTTCCTTCTCAACCCTCAGGCCACAGCTCAAAGACCATACCCTCAAAAGACCTTGCCTGATCACTGGATCTAAGAGTCTTCTTTACCCTCACCGTCATTCTCTATCCTATTTCATAAAGCTTTGTTTTCTTCATAGCACATATCACCATCTGAAAATTTTTTGTAACTGTATGATATTCTTATTTTTAAATTGATTCTCCATACTGACATGTTCAAGAGAGAAAAACTCTTAGTTGCCTTGTTTCCTGTATATACCTAGCTCCCAGAAGAATGCATGTCACATGTTCTTTTCTCAAAATATAGTTGCTAAATGGATGAATGAGTAGAAATTAATTTCAAAATAGATTGGTTCTGGTAAGAAGTAAAAAGACAATCAAAGTATATTTTGAAAACTATTTAGAAGGACTGTAGTCCTGTTATTATGTTTATACTTCCCAGCCCCAGGCCTCTATACTGTAGAGTTCTGCTCATAGGTTTTCCTTGGAGCATAAGCAATCAAAGAACTATTATTGGGCAGTAAAAGTTCATGATGGATTGTATAATTTGCATGATTGTTACATTTTGTATTTGAATTTTTTTGCAAGAGAGAATTAAAAAAAAAAGTAACTAGACATTGGTTCTGGCACTGGTCAATTAGCTGATTACTTAGAACACGTTTCGTTTTTTTCTGCATTTCATTCCAAATACTTTCAGTCTAAAATTTACATTTTCCTTCCATTTTATGGAAAGATGCAGGAAACGTTTTTGTTTTTTTTTTCCTAGCATTTTTATCAAGTATTGGATTCCTGGAAACTGAAGGGTGACTGGGTTGGCACTACCAGTGGTTTTCAGCAGGACTGTCTTTTTTTTTTTTTTTTTTAAATATATTTTATTGATTTTTTACAGAGAGGAAGGAAGAGGGATAGATAGTCAGAAACATCGATGAGAGAGAAACATCGATCAGCTGCCTCCTGCACACCTCCCCCTGGGGATGTGCCCGCAACCAAGTCACATGCCCTTGACCGGAATCGAACCTGGGACCCCCCAGTCCGCAGGCTGACGCTCTATCCACTGAGCAAACCGGTTTTGGCCAGGACTGTCTTTTGACCCTTATGCCTCCTTGTACCGGTTTGACCACTAGGTGGCATACATAAGATGGTAAGATAAAGGGCTGGCCCATTGACAAGCTCTGAGTCTGTAGAGGAGTCATGGGAAAACCTTAAAATGAGTGTACAAATCTAAAGGGCTGGTGAAGTGTAGGTAATTGTCAAAAAGGATATATGTAAAATGTAAATCACCAAAATGTATTATGGAAGACCACTGCATTTATAGTATTAGAAAAATGAATATAAAAAGTTAAAAACTAGTATACAGTAATTAAGCAATAATTGTTGAGATTGTCAGTTGTTTACCATGCTCTGGACTTCAGTTATATGAATAATTTGAATGAAAAGCTTGTTATGTTACCTATGTCTCTTTGTTACTGAGAAGGAAAAATCTAGTTAAATAAGAGTTTCATTTGGTTGAATTAAGATAAAATGGGAATCTTTAAAATATATATATATGGTAATATATAAAATAGTACATGCAGGCTTATAGTAAAGTAATAAATATGTATGGTAACGTATCACATAGTACACTAAGGGCATTTAATAAAGAGCAATAGTTCTTAGCCCCAGGCCGATTCCCCAGAGAGAACTTAAAAAACAACAACACACACTTTATAAAGTAATTATTTTAATAGCAAAAACATGAAATAGTTTTTACTAGAGAATAGATTTGATCTTTCTAGGAAGATGAATATGCAATAATAATGTGGTGTGGGTATGAGAGAGTGGGGAGAGTAAGAAAGAAGGAGAATAAGTGAAAGCAAAGTAAGAGACTAGCTAATGATCGGGAAATAAATAGAGAAGACCATGGTGCTTGTGCTCAAACTCCTCTGCCTATTACCTCTGGTTGGTTAACTCTTTGCTAAGAGACACTTAAGACCACCCAAACCTGATCAAACATAACTATCAAATCTTGCAACTCAGTCCCTTGCTCTGAGAACAAGCTCTTTCAGAAAGCTTCCAATAGTTTTCTATATTACCAATGAGATCATGGTATAGGTAGGCATTGCCTTGCCTGGGTGACTCAAATGTCTGCCCTTCTTACCAGTTATACTGGTAGTTGTCACTGTGACCCATTTCTTAGGCATACCATTTTCTCCATTGGCCACTTGTGATCCAGATTATCCTGGATGGGTGGTACTGTATTTGTTTGTGGACAAAATCATATCTGTGAGCAAATAAAATCTCCTATGAAGCCTTATAATCAAGTTACTGGGGAATAATCTTGGTGGGACTCCCGGAGTACAGGCTCTACTTCTTTCAAATCCCTAAATACCTATTTTCTACAATCCACAGTTGGAACAAGGCCCACAACATAGGGACAGGAGTAGGCCCATATCTTCCCAATTCCTACTTGCTGATACTTCTAAGGAATTAATTTCTACATACTATCATCATCCATGACATACTTGTTTTCACTCTCCTAGGTGAAGTATCTTAAAGTGTTGGGGTACTTTGTTTTATCCAATTATTCTCTATTTAAATCCAACCTGTAGAATGAGGAAAATTAAACAGAAATGGAATTTGCACAGTTCTATGGTGATCATTTGTGCAATAAGAAATTCTTTTTTTTAAAAAAAATATTTTTATGGATTTCAGAGAGGAAGTGAGAGGGAGAGAGGGAAATAGAAACATCAATGCTGACAGAAAATCATTGATCGGCTGCCTCCTGCACTCCCCCTGTTGGAGATCAAGCCCACAACATGGGCATGTGCCCTTGACCAGAATCAAACCCAGGACCCTTCAGTCC
Source organism: Plecotus auritus (assembly GCF_963455305.1). Classification (NCBI taxonomy): domain Eukaryota; kingdom Metazoa; phylum Chordata; class Mammalia; order Chiroptera; family Vespertilionidae; genus Plecotus; species Plecotus auritus. Next base: position 133,198,615 of record NC_137776.1, on the reverse strand, counting down.
AAGGCCGACACTCTATCCACTGAGCCTAACTGGCTAGGGCAGAAATTCTTTCTCTCCAGATTCTTAAGCACCTGGTAGGACTCTCCATATGATCTCTCCTGTGTACACTACAGGATTCTCCCTAAGAATTTCTCACAGCCACTGGACAGTGGGCTAAACGCAAGATGGCTAATTTGCTGGTGCTTCCCTGCCCATGTTCTTCTGCTTCTCTGCCTTGAGAACCTTTCTCCATTCCTTTATATTGGGACACTTCAGCATCTTCTATTAGCTGGTCCTTTTTTCTTAATTATCTTGACCATGGGAATTGAGATTTAGGAACCAGCTTTCATCCAAATTGATCCAAGATGTAGTACAGGAGATCATGAGTACATCAGGCACTATTATCTCTGCAGCCTGATCCCAGTGGGTAGGCTAGGCCAGGGGTGGGCAAACTTTTTGACTCAAGGGCCACAATGGGTTCTTAAACTGGACCGGAGGGCCGGAACAAAAGCATGGATGGAGTGTTTGTGTGAACTAATATAAATTCAAAGTAAACATCATTACATAAAAGGGTACAGTCTTTTTTTTTATTTCAATAGTTTTATTCATTTCAAACATTTTAACAAGAAGAATGTAAACACTAATTATTATAATTTGAAACTTCAAAAAATGGAGGAATCATAGCACAATAACATACCTTATATTGGAGATGGCAAAGGCAAAATAAAATTGCCTAACAAAGGAAAGGTACAAAAGCCTTTCAAATTAAACTTAAATATAATAAAATAATTTAAAACTAAAACAAATAGAAAAGAACAAAATGTGTAAACAGTAAATTAAACATTTTCTTTAGTGCAACTTCCAAATTATGCCCGGGACGTAGATGTAGATGGCAGTGTAGACTGGGTTGAAAGGTTTTTGGTCTTTAAAACATCAACTTCAGTGTGAACAGTGTTGTTGGTCTCCTTTTTTAGCTAATGCTCTGATACTGTGCTCTCCAGGGGCGTGTCTCCCTATATCACCACGACGTTTCCCGACGTTGCCATGTTAACACTGCTGCTGGTGAAGGAGCGGAGGGGAGAGCAAGAGAACCCTCCGCTCTTTCGGCTTTGCGGGGTTGGATAGAACAGCCAAACGGGCCAGATCCGGCCCGCGGGCCGTAGTTTGCCCACGGTTGGTAGGCAGTAACATAGCCACATAGATGGAGTGCTTCAAACATCATGACCCCTGCAATAATAAATACATTTTATACTACAATTGAGTAGACAGACACACATACATACACTTGTACAATATATAACTGAAAAAAATTATAAAATAATACTTATCTTTAGTATCTATGTAAAGTAAAAACACAAAAAGAGTTCATTTAAATCTAAACTTATTAACATAGAAAAATTCTTAAAAATACAAAATAAAATTAACAACAATAACAAAAATGGTGGTTGAGACCCTTCAAATTGGTTTTCTGACCCACTAATGGGTTATCAATCTCAGCTTGAAGTATACTTATCTTGAATAAATGGAGGAAGTGTGTCCTAAATATGTTGGTGAGTAAAGCCCCTCATTTACACTCAGTGGCTGTCATTTCCCTTGGGTTGTCTTTTTATTTCTGCTGCATTTGACCTTCATACCCTTGGACTAAGGTCTGGTCTGAGAGAGATGCTCTGAGAGGTTATGACTCATAAGAGTTTCCAGAGTTTGCCCATTTTCTCCCAGGTCACACAGGATTTATGAATGAGTCATATCACTAGCAACATCTTCCAGATCAATCAGGGACTTTAGCTATCTGCCATGTTGATCTGGGCTATGAGGTTGAATTAGGAGAACAGCCGGCAAAGCCATCAAAAGGCTGGGACTCCAAGAGGAGTTTGATTAGTACACTGAGGTGGCTGAAAACTTGAGTGGGCTCTACCTTGTCTAGGAGTTAGGGCATGTGCAGTAGCCAGTACAGAAGGTCCTGGTCTACTCTACTACCTAGTTTGGTTAGACAGGTGCTCAATGTAGAGGATTTTGTGGCATCCATAGCTGGGGCATTAAGGAAGTCCATCTATCCATAAGATTCTCCTGAAGATATTCTCATTCCATCTAGAGTATTAGGACTCAGAGCTGATCAATTATCAGATCCATTACAATAATCTCAGAGAAGCTATCCTCCAACATGTCAAGTAATCCCAAATATAAGAAGTGGCTATAGGAAAATCTATCCATAATCTACAGAAACTCAAAGATCTTCAGCCCCAGGCTGATACTGTCCAAGGGATTTTCCATGATGTTCAGAGGTAAGAGTGAGATTTCTTACTCATTCCCAGGGCCTCTGAATATGTGAAGACTAGTGTTTTTGAGACTGAGATCACCATTTTATCATCCTTGGTTCTGACCCAGCCCTGCCTGTGAAACTATTCTTCAGAGGTATGAATTTATCCTAATCCAAATCCTTCTGTGTTAATGGTATTTATGTCTTATTAACAATTGAGAATATGGAGAGAATTTTATACTCTTCTTACCATTCATTGGCTTCTACAACTTATTTCTCAAGTAAAGCAAAGCCATTGGTCTTTATATTTGTAAAAGTGATCTCTATAATTGTAGATAACATACTTGTATATACCTCTATTTCTTGATATATCACTCTTGGAATTATTCTCTTGACTCCCCAATATGAATGGTGAAGATTTATTTCAAATGGGTTCACTTTTCATCCATTCAGTTACTTAATCAAAATTACATCACATTTTAATATATATCTGTGAGTTATATAGTTTTGCTTTTTCCCATTTTTTTTTCTATTCATCCACTCTATTATCTAAAACCAGATGATTAAAGTGATAATTGGAGTTGTAAATGTAAAGCAGAATGCCCTTGGCGTATTTACTTGAAAAGGTCAGAATTACTCCTCCCCATATCCTGGGAAATGGTTTTAATTCCCAAACATGTCTCTGGCAATGCAATCCTATAAGAAATCATGAACGTTTACAATCGTCACGGAAACTATAAGCACAGCTTACAGATGTCCCTCCTACCTCTCAGTTCACATGGGGATATAGTTTTGCTTTGAACTGACTGCTGAGTAAGAGATTAACTAAAAGTAAGTTTACATTGTGACGGCCACTTTTAACTTGTAGAATGAGATCTAGTCTTAAATCCGTAGAAGATAACTAATAACAATAGTGCCATCTATCACTGGTAATATCGCTCAAGGCCCTGAACTTTCCAATCTTCTCTCTCTAGCCTTCCTCTTTCTCTTTCTCTCACTTAGGATAATATGCTTACAACTCCCTTCCTTGCCAGAGCATTCCTAAATTCACACAAAAACCTCTGTTGTGTATAGTCCTCTCTGTAGAAAAGTGATGGGAGGAAAGTCAGTGCTTTCTAAGCTTCCCAGACAAGAAGAAACTAAAGTAGTTCATCACCACTTTAAGAAGAAGAAATAAAAAAAAGTTCAAAAATTGGAGCAATAAAAAGACAATAAATACATATCTATCAAACTATTGAATCTAAAAACAAAACAAATGAACAAGTAAAACAGAAAAAGCCTCATAGATATAGAGACCATTGTAATGGTGGAGTGATGAGTGAAAAAAGTGAAGGGATTAAGAAGTACAAATAAGTTGTTAGTCGTAGGGATGTAAAGTATAGCAAAGGGAATATAGTAAATAATATTCTAATAACTATGTATGGGGTCATATGGGTACAAGATTTATCAGGATGATCACTTAGTAAATTATGTAATGTCTAATCATTGGGGAGTACACCTGAAACTAATATAATAATGTACTTCAACTGTAATTGAAAAAGAAAAAAAAGTTAAAAAGAAAAAAGGCCAAAAATGAAAGTTTCTGGGAAAATATGGTTTGACGTGAAACAGAATAAATTGTGTCCAGAGGCAGCTGCATAATTTCAGTGATTTTTATTCTTAGTGATTTTAAATAAATTACACCACAAAAACAAAACCCTAAGTCCCAAGGCAGGAGTTAGGGATATGTTGCTGGATGAAAAATGTGGGAAGGAAAGAGATTATATGGGACAGCATGTCACTAAAGCAGAAAGAGAAAGATCTTGGGAAAGAGGAGTCATACCGCAGTGTACTCCTCATGACACCAAACCCCTCAGGCACAGAGAAAGTTGCCTTTGACAAAGCTGGTTTGCCTTGTTAAGTCAATAAAGATATGAACAACTAAATTGCTTTCTTCAGCTTGTGAAGAGACTGAGTCTATGTTCCCTGGGGAAGAGTTGATCTTTTAAAAGGCATTTTTTCCATCTTTCTTTCCACTCTCTAATAAATCTCTATATTCTTGACGCCTAAATCATCCTTTTTATCTGAAAATGCTGTGTCTGGGACCAAAATGTCTAAACAAATTGTCTCTCTTCCAGGGGAGCATTGGTGCTCGAGGTAATTGGGCAGTGTGTGCCCTCAGCCTACCTCTCTTTTGGGATTGTCAAAGCCAGGCTGTTAATAAGGCCTCAGGTAGCCTCCTCATGCCCACCCCATTCTTTCTTTTCTTGGCAGCTCAAGGAAATAATTGAACCTCCCAGGATTCCTGGGCCTGTCTGTATCCTTGTTTTCCTCTTGAGGACACCAAAGCCCAGGTTGATCAAGCGATGCTTGGTCTGTTATCCAGAAAATCAGCCACAGGACTTGGAAAAGACCAAGAACCAAGAGACATGTCTCATCCTCTTTGTTCAAGGAGAGCAGTGAATTTCACACTGTGGGGCCTAGATTTGGCTCAGGGGTCTTAGAAGCACTCAGGGTCCAAAGGCAGGCTGAGTGGATTCCTCTGGGCTTCTCACTCCCCCAACTCCCACACACTTGGACAGAAAGCAACACGACTTTTCCCTTTTTGTCTTCTCAAGGTTGCACTTAAGAATTTTATAACTTAAAAAAGATAGGGCTAAACACTCTTGTTAAAATTATGTCCCTTTTATTTATAAATCTGTATTTCTTCACTCAAGCTCTCCTTTTGCCTCTTATAGCCTTGTTCTTACTGTGGATGAATCTTTAGAAATACATTTATTAGGACCTATTGTATGTTGTGATGGCGAACTTCTGTAGAACATGCACCATGTCTTCTTTGTCTGTGTAAGCTCCTGGTACATGTGGCACCCAATATCCATTGGCTGAATTGTTAATGAATTCTCTTCCTCTAGTTTAAATAAAAGAAAACCCTCATCTCTTTTTCTACTTCTAGTTTTTCTGTCTGCCAGTGAGGTTCTACAGTTCATTTTCTCAGTCAAAATATCAAAATTCTCTCCCTTTTATTTGCAGCATGCTGTTGGAAGAAAAGGCAGATTCTCCCATTTCCATGTTTGCCTAATCTATTATTTTGATCATATATTCCTTGAATGTGGCCTGCTTTCAGCTTCCTTCTGCTGGTCTCCAGTCACATAAGGCATTATGCTCCATGCAGGTGAATTCCTTTTCTGCAGTGCTCACACCAGCTCTCTCTTTCTGGGTCATTTGGAAGCTGCTGACAGTGCTCATCAGCGTGCTCCCTTTCTCCAGCCTGCTCATGCCTTTCTCACATCCTCCTGGACCACCACTATCTTTGAAGTTCCCCAGTCTCCAAGGTCTGTTAGGGATGCTGGCTCCTTACAGAAGTTTCTAACAACAATAAAATGATACCTATGGCTCCTTGAATCTATATCTGTTTGTGACATTTATGAAATACTCTAGATTCTGCTTAGTTTGGAAAATTTCTTCAAACACCCTTATTTTACTGATCAAAGCTAAAACCCACTGTGGTTTCTTTGGAGATTTCCCAAGGTTAAATCATTTTGAATTATAGCAAAGCAGGCACTAGAAACAGTTTCTATTAACTGCTTGTCTTTTTTATATGTGTAATGTGCTTAAGACTATGTTAGATGTGCCTGACCTTGTTGTTAACCTAAGAATTGGCTAATTGTGGAGATTTTATGCTAGGTTAGGTACAAAGACAAGCCCTAACTTGTGAGAAAGCATGTGGCAGTGGGGAAGGCGGTTCAGAAGAAAGAAGAAGATGATGTAAAAGGCATCCTTCAACTCATGATCAAAACACAGATTTACCTTAGCATCTGTATTGGTCAAGGCTCTCCTGAAAAAAAAAAAAAAAAAAAACAACCCAACATATAGGAGATAGAAAGGTAGATAGATAGATAAATACTGTAGATATTATTATACATTGGCTAATGTGATTATGGAGGTTAGCAAGTCCAATCTGCAGGTGGGCCAGCAGACTGGAGACACAGTTAGAGCAAATGTTCAAGTTTAAAGTCCTCAAGCAGAAAGAGCAGATATTCCAGTTTGAAGGCCCTGAGGCAGGAAAAACACACCAATGTTGCAGATAAAGTCCAAAGGTAGTCTGCTGGAGAAATCTCTCTTACTTGGGAAGAGGATTGGTCTTTTGGTTCTATTGAGGCCTTCAACTGATTGGATGAGGCCCACCTATATTATAGAGGGAAACCTGCATTACTTTATCAATTAAAATGTTTTTTTTATTAAAAACAACCCCATGGAAACACTCAAAACAACGTTTGACCAAAATCTTGGCACCCTATGGCTTAATCAAATTGACACATAAAATTTAATCATTATAGCATCCTTCAACTCATGCACAGGTGATACCTTATTCATACTTCAATTTGCATATAACACACAGGTAGTACTTTGAGTACTCTCATGCTTAACACAGTTATTATCTAGAGCATTCTTCAATTTGAGCACAACACACAGTATCTTGAATTTGCTTGCCAATTGGGATTGACCATTCATTTGCATCCAACTTTTCAAAAACATAATGTATTTAAGAAGTGAGACACAACTGAATTTGCCTTCACTAATTGATTTTGTTGTTTAATTGCTCATGAGGACCAATCCACTTGATGGCAAGAACCTTGTCCTCTTACCACATATATACTGTACATGCTGAAAAAATACAGTGACTTGATTAGGCTTGACCATCAGGTTCCTTGTCAAGAGGGACCCTTCACCTGAGATTTCAGAGTCATTTGCTTTTCTGATTGTTTCACTTGCTTGGAACTTGCTGAAAAATTATCTTTTTTAAATTATTTATTTATTTAATTATTTGTTTTTCATTCTTGATTTCATCCCAAAGGTGAGGGTTTTTTTCGGTTGTTGAATGTTGAGAGAAACATCTGTGCAGCTGTTTCTGACAGTTGGGCAACTGAAGAAGAAAAAGAAGCCAACTCTTAGTCCTATGCCATAAAACCATTTAAGATAATTTTTGCATGTGAATAACTCCAACATAAAGTAAATTTAAAATTTGAAAGTTTCATTGTGTGCCCAAGATGAAAAGTCAAATCATCTTCTATCACCACATATTTGGCCCCCTTTATCTATTACTACCTCATGTATCATAGAAATGTATACTTGAAAACTAATCTTATTAACCAATGCTACTCCAATAAATTTAACTTTAAAAATGTTTCCATGCATCTACTTTACCCAGGGGAGAAAGCAGCATCATTTGGGATTTAAATATATATACATATCCAAAGCAGTTTCAAGTGGCCCAATTTTTATTTTGTATGTATAGAACCCATATTTAAGGAACAGTTTCTATGGTTCTATCTCTGTTTGGTAAATACACAAGATCTCTATTTAACACAGTGTATGTGTATGGCTTTTGAATACCTGAATATAAATTTGTTTATGGCTGATGGTACTATATCATGTGTAGAAAAGGAGCTGAGGGATTTTCTTTTTGGGGGGTGTGTTGCTATTTTTTTTTCCTTCCAAACCCATGTTATTTATTTCTAGTGTCCAATGAAAGTTAAGCTTCACTTTTACTCAGTAAATCTCAACTCTGAGATCTCTTTGTTACTTGTTCCTTGCTCCTCTAGGGTGCATTGCTATTGGCACTCTCCAACTCATATTTTAGGTATATCATATTGTCTGTCACAATATTAGACTGGAAAGCTATTTTTTAAGTTAAGAGATTGTGTTTTATTTGCCTTCCCTTGGATGCCTTACTTTGGGTCTGGTGTACTTGTGCATTCATTATATGTTGGATAATTGGGTGATAGAAGGCCAGTATTCATACAAGCTGGTAGTGGGACCATATATGGAAGTGCTCTGGACCTCTAGTCTGGTCTTCTCCTCCCAGATGGTAGTCTATACATTTAAGTCTTTCTCCATGTTTCTGCTTTGTTTTTTAAACACTGCCCTAAAACATCTGACTAAAACTAAGTGTCATGGATAAACAACTAATTAGCTTCCTCCTTAGAGGGGAAAGTCAGAACCCCAGGGATGAAATGACTGCCTTGAGCATCATAAGAATTGGTAAAATTGGATTGGCAAAGAACTCACAGCACGCTCAATAGAGAGAACACTTGGAATCAAGAGAAATGCATTTGAGTCCATCACCTACCTGCTGTGTCACTTAGCTGTCATCTGGAAAGTAGAAATAATATATTTCTACCTCTTTCCTAGAGATGTCATCAAGTTCATAAGAAACTATAAGAGATAATGCTAAAAATTTTATAGCTTTTTGCAGAGGGTTGTCAGAACCTAAGAGAAACAGTAAAATGCCTCCAGAATGTCAAGATAAAATTAACTCCTGAAAGTGCAATGGAGAATTCAAATGAGATTTGTGATTTCCTGAAGTAAATCAGAGGTGGAGGTAGTTTGAGAATGTCAATCTCAATTAAGATGATCAGGTGGACATTTATGAAAAACGTATTCCTAAAGTTCCCCAGTGTCTATTGTGTGATGCTTAAATTAATCTATTAAAATTTTATATATAAAAAGAGATAGTGGTAGTCTTTTTCTCCTTCTTTCACAGTGGGAGTTTCTGTGTTCAGCAAGATTAAATGATCTGCCTAAGGCAGTATAGCCAAGGGCTCTCTGTCTCCTTATCTTTTAGGTTCTATTTTTGTTTCCTTAAAGAACTTGATGTGGAATGAACACATGAGTCTATGAACATAGCTGAGACTATAACATTGTAATTATATAATTAAAGGTGTAATACAATCAAGTATTAACTAAAGCCTTTATTGTGAAACAGCTGAAACTGATTAACAAGAAGCTGAAATAGCAATCCTATCTAATAAAAGAGTAATATGCAAATTGACCGTACCTCCGCTACACCAACAAGCCACACCCACCAGCCACGCCCACCAGCCAATCAGGAGGGAATATACAAATAAACCCAACCAAGTTGGCTGCAGCCACAGAGAGCAGGAGGGAGGCTTGGGTTTCCCTGTCAATGGAGGAAGCCAAGCTTTCCGCTTACCCTTGCTGGCCCAGGCCTCCACTCAATGCCACAAAGTTTCAATTATAGAAGATAAATAAACCCAAACAGAAATGGCGGCAACCATGGAGCTGGAGAGAGCAGGAGGCTAGGGTTGCCCGCGGCGATGGAGGAAGCCAAGCTTCTGCAGCCCTGGCCTGCTTTGGCCCCTGCTTAAGGCTACAAAGTTTCAATTATAGAAGATACATAAATCCCAACAGAAATGGCTGCCGCCACAGAGCGAGCAGAAGGCTTGGCTCCACTCCAGGCTACAAAGTTTCAATTGTAGAAGATAAATAAAGCCCAGATCCCAGAGCCTCTGCTTGGGTCACCAGGGGGCGTGGCCGGCCTGCAAACCACTACAGGCCCCTCACCCAGGCTGCCCCATACCCCAGGGGAACCCCCACCCTGATCCGGGACACCCTTCAGAGCTAACCAGCTGGCCCCCACCCGTGTACCAGGCCTCTATCCTATCTAATAAAAGAGTAATAAGCAGATTGACCATCGCTCCAACACACAAGATGGCTGCCCCCATGTGGTCAAAGATCCTTCCCCCATGTGAACACAAGATGGCCACCACAAGATGGCCAGCAGGGGAGGGCAGTTGGGAGGGACCAGGCCTGCAAGGGAGGGCAGTTGGGGGTGATCAAGCCTGCTGGGGAGGATAGTTAGGGGTGACCCGGCCGGCAGAGGAGGGAAGTTGGGGGTGACTGGGTCTGCAGGGAAGGGCAGTTAGGGGGGACCCAGGCCTGCAGGGGAGAGCAGTTGGGGGGTACCAGGCCTGCAGGGGAGGGCAATTAGGGGTGACCAGGCCTGCAGGGGAGGGCAGTTAGGGGTGACCAGGCTGGCAGGGGAGCAGTTAGGCAACAATCAGACTGGCAGGGAAGTGGTTAGGGGGTGATCAGGCTGACAGGCAGAAGCGGTTAGGGGCAATCAGGAAGGCAGGCAGGCAAGCAGTTGGGAGCCAGCAGTCCTGGATTGTGATAGGGATGTCAGACTGCCCGTTTAGGCCCGATCCCAGTAGGATCGGGCCTAAACGGGCAGTCTGACATCCCTCAAGGGGTTCCAGATTGGAGAGGGTGCAGGCTGGGCTGAGGGACACGTCCCCCCGCATGCACGAATTTCGTGCACCAGGCATCTAGTTGTATTATAGAAAGACAACATTAATAGAAAGAGGTGGAATTAATGGAATATAATAAAAGAAATCTCAAAGAAACAAATAATGTAGTCTTTATCTGCACTATTTTAGGAAGTGTGCACAGCCCACAGAGGGTGAAAGAAGTAAGTAATGCTGTGGGGACCAGAAAAAAAAACAAAAAAAAAAACACTTTTCTTAACACCATCTTTTTTTATTTGATTTATACAACCTAAGTAAAATTGGCCTAAATAAAGTCAATAGAAACATTTCTCTCTTTATATAGCAGTACTTTGGCAGAACAGTTTATACATCAGATTCTTGGATGTTGACTTATTATGTGTCAATGCCTCAGAGTCAAACCAATGTCCTCACAAATAGATTTTTGAATTTACAAAGTCAAGAGCTACTGTAGACCATAGCAACTTGAGCCAAATTCTAATACCTCTTGAAGGCTGGACTGATGGCCAGGCCTCCATCTGTGACATCTGTCATTTATTTTTGATTGCAACTATCACAGTACTATTACTTTTCTCTAATGTAATTTTGTTACAATTATGGAATATTAGATTTTAACTCTATTACTCTCATCTAGAGACCCTGACAGGTTAAATAACTTGTGCAGGTCATATAGTTAATGGCAATATTTAGACATAAAGCCAGGTCTTCCACTTTTTTTGAGCTTCCTCTTTTTTTCTAACTACATGTATTTCCTATGTTCTTCTTTCTTTTTGGTTTTTGAGCAAGGACTGTGTCTCTGTCTTTAATTTAAAATAATGTTTTCATTTCCTCATCTTTCAGCTGTAGATAATAATATTTACCTTGTAGGAATTCCATGAGAATGGAATGAGACAAAAATAAAACACATGACACCTTTCTTAGGCTGAAGTAGTTGCTAAATAAATGCTTACTCCCATTTTTCCTTTGCTCAAGGTATTCTATAGACATTTCTTCAATGAACTCCATTTAATTACTTTCCTCCACTAGACTAGAAGCCAGCAGTTTGCAGACTTGACTGTAATTGAAATCACCTGGGGAGCTTTAACAGCTATTAATGTCTGTGTGGGCCTCATCTCCAGAGGTTCTGATTTAATTGTTCTGGGGGCTATGAAGAGCTTGGGAATTAGTATTTAAAAATCTCTCCCGGTTATTCAAATGTGCAGCCAAAGGCTGAGGACCTCCCACCCCCAGCCAAGTATTGTAAGGGCTTGGGTTTTCTTCTATGCATCTTTGCAGTTCCAGGACCAAGCTCAACATCTCATTATAGGCACTCAATTTTGGATTATTTCGAAAGACACAAATAGCCATGAACTCACTTCCTCATATTTTTATTCCTTCCTTCCTTCCTTTGTTCTTTCTTTCCTTCCTAGCTCATTCAATAATCTCATACTATTCTATCTTGCTCTTCCCTTAGATTTAAGCCAAGCCGTATTATATGTTTACCAAATCATTTTCTTTTATAAAAATACATTAGTTCTTTCCTCCTAACGTGCTTTTTCTTTCTTTTTGTTTTTAATCTCAGGCTTCCAGGAAATTTGGAGATTTAGTGTCAATTGCAATTAATAAACTCATGTATTAATTCATTGTAGCAATAAGTGTTTATTGAGCCCCTATTATATGCTGGCCATTGTGCTGGGAAAATGAAATGCAAAGATGACTAAGATAAAAGCTGTTAGCAACTCTACTGGCAAGATGAATATATTAACAAATAATTGTAATATTACTTGATAAAGGCTTCAAGAGATGTATAGCCATCTTAATTGCCCATCAACAGCTATTATTTTTTCCATGTCTCTTCGGACTAGTTCTCCAATTTTACACACACACATACATACAGTGTTGTCATATGTACACTTTGACTCTAGATGGAATCTTTTATGGAAGTAGTTGGAGAGAGACATCCAAAGTAATAAATAAGTAAAATGAATAAGTCATTCTAATGCACAGCCTGATGCTCTCTCCAGATAAAACCCTAGAAAACTATCTATCTTTGTCCCTATCTGAGGAGCATTTTACCATGACATTTTGATAGCATTGATTATTTATAGCAAAGGTTTATTTCTATTCTTGGTTCTTTTCCATTAGCACATGAAGTATATTTTAAATTATGCAGAATTTCAGAATTCTTTTTCTTAATTAGAAGGAAAATTCTTGGCAGTTTGGGGAGATTAAACTTCTTTCCTTATCTTCTGACTGAATTATACATCATCCACCTGCTATCCTGGGGGGACCCTTGGGATACCTTCGTTTTAGATTACAAGGCTGGAGGCTGGGATCCATTTAGCCAATGAAAATAAAATACTATACTCTTGTGGGGGGGATGATAGAAAAAATATTATTTCTAAGTTTTTTATTTTTTAGGACCTCATCCATTCAATGGGCATTTGGCCAGAATGACTCATTTAAACTCAACAGTAAGTTATAGATAGTATATACTAAGATTTGTTAGTTAGTCATCTTGCAAGCCTCTTGGAAAATGTGATCAAAAGAGGAATGATTTTACAGAATGGATCAGAAGGACACAAAGAATGAGTTGAGGTTTGATCAATTCCAGAGGAAAGCTGAATATAAAGGCCCTGGAAATCTATAATAATAAAAGTATAATATGCTAATTAAACCAGACAGCCAAATGACCTTCTGGACGACCTTCTGGACCAAGCTGGGGCTGTGAAGGCCGAGCCCCTTGCAGGAATTTTGTGCATCAGGCCTCTAGTATATGTATGTTTGTCTACATGGGAGTTTTGGTGGGGCAAGGAAGGTAATGCTGAAAGATAAATCAGGAAGATGAGCCCCCTCTGCATCATTTCTAGTTTGTCTACGGCAGGATTTTTCAACCTCTACACTTTGACATTTGGGCTGGATAATTATTTGTTGTGGGGCGCTGACCTATGCATTGTAGGATATTTAGCAGCATCCCTGGCCTCTACCCACTAGATGACCATAGCACCTCCCTCTCCTTGTTTTGACAACCAATGATATTTCCAGACATCTCCCAATATACCTTTGGGGATAAAATTGACTGGTTGAGAAACACTGATCTGAGGCAAGCCCAGGCAACCAATTTTTAAAATCCTTTTTAAAAATCTTTAATGGAGTCTTAAGTTATAGTCTACTAAATAGTAAAGTCAGTAAGGGCAGGAACCTTCTGTATATTATATACTTTTACACTAAATGGACAATTAAGCCAAAATGTGAATGAACACTATCAGCAAATGGGTCAGGTATGGGAAGATTAGAGATTAAAATAACCTTGTCTGTCTAGGAGCTACCATTTTTGTAAGGACTTAGGATAGGAGGTAGGAGAGCAGATTCTAAATTCAGATATTCTGTGTTTGATGTTGTTTGCTTGTGCATGCATACATAAAAATGCATTTCTAGTACCTGAGTACCTGGTACTGCAGGTACTTGGGATACCTTAGTGAGCAAAACAACCAGTACTTAGCTATCTATCCTTTAACAAGTTGTGAACTTCTGGGTTCCTCAGTTTTCCCATTTACAAAATGGAGATAAAAATAAAACCTGCCTGCTCTACTATTATATAAAGAACAAAAGGTAAAGCATAAAAGTGTTTAATATAATACCTGAATTGAGTAACAAAAATAACAATAATTACTATAAAACTGAAGACAATGAGTTATCAATAAAAGTCACTAACTTTACCTTTCAGAAGAGGAAACAGAGTTCAAGAACATACAAGGAACTTCAATAACAGGCTCAGAGACAGAACTTGGGCTACCTGCCTTCCTACCCTCCTTTTCTTATTGTGAGGAGGATTTAAGTATTATCCTATCTAATAAAAGAGTAATATGCAAATTGACCATCACTCCAAGACACAAGATGGCCTCCCCCATGTGGTCAAAGATGGCTGCCCCCATGTGGACACAAGATGGCCACCACAAGATGGCCTACAGGGGAGGGCAGTTGTGGGCAGTTAGGGGTGACTAGGCTGGCAGATGAGGGCAGTTGGGGGAGAACAGGCCAGCAAGGGAGGGCAGTTGTAGGGGGCCAGGCCTGCAGGGGAGAGTAGTTGGGGGGACCAGGCCTGCAGGGGAGGGCAGTTGGGGGGGAGGGACCAGGCCTGCAGTGGAGGACAGTTGGGTGGGACCCAGGCCTGCAGGGGAGGGCAGTTGGGGGGGACCAGGCCTGCAGGGGAGGGCAGTTGTGGGCTATCAGGCCAGCAGGAAGTTCCAGTTAGGGGTGACCAGGCCAGCAAAGGAGGGCAGTTGGGGGGTACCAGGCCTGCAGGGGAGGGCAGTTGGGGGGGCAGGCCTGAAGGGGATGGCAGTTAGGGGTGACCAGGCCAGCAGGGAAGGGAAGTTAGGGGTGACCAGGCCATCAGGGGAGGACAGTTAGGGGTGACCAGGCCAGCAGGGGAGGGCAGTTAAGGGCAATCAGGCTGGCCAGGGAGCAGTTAGGCTTCAATCAGGCCATCAGGGGAATGGTTAGGGGGTGATCAGGCTGGCAGGCAGAAGCGGTTAGGGGCAATCAGGCAGAGGCAGGCGAGCGGTTGGGAGCCAGCAGTCCCGGATTGTGACAGGGATGTCCGACCACCCGTTTAGGCCCAATCCCGGTGGGTCCCAGATTGGAGAGGGTGCAGGCTGGGCTGAGGGATACCCCCCATCCTGTGCACGAATTTCATGCACCAGGCCTCTAGTAGATGTTAATAAAAAGGATTGGAGCTTTTAAGGAAAAATTCATAGTATCAGGAGCTGAACAAGATCACCCAGATGCCATAGATAGTTGAATCTCCAAGATACACATTAACATTGCATTCAGAAGCATGTCCAGATGATTATCTGGGTGGGGTGAAGAGGATAAGAGCATGAAAAAATAATGAAAGAAACATCAACACAGCAGGAACATTTTTCAGAGGAGCCTTTAATTCACAAAATTTTTTTAAGTCTTCTGTCCAACCACTTGTGAGGCAGAAGTTTTATATGAGGTGAAGAAGAAGCATTCAGAAGCAGCTAATAGTTTTAAGAAAGGACATCTTAATGAAGTCTACATGAATTTCTATTTGAATCAGAAAAGAAAAAGTATTAGACATACCTGAAAATGTATGATAAAGACAACAAATTAAATTTATGTATGGGCTCCAATTAAAATGTCCTCTCCCTCACCTCCACGCCTCTATTGGTAAGTCAAGAGGACAATAAGAAACTACAACTCTTTTCTGGACATGACATCAGTATTTGAAGAAATGAAAAGATAATCCCCATACTCTTCATGATTCTGGCAAGACCCCTACCTCTTCCTCTTCCTCTCAATACTTCCAGCCTCACCACCACCATCTGCCTTGAGACCATCAGACTAATCTTATTATATCTTTACCTTTGTTTATTTTTGTCACCATAGAAGTCCAGGACTCCCTGGTTAATCATCAACTTTGTTTTGCTCCACACAGGCATTATTTGCTACAACCCCTTCCATATATGTATATATTTAATATCATATTCTTTTTTTTCCTTGTAGCACTTAATCAACAGCTATCTTATTGTACATTTTGTCTTTGTACTTATTTTGTTTGTTTCTCTTGAACACTAAAATCTAAGTTTCATGAGGTTAGAGATATATGTATAGTTGCTTCAAGGCCATATTTTCATTACCTAGAGTAATGCCAGATACATGGTAAGCATTCAATAACTTTTTGGTAAATAAAAAAGAATGAATTTGATAATTATGTCTGGATAGTGTGCCAGGATTATGCTAGAGAGGCATTGGGAGATGGGTGGAATTAGGGAAGAATCAGAGAATCTCTGCCCTCAAGGGGTTTGTAGTTTAAGAGGAGAAAAAAAATGATCATTCAAGGTAGGGTTGGATAAGTGTCTTAAGGACATGGTAGAGACTTTCAATTCTTCTCTATCTGATATTCTTCTCATTCCAGAACAATAGGATCACAATTTCTATTGTCCTTTGCTATTAGTCAGGGCCATGTGACTATTGTTCTGACCATTGGATTGTAAAATAAGTGATTTGTGTCACTTTTGGGCCTAAGGATGTAATTGTCAGTGTGAGACTCTCTAGTAATCTCTTTTTGTACAATAACAATGCGGGAGGTAGCATATTCCATCAACCTAGATTGATGCAGGGCTGCATGGAGGATAGGTGATCTGGAGCATCACTTTGATCTGCAGCAGATTTTGCATAAGAGAAGTATAACCTTTGTTATACTTCTGAGATCTTGAGCTTAGTTGTTCCTCAAGCATAACCAAGACTATCCGGATTAATATAAAGAGTATAGAAGATCCATTTTTTCCTGAAGTCAAAATTATAGCACATACATATTCTAACACATGGCCCAATATTAGGGCAGCGTATTTAACAGTAGTAGCACCCTCATGGCTTAGGAAACTGAGGCACCTCTGTGACTTTCTAAGAAGAGGAGGACTTACGTTTTCTTAGACATAATGGTACTGTAATACCGTCTCTTCTGACTTCATAATGACAAATAGAGCCAGGGTAAGCTGGAGATAAGTTTGAGGAATTGTATTCTTCATGATAGCAGTCCATCCAGAAGATCATAAATTGACAAATGTTTCAGGAGTGTCTATTCTATACCTACCACTAGGTTAGGCACAAAAGAAGATGCCAAAGCAGCAGAAAGCATAGCTCCCAATCTGAAGGAGACTCTAGTCTTTCCTGTAAGAAGTGCTAAATATGTATTGTATCAGTTAAAAAATCTTGTAAGAATTTAAAGGAAAGGGAGATCTTTGAAGTCTGGAAGAATCTAAGAAGGGTTCCTGGAGGTGAGGACTTGGCTCTGGCCTTGTAGAACAGGCAGGATTTCACTAACAAAATCAATAAATTACTAACAATTTCTTGAGCTTACTATGCACTAGACACAAGGTTAAGATATACATAGCCCATTGAATCTTGCACCCACTCTATAGAAATTATCTGTATTTTACAGATAAGGAAATTGAGTCTTGGAGATTTTAAATAATTTGTCCAAGCCATAGATCTTGGATTCAAACTCAGGTTTGTTCCTTGCCAAAGCAGATATTCTTAATCATGAAGCAATTGATGAGGAGCAAGTCTTTGTGGGGGAAGAATGTGTTGAAGTGGACCTCATTTGCCTTCCTCTCAGACTCAACAGAGCCTTGAATTTATTGATTATCCAGCAGAAATGCAGATCCTTTATTCTTCTGGTTGCGGAGGAGGAACTAAGTAAACTGATCTTTAAATAGTGCTTAAAATAATGGAGTTGCCCAGCTATAAGCTTTGCTGAGTAAGCCACCTCTTCGTATTACCCAAGTATGAAAATCCATCTCAAGGCCTTTACCCACAGAGATGTATATTGGAAGTAAGTGGTAGGTGTAGCTGATCCTCATTCATCCAGACAGCTGCTGACCTGGACTCTGCTAAGGATTATCATAGGTTAATGGAATAGAGCTTCTGTCACATGGCTTTATCTGTGGTGGGTAAGTGAGCATTGTGGCATCAGTCAGGGTCCTGCAAAAATCATATGGCATGCTCAAAGGGTTAATATAAGAGAACTTAATGGAGAAACTGTGTGTAGAGTAAGAGAACCAACATGGATATTGGCAATATTAAAAGCCATCACCACCTCAAAAAAGGAATTAGCAACATCAAAAAAGCCATCACCACTTCTAGATCTGAAGGGGAAAATAGAGAGAATAGTGTTACTAGGACAAGATTGAACCCATTTGATCGGAAAGAATAATGAGCCCTCAAAACTGTTGTACCCTAATCCACAGAGCCTGTGAATATGCTACCTTATGTGGCAAAAAGGAAAGGGACTTTGCAAATGTGACTAAGTTTGAGATAGAGACATTCTCCTGGGCCTAGCCTGATCACATGAGCTGTTAAAGGCAGAGAACCTATCCCTGGTACCATCAGAGAGATGTGCTGAGGGAAGAAGTATCAGAGGTGAAACATTGCTGGATTTGAAGATGGAAGAAGGGGGCCATTAGCAAAGGAATGTGGGAAGCCCTAGAAGCTAGGAATAGTAGGGAGGTGGATTCTCCCCTAAATCCCCCAGTGTGAACCCAACCTTGCCAACACTTTGATTTTAGCCCATTGAGACCTGTGTTGGACTTCTGACCTACAGACTGTATGATGATACATTTGTATTGTTTCAAGCCACCAAGTCTGTGGTAGTTTGTTACAGCAGCTACATGAAATTAATATACCACAAAAGATAGGAGCTGTGGGTCTGGATAGAGGATCACAGCTATTGCCCAACTATATTCCAACAAAGGGAGGGCAGTGAATACTCTGACCTCTCTCTCTTCCTGCCCTCTGGGGTCCTTCCTGTGCCTCCATTAGCTGACAGCTGAAGGGCAAAACAGCCTGGATGATGCAGCTCCCTAGTGTTTAGTCTTCTGGAGAATAGAACAGGGCAGAGCAGGGTGGAGAACGATGCTGCCAAGACAGAAAACCAGTGTTGAGGTTAAACTTTAGGGCAGAGGTTTCAAACGGCTATGTGCCGGACATGATTTCACTCACTATGGTAGAGAGGAGGATCTGGGACGAGGGGTTGGCTTAGTTAAATATATTTCATCCTTACTGCTAGGAAATGGATATGTAAATGTGTTTCATTCAATCCAATCAATCAACTCAATCACCATTCAACAAATCTCTTTAAAAGACTTGCTATTCATTGGGCTCTAGGAGCCAGTGGGGGTAGAGGAAGAGTAAGATACAGGGATATATAAGACACAGCCTTTGATCAGAAGGAAATTAAAACTTGCAGGGTAGAAATGGAGTCGAGCTAGGATGGAGAGGAGACTCATGCAGCCATCCATAGTTCATCCATCAGGGCTGTGTTCATGTGTCTGTGAAGAGAGAGGCCTGGGGTAAAGATCAGGGTAGTGTAGGGAGTTGTTCACAGAGAAGGTGGTACTTAAGCTGGGATTTTTGTATATGACTTTTCTGGTTTGAAAAAGAGAAAGGGCATCCAAAGCAGAGGGAACATCATGAGAAGAGGAGAGGCCAAAAGGCTTAGCATTCTGGAAAAGTAAAAATCCCCATCTTGCTAAAATACAGGATACTTGGGGCATGTGTGTTGTGGGTTCGGGGCCTGAGGCTTGATATGGTGGGTCAGATTATGAAAGGACTTGAATGGTGTGTGTGTGTGTGTGTGTGTGTGTGTGTGTGTGTGTGTGTGGTTTTAGCACATACTTCACATACACATGAAAGTAGTTGGTAAGGCCTATAGAAATAATGTGTTTATTATAAATATACTTTTAAAACAAAATAAAAATAAGCAAAATGTGTGAAATAAGTCATTATCTCCATAATATAGACATTTCTATCTATTAAAGTTAATTCTTGTCTCATGCCCCCATATACCTTGCTCTGCCCATTTATTTATGGAATTGTATATACAAAACAAAAATACTGAAAGAATCACGAACTCTGAGTTTCCTAAAGGCAATACATGGTAAAGATGACTTTTCTTTGCCTTAGTCTTGTCCTCTTTCTCCCTATAACCTTTGACTCTTAGAACTTACACACATATGTGCATATGCACATATACGCGCGCGCACACACACATACACTCACACTCACACTCAGGAGAAGCTCAACTCTGACATTCCCTGTGATTGCAGGAAGATGTGCAGTGTCTCTCCCTTACCTCTCAGGAAATACCATGCTGTCCATTGTGCCATTTGGCTGACTAACACGTAAGTGATTTCCAGTGTTCTATTTAGCATCACTCAGGTCCCAGCCACTGCCTTATCTTACTTAAGTAAAGCAACACTTCTATTTCAGAGGGTAGTTGAATGGGGGAAGTGGAATAACTTTCTTCCTCAAAAATTGTCAGAGCACCTGTCAAGACCTTCCTCCATGTGGGTCCATAGTTACATGTTTTTCTTGTGATGGGACCTTTTCATAAAGGTCAGCTACATAATACATGGAAAGAGATGGATGCTTTTATTTAATTACTTTTGACTGCCTTTAGTAACATACATTGTAACTTTGTAGTAACCACAAATTTTTTTCCAAGAGCCTCAATAGCTAAACAAGAATGAGGAAAGCAGTACTGAATTAGAAAGCTCCAGCCAAGGATTCACGAGGCCCTGTGCTTTTGAGAAAGTTGGTTTTATCTCTTTGATCCCAAGTTGCTCATTCTATATAATAAAAGGCTAATATGCAAAATGACCGAACAGCAAAACGACCAGTCACTATGATGCACGCTGACCATCAGGGGGCAGACGCTCAATACAGGAGCTGCCCCCTGGTGGTCAGTGCGCTTTCACAGGGGGAGCGCTGCTCAGCCAGAAGCCCTGAGTCGGGCTCATGGCTGGTGAGTGCAGTGGCAGTGCTAAGGATGTCTGACTGATGGCTAAGGCCTGCTCCCCACACCCTAAGCCGTCAGTCAGAAATCCCCCGAGGGCTCCCAGACTGCGAGAGGGTACAGGCCAGGCTGAGAGATCCAACCATCCAACCCCCTGCCGAATGCACAAATGCTGTGCATCAAGCCTCTAGTCTATAATATAAGAGGTTGGACAAAATATTTCAGAGAGGCAATTAGAAGAGTGTGATAGTTAAGCACACCAATATGGTTCAAACTCAGCTCTCCTACTTGCTAGCTGTGGGGTATGGCATATTGACTCACTGAATTTCACATAAAAATAGTACCTAGCCTACAGAACTATGGGGAGGGGTAAATTAGGAAAAAATCAGTAAAGTGTTTTCCATTGTGTATGTGTGTGTTTGTGTGCACCTGTGTGTTTCACAAACGGAGAAAATAAAGGAGGCCAAAAAGTTTGAGATTGTGTGGAGCAGTCACACAGCTCCTTTGTGATCACGTAGGGATTTCTGAGTTGAAAAATTTAATGCAGTCTTTTGGAAGAAGGTAGTGGGTCACAGGTGCCACAGATCTGTGAGACGGGCTTTACTCGCTTCCAGTAAAAATATTCCCCTAGCCCAGCTGATGTAGCTCAGTGGTTGAGTGTCAAACTATGAACCAGGAGGTCACAGTTCGATTCCTGGTCAGGGCATATGCCTGAGTTGTGGGCTCAATCCCCAGTAGGGGTGTGAAGGAGCCAGCCAATCAATGATTCTCTCTCATCATTGATATTTCTATCTCTCTCTCCTTCTCCCTACCTCTCTGATATATATTTTAAAAACTTGCCCTAATACATAGTAGATAAAACACACCCAATGAATCTATGTAGTATAATATAATAGTGTTCACATCACAGTAGCAAATTCTTGCTGGGTGCAGAAATGAAATAGTTTCTGGTTGGACATGAGCACTCATTACCATGGCTCGGCTTCATCTTTTATTAATTTTGGGAATCAGTGGTGGATGATGCAGCCTGTCATTCTTCCCTAACCTCTTATTGGAAATGGAGAATTAGATCCACTCAACCAAGCTCTCATAAAGAGGCTGTGAAATAACCACAAACAGAATCCAATAAAGAGGGATTTATCCTGGATTATATACTGCAGACTCTACATACCTCCTTGGACTTTCAGGAAATGATTCATAGTTCTGACTATGGAATTCTCACAGGATTCAAGGGTTGGGGGGAGGAAGGAATAATTCATCCAGTTATGTGCTCCATTTCTCAAAGTACAGTCATAAATTATCCTGGATTGACAGCTTGCTCCTCAATCAGGTTGTCTAATAGAGTGGCTGTCCAACTGGGAAGATATTGGGGCTACAGTGGAATAATTGCCCCTACAGACAGAGAAAGAAGGCCTTACCAAAACCAGGACAAAAACACCACAACAAAACTTACTAAGCTGGAAAAAGATATTGACATTTCCCCCTCTTTCTATCAAACTCTCTCATGTCTGGAAATCCTTTAAATACTTTCCCTTAACTAAGCTATTCACAAAGTTAGGTGTTCACCTACTTCATGTGTGTGAAAACGGATTCTTTCCTCAGGAAAGGTATGAAGTAGGCCCTTTAGTGTGTGTTTACAGCACCAAATTTTATCATTGTCATTATTAGAATGGCCTTCCCGTCTCTTCAGAGTTTATTGATTGAATTAAAACCACTTTCAATATCTTAAAGGTTCCTACCTTTAGCCCAACTTTACAAAAGGACTTCCTCTACTTCAGTAAGTGGTAATTATCTTTACATGTATGGAGGTGGCCCAGTACATAGTTGGACTATCACACAAGAGAATACCTCGATTTGTGGGTATTGATTCCATTTTACAATGCTAAAATCCTCTGTGGCTTTGCTTATACATACAGTTGAGATTGTCATGAGACCTGCCTATATTCATATATCATCTTTCAGCTCACTCCAGTCATTCTAACAAAGGTTTATATTACTGCTTCACTTTCTCCTGATCCTAGAGCAGACTGGAACATCCATCCAACGTTTCAGCACATTCCTGAGTCACCGCCGTGATGGAATGTTCTTGGAAGACTCTCCAGTTACTTGCTTCCCAGGGCCTTGGCTGCTTTCCAAGGAATGTACCTTTAGGGATGGTCATTGTCAGTCCTTGGGTAGGTCCTTCCTGCCTCTCCCACCTTCATGTCTAATTCCTTCTGACTCTACCCCCGATGAGGTTTACTGGCCACATATGTCTAAATAATATCAAGATTACTTTTGAATGGCACTTCACATGTTTCAGAGCACTTTCCATGAGAACTCTGATACCTAATACTTTTACCAGCTTGACTTAAGATAGGAAAAGGGCTTGCAAGTCAGTGTTTTTGAACTTGAAGTTATATTCTTAAGGCCAACTGTGGGGCTGTTTGTCACTGGTTGTCTTCAATAATAGCAAAGATACTGGGCAGACATAGTTTAGGATAGGATTATAGCCAAGAGAATAACTTAGTCTTTTCAGAGCACATATGGTCTGATTTTCATGTGTATCTTGAGAAACCACTTAAAACATTTTTTTTTTAATTTAAAAAGAAAACCAACTTGGTATGATTGTACATTTGCATATCTGAATGATAGTGTAAGCAGATACTTCATTAGAGTATTGGAATCCAGTAATCACCATTATCCTACATTTTTGATGACCTTAAATCTCTCTCTTTGTGCTTGCATGCCTTAAGGATTCGGTATGGTTACTTGCTAAATCATATTATACTTGCTAAGAATCCTCTTACTCTCCTAGTACTAAAAGAAAGTTCTCGTGTTATCATTACTCATAATATTTTAATAAAAAAAAAGATTCTGAGCATACAAAAAGTCTGTACTTTTAAGAAGCTTCTGAACATACAGTGTTGCTCTTTTGCTATTAATCTAAATCAACTGTAGGGGTTCTCCCAGTTGAAATGTACTGTTCATTCAGAAACCACATTGTAATCACTCACTGACTCAGCCAGACTTCCTGGTTCTGCTTGTTGGATGTTGCTAGATGCACAGACCTCTGAATTAGGTGTGTGCTCTACCAAAAATCTTTAGGGCATGTCATACTGCGATTGCTCATGCTCTCAGGACCATTCTCTCCAGGAATTACTCAAATCAAAGTTGGAGGGAACCCTGAAAATATGGTGTTCTGGGAGACAAAGACAGGTTAAGAAAATATCATACAGCTGACTAGTGGCCAAGTCATGACGGAACAGACTTAATTCTGTCCCGGTATTTCCACTGCCCAGTGTGACCTCTTACTAAACACAGAAACCTTCAGGTATGAACATGGCAGTAGTCCTAGGACTATGTCATTTGTAACTGAAAAGATAAACTCAATACAAACATTATTTTGTCCCTGCATAAGGAAAAACACAATGGTCAGTGTGTAGCTCATTTGTAGTGCTCATTCTTAAACCTGTTCTTACCCTCAAGTTTGACTCAGAACCTTTGCTAAAATGAAACACTCCCATTCTTGAAAGTAGCCTTATCTCTCTGCTGCCTTCATTTCTTTGCCACCCACAGTTATTCAGTACCTTTGACTCTGTATTTAGGCTAGGTTGGCAATCCACTGGGATTTACCAGAAAGCAGAAATCACTCTTCCAATTGCTCTCCCACCTCTAAAACTCAACTCTCTAGTTACAAGAAATTCCACTACATATAAAATTAACTCAGTATTTCATTTCTGTACTCCAATCATTTTGGATTTTCCATAAATTCTTAAAACCATACCAAACTACGTTTGAGAATTTTAAGATTTGGATCAGTTAATTTACCTGCTCCATGCACTTTTCCTTCTCAAAGGTTTCTCTCCCAGGGTGTTGACTAATTAGCTAGGCTAATCTGATCTTTTCCCCTCAGTAATCTGGAACTGGTACAGACTGGCTCTAGTTACCCACTGATGTGTTTGGGGCTGGGAGGATAACTTAGGTATATTCTCAGTCACATGGTCAGTTCTCAAATTTCATTTCCCTTGTCTGATCATCATATTTGGCAGAATTGATGACTCCTTTCTTCTCAAGACAAGTCTTGTGGGAGGCATCTAATAAACCATATCCTCCTGTTTGCTGTTTTCTTGCCTCCTCTGCTGGCTCCCTCTCTTCTTCTACTCCATGTTTCATTCATCTTGTATCAATATTATGCTGGGTTGTTCTAATGTCAACTTGGTTAAGCTGGGAACTATGTTTCCTAGACCACCCTTTCCTCTATGGCTCTAGGTTAGAGTTACTCAAAGGAGAAACTTGCATGGGATTTGAGAAGTGGAACTGAAGCAGAGTCATTACTCTCTTAAGAACTTCAGGACCAGATATGGTGATGAAAATACAAAGAAGTGACTAACAGGTTCTAATTTGTGTTTGTTTTCTTCCTTTTCAAGTCCATTTCTTCTGACCTCTGGTTCTATGACCCGCTGCGGTCCCAGGCACACCACCATATGCATAGAAGTGGTAGCTACATAGATGCAAGAGCTGCTATGTCCCTCACAAAAAGTATCCCACTTGGGGTTCTACTTCAGTGATTAGATGGGCCTAGTTTACCAGGTTTTCTGAAAGCTCCACCATCCACCTGTGCCAGTGCTCTGAGAAGACTGGTTAGTGACTCCCTCAAATCCTTCATTCTTTCTCCTAGACCTTCATTGTTACAGCTCCTGTAACAATTATGTAAATTCTAATTCTTACAATGAAACCTTTATCCTGTAGCTCTGCTAATTGAACTCTGATTGAGACAAATATATATACCACTAGAAGTGGTTCCATGGAAATAGAAAATTAAAAATAGCAATATGGCATTAGGACTCTGATGTGAGTAGGCTTAAAGGCACTGATTAACCTGTAGTCAGTGATAAATAGGACACTGGTAGTCTTTATCAAGCAATAGTTTTTTTCCCCAGTTATGAAATGTGTAGTCAAAATAAACAACTAAGAAACTGATAGAATCCCCATATTGGTTCCCTGATCTATGAGTGAGATCTTTTATGATAGCAAGGGCAAAATGGAAACCTCTAGAGCAGGGGTGGGCAAACTTTTTGACTCGAGGGCCACAATGGGTTCTTAAACTGGACCGGAGGGCCGGAACAAAAGCATGGATGGAGTGTTTGTGTGAACTAATATAAATTCAAAGTAAAGGAGCGGAGGGGAGAGCAAGAGAACCCTCCACTCTTTTGGCTCCGCGGGCCGGATAGAACAGCCAAACGGGCCGGATCCGCCCCGCGGGCCGTAGTTTGCCCACAGCTGCTCTAGAGCTTCCTTTTTCTACTGAATCAGTAATCCAAAATCAACACTGCATTCCTGGAGGGATTGAAGATCTTTGTTCCACCATCAATGACTTGAAGATCTAGGAACAATGATTCCTATTACATTCTCATTCAATTTGCGTCTTTGGACTGTGCAGATGACAGGTGAAGAATGACAAACTAATAAACTTAATTAGGTGGTGGGAGACTCCATTTGTAGCCTGTTCCAGATGTGGTTCTTCTTGGATCTAACTAACACATCCCCTAGAATCAGTATGCAGCTGGTAACCTGCTAAATGTCTTTATACCTATTAGTAAAGACCACCAGAAGCAGTTTCACCTGGTCTCTAGCAATACACTAATCTATTTCAGAATTGTATCAACTATTTACCAATTTATTTTAATCTTTTTTTCATGAATCTCCCTGCCTCTCTATTTCAATGGACATTATGCAGGTTCACCCTGCCAGTGACATCATGTTGCTTGGATATGCTGAGCAGAAAAGACACTTCCCAAACATATGTGTGCAAGAGTGTAGAAAATATGTCCAACTGGCAGGAGCATGCCAGTTTGGTCAAGCTTTTAGGCATCCAGTGGGATGGAGCATATCAAGATATCTGCTACAAAAGTGGTCATGGCATTCAGCATAGTTTAATGGGTTTCAGATATAACATAGGGCTTATTTGGAAGAAAAACTTAAAATCAGAAAAATAGTAGAGTAATGCAGTCTTCCAAATTCTCATTACTCCTTAGCACAGAGGGGACGTGGATGCCCTATATATACTAAGACCAAAAGTCCAGCAGAGGGTGGCTTTAGCCAGAAACGTAGATGTACAAAACAGAACTCCTGCTTACTTACCCCTTTCGTAAGCTAGGCTAAGAGGGGGAGGGAATACGTGGTTTCTTGTAGTAAAAATAAGTAAAACGAGGTATCTTGGTCCAGGAACATGCTAGGGAAGATGCATACTGGAGATGAAGGTTTATGTACCAAGAGTGCAGGAAACAACCTTGCTTGCTGAATGGAATGCTGAAATTAGCCAAAAGCCTTATCTCTGCAGGCTGGCCCAGTGGACCTAAGCCAGTTCTTTGCTAAGGGAAGGAGATGAGCCTCCAAGGCCATACAAATTTGTCTCTCTTCAATATTCCTTCCAAAGAAAGGGAAAAGTTGCTGCATATGGCCCCTCTTCCAGTTATAAAACCTAGGAGAAATGGCCAAATCTGTGAATCTGCAGATTTGTGTGTAGTGGCTAATGGTTTTACTGGATAGTCAGAAACTTGGAAGGAACACAATTGAAAAATTTGGTGGCAGGTAGTCCAGAAGTTGAATGTGGATAGAACTCTCCAAAATGGACATCTACACTAATAAAAGGGAAATATGCAAATTGACTGTACCTCCATGACACCCACCAGCCAATCAGGAGTGAGTATGCAAATTAACCCAACAAAGATGGAAGGTTAATTTGCATATGCAGGCACGGAGCGAAGACTGATAAGTGAAGAGGCTTGGCTTCTCCGCTGCAGCCAGAGCAGAGAAGCCAAGCCTAGCTGCAGTCGGAGCAGAGAAGCCTAGGCTTGAGGCTTGGCTTCTCTGCTGTGGCCGGAGTGAAGGCCTGGGTCCCAGGTGCTGGAGGAAAACCGGTACTGGCAGCCAGGGGGAAGGAAGGCCTATTGTACAAATCTTCCTGCAACAGGCCTCTAGTAAAGTATAAAGATACTAGAGGACCGGTGCATGAAATTCGTGCACAGGTGGGGTGTCCCTCAGCCCAGCCTGCACCCTCTCCAATCTGGGACCCCTCGAGGGATGTCTGACTGCCTGTTTAGGCCCGATCCCAGTAGCATCGGGCCTAAACAGGCAGTCAGACATCCCTATCACAATCCAGGACTGCTGGTTCCCAACTGCTTGCCTGCCTGCCTTCCTGATTGCCCCTAACTGCTTCTGCCTGCCAGCCTGATCATCCCCTAACCACTCCCCTGTCAGCCTGATTGATGCCTAACTGCTTCCCTGACAGCCTGATTGCCCCTTACTGCCCTCCCCTGCAGGCCTGGCCCCCCCCCAACTGCTCTCCCCTGCAGGCCTGGGTCCCTCCCAACTGCCCTTCCCTGCAGGCCTGGGTCCCTCCCAACTGCCCTTCCCTGCAGGCCCAGTCACCCCCAATTTCCCTCCTCTGCTGACCTGGTCACCCCTAACTGCCCTCCCCAGCAGGCTTGATCACCCCCAACTGCCCTCCCTTGCAGGCTTGGTCCCTCCCAACTGCCCTCCCTTGCTGGCCTGATCGCCCACAACTGCCCTCCCCTGCTGGCCATCTAGTGGTGGTCATCTTGTGTCCACATGGATGTAGCCATCTTTGACCACATGGGGGCAGCCATCTTGTGTGATGGAGTGACAGTCAATTTGCATATTACTCTTTTATTAGATAGGTTAGGTTTTGTATGTCATGTGATTGTTTACCAAAGAACACCCTCAGCAGAAGTAAATCTTAATAACCAGTTGGTGAAGATGACTCATATTGTGGATGTTAATCAGCTTCTTTCCCCAGCCATCTGTACCCTTGCCCAATAGGCTCATGATGAAGGTGGCCACTTTGGCAGGACTGGAGGTTGTACTTGAGCTTGTCAGCAACATGGAATTCTGTTCACAAAGACCAATTTGGCTTCGGCCATTATTGAGTGCCCAACCTGCCAGCAACAGAAACCAATACTGAGTCCACAATATGTCACCACTCCCAAGGGACATCAGCCAGCCACTTGGTGTAATGTTGATTACATTGGAATACTTCTATCCTGGAAGAAATAGCACTTTTTTCTCAGTGGAACAGACAAACATCTTGGATATGAATTTGTCTTCCCTCCCTGTGATGATTCTGCCAAAACCAACCACCTATAGGCTTCCAAAATGCCTTATTTGATGTTATAGTTTTCCGTACAGCATTGCTTTTTACTTTGGAAATTATGCAATATCAAATTCACCCTCATGCAATTAATCTGATACGATGGTAGACTATCCTTTGGAAGACTCAGTTATGTCACCCAATGTGTAGCACTATTTTGGAGGCCTTGTGTAAAATTCTTTAGGATAAATCTATACTCTGAGTCAGTGACCAATGGAAATGTTTTTCCCTGTTACCCCTAATGACCTAATGGCAAAATGTGTCCCCATGATTTTGGGCTCTGCTGATTTAGAGTCCTTACTGAACAAGGGAAGATTGTTTTTTATCAGAGGACATATAAAGTTCTACTAAACTGGAAGTTGAGTCTATTATTACCTTGTCATTTTGAGCTTCTGATTTCAGTAAACCAACAGGCAAAGGATAGCATCATTGCATTAGAAGTGCAATTGATCCTCTCCAGGGGAAATTGGGCTGCTTCTACGTAATGAGAGCAGGGAAGAATATGTGTGTTGAAAAGCAGGGGATACTCTGGATGCCTCTTAGTACTTTCCTATGTCTTATTTCAACACTGATGAAATACTATGACAGTCTAGGCAGGACTGCTAGTGACACAGACCTTGTTATAGCCTGACAAATTATAGAAATAAAGACTCCAAGAGTTATAAGTATTTCTTCCTTACTTTGATGTGAATATGTGTGTGTGTGTGTGTGTAAAATACCATTTGTTTTCTTTCTTTTTCCATTTCCAGTTTCCATACTATCCAACATAAAATGTATTAATAGTGTTGAAAGTATAGATTAAAGGAGGAGTGAGACTCAGATAGATGAAGAATGGACATAGTCCAAAGATGGGTAAAGAAACAAGGAACTTAGTGTATATTCTTTTGGGGAGGGCTATGTATTGTTGGTTATATTAGGAACCGTTGCATCTTGTTAGGTAGAAGCATATTGCTATCACCTTTATTGGATATTAAATATGGTTAAAAGTGGTATATATGGATGACAAGTTGACAAGGTGTGGACTTATTTGTATTGTTTAATTTGGAGACTACATTTTAAAAACTCTTCTTTCCTGAATGGTTCCAGGCTACAGTTGGCCAAAACAGGAGCTTGTGTGAGATTTGAAAGGTGGACAAATGTGCACAGAGATGCCCAGCTTGTCTTCATTCTCCACTGCTCTTCATCCAACTGCTAGGTTTATTGTTCAAACATTTCCACCAGATGCTTGGCTGTGGCCCCATAGCACTGGTAGCTGTACAGAGATCACAGCTCTCATAAACTTCTGCTGCTGGTTGTGCCGGGATTCTCACATTTCCCTAGAAGTCCTAACCTGCACTAGCACTTCAAGAGGACTGGCTAGTGATTTTTCCTCTAGATATGCAATGCTCCTTCCAGTTCTTTCCCTTCCCAGCAACTCCTTATTGTGTCATTTCTAATTCTTCTAATAAATTCCTTATTCCACAGCAAGCACAGTGCTTCTGTGTCTCTGCCTGAATCCTGACTGGTACAGGCCTACCACACCATGTGGCATGTAGTAGTGTGTGTGTGTGTGTGTGTGTGTGTGTGTGTGTGTGTGTGTGTGATTTTGAGCTTCTGATTTCAGTAAACCAACAGGCAAAGGATAGCATCATTGCTTTAGAAGTGCAATTGATCCTCACCAGGGGAAATTGGGCTGCTTCTACGTGTGAGATAGGGGTAGGTAAGTTGCTGGTGAAGCCATATTAAAGTTAAATCCTGTTCTAATTTGATCTGATAGGCAATTATCACAGATGGAGTTAAGAATTTATAACCCTGTGTATTGAGAAATGGAGTTTGGAATAATCCCTAGACATATAATGGTGCAACAGGGAGGATAGTTAACTATTGCTTGCTCAAACTTTTCCCATCTCAAACATCCAAGTTACTCTTAATTCTAGGATTCAGTTGAAATGCAGAATGTAGAAGTCAACAATTCATGACATAAAATCAGAAAAGTATTGGACATCTGGATGATGGATTAGACAAAGTAAGAGCAACAGTAACCAAGATAACAACAACAACAAAAAGACAACAGAAACAAGCAAAAAATTCCTAGCCTTAGAATGTGTATATTTTTTGTAACAAAGCAATAAAGTTTTATACATGTTATTGAAACTTTAGGGGAAGATGATATTAAATGTTTCTGGTGAACAAATAATGACATTAATATATTAATTTAAGAGGTATAGGCTATTGTCAATATTATATCAATTTAGTAGAATTCTTTTCATCATTTTATTTTAGAAAATAAAAATATTTATACATACAAGATCTTAATACTCCTGCTCAAATCTTTCCCCATAAGATATTAAGTTCCTTAAAAGAATAACTTTTAAGTTATCTTAAATTCTACCCAATCTTATTTCCACCATCCTTTTTTATTCTTAAAGGACAAAAATTTCTTCTCTTTGACTTGTCTTGCTGAAGTGACAGACTCTACAATAAATGCTTTTTGTACATTTTCCCTAAACTTCACAACAAATGAAGAATGTGGGAATTACATTTCCTGTATTAGAGATGAGGGAAGTGAAGATCAGAGAGATTATCTAAATGATACATTCAGGGTCACACAATGAAGTCAAGAATTTAACCCATTTTCCTTCCACTTCACTGTCTTGCTTTTGTATCATTGCTTTCCTCACACTAAGAATTATTGCACATTCAGTTTTTATAACTATTCCCAAATTTCTCTCCAAAAATTGCATCAATATACTAGTACGTATATTCCTATCATAGTAGGAAAGTCCCTATTTTTCCACATCTTCCTCAGCACTGGCTAGATTTTCCAAATTTATTGGTTTAGAACCAGGATATTATTATAGAGATTATTAATAGGATGAAAGGTACGAATAATATGATATTTTAGATATTTACAATGGCTAATGTTAAGCATTTGTTTTTGAATATATAAGTGTTTTTAAAAAGCCTTGTGAACTTCTACACAACTGACTATAACTGTGTCAGCACTATAAGATTATAATGGATCTGAGAAATTCTTACCACCTAGCCACATTGTCGTCATCCTATATCATAGCTAAATGCATTACTTGTGTGTTTGTGGTGATGCTGGTGTAAACAAACCTATTGCACTGCCAATACTGTAAAAGTATTGCACATGCAATTATGTACAGTACACAATGCTTGAGAATGATAAAAGATTGTTAGTCGTTTATGTATTTACTATATTTTTATCATTATTTTAGAGTGTACTCTTCCTACTTACATATATTTAAAAAATAGTTTGCTGTAAAACAGTATGCTGTGATATGCCGGCAGAGCTTTCTCTTGATTACATTCTCTTTTATGTTTGATTTAATCTCATGTGGTTTTGTACAGTAACATGCTGTACAGGCTTGTAGTCTAGGAGCAATAAGCTATACCATATAGCCTAGGTGTGTAGTAGTTTATGCCATCTAGGTTTGTGTAAGTACACTCTGTGATGTTGGCACAATGACAGAATTGCCTAATTACACATTTCTCAGAATGTATACTGTCATTAAGCAGTGCTGAAGTGTCTGTGGTTGGCAGGAGGGTCCCACATATGTACTACTCTAGAAAGAAAAGGAATAAACCAGATCTGGTGATAAAAAAGAGAGTAATATTTTTTGAGTTATCCTCATTGCAGTTATTTTTATTTTTTTAAATCCTCACCTGAGGATATGTTTTCATTGATTTCAGCAGGAGAGGGGGAGAGAGAAACTCCAATTGTTTGCCTCCAGTATGCACCCTGACCCAGATCGAACCCACAACCTGGGCATGTGCCCTGACTGGAAATTGAACCCGCTACCTTTCGGTGCATGGACACTCCAACCAACAGAGCCACACCAGCCAGGGCATCAGTAGCAATTATTTAATACATTTCTGTTAAGGTTCCAGGAAACCAACATGATCTGTTATTCTCAAGCTTCATTGCTCACCCAGGATCTTGAAAACCATGCCAAGTTACCAACACTCTTAAGCATGACTATAGCAAGCTCTCTGCTGGTTGAATTTGCAGGTCCATGAAGAGTATGGCATATTCAGCTTATTACAATAGCTAAAACTCATACAATAAACATGTATTGAGCAATTACTATGTACAAAGTTTTCTATCAGTATAATAAGAACAACAGAGATAAACCAGATCTGTACTGTTTCCTCAAGGATCTTTTGGTTCCTTAAGGGAGATTCATTCATTCATTCATTCATTCATTCATTCATTCAACTATTTATTGGGCACCTATAATGTGCCATTCATTATTCTAGGTTCTAGGGTTATAATAGTAAATAAAACAGAGAGATCCTGCTCTTATGAAACATATCCTATTGTGAAAACAACAAATTAACTAATTAACATATAATATCAAGGAGTGATATGTAGAAAAATAAAGCAGAGTGAAAGGAGATAAAATAATGAGATAATATTTTTGTGTAGATAGGTAAAGCTTTCTAGAAAGGAAGATATTGAACAGAAACTTGAATGACTGGAGAGAAAAGCCATATGGATATCTAGAAGTGAAAGTGTGGTGGTTGCTCAGATGCATGTAGAGCAAGAGAGGTGGTCAGTAGTGGTCCATTTCCAGATCTGTTTCAGGAAATATTCTACTTCAGAGTGAGATCAATCAGGACTCCTGGTATGCATTTGAAAGGCAATCAATCATGAACTGTACCTATTCCCTAGTGCTGCCCTGTGTTCAACAAAATATGAAAGGCTGTGTCAATTCAACAAAGAAGCTATGGACCCTGCTCTTACTGTGTGGAGATAGACATGTTCTCAACAGCCTTCAAAATCCCTTTCAGCTTCTTCAACCCAGAAATAAGCCACTTAAAATGGATTGGTTTTCACTCATACTCATACATTTCTGGCCTAGAAATAACTGATTTTAATCACAAATATTGTCAAGCACCTATTTTGCATCAGGCATTGTGTTAAGTATTTGGGGGAATAAAATAGCTTATTAAATATGGTTCTTTTCTTTCAGGCGTTTTTAAATACCACCAGGAGTACTAAATTATCATGGCATTCTCTTCTTTCTATAGCCTACCATTGACATTCCAAGATGCCTATTTACTTAAAGAATTTTCATTTGCAAGGAACAGAATCCCACATGAAGAATCTCAAGTGGAAAGGGAATCATTCCAACAGTTTCCAGTGGAACCCAGTTGTAGAAAGTATTGTTAGTTCTTGGAGGAACTGCAAAGCCTCTCAGAACCTCTGCCTCTCATTTTGGTTTGCATGGTTTCTCTACCCTCTCGGAACCTCTGCCTCTCATTTTGGTTTGCATGGTTTCTCTACCTTATTCCCCTTTGCATATGTGCCTTGTGCTTCCTCTGTAGTCTGGATCTTCTCCTTTTCTTATGCTTTCCAATTCAAAGTGGTCCCTTTGGATCCTTCCAGCTCATGTTTTCGTGTCTTGGTATCTGTGTCCCCATTCCCAGTTCCCAGATGAGAGGAAATTATTGGTCAGACCTATTATCTGTGGAGTGGTTTGAGGCCCCCTGATATGCAGGCCTCCCTATTTTGCTGTATGAGTAGATTAGTGTTTGTGAGCAGAAGTGAAATGGTGGTCATCTCTCATACCATATTACTCTGTTTTATTATCTTTAATAAATCATTGGTAGCTAGCCTGCTTCTCTATATTTAGGGTCCAATATTTAAGGTACTTCTCCATAGAGCACTTCCCACATATCCAGCTTCATCTTCCCTTTATACTCATAGTGATCTCCCTTCCCCTCCTGCTTCTTTTACTGACCTACCTGGGGATTCATACTGCTGATGCCAACACCAGTCCTTGACACCATGAGTTTATCTCTGGCCATGCTGCAAAATAACAGTTTCAATGATGGCAATGGTGAAGATTGGTCCAGGTAGTGACAGACCAAGGCCAATACCCAGGTTAGCCATGCAGCTAACCCCAGCTCATCAGAGGGAGATTTTAGGCTGTTGGTTAGGTCGACTATTAATAGCAAAACTAAATGACTCTGAGTCCATATTCATTTTTATATATCCTCCTGCCATAGATTCCAAGTGATTATTTTACTCTCCTAGCCTGCTCTTCCATATGTGTGTGTGTGTGTGTGTGTGTGTGTGTGTGTGTGTGTGTAAATATTCCTGATGGTATTGGATGCTGAGGGTATGTAGGCAGTGTGCTGAGAAGGAGTCAGATGAGGCCAGCTTAGTTGGCAGTGTGCCACTGGGGAAAATCTGCTGAAGCTGGAGCCCTACTGTATGTCATATTGGAATCAAACCTCCTATTGCTGAAAATCACAGTGCCTCTTATCTCAGCACCATCAGATAAGCTGCCAGAAAATAACATCTTAGATATCCATTTAACAGGAGGCAGGGGTGTTGATAGAACTGTCTTGCTTTGAAAATTCCTACAAGAATGCAGAGCTAAATGCACAAATGACAAAACTATGGTAGAAGCACCAGAGAGACAGGAGCTAAAAGTACAGTAGAAACAAAGGATGTAGGGATCTTTGAAATGTGTTCCCTTTTAACAGCATATGGCAGAGACTGCAGACCCCCTAATTATTTTCTGGCCTCCGTGCTCACAAATAAGCACCATATGAAAAAGTAAAGCATCTTCCGCATGAGAAAAAGAAAAGGAATGATCGTAAGAAAGCACAGCCATGTTCTAGAAATTATCCTGGCTGCCACTTGCCGTGAGCACTGTGCTGGTTCCTGGGATACAAAGATGAATGATGGGCAGGCTAATCCTTCAGAAGCTATGAGGATACTAATCATGACAGTATTCCATCCATGTCTTAACATTTAGGGTTTTCCTCTTCACTCCCACTGCCATCATCCCAGACCTGGTCCCATCATCTCCTACATGAGTCACTGAAAGAGCTCCTAGGATCATCTTTCCTTTCCTCACACTGCACACTGCTCTAATGATACCTCTTTCCAACACCATATTTATCACATTGTGCCTCTGCTCAAGAAGCAGCAGAGATCTCTTTGCCCATTGAATGGCATCTGAACTCCATGGCCTTGTATTTAAGTCCCTCCTTCATAAAGCAGCATCCACTGTGTCCTCATCATCTCTTCATATCCATAGTGGTCTCTTTGCTTCAGTGATGGTGTTCCGTTGCTGGCCTACCTTAATGATAGTGTTTGTACCATTACAAAGAAGCATCGGCACCTATATTTTGAAATAATGAAGAATGTTTCTCTAGCCTTTCGTCAATGGAGAACAATCTCCTTGCCACTTTCTATTCTCTCTCACATATGAACTTCATGTTTACCCTAATAAATACACCTGAGTGGCAGGATAAATGTTGGTCAAATTTGATATGAACTGAAGGTGTTATATGGGTAAATAATGTCATAAAAAGACACTGCTTCTGTTTCTAGGTGCCTTTTCTTATTCCCATGCTTCTTATATATAATATTCCACTTGCATCTTATCTACCTATTCTTCTCAATTCTACCAATTGGCAATTGTATTTAATCAGTTGGCTGATAAATATTTGTAACCTGTGCTTACTTAGGCCACATCAGCCCAGAATTTGAAATTATATCACACTGACACTAAACCTGTGATTCATGCTACTTGTGTCACCAATGAATGCAGGACTTTTAGGTCCCTACAAAGCTACTCCTCTCAAGGGGCCTCTCCGATGTTCTAAAAAAAACCCCACAAAATTCATAAGTGTTGATCTACCTTTCCACGCCTGGACCCCCTCTGCTAGATGCTGCCATGTCCTTCAGGCATCACTGCCCCTTCTTAGAACTTTTGTTCCTGCCACACACAGCTGCTTCCTCCAGCTTCTCCTGACGCTTTGACAGGCATTGCCCTCTATCTCTGGGCTCTACTATTGCCACTGTTGATGCACGGGAGATCTGAAGATGCCAGAGCCACCATTGGTCCTGTGGCACAGATGGAGAAAATACCTTAATCACTTGCCATTTTGTTACCTTCTCTGAAAAGAGCACCAAAGCAATGTGGCTTTTGTTCCATAGTCTTTCTTGTTTTACTAACAACCCAAACTACGATGGAACTCAGATATGAGTGTTTGGGGTCCAGAAGAAAAGTTAATCTAGGTAAATAATTACATTGCCACACTGGACCAGGCCTACCTATCGTGGCTACCTGTTTTCTTAGGATAGGTACTTTCAAAGGAGGTTCTCTAGTTCCTCATGAGGCTGACCTTCCAGTGCCCTGCTCTAATGGTTCACCCCATTTATCCAAACAGGTCATAATGCTATTTGGCACTAAGACTAGATACAAAATATATATTTACTTAATAGTTTTCATCACTAGGTATGTATGTGATTGTGGTTGTATCACTTAATCTCTGGGTCTAAGTTTGCTCACTTAGATTATCTCTGAACTCTATGTGCAGAAATTTCTTGCTTTTACACATTTAGCTGGTTTCCTCTTATGGGTTTGATAAACTAAAACCTTATGAGATAAGTTTTCATGCAGAAAACAACCATGTAACTTTGTCACAACACAAAAAAACACCCACGTGAAGGTACTAGAGAATGAACAAAAGCAAACAGATTGTATTAGGGTGTGTATATTCACCTGGAGGAAAGGAGATGGAACAGTTCCCATTTATTTTGCTTTTGAACTAAGGCTAAGTGCCACACTTTCAGTGCATAGACTAGTAGAGAACAAGAGGGAAAACCTGTCTTCGTCTGGCTGGGAAAACAAGAAAACTAAAGCTGAATGCTGAAGAGAGTGAGGGAATAACATAAGGGAAAGAGCCAATGAAGACATCCCTAAACTCTGTCTACCCACATCTCCAACCCCTGAGCCACATATGCATGGAACAGACTAAAGTTCTGTAAAAGATAAAAAAAAATCTGAACTGAGGCCAGGGCTGCTACCTTGAAGGCACTAAAGAGAGAACAGGAGAAAGAGGTAAATGATAAATAAAAACTATAGCAATAAACACAAAAGCCTTCATTGGATATGTGCCAATAAAATCTAGAGACACTGCTCCCAGGGAAGATGATTGTCAGCCTATTGAAGATGAGAATGATGGAGTATAATATTAACCGATGTATCTGTATCTAATGCCACATTTCTTTTTAGGTCCTAAATCTAAAAAGTGTACATTATATGGAGCAAACACTAGTAGCACAACTAATTATCAAGATGTTATCATGTTTATCTTCATGGGACTTGTCAGGACACGTATGCAGCCATCAGATATATCATTGATTCCTAAATAGAAGCTGCCTTATACTACTGTTTGCTAAGGAGCTTATGTAACCATTTTCCCATATATGAACACATCAAGCACTGTTTCTAACCCATGGTAATTCCTCAGTTTGTTCCTGTGAATGAATTAATAACCGCCCCCCCCCCCCCCAATTAGCAAACTTGGAAATTACATCCTCTATAGGAGAATATATTTTCTATTTTACTACTTCTATTTGTTAGAGAATAAAGAACAAAGTTATGAAAAACTCTAAAATACCCTGAGAAGAAATACAAAAGCAAAATAATCCTGGAGGCCTGGTAATAATTAATGATGTCATTTATCTTCTGTGTGTGTGTATGTGTGTGTGTGTGTGTGTGTGTGTGTGTGTGTGTGTGTGTGTGTTAACCAAGTGAGATAGACCAGATAAATTCCAGGTTATGTCAAGGGAAACACAAGATCAGAAATTCTTATTGTTGCAAAATTATATTACCAAATTTAAAATAAAACAAATGAACAAAAATACCCACAGAACATCTAATGCCTAAC
This sequence comes from Plecotus auritus, assembly GCF_963455305.1. Taxonomy (NCBI): domain Eukaryota; kingdom Metazoa; phylum Chordata; class Mammalia; order Chiroptera; family Vespertilionidae; genus Plecotus; species Plecotus auritus. Next base: position 133,160,153 of record NC_137776.1, on the reverse strand, counting down.
TGCTATTCAAATCTCAGGTACAACACTTGGGAGAAATCTCAGAGAGACTGCAAATATCTCAGGAGGCATTGCTTGAGTTGGCTGTTTTATAAATGGCATAGATGGTTGAGATAAAGCAACCACTTTCCTAAAATCTTTATGAAGTCTTTGACATATATGGGCTCTATAAAGTGGGAAGTTCAAGAAAAAATTGTTATTCATCAAGTGTCTGCAGTGTGTCAGGCCATGTGCTTTCTGTTTTCATATGCATTTTCACACAGAGCCCTCAAAACAACCATAATAGTTGGATAATACCTCCCATTTAAAAAGTGGAAACACTGAGGCTCAGACAGGGTTAAGTAATTTGATTATTTGGATTCCATCTCAGATATACCTGATTCCAAATCTCTGTTTACTTCATAAAAATCTTAATGTACTTAAACAGTACTTTTTCTCTTCTTACCGATGGAGAGAACACTAGAATAAGTCACTCCTCTGTATTAGACCAGATCCACCTTAAAGTGAATCTTCCCCACTCCTGTCTAGTTTCTCTTTCCCTTTATTCTTGTTAATCTTGCTTGGCTCTTTTTATACAGGCTTTGTTGCCACAAAAATTGACAGAAGTTGGGTATAAGCTGTCCGTTTTAGATGTGACAGAAACTCTTCAGATATCAAAGTCACCACTCTTCCCTATTACTCTGGACACTGGAGCCATGGCCCTTTATCTTCAAGCTTGCACCATTGCTTTCCGGATAAAAGAGTTAGGAGGAATTTGGGGTATCTGCTGTTCCCATGTTTCTGTCAAAAGTGAGAAATGAAAAACAGATTGAGGAAGCCACAAATGTTCCACTGATTGGCTTCACTCATTTATGTTATCTTCCTGCCCTGAAGGTATGTGTGTGAGTTTGTGATTCCTGGGATAGAAATATTCTGTAAGCTTTTTTTAGGGTGACAACTAGCTGATCTGATAAACTCATCTCTGTTCTTATGATGAGGTTAGGGAACCTCTCTATCCTTTTTCCTTCTTTTACTCTACATTTCCTGTATGTTTTCTAAACCAACAGTGTCCAAATACTGGATCAGCTGGACTGACTGTATCACATACATCTGGAAAACTTGTTAAAAATATTGAGTTGTTGCTCTGGCTGGTTTGTTTAGTGGTTAGAGCATTCACTTGCATACCAAAGAGTCGTGGCTGTGATTCCTGGTCAAGGGTACATACCTAGGTTGCAGGTTTCCCAACCCCAGCAGGGGTGTGTGCAGGAAACAACTAATCGATGTGTCTCTCACATCAATGTTTCTCCCTACATCTTTCTCCCCTCCGCCTCCCTCCCTTCCACTCTCTCTAAAAATCAATGAAAAAAATGTCCTAGGGTGAGGATTAAAATATATTGAATTGCTTCTCCCTGGCTCCAGAGATTCTGATTCAGTAGGTATAGGATAGGGTCTGGGAATCAATTATCTTAATCTCTCCAGGTGAATCTGATGGCCAGCCATGTTAGTAACCCTAGGCAAAAGAACAACTCTACATGGACAGATACTACCTAGGAAAGGTAGAAGCTAGTGGAGAAAATCATTTGGGTGAAGCAAAGTGTCACAGTACTATATGAGTTATGCTTCTTCAAACTGCCAGGTATGTTGAATGAGCCCTAGTTATCAGCTGTATGTAACAGACACCATTGTCAGATTATCGTACTTTCCTCCCCATCCTCTAAGCTGAGCCAGTTAGGGCTCTATTTCTACAAACTGTAAGAAAAAAAATTCTTCTGGCTTGAGTAGAAAGTACTCACCTTATAGACATGGCCTTCATTAAGTCAAGAGGATAAAATTTTCTCACTTTTGCTCTTCTTTGTTTTAACAATTAGACTACAGACACAGAGGCATTAGATGATATACAAATTATCATGGCATATTTTGTAAAGTTTTTGCTTTCCCCCATCTTGGATTGGCATTCATTTGGTGTTGATGTTTAGATATGTAGGATCATTTTATATACACTCTAGATTGGAAATATTAACTGTGTAGCTAACTAAAACAATAATTAAAATGTTTAAAATGCTTGGAGTTAATTATATACACTTAAGATTTTCACATTCCCCCTTTAATGTATTACATATAGCTAAAAATATGGAAAGCATTTGAACTTTCACTACACAGCTGGACCCAGAGGCAATAATAAAAATTAAATTATACTTGCTCCCTGGGGAAGGGATGTGCTGAGATTGGTTTGAAAGGGTGAAACTTTAAGTGTTAATTTTCACCCTGAGTAAATGCTCAACTGATGGTTGACGTGAAGCACATCTATATGAGTAAAGATTTTGAATACAGGATTTCATTTGGCTAGTTTGAAGTGGTCATGGTTCTGTTTTTGTCTTGAATTGTTGAGCCAATGGTCCCTGGGATTTATCTTGGGGGATAAAAGTCACAGTCGTTGAAAGAAATGAAGGTTTAAGTCCTCACTTTCAAGTGTGCTCCCTTCCATTTTTGTCCAAAGGATAGCCCTCTTTAATCTTTGGGGGGCAATCCAAAAGAAAGGGCCGCACCAGATCATGGCCAGACTCCCTCAAGAAGCATTCATTCAAAACTCACTTTCAGGTCTAAAGTTGAGGCTTTTCTGGCTTTGCTCTGTAATGCTGTTGCCTTTCTGTGTCTTTTTATAAACAAATGGTGTACCATAGACTACATTTATCATATAAGAAAGACAAGTTGCAGAGGCATGGAAGTGAATTTCATTAAACTGAAAAGCTTCCTCTATATTATGACTTTTAATATTGGTTTACAGTAACTCAACCACCTAAAATAATTGGAGAGTCAAAATTCACCTGTGAAATGGCTTTAATTATTATATACTCCCCTTTCCTCAATTCCTTGCCTACTTTCTGATACAGTTTTTAATTACCTTGATTGACTGTGCCACCAAATTTCTTAAAAATACCTTAGCTAATAGATGTTTAAAGAATTCTAATTTAATAGTCCCCATAATGCACCAGAAGTGGCTGATAAAGTGGAACCCATTGGCCATACAGAGCATCAAGTTTCTGAGAAATATGAGGAAAGTCATCAAGGGATTAAAATGTGCTTAGCTCATACAGAGAGCTATATTAAGCTATCATCCTTTGATGGGGGTCCTGGGAATAAACATGGATGGGTTTCATTGTGCAGATGTTTATGGCTTCAGGCTGGAATGTTGTCTACACTAGAGATAATTCTCAACTCATTCCAAGATACCAGAGTGTTGACAGGAAGCTCTGGGTGAAGTACAGTGTAAAAGACCAATGGGAAGTTTTCTGTCACCATAACCAAATGATTTCATCTGCAATAGAACAGAGTCCACTCCTTCAGATAAGTACAAGCAATGAGGTGGTTCTCTCTGGCTCATTTCTTACTTCTTTGTTGATGGTGGTGCATGTTCCAGTATGCATACAAAGATATGTGTGTGTTGCACAGACATATGTCTTGACACCAACAGTCATCTAGCAAGTCATGCCTTGTTAACTCTAACATTTTATCCTTTGGCATTTACACTCTAGATGTGCAGATAGGCACGCTTGTCTTGTCAAAACATTGCTATATGTTTACATGAGAGAATGTGTTCAGTTAGTATCCTCAGTAATTCTGGCATTTATTGTCACTCAGGGCTGTGCATTTACACACACACACACACACACACACACACACACATTATGGTGGTGGATATAAAAGCATCAAGTTTCCTCAGAAAAGGGAAATTTCCTACTCATTTCCAAGCAGAAGCTTATTTTTTACTTAAAATTAAATAGCAAGTGTTACACTTAAATCATTATGGGCCTCCGAAGTCAATTACCCTAACTCATCACTTTGCCCTTCATTTAACATAAGCCACTCTTTGCTCCAGCAATTATTTAGAGATACATTATCCATACTCTTTTGTTTGTTTGTTTGTTTTATCCATTAATTGACCCCACTAGATTTTGGCATAGGTTCAGACATAGATGTATAAGCAATTCCATTAAATTTCATTTAGCACAACCAGCATTTCCCAAGTGCCTATTTTGCACCAACCTTTGTACTAAGCATTCTAGTCAGTATAAAAGTGAAGATTCATGGGCTCGATTTTATTTTCTTAAGGAGTCTCCAGAGATACTTTAAACTCTTAGTCAGATGATCAACAATATTTACTAGGCATCTGTGGGTTTCAGGGACTGGCTAGTTGTAGTTGTGCAGTATATATTTCAAATGCCTCTTCTAATTTATTAGACACTCTTAAGACCTTTTTATTTCAACAGGTGTTTGCAAGCATATGATATTGAGACTGAGCAAAGATAAATAAAAGCACCTATTTCAGAATTGCATATAAATGAAGAGATATAAAAGTGTAGCAATTTGTTTTCATCATAGGGTATCTCAGTCACGTAGTCATCATCAGTCACCAGCCAAGTCCTTGTGTTATGTTTGGATTGTTCTCTACAGTAGTAACACTATGTTTGCATTTTTTTTATTCAGGCTACTTGTCCTGGCTCCCTTTGTGACCAATAACTTTTGAGATATCTCAGTGACAGGAAGGGCACTGGGATGAGAGGGTTGGATTCAAGGCCCAGGATTCATACATATTCTTATCTGATTAATCAAGCCACACAGCCACTTGGAGGCACAAAAGAGATATTTAAAAGGTATCTCAAGAGTCTAATAACATAATGAGAACTGATTGAAATCTTTTCTGTCCTTATGGAGCACTGAGGAGTGCAGAGATTATAGTAGAAGTGATACCCTGTAGAGAACAAGACTATTAAATTCTCCAAGTCTCAGTTTAAAACGAATGCCTAGTTCTTATCTGAGACTTCCATTCTGTTCCTGGTGTGAGTAGAATTGAACTTGTTTGATGATCTTTGGCAATGGGAGCAGTAAGTTAGGGGATTAAACCAGTCAGGTAAGGGTGCTCATGAAGACAGGGAAGAAGAAAAAAGCACTCAACTGGTCCCTTTCCCTCAATCAAGTGGAATTTGGGATTGATGAACAAAGAAAAGCATTCACAAAATGTTTGCTGTTATCTGTTGTAAATGCTGACTGCTACTCATTCCTTGATTGGCTAGTCACCGAGATACCAGAGTTGCTAGTGTGTCCTGGTGTTGCTAAAGTGGGGAAAGAGTTTCGTGGAGAGGTGAGTTAGTGACAAGGCCAGACAGAGTTATCAAGCCCTACATCTTGAGTTTTTGCTTTCTGACAGAGATAGGAAATGAATCTTACCACATTCTAGGTCCCCAGATTGGGACAAAGGAGGGAAGAAGAAGAGTCCCTGCATCTTGGTAGGGATCGCTGTAGTAAAGGGCAGAGAGAAAAGCATAATGATGCCACTGTCTGGAGCACTTAAGTCAGGCAGAGAGACAAGTGCTGTATATTAACACATATGTGGAATCTAAAGAAGCTGATTTATAGAAATAGAGAGTAGGAGAGTGGTTTTCAGTGTCTAAGAGGTGGGAATAATGAGATGTTGGTCAAAGGGTACAAACATTCAACTGTAAGTTGAATAAGTTCTGGGGGTCTAATGTACAGCATGGTGACTATAATTAACAGTACTATATTATATACTTGAACACTGTTAAATGACTTTTTAAATGTTATCACTACAAACAAAAAATGGTAATTATGAGAGAAGATGTAGGTGTTAATTAACCTTATTTTGGTAATAATTTTTACAATATACATGTGTATCAAATCATCACATTGTATTCCTTAAACTTATATATGTTAAAGATCAATAATACCTCATAAAACTGGAAAAAAGTTTCATAACATAAAATAACTGACCACATCAAGTGTTGTCAAAGATTTAGAGGAACTAGAACTCTCCTACACTGATAGTAGGAATATAAAATAGTACAGCCACTTTGGGAAAGACAATGACAATCTTTTAAAAATTTAAGGCTATAACCTACCATATGATTCTGCCATTTTACTCCTAGGTATTTATCCAAGAGAAACAAATACATATATCCATACAAGTATTTGTATTTGAATATTCAAAGTAGCTTTACTTAAATTGCCCCAAAGTAGAAAAACATCACATGTCCATTAACAATTCATGTAGAAACAAATTGTGGTATATCCATGCAATGTAATGCTACTGAAAAAAGAGAAAGAATGGGTAATACATTCATTAAAGAATACCTATACTGAGTAAAGGAGACTGGATGAAAAAAAAAAGTGAGTACATGAGAAAATAGAAACTAATCTATAGGGAACAAAAGCCAGATCAGTGATTGTTTGGGGTCTGGGATGGTGGTTGTGGGGAGGGACAGGAATATAAGTGCATGAGGAAAGTTTTTGGAGAGATAAATATATTCAGTATTGCTGTGAGCTGAATATCTGTGTCCCTTCCTCCTCCCTAAATTCATATGTAGAAGCCCTATCCCCCCAGTATGATGGTATTCAGAGGTGAAGTCTTTGGGAGGTGATGAAGTTTAGATTAGGTCATGACCCTGGGGCCCTCATGGTGGGACTAGGATCCTTATTTGAAGAGGAAGACAGATCTCTCTCTCCCTCTTACTCACTCTCTCACTCTGTGCATGTTCAAATAGGACATGGGAGTGCACAGTGAGATGGTGGCCGTCTTCAAGCCAGAAGAGGGACTTCAGCAAAAATTGTACCTGCTGGCACCTTGATCTTGGACTCCCCAGAGAGAAAGCAATGTTTGTGGTTTAAGCCACCTATCTATGATTTTTTGCCACAGTAGTCCAAGCAGTGCTGATGCTTTTACGGATTCATACAGATGTGAAACTTACCAAATTATATTTAAATACATTCAATTTACTTTATGTCATATTTTAATGCTGGCAAAAAAAATCTATATTGTTACTGCATGAGCATTTGAATTAAAAAAAACAACAACACAAAAACAAACTCCACTGTGAGGTTAGAATTCCACTAGAGACATTTAGCAACTGCAGGTTGGTTGTCAGGAGCGGAATGTAGAATAGGCACAGGAAACAGAACAAAAGCAGTTGCCTATGTGAATCTCCAGTTTATACTGTGATCTGACTAAGCAGTTCATACTGCTGTCTCCTGGCCCTTTAAACTAATAGCCAGTGGTTCTTTAAACATTCTCTTGATGAATAAAAGGGGTAAGGTAGATTTTAATGATTGGTGTACTCTTCAGCCCCTTGAAGCAGAACATAATAGAAAGGACTACTAAATGTCTGAAAAATGACATTATAGAATTGGGGGTGGGGAGAAATGACCCCAGAATAGAAAAGTGGGTCCAGTACCCTGCCTCAAGGCCATTTCTTTTTTTTAAAATATATTTTATTGATATTTTACAGAGAGGAAGGGAGAGGGATAGAGAGTTAGAAACATCGATGAGAGAGAAACATCGATCAGCTGCCTCCTGCACGCCCCCTACTGGGGATGTGCCTGCAACCAAGGTACATGCCCTTGACTGGAATCGAACCTGGGACCCTTCAGTCCGCAGGCCGATGCTCACTGAGTCAAACCGGTTAGGGCTCAAGGCCATTTCTTAATTAACCTTCCTAAGGAAAAGGGTAGATAGATTACCCTTATCTTCAAGACCTCTAATTTTTTTTCTGTCTCCTAACACAGAGGATCCCAGCAAAGTGAATGCAAAGGGCCCTGGGTGTCCTTGGGTAAGTTACTTGGTCTAAATTAATATTTATTATAAACATTAAAAGAGGAGGCTACACTGGATGACCTCCCCTGTGATTATCTGTTTTAATGATCAATAATCCAATGGTTCAAGGAGTCAGGAGCTTGGAGGTATTGTTAACAAGCCCATGCCTGGTGTTTAGCATGACCATGCTCTCCTTCTCAAGACTGTTTATACTGTGCTGTCCTCACATTATTTATATTTTCAAATGCAGGCCAACTTTGGGAAGAGCAATAAAATTGGGTTTGTTTTTTATCCAGTGTATTTAATGAACCTTCTCTCCTTTAGTCATTATAAGTTACAATGGGACAAAATTAAATGATTCTCATATTGGAAGAGTTGTTCTTCTGTTGTGAGAGAGAACAGATCATTCCAGTCCCCTTTGAACATCTTGTATTTTTTTCCTTAGATAAAGTCGAGGACATTCTCAGAAGCATTAACAGCCCTGGTTTGAGGAGAGACATGTTGCAGGCTGAGGAGGTAAACTTTCTTTTCTTGATCCCAACATAAGAATGTATCACCCTGAGACTTAGACCAATATCCTAGTATTCCTCTGCCCAATAGGGTTGGGAAATGATAAATCTGAGGAAGATTCTAAATAGGGATGATGAGTCAAATTCTTGCAAAGCATTTTATGAAAAGTGGAATGAGTTATCCCCAATAGAATTGCATAAAAGGTGAGTGGAATAGGTCATCCATTCCACCTGTGGCAGGTGTGTGTTGATGGAAATGAGGAGTCCTCCCTGCCCCTCCCATTCTGCTCTCCCAGCCTAGCCACGATGACATGGAGGAGGCATCCTTTCCGAGCTCATGACTGTAAATGGGCTGCATGCTTGATGCAGGAAATGTTTAATAATGTGGATCATTGGGACTGACTGTGCCCTGTCACAATGCGGGCCCTTCTTTCTGGGTATTATCAGGCTCCGTCTATTCATACATCAAACCTCTGACATGTATTGTTATAAATGACCCTGCTCTTTTGAGGCTGTTCATCATTTCCACAAATGAATTCTTCCTCTTACGACAGATATTTCCTTCCTGTTCTTACTTAGAATTCTAAGTTGGACAGTTCCTAATAACTGCAGCTCTGTAGTCCAGTAATGTCATTAAGGGACTTAGCTTTTAAAATTAGATGAGACTTATTAAAAGTGTTCAATTGCCATTAAGAACTCCATTTTTAGTGCTAGCCGGTTGTATCAATGGATAGAGCGTCACCCCAAGGACTGAAGGGTCCTGATTCGATTCTGGTCAAGGACACATTCCTCGGTTGCAGGTTGGATCTCCGACCCTGGCCGGGTCACATGCAGAAGGCAGCCAATCAATGTGTCTCTCTCACATCCATGTTTCTCTTTCTTGGTCTCTCCCACTCCCTAAACATCAATGGATATTTCCTTGAATGAATACTTTAAAGAAAAGAACTCCATCTCTAGACAGCCTGCCCAGTAAAGGAGTGACAGCCCTAGTAGCAACAGTAGCCAATGAATGTGAACAAATTTAGGTGACATCTCAATTCTCAAATTCTCTGTCATGGAGAAGGTGTGTGTGTGTGTATACTTTTGGGTGAGAAGGACTGATTAACATGTAAATACTCTGTGTACATGAGGGTAGTCCCTTAAGAGTATTTATCTGCTCATTCAATTGGGGCAAGGCGTTTTCTCTATGGTGTATGTATAGATAAACCATCTAGTATATGGCCTGCTGGATTCAGAATCACGTGTTGCTTAATTCTAGTGCTCACAGTTACATTATATTCTGAACGAATTGGGCCTACTGAAGTTATGTTGTGGGTCTGGCTCTCTTGATTCCTGTATACATGCTGCTATTCTTCAAAAACAGGCCAACTTATAGACCCCCCTGTTTAATGGCTTCTGTGTGTTACCAGAAGCGCATCCAAGGTCGCTGCCCAGGTGTTTAGCTACAACTGTGCCCCAGCAGTGATCAACTTTCCCCCAGTGCCTACTGTGTTTTGCTGTCTCCTGAAACAGCATGTTGATCCATCCGCTCTGCTACCTATTAGCATGTACTTTGATTTTTTTTTCTGCAATGCTGAAGTGAGAAGGAAACCTTGCAATTAAATCCCAGCTGTGCACTTATTATGAGATCAGAAACTCTCCAGTCTCAATTTCTTCATCTTACAATAGCAATAACACCAACTTCCTGGGAATAAGAAGGATGCTATGGTGCCTCCGTAAAATGTCAACTTGGCCCAACTACATTTTCCAGAATGTCCTTCTTTGTGTGTTTCTGGATAAAATATAAGAGAGATTCTTGAGTAAGCTTTGGAGGGTAGAAGGGAAGTAATAGTATATTCTAAATCATTTTATAGCTCAAAGATATTGTTGCTTATCTTTTGGCTTACTTCACTGCTTAGGTCTGTAACTGCTCTCCCTTCCCCTGGGTCCTCCTTCAGTGTCTCAGATTCTAATCCCAGTTGTATATTTAGCTCTGTGATGAGGGACCAAAGTTTCTGGAGGACACCGTCTTTTTAAGATGAGAGGCAATGACAACTGGCAAGTTCCAGTTTATTATCATGGGCCCCAGCTTGTGCTTATGCCTTCTGGCTGCCTGTCCATGTTCTCCTTCACTTTGCATCTATATTCTCCTCCTCAGTATATGCCTTGTGGACTTCAATGTTCAGCAGGAGATCTGAAAGAAACACACACACACACAAAAACAGCCTTACAGGGACTGCTTAACCAGCTCCATAGCTACATAACTCAAATTTCTATAACAAATCCTTTAATAAGTAACACACACACACACACACACACACACACACACATCTCTTAGAGTGGTTTGGTTTTTGTGATTGAACTTTAGTTGATACAGAGATGATATGGAAAGTGCCAGGTTTATGGAAAGCAATAATAAATAATGACTAGATGGATAGATGGATGCATGGATGCATGGATGGGGTGGGTGGATGGATGGCCTGAATGAGGGTGAAGAAAGTGAGCGGGTAGAAAGGAATTTAAATTTATTGAGCACCTACTATATGTCAGGAACTATGCTACATGCTTAGGATGCAGTTGTGTTTTTAAAGTCAAATTAGGTTCTTGTTTTCACCACAATGCAGTTCACTGGCTTTATTTGTCTTTCTTGATAGCTTGCCCAATTCTTTTAAAAATATTTTTATTAATTTTTAGAGCGAGAGGGAGAGATAGAAACATCTATGTGAGAGTGAAGCATTGATCGGCTGCCTCCTGCATGTCCCCTACCAGGGATCGAGCTCATCCTAGGCATGTGCCTTGACTGGGAATCAAACCAGCAACTTTGGTTGCATGAGATAACGCCCAAGCAACTGAGCCACACTGGCCAGGGCAGCTTGTTTAATTCTTGATGATGATTATTTAAAGGCTATAGGACACATAGGAAATGCTGAGGTTATAAAAGAAAGCAAATGAAATATACATAGCTTCGTTTTATTTTCCTATACTTTGTTATCATATCTGGTCCAATGTTTATGCTCAGTAAATGTTTAATGAATGAAGAAAGTCTGGGAAAGGTTCGATTCTGACAGCCACCAAAGGAGACTGGGTATCCATACCTGTAAGAAATATTGGGTCTCACTCTAGTAGTGAGCAACAGACTAGCTACACTGACCAGATTTTCTCTTCTCTACTAATATCTCACAAGGAACATTCTGACCAAATAGGAATCTCTATTTAAGGTCTGGCTCTTTTTTGCTGATACAATCTTTAAGTATACAAGCCATTTTTCTGGCATAAGCCAGTTTTTGATCTTGGGCTCTTCAGAATTGTCACCTCTTTAGAATATGGCATCAGGTTAGCAATATTTTTGTAATGTATTTTGTAATGTCTTTAATGTATAGGATATCCAGAGAAAAATACACATTGTACGGAAGGCTCTGGTAAAGTTACCAGGGGTTATGTGAAAATATATAGCAAACCGATGGCATAAACAGCAGGTAATCAAAGCAGGAATCTGGTGTCCTGGAAATCCCCTGCATTGCTATGCCTTAATCCTTCAGGTTCTAGTCTCCAGATGGACTAAAGAGGTCCTGGGGAAAAACCAGGTTGGTTGAATATTTAGGCTGGTCCTGGGGAAGGGCAGGGGCTTGAAATGGAAGCTGGTTAGTATCAGCAACTGATACAAATGAACTCATGCACACCAGCTACTTATCAACTCTGTGCTCAGTTGGGTTTTTCCACGCCAGGCATGTAATTCTGACTGCCGCCGGAATAGTTTCATATGGTTTATATTTATAACATTAACCTAATGATTTTATAACTTAGGACTCCACACATTGCTATACTATAAATTAAATACAAGAGATTTATAGCTTCATACAGGAATCTTATCAAGAGAATAGTCTATCTTTTGGTCTAATTTTATCTCTTTGAATTTAGATTCCATTGATTATGGCTATTGATGTCATATGCTTCGTTTTTACTTCTCCTCCTGCCCTTTGCCACACCCCATACTTTCCACCATGTAAACTTTTGAATTGTTCAGCTTATAGCTCCTGAGAGAAGCAGTTCTTTGACTGATTTGTGAAATGTCATCTTACACATATACGGCTTAGTATTAAGCAACAGATGCAAGGGGGACCTTATGCAGATTTCTGGAACTCTTTCCCTGTGTATCTCCCTCCTCTGCAGTACTCTGCCTCTCATGTTTCAGCCCCTTCAGCCTGATTCACCACCTCTGATCTCGCTTCCACTTAGTGAAATGGATGTACTCTGCTCGGTTGTCTCTCCCTGACCCACGCCCACCAAGTGCCTCCAGATGGAAAGCCAGGGACCTGGTTGGGTTTGTTGTTTCCTTTTAACCAGGGAGCACAGCCCTAAGCGGCAGGTCATCTAATGTATGAAAACTGTTGTTTAACATATTTGGTTTAATTTTCTAGTTCTTTCTGGTGCAGTGGTAGGTCAAGTCTGGGACTAGTAATTCAGTGAGGTAGAAGCAGAAACTCCACCTTTTTTTGAGCCAAGAAGAACTACATGGTGCTTCATATTGCCACCTTCTCAGTTGGGGTGCTGTTTGTGGGTGCGCACACAGCCTTCTCAGCATGTTATAGTAAAAGATGGAGTAATGTAAACTCCCTTTGGAGGGAAGAATCACTTCCTCATTAAAGTCTAAATTGAAAATTGCTTTCCTACTTTGGAAAAAAATATGGATGCTGTGATGCTTCTGACTTCCTGTGGATAAGTATCTTTAGTCAGTCTCTCCTTTCCTGGCTGCAACATCCCAGAGTGCATGGGTGCTCATTCTTTAACATTTTCGTGCCAGTCTCATGGAAGCTGCAGTGTCTTTTCACTTGCGCCCTTTTAGAACACAGTGGCCAACATGGATTCTCTTCTATGGAAAGAAGTTTGTCTCTGGGGGCCCTTCTGCCTGGCTCTAGGGAGGACTCTTGGAATAATATCAATGACTCACATTTGTGCATCACTTCATAGCTTATAAAGGCTTTCACATCATTATTTCACTGAGTCCTCACAAGTTGTCTGTGAGGCAAGGCAAGTAATATTTTCCCCCCAAATTTATTAAAAAGGAAGTAACAGTGAAGGACTCCAAAATTCTTTTTTTTAATTAAATGTATTGGGATGATATGGGTAATAGGATCATATAGGTTTCAAGTGTACACATACATCTATGATATATGATCTGTATATTACATGGTATATCCATCATCCAAAGCCAAATAATCTTCTATCACCATGTATTAGGCCCCCTTTACCCCTACTCCTCACCCCCTTCCTTGTGGCAAGCACCACATGTTTGTGTCTGTAAGTTTCAGTTCTATATCCCACATATGAGTGAAATCATATGGTTCTTAGGACTCTAAAATTCAGGTGATTTCATAACTTTATTCTGAGTCCCTCTGGTACCATTTAAGATACATCTTAAATGATAAGTGCTTATTGTAATTATTAATATAAAGTAATAGAAATCTAATCTTGCTTTTTAGCTGTCTTAATTTTCAAAGAAGTAGCCTAGGTTAATTCAAAAGTGTGTTGCAAATGTGTTCTGTTTTTTTGTTGGTTGAGTTTATCATGGGGGGGATCTGGGCTCTTCACATTGTGAGGCCATAAATCAAGCACCACCAGGTGGCAGTATAAACAAATTGCCAGCATAACCTTCAGTATGTCAATCTTAACACCAAAGGACTTGTATGCATGCATATAAGCATAACCAGTGGACACAGGCACTAGGGGAGTGAGGGCCTGAGTGCGGGGGGGCAGGGAGGCAATGGGAGGATAAGGACACATATGTAATACCTTAATTAGTGAAGAAAATAAATAAATTAAAAATAAAACAAAACAAAAGCCTTGTTGGGTGTAGCACACAATCAGAAGGCCAACATTGCCATAGATGTGGAAAAAATACAGAATAAAGTAGGTCTTTTAGGACATTGTGGCTAAAGTGACGTAGTAGATACCATTGAACGCCTTACCCAAGTCTCACACCTTTTCTTTCTGAATTATTCCCTAGCTTCCTAATTTAGAAGAATGACTCTCTTGAAGCCTAGGCAAGACATTTAATTAATCAAACAATTCAACATACACTGAGTACCCACCATGTGCACAGCTCCATGCCACATCCTGGATGTACAAGCTGAGAAGAAGGTCTTTGGGCAGACAGGTAAGTTCATACATAATGGCAGCAGGTTTCAGTCAGCGGTGGTGAGAGGAAACCTCACTCTGTGATCCTGTTGTGAGTGAGCTTTTGCCACCTAGAAGCGACTCAGCTGTGTGCAAAGGGAATTGTGTTCCATTCCACAAGAAGGGTGCAGTCCTTGGAGACTAAGGGATACTTAGCCTTCTCGTCAATTCCATGTTTCCAAGAGGACAGCTCTGAGTGCCCTTAGTAGCTGTGAGAGCGTCCTGGCTAAAGGAAGACATTAACACCTGCTGATGGGAGAGGAATGGGCCAGTAGATAGCAGAGAATAATAGGTCCTCCAATGTGAATGGAAGATTCTTATCTAATGATGATAATAATAGCAACAACGTTAATATTAGCTACAAATGATGGCACACCTAATAGGAGCCAAATATTATGTCAGATATACCCACATACATGCAAGGTAGCTATTTTACTAATAATAACACTGAGGCTCTGAGAAGTCAAGTTACCTCCCTTAGGTCACATTCACAGGTCTAGTGAATTAGAGTTGAATTTCCACCCATACCTATCTGATCTGAAGTCTCTACGTGGACCCTCAGCCAGTCATATTAAATAATATTGAGTGAGTGTGTGCCTGCTCAGTGACAGTATTTTAACTGATGTGGAATATGTTACAATTATTGATTTCCCTTTTTCTTATATTAAAGGTCTCTTCTGCTGAATTCAAATCAACATGCTTGGAAGTGGGCAGCTAGTGTAAGCCTAGAATAAAGATTGTTCCTGCTTTCTAATTGAGGAATTTCTGCCAGGAAAAAAAAGCAGGCAATTCTTATAAAGTAACTTTGGCTTTTTGTGTCAAGAGCATTGATACAGAAGAATTAAGTGAATAAATGTTAGTCTGCAGTAAAATTGAGTAAAAGGAAGAGGTGAGGGGCAGGAGACAGCAGTGGAAGCAAAGAATAGTTATTAGGCTATTTATATCTTCCCTGTGGTGTTCCCCCTGCTGTCTGCCTGGACATGGTCCTGAATAAGTAGCTGCAAGTACTGGTTGGTATCTTGCCTTGCTCAGTAAATATGTTCAATGGGCAGGGGAAAATGATTATTTCCCATTGCACTTTTATTAGAAATTGAAGTCCCCGTATAACAGAAGCAATTTTTTGGTTCTGTCGAACTGCAGTTCACTACCTTGTGAAAAATAAAGGCTGTGCAAAATATAGACCCTGAGTATGACAATTTCAAGCTTTAAATCTTCAAAAACAATTCACATTTTTTCTACTTTTAATTTAAGGGGGTATAAGTGTGTGTGTGTGTGTGTGTGTGTGTGTGTGTGTGTGTGTGTGTGAAATATATGTGGATTCTCTATATATTGCATTAGAGTAAATTAGGGAACCAAGAAGATAAGAAAACCTAATTTGCTATTTTTTTAATGTTATATTGTGGAATATGCACACATACACATATAGCCTTTGTTCAGCTCAGCACAATGAAAGGAGGTTGGTTTGAATTGCTTTACAGAAAGATTAGAAAAAATCTTTAGACCCCTATCATTCTTCCCTGTCTGTAGCTCCCTCCCAGACCTTGCCTTATTCATTCATGGCATAGCAATGACTCTTTAGAAGGTGCCCAGCCTCAGGGGCTTGGGGAAGTACAATACCAGTTCAGGCCTTGTATTCTCAATTCAAGTTAAGGTTATTATTTGTCCACAGGCTGATTTTATTTAGGCCTCATGCCTTCAGGCCTGTACTCATTTTGTGGCATATAATAGCAATTCCCTTCCAGCAGAATCTAACCTGGAGGCATTGCATTCTTGCAAAAGTCTAAGTTAGTCCCAGGAAAGTGGCCTGAGGAATAAATGGCAAAGGAAGGAATAGATGTTCATCTGACCCTAGGGTGGGGTGAGTCATATCTTATTTATTCTTTTCTTCTCACCCATCTTACACCAAACACTTGGCATTAGGTATATGGCAATAAGTTAAACTCTACCCCTCAAAGATGTTGTAGTCAAATAGAAGAGATTTATTTGCAAAAGAGCAATTTAGGTACCATAAGATGATTGCTGGGGTGTGGAAATAGGCAAAAATGTATAAAACATAAAGGAAAGGCGACATCCACCCATCCTCTTTTACCAAAACCCTGGACATTCATTTCCATGAGTATTTCCTCTCCCTCCCTATTTGTAGTTATCCTGGCATGCCTAATTCATTACTGTCTCACAAAGCCATTTAATCTTTTCCATTCCCACAACAGTATTTTATTTTAGAAAGCCCCCATCTCCCACCCGGATAACAGCAGCAGGCTCCTTACAGGTCTCCCCTTCTCCTGTTGCCTGCCTCACGTCCTTCTTTATGTTCAATCCTTCAATTGTTCCCCATTGACTTCAAGAAGATTCCCAAGGAGGCCCTGGCCACGATCACTTCCTTGGTTCTCTTTCATTAATTACACCAATGTTTATTGAGCACCTACTACATGCCAGAGTTCTCTGTAGTGCTAGCAAAGGTTGTGGCATCTGCCTGAGATCGTTAACAAATAAAGTTCAGTTACCTGTCTATCAAATGAGTTCAGAACCTGCCTAACCACTCAATAGTTTTGTTGGAAGGATAAAATAAGGTGCTTGTGAGAATGCCTTAAAACATGGAAGTATACAGGTTAGGGCTTGCCGTGGAATATTCCAGGATGTTTGAGAATCTTATGGAAGTGTTGTCTCCCTGGTATAGGAATGGAGAATCCAATACCTTTTGAAATAACCTGTGTATCTAATATTTGATCTGAAGGCACCTTGCTGTGGTGATTAGGAAGATCTGGGTTTAGGTTCTGGATTTACCATTTATTAGCTCTGTAACCTTGAGAAAGTTCCGTAACCTGCCTAAGCCTGAGTTTCTTCATCACTAAAAAGAGGATTATGATAACATCCCCAGTTGTGAGGATTAAATGGGACAAGGTAGGGAAAGCATTTAGCTCAGTGTCTAGCATAAAGTGCAGGAAAGTAATTAGAAGAGAGAGAGAGAGAGAGAGAGAGAGAGAGAGAGAGATAGAGAGAGAGAGAGAGACCATCAGTGAAAGTCAAATCTGCAGGGAGCAAATCCGTGGTCCAGAGGGGGACTAGCTGAGTAGTTTGCAGGTGGGAAGACCCAGGAGTGGCTGATGATCCAGCCCCACTGTGTGAACAAATGACATAGAACAGTGGTCGGCAAACTGCGGCTCACGAGCCACATGTGGCTCTTTGGCCCCTTGAGTGTGGCTCTTCCACAAAATACCACGGCCTGGGCAAGTCTATTTTGAAGAAGTGGCGTTAGAAGAAGTTTAAATTTAAAAAATTTGGCTCTCAAAAGAAATTTCAATCATTGTACTGTTGATATTTGGCTCTGTTGACTAATGAGTTTGCCGACCACTGACATAGGACAAATGTTACAACTTATAAAGTGGGATCCCTTCTCTCACAGAGGATAGGTGAAAAATGCTGACTTCTTGGATAGAGCAAGTATGCTCTTTAGTTTAAAATATATAAGGACATATGGATATATTTTCCTTTCTTGGGGCTTATAAAAAAGACCATATTTTAAAAGAGGCTTAACTTTTTCCCAATCCAAATTGGGGTTGCGTCTAAGTTAATGGTGCCCGGGGAAAGATGTAGGGCCAATCCCATTCTAATAGTGCTCTCCGGAGATTTCCTTCGGAAACTCCTGACTGACAACAGAGCAAGAGATGAATCTGCTGAGATCGTTCAACCAAAGGAAGCATATTTTATATACAACATCACTAATAAATAAATCCTTTCTACTGCATTTTTAGTTCCCTCTCTTCAAGTCGGCAGTATGAAATCTCTTAAGGGGGTGTACATATGGTATCTCTGAACATGCGTGTCTATGAAAGGCACCTGGTCACATCTGGGGAGAAGTGCAGCCTAAATGAACCCAGAGGGTTCTCAGCTCATTCCTACCTGCCATGGCTTTTCCCTAGCCCTCAGCCTTTTTCATTTCCTTAGCTAAAGAAGCACTTTGCATAACAAGCACAGAACAAATACCCCATGAATCTATTGGTTCTCTCCCTTCTTTTCTCTCACCCCTTCATTTCTTCATCCTTCTGTTGCTTCTCTTCTTTCTCAACAATTTTCTTCTGTTTTAGTTCTTTTCTTGCATCCTTTTCTTTCCACCAGTTTTCTCCTTCTCTAATAGTATTTACCCTTCCTTTCTTTCGTCCCCCTTTCTTTCTTTCTTACCCCCTTTCCAGGCATTCAGAGAAGGCGGACAAGATTTATTCTTTAAAGGTTAAATAGGATGGTTGTCATTATCCAGGCTGTATCAATCCAGTATCAGAGAATGTTGGTCCCTTCTGCTGTTTAAATCTAAAAAATATTGATCACAGGCTTAAAGTGATTCTGATAATAATTAACACCTTGCATTTTTGTTTGTTTTCTTTGCTGTTCAGAAAGTCTTTTTCCTTTCATTATTTTTTTGCTGTAATGATTGTGAAGATTTCAGGTTATAGAATTAAAACTCTGTTATAGGCAATATCTTGTAGGATAATTCTGGCAAAAATCCCTACAGAGGTGCTTGAATCATATATCATCCCATGTTGAGAATAGCATAACTTTGATGCACAATTAATTTGATAGTATTTTTGATCATAAATGCCTGTTTCAAAACCATACACATAGTATGCCTATGTATTAGGTTGAGCCATGTGAAATACCAGTAATATATGGTAATCCTAATAGAACTTTCAGGGCCTCTATTTCTTGACCGTTAGAAGGGAAAAAAGTCTTTAGGGATTTTTTACATATTTTCAGTATGTCATTTTAGGTAACTGATGAGTTCAAATTTTTTTCTAATGCAGTATGGGAAACATTCCTTGCACTTAAGGCTGATAGCATGCACAGCAAATGGGGTGCGAAAGAGCAAGACTTTTGTCTTGTTTTGATTCTGTATCCCAGCTAGCTATTCAAGACTTTTCTCAAAAAAAGTTTTAGGAAATTCTGAAAATGGTATTTTCAGGTGTTTTGTTTCTAGACCCAACTGGAAATACTTGGGTACTAGCCTAATATGAAATATTTCATCTTTTGGTTGAGTTCACTTGTTGTAATCAGATTCAAGTAATATTTATTAAGTACCTGAGCATTTTCTACTTAGCCCATGTGCTAAGTTCATTCATTATTATTATATATTTTCTTTAATCTAACTAACTTTTTCTGTAACCTTACACTATTAGTTAGGTACCATTTCCTCATTCTACAGATGGGAAAACAAATTCAGGGAAGATACTAGTAAGTGACTTGGTCACTTGGAACATATAAAAAGTGAAGCCAGGAGTTAAACCCAGGTCTTTTTTGACTGTAAGTCTTGTGCTCTTTCTGCTATTCCATAATCCTACATCTGAACTTCTAAAGGAAAATGAACAAAACCTTTTTTTTTGCCTCTGATAGGAAATAGAGGAGGACCTGGAAATTCTATTAGGATACCAATGAGAAGAGGGATGAAATATTTATTATTGAATTAGGCCCACACATTTCTATTTTTTATCATGTAGAAATTAAACTATATTTCTGCATGATATTGTATATGTCATGGCATTGAATAAGAAAGCCCTGTCATTGAGAGAAGTGGTGAGTAAATAGAGTATCCTTGACTATGGGAAGGGTGTCGTGTAAGGGAATGGTCTGGGCACAGAAGGGGAGTATAATGCAAGGAGCACGAGTGTGTCTGTGTGTGTGTTTATGTCCTATTAATTTTAGCATGTAATTTCCATACTGCCTAGGAAGTACAATTTATCTGTAATATATACAGATATGGGCAAAAGTAGGTTACAGTTGTGAGTACTTGGAACACAGAGTTTATTCTTGTATTATTTATTAAGTATTATATATTTACTAGAGGCCCAGTGCACGAAACTCATGCATGGGGTGTGTGTGTATGTGTGTGTATCCTTCAGCCCAGCCTGCACCCTCTCCAATCTGGGACATCCCTCTCACAATCCAGGACTGCTGGCTCCCAACCGCTCACCTACCTGCCTGCCTGCCTAATTGCCCCTAACTGCTTCTGCCTGCCAGCCTCATCACCCCCTAACCATTCCCCTGCCAGCCTGATTGACGCCTAACTGCTCCCCTGCTGGCCCGATTGCTCCTAACTGCCCTTTCTTGCCGGCCTGGTCACCCCTAATTGCCCTCCCCTGCCAGTCCGGTCACCTCTAACTGCTCTCCCCTGCAGGCCTTGTCCCTCCCAACTTCCCTCCCCTGCAGGCTTGGTCCCCCCCAACTGCCCTCCCCTGCAGGCCTGGTTGCTCCTAACTGCCCTCCCCTGCCAGCCTGGTCACCCCTAATTGCTATCTCCTACAGGCCTGGTTGCCCCCAACTGCCCTTCCCTGCAGGCCTAGGTCTCCCCCAACTGTCCTCCCCTGCAGGCCTGATCGCCCCCAACTGCCCTACCTTGCAGTCCTGGTCCCTTCCAACTGCCCTCCCCTGCTGGCCTGATCGCCCACAACTGCCCACCGCTGCCGGTCATCTTGTGGTGGCCACCTTGTGTCCACATGGGGGTGGCCATCTTTGACCACATGGGGGTGGCCATCTTGTGTGTTGGAGTGATGGTCAATTTGCATATTACCTCTTTATTATATAGGATTTGTATTACAAGTGTAAACCTATTTTCCCCCACTCCTGTATTTCCCTATTACAAAATTTGAATTTATATAATATTTATAAAATAGACCATGATTGTTTTACTAAAAGATTAATTTATATATCATCACAGTTTAAATATTATGTGATTTATATCTGACTTTTAAAAACATATCTGTCATGTAAAGCAACTTGCACTTGCCTTGAGTGATATGAAACTTATAGTTCTATACAAGTTTCTAAAGAGCAAAACCTTATTTATCTTCATACTGAGATTCTTGATATTTTATGAATTATGCTTCCTCTGATAATTTAATGAAAGCTATAAAGCTTCTTCTGAGAAGAGATATGTGCATAAATGCTAACAATCTTGCATTTCATGCTAGGGATTTATCAATTTCGTGGCATGGACACCTGGCCCTTGTAGGGTTAAGAACCATTTGGCATTAACTTCGTTGCAGACTATGTTTCATAGATAACTTCTTTATGCTTCACAACCTCTGAATATGGGATATAAGGTATGCCACAGCTCAACTTCAACTCCTAATTCACTGCATCTCCAGCTGCATCCAAATCCCTCACTCTGAGTGAAGGTAAAAGGAGGGGGCATAATACTAGTGAAGAAATACTCAATCAGACCTTTTATTGAAACCATCTACTCTAGCATGGAAATTTTTGAATTAGACACAGCAATAGAACTTCAAATTTCTTGTTTAATCACCAGATAACAGGAGGCAAGAGCTCTTACTTTCCCTGAGCCTTACTGCATGATTGAGCCCATTTGCGGAGAATGGATCAGGATAAGGTAAAGTTCAGATATGAGCTTGGGCTATAAAAGAAATTAGAGTGAGTCCTTAATCACTTTAATTATGATTTTTAAAAAAACCCCGTGATTTTACATTTTGACATGACTGCTGTATCTAAGCTAAAGTGAAGCTTGAGAGGAGTGGTTTCTGCAAGAATGTTTCTGGGGCCAGTGGCTTAAAAAGTAGTTCCTTGCAAAGTTTGTCTTCAGGTTCAAAACTTGAGTTGATACCATAGAAAACTTAATGTGTAAAGAGACAAACTTTGAGGCAATTTCCAGTTTGTGGTGCATTGGATCAAATAATTGACAACATTTTTTTTTGTAGTAGCACATCAATTTTTGTAGCCGACATTATTATTTTTCATTGATTTACTATTTCCATCTTCTTCTGGGCACAAGAGAGGACTGCACTTCCCATTTTCCCTTAAAGTTAGTTGAGGTTATTTGCTTTTCTTTGGCTAGTGAAATGTAAGTGAAATGAAATTTAACACACATGAGTCTCTACCTCCCCTTTCATCTGCCTCACTGACCTATGAAATTCCAGATGGTGGTCCCTCCTTCATCTTTGGCCCCTGAGTGAGGATGACATGGAGCAGAGACCACTGCTACCCTGAATGGATGCATAGCAGAAGCAAAAAAACCACCTTGCTATAGGCCATTAAAATTTAAGGTTATTTGTTACTGCAGCATAACCTTGCCTGTTATGCCTGCTATTGGTATCTACTAAACTTATATAACTTTTTAAAAGTATGTTTTTATTGATTTTAGAGAAACAGGAAGGGAGATAGAAACATTGATGAAAGAGAAGCATCCTGCTGCCTCCTGCACACCCCCAACTAGGGATTGAGCCTGAGACCCAGGCATGTGCCCTGGCTGAGAATCAAACCGGCAACCTCTTGGTGCATGGGATGATGCTCAGCCAACTGAGCCACTCAGACTGGGCCTTCTACAACATTTTAAAAACAAGATAAACAAGTTAATGAGTGAATAGTGGGGACAATTGTAAAAGGGGAAACTAGTATGCCTTTTAATGTTCAGCCCATTCCTCTGGAGAAACATCTCAGTCACTTGTTCTGGGATTCTTGGCTAGTCCACAAAGCAAATATGTGTGTGCAAACATATCCACAGCAGAGATGCCTTAGAGAATTCACAATGGCTTGGCTGGCCCAGTGGCCCAGGCAAATAAACACCATTTGCTTCCTTTCCCTTTTCGTTTTCTGTGAGAGCTGGATATTACTTGAGTCTTTCAGCTTCCTCCACTGGGACAGTGGTGACAATGATCCTGTTGTTCTCTGGAGGCTCCATGTCATGGTTAAGTCACTTGAAACTGTTTAATAATCTGTGCAGGTCTTGTTGGGTCATGAAGTCCCAGAGCCACTTCTTCATATATTATCTTCTGCTTCCCTCATTTTTTCCCATGAACAGAGAGTCCCTCAGGAGCCTTTAAAATGTCTGTTACAGGCTCAACTACAATGGGAAAGAGTCTGGGGAAAGTACTTTCACTATTAGCAGGCACAAACTGAACAACCCTCAATAAGTGACAGCAACAAGTGATGAAGAGCTAATTATTGGATTCCAACAATTCACAGGTGTCACCTTCTAATTTGACAGAAGATGATATATAGGTAGAGAGGCAAATGTCCTGAGAACAATGGATTTAGAATGAATGATCTTGTCTCAAAAGCAGTCTCTACCATTGTACAGATTAGCATTATGGTTGTTACTATCTGTTTAATCTAAGCCTAGATTCCTTGCCAACACCAATGGGTGCAGTAATACCTGCCTTGCATGGAAAACCTAAAAATGTAATTCACAAAATGGGCTTTCAATGTTTCTTTTATACTTAATCATGTTTAGGTGTTCAGACATCTTTAGTCCTCCAGGGTTTTCCTTTAATGTCCAGTCAGCAATAATATAAGTTTCCATCCTACCTAATCCAGGAAGTCCGGTGTTCTCCAAGTCCACTTCTCAGGTTTTACTGGGAATCCCTGTGTACATAGATCACAAATATATTTTAGCTGTTCTTGTCACCTTAGCCAGCTATCGAGCCCCAGACCGCTGTTCTGGTTCTCTGCAAGTCCCTCTTGCTATTGTGTAACTATCTCCTCTAAGCTCTAGCTCTTCATCCCTACACTGCCTTTTCCCAAATTTTGGCCCAGGACTATCCCTTTATTTCCTCAGCAAAGACCAGGTTTTGACAAGATTATCTTGAAGGCTTAAGGACAATAGAAAATTATTTTAATGTGCAGGTAAAGGAGGTGGGAGGGAGGGAGAGCTTATGGGCCCATTATGTTCTCATAATCTCCAGACCCAGTCCTCTCCAAATGCAAGCCTTCCCTAATAGTCCTTGCAGCAGTATCATCTGGGAATTGTGTCATACCAATAGAGTTTAATGATTAACACAGACCTAGTGAATTAGAGTGGGGGCTTAGGAATGCATATTTTAATAAGCTCCCTATGAAGTAGTTATGAAGTTGTTTCTCTATTGGAACATTGAAAAGGAGTTATTTGGGGACTGCACCATATAGCCATGTGCAGGGAACAGTTTACATCCAGCCAAAAAGAATGATTTGATGATACCTTTCTGACCTGGAGTCTGAGCCTCCAACCAAACAAAGTGAACAATAACAACAGCGGGGACAACAAACTCCTTAAAATCCCCCTTTGGGAAAATACTGTTATTTGCCTATTCATTGTCCATCTCTTCTCTTTTTTCTTGCAAATGGACTCCATTTGGTTGAGCAATGAAGTGCTTTGCTTTTGGTGATGAATTAGAATTAGTGCAGGTCAATTTTGACTATTCTGTCTCCTCTTTTGTAGTCTTTCTTATACTAGTAGCTAAAGGTGGTTATATGACCCCAATTCGGGGCAACAAGATGTAAAAGAAAATTTGGAAAGATGGGCTCTATGGAAACTTTACTTTTCTATCTTGAATATAGATGTGGTCATTGGATAATCTGATCTGTGGCAATCATCTTCTGAACAGGAAGGAAGTGGGGCAGGGGGGAGTTACAGAAACGTTGTGAAGTCACTAGACCAAAGTCATTAACTGCCTACTCCATGTCTTCTTGTGATGGGAGAAAAATTACCCTTATTTTTAAGCCACTTTAGTTGTCTCTTTGTTCTGTCTTGTGTTGACTTTTAAAAGCATCACCAATCTCAGGTTATCCTCTGTGTAAAGAAAATGTCATCTCAATGCTAACCACAATGACAACCTTTCTACTACATGGACCTATGTAGTTTCTCATTGTTGCAAATATCTTCATTTCAGAAGAGAATCTTGGCTTTATAAAAAAATCTCATTTTCTTTTCTATTCAGATTGATGAAGAAGTTTATCCTTAAAAGTTTTCTCTAAAATTGGTTTGCTCTCTACCTCTGAAGAGAAAGGAAAAAGTGCTATCAACTTTTAAATAAGTCTTTCTTTACTGTCTCATCTCCCCCATTCCTCACTTACATACTCGCATTCATAGTTTCAGAAATCAAGCACCCTGTATATCACAATATGTGGCATGTAAAAATCTTTAGTGATGTTATTCATAATCTCCTAAGAAATTCTCCCATATCTGAGAAAATGTTTACAAACTATATATCTGAGAACGGGTTAATATCTAAAACATACAATTCAATAGCAAAACAAACAACAAACAGTCCAATTAAAAAATGGGCAGAGGAACTAAATAGAAATTATTTCAAAGCAGACATACAAATGGCCACTAGGTATATGAAAAAGTGTTCAACATCACTGATCACTAGGGAAAGACAAATCAAAATCACAATGAGATATCACCTCACACCTATTAGAATGGCTATCATCAAAAAGAAATGAGATAAGTATTAGTGAGGATGCGGAGAAAAAGGAACCCTTCTACACTGTTGGTGGAAATGTAAACTGGTATAGCCATTATGAAAAACAGTGTGGAGTTTCCTAAAAAAAAAAAAAAAAGACAAAACTAAACATAAAACTATTATGTGACCCAGCAATTCCTCTTCTGGGTACTTACTGGTACTCAAAGAAGATGAGATCAATAACTCTATGAATTATCTGTGCCTCCATGTTCATGGCAGCATTATTCACAATAGCCATGAAACTAAGTGTCAACCAATAGATGAATGGAAGAAAATGTAGTATACTTATACATTGGAATATTATTCAGTCTTAAAAATGAAGGAGATGCTGCCATTTCCAGAAACATGGGTGAACTTGGTGGTCATTATGCTCATTGAAATAAGACAGATTCAGAAAGAAAAATACTGCATGATCTCACTTATATGTGGAACCTAAAAAAAGGCCAATACATAGAAGCGGAGAATAGAAGGATGATTGCCAGGGGAGAACAGGTAGGGGGAAATGAGGAGATATTTGCTAGAGGACACAAAATTACAGTTATATAGAATGAATGAGTCTAGAGATCTAGTGTACAGCGTGATGACATTAGTTAACAATGCTGTAGTGAACCCTGAAAATTTGCTAAGAGAGTAGATTTCAGATATTGTTATCACACACAAAAATGGTACCCTGTGAGAAGATATGTTAATTGGCTTGACTGCAATAATTATTTCACTGTGTATATGTATATGTATATCAAGTCATTATTTTGTACACCTTAAATATACACATTTTTATTAAAAAATAAAATAAACAGAAAACAAAAAATATTCTCCTATAACTATATGTATATCCATCATCTTGTTCTCCTCTCCACATTTGTAAAGCTAATGAACCCTATAAATAGGTGGGAAAGTGGTCTACTTCAGACCCACACCATGAGTACATGCAATAGGATCCATGGGCACTCTGGAAACAAATCCCCTTAGGCAGAGCCAGTCCATATTAAATCACTCTAAACAAGTGCTTATATAAAGTCTGTTCCAGAAAACATGATCTCCATAAGGTATTATTGGGGGGAAAAAGAAAAGGAAAAAAATCTTTTGAGAACAAATAATAAGAGAATCATTGCATACTGCATCTTATTTTTAGAGATTTTTTCCCCAGTCCCTAACATTTTCCTGGTAACCACAGGGCTTTTAAACATACTATTTTTGCCTAGAAATCTCTTCCCCTTTCTATACTCATCTGTCATTTCTGGTGCCATTATCTCTCCCTTATCTTCTTTGAGCAGATTGAAATCTTCTCTTGCACATGTTTTATAGCATTGTTTACCTCTCCAAAGAGTAAAACTATAATTTTGTACTTCATTTGTGTAATTGTGTGATAAATGTCTACTTTCCCCATTAGATTGTAACCTCCATGAGGATAAGGACCATGCCTGTTTTTGCCCCACAGAGTATCTTTATTATCTGATGCAATAAATAGCTGTGAATGGGATAAATAACCACAGGAGGCATATTTACATATGAATGGTTTAGAAATATCCTGCAGTAAAGAAATCTGATAAACTTTGCTTAATTCTAGATTTCCCACAGTTGAACCATTTTGTAGTCATTTTTTTTTCATATAACTCCCACTAACATTCTGCAGGATAAAGGTTCTAAAAAACACATTAGTTTTAAAATCTGAAAGAGTCTTAAAATTTATCTAGTTTAACCAACTCATTTAGCACAGAAGGAAAACAAGACACTATGAATAAATGTTCTTTCTAAGATCATACAACTAGTTATTGGTAGGGGAAAAAAAAAGACTAAAAATCAGCTCTTCTAATCTCTACTCCAGTGATCTCTCCATGTCCTTGTATTATTTCCTAAACCCAGAATTATGTGAAATTCAATTGTAAAACAAAGTAGAAAAAGGAATGACAAGTTGTTAGGAATTTCATTTAGAGTCATTCTAGTTTCTCTTCCATTTCATTAAGGCATTTATTTGTGACTTAGTCATGTAATATTTATTCAGACCTAGTCATTTATCATTAATGACTATAATATTGAAACCTGAAACACTGCCATTGAATTTAATACTTAGAGAAGATATTCATCAACACTAGGAATTTTAGTTTCCACTTTCCAATATCATCCCCTTCTCTGATCTACTTTAACTAGCAATGACATGGCTCAAAGAAGAGTTTGTACTTTCTTTGCTTGGACAATAAAAATGAACCTTTTTTTCCTAGCAGCTATTTAAGTTATGATTTTTAGATTAAATATGCAGGACCTTAGTGAGTTCCTGACTTTGTGGTGCCAAGTTATCAAGTGGTCCATCAGGGGCACCTTGGTGCCTCAGCAGAGTCTAATGTTGCTACCTCATTAACCTTACTTAGCAAGGGATTGTTGCTTCACCAGGACCCAGTGCAAAGATTTATTTCAGAGATTTGGGCTGAGAAACTTTTGCTTTACAGATAATCCTCTTGAAGAAACGGGGAAAAAAAGAGGCTCAATTATATCCTTATTATATTTTACTTTTTATAGTAAAGACTGCTTAGAATGGATAACATTATATAGAAAGATAAAAGAAAATCGAAAGATAAATGGTGATAGAGAAGAGTCAGAAGTAAAAAATGAATCAAGAAATAAATGATAGACAATTGATGAAAAACCTCTTGCCTGAAACCACAGAGAATATTTGTAGGCACATGTGGATCCATTCACACTGAGGCTTCCTCTCCTTTGCATATATGGGTTCCTAGATGATTCTCAGAGCTACCCCTCGGCCAAGCTTTAGAGAATCCTTTGCCCTACTCTACCATTTCTTCCCCAGACGGTAGGATTCCTTCACATCTCCATCCTCCACTTCCTCACTCACACATCCATATATACACACTCTTTCTACATATTGGAAAACAGGGTTAAGTCACTGTGGAAAGATATCACCCCAGTTTTAGAATCCAATTGTTTCTTGAAAACCATGATTCTTGGACTGCTTCAGATTATAACTTAACCACCAACAACCCATCATGATTAGAGGAATAGAACTATTTAAAGTCATAGCCTTGCCATAGGTCAGATATAATCCTCAAAGAAATTAATCCATTTTGGTAACATTACATGGAATTACTGCTAGGTGCTCAATTGCAATGAAAGAAACACTAGCAGATAAATCAGAACAATTAGCACATCAGACAAAGCCTCAGGAGTTTATAATCTAAAGGAAAAAAAGAGATGGGAACTAGTATTTAGTGACATCTTCCATATGTTGGGCCCTGAGCCAAGTCCTTGTTTCATTTAAACTGTATAGTAGCATTTAATAATGTTCAACTTCTAGGACAGTGCCTAGAAGACTATTGAACCTTTGTAAATATTAGCCAAGTAAAAGAGTGACTATAAACCCTTTGGGGAATCTAAAACTCAGAGGTGTCACATAATTGTTTGAAGTTAGGTATAACTTACTATACAAACAATAACGGCTCACCATTTATTTAGCATTTCCTGTGTACCCAGACCTGTGAATGTTCGATCAACATAGCAACCAGGTGCATGGGCTTTGGAGTTAAGCAGACAAAGGTTTATATTTCTGCTCTACCAGAGTTACCAACATAGGACCATAAGACCCAGTGGCTTCACAGTGCCAAGTGCTTGGCATAGTGCCTGGCACTGAATAGAACCAGTGACAAAACTAATTGGAACCCAGCTGTGGTCAGATGAATAACAGCGTCCCTAAGATGTCCATGTTTGAATATCTAGAATTTCTGAATGGCAAAAGGGACTTTGTTGGTATTAAATAAAGGCTCACCAGTTGGGAAATTATCCTGGATTATCTGGGTGGCCACAAGGTAGTGAGACAAGTCCTTCTGTGAGGGAGAAAGGAAAGTCAGAGAAGGAAATTTGACAGTGGAAGCAGAGATCAAAGTGATGAATCCATAAGTAAAAGAGAACTAACTCTTCCCTAGAGTCTGCCAAAGGAATGCAGCCTTGACAGCCCCTTGATTCTAGCTGAGTGAGACTCATTTTGGACTTCGGATTTCCAGAACAGTAAAAAAATAAAGTTGCATTGCTTTAAGCTACTAAGTTTGTGGTAATTTGTTATAGCAGCCATAGAAAACAAATATACCAGCACATGCTTTTTCCTTCATACCTCGCTACCTGCAGCAAATTCAGAATTAAACAAGAAAGAAGCCTAACGTTTGGCAGCCTAGTTGGTTTTCTTTTGAATTCCTATTCTTTTGACTTTTTTGCTTTTTCTTCTCTCATGGTCAGACAACCTGGCAAGTCTGTTTCTACTGTCTGATTGCACCTTTGTGGCTACTAATTTGGGAGTTAAATGGAAAGAGTTAAAAGCAGCAAAGAAACATTGGCAGAAATAAGTTGTGGTTTTTTATTTTTTATTTGTTTGGTTTGTTTGTTTGTTTTTAGAAAAGGCAGATTCTCTGTATCTGTGGGTAATGTCTTTCTAAGCTAGAAAATGGATCCTTCCAAATACGCCTCTTCATGCCTCTTCCCTAGACTATTTTGGAAAACCTGCAAGACTTATCTAATGGAGCCTAGGTTTGAACTCCAAATCCCCATGCAGCTTTTTCCACTGTGTTCCCTATAAAGCGCCTTATCTAAAAATGGTTATTATAATAAACAGGTAGGAACATCTTTAATCTTTATTTTAAAATAGTCATTCGCTTATTCACTTATTAATTCAAGAAATATATTTTGAGAACTTTTCATGTGCCAAACACTCTCATGAGGAAGACAGTGGTGAGTGACCAGGAAGAAAAGTCTCTTCCCTCACCAACTTAAATCCCAATGGGAAAGACAGAGCAATACCAGTAAATACACTTAAAATGTGCATCAAAATGATTGCAGACTTTGCTAACTATTGCTAAGGAAATGAACCAAGGGCTGAGATAACTAATAGGGTGTATGGGGATTAGAATAGGGGAGAGGGTTGCTTTAGATAGGTTAGTTAAGGGAAGGAACTTCTCAAACATTTAAGCTGAGATTGCCTTACTGGGTGAGTAGAAGGAGCCTTTGAAGAATGAGGGTGTCCTATACAACATTCCAGGTGAAGGGCACAGCATACACAGAGACTTGAGGCAGATAGACACTTAGAATTTCTAGGAATTGAAAAAAGATAGTGTGGTGAGAGTATAGTGAGTGATGGCAAATTGTGAGGTATGCTCAGAGCCATAATAGATTTTAGCTCGTGGACAGTCTCATAGGAAATAGTAGAAATTTTTATTTGGTTTTATGTGCAATGGAAAGCAGTTAGAAATTTTAAACAGTCAGTGAAATAAGCTAATTTATGTTTAAATCAGTCATGCGCATGGCTATTTGGAGAATGGATTTTAGAGGAGCAAGACTGGAAACGGGGGACCAACACAGTATCCCAGATGAAAGCTGATGCAGGTCTGAACTAAGATGGTAGAAGTAAGCATATGTTTGTAAATATAATAGAAAGATTTTATAAATATTGAATATGGTATATCCTAGATTGAGTGTATAGGTAAAGGGGGTGGCATACTGATTGAAATGGGGAAGACAGAGGTGAGTAGAAAATAATTCTGACAAAGACCTTAAGAGTTACAGTTTTGCACTGAAGTTTTAAATGTCTGGGAATTATCCAAGTGGAGCTGTCAAATTGGCAGTTGGATGTCTATATAAGCCCAGAGTTTAAGGGACAGGTCTGGACCAGAGATAAAATGTGGAAATCATTAGAATACTTATGATACTTAAAGCCAGATGATTTGTGATCCACCTGGAGAATATGTATAGAGTGAAAAGACAGCCCAGGATGAATCCCTGAGGAGCTTCCCCATTGAGATGTCAGACAGAGGTATGTATCAGGAGCCTGGGAACAGCAGAAGAGTGGTCAGTGAGGGAGGAGGCAACCAATTGGGTGGCAAGGCTGCCTTAGAGAGAGTAGAAGGGAGAAGGCAGCTCTGTCAAATGATGCTGAGAGTTAGAAGGTAACAAGGACTTAATTAGTTAATATGGAAATCACTGATAACCTTGACAAGAGTGAAGGTATATCTAAATCACAAGGTAGATTGTAATGAGTTAAGGAAAGAATATAACATGAGGAAGTGCAGACAGCATTTGTGTATAGACAATTTTTTCAAGAAATTTGACTAGTATGCAGGGAGAAAAATGGAGCAGAAACTGGCAGGGAATATGTGGACAATGGAGGTGTTTTGTGTATTTGTGTGTGTGAGAAAGGCTATGCTAAAACGTGTGTGTTTTGAGGAGAGTGTAAGTAGATGGAAAAAGATGGTTGATACACAAGAGCTGGTGGGTAACTAGAAGAGCAAAGTTCTTTTTTTTTCAATTTTTTAAAATAAATCTTTATTGTTCAGAATATTACAGGTGTTCCACTTTTTTTCCCCCATAGCTCCCCTCCACCTGATTCCCCACCCCACCCCATGCCCTTACCCCCCCCCCCCCCACCACTGTCTTCATCCACAGGGGTAAGATTTTTTTCCAATCTCTTCCCGCACCCCTCACACCCCATTCCCCCTGAGAATTGTCAGTCCACTCCCTTTCTATGTCCCTGATTCTATTATATTCACCAGTCCATTCTGTTCTTCAGATTTTTTATTCACTTGATTTTTAGATTCACTTGTTGGTAGGTATGTATTTGATGTCATTTTGTTGTTCATAATTTTTATCTTTACCTTTTTCTTCTTCTTCCTCTTCTTAAAGAATACCCTTCAGCATTTCATGTAATCCTGGTTTGGTGGTGATGAACTCCTTTAGCTTTTTCTTGTCTGTGAAGCTCTTTATCTGACCTTCAACTCTGAATGATAGCTTTGCTGGGTAGAGTAATCTTGGTTGTAGGTTCTTGCTGTTCATTGCTTTGAATATTTCTTGTCACTCCCTTCTGGCCTGCATAGTTTCTGCCGAGAAATCAGCTGACAGTCATATGGGTACTCCCTTGTAGGTAACTAACCGTTTTTCTCTTGCTGCTTTCAAGATTCTCTCTTTGTCTTTTGCCCTTGGCATTTTAATTATGATGTGTCTTGGTGTGGTCCTCTTTGGATTCCTCTTGTATGGGGTTCTGTGGCTTCCTGGACTTGTAAGTCTATTTCTTTCACCAGGTAGGGAAAATTTTCTGTCATTATTTCTTCTAATATGTTTTCAATATTTTGCTCTCTCTCTTCTTCTGGCACCCCAAAAATTCAGATGTTGGTACGCTTGAAGTTGTCCCAGAGGCTCCTTACACTATCTTCACATTTTTGGATTTATTTTTTCTTTTTGTTTTTCTGGTTGGGTGTTTTTTGTTTCCTCATATTTCAGATCTTCGGTTTGATTCTTGGGGTACATTGATCTACAGTTGAGTTTCTGTATATTCTTTATTTCAGACAGTGTATGCTTAATTTCTGACTGGTCCTTTTCCATTTTTTTGGCATTCTCATTAAGATCCTTAAAGGTCTCACTAAGTTCCTCAGCGGTTTTTAGAAGATTCTTGAGTAACCTTATAAATGTGGTTCTGAACTCTATGTCGTCCATTAGTTTGCTTTCCTCCATTTCTTTCATTTGTGACATGTTTCTTTGTCTCTGCATTTTGCTACTTCCCTGTGTTGATGGAGTGGCTTTGTGTGGTAGGTGACCTATAGGGGCCAGTAGCTTAGCCTCCCCAATCACCTGAGGTGGATGCCTTTGGTACACCCCTTTGTGGGCTGAGTGCAAAGTCTTGGTGTAGTTAAGCCTTGATTGCTGTTGGTACACTGGGAGGAATTGACCTCCAGGCCAATTGGCTGTGAGGACCCGCTGTGTCTATAATGGAAGAACTGCTGTGCTGGAGACACGCTTATGGTGCAGGACTTATTTCAGTGGGGCTTTGGTGCTCACTGAGTCTGCCTCTTGAATGTGTCACTTATGGATGTGAGGAGTTGAAATCTGGTGTCTCACACTGACCACTAGGTACACTGGCTTCTGGATCTCCACTGGGGTGCAGGTCAGCTACTGTCTGAGGCCACCCAGCAGGAACTACAGTGAGAACTACAGTTTTCTCCTCTTTGCTTGGGGTTTGGAGGTTTTGGAGCTGTCTGACCCGGGCTGCAAGTTTGCTAGGTTAAGCTATGATAGGGCAGGCCATTCATATGCTAAAGCCGCTGCTTGGAGCTTGGGTGGGTTTGTAGGTTGTGCAGGGCGGGGTCTCAGGGCATCACTAGGCTAACCATGGCAAACAACGATGGCTGCCAGTAAGCCGGCTCTGCGTCTCTGACCGCGTCCCCACGTCCCGTGCCCCAGTGCAGTAAACAATTATTCCTGTGCTCAGCCCTGTAAGCAAGCCACCCTCACTTTCCGACCCAATGGCAGACAGTCCAGCTTCTCCCCATAGGAGTTTGGGTCCCCTGCATCTCCCCAGAAACTGGAGTTCAGAGTAATTGGGAGCTTGTCTCCCTTCGGGTTGAAAAAAGCAGCGCTCCCAGTCGCCTGCCGCCAGCCCGATTCGCACGCCTCCGTACCTCAGCTTTTCAGTGCTTGTGCATGTCTCAATGCTCTTTTCTCTTTCCTTCTAGTTGTAGAACTTCCACTCAGCCAGCTTTCCCATGGTTCTGGGTGATAGACGTTTTGTCTTTTAGTTGTAGTTTTGAAATTGTTGTGCGAGGCAGCAGTTTAGGTGTTTACCTACGCCGCCATCTTGGATCCTCTCCCTAGAAGAGCAAAGTTCTTGAGGAGACAGAAAACTATATATGACCTTGACCTTCACAAGTCTGACAGTAAGAAGCCAGGAAGTAAGGTGCATGTGTCCATGATAGGAAGATGATGTTGTTCCCGCCTAATGGCTACTCTTCTCAGTGAATTATGATAAATCATCAACTGAGTAAGAAGGTAAAATAGGGTTGGCAGAAGGTTTGAGGACAGAGAAAACATGAAATTCTTGTCTCAATTAGATAACCAGCTTCCCTTCAGCCATCTCCATGCTTACCAAGCAGCCTGTGGTTGTAATTAGGCTTCCTGTGGGAGCAGGCTTCCTTGCCAACAGAGATGTACAGGACATAGACTCCAATTGTCAGCCCAGAGGAAATCAGAATTCTCCTAGTAAACTGTCTCTTGTGATTTTTTTCTATGTGTGCCAACCTGCTCAACGCAGGGATGCCGAGTTTAGATCAGAATTGCGATCTGAAATGTGATGACTTGAACTTTTTTATGGTTCTCCTGGCAAAATCCTTGATTTACCCAGAAGCTTTTTCTTAAATTTCAATAGGGAATATATCATTTGCCAGCATTAGAGAGGCAAGAAAGGATCACTCATTCAGGCTCACAAGAGACTGCATTCTATCTCTTAACCAGTGTACCTAGAGAATCATTGCTTATGATTAATAGTCTCATAGGGGCATCATTTTATATTTGTACCCCAAGTGCTCCCACCTTTATCCTATACTGGCATGTTGTCTGCTGTTCAGTTCTTGTAGAAATAAAATGACTGAATAAATATTAGGGAGAAATAAGGGAGTTCTGAGACTAGCCTGGAAATAAAGGTGACTTTGGGTCGTTGTCAGAGCTGGCAACTACATTCCCCTTAAATATTTACACATTGTCCAATCAATGGGTTCATAATTGTTGGAAAAATAGAGGATGAATGAAAAAGTGGGTTGCATATAAGAATGCTTAAATTTAAGTTATAAAACACCAGGATGGCACAAGTACTGGTCATCCCTCTCTTCCCATTATCAAGAAACTTTTGGTTTCTAAATAGTCAAGGAAATGAGTAAATAATGACCATTTAGGGAAAGCGGCTATAGATTTTTTCTTAGATGTGATTCCTTCCATTCTCTCTTCTGTGACATCTCTTAATTAATCATTATGATTATTCTTTTTTTTAAAATATATTTTATTGATATTTTACAGAGAGGAAGGGAGAGGGATAGAGAGAGAAACATCGATCAGCTGCCTCCTGCACACCCCCCACTGGGGATGTGCCCGCAACCAAGGTACATGCCCTTGACCGGAATCGAACCTGGGACCTTTCAGTCCGCAGGCTGACGCTCTATCCACTGAGCCAAACCGGTTTTGGCATGATTATTCTTTTTAAGACTTTATACATTTGCCTGTCAAAAAGGCAGAAAAATGATTGTGGGTTCTAGACAAAGTCACAGGACAATTCCTATATTATAGCAGCTGGGAGTGTGTGAGTGTGTGTGAGAGAGAGAGAGAAAAAGAGAGAGAGAGAGAGAGAGAGAGAATCAAAACTTTTGTTGCTATGGAGTATTTCTTTGAAAACGGAACCCAGCAGAAACATCAGATCACAGAAATAGGACAGAGCATTTATTCCAAAATATTTATTGAGCATCTAACATGAGCAAGGCACTGTAGTTGGTTGGTATTGTACATATAGCAGTGCACAAAATGGACTTTGGAAAACCCTGCCATCATGGAAACTTACATTCTGATAAATGGCACCTGACTCTCCACCCCAGTATATCAGTGAATGGGGTATCCATCCTTTACCAAAAGTTTTCAGTGCATTGCTCAAGGGAGTTTAAGGCTTTTTGCTTTCCTGGGTCAAATACACCTGGCTGAGTATTTTGTCTTTCTAGTTGACTTAAATGAAACAAGAAGTGACTTTATAGTTAAGGCTTACAATAATAATAAAACTTGTGGCCAGTGAACAGTACGGAATGATCATATTATTTACTATAGAAAAGGAAGCCTATCTGTGGAGTAGTGAGATTAGATTCATCAAGATAGCATGCAAGTAACCAGAAAGCAGCCACCAAGTATGATTGAATCCTTCCCTCAGTAGTGATAACATTGTCTTCTGTTCTGTTGAACCTTCCATTTCGTTTTCTGAGGAAACATGTATTCTTTCTTACTGGCAGACATTTCAAACACATGGGCATTGTCTCTCTGTGTTCTCATTCTCTCTCTCTCTCTCTCTCTCTCTCTCTCTCTCTCTCTCTCTCTCTCTCTCTCTCTCACACACACACACACACACACACACACACACACACTGCTTCAAGCCAGCTGCTTTAGGGATTCATCTCAAACCTCCTATCTAGAAACAAAGCCCATTTTTTCCTCCCTCTTATCAAATAGCCTTAAACTTCTCTTTGAAGTAAGATCAGAAAGTTCACCGGAGTCACTTTCCTGGTTGCTGAAAATCCCATCACTGCATTTTCACACCAGAATTCACAAGCTGCCAGCTTTGCTCCTGGAGTAACATGGGGACCATCTTCCTCCTTTTATCTTAGCTCATGTGGTGAAGGAAGCACATGAGGCAGCATGGAGCATGTAAAATCCACACTTGTCTCCTTGGCATCATTTACAGATACTGCATCAACGCTCCAGATCCTTGATGATAACGAAGAGGGTAATTAGTTTATAATTAGAAGTTAATCACAAATCTATAAAAGAAATTTCAGCGTATTGACAAAGGCTTTTCTTTAAGTGACATTTCTATACATAGTTAATTAATTGCTGATCTCAAATTGGGTCACTGGAAATGTATTCTTCTGATCTCAAGTAATTTCTCATCTAGAGGCACTTAAAAAAAATTCTTATGACATCTCCAGGTGCTCCCTGTGAGTACAGTTGAGCTGTACTGCAGTGGGAGAAGACAGCCATGCAGTTACTAGCAGGTGCCCATGATGTAACTGAGGCACCACTGCATCTACCTTGTGAGTGACAGGACATACCCTTCCTCAAGAGGCATTTTGCCCCCAATTCCTTAGGAAAGTTGAAGAACCAGAAACAGCTCAGATTCCACTGCATAACTGTGAATTCCCATATGTAACACATGTGATTAATAAGAAAATAAACCAGGAAGCAGGTCAGACTCTTTTTACTCAATAGAGTCATATAAATAAATACTGGCTATAATATATGTACTGATGAGACTGTACTAAAGCTTGATATATGGAAACCCAATGGCATTTTAATAGAAGCAAATGTGAAGATTGCTATGAAATTGCACTAGTTTTTAATTTAATAATACCGAATGCATCAGTTACAGTTAATACTGTTACAATTACTGGCTAAATAGGGGTTGCTCACACCTCCACTAATCTGCTGAACAGGTTTCATAGAAGCTTTCTATCAAGTAGGATAAAAAGTAAAATGCTTCCTGAAGTTCTGAGTAGAGAGAAAGATGATGATTAAGGATTGTAAATTAAGCTTGAAGAGCTGTGCATTTCCTGCATGTGTTCCAAGCTCAAATAAGGCCATGGGCAAGTATATCAGAAGATCTTATGCTGTATTCTGAGTAGTTGATGAAGAAGGGTTGTGCATAGAGTTGAACTGTGGATATCAGTCCCCCATTCAATCCTAGCTCCACCCACTGATAGGCTGCTGGTCCTTTCCTGTTGTCAGTGGGAGGCGATTTGGACACTATATTACGGTTCTAATGTTGTTAAGAGAGGGGTTCAGGAGTAACTATGCCCCAGCCCTGGGCTGATGCTGCAGGACCACACAGCAGTGCTGATACTAATGTTCTGCAGTGCTATCGCGGCACCTGCAACCTCATGGATGGTGCCATGGGAAAGTTAATCTGTTTTTCTGATTCTTACATGCCCCAGGAACCTGACATTTCTGGCATTTTATGATACTGTGATTTACCCATTTTAAGAATGAGGAAGCTGATGCTCAGAAACATTTAGGAATCCATAATAGCAAGTAAATGGCAGAACTGGGAGTCAAATCCTGGCTGACCACTATCTTACATCTCCTCTTATACTTCTGGAACTGTAGCCTACTGCCAGTTCCCAGGCCTGACAGCACATCAGAAATACCAGGAAGCCTGTCAAAAGTACAGATTCCTGAATATTATTTCTTTAGGTATTTTGATTTAGTAGATCTGGGTCAAGTTCTTCCAGGTTCAGAAACTGCTGGCCCTAATCAGTGCACCACACTAGAAACTCAAAGTGAGATTCGTTCATTTTTCATTCAACAAATATTTGTTTAATGCTTACTATACATTAGGTACATTCTATCAGGGGTCCTCAAACTTTTTAAACAGGGGGCCAGTTCACTGTCCCTCAGACCGTTGGAGGGCCGGACTATAGTTTAAAAAAAAACTATGAACAAATTCCTATGCGCACTGCGGGCACAGGACAAGTCGGCTGCTAAGCAGGACAGGCAGCGGCACCCAGCAGGCTGAATAAATGTCCTCGGCGGGCCGCATGTGGCCCACGGGCCGTAGTTTGAGGACCCCTGTTAAGATGCTTGAGATATAACAGGAAATAAAGCATCAAACTTACTCTAGTTGATGGACCCAGACAATGGAAAATATATATGTGTATTCTACCAAGTGGTGAAAGTTTTATATAGAAAAATAAAGCATGGAATGTATAGAAGATATTAACAGTGTGGCCGTAGTTAAATTAGCAAGATTAGGGGGAAGTGATTTGACATGAATCTGGAGAACAGATAGGAATGCCTTCCTGATCAAAGAAGTCAACAGATTCATGGACAACTTCTAAATAGGTTATTACAAAAGACTGCTGGAAGGGAAATAAGGATACTCTTTTTCTTCTCTCCAGCTATTGTGGTGACCATAAGATGACAACACAACACCGTCTTCCCTTATTGGGGAAGTAAGCATCTTCACATGTGGAATTTCAGAGCCTGCAGGCTCATTTCTGCCTTTTGGGACAGCAAGAGAGAAATTAGCTCAGCAGTGCTGATTCCAAAGAGCTATCTTTCGAAATCAGAGAAAGTTCATTGCCCAACCAAAGATCCTGAGCATGCTTTAGATACCATTTGGTTCTAGGCCATGCTGAATGAGAATCCTCAAAGTTGCCCCACAGCAGTGAATGAACACTAACAAAGTAGTTCACAAATAGATCCTGGGGACGCTCCTCCTACTTAATGGCAGGCTTGGGGCTCACACACACCCAGTCAGCATCTTCTGTAAACTAGGACCTTTCAAGTGCAAGTTCATTGCTTCCTTATGGTATCTCCTACAGGAGAATCAGTAGTGAGCCTGATGCTTTGAATTTCCACTTAAATTTTCCCAGATCCTCACGGGTTATTGTAACTACATATTACTAGAAGGATTTTGTAAAATGTGCTTCCTCAAATCATTATAGGTTGAGACCAGAGATTAACAGATTATTTAATCCACATTACTCAAGGCTTTGGTAGATACATGAGCAGGTTTTCAGAGGTACTCTAAGAATTTAGGGGAAGGTTCAGGAAAAGGTGAGCCTCTAAGTGAGGAAGGAAGACGCATAATGTGGTGCATGTTTTACATGTAGATGGTTTCTGTCTCTTTTGTTGAGGAGATTCTATAGATTAGTATGGCCAACATATTGTCCCCAGGACCAAGCTGGAATTATAGTTTCAGAAAGAGTTAACCTAAGTCAGTGGTCAGCAAACTCATTAGTCAACATAGCCAAATATCAATAGCACAACAATTGAAATTTCTTTTGAGAGCCAAATTTTTTAAACTTAAACTTCTTCTAATGCCACTTCTTCAAAATAGACTCGCCCAGGCTGTGGTATTTTGTGGAAGAGCCACAGTCAAGGGGCCAAAGGGCTGCATGTGGCTCGCAAGCCGCGGTTTGCTGACCACTGACCTAAGTAATAAGATTGCTCTCTGCCTGCATAAAGTGGCAATGCTATGGTAACTAAAGGGTGGTGGTCCTCATGGAAAGGAGAAAGGGAGAAAATGAAGAGTAAGAGTAAGTTTTGTATGTCCAATCCTGTTCAAAGAAGAGTACTTTGTCCAATTAGCACAAGCATCCACTTAACCTTTACTTACCTAGACTGGAAATGAGTGTGTTTGGCCTTCAAATCTCAAAAAACTTAAAATTATCCAGCTCTCTTAACTCTGGTTCTGAGCTAAGCACACAGTGGTCTCATGGGATTTGGGCATCCATAGAGAAGAACAGTTAACTCATCTGACATTCTGAGATTTTTTAAGAGTTTAAGTTTTTAGTTTTTGAATTCATAATTTCTCAATGTGAAGAAGTCACTTATTATTTGATTAACATGAGTCAGTCCCAAGAGCCTGAAAAAGTTTGACTGATAAAATTTAACTGCTGCTCTACAAAGGGAGTGATCCTGTCTGAGAGCAACTGGTCTGTCTCTTTAACATCTTTTTATGAAACTTAACCTGGGTCAGTAGGTATGACTTACCCCAAGGCAGTTTTAGACTCAATTTCCAATTTTATAATGATAATTATAGTATATAATTATTGTAGTAATAATAATTATATATATGTATTGGTAGTGATGATATGTTCATAATAGTGACCTGAAGAAAAAGTCACCCTTACTTCAAGTCTGATGGGAATGTTGATATAGTCAGGGTAAGAACAATATCCTATCCTATCCTATATAATAAAAAGCTAACATGCAAAATGTTCTCTCGACTGGGAGTTTGACCAGGGGTCAAGGCTGGCCGGCCAACTGCCTGTGGCCCTTCCCCCCGGCTGGCCCCACCTGATCAGCCCCGATTAGGGCAGGCCAACTGGATTCCACCTGTGCACGAATTTGTGCACTGGGCCTCTAGTTATATATAATATACATGAATATATATGTATATATCAATACATGCACATATGTACATACTAGTACACTGTGGATACATGTATCTTGAATGACTCACATATTTTAGTACAATTAGCTAGTGGCAAAATTGGTATTAGATTCTAGTTCTTTTTTCATCTGGTTAAATATCCTTTCCATTATTGTGACCATACTATTGCTACCATACTTTTATTGATAAGTCCAGTAGATGAACAGACTTGCCCAGAGAGATGTATGCTAATTTATTTCTCTCAGTAATATAATCTGAAAGTAGGTGCAGTAATGATTCTATATACCAAATAAGAAAGATTAATAAAGACACTTGAGAAAAAGAAAATGATGACTTTGTTTTTATCTTTATTTCAGTCTTAGTTGCTATTTTGCAGTTGATTTCTTCACCATTTATTTTTTCTTTAATAAGCTTCTTGCCAATTTTGTCTTTTGGACAAGTTGTTTCTGCCCTTTCTGTTTTTTTCTCTCAAATGTTTATTACCATTCAGTGCAGAATTATTTGTACCCAGATTCTTTTATTTGTGGATATAAGCACTCAGGTTATTTTAATTTGCCTCTCAGTAAGTTTGTTTGGATTTATGTCAGCAGCATCTCTTTCCCAATTAAAGTAAGTCACCCCAAGGTTTCCAAGATTATACGATCAAACTTATTGATGACTTCAATTCTGAAGAGCCAATCTTCTCTTATTGCATGCAAAGCCTCAGCTCAGTAACAAGGTTTCATTAAAAAGGGAAAGCATAAAGTGGTCACTATAATGGATACTGTTGTGATAGGTTATTATTATGCACTGAGAACTGCATGGCATTTTGCCATAAGTAATCTGCCTTAGATAAGCAACTGATTTAGATGGGAGGGAAATAACCAGTGCATGGAAGACACAGTGAATTGTTGCACAAGAAATTGAAAATAAAAATGCCGTGAGTGTTCAGTGGTAAAATCAGCATTTAATGAATAAGGACAAAAATATAGGAAGTCATCTTGAAGATGTAGAGTGATTTCTAG
This sequence comes from Plecotus auritus, assembly GCF_963455305.1. Lineage (NCBI taxonomy): Eukaryota > Metazoa > Chordata > Mammalia > Chiroptera > Vespertilionidae > Plecotus > Plecotus auritus. Next base: position 133,118,226 of record NC_137776.1, on the reverse strand, counting down.
TATAGTGAAAATATTCTTGTTGGCAGTATTAATACAGCTGAACCATGAGTGAGTCAAAGCAAAGGGCATAGCTTTACCACAGATGTGCAGGAAAAGGAATGCTCAAAGCAACAGTGCTCAGGAAGGAGTGTGTTGCAGTGAATGTATGCCAACTTTAGTAGACAATGTCCTGAGACATTCCAAGATCTTCATCTGGAATAGAATTCTATCAAAATACTCATCTCTAGCCAAAACCAGTTTGGCTCAGTGGATGGAGCGTCCGCCTGTGGACTGAAGGGTCCCCCGGGTTCGATTCCGGTCAAGGGCATGTACATTAGTTGCGGGCACATCCCCAGTGGGAGGTGTGCAGGAGGCAGCTGATCAATGTTTCTCTCTCATCGATGTTTCTAGCTCTCTATCCCTCTTCCTTCCTCTCTGTAAAATATCAATAAAATATATTTTAAAAAATTTTTTTAAAAAAATACTCATCTCTAACATGGAGATTAAGAATATCAACTTCACAATGTTGTTATAAAGTTTAAATGAGATCCTGTTACAAAATGAGAATGATCTTAATAATGGATGTAGGTTCACTATTTAAGTCCACATTTCTCTTAAGTAGTTTGGAAACATCTGTCATGATTTTTGCCAGTATAATGTACACCTGTCCTATTACTTAATATATATTTTGAAAACAACTCACTTTTTTTTTGCTAAAACAATTTAGTTATAAATGAAACAACATCTCTACCACAGGTATAAATCCATTGTCACATTTAAAATTAGAATATTATGCCCAGCTGGCCTGGGTCAGGGGTTAAGCTTTGACCTATGAACCAGGAGGTCATGGTTTGATTCCAGGTCAGGGCACATGCCCCGGTTGTGGGCTTGATCCCCGGTAGGGGGCGTGCAGAAGGCAGCTGATCAATAATTCTCTCTCATCTTAATGTTTCTATCTCTCTCCCTCTCTGAAATAAAAATATATTTAAAAATAAATAAAATTAGAATATTACTATAAATTAATTATTAAATTAAGTAAAATATCATTATTTTAATTAATTAAATATTACCTCCAATTCACCTGGAGGCCATTTCTATTCTGATGTAATGAAAAGGTTCTAAAATCTTTCTTGCTATTCAGGTGTAGTCCCCAGGCCAGAATACTATCTGGCAGCTTGTTATAAACTAGAACCTCAGCCCCACCCCTAGACCTACTGAATTAGAATATCAACAAAATCCTTAGGTCATTCATGAGCATTATTCCAAAAGCCTCCTTTTGTGCCCCTAGGAGCTTCCCTTACCCACATTAACCCCTCCAAATTTCACCCCCACTTCTGCCTCCCTTACCCTTGCATATATAACCTTCCTTTAGTCTTTTGCTTTATCTGAGCTATAATATTATATTTACAATTTAAATTCAGAGTGATTTAAATTCTAACCTGGGTCACATATGTACACCACCATAAACATGAATTTTATCTCCTACAATTATCCTGCATACAAGTGGTGTGCACATTACATTTGGGAAAACGGGGCTGAAGTGCCTTGCTTCTGTACTCCTGTTCACTATGCCTCGTCATTTATAGGTCATTAGGGTCACTCACATATAGTCAAGGCCAGTGTTTTAAATCTATAAGAGCCAAGGAACATTTACTATATTCCCTTTGGCAGGGCTATTCCAGTGCCAGCCAAGAGCTTTTCAAACTTTTTTTTTCAGTTGATGAACTCCTATTAAGTATACTCCTTTTTTATGGTTCTTTGCTCATCAAGCAACCTCAACTGGTAATTTTGTGGGAAATAATATACCATGCCACTTGTATGGCCAGAATATATAAATTCCTATAAATTAATAAAATTGACATCCAAGTTCATGTAGTGATCTCTGGGAACCTAGTTAAAAATCCATTAGATACTTAGATATACTCTAGGTTTGTTGCCAAATCAGATTTTTGAGTGCACAGGCTTCAGGTCTCGCTATGGACCATTCCAGGAAAATTCCACCTGGTAAAACCTGCTCTAAAGAGATTGGCAACCAACCTCTCCTGGTGCCACCCAGACCACAAACGTGCTTTTCTTACAGATATAAACACCAAATGAGCTGGTTCTGAGATATGCTTACTGAAATAATAAAAAATAAATAATTCAGCAGCTCTGAGTCTCCCATAGAAGTGTTAACCTTCTTAAATTTTCAGTGTCTAAGCAACCATAAGTTGCTCTGAAGCTTCAACTCACTAAGGGGCAAGTCAGACATTCTAAAAAATAAGGCACCTCAGCTCTTCCTAATTTAGTCCACTTAAAGCAATAGATCTTCATTGATGCCTAATTCCTAAGCAAGCTCCCCCTCTTGGGTGAGGAATTCTAGGTTCTGGCAGATCTGAGAAATCCCTGTGGGCCGCACCTGTGATAAACAGATACTAGAGAGTGTAAATTAGGGTAGAAAGACTTTGAAGTCAGGAATCAGAGAATCAGAGAACTTGAGAACCAGGAAGGACTCTAGAGGTCAGTCAGCCTAACCTCTTGGAAAACTGAGGTCCAGAGAGATTAAAATACTGGCTGAGGTCTCGAGCAGGTAATTAAGTACCAGAGGTGGGATTAGAATCAGACCTGACCACAGCACTTTCACTGCAGTGTATTCTTCATCATGGAAGTGCTTTGGACTCACTGCTATTAATGAAAGTAGGTTTGATAGAGAAACAAAGCAAGGAAGAGACAAAGGGGATACAATTTCTGAAGTTGGTTTTCCCTAAGAAAACCTTCAGAGATTGCTCTTGCTTTGATAGATAATGTATTCCTCCAGCAATATTCTAGCTTCTTTTTTCCTTTCTCAGCTGCATATGATTTAGCTGAAAGCTTTGGGACTTCTCTACCATAACCATGGAATGATTTCCTAATCACTATTCTGCATTCCTTTTCCATTTATCAGATAGTTCCGCTGTGTATTATCTGCCTTGAGACTTGCTGAACTCTTTATCAGCATTCAGCATTGCTTTTCACCTTTTACCGGGTCTGACTACACCATTTCATTGTACTGTATGGCCTTGTTTACAGTCATCTAATCTGTGAATTTCCCATTTCATAGTGTCTCTGTCCCAGTTCTTGGTGGATTGTGATTGGGGTCTTGGAAGAGCACCTAAATGAGAAACAACCCCTGTAGAATTCACATCAAAATTGGAATTTTATGTGTTCTGTAGTAATAAGAGTGCACTCTTTGTGCTTATATTTAGATGTATAGATTGTTAAAAAGCAAGACCCAGTTTCTACTGGGCACAGACTATCTTAAATTTATTTCCATTTAAGGAATTAAATAGGCAAAAATGCTCTAAAGGAATTTAAAATCTTCCTCCTAGAGGATTTAATGCTTTGTGTTCTAAATGTTACAGTCTTTAGTATAATTCAGGAAATCCCAGACTTATTATGTTTAGCTTTTCCAACCTCAAATGACTCCCATTAGGGCCCTGTGGCCTCAAAGAAGTAGATAAAGCCAACCCTTAAATTGGGTTATAGTCCATGAAACTCTTCAGTTACATTTTATCAACTAAAAATAGATTATTTAACTTTTTCTAAAATGACAGAGGCCTTTTGGAGTTTGAAGGAGAGAAACACAATCACTGTGTTATCTCCCATAAAGATCCTCAAAACACCAGTGGTCAGTGTTGCCCAATAAATTAATGGGAGAGCCGCATTGGGAATATTGGTCAAGGGCCCGCAAGAGGGATCAAATGGCACTAGAAACAATTTAGAGAATGACAAGGGAAAATAAATAGAAGAAAGGCAAGAAAAAGAGGGAAAACTGAAAATAAAAGGAAACAAAATGTCTTGAAGTCTAAAGCATGTTGAGTATAGAAGCACAAATTTTCTTTCATAAAATGTCGTATGTGTCTGCTCAGTGTAAGGCCCTATGTTGAGTGCTGTGGGGGGGAAGGGGAGAAATAAGTAAAACAAGGTGCATGCCATGGAGTGTATGCATTTTAGAGTTTTTAAGTTTAGAAAAATACTATTACTGCAAGCAGAACATGCCACATGTCTAAGAGGTGCACAGATATAGCATTAGAGTATTTCAATGGATGGAGAAAGCTAATTGGAAGCATCAGGGAAGAAATAATGGAAAAAGCTGTATCTCAAAGGATGAATACAACTGGATATGCATATAGGAGAAACAAGGGTATAGATGAGTACATAGAACAAAGAAACAACATCAATGTATTAGTTAAGTTAGGTCTGCTGGTATAACAGGTAAATCACAAAATCTCAGTGGCTTAACAAAATAGACATTTAATTCTTGCTTCCACAAAGTTCAAACTAGACATTCCTGTTTAGTAAATGACTATCTGACAAGTGGAGATTGAGTAAGCAGGTTCTTTCCACCTTTTGGTTCCACCAACTTTAACACCTCCAAGGTTACTGTGCCTATGTTAAGCTGTTAAAAGAAATAAAATGGAAAGAAACAGGAGATTTTTGTGGGCCAAGTTTGGTAATGGTATATCACTTGTGTTTATATTCCTTTACCTAAAACCTAGTGATATGTCCACACTTAACTGCCAGGGATGCTAAAAAAAAAAAAAAAAAAAAAAATGCAGTCTAGTGACAACAACGAAGAAAAAATGAATTCGATGAATGAATAACTAGCCTATCTCTTCCACAAGCAGGGAAGTCTATATGGAGAAGTAACTCAATTTAGTTGAAATATAGAATGGAAGATGAAAAATCATTTGAGATAAAACTAAAGAAGTGTGTTGAGTGTCAAAGACATTGGCTCTAAAGTCAGACACACTTGGGTTTGAATCCTAGATGTAACACTTATTAGCTATGTGGTCTTGGGCAATTTTTCTGAGTCTTAGTTTTCCTTGTCTATAAAATTGGGACATTGATATTATATATTTCAATATACCAGTTAGACTTTGTTGTCAATAATTTAGTGGCTAAAAAACTGTTTATTAGTTCATTGTTCTGGTAGTTGACAATTGGGTTGGGCTAGAGACTTTTCTGCTGGCCTCACCTAAACTTATGCATGTAACAATATTCAGCTGGAAGGTTGGCTAAGGGCTAGTTGATCTACAATGGCTATATGTCTGGTGATTTGTGCTGGCTGTTGGTTGGTGCTAATTGTAGGTCAAGGTCATGGGAATGAATGTACCACATGTACCTAGCAGGATAATTTGGTTTTACTCACATAGTATCAACCTCAAGATTCCCAGAAGCATCAAATTAGGGTAGCCCTATTGTTTAAGTGCTTTATAAGCCTCTGTGTCATGGTATTGTCCTACTGGTTAACACCAGGCATTTTGCCCCATTGACCAACCCAGAGTCAGTGTGAGAGTTGACTTCCCAAGGAAAAAACCCAACTGGGACTGCAACAACTACTACATCCAATCATGGAATTGTTGTGTAGATTAAATAATAGAATGTATGTCCTATTTTTATCAAAGTTACTGATATAGTAAATGTTCAATAAATGAGACTAATGAAGAGAATGATGATTATGAATGGATCACTGCCAATGTGGCATATCTAATTGTCTTGTATAGTTGAGAAAAATCTAATGGGAGATAGGAGGCCTGGATCCTAGTCTAGCTTTGCTGTATGTGATCTGAGGTAGGGAATTGGGACCAGAAGCTACTAGGGATAGTTAGTCAGAACAATGACAAATGGACATTTCTTTGTTAATCAGTACTCCACTATAATTCTTCTACCACCATTCCTACCATTATATTACAGACCATCCTACTATACTGTCCCTCAATCTCAATACCCATATCTTGCCCAGCTCACTACAACCATTCTTTTTTGCCCATCATGGCCACCATAGTACACATGATTTACTATAGAACCTCCCATTCCATGTCAGATATCCTGGCTATTTTTTCTTTCTGAATCTGTTACTGTATTTGTTATAATGCTTATAGATACATATAACTAAATAATCAATTGAAATGGCTAAAACACTTAGGAATGATTGCCTCATAACAACTCTAGAGGAAATAGTTCCACAGTCAATTGATTCAGAAGCTCAATAAATAATTTCATTGCTCAGAGATGGCTTCTCTGAGATGCTTTTTGGTAAGTGTACTATTGTTGCAAGATGGCATCTGTCATTTCCAAGCATCCTCCTCTTGTAATGCAACATCTGAAAGCAAGAGAGCAGGGGCATTTTCCACTTCCCACTTCTAGCCCCTCGCTCCCTTTTGTTTGTTTATTAGAGAGGTGAACCTCCCTCAGAACCTCCTTATTTCTCATTGGCTAGAATGTAGAATGTAGTCACATGATCACCTCCAAACCTATTAGATGCAAAGGGGAATAAGGTTGGCATAATTGTGGTTAGATAAGATTTATCATGGTTTATCTCCTTGAATTAGGAAGGGGCCCATATTTCGTGGATATACTGTTGCAGAATACATCTTCAAGAATGCTTGTTTTTTAAGGTTTCATCATGACTCTCATAGAAATATAAAATGAATAGGTGTCAAAGATTTTATTTAACTCATTAATTAAGGAGGGAACCAGAAAAGATGTTTCAAACAAAATTTAAACACCAAACAAATATATAAGATTATCATGATTGATGAAATGAATTTATTTAATCAATGCAAAACTAGCTTCTTCCACTGTAGAAGAGGAAAGTCAATTGAACTCCCATGGTACAGAATTTATTTGCATAACTATAGACAAGAAACATTTGTTTTACCACCAGTTTTCTGCAGGTTTGTAAAATAGCTCAAAGACAATAAAAAGAACATGCCATAAAATCAGAGACCCTGGAAAAGTGAGCTCTAAATAATACACAGTTTTCAACTGAGACATCTTACAATCTTTTGGTCCATTTAAAAGCCTTTCAGGTTTTTTTTTACAACATAAGCGAAGTAGGTTTTCTTAGCAAGGAATGAACGGGAAATGGCTGTTGGATGGACAACCAACAGCGTCTGCCACAGTCACTGGGAATTAGGAGAGAAATAAACATGTCCTAATTTGCATTGATACTTTCTTTCCTCTTTAAAAAGATCACTTTTTTTTGTCTAAAATTTTACATATGTCTCCTTTTTCCCCAGTTGACCCCCTCCCCCATACCTTCCCAGCCTGGGCAAGCCCCCACCGCCCCAGTGTCTGTGTCCATTGGTTATGCTAATATGCATGCATATAAGTCCTTTGGTTGCTCTCTAACCCACCATTTGTCTCTAGATCGATCTATTCTTTTTTTTTTTTAATATATTTTATTGATATTTTACAGAGAGGAAGAGAGAGGGATAGAGAGCTAGAAACATCGATGAGAGAGAAACATCGATCAGCTGCCTCCTGCACACCTCCCACTGGGGATGTGCCCGCAACCAAGGTACATGCCCTTGACCGGAATCGAACCCGGGACCCTTCAGTCTGCAGGCCGACGCTCTATCCACTGAGCCAAACCGGTTTCGGCTAGATCGATCTATTCTTGTTCACTTTTGAGGTGAATAGTAAACCAGGCAGTATTAATTGAGGTAGAAAAGGCCTGGAGATTTGCCCCAGTCTATGCCTGAGCCTGCAGTGGGGATAGGACAGTAACTTGCCATCTTGACTTCTGAGGAGTTACTAGAATTGCACATTAGAATTGTAGCCAGAGGCACTTCTCTCAGGGAGGACCACCATGAATGATTCCCTTTTGGAAACTGCAGATTTAATTTTCCTAATGTGCATGACCATTCTCTGCTCCCATTCTACTTGCTTCCTTGGTTCTTTCTGCATTTAGTGTAAATTGAATTCCAAGGGAATTATACTAGGGATCACATACTATTCATTTCAGTGTGTTGACAGGCAATTTTTCTGTAGTGCCCTGCTGGGGATTTGATAGTGAGAGGGGGTGGTGTGAAAATGTGATATCTAGTATTCTTGCAGCTTTTGTCCCCAATCTGGTGTTTATGGGCTGCTTTATTCCTATGTCTTCTACAGTTTGGGATACTATATTTTTGTACCTTAATTAGTTTCAAAATTAATAAACCAACTGTTTTTTTTTAAAGTTCCAAACCACATAGTATGCTTGCCAGCACGTTGTGCTCAGAAAGCCTGTCAAAGGGGAAAAGAAAAACACCAGTCAGGCTTTTGCTAAAGGCTACATTTCACACACATACATTTCACACATACACTGCTGATTTTGTCCGAATAATAGCTACATCCTACTGCTGAAACCTGTGAATAAATTACTGTACATGGCCAAGGGGACTTTAAGGTTGTAATTAAATTAAGAATCTTGAAATGGGAGAATACCCTGGATTATCCAGATGGGTTTAATGTAACCACAAAACTCCTTATAAAGAGGAGGTACTAGGGTCAGGGTAAGAAAAGGCCATGTGACAACAGAAGCAGAGGTCTGAATGATGTAGGGCCATGAGCCAAGGAACGGAGGCAGTCTCTAGAAGCTGGAGAAGGCAAGGAAACAAATTCTTCCCTAGAGTCTCTAGAAGAAACGCAATCCTGCTAACCCATTTTGGACTTTGACTTCCAGACGGTGAGATAATAAATGTGTATTGCTTTAAGCCATTATATGGTAATTATTACAAAAACTTAATTTTTGTAATTTGTTACAGCAGCCATAGGAAACTGATACACAGCTGATGTAACCTGATGATGGGCGCACTCTGCCCTAGGTAGGAAGATGCTAGCACAAGGCCCCAAATCTGCTGTAACTGCTTCACAGACCTCTGGAGAGAAATACCCTGTTTGGGTTTGAGGCTCCCCAGATTTGCCTGCTGCTTTATTTATCATGGCATAAATACATGCCATTTCAGAAAGTGGATGCCATTCCCTAGCATAGTCACAGCAATCAAAATAGCAAACAGACTGAAAATTGCCATAATAGCGCTTATTCTTGTCCTCACTTTGACTTATAAAATGACACACTTACAAGATTTGTAAAAATTGCTGCTTCTCTTTGCCCCCTCCCTTTTTTCTAGATCTTTCTTTTCCATCTCTGCTAAGAAATTAAGCCCCTTAGCAGAAGGTTTCCCTTCACTAACATATATTGTGAGTTTTGTTTTTCCCCTTTTAATTATTTTTATGACATTTGTTGGGTTAGCGATGGAAGGGAACTTTGAAATGGCAAACATAAACATGAGGAATGCAGACTACATTAATTTCCCCTCTGATTTAGGGGAAAACATGGTTGGCCCCTATTTGTGGGTTAGGGCTAGGGTAGAGAAAATAGGATTGTTTTAAACTTTAAAAAGGAGAAAAGGAAGTTAATTAATTTTTGGATACCTACTGTATGTCCCATGGTTAATGCATGCTCTCATATTTACTCTTACAACTTGTAAATTATAAGTATCTTCCCCCTTTTCTTGATGAAGAAGAGTAAAATAATTTGGACCAGATCTCACAGCTTTAAAGGAGAAAAGCCAAGTATTACCTAAGGCCTAAGTTACTGTAAACCCCATGAAGAGTGGGCATCTGTCCTGCAGGCAGAGTCTCTTTTCTTCATGGGTCACCACCAAGTAGCTTTCTGAGAACATCCTGATACCTGGGAGTAGATGGGGTCTCTAGAACCTCAAATCCTTCTTTTGTTCATGCCCATTTCCCTCCTAGTTGGAAGTTATCTGTCTGCCTTCAGTATTACCCTCCACTTCAAGTCTCCTCCTATCCTCCAAGTTTTGCAAGGTGCTCTTGCTCATCAACTCAAATCCTTGCCTTCATTCTTCCCTCTTGCACACATGTCACGTTTGGTTGAGATGGGTTGTTTGGCAGATAAGGCCTTTATGATACTATCATGGTAGATCTGCTCTGTTGACACCATGTCTCATCCCAAAATATGGTGGTCTCTCATCCACTGATGAAATTGGATTATTACCCTTGACATCTCTTGCCATTAGTTTCAAATGCTGGTACCCATTACATATATATCTGATAAAGATAACATTTTTATAATGCTATCATATATTAGTATATAGCAGCAATTTTCAACCTTTTTCATCTCATGGCACACATAAACCAATTAGCAAAATTCTGCAGCACACCAAAAAAATATATTTTTTATGATCTGACAAAAAATAGGTATAATTTTTATTGATTTTCAACAAAATAATGATAGTAATTACCTATACTTTTTGCCCCAAAGTGACTTTTTTAAAAAATTAGATGCCTATACTTGTATATGAGGACTTTTTTGCTATCAAGAATTAGCCAATCAGATTCAACCTTATTATGTAGCGTGACTCTATTATATGGCCTATATATTTGTGGTTCTAGATAGGGCATTCACACCAGATGGCTATTGTTGTATTGGCTGTTGTCATTTTTTCATTTGACAATCTAAGGTAAATATGTCAGTGTACCTACCTATATATAGTTAGGTATTGCATGTTTTAAAAATTCTTGTGGCACACTATTTCAAAATTGCTGATGTATAGAAAGAAGCAGAGTATAAATTTGGATAAGCAAGTATAGGGAGAGAGGAACAGAATCATGGGTTGAAGAAAGGGTAGAAAGGGGGACTCAGAAGGAAAAAGAAAACATCATGATTTCATATTAAGCAAAGCTAGACAAGTTAAGACTTAGCACACCTTGAGGTGTGGGAAATATTCAGTGTCTTGACAAGCGTGAGGTCTCATTTTTCCACTGCATTTTGTCAGTGTAGACCTCATTGTTGCCCAAAATCAAAATGGACTCCTGCTGAAGACAGCAGAAAGAACACTTGGTGGATAGTAGTTTGTCTCAACACACTGGCTCTTCCCCTTTTGCCTTCCCACCTCCCCCTGACTCATTTTCTGCCCTACTCTGAGCTCCTCAAGCCTGAACCAGGCTCCCCTGAACTCACATTCTCATTGGAATTTATCCAGTGAATGGTTCTAACAGGAGATTTTAAAAGGAGAATACAGAGATATTGGGGGATTTCTTTCCTGCTTGCTTCCTCTTCCACACTGTGGTTCTAGTGATCTCATTACTATAGACATTGACCCCTCCTCCAAAAGACCATCTCTCACTGGACTTCAATAACAGTTTCCTTCCTTTGCCCCTTCATATGTAAGAACAGTAATGACTTTCCATTGTTGCAAACCTCTGGGTGCCACAACCTCCCTTGTTGGTCACCTAAACCTGCCCACTCTTAATGAAAATAGTCCCTTCGTTAAAACATCTTCAACTCAGCCATCTGTGTGTAATATAATCCTGTTTCCTGCTGACACCCCAACTAAGGCACAATTCTTTTTTTCTAGAAACTTCTGAATAAAGAGTTTCCTGTAATCATGATGATTTCATTATCAGTTTGTCCCATTATCAGAACTAGCCATGTCTTTAAATCCTAAATTTATTTGCTTTCCCTTTGTAAATGGGGAAATAAACTCACCGGTTGCACAGGGGAAAAAAAATAAAGTACTACCTCTTTAAAATGGCATGGGTTGAGATCAACCAATGAACTCATATACATATATGCATAACCCATAGATACAGACAATAGGGAGGTGAAGACTTGTTGGGGAGGGCGGGGGGCTGAGAGGTCAATGGGGGAGAAGGGGGGTATATGTAATACTTTCAACAATAAAGATATTTTTTAAATGACGTGGGTTTTGTTCCCCTGGAGGGTAAATTAGTGTCTCCCTGAAAATAATCTCCATTGTCAACACAGGACCCTGATGTATGTAGCTCTTTTACTTTAGTGCAAAATCTCTCTGACAGGGATTTTCAATGCCACATGATATCAGGGTCACAGTGGGGTTCCAGTGTGCTTGTTTCTAGGCCCTACAATGTCACTGTTCTGGCTGCATAAAACCTATGTCCCTAAATGTCCCAGACATTTTTAGAAAATTTAACATAGCTATCTGCAATGAAATGTTATAGAGTGGGAGTCTTACTTCAACCAGGCAAAAGCTTAATTAAAAATATCTTATGCTGGCCCTGAAGGTCAGTATTTATGGCACTTTATTTTTATAAATAATGTGAGAATTATTGTAGCAATAAAAGTTGGCGTTCCAAAGAATGGTCATATTAGGGATGGCTAAATTATGGTGACATTGAGATCATAGGTCATATCTTAAGCTTCCTTTCAAACCAGTGGAAAATTATCACTAACTTGACTTTAAAGCTACAGAAAAGTCTTGAAAGACACAAAGAACAGTGGGAAATTCTTACATACAGGAGGAGTGAGGAGTGGGGAGGACTTGATTGACCCAAGGGACTAAGAGCATCTTATTCATAGACTAGAGTAATTTAGCATTCTTTCTCTGTCTCAAGATTGACAATATTTCTGCCTAACTTAACTTTCTGAATCTGAAGTTCTGGTCTGGTCAGAATCCAAAACCTCAAATAGAAATATACAATTGGACAAACTCCTGGAAGAGAATGAGATTGAATACTGCATGTTCCATTTTCCCCAAAAGAGAAAATTCAGGGTTAATTGTAAATCACAAATTGGACCCTAACCCACAAACTTCTCCTCTCCTCCCATAAGAGATTGGACAGCTCTATGGTGCCCTATTTACACCACTGTGTGGCCAAGGCTCAGATAATTGACAGGTTTAGAGGAAGTTATAGAAAGTCTCTTTTGTCTTGAAGGAAAGTTTTAGACTTGTTGAAGAACTATCCCTGTGGGGATAGGATCCTCTTTATTGCAGAAGAACACAATCCTATCACAATTCTTTTTACAGAAACGCTCATTTGGAAAGACTCTATTCTATATGTCCCTACAACTCTCCTCCAATTTAAATGTCTGAAATACAAAGATAAGTATTCATTCAAAAGCTGAGTTGACAGGTGTTAATTATTCTAGGAATCAAGTCAGTTTTAAAAGTTCAACTCTACTTCTAATTGATTCTGAAACTTCTGAGATAGGAAAGAGCCCAGAGAATGATTTTTAAAACCAGTCTTCTAATCATACTGTTTCTGGCTTTGGGTAAGAAATCTAAGAAACTGGAAACACCAATCAGAAAGGATATATGCACCCCTATGTTCATAGCAGCACAATTCACCATAGCTAAGATTTGGAAACAGCCTAAGTGCCCATCAGCAGATGAGTGGATTAAAAAACTATGGTACATCTACACAATGGAATACTACACTGTTGTAAAAAGGAAGGAACTCCTACCATTTGCAACAGCATGGACAGACCTGGAGAGCATTATGCTAAGCGAAATAAGTAAGTCAGAGAAAGATAAATATCACATGATCTCATTCATTTGTGGAATATAATGAACAACATAAACTGATGAACAAAAACAGATCCAGAGACAGAGAAGCATCGATCAGACCATCCAACCTCAGAGGGCAGGTAGGGGAGGGTGAGGGTAAGGGGGAGAGATCAACTAAAGAACTTTTATGCATGCATATAAGCCTAACCAATGGGCACAGACAACAGGAGGGTGAAGGCATGAGTGGGGTGGTGGGGGGGTAATGGAGGATAAGGACACATATGTAATACCTTAATCAATAAAGAAAAAAATGGACCAGAAGCCCTAGCTGGTTTTGCTCAATGGATAGAGCATAGGCCTGTGGACTGAGGGGTCCTGGGTTTGATTCCGGTCGGGGCCACATGCCTGGGTTGTGGGCTTATTCCCCGGTGCGGGGTGTGCAGGAGGCAGACAATAGATGATTCTCTTTCATCATTGATGTTTCTATCTCTCTCTTCTTCTGCCTTCCTCTCTGAAATCAGTAAAAATGTATTTAAAAAAGAGAAATTGATTTAGTTAAGAAAAAAATCATTCTGTGGTATGTGTAATCTAAAAACCACCAGGAAGGTTTCACTCTGCTGGAACCTCTCTTTGCCCAAAAAGCATCGGAGATGTAAGTAAACTTCTGAACAGTTGGGGGAAGTAAAATAAACCTTCAACCCTTTGACAGACCACCATTTCTGTATTTTGTTTTCCCAATGTTTTGGCACTTGAAATGTTTATTTTTCTTTTCTTGGGTTTTATTTCACACAGTGTAAAATTTCTGTAAATATTTTTTCTTCCTTTAAGGAAAATTTATTTTTCACAGGTCTGGTAAAGTTCTTAAGCAACCTTCAAACTACTAATTATGTGGAGATTATACTGGGAAGGAGATAGATTCAATTCAAGGATGATTGCGATGTAATCTAGAGAGCGTAAATAATAATGCACTCAGTGCAGGGGAGTTTGCAAAATGCACAACCATTTCTTGGCTATGTTTGCCTGGAGAAAGAATATGAAACTAAATGTTTGTGATTTATGATTCCTTCATCTCTGTTGGGAGTTGTTTTATATACATTTCTAATCTTTTCCTTATGGGAATAAAAACAATCTTCATTATTGGATGTTTCTTCTTCCCTTAACTTTCTACATTCTTAGGGTCAGGGTCAGGTTGCTCACCAGTGGAATTTGTAGGACAGCATTGTGAAGAAGCAGAAGCAAAGCCACTAGATTTGCTTAGCTGGAAGGAAAGTTGTACCCTCTCTTTCTATAATTCATGTTCCTATATTATATCAGGTTCTACCACATACATTTTTGTATTTGGAAATATAGAAAACTCTGGTTTCTCAGTTAATATTTCATTGTTTGAAATTTCATTGTGCACCCTTTTGTGATTTCAAATCCCTCCACTCTTTTTTTTTTAATTTTTAATATATTTTATTGATATTTTACAGAGAGGAAGGGAGAGGGATAGAGAGCTAGAAACATCGATGAGAGAGAAACATCGATCAGCTGCCTCCTGCACACCTCCCACTGGGGATGTGCCCGCAACCAAGGTACGTGCCCTTGACTGGAATTGAACCTGGGACCTTTCAGTCCTCAGGCTGACGCTCTATCCAAACCGGTTTCGGCCAAATCCCTCCACTCTTAAATTAATTGTGGATGGATAGGTGCTTAGGAGAGGTGTTTAAAAACTAGCACTTCATGAGACCTTTCCCATAATGGAACATGAAGAATTCCAAGGCATTGCAAAGCGATAGTTAATACATCTCTCAAGTACAGACCAAAATTTGCCAATCTTAAGAAATCTAAATAGTCAATCCCATCTTGCAGAAATAGGGAGGATATAATACATGCTGAGTTATTCTTCACTATGGTGACATTTACTCAATCTTCAACATATGGATTATTTATCCAGTAGCTTCACATATTTATTAACCATTACAGACCATATCTTTCAATGTTTTTGTCTTCACCCCAATGCCTTATGCATGTCCTTATGTACACAAAATTGGCACAAACCTCTGAAACCAAAGTATAATTTATCTTAATAATAACTTAGGAAATGCATCATTAGTCAGAATAGGCTGGGATATGCTGCAGCAACGAAGGACCTGAAAATGTCAGCAGCTTACAACACCCTGATCTTTACCCTGACATTCACCCTGGGATTTAAGCAAATATAACAGTTGCTCTATGCCAACATTGCTTATATCATGGCACAGAAAATAAGAGAGATACTGAACCATGCACTGACTCTTAAACCTTCTGCTTCAAAGGATCATGCTTCATTTCTGTGCCTACATTTCATTGGTCAGAGTAAGTCTTATGGCCACTCACTGAAGGGAGAGAAAATTAAATTTTGTTCAAACCATATGTAATCTTCCACAGGAGACATAGGGGTTGGAAAGAACCCCTGTATTTTCCTTCCAGCCCTAGGCCAGGCACTTAGCAACCATTATTCACCACTTCCCTGTCTCTCCTAACCTTGGGTGTGATTAAATTAATTGGTTAAGGAGAGCTGGTATGTATTTCGTGTGATTAATGCCTTGGAAAACAATTGTTGTAGATTGCATTGATTCATTTCATTTTACATACTTGAAATTAGAGGCTTGTGGAGTCTACATGCAAATTTATGCAAACTGGGATGCAAATTTATATTGTGAACCATGAATCCTGGAACCTCCCCCTAGAAGAAGAACTGTACCACTGAATATGCATGTGCTGCATATGGTACTGCTCTTTTCAAACAGCAACTCAGAGCCAGCAGCCAAATAAATCCCAAGGACATCAACTGAGCAACAAACAAAAGTTTAAAGTCATTTAGGAATAAAAACTGGGCTGCAAAGTCTCAACATTTCCAGGGTTAACATCCTCAAGGAAGATTTGAGTTAACAAATGAACTGTCCCCTGGACTCCAAGCTCTGTATGGATGGGCAGAGGCATACTGTTGAACAAAAGAGGTACTGGCAGAACCCACCCTGGAGTTTCATTCTCTTGATTACTTGCTTCTGGTGATCAGTTGGCTGGCTGGATCAAATAAATCTTCATTGCCACGAGCCAGTGCCCATGTGTGCTGACATATTTCTCCCTCATTTGTACCCATCAGTAGGGGATTCTGTTTCCAAGATTCAGATAAGGAGTGATTATTAAGAGAGTCTCAAAGAGAGGAACATATTTTGTACCTGAGTGCTTGCAAGTCAGGCAAAGAGAAAAAATTAACCACTTGTAATAATGCCAATTAGAAACAATATCTTGATTGGCCTGTAGGTGGTACTCAGATGATTCACTGAGCTCATTTGGCTCTGATGAGACCCCAATTTTACTTTGATACTAAGTATATGTAAAATATTTTTGGTGAGTGTTTATAAATAAACAGAAATGGGGCACAGTTTCATGAGGGTTCTTCTGATTTGATGCTAATGAATTCAGCATTTAGTCATTTAGTTATTCACTCACTTACCAATTTTTTTGTTACCCTCCAAGTACCAGGCAGGTACCTGGGGGTACAAGAATGACTGACAAACATCCCCTGCCCCTGAGGAGCACCAGCCAACCTGCTGAACTACCTAAAGCGTCCCATGGCATCGGGGAGACTATCTCCGGATGGCTTTTAAAAGTAACTGCTTATGAATCACATTGAGAAGTATGCCAGGTGGGAGGAGGGAGCAATGCAGTCATTTAATGTGATGCTTATGGAACAATTCTCCAATACAGCAAATGCTTTTGTAAAAATCTATTCAGGAAAATATTTTTCAGTTACCGCTTGGGTTTCAAACAACGTTTAGCATAACAAAATTTTAGTACAACAAATGCATTTCAAATGTCCCCTGAAGTTTGTCATAATGGGGTTTGATCTATGAATTTTAAAAATATGCCCAGTGGTTTGTAGATATTTTACTTATAAAAATTTCCTGGAGTAAAGGAAAAGGGAAATACAGAGACTGTGTTGGAGCCATAAAATGACCCAGAGGTTAAAGGACTTATGTGTTCTTTATTTACCCTTGGACTGTGGCCTTAAGATAATCATTAAAAATAATCACCATGCCAGTGGCAATGTGCCAGAGCTCCCCACAGTTGTCATGCAGTAGAATAAGGTCAAGTCACCATTGAGGCTGGGAAGCAGTCTAATGAAAGCAACAATCGTCAAAAGATGGCTAGTATTAAACAAAGAAATAATAATGATCATTGCCATGGCACCAGGTAATATATATTAAACTTTTAAGTATGCAAAAGGGCCAGAGAAGAGCCCTTGTTACATCAACTCATCACACCCATTTTACAGATTAGGACATTGAGGCTCATATAGGTATGTAAAGGAGCAGCCTGGTATTTAGTTTTACTGGTTCCACAGCCTTTTCTTTCCTGAGGTGTTAAACCTCTGCCTGAGCAGAGCCTCTCTCCCTCCACTGAGAGCCAGGGAGGCTGACAGAGTGGAAGTGTTCACATCAGCTTGACCTTAGTGAAGGCCAGCTTGTGGAAGGCTACGCCTGTCATTCCTACTCAATGAACACAGCTGATCTAATCAGGGACCAAAAAAGCTGATCCCTCTTTTATTTCTCTGACTAGAAAATAGCATGACAGGGACTCCTATCTGGCTTCCCACATCTTAGCGTTTTTTTAAGTTTGAGGTGGTTAAATTGCTCAAGCCCTAAATCAAGTACTTGGGAATGTGGCCTTATTTGGAAATAGAACCTTTGCTGATGTAATTAACTAAGATGAGGTCATACTAGAGGAGGGTGGGCCCTAAATCCAATGACTGATAATCTTTATAATAGAAAGAAGATGGAGATTTTCATACAGAGACACAGACACACAGGGAGGAAAGCCACGGGAGGTGGAGGCAGTGACTGTTAGTGATGCAAGCTACAAGCTAAGGGATGTCAAGGATTGCTGACAACAGCCAGAAACTAAGAGAGAGGCAAAGAAGGGTGTGTCTCTAGAAACTTCAGAGGGATTATGGCCCTAATGGCACCTTGATTTTTGACTTCTCCCCTCAGAACTAGGAAAGAATAAACTTGTTAAGCTACCCTGATATGATACTTCCTTATGGCAGCTCTGGAAGGCTAATATACTACATTTCTTGTTTCTCTCCATTACATCTTTTGTTTTGTTGCCATGGCCACCACCCAGCTCAGACTTTTATCTCCATCTGTTGAACTCTTGTGGTGGGCTTTTCTCTGGTCTAGCTACAAAGTGTTTTCCCCATTTGCATTGCATCTTTCCCACTGCTACCAGAATCATTTTTCAAAAGTCCAGATCCAATTATTCCATGCCTTCACTGTTCAAAGTTTTTCAGTCATCCCCCAACATATAACGCCCACAGCCTGGGACTCCAGATCCCCTATTAGTAGGCTCTAACTTACCTGCTCACTGTTGTGGCCTCCCACTTCTCTATTATCATGGTCCTGGTGGGCTCACAGCAAATGCTCACAATTATTATTCTTTAAATCTGAATTCAGCACAAATAATGGTTCCGCATGAACCATCTGCCTATGAGCTTCAATTTCCTTCCTCATTGTTTTCCCATCTGTACACACACTAATCCTGTTGAAGATTGTACCCCTTCCCTATCTTTTCCCTCTGAGGTGCATGGTTATCCTTCCTCGTGCTTCACGAATGCCATCTTTTCACATTCTTTCCCAGTTGAACTAACTTGGTGATCGCTTTTCATACTCTACAATCCCATAATATTTCCCCTCTATTCATAATAATTAACATATGTGGAATTCTTCCCATGTACCAGTCACCGTGCTGAGAGTTTATCTTACACAGATCATCATATTTCATCCTCACAATAATTCTACTTGCTAATTTTATTGAGGGGAAAATGAGGTTTAAAGTGTCTTGCTGAAGATTCACAGCTAAGAAATGGTGGAACTGGCTTAAGCTCTGGGTGATTGAAATCCCAGGCCCACGTTCCTCCCACGATACAATGTTACCTCTGTGATAGCTTCCTTGTTCTAGTTATTGTGATGTCTCTTCTTATTGTCCCATAATCTCTACTAGATTTTGAGCTCCTTGAGGGTTGGTGTTGCATCTAACTTATCTTTGGTTTCTCTGCAGAGCTTAATGTTGTACAGAGACCGATGGATTTTCGGCTTGACTCTGTTATGGAGCAATTGTGGCTTTGGCCAATTATATTATCATCTGTGGGCCACTCTGACTGTAAGGTTCAACCGTTACTGTGGCTCAGTGCTTGGGCTGTATTAGGAGAGCAACATGCATTGATTTAACTGACATAAGTAAGAGCAGGTCTAGTCTTGGTTGAAACCTTGAGATAAACCAGAAGGCAAGAAACTTAAACCACATTCTCACGAAAGAGCTCCTTCAAATAGACAGATTATTTCCTAAAGGCAGTCTGCTTCATTTTTTCTATTGTCACTTTAAATCAGATGGCTTTACTATTTTTATCAAATCTTAATTTATTAAAACAAACTCCCAACCCATAATATAAGGCATAAGATTTAGCAGTAGATTTTAAGTCCATTTTTAAAGCAGTTAGGGTATTATCAAGATGTTTGAAGATCATAATTTAAATGAAACATTAAAAATAAAAGATTTTTCAGCTCTTCAACCATCAAAACATTTGGTGTCCCTTTCTTTCCTAGGCTCCAAATAGCCATGTAATCATTGCTCTGTGTTTTACATGTAATTCTACAGCTAAGTACATCATTATTTAGACTCCACAGATTATATGGTAATCATGGATTTACTGTAAACCCAATTGAATTTCTACGGAATTACTGACTTTAAGGTTGCAAAACAATATTGCTTACAAGGCAGTGTAATAACACTCAGAATGAATGCTGATTAGAGCTAATAAAGAAAGGAATGCATAGCTTTCAGGCTAAACCTAAATAGTTATAATGATCAATATGGTAATCAAGCCATTTTAAGAGAGTACCTATTGAACACCTACTCTGCAGCCTCCAAACAATAAAACTAAGGATATGGAAATAAAAGCTCATTTTATGATAAAATTCAAGAATAATTCTTATAATGGGTCATCTCAATCATTTATATGCTTATTCTAATAACACTAATCCTATCTTTGGGATTTCAATTTGTAATTAATAACCAAGGTATCAAATTCTTGGATAGGTTAGTCTTCAAAGCATTTCCTTGAAATCTAAGTGTTGCACCTTCAATTCATTACACACTAAATTTTCTCTTGCAATACTTTTCCCTGTAACCAATTAAATGTGTCTGGATTTAGATGCACACATGGGAACCTGAATGAATAAATGAGTACTTCCAAAGTCAACAAACCTTGAAGTATGTTGGACAAGAGAAAGGATACAGTTTAAAATGCATGGCGCATATTGGCCATATTCTCTGGTGAATAAACTTTAATTGCTACACAGGGTCGAAAGCCTAAGGCACAAGTAAAGGTGAGTAGGTCTTGCTTGAGGGTAAGGTAAGAAGTATATGGGAAGGACCCACACAAACACTGCAGGCCCAATAAAACTTTAGCAGACTTCTGAAAAATCCAGATTGTAACCTAAACAACAGAAGAAAGGTGACAGTCTCAAAAAACTGGGGAGGGCATATTCTGTATGAGGATATAGCTATAACTGTTTTAGTCTTCTTCCTTCCGATAGAAATTACATTTGAAAGTATCAAGCTACTAAGAAATGCTGAGACTTTTAAAATTTGATAAGGATTGTGTATGGTCAAAAGAAGTTGCAACTTTGGTCAGTGGCAGGGAAGAGAATGGGTTACAGCTTTTTAGAAACAAGTGCCCCCTCAAACCTTTCACTCATCAAGCTCAACTATCCGTGGAAAACAATTGCAATAATCCAATTGCATTCCAGATAGTGAATGAATTATAAACCAAAAATCCTTGAGTACAAGCATTCTATTGTGTGTTTTTAATGCATCAACCAACATTTAATGACCTCCTACTACATGGCCAGCATTGTGCCAAGGATTTAAAAATCAAAAGACATTGTGGGAGGTTTGAGGGGTTGAAAGATTGAGGGAAAAAAAGGGAAAGAACTCATGGAAATGGACAACAGTGTGGTGATTTGGGGCTGAGTGGGGGAGAGGTTAGGTAGCAGAAGGTATGGGGGGATAAATAAAATGAAGGGGAAAAATAAAATGAAGGAAAAATATCAAAAGACAAATGTGACTTCCCCAAGACTCAGTCTTCAGCCTTGCAGAGAAGACATATATCTAAGAAGTTATTTCAAAAAATACTATAGCCCTAACCGGTTTAGCTCAGTGGGTAGAGCATCTGAAGTGTCCCAGGTGTACCTTGGTTGCGGGCACATCCCCAGTGGGGAGTGTGCAGGAGGCAGCTGATCGATGTTTCTCTCTCAGCGATGTTTCTAACTCTCTATCCCTCTCCCTTCCTCTCTGTAAAAATTCAATAAAATAAAATAAAATAAAATAAATACTATAAACATTGCTTTAGACATAATTTTTTTGGTTATAAGAGACAAAAAAACAACAACAAACAAAAACAAAAACCCAAACTTCAAATTAGCTCACAGTGCATTGATCGTGGCTAAAAGCAGAGGTTCCAGAGCACATATTCTGACTTGATCTCATTCTTTTCACTGTTCTTCTATGATGGTCACCTGTCTATTCCTGAACCAGTCATTGTAGCTAATGAAATACATATATTCATTTAGTCCAGGCCAAGGCCCACCCTAAGTGAGGTTGTGGTCAACTGCAATCAAACCGCATGAAGGATAAGAAGTCTTGGTTTCAAAGGGAAAATTTGGATGAATTACTAGAGAAAAGGGGAAAAACCCCAGGCAGGCAAGAACGATGGACATTTACAACAAACCTGATGATAGAAAAATACAAGGTTTTTTTATCACCTCTTCTCACCTGCAGATAGGAAGCGTGATGGTTAAAATCATTTGTTTGAACTGAGTGGGTCCAATTAAACACAGGTTTGAACTGAGCAGGTCTAATTAAACGCAGATTTTTTAAATTTAAAAATCTGTGTTTAATTGGCTCCATGCAGATCAAACCATTGTTATTCAAGGGTCAACTGTATT
This sequence comes from Plecotus auritus, assembly GCF_963455305.1. NCBI lineage: Eukaryota > Metazoa > Chordata > Mammalia > Chiroptera > Vespertilionidae > Plecotus > Plecotus auritus. The sequence continues at coordinate 133,096,136 of NC_137776.1, read as the reverse complement.
TTCAATCCACAGTTGGGAAACCACCTCTGTGGAGGGCCAATTTAAGTTATAAGCAGATTTTCAACTGTGCTAGTGGTCAGCATTCTTAACCCTAGCATTGTTTAAGGGTCAGGCATATTTTTGAGTAGCTCTTACAATCTGTGATGGTTACTTTTATGAGACAATTTGGTGGGACTGAAGGATGCCTGTGTAGCTGGTAAACATTGTGAGGGTGTTTCTGGAAGAGATTTGCGTTTGAATCAGAAGCCCAAGTAAAGATGATTACCCTGAATTGGAGCTGCTTTTGGAGAGGACATGACCTCTGGCTGACCTGTATTCAGCAGGTGGCAATAAGCTTCCTGTGCTAGAAGCTGCCCCAGGATGTGGCCCTGAGAGAAAAAGGTGTTACTGAGACCATCTCATGCCTATATAAACTTTTAAAATTTGCTGGGAAGGTGCAGAAGTCTAATTATCTTGTGGCTGTCAAGATCCCTTGCTTGTTAAAACTGTCACCTACGGATCTGGAGAGGTTTGCCTCTTGTGTCCCTCTTTGCCCTCCAGCTAACCAAAAACTGGCCAATGTGGACCTGAATGGAACAAAAAGGTAGAGGAAGGATGGGTTTGCCCTCTGTGTGAGCTGGGACATCAGCGCTCCTTGTTCTTAAGCCTTCAGACTTGGGCAAGGACTTAAGACCACTGGCTCCCAGTTCTCAGGCTTTGGATTTGGACTGGATTTACACCACTGGCTTTCCTGGGCCTCCAGCCTGCAGACAGCAGATTGTGGGACTTCTCAGCCTTACATAATCACGTGAGTCAGTTCCTGATAATAAGTCAGTCTCTCTCTCTCTCTCTCTCTCTCTCTCTCTCTCTCTCTCTCTCTCTCTCTCTCTCTCTCTCATTTCTCTAGAGAACCCTGACTAATATGCAGCATTTTATTTTTAAGATAACATGGAAATAAAAGCCATGGAACTTGGGGTCTGTTTTAAACACAAAATATGGTCAAATGAAACAATCTAAGAAGTTCTAATATATGTAAAGTGATACATTGTAATTTAAATCCTTAAGTGCTAAGTCATGGAGCTCTGCTATAATAATTAAAAATAGCAACTACTACTTGTCCAGTATTTCATTTTTTTAAAAATATATTTTATTGATATTTCACAGAGAGGAAGGGAGAGGGACAGAGAGCCAGAAACATCGATGAGAGAGAGACATCGATCAGCTGCCTCCTGCACACCCCCCACTGGGGATGTGCCCGCAACCAAGGTACATGCCCTTGACCGGAATCGAACCCGGGACCCTTCAGTCCACAGGCCGATGCTCTATCCACTGAGCCAAACTGGTTTTGGCCAGTATTTCATATTTTAAAAGCATTTGTGTGTTTGCGATCTCAGTATTTTAGAATCATCCCTGTCAGTTTGTTGGGGAATATATTTTCATGACCCACATTTTCCAGAGGAGACAACTGAGGCAGGAAGATCATAGGATTCCAAAATGGAGGTGAACAAATGGGAGGGGTATGGCAATCCTATCTGTTACTTTTCCTCTGGTCTCAAGAGAGTGAGCTCCCAAATGGTCCCTGCAATGGATGTTCCTGGGTGGTCAGAAAGCAGAGCCCAAATGGCCTGCCACAAAAGGGCTCTCCTTTTTTTTTTTCTGAAAGCTCACATTTTAATGTAAAAATGCTTGTGCAGTTGTTTTTTATTCCATAATATATTCATACTTCTTTTAATATTAAAACCTTTTTGCCTCTATCTTTGAGTAACTCTGACCCTGGTTTATTCTGTGATTATGAGTATCCCCATTACACTTTTGACAGTGAGTCTGTCCCCCAAATTCAGAAAGCACAGCTCAAGATTTTAGGGACATGGAGACCTCTGATGTGATTCCGGTAGGGGTAGGAGTTGTCATTTTCAGTGTTGAGGAATGTGTCTAGCAGAGAGATAGTACTAGGTCACAAAGAAGCACCCCTTCTTTGTAGACAGCAGTGATAAGAGAATATTCAAGTCCCCAAATGCCCTTGAAAAATAAGTACGGGCCCAGTGAGAAAAATCTGTATTTAGCAAGTTTCTGTTATTGTACATTGAAAATTCGTGTACTTCTTTGTAGTTATTGCATGTTACTACTCCCTTTCACAAAGACACAAATTGTACAGTATATTCTCCGGTTTCAAGTTTTCCAAAAACAAACACAATTTTACAGCTTTCCAGAATGTTTTATTGATTAGTATCTTCCAGAACCTTACATTCACTACCTACCTTACAATTTATTCCTTAATCATCAAAGAATTCTTAAAATAGTTTGGTCTGATATATTGCTGGTTTTAGTTTATGGATGGGGAATTTAAATGGGAATGATGTTACCAGTATACAGAAGTCCCCCCTTATTTGTGGAAGATATGTTCAAAGAACACCCAGTGGATGTCGGAAATAGTGGATAGTGCCAAACTCTACATATACTATGGGTTTTTCTCCTATACATACCTATGATAAAATTTCAAGTACTCTTGCACTTGGGACCATTATTAAGGAAAATAAAGGTTACTTGAACAAAAGCACCTTGACATTATTATCTAATAACTAAGAGGGGGACTGGTGTATTTCATTGGCTCTGGCTTCCTTTCTTCCTTTAACCTTGGGTTTTTCCATAACTTCTTTTTTTCCCCATAGCTTCATTAAGTCAAGTCAAAAGGTAAGTCTGTCTGATTCTGCCTGGCCTTTATTCTGATTTTGTCACTAGTAGTCTTGTAACCAAGGGAGTATCATTTAAGTTGAACAAGTCTAAGTTTTCTCACTTATAAAAAAAGTCTTTAAAATCAGGGGAAGGGTATTTCAGAAAAAATGACCTGGAGATATGATGGGGCCTGGAAAGTTTGACAAAAGCAATGTTGTCCTGGTTAGCTGGTGTACAGATCCGGGGAAGGGGAGTCATTTGAGATAAAGCTGGTGGGGATACCTCAGAGGTGTTGCAAATACCTTGGAAGGACATTATCAGGTGAACAAGGATCATCAGAGTTGTGCTCTAGGAAGGTCAATGTATAGCAAGGCTAGCAATAAATTGCCAGATGGAACAGAGGATAGAGACAAGAGGCAGAGAGATCAGTTAAGAAACTAAATACAGTTGACTCTTGAACAACACGAGGGTTAGAGGTGCTGATCCCCCCACACAGTCATATTTGCATATAACCTTTGACTCCTCTAAAACTTTACTTACTTATAGCTGATTGTTGACCAGAAGCCTTACTGATAACATAAATAGCCCATTAACATATTTTTATGTTATATGTATTATACATGTGATACCATGTTCCCCGAAAATAAAACATCCTCCGAAAATAAGACCTACTTACAGGTTTCCTTCTGAGTGAAATATAAGGCATCCCCCGAAAATAAGGCCCCGGGCTCTGTCTCAGAATGAAAATTAATTTACCGTAAACTGGTCGCTAGGGCCACCCCAACTGGCGTCTAGCAACCAGTGACGGTACGCGGAGTCCTGACGTCACTGCTGTGTGGAGGCGGAGCAGAGGTCGGAGTGAGCGGTGAGCGCGGGGCGGGAGAGAGGAGGAGACTCTTGTAGATGCGTGTAGAAGAACAGGAGGATTAGAGCGGACGGGACGCGGCAAAGGTGGTGAGTGCTGGTCTGTCTCTGGTGACACTACCTGATGCTCGCGGCCGCCTTCATGATGACTGAAGGTTCTCAGTCAGTGGCAGACCCTGCTCCAGCCCAGATCCAGGCCCCAGCAAGCCCAGTGACAGTCCCCAGGCAGGCCCCAGTGGGTAAATGTCTGATAAAGGGGTAGGGGGGATGTCTGGTGAAGGTGTTCAGTAGCACAGGGGTGGGGGAAGGGGGATCACTTAAAATGACACAGGAGGATCGGAGGGGGCAATCAAAATGACACAGGAGGATCAAAAGGGGTTACTAAAATGGTAATCCCCCCTCTGATTCTCCTGTGCCATTTTGATTCCCCCCGCTGATCCCCCCTGTGTCATTTTGAGTGATCCCCCTCCCCCCACCTTGATATCCCAATTCCTTTTTTTTTACCCCTAGAAATGAGCGCAAAAAAAAAAAAAAGCTACTCCGTGGAGTACAAGAAAGGAATCGTGGAAGACTCTTGGGGCCCAAATCTTAATGCTTTCTGCAAAGAGAAGATGTTGAGTATCCGATTGGTCTGAAAATGGCGAGCAGAGTATGGTAACCTCATTGAACAAGTGGACAAGGGAAATGCTAAAAAGCGCAAGTGTGGATCAGGTCGGCAACCATTATTTTCCGAGCTGGAAGACCTGATCTGTGAATGGGTTGTTGACAGGAGAGCAAAGGCTTTGGTTGTGAATAGGGCTCAGATTCAAGAATTTGCCCTTGCAATGGCACCACAGTTTGACATAGCCCCCGAAGACTTCAAAGCATCACAACACTGGCTGGATAATTTCCTTCAGCAAAGTGAACTGTCTTTAAGAAGATCTACAACATTGTTTAGGTTGGAAGATACTCAAGTTACTAAACGAGCACTTGCATTCAAGTCCTTTATTGATGATGCTGACTTCTCTAAATACAATCTTTCCAACATGATTGCTATGGATGAAACTGCAGTGTTTATGGGCCAATCATCTCAAACAACAATTGAACGGCGGGGTGCCTCCTTAGCGTACATTCCCTCCACTGCTTACAGAAGTGCACATGTTTCCTGTATTTTGGCAATTCGTCTGGATGGCACTAAAATCCCACCTTTAATCATTTCTAAGGGCAAGAAGGAAAAGATTGAACGTGTTTTGGGTGTTTTTATTCTTGAAACTGAAAAAGCCTGGGCCACACAAGCAGTTATAAGGAAGTGGGTCGATTTAATGCTGCCGCTTGTTATGCGAGGGAGCCAAAGAGGTCTGCTAGTCTGGGATGCAGCCAGCACTCACCGCGCTAAAGACATGAAGACATTTCTTCACGAAAGAAAAATAGGTCAGATAATGATTCCCGCAGGAATGACGGCCTATCTCCAGACTCTTGATATTGCAATAAACAAGCCATTCAAAGACAATTTGCGCATGGAAATTAATGACTACATTGAAAATAGAATGGAGAGAAATCAGCGTGGAAACTTTGTGAAACCTAAACTGCAAGAAGTTGTGACTTGGGTGAAGAATTCATGGGAGAAAATCACTGACAGTTGCATTGCAAATGCACTGCGTGCAGGCTACCTTGACAAGAAGTACTCATTTAAAGACAGTGCTATTGCTAAACATGAGAGATTTGGTCCACTGATTCTGAAAGAAATGGAGTCACAAGAAATTCACCAGGAAATTCAGGAATTGGATTGTTATGATGATGTTCCAGAAGATGATGACATGATTGTCATTGAATAAATGAGTAAATTCTTGATACTGTAGGATTCACAGTTTGTCTGGTTTGTGTTGACAACTACCGTACTACCGTACCATATACAGGTAATAAATTTCCTTTATTTTCATTTAACAATAAATGTGTACCGTATTCTTCCTCATGGAAAAATAAGACATCCCCTGAAAATAAGACCTAGCGTGTCTTTGGGAGCAAAAATTAATATAAGACACTGTCTTATTTTCGGGGAAACATGGTATACATGTATGTTACTGTATTCTTACAATAAAATAATCTAAAGAAAAATGTTAAGAAAATCACAAGGAGGAGAAAATACATTTATAGTACTGTATATATTTATTAAAATATGCATATAAGTGGACCCACGCTGTTCCAAACAATGTTGTTCAAGAGTCAACTATAGTCAATATCTAAACCAAACATGGTGATGAAGAGAATGGAAAGGAAAGGATATAAATACAAGAGACATCATGGAGATTCATCCTACAGCAGCAGTTCTCTACCCTTTCTGTTCAGCTATCCCACATCATAAATAACCTTCAGCTGCACTACTCAATCCTGTGGGCATGTTTAGTGATATACACAAATCCAAGCTTGTTAGACCTCACTTCCTCTGTTCCTTTAGCATGAAAGATAAAAAACAAAACTGCAGAATTCAAGTGAGTAAGAGTAATGACTTATAGAGTTGATTTTTAACTCCCATTCTATATACTAGTTAAAAAGTAAATTACTTATCAAAATTTTGTTATTAGCAATAGTACATTATTTTGCATTGATTGACAAGAAAGTCTAACATGTCAACTCACTTGGAACCACTGATTCCCAGAGCTTGGTAACTAACCCTGAATCAGGTTTGGGAAAGGGAGAAGAAAAGAGTTGATGTAAATCTCAGTGCCTGGATGCCTGAGACACAGGAAAGACAGTGAGAACAGGGTTTTATAATTATGAAGGCAGAGAACAGCAGACATTATCATCTATGCACCTTAAACTATAGTTGGGAATCCAGACTCAAATGTTCATGGGTATGATGTGGTATCTCACTGTGGTTTGGATTTTTGTTCCCTTAATTATTAATGATGCTGGGGGTTTTCTCACATGCTTGTTGGCTATTTGTATATCTTCTTTGAAGAAATATCTGTTTGAGACCTTTGGCCATTTTTTTTTATGTGGTTGCTTGTCTTTTGTTGTTTATAGAGTTGTACTTCTTTTGTATTTGGATATTAAACCCGTATCAGATATATAATTTGCAAATATTTTCTACTATTCTGTAGGTTGTCTTTTCACATTTTTTATAATGTCCTTTTATTTGACACACAAATGTTTTTTAAATTTTATGAAGTACAATTTATTTATTTTTCATTGTTGTTGCTCATATTTGTTGGTGTCAAATATAAGAATTCATTGCCATATTCAGGGTCCTGAGATTTACTCCTGTTTTCTTCTAATAGTTTCATAGTTTTAAGTCTTATATTTAGGTCATTGATCCATGTTGAGGTTAAATTTTCTAAATTGAGCAAAATAGGGTCCAAATTAATTTTTTATGTTCTTATCCAGTTATCTCAGCACCATTTGTTGAAATGATAAAAACAAAAGTAAAAAAATGAAATAAAATTAAAATATATAATTATTTAAAAGTAAAACAAATTCAAACCAGAAAATAACAGGAGTTGGTGAAAATGTGGAGAAATAAAAATCCCTATACATTGCTGGTAGGACTGCAAAATGATGCAGCTATTGTGGAAAACCACTTAGAGTTTCCTCATGCCCTCACAGAAACTTTATATACAATGTTTATTGCAGCATTGCTCATTATAGTCAAAAGGTTGAAACAGCCCAAGTGTCTATCAAAGGATGAATAGATAAACAAATTGTGGTATATACATACAATGCAGTATTATTCAGCCATGATAAAATGAAGTACTTACATATGCTACAACTTGGATGAATCTTGAAAATATTATGCTAAATGAAAAAGACTAGACACTAATGATCACATATTGTACGTGCCAGGCACTTTGCTTGCTGGTGAATGCATAAAGATGTTGTGGTTTCTTCAAGAGCCTGAAGTTAAGAGAAAGGGTCAGCAGTGAGAGACACTCTTTCAAACAGACTTTCAGGAACCTAGGCTCCAACATCCCCAGAACTTGGAATTCTCCACTCTCTCTGCATTGGCCAGCAGACAAGAGAAGAAAGACCATGTGGGGGATTGTGCCCCCTCCTGCCCATATCACCGTATGGTCATATCTAACTACACAAGAACCTGGGAAATAAGAGTCTCACTGAGTGCCCAAGAGGAAAAGGAAAATCTGTTTGGGCAACAGTGAGCCAATCTCTGCCACAAGGGGAAAGACGGGAAAAGACACTGATAAAACAATGTGTAAATGGAAGTCAGTATTAGAGACACAGAGGTAGTGCTGAAAGAACACCAAACAGTTCTACTGAAGCAGCCTGGGCCAGAGTGGTCTAAGAATATTTCCAAAGGAGGTGATACCTGTGGTGAGTCTCTATGGATGATTTTGAGAAAATAAATAGAGGTTAACCAGACAAAGAGGAGAGGTTGTTAAAAGAGACACAAACTCAGAAAATGCAAATGAAAGAGGAAAAATGCTGGAGGGGCTCTGAGCCCAGAGGGGACTGGCAGCTTGCCAGGGTCTGGGGAATGGCTCTCCTGGGGCTCATGTTAACCTCGGCATTTGAGACAAACGGCTACTTGGATAGATAGGGGGCATCCTCTTCTGTTCCATGATCCAGTCCACAGAGCTCCTTTTTGGGACAGGCTCCAGAAAATGGCCCCTCTTTGTGCAGCACCTGACCTTACCAAGTGTCACATAACTGCTCCCAAAGCAATTCTCTCGGGGCCTCAGTCACTGCTGTTCCATTGGCCAAAACAGTGAGGGCAGCTTGATACAAACCCACCATTATGTTCCATTTAAATGAGGTGGTTTTTAATTCCTACTCCCCAAAAAGATGCAGTATCATGTGCTTCACATCTCAGTTGAAAGCCATCGTATCTGTGAGAAAAGTGCATCTGAAAGCTGGTGAGTCTGCATTTATTTTGGATACTGTTTTTGGAGAACCTCAAACCAATGTCAGAAACTGAGATATGGCTGCCCCCAAGTCCCAGGGGAACAAATCAGGCCCCATGAGAGCTCTGCCTAGCTGCAGTGGCCTGGGCAGCTCTGCCGCAGGCCAAAGAGTCTTAATGGGAAGCACAAACCCCAAAGCAATTCCATTATCCTCAAATCTTCAACAAGAGGAGACCAAAGTCAATGCTGTTCCCACACTGGGGTGGTCTTGCCAACAGCAGTGCCACGGGGATCAATTGCTCCAGCCTTTGGTGTTGAGGCTCTCTCTTGGTCCTCTGCCCTTGGTTACTCATCTGATTGGTTCACATAAAGACATTCTACAGAATGGACAGGAGCAAGCCAGCCTTAAACTGGATGTTCAGGCTTTAATTCCAAAATCTCTCTGGTTCCGACACAGAAAACCAAGATCCTGGCTAGCAGACAATGCTCAGTGTTTGTGTGTCTCAAGATTGTAATGCTGATACTCAGCTCTGAATCAAAATAAAATATAAATAGTAACTTTATAAAGAATGGAAACTACAAGACTAGATGTTTAAAACACAAACATCACAGGTGAAGAGCTCATCAAGATCTGGGGTCCCTTTTTTTGTTTGTTTGTTTCCCTAAGCGGGGAGATAGGGTGTAGTGCAAAAGGCACACATTTTGATGCATGTTCAAATCCAAGCCTTTGAATTGTGTGGCTTTGGATCGTGACTGAATTTCTTTCTCTCCAGTTTGATTTCATATCTACAAGATCACAATGAGAATATGTATCTCATGGTTGCATTAACTGAAAATATGGATGCCTCCTTCAGGAATGGCATATAGTAAGTGCTTAATAAATAATATTCTGCTCTTTCGCTTTCCCTATAACCTTTTGGCTTCCTCCAATGTCCCAGTTGTGGAAAGTGCCAAATCCTGGTCTTGCTGGCATCTCAGCCTTGACTGGTCTAAAAGTCAGATCATTTTCTTTACTTCTTAAGCAGCTCCCCCTTTCAATATCCATCCCTTAAATAGCAGCACCATTTCCTCAGTTTGCTAGACTCACTTATGTGACTCCCTCCTCTTCAGTCACCCAGATCGATTGTGTTTTCCTATTTGGTGTCTGAAACAGTTTCCTTATACTTTGCAAATTCATACTTTCAAAGTTGTGGAAATATCACAAACTTTGCTGAAGTGTTTAGAATAGAATCCTGACCTGGTGAAATCAGTTTTAAAGATTCCTTTTCAGTACTGTTGCTAGAGATGCAGCTTTTAACTGCTATAGACAAGAATCATCAGGGCTGGAAGAGGGTGGAGTAGAGAGACCCCCACAAGCCAGGTAACTGGGGCACAGATAACAAGGAGGTTTTCTGTTTTACTAGAAGTTGAGGGGTTGGGTAGGCTTCAGATTTTGACCAATCCAGTGGTTCTCAGATCTTTTAGTAAAGTTGCACCCCATTCTTTACTCTGAGCCTTTTGCCTACTGGGTTAAGGTTCATTAGTATATTTTCATCTTCTATCCCATTGAATATTTAAGAATGCTCAAGCCCAAAGAATGACTTGCCCAAGTTATCTAGTAAGTTATCTGATAATGCTTTAGTTGTCTTGTTTCTTCTCTCCCAGTCTAAAATAAATTGAATGTCATTACTTTCTGAGTACAAATGCTGCTACACGAATATTAATGCCAAATTTGGGTTACTTTTATCCCAACCAGAATAGGACCTTTGCTGACAGCTCCCAGAAGCCTATCCTGGTTATTTCTGAGAGAACAACAGTGAGAGAATCAGTTTACAAATGTGCAGGGGCAAGTCTATGCATGCTGTGTTAGACGTCATCAAACTGCCAGCCAGGCATTTCATGGAATCATGGCCCTTCTGCCAGTGCTGGGAGCTGCACTCCCTCCTGCTGTTTCACTGGGCTCAGAACTTCTCTGGTGGTCTTCCTGAGCCATCAGGGTGCCATGGCTACACTGAAACCTGCAATGGAGTGTTAGTGGGAGGAGATTCCCTTTTCCAAGAACCTTCATCTTCTGGCCCTAGTTCCTCCTTCTTCTAGTCCAGTTGAAACAAATTAGCAATCTATCAAATAAACAATGCTAGTCCCTTAGGAAAGATGGATGTCATATGTCTCTTCTATTGGCATTATCTCTCCTCTATGCTTTTTGAAACAAGCAAATTATTTCTCTTTTTTTCCAAATACACACTCCCAGTTGGGACATGTTTATGAGTCTCAGTGTCAGCTCAGTCAGAATTTCTTACCATTCTAAAAAACTTCTGTGAAACCAAAGATGTATATTCATGGGTTGTACTTGTCATTCTTTTCCAGTGCTTAGCCCAGTTCCTGCCCTAGGTGTGGTAGAGATTCAACAAAGGCTTGCCTTTTAGGAGAAGTCTCCTGATGGCATCAAGCCTTGCAAAGGAATGTCAGTACTTTTGGTATTTTGATTCCACAGAAACCAATTATGCAAACAATATTAAAACCATGATCCCAAAGCCAGAGCCCATACCTTGACACAGGGATATGTATTTGGGTATTCCTAGTGGGATGGACGATCATGTATGTGGGATGTTGTGATATTGTGACATATAAGAAATATATATATTTGTTCTTCCTCTCCATTTCTGGTATAAAGATCCTCAAACCCTTGGGCTTTCCTAAGGATTGCAAGTGATAAAGGTGTCCTTTGTTATGTTAGTGAGGTAACTTTGGGAAAACACCTAAATATGGGCCCGATTGCCTGTAGAGCCAACCATGGGATTAGAAGATTGGAATTTTCAGTCACTCCCTGACAGCCAAGAGTAGAGAGGGGCTGAAGATAGAGCTTAGTAACCAATGGTTGGTGATTTAATCAATCATGCCTATGTAACGAAGCTCAATAAAAACCCAAAAGAACAGCTTTGAGAGTTTCCAGGTTGGTAAACATGTGTAGATTCCCCCATGTTTACCAACCTGGAGAAAGTTCCCTATACCTTTCCCCATACCTTGCCCTATGCATCTCTTCCATCATCTGATTGTTTGAGTTGTATCCTTTTATAATATATTGGTAATTTAGTAAGTAAAATGTTTCTCTGACATCTATAAGTCACTCTAACAAATTAATTGAACCCAAGAGGAGGTTGTGGGAACTTCTGGTTTATAGCCAGTTGATCAGAAACACAAGTAGCAATCTGGGCTTGGGACTGGCACCTGAAGTGGAAAGGGTGGGCATTTCTGTGGGACTTAGCGCTTAACCTGTGGGATCTGATGCTATCTCCTGGTAGATAGTGTCAGAATTGAGTTGAATTGTAGAATACCCTGTTGATATAGGGTTACTTGTTGGTATGTGGTACCCCCTCCCCCACATGAATTAGAATTATAATCTGGACAATGTTAGATATATACCCCTGGGACTCAGTTCAGGAGTACTTCCCCTAGGAAGCCTGCCTTGATCTCCTGGTATGAGTAAGGTACCCTCCATAGCATTCCCTTTGCACCCTTTACTTATTTCCATTAGTTATTACAAGTCTGTGCCATGATTATTGTTTAATCGCCCATTATCTTCCACTGGACAGTGAGCTCTGTGGGCAAGGGAAGGGTCTACTTGCCTTAGTCAATCCAGAATTTCATGTGAGACTTGCCACTTGAGGAATTTGATGGCCTTCCATTGCTATTACAAAAATTAAAACAAAAGCCTTTAACATGAATTATAAATCCCCCATCCCTGGACCCCTGCTGGTTCTCCAGCTTTATTTTGTCTTTGCTCATTTTTCAAAGCTCAGGACTTTTTCAGATACTTTATACCCTGGTCTCTCCTATTAAACTGAGTTTTCCCTTTTTGGCCTCCATCATCTAAGATCTCAGCTCACATTATATTTTGGAGGAAAGCTTTCTTAGACCCCAACTCACTCCAACCCATTCACCCCCATTGCCTCTATCCCCCTTTGTTTCTGGTCTAGATTAGGTTCCTTTGTTGTAAGTGCTCCCAGAACTAAGCACTGTTCTTTCCACACACTCATTTTCTAACTCTGTATCCACTGGTGTGCTTTGGTGCTCAACCCCTATCACCACCACAATTCAGCTGTAGTTCTCCAAGAAGAGGGATTTTCATAGTATAGTCCCTCAGTTGCACAGTGCCTGGCCTACAGAATATGTCAACTTAGTACTGTGCAACAGATAAAATGACAAATGGGAGAATGAATGAATTAGTAAATTCATATGGAGTACACCAGCCCTCTGAAGGCAGAAAGAGGACTGCTAAGAGTTCAGAGTGCAGTAGGTTTTATCATATATTGCTGAATCCAGAAAACTGACCTTTGATGAGTCCTGAAAGCAAATTTGCTTGGTTATTGCAAGTGTACCATGAAAACATTCATGAAACATATTTTCCAGGATGACAAAATAAAACTGGTTAATTTTTAAGTTAATAGCATAACTAAAGCAAGGGCCCAAAATAGTTATTAACTAAATATAATTGAATTTTAAAAGTGTGCAAGTAAAATTAATAGTATGCTGTGATTTTCAAATGTTTCCTATGAATACAAGCAGGTAATATGAACGAACATTTATTTGGGTGTAATTTAACTACTAAGATACTTATAGTAATGATACTTTAAGAAGAAAGTCACAGAGGTATTAGAGGAGCCAATTCAAAGAATTTAAAACTCGGTGATTACATTGGCAGAGTTAATGCTTTATGATTAAAATAGAATACTTATATTTCACACAACAAAGACCCATCTTAACTGGGGTAAGCTCGTAATTTGGCAGAGAGAACATAGACTTCAGTGTCAGACAAACCCAAGTTTTAATCCTGATTCTGCTCCTCTCTGGGTGTATGAATTTGGGCAAACAGCTATATTGGCTTCCTTTCTTTTCCTTGGAATTCAAAAGTTCTTCCTCTGCTTCAAGGATTGTGTCTTTGTTTTCTCCCTGGCCCTCTGCACGGCAGGTTCCTTGTCATCTTTCAGATTTCAAATCATATACTGCCTCAGAGGAGAGGCTGTTTTAGGCCATGCTCTTGGGTAACAGATTCTGACATGCTGGTGTGTATGCAGAAAGTTGATTTGGGAAGACTCTTGGGAATAATGCCTGTGAAGGGAAGAAGAAAGGTGGATTGGACAGAGAGGAGCTGAACTGAAACGCAGTCACACAGATGCCTCATCCAGTCTCGTGAAAAGCTCTGGAGCCAGGATGACCCTTCAGATTTGTCCTGTTTTGAGGCAGGGTGGCTGGGCCTCTGCACCCCACTTCAATCAGGCATTGGATGTAGGCTGCCCCGGGGAAGAGGGAGTAATATGGGCAAGGCAGCTCCCTTCAGCTGAAGACAATTCCTAGAATGACTCAGCTGTGAGCCCATGGCAGCCAACATGGGGGAATGAGATCTCAGGTCCTGAAGGTGGACCAGAGCAACTACTACAGAGGCCTCGCCTAAACACACTACATGAATGAGCAAATCCACCCTTGCACACTGCATTCTATCATACCACCCTGTTTATTCCATTTCTATTTTATCACACCATAATTTTTAAAATTAATTTTTTCTTTTATCCATTACTTGCCTTCTCTTCTTGGAGAAAGGCACCTCATGAGTGTAGTTAGTACTCAGTAGATACTGGTTGAATAAGTGAATGTGGGAACAAATGATGCAGGCTGGTAACATACACTCTACATCAGTTGCTGCAGGGATTAGGATGTTCAAATTTACTGCACAGTGAGGAGTCATGTTATAAAGGTAGTAAGTCTGCAGTATTTGGAAGGTATAAAAAGAACATTAAAATCGCATACTTATTCTTAAAGTAGAGCACAGAATATAATCTCAAATTGTAATATCAGACATTATAATTTCCAGTGATGCTTTAAAAAAAAAGCTAAGCGTTTTATTCTAATTAGTAAAATAGTAGATATTTATTATGGAAAATGCGTACAATGCAAAACTATAAGAAAATAAAATTAATCCATGACCAAAACAGAGACTGGTGGCCATAATTAGCATACTCTGGTATGTTACTTTTCAATTTTTCTCCATTTACATTTTCTATATAATTGAGATCATAGTGCTGCTATCATTTTATATCTTGCATTTCCCCCCTCAACATTATATAAAGTTTTTGAGGTCATCAAAATCCTTTAGGAACCTTATTTTTAAAGAACTATTGTTGTAGTTGCAACATTATTATTTAACCATATTACCATGATTGGATAATTAGATTGTTTCTAATTTTTGTGATTATAAACAATTTCAAATAAACCTTTTTATAACAAGATTTATTAATGATTATCCTTCTAAATGCTCATATGATCTAATTTGCTAATAATATGCCTCATTTGTCAGTTAGATCAAATCACTCCTTTTCATTAAGGTCTTTTATCTGAAATTATAGAGTAGAAACAATCATTAAGCTAAACATAAGAAATCCTAGGTTCCAGCCCAAGTTGGCAGCTTACTGCGATGTAGCCTTGAAAAAGCAATATGCTTTTCTACCCTGAACCTCAGTATCTTACCTTGTAAAATGGAATGGTGGGGCTAGCTAATTTAGAAACCCTTTCAGCTCTAGTATTGTATACTAGCATGGCTGCATCTTACTTTTATCTGAGAAACAGCTTCATGGACTCAGTTTCAGGCTCTTTGGCATTCTGAGTTACCGCTACAAATCTTCTCTCATTTCCTATATTTCTGATTTAATTTCTTTCCCTTTACCCAATTTTGACTATTCCTTAATCTTCTTTACCCAGATCTCACTTTTGTTCCTTCTTTCACTGCTATCCATTAAACTGAGATGAATCCTCTCCTCTTGATCTTTTACCCACTCAGTAATTGATTTTCCTTTAAGTCCTTCCTCAACACTTAATTTTCTGCTAAATCTTTTGAGGTTCAATACTCAAAAAGATTGCTCAGAACTATACTTCCTTGTTTTCTGAACAAATAAATGCAAATAAAAGTTGGGTAAAAGAATGAAAGAAAGTGAAATTAAACCAGGTAATATGATCTAGCACACACATAGTGTTTTAATGTATCTTGTCTATAACAGAGTGTGTGTGGTATGCAGTTTAGGGAGGCAGGTGAGGAAATGGTGCAGTATGCTTTGAGGAATGACTGAAAAGCCAAAGAATAGTTTAGTCAACAAGGTTAATAGAAGCCCATATGTTACATTACTCATAATTCCATAGTAAAATTGATGATAGTAATCAGTAATTGCTAACATTTATATTGCTTTTTACAGGGCAGACATTATGCTATGTACATTAATATGCAATGTTTCCTAAATCTTTAGAAACCCATGTAAGGTACCAATTATAACCCCCAATTTTTAGATGCATAAACTGATATATTAAAATCATTTTGCTATTTACCTAATAAAACAGTAACATGCTAATTGATCATACCTTCCAGATGCCCACCAGCTAATCAGGAGTGAGTATGCAAATTAACCCAACAAAGATGGTGGATTAATTTGCATACACAGGCACTGAGCAGCTGGGGGCAGGGTGGGGCTGGACTCAGGCATTCTGCACCACCCCAGCCACTCTGGGCCTCTGGGCAACATGGGAAGGCAGAAAGGTGGCTCCGGGCCAGAGTGGAAAGGTGGGTCCAGCCAGAGCAAAGGTGCTGCTGGTAGCCAGGGGAAGGAAGGCCCATTCTTGCACAAATCTTCGTGCATCGGGCCTCTAGTATTATAATAAACAAATGTACAATAATTATCAAATCCCTGGGATCAGGCAGGTTTGGGTTATACTGTGTATCAGTTAGGATGTTGCAAATTGTCTTAGTTTGGGTTTGCCCAAAATTCAGAACCAAAGGTGATTTCAGAAATCAGGATGGAGGGAGTAAGGAAAGTGAGAGAAGGAAGGAGAGAAAGTTAAAGTAAGTATGTGTCATTGATGCCACTAGGAGCTCCTGGGAGTGGACTCTGCTCTACCTCTCAAGATCAACCCTTGGAACTGTGGAGTCTGACATGCTCTCTGTTGTGGTACTGTCCTTTCTGAAAGTGGTTTTCAGAGATTCTTTGGAGAGATGTTGATAGTCAATATATAACAAAAAGAGTGACTCAATTAAACAGTTCGGTGCTGAGAAACACTATAAGGAAAATCGGGGAAGGAAATGAACTGTGATTCACTGCATCCCCTGTCCAGATACTTTCCCTTCACTGCTCCATTTGACCTTCAACACAAGGATGGGAAATGCCCATTATTTCCACTTGATAGGTGAGGAAATTGGGGCTCAATGAAATTGTGTAACCAGAGCAGGATCCCACCCACAGAGCATGAGTAGGGATTGGAACCTAATGCTGTCTGTCTTGAGCATCCACCTCTGGTTTGAATACCCATTGTCTTACAGGAGTTAGTGTGTAACATCGTTTTCACTCCCACCCCTTTCATGCTATCTAATACCTGTGTCTGCCCAGCCATAAGAACCATGCACTTTGTTGAAGGTCTGCCCTACTGGGCATCTGTTTGGGTGTCACTGGAGCTGAGATATGTTAGTAGTAGACAGTGGACCCATAGGCCAGCTTTTTGAATACAGTGTGGAGCTTGTCCTAGGTGTGAGCATCTCACACTAACCTGCTGCACTCCTGCTCTGTGCTCATGTTCCCCTTTGTGGCTCTCTTCTTTCTGGGCTAGTCATCTGTCACACACTGCCCCCTGCAAATTCAGTGCTTTCTAAAAACCCAAAGGGAAAGGAGGTCCTGAGTAAATACGTCATATTTCTTTCAAACTAACTTCCATATTAAAATTTATCTAATTTATTTCTACTTCCAGATGTAGAGGCATGGATATTTCACAGCTGCTACTCAGATGGTCGAGAAATACTATTTAGGGCCATAATTTCAGTTTATCCTTGGTCAAGACTTGAACTGAGTTGATTGATCAGAAAACCCCAAATAAACATGAATTTCACTTTCTTCTCTCTCTCGAGAGTGGGCTTCAGAGGAAGATAGGCAAGATTTCAAATCCTAGCTCTGCCTCTGACTGGTGGTGTAACTTTGGGTAAGTTTAATTAAGCTCTCTGCTCTGTCAACATAAGGTGGGGAAGACATGGTAATGATCATATTTACCTGAAAGGGTTTCTTTCTGAAGATAAAGGAAGCAATGTATGAAGTACTCAGCAAGTTTCCTATCACCAACAGATAACTTGACAAATGTTAGCTTTTAATCTGTTCCCTCCAATCCCTGCCTGCTTACCCTGATGAAATGTAACAAACTAAAAAAATATATGCATATTTAGATAGTACTAATCAACAGGTTTAGATTTTTTTTTTACTGTGCTAGAGTTTTGGTAGTGCAGTTAGCATATACTCCCAGATTAGGAATAAACTATAGTGCTGTAAAAATTGAACTCAGACACTCATACCCTTTTAGTTTCTGGGAGAGAACTGTGTGTCTTATTAAATACCAGCTACCATGCTATTCTCTCTGGAAAATGATTGCTTGAATTAGGTGACCAGGGAGTAAGAATTGAATAGAGCCAGTTAAGCAGCTGTGTCTGGATGGAGGCAACAAGCTTCTAGCTCTTACTGATTCATTTCTCCAGCAGTTTTTAAATAAGAGAACCATCCATAATGCATGGCCGCAGGACTATATAGAAGGAAGATCACCCAAACTGTGAACATTACAAGCATTGCACATTGACTTTTACAGTTTTGGGAAACTGCATGATGAGCTGCCTATAATTTTTCCAGCAGAAGCATGAAAGCAAAAGAAAAGTAGTGACTCAAACAAACAAAGAGAAGTGGGAATGACTGATTCACTTTTTTTTGGTATGTGTTCATCATACTTCTAATAAGAATTTATTATAATTAATTTATTCTACACACATTCGTAGACCATTGACTATGTGCTAGGCACAGGTTATGCAAAGGGCAGCTAGATTACCTGATCTTTGCCCTTCATGGAGCTTAAAGACTAATGAATCCAATAAACATGTCTCTAAAGAAATAAATAAGTATTGTCAATTAGGTAAAAGTTCCATGAAGACAGAACACAATAGAAACCTGTTTAGAGGTGCCAACAAACATTTAAGCTGAGCCTAAATCATGAGGAGGAGCCAAGCACACAAATGCCAAGAGCAAGACACCGCTCTTAGAAGCCTGTGCAAAATCCCTGGGAGGGAAAGATGTGGCTTGTTCTGGGAACTAAAAGGAAGTGAATGTGGCTAAAGCAAAGTGAGCAAGGGGAGGTGATGTGAACAGGAAGCTGGAAGGAAAAGCAGGGTCTCATAGGCCATGTACAGAATGTGACTTTTATTGTATGGTTAATATGAAGCCATTCAAAGGTTTGACCCAGGGAAATGGCATAATCAGATTTACAATGTCAAAAGATCACTCTGGTTGCTTGGTGGAGAAAGGCTTGTGTAAGAAGGGCACAAGAAAATTCGCAGCCAGTTAGAAGGCATTTTAATATTCTAAGTGTGGCCCAGCTGGTGTCATTTAGTTGTTGAGCATTGACCCATGAACTAGGAGATGACGGTTCAATTCCTGGTCAGGGCACATGCCTGGGTTACGGTCTCAATCCCCAGTAGGGGGAGTACAGGAGGCAGCTGATCAATGATTCTCTATCATTGATGTTTCTACCTCTCTCTCCCTCTGCCTTCCTCTCTCTGAAATCAATAAAAACATATTTAAAAAATATTCTAAGTGTGGAATATGGTAGTGGGGGGGAGGTGGGAAAGTGGTGACCTGGTGACCATGTAGGGCAGTGGTCGGCAAACTCATTAGTCAACAGAGCCAAATATCAACAGTACAATGATTGAAATTTCTTTTGAGAGCCAAATTTTTTAAACTTAAACTATATAGGTAGGTACATTGTTATTAACTTAATTAGGGTACGTGGTATTTTGTGGAAGAGCCACACTCAAGGGGCCAAAGAGCCGCATGTGGCTCGAGAGCTGCGGTTTGCCGACCACTGGTGTAGGGGAAAAGAAGTGGAACAATGAGGGATACACACTAGAGCCAGGATTGACTTGGGTGTTAATGAGAGTAACAAGGAGTGGGGCAATCAAGAGTAATATACATGGAGTGGTTTAATTGAATGGGTATGTGGTGGTGCCATTTACTGGACTGGGAAAGACTGGAAAAAGCCAAGCTTTCTCTGTGTTCCTTAAAAACCTCGTGCATATCTTTGTTATAGAATGAACTACACCACAATTTGGTTTATTGCGGCCGTGGGCAAACTACGGCCTGCGGGCCGGATCCGGCCCATTCGGCTGTTCTATCCGGCCCGCGGAGCCGAAAGAGTGGAGGGTTCTCTTGCTCTCCCCTCCGCTCCTTTACTTTGAATTTATATTAGTTCACACAAACACTCCATCCATGCTTTTGTTCCGGCCCTCCGGTCCAGTTTAAGAACCCATTGTGACCCTCGAGTCAAAAAGTTTGCCCTGTCTACTTGGCTGCCTTCCCTGCCAGCTTTTTCACCCCTTTGGGCAGAATGCACAAGGGTTGATAGCATGGGCTTTTGAGTAAAAGAGAACATGGGTCAAATCTGTGATCTATCACTTACTAACTGTGTGACCTTGAGCAGATTACTTAACCTAGAAAAGTCTAAGTTTCTCACTTTATAAATAGGTTCTCATAACACCTTTCTCAGTGGTTGCTTAATTAAATAAAATAAATTATATAATGTATTCAATGCTTAGTATGGAACCAATGAATGCTAGCTATTGTTATGATTAGAATCTTTCATAATGATGGCCCATAATAGATACTTAGTAAGTATTTATGGGATAAGCGAATAAATGGGTGGAAACTCACTTAGGTACTCACTGAAAAAAAAAAGAGTAAATCAGACCTGGATTCTAACCCTAACTACCTACTTACTGTTGGTTTTAACCTCTCAGAATTAAGGCCAAACTCAGTTTTCTCATCTGTAAAAAGGGACAGAGGTATGTGAGGGAAGGACATATGTATGTTAAGCTACATGGTTTCTTAAGGAGCTTCTAAATTTAAACTTCCAATAATATTCTTAGTTTTCTGTTTTAATATACCTATTTAATCAACTACTAAAAGGTGCTTATCTGCTTTCTCATTTGATGCTAACAATTGCCCTGGAATGAAAGTAGGTAGATAATATAATTAATGGTTAACAAGTAAAAAAATTGAGGTTAAATGACATGTCCATGGTCAACACTTGAATTTAGACCTAATAACACATACTATAATCCTTTTCTGCTACACTGCACTGGTTTTCAGATAAGTGGTAATCCTCAGATGCAGACAAAGAGAGTTTATTTCTAAGAATCATGTTATCTTTGGAAACAAGCACTTAAAAATGGTAGCTCATCCTAGGCTTAATATCCATTCTAGAAAAGAATTCAAATAGAGTTTCAGAGCTAAGAGCAATGCTATAGGCAAGTGACACTTCCATTGTGCACTTACTTAGATCTTCTTGTCTCTCTTATGCTGTCCAATGGAAATATAATGCAAGCCCCATATATTATTTAAAAAATTTTAGTAGCTACATTAAAAATTAAAAATAAACAGGTGAAGTTAACTTTAATATTATATTTCATTTATTTCCATATTTCCAAAATATTATCATTCAGTATGTAACCAATTCAAACATTATTGAGGTATTTTATAATCTTTTGTTTTTTCATTCCAAGTCCTCTAAGTTTTCATAATCCAATATGTGTTTTATACTTGTAGCACACTTAAGTTCAGCCTGGCCACATTTCAGATGTTCAATAGCCACGAGTGACTCTTGGCTACTGTATTGGACAGCACAGGAGTCACCCAGTCACCAGTGAAACCTTGAAATGGCTTCATATTAACCTTACAATAAAAGCCATGTTCTGTACATGACCCACCAGCTCCTGCTTGTCTCTCCACCTTCTGTTCATACCACATTCCTCTGCTTGCTTTGCATTTCCTTGAGAATTAAAATTCATATAATAGAATGTTGTCATAATCTTATATAATGAACTAGAGGCTCAGGGTGCATGAAATCATGCATGAGTAGCCCGCTTCCACTTGCCTAAGCTGGCCTCCCCGCCCTCCACCGCTAGTAGCTCTCTGCCACTAGTAGATCTCCGCCATGGGTAGCTCGCGCCCCGCCCCACCCGCCGTGAGAGCCACTGCTCGTTTGGTCATGACACCATGTGGTGTCACCACCACAGGCCTTTTATGATATAGATGGGTTGTGTGGTACATCATTTAATATAGTTGCATTTCTTAGAAAGACTAGTCAGCTAGTCAAACTTGCTATTTTACTTAAGATAGATTACATTAGTCCATTCTATACCAAGTTAAGTTACATAAAAAATATCTCCATTTGGAAAATCTTCAAAACACTGGAAACAGAGCACTGTGTATAATAATTATCAATGCATGTTTTTATCTGCAAAAAGACCCATAAATACACTCATGTATATATGCTTGCATATACTATTATATATAAAACATCTGAAAGAATTTCCAAGATACTGGTCTCAGTAGCCAACTTTGGAAAAGACAAGTATGACGTATTGGAAGAGAGTTATTTTTTATTACATATGCTTTCACAGTGTTTGAAATTTTTACCAGAATTTTCAACAAAAATAATTATTGCTTTTTCAATGGAAATTATCTTTCCTGTCCAATAAAGAGGGAATATGCTAATTGACCATCACTCCATCACAAAGATGGCTGCACCCACAGCTGAAGCCAAGTTCCCATAAGGAGCCTTAACAAGCAATCAGCAGGGACCTGAGGCTATGCCCTCCCCCACCCCCATAGGGCTTGACAGGACCTCAGGCTGTGCCCCCTGCCCTGGCGCCGGGCTGGGGGATCTCTGGCCACACCCCCTACCAGGTGGGGCTTGACAGGGGACTTCAGGCCGCACCCCCCACCCTGGCACCAGGCCGGGGGACCTCAAGCCGCAACCCCTGCCCCAGCACTGGGACAGGGGACCTGAGGCTGCTGCCCCACCTGCCTGGCTGGGCTTAACAGGGGACCTCAGGCTGTGCCCCCACCCAGTGGGTCTTGACAGGGAATCTCAGTCCGTGTCCCCCACCTGATGGACCTTGACAGGGGACCTCAAGGCAAGCCCCCCGCCCTGGTCTGGGCTGGGGGACCTCAGGCCACACCCCCCATCCTGGTGCTGGGCCAGGGGACCTGAGGTTACAGCCCCTGCCCAGCAGGGCTTGACAAAGGTGGGACTGGCCAGGTCTGGATCTAGCCCAATGTGTGTGTGGCGGGGAGGTGGCTGGGTCTGGGTCTCACACGATTTTGAGGCGCATGTGGGTGGGTG
Organism: Plecotus auritus; assembly: GCF_963455305.1. Classification (NCBI taxonomy): domain Eukaryota; kingdom Metazoa; phylum Chordata; class Mammalia; order Chiroptera; family Vespertilionidae; genus Plecotus; species Plecotus auritus. Next base: position 133,073,565 of record NC_137776.1, on the reverse strand, counting down.
GGGACTTGACTCTGGGTCCCGTGGTGTGCCCCAGACTCTGACAGGAGAAAGGTTTTCATATACATTTTACTAATTTTCTTTCATCTCTGACACTTCTATTACAAAGAAAGGGCAAATAGCAATATTAAATTATTTTCTCTAATTAATCCCCTTTTAATGTGCACGAATTTCATGCACTGGGCCACTAATATATATTTAAAAGCCTAAGTGACCAGCTGACCACCAGGGGGCAGACACTCAACTCAGGAGCTGCCAAGCTGCGGTGACTTGGCAGCTGCAGTTTTCAGGTGATATACCTGGAACCAGAGAGGAGGGAGCTAGATTCCTGGGTGCATCACCTGAGAACCACCCTCTCGCAATCTGGGACCCCTCGGGGGATGTTGGAGAGCCAGTTTTTACCCGATCCCTGCAGGCCAGGCTGAGGGACCCTGAGCCCATTGGCTCCCCACTTTGGGTCTGGCTCCCCACCGGGTCTCTAGCCCAGTGGTTGGTAAACTCATTAGTCAACAGAGCCAAATATCAACAGTATAACAATTGAAATTTCTCTTGAGAGCCAAATTGTTTAAACTTAAACTTCTTCTAATGCCACTTCTTCAAAATAGACTCGCCCAGGCCGTGGTATTTTGTGGAAGAACCATACTCAAGGGGCCAAAGAGCCACATGTGGCTCGTGAGCCACAGTTTGCCGACCACTGCTCTAGCCCATTGCAGAGGTCATGGGTCTGGCCCTTCCAGAAACTTTTTGACTCGATTAGCTAATTGATAAGATGTGCAGGACCTACTGGCTATGGCCCCGACATCTGGTACCCGCTCCTGCCCAACTGCTTAATATCAATTTCCAGTAGAGGCAGTGAATTTTCCCGCTACCACTTTCAGCTGAGAAACTGGCTATGGCTTCCCTCCTTCCAGGCAGACAGTAGCACCAGCAGGCAACCTCCAGAGAGGGAAAGAGGTGAAGGAGCAGCTCAGGTGGGAAGAAGGAGGTTCCCACTGCCACAGGACTCCACCTGGGCAGAAGGGTCTGGGCGGGAGGCTGGCATTGAGCAGGGTCCTGCCCTAGGCCAACTAGATTCCAGGCTAAGTAAGTCCTGTTTGCTAAATAATTGCATTTTGCAGCTAAATGCCCACAAGTCATCAGTTATCACCAAACTTAGGGTAAAGTGAGATGAAAGAAATGAGACAGATACAGAGAGAAAGTGACATAATATTGGGAGAAGAGAAGAGGGAGCCCGATTCCAGCGTGCATCACCCAAGAACCGCCCTTTTGCAATCTGGGACCCCTCAGGGGATGTCGGAGAGCCAATTTTGGCCCAATCCCTACAGGCCAGGCCAAGGGACTCTCCCTAGTACATGAATCTGTGCACTGGGCCTCCGGAAAAGACAAATATGACAGATTGGAAGGGAGTTACTTTTTATTACATATTAGAGGCCTGGTGCATGAAATTTGTGCACTTGGGGGGTTCCTCAGCCTGGTCTGTGCCCTCTTGCAGTCCGGGAGCCCACGGGGGATGTCCATCAGTCAGACATCCTAAGCGCTACTGTGGAGGCAGGAGAGGCTCCTGCCACTGCCGCTACGCTTGCCAGCCATGAGCCCGACTTCTGACTAAGCAGCGCTCTCCCTGTGGGAGTGCACTGACCACCTGGGGGGACCTCCTGTGTTGAGTGTCTCCCCCTGGTGGTCAGTGCACATCATAGTGACAGGTCGTTCCACTGTTCAGTTGATTTGCATATTAGCCTTATATGCAAATGGTGGTCACACCATCACGCCATAACGGCTCAGACACTCAACATTGGGGAGAGAGGAATGGAGACCAGCCAGGCACAAATGAGCTCACAAGAGAGGAATGGGGACCAGACAAGCACAAATGAGCTCGTGAGAGAGGAATGGGGACCAGCCAGGCTGCAGCCCGGGAGAGGGACAAACCACCCACCCCGTGGTCCTGGGTGCCAGTGGCTGGGGCTGCAGCCTGGGAGAGGGACAAGCCACCCGCCCCTGCCCCGTGGTCCTGGGTGTCAGCAGCTGTGCCTGAGCCTGTAGCCCAGGATAGGGACAAGCTGCCTGCCCCACAGTCTGAGGCACCAGCGGCCCAGGAGAGGGACAAGCTGCTCGCCCTGTGGTCCCGGGCACCTGTGGCTGCGGCCCAGGCGAAGCTGCCTGCCCATGGTCCCCTGCGGCTGCAGTCAGCCTTGGCGAAGCTGGGTCCTGGGTGCCTGTGACTGGCCGGAGGAGAGAATACTGGGTCCCGGGTGTGGGGCAAGGACGAGGCGGTTAGGGGCAATCAGGCCAGTAGGGGAGCAGTTAGGCATGATCAAGCTAGTAGGGGAGCAGTTAGGGGCAGTCAGGGAGGCAGGCAGAGGTGGTTAGGGGCGATCAGGCAGGCAGAGGTGGTTAGGGGCAATCAGGCAGGCAGAAAGAGGGGTTAGGGACAATCAGGCAGGCAGGTAGGCGAGCAATTAGGAGCCATTGGTCCCGGATTACGAGAGGCAGTCAGACATCTGCCAAGGGGTCCCAGATTGGAGAGGGTGCAGGCCGGGCTGAGGGGACCCCCCCCCCAACACACAAATTTCATGCACCGGGCCTCTACTTATAATAACACTACATTTTTAGCAAAAAATAAATATCAAATAAAAAATATAAACATACATCAGAACAGAGGTCTTTTGCTTTTTATTTTTCTCAATATGGCCCTTTCTTCAGTCAGAAAGTTGGAATTTTCAGTGGCATGTAATCCAAGGATATAATCATTGTATAAACCCTAGAAGGGTTCAACCATATCACCGCAACATAGGAGGCAGACAGTCTGTCAAAAAGTTCCTGTAAATTTGATGGGATTTGTAGCCCTACATCACCCATGGGCTCAGGCTGTCAAGCAACCAGACAAAATCAATACACTCCTGACCTGTACTCAGAATCCCAGCGCATTTTTGATACGTTACCAAACACCTGGCCTGAACCATATTCTGGCAGATTGTGATATGTCTTTGCACTGGTTCTAGATTGATCAAATCCTTTCTTTTTGAAGATAACATAGTTTGGTGTAGTATTTATTTCCCAAAGGCAGTAATTCACCAAATGCTAATTCCAGGAGTTACACTTTTAAAAAAAGTAATACAGGTTTTTTTTGCTATATTACTTTCTTGGTAAACGGCAAGCATCCTCAACATATTAATAACTCAGAGAAGTCCTGTAGTAAAGAAACCTTCTTCATGTTGTTCAATCCAGTATTTATCAAGCTTATGTGATTAAGCAATTTTCAGTTTCTTTGGGACATACTTAACACAACTGGGCACATTTTAGAAACCTCTGCTGTGGTTAGAAGTGGATCTCACTTATCACTTATGTGACCTTGGTCAAGTGACTTAAATTCTTAAAGCTTTTTTAAAAAAAAATAAAATGGAGATAATAATATATGAGGATTAAACTAATTTAATGAAATAATATATGAAGGCAAAACCTCTATAATGAGGAGGTAACTGACAATAATTCTTTTCTGCCCTCCTGCCCTTCCCTGTTCATCTTAGTTATTGAGCAAGCTCTCATAGAAAGCATGTGCCTATAGGAATAGGAGTATTGCTAAAACATAACTATTGGAAAATGAGAAGACCTTTTCTTTATATTATGGCACACATTTCCAGTATGGCATGAAGGAGCGTGTGTGAAGCAGAAAATGAGAGTGGACTAAAAAAAAAGTGAACTGCTCTTATACATGCTGCTTCAGTCAGGTTTTTAGCACAATGGGGGAAAAAAGGATTGTGGTCTATAGAAATTTGTTAAAGTAGGAATTTATTCAATTTTTTGCTTTTTCTTTTTTAACTGAAGAGAACCATACAATTAGAAATTCTTAAACTAAATATAAAGATATGAATTCTATAGGGTCCTGGATTACGATTCATTCACTTGCATTTAGGCAGTTTATAGAAGGTCCACCTATTAGTGTCATGAATAATAGCCTAGATTCTCAACACTGTTTCCAGTGTTTGATATAAACCCCATTTTTTTAGGGGAAGTAATATATGTATAATTTGGATTTAAGTATAAGTATAAAAGCCATATGTTGGTTTATTTATTTTTTAAAATAAATACTTGATTCAGTTTGGGCCATTGCTCTTTAAGATCTAAATAAGATTCATTCAACACCACACTCTGCATCCTATGGAAGATCCAGTGCCATTAGTAAATGTTTGTGTGAATTCCCCACAGACTTTACCTTTCATGGCCAGCTACAGCACCAAGGCCTGCTTCTGCTGACATAATCAGTAACACATCTTCATCTCATCCCACATTTTCTTTCTTTCTTTCTTTCTTTCTTTCTTTCTTTCTTTCTTTCTTTCTTTCTTTCTTTCTTTCTTTTTTAAAATATATTTTATTGATATTTCACAGAGAGGAAGGGAGAGGGATAGAGAGAGAAACATCGATCAGCTGCCTCCTGCACACCTCCCACTGGGGATGTGCCCGCAACCAAGGTACATGCCCTTGACCGGAATCGAACCCGGGACCTTTCAGTCCACAGGCCGACGCTCTATCCACTGAGCCAAACCGGTTTCGGCTCATCCCACATTTTCTGACTTTCACTTTATCAACCCAGATGTAAAACTCAGTTCCTTTACTTGATGGTCAAAACATAAACAACAAATTAAAAAAAAACAACACAAAAATTCATTATGATTTTATAGATATAAAAGAATATTTAGGGAAAAGAAGGGGATTTATATTTCAGAAACATAAAAATTAACCAGTAGGCATTCCTTTTTAAAAAATATTTTATTTTATTGATTTTAGAGAGAGAGGAAGGGAGAGGGATAGAGAGATAGAAACATCAATGATGAGAGAAAATATTTATTGGCTGTTTCCTGTACGACCCCTACTGGGGATCAAACCCACAGCCCAGATATATACCCTGACCAGGAATCTCACTGGTGACCTCTTGCTTCATGGGTCGATGTTCAAACACTGAACCACAATGGCCAGGCAGCCATTCCTTTCTTAAAGTCTGGTAGCCATATTTGTGAATCAGGGCTGCAGGGTTCCTCCATATGGATAAACTCTGATAGCTCAGGTGTTATTCTCTTATTTTCTTTATTAACTTCTCCTTCAGGAACAAAAGAGAAAAAATTCCCAGTGCCTCCAAATAACCTAGTCGATATTAAGCCGTGTCCTTATTGTTCAGTACAGTCAATAAATCCCTGTTGTCATTTGCCCTACTTAAAGGACCAATGTGAGGAACAGCTTCAAATAGAAACCAACCCCTGTTATTGCGTTATTTGTCCCTTAGATTTTCAGTTTCATCTTGGAGTTCATATCCAAACCCATGGTCAATGACATGTCAATATGGAAGCTCTGTCTGTACCAAGGAGCATTTTTAGTTTGGAGGATAACTATTTAACATGTCCCCCAAGGCCCTAAACATTGAATTTTATATGCATCATATAGCATGTATTTTAGGCTAGACAATCCCAAGTTTACTTTTCCAACTTGGAGAAAGTCTACCCAAGTATTTTCAGAGGCTTTAGATACAATTGGAAACTTAATTACACATATACTTATATGTGTACGTGTGTGAGTGTGTGTGTGTGAATAACCAACAGATGTGACCAAATAATTAATACTCCTTTTTCATATGAAGTGACAAAATGTTATTAAAATATTTTCAATAAAAGTATTTCTAAAATACATGTGTCTCTCACAGAATACAAGATCATATTGCAGTAAGTTGAAATGAAAACAGGGGGAAGTGAGGTGGGAGATATACCATTGAAGGAATTGTATAGAGCAGCATTATTCAGAATTTCAGTCAAGAAGTCAATCTGGTGAGTCTCAAACAGTAATGAAATAGAATGGGCCCTGACTGGTTTGGCTCAGTGGATAGAGCATCGGCCTGCGGACTGAGAGGTCCCAGGTTCGATTTCGGTCAAGAGCATGTACCTTGGTTGCGGGCATATCCCCAGTGGGAGGTGTGCAGGAGGCAGCTAGTTGATGTTTCTCTCTCATCGATATTTCTACCTCTCTATCCCTCTTCCTTCCTCTCTGTAAAATATCAATAAAATATATTTTTTTTTAAAAAAAGAAAGAAATAGAATGGGATGGAGTGGAATAGAAAAATTGGAGTATATCACATGTAATATGAATAAGTACTCTGCTGTGAAGTTTTGTTTGTTAGGTGTTTGTGTGTATACATGCTTATTTGTGGGTGCCTTTAGATGCAATGTAAAATATATTTCTCACTATAAGTCATGGTCAAAGATATTTGAAAGTCATTAGTATAGAGACCAAGCTGCACTGGGGTAGCATATGAGTGTGGTCACCACAATAGAGCCTGCTCTTTATTCATCCAAATAAGAAATTAAATTTTCTTTGCACATTGATGCCCAACTTAATCCTGACTGCTTCCTGAATAAAAGTCTAAGGTCAGATTCAATATGAGGATTGCATGAATCAGACCTGCTATTTCTCTGTTGGGCCAGCCACAAGAGGGCATTAGAATTGGACTGTTGTGGTTCAAATCCTGGCTCCTTTACTTATTAGTTGTGTGATCTTAGGCAAGACAACCCCTTGAAACCTTGGATGCCTCACCTGGAAAGAGGAGATAACAGTAATTCTCATTTCCAAGGGTTACTCTGAGGGATATATGGGATCCTTTATTTAACTTTTAATATAGAGTCTTCACATAGTAAGCTATGTTAACTATAATGATAATTATTTTACTTTCTACAGCCATAGTTACAATAAATATAGATGTTGGTCCTTACTCTGTTGTGTATGTATGTGTGTGGAGGTGGTCTTATGATAGAAGACATAAAATTTTACATATATAAAATCAGATCTAAGTTGAGCCATTGTTTATTGAAGGTCTTGTATATTATGATGAGTCTTTGGATCTTGTCACAATTGTGTCAAGGAGAAAAATAGGTCAAATATACATTATCTGTTGGGATATATGAGATTATTAAGCTTGTAACATTTATGTTGAGTTTTTCCACCTCTTTACCACCTACATTCTAATGGTTGCAAAGGCTTTTCCATACTATGCAGAAATGTAAAAAAATGCCTCTTTCATTTGAAGACTACTAAAACGTTAACAGTGTTAACCTTCTGGAAACTGATGATGTAGTTGTTTTCATTTAATTAAAAGTTGTTCTTTAGTTTTTGTATTTTCTAAATTAGTTATTTTCTATATTCATTATTAACTTGAAAATTAATAATTCATTTTATTATAATAATGAATATTTAATTAGGACTTAGTACATATGAGGTACTGTGTTAAGTTCTTTCATATAGGTTAGCTCAGTTACTCCTCATAGTAATCCAGTAAGATTAGTACTACTGTTATCTTTCTATAACTCATGAGAAAATTATTTCTTCAAGAAGGAACCTAACTTGCTAATGGTCACATAGGAAATGTGTTAAAGACTTGGAATCAAACATGGATCTTCCTTATTATTCTCTCTTACTTCCAATCTCTAGTAAATACTTTGAGAACTTCAACTAAACTTGGAGCAACTTCTTTTTGTGAGAACTGCCCCCTATACATCCACCCATTTGTCTTCAGAAAGCTGTAGGCTCATATCAGAGGCAGGTAAACAAAATTTTTTTTTTAATTAGGTCATTTTGGGACAGTTGTTTTCTCATCATATAAGTGAAGTTGTAGAGAAAACCACTCTGCTGAAAAAGAGAAGGGAGTGAACATAAGTACAAAGCAAAGCAAACGTAAGACAGAAAGAGATCATGTGTTGGATTCCTGACAGTTTTTCAGTGCTTGGTATAGTCCTTGAAAACCCAAGTGGCTTTGAGTTTCATTACCCATATGCATTGCTATGAAGTTGTAATTGTTATAATAATTTTTAAATTTTTGCTTAAAATAGCTCAAGTTGGACTCAGAATATGACCATAATTCACATTGCACCTTAGTTATTTTCCTAAATCACTTTCTTTCATTATTCTGCATTGAGTCACCATCTTGATGTGTCCCAGATTCTCCTGTTCTCCAGATGAAACCCTAACTCCTTATTATGACCTACCTGGTCCTTCACAGTCCCATTCTGGTTTTCTATTCTTATTTCTCACCACAAAGCCAGTACTCTCTAGCAAGCTACCTGCGTCCCTAATTCACCATACACTCACAACTTCCTCTGCTGCTTCTTATCCTAGCCCCCACAACTTACCTCCTCCTTGCAGAGTTAGTAGTGAGCTTCTAAATCACTTCGCTTATATACAGGGTGTCTCCCAAAATGTATACACACTTTGAATAATTATCAATTCCAATGGGTTAAACCTGAAAAGAAACATCAATTGAGCTATCAGCTGTAAAATGTGTATATATTTTTAGGACAGTCTGTATGTCTATTTAGTAGTATGCTAGTTCAGGCTTTTGTACTACCTAGTGAGAGCTGGTTTCTATGTGTTCAGAAATGTTGCAGCCAGTTGATGTTATTTTGGTGGCTTAAAATCAGTCAAAGTGGGGGTATTTACACCATGAAAATTGGCAAGCATTACAAATCAGAGCACCTGCCTTTCCCCAGAGCCAGTTGTTAAACCACTGCCTCTGGCACTTACCATATTGTTTTGCTTTTTTATTTTTTTATCATCTGTCTTCTGCCTTTAAGCGCTGTGAGCATCAGTGAGGGAGACAGAGAGCAGATGGATACTGGAAAAAGAAGGAAATAGGGAACAAAGGAAATAAGGAACAAGCTAGGAATTTTAATCTCTTACCTCTAATTGTCTGTGAAATCAAAGGATCAATGAAAAGCCACCTGCACATTTTTTTCTACTTGGAATAGACCATTTGAAGAGATAATCACATCTACTCTTTGAAAATTGTTTTAAGAGGAGATGTACATTTTTTTCCCGTTGCCTATTGCAACTTTACATCCAGTGCAATCAAGGGAGTCTTTGATAAAACTAACTTCAATAAATAAAGCACATTTGCTCCCATGTTACTTAAGTGACGATTAAGTCCAACTGATATTCATATTTTTAAAAATCCATCTATTACAATAAAAGGCCATTATTTGCTCACTTTTAATAATTTCTATGATCTAATTATTTTAACATTTCCCTGCTGAGAACATTTTATTCAATTTTCATTAAATTGTGATTCCCTTCTCAATTAATACCAAAAAAAATATTAAAATCTACACAACTTGAGGATTCTTATAGTCATACCACCATCTTTTATAGAAGAAAAAATAAGACTCAGGTAAATAGAAAAAATTGTCAGGCTTATCAGTTAGCTATTGGCAGAGCTTATACCAAAATCCACACTTCTTGAGTACTCAGTTCAGTTTATTTGCCCTTTTCTTATCTACTTTTATTTTCAGAACTGTGGTAGTTAGAGGAGCTTATGAAACATTCTTTCAACCATTCTTTTCTATGAAATACTGGCACACTGAAGGCACCATCTAACCTTTCTCTCTAGGCAGAACTATTGGGTGCTTCGAGTCTCCCTGGAGTTTTCCTCCATGAACAGTGGTGTCCCATGCCTTTTTCTGTTTGTTTATGGCCTGCTGGTTCATTTTGATTTCAGCTTCATGTTTTGAGTAACTCGCATGGTTCTGCTTTAGCCGGCAGGGTTCTGCTTTCAACATTCTGGAGATAAGAAAAATACAGGAATAATCTTATGGGGTTTGTGCTGGGGTTAGTAAAGAAAAGGATGAGTTGTTATGGCAGAATTGACCACAGATACTGAAAATGCAGCTGGATGGAAAGTGTCAGGTCATAGAACATGCACAGTGGCACACACATGCACACATGCACATTTTGGTGCAGAGTGGTGGTTTTTCTGTGGCAGGCATTGTGTGTGCAAAGGACAGCTGAGATGTGGATGTATGATTTGGCTGGAATAGGGAAAGGTGAAGACTATGAGAATGACAGCTTGATGCCCAGTTCAATCTTGTAAAGGCAAAGATTTGGGAAGTGCAATGACAGAGAGGGGAGCAGAGGACAAGGGAGAGTAGACAGGCAACAGGTATGTTTGAACATAGCTGCCTTTGTTAGAAGTATACTACATGTTTTTTCTCACTCATCTATTGTAAGTCATTCTCTTTCTACCCTATTTTTGAAAATTTCATAATTTGTAAATTTAATATATGAAATGTTTGTTAATTAATTAAAGTTTACTGAATATTTATGTATGTGAGACACTTTGCTTCTACCTCAAAAGCTTGTAAAAGATGTCATAGCATCCAAATGATATCACAGAAAAAGGAGGCATTGCTGTGGGCATATTTTTTTGTAAGATTGCAACATATGAAATTCCCAACATTCAACTTTTTATACTGTAAAACTGATAGTATTGTATTGTTTTTCTCTTACTTGTCCAGGTTTAGTGGGAAAGAGACAGCACATGAAGTGGTTGCTGTGTGAGGAGCCATTTGAGAATAACTTTTATTTTCCCTTTCAAGAATATGTGTGTATAATAGGAAGCATAAGACTGAAATCTAATAGGCTTCCATTTTAATCCAAGTGCTTTCACTTATTTTCTTTGTGATCTTGAGCTCAGAGCCTCCTAAGTCTTACTCTTTTCACTTATAAAATGGGAATAGCAATAGAACCAATTGTATTTATTCTGTCTTGCTGCATAACATCCCCCCAAGAACTTAGTGGGTTAAAAACCCCATGAACATATATTATCTCATAGTTTCTGTGGGTCAGGAGCAGCTTAGCTAGATGGTTCTGGCTCAGGTTCCCTCATGAAGTTGCCCTCCAGATGTTGGGAGCAGCTTCAATCTTCTAAAGGCTAGACTGAGACTCCCAATTTGCTCATTTGTGTGGATGATGAGTTGATGCTGGTGGTTAGCAGGAGCTCTCAGCTCTCCTCCATGTAGACTTCTCTGTAAGGCTGTGTAAGTGTCCTGCACAACCTGGCAACTAGCATTCACCAGAGTGAGTCATCCAAGAGAGAGCAAGGGAGAATCTGCAACATATTTTATGACTTAGCCTCAGAAGTCACACATCATCTTTTTCACACTATCCTATTGGTTACATAGGCCAGTCTTATTCAGTGTGGGTGGGGAATACATAAGAGTGTGAACACCAGCAGGCAAGTTTCATTAGAGGCTGTCTTGATGGCTGGCTACCACACCAACCCTATTTGGTTATTGTAAGGATTAACCAAGCTGATGTGAAGAAGTACATAGCCTGGCATGTTTGTTGAGCACATTTTAAGTCCTGATTAAATGTTAACTATTACTATCATTACTTTGTTGAAAGTAATTTAAAAGTTAATGTAAAATTTATGCAAAAATTTTTGAAAATGCAAAAAAGCATAGAAAAAAATGTTAAATAAATAGAAACACCCACTTCTTTCTACTTTCTTACCTAGAACATTACATATAACATAAAATATTCAGTGAGGTTTGTCAAAATAAATAAAATATTAGAATTCTTATAGCTTCATAGGTAACTATATGGCTATTTTAGAAAAGTCTTATTAACTGCAAGTTTCAGTATTCTACAGTATAATCTCACATCTAATGGTTCTTTTGAAACTATAAAAAATGAAAAATTTGATTCAATATGGTAAATGTTCTTCAGGGCTCTATAAGTTCATAAATGTCTCCTATTCTTCTGAATACAATTGATACTTTTTTAAATTAAGTGACAGAAATTAACTAAGTATATCTTAAGAGAAAAGGGAATGTTGAAGCTCCCACAATTATTAAGTCAGAGGGGAAACTGTGTGACATAGCCAGACCCAGGGGTTCAAATGATATCTTCATGTCATTCCCTATCTTGCTTTGCTTTCTCCCATTTGATGAGTAACATGATCACCAACATCCCCAAACTTCCATATTTATAGCATAGCAGTAGAATGGAAATAAGACCTTTCTTTTTCAGTACCAGACCTTTCTTTTCCATCTGTCAATCTCAAATCACATGCTCATTCCTGAGCCAATCATTGTAGTTAAGGAGATAAGTACTCTGATCTGCCCACCTGGTTGTTGTGATTTCCCTGAGATGAAAATGATGACGATAATGGTGGTGAGGTAGTGGGTGAGGTCAGAGTCAGGAAGCACTGTGATTTTTATTTCCACTAACTCAGCAAGGGAAACAGAAGAAACTTAGTGGGAAAGTGTGTAGAAATGGGAAAAATCATAGCTACCATAGTCTACTGTAAATAAGGAGAATTTATGTTAGAAGCCATCTATAAAATGAATTAAAAAGAACTATTTAGAATAACTGTATTTCCTAGTTATATGTAGAATAATTTATTTTAAATTTTATAAGGGAAGAAAGTGTAGGGTTTGTACATCCTAAGGCTTGAAGATTAAATAATATCTCACCTGTAAGGAAAAAAAAAATATTTTCTGCTTATTGTTAAAAGATGAATCACACAAAACTTAGTTTTTAAATAACCCATAAAGTATAAAATCTTGAAGTATAGAAAGCTGCACAAAAACATTGTGAAGATTGTAAACAACAATATTTTTTAACTAGGTTAAGAGAAATTAGTTCAGGAACTATTTATTGCTAAAGGTGGTGGAGATGCAAAGAGGAGGAATCTTCAACTTCTAGTCTTTCAAGTTTGATTTTGTGTATCTTAGCTGAAGGGGTCCTGCATAATTTTTCTTTGAATGGAATATTCTGTTACTAAAAAACTAGTTTTAAGAACTGATGCATGCAAACACTGATTATAAAATATGTGTATATATTCATGCATTAATTGGGTTATTCTCATATATTTGTTTAGTACCCAACTATACACAATGGTGGGCAAACACAAAATATTTCTCTTCCTTTAAGAATTTAGGATATATTTGTTTTTGTTTTAGGATTAGTATGAGCTTAGAAACTCTGCCCCAATCCACTAACATTTGACAGATATTTAGCCAGCTTCTATTACATGCAAGGTAATGGGTAGAGCAATGTCACTGGTGGGTGCTGGGAATGAAAGATGAATAGCAATTTCTGCTCTTAGAAAAATCACAAATCAATACTTCTTGGTCTCAAGGATGGTGGACTTTTAACCTCCTCTTATGCTTCCACTTGCAGTGAGGGAGGAAATATGAAGTGAGTGTTGTCTTCCATATTTCTCATCTTCCCACCCCCAACAACAAAAAATACTTTTGTAAATTTAAGGAACCTCTATGAGGAAAAATTACAGCAATACAATAGATCTTGGGTGGCTGAATCACAACTCATGGACTATTTGTAGATTCCAATAGGACTATTTAGTATCAACTTCATTCCTAACACTGGAACAATATTTCAAATGAAAAGTCTTCTTGGAGGGGAAAGCTATATGTCTTTTTTTAACATATAACATTTGTTCTTTAGTGCAGAATTCTTACAGCAGAGCTTCTTAGAATGTGGTTCAAGGATCACCTATATTAGAGTCACTTGGAGAACTTATTAAATGCAAATTTCTGGGTGCCAACCCTGGCCTTTATAATGAGAATCTGCAGATTCTAGAATTCAGCAATTTAAACAAGGGCCTTAAGTGAGTCTTAGGCACACAGATGTTTTAGAAACAATACTTCAAAAACTTAAGTTGTATAAGATCTCACATGGGTAACCAATCTTACTGTAGAATATATTCATTCATTGTGTCATGAGTAGGCAACATTAATGACTCAAACCAGCAACAACAACTTGCCAATATACATTAAGCAAAGCCATTTTGGCATGGTGGCTGTTAAGGAATTTTTCTCCATGCATCAGTTTTCTATTCTTACCCAAATCAAAGTGACTGTTAGCTTGGTAACGGAGAACACTTGGTTTTCCTTGTCATAATCATCTATTAACAAAAGAATAGCCTTCTGGCTGGACACCCAGCAACCCCATCCTCAAATTTCTTCTGAGGCATCCAGGGAGTCCCAAGAAGGTACCTCATATGTGACCCTAGATGGCATTATCTTCTTTCTTGCTTCTCAAGTTTACAGTAATATGGCTCTGACCCTATCACTAGTCCCAGCTTCTTCTTATTGCACTACTGATGAAAGCTGTTATCCAGATGCTGTGGTTTTCTGCTCCCAATTTCCTGAACCCAGGAGCTCAATTTGGTCCTGCTTTCTTGCTTCCAGTTCCAACAGACTAGCCTGCCAGGGAGGAATGCATTCTTCAGCTATCCCTGTTTGTACTCTGCATCTGAGACTATAAATAGATCTACCTTTTACCTTCAGTGTCTTGACAGAGAATGAAGTGATGTGATTCTCCTTTGGACACATCTTCCTCGCTCAGAAATTGGTCAGAAATCATTCATGTTTGGGTTTAGTGGGTAGGGTAAGGAGCTGATGACACTCACATTAATATTTTTTTCTTATAAAGATTCTTCATTGGGTTAACAATGTCATCAAGGGCACAAGGCTTTCAGTCTTCTTGCTCTGCCATCTACAGCTTGGTGGCTTGTCCTCACACTGGTTCACTCTCTGGTTGTAGGACAGGATGGCTACAGAAGTCAACTACAGACCCAACACCAAAAGAAGAACTGGGGTGATTCCTTCCTTTATTTCTGTTTTAATACTGAGAAAATCTCTCTCAGAAAATTCTCAGCAAGTTGACCACTAATCTCATGGATGGGAACTACTGGGTCACATGTCTACTCTCAAACCAATCACTGTCAAGAAGAATGAGTTAGCTCTAGCTGGTTTGGCTCAGTGGATAGAGCATTGGCCTGTGGACCAAAGAGGGTCCCGGGTTTGATTACGGTCAAGGGCACGTCCCTTAGTTGCAGGCTCCTCCCTGGCCTAAGCTCGTGCAGGAGACAACCAATCAATGTGTTTCTCTCACATTGATGTTTCTCTCTGTCTTTCCCTTTCTCTTCCACTCTTCCTAAAAATCAATGGAAAAAAATATCCTCGGGTGAGGAATAACCAAAAAAGAGTTAATTTTTTTGAGGTTTTTCTTTGTTTTGCTTAGAATATTCAGTATTTCCTTCCTGAGTGCTAGACACATGAATAAAGTTGAGATGTTAGAAGAGAAGAGGTGGGTTTGGGATAGACCAGAGTCTCTACTGAAAGCCTCCTAGTCCTTCATGATAAAAAGCTCTGGAAAACCGATGGAGTGGTTCATATCCTGATATTCTTGCAACTCCTAGATTCTGACTCTGAAACCCCATAGTAGCCAGAAGTACATCTCAGATCTTGGCTTACAATAATAGGGAATTACATGATCTTTTATTAGTTACCCACAGAACACAGTGTCTGCTTTCTCAATTCATTTATTTTTTATTTTTGTTAATCCTCACATGAGGATATTTTTTCCATTGCATTTTACAGAGAGTAGGAGAGAGAGAGAGAGAGAGAGAGAGAGAGAGAGAGAGAGAGGGAAAGAAGTCACTATGAAAGAGACACATTGATTAGTTTCCTACTGCATGTGCCCCAACCAGGGCCGGGGACCAAACCTGCAAACCAGGTACATGTCCTTGACTGGGGATTGAACCTGCAACCCTTTGGTGCATGGGCAGATGTTCTAACCACAGAGCCTGGGCTCAATTCATTTCTAACTACCTTCTGCTTTTTTGTACAAAATTAAATAAATAAATACAACTAAAAACTTTCAACAGCTTTTCAGGTGGGTATAAGTAACATAACAGTTTTAAAAAAACAACTGCAGTTTTTCCTCCCTGACGGCTTGAAGATTGGTCACCATCATGAACAAACAGTAACTACCCAGACTAGGAAGTTCATGACCAACAAACAGATTTGTTCCTACTTCAGTGGGAACAAATCTCATTGATGTCCTTTACCCTGGGAAGGCAACAGCACCTAAGCCAGAAATTCAGGAAAACCTAGTTAGAATGTAAGAAGACTACACCAGATATCATCTTGTGTTTGGATTCAGAACCCATTCTGGTGGTGGTAAGACAACTGACTTTGGCATGATTTATGATTCCTTGGATCCCACAAAGAAAAATGAACCCAAACATGGACTTGCAAGACATGGCGTATTTGAGAAGAAAAAGACCTCAACCAAACAGCAAAATGAACATGAGAATGGAATGAAGAGCAGCAGGGGACCGCCAAAGTCAGTGTTGGTTCTGACAAAAGAAAGGCAAGATTCTGCAGTCACTTTATCTGTGGGGATTGTGCAGATTTTTCACAAGACGATTAATAAGCTACGAACTTTTACGTGAAAAAAACAACTGTGATTTAAACAAAACATTGGTTATTAGTATCTTCTAGGGTTTGTCAACCATTTCCGTTCTCAACATCAGAACTCCTTTACTTTTCACAAACAGCCACTGACTTCAATGGTGCAAGTAGCATGGGCCATAGACCATAACCTCTGTGTGAAAACTGTAAAAGGGGCACCCTCTGCCTCAATCCTGCAGGGCACATATGTCCTCAAAAAGGAAGGGGGGCGGGAAGAAGGAAGAAAGAACTCCTCCAACCCTCTCAAAAGAACAACTGCAACCAACCATTAAAGTTAATTAGAACAAAGTGTCAGAAACAGAACTTTAAAAATGTTGTTGATGTTTACTCTAAAACCTGTTTTCCCCAAAGCTTCCATGTGTTTCTTTATTTGGTTTTATTTTCTAGGACTGGCACCCACAGCAGCAGATGTGGGAGCAAAAATGAAATCAGAAGGACGTTGGTATTCTGGAGTAAATTGTTCTTCACTGCATTAGCAAAAAGAAACAGATTGCAGCTAGGATAAGAGCAGTGTATATAATTTTAAGTGTGCAATAGCACACAGCATCGATTTAAATGACCTAGTAACTCAGTACCGTCCCAGACAATTATTTCCTAACCAGGATTTATGTCATGTGTTGTCAAAAAGCAGTCCAAACCTTGGACACAGATACATGTTTCGAAGTTGCTTTTCTCAATTGGGTCAGACCTTTGAATTGCTTTGTTGTAAAAAGCAGAAAGGCCATTTTCCCTTTCTCTTCTTCAAATTTAATAACCATCCATGATATTAGGGAATGGTTCACCTTTTTTTCCAGTCATTTAAGTGGTTTTTTTTTAAAGATGCACATGCAGATTTATTTAAAAGTATCTGAAATGATGGCATTATTAATCAATACAAATATATGAATGAAATTTTAAAAAGCCTTACACTTTTATTTTTGATGATATCTTTCATATAAATCTAAAACTATTTTGGGGCCTTTATTGAAACTGCAGAAGAAATTTAAATATTTTAGTTCCTCTCTTCCCCACCCCCCTCCCGCTGAACCTCAAATTTCTTTCTGGGGAAGCAGTACGATTCAGATTCGAATTCACATAAAGAACCACATGTTAATGTCATAGCCTCAGCATGTCTGGGTAAATGCCAAGGAGCACATCTCACATCAGAGTTTGTAATGAACCTTCCATTGAAAAATCCAGTCAGCCTTTTAACTTCACATTTTATGGCTTCCCACCCACTCTGCCTGACATTATATTTCAGGACTACACTTGGAACGCTGAGCACAATGGTTTCCACATCCTAGTCTCAGGTGCTCAGATGCATTGATGGATTTTTCTTTTTATTTTGCAGCAGTATGCCTCATGAACCTGAAGTTTAAACTTAGTTGTAATTTTGTAATCTTGGCAACAGAGCTGCCAGCAAAAAAACACATCTAACTCTTTTATTTGCTCTTTATCTCTCTCACTATAACTTGCCAAACTAGAATCAAACCTCTGGGACATTCTCAGGTGGGATTCTGAGCTAAGGTATCTAATCTATCCATGTACTACTATAGTTACTAGTATAAAGAAGGGAAGGCTGGGATCTAAAGCTTTTTCTCTTTAACTTCTCCAACTTTATTTTTCTTTCTTTCTTTTGGTCACTGTTGCTTATTATTATTATTATTATTATTATTATTATTATTATTATTTTGGTTTCCCCTAAAATCCATCTCATGAGCAAGTCTCCTCTAAACCCTCCACCATCGTATTTTGCTAATTTTGATGACATAAACTTATTTATCTTCCCCATTATTTTTTCCTTCATGGAGATTAGACATAAAAATCAGAGTAAGGGAAATTAGGTAGTGCAAATCAAATGAGTAAAGAAGCAGAAATTCTAGCTATGCAAAAAAGATTTATTTTGACAGCGTAAAACTATTCCATGGTTTTACCAATCCTCCAATTGCAGCATCCTAAGAACTCCTCCACCTCCTTAAATGACAAATAATTGTTAACCTGTGCCAGAGACTTGAGAAGAAGAGGAAGGCCCCAGGGAGGGAAATGCAGAGGGGTCAAATCGACCTTGGCCTTAGAAAGAGCAGTGTAATTCCCTAGTGACTACAAGGGTGGAAGTGGGAGGCAATTCTGAGAGGTGAGAAGCCATTCCAAAGCTCTAACCCGTATGGATGATTATGGGCTAGAAGTTGTGTCTCAAAGTAAAGAACAATTTATATGTTCTCTGTGTTATCTGTGAGTACTTGACTAAAAGTTAGGGTGTTTAAAAAAATGAGTGGTACCACCCTTATCTATTAGCAAAGAATAGTTCTGGGGTTATTCTGAATTGACCTCAGTCTTCTTCATGTTGAATGGAAGCCAAAAAGGGCTTGCCACCATAAACATTTTGAGAGAGGTTTGTCTGTCTCTCTATTTTAAACACACAAATCAATGTCTGCATGAAGCTATTTCATTATCTCTATCTATGAATTCAAAAGATGAAGCTCAGATAATATATTATTTATCTACTAGATGCCCGATGCACAAAAATTCAACAAGGCCAAACAGTTTGGGCAGCTTGCAGCCAACTTGTGAACCTTAAGAACTTATTTTCCGCAACCTAGGGCACTTGAGAGAAAATGGTTAATACCTGTCCTCTCTAACCAGAGAATTACATAGCTCAAATCACCCTGTAACTGTTAAGGCAGGATGAGGGAAGGGGGAAGGAAAAAAGGGAGGGTTTTATCTCAAATACTAGACAAAGAGGTCAGCTGTCTTAGGACTTGCCAAACAAGACAAAGGTATGTGTACAAATATCCCAAGAAAAGCCACAATAAAGTAAAAGGGGGACTTTGAAACCTAATCTGCTACCCAAAATATCCAGCAGAGGAACCTTGAAACCTGTAGATAGAAGGGCATAACACCCTTTGAGCCCCACTAGGCACATGCTCAGACCAACTGAGTGTCGGCTTAGGCTTTATGCCAAG
This sequence comes from Plecotus auritus, assembly GCF_963455305.1. Classification (NCBI taxonomy): domain Eukaryota; kingdom Metazoa; phylum Chordata; class Mammalia; order Chiroptera; family Vespertilionidae; genus Plecotus; species Plecotus auritus. The sequence continues at coordinate 133,054,535 of NC_137776.1, read as the reverse complement.
TGTATTTTTAATAAATTTGTTTGCTTTGTTTCCTTAATAAACTTGCTTGCTTTACTACAGTGCTGCTATCTGTCTGTCACTCGTTTGAAATCTTATGAGTTTGACAAGAACTGAGGAGGAGGCTGTCTGATAACATAACTTCATAGCCTTCTTGTTTGATTTACATGTGTGGAGTATAAGAAAAAAGTCAAAGATGATTCTAACGCTTTTGATCTGACCTCCTGGGGGAAATGGAGATGCTACTTCTTAAAATGGGGACAAAGAGATGAAGCAGATTTGGGAATGAAAGGCGAAATCAAGTTTCTTGATTTGATTTTGGACAGGTTAAATTCAAGATACTTAGTGGTGATTTCCAGATATGTCCAAAGGCAATTGAATACACGAGGTCAGGAAGATTTGGTGTTTAGAGATGTAAATTTGAGAATCATTATTATTGACTTATCTGATCATCATGGCAGACCTCAGACTTGAAGCCTAAACTTCTACCTCCTTCTTTGTTCAATGGCTGTATCTAGATGATTTATTAAAACAAACAGATTTGGCATTATTTTAATTTTAAAAATAGATATCCTAAAATATATATAATAGTTTATATAAGATATGAGTTTGAGAAGTGATAACAACATTGGCTAATCGTAAGGTCACATAAGGCTTTATCGAGTACGTAAGATGTCAGCAAAGTGCACTTGGGCTACACAGTGGCCTTCAGAGCCCAGGTGAGATGTTCCATTTGACTCTATTTGTTGAGAAGTGGTGGCTATGCTCCTGCACAGCTGGGGCTCTGAATGGAATCCTTGTTGGAAAAGCTGCCATATTTCAAGTCAAAGGTCAGAGGAAAGGGAAAAGGAATCAGAACAGTCTGTGAACTATGGGCAGAAAGGAGCAGACCTGATGGTTTATTCTCTAATTCAAAGGATTCAAGCTGAAAGTCATTTAACAAGATTATTTATTAGAAAGCAAGGTCCAGGAAATCACAATATTTATTCAAGGATCAGTATCATAGTGTTTGTTTTGAAGAGCTAACACTGGTTGCAAAGAAGAATGTCTAATGTTGCACAGAAATGGGATATCAGAAGAGCTTAGATTCAGAGTGCCTAGCAGCACCTCTAAGATGGGTGATTCCATTTCCTGAGTTTCACTGAGTATTTTTAAGAAAGTACTGGATGGGAGACATGGGTAACACTGGATATGTACAGTTTCAAAGACTTACATATCCACTTATTTGATCTACATGAAGAAGCTGTGAGATGGACAAGACAGGTAAGATCAGCCATACTTTCCAGATGAGGAAGCGAGACCATCAGTAACTGGTGAAGAATGGATCAATGCTGGGGGGGTTCAGTTAGAGCTCTTGTCAAGGAAAAACATATCAGTGCCACCACTGACTTGGTGAAATAAGCATCAGGCATCTCAGGAAGCCAAAGCTGCTGTCAGTTGCTCCTCCCCCTCAGCCATGGATATATTTAAACCAAGTCATAATAAAAGAAACCAGCAGCTGGCACTTTTGGAAAGCCAACTCTGGAGCCCTCTTAGAAGAAAACTTCTTTCTAGATAGAGTTTATTGTTACTCTTTTTAAATTTTTTCATTTGCTGTTTATTTTAAAGTTATATTTCTAAGTGAAATATTTTAAAGTAAAAAAAAAAATTGGGATAAACTATGCCAAATCACAGACAAAAACATACCTAGAGCAAAGTGCAGATTTTTAATTTTGTAACTATTTATCTTCCTGGCAGCTGCCTGTGAAGCATGATGTGCCCCAAAACACAGTTCCACAGACGCTGGTACAGCAGCCCCTTCCACACATGCGGACCCCAAGTCCTCCATCAGCTTGTAGGAGTAGTGACGCATTAATTCTACGATTCAGTGCTGTCATACTGATGATCATTCATGGCTGCTTAGTACATGACAGTCATTAAATACACACTCTGTCCCCACAAAACCTGGTGGCTATGACTATTCACATTTTAGACTAGGAAGCTGAGGGTCAGAGAAGTTAGCTTGTATAGAGACAGGCAGCTTCCTACTGGCTGATGCTAACAGCACACCTTTTGCCTGCATTGTCCTAGTCCAGTGGTTGGCAAACTCATTAGTCAACAGAGCCAAATATCAACAGTACGACGATTGAAATTTCTTTTGAGAGCCAAATTTTTTAAACTTAAACTTCTTCTAATGCCACTTCTTCAAAATAGACTCGCGCAGGCCGTGATATTTTGTGGAAGAGCCACACTCAAGGGGCCAAAGAGCTGCATGTGGCTCGCGAGCCGCAGTTTGCCGACCACTGTCCTAGTCCCTCTGAACCTCAGGCTCCCAAAAACAGTCCATGCACTACCCTCAGAGGGAGGCAAATTAAAATTCTGTTGCTTTAGGAAAGGCTCGACCTAAACTGCTTCCTACCCAGAGGCTGGATTAGAATAGACAAATCTTGAATTCTTTGAGAAGCAGTGTGAAAGGAGCATTCTGCAAAGGTGCCAAGGACCTGAGCTCACAGGATCAAATCTGCTTCTTACTGGTGACTGCACCTGAAACCACCTCAACCACCTGAAACCACCTCAACCACCTGAAACCACCTCCGTTTCTTCCTCTGAAAACTGGGAACTGTGGGGGATGCCCTGCCCATTCTCCTGGGTTGCTCTAGAGTCAAATATATAAATGAATAAAAGTATTTCTTGTTAATTGAAAAACTCCCTACAGATGGGGCTAGTGTGAATTTTCTCTTCTAAAAAAATAAATTGCCGAGAAACCAAGATGGCGGCATAGGTAAGCACCTAAACTGCTGCCTCGCACAACAATTTCAAAACTACAACTAAAAGACAGAACGTCTATCACCCAGAACCACGGGACAGCTGGCTGAGTGGAAGTTCTACAACTAGAAGGAAAGAGCAAACAGCATTGAGGGGTGCACAAGCGCTGAAAAGCTGAGGTACAGAGCCGCGCGAATCGGGCTGGCGACGGGTGACTGAAAGCGCTGCTGTTTTCAACCCGAAGGGAGATAAGCTCCCGATTACTCCGAACTCGTTTCTGGGGAGACACAGGGGACCCAAACTCCTACGGGGAGAAGCTGGACTGTCTGCCGTGTGGTCGGAAAGTGAGGGAGGCTTGCTTGCAGGGCTGCGCGCAGGAACAATTGTTTATTGTGCTGGGGCGCAGGACGCAGGGAGAGCCGCAGAGCCGGCTTACTGGCAGCCATCGCTGTTTGCCACGCCCTAGCCTAGTCACGCCCTGAGGCCCCACCCTGCACAATCTACGAACCCACCCAAGCTCCAAGCAGCGGCTTTAGCATATGAATAGTCTGCCCTATTGCAGCTTAACCTAGCAAACTTGCAGCCCGGGTCAGACAGCTCCAAAAACTCCAAACTCCAAGCAAAGAGGAGAAAACTGTAGTTCTTGCTGAAGCTCCTACTGGGTGGCCTCAGACAGTAGCTGACCTGCACCCCATTGGAGATCCAGAAGCCAGTGTACCTAGTGGTCAGTGTGAGACACCAGATTTCAACTCCTCACATCCATAAGTGACACATTCAAGAGGCAGACTCAGTGAGCACCAAAGCCCCACTGAAACAAGTCCTGCACCATAAGCGTGTCTCCAGCGCAGCAGTTCTTCCTTTATAGACACTGCGGGTCCTCACAGCCAATTGGCCTGGAGGTCAATTCCTCCCAGTGTACCAACAGCAATCAAGGCTTAACTACACCAAGACTTTGCACTCAGCCCACAAAGGGGTGTACCAAAGGCATCCACCTCAGGTGATTGGAGAGGCTGAGCTACTGGCCCCTATAGGTCACCTACCACACAAAGCCACTCCATCAACATAAGGAAGCAGCAAAATACGGAGACAAAGAAATATGTCACGAATGAGAGAAATGGAGGAAAGCAAACTACTGGACAACATAGAGTTCAGAACCACATTTATAAGGTTACTCAAGAATCTTCTAAAAACTGCCGAGAAACTTGATGAGACCTCCGAGGAGCTTAGTGAGACCTTCAAGGACCTTAATGAGAATGCCAATAAAATGGAAAAGGACCAGTCAGAAATTAAGCATACACTGTCTGAAATAAAGAATATACAGAAACTCAACTGTAGATCAACGTACCCCAAGAATCAAACCAAAGATCTGAAATATGAGGAAACAAAAAACACCCAACCAGAAAAACAAAAAGTAAAAAAAACCCAAAAATATGAAGATAGTGTAAGGAGCCTCTGGGACAACTTTAAGCGTACCAACATCTGAATTTTTGGGGTGCCAGAAGAAGAGAAAGAGCAAAATATTGAAAACCTATTAGAAGAAATAATGACAGAAGAAATAATTTCCCTACCTGGTGAAAGAAATAGACTTACAAGTTCAGGAAGCACACAGAACCCCATACAAGAGGAATCCAAAGAGGACCACACCAAGACACATCATAATTAAAATGCCAAGGGCAAAAGACAAAGAGAGAATCTTGAAAGCAGCAAGAGAAAAACGGTTAGTTACCTACAAGGGAGCACCCATACGACTGTCAGCTGATTTCTCAACAGAAACTATGCAGGCCAGAAGGGAGTGGCAAGAAATATTCAAAGTGATGAACAGCAAGAACCTATAACCAAGATTACTCTACCCAGCAAAGCTATCATTCAGAGTTGAAGGTCAGATAAAGAGCTTCACAGACAAGAAAAAGCTAAAGGAGTTCATCACCACCAAACCAGGATTACATGAAATGCTGAAGGGTGTTCTTTAAGAAGAGGAAGAAGAAGAAAAAGGTAAAGATAAAAATTATGAACAACAAAATGACATCAAATACATACCTACCAACAAGTGAATCTAAAAATCAAGTGAATAAAAAATCTGAAGAACAGAATGGCCTGGTGAATATAATAGAATCAGGGACATAGAAAGGGAGTGGACTGACAATTCTCAGGGGGGAGGGGGTGTGAGGGGTGCGGAAAGAGACTGGACAAAAATTGTACACCTATGGATGAGGACAGTTGTGGGGGGGTGAAGGGCAGAGGGTGGGGTGGGAACCGGGTGGAGGGGAGCTATGGGGGAAAAAACAGGAACAATTGTAATAATCTGAACAATAAAGATTTATTTAAAAAAAATAAAAATAAATTGCCATTTGCCAAAATGGTAAATTCTACTCGAGTTTCCCTCTCCCATAGTCTAATAACTATGCAGCAAAGGAAATGGGTTTGTGCAGCGGAAGGCACAGAGAAAGGACCATGTTTTCACTGAGTCATGAGGAGGGGCTGATTCGCTGGTGCAGCCAACATGTGCCCAGTGTGTCTCTCAGCTTGCTTCGTCAGTAACAGGTGTTCGCGGGCTGGTGAGGATGGAGAACAAGCATTCCTCCTCCCTAGTTTCCTGTTTCTCACTTGTCAAAGCTTCTGACAGGCATTTTGCAGGTCTCTGTCACACTAGCTTGGCTGCACAGCATGCTGCTTAAAGTAACCCCAAGTCTAGAAACTTGGAGAATTCCCCCTTAGAGTTTCTGTTTGATGACAAACCTATATATAAGTGTCGGTAGCCCTTCCGATTGACATGTGTTTGTTTTATTCATCTTCCTAGTGGGAGGCACACAGGTCCTTAGTCTGCCCCACTGGTGACTGGATTTTGCTCTAAGATATCAGGCTTGATTTGTTGCCTATTTAATATGATCGAAAATATCTCTTTTCCTTGTTCCTAAGTATTTGGTAGGTAATTCTTCCTTATGTCACAATCATTTGTTAAAGTGTCTGTCTTTCCCACTAGACTCCCAACTTCTTGGAACAGGGACCCTGAAATATTCCTAGCACACCTAGCAGAGTGCCTGGCATAGAACAAAGGCTGATAAATGCATATGAAACTGAATCTTACTGCAATGCATCAGCGGTACCTGGAAATGGCAATTCCCCTGAAGGAAATGAGGCCTGATTTCTTCTAGTTATTGAAACCTTTTTGTTGATTACAAGACCAGAATCTAGGGCTTTCACCAGTCCTGGCTTCTGGTCCCAGGCTTCATGGGTATTTCTGTATTTGGCAATTACAGTGATGGAGTAACCTTTGGGGCTTTATTGTGTCCACTCAACTTCATATATAGATGGATATCATGTTATACATATACACACACAGGGTGGGGCAAAAGTAGCTTTACAGTTGTGAGTATGTGAAACAGAGTTTGTTCTTGTATTATTATTTATTAATTATTTTATTATTTTCCATCTGAACAACTATAAACCTCCTTTAGCCCCGGGGTGTGTGTGTGTGTGTGTGTGTGTGTGCACGCGCGCGCACACACGCACACACACTCGCGTATTCTAATACCTCCAGATAAAGGACAGAATGTGCATTTTTAATTAGTCTGCTTTATCCATTCAATGATGGCATCTTTTCCTTTGCTGAGGTTTGTTGTTTTTTTAGACACAGCGCGCCTAACTTAACATGTTTAATTCATATCACTAAACCAGTATTAGGCAAGATAAAACTGAAGAAGGGATTTTCCTATTTGGGTTCTTGGGGAACAGAAAAAGTCAATACACACACACACTCACACACACACAGTACCACCATGACCACCATTACTACCAATCCCAATCTTTCCTGGACTTTGCCTATTTCTTTTGAATGCCTGGGCAGTTATGAAAGCTAGGAGAGGATAGCCACATTTCATGTTCTGGGGAGTAATTGGATCATGAGAGGGTCAGGAAGGACCCCTTCCCTCCTGTAGAATTGTTTGGTTGGACAGGTGTATTAAATTGGGATGAGGGGTTGGTAAATTCCTGTGAAGCATCCAGCATTTGCAGCTTCAAGATGCCACGGAGTGAACCTGCAAGAGCAATGGTCTGATCTGTGGTAGCTTCACATGGTCACAGCAGAGGGGGTATTTTCAGTTGTTTCTCAGTTCCCCACTACTATCTCTGTCCTTTGGCATCAGGGTACATATCCTTTATACAAAGAGAGAGTCTTAGTGCTGAAAAGGCATTTAGAAATTACCTAGTCTGGTCTTCTGACTTTACAGAGGGTAATGTTTTGAAGTTGACTTGCTCAAAAGCCTGTTAGGAACTGGTAGAAGAACTGAGATTAGAACCTGAGTCTTATGGCTTCAGTCAGATGTTCTTTCTACTACATTAAAGCTGAGATCTGCTTTAATGTACACACATCAATTAAGGTTCAACTACACCAGTGGTTCTAAAATGTAAGTGTTTTTTAATTTTTTTATTTAAATTCTTTATTGTTTAAAGTATTACATAAGTATCCTTCCCCCCCCCCCCCTTGACCTCTCCCCGGCTGCCCTTACCCCATTTGTGTCCATTGGTTATGCTCGTATGCATGCATACAAGTCCTTTGGTTGATCTCTTACACCCTCAACCCCCACCTTCCCTCAGAGGTTGACAGTATGCTCGATGCTTCTATGACTCTGGTTCTATTTTTTGTTCATCAGTTTATGTTGTTCATTATATTCCACAAATGAGTGAGATTATGTGGTATTTATCTTTCTCTGACTGGCTTATTTCACTAGCATAATGCTCTCCACTTCCATCCATGCTGTTGCAAATGGTAAGAATTCCTACTTTTTTACAGCAGTGTAGTACTCCATTGTATAGATGTACCACAATCTTCTAATCCACTCATCTACTGATGGGCACTTAGGCAGTTTCTAAATCATAGCTATTGTAAACTGTGCTGCTATGAACATAGGGGTGCATATATCTTTTCTGATTGGTGTTTCTGTTTTCTTGGGACATACTATTCCTAGAAGTGTGATTACCAGGTCAAATGGAAGTTCCATTTTTAATTTTTTGAGGAAATGCCATACTGTTTTCCACAGTGAGTACACCAGTCTGCATTCGCACCAGCAGTGCAAGAGGGTTACTTTTTCTCTGCATCCTCACCAGCACTTGTCATTTGTTGATTTGATGATAGCCATTCTGACAGGTGTGAGATGGTACCTCATTGTTGTTTTGATTTGCATCTCTTGGATATTTCAATTACAGTTGACATTCAGTATTATTTTATAACTAGAGGCCCAGTGCACGAATTCGTGCACATTGAAAGGAAATTAATTAGAAGAAATATTTCAATATTGCTATTCGCCCTTTCTCTATAATAGAAGTGCCAACCAAATTCACAATTGACAGTGACAGATCGAAAACACATGCGTGTGATTGGTGCCAGTGAGAGCTTTATCTGTCTCCCACATGTGCGAGTCAACTTAGCCTTTTATAGATATAAAATAAACTTGCTTAATTAGACCTACTTTCTGATTTAGCTAAACTTTTTCCAGCCCAATGGAGCACCCCAACTTCTCTTTCAGATAATTGTCAGCAACACAGCAGTAAATAACAACACGAAGCAGATTATTATGGTAGACCATGCAGGGAGAACAAAGGGTAAAATTTTAACTGCAGCTGTGTTTGACTATATTCTGTGCAGGGAGAAAACCTGAAGTCATTTTCAAGGTCCACCATTTCTTACTTCTTTTCAGTTGGGTCAAGTTTCTAAGCTTTCTAAATCTCCCATTTTCCAGCTAATGAAAAGAAAAGATGATTCCACCGAGTCTCCTATGTACCTATTACAGGACTTCTATGAGGATCAAATGAGATGAGGCACAGAAAAATGCTTCACAGACATTTGGTTAAAGTGTGAAATGTTTGCACCTGGCTATAAAGCAAGTCATGTTCCTGGGCTAAAGAAACTGCAAGGAGGCTAGTCGTCTCTAGGGAGAGGAACCTGGACACTGCTATGTGACATCATTACCCAGTGCCCACAGCCACTGTTTCTGGGCTGGGCTGTGGGCCCTAATTTGCCCCATGGGGTCTTGGCAGCATTGGCTGCGATTTGGTGGGCTGTCACTTGGGGTGGTGGCAGGGCCTGTGTCCCACTTGGGGGAAGCCAAGTGTTGTTTTGTGGGCACCAGGTCTGCAGTGTTATTTCTCTGTAAATGGCCAGTGAGCATCATGGCAGCTCCTGCATTGAGCATCTGCCCCCTGGTGGTCAGTGTGTGTCATAGCAACCAGTTGGACATTCGTATATTAGCCTTTTATATATACAGATAGTTTTAGGTGTACAGCATAGTGGTTAGACATTTATATAACATACAAAGTGATTGTGCCCAATCAGTCTAGGACACACCTGGTACCATACATAGTTATTTTAATATTTTGATCATATTTCGTATGCTGTGCTTTATATCCCCATGACTATTTTTTTAAATTCCTTTATTGATTAAGTATTACATATGTGTTCTTATCCCTTCTCACTCATGCCCTCACCCCCCTGTTGTCTGTGCCCATGATTATTTTTGTAACTATCAATTTGTGCTTCTTAATCCCTTCACTTTTTCACCCATCTCCCCAACACCCCTTCCATCTGACAGCCATCCATTTTTTCTCTGTATCTATGAGTCTGTTTCTGTTTTGTTAATTTTGTTCTTTAGATCCTGCATATAAATGAAATTATGTGATATTTGTCTTTGTTTGACTTATTTCACTTAGCATAATAACCTCTAAGTCCATCCATGTTGTTGCAAATGGTAAGATTTCTTTTTTTTTTCCTATGACTAAATCATATTCTATGTATATATGTACCACATCTTCTTTATCCAATCTTTATTGATGGGCACCTAGTTTGCTTCCATATCTTGGCTATTGTACATAATGCTGCAATAAACATAGGGGTGCATATATCTTTTTAAATTACTGTTTTGGATTTCTTCAGATAAATACCTAGAAGTGGAATTGCTGGGTCATAAGGTAATTCTGTTTTTATTTTATTTTTAAAAACCTCCATACTGTTTTCCATAGTTGCTGCACCAGTCTTCATTCCCACAAACAGTGCATGAGGGTTCTCTTTTCTTTACATCCTACTAACTCTTGTTGTTTGTTGCTAGCCATTCTGGCAGGTGTGAGATGATATCTCCTTGTAGTTTTAATTTGCATTTCTCTGATGATTAGTGATATTGAGCATCTTTTCATATCCACTGGTCACTATCTTTAATGCTCTCTTTGGAGAAGTGTCTATTCAGGTCCTCTGCCCATTTCTTAAATTGGAATGTTTATTTTTTTGGTGTTAAGTTGTATGAGTTTGTTACATATGTTGGATATTAACACTTTATTGGTTATCTAAAGAGTTAAAATAATGAGGACTTGTTAACAGATCACAAGTAAAGAATGAGAGGAAAGCCGAAACCGGTTTGGCTCAGTGGATAGAGCGTCAGCCTGTGGACTGAAAGGTCCCGGGTTCGATTCCGGTCAAGGGCACGTACCTTGGTTGCGGGCACATCCCCAGTGGGAGGTGTGCAGGAGGCAGCTGATCGATGTTTCTCTCTCATTGATGTTTCTAACTCTCTATTCCTCTCTGTAAAAAATCAATAAAATATATTTAAAAAAAAAGAATGAGAGTAAAGAAAGTCATAGATAATATCATAGTTCTCAGCTTGGCTAGCTGATGAGATAAAAATGCTATGAAGAGATAGGAAATAGAGGCGAGGTAGGTTGACCAAAGGTAAGTTCATCTGGGACAAGTTGGGACTCTGCTTTGTGAAGACAGACAAGTGGGAGCCCCTGCTGTGGCTGGGAAATGGGGTCTGAGTTTCAGGAGAACGGTTAGAGGAAAGTCATGGAAGGGTCTGAGCCTGCTCAGGGAGAAGTTCTTGTTCTGGATTAATGTGTAATTTGCTGTCAGAGTGATAAATGATATAACCTCAATTATTAAAAAATAAAAAGGAAACCAAGAGATTAATGATACCTGTTAAATTAAGGGCTAACCGAGGAAAAATGGTAAATAATTCAAGATTTCTAATTTTGATACCTGAACTCTTTGAGAAGGGATGCTAAAAAAAAGTGACTATAGCAAAACAAATTCCCAGTTCCAAATTAATACTTTTCTCCAAGCCACTACTGGTTTATCACTTGAGGCCTTGGGAAATGTTTACCTGCTCCAGGTCTCAGTTATCACATCTGTAAAGCAGGGTTGCTGAGAGGATTAAACAATCCTGCAAAGCACTAAGCATAATGCAGGGAGCAATTTTGCTAGAAAACAGACAATAAAAACTACCAAAGAAAACCACTATTGAAAGAATAAGTAAAAATAGCTGTAAAGACAAACACTATGCAGATGGACCCTTACTGCTATTCCCAGGATACCCACAATGGGCGTGTGTTTGGTCTGGCATGCCACTTATTATTGCTATGATCCTGCAAAGTATTTCTTGTATTATTTTTCTATTGCTGTGTAACAAATGACTATCAACTTGGCAACTTAATAGAAACGCATTATCTCAGAGTTTCACAGCATGGCGAGATTCTCTACTTAAGGTCTCACTGGGCTGAAACCAAGCAGTTCCTGACTGGGCCTGTAGTTCTTGGTTCTCATAGGGCCCTCTTCCAAGCTCAGGGATTGTTGGCAGAGTTCACGTCCTTGCAGTTGTAGAACTGAAGTTGTCATTTTCCCTTTTAGCAATTGGCTGGTGATGACTCAGCAACTCCAGGCTGCCTATAGTTCCTAATCAGTGGCCCCAATAGGCAGTTCACAACATAGATGTTGATTTGCTCCTAGGCCTGGGAAGGACTTCTCAGGCATTGATTTCCCCTCCTACTTCTAATCTCTGACTTCTCAAGTAGGTAACTGACCTCTAAGCCAAGATTTAATAGGCTCAGGTGATTAGCCAATCTGGATAATCTCCCTGTTTTAAGATCAACTGACCTGGGACATTAATTACACCTGCAAATTCCTTCAAAGCGGCGCCTAAAATGGTGTTTGATTGAATAACTGAAAGTGTGTGTACAGTAGGGGTCTGGGAACCTGGAGGGCCATTTTAAGAATCCTGTCTACCACATTCCTCAAGCAAGTTCAGTCACATGTTAGTGGCATTACTGCATTTAACATTTGCCCTTTGGGCTATTTCTCTACACTCTATTAACATTTGAATAACAAGTTGCTGAGTATTTCTAAGGCAGAGACATGCAATTGACATATTTTCTTGGGTGCTCTTAGGATACCTCTGAATAATATGACATTATTGGTCTTTCACCTTTGACTCTGTGCCCCTAACACCTATATAATCATTGGGTCAAGGCAAGGATTTATCAGTCGTTAAAATTTTTCTTTTCACCTCAAAATTGCTTACTGTTCCAGACTTAAAAATTTGTGAAGTGTCTGGTTGATCAATGTAGTCCTAGCAGTAAATCAGTTGAGGACAAGGCTGGTTTGCGGGGGTGCTTAAACATATGCTTGCCCTGAACATATATTTAATTTAGGAGCAATATGTTTTATGTTGTCAAAGCAAATGGCTTCACTCAAGAGGCTCCTAATTCAGACACTCAGGCTGAGAAACTAGTAATAAAAAGCAGTGAGGCCCTAGATGGTTTGGCTCAGTGGATAGAGCGTCAGCCTGAGGACTGAAGGGTCCCGGGTTCAATTCCGGTCAAGGGCACATGCCTGGATTGTGGGCTCGACCCCCAGTGAGGGGTGTGCAGGAGGCAGCTGATCAATGATTCTCTCTCATTATTGATGTTTCTATCTCTCTCTCTCCTCCCTTCCTCTCTGAAATCATATATATATATATATATATATATGTATATATATATATATATATATATACACACACACACACATATACATACACACACACATATACATACACACACACACATACACATACACATACACACACACACACACACAGTGAGGGTGGAGTTGACGTATAAATTATGGCTGAAATGTTTAACCTCTAGGCCACCAGAAACAGTCTCTGCAGTTGGTCTCAGCCAATTGAAATTCCAGAACTTTTTAAATTGGTCTGTATTTGGACCACTCCAGTGCTGACAACACAGCTATCTCAGCAATTGGTCTAGGGACTTCTCCCCCAACACACAGCAAGATCTAATGGTCAATCTATACCTGGTTCCTTTAATATGTTCAGTATTGTTAGTTGATCACAGGATTCCAGACTAGTCAATGCAATACACAAAAGAAACAAGAAATTGCATAATGATTTTCTTGATCATCTTGAGATGCCTACATTTATACTATGTAAAGGTTGAGCTAATAGGTATTTTGGACATCATGAAAAATGTCAATGTTCACATGTGCACATTTTGGTCTGTGTTACAAGGAAAACTGTAAGTACATTTTAAATTACCCATTTTTGTACTTTTTCTTTTCTCTCCCTCTTTACTTAAGGTAATTACGAGTCTTTATAAACTCTCATTTCCATGCTGTTTAGAGATTCTAAAGCCCATAAATCATAATTAAGCAGGTGTTCTTATATTACTGAGTGAATAATCCATTGATTCTTGAGCCTGTTTATCCTGCTCACCCCACTTCATCCCCAACAAAGTGGAAGATAATAGGGGCAGTAAGTGCACTTTCTGCATTGCAGGACTAAGGCAATATCTTTTTTTCTCTAAAGACAAGTCATCCCTAAAACAAATAGGATCGTTGACGTGGCACTGGCAGAAAGCAAATTTTGTAATACACTTCAAAAGGAAAACAATTTTTAACTACAAATTGTAACTTACTTTGGGGAGGTGGAAGGGGTTATTTCCACATAACTGCCTATAGACATGATAGAACAATACTTTGTTCTCACATAATTAAATGGCCCCAAACTGAGAACCAAATATAGTTTGGCAATATATATGGTGGGCAGGCAAGTTTATTTGAAAAAACCTCTCATTTCCTTGCAGTACAAATTCTGAAAAAGATGTTAAAGTTACAGGAGTCAGCAAAAGTAGGCTTACAATTGTAATAAAAATAAATAATACAATAATTAAAAATACTAGTACAAGAAAAAACTGTGTTTCACATACAACTGTAAACCTGCTTTGGCACCACCCTGTACATGTAAGTTTGAATTATTCTATTTAACTAGTAGGTAAATAAGTTGGATCTGTATTTTTTGTTTAACCTAAGAAAGTGTTCAGACTCTTGCTATCCATTAGAATGGCTTGCCTTTTAGAGCAGGAATAACTTGTTTTCATTGATATTTAGGGGATGTATCATCATGTATCATGGGCCCTCAAAAAGGTATCCTGCCTTGGGTCCTGTATGGTCCCTTCCAGCTTAGTATGTTTACACTCATTAATGTCACATAACTGAATTGTGCATTCCACACAAATACCTTGCTATCTATGTTGAGGTATCTTTCTCAATTGCATAGGTAATATATAACACCACCCATACCATGAGCTCTGATATAGACAATGCAAGAATATTACTGTCATTTGTGAAGCTTAACAGACTTAGGCACATCTACATAATACTAGAAAAAGTAATAGCCCTCAGCGTGTCATTCAAAACTTACACTGTGATTGGCAGCTGAAGAGTATCTTTCTGCTCTGAAAAATAGCTGCATATAACTTTATAGAGAAGCCATGGTATAACAGAAAACAAAAAAAAGACTTCTCTTAGGTATGAACTGCCTAATTTTAAGTCCTTATTTCATAAGCATCTCAATTTCATCACAGAAACATTTCCAGTGCTTGGAGGGTGGTGGGGTGGGGGAGGAGAGACACAAACCTTTTTTAAATTAAAAAAGGTATTGAATTCCTCTCAAATATTTTGGCATTTGAATCTATGATTCTATGTTTATTTTTATGACCATCTAATTGTTCCATTGGTAATTCTTGCTTGCCTCTTTGGAACCATCCAAGTTCTGAAAGACTAAAACAAGAACACCTAGACAACAACAAATTTTAAGCCCATCACTGACTTGCTGAATGACCCTGGGCCAATCACTAGGACTCTTTTTTTAAAGTTCACTTACCACCAATGAAATAACCACCTCAGAGTAGCTGTGAAACTCTTATAAGGTGACAGATTTGATAATGTCTTGGTAAATATGAGAAGTATACATATATAATTTTATATAATTCTGCATATTGTATGCCTACCCAAGGTTGGGCGAATAAATAGGTATTGACCCATTATGGTTGAAGTAAAAAGAACTTATTTTAGTTCATTTTCCCATATGGTTTATCATTTCCTCTTTTTTTATTGATTTCAGAGAGACAGAGGGAGAAAGAAGTATCAATTTGTTGTTCCACTTGATTATGCATTCATTGGTTGATTCTTATATATGCCCTGACTGAGGAATGAACCCGTAACCTTCACCTATTGGGACGATGCTTTAACAAACCGAGTTACCCGGCCAGGGCTTTTTTATTTTATTTTTTATTACACTTTCCTACCCCAGGTAAGACAAAGAACTGGTTCTGTTCTCTGAGGAATTTATTGGTCCTTGTGGAGCCCTAGAAGGCCACAAACACTCATGGCCAAAGATTGCCAATTACTGTTTGTCTTTTCAGTCTTGTAGTATCTGCAGAACTGAAGTATGTCAATGTCCATGTGTCTGTCCAGAACATCCATAAGCTCCTTGGTTGCTCTGTGTGTCATGGAGACAGGAACAGATGATAAATTCACTGGTTGAACTTCCCCTTGGGGTCTGACAGGATGATTACACCCCAACAAGCAATGCCTAGGAAAAAAAAAACAGTACCTTATGGGGATGTTGCATTTTAGTTTACCAGATGCTTTCATGTGTGCCATCTTATTTAACACAACACTCCTAGAAGATATAAGAGTGAAGTTCAGATAAGGGGAAAAAAAAAGGGGGGGGGGGAATCCTTTTGTCTCCACAAGCTAGATATGAACTTAAAGGGAATTGATGTGCACAATATAGTTACAAAGAGATACGAAAACCTAAAATTCTATTCACATAATTGGTTTGAGAAGCTAAGAGACTCACTACACTTAACTGGACATCTTGACCATCACTTAGTATAGCTACAAATAGGGACTGTGGGCCACAGGAACTAGTGGCACACCTAGTATGTGGGCGTTGAACCCATGTCTACAATCTGTCTTCCAAGCCCAAGTTCTAAGTTAAGTGCCTTTTCTCAGGCTTTCTCCAGGGCCTGGAGAACAAAACAAAACAAAACAAAACAAAACAAAACAAAACAAAACAAAACAAAAAACATGGGCTTTGGTGCCAGATAAACCTAAGATGAAAGGCTAGCTGCAGCACATCATGGGTGTCTGACTTTAACTGGATTCTTACTTCTGGGTGTCAGTGAACTATCTCTAACAGCTATTGTTGATAGGACTAAGAACTCATAAGAGTTCTCAAGAAATACTGATTTGTTAAAAATCAGAGTCCCAACAACATCCTCTCACCATCCCTGTATCTCATTTGGAATGGCTCCCACGATTTCCAGCCTGAGCGCCCCGCCCCGCCCCGCCCCCACCCACATAGCTGCTCCCGATCCTCCCCCCGCCCCCCCACACCCCTGCCCCGACTCTCACTGATGCCGATGACCATCTGTGTAACAATCCCTGGACTCGGGGGGTATCCCAGCTTCAGTGGCTTCCGTGCAACCCAGTACACGTACCAGCCCGCCCCTATCAACCCCGACCCGGAGAGCACGCGACAGCTCCAGCAATTCTTAAATATGCGGGTTTGATCTGGAGAGGTCGGGACTCCGGGTGCATCGAGGGGCGCACGGTTAGCGGAAGAGGCGATCTTATCAGTCTCAAAAGGCTGGGACAGGAAAGTACCCATGTTCAGGAACTCGACCTCAGTGGTGGGAGTCTTCCGGAAATAAACTGAAGTAAAATGTGTAGCCGGAAAGCAATGCACCAGGCTCCGGCTGCAACCTGAGGGCCGCTGGGAAATGTAGTTCCGGCTTGCGTGAGACTGGAACAAGATGGAGGGAGGCGGGGCTGATGGTCAGCTATTGGGACTTGCCAGAAGCCATCCTTCCCCACCCCGTCCACCCACCAAAAAAAAAACCCCTTTTAAGAACACTGATATAGCGCACTCCCTAAGTGTCTCAATTCTCAGTCTCCTTAGAGGAGAAGTCTGGGTTTCTCATTTTTCTGCCTAGCACGAAAGGGGAGTGAGACCTTGAGCACTTCAGCTGTGTGGAGGCGTGTGACAATTGAGTTTTATATGTGCTTACCTATATGCTAGACACTTTGCTAAGTGATTATCTATATTATGACATTTAATCTTTGCTACGCAAAGTGGTATCAGTTTCCCAATAAGTGACAAAATTGGTTAGGTGAAACCAAAACTGGTTACAGTAATTATTTTTCAAACCAATGTCCATGAAAATAGTAAAGTTTCTTAAATGCTACCTGTACATATTGTGAAGGGACTACACAAATATAATCAAGGTATTAAAAATGGGTTTGAATTACCTAGATAATTACTTTCAATTTCTCTTTAGCCTTTTTTTCTTAACATCATGATCTCAGTTTTTTCAGTTTCTGGTTTGAGATCACTGGAGAAAATTCAATTTAAAATCGGGCTAACCTTTTTGAGAAGTTAATAAAGGAATTGTTCTCACAGGCTTACCTTGTTATCATCCCATAAGCATGGACTTTTAATTCTGATTGCTTCTTTGCAATTCAACTTCTATGTCATCCACTCCCAACTTATTTACCTTTCATTTCATTTCGGTAGAATCAGGTATATATTTCTTGGGCTGGGTTGTTCAGAGAGGGCTGGTAAGAAAGAAAGGCATTTAGAGTTCAGAGGTTGTTTCTGTTAGAGGAAATAGATGAAAATAGGATTATTTTAAAGTTTGAAACTTTCTCCTTTAGAATGGCTTAAAAATTAACATGAGAAAAAATAAATTCACTACTCCACTTTCTAAAATATGTGGTTTTAAGAAGGCTAAAAAAAAAAAAAAGACAAAAATAAAGATAGGGATAATAGGAAAGAATAAAGTGTTAGAAGAAAATAACTTAGTGAGAATTCTGGGTTGACCTGATGCTTAATTTTAAAGAACCTTCCCATTTCGTTACACACACATATGTAACAATGTGTTGTATAGTAGAAAGACAAAAGTTTGGTAAATTTGGGTTTTATATCTGGCTTTGTCACTATGAGCTAGCCATATGACATAGAGAACATATTTTATTCTCTCTGCCTGTAGTTACCTCATGTTTGAAATAAGTAGATTTGGAATAAATGATATCTAACATTCTTTCCTAACTTGGAAATTCTATTATTCATTAAGAATCTAACTTCAGATAGTTTTGTGCTAAGTGCCATACCAAATAAATTCAATAGTGTTTGTCTTAGAGATCCATAATTTATGGCTGCTTCATGCTATGCCTGTTAAAACATTCTATAGTGAATGTGATTTGTTCTTATTTTTGTGAAATCATATCATCATTTGGCAGTATTACCAAACATTTTGATTATACACCCCTATGAATAAAAAGATTGAGCACACAATAGCATTTCTGTATGCCTATTTATTGTAAATTATATATTATACTAGAGGCCCGGTGCATGAAATTAGTGCACGGGGGAAGGGGGGTGTGTCCCTCAGCCCAGCCTGCACCCTCTTCAATCTGGGACCCTTCAAGGGATGTCCAACTGCCCGTTTACCTACTGGGATCGGGCCTAAAAGGGCAGCTGGACAGCCCTCTCACAATCCAGGACTGCTGGCTCCCAACTGCTTGCCTGCCTGCCTTCCTGATTGCCCCTAACTGCTTCTGCCTGCCAGCATGACACCCCCTAACCACTCCCCTGCCTTCCTGATTGCCCCTAACTGCTTCTGCCTGCCAGCATGACACCCCCTAACCAACCCCCTGCTAGCCTGATTGATGCCTAACTGCTCCCCTGCCAGCCTGATTGCCTCTAACTACCCTCCCCTGCAGGCCTGGTCCCCCCCCAACTGCCCTCCCCTGCAGGCCTAGTCCCCCACAACTGCTTTCCCCTGCAGGCCTGGGTCCCCCCCAACTGCCCTTCCCTGTAGGCCCGGTCGCCCCCAACTTCCCTCCTCTGCCTGCCTGGTCATCCCCAACTGCCCTCCCTTGCAGGCCTGGTCCCTCCCAACTGCCCTCCCCTGCTGGCCATCTTGTGGTGGCCACCTTGTGTCCACATGGGGACAGCCATCTTTGACCACATGGGGGCAGCCATCTTGTGTGTTGGAGTGATGGTCAATCTGCATATTACTCTTTTATTAGATAGGATAGAGGCCTGGTGTACGGGTGGGGGCTGGCTGGTTTGACCTGAAGGGTGTCCTGGATCAGGGTGGGGGTTCCCTTGGGGCGTGGGGTGGCCTGGGCGAGGGGCCTGTGGTGGTTTGCAGGCTGGCCACGCCCCCTGGCGACCCAAGTGGAGGCCCTGGTATCTGGGATTTATTTATGTTCTACAATTGAAACTTTGTAGCCTTGAGTGGAGGCCAGGGCCAGCCAGGGCGGGCAGGAAGCTTGGCTTCCTCCATCTCCAGGGGCAACCCAAGCCTCTAGTCGGCTCTAGCTCTGTGGCTGCCACCATATTTGTTGGGTTAATTTGCATACTCGCTCCTGGGCTGGTGGGCGTGGCTTGTGGGTGTAGCGGAGGTATGGTCAATTTGCATGTTTCTCTTTTATTAGATAGGCTATTACTTTATTATATATACTAAGATAAAATAATAGAAATTGAAATTCCAACATTTTCTTTTTTTTTTAAATATATTTTATTGATTTTTTACAGAGAGGAAGGGAGAGGGATAGAGAACCAGAAACATCAATGAGAGAGAAACATCGATCAGCTGCCTCCTGCACACCCCCAACTGGGGATGTGCCCGCAACCAAGGTACATGCCCTTGACCGGAATCAAACCTGGGACCCCTCAGTCCGCAGGCCGACGCTCTATCCACTGAGCCAAACCGGCTAGGGCCCAACATTTTCTAATATCCCACTATCTGGAATTGTGCATTTCCATGGATGCCAAAGTTATTTGACATATGACTTTACTAATTTATATTTCATGTAAAATATTATCTTTTTTAGTGTGCTTATCACAATTAAGAATGCCTGGAGCCGAAACCGGTTTGGCTCAGTGGATAGAGCGTCGGCCTGCGGACTGAAGTGTCCCGGGTTCGATTCCGGTCAAGGGCATGTACCTTGGTTGCGGGCACATCCCCAGTGGGAGGTGTGCAGGAGGCAGCTGATTGATGTTTCTCTCTCATCGATGTTTCTAGCTTTCTATCCCTCTCCTTTCCTCTCTGTAAAATATCAATAAAATATATTAAAAAAAAAAAAAAAGAATGCCTGGAAAGGACATATTTAATTCTCCAAACAAATATTATTATTTTAATTTAAAAATCTTTATTGTTGAAAGTATTACATATGTCCTCTTTTTCCCCCATTGGTCGCTTCTAGCCCACCCCTCCCCCACCCCAGGCCTTCACCACCCTATTGTCTGTGTCCATGGGTTATGCATATATCCATATAAGTTCTTCCAAACAAATATTATTAAAATAGCCCATAATATATTTCCCAAGTAACAGGCAAGATTTTATTTTAACCACTGTTTTTTTTTTTTTAAAGTAATTCTAAAAGATGTGCTTGTTCTCTTATGATTGTCTCCAATGAATGATTTTACGGTTTTTTTTGTTGTTATTGTGATAGCCCTCCAAAACTCAACAGTGGTTTCAATGGAACTCATATTTTAGAACTATACATAGTACATATTGAAACTGAGGTGTGTTGTTTGGAAAATTATTAGAAAATTTATGATATCTCTTGAGATAAATAAAATCATAGGGTTTGAGACCAGTGAAAACAAGCAAAACTATAATTGGAGGAAGAAGTATGCATTATGGTGGAAGTAAAAAGGAGGACAAGGTTGAAACTAACTTTACATCATTATCTGTATTGTACTTATTTATTTGACTATTTATTATATCTATAGTTAATTTTGGCAGTTATGACTCACAAGGCCTTATGACCTCTCCAATTAATTTTTAAATTTTAAAAATGCAAAAGGCATAAATAGGTATATACTAAAAATTGTCCCTCACACTCCTCTCTTCCAGGCACCCAGATCCCTCCCCTTCCCTAACACAATCAGTCTTATCAGTGTCTTATGTGTATTTTTAGAGATGTCTGTGTATATATGTGTATTCCACAATTTTGGAGATCATTCCATATGAGTCATATTAATTAGCCTCATATTGATAGGTATTAATGGACATTTAGGCTGCTTCCACTCTTTTTTTTAAAATTTCTTTATTGATTAAGGTATTACATATATGTCCTTATTCCCTCATTACCCCCCACCTCCCATTCATGACCCCACCCCTCTGTTGTCTGTGTCCATTGATTAGGCTTATATGCATGCATATAAGTCCTTTGGTTGATCTCTTCCCCTTACCCCCACCCTCCCCTACCTTCCATGAGGTTTGACGTTTTGATTGATGTTTCTCTGTCTCTGGATCTATTTTTGTTCATCAGTTTATGTTGTTCATTGTATTCCACAAATGAGTGAGATCATGTGATACTTATCTTTCTCTGACTGGCTTATTTCACTTAGCATAATGCTCTCCATCTCCATCCATGTTGTTGCAAATGGTAAGAACTCCTTTTTTACTGCAGCGTAGTATTCCATTGTGTAGATGTACCACAGTTTTTTAATCCACTCATCTGCTGATGGGCACTTAGGCTGTTTCCAAATATTAGCTATGGTGAATTGTGCTGCTATGAACATAGGGGTGCATATATCCTTTCTGATTCGTGTTTCTAGTTTCTTGGGATATATTCCTAGAAGTGGGATCACTGGGTCAAATGGGAGTTCCATTTTTAGTTTTTGAGGAAACTTCATACTGTTGTCCACAGTGGCTGCACCAGTCTGCATTCCCACCAGCAGTGCACGAGGGTTCCTTTTTCTCCACATCCTCGCCAGCACTTGTCATTTGTTGATTTGTTGATAATAGCCATTCTGGCAGGTGTGAAATGGTACTGCATTGTTGTTTTGATTTGCATCTCTCTGATGATTAGTGACTTTGAGCAGGTTTTCATATGTCTCTTGGCCTTCCTTCTGTCTTCTTTCGAAAAGTGTCTATTTAGATCAGTTGCCCATTTTTTGATTGGGTTGTTTATCTTCTTTTTGTTAAGCTGCATGATTTCCCTGTAAATGTTGGAGATTAAACCCTTATCGTTGATATCATTGGCAAATATGTTCTCCCATGCAGTGGGCTTTCTTGTTGTTTTGTTGATGGTCTCCTTTGCTGTGCAAAAGCTTTTTATTTTGATGTAACCCCATTTGTTTATTTTCTCTTTAGTTTCCATTGCCCTAGAAGCAGTATCAGTGAAGAAATTGCTTCAGCATATGTCAGAGATTTTTCTACTGTGCATTCCTCTAGTATTTAAATGGTTTCCCATCTTATGTTTAAGTACTTGATCCATTTTGAGTTTATTTTTGTGTATGACGTAAGTTGGTGATCTAGTTTCATTTTTTTGCATGTATCTGTCCAATTTTCCCAGCACCATTTGTTGAAGAGACTATCTTGACTCCATTTTATGTTCATGCCTCCTTTGTCAAATATTAATTGAGCATAGTGATTTGGGTCGATTTCTGGGTTCTCTATTCTATTCCATTGATCTATATGTCTGTTTTGTGCCAGTACCAGTCAGTTTTGAGAACAGTGGCTTTGTAATACAGCTTGAAATCTGGTATTGAGATCCCACCTACTTTGTTCTTCTTTCTCAGGATTGCTGTGGCTATTCGGGGTCTTTTTTTATTCCAGATGAATTTTTGGAGAGTTCTTTCTAGGTCTGTGAAATATGCTGTTGGTATTTTAATGGGGTGGGCATTGAATCTATAGATTGCTTTGGGTAGTATGGACATTTTAATGATGTTGATTCTACCAATCCAGGAACATGGTATGTTCTTCCATCTGTTTATATCTTCCTCTATCTCTTTTTTCAGTATTGTGTAGTTTTTCGCGTATAGGTCTTTTACCTCCTTAGATAAGTTTATTCCTAGGTATCTTAATTTTTTTGGTGAGATGGTAAATGGGATTGCTTTTTTAGTCTCTCTTTCTGTAAATTCACTATTGGTGTATAGAAATGCCATAGATTTCTCGGTGTTAATTTTGTATCCTGCTGCATTGCCAAATTCATTTATTAAGTATATTAGTTTTTTGATGGAGTCTTTTGGGCTTTTTATGTACAATATCATGTCATCTGCAAATAAGGACAGCTTTACTTCTTTTCCAATTTTGATGTTTTTTATTTCTTCTTCTTGTCTAATTGCAATGGCTAATACTTCCAGTACTATGTCAAACAGGAGTGGTGAGAGTGGGCATCCCTGTCTTGTTTCTGTTCTTAGGGGAAATGGTTTTAGATTTTGCCCATTAAGTGTAATGTTAGCTGTGGGTTTATCACATATAGCTTTTATTATGTTGAGGTATGATCCTTCTATTCCCACCTTTTTGAGAGTTTTTATCAAGAAAGGGTGTTGGATTTTGTCAAATGCTTTTTCTGCATCAATTGATATGACTATGTGATTTTTATCTCTCAGTTTGTTTATGTGATGTATCACGTTGATTGATTTGCAGATATTGTACCATCTTTGCATTCCTGGGATAAATCCTACTTGGTCATGGTGTATGATCTTTCTGATGTACTCCTGGATCCGATTTCCTAGAATTTTGTTGAGGATATTGGCATCTATATGTTCATGAGGGATATTGGCCTATAATTCTCTTTCATTGTGTTGTCTTTATCTGGTTTTGGTATTAGGGTGATGCTGGCTTCATAGAAGGAGCTTGGAAGTGTTCTTTCCTCTGAATTTTTGGAATAGTCTGAGAAGGATAGGTTTTAGTTCTTCCTTCAATGTTTGGTAAAATTCCCCTGTGAAGCCATCTGGCCCCGGGCTTTTGTTCACCGGAAGCTTTTTGATGACTGCTTCAATTTCTTCCATAATTACTGGCCTATTAAGATGTTTAGATTCTTCCTGATTAAGTTTTGAAAGGTTATATTTTTCTAGGAATCTGTTCATTTCCTCCAGGTTGTCCAGTTTGTTGGAATAGAGTTGTTCGTAGTATTTTTAAACAATCCTTTGTATTTCGGTGGGGTCTGTTGTTATTTCACCCCTTTCATTTCTGATTTTGTTTATTTGGGTCCTCTCTCTTTGCTTCTTGGTGAGCCTGGCTAGAGGTTCATCAATCTTGTTTATCCTTTCAAAGAACCAGCTCTTGGTTTTGTTGATCTTTTGTATTGTTTCTTTAGTCTCTATGTCATTTATCTCTGCTCTGATCTTTATTATTTCCTTCCTTCTGCTTACACTGGGCTTTCCTTGTTGCTCTCTTTCTAACTCTTTGAGTTGTAGGGTTAGGTAATTTATTACCATTGTTTCTTGTTTTTGTTGTTTTTTGCAGTAGGCTTGTAGAGCTATGAACTTCCCTTTCAGGACTGCTTTCACTGTGTCCCATAGATTTTGGATTGTTGTGTTTTCATTGTCATTTGTTGCCATGATCTTTTTTATTTTTTCCTTGATCTCTCTTGCAACCCAGTCATTGTTTAATAGCATGCTGTTTAGTCTCTATGTGTTTGATTTTTTTGGATTGTTTTTATTGTAGTTGATTTCCAGTTTTATGCCACTGTGATCTGAGAAGATGCTTGATATGATTTCTGTGTTCTTGAATTTGAAGAGACTTTGCCTATGACCCAACATATGGTCTGTCTTTGAAAATGACCCATGTGCACTTGAGAAGAATGTATATTCTGTGGCTTTGGGGTGAAATGTTCTGAAGATGTCAATTAATTCCATCTGGTCTAGTGAGTCATTTAGGATTGATGTTTCTTTGCTGATTTTTTGTTTAGAGGATTTGTCCAATGGTGATAGTGGGGTATTAAAGTCTCCTACTATGATTGTATTGCTGTCAATCTCTCCTTTGATATCCTCCAGGAGTTTTTTTTATGTATTTGGGTGCTCCTGTATTGGGTGCATATATGTTTACCAGAGTTATTCCTTCTTGTTGGATTGCTCCCTTTAGTATTATGAAGTGGCCTTCCTTATCTCTTGTTTTGTCCTTTACTTTGAGATCTAATTTGTCAGATATAAGTATTGCTACCCCAGTTTTTATTTCATTTCCATTTGCCTGGAAAACCTTTTTCCATCCCTTCACCCTCAGTCTGTGTGCATCTTTTTTTCTGAGCTGGGTTTCTTGTAGACAGCAGATATATGGGTCGTGTTTTCTTATCCAATCTATTACCCTATGCCTTTTGATTGGGGCATTTAATCCATTTCCATTTAAAGTTATTTTTGATAGGTACTTATTTGTCACCATTATTATTCTTTACCCCTGTGTTCCTTCTTCGCTTCCTATTTCTTTTTTTTTTTTACAGCAGACCCTTTAGCATTTCTTGCATTGCTGGTTTGGTGGTAATAAATTCCCTTAGTCCTTTTTTTGTCTGTGAAGCTCCTGATTTCACCTTCAATTTTGATTGGTAGCTTTGCTGGGTACAGAATTCTTGGATTGAGACCCTTCCTTTGCATGACTTTGTATATTTCATTCCATTCCCTTCTGGCCTGATGAGTTTCTGTTGAGAAATCAGTTGCTAGTCTGATGCGGGTTCCTTTGTAGGTAACTTTCTGTCTCTCTCTGGCCGCTTTTAAGATTCTTAGTTTGTCGTTGGTGTTTGCCAATTTAATTGTAATGTGCCCTGGCGTTGGTCTTTTGGGGTTCATTTTTCTTGGGACTCTGTGAGTTTCTTGGATTTGTGTGGGTTTTTTCTTCCCTATATCAGGGAAGTTTTCTTTCATTATTTCTTCAAACAGGTTTTCTATTCCTTGCTCAGTTTCCTCTCCTTCTGGAACCCCTATGATGCAGATGTTGTTTTGTTTCGTGTTGTCCCAAAGTTCCCTTAGGCTCTCCTCCTGCTTTTTAATTTTTTTTTCTAGAAGCTGCTCTACTTGGGTATTTTTTACTACCTTGTCCTCTAGCTCACTGATGCGGTCCTCTCCTTCTTCTAGTCTACTCTTGATGCTTTCTATTGAGTTCTTTACAGCAGTGATGTCATTTTTCATTTATTCTTGGTTCTTCTTCATTTCCTCTTGGTTCTTACTCATATTGTCAAATTTGTCTTCCGTTCTTTTCAGCCACCTTATGACCATTTCTCTGAATTCTTTCTCTGGAAGGTTGCTTGCCTCCATTTTGTTTACTTCCTTTTCTGGTGATGCCTGCTTTTCTTTCATATGCGGGCTGTGTCTTTGTCTCCCCAGGGTCTCTCTTCTCTGGGTGTCTGTTTATGTAGTTCTCTCTCTCCTGCGTTGATTTGAAGCCACAAAATACAACACAACCAGGTACAACACACAAGGCACTGAACAGAAATGTATTCATGATATTAATAACCCCAAATAAAGGTGACCACCAGAGAAAGGCAAATTAGGGGATAGGAGAGAAAGAATAAGAGAGAGAGAAAAAAAAGGAAAGGGGTGCCAAAATGAAATTAGGAAAAGGAAAAAAAAAGTAAGAGAGAAAAGAAAGAGAATAAGAAAGAAAAGGGGAACAAACTATATACATGGGGAGAAAACTCCAATAGAACAGCTACTATTCCCAGCAAATGCCAGCAACAAGTACCTGGAGATGAATACAAACTACTAACAACAGCTAACATCAAGTGAGGTGAGGGAAAACAGAAGCAAAAAACAAAGCAAACAAAAAACAACAACAAAAAAGAATAAGCAAAACAATCTCACAAACAAGCATAAAAAATTGATATAATCAAGATTCAAGCAAACAACAACAAAAGGACAGAGAGAAAAACAATTTTTTGGATAGTGAAGACAGAGAAGAGAGAGGTGTGTATGAACTCAGATCAGGGGATTGGAAATTAGATATATAAGTAGGGTGAAATTTTAACAGGGGTAAAAGAAAGAATAGGGAGAATCTAAAGCAGGAGAAGGGTAAGAGAAACCGGACAACAAAAGGGGAAAAGTTAGGAAGAGAATGATGGCATAAAGATAGAGTTGAGATAGAGTAGAATGATGCTAAAGGAAAGGTGAAAATAGAATGTAGAACACTAATCTCACTG
This sequence comes from Plecotus auritus, assembly GCF_963455305.1. Classification (NCBI taxonomy): domain Eukaryota; kingdom Metazoa; phylum Chordata; class Mammalia; order Chiroptera; family Vespertilionidae; genus Plecotus; species Plecotus auritus. Next base: position 133,027,759 of record NC_137776.1, on the reverse strand, counting down.
TCAAATAAAGAGAAAATAAAATGACACTTTCTTTAAAAAAAGGTAAAATAGTAGTAGTAATAGTACGGTTTGAAAATAAAAATGTAATAATTAAAAAGGTAAAATCAAGTGAGGAAAAAAAGAAAAAAACTAGTTTCTTAAGTAAAAGATGAACAAAAGTAAAAAAAAAATAAAAAATAAAATAAAATGTGCAGTAGTGAAGGTCATACACTTCCTCTATTGTTCTGTTTTGCATGCCTGTTTCCCATTCAGGACAGTATTGCAGTTCCTTGCGTTCCACTGCTCCTCAGTGTTGTAAGCCAGTCCTGACTTTTAAGCAGGCAGTGTGTCTTACTCTCTTGTATTCCTTTATTTGTGATTACACAAGAGTCAATTTGTGATTCAACCCCTGGGTGGCAGTGTTTCTGGATTGACCTCTGGGTCTATAGGTTCTCTCTAGCCTGTGCTTAGATTTTGCTTTCCCTGTGGCACTCAATACTGGTTTGTGGGAGTGGGCTGCCCCAGAGTTGGTTCTCCGATGGTCACTCCCCACTCTGATCCCCAGGTTCCAGAAAAACAACTTTCACCTGCACTCTCCTAGGGTGTCCCCAACTGGGTGATCCCATGCACTGGGCTCAGCAATCAGCAGTAAGGATTTAAAGAGGAAAAAGTGCAAGTGTGTGAACTCCAGGGCTGCGCGCAAGTCTGTGCAGTCCTTCCTCCTCCGCCACCTCCTGTGTCCAAGCAGGCGGTACACTTTTAAAATTTTTAGGCTGTCCTTCTGCGTCAGATCAAAATGGGTTGCTTTTTAGAGATCCCCTATGTTAGCAGCTCTGAGGACCCCCTTCCACATTCACGAATCACGCCAGCACCAACAGCCATGGATTTTTCTAGGCGCAGATTTCCCCCGGTCCTCCAGCTCCTGCAGTGCGCACGTTTCTCTGTCCTGCCGGGACCAGAGACCTCACCTTATCCCAGGCGAAATCTGACCTTTCTGTGGTGGAGTTTAGAGCTCCTCTGAATCCGCATGTTTGCGCCAGTTGGGGACTGGTGCTCTGGGGTTCGCAGCTGTTCTGTGGGTGCTGCAGTTGTAGACTTCCAGGCTTCCGATAACATCCACTTTCCCCTTCAAGATGGCGCGGTCTCCGCGTCCGAGCCGTTGGCTCCGGCAGGGAACCCAGTAGCAGTGAGGGCTGCCCGGTCAGGGTATCCCCATCCAGCAGTCCCCCACCTTCTCCTGGAGTATAGCTGTCCCTTAACTCACCAACAGACAGTCCCCATGTGACCCTCAGCTGTTCTTTCTATCTGCTCCAGGACAAGGCTCGGGACACGTCTTTCTATCCCGCTGCCATTTTTTTTCTCTCTGCTTCCACTCTTTTACTATTACTAATAGTGCCACAGTAAATAACCTGTGCATAACATCATATAATAAGCATATGATTATATCTTAGAATATGTTTCTAAAAGGGTCTGGTATTTTTTATCTTGATGTACATTACCAACTGCTTTTCACAGAAGTCATACCAATTTATACTCTCACCAACAATTATGAGACCTGTTTCCTCACCCCATTTCTACATAGAGTCAATTATTGAATTTCGATCTCTGCCAATCTTAAGAAAGGTGAAAATTGTTTAATTTTTTTATTATGAGTGAGCTTCTTAATGTATGTCTAAGAGCAATTCATATTTCCTTCTTTGTGAACTTTCAATATTTTTTCCCATTTTTTGTTAGATTGTCTTTTTCTCATTGACTTCTAGAAACTCTTTATACATTAGTGAGATTAAACTTATGCCTGTGATATAAGTTTATGTTTTTGTCCTCCTAATTTGATATTTGCCTGTTCGTTTTGCTTATACTTTTTACCATGCACATTTTAAAAACATGTAATTGTATTTGTCAATCTTTTCTTTTATAGCTTAAGGTCTTCTACTTCCTATGGTTTCCTCTGGTATTTGGACCTTTTTGTCCCCATAATTCAAAGTTTAATACATTAGGAATTTATCTTATTATTAGGTGTCATGAAATGAGTCAGATCTTCTTTTCCTTTTCTTCTCTCTGACTCATTTTCGTTTTTCTCAACACTGTTTATTAAATAATCCACCATTCTCCCACATAACTGCAATGCCACTTTTTCTAAAATGCCATATATAGATGTATGTCTATTACTGGGCTTCATATTCTGTTCTATGAGTTGTCTGTTTATTCGTGTGACATTATTACATTATTTTAATTACTGAAGCTCTTTAATGTATTAATACTTGAACACTGCCTCCCCCCTTACTACTCTTCTGTTACAGACCTTTCTTGGCTATTTTTACTTATTTATTTTTCCACATGAACTTTTGACTCAGCTTGATTATTCTGACAAAATGATGCTGACATTTTTATTAGAACTGGGTGAATATTGTAGTTTTATTTAGGGAGAATTGACATCTTTATGATGTTGAGTCATCCTATCTGAGGACATGGGATGCTTTGTCTTTTGTTCATATCTTAGTTTGTATCATTTTAAAGTTTTTTTTTTAATAATGACCTCATATATTTTCTCTCAGGCATTTTATCTTTTGTGTTGTTATTGAAAATAAGGAATTTTTCCTTTTGTTTGAATGCAAAAGGTCTATTTCCACATATCCTAATATTGAATTATCAGTGCCTGATGGTGAACCTTTGATATATGGTTGATAGTTTTCTTTTTGGCAATCCTAATTGCTTTAGAGGATAACTTTTAGGCCTATTTCATAAAAAGAACTCAGAAGCATTACTTTTCCTCCTTAACTCTACAAATACAATTGGAATTGTCTGCTCTTTAAAACTTCTACAACTCAAAGTTTTCTTTTCCTATGCTGCTACAATGATAGTGTGCCTCCTGTATACATGGCTTCTTGGTGCGTTTCCTTATTTAACTCTACCTTCTTTTGTTCACGGAACAAAACTAAGTCAATGGAACCTAGAGATTTAGGTTTTGCAATTCAAGGTGTGGCCTTCAACTTCAAGAATTTTACATTGCTGACTCATTTGGATATCAGCAGCTACAATGCCCTTGCTCTGCTGTCTCACCTCTCTAATAAACACTTGTATGATCACCACTGTCATAGTGATTATGGACGTACATATGAGATGGAGCTTCATCAGCCTTGTTCCCTCCTGGTCATTATAATAAACAGAATACTTTACCTGTTTTGGATAGGTTGGGTGAGGGAGAAGTAAAGGATTTGAAGTAGTTATTTATTGTAGCATAATCTAGCCTATTTTGATTGATATAGTTGGTTCACTACTGAGAGTGCTACTCTAGAGGGCATTTAAAAATACAAGGTGCTATTTTGTTTGCCACAGTGAGAGTGTCCAGGGACCAGGGATCTGGGATCCTCAATCTCTGATAAAGATGGCTTTGCTGTAATGCCAACAGTTTCCTCATTGAAAACCTCAGCAAATGGCTTGAAAGTACAACCAAATTGCCTTCTTGAAATAAGTGTCCATTATTAAAACCTTTCCCAAATTAAATATTTTGGGCATTGACGTTTTTAAAAGTAATTCACATAATTTTAATTCTTATATATGTATTATTATTTCCTAAATAAAATATCCATGAGTCTACTGTCAGAGTTACTGCATTTTTACATAATTCTCATACTGTATTTGGTGCTCAGTAAATATCTGTGTTTTTTATTAGATTGAAATATCTTCTTGGGCTTGTGTTTGATAAAGTACTTTCCATATTGTGGGTGCACATTAGTAGAATGTGGGTTCCCCTTTTGTTTTCTGTAGTTTGAACTGACAAAAGACTTGGAAAATAAACAATTGAAAAAGACATTCCCTAAAGGTAGCCATCAAGTGTAATAAGACTCAAGTCAAATGGCCCAGCTGTCACAGTAAAATACAGCCTATTGACTTCCTTCTCACTAGGGAAAAGCACGGTTTGCCACTTACCACAGACAGCTTGGAGAGAAAGTATCACCCTAAGAACTGCAGGAAGGAGTGTCCCATATAGCTGAAAGGCACAAAATAAATCTGGTTGCATGTGTCCCTCGTAGAAAACCACATGTTTTCCTAAGAGGTGAGGGTGGGCTATGTAATTACCTTACCAAAAGGGTCAGGAAATAAGTAGTACGATAGTTAACTAACAGAGGTGAACAGTGACATTTTAATACATCACTTAAAAAGATTAATTACCAACTAGGTACAAATTCCTAGTAGAGAGGAGTGGGAGGGACAGTGGCTTACACAAAGATGAGCAGGATGGAACCTGCTTTCCAGGCTTGTGGAATCTTATCTGAAAGCTAAGCATATACATACATAAATCTGGTAGCTATAGATTGTGACAAATGTTATAACTGAGGTAATAAGGAAATTTAGGGTGAATGTAGAAAAAAAAAAGATTGTTTCTAATGGGATGCAGGCAAATGAGTTAAATTCAAGAGGAAGAATACTTTAAGTTGAACCTTAAAGCCTAATATGTGGACTGCTGAATAATATATAAATATCACTGACTCCATCATGCTAGGGCAGGGTTAAGAGTGCAATGTTTGGCAGTTAAAGAGTGCTGTTATATATGTTATTCGTATGGCTGTCTTAATATTAATAGATGGTTTATGTAATTAGAATCTGAAAAGTAGTGTTAATGAATTCAAAAATTAGGGTACACTAAAATTATTAAAATAATTTTCTACAGATTCCTCAATATGACTGTGTGTATACATATTTTGGGGATGTTCATGGCATGTAAAATGGCAGCTAGTAAACTCTATATGTCCACATTGCTTCAGTCTACTGACCTTGACTCCTTGCAGTATCTTATGCAACCAGAACCCAAAATAAAAATGTCATTCAAAATGATATTTAAGTAAATTCTATTCTCATAGGATCAACCAGTACTAATGTTAACGTTCATTGAATTCAACGAGTTGTGTATGGATTGTTAAGCAGTATATTTTTCCTTTGGTGTGAATACTGGTATTGATTAGTTGAGAAATAAATAGCTTGACTTCTCTTCAAGAAATAGCACTTCATAATGTCTAGAATCTTCTTAACTTAGATATGTCTAATGTATATACACCACTGAGAAAGGAAAGCTGCTTAAGTAGGTGTCAGTGAGCCCAGACCTTTAGAGCTGGGAGCAAAAAATGATTTAATTATTTCAGTTCTTCCCATAATACTTATCCACTTTAACAGGATGCCTCTCGACTCCTTTGCTCCTTATTACTATCATGAGGAAGTAACTCATATTGATCGCTCTTGTAATCATTTGTATGGCATGGGTGGGCATGTGGGAATGCTGCTCTTTGCTGTCCAGTGGATCAGCAGAGGAGGAGCTGGGCCCTAGATGTCCTGCAGTCCACTGCCTCTTAAAGATTGCTGACACTAGTCCACACCACATCGTGCTGCCCAGTTAGATGGCTCTGGGCTGCCACTGGTGTGAAGCATACATGGCCCAAGGGAGATAGCTGCTCTTGAGGATAAAATGTACAGTTTTCTTGGAATTTTCATTTATTCCAGAATTTCCTTCCAGAAAGCATATCCTGGTAGTTTGCTGTGGTTAGTATGAAGAGTAAAGTGGCAGGAGAGAAAGAATATGAGGTGATAATATGAATTAAAATGTCTATAGTGTTTTCCAGATTATATATTATCTAATTTAATGCTCACAATTATGCAGTGATAAAAGTATTATTATTATCCTTATTTTACAGGTAAGGAAATTGAAGTCTGGAGGTGTTAGGTAGTTTGGCCAAGGTAATTTGCTAATAGGTGGAAGAGATGGAAAAAAAATACTAATCCCTAATATTGAGCCAGACACTCTGCCTATGCTCTGCATGAATTAGCAAATTCAGTCCTCACAACAGCCTATGTGGCAGAGGCTAGCACTAGCCCCACTTGTTTTTTAATGCACGAGAAACTAGGTAGCAGAGACCACTTCGTTTCAGGGATAAAGACTAGCCTTGAAATCAGACTCCTGCACCCATTCTACACTGCGTGCAGCTCTAGTCACATGGCATCTTTTGACTGCATTTTGAGATTTCTATTCACGTACTTTGCTAATATCCTATCTAATAAAAGAGTAACATGCAAATTAACCATCACTCCGCTACACCCCAAGCCACGCCCCAAGCCATGCCCACCAGCCAATCAGGAGCAAATATGCAAATGAACCCAACCAAGATGGCTACGGCCACAGAGAGAAGGAGGGAGGCTTGGGTTTCCCCGGCAATGGAGGAAGCCAAGCTTTCCACCTGCCCTTGCCGGCCTAGGCCTCCACTCAAGGCTACAAAGTTTCAATGATAGAAGATACATAAACCCAAACAGAAATGGCGGCAGCCATGGAGCTGGAAAGAGCAGGAGGCTAGAGTTGCCCCCGGTGATGGAGGAAGCCAAGCTTTCCCCACACCCTGGCCTGCCCAGGCCTCCACTTAAGGCTACAAAGTTTCAGTTATAGAAGATACATAAATCCCCCCAAAAATGGCTGCCGCCAGGGAGCAAGCAGAAGGCTTGGCTCTGCTCCAGGCTACGAAGTTTCAATTGTAGAAGATAAATAAACCCCAGATACCAGGGCCTCCGCTTGGGTTGCCAGGGGGCGTGGCCGGCCTGAAAACCACCACAGGCCCCTCGCCCAGGCCACCCCACACCCCAAGGGAACCCCCACCCTGATCTGGGACACCCTTCAGGGCAAACCAGCTGGCCCCCACCCGTGCACCAGGCCTCTATCATATCTAATAAAAGAGTAATATGCAGATTGACCATCACTCCAACACACAAGATGGCTACCCCCATTGGTCAAAGATCCTGCCCCCATGTGGACACAAGATGGCCACCACAAGGTGGCCAGCGCGGGAGGGCAGTTGAGAGGGATCAGGCCTGCAGGGAGGGCAGTTGGGGGTGACCAAGCCGGCAGAGGAGAACAGTTGGGGGCAACCAGGCCTGCAGGGAAAGGCAGTTGGGAGGGACCCAGGCCTGCAGGGGAGAGCAGTTAGGGGTGACTGGGCCTGCAGGGGAGGGCAGTTAAGGGTGACCAGGCCTGCAGGGGAGGGCAGTTAGGGGTGACCGGGCCTGCAGGGGAGGGCAGTTAGGGGCAAACAGGCTGTCAGGGGAGCAGTTAGGCATAAATCAGGCTGGCAGGGGAGTGGTTAGGGGTGATCAGGCTGGCAGGCAGAAGTGGTTAGGGGCAATCAGGAAGGCAGGCAGGCGAGCAGTTGGGAGCCAGCAGTCTTGGATTGTGAGAGGGATGTCCGACTGCCCGTTTAGGCCCGATCCCAGTGGGGTCCCAGATTGGAGAGGGTGCAGGCTGGGCTGAGGGTCAACCCTCTCCCCCATGCACGAATTTCGTGCACCGGGCCTCTAGTATGTCTATAAAGTGCTTTGCACATAAAAAAAAAACATTCTGTAATCAAGAGCTATTAATTAACATGTGATTGACAAGGGTATTTTTGCCTATTACCTTTATTACAAAGATTTCTGGTGATTTTACAACTATTGTTAGGATTAGCGAATGCTGAATTTCACTGAGCCTTTTCTTGTAGAAGACTTTTTTCCAGGTTGTGGTTGGTAAGACTGAAATTCAGACAAAATGCGACTTTTCTCAATTGTTAAGGTGTCAGTAGTAACTCAGGCCAGCAAGGCATAGTGATAGTTATTACCCTTTACTGGTCATAAGCAGCCTGTGTACTCACAATATCATTTTTTAAATGCTTTGCAGTTTTCCAAGTGCTTTCAAATGCATTCTTTCATTTGTACCTCACAACAACATGATCAGGTGGCTGTTATTTTCTGTGTTTGACAAATAAGGAAACTGAGACCCAGTGTGAGAGGTTAAGACTCAGTTCACACAACTGGGAAATGGAGGCACCAAAGCCCAGAGAAGATTCCCTGACTTGAAGCACAAAGCTTTTCTCACTGCCCTGTGCTGCCTCCTAGCTTTACTAAGATTCTTACATTTCCCTTATATTGGTTATGAGCTATCATAATTTGAAAATGAAAATGTAGTAAAGTATCACATGAACAAAAAGGGAAATTTGATGGTCCTACCACTGAAAAATTTTTTAAAAAAAAAGTCATTTCAATAAATATTCATCCAACACATATTTATTTAGTTCCTACTTTGTCATTGGCATTGTGTTAAATTATGTGAGGTATATAAAAAAGCAGGGCTGGGAATGCTGGGAGAAGTGTTCAGCCTAAGCTAACACATAAATATATGTGTTACATATTTATATATAAATATACAAATATCAATGATGAGAGGGAATCAGTGATCAATTGCCTCCTGTGTGTCCCCCACTGGGGAGAGAGCATGCAACCCAGAGCATATGCCCTGATCCGTAGAACCATGACCTCCTGGTTCATAGGTCAGTGCTCAACCACTGAGCCACATTGGCTTGGCAAGTTAACCCATTTTTAGATGTAAAAAAAAATTATAGGAATCATGTCAAGATAACGATTTTCATGTATTAATTTGCAGTTAAACTAAAATCAAAGATAGATTTGACATAGGTACAAAGATGGTAGCTGTGTCTTATTTATCTTTACATTGCACATAATGCTTGGTTCAGTATCTTTTCATTTGAATGAATGAAGAAATGAATGAATAGAAGCATAGAGTTAGGGCCCTGTCTCTTGGGCACTTATGGACTAAAATGAAAGATATGAAACCAAATGAAATAAAATACCAGCCTGATAGATGCCTATCCGGTATAGAGAAGAGAGGTATAATTGGTAGGTGAGATGATCAGGGAAAGCTTCGAGGAAGACACACTTATTGAAGGATGGATAAGCAATAAGGATTTCACTTATCCTTTGAGCAACATATGGATAAAGTAGCGAAAATAAGAAGTAGGAAATTTAAATCTTCCAGCACCCTGTAGGTGGGCATAGCAGGCATTCAAAACACTTTTGTTGAATGAATGAACAAAATTTTTAATATATTAGCTTTTAAAAGTGAAATTCTGTTGCTATATCTTGGTGTTTCTCAGAATAAGTTAGAAGGAACTGTCAAAACACTGTGATCAAAGATCTTGCCATACTCAGTTCAGTCCTTCTTGAAATCACAAAAGTATCTTACAGAATGCTTTACTCTGTTATAGATATTTAATAAGCCTATACATTCAGAGAAGCAATTTGGATGTATAATCAAAGAGTACAAAAAACATCTTTGAGAGTTTGCATCATTTCCTTGAGAGGGAGAAACTCGAAGCCAAAAGTCTTCAGTTATGTCCTCATTTCTGACTTATCCCATTTAATTTTAACATCTTTTGGCATCCTGGCCATAAAGCTAGGACATGAGAATGCCTGCTTGATTCTGACTTTCAGTGATACTCTGGTCTTCATATTGATCACTTGCGTTTATTTCTTTTCATAGAAAACCACTTGCAGTGCCTCCTAGGTTACTCTCAGAGCTGGGAATTCCATACCAACAATAAACAGAAGCATTATTTACCATGAGGCATTTTCCCATTTGATGGCAGTGACTCACAGTGCTTTCCTTTACTCAAGAGTAGAAAATAATGCTCCCACATGAAGTTTAAGTTTTTTTATGTTTCTAAATTTTACCCAGGGTAGTAATCATCAAAAGAATAAATAAGAGCATAAAGCATGAATTATGGAGGTGGAACTTCAGTTTGCTTTTATTACAACAACAAGTGATAAATGCACTCAGATGTACTTTTATCTGATTCCCTTTAGAAACATTTTGGAGAATAGCAAAAAAAAAAAAAAAGTTAACAATGTTAATATACTAATGTAAATTATTTAATGTTTTTGATGATCACATTTGATGCTCCATACTAGTATGTATTTCATTGAGAAGCCCCTTTTGAACTGGATGCATGCATATGTTCAGTAAAGTTCAAATAATTGGAAATTTTGACTCCCAAAACCATGATGAACATTTTTTCACAAAATAACATTCTAAATTATTGAATCCTGTCTCTTAAAAAAGTGTGTGTGTGTGTGTGTGTGTGTGTGTGTGTGTGTGTGTGTGTGTGTGTGTTGTGAAGGAGTTTGTTAACAGGGAACAGTAGCCCGAGGCCTCAGGCATATTTTACTTATGTGTACATGCAGGACCCAGAGGGAAGAGTTAGCCTTTCCTGCCCCAAATTCTTTGGGTTTTAATGGCAATGGTGTGCAATAATGGTGGAGATCAAGCTCAGCAATCCTAGAGAACTTCTTGCAAAAGAGTCTCTGAGATTTCTAGGAAGATGATCAGATATGAATGAGGAAAATGACTGTTTATAAGCTTTATGACCATTTTTAGGTTGTTTAGTAATACCTTGGGCTGAAAAACCCCAGGATAGGAGAAAATTGACTTTATCAAAAGTGGCTTGGAGCACTTGAATATTAAAAGAGATATAACCCAGCTGGATAGTGGGAAGTACATTTACTGAGAACAGATAAGGAGGAATAATCCAAGAGTTGCCTATTCTTGCTTTTTTTATACATATGAGGAAGTGGAGCCAGTATTTATTGTGAGCTTTGCCCGAGGTCAGACACACACAGTGTGACTTTCTGGGCTAAGGGGAAAAAAACTAACTTTTTCAGTTCTCAAGTATCTGCTCTTTCAACGCTCTTTCTACCAACTGCAGATTCCTTTTCTTACTCTAAAGAAATGAACTGCAAACTGGAAAAAAATTGAACAAGCATGGTTAACGGGTATTTGAAGTTCAGCAAGATCAATTGCAGGAGAGCACTTATGTGCTATAAATCAGTAAATTAGTATATTAATTCAGAGTCATAAAAATTACATATTAGGATCCTGAAAGATATTGCAGATGTAAATGTGGAATCACAGTCTTGGATAAGTCTTAATGAACAACAATTCTTTTTTAAAAGAAATTGGAAACAGACTGTTGAATCTCAGATGGAAGGTGGGGGAGGGTGGATGGGTACAGAGATCAACCAAAGGACACAGACAATAGGGTGAACTTGGGGCGGGGGGTGGGGGTGAGCTAATGGGGAAAGGAGGGGACATATGTAATACTTTTGACAATAAAGATTAAAAAATAAATAAGATTCTGGACATTTGAGAAATCTGGTAACATACTCTAAAAACTGTCATGTTGGTATCTCCCATCTATAAATGGACAGGGTTTAGTTAGATGAATCTTTTCAATTCTCAGATAAATATAATCATAATCCAACATTTTGGGGATAAGTAAATGTTGTAGGATTGATCAGGCTAAGAAAGGTCCTAGTAGGCTGTTTTAAGAATGTAATTAAAAATTGGAAATGTGCACTGGAGCCTGGAGTCAAAACATTGGCTGTAAGTAATTTAGTAAAAGTTTTCATATATGTATATATATGAGAAGGAGAGAGAGGGGGTTATGCATGAGTTATACATATTCTTTCTAAGGATATACCTTAGGAAATAAGTATGACTCTGAATGAGCTTGGCAGGAGAATGAGTATTGCTAACTGTTGGAATATGTAAATATGGAAATAGATTTTAAAAGAGATAACATCTTATTTATATAAAATTCTAGCCCAAGTTTCACATCTTCCAGGAAGATATTTTCTCTGACTTCCATAGGCCATATTTATTCGATCTTTCTCTAACTTCTGTTGCTCTTAGAGTCAAGAGCATGCTATTCCATAATTAATTTTTACTTGTATCAAATATGTGCAATAGCCAGATTAGATATTACAGGAGATACATATATGAAAAGGTAATTGGGTTTATCAGCTTCTTGAGGTCATCTGGAAAAGTCTTCATTGTTCTGAAAGTTGAGTTACAGTTTATGAGGGAGAGAAGAAATTTCCATTAGAATTTAGGAATTCTAAATAGAGGGCCGGGAAGTAAGCCATGGCTAGACTACTTAGAGTTTCTGATGGTATAAAGTCAGAGATGAAGCTGGCACTATAGGGTGGGATCAAATTATGGACAACACACAAACTGGGAGAAAAAAACGTGCAAACCTATATCTGATAAGGAACTTATATCTAAAATATACAAAGAACTCTTACCACTCAGTTATAAAAAGACAAATAATCCAGTTTTAAAAAATGGTCACAGGATCTGAATAGAATAGACTTTTATCCAGTGAGGATATACAAATCTCCATTAGGCACGTGAAATGATGCTTAACATCATTAGTTGGCAGGGAAATGTAAATACAAATGACAATGAAATGCCATTTTACATCCATCAGAATGGCTAAAACAAAAGTCAGATAATAGCAAATGTGAAGGATGTGAAGAAATCAGAACCTTCTACACTTTTGGTAGGAATGTAAATTGATGTCGTCACTTAGAAAACTACCTGGTAATATTTCAAAAGTTAAACATAGTAGTACCATTTGACCTAGCAATTTCATTCCTATGTATGTAGCCACAAAAATTAAAACTTATGTTCACATAAAAACTTGTATATGAGTATTCATAGCAGCATTATTTATGATAGGCAAACAATGGAAACCCAAATATTAATCAATTAGTGAATAAATAAACAAAAGGTCTATCTCATACATGAGTATTATTTGCCATAAAATGGACTGAATACTGATACATACCGCAACATGGATGGATCTTGAAAACATGATATAAGTAACAAAACCCAGCTTCAAAAGGCTACATATTATATGACCCCATTTATATGAAATATTCACAATAGTCAAGTCTATAGAGACAGAAAGTAGATTAGTAGTTGCTTAGGGCTAGTGGTGGGAAGAAAAGTGTGCAGACTTTTGGAGGTGCAGGGTTTATTTTGGTCATGATGGTGGTGATGGAAATGGTGGTGGTGGTTGTACAACTCTGTGAATATACCAAGAAACATTACACTTCAAAAGAGTGAATTTTATAGTATGTGAGTGAGATCTTAATAATGCTATTATCAAAAAACCCTGAACTCTATAAACATGAGTTTTAATTACCAATATGCATTAGTGATGTATTTTTTCTTTAAAATCTTTTTCTACCTCTGTACACTGAAAATGCCTAAAAACAATGACCAGCCCAATAGCAAAGACTACCTTTAGGACCTAGATTATGATCTCCATCACTGACATTGAAAGGAACTCTTGTGCCCTGGCCTGCATGGCTAAATGGTTAGAGCACCTGCATGTGCACCAGAGGGTTGCAGGTTCAATCCCCTGCCCTGGGGTGCCTGCAGGGAGCAACCAATTGGTGTGTCTCTCTCACATGGATGTTTCTCTCTCTCTCTTTCTCTCCCCCTCATTCCCTTCCACTCTCTCTAAAAAAGCAGTGGAAGCCCACCTGTGTGATTCAGTGGTTGAGGGTCAGCCCATGAACCAAGAGGTCATGGGATCAATTCCCGGTCAGGGCACATGCCCAGGGTTTCAGGCTCGATCCACAGTAGAGGCATGCAAGAGGCAATTGATTAATGATTCTTTCTCATCATTGATGTTTCTATCCCTCTATTTCTCTCCCTTCCACTCTCTCTCTCAAATCAATAAACATATTTTAAAAATAAAAACCATTTAAAAATCAATGGAAAATTTTCTCAGGTGAGGATTAACAAAAAAAAGGGAGGGGGGAACCTTTTTTTTTTTTTTTTTTTTTTGAGAAATGACTGCTTCTGCATATAGAATTAAAAAAATGTACAAAGTGAGCCTGAAACATCCTCTGGTATGGAAAATCAAAGACTGTTGGATAATGTCAATAGACTGAGAAGGCAATCTGAATAAGCTCCCACTGGTCAAAGATGAAATAATTTGATCATCAGTTAAGACAAAAAACACATTGTATTGGTGGGAACAGTGGGAATCACTGCTGCCACCTTGAACATTTGTCATTGAAATCTACTCATTAGCAGGGGGGAAGGAGAGGGTACTGAAGAGAATCAAGAGCTATGGGAGGATGAAGAAATGAGTTTGTCTTTCTTGGAAAAGTTATGGAAGAATCACAATTAGTCTTGGAAACCATGGCACTCTTCTTCTCTATTGTAGGGATATTTGAGTCTTGGACAAGATGCCATATTCCTAGTAAGAGCAGTTTATTCCCAGACTGTGTTTTTCCTAGAATATAGGCAAAGACATTTGGAGATATACCAATGCAGAGCACTTTTATGCTGGGGTTTTCCAACACTCAGCCTCTGCGTGCCTCTCAACTCTAGATCATCCTTGTAGCGCTGCCACCGCCAAATGAAACTGTGAGTGCCAGAGTGGTTGTGCTCAAGTTTGCCATGATAGCTGAAGGGATGGTTGGACAAAGCATGTTTCAACTTCATCCATAAATAGGAACCAGATGGAGAGTTTACCATGCCAAGAAAACAACTAATATCTGAAGGACTCAACTTGGCTCTTTCAAATACTATAATTTGATTTATTTATTAAGCATCTATTTTATAGTAGTAATTCAAGTTTTAAAGATAAATAAGACATGGTCCTTTGTTTTAGGAGGACAAAGCCAAATAAGAGAAAGACATTTGTTTGGATAATAACTTTCAATAAATGTTATAATAGGATTTGTATAAATATTAGGGCTATATAGATGAGGGAACAATTAAATTTGGGGATTGAGATCAAGAGGTAGACAAAAATATAGAGATGGTGTCAAAACTAAAGTATTTGTAGTTTTACACTACTGGCAACCAAATAAATTAGCCTGCTTCAGTTTCATGGATGCAAGCAGAAAACAAGACTTGAGACAAAGAACTTTATAACTGTGGCACTGCAAACAACATGACCTTCATTGGCATTGGTTCCCCTTTTTACCCCAGGCTCACAGGGGCCACACAGAATGGCCAGAGGAATGTCATACATACAAAGGCTTTGGTTCACAGCCGAGGAACCCCAAGATTGGAAATCTACCTCTTTTATAACAGGATGCAAATAGACTTACCCAACCTCTGTTCCAGGGGGGTATGTTGGGACATACCCCCCCTGGAATTATATTGGACAATAAACAAACCTGCCTTCTATCTTTGTCTCCCGAGGCTCTTGCAATATAGATTCTATTAAAAAGATAGTCTGGAACAAAAGCTACACGTGCCCCTTGTTTTTATACCATCTTGGCTTCTGGTCAATTTTTCAATGTGTACAGACACTTAGATTAATCTGATCAATCTGAGAAAAGCTACTTCTTGACTAGTGTTTTTCCTGCTCCCTAAAGTAGAACCATAGCCTTAAAGGGAATATTGGGAAAAGAAAAGGCAAGGCTAGGCACCTACCTGCCAGGACACAGTGGACGTGAATCATGGCTGTGAGGATATTTGGAGGACTCCGGCATGGAGGGGAAGACCACAGTGTAGTGTAGTGTCTGGCTTGTTGCTCTGGGTGCATCTGTGGAATATGGAGGGTGAGTTTGATGGTTTATTTCACCTGAATTTTCCTAGGATTGCACATCTGCTGCATCTCCTTTTGTTTGTTGGATTTTTTCAAATGATAAATGGCCAGATGTCAAGCTTTCTTTCACTTACCAGCCAATACCACCTCCTTCCTCAGTGAGATGGCAGGGCTGCTGCTGCTGTTTCACTGATGGGTGTTTTGCAGCCATGGGTAAGGTTATGTGACAGTGCAGTGAGCCCAAGCTAATCGCTCCTTCCAGTGCTGGATGCGAGCTGCCTAGCAGATGTCATTCCCAAGCAGAAATGATGGGCTGTCTAGTAAAATCACCAGGTTCTGAACTCTCATTTTAAAGGACAACAACAACAACAAAATCCCAGATATCTGAAATGGTTCTTTAGCTCTTTAGTATTTACTTGGGCGTTTTTAAAGCTTCATAGTTATTTATGAAGCTTTCCTGCTTTCTTTACTCCAGTATGCCCTCCCACAACCTTCCTTTTCTTTTTCTCTTTATATTCACAATCATGCAGATTTGCATGAGTTCCCTGCAGACAGTAGCCAATACACTTCTGAAATAAAAAGCCACTGTGCCTGTCTTCATATTATGACTGGCAGGCAGCCCAAGATTCCCTGTGCAGGCTCCACATATCTGTTCGCTTTGGTACATGGTGGCAGACATTTGAAATATGGTGAATAGAAAAGGCTATAGAAATCAAAATGCACTTGTGAAACAAGGTGACAATAACAGCAACTCCCAAGCTTTCTGATGTCACACAGCTCAGCAATAGTTTTCACTGTAGCTTTCAAAGCAAGCTCTACCTTTACTGCAGTTTCTGTTGGCTCTGGCCAAATAACACCTTTTATTTAGAAACTACTTAATTATAATAACATTATCCCCAAATTACCCCCAATAAAATGGGTGAAAGGACTTGCGGGGGAGACAGCTGTAGAGAATGAATGGCTCTATGTCCCTGGCAATTGGGCAACAGATTATACTTTTTTGGCATCTTGTCAAGAGTCACAACTTTTATGAACTTCTGTATACATCATTACTATCAACTCTCATATTAATAAAAAGAACTATCTTCCACACTCTACCCAATATTATAGCCAGTCATGTGTTTAGAGTGATGGACGAGCAGTACTAGTATGTCATTGTAGTTCCCTGTCACAGTGGCTACATCACAGGCTGGAAGTCATGTGTGTTATGGTTTAAATTCCATTTCTTCTAGTCAGTAGCTTAATGTGACCTTGGACTAGTTGCTTAACTCCTCTAAGCTTCAGTCACATAATACATAATGTGGAAATAAAAATAATGATATCATGGTATAGTTGTGATGATTAAGTGAAGTAAATCATGTGTTGTAATGGAGAAGAGACTGCTTGTTTTCCACCAAAATCCATTCTCCCTGTCCTCTTGAGCCCAATACTAGACCTCATTTTCTGTCTTCCCTTGTAAGAAGGTATAGCTGTATAGCTGATATCTTTCCACTGGAATATGAACAAAAGTGATATATGCCACTTTTGGGCCTAGAGGCCATAAGGCATCATGCCTCTTGTCTCTATGTCCTCTTTCTCCATTCTTCCATGTAGAACCAGGACATAGTGGTACCTTTGTGTTTTGTCCATGCAGATATGTCCTAGAGTCTAGATTCTGGCATGGTGGCAAATGTGACTCTTTAGCCCTGGGTCCCTTGTTGATTCATGGAGCAGAGGCCATCTACTCACCCTGAACATCTTGTTTGAGCTATTGTTTTGTTTTTTTTTTTAATATATTTTATTGATATTTTACAGAGAGGAAGGGAGAGGGATAGAGAGCTAGAAACATCGATGAGAGAGAAACATCGATCAGCTGCCTCCTGCACACCTCCCACTGAGGATGTGCCCGCAACCAAGGTACATGCCCTTGACCGGAATCGAACCCGGGACCTTCAGTCCACAGGCCGACGCTCTATCCACTGAGCCAAACCGGTTTCGGCTATTGTGTTTTTTAATATCCTTGTTAAAGCACTATAGCCTTGACCCTAACTAGGTGTATAGCATGAGATCCAGCTAGTTAAAGGTATTCAAAACTATAGGTATTGAGTCAATTCCCTTATCAGACTATTGTTTCTTTAAGGGAAGTGTTCATGTTTTAATTTTCTTTGCATACACAGGGTCTTGTGCATAATAAATTGTTACAATTCTTTCCTGAATAAATGCAGGTCCTGAAATTATAGTTTATAATATTCAGAGTTTAAAATCCTAGTTTTCATGCATTCTTTTTTTCTCTCTTCATATCTGACCTTTGTGGTTTCCCTTCTTCAACAACAGGCTATTTAGAGGCTAGAATTAATATAATTTTTTATTATTCTGTTTCTGTAAGCAGTCTGTGCCAGGACACAACATGATAAAATTTTCTTTAAAATCAATAAACCTTTGAGGAAGCTAGGAGTTCCATCTTCTAGATGGACTGCTTATATTATGGGTGATAATGACTATGGTTTTCTGGAGAAATTAAACAAGTAGTAAAAATGCTCAGGAAAGTTGCCATGAATTTAAAAATAATCGTTCATAATTTAAAGTTCATCCTGGAGCATCATTTCATGAGATCAGTTTAGGTCATTTTTAAGAATGTGTTGCTTCTTGCATTAGAAACTAGATAAAACTAGATGGTGGTTTATGACTACAATATAGTTGATGAGATATTAAAATTTCAAACTGCAGCAGGAGTTCAAAAGGGAATATCTGGAAGAAACATGTCCTTTTTAGGTGTTTCTATGGTCTGGGTTATAAATCGGCGTGAAACCATTACCATTTTAATAACCACATATGTACCTATATGTGCTTAGGATATAATTAACATGGGTCATCTTGGGTAAATGGTAGTTAATTGATTTTTAAACTTTAAATCACATAGACCATGGCTAATCCAATAGTGGGGAACCGGTTGGTTTCTGTTTTCCCCAGGCAGATGTCATCCTCCTGACTGCTTGCCTTAGAAAAGTTTACTTTAGGAGCCGTTTGAGATCCAGTTTCAACTTTGGCACTTGCTTATATGTGTCCTTACTTAGCCTTTTGAAACGTAGCTTTCTAAAACTTTAAAATGGAGAAAATAACAGCAACTACATACCTTCTAGCATTATTGTGAAGATTAAATGAGATAATGTATGTAGACCTTATAACAGTGTCTAGAATTTATTAAATACACAAAAAAGTTAACACTTTGTAGCTATTCAGAGCAGAGGTTCTTAAAGTGTAGTCCATAGGCCAGCATCAACATAATCTGAAAACTTGTTAGAAAGGCAAATTCTTATGACTTTCTCTAGACCTACTAAATCAGAAATCTGAGGGTGAAGCCCAGTAAACTATATTTTAAAAAGCCTTTATGATGTATCTAAAGTTTAAGAACTACTTCCATGCCCAAATTGTCTAACATTTCTGGATTTCCATTTTCAAATCTGTAATACATTTCTATAATCAACGATGATGCTCAAAGACTGTTCCTCTTCTTTTGAAAAGAGCATCCTAATTTTCCACCATGGAAACCACTCTTCTCCATTCTCGGTTCATTTGGTAGAATGGGGTTGTTTTCACCCCTAACTTTAGGGTGGAATTGTGTTCTGACACTAAGCTAATCAGTGTATCCCAGCTGCAAGCTGCAATGATTACTTTATGTATGGACGTGGGATCTGATTTAGGTCAATGAACTTCATGTTTAGGATTTCCACTGGAGTTGTTGAGAGATAGACACTCTCCACCATTGAAGTTGCCAAGAAGAGAATATAAACCTGCAGTTAATACAAAAATATAAGCTTTAATTGGATGGTGCCAAAAGAGAGAACTTTAGAGGCAAAAGATAGAAACCAATTCTTGATTATATTGATTAAATCCTTAGATACAGCCATGCCTGAGGGGCTTCCCCTAGACCAGTGGTCGGCAAACCACGGCTTTCGAGCCACATGCGGCTCTTTGGCCCCTTGAGTGTGGCTCTTCCACAAAATACCACGGCCTGGGCGAGTCTATTTTGAAGAAGTGGCGTTAGAAGAAGATTAAGTTTAAAAAATCTGGCTCTCAAAAGAAATTTCAATCGTTGTACTGTTGATATTTGGCTCTGTTGACTAATGAGTTTGCCGACCACTGCCCTAGACTATTCAGAACAACAAAAAAAATTACACCTCTTCCCACTTTCCCACATGTCCCCACTACTTGAACCTGTTTTCCTATTAAAATAATCAATTTTAAATTATCTAAAATGAGCTCTGATTAATAAACTATTTCATGAGATTTTTGTAAGAAGTAAAATAAATCAATGTATATAAAATTAATTATAAGTGTAAGTTATGCAATTGTATCTGTCTGGGTCATCTGAGAAGCAGACACTATAATGGAATTGGAGATACAAGAGACTTAGAGGAATGTCTGTAAGGGAAAAAAGGGTAAGCAGTGAAGAGAATCTGGGAGAGCCATCAGAATTTAGTACAGGTCTGACCCTTGTAAAGGTGAGAGGGAAGGAAGGAAGGTTGCATAGAAGAGTCTTAGACTGCCCCACAGTTCTAAGAAAGTCCTTGAGCCAATCACCTACCAGAGGAGTTCCCCATCTCCTAAGAATGGACCCACCTCAATATCCAGCTATGCTCAATTACTGGATAGGAGCAGCCCACGGGATAGCATGGCCTCTCTGAGAAGGTAGTGATAGATTTAGAGTACAGCAATTGAGGCCTGGATCAATCATGCTCTACAAACACAGAGCTCTGAGACTCATTTTCATGACCATGATAAATTCCTAGGGCAGTGTCTAGAATTAACAGGCTTTCAGTAAAAGAAAACCAAACATCCTCAAAAGCCATGTACAACTATTCTTTGTTCTAATTATGAGTGCATCCTGGGTTTGTTTCAGTAGTCACATGTTCAAAATATTGCAGATTAATAAAGCAAAACAAATTCTACTGTCCCAGCAGGTAGCAAGCTATTCAGCTAATCATTTATTGCAAATGCCACTCAGGTGCTATCTTAAATGCTTAGCTGCCAGGCATACACACTGATTTTGTCAATGTTATATTTGAACTAAAGTTATCATAGGTTAGCTGAAGGCATAGGCCACTTCAACTCTCTCTTATTCTAATGGAGTGTAATTTCCACATATCATTGACCCAATTTACTTTCCTGTGACTTTGGATTAATAGTTGTGCATTAAGTTGAATGACTTTTAGAGCGAGAAAATGTAATTTCAAATTCTTAGAAATTCACATGCAGCAAGATCCATTCAGGCCATTTTCTTTTTCTTTTCTTTTTTCTTATGCCACCTCTTCTCAAAAGAGGCAGAATTGAAGAAAGAGATCTTGTGAATCCCTGGATCTGATCCACAGATGAGAAAACTGAGTCTCAAGAGGACCAGGAGGTTGCTTGAAGACACAAAAGTTTCTTAGGAGCCCATATTTTTTTTGAAAGGGAACTTGACCAGTACTCCAATGCCCCTAAACCAGCTCACATCTGAAGCTATATTTCTAGCTCACTGAATCACATGGGTATAGGTTCCTTTTTACTATTTTGATAATTAAGGTGAAAGCTTGATGTTCACTCTCTAGTAAGTACCACAGAAATCAATAAACAGAACACACTGATTTTCTCTTCTTGTTTCATTCAGTGCCTCACCCCTTGAGATAACTACTACCTTGACTTTTAACATCATTGACTAAGATGCTTTTTTTCAAAACTTCATATAAACGAAGTCATATAGTATGTAAAAAAATTATAAAATTATCATTTTTATTTTGGTTATCTTCATCGTATCCAATGAAATAATCTTGATTGTGGAGATAATTCTTGTTTTTCCAAAGGCAGAAAAAGCTCACTCAATGCCCTCTTCTCCAGATTAGCTTTCCAAGTACCTAGAAAGTTTTTTCTGTGTCTGTGTGTCTTTGATTCTTTTCAGTTTACTGTCTTTATCTTTTTCTTAGACTCAGTCTCTGTATCCCCTCCTTTCTCTGTTTATCTGTTTCTACTTCACTCTTTTCTTTCTCTCCCAAGCTCTATTTTGCAGTTTTTGCCTTATCTTGAAAAGGGTCAATACCTGATTA
The DNA here is from genome assembly GCF_963455305.1 of Plecotus auritus. Classification (NCBI taxonomy): domain Eukaryota; kingdom Metazoa; phylum Chordata; class Mammalia; order Chiroptera; family Vespertilionidae; genus Plecotus; species Plecotus auritus. Next base: position 133,006,497 of record NC_137776.1, on the reverse strand, counting down.
TAATTTCTTCCTTCCTACAATGTCTGAAGTAGTGTCTGTATTTCATAATACACAATGCAATGGGCAGTGCCCCTATTGAAAATTAACTAATCAGTAGGATAATAATTACTAATGTGTGCTTCTTGGTAGTAAGTCATTTCTTATCTCTTTCTGAAGGCACTTCAGGGTCAGGAGAATCTAAAAAAAGAAAACCCTATCTTTCTTTTTTTTTAATTTAATAAATCTTTATTGTTCAGATTATTACAATTGTTTCTCCTTTTTCCCCCCATAGCTCCCCTCCACCCGGTTCCCACCCCACCTTCTGCCCTTACCTCCCCACCACTGTCCTCATCCATAGGTGTATGATTTTTGTCCAGTCTCTTCCTGAACCCCCCCATACCCCTTTCCCCCTGAGAATTATCAGTCCACTCCCTTTCTATGCCCCTGATTCTATTATATTCACCAGATTATTCTGTTCCTCAGGTTTTTAATTCACTTGATTTTTAGGTTCACTTGTTGATAGATATGTATTTGTTGTTCATAATTTTTATCTTTACTTTTTTCTTCTTCCTCTTCTTTAAGAATACCTTTCAGCATTTCATATAATACTGGTTTGGTGGTGATGAACTCCTTTAGCTTTTTCTTATCTGTGAAGCTCTTTATCTGACCTTCAATTCTGAATGATAGCTTTGCTGGGTAGAGTAATCTTGGTTGTAGGTTCTTGCTATTCATCACTTTGAATATTTCTTGCCACTCCCGTCTGGCCTGCATAGTTTCTGTTGAGAAATCAGCTGACAATCGTATAGGTGCTCCCTTGTAGGTAATTAACTGTTTTTCTCTTGCTTTTAATATTCTCTCTTTGTCTTTTGCCCTTGGCATTTTAATTATGATGTGCCTTGGTGTGGTCCTCTTTGGATTCCTCTTGTTGGGGGATCTGTGCACTTCCTGGACTTGTAAGTCTATTTCTTTCACCAGGTGGGGGAAGTTTTCTGTCATTTCTTCAAATAGGTTTTCAGTATCTTGCTCTCTCTCTTCTTCTGGCACCCCCATAGTTCTGATGTTGGTACGCTTGAAGTGTCCCAGAGGCTTCTTACACTATCTTCAACTTTTTGGATTCTTTTTTCTTTTTGCTTTTCCGGTTGAGTGTTTTTTGCATCTTTGTTTTTCAAATCTTTGACTTGATTCTTGCATTCCTCTAGTCTGCTATTGGGTCTCTGTATAATATTTTTTATTTCAGTCAGTGTATGTTTAATTTCTAGTTGGTCCTTTTTCATATCCTCGAGGGTCTCGCTAAATTTATCAGCCTTTTCTAGGATATTCTTGAAAAGCCTTATAACCGTGGTTTTGAATTCTATATCCAGTCATTTGTTTTCCTCCATTTTTTTCGTTTGTGATCTGTTTCTTTGCCTCCACATTTTCATTGCTTCCCTGAGTTGGTAGGGTAGCTTTGTGTGCTAGGTTTCCTATATGGCCCAGTGGGTTGGCCTCCCCAGTTACCTGAGGTGGACACTCTTGGTGCACCCCTTTGTGGACTGTGTGTACAGCCTTGTTGTAGTTAAGTCTTGATTGTTGTTGGTATCACTGGGAGGAATTGACTTTCAGGCCAGTTGGCTGTGAGGATCAGCTGTGTCTATGCTGGGAGAAGTTTGGTGCTGGAGACAGCCTTATAGGATTAGATTTTCAAAATTGCAAAAGCCTCTGTGCTCAGCTTGGATGGGGTGGAGTCTCAGGGCGGAGCAGACAGTCTTGGCTTCCCATCAGCCCTGCCCTTGCGCGCATGCCTCCAGACCTCTGCCTTCCACAACTCCCCTGAGTTTCCACCTGACAGTCCAGATTCCCCCTGTAAAAGCATGGGTCCCCAGGGGCTCGCCCGTAACTGGGGTTCAGTGCAGTCGGAACTAGGATTCAGTGTAGTCAGGAGCTTCCAACTCCCTTCCGCTAGGGAATGCTTGCTGCAAACTCTGCATTCAGCTTTCTCTGCCAACACTCGCATGCACGCGCATGCCTCCAGACCCACCGTGGCTCCCCTGGGTCTCCGAGTCTCTGAGTCTTCGTATGCCTTTCTCTCTACCTGACAGTCCAGACTCCCCCTGTATGAGCCTGGGTCCATGGGGTTTCGCCTGGAACTGGGTTTCAGTGCAGTCGGAACTGGGGTTCAGTGCAGTCGGGGGCTTCCTTCCCCCTCCCGCTAGATAAAGTCAGCCAGGCACTCAGCCGCCCTTCCTCTCTGCGTGCATCTCTGTACCTTAGCCCTCCTTTGCCGCTCCTCTGATTCTCCGTGAGCTTTCCTCTTTCCTTCTAGTTGTAGAATTTCCACTCAGCCAGCCTTCCTGTGGTTCTGGATGATGTCCGTTCTGTCTTTTAGTTGTAGTTTTGAAATTGTTGTGCGAGGCAGCTGTTTAGGTGCTTACCTATGCCGCCATCTTGGTTTCTCCAAAAACCCTATCTTTCAATGAATGTTGTTTATATAAACAATTAAAAAATGTCCTAGATTCCTTGTTACTGCAGACAGAAGAGCAGTAGGGGTGTTTTGTTTTGTTTTTGTTGTTGTTGTTGTATTGATTTTGAGAGAGAGAGAGAGAGTGAGAAAGAGAGAGAGAGAAACATTAATTGGTTGCTTTCCATACGTGCCCCAACTGGGGATTGAACCCATAAACTAGATATGTGCCCTGACCGGGAATCAAACCCACAACCTTCTGGTGTATAGGAGGACACTCCAACCAGTGAGCCACCAACCAGGCAGAGAAGTATGTTTTACAAAGAATATTCTTTACAAAGAATATTTCAAATAAAATTTGAAAACTCAGAGCAAAGTGTCTCTAGTGAAACACAACTAACATCTGTTGTGATCTGATTTATCATCCCAAGCATTTGCTCGAATGTGATTTTGTTGGTAGGGAAATGGCACCAGGTGTTAGACCTGTGGAGTCAGACTGAACCTTGGTTCAGCAACCTTGGTACGTGAGTTCTGGTTAAGAACGAATTCAGAGCCAAGCTCAAACTGTAAGACAAAGTTTATTTAGAAAGTCACAGAAGTAGATGTGAGCTGTAGAAGAAAAGAGGCCAGGAAACAAGTTATAGAGGCAAAAGAAGGGCCCTTGGAACTCAGGAGAAAGAGACAAGGAAAATACGCCTGCGGGAGGGGATAGGGAAAGGCCGGGTATGCTCCATAGAGAAAACCATATCCAGGCCATTTTCTCTCATTTTTTTTCTCTACTCTGGATAAAGAGTTGAGGATTAGTAGCAGCCAGTTGAATTGTAAATACCTGTATTGGACAGATACATGCAAAAAAATAAATGACACTAGACCATTTTCCTACACAATACACAAGAATAAACTCAGAGTGGATTAAATACTTAGATGTTGGACTCAGAACCACAAAAATTCTAGAAAAAACATAGACAGTAAAATCTTGGACATTTCTCATAGCATTATTTTTTCTGATATATCTCCTTGGGCAAGGGAAACAAAAGAGAGAACTAAATGGGACTACATCAAACTAAAAAGTGTTTGCATGGCAAAGGAAACAATTAATAAAATGAAACCATCACTGCATGGGAGAACATATTTGCCAATGATACATCTGATAAGGGGTTAATATCTAAAATTTATAAAGAACTCAAAAACTCAACACCAAAAAAAAAAAAAAAGAAAAAAAAACCCACAACAACACAAAAACAACAATCCAATTTTTAAAAATGGGCAAATGACCTGAATAGACTCTTTTCCAAGGAGGGCATACAGATGGCCAATAGACATATGAAAAAATGCTTAATATCAGTCATCATCAGAGAAATACAAATTAAAAGCACAATGAGATATCACTTCATACCTGTAAGGATGACTATCATTAATAAATCAACAAACAACAAACGTTGGCAAGGATGTGGAGAAAAGGGAACCCTCATGCACTGTTGGTGAGAATGCAGATTAGTAGTCACTCTGGAAAGTAGTATGGAGTTACCTCAAAAAATGAAAAATAGAACTATCTTGTGACCCAGTGATTCCACTTCTGGGAATATATACAAAGAAACCCAAAACACAAATTCAAAAGAATATATGCACCCTTATGTTCACTGCAGTGTTATTTACAATAATGAAGATTTGGAAGCAGCCCAAGTGTCCTTCAGTAGAAGAGTGGATAAAACAGCTGTGGTACATTTACACAATGGAATACCCCTTGGCTGTAAAAAAGAAGGAAATCTTACATTTTGGGACAGCATGTATAGACCTAAAGAGTATTATGCTATGTGAAATAAGCCAAACAGAGAAAGAAAAATATAATTATTTCACTCATATGTGAAATCTAATGAACAAATAAACTAACAGCCAAAATAAAAACAGACTCATAGATACAGAAAACAGACTTGACAGCTGTCAGAGGGGAGCTGAGTGGGGGACTTGGTGGAAAAGTGAAGGGATTAAGCAAAAATTACCCCCACAAAACCTTATAGACACACACAATGTTATGGTGATTATCAGACCGAAAGGAGGGTGGAAGGAGACTTGATTTGGGGTGGTAAACACACACTACAAAATACAGATATGTATTATAGAATTGTACACCTGAAACCTATATAATTTTATTAACCAATGTTGCTCCAATAATTTCTTTTTAAAAAAGAATCACTCCAACAAATTTCTGAGTTGCCTCAAGTGCTAAATGTATTACTATCTAGGGAAGGACTTCCTCCAGTGTCCCAATCCCCAGTGGTGAGGGCCTTTCCCGCCCGTAGCACATCTTCAGTTTTCAGTTCTCTAACCCTTGGTTTAAAAACCCCTCTTTAAAAATTCTCTCCAGTCATAGTAGATTGAGGCAACCCAATTACCTTTCCTTGTCTCTCTTTATAATCTTCTTACTTATTTTCTAGAATCTCTGAAAGACTCATTCAGTCTTACTTCATTATTACTCAAATGTTCTAATCATGTTACAAATGGCCCAGTTTTGGCTGTGGTGAATGCTAAATCTCCTGCATGGTAATCTGGAAGAAACTGGAACTTAGAGGGGAGCAGTATCTAAATACGCACTAGAGGAGAGAGACATGGGCATCCTGGACCAGGACACTAGCTAGTGTTGCTAATCACAATCTGAAGGAGGGAATAAAGTTGGATTTTAATATGAGACAGTGTCTGGCTGAAAGAACCAGAGAGGCAAGCCAAATCTGAGCCAAGAAGCAGCACCAAGGCCACAGGTCCTGGGTCAGTATGGAGTAAGGGTTTCGCAGCCAAGAGTTCACAGCAGAATGGAGATAGGGGTTAGAGAGGCAGCCAGTGAGGAACTAACAAGCAAGATCTAGGAGGACTGCCATGATTGACTTAGGGTGTCTCTAGCTCATCACTGTTCATTGATATGTGTGACACCAGAGTATTTGAGTTGCCTTAAAAGGCCATAACCAATTAGGTAGTTTGACAGAGGTGCTGTTTCCATATTAGATTAAACCTTTTAGCCCAAATGGTGTGGGGACAAATTCAAGTTCCTTAGCAACTTGTTAATTCCAAGCAATTAAATCTGGGGGAAATGAAGCAAGATGCAGTTTTTAAATTCCTGGGTAGATACAGTTTTTGCTTTAGTTTAGAATCTTGTTTTCTATCAAAGAGGATCCTGCAAAAGTTATTGGAGAAAATTTTCAGAAGCAAACCTGCTCTGAATCCAGCAGCAAGTGCTTACTTTTGACTCTTTCTAGGTGGTGTAATGGTGTGGTTAACAGCATGACTTCTGGAGTTCATATGCCTCACTTTAAATCTCAGTCTTGCCAGTTACTAGCTATGTATGACTTTGAGCAAGTTTTCTAACCTCTTTCTGTTCCAGTTTCTGCATCTGAAAACTGAGAATAATAGTAATACCTATGTCATAAGGATGTTATGAGCATTAAATGAATGAATACATGTAATGTTCTTAGATCAAAGCCTAGCACACAGTAAGTGCTCTTTAGTGTTAGATATTTCTTAATCACTGTAGACACTTGGACATTTTGAGTAGAACACTCAAGAGCTAGATCTGTAGTTTTCAAACATTTTTTTAAAGTGAACATTCTTCACATTAAAAATGTTATGGGACACCCATATGGAGGTAAACATGAGATTCCAGTTACTGCAGGAGATGGGGAACTCAGAGCCCTGCCCACCTAGACCTCCATATGCCTTCATGCAATCAAAGGGCTATGAAGAGGAAAATTTGAAAGTGACTGAGTTAGAACTAGTCAGACCCTTTTTCTAGGAAAGAAAGTTCTATAGTCTCTTTTGGTTCTCATTGTTTTCTGGAATGGAATGTGCAATGCCTGGGATAGTCTTGATGGACATTTTGGGGTGAACTGAGGACAAAATGGGACTCACTTGACACATGGCTGTGCCCTCATTCATATTATAGTTGTTTAGTACAAATAACCACCCACTGCATAGAATTGTTACAAAACATAGGTACTTTTGCCAAAAGTTGGTAAATGGAAGAATGACTTAGATTTTCAAGTGAATACAGATGCAAACACACACACACACACACACACACACACACACACACACACACACACACACACACACTCATAAGCTTATTGATAAGACTGGTATGTAGACATCATGTCTATGCTTAGAAAAGGGTTGGAATGAATCTATAGAAATATTTACCTTTATTTTTCCTTCGCCTGTGTGGATCAGTTGGTTGAGTATAGTCCCAGGCTCCGAAACAAAAAGTCACAGGTTTGATTCCAGGTTAGAGCATATGCATGGGTTGCCTGCTGGATCCTCAATAGGGAGTGTGAAGGAGTCAGCAGATCAATGAAAAAATCCTTCTTTTACAAATGGAGAAATAAAAGCAAGAGAATGCTTTTCCTGAAGTTCACACCAGTTGATGTAAACCAAATCCCAGATCACCTGTCAAGTATATGGACCAAAAATCAACCATCACCCTTTATCCAGTCTCATCCCCAACTCCCCCAGCAGATCTGCCAACCCATCCATATTTTCTTTTCTCATGGGTGAATCTCAGGGTCAGATTCAAAATTCAAGAGACACTTCTACCTGATGACAGGATGTGGGATGCTTAGATTAATCAAAAGTTGAGTGCTACCCAGCATTTCACTCTCCCACAGGCTGTTTATCACTCTTTCAAATTATTATTTCAGCACTTATCTTATGGCCATTCACAAAATAAGCCAGGCTTATTTCACAGCCTGCTTCAATGCCATGTCAGCCTGTCTCTGGAGTGTCTAATACCTGGCAAGTACTTCTTATCACCCATCTGTATATTTTGGCTAATACATTTACTTGTTAACTCATTTATTCCATGAACACATATCTATCTAATGCATACTCCTCAAATATAGTTCATATTTTGTAAAAAATCTGTTCTTTGCCAATGAAATATCAATATTGGATCTATCCATTTATTTATAAAATATTAATAAAAAGCAGGTACTCTGTTGAACATTGGGAATCCTATAATAAAAGCCTAATATGCAAATTGACCAAACAGTGGAACAAATGGTTGCTATGATGCGCACTGATTACCAGGTGGCAGACGCTCAATGCAGGAGCTGCCCCCTGGTGGTCAGTGCGCTCCCACAGGAGGAGTGCCCCTCAGCTAGGTGCCCGGCTCAGGACTGGTGAGCACAATGGAGGTGGCAGGAGCCTCTCCTACCTCCACTGCAGGCGGCAGTAAGGAGCAGGGGTCCCGGATTGTGAGAGCCCTGGACTGCGAGAGGGATGTCTGACTGCTGGCTTAGGCCCGATCCCCAGGCGGGCGGACATATCCCGAGGGCTCCCGGACTGTGAGAGGACTCAGGCCAGGCTGAGGCCCAACTCCCCCCCCCCCCCCCCCCCCCGCCGCCTCCCAGTGCATGAATCTCGTGCACCGGGCCTCTAGTGCAAAGATATAAAAGATTACTCTTTGCTTTCAAAGAAGTCACAGTCTGATAGGGAGAGACCCATTCATATATATTAACTATTGGATATAATAAATGCTAAAGGAGCTATGGGAACACAGAGGGAAGAGAAATTGATGGTACAAGTAAGGAAGTGTTTGTGTAAGGAAAGTCACTGACTGGGATCTGGAGTCTAAAGGATTGTTTAAGTGGAGGAAACAGAGCAGGGAGATTTTTCACTTAAAAGAGCATGTGCAATCACATATGTGTGCAAATGACATGGCATACTTGGGAAGCCATGAATTATTTGTAGCTTTTTAAATATAGTTTCCTTGAACCCTGGGGAAGTAAGAGTTAAGACTATAGGTGGGACTAATAGAACTCACCAAAGAATTTGATTGTATTTTAGACAGGACATTTCTTACGGAATTTCAGCCAGTGAATGATGTGATTAGATCTGGAAGTAGTCGGGAAAAATGACAGGTGTGCAGGTGTGGAGCAGTGAGGGGCTTGAAGATTTTCTGGGAAGCTGTTAGTTTGGAGTGAAGGGTATGTGTTAGATACAGCAGAGCAGAGGTTGCTAATTGACCACCCATGGGCCACATAGAATCCAAAGTTGTATTTTATGTTGCTTGTACAATGGAAACTCATATAATATTTTTTAAAATTTTAAATTAGCTGCCATATGATCAGGTTTCATATAAAAATATAGATTTCCATAATTTTTTGAAGAATTAGAAGTCTAGTATGCAAACAGTTTTATGGAGTTGGTAAGAGTTGTTCCCTACAGATGAAGCATGCATTCCTGGTTATCGCAGTCTTCAGTTCTTCCCCTTATGTCTGTAACTCTGGAGCATAGTATCCATAGCCATATACCAATGGCATTTATGTCACCTGAGGGCATCTCCACAAATGGAGTGTCTCCTGAACCTATAGCCAGTTGCTATTCTCACTGGAATTCACATTCTAGTGGATTGGGATCATGGGTCCATCTTCTGTTGAAAACCAGGCATCTTTGAATTCAATTTTCTTAACCATGGCTTGACTCTCAGGCTAAAGTAGTTTGATGTTGGATGTAGGGGACCCTCCTTAAAAATAAATTATTGGGGTTTCACATTGTGTAGCAAATTAAGTAATAGAAGAGTTCTTGGATAGGCCAGTGACAGATCTAGGCACCATGAAAAATACCAAAGATATGTCTGATTACCACACCTCTCAGAAATTAACAATCTAATTAGAAGCCATTACCAATCTATTAGCTGAGTCTACCTTTCATTTATAAGTCCAGGAATACATGGATAACTTGATAAATGTATTGATAAATACATGAACACTTGATACATGTATTCTAACAAGTAGAGCACCATTTAGTGCACTGAAGTAACTCCCTTCTCAGTGGCACCATGAGGCCTGAAAGAATTTTTACAGCTTTCAATGGAGCAGAAGCTGCAAGCAGAGAGCAGAATCTGAACTGGATCAGTGCAATCTAGTCACACCTAGACCCTGACTCTGCTACAGGTACCAGGGCATATATTGTAAATGGGGGGATTCTTTTGAGCCCCTGGAAAATTTGAGTTGCAAGCAGTCAGTATGTCCTTGCAAGCAATATGAAAAATTGCTAAATTAAACACACACACATTTATATTTATTCTCCTTCTAAATTATGCCTTTAGAAGATAATACAGAACAGTTGTTAGTGCCTTGTTTTCTTAATGTTCTGTAAATTTATACATCTTCTGAGACTACAAATACTCTCACTAGCAATAAGGATAAATTAAGGCAATAAACATATTATACAGTGACCTAATAGGAAAAATGATAATCTCTTTAAGTGTCACATGGTAGCATTTAGTTTAAATTTAAAAGGCAGTTAGTATGAGTAATTATAAGTTAATTAAATATTGATTATTCTGAGAGCTCCATTGTAATTTAAGATCCATGCAGTGTAAAGTAAATCTGGCTGGTTTGAAATAAACTTAAAATGACATTGGTAATTACTGTGTAATTACATTTTATGGTTATTAAATATGACTTAACAAGCTAAATATTTATGGTGAACAAGTCAAATATTATGGAAAAACATCAACATTGATTTCTCAGTACCTATTGTTATATATCTATGTTGCCAAGCAGCTACTAAATGCTTAATTTTTTCTGTTTTTTTAAACTATTAAGTTTATGCTTAATTTTTTTTGTGGGATATTAAAGTACTTATAAGAAAAATCTTCAGGTATTCTTATGTGCCTGTTGCACTGTGCCTGTCAATATTCTCAAGTGCAATCAATAGTAAATTATTAACCAGCAAGAATCTTCCACTTACTTTGGCTAAAATGTTCCTTTGAAACACTTAGGTCTTATTTCAAAGTTTAAGTGTATAAACTACACAGTAAACTAATTTACATTTCTTTTTTCTCTTGACTCTTACTAAAAGAGTGTCATCAACCAAACAACAACTAAATCCAAATAAAACTTATTCTTCCTGTTCCTTTGGGTGTCCATTTTAAAAGAGTAAATGCATTTTTTGTAGAAGGTTTCTAACTTTTTGAGAGAAAACACAAAATTGGCCACTTATAGTAAGGTAATGGTTCAGAAATTTCTTTAATAAACTTTGACTTTGCCATTGTGACTTTTAATTCATCATTCACCTCTATTCATCCATTTATCCATTCATCCATTCACCTATTCATCCAATTGGCTATTAATTCAACAAGCTATCATGATCAATTTGGCATGATATTGTGAATATAATTAAATTGGTTTTTTGGCTTCTTTCCTAGAAACCCAACTCTGTTGATGTTGGAGGCTAGGTAGGTATGTTGATGGAACTCAGAAAACTGAGGCAAAGTGCCTATCATAACAAAATACCTAATTTAAAAGTTATGTGATGTTTTCTTATAATTAGTGGGCATTATAAATTGTGAGAAGAATCAGCACATTAAGTTGGTAATTTTTGAGCACTATTTTTGATGCGCTAGCATTATGCTAAGCATTTTACATATGTTTTTTTTCTTTCCTTATAATAGATTGTGAACTAGCAGTTATCAATTGCTGTTTTCCATATGTAGACACTGAAACTCAGAGAAACTAACTTGTCCCAAAGTTACTGGTTTATCAAGGGATATACCTGTGATTAATTATTATGTGTGTTTCAGCTGACCAGAACTGTTCCCCTACACCAGGTCATTTCTATAATATAGTTTATAAGGGCTACTAGGAGAAACATATAGATTAATTTATTGTGGATTAATTAATACTAGGTACTCATAGTATCTTATTAATTCTAAAATGTTCACATTTTCATATTTCTAAAATTGAAGTGCATCTTTTATTTTTTTAATCTTTATTGTTGAAAGTATTACATAGGTCCTCCTTTTTCTCCATTAACCTCTTTCAGCCCACTCCCATCACTCCCTCTTCCCCAGACCCTCACCACCCCATGGTCTGTGTCCACGGATTATGCATATATATACATTGTGCATTGTTTGATCTCTTCCCACCCACCGTCCCCTGCCTTCCCTCTAAGGTTCAACAGTCTGTTCATGCTTCTGTGTCTCTGGGTCTGTTTTTGTTCATCAGTTTATTTGGTTAATTAGATTCTACATATGAGTGAGATCATGTGATACTTATCTTTTTCTGACTGGCTTTTTTCACTTAATATAGTACTCCCCAGGTCCATCCATGCTGTTGCAAATGGTAAGAGTTCTTTTTTTTTTTTGGCCACATAGTATTTCATTGTGTAAATAAATGTACCACAGTTTTTTTTTATCCACTCATCTGCTGATGGGCACTAAGGCTGTTTCCAAATCTTAGTTATTGAAATGCATCATTTAATCAATAGCATCTTAGCACTAATTTTAACTAGTAGTCATTTTTCCCTTAGTGATACATTAAATGATAGTGCCTCTTATAATAAACTAGAGGCCTGATGCACAAAATTCATGCAAGAGGCTCGCCCCCCCACTGCCTCGGCCCCTGACTGCCGCAGTGGCTGCCTCAGCCCTCGCAGCCCCAGCTTTGTCAGGAAGGATGTCTGGAAAGACGTCTGGTCTAATTAGCATATTACACTTTTATTATTATAGACTAGAGGCCCAGCGCATGAAATCACGCACGGTAGCCCACCACTGCTTGCAGCCCTACCCACCCGCCCACTGCTCTGCTCCGCTCGCCGCCCTGCTCACCCACTTGCTGCTGCTCTGTGTTTGCCACCCTGCCCACTCACCCTCATGGTGACTGGTCATTTAGTCATTCTGGTTGTCACAGACACTGGCTTTTTATATATATAGATGACATCTTATCTTTCCTACCTCCCCATCTATCCTACCAGATACTTTTTTTATAGAATGGTGCTATACCTTATTGTGGTTGGATTTCTGAAAGAGAAGGCTTTGGACATTAACATGTTAGATTGAACTAAAACGTCAAATGTAAATATTGTCAGGATGCTTGGATGTTGTCAACTGTTGATGTTAAAATATGATCTATGGGAAATAAAGCTGGATATTTGCTTGCTGATCCATTGCCATAATCTGAAATTTAATTTGTCTATAATTAACCTCTTCCTGCTTTTCATCTTTCCAAATCAACTTCCCAAGTTGGTAGGATCACTGTATGCTCAGAATTTTCTAATTTTTTCCCCTGAAACCTAAAATCTTAGCTATTTTTCCTGCTTTCAAATCCCTTAATATGGTTACTGCATCCTACCTACCCATTTATATTTCTCACTACTCCCAACACAGTCTGAATAACAACTCTCCCTTTCCTCTCTTCCTATCAGAATCTTTTAAGATTAGGAGTCTAATCTTGGCTCTGTGACTCACTAGCTATCTAGAATATTTGTACAAATCACTTAATCTCCCTGAATCTCAGATTCTTAATCTATGAAATTGGGAGGGAGAATGCAGGGCAAGGGTGGGGAGGATCATGAGATATCACTAAATTCACTTCCAGTTTTGAGTCCCCCCCACTTTCAATTCTGTGTTGAATGTCATATCCTTTATGATTCCTCTCCAGTCACACTAGCACACACTAACTTCACTTCTCTGAAGTCATACAGCTCCTGCAGCCTATACCAAACGATCAGTTACTGACATACAGATTCTCTTATATCATTTCTCTTTTGCTTTATAAAGTTTCATTATTAGCTCTCTATATGGACCATAAGCTTCTCTAGGTCAGGGACCATGATTTAGGTTTCTTTGATGTGCCTTTCATCTATGTCAAAGAATCTAACATAGTGATGTGCTCACAGAAGAAGTTAATGACATATTTTTGATAGATTATTGACTGAGAAAAAATAGAATTAATGGTTCTGCTGACCAAGCTATGTGGGCCGAAACAATCCTGCTCTTTCATCTACACTCAGATCAGATACTACTGCCTCTGTAGGACTCTACTTTGTTCCTTTTTCCATTCTCAGCACCTAGCACATAGCCAGCGTTTAATAAGGTTGGTTGAAAGAATGAATGAATGAATGAATATCCTTTTTGAGAGCTTTTTTTTAGTCACTAGGTTTATTGAAAATAGTTTCATCTCACCAAGAAAATACCTTTCAAATGTGAGCTTTTTATCTGGGCATGTAAATACTCCCTTTCAAAGTACATTAATCTCCATAAGCTTTTATTATTATTAATATGCCATGAATGCCAATGCTTTGTTTTCCCCCAATAGAGTCTCTCCACCAAGAAGGCACTTGCCCTTGTCTAATCACATCTGCAAGTAAGTAAATATTGGCAAAAACTCATAAAATCTTATTATCCCCTTTTGGTAAATGATGTCAAACTAGGTGGCCACTGTTGCCACTTGTAAGTATGAATCACAAATTTACATTGCCTCTGGATATAATAAATGGCCTGCCTCATAAAATGTGAGCAATATCCCTGCTTCCACTTCTGTAAGAAGGGTCAGCATGAATAATCAACTCAAAACAAGCCTTTAAGAGCATTTTGATGTTAAAGGTTGCTTATCACATCTAAGTCCTAAGAGTAACATGTAATTTTTACTTCCTTAGTTCTAATCCATAGGTTTTGATTGCTTGTAAAAATCATGCTATGTAGTAAGGAAAGCTAAAGTGGCTTCTCTAAAGAACAGACATATTAGTTGTGATTCTTGACTGCAAGCAACAGAGACTATCCTATATAATAAAAGGCCAATATGCAAATCAACTGAAGGGCAGAACGACTGGTTGCTATGACGTGCACTGATCACCAGGGGGCAGACGCTCAACGCAGGAGCTATGGTCAGTGCACACCCATAGGGGGAGCACTGTGCTCAGCCATAAGCCCTGAGCTGGGCTCATCACTGACAAGCACAGCAGCGGTGGCAGGACCGTCTCCCGCCTATATGTCAGCACTAAGGACATGCAGGGAGCAGGCCTAAGCCGGCAGTCAGACATCCCCCAAGGGCTCCTGAACTGCGAGAGGGTGCAGGCTGGGCTGAAGGACCCCCAAGTACACGAATTTTGTGCACTGGACCTCTAGTGTCCAATAAAAGAGAATGTATTGCCTAGGAATGAAGGATTCACAAGAACTCTAGGATGCTGGGGGATAGGGCTTGAGTAGAGGTGGGAACCAGAGAAGCTCCAGATAGTAGGTATTCTTAATAACCCAACTTGTCTGGACAGGATACTACTGTCACCCTTGCTAAAATGAATGAACTTACAGGAACTCCCCAATCCTTGAGTCACCCACTCAAGAGTTCTTCTTTTCCAGTTTTCTTTGTGTGAGAGTTGTCTAGAGTTGTGCTATCTAGAAAATTTCATACACTGGGAAAATAGTAATATCCCCATAGGAAATCAGGAATCTGTTATAAAGGGGAATGCATACTGCCTGGCCCCAAAGTGACAAACATCCAACCACAATAAGTGCTGAAAAATTCAGGCTTGCATTTATTTAGGGCCTCATTCATTCAGGCAGTTGATTAACATAATGCATGTCTACTGTGTTTAGCTGCTGTGCAGAGAGGTTGGCCTCTGACTTTGAAGAGAATATCATCCAGTGGGTAAAGGAAGCCTATAAGGGATTAAGTACAATGCAGTCTGATTAGGGTCACAGTGAATCATGAGTAAAGTGATAAGGAAATTCAGGGAACAGGAATTATGAAAAATAGTAAAAAGGAAGCAGAAGAGTATTGGCTGGATATAGATGGATTTGATTGGAGATGGATTTGATTCTCTCTTCTAGTGCCTAGCAGCTCTATAACTTTGGGGGAAAAGTCACTTATCGTTTCTAACACTCAGTGTCTTCATCTGTAAAATGACAAGAGTAAGCAGTTCTTGTAGAATTAGAAGAAGTAAATGAGATTGCACATTTTTAGGCACTTAGCAGGTATTTGATAAGTGGTGGTTGATTTATTCATTCATTTATTCATTCCGAGCAAAGAAAGTGACTGATTTTTGGCTGGACACAGAAGGGAATATTGGAAATAGATCTTGAAGAAATAAGTAGGTATCCCTCAGGCAGAGGGAAAGGGCATTCTGATCACAGCAAAGATGAAGAAGTGATAAGGTCATGGAGATGTCAGGAGAGGTGGCAAGAATGTTAGCAGAGATGGACTGTGGACATTTAGGGCAGTGTCAGGCAAAGAGAAGAGAATGATAGGTAATAGTTGATAAAAGGTGTAGTGCAATGTTAGATTTTACCCAGGAGAAAGTGCTTTTTAAAATGTGATCCCTGTGTTTCTTCCATCAAACCCACTGGGATTACATCCTAGAAATTCAGCTTCCAAGGCCCTGATTTCAACTTCCTCAGTCAGATTCTCTGAGAGTAGAGTGTGGGCAATCCACAGATTTTATCATCTGCCTGGGGGATTTTAAAGCTCCTTACAGTGTGAACATCCCTATGTGGTAAAGTGTTTCCATGGCGTAATCATGAGGAAAGAAGAGATGAGGACTCCATGCACTGTTTTTTAAAACATTTTATTTTAGGACTTTGGAGTATATTGTATTTATCTGGGTAGAATTTTGATATTGTTGAACTAAACTTAACACGTATGGGACAGAATCCCAGCTCAAATAATAGTATTCTCTTTTTATAGCCCAAATCAGACTAGACTATGGAATAATTCTGTGGCAAATAAAACAGAGCAAGATGGCTGATAATAAAAATGAATGATTTCTAAAAGCATTTAAAACTCAAAGAGATGGAGCCAGGAGAATATATGCTTTTGAAAATGGGATGGGGTGGGAGAAGGGGTAAAAAACAGCATAAATTTTCAGAGTTATGGTAACTGTCACAGAGAATTTAACAATTTTCTTTGCAGAATTTAGAAAATGAGTGCACATAATTCCAACTGGGTGATATCACAGGGAATTTTAAAACTACCCTGAGGTGATTCAGAGAGCTGCTTTTACATTCAAGCTGAATGAAAGAAAAATCCATATTTTAACTAAGCATGCAAATACACACACACACACACACACACACACACACACACACACACACACAGGCTGCTTGCAAAGCAAACCACAAAAGCACTTAATCACAAAAATATATTGTTAGGTTGAAGGTACAGCAGGTAGGATTGCTTTCTGGATGCCCTCTATCTATCCACCCAGGCCCCAAAGTCAGGACTTGGATATTGAGCCAAAATGATCAACCAGCTGCAATTCAACCTGGAACTTTTTTGTTGGGAGCTGAATAGATTAAAAAAAAATATATTGGTTTCATGTTGTTCTGACTTAAAGGCTTAAACTTACATAAGCATGGACTTTTGTTGTATTTAGATGTTTATTTGCAGAGGACTGCATTGTAGCACAGCCTGTAATTTCTGGCAGTCCTGTGAGTAATGCGTTAGAGTCTGAACTCCTTTGAACCAATTCCTTGCCTTCATTCACTTGCTAAATGCAAATCAGAAAGCAAATAAAAGGAAAGAAAAGAAGGTCAGTTGCTTATTTAAAAGACCACAGAGAATTCCATCTGGTAAACCAGTAGGAAAAAAAACCTGTCCATCATCTGGGAAGCAATGTCAACATAATAGCATGAAGAAAAGGTATAATATTTCTGAAACAGAAAGACAAACAGATGTGTGTTCATGGCCTTGGTGAGCTGGGCAAGAGACATGAAGAATGTTAGTGGAGGACTCAAAATGGAGCTCTAAGGGGTCACTGTTGGTCATGTTCATTCATCCATCTATCCCTCATTCAATTAACATTTAGTTAGCCATTTCTAGTGTCATGTTTTTTGCTAGGTGATGGAGATATAAAGATAAACATGACATAGTGACTTTCATCAAAATGCACACACTCCTGTGGGAGAGGCAAACAGAGAAATAAATATTTACAAAACAATGTGTGTACATGTAGGCTGTAAGCACATAAAGAATCATAAGAGTATAAAGAAGAAAACTGGAGAAATATAGTACTTGAAATTGTGGCAAATAAATTGTAACAGAAGAGAGAACAAGGAAAGTGCTTAAGAGGAAATTAGTTTGACATTTTGGCCAATTTTATTGGGATATCAGAAACTCACTTGATATGTTGTGATTTAATTATTATTCATACTAGAGGCCTGGTGCACAAAATTTGTGCATGGAGGGGGGGGGTCCTCTCAGCCCAGCCTGCACCCTCTCCAATCTGGAACCCCTCAGGGGATGTCCGACTGCCGGTTTAGGCCCAATCCCCAGGATAGGGTCTAAACCGACAGTCGGACATCCCTCTCACAATCCGGGACCACTGGCTCCTAACTGCTCACCTGCCTACCTGCCTGATTGCCTCCAACTGCCCCCCCCCCCCCGCCAGCCTAGTTGCCCTCAACTGCCTCCCCCACCCCCCTCTGGCCTGGTTGCCCCTTACTGCCCCTCCTCCCCCCGTGGGCCTGGTTGCCCCACACAGCCTGCTGTTCAGTCGTTTGGTCACCCCTCACTAACCCCCCTGCCGGCCTGGTTGCCCCACACAGCCTGCTGCTCAGTCATTGGTCGGCCCTCACTAACCCCCCTGCTGGCCTGATTGCCCCACGCAGACTGCTGCTCAGTTGTTTGGCCGCCCCTCACTAAGCCCCCTGCCGGCCTGGTCGCTCCATGCAGCCTGTTCAGTCATCCATTTGGTTGCGATGGTTGCTTAGGCTTTCATATATATACTAGAGGCCCGGTGCACGAAATTCGTGCATGAGGGGTGTGTATCCCTCAGCCCAGCCTGCACCCTCTCCAATCTGGGACCCCTCAAGGGATGTCGACTGCAGTCGGACATCCCTCTCACAATCCAGGACTGCTGGCTCCCAACTGCTCGCCTTCCTGCTTTCCTGATTGCCCCTAACTGCTTCTGCCTGCCAGCCTGATCACCCCCTAACCACTCCCCTGCCAGCCTGATTTATGCCTAACTGCTCCCCTGCCAGCCTGTTTGCCCCTAACTGCCTTCCCCTGCAGGCCTGGTCACCCCTAACTGACCTCCCCTGCAGGCCTGGTCACCCCTAACTGACCTCCCCTGCAGGCCTGGTAACCCCCAACTTCTCTTCCCTGCAGACCCAGTCACCCCCAACTTCCCTCCTCTGCCAGCCGGGTCACCCCTAACTGCCCCCCCGCAGGCTTGATCGCCCCCAACTGCCCTCCCTTGCAGGCCTGGTTCCTCCCAACTGCCCTCCCCTGCTGGCCATCTTGTGGTGGCCATCTTGTGTCCACATGGGGGCAGGATCTTTGACCACATTGGGGCAGCCATCCTGTGTGTTGGAGTGATGGTCAATCTGCATATTACTCTTTTATTAGATAGGATAGAGGCCTGGTGCACGGGTGGGGGCCAGCTGGTTTGCCCTGAAGTGTGTCCTGGATCAGGGTGGGGGTTCCCTTGGGGTGTGGGGCAGCCTGGGCAAGGGGCCTGTGGTGGTTTGCAGGCCGGCCATGCCTCCTGGTGACCCAAGTGGAGGCCCTGGTATCTGGGGTTTATTTATCTTCTACAATTGAAACTTTGTAGCCTGGAGCAGAGCCAAGCCTTCTGTTTGCTCTGTGGTGGCAGCCATTTCTATTGGGATTTATGTATCTTCTATCATTGAAACTTTGTAGCCTTAAGCGAGGCCTGGGGCGGCCAGGGTATGCGGAAAGCTTGGCTTCCTCCATTGGTGGGGAAACCCAAGCATCCCTCCTGCTCTCTGTGGCCGTAGCCATCTTGGTTGGGTTTATTTGCATATTTGCTCCTGATTGGCTTGTGGGCATGGCTTGTGGGTGTAGTGGAGTGATGGTTAATTTGCATATTACTCTTATTAGATAGGATAGATGATCATGCTATATTTGGCTGAAACATGAGTTCTGAAGTTAAAACAATCTTACAGTAATGTAGCTAGAATGACATATCTTCTATCTGCCACTCTCAGAATGAAGTGGGGAATGAAGGAAGGAAAGTGGGTGGTCAAGATCTCAATCTTTCTGAATCAGGAATTTTTAGAAACTCAGATCATTTGCTTAATTGGAATGAATTTACAGTGATATCTTTTTTCTCACAGTCTAAGAGATAAAGAATGTTAAAGTAGAATGAGCTCAAATTATCCTTAAACTGTGGAATACATGATTTTTTTTATGACTTTGAGAACAGTCAATGAGCAGAAGAAACTGGCATTCATTGAGCACCTACTTTGCATGTGGTTCTTTGTTCAGAGTTTAATATAACTTATCTCATATATTAGTACTACATAGAAGGGTTATGGAATCAATATTTCATATAGGTTCTAAACACAGAGATTTCTGGATTCAAATCTAGCTCCTCATTTACAAGTTGTGTGATCTGGACAAAATGTTTAATCTCTCTAGGCCTCAGGTTTTCATTGGCAAGATGTAAATATTAACATAATCCATCTCAATGATTTTTATGACCATTAAATTAATTAATATAAGTAAAATACTTGGAGTAATACCTTACTCGAAATAAACACCAATAAATGTTAGCTACTTTTAATGCTTTTTTTAAACTACATAATATTTTGTTTTTAGTTAATCCTCTGAGGAAAATGCCCATTTATATTTATTTAAAACTTAACAAACTAGAAATAGAATAAATGGAATTTGATAAAATGTAGTGACAAAGAGCATATAGTAAACACCTTACTTAATGGTAAAATGTGAAAAGCTTTCTCTTTGAGGCCAGAAAGCAGACAATAATACCTTTACCACCACTATTCAACAGTGCACTGGACATTCTAGGAAGGACATTAAGGCATGAAGAAGAAAAGAAAGGTATAAAAACAAGAAAGGAAAAAATAAGCTATCGCTGAATATAAATAATATGGTGGTGTACCTAAAAAAATTCAAAAGAATTGTTGGAATTAAAAGATGAGTTTATCAAGGTTGCTAAATACAAGATCAATGCACAAAAGTCAATTGAATTTCCATATTCTAGAAACAAACAAAAAATACAAATAAAGTTATAAAGGATAGACTGAGTAAGAAGTTCCAACATATGCATAACTGTTGTGTCAGATGAGAGAATATGTAAATGAGGGAAGGAAAGTGCACTTTCCCTTTCCACTGAAGACTGAAGGCTGAGTTTCCCTGGATAGAGCTGGACTGATGCAGAGTCCAGCGGAGCAGAGCTGCCTAGTGGAAGAGAGGCCTGGCCCCAGGGCCACCTGGCCCCTGAGGTGCCTCACAGCCATGCTGATTTCACTGCTGTGCTGCTTCGCCATTGAGCTATTCTGCAGTGGAGAAAGTTTCCTTCTTTACTACACCCCAAGTAGGGAATTCCTGTTGGCACTGAATTGGCACCAAGGACCATCAATTGACACCTTTCATCTTAATATGAAGATATCAGGGGAAATTTACTCATCTATTATCTGGAGACCATATAAAGGATGCATTTAATGGTGGTTGTTGTGCTTTATCTTATCCCAAAGGTGCCTTAAACTGTCTTTTTTTCTGCTCTACTTGGGTTTGTTTGCGTGTTTTTTTTACTACTTTGTCTTGCAAATCACTGATTTAGTCCTCTGCTTCATCCAACCTACTATATATTCCTTCTAGTGTATTGTTCATTTCAGATATTGTATTCTTCATTTCTATGGTTCTTTATTATAGTTTATTTGTCCTTTTTCATGCTGTTGAAGTTCTCACTAAGTTTCTTGTACTTTTCACTAAGTGCCTTGAGCATCCTTATCACCATATTTTAAAACACTATATCTGGTAAATTGCTTGCCTTTATTTCATTTAGCTCTTTTTCTAGAGATTTTCCTATTCATCTATTTGGGGCAGGTTTCTTTGTCTCCCCATTTTTGTTTGTTTCTATGTATTAGATAGATCTGCTATGTCTACCAATCTTGGTAGGGTGAGCTTATGCAGTAGATGTCCTGTGAGATCCAGTTGCACAGTCTCCTTGATTAACTGAGCTGCTTGCTTCAGGAATGTCCCTGTGTGAATTATGTGAGCCCTCCTGTTGTAATTGAGTCCTGATTGTTAATGACCTATTTGTATGTGAGTTCGCCCTCAGGCTGGCTGACTGCCGGGGTGGGGGGTGGGGGGGGTGGGGGGGGTGGGGGGTGGGGATTGACCTCGACCACAGTTTATGAGCTGCTGTGTATGTGCTGACCACACTAAGCAGCATTTGCCTTGGCAGGGTTTGGTGCTGACACCAGGGGTTGAATATGACACTTTTTATCTGAACAACCTATTCTCATGTAGTCTGAAGCTAGCCACTGGTGCGTTGGTTCTGGGGCCTCTTGGGAGAGACTCTGGTACAGATCAATTTACAGTACTGCTTGTGACTGGCCTGGGGGCAACCTGTTCTAAGCTACAAAGTGATGCACAGTTTGTGGCTGCCTCTGCTGGGCCTGAGTGTGTGTGTGGGGAGGACCAAGCTGTGCACCAAGGCCAGCTTCCTTCAAAACTGAGTCGTGGGGCAGGTGAGCAAAAGGCCCAAGGAACTCAGAGAGTTGTCTGGGTGCCTGTTGGTCTGAGTCAGTGACAGAGCCTCTGGCCGTAGTTGAGTTGCAAAAGGAAGGTCCTCAGTGAGTCACCAGTTAGGAGTGAGCAGTGTTCATCAGATTGATGCAGGTTCAATGTTGATGCCAGTGATGGGTCTGAGGCAACTCAACAAAATTCTCAGGGTATACCAAGTCTAGCTTAGACCTGCCAGGAGCCCACATACCTTTGTCATGGGGCAGTGTCTCAGGAAGTCATCAGAGGGAGGCCAGCAGAGTTAACAGGCCTAAATAGACCAAGATTTGCCTGTGTGAAGGGAGGGCTCTGTATCTGTCAGGCATGTGAGGGAAAAATGACCCCCCATTCTAGATCCATACAACGCATTTTGTCCCAGATTCTGCCAGCAGCCCGAGCTCAGCAATGGATCTCCCATGAAGGGGAGCACCAGTCAGGCTTGGTAGAAGAAGTGAGAAGTGGCAATCCTCAGAGCCACACAACTGTCACTGACACCCAGTAAGACTGCCTGGACCTCTACACTCCTGACCAGACAGCTGACTCCTTAACAAGGTGTGAGCTCCACAGGGTGGAGTGACAGGGAGTCCAGCCGGTGGGGCTATTGTATTCCCCCAGGCTCATACCATAAAGAAAGGGGTGCTCCACCCAAGAAAGACAGGGTCTGTGGTGTGGGAGAGGGACTGAACACATCCTGGTGGCTGTCTCTTCAGCTCACTCCCCAGATCCACAAACCTCCATCTCTGCTTATGTGATACTAGTGCACTCCACTTTCTCTTGGCCAGGGCCCAGAGTGAGTGGCTGCAAACAAGATTTTGTGTGTTGGCCCTTTAAGAGTGCACTTGTGTTTCTAGTCAACTTCTGTTTCTCCCTGGGCAGTCAGAATCCCCACTGATTTCACTTGCTAGATGTTATGTGATTACCTCTTTCCTGCTCTGGTGTTCTGGGCTGGGGAGCCAGGCATGGGGTTGAGGCCCTACTCTTCTCAGGGGGAACTGTGGAGGACCACTGTGGTTTAGGTGGTCCACTGTGGCCTGCTGCAAAGCTTTGAGCCTGATGCCCTGACCTTCCGTGAGGCCCCCTTGTAAAATATCTTTGGCTCATGCAAGCTCAAGTGTGTCCTGCTATTGCAACTGAGAACTTTCCCTGGATAGAGCACATTCATGGTGGTCCTGTGACTGGCTGAGCCTCCCTATACCTGCTTTCCTGACAGAGGAAGGGACTCTGTGCATGGAAGGAGAGGGAGCAAGCCAGAATGTGCAGGACACCCTCCAGTGTCATGGATGGCAGAGCCAGGCTGCTCAGCTAAGCTGAGTTATGAAGCAGGGTGGGGCTGGTGTGGGTTAAGGGCAGGGTGGGGGTGGGACATGGGGCAGGGCACAGGCAGGATGGATTGGACCTTCCAGCTGGGTATGTCACTTCCAGGTCCCTTCATCTCTTTCACTCCGAGCCCCTCTTCCTCCCTCCCTTCCTGAGGTCTCAGCCTTAGTTCTCAACACCCATTTTCCAAAGAAGGTTCAAAGTTGACAAGTGACCTTGGATGCTGGGAACTGCCCCCAATACCTTAAAATCATGTTTACATTAGACTGAGAATCTCCACTTCTAGAGACCTGTCTTAAATAAATAAAGAGGATGGCAGTGGAAAAACGGAAGTGGCTCATGTTCCACAGCAGGGGCTTCAGAAATTCTGATGTGGTGACACATAAAATGCCAGGAGGAAGAGGACTGACTGGCAGTGTTCACCCCTAGGGAAATGAGGTTTTGGAAGGGCACGGGCCCAGGAATCATTCGCAGTCCAACACCCAAAAGTACATACACACATATACATACATGAACATGCACAGATACCCATACATGCACACATGAGTATTGGAACATAGATGCACACATGTACACATGCCAACACAATATGCACACACAGGGAAAGGACTGGAACGGTGAGCACCCTGTCAGGGCTCTCCTCCCTGGAAGGATTTCGTTCTTTACTTGATTCAGAATTGCTTTAGAATTCATCATTGCACTATAATAAACATTTATTTTTTTGCCCTAAATCCTTTCATAATAAAAACCAAATTATTACGTTACTCCATAGATGAATTATAAATGGATAAGATTGAAAAAATAAATTCAATATTTTTAGAACTATCAAAGTCATACATGCATTTGAAAAGGTATAGACATCAACTCAAAGAGAAGGTAAGAAATTTGCAAGTCCCACCCCAGCGGTGAATGTCATAAGTGGCTCGGTGGGGATCTCTTATGCTCTGCCTGTCATTCTGTTTGTCTGTCTGTCACAGGCAGACTCATTCACATATATGCATGTCTGCCTCTTGACATCACATATATGTCGTCTAACTGATGGGATCCTGGATGTAGATAGTTTTTCCACCTGTCTCACATGAGAGGACCCCTAAGGCTTTACTGTCAGCATGTAGAGACTCCTGCACCCACTTTAGCAGCTGCTCAGCTTCCCTCATCCATGTGGACCAGGATTGGTAGATCCCAACCCCTTTCTACGGACATTAGTATTTTATCTAATTCCTAGCTATTTCATCAGTGCTCTGATGGGGAGTCTGGAAAATACATCTTTGAAAAACTGTGCAAGAATTTCTATGGGGTAACCTCCTAGGATAAGCACTACCAGGTGCAGGTGTGCCCCTGTGGGACTTTGGCAGGTCCTGCACACTGTTCTTACAGAGGAGAGGCCTTTCCCCCTCTTCCCCAGGGGACCTGTTGGGGCCTCTGCTGCCTCACTTTCTCCCTAGGGCTGGTCTCCACCAGACCAGAAGCCTGCCAGTCTGTTGGTGACAGTGCTCTCTCCCACTGTTGACAGTGCGTGTGTCCCCATCAGGATAGTCAGGCAATTGTGGCGTATCCTAGCCTATGAACTGCCCCTCATTGGAAGTGCTTGTCCTTGCTCTTTGTCCCTTTAGAAAACACCGACTTTTGAGATCTTCCTCCACCACAGGGATGTTAAACCTCTCTCTTGTGTTTAAAAACATTCTTGAGGAATGCTTTCCAACTTGTAGTTTCTTTAAGATTGCTGCATTTTTCTTCTTGTTGTTTTGGGCACTGGAAGAGCCAGTCAGTGTCTGACTGGCTTCTGACCGTGGGGTTACATTTACCACAGAGGTCTCAACCCAGAGATCAAAAATCATGCCAACTTACTAAAAGGGCTTATTTTATTTTATAACATTTTTATGTGTGATCTCTATCCCTATCAAATAACATGCTATTTCAGATAAAAAAAATATTTGAGCAAACACAAAATGGCAACTATTGTAAGATTCCATTTCTAGAAAATGTCTGCAGCAGGAAAAGGGGCAGAGACAGAAAGCAGATCAGGGGCTGTCAGGGGCAGGATGTGTGGGGAGTGAGTACTGTTGGTGCAGGGTTTCCTATTGGGGTGATGGGACATCCTACAACTAGACAGTGGTGGTGCCTACACAGCATCATGAGTGTACTTCATGCTCAGGAATGACACCATACAAAATACCAACAACAGCATTTCTTTATTACTTAACATAGATTATACAATGGAAAAATGAAGGCTAAGAACATAAAAAAGAAAATAATAAAAGCAACCCCCCCAAAACCCCTAAACAATAAAAATCAAAAGATAAAAAACCAAATCACACCAGGGAGAACATAAAAACAAAATAAAAAGAGAAATTAAAAGGAAAAGATCAACGAGTGGGGGTAAAATGAGTTTTTCCTTTGGGACAGGATGGGCACATTCAACAAGCGGCCCTTGAGCTGGGCCCTCCACAGGCAGCTCCTCCTCTGAGGCAGGAACCAGCATGGGCTCCAGGGAGGGTTCTTCATCCAGCGGCGCTGGGGCCTCAGTTTCCTCTGGGGCCGGCCCTGGCTGCACAGCTACAGCTGGAGAGGCTGCGGGAGGTGGTGAAAGCTCTGGAGATAGAGATGCCTCCAGCTCTGCATCCTGCTCCTCGGGATGGACTTCAGGTGTGACAGGAGGAGCTGCCTCTGCCTCCTGGGCTGGTGCTGGAGTTGGGAGAGGAGAAAAGATCACCCAGGTGCCTGCATTTCCATGTGTCCCCCAAAGACACAACACTGGGCACAGCCCACGACCCACCACAGGACATCCTCCCTGCCCAAAGTCCAGCACAGGGGTGGTCTGAGGCCAGTCTTTGCTCCTGGCCAGCTTTTGGGGGTGCTCCCTATGTGTCTGGCAGTAATCCCTCCCCATAAACTCACATGGACTTCCCCACCCATTCAACCTCCACCCCAATCCCCCGCCCCTCACCCTTGGGCTTTGCCTCCTTGGACTCTGCTTCTTTGGGCTCCAGGTCCTCTGGCCTGGTGTTATTAACATGGGCATAGCGCTCCAGGATAAAGTTTCAAATTGCCATCTGGGTGTTGGGACCAAGAGACTTCGAGGTTGGAGGCTTGTGGGGCCTGAGTGGCTCCAGTGGAGGAGTCCTTCTATGTCCATCCACAGGACCTGGTTGCCCAGACCCCCAGGTGGCCACACGCATTTCAGGCCTGCCCTGGCCCTCAGTGGTGTGGCTTACCAGGCCCTCACTGCAGGACATGGGGTGGGGGTCTTCCTCCACCAGCTGCTTCTCCTCCTTGACTTGGGTTGAGCTCTGCAATGACAGTGACTCAAGCCTGGCCCTGGTCGCTGCTGCTTCTGCCCCCTTGACCTTCTGCTCCTGGATTAGGCCCAGCCCTGTGTCTGCACAGACCTCCACCCAGGGGAAATGAGATTCATCTCCAGGGCTCAGGATAGACCTCGGGCAGAGGGCACCACCCACACTCCATGTTCACCCAGCCAGCCTTGTCCTGGATTTATTACTGACACCCTAAACTGTTCCTGTTCCGGGTAGGCCCTCCCTATGTGAACACCCTCTTTATCCCCCCTGTCCTCCCCCAACACACACACACACACACACACACACACACACACACACACACACACACGGGGAGGGGACAGAGGACTGCTCAGGTCCCACCATGCAAAGGGCCACAGGCATCGTCTGGGCTGAGTCCGGATCCAGCAGTGGCCATGGTTAAACATACTCTCATCGTTGCCTCTCTTCAGGCCTTGGCCTCGGGACATGGGGTGACATGAAAACATGGTGTCCTCTCCAATGCCTCTGAGTGAGATGGGAAGGGTTCTGTTAGGCTCCATCGTCAGGAAGTGAGGTAACCCCTGGGTCCCCTACTCGAGCAACTCCTCAGACATGAGCAGTGACCTCACTTCCTGACGATGGAGCCCAACAGAACCTGGAACCCTGGTAACCAGGCAGCCCCATTCTATAACTGCCCCTTCCCATCTCACTCGGATAGAGGCATTGGAGAGAACACCATGTTTTCGTGTTGTCTCCCCGTGTGCCGAGGCCGAGGCCTCAAGAGAGGCAGCGATGAGAGTATATTCCGACGTGCCCGCCGCTGGATCCGGACTCAGTCCAGACGACGCCTGTTGCCCTTTGCACGGCGGGACGCGGAGGTAACACAGGGAGGCCCAGAGCGGTTTATTCTGGGCAGGCCGCCCTGTGTCCCTCACCGTGTGTGTGTGTGTGGAGGTCTGTGCAGACACAGGGCTGGGCCTGATCCGGGAGCAGAAGGTCCAGGGGGCAGAAGCAGCAGCAACTAGGGCCAGGCTTGAGTCCTCCTGACTGGCTGCCATCACTGTCATTGCAGAACTCAACCCGGGTCAAGGAGGAGCACCAGCTGGTGGAGGAAGACCCCCGCCCCAGTGAGGGGCTGGTGAGCCACACCACTAAGGGCCAGGGCAGGCCTGAAGTGAGTGTGGTCACCTGGGGGTCGGGGGAACCAGGTCCTGTGGATGGACATGGGACTCCTCCACCAAAACCAACCAGACCTCAAAAGTCTACAAACTTGAAGCCGCGCAGTTCCAACAGGCGGAAGGCAGTTTTCAACTCTGTTTTGGAGCGCTATGCCTGTATTAATCTCACCAGGCTAGAGGACCTGGAGCCCACGGAGGCAGAGTCCAAGGAGGCAGAGCCGAAGGACGTAGAGCCTAAGAGTGAGAAAGTGGGGTCGTGGGGCAGAATGGGTAGGGGAGGTCCATGTGAGTTCTGGGTGAGGAATTGTTGCCAGACACACAGGGAGCATCTCAGAGCCTGGCCAGGAGCAAAGATCAGTCTCAGACCACCCATCTACTGGACTGCGGGGCAGGGAATTTATCCTGTGGTGGGTCCTAGGCGCTAGCTGTGTTCTGTCTTTGGGGACAGATGGAAATACAGGCACTTGCGTGATCTTTTCTCCTCTCCAAACTCCAGCACCAGCCCAGGAGGAGGTGGAAGCGGCCCCTCCTGTAAAACCTGAAGTCCATCCTGAGGTAGAGCTGGAGGCATGTCCACCTCCAGAGCTCCTGCCACCTCCAACAGCCTCTCCAGCTGCAGCTGTGGAGCCAGGGCCGGCCCCAGAGGAAACTGAGGCCCCAGCACCGATGGATGAAGAACCCTCCCTGGAGCCCATGCTGGTTCCTGCCTCAGAGGAGGAGCTGCCTATGGAGGGGCCAGATCAAGGGCCGCTTGTTGAATGTGCTCCCCCTGTCCCAAGGGACAACCTTGTTTTACCCCCACTCGTTGATCTTTTCCTTTTAATTTCTCTTTTTATTTTGTTTTTATGTTCTCCATGGTGTGATTCCATTTTTTATCTTTTGATTTTTGTTATTTGGGGGTTTAGGGCAGTTTTTGCTATTATTATTTTCTTTTCTTTGTTTTTAGTCTTCATTTATCCATTGTGAAATCCATGTTAAGTAATAAATAAATGTTATTTCTTGTATTTTATATTGTGTCATTTCTGAGTGTGAAATGCATTTATGATACTATGCAAACACCACCACTGTCTAGTTGTAGGATGTTCCATCACCCCAAAAAGAAACCCTGCACTAACAGTACTCACTCCCCACACATCCTGCCCCTGACAGCCCCTGATCTGCTTTCTGTCTCTGCCCCTTTTCCTACTCCAGACATTTCCTAGGAATCTTACAATAGATACTGTTTTGTGATTGCTCAAATATTTTTGTTTTTTTGTCTGAAATAGCATTTTTGTTATTTAAAAGGAAAATACCAGAGATCAAATGTAAAAAATAAAATAAAATAAATAAGCCCTTTTAGTAAGTTTGTGCATGATCTATGATTTCAGGGTTGAGACCTCTGTGCTAAATGTGACCCCAGGGCCAGAAGCCAGTCAGGCACTGGCTGGCTCTTCCAGTGCCCAAAGCAACAAGGAGAAAAATGCAGAAATCTTAAAAGAAACCACAAGCTGGAAAGCACTCCTCACAAACCAAGGGAAAGGTTTAACATCCCTGTGCTGGAGAAAAATCTCAAAAGTCATTTTTTTCTAAAGGGACAATGGGTGAACACATTTACTTCCAAGGAGAGGCAGTTCATAGGCCAGGATATGCCAGAGTTGTCTGAATATTCCTATGAGGACACACGCACTGTCAACACTCGGGAGAGAGCACTGTCACCATCAGGCTGGCAGGCTTCTGGTCTGGTGGAGACCAGCCCTAGGGAGAAAGTGAGGCAGCAGAGGCCCCAGCAGGTCCCCAGGGAGAAGGAGAAAGCCCCTCCTGTGGGAGAAGAGTGTGCAGGATATGCCAAAGTCCCACAGGTGCACACCTGTACCTGGCAGGGCTCACCCAAGGAGGTTACCCCACAGAAATTCTTGCACAATTGTTCAGAGATTTATTTTTTAAAATACTGATCAGAGCATTGATGAAATACCTAGGAATGGGATAAAACACTAATGTCCATGGAAAGGGGATGGACTCCACCAATCCTGATCCACGTGGATGAGGGAAGCTTAGCAGCTGCTAAAGTGGGTGCAAGGGTCTCTACATGCTGACAAAGACCTCAGGGGTCCTCACACATTAGTCAGGTAGAAAAACTGTCTATATCCAGGATCCTACCAGTGAGACAACATATATGTGATACAATAGGCAGACATGCATATGTGAAAATGACATGGTACTATATGTAAAGAACCCTAAAGAGTCTACCAGAAACTAATGATACCTGAATTTAGTAAAGTAGCAGGATCCAAAATAAATATCCAGAAATCAGTTGCATTTATATACACCAATAATTAACTATCATAAAGGGAATAAAAAAATAATTCCATTTAAAATAGAATAAAAATAGATAAATTACCCTGAAATAAATTTAACAAAGCATGTAAACACCTGCACTTCAAAAATTATATGATACTGAAGAAAAAACTTGAAGAAGATACATATAAGTGGAAGCATATACTGTGTTCATGGATTGGAAGAATTATTATTAAAACTAGAGGCCTGGTGCATGAAATTTGTGAGGGAGGGTGTGTCCCTCAGCCCAGCCTGCACCCTCTTCAATCTGGGACCCCTCGAGGGATCGGGCCTAAACGGGCAGCCAGACAATCCAGGACTGCTGGCTCCCAACTGCTTGCCTGCCTGCCTTCCTGATTGTCCCTAACCGCTTCTGCCTGCCAGTCTGATCACCCCCTAACCACTCCCCTGCCAGCCTGATTTATGCCTAACTGCTCCCCTGCCAGCCTGATTGCCTCTAACTGCCCTCCCCTGCAGGCCTGGTCATCCCTAACTGCCCTCCCCTGCAGGCCTGGTCACCCCTAACTGCCCTCCCCTGCAGGTTTGATTGCCCCCAACTGCCCTCCCTTGCATGCCTGGTCCCTCCCAATTTCCCTCCCCTGCTGGCCATATTGTGGTGGCCATCTTATGTCCACATGGGGGCAGCTGTCTTTGACCACATGTGAGCAGCCATCTTATGTGTTGGAGTGACAGTCAATTTGCATATTACTTTTTTATTAGATAGGATGTCCATACTATCCAAAGCAATTTATAGAGTCAATTCAATTCCTATGAAGATACCAGTGGTGTACTTCACAGAAATAGAACAAATATTCCAGAAATTTATTTGTAACTACAAAAGATACCAAATAGTCATAACAACTTGAGAAAGAACAAAGTTGGAGGTATCACACTACCTGATATCAGTCTATAATATGAGGCTATAGTAATCATACAGCATGGTGCTGGCACAAAAACATACATAAATCAATGGACCAGAATAGAGAGCCCAGAAAACCCACACATTTATGGTCAACTAATGTTTGACAAAGGAGGCAAGGGCATACAGTAGGCTAAATATAGTCTATTCAATAAATGGTATTGAGAAAATTGGACAGAAAACTGTGGGACTGGGCCTAAACCAGCAGTTGGACATCCTCTGAGTGGTCCCAGATTGGAGATGGTGCACGCTGGGCTGAGGGACACCCCCCCCCCCACCCCAGTGCACAAATTTCATGCACCGGGCCTCTAGTCTTAAGATAAAGCCTAATCCTTTTATTGTGACCATGTGTGCTCTGGTTCCTGCCTACTTCTGCTCATGTGCCAACACATTTTCCTTTCTTTTTTGGTTTCAGTCTTTGTCAATTCCCACAAAGGTCCTATGGAGTAACTTAGTAGAATAGTTTTCCAATGAGAGTTATTCTCACCAATTTGCCTAGTTTTTAAATGGATTGTTTTATTGGTGAGAATAGCTCTCAGCACAAAGCTATTCTGCTTCTCTCCCTTTACCTTTTTGTCTGTCTCTAATACTTTGATTCAGTTCTACACTTGAGGGCACCTCTCTCAGTAAACCACGAGATAGAATCTGCCATATTTTCCCTTCATACCACAGACTGTAGTTGTGTGATCATTTGACTTTTTTCTGTCTCCTGCCTAGAGAGTACGCTTTTTGTTCACTATTGTTTCAGGGGTACCAGCTTAGTACGTGGTTCAATAAATACTGATGAAATGGATGGATGCTTTTACAATATCATGCAATGTAAGGTTCCGCAATTGAAAATAAAAATTATTTCAAAAAACTAAAACATAAATGAGGGAAAGAAATTGTTACAAGAGATAACAGATTGAGTGTCTTCCAGATTAAGGAAAGACATAAATGCTTAGATTTTAAAATGTTATTCAGTGTACTCATTTTCTTTCAGTAGTAAATTTCATAATAATTCTAAAAATAGAAATTTGCCAAAGCTTAGAAATACATTGTAAAATCTTTTTATTTTATTTATTAACTCTTTCATTCATCCATACAAGAAATATTTTTAACAACCCACTATCTGTCAGATTGCTTGTCTATAGTAGTTATTATAATCCAGTAGGACATCAGAGAAGTATCAAACAATTAGTATAGTGTATATAGTATAGAAAAAGAAGGAATTGATTGCATTCTGTGTAGAAGGTACAGGGCACATAATGACCAAGAAGTGAGAGAGAAGTTCTTTAAAGAATAGAAAAAAGTTGACTGGAATTTATGTGATATAATTGAAACAACATGAGGATAAGGAGGCATATTTCTTGCTTTAAACTCTGATGATGGTAATTATTTTAGTGTTTTTCAAAATTACTTGTTTATCTCTATTTTTAATGTGGAAGATAAGAAATAAAATGTTTATTTTAAGAAAAGATATAGTTGGAGAGAATTCTCCTAGGTCCATGAGATGTATTTCTAGTTAAACCTTGCTAAAATAGTACACAACTGAAGGCAGCCATGCTGCATAGTATTGTCAGTTCTTGAGAAACACAATGAGACATCCCAAAAGGTTGAGTTAATATGATCTTCCAGGAATTAAGTTTGGGGAAAATAACACCTGTGAATAAGAGAGACCGTAGAAAGATATGAGCAAACTTGTTCCAAAACTGTGGGTCTAGCTTTGGTTTGATCATGAATAATAGTTCTGTTAAGATTTGAAAGAGAAAAAGACTATCTTCTAAGAAATTTACCAAGAAGCATTCCTAGGAAGTTTATTATAAGAATTTATAGAATGATTTTTCAGAATCCTAAGGACTCCCAGCTATAACTGTGTGTGAACACCTGTCTTAGTTCAGACTACTTTAACAAACTACCTTAGACAGGTGATCTATAAACAACACTAATTTATTTATCAGAGTTATGGAGACTGGAAATCTGAGATAAGAGTGTCAACATGATCATGTTGGAAGGCCCTCTTTTGAATTGTGAACTACAGACTTGTAGTTGTATCTTCACATGAAAGAAAGAATGTTAGCTAGCTCTCTGGCCTCTTAAAAAGGCATTAATTCATTTATGAGGTTTCCCCCTCTTGACTTTATTACCTCCCAAAGACCTCAACACTACATACTATCACATTGGGTGTTAGATTTCACCATGTGAATTTGGAGGGACATAAACATTCAGTCCATAACAACAACATAAGGCAGGCATCCTAATGGAGACAGAACCATGGTCAGGGAGATGAGAATCCCAAAGGTACGGAGTTCTTACTACTGAGAAATAAGTTTGTATAATTGATTAAGGAAGCCTTGTGGAGATAAAAGAATGATACTACAAAACCTGCTAATAAAGAGGATAGCATTGTACCATGGAAGAGTTGAATTCCTTCAAATCATGATTTCCTTTTTTATCTGTCACTTGCTTATAAATTTCAACCTTCTTGAAATAATGATCACTTAATCTGAGATTATTTGAACCGGGCTTGTGGCATTATACCCGAATAGAATAAGATCTAAGGGAATTTTATGAATATATGGAAATTCCTTAAAGCCCTCAAATTCTCTCTGCTCATCCTCAGGGAGCACAGGACTAAGATGGTCAGAGAGGTAGACCACAATCTCCTTCCATCACTGCTGCAACTGACCCACCTCCTACACAAGATGGAGCCCATTCAGCTTCTTAGCTAGCTCTGTGCCTTGAATGAGCTCCTCTTGGATTCTTGGCTGCTTGCTGGCTTTGCCAAACTGTCCTCCCACCCCACTGCAAGTCTTAGCCTTCCCTAAAACCCCTTAGTTTCCAAAGATTTCCTTTGCTCAGCAAGACATTGTTAGTAGCATGGCCTAGCCCCCAAATGCTATGGGACTGGGAGTGGCTAGAGCAGATTCTGGAGATCCTAAATGTCTTACAGAGTGTCTCACCTCTGACCCAGAGCCTGTGAAAAGATAGCAAGAGGGTTTGCACCTGAAGACAGAGAAGCAAGCAAACATCCTTAGGACACATTGGCACTTGATTCAGAGGAGAGGCATTTTCTGTCCAACTTGCTAAGGAAGCACTTCCTCCACTGACTAGAGAAAATTAATGAGATATTTTTTCTGTAGGTGGCAACCTAGAAGTGGATCAAAAAATAACCTTAGCAGGTGATAGCCAATATATAGGATGTCCCAAAAATTGATACACACTTTGAATAATTATAAAGGTAGTATTTATTAAAATACATTTCATTAGCAGCTATCAGCTGTTAAAGTGTATAAACATTTCTGGGACATCCTGTATATATATATAATTGCTGTATGTCTGATTTTCAGGATTTACAAATATT
Source organism: Plecotus auritus (assembly GCF_963455305.1). NCBI lineage: Eukaryota > Metazoa > Chordata > Mammalia > Chiroptera > Vespertilionidae > Plecotus > Plecotus auritus. Next base: position 132,972,477 of record NC_137776.1, on the reverse strand, counting down.
TTAATATTACTAGGATATTTGTTATTAGCTGTGTAACATTTTCATTGTGTGACATTCTTAGGAAGAAGCATTTATCCAGACTTACAGGCTCAGCCCTGACTGAGTGGGAACACCTACTGGGAGACAGAATCAGGCTTAGGGAGAGGATAATCCCAGAAAAAAACAGGTAGAATAAATATGCTACAAATTAAAGCAACCAAACAGGAATAATATCTCAGGAAGCATCAATGAAAACTGTGGAAGATGGCCTTGCCCTGCCCTTGTCACCACATTGTGCAATTCCACACAAAACAAAGGACCACCTCTGAGTGTTTGTAAAAGGAGCGTGTTCTCTCAGAGGAATATGAGGGAGAACTGGTTAATAGGGAACACTTGGCCTCTCTAGTGAAGTCTTTAATATTCCTTTTGATTCTACAATATGTGATGTTTCATGCTTCTTGACCTTATCAAACCAAATTCAAATGGAAAAGAAACATGTACTGAAACTTTTTATAAACTTTTTATAAAAAGTTTTATATCCTTGATCTCATTTAGCCTATATAGTAGTCCTCACTAGAATATATTACTGTCCTTACTCCCAAATGTGTAGCTGGTAACTATGGGATCTAAGTAATGTGCTCAAGGTCACCTGGCTGATAGGTGATAAGGACGAGAGTCACTCCAGGACTAGCTTAACTGTGCAACTAGGGCAGGCTTTCCTCTCCACATCATGCTCTGTCTCTAACCACAATTAGAGCTTTCAGTTTACTTTCTTTTGATATCATTTATTTCTGTGCTTTCGTTGATGTGGGGTCCGATTTTTTTCTTTTTTCGTATGTTTCACTATGATCTTATTGTGGGACTATTGGTCCCAAAGTTTCTTATAAAACCACACACTGTGACTACCAGTCCCCAAAGACACATGTCTATCTAGTGGCTCCCTTTTTACTTCTTTCTTGAAGCTTCGATATCACAAAAGGTGAAACTCCCTTCAGCGCATTTTACTGCTACAGTTTTGCACAAACCAAAACAAATCTTTTGGAATCTTAGTCTTAAGACTGACTACCTTAAGAACCAAAATCCTTTATCACTTGAACTAAATTATCTTTCTCCACAAGACATATACCTTTGTCTAAAAAGAGTAACTCCTCTCCATGGCACCTGACTCCCATTATTCAGGCCCAGATGTCCCCTTGGCAGATTTCCAAAACTTGCTTGTTTCCTTCCGGCTTTCAAATATTTGCCCGTTTTCCTAGTGTTGCTGCATTTGGGATTGTTTGGATATCAGGTGACCAAAGGGGTGCCCTGGATGTGTGGCAGAGAGGACACTGAGGGTCCATCATCCCAGGCAGGAGACGTTCCCTGGTGCACTGTAGTTGTCCTTAAAGCCCAGGCTGGGGAAGTGCCTGGCAGGCTTTAGCCTCTTGCCAGGAGGGAGGTATGGCCTTCAGATGGGTGATAGTTGGGGAAACTGGACAGTGTCTGTGTTTGTGCCTTGATTGTCTCAGCCATCTCAGACTCTGCTTCCTGATAGAGCAAGTACTCACTCTGGACAGAGGCCCCTTCCCTAGCTGGTTATTTCAGAGCCATGATATCAAGGAGGGCCCTGCAGGCTCCTTTGAAAGCATACTAGTGTTTTAGAGATCTAAGCAGTAGGAACTAAACGTTGGTCCATTAAGAAATGGAACTGCTGGTTGTAGCATGAAGTGGGATCTCAAGGGCACTTTTGCTGGCCAGTGTTCTCATGCTGTAGAGGTCGTTGTTGCAGTATTGATTTCCCTGGGTCTCCCGCTGTAGCCAACTACCATCTTAATCTGCAAGAGCTCAGGTTAATGCTTGACATCCTATTTCCTGGAGAGTTGAGTGTCAGTTTCTTTCTTCTGGAGTTTGGAATATTGTCTCCCACAGTGCATGAGGTGCTCTTAAAGATTTCATTTCAAAGTTGTCATAAATAAATAAATTTACCTGTGAACATCAGGCCCTACCATCTCATCACCAGTATGATAGTCTTATCAGTCAGCCAGTTACTGACTTACCCGAGAACCTGACTCATAATCCCTGCCCTCACCAAGGCAATGGCATGCCATTTTTCATGGGATGATGTCCAAGGCAGGACTTGTCTGAAAGCATGGTGACTGGGGAAATGATAGGGTGAAGGGCATGAGGAGTGGAGAATGTGTCTTTCTGCTTTTCTCTGACTAGAGACACTCACAGGCAATGCAGCAAGGATATACAGGAACTGACTTCCTCCTCAGGGTCAGCGGTTCTGTTTCTCTACAACTTCAGTGTGTCTGTGGTTTGGCTAGCACAATACCCTCTCTAGTCCTTTCAACCAGTTTCTCCAGAGTAAAGCACTATGGCAGGATACACATTTCTTAGTTTAATTTTTCAGTGTGGGGAACCTGGTTAACCCAACTCCACCCAACAACAGGTTTCCCTTGAGTCAGGAGCCTGCCTTAATCTAGTCAGCTATGGTTAGATTATAAGGTTAAGGTCCCATGGATGGAAGGACCCTTAGTAAGGGAAACTCCAAGAGTGAAAAAAGGTCTGGGAAGAGGCACCTAAATTGTACACATTAAGTAACTTCCTCCAATTTAAAAATAAAGTAAAAAATCCAAATCTCATTTATATTTAATAATTTATTAATTATGGAAACATAGCACCTTAACTAAAGAAAACAGCCCTTTTGGATTTTCTTTTACTAATTTGCAGCATGTCAAGGAATGTGATAAATTCCATGAAACTTAAAGAAGTCATATTATTGAGAACACCATGGTTCTGCTGTAGAGCTTAAGACCATCGGAAAACACAGATATTTACATGATGATTCATAACAGTAGCAAAATTACAGTTATGAAGTAGCAACGAAAATAATTTTATGGTTGGGGGTCACCACAACATGAGGAACTGTATTAAAGGGTCGCAGCATTAGAAAGGTTCAGAATCACTGCTCTATATCCTACATTGTCCCTTAATGAGAATCTATGGACAAAATCTCTTTAATGGCCTCAATTCTAGGAAAAGCTATATTTCTTCTGAGTAACTGTTTTGACTTTACTGGTATAATATGGACATTTGGACTTTTATGAATGATTGTGTTTCTATTTCCTTTAGCTAGCAGGAAGCTCAGATCTGAATTTCTAGGCCCCTGCTAGCAAGTGTATAGTATCTTAAGGTGTGTGTCTCTGTTTGTCATTGTCCATATGGCTTTATTTTATATTCTTCCCATTGTCCTTATTTTCTATTTGTAATCTTTTCCCTCATTGACACAGTTGGTCCCTGCCACATCCCCAACAACCTCAATTCCAAAGAGACTGTAGCAGCCTTATTTCATCCCCAGGGAAGGGGACTCTAAAATATTTCAGAATACAAATGGAATTATCATCTTAACTAGGCTACCATACTAGGAGAGGAGGTAGAGATTTTAGCGAGAGGACTAACCAAATTAAAGACAAAACAAAATGGGAGACATCACTTTTATTTCCTCATTTTCTCTCTTTTCTGTCTTGCCTCCTAAGAACTTAGTGTAGTGAGTCAATGACTAAAAATGCCTTCTGCTCACAAGGTGCTCTGTATTGGAAGGCCAAGTAGGCATCTGAAAAGGGCCTAGAGAAAAGACAGCTCAGATCAGCTGATCATGCTGGTCTCTAGACTCATCTTTAAAGAGTCAAATGGGAATATGAATTGGTACAAGCCACCATGGAAAATAGTGAGGGTTTAGAGGTTCTTTTAAAAATTAAAAATAGAACTACATGGTTTAGCAATTCCACTTCTGAGTATATATCCAAAGGAAACAAAATCACTATCTTGAAAAAATGTCTGCACCCCTATGTTCAGCAGTGTTATGTATAGCAGCCAAGACAAGAAAACAACCTAAGTGTCCATTAATGGCTGAATGGATAATGATATATATATAATATTATTCAACCATAATAAAGTAAGAAATCCTACTATTTACAATATGGATAGACCTTGAGAGCATTATACTAAGTGATATAAGATAGAGAAAGACAAATACTTTTTGATCTCACTTATATGTGCAATCTAAAAACCTCAAACTCATACACACAGAGACCAATTGGTGGTTGCCAGAGGTAGGGGATGATGGATGGGGGAAAGATGTGAAAGTGGTCAAAAGGTAATAACTTTCAGTTATAAGTTCTGGAGATGTAATATGCAGGATGGTGAGTATAGTTAATAATAGTGTATTGTATCTTTGAAAGTTGCTGAGAGTAAATCTTAAAAGTTCACATCACAAGAAAAGAATTTTAGCTATGTGAGGTGATTGATGTTAACTACATTTAATGTGGTAATCATTTACATATACACTGAGTGGCTAGATTATTATGATCTCTGAATGCATAATAATCTGGCTACTCAGTGTATATCCTCCTATATAATAAAAGGCTAATATGCAAATTGTCCCCTCAACCAACCGTCCATGTCCCCTCCCCCTGGCCAGGCTGGCCAGACCCCACCCATGCACCGGGCCTCTAATATATATATATATATATATATATATATATATATATATATATATATATATATACACACACACACACACACACACACACTGAGTGGCCAGATTATTAAGCGTTCAGAGATCATAATAATCTGGCCACTCAGTGTGTGTGTGCGTGTGTGTGTGTGTGTGTGTGTGTATGTGTATATATATATATATATATATATGTCTTAAATCACTATGTTATATACTTTGGACTAACGCAATGTTATGTGATAATTGTATCTCAGTAAAACTGGAAACAAGTCAGAAAATAAATACAGTCAGGGTTACTCAGTATCAACCATAGCTCTAGTTCTGCTCATCAGCTTGACTGGGGCAAAGCCCTAACCAGAGAGGAAGAGTGCCTGTGTGCCTGGAACGTATCTTGTACCTTCAGGCCATCATGGCCATGCTAGGCAACTGGAACAGGGATTTGGATTCTGGCCACAGAAGACATGAGAAACAGCTACGATTTCCTCATCTATTTAATCCTTTGAGATTATATTTATTTTTGAAAACTGTCTCTAATGCTATGTGAGAAAAACAGGATATGTATGTATAAATGAAAAAATATAAATCTATAAGGAAATGCAGAGAGAAGCCATGTTCCCAGTGATATTGGTACTCTTCCCCTTAATGATCTATCACAATGCCTGAAATCCCACCTCCAAAAATACTTCTTTGAGATGAACCCATTTTTCCAAAACATCAGAATCAAAATGGCCAAAACCGGTTTGGCTCAGTGGATAGAGCGTCGGCCTGCGGACTGAAAGGTCCCAGGTTCAATTCCGGTCAAGGGCATGTACCTTGGTTGCGGGCACATCCCCAGTAGGAGGTGTGCAAGAGGCAGCTGATCGATGTTTCTCTCTCATCGATGTTTCTGACTATCTATCACTCTTCCTTCCTCTCTGTAAAAAATCAATAAAATATTTGAAAAAAAAAAAGAATCAAAATGAACACATTTTCCTCCCATCCACATCTTGGTAATTTAGGATTGTATCTTCAAGTGCTTTGTAAACTGAAAACCCTTTACAAATGTAAGAAATTAGATTATTTAGAGTGGTTAGTGTTATAACTTAAATTAACCTGGATTAAATTATTGTTATCTTGGAAATCAGAAGGAGGGACCCTGGCAAAATGAGGCAGAGGACAGGTGAGTCATAAAAGCGAGAAAAATGAAGGTCAAAGGAAAGCCTAGGAATGGCTGAGGCATGCTGCTGCTCATCCTTGTCTGGGTAGGGCAAAACCTGGGGTGATAGGCCATCAGGGAGGAAGACCAGCTCTCCCGCCAGAAGCTAAGTGAGTAGCGAAAAAATTGCCTGGCTCAAATCCTCACTCTGCCTTCTACTAGTTGTATGGTCTTGGACAAGTGACAACTTTTCTGTGTTGTCTTCCTATTAGTGAAATGAAGACAGTAGTAGAATGATCCTCATAGGGGAGCTATGAGGACCAGATGAGTCAGTGTTGGAAAAGTGTTTAGAACAGTTTCCAGCATGTAGTAATAACCATGTCACTTAAAGAAAATATGAAAAAAATGGTGGTTCAGACAGGGACTGACATCATGGAGTGTTACAAATTGCCTGTGAACTTAAATTTAATATGCTTTTATTTTTCCATTTTAAGAGATATTTATAAGTGGTATAATATAAATATCAGAAATATGGAATTTGGTAAAGGAAAGAGTATGCAAATCCAGTGGAAGAGAGAAAAAAGATCAGATTTTGAAAATACTTCAAAGAAAAAGCAAAGAATTTGATGATAGATGGAGAGATAGGCATTTGTTTGTTTGTTTGGCTTGTTTTTGTTTTGTTTGCTTTAGAACAGGAATGGTAATCATTGAATTCAAGAATGGCAGCTGCATTCCTGATGTGTTGATGGCCTGTTGTGGAACAGGTGTTGATTAGATGCTGATAGACACTCCTAATGAATGAGCAGTGGCAGGACATTGCATACCAGCACTGCCCAGTAGAAATACAATGAAACTCACAGCTATAAATTAAAATCTTCTAGCAGTCCCATCAAAAAGAAGCAAAGATAAAGAAATGAACTTTATTAACTTATTTTATTTAAACCAATATACCCAGAATAGTATTAGACTACATAAATCAGTATGAAAAATTAACAAGATACTTTGCTTTTTAAAAATTAAGTCTTTAAAATCTGATGTGTATTTTATACTCACCACACAGCTGAATACAGATTAACCACATTTCAAGGCACATGTAGCTAGTAACTACGGTATGGACAGAGTAGTTTCTATACCATCTGTGAGAAGCGTCCTTGTCATTAGCCACCCTCTTAGGGAGCAGAGTGCCTTTGTTCACCAGATTAATGTTCAGTTGTTCCATTTTGTTCATCCATCAGTATAACTACATGTATTAAGTTTCTACTCTGTGTTGTGCTCTGGATTACTGGGAATTCAAAGACATCTATAACGAGTATAATTATATATGCCAAGAAAGTTTTGACTGGTTTAAACTAGTTCTTTCCTGTTTCAGTTTCATTCAACTAAATCAAGGTAGTGGGAATAAGACTAGCCAAAAATTGGATCAAACTGCTTTAAGCTAACAAGCCAAGTATGTACCTGTCATAACAAGAGCAAAGATTTCTGGCTGGTTCCTTTGGGTTACAGCTTAATATGCTATTGAAAGTAGTTCTTATTTCAAATGATTTTTATGTGTTTTGATTATTTAGTTTTACCTGGACTATGTGTATTCTAGCCATTTTAAAGTAGCTCATAATGGATCCAATACTGCGGGATGATAAGCTAGTTTTACCTTACTCCAAATATTTTACCATTTAACCCAGGCTACCTAGCCCTATAAGGCTAATATTTTAGGTCTCTCTTCTCAAAAATATTCAATGGCTCCCACTTCCTACTTGGCTACCAAGCCAAACTTTAAACAATTGTTTTTTAATTACCTACCTCACCTTTCTTAGCAGGCTTTTTATTTTATTTTATTAATTAATTAATTTGTTTGTTTGTTTGCCACTGTCTGGTGCTTCTAACCGCCACAATAAGAATCATTTTGTTTTCAGTTTCGTGTTAATTTATCCTTTATGTTGGTCTTCCTGTCTTTATTCATTCTTTTTTATGTTCATCAAAATTGTTCCAATTCAATAAGGCCATTATAAGGTCTTGCTTCCTGCCTGATGTCTACAACCTCATCTCATTTTCCACTGAAGCTTCTAGCCCTGGTATATATCACAAAACTTATCACCTTTCTTATCTCATCTTAATTCCTTGAGAATTTCATCAGTGTTAACCTCAACGCTCCAAGTAGTTTTCAGAATATTTAATAGCAAGAGTTGTGTTTTTATAATCACTCCCACCATCATTATAGAGCTATAGATACATGAATCCATAGTGCATTCATTCAAAATGGGTTTTGATGCTTACTATATGCTAGCTACTTGAGATGCAGCAGAGAATAAGGGTCCTGGCTTCATGGAGTTTATTATCCAAAGGGAAAAGAATAAAGACATAAAAGAATAAATAAATCAGTTTACTTCTGATTCTGACTTGGTACATTCTATAATTGAAATGAATTAGGCCAATGAAATTAAAAGAGATAATGGAGTTATGAGTAAAATAGTAGTTGAGAGAGAGAGAGAGAGAGAGAGAAAGAGAGATTGTAGAGGCTGTCAAGTCTAAAATCTACAGGGTAGGCAGCAGACTAGAGACCCAGGGAAAAGTTGTAGTTTGAATTCAAAGGTTTTCTACTGAGGGATTTCTACAGGGAAGTCAGTCTTTTTTTATTTTTTATTTTTATTTTTTTATTAAGGCCTTCAACTGATTAGATGAGGCCTTCCCACATTTGAAAGAGTAATCTGCTTAACTCAAAGTCTACTGATTTAAATATTAATCTCGTTTTAAAAATATCTCCTAGCAACATTTTGAATATTGTTTGGCCAAATATCTGTATATCATTATCCTAGCCAAGCTGATACATAAAATTAACCATGACAAGGCCTGAATTGGAGTTTGAAAGATGGGTTTTAATTAGTTAAAATAGGAAAAATGAGAAAGGTGACCTAAAAGAAGGGATAGATGAAGAGATGTGAAACATAGTATATGTGTAGATAGAAGGTATAAATTTTAAACAGTGGGAAAAAATTCTGAAGAGACCTGTGAGAGCCAGGTCATGGGGGGTTTTGTGTGGCATGATTAGATGCTTTGACTTCATTTTGTAGATAGTGGGGAGTCAAGGAAGGCTCCCTAGTGAGATATGCATTTCACACAGATTACTTTGGCTGCAATGTAGAGAACTGATTTATGGAGGTAAAACTGGGAGCAGAGAAACCAGTTACAGAAGCATTATGGTAGTCCCCGAAAGCTGTGACTGAAGTGGGAACCTTGGGAACCGTCGTAGTGTTAAAGGGGGCAGGTGTTACATTCAAGGAATATTTGCAAGGTAAAGTAAGAACTTAATGATCAAATGTGTAGAGAAGGAAAGAGAGCATCTAAATTTACTTCCAGGTACTGAGCTTGGATGCTAAAATGATTCAAGCTCTATTATTTGAGATCAGAGTACAGGGAGGAGCAAATTTGTGAACGATAGAGCCTTGATGCATATAGTGAATTCAGATTTGAATATAAGTTTGAAGAGTCAGTGGCGATGTGCAAGAGACTGTGAGTCTTATGTTCAAAGGAGCTATGGCAATTTAAGACAAAATTGTGGGACTCATCAGATAATAATGTTCTATAAGAACTTCAATAAAACTGGCTGAATAGAGCCTGAAGAGAAAAAGATCAGTAAATCATCAAAGACAGAGGGGGAGGAATTCACAAAGAGGACTGGAAGGAATAGTCAGAGAGGTCTAAGGGAACGAGGAGCACAAAGTATCAGAGAAGCCAGGCGAAAGACAGAATTAAAATGAATGAGGGATCAACAGTGCCAATGCAGCAGAGAATGTAAGAAAGATAACCACTTGCATAGGTCTGTGGTTTCTAGATGCAAGGAGGCAGGCCATCAGCAGCCTTAGCAAGCATAGCCACAGTGCAGTGATGGGAAGAAAAACCAGATTGTTGAGAGTAGTAGAGTGAGAGGGAAGAGAGGGAATGGCGACTATGACAATCCTCCAACTAAAATCCTGGCTAAGAGGGGAAGGAGAGAGGAAGACTCAGGTTAAAGGGAAGATTATATTTTTTATGAGGGAATACCTGTAATGTTTATAGACTGCAAAAAGAGCCAGATTGTTGGACAAGTAAATGCTGTAGGACTGAGAGAAGCTCATTGATGGAACACAGAATGTTTCAGAAGAAATGGAATAAATCAATTCAAGGGCCTGGCCCTGAACAGCCATCTCATTATCTGTTCTAGAGGAGAGGGAGCTTAACACATTGCAAAAACAAGCACATGTGTAGATGGGGAAGCCAAAAACTAAAAAACTGTATGGTATAGCCTCAGCTCTTCAAAGTAATAAGAGCTGAGATCATCATCAGAATGTGAGTGGTTTGAGACAACTGATGAAGATTTGAGATGGCCAATAAAGGGAGCAGAAGAAACTGCCAAGAAGCTCAACTCAACTTAGAGACTATGAATTTACAGGGCACCCAGAGCTAACTATTATGTGATATTTGGGGCTGATTAGGCCAAAAGGTCAAATATTAATTGACTATACAGACGTGGGTTTATTTCTGGGCTCTCTATTCTGGTCCATTGATTTATGTCTATTTTTATGCCAGCGGCATGCTGTGTGATTGTTATGGCCTTGTAGTATAGTTTGATATCAGGTAGTGTGATATCTCCAACTTTGTTCTTCTTTCTCAAGTTGCTATGACTATTTGGTATCTTTTGTAGTTACAAATAAATTTCTGGAATATTTGTTCCAGTTCTGTGAAGTACACCATTGGTATCTTCATAGGAATTGAATTGACTCTATAAATTGCTTTGGGTAGTATGGACATTTTAATGATAATTCTTCCAATCCAGGAACATAGTATATGCTTCCACTTATATGTATCTTCAGCTTCTTTTTTCAGTGTCTTATAATTTTTGAAGTACAGGTGTTTACATGCTTTGTTAAATTTATTCCAGGGTAATTTATTTTGTTTCCATTTTAAATGGAATTATTTTCTTCTATTCCCTTTATGATAGTTAATTATTGGTGTATATAAATGCAACTTATTTCTAGATATTAATTTGAATCCTGCTACTTTACTAAATTCAGTTATTAGTAATAGTAGTTTCTGGTAGCCTCTTTCGGGTTCTCTATATACATTACCATGTCATTTTCACATATGCGTGTTTACCTGTTGTATCACATATATGTTGTCTAACTGATGGGATCCTGGATGTAGATAGTTTTTCTACATGACTAATGTGAGAGGACCCCTGAGGCCTTTATCTGTCAGCGTGTAGAGACTCCTGTACCCACTTTAGCAGCTGCTCAGCTTCCCTCATCCATGTGGACCAGGATTGGTAGATCCCAACCCCTTCCTATGAACCTTAGTGCTTTATCTACTCACAGCTATCTCTGATGGGTATCTTCAAAAATACATCTTCGAAAAATTGTGCAAGAGTTTCTGTGCGGTAACCTCCTAGGGTGAGCACTACCGGGTGCAGGTGTGCCCCTGTGGGACTTTGGCAGGTCCTGCACACTGTTCTCCCACAGGAGGGGCCCTTCCTTTTCTTCCCATGGGACCTGTTGGGGATCTGTTGCCCTTACTTTGTCCCCAGGGCTGGTCCCCACCAGACCAGAAGTCTGCCAGTCTGTTGGTGACAGTGCTCTCTCCCAGTGTTGACAGTGCGTGTGTCCCCATCAGGATAGTCAGGCAATTGTGGCGTATCCTGGCCTATGAACTGCCCCTCATTGGAAGTGCTTGTCTTTGCTCTTTGTCCCTTTAGAAAACACCGACTTTTGAGATCTTAAACCTTTCCACCACAGGGATGTTAAACCTTTCTCTTGGGTTATAAGGGATGCTTTTCAGCTTGTGGATTCTTTCCAGATTTCTGTATTTTTCTCCTTTTTGTTTTGGGCACTGGAGGTCACATTTAGCATGGAAGACTACCCAGAGATCAGAGATCATGCACACGTTTACTAAAGGGGATTCTTTTTTATATATTTGATCTCTAATCTATCTGGGATTTCCATTTCAAATAATAAAAATGCTAGTTCAGATAAAAAAAATATTTGAGCAAACACAAAATGGCACCTATTATAAGTTTTCATTTCTAGGAAACATCTGGAGCAGGAAAAGGGGCAGAGACAGAAAGCAGATCAGGGGCTGCCAGGGGCAGGAGGCCTGGGGAGTGAGTGCTCTTGGTGCAGGGTTTCCTTTTGGGGTGAGGGAACATCCTACCACTAGACAGTGGTGGTGCCTACCCAGCATTTTGAATGTACTTCATGCTCAGAAATGGCACCATATAAACGAAGTATGAACAGTAACATTTCTTTATTACTTAACATAGATTATACAATGGAAAAATGAAGGCTAAGAACAGGAAAAAGAAAATAATAAAAGAAGAAACTCCCCAAAACCCTCAAATAATAAAAATCAAAAGATAAAAGTGGAATCACACCATGGAGAACATAAAAACAAAATAAAAAGAAATTAAAAGGAAAAGATCAAGGAGTGGGGGTAAAACAAGGTTGTCCCTTGGGACAGGGTGAGCACATTCAACAAGCGGCCCTTGAGCTGGTCCCTCCACAGGCAGCTCCTTCTCTGAGGCAGGAACCAGCATGGGCTCCAGGGAGCGTTCTTCATCCAGCGGTCCTGGGGCCTCATTTTTGTCTGGGGCTGGCCCTGGCTCCACAGCTACAGCTGGAGAGGCTGCTGGAGGTGGTGAAAGCTCTGGAGGTGGAGATGCCTCCATCTGCATCCAGCTCCTCAGGATGGACTTCAGGTGTGACAGGAGGAGCTGCCTCTGCCTCCTGGGCTGGTGCTGGAGTTGGGAGAGGAGAAAAGATCACCCAGGTGCCTGCATTTCCATCTGTCCCCAAAGACAGAACACAACCAGAGCCCAGGACCCACCAAAGGATGTCCTCCAGGCCAAAAGTCCAGCAGATGTGTGGTCTGAGGTTGATCTTTGCTCCTGGCCAGCCTCTGCTCCCTGTGTGTCTGGCAACAGCCCCTCCCCATAAACTCACATGGACCTCCCCTACCCATTCAACCCCCACCTCCTCCACCTTCTCACCCTTGGGCTCTGCCTCCATGGGCTACAGGTCCTCCCGCCAGGTGTTACTAACACGGGCATAGCGCTCCAGGACAGAGCTGAAAATTGCCATCTGCATGTTGGGACTGAGTGGCTTTTAGGTTGGAGGCTTGTTGGACCTGGGCAGCTTTGGTGGAGGAGTCCTTCCCTGTATACCCATGGGCCCTGGCTCCCCAGACCCCCTGCTCTGGCCCTCAGTGGTGTGGCTCACTGGCCCTCACTGCTGGACATGGGGTGGGGTCTTCCTCAACCAGCTGCTGCTCCTCCTTGTCCTGGGTTGAGCTCTGCAATGACAGTGACTGGCAGCCGGTCAGGAGGACTCAAGTCTGGCCCTAGTTGCTGCTACTTCTGTCCCCTGGACCTTCTGCTCCCGGATCAGGCCCAGCCCTGTGTCTGCACAGACCTCCACCCAGGGGAAACTAGTCACCTCCAGGGCTCATGATAGACCTCAGGCAGAGGGTGCCACCCACACTCACGTCCACCCAGCCAGTCTGACTTGGGGTGCGAACATGACTGGCCTGACCCCCTCAACCCAACCTGTTCCTGTTCCAAGCAGGCCCTTCCCACGTGAACTCTCCCTTATACTCCCCCCGCCCCAATACACACACACACACACACACACACACACACACACACACACACACATACATGGAGGGGACAGAGGGCTGCTCAGGTGGGATCAGAGGGATGGCCTGGTCGGCACAAAACCTCCCTGTGTTACCTCTGAGTCCTGCTGTGAAAAGGGCCACAGGCGTTGTCTGGGATGAGTCAGGATCCAGTGGTGGCTCTAGCTAAAAACACTCTCATCGCTGCCTCTCTTGAGGCCTTGGCCTCGGGACACTGGGAGACAACACGAAAACATGGTGTCCTCTCCAATGCCTCTCTATCCGAGTGAGATGGGAAGGGGCAGTTATAGAATGTGTCTGCCTGGTTACTAGGGTTCGAGATTCCATCATCAGGAAGTGAGGTCACTGCTCTTGTCTGAGGAGATGCTAGGTGTAGGGGATCCAGCCAGTAGAGTAGAGAGTCTTAGTAGAGAAGTACTTTCAATGAACAATCACTTTAAATCATCAGGCATATTTTCTTTTACTTTAGGATAGTGTTATAGACAGATCTCTACAAACTCCATGTTGTATCCCCTAAAAAGTGCACTCTCTGAAGCTCTTAATATTATACTACCTTTAACTATTTCAGCTTAATGTGAAAAGGAAGAAGAAAGTTTTCTAATGATAGAAAATTGCCCCTCCAAATCCATAGGTCCCCAACTATTAGATAAATAATCTTAGTATCTTAATGAATTTAGAATGCATTTCCTTCCAGCAAAGCCCCAGAAATCTCAGTACAGAATTATAAAGATATGCATATGCATACAAGTTGATAGATTTGACACAATACAGACCTTTCATTGGAAAACTAAATACTATTCATGCTAAGTAGTTTTCATAATTGTTTTCTTTTTGTATTATTGAAAGAAGCAAATCTACTTCCTCTATATTCACAGGAATGGAAATTAGTATTGAAATAAGCAATTAAAATCCCCAAGAAAACTACATTAAAGGTGAAATATAATGTGTTAAAAAATACCATATGGAGAGGACAAAATCTGATATTAAGCCAGGAAGAAAATGGTCACAAAGGTCCAGGATTCAAGGACAAGCTTTTCCTGCACCTTCACTCTCTGCAAGACACAGGATTTCCACACATATGGTGTTAAAATTCTTTGCCATTCCACAACCCCTGGTGCAGGACCATATGTTTGTGCTGTAATCCACAAACAACAGGATGAGATGGGAATTCTCTGCCAGTTTTTTTCTTGGAGTTTCATAGTGTAAAGGAGTTTTAGACCCTGTCCCTATTGTTATAATTCATTGAATTAATTACAGAAGCTTTTAAATATTTGAAATCCCCCCAGCACCTCATATATGACTGATAGTGTTCATGCCTGTGCCCACAATCACCACTATAATCCATTTGGGCCTCAAACCCAATCTCATGGAAAATTCAATCAGCTAGTTGATTAGACACTGAATTATACTTTACTTTGGCTGGCTTTGCTCTTGCTTCCAATGCATAAATGCTGTAATTACTGACTCCTTCTCCCACTACCCTTCTTCCATTTTGATTAGTTTTGTAGAATCAAGAGTAACATCTTCATTTGCCAGATTTTTAGTTCTGGATTTTTCTTTGTTTTTGCTTATTTTTTAAAAAATACACAGAAAGGGTAATAAGAGGTGAGAGGTAGCTCCCACATTATTGCTTTAGTTTGGCCAGCTTTATGAGGAGTGGACATGTAGGACAAGGTTTTTCAGCCTTGGTACTCTGTCATTTGGGCCAGATCATTCTTTGTGTGGGATGATGCCCTACACACTGTAGGATGTTTACCAGGATCCTTTGCCTTTATTGACTAAATACTAGTGACCACTATGCTGTAGTTGTGATAATCAAGAATGTTTCCAGACACCCCCTGGGTGGCAAGATTATTCCTGGCTTAAGACCACTGATTTAACTATGGGCTATCTTTGGGAACATCATAACACACACACACACACACACACACACACACACACACACACACACTAATAGACTTATTCCTCATTGAAGGGCAAATAGCATTGGGAGGAGCAAAGCATTAAACCTTATCACAGTATTTTACAAGTGAGTATCAGAGACTAACAAATCCTGAGAAAATGTTTGAGTGTGTTTGTGCATGCATTTTTGTGTGTGTGTGTGTGTGTGTGTGTGTGTGTGTGTGTGTTTGAGGAAGTTGAAGAATTCCAGAAGTTAAAGACTAAAGGAAACTAAAGGAAAAAGTGCCACTGGTAGAAACAAAGAGAAGAAAGGAGTGACTGAGGACATTGAAAACAAAATTCTCTGTCCAGATGTTTCTCAATTCTGGCTCAATTGAACTAGATCATAAAGATTAATCACCACTTATGTCTCTCCTCTCATTCCTAACACCTAGTTCATTACCAAATTCTATTGACTTTATCTCTCAGATATCTCTTAACCTCACCCACTTGTTTCCATTTCCATTACCACCATCCTAGTCCAAATATCACCATCCTTTGTCTAGACTACTCCAATATTGCCTAATTGTCCTCTGCATTTCAATACGCCCTACTCCAGTGGTCGGCAAACTCATTAGTCAACAGAGCCAAATATCAACAGTACAACAATTGAAATTTCTTTTGAGAGCCAAATTTTTTAAACTTAATCTTCTTCTAACGCCACTTCTTCAAAATAGACTCGCCCAGGCCGTGGTATTTTGTGGAAGAGCCACACTCAAGGGGCCAAAGAGCCACATGTGGCTTGTGAGCCGCAGTTTGCCGACCATGGTCCTACTCCAATTCCTTCTCTACACTGCAGTCAACATGATATTTTCAAAATCAAATCCAATCATAGCCATCACTACATTATACCCCTGAATGTGCCCCATTGCCCCTAAGATAAAAACAGAAGTCCTCAATGTGACCAAAAAGTCTCTGTATGGTCTCTCATCTACATTCTTCTTCAGCCTGATATCCTACCATATTCCTATTTCACTCATTAAGCTCCCTCTTTTCCTGGATGTTTGCACATTTATTCCCTCTGTCCTAAATGCACTTCCCTCCCCTTTTCATGCTAACTCTTCAAATTTTAGTTATAAGTGAGCATAAGTTTTATTATTATACATTTCCTTTCATTAAGAATGTTTGCTCTGTGGGAGGGATCTGATCTGTTCAAGCCCACTTGTATCTCCAAGTATCAGCAGCACAATGACAGCATATATAGCTGTCCAATAAATATTTCTTTCATCATTGAATGAAGAAATAGGTAAATTATCTTGCAGAGAAATCTATGAAGAGCTTTGGTAGGGCTGTATCTTCTTTTTTAAAAATATATATTTTTATTTATTTCAGAGAGGAAGGGAGAAGGAGAGAGAAATAGAAGCCTCAATGATGGGAGAGAATCATTTGATTGGCTGCTTCTTGCATGCCCTGTACTGGGAATCAAGCCTGAAACCTGGGCATGTGCCCTGACCCAGAATCAAACCATGACCTCCTGGTTCATAGATTGACACTCAATCACTGAGACACACTGGCTTAGCAGGGCTGTATCTACTTAATGTATCATCCCATTCCATTAAATAAACATGTTACCATTCAGTCTGATTGCATTATGACCAGGTCACATGGCAACTAGGCTATGAGCTGGTGGGCAAGCACTCTGTTCTAAATATCTTTGCCTTTCTCCAGGTGCCCCATTAAGTGCCAAGAGCTGACTAAATGCACATAAAAAATGAACATAAGGCACAAATGAATACATGAATGAATACGTGAATGAATGCAAATTCTATGTAATAAACTCTACAAAGGCAGAGTCCAGGTCTAAATTTTCATTTATCTTAGCACTAGAGAGTTCTCAGTTCCTTCACAGTTAATTTATTAAGCTTCTTGATTTTCTCCTGTTCACCCTTATTGTGCATATCTCGAGTTGCTCCTGAATAAAAGCTGGCTTCAACATAAGGGGAACCTAGCTGAGACATGAATAAACTAGTAATTTAGGGAGGACTTATTGAAAGATACTTCCCAGAGGTAGAATTTTAAAGTACTTTATAGACCTTAACTTGATGACTACAATGCAAATTTCATCTCTGTTAGCCAAGTCTATAGGCTCAGATCCCCAATTAAAAGTAATAAGGAAAACCCAGGATGGCCTGAATATGAGAGTGGCCCATGGCAAAGATTTGCTAATACAGTGAAATGTGGGTGTCATTCTAGGGAAGTTTAGCTTCATGATACAAATGATGATGATGACAATTGACATTTTAGTGCACACTTAACTACATTCTAAACTTGGTTGCTGGCCACTTTCATATACATTATCTTACTTTGTCTTCATGACTAGAAGGTATAATTATTAAGGGTCAAGAAATGAGGCTCAGATACATATTCTATTTTTATCTGTCTACACTGGGGCATGAGAGGAAAGAGAGGGTGATCATAAAGGCAGAGTTGCCAATTTTATGCAGTGTGTTTTTAAGATTATACAAGAAGAACTGTAGTTCACCTTGATTAAGTACAGTCATGGCCAGTATCTTATTGGCAGTGCATGTGCATGTGAATGTGTGTGTGTGAATACTAATATTGTCCTAACATGAAAAGCATTTCACTTTAATATATCAGTTTTGTATGCAATGTCTTATTTAATCCTTCAACAATCCTTTATCTAGAAGTGTATCCTCATTTTACAGATGAAAATGAAAATACTCAATCCAGGGTCTATTGCCAACCAATAGACCTGCCAGACCTTCAACAAAAGTCTTAGGATTGTGAACTCAATGCTCTATGACAGTGTCTGAGGAGCCTTTTTGAGTGTGTGTGTTTTGTGTTTTGTGTGTTGTTAGTGTTATCCAGGCCACAAGAGAGGTCTATTATGGTAGAAGCCTCTGGAATTTTTAAGGTTGTGGGATGGGCTATGTTGAGAAAAGAGAACGCTAGCTTGGAGGTGGGAATTCATATGGAGCTAAAGACAAGGTAGGACTGGGATAGAAAAAGAAGTTTGTTAATACTTGTACTTTCCTGAAAAGCTCTAAATTCATGGAAGGTATCTCCAAATTAGTTGTGATTTGGAGACTTGGACTAGAAGGCTCAGAATTGAGATGGGAAGTCAGACAAGAGTGCATTGATGTGTATATGGAAAAGGGGTAAATGCTAGATGATCTAAATCTAAACTTCTTTTACCAATCATATCAATTCAATAGAGTTTTAAAATTAGAATAGTAATATGTAATAATAGTGGCTAACACTTAAGTCTTTAATATGTTCCAGGTGCAATTCTGAACACAACACAAATATTAACTCATTTATTCCTTGCAATGATTGCATTATGTTTACTCTGGTAAAGGTTATGAAGCACTGTCACTTGGATGTAAGCTCCAACTCTGTCTCTTAATAGATATATGACCTTGAACAAGTTACTGATCATCTCAGTTCCTTGATTTCCACATATGTAATAATAATATAAACTATCTTAGAGGGTTTATATTATAAAGAGTAAATATACATATATAAAATAACTTAGAACAGTGCTTGATAACTGGTAAGTGCTATATAAGTATTAGCTCTTATTGCTTGTATTTTCCTCATTTACAGATAAGGAAATAGAGGCATAGAGAAGTAATTGGCTCAAGGTCACACTGCTAGAAAGTACCAGAGCCCAGGCATATAGCCCAGGAACCACATTCTTAGCCAGAGCACGCTCCTGCAATGACCCATGCTACCTCAGTACCCAGGCATTGGTTAGACTTCTTGAGTTGATCAATGAAGTCTAACATACAGGCTTTTCCTATGGTGAGCATGATAAGTAGAATAATGTCCCTCCTCCAAGGATTTTTATCTCCTAATCCCTAGAACCTATGAATATGTTGTATTTCATGACAAGAAGGAGAATTAAGATTGTTAATCAGCTTAATTTTAAATAAGAATTATCCTTGATGGGCCCAATGTAATCACAAGAGTCCTTAAATGTAGAAGAGGGAGGCAGAAGAGCCAGTGTGAGAATTATAAGATGTGACCAAGGCTTGACCATGGCCAGCTTTGAAGTTGGAGAAAAGGCCATGGGCCAAAGAATGCGGGTAGCTTCTGGAGAGGCAAGAAAAGAGTCTCCTCTAGGGCCCTTGGAAAGGAACACAGCCCTGCCAAAACCTTGATTTTAGTCCATGACACCCATTTTGAACTTCTGACCCCCAGAATTATAAGGTAAAGAAATTGTGCTGTCTTAAGCTACTACCTTATAGTAATTTGTTGCTGAAGCAATAGAAAATCAATATAGAAACCTTCAATGTGGTTTGGAAGAGACATACTGTATGTTGAAGACTGACCATCACCTCCTCATGGTGTAGAGGACAAAATATGACTGAGCCACTACTGAACAAATCCAAAGTTTCTATTTCAGTATTGTGGGGGTATTTAGTATTTTTTGGCCTACTAGGCAATTAATTGTTTCTTAATAAAATTGATTGTCAAACCTGTCATAAAAATAACCATTGCCATCTATCTATAAAGTATTCTCTCTTCCACTAGTGCATTTCTTCCCTGCGTCTCTAGGTCATTAAGGAAGGTAGTATCTGATGTACTGTGGAAGAGTTAGAGATGACAGATTTGGGGGTTAATAGACCTGGATTTAAATCCCATCTTCACCCCATGACAGCTGCTGTCCAGTATGGGAAAGAACCTCTCTGAGCTGTGAACCTCTCTGTTCTTCATCAGTAACATAATAGTGTCACTCCTTTGAAAGGAGTAAAGGGGCTGGCCCCTCTGAGGGTCCCTGCCATTCAGCAAGTGATCCTTTAAGTGAGAGTTATTTTTTTTCTATCTGCATTTTACATATGGGGAGACTGAGGTCAAAGAAGGAAATAATTTGAGTGAATTAGTCAAGTAGTTGATGACAGAGTCAAGATTTTATCTATGTTCCTTTTATGTAGCTTCTTCCATTAAATCTAGTTGTTTTCCTTAAATAACTTTTAAAACTGAATTGCTATAATCAGTAACTTGCCAAACTAATATGATTGTAGTAATCAATTTATTTATACCCTGCCTGCTTCCAACAAGAATTGGAAATGACTTGATCAAATTTAATGCCTGCAGAAGGTATATTAGTCAGCCTCTTCACAGAGCTGCTAATAAGCTCACCATCTTGAATGGATCTCCAATGTAGGGGCAGAGCTATGAATTCTGATGGGATTCCCCTGACCCAACAGGTGTTGCCAATTAAGTGTGGCATGTTCATGGGTCCAAGGACAAATTGATGGGTCCTCTGACTTCATCGTCCAGCATGTGTGCTGTTTGTTGATGGAACATTCTGGAGCATATGCTATCAGAAATCCACTAAGGAAAGCTACCTATTCTCACAATCCAAAATGAGTTGAAAACAAGGCCACAAGGAGGGCCACAATCAGAAGAATGGCAATGACTAGTAAATACTGAAACTGCCTGCCCACCTCAGGAAATGTATTTTGAAAAATACTTTACAGACGACTCTTAACATTCTGTTAAGTTTAATAACACCCAAGAATTCATAAGGCTTGGAAAACTAAATGAGCATCAGTAGCTTATTAAGCGACTCCTCAGAGTAAGTTCAGATAGGGTAGGACCCACTATTGGCCAAATGAAGAAATTAGGGGTTGAGGAACAAGTTCAATTCTAATATTGTAACTATAAACCTGTTTAGTTCAGATTGTAGCCTGGTGTGGTCTGAAATGTACATATAAACACATTTATTTGTTCAGTTTTTTAATAATTAAATTTTGAGTGATTTATGAGATATAAATCAGTGCCTAACCTTAAAGGTCTGTCATGGGATAGGTGCCATTAATGAAGGTGGGGAGTCATAAGTATAGTAAGAATGGCAGAGAAAAAGCATATGTGAGTTCCAGGATATAGCACATTTAGTTAGAGAAATGAGGAGAGGCATTTGGAAGAGATGTGTTTGAGTTAAGCTTTGAGAAATATATTTATTTATATAATGCACTGAGGTGATGGGCGAGAACCAGGTCAGAGTGTGTGTCGTGAGTATGACTGAATGAGTGGGGTGGGGAGTTTTTAAGTGGGAAAAGCATGAAGAAATATTAATTTGTTTATTCAGTCAAATGTATTTATGAAGTTGCTCCTGTATGCTATGCTCATTTTGGGGCAGAGAAATAAGTCAGACAGATAGGATCTCTACTGTAACAGCAGGTAGTAAAAGTGGTCCATGGATACAGTCCATTAAAAGAAAAAAGCCATGGAAGTTAGCAGCACCAGAAAAAGCACAGACTCTTGGCATAAAATAATCTTCCTTTGAATTTACTTCCCTCTATGAAGAAGCCTTATTTGTCGTAACTATTCCCAGTAAACGCATCATTTCCAGGGAGATTCCACCACCATGTTTGAGGTTTGTAAGTTTGTAATTTGTTTTATATTCTCAGAAAGGAACAGAAGATATTTTTCTTCCTATTTTTTAATAGAAGGGAAATATACTTTAAAAAGTCCTCAATAATCCTATATAGTAGGTCCTCGGGTTACATTGGAGATCCATTCCTATGTAACGCGATTTTCACCATAAGTTGGAACCCACCTACACAAGCACCTACGTCACTCACATGGAGCACATACACAGCAGTAATGAAGTGAAATAGTAAAAAAAATTTAAGATAAAGATAACAATTCCTGACCTTTACTTGTGGTAAATAAATAATAAAAAACATAAAGCACATATGTATATACGTTGAAATGATGGAACATTTTTTTTTTATCAATAAATGGGAGATGGCAACGTAATGTACGTTGAGTCCGAGGACTGCCTATATAATAAAAGCCTAATATGCAAATTGTCCCCTCGGGTGGTCATTCGACTGGGAGACTGGGATTTCTACCGCTCACTCTGACTTGCACTGACCCCGGGGAGGGGTGGGAAGGGGAATGGAGGAAGCCAAGCTTCTGCAGCCCTGGCCTGCTTTGGCCTCTGCTTAAGGCTACAAAGTTTCAATTATAGAAGATACATAAATCCCAACAGAAATGGAGGCTACCACGGAGCAACCAAAAGGCTTGGCTCTGCTCCAGGCTACAAAGTTTCAATTGTAGAAGATAAATAAATCCCAGATCCCAGGGCCTCTGCTTGGGTTGCCGGGGGGTGTGGCCAGACTGCAAACCACCACAGGCCCCTCGCCCAGGCCGCCCCACACCCCAAGAGAACCCCTACCCTGATCTGGGACACCCTTCAGGGCAAACCAGCTGGCCCCCACCCATGCACCAGGCCTCTGTCCTATCTAATAAAAGAGTAATATGCAGATTGACCATCACTCCAACACACAAGATGGCTGCCCCCATGTGGACACAAGATGGCCACCACAAGATGGCCAGCAGGGGAGGGCAGTGGGAGGAACCAGGCCTGCAAGGGAGGGCAGTTGTGGGTGATCAGGCCAGCAGGGGAGGGCAGTTAGGGGTGACCCGACCGGCAGAGGAGGGAAGTTGGGGGTGACTGGGTCTGCAGGGAAGGGCAGTTGGTGGGAGGGGACCCAGGTCTGAAGGGGAGAGCAGTTGGGGGGTACCAGGCCTTCAGGGGAGGGCAGTTAGGGGTGACTAGGTCTGCAAGGGAGGGCAGTTAGGGGTGACCAGGCCTGCAGGGGAAGGCAGTTAGGGGCAAACAGGCTGGCAGGGGAGCAGTTAGGCATCAATCAGGCTGGCAGGGGAGTGGTTAGGGGGTGATCAGGCTGGCAGGCAGAAGCGGTTAGGGGCAATCAGGAAGGCAAGCAAGCAAGCAGCTGGGAACCAACAGTCCTGGATTGTGAGAGGGATGTCCGACTGCCCGTTTAGACCCGATGGGATCGGGCCTAAACAGGCAGTCGGACATCTCTCGAGGGGGTCCCAGATTGGAGAGGGTGCAGGCTGGGCTGAGGGACACCCCGCTCCCCATGCACGAATTTCGTGCACTGGGCCTCTAGTAAATAATGAGTATCTAATGTACATTTGGAGTTTATTTAATAGTGGCAGGATATATAGTAGCTACCATTGTTATCAGCCCCATTTTGCAGATGAAGAAATTAAGGCATTGAAGGATTAGGTGATTCAGCCAAGGTAAGTGGTTTTATATCTAGTCAGCAGCAGAGCCAAGAGATGGACACAGGAGGACCAGCTCCAAAGTTGACATTCTCAATTGGTCTGTGCTGTTCCTAGTACCATGTTACACATTTCTATAAATTTTCTGGATGAGCTAAATTCTGCAATGGTGTTAGAATCCCCTTGTGCTTCTCTCTGGCTAACATTTATCCTGAAGTTGTCTTAAGTGGTAATATTTATTTTGGGCTGCATTGCATGGGTCTGCACAGATGTGTTTGACAATGTGACACGCAATTTGAAGAGGGAAGATGTTGGTCCTTAGTGTCCTAGGGCTTCCGAATTTACCAAGCAGTGTTGGGCCATCTAGGGCTTTGTGATTCCTTTAGTGGAAATTGACCCTGTAAGGCCCACATGCTCAGAAAGTGTACATTCAGCCTTTTCACACGGGCAAACAGAAATCCCCTGCTGGGTTTAACACTCCTGCTTTGTTCTCTAATCAGCAAAAATTCTTTTTCCCCCAGTCAGTATTTATTAGCACATTTCCATAGTCCTGGGAGGAAGAATATTATGCAGAGAACACGCCCAAGCATGTAACTGGATAAATTAAAAGATCCAGATGGACACCCAATGAACTCACATAAATACATAAAAGGCCAAGCTAGAGCATCGCGTGGTGGCACTTATTGTAAAGTGGCATGGATACTGCCGTTTTCTTCTCTATCTAAACCCATTTAGATCCCAGGCCTCATTTGCAGCACTGGTTCTATTGCCATCCATAACCCAGGGGACTGCACATTCTCTCCACATATATTAGTTGTTTCCCTGTTTCTTTAAAGGCATAAAACCCTTTAACTAACTTCTTTTCAAATCTTTCCTACACTGAACCACTTCCTGCACCTCTCATTGCAAAGTCAGGGGGGGGGGGGGGGGAAGCCCTGAACTGAGTCTAATCTATCCTGAAACATGACCTTGGGGTGCATGTTCATGAACACCTGGAGGTGTCTGGATGTTGTTGGCTTCACTCATTGAAGCTGCCCCATAGGTCAAGACTAACATCAAGAGTAATGGGGGGGGGGGCGGGGAGAGGAAATTCAAGTGTTCATTGACCACAAGCTGAACCAGATACTTTTGCACAGGGTGATGACAATCTTGAGGGAGCCTTTGATGTGTGCTCTTTCCACAAAATTAGGGCATTTGAAACGTGTCAGAGATAATTATTTCAGTGGTGAACGAAACATTTTAAGTAAGTGCCAGTTCTCATTATGAGCTGAGACAAAAGATTCTGAGAGTCAGCCAGGACCTTCAGGTCTCTGATCTCAGGACTCGCACTGAGGCCTGCGTGGAGCAGCCCCTCAAGTTCATGGTCCAGAAGGGATAAGGGAGATTTTACATAGAAATATGTTTTTTAATGTTTTTTATTTTTTATACTTTGAAATCACTAAATCATGTGCTAAATTATTTCACATTAAGTTTTAAGATTGGAGGGTTGAGGAGGTAGGGTGGGAAAAACAGGAACATCATTATTTCTATCATTTAATAGGAAAACCAGAAGCCCCAGCACCCATGATGAATTGGAATGTAATGTCTTTGGATTGTTATTTATAAGTAGCTGACATAATTCCATATGAAACTAACACAAAGGGACATTCCGGTTAATACCATTGGTATTCACAGATGCCTTAATATTTTCTTTTTTTAAAATATTTTATTGATTTTTCACAAAGAGGAAGGGAGAGGGATAGAGAGTTAGAAACATTGATGGGAGAGAAACATCCATCAGCTGCCTCCTGCACACCTCCTACTGGGGATGTGCCTGCAACCAAGGTACATGCCCTTCACCGGAATCGAACCTGGGACCTTTCAGTCCATAGGCCGACGCTCTATCCGCTGAGCCAAATCAGTTAGGGCTCCTTAATATTTTCTTCATAAAGTATCCTTTGTAGAGTAGGTACTTAATAAATGCTTTTTAAAAGCTTTACTGAATTAAATTCAGACAACAAAACTGTTACTGACCATAATTTACACATTTCCGAGCACACTAGGAACCATTTAGATGTGCAAACAGGCCGCAAATATGAGCAAGTGTCAATTCCGATGTAGTGGAGAGGAGGTAACTGAACTTGAGCCAGGAAGCCTGGCTTTGAGGCTCTGCCCTTATATGCAGGAGTTGACAAAAGTATGTTTACAGTTGTTAGTATGCAAAAACAAAACAAAACAAAAAAAACAAAAACAAAAAAACCCTAGAGTTTATCCTTGTATTATGATTTGTTTATTATTGTATTTTTCCATATGAAGAACTGTAAACCTACTTTTGCCCACCCCTATATGTTAGCTATGCTACCTAAGATGAGACAGTTATCTTATGCCAGTGTCCTCATCTGTAAATGAGGTCACTCCTTTTCAGGCAACAACTGCTTAAAGAGTTGTTAAGGTTTTGAAATAATGTGTGTCATAATTCCCTATAAAGAGTTTGATCCTAAACAAATACAATTGATGTGTTACTATTGAATCATGTGTTTTCTTTTTTTAATTTCCCATGGAATCCTATTCTTTTAGGAGATGCTTTAGGATGCAGAGTGAGGATGAAGGAGGGATAGGGAAGACGTTGATCTAGTTTGCCTCCTCAAGTCCCATCTTTTCATGTAGAGTAGATTTGTTTTATGTATTATATACATGTTGAACTTCCACATAAATTTCAACTGAAGAAATAGTTTAGCTGATTCTTTTAAAAAAGATTGAGAAACACTGAATTAATTCCATTCATTTGAGTTTGGAATTATATAAATAGGAAACAGCCTAAATGTCCATGAACAAAAGAATGGATGAACAATTTGTAGTGTATTCTTCCAATTAAATACTACTCAACGTTAAAAAGGAATGAATGACATATACATTCCACACATAGATGAATTCCAAAAATATTATGCTGAACTAAAGAAGGCAGATACAAAAGAGTAGCTATTTTATTATTTCATTTATATAATATGAATTATATGTGTAGGCATCTTCGTGTGAGATGCTATTGCTGAAAAGGAGCACGAGGAAACTTTCTAGAAAGATAAAAATGTTATCTTGATCTGGTAATTGGTTACCCACATATACATATATGTGTTTGTTTGTTTGTTTGTTTGTTTTAAAAAAAAGGTCTGTGAGCTATACATTTAAGATTTGTGTGATTTACTCTATGTAAATAGTATCTTGATTTTAGAAAGTAGGCACAACCAATAGTTTTCTGGTCATTGTGGTTCAGAAGAGAAATGGAATTAACTAAGTTCCAGAGAGATGCAGAGGGAGCAGTAAACATGTATCCATATCTCTACAATATTGTGTATCTCCCCACTCTCAACCCCCAAACTCTATGCGCGCACGTGTGCACACACACACACATACAATGTACACATGCATGCATTCACTTCTCTATTTAGCTTATTTGCTTTCTTATCCTCTTTCTCTTTTCTCTTTTTCATTCCAGATTCTACTAGGTTGCTAGATATCATGTAATTTTTCATTGACTAATAAACAACTCGTATCTTTTAAGTAGTTTTGTGTTCCTAACCCATCACATAGGAATCTCTGATAGGTAGAAAGATGCTTTAGCAAACAAACAAATATTTCTAATTCTAGAAAATAATATTTTCCTAGAAAACTGTTTTACTTATAACTCTGATACAGAAATTTATGTCAAAGGTATCAATGATGATGCTTAGATATAAAATAATGGTAACATCAATGGAACAATTACTATGGATAAGGTACTATTCTAAGCAATTTGTATGAATTACTTATTAATTTTTTTCAACAAATCTATGCAGTAAGTGCAAATAAAAAGAACTGTGGCACAGAGATTGGGTACTTCACCTAAAGTTACACAACATGTAAGTGAGCAGCTGAACAGGGACTGGACAGCCTGGCTCCCACCTCTCAGTAGCCCCATGGGTGAAGACAAGCTTTCTAATTAAGCAGCCCAGGTGTAATTCACTTTTAGCTATCAGCTTCCTCTGAGAACTCTAACCTACAGCTAGATACCCTTACTGCAGTGTCCTTTCTGGTGATTCTTTTAAACCTAGGCTTTTTAAACCATTATCTCAGTTGGATGGGGTGTTCCCAGGTGATGCTATCAGGCACAAGAACAGTTAATTTTCCTGAAAGGCACTGTAGTTATCCACAGGGAAATAGAGGACATTTGTGTGCCTGGGCAGGGACTTCACTGTTAGAGCAAAGGCATTCTGACTCCTTAGCCAGCTCTACAGCACCAAGCCCAGCATTAGACACGTTCAGGCAAGGGCTTGAGAAACATGATGTGCAGATAGCTAAATCACAGCAAATGTTATCACACCTTGCATTAGTGTTCGAGGGCTGCCACAATAAAGTACCACAAACGGGTGACTTAGAACAATAGGAAGTTACTGCCTCACTGTTCTGGAGGCTAGTCGTTTGAAGTCAAGGTGTCTGCAGGGTATGCTCCTTGAGAAACTTCCAGAAGAGGATCATTCCTGCCTCCTCAAGTTTCTGGTACCTCAGGCATTCCTTGGTTTGCAGCTGCAGCACTTCAGTCTTAGTTTCCATTG
The DNA here is from genome assembly GCF_963455305.1 of Plecotus auritus. Classification (NCBI taxonomy): domain Eukaryota; kingdom Metazoa; phylum Chordata; class Mammalia; order Chiroptera; family Vespertilionidae; genus Plecotus; species Plecotus auritus. Next base: position 132,944,690 of record NC_137776.1, on the reverse strand, counting down.
TCACAAAGTGTATCCCCGTGTGTCTGTGTCTTTGTATGACCATCCTCCCCTCTTATTAGGACACTAGGCATATTGGATTAAGGGCCTATCCTGATATCCTCATCTTAACTTGATAAAATCCGCAAAGGCCCCATTTCTAAATAAGGTCCCAGGCATAGGTACCAGGGTTAGGACTTGAACATTCCTTTCTGGGAAACAGGATTTAACCCTTGACATGCCTGACCCACCCTGGCTCCCCAGTTCTCCCAAAACCATTCCTTAGTTATAGCCATCTTCTCCAAATCCATCTTCCCCTTCACTCTCCTTTGCTCCAGTTTGCGAAGGATTTTGATTTGGCAATATTGTGATTTATAAGAAATATGTATATTTAGTCATTCAAGTGACCAAAGTGTATTTATCATATTTGGTCTTTGTCCAGGGTGTCTGGCTCAGAGCTCCTAAAACCCTTGGAATTTCCCAAGTGAAGAGAGCAATCATTGGGTCTTTTGTTACATTAATGAGGTGACTTTTGGACCCCCCAACCTCAGGAGGGGAGCTGGTTGCCATTGGAACCAACCAAGTAATTAGGGGGTTGGAACTTTCAGCCCCACATAACCCCCAAACTCTGTGGAGGGAAGAAGGGCTGGAGGTTGAAGCAGTCACCAATGGCCAATGATTTAATCCATCATGCCTATGTAATAAAGCCTCCATAAAAACCCAAAAGGGCCATGTTTGAAAAGCTTCCAGATTGGTGAACACATGGAGATTTGGGGAGAGGGGCCCATGTAGAGGGTGCATAGAAGCTCCATGCGTTTCCCCATACCTCGCATCTCTTCCATCTGGCTGTTCCTGTGTTATATCCTTTTATAATAAACTAGTAAAATGTTTCTCTGAGTTCTGTGAACCATTCCAGCAAATTAATCAAAGCCAAAGAAGGAGTGGTGAGAACTGATTTATAGTCAGAGGGTCAGATTTATAGTCAGTGAACCTGGACTTGCAATTGGCATCTGAAGTATTTGGGAGGATGTGGTAGGGAGAGGGTGCAGTTTTGTATTAATGAACCTGAAACTGGTGGATACTTTTCCAGGTAAATAACATCAAAATTGAATTGAGTTATAAGATTTCCCCCATCCTGACATTGGAATTGGGACCAGACCATCTTTTTAAAGCCATAATCATCTCTGGAAAAAGACTTTTAAAATTAGTCCTTGCTCTTAACTCTGACACCAAGTTTACTTTGCTCTCAAAAAGACTACACAGTGTCTTTGAGATAAATTTTGCATTAGTTTACCTTTCCAAATGAATATCCCACAACACAATATTTAATGTTACTGGGCTGCCTTCTACCCTCACAGTTGCCATCAAATTCCCACGAAGTTGGTGTCAGAATGTGAAATTAGTGGCTAATAAAACAAAACACAAAATAAGAATGCCGAGTTATGGAAGGGATAGGCATGACATATGAATATCATTAGCTGTTCCTTTATAAACATTTATGTGATTACAAAAATGTAAAAATGCAATGCAGTACTTTAGAATTTCACTAGTCACTGGATTGCTCCGAAGCAGATGGACTATGTGACTGATGATTCAATAATTGCACTCATTAATAATTTTCACGCTTTTAATTTCTTCACAACTTCCTACCACCACCACCACGACCTCATTCTGTGAAGAACTGAGGAATGAAATGTTTTTGTGACTGTCATCAGACAGATAATAATTGAGTTTGCTTTGATTTCTTGGGGCTCCTCTATCCCACCTCTGGGCTCTTGATTGACAGCTCAGAAGCCTGGTAAAATGTTGGAACCAGCCCCAGCTGTCTCAAAGGCGAGAGACATCACAAAATGATCTTCCCTCTGCCTTCATCATCTCACATGTAGACAAAGTGTATGCTTGTGTCTCTCCCACTTGCTACACCTTAAATCTCAGGCATGGGGAATAGAGCTGGCAGCTTTGAATTCAAATTTTGAAAGGCTGTTCATCCATAGTTATAGCCAAAAATGAATCAGACTGAATGGGAGGTAGGAGGCAGGTGGGATATGGGAGGAGTCAATGGCTGCAGCAATGATGACAAAATGGGCATCAGAGCTCAAATTCAATAGCAAGGTTAGTGCTGTGTGTCTGTAAAAAGCACAGCATTGACAGATCAGTATGATGGCTTCTACCTGGAAAGGGTTTAGCACTGAAGGGAAACACTCAAAAGGAATGAAACTTTTAAATTCTCTTTATATTTACTTACTAGAGGCCCAGTGCACGAAATTCATGCAGGGTAGGGTCCCTAGGCCTGGCTGGTGATCAGGGCTCATCTGTGGGGTGACCGGTGGGGTGATCAAGGCCTCTGCTCGCACCCTGGTGCCACCCACTCGCCAGGCCCGCCCCCACACCCCTACCCCCCGATGCTGGGGAGAGCTCCTGCGTTGAACATCTGCCCCCTGGTGGTCAGTGTGCATCATAGTGACTGGTTGTTCCACCGTTTGGTCAATTTGCATATTAGGGTTTTATACAGATAGATTCATGGCATTCATTCATCAATAAAAAGAGCACTAGCCACTAGTAACAGATCTAGGTTCTGGGCTAAAACATGCCACTCACTAGCTATGTATCCTTACATGTTCACTTTCCCTGCCTGGGCCTCATACTCAGGCCCCAGCTCTACAGCTCTGTGACTGTATGAACTACTGATTGAAAGCTGCAATGGGACAAAGAAACACCAACACAGACTTTCTTAAGAAGTCCCTGGTCTATTTTGGAGAGATAAGATATACTATAGATGCATACACAGAAATAGAGCATCATTGAAGTCAGTTGGATACCCTCACCCAAAGGCTAGGTGTGACGTGTGACCTTAGTTTAGGAAGAAAAGAATGACTTTGGGGTTGGGAAGGGTTCTTTGAGGCAGGGATCAAAGTGGAGAGATCGAGAAGAGGAAAGGGGCATGCTATGGGGGGAAACAGTTTTAACAAATACTCGTGTCAGAATGAATCCAATATCATAGGACAGATAGTAAGTGGGCAGGTTGGCTTTTGCAAAAGTTTCAGGAGGCTAATAGGGCTTGTTCTAGCACATGGCCAAGCTTCCAATATTTGGGGGACCCCAAGCCTCTTTCCCACCTTCCCCAGGATCTCTATACAGGATTTAATGGGGTTGGCTTCATAAAAATGAAAGTCCTAAATGCCACATAAAAGAGCAGACATGTAAGCATCAGAGTGTTACTGAGAGCTAGTGAGGGGAGAGTAACATGATAAGCAGAGCTCTAGGAAGTTTAACTAGGAAGAAACCTGCAGGGTGGATCCGAGGAGGTGAGACTAAAGTCAGAGAGGCTGCCTCAAGAAACCGGGTGGGATAGGGACTAACCAGAGTAGTCCAGAGAGAGTGGAAAGGTAGGGATGGGTTTGTTTCTCTAGAAACAAATTCCTCTTTGAAACATTTGCTTTCCCTTTTACATTGAGTCATATTTCTAAGTGCTCAGTGTCTGGTTTCCCTGCTAGGCTATAAGCTCCCAAGGGCATGGTTATGTCTGCCTTTTTAGAACTTGTATCTCTAGTACCCCACCTGGCAGCTGGCCCCAAAAATACTTGGGGGTAAATGAATGCACATAAGACACACTGTGGAGAAAAGAGCGACAAAATTCAATGAGTCAAGATTTCTTAGTTTGGTAAACAGAAGCATGATGACAGGAATTGAGAGAAGTAAAAATATCAATGTTGAAAGAAAAAAGATGCTGGAGATGAATTTGAAGAAATGCTGGGATATCCAAGTAGAAATCTTCAGAAGGTCATTGGAAATATTGGGTTACTTGCTAAGAACACTGCCAGTGTGTCCTCCTTTAATGTAGAAAATTGAGCTGGTTGGCTGAAGTCTTTTGATTTTCAAATTTCATTTGGCAGAGAATATGTTTGAGGTCATGGGTCCAAATTTTTTAAAAAAAGTACAAAACTAAGAAGCACACTTACCTTTTTTCTTCCCATTCTAGCCCTATGTCAGAAATTTAATACCTACTTTCATGCCATTTTTACTTGTAAGAGAGACTTTTTGATAAATTAAAAATATAGCTTTTTCCTTTTAATATACTAAATTGTACCAGGAAAATCCATTGTAGCAGAAGTTAAAGGAAAAAGATTAAAGAATGTTCTTTGTTTATTAGAGATATTAATATCTCCATCTTTGTTGAGGTTGTTTTGTGTCCATCTCTGCATGCTATAAAGGAAGGCCAGTGGTGAAAGACCTCAGCTTTGATGTCTCCTGACCCCACCACTTCTCATGGAGTTACTTAACTGCTCCCACCTCAGTCTTCTTATCTATAAATCAGAGTTTCCACTACCTACATTTTATGAATGTTAAGTACATACTGTTGTGTGTTAAGCAGTGATCCCCCAAACATTTTGTGTTATGTCTCAGAACCTGTGATTATGACCTTATTTGCAGAAGAGGTCTTGCAGATGTAAAGAATTCAAATAGATCATTCTGAATTTCCTGGATGGGTCCTAAATCCAATAACAGTTGTTATTATTGTTACTGGACTGCAGGTGTCCATTTGCCTGCATGCATCAAAGCCCAATAAGACACTAATAGGAGTTTGAAACTAAGAAAGTAAGGATTTATTAAGGAGACGGCACCATGTGTGGAGTCACAGGTAGCTCATGTTCAAAGACCTGGCTCCCCTATGGCTTGCAGGGGATGGATTATATGTATTATATTATTATATATTATTAATCATGATGACTAATAGAGTTAAGGTGATGGTCTCTTACTGATTGTTTGGTGCTAAGGTAGGGGGTAATTGATCATTGCATCTGGTTCTGATGTCAGCCATGGAGTTGTTCTGTCCAATTTCACAAGGATTGGTTCTGTGGGGTCGTTTCACCTTTCCTGGTCTGGAGCTAAAACACAACTGAGGCCAAGATATAATGTTTAATTTGATTGAAAACTCTATCTTAACAGTCAACAGACTCAGGACCTTGTTTCTAATACTCCTGGATGCTGACCAGAACCTCATTGTCCTGAGGGCTTAACCCATTGTATGCCATAAGCATCTGTAGACGCAAGCAGCAGACCTTCTCCACACGCCACATGGGGTCTATAAAAAAAAAAATGTTTTCCCTAAGTGGCAGCCCTGACCAACTTTAAAACCATTTTTCGTGAGAATTTGCAGCTGAAAATATTCAAGGACACCTTAATTGTGAGTAATATATTTATTTTTATAATATGCACTGCAAATTGATTTTTTTAATTAAATTCAAAATATCGTGGCCTGTGTGGGTGGTTTCCATTTTGGATGCATGGTAGTTAAGTAATGATTAAGCAAGGAATAGGGAGGTGAGTGAGTCAGGGTGCTAGGTAAGGCCAGCTTGAGTCAAAGGGAAAAAAATAAAAATAAAAGGCCAGATTAAAGAAAATGAGGTTTCTGGGTGGCCACATTATAGTGGACATGCAGCCAGGGAGAGAAGAGAAAACGGTGTAAAGACTGAGGCAGATTGGCATGATGCAGCTGCAAAGAATGCTGACAGCCACGGGAGAGGTGAGGAAGGACTCTTCCCTAGAGCCTACCCACACCTTGATTTTGGACTGGGCCTCCAGAACTTGAAGCCATACATGTCTGTTGTTTTAAGCCACTGGCTTATGATAATCTGTTACAGCAGTTCTGGGAAACCAATATGCACACTTATAAGTCACCTCGTAAATGCTGGCTCCATTCCCCCATCCTGAGTGACACCATCACAGTCCAAGTCCTCTTTTACAAAAAGAAAATAAAAGGACTGCTTGGAAGCGTGCCACTGGAGGAGGCAGGGAAGGCCACTGTAAGAATATGTGTGTGCGATATTGGTATTAAACATGAGGGCTGGATTATGAAATGCACAAAGAGAACAAAGAAGAGGATGATAGCAAAGGAAGGAAGAAAATGAAATAGTAAAGAAATAAGTGCATGGAATAAGGAACAGCAATACCTTGCTCTACCACCCCCCACCCCTGCAACCCCCCCAGCGCTTAGAGTCCTTCTGTAGTGGTCACTCACTGGAAAATGAAAGGAAATAGGAGGAGACATGAAGGTGAGGAGAACCCCAGATATTTCAAACCTGCCTTTGTGACATTTCAGAGCTGCTATGCCATTAATCTTCCCAGGTTGGAGAGACTGAGATGGGGGCTATTGTCAAGTGAAACTGTCATTAGAGCGAAGGCCTGTTGGCTCCTAATTTTCAATCCGCAAGATTGTACAGTTTCTGCTTGAGATCCAACATACATCACTCATTCTCCCTCTTTTGCTCAGCTGTCAAATGGAAAGTTAAAAGAAATATTAGGTGTAAAATATAAGAAACTGCAGTAATCACAGCAATCATAATCCCTGCTGAAACACTACATTTTTCTGAGTACATTAGTGACTTGTCATTTCTAAAGAGCATTTATTTAACAGTAAAGTTATTTTCTATGCATCAGTGGCCCACGTTAAAAAATAAAAATAAAAAACTCAGGCTTCCAAGTATAAGCCATTTAAAAATAGTATCTACACTAATAAAAGAGTAACATGCTAATTGACCATACCTTCGTGATGCCCACCAGCCAATCAGGAGTGAGTATGCAAATTAACCCAACAAAGCTGGTGGCTTAATTTGCATACACAGGAGCTGAGCAGCCCGCACCACCCCAGCTGCTCTGGGCCTCTGGGCAGCGTGGGAAGGTGGAAAGGCGGCTCCAGGCCAGAAGGAAAAGGCAGCTCTGGCCAGAGTGAAGGTGGTGCCGGCAGCCAGGGTTAGAAAGGCCCATCCATTCTTGCACGAATCTTCATGCATCAGGCCTCTAGTTATAAATAATCCTATAACATGGGGGCACATTGGGAATGAAAATAATAACCTTTTCTTGCAATCCAAACTAATGTGTTAATATAACTGGAATAATGAAATCTATCAAATACCACGTGATTATGGACACTTCTATAAAAAATCTCCTGGGCTCCTTGATAATCACAGACTCTCTCAGTTCCTCATCCGCTCAGTCCCATCAATGGTCTAAATCATCAATCGCCAACCTTTTGGACCTCACAGACCACCAGTGGTCCACGGACCACTGGTTGGCAACTGCTGGTCTAAATAGCTCCAGGACAATCGTGTAAAGTCCTGGGAGAAAGTGAATGGTCACTTGCCACATGGCTGATAGTCATTCTGATAAAGTGACATAAAAAGATGCCACCACCTATGTTAGGGTTATAGATTTGCCACCATAGACACACTAGGAACCCAGAAAGCATCTTCTTTCTCCTACATTCTGCCTCTACCTCAGGAAAATTAGAGCACCCTTGTGTTTCTAAAGACCCTGGGAAATGATTAAGCACTAAGCCGGAGGACCTCCAAAGCCTTTAGCCCAGATCTGGTGACTTGCCTGCCTTCAAATGGAGCAGGTGGATTTCTGCACTGGACACACCAGCCTTGGGCCAGGACTGGCTCCAGTGTCTTGGCACCTACATGCCCCAAGCTTTTCTTTTCTGTAGTCTAGTTCAGAGGGAGAAGTCTGAAAACAAGGTGCTTCTGACCAGTCTTGCAAGTAGAAAGCTGAAATGGAATTACTGGAATTGGAAAAGCAGAGAATTGTGTCAGGTCCAGCACTGTTGTGAAACAAAATCCAAAGCTCTAATACTGGCCTCAAGGATGGAAGTGAATAAGTGGAAGTTCACCCAGTGCTTCAGAAACTGCCATTTAGTTATATAAGATTCTGTTTGGGAGAAATTTTCAATTAAATCAACACATTGTTGCCCATGGAATAGATTGCCTGGGCAGTAGTCATTCCATCCCATAACATGGCAAGGAGAGTCCTGCCAGCTCCACCTCCTCCTGACATTCTGGTGACTGGAATGAATCACTCTGGTGCGGGACACCAGGATGGCCAAGGTTAAAGGGTTATCAAGCATGCCCTATGTCTGCGCCAACTGCCAGTGCTTGGGGAGAGGATGGCAGAGCTGACTCCAGCTCTCCCACCAGCTGGTAAGGGTCAGGGAAGGGCAGGTGACCCAGGTTGTCAGAGATCAAAGTGGTCCAGGTCACCCAGCCCTGAAGTATCATTCTTAAAAAGAAAACTTTGAAACACAAAGAAAAAAAGAGGTAGAATATATTTCCACCAGAGAACAGAGGAGTGGAGTCACCTGTTTGCCAATGTCTCTCCCGTGCAGCAGTCCTCAAACTTCTTTGAAGCCCCGAGGATGGCTTCTGGGAGTCCAGGGAACCCCTAACATTGTGAACAAAATGTTGTGCATTTTTGTCAGGAAAGTGTTTATAAATGTATGTCCAAGAAGAGTTTAAGAAGCACTGGAGTAAGGTGTTGGGGAGATTGATGCTCTCCCTTCTCTGGGCTGCCTTTATAACACAGGCCCCAAGAGGGTTAGATAGACTTCAGGAACCGAATTCCAGTTCTGTGGCTCTTTGTAAAAGGAGGTGGCCACCTGTTAGGAGGGTTACTTTCATGTCTTGTAACTCTGCCTCTGCTAAGAACCATGGTGGGGTCCAGAACGAGTCACCCCAGGTTGTGCCTCTGTGAAATACAGACAACTTTAGCAACAGGCTCAAGAGAAACTCTGCCCCACCCCCCACCTTAACAACCTAGAAGGATTTGAATTAGAGGCCTTGCCCATAAGACCTTATCAGACCTAACTTCTTTTACCTTTCCATAGGGCAGGGCAAACTTCTACCCGTTAAAGGTCTGTTCTCATCATCCTGCAATGAACCTTTGAAGCCTCCAAGATGCATTCCCTCATTCGTAGCTTAATATACGTGTTATATACCTCAATCCCCCTTTCTGTCTCTGAACCTCTCCTGCATGTTGGGTCTCTGATTCTCTCTTATATGTGGGATTCCCATACATATGTATGCATTAAATTTGGTTATTTTCTCTTGCTGACCAGTCAGAAGAAAGTTTGTCCTTCCCCAACACCATGCATTAGGAAAACTGCCTGACGGTTAAAACTCACCTCATTATATCTTCATGACAGTCCTGGGAGGGAACTGTTTATACTGTACAGAAAGAGAACTTAAGGAACAGAGAGGTTTGGTAACATACCAAGGCCACACAATCAGGGATGAGTAAGTCCAGAATTTGGGTCTGGGCTTGAACTAGTTCTAATCCTGGTCCGCACTTTTTCACAGGCTCAGGTAGTGGTTTCACAGGCTCTCCCAGTCCTGCTCAAATGGAGTGCAGATTGCTTCTATGGAGTCCATAGTTATATATTTAATATTTCTATATTTTTAATATATCTCGGTGATTTATAATTCGGGGGGTGGGGTGGGGGAGGAAAGGTATTCTGGTTAGTGGCAGTAGGAGTGACTGTGACTATTCTAACGTGCTCTTCTCATTTTGGCTCAGCTTTCAAAAGGGTATAACTGTGCTTATATTGTGCACAGGGTGTGGGTTCCTGTGGCAGCTCAGGTGCCTGAGGCCCAGTTCTAGCTCAGTCACTATTCAGAGCTATGTTTCGGGCATGTCACTTTTCCTGTAACTGGGGACAGCGACCCACTTTTCAAGGCCATGGTGAGGATGGAATGAGATCGTTAAAAAAAACTCTAGCTATATCTCTGAAGATTACACTAAGAAGATGCAGAAACATGTCATACAAGGCACCTTGCAGGATATTTATGTTACTTAATTTTAAAACAGTAAGTTCCTTAAGGGCAAAATTCCTGTCTGATTTGTGTTTGTCTCCACAGTGCCTTGAACCTCATAAGAGTTCACTAAGTATGAACTGAGGAAACAATCAATGCATTCAAATCTTTTAGGAGGTCATAATGCCATTAAGTATGCAACATGTGTTGATGTGTGGGGCCAAAATGTAGTATCTGTGTTGTGGAAGAATAATTAGAAAATCAAATGAATAATTGAATGATGTTTCTGTGTAACTCGTTATTGTCAGAACTTACAATTTAATTAAGGGCTATGCCTTGATCAGAAATATTAGCATGGAAATTATTTGTTGCTACTTGTGAAATTTGAAGCTTATTGCAAAGCACATACTTTAACAATTAGTCATAAGCAAAGGAGAAGTCTTTACTTAAAAAGATATCTCCTAAACTGGTCAGCAGAATACTAGCCCTCAAAGGTGTGCAGGCAAATAATTTTGGAATATGTACACTATGCTCTTTTCATAGAGATTTAGCACATTAAGACTTTAAAAGTCTTTAAAGAAAGAATCCCATTTAACTGTGTTTACACCAAAATTATTTGGCTCTAGAGTTTGCCTTCTTTTCCTCTTACTTTCCTACCCTTTAATCATATACACTTATGTCCCATTGAATAAATTTTGGGAAATGCTGATTTGGCAATAGAAGAATGAAAAGAAATAATCCATGCTTTAGCTATCTGCTTTTATGTGATTATGGACATTAATTAAAACTTCCACAGTAGAGTTCCATTGTAACTGAGTACTTTGTGAGGAAACAAAAAATAGTTTATGAACATGTAGTGTGCAGAAGAGAACATGTTCTATAAAAACATGTACTTGGAGTACACCTGACACATGACATTGGACTCTTTTAACTAATGTGAAAAGAGCCCCAATAAATAAATAGAGAAATGAAAAACCCATAGACCATGAATTAAAATTCAGGAGAGGAAACACAAAAATTATTTAAAAACTTTTCATAATAAAAGAATTGTAAATTACAACTATAATGAGATAACATTTTCACTTATAAGATTGTCAAAATCAAAAGCATGACAATTCATATGTTGGTAGGAATGTGGGGAAAATGATACTTCTATTCATAAAAAATAAAGATAAATATAACTCCTGTAGAGGACCATGGGCAGTAATTATAAAATTTAAAATGTATGCCCCCTGGAACAGCAGTTTCCCTTTTGGGACTTTCATACATAAGTGTGTGTATAAAAAATATTTATAAGGAGATTCACTGCAGTAATGCTCATAAAAACAAAGGATTAGAAAAAATCCCTCAATGTCAACAACGTATAGCCATCCAGAGGAATCCCAGGCAGGGGCAGAACAAGGTTTTATGACTAGAGTGGTACACTGTTAAGTGACAAGATGCAGAGCACTGGATATGCATGTATCACTTTTTGTTTAACATGTGGTTATTTATGGAAAGAAGGTCTTTGGAAACTTGCATAGGACTCTGGAAAAAGTGTTGCCTCAGGAGTCAGGAACTGGAGGACAGAGGTGGGAGAGAGGCTTACTTTTTCATTGTGTACCCATTTGAAGTTTTAAAATGATTTTTGATCATATATATTTATTAACTATTCAAACAAAATGCATTGGTTCAACTTAAAAAGGAAAGGAAAATAAACACAGATGCACATGTAGGTGTCATTTATGGACATATATTGACTTCAAAATCAACCAGAGGACAACTTATTAATGGGGTTCCACTATATGTAATACTAGAGGCCCAGTGCACGAAATTTGTGCATGGGGGGGGGGGGAGGGGGCGTCCCTCAGCCCAGCCTGCACCCTCTCCAATCTGGGACGCCTTAGGGGATGTCCGACTGCCAGTTTAGGCCCGATCCCACAGTCAGACATCCCTCTCGCAATCCGGGACCGCTGGCTCCTAACCACTCACCTGCCTGCCAGCCCGATCCCCCTAACTGCTCTCCCCTGCCAGCCTGATTCCCCCTAACTGCTCTCCCCTGCCAGCCTGATTCCCCCTAACTGCTCTCCTCTGCTGGCCTGATCCCCCTAACTGCTCTCCCCTGCCAGCCTGATTCCCCCTAACTGCCTTTGCCTTGGCCCAACCACCATGGCTTTGTCCAGAAGGACGTCCAGAAGGTCATCTGGAAGACATCCAGTCTAGTTAGCATATTATGCTTTTATTAGTATATATATGTAGGAGGATACTTACAGTATAGAACAAAACCCAATATACTCTTAATAACTTGTAAAATGAGAACGTTGGCCAGAAAAGTTTTGTACATTTGTTCCTGTGGAATGATGACCTCAGATAGGATGCTCTTTGTAGCTTGCCTTGGTCAAATATCAGGCACATCCAATGATTGTCATCACTATTACTCTTTGCTTTAATTGGATAATAGTAATAGATCATTTGGGAGGTCTTATAATAATGGTAAAGCATATTCACTCTAAATGGAGTTGAAATTTTTTAGCAGAAGAAATTCCCAAATAACCAGGCCAAAAAGTGAAGTTGTTGATGGCTCTCTCTTCCTATCATTTATAAGGGTAAAGGAACCTTTCTCAACTGTTACATCATTTATCCATCCTGCCCCCTTGTTCAGTGGAAGTAAACAAGAACACTGTTTTTCAAAGACTTAATATTAACTGAAAATGACAGTCACTAAGTATGGAAGAGATTATTTCATTAATTCTGGACACACAAGGGGAGAATGTTCTCCCTTTTCTATTGAACTGTTCATTACCAACAAGAATCTAATGTAACTTCCTAGTTGTAAATTATATAATTTAAGCCAGAAATGTTTTCTTTAGGAAGTCTTACTTTTGTTGCAAACAGAGACAAAGAAATTCAATAAGGAACAAACACCCAGTGGCTTCGGGGTAGGTAATCTTTCAAGACTGGCAGATTTGCTTGTGTTTGAAGACCAACCTAATGGGCATAAAGGTCAATTTTCTCAAATAGCTGTAATTAATGGAGAGCAAACAGTGATGTTGTTAGATCACAGGAAATGGCTGGGTTCTCCAAGATTTCCTTTTATTCCGTGTAATTTCATCTTTTAAGGTAAAGGACAACAATGTGTGTATAGACATATTTGTGCAGCAATGCTTCTCTCTATAACATTGGTCCCATTTAGAGACAATCTAATCCTTATTAGAAATGAGTCCATTTGGTCTATTCCAGGTAAATTCCAACCATATTTTGAAGAAATAATACATCATTCAGTAGCTCTCACTGTAAGCTCCCCTCTCTGATGGGTAGTTACATGTTTATTGTTATTTGAAGTAATTGGGTGAAGCTTATACAGAGAAAGAGTAAGAACGGAGTATGAGTTTATTATTTAGCGACAAACTCATTTCTAACTAAAGCAAATACTAATGTAACTCATTGATAAAGCCCAATGATATGATTTAATGAGTTATTAGTGAAAAGGTTGGGTATTCTTTTTCTCTTCCATCTGAAATATGTAGACTTTGGAAAAGGCCAAATAATGTCCTTCAGTGGAAGTAGAGTTGGATTGGTGCCCAGGAGACTGGATAATTGTCTCAATTCTGCCATTTGGTGGCTGAATGACCCTGGGCAATAATTGGTGTTTGGTGGCTTCCATTTATTCATGACGTAAAAGAGTTGGACTAGAAGATCTCTAAAGTTTGTTCCAGGTATAAGATTCTAATTAAAATTAGTCAGTGAGGTCTGTGTGCCAGCAAATCACAGCAAGAAAATAGATATGCTATTAAAGACCCTCATTTGAAGGTTGCAGCATCAGAGAAGTAGTGCAATAGCTAGTAGCATATTACTTACATTCTGAGTTATTAGCACTAAGAGTAGGAGCTAAACTGAAGGTTTAGCAAAGTGGTTTCATAACATTGTAGTTTAAAGTGATAGGAAACACCATAATGTTTATGTTGAATGGTTCCTTAGTAAGAAGTAATTAATTTATTGTTTCATTCTATATCATTCCTCTCTTATGCATTTCCTCAGAGCCTCTTAGGTCAGACTTGGAGAAGCAGAGCCTGAGGCAGGGATTCTTACCAAGTGCTCAATGGAGGGGTACTCTTGGGTAAAACCTGTAGCAGAGTGAAAGAAGCAGGATAAGGAAAGCAGGAAAAGCAGGTCTGATTTCTGAGAAACCCGGGCTAACACATACACTAAAGAACTAAAGTATGTTTATATGTTAAAGCCAATTATGTGTATCCATTTCTGAATTATTCCTTTCAGGAAGTATCCACAACACTTTGATTTCCACTATCAACCAGAGTACCTCCTAGTAGCTACTAGGGTTAGACACAGGCATGGAAGGACTAAAGAAGCCTTATGCTTTTTCTGCTGCTAATCAGACGATACTAAGGAAGGTGAGCTCCTTCAGCCTGCATCCATGACCCAGGTTTACAGATACAAGGGATTAGACAATACTGAAGTGCTATTAATTAAGCTAAGAATAATTTGAGGTTTAAAATCAAACTCTCTACAGGATAATTCACAGAAAGTGGGCTTTTTGAGAGGCGTATCTATACCATAAACTCAATTTGTCCATCTGGAAAATGAAGGTTATAAAAATTCAAAACAGAGGAAATGTGATTCACAACCACTAACATGTTGTTAGGCGGTTGGAGAGCTGTGTGCAGGAGGCCAGTACCTGCCATCTTGGCACCATCTGGAGGCCTGTTCTACAGTCTTCCAGTCCAGAACCATAAATTGTCAGTATACCAAAAGTGAGCACAGATCTCAGGATTGACTCAGCTCCCAGGGCCAGTTTAGAAGACCCGCATGTCTATTGATTTCTAGGCACTGAAAGCAATAAACAACAGGGCTGGCCACTCTATTCCTGTAGCACTGAAGAAGCTTTGTGGTAATCACATTGCTTTGAGAACATGGAAGCAAAACGAAGGGTCAAGAAAAAAAAACTCCAGCTAACTCTGTTGATGCCCTGCCCTGTGCCCCAAGGCTCACCTTTGAATGAATGTCCCTGCATCTGCGGTGGGGTGTCAGGTACACTATGGACAGCTTCCCACTTTAAATGCATGTTTCTCTCTGCTTCTCTACTTGAGGGTTTCCTTCATGCTTGGGAGCTTGTTCAGCCACAAGCTAGAACTACACAGACTTGCCATGGAGTTAATGCTGCCCTGGGGATTATCCTCCACAGAAACTGAATGGGAGTCAAGGGATAATGCTCCAGGCATAGCTCAGTTTTGAGGGGTATTTTATGTGGTTTCTCAGAAGGTCCCAGTAAGATGGAAACTAGGTTTCTACATTGATAACTTGCTCATTGTTGCACCTTTTGTTTCCTTGTTGGCTTTTCTTCTCTCTGGGGTTGCCAGATGAAATACAGGTAAGCCAGTTCAATTTGAATAGCAGATAAACAGTGAATGAATATATGTGTGTGTGCGTGCAGAAGAAAGAGAGCTATAGATCTATCACTCTATATCTATAATAATAAGAGCATAATATGCTAATTAGACCAGACAGCCAAACGACCTTCCGGACGTCCTTCCGGATGAAGCTGCAGTGGTGGGGGCCAAGGCAGAGGCAGTAAGGAGTGATCAGGCAGGCAGGCAAGCAGTTAGGGGCAATCGGGCAGCCAGGCAGAGTGGTTAGGGGCGATCAGACAGGCAGGCGAGTGGATAGGGGTGATCAGACAGGCAGGCTAGCAGTTAGGGGCATCAGGCAGGCAGGTGAATGGTTAGGGGTGATCAGGCAGGCAGGCAGGTGAGCGGTTAGGAGCCAGCAGTCCTGGATTGCGAGAGGGTGCAGTCCGGTCTGAGGGACCCCCCCCCCTCCCTCCGTGCATGAATTTCATGCATTGGGCCTCTAGTCTCTTGATATTTCTCTCTATATACACACACATACAATCTATCTATCTATCTATCTATCTATCTATCTATCTATCTATCTATCATCTATCTATCTATCTATCTATCTATCTATCTATCTATGGTGGGAGAGAGTAGCAATGATAAAGTAGATGGGACAAAATGTTAACTATAGGGGAATCTGAGTGAAGGATAATGACTGTTCTTTATATTAGTTGGGCAACTTTGAGTTTGAAATTGCTTCCAAATACAGTTAAACAAAATAGTGAGAAGTCCTAATAATTTAGTCCACTCCTCATTTATAGATGAAGAAACTAATGCTCAGAGGACCTGCTCAAAGGCCCATAGCCATGGTTGTCTGGCCCTTACAATATACCTTGCATTTCAAAATAAAATACTTTATATGATACTTAAACCATCACATCCACAATGCTGTTCCCCTCTATTCATGCAAATAGCATAGAGTTAAGTCCATATTTTTAAAAACATTAAACTTTATTTTGTTCAAAAATGTTAGACCTATTTGGAGCTTCCTTATGTTCTCTCTAAAGAAAAGCTTTCCTACTTCTGTTGTGCCCCAGTTATTTATTTTGGATACATTAGAATTGCAATATAACCTTGCCTTAGGACCTGTTTATGTTGGGGGGAGTGGGGAGGGCAGAAATCTCAGTCTGTTGCAGGTATTTGAAGGAGTGGGTGGGGTGGGAGTGGAAGTGGGTATGGTGAGAGCCAACTTTCCACTCTTCTTCAGGGTTTCTGTCTTTGCTAGAAATCCTCCCTCCCTCCTCTCCCTCCCTCCCTCCCTCCCTTCCTCCCCTTCTTTCTCCCTTCCTTCTTTCCTTCCTCCCTTTTCTGTTTGCTTTTTAAAATAGCTTTGAAGGAATGGAAAATTTCTGTGGTAGCTGATAGCAAATACAGAATGGCTCATTTGCATATAGATGTTTCAGCTTGCAACTGCATTATCCCCTGAGAGAGGCCTTTTTAAAATGGGCAGGCAAACTGGCAAGGGGCTGCTGGGCTCCTAATGAAAACTAAATTGAAACTTGGAAAACATTTGCCTTGGAGGTGGCCAGCCTTTTCAGAGTATCAATTTAAATCAGAAAGATGCAGGCAGCCCCCTGCCAAATTGGCCCTCCCTCTTTAAAAGCCCTAACACGGGAGGGTAGAAGGGAAATGGGGGAAAAACAAGAAATGATTAAAACCTGAGTTAACCAATGGGCTTCTTTTATGTACTTGGAAATTCTGCCGGTAGGTTTCAAAACTGTGAGCAGGTGGGAGAGTGAGGAGGAGCTGAGAGGAGAGTGCTGGGGGCTTCATCCATTCTGCAAAGGCCCTGGAAACAGAAGGAACCTTCTCCAGGTAGTCTCTGGGTGAGCCAAGCCTTTAGAGACAACTGGTAATCCATTTACAGGCTGAAGACTTTTCAGATTGAATGTTCCCCCGGAACTTGGGCTAAGCAGATAAGGACAACTCTGAAAACAAGATAATGTTGAAAGAAAAGAGATTACAGAAAGGTCAAAAGATTAGCTGGGGATAAGTGGAAGTCAGAGGAAAACAAGGGAAAAGGTTAGAAACTGATACCAAACAAGAAAGATAAATCAAGTTAGTAAGTGAAGGGAGTGAACATAGGAGGAAAATAAGAAATGAGATCAGGGAAATTGGCCACACGATAGGAGAGAAATACAAAGACGATAAGAAATAGAAATGAAGGAAAACAAAAGACCTAACAATGTAAATGAAGGAACTAAAAATATCAAACTGAACACCTTGAAGAATTCCATGTTTGAATTTGATGAGAACTGGGCTATTGAAATATTTGTATGTTTCTTTCCCAGAAGAATTAGTATTTCTTTATTGTTACTATTACTATAAAACATTGTTTTCTTTTTAAGAAATTTTAGTTTATAATCTGTTTGACAACATTTGGAATTGCATATAATATCCTCATTTATTATCTAAACTATCACAGGATTGGGTCAAGCTTTCAACAGATGAATATCTCAAAGAATGTCACGTGTGAGAAAGATAACACTTCTTCCCCAACATACATGCATGTATACAACACACACATGCACACATGCAGGCTGACTAATAATTGAGCATATTTGTAATGAAGTGAGGAGGAAACTGGTCTTGCAAGGCGTGTCAGGCCATAAAAACTGTGAACAAAGCACTGCCCTGGGTGGGGAGGGGGTAGGTCGTGATTGCTGGCCCCAGGACAGATCATCCGATATGGCCTGGGGATCCCCAACACCTGGGGGCGGGCCTTCCTGTAAGCCCACGAAAGGGGGAGGAACCATATCTGCCAGACAAAGATCCCAGAAGGTTATAAAAAGTGAAGCCCTCTGCGTGTTTCTTCACTCTGATTTGGAAATTATTCCACTACTGTTAATAAACGGGGTCCCTCCCTTTCTCTAGGAAGCGTGCTTGGTATTTCTTTGGTCTTCTGCAACGGAAGTACATACTGCCCACAGAGGGTGACAGATTAATCCTGCAATGACACCCATTATAAACAAACATTTACTGAATGCCTGTTATATCTGAGGTTGATACAAAAGTGGCGAAGTTGACTGACAGTCTTTGTTCTCATGTAGTTTGCTGTCTAGTGTGACAATAAGTAATTACATGATGAAATATTTTTATAGGAAAAGGAAAAAATATAAGTAAGAGGAAATAAGATTTGCTATCTGTAGTATCCCAACCAGAAGGGGTAAAACTTGAAACATGGGAGACCTTTATTTACTTACCTTAAAGACAGTGTGGAGGGCAGGAAGGGACTAGACCTCGGGGTCTAGAGTCAGAGTAGAAAAATTTAAAACAACCACTTGGAAAGGTCACCCCCCGCAGGCACTATAGAACTCCCCGTTCCATAAATAAAAGAAATAGTTTCTGCCTGACCACCACTCCCCTACCTGCCAGAGGCATTACAGAGCTGTCTCTGTAACAAACAACCCATATAGGGAAAGGTCCGGTATAGAACTTCCTCACTGCGCGAGCGAACCATATTAGGAAAAGTCCAGGACAAAGGGGTCCCACATTCGCGGGTCATTCAAAGGGGCCAATCAGGGAATGCCAGGCCAACGGTTATAGAGGGAAGGGGTATAAAGGAAGGGACTGCCCCTTTCAACGGCGCTCTCGCCAAGGCACTTGCCTGCTGCTGCGTCAGCTACGGCGGGGCCCAGATTTGAATCTGCAATAAACTTTTCCCTGTTTGATCCAATTGGTCTCGGTGGTCTATCTCCGGGGGACGCGCTCCGTTACAGACAGTATTAAGTGATATGGGTGTCAGATTAGGGAAGCTTATTCTGTGTGAAGTGGGCAGAGATAGCCATACTTAGGGAAGATAATTAGAGTGAGATGGGAGAACTTTGGTTGGAAACAGGAGTCTACAAGATGGAAAACTAAAAGGGATCAAGGAAGACTAAAAAGAAAATTCGTGCTAATACAATTTTGCTGCCCTGCTGAATTTCCAGCAAAAACATCCATTATTATCATTTTTTTTTAAATTCCTCACCTGATGAGCCACTGGGGATTGAACCTGCAGTCTTGGTATGTGCCCTGACCGAGAATCGAACCCACAACCTTTTGGTGCACAGGGATGCTGCTCCAACCAACTGAGCCACCCAGCGAGAGCAAATCATCCATTATTTTACTAAGGCCTGGTGATGCAGAGATTCTTTGAGAATTGCTGAAAATAATTGTCTGTGGCGAATTACACTTACCCATAAGGCTGCATCTGTTTATGCAAAGAGGAAAATAAACTAAGGAGGATATGAGCAGCTTCACATTTATTCCGCATTCACCCGGTCCCAGGCCATGGGGGGCCCTGGAGATAAAATGGTAACTGAGCCCATCCCTGCGCTGGAAAGTCACATGATCTGGGACTTTTAGTACAAACATATCTGATATCTTTTAATCCATCATTTATGGATCAAAGATATTTAAAAACAAAGGAAAACAAATAAGCAGCCTGGCCAGTGTGGTTCAATGGTTGAGCATTGACCCATGAACCAGGAGATCAGGGTTCGATTCCCAGTCAGGGCACATGTGGAGGACATGCAGGAGGCAGCCAATCAATGTTTCTCTCTCTCTTTCTCCCTCTATCTGAAATCAATAAAAATATACTTAAAAAACAACAACAATAAAAACCACACAAATAAGCAAAACTAAATTCAAACAAGTATGGAACCTAAGTATCTACAGCTTAGTGTACTGTGTACTAACTATATGCTAGATGTTACCCTGAATTCTTTCCATGTAATCTCATTTGATCCTCACAAACAATTTTTGAGGTAGGTATTTTTACTATCCCCCTTGTATCGATTAAGAAACCAGAGCTTAAAAGTAATAATTCACTTTTCAAAATCACAGTTATTAAAAGGCATATCTGAGGCGGAACCCACATTTGTTTAATACCCAAGCCAACGTGCTTTAAGGAGATCATAGCCATTTTTCAGGATTCAAGGTAGGTATCTTTAGAAATGGAAACTATTTTAGTTAGTTATTAATCATCCAACAAGTTCCTACTCCTAGGGAGAACTACTCAACTGTAGACTGACAGCAACTTCACTTAAAATCCATACAGCCAATGTCTATATTATATTCATCAAGTCTTTTTTTAGAATGCATTTAATCATACAAATGTGGGGCTGTTGGTTGTGTTTTGTTGCAGAGTTAACACAGAAAATCATTGCAATCAATAATGTAAATCATTATTGGACATTAAATTTAGGTGGGGTTTTTTTTTTTGGTTTGTAAAAATATCATTTGAATGTTTGTGACAAAATTGTGCTTGAAGGAAGGAACAAAGGAAGGCAGGAAAGAAGCAAGAAGGAAGGGAGAAAGGTAAAGGGATGTTTTTAGAGTGGAGTCTCTTTACCTTCGGTTTTACTAGTTTACTTGGTGGACCTTCATCCTTGTCACTGACCCCAAATGTCTGTAAGCTCAGGCTGGGTTTTTCCTGTGGCATGTGAAGAATTTTTAACGAAGTATTTATAGTTAAATTAGGCAATTAAAAGGAAGATGAAATGTATATATAAAATTATAACCTCATGTAAAGAATAGAAGCCAGCAAAAGAGAAACTCTTTCTCTAAGGCATTTTAATGACTGTCGGACTAAAATCACTCATTACTCTGAGGCACACTGCATTTCGGTTGACCTTGTGGAATGACTATTTGATGGTTTTCAAAATCACTTATCCGTGCAGTTTTGACATCTCTGTGCTGTGTTAGCAATCTCAGTTTTGTATTAGATTCTACTTCATTCTTTTACGTAGGTTCTGAATTAACCCTGTCTTTCCCATCTAAATATGTAAGCAGCTACAAAGGAGTTATGCCTGACACCATGCTTCATTTTACTAATATATCATAGAACCCTCTGGAATCTCTTTCCCCACTCTCTCTACTTCTCCATCTGCTGACCCTTTACCAAAGCTCTAGTGATGCCACCTCCTTTGGCATGGTCTTAAAATCAATAGTGGCATTTTGAAATTTATACCATGCTTTTTCTTTTCCTGTTAAGATCCTTGAATATATGCTGGTATTTTCCTGACTTTGGCTGTTTTCTTATGTTTTCATTACTGACACTTGGGTCAGCAACACAGGTGGAATAAAGGTCAGGGGGGGTTGTATTGATCAGACCTAGAAGTTTGGCAATGAGTAGCCAGCGAAGATGTTTTTTAAAACTATCTTGTTTGCCCAGCTAGCATGGCTCAGTGGTTGAGCATGGCCCTATGAACCAGGAGGTCACAGTTCGATTCCCGGTCAGGGCACATGCTCGGGTTGTGGGCTCAATCCCCAGTGTGAGGTGTATAGGAGGCAGTTAGTTGATGATTCCCTCTCATCATTGATGTTTCTATCTTTCTATCCCTCTCCCTTCTTTTCTGAAATAAAAAATATATTAAAAAAATAAAATAATTAAAGTATTTTATTTGAATAATTTTATGAAGCAACTAATTACATTTCTGAAAGTAAGAATCATTGGATATTTAGCAAGTTATATTAAGTGTGCTCAATAAATGTTTATTGAATTGAATAGTGAAAACGAAGTCTCATACCCTTGTTCATAACTAATTTAAGTTATTCGAATCCTCACACTGACTAGACCATGGCATTTGTCAAAGTAGAGATTTTGTTCTGCATCTAGGCTGCTATCTGTCTGTCTATCTATCATCTATCTATCTATCTATCTATCTATCTATCTATCTATCTATCTATCTATCTACCTACCTATCTCTATAGCTATAGGGACTATCATAATGCCCTTTAAAACTTGCTACCTTGCCATGCTGTGTAATCACTTATTTATTGATGGGCTCATAATTCATGAAGCTTTATAAGGTATGTTATCAACGAAAGATGTTGCTGGTAACAATGAACAGGACCCTTCAAATTTTATTAAAAAGTCACCAAGCTAATGTTCTCTTTGGACCTGTTCTTCCCTATCAATTACCTTGAGATGAATGCCATCTCAGATGAAGTCTTTATTTCCAGAGTCTGATGAAATGCAATAAGGAGTATGAAAATTGTTTGAAAGGTAAAAAATGCTGCATAAACACAAGGTACTTATCATCAGACACAGTTTGGTCTAGAAATTATTGCCAATTATTGAATTTTGGAATTAAGAAAGTAAATATCAAGTCATTCCCTGGACTCTGGGAAGCCCATGGAGTTTAAGGGGAGAGTATTATGCCTTCTCTACCAAATATTGTTAATTATAGCCATCCTGAAGACAGGCTGGAGGAACATGCACAAGTTAGATTGGGAGGACCAGAAGTAGGATTTGAACTCAGGCCTCTGGTTTCAAAGCCTGAGTATTCAATACTTTAATGCAGAAGTGAAATCTTAAGTCTCCAAATCCAACACCTTAACTCCTGGTTCCCAAACTGACACATTATATAATCCTAAACTGACATCTTATTATATTGCTGTCATCATGATCAAAGCTTGATGATGTACCCCAAGAAGGATTTGTTAGGCAAAGAATACCATCGGCAGAAGGATGATAAATAAAGGACAGTGCCTCTGCTCTTCTATGTCTAACTCATTATATTAGCAGGTAAATATTTTAAAAGAAGTTTTCTGAAATTAAAAAAAGAAGGCAAAAATCTAATTTTAGCACTGTTCAATTTCTTTTTACCAGCTTTATTTAGGTATCATTACCAAATGAATATGTAATATATTAGGGATATAACATATAGGGGGGTAAAAGTACATTTACAGTTGTGAGTTCATGAAAAAGTTTATTCTTATATTATTTATTAATTATTGTGTTATTTTCCATACAAATAACTGTAAACTTACTTTTGCACACCTGTGTATTTAAAGCATACAATGTAGTAATTTGACAATACTATACATTATGAAAGGATTCCCACAATAGAGTTTATTAACACATCCATCATGTCACATATTTACCTTTTCTTTTTATGAGAGCACTTAAGTTTTACTCAGTTAGCAAATTTCAATTACAAAGTACAGAATTATGAACCAGAGTCACCATGCTATGCATTATATTCTCCGACCTTATTTATCTTATAACTGAAGGTTTTTATTCCTTTACCAACTACCCTCTTCTTGTTTCCCCTCTCCTCCAGTCCCTGGCAATGGCAACCACTGTTCTGCTCTGTTTCTATGAATTTAATTTTTTTTTTTAGTTTCCACATGCCATGATACCATGCCATGATACCATTCACTGTCTTGTTTATTTCACTTACCATAATGCCCTCCAGTTTTACCCATGTTGTTGCAAAAGGCAGAATTTCTTTCTTTTTTTAAGGCTACACAACATTTTATTGTATGTATGTGTACTTACATATTTATGTTTATATAATATTAATATATATATATATATATATATATATATATATATATGCCATATCATCTTTATCCATTCATCTGTTGATGGACATCTAGGTTGCTTCCATACCTTTGGCTATTACTAGTAATACTGCAGTGAACATAGGGGTGCATATATCTTTTCAAATTAGTGTTTTGGTTTTCTTTGAATAATACCCAGAAGTGGAATTGCTGGATTGTATGGCAGCTCTATTTTTAATTTTTTAAGGAATCTCCATACTGTTTCCCCCAGTGGCTGCACCAATCTACAATCCCACTAACAATGTTCGAGGACTCCCTTTTCCCACATCCTTGGCAGCACTTGTTATTTGTTGATTTATTAAATACTGAGATAATCATATGATTTTTGTCCTTAATTTTGTTTACATGTTATATCAC
The DNA here is from genome assembly GCF_963455305.1 of Plecotus auritus. NCBI lineage: Eukaryota > Metazoa > Chordata > Mammalia > Chiroptera > Vespertilionidae > Plecotus > Plecotus auritus. Next base: position 132,921,049 of record NC_137776.1, on the reverse strand, counting down.
ATTTATTGAATAGCCCTTTCCAATTTAGTAATATAAATACTGTTACCACAGCTGATTTTAATCTATCAGCAGTTTATTGACTGGCTTGCAAAATTCCTGAAAATTTAGTAGTCAGCTCTTTTGAATGAGTGTGAGACTGTTGATCAACTCCAATACATCACTGAAATAGGACTTTTCTTTTTTTTTTTTAAAGTCATATTTAAGAGCTGTGGTTTCATTTGGGTGATTTACTATCACTTAAGATCTATCACCATGGCAAGATGTGTGCATAACTATAATTAACCATCTTGGGTCTTGTGACCCTCAACTGAGTTACAGGACTAGTATCTTAGTCCACTTGGGTTGCTATACCAACAACAACCCCCCAAAACCACATAGACTGGGTGAAACAACAGGCAGTTATTTTTATAATTGTGGAACCTGGAAATCTGAGATTAGGGTGTCAGCATAATTAGGTTCCAATGAGGGCCCTCTTTCTAGTTTGCAGACAGCCATCTTCCCATTGTATCTTCACATAGTAGAGAGAGAAAGGTCATCTCTCTCATTCTCTTATGACAAGGGCACTAATCCTATTTTTGAGGGCTACACCCTTATGACTTAATTACTTTGCAAAAACCTTACCTCTAAATAGCATTTTGGAGAGACACAGCATCCCACAGAAGTGGCACTGAGGACAGCAGCTGCACCAGACCCACCTGATGTCAAAGATAAACAGTCCCCTGAAAGTCCAGAAGAAGAGAAATGTGTATTGGACAGACAAAATTCAATAATGTGTTATATAATCCTGGAAAGAAATACAAGATATACAAATACATAATTGTCAATAATGTATGAATATGATCACAATAATTGCAAAGAATTAAGGGGAATGGGATGTTTCAAAAATCCATTTGTTGATATAGAAAGCCAGAAAAATGAATTGGAGAACATTACCTACCAGCATGAGTTAAATATTTAAAAACCTTTACAGTGGCCTTGCTCTTTAAGATAAAGTGTGGAAATGGACCCAGTGTTCTCTTTCTCATGAAAATAATACTGGGGAGAACACTGAGAACAGAAACACACATTAAATATATTGCTTGCTTGTTTAGGGACTGCTGATGTTATGAATATGAATTTTTCAATTAGCACAAACACAGGTGTTTTTAAATGCGCCAGTCCCCAGCAGTTCTGTTACCATAGGCTCTACCTTTGATGCTTTATTTTGATCATTTTTTGGCTCCAAAAATATTTTCTTTTTTGTTTGGTTATTCTATATTTTGCTTCTTTGATGTAAGGCTTGACTGCCATGTTGCAAAAACACATTTCCTGAGCTTAAGAAAAAACAAACAATGCTCAACACCTACATATTTGGCCTCAGCCAACAGTTTCTTTCCTTACAATTAATCCAAAGAGAGTTGAGATGCATTGCTTCCTCTATTCATCAAGGCAATTGTCAATTGAAAAGGCGGAAAAATAGCAAAGGAAGCTAACGTTTTCAGAAGCACTTAGCAAAAAAATAAATAAAATAAAAGCCAGGAAGAGAGGGAACTCTTTATAAAGCATTAAGAACTTAGAATGCATTTTTAATTATCCTGGTAGAATGTCCAATGTTTTCATGTATATTATAGATCAAAGAATGAAAAGAACATTATCAAGCTTTTTCTATAAATGTTTTCTTTCTTTCTTTTTTTTTTTAGCTTGAGTTTGGAATGCCCTGAAAAACTTTTCTGGCACTCAATGTAGAGAAAAAGCAAAGATGTTTTTTGAGCTATTATTTCTAAAAGAAAACAATTAGAAACAATTCAAATATACAAATGTAGAGAGTGTTTAGGTAAATTATTATATATCCACTGAATGAAAATTAGGCAGACATTTAAAATATTTCTGAAAAAATATTTCCTTTTGATTGCTTTCATTTTTTAAATAATTCTTTATTGTTGAAAGTATTACATATGTCCCCTTTTTCCCCCATTGACCCCTTCCAGCCCGCCCCCACCCCACCCTGCCCTAGGCCTTCAGCACCCTATTGTCTGTGCCCATGGGTTATGCATGTATGTATACATGGTCTTTGGTTGATTACCTCCCACCCACCTAACCTCCCCCACCTCCCCTCTGAGATTCCACACTCTGTTCCATGCTTCCATGTCTCTGGATCTACTCTGTTCATCAGTTTATTTTGTTACTTAGATCCCGCATATGAGTATGATCATGTGATACTTGTCTTTCTCTGACTGACTTATTTCACTTAGCATGATACTCTCCAGGTCCCTCCATGCTGTCTCAAAGGATAAGATATTATTATTTTTTACTGCTGCATAGTACTCCATAGTATAAATGTACCACAGCTTTTTTATCCACTCATCTACTGATGGGTAATTTTGAATAATGATTTTTTTAACTGCATGTGTGAATGTCCATAATAGCTTTATTTTTAATACCAAAATATCTGCGAACAATCCTAAACTCTCAGAATGTGAATGAATAAGCACAATTGTGGTAGGTTCATACAATGAAATACTACTCAACAATAAAAATAACAAGCTACTGATACATAAATAAATCTCAAAAATGTTATGTTGAGTGAATAAAAGCCAGACGCAAAAAATTATATATTTTATGTTTCCATGTGTAAATTTCTAGGATAGCAAAACTAATCTTTGGCAAACAGTGGATCAGTGGTAGCCTGAGACATGGGTTAAGACGGATTTACTAACTAGAGGCCCAAGAGACCATTTGGGGGTGATATATGTGTTCTATATCTTGATAGGGAGAGTAGTTACAAGGGAGTATATATTTGTCAAAAGGCATCAAATTGTATACTTAAAAGGAATGCATTTTATTATATCATGATACTCCAACAAAGTTAAAAACCAATATATAGTATAATTCAATTATATAAAGTAAATAAGAAACTATGCATCAAAAATACTGTGAAGAGTATAGAGTTAAAATATTTATATTCATTATCTCTAGGTATAGAATTAAGAACTATTTTTTCTCTCCCATTTGACTGCATTGTTAAATCTGTACTGGAAGTATATATCATATTTTAAATTTTATATATTTACAAACTATATATAGCTGTCCATCCATCTTTCCATGCACTCCATATATCTAGGCTCTTTTACTGTTCGAATTATATTGTTATTTAAAAATTTAGGTAGATACAGGTATATCATTTTTTTTTTAAAGTGTGCTTGGAAGCCCCTAGCATTGCAGTAATTTTGCTTTGTAATAATTTAACCAGAGGATATCTTCTTGGTTAGTTTTGTTGGCATGCCAGACCCTACCCCTTCCTGATTTGTGCAGCCACTCCAGAGAAAACTGATAAAATATGTGATGTCTTTAAAAAGAGTCAGGCTCATTGACTATTTAGAATGCTTTGATCTTTTATTTTGTCAAGATCAAAGAATAGGGACTATTGATTACCTAGTGTTCTATGGGGACCTGCTTGTATGACACAAAGATTACTTGAATAGCATTGAATGTTGTCACTGACATCCCAGTGAAAATGGAGCTGATTTCTCCCAGGAGGCTGTCATTCTAAACTACAATGACATTAACTACCATCACCACCACCAACAACAAAAAGTCAAAAAAGAGTGATAATACTAAGAATAAAATGGTTTGGTACTTAAATATTTATAAAGCACTTTTACCTACAATACTCTGCCAATATAACAGTCCTGTGGGGTAGATAGGCGAAGCCTTATAGACCTGAATTTCAGATGAAGACTCTGAGGCTGAGAGACTCCTTATGTAACTGTGTGACAGAGCTATCGTGCACGTCGGGGCTCCAAAAGTGCTGTCTCCACTGTGTGCTTCAACGAATTTTAAAATGTCCCATCTTTAATAATAAAAGCATAATATGCTAATTAGACCAGACATTTTTCTGGACGACCTTCTGGACGAAGCTGGGGCTGCAAGGGAAGCCCAGGTCTGGGTGCCAGAGGGAAGCTGGTGCCGGCAGCTGGGGGAAGGAAGGCCTACTCTTGCACGAATTTCGTGCATCGGGCCTCTAGTTTCTTTTATAACCAGATTGTCATTCATGGAAGCTTCTGCTTCTTATGGATTGAACAAACAGAAAAGGTTTTTTTCTTTAGGATATTTGGTGGTGGTTGTTATTATTAAAACTTGCCCTGTTTTGTTCCTCATTTGAAGGTTGGGGAAAATGAAATGCAGCCCGTCATAGCTTACAAATATTTTTAGTGCATGTCCATGAAATTCACTAAAATCTCAGATACAGGAAGACAATGAAATTGGTTTGACCATGCTTTCCTTCCCCTGGCTAAAGTGTCAATATTCCAGATCCAACAGAAACCTGGCTGATTTGGGAATGTGGATTATTGGCAAAGGAGTAGAAATAGTTGGCAGTGCAGCTACTCTCACAAAGACAGTTTGGATGAAGATATTTAAACCTAAGCATCTCCAGATCTGGATAGAGAAATAGATTCTCATTCTTGGCTCTGCAACTTAGTTTCTGTAATCAATCAGTTTTAGAATACAGAAGGCTTCTTCCACAAAACGTTTTGTTCCCCCAGGAAAACACTTGTGGTTGCCAAATAAATCAGTGCCCAAAAGACATATTTTACCAAAACATTTGTTTTATAGATTCCATGTTTCCATATCCAGGAACATGACTACTTTTCTTATTGGCACAAAAATGTTTTTCTCATTTAAAAAAATAACAAAAACTTTTATCTGAGATCCTCACAAGAAAGCAATTGTAATAAAATATCAGCACTATTAGCAGAGTGGAATCCTAACCCAACTCATTTAAGTTTATGATTTCAATGAACTAACTTTGCTCTTCCCAAAGTAATGCAAATCAAAGGTGCCAAAACCATTTGATGAGAAGGAAACACTATTTCTAAATTATTGAAAAAAGCCAAGAGAAACTGCCTATGGACAGTTGGTTTAATCTAAGAGTTCATCTTTATTTTTTGTGTGTCTGAAGTTTCACTGAACAGATGTTCCATTTTTCTCTTTTTTCTTATCTTATTGAAATATGGTTTTAAAAATATCCAAGGGAAATTTTTTAAATTTCATGAAGGATGATGGTTTAGAACTCTTTTTTTATATCTTCCAGAATTTTCTTATTCAGTCAGATTATTTATTAGGAATTCATGTTGTAAAATCATTGTAAGCCCTGATAATTCATGTGCCTAAAAATAAAGAACTTGTTTGAGCAAAATGTAGACCATGGTAGGCCCCAGGGAGGAAGACTGCTTGCAATACAGTTGCTATGAGTCCTGAAATAGTTTTTGTATCCCCTGATTATTTTATTTCATGTGGGGGAAAGTTCTGCCAATCACATTAACTTCTTTTTAATTCCAAATTTAGTTAATGGATCAAATATATTGTTCTTGCTTAGAGTACAGCCAGAGGGAGGTTTATCCAGCAATCATTTTCTTCTGCCTTCCTCCATTGTTACTGTTAGGAAACACTGAAGTAAAAGGTTCAAATACAGAATCTGGAACAAGATAAGAATCTGATTATCAGAATGGTGCCTGAGGCCATAGCAAGATAATTAGAAAGTCTGATAACACAGAATTTGCTCATTCATTGATTCATTGATTCATTCATTGAGTCATTCATTCATTCAACTTCACTGCCATTTAAAACTGTTAAAGTTAGAATGCAACATTTTGCAAATGACAAGATTTGGCTCTTGGTTTGGTTCTTAAAATGATTGAAGTTAGAAAACTGCTGTTTGGAGGTTGACAAGGTTTAGGTCTCTCTATTGCTGTTTCTAGGACATTCTCTGGTACACTGGAAACTATTGGATGAGCAAAGTTAGCCAGGAAAATAGATCCCTTTTTGCCACCCAACGTGATTATCATCATAATCATATTTTATCTTATTATGAATGCTATTGCTGAAAAACAAGGACAGAGGTCCCCCCAATGGTCCCTCCCCCAACCTGAAAAGAGCACCAAATCAAAGTAAGAATAGACTCATTTCACACAGAGCAGGCTGGATAAGTTCCTCAAAGCCAAAGGCAATTTGTGGGTGGGTAGAAATCGGTGGGGTAGAGAATGGGAGGTCCTGTTCAAGATTTGTAAGATTCCTTTGCTTCCTGATACCCTCATAGAACAAGTCTGTCCTTCTCTTCCTACCCACAATGCTGTCCTTCCAGGAGAAAAAGTGTAGCTCAATTATTAACCTGGCTCTGGACTTAGAAAGGCATGGCTTTCATTAATTCTGAGGCTCTGCCACTTACTAATTGTATTAACTTGAATATGTTATTTAATTTTCTAAGCTTTATTGTCCTAATATGTAAAATGGAAAGTATAAGTACCTGCCTTAGAGTGCTATTATGATCAAGCAATTAACAAGGCACCTGGCGTAAATATAGTCAAAATGTTTATTATATTATTTAAAAATTTTATAGTCTAAGTGTAAAATAATACAAAAAAAGAATGGAAATACTTATTTTCCTTTTATATCCTCAAATGTACATATATATAATTTCCCTGTATATATATATATATACATATATATATATATATATATATATATCTACATATGCACACATAATGTATACGTCCAATTTTTGAAATGGAAGTATTTTTATTGCTACTTCTAATAAGCAATCATCCCAGTGAAATTTAAACAATACAGAGAAAGTAATGTGCATGATGTCTACACAGAGACCAGAGACAGAAAGCAGTTCTGATCATCGCAGCAGAGACTTTGTGCGGCCTCTGGCCTCTCCACCTCCATTTGTAGCTATCGCCTCACAAAGAAGAGGGGCCTCTGAGGACCCGCAGTGTGAGAACGAAATAAATTCCATACCAAAGAGTGCAGAGGCTGTTTTCTTATAATCAAGTTTGAGCCCTGCCAGACCCATTTTCTTACAACTTCATAATCTTTCACTGCATTGTTTGAGGGTTATTGTTTTAAGGCTCTTTGGAATATTCTGTGGCATGTGGATTAACAAAAGGTTCCAGATTGAAGAACTGCCAGAAGGCCATTCCTTAAGATTCTGGACAATATCAGAGATTTTCCACTATTGTCATCAAAGATTTCACTACTTAAAAATTCAAGTTTTTTTATTTTTTTATTTTCTGAAATGGTCATGATATGCCATAGTTTTCTCTAACGGAATTTTTCTGTCTCTTCTACTTATGAGTTTGCCCCCCATTTCTTGCCTATTAAAAATCCACCCGAAGGAGTATAGAAACTATTTGAAATAAGGTTGGGGAAAGGACTGGCTTCTCTAACCGTGGACCAGTGTTGCTCCTGTTGATGGCAGAAGAGAAGGCCAGTCGGCTCACAAGAGCCCGAGTTAACAGGAGAGCTCAGTGTTGTGACCGTCTTATTGTTTGACATGCTAAGATTTCTCATTTAGGAATGGTGGGACTTGTGTTGAAGTAGGAAAATCTCTCAAATGAGAGTGAAACCACAGCAGTGCATATCTTATACATTCCAGATATTCAATGAATATGTATTGAATAACCAATGAACAATGAATGATTCATGGAGTCTTGCCTCAGCTTTTCTCTTAAGTCTGAGGTTCTTCATCTGTATGGAGTTTGACCAGATCAGAGTTATACAAAATGCTTTCTGCTCTTAGCCCACATGTTGATAGATGAAAGGGGCCTGACTGGCCAAGCCACCCCCACAAGGATGTGCTCAATCCTGGCACCAAACACTCAATGCTCATAATACAGTGTGATTCCTCTGGGTATCTCTGTTTGGACAGGAGCCTGGCCAGTTGTTGAGAAAGCAATGGTTGTCAGCAAGGAGGAAGGAGGCAGAGAGGAAAGAGAGCATGTTTTGTGGGTTGTTGTTTTTTTTTTTCTCCCCAGGGGAAAGGTCTTTGAGGAGCCAGGCAATGTGTAGGGCCTCAGTTCCGAGTGCTGTGACTAAGCAAAGGGCTTAAGTTCCAGCAGGAAGCCGAGGCAGAGGGCCAGGCCATGTGGACCAGGCCCGGAATGCAGAGGAAAGGAGAGGCTACCATTTGGTCAGGCCCCAGGTGCCCAGCCCTCACACCAGGCATACCAGATCCTGAATTTATGGCTAAACAGCCATTTTCGGACCCCTCCTGCTAGTGAAGCCACGACTCCTCACATTCTGCCTTCTCTGGTGCAGGAAGGAGGCGGGGTTTTCTGCCGGTGGAAAAGCACAGCTGAAAAGGGAGAGGGTAACCGGCTCTGACACACGCAGAATGGCGTCCTTTCTGTGGTCAGCTTTGAAGGGCTGCTTTTGGAAAGTCCATCTGAGGACAGCTGCACGGCCAGAGAGAGGCAGGTGAAATAGAACAATATTTTCCTTCGTCTGGATAACAGCACAAGCTACACTGATACTTGCAAAATCACCTGCTGGGGATTTATGTCACTGCATCCTCCTCGCCCCGCCACCCCTCACCCCCCGCTTAAAAAAGGTAAAGAAAAATATAGAGTGCAGAGGGGTTTTTGAAAACGTTATTTTATTTCTGATCCAAGACATGCCCATGAAGTCTAGAAGGATTATGTTACAGCAGGTTATTCTTAGTCTAATAGAGTCTGAGATATAGCTGGATCAGGTAAAACAAATTAATAAACACATAGAAATAGAATGAGCTTGAAAATTTTAACATTGACTTTTATCATAGTAGGTTAGTGTGTCATTAAATCTCAACCAAAGAGAAGAGCCCACATTTCAGAGACAGCCAAGGAACTCTTCCATTGTGCAAGGACAACTGAGGTACAAGACCAGTCACCTCAGGTTGGCTCAAACCTTAGGCCCTTCGGTACCTTTCTCAAGCTGGGAGGCTATTTTCATGGAACCAGTGAACACAGGTGCAAGTATGTCCTTGAGGTTTGTATCTTAGTTTTCTCATCTATGGCTGGAAGGTGTGCCTAATGTTGACAACCTCAGGTCTAAGATGCCTTTGGGAAGTGAGGGGTAAGAGAGGGAGATTTGGAGTCTGTATACCCTTTTTTTTCACTGTTCTTTAGAGGCATCAGGGCAGAGGTGGCCTGAGGATAGAGGTGTGGCATCCTGAGTCCTAACTGGGGCTAAACAGCTGCTCTTCCCCCTTTGTCCCCCCTCTGTATTAGCCAGCTCAGGCTGCCATAGCAAGATACAACTGACTGGGTGGCTTCAACAACACACATTAATTTCCTCACAGTTCTGGAGGTCCAAGATCAAGGTGCTGGTGGATTCAGTTCCCGGGAGACCTCTGTCCCCGCTTGCAGATACCTGCCTTCCCACCTTGTCCGCACCTGGCTTTTCCTCTGTGTGCTTTGGGGTTAATTCCTCTTCTCATAAGGACATCAGTCCTATTGACCTCTTTTAACTTTAATTACCTCCTTGACACTTTCACATTGGAGGTTAGGCTTCCAACATAAGAAAGCGGGGGGGGGGGGGGGGGGGGGAAGAGGGTGCACACAACTCAATCCGTAACAGTCTCTAAATTATTTTGTTTTTTAGAGGTGGGTGGGAGATGACAAACTAAAACTTATATGCCCCTAAATGGAACTTGAAGGGAAAAAATAGTAACGACTTAAGTGTGCATTTATATTTTTCTCAAAGTACCATCATATAGATTTTTTATTTTATTTTTATGACAACCATAAGTAGTAAATTGGAAAAATATTATTATCCCTGTTTGCCAGGCAAGAAACCTTAGGGGGTGATAGGAAGGGCATAAAGCGACTTGCCTTGGTAAGACCCTGCCTTATATGTCCCAGGGCCTTGTCCCCATGTCTTGTCTTTCCTTTGCAAGCTTCCAGTCAATCACTTTTTAAATGTCCCCCACTGACGCAGCAGGACAAATATCTATAGCAATCCCAGACTCCAGCAGTTACCTGAAGTAAGTGATAGGAAGTCATGCCCCAGAAGGTTGAGGCTCTGTAAGTTATTTCATTCTTCGTATAATTTTATTCTCAAACTATTTTCTGGAAACAGTTCCTCAAGTAAATGGAGCAAAAATGCCCTGGAGGAAGATAAAAAACACGCAAAACTTTAGTGTGAAATCTATTATATTTTTTTCTTAAACTAAAAATGAGCAAAGTTCAGACAGAAACAGGGAAATTGAGCACCTGGGATGAGGAGGGAAGGCTTCTTCAGTTGATCAGTTGTCTTATCAGGATCAATGCCAATAGGATAGAGTTTGGAACATTCTCAAAGACAAGGTGCAGCTCTTCTGGGATTTTAGGGAGATGCATTTGTGAAATTTTGCTTTCAGAGTTTTTTTCTAAGCTCAGAGCAGCATTATCAGTCCACCCCGCCCCACCCTTCACTTCCTTGGTCATTGAGCAGTGTTTGTGGGTAAACACACATGGCTTCTAGAATAAAGAACAAAAGAGGTAAGCCAGTGGTTCTCTGGCTGTGTGCTTCAGGGGCCACAGGAGGTTTGCTTCAGTGCCAGCCCTGCATTCCAGTGGTTCTGTGCACAGTCCTGCAGATTCTGCTCGCAACAATGGGCTGGACTACTATTCTCTTTGCAGTGGGTTCCTATTCCCCTTCCTTAGCTTTTGTTTTGATTTGTTTGCTTTGCTTTTATTCTTTTGCTCTTAATAAGAATATTTGGCAGACTGCCGGCTTAGGGATAATTTACCAACCTAAACAGACGGGATACTGAAATATTATCACCTCACGAGATTGCACTGGTATACATATTGAGGAGAATTACATGTTGTGGCGATCACAATTCAGCCCTACGTGATGTGGATACATAGCTGTGGATTTGTCCTGCGTGGAGGAATCCATGGAAAGGAGACTTGGACTGTATTGTAAATCAAGTCCATAGTTGTGGCACTCTTTAATTAATAGCATTCACCAGACCTACAGTATCCTTGGCAATTGCATTTCACATATATGCTACTCTACCTATAAGCCTGCTCAAAACTGGTTTGTCTATATTACCTACCTAAGTGCTACATATATTAGTGCTACATATATTAGAGCTCGGGGGAAACAAGCTGAGTGAAAAATAAATCTGCTATTTATTGAGTATCTGCTATGGGCCAGTCCCCTCCCTAGCTAGCTGCTGTATATCCACTACTTCAAATTATGCTCACATCCAATCCATTAGGTGAGCAGCAGCATCCCTTCTTCACCAAAGAGGAAGCGGAAACCTAGATGGACCAAACGTTGTGCTCAGGAGTATCCAGTGGCAGAGCTGGGACTGAAAGCGAGGACCTCTGACCACCAGGGCCCATCATTTTGAGCAGGCATGACATAGTTCCCCCAGGTGCTTCATTACCTTCCCAGGGCAGCGTTTACCGGCCTCCGGTCATTCCACCAAGTGGGATCTTAACATCCCAATTGCTTTGAGCAAGCAGTTTGTTCCCACCGACTCACCAACTGCTTTTGAAATATGGATAACCTTTGTTCACTGTGCCTACAATGCAAATGAAGTAATTAATCTGTAAAAGGCTTTGAAAGCAAATTGTAATTAAAATTCCAGACAGCTGTATGATATAGTGGTGCTCTGTCATTCTTATCCCAGAGCACATGATCAGTGGGAAATGGCTGTCCTGCAATCACAGATAAACTCAGGGTCTGACAGCAGAACTGAAGCCCATTATCAACACTGAGAAAACCCGCTGTTCATTACTAGAAAGATTACAGATTGATTCTATCTGTCCTACAACCTACTTTTTTTTCTGACATTTTAAAATAACTTGTTACACAAACACATAACAATATCGATAGAATGCAAAAGAAAGGGAAGAAAATTACCCACAATCCTGATTCATTTAAAAAAAAATCTATTTTCATATCTCTCTATTCCCTTCTAGCACTGCTCCATACATATAATTTTACAGTGTTAAAATCCAGCAGAGCTATAATTTTGTATTCTATTTATGCTTTTTCAATACACATTAGAGCAGAAGTTTTTTCCACGTTGTTTCAGAATCTTCCACTGCTGAGGCTAAGGCATGGCAGTGCCCACTCCCAGCCAAGGCCAGGCTTCGGGCAGTATCCAGGCCCCAGGAGGGTGATGGAAACGGCTCTGGAAGGAGCACCTGCTTCTTTTGCTTCCCATTATGTTTTGATATATCCATGTGGAGAAATGTGGCAATCGTTGATTAATTGTAACTGTTGTGAAATAGTTCAAAGTATGAATATACCACAGTTTACCCATATTTAGGGAAGAATCTGAGCAGATGGGGAGGGGTGACTCTGCCAAGGGAAATGATTCAATACTCAACACCTGGAGTAAGGATTCAATACTCAACACCTGGAGTAAGGATTCAATACTCAACACCTGGTGCCTTTGAAAACTTCCTACAAGGGTGCTGCTGTGGAGTTGAGGAGGGAAAAAAGGGAGCATCCAGTAAACAAGCTAGGTTGTGTATGGTATAAAGTAGGCATCTGATTGTAATTTATTTTTTCATATAGACAGCCAGTTTCATACCATTTATTACCTTCTGTTCTGTGATGCCATCTCTGTCATATACTAGTCTTTCTTCTAAGTATAGATGTGTCAGAGCTCTGTACTCTGTTCTATTGGTCCATTGTCTAGTCAAGCTCCAAAACCAAACCTGTCTTTATTCCTAGAACTTCATAATAAGCCTTCTTAGCTGGCATGAAAAGTCTTCCCAATGTTGTTTCTCAAAATGATCTTAGCTTTTTGTTTATTTTTGATCCTTTGTTCCTTCCTATTAGTTTAGGGTCATGTGAATATGAAGATTGCTTGATTTGTTCTTCCAATTCTCATACCTCCTAATTCTTTGTCTTAATAAATTTCCCAGGACCTTCTGCATAACATTGAATAAAATTATCAATAGTAACACACTTATGTTGAGACTGCATCTACAGTTAATATTTGATGTAAGTTTTTAGTAACTATTATCAGGTTAAAGAAATTCTTTCTATTTTTAGTTTTTTTTAGAGTTGTGTTTTTTTAAAATCAAGCATGGATGTTGAATTTTGTTGAATGTTATTTGTTTATTTATTATGATTAGTACATGAAATTTTTCTTTTCATCTCTATTAATGTATTTTTGAAGCTTATTGTCCTTTCATAATAGGCATTGGGCTCACAGAAGCAGAGGTGAATCAGTGCAATGTTCACAATTTAAGAAACTGATCATAAACTGGTATAGTTCTTATTTTTCCTGCATCACTTTATAAAATGTTGCAAAAGGCATTGCAAGAACTTACATTTTTCAAAACATTGAATTGAAATAATTTAGGTTGAGAAGAAATTTATCATTTTAAATGGCTTAGGAATGACAGTATTAACTCCACTAGTTACTTATGAGAAGAGCCTCTTAATAATCGGCATAGGTAAAGGCAGCTCCCCCAATTATGTTTGTCTTATCACTTATCACATGGCCACCAAATCATCACCACAGTGAGTCACTATTTCTAATTGTAAGGTATCATATCACTCAGGTATGCTGGGATCAAGAAATATTGAAGATTACATTTTAAAATGAAACAGGGATAATAGCCAAAAGAGAATGTGAAATAATAATAAAAAGGACTCATAATACTGAGTCAAAAAATAGTTATCTATACATAATTGCATGTATTAATTTAACATTTAAATAACTCAATCTGCACTTGCTAATAAAATCTATACAAGAATTCTCCAAAAGACATGATTTGCTAAAAGACTTACATACCTTCTACTTAGAGCCATAGTATAAAAAGATGTCCAATGAAAAAATCTATCATGATGAGTAAGAAAAGGGGAGTATTTTATATAAAATGCAATAGTCTCTGCCGTGTCTATAGAGAATCTGTGTAGAAATGTCTGATCTTACAGCTTTCTTTGATCCTGCTTCAGAATCTACCAGGCTTGTAATTCACTTCCAAGATTTTTATATGGAACAAGAGTATCATTACCCATCAACATCTATGAGAGCCTTTGTAAGTTTCTATGTGAGAACTTTGAAAGATTAAAATGGTTCTTCTATTTGAAACACAATCCTAGCACTTCCAGTGTGGCCTTCATTGTATAGGTGACATAGTTAATGCCAGCAAAACTGGAGGCAGGCAGAAAAAGTTATTACCACAAGTAACACGTTTCAGCTAAAGCTTTGAGATGTCCTTGGAAAAGAGTCTTACTCTTCTCACCTTTGGAACTAGTCCAACATCCAAAAGGCTACAATCAGAGAAACAAAAACCCTCAGAAAAGAGTAGACATGCTCTGTCTGATACTTAGATATCAAAGACTGTAGTTTCCAAACCAAAACTGTCAAACATGATCTGACAAATATAAATAAATTTAGAGGCCCATCAGGAAAATACCTGAAGCTGAAACCAACCTGAAAAAGCAAGTGACTTTATATACTCTGGTGAGAGGACAGCTTTATTATGGAGTTTTAGGTTTTTTGTTGCCTTGGTTCTGAACTTTTAACCTATTCACTATCTTTGATTTAAATGGTGAGCTATTCACTATCTTTGATTTAAATGGTGAGCACTTTAGTGAAGTGTCTTACTTTTAACAGCCCATAAAGTACTATACAAACTCACATAAGAAAATGTATACATCTATTTCTGAGGGTTAAACTGAGGGCAATTTTGCAATATGTTCTAAGTATCCCCTCCCATTTTCTGGCTATTTAATAGAAATGGTCTTGTACAGGACATTTCCAAATAAATACCAAATGAACTTGAAAAAAAGTTAAACATAAATAGTCACTGGAGAACATTAACTTAACAACATGGGCATGTGAAGATTCATCTGTTCCAGAATGATAACAGTTGGAAATATCAACATGAAAAAGTAGAGCAGGATACTGTCTGGAGTTATTAGTGTTTTTTTAATCATTGCTTTTCTTTTCATTTAAAAATTTTTAAATTGAATTATGAAAAATAAGAAGTATGAAAATAAATATTGCCCATCATCTAAAATGTAAAATTTTATTTACATTTACTTTCATTTCATTGTTGTTGTTTTTAAAGAAATAACACCTAAACACCTAAAACTATGTGATTTTATTAACCAACTAAAGGCCTGGTGCGTGGATTCGTGCACCGTTGGGGTCCCTCAGTGTGTCCTATGGGGATTGGGCTGAAAGAGGCAGTCCAACGCTGCCTGCCACTCCTGCCTGCCACTCCCACTCATCCTGGCCCTGCTGTGCCTGCCGTGGGATCGTGTCCAGTCAGTCCTGATCAGGAAAGGCTTGTGCCACCACAGCAGTGCTCACCAGCTGTGAGCCCTGCATCTGGCGCCCATTGGTCAGCTGAGTGGCGCTCCCACTGTGGGAGTGCACTGACCACCAGGGGGCAGCTCCTGTATTGAGTGTCTGCACCCTGGTGGTCAGTGCACATCATAGTGACCAGTTGACCAGTCTTTTGGTTGTTCAGTTGCTTAGGCTTTTATATATATAGATGTCACCCCAATAAATTTAAGTAAAATAACTAAAGCATTATAAATATGCTTTATTTTAATTCCATCTTCTCAATACCCAACCTCCCAGTGAACATTGCTTTTCTCTTGCCTTTCTTTCTTTCTTTCTTTCTTTCTTTCTTTCTTTCTTTCTTTCTTTCTTTCTTTTTTTGCTTCTACTAAAAGCTAGGGTTTGGGGGACAGAGTGTGGATGAATAATGAAATACATTATGTAAGAGTTGAGTCAGAGGAGGGATTTGTTAAGAAAGGAGGTGCAGGTGTAAAATTTGGAGGAACTGAAAAGAGAGCAATCCTTTTTACAAATGAAGCAAGTTTTCTTTTGCTTTCTTTTATGCTTTCCTATTTTTATATGTTATCATTGCTGAGGCTCTAAGCCATGTGTATGCTTCTTTAAATAAATCTCACAAGATAAAAACCAAGTGCATCAAAATCACCAGGCATTGATGCCTGTCTGTAAAATATAATCACATGCTAATCATGGAGTATAGATTTGCTTTCTTCCCCAAGGCAAATCGCTCCCTGGCACCTGTGGAGGTGAGCCCCAGCATGAATGATCTGTTTTTGACAGTCTTTTCATACCTGAAAGCTTATTGATAAGTCACCTAGGCACACAATTTAACAATCTCAGTTGGCATTTGTGTTGGCTGTGAAATTTTACATCCAGAAAACCTAGAGGTACTCCTTTCACCACACCTGAGTTTATTGCCACCCTGAAAAGTCTAACTCTGCTGTCTAATATAGTATCACTGATCACATACAGGTATTTACAAATCTGAATTTTCGGCCACACTAGTTACATTTCAGCTGCTCTGTAGACTACGTAACCAGTGGCTACCATATTGGATAGCATGGATATTGAACATTTCCACCACTGCAGAAAATTCCACTGGTCAGCACTGGTTCAGGAGGCAGTGGCTGGTGACATTTTCCACATGAAATACACAATTCTGCATGCACAGTTCTTCCTGGAAAAGGGTAGATCAGGGTGACAACTATCCTTCTGGATGTTGGGGCCTCTGTGGATGAGAACAAGGAAAAGACTAGTTCTTTGCTCCTAAACACATCTGATACTCTAGCACATAATCTTTCATTTACCTGAGATAAGAAATATAAAGGACCAGCACATATAGTTGCTCAGCAAGGGTTAGCTTGGGCACAAGATAGGAGACAGCATCCACATAAGTTATAGGAACTTGAATAATTTAATACAAAGAATCATTAATAATATATAAATTTGTTAACCAACTAAATAAGAGATCGTGGAAGCAGCAACTCCAGGAACTAGTTTTTACTGCCAGGACTGAGAGAACGGTGGTAGAGATTGGAGTGCTAAGTCTCAGAAACTTAGAGGAAGACAATCTGATGGGAAACAGGTAGAAAGCAGGTCAGAGAGGACTAGTACGAGGAGGAGAAAAAGAGGGTGAGGACTGAGAAACATGGAAGGATGCTAAAGGCTAACTTGGCTGAAATGACTACAAGGCTTTTAAAAATACGGATGCATAATATTTAATATTGAATGTTTACAGTTCCAGATGTAAACCCGCATGCTATTGGTGAGGTCCTTGCCAATGATGTTTGTGGATGGGCATTAGTTGTTTTGGTGAAAATCAAAGAGTCTGTTTTCATAGGTGGATCAATAACAGGGATTTTTTTTGTCCTCTCAATCCTTGACTTGTATTTAATTTGGGGGTATATTTTGGTGAAAGATGGGGCATCAGCTAAGAAATATGGAAAAGACTGGTAGGGTCCTGGAAAACCCTATATAGTTTATTTAAAGGACAGAACTAGGAGCCCTCTGAGAGGAAGTCAACCGAGGACAGGAGTCAAGTTAATCCAATAATAGCCTTTTGTTGTCAGGGCCATACGTGGTGTGTGTGTGTGTGTGTGTGTGTGTGTGTGTGTGTGTTGTGGTTAGAGTGTCATTTTAAATAAACATAATATAGCTATAATTTACCAAGTACTTAATATATGTTTAACTTTCAACATCTCTCTCTCTCTCTCTCTCTCTCTCTCTCTCTCTCTCTCTCTCGTCTCAGGAGGGTATATATATGTACTCACACTATGAGTACACACTGAAACAGCTGATAGCTCAATTTTGAAAGTAAAATGTATTTTAATGAACACTGCCTTTATATTTACTCAAAATGTGTGTATACAGTTTTGGGGGACACTTTATATATGTATGTATAATACATAAAATAAGATACATCTTCCCAAAGTTATCCAATTTGGAAATAGGTTTGAAGCAACCCAGGTATGTGTGATTCCAAAGAGACACTTGCGTTATAGCACCTGCATGATGTCTGTCTCTTGGATCTGCACCTGCAGGTGAGAGTAAGAACTAGTAAATGGCATAATATAGAGGATAACATGGCCCCATTTTAAACAATGGTTGATGTGGCCTCTAATATTTCACCATCCTTTCAAACCTTTTCTCCTACCTATTGCAGAACAACATCTTGTTTAAAAAAAACTGCAATAACAATATCAACCTGTTTGCTTAAAAATAGCAACAGCAACAAAAATAAATACATTTTTTCCCAAGGTCTATTGATTGCTGTAGCAGAGGCTTGGCCCTAGACACTCGCAGGCCTTTTTTTTTTTTTTTTTGCCCTGGGCTTGGATACTCCACTTCACCATGTCCTTGGAACAGTTCTGCTCTCCTACCTGGAGGCTTTCCCTCTTCCAGCTGACCATATGGTGGCTGCCCGGCTGGCCTGCTGCTGTCCGTCCTCTGCACATGGCCATTAGAGCAGTGCTCTTGCAAAGAGACAGTGAGGAGCCTTTTTATACTTCTCTGCCCATCTTGTTAGTGTTCGGTTATATTGTGTACTATATTATGTACAGCATTCATAGTTTTAGCTCTACTACATATAAATCTTACCTATGGCTATATCTATATATAGTGAGAGAATGTGGGTTCATTCATTTAAGAATATTTTTATAAATAAGGATTCTATTTGTACCTCAAATAAATAAAACACCTCTCCTCCCCTGATTGTATCATTCTGCATGGGGAAAATAGTTCTGAAATGAAGAGAGAAAATAATGTATGTTTTTAAGTAGGTATTGAGCTTTGATGCTCTCAGTTATCTCTTTTATTCAGCCGACATTGATTAGGCATCTGCTGTACTAATAAATTATTTATTAAATTTCTACAATGTGACAGGCACTCCCAACTCTACAAAGGAGAGATATTTTACAGAGTAAGAAACTGGGGCTCAAATAATTTGCATAATTTATTTAATATAGTACAGTTAGCAAGAAGCGGGACCAGATATGAACTGCTATCTCAATGACTCCAAATATGATATTCTTTCTATTCTGCCTGGCAGCCTTTTTTTTTTTTTTTTTTTTTGCCAGGCACTAAGCAAGGTGGGTCACAGAGATGAATACATCCCTGAAGGACACACAGCCTGATGGGGAAGGTAGAACATGGGCCCCTCCATTGGTATATTTTCTCCTTTGTTGGTTTATTTTTTCTACATAGTATTTCAGATGGTCAGCTAGAAAAGACACACCAGGTGCTTTCGCTACCATTCCTTCTCGGAAGGGATGGCCCATAGAAACTAGCAGAAATGGTATGTTGGAAATAACTAAATGGGATAAACTTCTTTTCCATTCTCAATCCTTGAGTTTTGTTTTAAATGTGATCTTGCCCCCCACTCCCCGGGGGGGGGGGGGGGGACGGGGAGGGTTCGCTAACTGCAATCTGTAGCAATAGAGGAGAAGCTAGAGAGGATTTCAAAGAACAAAACACACAGAACCACAGAGGAGGGCATTGTAGGGCAGGGGCTCTTTTCTTTCGGCCAGTGCTCAAGGGGAAGCCGCACAAGATCAGCTCTAGGGCTGGAGGTAGAAAGCAAAAGCAAACCTTTCCGTGCAGATGATTCTAATTCACAGTCAGAACTCTGCAAGCCAGGTCCCATCTCATGAAAAGTAGGAGACATATCCTCTTCACCAGAGTGGTTGGGAGACAGCCCTACCTTGATGATTTCACTTGAGAGGCATTATTCTGAGTTAAGGAAAAGCTCAGGATGATTGATGCTGGCCATCTTTGGACATGGCTTCTCTTGAGAACACTTCCCATATTGATTTGTCAAGACTTGCTGTGGGATCCTGTATATAATGTATATACACATAATTAAATTATACATATATAGGGTGTCGCAAAAAAATGTATATACACTTTTACAGGTGATAGCTCAATTGATGTTTCTTTCTTTTTAGATTTAACCCATTAGAAATAATAATTATTCAAAGTGTATATACATTTTTGGGACACACTGTATATATATTTAAAACTTTTAAAGTTAATTTTTAAAATTAGGTGTGCATTGACAGTGTTCTGGGCATTGTATTAAGCATATTGCTCACATAATCTCAGGGACTCTTCACAAGGTCTCTATGAGTGTATTATCATCATTGTCCTCATTTTTATAGATGCAGAAATAGAAACTTATGATAACTAACTTGCCACCCCTCCTTCCAGTTGTAAGAGGTTGAGTCAGGCCTATTTTATCTACATTCATAACTCATGTTCACATTATAAATGATCAGGATTGTGTAGGTAACAATAAATCCCTCTCACTAGATTGCAAACTATTCATGTTTATATTTCCTGAACATCTTGCAGAATATTGGCACCTAGTAGGAACTCAACAAATTTTATTTTATAATTCATAAATATGAGTGAAAGAATAGATAAGTAAGTTATTGCAACTGTTGTCATTATTGATGTTTATTCATTAATAATATAACAGGAAAAGTCAGATTTCCTAGCAACTACGGTAAATTATAGATCATGATATATAGACCTAGAGAATATTGATTAACTATGTCACATTATTTTTCTAAAGATGAAGAGAAAAAGTACAGAGGGAATCTACATGGTAATAATAGCAGCATAATGCTCTAAGAAGGTGTTATTGGATTTACTACAAAGCTGTCCCAATATATCTTTTTTTTTTAATAAATCTTTATTGTTCAGATTATTACAGGTGTTCCTCTTTTTTCCCCCCTAGCTCCACTCCACCTGATTCCCCACCCCCACCCCATGCCCTTACCCCCCGCCACTGTCTTCATCCATAGGTGTAAGCTTTTTGTCCAGTCTCTTCCCACACCCCTCACACCCCCTCCCCCCTGAGGATTGTCAGTCCACTCCCTTTCTATGTCCCTGATTCTATTATATTCACCAGGCCATTCTGTTCTTCAGATTTTTTATTCACTTGATTTTTAGATTCACTTGTTGGTAGGTATGTATTTGATGTCATTTTGTTGTTCATAATTTTTATCTTTACCTTTTTCTTCTTCCTCTTCTTAAAGAACACCCTTCAACATTTCATGTAATCCTGGTTTGGTGGTGATGAACTCCTTTAGCTTTTTCTTGTCTGTGAAGCTCTTTATCTGACCTTCAACTCTGAATGATAGCTTTGCTGGGTAGAGTAATCTTGGTTGTAGGTTCTTGCTGTTCATCACTTTGAATATTTCTTGCCACTCCCTTCTGGCCTGCATAGTTTCTGTTGAGAAATCAGCTGACAGTTGTATGGGTGCTCCCTTGTAGGTAACTAACCGTTTTTCTCTTGCTGTTTTCAAGATTCTCTCTTTGTCTTTTGCCCTTGGCATTTTAATTATGATGTGTCTTGGTGTGGTCCTCTTTGGATTCCTCTTGTATGGGGTTCTGTGTGCTTCCTGAACTTGTAAGTCTATTTCTTTCACCAGGTAGGGAAAGTTTTCTGTCACTATTTCTTCTAATAGGTTTTCAATATTTTGCTCTTTCTCTTCTTCTGGCACCCCAAAAATTCGGATGTTGGTACGCTTAAAGTTGTCCCAGAGGGTCCTTACACTATCTTCACATTTTTGGATTTTTTCTTTTTGTTTTTCTGGTTGGGTGTTTTTTGTTTCCTCATATTTCAGATCTTTGGTTTGATTCTTGGGGTACATTGATCTACAGTTGAGTTTCTGTATATCCTTTATTTCAGACAGTGTATGCTTAATTTCTGACTGGTCCTTTTCCATTTTTTTTGGCATTCTCATTAAGGTCCTTGAAGGTCTCACTAAGCTCCTCGGAGGTCTCATCAAGTTTCTCGGCAGTTTTTAGAAGATTCTTGAGTAACCTTATAAATGTGGTTCTGAACTCTATGTCGTCCATTGGTTTGCTTTCCTCCATTTCTCTCATTCATGACATGTTTCTTTGTCTCTGCATTTTGCTGCTTCCTTGTGTTGATGGAGTGGCTTTGTGTGGTAGGTGAGCTATAGGGGCCAGTAACTCAGCCTCCCCAATCACCTGAGGTGGACGCCTTTGGTACACCCCTTTGTGGGCTGAGTGCAAAGTCTTGGTGTAGTTAAGCCTTGATTGCTGTTGGTACACTGGGAGGAATTGACCTCCAGGCCAATTGGCTGTGAGGACCTGCTGTGTCTATAATGGAAGAACTGCTGTGCTGGAGACACGCTTATGGTGTAGGACTTGTTTCACTGGGGCTTTGGTGCTCACTGAGTCTGCCTCTTGAATGTATCACTTATGGATGTGAGGAGTTGAAATCTGGTGTCTCACACTGACCACTAGGTACACTGGCTTCTGGATCTCCAATGGGGTGCAGGTCAGCTACTGTCTGAGGCCACCCAACAGGAGCTACAGCAAGAACTACAGTTTTCTCCTCTTTGCTTGGGGTTTGGAGGTTTTGGAGCTGTCTGACCTGGGCTGCAAGTTTGCTAGGTTAAGCTGCGATAGGGCAGGCCATTCATATGCTAAAGCCGCGGCTTGGAGCTTGGGTGGGTTCATAGATTGTGCAGGGCGGGGTCTCAGGGCGTGACTAGGCTAGGGCGTGTCAAACAGCGATGGCTGCCAGTAAGCCGGCTCTGCGGCTCTGCGTCTCCGACCGTGTCCCCGTGTCCTGCGCCCCAGCACAATAAACAATTGTTCCTGCGTGCAGCCCTGCAAGCAAGCCTCCCTCACTTTCTGATCCCACGGCAGACAGTCCAGCTTCTCCCCGTAGGAGTTTGGGTCCCCCGCGTCTCCCCAGAAATGAGTTCGGAGTAATCGGGAGCTTATCTCCCTTCGGGTTGAAAACAGCAGCGCTCCCAGTCACCAGTCGCCAGCCCGATTCCCGCGTCTCCGTACCTCAGCTTTTCAGCGCTTGTGCACCCCTCAATGCTGTTTGCTCTTTCCTTCTAGTTGTAGAACTTCCACTCAGCCAGCTTTCCCGTGGTTCTGGGTGATAGTCGTTTTGTCTTTTAGTTGTAGTTTTGAAATTGTTGTGCGAGGCAGCAGTTTAGGTGTTTACCTACGCCGCCATCTTGGATCTCTCCCAATATATCTTAATGTTTTAAAACTTGGTCAGTCAGAATTAATTAAAACAATGAACCTGGCATAAGTGATAATTTTGTATAGTGTCTTACTACATTTTATGGTATACTAGAGGCCTGGTGCATGAAATTTGTGCACAGGGGAGGGGGTGTTCCTCAGCCCAGCCTGCACCCTCTCCAATCTGAGACCCCTCAAGGGATGTCCAAATGCCCGTTTAGGCCCGATCTCAGTAGGAGTGGGCCTAAACGGGCAGCTGGACATCCCTCTCACAATCCAGGACTGCTGGCTCCCAACTGCTCACCTGCCTGTCTTCCTGATTGCCCCTAACTGCTTCTGCCTGCCTGCCTGACTCCCCCGCCAGCCTGATTGATGCCTAACTGCTCCCCTGCCAGTCTGATTGCCCCCAACTGCCCTCCCCTGCAGGCCCGGTCACCCCCAACTTCCCCCCCTCTGCTGGCCTGGTCACCCCAAACTGCCCTCCCCTGCAGGCTTGATCACCCCCAACTGCCCTCCCTTTTAGGCCTGGTCTCTCCCAACTACCCTCCCCTGATGGCCATCTTGTGCTGGCCATCTTGTGTCCACATGGAGGCAGCCATCTTTGACCACATGGGGGCAGCCATCTTGTGTGTTGGAGTGATGGTCAATCTGCATATTACTCTTTTATTAGATAGGATAGAGGTCTGGTGCATGGGTGGGGGCCGGCTGGTTTGCCCTGAAGGGTGTCCCAGAGCAGGATGGGGGTTCCCTTGGGGTGTGGGGTGGCCTGGGCGAGGGGCCTGTGATGGTTTGCAGGCCGGCCACAACCCCTGGCAACCCAAGTGGAGGCCCTGGTATCTGGGATTTATTTATCTTCTATAATTGAAACTTTGTAGCCTTGAGCGGAGGCCAGAGCCAGCCAGGGCAGGTGGGAAGCTTGGCTTCCTCCATCGCCGGGGGCAACCCAAGCCTACTGCTCTCTTCAGTTCTGTGGCTGCCACCATCTTGGTTGGTTTAATTTGCATGCTCGCTCTGATTGGCTGGTGGGTTTAGCAGACTGATGGTCAATTTGCATGTTTCTCTTTTATTAGAATAGATGTATTAGTGACCTGGGAGGCTTACATGCCTGTTTTTATGCCTGTAACTAGCTGTGAAACTTGTGTTATTTTACTAAATTTTGTGAATTATTTAAAAACTAAATTGTGCCCTAGCTAGTTTATCTAAGTGGTTAGAGCATTGGCCTATGGACTGAAAGATTCTGGGTTTGATTCAGATTAAGGGCATGTTGCAGGCTCATCCCTGGGCTCGGTCTGGCATATGTGGGAGGCAGCCAGTCAATGTGTCTCTCTCACATCGATGTTTCTCTCTCTCTCTCCCCCTCCCTTCCACTATTTAAAAATCAATGAAAACGGTATCCTCTAGTGAGGATTAAAACAAACAAACAAATTAAATTGGAAATATATTTTAAAGAAAAGAATTACTTAATCTTTAAGGCAATTAGTAGAATTATATGCACACACAAAAACGTTAGAAGTGCATATGTGTGTGTGTATATATATATGTGTGTATGTGTCTATATTTATATATATGAAAGAAATCATATTGTGTATTTTTATTTTTTTTTTTTTATTATTATTTTTTTAATATATTTTTTATTGATTTTTTACAGAGAGGAAGGGAGAGGGATAGAGAGCTAGAAACATCGATGAGAGAGAAACATCGATCAGCTGCCTCCTGCACACCCCCTACTGGGGATGTGCCCGCAACTAAGGTACGTGCCCTTGACCGGAATCGAACCTGGGACCTTTCAGTCCGCAGGCTGACGCTCTATCCACTGAGCCAAACCGGTTTCGGCCATATTGTGTATTTTTAAATTTTGAATCTGTTGGATCCAATCTATGTATTTCCAAGGGAGTTGGGAGTAAGGAGACATAACAGCAGAACATCCATATTTAAGGCATTAGCAGAAATGTGCTTGGAATGAGCAAATAAGCATACGTGCACCTGAGGGCTCCTGAGTCCACATGTGCTCTCTATACATGTGTATATCTGGGTGTCAGTTATGTGTCATGGAAAACATGAGTAGCCAGTGTTTCTCTAAGTTTAGAGGGAATATTTTGGATAGTAAGACTTAAAATAAAGGATGCATGGCATGCAAAATTCAATTTGGAATTCTGAGAGGCACCGCCAAATCAGGCAGTCACCTTCTCACCTTCTGTAGGTGACCAGAACTGAGATGGCCCATAGGTGTGAAGACAGGCTGCAAAGTCCCAGGAGCAGACCCTTCATGGGAAGCTGATCCTCACAGGGCAGCTCTGTGTGGCAGGTTCCAGAGCTAGTAGCAGAAGAGATTTAATAAACCAACAGCTACTTTTCCTCCAAAGCTTTGACTGGTAGTCCAAGCAGTTTTGGATAAATTGATAGTGCTGCTTTTACAGGCTTTACTATTTGTGAAAAAATAATTTAAAAAAATAATTCTTCAATAGGTACAGTTTTGAACCTATTTACTTAATTCATTGTTCTCTTTGGAATAATCTTGCTACTTATTTTCTCTTCCCTTTTTAGTTGTAAGAAATAAAACTTGCCTATCAAATACCCTCCAAATGAGCAATTCCACTAATGCCTCATAAAATAACTGCTTCTGGGAGTCTGCCAATCAGTAGTAGGCTTTCTGAGAGCCAATCAGCAATAGCTGCACTCCAGTGACAAGGCTTCTGGACTTAAAGGCCAGCAAACCTCTAACCTATCTCTTCTGGAAGTTTACACGTCTGGTGTCCACACTTCCCAACACGCTACTCTGTATCTGTGCCCCTTCGTTCCCTAGCAAACCACAAATTTAGCTTCTTGTTTCAGATGCTGTAGTTGGAGTCTGCTTCTTTCTCCATTTGCTGATGACAAGTGACACTCCTAATAAGGGGTTGCAGGAAAGAGAGTGCAGCCCTTTTCTCTTATCCACCAAAATTCAGACCTGTTATAGACTTAGCCTCAACATTAAATTAACCTTAGAGCATGTTGTGTACCTATTAATTTACCATTTGCTAGTCTGTATTCTTTCTCTGTTTCCAAAAATGATATGCATGTACTACTGATGGTATGGGGAATCATTTTGCTAGTTAACAGGTAAACTTAATTTTTTTTAGTATATATGTGCAATCTTTAAAAAAAATATTTTATTGGTTTCAGGGAGGAAGGGAAAGGGAGAGATAGATACATCAATGATGAGAGAGTATCGATTGGCTGCCTCTTTCATGCCCCACACTGGGGATTGAGCCCGTAACTCAGGCATGTGCCCTGACTGGGAATCCAACCGTGATCTCCTGGTTCATAGGTTGACGCTCAACCACTGAGCCACACCAGCTGGGCTGTGTGTACAATTTTTAACATGTACTTGAAAAATGTAACACTAGTATATAAAATCAGTGACTTCAGGAATATTATTGCTTACATCAAAGCTAATGTAAGATATAAATTTAAAAACTGGATCAGTGTAAACACAACTAGTGAATAAACAATAAAGATGGTTGATGCAGTAAAAATAATCATGCTGGTATGCAAGTGCTTGAAGTTTGGGAAATATTGCACCATGTGTTATAAGCTCTTTGAGGTACCCACCACTTTTTCCTAGTACAATGTCTAACACATAGAAAGTGCTAAGCGAACATTTGTCACCTGAATGGGTAGCATTGCAGATAAACCTCAGAGTAATGAAGAACAAACACATCAGGAACACACAGTGATGGCCACAGAAGGTAAGGGTAAATATAGAGCTCAGTGCCCTTCAAGAAGACTTTCTTGAGTATTCATGCCTAGAACGAACTTCTCATTCAGACTTCTCTGAAAACCCTTAGCATTTATCTTCATTACCCACTTGACATTTAAGCATATTCTCTTTTATATTAACAGAAAGAACTTACAATTGTTTGGCATTTCAATTCACAAAACAATTTCACATATATTATTGATTAGATTATTTCAGCAACTCGACGGGATAGGCAGGATATGCCTTGCTATTCTATGAGAAAACCAGGGCTCGTGGAGGTTAAATGACTTGCTCACCATGAACTAGTATTTATTAAGCACTTAGCCTGTGCAAGGCTCAAGTGGCTGGAAATTCCATAGGAAGCTCATGGGGCTTTTGGTCTTTCATTTTGCAGAGGATGTTTAGGTTTTGGGTATATCTAAATCCTGGATTTTCTTTGTGTCATACTTTTTCTGATAATATATTAAAACTAGAATTAAAATCTTTAACTCCATAGAACTACTGTACTTCAAATGTTGGGGAAAGGCTCTGTGTTTTTGGGTTTAAATAATAGCAGAACCAATATCTTAAGTCTCTATGTAGATAATGCTTTCTTTAATTTCTATTTTGTTTGGGTTACATCTTAGGGATTGCTGACTTTTATCAGATAGTTTTTCAGATACCATTTGTCTGTTTATACTGTTTATTTCTTCAACTTGTTGATTCAGGGAATTCTACTGATAGACTTCCTGATTTGAGGCCATTTTTAAAATCATGGAACAAACATTTTTAGTCATCGTATCTTTCCCCACCATCTACATTCTGTTTATATCTTGATAATTTTTATATCCATATTTGTTAGTGAAATTGGTCTATGAATTTGTTGTTTCATATTCTTTGTAATTGGTTTTGGTCTCAAAATTATAGAATTGACTTGCAGACCACCTTTATCTAAGAGCTGTAAAGTAGAAGGTAAGCTCTTTAAGGAGAGGGGCCTTGATTTATTTCATGTTGCACCCTAGAGCTTGCAACAGTGACTGCCCTATATTAAGCACATCATACATGTTTGTCTAAGGTACAAAGGAAGAAAGAAGGAACAGGAAAATCAGCTATAATGTTATCAGTTGCTATTTTTGAAAGAAAATATTTACACTCTTTCAACCTCTTCTAATATTACCTGGTCTACTCAAGTTTTATGATACTTCTTCACTTATCTCTTGTATTTATATTAGGCATTTTCTCTAGGTGTTTAAATTGGTTTCCATAGAGTTGCATGTAATATTCTCTCATATTCTTTAAATTCTCTTTCTAGATGTGGTTATGTCTCCTTTCTTATACATAACCCTGTAGATATTTGCCCTGTCTCCTTTCCTCACTCCCTTTAATTTGGAATATAAGATGTTTATTTCTTTTAGGCTTGTCAAAGAACATGCTTTTGTGTTTATTTCTTCTACTATTTTCATTTTGTTTTGTTTTCTAGTCCATTACTTTCAGATTGCATTAAATTAATTCTCTGTTCCTACTCTGTTTGGGTAAGTTTTACTGTTTCACATTTTTTAAGATGAATGTTAACTTTCCTAAATTTTATTCTTTCTTTTTCAATATGAAGGCATTTAAGATTATACCTATTGCCATGAACATTGCTTTTGCTGTTTCCCATAAGTTTTAGTATAAAATGTGTTTTATTTTCATTCCTTCTGGATAGAATGTAATTTTAGTTTGACTTCTATTTTAAGCCAAAGGTTACATAAGTGATTCATTATTCAAAGAGGATACGATTTTACCATTAAACACTTTTTATTATTTTATTGAATTATTTTAGTGTGGCTTTTATGATAAAAAATTTTTATTGAAGATGTATTTATATACAAATATATGATTGATTTTTATAAATTTTTATTGAATGTAAGAAACTATTCTTTATTCCTGAAATATAAGATTCACCATGCCTATTAAAGTTGATTGAATATATTATTAAATTTTTCTATGTCCTTGTTAATATTGTATATACCAGACCAGGCCAATTCTGAAAAAAATATAAATTGAAATATGCACTATCATATATTCTCCTGTCACTAATAGTTTTTGCTTTATTTCTTTATCTTGTGTGTTATTTGGTATCTACAGATATCTGATTTGGTATCTATGACCTTTTTTAGTTATACCTTTTAATGTTATGTAATATCTCTTTATTTTTCTCTCTAGGGATATTTATTTTAAAGCTAATTTTTAGTCTGATATCGACTCCCTTGCTTTGTTTTATTTATATTTTTCTGGACTTTACCTACCTCTTTATTTTCAAACTTTATCACTTCTTTTTTTTTTTAATCCTCACCCTATAAGAGGATATTTTCCCCATTGATTTTTAGACAGAGAGTGAGTGGCAGGGAGGGAGAAGAGAAAGAGGGAGGGGGGAGAGAGGGAAAGGTAAACTCCATGTGAGAGAAATACATCGATTGGTTGACTCCTGAACTTGCCCCAACCAAGACCGGGAATTGAACCATGACCCTTCAGTCCTTGGACTGATGCTCTAACCACTGAGCGAAAATGGCCAGGGCTTTATCACTTCACTTTTAACTGTGTTTATGGTAAATAGTTCACATGATATTGAACTCCAGTCAATATATAAAAATTGATTTCAGAGAGGAAGGGAGAGGGAGAGATAGAAACATCAATGATGAGGCAATCATTGCTTGGCTGCCTCCCAAAAGCTCCCTTCTGGGGATCGAGCTCACAACCTGGGCATGTGCCCTGACTGGGAAAAGAAGCCAAACCTCCTGGTTGATGCTAAATCACCAAGACACTCCAGCTGAGCTATTCTCTGGTCTTTATTGGAGAAGTTAGTCTTTTATGGTTGCCTCATGACATACTTGATTTTATTCTGTACTTCATATTTATTTTTTACTTTAACTTACTTTCTTTATTCTTATGTTTGTTTTATGATTAAGTTGTTAACTTTATTAATTGCTTGGTTCCCCTTATTGCATAAGTTCTATTATAATTTTATCTTTCATTAATGTTTAACTTCCTTTTCCTTATGCTCACAATTATATTCATAATTATTTAATATTATATCAAAACAAGATCATAACTCTTCCCCTATTAGTGGTCTTTATTCCCTTCCTGCTTCTCTTTCTCCTCCCAAAAAGACGAGACATCTAGAATATTTTCACTTGGTCATTTGCCTTACACCATCTGTACACCATATGAGATTCCTGGAATGCTTTCATTTTACTCTTCTTTGTCCCATCCAAACTTATTCTTCAATAATTTAATACTTTTAGTTTTATATAATTATTAGAATTTTTCTTGTAGTATACCTCTTTTATTTTAAGGATTTTTGTTTATCCATTAATGTGCAAATTCCCAGGTAGCACATCATTATCTCTAATAATAAAAGCATAATATGCTAATTAGACCAGACAGCCAAACAACCTTCCAGACGTCATTCCAAATGTCCTTCCGGATGAAGCCATGGTGGCGGGGGCTGAGGCAGAGTCAGTTAGGGGCGACCAGGCAGGTAGGCGAGTGGTTAGGGGTGTTCAGGCAGGCAGGTGAGTTGTTGGGGGTGATCAGGCAGGCAGAGTGGTTAGGGGTGATGGGGCAGGCAGGCAGGCGAGTGGTTAGGGGTGATGGGGCAGGCAGGCAGGCGAGTGGTTAGGTGCCAGCCATCCTGGATTGTGAGAGGGATGTCTGACTGCTGGTTTAGGCCCAATCCTGGGATCGGGCCTAAACCGACAGTCGGACATCCCCCGAGGGGTCCCGGATTGTGAGAGGGTGCAGGCCAGGCTGAGGGATCCCTCCCCCCGCCCATGTACTAATTTTGTGCACCAGGCCTCTAGTTCAATTACATTTAATTATAAATCTATTACCAATTATTTACTCACTAGCTTCACCTTTCTTTTTTCATTTTAACTATCATGAGGTTCATTTTATTATTCCCTGGCTTGAGTCCTTTCTTAAGGGTTTTCTCAGATGGGGTATGTGGGTGAAATAATCTGCAAATAACATTCTTGTCTAGTCCTATATTCTAAAGCATCTGTAGGTATTATTCTATCACCTCAGAGCTTTGAAATTACACAAATTCATTACCAACATAATTACTGTTCCTTTGTAAATTACTTATTTCCGTCTGGATGAATTAATTATTTATTTGTCTTTATTATTGGAGTTCAGTCATTTGATAAAGACACGCCTAGGTACCATCTCTCAGTCTGATCTGGAATTTGATGAGCTATTGACATCAGCTGACCCAGATCTTCTTCAGCTCAGGAAAATTTTCTTCCATTGTTTGTTTAATTATTGTCTCCTCCCTCTGTGTCCTTTTCTTAATCTGGAACATATATTTTTCTCATGGATCTATTTTCCAAAATGGGCATATTATCCCTCATATTTCTACATAGTTTTCCCTTTTCCCCCCATCTGATTTAACATATTCTTTTACCTGGTCTTCCAAGGCACCCTTTGAACATCGATCATGCTAACACTCTATTTTAATTCATCTATTCATTTTTTAAATTACAAAAATTATATGGTTTTAGTGCCAGGAACTGTGCTGAGTGCTATATTTGGATCTCTTTCCCTATTCCTCCACTCCTTTTAAATCCAATTGAAAAAGAAGCACTTCTCTTTCTTTAGTAGTCTACTGGGATTTTTCTGTAATCCCCTAACTACTCGGATTATCCTGCTCTCTGACTTATATGCCCATTTAACTGGCTGTCATTTTTCTGTGCTCATTCAGACACTTTCCATGGGATCCCTCCTGAGAGCTCTAGAACAGGCACCGGTCTCTACCCCGTGGTTCGCTGTATGTGCAGCACACTGTCGGACGCTTCTCCCTCAGGGCTCCAAGGTAGAGCTGCTTTGCTATGTGACTTCACTGTATTCCCCAAATCTCAGTGATGAGGAAGCCCAACTGTTTCCCTCCTCCTTGTATTCTTAGGGTCAAAGTGACCCTGAAGTCAGGAGAGCTAAAACTGACTTTCTCCCCAGGAAGGACCTTTTTCAGTTCCTTGCCTTGGGCTTTTGTACTGACCCAAAGGGGATAAAGTGTGGTAAACAGGCATAGGCTCACCTGCCCTGGCCCACAAGTGGTTGAGTTGGAGTCAGAGCCCTGAATGGAAGGAGGTGGGATGTCTCAAGCCACCAGAGTTCGCCCCGAGTTCTCTAATTTTCTCTGGTTAGGGCAGTATTTTTGAAAGCTCGGCAGCGTAAATGTATTATTAGTCATGCCTTTGCCACTGATTATCAGTGCACGTTTGGACTACTCCCTTTTTCTCTGTGGGCCTTCAGATTCCTTTCACTGAAATGACTCGACCTGCTCCCTGAGTCTAATATGGCCTCCCTCTTCCATCACGCCGCTTGGCTCTGTTTTATAACTGCCACATAGTCAAGTGAGAATTGCCATCCCCTGTATCAACTCTGGGTAAGAATATTATTTTGGAGTAAGACTTGGCAAAACAAGATTTTGGGTTGCCAACAAATTATTCTGCAAGATTTCAAAACATTAAGTTTTCACATTCACTCTCAAAGTCAAGCCAATTTTGCTTAAAGGAACACTATTGTTTGAGTTGAAAAAAAATGAAACTTAAATTGTGGTTATGCATCTGGCATTTCTAATATAAGTATGAAAGCAATAGATTTGCCTGGTTTGTGGTTTTCTCTTTTCTTTTCTTTCTAAATCACACATATGGAATTTCTTTTCACATTCAAAAGTTAAACTCAAATTGTAACTGCAAAGATTTGTTCCTTAGAAATATGAGGGGAAAATGCCTAAGAGTTTTTATGGTGCATTATTCTTTTGTAGAGATAGCTTTTCCCTTTGTCTTTCATTGCCCCTTTAGGTGGTATTTAACCATAGATACTTACTGAAGAAACCACAAATCTGAGTACCAGGTGCGCCCTCTTACTGCCTCCTACGGAGCACTTGAGTATCTTTTTGACTTTGCTACACTCGCTCTGCCTGAAGTGTCCTTTCTGTCACCTTCCTGTTCCTGTAGTTCCAGGGTATAATGGTCTTTCAGTTTCTAGCACTGGCTCTTGGTTCTAACAGCCACTGGGGCAAGGAGTTTGGAAATTTAAACTTAGAGCCCCTGGCCTCAACTGCATAACTATAGCCAGGCCAGTCAGTTCTACAGCCACTTGGAAGCACCCGTATTTATTATAGTTGCATGTGTAATCTTTTACTCTTTTCTATCAGATTATAAGCAGCTTAAGGGTGGGATTGTGTCTCTGTCATCTTTGATCCTAAAGGAACAGGACTTATATAATAGATGTTCATTAGCTTGCATCATAATTATTTGAATTATCGTATATTTTCTGTTTATTCACATATCCTTAGTTATATATCTGAGCACACATGAACTAAAGTTAAACTCCCCCAAATTACTTATAATTAATTAGACTAATTTCCATGATGCCCAATCAGAAGAGTAAATGACATAATCCAAAGATCATGGTAGGTAGAAGCTACTGTTCCACAGATGCAGTTTAAAAATGCTTACCATCACCTTCACTATCACTTCATTACTGAGTGTTCTCAAACAACATTAACCTTTCTCTACCCAACAGCCATACTATGCTAAAAGTCGAAGAATCAAGCCAAATTATATGGTTTTCCTTGACCTGGGATGGATAAAGCATTACTTTAAATTTTTTTAAATTGATTTGAGAGAGAAAGAAAGAGATAAACATCAATTTGTTGTTCCACTTATTTATGCATTCCTTGGTTGATTCTTGTATGTGCCCCAGCTGGGGATCAAACCCTCAACCTTGACCTATCGAGAGACTGTGCTCTAACCACCTCTAACCAAATGAGCAACCCCACCAGGGCCAACGTGTATCTTGATTCACAAGGGAGGGAGGGGTGGTTGTTTGTTCTTTTGACTTGTGTGGGTGTGTGTTGTTGTTGTTGTTTTACCTCCTGATGTCTCAGATTGTAGTTTAAGTGATGGATAGTTTGGAATCAATTGTTTGTACTCTAACTATCCCTGCTATTGCTTCCACACAATTGTGCTGGAGTGGCAAATGAAGGATTAGAGGCTAAGTCCCTGGGGCAGTGAAAATACCCCTCAGTCTGCTGCTGTTGCAGGTAATATGAATGATGTAAAGCCCAGGTAGCCAAGATCACAGTACACTGTTCTTCTGGAGGCAGGGGTCATCTTGAGGAAAAATAACAATAACAGCAACTATTTTGTTTTCATCTCTTTGCTGCCCAATAGCCTCTCACTCCTCCCCCCCCCACACACACACACAGAGAGAGAGAGAGAGAGAGAGAGAGAGAGAGAGAGAGAGAGAGAGAGAGAGAGAGAAGGGGGGGCAAAATATAGGCTCTTAAGAATTATATAATAAGCTGTTGATTGATTTCAGATTGCTTTAAAATAGCAGACTATGCCATTTCATCTCCACCAGCATAGAATAAGTTTGACAAGGAAGGCTTTTGAAGTTAATTCTAGGGGGTTGACATCTTGTGAAATCCCCTCCCTCATTCATTTCTTCTGTTGGCTTTTGAAAAAGAGAAGTGACTTTTTCCCCCTATGCAACTCATAGCAATTATGGAGGATCCACTGGGCGTGTTACCAGCAGGAATGTTAGCCAAACTAGTGAGTGAGAATTCTAGAAGAGGAATTTCCTGGGGATTTTCAGAAGTGGTAGTTGATTTGTTTGTTTGGTTTTTATTGCCATTCCTCCTGAGGAAAGAAAGAAAACAGCAGCAGGGGCTGTTTGGGAGGCGGGAGCTTCCCTCTTCTTTCCTTCCCTCTGCCGACTTTGGAGCACCGATGATCAGAGCTGAGACTGTGAGGGAGGTGGGAGAGCACTGCTGGTGTCTCAGTGATCATGGAAAAACACAGCTGAGCCATCTGGAGAGGTCCAAGGACCCACCTGGAGCATGGGTCCCACAGAGTGAAGGCAGGGAAAAGGAGAGGAGACCTGGGGGACAAGACATTTATTTGCCTTTTGAACTATCCTGAATTAGCAGACACATTTAATCTGTTTTCTGTTTATTTTGTTTTATTTTGTAGGCATATCTGTATTTTTGATCTTGGGTTCAGCTTCCATATGTCATCTTCAGATATAATATTCCTTAGTTTATTTCCTAAATACCAAGGCTGTAAAAGCTAGTCAAAAGCATGAGCATTGGAGGCAAAAGGCCTGGATTCAAATCCCACCTCAACCATTTAGCTGATTTCAGTTCTCACTCTGCCTGCCACTTACTACTTGAGTGACCTCAGGCAAGTTGCTTAACATTCCTAAGTACTAATTTTCTCATTTGTAAAATGGAAATCACAATAGTACCTTATAGCAGAGTTCTGGTAAGGATTTCATTAAATAATTCGTGTGCACTTACACAGCTTTTAGGACTGAGATTTATATACAATAAATGCTTAGTAAACATTAACATTGTAAATTTCATTCTGTAAGCTTAACTATGCATGTATGCCTGGGGAGAAAATTTGCCATCTACTGTAGTATTTATTTTGAATGACAAGTGAAGTATAGTATCCCTCTCTTCCATGCCCCAAAGCACATGCATGTGCACACACCACACACCCATGTGCATACATTCTTTCTCTTCAGAAATTTGAACCTTTATATAGAGATGCAGATTTATGGGTTATGCCTGTAACAGACCATAATGCTGACTTCAGTACTTGAACCTAGGGAGAATCAAAACCGTTCCCTAAAACTAGAATCTAGAGTAATAAACATTGCCTTAGATGACCTCCCTCACCAAGCATTTGCATATGAAGAAGTCAAATAGTACTGTTCTCATCCTCTGTCAAATCTTGGCAGCCTACTGCCAAAACAAACACTAATTAATAGTGCCATTTGAACCCCCTCATTATGATTCTTGGAAGCCCAACTGAATGGTAATTTACTCATGTCTAAAAAAGGAGGAATAAAAGAAACGCTGATGACTTCTGTTTGCCCAGATGCTTTGGCAAACCATTTAAGTTAAGTTTTAATTACTATTGGTGACACTTCTGCTCAAGCTGTAAAGAAGTATATCTGTACATATGTGAGACCCCAGGAGGGAAGAACCCTCAGAAACACTGAAGCTTTGGTCAGGTGTTCCCGGGAAACCACATTGTCCTCACGGACCACTGGGAATAGCTTCAGACTTTCACAGATGTGACTGCCTCAGAATGGTGACCTTCTGTGTAGTTCATAGAATCAGTTCCAGCCAATTCTCCTTGCCTGATCTTATTCCCCAGTGGGGAATATGCTTGTAAAAATCAGAAGTATCTAAACAAGAAAGGGAAGATACCATAGCATGAAGAGGGGACAGAGGATTGGGGAGCAAGAGAAGGAGAAGAGGAAACCATCTTGCTGTTGTTTATAACTGGCTTCTCATAAATGTTTCAGTAAGTTCAATGTCTCTGATTAATTTTTATAGTTTCTGTTCATTTCTTGAGAATATAGCTAACAGTAGATCCTCAATGAAGCCTATCTCAACTGGCATATGACCCCTGTTCCTTTGTTAGTATCTGATATAGGAGGACAGTGGCACTGAGCACAAAAGTTATTTGGCTTGTAATTTTATCACCCAAAATAATGTCAGCCTTTTCTATAACTGTGGCTGCAACAGATCAACTAGCTGCTGTGGGCAAGTGGCAAAAATGCAGAATTTGAGTTTTAGGACTTGTTTATAACTTGTTCTAAGGAAGAGGCAGGTGAGCTGTGGACAAAGGTGTAAGTGTGAGCTCTGAAAAAACAACCACAGAGAGGTTTTCTGGTTCCTTCCGTAGTAGACTCAAGCATGCTCAATGACATGCTTTGTGGAACTAAACTCTTCGAGGCCAACTTAGCACACATGCACATTTTAATCCACACACACATTATAAGTGGTAGATGAGGAGATGTGCCACACAGTTGTCCCTTCAAGGAGAGACTGGTTGCCCAGCTGTGGGGAGTGTGGTCAGCCAATAGCTTCCAGCTATCAGCTCCTTCAGGGTGGACATCAGATGCAAAGGTTCTCCCCACCTAAGGTCACCGCCCACACATGGTGATTGAGTGTGAGTGTGTATGTGTGTGTGTGTGTGTGTGTGTGTGTGTTGGGGGCTGGGGAGTATAAAAACCAGCCATTTTGGCCCCAGTGCATAGGGATAGCTCTGACAAGCAAGACGTTTCCCCACTCCCACCCGGCTTAGGTTGGCTCAGGCTTTGTGGACCTGCAAGACAGTTTGACATCTCTCTCTGCACAGCTGTACTTCCTTCTCCTAATTTTCATAGGTGTTGATCTCTAATAAACAACTTGTACCTCCAACACCCTGTTAGCATCTGCTTCTGGAGATATCAGTCTGCACCTAGACATGATTGTCTACTAATTTCTCGTTAGAATGTTGGTTCATTTCCTTTTTTCCATAATGCCACGGGGCCCAGAGCTCTAAGGTACATAGCTTGAAACAACTGCACTGAGAAGTAGAATCAACATGGATTCCCCAATCATCCCGTTGGTGTTTGATGTTAACTTAGTGAGAGCATGGTGAGTCCATACGGAATGAAGTGAGGACTGGGAAATTCATCTATCAATCATTGAGGACTTGCATTAGTATATGGAGCTGGGAATAAAATACTGTATAAACAATATGATTCCTGACTTCAAGAGGAGCACAGTCCAGTAGAGAGCAAGAGACTAACAAACTGAAGTATTTCTGGCAAAAAAGTAAAAAGAGTATAGGATTTGAGGAAAAAGAGTCAGAATAAAGATAGGGAGACAGTGGAGAACAGATGGCAAAAATAGGAAATAGAATTGACATCAACTTTATATCTAAAGAACCAGATAGTTCATTAAAATAGAAACTTTTCCTTTGACTCAGTCTTTACATGTGTTTTGAAAATAGGTTATACTTCTTTAAAAAGTCATTAACATTGTATATAAAAATGGGTAAAATGGGGGGGTTGGAATTCAGAAAACTAGGCGGGGGAAACTTATTTAGTCTGCTTTTGAGGCTTGCAGGTGACTTTCCATCCAATTCAGAACAGCACCATTTTCTGGTGCCTCCTCAGTTACTGTTTCTTGGTTAGGCTCCCCCCCCCCCCCCCCCCCCCACACACACACACTTTTTTCACCTTACTCAGCATGGAGTCCCTACTGCCACTCAAATGCATAAGCATCCCTTCTGTTCAGGACAACCAGCTGTTGGCATTTCATCTTTCTGGCCTAGGCAGCCAGGAGCAATGTGGCCAAACCAGTACAGTCAGAGACTCTCATGAAATCTAGTTGACTGCTGAGGCCCTTGCATTTACCAAAGCATGCTTGCCAATGTCACATAATAACATACAAATTAAGTGCAGACATGAGGCCATATCAGAGGAAAAGAAGCAGTAAAACTGATTCTTTTAGATAAGTAAACTAATTCAAAAGAATTTTATTAAAAAGTAAGTTGGTGTTAAAGGAAAATTGCTTAAGTTAGTAAATATAGGGAAAGAGACAGAGGGCTAATAAAGATTACAAAGTTAGACAAGAGAAGAAACAAATTGGAGACATCTTAAAATTATTACTACAAACGGCAGGAAAACTAAGACAGGATCATAGGAAACTTATTGCTAAAGACTTTTTAAAATATATCTTTATTGATTTCAGAGAAGAAGAGAGAGGGGGAGAGTGAGATAGAAACACCAATGATGAGAGCGAATCATTGATCAGCTGCCTCCTGCATGCCCCGCACTGGGGATTGAGCCTGCAACCTGGGCATGTGCACTTGACCAGAATCGAACCTGGGACCCTTCAGTCCACAGGCTGACGCTCTATCCACCGAACAAAACTAAAGACATTTTTAGTGCACTTCAACCTACTGTTTTACCTTTTTTCTTATGACAACCTGTAAGAACTGTAGGGGAAGTAATTTTTCTTCACTTTTAAATGAGGATACTGAAGTTTGGAGAGGATAAAAAGTCCATTTTAATAAATGGCACCATTAGTTAGTGATGACACACTGAGATCCATGTCCCGTTCTCCTGAGTCTGAGCCTACGATCTCTTCTCATGACGCCTAACGCATGTCTTCTAGGACTGAGGAGGGTGAGCAATGAGCTGCCAGGACCCCTATTTTTTTTTTTTACAACCCAACGAAAACTTGAAAGAAAATAAAGAGCTTTGTCCTTAGAAACAAGCCCTCTGGTACTGAGCAGAGCAAAACAGCCAGCATCCCTGAGCCTCACATCAGTCCTGCCAGGGTCTGGCTGGGCAGCCTCTGCTGCAAGCTGTTTAATCTCTAGTTTCTGTAAATCAAGAACAATATCACCTGCTTTATGAAGAGTTTGGAGAAGTTTAGGACAAATTAAATGCAACAACAAACTTCAGCTTAGCTCTAGTCAAGACAAGTTCTGCAAATTCTCTTTCTGGGACAGGTGTGATCCTGCAAGGTTTACCATGTACTAATGCCTATATTACCAAGAAGAGGATGCATGCCATTTAGATTTTTTAATTTTTTGGTTAATCCTCACCCAAGGATATTTTTCCACTGATTTTTTTAGAGATAGTAGAAGGGAGGGGGAGAGACAAAGAGAAACATCAATGTGAAAAAGACACATCGATTGGTTGCCTCCCAAACAGTAACTGCATACCCTCACCAGGGTGGGGGATCAAGTCTGCAACCAAGTCTTCCCTTGACCAGAGGAATCGAACCCAGGATCCTTCAGTCCATCGGTGGGCTGATGCTCTATCCACTGAGCCAAAACAGCAAGGGCTAGATTTTTTTTTTTTTATTACAAGGACTAGAGGCCCGGTGCACGAAATTCGTGCATGGGGAGGGGGTCCCCTCAACTCAGCCTGCGCTCTCTCCAATCTGGGACCCCTCAGGACCTCTGGCTTCTAACTGCTCACCTGCCTGCCAGCCTGATCCCCCTAACTGCTCTCCCCTGCTGGCCTGATCCCCCTAAGTGCTCTCCCCTTCCTGCCTGATTGCCTCTAACCTCCTCTGCCTTGGCCCTGCCAACATGGCTTTGTCGGGAAGGACATCCGGAAGGACATCTGGAAGGTCATCCGGAAGATGTTCAGTCTAATTAGCATATTACCCTTTTATTAGTAGAGATGCTACCTTGTCCTAAAAATGCAGGTTGTTCCCAGGTTTTCCTATAGTGGAAGGGGAGCCTGCAGTAGCATCCTGGGTTCTGACCAGGGCTTATGTGCTTGTGCTTTATCTCAGCAGATGCGATTCCTAGAAGAAGACTCTTGGATGTACCTTGAACATTTCTATCGAATTTGCCAAATCATCCTCCAAAAATGTTGAACCACTTTAAACTCCCACCAGTAACCATGCTTGTACCCTCCATCCCACTTTGATGCCAATATCATTGATTTCTCCCTAGAAGCTTCCCTCCAGTCAGCCGGGATTGCTTGGTACTGGAGCCAACCTCATTGTTCAGCTGGGGACTTGATTTCCCGAGATAGAATTATGGAGGAGGAAAAATAGTTTTCCTCTAACTTTCTGAGTTCTTAGTGGAGGCCCTTGTAATGAAAGACAGATTACCAAGAGAAAAACAAAAGTTCATTAGCATGTGTACCTCGTGTATATGTGGGAGATCCCAGGGAAAAATAAGTAACTCCTCAAGGTGGCTTAGAATGCAGATTTAAATACCTTCTTCCTAGGGAAAGGGGACAGGAGATGTAGGCCTCTTAGAGTAAATGATTTTTAGGAAAGATGAAAGGGGGTGGGGGGAAATAGTTTGTAACAAAGTTTGGGTGTGATGTCAACTTCTGCTCTCCTGTCCTGTGACAGGAGTCAGTCTTCTCTGCCTGATGACACTTCTCCCGTGAAGGGGACCTATGACATTTGAGCTCCTTTGGGGGGGTCCGATTTTAGGCAGATCAGGAGACCTCAGTGAAAGCCTCTGCATGCATTTGCTGTTTTTCAAGCATCTGCAGGTCAAGATCATCAGTATAACAACACAGCATATGTTGGGGTGGCATGTTGTCTGACCTTCAGAATAAACCCAACAAAAGCTTGTTTCCTCTCTTAGATGATTTGCCACAGTAGCGTTATTCCCTGGAGACGATATTCTGACCAGACCTTCCTGGGAGTGGTCATAACATACCCTGTGCTTGCAGAAAGGTGAGGGCCACATCACTAAATAAACCAGGGTCAGTTTTCTCATCTTGTGGAAAGGGAGATAAAGTTATGATAGTTTATCTCCCTTTCCACAGGTTTCTTTGTGTCTCCGCTGCCCTCCCCCACCCCCCCAGCAGCCCCAGCACCACGGTGGCGGGCCTTGGGGCTGCTGGGTGCCGGCCTCCCTGCGGGTTTGTGCGGGGCTCGGGGCTGCGGGATGCCAGCCTCCCTGCGGGTTTGTGTCCCCATCCAGCCCCCCGCAGCCCCAGCACAGTCATGGTGGGGCTGGGGGCTGTGAGGTGCCGGCCTCCCTGCAGGTTTGTGTCCCCATCCAGCCCCCTGCAGCCCCAGCGCAGTCATGGTGGGGCTGGGGGCTGTGGGGTGCTGGCCTCCCTGCGTGTTTATGTCCCTGATTCGGGTTTGTGTCCCCATCCAGCCCCCCGCAGCCCCAGCACAGTCATGGCGGGGCTCGGGGCTGTGGGGTGCCGGCCTCCCTGCGGGTCTGGGTACCCAATCTGGGTTTGTGTCCCCAATCCGGCCTCCCGCAGTCCCAGCGCTGCCATGGCAGGGCTTGGAGCTGCTGAGGGCTGCTGCCTGGCCGCTATGGCCGTGGCCATCTTTGTTGGGTAATTTGCATACTCACTCCTATTGGCTGGTAGCATAATGGAGTGATGGTTAATTTGCATCTTACTCTTTTATTAGATAGGATGATCATTCTCACCTGAAAAGAAACATATGTTAAAATCAGGGCTTATTATTTTTGTTTGCCTAACATTTTATCAATCCCTTATAATATAGTCTAGGCAATATCAAGGAAGAATAGTAATGCATCTCTTTGTTTCTTACTCTCTTTTTAACTCAATCTCATCTATCTTTTTCTTTTTTTTTTTTTTAATATATTTTATTGATATTTTACAGAGAGGAAGGGAGAGGGATAGAGAGCCAGAAACATCGATGAGAGAGAAACATCGATCAGCTGCCTCCTGCACACCACCCACTGGGGATGTGCCCGCAACCAAGGTACATGCCCTTGACCGGAATCGAACCCGGGACCCTTCAGTCCGCAGGCCGACGCTCTATCCACTGAGCCAAACCGGTTTCGGCTCTTTTTCTTTTTTTTAACATGGAAAGAAAATATATGAAAATGTTGCTTTGAAATTATTATAAAGAAGACATGGTAGCCCTAGCCAGTTTGGCTCAGTGGATAGAGCATCGGTTTGGCTCAGTGGATAGAGCGTCAGCCTGTGGACTGAAGGGTCGCAGGTTCGATTCCGGCCAAGGGCACATGCCTGAGTTGCAGGCTCAGTCCCCAGTAAGTGGCGTGAAGGAGGCAGCTGATCAATGATTCTCTCTCATCACTGATGTTTCTATCTCTCTCTATTCCTCTCCCTTCCTCTCTGAAATGAATAAAAATTATTTTAAAAAAAAGACATGATAGATCATTTCCAAAAGCTTTGTATTTTGCCAAAATAATAGCGGGACTCAATGATGAGCATTTTGTGATAAACAGACTGATCTATTTTCACAAAATTGAACCTGTGAATGTCAGGCATGGTCCTGTCATGGGGATTTTGCAATTGCTGTTCCCTCTGCAGAAACACCTTTACCATAGATATTTCTCTCTCTTGCTCCCTCACCTCCTTCTAGTTTTTGCTCAAATGACACATCTTAGTTAAGTCTTTCCTAACCACCCTATCTAAGATTTTAATCTCCCCTAGCATGCTCTTTCCCCTCTGTATACTTACTGTTTTTCCACAGAAATTACATTCTAACATTCTCTGTAATTTACTTATAAGCTAGAGGTGGTAGCTGGAGTAATTGAGAACATGGACAGACTCCAAAGCTATCCTGCCTGGGTTCAATATATTAGTCCTAAAATCGTGGTCAAATTACTAAATATGATCTCTTAAATGGGCAAAGAAATAAAGTAATTATCAGGCTACTGTGAGGTTTAGATCAATGTCTGGCACATAATATGCACCACATAAAAGTTAGCGATTAAACACTTATTTCCTGCCATTAGAATGTATATTCTCTGCAGGTGGCTAATTTTGCTTTTTTGTTCACCAATGTATTTTCAGTGACTAGATTAGTTTCTAGCACATAGTATGTGCCCAATAAATATTTATTGAACGAGTTAAGGTAAGAAAGATAAATGTATGGAAATGGAGCCAGTCTTTTTTGTGCACAGGAATGAGAGTCTACCAGGGGTGGGGGACCTTTTCTCTGCCAAGGGCCATTTCAATATTTATAACATCATTTGCGGACCATACAAGATTGCCAACTTAAAATTTAGCTTGCTATATTTGGTCAAACATTTAATTAATTCACCCCTAATGCCTTGGCAGGGCCAGACCAAATGACTTCTTGGGCTGTATATTTCCCGCAGGCCAGACATTCCCCACCCCTGAGCCATGTTTGGCTGCATGCAGACACTAACCTTGGTTAGTTTTACTTATCCTAACTTTTGACTTAGAGCACCCTCAATGTGTATAAGGCAGATAATTGATATAGTAAATTTTCCCCATTTCATCTAGATATGTTGGTATCCACGTTTCTGAGGGGGGGAAAATTGGATGAAAATTTCAGAATCTGTAATAATTTCCATAAGGGTAGGAACTCCTTTTAAACATCTATGTATCTGGGACAATAACTCAGCGATGGGAGCACAGCTTCACCAGGGAATGGAAGGGCATATGGATTGTCTGAGGAAGCTCAGTACCGAAAGGCCTACTTTCCAGAAAAGCATTCAAGGTGGAATTTAAACAAGCAGAACAAAACAGGTGCCCAGTGGATATAACTGGAGCCACAAGGTAATATTTCAATATATTAACCAACGTGTTTCTGCAACCAGAGCTCTTCCTCTGAGATGTTACAAAGAATACACCAAAGGAAAAGAGAGGCAGAGTTCAGCTTTTGTGGCAACATGAATTGTTAAACACTGGCACAAAGTGGTGTGAGGGAAAAAAATAAAGGGTTATGAACTTCAAAAGCCTTGGTGTTGCTTTTCAGATTCCACAGCCCTGAGCAGCCCTGAGGGACACAGGGCATAGAGTTTATACACTAAGCAGTAGATGGGACAGAATACAAAGTTGGCAAGAGCTAGCTTTTCCTACCCAAGTTGCCCCCACTCCCTCCCAGAAAGGTTAACTTTTTCTAGGCTGGATGAGAGTGTTAAAACAGAGGAAAGCACTATTTTTGACTCGTGAGAAGGGGTCCGGTGCACCTGCTCTTCCCTCTTGCTGAGAGTCTAACAGGGGTCCTCAAACTTTTTAAACAGGGGGCCAGTTCACTGTCCTTCAGACTGTTGGAGGGCCGGACTATAGTTTAAAAAAAAAACTATGAACAAATTCCTATGCGCACTGCGGGCCCGGGATGAGTCGGCTGCTAAGCAGGACAGGCAGCGGCACCCGGCGGGCCGGATAAATGTCCTCGGCGGGCCGCATGTGGCCCACGGGCCGTAGTTTGAGGACCCCTGGAGAATCCCAGTGTCTGCGAGGCCTGATGGCAGGGTTGATTGATGCCTTGTTTCCTTAGTGGATGAGGCCAGCTTCTCTCTGCCACGCAGAGGAGTTGAGATGACTAGATAGGCTCTCACTTGGCATAAAGGAACCTTATGAAATTGCTGGGTCCTAGGCGTGGTGTGAGAATTCTGAGAACTTCACTATGCACTGTGCAAATTCAGCCCGGAGGGCAGTGGTCTATAAGGCCCTGCGGTCTGAAGTGGGGAGCGTATTAACTGTGGTTTTTATTTTTTGTCTTCTGATGCAGGGCATCAGGGCTTTGCTGATCCTGGAGGGACTTCCCCTCGTAGGGTGAGCCAGTTCCTAGACATAGTAAACAACTTGCCAGTCCAGCTACTCAGTGATTCAGATGCAGACCAATGATCCGGAGCCCACAGCTCAAATCAGTGTCTTTACTTGCTCTCACATTTTCCACCTGCCCTAAACATCCGAGGGTACCAGACAACTAGGGAGAGTCCCTATGTCCCAGAGCCCGAAGAAATGACTCAAGCTAGCCAATCCTAAGCCCGCTTCACCTGCATCACCCATTTATTTCTGAAGAAACCACAAAAAAAGTCTCTTGCCCATGGTTCTCCCCCCGCCCCACCTTTCCCTCTGCCTCTTAACAAACCTGGTACTTCCCTGTGTGGCCCCCATGGCGCA
Source organism: Plecotus auritus (assembly GCF_963455305.1). NCBI lineage: Eukaryota > Metazoa > Chordata > Mammalia > Chiroptera > Vespertilionidae > Plecotus > Plecotus auritus. The sequence goes on along the minus strand of NC_137776.1, from coordinate 132,876,524 downwards.
TGGCGTGGCGTGCCCTTTCCCTTTGGGATCTGTGAGTATAAAAAATTATCTTTACATTGGCAGTTGTCTCCTGATCTGTTGGCCATAGGCTACATCTAAATAAAAATAAAACCTATATTAAAACAGGAAGTGCATAGATCAACAAACAGAAATGAGAAGGAATGTTCAGGCCAGTGGACGATGAAGGCAGGCAACCAGTTCCTCCCTCCCTGATGCATAGCACCACAGGAGCCTTCCAAACCACAGGCCCAACCTGGGGAAAGAAGGGAACATCCCAAGTTGATGGAGAAGGCCCTACAGTCAACAAGATAATCATGAATTTATATGAAATAAGCTGAGCTGAATCTCAATCAGCAGAAATTTAGTTTTTACTACCCACCAGAATGCAGGCCTGAAACAAATTAGTAAAAGTAAAGAAAAGTTATATTTTCTGTACCTATGAGCTTGTAGACTTGCAATTTGGATGGTGGGATGGGAAGAAGAAAGATTTGGTATAGAATAAAAAAAACACAGTTCATTGAACGGGGAAGAGGTTGGCAAACTGGCCCATGGACCAAATCCAAACTATTTTTGGAAATTTTCTTTTATTGGAACAGAGCTACATCCATTCATACGTGTATTACTATGCTTAATTTCCAGCTATAAAGGCAGAGTTGAGTAGCTGTGACAGAGACAACATGTCCCACAAAGCCTCAAACATTTACTATCTGGCCCTTTACAAAAAAGTTTGCCCTGAACTAGAGTACAACCTCAGCAAAGGCTAAATCAATCTTGTGATTGTAGTCTGCTGATATATGGTTGTTTACATTTCTCTTATGGGAATAAGCTTGCCTCAAAGTCTGGGGTAGGTGACCCAGTTACAAAGGTTATGAGAAATGTGAGAAATAGGAACATGAAATAGGGAGCACATTATTACAGTTACCCTCGTAGCTCCTCACGTAGTCCTTATTATGTGTGGGGTGTCTGTTTATACTTGACTTGATTTTATATCTGAAAGTGTGTGTTTTGAGTTATCTCTAGGCAGTTATGTCTGTGAATAAAAATTATTATAGTCATTGGGTCATCTTATCTCCCGAGTTCAAGTTCTCTAAGGATGAGATCACAGAACCGGAATCAGGTGGTATAGGTCTTAGTTTTGATTTTGTCACATGTTGTGAGTGACTTTGTTTAATTCATCTAAACCAACTGTTCTCAGTGGAGGGGAAGTGATATTTTGTACTTCTATCCTGGGACATTTGGCTATCAGTGGAGACATTTTTGTTTTTCACAATTGTGTGGGGCTGGTGCTATCGGTAGGGTATAGGCATGTGGTACTAGGGGTGGATAGAGGCCAGAGATGCTGCTAAACATTGTGTAGGGTACAGGGTAGCCCCACACAATGAAGTCATCCTAAAATAGCATCTTAAAGTGATGCACTTTTTATAATAGCCAAGATGTAGAAACAACTTAAATGTCCACTGATGGATGAATGGATTGAAAACATGTGGTATATAGCGACAATAGACTATTACTTAGTCTTACAGAAGAAGGGAATCTTTTCATATGCGATGACATGGATGAATTTTGAGGATGGACAAATGCTGCATGATTGTGCTTATATGAAGTATCTAATATAGTCAAAATCTGAAACAAAGAATAGAATGGTGGTTGCCAGGTATTGGGGGGAGGGAAAATGGTGAATAGCTAATCAATGCATATAAAATGTATGCAACAAGACTAAGTTCAAGAGATTAGTTGTACAACATTGTGCCTGTAGATATCAATACTATATTATACGTACACTTAAAAATCTGTTAAGATGGGAGGTCTCACGTTAAGTGTTCTAGCCACAATAAATTTTTAAAAAAAATCCACCTTATATTAATAATCATTGCTGAGATTGAGAAAGCCTGATTTCAATTTTTGGAGTTCACTTCCCCCATCTACATATGTATCCAACATTACACCAGTTTTTCTAAAATAAAATGAGATTAGTGTATAAAAGGTCCCACATAATATGTGTTATTTTCATTATCCATTAAAAATAATAACTTACTATAATAATATTCATTGCAAAACACTAAGTATTTCTGCCATGTTATTCAATAGGCCACAGTTTGATCTTTTACCAGATTATTCCATTTTACTTAATAGCCCACACCAAGCTCAAGCACATCCTAACGTGTATCCTCACAGCTCAGGGAGCATTACTCTATTTTAGCACGTGCATTATCCTAGTTATGTACCTCCTTATGTATACTATTTTTAATGTTTTTATTTTATTTCATATGTATTATTTTTGTCCTGAATAATATAGATTGTACCTCACTTCCTAAGTGCTAGCCCAAAGTTGACACTCAATAAATGGTAGGAGCAGGTGATTTGAAATGTCCAGTTATGAGTGGATGTGAATTGTTGAAACCATCATGTCACTTAGGAATGCTTTCAGCTCCAAGTCACAGCGAACTTGACCCAGTGAAAAGGGGGGTTAATTGTACTCTTTGGCAAAAGTCTGAGTCTGGATGTAGGTATGACAGACACAGCGATGTCAGACGTGAGAAGTTAGCACTAACATCTCTCAGCTCTTCTGCTTTTCCAGGAAGGCTGGCCTTTTCATTTCAGCGCCAAGCACCTTTGACCGTGCTCAAGGCAGAAAGTAGAGGGAAGTCAGGAACATTTCTTAGGCTGCATCTGTACATTAAATCCAGTAAACAATAACTTCCCTAGGAGCTCCCCTGGTTGAATTTTGTGTATGTATCATGACCTGGAAGGAGGTTAAACACAAATTCCCGTGGGCACAAAAGGCTGGAAAAGTCTCTGTATTGGAATGGGCAAGGGAGAAGAGGGCTGGCAATGGCTTAGGGAAGCCATCCACACGAGATTTCTTGGGTATTCAGGGTATAGTATTCCATTTTGGAATAAACATGCTATTCATGGAACGTCGAATTAAAAAGGGAAGTTAGACATTTAAAGGATTTACAGATCTGAGAGATAATACTGACATTCTTATTAAAGATGGAAGTGCCCTCTAATTTTATCTTTTCATTAAATATAAAATGAGTTTCAAATGGTTTACTGTAAAGCTTAACAAAATAGAGAACAACTAGAAAGAACACAGAATATTCAGTTTTGTGTTTTTAAAAAGTATCAATACGCATATAATTTGTTCTTTTAAATAAAGTTAGTAATAAAGAGTTCATAGCAAACCTCTGTCATTTGGAGGGACGCTGATATATAATCCTTTTTTCCACTTGGGAGATAACACCCCGTTGGTACAGCCCTGGGGAAGACTGTCTCTTTCCCCGCCCCCCTTGCCCCCCCCCCCCCACTCCCTGTCACTGAATCTTAGCAGGAAAAGATGCTCTTCTCACGGCTTCAGGCGGGGCCACGGGGCCACAGACCTGGTTTCTGCCAGTTGGACCTTCCCACTGGATCTCTGAGTTCCTCAATGAAAGGGCGGAAGGATTTAGTCATGGTCGCTGCGGCAGGGACCAGCAGCAGTGGGTCTCTGCACAAGCATCCTTGCAGGGCAGTTTCTGTTAAAATATCCTCATTGCATTTGTTGTGCTCTTTATGAAAAAAAAATTAATAATAAAAAAACCTTTTTCAAAATTTAAAATGTCCAAAATCAACTGTAGGCTTGCAAACAAGACCCCTGACCAATAGCATAATTATTGGTGAATATGCATATTTATGCTTGCAAAGTTAAGGTCAAATACCTTATGAAGTTTATGAAGTTGCATGACAAAAATAGATGTACATCTTATATTTTATTCCTATTTGCAAACTACAGGTAAAATTGTTAATAATAAATGAACGTAAGTCCCTAGGAAGAAGAATGAAAATAGAAAGTCTCCAGTCCGGCAGTTTGGAATTTGAGGCTTCTATAGTGTAAACAAAACAAACTCCTGCTGCTTCTACAAATTCTTAATAACATTTGCCCCTTAATTCCTTATCAAGCAATGGGTTCTTCTGTTAATTAAGGCCATGCACAAAATGCTTTCCCTTGGTTCCTCTTCTTAGATTTCTTCTTTGTTACCAGTTAAGAACAGAATCTCCTGTTCCACCGTAGCAAATGCACAAACCCAAAAAGAGCAGCTCTGATAAAACCCATGTAGAGGGAGCGAGGGCCTCATGAATCAGAGCTAACACACAAGGATAATGGAAGCATCTTATCCACATCTGATTTGCTCACACACAGTTATTTAGATAACAAATAACACATTCCTGGATATGGAACCTCCGATTTGATTTCAATCGCATCGTCCAAGTAAATATGAAATGACTGCCAACCCAGCAGACATAAATCTCCACTATCTCATTTTCATCACAGTTTCTGCACCGAGAAAAATGAGAGTGAAAAGGCATTTTCTCCACCTTGTTTAGTACACAATTACATGTTTTAAAGAAGATAAGAATTCCAAATTGTTAGCACAATAACATTATTCAAACGATCCCCCCAAAACTAAAGTACCCCCCTCCCCCCAATGTAGGCACAGCAAAACAGAATCAGAAGGAATGAAAAATGTTAATTGCTCCATGTTCCTTAACTTTGGGCTTAATGACACAGGCTATGTGCCACTGAGTAAAATATTCACTTGGAGAAAAAGAGTGTTGCGTGGCATATTTTTCGATTAAGGACAATTTAATTCCAAGAAAACGCTTACTTCCTGCACATGTCATAAAATAAGCAATCCACTTGGAAACCAAATGAACATGTATAAGTGACGTGGGTGAGGTATGATTGCCGTGGATGAGGTATGATTGCCCTGTGTCTTGGTTTTACTTTTCCTATCCCTCGTAGGTCTAAATACTTACGGCGGCATAGATACTGACAAACGGATCTGTATGAATGGTTAGGCCTGTAGTTTTAAAGAAATCCTGTTGCTGTGAAATTACTCAGCCCTCTGAGTAACAAGAACTAACATTTGCTAACACATTCAGTCGTTCCCCACCCCTTCCCAGTGCTGATGTCTGCTAATCCACCTGTCTGGCACTACCACCTGTTTATATGTCCTTGGCCCCAAGCAAGCAAGGCTTGCCACTTAGTCCATTGCTCCACGTCAACTTTCAACCACCTCGAGTCACTCCTCCCATCTCTGCTGTAAACTCATTGGTTTCTTAAACCTTCCCAGAGCAATTCCAACCCATTCACATCCTTCCCTTGGGAATATCTTTGCTGTGGCAGCAGTGGATGGAGAATAGGTCCTGCCACTGTTTTAGGAATGTGTCTTGCTCCTGTCTTTTCCAGTTGATGGGAGATTCCCCCAGGACAGGGCCCATCCTTCCTTCTTCACTTCCCAGGATGACCCAGCAGGGATATAGACAATATAGCCTGTTAGGGAAAAGTCATTTTTGTAGAACAGAATCATTCCTACATTCTATTGTCTTCTATTTGCTTCAATTGGTTTCCAAAGTCTTAACCTGGTTGGTCGCTGCTGCTTGCTGAGAACTCTCATTCTACTCTCTCTCTCCGCTGATCTTACATGTTAGAAAAATACGACAATTTACGGCTTTGACAGACAGTTGGGACTGTTCACTCCTGGAGGTTTCCAACTGTTAGCAGAGAGGGAGCCATTTCCTCAAACTAAATCTCCCCTGTAATCCTAATAAAGCACTAAGCACATCCCAACTGACCTTTAATCGTGTATTTATATGCTTACTACCCACAAGGGCCGGCCCGTGTTTGTTTTGTTTACCTTTGCATCTCAAATGTGAGCCTAGAAACAAGTGGATTGCAGATCCTGTTCCTTCATATATTCAGCAAGTACAGTCAGCATCCACTAAGTGCCAGCGCTGTTCCAGGTGCGAGCCAGACAATAGTGAGCCAAAGGCACACATCTGCCTGACCTCCTGAGCTCAGATTCTGCCTCATGAACTGTAAGAGCTAAGACTAAGCAATGCCTCTCCTGTGCCCAATACTTTTTTAGGTACATTCAATGCATTTTAGACATTTAATCTTCAGACTAATCTATAAGTTAGGTTTTACTAAATATTCCCAATTTTCAGATGTGAAAACTGAGGCACTTGGTTGAATAAATAAAATATATTTAGTAATTATACACTGTAATATAGTATGTGTATAATACTGTATACATATACATGTGCATATATAAACACATACATATTTATACATCTGCATATATAACACTGGTTGAAAATGAAGCCATTGTCATTTACCTGTGTGATGTCTGGGGCCTTCTTGGCTGTCCTTTCATTCTCATCTGCCTCCTCCATGTCCTCTGAGGCACCTCCAAAGAGCTCAGTTTGAAAACCATTCATTTAGCCCTAACTTTTCATTTCACATGTGGAGAGGCTGAGATTCAGAGAGAGAAAGAGAGAACATGACTTATTTAAGGTCCCATAATGTCTGAGCCAACATTAGAGCCACCCAATATTCAGGTGAAGAAACCGAAGCTCTGGAATGTTGACACTTACCCAAGAGTTCTCAGGTGGTAAGTGGTGAAACCACAATTAAATTATGATTTGCCTGTTTTTCCCTGGGTTCATTTTATTAAGCCCCTGATACCCTTGCCTCAACTTCCCTCCATGGAGATAGCTCCTGGCATCTCTCTGTGCCTGGCCTCCCAGTTCATCATTCCCCACATAGACTGAGAACCTACACTCATACACCCTGCCTTTGCATTTTGTTAATCCTCTTTTCTAGTCATCCTACAAGAATCAACACCAGTATCTCTTCCTTTTGAAGCCTTCTCAATGCTTCACACCTGATCCTGTTACGTCTCCCATGTGTGCAGGGCCAGCTTCATGGGTGTGCACCCAAGGGCCCTGAACTTGAGTTGATGCATTTTGAAATTCTAAGAATTTATGAATAAGGGCCTTGCCTTTCCATTTTGCACTGGGACCCTGTAAATTATGTAGCCTGTCCTGCGTGCTTTCATTCATGTAAAACGTTATGCAGGCATCTATTACATTGAGAAATAGTCTGTCTCCTCGAATGGACCATGAGCATTTTGAAGGCAGATACTTGTCTTATTCAACATTGAATAAGGACCAATGAACCAGTGCTGAAGCCCCAGGTTGAGTAATGCCCTCTTCTTCATCCCCTAAGTCTCTTGATAGGAAAAAGTGTTTGACCTCTATGAAAGTGCTTGACCTGTTGGCAATCTGAATATCCGTTTCAAAATGAGAATCATTGCCTTCCCAATGTTGAAACTATTAGCACTCAAATCATATTCCAGGAACACAGAGAAGACATGTGCCTATATCTTTTGCTTCAATTGGTTTCCAAAGTAAGTACACTGAGGAGAAAAGGGAACATTGTGATCACATCAATTAGGTAAGAATGTTATAAAACAAAAAGAAGTGACTTATTCCACTGGGTGGGGATTAGGTTCAGAGATAGGATTGTGATATGATCAGCCAGCAACATTCCCAAAAATTATTACTGAGCAACACAAGGAAGATTTTTCAAGTAAGTCCCCTTTGCTATCTAATCTAGTATGGATAGCTGGTCCTCTTTTTTTTTTTTTTGTTTTGTTTTGTTTTGTTTTGTTTTTATTGTTTAGTACATAGAGATTTCACATTTCATTTAGAAACAGAAAGAGGGACTGGAAGAGATAAACTGGTGTCAGAGTAAGAAACAGATTAGAAGGCAGAGATATGATCATAGTGCTGTTATCACCTTGGCTTTACTGATAATCCCAGGAAGAACTAGACTGGCAAGATAGTGGAGCCTGGGTTGGGTAACAGAGCCCATGGCAGGCTCAGCTTGCTTGAGGATGCTGCACTCGGTAAGCTTCAAGGATCATGTCAGCTGAGCATTTATGCCTTACATATGGTGAATGCTGCACAGAGACTGTCTTTAATGTCAACACCAATTATTCAATGACTTATTCACAATTCTGACAATCCAGCCTCATATTAGGAGCTGGGAATAAAGAGATAAGGAAAACATAGGCTCGGTCCTCAAAAAGCAATAGTGTTTATACATGGTTAAGGGCTGAGGGTCTGGGAACAAGCTCCTGAGTTTGAAACCTGGCTTGGCCATTTATTGATTGAGAAATCTTGGCTAAGTTACTTAACCACTCTGTGCCTCGATTTTCTCATTTGTAAGTTTGGATAGTCATAGTACTTATTACAAAGGTTTCTTGTGACTATTAATTTGGGTTAATTTGTAAAGTGATTTAGAATAAAGTGCTAGCAACATATAAGCATATAGCCAGCTATAATCTGTTAGGGAAGGTCGATATGTTACCAGAGGACTTTTATGTGGGGGGTGGAAGCCAGATCCCTGAAGCCTGGAGTGATGCATAATGAACAGTCAATCGAATGCCAAACTTGGGTTTAGCAGCAATGGTTGTGGATCTCATAATTATGAAACACAATCAATATCTTTTTTTATTTTATTTGTTTGTTAATCCTCACCTGAGGATATTTCTCCATTGATTTTTAGAGAGTGGAAGGGAGCAGGAGGGAGAGAGAGAGAGAGAAAGAGAGAGAGAGAGAAAGAAGCATTGATGTGAGAGAGACACATTAATTGGTTTCCCCGCTGAGGGAAGCAACCAAGGTACATGCCCTCGATTAAAATCAAACCTGGGACTCTGCAGTCCACAGGCTGATGCTCTATTCACTGAACCAAACTGGCCAGGATGATGTCTTAATAGACTTAATCTCTGGAACTTTTTGAATCACCCATGACAAGGTTTTGGAGGGACTTGGCATGTACAGCAAATCTGGTCAGAGAGGAGAGGATAGTGAGGGGTAATGCGGGAAGGCTGCCTCTAGTTCCTGATTTCAGGTCTGTACAGGAGAAGGCACCTTTATACTCTCTTCCATGTCTGTGTACTCGTCAGTAGGGAGGGATTTCTCTTATTCTCTTATCACTTTGTGGTTGGTTTTATTCCAAGGTCTAAAACAGGAAAAGGAGCAAATTGTCAATAATAAAATCTTCTGTGGCTCCCTAATGTCTAGCAGCAAATGTGGCTACACTGTGGCAAGAGCTGTGTCCTGGAACCAGCTTGGGTATCCATCCTGCTGCGGGGAGAGGCCACTCTGACTGGGCTGGTCTCCTCCAAAGGACACGAGGGGTGGACAGCAGACAGAGTGCCAGCACCTGGTCATGAAATGTTTCTGTTGTTTATGAGTTAAACTGAGCCTTCCACAAATGAAAATGCTGTTGGTCCTCTGAGTCTAGTTTTTCTTTCTCATCTCTTCTCTCCTTTTCAAGACAGCCAGCTTTCCAATGAAATTCACATCCTAGATAAGAACCTTGCTGCACAGGCAAGATAGCAGACATCAAGGTTTACGGACGATGTAAGTTATGGCCAAATCAAAACCACTGCCCTGTGTCCTGTCCAGCAGAGATATGACATTTATATTAATATTTGGCTAAGTTTCTCAATTAGTGATTGATGAACTAAAGCTCACATTTGTAGTGAGATGATGTAATTTTCCTCTTTGGATGATATTTGCATCATGAATCTTTTAGAGGGCAGGAATTTATATTCTCACCATGTAATAATATCTCAAAACAGGACTGTAGTAAGAGCAAGATTTTTTTTAATAGAGTCTGAGAAATAGTGCATTTCATATAAAAATTTGAAACAGATTGGATGGGAGCCTGCCAGATAACTTGTTACTGCAGGAGTGGGAAGTGATTAACTTTGTGGGCCTACCAAGTCCCTAAGATCCTTGTGTCAGGGTGTGGCTATAATTTGGTAAATGCAGTAATAGGGAACCCTGCACTCTCAGATCATAAATGCCTTGTAAATAATTAGATGTTCCTTCTCTATAAAGCCTCATAATTTCCTTAGCTTAGCTTGTAAAAATGGATTTTATTTTATTTTTTTTCTAATAGTATTTCTTTCCATTTAATAGCAACTTTAAAACTCAGCGGTTTTCATTTTGGCCACTTTGCTGTCCTTTTAAGCCCATTTTAGTAGGTGAGAATCCTAAGCAGAGAGTAATTATTTAGAAAAAAAAATTTCTCAAATAATTTGCCACAGGGCACAAATGTCTTGGTGGACATTTGTCTGCTACTACATGAATGTAATAGTATTTTTTAAAAAATCCTCAATGTGTGTGTTTCCAGCAAAATATAGCTGTGCTCTGCTCCATGTTGTCTTGGGTTTCCTCCCTCTACCACTCTGTCCTGAAGGAGATTACAAATTTGGTATAAGGGAGAATTTCTCCATACTCATAAGTGAAGCTCAACTCTTGTAGAAATAATCTAAGACCCAAAACAATAACAAACAGAGGCTATTAATTTAGAGCTCGCCAAAGCATGTACCAGTCAGTCAGCTACCACCGCTTGTGTTTGGCAGAGACTTAAAGGCAGGCAGGGGAGTGGGAAAGCCTGATAGTGGAAAAAAGCGAAGGCTTTGGGGGGGGAGGGGCTCTGATTGGAGTGTGTTGGCATGTGAAGCTGGAGGCAGCCAGATAAAAACGGGCATCTTATGGGATTGATTGGGAAGCATATTTGACTTTCTCTGGTTGGTCCTGAGTTGGAAGGATGGGGAGAGGGAGGGATAGGGAAGTTGGCAATCACTTACCAAGTCCTGATCTCGTCAGACTAACTGCTGCAGATGCTGTGGGCTGGCTGGCTTCCTGGGCTTCTCAAGTGGATCAGAGTTTACTGTCATATATGGTCTGGCCAGTGTCCATCTTTGTATTCAGTCTCTTACTTACCTGCCAATGAAAGGGTAGCACTGCATTGTCTAGTACGGTGGGTAGTCACTAGTCTTGTGTGGCTATTGAGTATTTGAAAAGTACTAATCAGAAGTGTGATGTGCTGTGAGTATACAATACACACCGAATTTCAAAGACTCCATATGGGGAAAAACACAGAAAAAGCACTCATTAATAATGTTTTTTAATGTTGAATGCATGTTAAAATTATAATATTAAGATATATTAGGTAAAATGTATTATTAAGATTAATTTCACCTCTCTTTCTCTTTCTCTCTCTCTCTCTTTTGTAGTGGCCAGGAGAAAACTTAAAATTTTATATGTGGATCACATTTGTGGCTCACTTTGTATTCCTTTTGGACAGCACAGGAATGGAGGGTCGACATATTAAAGCCTCAGGGATGAGGGTGTTTACCCTAGGAAATTCTTTACAAATCCTGACACGTTATTCATTTTCCACAACCAGGGCAAAGCAGCTCCTACTGAGAAGGCACTCTTCTGACTCAGAATTGAGGAGAAAAGACTTACCTGTTCATAATATTTCACAGGCATGGTTCTACATAGCTTTGGGGAGAGGCTGCACTTTGGTTTAGAAAATCCTTTTAATGCACCTTTTAATAATATAAATATCAAATAATGGAAGAGAGGTATTGAGTGGAGGAGTCCCAACTGGTATTAAAAACGAAAGGGCTTGCTTCTCTGAATTGATGAGATTATTGGAGCTTTAAGGTTTTTCTCTTTTCCAGAGAAAAACGCTCGTGGCCAAACATGAAAAGAGGAGGCTGTGTTTCAGGGAGAGGGAGCACAGTGTCTCTGTTTCTGAGGGCCAGGGTGGCCCATTAGCTGAGCATGCAGTTGGATAGAGGTTGAGAGGAAGCTGTCTCTAAGGGACCTCTTAAGTGGGACTTGAGAAGTGATGCCTACTTTCAGCTCCTCTCTCTTTCTGCCTTGGGATTTCTTTTCATATTCTCAAATCTGTAGCAAAGGCAAGCATTGGGGTTGGGGTTGGCATTTCCTTGGGGGATGAAAGGAAGGACCACATCCACATTTCGAGGAGGTGAAGCACATTCATCAAATCCTCCACTTTCATCCAGGTCCTTTGTAGTGTGTTTGTTTAAAAACAAGCTCTTAAAAGAAGACACCCACTTTTAATACCATTAAGATCATTACCCACTATTGTCTTCCGTGAATCTTTTTTTTCTATTGGCTCAAGAATGCAAAGCTGTAGCAAGTCTCAAAGGGTTCGTACTGTTGAAAGGGCTGCTGTAGATTAAAAATAGCATGGCAGTTTATCTTCGGCTGCTGGGGTATTGGTTTACTTTTCTCACAGAAACAGGCTTTAATTACAGAGCAAGGAATAAACTGGACTTGATTGCTCCTCGGAAAGACTGACATTTTAGTCTCTCCCACAAAACACTTATTGATGTTGATGTGAGAGGAAGAGAGGAGTCAGAATACAAAAGAGCTTTGTGTTGCCAGCAGTTGGAAAAGCATCTTTTGTCTTCCCAACTTAGCAGTTTTGATAGGGAAGTCAGTGAGAGAGAATAAATATCAAACACAACATTGTCATTTTCCCAATCTCTTTTGTGGCTGTGCTTTAGAAAACATCCACAGTAAGATGATTGAAGTTTTTTAGCTACTGGAGGAAAAAAGAAAACAAAAACTGACCATGCTTAGGAAATTCATGCTTAGGAAAATATATTATTTACAATAATTATAGCAGCATTTTTCAGGCACATTGAAAGAAGGATGATGATTTAGCATTTAAAAGGGAGAGAAAAACCCTCATTCAGATAATTGGTGACATATAAACCCCTCTGTGAAGGCGGTAGTTTTAATTAAAATTCATGGGCTGTGGTATATTTCAAAAGAAGAGAAAGTACTGGGTATTCAGGACTCAAGAAAGACATCAGGGATTCTTTTCCAACCCTAGTGAGGGGTTTCATAACATTCCTTAGAGAAGTACTCCTTGCAAGAAGGCAAACACCTGCTGTTAGCCAGATAAAGAAGATTGATGGCAAAGGATAACGTGTAAACAAAAAGAGATCCATCAGAAAACTACCTCTAAGTACACAGATAAGGGGACAGTGATAGGAGCACCCAACAGAGGGGCAATGCAAATGGGGAGATCTGCATGAAGAACTGCTCTGAGCTAGAAATATTTTCTGTATTTAGATTAAAAACGCCACCCTGTCAGCTTATTGGCTTGAGGTCTAACTGTTTTGTCACAGCAAGTCCCAACAAGATAGAATGGAAGGAGGTCTATTGTCACAGCAAGTCCCAACAAGATAGAATGGAAGGAGAGAGAGAAAGAATATCTTTCACTGATTCCAGAGAGTACAAAAGCAGGACATTTTATTTAAACATTTTCCAAAGTAAGAGAAGAATTAAATCAAACACAATATTTAAGAAAATAAAAGGGCAATGTGAAAAATCTCTGAAGTCCACACAATTTCTTAACATTCCTCAGGAGAGTGTGATACTGGTAGGGAGCTGTGAGGACTCTAAAACAAGAACTCACTCCCAGTCAGCTTAAGCTAGTTCTTGGCACCCTCAAACCCACATCATTCTTGTGTGCAGAAGGACTGCTTTAAATAACTCATAAAAATGGCAAAGTAGAATTTCAGATTTCAAAACATTTCAGTGAGAAGCAACCCAAAGGAACAGCATCAAAATCATCATTCCCTGTCAGTATTTCCCCCTCTGGGTCTATGGCAGAATGGCAGAATACAACACAAAGCAAATGGAACATAGTTACTTCTGCTTTTGAAAGACTGCCTCAATAATGACTTCCTTTCTAAATTGTGGTACTAAGTCAAGTTTTTTTTTTTTTATGAACTGGTAAACAAAACTGAAAATAAAGTTATTTTTATAAATAGTAGGACAGCAGCAACATTAGCAAGATAATCCAATGGTGAGACCCATTTCAATGACAAATTTCTCTAAGAACTTGGTAGTGCTACAATTATGTTCAACTAGTTTTTAATCTAAAAGACATAGTAATTCAGTAAGAGCACCAGAGATATTATTTATTTAAAGGTACTTAAAAAAAGGTCAAAAGTTATTTAGGTAACAGGCTCACTGCTTATGCTAAATTGAGAAATACTTTTAGTATTGATTGTCCAACTGTTCTAGTTCAACTGAGCTCAGAACGTGTGACTCCCAGATTCTGTATGTTATTATCACAGAATTAGGAGAATCAACCTGAGCCTCCCTTTTAAGTGGGAAACCCATAACGGAAAGGCAGAACTGTCATTCTGAGAAGGTACCTGGGATTCTCACTTTCTGGAATAATGCCAGGGGTCTGAATTCACAGATGCTGTGGTACTATTATGATTACTCAACTCCCTAGGTTATAGTGGCTCAAATTCTGCCACTGGCATTTTAACCTGTGCCCCAACTGTTTTATTTGTCATATTGCCACCTGTGCACTCAGACCAAAATAGAAGGGATGGCTAGAAGCCATCATATTGATGGCTGAGGTGAAAAAAAAAAGTCATGACATTTCATTGGGATGACAGTGAAAAGGGTTCCTTTTGATGAACTCATCTCAAGGCCATCACTATCTTCTCAGTAAAGAGTTATAAGTATGCCCTTAAAATAAGCGCACACCTGTAATAGACTTGCTTAATGCTGCCAGTCATTATCTTAATCTATCAGCAGTATTAACCATATGAAAAGGCACATTTGCTGCAATTTCTTGAACTTAGTATATTTAAGCCTGTGACTTAACCAGTAGATGATAGATGCTTAGATGAGATACCTGATCACATCAAAGCAAACAATTTCTCTCTCATTCAACACTCTACAATTTACAGTCATACTTCTGAGATATTGGGGTTTGGCTCTAGGCCACTGCAAAAAAGCAAATAATTGCATGAAAACAAATCACACTTTTTTTTTGTTTGTTTCCTGGTACATACAAAAGTTATGCTTACACTATATTATAGTCTATTACATGTATAACATTATATTTAAAAATACCTTAATTTAATAATACTTTATTGGCAAAAATGTTAGCATCATCTGAGCCTATTGGAAAAAACAGTGTCAACAGATATGCTTGAAGCAGGATTGCCACAAATCTTCCATTTGTAAAAAAATACAATAAGCAAAGTGCAATAAAACAAGTATGCCTGTATATCACTATTTTCTTATGATATGTGGTAAATGGGGAAAATCAAACTGGGAAGAATCTATTTTGACTACAAAAATGGCTTATCTTGGTTTGTAAAATGGCCAGAAAGAGGGCTCTTTCATCATGAGTCTTACGGATGAGGCTTTGGAACATATAAACCTTTAATAAGAGGAAGGATCTTGGAATATGATCAAAATATGAAAACATTTGTGGATTCTCTTATGAGACTAACTAGCAAAATTGGCTCTGTTGCTACACATACAGTAGGAATAAAGTAAGTAATTGAAATTCATCCTTTACACTATAATTAAGGGCCAACACAAAAATCTACCAGCAGAGAACTTCTCCTAAGTGGCAATAAACATTATATCTGCTCTCTGTTGAAATAGTGGTTTATTTCCTCAGAAAAAAAATGGAAGGTCTCTCTTAAAAGTGGGGGTCTTTTATCACTTTGGATGGTCTTGATCAAGTCACTTTACCTCACTGGACCCCAACTTCCATATTTAGAAAGCAAAGGAAATGCTCCAGTTGGTTTCTGAGTTTCCTTTTAGCACTGACAGCCCTTGATTCCAAGACATTCCCAATTTCCAGTACAGAATCAGATTACTAAGAAAATGAGCCTGGCCATCATGGTTCAGTGGTTGGGCATAGACCTATGAACCAGGAGGTCAAAGTTTGATTCCCAGTCAGGGCACATGCCTAGTTTGCGGGCTTGATCCCCAATGTTGGGCATGCGGGAGGCAGCCGATCAATGATTCTGTCTCATCACTGATGTTTCTATCTCTCTATCCCTCTCCCTTCCTCTCTAAAATCAGTAAAAATATATTAAAAAAAAGAAAATTATGAGCAAAGTCAAGATATTAAAATAGAATTGATGCTTTATCTCCTTGCGACTTGGTCATTATCTTTGACAGTGGATACATGACATTCTCTTTGTGTATCATAGAAAGTTACTAATTGCTGCTTTCTGTTACAGCAAATGGAATCAAGGATGTCTTTGCAGGGAAGTATCTCTTCCTAGTAAAACAGGCCTTGGGATAGGTGCTTCTTGTCAAAAGTAGGTATGAAATCTATCTTTTGGTGAAAAGTCAATGGTGTAGGAATTGGTTCTACATCTGGAGGCTAAATCAAAAGATGGTTTTGTGTCAGTGGTACTTAATCCTGAATTAAAACTTAGATAACTCTGTATTTGGCATACTTATCAATATATTAACTGCATATAAAATCATGCTGAGACTGTGCAAAGAATTAACAGAAACTAACTTTTATATCACTGCATGAATTTCTCTGTTGAAATTCCATAAACTTTTAAATGGTCTCTAACCCCTTAGCATGTATTTGTGGAGATAGAAAGGATACCAGCCCTATTTCTTCTCTTCAGAACTCACAAATGTCTGAGCCGAGGAAAGTTAGTGAAGGTCTGAGTAGCAAAAGGACTGAGATAACCAATTTTTATTTGTTATAAGAAACAAGACTAGCGTAGCTCTCTGAGTGGTATACTGGCCAGAAAATAAATAGTTAGATTTCTGGAAGTTGCATGCATCCTGGATTTGCAAAGTCTATAATAGGAGAGGAAATGAAAAGATTTACAAATGACACTTAACAACCAATTTTGCCCAATTCCAAAACCCCATATGCCGTGAAAGTAAGCCAATGAAGACTGAGATTTTTACTTTACGCAAGCTCTATGTATTGGCAAAACTCTTCTTGGACTTATGGCAAGTATGCCTGCCTCTTTGAAAAAAGGGGAGAAAAAAAAGCAACTCATTAGCTGTACTCTAGGATAATAAATCAGGATCCGATTACATAGTTTAGCTGGCAAATTAATTTGTGAATTTTTAAAAGCATACATGTTGAAGTGCTGAACTCCTGCCCTGGCTGAGGCTTTTAGGGCCCTTTTGAGACTCAAAAATACAAAGAGAAAATATGTAAAATAATGAGAAGCATCTTCATGATATTTAGTGATATTTGCTCTCAGAATTCTATTAATTTAAGAGAATGACTTGCAACTGTTACTGCATTAAGAAACTTGGCAAGCACCAGAGTGTACTTATTTCTGCTACAGCACTGACACACACAAAAGAAAAGAAACCATTCATGGAATATGTCTATGTATTTATGGCTAGTCTTGTTATTTATTGTGATTTACTTCCCGGAAATTTGCCTCCCTTCTTCCTCCATGCGGAAGAAGGAGGCGTACACACGTGGCAACTAGCATTCCGCTGAAGAGCTGGCCCCAAGTAAGAAATGCTGATTAGGAAATCTGTTAATGAATTCTTAGCATCTGATACCCCAAAGATGTCGCTTTTTCTTGACTGTATTCATCAGTGTTTGCTTGATGGCTAAGCAGGACAAATCTTCATTGTGTGAGATTGTTCTGAGCCATAGCGATGCTTTCCAGCTTTCACTCCTGACCCACTAAATGCAAAGGATCATTGTGACTACCCAACGCACCCCATCTCTAAGCTCTTCCTCTAAGTCTCTTTTTGCAGACCGTGGCAAGATCTTCAGGTTATCGTGGGGTGGTCTGGGGGAGGGCTGCCATACTAAGCTTTCTTTGAGGATGCCTCTACTAATTATGTAGAATGTGGAAAATTCAAAATGCCTCCTCTCCCTAGGGCCTCTGCAGTATGTCTTATATTGTTAAAAGTACTTGCTCTTTGCCTCGTGATTTGTGCCTGAGTTTAAGAAAAATAAAATAATAGCACTTTCTTTACTGAACCATTTGGCTGAATCACCTCACCCTAATACTTCCAAAGGACTTCCCTAGGAAGGGTAAGATTAAAGAGTTATTCCAGAATCTCTGTTCATCAGGACACAGATGTGTGTTGTCTTGAGAACCAGGAAGGACTCCTGTGATGACACTACATCACAACGTATGTTTGAAACTGAGCCAGTAAGTCAGAAATTAATTAAAGAAATGGGGACACATGGAGACAGGGATCAGTCCAAGCTCAGCTCAGCTCAGCTCAGTAAACTGAATTAACATCTATCAAAAGGTTAGGATTTCAAATAAAGTCTGGTGTTTAATTAATACTGATGTACCAATGTCAGTTTTTTACTAGTGCTAGTACAGTGTTATTTCTCTGAGACACCGTTTTCAGTATGCTGCTCTACATGTTACACTGTCAACAGACATACTACGGCATGTGAGATGGTAACAATGGGGGAAATTGGGTGTATAGAAACTCTTTGTGCTCTCTTTGAAACTTTTCTGTAATTTTAAATTTGGACCAAAGTTAATAGATTATTTTTTTAATCGCACTCTAAAGTCATTCATTTTACTCACAATGCCCCATCTCTTCCTATTCTAATTTTTTCTCCTTTCCCCTCCCAATACTTTATTCTTCAGCTTCCCTTCTTTTTTCTAGACTCTCAGATTTACCTGTTTTGCCTCCTGGATTGCTGCAGAGGTCTCAAAACCCAGCCCTGCTTTCCTTCTGTGCATCTATTTCTCATGCACACTACAGTTCTGACCCTCTACTATCTCTTGCTTGCTTGCATTTTTGGATTCTCTCTTACTGATTACTTTTTAAATTGTGGATGTCTTTATAGTTTACAAATCAGGTTCTTATGTACTCTCATTTGATCTTCTTAACATTCCAGTGAGTTGGTCAAAATTATTACTTCCATTGAATAAATGAAAATAATAGAAGTTCAGAGAGGTTAAATGATATGTGATTGGCTCAGCATCATCCATTATCAATAGCAGAGTTGGGACTCCAAATTCAGAAATCTTGACTTTTTCAATTAAATCACATTGCCCAGAAGTAAACTAATGATTTTAATTTTTATTCTACATTTTTTCCACTACTTTTTGAAATTTGGGAGGAATTTTTAAAGAAAAATGCAGGTTCAGCCCTAAATGGTTTTGCTCAGTGGATAGAGCATTGGCCTGTGGATTGAAGGGTCCCAGGTTCGATTCCGGTCAAGGGCATGTACCTTGGTTGTGGATATATCCCCAGTAGGAGGTATGCAGGAGGTAGCTGATTGATGTTTCTCTCTCATTGATGTTTCTAACTCTCTATCCCTCTCCCTTTCTCTCTGTAAAAAAAAAAAATCAATTATATATATATATATATATATATATATATATATATGCAGGTTCAGTCAATCTCTTATCTTGATATGACATACAACATAATGACAAGTAGATGAAAAACAACCCAATTACTAAAGTTAAAAATAAGCTCATTCCACTTGAATGTCAAAGTGAAGTCAGACTTTCTCCTTGAATGTAATACTCATAAAAGAGCAGAATTGGAAGGCTGTAGCTATTATCTAGTTGACCATGCACCTCATAGATGGTGAAACTTGTGAAAGAGAAATGAGAGTTCACTAATTTATTTTAAACTTTTCTTGGGCACACAAGAAGATGAATTTGCTAATTCCCTTTAAATCTGTTTGCTGCTGAATTCTGTCAAATGGAATATAGGCAGAAACGATGTTCATCACTTCTAGGCCTTACTATAGAATGTCTTGAACATCTTCAACTTTTTCTTTGTCCCCAGTGTGTGCTGCTGAAAGGGAAGGACTTCTCCACTTCAGAAAAGCTGAAGAGCATTGGACGTCACGTGAGTGAGAAACTGGCTCTTATTGTCTTAAACCTGGGTGTCATGGATAGCATAGCCTAGCTTGTCTTGACTAATAAACTGAATTCCCTAGCTAATATAGCTTGCTTTGACTTGCTGGGATAGTAAACTGTCTGCTACTGCAAGTGATATTAGACAGGTGTCCCAGTTGAGTCTTTGATCTTTACAAATATTCAGCTGTGTCAACATAGACAGACCTAGCTCCAGAAGTTTTCTTTTTTCCCCCTTGTTCTAAATGTGGATGAACTCACTCCATTCAAATTTTCAGAAACCCATTGTTAAACATATATGTATGTCAAAGCATAGGAAAGGGCCTTGAAATACTGGTGGGGAAAAGAATGGGATAGGGTTGGGGAAGAGGGAGGGGAAGGAAATAATGATGCTTTGACATTACCAACTATGTTATTTAAATATTATACATTGAAAGTGTATTTATGTGCTACTTTAAAACATTTAAAAGAGAAAAATGTCAAAGAAATCCCAGATCAACATAACCACTCATGTGACTGCTATGCTGTGTTTTTCAAAATTTATTGAAATTCTATCAATCCTTTAAGTCTCATTCTAATGCTGCTTTTCCTGACTCTTTTCAGAAGGAAGGATATTTCCTTCTTGTGAATGTATATAGAGATCTGTGCTTGTTTATGTATGCAGTGCCTTTGTCTTTGTCTTGCATTTTAGTTAGGTGGGCACAAATTCTATTTCCCTTATTAGATGGGACTTGTTTGAAAAGTAGAAAATATCCTGCTCTTCATGTAACTTGTCAGAAAAGAAATGTATCAAAATAAAAATCAGAGAATTTCTGGAATGACAGTGTGACTAGTTTGACAAATCCTCTCTCCAAAAGCAATGATAAAACTGAAAAAGGATGATAAAAATGATCATTTCAGTGCTGCAGGCATACAACAAATTGAGAAGTATTTATTTATGAAAAGCTACTAAATTTCAGGTAAGAACAGTGGGAGTCTGTGGTGTTATAACCCGGGGCTGCTCTCAGTCTCCAACTTCCACCACCTCTAGCTTTATAACCATGATAGCTCTACCATTGCTGAAAAAGCCATGAAAACCAACAACTTTATTGGTGAAGTGGCTGACTTCCTTGGAACTAAGGGAGGCAAATTACAAGCTCCAGAAACAACCCACGTACTTGTCCATAGATAACTAGGCAAATGTGTAGGAGGTACATCCATACAATGGAATGCTACTCAGCAATAAAAAAGGAACGATCTACTACTGATGCATGTAGCAATATGGATAGACCTCAAAATAATTATGCCAAGTAAAAGAAGACTGACAAATAAGTGAATGTACTGTATGATTTCACTTACATAAAATTCTAGGAAATGCAAACCAACCTATCATGACAGAAAGTGATTCAACATGGATAAGAGTGGAAAGGGAAGGGAGGATTACGAAGGGCATAAGGAAACTTCTTTTTCACTATCTTGTTGTGGTGACAGTTACACAGGTACATACATTTGCCAAAACTTAAGAAATTATACACCTGAAATGAGTGCAGTTAATGTATGTCGATTGTGCCTTAATATAGATGTTTTAAAATTTTTACCCCCCGAATTGTTGAGTTGCATCAATCCTTCCTGAAATCTATGTCATGAATAGTCTGTGGCTCCATTCATCATTGATATAAAGCTTTAAGTCCCCTGGGATGTATAAAAGCTATTAGAAGGACGATTTAGAGAAACAGAATTACTGTACTTAAGACACAGTGGTTCCATATTTTATAAATGTAAAAATGGAGTGTTAGAAGTAGAGCTCCATCATCTAGCCTAGCCTTTCACATTATACTTAAGGAAATTACACTCAGAAAGATAAAGGAAACTTGCTGAGGTCAGTTGGCATCTGAGTAAAGATTTTAAAGACATGCTCTTTTGCTGTTAGATAATGGAAATCATAGGAATCAAATACAGACTTTGCCAACTTATCATTTACTTGGGCTATTTCTGTTCAGAAGAAGCATATGTCAAGAACCACAATAAAAATATTATTTTTCCCTCAACTCTCATTGGCTTATACAAAATGCATGCAAAGCCAAACCTGTATTTTGAAATGTTATCTTCTATTTAAGCATTCTTTCTCATTTTCATTCTGACTGCTTTCATATAGCTTAAATCTTTGCAGAAGGTTCTTTAAATCTCTGACAGAGCCAGAACCAGCTGTGTTTGCTATTGAGGGTGGAGAGAGAAACAATATTTACTAGCAAAACCAAGATCAGACTTGAGAGGGAATAAAATCAATTGACAACAGGGGAAAGAAGAATATTTGCTAATCTAAAATGGTTTTTCACTCCATCACTGATTTTACCCTTGGCCAAGGAGGTCCAAATTAATTCTGTAAGAGGA
The DNA here is from genome assembly GCF_963455305.1 of Plecotus auritus. Taxonomy (NCBI): domain Eukaryota; kingdom Metazoa; phylum Chordata; class Mammalia; order Chiroptera; family Vespertilionidae; genus Plecotus; species Plecotus auritus. Next base: position 132,854,805 of record NC_137776.1, on the reverse strand, counting down.
GAGGGGCCATTTTGTGCACATTTCAAAAGGATGACTAGAAAGAGGCATGAGAGTAATGCCTGCCCTTGCTCTCAAATTGAGGCATCAATTATAGTCTAGTCCTTTCCATGGCAGAGTGGAAAATACATAGGCACTGAAGTCAGACAGAACTGAATTCAACTCCTGCGACCTCCACTAGTAGGTATTTTTCTCTCCCTCATGATTTCCTCATCTATAAAATGGAGGTGATAGTGTCTACTTTATCGTGGAATTCTTAGAAAATTTAGAAACAACATGTGTAAATTCCATTTACAGTGCCAGACTTACATAACTGACATGTGGGTGCTCAATAAATGATAACTGTTCCTATGTATTATTTAGAGACTTAGCACATAACCATGAAAAAGGCTGCTGCTGGGAGGGGGAACATACCTACCACGCTTGGCAGTTCCTTTTGCTCACACAGGAGCTGCTGGTATTTGCTCCTCAGTGTCCAGCTGTTTCCTTCTGCTACAGCTGGGCAGCATAAGACGTTTCCCTGTAGGTTTCTGCAGAGGCAGCCAGCACTTAGTTGTGAAGCTTTTCTTGAGTTGGGTGAAAGATTTTTTTTTTTCTTTTCATGCCTAGAAGGACATACTGCTCTCTCAAACACAGGGGAGAGTTTAGCTGACTTTGAGACCTTGATTAACTCATTTAATTAATTTTTCTTCATGAGTTAATAATAAATTTTACATTGGTATAGTTATTTTCTCAATCATGTTTCTCTAGCCCTTTATAAATATTTTTGTCATGGTAATTATCGCCATGTATATGGGTATTAGCTTATGCTGCTACTAGGTATCCACAGCTGAATTTTGAGTTTCTCAAGGACAGGAAATACGTTCTTCCTTTGTGTGTTCTCAGCACATAACACGGTGACTGCCCATAGCTGAACCTCTATAAATGTTTGTGGAGCAAGATATCAGAAATCTCAACTGTACTAGATCAAATCAGCTTATGTCTCCTTTAGAATATTAGTCATGTCTAAAGTTTCTGTGGGCTACAGTGACAAACACTGTGCTCCAATGGCTTCCATTTATTAAATGGAACAGATTTAAAAGTTGGAAAATGACTTTTTATTGAGTTTGAGTTTAGACCTAAAAGAGTACAGTATATCTAATTCTTTGAGGAAAGATAAATGAAGATGTGTTAGGATCACAGTTGGAAATGATAGAATACTATACAGTTCAATAATATGTTGGACTTGGGTGAGGGTTAAGGGGATAAATCTTTCAAAATTAGTTTGGGGAAACAGAAACATTGGCCATCATGATTAATCTACCATGTGTAAGTCACATATTATTCCCAAAGATAGCCAGGCACTGTTCAGACACAACTTTGTAGAGCATCTACTTGATTACATAACAATCCATCTGAATATCTTACAAAAATTAGTTGTGTGTATGTAAATGAGGTATATCTTCCTAAGGGTTTCTTTCAATTCAGAACTTTATAAAGCAAAAGAGGTTTAACCTAAAAGGCCTGAATCTACGCACTGGGATCCTCTAATAAATAAACAGTTAACGTCAGTGTAACTAATTTAGGGAGGAGTCTGACTTTGTTAGGTGCATGGGAATAAAATGATTTTGTTCAGTTAATAATAGTTACTAACTATATTTAGTTAAAGTCTCCTTTCCAGCTGGTAGATGGTAGAAGATTCCCTTGGCAACTTCTCATCCGATCCTTTTATTTATTTAATTCTTATCTCTTTCAATTACTAGAAGAGTCTTATTTTGAATCTAAAACCTTTGTCCTGTTCACTTTAATACTTTATCAAATGCATATGCAAATTAAGACCTTTCATTTCCTCTCCCCCATCCCCATCTCTACATCATCACAGGACAAAATGCATGCGTCTGGGGCTTGGTAGGTGAGGCACTCACCCTCACCTCTGTCCACTATCCTCCACCTGGCATGCTCTCCTTGGGGTAGGAGTGCAGAATGAGGGTCTTGGGAGGTAGGGCCTCCTTTAACATGACCACCAGTGTCAGATACTCTTGGAAGGCTACTCCTGTACTAGCATCATTGGAGAATAAAACCTCCCCTGCTTTGCTTTCAGCTGGAGTGCCAAAGTGGTCCAGTCCTGGCTAATGAGACAGATATGTGCTATGGGGCTTCTGAGGACACGTTAAGTTTCCCAAAATAGGGAACTGACTTGGTCATCCTCTTCTTCCTTCCTTAAATGTAGTCTGGATGCCTGGGGTTCACACAGCTACCTGGCAGCCACAGGGGAAAGGCTGAGAGAACTTGAAAGCATCGAAACCAAGGCCAGCAGCAACTTCCCACCGCACACCTGGTTATATGAGTAAAATAAATCTCCATTTGTCAAGGCCACTGAAAAGTAGGCTTTGTATCACTTGCAGCCAAATGCAGCTGTCACCTTGATTGGCCATAACTCTGATCTGCCATCATGGGCTTTTTCTAGAAAGGGTGGCATCGCCAATCAGCCTTGCAATTGCCTTACTTCTTAGCAATGCCCCTGGGTATTGGTAGTCCCATGAGACATTTGTCCACATCTGCCAGCGTAGTCCCCCAGTGGGCAGTACTGTGCCTCATTCCTCTATTGTCTGTGCCTCTTGGCCATTCTCTGTGATGTTTCCCCGATCATATGCACCTCAGCAACCTCCCTGCCCTGGAGCCTGCAAGCATTGGAGAATCCCATCTTCTGTGCCTCTGGAGCATCTAGAACTTGAGAGAGCTGAACTTCTACATGAGCCATCCACCCAACACCATCTCTCTCCTGCTCTGGTGGAAACAAACAGTAAGCAAGGTCAAGACGCTAAGTAGACCTGCAGGCTGCTGGGTAAGCAGGAGTCTCCCTGCATTTGTGTGAGTGGTTTTCCAGGGGCCTCAGGCACAGCGTTTCATTCCCCTTGGGGAAGCTACGGAAAGGAATATGCTTTCTCCACGAATATTGCACTGTTTTCTCCCTATTCCACATCCCTGTGTCTGCTCCTTCTTCTCTGCACCAGAAGGGGGCAGCAGTGGCAGTTCTGAACTGGCATCTGTCAGTAAACCCTGTCAGGAGGGGGCTGGCCCCATGAACAGGATGGTCTCTAAATTTAAATGTGCCCAGCTTAGTGATTTCTGTTTCCAGCTTAGTCCCGCATTCTGACAATTGCCACTTACTACCATCATACATATTCACAGAATATACATATATTAATATATTTTTATTGATTTCAGAGAGAAAGGGAGAGGGAGAAAGAGGTAGAAACATCAATAATGAGAGGAAATCATTGATTGGCTGCCTCCTGCACATCCCACACTGGGGATGGAGCCCACAACCCAAGCATGTGCCCTTGACTGGAATAGAACCTAGAACGCTTTAGTCCGCAGGCCAATGCTCTATCCAGTAAGCCAAACTGGCCAGGCAGGGCAGTATATATTTTTATGGACCTGAGTCATGGGTACTTCTCTGCTTCCATCTCCAACACTCTATGTCATACTGCATTTTTCTCATATCAGAGACTTGCTAATTAAAATTTAAAAGTCTCACTCTATTTGTCTTCATTTGGCTTGCAGTTCAGTATTTAGTTCACATTGTCTTCATTTTTTATAGCGGGTTAATCAATTGTGCATGTATTGCTCTACTCCTACCAGGCATATCATCAACCCACAAAATGCTGCTTAATTGCATATATGTTTGTTAATATCTGCTATGAAAAGTCTTCTGTGAAATGCCCGCTGCAGCCACAGTAGGAAGTGTATATACAGACCACCTTGTCTTTAGGTATTCAAAGGATATTTAAGGATCCAAGCCACCTGGAAGCCTCTCTAAGTCTAAATTCTTTCTCACCTTATTTGTTTTTAGTCTGTTTGTTTGCTTGGTTTCCCCCCCTCCCCCACCCCTTACACATTGCTCCCATGCACCTGTTGGATGGAATTAAAAGTGTGCCTCATTCAGCCTTGTTGAGGTTTTCTGGGTAACAATTTCATGCCCACTTATGTTTCTTACACTAACGTTAGTCAATCCTTTCAGCAATAAACCAGTCAGACACCTAGCACAAAAATTCAGATGATATCAAACAATCAGAAAACCTTTTTTTTTCCATAGAAAAAAGAATTGGCAGGTTATAAGATTAAATACTTGAGCCACCCCAATAACTTGGGAAGTACATTTTTACAACTTTAACCATTTCCAAACTCCTTTTGAACTATTGTCTAAGCACAATATTGGATGAATGCTTATTCCCCACCATGGAGATTATACCTCATTGAGAGTCTTTAAAAAATTACCAATGACATCCATGAATTCCAGTCATTAATTGAATATTTTAATATTCTCCTATAAAAATATCTAAAGAAAGTTTCAGAAACATTTTTGAATTTAGAAAATGTTCATTTCCCCTGTTATGTAAAACAAGTACTAATGGTAAAATCTAAATCTTATCTAGGCCATTCAACTATGTGCTTAGAAGACAATGATGAATAAATGTTTGTCTCACATTTGGAGATGCTAAATTTAATGTCACAGTTACATAGGAATAATAGTGTTTATGTCTTATTGTTCCCGTTAGGAGTGTAAATAATTACTTGCTATTTTTTCTGTTTCCTCCAAATATATTTTAAGCAGAGTCTACTTATATTATGAATACATTTAATGGAAATGCTTTCCCCCCGCAAGCTTTGGCTACAGATGCATTAAAAGGTCAAGTGTCCTGAAGTTTGCTAACAATAAATCTAATGACAAAGCCAATGTTTTTGGTGTCACGTAAACTGTGGTTTGTGAGTCATAATGGCTTTCCAATTTTGTATTTTGGTCAGTCCATTCCAGGCAGCTCAACTGTCTCACTCACTGACAGAGCTGCCATGGACTATGTGGCTCCTGGAATATATGCCTATCTCATTTCTACTGGCTGAAATCTTACTGTAATACGTTTATTTCTTTCTTTAAGGAATTTGAGCCTCATTGCTCTCTGACAGAGTGATGGGGTTAGCGTTTCTAGTCTTTTCGTCAGGTCATATATAGCAGGAAAGTTTGCCACACAAGTGTTTAAAGGGGACCTCAGGTGTGGGAGGTGATGCTTAATGAGAAGATTGGATATCACCAAAGTGATTTCTTCATTATTTTGCCTAAATCAGATGATGACTGGAGTAATAGACTCATAAATGTTATGTCTGATCTCTCTGATTGTTTACACAGAACACACAAATACCCTGACAAGGCAACACTGCAAAGCAAGTATTTAAGAATGATTGCTTGCTGAACACAAAAAATCAGAGGATTTAATCTTACCTGACAACCCACAGAAGCAGAACTTGTCCCCTGCTTTAGTCCATCCACTTTCCCTGTCTGCTTCCCATAGTCTTCTCTCAGGATTGACTTGGCCAAAGTCCATTTTCTAAAGTGAGTTTTAAAGAACCGAGTCTGTGACACTAATTGCTCAATAAGGTCACTAATACATTCTGATACAAATGTCTATTTAACATTACAAATACTTACAAAAACACTAAAAAAAATCCAATAGATGTTAATGAGATCAAGTTTTTAATGTGTGTTATGTTCCCTGGAAAAAAGATCTCTGGCAAAAGCACTGAATGTTTTGCTTCTTTGACATTACCTTCTTTCCATTTTAACTTGCTCCTGCCTAATAAATATCAGTAATTCCCTTCTCATGTCCTCAGTTCTAGTGCTCCCTTGGGAGACAAAGAAACTGTGTAAGGGACCAAAGTCATGAAAGAACTAATGTTTACCTGACAGTTTTCTTCATGTTGGTGCACCTCCTGGCTTCCATTCATCTCCCCATGAATTGTACAGAATTAAAAATAGTAGAAGTCTACTTTCAAATGTTTAAATTATTATAAGAATTGGTTTCTATTTAAGAGAAAACACCAGTGATTTTTTACGAGGGTTAAAATGTAACTATTGCATAGTCCCCTTAAAATTTTGATTTTAGCAACCTTTGTTTTATTCACAGTCAAGACCAAATACAGTAATCTCAGACAAAAAGCAAGACAGCAACTGCTGGCATTTTGTGCTTGCAGGGAGATTCTGAAAGCTCATCCCTCATCACTGTCCCTCTCCTCCCAATCATCGAGGATTCAGAAGCTCCACCGTTATTTGTTCCTTCAGTTCCTTTTTGGCTAAATGTTCTTCAAGAGTTTGCAGTTAAAATGCAGTTGCTCTTGGGAGAATTAGACATAAAGCTTTTATTATTACACACCTTAGCAAGGCCTTGAGAAGTTGATACCTAACACTGTCAGTATGGGGCTGAGGGTGAAAAGCAAAGAAGCAATAGAAACAGAAGTTTAAACATGCAAGTTTTTTTTTGTATTAATTTGTATATTTATTGAATTTATTAGGGCGACATTGATTAATAAAATTACATAGGTTTCAGGTGTACAATTCTATAGTACATCATCTGTATACTAGATTGTGTGTTTATCATCCTAAGTCAAGTCTCTTTCCATCACCATTTATCTTCTCTATACCCTCTTCTACCTCCCCCCACCTTTCTCTCTGCTAATTACCATGCTGTTATTTGTGTCTATGAGTTTCTCTTCATTTGCTTAATCCCTTCACCTCTTTTACTCAGCTGCCCAGCCCCCCTCCCCTCTGACAGCTGTCAGTCTGTTCTCTGTCTCTATGAGTCTGTTTATTTTTTAGTTTATTTTGTTCATTAGAGTCCACATATAAGTGAAATTATATGGTACTTGTTTTTCTCTGACTGGCTTATTTTACTTCATATAATACTTTCCAGGCCCATCCTTATTGTTACAAAAGGTAAGATTTCCTTTGTTTTTACAGCCAAGTAGTATTACATTGTGTAATTTTACCACAGCTTTTTTATTCACTCATTACTGATGGACACTTGGGTTGTTTCCAGATCTTGGCTATTGAAATAACATTGCAATGAGCATAAGGGTGCATATATTCTTTCTAATTAGTGTTTCAGGTTTCTTTGTATATATACCCAGAAGTGGAATCACTGGGTCAAAAGACAGTTCCATATTTAATTTTTTGAGGAGACTTCATAATTTAAAAAATGGGCAAAGCACCTGAATAGACACTTCACCATGCTCAAGTTTTGACACCTCACAAAATTGCTGAGAACTCATCCAGCTTCTCAATATCTTCACACAATTTAAAGTATTCACTGGTTCAAAAATAATTCATATGTGAATTATTTGATTGATTCACTTATTTCAATTTAATTTAAGTCTACCTCCATATTTGTTAGTTATATTCTATATACCAACTAGTGTGCCAAGTCTGAGAAGAGAGATTAGGAGCTATGTGTCCTGCCCTTAAGAAAATCACAAACAGAAGAGACAGACATTAAAAAAAAAAAAAAAAAAAACCACCCAAACACACTAATATTACCATACAAGGAGACAACAGTAAATGCCAGATAGTGACAGCAAGCTGTGGGGAAAGGAAAAAAGCTGTTCCTCTGTTTGACAGGTTAGAAAGACACTCACAGAAGTGATGGCACTTGATTTCAGTTCTGATTGATAAGTTATAAGTGGATAGAGAACAAGGGAAGAACATTCCAGGCTGAGGCAACAACATGGAAATAACATGGAGGTAAAGACTGGAGGTTTAAACGTCTGTGGCTCTTTTGAGAACAATCTGTTATCTGGTGTGGCTTCCACTCTGGGTATATAGAAAAATGTAGTGGGAAAGATCATTCATTACATCTATAATTGTTTCATGTTTTTATCCATATGCCTACGGCATTCAGCCACAAAATGACAGAGAATACACAAATGGTAAGCTATAGAGCAACACAAACACACAGAGCAGTGTCTTATTTTTTACAACGTTCTACACTGCAGCAGGAATTTCCTTATCTTTTAAGCTTCTAGAGGTAGAATAGGCAGGGAAATTATAGGTGGCCGAGAAGGGCTCACACGGCGCTCCAGTGTGCTCCAGAGAGACAAACATGGGAGAGAGCTGAGCCCGTAGCTGGAGAACCTTCCTCCCTTCTCTGAGTTCTGGAGACACCTGTCAAAGCAGATGTTGCTAAGTCAACAGAAATATGCCAATGCCCTACTGAGTAGCAGCATGGGGCTCAGTCCTGGGAGTACAATGGTATATGAAATAAAGACTGGAGTCATGTTAAGGAGAAACATATGAATTAATAACAGCAATAGTGAGTACAAGCAATAGTTAAAACCCAAAGTACTATACTAGCCAAAGGGTTTTTCCTGCTTATGGAGGCCAGGAAAACTTCCTAGAAATGCTGACAGGCAAAATGAGTGTTGAAGGATGAGCAAGGTTTTCTCACGGCCAAGAAGAAGGGGAAGATGTCTCATAGATGCAAAGGCAGAAATTGTGTGGCTTATTTGTGGAACTGCTAGCTGAGGAGAGAGCAAATAGAGACATGTGAAGACAGAAATAAGGATAAGAGATGGGCAGGGGCCAAATCTTGAAGGACCATATATGACATACAAAGGGATTTAAAATTTATTGTGTAGAAAATGGGCTTCATTAGGAAGTTTTAAATAAGGTATTTGTGTGAGCAGGATTAACTTTTGGAAATGACTCACTGGCAATCTTGTGCAGGATGGATTGAATAAATCACTTTGGGAAGATAAGAAAAAGTGAGTCTACCTGAACTGATGGAGTGCCAGAGGAAATAAAGAAAGGGTCAGGTTCAAGAAACATTTCAGAGGTACAATAAATAGAACTTAAGGGCCAATCAGATGGTGAGGAGAAATTTAAGAATAGAGAGAGGTTTAGAATGGCATATGCTTTTTTGTTTGTTTTTTAACTTCAAAACATAGAGAAATAGCCGAAACCGGTTTGGCTCAGTGGATAGAGCGTCGGCCTGCGGACTGGGGGGTCCCGGGTTCGATTCCGGTCAAGGGCATGTACCTTGGTTGCGGGCACATCCCCAGTGGGAGGTGTGCAGGAGGCAGCTGGTCGATGTTTCTCTCTCATCGATGTTTCTAACTCTCTATCCCTCTCTCTTCCTCTCTGTGAAAAATCAATAAAATATATTTTAAAAAAAACATAAAGAAATAATTTTTAGATATATCTCTGAACTTACGATCTTCCAAGACAGCTTGTGGGCAGTTTTTGACATCCATTTCTCCATGTCATCTTGAGTCCTACCATCTAGTTTAGCATTTCTCTACTTCCTTACAAAGAGGTAGAAAACATGGGTAATTCTTCATCCCCATTGTGCACCAATTTTAGTAGAACCAGGATAACTTTATAGTAAATGTACATAAACTCGGTATGTATTTGTCAGAGTCACAGAGGAAAACAGCCAGAAAATTCTATACATCAGCAGAGGGGTCTTAAACCAAGGAATTAATTGCACAAGTCTTATATGATCAAGCGAAGTATTAACAATACTAGAAGTCACCGCTACCCATAGGCTGAAGGAACAAGGGCAAAGGGCCTAGTCTGCCTCCTTGGAGTTAGACTATGATGGGGAGCTGCCCTGCATATGGGGAGACTGGAGGAAAGGTAAGTCGCTGTAGACAAAGCCACCCAAAGCAAAGAGAGGAAGAAGGGAGCATCCTAGATACTGCCTTCGGTCCAGCTTTTCCTTTCCTGCCAGGGCCTCCTTTTGCATCTACCTGGAAGCTCACTGGGGATGGAAGCTGGGAAATGTAGTTTGCAGGGACCAGCCTCCTGCACAAAGCTAAGAAAGAGAGGACAAGGGACATGTCTCACAGCAAATAGGTAACTAGCACATATAAGTATGTGTTCATTTACCCTGAGGTAGAGTAATATATTGCATACATAAAAACAGACACATAGATTATATGATCTCAGACACAGAAGATATATTCTTCATTTCCAGATACTGTCAGATAGAGCCATGCAAGTGTAAATATTTTATTCATATTTCTTTCTACACAAATTCAGAACAGGATCAGAATTTCAAAATTCAAAATGCTTTATACAAAGATCCTTGTGAGTTAGTTATTGGTTAATTAGTTTATTTTCCATTATTTAACCCAGTTTGTACTCACACAGTCCTCTTAGTCTCACTTGACACACAGGCTCACTTCCTGTATTATGTAAGTGCTGAAAGACAGGTATTCTTTCTTTACTTGTACCCTGAGCACCCAGTGCATGGGGCACTAAATAAATACTGCTTGATAATGAATTCATAGAAGTAGAGCTTGCAAGGTGACAGTTTACTTTATTTCTTGGTTCCATTTGCTTCTCTTTCCCCAGCAGTGCTCAGTAACCTTAGAAAGGTATTCCATGTGAAGAGTTCTACCACAAGGTTAATTTGTGGCAAGATGAATATGTTTTCCCTTCATTGAGCTACATTTACTTTAAAGTCCATAAAGTAGTTTTATTCGTGTGGCTGTTAATTGTACAACTCCTGGTAATCTGCCAAGGATAATGCCGTTTGCCACTTTTGATCAGTGCTCTGCTGTAGAACAACTTGTTCAGGCCCTTGCTGAGAAAGAAAAACTTATTAAGTAGATTACAGCACATTGCTTGTATGCCGAGTACCAAACTGAGCTGAGATCAGAAAGGATGATGATGTGGTGGTTCATCTTTATAACTCAGAAACAAAGAAATGCTCAAATAAATATGCATCAGGACTGTGGATGTTCTTCTTTACCCATGTGTTTTTTCCTCGACATTCTAGCACCATTATCTTAAACCAATAGTGAGCTTAGCTGATGTTTCTCATGACTTTTATTTTCATTTAAGGGTAATGCCCAAGTCTAGAGTCACAGATTCATAAGGAAGTCGGGCAGACAACTTAGAGGAGTAAAGACTGTGACAAACACAACAACACATGCCCCATCTAAAGAAAGCAACTGCTTTTCAGCATCATTCCACTTATGCAACAAATGACACCTGCTGTATACCAAGCCCTGTTCTAAATGCTGGAAATACAGCAGTGATCAGACAAACATCCCTGCCCTACTGAGGTTTCATATTTTAGCAGTAAGAGACAGATAACTAACAAGCAAGTGAACACATAGTAAGTTAAATGGTGAGTAGTGCTGAGGAATTAAGCGAAGTAGGGTAAAGGTATATCAGACGGTAGGGGAGGAGATTTTGCAGTTATCCTAGACAGTGACATGGGGTGAATTACCTGTAGGATGTGAACCATTAAGCCATGTGGATATTTGGAAGGAAAGGAAAGATCTGTTAGGCAGAGAGAATATGAGTTCAAGGGTCCCCAGGCAGTGGTTCTCAGATTTTGCTGGATGTTAGAATTACCTGGGCATCTTTAAAAATTACTGATACCTGGATCCCACGCCCAGACATTGTGATTTAATTTGCTGGAGGTCTAACCTGAGCCTGGGAGTTTCAAAAGCTCCCCAAGTAACTCAGTTATGTAACAAAGTGGGAACCCTACCCTAGTGCTTCAGCCAGTTAGTGTCACGTGGATTGCAAGGTTGCAGCCCCCATGCTATTGACCTATTCAGGAATGGTCATCCATGCTGGGGTTTTGTTTGTTTGTTCAGGGCTTTGTTTGCTTGTTTTTTTTTTTTTTTTTTTTTTTTTCAAATTTTTATTAAGGTATTGTATGTGTACATATCTTACCATTGCCCCCCACCCCCACCCCACTCCCATACATGCCCTCACCCCCCAATGTTTTGCATCCGTTGGTTACTCTTATATACATGCATATAAGTCCTTCAGTTGATCTCTTATTTCCCCCACCTCTCCCTAACCTTACCACTGTAATTTGACAGTCTGTTTGATGCTTTACTGCCTCTGTAACTATCTTTTTGTTCATCAGTTTATAATGTTTTTCATTATCCCCAAATGAGTGGGATCATGTGGTATTTTTCTTTCATTGACTGGCTTATTTCACTTAGCATAATGTTCTCTAATTCCATCCAAGTGCCTACAAATGGTAGTAATTCCTTCTTTTTTACGGCAGCATAGTATTCCATTGTGTAGATGTACCATAGTTTTCTGATCCAGTCATCTGCTGATGGGCACCTAGGCTGTTTCCAAATCTTAGCTATTGTAAATTGTGCTGCTATGAACATAGGGGTGCATATATCCTTTCTGATTGGTGTTTCTGGTTTCTTAGGATATATTCCTAGGAGTGGGATTACTGGGTCAAATGGGAGTTCCATTTTCAGTTTTTTGAGGAAACTCCATACTGTTCTCCACAGTGGCTGCACCAGTCTGCATTCCCACCAGCAGTGCACGAGGGTTCCTTTTTCTCCGCATCCTCGCCAACACTTGTCGTTTGTTGATTTGTTGATGATAGCCATTCTGACAGGTGTGAGATGGTATCGCATTGTTGTTTTGATTTGCATCTCTCGGATAATTAGTGACTTTGAGCATGTTTTCATGTGTCTCTTGGCCTTCCTTCTGTCTTCTTTCGAAAAGCTTCTATTTAGGTCCGTTGCCCATTTTTTTATTGGATCATTTATCTTCCTTTTATTAAGTTGTATAAGCTGCCTGTAGATGTTGGAAATTAAACCTTTATCAGTGATACCATTTGCAAATATGTTCTCCCATACAGTGGGGTTTCTTGTTGTTTTGTTGATGGTTTCTTTTGCTGTGCAAAAGCTTTTTATTTTGATGTAGTCCCATTTGTTTATTTTCTGTTTGGCTTCCATTGCCCTAGGGGCAGTATCACTGAAAAAGTTCTTTTGGCATATGTCTGAGATTTTGCTGCCTGTGGATTCCTCTAGTATTTTTATGGTTTCCCGTCTTATATTTAAGTCCTGTACCCATTTTGAGTTTATTTTTGTGTATGGTGTAAGTTGGTGATCTAGTTTCATTTTTTTGCATGTATCTGTCCAATTTTCCCAACACCATTTATTAAAGAGACTGTCTTGACTCCATTGTATGCTCATGCCTCCTTTGTCAAATATTAAATGCGCATATTGGTTTGGGTCGATATCTGGATTCTCTATTCTGTTCCATTGATCTATATGTCTGTTCTTGTGCCAGTACCAGGCTGTTTTGATGACAGTGGCTTTGTAATACAGCTTGAAATCTGGTATTGAGATCCCTCCTACTTTATTCTTCTTTCTCAGGATTGCTGTGGCTATTCGGGGTCTTTTTTTATTCCAGATGAATTTTTGGAGAGTTCTTTCTAGGTCTGTGAAATACGCCGTTGGTATTTTAATGGGGAGTGCATTGAATCTATAGATTGCTTTGGGTAGTATGGACATTTTAATGATGTTGATTCTACCAATCCATGAACATGGTATGTTCTTCCATCTGTTTACATCTTCCTCTATCTCTTTTTTCAGTGTCCTGTAGTTTTCCGCATATAGGTCTTTTACCTCCTTGGTTAGGTTTATTCCTAAGTATCTTAATTTTTTTGGTGCGATGGAAAATGGGATTGCTTTTTTAGTCTCTCTTTCTGTAAGTTCATTGTTGGTGTATAGAAATGCCATAGATTTCTTGGTGTTAATTTTGTATCCTGCTACATTGCCGAATTCATTTATTAAGGCTGTTAGTTTTTTGATGGAGTCTTTCGGGTTTTTTATGTACAATATCATGTCATCTGCAAATAAGGACAGCTTTACTTCTTCTTTTCCAATTTGGATGCCTTTTATTTCTTCTTCTTGTCTAATTGCAGTGGCTAATACTTCCAGTACTATGTCAAACAGGAGTGGTGAGAGTGGGCATCCCTGTCTTGTTCCTGTTCTTAGGGGAAATGGTTTTAGTTTTTGCCCATTGAGTATGATGTTAGCTGTGGGTTTATCATATATAGCTTTTATGATGTTGAGGTATGATCCTTCTATTCCCACCTTGTTGAGAGTTTTTATCAAGAAAGGGTGTTGGATTTTGTCAAATGCTTTTTCTGCATCAATTGATATGACTATGTGATTTTTATCTCTCAATTTGTTTATGTGATGTATCACATTTATTGATTTGCGGATATTGAACCATCCTTGCATTCCTGGGATAAATCCTACTTGGTCATGGTGTATGATCTTTCTGATGTACTGCTGGATCCTATTTGCTAGAATTTTGTTGAGGATTTTGGCATCTACATTCATGAGGGATATTGGCCTGTAATTCTCTTTCATTGTGTTGTCTTTATCTGGTTTTGGTATTAGGGTGATGCTGGCTTCATAGAAGGAGCTTGGAAGTGTTCCTTCCTCTTGAATTTTTTGGAATAGTCTGAGGAGGATAGGTTTTAGTTCTTCCTTGAATGTTTGGTAGAACTCTCCTGTGAAGCCGTCTGGCCCCGGGCTTTTGTTTGCCGGAAGCTCTTTGATGACTGCTTCAATTTCTTCCATAGTTACTGGCATGTTGAGCTGTTTAGATTCCTCCTGATTGAGTTTTGGAAGGTTATATTTTTCTAGGAATATGTCCATTTCCTCGAGGTTGTCCAGTTTGTTGGAATAGAGTTGTTCGTAGTATTTTTTAACAATCCTTTGTATTTCGGCGGGATCTGTTGTTATTTCACCTCTTTCATTTCTGATCTTGTTTATTTGGGTCCTCTCCCTTTGCTTCTTGGTGAGCCTGGCTAGAGGTTCATCAATCTTGTTTATCCTTTCAAAGAACCAGCTCTTGGTTTTGTTGATCTTTTGTATTGTTTCTTTGGTCTCTATGTCGTTTATCTGTGCTCTGATCTTTATTATTTCCTTCCTTCTGCTTACACTGGGCTTTTCTTGTTGCTCTTTTTCTAACTCTTTGAGTTGTTGGGTTAGGTAATTTATTACCCCTGTTTCTTGTTTTTTGCAGTAGGCTTGTAGAGCTATGAACTTCCCTCTCAAGACTGCTTTCGCTGTGTCCCATAGATTTTGGATTGTAGTGTTTTCATTGTCATTTGTTGTCATGATGTTTTTTATTTCTTCTTTGATCTCTCTGGTAACCCAGTCATGGTTTAATAGCATGCTGTTTAGTCTCCATGTGTTTGATTTCTTTGGGTTGTTTTTATTGTAGTTGATTTCCAGTTTTATGCCACTGTGGTCTGAGAAGATGCTTGATATGATTTCTATCTTCTTGAATTTGAAGAGACTTTGCCTATGTCCCAACATATGGTCTATCTTTGAAAATGACCCATGTGCGCTTGAGAAGAATGTATATTCTGTGGCTTTGGGGTGAAATGTTCTGAAGATGTCAATTAATTCCATCTGGTCTAGTGAGTCATTTAGGATTGATGTTTCTTTGCTGATGTTTTGTTTAGAGGATTTGTCCAATGGTGATAGTGGGGTATTAAAGTCCCCTACTATGATTGTATTGCTGTCAATGTCTCCCTTGATATCTTCCAGGAGTTTTTTTATGTATTTGGGTGCTCCTGTATTGGGTGCATATATGTTTACCAGAGTTATTTCTTCTTGTTGGATTGCTCCCTTTAGTATTATGAAATGGCCTTCCTTATCTCTTGTTATGTCCTTCAGTTTGAGATCTAATTTGTCAGAAATAAGTATTGCTACCCCAGCTTTTTTTTCAGTTCCATTTGCCTGGAAAACCTTTTTCCATCCCTTCACCCTCAGTCTGTGTGCGTCTTTTTTTCTGAGGTGGGTTTCTTGTAGACAGCAGATATATGGGTCGTGTTTTCTTATCCAATCTGTTACCCTATGTCTTTTGATTGGGGCATTTAATCCATTTACATTTAAAGTTATTATTGATAGGTACTTATTTGTCGCCATTCCTATTCTTTACCCCTGTGTTACTTCTTCGCTTCCTGTTTCTTTCTTTCTTTCTTTCTTTCTTTTTTTTTTTTTTACAGTAGACCCTTTAGCATTTCTTGCATTGCTGGTTTGGTGGTAATAAATTCCCTTAGTCCTTTTTTGTCTGTGAAGCTCCTGATTTCACCTTCAATTTTGATTGACAGCCTTGCTGGGTACAGTATTCTTGGATTCAGCCCCTTCCTTTGCATGACTTTGTATATTTCATTCCATTCCCTTCTGGCCTGATGAGTTTCTGTTGAGAAATCAGTTGCTAGTCTGATGGGGGTTCCTTTGTATGTAACTTTCTGTCTCTCTCTTGCTGCTTTTAAGATTCTTACTTTGTCGTTGGTGTTTGCCAATTTAATTATAATGTGCCTTGGCGTCGGTCTTTTGGGGTTCATTTTGCTTGGGACTCTGTGAGCTTCTTGGATTTGTGTGGGTTTTTTCTTCCCTATATCTGGGAAATTTTCTGTCATTATTTCTTCAAAGAGGTTTTCTATTCCTTGCTCAGCTTCCTTTCCTTCTGGAACCCCTATTATGCGGATGTTGTTTTGTTTCGTGTTGTCCCAAAGTTCCCTTAGACTCTCCTCCTGCCTTTTAATTTTTTTTTCTAGAAGTTGCTTTTCTTGGGTATTTTTTTCCATCTTGTCTTCTAGCTCACTGATGCGGTCCTCTGCTTCTTCTAGTCTACTCTTGATGCTTTCTATTGAGTTCTTTACAGCAGCGATGTCATTTTTCATTTCTTCTTGGTTCTTCTTCATTTCCTCTTGGTTCTTGCTCATATTGTCGAATTTGTCTTCCATTCTTTTCAGCCACCTTATGACCATTTCTCTGAATTCTTTTTCTGGAAGGTTGCTTGCCTCCATTTCGTTTACTTCCTTTTCTGGTGATGCCTGCTTTTCTTTCATATGCGGGCTGCTTCTTTGTCTCCCCATGGTCTCTCTTCTCTGGGTGTCTGGTTATGTAGTTCTCTCTCTCCTGGGTTGATTTAAAGGCACAAAATACAGCACTACCAGGTACAACTCACAAGGCACTGAACAGGAATGTATTCACGATATTAATAACCTCCAATAAAGGTGACCACCAGAGAAAGGCAAATTAGGTGATAGAAGAGAAAGAAGAAGAGGAAAAAAGAAAGAAAGAAAAAAAAAAGAAAAAAGGAGTGTGAAAATGAAATTGGGAAAAGGGAAAGTAAAGAGAAGAAAAAAAAAGTAAGAGAGACAAGAAATTGACTAAGAGAGAAAGGGGAACAGACTATATGTATTGGGGATAAAACTCCAATAGAACAATCACTAATCCCAGCAAATGCCAGCAACAAGTGCCTGGGGATTAGTACAAACTACAACACCAACTAATATGGAGTGAGGCAAGGGAAAGCTGAAGCACAAAACAAACAAAAAAATAAATAAAAGAAGAATAAGCAAAACAATCTCACAAAAAAAGCATGAAAATTGGATATAATCTACATTCAAGCAAACAACAACAAAAGGACAGAGATAAGGACAAGTTTATGGATAACTCAGACAGCGAAGGGAAAGGTGTATGTGGACTTGGAGCAGGGGATTGGAGATTAGATATGTAAGTAGGGTGAAATTTTAACAAGGGGTAAACAGAAAGAATAGGGAAAATCTAAAGCAGTAAAAGGGTAAGACAAACAGGACACTGAAAAGGGGGAGGTTAGGAAGAGAGTGATGGCCTAAAGGTAGAGTTGAGATAGAGTAAAACGATGCTAAAGGAAAGATAAAAAATAGAATGTAGAACCCTAATCCCAAAATAAAATGAAGAGAAAATAAAATGACACTTTAAAAAAAAAAAAAAAAAAAAAAAGATAAAATAGCAGTAGTAATAATACGGATTGAAAATAAAAATGTAATCATTAAAAAGGTAAAATCAAGTGATGAAAAAAGAAAAAAAAAGTTTCTTGATTAAAAGATGCAAAAAATGAAAATTTAAAAAAAATTAAAAAAATTAAAAAAATAAAAGGTAAAAATAAAATGTGGAGTAGTGAAGGTCATTCACTTCCTCTGTTTTTCTGTTTGGCACGCCTGTTTCTCAGTCCAGACAGTATTGCAGTTCCCTGCGATCCACTGCTCTTCGGTGTTGTAAGCCAGTCCTGATTTTAAGCAGGTGGTGTGTCTTAATTTCTCGTATTCCTTTATTTTTGATTACACAAGAGTCAATTTGTGATTCAGCCCCTGGGTGGCAGTGTTTCTGGATTGACTTCCGGGTCTATCTATGGCCTCTCTAGGCAGTGTTAGAGCCTTCTTTCCCTGTGGCACTCGCCAGGGGCCTGTGGGAGTGGGCTGCCTCAGAGCTGGCTCTCTGATGGTCACTCCCCGCTCCGATCCCCAGGTTCCAGAAAAACAACCTTCCCCTGCAGTCTCCCAGGGTGTCCCCAACTGGGTGATCCTATGTATTGGGCTTAGTAATCAGATGCAAAAATTTGAAGAGGAAAAAGCCCAAGTGTGCGAATTCCGGGACTGCGAGTAAGCCCAGGCACCCAGGGAGCGCACGGACTGCGCGTAAGTCTGGACTGCCTGAAATTCTTAGGGTGTCCCTGCACTTCAGATCAAAATGGGTTGCTTTTTAGAGTGCCCTTCTCTTAGCAGCTCTGAGGACCCCTTTCCACAGTCACAGATCACGCCAGCCCCTACAGCCACGGATTTTTCTAGGCACAGACTTCCCTGGTCCTCCAGCTCCCGCAAAACGCACGTTCCTCTCTCCCGCCGGGACCAGAGACCTCACCTTATCCCAGGCGAAATCTGACCTTTCCGTGGTGGAGTGTAGAGCTTCTCTGAACCCGTGTGCTTGCGCCAGTTGGGGAGCGTTGTTCTGGGGCTCGCAGCTGTTCCTGGGGTGCCGCCGTTGTGGATTCTCAGGCTTCAGATAAGCTCCACTTTCCGGATCAAGATGGCGCAGACTCCGCGTCCAAGCCCGCAGCTCCGGGAGGGGACCCAGCCGCAGTTCGTGCTGCCAGGTCAGGGGAACCCCGTTCAGCAGTCCCCCACCTCCTTCTGGAATTCAGCTGTCTCCCAACCAGCCAACAAACACTCCTTGCGCGACCCTCAGCTGTTCTTTCTTTCTGCTCCGGGACAAGGCTCGGAACACGTCTGTCTATTCCGCCGCCATTATTCCCTCCCTCTTGTTTGCTTGTTTTTTAATGTGTTTCTTTATACATATAGTTCTTTTTGTATTTTTTTTAGGAACTTTACTTTTTTTAAAAAAATAAATCTTTATTGTTCAGATTATTACAGTTGTTCCTCTTTTTTCCCCTCATAGCTCCCCTTCACCCGGTTCCCACCCCACACTCTGCCCTTACCCACCTCCCCACTGTCCTCATCCATAGGTGTACAATTTTTGTCCAGTCTCTTCCCACAATTTTTGTCCAGTCTCTTTCCCCCTGAGAATTATCATTCCACTCCCTTTCTTTGCCCCTGATTCTATTATATTCATCAGTTTATTCTGTTCATCAGATTTTTTATTCACTTGATTTTTAGATTCACTTGTTGATAGATATGTATTTGTTGTTCATAATTTTTATCTTTACCTTTTTCTTCTTCTTCCTCTTCTTAAAGAGTACTTTTCAGCATTTCATATAATACTGGTTTGGTGGTGATGCCTTTAGCTTTTTCTTATCTGTGAAGCTCTTTATCTGACCTTCAATTCTGAATGATAGCTTTGCTGGGTAGAGTAATCTTGGTTGTAGGTTCTTGCTATTCATCACTTTGAATATTTCTTGCCACTTGAGTCTGGCCTACATAGTTTCTGTTGAGAAATCAGCTGACAGTTGTATGGGTGCTGCCTTGTAGGTAACTAACTGTTTTTCTCTCGCTGCTTTTAATATTCTCTCTGTCTTTTGTTCTTGGCATTTTAATTATAATGTGTCTTGGTGTGGTCCTCTTTGGATTCCTTTTGTTTGGGGTTCTCTGCATTTCTTGGACTTGTAAGTCTATTTCTTTTACCAGGTGGGGGAAGTTTTCTGTCATTATTTCTTCAAATAGGTTTTCAGTATCTTGTTCTCTCTCTTCTTCTGGCACCTCCTAATTCTGATGTTGGTACACTTGAAGTTGTCCCAGAGGCTCCTTACACTATCTTCATATTTTTGGATTCTTTTTTCTTTTTGCTTTTCCGGCTGGTTGTTTTTTGCTTCTTTGTATTTCAAATCTTTGACTTGATTCTTGCGATCCTCTAGTCTGCTGTTGGATCTCTGTATATTATTTTTTTATTTCAGTCAGTGTATGCTTAATTTCTAGTTGGTCCTTTTTCATGTCCTCGAGGGTCTCGCTAAATGTATCAGCCTTTTCTAGAAAATTCTTGAAAAACCTTATAACCTTGGTTTTGAACTCTATATCCAGTGGTTTGCTTTCCTCCATTTCTTTCATTTGTGACCTGTTTCTTTGTCTCCGCATTTTGGTTGCTTCCCTGAGTTGGTAGAGTAGCTTTGTGTGGTAGGTGTTCTCTAGGGCACAGTGGCTCAGCCTCCCCAGTTACCTGAGGTGGACACTCTTGGTGCACCCCTTTGTGGGCTGTGTGCACAGTCTTGTTGTAGTTAAGCCTTGATTGTTGTTGGTATCCCTGGGAGGAATTGCCCTCCAGGCCAATTGGCTGTGAGGATCAGCTGTGTCTACGCTGGGAGAACTTCTGTGCTGGAGACGCCCTTATGAGACAAGACTTGCAAAAGCCTCTGTGCTCAGCTTGGATGGGGCAGAGTCTCAAGGCAGAGCAGACAGCAATGGCTTCCCGTCAGCCCTGCCCTAAGAGGCCCCTGGGTCTCAGTGTCCCGCGGTAATCACTGCAAGCACCTCTGAGAGAAAGCCTCCCTCAAGTTCTGCCTACTGCCAGACAGTCCAGTTTCTCCCCGAATGAGTCTGGGTCCCCAGAGTCTCGCCCAGAACTGGAGTTCAGAACAGTCAGGAGCTTTTGTCTCCCTCCCGATTGAGAAAGCCAGCCGCGTACTCAGTTGCCAGCCCTCTCCGCACACGTGCCTCTGTACCTCTGCCTTCTGCAACTCCTCTGAGTCTCAGTGTGCTTTTCTCTTTCCTTCTAGTTGTAGAATTTCTGCTCAGCCAGCCTTCCTGTGGTTCTGGATGATGTCCTTTTTTTCTTTTAGTTGTAGTTTTGAAATTGTTGTATGAGGCAGCAGTTTAGGTGTTTACCTATGCTGCCATCTTGGTTTCTCTCCTCTTTTTGTATTTTTTTTTTTTTTTTTTATCTTATAAGCCAATGAAACTACCTCTGTGCCAGACCTAGCCTATAGGCTACTAGTTTGCAATTTCTGATTTAATGGAGCAAATCCAGTGATTGCCCCAAAGATAAGAGTATGCTCTGTATGTCAAGGTGCAATATAAAAATAGGGCAGCTGAAGTCAGAAGCGAAATGAAATAAGTGAGCCTAACTCGGTACTTGGTTGGGAGCATGACCGCATAGAGAGAGATCATTCCATGAAATGTTAAAACACAGCCATTTGACTCCACATCCATCCATAGGGGAATATCCTGAGGACAAAAAGAACTGCAAAAATTCTTAAACCCATTTTTAATGTTTAAATCATAATGTTCACAGTGGCATTTATATTGTTATTCCTAGACTGTTGTGTATATATTCTAAATACATAAATACATAAATAAGAATAGGACAAGTGTGGATGTGGAGGTGGGCCAGCCCAGGCTCCCCATAGCCCTGAGCCACAGTGGAGCATTGCCACTTGATCTTACCCTAGGACAGCGCCTCTGCCCTCAGCTACCTTCAGTCCATCTTCTCAACTCAGTTTGACCTGGGGCTTAAGCTGGGCATCTGCTTTTGACTGCTCTTTTTGACTTTGTTGTCACTGACACAGTTGACCCCATTGGACTCAGATACATATTTTGGTAGTATCTAGCATTTGCCCTTACATGAAAAAATCAGATTATAAATGAGTAACATTTAAATTATATGTTCACAAAGAGAGCTTACTAGGTAGATACAACAGTCTGGAAGGATGTACCAGTACTAGCATATTTATCTCTACAAGGCAAAAGAGTTTATGTTACTTTTAGAATCCAGAACATTTTGCTATTGGACACTTGACGACATAAAAGTAATGTGTCTTAATCATTCATGTCATTCACATATATATATTTGGAAAGAGAGAGAGAGCAAGCCTGATATGTTGTAGGTGCTAGATAAATGTATATAAAATGAATAAATGAAATAAAGAGGCACATGTTTTAAACACAAACTTATTTGTGTTTAAATGTAAGTATGTGTCAGAGTTAAGTGAAAATCTTTTTTCCCCACTTAGGTTCAAAGCAACCAACTCCCCTGATGTCAAAATGGGGGGATGTTGTAAAGTAGGGGCTGAGAAGTAGAGACGGAGCAGGGTGTGAATATTCTCAATGGTCTTGAAACATTTTTCCCAAAGTCAGAGTTTCTGCTAACTTCCTAAAATATCCACTGCCCTCTTTCCGGATGGACCTCTCATCACCAGTTTTGCCCATTCTAAATGACAGCACTGACAATGAGGTTACCAGTGAGAAATATAAACATGGTCTCTTTCTGTATAACTTAAAAGACGTATTACTTTTCTAAATGTTAATTTATTATTTGTATTCTGTCTGTGAGGGAGATGGGAAGTTAGGCAGTTGATTTATATTTTTGTGATGAACAATGGGCTTAAATTAGTTTCTCCCCCCTTAACCTTATCATCACTGCTTGCATAGAAAAGAAGCCAAGACAAGATATGTGATACTTGCTCAAGGCAGAGGCCCAGATTGCTAGAGCCAGGGATGTCCCAGGACCTGCCTTGCCCAGTAATTCATAAACTTTAACAGGACTATTTTTTTTTTTACTCCCAGAAGAAATCTATCTGCTGTGTCAGTCCATAAAACATAGAACTGTACCATGGCTTTGGTTCAAGTAATGGCCTGAGACTTCTTGTTTCTTGAGTTGACCTGAGGACCATCAGAGCAGTTTTAATAACCACTGAACTAGTTCAAGCTCCACATTCTACAGATATTGATACTGAGCCCCAGAAAGGCTGTGACTCATACTATACTGTCAAGTTAACGTGCAGAAAAACCACCTCGTGAATGTTTAATAGTGATGATGAGTGGGTTCTTAATGGCCTTATCCACTTTGTGGATTAGTCTTGCCATCTGTTTCATCTATTCTTTTCTAAGGCTGCCTGCCCTGTGGCTATTTCACATTCATTAATAGCTCCATCAGCAGTCTAGTAAAGGGAAAAGAAGATGGAAAACTCAAATCCCTTATTAGATCTTATCTAGAGGAAGAAAGAGGAAAACTAATGAACATGGCAAGATGTGTGTCAGCTCTGGCTGGGTCAGGAGTGCTTCCAACTCTGTTCCTGGTCTATTTCAAACTTCTTTCTACAGCCATGTGTTTCCACTCACCCAACGCTAGCAGACTTGCTTCCTGACCAAACATAAAACTTAGGAAATGTTCCTTCCCAAAGCAAAGACTGAATTTAATATCAAACACAGCCTTACTTAGAGTGAGGCTTTGTGGCTGGCACCAGCTTCCACCTAGGGATCGTTCTCCTCGTATTTGGAAATTTTGATGTTTTTCAGCATCCCTGCTGTCCAGCTTCTGACTTTTGATGCAAACTGGTCTTTTCATAAAGTTTGTTAGGAGCTAGGTTTTGGTCTCCTATCACAAGGTGGTCTCCATCATTAGTTTCTAAACTCAGATCTCTAGCATAGACCTATTTTATCCTGAGGAAATGGCCTCTGGGTTCCTCCTTTGGCTCCCTAACCCTAGTGCATGACTACCTCCTGCTCCTGCTGTGAGCCCAAGGGGAGCTTAATGATGCCTCCTCTTAGCAGAGTTCCTGACTCTGCTGCTACAAAAACAGGACTAGTGCCCTTAGCTTAGAAACAAACTGGGAGCCCCACTCACCTAACATCCATCCTATGAACTGAAAATGACAACTCAAGTGTGGGTAGGCTCTAGAAACTACACTTGGTTTAAACATAAGTCTATATCAGGACACAAACCATACAGGGAAGAGAAGCTTAATAAAACTGAGTATCAGTGTGTGCGAACAGTCTGCTAGGCACTTTCCCACATACATATTCCTTGACTCGAGTCATTCCTTTTTTCACTTAAATTCATATGTTTACACACATATGTGCATATATAAACTTTCAGATATATAGTGTATATACATATATATATATGAATTAGTTTGAATAAAACTGTAGCTACTCTAACAAAAACAAAATTACAGTGGCTTAAATAAGATAGAAGTTTTCCTAAAAATTAGACCTCAAAATTGTACTCATTTTCTGTCCTCCCCACTTATTAACTTGGACACTTGTGATCCACTCTCCCATGAGAACTTGAGAAGCTGCATTATTGACTGACAATGAATGCTTCACAGTGTACCATAGTCTGCTGCCATATATAAAGGGTCATTGAAACTGCCTTATCCCAAATAGCTCCCTCTCACTCAAGCATGGCTAACACATTTGTTCTTTTCCTTTGGTAGAGTGTACATTCTTTGGAAGTGGGAATTATGTCTCCTATAATTTACCTCAAAAGATCTTTGGGTGTGTAGATGGAGGTTATTAGCTATTTGCTATTACCACAAAGGACAGAACAAGGAGAACTAGCTTCAAGGGAAAGTAGGTAATCAGATAAGGTGGTAAGATATTAGAGTCATTTATTTAGGGAGCTTATTGAATCTTCTTCCTTAAAAATATTTCAAATAGAGTAGAAAACTGCATGCCCAAGATGGTTTGGAAGCAGTTCTGCTTGGTATAAATGCCTGAATTTTGAAATAAGTTGTTTTCTATAATTTGGATTAATTCAGCTGTGCAATTTACCCCTTCCTTAGTAAGGAGCACATAATGCTGGTTATAGACTGTTACTACACTTGTCTGAGCATGGCCCTCTCCATGCTCTATTATCTGCCATGATTCACAGACATTATATAATTTTTATTCACTCACTCATTCAGTTAATATATATGGAAGGCTGACTATACACCAGCACTAGGTTTTGACTATAGAATGGTGAAGAGAGGCCAATTATACTCAGTGGTGAGACTGGTGACTAGTGAACCCTGATGACCTAAACAGCCTCCCAAATCCTCCAAAGCTTAATGAGCCAAACAGCCTTTGAAGAGCAAGCAAATGGATTCCATATACCTTCTAAATTGGGTAAATATCAATTCCCTATGGTTCTATAATGTGTTGGCCTTTAGGAGTTTGAGGCTAAGAAGTGGTATTTAGATATTTTAGCTATCAAAAAACATAACTCTAAGTGCCTATTCTATATCCTTCTTATATTTGTCTGAGTGCTCAGATCCTTCCCTCCAGTGGAAATTGTTTGGGTAGAGTCTGGTCTTCAAAAGTCATGATAAAATGCATGTTTTATTGTCTCCTTTCCTCTATCTTATCAGCAGGGAAAGGGTGCAAATGCAGTGGAACAAATATTCAGGGATATGTGGGGCTTGGTTGTTATGCACATTCTCAAAGATAAACGCTAGCTTTCACATCCCATCTCACCTAAAAGGAAAGAGATGATTGATCAACATCACCACTGAAGAGGCTAAAAAATTCATAACTCTATAGTTTAGGATTGCTTCCATTTTTAATTACCTAGTATGTGCCAGGAACTGAAACAGAGGCTTCTTAAATCTACCTTTAATCTTCACAACTACCACAGAAAACATATTTATCCTATTGTTGAGGAACTGAGATTAAGAGAATCAAAGAGTATTAGTTAGAGTGGGCTATCTGCTAACATATAACCCCAAAGTTTTAGTGTATTGACAAAGCATGAGATTATTTCTTATTCAAGCAATAGCCCAACATGGTATGGTGTTCCTGGTCAGGCAGTCCTCCAGACAGCAAGTTGGGGATCCAGGATGGAAGTAGCTTGGAGACCACTCCACTGGTTAGTGGGAAAGAGAATGTAGAATCACATGTGGCATAATCACTTTTTTCATGTTCCACTGTCCAGAATGCAGACACACAATTGCAAAGAAAGGAGGGGGATATAGTCTAGTTGTGAGAACAGGAGAAAAAGAAAAACAGTTTAGTGAACAATTAGCCAGTCTCTATCACAATAAATCCTTGCCCAAGTTGCATAATGAATATGTAGAAGGTCTAAGATATAAACCTCTGACCTAGGACCTTATTATGTCAGTGTGTTTGTGAGCTTGTGCAGCAGAATATTGGACTACCTTGCCAAGGGGAAGTAGTTTTTTGGGGAAAAAGATGGTCAATCCTTTTTCTTGGGATCTAGGAAATACCCTGGACTCAAGGATGGCTCTATCATTCCATCTGCAAAGAGCAGTGATGAAGACCTTCTCAGAGACTAAAGAAGGAAATAAGTTCTTGAAAGTATCTCTGTTACTCTGCAAGAAGATGCAGTAATTTCACTTGGAGTCAGCTTTTGGCATTCAAAGACAGCTGAACTGTCACTGGGTAGAACGACCTGCAGGAAGGGAAGCCCTGACTGTTTATTTCTTCTTTTTTCAATCAATACAAAAGTTTATTTAACGAAAGTTCAATGTGCAAATGGACAGGACTCTATTTTTATAATGTAGTAAAACAGGTGCTGTGAAGAGGGGGCATGTGGAAGCAATTGATTTCTCTGGTAACTACAGCCATTCTTTATACTCGTTCAACGGCTTCTAACATGATGATACTATTTCCTTGTATTACCATCATTCCAATGTTGTTCTGTTGCCCACCAGACATTCTGTTGCCATCTCCACACATTCATCTACCACAAGATTCATAAAGGGATCAAATCCCCACAATACTCCTTGGACATGCCTGACACCATTTAATCTCAATGATAACTTCTTATCCATAAATTTTTTTAACTCAGGAGGGTGAGCTTTTCTCAGTGCCCAAGCAAGCTCAAAGACACTTCAAAAAGGAATTCTGACATGGTGTTTTATTGAGAAATCTCTGCACTCTTCTGAAAGACCTGAGGATGCTCATGAAGGAACACAACTCTAGGAGAAGACTCCAGCCCAGGAAGCAGTTAGCCCATCAACAAAGGGAAGCTCTGTTAGTCACAGCAATGGACCAAAACCTGTGAGCCACAGAATATAGAAGGTAGAAAAGAAATATGGTTTGGATGATGATAACAGCACACTCTGAAAAGAATTTTCATCCAAAAACATTGAGGAAAACTTGGGCATGTAGTGAAGTTTCAAGGGACAAATATTTTGCTCTTTTGGGATATCATGCTTGACTTGTTTTTTTTCTTTTTATATAAATTTCACATTATTTCACGTGTGCTTACACGTGGGTATCAGGTCAGTAGAGTGTCTGGAGGCAAGAGTTCTCCAGGTTTTGGGAAAAATCATCACCAAAAGAAACAAATCATAAAATAACTGGGGCCATAGGTGTCACGAGCCTCAAGTGTTGCAGTGATATAAATACCATAAGAGCGTCTTAAACCATTTTATGTGAGTTAATTTCAGAAAGTCTATAGTCTGGGAGTGTAAGACCTCTGAAACTCTCTTCTTATTTTATGTTCAGAAATTCCAACTCGACTCTTAAGGCAATACAATAAGTTTTATTTAAAAGGAACACTCTCAATTGGCATTTTTATGGTATCTTTTTTTTTCCCTTCTGAAGGTTTTTATTTTTCCATTTGTCTATGCTCATATGGGAACTAGCCCTGTATTTCTCCATGTTTTTTTTATTTCTATGTTTTGAGGCTCTGGCTGGGTAGCTCAGCTGGTTGGAGCAGTATCCCTATACACCAAGGTTGTGGGTTTGATCCCCGATCATGGCACATACAAGAAGCAACCAATGAATGCATGGATGTGTGGAACAACAAATCGATGTTCTCTCTCTCTCTCTCTCTCTCTCTGTTCTTCTCTCTCTAAAATCAATGAATAAATTTTTTTTTTTAATTTCTTTGAGGACCAGAGCAACATCTTATTTCCTAATTCCTGGTAGTTCTATTGCCCTTAGCATTCCAGTACACAGATGGAGACAACCCATGATAACCCCACCTACACAGAGTTTATGGCTGTTTCCCAGCCAGGAGTGCCCAAACTTTTCCCCAAAATGGTCCCGTTTGTCTTTAATTAAAACTTAGAGCATGAGCTTCTTGGCTCTGGCAAGGGCTCTCAAATGAGAAGCCGCCTCACACAGATTTGTTTCACTGCAATCTGCCTCACAGCAGGCCCCTGAGATGGCTGCCATCGGATCTGGGACAGGAGAAAGCTTGCAAGCTCACAGAGCCACTAAGAAAGGCAGTTAATGGCCAGAAGTACCTGCAGCTCCTTTCAATTCATTAACTAAAGCTAACTCGGGGATCATTACTGGAGGGAGACTAATTTGGCAGCTGTCAGCATGGAGGGCAAAGATGCTGTGCTGACTGCAGGCCATGTGGACCCAAGGCCCCATACCCATCAGCTATTCTTTCTCTCTCCTTCATCTCAAAGCTCAACCACAGCTCATGAATAAAGTCTCTCTTTGTTTTTACCCTCTACTTACCTTTGTTCCAAAGTAGAACTTCATTATGATCTAAAACGGCCATAGGGTCTTTAACAATGTTAAAAAATGAACTAGCTTACCAACTAACAATTTATCCTTTCTATACTCTATCAGAAACGGGTAAGGACATAAGAGGAGTAAAAAATATTGTTTCTATCCATAAAGAGCTTTCAACCTAGTTGTTGAATTAAGCCCATAAAGAGAGAACATTGTAAAAATGTAGGATATTGTATAATATGTAGAGTAGACTGAGAACAAGAGCAGTTCAAGAAAGGAGAGATGCTCAAGTGGTCCTATTACTATTTTCTTCTCTTCCAGATCATCTAACAAGAATTCCCTTGATTAAAAGATTGGAAGCATGTATAAAAAGTAAACATTTACATTTTAAATGTGTCCTGAATGCTTTCACTATTTACTTAATCCATTATCAGTGGTCTCTAGCTTATCAGAAGAGCCTAAGAGACTCTTGGCTCTTGTAGAAGCTATAATTCTGTATGCCTACCTAATATTGCTTATAGACAGAATAAATATCTTGTTATTTTTGAAACATTTGGTGAAGTTGATATAATTAATGAGTTGCCAGCCTGTTAAGGAGAGCTGTTGAACCCATAGTAGCTCTTTGCCACTTTATGGGTGGGCTTTTTTTTTTTTTTTATTCCCCAGTTAGTGGAACTAATTTTATAACTTCTATACATAAAATGTTAAATTGTACCCAAGTTCTGACTACTGGACTTTCATTTACCATTTTCTTAAAGCTTTACCTCCTCAAGTACAGAATTATATTCTGAATATTTTTAACTTGTAATTTTCAACTGGTTAGTGCCTTGTTGAGAAATACTTCCTTTTTTCCAGTTATCTGGCTTATTAGGTGACTGTGTGAAGTAGTTTTGAGAGAAAGAAAAAAATTTACTTGTTCATGAAAATCTTTGTTCTCACTGGTGACATTTCCCCATTGCTCAGAAGGATGCCATCAGTATTTGTGGCCTCTTACTGTTTTTTAAGGTTTTCAGCTTATTAGTAAGTATTAAGAAGTGCCTAGTAATCACAGCTACCATGTACAGATCATCTATTATATGCCATATTATCTAACATATTATCTTATTCAATGTTTTATCAATCCTGTTACAATTACTATTTATGCATTATGGATGAGAAAACTGAGTCTCGGAGTTAATTATTAATAATATCTGACCAATGCAGAATTTGAATACAGCTATAATTGACTCCAGAAACCACATTTTTTTCCACTGTAATATAAGGTAATTTAAAACTGTTTGGGCCTGCAATCTAAATCCAATATGTCTCTGACACACGTAGTGTTGGAAAATGTGTACATTTATGCAAAAGAGGAGAAAATTCATTGTATTTAGGGCCTATAGCAGGCATGATTCTTTCTTGTTTCTTCCTAGCCAATACTTTGTTTACTCCACTCATTCATTCCATGTTCATTTATAGATCACCTCTCTGTGCCAGTCATGGAATACAAAGATGAGCAGCAGGCAGTTTCTGCCCTCAAGCTCATGTGGCTTGAACAATAATGGAAGTCAGTGAAAAGACAATTCTAATACAAGTGTTAGTGGCTAAATTGACATAAGCCCAAGGCACTGTAGAAATATGAGAAAAAAGAACCTAACTAGCCAGGGAAAGAGGTGGCGGGGGGGAGTTAATCACTAAGAAATGAGTAGGTCTAGTCCTGGCCAGTGCCATCCAGTGATTAGAGAGTTGAGTTGGCCAGCACACTGAAGGGTCTCGGGTTTGATTTCAGGTCAAGGGCATGTACCTGGGTGCAGTTTTGCTCCCTGCCTGGGTCAGGGTGTGTGTGGGAGGCAACCATTCTATGTGTCTCTCTTACATCAATGTTTCTCTCTCTCTCCTTCCTGCCCTTCCACTCTCTCTCTGAAAAAGCAATGGAAAAAATATCCTCCGATGAGGATTAACAAAAAACAAATAAACAAAGAAGAAATGAGTAGGTCCACATAAATTTACCTTTTAGACTAGTATGAGGACAGGTTAGAGGACCTCATTTAGTTTTTTCATTAAAAAAAAAAGAAATATTCCACATAATCTAAGTTTTCACTCTTACCAGAGTTAAAGAAGTCTTAAATTAAAGCACACAATTGCACTTTGGAGAAGCTCTAATATCGGATGTGCTTGCCGAGGTCTCTAACCTGGAGTGTGCACTGTGTCACTGTGGCCTTTGTGCTTCTCATTACCATCCCCAGTCCACGTGCACAGTCTGCACCACTGTCCAAGCCACTGCATCTCCTGCCTGAGCCAGGACCGAGCCCCTGAATTGGCTTCCCTGTCACCTGTCTTTTCCCTTTCCAGTGTATTTTCTACCCAGAAGAGTCATCTCTCTAAAAACACATTTGACTGTGTTGCTCCTGTGTTTAACAAGCTTATATAACTCCAAATAAAAGTCCAAAGTTCTTACTAAAATGGTTCTTAAAGCCCTTCACAACCTGACCCCATTATGCCAGTTCCATTTTGATGGCCTGACACATGTCCCATGCTCTGGCCCCAATCTCCTTGATCATAATTTCCCTCCTCTTGTCTGACCAACACTGTGCCTTTAAGACTTCTGATTCCCCTAGTGCCAAGATGCTCACATCTTTCTTTATGTCACCACTAGAGGGCTGGTGCATGAAAATTCATGCACTGGAGGGGAGGTCCCTCAGCCAGGCCTGCCCCCTCTCATAGTCCAGGAGCCCTCAGGGGCAGGAGACAACCCGGTGATCAGGGGAAGGCGATGCCCCATCACACCTCTGCTGCTGCCACTGCCAGCAGTGCAGCCTTGTTTGGTCCTGGTTACCTGAGCCTCGGGCAGCCCTGGGTGGTTGGGCAGCTGCCATCCAAGGCTTGCCTGCACCTCGGGCCAGCCCTGGGAAACTGGGGGGCTGAGGGGACTGGGGGACTTTGGAGGAAGGTGCGTGGAGCAGCCGGGCCCGCCTGGGGGTGGGCCTGGCCTTGCCGCGCACCTGCTGCTCCAGCAGGGCTGAGGGGACTGGGCACTGCCATCTTGTGGCTGTGGGTACCGCCATCTTTGAGGGTATGGCAGTCAATTAGTATATTCCTTCCTTATTGGCTGTGGGTACTGCCATCTTTGCGACAGCATGAAGGTCAATTAGCATATCCCCTCTTTATTGGATAGGATAAGGCCTAGTTCTGCCTTCATAGGAATTATATATCTTTGTTGCAACCATGTGACTCCAGATACGTCTTCACTGTGAGACTCTGTGTTTCTCCAAGGCAGAAACTGAATAATATCCATGTTCCACAAGTCTGTCCTAAGTTGCCTAGTATAGCATCAGACTTAAGGACAATACCTCATAAATATTTGTCATTTATTCATAATAACAAATATTTGCTGAGCAATCATTATGAAAACTTCTGTTCTTTTGTATTTTTTTTTCTTTTGGTGTATTCATTCTGTTTTTTCTTACAACCTATCTCTTGATACAGCACTACAAATATTCCTAACTTTAAATATTAGGAAATTGAGGCTTATATTTGGTAAATAATTTGCCCCAAGGTAAAAATGAAGGAAAGTAGCAGATCTAAATTGGTCTCCTAATCACTATAGTATATTATTGGATGAATGAATGAATGAATAGATGAGAACTGGCAGCATGTTGCTGTAAATTAAATCTTTGATTATACTAGAAATTGTGATAATCCTACTACTCTTAGGCGTTTTGTTAAGTCTCCTCTCATAATAAACTTCTAAAATAATATAAGTAGGGCTTTAAGATTTGTCTGTCTTGTCTCTGGAGAAGCAGCAATCTGTTTGGGATTTGTTGTTAGTTCTAAGTAGGGATAAATAACTTGCACCTTGGAAATTTAAAAAAAAGAAAAGTCGCCCCGGCCAGTGTGGCTCAGTTGGTAGAGTATGTCCCATGCACCGAAAGGCTGCCAGTTTGATTCCCAGTCAGGGCATATACCTAGGTTGATGGTTTGATCCCTGATCAGGGTGCATTCAGGAGGCAACCCATCGATGATTCTCTCTCACATTTATGTTTCTCTATCGCTCTCTCCTTCTCACCTTCCTCTGTCTCTAAAAATTAATAAAGACATAAAAAGAAAAGAAAAGTCAACAAAGTTGTAGTCTGAACAAGTATTAGCGAGTTTATAACATACAAGTAATGGGCAAGACATTTAAAGAAAGAAATAACCCGGGTGGTGTTGCTCAGTGGTTGAGCATCGAACTATTAACTAGGAGGTAATGGTTTGATTCCTGGTCAGGGCACATACCAGGGCTGTGGGCTCGATCCCCAGTTGGGGGCCTGCAGGAGGAAGCTATTGGTGATTCTCTCTCATCACTGATGTTTCTCTTTCTCCTTCTTCCTTCCTCTTTGAAATCAATAAAAATATATTTAAAAATATTTTTTCAAAGAAACAAACATGAAGAATACAATTTAGAGAATGGCTAGCTACATGGAAAACATTTAACAACGATAGGTTTTTAAAGGGAGGGGTGTTCTCAGAGTTCAGATAGTACTAGCACGAGATACAAACTGAGAACCAGTAGCCAGAATCCTGTAGTCAGTCTTCTTGCTGTGTGACTGCTCAGATTTTCCACTTTCTCCAGGTTTCTCTTTCTTCAGGGGCACAAATTCAATAATATTCAACAGGTCTGTATTGATTGGCCATCAGGTCCAAGAAATTGGCTCAGATGGTCTCTGAGTCAGTTCATATACCTTATAACTAGTGACTCTAAACTTCCCTCTTCACTTCTCAGATGAGGACATGGGCTCCCAAGAGTGAGATATTTTGCCAAGGTTAGATGACTAATTAATAGTAGAGAACAGTTCATTATTACAAACTGTCATTTTATACCACTAATGTACTGTGAGCTAACCCACCACACACACACTGAAGAGTATAAATTGTGGAAATTCATCACCTATTATCCTCAGCTACATCCAAAATAATCTCTGCATAATTTAACAAGTGTGGAATATTTGGCAAAATTTCAAAAAGAACCCCAGGAAATGAGAAAATGATGTCATTATATTACCCATTAAAACAAATGAAAGTTCCATTTTTTTTTAAAGAGAAAAATAAACCAGAATAACTCAAGTTGAATTCCAGTTCTGTTTCAAACCAGCCACGTGGCCTTGTCCTCTGTGAGTATCAATTTCCTCATGTCTAAAATGAGACAAGATGTTTTGACTCTCAAACAAGACACTGTATGTGAAAGTCTTCGTAAATCTCTGAAGCACTACAAAAACATTGGCCACTATTAACTGAAGGTGCTTTGCTCAGAGAGGTTATTACACTTCTCCATCTTCTTCCAAGACAGAGAAACTGCATTTAATAGTAGAAGAATTTCGTCTTGGCAAAAGAATCACCTTTCTGATAATAAGAGCTATTAGATGTTGGCAGGGGAGACAGTAAAGGTATGTTAAAGCAATATTTATCCAAGGATTTTAAGAAGACAAAATATATAGTATAGTTTGTTCCTCAGAGCAGGAAGAAGAAATAGAAAATCTCTGATAAGGAATATCCAATCATAAGAAAGTATATTTGTGAGATTCTATGACTGTGTTTTGTCAATTTCTTTTGCATTAAATGAGAAAGAAAAATAAAGCTTGGTAATACTCAACCAGGAGTCTTTGTATAGGATGTGGTTGTCATATGCATTTTTTTTTGAAGATTTTTCATGTGGTCAGGAAAATAATTTGATCTTTCTTGCAAAGCTGGGTTCTCTGGGTGAAGTCAAAACCCCTCAAAGCAGTTTTTTTCTTTTATGGGAAAAGAAAACAACTGAGAGAGGGCCCGAGGTGGCTCCCTCCTGACAGCACACTTAGAAGTTCAGAGACGGTGTGTTTTAACTGTTTCACCTTGATTTCCTCCAAAGAGCAGTTTGGGGAATGGCAAGTTGGCATTTGCAAGAGGTTAAAAGAAACAGAAAATTGTTACCCTGCTGTGATTTTGTGCTTGTGCCTGTTTTATGTTTCCAAATAACAGCCTGTGGGTTTATTCATATAATTGTGAACTGGATTTATAAGAGGTTAACACAGAGAAATTTCTTAATTTAAAAAGTATGTGTGGGACCCAAGACAGGCAGCATTTTTGGGGGGCAAACTGCATTCTTTCAGCACTTTAGAGTGGTCTATTATCTATAAACTGTTTTACGAACACATACACAGTATGTGCATTTTGTATATGTTAATAGCAGTAAGATAAAATGAAAGAGCTGGAGAGTTCTGTTTAGTCATTTTTTATACTGAAAGAGGCCCTGAGACCACCCAGTATTATGATTGTCATTTGCCAGAGAACAATTGGGGTCTATCTGTTTATTCTCAGGAGAGATTACTCATCGTTCAGTGCTCAGTAGCACCAAGCATTGGCACTTGGAAGATAGTCAATACATTTCTCTTGAATTGAAATTAATAAAATTCATATGCTATGTCTTTGGTTACCCACATGGAAATCCATCTGTTTCTTTTAAACAGTTTGCCTCATATTTACTAATGAAGGAGCTAGAGCAGGCTTCCTGGTTCAGAACATAGTTATTGCGTAGGTCAGGGGTGGGGAACATCCAGGCCACGGGCCATATAAGGCCCCCAAAGTAATTTGGTCTGGCCCTGCCAAGGCTTTGGGGGTGAGTTAATTCAATGTTTGACCAAATATAGCAGGATAATTTTTAAGTTGATACAGTAATTTTGTATGAAATGAGTGTCTACCTCATAGCAAGGGCACAATATATATTGGCTACAAGTGTTATTCCTAGATAAAGGCTTAGCTAACTAATTTTAAGCGTGAGTGCAAATTAATTTAAGCATTATATATATATATATATGTATATATATATATATATGTATATACACACACACACACACACACACACACATATATATATATATATATATATATATATATATATATATATAAAATAAAAAAAGTGTAATATGTTAATTAGACAGGACGTCCTTCTGGACGAAGCCAGGGCTGCAAGGGCCAAGGCAGCAGCTGAGGTTGCAAGGGCTGAGTCCCTTGCAAGAATTTTGTGCATTGGGCCTCTATTATATATATATATTCTTACTATAAATATTTATTGAGAGCTTATTATGTGGCATGCATAGTTCTTTTCACAACAGACACAGAGGTGAACCAGAGAAGTAATAAATAGTATATACCATGAAGAAAGTCAAAGAGAGAGCTGTGGTAGAGAGTGGTGGGGATGGGGGAAGTTGGGGTGAGGTGCAGTGGACTCTCTGAGGGGTGATAATTGAGCTGAGAATAGGACAGGCTACTAGCAACATGAAGATTCAGGGGATAAGCCTTCCATAGATTGGGAACAGCAAGTGGAAAGGCCTTGGATTTTTCAGAAAATGGAAGAACTAGTATAATATTACAGAGTTTTTTTTAAACCTGGGCATGATTGACATTTTGGGCTTAATAATTAATTCTTGTTGTTGGGTCTGTCCCGTGCATTTTAGGATTATCAGTACCATCCCTGGCCTCTATCCAACATATGCCAATAGCACCACCACCGCCCAACAAATTGTAACAACAATAAAAATATCTCTAGAGATTGCCAGATGTCCTCCTGGAGGGCAAAACCCTTCTCCTCCCTCCCTGGTTGAGAACCACTTGGCTAGTGAATGAACAAGAAGGAGAATAATTTTATATGGAATAAAAGCATTAGGGAAGATCTTGGTAGTTCTTTCTAAGAACACTTCTGAGGCTTTAGTGGCTAATCATTTGACCTCACCACCCACTTCCTGGCCAGAATATGTCTGGATATACAAAAAAATGAGTCTGTGACTTCCTAGGCTTCCAATTTTGTCAGTTACTATTCCTCTACTAAACCCCAAGGCCTGTGTCTGTTTTTTTACTCAGAATATGAAGCAATATTTTATAGGTTTTATTTCACCTGGTAAAATATGTAATATTGAACTATATTCCTAATAGGATAAGTGTTTGGAATAAAAGTGTCTGTTTAAACTAATAAAAGTTAACACATATTTTATTAAGTAAGCATTTTATTTATTTTACCTGAAAATTGAGTTGAAAATAGCTGTCTCTTTTGAGTTCTCAATGATGAAAGGTTTGCATGCAGCTTTGATTTGTTATATTTATTTAAAATGTATAGATGTCTGTTAGGTTACAAGGGTGAGGGAGAGCTAATAACAGCTTATCAATAGTAAGCCTCCAAAAATGCTTCCCAATCCATATAAAATCATAGCAAATAATTTATTCTTTAGAGTATACGTGAATTACAACTCCTGAGGCCGCATGATTAAGAAGTGTTTATATTTGGTGCAGAAAAGAAGACTAGCATCAACATGGGTGTAACCTTAATCAAGATCAACTCTAAAGTGACCCAATGGTTTTGAGATTTGTCGTCATCTTTAAACCATTATTTCTTCCTTGGATATAGTAACACATCCATTAGAAATGCATTCCTTAGAGTATTTATGCACTAGTATGCTCTGGGAAGAAAATATCTCAGGAATATTTTCTAGATATAGAGGGAAGTAGAAAAAAGATCCTGGAAGCTTTTTTTAAAAATCCTCACCTGAGAATATGCTTTATTTATTTTATTGATGAGAGAGAGAGAGAGAGAGAGAGAGAGAGAGAGAGAGAGAGAGACATTGATCGGCTGTCTCCGGCATGGGCCCCAACTAGGAATCAAACCCACCACCCAAGTATGTGCCCTGACAAGGAATTGAACCCGAGAACCTTTGGTGCACAGGACGACAAGCCAACCAACCAAGCTACACTGGTCATGGCTGGAAGCTCTTCTTAAGGAATACAGTTAGGAAATTAGATCAGTTTTCTGTTTTGTTCCTTCTGCTCCTTCCCCGCCCCAGAGTTGCAGGATTCCGAATATTTATTTATTTATTTATTTATTTATTTATTTTTACTTTTTTACTTATCTATGAAGTTTTCTTAGGTTAGAATTAGTTGCTGGCTTTAATCTGATTGTGAGATGCTAGGAGACTCAAGCATCTAGATTATAATAGAACTAAGTCAGGCCTCAGGAGCCTTCTGTCTAAATCATAGTTAGAAACCTGTCCAGTTTACTCAGATTCTTCCCTCTAGATTTACTAATGTGTCCGATGCTATGACTTATACTGGGTCACTTGGAAGTCCTTCAACAGATCATTTCTGCTTGGTGCATGTATCAGATATTTGAATATTTTACCCTTCATCATTTCAACCCATATGCTTCAGAATAATAACTAAAAATAATCCTTTACTAACAATGTCTCTTAGCTTTGGGAATCGATTTCTTCAGAAGCGGAAATTTTAAGAGAGGAAGGATAATTGAACCCAAGAATAGACTGCCATGGGAATCGCTCCATTCCAGGGAACATAAAGAAAAGAATATACAACCATCTGCTGGATGGGCCAGACACAGCCCTGTCTGGGCAGGTGGTCTCTGGGGTTCCCTCTCAGCTCTAGGCATCTATGATTATTTTGTGCAGACAAAATGAATGCCACGATTTTTTTTTAAGTACTGGGAATCTGTGCCTTTCTTTTAAAAATCTTTGTTGGGTTTATTAAATTACCAAGTTAAATGCTTATTTCAAAAATAATTCAAAGTAAAATGTGAAAATATGCCTCCCACTCCAATTCCATTCCTCAGAATGAAGGTTAGCTGTATGGAGGGTATCCTTCTAGGGTATGTATTGATGCATTTTATGAATATATATTTCAAAGAAACTGCATAAATGTATATGAATAGACATATATTTAAATCTGTGTAAATAGATACATGTCGTTTCTTTTTTATTATAAAAATTGGTGTTCTTCAAAACTTCCCTCTAAAATGCCTCCTTGGCCCTAACTTATATGTTTCTTATTCTTATTTCAGTTCCCCTCAACTTCCATATTCTGTACCACTAAAACCCAAAGAACATTTCTGCAAAAGGAGATTCAATGGATGGTAGGGGGTGGGGAAGATGCAAGGATGCCAGGACCAACAGCTTCTTCAGTAGGCATATACCATATATAGTGTGTCATTGTGTATAAAATTTATATCCTAGTTTAAATAGGATCTGTTCACTGTGTATCATTTCTAATGCAACTTCCTTCAAAGGAATCCAAGAAACTCCTGTAAGATATTTTGCTATGAACTGCCCCTGCAGACATCACACAGCATCTTGCTATTCCCCCAGGGATTTTACTTGCCCAGGAAGAGAGTGAGTTTGTGTGTCGCTCTTCAGTAAACACACAATTCATGGCTTAGTTCAGAGAAGAGTAAGCCTGACAGTGAGGAGCATAGGTAAGCTGTAAATGGAGCTGGTTCAGCAAAACATAGAACCAGAAAACCAGAGAGGGCAAACCTGAGAGTAGCTTCTTAATTCTGCTACTGCTTACTTACCTCTCTGTGCCAACTCCATCTTTGACCCTTTGGTTAAAACATCCCCCCTCCTGCCCCTCAGGACTCTGTCATTGTTAATCCATCTCGCCCCCTCCACCCATCCCAACACACACCTGTTTCATTCTTGGGCTCTCACAGCCTGCTGCGCTTTCCTCTATGACAGCAATTATCACTTTATGTTTTATATCTTTGAATTAGTTTTCTAATCTCTATACTAAACTAAAACTCGTCAAGTCAGTCTTTTATCTCAATATCCTCAGTACCAAGCACAGCCTGGTATATAGTAGGTGCTCAATATATGTCAGAAATAAATCAAATATTGATGACTTATTATAGTAACATCATCTGAGTATCAAATGAGTATCCTTCCCACAGTACCCAAATCTGATAAAATACTGATGTATTACACTTCTTTCCATTTATTCTAATACATTAAACAAAATCATACTTAACAACATTCTGTTAAACTTGTTCAAAAATTATTGAAAAGAAGAAAAATTAGCAGAGACCATGTCTTAGTTTGCTGGGGCTAGTATAACAAAATACTACACAGACTGGGTAGCGTATAATCAAGAGTAATGTATTTTGTGCAGTCCTGGGAGCTGGGATTCTGAGACCTGGGTGCCAGCAGGGTTGGGTGAGGACCCCTTTTTGTTCTCAGACTTCGTGTTGTATCCTCACCTGCCAACGGGCTAGGGAGCTCTGTGGGATCTCTGTCATAAAAGCACTTCTCCCATTCACGAGGGTGGAGCCCAAAGAGCCCACCTTCCAAACCATCATATCAGGGATCAGGATTCCAACCTGTGACTACTAGGGAGGGAGGACATAAACATTCAGACCATAGCAGATCATCGTATGAGACAACATGGCCATCATAAATCTGCAAACTTATTAAAATGCCTGTCAAGGTATTCTTTTCTTTTTGTTTCACTCACTATAGTTGTTTATGTCAGAGCAAATCTGACCTTCTTCTCCAGGGATCCAGTGGATGGATAGCTTCCTGCCCAATAAGTTCACTGTTTTGAAAGACAGCTATGTTTGCATGTAAAGCAGCAAGTGGTTTTCTCCAGTCAGAAACGTATCACTGGTGCCAGGACAAGGGACACTGCCGTTACCACGCCTGTGTGGTGATTGGCAGCAGCCAATATGGATTCTCTGCTAGGACAGCCCGTACTCCCACCCAGGAGTTCCTTAAAAGCACACCAGTGAGTAGTGCTCTAACACTTGCATTTTATTCCTCACATTGCTAATGCTCAAAATACATTTCATCTAAGTAATAGTTTTAGAGTCACAGTGGCATCCATAGCAACATACATTTGTTTTTCTTATTATTAGAGTTACTTTTGTCTCTTTCTCTCTCCTCAACTTCATCTCTCCCATGAACTAAATATTCCTTTCTCTTTTCCTAAGTTGGATGCCTTTTTAGTTTTACCTGACAATTACCAGAACATGAAGACAAAAACACGGGAGAAAGACATCTTTATCAGTGAAACAAATGAGTAATATATTAAAAAGAAAATGTTTCTCCAACTTGGAAAGCCTAGTTCAGAACAAGAATTACCCTGAGGCACTCTCAGCTGTGCCATCAGTTAAGCCATGAAAATACATCAAATGTCCTTGCAACCTCTTATCTGGGTGCGCAGTCTGCTGTACCTAGCATTTTGAAATATATGCAGCAATGCCTGGCTCAATACCTCAGGCTCTTCAAGAGTCTGGATTGATAGCTCCTCATCTGCCCACTCCTCCCGTAAGGACACAGCTCTTCTCTATACAGAGCAGAATGGAGCACATCATCCTAAATGGCTCTCAGAAACGGAGAGTCACTGCGTCAGTCCTAATGATCTGCGTATGCATTCCTCTGACTCTGCGGTGCAGAACTGAAAACCTCACATTTAATACAATGTACAGAAAAAGGCTCCATGAAGTTAATTTCCCTTTATATCAAACATTCATTTGAAATCACTGAATATAAAGCAACTGCTCCTGCTTACTGCAGTCTTATTTTTAAATAGTTGGGAAATGGGAACATCAGCTCTAAAGAAGACAGAATTTTTATGTGAGTGCTGATCACTTTTTTTTTCCTAGTTTCAGCATTTGATCTCAACTGCTGAGGGATTTTTAGTAGAGAGCTCATTAAAATCTAGATTGTACTTGTTATCTCAGGTTGCTGGGGCACAGGGGCTGAGGTCACCCACATCTGTCCTGTCGTACCTCCCAGCCCAGGAAGCAGAGAAGCCTGTGACTCCCTTCTCTTCCTTCCATGCTCCCCAATCGATCATGGCTCTGCCCAAATTCTTGATCTTTGTGGTGCTTGGCCACCTCTTCCTAAGACTGAAATAAGGGTGAAAATAGTTTTAAAAATAAGGAGTTCCACATATGTTCCATTGGGATCTCATCAGGAGACAGAAGCCACACCTGTTTTATTTCAACAGTGAGAATTTAATTTTAAGAATTGTTATTAGGTATTGAATAATTGAAAAGATATAAGTGGAGTAATAAGGTGTCATGGGGATGGCAATTGTAGGAAAAACCTACCACTCCCTAGAGTTGGAGGCACAAAGGGAAGAGGTTGAATAATTACAACTTAGAAGCTGTGAGGAGCAGCCCCACGTGGCACACAAACCTGCTGTAAGTGGTGCTTCTTAGCTGGTGCTAGCGATCCCAAGTTGGAGAGTGTTCACAGAGTTGACTCAGTCCTCCAAGCCAGCCGTCAGGCTTGCTGGTATCGATGTTCTGAGGAGTATGATAAGACTCACTTGTGAGGTTACGAATGCTGCTGTGATCGACTGCTTCTGCTAGAATGCACAGAAAGCAAACAGGAAGGGGCAAGTCCCTTCTTTCTTCTGCTTGATGGTCCCCACCTGCATCCTCTACTGTGAACCATAACAGCGACCCAGTTGGCATAGCAGAAACATGGCCTTCAGAGTTTCAGCCTGGTATCACAAAAGCAGAAGAGAGGGGGTTGGATTTGAAGCTGAGGGACAACAGATTAATAACTGTCATAATATTATGGCATTCCTATATGGAATTCACATTCTCTCTCTTGCTTTCATATTCTTACCCATAAGCTTTTCAACTGTCTGAGATACTTCATTGCTTAAACTCACAACCTTTGCAGTTTGCTTGCTTTCCAAAACTTTATGGAGTGATTTGGTGTAACCATAAGGTTTACTTTATTCTTATGGCCATAAAAAAAAGAAAGAAAGAAAGAAACTGTTACAGAAGACTGGAGAAAAACCAAGCAACGTTTAGAGAAATGGAGTTACACTTTATTATTATTACACCGGTGGGCTCAGAGAAAAATGTCTTTCAAATTCTGGGCAAAAACATGGAGGAAGCTTTCCCTATTTATACTTTTTCCAGTTCTTTTTCTCCCAAATAAGGTTTTTCTGGTCTCCTTTTCAAGTTCTTAAAGAGCCCCATGTGCTGTGGCCTTGAGACCTCAGCTAAAGGCCTGGCCTGGCACCAGCACTGATAACTCTGTCTGGGGATAGTTTATGGCCTCTCTAAAATGGGAGTAAACAGGTCTTGC
This sequence comes from Plecotus auritus, assembly GCF_963455305.1. NCBI lineage: Eukaryota > Metazoa > Chordata > Mammalia > Chiroptera > Vespertilionidae > Plecotus > Plecotus auritus. Next base: position 132,812,906 of record NC_137776.1, on the reverse strand, counting down.
AGGACCAGACAAAGGGACAGAGACTAGATTATAGGCTAATAAGAATGTGTATCAGGTTAATGGCACCGGTTCAGATTGCTAGACCCCAAAAATGTCTCATTTTCCCCATCAAAACAAAAATTAGGATGCCCATGTTACTTAGTGGTGTGGCAAACTGAGCAATTATCTTATAGAAATCTAGCCTTATGTTGAGGATAAACTTTGCCAGTGCCAGCTATTCAGACTGTGAGACTATTTTAGCCCTTTCAAATCCTGGCTTAGAATAGGAATCTCCAACTCAACCCTCCAGCCTTTGCTAGCTCAAGGCACAGTCTTCTCTGTACTGTACCCCCTCCCCCCCCCCACACACACACCTTACCCCACATTGCAAGTTTGATATTTGCAGTTGCTTTTAGGGTAATCTCACTTTTTTCTTTTTTGCACATGCTTGAAAAAAATACTACTAGCTCCATTTAACCTCACTTTTTTGAGTCACTTGGTAATTTTTTCTTACTTAGCCCTAGCAATTCATTAAAAATTCTACTTTGTCCAAAGCTAGTTATTTTATATTGGTGGGACCATCAGAGTATTTAATCTACATTACTGCCTGGAGCTGATAGCTTTTGATTGATGGGCTGTTTGTGTATTCTCATGCTAAGAATTACTTTTTTGGGGGGAAGTAAACAATTGGTGTATTTCTGCCATATGGCCTTTGATGGAGAAGCATAGCTTCAACACTAGGAAATGAAGTATCCATGACTTAACTAAAAAAGGCAGTAATTTCCATTCATCATAACATACTAGCACAGACTCAGATTCAAAGGACTACTTAACCTTCATTCTTCTCTGTTTCTGCAGAGCAGCCACTTGCCTTTGTCTGGTAGGCCAGGAAATTTTTCAGTAATTGTAGCCTTTCGTGTATATAGGGATAGAAACTGAGTGGCTTTAAAAGCCTAGTAGCTCTTCCTTTGTTTTGGAGTAGCCACATCTTACATTTCTGTGATGAATATCTGAAGCAATAATGAAAGAATATGACACTCCAAGTTCCTAGAACACATTTCTCTCTTTCTCCAGCCTCACTGAGATATCATCATCATGGATACCTTATGTTCTCTCCCAGAGACTGCTCAGACTAATTAATTCATCATGAAAGTGTATTGTCAAGCCTAGAATCCTAGCACATTTCCCTGGAATCTATACCAGGAAATACATTCTGGTAATGGAAATTCTAAACTCGCTATGCTTAGTATTGTTGGGTGAGAGATATTAACATCTTTTGAGAAATTTGGGCAAGAGCAAGTTTTGCAAATACCATCTCTTCTAGCAAAGATCCTAGGCCATTGATTGATTGCAGTCCCCAGATAAAAATTATCCCTGAGAAACTTAGTCACAGAACACATGTAATGGCTACTGATTCCAACATTACCTTTAGAGGCACCTCAATCCATGAGCCATCCCCTCTTTCCTGAGAACAAATTCACCACCACCACCACCTACCTACTCACAAGGTCCTGGAAGCCACGTTCACACTAAAGGAGGTTGGCTGCAAAGTACTGGCTCAAGGTTGATCACCTGATCAAATTGGATCACCAATCAAATTCCTTTGTGGGAGAGGGGAATTTGAATTGAAAGACAAAAGGATTAGAGACTGAAAGGTCAATGAAGTTAAAGGCAGAGATGTAGAAATAAAGTCCACAAATTGTTGCTGTTATCAGCCAGAGTTGCCCTAGTTCCCAACCTTCTGGAAGACCTGGTTATTCTCCTTTTTCTTGGACAACACAAGATAACTTAGTGTGGGATATGTGAAGTTGTGCACCTACATCCCTCTTCAAGAAAGGCCTTGCTGCTTTGACCTCTTTATTTGTTTAGACATATTTTTATTGATTTCAGAGAGGAAGAGAAAGGGAGAGAGAGATAGAAACATCAATGATGAGAATTGTTGGTTGGCTGCCTCCTGCATGCCTCACACTGGGGACCCAGCCTGTATGTAACCCAGGCATGAGCTCTGACTGGGAATCAAACCATGACCGCCTGGTTCATAGAGTGACTCTCAGCCACAGAGCCACATTATGCCGGGCTGCCTTCACTTCTGAGAATGCTGTCAGCTTTCCTTCATGCTTTCCCTAGGCTGCAGAGAGCAGCTTTACCCAAGGCTTACCGTTTCCAGGGCGGCCCATACCCATTCTGATCACAGTGGGTGGGTAAAATCTCAGCCAGTTAGGCCCACAGGAAAATTTAGATAGACTATATATATTCCACACTGTTCCTTGTGAGTTTGACCAAGGTTTTACCAGGTCTACATCACACTTCATCTTCTCCCTCTGACCATTCCTAGTTCCACCCCCTTGCTTCCACAGGTTTGTGCCCCAAATAAATTTTCTAAATGCCAGATTCCCTCTCAGCACCTGTTTCTGGAGAACCCAACCTGAAACACTCAGTAGATGACCAACATTTTTCTTTTTCTTTTTAAACTTAATTGAGTTATTTTTATTGCTTGCAACCAAGAATGTTAATTAAGACATTCAATTTTGACACAGTGGGCAACATAGATTATCAGCAGGGATGTGTAAGAACATTAAGAACATCCTGACTGCTTGGATGCTGAAAGTTTTTAATTTTTTCCCTTAGAATAGGAGATGATTTCTAGGTTCAATTGACTTGGTACAATCCAGGTGGAATAACATTAGCTTTTCTTTATAACTCCTCGCTCTTTGGAGAACACTTTGAAAATGAATAATGACTGTTTTTGTTTATCTTTATAAACCGGTCATCTAACACAGTTACTGGGACATTCAAAATACTTAGTAAATGCTTCTTGAATTAATGAGTGAAATCTGACTACTATTTCATTTAGTCCCACTGTTTTAGCAGAAGAGTATCAACTAACCTGATTATTAGTGATATCATTTATACCAGCGAATTCCATGCTTCACATCTCTGTTGCCATATCTTGCTCCCATTCCTTTCCAGTCCTGTCCTTCGCTGGCGCACATATGTTCACTCTTCCTCTTTTCTCTTATCTTTCCCCTGTTGCCCCTAGAAACGATGTTCCATGGTAAACACCCCCTCCGTATCCTCTGTCTTCTTCCTGAATACTCCTTTGCCTTTACTCTCCTATGAGGATACCACTACGCCTTGCAGCTCTCTGCCCCTATCCTCACTGTCAGAGACAACTCTGGTATGCAGCAAAGATACTCATGTTGGTTGGTATCATGGGATCTTTATTCATCACTACACATGTCAAATCATGTTCAGAATGACCAAGGCAAGAGACTAAAAGGATTCTAGTCCTTGTAATTCTAGCTTTGCATCTGCTCTCGGGAAGAGTTATATATCAAAAATGGGGTGGGGGTCGGAATCCATTCCAATGATCCAAAGATGATTCCAACAATGATATATCAGTGTAGGGAAATTTGGAAAGAAAAATAGAAGCAACTCTAGGATTCCAAGTATAAAGAGTTTTAATAAAGGAAATTAGACTTATCAATCATTGCATAGCACAGAGACATATAAATGAGGGAGTACAGAGAGTACCTTGTTCCCTAAACAGAAGATTCTCAATAGCTCACCTAGAAACCATTGCAGATGTTAATGTTGGGGAAATATACTGTCTAGTCTACAAGAGTAAAATGAGTGACTTTCAAAGATTAGCTGAAGATCTGCTTTTTTTAGATGTATAAAAAGAAAGTTTATTTTTTTAGGGTTCTAAAACAAAACAAAAAAAAAAACTGGGAGGAACTTGATTACAAATCAAGTTATTAAAATGAGTAAATCTTTTTGCTTCCCCATGCAAAGGTCAAATCCATATAAAAATAACTCAGACTATTCAAAACTTTACATTTTATTATAAATTGCAGCATTGAACTTAATTTGCAACAAGCAGGCTAATGTGAGGATCTTATATGGTACTAGAGGCCCGTTTCAGGAAGATTCCTGCAATAGGGCTTCCTGTGGTGGTCTGCTTCCCTCCCTTCTCCCCCGCCCCGCCTGCTTCCCTCCCTATTGCACAGCCCCGCTTGCTTCCCTCCCTTCTCCACAGCCCCGCCTGCTTCCCTCCCTTCTCCCCCGCCCCGCCTGCTTCCCTCCCTTCTCCACAGCCCCGCTTGCTTGCTTCTCTGCAACTTCACTCCCTTCTGCAATGCTTGGCTTCCTTCTTCTACACTGTCTTCAGTCTTCGCTCTGCTCCTGGATATGCAAATTAACTGCCATCTTGGTTGGGTTAATTTGCATACTTGCTCCTGATTGGCTGGTGGGCGTGGCTTGTGGGTGTAGCAGAGTGATGGTTAACTTGCATATTACTTTTTTATTAGATAGGATATTTTCCTTTTATATTGTGTGGAAACTTTCTTTGGTTATAGCTATTTATCTAATAATGGGTTTTAAGGTATATTTTTTTATTGTGACCAGGAAAATAGGGAATGTTTCTATTAAATTCAAACTAAGTCAGAAATTTAATCTCACAAATCTGCCTACAGAATACTGTTTTCTCTCTTACAAATGCCTTCCAACTCTTATTGACTGGCTGGAACTTAGAACACTAAGGGACAAGGATTGTAGGAAACATAGTTCCCAGCTCCTCCGCTGCAACACGGTGATGAATTAGGAGCTGGCAGTGATGCTAAGTTGCCACAGGACTGGCCAGCACATTTCCCATTGAGCCGCAGCAAAACTGAACACATTCACAAAGTAAAAGAGGCATCAGCTCAGCCATACTCTACATAGGCCAGAAGCTAAGGTTTCATTCCTTCCTTTAGCCAGGTTACACTGCTGCTCAGAGACTAAAATCCACTCAAGCAAACATCATATTGCCAGAATTAAGCAATTAATGTAGGCAGTGTGAGGCTTGGAAAAGCAGCCAATTTAAAAAAAAAAATCCTAAAATATTCACATTCCCTTTTTGGAGCTTTATACAGCCTGTGCCACTCCTCAATCTTTCTACTATTTCTGAATTGCACTAAAATGTTAATTAAATGAATGTAGCAATCAATCCTGTCAGGTTTTTCCCTTGGAATAGAGTAGAACTTAATTTATTTCTACTTAATTACCTCATTTGAGCCTTGCCATGTTTATTAATAATGAATATCTGTTCGTTTTTAAATGGCATTGATCACCAATTTCCACTGCTGCTCAGGAGATTTGACATGACAAATGTCCAGGACTGGAGGTTCAGAGTTATTGTTTAATTTTATATACTTATAGCATAATCAATATTTTAAGCAATCCATAGGACAAATATATCAAACAACTTGGCAATACAGTACAAGAGCAGATTTTTAAAATGTTTTTATCGATTTTAGAGAGAGAGGGAGAAACATCCACATGAGAGAAACACTGATGGGTTGTCTCCTGTATGTAACCCAGCCTGGGACTGAACCCACAACCTGGGCATGTGTCTTAACCTGGAATCAAATCAGCAACCTTTCAGTGGATGGACGATGCTCAACCAACTGAGCCACACTGGCCAGGGCAGTTTTTTCTTTGTTTGTTTCTGTGGATGTTTTTTTTTTGTTTGTTTGTTTTTTGTTGTTTTTGTTATTTTTACCTTTTCCAACACGTTTTGCTGAACACTGAAGTTCAACTTGACTTTCATGAACTTAAAAATGAATGCATTTACATTCATTTCCTCCCCTGTTCTTTTTCTGGGTCCTGTTTCCATGCAAGGAATGTCACCAAGACTAAATGACCCATTTTCAGTTTAGTAGAAATCACCCCAATTTATGTTTCTAGCCATCTTTTTAACAATGTTAGATGGTTAGAAACAGGGGAGGTAAAAGACATTTACTGCTTGCTGCAAGTGAGTGGTGTGAATGGTATTGATCTGCTATGAAGGGTTTACAGTAGCAAAACATTCAGCACATTATTGAAAGTGTAAATACCTATTTGACTCACTTTTACCTATATCCAAACATTGGTAATACAATTTTACTCTTTTGTTTGTTTTCCCCTCCCCTCTGTATTTTTTGCCATAAGCAGTACACAAATAAGATATCATTTGGGTTTTGTTTTCTTAAGGCTAAAGCTATAGGAAGAAAAATAAAAAGGCCCAAAAAAGGTTGAATTCATAATTAGGACAGAAGAATAAAGAAGACTCAGCTCTTTAAAACCGATGCCAAGAAGCAAGGCCTATAAAGTCCTCCTCTTCAGATTATTATCACCTCCGTTCACCCCATTATAAAGTAAAAGCCTCCTTCTCTAATTTGGTTTGTATGGAAATCCTCAGAGAAACTGCACGTAGGGGCTGTTAATTCTCTCTGCTTGATACAAGCTTTGCTTGGTCACGAGAGAAAACTGGGGTGTGGATCTCTCAGGATATGAGAGTATGATTCAGGACTGATAGGACAGAAAAGAGGGTCAAGTTGGTAGACCTGGGAAGGCATGACGGGGAAGATTTTCTATTCTGTCAAATCAGTATGAAGTAAGATAGAATTCAAATGCCACATTCCCATTTAGATCAAGATAAGCAACTACAAGCACTATTATTTTAAGAGAAAACTCTCATATTAGCATCTAATGAACTTGGGAAACTCAGACTACTTTCCTAGTTAATCAATTTCTGAAGAAATATGAAGGGTATTTAATTATGTTGTAAAACATAAATAATGCAGAGCTAAATCTCTTTCCAACGTGTACTCTTTTTAGTTGAAGTAACCTCTGTCAGTCATTTCCTATAGAACCTTTTAGTTCTGTTTTAAACTTCACATAAATTATGTTTCCTTGTGATTTTTTTTAAACTTAAGGTATTTTGGAGATTTTTAAAAAATGATAGTACATATATCATTCTTCTAAGGATTTACATAGTGTTTCATAGGGTGTGCCTAACAATTCAAGTTTCCTTTTTGATTAATGTGTAGGCTATTTTCAACATATTTTTTCCCTTACAGACAATTATTCAGTTAACATTTTGGGATATAGATTTCTGTGCTTATATGAGAGTTTTTCTGTAAGAGATTCTTAGAGATGGAACACCTGGGTAAATGTTTCATGTATTTTAAATTTGGGAAGATGGTGCCAAATTCTTCCAAATGGGTTTTAAAATTTTATGCTACCACAAAAGTTATCAGTGTTGTTCCCACCATTATCACCAACACAGGATAGTATCAATTTAAAAAAATATTTTCCCATCTGAATGACAAAACATTTGATTGTTGGTTTGATTTGTATTTTCTACTGAGAGAAATTTAATATGTAAATACTTTAAAAATATTTATCGTTGCAAGTATTACAGATATCCCCCTTTTTCCCCATTGACCCTTTCTATCCCACACCCTCCCCCCAACCCAGGCTTTCACCACACTATTGTCTGTGTCCATGGGTTATGCATATATGTGTACAAGTTTTTGGTTAAAGCTGTGGCACATTTACACCATGGAATACTATGCAGCAGTAAAAAAGAAGTATCTTTTATCCTTTGAGACAGCATGGAGGGACCTGGAGAGTATTATGCTAAGCGAAATAAGCCAGTCAGAGAAAGACAAGTATTATTTGATCTCACGCATATGTGGAATCTAATTTTAAAATACTTTTGAGATTTTAAAATATACTTTTAAAATATGCTTAGTGAGGTTTAATTTTTAAATGTGCTTATTAGTCACATATAACTTTTACCAGATATTTCCTGGTCATATACTTAACGCATTTTTCTATTTTGTTAGATGTGATTCTTCTACATTAAAAGACTATATTTTCCAAAATAATGTTCTGACTATTCCATCATTTGTCCTTCATTCGTCGATCTGTTGTCTATTTTCCAGTTAACTACTATAAGTATTTAAGAATTCTATTGAATTTTTAAATGTTGATTTTGTTTGTAGACACTTAAGTGAATTCTTATCATTTTTCAGATAATTCTCTTGGATTTTCTAAGTAGAAAATCAGAGACTAGTTTTTTCTTTGCTATACTTATGCTTCTATTATTTGTTCTTATCTTACTTCATTGATAAAGGCTTCCCGGACTATATTCAATAATAGAGATAATAGTGATATCTTTGCCTTTCTCTTACCTTCTATTGAAATGGTCTAATATTAGCTAATTGAGTAAGGCTTTTGTAAATTGCTGGTGGATAGCACTTAATTTGGTCAAAGAACTTTCTTTTTATTCCTAGAAGGATGTTTGTTTTCTTGCCATCTGAAATGCATGTTGATTATTATATGGTGCTTTTCAGCATTTACTGAGATAACAACATAGGTTTTCTCTTTAAAAATTTAATTTATGATTTCTATGAAAAATAAAAAACTTTTTCTAATTCTTACACATCCCAGCAATTTTTTGAAGATTCATAACTTGATAATAATTTATTTTTCTTTTATTATAATGTTATATTCAATTTGCTAATATTTATTTAGAAGTTATGAATGTATGTTTATAATTGAGAGTGACATAGTTGTGTGTGTGTGTATGTGTACATAAATGCTTATTTATTTTTGGTATGAAGGCTATGATAACATCATAGAATTATTAATAAAAATTTCCTTTATTTCACATGTCTTGAAATGGTGTTTCATAAATTGGCTATTATCATTTTGTGCACTTGCTAACAATACAAATTTTCTTTGAAGATTGCAATCCATTAAGTATAATGCAAAATTGAGGAAAATGTATTTTAATAAAATCTTTACAAGATTATTAGTTGGCAAATTTGGGAAGTATAACTTTGGAAATTATTCGAACACTAGAGGCCCGATGCACGAAAATTTGTGCACTCTGGGGTGGGGGGGCGATCCCTCAGCCCGGCCTATGCCCTCTTGCAGGCTAGGAGCCCGGGGGAGTGGGCCTAAGCCACAGTCTGGCCTCCCTCTATGGGAGGTGAACCGCAGGCCAATAGAGGGACAGCACCGGCCAGCGAGCAGCTGGTCCTGCCCCCCCATTCGCCCCTCCGCCACTGCTGGTTGCTGCCACAGTCCCCTCCCTCTGCCCGCTGGCACCCGCCTTAGCTGGCCTGGCACCGCCCGCTTGCCAGCCCTGCCCCCTGCTGACCAGTCATTCTGCTGTTCGGTCAATTTGCATATTGGTTATATATTTTTAAGTTTGTCAACTTTCTTTTATAATTTCAACCAGATAGATTAAAAATTAACATTTAGCCGAAACTGGTTTGGCTCAGTGGATAGAGCGTCGGCCTGCGGACTGAAAGGTCCCGGGTTCGATTCCGGTCAAGGGCATGTACCCTGGTTGCGGGCACATCCCCAGTGGGAGGTGTGCAGGAGGCAGCTGATCGATGTTTCTCTCTCATCGATGTTTCTAGCTCTCTATCCTTCTCCCTTCCTCTCTGTGAAATATCAATAAAATATATTTAAAAAAAAATTAACATTTAGATCTCTCTCCCCAAACCATGGGGGTGGGGGGGGGGGGAATTTAAGGCAGCAACCCACAAAGACAAACAGAAAAGGAAAGAAGAAATAAAACACAATTTTGTGTCACAAAGCAAAATGATGTGTGAGTGATAATTAACTTATCTGTCCTAGGGAAACTAAATTCTAAGGCAACAATAGGGAAAGCAGAGAAGCAAATTATATCACAAAAATCCCCAAAGCTTTAAGAATAGGCAACACATTAGATGTCGAATTGGGAGTCAGTAATGGGATTATCATAAATTTCCTTCTGAATGTTCCCACATTCTCTCTAACAAAAGAGACAGGAGGGTGGAAGGCAGAATCCTTAGGATGATGGTTGCAGAAGACAGCTGTGCAAAAGGCCTAAAATATTAGCAGTCCAAATTGGAGCAGGTCAGAAAATTCTTGATGAGACATCATTAGGCATATGAAATTAATAGAAAATATGTTTCAGTGTATGAAGAGGATGTTCACACAGAGATAGTTTGGAGTTCCTTTTATTGGACCAAAAGCAAGGCAACAAAAGCAAAATAAACAAGTGAGATTACATCAAATTAAAAAATTCTGCTCAGCAAAGGAAATGGTCAACAAAATGAAAAGGCAACCTATGGAATGGGAGAAAATATTTGCAAATCAGACATCTGATAAGGGGTTAATGTCCAAAATATACAGGGAACTAATACAATTCAATACAAAAAAAATGACCCAATTAAAAAATGGGCAAAGAATCTGAATAGACATTTTTCCAAAGAAGACGTACAAATTGCCAGTGAGTACATGAAAAAGTGCTCAGCATCACTAATCATTAGGGAAATGCAAATCTAAACCACAATGAGCTATCACCTCACACCTGTTAGAATGGCTATTATAAAAAACACGAGAGATAACAAATGCTGAGGAGGGTGTGGAGCAAGGGGAACCCTTGGACACTGTTGATGGGAATGTACACTGTTACAGCCACTAAGGAAAACGGTATGGAGGTTCCTCAAGAAATTAAGAATAAAATTGCCATATGATCCAACAATTCCACTTCTGGTTATATATCCAAAGAAATCTAAATCATTCCCTAAAAGAAATACATGGACTCCCATGTTCACTGCAGCACTATTCACAATAGCCAAGGGATGAGACCAATCTAAAGTGTTGTAGATGGATGAACGAAGCAATAAAATGTGACATGTGTATAAAGATATGGGAATGTATGTGTTTATATATAGATATATGATAACTGTATGTCTGTATCACCTATATCTGTATAACAGAATATTATTCAGCCTTTAAAAATAAAGAAATCATGTCACTTGCAACAACGTGGAACCTGGAGGGCAGTATGTATGTGAAATAAGCCAGACAGAGAAAGGCAAATCCTGCATGGTATCACTTACGTGTGGAATCCTTTTTTTTAAAAAAACAAAACAAAACAAAAAAAAAACACGGTTGTCAACAGCTACAGGGAGGTTGGTATAAGGATGCAGACTCTCAGTTATAAGTTCTGAGGATCTGTTCAAGGAGGCCATTGAGAGGACGTGGCTGCTGGTTGACTCTCAGGCTGGACCCAGAAAGTCAGGGGCTCGTCACCCTGTCCACACCATTCCCACACAAGAAGCTGCTGCAAGGACAAAGCCTCGGGAGAGTAAGATGTTGCTGAGACTGTCTGGGCTGAATGCATGACTGCACCCAGGCACAGCCTCTATAATAACTGTTGAAGGCTCTGGCAAGCAGGTGCAGAGATCTGTTTACCCCGGGGCTGCCTGAGACAGCATCGTGTGCAAGTGCCCTTGCTTACAAATCCTGCCACCTAACTATGTGGAGTGGCCTGACTCTTTTTTGGTTTTATGTTTTACTTTATTTTCACTCAACTGCTTGAAAATGAGTATTTCCCCATCTTATTATGAAATGGAACAAACTTAAAGAATTTTAAAAAGAAAAATGAGGCATAAATGGAAATGTTTACCCATTTCTGCAACCTGGTTCCAGAATTTTAATATGGGATGTCTATCCCAGTGTGCGAGTGCATTATTCTTAGGATGAGAGAGCCTATAAGTAAGGAATCTCTCATTGGAAGGCTCCATGGGTATATTCAGTCCAATGAAATATGGCTGCATCCAGTGACAGCGACCTCACTCCCAGCTGTTTTTGCTGGAGGAACTGTGCTCTTTTCTGTGCCTTTCCCAAGGACCAGGGCTGTGTGTGATCCCAATGTAAACTGACAATAAAGGAGACGAATTAGCATAACTGACTGTTTCAGTTATGAAGATTAAATAGCCTTTTATTGCAGATGTTTGCCAAGGAAAATGCTCCCCAGTGGAAGACTCTAAGCAGTTAAGATAGATTTGATGAGGGTTTTAATTGCTGTTATGCAACTGGTAATGGAAAGTTTTTATTAAATGTCATGCAAGAGTCAATCGATAGTTTAGAAGAGAAAAGCTTCTCTCTAATGTGGACCTCCGGCTTTTCCAACAGTAGTTTACCAGCAGGGGCAGTTCCATCAGCAACCACAAATATTTATCAAGTACCCAGTGTGCGTACGGCAATATCATAAATGTGTTGGCAACTGTTGGGGATTAGAAACAATAAGCCCATGCTGTGGAGGATCTAATAATTTGAAGCAAGCAAATAGATACCATGGAAACCAAAGTAAATATAGTTGTGTCGACTGTATACACATGTATATGCATTCTACTTAAAAACAATTCAATAGATAACTTAAAAAAACAGAATAAGAGACATAGGGCAAATATAAACAAAAATAGAATTTTCTTTGCAAAATGATTTGTTATAGATTTTTGTTCATTTATTTTCTGAGTAGCACAATGGGCAAAGCACTTGGCTGGAATGCAGAATGCTTGGGTTCTAGTCTATTACTAACTACCTATATTGGGGCACTGCTTAACTTCTCTAGGCCTTAGTGTTCATCTGTGAAATGGGGCTTTGGAAACGCTTCAGAGGACTTTTGCTAGCTCTGAGATTCCATGAAGGAGTAAGCAATCCTAGCACATAATAATGTATGTTGTAAAATTATTTTACACAATTTTTAAGACTCCATTCATTGCATGAAGTATATGCATACTAAGATAAGAATCATACTTTGCCGATAATGCATGTATTTTAAAACTAAACTAGAAACTTGATCAGCAGATCATAGTTGGCATTTCCCAGATCCCCAAACTCTGAAAGATTATCTAAAACAATTCTTATCAAATTCAGCACACTGCCAGGCTCGCCTCTTCCTATTGGTGTCACACTCCCCTAACTGTTCAATGAGCTACGTGGATAATGGATAAGTGAACTGGAGAGCATCATGCTAAGTGAAATAAGTCAATCAGAGAAAGATAACTATCACATGATCTCACTCATCTATAGAAAATAATGAACAACATAAACTGATGAACAAAAACAGATCCGGAGACAGGGAAGCATCGATCAGACTGTCAAACCTCAGAGAGAAGGTAGGGGAGGGTGGGGGTAAGGGGGAGAGATCAACCAAAGGACTTGTATGCATGCATATAAGCCTAACCAGTGGTCACGGACAACAGGGGGGTGGGGGCATGAGTGGTGGGGGTTTGGGAAGGTAATGGGGGGATGAAGACAAATATGTAATACCTTAATCAATAAAGAAATTTAAAAAAAAATAAAAATAAAAAATAAACAGACACATGCAAATCAAAAAAAAAAAAAAAAAGAAAGAAAAGAAAAGCATGCTAAAGAGCTGATCCTTCCTAAGACAGGTGGTAGTAGAGTATGAACCATTCTGTGCCATGCTGTAGTTTTGTGATCTATCAAGACTGAATCAGCAGCTTGATTCCTGAAAACAAGTGGCTGAGATGGAAGGAGACTGCTGGATTTAGAGTGGGAAGACCTACGTTCAAATCCCAACTCGACCCTTCCTTAGCTCTGGGACCTTGAGAAAGTTGTCTACCTCTCTGAGTCTGTTTGGCCAGTTTAAAATCAACATTATTGGAAGTGAGATAATCTACACATTTCTAGACTGCACATAATCATACATGTTTAGGTTTTTAAAAATCATGTTAGGCAGACATTTCACAATTTTTTTCTTATTCAAAAGGATTTTGTTTAGCTCTTATTCCACGTTAGGCAATATGCTAGGCAGGCAATTCCACTAGGAACCTATCATTTAATCCATAGAGTTGCACTGAATTTTGCTTCTAGATCAAAGGTTGAGTTGATATAGAATAATTTATAAGGATTTGGTGAAAGTGGAAGCAAAGGTTAGTGGGTTACTGCTTTTGAGGAGGGAACTGCTGTAGCTTCTTCCCACCCTAAGGATTTGCCATGTATTCTTGCTCTGGAAATGGAGGTGAAGACTGTTGCCAGGAATACCATAAAATGTCATTGCATTTTTAACCCCTTTTCTCTTCCTCTCAAGATCTAGGATGTATATAAAGGTGAGCAACTATGAGTATACAGGTTAGAAAGCTGAGTTAGAGCCATTTTCAATGGAAAAGACATCAGAGCTGAAAGGAAATGTACAAAATGTACAACATAAGTGAAGGGGGATTGCTATGAGCTCTGGACCAATTATTTAACAAATGTAGTTTACTTCCCCTTCAGAACATAGTAAACATGGCAATTCTTTTCTGAAAGATGAAATATAAATGAAGGGAATGTTACAGATCTGCCTACTATGTACCAGGCACTTTACCAGAAACAAAGTAATTTATATACAGTATTTCATTTTGCCCCCTCATCAATCCAAAGAGGTGGTTATGACTGATTTCTCACTTTGCTGATGAAGGAACTAAGGCTCAGGAACATTAAGTCATGCAACTAGCAACAATAGAATTTAAACCTAAGTCTCCATTATAATCCCAATCCCAAGTTTATTACTGGGGATGCTTTTAGATTCCCAAGTGGGATGACTTTTTATCCATTCATGGACTCACTATCATTTTGATTCTACTTGACAAGTAGTTAAGGAGGTGCCCCTTTGAAAGAACTCTGGAATGTTCTCATCTCGAGCACATCGCTTTCTGTTAACTGCATTTAAAATTTCATTGGAATTTGGCTTAAAGCTGGTTCCTTCTGTTAAAAAATTCCTAAGAAAGGCCAACAACTTGTTAGCAGGCTCAGAACATGTGGTAGATTAGATCATTGTTCCCCTATTCTTCATGCCTTTCCTGCATGAGAATTATACAGCCATACTCTTTGTCATCTGACCTTGCAGTCTGCTTTTTTCTCTCCCATGCCCTTGATATGAAGTTGGGCCATGAAACTATCTTTGGCCAATGAAATGTGGAAGAAGTGACAGGGTACCAGTTCCAGGCCAAGACCATTACAGGCATGCAGTATTGTCGTCATGCTCCTCTCTTTCACCATGAGGAGAACATGCTGATCCAAAGAGGATGAGAGAAATGCGGAGCAGACCTGATCCAACCTGCAGACCAAAGCAGAGCTGCCCTTAGCCTAGCATAGAGCAGTCAATCTACAGACTCACAATAAATGGTTTTTAATGGAAGCCACTGAGTTTGGGGGTATAATATAGAACTATCATTGCAATAGTTAAACAGTATGTATGAGTGAATGGGGCTTTGTTTAAAGGAAAGTGTTTGCAGGTAAGTGAGTAAAGAGATCAGGGTGCTCACTATCTTTTGGTAAAGGAAGTGGGGAAGAAGTCAGATAATATGATTAATGTAGGAGAAGGAAGACCAGGAAATGACCATGGGTGCATCAGGTCTTTGGAGATTGGGAGGTAAGAGAGCATGTACCTATTGTGTGATTGGTCCTTGTGTGGCTTCCTTGAGAACTCAAGTGACAAAATATAAAGCTTCTCTTACATAAAAACATTGAGAGTGGCAGCGCCATTAAATTCTGCAAGCAAACATGTTCTTACAAACTCTGGGACTGTTAACTCACACTCCAAGTTTGGGGACAAAAGAATTTAATAGACTAGAGAACCTCCACATTCAATCTCCTGCTCTGTAGCTAAAATTACAGGGATGCTGGGTAAAGCAGGATGTCTGAAAATTATCCGTGATGAGTTTTGTGTCTAAAGAGAAGGTGCCAAAAGCAGGAAAAGAAGAGGATTTTTTTTTCTGAAATGACTTAATTTCTGTAGTGCTCTAATAAGTATGCTCTGCTCAATGGGCTGATGGCCCGCTGCATTCTGTGTGTTTGTTTCTCTACTGCCCTTCAGAGCCACAATAGCACTTCAGATAATGGCCACAGCGTAATTGCCATTACACAGATGTTACTTGGTCAGATGCTGCTCATCTCTCTGGCTCTTAAACATCTGATCTCTGCAGCATCACACATTGTCATTCAGGTGGGAAGAAGCAGGATTTCTGAAGCTCATCTCATTTTCCAAAACAAACTTCTTAAAACGATAATAAGTACTGACTTTCTTGGGAAGGAACAACAACAACAGAAACTCTATGGAGAAAAACATAATATTTCATTTACAGAGAATTGGCTAAATTATTATTCTATACCCACATAAAGAATTACCAGGCCACCATAAAATATGATAATAACCCTTTGTATGCTATAAGCATCTATTGACGCAATTAAATTCAAAACCGTGGCATGTGGGGATGGTTTCTGTTTTGGATGCATGGCAATTAACTGGTTATAGATCTATACTTACTAATTTGGACATATATACCTATCCCAATTCATCAGTGAAAAAGCTTGTTGATAAAGAGTACATATAATATGTCTCTATTTTTATTATACAACTGTGTGTGTGTGCAAATGGGTAGAATAGAATATAACCTAATATATATTCAAAGTCAACAGTATTAAAGATGCCAAAATTCTGTTAGTGGTAATATCTGAGTAATAGGATTATATGAGATTTAAACTTGTGTTTCATGCTTTTCCCTGTCTTCTTTATGTAATGAGTACTACTTCATAAAATCAAAAGAATAAATATATTTTATTTTCAAGAAGTAAATGAAGACCATGTCTTTAACTTTTTAAAAAATTTTGTATGTTTCTTTCCTTATTCAAAATAATGTAAACCTGTCATTTTCTTCATATATGACCAGAGTAGGAGTAAATTTTCATAAATGGATTAGGATGATTTGTAGATCATTGAAAAGGCCACCAGACATCTGTTACTTATACAAGGTAGATACTGTAAATACGCTTTGTCAGGTTAAATTCAAATACCTTTCCCTGGGAAGGTAAAAATGGCCTCTCATTCATTCAAGAAGCATATTCAGTATCTGGGGCAAAACCCTGTTCTTCATGTTGGAGAAGAGAGGGCCCAGTGCAGTAGCAATCACAACACTCTCCATTGGTCCTTCCTGTATATCATCACTTGTGGTCCTCATAATTTGAGGTGCACCAGACAAAAGTGTGATCGCTTTTCAGGTGAATGACCCGAGGCTCATATGATTGAAATGATTTGCACACATCTGCATAGCCCCATTGATTTCCAGATTTGCAGCCATATCCTGCCCTCCTTCCCCCAGCCCAGTGTCCTTGGTATTCCAAGCTTCATCAAAGCAATAGAAGTCTATTTTATTTTATTTCATTGTTCTATCTAGCTATAGTTGCCTTTTGAACTTAGCTTTCCATTGAAGGGCTGTTGCTGTCTACAACTGGGACCAGTTCCCTGGAACTGGATTAGCTCTTCAGCTGGATTACACTGGTAAAATCTAACTGGTCATTAATAGACGATGAATAAGTTTATGAGAGTATCTTGACAGCAGGCCCAGAGACGATAAAGGAAGAAGGCAGAAAGTCAGGAAACCAGGATGGCATATCTGAGCAGTAATCTCCTAGAAGCCATGAGTGGCAGCATGGTGCCTGGGATTCTGAAGTGACCATGTTTGTTGATTCCCCAGCATCCAGTCCACCCCAGTGATTAGTGTAAACTTGTCCAAGCAATCTCTTTCCCTAGCCCAAGAATTTGTTTATAAAGCAATAAGCAACAAAGTTCTGGTGAGTAAAACATGGGGGAAAGTATAGAAGCCTTCTAGTAAAGGTTTCTTTCATCTACAAAGCAGACACAAAAAGAGAGTGTTCCTTTATTCTTCCTCTCAATGGCTCTGTAAAGGAAGGTAAAACCTAGAACGGCTGCAGCCATTTTATGATCAAGAGGAATCAGTCTGAAGTCAAAGCTCATGACAGAAATTTGGTGACGGCATGAATGAGCCATGGAGTCAGTTAGCCTTGAACTCTGAGTTGTTGACATCCTGTTAGGTGAGATGATTCATTTCCTCATAGCTGAAGTCCATCACATTTACGGTTTTCTGATATTTGCTGCTAAAAGCCTTCAAACTGATGTCGGTTCCTGAGAGAGGAGTGTAGAATCATGAGAGGGGAAATAAGAAGGCCCTGATAATGAACTCTTTTACTTCATTTTTTCTCAGAAATGGTCTTACCTGGCAATGTACTGCAATACAGAACATTGTAGCTCAGAATTTCTCAAACGTTAATGTAGGCCCTCCTGGGAAGCTTGTTGAATTCATTTCTGATTCAGTAACTGGCTCCCAAGTGAAGCTGGTATTGCTGGTCTAGAGCACACTCAGAATAGCAAGATTGTGGAGAGCAAGGAATTGGATGTTGAGACGCACATATCGATGTAAGCTCTACAAGCTTTCTCATCGTATGAAGGTAATACTTTATAAATTACAAATCACTACAGAAGAGCTCTCAATGACGATGAGGAGGATTAAAATGGCCACTGTGGGTCCTTACATATGATATGTATTGTGAGGTGGTTAAGAGCACGGAATCTGAATTAGCTAAGTAGATCCAAATCCTGCTATACCTCCTACTACCTGCACGGCTTCAAACAAACTACTTAATATCTTTTTACCTCAGCTTTCTTGTCTGTGATATGGATGTGTTAACAGTACCAACCTTATGGAGCTATTCTGGCAATGGAATGAGATGATAAGCAAGCTAGGTGCTCAGAGGCACCTGGCAAACAGTCAATATTTTACTAGCAGCAGTAGCAGCAACAGTCGTTGTAACTATCCTGCGCAGCCATCAAGTTTTCTTTTGATTGTTTCTCGTCAGTTGTGCCCAAACTCCTCTTTGCACTGAAACTTTTCTTTGAGTTTTCTGTATTGCACTGCTTCTCCTAAAACAAAACCTGGTGTCACCCTAGTAATCCCATTCTACGCATTGATCCATGGTAACCAGCATGGGAAAAGCCATACCCAAGAGTCTTACTGTTGGCTGCAAGGCCACATATAAACTCTGAGAGTATAAAAACAGTTACAGCATTAATTTGGGTTAATTGGCCCATTTCAATCCAATCTAGGACCACAGAGGGAGGATATTGAGATCCACTGAGCACTGTGCATGGGAATTCTGTGGACAGCAGGAAAACTCTCCCCCTTGGACCTTTCATCTCTTCTCCTTACGTTCCCTACACCCAGGTGTCTCCTTTTCTTGGGTTCATCCTGATAAGAGCTCTACAGAGCAAAGAAGTGAGTTTATTTCTATCTGGTTCTGCTTCAAGATAGCGTTTGGCTGGATTGAGCTTCAAACCAAAAGCCTTCTCCTTCCCACGCATCCCCTGACTTCATTTTCGACTACTGCAACTTCCTTGTTGATGAGAAAATTAGAGCTCTAATTTCCAGATTCCTCAGCTCTTTGACTTTTACTTTCTGAGATTTGCATTTTCACTCCACTTCAACTACTACACAAAGTTAAATAAAATCATTACTCAAAGGTGCTCTACCTTCAAGGTGCTCTGTCTTCATGATTGACATCCCAGAACTCCATGCTCCCAAACCCAACTTCTTATCTGTCACTTTGCTCAACCTCACGTCTCTTGAGGTTTATCCTGGCCTCCCTCACCCCCTGCCCCATACATCAGCTTTCTTCTGGCTTTCTTGGATTCGTCAATGACTCACCTATTTTAAGACTTTTGTCTTGATTGCTTAGAAGTTGCTGCTCTCCTGCTCTTCAATAATATTCCTTTCATCAGTATTCAACTCTGGGTTACAACCATAATTCTTGTTTCTCTACTTATAAGTTCTGAGTTTCACTGGAGAAACTTAAACAACAACCAAACAAACCACCAGCTAGGATCAGTATCAAATGGACTCTTATTAACTCCCTATCACATTCAGACAGCAGCTGTTTCTAACATTTTCCCACATTTTTCAGGCTTCTGATCTCACTCCTTTTCAGAGCAGTGTTTCTCAAATGTTGATGTACCAACACATCTCCTGGGAACCTTGTTAAAATAAAATTTCAACAAATGATGCTTAAATTGCTGGCTTTGAAATGCTCTTTCTGCAACTAAAACTATTTTCCTTTTGTCTTATATCTTCAATCTCTTCTCCACTCTCTCCTTCCCCTAGGCCCACAAGCATACTTAAGTATAGTAAATATAACCTTTCACTAACTCTACTATTTCTTTCTTTTTTTTTTAAAATATATTTTATTGGTTTTTTACAGAGAGGAAGGAAGAGGGATAGATAGTCAGAAACATCGATGAGAGAGAAACATCGATCAGCTGCCTCCTGCACACCTCCCACTGGGGATGTGCCCGCAACCAAGTTACATGCCCTTGACCGGAATCGAACCCAGGACCCTTCAGTCCACAGGCTGATGCTCTATCCACTGAGCCAAACCGGTTTTGGCTCTACTATTTCTTAAAGTGACATTTCCTAAAATGTGTTCTGTCAAAGAAAAATATTTCAAGGTATACTATTTCATGCAAAAATTAGATTCTGTGTCAAATACGTTTAGAAACACTTGGTTAAAGGTAGTTCAAATTTTCCTTTATGAAGGTATTTCCCAGATATGTTTGCCTAAGGACCAACTTTGGAGCTAATTTAGTAAATACTATTCCAGAACTATCATCCCAATTGCCCTTTGTTTTTTAAGGCACAGATTCTCCAAACTGTATTTCACATGGATTGCCTCAAACCCATAGCTGTACCTCTCATGTTAGGAAGCTCCAGTATTTCAGCTTCTGCTCACTATTAAAATGAAATGGCTCCTTCAAATAAAATGAACACATTCCATTTTACTAAATCAATTTTTAAATTGCATATTCCTGTATGTAACAAATACATTTGGGAGAAATTAAAAAGGCAAAATTACCCATAATCCCATTACCCAGATATAATGATGGTTAACATTGTTTTACATTTCTTTCCAATGTTTTGACCACACATGTATGTTTATGCATACACACATACACCATATATAGTGTGTGTACATATCCTATATAATAAAAGCTTACTATGCAAATCGACCGAACAGCGGAACAACTGGTTGCTATGATGCGCACTGACCACAGAGGGCAGATGCTCAATGCAGAAGCTGCCCCCTGGTGGTCAGTGCACTCCCACAGGGGGAGCGCCACTCAGCCAGAAGCCCTGAGTGCTAAGGATGTCCAAACTTTTTAGGCATGTGATTAAAGACTAGGCAATAATCAATTTTCCTATCATCTATTTTCACACTTATTTCTTGATTTCCTGCTGCCTATATCACTTTGCACAGATCAATAGAATTTTTGAAAAAGAAGATACTTCTTTAAAAACTGCATGATCCATCATTCCTACTTCCCAGTCTCAGAGTTAAACTGGACTAACAACTTGCTCTTAATGTCCCTGAGCAAACTCACCTAGCCTCCTGCCTAAGACTTAGCCTAGGGATGATTGAAAATATTAAGATATGAAAACATACTGGAACTATAATAAACAACTCAGCAATATGCCTTCTAAGGTGGACAGATTCTTGGTAGGCAGCCCTAATTACTACAATCACTTTTAGGTGTTCTAATGCACTCAGCTGAATTATGCACCACACTGCTTCTGAATGACACAGCCATTTCTGACTCCATTAATATGGAAGATTTCAGCCAAATGCTCTTAAACGATAGCTTCTCTTTATTTGTAATTTCAGACTCTATTGATTTCCTTCTGTTCCCTTCATTATGATTTCAATTGATTACCTTGGCAACTGCAATAACAATGATTGCACTTGACACTGTCTGAGACTCTTGAGATGGTATTTGAATAGGAATGGTATAATTTGGGAGAAAGTGCCTGTAGAACCTGTCATTAACAGTACACTTACACTTTACTTTTATTGACTTTACTCTTTTTTTTGAGTAGGCTCTTGTCACAGAGTTGGCTGTTAACAGGGCTACAGTAGTAGTTCAGATTTCTGCAGCTCTTTAGAAGGTTAAAGATTCTCATTATTAAAGAGAATGGGATGGGCTTGCATAGACATACATAACACATGTGGATATATAATGTGTGTGTGTGTGTGTGTGTGTGTGTGTGTGTGTGTGTGTGTGTAGCTGGTGCCTTTTTGCCAGTACTGCCAACTCTGTGACTTGTCATTCAGATCAACATACCAGTTGGGATGGGTATTTGGCGGTGATTGAACTTTTAGGGCATCAAAGTTCAGTTGAAAGAGTCCAGCCAAGATTTAATAAAGAATTCTATACAATGTCTCTATTAGGATTTTAAGAAACAAACAAACAAAATTGCTTTATGTCATTGTCACACCACACAATTGAAAATTCAAAGGCTCAACTGTGGATTACAAACTGAAATTTATGCAAGCTCTTAATTCTCCACTTTAACTCAACTGGCCCTTACTGAAAGACCGTTTTCTGTATTAGATTCCTGGAAAATATCAGTTATGCAACACAGGGAGAGCTATGGTCACACTTTCCTGTTTCTTTCTTCCAGTGTTGTTTTAATTAAGTAGGCACCCATTCATCCTGTTGATGGTAGCCCAAATCTTCTGGAATAGGAGAAGCTATTTGCCAAGTTGCAGGACTACATGAAAAGTTAGTAATACTAAGTTTCAGAAATTTTCTACTAATAGGCCAAGCTCTATTCATTCTTTGGAAAATATATAACACACTGATCACCACCCCCCAAATTTGGCTGATTTATATGATATTTGCCTGGATGCTTTAGTGTAGTGAGAAGAATCCTGAGTTCTAGGCTCATCTCTGCTATAGACTGTGTGACCTTCTATAAGCCAATTATATCTCTAGACCTCATTTTACTCGTTTGTAAAACAAGAGGATTAGATTCAATGACATCCAAGGATCTTTCTAACTGTATTTCTATAAAACATTAGACAAAGTAACTTCATTAGCCAGCTTAATACACACACACACACACACACACACACACACACACACACATATATATATGTATATAGGCCCGATGCACAAAATTCATGCAAGGGGCTCAGCCCTTGCAGCTTCAGCTTCATCCAGAAGGTTGTCTGGACGGTCATTCTGCTGTTTGGCCTAATTAGCATATTAGCTCTTTATTATATAGGAGATATATATATATATATATATATATATATATATATATATATATTTCAATGTAAATATGGTAGAAAGTGCCTGACATAAAATGTGCACAGTGTTTGCAGAATCAACAAATTTTAAAAACAAATACCAAAGAGGTTTCTTGAGTTTAAGCTATTTTATCTTCCTGTTCAAAATCATCAATGTTTGCCCATCTGTTGCTTTTGTTGACTGAAAGCTAATTAGATTTGATCAACTATTTTCTATTTGGAAGACACAAGATTCTAGTTCCATACTGAGTATAATCAGTTTGTAGCTTGGCACTTCCAGGGGTGTGAGTATATATGTATGAAGATTTGGGCATTGCCAACCTCATATCAGAGAGTTTTAGAAAAAGATTTTCAGGGCCCCACAGTGAATGAGCTGAGACTTCAATGATGCAAATACTGAGGAGATGCTGTGAAGGCCAGCCAGTCAGGATTTTATGAGTTGATTGTATGTCATATCTTTTACATGGAAGGTGAGATGAGAGGGAAAAGAACGGATAAAGGGCAGGCAAAGAAAAAAACAAAAGAAGAGGAAAAGAGAAGGAAGACTCCGGGAGAAGACTGATTCTCCTGACTGGGAAGTCTGTTTTTTCACATAACTGTAGATTCTCATTTTGGTTTTGACATAGCCCATTTCTCATCACTGTCAGAAGTTAAATCAGTGTCTCTAGATGAAAAGTCTTTATGTTTACCATGTTTAAGGATGACAATCATTCACCAGCCTCAATATTCAGACTTGCTTATTGGTTAGTATATTGCCCGCACTCCACAAAGGAAACTGAAGTAAACAGTGGATGGATGACAGCTAAACTCTTTGAGAACACTGAAGAGTCAAGGGGGTGGGTGGGGGCGTATAACTTTAATTACAGGAGCTACACCTTTTCTTTAACAAGCTCTACCTCCTAACACAACCTCAACATGGGGATCTTGGATGGTTCAGAGAGGTTGGTGATAAGCACTTTATGAATAAACACTGCTAAAAGATGAGGAAGCTAGAAAAGAGATTTAGGGCCATATTTTTTGCTTCCGAGGGTTTTGGTAATTGCTTTCTTTCTAAACTGAAATGCCAATTTAAATTGGAGAACACTCTAGAACAGAACTAACTGGACTATACCAGCATGGCCTTGAATACTGTTACTAGTTTTACAGAATTTTCATATACAATATCCCATTTGATTCTTAAAAGTTAGGACTTGAAAGCAAATATCACATTAAGTTGGAATAATCTTTCCATTATAACTCAGCTTCCCTCTTGAAAAACAAAGCTCTGTATTTAGAAAAGCCAAGTCTAGGAGACCATGTCAGGGTAGCCTGGGATGCACTTGTGAAGGAGTTGAGGTACGTTGGCATTGGTTAAGCATTAATTTTGGGTCTCAGAGGTTGTAATTGCTAAATGCAAGGCCTTTTCTTGACACCATTTCCAAGACCTTACAATAAAGCCTGGGGCCTTTCTCCTGCTATCAGTGCTTGCATCCTGGCATGGCATATGCCCCAATGGCTAACAGATCTGGAAGACTGGCATGGAATTTTGGAATGAGCAGATTTTCCTTGTGTTAGTGCCCCTATGTAATGGTTGCTTGCTTTCTCATTCCACTGCCAAGAAATGTGTCCTTTCATGAGGACTTTTGAAGGAGATGCTTTTTTGTTTAATGGTTTTCTGCACCAGCAGTTTACTCATTTAGAGATTGAAATGGATATATCTCACCTTGGGAAGTGATGTTCTAGAATCGGTTCCTTTTCTGTAAGCAAGAAGGTGGCAGGGACACTGCAGGCCTGGGGTAAAAGAGGACATATCTTTGCAGAGGAAAAAAGAGTCTGCGTGAAGAATGTCAAGTCCATGGGATGGTTCTGATCATTCTCTTCCCAGAACTAAAATAATATAACCAACTTTGCCTACCAGGATTGTAGCAAAGAAATCCTATAGAATATAGAGTCAGCAATGTGGTTTCTACTAGTGGGTTTTAAAAATACTTGGCAATAGGCATCCTTGATGTTATGAAAGTGCCACTTGAATAAAAGTTTAGTAGGAAAAATTAACTGAGGCACCAATATGGATTCATTAGTGAAGATTTTGACAATCCAGGGACTGAACCAAAAGGGAAACAATCACATAAACCTGAATTGAAGTTCACTTGAACATGGGGTGGATTGCATTGGGTGACAGTCATTAGGTACAATGATGTATATACAATAATACACTCTTTTCAACTACATTGTACATTAAGAAATTGCCTATTTTGGGGTAAAAAAGGTGGCTTAGGCACAGATAGTTCTGGATTCAAATGCCAGCTCTGTTACCCATGATCTGCATGGCCTTGAAAGAGTCATTTAACCTTTGTGGGTTCCAATCTCTTACTACTTATGGACATTGTTCTAAGCACTGTAGACATATTAATTTATTAATCCTCACAATAGTGGATACTTTATTCTTATGTCCAATATACTGATAAACAGTACCACTCTTAGACCAGGGCAAGAGGGGTCTCTTTCCTGGGTCCTGTGCTTTAATAGGCCCTGCTTTAGCCCTTCTCCAGCTGCACCCCTCCAAATGGACAAAGAGTCTATGGGATCAATGGAACGCCCACCTGGATGATCAAGAGATGGCCAATGGGCAGCTGCTTGTGGGAAATTCAGGTTCATGGAGCAGAGTGTTTTAAACATTGTACCTGCATTGTAAAGAAAGAACACGGTGGAAGAAAGGAGTACTTGCTACTCACCAACTGTTTTGGTGCTTCCATTCCCTGATATGGTACCCTGAGAATTTTAATTACAAACTTTGTCTTCCTAGGATGATATAAGATATAACTGTGTGCAAGCTTGATTTATGGCTTTTGAATGGACATATGCTACACGAGCTTCCATTTGTACTATTTCCCAGGCTGCACAAAGGTTAGGAGTAGGTAGATATATATATATATATATATATATATATATATATATATATATATATATATATATTAGGAAGTTAAGACACATGGAAATCAAATGATTTGTCCATTTTCATAGAGCATAAAAGTGGAAGAGTTATGATTTAAACACAGGTGCTCTGGCTCCACAGTCTGAGTTCTCACACTATGCTATTATCACAGTTGAGTTTAAGGAATCTGCAGGTAAGCTATGACAAGTCTTCTCATCAACCTTTATATCTCATCACCCAAACAGTGGCCATGGAAGAAGGTCTAAGGTTTATAGCACAATAGCAGCCATTGTCATACTGCTTTCAAGGAGACCCACCGTTCCCTGGAGCTGACTAAGGGGCCAGGCGAGGAGCAAGAGATGGGTGGAATCATAGACTGAATCATCAAGAAAGAAACTATTTTCAGCCATCAGAGAAATCAGGATATTGAATCAAATTTGATTGGGGTAAAAATAAGGATTCAATTACAAAAAAATAAAAATAAAAGGTATAAAGCACTGGTATGGTAGAATGAACTTGGGTTTTGAAGTCAGAACTGTATTCAAATATAAGTTTTACTATTTGTTTGCTGGATGACATTGGCAAGTTATTTAAGCTACCAGGCCTTTGTTCCCTTGATTGTGAAAAATGGAGAGGAGAGAAATCCCATGTAAATTAGAGAAATCCATGTGAAAGTATTAGCATGGTATGTGACACATAGAAGGCACCCCATAAATGGAGATATGCACAGTAACATAAATATTAGCAGTATTAAAATAAAAGACTTAATAATAATAATAATAATAATAATAATAATGGGTAATGTTCAAATAGAGTTTACTACATTAAAGACACTACTAAGCACTTTATGTCTTTTAGCTCTTTAATCTTCATAACAAACCAATGAGAGACTTCTATTATTATCATGAAGAAACTGAGGAATCAAGAGGTTAAATAAATTTCCCAAAATCACTGGAACAGGAGTCATCACATTTTCACTGTAAAGGACCAGATATTAAGTATTTTAAGATTTGTGGATTAGACCCTCTCTGTTATAACTATTCAACTCTGCCCTTGTATTGTGAAAGCAGCCATGAACAATACATAAACAAATGAACAGGAATTTTTTTCCAATAAAACTTTATTTATGAACACTAAAACTGAAATTTTATATATTTTCAACATGTCATAAAAGACTATTCTTCTTTTGATGTTTTTCCCAATTATTAGCTTATAGACCATAAGCTAATATAGGGAGTGTGCTTGCTGGATTTAGCCTACAGGCCATAATCATTGTTTTCTGTTCTAAATAAACAGGCCCAGGGCAACGACACCTCTTGTCCTTGTCAAAGGGAGTTTAGCATTTTGTTGTTCTAGCTCTAAAATCTGACTGGATAAGAAAGGGCAGGGGAAGGGGCAAAGGGAGGGAAAGAAAAATCTTAATATTTTAAGGATTTTAAGGTTTCCAGACAATGAAGTCTCATTTTAGGGATGCAGATGCTATTTGACTTGGCGAGATCCTTAAATAAACACATTGGGTATGCAAAATAAAGTCATAGATTAGATGGGAGACAAACTAACTCCTTTGATTAAGAATGCTTTTCTTGGGTGGATGTGAGCTTTCTCCTGAAGGCCTACTAGGTACAGAATTGAACATTTGTGGGCAGCATGAGGAACCATATGATGGGAGGAATATAAGCCATTTCTGAGAGAGGAACTCTAGGAAGAAGTGCCCAAGAAGAGAGACAATCTTAAGAAACAACACAATTTTAAAGGACCATGTTAAGGAACTGAAGAAACCCATGTCTGAGAGCCCATTGAAGTCTATTTCTAGTTCTAAGATGTACTGAGCTTTCTTATACAATGTAAGCAATAACCTTGTGTTGCAGAGGAGGGAAGGATGGGGTGGGGTTGGGGGTGGGGAAGGGTGTGACAAGGAGTAGAAAGGAGGGAAAATAGATAGCTTCTAGGCCTGAGTAAGCAGTAAATCAGCAATAAAGGACTGACAAGTAGAAAGGTCTGTTCATCCCTTGCTTGTTTTATTGATGAGCTGTCAAACATAAACATTCTGTTCACCATCAAAGAGACGTTCATGCCCAGCCAGGGTGGCTCAGTGGTTGAGCATAGCCCTATGAACCAGGAAATCACAGTTCCATTCCAGGTCAGGGCACATACCCAGGTTGCAGCCTTAATCCCCAGTAGGGGGCTTGCAGGAGGCAGCTGATCAATGATTCTTTCTCATCATTGATGAGTCTATCTCTCCCTCTTCCTTCCTTTTTGAAATCAATGAAAATACATATTTCTTTAAAAGGGGCATTCATGAAGTACTTGCTTCAGGCACCGAGTGTTATGATGGGTTCATCCTATATAATAAAAGCCTAATATGCTAAGTGTCCGGATGTCTGGTCATTTGTTCAACCAATCAAAGCATAATATGTTAATGATATGCTAAGGCTGCTCAACTGCTCACTGTGACGTGCACTGACCACCAGGAGGCTGAGAGTTGACTGGTCAACCAGTTGCTATGATGTGCACTGACCACCAGGGGGCAGATAGTCAACCAGTAGACCAGTCACTATGACGTGCACTGACCACCAGGGGGCAGACACTCCAACTGGTAGGTTAGCTTGCTGCTGGGGTCTGGCTGATTGGGACTGAGGGAGATGGGCCGGACAAGCCCTGGAGCCCTCCTGCAGTCCCTCCCTGGCTGGCAAACCTCCCACATCCCTTCCCAGCCCCAATCATGCACCAGTGGGGCCCCTCGACCTGGCCTGCATACTTTTGCAATCCGGTACTCCTCAGGGGATGACGGAGAGCCAGTTTCAGCCCAATCCCACAGGCCAGACCGAGGGACCCCAGGGGTGCATGAATTCATGCACCGGGCCTCTAGTATAATATATAGAGAAAGCTTTTGTCCACAGAGAATTCACAATCTCAAGAATTTTTCCAAATATCAAGGTAGCACTTCTCTTTCACTTTTGCAAATTAAAACAAATATTTCAAACCCTGTTAGTGAGTCCTGTGCTTGTATAATATTAAGACTTAGATTTTGTAGAAAAGCTTGAATATTTCAAAGGGTGGAATCAAGCCTGTTCTGCCCAGTTCAGAATGGCTGAAGCTGCTGGAGTCAGCCGGTCACTTCTCCCCACCTGCTTCCCCCTTTTCCCACCACCTGTGTTGACTGATTGTTTTAACTCCTGTCTGTGTATGAAAAGTCACTCTTTTCTTTTTAAGAAGAAAACAAGGGTAACAACAACCAAAAAAAAGGAGGGAGGTGTGTAGAAAATGGAATAAGTAGAGATAAAGAAAGCATTTTAAGTTACTCCACCCACTGAGAAGTTTTCTTCAGACCTGATGTTTGGGGCTTATGCTTAGGGATCACCTTCAGCCAGGATCGGGACATGTTTGGGTGTGCATCTGAAGTACACGTAGCAGGGATCATTTTAATACCTTTTCTTTTCCGAGTTTCTTATAGAAAGCCCTACTCCTTCCGTTCAGAAAGAGCACATTATGTTTCCATGCTGCCTTGGAAGTCTTTTTTTTATTATTTTATTGTTTAAAGTATTACATATGTCTCCTTTTTTTCCCTGATTGACCCCTCCCTGGCCACTCCCACGCCTCAGGACAAGCCCTCACCGCCCCAGTGTCCATGTCCATTGTTTATACTAATATGCATGCATACAAGTCCTTTGGTTGATCTCTTACCGCCCCTCCATTCTCCCCTTCCTTCCCTCTGAGGTTGGACAGTCTGTTCTGTGTTTCTTTGTCTCTGGATCTATTTTTGTTCATCAGTTTATATTGTTCATTATATCCCACAAATGCATGAGATCATGTGATATTTATCTTTCTCTGACTGGCTTATTTCGCTTAGCATAATGCTCTCCAGGTCCATCCATGCTGTTGCAAATGGTAAAAGTTCCTTCTTTTTTATAGCAGGGTAGTATCCCATTGTGTAGATGTACCACAGTTTTCTAATCCACTCATCTGCTGATGGGCACTTAGGCTGTTTCCAAATCTTAGCTATGGTGAATTGTGCTGCTATGAACATAGGGGTGCATATATCCTTTCTGATTGGGGTTTCTGATTTTTGGGATATATTCCTAGAAGTGGGATTACTAGATCAAATAGGAGTTCCATTCTTAACTTTTAGAAATCTTTTGTAGGGACAAGTTGGTGCTTCATTGAAAAACTGTATTATCTAGAGAGCACCTTTTCGGGCTATGTGATTCTGATTCTAGGGAAGCTACTAGTATGTCACAACTCTGTAAAAGTTAGCTGATAGCAATGAAAAACCCTTCTTGCCTCGAGATAAGCAAATGCCACCCAGTGGGTTCAAGGGACTCCTGGCTTCTCACTGAGAAAAAGCTGGATTTGTCACATGTGCACACTGCCTTCCCTCCGTCTCAGCTATGACTGCATGTGCTCTGTGCATTCTCCTTTGAACTGGTTGTAACATCGGAACAGTTTCCTCATTGAGGAGTGAAATAAAATCTCTAAATCATGTTTATTTTGAATCTAGGTACAAGTCATGATTTTATCTTTTTTGAAAATTATCCTTAAACCCTTTTTTCTATTTTGCAGATTAGGAGTTACTCCTGGCAAGCACCTCTGTCACCAGTCATCACTAAATTATAGATAGACAATGTGTTTGTCTTTCTTATTTCTACAGCCTAAATTCATCCTATTACTTACATTCAATTCCATGTGAATCCATTTCAGAACTCAGGGGGGTGGAAAATAAGACTGTCTTTCCGGATTGGGGAAATATTTTTATTTATTTACTTACTTATTTTTAATTCAATTTATTGGGGTGACTTTGGTTAATAAAATTATAGGTTTCAGAGGTACAATTGTATAACACCTCATCTGGATATTATCTATGTTCACCATCCAAAATCCAGACTCCTTCTATCACCATTTACCCCCTGTTTACCTTCTACCTCTCCCCAGCCTCCTATCACTCTGGTACTCACCATACTGTTGTCTGTCTATGAGGGTGGTTTTTTTATTGTATTTTTTAAAATGTAATTCTTCACCTGTTTCACCCAGCTCTTCTACCCCCTCCTCTCTGACAGCTGTCATTCTGTTCTGTGTATCTATAAGTCTGTTTCTATTTTGTTTGTTAGTTTATTTTGTTCATTACATTCCATATATAAGTGAAGTCCTGTAGTATTTGCCTTTTTCTGTCTGGCTTATTTCACTTAGCATAATACACTGTAGGTCCATCCATGCTGTCATGAAAAGTAAAATTTCCCTTTTTTTTTCTTTACGACCAAATAGTATTCCATTGTGTAAATGTATCACATATTTTTTAATCCACTCATCTATTTATGGGCACTTGGGCAACTTCCAAATCTTGGGTATTGTAAATAATGCTGCAAGGGACAGAGGAGTGCATATATTCTATGGAATTGGTGTTTCGAGATTCTTTGGATACATTCCTAGAAGTGGAATCTCTGGGTCTTAAGGCAGTTCCATTTTTAATTTTTTGAGCTAAGTCCATATTGTTTTCCACAGTGGCTGCACTAATCTGCATTTCCACCAATAGTGCAAGAGGGTTCCATTTTCTCCACATCCTCACCAACACTTGTTGTTTGTTGATTTAATGATAGCCATTCTGACAGGTGTGAGGTGACATCTCATTGTGGTTTTAATTGGTATTTCTCTGATGATTAGTGACATTGAGCATCTTTTCATATGTTTATTGGCCATCTGCATGTCCTCTTTGGAGAAGTATCTATTCAGGTTCTTTGCCCATTTTTATTGGATTTTTGTTTTCTTGGTGGTGAGTTGTATAAGTATTTCACAAATTTTGGATATTAACTCTTAGCAGATGTGTCATTGGCAAATATGTTTTCCCATTCAATGGGTTGTTTTTGCATTTTGTTGATGCTTTCCTTTGCTGTGAAAAATTTTTACTTATGAAGTAGACCCATTTATCTATTTTGTTTGTTTCCCTTGCCTGAAGCAATATATATGAGAAAATATTGCTCTGAGAAATGTCTGAGATTTTATTTCGTAGGTTTTCTTCTAGGATTTTTATGATTTCAAGTCTAACATTTAAGTCTTTATAAACATTGTTTTGAACTCTGTTAAATTGCTTTCCTCCATTTCATTTAGTTCTTCTTCTGGGGATTTCTCCTGTTCTTTCATTTGGGGCCTGTTTATTTGTCTTTTCATTTGGCTGCCTCTCTTTCTTTGCTTTTGTGTATTAGGTACATCTGCTATCTCCCCTATTTTCGTAGGATGGCATTATATAGTAAGTGCCTTGTGGGGCTCATTAATACAGTCTCCTTGGTCACCTGAGCTGGCCACTTCATGAATGTCCCTAATCCTAACCCCAGCAACATTACCACCAATCTACATAAGAACATTTTCCCACTCCCCAAACATTCAATGAGATGATAGACTGGAAATAACCAGAAATGAGGATTCCCACTGACACCAGGTCCACAAGTTTTTAAGTCTCCCAGCTAACATAATAGGGATTTTATCCAACTATTTTATAGTGAGAACAGTCATAAAAATAAATATGAAGACCCCTAATATTTTTGAGTTAAGAAGCATTCCAAACACTATACAACCAAACTTCTATAGTTAAAAGAGTTGATTTTCCTCCATCTTAAATTCAATTATCATATAAAAGTTGCTTTTTGAAAATAGGAGAGAATTAGTAGGATTTTTAGAAACCAAAAGTCATATTAAGAATCAAGAAAAAAATTCCAAGACTCTACAGAAGTTCAACCCCAGCCAGGTGACTATCATTATTCCACAAGTTTACATGGGGAAAAAAATCTATTTAACTATACTCAGTTATTTTGAAATATATGCTCTGAATAGTTTCAATGTCACACTTGTCTTTTGAGTAACCAATATCTGCTGCTTTCTTGTGGCTAAAAGAACTTTCATTTGAACCATAAATAAGCAAAAATTAAGCTGTTAAAAATGTGACTTTTTAACACAGCCTTTCCATTTTAGTATAGTAAGAAAAATTTCTTACATAAAGGATGTGTTCTTTTATATCCCACAAAATATTTTGAGACACATATTTTTACAAATAGGTTTGTATTTAGCAAACAAATAAATGAATAAATTATGTTTAAACTATGGCTTAAATCCTAAATAAATTAAAACAGAAAAACTGAGAAAGAATTAAAAATTATATATATATATATGTAATTACATGAACTTCTTGATCATCAGGAGAATCGTCAGAAATAAGAGACTGTTCATCTTCTGGTAAGTCAGTATTTTCTTTTAGTGTATCAACTTCTATTTCATGATATTGTTTTCAATTCAAGTGGACCCCTGAGGCCTTTATCTGTCAGTACTTAGAGACCCCTGCACGCATGTTAGCAGCTGCTCAGCTTCCCTAATCCATGTGGACCAGGATTGGTGGAGCCCATCCCCTTTCTATGGACATCACTGTTTTACCTAATTTCATCAATGCTCTGATGGGTAGTCTCAAAAGTAAGTCTTTGAAAAATTGTGCAAGAATTTCTGTGGGGTAAGCACTGCCAGGTGCAGGTGTGCACCTGTGGGACTTTGGCAGGTCCTGCACACTGTTCTCCCAGAGGAGGGGCCTTTCCCCTTGCTCCCCAGGGAACCTGCAGGGGCCTCTGCTGCCTCACTTTGTCCCCAGGGCTGATGGTCATGAGACCAGAAGACTGCCAGTCCGATGGTGACAGTGCTCTCTCCCCAGTGTTGACAGTGTGTGTTTCCCCACTGGTGAGTGGGGCATCTCTGACATGTGCTGGTATGTGCACTGCCTCTAGATAGACAGTGGTGATGCTTGCCCAGCATCATGAATACTGTACTTCATGCTCAGGAATGGCAACACTTAGAATATGAATAATAAGATTTATTTATTACTTAAACAGGGTTATACAAGGGAGAAATGCAGGCTAAAAGCAGAAGAAAGAAAATAATGAAAGCAAAAACTCCCCAAAATCCAAAAATAATAAAAATCAAAAGATGAAAAATTGACTCACGCCGTGGAGAACAAATAAACAACAAAATAAAAACAGAAAAGAAAAGTAAAATTTCAAAGAGTGAGGGTGAAACAAGTTTTGCCCTTATGACAGGGTGAGCACATTCAACAAGGGGCCCTTGAGCAGGGCCCTCCACAGGCAGCTCCTCCTCTGAGGCAGGAACCAGCATGGGCTCCAGGGAGGGTTCTTCATCCAGCGGTCCTGGGGCCTCAGTTTTGTCTGGGGCCGGCCCTGGCTCCACAGCTACAGCTGGAGAGGCTGCTGGAGGTGGTGAAAGCTCTGGAGATGGAAATGCCTCCAGCTCTGCATCCTGCTCCTCAGGATGGACTTCAGGTGCTACAGGAGGAGCTGCCTCTGCCTCCTGGGCTGGTGCTGGAGTTGGGAGAGGAGAAAAGGTCACCCAGGTGCCTGCATTTCCATCTGTCCCCCAAAGACACAACACAGCTAGAGCCTAGGACCCACCAAAGGATGTGCTCCCCACTGGCAATCCAGCAGATGGGTGGTCTTAGGCGGTCTTTGCTCCTGGCCAGGCTCTAGGGGTGTTCCCTATGTGTCTGGCAAGCGCCTCTCCCCATAAGCTCACATGGACCTCCCCAAACCTTCCCACCCCTACACCTCCCCACTTTCTCACCTTTGGGCCCTTGAGCTGGCCCGTCCATAGGCAGCTCCTCCCCTGAGGCAGGAACCAGCATGGGCTCCAGGGAAGGTTCTTCATCCAGCGGTGCTGGGGCCTCAGTTTTGTCTGGGACCGGCCCTGGCTCCACAGCTACAGCTGGAGAAGCTGCTGGAGGTGGTGAAAGCTCTGGAGATGGAGATGCCTCCAGTTCTGCATCCTGCTCCCCAGGATGGACTTCAGGTGCGACAGGAGGAGCTGCCTCTGCCTCCTGGGCTGGTGCTGGAGTTGGGAGAGGAGAAGATCACCCAGGTGCCTGCATTTCCATGTGTCCCCCAAAGACACAACACTGGGCACAGCCCAGGACCCACCACAGGACGTCCTCCATGCCCAAAGTCCAGCAGATGGGTGGTCTGAGGTTGGTCTTTGTTCCTGGCCAGGCTCTGGGGGTGCTCCCTGTGTGTCTGGCAGCAATCCCTCCCCATAATTCACATGGATCTCCCCACCCATTCCACCCCTATCACCCCACCTCCTCACCCTTGGGCTCTGCCTCGTTGGGCTCCAGGTCTTCCCGCCCGGTGTGATTAACACGGCCATAGCACTTCAGAACAGAGTTGAAAATTGCCATCTGTGTGTTGGGACTGAGCGGCTTCGAGGTTGGAGGCTTGTTGGGCCTGGGCGGCTTTGGTGGAGGAGTCCTCCTCCATCCACCCACAGGCCCTGGCTCCCCAGACGCCCAGGTGGCTACACTCACTTCAGGCCTGCCCTGGCCCTCAGTGGTGTGGCTCACCGGCCCCTCACTCCTGGACATGGGGAAGGGGTCTTCTTCCACCACCTGCTGCTCCACCTTGATCTGGGTTGAGCTCTGCAATGACAGTGACCAGCAGCCAGTCAGTAGGCCTCAAGCGTGACCCTAGTCACTGCTGCTTCTGCCCCCTGGACCTTCTGCTCCCGGATCAGGCCCAGCCCTGTGTCTGCACAGGCCTCCACCCAGGGGAAATGAGATTCATCTCCAGGGCTCAGGATAGACCTCAGGCAGAGGGCGCCACCCACACTCCACGTCCACCCAGCCAGCTTTGACCTGGGGTGCGAACATGACCTTTCCTGACACCCCAACCCAACCTGTTCCTGTTCTGCGCAGGCCCTCCCATGTGAACACCCCTTCACCACCACCCCTCAACAGACACACACACACACACACACACACACACACACACACACACACACATGGTGAGGGACATAAGGCTGCTCAGGTGGGATCAGAGTGGTGGCCTGGCCTGAGCAAAACTGCCCTAAGCCTCCCTGTGTTACCTCCGCGTCCCGCCGTGCAAAGGGCCACAGGCGTCGTCTGGGCTGAGTCCGGATCCAGCGGCGGGCACGTCGGAATATACTCTCATCGCTGCCTCTCTTGAGGCCTCGGCCTCGGGACACTGGGAGACAACACGAAAACATGGTGTCCTCTCCAATGTGTCTATCCGAGTGAGATGGGAAGGGGCAGTTATAGAATGTGGCTGCCTGGTTACCAGGTTCTGTTAGGCTCCATCGTCAGGAAGTGAGGTCACCCCTGGGTCCCCTACCCCGAGCACCGCCTCAGACATGAGCCGCGACCTCACTTCCTGACGATGGAGCCCAACAGAACCTGGAACCCCGGTAACCAGGCAGCCCCATTCTATAACTGCCCCTTCCCATCTCACTCGGATAGAGGCATTGGAGAGGACACCATGTTTTCGTGTTGTCTCCCCGTGTGCCGAGGCCGAGGCCTCAAGAGAGGCAGCGATGAGAGTATATTCCGACGTGCCCGCCGCTGGATCCGGACTCAGCCCAGACGACGCCTGTGGCCCTTTGCACGGCGGGACGCGGAGGTAACACAGGGAGGCTTAGGGCAGTTTTGTTCAGGCCAGGCCACCACTCTGATCCCACCTGAGCAGCCCTATGTCCCTCACCTCATGTGTGAGTGTGTGTGTGCGTGTGTGTGTGTGTTTGTGTGTGTGTGTGTTGAGGGGTGGTGGTGAAGGGGTGTTCACATGGGGAGGGCCTGCGCAGAACAGGAACAGGTTGGGTTGGGGTGTCAGGAAAGGTCATGTTCGCACCCCAGGTCAAAGCTGGCTGGGTGGACGTGGAGTGTGGGTGGCGCCCTCTGCCTGAGGTCTATCCTGAGCCCTGGAGATGAATCTCATTTCCCCTGGGTGGAGGCCTGTGCAGACACAGGGCTGGGCCTGATCCGGGAGCAGAAGGTCCAGGGGGCAGAAGCAGCAGTGACTAGGGTCACGCTTGAGGCCTACTGACTGGCTGCTGGTCACTGTCATTGCAGAGCTCAACCCAGATCAAGGTGGAGCAGCAGGTGGTGGAAGAAGACCCCTTCCCCATGTCCAGGAGTGAGGGGCCGGTGAGCCACACCACTGAGGGCCAGGGCAGGCCTGAAGTGAGTGTGGCCACCTGGGCGTCTGGGG
Source organism: Plecotus auritus (assembly GCF_963455305.1). NCBI lineage: Eukaryota > Metazoa > Chordata > Mammalia > Chiroptera > Vespertilionidae > Plecotus > Plecotus auritus. Next base: position 132,776,381 of record NC_137776.1, on the reverse strand, counting down.
AGCCAGGGCCCGTGGGTGGATGGAGGAGGACTCCTCCACCAAAGCCACCCAGGCCCAACAAGCCTCCAACCTCGAAGCCGCTCAGTCCCAACACACAGATGGCAATTTTCAACTCTGTTCTGAAGTGCTATGGCCGTGTTAATCACACCGGGCGGGAAGACCTGGAGCCCAACGAGGCAGAGCCCAAGGGTGAGGAGGTGGGGTGATAGGGGTGGAATGGGTGGGGAGATCCATGTGAATTATGGGGAGGGATTGCTGCCAGACACACAGGGAGCACCCCCAGAGCCTGGCCAGGAACAAAGACCAACCTCAGACCACCCATCTGCTGGACTTTGGGCATGGAGGACGTCCTGTGGTGGGTCCTGGGCTGTGCCCAGTGTTGTGTCTTTGGGGGACACATGGAAATGCAGGCACCTGGGTGATCTTCTCCTCTCCCAACTCCAGCACCAGCCCAGGAGGCAGAGGCAGCTCCTCCTGTCGCACCTGAAGTCCATCCTGGGGAGCAGGATGCAGAACTGGAGGCATCTCCATCTCCAGAGCTTTCACCACCTCCAGCAGCTTCTCCAGCTGTAGCTGTGGAGCCAGGGCCGGTCCCAGACAAAACTGAGGCCCCAGCACCGCTGGATGAAGAACCTTCCCTGGAGCCCATGCTGGTTCCTGCCTCAGGGGAGGAGCTGCCTATGGACGGGCCAGCTCAAGGGCCCAAAGGTGAGAAAGTGGGGAGGTGTAGGGGTGGGAAGGTTTGGGGAGGTCCATGTGAGCTTATGGGGAGAGGCGCTTGCCAGACACATAGGGAACACCCCTAGAGCCTGGCCAGGAGCAAAGACCGCCTAAGACCACCCATCTGCTGGATTGCCAGTGGGGAGCACATCCTTTGGTGGGTCCTAGGCTCTAGCTGTGTTGTGTCTTTGGGGGACAGATGGAAATGCAGGCACCTGGGTGACCTTTTCTCCTCTCCCAACTCCAGCACCAGCCCAGGAGGCAGAGGCAGCTCCTCCTGTAGCACCTGAAGTCCATCCTGAGGAGCAGGATGCAGAGCTGGAGGCATTTCCACCTCCAGAGCTTTCACCACCTCCAGCAGCCTCTCCAGCTGTAGCTGTGGAGCCAGGGCCGGCCCCAGACGAAACTGAGGCCCCAGGACCGCTGGATGAAGAACCCTCCCTGGAGCCCATGCTGGTTCCTGCCTCAGAGGAGGAGCTGCCTGTGGAGGGCCCAGCTCAAGGGCCCCTTGTTGAATGTGCTCACCCTGTCATAAGGGCAAAACTTGTTTCACCCTCACTCTTTGAAATTTTACTTTTCTTTTCTGTTTTTATTTTGTTGTTTATTTGTTCTCCACGGCGTGAGTCAATTTTTCATCTTTTGATTTTTATTATTTTTGGATTTTGGGGAGTTTTTGCTTTCATTATTTTCTTTCTTCTGCTTTTAGCCTGCATTTCTCCCTTGTATAACCCTGTTTAAGTAATAAATAAATCTTATTATTCATATTCTAAGTGTTGCCATTCCTGAGCATGAAGTACAGTATTCATGATGCTGGGCAAGCATCACCACTGTCTATCTAGAGGCAGTGCACATACCAGCACATGTCAGAGATGCCCCACTCACCAGTGGGGAAACACACACTGTCAACACTGGGGAGAGAGCACTGTCACCATCGGACTGGCAGTCTTCTGGTCTCATGACCATCAGCCCTGGGGACAAAGTGAGGCAGCAGAGGCCCCTGCAGGTTCCCTGGGGAGCAAGGGGAAAGGCCCCTCCTCTGGGAGAACAGTGTGCAGGACCTGCCAAAGTCCCACAGGTGCACACCTGCACCTGGCAGTGCTTACCCCACAGAAATTCTTGCACAATTTTTCAAAGACTTACTTTTGAGACTACCCATCAGAGCATTGATGAAATTAGGTAAAACAGTGATGTCCATAGAAAGGGGATGGGCTCCACCAATCCTGGTCCACATGGATTAGGGAAGCTGAGCAGCTGCTAACGTGGGTGCAGAGGTCTCTAAGTACCGACAGATAAAGGCCTCACAGGTTCTCTCACTTGAGAACCGTGGAAAAACTATCTACATCCAGGATCCCATCAGTTAGACTACATATATGTGATTTCAACAGGTAGAAACACATGTGAAAATGACTTGGTACTGTATGTAGAGAACCCTAAAGATTCTATCAAAAACTACTAGTAATGATAACTGAATTTTGTAAAGTAGCAGGATCCAAAATAAATATCTAGAATTCATTTATATACACCAATAATTATCACAATAGCAAAAGAAGAAAATAACTCCATTTAAAATGGAATCACAATAAATTACCCTGGAATAAATTTAACAAAGCATGTAAAATAACTGTACTTCAAAAATTATATAACACTGAAGCAAGATGTTTAAGGAAATATATATAAGTGGAATCATATACTATGTTCATGGATTGGAAGAATTATTACTAAAATGTTCATACTACCCAAAGCAATTTATAGATTCAATGCAATTCCTATGAAGATACCAATAGTGTACTTCACAGAACTGGAACAAATATTCCAGAAATTTATGTGTAACTGAAGCATCCATCTTATATAAATACTGCTGTGTGAAATTTTAACCCTGCTATTTGGCTTCTGTAAATGCTTGCTTGCTTAAATAATAAGGAAAATAAGATTACTCCCACTTCATAGAGGCCATTAAACCTTCCCCGGATTAAATTATCAGTGCTGGCACCAGGCCAAGCCTTTGGTTGAGGTCTCAAGGCCCCAGCACATGGGGGCTCTTTAAGAACTTGCAAAGGGGGCGGGAAAAACCCCATATTTGGGAGACAAAGAAGGTAAAAACATATAAATAGGGAAAATTCCTCCATGTTGGGGCCCAGAATTTGAGAGACATTTTCCTCTGGACCCACGCGTAATAAATGTAACTCCATCTCTCTAAGTATTGCTTGGTTCTTCTCCGGTTTTCTGTAACATAACTACAAAAGATACCAAATAGTCATAGCAACTTGAGAAAGAAGAAGAAAGTTGGATGTATCACACTACCTGGTATCAAAGTATACTACAAGGCCATTGTAACCACACAGTATGGCACTGCCATAAAAACAGACATATAAATCCATAGATTAGAAGAGAAAGCCCAGAAATAAATCCATGTCTTTATAGTCAATTAATATTTGACAAAAGAGACAAGGACATGGAGTAGAGTAAATAAAGTCTATTCAATAAATGGTGTTGAGAAAATTGGACAGAAAACTGCAAAAAATTAAAACTAGACCAACTTCTCACACTGCACACAAGAATAGACTCCAAATGGATAAAAAACTTAAATGATAAATTTGAAACCACAAAAATCCTAGAAGAAATCATAGGCAGTAAGATCTTGGGTACTTCTCATAGCAATATTTTTATTCTGACATATCTCCTCTGGCAAGGAGAACAAAAGATAAAATAAATTAATGCGACTAAATTAAACTAAAAAGTTTTTGCACAGAAAAGGTAACCTTCAACAAAATGAAAAGACAACCCACTATATGGGAGAACATATTTGCCAATGATACATCTGATAAGGGGTTAATGTCCAATATTTATACAGAACTCAACACCAATAAAACAAACAATCCATTTAAAAACAAGGCAAAGGACCTGAATAGACACTTCTCCAAAGAGGACAGACAGATGGCTAATAGACATTTGAAAAAATGCTCAATGTCACTAATCATCAGAGAAATACCAATTAAAACCACAATGAGATGTCACCCCACACCTGTCAGAATGGCTATCATCAATAAATCCTCAAATGACAAATGTTGAGAAGAATGTGGAGAAAAGGGAACCCCTGTGCACTGCTGTTGGGAATGCAGACTGATGCAACCCCTGTGGAAAACAGTATGGAATTTCCTTAAAAATTAAAAATGGAACACCTTATGACCCAGCAATTTCCCTTCCCACAATATAGTCAAAGAAACCATAATACTCCTTTAATAGCAAGATTTGACCTTGTCATTTTCTGCTTCTCACTCCTCTTAGAATAAAGTCTAAAATATTTGTTATGGCCATGTGTCCTCTAGTCCCTGCCTACTTCTGCTCACATGCCATCATATTTTCTTTTCTCTCTTGGTTCAAGCCATATCAGCCTTTGTCAGTTCCCACAAAGGTCCGATGCAGTAACTTAGTCCTCTTATTGCAAAGCTATTCTGCTTTCCCTTTAGCTTTTTATCTGTGATTCATACTTCTATTCAGCTCTGTCACTTGAGGGCACCTCTCTCAGTAATCCACATGAGAGTGAAGCTGCCATATTTCCCCTTCATACCACAGACTAGTTGTACAGTTGTGTGATCGTTAAGTTCTTTTTCTAAATATTTCTCCTGTTCTCTTATTTGTGGCACGTTTCCTTGTCTCCACACTTTGGCTGCCACTGGTGTTTCTTTCTATGTATTAGGTAGATCTGCTATGATTCCCAGTCATAGGGTGGCCTTACGTAGTACATGCCTTATGGGACCTCGTGGCTCAGTCTCCTTGATCATCTGTGTTGGGTGCTCCAGGATGTCCTTTCTGAGGGCCCTTCTGTGGTAATTGAGTCTTGATTGCTTTTGGCCCATTTGGTGTGTGTTTGACCCTCAGGCTGGCTTCCTCGGAGGATCAAACGTGACCACAGTGTACGAGGGGCTGTGCAGATGCTACCCACACAGAACGGAATTCCCCTCAGCAGGGTCCGGTCCCTGATGAGATCTCCCTTTGGACATGCCACTTGTGGAGCTAATTGGGCCATGCTCTGATAGTGTCTAAGGCTGCCCACTGGGTGTGTTGATTCTGGGGCCTCTTGGGCGGGACTCTGGTACAGGTGAATATCGGGTGATTTGCCTTAGGCTACTTGTTTGGAGCTACAAAACAATCCTTGGTTTGTGGCTTCCTTTGCTAGGCCTAGATATGTACAGGGAGAATCAAGCTGTACACAAGGAGTGGCTTTTTTTTTTTTTTTTGCACAGTGCTTTGGGGCTTGTCAGCAATAATCCCATGGATCCCCAAGATCTCCCTTTGCCTATCTTTGCCTGTGGGCTACCAGCTCGTCTTAGTCACTGAAGAAGTCTCTGGCAGTACTTGAGTTGCATGAGGAAGGTTCTCATTGAGTCACCAGGTAGGGGCAAGAGGTGTTCACCAGATCTATATAGGTTTGATATTGGTGCCAGTGCAGGGTTTGAGGCCACTCAGCAAATGTCCCAGTGTATACCATATCTGGCTGCCACCCGCAAGGTGCTCTCACATCTTTGTGGTGATGGTGGTGGTGGTGGTGGTGGTCTCAGGGAGCTGTCAGGGTGAGGCCAGCAGAGTTTATCAGGCTCCAAAAGATCAATATTTAGCCATGTGAAAGGAAGGCTCTGCAATGATTGAGCATGTGAGGGTAAAATGTACTCTGTCCTAGAGCCACACAATTTAGTCTGTCTCAGATTCTGACAGCAGTGCAATCTCAGCAGGCAGGACCACTGGAAGTCAGGACAGGTGGAGGTTTAGGGGAAGGTGGGAGGATTGGCCCCCTCCCCAGAGCCACACTACCCAGTCTGTCCTGGATTCTGCCCAGACCTGGGCAGGTTGGAGTCATCAAGTGTTGAGAGGGTGGAGCCACCTGGAATTCAGAGAGTGGGCCTAGGAAATCTCCCTTTTGTGTGAGGCACAAGTCAGCTTCACAGTAAAGTGGGGTCAATGGCCTCCCACTCCAAAGCCATACATATCATTCATAGAGACCCCTGAGTCTGCCTAAACCTCTACACTCATCCAGGCAGCTGACTCCTCAGCAGGCGGAAGCTTCATGGGGTGGGTCAACAGGGAGTCCAGAAGTTGGGGCTATTGCATTCCCTCAGGCTGATACTATAAAGAGGGGAGTGATCTACATAAGAAAGATGGTGTCTGCAGTGTGATAGAGGGACTTAGCACAGGGGTCCTGGAAGCTGTCCCTTCAGCTCTCTCCCCAGAGCCACAAACCCTAGTCTTTCCTCATGCAACTCTAGTCCACTCTGCTATCTCTTCTGCCAGAACCCAGGATAAGTGACTGCCAATGAGATTTTGTGCATTGACCCTTTAGGAAGGCAGGAGTCTGCTAGAGACATAGGCAGACTCCTGCCTCCCCATGGTGGACAGATTCCATGCTGATTTTCACAGCCAAATGTTATGTGGGCACCTGTTCCTGGCTCTGGTGTACTGGACCTGGGTGCTCATGTTGGTTTTGAGACCCCATGCTTCTCAAAGGGAAACTTTGCAGCTGAGATACCCCGCCAGAATGTCAGCCACATTTTGTGGGAGAAAGGCCAGCACTTTTTGCGTCCCTGCCCTTCCTACCAGTCTCAATGGAGCTTCTTCTGTGATTCCTTGGTTATAAGACTTCTCTTCTAGTTAGTCTTCAGTTCGTTATTCAGGTTGATTGCTCTTTATTGTAGTTGTAATACCAGTTTGGTCCCAAGAGGAATAAGTGTAGCTCCCACCTACTCTGCTGCCATCTTGGAACTCCCAGTATTTTTAAATAGCCCCAAGACACAGTGTTCTGTATAAAAGCATAAAGGCAGCAATTACAACATTCTGACACCTTTCCTTCTCTATTACCTTCAGATAATAAGCTTTGCAGAATCAGTATCATGATTCTTGATTCTTCCCTGACAGCTAGAAGTAAATGTTCTTTTACCTTGTTCTGCCAATCCCTCTTAAAAATCAGCAGATAAATATCACACCTGTTTTTAGTTTTTGCAGCCCAAAATAATTGACCAAAGAGACAAAGTTTTAAAAAGTGAAAACTGTACACTTCTATGAGAATATTAATGCAAAATGTTCTTTCTGCTTGACTGGCTGGAATGGAGCCTAATGTAAAAAAAGCATAACTCTATTACTCGATGATGGTTGCTGGGTATAATGCACTCTCTTGAAATAGGTTTAAGAAGCTAATAGAATTACTTTATTATAATTAGGGTTGATGGGATCAGCAGATGAGTTTTGCACAATAAACCATCTCATTGAGTTACACTCTGCAGGCTGCTTCTCTGGTCCTGAATTGTGTCCACCTGTGCCTTGGGTTGAGCACCCCAGTCTAGAACATGGAAGCCCTTCTAAAAGCCATTTACTATGTGCAATTTCCTGAAAGATTATAAGTTACATAGTTCCATTTGACTAGGGGATGGAGCTCCTACCCCTGATTATTTTTAATCTATCAGTAAGCATTATGTGTTAAAAGGGTTGGCAGGGATAGAGAAGTATATTCATAATAGCATCTGGCCTTATAGAGTCAAGTTGAAAAAGAAAACTAATCAATCTATGAGAAAACCATTGATTAATTCCCTCAGATATTGGTTTTAAGTACAATAGCAATGCATAGAATAATGGTAATGAGCAACTGCCTCAGAGAAAAAGTAAAATGTGAGCTAGACATTGCATGCTGTGTAAGTTGAATATTCTAGGTGAAATACAGGATGAGCAAAGGTAGGAAGGTGCAAATAGCATTGCACATATAGAATTTAGGGGGAAGTGGTATGACATGCCGAGTGCAATTCATAAAGTAGTGGGAAGTCAGTTTGGGTTGGGGAAGGTGGAAATGAGGATTCAGGTGATCTGGAAAGATGGGCAGAGGAATCTGGATTTGGTGCAAACCTAAACAAGATCACTGAGGGATTGGGAATGGGGAATAACATAACGAAAGTGGAGATTTAAAGAGGATGGGTTGGGAGGTAAAGTCCATAAAGGTAGAAAAGAAGGTGCGCAGTGACTAGAGTCTCAACTGGTGATAGCATCACTGGAAGAAAAACAACAGAAAATCTCATACATATTTAAGGAACAAACAATAAAATTTTAATTCAATAAGATAAACATTTATTGACTATATCCATGTACAAAGCACTATGAAAAACATTGCAGAAAACCTTAACATAAGCAAGGCTGTGTTTCATTAGTTTAAAATCTAACATGGTGGTTACAGGTATATTGCAGTGAGTACAGCACTGAGCCAGATAGGTCCATCCATGCTTCTTGGAAAATTTCTAAAGGTATTCAGAAGGGATAGATATTTATGTCATATAGGTAATTAGACAATTTCATTAAGGCGCACTAAACTATAAAAAATGAAGATCTGGAAAAGCTAGAAACATTATGGACATGGTATACTTGAGAAATGGAGGCATAATTGGAATTTAGGTTATAAGACTGGTTCAGGCAGGAGGATGGTGAATATAGATAAAGCAAAAAAATGTGGGAGGCACAAAATTATGGAAGGTCTAATCTTAGGAGAAACTTTAGATTTTATCAGGAAGGCAATGGGGAGACATAAAAGTTTTTTGAGCAGAGACATTTTTTGATAAAATTTATGCATGGTAATAAGGACCTTGACTATGCATCTGAGATGGATTGTGGGAAGGACTTGGAGGAGAGTTTAGTGATCAGGAGGTCAGCTTTAACTAAAGTTAACTGGGAACTATAAAAATAGTCACAATAAAATAAACAATATAAGAATTCTTGCAGGGATAGAACCTTAAAAGCCTGAGTATTAATTAGACATGAAATTGAGTGGCAAGAATGAGGCATTTAACTAAGACTCCTTGTTTGTGTGAGTGGGTAGTAACATTTGAACTGAAATAGTGAATATGGAACTAAAGCAGGTTTGAGAAGTATGATATGAATTTTACTTTGAGGACACTGAGTTTGAGGTGCTCATAGGTCATTGTTATGGAGCATCCAAAAGGAACATAAAATATTTGCTTGGAACCTAGAGGAACAGTCAAACCTCTAGCTCTAAATGAGCTTTGTCCACGAGGGATGTGAAGACTGAGTCTCTGGCATTTAATGAGATTATTTCAGAATGAGAACATACCAAATATGGGCTAAGGATCAGACAAAATATTTATCAGGCAAAAATGAGGAGAAACCACTGAAGGGGTGATATTATTAAAGCCAGGTGTTGAGAGACAATGTAGATGAAGAGTTGGTCATATATACTGCTCAGTTATGGTTATGACTAAGAAATATCATCGGATTTGGCATTCAGGAAACCCATGGTAACTTTATTGGAGTGTCATTTTAAGAAAACTAGTGAGTGTAAAAGTCAAATCGTACCAAGTGACATAAAAAGGGAAGCAAAGCCATTAATTATTCTTCGAAAGTGTTTAGCGTTGAAAAGGAGAAAGGAACCATGCTAACTTGCAGGTGCAACAGAATTGGAAGAAAGAACTCAGAGCAATTTTATATGAACAGAAGAAATCATTGAAAAAAAAAGAGATTGAAGATAAAAAAAAAGTGGGGATAATTGATAAAGAAATAGGTAAAAACACTATCAAAGCAAGTTGACAGGTTAGCTTCAGGGCATAAAGAACACCTATTTTCGCTCTCCAATATTGTTAGACTAAACTCATTTAATTTTTTAACAAGATATTGGACCCATAGATAAAGTTATGTAAATTGTGTATGGAGATCCAGCTGTTAGGGGCTCAGCTGCATGCTCTCTGTGACCCACAGTTTGAGCCCAATTAATTCAGCTTTATATTTCCTGAATTGACCTCATTGCCTCAGGCTTGGCTCCTCTTCCACAAATAACAGTGTATTGGACAGTCTATTAGGCTGTATGGTTGGCTTTTAATTTTATTTTAATACCTGGGAACCAGCTCTGAGATTGCCCTGAACTTCACGGTCTTCAGACCAGCTAATTCCCCCAGAAAATATCTCCATGAACCCACTCTGGGCCCAGTTTGTCTTGGAGAACATAGCAGAGCCTTTGAGTCAATGCTGGGATGAACTGTTTCTAACTTTGAAATATTGGATTTCTGTTCGGAAAGAGATCAGATTCAAAGAGGAAGAGTCTGTCTTCAGATCTGTTGAAATTGATGTGATCATGAAACATCCAAGCACAAATGTTTTTTAGGTAGTTGGAACTATGGCATTAGTACCCAGATAAGAAGCCTCAAATTTCTTCTCTATTATAAAAATTGATCCTATTATCCACCCCTAAAATTAATTCACAAATATATATATACATATATACCTATATGACTTGAGGTGAACTTCTCCCTTTCTCTCTAACTCCGTCCACACTATTTCTCCTTCCCCCTTCATATATATATATATATATATATATATATATATATATATATATATATATATAAAGATGTGGTGAATAAAACCAAGGATAATATGTATGCACTACATACTTATGTGTGTATGCATATATGTATGTACATAAATATATAATACATAAATGTATATGCATATATATATAAAAGTATGCAGATAGGTATGTATTATCTTCAAATCCATCTACATCTTTCTCAATATCTTATTTTTATGTGTATGTACCCCTTTCATGTATAACCAAATTAGTCTAAGCTTACAAAGGGTAAGCATCATGTGTCTGCATAATTCTCTCCAAGCAAATTCTCTCCAGTGATCAGTTAATTATTTTTGATGATGAAGATGATGATGACTTGTTCCAAAACAATTTAATGCAGGTTCAGTTTTACTGTATTTGGTTTCAATAAATAAGTTCTCAAATAGGTCACAGCTTCCTGCTAAAGAGCTATGGCTGAGGGTGTACTGCCTGCATCCAATTTGTAGCAGGCAGGTTGAGCGGAGCCTCTTAAAAGGTTGTGGGAAGTTCTTAGCTTACCTTGTAGGACCCAACTTTCTATCTCTGGAGAAAGTCATTTTAAAATAACCAAAGCCATAAAACATCCTTGAGCTTTCTTTATTGCCTGTGTTTCCATTTATTGCCATAAGTGTAAGTCATTAGGAAGATTCACTCCAGCAGAAGACCATGGAGAATTGACTTAAATGGAGCAAAATCATAGGGTGAACTGAAGGTTTCTATTTGTATGAGTGTTGAATTAGTACATTTGAGAGGTCTGTGGAAATGAGCAGATTTGATACACTCTTTGAAGGGGGCATCCAGGAAATCCTTCTGCTGTGGGAACTGGAGATTTGGCCCCATGTTTCCCTTTTAAGGAGTTAGACTGATGTCAGCCAAGTGTAATAATAAAGACAAAATATGGTATCTGGTAATGTTTGATTCACCAATGCAACTGAAGTTCTTCCTGTAGTACTGACTGGTCTGAGCCACTGAGTCTCAAAACAAACCTTGTAACCCCTCCACCCCCAGGCAAATATTCTCTGCACACAAAGTACTACCTGCAGAAATGTTAAAAGCTTGGATTCTGCAATCAAATTGTTTTTATATTGTGTTCAACTCCACCCCTCCAGCCCCCATGACCTCTGTAACCTTGGGAAGGTTGTTTGCCTTCTGAGTCTTTATTTCTTCCTCCATAAATTCATGTGTGAGATTTCTTCTTTTTTACCCTCTACATCCACCTAACACCCTTCTCCAATCTTTTACCAACACCTGGAGGCAAACCTCTACAGATAGAATGGAAATTTAATTTATTGTCCAAAATGGGACACATGAGAGTAAAAAAGGAGGGGACTGTTTATCTCAGAAAAAAAGATGTAAACTAATATGGGTTCATGCAAACCCAGAAATATAGTCATCAAAATGGGCTATGTCAGTGGGCACATTTGCTCTCCAACATTGCCTTTTAATTGGCCTGCCAAGAGGATAGAAGGAGAGAAGAGAATGATGCTAGGGTATTGATGTACCTGATTTTCTCTTTGTGGTGTTGCCAAGGGCTGGCTATGTCCATTAACCAAAGGTCACAAGAGCTATCAGGTGGGTTTCTCCATGCAGCTTTTCCCAGGTTCCAGAACCTGCTTCCTTCCCTTGCCCTTTGAGACCAACATTTAAGGAAATTGAAGATAATTAAGTTAAATGACTTATCTAAGTTTATGGCTCTAAATAACAGATTAGAGACTTGAGCCCAGGCCTCTTGAATCCCAACCTGTGTTCTTCCTACTGCACTACATTATGATAATGTTTGAATCAAGAAAGTCTCATTGGATAGTTCTTTAACCTTCTCAGATATAATTGTGAGATACCATCATTAAGCACTGAGCATATGGATTTGCTGTTCAGTTTTAACATTAAACATGATTAACTTGTTGGGACAGAAGGAAGGTGAGATGGCAGCAAAGGGGAAGAGAAACTGCTGCAGTTGTAAACTCCAAGTGGCTCCTGCTCTCACTAGCCTTTTCTCATAAATGTAAAGTCATGGTTACATTTATGCTGTGACTCTGAGTGATCAATTTACATGTTGCCAAAACACCTGTCCAATGCTGTGCTGTGCCAGCACAGCCAAGGGTGAACCTGAGGAGGGGCGGTGAAGGATTAAAGACAGACAAGAGAATAGAGCTGGGGCTCGGCAGATCTCCCATGCCTGGATGAGGACATGGAAAAGATCCAGCCTAAAGCCAAAGCTTTATTTTATAGTCAGATCAAAACAAGGGTAGTGGTCAACATGTTTACAATGTTCTTGTGAGTTTCACCTTGTTTTGGCAGCACTTGCTGCATCTCCCACAGCCCATTAGCTACCTAGGAAGGAACTAGGGAGGGCTATAAGGTTAAATTTAATTATGCTAAGAGGGCTCTGCCCTCCAAGCTGGGACTTGTTTGTGGCCGTGCCACAGGTCAATCTACGGCTTGACCCTATAGCCGCTCCCTACACAATGCTCCTGGAAATCCCTCAAGAGTGCCTCACAATCCATTCATTAGGCGGAGTCACTAAAAACTTCTGGCCAGTGTCTTCTCCCCTGCTCTTGCTCCCTTCTTAGACATCACTGTCTTTCAAACAGTGTAAAGAAGCCTTTTCATTGTTCCTACTGATGGAGCCACAATCAAAGTCTGTGCCAAAGCCATTGTGTCCAACCGTTCCAGTTTTTCAGTCTTTGCAGAACAGACAGAAGGGGCTCCATCTTTTTCTGAACCACACCCGGACAGCTGGACCTGGAAGCAATAATCTTTGTGCCACTATTTCCCAAATTTGCAAAAATTCCTCCATCAATTTCTTGTTCCCATCCCGTGAGCCACAAGGACACAGACTGTCCAAGAGACTGGATAAGAAGTGGACTCCATTCTTTGCCTTCTTTTCCCTGTGTTCATTCAGCCTCTCTTACTCCCAATAGCCCTCACTCCTTTACAAAGTACAACACAGAAATCTCTATGCATAACAACCAGTGGATTCAGACTCTGGGTAGGTGGACCACGCTAGCAGCTCCTGTACCTTAGTTCACAGATTCCAAATGCCCTGCTACAGTGGAGGTATTTCAGGTTAAATGTTTCAGAGTAGGCAACAAACATCAAGCAGGCCTAGTTAGCAGGAAAATACTGGTATTCCATTTACTAAAGCGAAAAGTTCTTGCTTCTCTGAGGATTGACTTTACCATCTTTCCCCAAAAACCAAGTAGCATTTATGGACTAAGGGCACAAAGTAGAAATTAGAAACTCTGAATTCCCACCACACTACTGCCATTTATTGATTTGTTTAGCTTTGGGCATGTTACTTAACCTTGCTATGTCTTAGGTTCCTCATCTGGAAACAAAAAAGAGTTAAAAATACTCTCCTAATGACGGAGTTGTGTGGATTAGCTAATTAATGATTGAAAAGTTCCATATGAATGCTAAGTAGTCTTACTATTCCTGCAGTGGGAGACGACTGATGTGTGCTCAGTGGTGCTGTACATGCCCTTTGGTTACTCAGCCCTCTGTGAGTGCCCCTGTCAGTTGCCAATCTCACTGGGGCCACAGCCTGGCTCTCAGACCACCAGGATTATGCTCCACTGCTACATGAGGCCTCAGGAACAATGTTGTGAAACTCAGGCCTCATGCCAGCCCTTCCCAACAAATCCATTGTCAGAAAGCATCTGACAAGGATCACCACTAGATAACAGCCCACTGAAACACCATTTGTGTTTGTATCCATTCCTAGATACTCCCATTTTCTGAAATAATGTCATAGAAATAGGCTGGTTTGCTATCTGCTCCCAAATGTATAATTGGTAATTGGTGTGTGTACAATACACACACACACACACAGAGCAAGAGACATATACACAGACTTCCCATACCTGGCAATACTTATAAGTCCAAGCTGGCACCTTATAACTCACAGAGACAGTTATAGGTACTTATTAGGAAAGCCAGAGAGTAGTTAACCCAAAAGATCCAAAACTCCTAATCTGATATTTAGATTGGGAATGTATTACATATTCTTTTAGTAGGTTTATGTTTTGTTAAAGTTTGCTTGCTTTCCTTGAGCACATATAAACTGTCAGGTGGCCAGCCTTCTCAATCTATTCACTTTGTTTCAAACACTTTCCTTACTGCTTTCTCCTCCTCTCCATCTTACTCTTTTTTGGAGAGGGAGCTCAGTATCTTCTCTAGAATTCCATCCCTGACTCTCACAGACTTCAGCCTTTCCCACCTCAATGTGGATTTAACATTGGAGTACCATTCATTTGGTCCTTAATATTTCCACCTACCATATATTGCTATTTGCCTTTTGAAAATGTATCCCAGATGTTAACAAGGGTCTCTTGGCAGTTTTAGAGCTAAACTGAATCAATTTTAAACTCCATTTCAAACCTAATGGAAATTCCAAGCTATCCTTAGATTCCTCAAAGTCCTTGAGGGATTACATTTCAAAAGGTCACTTCTGACTATGGGTTATACCACTTTTGAAATACTTCAGGTTATAGGTCATTTTATGCTCCAGAGTACTGTCTTTGTTCTGTTTGGGGTACACCTAAATATAAAATTCAGCCTCTTCTCAGTTTCCACAGAGCCTCCGTTGCTCAATGAAAGCATTCATAATGCAGTAGCCATTACTGATGAATTGAGGATAATGGAGGAGGGATCCACTTCCAAGAAACACCAACAGCTACAAGTTGATCCTTGTTCCTTAGTCATCTGACCTTTAGGGACTTTTAATTGACCAGCTCATGCCCCCAACCTCACACCCTGTATTAGGACAACTCTTTGCAACCCCCTCCACCACCCTGTCACTCTTTACTTCCATTCCTTTTTTACAACAGAACACACTTTCCATCATTTTCTCATGCATCATTTTTATTGTTTGACTCCTGGACATTTTTATCATCAGTATCTTATCTTCTATCACAAAATTTCAAGATATTTCCCCCCAAAATATAGCTTTTTCTCAAGGGAAATTTTATGTCAGCTGTTAAAATGCCACAGTTCCATACTGCTGCATGCCCTCCCTAAGTACATTATTAGCCCTTTTAGGCCAGACCTTCACATCTTTTTTTCTATATTCCTAGGGCTCAGTACAACCTAGGGTCTGTTAGGACTGGCTGATTATGGTGATCTCCATAGTATGTAAAGCTCTGTGCCTGGTGTGGTGGAGAATATAGAGGGGAATCTGATGTACATTCTGCCTTCAAGAAGCTTATCTATAACTAGAGGCAAGGTGCACAAAATTCATGCACAGGGGGCGGGGTGTCCCTCAGCCCAGCCTGCACCCTCTCCAATCTGGGACATCCCTCTCACAATCCAGGACTGCTGCCTCCCAACTGCTCACCTGCTTGCCTTCCTGATTGCCCCTAACCGCTTCTGCCTGCCAGCCTGATCACCCCCTAACCACTCCCCTGCCAGCCTGATTGATGCCTAACTGCTCCCCTGCCAGCCTGTTTGCCCCTAACTGCCTTCCCCTGCAGGCCTGGTCACCCCTAACTGCCCTCCCCTGCAGGCCTGGTCACCCCTAACTGCCCTCCCCTGCAGGCCTGGTACCTCCCAACTGCTCTCCCCTGCAGGCCTGGGTCCCCCCAACTGCCCTTCCCTGCAGACCCAGTCACCCCCTACTTCCCTCCTCTGCCAGCTGGGTCACCCCTAACTGCCCTCCCCAGCAGGCTTGATAGCCCCCAACTGCCTTCCCTTGCAGGCTTGGTCCCTCCCAACTGCCCTCCCCTGCTGGCCATCTTGTGGTGGCCATCTTGTGTCCACATGGGGGCAGGATCTTTGACCACATGGGGGCAGCCATCTTGTGTGTTGGAGTGATGGTCAATCTGCATATTACTTTTTTATTAGATAGGATAGAGGCCTGGTGCATGGGTGGGAGCCAGCTGGTTTGCCCTGAAGGGTGTCCTGGATCAGGGTGGGGGTTCCCTTGGGGTGTGGGGCGGCCTGGGCTAGGGGCCTGTGGTGGTTTGCAGGCCGGCCATGCCCCCCGGCGACCCAAGCAGAGGCCCTGGTATCTGGGATTTATTTATCTTCTACAATTGAAACTTTGTAGCCTGGAGTGGAGCCAAGCCTTCTGCTCGCTCCGTGGTGGAAGCCATTTCTGTTGGGATTTATGTATCTTCTATAATTGAAACTTTGTAGCCTTAAGCGGAGGCCAAAGCAGGCCAGGGCTGCAGAATCTTGGCTTCCTCCATTGCCGCGGGCAACCCTAGCCTCCTGCTCTCTCCAGCTCCATGGCTGCCACCATTTCTGTTGGGATTTATGTATCTTCTATAATTGAAACTTTGTAGCATTGAGTGGAGGCCTGGGCCAGCAAGGGTAGGCGGAAAGCTTGGCTTCCTCCATTGCCCGGGAAACCCAAGCATCCCTCCTGCTCTCTGTGGCTGCAGCCATCTTGGTTGGGTTTATTTGTATATTCCCTCCTGATTGGCTGGTGGGTGTGGCTGGTGGGTGTGGCTTGTTGGTGTAGAGGAGGTACGGTCAATTTGCATATTACTCTTTTATTAGATAGGATAACCTATAATAATAAAAGCATAATATGTTAATTAGACTGGAAAACCTTCTGGAAAAAGACCTTCCAGACAAAGCCGGGCCTGAGAGGGAAGCCTGGGCCCCGGGTGCCAGAGAGGAGCTAGTGCTGGCAGCTGGAGAAAGGAAGACCTACTCTTGCATGAATTTCGTGCATTGGGCCTCTAGTGGTCTAATAAAAAACTTGAAAATTTAGGTGATGATGATATTGGTGGCCACTAACAAGAGACTCAAGGAAATGGGAAAGAAACTGCCATTGAGTTGGAATAAATTGAAAGTTGCCTTGAACAGATAACCTATTACATAAATGTTTGCACATTGATCATTAGGACTTAATTATACTTGGGAAGCAGACGTATTGAACTGTCTTCACAGTGTAGGGTTTCTTATCATGAAAATCTGTTGGCCAAATATTAGTTAAGCAATTGATATTCTTCTATAAAGTATACCATTTGCCAGCATTTTTAAATTTTATATAAATATTTAAAAATTATTTTATATAGACATACAATTAAAAGATTACAGACTCCTACTAAGTATCACTCCATGTAAGAAATAAAATATTGCCCTATCCGGTTTGGCTCAGTAGATAGAGCGTGGACTTCAAAGAGCAAGTACCATTAATATGTCTAGTAAATAGAGTGTCAGCCTGGGTTCGATTCTGATCAAGGGCATGTACCTTGGTTGCAGGCTCCTCCCCGGCCCTGGTCAAGGCCTGTGCAGGAGGCAACCAATTGATGCATGTTTTTCTAATATCGATGTTTCTCTCTGTTTTTCCCTCTTTCTTCCATTCTCCCTAAAAATCAATGAAAAAATGTCCTCAGGTGAGGATTAACAAAAATAAACAAACAAACAAACAAACAAACAAATAAGCCCTCCGTGTCTCTCCCTTATCATACATAGTCTTCTTCCTTCCTATCAGAGATAACTAATCTGTGACACTTTTCCATTTGTGTTTTCCCAGATCACTATAATAAAAACTTGTACCATAGGCCTTTCTGGAGGCAGACTTGTGGTTACCAATTCTCAGAGCTTTTATTTAACCCTCCATTACTCAGTCCAGGGTGGATTCCTAGTTGTCTGTATTTGCCAATGGGCAGATTTTTTATTAGTCCACACTTTTGTTGAGGATGGGACCTTTTATAGTTCTGGCTTTATAATGTTTAATCATTCCAACTCCCCACCATGTGTGGGTTGGAAGCCTGCCTTGTCTGCTGGGACTAATAGAGGCTTAAAGCATAGACCCCATAGTTTCCCTCTCCATCCTCAGCTCCCTTTCTCCCCCCACAGGGAAGCGGGAGCTTCATCTTTCATTTACATTTCTGACTTCAGCTCCCTCTTCATTACTGGCCTCTGCAAATTTCCTTTCCTTTCTTATGAGCTTAGCTCTAAATTGATTTTTATTCATCACTTTTAAGTATGTCATATTGTCAAAAATGTAACTGTTCCTGTAGATTTTTTTCAGTTCAATAGTCCACTTTATAACTCCTGATTGGAACAAGTTTATTGTCATTCACCAAGTTGCCGCCACTAGCCTTCTATACACTTCTCAGCTACATCGGGCACATTCCCACCTTGCTATTCTCTCTATCCAGAAGTCTATTTCCTAGAAACTGGCTTCTTATATTTTAGCTCTCAGTTCAAATGTTTTCTCAACACAGAGGCCCTTGTTGACCACTCTATCCAAATTGGTCTGTCAGTGAAGTATCCTTATCATCTTATTGTGTTATCTTTACAATGCATTTCCTTGTTTGAAATTATCTTTTCTTTTTTTTCTACATATTCATTGAATGTCACTTCCACTTTCCATAATGTAAGATCCTGGAGAAGTCACCTTGACTGGTTGATTCATTGTGCTATCACAGTGCATAGGCATTCCTGTCTCATCCACAGCTCCACATTTGAATTAACCACAGTAGTTCTCCACCTTGACTGCACATTGGAATTAACCAGGGTTTTTATACCCTCATGCCCAGACTGAACTTCAGACCAACTAAATCAGAATCAGAATTGGGCAGGCCTTGAACATCAATATTTTTATAGTTTCCTGGGTAATTTCCAAGAGCAGCTAAAGTCAATAGTCACTGTTCTACCACATTCCCACCAAATATGCAACTATCCTGAGCTTGAATGTTCTTGCACTTTAAGCTCCAAGAGGGAAAGCATTGTCACTACTTTTCTGTGTTATTATATTCCCAGCATTTAGCTCAGAGCCAGGGAACTGGTAGGCACTAAACAGTTATTGATTGAATGAGTGAAAATCTTAAGTGGGTTCCAAAAGTAGCACATGGAACTTGAAGGGTACTGATCAATAAAAAGAATTTCCTTTTCACTAGATGGGTATGTTTTCCTTACTTTTGGTTTCCATATAAGAGTAGTTTCCCTACACACACTCCTGGAATCTCACTGCCCCATTTACTGTACTTTTTTTCTGAGAAGGCACATGGCTTCTCTGACTGATATACATGGGATGAATAAAGGCATGGTTGGCTCAGCTCTGACTTTCCTCCACTTAGGAGTGAGAGCTGAGAACACACGGAAATACACATCCCTCCCTCCTCTGGAGCATCGACTTGTGGGGAGGCTCCCTGTCCAGTGCTGCCTGGGACGGCAAGTCCGCCTTATTCTGACGCTGGCTTTCACACTCAAAGCCTTCTTTGTTGTTCTTCCCCAAAAGCTTAGAACTCCAGTGGGAAAGGAGGGTGCTATCTATTAGGGACCCCCTCAGAATTCCAAATACAGTAAGTCCTTACTTAACATGCAACTGTAAGCAAGATTATGTACAATGGAACCAGTTTTACCATAGGCTAATTAATATAAACAACAGTTAAGTTCCTATGGCATCTCAACATTTTAACAAAAGGTTGTTTAACAAAATGACGTTACTTAAGGGTCTGCTATACTTATAACTGAACTAATTCTACCATATAAGACACTGTAGTCTCCAGTGTCCATGATACATTGTGGGTATAAAAGAAAAATCCCACTTCTTCCTGACAACCTCTCAAATATTTAACAATGACTGCAATCACCTCCCCCAATATCCTTTCTTTATAAAGGTATAGCATTCCAGATTCTTCAATAACATGTTTTCAGGTGACTCTCACATTCTAATCTCATAAGACACTTGGCTTTATCTCTTCTTCTGAAACTGTGCTGCCCAGCAATGAGTCCAATTACAATGAGAAAGAGACATTTATTTATTCTTGAATAAATCTGCCTTAAAAAATTAGGCCGAAAAAGCTAAGTATGTAAATCACTAGTTTTTGTATCTGTATGTTTATATGTTCATCTATTTTCCTAAGTAAAGTGGAAAGGATCAAGCTATTGTCTCATATAAAGCTCATGACTCAAAAGCGCTTTTTTCATTTTAGATTGTTGGCATTTATGAATCATTCAATCAAACTTGAACAAAAACATCAGAAATTTTATCAGACCAACATTCACTAGAAATGGTTTGAAATAAAAAATATAAAAATATGCTTGCAGGCTCTCAATCTGTTTTTAAAGTAGATACATGATAGATAGGCAGACAGACTTAACTATATTATTTTCTTGCATACATATCCTTCTACAAGAATTAAATTTAGAAGATTAGAAATACAAGCAGATTCAACTATATGTGATTAGTGAATAGAAGCAGAAGAATAAAGTAACTCAATAATTATGTGCTTCAAAAGAAAGGGGGAAAAAAACATACCAAAACAGGGGCAAATGATTATACCTTGCAGCAAAAGATCACTTAAGCAGGGTGAGCCTATTTACTTCTTGAGCACTTATCAACTGTGAGCCCACAGTTTTGACAGCAGTGCCTGATTAGAGTGAGAAAGATTAGCAGAGACAAAGATAAGGAGCTGCTGCTATACTGCTATTTCATGAGTCATAGGGAGGGACTCAAGCAGGAAATATAGTGAAATGTTCATTAAATGTTGATGCTAACTAAATCTTCCTATTCATGAGTATCCCTCTCAATACCTAAAGATAGCTAAGATTTGGCAAACAAAATTATCTTGCTGAAATATATAGCAATTTCCAACATTGGAATTCAACATAGCCCAGCAGAATGACGAATTGTAGGCCCAGAGAGAAGTACTGCTGAGTCCAGCCATGAAATTCCACCCAGGAAAGGAATTCACATCTGTTCTTAAATGACAATAAGCCAGAAAGATAGAAGATTGATTCAGGAGCCTCTGCAAATGTTATAGCTGTTAAAGTACATGTGGACTTAAAGGCATTCTTTTCGATTAATGTAAGCACCAGGCTAGTAATCTATTCAGCAGAAATACCACAAGCTAACAGCAGTTTATGCTATGTGAATTGTGCAATCTAAACATAAAATGAAGGGGTTGAGAATGTGGTGGTGGCTCACTTGGAAAGATTCTGAATCTGACCCTGGCCAAGTAGCTCAATTGGTTGTTAGAGCATCGTCCCGATACTACAAGGTTGTGGGTTCGATCCCTGGTTAGGGCACATAGAAGAAGCAATCAATGAAGGCATAGATAAGTGGAACAACAAATCTCTCTCTCTCTCTCTGAAAGATTCTGAATCTGCTTCCATGAATATCTTTGAGTGCTGTCCACCAGGACCCAGGCAAGGTGTTTCATGTCTCTTACCTTACTTGTGACTCACAACTGTGAATAATTCTGAAAATACCTGCAAGTAAAATGGTTCTTCTTAATGATATAGTCAGGAGAGAGAACGAACATGTCCTAATAAACATTAACAGCTGCAAATATATCTTCTCTACCACTTAGTGTGAAATTAAATGCCTGGAATTAAAATCAGTGAAAGGAAGTCATCTACACAATAAAATAGTAAGTAGTTACTAATTAAAATAAAAACAAAGACTCCTGTCACATAATCATGATACAGTGTCAAAATGTATCACAACAGGGTGTAAATATGATCTTATTTTTATAAGTACGTGTTTTGTTTGCATGTACAATTTTTTTTACCTAAAAATAATTAGTCAGGATATACATAAAATTGTTTGTAGTGATTATATCTGCGTGATGGATAATTTTAATGTTCTTCCTTATATTTTTCTAAAATGTTTGATTTCTTTTAAGATTTAAGACATGTTTATATTTTTAACACAAAAAATGTGCGGAGGCAGATCATGAAAAAATTATAAAGTCAGAGGAAGTGGCTAAACCAGGATTTAAATTCAGGAATGTCGCTTTGAAGTCCCTGTACATTCTACTATAATACAGGTGCCTTAAAAAAAATCACAAATACAAAAGGAAGGAAAAAAGCAAGAGTAACATAGAAGGCTGCGGGGGGAGCGGGTAGAAATAAGGAAAGAAGTTTAGTAGCAGAAACCAAAATTTAATGCTTCAGTCATTTGCAACTCCCTTTTTGTTGTTGCTAGCCTAAAGAAAAGTAATGCTTAGGCTAATCAGTATAACACGTTCATTTGGCAGCTATTTCTTATGTACTCTCTAAATTATTACAAAAGTATGTATATCTGGTATAATACAGGAGGGATGATGTAAACACGTGTGTGTGTGTGTGTGTGTGTGTATCTTCCTTAAAGTTATTCTTCTTTAGACTGAATAAACTTGTAGGTCAACAGAGCAAAATACATACGTATGTATAGGTTTTGAAGATAGTCACAGCTTGGAAAATTTGTTAAAATGTATTATGTATTTCTAGTCTGGCTTTTAAAAATGGAGTTAAATGTATTGTTTTCGTACAATTGTATTAAAATGATAACAAGTCACTCCCATTTCTTCCCTACATATATGTAAATAAGGATTAAAAACATGTTCTATAAGTTCTGTAATGTCTTTAAGTTATTCTGTTTTCAAACTTCCTCAGATGCTCCTATACTGTATGTACTAAGCTGTTTAAGTCAGAACCTATGGAAGTGTTCAGTGGAGCTCTACTTCCCTGTCTGGAAAAAAATGTACTTGGCCTTGACAATTTCAAAAGGTTGTCAATTAAAGAGAAGCCAACTAATTTTTTTATGAGGCATGAAATTCTTAAATTTATTATAACGAAAAATGTATCATCCTTCTAGTACAGGGTATTATAGATTATAGTAGAGTTCTCTGCAGAAAGTAGCTTGTGGAGTATCAATAACTATCCAGTAAATAAAAACATAGAAAGCTATTTTTAATTTAACCTGCCTATAGTAAGTATAGTAAATCTGGAATCTAACGATAACTTTGTGTTCTAAGTTCTTACCTATTATCATTTCAGATATGGGTGGTACTAAATTTTTTACCAGATAAATAGCATGCAGGCAATTTAACATCTCCAAGACACGGTGTCCAAAGTGGGATACATGAGATATTTAGGAAGACTATTTTAGAAAACAGGTATTTTTTATATCTTCATTATTCAATTCTCAGTTTTAAAATATTTTCTAAAGTTTATGATGTATTTGTGTACATGTATTAAATACATGTTACATATTTAAAAATAAATAAATGTCAATATATTTGGGTAGTGTGTTCAAAAGCATTCAAGTTGGTAAACCATTGCTCTTAGAAAATAAGATGAGGAGAGAAGAGGAAATGAAATCGTTCAGCCACCCTGGTCTAATAGGCTTTAAGTAGATGAAAAATTACTTGGGAAATAAAACAAACAAATCACTTGGAAGGAAAGCTACATCAATGCAGAGCAGAGATTTTTCTCAAAATAACTGAATGAAGGAAATGGTAAATTGCAATGCTAATAAAATTTTTTTAAATCAGGCAGGGGAGTCATTAAGCTAACTGATTGGCCTATTTTTCTCTTTGGAGCAGTTCAAAAATCTCTTACCTAATGGAAATAGAATTGTGAGAAAAAGGTTACAGCATTTTTAGAAAGTAAGGTATAATATATTTGGTCAATTATTTTGCCTTGCTGCATTGACTGAGAAGTCAGTACAGACATTACCACAAAGCTTAAAACTCCAGACAGGACGTTGTAGATATTAATACCACCTCACAAATTGTGGCTGAGTTTGTGTCCTTCCCTCCCACCTGCCTTTAAAAGGGTAACTAGTTCTCTAAAAGGCAAAGTTCATATTGTTGAGAAAAGCAGAGGAAGCAGAGAAAAAGGAGCAGCCTCCTGCAAGAACAACCAGAGGTAGTAGTGTCACCCTGGTCACAGTAAGGGCTCTGTTGAGAAAGGAAGAAGACCAGGGACACCATGAAAAAAGCCTTGGGCATCAGGGGAGCTAGGGATGAGCCTTCACCCTCGGTCCCAGCACCCGGAAAGTAGCAAAATTAAAAGAAGCAGAAAGTTTGCTTGCGAAGTATGAAGTCTTCCAGATGGAGAATGCTGAGGCAGGCCAGCAAGCTCTAGGCTCTGGCAAGACAGAAGGACCAATCAATTTATTAGAAATGCAGGTGCAAGGTATTAATGTCAGAAGTCCAAGCAAACGGCTTTTGGAAATTCTCCAATATGACAGGAATGCCCCAAACCCACGGGCCTCAGTGAAGCTGAAAAGTCAAATTCTATACGCACACACTGACAAGTATTTTCTCTTTAAGTCAACATCTTAGGCTTTAACAGCTGAAACCAAGTCATTTTAAAAATACAATAAAAGTTGGAGCTATAAAGACTGTGGAAACTTACTTAACAGCATGAGCTAAAGATAACCGGGAATTTGCCACAGGGAACTATTTAATGCTTTTGATGGAGCTGCTGCATATAGAGCCTAAGGTAATTGATGTACAGAAAGAACAAGCTAATAAATACTAGTTCTAGAATTTCTATGATTTAAAGGGGATGGGAGTGTTAAGTTGATGGATAAGTCCCACAATTCTTTTCTTTTATAAGTTCTGCTAAGCCACGTTGGCAATCATATTTCAAATTCATTCATAAGGTCCCTATAGATGAATAAAAAGCAAGTGTCATGTGTCTGGACACTCACCAAAATTAGAACAAAGTTTGTATATACACACTCAGCATTAAGAAACATGTTACGTTATGACTTCTGGTGAATCCATTGAGCATGTTTTTTCTATGCCTGGAAATACAGACTCCTTCTAACATGCAGCTTTGAGGTAGCCCAAGAGAAACAGAACCGCAGGAAGGAAGGGCCGAGGGAACAGGGAGATGAGAGTGAGTGTTACCACCCTTTCTGGGCCTTGTGGTTTCTTATTTTGCCTTCTGCTTTTTGAATTCTGTTTATTTGTTTTTTGAGGGGGGATAGTTTTTTATTTTAATATGTTTTATTGATTTTTACAGAGAGGAAGGGAGATGGATAGAGAGTTTTAAACATCGATGAGAGAGAAGCATCGACCAGCTGCCTCCTGCACACTCCCCACTGGGTATGTGCCCGCAACCAAGGTACATGCCCTTGACCGGAATGGAACCTGGGACCCTTGAGTCTGCAGGCCAACGCTCTATCCACTGAGCCAAACCGGTTAGGGCAGTTTTTTATTTTAAATGAGGAAGTCGATTAAGACAGACTTGAACATGCTATGACTCTGCAATCGAGGGCATAAACTCACTAATCCCAAAACACCCTGAATCTGAGATCAGCAATGCATTGATTCACTATTTCTGCATAAGAAACCACCAAGAAACTCAGTGGCTTAAAACAATAATACTTTATTATTTTTGGTGATTCTAGAAATCAACAAGGATGTGACATTGATCTGGGCAAGCCTCGGTGGATCGCCACTGGGCTCTCAGTCATATGGGGACATTGGGATGCCCCTGGCAAGGGTGACTCACCTTAACCCAAAAATGCTTTTTCATTTTCTAACAGACTCTCTCAGGCTGGTTGTCATGGTAGTGGCAAGGTTCAGAGACAAAACTATAGAGTGCAAGGCTTAATGGCTCTTGAAGCCTGGACTGGGAACTGGCCCACCGTGACTTCACCAACATTTTGTGGCTCAAAGCCAGTCAAGGTTAAGACTCAACCTGGGCTTGAGTCACAGCCCAGATTCAACACGTGGGGGGAAGAGTCTCTACAGGAGCAGCTGCAAGTTCTCTCACAAGAGATGTAACTATAGGAAAGGATTGAAAAATGGGGCAATTTTGTGCAATCAATCTGTAAGAAAAACACAATGAAGACATGTCAATTGGATCTGTACATCAGTTGTACTAACATTTTATACCAAAAAGATGAAACAATGATAATCTTGAACATAGCTAGGCACATTGAGGAGCTGATGATTAAGGGTAGATATCCTGGATCTAGATTGCTTGGATTTCAATCCTGGCTCTAAAATTTAACATCTGTGTAATATTGGGGAAGTGTCTTATCTTCCAATGTCTAGTCTTATCTTTAGAATGGGAATGATAGCAGTACCTTCATCCAATTGTTGGTGGGAGTATTAAATAATGTATACAGTCTGGCACACAGTAATTTAATAAATGTATGACATTTTATTATTATTGGCACTAGTAGGAAAATACTAACAAAGATGTAAATTGTAAGAACAGAGAAGTCATGTGGATTTCTATCTGGAATTGCAAGTTATCAATAATTTCTGAAGGAATATACAGTGCCAAGCATATACTAGCTATGTAGCCTAGGTTTTATCTATCTCTAAGTTATTTCACGGAAATCTTGCTGATCCTTCTAACAAGTAAATCAGCAAAGTATATAAATGCTCTGTACTTACTTCACTTTTTAAAAAATAAATGGGATTCTGAATTCACTTTAGTGCATTTTTTAAAAAGCCTTTATCAAAGCAATCTATAATTACAGCAGCACTCTCCAGATAGGACCAAAGAGAAACATTCTCAAGCAGGTCTTTCATGAAATTAGAAAGAAATGTTCCCATACCTTCTTACCCCAAACCTCACTTCCAATCTTTTTACCCAGTAAAGCCATAAAGGAACTAGATCAAAAGTTCTGCAATTTCAAGTTAATGTATCACAAAAAGAACATATTCTACCCATGGGTAGAAAAAGGAGAGAAAGCCAGGCTTCTAACCACAGATCACAGCCAGGGAGTACGTAGCAGGCACCTATCACTTGGAAAGAATGATGGCAGTGCTTCTGTGAAATGAGATAGAAGAGGAATCCGGGAAAAGAAGGATGCCAAGTCACCAGAGAAACCAATTATGCTTCCAAGCAGCCAAAACATATGCATATGCCTGTGTGCCCAAGGCTTAGAAGAAATCAGTGTTGAAAGAAAATCAGGATTCAGATCTAAAGGAAATCATCTTCTTTGTATATCCTGCCTTCAGTTTTTTATCTCAATAGAATTTACATGAACTGTTCAAATCATTCTCCTTGCACAGATACAGCACATTTACCAGCGTGTTAACATTCTAGTAGAAGAAGTGGAATTTGATATATGCCTTTTGGGCTCCTTCAATAGAATGGACCACTCATAAACTTTTGAGCTTCAGGGAAGAAGAAGCTAATATATATTGAACATTTGCTATGCAGCAAGAAACTGCAAATGTTTTCACATATGGTCTGCCACTTAAGTCTCACCACAACCCTGCAAGGTATTAACCCCATTTTATAGATGGGAAGACAAGCTCAAGAGGTCATGTGACTTGATGTACACCACAAAGCAAGCATTCCAATGGAGCCCAACCAGATTGAGTAGTTGCCAATTAATAGTGAAAGATAAACATCAAGCTGGCAGGTCACCTCTCTTACTCCATCAACTTTTATCGCTTTTAGTGATACTTCCTGAAAACAGGTATATTTCACCTTCACCTCATCCATCTCTGTTCACACCACACAAAAGCCCCAGACAGAAAGATCTAGCAAAATGATCAAATCATTTACCAAAACACCACACACACACACACACACACACACACACACACACACACGCACACACACGCACACACACGCGCATGATGAAATTCAGAAGTTGGAAGGAAAAGGGGGGTGAAAATGAAGGTCTATGCAAGGCAGAAATTTGAATATAATTGAAACTTGGCTTGCATCTTCTGTGCTCATCACATCACGCGTGTTTTTCAGAAACCTATGTTGAATTATTGGTTTACTGCCCTGTACTGGGCAATTCTCCTAAAAACGAAGCATGATAGACAAAACGAGCACTCTAATCCTTTTATCTCAGGAATAGACAGTGCACCAATGACAAGAGAGTGCCAGTATGTAAATTTGACTATCATGTGGATTCAAATGTAAATTATCCCATAGATTTTAAATTTCCTTTAAGGCACAGATATCTTATAAATCGAGTTTGATCTTTTTATGCCTTTTAAGGAAATTAAATGGTTTAATTATGGTTGCCATGTGTGCACCTCTGGAAGTGGAGTCTCTGTAGAGAGACTGAAAATTTTACAAGACTCAGTTCTTAGGTAACCAGCAGACTATGAGATGGGCAAGTATATGCTAAGGTGGATCCAGATTCAACTTTGCATTCACTCTGAGGGTCAGATGTGTTATTTCTCCAAGAAGTTCTGGGAAGCCTCCAAGTCCCAGGAGCAGGCTGTAGGTACTCATGAAACTGTTCAATATAGGTTATATCATTTAAATCAATTGTGTGCTTTATGCTCATGTTTACAGGAGTTGCTCATGAGGGTGTTTTGGAAAACAATGTGTGCTTGTATTTGCCAGTTTGGCCTCAAGAACTGAGTGAGCAAAGCGGGTGGTACTTGTGGTGGCTGGTAAGAGCTCTGTAACACTAATGTCATGGTTTGCCAACACAGACACTTGAGAGAACAGATAGCCTGTGGCCTTGTCTTTTGATGACTCTGTCTATACGTGGGAAAATACAAGAAGTCATAGGATGAAGAAATAGAGGTTATTGATGAAGGCAAAGTGCAAGAGTGATATGGGTTGAGACTGAAGTCAAATAAAATACTTATGGTTTTTTTTTTTTAATTTCTTATTTCTCTGAACAGGAAATAAAGGGTGCCCACATTTGTTAGTCTAAAAACTAATTGAAATTATTTACTGAAGCAAAGGTTGGAAATCAGAGCAAATGTTTTTAAAGAAAGACACACTAAGAGAACCTGCTTAGGAACTGCAGTTTCTTGTGACACAAAGGCCAAGCCTGGGTCAGCGTAGCTCTCCAATTATTTGATACTCTAGTTACTTGGTCAGCTTTCTCTCTCAGAAGATCAGATATTTGTGGTAAGCCATTTTGGGAAGGAAATTCAGATTCACTGCCAAGTTGTACCCAGGAATGCATTGCCACTGAACTCATTTCACCAAGCAAACCAAGCTGTAAGCTCAAATACCACTGACTCTTGCAGAACTCCTCAGCGATAGAAAAAGCCTCATACACTAAACATTAGTTATTTTTCCAACCAGTGACATTGGACTCACATTAACAAAGACCTCTCACAGTTCAATGAGTCTCTTGTTAATCAGGAAAGAAGTTTCTGTATGTATTTAATGTTTGGTCTTTTCAGCTGGTGTTATTTCAAGAGGATTTCATGTTTATATTGCATGAACTGTAAGCAATGGCTATCTGAAATATTCATTTTCAATGGTGCTCAGGGTTAGTGGAGGATATCAAATTGAGAGGCTCGGAGAACAAATGGGAGATGTCTCAACAGAGTAAAGTTGCAAATATCCCTTTAGTTTATTGTCTTCAGAGCTGCCTGGTGAGCCTGGTTTCCTCCTGAGAGAAGAATGCACAAGCAAGCTAGTGGAGCTACAAGTTGAACAAATGTCATTATTTTGGAAGAGGGAAGCCTTAGGGCTCATGGGATGGTCAAGGAATCCTTAGCTTTACAAAAGGGGGCTATTAAAGATAATCTGTTGCCCCAAACATCTTTATATTTCATTTCCACTTCTCTAAATCCTGCCAATCCTTTAAGGTATAGAATCTATTTCACATCCTTTGTGAAGATTTGCCTGAGCACTCCAACCCACAGCAATTATATTTTCTTCCAAACTACTCTGGCTCAAGGAAGAAAAATATAATAGTGATTAAGTCTTGGCGTAGGCCTGAGTTCCAGCTGTGATTCATCCTGGCCATGTGGTGTTGGGAAAGTTTCCCCTCACCTCTGATTCCTGACTTCCTCACCTCTAATTCTAGTCTAGCAGTACTTTACCTCATCGAATGATTATGAGGATTAAATTAAAAGTGTCATGGGTAAAGACCTGACCCATAAGCTCTCAAGCAATTTATCATATTCTAACAAGATGTTAGCATTGCTGTATGTTTTATATATTGTCTACCTTAAGGTGACTCTAAGCTCCATCAGAATCACGTGTCTTATTTACTTGTGCTTATATCCACTACCATCCATTTTAGTGCTTTGCAAATCTGAGCTACCCAGGCAGTGTTGACTGATGTCTGGTGTTTTAATCAATATAAATGGCTTTGGCAGAGGAATGGAGCTATATCCTAGAGATGGATAGTCTATAGACATGTACAGTCTCATTTGGGTTTGTATATGTGGCCATGGTATGGTACATGCAGTAGAGAGAAAATAACCTCAGCCGTTTGAGTGGCTCTTGCCTCAGCTGTGACAGAGGGGGGAGTGACAAAGGCAAATGGCAAAGATAAAAGGGTCTAGGATGCCTTTAAGAAGCAGTTTAACACGCAGATTTTTCTGGTTTATTCACATCAATGAAAAAGCTGGACAAGTATTTGCTCCCAGAATGCTCAGCATGTAAACCTGGGATCTGAGGAGGAGTGGAGACCTGAAAGTTGCCTCAGGCTTGAGTGATTAGTGCCAGAGCCTAAAGGAGAGATGCTTCTGTTAATGTGTAGTTATAAGAGTATTTGGCAGGAGGTAGTAATGTATTATCATGGTGATTACAAGACTAGCAAGTTTCAAAGAGTAAGACATTTGACCTACCTTACGACCAGTGGCTAAGGTAGGATCCTTTTGTTATATCTGGGAATGTGACTAGCAAAATCATAGGATATGTTTGTTTGGCAAAGTATCCTGGATTGGAAAGAGATAGATTACTTAACTGATGCTGAAATGCAGTTCAGCCCCATATTTGGCCATCATGAGTCACTCAGTCTTATATTCAACTCTTCATTATTTTCCTATCCCACCTTGTACACTCTTACCAAGGTAATACCTCTCCCTGCTGCCTTCCAGAGTGATCCCCTCTCCTGTGGACTGGCTATATCACATTCACTCATTCTACAAACCATGTCTTATGCATTTACTCAGAACCAAGTATGATTTTAGGTAATATAGTTAACTTAGGATAAAGCACACAGTTTCTGTCCTCAGAAAACAGGGGGGTCCACTAGGCAAGATAGACAAGAGAGACACAAGCATAATAAAATGCAATGGTACAGCTATGCATAATACACTGTGGGCAGAGGTGCAGCTAATCCACATAGCTACAGGTCAGAGAAGCCTCCTTAGACAAGTCCCTCTGCGCTGAGTTTTGTAAGATGTGGAAGTAAGTATCGGCTGGAGGAAGGCAGAAAAAAAGAGCGTTTGCATAGGGGGTACTACACATACCAAGGCAGGAAGGGGTAAGAGCATGTTCCAGCCTGAAATTCATTGGCTATAACTACATCTCAGAGCATAAGAGAAGAGCTAAGCAGACACAGGGGCCAGACCATGAATGCCATGTGTGCCCTGCTACCGGGAATAGGCTTGATGCTGTTTTCAGAAAAACTAAGGAGGAAAAATGCACAAAATTTGATTAGATATGCCAGTAAAAGGCTGGAAAGAAGCTAGAAGGTAGTAATAGGGGAGAAGATAATCTAGCGGGGAAAATAAATTTTGTTTGATCAGGGTAACATTGTGGTAGTTGGGAAATGTTCAGGTGAAGATAAATAGTGGAGAGTTAGATGTTACTTCTGGAATTCAGGAGCTAAAGATACATGCTGGGGAGTCATCAGTAATTAAAACCACAGAAATGGATTATATCACCCAAAGAGTATGTAGGATGAGAAGAGTAGAGACCAAAATTCTGGGCCAAGCACTTAAAGAAGAGTACTTGATAGATACTTAAAAAGAATGGCCAGAGAGGTAGGCAGAGAGTCATAAGAAATGTTTATAGAAACCCAGGGAATAGAGAGTTTTCTGAGACGAGGAAGTGATCAACAGAAACAAAAGTCACTTTGCTGAAAATTTATTTTCAGTTTGACATTTTAATCCTCACCACAATCTATATATATATATATATATATATATAAAAGCCTAAGCAACCAGCCAACCGCAGTAGCTATGATGTGCACTGATCACCAGGGGGCAGATGCTCAATGCAGGAGCTGCTGAGCTGTGGTCACTTGGCAGCAGTAGTTCTTGGGTGACACACCCGGAACCAGAGAGGAGGGAGCCCGATTCCAGGGTGCGACACCCGAGAACCGCCCTCTTGCAATCTGGGATCCCTAAGGGGATGTAGGAGAGCGGGTTTCAGCCTGATCCCCGCAGGCCAGGCTGAGGGACCCTACCTGTGCACAAATCCGTGCACCAGGCCTCTAGTTCCCTAATAAAATACTGACTTGATAATTTGACTGTTGACAGTTGCCTTGTCCCACCTTGATTAGAACTTCAGATTTTCTGTGACTCAAAAAGGGAGGCAGAACTGCCAGTGCATAAGCAGGTATTAATTGAACTGCAGCTTCTTTTTAATGTGAGAGAAGCCTGGCAGCAACAATAGGTTTACAGGGGCAGAATATTAGAGACTTGGTCCAACGTGAAATGGTCCCTGCTTAGTGTTTATCCTGAGAGTTGGGTCAGCGCTTCTTACTGCTGATGGAGGGAAATATTCATGGCATTTTTTCAGTCCCCCAGACTGCAAATTCCTCATTTCAACACTTAACTGCCCAACAGCTGCTCATTCTGTGCCCAATTCAGGGAGATTTATTTTCAGTGACCATGAAATGACATACTAGCCATGCCTCAAGAGGACTGGTTCTTTCAGAATGACTTCT
The DNA here is from genome assembly GCF_963455305.1 of Plecotus auritus. Lineage (NCBI taxonomy): Eukaryota > Metazoa > Chordata > Mammalia > Chiroptera > Vespertilionidae > Plecotus > Plecotus auritus. Next base: position 132,744,024 of record NC_137776.1, on the reverse strand, counting down.
ACCTTAGTCTGGCAAACCTGAGAAAACTATTGAGTTTGTTCCAAATGTCAGGTATTACAGTCTAAAGAAATTAAATAAGTTCTATAATGAAAATCCATTAGTTTTATACAAAAAAGAAAAATATGACACATATTTCTATAATAGCCCTTAGAGTCATCTGATAGCATTTGAGGAATATTATATATATATATATATATATATATATATATGGCTAAGCGACTGTCTGTCCAACCAGCTGGTAGGTATGACACGCACTGACTATCAGGGGGCAGATGCTCAATGCAGGAGCTGCTGAGCTGCGGTGACTTGGCGGCAGCAGTTTTCAGGTGACACACCCCAGAACCAGAGAGGAGGGAGCCCAATTTCTCACTGGGCTGCGCTATTCCACCAGGCTGCAGGACCCCACCTGCCAGAGGGACTCCGCTCACTCCATAGATGCCCTTCAAGCCTAAGTGCTGCCCCAGGTGCAGCTGGCCAGGGAGGGACCACGGGAGGTTGGCTCCAGGGCGTGTCCAGCCCCTTTTGCCCAGTCCTGCCCCACTGGCCACCTTCCAATTAATTTTCTTTCAATGTGCACGAATCTGTGCACCGGGTCACTAGTTGCTATATAACAAACCACCTTAAAGTTGAGTAGATTAAAACAACAATACATTGTTATTTTTTTTTATGATTCAGTGGGTTGATTTGGTATTTTCTCTGTACATTTCATCTGAACTCACTCACGTGACTGCATTCAGCTGTTGGGTTGGCTGAGATGGAACGTTCAAGATGGCCTCACACTCATCTGGCAGTTGGTGCTGGCTGTGGGCTGGGCACCTCCATTCTCCTCTACACAAGCTCTCATTCTCCCACAAAGTGGACTGGCTTCCTTTCATGACCATCTCAGGGCAGCAGTGCAAGGATGTGAAAGTGAGGAGAAAGCCACACAGAGTCACTTCCTCTGCATTTTATTTTCTGGGCAAGTCACAAGCCCACCCCAGATTCCAGGGTGGAGAAATAGACTCCATCTCTAGATAGGAAAAACTGCACAATGTTCTTCTTCATTACCTTGTGTTTGTTGATTATTACTTACCGAAGATGCTGTATGAAAAGAAAAGCGAGTTCACTGAAGCCAGAGTACTTGAATCCCAGTTCCTCCCATATCCACCTACTCTGCTACTCCGTATGTCAGTGGGCTGTGTGAGTATTCGATGGTATCTTACTTATAAAGTGCTTAAAAGAGCACCGAGGACATAAAAAACACTCAGTAATTATTAACCTCTTTTATTAGTATTTAAAATGGCCTATATTTCTATTCCATATTATAATATAAACATTTTCCTATGTTATTACAGATTCTTAACATATGTAATTTAAATTTCTATCCAGCAGTTCTTTATGTGGCTATACCATGGTTTCCTTAATCATCTCCTCTATAGTATATTTAGTCTAATTCCCATTATTAGCTATTAGTATAGAATGCAATAATAATTTTTAGGTATAAAGCTATTTGTATTTGGGGTGTGTGCACAGACTTATGTGACTTTGCCTGTATTTTTGTGGTTATTTCCATAAGATAGATTCTCAGGATTGGACTTTCTGGTAATTGATTGTTTATGGCTTCTGATACATATTGCCAAATTCCCTCTCAGAAGAACACAACTGTTTACACCCCATCCACAAGATCTGAGAGAGGTACCGCTTCTCATGTGGTATTACCTCCCGAAAGAGCCTATGAGAAATCCGGACTATTCCAATTCTCCTCCCAGTGAGAACAGATTAAAGCTCAGTAGAAAGGCAGCCTTAGATGCCATTCAAAAATGTTAGGGAAAATATGTGGGGGATGGAAGCAGACATGTCTAGTGAAAATAGAAAAACAAATATTCACATTAAAATAAAATAGTTGCCATCTGTCCTTTCAACAATAAACTAAAAGAAACACACTTAAAGTAGTAGTTAAAATTGCTATTTTTATCTAGTTGGCTAGTTTGATTTTCTTTAGGATAATGTCCAAGTAATGGGAAAACAGAAATGCTAAACATCAGAATTTCCACAGCAGCCAAAATGCCCAGTTAAGACCTTGTGCAAAGCAAAAGAGGATAATGGGTGAATTTGACATTTATAGAGGGTATTAGCTCCCATCATTAGATGGATGACTCCAACACAGTGACAAGAAGTCCTAATCTTCCAATCATATTTTAATAGAACAAATTTTCTGTACTCAGGAACATGAATAGGCTCTTGGCAGTGCGGGTTATTTTAATGGACACATCACTTTAAGCTAAACCTTCTCCATCTGTTCAGCTCTCTAATTACCAATGCATAAAGTACATAATTCACAATTACATCATAAAAATAAAATCTACATTATATCAACTTATGTCAGAGCTTTTCAATCTATGCTATTTGGCATCTGTTGTGGTATTAATATTTGCTCCCTTCCAACAAATCAGAGGCAAATGCACCACTTTCCCAATTAGAAAAATCTGAAAAAAAAAATTACTTGCTTGCAAGAGGAAAAGAAATTCTCTAATGTAACATTTTCTTTTACAATCGTGTCTTATTGTGTAATATCACTTACTTTCTGCTATAATCAGTCAGTCCAGCAGAGTTCAATCCCTCTCTGAGTTGGGCCTTCACAACTTTCATCAGAGAGAGTGGAAACTAAGTCATAAAAAACCTAAAATTTTTACATACTACAATGGTAAAGTTATATCTTAGCTCACTTTAGAAATATAAATGATATATTTGAGAACATACAAAGAAAATAAATTACATGTTATACTATATATAATGTATATGTATGTTTTTTCATCCCAGGAAGGATTGGATCAGTCTGGAAATCTATTAGGGAAAAAAAACAACAACACTGGAGGATACTAAAGGGAGAAGAATGGGAAAATGTAGCTAGGCCAGTCCATCCACTTGCTCCCCCACCCCTTCTTCCCCCTTAGGGTCTCGAGATTGAGGGATGTATAGAATCCCCTGAAGACCATGTCCCTAGCGGCTCTGCATTGCTCTGGGATTCCACATGCTTAGCTGTTCTCTTTGCCTAGCTTTGGCCTGGATGTACTAGTAGTCCTTTGATTTTTATAATTGTTGGCATCTGTTTGCTTTTGTCTATCTGGTTCACTCAAGGATAGTATACTTCGAGTTCCCTTGTGTGGTGTCACGACAGTGACACTCACCTGGAGGCCTAATGAAGGCCTTGTTTCTGGTGACAATCATGTAAAACTTGGACAAAAAGTTGGAGAGTGCTGAGTGCTTCAGACAGCAAGGAGAATGCCCCGTTCAAGGGAGCCAGAAGCTTTCCTTTTGCTGTAGGTAAGAGCGATACCACTCAAGCAAATAAGGCTAGAGAATGGGTCTTAGAGGCTGGCTTCTACATCTGTGTAACACTGTTAATTTTTTTTAATTAATCCTCCTGAACAAATCACTCAGGACATATTGGCACCCTGTAGATGCAGGGAGTATCCTGTTAATCAGACATGCAGCAAGTTCGTTGATGATCTATTTTCCCATAATATCATACACATATCTCCTACAACACTTATCAACTAATATAATTATTTCTTCACATGTTTGCTGAAATAATTAGACAGGGAGAACCCTTAAGTTAGTATTACTAGCTAAATGTGTCTATTGCATCAGTGCGCTTGCTAATTTACTTCTTAGCCAGTATTTAGGAAAGAATGAGAACTGAGTCTGTTGTAAACATGTCATCTTGCACAGTATTATGCTTTACAAGGTAAGGGAATTCTATTTGTAATATTGACTTTATTAGGTTCACATCTGCTGATTTATATAATGTTTGTTCTGAATACTCAGAGTGCTTTATCTTTCAAAAGAGTTTTGGAAAAAACGGAAACAAAACATTTGCATGTGTTTTACATTTAACATAGTGACTAGCAAAGCTATGATTCAAGACCAAGTCCCCTGAGTCTTTTCTTGGGTCCAGACTGATTCCCAAACAACTCAACATGAGGTGACCTCAGACTTTCTTCTCCCATGCGATGAAAAAAGCTTTCAGAATCTTCTTTCTGAAACCTCAGTTGTAGATATAAATGTGGTATCAACAATATTTGCGGATAACGCTGAAGTTTATTTTAAGAAATTCCTTATTGTACATTAAATATAAATTGCAAAATATTCTCTTATCTTCTATGGTAAATAAAATTATGCTCCTACCATTATTACTGGGCACTTATTTAATTCATAGATTATAGCAGAAATGAAAAACTGGGTTCTAGTTACAAAAAGAATAGTAAACTCAGAATTATTTAATAAAATACCATCTAAAACATGATGCGTGCCTATGAAAGGATTAATGCAAGCAACATTGTAGCAAAAACTATTGTTATAAGCAGGGATTTGATTTCTTGCTTGGAAACTTTTGCTAGATACCCACTCTGTAGAAATGTAGCTCAGACAACTCCAATTGGCATTTCAGCTTCAGCAACATGTCCACAACCCAATGTCTGCTATTACCCACCATGTCCCAAAAAATATGTTCTATTAAAACAGAGCTACTTGCTTTTCTCTAACTACATTCTACATAGATTTGCTTCTCTTTACTCACATTGTTCCCTCTGAACATCGCCTTAGGCCTTTCCTTCCCACTTGAAGTCCTAATCTCCATCTCTCAAAATCCACCCATCTTCTAAACCCTGTTTAAATATCATCTGTCCTTGAAGACTTCCTCCCCATGGATATAATCTCTCACCTCGCTGATCCCTCTTCATAATGAAATAATTCTTTTATTCTCTCTACTAATTAATAAGTCCTTTGACTATAAAGACAATACCATAATAATTTAAAGTCTTCTGCAGTTCCCATGGTGCCTGACAGGTAATAGGTGCTAGAAAAATCCTTACTGAATAGATAGAGCTCCTTATAAGGGGGTGGGTGCATATATTGGAGTTCCTTGATATCTCAGCATCCTAGCATAGTGTCAGCCCAAAGCTGGTGCTTAGGAAACATTGGTTGAGTGAATTGAATCATAGAAAAGGAATGCAGACATTCTACTTGCCCTTTTCCCCAACACCAGAAGAAAAGACCTGAGGATCAACTTTTTAAAATTGTGTGGTCCCTTTAAAAAGAAGCCTTGCCATCCCAGAAGGTCAGCAGTGTCACTCAGTGCAGAACACAGTGATCACATCAATATTAATAGGCTCAGTGAAGTGCCACTGGCTCCAGTGCAACTGCGACACTCTGCAACCTGACTAATAAAATAAAAATTAACTCTAAAAATAATTTACCTCCTGGAGACCTTAAAATAGATTTTACTAATGAAGGGAAAATAACGAGCATGGATCTTTCCTTTTTTATCGGTGAATCCAAAGTTAAAACAGACATGAGTCTAAAATGGCATATTCTTAAACTGCCATCACCACTTCTTGGAGAACATTTTGCACCCTCTTCATCCATGGTTACAATTTGAGACATTTTAGCAGCCAATTAAGGGATGAAAGGGTAAGGGTGAGGGAAATAAGGAAAGGCAAAAAAATCAGACTTGCTTTTCATTTAGTTTATTTTAGCTTCATTTGGTATTGTTCAATAAGCAGATTACTATGTGGAAGATTGTAGAATGGCATGTTTATAACAAAATATGGGACTATTGCCCAGCTGGTGTGGCTCAGTGGATGAGTATCCATCTATGAATCAGAGATCTTTGTTCGATTCCTGGTCAGGGCGCATGACTGGGGGCAGGCTTGATCCCCAGTAGGGAGCATGCAGAAGGCAGCTGGTCAATGATTTTCTCTCATCATTGATGTTTCTCTCTCTCTCTCCCTCTCCATTCCTCTCTGAAATCAATAATATATATACTAGAGGCCTGGTGCACGAATTAATGCACAGGTGGGGTCTGGCTGGCCGGCCCCGATGGCGGCCCATTGGGCTGGGCCAGGGTGAGGGAGGGGCCATGGGCAGTTGGCTGGCCAGCCCTGACCCTGATCGGGATGTTGGGGGCCGATTGGGGGCCAGGCCGGCCATGGGGGGGGGGGGGCGGGGCGTGCAATCAGTTCCCAGATCAGGCTGGTTGGCTGTCATAGCCACCAGTCTTTCCGGTCATTCTGGTCATTCCGCTGTTCTGGTTGCTGGGCTTTTATAGATAGATAGATAGATAGATAGATAGATAGATAGATAGATAGATAGATATGGATAGATAGATATTTTTTAAATGGGACTATTAGCAGACATAAAGATCACATATTTTTATTCACAAATCTCTTTACCATTAGAGTAAAATCAGAATAACATGCAGCTGGATGAATGGGTAGTGAGAGAATGGGAGATGCTGTTCCTCAAGTCTCACTGGCCAGCAACCAGGCTGGAGAGCATTTCAGAGGCTGGGGCTGCCCTTTCTTCCTACATTGTTTGAAAGCTGATCCTGGGAGTTTTCCTGCTCTGGTGTGTGTGTGTGTGTGTGTGTGTGTGTGTGTGTGTGTGTGTAAAAGAGAAAGACTAACAGACAGATTGACAGGCAAGCGGAGATGAGAGTGGGGAGAGGGAGGAGAGAATGCCATTGGAGTTTTGAAATTCACATCAATCTGTTAAGCTCTCCCACATCAGCTTCTAGATAAATAAATAGGCAAGACTGGAAATACATAAGGATGATGGGAAACACCCTTAATCCTTCTTATTTTAATCATTTATTGTCCTGAAGGTTTGGTGTTGAACCAGATCCTTTAAAATATTTTCTTCCTGTTCTATTTCCTGAATTGAAAATATTCCTTAGCTGTCACATGCTATGATTCTTTCATCTCACGAAGTTACTAAGAAGTCCCATATTATGCTCTAAAAATACACCCTTTTTATGGAATCATAGAATACTGTCTCTGGAAAGCACTTTGTACATAATCACACTTCCCTCACTACCCTCCCTTTTATGCTGAGGAGACTAGAATCTAAATCCCTGCCTGTTCAGCTCATTGTTTTCTGTTGTGCGTTGCTGAATTTTTTTTCTTGCATCACTCTGACTCCAAGCCAATTCATTCTAATGTACAAGACTGTATTAGTTAGTGTGATAAAGAAAGAAAACCTAAATAATTAAAACTATGAATGTGCCCTATATTTCTGGAAGACTTCTAAGAACTTCATTCACTCATTCATTCAGTAAAAACTGACTATCTATTTGCTAGATACCAGAGAAAGAAGAGAGGATAAAACTTCATTTTAACCAATTCTCTTCACCAACAAGGGACAGTCAATTAGAATCCAGAAGGCTGGTGCACAACATGCATGGGCTTCCTCCCCTCTGACACCTTCTCATTCTGTCCTTTTTCCTTTCCACCATAATTATATCTATTTTCCCACCCACCTTGCAGTTTCGTGCTGATCTGAAGTCAATGCGAACATACTGCTTTCAGCTCCAGGTTGAAGAGTTCACTAATGGAGGCACAAACACCTGTAGAAACTTTGTTTTTCAGAGCCATAAAAAGGCTGCCTTTAAATCCATGATTAATTTCCTCTGCAAGGAAATGTGTTAGTCTCAGTGAGTGCCCCTGCTGCTAAATTAACTTCTGACCCTTTCTATGTCCTTCCCAATGACTCTTCGAAAGTTTTGGATTTCTTCAATGAAATCAATAACTTGAGAACGAAATCACATCACCATGGGCCACCTTTGAAGACTTCTATTGAGGGCAGTGCACAGTTTGGGTCAGACAGCCCCTCCTGACTTTGCCATTTGAAACCTTGGTGCTGAGCTGGCCTTGGCAGCATTTTGCCTGAGCTCTTTATTGAATATGCTTCTCTTTTGATCTGCTTCTAATTTACCCTGTTCTTTGTGCTGCCTCCTGCTCTACTGGGAATCGATGGATGTTTATTGTGCCACTGGTTGTATCACTAATTGCTTGACTATGAACCTCTTGAATGTGGTAGCTTTATTTCTTCTCTACAAAATGCCTTTTGCTTTCTCCATTTCATATATTAATGTTTCCACAGCTCTCAGAACTAAGCGGCGGAGCCTAAAGACAATTGGATACTTGGGGAATTTGAGTTACAGTCATGACAAATAGAGATAACTGGGTTGCCCCCTGAAATGGCTCCTGAGAGAGACATTTGATATGGGCCTTACGTTTTAGCCCGATTCTACTGCAGACTAGATTCTACTGGATTTGACTCACTTTGATGTTCCTCTGCAAGTCATGCAGAAAATCTTGGCCTCCCCTTGTCCTCTCTTCACCAGTGGCCTTTAATCACCTTCGACATAGGCTATGTCCAAAACTCCCGATGACCTCCTGAAACTTGTATTTGTTTTGTGGCCCTCATGCTGTTCCCAGTGATCATCTTCATTAACGGTGGGTGTCAGTCCATTTGGAATTAATCACATCAGATTGAGGAATATGTTCAGATAAAATCTGATGACAGCCACATTTCCCCAATGAAATATTCATAACACGAAGCTTTCACCTTTATAAATCATGGTTACTCTATTGATTTTTTTCCCACATTTTCCAAACAAGCTCGTAAATTTTTTAAAACGTGGATGAGAGAAAACAACATGAATGAATAGATGGATGTACTTTTCAATTACATGCATTTCTGATTTTACTACTGCCTTCAGCTTATATTAGAAGAATGAGATACCATATAGAAAGGGGATCTTCTAAACCTAATGGATGTGGAGGCTGATTACTTAATAAAAAATTATCGATCATGATGGCTATTGCTCTTGAAGTTTAAATTAAAAGATTAATTTAATTTAAAATTATTTAGTTACTAGGGTCTTAATTATGAAGAGTATTGCTTATGAGTTTGTATGCATTCTTAATTATTGACATGCATGTTTATTTGACTTTCTTTTTACTAGTAATCCTTGTTCGAGATGACACATGTGAAATGAATAGAGAAGGAAAATGTTTCAGTTATGTGTCGCTACATAACAAACAACTCCAAAACTTAGTGGCTGAAAACCACAGCAATTTATTATTGATTCTGTGAGTTGAATAGGTTCAATTCTTTTGCTTTGTGTGAATCCATGTGCCTAGCTACTCACTGCAGGGTGGTCTCTTACATGGTAGCCTGAATCTTTTTCATCGCAGTTGGTTTCTAAGAGGAAGAAGCAGGAACTGTCAATCTTCTTAAGATCTGACTTTTTTCAAAACTCAAGAGAAGGAAATATATATGCTAGTTCTTGGTGGGTGGACTGGAATCAATGTATGGCAAGGAAAATTGCTGTTGGCCGTTTTTGGAAACAAACATTAAAAGTATACTGTTCGTATAGGTAGATGTCTCCCAAATTATTTACATTTGCTGAGCAAGCCATAAAAATATTTTTGTTGGAAAACTATACTTCTAAGAATAAAGGACCACTTGGTATATGATTGAAATAAAAGTGAGGTATGTGAAATAAATGTGGCAAAAGCATATTATTATCTGTGTGTATTTCTCTTTTATTATCTACTCAAATGCTAGGCCATGCACCAGATACAGATAATAAGTAAAATTAAACTTTGTTCTATATATAAAAGAGGCAAAAGAGTCGGTGCAAGTGGTATGTGTGTATGTGTGTTTGTGTGGGTTTTCTCCAGAAAGTCTCAAGTAAGGCTATAATGCATCAAAAGTAACTATGTGACTAATTGGAAGCTAGAACCTTGCTTTTGTACCATGACTAGAAGGAATACTAGTTCTCACTAAGATGTAAATGACTAAAAGGTTGAATATGTTATCCCTCCAGAATAATTTGCATTTAACACAAGACCAAGGTATATGGTATGAATGCATTTCTTTTGTGTTTGGGCATCAAGTTGCAGAAGAAAAGTTGTACATCGGAGTTTCTGACTTCTAGAAGATGAATCAAGTATAGCTCTGGGTCATTTTGTTACCTCTCACCCTCCCTGTTCTAAGAAAATGCAAAGTAATGGCCATGACATAAGCAAAATATAATTAGAAAAGCACTCTGTTGGAAAAAGAAAGGATAATGCTTTTCAAAATGAAGCACTGTACCATGTAGAGAATTTGGTTACTATCCATTGTTTCAGAGGATCCATGCCATGGTTCCTCACCATTAGCCTTGCTATTGGAAGAAAGTCATTTCCATTTTATTCTTGACCTCCAAACTAACTAAAGTCTTTCAGTTTCAAGTAATGCTGCTTAGAGGAGTTTTCAGGATTTACTAATGCAATGCTTTGAAATGAATTACAAGGAAGAAGTTGCATATATTATTGCAAGCATTCTTTTATTTTTGTTTGTAAATGACATTCGTTGATATTTTGGATAAGAAAAAATAGGGGAAAAATAGTCAGTCATCATGAATAAATCATCAGTGAGAGACGCCTGAATTATGTGCTGTCATCTCTATCTTTCCAGCCTTGACAAGCACAGTGTGTGGCTGCCATTAAGAGAAAATGTGTCATGGTACCAGCTATTCTAAGCACTAGTGAATGGCAAAAGTAGAAGGATGGGGTGGTGGTGTGCTCATGGTAGCCATACTGGTGCTGGGGGCAAATGGGAAAGCCCAGGACAGGAACTGTGGTTCTGGAAAACTTGTAGGAATGTGAGGAAATCCCGGAGGCATTTTGTTGGCTTAACAAAAGAGCAGCAGTGGTAAGAATACTTTTGACATTTGCATACATTTGTGATTTTGTCTTTGCTGAAAGTAAATCCATGTAAGGCACTATGGTAGGCAATTCACATAGATTATTTCACTTAATTCTCATGGCAACTCAATGAGGTCAATATTATTATGCTATATGTATGGTAAGTGAGTTCAAAATAAGCATGAATAAGCAAAGTAATTTACCCAAGATATTCAAACAAAAAAATTACAGAGATGGGATTAAATCAAACAAATCAAATACCATGCTGTAGATATAATTTATATACTACTAGAGGCCTGGTGCATGAAATTCATGCACAGGTAGGGTCTCTAGGCCTGGCTGGCAATCAAGGCTGATGAGGCCTTCTGGCTGCTGGCCGGGGTCTTCCTTTGTTCCGCGCCACCCCCTGGTGGTCAGCATATGTCATAGCGAGTCTCACAGTCGAATTCCCAAGGGGACACCTTGCATATTAGCCTTTTATATATATGGATAGTAAATATCATCCTTTTTAGTGTATAGGTTTTTAAAAAATATATTTTTATTAATTTTAGAGAAAGAGGAAGGGAAAGGGAGATAGATAGGTAGAGAGAGAAACACTGATGTGAGAGAAAAACATTAATTGGCTGTCTCCTGTGTGCACCCCAATCAGGGATCACATCCACAATCCAGGCATGTGCCTTGACCAGGAATCGATCTGGTAACCTTTGGGTGCACAGGGCAATCAATGCTCAACCAACTGAGCCACAGTGGCCAGGATTGGTGTATAGTTTTATGAGTTTGGACACATGCACACAATCATGTAACTACTACCACACTCAAGATATAGAGGCACTTCATCACCTCTTCACATTCCTTCATGCCCCTTTGAAGTCAACCCTCGACCCTTCTGCCTTCCCTAACCTCTGGCAACCACTGATTTGTCTCCTTTACAGTTTTCACTTTTCCAGAATGTAATGTCAATGGAATCATGAAGCATGCAGCCTTTTGAGTCTGGCTTCTTTCATTTAACACAAGCATTGAGATTCATTCATGTTGCCGGAATTAGCAGTTCATACCTTTTTATTACCAAGTACTATCCCATATTTATTCATTCATCCATTGAAGGACATTCAGGTTTCAGTTTTTCAAATTCCAATATCTTAAACATGATAAAAGACTGCATTTTCTCAATGAGAAATCTTTTCTAATTATCATAGCCAGTGTCCACAATGATATATTTTTTAATGTTTTTGTTTTTGTTTTAATTTCTTTATTGATTAAGGTATTACATATGTGTCCTATTCCCCCATTACCCCCCACCTCCCATTCATGCCCCACACTCCTGTTGTCTGTGTCCATTGATTAGGCTTATATGCATGCATATAAGTGCTTCGGTTGATCTCTCCCCCTTACCCGCACCCTCCCCTACCTTCCATAAGGTTTGACGGTCTGATTGATGTTTCTCTGTCTCTGGATCTATTTTTTTTCATCAGTTTATGTTGTTCATTATATTCCACAAATGAGTGAGATCATGTGATATTTATCTTTCTTTGCCTGGCTTATTTCACTTAGCATAATGCTCTCCATCTCCATCTATGTTGTTGCAAATGGTAAGACTTCCTTCTTTTTTTAGCACAGTGTAGTATTACATTGTGTAGATGTACCACAGTTTTTTAATCCACTCATCTGCTGTTGGGCACTTAGGCTGTTTCCAATTCTTAGCTATGGTGAATTGTGCTGCTATGAACATAGGGGTGCATATATCCTTTCTGATTCATGTTTCTAGTTTCTTGGGATATATTCCTAGAAGTGGGATCACTGGGTCAAATGGGAGTTCCATTTTTAGTTTTTTGAGGAAACTCCATACTATTCTCCACAGTGGCTGCACCAGTCTGCAATCCCACCAGCAGTGCACGAGGGTTCCTTTTTCTCCGCATCCTTGCCAGCACTTGTCATTTGTTGATTTGTTGATAATAGCCATTCTGAGAGGTGTGAAATGGTACCGCATTGTTGTTTTGATTTGCATCTCTCTGATGATTAGTGACTTTGAACATGTTTTCATATGTCTCTTGGCCTTCCTTCTGTCTTCTTTCGAAAAGTGTCTATTTAGATCAGTTGCCCATTTTTTGATTGGGTTGTTTATCTTCTTTTTGTTAAGCTGCATGATTTCCCTGTAAATGTTGGAGATTAAACCCTTATCGTTAATATCATTGGCAAATAAGTTCTCCCATGCAGTGGGCTTTCTTGTTGTTTTGTTGATGGTCTCCTTTGCTGTGCAAAAGCTTTTTATTTTGATGTAGTCCCATTTGTTTATTTTCTCTTTAGTTTCCATTGCCCTAGGAGCAGTATCAGTGAAGAAATTGCTTTGGCATGTCAGAGATTTTTTTCTAGCTGTGGATTCCTCTAGTATTTTTATGGTTTCTCATTGTATGTTTAAGTCCTTGATCCATTTTGAGTTTATTTTTGTGTATGGTGTAAGTTGGTGGTCTAGTTTCATTTTTTTGCATGTATCTGTCCAATTTTCCCAACACCATTTATTGAAGAGACTGTCTTGACTCCATTGTATGTTCATGCCTCCTTTGTCAAATATTAATTGAGCATAGTGATTTGGGTCGATTTCTGGGTTCTCTGTTCTATTCCATTGATCTATATGTCTGTTCTTGTGCCATTACCAGGCAGTTTTGAGAACAGTGGCTTTGTAATACAGCCTGAAATCTGGTATTGAGATCCCTCCTACTTTATTCTTCTTTCTCAGGATTGCTGTGGCTATTCGGGGTCTTTTTTTTATTCCAGATGAATTTTTGGAGAGTTCATTCTAGGTCTGTGAAATATGCCGTTGGTATTTTAATGGGGAGTGCATTGAATCTATAGATTGCTTTGGGTAGTATAGACATTTTAATGATGTTGATTCTACCAATCCATGAACATGGTATGTTCTTCCATCTGTTTACGTCTTCCTCTATCTCTTTTTTCAGTGTCCTGTAGTTTTCTGCGTATAGGTCTTTTACCTCCTTAGTTAAGTTTTTTCCTAAGTATCTTAATTTTTTTGGTGCGATGGTAAATGGGATTTCTTTTTTAGTCTCTCTTTCTGTAAGTTCACTATTGGTGTATAGAAATGCCATAGATTTCTTGGCGTTAATTTTGTATCCTGCTACATTGCCAAATTCATTTATTAAGTCTATTAGTTTTTTGATGGAGTCTTTTGGGTTTTTTATGTACAATATCATGTCATCTGCAAATAAGGACAGCTTTATTTCTTCTTTTCCAATTTGGATGCCTTTTATTTCTTCTTCTTGTCTAATTGCAATGACTAATACTTCCAGTAGTATGTCAAACAGGAGTGGTGAGAGTGGGCATCCCTGTCTTGTTCCTGTTCTTAGGGGAAATGGTTTTAGTTTTTGCCCATTGAGTGTGATGTTAGCTGTGGGTTTATCATATATAGCTTTTATTATATTGAGGTATGAACCTCCTATTCCCACATTGTTGATAGTTTTTATCAAGAAAGGGTGTTGGATTTTGTCAAATGCTTTTTCTGCATCAATTGATATGATTATGTGATTTTTATCTCTCAGTTTGTTTATGTGATGTATCACGTTTATTGATTTGCAGATATTGTACCATTCTTGCATTCCTGGGATAAATCCTACTTGGTCATGGTGTATGATCTTTTTGATGTAGTGCTCGAACCAATTTGCTAGAATTTTGTTGAGGATTTTGGCATCTATGTTCATGAGGGATATTGGTCTGTAATTCTCTTTCATTGTGTTATCCTTATCTGGTTTGGGTATTAGGGTGATGCGGCTTCATAGAAGGAGCTTGGAAGTGTTCCTTCCTCTTGAATTTTTTGGAATAGTCTGAGGAGGATAGGTTTTAGTTCTTCCTTGAATGTTTGGTAAAACTCCCCTGTGAAGCCGTCTGGCCCCAGGCTTTTGTTTGCTGGAAGCTTTCTGATGACTGCTTCAATTCTTCCATAGTTATTGGCCTATTGAGATGTTTAGATTCTTCTTGATTGAGTTTTGGAAGGTTATATTTTTCTAGGAATATGTCCATTTACTCCAGGTTGTCCAGTTTGTTGGAATAGAGTTGTTCATAGTATTTTTTAACAATCCTTTGTATTTCGGTGGGGTCTGTTCTTATTTCACCACTTTCATTTCTGATTTTGTTTATTTGGGTCCTCTCTCTTTGCTTGTTGGTGAGCCTGGCTAGAGGTTCCTCAATCTTGTTTATCCTTTCAAAGAACCAGCTCTTGGTTTCATTGATCTTTTGTATTTTATTTTATTTTTTTTTTGGTCTCAATGTCATTTATCTCCGCTCTGATCTTTATTATTTCTTTCCTTCTGCTTACACTTTCTAACTCTTTGAGTTTTAGGGTTAGGTAATTTATTACCATTGTTTCTTGTTTTTTGCAGTAGGCTTGTAGAGCTATAAACTTCCCTCTCAAGACTGCTTTCGCTGTGTCCCATAGATTTTGGATTGTTGTGTTTTCATTGTCATTTGTTGCCATGATGTTTTTTATTTCTTCCTTGATCTCTCTGGTAACCCAGTCATTGTTTAATAGCATGCTGTTTAGTCTCCATGTGTTTGATTTTTTTGGATTGTTTTTATTGTAGTTGATTTCCAGTTTTATGCCACTGTGATCTGAGAATATGCTTGATATGATTTCTATCTTCTTGAATTTGAAGAGACTTTGCCTATGTCCCAACATATGGTCTATCTTTGAAAATGACCCATGTGTACTTGAGAAGGATGTATATTCTTTGGTTTTGGGGTGAAATGTTCTGAAGATGTCAATTAATTCCATCTGGTCTAGTGAGTCATTTAGGATTGATGTTTCTTTGCTGATGTTTTGTTTAGAGGATTTGTCCAATGGTGATAGTGGGGTATTAAAGTCTCCTACTATGATTGTATTGCTGTCAATCTCTCCCTTGATATCCTCCAGGAGTTTTTTTATGTTTTTGGGTGCTCCTGTATTGGGTGTGTATATGTTTACCATAGTTATTTCTTCTTGTTGGGTTGCTCCCTTTAGTATTATGAAGTGGCCTTCCTTATCTCTTGTTATGTCCTTCACTTTGAGATCTAATTTGTCAGATATAAGTATTGCTACCCCAGCTTTTTTTTTCATTTCCATTCGCCTGAAAAATCTTTTCCATCCCTTCACCCTCAGTCTGTGTGCGTCTTTTTTTCTGAGGTGGGTTTGGTGTAGACAGCAGATATATGGGTCGTGTTTTCTTATCCAATCCGTTACCCTATGTCTTTTGATTGGGGCATTTAATCCATTTACATTTAAAGTTATTATTGATTGGTACTTAGTTGTCGCCATTTTTATTCTTTACCCCTGTGTTCCTTCTTCGCTTCCTATTTTTTTTTTTTATAGCAGACCCTTTAGCATTTCTTGCATTGCTGGTTTGGTGGTAATAAATTCCCTTAGTCCTTTTTTGTCTGTGAAGCTCCTGATTTCACCTTCAATTTTGATTGATAGCCTTGCTGGGTACAGTATTCTTAGATTCAGACCCTTCCTTTGCATGACTTTGTATATTTCATTCCATTTCCTTCTGGCCTGATGAGTTTCTGTTGAGAAATCAGTTGCTAGTCTGATGGGGGTTCCTTTGTAGGTGACTTTCTGTCTCTCTCTGGCCGCTTTTAAGATTCTTACTTTGTTGTTGGTGTTTGCCAATTTAATTATAATGTGCCTTGTCGTTGGTCTTTTGGGGTTCATTTTGCTTGGGACTCTGTGAGCTTCTTAAATTTGTGTGGGTTTTTTCTTCCCTATATCAGGGAAGTTTTCTGTCAGTATTTCTTCTAACAGGTTTTCTATTCCTTGTTCATTTTCCTCTCTGTCTGGCACACTTATTATGCAGATGTTGTTTTGTTTCATGTTGTCCCAAAGTTCCCTTAGGCTCTCCTCCTGCTTTTTAATTTTTTTTCTAAAAGCTGCTCTACTTGGGTATTTTTTCCTACCTTGTCTTCTAGCTCACTGATGAGGTCCTCTGCTTCTTCTAGTCTACTCTTGATGCTTTCTATTGAGTTCTTTATAGCAGCGATGTCATTTTTCATTTCTTCTTGGCTCTTCTTCATTTACTCTTGGTTCTTACTCATATTTTCAAATTTGTCTTCCATTCTTTTCAGCCACCTTATGACCATTTCTCTGAATTCTTTCTCTGGCAGGTTGCTTGCCTCCATTTCTTTTATTTCCTTTTCTGGTGATGCCTGCTTTTCTTTCATATGCGGGCTGTGTCTTTGTCTCCCCATGGTCTCTCTTCTCTGGATGTCTGGTTATGTAGTTCTCTCTCTCCTGCATTGACTTAAAGGCACAAAATACAACACAACCAGGTACAACACACAAGGCACTGAACAGAAATGTATTCACAATATTAATAACCCCAAATAAAGGTGACCATCAGACAAAGGTAAATTAGGCCATAGAAGAGAAAGTAGAAGAGGAAAAAATAATAATAATAAAAAGAAAGGAGTGCCAAAATGAAATAGGGAAAAGGGGAAAAAAAGTAAGAGAGAAAAGAAAGAGAATAAAAAAGAGAAGGGGAACAAACTATATATATGGGGAGAAAACTCCAATAGAACAGCCACTAATCCCAGCAAATGCCAGCAAGTACCTGGAGATGAATACAAACTACAAACAACAACTAATATCAAGCAAGACAAGGGAAAACAGAAGCAAAAAACAAACAAAAACAAAGCAAACAAAAAAAAGAATAAGCAAAACAATCTCACAAACAAGCATAAAAAATCAATATAATCAACATTCAAGCAAACAACAACAAAAGGACAGGGAGAAAAACAAATTTTGGGATAGTGAAGACAGAGAAGAGAGAGGTGTGTATGAACTCAGAGCAGGGGATTGGAAATTAGATATATAAGTAGGGTGAAATTTTAACAGGGGTTAAAAAGAAAGAATGGGGAAAATCTAAAGCAGGAGAAGGGTAAGAGTTACAGGACAACAAAAGGGGAAAAATTAGGAAGAAAGTGATGGTGTAAAGGTAGAGTTGAGATAGAGTCGAATGATGCTAAAGGAAAGATGAAAATAGAATGTAGAACACTAATCTCAACGTCAAATAAAGAGGAAATAAAATGACTCTTTTTTAAAAAAGGTAAAATAGTAGTAGTAATAATACTGATTGACAATAAAAATATAATAATTAAAAAGGTAAAATCAAGTGATGAAAAAAGAAAATTAGTTTCTTAAGTAAAAGATGAAAAAAATAAAGAAATAATAATAAATAAAAAAAATAAAAATAAAATGTGCAGTAGTGAAGGTCATTCACTTCCTCTATTGTTCTGTTTGGCACACCTGTTTACCCAGTCAGGACAGTATTGCAGTTCCCTGCGTTCCACTGCTCCTCAGTGTTGTAAGCCAGTCCTGATTTTTAAGCAGGCAGTGTGTCTTACATTTTGTATTCCTTTATTTGTGATTACACAAGAGTCAATTTGTGATTCAGCCCCTGGGTGGCAGTGTTTCTGGATTGACCTCCGGGTCTATAGGTCCTCTCTAGCCTGTGCTTATATCCTGCTTTCCCTGTGGCACTCAATACCAGTTTGTGGGAGTGGGCTGCCCCAGAGCTGGTTCTCCAATGGTCACTCCCCGCTCCAATCCCCAGGTTCCAGAAAAACAACTTTCCCCTGCAGTCTCCTAGGGTGTCCCCAACTGGGTGACCCCATGCACTGGGCTCAGCAATCAGAAGCAAGGATTTAAAGAGGAGAAAGCGCAAGTGTGTGAACTCTGGGGCTGCACGCAAGTCTGCGCAGTCCTTCCTCCCTCGCCACCCACGGTGTCCAAGCAGGTGGCACACTTTTAAAATTTTTAGGCTGTCCTTCTGCGTCAGATCAAAATGGGTTTCTTTTTAGAGATCCCCTCTGTTAGCAGCTCTGAGGACCCCCTTCCGCATTCACGGATCACGCCAGCCCCTACAGCCACGGTTTTTTCTAGGCACAGACTTCCCCTGGTCCTCCAGCTCCCGCAGTGTGCACGTTTCTCTGTCCTGCCAGGACCAGAGACCTCACCTTATCCCAGGCGAAATCTGACCTTTCCGTGGTGGAGTGTAGAGCTCCTCTGAATCCGCGTGTTTGTGTCAATTGGGGACCGGTGCTCTTGGGTTCGCAGCTGTTCAGTGGGTGCTACAGTTGTAGATTTTCAGGCTTCCGATAACATCCACTTTCCCCTTCAAGATGGCACGGTCTCCATGTCTGAGCTGGTGGCTCCGGGAGGGAACCCAGCAGCAGTGGGGGCTGCCCGGTCAGGGGAGCCCCGTCCAGCAGTCCCCCACCTTCTCCTGGAGTATAGCTGTCCCTTAACTCACCAATAGATACTCCCCGTGTGACCACCAGCTGTTCTTTCTATCTGCTCCGGGACAAGGCTTGGGACACATCTGTCTATTCCGCCGCCATTTTTTCCCCCATAATGATATCTTTGTTTATGTATTCTCTCTTGGGTTTCCTGAGAACTTCTGTGTAGAGCTAGAAAGAAACACCAAATCTGCTCTATCTCAAGTATAGCTCTACAGTGTCAGCTTCTCTCTCATGCAGAAATGCCATTAAATTTTCATTATAATAGTCATGCAATACCTGTCACAAAGCAAGTGTTTAAAACTGTATGAGATGAATAAAGAAGCAAATGAATAAATAAATTATCCAAATTAATTTTCCAGCACAGGACGTAGAGGAGAGGGTAATAAAATCAAGATTGGTAATTCAGCCTTGGTGTGGAAATACAGACAGTTTAATAAGTGATGTATAATGTTAATATTAATATAGGAAATATTAATATAGGATTCTAGAAGTCCACAGTTTATTTCCCTACACTGTGCCAGAACCATTATTTGAAAAGTGAAAAAAAATGATTGTTGATCTAATTTCACAACATCAAATAACTACCTTGACTGTATCTTTTCTCAGTTCTAAACATTTTTCTTATTTAATTAACTGGTGATTTCATTGAATTGACCAAATCAGCTATTGCTTTGACATTGGTGTTTTTCTGAAAATTTTTTTTCTTATGATAACATAGCTTCAGAATATTTCTACTCAGTTGAATACAGGTTTCCAAAATCCTATTCATTTTAACAAGGCAATTTACATACTGAATTTAATCTATTTCCATTAAAAAACACTTTTGACTAAATTCAACTTTTGTGACATGGGTGTTGTTGTTTTTTTTTATTTTCCTTTACTGCAAAGGATATACATCAACAACATCAAGGCACTGAGAAAACACAGGGATTGGAGTCAGAAAACATTGGTTCAATTCCATGTTTTGTCATTATCAGCAGTGTGACTCTTGGCTAATTTTAAAACCTCTCTGAGCTCTATTTCTTTATCTATTAGATGAAGATAACTTCTGTGCCTTCTGCCTGGGAATATTGTGAGGTTCAAAAAATGTTATGTATATGAATACCCCTCATATTCTGTGTAATGAGCAAGTGTGTCACCAATGTCCAGGGCCACCCTGGTACTAAGATTTTTCTTGCATAAGCCTTTCCTAATCATCAAGTCCACCCACACACTCTATTATCCAGGGCTTATGGGTGTTCTGGGCTTTTTTAAATGAGCAAAGCTTTCTCAAAGGGCAGTTGACATGGAACTTAATAACATCTTGTGGCATCAATGACCTTCTTTTTTTGTGATGTGAGAGAGCCCTTCACTTCTGGGACCATATAAACTGCCCAGGTGATGAGTGGGACTACTAGAAGTAATAATTAGTTCTGCAGACATCAATAGAGTTTATGTGTTCAGCTCAGTACCAAGTGTGGTACAGGCCACACTGGAAGCTGGACAATGTTGACCTTAACTCCTCTCCAAAAGCCCCACCCCACCCCTATCAGGCCAGATCTTCTCTGAGGTCACACTCCCACTCCCCCCTCATTCTCCAGCACAGGACACCCTATGTTAATTTCTCTAAAGCTGTGGTTGGGTGGCCTGTGTGTCTTTCTATCACTAGATCTTCACTTTTTATTTTCAAAATACGTTTTGAAACAATTTGGATATCTCTAACTAATTAAGAGAAATGTGCTAGGAAAGCATTAAAAACGGAGATTTCAAGACAATATCAACTGGAAGTGTAAAGCTCTATGCTAATAAAAAATATTCTTATTGAATATATCCTCTCCAATTTTGACAGTTAGGTTTCTGACAACTCTGATGATGGAGGAATTATAGATGAAAAACAGGAGAATTTGAGAGAAAAATAAGATAAGGGGATTGAAGTAGAGAGTGAACTGCTGGAAGCTTTTGAAAATATTTTTACCTCAACTGAAATAATACATATTAAATAAAGAATAGTCCAGTGATATTTCATACATCTAAAATTCATAGAAATTGGAACTCCAACTAATTTCCTACTGCCATTTCTGTCCACTGGTAACTTTACAACATTTTGTTTCTACAACAGTCTTTATTAGATGCTTATAAATTTGTTTTGCTTGGTAGCAGATCATATACATACCATGGCATATGGTAGATATTGACTCATTTAACTCTGTTCTAATCAACTTTGTGGTATGCGTTTTTGCATGACTACCTTATAGCTTAGATTCTGAAAGTACTTGGTCCCCGCCAAGCAGATGTATCCATGAGAGGACTGGCAGGCAGCAGTGAAATGGGACACTTTTGCTAGTGGGAAGAGTCATGGAAGCATTTTGCTTTCCAGCAACAGCAGAAACAAGGCTCTAAGTGTTCAGTCCTTAATTTGGCGGGTGTTGTTCTCTGGTGGGATATCTATTGTGTTGGCATGGCTTGTGGCTGTGATGTGGTTCTGAACCCAGGTGTTTCGGGAGGAGCTCCTTAATCTTCCAATGGTGGCGGAAGGAGTGTAAGCAAGAGCCTACAGTTGAGGAAATGGCTTCTAAGTTCCTCACTTCTGATCATTCCTACCTTCCCTATGGTAACGGCAGCAACAGGTCCTTTGATGGGTTAGTTCTGCATGTTTCTTTCAGATTCAATCTTGGAACCTCTGCTTACAGCCCACATTTCTTAAAGCAAGTAATTCAGTGATTAACTCTCTTCCATATTTGAACCCTAATTTATACATAACCTAAAACATTTTGGTGTAATTTCTCTCCAATTTTGATACTTTTTTTTTCATTTATGATTTGAATTATTGACTCTTTTTCTGGGCTTCTATAAGGGCACAGAGTAACTTGTATACCTGGGATGGAAATAGATTGATGAAATCTTTCTTCAATGAGTTTCCTTTTATTTCTACAATGTTTATTCACAGATAGGGTTATTTACAATATCTGCTCTGTTCATCAAAATGTGAAGTTGGAGAATATCAAAACTGCAGAATTGGGCTAATTGTCCACATGTCCCACCTCCAAAAGGTTGAGTTCTCACTATATAAGCAGGCACCTGAAATGAATTTTAAAAGTGAAATCATTCTCAATGCTTTCATGCCTTTCAAGTCTGCATTGCAAAAACTTCACCTACTTTTTCATCCTTTTATTTTCCCTTCTAATCATTCCAAAAGCAAGTGGTTTGAGATCAGAGAACATGCAAAACTAAATCTGGAAAAGCAGCATGGAGGTAAATATGTGTATACTAGATTGTGGAATGAGTAGCAAGCTCATATGGGGAAGAATTATCATTATCTTTGTGGTTTGATTTTTGATCAAAGTGATCAAAATATATTTATTTTCATATTTTGGAGAAAACATCACAGAAGCATTTGTGAAAATATTTTTTTAATTTGAATTGATCCCAAGTCCATTTCTTGATTTAATTCCTAAAAATTAAACTAATGTATTCTGTTTTGTGTTTTCTTCTCATTCATTTTCAATTTTATTTAAACAAAAATTGAAGAAGTATTTTCTTATCATTTCTTTTATCAATGTCCTTAGATATTACTGATAAAATTAAAAGGTCATTATAGCCCTAGCCGGTTTGGCTCACTGGATAGAGCGTCGGCCTGGGGACTGAAGGGTCCCAGGTTCGATTCCGGTCAAGGGCATGTACCTTGGTTGTGGGCACATCCCCATTAGGGGGTGTGCAGGTGGCAGCTGATTGATGTTTCTCTCATCGATGTTTCTAACTCTCTATCCCTCCCCCTTCCTCTCTGTAAAAAATCAATAAAAAATATATATATTTTTAAAAAAGATCATTATATGTGTTTATGATTTTATCACGTTATTTTGCCTACTTTGCCTCATTTTAGAATGATTTCATGAACAGAAGAGTGGGATGAGTGAAAAGGAATGAGGGGAGAGGAGGAGAAGGATGAGGTAAAGACCTTTTATCTTTCCCAAGAGAGTAAAATAATACTTACAGGCACAGAAATCACAAATTGTTGGCTGAAGACTAGTAAAAGCATTTCACCGATGGCCATTACCCTTGAGACTGCACTTTATGTCTGGCGTTTAATAGTCTGGCATTTTAAGTGGTACATTGAAGCTTATAAAATATAGTTAGTAGTTTGCTTTGGATTAACTTGGACTGATTTTTTCTATGCCTGCATTTGGTAAAAAGTGAAAGGGGAAGAGGTTGGCTTAAAAAAGACTGGGAGGAAAAGTTGAAACAAATACAGGCAAAGCAAAGGATTTCTCCAGAGGGCCATTAGTCTGGCTTCAGCCATTTAGTTCCTATTACTGAGCCTGTCTCCAAGCATGTGCATAGGGGGACTGTACTAGTTAGGGGGCTGTCTTCACTGCTGAAAGGCTCATCTGTGCTTCTCACTGACTGATACATCAGATGAGGCCAAGATTGGGCCTTCGATGACTGGTACTTACCCATCCCACATATACCCTTATCTCTTAGAAATGCTGTGGGAATACAAGGGGGTGATATCTGAAAAACATTTTTAACTCTCTAAAAAAAGTTCAAATCTCTCTATTAATAAAAATGCTGTTGTTATAAATCCTAGACTAAACACAGATATAAAAGTTTCAACGTCAGCCAGATTTGGGATTTCAGAGTACTTTAGATGCACCAGGTAGATAAAACACTAGCCCTTCTACGATGGGAGAATGCTGATGTGTAATTTTTTCAGACATAAGCCTAAACCCAGGGAAAAGTGGGGAAGGACACTAAATTGAGACAAATAGGAAATATATCCAAAAATAGGATACCAGGCTAATGGGAAAAATAAAACCCTTAAAGGTTTTAGAACTTGAGAAAGTGTACACAGGCTCTCGGGGGCGGGGAGGGGAGGGGAGAGGCGGAGGGGGGGGAGAGATGCACCTCTATTAAAGAATATAGATGAACTGATTTTTAAAAATTGCATATTCCTGAAGGGGACACCTTGATAATATATTACATGCTCTAATGAATCTATAAGTTACATGTAATTCCAAAGGCACTTCAGCTTGATATTTTTCGAGCAATTTAATAAAGTTAATCTAAATGCATACAGAAATGAAAAAAGTCACCTTTGAAAAGGTAAAGTAAATGGAAGATATTTCCTATCAATCACTAAAACATATTACAAAGCCATAGTAGTAAAAATTATCCCTGCATTGGTGCAAGGACAAGCAAATAGATTTCTGGAACAAAATAGAGAGCTCAGTGATAAAAGTACATATGTAGAGAAATATAATTCATGATTGAGTTGCACCACAAACCTGGGAAAAGCGGGATTGTTCAGAAAGCTGCAATCTCTTTCAATAGATGATTGATTGATTGATTGATTGATTGACAAATAGATAGATGATTGATAGATATTCTCAAACTAACATAGGACTCAAGGAGTCTAGGATTAAGGACTTAGGATTATCACCTAAAAGTGAACAATAATATTATAAAGATTATAGAAGGTAAAGTAGGATGTTTTAAAAAAAGAGAAATGATTCATTTTATCACACTAAAATTAATTATTTCTAATCAATGAAGAACATCAGGGACAAAATTAATTTGAAAGTAATAGATTTGAAGAGATCTATGCTAATAAAAGGGTAATATGCTAATTAGACATGGAGGCCTTCCGGACATACTTCCAGACAAAGCCATGGTGGCAGGGCCGAGGCAGAGGCGGTTAGGGGAGATCAAGCCAGGAGGGGAGGGCAATTGAGGGTGATCAGGCCAGCATGGGGGGGCAGTTTGGGGCAAGCAGGCCAGCAGGGGGGGCCAGTTGGGGGCGAGCAGGCCGGCAGGGGGCAGTTGGGGGCAAGCAGGCTGGCAAGGGGGGGCAGTTGGGGATGATCAGAACAGCACGGGGGGCAGTTGGGGGCGAGCAGGCCAATAGGGAGGGGCAGTTGGGGGCGAGCAGGCTGGCGGGGGGGCAGTTGGGGGTGAGCAGGCCAGCGGGGGGGGAGGCAGTTGGGGGCAATCAGGCTGGCAAGGGGGGGCAGTTGGGGATGATCAGAACAGCACGGGGGGCAGTTGGGGGCAAGCAGGCCGGCAGGGAGGGGCAGTTGGGGGTGAGCAGGCCGGCAGGCAGAGTGGTTAGGGGCAATCAGGCAGGCAGGCAGGTGAGTGGTTAGGAGTCAGCGGTCCCAGATTGCGAGAGGGATGTCTGACTGCCAGTCGCCCCTAACCACTCTGCCTGCCTGTGGGATCGGGCCTAAACCAGCAGTCGGACCAGTCGGACATCCCCCAAGGGGTTCCAGATTGGAGAGGGTGCAGGCCGTGCTGAGGGACACCGCGCCCCCCCGCCCCATGCACGAATTTTGTGCACTGGGCCACTAGTTATTTATAATGTCAAATGTTTATGAGGAGCTTACATATACTACATACAAACAAATAAACAAACACTCCTGAAAATCAATAAGAAAGATAAGAACTAAATGGAAAAATGTACAAAAGACATGAAACTAGGTCATTCACAAAAGGGAAAACCCAGAAGACTAGCAAGCATATGAAAAGATACTCTAATCCATCAATAATTAGATTTACTAAATGTGCCATTCTGGACAATGTCAAGCATTGCTGGAAGCTTCTTTTTTCTCAGAGAAGCATATTCCCAAAATGGTGGTGGGATGCAGCCTGGTGAAGTCCTTCTGGAAACCACTGTATCCAAAATGAATCAAAAGCCAGGGAGCATTCCTTATGAACCAGTCACCCACCTCCTGCACACGTATCGGAGAGGAAAAGCGGACAGATGTGTATAAGGACATTTAAGTGTGGTGGAGTTTTTTTTAGATAGTGGGGAGTTGGAGGCAATCAGGTTGTCTATACCTGGGAGACTGGTTAAGTAAAATATAGTGGATTCCCCTATGGAATGCTATGGAGTACTTAGAAGCAACCAAGTTATTGTACTCCCAGTGACATACAGATTTTTAAAAACAGTGCTTAATGAATCAAGGAAGTAACAATGAGATTTAGAGCATGATCTCATTTGTATCCATTAAAAATATACATAACTCATATTTTATAAGAACATATATAAGTGAAATAATGCATATCTAACATGTTTGAATAGTTAATTGCCTATTTGTTGATGACATGGGAAATGGGAGCGAGGGTTGAGGTTGCAAGCAAGGAAACAAGGAGGGGAGGAAGGAAAGAAAGAAGGGAGGGAGGGAGGGAGGGAGGGAGGGAGGAAGGGAGGGAGGGAGGGAGGGAGAAGAGGAGAGAAGGAAGTGAAAATAAGCAGGGCCTTGCATGGACCTATGATGACCTAATGCCATGATACTTTCAACTCTCTATAAGAAAGTTAAACATATTAAACAAACAAACAACAACAAAAAAAAACAAACAGAAAAGAAAAGCGGGCCGGTGTGGCTCAGTTGGTTGAGTGTTGTCCTATATACAAAGAGGTCTTTGGCTTGATTTCCAATCAAGGCACATGCACAGGTTTTGGCTTGATCCCCAGTAGAGAGCTTGCAGGAAGCATTTCTATCTCTCTCTCCCCGCTCACTTCCCTTCTCTCTAACAACAACAACAAAAATCAATAAAAACATATTAGAAAAAGAAAGTTAAACAAACAAAATAACACACACACATAAACACAAATAAAAATGACCCACAAGAAATGCAAATATCTTAGGTATACATCTTTTCTCTTTTTGCCAGGCACCATAACTTGGCCATTTTCCCCTAATATTTCCTGTACTTCAGAAGCCCTAGTGGCTCAACTTACCTCCAAAGGAGACGACAGGAAGGAAGGAAACTTACAATGCTTTTGTAGCCTTTCCTTAGCAAAGACCATTCCACTCCAAGCCCCTTTGTCTCTGCTCCTCTCCTCCTTGATTTTTTTAATTTATTTTTTCTTTTTTTATTGTTTAAAGTATTACAAATAGTAGTACATATGTCTCCTTCCCCCCGTCCCCCACAATTGCTGGGGGAAGATGCTCCCCTCCTTTAATTAGGAAAGGGATCAGTCAGATGGAGCAGGAGGATACAACAAATGGGATGTTTTAATTTATTTAACTGTGTGTTTCCCCTGGCAAAGTGGTTATGGAGCCAGCCCAGGATGATCCTGGTGGGAGCATGGTTCTAAGAGTGGAAAGCACTTCAATGCTTCATATTCTGCCATAATAAACACTCCACATCACCCTCTCATGTTGGTTATGATGAGAAACAGCATACCCTTGTAGAAACAAAGGGAAATTTTGCCTTTGAGAGTCATCCAAAATTTTGTTTGGAAAGTAAACCCAACAGGCACATTCTCTGACTAAGTTTATTTATTGCTCTGCAGCTATCAATAACAAAGACAATTAAATTAGCTGGGTCAAAAGTCCATTTGAACTGAAGAACCCTATTATAAAATTAAAGTTTGTGGAAAGTGGCTCTCACCAGCCCTGCTCACAGGAAATTGATGGAGAGGCTCTTGGGATTTGTTGAAATTCAGAAAGGGTTAATAGCTCTCACTCTGCAAAATATTACTTAGAGCGCACAGAGTTTAAAATATTTCACCCATGAAGATGAGCACTGGTTTCATTGCTTTATTTTAGATATTGTGGGCTTTTTTTAAGAATCATTAGGGAGGGACTTGGAAGGGGGTAAATAACTGTTCTGGGAGAAGCATGTTCTGACTGCTCCAAGATGGTTTGTAATTTGCTCGGCCAAAGCCAGAGTGGTCAATAAGTCAAGATGTGGTTTAGCTGCGCCTTGGAATAAACACTGGATTTTTTCATTAACTGATCAAATACGGAGTTCAAATGGAACCGCAATGTTCTTTTGTGTGGGTGAAAAGAATGGATTACAATAAATATCTGGGGGTTTTGGAGGCCATCCTAAGCATAGAGGTTAGCAAGACATTTTCTTTGTCAAACTTAGATGCCCCTGGCAGACTCACAATGGAGCCTGCGTTTCATTAGGCCTCTCTTCTGACTCAAGAAAAAACACAAAAATAGTGTCTCTTGAGTCCAGTAGCTGTTAATGTAGCTTGTCTAGAGCATTCTAGCGGGTTCTGCTTCCCTGAGGTTGGTGGACCGGCACCCATCCTACAGATTCCTTTTTTCCTTCCTTTCTTCCCTTCCTCCCTCCTTTCTCCCTCCCCTCTTCTTTTCCTCCTTCCCTCCCTCCCTCCCTCCCTCTCTCCCTTCCTTCCTCATTCCTATTTTCTTTTTCCTTCCTTTCTTCGTTCATTCCTCCCTCCCTGCCTCTTGCCTCATATTTCTCCCTCTCCCTCCCACCCTCCTCCTCCTCCTTCTTGTTCTCCTTCTCCTCTCTCTCTCTCTCTCTCTCTTTCTCTCATTTCTCTTTCTCTCAATCTCTCTCTCTCATTTTCTTTCTCTTAATTAACACAGTTGATTTTTTAATGGGCATTTTCTTTTAGTAATATTTTAAATTCCTAATTAATTAAATGTTTATATCTAACTCGGATCTCTCTCCTTGATGCTAAACCAGTATTTCCACTTGCCTTACAGACTCTATACTCAGCTATTCCATATGCAACAATTCTTAAACTGATTGTATTCCCAGACTATTGAAACATGCCCTCTTTTATATCTCTATCATTCATTTTCTATCCACACACTGTCCCAATCTGGAACCAGGGGAAAATCAGCTACATCTCTCCCATCTTCTCATAATCTTTCTCAAGCAATCCATCTCCATGCTAACAGGCAGCCTGGATTCATACCCAACCTCTCGCATTCTACACAAGTTACATAAAATCTCTAGCCTCATTTTCCTCACATATAAAATAGTCATCCTAATGATACTTCCTTCATAATGTTTTAGTGATAAAATGAGGTACCCCATGTAAGGCACATCACACAGTGCCTGGCATGTAGTCGTAGATCTATAAATATGAGCTAGTTCTGCTTTCCTCCACATTGTCTTTAAATCTGTTTCACACGCTCTGCTATTGCCTTACTAAAAAGTGGCTTCCTATGTGGCCTCTGCCGACCAGAAAAATCCCCATCTTGTCATTCCCTGCCTTGCTGCTAGTGTAATGCTAATGCTCTAAGACATTAGTTGTGTTACCATTACCTTTAAGCTGAAGTATAAACTTTTTATGAAGGTGAATAAGGGACTTCACATTGGCCCCACCTATTACCTGGCCTTGTCTCCCACTTTTTCCCAATTAGCTCCAGACACAGAGAACTTCAGGTAGTCCCAACAACAGGCTTCCCTGTCATTTCTCTTTGCTCTTCCTACAATGCTTTGCCTCTTTCTTCATATCACATCTGCAAAATCCAGCTCCCTCCATTATCACCTACTTTATGGAGGCTTCTTCAACATCTATAGGCAGCTTGAGCCGCATGCTTCCCATGTTCCTAAGCCCTTTGCGTTTGCCACTACAGCACAAAGTGTATTGCACTGTGGGGATTTGTTTTCAAAGTGGTTGTAAAGGCAGGCTTGCACAAGAAAGGAAAGAAGACATTGGTTCTCTAATTTAATGAGCCCCCTTTCCTGACATGCTGTCTCACCTAGGCACATTCTGCCTCTGAGGATCTTCTATGTCTGTTTCTCTCAAGAGTCGTAATGTTTCCTTTGTGATTCTACCAGAAAGTTCAATGGGGATGCTCCTTCAATCATTCATCACATGCGCTCCATTCTCCAATTTATCTCCAGGCATGTGAGAACTTGGCAAATTCTAGCCTCATTTATTGCACTCAAAGATAAAACTTTCCATTAGTGGTCAGGGGAATTTGGAAAAATAAATATTCAGAGTTAAAGAAAACATAAATAGAAATTCTTATATTGGTCATAGAGGTTGAAATAGTTAACTATTACTCTTTAATAAAAATGGGGTCTGACACTTTAATTTCCCAGAGCATTTCTATACACATTCACTCTTCTCAACAACTCTCAGAGGTATACAGGGAAAATATTATCTCTACTGATGAAGAAATTGAGGCTCAGAGGTTAAATGATTTTTCAAGGTTATAGAGCTAGTGAAGAGCAAGTCTAAGATGCCAAATCATCTGATTCATAATATACTTTTCATATTTTTTTTCATACTGCCATTCATGTATTTCTTCTGCTCACTTTTATGCCACCAATCGAGCTTTCACAAGAGTTGTATGTATTAGTAAAGATTATGTTAGAACTTTCAGGGAACTTTTAAAAATATTTATGTATTTTTATATTAGGTTTTTATTTATAATACTAAAAACACATGCTCATTATAAGAAATTTTGAAAATGAAAGTCCTTGTAAAAAGTATAATTTTCCCATCTAGTGACAAAATTAATATTTTGGTTAATTTCTACCAGTTTTTTTCCCTGTGCTTGATCTGTTTGTTTGTTTGTTTAAGATTGTTATGGCCATAATTATGGAAAATATTTTACTCTGCTATTTTCATATTTTTATCATAAACATTCTCATATTTTCAAAAATATGGGTTTACCAACATTATTAATGTGTAAAAAGATTCCATTTGATGGTACTATCAGATTTTAGTTAAACAATCCATTATTCTTGGTCATTTTTTATAACTTTTTGTTATCCTTTGCTCACTATATTTTTATCTGAACCATGGATACTACATCCCCAGATGAAGATGAAACATTAAATATACCTTTCTTTATTTATAAACTATGTGCCAGGGTAACAAAACTAAAACTTCAAGTTGGTGTAACTGGTTGGTCCTTTATAGAAGTCAGAGCATTTGGATGGGGATATCACACTATTCCAGGCAGGATAAATCAACTGGAATTAAACCATTTTTATGACCCACATTCAGTGAGACATATCAATAACCCATGCTCTAACCATTGGGGTTTTGGAGAACCTGGAATACATAGCTCAGTTTCAGTTTAGTTTCTCTAGATCCATTTTCCAAAATGGCATATGTCCCATAAATCCATAGATTCTCCATATTGGCTTTCTGAATATTTCTTAAAGAGTTAAATTTATCCAAATGTCTTGTCTCTCTCTTGGTCCTTCAGAAATGGAGATATGGTTGCAATGTCTCTAACAGCATGTGGAAGAGAATAGACAGTCAAAGAAACTCAGCCTGGAAGGGACTACAGAGGATATCTAGTTAAAGGAATTAAAAGTATATGACAGAAAAACAAAACAGGGAGAAACCAAGACACATCATAATTGAAATGGCAAGAGCAAAAGACAAAGAGAGAATATAAAAGCAGCAAGAGAAAAACAGTTAGTTACCTACAAGGGAATACCCATACGATTGTCAGCTGATTTCTCAACAGAAACTATGCAGGCCAGACGGGAGTGGCAAGAAATATTCAAAGTGATGAATAGCAAGAACCTTCAACCAAGATTACTCTACCCAGCAAAGCTATCATTCAGAATTGAAGGTCAGATAAAGAGCTTCACAGATAAAAGTATATGACAGTTAGACTGCCTGGGTTTGAATCCTAAACTTTTCAATTATTATCCATTTGAGCTGAGACATTTTTTAATCTCCCTGTGCCTCAGTAGTCTAATTTACACAATCCTATATAATAAAAGGCTAATATGCAAATCTACCAAATAGCGGAATGACCAGACACTATGACACACACTGACCACCAGGGGGCAGATGCTCAACACAGGAACTGACCCCTGGTAGTCATTGCGCTCCCACAGGGGGAGCGCCGCTCTGCCAGAAACCAGGCTCACGGCTGGTGAGCGCAGCAGCGGTGGTGAGAGCCTCTCCCACCTCTGCGGCACTGCTAAGGATGTCTGACTGCTGGCAGGAAGCGGGCCTAAGCCATTAGTCGGACATCACCTGAGGGCTCCCAGACTGCAAGAGGGCACAGGCTGGGCTGAGGGACCTCCCCCCTGAGTGTAAGAATTTCATGCACCAGGCCTCTAGTACTAAAAATAATAGTGTCTGCTTTATAGTACTGTTGTGAGAATTAAATGTGGTAATCTATGTCAAGCATCTACAAATCCTAAATAAATATTAGCTATTATTTTATCACTTCATTTTATGGAAGCAGGGGCAATAAGCCAGTCCAACTATTTTTACATTAAACTAAGCTTAAAAGAAATATATTGACTATTCATTTTATAGACAGCCTCAGCTTGGATTGGGAAAAAAATGATTGTACCAGTTTGGCAACATTTTGCTTTCTATTATTAAACTTGTTACCTTCAAATTGAACTCTTCCCAGAATTTGTAAACCCTTGTGTATTACAGAGGAAATTGAATCAATAAACTTCTGATTCACTTACCCTTAACTCATCAAGCCATTTGATGTTTGGGGAAGCCTTATGTGCCTTTGTGTGGAGGTGTGCATGCCTTCTTCTTTGAAACCAATAAATCTTTTACAGCCAGCCATAAATAGCAATGGAATGCCAAACGAAGGAAGAAGCTCTAAACTCAAAATGGCTGAAAAACAAGTGAGCTTGTTCTGGGCAATTCACATTCTGACTAAACCCTTGATTTTAAGAGATAATCACTTTCATTCCAGAAGGTATGCACTTCGTTCTAACTAATATTTATTGAGTGTCTACTATGTGCCAGTCTCTATCAAAAAGGGAAGCATTAAGAACTTTAAGTTCCAAGATGATTGTCTGTGGACCTATCTGAGACTGGGACTCTTCTGACTTGGAAAATGAGGACATTCAAAGGGCATTTGAGATAGAGGGGTTCTTCAGTGATCCAGCTTTGATTCCATGATATTTGGCACAGATTCTTTCAGCTCATCTCTCCATAGCTTTGGCCTTGCCAATCACTCATCAATTTGGATTTCATCTTTTAGACTTCTACTGATCCTTCCATCCACTGACCCTGCTCTACACTACTGACTCTGATATCAGGTCAAACTTGGCACTACTCAGGGGCTCTGACTCCCCAGTTCTGACATGCACCTCTGCTGGCAGAATGGATACTCCTAGATTCAGCACTCACACATCTGGAATGGAGACTAAGAAAGAATTGCAGAAAGTGTGGTAGGCAGATGTGCATGCACCAGAATTAATAAGAGAGAAAGGAAGTGGAAGGACCATATGGCTTCCCAATGGAGCGGGAACACAGGAGACCCTCAGAATATTCCCAGAACTGGTTGTTAGTGCGTTGCTCAAGTCTGAAGTGGCTACAAGTCTAAGAATACAGTAAAAATTAAGAGGGTTATGATTTTTTTTAAGGCTCTGATAGACCAATTTACCCCAGAGTGATGTGTCCTGAGAAATAACAGTGTTATTGTTCATAGATGTGCACCTGGGAATCCTTTATATTCATTTGAAGCCTTATTTCACAGTTCTAAGCCTTAGTTTCTTCAACTGTGAAATTAGGATCTGACTCATAGTAGTTTTATAAGAATTAAATGATTTTTTTGCATGTAATTCATTTAGAACGTACTAAATATTCAATTAATATTATCTACTAGTGTTATACTTTATTTGCCTTAGAGCAGTGGTCGGCAAACTGCGGCTCGCGAGCCACATGCGGCTTGCAAACCGTGGTTTGCCGCTCTGTTGACTAATGAGTTTGCCGACCACTGTCATATACTACCCTTTACCTCTTTGCACACAATATGCCACAATTGCCTAATCCTCACAGCTTCCAACTACATGGTAACATTTAGTCTAGTCCAGTGGTCGGCAAACTCATTAGTCAACAGAGCGGCAAACCGTGGCTCGCGCACGTGGCTCGCGAGCCGCAGTTTGCCGACCACTGCCTTAGAGTAATAGGATGCCTAAATGGATCCCAAATAACAAAGGAGACTCTGGAGGAGGAAAAGGCTGTTTTGTATGTATAGGCATCCGTTGCTTGAATTTTTACCTACTAAGCCGTGGAGCTAGGTAGGCACAGTCATAGTTAACTTCTAAGCAGGGAGAAAACATAAACAAACATATAAATAAATAAATAAATAAATGAAATAAATTAAAACGCTGAACCAAACCAGGGAGTCTGATTAGTAGCAGCATTCAGGCTGAGGTCGGCCTTTCAACCTGCAGGCGGCCAAGAAACACATCTCTGCCAGCAGTGAATTAAAACATCAAGGAGGAGGCAGAACTCAAACAAGCAGTGCCCGGTGGAACTGTGCTGAAAACCTGACATAAATAATAACATCTCCTTTTAAAGGCTTTGAAGTAATCAGCACAATGTGCCAAGGAAGATAGAAATTCACTCTCTGCTCACTCTAGATGCAAATACAATATCACCGTAGCAAGGAGGGTTTCTGTTTAAAGGGAGGGGGGACGGGGATCTTATCTGGGGTTCTGGTTTCTTATACAACTTCTTCTTTTGAGATGGTATGAGTTTATAATAAACACTTTGATAATATGTGGGAGATAACAGGCCACCCACCCACTCAATGAATTATGGATTTAGAATAACCAGAGCTGTGGTATAAGGTTGCAGCAGAAATCCCAAAACAAGCTGCAATTTGGGGACAAGATATGGTAAGAGAAACACAGGCATTAGAGACTTTGTACTGTGAGGATTTTTAGGTTCTTCTGCAGTCACAGTTTTTTCTGAATATGCCTATGAACATATCATATACACCCATATTTTTATATTTACCCATATATGTATACAAATATTTACAAATAATGCATGCAAGTAAAGTTTATTATTTATCAAAGAAATAAATCTTAATCACAGGAAGTGCAGAAATGTGGGACAAAAATCAAATTGGAGAGAGTGTTTGGTCCATGTAGAGTGGCAGATGACAGAAAATGCTCTAGTTAGTTTAAACAGAAAGGAATTTACCATAAGGAATTAGGTGCTCACATAAACCTTACAGAACCTGGAGGATCAGGCTTGAGGCTGAGTTTCTAGGAACAACTTCCAGAGTAATCCATGGGACTGGATGACAGAAGAGCAAATATCTTTGTCACCATTAAGCACCTAGAAAATGATTCAGTAGCTAGAGAATTTGAAATCTCCCACCACATCTCTTGTCTCTGGGATTGTCCCACCTCTGTTATGATAAACCTGCCACAAATGCCTAACCCCTGCCCTGCCTTTTAACCTCATGCTAGACCCTGGGCCACCTGCTTCTTCAGAAAACCCAACATCTGCATGTCTATGCTGCTACAGAAGGAGCAGAAGCAACAGAAGATCAGCCTTACAGAAGTCACTTTCTGACTTTGAAATATCATGCTGTGCTTCTGATTGGTGGGTGTTAGTCCACATCCAGAAATTTAGCTGTAAGGGAATCTTGGAAATGCCTTAGACTTGCCACAAAGGCAGGGACACTAGAAAGATGTGTTGGTTCCAATCTTGGGAGCTTCCTGGAGTGCGAGGAGAGTCAGAAGATAGAGGCAGGTCACTCCAAATTGGTAGGTGCCAATTTTAATCAGCAAGGGAACTTACATATGAGGTTTATCTTGGGTGCCCACAAGACAAATAGCCTACCAAAATCTTAAAAGTTTATATAGCAGCCTTAATTGGGTTCAGCTACATAACCCTCCATATCATTTCAACAGCGCTCACTGTGGCAACAGCACACAGAGTGTACATTCCAAGGACAGAGGAAGTGGGGACAAGTGTCCAGTTGCATGGATGTAGCTCAAGGCTGAACTGGTGGTCACATCCACTCAGTTTACATCCTCTAGCAAGATCTTGGAATGAATACGGATAGATGCCATTTACTAGATTTGCCACAGTGTCAGTTCAGACAGAGGAAACAGCAAGAACAGACAAGAAGGCATAAAATTACATACCACATTCAGTGACAGAAGGTTCTTGTATGGTTTGAATATAGAGTGGCTATTGGAGAGTTGTGATCTTCTCATGCAACACTCTGCAACCCAAGAACAGTATCAGAGAAAACAGATGTTCTGAAGTTGCAAGGATACAGGACTTCCCAGAAAGGTACATTACCCAGAGAATATTCTGGTTAGCACTTAGTTAAATATGTTTTTGGAATGATTGTCCCTACCACAAGTCATGTCTTCAGGGTAGTTAAATACTCCCAAATATCTAAGCTCTTAAAAGATTGTTGATTACCTTAAAATAATCCTTGTGGTTAGAAATACTATCTCTTGCTAATATTCTTCCACAAGTTTTTATTTTCTTTTCTCCTTTTGCATTTGCTTAGCTGCTAAATAAATCAGGAATAATTAAATGATGAAGCTGATAATCTAAACTGAATTCAGAGTTAGAATGTCCTTTTTTACTAAGTATTCATCTTTGGTTCTGCATTTATTTTATTGTATTTTACTTTTGCACAGAAATTGCACTAATTTCCTCGATTCTCTCCTTCCTGTTCTCTTCAATGTGTCTTTGTTCTATCTGGCTGATTTGCCCATTTTTCCCATAGTGCTTCATTTGCTCACTGTCCATATTCTCTAGGCTCTTTTTGGTTCCAGGTTTTACATTGTAAAACCTATTAATGATATAGCTCATTTTGTGGTGAGTACTACATTCTTAAAGCATTTATAAAAACAGCTGACAAATCCTCAGTTGTAATTAGGTCAAATAATTCTAGAAAATTTCTTTTGTTCACTGATTCTATGGACTCATCATAGCCTTTTAGTGCTATTTTTTTTTCCTGGCACACAGATAATTACTTCTATTACCATCCTCAAATAACAACACTTTTCTTCTTCAGTCTTTGTCTGGAGCTGCCCATTAGCTCACTGACACCAGAGTTTCTAAAATGTTGTTTTTGTCCATAATTTATTTACCCCAGAAATTTCAGCTGAGTTGCAAGCATCTGGTTTTCAGCTACGGTCAGCTCTTTTCTCATCCAGATCCCTTACCTTCTCACTTAAGCATATGGGAAGTTCAGATGCCTTCTAGATTGTATGGAGAGGTGCCAATTTGAAGGTATACATTCATAAACTGGGAGATCAGTTTTTAAAGTGCTGATTTATGTTAATATAGTTGCTCAATGATCTGCTCCTCTTCAGTTTTCTCAAGCTACAACTAGGTACCAGATGGTTTTATTTGAATATTTACAGACCAAAGTTCAGTAAACAGACACTTTAAGTTTTCTTAGACCAGAGATCACCTATTTCTACAAGTTCAACTATAGAACAGTTATAGAACAATTCCAATACTAAAGTTTAATCAAATAAATCTCTCGGTCCAGTTGACCAGTGTAATCAACTTGTATGAAGAAGGTTCCCATTGAGTCACCAGGTAGGGGTAAGGTTCAATCTCAGTGCCAGTGCTAGGTCTGAGGCCATTTAGAAAATTCCCAGGGTATATCAAGTCTAGCTGCCACCCACTGGGTGTCTGCATACCTTTGTGGTGAGGCCAGGTCTCAGGAGTTTGTCAGGGTGAGGCCAGCAGAATTTATCAGATCAAAACAGGCAAAGATTTCACTGTGTGAAGGTAAGGCTCTGCACCTGTCAGGCATGCAAGGCAAAAATGACACCATGCTAGAGTCACAAAACGCAGTTTTTCTCAGATTATGCCAGGATCCTGCATTCAGTAGGGAGTCAGAATGGTGGGGTTAATGTATATCCCATGAGGTAGAGTGCCAGTCATGATAGGTGGAGGGAGGGAGGAGTGTACCCTACTTCACAGTCACACAACTCAGTCACTGACACCCCTGAGTCTTCTTGTGCCTGTACACTCCTGAACAGGCAGCTGACTCCTCAGTAGGGTGTGAGCTGTGCAGGATGGGACAACAGGAAGTCCAGATGATGGGGCTATTGCATTCGCCCAGGCTGATACCACAAGGAGGGGAGAGTTCCACCCAAGAAAGATGGTGTTTACAGTGTGGGGGAGGGACTTAGCACAGAGATTCTGGCAACTGTTCCTTCAGCTCTCTCCTCAGAGCCACAAGCCCCAGACTCTCCTCATGCCAGCCTAATCCATTGTGCCCTCCCTCCACAGGAGCTCATGTTGAGTGGCTGTGAACAAGATTTTGTTAGCCCTTTAAGAGTGTGCCTGTGTTTCTAGCAGATTTCTCTAGGAAGACAGACTCCCTACTGATTTTCACTGCCAGATGTTATATGGGTGCCTCTTACTGGCTCTGGTGCTCTGGGATGGGGATCCTAGCATGGGTTTGAGACTTCATGCTCCTAAGGGGGAATCTTTGCAGCTGAGATATCACTTCCAGGATCATAGTCGCCAACTGTAGGAGAGAGGCCAGCCCTATTCATGTCTCCTCCCTTCCTACCAGTTTTAATGTAGCTTCTTCTGTAAATCCTTGATCTTATGACTTCTGATCAGGTAGTCTTCAGTTGCTTATTCCAGTTGAGTGCTCTGTGTTTCAGTTATAATTTCAGCTTGGTCCCAAGAGGATGTGAATATAGTTTTCACCTACTCACCTGCCATCTTGGATCCTGCTTGGGTGTCTTCTGTTATCTTGTCCTCTAAATTGGTGATTTGATCTTCTGTTTCATCTAACCTGCTGTTGATTTCTTCTAGTGTGTTCTTCATTTCAGATATTGTATTCTTCATTTATGACTGATTCTTTTTTATTATTTCTTTGTTGTTGGTTTTTAAAAAATATATTTTTATTGGTTTCAAAGAGGAAGGGAGAGGGAGAGAGAGATAGAAATATCAATGATGAGAGAGAATCATTGATCAGCTGCCTCCTGCTCAGCTCCCACTGGGAATTGAGCCTGCAACCCAGGCATGTGCCCTTGTCCGGAATCGAACTTGGGACCCTTCAATCCAAAGGCCAATGCTCTATCCACTGAGCCAAACCCACCAGGGCTATTGTTTTTTATGCTTGCTCTCTCTTTAAGTTCTCACTGAATTTATACATTTATCCCCTAAGTTCTCTGAGCACCTTTATAACCATTGTTTTAAACTCCGTGTCTGATAGATTGCTTTCCTCCATTTCATTTAGTTCTTTTCCTGGGGATTTCTCCTGTTCTTTCATTTGGGGCCTGTTTATTTGTCTTTTCATTTGGCTGCCTCTATGTCTTTGCTTTTGTGTATTAGGTAGATCTTCTATCTCTCCCTATTTTCATAGGATGGCATTATATACTAAGTGCCTTGTGGGGCTCATTCATATAGTCTCCCTGGTCACCTGAGCTAGCCGCTTCATCAATGTCCCTAATCCTAACCCCAACAACATTACCACCAACCTAGACAAGGACATTTTCCCACATTCAATGAGATGATAGACTGGAAATACCCAGAAATGAGGATTCCCACTTATACCATGCCCACAAGTTTTTAAGTCTCCCAGCTAAAGGAATAGGGACTTAATCCATTTATTTCATAGTGAGAATAGTCATAAAAAATAAATATGAATAGCCCATGATATTTTTATGAGTAAAGAAACTTCACAAACACTATACAACCAAATTTCTATAAATAATTAAAAGAGTTGGTTTCCCTTTATCTTAAATTCAATTATCATATAAAAGTTGCCTGTTGATAATAGGAGAGAATTGGTGGGATTTTTAAGAAACCAAAGGTCATATGAAGAACCAAGAAAAAAAATCCTTGCAAGAGTGTATAGAATAGAAGTTCAACCCCAGCCAGGTGACTATTATTCTCCCACAAGTATGCATGGGAAAGAAATTCTCTTTAACTATACTCAGTTATTTTCAAATATATGCTCTCAATAGTTTCAATGTCACACTTGTCTTTGGAGTAGCCAGTATCTACTTTCTTATAGCTAAAAAACCTTTCATTTGAACCAGTAACTGAACAAAAATTAAACTGTTAAAAATGTGACCTTTTAACCACAGCCTTTCCATTTTGGTTAAACAAGAAAAATAATTTCATACTTAAAGGATGTGTTCTTTTTTATTCCACAAAATATTTTGAAACACATATTTTTACAAAGAGATCTTTATTTAATAATCATAAAAATGAATAAATTAGGGTTGAACTATGCCTTGAAACCTAACTAAATCAAAACAGAAAGACTGAGAAAGAATTTTAAAAATATTATACATGAACTTCCTAAGAATCAGGAGAATTGTCAGAAATTAGAGGCTTTTCTTCTGGTAAGTCAGTATTTTCTTTTAGTGCATCAACTTCTATTTCATGATCTTCTTTTCAATTCATATGAGAGGACCCCTGAGGCCTTTATCTGTCAGCACATAGAGACCCCTGCACTCACTTTAGCAGCTGCTCAGCTTCCCTCATCCATGAGACCAGGATTGGTGGAACCCATCCGCCCTCCAATTCCCTGCAATTTCATCATTGCCTGGTGGGCAGTCTCAAAAACTCATCTTTGAAAATTTGTGCAAGAATTTCTTTGAGGTAACCGGTTAGGGTGAGCACTGCCAGGTGAAGGTGTGCACCTGTAAAACTGTGACATGTCCTGCACACTGTTCTCCCACAGGAGGGGCCTCACCCCTCCTCCCTAAGGGACCTACTGGAGTCTCTGTTGCCTCACTTTGTCCCCAGGGCTGGTCTTCACTAGACAAGAAGCCTGACAGTCTGATGGTGAAAGTGCTCTCCCCTGTATTGACAGTGGGTGTCTCCCAATC
Organism: Plecotus auritus; assembly: GCF_963455305.1. Taxonomy (NCBI): domain Eukaryota; kingdom Metazoa; phylum Chordata; class Mammalia; order Chiroptera; family Vespertilionidae; genus Plecotus; species Plecotus auritus. The sequence goes on along the minus strand of NC_137776.1, from coordinate 132,703,936 downwards.
AAGGAGATGGGGCATCTCTGACATGTACTGGTGTGTGCCCTGTGTCTAGACAGTGGTGATGCTTGCCCAGCATCGTGAATGTACTTCATGCTCAGGAATGGCACCATTTACTAGTAAATTATGAACAATAACTTTATTATTTATCATGGATTATACAATGGAAAAATGAAGGCTAAAAACAGAAAAAAGAAAATAATAAAAGCAAAACCACTCCCAAACCCCCAAACAATAAAAATATAAAAAAGCAAATCACGCCATGGAGAACATAAAAACAAAATAAAAAAAGAAAAGGAAAGGAAAAGATCAAGGAGGGGAGGTGAAACAAGGTTGTCCCTTGGGGCAGGGTGAGCACATTCAACAAGCGGCCCTTGAGCTGGGCCCTCCACAGGCAACTCCTCCCCTGAGGCAGGAATCAGCATGGGCTCCAGGGAGGGTTCTTCATCCAGCGGTCCTGGGGCCTCAGTTTTGTCTGGGGCCGGCCCTGGCTCCACAGCTACAGCTGGAGAGGCTGCTGGAGGTGGTGAAAGCTCTGGAGATGGAGATGCCTCCAGTTCTGCATCCTGCTCCTCAGGATGGACTTCAGGTGCGACAGGAGGAGCTGCCTCTGCCTCCTGGGCTGGTGCTGGAGTTGGGAGAGGAGAAAAGATCACCCAGGTGCCTGCATTTTCATGTGTTCCCCAAAGACAGACACAGCCACAGCCCAGGACCCACCACAGGATGTGCTCCCCACCCGCAGTCCAGCAGATGGGTGGTCTGAGGCTGGTCTTTACTCCTGGCCAGGCTCTGGGGGTGCTCCCTGTGTCTGGCAATAATTCCTCTCCATAAGTTCACATGGATCTCCCCACCCATTCCACACCTATCACCCCCACCTCCTCACCCTTGGGCTCTGCCTCCTTGGACTCTGCCTCATTGGGCTCCAGGTCTTCCCGCCCGGTGTGATTAACAGGGGCATAGCACTTCAGAACAGAGTTGAAAATTGGCATCTGCATGTTGGGACTGAGCGGCTTAGAAGTCGGAGGCTTGTTGGGCCTGGGTGGCTTCGGTGGAGGAGTCCTCCTCCATCCACCCATGGGCCCTGGCTCCCCAGACGCCCAGGTGGCCACACTCACTTCAGGCCTGCCCTGGCCCTCAGTGTTGTGGTTCTTCACCCCCTCACTGGTGGAGATTGGGCAGATGTCTTCGTCAACCTCTATGACCCGGGTTGAGCTCTGCAATGACAGTCACCGACAGCCAGTCAGGAGGTCTCAAGCCTGGCCCTAGTCACTGCTACTTCTACCCCCTCGACCTTCTGCTCCCGGATCAGGCCCAGCCCTGTGTCTGCACAGACCTCCACCCAGGGGAAATGACAGTCACCTCCAGGGCTCAGGATAGACCTCAGGCTGAGGGCGCCACCCACACTCCACCTCCACCCAGCCAGCCTTGACCTGGGGTGCGAACATGACTGGTCATGACCCCCCAACCCAACCTGTTCCTGTTCCAGTCAGGCTCTCCCCACCTGAACTCCCCTTATACCCTCCGCTGCCCTCCCACTACACACACACACATACAGGGAGGGAACATTGGGCTGCTCAGGTGGGATCAGAGTGGTGGCCTGGCCTGAACAAAACTGCCCTTAGCCTCCCTGTGTTACCTGTGGGTCCCGCTGGGCCCGGATCCAGCGGCGGCCATGGCTAAACACACTCTCATCGCTGCCTCTCTCGAGGCCTCCGCCTCGGCCTCGGCACACGGGAAGACAACATGAAAACATGGTGTCCTCTCCAATGCCTCTATCTGAGTGAGATGGGAAGGGGCGGTTATAGAATGGGGCTGCCTGGTTACCGGGCTTCCAGGTTCTGTTGGGCTCCATCGTCAGGAAGGGAGGTCACCTTTGGGTCCTCTACCCTGAACATTTCCTCAGACAAGAGATCTAGGAGCTGCTTTGCAGCCCTCTGAGGAGCAACCACTCTTAGGAAGGGGAAGAAGTAATGGAAGGCAGAGAGGAGTGATAGCAAGTTGGAACCTCAATGATTGCATTAGATCTTTTTTTTTTTTTTTTTTTTTTTTTTTTTTTTTTTGCATTAGATCTTTTGAAGCCTAACCCTGAGTTTTGCAGTTATAGGAGACATAAATTATGGCTTTATTGGTTCAGTCTCTTTGAAGTGAGCTTTCTCTTACTTAAAATGTAAATATCTGTGACAAAGCAGTGAAATGTCACTAATAAGCATCTATTGCTTTGAGATATAAATAAGGCACAGACACTGTCTCACATTCAACACATGTTTATTGAGTTCCTATTGCATCTGAGGCCTTGTGCAGTCATTTAGGGCATCTTTCAGAAACCTAAATAATTACGATGTGAGATAGAATGGTATAAACTCATTAAGTCAGATAAATAAATTTCCCTGAAGATTCAGAGAAGTCAGTTGTAGATTGGGCTATTCAATAAGTCTTCTTGATGCAATACCATCTATAAGACTCATAAAATAATAGGATCCTCTTTAAATACTGTTCATCTATTCATTTATTCAAGAAGTATTCATTGAGTACCTGCATTATGCCAGACCTTGTGGCAGAGGAAGAGATGAAATAGTAAACAAAAGTAGAGATAATTCCTGCTCTCATGGAGCATCAATTGGGGGATTAGTCAAAGAATCACAATAATACTACTAATATAACTGGGATAAGTGCTATAAAGAAAGCACACAGAGATACAAAAGTATGAGATAAAGGAAATGTGAAGTCTGTAAACAGATTATTTGCATTTTATTTAGGTGAGGAAACATCATGTCAAAGATTGACTTGCCAAGATCTCTCAGCTCCTTGGTGTCAGCACCAGAACTGGAATCCAGTATCCTTGAATTCTTGCCTGCTGCTTTCTCCATTATACCAAATATCTTCCTCTTAGATAGCATGATGAATTTTTATTAGAAATGACCCTAAGACAATCATGGTTCCTAGTAAAGATTTTGTTCTCAGAAAAAACAGCATCTGTGTCTCATGATCAATTAATACCATTACGAAAATTATTTTAGTAACAGTTTTCTTGCAGTAAAGTGGTAATGCCATCCAGCTAGAATAAGGTATTTTGTAGCAGCATAAGAAAGGTTAACCTCTGGGGGGAGTCGGGGGGTCGGAAGAACATCTGTAATACATCTTCAGTATTAAATTAATGTCATTTCCAGTTGTGTTGGCCAGATTCTTTGTCTTTCCTTGACAGGCTGACAAAGAATGAAAACCAACCCAAATTATGCCTATTGGAAGTCACATGTGGCTTAACTGGACTCTTTAGTTGAAGCACTGACATGTGGCAATTTTGTAGAAACAAATGATCATTATAGAGGCCATGATCTGCAAAACAAATAGGATGCAATTAGCACGTGTCCCCACTGGTTTTTGGTTAGAAATATCTTAATAGATAACAAACAATAAAGGTCAGTGTATTTAGACAAACTCAGTTAATTAGTTCCTTGTTTCTGGGGAAGAAAGTAAATTATTTTAATCATTTTTTCCTCCTCTTCTTCAAAGATGCCACTGTTCCCCATGGAAAGAGTCAGGGTCCCTTGTATTGTTTGGATTCTCACTTCTATAAAGAGAGCTCTAAAATTTGTCCTTACAGTTTTAACACCTTCTTTGCAAAATAGATTTTTTTATTGCATTTTTCATGCTCAAGGTTTCTCAAAGCAATTTACAATAATGAGTTTCAAATCTGGATGATGGTGGCTCGGTATCCAATCATGTTAGCCATTACATATGCAAGGCTAGCTTACACCCAGCTCTGAAATTAAAATATATCTCTTTACAAGAGCACATTCTCCTGGGATACATACGTAGGTGATCCCCTCTCTCTCTCTCTCTCTCTCTCTCTCTCTCTCTCTCTCTCTCAATCCCCACTTGCTTAGCACAGAACCTGCACTGACAATTACCAGGTGGAGGTAAAAAGGTAAGATGTGCATCACTCTCACAGATATATTTGATGATTAAAGAAATAAATTTGGAAAATTCTTAGGTTATATGGGGGGGGGGGGGGGGCGGGATGATGAGGGAATCCACACAAAGAACCAGGCAAATGCAGCACACTGGGTCTGCATGTCCATGCTATCAGCAGGGCTGAGCTCGCCTCCAAGAGGCCTGCAAATTCAAAGCCACTTCTCTTGAACACTCTATGCCTGTGTGAGAAACTACTCCCAAGTGCTCCCAGAGAACTCTCCAAGCCCCTAGCATAGCTTGTATTATGCATGTTTTCTTTTTTATACCTCTCAGTAGGCTATAAATTCTGTAAGAGCAGCAACCTTGCCTAACTTCTTCACTGTTGAACTCACAGCAACATAGTCACATTACCTGACCTATAGTAGTTGCAAGTATTAGTGAGAATGAAAAATAAAGAAGAGATGGATGGGAGAAGACAGAAAAAGTAGAAGAGAAGGAAGGAAAGATGTAAAGAGAAGCAGGAAAGAAAGAACAGTTTAGGTACGTTCTGGAATAAGATATGATTGTTCTGATTCTCTGTATCCCATCTACAATATTCAGGTTGCAAAAGACAATGTATTTGGATTCCCTTCTTCCTAATACAGGAATATATTCTATCACAATTCTGATAAAAGGTCATTCAACATTTCCTCAAACACACAACTTGCCCAAGATAGCCCTTGATATTTTTGAAAAGCCTTAATTGTTAGAATATTTTTCTCCCAAATTGTACAATCTATCTTCTGCAACTTGTATGTATTTATCTCAATTTATATATCTGGCACCCAACCGAGTACTTTAACTCCTTTTAATACTACATGAGAGCCCTCAGAAAACTGAAAGGTCTTCCTTTAGGATCCGAGATCTTGGGTCACTATCCTGGTCATTGCTTTTGGACATTCTCTGGTGGCTCCTCATTAATGGCACTTGTCTTTGTAAAGAATACTGTAGATGTACGTGCCCTCACCCTCAGCACATATGGATCATCTCCTATGTCTATTTTGGTTCCTTCTGTACTTCTGACATTATGAAACTCCAGGTCCTTTCAACATTAATTTCTGTAAAGCCCATGAATTCTGTGATCTCTATTTTCAATAGAGGGCATTTTGTTTATTTTTATTTCTACTTGATGTTTACTTTTTTTTTTTTTAACAAATAGGATTTCACCTTGATATCTTTTATTTCATTGTGGTTATTTGAGCTTATTATTTGTTATTATTGATTTTTAAAAAATGTCCTGATTTAGTCTTCTTCCATTTAACTTGAAGGTACAGAGTTAAGTAAGATAAAAATATCTGCTACAAGAAAACTTATAGACTACTAAATGGAAAAATAATCAATGTCTATGGGGCTATATGTGAGTACAAAGCACTAGAAAGTACCAAGAAAAGCCACCAAACCATCTATTGGTGGAAGAACAGAAGTCTTCCTGGAGGTGACAGCTAAGATGAATTTTGAAAGATGTGTATAAGTTAACTAGATGAAAAAGAAAGGACAAGGGAATTTCAGGCCAAATAAATGACATAGGCAATAGCTTGGAAGCATCAGAGCAAATGACATGTTCTCTCATCTGTGCTAGTGGATTTCCCTTTCATTTTTGTCTCCATTACAAATTTGAAAAGCATGAACTCTATATCATCATTCAAGTTATTGAGGAAATATCTAATATATGTCTATGCTGGCTCTTGCATGTGATGGTATGATAAGAAAATAGTTCATGTAGGACAAATTGACAATTAAACAGTTATGACCCATGTTTCCAGAACTTGCCATTTCTAGGTTCCAGACTCCTAAATTAATGTAAAAAGTTTTGGCACGATAAGAAACATGAAATATTCATGCAGTTGGTAAAATAAATAGAAATATAATATAAACAAGAGTAATAGGAAATGCTTTTCCTAGCATTCTTTACCTTCCAGGCACTGGGCCATTCATTTTCTAGTGGGTGAGAGAAGAATTACCACCAGCCAGAATTTGTCACATACAAACCTGAGTCTAGAACTCAAGGTGCTTTTAGAGTGTCTGTCCCCCATGGGCAAAGCATTAATTTTCACAGAGCTCTAACCTATATTATTTAGAGTAACACCAGCTCTGATGAAGATAAAATATAACAAAATAAAATTTCAATGTCTCAACAAAACAGAAGTCTCTTTTTCACTCACATAATAGTCTGTCAACAGTTCCAAATCACGATTCAGGGACCCAGGGCCCGTCAATCTTCTGGTTCTGCTTATAATAATAATGTGGCTTCCAAGGTCCTAATGCTCATGTCCGTCAGACTTGTGGAAAGGGAAAGGAAACGAAGATTAAGATCACTCATTTCTTAACCTTTTAGTCCTGAAAATTAAACATATTCTGCTTACATCCCATTGGATAAAACAGTCATGTGACCATGCTGGACTCTCTTACTGTTCAGCTGTTCTCTGGAAGGGAATGCATAAGGTTTGGTGTATTACTTTGGACACAAGCTTTACCAGTGGTGCCACAAGTTACACAGGGATCTTTGTGTATTTTAAACACACTAACAACCAATTCAGATACTTTAAATATTTAAAAATCTTCAACAGAGGAGTATATCAATGATCTACCCAGCACCTCTCTTATAATTATACACCTATTACCATTAATTAGTCAATTCTCACCAATACACAAAGTGTTACTTCAAAATAATTTGTTAATAATTATGAAGCTCATGAAAATGACTTCCTGAAATTCTAATCATCCTGGAGGCATTTGATTTTACCTCTTTAAAACAAAAGAAAACAGGGATAGTCTAATATTGCCCTGAGATATACAATAGACACTAAACTTTCTTCCAACATCATAAACAAAATATTTGGTAAAACAATTTAACAAGCTATGCATACACTAACTATGTTATGATCCAATCGGTAATATTCCATATTGTTCCAAATATATCAAGATTATCCACTTGGTCAAATGTTTTGCTGAAGGGAAATAACTGTATGTATAACTTTATCATGACCTGCTTGACTCCTAATCGTAATTTAAACAAGCAAGCAAACAAAAATTGTATCATGCCTTTGTTGCTTAGTGAGAACATTTTTACCTGTGCTGTCTCCTAGTGAGAAACAAATTTTGCTAATGTGCTCAGGAATTATTTATTACATTTCAAAAATTATTCTAGAAAGCAAGGAGCTACACTAGTCTGAGAGATACTGGAATCCATCAGCCACATGGTTGAAGACCTTTGGGGATCTTGGGAAGCTGTCTTTAAAAAGCCCAGTAAATTGGAACAGCCATGGGTTTCAAATTTCCCATTTCTCAGAGTTATTAAGGCATAGCAAGAGGAAAAAGAAAATTATAGGGAAGGGAGAAAAAACAATTTCATACTAGGTATCCCAGGGGTAAGGATATGGTAGCATGTCATCATAATTCCTCAGGTTTTTGTCTACTTACTGATATCCTCAGAGGTTTTACCCCTTGAGGAAAAAATAGCTTTGTTCACATTCTATAGCACCATTAGAATAAATGCGTATCTATTTGCAAAGCTGTATTATAAGGAGATATAGCCATAGTCCTTTTCTTCTGGGCATTTACCAATATAATGAATGTGATAGGAATTGAACGAACAGTATTTCTACGGTAGTAGCAAAATAGAAAAACATATAGTTCTTGCTTCTTTGTCAAAGTGCTTCTGTGGCAGATTGTGGAGATGGCTTCCATTTCTTGGGCTCATTTCATGACGCCGGAAGTATGGGGCCAAGATCAGGAGAATGGAAAACCCTGGGAAAGTTGTCTTCTTTCAGTTTCTTAATTAGCTCCTTAGGATTCTTGAATGATTTTACCCAGAGTTTTTTTTTTGTCATGAATAGGACTGTGGAAAGCCATGGAGGCAGAACATCTTGGTCTGGGTCCTCCTGATGCACATTGAATCTCAGTGGGACACACCATTTAATTACTAACTCTAGTGAACCTCAGATGTCTCAGCTGCAAAATAGAGATGTGCTATTGTTGATCTACCTCACAGGGCTTGTGCAAAACTTAAATCAGATAAGCTATTAGAAAGTACATAATATGTTATACTTTGGAATATCTCCAAAAACAAGGAAATCTTACTTTATCCATGCAATCTTCAGGTAAGCAGAGAGCCTTCCCTGTGAAAGCAAAGGCCAGTGGACAGTTGCAGTTATGTTAATCACTGTGGTTACATACCTAATTTCTTTAGAAATGATACTCACCTTTTATTTTTGTTGTTACTACTGTGATCCTCCAAAAACAGGAGCAAATTAGATCAATGACCAGAGTTTGGAGACTGTGGTGTGGAGAAACATAAAGGACACAGGGCTGGTGTCCAGCAGCTGTCATTTCTGAATTGATGCATTGTTATCAGTGCTGGGAAAAATCATACGACATCTACTGACACTGATTAAAGCTGATTTTCCCCCTGAAATGCTCTCTCACATCTATTGCACGGTAATGAGTCATGCCCAATGTCAGCCTTTCACTTTCTGACAGTCTAAGTACACATCCTTGGATAGGCTCCAGGCAGGCTGACATCTGAAATATAATGAACAATGCCATTCTAAATTGCCAGAGAATGTAAAAGTAAATGTGTGAGGAGCCATATGGAACTTGCTATTGTACTGGATGCTACAGTACATTGTTGAGCATTACTTAGCAGTGGGAAATGTGTACTGTAAAAGATGGATGGCATAATTCTCAGTGTGATGGCAGCTTGAGCAGAAAAGGCAACTTTTGAAATACCAATCATATAACAATGTCCACATGTGCTTCCAGACCATAGCAGTACCCTGTCAGTTTCTCTCATCTAGAGCCTATTCGGGATGAGAAAAGGATCTCTAGGTCATTGCTCCTTTGAGTCAAGGCCCCTGACACCTAGGCAGTTCTTCCTCTGGCTAGTCACTGGGCAAAGCAAGCACAAAGCAGAGCCTCCCCTCAAGAATTCTATACTGTGAAGAAGCCAATTTGAACACATTATTACAATAGGATACAAAAATATATTATCTGAGAAATGAACATGGTGTATTGGAAGTAGAGAGGAGAAAGTAGCCACGTTTCCTGAGATGGCATGGGAGGAGGAAGAGGGAAAGGATTACAGAGAGAATAATAGTCAAAGGCTTTGAACGTGGACTAGTTCACTAGAGAGATTGGGAGTTCATGGCTTAGAATTCGCCATCTGCAGAAGTAGGTGGGGTGAAGTATGGCCTCAGAGCATAACAGCCAGTAGTTTGGATGACTGCAGCTTGGAGAGCATGTAGGAAGGAGTGAGAACTGAGGCTGGACAGGTGCCATGTCATGAACAACAACATTTTGAGAGCTAAAGATAATATATAGTAAATTTAACAGAATTTTGAGGTGTTTCCCAAAATTATTAAGCACAGAGACATGCTAGTTAGCCCACAAAATGTTCTTTGGCTACAAGTCACATTGCCCAATGAGACATTTCATCTTTCTAAGTGATTGCATGTGTCACCGGATACTTCTATTTCTTAGGGACCCAAAGACATACCTTTGGCAGGGATAGTCCTACTTTTCCTCTGACAGAGAAACCCATGATATGAATGATTCAGTAGAACATCATCAAAAAGTAGGAAAGTGTCCACCGATCAGGATTTCAGTTTAATACATTAGGATGCATTTAAAAATTTAATACTCATTGCAGTTAAAATGAATGAGGTCGTTCTATAAACAAAGATTTGGAAAGATCATCAGAACACGTTGCTAAGTCAGAAAGTATATTAAAGAACAATATGTACAAAATATTGTGGATATACACCAAAATATTTTTATGATTCCAAGGAGTTTGCTTGAGTAAGATGGAGATTTCAGATTTGACTTCATATATCTTTGGTTTGCTTATTTGTTTTATAGTGAGCTTACATTGTTTTACAATTTTCAAACTTCCACAAAAACTTAGGAGAACAAACAAGATAGAAAGGGGAAGCCAGAAAAACAGAGGTGAGATGTTCATAAAAACTTTCTGCTTGGAATTCTTTTGATGACCTCACCTCAACCAATCATTCAACAAATTGCTTGACTAATGATTTTTTTATTGACTTGGTTTAATGCTTGGCTAAATTAATCCAAGTGCCTGGTTGTTTCTTTTGTCCCCACAGCTTTATTTTCTTTAGGCCTATCTAGGTTTCTTTTAGTCATTTTTCCTGTAATAAGACTTTACTAATAGAAGACTGTTCAGTTTTCAAATGTATATTTCAAAGAAAAAAGTAAGGGAATTAAGTTGAGGATGGAGGATAGATTCTGATGTGTTGTGAATTAGTGTGTTAAGGGGTAGGATGACAACTATTGAGAGAGGTTTTGAGATTTGAAAATAGGTCTGTCTAGACAGAAACACATAGGCACAGGATTTCATAAATATGAAAATTGGTTGTCAAGGGAGTCATAATACATATCAGGCTAAGATATTTCAGTGGTTGAAATGACTTATGAAGGAGAATGATGCCCATGGAAATACAATAAATAATCTACAAAGGATGTGTCCAGTCCTTCTCCCCACCCAAGTCCATCACTCCTTGGCTTCTTTTAGGTGCAATATGAAATGATATCTTGAATTGCACAAGAATGAACCATTTATGCACAGATATTAATATTTTGGTTATGGATTTTAAGGACCAGCCTCTCTACCTCACAGAAGCCTCTCAGGCATCTTCAGGCTGCACCCTTAGGGACCCACATTAGATGACCCTAAATCTTCACTTCTCTGATTCTCTTTTTTCATTTGTCTCCTTTTAATGATGGCAGCCAATTGAAGTTTAAAATGGTTCGGTTCACTGCAGAGATTAAAGGCTAATTTTGTTTACTTTTAATTCAGATAAACCCTGGAGACCAGATAGTTATCTCAGGCCTAGGGCCTTGCTCCAAGAAAGAAGCAGGAGATTGTTACCAGACTCTGGAAACTATAAAGCCCAGGCCTGGTGTCCTCCCACACTTACATTTATCTTCCTCCTATCCAACCATTAGTTCCCAAGGCTCTAAAGTATTGCCAGTGATTAAAACTCTTCAAAGAGTGAGGGCATTTCTTGAGAGGAAGGGATTTGAATTCACATGTAAGAAAAGGAAGCTGGAAAGCCCTCAGGACCCTGGAAACAATAGCTGTGGACTGTATAGAACACATTTTCAACAGTGACACTTTGGGGCATTATGAGGCCAGACTAATATTAGTGATTAATAAGATTCTGAGTCTCTTTGGCCTTTGAAAGCATTGATCCCAAACATGTCAGACAATTGGCAAGGGAGTGGGGAATGATGCTTCAAAAAGCATTTAGGGTCTCAAGTCGAATCATAAGATAAACACATGTAGTGGAATTCTCTTGAAAATCTCTTTGGAGAAGGCCACCTTTGAAACCCTCTCTCATTTAAATAAATGCAATAAATTCCCCTTTCCTTCAGCAATTAGACATGTGTAGACATTATCTCTAGCACTAGAACAAATTGGAGTGTCTTCACTTGAGCATCAGATGAAGACATTGGCTTTCATTTGTCATCCATGTTGCATGAAAAACACATCTCATAGAATCCTAGACCTCCTCTTTACATGGGAAGATGCTCTCACTCTGAGAGTGGGCAGGAAATAAACCCACTGAGAGGATAGCTGATGCTCTTCTGGATCAGAGCCCATTGAGTATAAAGACTGGAAGAACTGTCCCTGAGATTTACCTTTTTAAAAACATATTATTACAACAATATATGCAAAAGTAGAAAGAAGAGTAAAAGAACCCCTCATCACCCAGCTAAAATAATTATCAATATTCTGCCCACACTATATAAGTTGATATTCTCATATTTTTCTTTGGGTAAAATGTGGATTTTAAAAATTAAAATGTGAGTGGTGCAAATTCATCAGCCTGCACTTTAATCATGGGGGGAAAAAGCTGTTGTGATCATATATGAATCTCAAGCCTGCAAACTAGGTCATACCAATTTTAGTAGCATCTATTGATCTTCTACATTTATATAATTTCTTAAAATAGTGCATAGGGAGGAACCCAAGATGAGTTCCCCAGGATGTAAAAACATAAAAGCAGCATATGCAAAGGGATTTCTCAAAATAATAATCTTTAAATAAAAGGGAAAATCATAGTAGCGGGTTGATTTCTTCCCTCTCACCTGACAATATTTACTCCATTCTCTGTCACTACAAGGAGTGCAAAGCAGAAGAGAATTTTATTGTTTCTTCTTTCTCCTTATAAGCCTAATTCATATTTTGGCTTTTGAGCTAGGTTAGAGATGCTCATGTACTTGTCTCAGTGTTCACCTGGATATGAACCAGGTGAGTTCTTTCTCTTGTTTAAGGCACCCTAGCCCTCTCACCAGTCCAGAGCTACTGAAAAAAGTTTCAAGTAGCCACTCATATATTTTATAAAAAATATTTTGCAAAATGCTAGCAGCACAACGACTTAAATTTGAGAACTTTTCAACATTCAATTGTGTTCTATTTTTAATAGTGAGCTTTCTTCTGAATGCATTTCTGCCCTTTAGAAATTGTATTCATCTCCATGCTGTACTTTTATAATTCAAATCTGGAGTTTTTCTAGAAATTTTTAAATATGTGTTTTTATAATACTGAGGTTCTGTTTTGAATGGCTTTAACTTTATTCCCCAGGATAGGAATTATTTGCCAGGGAGAGCAGATCATTATTTCAAACTGATGACTTTAACTAAGTAGAAAAAAATAATCTATAATAATAAAAGCGTAATATGCTAATTAGACTGAATGTCCTTCCAGATGACCTTCTGGACGAAGCCGGGGCTGCGAGGGAAGCCCGTGTCCCAGGTGCCAGAGGGAAGCCGGTGCCAGCATCTGGGGGAAGGAAGGCCTACTCTTGCACGAATTTCTTGCATCAGGTCTCTAGTTATTATTATAAAGAGGTAAGTGCACCAAGCACTCATAGACAATGCATCTAGAAAACATAACCACTTCACTGTTGCACAAACTACAACTTGGTACAAATGTCCATATAGATCAGTATTGCTGGACTAATAATTCATGGAGGATGGATATAGTCTAGCTCAATCAGCCATGTGTTCTTTCTATGCAATAAAGAAAACGTTCATTATAACCAGATGCCCAATGTCTTAAACACTGACTGAAATGGAGAAGAAACAGCGGGGTGCAGGGTTTCTAATAAAGCTGGATCAGAGTGGGAAAATCTTCTGCAGCCTGAGATGATGTAGGTAGCCAGCAAGATGGCAAGGATTGAAGGGAGCAGTTCACATCATAATCAGGAAAAAGAAATATAAACATAGCACATGCAACCCCAATAGCTATATTTTATGTATTTATAAATATTTAATACACCTATTATACCAATACATTATGTACTATCAAACATCATTAAAAATATAACATGAATAAAAATATAATTTAAAATATTTACATTTTCTTCCCAGTGGAGCATGTTGAGCAACCCCTGGATAAATATAGTTCACTGTCCCTTGGTGTAAAGAATCCTTTTCTGGCCCTGACTGGTTTGGCTCAGTGGATAGAGCGTTTCGCCTACAGACTGAAGGGTCCCAGGTTCGATTCCGGTCAAGGGCATATACCTGGGTTCTGGGAACATCCCCAGTGGGGGGTGTGCAGGAGGCAGATGATCGATGATTCTCTCTCATCGATGTTTCTAACTCTCTATCCCTCTCCCTTCCTCTCTGTAGAAAATCAATAAAATATATATTTTTTAAAAAGAATCCTTTTCTGTTGAAATACAGCACTCCCTCTGGCTTTCTAGACAGTTCATCATTAACCATATTATTGGGTTAAGAAGGTATTGAAATCTATGGCTCAACATAAATATAACTTTTGAGATAACTAAAAGTTTGTTACTATAGGATTAGGTGAACGTAGGTTTACAGTTGTGAGTATGTGAAACAGCGTTTATTCTTGTGTGGTTGTTTATTAATTATCGTGTTACTTATTATGAACAACTGTAAACCTACTTTTGCAAACCCCTGTATTTTTATTTTATATTTTTAAATCTTTACCCAAAGAATGAGGATATTTTTCCATTGATTTTTAGAGAGAGTAGAAAGGAGGGAGAGAGAGAGAGAGAGGTGAGAAAGAAATGGATTGGTTGCCTCCCGCTTGGCTGACGGGACCAGGGATTGAGGTGTATGCTCTTGACTGGGAATCAAACCTGTGACTCTTCAGTCCAAGGGCTGATGCTCTAACCACTGAGAAAACCAGCCAGGGCACAAACCCCTGTATTATAGTTTCATGAATTTGTTTTTCTGGCTCAAAGGAGCCTCTGAACAAAGTAGAACCATCTTAGAGATATGAATTTAAAATGATCACAAAGAGGACAGGCTTTGGGACCTGGTTATTGTATCAGGGGACTCTGGGTGACTTCTTGGCTCTCAGACAAGAGGATGTAAGTGAAAGAGCATGGAAAGCCCACAAGTTATAGAGCATGGAGCATCTGTGTCTTGCCTGGGCTCAGTCCTCACCCCTCGGTGCAGGTAATATGATTTCCCTGCATGCTGTGGGCCTCTCTTCTAGAAAACAGCCAATATTGCTTCAAGATTTCCTGACTACTCACATCAAAGCCCTTTGCCTTCACCTTCCTAAAGTGAAAATACCTCCTAACGGCTCTATGTTCTGCCTTCTACTCAGGCTTGAGTGGAGACTAATTGAAATGGAAGGATTAGAGAATCTCAAACCATCTACTGTTTGAAGAGATGGTTGCATTTTTAGTTCCCTTTCTTCAAAATGAACTCGAATGTTTGAGTTTGAAATATCATAATAGATGGTATAATTTTAGTTTGCATGTTTTCCCATCAGGTTAAAAATATCTTTCAAATAATTTTCCTCTCATTGGATTTTCTCCATCTCAGATTCTTTCAAACCCAAATTTGGAGCCTTTATTAGTTGATAGTGTCTCCTTACTATTAATCATGTTCTTTGATAGATATTAAATTTGACTTGATTTATTGAGAGATTGATACTAATGACCTTAGGATGAATAATAATCATAATTATACTTAATACTGAATCTTGCCAATCATGGTAGTTGCATATTAATAGCCTGATGGATTTGGTGATGCATTTGGAGCTGAAACATTAGAGATGTTCTTTTTGTTTTTCTGGATTCTTGCAAAAAAAAACACACCAAAAAACAAAAAACACCCACATCCATACAAGTGCTTGTGGCAGACCACTAAGGTGTATCACTGAAACATTTTGACTTACGTCCCTTGAGGTGGAAGAGAGCAGGGAATAGGCTGGGAAGGCATTGAGGACATTGCTGGGAAAATAAAGCCACTTCATCTTATTGTTTAATAATCCCTTTCAATGACATTAACCATTATTTGGGCACTTAAAATGTGCTGGGTACTCTGTTAGGAGCTGGAAACAGAGATGGATTAAAATTTGAAGCTTGCTCTGGAAGGGCTCATATTTTGGCATGAGAGACACACACAAATATCAGATAAATTCTGAACAAGACCACAGAAATCCTGTTAAAGGTACATGGAAAATGTTACGAGAGCCCAGAAAAGCATGACCCAACCTAGCCTAGGAAGGAGTGAGGAGTTCTTTTGGGGATACATGGCAGGTGAGGCGAGCAGGGTTTCTTGCTTTTTGGAGAATGAGACAAAGGTAAGAGTACTAAGGACACAGAAACTGAAACACCACCCTGTGCCTCTAAAACATAAACTCCTTCCCCCTTGACTCTCCTGTGGCCAGCTGTGGAGAAACATAAAAGCAAGAGCATAACTAGGCATGTGGGCGGGGGGGTGGGGTGTCTAAGTTGCATAATCAGCTTGTTAAAATAAGTACAATGTGTGGTGTCCCTCAACCCCCAGGAGATACGGCCAAAGCCGGTCTAATAGCTCGGACGGAGTCAGTGTTACTGAAGAAGCCCAGAGAAGAGAGCAGTGCTGGCAGCTTTCCAGAAGTTCCCCTTCCTCCCCTGGAGGCAGCATAGGGTCTCTCCGCTCAGATACATGTGCATCCAAACCCCAGGTCCAACCCAGGCCCGGAAACACATTAGTGCTGCTTCACTGACTCCTCAACACGACGCCTTCTCAGGTGGGCACTCTGCTTTTCCATGTGCCAATCCTGATTCCTTTTCATTTGATACAGAGGTTTTTCTCATTTATTCCTAAGAATAGATCTCTCATTTTTTTTAATTGAAGTTCACAGGTAACTGTGCACAGTAGACCATATTGCTCATTCTTTTGTTTGTTTGTTTTCTTTTTAATTTATCTTTATTGTTGACTAGAGGCTCAATGCATGAAATTTGTGCATGGGTAGGGTCCCTAGGCCTGGCCAGCAATCAGGACTGATCTGTGGGGTGACTGGCAGGGCTTTTGGGGGGGGGTGCTGGCACCCGCCTTGGCTGGCCTGGGGCCTATGGGCTGGGGGCAGCTCCTGCATTGAGCATCTGCCTCCTGGTGGTCAGTGTGCATCATAGCGACTGTTTGTTCTGCTGTTCGGTCAATTTGCATATTAGGCTTTTGTTATATAAGACAGTATTACAGATGTCCCTTTTTTTCCCCATTGATCCCCTCCAATCTGCATCCCCTACCCTAGGCCTTCACCACACTGTTTGTGTCTATGAGTTGTGCATATATGTTCTTTGGTTTCTCTCTCCTCACGCACCCACCCATCCCTGCCTTCCCTCTGAGATGCATTTATTTTTAAATTGTGCTTTCTGAACAAGGAAGTTTGGAGTCTACGATGGGTTAGAACTTCATAAAAATTCTGGACTTCATTCTAAAATTTAAAATTCTAAGTGATTTGGAATCATACATCTCAGTTCGGTCTATTAAATTTGAGTACTTATTTTTACCCTTAATAGTTTTGAGATAGTTATTATAATTAAAACTAGGAGACCAGTGCACGAATTTGTGCACATTGAAAGGAACTGAGGGCCATGAGGTTGTGGTGGGCACAGGGGCAGGCCCCAGCCCATTCTCCGTGTCCCCACCCAGCCCCTCCCCCCACAGCCCCCAGTCCCCTGTCTGCTGGTAGCTCCACTCCTGCTGCCGCCAGGCGCTGGCAGTGGGTGCGAGTGGGGCTGGCGCTGGCAGCAGGTGCGAATGCCCAGTGGGACCTTGGCACACGGGAGCAAAGAATTTTTAGTAACTACCAGAGGCTTGCCCCAATGACAGCGACCAGCACCCTGACTTGGTCTGGCACCCCCGCTCACCTGCTCCACCATCCTGCTGCAGCCAATGCCATCCATGTTCCACGCTCTGCTGCCTGCTGTTGATGCCCGCCATGTTCCGTGCGTGCCCCCTGGTGGTCAGCTCAAGTCATAGCGACTGGTTGTTCGGTTGTTCTGCCATTCAGTCTATTTGCATATTTAGCTTTTTATCTTATAGGATATGTGAAAATCCCCTCACTTTGCAGAATTTTTGACACTTGGTGAGAAAACTGGAGACACTTTATGGTGTTGAAAAAACTGGGAATTCTGACCCAACATTGCATGATGACTCAGATTTGACCTGTCTGGTTTGAGAAGCAACTCTGTCACCAAGATTTGCTTGTCCGTGAGAACATTAGAGAGGCCAGGCATCATTTTCAGAGGATTTCAGCCTATTTTCAGAATGAGGCATTCAAATTTAGAGCATTTCTATGAGGCAACCAAAGAGATCACATTGTAATTCTTTCAAGAAGCTAGAGATTTTAATGACTGAAGTATTTGCCAAAGATAAATACATTTAATGCAAGGAAAGAAAATTGGATACTTATTTTAGATTTGCAACACCCTGTATTTGTCTGCTTAATTTTTATTACTTGTCACCCTTATAACTACACTGTTATTATATTCATTGAAATTAAAATTGTGATGGTTGTGTTCTAGTAAAAAGAGATTGAGTGACATGGATACCTACCAGGTCTTAGAGATTGAGTCTGCAAAATCCATTCCACCTTCAGAAGCCACCAGTCATGAGGATCAGAGTCACCTTGTCAATGATCAGTTTAGAAATAAGGATCTGACCTAGTTGTGGCCAATGAGACATGAAGGAAACCATCATGAGATGTTCTCAGAAATATTTTCATGTTTCCAAGTAGTCAACATGGAGAGAGCCACTGCCTTTAGACATCCCAGAATCACTGGAGCCCTCTTGCTATTAGCCTGAGGTTGAAGCACACACCAGAATGAGGGCAGAACTCAGGGTGGTGGAGGAGCAGAGCGAAAGCTTTTACAGCTCCTTTCTAAAGCTGCCCTCCAGCCAAAACCGGTTTGGCTCAGTGGATAGAGCGTCAGCCTGCAGACTGAAAGGTCCCAGGTTCGATTCTGGTCAAGGGCACGTACCTTGGTTGCGGGCACATCCCTAGTAGGAGGTGTGCAGGAGGCAGCTGATCGATGTTTCTAACTCTCTATCCCTCTCCTTTCCTCTCTGTAAAATATCAATCAAATATATTAAAAAAAATAATAAAAAAATAAAGCTGCCCTCCAGCTGGGCTTCTCATGCGAGTCACCCGTTTTTCTTTCTGTTTAAGCTGGGATAAATTTTCTGTTTCTTGTAAATATGACAGCATCTTCTCTGATAAAAACAGACCCACAATATTGACACTGGCCCTCCATTAGCTGTTTACTATCACCTGGAAGCATCAAAGGAGAGATGCAAAGAGAGCACAAGGTCAGGCAGATGCATGCTAGATGTTCTAAGGTGGAGTGTGTGTTTGGTTCCTTTACCCAGGCAAGGAGTGTGCATAAACAGCCTCTTTTCCTATTCCCTCCACTCCAGGGGTCTCATGCATGTTCTATGGACCTTTTCATAGTCTGATAATACCAACACTTCCAGATAAATATTTTTTAAATTAACAAGATACATATAATTACAAGTATTATATTGCAATAGTTATCAAAGTGTGTTTTAAAAACTAAATTTGTGGTACATATGCTCCTTCATCATGATTTTTTTTTTGATTTGCTGATTGGGCCTGCATGTATACTGCTAACATTAGAACCAAAATTGTGTATGCATATCAAATGTGAATTAAGATTGCTACCATCTCAAATCTTGCACATTTATGTTAAAAAAATTCCTAATTACTTTTTCTTAGGTAATTATAATATTGTTTGAGATTTTTCTAGACAGCTACTAAAAAGAAAAAAAAGAGCCTTGTGTTGCTATTCAGGGAGAAAATTCCCAATTTTCCAAAACTATTTTTTATATCATCTAATATTAGAAAGTTACATGACTGCTGCTTGGAAATGAGCTCTCTGAATAGTTCCTATTACTAATCTTGGCTAGGGCAAACTTGAGAAGTCTAAATTTGTTATCGGCTAAAATGGCCATATTAACTATCCTAATTCCTGTTTCATTGTTTCAAACCTCAAATGTAACTCCCTAAAATTGATTACAGCTTCACTCTACATGTAATAAACAATTCAGAAAACAAAAACACATATTGTAAAATTTAGCAGAGCTCTCTCATAAAAACTTTTTATTTGGTTTTAAAAGGAATAAAACGATACTAAGGAGACAATTATTCTCTGCTCTCCTCCCCAAACTCTCTCTGCCAAAATGTTTCATTTGGGTCCCCTCTTTTGATGCATCTCAGTGAGCTCTGTAAAATATTTTTGTTATTATTTTTGCAAACTATTTATGTGTTATTAATTAAAATAGGATTTGATGTACCAAATGTGGTAGCTTTTATTTATTGAGTAGTAGGCCAGCTAAATGAGTGAAAATATGGAAGATGTTATGAGCCACAAGCATACAGAGGGTATAAATATCTATATATATAAAAGCCAAGTGACTGGAACGACGGAACAACTGGAACGACCAGTCACTATGTGGCCAAATGGCCCCGTCGGGGCCCCAATTGTGCCTCCCCCAACCTCCCACGACTCCTCCCCCCAACCAACCCCACCCCTGATCGGCCCCCCACCCTGATCGGGGGTGGGGCCTGCAGCCAACCTCCCTAGGTCCCTCCCCCCTGCTGGCCTAGCCCGATCGGCCCCCATTGGGGCAGGCTGGCCAGACCCCACCCATGCACAAATTCATGCACTGGGCCTCTAGTATATCTATCTATCTATCTATCTATCTATCTATCTATCTATCTATGGATATAATAGATTTTGAGAAATTTTGTTGATGTGGCAGCTCTCCAAGCTCCCACTCTTTTTTTTTTTTTTAATCTACCTTTATTGATTTCAGAGAGAAAGGGGGAGGGAGAGACAGATAGAAACATCAACAATGAGAGAGAATAATTGATCACCTGCCTCCTGCATGCCCCATACTGGGCATTGAGCCCACAACCTGAGCATGTGCCCTGACCAGGAATCGAACTGTTCATAGGTTTATGCTCAACTACTGAGCCACACTGGCTGGGCAAGCTTGCACTCTTTATAAAAATAGATGTATTTTAGCAAATAGGTTCATTTAAAATGAACTGTCTGATGTTTCAATGTTATCCATCACTGTAATATTACTATTAACTGAATTCTCATTGTTAGTAGAAACTGTAAGAAATCACTAGAAGGTAGTCTCCTAGGGGTTTCCATCTGATCAAGTTTTCAACATTTCCTGAAATGGCTAAGCCTCATTAATGGCGAATACTTCTTCCTAAAGAAACTGCCCTAGTTCTTCACCTGGAGCTGATCAGGCTGGTTAATGAGTGATGTAGAAACTGCTGGGCATTAGCATCAGAGCCATCATTAGAGACAGGATTATATCATTAAACATTTTACAGCCAGAATGGAGATGAGGGTAACAGAAGAATAAAAGAGGTAACAGGCTGGTTAGAAGGAAACATTAAAAAGCAGGGGGGGGGGGGGGGGGGGGAGTAACATGAAGCCTTAAAGTTTCAACTTACTTTTTCAAAAGACTCTGAATTCAATTGACTCCTTATTTTGAGGTCTAGAGCAGTGGTCGGCAAAGTCATTAGTCAACAGAGTGGCAAACGGCGGCTCACGAGCTGCATGTGGCTTGCGAGCCGCAGTTTGCCGACCACTGGTCTAGAGTGATATTATACTCAGATATGCTCTGAGAATGAAACCATAGAATTCAATTCATCAAGTATTTATTTATTTGTGTATTTGTTTTTAAAATATTTTTCTTATAATAAAATAATAAATCCTAGAACTTTCTCAATAAAAAACAATTATGAAAAACCCACAGTTAATGTCACAGTTAATGGTGAAAAACAGGGTGTTTTCATCCTAAGATCAAGAATAAGATACTTGCTACTTCTTGTTAAATATTGTACTGCAAGTTCTAGTCAGGGAAATAAGGCATGAAATAGATATAAAGGCATCCAAATTGGAAATGAAGAAGTAAAACTATCTCTTGTATATAAATAATTATAAGATGCCCACTAAAAACCTATTAGAACTAATAAACAAGTCCAAGTCCATCAAGGTTGCAAAATATAAGAGCAATATACAAAAGTAATTTGTATTTCTATACTTTAGCAATAAAAACTCTGGAAGTAAAATTAAGAAAAAAAATGTATTATAATAGCATAAAAAATAAAATACTGATATATAAATGTAGCATAAAAAAGCATAAAACCGGAACTCTGAAAACTACAAAACCTTTTTTAGCAAAATGAAAGAAGATGAAATAAAAGCAAAGATATATCTTGTGTTCATGGATTAGAAGACTTAATATTGTTAATATGGCAATACTCTCCAATTTCATCTGCAGCTTCAGTGCATTCCCTATCAAAATTTCAGCTGGACTTTTTGTAGAAATTAACAAGCTGATCCTAAACTGATATGCAAATGCAAGAAACTAAGAATAGCCAAGCAATCTTAAAAAATAAACAACAAAACAGAGTAAGAGGACTCACACTTCTCAATTTTAAAACTTACTGCAAAGCTTCGGGAATTAAGACATAGTGACATCAGCATAAGGATGACATATAGATCAATGGAATAGAATTGAGAGTCCAAATATAAAAGTATTTGTGGTCAGTTAATTTCAACAGTGCTGCCAAGATTATTCAGTAACAAAAACAAAACAGCCCGGTCAGCATGGCTCAGTGGTTGAGAATCAATCGACCTATGAACCAGGAGGTCATGGTTTGATTCCTAGTCAGGGCACATGCCTGGGTTGCAGCTTGATCCCCAATGTGGGATATGCAGGAGGCAGCCAATCGATGATTCTCTCTCATCATTGATGTTTCTACCTCTCTCTCTCTCTCTCCCTTCCTCTCTGAAATCAATAAAAAAATATTTTTTAAAGAAAATAGTCTTTCCAAGAAATTGTACTACCACAACTGGATATCCATATGCAAAAAAAAAAAAAATGCAATTGGACCTTTCCATATACAAAAATTAATTCCAAATGGATCAGAGACCTATGTAAGACCTAAGATTGTAAAAATCTTAAAGGAAAACATAAAGTAAGTATTCATAGACTTGGGTTAGGCAAAGCCTTCTAAGATACAACATCAAAAGTGCAAAAGAAAAATAAATAGATGAATTACACTCTACCAAAATTAAAAATATTTCAGCAAGATGGTGACATAGGAATTTCTAGCACTCATCTGTTCCCAGAAACATCAATTTGAACAACTGTGCAGGAAAAAAAACACCTTCACGAAAGCTAATGATTCCAGATGAGAGATTATAGCACCTGGGAAGAGGATGGAAATAGGAAAATACAATGAAGAGGATAAGAAAGCCAGTTCCACATTATCCCCATTGCTCCTTCCCCAAGCCCAGGCAGCCCACTAAGAAGAAAAACACCCTTTCCATGAGAGGAGAGTGAAGTGAGCACCCACTTCACCACAGACCCCGGCATCAGCCCTGTACCAGCAGCTGGTCAGCTCCCACAGCCCCAGGAGGCTCCTGTCAATCCAGGCTGTCAGCCCTCCCCAGTGCCAGGCCAGCACCCTCTGGACCTAGATTCCATACTGGCCCCCATGGACCCAGGCACCTAGCATACCCCGATGCCAGGCCAGCTCCTGTGGTCCTAGTTTCCAGCTGGCTCCCACAAATCCAGCCTGCTGGCCTGCCATAGCACCATGCTGGCCATCTCAGACCCAGCCTCCAGGCTGGTCCCCATAGTGTCAGGCTATCAGCTGATTCTTTGGCTCCAGGCTCCAAGCTCATCCTCCCCAAGTTGCCCCCACCCATTCTCTAAGGCCAAAACCAAAACAAAGGATCTGTTATTATTTACTGTTCTTTATACTTTATTTCTTATATTCTCTCCACTTTCTTCATTTTATGACTTTAATCATACTGTCCCCTTAGCTTGAAGCACCTTTCCCAAACCTCAACTCTACAGAGGCAAGTCTTATCTACACCTCAAAGTTCATCTTTTTTTAAAAATATATTTTATTGATCTTTTACAGAGAGGAAGTGAGAGGGATAGAGAGTTAGAAACATCAATGAGAGAGAAGCATCGATCAGCTGTCTCCTGCACACCCCCTACTGGGGATGTACCTTCAACCCAGGTACATGCCCTTGACCAGAATCGAACCTGGGACCCTTCAGTCCCCAGGTCGATGCTCTATCCAGTGAGCCAAACCAGCCAGGGCTCAAAGTTCATCTTAAATGTTACCTCTTTTAGGAAGCCTCCAAGTTGGGGACAGGGACTTTCTCATCGCTGAACCAATCCAGTACTTTATAGCTATCTTTTTATGGCATTTGTCACCTTGTATTATAGTTATTTGTCTGTTTGTTATACCCTCTTTCTTATATCTTGGTTCCCAGTAATTGAGGTAATAACTAAGGGGCTTTATTGTAGCTGAGATTGTTCTGTCACTTCTAATGTTCTCCTATTGACTGTTCATTTGCGTTTATTCCATGAAGGGATGTCTTTGTCATTTCATGTATTTATTCATATTTTCTGTCAGTTGTCCCACTGTACCTCTTATTAATTATGCAACAGCATGCAAATGAGCCTCATGACCTATCAAAAGCAACTGGGATGGAGGCATTTGAATTAACTTCTTGGGAAGTTTATTTTTGTCTCAAAGAATCCTATTGAAGTGAGTGATAGAATATCAAAGAGGAATGTAGGGCTAAGGGGATTGGGGGCTCAGTCCCCTTGTCCCATGCCTAAGACTAGAATCAGAAATCACAGGTCTGCCTTCTGAACTGAGGAATGAGTTTTGAAGTATTTGCATACATTACACAGAAGCAGGAGAGCTTCCAGCTTCTAATAGTGCTTCTTCCCAATTGGAATGAATTCACAGAAAAACAGACTGTCTGGTGGTGGCATTTGGATTTCAGATTAACTAGCAGGCCTATACAAACTCCATCAACCGGTCAGCTATTGCTGATGGTTCAGGACATCAATACATTGCCAAGGAGGACTTACCGCAATTAAACTCCCCTCCCACCCTCCCACTCATTACACCTAGATTCATGGCAATGATCTTGATTTATAGTGCAGCTTTGGAACTGGGAATAATCTGGCTTCAAATAAAATGTCTAGGTAACTTAAGAAAAATCTTTATTTCTTTCCCTTTACAGTAATATAAAGTTTTCATCCAGCCCCATAAAACTCAAATCCTTGTACTGCTGTGCCAATCCATAGTTCAGAAGACTTGAGCTTTAAAGATTGGAAATATACCGAGTTAGTTCCCTGACACTGCCATCGGCTGCTCGCATAACCATTAGGTTTACATCCCAGATGTACTGCATGTTCAAAATCATGTGTGCCCTGTAAATATAATCAGCAAATGTCACTGGGGCGTGAAAGAGTCCAGGACAATAAAATCCAGCATGCTGTAGGCTAAAGAATTTTCTTTCACATTGTTGTTCCTTCCCAATGGAGAATAAGCCCCTACTTAGAAAAGAAAGACTGGCATGAGAATTTTGTCTAATTTCATTTCCTCATGGGAGGCTTAAATTCATTAGATGCGTTTAATCACAGCAATCGTTTCTGACACATCTCTGAGTATAATCAAATCAACTGGTGTTCCAAAGTTAGTAGGTACTGAACAAGAACACGCTATACCTGAAGGGGTCAGTTTTCTGTAGTGGGCAAGGGAAAGGTGGGAGACGGTGCCCAGCCTTCCACCCTTCACCATTTCACTAGGGCCCAGTCTTGCTCTTGGGAAGCTGCTACTTTGTTCTTATAAAATTATTCTGTGCAAAGAAACATTCACAAAGAGAGATAACCAAAGAGTTCACTTTGACTTCCTGGATTAACTAGGAATTATTCTAGCCCTGATTCAAGGTTCTTTATGCTGCCAGAGGGGGGAAAAATGAAGCTCCAGATAAACAACGTTTAAGCTCAAACCCAAGTAACCCCTTTGACCAGTTTATTCAAATATCTGGTTAGTTTAGTAAAAATACATAGTATGAGTAAGTTACTTATCCAGAGGTTTTTGAGAGAAGCCAACCATCACAATGCCTTGGGGAAGGTTTTATAAATCATCGAGTTTCCTAAATTCCACCCCAGCCTTAGACAACCAGAATCTCCAGGGGTAGAGCTGAGGATTCTCCATGTGTAAAAATCACCCTTGAAAATTGGGTCTGAAGACCAAAGAAACAAACCATTCTTTAGCTACTGGTCCAAGGATGTCAAGGAATTATCTTAATGTTATATTTCCAAGAAGTAGAGTGTGGGGAGTAATAAATTTCTCAGCTCAGTAAATCAATTTCTGCCCCCTACTCCTTAATAATTCACAATACTACTGTCATTTTCTGACATTCCAAACATATACTTTTCATGTGGTTGTAATGACATATTTAACCATTATTAAAATATTGAAATTATACTCTTCCCTCATGGATTATTTTATGCCCCTAGAGCACATTTTATAGTTGAGGGGCTTACATACTAATAAAGAAAACAGAACAAGTAAAAAATGTGATGTCATTTTATATAGCAATCAGTACAATAATCCTATATAATAAAAGGCTAATTTGCAAATTGACCAAACGGCGGAATGACCAGTTGCTATGATGCGCACTAGCTACCAGAGGGCAGATGCTCAATGTAGGAGCTGACCCCGGTGGTCAGTGTGCTCCCACAGGGAGAGTGCCACTCAGCCAGAAACCCTGAGCTGGGCTCACCGCTGGCAAGCACAGTGGCAGTGGTGGGAGCCTCTCCCGCCTCTGCAGCAGCACTAAGGATGTCCAACTGCCAGCTTAGGCCTACTCCCCATCAGCTGGACATCCTCAGAGGGCTCCCAAACTGTGAGAGGGCACAGGCCGGGCTGAGGGACTGCTCCCCCTCCAAGTACACAAATTTCGTGCACAAGGCCTCTAGTAGTAGTAATAAAACAAGATAAGGGAATAAAAATGATAGGAGAGATGGCAAGTTTCAGGAAAGGCCTTTTTTAAATTTTATTTTTCAATTACAGTTTACATTCAAAATTATTAGTATCAGTTTCAGGTGTATAGCATTTTGGTTATACAATTATATACCTTACAAAGTATTCCTCCAGATATTTCTAGTACCTACCTGACACCATAGATAGTTATTACAATATTATTGACTGTATTCCCCATGCTGTATACTTTACATCCCTGTGACTATTCTGTAACTACCAATTTGTAGTTTGTAATCCCTTCATCTTTTTCACCGAGTCCCCTAACCCCACTTCCCCCTGGCAACCATCAGTCTGTTCTCTGTATCTATGAGTCTGTTTCTTTATTTAAAAATTTTTTTATTAAGGTATTATATGTGTACATATCTTACCATTGCCCCTCCCCACTCCCATACATGCCCTCACCCCCCCAATGTTTTGCATCCGTTGGTTATTCTTATATGCATGCATGTAAGTCCTTCGGTTGATCTCTTATTTCCCCCACCTCTCCCTAATCTTCCCTCTGTAATTTGACAGTCTGTTTGATGTTTTACTGCCTCTATGAGTCTGTTTCAATTTTGTTTGTTCATTTATTTTGTTCTTTAGATTCCTCATATAAGTGAAATCATATGATATTTGCTTTTCTCTTACTGACTTATTTCACTTAGCATAATACTCTCTGGGTCCATCCATGTTGTTGCAAATGGTAAGATTTCATTCATTTTCATGGCCGAGTAGTATCCCATTGTATAGATGTGCCATCACTTTTTTATCCACTCACCAATTGATGGGTACTTGGGTTGCTTGGCTATTGTAAATAAAGTTACAATGAACATAGGAATGTATATATTCTTTCAATGTAATGTTTTGGATTTCTGTGGATATATACCCAGAAGTGGAATTACTAGATCATAAAGCTAGTCCAATTTTGGTATTATACTGTTTTCCACAGTGGCTGCACCAGTCTGCATTCCCACCAACAATGCGTGAGGGTTCCCTTTTCTTCACATATTCACAAACACTTGTTTGTTCATTTATTGATGATAGTCATTCTGACAGGTGTGATATCTCATTGTGATTTTAATTTTAATTTATCTGATGATCAGTGACGTTGAGCATCTTTTCATATGTCTATTGGCCATCTATGTCCTCTTTGAAAAAGTGTCTATTCAGGTCCTCTGAGGGAAGACCTTTCTGAGGAAGCATTTCAGACAAGAATCAACTGCTGAAAACAGTCTCTGCTATATTTTTAGAACATGGATAACTATTAGTTGAATGAATACCAAAAAGTGTAAGGCCTCATGAAAGTCTAGGGTATGAACCTGTACAGCAATATAATCTTAGTATTATGTCCAAGGAGAGGCCCAGAGATCCGTGTGGCTGATGTGGCATCAGCAGAGTGAATAGATGGCCATGGGATATAAGCTATGAGAGTAGCCTGGGACCCAACAAAATGGGCCCTGTAGGTCATGATAGAGTCTGGATTTGATTCTGTATGTTGATGGGAAGTTATTGGAGAATTTCAGTCAGACAGGTGATATGATTTATGATTTATAGAGATCTCTCAAGCTGCTGCATAGTCAATAGACTGTGGGATCCTAAAATGAAAGCAGAGAGACCAGTCAAGAGATCATGCAGGCCTCCAGGAGGGTGTAGAGGTAGACCTGGTGAGAAGGGCTCATATTCTAGATATAGTGTGAAGGTAGACCAATAGGCTTGGATAATGGATTGGCTTTGGGAAGGAAGGGGGAGAGAAAAGTCAATAAGTAACATCTATGTATTTGGCTTGAGAAGCTTTTGTAGATGGTTCAACATTTTTAGGTCAGGAAGTCTAAGGAGATGTGGGGTGGGGAATTGGGAGTTCTGTCCTGAACTGTATAAGACTAAGATGTCCCTCAGACTTCAAATCAGGATGTTAAGCATGCATTTGGAGTCATGATGAAGCTCAGGGCTCTGGAGCGACAGAGAGATTTGTGTGTCATCAGCCTAGTACATATTTGGATTGGCCTTGCTGCCTCCTCCTTTGCCATTTTTCTTTTTTTCCTTTCATCTCCATAACTCTGACCTTTCCTATTCTACTACCTTCCCTTCTCCTTAATCCCTCCTCTTTCATATATACATACTTTTAGGAGCCTATGACCTCTTATTTTTTCTCTCTACATTTTTTGTTACATATAATTTGTGAATTCCAACTTAGAAATATGTGTTCCCACCAGAAGATATGAACTGTACTGTGTAACTCATTAAATCACTGCCCCACTGGGCCTCATGCTTTCATTGTGCAACATGAGCAGTTGGGCTATATCAGTGGATGGGAAGATGGTGGGATGCTGAAACCTGTATCCTGCTTGAAGCATGTTAAATCTGATTTTGTTGATTCCCATCATTGTGATTAAAGATAACGATGCCTTAGCTAGGACCCTGTGGACAAAAGTGTCCATGAGCAAAGTGTGGAATTCACTGGCTTAAAATGATAAATGATATTTATGTTATTTACTGTCACATGATTCAATTTTCCATGTAATTTATGCTGGTCAAGAAAATGGAAGCAGAGGGGATTGTGGTTTAAGGCTTAAAATTAAGGCTCAATATTATTTTGACATCTGTTAAAATCAGTAGACTTTGAATGGTCTAATTCAAAGCTCCTCTCTCCCCTCTGCTTTCTCAGATAATGTCCACTAGCCAAACAACCTCCCAATCGAAGGGACCAGGGGCAGTTTTTTGTATAGGGTTTCACTTTCTTGCCAGTAATTGTTCAAAATAGCCAATTATAAAATTACTTAATTCATTAATTATGGAATTCTAACTATAGAATTATTCAAACAAGCCAATCGCAGTCTCCTATGGGAACTAGGGAAAACATCCTCTCAACACTACAAAGCCTGCCTCCCACAGGCCCTGCTTGTCTACTCTGTTTCTGAATGCAACCCCGTGCAACTCTGCATCATGCCCAGTATCCTCCTCCCCTGGGCTGTGGGTATATGTGACCAATAAACTGCCATCGATCTCACCTGTGCAGTGTCAAATGTTGTGTTCAGCCATTCTCATAACCCTAGGGCAAGAATCCATCCCTCACTAATGGGGTGAATAGGAAGCATCTAAAACAATGACGTAGGACACATATGGTTGTTTTTTCTTCCTTTCTTTTATCATTGACCATCACACCCAGAGAGAGGCTGCTCCTTCAGGCTGGGCCTGATGGAGGAGCTGGAGCCAACCTGACAGACAGTTACACAAGTGAGACACTAACCTCCCTTGGCATAAACCCTGAGATTTTCCAGTTGTTTGTTACCTCAGAATAATTTGGTCTAACTCAGCATAACTTAGCCTAAGCTAAGTAGGAACAGACTTGTATTGGGAAACAGAAAGCACCAGCAAATAGGGAATTTGTAGCTACCATAGAGAAGAGGAAGGGACTTACCTTGCTTCTGTACCTAATACAGCTACTTTATATTCATCGTTTCTTTAATTTTCATATTTATCACAACCCTATAGGACCAATAATTATCTCTCATCTTAGATGAAGTTAAGAAACTTGCTTGGTATCAACCGTAGGGTAAGATTTCTTAACCTCAGCACTACATTCTGAGCTGGATGGTTCTTTGTTGCAGGGGGATAAAGGGGAATGTGCTGTCCTGTGCATTGTAGGTTTGCCTCTTCCCAGGAGCACCTCCCCATTCAAGACCATCACAAAGGCCTCCAGACATTGCCAAGTGTTTTCTGGGGGACCAAATTGACCCCAGTGAGAACCAGTGCAGCAGAGTCATAGACCTGAACTCCAGAACAAGTATACCTGGCTCAAATGTCTATGCCCTTTCTCTTAGGCCCTGCAGACAGGCACTGAGGGTATGCAAAGAAGAAAGACTTGCCCCTTCACAAGCTAGACTAGTACCTAGTGGCCAATTCAGTGGGTCAGGAAAGGAGACAGATTCTTACTTCCCTCAGCAACTTACCAGAACTGTCATCTGGCACTAAGTAGTGCAACTTACAGTGTACAAAAGCTCCATATCCTGTTTCCAAATAGCAGAGCCATTCATCCCCACAGAGGGTGATCCTAATAAATTATAGGTCTGAGTGAGAGTATGATGAGCCTAAAGAAGGGTCACGATGAGTCTCTCTTTACTACTATTGAGAAAAATAAAACCATGGTTAACCACATGGACCATAAGGGGAATAAATAAAAAATCTTAAGTATGCACTAGGAGGAATTTCTGAGACCAGGAAGTGCAGCATAAGCTTGCTCTTCTTCCAACCTGGTAAGAGACTCCTGCTTGACTCATGGTGAAATGTGTCCTGTGGCTGGCAGCCAGGAGACTTCTAGTGAGGTCATGGTCATGAGAGGGACAAATGTGCTTGGGGTAGATCCTGCCTTCTCATTAAGGCACAGAAACCACATTTCAGCTATTTGGGGCTTGGAGAGCCAGGCTGAGCCTCACTCATTGCAAAATGGAATGGTCATGTCTTCTTTGGGAGAAGCCACAGGAAGCCACCCATCTTTGGAACCCAAGGATGGTGCCCTGTTCTATTCTGTACAGAAGAGAATTCCCTTTCCTGCAGCTATTTAATCGGTGCTAATGTATCTCTCACATCAGGAACATGGCTTCTTCAGCTTTTGCCTATATGAAAGGAAAACTCCACAGTCCATGAGGACTGAGAGGAAAGATGCCACCATGTCCTCCATTGGACCCCTTCTTTTCCATCACTCCAAGGGCCTCAGAGCTCCATTCCACCTTCCTCCTTCAACCAACAAATGTCCTCAAGGAAAACATCACAGGCACACAGGCAACAAAGGACCACCAGCACAGCGCAGTCATTTAAACTTGAATCTTCTTAAGGTTCAGTTAGACTTATCCTGGGTAGAGTTATTAACCCACAGATCAAGAAAATGGATAGGAGCTGCCCATCTCCATTTTTAGACTCCTTTCTCACTGTAATTCACTTAGCTGAAAAGTTGGTGAGGATAACGTTGCATGGACTATGACTTGCTTAGCTATTTACTCTGAAGAATAATTCAAATTCATTATAACTTGAATGTGTTGGGTAATGTGGAAACTTAACAATTTAAGTCTAATTTATAATCATGCATCATGACTTTATTTTTTCAAAAGCAAAACAGGTAAAACTCCTATGGGAATTGTTCAGTGCTTGGTGAATGCCTTTAGATAAACAAAGTCAAGATAGGGTGGCATATATAACATTGCCACTGCAGCATCATAGCTGGCAGCTAAACTCTTAGGTTGCTCAGCGATGTGTTTTTGATAGTTTGCATTTTGGTTAACTGTTATTGCTTAGATGTGTGCATACAAATGGACAAAATTTCAGCGGTCTCAAGTTCTCTGTTTTGAAGATATGTTTAATCCTTTTTAAGGATAAGTAATTTTTATTATTTTAGAGTTGGTCTTTTATAGTGTAATAGCTTCCATTCACGTGTGCGGCATTTGCTATGGGTGAGCAGTGTGGGCTCCAGGCCATTCTTGGTCAGAAGGGGTTTCTATAAAGGTTCTTATTGCTTGAGCAACCTCCTCCCTGGAATAAAAGAAAAGAAACTTTTTCAGGCATTGGAAATGTATCTTTGTTTAGTATAATTGCACAAACATATGGGTCTTTAAAGGATGCCTGAGGATCTAATGTGCTTATCTGAGTGTTGAATATGTATGTGGTACTTTTCTATGAGCCCTAGTTTTTAGAGGGTTCATAGAGTTTCTAATAGTTGGAAAACTTACTCAAGGGTTTCTTCTATTTTTTTTTTTTTGTTATTGTTGTTGTTGCTCTTAGTTTTAGAGTGACTTCCTCCCCTCCCCTTGAATGCAAGTCATCCCTTTGAATTTCCTGCCACTACTGTTTCAAGAAAATTAGAAGCAGGAAAGGGCTTGGATCTATTTTCTTGAATTGGATTCAGTGAGGTTGAATGGCAGCACCTAAATTTATTGATCCAGTTCATAACATTTACCAAGTTTACATGGCAAAAGTCACTTAATAAAGAGAAGCCAACCCATTTTTGTTGTGTTTTGTTTGTTTGTTTATTTTTTAGCAATTTTAATGGCAATCTCAGCTTGGCTATGTATGCATCAAATCAATTATATGGGAATCAATTATTACGATGACTTGCAAAAATTTTTTTCGCATGTATAAGTTTTGACCTAATTTTTTAATATATCTCAATTTATTTTATTAGAACAGTGTTTGGCACAAAATAGGTTCTCAATAAATATTTGTTGAATAAGTGAGATGGGACATAGTTGATAAAATGATGAAGCTTCTCCAGCCATGAGCACAAAACCGAATTTTCTAAAACACTGTTAGAAAATCTTGGAAGTACAGAAATGTATGGATTTGAGGAAGGATGAACAGTTCAGAGGCCGAACTTCTAATAGCCAACCACTTTTCTCCTTATGCTTTCATCATCATAATTTTAATTTTATCATCATAATCATCTCAGGAAGTCATCTTAGGATCAGATTCAGGTGGAAATTCATTGTACATTAGTCATCATTTTTTTTCATTTAAATTTTATGAAATTCCATCACTGTTCTTTCAATTTACTGTGTTCACTTTACCTGCATATGTTAGTATACGGAAAAAAAGAAACTCTGTAATTGGTTTCAGAGGTATGCTGTGACCACATTTCCCTTACATTTCCTATTTTCCTTTTAAGACTTGTAAATTATTCAATGCTAGATTTTCATACTATAAGCAGGTTAAGAAGGCAAACACAAATGAAATTGGTGTATGATTTAGTGTAGAAGTACTATAGGTTTAGTGATTTGCTGATTGTCAAAATGAGTTAACAAATGAAAACTCCCCACCAAAATTTTTCAAGGATTAGGATTTCTAATACCTGAAAATATCAAAAAATCACAACCAAGCTGAGCATTTGTTCTAGTGGATAAAAACAAACAAAATTACAAAGTGGGATTTTTCCTTTTGAAGTCTAAATTCAGTCAAGCATACTAGTCAGCTTTATGACATAGTATGCCCTTGAATGATTTTTTGAACTTATATTGATTACAATATGATTTTCCAAACAAGTCAAGATTGACTTCGCAATACAAGTATCATTGTGCATGTTTTTCAGAAGCAAGACTTAGAACAAAAGTTCATAACGTCATGCTATATATATTGAACACTCTTGGTGTGAGTTAACTAAAGGATAAATATTTCTACTGGAGTCCATTAGATAGAGTCCTTTTTGGCTTAAGAATTAGAGGCTACTTTTTATTTATTTATATATTTATTGAGCGCTGTGGTGAAGGAATGCATAGGGTGCTTTGAGGTCAGAGGGAGTCTCTGCTGGAAAGAGATACTGACCTAGCTATCTTGAAGGATAAGAAAAAAATTAGCCAGGCCAAGAAGGAAGGTGGTGTTGCAGTAAGAAAGTCTAGACCAACAGGAACACCAGAGTGGACCAGCATAGTCAAGGCCGAGTACATAATTTGTGGGTAGTACACAGTAGAAATGTGGGGCCCCTTGTTCAAAAAGCAGAGAGTCCTTTTTAAACAACATAGCCTCTGTCTTGTGGGTACATTGATTCAATCAACACATATTTATCAAGCATCTATTCTGAGCCATTGACTCTTCTATGCAGTGCGGATGTAGCAGAGCATGTAACACAGTAAAGTCCCTACTGTCTTGAAACAGATTGTGTGGAGACTCTTGTAGGTATCCATAGAGGCTTTTACCATGAATGAGATGGAAAAACATTGGAGTGTTGACTTGATTTATGTTTCAAAAGAATACTCTGCGGTGTGGAAAATAAATATAGGGAGAGGAGGGTGCAAAAAGGGACACAGGTCAGGAGGCCATTGCACTAATCCAGCCAGAGGTGATAGTGGATTAGACTGGAAGGTTAGCAATAGACATGGGCATTGGGTTGAATTCTGTATAAATAGAATTTTGAAGGTCGAGCCAACTAACTGGCTTTGCTGATAAATTGGACACATGGTCTAAAGCGGGGTGGGGGAGGGAAGAGCCAAAGATGACCCAAAGGATTTGGACCTGAGTAAAGGAAAAACTGAGTTGCTATTTGCTAAGGCAATGGGCATTCTGTGGAAAATAAAAAATAGGCATGCACTCTGCCCATACTAGTCCAAAATCTGCCATTAGACAAGGAATCATACAAATAAATGTAAAGTTACCACTGTGAAAAGTGATATGAATGAAAGGTACATAATACAAGTCATGGGACTTTGATCTAGATCAGGTTAGAAAAGGCTTTTCTGAAGAAGTGAAGGTTGAAATGAGATCGTAAGAAAAACAACTAAAAGATATCATGTTCTAAGTGAAAACATGTCTGTGTGATGAACCACCAACCCTTAATTAAAGCCAGTGTCCAGGATGTGGTGGAAATTCAGGAATTTAGGACAATAGGAGTTCCAAGCAAAGAAAATGGAAACAAATGGGAAAAGGAATGGTGTGAAAGAAAAACCGTAGAACAGGAAATATGAGAAAGAAGGGACTTCGGGGTGAAATTTCAGGCTTTCCTTCACTTCCAGTTCACAGTAGAGAAATGGTTACCCTTAATACAATGCAGCAAAGAGAGCTAATTAGACCACCACCATCAACTGAATGCTGAGTGTTTGTGTGAGTAAAATTATAATATCATTATGTCTTAAATTTTACACGCTATAATTTATTGGCAGTTTGTCTTAACTTTCCTTCCCTGTCATCTTTTATTATAAAAAATAACATTTATATTTTATTTGACATCCTGCAAATATAAGACAACTCTTCACAATAATTTGTTTGTTAAAAAATGCTGGAGTCAGCTTATTTAGTGATTATTATTTTATTGCAACCACATTTCACTGTCATTCATTGTCTCGGCAAAATTGAATTCTGACCAAAAATAATGAGGAGAGGGGTTGAAGAGGAACACCTTTTCTATCTACAAATGTAAATATCTAGTCATGAGGAGAGTAAAAGATCTTGAACTCCAGTATGCATCAGAAATTCTGTCAACCTCTTGGTCCTTTGTGGATTACAGTTAACATAAAAAAGATTAAAACAGTATTGAATTGTGTGAATGCATTTCCATTATCCTCAGGATTTCTTGCCAACTGCTGCTCTGAATCCAGATTACACTAGCGTGTAAGGAAGGCATGAATGATTCTGCAGTCACTGATTATCATGGTGAAGTTGGAACATCAAGGCCCTATTGATTGCCTGAAGCTACAGCTTTTCTACATAAGCAGTGGATTGAGTATAAGCTGAAGCAGAAAGGGACTCCATGATGGCAGTTGGGACCTTCTGCCAGTCCTGGGCCTCGTTGCCCACATGTCTATTTCTTGCCCTTCATCTACTCTACTCTGCAACACTGGGAGGCTAACCACTATGGGGTAAGGAGTCTCAGACTTCCCTGGCTGGCTCTTTGTATGGTGCAATCATCCCACCAGTGTCTCTGCCAGCCTCCTTTCTCCCACCCTGGAATTCAATGTAAGTAAGAAGAAATACTAAAATGTATACAAGAAACATCAATAGTGTAAGCTTTCAGCTTACATAATTGTGCAACACTTTTTCTGTTTTACTTTGTTGGTACAGAAAACTTTGAAATTAGTTACAGGCCATCTGTTGGCCTTAACCTCAGGGCACCAAGGATTAAACAGGCTCAAGGTTTACATATCCGAATACCAGCAAAAGCCCGGCGTCAGTTGATTTACCTAAGGCGCTTGAAAGGAATACCCCGGAGATTAATTTAGCTCAAGTTAAGATTTAATTTGAAGTTTTTCTTCTTTTATTTGACTTTGAAAATATACAAAGAGAAACAATATTACTGTAATAACCACTTATTGTTCCATCACTCTCGAATTTGCTATTTTCAAAGCACAGATCTATAATGTCTAAATAAAATTTAAAGTGCCTTCAAATATTGTCACGAATCCTGAAATCAAAGCTCTGATACAAATTCTAAATGTCTTACCTTAAGTTGTTTTAACCAAATAGAGATTTCTGTTGTTGTTATTTTTTAAAAAAAGACACAATTTAAGAGAACTTAGGAGACCTATTCCCTTCAATTGTAATTGGAGCACTTTTTTCAGGCTTGTATAGCTTATTACTAAAGATTATTTTATACACGGTAATCTTTTTGATTCAATTTTTTTCCCCCATTACTTATCTACTTACTCTATTGGTAGTGCTGGTAAAGTCTTATTCTTCAAGTCTTATTTATGCTCAGCACTCTCAGAATGCAGATAAATGGCTTCAGCACAGAAAACCGTGTAGCGGTCTTGGTTATACAATAGACATTGAAGGCGTTCAGAAGGCCATACTTCAGGGAACAATGACAATAGACATTGAAGGCATTCAGAAGGCCATACTTCAGGGAACAATGCTTCCAGTAGGGAGCTGGTGCTTTCCGGGAAAGAGTTGGATACTTAAGATAGAGTTGAGTATAGTCAGATAGTGCAATTTCAGCTCTTTACCATTCCAAAGGCATTTGGGGATGGTCTTGTCAAATTCCCTATGGTGAGGGACTCAGGTCAGCTCATAACCAGATTATTAGTGACCACAACAAGCTTGAATAATCAGTCCAATACTCAACTTTATATAAATAATTTCAAAAATAAAACCAAGTATCAAGGAGCTGACACCAGTAGGAAGAGATCACGTTAAGACTTGTTCCACAGAGCACAGCCTTGTAACTTCAGTGAGAAAGGTGATATTGTTAAAAGTGGAAAACGTCCTCCGAAAGGCTCCTTTAATTGATCAAGTTGTTTGTTTCTATAAATAGAAGTGCTCACCATGTGGCAATGATGAGGAAGAAGGTCATCCCAGTTCCAAAGAGGAAAGATTCTAAAAGCTAAATCCTAATGCCTGTGTTTTTATGGCATTTGTTACCTGCCTGTGTGTATTTCCCCTTTGAGTCATTAAGTTACTATGATTTCCCTTCATTCTCCCTCATGGTGATCAGCGAAAAGGATATCTGATCACAGTGTTTATACTGATATCTGAATTTAAAGTTGAGCCGGTACCTTTATGCTACCCTTGGGCACAGACCCTGCAGGAAGATCATCTGATGTCATCCAGAGGCTGACAGAATATCAGAACCTAATACATCAGCACTGAAAGGTATCTAATACATTATTTAACTCACCCCCACCTTAAAAAGGAACAAATGAATATTGTCTTGACCACACCAATAAATGATAGACTTTCTGTCACCTGCATAGGACTTTTCTTACCTATTGCTCACTTAGCACATCTAACAACCTGCTGGGTGTTCTTTGTCTGCATTTCTCATTTCAGCAGCTGCAAAATAAATGCCTCCAGGGCCAGAATTGTATCTTACCCAGCTCCATCCAATGTTGTATTTTTAATAGGCTCAACTCTCATTTCACAGCGTATATGTGTTACCCAAGTTACATGTCTGAATCTGATTTCTGCTCAGGTAAAAAGCCAGTTCACTGAGTGCCTGTAGTGATTAAATACGATCATGTAAAAGTAAAAACACTTTACAAGCCAGTGTGCAGATGATAGTTGTTAATATTACTGAGTGTTGATGGATAGTTCATTAATAGAAGGGCTGGAAGGAGATAAACAATCTCAAAAGAAGTGTTTGTAACACAGGGAGCAAAGCTTTGGGCATAAGATTGGCAACATGACATGGAATGTCTGCACTCAATGCCGCCCCCCTGCCCTTTGATTTGACCACTATTTCAACTCTAAACGGATGAAGTTTTTTGTTGGCAGCAAAACCTACTCCTGCTGCTACAGCTGGAATGGAAAGAAGTCATTTTCCGTTGTATTCATTATTGGCATGAAGGAGCTCACTGTGATTCCTTCTTACTCTTTTTGCCAAAATGATGCCAGAATTCAGGGTGAGCAACCAAATCATTAAAGGCATTTCATGACTTCCAGAGACTCTTTTGGCGCGGTTGATTCTCTAATGGTAGATTTAGTCTGTTTCTACTGGTTAAATCTATTCTACTGGTTGCATTTATTCTGTTTCTACTAGCCAAAGCAGCCAAGGGTATCCCCAACTATCCTATTCTATTTAGTCTTCCTGGCTTGGTTTAGCCCCTCCACAGAGCCTTGCAGAGACTCTGGGAGGCCATATCACTTCTACTTTTTTAGTATATGGTGACATAATACCCTATATAATAAAAGGCTAATATGCAAATTGACCGAACTGTGGAATGACCGGTCACTATGGCGTGCACTGACCAGAAGAGGGCAGATGCTTAATGCAGGAGGTGCCCCCTGGTGGTCAGTGCACTCCCACAGGGGGAGTACTGCTCAGCCAAAAGCTGGGCTCATGGCTGGCGAGCTCAGTGGCAGTGGCAGGAGCCACTTGCACCTCCACAGCAGCGCTAAGGATGTCCAACTGATGGCTTAAGCCCGCTCCCCGAGGAGAGCGGGCCTAAGCCCGCAGTTGGACATCCCCTGAGGGCTCCCAGACTGCAAGAGGGCATAGGCCCGGCTGAGGGACCCCCCCCCCCCACACAAGTGCACAAATTTCATGCACCGGGCCTCTAGTGTATAATAATAAGTGAATAAATGCAAAACAGGATTTTTTAAAAAAGTAGTATATTTTTTGAATTTATATGTAATAAATTAATCTTTTTACCACAAAATAACATTATTCTATATAATTTATTAGATAAGTATAAGATTTATTTTAACTATGGCTAGTAATTTGTATAAAAAAAGTTCATGTTGTATTATCTAGCAATAATTTGGGACACCAAGTTGGCTGGAAGTTTATCTCATTTTTTAAAAGGATTATAAGAATGCAGATTGGTACAGGCAATATGAAAAAATAGTATGGATGTTCCTCAAAAAATTATAAATGAAACTGCCTTATAACCTAGCAATTCCACTTCTAGGTGTATATAAAAACAAAACACTAATTTGAGAGAATATATGCACCCCTAATGTTTATTGTAGCATTATTTATAATAGCCAAGATATAAAAGTAACCTAAGTGGCCATCAATAGGTGATGAGTAAATAAAAAACTGGTTTTATATATATATATATATATATATATATATATATATATATATATATATATATTACTCAGCCACAAAACATAATAAAGAATGAAATCATGAAATCTTACTATTTGAGACAGAATGTGTGGACCTAGAGAGTATTATGCTAAGTGAAATAAGTCAGTAAGAGAAAGACAAATACCATATGATTTCACTTACATGTGGAATTTAAAGAACAAAATAAATGAACCAACAAAATAGAAACAGACTCATAGACACAGAGAACAGACTGATGGTTGCCAGAGGGAGGGGGTTTATGGGACTGGGTGGAAAAGGTGAAGGGACTGAGAAGTATAGATTAGTAGTTACAGAATAGTTACTGGGATGTAAAGTACAGCATAGGAAATATAGTCAAAAATATTGTAACAACTATGTATGGTGTCTGATGAGTATTTGAAATATCAGGGGGGGGGCACTTTGTAAAGTAAATGATTGTCTAACCACTGTGCTGTACACCCAAAATCATATTGAATGTAAACTGTAATTGAAAAATGGAAACAAAAGAATACAAGAAAGGGGCATTTCCCTTTCTGCCTTTGAATGTTGACTTCAACCTTCAGCTCTTGAAGTGCTCAAGGAATTCACCTAAGCCAGGAAAAGCTTTAAGTCCCTGAGGATGGCAGGGAGGAAAGACAAAAGGACGTTAGTCCTTCCTGGTGTTATTGAACTGATGAATGACCAACTGTACGAGACCCTTTCTCTTGTTATTTAGCCCCATTCCAATCTTATAGCTAGGGGGCAAGAACCCTGGAAACAGCATTTCCCACACTCTCTTGCCAGCTGGTTTATGGTAGTTTCTGTCAATGGCAAGGCACTTTCACAAGACTAGATGCAGGGAAGGAAGAAGACAGAGGTCATTCTTCCCGTTTCTGGCTCCTGCACTTAAGAGCAGTGGGAGACTGCAGGCAAGGTTGTCTCCTATACCAGCAACAGCAGGGCATCTGTAGGTGGCTGGGGACTCCAGCAGGATCCTGGCTTCTGGTTTAGCAGCAGCCAAGTCAGATCCAACAGCAGCAGTAGCGCTCCAGCTCCAGCCTCCTTATCTGAAGAACATGCAGAAGGTCACCCCTTTGCTTCTCTAGCCTTTCCAATAGCTTGGTGACCGATTCCTTGCATTAAAGTCACTGTCTTTAAAAAACCTACAGTAATTTATATTTTCTGATCTGAACGAGACTGATACACCATATAGAGAACTTCTTTCCCTTCAGACTTCTTTTATAAAAAATAGCAAACTGTCCTTATTGTTTTAACTGCAGCTGAAAGCATCTTAAGTGATGGGACACATAGCGGAGAGGGGAAAGGGAATTTGTTGATTATTAGTGTATGCTAAGCTTTGTGGAAAATATCTGATATACATTATCATATGGTTCTAATGGACTTATTTTACTTGCCACATATATTTTTCTTTTTTATATTATAACTAGAGGCCCAATGCATGAAATTGGTGCAAGGGGCTCGGCCCCCCCGCTGCCGCAGTGGCTGCCTCTGCCTCACCACCTCCTCCTCCCCGGCCATCCATGGCTTCATCAGGAAGGTCGTCTGGTCTAATTGGCATATTATGTTATTATTATAGATCTCCTTGAGGATAAAGACTGCATATTTATCCACATTTTGTCATTCATCATTCCTTGAACAGTGACTTGCCCAGAGCAAGTTCAATATAGTTTTGGGTATTCTGACACCAAACCAAAGGCACAATGCACACTCTTGTTCTCATCTGTTTTGAAGGACTTCGTGTTTCTTTTTACGTTTTCCAGGTTTGCCAGCAGTCAGAGCAAATTATCAGCTACAACCTACCTAAGTGCACGAGAAATAAATGTCTGTGAAGTCTTTTAGCTATAGGTTATTTTGACATGAGCAATATCTATTTTTGAGGCAAAAACTGAAGATCTACTTTCAAATTCTGAATTGCTGAACCAGGCTTAACACGATGGATGGCTCTTTAAACAGCCCAGCTTTCGCCTTAGCTTTAATGGGTCCTCATTACGCGCTCTCTGTGCCTTCCAAGTGTTCCAAAGGAACGAAGAAAAGCCATCTAGCGGATTGGCCAGTTTCCCTTTGGACAGTTTCTCCTTCTCCACCCGCCCCACACTTGCCAGATCCCACCAGGCAGCCTGCTGTGGCAGAAACCTGGTTACAGGGAGGTGTGGGTGATGGGCTTTAAACAGTTACAAGTCAGCAGAGGGAAATGTGAATGCTTCAGAAAATCAGCCATCTGGCCTTGGAATGAGAATGCTGGGAAGATTCAGAAGGGAAATCAAGAAAGGAGAGGAGAAAGGCATTCCAGGACTCTGGGGAGGAGGGCATGGGCTCTGGGAGAAAGAATTCTGATGTGATTCTCCTCCACTCCAGCTCCCAGAAGAAGGGGAGGCAGGCACTGCTGAGCAGAAAGGCTAGGGGCAGGGCCAGAGCTGGCAGAGCCAGCCTTTGGGCTAAGCCGCTTAAGGAGGATGTTAATGAGGATTCAGATGCTGGGAGGCAGCTTGAGCTTAAAATTGGCTTCCTTTGCTACCTGAGAATTGGAGAGATTCAACTGAAAGTCTAAATGCAATGTGTGTATTTTTTCAACTTAATGGAAATGAATGTTATAGAAAATGCGGGGAAGGCAGAAAATTTGAAGAAAACAGTAGTTTCAGCACTTAATCCTCTGTCATCCCACCTCCCAAACATGACCACTGCCAACATGGAGGTCCATGCCCATCCGTTGCTTTTCTCTGCCAGGGTTTGCATTACCCAGTGGTGATCATGCTAGTTGTACAGCTTTGCAATTCAATTGTTTACACACAATGCTTCTTAATGTTTTTGCTATTATTAAATATGATTTGTATTATTATGACTGTTCATAATATTACATCAAATATGTGCCATTCCTAATATATTCACTTACCTATAGTTATATATTTATGCCACTTCCAGCATTTTGCTATTATAAATAATGTTGCCATTGAACATTTAAATGTAAAGTTTATTTGGTGTTTCAGGTTATATTCTTAGGATTGAGTTATGCAAGTAGATTGATTGAGTGAATAGGCAAACATATTTTAAGTCTATTGACACATTAAATGAATATTTAATTTTGAAAAACTTCTACCTGCCTTTATAGATGAAATACTTCTTTCATACATTATTATTTCAAAAATGCATCATCCCTCCTCCCCCTTCTTCTTCCTAGCATGCTGTGGACTATCTTAACATGTCAAATTGTCTTTGCTCCCAGAAGACTAAAATATGGATATAGATTGTAGTCTGTATCACTTGAGTATGCACCTACACTGGGCTTTTATAGTAAATGAAATTTCTGCACCCAGTCCCAACAGACAAATTATTCAACAGGACTCTAGTTTATTATTGTGGGACTAAGTAGTTGATGTTGAATGTGCCTCCCCCTCAAAAATGTAAAAGCTCACTGATAAGACCAAGGCTATACCTGCAGATAGCTGCCACCAAGTGAACCCTAGTGCCTTGCAGGCCCCACAGGTAATCATTCCATGGATTACAGAGAAGCAGAATTAACCAATGCTATGAACTGCATGTTCACACCTCACTATCCCCCCAATTCATATGTTGAAGCCCTAACTTGAAACATGATTGTATCTGTAGTTGGTGGGTAAATAGATTGAGATGAGCTTATGAGGATGGAGGCCCCATGATGAGATTAGTGACCTTGTAGGAAGAGAAGGAGACCAGAACCCTTGCTCTCTCTCTCTGCCATGTGAGGACATAGCAAGAAGGCAGCTTCCTGCAAACCAGGAAGGGGGCCCTCACAAGATATCAAATCTGTTGACACCTTAATCTTGGACTCCCAGCCTCCAAAACTGTGAGATATAAATGTTTGTTGTTTCAACCACCCAGTCTGAGGTATTTTGCTACAGCAGTTGGAACTAAGACAACAGATCATATTGATCCAGTAATAACCCCCAAACTTTCTTAACTGCCAATGATTTTGCTTGCTTCCAGTTATAAGTAATTTCACAAGTCAAATCACAATAGGGAATATTTTCAAAAGAAATACAGACTTCTTGTTTCTTTTACTAACTCTCAATTATTTCACATCATTTTCCAGTAGCAAGTAGTTTAAGCATATTCTTCAAAGTTAATAGTGTGTAATGATTTTGCTTATAATGAGAGAGTGATTAAACATAAAAATGTCCTCTCTTCTTTCTCCCATTTCTGTATCTTTCCATTCTGGTGGTCTTGTTACTCTTGAGAGTGTTCCACAGTGGGGAGTTTTCATAGTAACCAGCCTCAATCATTCATTTTACAGAGAGAGTTTATGGTATGGTTAAAGGAAGGAATTTAATGAATTCAAGATTAGAAATAAAAAATCTACCTCTAATTCCACTGTTCTCTCCTCCACCTATTTCCCCACCTCTTGTATATCTATCAGGAAACATATTACTTACACCAACCTGCCTGTAGAATGCTTATGAAAAGAAAATCTTAATATATTTCTTAATGAGGAAGTTACTAATTCCCCAAAAAAGCTGCCCTAAATAATTATGTTCTAATTTATTAGCACTAATAGGATATACAAATAGAAAATGATAGATTTAAGTCAATCAATCTTAAAATGAATGTAGCTCTAAATTATTGAGCTCAAGTCTCACTGAAACCAGCATTAGACATATATAAGAAAACAAAAATGTGCTTCATATACAAATGTTTCAATCAATAAATACATTAATAATGAGATATTGTCCATCACTACAAA
Source organism: Plecotus auritus (assembly GCF_963455305.1). Lineage (NCBI taxonomy): Eukaryota > Metazoa > Chordata > Mammalia > Chiroptera > Vespertilionidae > Plecotus > Plecotus auritus. Next base: position 132,660,118 of record NC_137776.1, on the reverse strand, counting down.
ACTGTACAATAGGCTAATTCTTTCTTTAATAATAAAACAATTATAAGTATCGAATTACATTTCTATGAAAAATTTCATGTGAGGAGGAGGAGAATATTCTTGTGAAGTCTCTTATTAACCTAGTTTTAATAAGAAGGGCAGAATGGAAGGTAATCAGCCTTTGTGCATAGCATTATGATGATGGTAATGGAACCCATGCAATCACATGGATATTTTGCTCTCTGTAACTAGCTCTGAATAATCAGTGATTTTCAATGGCAGAAAAGTGGCTATTTCAAGTTGTAACACTATGAAAGTATGGTGATGTTTACATTTAACCCAGATACACTCTCTTTTGGTGATATTTATATGGAACAAGATTTCAATGGGAGGGAAGAGAAAAGGGTCGTTTGTTTTAATATTTCAGATTAGCTGAGCATTTGGTTTAGAATTGTAAAGATAGATTACTACTTGTATGGTTTTGTAAAATTACTTTTAAAATACATTGCCTTAATAATAAGATAGCCCTCAAACATTGACTTGGCAGTTTCATATTCCTCATTTTAGCTGAAAACATGTTATTGACAAATGCAGATTGGAAAAAGCACAAAATTTTTAGTCTCCTTCAGTATAGAGAGGAAACTATGACCTCATTTCACTGTTTCAGGGGAACAATGTGCTCATGATAGTTAAATTCATTTATAACACAATTTACACTATCCCTACATTTTTTATCAGGCCCTTTTTCACCTAAGGGACAGGTAGATGGACCTCAGGGGTCAGAGAGGGGTGACATTGGTCATGGATGAAGGTAAGAGTAGTTTTTGGAGAATGTTTTGATACCATTCACCAAATCCTCAAAGTGATATAAAAACTTGAATTGTCATACAGATCCCAGACTTTGCTAAGGGTTTTTTGAAAGTCAGATTCCTTCTAGTTATTTGAGCCCTACATCCTAGTCCTTTGAAAGTTATATCTTCCTCTTGGACTATCCCAAAGTCCCTTGATGTAGCACTATAGGCAAGACTGTTCTTTCTAAAGAATATAGAAATAAGCCAGTCAGAAAAAGACCATATGATTTCACTCATATGTGGAATTTAATGAACAAACTGAACTACCAAACAAAATAGAGACAGACTCATAGAGAACAGATAGATAGCTCTGATGTGTGGGGTGGGGGTGGGGGGGAGCAGAGAGGGTGTTGGGATTGAAAAAAAGCTAAAAAAGGAGAGCACTCAGGGACATGGACAACAGTGTGGTGATTTTGAGGGTGATTGGGAGGGAGGGTGAAGGTGGAAGAGGGGATATATGGTGATGGAAAAAAACAAAATAAAAATAACATTAACTTTCTAAAGATTAAATAAATTAAAGTTTGAATTATCTCAATGGAAAGAATAGTGATGAAAGACATTTCTGGGAATATATAAAAAAATAATTGGAAAGATCAGGAAAATTTTTTATTGCATTGTATGTCTGTCTATATGTCAGCGGTTGGTGCTGAGTAATAAACACAGGGTCATAGAAATTGTGAGGTGCAAGGATCTCCTCAAGAATTCTCATCTTCAAACAGGAGATGCCCAGGTCCAAAGAGCCCGCAAAATGGAAAATCACATAGGATTGTTGAGGTTCAAATCAACAGCGGGGGAATGGAGAGGATTACTACTCCTTGTGGGGCTATAAACAGGTTGTGTAGATGTGGAACAAGAAACCTGGGACTGGAAAAATGAGAATGAAAACAAGTTCAAGCAGAGATTTTAAAGGATCAGGCAGTTCCTAAAGACATCAAGAAGTTCTGAGACTTTAAAACTCTGCTTTACTTTGCTTAACTCAGTGTTTCATAAACATATTTAAAACAAGTTTTAAATCCATGTCTTATGTAAGGTCAGTTAAAATTCCAAAAAGCTAGTATTTTGTAGAAAACACTTTGGGGAATCAGCATTTTTACTTAGAGGCTAGCTGAAGCAGCTTTAATGGTTAAGAGGGCAAGCTCTGGAATCAGAATGCCTGGATTTGTGCCTGCTCTAAAGCTTAAAACTGATGTGGTCTTCCACGTTTAATTTAAGCATTCTGTACCTTAGTTTTCCTATCTATGAAATGCCGCTTATAACAGCATATTTCTCATAATGTAGTTACAAAGGTTAAAACATTTAAACACTTAACACAGTGCTGGAACCATGGTAAACTCTCGATAAATATAGTTATTGCTACCATCATCATTGTCATCATCATCATCAACATGTTTGTCCTCATCATCACTATCAGTGAATTGGCCCAGCTTAAAAAAAAAGAGTAGGAGAGTAGTATATTGGTTAGGATAGGCCAGAATTTTGTTTTTGCAACCTCCTAACTCCAGTGGCTTAAATATACCGGTAGGAGTCACCTCTTCGTCCTAGTCTCCCAGGGGCACAGGTTGATAGAGGCTCCATGTGGTCACCCATTTCCAGGATTGTTGACTCAGGCAAAGAGGACATGGAGACTTACACATGGTAATTAAAACCTCTAACCAAAAGTGACATAAATTCTTCAGTTCACCTTCCACTGGACAAAGCAAGTCACATTTTTACACTTAACTTCAATCCTTGCCAGGCAAACTACCCTTTCTTGTTCTCTTAGTGCCTACTGATGGTTTAGTACCTACATTCCTCTTCACCTGGCGGCCCATCATATTTATATCAGATATTACTTTTGTCTAGCTTTTCTAAAATGAGAAGTATTAATGAATAATATCCCTTCTACCTCTGAAATTCTAAGACCATGTGATCTCTAAAAGCTTTTCCAGTCTGAAAGCAGCATGATTATAAATCTTTTCATCATGTACTTTAGGCCAAAATGTGTGCCCTTGCATATCTCCAGACTGACCAGTAGAGTCAACTCCCAGTCTTTAATAACAGTGCATAAGGGACAAGGAATATTGAGAAAGCAATGCTGTGGTATAAAGCCAAAAATTTTAAACACAAAAGAGTAAAATATTTCCTTAGTAGAACAAATAACTGAGCCAGAACAGAATTAAAATAAAACAACCCACAAACCCCACAATTTCTTAAACCCCATCAAAGAGATAACACATGAATTTTAGAGTTGCCCACAGTGTATAGCAGCCTGTCTAGATGAGCGTGATTCTCCCTGGGGTGCTTGCTAAAAATGCAGGTTTCTGCCTTGATATCAGATCTGCTGAATTGGTTTCTATGCTGTGTTAGCCCAGTGTCTGGAACTATTTGGTGCTCAATAAATAGTAGCTACTTTAATTATTAGCAGGTAAAACTATTAAAAATATCACACCTTTTATAAAAGTAAGGAATAAAAAGTTAAAGCCATGGCAGGACTTTTCCCAACCTCCAAAGACAAGATCAAGCAGGAACTCAGGTGTGAAGTCTCTGACAGGTGTGGTGTAAAACAAAAAATGTGCACAGTTGTAAGCCTTTTTTTCTTTCTTTCTTTCTTTTGGTTAATCCTCACCCGAGGATTTTTTTTTCCCCATTGAATTTTAGAGTGGGAAGAAGGGAGGGAGGGGGAGAGATAGAAACATTGATTGGTTGCCTCCCACATGCACTGGAATGAGCCTGCAAACCAAGTGGGTGCCCTTGCTGGGAATGAAATCCACAAACCTTCAGTATGTGGGCCGATGCTGTAACCACTGAGCACACTGGCCAGAGCAGCTGTAAGCTTTTCTAAAAGAAAGAGTTCATTGAGCCATATGCTAGCCTGAAAGGATCAGGTCCTGTGCATGAAGTCTAAACCACATCAGCAGAGCTACATGGAAAAGACAAATATGTCTGCTATTCTGGAGTCGCTGGGCACTTTTATACATTATGTTTTGGGGAAGAAAAATGTAAGCTGTTTTGAAAGAATTTACATTGGTTACAGATAATGAGTTCATGAAAAGGTGAAGCAGGGGTAGTTCTGTGGTAGGTGCCCAGTTGGTAGGAAGAAATATTTACTACTTTTGTTATAGGCAACAGTCCTGAAAGTTCACATATAGGATGCAGGATGCGGTAGTGTCCAGTGGTTGGCTAATAGACTCCTGGAGGTTGATTCAAAGCTCCAACATGCATTCAGGAATGAATGTGAGTCAACTTTTGTTAGTTGGCCCACAGCTATTAACTGGTTAATTATTCCTGTCTCTTTCCCTCACTCTCTGACCACAGTAATTTAATTTAGAACATCTTAGTGTTGTTGTTTTTCTCTTGCCAGTGGTGATGAGGGTAATAAAGAGAGAGGAAAGGCCTTGGTAATAGGAGTGAAAAGGAGGAAGAGCAAAGCAGTGAGTCAGACATCACCAAGCTCTCAAACCTGGATGAGTGACAAGTGGAAGAAGATTAAATTTTCAAAAGAAGAGTACAGGCAACAAATGTTTTTAAAAGGTCAAGAAGTTAGCAGAGCCATGTGGCCGACCCAGCCTCAGGAAAGGGACATATGGGACCCACGTTTCCTAGAAAAAAATGGATGGTGATTTGTGGCAGACATGATGTGGGACTGGGGGTAAGTGAGTAAGGGCGGGCTGAAGGTAACCTTGAGATTCAAGGCAGTGTGACAAGGGTGGATGGTGTTGGATATGCAGGAGAAAAACATTGGATAAACTTCACTTTTGGATAAACTTCACTTGTAGGTGTTGGATAAACTTCACTTTTCTAGTGGTGGAACCATTGCTTCAAATCCTCTTTAAACTCTGGTGCTCTTATAAAGCAGAGTTTACGCTGTAGTTTATTATTTAAAGCCGGAGGTTTGATGTTGCACACACAGGTGATTCTTGGAAGTCAGGACAGCCCCAGCCAGCACGTAATGCTTCTACATATTCCTCGACACTCCCCTCTCATCCTCTTTGCCTCTTTGACTTACATCCACTTCCACTCCATGATTCACTGGGGGTTTGCAACAAATCCCTCCTGACAAGCCCACAGATCCTCCCAGACTTAGTGCAGAGCTGATCTGGCCTCCCCGTTCTCGTTTTGACTTTGGATTGTTCTTTCAGGTGGACAGGAAGGAGGCATCCAGAGCAACAGGATTAAAAATCACGGAGAAAGATGCCTGGAAGTAAGCTGATCCTGCCACAGGCTCCAGAGAGCTGCTCACACCCACGTGAATGACAACGGCAGGTCTCCGAGTTCCTGGAGGGAGGCGCGCAGCAGAAAGCGCACAGCTTGATTTGCAGATGCCAATTTGAGCTTGCAGCCCAGTGTGTGTTTTGATTTGAGGACTCAGCAAATTGGATGAGAAAGTCATACAGGGGTGATGAATATGGAACACGAAACAGCCTTTTTGTAATAAGCTGTCACCTATCTTTTGAGAGACAAGTTTTTTAAGAGGTGAAGTGTGGCTAAAGCTGGAAGCTAGAAATCTGCAAAAGTTTGCATGCGATGCTGTGAGGATACTGCCGCTTAGGGAAAAGAGTCCTCGGAATGGAAGGATTCCACATCTGTCTCCTTCTCACCTTGATTCTTTTCTTAAGGAAACTGCTACCAAAACGAAGACCTCATCTCTAGACAGGACTGGGGGGCATGTCAAGCAGCCAGGTGTACCTTGAGGAAAAAAGGGACTGACAGCTGGAGCATCCTGCCTCAGAAATTCCCAGCCGTGTTAATGAGCAGGTCAGCCTCACCCCTCCTGCAAGGAGGCGTGCTTCCTCCCATCAGGTGCATTGTCCATGAGGCCTAGAGAAATGTCTTTGATAAAATTCAAAGAGCCTTGAGAATTATAATTTTTTTAAAAAAAGAACACCAGTTCACAACTGTTCACGAGAGCAAGGCCTGCCATGGGAGCATATTGCGGAAACATACTCCCAGCCCCTGTAGATTTTGACACCGCTGGTGGTGGGGTGGTCCTGGGAGCCTGTGCTTTTAATAAGCATCCCAGTGATTCTGAAAGAGCTGGCCCAAGAATTACACTTAGAGAAATGCTAAACCAGGAAAAGAGGTAGAGGAAGGGGAAGACTCAATCCACCTAACCCACTTTGCTTCCTCCCACAGATAATTCTTAAACCCTTGATATGGGACTGGCGCTTGGCTATGCAATAGGGAAATAATGGTGTATTTGTTTCCTGGGGCTGTTATAACAAATTACCACAAACGGGAGGCTTAAGATCAGAAGTCCAAAATCCAGGTGTCAGCAGGGTTGGTTCCTTCTGAAGTCTCGGGCGAGAATCTGTTCCATGCCTCTCTCCTGGCTTCTGGTGATTTGCGGACAGTCCCTGGCATTCCTTGGCTGGTAGACACGTCACTCCAATCTTTGTCTCTATGTTCACATCGCCTTCTTTTCTCTGTATTTTTGCGTCCTTTTCTGTCTCTTGTAAAGGACTAACCCTAATCCAGTATGATCTCATTTATCTCCTTACCTTAAATATATCTGCAAATAACCTATTTCCCAAATAAGATCATATTATGACATTCTGAATGGAAATGAATTGGGAGGAAACACTGTTCAACTCACTACAAATAGTGAGCAAAAACAGAACTGGTCCCTGCCCTTCTGGAGCTAACAGTCCATTTGGGGAGACAGATATTAAACAAGAAATCACTCAAAGAACCCGAGAAGTTCAACTGTGAAAGCATAGGTGCAGTAGTAATGTCTAGTCCATCAATCAAGAGCTATTTTATTTGCTCTTACTATTGCTTTTCTAAGTTATCACCTTGTTTACTAAGGATGCAAAATGTAAGAAGTATAAGGTATGGTCGGTCCCCAGCCCGCAGCAGGCTGACAGTCCATTTGGGGTGATGCGACAACTGCATATTAATCAAGTATAAAATAATCACATATGTTATAAATGAAACACTAAACTGTGTTGGAAATGTAAATGTGATAAGTGTTCACAGAAGGACCAGGTGCTGAAATATGGGTGGATAGTTTTTATTTGGACAGGAAGGTCAGGGTTCTGGAAGAGAGGTTCTGCTAGGTCTTACTAATTCCATGAGCGAGTCACAAAGGCACAACAAATATATGTGGCCACATACAGCGGTAGGTAGGTACCAGAACACTCACTCTGAAAACCGGGGTGGCGAGCTTTTATTGCCACCAACTTCACAGCTTTCTGAGTCAGTAATTTCCAAGCCTGAGCTGTGCTGGTAGTAATATCCCACTGTCTCACTAAGCCAATAAGGCTTATATTCCTGATCAATTTGAGACTAATATTCCCTGTACTCTAGGGAGGACTAAAATACTGTCTTGCACATAGTAGGAGTTAATGATAAATATTTGCTGAATGACTTAAGTAAAATAAGTCTACTCAAGCAAAACTTTTTTCTCTTTTTCTCTCAGCAATAAAAATAAGAAAGCACTATTGAGTCCGAAGAACAGAAAAAAAAATCCTGCAGTGGCTATTCCCACCTTTTATTAAGTGTGTTTATATTTGATACATTTTTATCTCCTGATTTAAATCTACTCATCACTTATTGAGTACTTAATGTGTCCCAGGCATTTAATCAATGCTTAAACTAAAATCCATTATCCCAGCAGCACCCTGCAAATAAATGTTATCTCCATTTTACAGAGAGATCATTCTGGGATTCTAAGCCAAGTCTTTCTGATCCCCAAATCCATGCTAAGTTCACCAGGCCTCTGTATCTGAGGAGGTGGGCAACTTTCAACACATTTCCTGGTTGGATCTATGCCTAATTGGGGCACAGTAGTTGTGCCCCAAGTGTCAAATAAACCTACCTGCTACTTCAACCCACTGTGGGAACCCCACTGTTTTCTCTAACTTCCTTCTTCATTATAATTAGGCAGATTCCTTTTATGGTTCTTACCTTTAACTTCCAGTCTCCTTTCCCTTCTCTAGGCCAGTCTTCCACTGTATACACCCCTCATTTAGATGCCTCATTCAGGCCAGGTTTGTCAGTCCTGGGACACCCCTGGTTCAGTCCTCTTTTGATCTTCAAGTGGAAATTTGTAACTCCAGAGTTCCAGATCCCTTGGTGATGAACTGTGAGTGGGTCTGAACCCAGGGCACTGGGGATTTGTTAGAGAATTGTTTCTTGAGGGGATTTAGGGGCACAAGATCAGACCACAGGTGTTGAAAGCACTAAATAACCGAAGGCAACAAAAGCCCCATTTTGACCCCTGCTTTTAAAAATAACAGAGTCCTGGTTACCCCGGAATTGCTTTTCTGTGAGCCAGACTGACCAATGTTTTGCCTGCATGTCCCACAGTAAGTTTGCTGTCTAGAAACCTCTGCCTCTGAAACTATCCTGACAATTTCTTTCCTGGGCTGTTTAATGTGGCCTGTTCTTGTTATGCTAATGAAGCCTCTGTTAATACTGAGGTGACTTTATAGAATGCCAAGATGTGTGGGAGCAGCATTCTGTAAACCAATTAATAATATTTTCTGGAGTGGAGAAACCATCAATCTATTTGGCAACTAAGCAATCTTAAGTGCATCCTGAACTAAGGAAAGATGAATAGTGGGAGGTTAGCCCTTTGAGGGAAAAATGAGGCTCCGAGAATCAGTAGTCACCCAGCCATCACATAAGAAAATTAACTTTTCTTCAAGAAAATTATATGGTCAGGCATGTCTTCTTACCTATCCAAGGAAAAGGGATTCTTGGTGAGCTGATTGCAGAATTTGTTTCTATTCAGCAGCAAGAATATCCCTACATGAATGGTGGATACAGGGCCATTTTCAGACTTTATGGGTCCTAACCCCCACCATATGAATGATATTTAGATGCACCCACATTCTCATTCAATATATAATTTGGGGGTAAAAATGTTAGAAAATAAATTTATTAAATTCCTTTCAAAAATATGTGGCTGGTCACTCATTTAATTTATCATTGACTATAATTTCTTGAAAATCATCATACATTCTCTGGGATGCTTGCAAATTGCTTTCAATGATAACAAAACATAATAATGAGTGAAACTGACATAATGTTTCATTTTGTAGACATGGAAATAAACATCTAAGCATTTTGATTTTAGAGGGTTTTTTTTGTTTTGTTTTTTGTTTTAATTTAGAGCTAAGTTTTTTGCCCTCCCTTCAGTATTTAACCTGATTTTAGTAAAAGCCGGAGAAGGTCTTAGCCCCAGGCAATGTGTCTATTGAATGAAGTAGACAGAAGGGCCCTGGATGCATACCCTGGTTTTTCTCTGCTTGATGACTCTGTGATTTTCTACTATATGATCTTGCTCCTGTTTAATATTTTCCAAACAACCTTTTGGTTAGAACTTGACCACTCAATAACTTTCCTACAGAAAGAAAATGGGCTGAGCCATCAAGTCTAATATTGCAAATAATAAATGTGTGTGCATATAAACAATTACTATCCATAAAATTTATTGAATGGTTACATATGTCAGACATGACTATATACTTTATTCATCTCATTTCTCCCTCTCTAATTTTTGTCTTTGTGTTTTATGAAAACAGTTGATAAAGGGGAAAGGAGAAGATAGGGCAGGGCAGATACAGGTTAGAGAAACAGAAAGCAGTGTAGCAGCTCAGCTCCACATTTCTAGGGAGAGAGATTACAGGGTCTGTCTACTCCTAGGTTCTCCTTTACTTAATGTCACTATAGCCCTGGGCATGTTACTTAACATATCTGAACTTTGGGTTCATTAGCTATAAAATGTAACAAAAAATGGTACCTGTTTCAAAGAATCCTTGTGAAAAGGAAAGAAGCCAGTATACTAAGAAGGCTAAGTAATGAATACTCAAAATATATTAATTACTATTATGAAATCTGCTTGAAAAATCTAAGCTGAGTTTGGATCTCCTTGAGCCTCAATACTGAACATTTCTGGGATCAGTAGAGGTTCAAAATAAATCAAGGAGTTTGTCTGGGATATTATGATGCAAAACAATCTATGAACAGGAGAGGTTGACAAGTCTAGGACCTAGGCAGGGGTCTTTGAAGTTTCCAATATGTAACCCAGTACTTCACTATGTTTCTGTGGCTTTGAAGTTAAAACATTTCAAGGCATTTTTTCTTTTTCTTACTCTTCTGAAAATACAAAGCATTAAACAAAGGAGGAAAAAACACCCTCCCTGACTTAGACATTCTAGAGGTCACAGAATCTTTAAACTTTCTAAATTTGGGGCCAGCTGCTCCTCCATCTCCCAATGCAGAACAGATTTTCAGCCCAGAATTCGCAGCATTCCTTTCATGCCCTTCATTAAAGTATTTTTGCATGATAGCAACTTCAGCTTCCTTCTCTTTTGGCCAGTATCTTATCTGGCAGCATTATCAGTTAAGTATTCATTGGTCAAATTAGAATTCAACCAAATGCCTTCCTATTGAAAATGGCTGGGTGAACACAGCGATCATTTGTCAATGTCGCCTTCTGAATTGTTACTGAGACAGAATTGTGCACATTATTTGAGACAGAAAATGAATAGTTTCAGTTGCTATGGTTACAACTAGGGTATGGGGTAGTTGTTTACAAGTTATCTTTGTTTTTAGACTCTACGCATGTGCACATGGTGTACATCTCCATATGTATGCACACACGTGCTTGTGAGCTTAAGTCCTAGTTATTCTGGAAAAGTAACCTTTTTAAAAATTCTGTCCTAATGTCTCCATCAATCCCCTTATCATTGTTAGATTATTTATCATTATTTTCGCTTCAGCAGTTATGATTTCATAGTTATCAACAAAAGGAGCGCAGATACGTTATTGCTGCTATCCTCAAATGCTCTGAGAATTAACAGATTTTTGCTGATGTTGGCAAATTAATTTGTCAATATCACAGTTTACTTCTTTATTCTTAAAAAGTGTCTATTTAAACAACAACATAACCCCACAACCAAAGTAATCTGGGGGTATTAGTTTAGCAGTTTATCATTTTGCTACACTCCTTAAACCCAGTACTAGTCAGAATTCTTAATTGCCAGCAACAGAAACCCAGTGTAGCAGATTAAGGAGTAATTTCATAAAAAATATGAGGAGCTGCCTCAGATTCACGGAAGGCTAGGTAATCTGACTCAATCCCAAACTTCCAGAAACAATACTCTAAATCACTTCACAGAATCAGTCTGATAAAAAACCTTCCTTGCCCTAGCCGGTTTGGCCTGTGGACTGAAGAGTCCCGGGTTTGATTCTGATCAAGGGCACATGCCCAAGTTGCAGGCTCGATCCCCAGTGGGGGGTGTGCATGAGGCAGCAGATCAATGATTCTCTCTCATCATTGATGTTTCTATCTCTCCCTCCCTCTCTCTGAAATAAATATATTTTTTTTAAAAAAGAAGAAGAAAAGAAAAGAAAAACCTGCCTCCATCAAGCACTAGATGCTTCAGTTTTTAGGAACTCAGCTTCCTTGTAACTACCACTGTCTGTCTCCCCAGTGCCAACATTCTGCGTGAGACAGGCTTCCTTTGAACCAAGGTGGTCAGAGCTGATGCCATGTTTACCAGGAAATGGATTCTGCCCATCATGCTGATCACTTCTCATCTCCAGTCTCTGAGTGTGAGTCTGATTGGAGGACCTGCACCCACCCTGGGAAGGGAGGCTGGGAAATGAGTGGAGTTTTTATAAAGAGGAGGCAGGACTAAAAAAAAAAAAAAAAAAAAAAAAAAATCCTCAGAAAAGTTTAGAGCTTCAAAAGATGCTCAAAATCAGGAAAACATAATAAATGACCACTACAAATACATCTGATGTGTATATAATGGCCTTTTCTTAAAAGTCTTTTAGTTAAAATAGTTAAATCAACGAATTAACAAGGAAGAAACTCTCCACACTGTGATCTAAGGTCAGTTCTTCTTGTCTCATTGTGTCCATCTTCTCTCGCCTCCTCCAGAGCATCGCTCCAAACGCACATTAGGGATTTGACTCTTTCTACCAGATGATTGTCAACAAAACATAAACTGTTATTTCTCTCATCTTAAAAACAATCAAATGCCTTTCTATCTTGTCTCCATTTCCCTTCAATTACTGCTATCTAGCTACTTGCCTCATTCTGATACATTTTGTAGTGACTTCCAGATAGATTTGTCTTATTTACGATTGCCCATTCATCTCTATCATTCCCTCTTTAACTCACTCCAATTGTGCTTTGGCTCCCATCACTTGACAGAAATTGTTCATGTCAAGTTCATGAATGACTTCTCATAGCTAAATCCAATTGATGGCCAATTTCCATTCCTTTTTATAGTTGAACTACCAGACGCATTCAACAGATCAGGAGCTATAGTACATGTCATACCTCAAACATACACACACACATACACACACACACTGAGAGAGAGAGAGAGAAAGAGAGAGAGAGGCACTTTGATATGTTTTCTAAAACTTCAAAAGTGTATACTCAGTTTTTTAAGAGATCAGTCTATATTTGCTTGTCTATCATGAGAGTGAAACCATACCTAAATGAAACAGGAAAACATTATGAAACATATCATATATGGAAGAAGTTAATACTATTTTTTATTTGGTGCTTATTGTGTGCCTGACACTAGGCTGAACATTTTATATATGCAAGTCTAATTAATCTTTCAACAGCTCAGATTACAGAAGTGATGCTCAAACTATGCTGTGCCCCCATGTAATCCAACTAGGGGGTAGCTGACAAAGCAGTTGAGCTTGGATTGCAATGGAATTAAAGTGATTCTGGTTCTCCTCTAGGCCCTCCGGTATTCACCTGAGTCAGGCCTTCACTACATAAAGGCGAGGAAATGAGATGGCAGCTTGAACCTGCTGTGATCAGAAGCTCCTGACCTCTGTGCTGGAGGGGGAGGATGGGGGTGAGAGCAGGAGAACCTGGGAGAAGATGTGGGAGAACTGTGAGAAGTCCTGCTGTCACCTTGGAGGAAAGGGGACAGTCTGCCCCAAGGCCAGTCCCATCCCCTGACTCTCCTTTAGTGGCAGCCTGCGTGAGGGAGCCAGGACTGTGTGCAGAGTCTGGGGCACAACAGAGCAAATGATACTTTACTTTTTTATGAATCTAGAGCAAGGGTGGGTAACTTTTTTCTGCCAAGGGCCATTTGGATATTTATAATCATTCACGGCATACAAAATTATCAACTTAAAAATTAGCCTGCTTTATTTGGTCAAACATTTAGTTAATTCACCCCTAATGCCTTAGCAGGGACAGACCAAATGATTTCTTTTTTTTTTTTTAAGTTCTTTATTGATTAAGGTATCACATATTTGTCCTCATCCCCCCATTCCCATCCCAAACCCCTCCCCACACATGCCCCCACCCCCCTGTTGTCCGTGACCACTGGTTAGGCTTATATGCATGCACACAAGTCCTTTGGTTGATCTCTCCCCCTTATCCCCACCCTCCCCTACCTTCCCTCTGAGGTCCAACAGTCTGATCGATGCTTCCCTGTCTCCGGGTCTGTTTATGTTCATCAGTTTATGTTGTTCATTATTTCCTCTAGATGAGTGAGATCATGTGATACTAGAAATACACTTATAAGAACCGAAAATGAGACAAGCAATAATGGTTATGCTGGGAGGCAAATGAATCAGTCTGTAGTGAGTTTCTTTCTGGGCCAACAGTTCTTTTGAGTCCCAATTTCAATGCAAACAGTTCCTTATGTGTACATGTCAGCAATGATATTTCAGTTCTGGATGGTGGACAAATGGTGGTACTGCAGGTCCGACCCTCTCTGGTTTGGTCCTGCACGGTACTTATAAGACCAAATGATTTTGAGGGCCTTATATGGCCCGCAGGTCAGACGATACCCATCCATGATTAGAAGATGATCTTTTAAGTTATCAGAACGAATAGCTCATACATCATTTAAGAGAAAAACTCCTTGCCATCAACAACCCTCACCAAAAAGAATTTTACACGTTTTTTTCAAAATTTCAAATTCTTTTTCTGGTGGGTGACGGGTAGGGGCTCAAATAGTTCACTTTTTTCTGCCACATTCTTATAAAATGTGTCTTATCTAGTGTTTCACGTAGAAGAAACTCAATTGTCTATTTGTTGGATTGGGAAATGCCAAATTGACTTGAGATTGACTACTTGACTCCCATGGATTTCAAAGAAGCTTTTTCATGCACAGATATGGGAAGTAAGGAAACGTGTCACAAGTCATATAAGCAAATATTTTTTTCTTAAATTATAAGGGTAAAATTAGAATAATTCATTTTTAAAGTAAAATTCAGTGTCTCTCTCCCCGCCCCCCTCATTCCTGTTGTGTCTCTGTAGTTTCATTTGTTTCTGGCTTAGGAAATTGTGGCAAACAGCAGATGGGTGAGAATCTGCCATTCTCTGCTATGCCCACAGGGGAGAGTGACAGCTGTGCTCTTGTCCCCAGTGGAGGCTCCTTTGATAAATGTCAATGAAGTGATCTTTTCTTTCCCAGGGAGGAGGTGGTATTGTAAACCTGCCACTATGATCATTAATACTTAACAAGGCCTTCTCTTTCTTTACCAAGAACAACCCTGGGGACCATTCACAAGGCTTTGTAATGGAGGAAGAAATTAACCTTTTGTAGAGAAGCTAGCAGCTCCATTAGAGAAGTCCTTATGCAGGGTCTGGCCAGAGAAAGAGTCTCTGTAATCCCTTTGGTAAACAAGCTGGCTGATTCAGTATTTGAGGTGATTATGTATCTTCTTTTTGTATATGTATGTATTTTTATTGATTTCAGAGAGGAAGAGAGAGGGAGAAAGAGATAGAAACATCAGTGATGAGAATCATTGATCTACTGCCTCCTGCACGCCCCCTACTGGGGATTGAACCCAGGACTCAAACCATGACCTCATGGGTCAATGCTCAACCACTGAGCAACACTGGCTGGGCTATCTTCTTACATTTGTAGTTAATTGAACTTACCCTTGTCCCAAATGACACCTGGACAGGAATGCCGGAGGCTATCCAAGCCAGTCCATACTGACCAGTCTCAGTGTGCAAGCCAAGTGCAGGGGCACTGGCTAAATGCTTAGGGTCCGTGGGAAAGGTGCAGATGAGTGATGCCTAACAGGAGTGTCCTCTTTCTCCCATGACAGCCTTCATGAAAAATAATAATGCTGTGAATAAACTGTTTCTTCCCAGACACTGAAATAAGGACAAACTTCCCTCAAACTCTTTATAAACTTAGAGAAGCTTAAATCCTGTCACTGGCATGGTGAACTTCTTTTTTTTATTATTTTTTATTAGTTCATTAAGCATGATTCCAATCAGTCCTGGGAAGGAAGAAGGGAGGAAAAAAACCAGCAGATATCAAATATCTCTATTGCACTGGGATTTCACACAGATATCTTATTTGATAAATGATGTAATTCAATGAGGTACATGTTGTCAGACTCATTTTATAAATGAAGGAACTGAAAGGACTCAGGGAAGTTAAATGGCTTATTAAAGTTCATGCCTCAGAAAATTGGAGATGTTGAGAGTCAGAGATATGCACAGTCCTGTCTTGCCATTGTTCTTTAACTCGATTTTCAAGAGAATCTAACTAGTATGAAGAAGCAGTTCAAAGGTATTTAATGTAAACAGATGTTCATATTTCCTTAGAAAAGACTTCACAAGAAGTTGGCTGCTCTCAGCCAGGTTGGAAATTTGACTTGATGAACTTAGAAATTAATCCTATTCTGCCAAGCAAACCTAAAAATCTCCTCTTAGGCCCTACCCTTTTAAAAGAAACAGATCTTATATAATATGTATAAGACATGAGACTGTTAGACCTTCCGTAGTTGCTTTTTTAAATGTATGGTTTATCAAAATAATACATGTGCCAGGTCTCAATGGCAAATAAAGTCACAAGTCTTGTAAGAAAATGCAGCAGCCCCTGTCCCAGTTCTCACACTCTGCTCCCCAGCAGCGCCATGTCCAACTGTTACAGCTCTTCCGCTGTTCACCCTCGTGTTGTTACATAGCACCGTTTATTGCTCTATTTTTTTTATTGTGTCTGTTGAGGATGATGCAAATAAAGATGTATGTTTCAAAACCTCATACAGATGCACACACGCACATATTCCACTCCTCCTCAATTTGTATTAATTTATTTAGGAGAGATTACTGAGATATACAATGTACTCAGCACTGTTCTAGGACATGTGGGGATACAAAAGCAGCAAAAATAGACTGAGTCCTTGTCCTCATAGGACTTAGGTTCTAATGAGAAAGGCAGACAAAAACAAACAAATATAGATATACTCTATCAGGTGGATAACAGATATGGGAAGGAAAAAGCAGGCAAGGAGAAAGGGAATGGAGGGTGAGGAGTGGTGGTTTAAAAAGGATTATTTTTCTTTAAATTTCAGTGCTTACATTACTTTCATATGTAGATTTATTTTACACACAGCCATATGTATTATGATTACACTTTGATTCTTGTAAAATTTCTGTTTTCCCTGGAATTGATCACTCTTTTGGCAAGGAGATTGGGTGGGGTATTGGTTTGCCTTTCTATAACTAAATCATTGGCAGTCTCTTCCAGGGTGTAACATGGTTCCTACAAGGGTCAAACAAGGCAAAAAAACCTACCAGTGCTACATCTAACCCACACCCTCTGCCTCCTGCTGGCTCTGCCCTCATTGGGCAGCTGTCCTTCACCATCATGAGAAACCCCTTTGCCTCTTACCTGTCAGATCCCCATGTCTCCCTCTTTCTTAGTTTAGACCTCCTGCTGATGGAACACATCTCCAGCAGTTGCCTGGAGAAAGGTGCATGGGAGGTACATTTAAAAAGAAAAAATACACACTTTGAAAATATCTTTATTCTATCCTCACACTTGAGTATAATTTGTGTGGGTGGAGGATCTTAAATTGAAAAAGATTCTCCTTTGGACTTTTGAAGACATTACTCTGTTGTCTTCCAGCATCCAATGTTGCACTTGAGAAAATGCCAACTTGAACTTTTAATTCTTTTTTTTTCACATAGACTTTTTAAACTGGTTTCTTTATCACTGGTTCTGAAATCTTGGAACAGGGTGCCCTGAAGTAGCTACGTCTTCATCTGAACCTGAGAATCTGAATTTCATGTCCTTGGAGTCTGTAACTCTTCTCTTGTCTCATTTTATGATCATTTTCTCCCTTCCTTTTGTCTGCTTCTCCTTCTAGACTATCTATTAGTCAGCCATTGGACCAACTGAATTGATTCCCTAAATTACTTCTTGTGTTTCTCCTTTTTTCTTTTTCTTCTTGCTTTGTTCTCTTTTTGGGAAATTTCCTCAACTTTATACTTCAGCTCTTGTGTTCAATTTTTCCCATATTTTAAATAAAAATAATTCAGTTTTATAGCAAAGTTGAAAGATTTTCTCAGTAAACATTTTGTATTTGAATTTTAAAATTTCTGATATTAATTTTTAATACCTTTTTATATTCTCTGGTTATTTCTACCTTTAGGATCCTGGTATTATTTCATATGTGGCATTTTCTCTTACCTGTATAAGGAATTTTTTAAAGTTTTATTGTACTTGTTATCTCTGTTTCCTCAAGGCTACTTCTATTTTCCTCTATGCTTTCATCTTTCCCTTTAGTGTTAGGTACTTCCTGCAACTGTCTGGTGATCCTTGGCTATTTGTTCATATTAAGAGTAAAGAATGGCCAGACAGATTCAGCATTTTCCCTCTCTTCTGTTGGAAACCATCCAATAGCAGCAGGAAAAAAAAAAAAAAAAAAAGGAAAGAAAATTTCGAAAACTCCACTTTTGGTAAAATTTTGAGACAGACTCCAAAATATTTGAAAGGAAGCCCAAAATAGCCGATTTTACACTGAAGCCTCTTAGAATAAGAAGAAAAAAAATTGCAGAGAAATTTCAGTGGGGAAAAATAAACCCCACCAAAATAGGTTTCAGAAATTGCCCCCAAAATATTATTCCCTGATGGTGGGCAGAATGTGCTGAGGGGCCAAAACTATAGCCCTTGATCCCCAGCGGGGGTGGAACTTGGGAAGAGTGAGGTGAAACAGAAGCCCTGCCCATCAACCTATATATATATATATATATATATATATATATATATATATATATATTTTTTTTTTTTTTTTTTTTTAAAGAGAAGCAGGGAAGGCAGGGCTACCTGAAGTATCACAGAAAAATCCTATTTGAAGGAATCAGACTATCTTTGTGATAATTAAGAATTTAAGAGTTTTTTGTTATAAAAATCTGCTAGTCTTGGTTCCTCCACAATCGTCTGGGAAAGCCAAGTAAATATAAATATTAATATAAATATCAATCTCCAATCTACTCACATATATCATATATATTTTATATATATCATATATATTTTATACATGTTATCATCTATCTGTCTAAACACACACACACACACAAGAAGCTATATACACAAAAAAAGAGGAAAAGGAAAGCATTACTTATTAACAGATAAGGTATATTCCCTAAAAAATGTTGCCATGGAGAAGCTAAGACTGCTAAACATCCTGGACCAATGTGACAACGATCCTTATCATGTATTATGGATTCAGACTTCCCGTCATGTACCTAGGACTTGACTGAGAGGCAGAAAATGGGGAAAAGAAGCTCTGTAGTCACAGATTTGTAGCCAAGGTCTCCAATCAGCTTGTCTATATTAAAAATTGATATTTTGATCTTCATCTATCATTTTCATGTCTTATTTATCACTTAATTTGGACCCAGGGCAAATTACTACTTAATGTGAACTTCTAGCACCAAAGTATGTAATTAAATAAGAAATAAGATAAGGTATAATAGCCTTCTTTTTTAAAAAATGTATTTTTATTTATCTCAGAGAGAAAGGGAGAGGGAGAAATAGAAACATCAAAAATGAGAATCATTGATCGAGTGCCCCCTGCATGCCTTCCACTGGGATCCAGCCCACAACCTGGGCATGTGCCCTGACCGTGAATTGAACCATGACCTCCTGGTTCATGGGTGGACGGTTAACCACTGAGTAACACTGGCCAGGCTGATAGCCTGATTCTTAATGATATGAATGGGGTGGAACCCTGGTTAAGTGCTATCCCTGCTCTGATCTGCATTCTATTCAACAGAATGGGACACTGAATACTCATTTGACCCTCTAGCTCCCCTTGGATGAGCAATTTAAGTGAGAGTAGAGCAGGAGACTGGTAACTACATCAGCCACGAATGCCCTTAGACAGATATCCTGGCCCAGTGGACTCTTCCAATGTAAAACTAGCTGGTGGCAGGGGGGGGGGGGGGGGAGGGTACTACATACCATTCCTTCTTTCTTGTCCACTGAACCCAAGTACATATGTGTCTTCTATTCCATGGATTCTGGTGTGTGGGTTTAGAAAGACTGGGACAAGAATTATTTACTACTAGACTCGCCAAAAGTCAATCCAGGCACAATACTGTAGGAGCAACAAGAAAAAAGATTTTTTGGAAAGAATTTGATATTTAAAGGGAAAAAATTATCAACTTTGTCTTTGTGGGAAAAGTTAAGACATTTGTTTTATTTTGAATTACTTATGGATGGAGTGTAATACTCTTTTTTTACTGTTTATGGCCTTGAAAGATCTGAATCCAACTAGATTTTTCCCCCTAACCTTAATCCTTTAGCCAAATCAGGAACCTGCTTTAACAGCTTGACAGTCTGTTTCTTACGATAAATAGAATAAATCACACTGTGATTTATATATTCCAGACCCATGAGGGTGACTTAGTGTGAGCAAACATTCTAAATCAAGACTCAGTTTCTGAGTGAGAGGTGGAGAATCAGACCCCAGACCATTGGTGATATGGACAAAGTGAAAATCCTGAAGACCCTCTAATTTTGCTGCAGAGTGTCTGTCTAACCAGGACCTCTGTTCGGAATAGCTCTGTAAAGAGCCATCTCATGGTAGGCTGGGTAAAAGGGGCTCTGGAGACCACTCATACCTGGTACTCCCTGACGCTATTAGGTGCGGGGTTTACAGTTGTAATCATTTTGTCTTAAGTATGTAGAGATGATATTTTAGGTGAGAGAGAGAGAGAGAGAGAGAGAGAGAGAGAGAGAGAGAGAGAGAGAGAGAGAGAGAGAGAGAGAGGAAACTGGGCAACAGAGCCAAATTTGGGGAGAACGGGAACTAGGAGAGAAAAGAGACAGGACCAGGAAATCACAGTGGGTACTCATGCAGACATGCTGCCTAGCGAGGCCTGCAGTAGGTTAGCAGCTGGTCCCGTTAAAGGATCAAGGATGACGAGGCTGCATCGCATGGCTATGTTCCTTAGGACACCCGAGAGGAAGAGGACAGACAGAAAGCATCCCAGAGGCTGACAACAGACAGATCACGAAGCAGGTCTGGGTGGAAGGGCCAAATTCCCCTCACGTCAGCTGGTGTTCTGTTCTTCCCCTGCCCCAGTGCTCACCACAGTGAGGAGCGCTTGGCTGTACTGAGGCATGGTGGAGGGGAGCTGTCTATACCCCAGGCTTTGGAACTGGGGTCGAGGGGAATGCACATCCTCTTCACACTCCTGGTCCTCCATGCTTTAGCTCAGTGGCCCTAAACCTGGGTTCTGCCTCTTTCTCCGCTTCTTTGGATTACGCCTCAGTTGAACTACCCACCTTGCTCTCCCAGGTCCAATCTTTTAGACCAGTTCAGATCAGAGTGACGTATTTAAGTTGATGTGTTTTGTCTGTGCACCAACTAGATTATAAATTCTTCAGTGAGGGAAAACTTGTCACGTTCACCAGTGACTCTCTAGCATCCAGCACAGTGAGTAGTGCATGTTGGGCAAACGATTATTTGTTGCATGAAGAAGTGTCTCAGGCCTCACGCTTTGCAGTTCCGGCTTCCTCTTGCCCACCCAGAATCCGAGGATCCCAAATCTCTCTTGCACCTTAGTTCCCTTTTGTCATGGAAGTGAAATGACCAGAGTCTTTCCCATCCTCTTTTCTAGAGGAAACCTAGTTAAATAAAAGCTATTCTAGTATTTTAAAAGGTTTCCACACTGGAAGTGCATCACATCAATTACTTGGGTAACCTTTCCTAGATAAACCTATATGCCTTATCACACCATGGACTATGGCGTGGAGGTAATAAACCCGCTGAAAGCTTCCCAAGGGAAAAGTAAGGAGAGTTTTAAAAAATATATAGATGTCCGGGCTCCATTTCCAAAAACTCTGAATTAATTGGTTTAAGGAAGGGCTAGAGCAGTGGTCGGCAAACTCATTAATCAACAGAGTGGCAAACCGAGGCTCGTGAGCCGCAGTTTGCCGACCACTGGGCTAGAGTATTCCTGATAAGTCCCCGGATTCTAATTAGCAGCCATGGGTAGGACCCTCAGGACTCAGCTGAGATCAGCCTCAGCTGCAGTGTCTGGGCCACTGGGCAACAGAAGGAGAGAAGCGTGTCTCAGGTGACTCCCATCAGCCTCCATCACCGCAGACCCCACGAGCACACACGAAACTGCCTGGGGCCCAGCCGGGACAAGGCATGCACTCCTTCTTAGACTCAAGATCTATAACCCGAGGCAAGGCTTCAGGAGATAAACTATACCTGGTCCAGCAATCTCATAGCTTCATCACAGCCCTGAGGCTCCGAGGCCCTTGTCCAAATTTATTCCAGTAAGTGGTACAGCTGGAATCGCCTGCCGGGTGTGTCTGACTCAGAGCCCATGCTCAGGTGTAGTTTATAATAGAAAATGGAATCCCCACTCGAGTTAAACCTTCCTAATATCTTTTTAGAAAACAAACTGGGAGGGCAACAATCTGTCCTGAGTCATAGCCAGGCCATCACGCTCCCAAGCCAGTTCCACTGCCCCCGAGTCAGATCTCCTACAAGAAACCACCCCCACCTGGGATTTCCCCCTGGGTCCGCTCTCCACTCTTCCACGTAGCCCCGGAGGAACCATCCTGGGAGTAAGCTTGGAGGTGCCAGGCTTGGGGGACTTGGCCACCATTTGTTTTCTTAATGCCCAGCTATAAGCAACAGAGTTTATCGTTTCAAATGAATTTTTCCCCTTATTGCAAATGGCTTTGATTTAATAATAACATTTTCCAAGCCATTGGCCCATAATGAGGATTATTGCCTGTGGGTATTTAATACAGGAAGAAAGAAACGGGCCCACTTCACCGTGCAAATGGCTGCCACAAACCCTGCAGCAGGAGGGCTGGAGTGACAATTTCACCACGACACTGTCTGGGGTAGGATCACGATGCAGGCAGTTAGTCTCACAGTTTTGTCTCGCCAGGACTCCATCAAGCCTGCATGGATAACTTTGCAGGCAACTGACTTGGACATGAGCCAAAGTCCATTTTAATCTGGGCCTCTCCCCGGGGCCTGGAAAGAGTTGGTGAGGAGTTTGCAAACTGAATCAGAAGTGGCCGAGCTGAGCCCAGCCTGGGTGGCTCAGTGGCTGTCGACCTATGAATCAGGAGTTCACAATTCGATTCCTGGTCAGGACACATGCCCGGGATATGGGCTTCATCCCCAGCGTGGGGCATGCAGGAGGCAGCCAATCAATGATTCTCATCATTGATATTTCTACCTCTCTCCCCCATCCCTTCCTCTCTGAAATCAATAAAAATATATTAAAGAAAGAAAAGAAGTGGGTGAGCTGAGGCAAGGACAGGTGATGCAGCGGGCTGGGCTGGGCAGGGGATGGAGACTGTCACATTTTAGAGATGTAGGAAGATGACAGAACTAAATGCCGGTGCAGAACCAGGGATGTTTCTCATGTGATCTCATTTAATCCTTGTGTCAGCGCTCTGTAGTAGATGCTTCTATTTTGTCTATTTTTTAAGGAAACTGATGCCTCCAGGAGGCAGAGGAAGTTTGTTCAGGGCACAAGAAAGGGGCGGGGCACCAATTCCCAGAAGCCCCGGTGGATCCTATCCTCTGCCTGTGGGCAGGGCAGCCTCCTCCGAGGCTCAGGGCTTCTGCATGAGCACCTTCCCTTTCTGAATCCTAAAGTTTTCCTTGTCTTGCAGTCTCAAGCCCAGAGGCCACCCTCAGGTGTCAGTCCCTCCCGCCCTCGCCCTCGTGAGAGATTAGCCATGGTTTCTGTCCCATGGAGGTTCTGACAGGCTAGGCGTTCTGCAGTTCAGTGTGGGAACCGTTCCGCCCTGCACAGGGTGCAATAGCAGGCGGTGTTGGGGAAGACAGGACCCATTTCCCACGTCTGAGGGAGAGTGGCAAGCTCCTTAGACCTGCCCCAGGTGACGAGCCTTCTGGGGGCTGTGGTGCTGGTGGATTGGCTGGGATTGAAGAGAAGGGGGCTAGGGAATGAAAAAGAGGAAAGTGACATGTCAAGGCCCTGGGACACTTCCTGTTTCCCTCTCCAGCCAGCACTGCAGGGATGCTGCTCCTGCCCCCACCCTACACCCTGTGCTTCATTTGTCAGGCCTTCCTGGCCAGCACCGAGAGGGCACTTACCTGAGCAATTTGCATACATCAACTCACCTGATCACCCTTTATGCCCTATAAGGGGCCCCTCATTGTTATTATGTTGATTTTGCAGGTGAGGGCATTGCATTTTACATAAATCAGGTCACCTGATCCTCATCTCAACCCCGGCGTTTGCGGGCAAGGATATCAAGGTAGACTGGGGCTAAGGAACTTGCCTTAGTAGGTCATCCAGTTGGTAGCAGAGCTGGGACTCTGAACTGGCAGCCCGACTGACTCCTGAGTGGACCCCTCCCCAGGATGACAACATCACCTCTCCAGACAGGTGAGTTTGTGAGGCGGAGGAATCCTGCCACCTTGCATTGCTTTTTAATTCTCAGTGTGACCTCCGTGTTCTGTTCAAACGGCACGCTCGAACCCCCCCGGCCCCTTCCTGGCTTTCGCTAACATCTTCGCCCACAGAATCCTTGTCTCAGAATGTCCCTGTCACTGCGTCGCTAAGTCTGGGGGTTCGAACCTATTGGTGGTTCCTGAAGTGGTTTTGAAATGGCGTTTCTATTTGGAAGGAGAAATTCAAATAGCTCTTAGTGTCACTTTAAAAAAGGTTACAAACGCCCTGACCGGTTTGGCTCAGTGGATAGAGCGTCGGCCTGCGGACTGAAGGGTCCCAGGTTCGATTCCGGTCAAGGGCATGTACCTTGGTTGCGGGCACATACCCAGTAGGGAGTGTGCAAGAGGCAACTGATCGATGTTTCTGGTTCTCTATACCTCTCTCTTCCTCTCTGTAAAAAAACAATAAAAAAATTAAAAAAAAGGTTACAAACTTCTTTTGAGCTTGGTACAAGTAACTGACAGTAGTCTGTGCAGTCTGCAGTTAGCAATGTGTTGGAACTTCCTTTTTCTTTTTCCCTTTGTGTTGACTCAATTTAGGTAGTGTCCTTTTTATTTACAGTGGTAATAGCACCCCTCCAAGTCCAAAACGCTGCAGAGTCTGTGCATTGTCTGACCTGGAGGCCTAGCAGGGGTGCTGCCCAGGTGGTTCAGGCAACTTGTCTGAGTGGCCAGAGGTGTGAGGAACCAGAGGGAAAAGGTCAAGTATGCCCTGGGAATGCTGAGGACACACCTCAGGTGGCAAAGCCATCATCAGATTTAGGAGAAGAGAGGAAGGTGGTGAAGGAAGGAGTCCAGAGCTAAGAGATGAAGGGAAATAAACTGCTAGATGTTTGAATAGAATAATAGGTGGGAAGCATGTGTAGAGAGGATCCAGAACAATCACCTTACATGGAATATGAAACTTTTTCTTTCATTTTAGTAATGTGGTGTGTGTGTGTGTGTGTATGCGTGTGTGTATGTGTGCACCTGTGCACACATACACACACACTTGTGCCAGAGCCACGGGTTCAGATGAACACTAACCATCTGAAGTCCAGAAGTCCAGCTTCAGACCAAAAAATGTGACAAAGTCAAGCTTTTCAGAGCTAGGTCAGCAACTGGTTAGAGCAGTGGTCTGCAAACTGCGGCTCGCGAGCCACATGCGGCTCTTTGGCCCCTTAAGCTTTTAGCAAAGGCCAGCTTAGGAGTATCCTAATTAAGTTAATAACAATGTACCTCCCTATATAGTTTAAGTTTAAAAAATTTGGCTCTCAAAAGAAATTTCAGTCATTGTACTGTTGATATTTGGCTCTGACTAATGAGTTTGCTGACCACTGAGTTAGAGAATGGCCTCTGCTGCTCACAGCAGAGTGAAACCTGTGGGCCAGAGGCCCCGCCCTCAGCCTTGCTGAAGAATTTTATAGTCAGTGCACCCTCCTCCCACCCCAGGGGCCTTACTTTAGTGCCCAGGCGTGAATGGGGACCTAAAACATTACAATTGCTGCGAAGTCCATATTAGGAAAGCTTGATCAGGAGAGAGAAAGACAGACTTCCTTTTGCCTTTGAGGAAGACTGAGGCAACCTTCCAGAAGGCCTCCGGGGCCTAAGGCTCACAGGAAAGTGAGAGGATACAGGGCTCTGTTGTACAAACAGCCAAGCTGGGAAGGAGCTTAGCACACAATTACTCAAGTGTCCCAAAGGCTAGAGAGGTCTGTAGAACTAAGGGCTACATGTCAAAATCTTCCTCTTGACCTTCAAATCCCTCCCCAAATCTTATTGTCTCTGTCTCTGAAACTCCCCTTTATCTATCACATTCTTGTATTCCATTACATTGTCTGTATCGCTGTCTAATGATTGCAATTTGCCCCATTTTCTCTTATTTTGCCACGATTGCCTCTCCTTCATGTCCCTGTAATCTTCTTTATGTAACCTCATGTCAGCCGGGACGTTTTCTCCCAGACATTTCCAGACTTGCTTGATTCAGTCTCAGGATGTGAGGCATCCAAAGCCCTCCCCACATATCTGGTGAGTCCCCAGAGCAGTGCCCTGCGGCCTCTTGAAGAGCATTTATGACAAAGTATCAAGGGAGATTCTCTTCTTGCCAGACCCTAAATTAATTAGTTGGCTCTATTCTTAACAGTGTGAACAAAATGTTTTAGATCTCCGAGATAGGCTCAATCAAAGAGTTTTTCCAACAAAGTTTCTTTTCTTTTTGACTCAAGAGGATAGCAAGTAAAAAGATATTTCCCATGCTGAATCGTCTGGCCTCTGCTAGCGAAATTCCTCTTTGTTTCAAATATTCAAGCAGCAGAGGAGAATCAGACAAAAAGATTTTTTTGTGTTAGGAGAATCAGACAAAAAGATTTCAGTGACAAAGCCATGAGCAATGTAAGATCAGAGCTTCCCCGGAACAAGGTGAGCAACCCCTTTTCAAGTCGAGATGATTGACAGCAATGACATCCAATCACAATTCTTCTGCCTATTTCTTTGAGGCAAGGACTTCCTATTATCTAAGAAAAATAGTATACAAAATGATAAATATGAGTAATATTTTAAGGACAGAGAAAAGATTTAAATATAAACTGGTAAAATATCTCATGGTTTTATTCTTTCCCTTTGTTGTATAGTGCACAAATTACCACACTGTTCAGTGCTTGAAGAACACTTGTAATGATTTATCACGTCCATTTTTTTTTTTTTTTTCAGATTAAGGAAGGGTGTTCTTATTGCCGAGATTCAAGGTTCTTGGCCTTTGAGGCAAGATTTGTTCAGGCCTTTGGCATCTCTGTTTTTGGCTCTCGGGTCTAAACATGTTAACTCTAATCCTTTCATTTTCAACCTGGGTTAAGAAATTTTGAAAGTCCATCAATTTCCATAAGAAAATTTCTCACATGGCAGAGAACATGGTCTTCCACTCCCTTCTAACCCCCCCCCACAACCCTCCCCCCCCTTTTTTTTTGGTCTTCTCTTCCTTTTTCCCCCCTTTTCTTTCTATATGGATTGCTATCTGTAAACTTTCAATTCTCTTCTTTTTATTTTGCAAATTATTTGAGCTTTCCCCAGTTCCTGACCCAAACTCACTACCCAAACCCTCAAGATTCCCAGCAGAAGCAGGAGTTCTGTACTTAATGTTGCCCACTCTCTTTAGAGGACAAGCAGGGTCAGAACTAGAAACTTGTATCTATTGCAATAATGCTGCTCCTGGATCTTCCAACTTCTTGCTCTTTTACTTCAGCTTTAAAGGTGAACCCCCTGGTTGATCTTCAGGAAGAACCTGCTGTGGACTCTGCCAGGGGGATTCGGTGGCTGCGGGAGAAGTATCCCTGGCTCAGGCCGAGGGTCTCAGTGTAATTACATGCATACTAGCCACCGAGGCATAGCAACTGTCGTCTTTGTCCTGGTGTTACTGCATCCTGGGTAGGCCTAGAAGCCTCTCAGGTGTCTCTGGAGCTGCAGCTTTTCTTAATTGAGAAAAATAAGTTTCTCTGTGCCTGACACAGCTGAATGCAAGAAGGTGCTAATGAACCAGCAACTGACTCAAGTATATTCAACAGAACCACTTCCAAGAAGCTATGTGCAACTGAGATAAGAAAATGAAAGAAGTCTAGAAGCTGGAAGGAGGTCTTTGTGTGGGTTGTGTAGGGAGATAGGCCTTGAAGGGCAGGTGTCTTTCAAAAGTTTCCACTGCCCTCTATCCTGGGCTTGCTTCTCTGTCTTACAGGCTTCCGCAGAAGAGAAAATTACAACTTACTTATGCAGGCAGTGGAGAGTAGCTGCCTGCTTTGAACATAAATCATTTATTACAAATCAACATATATTGAGCTGTTGTATGGACAAAATACTGTGCTGGACCTTTTACTTGTACCAAGACGAATAGCTCATCCCTAACTTGTAAGAGCTTACAGTCTAGCAAATAGAAAGCCAACCAACTGTACTGTAAGATGTATTGAAATAGATGGGGAAATAGATACTTTAGTAGCACAGAGCAGGCAATAATTTTCACCAAGAAAATCAGGAGTGGTTGTTAAGCTGAACCTTAAAGAGTAAGTATATACCAGAATGCCTACAGGGTGAGAAAGACAATCAAGAACGAACTGTGAAAATATGAAAGGAAGCAGCATTTTTAGGAGGACCGAGATGTTGGATACAGAGAAACATAGGGTGTGCACAAGCATCTTAGGAGATACGTTTGGAAAGGTATTTTGGAACTTGATAAAGGTCTAGAGAGTTTTGGCCTTTTCCTTTGGGTAATGGGAGAGTCATCCAAGGTGTTTATGCTGCATATGATAAGAACTGTGTACAGGAAATCACACTAACAGCTGTGTGTACTGGAGAGGGTGGTATCAGAGGCAGAGAGAGCAGAGGCTACTTTATTCAACAAGTTAGAGATATAAAGAGAATTCAAGAGTTAGTAAGGATCTGAGCTGAAATTGTGGTTATTGAGATGAAGAGAAAAGGAGACAATTGAAAGCATGTCATTGTCACAAACTGATTGGGCTCACAGATGTGGCAGAATATAGAAGGCAATGGAAGGTTCTTGCACTCTCTAGAAAAGCCCTCAGTACTGGGAGAAGGGAGACTGGCCCTGTGATAACAACTAAGGCATTTGAATGTGTCCAGAATGTCTGAGCTTGATAGTATCTTAGAGCCACTTTCAGTTCTTAGATCCTGTGTAACTCAGTACCTTCTATCCCCATGGCCCAGCCAGTGTCCCACCATCATTACCAGGGAAAGGAAGCACCATGAGAGGAGCAAGTCTTTCCTTTCTGACACTGAGATCATTCACTTTGCCAGGTAAATGATTGCATATGAGCAGCGCTTTCCATGGCACAGACATATGTCACACCACTCACATAGAAATGGGAGGTCGGGGAGAAAGATATCAGACTCTCTTTCTTCATGGAGAGTTATGGTAGGCAAGAGGAAATGTCCAATTTGGACCATCGGCCAAGCCGAAAATAACCTCCTGCCCAGCACCTGGCCTCCTTGGCTCTTTTCAACTGTTATTGGGGATTTTGAAAGCACCATTTGGCTGGTGTGTTCTGTGGAAAGCTCTGCCTGGGGTCAGGTCCAGCCGTCATCGCGGGCTGAGGTGGAATGTGGAAGGATAATATCCGCAGTGGAAAATACCAGCAGGGGTTTGTGTTAGTTTCTATTTACTTATTGGCTTAAGAATAAGTAAAAGCAAGAGATCATATCTTCATGGACTCAGCCCACACGGCACATAATCCACTAGAGAAAGATCATCCTTAGAAAGGCCTGGACATTACTTGCCTTTGGAGTTTAATTTAGAGGGCTCTGAGGGACACTAAGGTGTGCCGGGATGCAGAATCACACCCAACTCCGATCTTTGAATGGGAAATCATAGTGGAGGTGCGATTATCTGAAGTAGGGTTCTGCTGAGAATGGCATATCATACCATAGGGTTGGTTTACCTGAAAATTCTCTTTATTGAATGTTCCCTGCTTTCCACATTCTTCTCTAGGCATCAAATTTGAGTATCATTCTCAACTTTACTGCATCTAAGAATCATCTGGGTTAGATATTCTGACTCAGTTGGTCTGGACTAGCATCTGGAAATCTATATTTTTTAAACAAGCATCTTCGGTGAATCTGTACCCTTTTGCAGTGCATTATCCTTTATTCAACAGCTGATGGGGGCTCTGCTGTGAGTCCCTCTTCTCTTGCCCCCCGTCTTTCCTTGAGTCCAAGGGCAGAGAGTCTGGGTAGAGCACCATCTTTCCCAAAGCTAGAAATTACACTTCAAAATAGAGGTAAATTCTTGAGCTCCTTGAATCCCAGATCCACCTGCAGCAGGAAATGAGAAGAGAAGGGATGATGGACAAAGACTGGTGTATCAAATAAGGGTGATCATCATTTCTCCTGAGGTATTAGGCTCCCCTTGGAGAAATAAATTACAAATGACTAATAGTTCATATGACAGAAAATTGCAAATTCCAGGCAAAATAAATATGTTCTTCCTTGTCTAGAGTTTCCAATGGACTGTAATGTAGGAGGGTGCAGTATTAATGGGCAGCCAGCAAATAGAGCAGTGATGTTAAATTACATGATCAATTTAATGTTCTGGGTCAGTTAACAAAGAAATCTGTTTTCTCACTGCCATGAATTTAGAGCTTTCAGTATCCTATTCACAAGTCTTTTTTTTTTTTTTAACTTCTGGGAAAGATGTGGTATATCAAATTCTTCCATAAACATCTGTAACAGCTGTATAAGGGATCCCAGACTAGCTGACCTTTCTCCTTTTGCCGCCTGAGGGTGGAAATGAGAACATAATCACCCACGATGAGCTGGCTGAGCTAAGTTGGGCCAAGCCATCAAATGCAGCTGCTGACTTTCCACAGGGTCGATGTCACTTGCCTCCCAGTACACTTTAGGAGGGGGCATGCAGGATATTGGGTCATGTGTTCTGGTTGGTGTGTGCATATGTGTGTGTGTGTGCAAGTGTTCCTGTTCACATACATATGTGTGGGGAATGGCGGGGGCAAGGCCGATACAGAAACTTAAAATAGGCATTGCTTAGCTCTAGAGCTAATGTTTTTTGTTGGAGAGACTTCTGGTTCTTTTGCTCCATGTTAAATGCTGTGTTCCTTCTTACTAGTAAGTAGCAATAGCACGCTGGCCTTCTCTTAAGTGTGAACTGATCAGTAAGTGGTTATCTGAGGCTCTGTATTAAGAAGGATTCTGAACCAGACTTAGCCACAAAGACCAATTATTGGTGCCTTCCATCACTCTGGAGGGAGCTCTGGGCGGTGCATTACCATCTTAGGAAAGGCTGTGCCTATATGCCTAAGGCAAATGCCATGATGTAAGGACTGGAACTGGATAAGTTGAAGCCTTTGGGATGCGGTTCGCACCCTGGTTTCCAAAATAGCTAGATGTTACTCAGCACACGCATTCATCAGTTGAGTGCCTACCGACCCTCAGGCACTGTGCTATGCGCTGAGGTGACAGTGGAGATCAAGACAATGAAACTGAGAGCTGAGCCAAAAGTGAAAGGAAACAGCCAGCCAATGAGGTCACATCAGGTTCTTGCAGTGAAATCCAACCGAAGTAAGCACACAGAGGAAAAACCATCGTACATTATGAAAGATGTCTTTGTGGAAAGAAAGTTTGGATGCATATTCATTAAAACGCACAGAAAGCACTTGCAGTGGGCTCCACAGTGGGCGTGGCTGTGACTTCCTGTCCAGTTCGAGCTCAAGTTCCTTAAGGTGGTGGACTTACAAAACCTTAACTATTGCTACTCATCATTCTGGAAGGCATAGGGGCAGAAAAATCCCATTTGGTGCTTTGACCACATTTTCAATTCTGAAAGTTCTCCAAGCGAAACAAGCTATGGTGGGATCAACAAGGAGAATGGTATAATGGTATTGCACTTAGCAGCTGTGGGGGGGAATCAAGTGTTTTCATGGGAGTAAAGGCTTTTGGAAAAGAATTTGTTCCGACAATATGTTTGTTCAGAACCGAACGTTGGTGGAGGTCAGAGCATGGCCCTGCTGCCTCTTCAGACATTCTGATGCTGCAGGCAGTATGGATCACTTACTCACATAGCTTTGCTACTTTCACAGTTAGGGAAAATACGGAAACCAAAGTCGCTCCTTTCTGCTCTTCACCATAAGTTGGTGTCTGCTTGCGGGAACAGTCCTTGTTAAATATTGGCTGAATCTCATAGATTTAATTATTGAATTCTGCTGCTAGGACACTTATCTAGCTTTTTCTTAAAGCAGGTCCTGATTTTTTTTCTTTTAGTTTCCCTCTGCTTTGCATTGTCTATGATTCAGTTCTTCTCTACTGTGTTTTATTTTGGAGGCTTAAGGGTTTGACAGCAGTTCTGCAGTCACACAATGAATGGCCTGCGGCATGGTTGCCCTATATTGACTGTTTCTGTACATCAGGTGCTGTACTAGGCAGGGTAAACTAAATGTTTGTAACATTGTCTGGGTCAGAAAGTCTTTGCATAATTTAATGCACAATGTACCATACCGCAAAGGAATATAGCCCATAAAATGGTTAAACAATTTTATGATGTACTTTAGGGTAACTCCTTACTCATGTGGCTGACTGTCAGCTGACCATCAATCAAGAGTTGGGACTTTCAAACATTTTTGCCTCTTTATAGCTAGCCTAATGTTGATTGCAGTGTTAATCTCTTTTCATTTAATATGTTGCTACCATAAGAGAATATTTAAATTGTCCTGATAGGAATCTCTTTCTCCTTCTGTGCATGAGTGAAATAAAGGTGCTTATAATGAATTGTCTGAATTAGCCACAGGTGCATTATATACATTCTCTCTAATCTTCACAATTGTCTATCAGCTGTTCCTTTATTCCATTTTACGATGAAAAAGTAAAGTTTGGAAACATTGCTCAGGAAAACATAGCTAAAAGGTAGCTAAACTTGGTTGGATTCAAAATTACTCCCATCTGATTCTAAGATACTTTCCCAGATGCAGCCTTATCACTCTTTGTGGGTTGACAGGTTTTCTGTTCTGATTTTCTTGGGCGTCTTATGCTTTGCAAACATGCAAAGGCCTGCTTTGGGCTCTGTGATTAACGTGGGTCGGGAGAGCCTTCTGCTTCACATGTGTCGTCACCGTGTAGCAGGGGACTCACAGAGCCACCTGGTCTTTGTCATGTCTGGGCTCTGAGAGGCCACAGGTGGGTGCTCATCCTAAAACATGGGGTTGGAGCCTTTTTCTCTCTTCGTCTGAGAAATACTTGTAGCTACAGTCTATTGAGCCAGGTACTATATCTAGATCACGCCCTCGAACCCTATTATAGAAGATAATAATATCGACTATATTGCAAAATAGGCGCTCTTTCCATTTATATAGAGGAGGAAATTGAATTTCAGGGAATTAGATTCATGCGCCCATGCGCACAAAGCTGCAGGATAGCACAGCCATACATGCCTCCTCAGTGTACGAATAAAGAAAAGGAATCCTGGTGTTTTCTCCCCTTTTCCCGTTTAACAGCACATTCTCCTTTCTGCCTCCCAAAACCACCACAGCAGGGCCATCTCTTCATCAGGGAGAAGCCTTCCTTGAGGTTTAGTTCATGTTTAAATTTACAAGAAAGAATGTGACTCTCCTCTGATCTACCCGTCTCCCATTTTATCTGTTTTCTTTCTCTTGGGCTGCGGTGGAACCAATTCTGAAACGTTCTCTCTCACTTCCCAGGAGAAAGGAAAGACGTTTCCCGTTTCTGTGCCTGTGAGGGGAATGTAGAGGGGCCTAATCAGGTGGCTGCTGGCTCCGTGTAATATTCATTTTGGTCCATCAGGGCTTCCTGTGAACTTGGTTCAAGTGGTAGGGGTGGGAAGTGGTTCCTGGTGGTGGGGGGAAGAGAGGTGTCAGATCAAGGCTGAAAGATGGACAGGCAGCCTGATGCCGAAGCTGTGGCTGCTCAGAAGGTCCCACTGAGCCCTGACAGCCCCCAGGCTGGATGCCCCTCCCCCAGGCTGGTGCACACTCTACACTTCTGCCTGAGTTTGAATGACAGCCTTGGGCAGGTTTACAAATCTCAGTTTCCTTGCTGATAAAATGAGGCTCATAATAACACTTCTTTTAGAGGACTGTTGGCAAGAATAAATGACATAAAGCCTCCAAACCATTTAGCCCAGTGCCTGGCACAAAGTAAATGCTTAATAGAGTAACCCTCTGGCCTGTAATTTGTCCAGGACTATCTCGGTTGATGCCTATCATGGCATATCGTTTCACTGTCAGAGCATTGTGGTTTAGACAATAAATTATACAGCCATTCTACTATCAAATGCTGTTATTACTGTAAAACATCATTCATTTCAAATGTAAGTGACCCAGATGTTGGAGAGGGGAGCTGGATGCTGGCCAGTTCAGGGGACATTTCTGTGAGTTGTTTAGAGCTGCTGGGATGGTCAGGGAATATCCTGGGCTGTAAGGTGTTTACTCTCTTCTGGCATTTTCACAGGTAGGAGGATGGCAAAAGTAGGCCTACAGTTGTTCTTGTGGAAAATAATACAATAATCTATAATAACAAAAGTGTAATATGCAAATCGAACGAACAACCGAACAGCAGAACAACTGTCCGGACAACCACACTATGACAGGAACTGGCATCAGGCCAGCCAAGGCTGGTGCAAAGCGATTGGTTGGGGGGCCGCCTGCCATCGCCCCATGATTTGCCCTGCCAGGCCACCAACCTGCAGGCTATGGCGGGAGGGCAGGGCCTCCCTCTGCAGGGTGCGATGGATCGCCCCAAAGAGGGAGCCTAGGCTACCTGGCTGGCGGTGCTGCAGCAGGTAGCCTGGGCCTGCCTCTGCGGGGGTGATCCATCACAGAGCCCTGGCTGGGTGGGCAGGGCCTACCTCTTTGGGGCGATCGATCACGGGCTCCCAGACTGTGAGAGGGCGCAGGGGGCCCCCCACCCCTGCCCCCGAGTGCATGAATTTCATGCACCGGGCCTCTAGTTAATAAAAAATAATACAAGAATAAACTCTCTGTTTCACATACTCACAACTGTAAACCTACTATTATGCCCCCGCATCTGAAAGACTGCAGCGCGTGGCAGGAGGAAAAAGGTGCACAGATGTAAGCTAAGGAGGAAAGAGCAGCACCTGTCCTGCCCTTCTGCCTCCGGGTGAGCACAGGGTCTGAGGGAGGGGGAGGTTGGAAGAAGTCCTAAGCTTCCTCCCTGACTTGCTTCCTGTCGCCCCAGTTATTTCTCTCGCTTTCTTAACAAATTTCACATCCACAGTATATAACAGTACATTTTAATCTCAGTTCTCATTTTCTGTTATCCTGCCAGTTAACCTATTGACATTTTGCCTTTTAACTTGTACTAAGCTTAATCAATCTGCCTAAGTCTGTTTTTATCTGTGTCTCCTGGAGAAAAAAGGCCACTTTCTCTGAAGAGTAACCACCTTTAAGAATTAGATCACCTTGATCTTCAAATAGTTGAATAACCTTTAATTAAGGCCCTACCAAAGGGACTTCTTTGTTCTGGAGGGCTCAGCTACACTGTCGAATAATTAATTTAACCATGACATCACCCCCCTCAATTCTAGGAGCTAACTCCCAGTTGAAACTGTGCTACTGCTGCCCTTCAACCCCATCCTTTCTTCGCCTCGGCCCTGGCTCATGCTGACCTTCTCTTCCTAGGGTCGCAGCTGGAGGCATATCCTCCTCGCCCTTGCTCCGCAGTAGCCCAAGTCCAGCCTGGGCCTCTTAGCTGAGAAGGCTGGCAACCCCTGTCCCAAGGTGTAAATTTTCTATGCTTTAGTTTTTTCAACTATCATGTGGTGAAAACACTCATAATTACTGATATTTTAAGGGTTATAAGTAATAATATATTTAAAGCACTTCGCACAGCAGTTAGCACTGGGTGTTGAAAACAGTAATTATTAATATCACTATCATTGTCATGATTTTTATGTTGGAGTTAGAGTCTCTTGAAGTACACTTATAGGAGTAATGTGATAAATGTATATATCAGAGATATGTACTTGGGAATATAGATATCCCGATAATTTCTAAGCATTTAGCCAGCAGTGTGCTGAATAGAATACATACATATAGGGTGTCCTAAAAGATGTATACACACACTTCGATAATTATTTACAAATGCAGTGTTTATTGAAATATGTTTCATTTTCAAAATTGAGCTATCAGCTGATAAAGTGTGTATACATTTTCTGGGACATCCTGTATATTCCAGGTCCTGTTTTGCCTCAGAATTTGAGTGAGTCATTAAATTTTGCTGCCTTTCTTTCCCATGTATATTCACTAAAATATTTGTTTAAGTCTTAGAACAATTTGTGATGTTGTTATCTGCATTCTCTCTTTTAAAAACTTGGAATGGGAGGTTTAATAAGTCTAAGTAACTTGTCCAAGGTTACATAGCCAATACATAGTAGGATTTGAGCTGAGACGGTCTCGAGTGGTGTTGACTACAAGGCTATATAATGCATGCTAACGTGGAAGAAACAGTAGCAATTTAATATGTCCTTACAAAGATTTTGTTTTCCAGTTTTCTTCCTTAAGTTTAGGATACTTTCATGGGGAGTGTAAGGAAAGAGAAGATGACTGGGTAGACACAGGAATAGAAGGAGCAAGGTTCAGTGACTTGCTCAGTCCGAGGATGGGCCTCCTGCTACAGTCACAGACCACAGAGACTGGCTGTTATTTGGAGCTCAATACATGTTTATGGAATACATAAATGCATTAAAATTCTTTTTCATCTTTTGATTTTCATAGCAGATATTACCATGTCAATTTGAGAAATGAGGGAATTGAGTCTTAAAAAAGGTCAAGGTCTTGCTCAAAGCCACCACATTAATTAATAAAAGAAACGGGGCTAGAATCCAATCAACTTCTTTATAACTCTGCACAGATACCCCCTTCTTATCTTCTTGGTCCGGGACCGCACAAACCAGCACAGACAAACCCAGGGAGGAAGTCGTTCTTAGAACTGCTACTGAAGACAGTTTGCTCTCCCCTTTGGAATCTGTCACCCGCCTCCTTTATGTTATTTTCTTTTGTTCTGGATGACTGTTCACACCCCGCAGCAGGCAAGCCACCGCTCCCCAGTAATGTCAGCAGAGGTCTGGTAACCTCCATTATGTTTAGTTAGGCAAGTTTCTTGTTCTGTGACAATCTGTAGAGAACACACATTATAAATCAGAAGCCCATGGAAAGTTCGGGAATGAAAGAAACCTCTTGCAGACCTGAGGAGCCGGGAGCTCATTTTTGAATCCCTGCAAGAAACAAAACAAAACTAAACAAAACCGTGGCCTTAAAAAGCACATTTTCTTCTTTTGGAGGAACTTGTCTGTACCATTTGTTTGCCACTTAATATATTCTCCTTTGTACTGGCTGAGATCCAGGAGGGTGGCATCCAGTTCCCATTCATCGTTCAGGCTGAGAAAAAACCTGAGACGGGAAGGAACAAGGCAGACTTAGAGAGGTGTGGGTATGAGGAAGCTAAGCAGGCTGGACAGTCAGCGTAGGATCACGAGTAAGCATGTGAATTTCAGCGTCTCCCTACCTGTGCTCAAATAGCCACTGACTGACACACACTTAGAAGCTTCATCGAAGAAGATAATGGGTTTAGTTGGAAACACCCGGAGTGTAAATAACTATTAGAATCCTAGGTCTTGAGGTGCTATGGGGTTGGAAAGGCACAATGAAGAGATGCGCACCTGGCATAATACTAACAAGAACTAAATCCACCCTGTACGCTTCTTGTACCAAACACTTGCTCAGTGCCTCCCAAGTGTTAAATCATAGTACCTGACTCTTTCCATATGCTAGAGTCTTAGGAGTCCTCTCCAAAGCCCCAGATTCCTAGACTCGGGGTTCCTCTTTATGATTTGCCATCATACTTATTTTGAACTAATCTTGTCTTAAAAACAGCTTAGAAAAGAGAACCCTTTTAGCGTAAAGAAAATTATGATCTCAATATGCTCAGGTCTTACCAATTTCGGGTAGAAGATGTTATTACATAAATATTATACCAGAAGATTGCTAACTTGAAGCCTGAACATAGTGATACCTCATAAAGTGCCCACAGAGGCTCTAGACCTGCCACAGAAGCTTCTATGTGGACAGTTGGAGCTGTGTTGCAGCCACCACCTGTTGTCTGTGCCAGGTTCAGGTGGCATTCCTGCATGCAGATTCTGGCCAATCACTTCAGTCACTGGCCCTAATCTTACACAGTGCAGGAGCAGCCAAGGTCATCCACCAGGGAAGAGGAAGGTTGGAACCCACGAGTTGTGCTCTGTCAGGTAGCATTGCTTGGTCATGAAGTGTTTGAGGTTACTGAGTTACTGAGATGTCACACCAAAGGCTAGTTCTTGCCCCCAAACATAGACACC
This sequence comes from Plecotus auritus, assembly GCF_963455305.1. Taxonomy (NCBI): domain Eukaryota; kingdom Metazoa; phylum Chordata; class Mammalia; order Chiroptera; family Vespertilionidae; genus Plecotus; species Plecotus auritus. Next base: position 132,622,741 of record NC_137776.1, on the reverse strand, counting down.
ATCCAAGTGATGCTACTGGGCTGAATTTGGGTTCTATAATACGTGGACCAACCACTGACCTGAGGTCCCTGCTGGGTTACTGATTTGACCTCAGTAAACCACACTTTTCTCTTGATGAAGGCTCTGTCTGGGTTTTTAGGAGATGCTGGCAAGAATAGTCTTCTAATATGTCCTTTCTATTCTTGCCCAGTGCTATACACAACATTTAGAAGTCTGAATTTCAATTATAAAGCCAATATATGAGTCCCTTTCTCATCGTCTTGGGGGTCCTTTAGCCCCAATCTCTGTATTAGAGATATTGGAAAGGTGGAGGGGAGAGGGCACAGCTCCACCTGCCTACTGTGATCCACCTGAGACACCCTGGTTTACCACTGCTTAGATCTCTGCCTCCTTTGATGAGCCATTTCTCAAAGCAACTCGGGGAATAAGGGAACCAGAAAAGGAAGGTGCAGAATCCAAACAACATAACAAATCACTGTGTGAATAAAAATAGAGGGCACTGTCAGAATTTTTTGCCAGCCTACTCAACTCGGGAACAGTGTCAGTCTCTGTTAGATTGAGGTTCTCTCTAGCCACATCACTCCACTTCTTTGTCCACAAACAACCCTCTTGTGGACCATGGTTCATGCTAACTTGATGAAAGGGAGCGGGGAGTAATGGCGTTATAATTTCTTGCCCTGAGCCCCTACCTAGCACCTAGGGCTGAGATAATTTTCTACTGGACAGCTTGGTCCTACAATGTGCCTAACTTGTGTTGGAAGGAGTTTCACTTGACAGAGGATATCTGCCCGATGTTGATTTCAAAACACAGATGAGATCTGACAGGGACACAGTTGGAGGCACTCCCACGGCATGGTCACCCCAAATTGCTGTTGTATTGCACAGCTGGAATTATGCAGGGCACAACTTGCACAAACCTAATGATTTTGATCAGACAACATTATGGGCTGAATTGTACCCTCAAAATTCTTATGTTGAAGTTTCAACACCCAGTACTTATGAATGTAACTGTATTTAGGAGATAGGGTCTTTAAAGAGATGATTGAGTTAAAATGAGGCCATTAGGGTCGGTCCCAATTCAGTATGACAAAGGGACATATGAGGACAAAGCAGGGAGAAGGCGGTCATCTATAAGCCAAGGAGAAAGGGCTGGAACCAATGTTTCCATTATGGCCTCATGAATCCAACCCTGCTGACACCTCAGTCCTGGACTTACAGCTTCCAGAGCTGTGAGGAAATCTCTGTTGATTAAGTCACCCATTCCGCAGTATTTTGTTATGGCAGCCCTGAAAAAGTAATACTATTTCATGCCACCTCTAACAAACAAACTAAACATAACATTTTCATAATTGTAGCCCCCCGCCCTCCGCCAAATTCCTTAGATCTCAGGTCCAACCAGAATGCTCCCCCACCTACTATAATTCCTTCCTATAAGAGACTTTCACAGTCTTCTTGATTTCCTCCAGAAATAGCTACCCTGATCATGCATCATTATTAGAAACCTATTACAGGACTCATTACAAAAAAAGCTCTCCTCCATGGGATTGATTATTTATTTATTTATTTATTTATTTATTTATTTATTTATGTTAATTCTCACCTGAGGATATTTTTTCCATTGATTGTTTTTGTTTTTCTTTTCTTTTTCTTTCTTTTTTTAAAATAAATCTTTATTGTTCAGATTATTACAATTGTTCCTCTTTTTCCCCCCATAGCTCCCCTCCACCTGGTTCCCACCCCACCCTCTGCCCTTACCACCCCCCCCCCCCCCGCACACACTGTCCTCATCCATAGGTGTCCGATTTTTACCCAGTCTCTTCCCGCACCCCCCACACCCTTTTCCCCCTGAGAATTGTCAGTCCACACCCTTTCTATGCCCCTGATTCTATTATATTCACCGGTTTATTCTGTTCATCAGATTTTTTATTCACTTGATTTTTAGATTCACTTGTTGATAGATATGTATTTCTTGTTCATAATTTTTATCTTTACCTTTTTCTTCTTCTTCCTCTTCTTAAAGAATACCTTTCAGCATTTCATATAATACTTGGTTTGGTGGTGATGAACTCCTTTAGCTTTTTCTTATCTGTGAAGCTCTTTATCTGACCTTCAATTCTGAATGATAGCTTTGCTGGATAGAGTAATCTTGGTTGTAGGTTCTTGCTATTCATCACTTTGAATATTTCTTGCCACTCATGTCTGGCCTGCATAGTTTCTGTTGAGAAATCAGCTGACAGTCGTATGGGTGCTCCCTTGTAGGTAACTGTTTTTCTCTTGCTGCTTTTAATATTCCTTCTTTGTCTTTTGCTCTTGGCATTTTAATTATGATGTGTCTTGGTGTGGTCCTCTTTGGATTCCTTTTGTTTGGGGTTCTCTGCGCTTCCTGGACTTGTAAGTATATTTCTTTCACTAGGTGGGGGAAGTTTTCTGTCATTATTTCTTCAAATAGATTTTCAGTATCTTGCTCTCTCTCTTCTTCTGGCACCCCCATAATTTGGATGTTGGTGTGCTTGAAGTTGTCCCAGAGGCTCCTTACACTATCTTCATATTTTTGGATTCTTTTTTCTTTTTCTTTTCTGGTTGGGTGTTTTTTGCTTCTTTGTATTTCAAATCTTTGACTTGATTCTTGCGATCCTCTAGTCTGATGTTGGATCTCTGTATATTATTTTTTATTTCAGTCAGTGTATGCTTAATTTATAGTTGATCCTTTTCCATATCCTCGAGGGTCTTGCTAAATTTTTTGGCCTTTTCTAGAAAATTCTTGAAAAACCTTATAACTGTGGTTTTGAACTCTATATCCAGTGGGTTGCTTTCATCCATTTCTTTCATTTGTGACCTCTTTCTTTGTCTCCGCATTTTGGTTGCTTCCCTGTGTTGGTAGAGTAGCTTTGTGTGCTAGGTGTCCTATAGGATCCAGTGGCTCAGCCTCCCCAGTTACCTGAGGTGGATACTCTTGGTGCACCCCTTTGTGGGATGTGTGCACAGTCTTGTTTAGTTAAGCCTTGATTGTTGTTGGTATCACTGGGAAGAATTGACCTCCAGGCCTATTGGCTCTGAGGATCAGCTGTGTCTACGATGGGAGAACTTCTGTGCTGGATACACCCTTATGAGGCAAGACTTGCTTCAGTGGGGCTTTAGTGCTCACTGAGTCTTCCCCCTGAGTGTGTCCCTTATGGATCTGAGGAGTTGTAATCTGGATGGTCCCACTCTGACCCCTGGGTACACTGGTTCTTGGATCTCCAAGGAAGTGCTGATTTAGCCTCTGCCTGAGGCCACCCAGCAGGAGCTATGGAGAGATAGGCAGATTCCTCTTCTTTGTTTGGGTTTTGGAGGTACCCAGATGAGGCCCAGCTGTGAAGCAATGCAAGCTGCTGTGGGGCCTTGGGCCTTCTTTTGGATGTTCTGGGTCTGACTGACTCAGCTGCAGTTTGTTAGTAAGTTTAGATTTCAAAGGTCCAGGCTATTCATATGCAAAAGCCTCTGCACACAGCTATGGTGGGGTGGAGTCTCAGGGTAGAGCAAACAGCAATGGCTTCCCCTCAGCCCTGCCCTAAGAGGCCCCCAGGTCTCAGTGTCCCTTGGTAATCGCTGCAAGGACCTCTGAGAGAAAGCCGCCCTCAAGTTCTGCCCGCTGCCAGACAGTCCAGTTTCTCCCCGTATGAGTCTGGGTCCCCAGAGTCTTGCCCGGAACTGGAGTTCAGAGCAGTTAGGAGCTTGTGTCTCCCTCCCGATTGAGAAAGACAGCCGCATACTCAGTTGCCAGCCCTCTCCACACGCGCGCCTCCGTACCTATGCCTTTACTTCCGCAGCTCCTCTGATTCTCAGTGTGCTTTTCTCTTTCCTTCTAGTTGTAGAATTTCCACTCATCCAGCCTTCCTGTGATTCTGAATGATGTCCATTTTGTCTTTTAGTTGTAGTTTTGAAGTTGTTGTGCGAGGCAGCAGTTCAGGTATTTACCTATGTCTCCATCTTGGTTTCTCTCTTTTTCTTTTTTTTTTTAAGGGAGAGTGGGTGGCAGGAAAAAGGAAAGAGAGGGGGGAAAACATCAATGTGACATGATGTGAGAAAGACACATTGATTGGTTGCCACCTCCTGCATGAACCCTGACAGGGGGCTGGGGATCATCGAACCTGCAATCCAGGTGTTTGCCCTTAACTGGGAATCAAACCTGAGATCCTTTGGTCCATGCGCCAATGCTCTAACTACTGAACAACACTTGTCATGGCCTATGGGTTCATTCTTGTATCCAAAGCAAGGTCTATTTATTAGGCATTCATGGTTAATGCAGTTCTTCTACCCTAATGCCTAATGGTATGTGCTCAGGTTCCTGAACCAGACAAATCCGACCCTGATGTTTGCGTGTTGTATGATCTTAGGGACACCATTTAACCTTTGAAAACTTAAGTATTTATATCTGCAAAAGGTCATGATAGCAGACACTTTATTGGGCTCTTGTAAAATAATACATGTAGAATGCTTGGCTTAGTGCATGGCACATGGTAACCCTCAACCAATGATCAGGATGGATGTTGATCCTCATTACTATTATTGTAGGGAGCTGCTGTTCTCTTCTGAAATATTGTGACTTTCTTTTGTTGAATGCCTCAGCCCTTTTGCACTACATCAAGCAATTTCTCTGATCTGGGATATTTTCTCACCATCTCTATTTTATTATTAGTCTCCATACAGGCAAAATTGCTCTCCTCCACAGTCCTCCAAATCTATAACCCTTGTAAAGCTATTATCCTTTCCCTTCAGAAAACATAAAGAGGATGAAGGAAACTGTTGGAGGGGATGGATATGTTTATGTTATAGACTGTGGCGATGGTTTCGTGGATATAAACTTATCTTAAACTTACCATGTTTACATTAAATATGTGCCACTTTTTGTATGTTAAGCATACCTCACTCAGTAAATCGGCTAAAAAAGAAGGAAGAAAACATAGGGTAAGGCAGAATTGGTGTGGGATGACTTTTTTTTTTGGCAATTGCCTTCAAAACATGTTCTTTATTTTGATAAAGAATCAGACTCTCCAACAATAACTTGGGCCTCATATACCATACACTGGGGATGCTACATTTATTAAAAACACCTCAGAAAGGGACTGTGTGCAATACGACAGTTTAAATATAGCATATAAGGATCTTTATTGTCAATTTCGTGGCTGACATGCATGGATTTTTCTCTGAGGAGGTGTGTGCTCTTCACAATCACAAAAACTCAGTTTTGTTTTTGTTGTTTTTTTTAAAGAAGGAAATTAAAACATTTTAAGAGCATGAACTATGTGCTATGCTATGTGCTATTTATTTTTTCATGCCAAGCTTTTACGTTAATGATCTTATTTCCACTTTATAGATGAGAAAATTGAGACACAGAGAAGCTAAATAACTCAACCAAGATCACACAATGATGTATTTAATTTTAGTTAATTTATTCTGGAATTTTTATGAGCACCATGAAATGTATCCTAACATCGTTAAACAGTGACTATGGAGGTAGGGGGAAGCCTGGAACTTTGTTATACAAGAGAACTTTCTCATTTAAAAAAGAAAATGCATATAAACAAAATTGAAAACATAAAACTTGCCTCAGATCCTACTACCTAGCAATTGTCACTTCTAGCATTTACCTCAATTAAAAACTAATTGTGATTTTTATAGGAAACCTTCAATTATTCATACTAATGCAAGGAGAGAAAAGGGTGAAGAATCTAAAAATCATTTCTGTCTGCATTGTGTGCTTTGGGGAGTAAAAAATTAACCTTTTTGATCATGTTCTGCTTGGGCTAATTACTAGAATCACTTTTCCTTTCCCAACTGATCCCAGTTCAGGGTAGAGTCCCAGAAGCATTTTGGGATTAAATGTGTGCTGATGCTAATCCAGGAAATGGAGACTCTACCCATGGCTAATTAAGATCTGACTGCTGAACAAAAGCTCACACACTGTTGAAGTACGGGGCTCTCCAGTGCTTTATCCTCAGAGCAATCTTGAAAGGAGATTTCAGTTTGTCAGGCATTCATTGGGAGACTGATTTGCTCTTCTCTGTGTTAAAATATCCAGGAAACAGTCCCTGATTGTAAGGAACACATAATCTAGTGAAGGAGACAAGTATGTATATCACTAAATTTAATAATAGTTATGGTAACTGCAGCTCACACTTTTGAACACTTACTTGCCCTAGGCCCAGCCCTGCTCTAAGTTTCTTAAATGTCTTAACTCATTTAACCTTCATATAAAGCACAGTGTAATAAGGGGAATGCATAGTTTTAAAGGAGAAAGAAAAGTTAATCCTGAATTGGGGCTTAGGGAGTCTTCAAGGACTTTTGTCACAGGTGGAAGCTCATAGGCTAAAGGGACCATCTTTTCAAAGCTGAGCTCATAAAACAGGTGCTGTGGACTGAAGTCCTCTGGCTGCGTTTATTTGTTCTTCCTGTCAGCATTGGTGACTGCCTGGCTCACAATGGTGTCCCCAGTACTACACTCAGTTGGAGTAGACTTCGTTCCATGTCTCTGTGACCACATATGACATTATGTCTCTGTACATAGCTGATTAGGACAGGTTTTGGTACTAAACCCAGCTGGGCAATTTAGATCCTTCCACAAAATTAAGGGGAAACTGTCAGTCTCGCTGTTGGTAGCAACTGAGGGTTATAAAGTTTTAGAACTGTTGGTAGCTAAGGTGACCATGAAAATAGGCCACTCAGATCTCTTGCTTAGGGAAGAGTAATTGACCCACAGCTTGAACTTCTGGCTCTGTGTCCACTGCTCTGTCAGTGTGGAGGCCACACTTCCCACAGGCTAAGGTGTGAGCGTGGCAGGCAGAGGAAGGCAGACCCATTTCTGTGAGATTGGCAACTTCAGCTCCAGGACTCCTCAAAACATAGGACTTCCCTAGAGTCTCATGCAGCATATCCTACATCCTTTCCTAGCCCCTCTCCTCCAGACCTGCACCACCTGCCCCGCCCCCCATTTCCTCTTGGTCTTTCTCCCCAATAAATGTCTTGCACATCTGACCCCATCTTGGCATCTGCTTTTCTGAGGAAGCAGTTTAATGTTGGGCTTTTTCTTCTTGTGGTCTTTCATCCTTAAAAAAATCTAGACCAAGTTTCATCACTTGGTAACATTGGTGCTTCAAGAGGGTAAGCCCCAATGAGCTAGCCCTCATGAAGCATCATATTTGCTGTTGCCCAGTGACTATAACCAGTCACATGGCCAAGCCCGGAGTCCATGTGGGAGGCATTACACAAGGGAGTGGATACCCATAGGTGTGATTTATTGACCAGTCTTAGTGTAACGATTTAATATAGTTATTAACAGGGAACCTGCATTTCCCATAAACTGTAATTTACAGAAAGGTGGTTTCATATACTAACACTGCCTTCTGGGAAAATAATAAACTCAAAGAGATACCTGATAGTCTCCTGAACAATCTGTTTCTATTATAACAAGAAGACATTTTTAGAAAAGAAACCTTGTTTGTATCTGATTGGCTCATTGAAATCATCTCTCAGGTAGTAGGATTGGAATTTCTAAGTTTTCTCTAAGCACAAAATATAACAAGAAGGAGCAACTGAAGCTTTGAAAATGCTTAGTTAAATGGTACTTTTTTAATGTTTACTATGCCCTGTGGGTAACTCTGCATTCAGGAAGTCATTTGTAAGACTGTCCCATAAAGAAGATGGACAGAAGTTTAGCAGAGTTCTATGATTATAGGAAGTGGAGATGGGCCGGTAGGAAGGGCCCTATGCTATAGTTTGGTAGGAAATTAAGCACATAAAAGAATGTTCCCCTTTCAGAACCTGTTCTATGAATTACATACAATCTTGGTCTCTCACTGCTTCCTCTTCATCTTCTTAAACTAGTTTTAGCACCCAGCATATTGCTTGAGGAATTGAAGGGCACTGTTATTTGGATTAGTTGCTTCCTCTTTTCTTAAATTCTTGCCCTTTGAAGGGTGGGGAAATTGCATGGAAATAAGTAAACTTTGCTTTCACAAGAGCTACAGGGAGACTTGATCCTTTCACCCACCCTCTGGAACCCTGTTTAAAGATGCAAAGATACAGGATCTCCAGTTGAATAATGTACTACGAATATTGTGGTGACCACACAGAGTGTATTATAGATTCAGAAAAACTTATCTTTATGTATGTATTTATTTATTTACTAGAGGCCTGGTGCACGAAATTCGTGCACGGGGGTCCCTCAGCCCAACGTGCACCCTCTACAATCCAGGAACTCTCAGGGGATGTCCTACTTAGGCCCACTCCCGTGGTTCTCTGCTCTCTGCGGGGCCTGGGGGTTTCGCTGCAGCCATGGAGATGAAGCCCCCATGCCCTGCTGTCCCGGCTCTGTCTGCGGGGCCTGGGGGTGTTTCCGCCACCACCTTGCTAAGGAAGCCCCCAAGCCCTGCTGTCTGGGCTCTGTCTGCTGGGCCTGGGGGTGCTCTTGCCGCTGCTGTGCTAAGGAAGCCCCCAAGCCCTGCTGTCTGGGCTCTGTCTGCTGGGCCTGGGTCTTCCCCGCTGCCTCTGTGCTAAGGAAGCCCCCAAGCCCTGCTGTCCGGGCTCTGTCTGCCATGTCTGGGGGCAGATCCAGCCTCCCCGCTTGGTCCCTGCGAACCCTGGCGGGGCTGACAGGCCCAGACACTGCAGCAGCGGTGGAGCAGGGAGGCTGGATTCGCCCCCTCCAGCGGCGGATCCAGCCTCGCTGCTCCGGCAGACAGGCCCAGACACTCCAGCAGCAGGGCTGAGGGGACTGGGCTCCACCATCTTGTGGCTATGGGGGCTGCCATTTTTGTTGCAGAGCAATGGTTAATTTGCATATTACTCTTTTATTAGATAGGATTCCGAAAGTACAGAGGTGGGGAGAGAGAAGAGAGGTTAGAAATGAAGATTGACTGGTTCTGTGTTGAGTGGGAGCAGAATGACAATCCCTCCACTTCGAGGTTTTTTTGGAGAAATTTGAGAAATGATATTAAGGTCTTGAAGAATCTCAATGACTAAACCTCTTCCTTACTTAGTTTAAAAGCTTATGAACAAGGTGCCTCATCCAAGGGAATAGGTTAGACAAGAGTGACCCCCTTCCTCCTACTTTGGCCTCCAAGGTCAATTCCTGAAACTTATGTATCAGAAATGTGCTGTGAAGACTCCTTAGGTAACATGAAACCTCACTTGACATTAGCCTTGATTCTAGCCTCCAGGCATTATTTCTCTCAGGAAAAAGTTGTTATATTTGCTTGAGTTACATAACCACATATATCCTTGAAAATTACAATTAATTTCTGTCTAAGCTACATCAGCACCAAGTCAAATAGTGAATGAAGCCCCCTCCAAAGCCCCCCTGTTTTTTGTTTAATTGAAAGGGAAAAGTTACCTTTCTTTTGACAAACTGAGTTAATAACCTAGTGTCATAGGGCATGGTCAAATCAGGGGCAACTCACAAACTCAAGCTCACCTCCTAGGCAGTCACAAAGATTACCCAGCCATAAAAATCCCAAGGCGTTTGCACATAAAGTTAATGAGTCTATGGATCAGGTGAAGCTGCAAATCCCAACAGATGACAAGCTACAAATTGGGTGAGCTGCCTCTGGTCTCCGGGTGAAGGAGAATGGGGCTCCTGTGAGAGGTTGATACTAGTTTCTGATTATTATAATGCCATGATGAAGTTCAGCCCAGAAAACCAGATGGCCAGTCCCTTGGCAAAGCTGCCTCTTTCCTCACCCTACATTTTCTCAAACCTTGCATCTGGGAACCTTCACCATCTATCTTGTTTTGTGTGACATTTTCGCCTTTTTGTTGCCTATAAGGTAATGTGACACTTGCTAATTATGACGTTGAAAGTCCTTCTCAGTCCATTCCTGATCCTGGTTTCCCACTTTCTCTCTGATCACTTTACTTGCTCCTCCTCCTGTCCAGATAAGTGAGCAAATGGACTCCCATAGTATTCCACCCAGAATGCTTTCATGCCATTTCTTCACCTGAAATCATTATATTCCTCAGAAATGCAGATGGTCACTCAAAGATGTGGAACCAGTTTGCAGAACCTGAAAGTTACATCCCAAATTATCACCTAGGGAAGAAAAGACAAAATCCAGGATATCAAACTATGATGGTCAACTTGATAAGGCAATGGTGCCCAGTTGTTTGCTCAAACACTAGTCAAAATGTTGTGAACATGTTTTATAGTTGTGATTAACATCTGTAATCAGTTGACTTTAGAGATAATCATCTGTAATTAATTGACTTTAAAGTAAAGGTTGAGTATGTCTGTGGGGCTTATCCAATCAGTTGAAAGCCTTAAGAACAGAAACTGATTTCCTGGAGAAGTAATTCTGCCTCAAGACAGTAACATAGAAATCTGTCCAAGTCTCCAGCTTGCTGGACTGCCTACAACTTTCGTCTCAAGATTGTGCAACATCTACTCCAGCCTTATTTTCTAATCTCCTGGACTGAGCTACCAACTTAGACATCAAGACAACGACATCAAATCTTGCCTGAGTTGCCAGCCTCCTAGTCAGACTACAGACTTGTCAGCCCCATAGTTATGAGTCAATTCCTTGCAATAAGTCTTATCTTCTCTTGCTTCTGTTTCTCTGAAGAAGCCTACTGATGTGCAACCCAACTAGGTAGAAGTTTAGGGACAGAGTCAAAGTGGGAATAAAAAACTAGAAAGTTAATAAACAGGAAGAGCAGAGAAAGTGGTTGCCATAAACCTCTATAACCACCAGAGGTGAAATTGAAGCACCCACCTTGTTGTGCCCAAGGATTGCGTGAGTCAGCCAGGTTTATATTAGGGAGTCAGCTCAGCAATTCTTGAGATATAGTGGAAAATAGCTGTTGCTGAATGAACAAATGAATGCATTTATGAAAGACTTGATAAATCCTTTCCTTTTCTTCCCTTTACAACTTTATAGCTAGAAATACCAGAAATAGGCACATTGGGATAACTTTGGCTCCTAGGCAAAGTAATCACAGCCAGATGAACTGTTCTTTACTTCTATCATAGCCGTATTTGAACTACGGAATGACAAAATTATACCGAGGGAAGGTAATCAATTTTACTTTTAGAAGTTTCTCATGTTAAGTAGAGGAGCTTTCTTAGCCCAAGGATGATGCCAGCTTCTGTAGCTTCCTATGGAAACTACCATGGAAGCTATCAAAGGCCCGGGGCACTCCTTTGCTACACATACTATCCTTCTGGTAACATCCGCTATCTGATCTAGGGATCAGTTATCTCCACAGAGGAGATATTGCTGTGAGTCCTCAAGGCAAAACTCCTGCATGGGAGGTCAGCCTTGGACAACATCCCAGAAGGTTGGTTTTAGCCTCTGGAGATCATTTAATCTCAGGCAAAGGGTTTTGCTCTTTTCCCCAGGAATCTGCAGAAATGCACACCCGAGGAAGTTGTGGCTTCTAAGGGGTTTAGGCATAGTCATAGATGGCACATCTCTGCAGACTACTCTGGGTCTATCTTCAGGGCAGATACAGGGCTAAGACCTCTCTTCTGCCCAGGACTGCATTCTGTCGTCAGCTGGGGCTCCCATATCCTTTGTTCTTTTATTCAACAAACACTTTTTGAGCATCTTCTGTGTTCAAGGTGTCATTAAGGGTGTGGAGCTACAGGGACAACTCATTTGTATAACCTCTCCTGCAGCTAGCAGAAACACAAGTTATTACATTGCAAACACAAGGCAATAAGATAAAAAGATATAGAGCAAACCATAGGAATTTAGGTGGACAGAAAACTAAATAACTTCCAGCAAGAACAGATTTCCCCAAACCTGTTTAAGCATGGAATGATTTTGCAGAGAAATGCTATGCATGAATAAAGTTCTAAGAGTTCACATGCTTTGGGAAATGCTGCAATCAAGCTTTTGGATTTATTCTTTCCCTTGGGAGTTTGGTATTTACCAATACTTTCAAAACTATATGCCTCGAAGCCCTAGATTTCCACAAGAAGTTAATTGGAGTTCTGGGAAATATGGATTCTCGAGCCAAATAAATATGGATTCTTGAGTTTCTCAGTGGAACTAAGAAAAACTGTACACTTGCTCTGTCCCCTCTCCCCCATTCAGGTTTCCAGTTGATTTTAGGCATCTCAGCATTTTCAGATGTTAAGGCGTAACCTATTAACATGTTAAATGTTTTAAGATATCCAACAAAAAATAATTCTGATTAGGAAATACTTAAATAGGAGACTCAGGATAACCTCATGGTAACATCTCATGAGCTTTAAGGGCATAAAAGGATTGTTGTTGAGAACAATCTTGGGCAGAGCCTCTTCTTGCCTACCGTGCTGTTAAATAGTTCTTTTCAGAACTGACACTGCCTCTCTATTTGCTTGTCACTTCTTTGGGTAAAGGGCCTTAAGGGAGGGAGCCACTTTCCATCGCACCCCAGCACTACCATGCAGTTCCCTTGCTGAGGTTTCTCAGAGATGATTCCCAAGTTTTGGGAGGGGAAGCCTGAGAATTTTCAGTGCTTCTCTGGACACTGCCAGTTGAACCCCCAAGGGGCAACAGCTCAGGATTGCACAGTAAGGGCCCACATGTGCTGAGGAATGGTGTGTTTTAAGTGGAGCTCTATGGTTTTGCTAAAATAAATGGGGGAATGAATGAGATTGCCAATAGTGTTCTTGAGCATGAAACCATAAAGAAGATTGCGAGGAATCTGACAGGTTGAAAGTCATCTAGTAGAAGGCAAGAGAGAAGAGGGATCATATATGCTGAATTATTGTAATGCAGGTGGTGAGTGGGTCTCTTTTACTGGGAAATAAAAAGGGAGGAAAGGAGAGAGTGAAAGGGAAGGAGGTGATTACAAAGTTGACTTTGCCCACTCTTTTCAGGATTGGGCAAATTAGGTGCCTGAGTTTGCGATATCGATCTTCTCCCCACCTTTCCTTCTGCATACCTTCATTCTGATCCCTATGCACACGACACACCTCACTTATAATGTGGCTTTAACCTAAAATTCTAGAAAATTCCCTACCTTAAGAAAATTTTATAATTATATCACTTTTGTTATTTTAATCACTTCTCTCCATCTTTAAACAGGAGATTTGGCCCTTGCAGTACAAAGCCAGCATTCCACAAAAACCTCTGCACCTGGCCAATTCCCATTTCTGTTAATAGTGTACATCAGTGGTCCACAAACTGCAGCTCGCGAGCCACATGTGGCTCGCGAGCTGAGGTTTGACGCTTTGTTGACTAATGAGTTTGCTGACCACTGGGATAGGGGCTTAATCACAAGGAACAACAACAGCCTGTAATTATTGGAATTGAAAGTCTAGGTCAGTGGTCGGCAAACTAATTAGTCAACAAAGCTTGCGAGCTGCAGTTTGCCGACCACTGGTGTAGATAATTCCATCACTTCTAGGTGTTTTTTTTTTAAAGGTAATTCAGCAATGATTCAGTTATTTCTAGTGTATGATATATTTCTAATCAGTCTTCCCCAACGTATTTTCTCCCTAGAGTCTCCTCTAACCCCCATCCAGATTCATATATGTCTTTGGTAACAGCTCAGTGATGATGCTGAGAGGGATGATCTACCTCATGGGTTTCTATCTTCTGTCATTGATGATATCCTAGTCCAGCCTGTGTTTTGTCCCTATGGATGCCCATAGTTTGCTTCAGATTAGTGACTGGACGGGTTGCAGATGTTCATTCAGAATGGACTCAACCCTCTGAAGTTGGAAATCTTGAGTAAACTGCATCCCTGTTTTCTTTCAGTCTCCAGCGTGGGTAGTCTGCTCATGCTTTCTGCTGTGGAGTCTTTCTCCCTGGCCCAGCCAAGAAATCCCCAGCTCTCTTTCAACAGTGTTTTGTGCTCCCAGGTACAGTGGATCTCTCTGTGTCCTCCATTAACCGGAGAGAAATACAAGATAGTGATCTTAGGCCCCTCTGATGCCAGGATTTGCCTGTCACCATCTTTATTGACCTCTGTCATTAGTAGGGGTGTGGGAAATATTTGCCAACTTCAGCTCTTAGAAAATATAAGAACAAACCCTGCAAAACTCAAAACATTTCATCAGGCCACCAATCTCCCCACTCTAGAAGCACTTAATCTTCTGGTATATTCTCTACTATTCTGCTCAATCCCGTCTATTTACACAGAAAAGGGGTGGTAGGCAAGACACATTCCTGTAGGACTTATTCCTTTCTTATACTCTATGAACTTCTACCTCTGCAGCTTAGAGGATTCATTAGCTCATCTGGATTAAAAAGTAAATAATGTTTCCTGTGGGTATTGCTAAGCAAATCACTTCTGATTCATGCCATGTTGATGCCTTTTGAACTGAGAGGCTTAGAATGTGGTGCGCGCGTGTGTATGTGTGTGTGTATTGGGGGGGGGGGCTCTGTACTGCAAAGATTCCCCTTTGCTTATTTGCCAAGTGGTCAGGTGTCTGCAGCTACGGTGAATCAGGCTAAATCAGCATGGCAGTGCATACTTTGAAATATTATTTTGTCCCATGTGTACAACTATATAGCTCAGGGATCCTAATTTCTCCAGCCTTCAGGGGACACTCTCCTTTTAATTATGAAAGTAATGAAGAACCAAGTCATGTGGCTGCAGTTTTTGTTATGTTTCCATCCCTATGAATTTATAAGCATTTACCAGGGAATTCTAACACTTTTCACAATCACATTTTTATCTCCAACAACCTCTTCTCTGGACTGCGACCATTGTCTTGAAGGTTCCTTCCACCAACTACCCCAAATGCTGACACAGAGTGTAAATAGTTCCTTCTCTTATTTCACCAAAATATACCTAAGACCAGTTGTTAATATTTAACAACACAGGATTACAAAGCAGAAAAGACCACTTCTTAGTGGATACTACATATCACTGCACCTACAATACCAAAACACGCTCCTCCACACATTATTTCAATGGGTGTCTCTCTCTCCAGTCTCTACCATACACTACATTGCAGAGACCAGTCTACCCTACAAGCTGAGCCAGAAATGTGTAAGGACTCCGATGTGGCAGACATATATTTCCACTGATGCAAAATTCAAAGTGGATTTTGACTGCTGAGCACTGACTCAGGGACCCAGACTTTTCTGCCTTGAGACTCTGCCATCTTCATCCCACGTGGCTTCCAAGGATACTGTGCTTATCTGCACTGGGCCAGAGGAAAGGAATGGAACACAGAGGCTCAGATTTAGGAGTTTTTTAATGCACCAGTCCCGGAATATGACTTTCTTTCACCTTCCATTGGCTAGAACTCAGTCTGGGAGATTTAGTCTAAGTATATGCCCAGGAAGAAGAGGAAGTAGGCTTGGTGAGCAAGTAACCAGTTTCAAAGGGGGAAAAAAACAAAAACAAAAACAGCTGATGTTATAGCCAGTAGGCAATTGTCAGGTAACACAATACTTTACAGAGATGACAACTCTCCTCCCAAAGGAAACAACTTTTGACGGGATTCCAGTCATCATGCATTTGGAATAGGAGTTTGACTTTCCATTTGATAGCCTGAAAGCTCAACCGAGTATTAGTTCAACAACCATCTGCCTCCAAAAGTGAATTTTGCTCTTTTTTTCTAGAATAATAGACATATATAAATTTCAGAAGTATTAGTATCCAGTTACAGATAATTCTACCATAATCATATGCATGGGTAAGTTTAACTTTTCACTCTTTATAATTAGAGGGCATGACTTCTATTTTCTTCTAAGAAGTTTTTCATTGTCTTTGTACATAAGTCTTTTAGAATTACAGAAGTAGTTTTTTGAAACTGCAATGCAAGAATAAAGCTGAGATAAGGGTCATAATGCTCTCTGACTGGAGAGCAACTGAAAGACGTAGAACATACAGTTAGCACAATCATTTATAATGAGAAAACCATCACAGTACTGATGTGCACATTACAACTTAGATGACTAAATTCAATTTGCTCCAACAAACATATTCTAACAAATGCAATTTCCTCTAACAACATAGAGAGTAAATACAATATCCAATAACAAATATATGTATAAAGCATTTTTGCAGTAATTGTAGCCTCAAGGTTAAGGATTATATCCTATAGGAAATAACAATAAAACATGTACTTAAACAACAGAATGTCACAGAAGAGGCTCTGGTCATTCTTAGCAAACAACTGCCTATTAACTCAATCTTACATTGTCAAGATATAGATGGCAATATTTATATGTGCTTTTATCAGGATATTTACACTCAGTGCTTTGCATTCTCAGCCGTATTTGTGTTATCCATCTTCTTATAAAGATTTATCACTAACTACAGTTTTGACTTGTGTCAACAGTTTCAATGCAAATTGTTTATTTTTAATTGCTGAATATAAAATTGGGGCTTATAACTTTCCATTTCCATATTTCCTTTTTAGAAAATATCTCTGATATAGCCACTCTAATTACTGAACCACACACTAGAGACTTGTTGAAAAGACAGTTAAAAAGATTATTTTTTTAATGATAGGCTATTTATTTTTGATCTGCGCTTCCTTTGACTCTGTAACTGTATTAACTCTACTGAGTGTGTGTGTACATGTATGTCTGAGTGAATGTGTGTATGTGAGAATGAATGTGTGTGACTAATCAACAAATCGATTCTTCATTGCAAACAGCAAAAATTGACTTTGGAGAGCTTAAGCAGTAAAGAATTTGTGGGGAGATGTTATCTGGCTCATAAACAGATGGAAAGCCTAGAGAACCAAACATACAAATAGGAAAGAATTAGGGAGGCAGGTTGCCAGGACTGTAGCCAAATCACATCAGAAGAAGGGTTTGGTTAGGTCACCATGGCCTCTACTGGTATTTCTGCTCCTCTCAGCTCTGGACATTAATTATCACCTCCTGCTTGACTTAGATTACCAATCTACCAGTGTCTGTTTTTGTTTTTTTGACTCCTGGGGGCAGAAGATAAGTCCCTACTTCTTACAAGATTCATACGATAGTGGATTCTCCAAAACCAGGGCATGGTTCAAATGAGAGCTAACCAAAGCACAGGCAGCATGCATCCACTATAATGAGTTATGAGAAATTTGACTCCATTTTTTAATATCTGACCCGTGACAGCTTTTAAGCCTCACTATTCCTCTTTCCATTGTGCCTCACATCTGGACAAGCAGGTAAAAATCCTGGTTGCTTCTTCCTTTGGTGCCAGCAGGGCATTCAAACCATAAGGCCCCTGCCATGTAATAACTCTCACCGAGCTCTACCACCCCACCACAGCAAAAACCTAGGCCAGTCTTCTTTCCTTGATCTCATGACCTTCAGATCTGCGGGAGAAGAATGCCCTGTTCTCCCAGAGACCTCAAACTCTGGAGCAGGCGTCCTCAAACTACGGCCCGCGGGCCACATGCGGCCTGCCGAGGACATTTATCCAGCCCGCCGGGTGCCGCTGCCTGTCCTGCTTAGCAGCCGACTCGTCCCGGGCCCGCAGTGCGCATAGGAATTTAATTAGTTTTTTTTTTTAAACTATAGTCCGGCCCTCCAACGGTCTGAGGGACAGTGAACTGGCCCCGTTTAAAAAGTTTGAGGACTCCTGCTCTGGAGTGTCAGAGCTGTTGAGTTGTATGCCTGTGCCTGGTGGTTACATGAGGGAGCTTTGAAGATATTTGGGGCCATGGACAAAATGGGCATATTTTCCTGACTGAATAGCAATGAACTCTTTCATATGGGCTGTGATTTAACTTGTATTCTGAGGGAAGTTGATTAGAACATGTGCAGATGGCAGGGGCCTTAAGTGAACATCTAGGCTACCCATTCTTACCTCAGTCTCTCTTCTAACATCTAACCAAGTGGCTGATCACCTTCTGCTGGAATACCGTAGTGAAGTTTGTCCTTCTTTGGAGAAATCCTACCTATAAAAAATCCTTCCTTCTATTGCTCCACCTGAGCTCCTAGTTTTACTCATGGCCACCAAGAGCAATCTGATATATCTTCCTTGTATTCAGAAGCCCTGCTTTGATTTACTCGGTGTCTTATCTGCTTTCCTACACCCTCTTTTATCCAAAAATATCAACTGAAGACTATAGAGACATGTCTACATCCATCCTCCCCATTGACAAAAAGTATCATAAGAAATATGGAAGACCAAATGACTAAGTTCATCTTCACAATGATGAGTTGCCCGTGTGTGCTCTTTAACTTTAGTAATTGTGATGAGGGAAGGCCCTTTCTGTACTGTTCACAACTGACAGCGTGATTTATGGTTGAGCTCCAATAGGCATGTTAAGTATATTGTGTGCTGCTTTTGCTGGCAGAGAAAGACTGTTTACTTGCTCCTACTATAATAATAAAGCCTCCTTTCTTCGTCTATGCTGACAGAAGCGGGCTCTAAAGCACCCCATATGTAGCCCCATTGCCAAATAATCTTTATTTACTACAGAACTGGATTTGCAGGTTATGGGTCTGCATCTGTGAAGACAGGCATTGGTGTATGCAAGGGGCCCTCCTGGCTGAGACGGGCTATCTTCTGAGGATAAGTTGGGAAATATCCTGGTAGGTTAAACAAAAATTCTTTCAATACATGAAAAAATGGAGCTGACAGTGAATTGAATCACAAGGACCAGGTAGACTGTGGGTCCACCCAGAGGAGTTTTCACAGGTCAAAGGCTCCTAGATTTATTATAGACCTTATCTTAACATAAGAACCTGCTATCTTTCACAGGTGCACTGCTAAATAAAATGTTTTTTTTTTTTTTTAAAAAAAACATAATTTATTATTTCCTTAAATTTATTTGATTTCTCTAAGGAGACTTTCTGGAAACTTATAGAAAATTCATCTTGCAGAAACCTTTTATGCTACATATGTTCCAGTGATATGTTTAGAGAGAGGGAGAGCTTAATTAGAAAAGTCCCAAGAAATATTATTTGGAGCTGAGCTCCATTCCTGAAACCCAGAAGCAAAAAAAGATAATTTATAAAGTACCATCTGGATGCAAGCTGGAAAATAGCCTGGGGCCACACTGGCCTGTTGCAGATGTAGTGGGAGCATGGAAGGGAGATGAGAGCCCTGTGAAGAAGTGAGAGTGGAATGGAAGGCAGCAGAGAGATGTCCTGTACCCGGCTTCATGCCCACGACTCTTCTGGCCGTAAGGAACCGATGCCACATTCCTGTCTTCAGCTGTCTTCACTTACTTCTTCCACTAGAAGTCCCTCTGCACAGATTTTACCAATTAAAATGCTGTCCATCCTTCAAGGCTCACAGTAATGCTGGGATAGAAGGCATTTGTGCACAAGATAGCCATTTTCAATTCAGAGATTTATATCTCAGAGTTTGATGTTTGGTACGACAAGATAAACCTTACATATCCTCTGTACCATGTTCTATTCTATTTGTACCTCATCACACACATTTGGCCCTCTATTAATTATCTTAGTGCCCTAATTAGGTAAAACATTCCTGTATTTAACGTAAGTGCTGTATTTAACTCACTTCTGAGTCCTTAGCCAAACAATAATGTCTTGGAACCCACTCAGTTAATATCTATTGTTAATGTCTCTGCAATTTTTGAAACAACTTCAAGGTGCTCTTTAGAGCAAATAATCTGAGCGATTTTGTTTTTTATTTTGTAACTTGTTTTGCCCTAGTTTTAAAAGAAATTATTTTTAATTACAGTTGACACACAGTATATTAGTTTCAAGAGTACAACATAGTGTTTCAACATTTATATCCATTACGAAGTGATCACCGCAGTAAGTCTAGTAACCATCTGTCACCACATGTAGTTACTATGGTATTATTGGCTGTTTTCTGTGTTGTCCATTACATCCCTGTGACTTGTTTTAAGTTGGAAGTTTGAACTTACTAATCACCTTCTCCTTTTCTGTCCAATTTCCCACCTCTGTTCCCTCTGACATTAATCAGTTTGTACACTGCATCTATGAGATTGATTCATTTTGTTTGTTTTTTGGATTCCACATGTAAGTGAAATCATAGTATATGTCTTTCTCTATATGACATATTTTACTTAACATAATACTCTATAGGTGCATCCATGTTGTCACACATTGCAAGATTTCATTCTTTTTTATGGCTGAATAATAGTTCATTGTATTTATGTACCACATTGCTTTAACCATTCCTCTACCCATGGACACCTATGTTGCTTCCATATCTTGGCTATTGTAAATAATGCTGCAATGAACATAGGGGTGCATATGTCTTTTTAGAATAAATACCTAGGTCATACTGTTGTTCTATTTTTAATTTTTTCAGGAATCTCCATACTATTTTCCATAGTGCCTGCACTAATTTACATTCCCACCAAGTGCACAACATTTTTCTTTTCTACACATCCTCCCCAACACTGGTTGTATTTTTTTTTTATAATACCCATTCTGACAGTTGTGAAGTGATACCTCATTGTGTTTTTAAATTTGCATTTCCCTGATGACTAGTGATGTTGAGCATCCTTTTATGTTTTTTTTTGGGGGGGGGGAAACATCTAGTCGGGTCCTCTGCTCATTTTTAAATTGGATTGTTTGCTATTTGATGTTAGTTTTATGAGTTCCTTATACATTTTGCATGGTATCTTTCTAACCTATGTGCACTTAAAACCCAAGACTAATGGTCTAATCCAGAGTAAAGGTCACAAGTCCATTAACCTTTTATTTCCAGTTCCTAGTAGGAAAAAAAGTATTGATAATAAAGAACTAGAGAAAGCAGAATTATTTTGGTTTCATCAAAATTTAACAACAAATATTTCGGCACTATATTTTAGTAACATTGAATAGCTCAACAGGTTATGAGTGAGTGGTTCTTACTCATATAAACTTTATATGGAATTGTATGTCATTCCCAGGACCCCCTAGGTCTAACAGTGGGCTGGATCCTAAACATTGACATTGACATAATCAACTGACCATAGTTGTTTTTAAAAAATATTTTCTATTAATTTTTATTCTTACCATATAATTTTGACTTTCTCAACCTCTCAGAATGGTAAGAAATCTGTAGCCTCCCTAGTATTTTATTCCAAAGATAGTTATCATCAGCTGCACATCCTTCCACATCTCATCTTTAATATCTGTAAGTTGAATGTTCTACACAGTTCTGTTTTTCCCCCATTCTCAGTAGTGATGCTTAGTAGATGCTTACCATCCCAAGTATGGCAATCTTTCACATTTTGAAGACCAATTAATTTTACACATGTGTATATGCTTAGATAATGGTCATTAATAAAACTTTATTGATGTTTAACATAGGAAAAATGTGCACAGAAATAAAGGCACAGCTTAGCGATTTATCAAAAAACAAACACCTGTGGAACCACATCTAGGATGAGAATAAAACACATTGCTATACCAAAGAAGTTTGCCTTGTGCTCTCCTAATCACCACCTATCTTTCTCTTCCCAAGAATAAACCACTTGAGAATCATATAGTATTATTTGCATATGACATCTTTTGGCTCAATATTATGTTGATCACTTACTGTGTTCCATTGCATCATTATACCAGCATGCATTTATCCATTCTACTGTTCATGGACATTTATGTTATTCAGAATTTTTGGCTCTATGATTAATGTTGCAATGGAATCTTATGTCTCTTGTTCACATATACTTACATTTCTATTTATTATATAACTACAGCCTGTACAACTATTGGATAAAGTATGCATATATTCCACTTTACTCCAGAATGCTTAACCGTGTAGTAGAGTGTTTATAAAATTGCATTCCAACAAGTGTAGTGTGATAGATCTACTACTCTTTATCCTCATCAACAGTTGCTATTTTAGTCTAATATTAGCAGTTCTGGTTAGTGTGTATAGGTATTGCACTGTAGCTTTAATTTGCATTTTCTTGATTATTTATGAAATTGAGTACTTTTTCATAGGTTTGAGCAATTTGGCTATACTTTTTTGGTGATACGACTGTTCAAGACTAGAAGTGTCTTTTTTGTATATATTGTGACTATAAACCCTTTGTTATATTAATGCTGGCAACTTCTGAAGTGTTATGTTCCTATTCTAATTCCTAATATTAATTGCTTTTCCTCTTTTTTACATAAATTTCATGTATACAACATTATAATCCAATATCTGTATACTATATTGCTTGCTCAAAAAGTCTAATTTCCTTCCACTACCATATACTAGTATTTACCCCTATTTACCCAAATACCACTCTTCCTCTGGTAACCACCATTCTATGTATGAGTTTGTTTTTGTTGGTTAGATGGTTTATTACTCTCGTTTTATATTCTACACATGAATGAAATTATGTTTTTTTTGTCCCTTTCTGACTTCTTTCACTTAGCATAATATTCTCAAGATCCATCCATGTTGTAGCATGCAATATTTTCTTTTTTATGGCTGAGTAGTGTTCCATCGTGTGTGTGTGTGTGTATGTATGTATATATATATATACATACATACATACATATATACATATACATATATACATATATATATATGTATATACCATTAATCCATTGGTGGACACTTAGGTTGTTTCCATGTTGTAAATAATGTAAATTGTATTGTAATATTGTAAATAATGCTGCAAAGAACATAGGGGTATAGTATATTTCTTTACAAATTAGTGTTTTTATATTTTGGGAGTAAATACCTAGAAGAGGAATTGCTGGATCATGTAGTAGTTTTATCTAATTTTTAAAGGCATCTCCATGATGCATGATGTTTTTTTTTTTTTTTTTTTTCTCAAGGCACAGTACACTTTTTATTCTGCATGGTTGTAGTACAAAAAAGCCCCACTTAGATATTGAGAAGCAGTATCATATCTAAAACACACTTTGATGAACACTGAATATTAAAATATTACATAATACCATATAAATGAATTGAAGTGAATAAAAATACACAGCCTTCAACCCTTCAATATTCTAAGAATATACCACAGCGTTGGTAATATGAAAGAAAATGTTTGGAATTATTTTTAAATTCTTCAGGTTCTCCACTGGGAGGCGAAAAGGTAATCAGGTTACCACCAAAGGAAATGTGTTTGACATGTTCTCGCGGTCTCCTCTCCACAGGGGTGAATGGATCACTGTAGTGTAGCCCTGTTGAATCAAGAAGATGACATTTAGTCATAAGACATTTATTATCAAATAACACTGACTGGGAAATTTTAGTCTCTTCCTGTGAGATGTTATTTCACATTAGTGGCTGCACCAATTTACAGTCCCACCAACATTTATTATTATCTTTTTTATGATATCCATTCTAATAGGTGTGGTTTTGATGTGCATTTTCCTAATAATTAATGATGTTGAACACATATTTTCATATGTCCAATGGCCATTTGTATGTCTTCCTTGGAAAAATGTCTACCTAGGTCCCTTGCCCATTTTTTAAATTAGATTGTTTGCTTTTTTTTTTTTTTTAACTGAGTTGTATAAGTTCTTTATATATTTTGGCTATTAGTCCCTTATTGGAAATATCATTTGCAAATAACTTACCCATTTGGTAGGCTGCCTTTTAGTGTGTGGATGGTTTCTTTTGCTATGCAGAAGCTTCTTAGTTTAAAGTAATCCCCTGTATTGTTTTTGCTTTTGTTTCCCTTGCTGTGAGTCAGGTTCACAAAAACATCTTCGAGAGCAGTGTCCATTAATTTAGTGCCTATGTTTTCTTCTATGTGTTTTATTGTTTTAGGTCTTACATTCAAGACTTTAATACATTTTTAGTTAATTTTTGTGTATGGTGTAAGATAGCAGTCTAGTGACATTCTTTCACATGGCTGTACAGTTTTTCTAGCACTACTTATTAAAGAGACTTTCATTTCTCCATTGTATATTTTTGGCTTCTTTGTCACAAATTAGTTGCCCTTAAGTATATGGGTTTATTTCTGGTATCTCAGTTCTGCTCTATTGGTCTGTTTTTATGCAAATATCATATTCTTTTATTAGATGCAAAAATCCTCAACAAAATACTAGCAAATCTATGTTCAGAGCTATTGGCCTGTAATTTTTTTTTTTTTTTTTTTTTGTGATGTCCTGGTCTGGTTTTGATAACAGGGTAATGTTGGCCTCATAAAATGAGTAAGAAAGCATTTTTCCTCTTCAATTTTTTGGAAGAGTTTGATATGGATAGGTAAATCTTTTAATGTTTGTTAGAATTCACCAGTGAAGCAATTCTGTCCTGGGCTTTTATCTTTTGGGTGGCGTTTGATTACTATTTTGTTGTTTTTTTGTTTAAATCTACCGTATTATTATTTGCTTTCTATTTGTCCCATCTGAACTAAGTTCTTCACCCCTCTCTATTTTTACATTGCAAAAATTGATTTTGAAAACGATTCAATCTTCCCATATATTTTAAAGGATCCCTATTCAACTATTATAATTTTTTTAAATGTAAAATATAGAAAGTAATTTAACTAAGTTTTATGTATGCATTATTTTATACTTCCCTTTGAAAACATACAATCATTTTTGTCATTATTTTCCATGAAAACTACTTAACTATTTAATGGCTACATGGTAATGAATTACAAATGGCATTATGGCATGTTTATAAAATTGTACATATATATTTCTTTAACATTTCCTGTTGGACATTTAGGTATTTCTACCCTTATTTTACTATTGTAAATGATAAAATCGGCCATTTCAGATTTCATGGATTTTACTTACTATATTCCCTTAATATTTGTAAAACTCCTTTTAAAGATCATAAAGTATTAAGTTAAATATTTTCAGATGTATAATGTATTGAAATTCTCAAATTTTAATCATAAATGATTAAAAGAACCCTAAAGTAATTATTAGCCAGTTATTAACTAATAATTTCTGCATGTGTGTATATTGGTATAATTAGCTCATATTTTGTCACCTTTGACATTCTAATAGATATCTGTTTAAAATGATGCACCACAATGACCAATTATGATTTACCTTGAACTTTTTGTCCTGTTTTCTGATTAGGAATTGTATACTTAATCAATGGGGTGATCAAATCTTCTGCTAAATGAAAGGCCAATAGGTGAAGAGGAAGAAAGGGGAGGAGTCTAATGATCTATTCAGTATCAGTATTTCCAAAATAATGTTTGGATAATGGGATTGTTCCATTTCCTCACCAATTCTATGACAACAACTAGTTGTAACAGTTCCAAACATACCTGTGCTGTACTTGGACTTACCTTAACTCGTTTGGTTGATTTGCAGCCAGTTGTTCGTCTCACTATATACATTGCTACTTGGCAAGATGACAGCCACCTTAAATCCTCTTGATCTGACAACTCGAGCACATTCTCTCCTCCTATCCATGGTGTTCTGAGATGATCACTTATCCCGAGTCAGGTCAATGAGGGCCAAGAAGTATCCATTCCATGCCACGATGTCTTTTTGTCCTTTTGGTAAGTAAACTTCCACTTGCCTGGTTTGGGGTGTTAAGATCCCAAAGCTTTGAGGTAGCACAAAGTTTGCTTATTGCTGACACTGAGAAAGTAGAAACCAGGACAGGGGAACAGAGAGACCCCCAAAGCTGAAGATATCACCTAAGCCCCAAATCTAGTTGCACCTGAAAATTGGGTATTCCTAACCTTTTAATATACTGTATAAGCCAACAAACACTTCTCTTTTTGTGTAAGCCAAGTTGTCAGACTTTCACTCACAATAGCAAGGCCTAGCTTCATGGGTCCTCTGCTTTCCCTCGGAGTGCTTGTCACATGCAATTTCAATCATTATTTATTTAACGGCAGCCTCTCTGCCTAGACTGTAGTCTCCATGCAAGCGGCATTGGCATCTTATTTGTTCACAGCTGCTTCCCTAATGCCTAGGACAGTTCTGATTCATTATTGGCACTCCATGATACTGAGTAACTGTATAAGCAATCCAAGCCATACTTTTCTTAGTTATGTTCCCCAAAGTTTAAGAAACTAATATTATGGAGTTATTTTTTTTTTTTGCATGAGAGCTGACATTTATTTCAGGATGACAAAATTTGTATATATTATAATGCACTTGCATAAATTTATATAGTAGTCATCTTCCACAGAATTAAAGATTGCCCACGATCTCTAAATGGAATGAAACCAAGACCTCTTTCTTTGCTGTGAAAACTTAGGCGAACTATTTCTCTGAGCCTCAGTTTGCTTACCAGGAAAAGGGGCTTGTAGATAGCCTCTTGGGAATTACTATTAGTACAAAGAAGCTAAGCAGATAACCAGGGGGGAACATATATAACATTCAAAACCAAGTGGCTGAGTGGACAAAAGCAAAGGCCAGGGCTGCATTACACTGACATTTTTATTAGAATTCATCTGTAACAAATGGAACTTGTGTCAGCAAAGAACTGATTTTCATACAGACTTCTTTCGCCACCAATGTAACGAAGTAAGAAAATAAAAAGCACGCCTTTCATTCTGTAAAACATTTACGCGTACTACTAATTAGAGGTAATTGTATTTTTTAACAAGCCATTTTACAAGTTATTTTTTTTTAGTTTTTCAGTCTATGCATCCAAAATGAGAGCAAAGAACACAACTGTTATTATCTTTTTAGACACTCCAAGCTTGGATGGCAAAGCCACGTAACGGATGGATAGGATGGATCTGCAGCCTTCTGACCTCTGCTGGAGTATCAGGGCACCCATAAACCCATCGGAAACAAAACCCAGAAGAGGAGAAAGAAAAGGTACGTGAAAAATCAAAAGGAGGGGCTAAAACAAAGCAAAACCAAGAATAAACAGGAAAGAAAAAAAATCTGTACATTACTGCAGAATTTTTCCCCTTCCTGTTTCTACGCCGAGTTATTTACATACACACAAATAAGTTTCTGAAGCAGTTTCTTACAGATGGGTTCAAGTAATAACATTATTGGGTGTAGAATCAATAGGGCAGTGCATAGTACAAAGGTATAGAAAGTGCAAAGTTCCCTAGAGGCCCTTCCCTCCCCTGGCTGTCCTCACCGTTGTCTAACCATGCAAATCATTTTTAAAAAAGAGCTAAAATAAAGTTCTGTACAAATCACTTCTTATATATTTTGATTTTTTACCATTGTAACTAATTACAAAATTATACATAACTACACGTACATAGGTAAATAATAGCACCGTACTGGTTATGATGATGAAAATAATTGGAAACTTGAGCAGTAATGGCAGATAAAGATGTCTACCTGGGAAAATAAAACTAGAATGGTTTGTACAGAAAAGCACAGAGTGGAATGCACATCAATGACAGTAGGGAGTTAGTTCTCGGAACAGCTCCTGCACAGGAGGATGCCTGGAAGTCTCCGCCTTATTCGTCTATGGTATGCATCCCATTCCTTTCCTTCTTAGGAATCTTCTCCTCTTTCCCTTTGCCCAGCGGGCGGTTTTTGTCTCGGGGGGAGAAACTGCTCATTGCACAAGGGTTCTGGTGTGCAGTACACCATCTGATGCAACATGGCATGTCGGTATAATGCGATGTCTGTCTAATGACCCTCTTTGTTTTGCTAAATGAAAATTACAGCACTGAGTAATCTGGCACTTGGATAAATCTCCAAAAGGTACAAACTGAAAGGAAACACACCCACGTAGTGCACATTCTTCTCTGGTTCTGATGTAGGTTAGAGAGTCTCATTCTGAGGTAGCCTTCTAGATACTTTTTTTTTTTTTTTTAAGTATTATACATTATTTTCTTTTTTTCTTCCTTTTTTCTTTTTTTTACAAAAGTGCTCATATATGATACTTGCAAGTGTTTGGTCTCTTGGATTTCATTCTGTTAATGATGGGAACATGTAGAAAACAGAACATCAATGGAGCTAAGATTAAACCAAAATATTATACCTATATGGACACTCTTTAAGAGTTCCTTGAACATTTGGAGGACTCTTTAAAATTGTGGAAGATATGGCAAGCTCATGCCACCATCCATGGCTTCCTATAGTAATTTTGGGGGAGATATATACATATTTTTAAAAATTTCCCCTTTTAGAAAAAATCCTAATGGAATAGCAAATATATTTCAAAGTGGTCAATGATAGTCGTTACTAAAATAAGTTTGGTGCCTTTTCTGGATGTTCCAGAGCAGATTTGGAAGGGATTAAAAATAAAACCAGTGGCTTTTCCTGATGTGGACAATTATAAAAGGAAGAAGGGCCCTGATTATCCAAGTGCTTTGGGCTGGTACAATCACTAACCTCCCCGACCTGGTGGAGAACTAGGAATGCATATTATTCAAAGAGTTTCTGTACATGTGGTAAACAGATAATGCTTTAATAGGAAGAGTAACATATACGAACAACTAATGGAAATACGAACCAAAAGCTAAAAAGAAATGCTATTAAAATAGGCATCAATTATAAGGCACTCTAAATGCAAAACTAAAACCAAAAGAAAACAAGTACAGCACTTCCCAGGAATGCTGTATGCCACGAGATGTTTCTGACTGAACAGAGTAACGTGAGTTTGGCTTTGCCCCTGTTACATATCATAAATGCAAATTTCATAGCACATACTATAGACAATATACGATTGAATACACTTTTTTAAACAACTTGATAGCTGATATATTAAAACATTCTCCCCTCCTAAAGGGATATGCACTGACCTTTCCCACATGCACACCTCCTAGATATTTAATATGTTTTTATTGCACTAGAGTTGTTAGAAATATCGAACTTTGTTGGAAGCCTGGCTAACAAAATGGTACTTGTGAATATGGTTAGGTGGGTGGGGGGAGATTGGGTAGGAAATTAGGGGGTGAGGTTTTGATAATCACTGATGTGCATTCCTCATTGCCCTTAAAAAATTAAAATTTTGTGATATTAAGAAATACCAATGTCATAAAAATTAATAACAAATTGAAAAAAGATGTTTACAATACCTTTTCTACCTTAAAAATACTAAACCATGGAAGAACTGAATGATAGCTATCTCTATCATTTTGTGTGAACACACTGTCTATATATACATAGACACCCCTATAAAATACGGATATATATGTATATATGTTAGCAGCAACTTTATACTTTGCGCCTCCCTGTTGATTCTAAAAAAACAAAACTCTCTGATTATTTGAAAAGAATGGGTACTTTCTTACCAAACAGACAGAAGTGTGAAAGTAATATCTGATGAAACCAATACTGTAGATTAAGAGTATTGCACAAAAATGTGCAAACTTTCATATATGTGATATTTCTACAGCAAGATATGACAGATAACAGTTGTACAGCTTAAAAAAACCCTACAATTTGGAAATAAAAAAATGAAGAGTTATGTAACCTTTTTAAAATTTACTTTATAGAATGATAGATACATTTTGTTAAAAAAAAGTTTACACAGTTAAAAATGAAGCACAGGTCAGCAGTATCTTACAATACTAAAAAACTAAATCAAAGACTTTCTTCTTAAACATTCCCCCCTTTTCTCCCTAAAATGTTAGTATGAGCAATATGGTGGGAAGGGGTCATGTTGAAGCAGTTCGTTTTACCATGAGAAGCCACACCAGCAGACATCCATACGGCACTCCTCCTTGTACCTAGCGAGCGATCCTGAACAAGATGCTGGTTCTTTGTTGAGATTTCTTCTTCCCTTTATTCTGAATCCTTGAGGTATCTGTAAATAAAATCCTCCAGATCCCTCATCAGTCAGGATTCTCTTATTATTTTCAGATTAGATTATTAAACTGGGAATTCTTGGTCCGCCTGGAAGAGTTTTTATTTTTAGTTTATTTTGTGTGTAATAGTCCCACTAAGGGGTTGTTACCTAGAAGTTAAGAAGGACTTCTCAAGTGCCCTGTATGGCTCAGAAGAGACTCCATGGGTATTGAAGGGCCTGCTGTAAAAATCCAAAATGGGTCAGGGGTTTCTACGTTGCATAGTGATCAAAGCTGCCCAGGTACTCGAGTGAGGCTCGATAGCAGAACTGGTACTGGTCCTGCAGAGGGAAGGCATGGCGAGAAAGAGGAGAAGGGGCCATGAGCACAGCGCATCAGAAAAATTAAAATCGGTGTTAGAAAACAGTTACATCTTAATGGGGACAAAATCACTACTTTCGTCAATCAATTCAATCCAATGACCAATCGATTTTAGTGAGCAAAGAGCGATCAGCCACATGGGGTGTTCATTAACTCCACCAATCAATTGGACTAAAATAGTCTCCCAATTCCAAGTAGTGACAGCTCCAATGAACATTATCTTCCAGACCAGTGTGAACCATTCTCCAAGTCATATCAAATCACCACCTATGGAACACGTGAGCTCCTTATACATCCCAGTCCTCTTTTACAATTACCTGCTTATTTGTGATAACTGAACTCATTCTCAGTGTGCATATTTAAGAGATGCTGATGAAGACACACACTGTCCCAAGGAACATGTAGATTCACGTGCCTCTGGGCAATTGCCAATAGAATTTAATTTTTAAAAAAGTCTTATTCGACAGTAGAACTTGCTACCTACAATCAGAATTACCCAACATCATTTCTGATGTTCTTATAGGTATGAGGGAGGCAGCCAAAAGGTATCTGGTGAGGAACATTAGGCACACAAAGCCATTAATTTACTCAGGATGCTGGACTTGAAGATTTTCAACTCTTGAAAATGGCAACACAAGACTGGCTGTCCACATAAAAAAATCCCTGTGCCATGGGCCTAATTCAATATGACTGCTGCTTTAAAGGCCTGCCCTAAAATAACAGTGTGAAACATGTCCTTTTTCAGACAGGGGAGAACACAGTCATTGAGGAATATGTTGGAGCACTCCTGGAGAGATGGAAAAATTGTAATTTATGGATGAGAAAAAGTAGGATTTTCCTCATAAAAGAAACTTATTTTCAGTAGCCAATGGGCCTGAAAGTAGATAGTTTCTATTTTGCTTAAATGTGCATTTTTCTACAATAAAAATGGTAATGCAAAATAAATGGAGTTTGCTTTCCTATCTTGTCACAGTAAGTTGCTTGGCTAAATGTTAAGACTTTTTAAACATCTAACTTCCCTCTGTCACCCCCAACACCTATTAAGTTTGTCACACTGACATAATGTTTTGAGTATTGCAAGCCAAATAATTGCACTATTTTAAAATCAAAGTCTGAAAGATATTGTGAATGACAAATTTAGGAACACGTATAACCTACAGAACTTGTTGGCCTTTTGAATAACAAACACAATGTATCTATCACTCATATTATCCTTAGAAATGATTACTCAGTGGGCCAGACAGGCCAAATCATGAACTCATATTTTTCTGAGTAATATGAGAATTTCCATATTAATTATTGGACTAGAAAATGGGTTAATTTCTCTAGGTCTTGTCCAGGTTCTAAATATTTAAAATGACCATTAAGAAATTAACTATAGATCAGCTGATTTTTAACACCTCGGCATACAGAAAGAGTATGGAGTATAAAATAGGCTGAGGGTCTATTATAAATCAGGCATTGTAATTTTTATAAATACTTAGATATACATATGTATAACATATTAGTTTAATATGTATATAACAAACTATGCAAACTTTCCACTTTTAGAGGCCAAATATTGTTAAATAATGACAATTTAATATGGTTCAATCTACCATATAATCTCACCTAACTCCCGAAACAACTCCAAGACATTGTCACTCTCACTCCCATGTAACCAAGGGATGAATAAGATTCACAATATTAAACAATGTGATGCTTTTCCTACAATATTTTCCTGTATTTTGCCTCTGATGTTGATGATCTCTGGACTCTAGAAGGTCCTGGGTAAGAAAATCTCTTACTTGGCTCATGAAGATTTTTCTTACCTCTGTCTGTACCATGGCTGGTCGTTGTGTTCTCAACATTTTGACCGTCTGGAAGATATCTACAACTCCTTCATATCTCATTCTCTCTAGAACAATGCTTAGTGTTATGAAGACTCCAGTTCTTCCAACGCCCGCACTGTCACAGAAACAAAGGCAACATTCCTGATGAGATGCTCAAAGCCATGGCTACATTTACTTATAAGTGGACATGTGTCCACTAGCTTTCAAAATGCATCATGTCTCCCACAGCTACAATCAGGAAAATGTGTTAGAATCACCCAATGATTACCCTTGGGATAATGTGTCGTGGTAACAAGAGAATGAGTGTAGAATAATTAGGATTCAGTCTTCTAAAACAAAATGACTTTCCAATTGGGATCATATGCCTTTTTGGAAAGATCAAGGAAACACATTTTAAAATCTATATATATAAAAGCCTAAGCAACCATTATGACCGAACGACCATATGACTGGCCAGTAGCTATGACACACACTGCCCCAGACCTTGCTGCCGGGGCCCTGGCAGCCCCGAATCTGGTTCACCTGCACCCCAGATCCAGACAGGAGGGGGAAGGGAGCCTGATTCCTTGTGAAATCGGCCGTTGGTTAGCTTGCTGCTGGGGCCAACCTCCCGCAGTCCCTCCTGCTGGCAGGCTGGCCCCTCTGATTGGCCTCAATCGCTGGCCAGGTCGAGGGACCCTACCTGTGCATAAATTCATGCACCGGGCCTCTAGTAAATGAATAAAAGAAAGGTAAATAATTATAGATTTGTACTCTTCATGCAGCTCCTGAAATTGTAGACCTTGCCTGCTTCATATTTTTAAAATATGAAGTAATTCAGATAAGGTGAGGTAAACTGAGCATGTTTAAGTTTTCTAGTGTTTTACTTCTTGTAGCCACTTAAAATTTGTTCAGGATGTCCCATCACCTAACCATGTAAAAATAGGAAGGTAGATAGACGATTCAAACTCAGATATTTTTGACATAAGGAGAGAGATTCTTTACCAGGATATATATATATATATATATATATATATATATATATATATATATATACATACATACACACACACACACAGAATCTTAATTCAATTTTCAGGATGGGTCCATGAATACCTTATACATAAGGATTGTGAAAATTATATATTTTTTTCTGTTTAATGAAACGTAACTTTAAGAAGATTCTAAGAGGGGTCTCTAATCTAAATGAAAAACAAAAACAAAAACAAACAACTAGTTAAGAGCTATTTCTTTATACAATTAATATACCATTTTAAACACCAGGATCCTTTTCACCACATTAACAAGGTTTTGAGTTTCTCTCTGTTTTCATTATTGTTTTAAGGTAATTTCAGGATCTTCAGTGCAGCAAGAGAAGAAAATGAATTTATAGCTTTTGTGCTCTTAAGAAGTAGAAAAGCATCTGGAGGTTCAGGTAATGAGGAGAAGAGTGAATAATCTGCAAAATTCCTACATTTTTGGATCCTAATTAAACGGCCCATGTAACGCTTGGGTACAGGCTGTAGAAAATGGATGGATTCATTTACTTGAGGATGTAGCTGACAGGCATATAAATAGTGTGTCCCTTTATAAACTGGGGTTTCTAAAGAGTCCTAACAAATATTAACTGAGGCTTTAAAATCCATGGATAGTCTTTACAAAGTGGCTGAGCATGTCCTGGAGCAGGCAAGGCTCTCTGTTAAGATGGAGTAGATGACCTTGAAGGTCCCTTTCAACCTTGAAATCTCAATCCTCAGAGACTATGATTTATGATCTTTTTATTGAATGGTCTCTAGGTACTCTAGAGTCTATCTTACCTTGATTTAATTGCTCAAATGTGACAAAAATAGAGGGGTTTTTGGCTTTCTACCAGACACTTTCTGGAACATAACAGGTACTGGCCTTATACCTTCTGAATTATTGACTGTATTATATTACTTTAATAAGGAATCTATATATATATAAACGCCTAAGCAACTGTCAGACTGTTTGACCAGTAGCTATGATGCGCACTGAAGGGGGATGACTCTCAATGCACAAGCATGGAAACATGGAACAGACTGATGAATCTCAGGGGGAAGGGTGGGAAGAGATTAATCAAAGATCTTATATGCATACTAGAGGCCTGGTGCACATATTTGTGCACTGGTGGGGTCCCTCGGCCTGGCCTGCATCCTCTCGCAATCCAGGACCCCTTGGGGGATGTTGGAGAGCTGATTTTGGCCCGATCCCCACAGGCCAGGCTGAGGGACCCCCACCGGTGCACAAATCTAGTAAATAAAGTAAGTGGCATTTTTAGTATATTCCCAGATAACAGAAAATAATGGGAAGCCTTTAAGATGTATATGGTATATGAATAACATGTCATATAATTTATACTATAGTTGTGTTTAAAGTATTTTGTGATGACAGAAGCAATGGGAAGTCACACACACATACACCCTTACATACTTATGGAATGCCTAACATTAATGTTTATTAAATGTATTATTTTCTTTATATTGGACAAGTTTGAATGAAAATTTGGGCCAATTATATGGAAAATTAAGGGGAATAGCCAGGTAACTTAACTCCAATATATCCACTTTGTCTGAACCCTTAAGCCCATGTGCTATTTCCTACATGCTCTTTGATTGCCTACAGCAAAGGATTTTGGATAACTTAACACAAAGCAAATGTGTATAAATAAGGTCTGATCCTCATCCACTACACAATGACTGGGACACATAGTGTGCTAGGAAGGATCTCACAGCTCCTGAGAAAACTGAGGTCCAGAGAAACGTCCCTAGTGCCATAGAGAGACAGCCGACAGAATGGAACCAGGACTCTGACATTTGAAGCCCATTCAAACAGTTCTATTTTGAGACCCTGTCTTCTATGTCACTAAGAAATGTAATTTGTTTTTGCCATTCTTTTTTGAAGCAAAATCAATTTAATAAACTCTCTCAAGATTTTGACCGTAAAGAAATTAAAAACTGAGACTTCAAAAGTTGCTAGAATCCTAAAATAAGTGAATTCCCTTTGTTGGAAGATTTTTGCACAGAAACTTCCAAAAGCACTACATTTATGGTGAGTGTCCTCTCTGAACCATTTACTTTTTATATCTATTAACTTTAATACCTGAATTATAAAATCCTGTGGAAACTATTGAAAATAATTAACTTGAAGGTGCTTCATTTTCTAATACAGCCACAATTTTCAAACAAATTACAATTTTAACTGAGGTACCATTCCAATCCCTTACTGACTGGCAAAAATTAGTATTGTCATTAAGGGTTGATAACTATTTATGGTTTCCCAAGAAGACAAACACAGGATTAAGACACCGAAAGACAGTTATCAGTGTAATGCTATGACTGCAAAAAAAGTAGAAACGACTAACTGAACAAACTTTCACAAGGGGATGTACCAGTAATTCCTGTTAAAATAGGCCAGAGAAACACAGTGTAGTTCTTTGTTACAAGAGGTAAAATTTGGGGATAAAAATCTTCCTCTGGCTGTTTTCCTTTTGTGGAAGGAAAGAGAAGTGAGTACTTGCTTTAGGTTTTACAACACTTTTTTTGAGAATAAAATGTCTATTATACAGATTTACTATAAGAAGCTTGTCCTGACAATAAATAGACAATACATATTTTCAAAGTTGCCACCACATTAATCACAAGTGGAAACTCACCACTCCTGATTCTTAGCTCACCTGCAATGGACTGAAATGGGTCCATCTTGGCCAAACTGCTCTTTTGTTTTGTGAACTTGGCCGATGAAGTCAATAAATCCTTCTCCAGACTTTGGCACGCCTTGCTCTGGCCAGTCAGTGAACTGGAACTGTCTCACTGTTCGGGACTGACCGTCCTTCAGGAGAAAGCCACACCCAGCCACAGAGGACGCCGGAAGGGTTCGGCCACGCACAGACACAGCAGCAGACATGATGGTTTTTCCAGAAAGAAAAAAGTGGGGAGGGAGGGGGAGATAGGAGCATATTTAACTAGGAGCTTACATTCATGTATTCATGTCTTATCTGCTAGGAACACTGTCTCCATTCACATATTTACATGGCAAATTTTTGCTCTCACAATTCCCACCTCAGAGAATAGAGTCATCTAGTTCCTATATCAGTACATGTTTTGAGACCCAAAGTTTGCCTCTAAAACCCAAGTGGAACCTATATACTCTTTCAAAAATTTGTGAATCCAATCACTTCTTAATATTGAAAGGAGCATGCAGGCATGTCATAGAGAACAGAGAGTTTGCTATTGACACAACTTTACGTCTGCCGGGTTTGCTTATTTCTAGAACTGCGAAATGACAAACAGTGAGTGACATGGAAAAGATCTGACACAAATTAGGTAGCTGCTGTTAACCTGGGTGGCCCACATGTTTCAGAGGCATACAATTTCCAGACAATGGCAGGATATACAACATGTGCCTTGTGACCGACTATGCTGCTGAGTAGGAAGTGAGGCATCCTTCAAGTAGATCAGAGAGACCTCTAGCAAATAAATGCCCTATTCTCCAAAAGGACTCTTCCTGGCTGACCACGGGAATTAAGGCGTGTAGGGGGTTTTAACTCAGACAAATCAGAACACGGAGAGGAAACAGAACTGCTTTGACTCATGAAGTATAAATGGTTTGAAAAGAAGATACTAAGGCATTGCTGATTCCTTCCGGAATTTTACAGTATTTTTGGAAGCACAACAAATGCAGAAGGGACTTCTGTTTACAGAAACAGGAATAACAATTATGCCCATCACCTTTCTCCCCAGAATCTGTTTCTGGAAAAGGTTTGAAAAGCCAGAGCCAGGGGTGGGCAAACTTTTTGACTCAAGGGCCACAATGGGTTTTTAAACTGGACCGGAGGGCCGGAACAAAAGCATGGATGGAGTGTTTGTGTGAACTAATATAAATTCAAAGTAAAGGAGCGGAGGAGAGAGCAAGAGAACCCTCCGCTCTTTCGGCTCCGCGGGCCGGATAGAACAGCCAAACGGGCCGGATCCGGCCTGCGGGCCGTAGTTTGCCCACGGCTGGGACAAATGCAGACCTGTCGTCCTCTGAATGTTCTTTCTGACCACAGTTGCTTTCAACAGCAAGAGGAGGTCTTCAGCACAAACCCTTCCTCTTCCGAGGAGAGACCACCTGGCTCCACTTACAGGCTAACCTGTTTAACAACACTCTATCCTTAAGTGCCAACTTGCTTTCTAAACTGGGAAGTTGAGATTAGAAACACACTAGGAGCACAGACAGCCAATGTTTTGGCAGCTAGGAAGATTATTCAATCACAGGAAACCTTTAAAAAGCAAATACAGGCATGCCCAAGTTTCTGCTTCACTGTTTCTTTTGAGTATTGTGATTAGATTTAATTTGGGCAGGAGAGGAGTGGTGAAGAACGTATCTCTGGCATTTACAGAGCCTGGGTACAACTCTTTTTTTTAATATATTTTATTGATTTTTTTACAGATAGGAAGGAAGAGGGATAGAGAGTTAGAAACATCGATGAGAGAGGAACATCGATCAGCTGCCTCTTGCACACCCCCTACTGGGGATGTGCCTGCAACCAAGTTACGTGCCCTTGACCGGAATCGAACCTGGGACCCTTCAGTCCGCAGGCCGACGCTCTATCCACTGAGCCAAACCGGTTTTGGCCTGGGTACAACTCTTTATCATTAGAAATGGCTGCTGAGTTTGCTTAGAATGCAAGTAACATTTTCATTCACGTATCTTGCTCCAAATTCTGAAAGGGCATCATTATTAGCTTTAATTTTTAAACAATGGGGTGGGTCACCAAGGCATGCTTACTTGGGCAGCTCAAAAACGACACCTAGGAACTTAACTGCTGCTGCCTTGTGTACAGTCACTTTCAGAGTAGTTACTAGTAAGACTTCAGATTTTCTAGCATTAACAGGTCTGTCACCTGGGCCAACCAACCTGCTAACCAATTTCCCTTTCACTTTAGGTCAACCGCCAGGTCCTTGGCTTTGGGGATTAGTGGACAATCTCTAAACATGAGTACTGGTTGAGAAAGCAGCTTTCCAGAAAAAAACAATGGATCACCTAAATAGCTTTACACTGGAGTTTTACTCGACCCACCCATTGTGACAGCTCCAAATACAAAGCAGGCTTTGGACTGACCCCCTCTCCCCCAAGATGTATTTGTAATCACGGTTGGAGAGTGGCTAAAGGCAAGGATATGAAAGTTTCTGCACAGAACATCTTACATCAGAGCTGAACTTTGGACTCAGCAATCTAGACAAGAAATGCAGAATGAAAATTAGCCAGCAAGGGTCGTGGGTGCACAGCTCTCACGGACAGACACATTAGCACACCGAGGAATAAACCACGCCAGCAATCAAATTAGACTGTGCAAAGCTTGTCAGATTCCTCTGAAAAAAGCCATTTGCTCTGCGGTTTTAAAATCATACCAAATTAACCTCCAAGCCCACATGACCTACAGGGCTTTGCAAAACAACAACATATTTACAGCCTCAAGTAATGAAGAAGTCAAGGAAGTTCCAAAGAGAATGTGCTGAGAAGGTGAATATCAGTACAGCCAACCAATCAGTAAATGCTTCCCAGCACACACACTCACCAAATGCAGTCTCAGAGTTGAGCTGCCAGATGTTACATTTGAAAGGAAGCCAAGCCTGGATTGTGAGAACACTTGCCAGACAGAAGAAAGTTACTCTTACATTAATAATAATAATAATAATAATGAAAAGTCCTAGGATGGGTGATCTCTTTTCACTAGAGAATATGGCCACTGGCCAGTGTTTCTCCCAGAGAAGCATTTTAGACCAGCAGTCACCAACCGGTGGTCGGCGGACCACTGTTGGTCCGTGAGGTCTGAAAGGTTGGCGACCGCTGCTTTAGACTACTTTTCAGCTAATGGTTGAGAGCGTAAGACTGTGCCAACTTACCCTGGCATCTGTGACCTTGAATTCTCTTAGGATATATTGTGGCATGTTATATTCAGCCATGGGATCTACAACGAAGTACTGGTATCTTGCAGATCGTTCTGCCGGCCAGTATTGGTGGCATTTCTCCTGAAAGGAGAGACGACTCATGTAAACTATACAACATGTAAATAAACTTTGTCTATCATCTAGTTATCTATATATTTCTTTCTCTCATTAATAAAATTCAAGCCCATTCTAGTTTCATGTGACTAATTTTTTTTCTTTGAACCCATAAGTTTCCTGAGGATAGGGAAATCCTATAGTTCAATCGTTGCCCATAGCATCAAGCACAGTACTTGGAATATAATTGCTGGTAATATACATCCGTCAAATTGAATACTTCGATAGCGTAAGCATCTTCATACCTACAAGTTATCCAAATAATTATATCAGTCCTTGGGCATAATGCTGGTCCTATCAATCACACATTGCATCACTTTAGCAGACCTGGACCACTATGGTTTGGGATGAAGAGAACCATCAAGTGTGAACAGACAAAAAAACCTCTGAATTGATTGGGTCCAATCATCCTAGTCAAGTCAGCTCAGGCAGTTTTAATGACTTAATGACCATGTAGAATAAACAAGTCATTTTCCTAGTTCTTTTTCTCTCTGTTTGGGCCCTAAAAAAGCTGGGTTTTAGACACATTTCTACAAAGAAAAGAGAGAAAGAGAGTATCTCAAATATAGCAAAATGCTTACTTGCATCTATTGAATTTAAGGGGTAAGTCTTGATGTATCTCTACTACTATTTTCTGAATATTTTCAGAATAGTCATTTTTAATAAGTGGATCTGAGATTACCTTAGAAAAATGATGTAAATTTCCAACACCTTATTCAATGGGGGTAACTGGTGAGCAAGTAAGAATTTGCCTCAGGGATGAAAGTCAAATTACTTCCTACAGAGATGTGATGGTCCCTTTGCTCATGAAACTCCAGCTTGTCCAGAGTAAAAGGAAATAAGGATGTGCTGAGAGTCGGGGCGTAAGTCAAGGGGCATCTGCTTGCTTATTTGTCTCTTTGATTGTGTTTCACTGAAAAAAAGAAAACTAGATCTTTCTTCAAAACACAAATGAAAGAACTGGATGTGGTTTTGTAAGTTAAAAACTGACCCAGAGTAATGAGTGGCCCAATGTTTTAGGAGTGCCCTGAATGTCAAAGAAATGGCCCTGGCACTCGTGTTCTTGACATGAAACCCTCACTTCTCCATGAAGGAAATGTCTTAAGAGGAGACACTCACTCTGCCCATCTCACGCAGCTTGGTGAGCATCACCACGATGGTGGAGTTGTGTTCCCAGAGCATCCGCCAGAAGTCTTCAGTGGTCTCCGCCAAGGGTCCCTGGGTAGCAATGTAGGCTTTCTGTTGTCTGAATTAGAGAATGAAAATAGCATGTTAAAAAAAATCAGAGAACACACAAAGGTTCACATTTGCTATGTAAACATCCAACCCAGTAATAAAACTGAAACTATATCATTAATGCAATTGCAGTGAATGTCCATTAAGATTGTGTCATCAAATAAGAACATTTATTACATTTTGAGGACTTAGCAAAAGAAACAGCTTTGTTAATATTATGATGTATGTCTATCATTATTATTTAAATTTTAGTGCAACACTAATAGCTCAATTTCATGTGCATACAAATCGTTTAGGAAATAGTTGTGG
This sequence comes from Plecotus auritus, assembly GCF_963455305.1. Classification (NCBI taxonomy): domain Eukaryota; kingdom Metazoa; phylum Chordata; class Mammalia; order Chiroptera; family Vespertilionidae; genus Plecotus; species Plecotus auritus. The sequence goes on along the minus strand of NC_137776.1, from coordinate 132,582,488 downwards.
GGCATCTATTTGAAGACATGACTTTTACACAATCTATTAAATTTATGAAATATGGTACTAAACAGCTTTTTTTATTAACTCCTTCTGAAGGAAGTGTGCAGGAGGCCAGATTAACAACTCCATGATGGCTTCTTCTTACTTCTATCCAAAATAATAGAAAACAAATACCACGGGATTGACTGCTGACCTATGCAGAAAGAAAATGCTTTGACTTGAGATAAAATTCATTCTGGCTATGAAACTAGGGCATATGCAAATATCAAGGCTTCGGATTGTCAGGGGAACAAGAGTATATACCTGTATCCATCAATAAAACTGGCATTGATGTAATCAGATCCTTCTACTCCTCGGATAGGCTGCAGGCATACCCTTGTGGATTCATATGGCATAATATTAACAAGGCGATTTTTGAATTTATTACATGGAAGATTGGCACTGATGAATCTTGAGGTGTGAGCTTTAGAGCTGGCTAGACGCTGTTGAATAGAAAAAAAAGGAAAAAATCTGACAAAGGTAATTTTAGCCTGTGGTTTGAATGCAACATACCTGAGATTTCTTCCTCTTTAGATATAAAGCTTTGGTTTACTTCAAAGTAAATGACGCCTCAAACTGCACTGCCTTTCACTTCTACCTAATGGACTTCATATAGCCTATTAAATTTTTAAATATTATGTTCTATGGGTATGACCTCTCAGTTTAAATTAAGGTACAAAAGAGCTCAAGGTATTAGGAAGCATGGAATAGAGGAGGAAAAGAGGAAGAAAGCGTTTTACAGTCAGACACCTGAGGGAGGAGAAAGTCAAGTGAGTCTTGTCACTTGACACATCTGAAAGGGTCAGAAAGGAAAGCCAGTACTCAAAGACAATCCGGGAATGACTTGCTCCTGAATTACCACATCACCCCGATATCATACCTTAAATTCAAGCTCCATTCCTGTCACATTCTCTCCTGTCTCTATTTGTGTCAGCTTCTGAATGTAGGCATACAGGTTTCTCGCTGGCACTTCGGTATTTCCACAAGTCACTGCTTCCAACAGCGCATCGTGGATAAAGATGTACTGGTCTTCTGTTTGCACCATGTAATTCCTCTGGGCTCTCATTAAAGTTACATGGCCATAAATATCTACAGTTTTTTCATGCTTTATTCTTTCTAACATGGCATCTATTACAATGAAACAACCAGTCCGGCCAACTCCGGCACTACAAGAAAAACAAAGGGAAATGTTTAACTAAATCTTTTAGGAAATTAACATATAATACAAGCATCTTCATTATTCTTGTGAACTAGGTTTTCAACCCATTAACTCTACTCAAATGGCTGTTGTGATGATTTTGGAGCACTCTAAAGTCAAGTATTATCAAGTCACCATAACCAGTGGGTAGGGAGCAATGTACCAAGTGAAATTAGTTTGGTTTCAACATGTAAAAATATTAAATCCATAATTACTATGCTCTTTGATCACATAATATAAACTAGACATTATTTTGAAACTATTATGAAAAAAACAACAACAACACCCACTTACATTTAGGCTGTTTATACTAGAACATATTTTTAAATGGTCAATATCTAACGAGGCTATGTATATTTTTGCAAACCATCTCAGGCTATTTTAGTTCAATTGACAAAAAAAGAACTAGTAAATCACTCGACTTGAAATATTTCATATTTTAAAAGTCAGCAAAAAATTCTAAAACCAACCTAGTTTGAAGTGTGTAATTAAAATAGTAAAATGTTGCACACTAAAAATAGTGCAGGGTATTCTCAGTGGAAAAAATCCTTAATAGAGAGCAAGCCCTAGAGAGTGTGGGTGTATTTCTAGTTTTTACTCCCTTTTCTTTCAGAGTTGAATATATTTTGAAATTCCAGGTGAAATTCCAGTATTCTCTGTGGGAAAATAAAAGCTCCGCTCTTAAGTCTGAAGACATTCCGAGGCATTTTATAAACTCCATCCCTTTCGGACTTTGTGGGTCATTTTTCAGTTGGTAGAAACTGATTCAAAGAAGAGGAGGTAAGAGAGTCAACAAAGCACAAAGACAAGATCTGCCGCTGCAAGGAGACAATCTAATCTACTGAACTGGATCACAGGGTCAGGTAGTAGAAACATTGGAATTTCCTGTGTTGGAAAAAAAAATAACACATCTGTGTTCTTAAATCTCAAGGGGAGCCTTATTTATCTCTTATTTTATTGAATCCTTTAGGCAGAGTCTATTTATGTGTCAAGTATGTTTGAATAAAAAATGCTTGGTCATGGATGGTTACCTGGCTGGGAAACATGTAATCAATAGGTATATATCACCAGCTTAGATACCATGCATCAGACGGCCTCTTTCAATCACTACATGCCACTGTCTCTCATATGTGTTCATTTATTTGTGCATCTGTCCATCTCTTCATTCAATGAACAATGAAGTACTTTGCCAAGTAACAGAGGGGATACAACATTAGAGGTGACTTATGTCCTACCTTAAAGATCTCAGAGTCTACTCTACATAACTAGAAGACAAGAAATAAAGGATAATTTTGGGGGGTGATATGGCATTTGCACCATAAAATATTGTTAGCTCCCCAGCCTTGGTGTTCAGATGGAAGATGGGGAAGGAGCAGATCCTTGGAACTTGTGAGTTACCTCGTCTCTAAAATGAAGAGTTCTTGAGGATTTTAAATGGGAGAGGTGTCTCTTAGCTTGAAGCAAGACCATGAGATTCAAGATACTTTTTCCAGATACCAATGGCTGGATGCCCTTGAGAAAGTCACTTAACCTTTCTCCTGTTTTTCTTAAATCCTGATAATTAACATATGATAATGTGTTAATAGTGATAATTAACATAAAGGAAGAAGCAGTTACTTTGTAGATACAGAATCCAACCCCTGACACCGACCACAAAGAACAGGCAATGTTGAATCTGGGAAAATTATGATAGAATCACCACCGGATAATTTAAGATTAGGCTTTCAAAATCTTGCTTTACCCTACCTACCTCCTTGAGCTGCTTCCCTTTTCTTTTCCTATTTCCAATAAACAATATCTAAGGTTGGAGGAATTTTCTGCTTTCCCAAATACTGGGATGGTAAATGAGATGGCAGTAAAATGCCTTCTTATCCCAGGGCATGGTCCCTGGGAGGCATTTGGCAAATACGTCAATTTCCTTTTCCCTTCTGTGAGTCATAACATTTGGGAACTTCCCTGAACTCATTCCTAGTGCTAATAGCAAACAGTCAAACAGGGACTCAAACGCAGGCTCTGAGATGCTAAACTTTAGCACCACATTTCATGGCACCACCATTGTTTCACATGGCTTTCTGTCATTTGGGGCAGCAGCCATTGTCAAATATGGTGACTTTCTTGTGGCTCACCCCTCAATACATCCCTTTAGTACTGTTCATTCTGAATGCAGTTTTCTTGAAAAGTCTTTCTTGGTTTCTAAGATACCGATTGAGGGAGTATGGGCAACGTCAGAGATAATTCCTTTGGGGTTTATGGTAGGAAGGGAAAAAATTTTATAATTATCTCAAACACAAAATAAGCTGCAACATGTAACACATAAATAACAGTAGCTAAACAAACAAACAAAAAAACACCAAAAAACAAACAATAAAACCTGTGACTCTGTAATGGTTTATAGACTCCATGACATTTTAGAAGTTCTATCAAGTTGAAAACAAAAATCAGGGATCAACCCTAACTGTTATCTTCAGAAATCTACCAAAACTCCTTCAGATAGATCCCCAGTAAGGAATATCCCCCCCCATTAGATCCATGTGCTGATTATTCTCCTGTCTCTGGATTTTTCCATCTGTAGCTCTTTCCCTAATTTGAATACCTCCGCCAGCCCCTAAAATGTAGTTAAATATTTCCAAAGTTCTGTCCTGCTTTCTCTCATTCCCCTTCATGGTTCAGCAATACAACAGATTTCTAAAGTGATAGCATAAGGGAAGACATCTACTTCAAACCACCCTCAAATTTCTCAAGAAATAAAAAGATTCTCAGATTAATATCTTCTCTACTCAAATCTGCTCTTCTCACTCTCACTCTTTCAGGTCTAAAATTTAAGAACTGGCTTAGCCTGTGTTTGCCTCTTTCCCTGCACAATAATAAATTATACATTTCTGTGCATCCAACCTCTACAATTTTATTCAACTATTCATCAGTGGTGTGCTGGAGCTGGCAAAAGCCAATTGCTCAAATGAAAATTTCTGCTTAAATAAATATAAAAATAAAGGCAATATTCAAAACACATTGCTTCTTAATTATTTTACATTGATGCTCTTGAGGTGGAAATATATTATATAATGGGGTGCTCCTATCATTTAGGGCTGTTACATTTGTAGCTTGAAATCAGGCATGGTGGGAGTATTTACACAAGGTAAATTGGTAACCCCCCCCCCCTCCCCGCTGAGACACCAGTGAGGGGAACTGGTTGTTACACGTTATTAGCGCAGACTGACTATCCTAATTCATCCATTCCTATCACCTAGGAACAGACAGGAAAGTGCCTATTATTTTGTTCTTCCATCCACAGTTGCTATATACTCTGTCATAAGCCTCTGCAGGCTATTACCCACACATACTTACTGAGTGCTTACTATGTGCCAAGCTCAGGAAAGTGGTGAGCAAAACAAACATGGGCCTTTCCTCAGGGAGATTATAGGTTGGGTGGTGGGGGGGGGGTTAGATATTAAATAATCATGTGAATAAATGTATATTTATAAATCTCAGCAACTGCTGTGAGATAAATGTGCAGGATGTTGGCACAATACCTTTGAAGAAATGCCATTTAAATTGATACTTGTGCTCAGTGGTTGAGTGTTGACCTGTAAATCAGGAGGTCACGGTTCAATTCCCAGTCAAGGCACATGCCCGGATTGCAGGCTCAATTCCCAGTAGGGGGTGTGCAGGAGGCAGCCGATTAATGATGTTCTCTCATTACTGATGTTTCTATCTCTCCCTCTCCCTTCCTCTCTCAAATCAATACAAATATGTTTTTTAAAAATGGAAAAGAATAAATTGATACCTGTTAGGGACTGAATTGTGTCCCCTAAAAATTCATGGTGAAGCCCTAACCCCCGGTGTGCCTGTGTTTAGAGACAGGGCCTCTAGGAAGGTAATTAAGGTTACATGAAGTCATAATGGTGGGGCCTAAACCAGTTGGACTTTACAAGAGTAGGAAGAGGCACAGAGCTCCCCCTGGGCACACGCACGGGAGAACCCACGTGAGGCCACAGCTAGCAGGTGGCATCCGAAGCCAAGAAGTGCGGGCTCACCAGAAACCAGCTCTGACGGCACCTCACTCTTGGACTTCCGTCCTCCTGAACTGTGAGAAAAATATTTTTATTATCTAAGACATCTGGTTTGTGGTACTTTGTTATGGCAGTCCTAGCAGACCACTGCCAGGGCAAGGATAATTTTACTGACTGTAAAGGGTAGAAAAGCGTTTGGGGCGAGATGCTATCCCCAAGGAAGTGTCCTGGAGTGGAAATAGCTTAGCATATTTGTAGAACTAAAAAGAGAGCAGGGAGGCTGAAAGGCAGTGAGGGAAAAAGGGCATGCTCCACATACTTATTTTCCATTTTTTTAAAGTACTGTTTATAACATTTTTTATTAAACATATAACTGAATTAATAGCAGTTACTTAAAATAACTGCATGTTCATAAATAGGCAATAAACAGGAAATATCTATATATATAAACAGCTAATATGGAAAGTGTCTCCTCGGGAGTTCGACTGGGAGACTGGGATTTCAATCACTCGCTATGATGTGTGCTGACCACCCGGGGGCAGCGTGGAATGAAAGAAGGCCCTGGCCAGCAGCTGGCAGCCGGGGGAAGGGAGGCCCCAGCTGGCCCTGATCTCAGGCCAGGCCTAGGGACCCTACCAGTAATTCCTGCACCGGGCCTCTAGTGTTTATTATAAGAGTCATGGCTTTCCCTGAGCTCCCGGCAAATTAAACATATTTTAAGCTTTCTCACTTCTGGCCTTTGCTAATGCAGGTCCTTCCTCCTTCTTATCACGTCTATCTGTGATACCTACCATCCTCCCAGACTCAGCTCATGCGCTGCATCCAGGATCAAGACTCGCCTTGGTTTAGTCCTCCTTGGATCCCATGTAACTATACCTCTCTCTCTCTTTAAATGTTTTTATTGATTTGAGATTGGAAGGGAGAGGGAGAGAGAAATAGAAATATCAATGATAAGAGAGAATCACTGGTTGACTGCCTCCTTCATGCCCAGGATCAAGCCCACAATCTGAACATGTGCCTTGACCTAGAATCCAACCATGACCTCCTGGCTCGGTGGGCTGATGCTCAACCACTGAGTCACACCGGCTGGGTGGCAACTATACCTCTTTATGAGCAACTGCCTTGCCTTATTTTTGTTTTCTGGTTATTATGTTTATACCAGTTAATAATCTCCTGGAAGGGAATGACAACAGCTTTCTTGTTTCTACTGCCTTTGATAGTTTCTCAAGACAACTGCCATGCCAGGGAAATCGAAGGTGCTCAATGTGAGCTGCAAAATTTAAAAAACGTAAGTTTAAAAATATGGAACTCCCTTCTGAATCAATGATATATTGATATATACAGGAATATTCCCCAAAGCCCCCAGCATGGGAATATTTTGATATGAGTTTACAAAGATAGAGTGCCGTTAACTTAAGGAGATGGAAACAAGCCATGCTTAATGCTTGCTTTACTCCAGTTGCTCAGGAATGACGAACCTCAGGCACTACTTTTTTCTCCCTTAAGAAACTGAGCGATGAAAATTCCGAGCTTTTCAATGTATGCCAGCCTACTTTGGTTTGAATTTCCAAGTTCCCATAGCAGCACATATTTTACTCCCTTCTCCAATTTACTCTATTTTTTACCCATCCTGGGTGTCTGAGTGCAGTGCACCTCTCAAAATGAAGGATTGTAGTTCTAAAAGCAAATGCATTTTTCTTTGATCCTGAAAATTCAGTTCCCCGTAGCAGTGATAATGACGGAACCCTATTTAGTGCTGTTTGTTTTTCATCATTTCAACAGCCTTCAACCTGAAACATGATAAGAACAGCAAAGCTGATAAACCACCCTTATTTTTATCTGTTTTCTGTCGGGGTAGTTGCCAAGCACAGAGACAGATTTTTCTAAATAACTTAAAAAAAAGAAAAGAAGGAGTGCATAACCCTGTGCTTCAGGCTGAGGCCAGCACAATTCAGTACATTTACTCTGTTACAGAATTTTCCAGCAGAAAGGGAAGAGGACAGCACTTTTAAATCAAGCCTAGCATCAGGCTGGTCCGTTACCCTTGAAGTAAGACCGACTTTCTAAGTTATCGTCCAGCAAGGACGATGATTCAACTAAAGCAAACCAAATTATGGACAAACTTTTGCCTTAAAGACAAGCCGAACCAAAACAAAACGGTTTCAGTGAGCGATAGACTGTGCAATCCATTAAACAAGTGTGCCTACTAGGAAATTGCTATTACTTCAATATTATCATTCACCCAGTTACAGCATTTGTTTTCAATTTCTAAAAACATGATTGAGTTAGTCCCACGAGTTGAAATATGCTTAATGTCCCGTGATGTGATACGGTAGTAATGTACAAAAGGAAAACATTAAGAGGCGTAAGGGGGCTATTTTGTGCTAAACTCATTCTGGGGATGTGCTTAAGAACTGGCTTTCCTGATTAATCTGGTGGAGTTTTCATGCTGACCCTTTACTGATACTTCACTGATCTGGCAAAAAAGACAACAGAATTAGGAGGTTTTACAGTACATTTAGTTGGGTACAAAGACAGTAAAATATAGAACAAAAATCATGGTAAGTATTCTGTACATATATCAGCTCATAATTGGATTGGATATTACCGTTAGCTATGGCAAGAATGGCATTCATGAACTGCAAGAATATTAAAAAAGAACATCTATGAAAATGGATTGAGTTTTATGACTATGAGAATTATAAGATGAATTAGATGGTTATCCTGGTAAACTATGAAGTGATCTTGATATGGCTGGGTGATGGTTGGCAGCTCCTTGCCATTCAGACTTGGTCCTGCCATCCAGGGCCAGCTTTTAGGGAGTGGGATTCAGAAAGCATGGGAGACGTCACAGAGGGGAGAAACGTAGTAGAGTTAGGGTAAGCAAATGTAAGGATGAGACCACCCAGACCCTTGGCCATCCTAGAAAGAAAAAGCGCACTGCACCCTTGTGTGGCATCCTCTGAGGAGCAGAAGTTCACACCTCAGCACAGAACCTGACCTGATCAGGATCCTAGTCTAGAATATTGAGAGGTCAGGGTGACCTATCCAGACCATATTTCCTTGGGGTGTTTTATTTTTCCATGATAGGTGAAGGGGTGTTTCATAGAATAAGACCACAAAAAAACAAAATCCACATGTGCCTAATCGGATATTTTTGAAGCATTTTGACTCAAACAAAAATCCTCCAAAGTCTTTTGTATGATGTTGGCTCTGTACCAACATTATCTGCCAAACACATTCCTTATTATTTTAAAAATGTGATGCTCAAGATAAATTCAGAGGCTAATATCTCTCTATATAAAACCCTAATATGCAAATAGACCAAATGGCAGAACCACCGAACAACCGGTCACTATGACGTGCGCTGACCACAAGGGGCGTGCACAAAACATGGTGGGCATAGGCAGCAGGCAGCAGAGTGTGGAACATGGTGGGCATTGGCCGCAGTGAAGCAGGTGAGTGGGGGTGCCAGACCAAGGTGGGGCATCGGTCGCTGTCATGGGGGTGAGCCTCTGACGGTTACTGAAAATTCTTTGCTCCTGCTTGCTGTGGTCCAGCCTGGCACTTGCATCCGTTGCTGGTGCCAAAGCCACCGCTTGCACCTGCTGCCAGTGCCCAGCGATGGCCCTGATCGCTCAACGCCATCAGTGGGTGTGAGCAGCGGCTGCCGGCCCCAATTGCTCCTCAGTGCTTCTCCACCTCCCCCTGCTCCTGAGGGGCGACTGGAGCTGGCAGTTGCCTCTTGCACCTGCTGTATGTGATGACCCCGTTCACACACGCAGCCAGTACCAGAGCAACCGCTCGCACCAGCTGCTGGCACCTGGCGGCTGCTGGCCTTGATTGCCCGAGGGCTTCTCCACCTCCCCCTGCCCCTGAGGAGTGATCGGGGCAACAGCCGCCACTCACAACTGCTGACAGCGCCAGCCCCGCTTGCACCTGCTGATGGCGTGGAGCGATTGGGGCCAGCGCCAGCAGCGGTGCGAGCGGGGCCGTCGTTGTCAGCTGTGGGAGTGGCGGCAGCAGACGGAATCGGAGGGCCGTGGTGGGAGGGGCCGGGCGGGGGTGTGGAGGATGGGCTGAGACACTAGGCCCCTAGTGTTTATATAAAGGACACTTGAATATGCCATAGCCCATCTTGTTTTACAGAGGGATAGAGGAGGCCATCAGGCATAGATAAAAACCCAACTTTGCTGGCCCTGATAAATGGTGGCTGACTTGAATCTGAATGAATGATGCTATGGAAGTATAAGAAACGACATCATTTTCACAGAGATTTTCTTTGTACTGGTAAACAGCCACATCAGTTCAGTCCATATTCTATATTGTTTAGAATAAAACAAAACTATCGACATTTTGAAAGTGATACAACTACTAAGCAGCCCTACCAAAGTAATGCCCCATAGGTTGTGTACTCAAGAAAGTAACGGGTATTTAGATTACAGTGGCTGCTCCTTACAGGGACCTCTGATGTGCTCTTATCCTGGAGAAGCTCTAGGCAGACACTCGGACAGTCACTGAGCTGTGTGGCTTTGGAACGCTGGCCAGTCTTGCATGCCTCCTGCAGACTCAGCCAGCACCACCCCCAATGGGAGACTGTTTTGATCTGTCCTCCCAAGTCCCGATGGCTCCGCCCTCTGGAGTATGTCTCCCTCAGAGGCTCTTGTCCGGGACTTGGAAAGGCGGTGGGCTGTGCAGCTGGCTGTGGAGTGGAGTGGGGGTGGCGTGGGAGTGGGGGGACAGGTGAAGTGCTTGCCTCCCTTCTACAGGCTAGGCCTGTGCCACCTCCAATAAAAGACTGCTTTGCCAAAACCGGTTTGGCTCAGTGGATAGAGCGTCAGCCTGCAGACTGAAAGGTCCCAGGTTCGATTCCGGTCAAGGGCATGTAACTTGGTTGCGGGCACATCCCCAGTAGGAGGTGTGCAAGAGGCAACTGATCGATGTTTCTCTCTCATCGATGTTTCTGACTATCTATCCCTCTTCCTTCCTCTCTGCAAAAAATCAATAAAATATATTTAAAAAAAAAATAAAAGACTGCTTTAATCTGTCCTACCAAGTCCCCGTGGCCCTGCCCAGCTGAGTTCAGCCTCACTGAGGGATTGGAGTAGCTGGGACTTTGGAGTGCTTCTCCCTGGGAGCGTCTTGCCAGATGGGTGCTGGGTTCTGGGGCCTGGTGTGGGGGGTACCATTCTTACCACCCTGAGAGTACAGCTGGCACCACTCTCTCCAAAGGGAGACATGCTTGACCTGTCCTTCTGACTTTTAGTGGCTCTGGCCTACTGAGCTTGCTCCTACAAAGGGACCAGATGGCTGCACCCCATCTGAACCTGCAGTGAGCTGCTTCTAGGGGAACTAGAGTCAAAGACTCAGGCGGAAAATGGCTCTGGAGTAGGGGGCACTTTCCCCTACTGAGTGCCTGATGTGCTGCCCCCAAGTATGAGACCCACTAGTCCAGGGGTGAGGAACTTTTGGCCCGTAGGCCATATAATAGCCATGAAATCATTTGGGTCTGGCCCTGCCAAAGCATTAGGGGTGAATTTATTAAATGTTTGACCAAATATAGCAGGCTAATTTTTAAGTTGATAATTTTGTATGGTACGCAAATGATGTTATAAATATCCAAATGACCCTTGGCAGAAAAAAGGTTCCTCACCTGTTCTAATCTCCTAACACTGATCACCCTGCTCCATCAAGCTCTCACCTTGTGGAAGAGACTGTGGGTTGAGGCCAAGCTGGGACCACTCTATAGTCTTTCTTCGGAAAGTTCTGGAGGAAGACCAGGCAACCTCAGCGGGTGGTGGAGTAGACAACATGTGGAGGGAGCCTTGGACCTTTTATTGATCTGCCCCAGCTCAGAGTTGGAGGAAGCCTACCTTTGCACACAGCTTGACCCCTCCCATGCACATCTAGGCCCAGTAGACACAGCCACAAACAGTGACTAGCAAGGTAGCTCCAAACAGGTAGGCCAAGGCTGGTTACACACAATGTCTGATATCAACCTGCACCAGAACCTGCCCAAATTGACCCAGAACCAACACAACCAGTGGTGGCTTTAAGACCACACCAGAGCTCGACCCAACTAACCATATAAGCAGCACACCCACACAGGGAGTCTAGTAGGCACCAGGCCCTGCTGAGAACAACTCTGCCTCTGGGGACAGCTCCTGCAAAGGGAGTCATACATGGTCATTGAGGTCTATCCTCATAGTAAGCTAGCCTGAGGGTTAACTCTGCCCATGTACGGGCCAACAGCACTTAAGATTAAGACATCAACATCATAAAGCAATCATGACAAGTTTGGGAATCACAGCAAGTCTATCTAATATACAGACACACACACAAAGACAGACAAAATGAGAAGACAAAGAAATAAGCCCCAAATAAAAGAGCCAGAGAAAATGTCCCAAAAATAATGAAATGAAATGGAAGCAACCATTTCATAACAGATAAAGAGTTTAAAACAATGGTTTTAACAATTCTCTAGGACAGCGGTCACCAACCGGTGGTCCGTGGACCACTGGTGGTCCATGGGGTCCGAAAGGTTGGCGACTGCTGCTCTAGGACCTTAGGGGAAGAATGGATATCTCAGTGAGAACTTAAACGAAAAGATAGCAAGCATTAAACATGACACAGAAACAATAATAAAGAACCAGTTGGAAATGAAGAACACAATATCTGGAATGAAGAATACACTAGAAGGAATAAACAGAAGAGTAGATGAAGCAGAGGATCAAAACAGCAATCTAGAGGACCAGATAAAAGAAAAAAATGCAAGCAGAGCAACAAAAGGAAAAAATAATTTTTAAAAATGAGGAAAAGTCTAAGGGGCCTCTGGGACAACATCAAGCCTAACAACTTCTGCATCACAGGGGTACCAGAGGAAAAGAAAGTGAGCAAGGAATTGAGAACTTATTTAAAAAATAATGGCTGAAAACTTCCTTAACCTGGTGAAGGAAAAAGACACACAAATCCAAGAAGCAGGAAGAGTCCCAAACAAGAAGAACCCAAAGAGGCCCACACCAAGACACATCATAATTAAAATGACAAAGGTTACAAATAAAGAGAGAATTTAAAGAGCAAGAAAAAGACAGTTGGTTACCTACAAGGGATTTCCATAAGGCTGTCAGCTGATTTCTTAATAGAAATACTTCAGGCCAGAAGAGATTGGCATGAAATATTCAAAGTGATAAAAAGTAAGGACCTACAACCAAGACTAATCTCCAGGAAGGCTATTACTTAAAACTGAAGGTGAAATAAAGAGCTTCCCAGACAAAAAATGAAAAAAAGTTAAAGGAGTTCATTACCACCAATAGACATGAAAAAATGCTTAATGTTGCTAATCATCGGAGAAATGCAAATGAAAACCACAATGAGATATCGCCTCAGACCTGTTAGAATGACTATCATTAATAAATCAGCAAACAGCAAGTGTTGGTGAGAATGTGGAGAAAAGGGAAACCTCTTGTACTTTGGTAGGAATGCAGATTGGTGCAATCACTGTGGAAAACAGTATGGAGTTTCCTCAAACAATTAAAAGTGGAACTGCCTTATGACCCAGCGATTCCACTTCTGGAAATATATCCAAAGAAACCTGAGACGCGAATTTGAAATAATATATGCACCCCTATGTTCATTGCAGCATTATTTACAATAGCCAAGATCTGGAAGAAACCCAAGTGCCCATCAATAGGTGAATAGGTAAAAAAGCTGTGGTACATTTACACTATGGAATACTACTTGGCCGTAAAAAAGAAGGAAACAACCTTTTTGAACAGCATGGATGAACCTGGAGAGTATTATGTTAAGTGAAATAAGTCAGTGAAAGACAAATGCCATATGATTTCACATACATGTAGAATCTAATGAACAAAATAAACACAATAGAAACAAAATGATAGATACATAGAACCAACTGACAGCTGTCAGAGGGAAGAAAGGTTGGGGGGCTGGACAAAAAAGGTGAAGGGATAAAAGAAAAAGACACAGATAAAACAGTATGGTGATTACCAGAAGGAAAGGAGAGAGAGAGAGGGAGGGAGGAAGGGAGGGAGAGAGAGAGATGGCAAAGGGGCAATAAATGGTGGTGGTGGAAAGAAACTTGAGCCTACAATGCAGTATGCAGAAGATGTGTTACAGAGCTGAACACTTGAAACTTGTGTGGTTTTTATTAACTAATGTCACCTCTATACATCCAATTAAAAATTATCTTCAGGTATCTGGCTATGTATTAACTATTTTGGCTATGTATTAGTTGTATTGAGGTCAGCTCTATTTCAGATAGATGGATGGCTTTCATAACTGTAGTCTTCACACATGATGACTAGTTAATTAATGAAAACTAGTATCAAGTGTATTTAGAATGATATACTGGTCATGTCTGAGGATGGGAGACTAGAGAACAGGGCTTACCTCTCATGCAGGGTAATAGCAGGAGATCGAAAACATACTCGTAAGATTGTGACACCAAAGAGATGGAAGCTAATATTCAATAAATACAAAACGAGAGATTTCTCTTCTATGTATGAATCACCCTGCAATGTAACACCAGGCATTTATGAATTACACATCCATCCAAGGGATCTCTATACATCCCCAGGTAGTGTTAACACAGATTCCTAGGCTCTGCCCCAGAGATTTCAATTTAGTATCTCTGGTGCGGAATTTAAGATTGTGCATTTCCAAGAAGCTCTAAATGATGCTAATGCCGCTGGTCCATAGGCCATACTTCGGGTAACACGGATAAAGTGACACTCCTCTTATAATATTTTATATGTAAACTAGAGGCCCAGTGCACGAGATTCGTGCACTGGGGGAGGGGAGTCCTGGCTTAGGCCCCAGGGATCGGGCCTAAGCCGGCAGTCAGACATTCCTCTCACAGTCCAGGACCCCTTGCTCCATACCACCCTCCTGCAGCAGAGGCGGGAGAGGCTCCACCACTGTCACTGCATTCACTAGCAGTGAGCCCAGCTTCTGGCCTGAGTGGCGCTCCTCCTGTGGGAGCGCACTGACCACCACGGGGCAGCTCCTGCATTGAGCGTCTGCCTCCTGGTGGTCAGTGCGTGTCATAGTGACCAGTCAGTCGATTTGCATATTACGCTTTTATTATATAGGATGAGATCAAGAAGATGTATAAAATATACTCCTAATAATCTATGCATGTGTGTACACTAGTATGTGTTTTTATATAATTTTAAAAAAATCTTGATGTAATTAAAACTACAATTCAAAGGGTCAGACTGCAAAGGCTATTTTAAAAAAAAAGATTTGCCCTTTTTTTTTTTTTTAAGACCAAATACGTTACTAGCTCCAGATACCTTCAAATACATGGAATTATCTTATAGTAAAACTCAGATGCCAGAAGCCCACTTTGCAAGTTTTCTTTGCAAGAAACAACCCCAATACGAGCAAATCAGAAAGACAGAAAGAAAAACACATAAGCAATAGAACTCTGATTGGAAAGACATAATACAAAGATAACAGAACTATTTTTAAGCTTCATTTTATGACCAGGGGCACAGAAAAATAGTTTGAAATAGGAAGTTTTCATGCTGATTACATGAAATCAAAATCACTATTCAAAGGCAGCAGCATTTAAAAAGAAACAAAGCCTAGTTTCTACAATACATTTCAGTGTACTTTCAGTCTGGGAATATTGCAAAATACATTGCAGGTACAGCTGGGAAAACTCAGTGATACCCTGTCCAGATCTCAGCGATTAGGTTATAAAAATATTTTCACATTCCTGCAGATGTCTAGATTCCTTTCTTTGCTAGTGATTTTAATTCAGAACTCATTATTGATAGCTGTTTGTTCTGATAGAACCTAATTGCTCTTTTACCAGGCCCAGCTGCAAGCAGGCAGATAATTCTTTTCCCTTATAGAGTATATTACATATAAACACAGGCAGGAAAAAAATAACCAATTAACTAAATACATGTGCATAAAATGATTCATTGAGAGCGCGGATCAAGTAATGTATCTAACTGCAACACAGGTCAAAGGAAATTACCACACTTATAGCTTACAGCATGGAATATAATTATATGGAAAATTCATAAGCATTAAAATATATAGATGATGAGTGGCAGCAACTGAAAATTTACCCTTTTAGTAGAGAAACATATAAATTACTACATTTGAGTAATTGACGGGGCATTTAATCTACTGAAGGACTAACTAAAGGATTGCTATCTGACAAGCTGTACACAGAACCAGAGAGGCCTGCCATAGCCGACACCGACCGGAGGAATGTAACATAATGTGGGATCATTTTGCTGTGCAGATAATCCTTTCTGTGGAGGGGAGAGTTTCTAGGGACCCACCAACTCTTTTCCCTACAACCCAGTCACTGCTGTGGTGAGCTGCTTTCCCTAACTTTTCTGGAAGGGGAATACAAATCTGTTCAAGTCAGAGCTATCTCCTCTGGAAGATTCTCTTCAAAGGCAATGCCTCATTTTAGCAGCTCCCCAAGAGATCCAGGCACAGCGTGGCAATGTTCACTCTATCAGATGCCTTGGCAGCCTCGCTCACTGAGTCTGCACCAATTTGGGGACCCCAAGCTGCCTTTCTTAGTGGACTGGAACCCCCGAAGCGAGGTAAACCACCGGCTGGATTCAACAGAGACCACATAAATAGCAAATACACTGCATCTGAGAAGAGCAATAGTTCGTTTTATTTCCTCTCTGTCTGTTCCGGAAATGGAGGGAATGGGGTGATTGGGGATGAGCAAACTGCTCCTTAGCAAGGAACCCATTCAAGGAAAATGAACTTTTTCTTAACATCAGGGACACTACATGGTGCTTCCCTTTCTAAGGGCACTAAATGCTTCTCTGTGAAGACTTAATCTACCTCATATAGGGAGAAAGATATTGGGAATGGGAAGTTACTGCCCTGATAACTCTCAGGGATGCAGCATACATTTCCATTAATACCAGACATAATGCTAATTAGCATGCAAACCCCAGACTCAACATTTACAAGGCCTTATGTAATGAATGTAAAGTATGGTATGGGGCTTGGGGTGCACAAAATCTGGTCCATAGCCTACTCCCAGCCTCTCCCCCAACTAAGCAGCAATGAAAACCATTTTATTTGGCATTTAAGAGTAATGCTACTACCATGTGTTGTTGTTGTTATTATTATTTTTACTTCCATAGCACAGATTATACCATTTAGAATTCATGCCTGGCTTTGCCTCTGTTATTGTTTTAGATTGTGACACTTCCCTGCCATGTGCCTTATTCATCAAATATCTATTCAGTGTCTTTTTCAGGTGTGGCACAGGTCCAGGGGAGAGGGGTGTATAGTAAACTCTTACACATCATCTCTGACCTCCTATCTCTAGTGGTTGGATATTACAGTCCAGGGGAAAAAATTCCAATGTTTGCCCATGGATTTAACACTCACCATATTTTAAAAGCCCCCCCTTTTTTCTTTGACGATTCAATTTTTACTGATTAAAATAATTTAAAAATAACCAAATTACTGAGTTGATGGAACTATGTATTTTGTTTTCACATAAGCATGACAGGGAAAGTAGTTTCTGATATGACATATTTATTTTATGAGTCAATTTGGCAAATGGAAAGAGTATGAATTTTACAGGTTCAAAATCTGGCTCTTTACCTGCAAGCTGTGGATATTAGGTCATCTATTTATCCTCCCTGAGCCTCAGTTTTCTCAACTGTAAAATGCAAACACATTACTTAAGGGCACTATAAGGCTATTGTTGGTGAAATGCCTTTTCCTTAACAGCTTCTTGATTATGTTCATTTTCTTACTCTCCTTTTTCCTATGAACTGAGGTTGTGAAGTTGAATATACTTCAGTTGGCCTAATGGCAGAGTAGATATGCAGCCTTCATATTCTTGCATGGTTTATATTAAGTACTTGTGCTAATGAATTTATGAAACTAATATTCCATTTTATTTCTTGATTTCTACCCTCTCAGAAAAAAATATGTACAACTGAATCAGATTTTAGACTTAGAAGGTTCTCAAAGTGCAGCCCCATGACCAGCAGCATTGTGTGTCACTTGGGAATTTGGACCACCTACCCAAGCCAGTCCCTTAAAGTTTACAGATGGAGAGACTGAGCATCAGAGAACCAATCCTCAGGACTGAAATAAAATCTCTCAACCTCAGGTGCAGTGTTTTTGTGTAGAGTTCTCGTTTCTTCCCCTTGTCTCAAAGTAGTGATTATTGTGTGTTCCATCATTCCTTCCTTTCCATACGCATATAGATATCTGTATGCATTATCTTATTGACCTCCATTTAACCAACTTAACAACTAACCCAAACTTCCTCTTTCCTCCAAAAGGCCCAGTCTGTTGCTCACTGCACCAGTTCCACTCCAGGCTAGCAGGCTATTTTCTAGGATGCCTGTGCTCTTTTGTGGAGTCATGATGTTTATTTCAACATAACCAGTTATTTTAGTTAAATAATCTAGTTAAGTATTAAATAAACTGGTGAGCTATGGTTACAAAATAAAAGAGCACTGTTTCTGCTAAAACTAAGTTAACTGCTTTGGGAACATGCTTACATATTTGAATATTAACCATATATTATATTATTTTTGAGCTTTCTTTACTTTAACTAAAGTTTTCTTTAAATGACCAAGTCTTAACTGAATACATACATCAAGGTTTCTTCTGAATGACCTTGACAGTTTTAGAGGTCTTTGTATACATTGTCACAAGCTCTTTGAGGGAGGCCCATTCTGCTTTATCTCCTTACTGCATAGCTTGGACCTCTGCACAGGTTAGTTTTAATGAATATTTATTTATTTATATACTTTACTGAGGGTTACTGGTTAATTAACCAGTTTCACTTGGTAGCTCATGGTCCTGTTTTATCACCATGAGCCAAATTATCTTTTATGATGGCACTTCCTAAAGGCCCTTCTGAAGTTCCAAGTGGGGGCAGTTTCATGTCTAAGGAAGTTTCAGAAATTCCCTTTGGGTGGTTCCCGAGGAAAATGAGTATTCTGTGGGGTTGAGGAACTCTGCTGGAAAGCAGCCCATGTGACTACATAAAATAACCGCAACATAACTCGGGACTCAGAGGGCACACATGTCGATGAGGCGTCCCCAATTTTCTGAGTGACTCGCCTTCTTATGTTCAAACCATAATTCTGTTTCCATAAACTCATACTTCTTGTAGAAACAAGAATGGGTATGAAAACCATCTGTCAGATCACATATGCCGGTATTTGTTTGGGAAATGGTCAATGCACAGATTTGTAAAACTACCATTTTTTTTCTTTTGTTTTCCTTTTATCTACATCAGGTAGTTAATCATTACTGAATCCAAATCTACTCTCAAAGGTTAAAAGAAGTAAGCTGTAGCCAGGGGAGTGTGAAGCACTGGAGGTTAAATAACTGTGGTGCAGCCTATGACAAACCGAGACTTAGCAAAAGTGACATGTCACTGAAAAATGAAAATGCTGAGTATTTAAAAAAAGTTGTCTGCAAGCCAAAACTTGTTAAGGACAGTTTTGGGAACAAGGTCTCCAAAGAGGGAGGTGGTTTAGTCAGTCTTCAATCATTTTAACACTTGATTCTGTAAGACTTCAGAGTTTACAGCAGTGTAAGTAACCCATCCTAGTGGCCTAGGAGCTCCAGGACAGGAATACTTAGCCTGGAGGCGAGAAAGTGGTAACGGGTCTCCTTTACATTACGTCTGTCCATGGAAACTGAGCATTTATTTACCTGAGATAAGGCTGCCCAGGTTATTAAAATCTCAAATGTTGAATGGCAGTTATGTAATGGGTTTCTTTGAAAAAATAGAAAGTGAGCTGTCATTTAATAAACATGGCCTGAAACGCTGGTAGCTGAAGCTGGGTGATGGGTGCTTGGGGTTGATGATACATTCTCTCTACTTTTAGGTATGTTTGAAAATGTCCAAGCTCAAAGTTTAGAAAAAAAAAAAAAAAAAAAAAAAAACAGCCTCATTTTCCCCTCTAAGACAAAGCTCTTTCCAAATGCACGGTCCCTAAGGGAGAGAAATAACAAAAATGCTGTTCAGAACCATTAACCTAGTTTCAATAGCTAGGATGGGACCCTAAGTTTCTTGTTAGAGCCAAACTGTAAAATAATGCAGCTTTAAAAAGAAACTGTAGACATCAGTGATAATTCCAGAAGTGCTACTTAATAAGATTGTATGTAGGGAAACATAGGCAGAAAATTCAGCAAAAGGCATGATGACCACCTTAGGAATTGCATCTTTGTACATTATGTATGCCACAAAGATTCACTCTAAAAATGACCTCCATGCAGAATTATCTCATATTTTAAAAATGTTTTTATTCCTAAGCCTCTAGGAAATATAACCACAATAACAAAGGCATACATACATCTATAGCTCTTATAATTGGCTGCATTCACAGAGCTTCTTACTGAATTCTGGAAAAGGTTTTGCTAAGCTTGTGGCTTTACTATTGTGCCCTACAAACCACTAAGTTTGAGTTTAATTGAACCAAGATAACAAGTGAATTTCAGACGGTAGTACATCAGAGAAAATAGTCCGAAGCCAGGTCAATCATTTCCAGACACACAAAAGAGGGATGAAATGTTGACTCCAGGTTAGAAAGGATTTTTGTGGTGTGCAACATAATTGGTTATGGTTTTTCAAACGTAAGTAGTGAGCATGAGTCCAGACTGAGCAAGACTCTCTGCCCAATTGATGAAAATTAGAGTTGGGTTAAGGTTGACAAAGTGAAACTTAAAAAAAATTTATACTTTTAACCTTTTGACCCACTTTACCCATTTCTTTCACTCCATGCCCAACATACCCCTGTGCTTCCAGCAACCACCAATTTGTTCTCTGTATTGCTAAGCTTGTTTTTTTTTTTTTTTTTAAATGTTCTTAGAGTCTATATATAAGACAGATCCTAAAGTATTTGTCTTTCCCTAGAAGGACTGATTGCCTGTGGACCCAGTTGGGACTGAATTTAAAGGTAGTCAGAGAAAATGTCTTGTTATGGCTTCCATAGAACAAAATTTCTAATCATCATCATCATCGTCATAAATAAGCATTTAATCTATCAATTTTTACGCAGTTTTCCCTTGTGGAGAAGATGCCTTTGGCAAATGACCACATTGCTTTCCACCTTCCTGAGAAATAGCAACTCAGTCAGGCAAGTGTTTTGTACAAGGCCTTGTAGTCTTAGGGCATCCAATATCTCTCATTTTTCTATATACACAATTTCTATTTCTTAGCCTGAAAGTCAAATACGTAGTAAAAGCCATAATTCAGAGTTTTTCTCATTAGCACACTTCCAATGAAACCTTTAAGACCCAGGAGCTTCATTTCTTACTCTTTATTTTGTAATGTCCTCCTATGCATAACCTACTTTAGGAAGACTTTTACTGGTGTGAAACACGCCTCATATTTTCAGAGGATCCCTGGGACGTACCTCGTTTGTCCACATTAAGATCTAACACACCTGGTTCTTCATAAAACTCAGAGGCTTGCCATCGTGACCTACTGAGGTTGCACCTTTTGTACATTCATCCTCTTTCCTTACTTAAAGCATCCAACCTGAACCTGGTCTTCAAGGATAGTGCAGTGAAACAACCAGCTTCCTCAAATAATCCAAACTCAGGCAACAGCTGCCATCTTGTAAAGTCCCTGCCTCAGTGACAGGAGGGGGCTCTGCCCACTTGGCTCTGCTTCTTATGGACAGAGAACACAGCAAAGAGGTGAGAAGCTGCAGAGAGAAAGTCACCCCAACCCGCCTCTCTGCAAATCTGGTGGTAGTTATGGATCCAAAACAAAACAAGAAAACAGCCCAGGAAATAAAGGGACCAAGTGGCAATGGCAATAGATTGTCAAAAGAACCTGTATTTTGGGTTACACTTGGGATTTTGCCTTTCTTATCCAGTCCCATGAAGGAAATTCACATTCGACCTAATTGGGCTGATGAGCGTGACGTAGTGAGAAATACTGAGCAGGCTCATCAGCGTCACATTCGGGCAGAAAGGAAGGTTTGATACGATAACATGGGGTCCAGCGGTTAGTAGATGCTTAAGACTTTGTTCTCCCTCCCACTTCCTCCCCTCCCCCAACACACACACATCTGGAGCATGTTCTGTGTCCAGAAGGAGCCTTTTTGTTTGTTTAATTTGTCATCACTTAGTTGGTCTTCAGCACAGGCACCGTTTACATGTGCAGGCTTGTATTTCAAAAGGGATTCTCTCCTGATTCTGGTGTCATTTCTGCAACAAGAAATTCCCGCAGCAGCTGTACTTATTTTACAAACACAAATGTACCTTATTAATGCTATTTCTCAAGGCAAATGGTTTAAAAATACTTGCTAAACATTTGTTTATTTATATAAAAATATCAGAGTTTTTCACAGCTAGATATAGGGCATATAACAAACCCTGTGAGTGTGAGAGAGAAATAGAAGTGATTCCAGCAGATGGCATGGTCAGAAGCAAAGGGTTTGCAAATGCAAGGAACAGCACAAACCCAAATGGAGAAGTCTGAAAGGCTATAATTATACCACATCTACAGTAGAATGAAGAAGGGCATTATGTTAAGAAATACAGGGGCAGAGTCTTAACTTCCATAAGCATGCCACACAAAATGGGGATTCAGAACATGGGTTGTTATGGGACAATATACCACACGCAGTTTTTATTTCAGTTCCAGCAGAAAAACAATATTGACAAATTTCTTTCTCTCTGCTTCCTACTTTATCCAATAGAAGAGGCAACAATAGCATTTGCTGCACTTGGCTGGAGCCTGGGATGAGGAAATTGTGGATCATGAGCCTCCCAGGCATATGGCCACTAAAACGCTCCCACAACAGCCAGGGCACAGCCAGGGGACAGCTCCAGCGGGAGCGGCAGACACACAGGCCGGCACAGTGACACAGGGCAGGGCTGCCAGGACATCATGCAAAGCCATTTTTGGTGGCCTGATGTGGTTTCCCCCATCACAGCTCCAGCCACTACTGCAAAGCAAGACGAGTGCACCTCTGACATTGCCTCCTCCGTCCTCTGGACCCTTGAGCATTTTCTGCTGCCCCAGCCTAATAACCACCTGGCTGCCCAGCACATCCAGGTTGCTCCCGGCTCCTCAGCAGCCCTCCTTATAATCGGTCTTGAAGATCTGTGATACTTAATTGGCTCTAATGCATCAAAATTACCTACTCTGACCATCTTAGTTCCAAACATAATGCCTCCTGCCATTATACAGGTGCTTTCTGATTACTCTCCTAATTCACCTAGAAAATGTTAAGGGACTCTTTAATCAAATTAATGTGAACAAAATTAAAAGGACCATAATGTAGTGGAAAACATATTGGACCAGCAAGAGTCTATGGGGAAGCTGCAAATCTTGTTGTGCTTCATTTTATTTTTTTCTATCTCTAAAATCAAAGAGATGGAGGGGGACAAGGGGGATGGAGAGATAGCGAAAAAGAGAGAAGAGAAGAGAAGAGAAGAGAAGAGAAGAGAAGAAAAGAGAAGAGAAGAGAGGAAGGAAGAGAGAGAGAGAGAAAGAAGGGAGGGGCTTTCCTGGGAGGCTTGAAATGTCCTTTCTAGGTCTATGATTCACTTATTCATTATGAGTAAATGATACTTGAGTTTTTGAGTTAAGAAATAAAAAGTCTATCACCCCTAATAAATCCTAAATTACAAGAGGATATAAAGGAAATATTTTTGAGACAAGATGAAAGGGAAATAAAGAGTACAAGATCTCCCACCACACAAGCTGACATTTCAGCAAAAATCAGGTATCAGGTATGAACCAAATTAAATGGATTTTCCTCCGCTTTTTAAACATTGCCCATTTCTTATATGAACAGGAACAGGTGGACCCAGGGGCTTTGGCTCTGCTCACCCAGCCCCAGGAGGGAAATCCACAGTGAACTGAGACAAGCTGGTCAGTGGGAAGAAAGACTCCCAGTCCAGTACCTACCAGCTTCAGCCACGCAGCCCGCAGCGAGGGGGGGAGGGGAGGGGGAGTAAATGAGGCCACAACTGTTCCTTGCTTCTGGCAGCAAGAGGCGGAGTCTGTGCCGCCACCCCTTAAATCAGGGCTAGCCCGTGCCTTGCTTTGAGCAAAAGAATGTGGTGGTGGAAGTGATGATGTGTGACTTCCAAGCCTCCCTGTCAACAGGCCTTGTAAGCTCCTCCTTTCATCCCCAGGACCCAGAGACCATCAGACCAGGATGAAAGACCTGGGGAGACAGAGGCCTGGCTCTCCCAGCCTTTCCAGCTGACTGCAAAGGAGACCCCAGGAGAGAAGGCAGCGGACCCCTCCCGCCCCAAGTCAGCCACAGAATACTGAGACACACAGACTGTGGCATTTAAGCCAGGAAATGGGGGTTGGTATTTGTAGGCAACAATGACTAAATAATGGATTTATCCCCCATTTCAGAAAAGTGGCCAACTGTGAATCGCACACTGAAATATAACTACACTTAAATGATTCAATGTTCAAAACTAACCCAAATTAAAACAAACAGACAAGAACAGAGAAGGCACAGTTTTTCATCATAATCACAATTCAAATAGACAGCTATTTGCTTAAATTCTCATAGAGTTTAAGCAAATAGTTGTCTAGTCTTTCTGGTCAGAATAGAAGAGCATAGTTAATCCTGATCCCTCATTTATTTTATCTGTTTAGATAAAGTCTCTAAGCAACACTGTGGACTGAGGAAAGTCTTAACTACTGACTCTTGATGGATTGACTTACAAACAAGAGTGTGCTTTTTTATTCTGATGTAGTTCCATTTGTTTACTTTCTCCTTAGTTTCCATTGTCCTAGGAGCGGTATCGGTGAAGAAATTGCTTCGGCATATGTCTGAGATTTTTGCTGCCTATGGATTCTCTTGGGATTTTTATGGTTTCCTGTCTTACATTTAAGTCCTTTATCCACTTTGAGTTTATTTTTGAGTATGGTGTAAGTTGGTGGTCTAGTTTCTTTTTTTTGGCATGCATTTGTCCAATTTTCCCAACACCAAAATAAAAAGCTTCTGCACAGCAAAAGAAACCATCAACAAAACAACAAGAAAGCCCATGCATATAAGCATGGGAGAACATATTTGCCAATGTTATATCTGATAAGGGCCTAATCTCCAAAATTTATAAGGAACTCATATATCTTAACAAAAGGAAAAATAAACAATCGAATAAAAAAATGGGCAAAGGACTTAAATAGACACTTTTCGAAAGAGGACATACAGAAGGCCATAAGACATAAGAAAACATGCTCAAAGTCCCTAATCATCCAAGAGATGCAAATCAAAATGACAATGAGGTACCATCTCACACCTGTCAGAATGGCTATCATCAACAAATAGACAAACGACAAGTGCTGGCGAGGGATGTGGAGAAAAAGGAACCCTCGTGCACTGCTGGTGGGAATGCAAACTGGTGCAGCCATTGTGAAAAACAGTATGGAGTTTCCTCAAAAAATTAAAAGTGGAACTCCCATTTGACCCAGTAATCCCATTTCTAGGAATATATCCCAAGAAATCAGAAACACTAATCAGAAATGACATATGCACCCCTATGTTCACAGCAGCAAAATTTACAATAGCCAAGATTTGGAAACAACCTAAGTGCCCATCAGCAGATAAGTGGATTAAAAAATGGTGGAATATTACGCTGCTATGAAATGAAAGAACTCTTAGCATTTGCAAGAGCATGAATGGACCTGGAGAGCATGATGCTAAGTGAAATAAGCCAGTTGGAGGAAGATAAATATCACGATCTCACTCATATGTGAAATATAATGAACATAAACTGATGAATAAAAATAGATCCAGAGACAAAGAAGCATCAAACAGTCTGTCAATCTTCAGAGGAAAGGCAGAGGAGGGTGGGGATGGGGGTAAGAGATCAACCAAAGGACTTGTATGCATGCATATAAGCATTACCAATGGACACACACAATAGGGGTGTGGGGGCATGTGCTGGGGGGTGGGGGTGGCTAATGGGGAAAAAAGGAGACATATGTAATACCTTAGACAATAAAGAATTTTTTTAAAAAAGAGTGTGCTAAACCAGAAGTATATACCTCCAAAGCTCAGAAAGCAAGGCATTACAGGACCTGCAAACTTGGGCAGAGGGTCTGACATTCCATTTAGCTTATCTCTTATCTATAGCCTCCACTAAATACTGGAAAGGGCACATTCATTAAGTCATGCCACTTCAGGGCATTCCTATGGCTTACTGTTTTGAACTGCCAGGATGCTGGACATTCATACCAAGCATGAATACAAGGCATTGTAACTGATAACCTAGCAAAAAAGGGCAGCATGGCCCTTAAACGTGGCCACCTTTGGGGGGCTGAGAATTCGCTGCAGAGCTGCCACGATGCAGAAGCACTGTTGGAACAACTGTTTTGCAGTAGCGTTAAGAGCCTGTGCCCTGCTCACTTGAATTCCCTAATGGTGGCGCATCTTGTTCATAAAGGTAGACTTGTTCAGGTACCTTTTTATTTTATTTTATTTTATTTATTATTATTTTTTTTAAAGTGCCAAGAGACTTTTAGAGTCAAGTCTTTCGTTTGTACAGTTGGTGATCAAGATAGGGAATATTCTTGGGTGATTCTTCAAGTAATGAACTAAGTTATCTATACACTTTAAAAGTAATTCTTAAGGTAAAGTATGTCTCATAGAGAAGTTCTCCTAATGTTTAAAAAAGTATGCCATTCAAAGCGTTTTCAAGTTTAAAACTTTGAGGCGGGCTCCTATTTGGATGCACACATTCCACCACAATCAAAAGTCAGTTTTGTTGCTATCACCTTCTCAACCAAGGGTGATCTTTCCCCTTCAGAGACACTAGCAATATCTGAAGACATTTTAATTTGTTGCAACTGTCGGGGGTGGAGGGGGTTGTGTGGGGTGTGCTACTGGCACCTTGTGGACAGCGGCCAGGGAGCTGCAAAACATCCTCCAATGCACAGCACAGCCCCCACAACAAAAATCACACACCCCAATGTCAATGCTGAGGAGGTTGAGAAATCTGGACTGATAGTAACAATCCATTCTGGAAAGTAAAGAACTTTTTTCAGTGCAATGAAATAATTATGACAGTATATATGCATTATTAAAGTGTTAATTATTCTAATCGTCACTTATCTTCTAGGTTAATACACACATAACATTTTGATTCTAAATCACAAATTACATAGAAGTAGAGCTCTCATTTCAGAAACTGTCATAGTATTGTTTGTAGATTGATAGTAATAGAACCAATTTAAATAACCACCACACTGATAAAAATAATAATCATAAACTATACAAAATAAAAATAATAAGTACAAACAATTATTGGCTTCTTTCTATGTGGCAGGTACCTGGCTAATTATCACTTTACACATATAATCTTATTTAATCTTTATAAATAATTCTATGAAGGTCATACTGCCATTATCTGCACTTTACTAACCAGGAAATGACAGGTGTAAAAAGGTTAAATAACTTGTCTAACGTCCTAGATATCGGAAATGGTGCAGCTGGGATGTGAACTCTCATAAGCTGATTTCATGTTCACAGTTTTCACCTTCGTGCTGTGCTGCCCCCAAAGGGGCTATCAGATCTGCTAAGAGCCAACTCTGTTGTGGGCTCAGGACAGTTCTGCTCTCATTTGTGTAACATACACTAAGCAAAATAGAAAATGGCAGTATGGTATAGACAAAGAGGAGAACATGTGAGTCATAAAACATGGGTTCTCAGGCAGATTCCCTACTTACTGGTTGGGTCTTCAGTCAGGGTCTCGGGGTCTCAATTTCCTGATCTGTACAGTGAGGATGGTAATAAAACACACCTACCGTTCTTGTCATAAAGACTGAATCAAGTAAATGATGGGAAGATGCTCTGTAAATGGTTGCATTCCTACACAATAGTGATTTGATTGCTATTCTTGGGCATAGAATGGCAAGGTGATAGTTTCTCAGTTGCACTTGAAGGGATTTTCATGATATAGACTGAAATATGGACTTCAAATGAGATAGTTTAAAAAATATATATATTTATTGATTTCAGAGAGGAAGGGAGAGTGAGAGAGGGATAGAAACATCAATGATAAGAAAGAATCGTTCATAGGCTGCCTCCTGCATGCCCGAAACTAGGGATTGAGCCCACAACCCTGGGCATGTGCCATGACCAGGAATTGAACTGTGACCTCCTTGTTCATAGGTAGATGCTCAACCACTGAGCAACACCGGCTGGGCGAAATGAGATAGTTGCTTACAATATTGGCCTCACTTCTCTATTGCTTTAGATCTATAATGCTTCTTTTCAAACAAATATTCCATTTTATCAGGCATCCAGAGTATTCTTCCCAGAACTCCAAATACCTTCTTAATTTTGAGTTTTATATTTTACACCTACTGGGGCTATTGTGCAATTCCTTTTGATGTTTCTTTTGGTTCAATTACTTTTAAACTATTTCAGTGGAAGTAAGATATTTTTCTCTTATAGGATTGTGCCATCATTATATTGCAGACTCGGCATCCTGTTTTATATCACTATATTGTTCATAAATATAGAATTTGTTTTTTCATGCAGAATTATTGGTATATGAGAACAGAACCTGGCATAATAGTCTCCATATGGTATAATTACTTCTCCTCACCTTAAAATGTTTCCATAAATAAGGACATAATTTGTATTTTCCACCCATTTTCTTATCCGGAGATGTTGGTATTTTTAACAATCTAGTCTTTCAGCTACAGAAAGCTAGCTTCTTATATTACTTAATTTATACATGAAAATGAGTACCAGGTTTAAGGAAAACATGGGTGTACAGTTTGTACTTGTCAGCATCTCAAAACTATCACATGCCTTGGCAATACTCGTGGTCTTTGATCTAAAGAGATATTTGAATGGAACAAGAATAAAGAATGGAATTTAGAATGAGTGATTAAAAATGCATTAAACAATTTTCCGAACCACTTTCAGCTCCTTTGGATCACAAGGTCTTTTATTTTTATGCTCAGATGCAATGCTTTCCAAAATCTTTTGACCTTCAGATGGCTGTTGTTGTCAATACTGGGTTGGTATTAGGAGTAAATGGTTATATTATGAATATGATCTAAGTAGTTTCTTTGTTGTGCTTTCCCATATAAAGTCAAA
Organism: Plecotus auritus; assembly: GCF_963455305.1. Classification (NCBI taxonomy): domain Eukaryota; kingdom Metazoa; phylum Chordata; class Mammalia; order Chiroptera; family Vespertilionidae; genus Plecotus; species Plecotus auritus. The sequence continues at coordinate 132,554,151 of NC_137776.1, read as the reverse complement.
AAAAGATTATGAAGATTGGATCTTAGGAATCTTTCCAACCCCAAATTGTCACTTGATTTTTATTGGGCCTCACTCAGTGGCCCATGATGCTTCCAAGGCTTTATTGATCTAGATCTGGCTCACATTCCCTGTTCCTTCCAGTTTTGAAGACTGGTTTGATTCTATGATGTAAAAGATTTAAAGCTCTCTAAGAGGTCTAGTTTACTCTCCTTCAAATGTTTCATTTAGAAGATAGATTCAGGGAGGTCTGATCTATCCTTCTTTCTTATTTATTCATATATGAATACTTTTCTCCTATGAAGAAAATATATTCCCTTGTTTCTAAGAGGGGTTAACATGACTCAGAGTTAGTATATGGGTCAAGGGTTTACTATTACCTCAATGAAATGATAGCTTTATCCCAATTATTCATTCTTAACAAGAACCAAGTACTTAGAGAAAATTAGTTGTCACACCCCTTTGGTACCAGTAGCATATTAACCACAAGTTCTTCTATAAAACAACCTAAAACACTGAGCTCAAAATGAGAAAGGGGAACAAAACTTCTTTATTTTCTAAGGGGAAGACTGAAACAATATGCCAAAATATAATATATGACCTCTATAAAACCTAAGCTTAGGAAATAGCTTGAAAGTTCTCCCCTTTGTCTTTCAAGATCAAACTTTATAAATAAGGAGAAAAAACATTGCATGTCTCTAGTTATGCATTACATAGCTATCTGTGAAGCGGTTAAGGGCACCTGTCCATCTGATGACCACTCAGTCAACAAATAGGTAGTAACGAACTACGTGGTCTCTGCAAGAAGAGTCAGAACTAGACATAAGTGAGCAAAAGAGTCATGGACTTTGAAATAGGCCTAAATTTATGAGCCATTTGACCTTGAGCAAATCACCTATGACCTCTCTATGCTTAATTGTTCCTCACAAGTAAAATATAGTGTTTTGTGGATTAAATGAGTGTAACTAAAAGTGTTTGGTAATACTTAGAAAACAGTAATGGTTCAGTAATTGGTAGCTATTGTGATTATGTTAAGATGATTAAGGAGTCAAAGAGACACATGCTAGCAATTACCTCTGATACCGAAAGAGTGAAATAAAGGCTAGATTATGGCAATGTGATGTGGGGTCAGAAAGGAAGGAATGGCTCCTCTGACCAGGTCATCGGGGTGGCTGTAAAAGTGAAATGCCCTCTATAAAGGCCAGGCAACCTGGGGCACATAATGGCTTTGTCACTACTAGTAGCATCAGCTCAGGCAGTTAAGCTGACCTGTCTTGGCCTCTGTTTTTTAATTGTGTGAAATGAGAGATAAAGTTCCTAAGGTTCCTACCTCTGAAGATGATTTGGCGGGGGTGGGGCGGGGGGGAATCAGTGAAACATATAAAACACTTAGAAGAGGCCTCCCCAGTTCAGAAGAGAGTATATTTGATGTTGACTAAGGTTTCAACATTCTTAACTATTATTATAGCTATAAAATAGGGAGCTATAGCTATATTTATTCATGAAATGGAGGACATGTGGGAAAGGACATAAATGGAGTGGTAGAAAAAGGGATTCAGAAATAGGTATGAAAAAAGACAAAGACAGTTTAAAATAATGAAACCTTCTTAAAAATACTCAAATATAAAGAGATACAAATATAGTCTTGTGTTTGAAAACAGGAACAAAAGATAGTCCAGCCTTGAAATAATCTTACTATGTTTGCAAAAATTCCTGAAGTGCCATATAGACTTCAAGTAACTTCAGCACACAATTATTGAGCACCTACCATGATGTAAGAGCAGTGGTACAAATGTGCATAATCCATAGTCCACACCCCCTAAGATTTCACAGCATATGCGATCTGCACACATAAAGCTAAATATACTAAGTGTGAACACAATCCTTTATGCAAGCTCAGAGAAGAGACTGTTTAATTCTTTCAGTGGGGAAAGGAATGGGGAATGACCTTTAAAGGTTTCTCCAGGGTTTCACCTCAAATGTCTATAATATGAAGCAATTCCTATAAATGGAGAGTTGAGCTGTATGGTAAACAACAGGGAGTGGTGAGGGTTTGGAGAACTGGATAGTGCATTCCAGCTTAAAAGCACTCAAGTTCAATTTGTTTACAACAAAAACAAAAACTATCACTTATATCAACAAAGCCATCTGAGGCCAGTTTGCAACCTTTACAAGGCAACATGAGAAGTACTCTTTGATTTGGATTATGAAACAGGGTTGAACATCATCAGATAGAGAAGGGGAATAGGTAAGATTCTAAATTGGTTGAATATCATGTGCTGAGAGCCAGAGATGAAAGTACTTAGAATGTTTAGCAGGTGGCTGAAAGGGTGAACAATTAGGTGGAAGGGCGAGATCAGCCTAGGTTAAGGGCCATGTACACAATGCTAAGTTCAAACTTTATCTTGAAGGCATTAAGAACCTCCACATTAATTTCTCTGTATCTTTAACAGCATCATTTTAAGAGTTAAATGGTTTCTCAGGTCGTTATGAGAGCAGATTTATTGTTTAAGTGATTCTAACTCATAGCGTCAAAATGTTGTCTGTCACTATGAAAAATCAGATGGCATTATCATGATGGAAAATACCTAAATTAAAAAATAATCCATTCAATTAAATATTTGGGTATTTATAAACACTTGGTTAGTCATATGATAGATGGCTCAGGTAATATAGATGACCTAAATTCATGTTGAATTTTTCTCCTTAGAGCTTTAAATATAAATATGGTTTTTTAAGACTCACTCATTAATATACCAATGATGTCATATTATTGCATACTTCCACACTATGCACTGTCGTAACTGCTTTATGTGTATAATTCCATTTAAGAAGTTAACATTCTTATTGCTATAAACAGTTACCCCTCTGTGAAGAAACAGAATCTAACAGATAAGAACTTTCTAAAAGGCACACAGCCAATGAGTGAACCAGCCAGAGCTTTACCCAGGCAGCCATTGTCTCTGAGGGGGCACTCTTAATGCTGAGATTATATGCTTGGTGTGAAATGATGGACAGCTAGACCTTATCTTTCCTTCTACACCTATTGAACTGACCCTCTCTTTTAGGAATGGGGTAGAATGTATCCTTCTCTGTGACCCTCCAAGCTTTTTTGTCCATGCTTGTTGCATTAGTCTATTCTTGTAATACTTTCTTACTATTATTGTTAGAATTTCTTCCCCTTATAATGATTTTTTTAGTCCTGGCATATTTATTACTACACAAAACTATTAAAGGAATGTGAATTTTCTTTTTTTCTGCTCCCCCTAACCCTTCCTTTTTTTTTTTTTTTTTTTTTTTTTTTTGTCTACACCAGACTTGTACAACCTTTTCCATTCTCACAGGATCTCCTGGGTAAAGGTTTGGGTTTACTTTGAGTTTGTCGCTACTTCAGTAAAGACAAAACAATTCAAGTTCGTCATCAGAAACGTCACAACATGAAGTACAGTGTATATATTCCAGACTATTTGGTGTGATGATTTGCGCCATGACCCTGCCAACTACCAGTGGCATTTCTTTGTGACTTGGCTAGTGTAACTTTCTGCATGGTGCCTTCCTGCTCAGAGATGATGTCTACAGTAGCATTTCTGGGATGCCACATGAGCAGTTGTTATCTGGAATGACTTGAATTTTTTTTAAAAAATACATTTTTTTACAGAGAGGAAGGGAGAGGGAGAGAGAGAAACATCAACCAGCTGCCTCCTGCACACCCCACACTGGGGATGTGCACGCAACCAAGGTACATGCCCTTGACCGGAATCAAACCTGGGACCCTTGTGTCCGCAGGCCGACGCTCTTTCCACTGAGCAAAACCAGTTAGGGCTGGAATGACTTGAATTTGCCACCTTATCAGAACAATTATCCTCACGAGTTTTAACATTCTGGTGTCCAAAGATTCATGATGGTTTGAATGTTGGCAACATGAACATGGTCGCTCCTAAATAAAGAGGCCAAGCTTTCTCACCAGACACATGAGGTTACCTGTGGGTGAACACAGGTCATTTCCCGGAGTTCAGTTTATGCTGCATCTTTCCCTCACTGTGTTGTAGTTGCTGACAAATTTCTTCCACCAAATATACCTGCCCTTCTGCTGTTTGTTTCAACACCAGGTTCTCCAGAGCCTCAGGCACAGCACTTCCAAATGTCAGCAGCTATTAGCTCTGCACATTCATCTTTGTTTCCTTGTTTCTCCCGAGCCATCTATATCTCCCCGAGCTGAGTGCAGGTGGCTTAACATAACTTAGGGGTGTGTGTGTGTTGGGGGAGGTATGTATTTTCTAAAAAAGAAGGCATTATAGTTATCTATCTTTTCCTTCCCACTTGTTTGAAAACTGTTTTGTGGGTCTAAGTATCTAGTATAAATCCTTATGCCTTGCTTACAATCAAGAGAGAGTAAATGGCATTTTAAAAATTGTCTATCATCTATCTATCTATCTATCTATCTATCTATCTATCTATCTATCATCTTAGTTTTCCAGGACCTCACTTTAATTTACAGAAAACATTGAGAGAGTAAACATGCTATATTTCAAAATGCAATGAAAATATAATACTACTTTTTTTTCAGTAAAGACTTCCAAGTTAGGTTTCATATATATATCATAGACACAGACATAGACAGACAGACACACACACACACACACACACACACACACACACACACCTCTGTGTGAACTGCATTTTTGCCATTAGGTATATAAGGGCGACATTTCTTCACTGAGCTCCAACTTCCTATTTCCCTATCCTGTGCCCAAACTCCATCTGAAAACATTTTATGATTTAACACGTGACCCTCATAATGAAGTTAAGCTTGTGCCAGGCAGGAACACCTTGCAATCAGGCACAATGTCTCTTTGAGGCCTGCTAAGATGTATAAGAGGGTATATTATATTGGTCAAACTAGCACCTGATGAAAACAACGGGCAGGAGAACTAGAAATCTGCTTTCATGATGTGAAAGCATTTGCTCAAATAATAAAAGTAATGTCTAGTGTTTAAGAATCATGCAAAAAACTATACCATAGTGGCAGGTCCTCAAAGGTCCCTGTCCTGATTACAGCAGAGCGAGACCTAGATTACAAGGTGAGACCCAATGGACTCCTCCATCTTTGCAGCTACCAGTACTTGCACCAAACCCCATGGTCTTTCTTGTGTTCTCATCTCTTGACCCAGCATACTGTCATTAAAAACATAAAACAAAATAAAGCATGGGGGAGTGGTTTGGAATTTGTATAAAACTCTACAAATATAAGGTAATATTGTTTTTTTGTTGGGAAAAATAACTGCTAGAAAAAAGAACTACAACATTATCTTGTTTAGAATTTGCAGTCCATTGTTTAACAATTACTACTGCAGAATGGATTAGTCAGGTGAATTTTGTTGCTTTTATTCTGGTCTATCTATTGTCCCACCTTTTTGTAAAAATTGAGAGTTATGCTATTAACTCATCATAGAACTGGATTTATAGTAGAAGCTTTGTTTCCTTCCTAATATACTTGCACACTGCAATCTTAGTTTTCTGTCCAAGAAGCCAATAGTCTCTCAGATTTGAACTACTCAGTTTATTAAAAAAACTATTAGGAAGTTACATGAACTATACATTTATCCTATACCAGTGGTCGGCAAACTGCGGCCAGCCGCGGTTTGCCACTCTGTTGACTAATGAGTTTGCTGACCACTATGTAAGGCATTACCCTTACCCAGAAGTTTCGACTTCAGGTTAAATACATTAGTACATTAATAAAATGTTTTTTAAGTGTTTTTCCCTAAGGCTGTGGTCAGCAAACTCATTAGTCAACAGAGCCGCAGTTTGCCGACCACTGTCCTATACAATAAAACCCTAATATGCAAATCGACCGAACAGCAGATTGACCAGTTGCTATGATGCACACTGACCACCAGGGGGCAGATGCTCAATGTAGGAGCTGCTCCCTGCTGGTCAGTGCGCTCCCACAGGGGGAGTGTCACTCAGCCAGAAGCTAGGCTCACAGCTGGTGAGTGCAGAAGTGGTGGCGGGAGCCTCTCCCACGTCCGCTGCAGGTGGGCAGTAAGGAGTGAGCAGTCCCGCACTACGAGAGAGATGTCTGCCGAGGGGGGTCCCAGAATGCGAGAGTGCCCAGGTGGGGCTGAGGGGCCCCCTGCCAAGTGCACGAATATCATGCACCAGGACTCTAGTATAGTAATAAGTAGGATGTGACTAGATATCTTTAGTAATCTGTTAGTAATAATACTCTAGAGAAACTCAGGAAGCTGAAAGAATTCAGTTTCATATTGAAAATACGTGAACACATATATAGTAGGGTCTGAGTGGTGATATAGAGGATGTCAGTCAGATTTGTCTAGATGTGACTTGATAATATTAACATGCAGAAGACATCCTCAAGCAGTAAGAAATTCTCTGAAAGTGTATAAGTTTACAATATAATTTAGTTTAGCATTTTTCCCTACCATAGCTAAAAGGATATATCAGCCCAGCCCTTAAGAACTTGTTGAACAACTGTAATATATAAACACACACACACACACACACACACACACACACACACACATATATATGAATATTCCTCTGCACAGCTGAAACTGGAAACTAATTACAAGGTTAATTCTCAGAGATCAACCAAAGGACTTGTATACATGCATATAAGCATAACCAATAGACACAGACACCAGGGGGGTGAGGGCATAAGTGGGGGAGGGGAAGGGGGGAATAAGGGCACATATGTAATACATTAATCAATAAAGAAAATAAAAAATTCTTAATTCTTTTCTGTTTCATGTTCATATATTTATGCCCATGTGCACACTTAATTTTGTGTTTAGCTATTTATTTTCACATGAAAGATAAAACAGCATGCTAAGGTATATGGATCTATATCAAATCCTTCCTTTTATTGTTAGTATAGGCCTCATTTAACTGAAAAACCCCACCTGTATTACTTATGAAGGTATTTACTATCCCAGAGTATTAAGAAATTGGAAAGAGAATACCCAATGAGGAACCATTTGAGCTTTCTATCTCCCCACACACCTGACTGCGGGGAAAACAAATGTTCTCCGTGGCTCTTACCTGCAGTGCACAACCATCGGGCCTGCGTCAGGGGGGTTACAGGTCTTGACTCTCCGAAGGAAAGCGAGGAAAGGCGTCGGGTGTTCTGGGACGCCGTGGTCGGGCCAGGCGGTGAACTGGAATTGCCGCACTTCCCGCTTCTCGCTGGACCCGTTCTGTGAAGTAGGAACACTGGCTGAAATGCTGGTTTCCTAGCCCAGGTTGTAAGGAGGAATAATGACATGGAAGAGGTAACACGACAATGTGCATCTTGATTCCCTCCCCCGGCCTGATATCCTTTGGGAAGACACACTGTTTGGAGATAGAAACCCTGAGCTATTTGTAAATGACAAATATTTGTTCAGGAAGATCAAATTCCTAGGTGAGAAGCATTACATTTTTCAGGTGTAACCATCAGGAGTGCTCCTGTTATATTTTACAGGAAAAAGTGGTTCTTCCTAATCTATTCTTCATTTACTGAAACTTTCGTTCAGAGCAAGGGTTCCATATTTACTAATAAATCGACAAAGAGAAAAATGGCTGAGCAATAATGGAAGGATTATTTCGCTCTTCACCGCTGCCAGGGGAATCAAGTTATAAATAAAGCCTTAAGATACGTGATTTCTCAGAAGAATCTTTCTTCAATACTGGGAAGGGGGAAAATGAGGTAAAAACATCAAAAGCAAACCTTGTAAAGTGCAAAGGTTCGAACACAATATGTGGCCAGCTCCACAGTGTCGAGTAGCGTCACCTGGACCAGCCCGTGGGTTTCTGTGCCTCTGGTGGGCCAGTACTGGTCACACTTCACCTGGAAGAAAGGGGTGGGTGACACATTCAGGGCAGGCGCTCATCAATTTCTCTATTAGCTCCACGGCGAGTTGCTGTTGAAGGAAAACAGCTTTTCTGCATTTTATTTCATTGTGATCTTTTTCTGGCATGCATTCCTGTTATCCCAATATATGTAAATTACTGCTCTGATGCCAATATAAACCACATTTTTCAAACTGGTAGGAATACTAAGCAGTAACAGATTCAATTTTCCCGGAGAAAAAGAAACTGCAGATTGTTGCCGGTAAAATAAGTAGAGAGGTATTTGAAACGTCAGAATACTCGAAAAGAAAACACAAATCTGTTCTGGGATAGACGTTAAGAATTGCATCGGGAAGATCCCACGTAGGCATTTAAACCACATGGTGAGGTAGTTAGCCTTCATCCATCAAGGTTTAAAGGCACATGTTATTTCATCTTGTGCTATCACAATTTCTAAACATGCTCATTTAAAGAAAAGTAGGCATAATTTGTAAATCAATCAAAGTATAATAAACAACGTAGCATTTTTTAACATACAAGAAAAATGGTACTTGCATTCAAGACAAATTAAATCTGTAATGTCTAGGAAAAAAATGAGCTGTCTGTTCTTAAAAAAGTCTCAGAGGGTCACACACTAGCAGTGCAAAGTTTAAATAATTTACAATTTATTCATTTGAGATGAATAATCTACTATTTCTATGTGGAGTTGAAGAAAAGCACTTAAAAAGTATTCACCCAATTAATTTAACATGCAGCAAAGAATAATTCAAGGTCTGCAATATGACTCAAATTTACTGAATGTGTCCTTTGGGCATTAAAAAGCATAATGAAAAATGACACACACACAACACTGTATTTTCTAGCAAGGCTATAGATCAGAATATATTTACCCTTTCTATCTCAGATTAAAAGAAAAATGGGAGTAATTCTTACTGAAACAAACCAAAATGTATTTCTCTAGGCAAAGAAATCTAGTACTATTTAATATTAGGAAACACACCTTCTACTTGAAAAAGAAAGATGTGAAAGTTACAAACATTGGATTGAAATAAAGCAATGATGCATTATTAGCACAGATGCTAGAATTTTTTGGTCCAGTGAATAGTATTACTAGATAATTATTTGCTTTTATGTTGAATATAAATATCAGTATCATTCTGTGAGAAATATTGTAATTTTCTGTTTCATAGATAGAGATCTACTCCTCAAAGGATGCTGTGCCTTCTAAAAAGGGAGAGGTTTTTTCCTTTACACAATTTCCTAGACAAGAAAAAAAAAAAGAGAAAGAGCCTAAATGTACAGTTAAACAATAACACAGAGATTGACTTTACAATGTTTGACTCCTGTGCCTTTATTTTAACAGTGAGACCACACAAAAATATCACCTAGTTCAGTGGTCGGCAAACTCACTAGTCAACAGAGCCAAATATCAACAGTACAACGACTGAAATTTCTTTTGAGAGCCAAATTTTTTAAACTTAAACTTCTTCTAACACCACTTCTTCAAAATAGACTCGCCCAGGCCGTAGTATTTTGTGGAAGAGCCACACTCAAGGGGCCAAAGAGCCGCATGTGGCTCGCGAGCCGCAGTTTGCCAACCACAGACCTAGTTCATGAAAAGCAAACAAAAATAGTTGGCAGTAAAATGGAAAAATTGTCTCTTACTAGGATTTATAAAACATTATTTGCATGATTCCTAGATGCATAAAATTGTCTTCTGTGTATTATATGTCTACCATATGTCCTAACTCCAAGAAAGACAACATGAGGAAATGACTTTAAGAATACTTATGTAGTGGTCAGGGCCTAGCACCTCTGTGTTTTCTGACCATCCATTAAAACCCAAGCTGTATCTGGACAGACTTAGCCAAGGCCTCACCTGAATGGAGCCAACACTACCTATGCAGCCACCATAGAAATGGAAGCGTGCGCACACACACACACACAAAGCCAAAGGCTCTGTTTTCAACCATGAAATAGATGTCAAGTTGATGTCTCGCTGCAAAGGCCACAAGTAACTTTGGAGGCCTCTTATTTCAACATGGTAGAGGAGCCCAGCAATGTGTTAAGGTGAAGAATCAAGAGATAAACTCAAACTCATCACTTTATAGTTTCAGCTGGATGGCAACCCTCACCAATCAAAACCAACAGTGCAAATCCCAGGAGGACAAATGTCACTGTGGTGGGCACAAAAAGAGAAGTAAATGTATGAGGTCAGTTCAAGGCACCGAACCAGATTCAATGCAATCATATTTCAAAGCTTGGCCTTGGTTATCCTCAGACCTATTGGTGAGGTAAGACAAAGGGAATACAGGAAAGAACCATGAGCCGGCCTTTTAGTGAGCTCTGGACAAATGGCTCCATTATTCAGTTACTTTTCATCCACATATCTCCTCCAAACTTAAGACGTCAGAGAAACTAATCATTCTCATAATGCTAGTAATAAGTTTAGAACTGCAACTATTACTGTCTTAGACTCCGAACCCTTTAGGAAAAAAAAAATTCCACCAAACATGATTATAAGGAATGAATATTGTGAATATCGTTAGCTAAAAAAAAAAAAAAAAAAAAAAGCTTTTGTACTCAATTTAAATAATGTACTTTAGTCTTACTTTTGACAAAGAAGATGTTTTAAAATCAAAGTCATCTGCAAAAATTGGGAGCAATTCTTTAAAGCAAATATATTTAAACACTGCTGTTTCTCTCAGGAAATATTTCACAAAGGGAGTTTATGGAACACTAAACATTCTAACGTGTGTGCACAGGCACATATCTGGGCTTGGCAGAGGGATTAGAAGCCGCCCCTGAGCTTATCTGAACGGCTACAGCAACACAGTCTTCCTTCATTAGTAAATACCTCAGTGCTGCTTTTCCCAGCCTCATTCTCTGAGTAGCCTGCGCAGGTTTCATCTGATTTCTGAGGGCCAAATTTAAGGGCTTAGTTTTACTGACAGCTATTCTTTTAAGTCTTTCATTTGTAGCCATTCACTAAACAAATAATATCTGATTTCAACATCAGAGAGTAAGTCGGAGGTGCAGTGAGAAAAGACACAGGAAGAGACTGGACAAAAATCATACACCTATGGATGAGGACAGTGCGGGGGAGGTAAGGGCAGAAGGTGGGGTGGGAAATGGGTGGAGGGGAGCTATGAGGGGAAAAAGGAGAAATAATTGTAATAATCTGAATAAAGATTTATTTAAAAAAAAAAAGAAAAGACACAGGAGAACAATAGAAATGATTCCCCCCCACCCCTAATTAGCTAATGCAAATGAACTAGCTCCATTTTTCTCTCTTGAAATGTCTTCTTTGACAACAGCCCTTCTCCCCATCTTTTTTGGGAGAAAACCTTAGAAGGTATTTCCAGAGAGGGTGACTAAGGACTTCTCAGGCTTCATGCATAGGGCTGGTGTGGGCGCAGATGTGTATATAAGACCTAGAAGGCAGGAACTCCTGAGTACGAAGACTGATTTTTGCTTTTTCCTATTTGATTCTAATATGACTACAAGGGACTCATGGACAGTCTGGCAGCATCGTTGAATGACCACTAAGCTGCTTCTCTATTTCTAGGACCCGAACCCCATGGGCTCATCTGTAAAATGGGAACACTATCTCTGCCATGCCTGGGCTATTATAAGGCTCCAAAATCATGACATTGAACTCAATGGTTAGCACAAGTAGACATTCAAACAGGCAATAGCTATTATTAATTATCAGTTAGATCATGTTCTCAATTCTATGTAGTTGTTATAAACTACCTCAATAATTCTAAATGTGAAAGAGGCACATGTTTTTAAATCCAGCAGATACGTATTTAGGGACAGTCCAGGTGGAAGGCAAGGTGTTAGCAGGTATAGGGGACACCAAAGTGAAATGACAGGTAGACTCTGCCCCAAGTCCATCAGCCTTATTGATTACAGAGCTGTGATTATATCTCCTGGTTCTCCAAAGAGGTCATTGTGAGATTCCAAACAACACCCTTCATCTACCCGGGCCCAGGTCTGCAGAGAGAAGAGGATGCCTTAGAGTGGGAGGGGGGGGGGGAAGGAGAGCAGAAGAATCTGCTACCAGGCTGTGGTTATTTATTTATTTATTTATTTATTTATTTATTTTTAAAAAATATATTCTATTGATTTTTTTACAGAGAAGAAGGGAGAGGGATAGAGAGTTAGAAACATCAATGAGAGAGAAACATCGATTAGCTGCCTCCTGCACGCCCCCTACTGGGGATGTGCCCGCAACCAAGGTACATGCCCTTGACCGGAATCGAACCTGGGACCCCTCAGTCCGCAGGCTGATGCTCTATCCACTGAGCCAAACTGGTTATGGCAGGCTGTGGTTTTGAAGCATCAACTGGTACCTCTCCTCGAGGCCTACACTACATGAGACAGTTCCGATTTCTGGCTGAATTTCCGGGAGATTTCTTTTTATTATCACAAAGTGATCACCCTTAGATGGTAAGCTTTCATTTCTTTGTAATTATGGAAAGGAGAGGTTGACCACAGCTAAATGTATGTTATGAAATTAATTCACTTGACCTCTTTCATGACAAACCATCCAACGCGAGGTGATAAAGTGATAAAACACAGATAAAGGTATTCAGAAGGGAGTATCTTGAGGTCTGCTGAATGCTTCAGGGGAATGCATTCCTCTGGTTCCACATTTGCTCACATGTGGCTTATCCTTATCCTGGAAGTGCCTGGCACGTCACAGGCACTCAGCAACTGGAAGCCAAGATTATAAGCAACTATACTTTGGTCTAGGTTGGCTTATTTTCAAGTGGGCTCAGATTTTGTGAAAATAAAACCTCCTCCTTTCCAGTTAATGAAGACTTATTGAGTGTGGCAGCATGGCCAAGCATCCAAATTCCAAATGTAATGAACCAAGACCTCTGAAGGGTCCCAGCATCATAGATACCAAATGCATTTGCCACATGGCACTTTGAGAAGCCTGCCTGGGGCCAGATTATTTTGCCAAAGAAGGACATAGGACAGACAATGAATGATGCATGGGTAACCATGACTGCTGCTGAAAGTGACTGGAAATCAATATCTAATAAGTTTGGGTACAGGATTCTTCTGTGACAGAGTATGCTAACATTCGATAGCACAAATCAAAGTTATTATTGGAAGTGAGGAAATGTTAACACACACTTATCAACACCTATTTAAGAAGGTCCACAGCAGTAAGAGAAAGTTTGAGAGAAATGTTAGGATATATTTTAGTGAACAGAAACAAGTTATATGCTAAACTGTTTATTTCTGGTTATAATATCTCTTTTGGAAGTTTTTAAGACCAGTTTTAATACTTAATTTTGCACAATAAGGATAGCAATCACCTCAGTGATTCTATTGTCTCTTAACAAAACCATCTGTTTTATGTATTTCCCCTTTTCATTAGCTCTTTGCTGACCAAAATTTAGTGGAAGATCAAGGGCAATGGAAAACCTGAAATGAGAGTAATGTTAAAGAATTTACTACCAGTGAAGTAATAGCTTTTCATAAAAAAACTATAAAGTTGAAAAATATTATTCTCTAAATAAACCAAATTATGTATCATAAAACTGCTTATTGGTTCATTGAATTATTCTAACATTTTCCAAACCATTTGTTAGTTAAAAAGAATGGACATTCTTTTTGTTTTATGTGTGCTATAGACTGAACATTTGTGTCCCCCTAAAACTCATATGTTGAAACCTAATTCCCTGTGTGATGGTATTAGGAGATGGGGCCTTTAAGAAGTTAAGTCAAAGGAGTTAAGCCCCCATGGCACAGAATCAGTGCCTCGAAAGAGAGACCCCAGAGAGCCCTCTTGCCCTTCCCATCACACGAGACATAGTGAGAAGGCAGCTGTCTATGAATCAGGAAGTTGATCCTCAACAAACACTGATTCTTCCAGTGTCTTGATCTTAAACTTCCCAGCCTTTGGAATGGCGAGAAAGAAATGTCTGTAGTTTATAAATCACTCAGTCTATGGTATTCTGCGAGAGCAGCCCGAACAGACTGAGAAAACTGGTCTGCGGAAAGTTAACAGAGTTGCTGCACTAAACTTTTCCAATGACTTCTCCCATTAAACTGTTATTACCTCTCCAGTCTCTGCAAGCATATTGTAAGCAGAGGACAATTGCGTGAGGTGCCCCTTTGCAGTGGCCGGGTCTGGCTTGAGTCCTTCATGTTTATGCCTGGGTTCTAATCATTCCTGGCAGTGGCTGGGTGCTCCACACAGCCCTGCTGCCATCTCTGCTTCTGCCCTGGTCTGCCCAGTCCCATACATCACACAGACCAGGAACATGCCTGCATTCCTACCACTGAGCAATATCACTTGCATAAAGTTTCAATAAAAAGGTATTTCCATACACCAGCCAGTATACACTGAGTGGCCAGATTATTATGATCTCTGAACGCATAGTAATCTGGCCACTCAGAGTGTGTATATGTGTGTGTGTGTGTGTGTGTGTGTGTGTGTATCTATATAATAAAAGGGCAATATGCAAATTGACCATCACACCAACACACAAGATGGCTGCCCCCATGTGGTCAAAGATGGCCGCCCCCATGTGGACACAAGATAGCCACCACAAGATGGCCAGCAGGGGAAGGCAGTTGGGGGGGGGGGCCAGGCCTGCAGGGGAGGGCAGTTAGGGGTGACTGGGCCAGCAGGGGAGGGCAGTTGGGGACCACCAGACCTGCAGGGGAGGATGGTTAGGGGCAACCAGGCTGTCAGGGGAGGGCAGTTGGGGTGACCAGCTGGCAGGTGAGGGCAGTTAGGAGCAATCAGGCTGGCCGGGGAGCAGTTAGGTGTCGATCAGGCTGGCAGGGGAGTGGTTAGGGGGTGATCAGGCTGGCAGGCAGAAGCGGTTAGGGGCAACCAGGCAGGCAGGGAGGCGAGCAGTTGGGAGCCAGCAGTCCTGGATTGTGAGAGGGATGTCTGACTGGGCCTACATGGGCAGTCGGGCATCCCTCGAGGGGTCCCAGATTGGAGACAGTGCAGGCTGGGCTGAGGGACACCGCCTGCCCCCCGTGCACCGGGCTTCTATATATATATATATGTATGTGTGTGTGTGTGTGTGTGTGTGTGTGTGTGTGTGTGTGTGTATATATATATATATATATATATATATATATATATATATATATTTTAGAGGCCCAGTGCATGAATTCGTGCATGGGTGGGGTTCGGCCAGCCTGGTCAGGGGGAGGGGACATGGGCAGTTGGCTGGCCTGCCTGCTGGTCGAACTCCTGGTCGAGGGGACAATTTGCATATTAGCCTTTTATTATACAGGATATACACTGAGTGGCCAGATTATTATGCGTTCAGAGATCATAATAATCTGGCCACTCAGTGTATAGCGTTTTAGTATTTTAACTATCAGTACAACTGCACTGATGAATACCAGCTCAACATCAACCTTGCCTGAGACTAGAGACCAATCCACACTTCCCAAAACCTTAAAATGACCTAATCCAGTCTGGGATGGCTATAAACACAACTTCAGAGGATAAGAAGGGCTTTGCAGAAGTCATCAGGGGCCATTTTTAGCTCCTCTTCCAAGTCCCACTCTTTCCTTAGGCTGTGATGCCTCAAACTCACTTTTTGCTAGGGATGTTCTGAGCCAGAATCTGTAGGCTTCCATTATAAATAAAGGAGGCAGGGTGGAAAAGAGGTAGAAAATCCAGGAAGCTAACAAACAATAGGAAATTGGTGGGATTCTTTTTCTTTTATCTGACACCATGTCTGTTGACAAGAGAGAACCAAGAGTATGGGACTTGCTAGATAAGGACCCAAACATCCGTTAGGTTGCCAACTAGAGCATCATCCTTTTTGTTGCTTGTGTCCTATTTATATTAGGTATCCAACACTTTTCAAAAACAATCCCATACATCACACAGACTCCAAGGGCAGTGTTTGTACTGCCGTTCCTATAGTTGCTCAAGGAAAAAGCAGTTTCTGCTGCTCTAGACAGGCAGCGCTTCAGGCTGCAGTTGGAGAAATTAAATGTTCAAGGCCTTTGGCGCTTCCATTTCTATTTGGAAGAGGACACAGACCTGGCATTTGGAAAGCATTTGTTCTCCATTAAACCTACCGAACCTTGACAAACCAGAGAGGCCAAGAATTAGTCTGCCATTGGCCAAGGCTGGGCCTTCCCAAACTGATATTGGCAATGAAAACAATAACACTGCCATTTGTAATCTTCAACCAGATTCTGCCAACATTTAACCCTGCATGACCTCAGAATCTGAAAAGAATCTCAAGATTTGTTTTATAGGAAAACAAGAAAATGTTTGACCAGCATCTCCTTTTTTTTGAGCTTTTTGCCTGCAATTGCCGTCTTGCCTTTTGGCCATAGAACCAAATGTGTGTCTCCATCCCAACTTCAGTCTCATTCAGGGGAAATTTACTGAAGTGACATTCAAAGACTGGAGAGGACATAGGAAGAGCAAGTGGTCATTAAGGTCAGAAGTGTTCCACTGGCAAAATGCCAAATCTCCATACTCGAATTCCCTAAATTATTAACACAGTGTAGTTAACACCAGCCTGGTCCCTTTGGCCTTGAAAACATCTAACCTCCACTAATTAGCACACAAAAAAAACCAAAAAAAATTAGTATAGAGAACTTTGATCATTCTCTGGCCTAAGATGAACAAAAGTCATGATGCACAAAACTTTTGATCTGCTCCAGCAATGAATATCATCAACTGGTTTTCAAGATACTCTATTTCAAAACAGAAAACAGGATTTAGCAAGAACAGAACTCCTCACGTCTATCTCTATGCTATTACTACACATCAGTGTGGCTCACAATGGATGATCATTCAAATCATGAATCATGTCCCGTTTGTTGACTGTCAAAATTTCACTCCCCATCCTTAACATTTATAGCACTAAGTACCGCCACAGTCACAGCTCTTTAAATGAACCAACTCCAACTCTAAAGCTTGGAAGACACAGAATCAATAATGAGTGTCAACTCTGGGCAGTAACTGAAGGCAAGCCAGTGAGCAGGTGAGAACTAGTGAAAGCCAAATAAGCCATTTCAGCTTCTAACACTAAACAAGGCTGCTTAAGGAGTTGCCAAGCATGAGGTTTGCCCATTCCCTCTGTCTAGTGTACCTCACATGGGAAACAAAGCAGAGGAGAAATAGTCAAAAGCAGATAAAGGAAAAAAAAGTGGACAATCATCAACAAAACAATAAAGCTTCCTGGGCCAGGAATCACCTTGGCAAATCCCACCTTGGAGACTCCAATTCTTCAAGTGAGACTGCCAATCATGTCTCCCAGTTGCCCACAAATAACACCCTTGGAGTGGAACTCCCAGCTGTATATATTTTATTCCCTTACCATGTTTCATTTTTTCCAAACTTTTTTCCCCCTACATGTGGTTGCCCAAACCAATTCATGTGCTTACTGGCATGTTATGAAACATGGAAACAATTAGAGCCCACATTCTAGGGCACCAGAATGATCTACAGAATCAATGAACTATGCAGAACTTGAGAGCATTTGGCAAAAAAGATGGAAACTGTGGAATAAAACCCACTAACCATATCTCATGTCATAGTACATTTTACAAGGCTTTAACTTGACCTGTATTTTAGGCAGCAATCATATTTTAACTTCAAAATCTCCAGATTTTAGCCTTTTATTTTATTTTGTTTATCTATCTGAATGACACTCATAGAAAACACTCAATATACAATACACATTTCCTCTTTGGGGTTGAAAACAGTGTATGTATCATGCAAAAAGTCAGTTAGGTTTGAGATCCTAACTGAATAGGGGGAATATTATTATTTGAAAATCAAAGAACTTAAGTTTTCAAGTGGCCAACTGAAGTCCTAAGTCATACCTCACAGGACTAAGACCTTCTTTAGCCATTCAAACCAAAGAATGGTCACTTCCATCATGAAAGTCCAATTACACTTCTAACACCTGCTAATGACCCCAGTGGCCCTTTGTGTGAATCAGCTGTTGTAGCTCAGCAAGGGTTACAAGCTTTTGCTGCTTTATCCATAGTAGGCCAGAATGACAAGGTAAGAGTGAGCCAAGCCTGGGCAAATCAGAAAGCTGGGAAAAACAGGTAATAGGTCTTAAGTAAAGAATTCCCTAGCATCATCAAATAAAATAAGAACGGGAGGAAACGTGGTATCTAGGATACATGTCATGCACTGGGCCTCTAGTACAATATAAAAATAGTGAGTGATATTGATATTGACAATTATCACATGTAACTCATATCAATATCACTCACTATTTTTATATTGTACTAGAGGCCCAGTGCATGACATTATTGCACTGGGGGGAGAGGAGAAGGGGAGGCATCCCTCAGCCTGGCCTGTGCCCTCTCGCAGTCCAGGAGCCCTCAGGGATGTCCAACTGATGGCTTAGGCCCACACCGGCGGTCATTCCACCATTCGGTAAATTTGTATATTAGCCTTTTATTATATAGGATAGGATTCCTTCAAGATATGGCTGCAATGAAAGTAGCAGCCACAGTAGCCAAGGTCTGTTTGCAGACTGATGAATGAGTTTCTGCATCCGTTCTGGAGATTCTGTCCTGGGGAAAAGCAAGTGCAAAAACCCCCACACAAAATGCCCATGTTCTCAGCTAAACTCTCCTCTAGACCATAATGCATGGGTGTGTTACACTGGGAACAGTTGGCAGGATTCACCATGTACAGTGACTCTATGAACTTGGTCAGGATTCACTGTCAATCGCAGAAAATCAAACTCATGTCATTTGGAAACAAAAAATTTAATTATTTGGAAGACAGCTTTAGGAGGAAGTAAAGTTGTAATGGTAAAGCCTCCAACATCTCTCTCTCAAACCGAACAATAATAGTTGAGAGTCATTGAGCCATCTTGTCACAATCTCTATCTCAGTCAATACCAACAGTAATCCTTCCATGCAGGTCAAAAAGTAGAAGTGAGTCTTTGAGGGCTCTAGTAAGTTTCTCATTATTACATAGCGAGTGAGCACTAGAATCTTAATTTAAACCCAGATATTTGACTGGGAGACAGCCCTACTTGGAACTGTCTTGTAGCTTCCCCTTTTCTCTGACGGTGATATCCCCAGAGACTTGTATAACATTGTTATCCTCCCATTCCTTTCCTTTTCTTCTCTCTTCCCCACCCCAAATCTCCAGTCAACACGTATTCCTGCATACTTGTAATACACATAAGTGTTTATTTAGACACACACACACACTTCCCCTCATGTACCAAGGAGATGGATATTATTTCAAGAACCTGAGCCTTAATCAAAATAAGAAACTTTTAGGTTTCAGCCCTTGGAGAGGTGATTCATTTAAACTACCCAGACCACCTCCATTTATGAGGGAGACTACAGGCAATTCCTTACTAAAGCCAAAGTAGTTCAAATGTCTGCTTTGAAGTTGGCTGCTGGGAATTGAGAATTCATTGAGACTCCAGGTCAGCCACATAACCCACAAAGTTCCTGAAGTATGGAGCTATATATTTCAGCAACAATAACCACTATATAGCATTGTTTTTACAGTGAAACTCAATCCAAGGTCTTGTTTGAGAATCCAGGAATGCCTAGCCCTTTCTCCCGGAGCCTTTAGGTGAAGGAGACACTTCATAGGGAAAAGGTGAGGTGGGTGGATGTGAAGGAGAAAGATGGAAGAACAGGTCTGTTGTGTTTGGTCCTTTATTCTCAAGTGTTCCAGGCTGGAGAACAAAGGTCTTTGGGGCTTTACGGATCAGGGCTCATTGCTATGAGCAGATTGATAATGGTTGGAACTCCTCAGTATTGGCTTATGCAGGTCATCACAAGTTTGGGTACAGGCTGAATCACCACAGAATAAAAATCGCAAGACAGCATTTTAATTGGCCTCCTTTAGGCCATTTAACAAAGAGAAAGCTAACTTGCAAGAGCAAAGAGTAATTAATGAAGGGAGGAAACAGAGGTTCCTTTAGTGACTTCCAAATAAGTTCCTCTGTCTAAGGTGGGGGGTGGGGGGAGTAGCCTGCAACATAAAGATAAACTGTAGGTATTTAAGTCACAATGCCTTCCGTCAAGAACTGCTCATTACCATCAGATGCCGCGGTGGAAGAAGGGTCAGTTAGAACTAACTTTATTATTAGAAGTAATTAGGGAGAAAAGGGGCAGAATTTCATTTGGTTATTTCAAAACAAGTTTCTGTGCATAGTTTAATGAAGGCCTGCGGTGTCAAGATAAAATGTGTGTTTTACTGAAAACAGCTTTTGCAAATGACTGCTTGTTACCAGCCGGTATCTACCGGCAGAGTTGTCCGGGTAGGTTGGCTTTACATGCCAAAATAGAAGAGTTTAGCTGTCTCAGCTTCACCGAAGTGTTACCAGGCAGTATGGACCAACGGTTAAGCACATGTGTTCTGGATTCAGACTGTGTCTTCAATTCCTAATACTGCCCTGGTAGATGAATGAACTTGGGTGACCCTCTGGAATGTTCTAGCCAGAGTTTACTCATATGTAAAGTGGAGATCATGGTAGTATTTATCTTAGAGGGTTGTTAAGAAACATCAATACACCTAAATATGTGTCAGACATTGTTATAATTATTAACGTGTATATTTAAGAATCATTTGGGTAGGGGTTGTTGTTAAAGAAAGGGCTTGCTGTATAAGGGGTACCCTAAGTACCAATCAATAATAGGTCCATTTATATCTTTTGGCGTTAGCATGTAAAGATACTTGTCTTCAGAGTCATAACAGTTTTTTATCTAAATTCATTTCAGACAATATTTCAATATTTCTATACAATCCACATGTTTTAAAAGGATCTGATTGTTTTTTTAGTTTTGCAAAACCAGTTGTGAAACATCTCTTTTTATTTCTCAACTCCTTATCTGTAAGGTAACAGCTGGGGCTTTTTGTATTTTCCTAAATCTGAGCTTTTTCCTTACAAACCCTCTTGGCAGCTCTCAACTTTTCCGTCACATACAGACCGAGGCTGAGAAAAGCTGCCATGTACTGAGCTTAGACCATTTGGAAAGCCTCAACTATCACACAACAATGGGGAGGTGGGGTTTGGCTTCCTTCTAAATATCCATTCTGAGCTGTTGTGACCACTTTGAGAGACCTCTCACAGTGGTTTCAAACTCTCCCCCGCATGTCCCACTCTTCAGTGAGAGTTACTGTCCTCTTCAGCAATTTTTCAGAGACTTCTTCATTAAATTCTCAAGATTTAAAGATTGACTTTCATCAGCTGGCTACAATATCTGCTTATTTTATTGGGAATATGGCTTACCCATTATGTTTTGGTTTAGCAAATCAGCAGCATTTAACTAACGCGCCATGTACCATAATATTAAATCCATATGATGAATACAACTCCTTCCTTGGACCTTAATAAGCAATGACTATATTATTAAAATCTACTCATTTTGGAGAAGGCTAAACTAGCAAAATACCCTCTACACATTTATTTTTCTGGCTTCCCTGAGTTAATTTATGCAATTTGAATAATTTAAATAAGAGCCTGTGTCACATATTTTTAGATCTTATGCTTCAGATTGTGGGAAATAAAAGTTAAAAATACTGGGAAGTAGATATTGGTGAAATTCTCCCCAAAAGTCTGTGTATTTGATTAATGTTTTTGAAAGAATTGGTGCAAGCTAATAACTATTTTCCCTAACCAAGTTATCTACTTCTTTGAGTAATAATTTTTGTTTGTTTGTTTTAGGGATCACACACATTGTAACATGAAAGAATTTCACTTTTGAAAGACTCAGAAGGGTTGAGGAATGGTTGAATCAGAGTTGTTGATGCCCATTCACAATAATGTCAGTCAGAAGGTCAGAGCTTAAGGTTAGATACTGAACAGAATGAAATATGCAACATTGGGAGTATCTAAGGGAAGATTTCTAAGAGGAAACAGGCAGGTATTTATTCTTACCCTGGATCTTTCTTCTAGTTTTGTCATCATGACAACTGTGGCACTCCGTTGCTCCCATATCATTCTCCAAAAGTCCCCAAATGTTTCAGGGAGAGATCCCTGTGTTGCTATGTAGGCGTTTTGTTTCCTGTAACCATCTATGTAGTTGGCATTCACATAGTCACTTCCTGGGATGCCTGTAAAGGAGGAAGGTTATTCAACTAAGTGAGCATATCACAAGAGGAAATAACCCGGGAGATAGCCTAATGCAGTGTTCAGCAAACTCATTAGTCAACAGAGCCAAATATCAACAGTACAACGATTGAAATTTCTTTTGAGAGCCAAATTTTTTAAACTTCTTCTAACGCCACTTCTTCAAAATAGACTCGCCCAGGCCGTGGTATTTTGTGGAAGAGCCACACTCAAGGCGCCAAAGAGCCGCATGTGGCTCGCAAGCCACAGTTTGCCGACCACGGGCCTAATGGTATTGTCTATGATTGTTCCACACTACTCTAGAGGACTCACAATGATGTATTAGAATTTCAATTTTAAGCAAGATTCAAAACAGGTCTAATAGGGTTAAATAAATGCAATGTTTGAGTTGTTAGGTCTTTATAAAATGACAAGGTGGACTACCAAAGAAAGAACAACACAACCGAGTGTCCACAGAATGCCTTCTCTCACATTGTCTTTTTCCATTGCATTAGTAAAATATAGCTTATAAAGGAGAATAAACAATTACCTGGTCACATTCCTCACTCATTCTCTTCCTCTTTTCCAGACAAAAACCAAGTAAAATAATGCCTGGGACTGAAAAATGTGGTATAGCATGTCATAATGGTGAAAAATTCACTGCAAATTTCATGAACAGGAAAGTCATTTAATCCTCACAGCAGCTCTACAGAGTGAGTCCTGTGACGATCTTCCTTTCACAGAAGATTAAACTGAGATGCACAGCATTTGAAAACTTGCTGGAGTTGGTGGAGTCTGGTTTAATTATAGATAGGCAGTCTGCTATGACTTTGTCCTAACCTCTGCAGAGTATTGCTTCTCGTTTAAACCTCATGGGGTGGTTGTATCACATGAACCTCTCTTTGGATTATGACAGTTGCTTCCTAATTGGTTGTCCCACTTCTACTTTTATCCTTTGCAGTCTGTTCTCCATCTAGCATGAGAGCGATTTTTAAAAGCATAATTCAGACGACTGTAAAATCTCTTCCGCAAACCCAACCATGGCTTCCCTGTACATTTCAAATAAAATTCACATGCTCAACAATAGCTACAGAGCTCTGCCCTTCTCCAGACTAATCTCGTTCCCTTCAGCTTCTAAGCTTCTAAACCAGGGGTGGGCAAACTTTTTGACTCGAGGGCCACAATGGGTTCTTAAACTGGACCGGAGGGCCGGAACAAAAGCATGGATGGAGTGTGTGAACTAATATAAATTCAAAGTAAAGGAGCGGAGGGGAGAGCAAGAGAACCGGATAGAACAGCCGGATCCGGCCCGTGGGCCGTAGTTTGCCCACGGCTGTCTAGACTCTGCTTCATTTGAGAAAACAATGCTCTCCTGCCGTAGTGCCATCCCACATCCTGGAACATACTCTGTCTCCTTCCCATTGTAAAATGTTCACCTCCATCTCAGAAGGCCTGCCCTTGGCACCTTGGGACCTCAGGACTCCCTTGGCAATTCTGTACATTATATATTACGAACTGTAATTACATATTTGTCTGTTGACTTGTTTATTGCCCATTTTGACCTCTAGATCATGTCTCTTTTATTCAACTGTGCTATTCCTAGTGACAAAAAGAGTAAATAATTTTCTCCAGTTCCAACATTTAATAAGTAGCAGAGCTATAATTTAATGCAGATATTCCGATTAAAAGTCTAATTTTCCCTCAGAATAACGCCTTTAAGAGAAATAGAGGCAAGTTTGCGCTTCTTCCAAGGAGAGTGGCCAGTGTGATGAAGATGATGAAATCTATTTCATATAAGAAAGGAATATGATTTGACTGGTTTGGCTCAGTGGATAGAGCGTCGGCCTGCGGACTGAAGGGTCCCAGGTTCGATTCCGGTCAAGGGCATGTACCTGGGTTGTGGGCACATGCCCAGTAGGGGTTGTGCAGGAGGCAGCTGATCGATGTTTCTCTCTCATTGATGTTTCTAACTCTCTATCCCTCTCCCTTCCTCTCTGTAAAAAATAAATAAAAATATATTAAAAAAAAAGAAAGGAATAAAGGAATATATAATACAACTTGGCAAAGGAAAAGGTAAGGGCTGGGGGTAAGATCTGCCCATGTGTATCTGAAGAGAAGTTCAGGTTTACTCTGTTGAAACCCACGTTTTTCAATTCTGAAGGATATAACTGCAGAGATGGGGAGTTTATCTCCAATATAATAAAGCATTAAAAATAGGGTAAAAAAGGGAATAGATTTCCTTGGGAGGTAACAAGTTGCCTATTCCTGGAGGGGGACCAGCACTTTACAGGGATATCACGTGATATGGGAGGCAGTATTAGAACGTGTACATGGTTCCTTTTTTGCTCTGGGAACACATGGGTCTTGGGTTTGTGGAAAAAATATTTTCTTTATAATGAAACATATGCTGTTCCCAAGCTGAAATTATTATATTTCACTGATTGCCACTCTCAATTACTTTGAGTGATGTTCTGACTCCAGTTGTAAAACTGATCCTCTCAAGAAAAGTAATGAAAGTCAGATGGAAACTACTGAGCTTCGAGATGAACACACGGATGCAGAATACCACCGGCGTCAGTGAAAAGCCTTTTGAGCAAAAAGGCTTTCGCTCAGTTGGTTGTAACATTATTCATCTATTACAGCCACTCAAGAAACAGTTGGGATTCTGGCAGTCCTTTGTTGATAAAGATCCTATTCCTCCCCGACATGAAATTATCGTAGATTCAAAGGGCAGTTTAAATAAAGTCCTCAGGTTACAGCTACTGGGAGGTAACACATCTACATGTCCACCATATTTGTTTCTGAGGCAACAATAAATGTATTCTATAAGCCAGGAAAAGCCCACTTTCAAAATGTTAATTTAGCAGTTAGTAACATTTACAAACTCATAAAAAGGTGTTTCGCTATGGCCCCCACTCAGCTACGAACATTACACAAAACTTTTTTCCAAAATTAAGGAAAGAAAACCGGGTTAATGACTCAGAAAACACATCAACTGGACACTGCCATGTCCCCTTCAGCAAGGATCACAGACGAGTTTGAACGACGGTTCTGAGGACAGGGGGTGATGGACATGAGACTCAGATCTAAAGCAAGGGAACCAAGCCTGTCCAACATTGAGTTATGAGGTAATGAACCGTTTTTAGACCTACTACTCAAGTTTGAATAATAAGTTATTAATTTTTAGGGTGAATGGGTTGCTACTACATAGTGATTGCACTTCCCAGAAATAAAAACACAAAACTTCTGCCTGAAAACTACAGGCACCTGGGATCAACACTGTATCACCAAATGCTTTATGAATTTGGGACTTGATATTCTGAAGAGAATGAAAAATAAAATTTCAACACTTGGTAGAGGTGATTATTAGGCTAATGTTTACATCCTGAAAGAATGCGGAGGCTCCTCTTCTGTTTGGACCCTTGTCTCTAAGGAGGTTGCACCTGAAATGAAAGCATCCTCCTGAA
The DNA here is from genome assembly GCF_963455305.1 of Plecotus auritus. Lineage (NCBI taxonomy): Eukaryota > Metazoa > Chordata > Mammalia > Chiroptera > Vespertilionidae > Plecotus > Plecotus auritus. Next base: position 132,528,767 of record NC_137776.1, on the reverse strand, counting down.
AATCCCTTAACCCACGTGGGCAAAATGACGTTTCCTGTAAGTTCTCTCTCCATGTCCTTTGCAAGGTGAAGTGAGGGAGGGGTTTGTTCTCTACAAGCTCTCAGATCTATGTGGCCTACATTCATAAACCCAACCAACAAGCTGTGGGGGAAGATGAGTGAAAAAGGATTTTAAAAGGGTGGTGGCTTGCTCTTCTAAAAATATTCACTCTAGATTGGAAGCTAAAGTTACATACGGGCTTTCCAAATGGGAGCCATGGAACGCTTCTTCAGTAGCTACTGATTGTGAGGTTTCTGCCGGGAGGCTGGATCTACAAAGTGCTTTCATAATTTTGGGGTGATCTTCTGCAAGTAATGCACGTTTGTTTATTTAATTTTCAGTCCCCTGCCTTATCTGGACAATGATTTGCATCTGCTAATGCAACACTAATAAGAGTGCACTTCTAATCTAAGAGAAGTGTGTGAAAGTTAATTGAATTCCTCCGGGGCTATGATAGATAGAAAACTAAATTATAACAGAGTACTGAAAGAATACCAAATTATTATAAATTAGCTGATTAATTGTATTTCTTGGAGTGAAGGAGACCTCTGTTCAATACTGTAATAATGCTGCATGTCTTTTTGGAAAAATCTTAGGACTGTTACTGTCTCTTAGAGTCAGTATTAATATCATTGCTCAAGAATAACTTAGGTCTAAAAGTTATCTTTCCTAGGAATCCATAGGTTTATTATATTTATAAATTTAATAAATTTCCATGTATTGTTTTAGGTGTACTCTCCAATTAATAGTCATGTAAATAGTTCCAACACCAGTAATGCTTATCATTCTCATCTTATGAGAAAGTGGAGGCTAGATCTTGGATTCATATTACACCAGTATACCCCATTCCTGTGTTACAAGTATTTCATCGGTTAATGGACTATTCTATCTTATGGTGCTTAAAAATATTACTTACATGTTTTATATTGGGTCTTTGTGTTTCAGATAAACTAAACTTGCAACTGTAAAACTCAAGTCTCTAAGACTAAGAAAGGTCGTGATGAGGTGAAAGATTAGTAGAGTTGGGCTTCTGTATTCTCGATGCATAACAAGCCACAGCAAACAGCTATTCAGAATTAGGCCAGTTAAAGCCTCCCCTTTTATTTGCTGGGGATTGCTGGTAATAGCTCTCTGTGGAAAAATTAGCCTGGGCATGGACTTTGAGATCCACTCTTCTTTTAATTGCCTGCAAAACTTTGAAAATGTTATCAGGAGTTCAAAATGCAAGGGGCTCACTCTTCTTCTTCATCTAAGTGTGGGAAGAATAGGACAGAATTCCCTGATTTTGTTCCTACATGTGTTTGAATAGTAACCTAAGGGGAGGAAGCCTTAGTAACACAAAGCTACTCTGCTCAAAAGAATATTTGTGATGAATAATTACCAAAAAAAGGCTTTAAGGCCTTGAAAACATTTGGCAATGTTAAAGAATATACTATATGAGTTGTTTTGTCATGACTGGGTTAAAATAAGGTTTTTTGTTTGCTTGTTTTTGTATTTATTTGAGGAGGACCAATTGAACCAAGTGGATCTGCTAAAAACAAACAAACAAAAAACACCAAAACAACTTGCTTTACATTTGATTTTTCAAGTCAGTAGATAACTTCTTAAAGAAAAGATTTATCTTGGTGAGAAGTATTTAAAATTATACGTTTTATAGTAAGGCCTTATGCCCTGATGTTAACTGGAAAAGTGAGACTAAAAATAGTACATGAATTGTTTTATCAATATGAAATTAGGTAATCATAAGGAGAATGCACCTACTTTTGTATTACTTGTCACTGTAGGAAAGTCCTATGTGCCTTTTGAAGCCTTGGGACACCAAGCACTTGCTAAAACATTAGAGAACTTGACCAGGAAACGGGACTCCTGCCTGGGCCACTGGCAGTTTGCTCTTTGCCATTTGGGCAGTTGCTCAACTTGTCCAGACTATTGATTGCTTATCTGCTAAACAAGGCATGTTGCACAAACTGATTTCCTCAAGTCCTTTTGAGTTCTAAAATAAGATGTCTCCTTGTGGTATTCTTAACCTTCTTGGATTTGGAAATCTCTGTGAAGTTATTTTAAGATGAATAGAGGCTTTGTGTCTCTCAGATTAGGTAGGAACATTCTCTTTCAAGCTGATTTCTATTGCTTCTACCTCTGATGTGCTGAGATGAGATATGTGTGTGTGTGTGTGTGTGTGTGTGTGTGTGTGTGTGCGCGCACACACACACGTGTGACTGATACTTCCAATTTTGATTAGAATCTGGTGGGCTACAAAACAAAAAATTAAAAAAACAAGAGCAGGTGGTGGGACTAGGCTAGTAGGTGGTCTGTTCAGGGAAAGAGCTCTCCTGAGGTGAGAAGAAGGCAGCACTAGAGGCAAGGCAGAGTCCCATCCATGGCTCCAGGGGACAGTTGCTACAGCACTGTAAGTCCTCACCCATTGTCTTCCAGAGGATCTGCATCTTTAAGCAAAACAATGTATAACAGAACCAATGGACCACAGGCTAACTGATATAGATAAGAGGTAAGTTCCTAGGGTGTCACATCCACATTTGCAGAATACGCTAGTTAAGGGCCTGCTCTGCGGAGCTGCCCCTTTACTCCAACTCAGCATGGCTCAAACCCCAGCTACAGTTATTTTCCTTCACTTCTACAAATCCTTAGCGAAGTTCGCATAAAAAATAAATTGGTTTTGATAGGCTAGTTTATTCCCTGTTGTAAGATAGAAGTACTCACGTTCAAATAGAGCCCAAAGGCTACTATCTTCCCTACCCGAGTTCCCTGATTCTTTTAATATTGGTTCCATTAAATTAAAAAATGTATTAGAAGCTACCTTTTATTCAGTAATGTCCCCTCTCTACTTCAATGCACAAACCATAAACAAACAAACAAAATCCCACTGAACAACAGTGAATTGTTGGTCAAGGCCTAGATTGAAATTTTTACAATTCACAATGCAGAAAAAAAAGCTTACTTTGCTGACAGCAGCAAACTAGAGAAGAGAGAATGGAAAAATGAAACCTAATAAAAATTACTATGAATACATTATTTAATTCCAAGACTACAGGTTTTCTCTCCCCTTCCCTAGCACCGTGGCGGCCACCCATGGCTGTAGTAGGAAGAGCAAAATGAAGGACTTTCTTTGCCCGAGAAAAAAAAAATGCTTCTCACCAAGGCACAGTACATTATCTGCCACGACATCCCCGGATGGAACCTCAGTTTGGCAAATCACCCTCTATTTCTATAGTACCCAGGGCAAGGTTTTTAGAAGCGTGCCTTGCTCTGTGGGCACTGCAGCTCATCCCAGTGAGTATTCATGGGGGAATGGGCAGCTTCCAAAGAATGTGTGAACCCTGCATCCACCTATGATCCCTCCATGGTTTTCCTATATCTCTGCACTGCTGAGGGGCTGGGTTACCACAGTGGCCCCAGGGAAGGATGTGGCAATTAAATTGTCTTTGAATGTATTCCAAGATTAGTTACAAGTGTTGGGGACTTATCCACACCTCTTTTATAGTTAGGGAGCCTTTTGGCATGAGATAAAGCAGACCGTGGGCCAGCGCAGAATACCTTTTCAGCCACATCAGACTTTTGCAATTATTACAGGGCTTCATGCAGCAATGAGGTGTCAGATCCAGCAAGGAGTGTGATGACAGGAGCTCTGTCTGCATGTAGGAAACTCACAGAGCCTGAGTCTCCTCATATATCACATATATCCTAATATCACAGCAACATTATCATAATGGCCTTACCCAACACCTCTGTGAGAATCAGCTGAGTCTATATATTTGAAACTTCTAAAATACTACTGGGTATTAGCTATTCTTAAGATCGATATAATAAACAGAAATGAAACAAACCTATTAATTCCTAAACATCCTGATGGAAAGTAATTCTAAATCTGAAAGGCCTTTTTCTAGTTTCTATATTTAAAAAAAATCAATGGAGAGGACAAAAATAATTATTTTATAACTTCCTAGCAATGTACAACCTGTGCCTTTATTCTAACAATAAAGTCACACCAACCACAGAATGTGTGGGTTTCTCTATAGCCTCAGAGTAATGAGGTGCAGATTCATTAGTGCAGTCTGCATGGGTGTACAATAAAAATTTTAAAAATCCCAATAACTGAACTAAAGACAAATGGAGATAAAAAACTCAAAGAGCTTTTGGATTTACTGTTCAATTAGCTTCCTGAAAACAGAGTAAAGAAAAAAGCTGACACAACCAGCCATCTCTTAAAAATGCTTTTTCTCTTTTCTAGGTAAGAAACAGAACAGTTATAGGCTGAGGTCAGAGCCATACAAATCCCACACCAAGTCCCGGGCTGCATGCAGGAGAGAGGTGCGACGTAAACTGCTCAAATTAGTCTACTCAGGCTGTAAGCACCTTGGCAAATGGTTCCCAGTTTCCAAAGGCTAAGTCGGATCTTTCCTTCTATTGAAGACTAATTAAGCTAGAAAAATTCGTCTGTGCACTGCTCCTCAAAGAGCAAGATGCTTTAACTTACTTAAAAAAAATCACTGAAATAAACGGATTAAACTTTGTCATGCTTGTAAACAATTAACTTGAAAAGGAAAGAATGAAAAATGTTAAAGAAACTGTATTGGATCAATGATGTTCTGAACAATATGAGAAAAATAAACTCAACCAATAATTGGATGAGAATTAGGGGGAAAAAAGAAATTTTTCCCCTTTATCTCAGATGGGGCATATATTCCAGTCAATTTTAGTTTAAGCAGAATTTCAAGAGAAAAAGTAATAAACAACAGGTGTCCATGAACTATTCACTAGTGCACAGGCTAACAGGAAAGATAGAAAACAGGTAGCGAGGTAGGTAGGTAGATGAAAAGAAAGGAGAGGAAGAGATTCTAGAGGGGAAAAGGGATCATATTTAGTGAGCTGACTTGGGAAATTGCACATGACAGCTGTTAAAAAGAATTCTTTATTGGGGAAAACAATTTAAATTCTTTGATGTTAGAGTTTCATGTGGAGTTTGAACATCAAACATTTGTATTCACTAAAATATCATTAACTTATTTTTCTGGGTTGTTTTGCTTTCACTTACTGAAAAAATATCAAGCTACTAGATACAGCCTGGAAATAAAAAAGGATGCAGAGCATGGGTACCCTGTGAAACTGGAGAATATGTGACCGAGTGCTGACAGCTGCTTTAAATGAGTTGACAGTCACTTAGCACCGAACACTCTGCAGAAGGGAGGCTAGGACACAACTTAAACACAGGGCTTGGTGTGGTGGCAAATGGTGAAGCAACAGTACAGGCGAACATCGGTGGTTTTCTCTCTTCACTTTTTAAAATTAGATTTATCTAAGGGGCAGAGATTCCTTGTGAGCCACTTTCTCACTTTGAAGGTGCTAAATTGCCTATCTCACAAATAATCAAGTTGTTGTAACATCATCTATACTATTTACAGTTGGATTTTTTGGAATTGCTCCTATTATGCAAATCAAGCAGCAGATGATATATCTCAGATTTCCATTTAAAAGAACACATTCTTCCCCCTGCTGAAATCTGTAATGCTATTATGGGTCTGGTTTTCATTTATCAAGTACCCATATTTTCTTTTGCTTCACAGAGTACTCCAAATATATGCAGCTTTCTCATTTGGATAGTATTAATTTTTCCATAGATCACATACAAAAGAAATTCCATCTGAGGATAAAAGGACCTAGTGATAGTAGCAATAAAATTCTTAATACCAGCAATGATAATTTTAATAGTTCCCAATATTTGTCAGGCATTGTCTGTGTGCCAAGCACTCCTCTAAATGCTTTACATGCATTAATTCATTAGATCCTACTAATTCCGGGAGATCCGTACTATTTTAAGCCAATTGCACAGAGGAGGGACCCGGGGCACAGGAACGTCTCCCAACAAGCTCTTCATAAGGACGCAGAGCCTAGGATGCTTTCATAGGAAAGAAGTTCTTGAGAAGCATATGGGCCTTTATAGGAATGTGCCCTTTAAAGAGATGAAGTAAAGAAACAGACTTAGGTTTTGAAACTCTAAATATATATCCCCCAAACTAGAGAAAAAACATAAAACAAAGCCATGTTTTTCTAAGCTCCTTTTATCAGGTTAACAAGCACTAGTGTTAAAGAACGCACATGACATAATGTGGTTTACCCTTTGTCATTTCTAACTGTTGCAGACAAAACCATTTAAACCTAGCTTGGTAGCAGAGACACACCGCACCAGACAATAATTCCATTTGGAGTAAACCCTCTGGCTTACGTATTTGTTTGTCTGTTTTCCCTTGAGAGAACTAATCTCTTCAAGTCCAAGATTTAATATTTATCTTACTATTCATGTTATTTATCTACTAGTGGCCTGGTGCACGAAATTCGTGCATGGGGAGGGGGGTGTCTCTCAGCCTGGCCTGCATCCTCTCCAATCTGAGACCTCTGTGGGATCAGGCCTAAACTGGCAGTCGGACAACCCCCTCACAATCTGGGACTGCTGGCTCCTAACCACTCACCTGCCTGCCTACTTGATCACCCCTAACCACTCTGCCTGCTGGCTTGATTGCCCCCAACTGGTCCCCTCTGCCGGCCTGCTCACCACCAACTGCCCCCCCCCACCAGCCTGATCACCCCCAACTGCCCTCCCCTCCTGGCCTGATCACTCCCAACTGCCTTCCCCTCCTGGCCTGATCACCCCTAAACGCCTCTACCTTGGCCCCAGCACCACGGCTTTGTCTGGAAGGACTTCTGGAAGGTCTCATGGTCTAATTAGCATATTACCCTTTTATTAATATAGATAGAATATGACATACTGCCATAACTATAACATATATACCAGTATTACTCTATGAGAACACATACTTCATGCGATAGGAAGGCATCTTATACACTACATTGTATATGTTGTTAGTAGGAAATACTGTATTCATAGCAATAATATACACCCTGTGACTTCCCTTCCTGATTTGGGAATGGTTCCCCAGTTCTTTGAATGTTTCCTGGCCCCTAATGTATTATTATTATTATTTTTTGTCATTCAGTATAACTTTATTTACTGTTTATTGCACATGAGTTGAGGTCTTTAATTTCTAACCACCAAAGATTCAAAGGACTATTTTTTTCCATGAAGTTTAACATTAACATCAGTGAATTCATGTATTCATGTGTTTTTATTGTAAACATCTGAATTATTCACATTGTCATAGATCCTGAACTCATAAGCATGGACCATGCACAGGCTGGCAGCAAGCCAGGAAGCCACTCTGCAAGCAAACAGATACTCTGCATAAGGAGAAAAGTCATAGCACAACATTTAATGTCCAACCTGAGTCACCTCAGAATGTTATATATATTGACTTCTTAATTCATATAGTATCGGGAACTCAACTGCTTGGTTGGTGACGGGGTTGATCTGGTTTCAGGAGGATTATTCCTGAAATAATTAAGGAAAGGGGGCTCAATCTTTTCTTGGTTGCTTGCTCCTCCCCAGCACCTTCATCTTTCTTCTCATCCTCAGCTTCTTGGGCATCTTCTCCTTCACCTTCACCTCCTTCTTCTTCCTCCTTTGGATCCTCAAATTCTTCCTTGGCACCTTCTTCCTCTTCCTCTCATTCCTCTTCCTCAGCCACTTCCTTCTCCTTCTCTTCCTCTTCAGCCTCTCCTTCAGAGGTGGGTTCATCCTTAGCTTCCTTGGCTTTTGCAGCCTCAATGGTCTCCTCCACCTCGATCTGCTCCTCCTGGACGTGGCTGGTGTATTAAGAAGAGAAGGAGTGAGCGGACATCAAGTAGGAGCTGGTCTGTAAACCACCGTAGGCAGATCGACCAAAGACCTGGGAACTCCGGGAGTAGCCACTGGCTATGCTTCCCACGCTGGTGAAACTGAGCCGGGTCTCCTCACCTTCCAAGAGTTTCCTGTAAGCTGCGATGTCAATGTCCAAAGCCACATTGAGGAGGTCCTGGTATTCTTTTAAATATCATGCCATTTCACTCTTTGTAGTTCTCAACTCATTTTCTAATTTGTTGATTGTGTCCTGCACAGCACTAACATCGGAGTTCTGCTTATCCTCCAGCTCTCACAGCTGCTTTCCCAGAGCTTAGTTCATGCCCCAGCTTGCTTTGATCTCCAGGGTCTTGGCCTTGAGCAGGCGGCGGCTTTCAGACACCTCCTCCTTGGCGGCGCGCACCCTGTAGGTGTTCTTGGCATTGCTCTCGGTCAGCATGGTGAAGCAGCTCTTGTACCATTCTTCTGCATTCTGCATGTTCTTGGCAACCAGCTTCTCGTACTGGGCGCGGATGTCCTTGAGCACGGCAGAGAGGTCGGACTTGGAGAACATGTCCATCTCCACGGAGATCTGAGCATACTGGATCTGCGCCTGCAGCTCGGCGATCTCCTTTTCATGCACCTTCTTCAGAAAGGCGATTTAGTCCATCAGGCTATCGATGCGCTTTTCAATCTCAGCGCCAGCGAGAGCAGACTCATCTGCACCTTTGCACGCCTCCATCAGCCAGCCCTCTGCGTCATCATGGTTCAGCACCTCTTCCTGATAGCATGCCTGCAGGTTGCTCCCAGTCCCTTCCAAGCCCTGGTGCCTGCTAACTGCCCACTGCCCTCTCCTCGCCAGGGACAGGGCGCGGTGGGCTGGGGCACAGGCATCCCATTTTCATTAAAATGTTCAACCCCGGCCTGCTCCACTGGTGTCCACAGGCGGCCCGGGGACAGACAGTGTTCCCAGAGACCCCAGCCACCCCTCCCCCCCCCACCGCCTACCCAGGTCCCTGATGGCGGCCTGGACCCCGCAGGTGGCATCAGGCGCTGCCCCCGCCAGGCCTGCCCGACCCCCCATGGCGGCCTGGACCCCGCGGGCAGTGTCAGGCGCAGCCCGCCTGGCCTGCCCGGTCCTCCATGGTGGATTGGACCTTGCACGTGGCGTCAGGCACAGCCCGCCAGGCCTGCCCCACCCTGATGGCTGCCTGGACCCCGTGGGCAGCATTAGGCACTGCTTCCCCCCACCCCGCCTGCCCAGTTACCGATTGCAGCCTGGACCCAGTGGGCGCAGCCTGCCTGGCCTGCCCGGTCCCCCATGGTGGACTGGACCTCGCGCATGGTGTCAGGCGCTGCCAGCCTGGCCTGTCTGGTCCCCGATGGTGGCCTGGACCCCACAGGCAGTGTCAGGCGCAGCCCGCCCCTCCTGAATATGCAAATTTACCCTCCATCTTTGTTGGCTTAATTTGCATATAACTCCTGATTGGCTGTGGGCGTAGTGGAGGTATGGTCAATTAGCATTTTTCTCTTTTATTAGTGTAAATTGATCTCTGGATTTGGAATCAACTTTCAGGATTTCAAGAATGGCAAGAAGAGTCTTACATATTCTCATTTTATGAGAAAATAGAACAAAAGACCATCGGGCAAAGGTTCCTAAATTGCAGAGTAGACCTGCAAAGCGCTTGTGTGTCCATGAACTCCATGAAACTGGTGTAAAAAGTGTGCAGGTGCCTTTTGTTTTCCAGTGGGATAGTAAATGTCATTAGATTCTCAAAAGGATCCAGCTCCCCAAAGGCTCAGTGTTCATTGTACTAAGTGACATGCCCAAGGTCACACAGCTGCTCAGACTGAGACTTAGTTTTCAGTCTTCTGCCTTCTTATTCAATCGTCTTCCTAACATACCTTAAAAAGTGATATTAAACAAAAACCCACCTGAAAGCTATTTATGTCATGTATTCTTTGGAAAAATTTACTTTGACTAGAGTTTAAGAACACAATTGAAGGCCTCTAGCTCTAAGATTTCTACCATAAGTGTTTCAAAATGTGTATTTCAAAATTCCCAGACAGTCTTCTCAGCACAAAGACAATGCTCTTGAATATGGTGTGGCATGTATAGGCTCTACCATTATGACTTCAAAAGCAGCTATAGGTGTGACTGGCCTATGGGAGAGAACAGCCGTCTTGGGCCCAAATGACTCACATATTAGAGTTTTGGCTCTGCCACTTACTAGTTATTAATTAGGAATAAGTTACTTAAGTGTTTAGCTTAACAGTTTCCTCATCTATAAAACTGAATGATCACAGCTAGCTTTTGGGACTGTTCTGAACACTAAAGATACAATCTATACGTGCTTTTGTATACAGTATATAAAATCTATGGCATGGTACCTGACACTTAGGAGGTACCCAGATGATCATATCTATAACTTTTTGTCTTTATTGTTGAATTAAAAAGTAGCATTTTAAATTTTGCTTTATATTTAGACATGGCCAACAATTCAAAAAATTCCATGTCAACATGGCTTTTAAATTGAAATGTTAATTATAATTATACTAACAGAAATATAGAACAAGCAGCTGTAAATTGTATATTAGAAGGAAAAAACCAAAACCCCTTTTATCTAAGAGTGTAATAATCAGATTGATTATTTAGGAGGCATTACAATAAGTAATGTGTCACGAATTGATATTCCTTGGTTTATAAGAAGTTGAAGATACATAAAAAGATATTTGAAGGCAGTAGATCACCCATGGGATGAGCTAGGGATAGATACACATAACCTTCTGCAATTGTAGGACTGATGCATTTGAATCACAGGTGGTCCCCCACATTGTGTCACTGCCTCAGATTAGTTATGCCATGAAGTAGGAAATGAAATATTAGAGTGTAATATTTGTGCCATCCATAGGTTAATGCCCAATGATCAAATGGATTTTTAGGCCAGAAGTTAAGGCTGGGTGTTTGGATCCATCCTAAGTTACTTAATCACAGTCACAACCTATGTCAGTAGGAAAGCAACGTGAGTGATGTGGTTGAGGAAGCTGGGGTCAAGGGCTCAGAAGAGTTCAATTCTAATTTGGGCTCTATTACTCATACACTGTGCGACTCAGCACCAATTTTCCCTCTGAGCTTCCATTTTCTCCTGTGTACTTGCTGGAATACTTTGGGTTCTATAAGATTAGGCATATGGTTACACATTATCTTGTGCACATATACTTATTAGTTTCCATTTAGTATCTATTTGTCACATTTATCTTAAATCATTAAATTAAATCTGTTCACCTCTCTTCTTCAGGAATTACTATTTTCTCTTGAAATGGGGAAAAAATAGATACAGAGGCAAAGAAGCATTGAACAGACTGTCAAACTACAGCAGGAAGGCAGGGGAGGTTGGGGGGAGGGGGCTGTAAGAGATCAACTGAAGGACTTATATACATGCATATAAGCATAACCAATGGATACAAGACACTGGGCGGGGGCAGGTAAAGGCATGTACTGGGGGGTAGGGGAGGCCAGGGGGAGGTCAATGGGGAAAATAAAAGGAGACATATGTAAAAAAAAAAAGTGGATTTATGGACCAATGGAAAAAAAATGAGAAAAAAATTGCTTACTTATGGAGGGGACTCCAATGGTAACTGGATTGGTCAAAAAATCAATTGTCTTCCCATATTGCTTAACCTAAAACTCAACAAGTGTAATCATTTTGTAAATTGGACTCTCTTGAATTTATTCTGCATTTTCCCCAGTATAAATAAAGCTAGCATAATTTGGAACCATGTCATAAAGTGTCACTATTTTCATGGAGTTCAGTAAGCACATTGGTGCCCACACAGAATTCCTGATTTTTAAAAAAATTTCCCCTGCCATCTTTCAATGACAGTTGTGTTTCAATGACAGTTGTGTAACGTTTAGTACTATTAAGCAGAGATAAAGGCAATGCAGATCACTATGGCAACATCCACTCTTTTCTTTAATGTCTGTCAAAGCACCCTGCAAAGTAATGTGAAGACAGTGACCAGGACCTCTGAGAGAACAACAAGAATGCATAAAATAAAACCTTCACCAAAGTCTTTAAGTTATTGCCATTATTGCCATGGGAGCTCAAAACAGACACGTTATATTTTATAAATTGTGCATGAACTCACTTAACATTTTCACACACTTGAAAAATCTGGCTTTGTGCTCTCCAAGCTCCCTTTATAGTAGGGCCTCAGCCAGTGGTTGTGTGGTTCCAGGTGCCAGCCTCTTGTGCTTAAGAAATAGGATGATGGCTTGGCCCCTTAAATATGGGGCTTAGTCTGAGATAAAATGCTGTTCATGCTTGTAATCTAGATGAAAGCTCTCTGTGTAGCCCATACACTTCAATTAAATGCTTCTAGCCTTTTGCATAAGAGTTAAAATGGAAAGACTTTTGGTTTCTAGGTCAGCTCTAGATTTAGGGTATATTGGTGGCACAGAGCTATAAAAAGGCAGGTTTTAGTTTGATTCCAGTGTTTTGGCTTTTATACTGCAAAAATATCATAGGAATGAAATGTATATAGTTTCCAACTGTCACTAAAAAGGCATGTGGAGGAGTGGTCCTGTGTCGTTGTTTTTTTACATGCACCACGGTTTAGATGGTAGAAAATAACAGGCTAAGGAAAACAATGACAAAGTGGGCAAAAGTACAGGGATGTGGCAGTATCGACTGACCTCATTCTGAGTGAAAACAATGCTACCATACAGCAAAGGCAGACTGACAAGTTCTTCAGCCAAGACCAAGCCAAATGCATTCTCAATTTACACCCATTTATTTTATTTCTATAACTTATCTCGCTTCATAATGAAAAAAAAAAGGTTTCTCTATTTGTGCCTTGGTTTAGTTTCTCATTTACTATGGCGATCATTTAAGAGACTTGAGACAAAAAATTGCTACTCTTTTTCACATTTTAAAATGGGAAAAAATATAGAGATAAAGTGGAAAATCTATATGCGAATCACCCCAATTACAGTTGCTAAACAGGATTTGAGAGAAGCAATTACCTGTTTGACACTACTCTGCTTAGAGTAGCATTGGTGAAACTTTGATACACCTGATCAATTTTCTTCAGCACAGAAAAAGGCTAACTCTTGAACACCTAGTATCTTCAGTTGCCTCAGAAAGGTGTTATAACATTTTTCCAACATCAGAAACAAACCTCTGAGAAGTTTATGAAATATGTCTGTGCCACATAACACCATTCTGAGGAAAGGGGCTGTAGGTAGGGGCTTGCTGAAATGCTGAAGGATCGTCCACAAAAGGGAAATAAATGGAATGGTTGCCTTGGTGATTACTGGGAAAGCTTTTAATCAGAGTCTCACTTTCAAATTAGCTCTGGGTACGAAGAAGGCAGGTAGGACTTGTTCCAAGTTATGAGATAAAGGGTGGTCATCACAGCTTTCGGAAGCAGAAAAAAGGGTAAGATACTTGAGTAACTGTCAATGGAAATGTTTGACCTGTAAGGTTCTCCAAAGGACTGGGTCTGAAGCTGGTGTTATTTAATGTTTTATAAAAATGTGGAAGAGGGTGAGCAGTAAACTTTCAAGTATGAAAAGGCTACAATGCTCTCTGGGGGCCAAGGAGGATGCATGTGGTACAGGGCACTTGGCGGGTCAGGTTAGCTGCTAAGACAAGGATGGATTTAAGGGACTGGGAACTATTTTCTGAGGACAGCAGTCCAATGTGCCACCATCACCAGAAAGACTAACACAATGCTGAGTGCTGAATGTGAGCTTCTAATTGCTTTTGAAACACCACGTGAGAGGGTTTTAGTTTTGGAAAGGGACGAATGGAAAATATTTCCCTCATGAATCCTTTAAAGAAGCTTAGGCATATTTGAAGAGTAATTTTCATCTTTCAGGAGCAATCATTCCCTCTGAAATGTACCACGATTATGAGAGATTATCAAGCAGTCCACAAATCAGATGAACCAGGCATCTCCAATGTGCTTACTTTGTATTACCACATCACCAACCCTAAACCTTTAGACTGTCCCTAGTGGCTATCCACATTTATTTACAAACAAACAACTCACTTGCCCATTTTTAAGTAACAGTTACTGGGCATCTTCTAAAAATCACCTTTTTATTCCTAACCATCAGTAACCCTCAGTAAATGGGCAACCCAAAATTGCTTCCCTTATGAACATCAACTACATAGTCAAGTCTTTCATGTAGGGTAGAGGCAAAGAGGTCATGAGGGATGCTCTTATGTTATAGGATGGTGGGCTAGTGTGTGTGTGTGTGTGTGTGTGTGTGTGTGTGTGTGTGTGTGTGGTAGGTATATTTCTATGAGAAAGAAACATTGAGTACCAGCATTGGCTAAATCTTAAGTATTTTTATAGATGGCTCAATGCCTAGTAAAAGCTGTATTTTCATGCACATCCTTAAACCCATGAAAATAAAGATATACATAAGGTTAGTATTTCCTTACCTTCTATTGCTGATAGGAGAACCCGGGAATGATCATAGGCGATCACGTTTGCATATCTATTCTTTGGTTTGTTTACTTCCAAGTTTGAATGTTCCCATGTGAACTGCTGGCCAGGGTCAATTGACTTTAAAAGGAAAACAGCACACACACAAAATCAATACTGGGTATCAGTGGATTATAGGCATTTATCACAAGTAACATAATTTTGAAAAGAAAACTCTGAAGCCACGCTTCATCAAGATGGCCCTCGCTGTGAAGCTGAGCACCGATATACCCAGAATCACATGAAATGATTAATCAGAGTAAAACAGTGTAGTTACCAACATTGATTCAGATGAAAAAGAAAATCAATACAGATGTTCTGTTAATATTGGAAAGGCAGGTTTTATTATTATTATTTTACTTTTCCATTTTTTTCTCTCTGCTGCTGTAGCTTACAAGTTACCTTGGTTCAATATTCCTTCCAGTTCTGTGAGCATTATTTTATCTTGTTTGCTCTGCCCTATTCTTTCCTATCTGGACCTAATCTCAATTTTTAAATTGAGTGGTTTTTCACTGGCTTCCCTGGGCACAGCGTTACTGTACTCTCTTCACCTACAGGCTTACATCTTGATGGCAACTTAAAATTTTGTCTATTTCTCTGCAACACATCATGGCCAATATCACAAGGCAATTTGTACATTTCAAACAGTTAAGGGTAACAGTAAAGAAGGCAGGTTAAATTAATCATTTTAGAATATTAATTTATAACCCAATGCAGATAGGACCTGCTTTTCTATTTAAATTGTGTTTCCTATTGTTCATTATGTGTTATCGTGTTTACATCATTTACTTAATTTTATTCTTTAAACCTATTTGTTCTGATTTTTAGTGCATTTCCTTAATTCCTTAGTTCAACCACTTATTCAGAATTAAAATAAATATTGAAGATATAATATAATATGTAACTTTTCATATGTAAAGTAAAATGGTTTGAAAATGAATCCAGGCTTTGATTTTAACATCTTGGGAGACTTTTTATTTTCCTGCAATATTATGGAAATTAAAACATATTTTCTTTTATCATAAGATACTGACTCTTTTTTAATACTTATAATTTGATGGTATATGGAAACACGAGTTTAGTAATTGCATAAACATGATTTTAAATGATCAAAATCAAGTTTTCAGGAACAATTAATGCTAAGTTAAGTTTATGTACAGGTGAAATTTTTAAAAAGTAAAGATAATATGTTATGTTGATAGAATTTTTAGCAGTAATTTTTGATGTTGGGTATTTTCCGTTCTTTTATGTGTATATATAGAATTTGAAACTAAAACATATCCAATGGCTGTTACAATATTAAAGATGCATATATTTTGTATTAGAGGGACAGAGTTCAGCATGATGATAAAACTCACCAGTGTAAAAAGTCAAGCCTATTAACAGTCACGAATAGCCTCTAAACATGCTAACATTCTCAGCAGTACAGATTGCAGCCTCTGATTTACGGAGGCTTTAACCCCCTTGTCCTTTCTTAGCCTATGCTAATCTATATATAAACTAGTTGATCATTAAACAGTATGCAGCAAAATAATTATCCATGCCTTAGAGTCCAAAGAATAGTGTAATTAGGGGTCTTTCTAGTTGGTTCTTCCAAGGAAACTCATCATCTCTCCACAGAATGTACTCTCCAAGTATTCCAGAAGCTAAAGGGAGCCGAGCATTTGTCTGGGTGGACGCCTTCAAGTCAACCTTGAACTCTCACACAGCTCCATTCAGCGACCAAGACCAGATTTAAACATTGCTCAATTCAGTCCCCACATCCAGTCCTTCAGCATCTGATGTCTAATTAGAATATCTCCTGTAATCTCTCACTCCAACCCATTCTTCAAAGCAAAGTGGTCTTTCTTAAGCAAAACCCCAGGCAGGTTAGGTCCCGGTTTAAGAACTCCCACTGGCTCTGGGTGACCTACTACCTACATTCTGAAGTTTTCAGCCACAGTCCTACCTATACATTTTCACTTATATTTGCATCTACAAAGATGGCTCAACACAGGGTTTGAAAAATGATTTTTTAAAAAATGAATTGATGAATAAATGTTGAAAAAAGTTCATCAAGAGAAATCATGGAGTAATTCCTCCATATAACATGGGAGCTAGAGAACAGATTATGGAAACTGCATTGTACAGTACTCTCACTTTAATATTTTAACACTCATTAGCATATGGCTTAGTAATTAAATATATGATCCTGAAATTATAACTACCACTGACATTATACTGATGAGCATGACTTAGTACATAAGCTTCTTGCACATTATTCTCTAAAATATACCAAGAAGCTCCTAATCTCACTGAGGTACAGTCTTTTGGTGGAAGATGTTACTCTCTCTGATGGCCTTGTTACTCAGACTATGATCACTCACAGATGGAAAATGGCATAAATCTAATTAGACTAATGAAATTGCAGCTATCCACTCAAAGACACTGTTAAAGTCATGCCCATTTCTACTCTTGCCCCATATTCTCAGCCATCAGCATGATTTGATACCTGCATGGAAGAGTTTGTGAAAGTTGACACAAATGGAGCCATTGTAAAAAAGAGCTAGAGCAGCCAATTCCAGAGGAACTGCCTTGTACATACTGTTTTCTAAATCTTTGGACTAGTCCTAACACAATTGTTTTACAAACCAGTGTTTGTAACGTCAAAAGGAAATTAGGCATCCTGATCACAAGGACTAATGATTATGGACTATCTGGAGACAGAATCAGTAACCGACCATGTATAGTTAAGAGTGGCTCAGCTTGTTAGTACCAATAGGAATTCTTCTTTCATGCAATTGCTCCTTTCCTTTCCTGATAAAAAAGCCCTTGCCTTCCCTCTGTAATCAGGACACTATCTGAGTTTCTGCCTCAGAAACTATGGTCCCCCAAATTGCAATTCTTTTATCCCAAATCAATGCTTGTTACCTCAAATTTTGGCTTTTTCATCTTAGGTTAACAGTTTAAAAACTGGTAATGGAAACATGAGTTATACATCACATGTCTTAATATGCTTATGCTTAAAATACGACCCAGGAGAAGACCTGTAAGTAACTGGATCATTATAATAATAGCTGCCCGGTCATTGTGCTCTACATCCAGTAGGCTGTTCAATTTTCACAAATATTGTGAGGCAGGTGCTGTTGTTTCTCCATTTCGCAGGCAAGGAAATTGAAGTAAAGAAAGATTAATTCAATAAATCCTACTCAAAGCCTTCTCTGTGGCAGGCACTGTGCTACTTGGTGATAAGGTGATTTTCTCACACATCTAGAATCATACATTCACCTTCAACCCCAGATCTGCATCATGTCAAAGCCCAGCTGATGACTAATAGCTGGTCATCACCAAGCCATGATGCCACTTAACTACTGAAAGGGTCACTGCAAAATGGAGAAGCCCCACATACAAATCACCCACACATAACTACCCTCCTCTATTTCCCTAGTCCGAATGCTGTTTGCTCCCAACTGATCATCCTGTGTCATTCTGGGGCGGTTACATAAGAAATCAAGTTTTAAAAATGAGGTTGGCTTCACATGGATGACAAAACAGATGGGGTGCAGCTTACATTTATACTCGTTTTACACGGATCAAACAAACATTGATTAAATAATGCTGACTTGTCTTTGTGCAACACATACTCATCCATCTGTATCTATCCATCTGACTGAACATTTAACAATACACAACACAGGTCATTATTTTGGAGCTTGTCAGAATGCTGAGAGGAGTAAACTCAGTAAAGAAAAATGAATAACTAGTAGGTAAAGTATAAGGTCTTGTATATTCAGGAAAAAACCTGGTTGAGCAAAATCAAATTTCAATTAGCCATGTTAATGAGGCAAAGATATCATGGATGAATAAGACCCTAATTCTCAAAACCCACTGTCTAGGCTTTTCTTAGTGCTGGTGATGACACAGTTGCTTTGCCTCTTTGTTTTCTGGCTTTTCTTACTGAGATCCTCCTAAAGAAAAATAAAAAGACCAACATAGAGAAAGATCAACACAGGTCTGAAGTGACAGAGAAGCTGACTTCCACTTCAACATTGTATTTTTGACTAGCCCATTATGTCTAGACTAGAGGCCCAATGCACAAAGATTCGTGCAAGAACAGGCCTTCTTTCCCCTGGCTGCTGGCATCGCCTTCGCTCTGGCCGGAGCCACCTTTCCGCTCCAGCCCGGAGCCGTCTTTCTGCCTTCCCACGCTGCCTAGAGGCCCGGAGCGGCTGGGGTGCTGCGGAACACCTGCCCCCAGCCACTTGGTGCCTGTGTATGCAAATTAACCCACCATCTTTGTTGGGTTAATTTGCATACTCACTCCTGATTGGCTGGTGGGCGTCACGAAGGTACGGTCAATTAGCATGTTGCTCTTTAATTAGTGTAGATATCTTTCTATTATAAAGTTAAATGAGGCTACCCCAATATTATTAAAAATTTTGAAATAAGTGCCCTTGTTCTTAATGGAGTCAACTTCTTCCTGCTATTGGTATTGGGTTTCCCTGAGCTTGATTCTCAGGTACCTCTGCTCATCCTTCTGGCTCTATTTATCCAAACAACTTTTGGCTGGTTATTCCCTCCTTCCTAGCACTTAACCCCAAGTTCTAGAGCAGGAATCTTGGCCAGGTCTTTGTTAGCCTCCACTGAGGGAAATTTTACGAGTTGGGAATAAAGCATACTGGACATTTTTCAACCAGAAATTAATTAATGACCTTTTAAAAAATACTATATGAAATTTGTATATGACATTGTTACAGAATTTATAAACAGGAATGCTATTCCTAAGATTTACCTTTGTTTTTCCAGTCAATCGACAAGGCCCTTGAAAGGTAGGTACTGCATGAACACTATGTAGCATCTAAAACATTACCAAGATGCCAAACCATGTAACATCACTTCCCTATCTTCACACTTGGCCACTTGGCACAAGACACACACACACACCCTCCCCGCCTCCCAAAGCTGTTGACTGAATCATTCTAATGTTAACAATAATCTTCACCGTAATAGCAACAGGTTTGCTTTACAGAGGGAAAAACACCAAATAGAAAGAAAACCTCTCTGTTATTTAAAAGGGAAAACCTCAGGTTGACACTTGCTAAAACCAAATACTCTGTATTTATGTAGTCTTTAAGGTGATGATTCACAAGGTCTAGTTCATGTTTTTGTGTTTTTTTTTTAAATCAACTAGAAGTTTGTCCTCAAATAGGTAAGTGGGAAAAAAGCTACACATAACTTATCTTTCATTGTATTCTCGTTAAAAAGATTTAAAAATATAAATATTTACATCCAATAATTATAACAACTAACACTTATATATAACATTTACTGCGGCTTTTTTTTGTGTGTGTGCTTCACATGAGTTAACTCATTTTATCTTACAAAAACCCTAGAAGTAGTTATTATAAAAATTCTGTAGATTAGGTTTTGGGCTCAATCCCCAGTGTGGGGTATGACCATCACTCTCTCATGGTCAAAAGCTGGTAGGTGGAGAAAGCCAGGTTTGAGGACCTGGCATTCTGTTCCCCAAGTCTGAGTGCCTAACTGCCATCTGTGCTTTATCTATAGCCAAATTGAAGAAGGTTCCTTAAGTGTTTCACACATGCCTTTCGATTGTTCTCTGGAAACAATGCGAGGAAGGCTGGGATCAAAAATCTCTATAAACTCAAAACAAGAGAATGTTCATAAATTTGCACAGCAACTGATAGTCACTGAGTAAAATTACGTTCTGATATAACAGTGACCATCTATATATATATATAAAAGCCCAGCGACCTTTACGGCGGAACGACCAGAACAACTGGTCACTATGACGTGCACTGACCACCAGGGGGCAGACATTCAATGCAGGAGCTGCCCCCTGGCGGTCAGTGTGCTCTCACAGGGGGAGCACCGCTCAGCCAGAAGCTGGGTTCACAGCTGGCAAGCGCAGCAGCGGTGGTGGAAGCCTCTCCCACCTCCGAGGCAGCGCTAAGGAGCAGCGAGCGTGGCTTCTCAGGGATCGGGCCTAAGCTGGCAGGCGGACATCCCCTGAGGGGTCCCAGACGGCGAGAGGGTGCAGGCTGGGCTGAGGGACCCCCTCCCGAGTGCACAAATTTCATGCACCGGGCCTCTAGTTTTTGATAAAGCTCAAGTCATCCTCTTAAAGCAAAGTCTTTAAATATGGTTCTGCAAGATTCTGAATTCTCTGCCCAGAAAAAAATATGTAATTCACATGTATAAAACATCACACAATACCAGCTGCTCTGTATTCTACTTTCCTTCACCCCATAAGGAGAAAAACCTCAAAATATTCCCTTTAGAAACTCATCAAAGAGAAACCACAAAAAAGATACATCCTGTTGTGTGTGTTTTGAAACAACGAACAGAAGTGTAATTACATAGGAGGAATAGACCAGCTACTTGACTAGCCACACTATGGGTCAGACTAACTGTCCCTTTTGCAGGGAACTGAACTTTCAATGACCTTATCCTCCAGAGAAACACTATTTTTTCCACATTGTTCCCCAGCAGCAGGCTCATTTTGTCCTAAGAGTGGTTTTCCCTCCCAAATATTCTGAAATGCTTTCTGAGGTTTAGAAGAGCAATCTGCCATTGAGTGTGTATTTCTGTAATGAAGCCTTTTTTTTTTTTTTTCATTCTCATTCATTTATATTCTTTCTCCCAGTTTGAAAATGGTAAATTAATATGTACCCATTTGAAAAAGACCCACGTTTGCATAGCTGGGAAGGGCTATATTTTGCATAATTAGCAGAAGCCTGCAATTGACATAATGAGTACTTTCTTCAAAGAGAAGAGCATGAGTTCAGTTGGTCCAATGATGCTTTAAAAAAATGGAAAGTACGGTGATGAGCAAAGTGTGGCGGTCGTAGCCCCTGATTAGCTTTGGCAAGTCTGCATCTTAGGCCTGATTGCTCTGTGCTTCTTTCTCCTGTTAACGCCATTCCAGTGTCAGGTTTGTGCCCTCATTTTCTCTAATCTCCCTTTATCCAACCTGTCATCAACACCCCCCCTAAATCTTTCCTTATAAAACGTATCTGAGCAGGTCACCATTAGAATCTGAAGGATTTAAATACTTTTCAAGATTCTCAGTGTTAACTAATAAGTGGATATGGCCATTCTTGATCTACCTTGAATGGTAGGTAGATGACACAATTTACAAATGATAAAACTGCTTCAACTTTACATGTTGTCTAATGGTTTGGTCTGAAATTCTGATCATAAAATATTATGTAGTAAGTATTCATGGAAAATTACCTAAAGCAATAAGTTATTTATGTACATAATTAGAACTGATATATAGAGAACTAAATAGGAGAAACTATATTCATAGTGAAGCATCCAGCCATATGAGGTATTTCCAGCAATGCTTTGATAAACGTTTTATCCTACATCATATCTCAGCACTAAGAATGAGTTAGCTTATTTCTCTGAGGATACCATTAGTATCCTAGAAGTACTCCTAGAAGTACGCTGAACTTATTCTAACTTACTATGGATTCAAGATGATGAAAAACTATAACAATCCAACAACAAACACTGGATTCTTTTCAACTCAGTAGGACAACACTACCTGATCTCTAGAACACACATACACCCTTCACTGCTTTATATGTGTGACTGAGGAAAATAGTATTTCTCAGAGTTCCTTTCAAATAAGAGTTCAAAAAGGAAGGTGGGATTTTAAGATCTGAAGGTTTAAACGTCCAGATTTTTTTTTTCCAAACTCTCATTAACATGCTCCAACATTTTCGCGGATGCTACTAAATGCGGAACAGACATTCCTAGTTCCCGAAGGCAGTGGTTCTAGAGGAATGATGACAATGATACCTCTTAATCCTAATGTTTTAGTTTTAGCTATTCATCTCCTCCATCAAATTAAAGTGCATAATAAATGGACAGATAGAATTATAGTTGACATTCTTAAACACTATAGCATTGTGGAGAATCATTTTACAAATATAATCCACACACGAGGATTTCTGATGTTATTTGGAAAAGCAAAAGGAATCATCATTTTTCCAGACAGTTTGGGTTAAAAAAATGTTATTAGAAATGTATTAAACTTCTCTGACTGAAGAGAAAATGTTGACTGAATTAGTAGAAAGTAATTGCAGTATTTATTAAAAGAATTATGTGTAGGTAACAAAAATATCTATTAGATGAAATGGATGTGCAGCATTTCACACAATGGCATCTTTTCTTTCACATGAATAACAGGGCACTAGTTTTTGTCAACAAATTCACAAGATGAATGCATTAATTCCTCATCACTCTTTGCAAATGTTGACACATTTGTACCGACCCAAACGTACTAAGAAAAGTAATATGTTTAAAACACCGTATACACTGTTACTGCTAAAAGACTGGGAGGCATTTTGCTTCCTCCTGCCTCTACCCACTGACTTTAGTAAGAATATCTTGATTTAAGACAATCTTGGCAGCCAGAGAATGTCTGCTTTCTCCCTGATGCTAACTGTATCTTCTTTATCATTGAAGCATAAAATTAGGACAATTGTCTAGTTGATTTAGTCCCCCTCCCCAAGAAAAAATAAATTTCTGCCCTTCTACATGCTATATGACAATATATCCATCAGGTTCCAAATTGGCAGAGATAACTACAACAACAACAACAACAAAACACAAAACACAAAAACAAAAAACAAACCCCACAGGCAGCCACATCTAATTCTCACTGTTTCCATTTCATTTGATACTGGCATCTGATCATCCAGAAATCGCATGGAAAAGTAAATGCAAAAGAAAAATCAATTGAATGAATGAATGGATTGGCTTCATAACTGTTGTGTGATGCATATTACAACAGCATTTTATAAACAACAGAATAAGGGAAATAGGGAAGATAAATCATCCTCTTGGCTTTTGAATGTTTAAGGTTGAGATTTAGCTGATAACATTAATTCTTCTTTATTAGATGTGGAAATTTCTAACCTAATTTTAAACACTGTATTTCCCCCCTCTTATTTTACTTTGCATCCCATAGACAGGTATATTTTAGGCTTTCAGCACTGCCTTGCTTGCCATTTAATAAAAAGTTTCCTTGTTAAATCTTTGTTTCTTCGTCTCCTGTATTTATTTTCAGATCTAAGAGGAAAAACAGATAAATTTCCAATTTGAAATATATCTGAATTCATTTCTGTTCATGTTTAGTCAAAGCCTTTCATATCCTTTTCCTGGCTCAGAAAAAATAAGAATTATACATCTGAAATGAAATTAGAATATGTAACGCCTCTTCCAAGTCTTTGATAGATAATAGAAAATCCCACATAATCCCTTAAAAAACTCTCCCACTCTCTTCCATCCCCATTTGTTTTCAGTGCAACTATCCAGTTGAAACACAGGAATTCCCATATATATTTTGGGCACAGTATTTACATTAAGAACCCCTTGCTGTTAATATCATCATGCCTTCCGTAAGGTAATAGTAGGCTGTACTGAATATAGGCTTCTAATTATGCAGAGATAGACAATTTACATTCTAAATTGCATATTTTCTTCTCTTATTCATGTGACAAACAAACTAGAAAGGCTAAAACAAACTAAAACAGTACAAAAGTTTAAAGTTTAATTTCTTTCTAAACTAAAATATTAATTTGCTCTGTTAAAAATATATACTGGCTTTATAATATAAAATTAAAGACTATTCTAGGTAAAATACTGTATATTACAAAATATCAGTACATTGGTAATTATATATATATATATACATATATACATATATATACATACATATATATATATATATATATATATATATATATATATATATATATAAAAAATATATATTTTTATTGATTTCAGAGAGGAAGGGAAAGGGAGAGATAGAAACATCAATGATGAGAGAGAATTACTGATGGGCTGCCTCTTACACTGGGGATTAAGCCTGCAACCAGGAATCGAACCTTGACCTCCTGGTTCATAGGTCGATGTTCAACTACTGAGCAACACTGGCCGGGTGGTAATTTTATATATTAGCCCTTTGGAAAAACTGGAATCACCTGAGCATATCACTACCGGGGCTGTACTTTTTCTGATGTTGTACACTAAGTGCTTATATAGTTGACTTTAACATGTATTTATAGACTGTCTGACATGCATTATAGGCGGGCCATACGGCAACAACGACATTTACCTCACAACCTTAGAAATAGTTTAATAAGTTTCCCCTTTGAAGATGTGACTATAAACTAAACACACATTAGACCACCCAGAGGTATGTAAAACCACTGTAAATAAATAAAGTAGCTCCCTGGCTCACACTGGTTGAAACGTGATTCATGAGAAGGGAAACCCTTTGGCACCACTGAGACGTATTAGGGTTATACACAAGAGGCTTTCCTGGGCAGTGTTTGGGGGTCACAGGGTGCTAGCAATCATCCAGCACCAGAGCAGATGTCAGAGCTGAATAAGAGACCAGGGTGGGGGGTGGAGGGTTGGGGGAACAGAGAGGGTCAGGAACTAGACAATCAAAACCAACTTAGAGAAATCACAGCATCTCTAAAAAAACAAATACCATAAAACTCCTGACTGAATGCTTCCACACACCACTTTCTCAGCTGTTTACATGCCTCAACTCATTTTACCCTCACAACAGTAAGATGGATGTTAAAGTATTACCACTCTTATTTTACACAGAACACTGAGACACAAAATAAATCACTTGCTCAAGGTCACACCGCTGGGAGGTGGCAGAGCTGGGGTTTGAAGCCAGCCTTTCCAGCTTTAGAGTCAGCACTTGTAATGACTACCTGACTCATGTCTGAAGAGTTCACAGCCCGGGAAGTAGGTCTACGTGGAAGGAGATGGACAGATGGCAGGTTCTGTTAAATACCGAGTTCACTGACATACTCTATCACCCGGACGGGTAGGTGGGGAAAAGTAAAGAGAGCAATTTCTGCAGAAGGACATTGGATTCTACTTAAGTACTCGGCTGAGGTAGGAGTGGAACATAAAAGCCAAAATGAGAGAAGGTGGCTGGCCTGACCCAATGCTTCACCTTGTTCAACTTTTCTATGGAGCTGCACAGAGGAGAGGAAGAGGACAGAACATGATGATAACACACATTTCCCCTGCACCCTGCTAAACCACCAATGTAGCCTGCTCAGATTATAATGCTTTTCCTTCTTCATGGTAGAGGATGGGAGAATTGTAGGGCTACATATGGATTATGTGTGTTCAATTATGAAGGAAAAGAATAACTTTAAAGAACTGATTTTATATATGAACTAGAGGCCCAGTGCACGAAATTCAGGGGGGTGTCCCTCAGCCCAGCCTGCACCCTCTCCAATCTGGAACCCCTCGAGGGATGTCCGACTGCCCATTTAGGCCCGATCCTGGGTGGGATCGGGCCTAAACGGGCAGTCGGACATCCCTCTCACAATCCAGGACTGCTGGCTCCCAACTGCTCACCTGCCTGCCTTCCTGATTGACCCTAACCGCTTCTGCCTGCCAACTTGATCACCCCCTAACCACTCCCCTGCCAGCCTGATTGATGCCTAACTGCTCCCCTGCCAGCCTGTTTTCCCCTAACTGCCCTTCCCTGCAGGCCTAGTCCACCCCAACTGCTCTCCCCTGCAGGCCTGGGTCCCCCACAACTGCCCTCCCCTGCAGGCCTGGGTCCCTCCCAACTGCCCTCCCTTACTGGCCATCTTGTGGTGGCCATCTTGTGTCCACCTAGGGGCAGGATCTTTGACCACATGGGGGCAGCCATCTTGTGTGTTGGAGTGATGGTCAATTTGCATATTACTCTTTTATTAGATAGGATAGAGGCGTGGTGCACGGGTAGGGGCCAGCTGGTTTGCCCTAAAGGGTGTCCCGGATCAGGGTGGGGATTCCCTTGGGGCGTGGGGCGGCCTGGGCAAGGGGCCTGTGGTGGTTTGCAGGCCGGCCATGCCCCCTGGCAATCCAAGCAGAGGCCCTGGGATCTGGGGTTTATTTATCTTCTACAATTGAAACTTTGTAGCCTGGAGCGGAGCCAAGCCTTCTGCTTGCTCCGTGGCGGCAGCCATTTCTGTTGGGATTTATGTATCTTCTATAATTGAAACTTGTAGCCTTAAGCGGAGGCCTGGGCCGGCCAGGGTGTGTGGAAAGCTTGGCTTCCTCCATTGCCGGGGGCAACCCTAGCCTCCTGCTCTTTCCAGCTCTGTGGCTGCCCATTTGTTTGGATTTATGTATCTTCTATCATTGAAACTTTGTAGCCTTGAGTGGAGGCCTAGGCCGGCAAGGGCAGGCGGAAAGCTTGGCTTCCTCCATTGCCGGGGAAACCCAAGCCTCCCTCCTGCTCTCTGTGGCTGTAGCCATCTTTGTTGGGTTTATATGCATATTACCTCCTGATTGGCTGGTGGGCGTGGCTGGTGGGCGTGGCTTGTGGGTGTAGCAGAGTGATGGTTAATTTGCATATTACTCTTTTATTAGATAGGATCATTTCTATAAAAGTAATTTTATTCTTTATTCATGCTACAAAAATAATTTTTAAAATGTTTTCTCTAATATTTTATAATATTTAAAAGCTATTATTAAAAATTAGTTATGATCATGCTACAATTTCTTTCTTTTTTAGTTGCTCTGGAAATGGATCCGTTGACTTATCCTATTGCTTGAGTATTACACAATTCAACCATCATATATGTCTTCAAATAA
This sequence comes from Plecotus auritus, assembly GCF_963455305.1. Taxonomy (NCBI): domain Eukaryota; kingdom Metazoa; phylum Chordata; class Mammalia; order Chiroptera; family Vespertilionidae; genus Plecotus; species Plecotus auritus. The sequence continues at coordinate 132,501,862 of NC_137776.1, read as the reverse complement.
AATATGTTCTTCATCATACATGTCTTCAGAAAATATCAAGGTTCTTTCACGGGGTGGAGGCCTGGCCTGGGGTCACCGTGCCATCCCATCTGACACAGATGCATCCCACTGGGCACCTTGCTCAAACTAAACTGGTCACTGATTCATCACCTCCCTAGCGTTAGGCTTCGGACATATGCTCAGGCACTCAACTCTGTCTAAATTCTATGAAAATAAAAACCATGTCTTTCTCCTGGACAAGTGTAGAGGGGAGTCACTGTAGATTCATTTACAACAGTGAAAACATTAGGAAATAGCCTTTCACATAAGAGAGGACTGGTGGAAGGACTTACAGTAGGAAAAACGTATAAAGCTATGGAAACTGCTATGTATCACAGACATAAGATGTCTACATTCTTTTTTTTTTTTTTAATCCTCACCCAAGGATTTTTTTTTCCTATTGATTTTTAGGGAGAGTGGAAGGGAGGAAGAAAGAGAGAGAGAGAAACATCAATGTGAGGGAGGCATACGCTTTGGTTGCCTCTTGCATGATCTGGGCTGGAGATCAAGCCTGCAACCTTCTGCAGGCTGACATTCAAAACAGCCAACCAGCTAGGACCATATTTACTTTTAAAAAAAAAGTGTATTTTTATTGATTTTAGAGAGGAAGGGGGAGGGAGAGAGAGATAAAAACATCAATGATTGGAGGGAATCATTGATTGGCTGGCTGCCTCATGTGCCCTTACTAGAACTGTACTGTGACCTCCTAGTTCATAGGTTGACACTCAACCACTGAGCCACACTGGCTGGGCTCATATTTTCTTTTAAGTAAAAAAATTATAAAGCAGTTAAAATATATACATATATACCCACATACTGCATGTGTATATATAATCATAATACATGTATATGCATGTATTATAAATGTGAGTATATACAAACATATCCCAGAATGTTATATAAAACAATGCTGCCAGCACTTATCTTTGGGATGACAGTATTGATCATGTTAATTAAGCAATGAAGCCATTAGACTGAGGTGTCCCTAATACTATGGTGGCTCATAAGAAACCAAAACCTAAGCCTGTAAATGTAAATACTCCAGATTACAAAATCCAAACCCTAAGGACAACCAGTCCTGAACAGCCTTAAGTTAGAGCCAATTAAATAATTTCTTTGCTTCCACATTTTCTCTACAAAATCTTTCCCCTGGCTCCTGTTATGGGAGAGCGCTGCCTCATTCTAATTATTTTTTGCTCAAATAAACTCACAAAATTTAAAATAAGCCTGTTTAACTTTTAACAATAATTATTTCAAATTCTTCAAGCGTTTGTTATCTGTATTCTTTAATTTTTCAGTTTGTGAACATTTTACTACTTTTCAAAACTTAAGACACTTTCTGTAAGCCAACCCCATAGTCCACAAAGTAGTGAAACTGAAATATGAATGCAGACTTTTCTGACTTTGGGAGTCAGCTCTTAACTACTACACACTCTAGTTCATATATGTAAGTCATAGCTCTAAAGTCACCATCACAAAGTTCAATTCTTTATTGCCGAACTGTGGACAACAGATTAAATACCAGATGTCTGTCAGCTTGGTTTAATGAGAAGTTCATATCACAGTACTTTTCACTTTCAAAATTTTGAAGCTAAAAGACTCACTATAGCTTTCCATATTGTTAGATTTGAATTTAATTCTTATGAGATTAAAAAGAGTGACATCTTCAGTACAATCTTTATCCCATATAATTAGAAACAAAGACATAGGATTTCAATCTCTCCCATTTCCACCTCCCAACCATACCCCCTTTTCTTCTTTCCTCTCCCCCTTTCTTTATTTCCTTTCTTCCCCTCCCCCTCTCAATTATACACCACAAATTGTGCAAAGAGAGGAAGCTGACAGATATTAATTCCTTGGAACTGAATAGCCACAGTGGAACAAAAGCTAGAGCAATATTGGCAGAAAGGACTGGGAATGGTGAGAGACCAATAACTCATGAATAACAAGTCTGCATAAACAGTTTTAATGACTATTCTAATGGTTTAATGGATGGCACTTTAATAGGATTTCTAGTTCAATCCTGAAAGCTTGTCTTCCATAAACCTGTCATTAACAAAGAACTGGATTGCTTCACCACATAACCATAGTCTACTGAACTGAATACACAAAAAATTATAGCAGTTGTCATCATATATTACTATCCTCGTCACAAGTATTTTGTTAACTATTGTGAGAGAGACAGCTACATGCTCAAAATGTAGGCTGCCACTGAAAGAGGTGTATTTAAACTAAGAAGATTCAGTAGAAATTAAATGAAATACAACAGGAAGCTCACAATTGTAATGTGTATGAAGACAACAGTAGAAACAGTAACTGGGATACAAACACATAGGTGTGATCTAAACATGAAAACTTGAAATATTCACTGGTGTTGTCTTTGAAATAAAATAAGGAATTCCTTGAGCACTGATCCCACATTTGTCTCATTATTTTATTCTTATTTCCTGTACTGACTTAAATTCTTCAAAGTTAGAATTGCCATGCTGTGTTTCTCAGTGCGCACACCAAATCAATATATATGTTGAATTGGTTATAATCAGCCTTTGTGGATAATCCTAAATTCTAGCCCTTGGCTGTTTTACTCTATCCATGTCAGAGGTCCTCAATTCTGATGTTTCACATTGGTATACCTCTTGTCTGGAGAGCACTTTCTTATCCTTTTTGTCTAAATCCTACCTTGCTTTCAAGGTTCAGCTCAAATCCCACTGTCCCAATCCACCCTTGCCTGGAGAGCTCTCCCACACACTTACATATGCACCTATCACCATGCATTACAGCATGGCGCATCCATTGGGAAATTAGTTATGTTTAGACTCATAGCATTTTTCTTTTAAATTCATTATTTTAATGTACCCTTCATTTGATAATTCTTTCTATTGTTTGTATGAAGCACCTCTATTATTTACTATTTTAAAAATTACAGTTTATATTCAATATTATTTTATCTTAGTTTCAGGTATACAGTATAGTGATTAGACAATCATATACTTTACAAAGTGATCCCCCAGATACCTCCACTTGGTAATTCTCAACTCCCCAAATCTATTGTAAGTTCCTGAACAAAATATTGTCTACAATATAACTTTGTAGTCTGTGAGCTTGCTCAGTACAGTGCAAGTAAAAATGTTGATGCAATTTTTAACAATATCAGATTTTTGTCTGAATTTCTGTGCAAGTCTTTTGAAATTGAGAATTATTATTATTTTTTTACAATTGCTCTGTCACCTCCTGATTTAGAATTCTTGAGTTTAAACACGTATCCAAAGATTTTGAATCTGAAGGTAACAGACTATATTCCCCATCAATGCCAGTAGCTATAAATTCACAGCCTTTATAGCAATCTCTACTGATTATCAAGACAACTGAAAAAGCCCATTGCTTAAGTTAAAGTTCATTAAAGTTGTACAAAATAAACAGGAAACAATAACCTTTCTAAGATCAAATTTTGGAAAAAAAATATGAATAGATTATAGCCTTCCTAGGGGATCTGTATATATCTATTTATAAAGAATGTTAACTGTAAAATTGACTCCCTTTTTTTAAAAAAATTGAAAGTATTATCAATCAAGCCATTCAATAAAAGTAAGCATAATTTTATGCTGGAAAAGAACTATATTTAAGTTCATTTAAAAAAATCTCTTGATTATTAAAGAAAAATAGGTTCTGCTCTTTATTACACAACGTAAGTCTTATTTAGTCCACTTTGAAGGTACACTTTGATAATTTAACAAGATGGCAAACAAAACACAAAAGGCTAAGCAATCTTATACTGGTAAATAGTAATATAAGTAAAGTAATAAACATAAAAGAATATTTTCTAACAAACGGAGCCCTCTTTACCAGCAGAGACATAAAAATACAAATAGGTTACCTCAGACTATGAATTATAAGGGAAGAAGAGAAAGAGATCTATCTTATACTTGATCAACTCCTATTTCTTTCTGTTGGCACATATTTCATCCAGTTAGGGAAATCTTGGTTGATATTACAACATAAAATATTATGCTTGATAACTTCTCCCAAAGTTTGGAGAAACATTAAGATGTTCTGCCATGGAAACATAATAAAGAACAAATGTGGTTCCTTAACCTTATTTGACATACATTAAAATAACAGAATATGAGAAGGGAAATTTGAGTTTTCTCTACATGGGGCCAAAGAGCTGAGTTTAAAGCATTTATTTTTCTGTCCAAGAAATTAGCAAATATAGAGTCTGAAGAACAGATTTTTAGATAGCTGCTAGCACTCTAACTGGATTTCTAAAGCCCTGAATTTATTGAATGTTAGAAAAATAATCCAACAACACGTCACCTTTCACATGGTGGATATAACATAGAAAAAATCCTAGTCCTATTACATTGGAGGAAAACTCATAGCTGCATGGTATTGGAATCCCTACAAAAATCCAGTTATTGCAGCTTTGGTCTAAAGTTTGGCTAAACTCTGAAGGAACCCTTAGACTCAGAATTCAAGGCAAGGATTTTGTATTATTCATTTTTGTACCCCCCAGAGTCTTTAGAAGAGTACCTGGCACATAGTAAGAACTCAGTAAATGTCTGTTGCAGGACACAAAGTGAATATAAAACTGGAAAAGGAACAAAGACCTTTAAAGAAACAGGCATTCCTGTTTTAGAACATTTTTTTAGAGGCAACCAATAAATTTAGTATTGGTCTCCCATTGTTCTCAAGGAGATTTGGAAGAAATGAGCAGCTTTGTTTCACGGAGTTCATTTGTTTATTCCCTAACGAAAATTATAATCCTTGGTCTGTGGCATCACAATTGGTTGCTGTGGGAATGATTACAGATCAAAAACAAAAAGATTATATCCCTTTTCAAGAGCAAATGAGTAGCAAGCGCAGATGAAGTCTTAAGGAAACAAAGAAGTTCTTTTCATGTAAATATTTTTATGATAAAACTACTAGTATGGAGAGATAAATTCTTTGTGAAATTTGCTGGCAGATTTCTAGCTTTGAGGAAAGATGATATCATATCTCCCTCCAGAGTTGGCCTTGAGACGGGAATACTCCAGATCGCTTTTCTTTACAGACACTGGGAGAGAAGAAAAAGTGAGAGTTCTGCACCCTTATGCTGCTTTATTTTAGGCAGCGGGACCGAATGTCCTCCTTGTCTGTACGCCAATCACTGTCAGAGCGGTGGATCTTCCCACACTATCCTAACAATGGATTGCCCAAGGGAGGGCCACTGAAGAAAGCCAACAGTGGATCCTCCGCCCAGACAGCAGACCATTGCCCATGCAGCTGCTGCTCCTCTGGCCGCACAGGACATCAGCTGCAGGACAGTAACATTATAACCCAACGCGCCATCTTTATTCATGACCTGCTAAATGATACCCATCTTGTGACTGCGTGGGAAGTGGTAGATAGATACAAAGAGCAAACAAGTTTCCTGTTTCATTTTTTAAAATGGATTCCTGTCTTCACTGCGGAAATATTGACCATGCTAGTCACAGGGATACTCCAATGAGATACATTCCCTACCCTAAGGAAGCTTTAATTCTAGGGGAAGATAGCCAAGTAAAACTACAAAGACTGCAGTCCCATGCACTATCATGGATTCAGCCACAGCAAAGGGCAGGTAGATCACATCTGCCAGATACACAGTGATAGGTGCCTGTCTCACCCTAATGTTGGCCTTCTGTGCTCATGCTTCCTTCAGACTCTGAAACTGAGCATGTTTAAAGAACTCCACAGTACCAACAGCTCCCTCCACCAGGGGTTTAAAAACAATGCCAGCAATGGAAATAGAAAGCTTCACTAAAACCGGGAGGGGGGGGAGGGAGAAGCTTAGCGGTTTCCTTGACTTTTTATAATATACCCATTTAATAGTCAAATATGAAGTGTATCCACTAAATTGTACACTTTAAAATGGTGAATTTTATATATCAATAAGTTAAAGAAAAATATATAAAATATACCATCCAAATTTATTTTTTGCCTGAAACCATTCTGTTCTTTCAATAATCAAAAATCACCTCTTATCACAATCCTTGATAGCTATCTAAATTCCTAGTACTGTTTGTGAGGGTTCTCATATAGAAAGAAAAACTTCAGTGTTTCCAGTTACCCTGTCTTTGAAATGTGTTATTGATACTGTTGTAATTAACTAGTTATTAATAACATGAAAGGAACAAAGGGAAGGCTATATATTATAGGCATGTCATTTGGACAGTGTCACCAGGAAGCTAAAACTTCACGCTCCCCAGGGAGCCACCAATCTACTCCCCACAGATCGCTGGGGGAAGGGACTGGATATGTAGAACAGACACTAGCCCAGTAAAGTTAGGGTAATTTCTGGAAGGTATTTGCCTAGTAGTCACAACTGGGAACAGGTCATTGCTCAGAATGAGTATGGCCACTGCAAGAGTGCAAATTTGGGATATTTAATCCCCTAAACAAAGAAATTCACTCTCTTGGTTCCTCTTATGCTCTTGGGACTCTGATTGCTCAGGGCGTGCTCTCCGGTATTCACCCACGTGGCCCACAGCCATGTGGACCCCACACATGATGGACAACTGGACTGCTGCCATCCTGATGCTGGACTGGACCCAGTTCCAGCACAGAAGGAAACTCTGGACACTGGCTTCGCCTTTACTGAAACCCCAGCTACACTTCTTCTATGACTGGACTAAGGGAAATGGGACTTTGGAAACCCAGGAATATAATTTCATAAAAATAAAGTTTTCTACTTATCTCATTCTTCCATGAGGTCCTCTAGAAATCCTTATTCCAGTGATGCCACAAGAATCACTAGCAACAGAGAAAGACCACCCACGCTTTTCTCCTATAACATTACTACAATTTTCTTCAGAAAACCTTTCTCCTTATTCATTAGTTTCCGTTTACCTCGGGGGCCTTCCTAGAAAACATCAGCTGCTGCATAATGTTAGATGTGAAACTGGCCGAGTCCACATCCCTAAAACTCCTTGGAAATGTCTTCTCTTCATTAAACAACATGGATACACTAGATTGGAAGACTTTAGGAAGCCTCAAATATAACTCCCCAGTAAACTTTATAGTAACTTTTTAAATCTCTGAAACTTTAGGAAATTTTAAAATTATTTTGAAGATAATGGAATAATCCTTGAGCTGTGACAGAAAGGATCAATATGAAAGGGATAGAAAAGGAACAAAAAAAGGAAATCAATGCCCAGTTGCATGGCAACACCCACCAACTCCAAAGCTTAGACTGAAAATTTTTATTCTCCTCATGTCTCCACTGATGATGAGGAGGTCAGTTAATTACTGTGGGGAGAAAAGGAATCCAAGTTCTCTTATATTTGCTGATACAGCACCCTAACTGCTCTTAATACAGAGGGAGGCAGCATTTCACTGTTCATTAACTATGCTAATTATGGTTTCTCAATTACTTCAGCCTTGTCTGCACTCCCAAGTTATACAACACCAACAGAAGAGATCAAACCTAAGCCTGCAGGGTTGGGGAAGGGACATCACCACAATGAGAAAACAAAAAGGGATACCTGGCATCAGAAAGAATCTCATCTTGGTAACATCTACTTTTATAATGCTTTATAATAATGAGACAAACAGAATCCCAAGGATAGAGAGAGGATTTATAAAGGTCACCCAGTGAAATCACCAGTATGATGCTAACCTTCTGCCTCCTCAATCCAGCTTAGGAAGTTATGTGCCACTTGACATACTGTTCACTTTAAAAGAAATAAAAGCTGGAGCTAAAGCAAAAACAGCAACAACAATAAACCCGGAAGCTAATGGAAATGAATATAAATAGGCAATGAGTTTGCACACCCCTACTATCTTGAAATATGGCCAACTTCTGCTTGTGAAGGAACAGCTCCATCTTTTTAAGTCATTTAGCCTCTTTTATATGACATTAACTTGCAGAAACTTAAAAGAGGATTTTGCATTTATGAAAGAATGCTTTAAAAATCTTAAGGGTAAATGTCACTTTATATCATTTTAATAGATTTCCGAAGCTTCATTTATTGCAGTGAAGGAGTTCTTCTTTCATCATGAGTCTTACCTAAATGAAGTTGGAATTCAACTGGTGGTATATGGAGAGGAGGGCATTTTGCCAGTATGTGTCTTCAACTTATTTTAATTGTCAGGACTAAACAAGTAGGTAGACTCTATTCTATAGTATAAAGTGTCAAGACCTGAACAAGTCAATACTAGCTATTTTCTGAGAGTTAAGACTGGGTCATTATACCTCCCAATCCTTCAAACATTTGTTTCTGCTTCCTCTCTCCATTTTTTGTTCCCAATGAGTTGGTCAAGGTCAGACGACAAATGCAGTCACTACTGAGGTCAGAACATGACCCTGACACCAAGCCATGGGAGTCCATATCCTAGCTCTGCCCCTTACTAGCTGTATGAGTAGTTGGACAATTTACTTAGCTTTCCTGTGGGTCAGTTCAGTAGCCTCTTCTGTCACATGGGGTTACTAATAGTACCTACTTGGAAGGACTGATTGAGGAAATACATGTAATGTGCTGTGAAGAGTACCTAGCACAAGGTAAGAACTATGTAAATATTAGCTATTATTATCAGACCTGCAAAGTTTTTTCTAGACTGTGAAGTCCTACAGAAAAGCTAGGTATTATTAGCATGATAGTAAAAGATTATGCAGTTTAGTACCAAAGAAGAAGGTATGAAGAAATATTCTGAAAACTGGCAGGAAGGAGGGGGAAAAGGAAGGAATAGAGAGGAGGGAGAGAGGGGAGAGGGAATAGAGAATGGGAGGAGTGGGAGGTGACGAAAGAAAGAATGAATGAATTCAAGGATCTCCATGAGATAGAGTTAGGATGACTGATAAATGCCTAGCATTAAGGAATCTTACTCAGCAAGTGAGCAATAATGCAGTTCTGATTATGTCGCATGCATCAACTTCTTGAAATAAATACTCCAATTGCTGCATCTCTGATGACTAGATGTTTCCCAAGGCATTGCTAACTAAATCCACAAGTTCATATAACATCTTATTGCTCAAATCCTTCTCTTCGACCTTCTCTGTACTCTGGGATGTGGTGGGGTGTATCCAACAATTACTTTTCAAATAGAATAACAAACTGTTTAGCCACAGTAACAACAAACAAACAAACAAACAAAAAACAACCAACCATGGCAGGTAACACAACCAATGCCATTTATTAAATTTGAAAATTAGTACATAAATAAGTAAAGGCATCCCTAGTATGTAGGACAGCAGCAGGCTCTCCTTGCCCCAATCCCTTGTTGCAGCATTGTTACGATTCTGCCCATAAATTATTGTCACAGGTTACATAAACATAGATGGATTCATTTGGTCCCTGGAGTTCTTGCAGCTTTAGAAAAAGCCAGAAATCATTTGCAGGCCTTGAGAGTATTTTTGAGATCATCTAGTGCAGATTCCTTAGCATGTTGTCACAACCTTGAAAGGGTGTAGGCACCTTACCCACTTCACCTCTCAGTAAAATGACCCTGGCTTTGCAGTGACAGGTACAGACCAGACTAGGTCCCCACATGAGCCATTTTCTTATCTCCATGTCTTCCTATGTGCATCTCCCTTGCCCCAAAGTCTTGCATTTCTAGCAAATTTGAGTGGCTCTTCAACTCAGATGTTCTCTGAGAGGCCTCGCCTCAGTACGGCTCCTTCTTAAATGACCCCTCCCCACACTCATCATGTTCTGGTAATTATTGGTTCTTTTTCCATTTTTCCTTCAGACACCATGGACCCATCTAGAGCAGAGGTTATTCCTTGATCAGTTTCTCTTGTCCAGTAAATGCCAAGCAAATGAAGAAGGCATTTGAATGGTTCCTCTTATAAAATAAAGAAAGAGATCAGGGGAGGTAAACTATTTGTCCAGGGGCATTAAAATCCATATTAGAGGGCAGGTTCTCCTCACCAGTGACAAAGATTCTTTTCTGGACATTAATATGGATTTAATTACCAAAAATTCTGTTCCATATAAAATATGGAAAGAACTTTGCAGACATCATAACCACCCTCCATCTTCATCACCCCTCAACCTTCTCTTAATTGGTTTCATAGAGCTCCTTTTTGGAAGAAGAAGGATATGTTTTAGAAGATGAAATGACTTGTGAGAAAAGTTCAATGTTATTAAGTGACTAACAGGTAGGTCATGAGTATTCAAGTTCAGAGCATTGAGGGCCACTTTCATTTACCGTGTGCTTGCTTTGTACAGAAAGGCAAGAGGCCAGGTGCTGAACCTGTATTCATCTTCATAACAACCTCATGAGTAGGTGCTAATATTTTCAACTTTAATAAGAGAACCAAAGCTACTCAAGGGGAAGTAACTGATTCAGGGTCAAGTAGCACAGCTACTAATTGGCCCAGTCAAAATATAAGGCTTGTTTTCCCCGACTTCATATCTCTCTTGGGCGTCTGCTATTGCATCCCTCTCAATGTACACTTATCACTCTGGCCCCCCAAAAAAATCCAAATTTCATTTTAAAATAAAAATAAAACTCAAAAAGTGGTCACTTTCTAAATTCTGACTATCATCTCTTTGAAGTTGAAAGCTTACTTCGGAACTAGAGACACTTCCAGATTAACTGTTTCCTGAGAACCTTGTGCTCCACATGGGAACAGGTGGAAAGACAATTTGGACAATGTCCAGCGATGGTCAAGGGCCAATTAGTTATAATGAACTTGTATGAGTTCATTCTCAAGGACTGAGAAACAGAAAACCAAAGTTATACGAGATTCCTCCAGGGCCAGGTGACTCCAAGAAAAAATACAAAAAAATAAAAGGCTCACATATGAAATATATGGGATTTAATGCCTGTAAGGAGAATGTTTAAGGCTGAAAAGTAGATACAAGAACAAACATTAAAATGTCCAAATGAAAATCAGCTTTGGAAATTGAGAACTTGGTTGCAGTTTGGTCTCTAATCACTATGCACGTTCAGAAAGAATAAAAGACTATAAACACAGATACTGACACCCTGGTCTTGGATGCAAAGTTTCTTCTATGGTGAGCTGCTGTGTCTTTGTGTCCGACTAGATTTGTTGATAAGATGCAGAATGCCAGGCAGCTGGGAAAGGGCTCTCTGCACCTTTATATCTTACTTGATGAGGCTGGTCTTTAGCTATGAAGTAGCTTCTCAAATTGCCAAGTGGCAGGCCCATCTCTACTATAAAAACTACACTGGGAGATTAGTCAGTAGGTGCCTTTGAGTTAAATCGAGGCATCTGCATTAAAACGTATTGACTTCTTTATTGTTGAAAGGTAATAACAGTCTATTTTCTCAGAGAAAAGGGCCTGAAAATAAGGCTTCACTGCTGATAAGTCAGGTGGCGTGTGGACCAAGGAAAACTGCTCTTTTTACAGAAAGACACTCTTTGTTCTGTTTGCTTCTGGTGTTGGTACTAGGAATTTTGATTACAACAAAGAGCTTCTGTGAACTGTAAATTTAGTTAGAAATCGATCCAGATACACACTTGGCTTAGTCATCAGTGCTGAGCTTGCTGCCAGGTGGCCACCGGCAAACAGAGACGGCATAACACCTGATCAGGGGGATGCTATATTTGAACACAGAAAATGATTAGAATAAGAGAAAGGGCAACATAGTAAGTGCTAATTGCATTGTTTTAAACTAGCAAAGTTTTTCCTTCTATTTTTGTTATTACTACTAACTTTTTTAGTAATTTCTGCAAAGCCCTAGGCCAGTGGTCGGCAAACTCATTAGTCAACAGAGCCAAATATCAACAGTACAACGATTGAAATTTCTTTTGAGAGCCAAATTTTTTAAACTTAAACTTCTTCTAACGCCACTTCTTCAAAATAGACTCGCCCAGGCTGTGGTATTTTGTGGAAGAGCTACACTCAAGGGGCCAAAGAGCTGCATGTGGCTCTCGAGCCACAGTTTGCCGACCACTGCCCTAGAGGTTTGACCAATGACAGGATGAGAGGATACCAGGGTTTCACCGATTCAAAGACATATGTATTTTTCGCAGTTTAACAGCTCTACAAAATTGATGGCATCTATTTGATGAAATAAATAATAGCTACTAAGACAACTGAGAATTTATATCATGGACTCTGCTAAGAATTTTATATGTATTTACTTTAAATTACCTATGAGGTAAGCACTATGACTGCTTCCTTTGTAGGGGTGAAGAAACAAAAATATAGAGAGGTTCAGTGACTTGCTTAAGGTCACACAGCTTTAGCCAGGGGCCAAATTTAGTATTGTGTCTGTGTAGTGCCCTAATTAATAAGTTAACACATAAATTATAAATGAAATTTAGGCAGTGTAAGTCCAGTCCATGTACCCAGCCACTGAGCCATTGTTTGCTAAATGAGCAGACGTCCCCGAGTGGCAGGTGGGTATGGACCCAATCTGAAGCTATGTGCCTTGGGAAGTGGGTAATGACTTCCCTACCCGCACCCCCAATCCCAGAGTATCAGGAGACTCCACTTTGGAATAGTAAATTTAGCCATTTAGTACCCTCCCCTCCCAAGGGAGTCAATTTGGTTTATACAGCTCAGATATACAAAAGTTGTTACTGCTTTTTATTTCATGAACACACTCATTTTTCTCATTCCATTATGTAAAACACCATAACTTGTTCAAAGTTAAAAAATTCTTTTCTATCTTTTGTGGCTCATGTGTCAAAAATATTTAAAAACGAAGGCTTTTCCCTCATCTATTGTATTCTTCAACTTTGCATAAGAGAGAAAAACAGATCTCTGTCATCCTCCACTTGCTTACTTTAGGAAGATGGAGGAGGCACTTCCAAGAAAAACCTAGTAATTCAAATGTGGCAAACACACAAAACAAATCAGGGGTAGGAGTGTGTGTGTGTATGTGTGTGTGTATGTGTGTGTGTGTGTGTGTTTGGTTTCTTGTTTGTGTCTGTGTAGTGCCCTAATTAATAAGTTAACACATAAATTATAAATGAATTGAAAGCAGGTATGACAAGTGGTTTTACATTATGAAAGCTTGCAGGTTTACAAAACATGTAGCAATGAAAGCTATCTGCATACAAATGTACTTTGGTGCACATGGTCAAATACACTAAGAGTCTTTTCCTAGGGAAATAGAAATGTTTTCTTTGTGGTCATTGCTTTGATGACAGACAACTTTTTGCCTTCTATGGGAAAATATACTGTTTACCATTGGGAATGAAGAAATGTCTATGGAGAAAAGGAATGCATTCCTAGCATGTCATAGGAAAACCACTGGGTGTTCCAAGGGATAGTCATGCAAATTGATAAGTATGACATTTTCACAGAAACTTTTGATATAAATATTATTCTAGTTGGAGACTCAGGTTCCTAGACTCTGTAATCAGGGCATGGTACGATTCAAACAGTAAAAGATGTAGGTCTCTAGAGCAGGTCAATTAAGGCACACTGTTCTTCTAACGACAAGAGGGAATACATTGGTGACCTGGTTCAACCACATACTAGGTTCGTCACCCTGGACAAGTCATTCTTTTCTTAGCCTCTTATTCCTGACCTCTTGAATGAGATGATTCAACTCTGAGGTCTATTCCAACTCTTAACATTTAAAAACATAATCTAAGCAATACTTGTAAATGTCTCTATATGTCTTGGTTCTGTCTCAATATATTTTATGATTCATGAATAATATATCTTTACCTCTCTCACTAGAGTGTTGTGAATACCCTAGTTTCATAGACAAAGGTGCCACATACATGGTGTTATTAAAAGAGAAGGACAGGACTCTGATATCTGAAAAGTTTCAGGAAAGAAGCTCTTTACCACCTGACAGGCACAAGACGTGAAAGCATTGCCGTGAGCACAGTAAGAAATTCTCAGCACATTGGGATGCTAACTGGTGGAGGGCATGTGAGCGCTGAGATCGAAGATCATACAATTCCAGGGATGGCAGCAAAGATGTTGGGACTGGACTTTGTGATGGGAACAGAACACGTCCAGCCTTCTGGGAACCAGTTTCTTGCCCCTCTCCGATCCCCACAGAAAAGACTGTTCTTCAGAGTAGTTATGCTATGCGTGTTTAAGATACAACTGCTAAAAGAGTTCATAAAAGATTTGAAGCCAGATGTTTGATAAGTATTCGTAACTGTGCAGTGACATGGCAGGATGGACTGTGTCCAGAGGGTAATCTATAATTCAGCCATTGGGAAATCTGGAAGAAAATTTGGTCTTGGAACTGTTTGAAAAGGGAGTTATTTTCTCCACCTACACCACAAAATGTATAAAATCTAATAAAGTACCTGAAATAGAGGATGTGATCTAAGGGATTATTTCCATGGGAAACTGTATCTTGAAAACCAAACTGGGAGCTAGTTTCACATATTCTGTAACTGTAAGTTTTCTTGCTAGTGACCACCAGGCAACCATTGTGTCAGGGTCTTGACCAATGGGGGTGGAGTGAATCCATAGAGTGTATTATTAACCCTATGTCTAGAAAGTAAGGAACTCATCTACATAACTGAAAGAGAAGGTTGCTTCTGTCTTATTCACTCACATTACAAAGGACAGGTGTGGCAATGTGCAGAAGTCAGTGCATCTCTACTTATAACAGTGCTATTTGCACGCTTGTAGGTAATTTGAGCATGTGTGTTCCTAAACTAAGAACTGCTTCATAATCTCCTAATTCTTCTTCCTCTCCCCAGGTTCTCTGTCTCTCTTTCCATTATATATGTCAATGACAATTTACCTTCCTAAGAAACCACTTTGTAAGTATGCTCCATATTCTCATATCATACTCTGAAAACCTTTTATCATAGGATTGATTTTATTGCAATTTTTCATTAAAATGCTTTGTTCAGTGAAAGGGTAAATTACCTCAGGATAGTGATTGTAGAAACTTAATAAATACTTTATTAACTTATTAAGACTACATGATACTTTATTAATAACTTAGTATAATTATCTCTACAAAAATCTTTCTTTGGCACACTATATAAAAATAGTTTAAACTTTTAGCTATAATTTATTGAGCCCCTTAACATATGTATATACATACATATAGATGTATAAATCATACATACACACACAAATCACATGTGTGTCCTGGAATTTATACACATATACACACATATTCTATATTCCCTAATTCTCATAGCAACACACATTACACATGAGAAACATTCATAGGAATATATAACTATGTGAGGCTACACCATACACTGTGTTCAATTCAAAATACAATCTGTCTGGGTATAAAAACCATGTCCTATCTAACACTGTCCTTCCCCCTCTCCCACACTGGTGAGTCTGGCACTGAAAGCTCATGACAATTCTTGGCCTTTATTGTCCAAATTCATTTCACCCAACTTCCCACCATAAACAATTTGCTCAGTCATCACAAGCCTACTTAGCAGGGTGTCTTGTTAAAACGCAGGCACACATTTAATAGGTTTAGGACAGTGCCCTGAATTCTGCATTCCCAGCAAGCTCTCAGGAGATACCAATGTTTTTGTTCTGTAGTTCATACTTTGAAGAGGAAAGTAACACAGATTTCTTTTCTTATTTACCTTTGACCCTTCCCTTGACAAAATGCTCCTCACTCCTTTTCTTCCTAGTTCCACTAACACTACCATTTTTTCTTCAATATCTTCCCCAGTTCTTTATCACTCTCTGACCTTTACTAAATCCCAGCAGGATTCCATTAGTATTTAGGACTAGCTCTTTGTTTTCCTTCATCTTATTTTTTTACATTTATCTATTTTGGCCTACTAGATATCCTGAAAGAACATGTTTCTTATAACTGCTATATCCCTTCCACACGTAGCATAGTGCTTTTCTGTGGTAATATATGGATCACTGTCAGTTCATCCTTCCAGTTCAGAGCCTCTTTCCAGAGTACTTTCCTCTCTCCAATCCAAGGAAGGAGCCAGGTCTAGATGGGCGCGCTGTTAGTAAGGGTGTCCAAATGTGTGTCTCCACCACAAATGAGTGAGTTGGAGTTCAGAGTTTGTTCTCTGGCATTTGGAATTAGACTGGCAAGAAAAAAATGTTGTCTCTTTTTTGGAGGGAGGGGGGCCTCTATGTGAATAAAAGTATCTGAATCATATTTTATATATGCGAATGAGAGAAGCAAGAAAGTGGCTTGTACAGGAGGAAAAATGAAGCTAGCCCAGAGAAACACAAAGGTGAGAGTTTCAGAGATGATGACCAGAAATCTCAACAGTCTTCTAGGTCCTGATAAGAGTTCTTAAAGCACCCTTGTACTGTTGGGCCTTATTAAAAATAAATTTATAATAAGTAATTAATAATTAAAATAAACTCCCCTTTGTTCTCCCTGATGCAAATTATGGGCTGTAGTTACTTACAACCAATCTAATATAAATAGGATTTATGTATATAATGTTAATAATGACAATGCTAACTGTGATGCCTGCCAAAAGAATCTCACATACTGGCTTATCAGCCATCTCAGTAAATGGTGAAATGAAGATTGGAGGGTCATAATCTTTAATACATTATCCTAAACCAATGATGGTTCTCAAACTGAAGTCCTCAGATCACCTACACCAAAGTCACCTGAAATACTCTTTCAAAATGGATATTCCCAGTGAGAAATTAGTTCCAAACTGTATGTCTAATAAGGAGTTACTAACCAAAATATATAAAGAACTCATACAACTCAATAGCAAATAACCAAACAATCTGATTTAAAAATGGGCAAAGGAACTGAATAGACATTTTTCCAAAGATGACACACAAATGGCCAATAGGTCCATGAAAAGATGCTCAACATCACTAATCATCAGGGGAATGCAAATCAAAAGCACAATGAGATAGCACACCAGTTAGACAGGCTGTCATCAAAAAGACAAGAGTATTGGCAAGGATGTGAAGAACAGGAAACCCTTGAGCACTGTTGGTGGGAATATAAATTGGTGCTGTCCTTATGAAAAATAGTATAGATGTTTCTCTAAAAATTACAATGGAGCTACCATATGATTTAGTAATCCACTTATGTGTATATAACCAAAGAAAACAATATCACTATCTTGAAAAGATATTGTACCTCCACACCTACTACAGCATTATTTATAATAGCTTAGCCATGGAAACAACCTAATGTGTATTGCTGGATGAATGGATCAAAACAGTATGGTATATATACAATGAAATTATTCAGTCATAAACAGTAGGAAATTCTCCCATTTACACACACATGAATGGACCATGTGGACATTATGCTAAATATAATAATCCAGACAAAGAAAGACAAATATTGTATGACCTCACATATATGTGCAATGTAGAAAAACACAAAAAATGGAACTCATAGAAACAAAAAACAGAATGGTGGTTGCTAGAAGCAGGGCGTTAGAGGTGTGGGAAATAGGTAAAGGTGGTCAAAAATATAAAATTCCATTTACAAGATAAATAAGTCCTAGGATGTAATGGACACTGATGAAAATTGTTAATAGTATATTGTACATGTGAAAATTGCTGAGAGATTTTAAAGTTCTCATCATAAGCAAAAAAATCATAATGATGTAAGTTGATATATATTAACTAAACTTACTGTACTAATCTTTTTGCAATATATACATACAGCCAATCATTATGTTGTATACCCTAAACTAATACAATTTTATATGTCAACTAGAGGCCCTGTGCACAAAATTCATGCACGGGGGGGGGGGGTTGTCCCTCAGCCCAGCCTGCACCCTCTTCAATCTGGGACCCCTTGAGGGATGTCCGACTGCAATCCAGGATGGCTGGCTCCCAACTGCTCACCTGCTTGCCTTCCTGATTGCCCCTAACCGCTTCTGCCTGCAAGCCTGATCACCCCCTAACCACTCCCCTGCCAGCCTGATTGATACCTAACTGCTCCCCTGCCAGCCTGATTTCCCCTAACTGCCTTCCCCTGCAGGTCTGATCACCCCTAACTGCCCTCCCCTGCAGGCCTGGTCACCCCTAACTGCCCTCCCCTGCAGGCCTGGTCACCCCTAACTGCCATCCCCTGCAGGCCTGGTACCCCCCAACTGCTCTCCCCTGCAGGCCTGGGTCCCCCCCAACTGCCCTTCCCTGCAGACCCAGTCACCCCCAACTTCCCTCCTCTGCCAGCCGGGTCACCCTTAACTGCCCTCCCCAGCAGGCTTGATCGCCCCCAACTGCCCTCCCTTGCAGGCCTGGTCCCTCCCAACTGCCCTTCCCTGCTGGCCTGATTGCCCACAACTGCCCTCCCTTAGAGGCCTGGTTCCTCCCTACTGGCCATCTTGTAGTGGCCATCTTGTGTCCACAAGGGGGCAGGATCTTTGTCCACATGGGGGCAGCCATCTTGTGTGTTGGAGTGATGGTCAATCTGCATATTACTCTTTTATTAGATAGGATAGAGGCCTGGTGCATGGGTGGGGGCCAGCTGGTTTGCCCTGAAGGGTGTTCCGGATCAGGGTGGGGGTTCCCTTGGGATGTGGGGCGGCCTGGGTGAGGGGCCTGTGGTGGTTTGCAGGCCGGCCACGGCCCCCGGCAACCCAAGCAGAGGCCCTGAGATCTGGGATTTATTTATCTTCTACAATTGAAACTTTGTAGCCTGGAGCAGAGCCAAGCCTTCTGCTTGCTCCATGGCGGCAGCCATTTCTGTTGGTATTTATGTATCTTCTATAATTAAAACTTTGTAGCCTTAAGCGGAGGCCAAAACAGGCCAGGGCTGCAGAAGCTTGGCTTCCTCCATCGCTGCGGGCAACCCTAGCCTCCTGCTCTCTCCAGCTCCGTGGCCGCTGCCATTTCTGTTGGGCTTTATTTATCTTCTATAATTGAAACTTTGTAGCATTGAGTAGAGGCCTGGGCTGGCAAGGGCAGGCAGAAAGCTTGGCTTCCTCCATTGCCAGGGAAATCCAAGCCTTCCTCCTGCTCTCTGTGGCTCAGCCATCTAGGATGGGTTTATTTGTATATTCCCTCCTGATTGGCTGGTGAGCGTGGCTGGTGAGTTAGTGGAGGTATGGTCAATTTGCATATTACTCTTTTATTAGATAGGATTATGTTTCAATAAAACTGGGGAAAAATAAATAAAATGGATGTTCCTGGTTACCACAGCTGACCTACTGAATGAGCATTTCCGGCATTGGGAACAGACATCAGTTTTAATAAGGTTTCCAGATGTCCATGGGCATTAGCAAAGACTTTGTTTGGCAAGACCTATACATACTATTCTGAATAAGTCTGAAAATTCACCACCTAAAGCATTGACTTTGACAGGGACACCAACTTTAAGGAGGACTTTATTCCCTGCATTCTAGATGCCATCCTCAAATTCTGGCTACTTAAATTCCAGTAGGATTTTGCAGTCTCATATCACAAAATGAAAACCCAAAGTATTCATAAAGACCTTCAAGATGCAGTTATACTAATTTCTCAGGTCCCTTCTTCCAGCTGTCGTGGAATCTGAAGTCTGAGCCCAGTCTTCTCGACAGTAAAGGAATTCTCTCACATCTTAGCTAATAATAGACAAACATGTAAATTGACCATACCTCCGCTATGCCCACAGCCAATCAGAGTGAGTATGCAAATTAGAAGGCCAAAGATGGCAGCCACCCAGCTGCTCCAGGCATGGAGTGGCCAGGCGGGGCAGGACGCCTGCTATGAGAGGAAGGGCGGAGGCGAAAGGGATCTACAGGAGCGGAGTGCTGCAGTGAAGACAACAGACTCCGGAGTCTGCAGCGAAGACGAACATGGCAGACTCTGGCCAGAGCGAAGGCCTGGATCCCGGGTGCCAGAGGAAAACCGGTGCTGGAAGCCAAGGGAAGGAAGGCCTATTGCACGAATCTCTTCGTGCAACAGGCCTCTAGTGATCTAATAATGCTGTTCTACAATTTCAACCCACTTCCTCCTATTCTGACCTCAGATCAGTGCTAACAGCTTTCGTACCTTTAATCTGTTTTAGTCTTAGGATAACAAATCTAGCCTCGTGCATCTGAAGAGGTCAGAGTAAACACTAATCTATAGTGATTCTGACAACATAATGAGATGTTTGAAAGTAATGTGACTTGTCTTTCCTTCAGTTTCTTCATTGAAAATAAGTAAAGAAATGTATTCATACTTATTTGGATAATAATATGTTAATTTTTTTCAAAGTATTGCTCTGTGACCTAAAATATTGTGCAGAGGCCTATTATCACAGATGAACACAACACTTAAATATCTCCTTCATGGCTGTTAAAGCACAGTAGACTCAATTCATGCCCAGGGAGCTTTAATCACAGATCATGGTCATGACAAAGGGTAGAGTCAGTGTAGGCTATCATGGCAATGGCTACTGGGGGAGTTTTTAACGGGAGCATTGCCAGCATGAGGTTCTCATAACTACTTTCAAGGAGCACTTCTGATCTAATGGCTAAATGAGTATCATTACAGGATATTTACATGTAGCATTTCTGGAGAATTTCATATGTAAAGGCCAGCCACTGTAGTCAGTGCACACAACTGAAATTGCTAGAGTGATGCTAATATTGTCAACAGTTTAAAGTGATATTGATAGTGAATTAGTGGGTTATTAACGGGTTAAGCTATTAAATTTTAATGACTCATTATGATATTCATAATCACAAATAAAGTATTATAGGGCAACCATGAAGAAAATATCACATAGCAAAGCAATGAGAAGAATCCTGATAATGATAAAGAGCAGGATGCAGAGGAGGAAACTGGTTGGTGAAAACTGACACTTCACTAAGTTTGCAAGCTGCCCCAGGTGGCATTCCTCATATGTATTCTTCTTTTTCCTTAAAACTCAATTTGCAGCCTTAATCCCCAAATCAAAATCTACAGAAACTGCTTTAAAGAATATTGCTCTAAGTTTAAAGAGCCATTATGGCCGAGAGGAAGAACAAGGGAAAAATAAGGAGACCATTTGATAAAATAAGACACTTCATAATTCAAGGTGAGTTTCATAAAATTGAGAATGTTCTCCTGAATACTTGGAACAGAATAAAAAAAATACGACTTAAACAATGAGCACAAATAAACAAACAAAAACTACCCCAAAACAAATAAACATTAAAAAACGCAAACAAAACGAACAAACAAAAAATTGGACAAAATCCCTTTTGTGTTCTATCAAGTATTTGACAAAGATGTTGGAGTATTCTAATTGAATAAAAGGCTATCCAGGTCTCCAGTGTGGAAGTGCAAGGGGCTACAGTTATGTTTTGCTTAGCCAGTACAGTAATTTAAAAGAATCAAAAGTGGAAGAGTTGAAGACTTTAGAAAGTTCATGAAAATATCCAGATTGCCACAGGCCTCACTACTCCTCATACTTTTACACGGAGCTTCTTCCTATGTTAATAACCCTCTTGCCATATGACGCTGGGGCTCCCTTTAGAGGTTCTCACCACATGTGAGAGGGCAGGTTGTTAGAGCTGGTAGGGACTGACAGATCATCTCGTCCAACATCCTCACTTAAGGTTAACACAACAGAAACCAAGAGAGGTAACAGAGATGTGTTTTAAGATGCCAAGTCATCAGCAGAAACTCTCTGGTAGAATTTGGGCTGCCTAGGCACTCAACAACATTTTGTTGTGTGGCACAACTGCAAGATTTTCGTTCTACCTGGCAATCTTATGCTAAGTTAAACAAGGCCTAAAAGAATAGTGTTCGGTTATCCATAATTCATGAATTGGCTTAATATGGGTCCCTGTTCCTTGGGAATACAAGAAATGCCCAGTTTTACAACTTCCTGCTTGACAAATGCCACAACACACATACTAAGACTTTACATTCACTTTCACAAAGCACGTTTGCAAATTCTAAAATTTTAACAGACCATTCAGTTCACCATTACTTCAAAACATGTAAGTTTCTGATAACATATGACTATCTTAATGTTAAAACAGTACTATTTTAGACGGGAGGATAAAATCATGCACAGGTACTCAATCGTTACAGAGTTTTCAGGCCATGCACAATTAAGAGTCCCGAGGAAGCTACTACTCCCTGTAGGCTTTCTTTCTCGGTGAGGATTATCACCAGGAATCAGTGCATTTGGCCCCCATTTGGTACACTGGGAAACTTATTAATTCAGTACATTCCATGAATGTAAGACCAGAAAAGACAAATCAACTTCGTAACACTGAACACACATAACATATTAAACATCTTTTAAAAGTATAACCATTGTATTGATTGTACAGAGACTTTCGGGTTGGCTACTTGTTACAAACTTTTAGGTCAGATTATAAGTCACATTGAAAAGAAAAGGCACTGATAAAGTTAATTCTCAAGAATATGGTCCCAAAGGAGAGATTACTGTCAAGTATCGACACACCGACTTACCTCATATTCCTGGGAAAACTTCAGGTTGTCATTTGCTTTCAACCTTTCAATATGATCTGCAAGTTCCAAGATAGGTATTGGAGGGTGACTAGCCATACCTAGTGAGAGGAAAGAAGAAACACATTTGAAAACCAGTAAAAGTGATGCTAATTAATTCCAAAATATAGAAAATGCTATAGTTAGAAATGGCCTGAAAAATGTGTGAGTAGTAAGGATGTTTTATGTGAGGAAGCAGGCAGATAGTTTGGTTACTCAAAGCAGGACATGCTCTGGAAGAATGAATTTTGTAGCCAAATGAAAAGTCACCCAGCATAGTCCCCATACTAACACTCCTGGTGTAAAAGAAAGCATTATTGTGCTA
Source organism: Plecotus auritus (assembly GCF_963455305.1). Lineage (NCBI taxonomy): Eukaryota > Metazoa > Chordata > Mammalia > Chiroptera > Vespertilionidae > Plecotus > Plecotus auritus. The sequence goes on along the minus strand of NC_137776.1, from coordinate 132,479,230 downwards.
TGAACCGATGCAGTTAGCTAGTGGAGAAAACTGGCAGTCAGGCTTGATGTCAACTTCTGCTTTGAGTAATGACTATTATGTCATTTCAAACTCCTTCTCCTGCACTGTGTGAAATGGAAATTGTGTGGAATTTAATGGCGTAAAGTGAACTAAGAAAACGGACACGGAGAAGGCCTAAAAGGGAAAGAGGAGAAGCTTGATAGGAAACATAAAGTGACTTATGCATAATCAAGGAAAACTAACTTGACGAATGAAGGTTACCAGGGTAACCGGAATCATCTGAACCTGCAAAGGAAATGATGGTGTAAATAAAACAAAATGGAACGAGTTTGTAAAAAAAAAAAAAAAAAATGAAATGTATAGTCTGGTATACTTTTTAAAAGGATTAATAAAAATGCAGCAACTTTTTACAGGATTCACTTATACATTGTGACTCGATGTAGATTGCTTTAATACTTCACAAATCTGTAGGTGACTGACATTCACATGCAAACATGGGCGCAAAGAATAGCATGCACCACAGCTCATAGATGATAATCACTGATGACAAAATCAGACACCAAACTAAGTTGCAAAAATGTTTCCACTTGCAGCAGATTGTAGAAGCTGGGGTTGCGACCTTCTCCTGGGCATTGACAAATGGCCCGCGCTAAGGCTTTGCGGTATTTTACCTGTGTTCCATTATTCGACCCCCAGTAAACCTACAATCTACCCCAGGTGTAAACATCTTTGTCCACTCATGCGAAATGAATTTAGGGAAGTGAGCAAACGGTGAAAGAACAAGGAGGGGAAAAGGTGAAAAAGAAAGGAAGCAGTGGTGGGAGGGTGGAGGTGGTGGTGGTGGTGGTGGCAAGCCCAGTGTAGTTCAGTCTGCCAGCTGAAGAATATCATGGATTCAATTCAAAATAATGCACTGCTAATTTTGATGATTCCTGTGTCTTTCCAATGTTTTCTGACCTTTTCATATGATTTGCATTGTATTTCTTTCAGATTCGTTTTTTAAGAGTAACATGAGAGAGAACATGCTGACTCATGTCTTATCGATACACATTCCAACTGGCTAGAAACATCTGAACTAGCATGCCCCCAGGGGAGCCTCGGAAGCAGACAGAGAGTGAGAGAGGGGCTCAGAATGGAAGCCATGTTGACAGTCGGCTGTCCCTGGGACTCCTTGGAGGGTGTTAGCCTGTGGAACGGTGACCATTAAGTCAACATGACATGTGATTACTTTATGGGCATTTTAGAAATTATGCCATTATTGAAAGTCACCCAGCAAGTTCCTTTATTGCAAATGCCAAATTATCAATCGTTCTGGCAAGTTAAGTGGAGAACTATTTTGATTCTTCTAGATCACCATTGTAGCACAGTGTCTTCAATTTCGGTGTTGTAGCATATTTGGCCACAAAGGACTGCTTCCAGTTAGTTAAAATCTTAAAGCAGGCTCAATAAAATTAAGTAGGCTCAGAAGTAGAATTTGTTGCTGATATAATTATGCATTTGGGCCAACATGCTGGAGCCCATTTCTGGAACTTCTCCCTATAGAAGATAGCATTGTACTAATTTACATTCTGTGGAGGGCAGGGGTGGGTGACAGTGGTCTGGTAATTGAAGGGATTTTATCCAGATGAGGCACCCCCGGTGGCAAGAATGGAGATGCAAAGGCACAAGAGACTCTAGGCTTGTCTGGAAATGGAAATGAAATAATGTGAACATCCATTGCAGTGCTTTAACAGAGAAAATAACAGAGACAAAGATGTTTAGACCTTTTCGAGCGAATCGTGGGAGAGAGTTATTATCATATATGGACTGAGTGGTGGTTTGGCTAGAGAGGGAGGACACAGAGCCAATCAGGGAGGCGTAGGGGACTGAATTACTGCTCAAAGCTGCAAAAGTAAAGCCAGTTGGAGATGGGAAAAGTATTAGTATAACAGCAGTAGAAGACCATCATCATCAACCAAAGATGCGATCAACATATTCACTTCTGGCATGCACTGGCAAAGTGGTCTGCAAGTCTTATTTTGGAAGCTAATTATAGAGAAATCCAAGCAACCCTACACTGACTGCTTACATTCTAAACTAGGATATACATATCACATTCAAAGATACCACAGCATTCAAGAATCATTATTCACAAGACTTGTCAGTATGTATTGTTTCGGCTGAAGTTATAGAACAAGTGAAAATGGCAGAATGGGTGTTTCACAGAAAAGGGAGGAGAACTTGTGGGAATCTGATGATATAGGAGAAGGAACCCCAGACTAGAATACTGGACATGAATTCCACTTCTGGTTCTGCCATCTACTAACAGGGACAATCGATTGTGATTAAGCACCTCAATTTGCTTGTGTATAAAATGAAAGTGCAGAGCTAGATAAATCCCAGAGTCACTTCCTTCTTTGTGAGTCATTTTTACCACATGTAGAAGGGATCTGTGAACATATGGAAGAGCAGAGAAGGAGCTCTTAGATGTAGTGCATTTATAAGGGTTCTAAAAGCGATAGCTCCTTTTCTTTGAAGGGTGGTGAACATTTACTTTTTGCAAAATCCAAAACTATTATGCAGTTTAATATTCTACTATTTGAATTATTTAAGTTTAACACCACTCTCTTTAGCTAACCAAAATGCATATCATGTATTAACATAAAAATTATGCTAAAGAGTAAATCTGGAGGAAAGTCCTCTAATAGGAAACTCTAGCTCATATCAGAAAATAATCATCAAAGATCTATTTTTTACAACATAGTGTTATATTATTCCCCTCAGATTCTCCATTGTCAATCATTGATAGGGATTTATATGATATAATCAAGCATCTAAGATTCTGAATGAAAACCACACACACTCAGAAAACAATGACATTGACTTCACTATGGTGCCTTGTCAACCCTTCGTCTGGTGATCTGGCTGTTGTTCATAGTCTATAAACCAAAGTTTTTATTAGACCAGTGTTTTCACATTAGCATCATTTGAGGTGTTTTAAAATTCCTTCCTTCCAGAGCAATTAAATCAAAACCTCTAAGTGTGGAAGCCACTATGGGAATTCTATGTAGGAACCTATAACTCCATTTATTTAATTCTCATTCAAAAATCATATCAGCGTTTATGAGAATGAGATCAGCTTTCTTCTGGTGCGACACTTGACTCTGCTTTAGCACGTTAACGATTATTAGTAGCAAAGACTTTGAAGAAGAGCTCACAATTGATGAGGACTTGCAGGGTCATGACTTCATCAGTTTGAAGCTACAAACGCACAACGTAAATACATTTTAAAGGTACTTGTTGAATCTGACCAGAGTTTTCATTGTGCAGCTTTGATATCCACAGTATACACTGTTAACATGAAAAACGACGGATACAGTCACTGAAATCTGCCTGAGGTGGGAGGAAAAACACGGCAATTGCTTCTAATAGGATGCATATTTGTGAGAGTAATGTGGTGGTGGCTTCCTTATGAGCAATAAAACATTAAAATCATAGCATTTTAAGCTAAGAGGTACCTTAGAGCTTACTTAGTCCAGCATTTGCATTTCATGAAGTTAAGAGAACTCTGAAGTCCAGAGAAGTTAAATGACTTTTAAATAAAGAAGTCTTAAGTATGCTTGACATCTTTCTACTGTATTTGTTCTAGAATGGCAGTTAGGATCTCCTAAAGCAGGGGGGCAAAGTTTCCAATGGGTGAAGGGGCAAGGGAGGTAAGGTAAATCACTGAACGTGACCAGGTATTGCATAAACACCTTCACAAAGAAATGCACTCATCCCCATTTCCTTCCCGCTAGCAGCCTCTAGGGCTTTCTTTCCTTTCCCTACTTTCAATGGAGGCTAGAGAAAGAAGAAACGTTTCTCTATTATATAAAAGTAACAATAAGCATGAGGTGAAAGGACAACCAACATTCAGTCTCAATGTCATCGTCATCTCCAGGGGTGATGGAGGCTGAGGAGGACTTCCAGGAGGGTGACACAATTCAGCTCTAGCAGGTATTTCCCAAGTGCTACTGCAGTGCCAGGAGGGAGAGAGACTTTTCAGATTTTTCAATAGCAACTGAAAACCTAGACTGTTATGTGCTGTTTCCTCGACTCAGAATTTTGTTGAAACCCTGTGGGACAAAGACAAGACTTTTGCCAGCCACATCTGGCTAACTAGATTGTGAATTCTGTTTTGAAAAGAGCAAAATGTTCCGTGTGTATGAATTAAAATTTAAGAAGGTTGAGAATGACATACCGCATGCTTATATCCACAAGGCATTGGGCTGGAGAACAAGCATGGGTGAGGAATAGGACAATGATACTTTTCATGAGTCACCCTCTGACCAGGGGGTTCATCTATTTTCCCTGCCTCTCCCCCGCCATTAATTTTACTAATTAGAAAAACAAAGCTCAGAGGGATAAAAGGACTTGTCCAAGTTCATCCTTCTCAGTAACTATGGCTTCCTGGGCCTTTGATACCAGACCTGTTACTTCTCATTTAGGGCACTTCTCATTATGCCATTTAACACTGGAAGGATGGTCACACACACACACAAATATGGGCCTGTGAGACTGGGCTATCTGCAGAGTAATGTGGAGATCATAAACTATGCCGAGTCCCATCCAGTGTGCCAATAATGTAATAGCTATGTTACAGAAGGCATGTCTCTTTTGGTGGTAGGGAAGAGGGAAAAGGTGCTACACACCTGTATTTTCCAGTTACTTCTCATCAAATTATTATAAGCTCCCACAAAACCATCAACTAAAGGTATACAGTCAAAATGTTAAAAACTCCGGTGTTATTTGGCAGAAGAGTATTTTTTAAATCCCTAATTTACAATGTTTTTGCTTTGAAAATGCTGTTAGATTTTAAGTAATCTATCAACAGTATGCTTCAAATGGCTTTATAAAGAAATATTTATCAAGCACTTTCTTTATATTTGCAGTAGATGTCTATAGGCACTTTATCACAACTATTTTGCTAGAGTTGTTAAGATCACTGATAGTGGTGGAACATCTTTTAGGTGATTTTTTTTCTGTTATTAATAAGTGTAAGGACTTACGAATCTGCTCTTTATGGATTTCTTCCCAACGAATTCGTTTGTAAAAAATTTGTCATACTTTTTTACATAATGTATGCACTATTTAAAATAATGTGAATGAAAAAATATAGTCTATGTTTACTATCTGTCTCACAAATGAATGATGAATGAAATACAAAAGAGAACATTAATTTGTAAGGTATAATTGCTTCTTGGTAAAAACATAATGACAATTTGACTTAATCTATAACTAGGATCATCATTAAGGAAAAGATACACCAAGAGTGATTTTTCAAGTAAGTACTGGATGGCAACATTAAAACTCATTTTTTAAAATAATATATTTTTATTGATTTCAGAGGGAGAGAGATAGAAACGTCAATGATGAGAGAGAATCATTGATCAGCTGCCTTCTGCATGCCCCCCACTGGGGATCAAGCCCGCAACCCGGCATGTGCCCTTGATCAGAATTGAAACCGGGACCATTCAGTCCACAGGCCGGCACTCTATCCACTGAGCCAAACCGGCTAGGGCTAAAACTCATTTTTAACGTATCATTTCCAAAAGTGCAGAATTTGAATAAACCATGTTTCTTTATATCATAAATTTAAGATTTAAATTCTATGAATCAAGTTTCAAAATCTATATCATAAAAGCCTAAGCGACCATTACCGCGGGACGACCAGAACGACCAGTTGCTATGATGTGCACTGACCACCAGGGGCTGACGCTCAATGCAGGAGCTGCCCCCTGGTGGTCAGTGCACTCCCACGGCTGGTGAGTGCAGCAGAGAGGCGGCCTCTGTGGCAGCGCTAAGGAGCAGTGAGCAGAGCAGTAAGGAGCTAGCAGGTGGGTGGTAAGGAGCAAAGGATCCCAGACTGGCTTAACAGACATCCCCTGAGGGGTCCTGGACTACGAGAGGGTGTAGGCCAGGCTGAGGGACGCCCCTCCCCCCCCCCCGACCCAGTGCACAAATTTCATGCACTGGACCTCTAGTGTAATATATAAAGAGCACATAAGGTGTTCTTAATCTATATTATGTACCTAAGTTTCTTACAGTACAAAACCAAAGAAGATAAGACAGTATATGGAAAAATGGACCTTGTTAGCATTGATCCAATTAAAAGTAATGATGGATCAAGAAAGCACAAGAGCTTTTGAAACCCATCCAATTGCTGTACAGACATTTCTGCTGCTGATATTGCTTTTTCTATGCTAACTTCTTATGAGTTCCTTTTTGTTTTTCACAGCCCATCAATCACCTACCATCCATGTATGCTTTAGGGCAAAACATATTGAGGTCATTTTACAAAATAAAAATGAGGTCTGTATATTGTAACATCTGATCATCAATTTTTAAATCTCTTTTCCTAAAAGATGCAAGTATAAACACTAGAGTTTGGTTTTTGTTTGAAAATTTTTCTAGGGGGCGGTGTGTGAGTATTGGGTGCAGAGACAGAAAGAAAACATTTTTCAGTGAAAAAAGAATTCTGATGGAAACTGACAAATCAGCCGAAGGTGTGGTCTATGGTATGTGGTGTCTGGTGTGTGTGTTTGGGCGATGGATTTTGCCGGCACAGAAAGAGATGGTGACTGGAGAATTATAAGATGCTATTAGTTACATGTTCCCTTACACCTTCCTCCACTTGTAAAACTTGATCAGCTGCCAGTTCTAGATCTTCTGCCACATTTCCTCTCTCCCTTTCTCATTTTGCCCAATTTATTTCATTTTGTATTAGAAACGAAGCTTATTTCTCTGAGATGAACTTTTAAATTTGCTTCACTGGAAAAAAGTAAAAATATGAACACATAATAGGAATTTCTTTGATTTTCTTATATATCATCATCTCTTGACAATATATATTTATTATAGTCATTTTGTCCAATTTTAGAGGCCCTGGCTCACTGTAAGTAAAAGCTTTTTACAACATTACAAAAAAATCTGTAATTGACAGTCTGTATCAAAATGGTAAATGTGCCCACCCTACAACCCTACAATCATGCTTCTAGGTGTCTCACATTCAGAAACAGCAACAAAGATGTGAGAAGAGAGGCTCAGCACTGGCCATTACAGTATTGTTTGCAAGAACAAAACACGGGAAAAATAACTTGGCCTCTGTTAAGAAATGAGTCCACACATTTACAACATCTGTAGAGCAGAATGCTATCAGTTGTTAAAAGGGATATGAAACTTAATCCACTATCTTGCAAAAAAGTCTATTTTTATATAGTTGACTGTTAAAACAGGAAATGGTATGTAAATGCACCTATCTATATCTCTATACACCTGCTCTATATTTTATCACTTAAAAAACTGTATATACATAGAAAAAGGCTGGAAGGATACACATGGAGCTACATATGGTAGATCTTTCTTGAGGGTAAAATTGGAGTAGTTATAGGAAATCTGTTACTTTTTATTTTAAATATGTCAAATAAAAAGTGGAATAAAGAACAATTTTTAAAGTGTGTTTTTTACTTTTCCAACCAATAAAAAATGTTAAATATACAACAAATTTGGGTAATATAATGAATACCTGTATAGCTACAACCTAAGTACAACAATTGCTAACAAACTTATTTTTTTATTTCACCAAATTTCCCCCCAAAATATGTGTTGCTTTTGTAATTAAGGACAAAAAATATCCATGGAAGGGGACAGTCATAGAATGACTCAGGATTTTTTAAAATTTATTTTTATTAATTTCAGAGAGGAAGGGAGAAGGAGAGAGAGATAGAAACATCAATGATGAGAGACAATCATTGATGGGTTACCTCCGGCACACCCCACACTGGGGATTGAGCCACAACCTGGGTATGTGCCCTTGACCACGATTGAACCTGGGACCTTTCAGTCTGAGGCCAACACTCTATCTACAGAAACCAAGCTGGCTAGGGCGGGATTTTTTTTTTTTTAAGATAAAAATAAAAACATTCATCCCATAGTTTACTTTTGTTTACTGTGTAACTCATTTATCAACCATCCTAACACACACCCTGTTACTGCTGCCCACAAAGATGTATGCGGCTTAATAGAGGTTTCTTTTAAAAGTATCTTTTATAAATAAATATTTTCTTCCCTTCCTCCACTTGTAAAACTTGATCAGCTGCCAATTCTAGCTCTTCTGCCATATTTCCTCTCTCCCTTTCTCATTTTGCCCAATTTATTCCATTAATCATTTGAAGTGATTAGTCTAACCTTAGCTAAATGATACCTTCCTATATATTTAGATCTCTGCTTTACTTTTGTAGGTCATAGGCGATAAAGCAATGCTTCTTTAATTATATGTTCCACGCTGGTTCTGACTGACCCCCTTCACCAACAATTGATGATTGTTGCAAACCATATTGATTTAAGAGATCAGGTGGTTCACCTTCTAAATACAACTTGGCTGATACATTGGCATCTGAACCTGATGTACAGATAAACATATTCATGGCAAATATCTACAAACAGAGGTACCTGTTCTCAGGAAAGGAAGGTGTGTGACTTGCTCCCCCTGTTCAGATGCTTGAATGCAGTGTTCCACGAACAGTGACTTGACCACCACCCCAAATTTGGAAAGTGTGCCAAACCAATGTTCTCTCCACATCTCGCAACCTCCCAAAGATGATTACACTGAAAGCAACCGGTTCTCTATCTCTACTTGGTGTCTTCGCTGAGAGACGGTGCATAGAATTCTGACCTTTTCCTTCTTCTAACCCAGAGACAGGTGTGCTTGAGGCACTGCAGTGAAGGGCAAGATGCTTTGAAGCGCTTCAATTGTTATAGTGCCGCACTTATATGGAAACTGGAAGGTGTGTTTCCAAACCGTTTGAATAGATGGCAGAATTGAGGGGGAAAAGTCTGCCTCCTTACATTCAAGACTCTCTGACGAGAATAAATAACTTAAAAAGTAAACAGAATTTTCATTCACAAGATGGCTTAACAAGAAAAGTAGAATGCATAGAATCCATGAACTAAGCAAAGTCTTCCTTTACCTTCTGAAAGAACCACTGAATTTCAAACGGTATTATTTGGTATTTTATCATCCACGACAGACTCATCAGAAGCAGAAATCAATCTGCTTTCATGAACATGTTCTGTGGTTGGGGCTGGTTATAAAAATCACCGGTTTCTGATTTCATTGAAAGTTATTTGTTTAAAGTGAATGCATGGATCATTAATTCCCTCCTTCTGCGTACCATTAATAAACACTGCCAAACTTTATAATGTTTAGGTATAACAAATTATAAATTCAAATGTCTGATGTACATAAAAGCACATTTCAGAGAGTGGAAGGTACAATTTTTGGTTTAAAATCCCAAAATCAAGTAGTGTCATATCATAGGCTATGCAACACCTAGTAAAGGGTAATTTTTCGCCATCTAGGAAAGCCCACCATAATTCATGAATAAGAGGGGAGGAAAAAGCACAAAAAGTTTCCTAGGTTAACAATCCCACTTTCTGCTCTCATCCTATTGGCAAGTAATTCAGATAATTCATAGCCACTGGCTGAAGCAAATGGTCACATTAACATGATTTTCACATTAACAGCCACGTCTATTTCCTTTGTAAAATGGTCCCATTTTCAGGACAGCAGGCCGCATTATAGATCTTGGGAGGCAAATAGACTTGTTCAACAAATCAACTTAAGTAGATCGCTTACCTGAGCTAAAGGGCACAACAGAATGCTTCCTGCACAAACAGATGTGCCAGCATCTCAGGACAATTTCTGTTGTTCTATTCTCTTCCTCTACTATCTCCTCTCCCCTTTATTCATCCCCCCCAAACTTCATTCTATTATCCATTTGAGTGGTCAGTCTAAGCTTTGTTAAATGGTATCTTCTATATACTGAGGTTTCCATTGGAATTTTGTAAAGCCATTGGTGACATAATGAATGTAGCTGCAATTGCAGCCTTCATTTCTCTTCCCAGTGACTTGTATGTATTTTAACAGGTTCCCTCTCTATGTGGATCTAACATGTCCATATACATTGGGAAAAATTTGATTTTTAATAGAATGCTTGGGTTTGGCCATATTTTCAAAATTACCCATAAAAGTGAGAAGTATTTGCAGATGGAGGTCTCCTGGTTGAAGGCCTTTCTATTCTCTTTCTTGTAATCACCTGTCCTCTGCTAGTAATCCTTTCCACACAGTTCCCATGCATGCTTTGCATTAATGCTCAGAAACATCCTCTGCTGGTGCTGGAGGTAGAGGGAATAGCACTCCCACTGACTTTCTTCTTGGGGCCACCTTTCGCTTTCCACTGAACAGTATAGTGTGTGTCTGTCTCTGCTGGAAGACCAAGATTGTTCCAATACAGATAACACTTCACACGCAAGCCAGAGGAGGTGAAGGCAGTGCCAAGCCCAAGATACTGAGCGACCTAATGATTTCCCCATTTCTATAATGTGCTGCTCTCATAAAGGTGATGAGGCAACATATTCAAGAGATGATGTAGCAGATTATTTCTGTGGCTTTCAGCTCCTCGATATACTGGTTTAGCCAGATTGAAAAGTACATGAATTAAGAAGTTGCCTGTAGCCTGAAAAACTCAGTATACTACTATTTCAAAAAGTGCTGAACAGAGAAGGTTTATTACTCAATTCATATCAAGTTGCCTTAATGGATCACGAAGCAGGCCACTCAACAGAGATCATCCAAGGTTACACAGGGATCTTTGCTCAGTCATCAGCACACGCGCACAATCTACACTGATCAGTCTGTTTAGTAATATGCATAAGGGAGACTTTTGGCTACGTGAACATTTATTTCCTCCCACCTTTTGTGCTGATGATGGTTTCAGTATATTTTGCTTTTTAAAACAGAATTTTTAAAAAGTCAAACTTCATTTCCAATATAGTTTAAACAAAGCACATTTATAATTTGTATAACCACTTTGTAAATGCCAGACGTTTATTTGAACTGAATAGTTACCAGTTACTATGACATATCTACATGTTAAAGAGAAAATAAGCTAAATACAATAGACCATGTATTTTCAACTCAAAGCAATTAACTACAAATGTGTAGCTGAATGAACCTGTGGTGTATCCGACTGTGAGGTAGAACATCCATTGGCCACAGAGAAAACCTCCCAACAATTGGGGGTACCATGCTGCCACACTTCAATCAAGCAGACTTCCTAGATCAGCTCTTCACTGTGTTCATTATCATTAGCTATTACGATAGTGCCACTCAGTTTTATATTTTCATCTCTATTTACCATTGATTACTTGCCCTTCATTTGGTATAAATAAGATTTATTTAAAAGACAGTAAAACAGAACTAGGTTTCAATTAACTGTACAAAATGCCCCATAGCAAGAATAGTTTTCCTCTGTTGAAGCACTTGATGTTATTTTCAAAAACAAGCATATTCTTATTCTCAGCCACAGTGGGAAATCTGAATTGGTCAACGAGAGTCCGATTTTGTTTCCTTCCCTCCCTCCACCCTTCCCTTTCTCCTTCTGGCCATCCCTCCTTCCCTCTTTATCTCCCTCCCTCCCCTTTTCATTCAGAGTAACATAGATGCAAATTCTTAATATAAAAATATAGAATAAATACAGGGTGGAGCAAAATTAGATTTGCAGTTATGAGTGTGTGAAACACAGAGTTTATTCTTGTATCATTATTTATTACTGTATTATTCCATATGAATAACTAAACCTACTCTTGCCCCATCCTGTATATTCTGAATGATGTAACATTAATCCACCATCTACTCATTCACTTTATAAGATGAGAACCTGAATTCTTTCCATATTCGTGTCATTGAAAATAATAAGCCTGTAAAATATAACTATTCTTAAAAGAGTATAAATTGTCCAAATTTGAAGAAATATATGTTTTTCCTCTTTTATACTCCACCTCAGATTTGCACAAAGGGCTTAATTTCCTTTCTAGACTTATGTTTTGGAAAATCTCTATAATATAAAAATAAAAGAGAAGGATACAAAAAATTGTTGAAAATAAAGTGACACATTCATCTCTCACGGCGGTATCAACTGGGCTATACAATTTCAGCACAGACTGTAACATGGGCAAGATGAGTCATATCTCTTACCTGGTGTTTGAAAATTAAGGCGCCTTAGTTCTACGGGGTCTGTTGGATGGTGTGAAGGGACCTCCTTACTATTCGGTATGCTGCTCTTTCTAGAGTCAGACTCTGCCCTTTTCCTATAGGAAGAAAGTAAAAATTTAAGACATTTTAGAAAAAATACAGAAAACTAAAACAGATTTAAAGAGTAGAGAGTCATGCCCCTCCCAAATTTTCAATTTTAAAACTCAGATTGACTGGCTAGCTTTGTGACCTGTTCAAGGTTGCTTTTCCGTACTTGACCTATAGTATTTCCTCGGGGCTAATTTTTGTTTAGGTGGGTGATCTCAAAGTCCTCTTTCAGCTGGAGAATGAAACAGTTCTGTGACTCTGACTTTAGGCTTGAAGGCAGTGTTAGTGAGACACACTTGGATCCTTGCTCAGAGATTCTCCCTTATCCACTAGGTCTGTTTGTGAGGAACAGGACAGAGGACCCCTAGCAGCCAATTCTAAGATTACTGTTACCCTAGAGTTAAGCTACTGGGCCTCTAAATTGGACCCAGTTTCTTCTAAGGATATGGAACTGGTGGCTACAAAGTGAACCTGCAGTGGAATTTCCCATAAGGCAGATAGATAAATACAGTGAGTGCATTTCTAAGATTCCCAGTTAGCCTAACACCTGGAAGGAGACTGGGACACAGGAGCAACATTCATGTTCTCTTTCAAACCGCCCCCCCCCCCCCCCGCAAAAAAAAAAGAGTGTTGACTGTTTATGGTGTTAAACTAACTTATGATTAATATTAACTATGATTAAGATTTTGTTAATGAAAGTCAATCACGGAAAGATTGGAGAAAAAGTAATTTCACCTAGAGCAGTGGTCGGCAAACTCATTAGTCAACAGAGCCAAATATCAACAGTACAACGATTGAAATTTCTTTTGAGAGGCTAATTTTTTAAACTTAAACTTCTTCTAACGCCACTTCTTCAAAATAGACTCGCCCAGGCCGTGGTATTTTGTGGAAGAGCCACACTCCAGGGGCCAAAGAGCCACATGTGGCTCGCGAGCTGTGGTTTGCCGACCACTGACCTAGAGGGTAGTTCCACTCTCCTAATGATCATTCAAGTATATGAACCATTCAGTTTCTATTTATAAATAATCCTTGGCACAATTCATTTTATCTTTGTTTTAATTGTTATCTACTAGTTTTATTAAACACTCTTATTTAAAGTATGATAATGTACTGTTAACAAATGTCTATATTAAAATGTCAAGATTTCCCCTTAAGATTTCTTTATTCTTTTTTTTTTTCCCCTCAAACCCAAATAATCAGAGTGGTACCTAACTATTTTCTTTCAGCTTGACTGAGATGAACAATTCACTTCAGAAATGGAAGGCTTTTTCAAACAGTGTTTTCTTTCAAATACTGATTCCAGCAATCCCCACACTAGAGTCATAATTCGAGCATCTCCCCCTCATTCAAAACGCAGGAATTCTAATTTAGGGAAGGGGTGCAGCGGAGTATTGAGAAAACTCCGTCTTTTCACTATGGCTGTGGTACAGCTCATTTGTGTTTCTATGTCAATGGGCTCTCATTCAGTGTCACATAGATTGTTTCATGAAAAGAAAATAGTCTTCCTTCCATCTCTGCTCATCTATATAAAATAAAACTAACCAGGGATGAAGTGAAGATGGATGCAAAGAGAAAGTGCACTTGACTCATTCAAGTGAGATGCCTTTGGCAAAACATGATTGACTTAATGACTTTTCTTGGGTGAGTCCTATTAAACCAACACTTTGCTCTTTTAAAACTTTGGATTACCCTGTCTCCTGATTTCCTGTTTCTACCTAAAGGAAATAGACACAGTCTTAGGACAGAAGGTACTGCCAAGCTACAGCACCAATCAGAGGAAAGCAGTGAAGTGAGGTGTGTGACAGGTACGGGGAGCTCTGGTTCCATGGAGTGTAAGATGGGAAGAAAGGAAGCCATGGAGGGCTGGCGAAAAACATACGAGAAGGAAGAGAAGGGGGCTCAGAAGAGCATGGGAAAGAAGGATAAGATGACCAGTTTCAGAGAGAAAATGTCACTGTTTATGCTGGGGTACCTGCCTCACAACACAGATTAATTTTTCCCCTGAAGATGCAAAACCTAAAGGGGTGAATAAATGTCACTGAGTGTGGCTTGTCAATGGATCTCACGTGTAACGAAGAGATGGCTGGTCTTCCCATTTCAGATAATCCCTGAGGCCCTTCTCAGGTTTTGGTCTTTTCACACACATTTGCAAAGATTCTTATTTCTTCGCTGATGTACCAGACCCAATGACTACCTTATATACCTTTTCAAAGTGGCTCTGCTGTCATTGTTGCAGCATTATGGAAACCAAAAGTAGAAATACCTGGGCAAGAAAACTACTTCTGTCACGCAGGTGAAGTGGAACACCTTCCTTTTCTTCTTTTACAATGAGGCCAGGGAAGTGACCCTGAGACTAAGGGACAGAAAATAATATCCTCTAAAGAAATTTAGTCAGTTTCTCTTGGGCCAGGAAAGCTGAAAATCAGATATTGTTGCCCAGATGAGTCTCGGAAAACTCAAAGCACTGGCGTAAAATTACAATTCACACTTATAATACATTGGAAGGGGTGTCCTGCCATTTGATACCTCACATCTCCCTCACTGTACCTGTTCAAATGGAATGACATCCAAGAGCTCAGACTCCAAAAACCCTCGCCAGTTAGGAAAACCAGCGGTTTAAGTTTTGTTTTGTTTAGTTTCATTTTGATGATCACAACATGGATAGTTCTGGCTTTCCACACTCTTATCACATTATTTTAAAACACAAATATGCTTAAATGGCTGTTATCCAACAGAAAGAATTTCTACGAAAGGTTTGCAAGATGAGGAGTTTGGCCATCATCAGTAATACTAGTAAAGAGCTTTAAAAATAAATTTACTGTTGTAAAGTTTTAAATGGCATATTCCTGTTTAAATTGGGTCCAACATGAAACTATTGTAACATTTTTTCCTACGTTTTCAGAGGTCTCATTATTTTCATATTAAACTATTTAAAAAAGCAAAGAATAGGGACTAGAATGAGATTATAAAGTCTGCCTTGCTGTTTTATGTTTTCTATTCAAATTAAAAAGCCCCGGTGTAAGTTCATTTCTTGCAGTCAGAAGTTATCTACCATGCACAGGAGTTATGGGTGAAGTGGAATCAGAAGACAACCTTTCAGAGATGGCTGAAATCACTAACAGTGTAAAAGCATGTGTGTGTTTGGGATGTGAATAATGTACAACAAAAATGCTACTCTGTGGTTGAAGGAGGTGCGGGGAAGACAAAAT
Organism: Plecotus auritus; assembly: GCF_963455305.1. Taxonomy (NCBI): domain Eukaryota; kingdom Metazoa; phylum Chordata; class Mammalia; order Chiroptera; family Vespertilionidae; genus Plecotus; species Plecotus auritus. The sequence continues at coordinate 132,463,861 of NC_137776.1, read as the reverse complement.
CTATTTATTTGGAACAAAGATACTCAGACATATGGGGTACAGGTTTTTGAAAAACTGTATTTATTTGAAATCTCTACTATATTCAAAGGTATCAGTTCAAACATTTCACAATTCTGACACCATTAGGAATAAAACCCAAACTCTAACACTACTGGTGTGTATTTCCTTGGGTAAGCCAACTACAAACCTTCTCAATTTCTTCACTTATGAAATAGAGGAGGAGAGTTAGAAGATGATATCTAACTTTTTGGCTCAAGTTTCATATTAATGGGACAAGAAGGCATTGATATAGTTGTGTAATGTGGGCAGTATTATAATGGGAAGGTAGATGTCTAAGTATATTAAGCAGATTCAAATTGTTTTGTCTTTTGGTGGGGGGAAAAACAAATTTTCGTGTGTTTTTTACCAGAATTAATGGTAACTAGTGATATATAAAAATAAATCAATAAAGAGGACCCTCGTGGAGGTAGAAAGCTTCCTGTCAGGAAAAGTGTAGTAAAGCTTGCTGATCAGTGTTGTGATTTTAGGGAAAATAACGCAGTAGTGGTTCTCAAACTTTATCATGCATCAGAACCTCCTGGGAGGGCTTATTAAACTACAGGTTGCTGGACCAATGCCCAGTTTCTGATTCAGTAGGTCTGGGGGTGGGGCAAGATTTCGTATTTCAAGTTCCCTGATAATGCTGCTGTTACTGATCCAAGGACCACTCATGGAGAACCACAGAAACACAACATTGGAAAGAAGGCAAGTTAGATGAGCACTGAAATTCTTTTCTCAGTTTAATTGGGTATGTTCATTTATCGATATGGATATATAGATAGATATTAATTAGAAAGCTAAGAGGTTAGATTAAACCAATCAGTCAATAATCAAACAGTACAGATATTATTATTGCTATGATTACTATTATTATTCAAGGCTAGAAGACATGGAAAATAATTAAGGGTTTTCATTGAAACATTATAATAAATATTTGGAGGTTTGAACAAGCTAGTAGTATTCCTGTATTGAGAAGTGATCAAAGATCAAACTTAAAAATTGACCTTCAAAACAAAACAAAACAAAACAACTTATGGGACACCTCACATTTCTCTTGTGCAGACACACTAACACATAAAAATGTTCACTTCACCTAAACAAACAAAACTCTGAGACTGGTTTTAATGCCTTCTGAATTTAGCTTTATATAAAGATAATAAGTCTTATCTTCTTTACAGACAATCTTTTTCTCCAAGAACCATTTTAGTATCAATTTATTTTATATATAAATGTAGGCTTTATCCATCTTCTATTTGCCAGGTATCATGTTTTACTAGTATATCCAACCTCCACCCTCACCCCCTCAATACCTGCAAAGTCTACCCATATCTTATTATTTTCTTACTGAGCATGAAAGGGGTTTATTCTCTATTCCTCACCTGTCAGGTTTACTGCTCCATTTTAATGCAGCAAAAAATAAAAAATAAAAAAGGAAAAGAAAAAGAAAGGCTAAATGTTAGTTGGCCAATGGTAATAAGAGTAACCATGACAACCAAGGTTTAACAATGCTCACAGGCGGGGACACATATAACTTACACACATTTAGCAAATGACAGCATATCAAAATATTTAAAGGCCTCTAATTATAAAGTAAATGGAGGACACGAGATTACATGGCTAAATAAAGCATTTTTTTAGTGTGTTAATGTTATATTCACTTTTATCCATCCATTTACAAAATACTGCCATGATTAGTTATATTCCTGGAAGTCTTTGATGGTAGAGATATAATGTGATTTTTATATAACACACCATGAAAAACTACTGATGTACTTAATGGAAGTACCACATTATTCCATATAAGAAATTTGTTCATTTAAAATAAAGAGTTCTCAGTTAAGAGGTAGGTTATTCCCTTAATGATCTAAAAAACTTGCAAACTGCATTAAACTGCACAAAAAATTTCACAACTGCATAATACATCATGAGGTAATACAGTGGCAGAAATGATTTCTTCAAATACCTTTTGACAAGTCAGGTGATCATAAATCTCTTTTCCAATAAAGGACTAAATACATTTAGTTTTGGAAAAAGTAATACTCATCATTATAAATCTACAGAGATGGCCCATCTGCTGGGTAGCTGGGCTAATCCAGAAACGTATTTAATACCATCCATTGATATGACAGGTATTTTCAAACAGGCGCTGCTGTCTGTGAACACACTGAGCTCATGCTCACAGACACGGTCACCTGTGATAATATGTAGATTATTTAAATAACCATGTTCTTTCTGAAGAGAGTATATCCTTTACCTGTAAAGAAGTAATCTGAACAATCTTCATGTTGAGGCAAATTGCAAGTATTAAGTTCTCAATTATAAAAATAAAGGTACCAAATCTTCCTTAATGCCAACAAAATATTATACACTCATGTTGTTAGAGTATCTGGCTTTAGGATAACTTACCAGTGGTCAGCAAACTCATTAGTCATCAGAGCCAAATATCAACAGTACAATGATTGAAATTTCTTTTGAGAGCCAAATTTTTTTAAACTTAAACTTCTTCTAATGCCACTTCTTCAAAATAGACTCGCCCAGGCCGTGGTATTTTGTGGAAGAGCCACACTCAAGGGGCCAAAGAGCTGCATGTGGCTTGCGAGCCTCAGTTTGACAACCACTGTCTTAGTCCATATCTTTTCAAAAATACAAAAGCCACATTTAAATCTTACAGAACACATATGAAGAGAATAATGAAGTGCCAGGTTCTTAAAAATCCTACAAATATGACTTTAACTTGCTCATTTTTTAATCAATGAGGTCATCAGTTGCAGGAAAATCTATCCCTCTGAATGGAAGAGACCACTTAGTGAATTATCAGGTCTGTGTATTAAAAGACTGTTGATATCTACATGAATACAGAGTATTCAATTCACTTCCTCTTCCATAGAAATGTCAGCCTCACCACATATGGGTACACATTTGGTAAAATGCAGACATGTGAAGGCTTTTGAAACCAGTATATTTAAATTATAGGTTAGGGTTTTATTACAGCTCTTGCCAGCCAAGATAATGGTGATATATTGAGGGATGGAGTAAACAAGTGAGGAAACTGAGTTTGTTTAAGACTCTTTGGCTTGTATAAATCTGATCATTCAGTTTGCCTGAGTGCCATGCACCAGCTCAGCACAAAGGATACAGACAGAGTCCTTAACCGACACTATGGAGGGACAAGAAAGCTAAAAAAAAGGGGGGGCAATTGCAATAATGTGGTAGATTCTATAATATAGATAAGTAGAAAGTGCTGTAGGAGCACAGAAAAGGCGACCCTAAGCAGCTTGAACTGGTAGAGAGGAGAGGCCAAGAGGGAGGCAGGTAGACAGGCATTTTGTGGTAGGTGGTATCTTAGCTTCCCTCTGAGGGATGAGTTAGAGTTAGCCAGGCCAAGAGGAGTGGCTGCGGAGTGAGAGGGAAGGTGTTCCAGGTGTTTCTTTGCTGACAGTTTGGAAATACACGTAGCGTTGATATGAAAAGAGAGGACTCCAGAGGCCAAGCCCATAGAGGGCCAGTGTTGGATCTGGGAAAAGCTGAAGTCTTATTTGAGTCACATCTACCTCATGGCCTTCACACATTAAGGTCTCACGGTTGGTTTGAAACTTATTTACTCTCTCTGCAGTGTCCATTCAGGTTAGACCAGTGGTCGGCAAACCGTGGCTCGCGAGCCACATGTGGCTCTTTGGCCCCTTGAATGTGGCTCTTCCACAAAATACCACGGCCTGGGCGAGTCTAATTTGAAGAAGTGGTGTTAGAAGAAGTTTAAAAAATTTGGCTCTCAAAAGAAATTTCAACCGTTGAACTGTTGATATTTGGCTCTGTTGACTAATGAGTTTGCTGACCAGTGGGTTAGACTATTTCTGGTCAAGGATGAATTTTGTCTAGACCATGCCTGAGATCTTTCCAGCTTCCTAATCCATATTTTCCTTTTTTCCATAGTCCGTTATAACTTCTCATCCATCCTGAAATGATTTCCCACAGAGTCAGCTTAACATTTTATTATTAAATATTTTCTATATAAAGAATTCCTGGACAGTTCTAGAACTAATGGCTGAAGCACTTTATATGTGTAACAAATGTACAGGATAGACGAATATCTAAGAGCATTCAATTGGTTTATGGCTTCTTTTGTGTGGGGGGTGGGGAGAAAGAAGAGCAACATGGAGTCATTTAAAAAAACAAACACTGGGTACAGAAATAATATAGTACATATTTTATTAATTGGTGTTTTCTCATCATAGAACATTATTATTTAAAATGTTCAATTATCTAGCCTACCTACTTGTTTTATAAACGAGGAAACAGAGACCAAGAGTATCGGCATGACTTTCTACCCCATATATCTAGCTGGTCACAAAGCTGGGACTTGAACTCAGTTTTATTGATTCCTAGTAGAGTATTTTTCTAACCCTTGCTACCATCTTATGTCTGTAGTTTCCATTTTAAAAGCAACGTCCATGTCACATAGAGTACAACATTTCAAAAAAATCACAGTGCAAGGTAATTTCTAACACTAAAGACCTACCAAGCATATTTTCATTTTCTGATTATTCAGAAGGCATTTTAGAGCCCTTACAAAACTTGCATGATACTGTTTTGTCACTGGTTATCAATGTATTGTAGGTTTACAAATTACTAGGTTAAAAACAAAGTCAATTCAACAACCTATGTATAAACGGAAAGGCACCTAAAAGGACGAAATATTTATTACATAATTAACTTTGCTCAGAATCCAAGCTATAAAAGACACTATTCATTGCCTACAGAAGATTTCCTCTTGAACTGCCTCACGATAATCAAGAAGGACATTGTTGGGTCTATTTGAATTTCAAGTCAGGAATGTTCTTTACTGCTGAAGCAAGCATTTCTATTTCAGAAACGCTTCACGGGCCTTCAGATGGTTAGCTAAATATACTTAGCATTCGAGGATGTGTGCAGCTTCCAACAATTGCATTAGACGATGCTCACACATGCACACACAAAAATGCGACTCTATTTTATCTGAGTCATAAAACCTTTACAACATTTGAGGCCTCTTTTTGCAGGTCTAGGAAAAACTATAACTGAGTTGACTTTTTCCAAGCACATCAAAGGAAGAATGGAAAACTTAATGTTAAATTTAAATGTTAACAATTATCAAGGTTAAAATCCTATGTCTTCACATTTACATAACCAACTCATAGATCTCTTGCACACCTCTGTTCAGTGATCTGATTTAAGGATAGTCAGATATATCCACATGAAACAGTTTTAAAAAATAAGACCAGCATTTTGTCCATTTTGCAGTATCACAAAATGTCATGTGATATGGTCTAGAAATGAAACTGCCAGCAAGCACATGTTTTCTGATCTGACTCCCATAGCAGGATGTGGTAACCTAAATAAATATTTCACTGAAAACAATTATAATTTACTCTTGCTTTTAATTATTGCATTCTCTTTGGGTAATAAGTGCAGCTCATGAACAGCAAAGGCTACCGGCTCTTGCTTGGATTCACCCATCTGTTACTGTTCTGGGCATATGGTTATCCCCTGTTTCCTGCTCTTACCTCTTGTACAAGACAGAGGCGACTAAATACAATGCACACTGGTAAGATACAAATTGGGATGAGAAGACTGAAACCATCAACTAAGGAGATTTTGGGCTTCAATCACTTGCTATTTTATGACCATAGTGATCAGGGAAAAATAATTATGGGTATTTCTTACATTTTTTCTAGCTCTAAAATAGGATAGGCAATTTAATGCATTATAGTTAAGAATTTCTTTAATTTGTCCTTTTATTTCCTTAGCCCCCTCTTTACACTGAAATAAAATGGAATGCAGCTTCATAAGAGAAAGTTTTTCAGAGAAGTGTCTGGAAGGATATACCCTTGAGTCAAGAGAAGAAGTTATAAAAAGTAAAATAAAGGCTATTCCAAGAAC